>NC_086157.1:63737443-68737443 GCF_035149785.1 Candoia aspera
AGAAGGCCATGGCAAACCACTTCCAAAATCTTGCCAAGAAAACTGCAGGGACTTCTCGGGGCATTCTCCAGGAGTCAAGACTGACTTGAAGGCACAACAAAAACGAAAACAAAAACAAAAAAACCTCCAAGACCCCACTTTATGGGATAATCTCTCTCATGAAACCAGCTTACTGTATTTGTTCTTGATAGCTGCTTTTTCTTCCTTCCTTTTCAGGTAACACAGAATGTGTTTTGAAGTTTTTGGACTGATAATCCACATTCCTCTTGTAAAAACACATTCTTTCTCTCTTAGATAGATGTAGACCTAGATCTAAAGCAGTGAGGAATTCATCTGTTGCATCAGAAAACCAGTGTTTTCATATGATTTGGACTGTGATAGATAACAGGCTGCCCTCCAGATGTTTTGCTACAACTTTCATAATTCCTGGCTATTGCCTATGCTGGCTGGAGCTAATGAGAGTTATAATCCAAAAATCTGGAGGACATTAGACAGTTTAACTCTAAATTAGGGATATAGTTCATATACTATAAACTCTTTTGTGAATGGGGCTTGTGCCCAAATACTGATTTGTCTGATTTTGATAATGGTATTTTAATATGAGAGGGCTAAATGTATATTTTTCCTGTGTCTTTAGTATTTTCATGATGATAAATAATAATAATAATAATAATGAGTCCAATCCACTGCAGAATGAATGCCTCTTCATGGAAGATTATGGACCTTAGTCTACCATGCAGGTCCAGTGTAGATTGGTAGATGTTTTTTTGACAGTCTAGCTGACTGAGAGGCTGAAGGCTGAGAGAGAGTGACTGACCCCAAGGGTCACTCTAGTGAAGACTAGAACCTTGGTCTCCCCACTTCTAGTCCAGCACCTTAATTAACTACTATGTTACACTGAGTATCATTCTCATATGTGTATGTGTGTATATGTGTATGTATGAGGGGGATATATATAACTGTCATGATTAGCAGGAAGTCAGATCTGTTGGATAGGATCTATTAGATCTATTTGCAACTACTAAGGAAGTATTGCGCCCTCTTGGGATAAGGTGTTGTTAACTATCTATATGATTGTGGTTTTTTTCCCCCAATATATTAATACACTTCAGGCTTTATGGAGTGATCTTTTTCCATGAATAAAAACTGAACAATAGGATAATTGCTATACTGAGATATGAAAATGCAGCAAATATCTAGAAAAGGCTAGAAAAATTAAAATGCTAGAGCCACTTAAGCATCTCTCTCTCTGCCATTTAAACTTCGTATCTTAGGTGTTTCTGTGGTTTTTGGGTTGGCCTTGCCAATGAAAGAGTATATACCTTATCTTATAGTGTATACCTGGGGTCTAGTAAAATTTAGGTAAGAAGAAACACAAAATGTTATCTGATTCTTTGATCTGTAATTGCTTAATGCATAATTAAATCTGCCCAACTATTGGCCATGAAGGGACTATTCTTTTAAAGGCATTCATCCAGAAAAAACAGTTTATGTGCATTTTCTTACAATTCTGCTTAGATCCAGAGCTCCTGAAATGGTAAAGATTTAGAGGGGCAAATGGAACATTATTCTCTCAGTTGGGCAGATGGCTGTGACTTTTCTAACAAAGGTATTAATAACCTCAGTAGGCTGCACAGGGAACAAAATGTGACATGATTTAGCTTATTTTGCGTATATTTATAGTGAAGAACCAAACCACATATTTTAGTCAAAATGGAAAAAGTTGTTGCTACCTTGACTATGTGACAAGTAGAAGAAAGTTGTGTAGCATAATGATTTAATAATTGATAAAAGACAATAATTTTTAAACTACCAAGAAACTGAAAACTAGATTTATTGGATACTAAACGAAACAATTAGATATGTTTCGATAGTTTAGTCAATGCAGATTAATAATCGTGGCTTTATGGATAAATTATTGTACAGAAGAGGAACTGGAAAAGGAATACAGAAATCTGTGGAAGAAAATAAAGCAATTTACCTTTGTGAAAAAGGTAAAGGAGAATTTGGTCAACATACAAAGGCTGCAGTGTATAAATAATAAAAATTTCATGTTCAACTCAATCCACACAGTTTTCTTGGTAACAGCTTGGAAATGCATCACCACTGACTTTTCCTAGGATATTTTTTCAATTTCCCGGTCTAGCTTTTAGCCTTGGGATTTTTTGATGGTGTTCTATCCAAGTACTAACAAGGTCTGATCTTGTTTATCTTTGTACAAATAGATAGATTTCTATTTATTTAAATATCCCCAGTTCAATTTCAATAAATACAAATCTATCTATTTGTACAGATCATCCAACTGAAGAAATTGCTTTCCTTTTCTAGTGCTTAATGAACCATAATAAAAATCTACAATTGGGGAGGTGTAATTATAGTTACAGTTATTTTAACTATTAGTATAAAGGAGGGAGGGCAGTTTTTTTTCCTTTTCTTTACAGTATTATCTGCTTTGGAAAAGAAACATTAAGCAGTATGCTATACTCCCTCCCTCTGTGCAAGTTTAAAGAGCTTTATTGCTTTCAAAATTCAAAATGGTTTTGTGTTTCAGGATCTTTTGTCAAAACCATTTCTTTTAAAAATGTCACCTCTTGGCTTTAATATTTAAGCCAGTTTGGTTGTAAGACCCAGAAAATGGATGCCAGTTTTAAACTGTCTTATTATACATGAATCAGTTCTTGGATTTAATATATACAGTACATATATAGCCAGGTCAGACTTAGTTCTTCTGCCTATGTATGGGATTTGTGTCTATCGTAGTCTGTTGAGGAATTGTGAAATGAATAAGAAGTACTAATTTCTTGATTCTGCATGTATTTGCTCAGAAGAAAGAGCAATTGAAATAAAACATTTTTTTTTTAAAAATAGGTGTCTATTGGATGGCTGCCCAAGGATAAAATCCAGTATTTTATCTATAGCTAGCTGAAAGTGGGAGACACAATATTGAAACTCTGTCAGCTCTTTCTTTGAATGAATTCTGTATAATCACTGCAAGAATAAGACAATATTCCCTAGTTTAGTATTCTCCATAGGGATATGGATTAAAATCCCCATAATCCCCAGCCAACATGGCACTTAGAGATGGAGGACTTATCAAAGCCACTGTGGTGTAGTAGTTAGATATTGGACTGGGGTCAAGGATATCCAGATTCAAATCCTTAGCAGATGACAGTCCTTGTTCAGTGACTTTGGTCTAATCACATACCTCTTAGCCCATCTAATGGGTTTGTTGTAAGGATGAATGATAAGATATCAGCATACATGTTGCTTTGAGCTCCTGGTGGAAAGTAAGCATATACATTTAATATTAACTAATAAATAACATTTACTGTATTCTTGTCTCAAAAGGGATAACCACTTGTAGAGTAATCGTGTTACTGTGTTTACTAGTGTAAACTGATACAAACTTGGGAGTGCAGGTGTCTTTTGATATGCCTCTTTGCTAATACTACACTAGATCTACACATTTCTTTTGATCCCTGAATCTTAATTCTAAACCTTTCAAATTACAACTTCTTTTGTAAATCATACTCTTTTTTTGTGTGGCTGTTGCATAGCATTATCATATGCTTTTCTATCAACTAGACTAGTGATGGCGAACCTATGACACATGTATCAAAGGTGACACACCACAAAGTTTTGGGTGACACGCCAGCAGAGTCAAGTCAGGCATTTTCCAAATTTTTGACACTCTGAGCCCAAAAGGTTCACCATCACTGAACTAGACACTAATAATAATAGTCCCAGGCTCAGCACCCAAAATATTGAAATGTTAGAGTACCTCCAAATCTAAAGATGTTGCACTGCAATCTCTTCTCTCTCCAAGTAATATAAACAAATGAGGATTATTGTATAGTAGACTGTACTGTCTCTATAAAGAGGTAGGACTATCAGTGCCATAAAGGAAAAAAAGTGTTTTCATATTAGAAGCAGCTGAGGCTGATCCCCCTGCCCCCGATGTGTACCTATGTGTGTCATTTAATTTACAGCTTTCAATCTGAACATCATCTTTGTGAGCACTTCCCCTTACAAGACATGTGTTGCCCTAAAGACGTGCTGGTTTTTTTTAATGTGATCTGCTAAATTGTTGGTGTTGGGTCCTCCTGTATATGTGACTTGGAATGCTAAACTTCAAGACTGCAGGGCATCAATGGCATTGAACTCCTTTATTCATGCAGCATTATAAATTTTATTATGTTGCATTATAAATCTTGTTTTATACTTAATGGATTAATTTCAGATTTGAATAGGTAGTCCTCAACTTATGACCACAATTGGGACCAGAATTTCCATAGCTAAGTGATGTGGTTGTAAAGTGCGACATCGTGTGACTGCATTGCTTAGTGACAGCAATCCTGGCACTCCCCATGGCTATCATTAAGCTACTTCCACCAGTTGTTAGCTGAGGACCCACCCCATCCAATCCCTCCCAGCCCTGAGCCTCAGTTCTCCCAAGGTAAGGGACTGCCTCCTCTTCAACTCCCCCCAACTGCCTATTCCCCCCATCTCTGCCCTTTTGGCTGCCCTGCACCCTGCCGTGGGCAGCAAGCAGTCCCAGAACCATGCAGCTCTGGGGCTACTTGCCACACTGCGGCTCAAGGGCTTCTTGGCATGCCGCAGCTCTTGGGCTGCAAGAAGCCCTGAGCTGAAGCGCAAAGCAGCAGCTGCTCCAGCCTGGCCCAGAGCATGCTGCAAAGCTGCCATGCCCTGGGAAGCTCCAACAGTGTGGTGCAAAGCCGCAGCATTCCAGGAAGTGCCCCAGCCCAGTTCTACATGTCCTTGCCACTCTTCACCCTGAGGTCCCTGCTGCCCCAGCTGACCTTTGCCATCTTCTTGCTCCCACTGCTGAGGGGAGATGGGGGCGGGCAAATTGAAGTGCCCCTGCAGTTGTAAATGTGGGTGGGCTGCCAAATGTTTGAATTTTGATCATGTGACTGCAGGGGTGCTGCAATGGCCATAACTTTAGGGACTGGTCATAAGTCCCTTCGTTCAGCATTGCTGTAACTTTGAATGGTTGCTGAACAAATGGCCACAAGTTAAGGAATAACTGTAGTCCCATTGGTTTCAATGGTTGGGCTATTTTTCCCCACTAATTTCCTTGGGTTTATTTTGGTTAAATCTGCATCCAGCTCATTCAGTGATGAACAATTTGCATTTTCATTTCAGGATTCTAAGTTATTCAGTAAGTGATGCAAATGTAAAGTCAAACTTTCGGCTTCAAAACTGATATGCTCATGTTACCTTACCATCTACCTGTTTTGAGGATGGACAGTAGTTTAGTGGCAGAGCATATTCTGTGCATCCACAAATCCCAGATTCAGTCTCTAGCATTTCCATGTAGAATGGGGAAAAATCTTAAACCTTGGAAAAATCTTCCTATCAGCAAGACTGATCTTCCCCAGCTTATTGGCTAGAGAAGCTCCAAGTTGATGCCCAGTATGTTACAAAGATACAAGGTTAAGCATGTAATATTGTGTCAGTCTGATCGATAGTATAACAAATTGATCTAAAATAGCTTAGTATATTCTTATTAGCTTCTTTCATTATCTATATATGTTTAGTAAGTCATAAAATATATATTGTAACAGACATCCTATATTTCAGGTGCGTGTTTTATGAATCAGAATGACATTTCACAAAAAAATTATATATCCACGTTTATTGTGCTAGAGTTGCTTTAATGCTTAAGAAAATTACATGAAAATTTTATTAAGATTGCTTGTAAAAATAAATCAAGTCATGGCTGATTTGACATGAAACGTTCCCCCCATGTCTCTCCTTATGTGGCTAAACAATCAGAGCTATAAGAGAATTCCTTCCAGTTTCCCATTATCTATCAGTCCCCAAGGATGACACACATCCCATGCTACAAACCTTTGCAAACAAAAAAATTGCTTTATTTCCACACAGCCATCACTCTGAAATTATGGAGCCGTGATGCCAAACGAACTCATCGGATTGCATTGCTTCTGATGGAGAAACTGCAGTTGGTAAGTCATCACTGTAAGCTGAGTATCATTTCTTATCACTGTCATCAGGTTTATAATTCAATAGAAGTCTCTTGCTCATATCACTAAGATTGCTTCATGCTTCTAACTTCTAATTAGACTTAGCTTTGGAATGCTAAGATTTTGCATTTTCTCTTAAAAGAGGGATGCTGTATGAAGATAGTACATAGCGCTGCATATCAATGCAAAATAGAACAAAAACCCTCCACATATATAATAAATTACAATAACTGATTATAATGGACAGTGGATAGTGAAAATGTGACAAGAGGAGAATGCTGGACTAGATGTCTCCAGTCTGATTCGTCAAGCACTCTTCCTATGTTCTCAATGTGCAAATTATATTGAGGAACAGGTTCATTTTTATACCAGAAGAGGTCCAAATATCTTCCTTTTAGGAGATAAGACTGAGATCTGTAATATTTTTTCTGGATATTCTGATTGAATCTCTGTATATGTAACTTCATCTAAGATATTGTTCTGCCCTAGATAAGATATACATAAAAATTCTTGCCACCTTAACTTACAGGGAGACTATTTACAGTGAGACATAGTCCCCAAAGACTACATTAGCTGTATTGTAGAGCAGGCATTTGTCCAATGGGACTTTTGATCAAATGTTTCTGTTTTAAAAAATACGCTTGGTAGTACAACCTCAAAATGAGAGATTAGAGATGGATGAAGGTTCTACCTCCCTCCCTCTGCTATTTGTGTTTTCAGTTTTGGAAACCATACTTGGGATGTTTCTGAAGTGAAGCATTGACAAGTTGCTGTTTCTCTAGCCAAAGAGATGCAAATTCTTTTTAAAATAATATGATTAAAACTGATAGAATAAGAGGTAGAGTTAATTCCAAGTGATAAAGTTTAAGTATTACGCATTTGTCTAGTTATTGATGAAAACATTTCCTTCTAGAATTACAGTTATGGCTAAAGATGAAGGAGGGAGAGACTGCCAGTGTTTTATGTGGCTGAGTTTGCACATGTTAGGAAGTAACGCTGGGGCTGCATTCTGAAAGATGGGATTTCCTGTCTCTGATTAATGAACATCTTCATAACAAGATGTTCTTATGCGCCAGAAAACTTTTAATGCTTTCTGCTATTTTCTTTTTAGCAACACAGATTAAATCTTTTCTAGATTGCATGCTGCATACCTGCTTTGTGGTTCTATTGTAAATCTCAGAGAAGCTGCTAAATGCTAATTAGTCCAAGGAATCCTAATATAGCTTTACTATATAATTTACATTAAATCAGAAATGAAAATGAAGCTGCATTTCCTATCCTGTATACATCTCGTTTCTTTTATTTAACTATATATAACAAGTTAGCTCTAAACAATATAATATATATTACTGTATTATTTATTAAGGTGGCTTTTTTTCTGCCATTAAATGATTTAAAAGCATGTTGGGTATTCTGAAATGGGTTGGGCATCATTTGAAGATCTGATTAAATGATGATATATTGTTTGTGCTTCAGTTGTCACAACTTTTGTAAGGATATGTATTTATGTGTGTGTGTACAGCTGTGTGTATTTGTCTCTGTGTTATACATCTATATCTTATACATCTCTGTATAAACCCTAGCAAGTATTAAAAAAATCTTCTTGTGTATTTCCACACCTTATTCCAGTTGCAACTGTTTTTGTTCCCAAGTTCACTTGAACAGTAGAGGGACCTGTGGTTGGCTCCCATGGGGAGAATAGTTAGTAGCAGTTGTGGATGCCCTACCTGCATAGGAGCAGAAGTGCTTTCTACTTTATGTAGAGGCTGTTTCTATGCAGCCCTTCAAGTTTTCCATAGGTAAGTTAGCTGGTTTTTCTTTGCCTGATAAACAGGTGGCATTTATTCTTACCTGGTACCCATTTATTCTGTTCTCATTTGGGACTCTCATGTCATATTCTTTCTGATAACTCAGAAAATGATGAAATTTATGGGGTTAATTTCCAAAGTGTCAACCCATTTTGTTGCATCTAAATATATGTTACTAGACAACCTGTGACCCACTGGGTCATTGTTTCAGAGATATTTCCTTACCAGATTCCTCAATGCCTTCAACAATGGCAGAGCTTCTAATATACTGGAAAAGTTCTTAAAAATTCAGGGAGAGATGTATTTGCCTTGAAATAGCCAATGTTGAACTGTATAGCCCAGTCAAACATCAGGAGTTAATCACAGGAAATGTTGTAGGACATTTTGTCATATTTATTACATTGATAGCTAAACTTTAATGGTTGCCTTTTACAAACTCTGTGGATAAGTTAGACTGAGGGTTCTTGTTTTACCCAAAGGTACCCAGTGAGCTTCATAGCAGAATGGAGAATTTAATCTGGATCCCTGGACCCAGGCTGTAACGTTATATGGGAGTAACCTTGGGAGAGAGGAGGAAGAGCTGCAGACTAGACAACTGTCATGCAAAAGGTATCTCAGCCCACAGAAGGAAAAGGGACATGGGAAGCATCTCAGAAGGGACCATCCCTAATTTTCTGGAAAGTGAAAATAAAGAAGGGGAGAAATGCTTTCAGACTTGCAAGGTTATGTTACTGTAACCTTAAAATAAAGGTAGTGTTAGTACTCATGCTTTGTGTCATGAGTACTGATGGTGAGCAGGAGGGGGCCTCTATCCAGGGGGAAAAATGCATGCATAGTTTAGAGACTGAACTTTCCTTTGAAGAAACTCAGAGCAGACCTGCCTTGATTTTTGGGTTTATCTGTGAGGGTTTCCCACGGCCTTTCAGTTTGGCAGGATTTTCTGTCTAGTAGAGTAGAACATTAAACGCTAAAGACTCAAGCTACTGTCTCAGGGTGGTTCTTCACTCTAAAATAGGACAGTTTGTGGTAGTACTCATGGTTTGTGCTTCTTGTCTGGACTACCACGTAGGGCTGACATCAACCTTGCAAGTCTCCTACCATCTTCCTAAGAGAGGCAGAAGATCTCACTTGGAGTTTTAGAAATGGCTCCCAATCCCCAGGGGACACCTTTACCTGCCGAGCATCTAGCTGTAGCGTTGTTGCAACACCGGCAGCAAGTGGATGTACAAGTAACCAATTTATAGAATGCCATGATACAACTAACACAACAGCTGGGACAGAATTTCCCTCAACCCACAGCAGCACAGCAACCTGCAGCTCTTCTTCCTGTCTCCCACATACCATTACTAAGTCAGATAGTTTCACCCAGCATGTTTTGTTAGGAAGTTTCATCAAAAGAGCTGTGTGGCCAATTATCACTAAAGACACTCTTAGGAAACCATGGAGTAGGACTAAAGAACCAGATCTAAGATCACATTCTTGAGACTACCATACTGTAATATACCAACCACTCTACTGAAATGTAATTTTCTTTAGTGGAGTATTGTTTAGTGTTAATGTGAATTTCTGCTTGGGAGGACCAAATGAATTTGTGTTTGGGGTAAATTCTCTGGAGTGGCTTCCTATTATTCTTAGGGGCAGGGGTTAATATAGTAAGCTGTGGTCTGCTAGAAGTGCTGCAAATATTCCTGTTTAGTCTGGCTGTTAACCTCTGATTAAGTATTTGCCATCAAGTCATTTTCAACTCCTAGTGACCACTGGTAGAAGTGATGTTAAGGGTTAGATCTTTAATTAATTTCAATGCACTTTTGCTATACAAATCAATGAGACTTAAATTTTTTACATTGTTCAAAGTGTTTCACATTCAAAGGGCATACAGTATTAGAAAATCCTTGCATATATTATTATGAAAGTTGGCATTCTACATTTACTGGAAAAAAATACAATTGCTTGTTTTTCCTAAATTAAACCATGGAGCCTCATTCTCTTAAATCTTGATCCAGTTCTGGATATTACAGACATTTCCCAGGGTGATTGCCAGCTCCCTGCTCCATCTGATTAATTTTTACATTTTTTAAAAATTCATTCTTTTCTTTTTTGAAAGAAATTTCCTCCTTCTTACCAGATACAATTCTATGAGAATGCCTAAAGCAGATTCTAACTCCATTACCCCTGCTTTAAAATGATTCTGATCAGAATAGGTGATCCCAGCAGAAATTCTGTTACTACATTCTTAAATTATTTTAACTGGATGCTAGCAACAGTAATGTACTTTCTATGATGCCTTCTATTAATGCATCAGAGCAGCCAACATTATCGACAAGAAACTGTTTTTGGAACACGATGTTTGTAAAGTGATAATGTCTTCTGTTAGAGATGGGTGAAAATACTTGCCTCTGTGCTGAGCGGGCAACTAGTACACCCAAACTGGCTATATGAAGATACATTTGATAGTGACCCTAGCAACATAATTCTGAATGTTTCTTGGCAGAGGTTCAATAGAATTTCATCCTCGGTAAGTAGTGTAGGGCTGGCCTCTAACATTAAAACATTTAAGTTCTTCTTAAAGCAATGTAATTTGTTCCTAGCATGAAAAAATAATATTTATTGTATGGATTTTCAGAAGTACTTGTATTATCTTATTGTAGATGATAATTTAGTTTCAACTTTTGAATCGTTCTTGATTTAAGCATCTACTTTTATGTCTGTATTATTTTTTAGACCATTGTTTTATATTTCTAAGCACAGAAACATAAAATAAACATAACACACAAAAAGAAGAATCTAAATCAGGAACAATAAAGTAAAACAAATAAAACAACCGGCAGCAATTCAGGAAGAAGCCATTATGCAAGCAGTCCATTAAAGCTAAAAACAATACATCATCTTCAAAAGCCAGACAAAATAAAAACCTCTTTGCTTTATGTGCAAAGTTGGATGTTGGAGAGAGACTTGATTTATTAAGTCCCTCAGAAAAATGAAGGCAAGTATTGGAGAAAGCCACCACAAACAAAGCTGTCTGTTGTTCATCTGCAGCCTAAATAAATTAGTCTTGCTGCAGCTTCAGAATAGAACTTCCATAGAGTGGAGCTCACTTAATAGTTGCAGTTTCAGAGTTAGTCGGTGATCGTATTTTGTCAGATGTTTGATGGCTCTCTATTCTCTTTTCTTCCCTGCTTTGCTTCGTTCAGATTGGATGCACTTCAATTTCTTTAATAATAAAAGCTGAAGTCCCAGTCAGCTGGATGGTATCAGGTTGTGGAAAGCTGATGTGACAGATTATTTGCCTGGAATATTCTTTTTTTCCTTCTTGGTGGTCTTCTAGTGATTTTTTAAAAAGTATCTTTAAAGTATTTTAAAGTATGTGTGTGTATGTATGTATATGTGTGTGTGTGTGTGTTATATATATGCTTAATTTTATATTGACTTTTCCTATGTACCCATGTCTTTTTGTATCCTGTGCTTCTGACATTGACTTAAAAGCATTTTTGTTGTTGTTGTTGTTTTCTGGAAAGGTTGTTTTAAAAATGCTAATGTAAATTAATGAACTTTGTTAGCAACTAAAGTTTGACTGTGTAGAATTCATACCCATTTGAGCTTGGAATTTATATTACCATCTGGTACAAGTCGTAAGTGCTGTCTGACAACTTATTGGAAGTACAGGATAATTAAAAAAACAAGTGTTGACATATATGCAGATAGGTACATGTGGATGAATAAAATACTGAGAAATGATACAGGAGTTAATAATTCTGTGTGTTTCCCTAGTTTCTTTCACTTGCATGCTGGCTGGGGAATCCTGGGAGCTGAAGTCCACATGTCTTAAAGTTGCTAAGGTTGAGAAACACTGTATTAGAGGTATGATACAGGTATAGTACCTCTAATACAAGAGGATTGTATTCCTCCTCTTGCATTCTGCCTTAAATGACTTCCCAGTCTATTAGAACTCTGGCAGTAATACTTGAAAGATGACCTCTAGATCTGGCATTTTTTGTAATGAGCATTCAGTCCTCATTTCTAAGAGATAACAAGTTTCTAAAATTAGTTTTTTCTTTTTTTTTAAAGGAAAGACTTTTTAAGGAAAAAATGCAGTGTCAGTGCAAACATCACTTTATAAACTATAAACATAATCCTTATTTTCTTCCATTTTCAGAAATTAGAAATGGAAAGCATGGTTCTTGTGGGCAAAGGAAAGGCTTTTTGAGCACTTGCCATAATTGAGGAGGTGGAGAATATTTGAACACTTTCTAAAATGAGGAATGAATACACTGCATCTGCTTTGTGTAGGAGTGCATCTCTGAATTCTCTCTGACAGCTGTAGTATCCAGCTAAAATACTGTTCTCTAACTCCTACACTCCAAATATTCTTCCTACACTAATTTTCTTTGGATAAAATCCCTCCTAAGAGGATGCTAGAGCTAGATATTTTAGGTTCTCAGACTGAAGTTTGTTGCTGGTAAAGTACTACCATATGAACAAATTCTATAGTCTTGCTGAAGATAATTATGTCTGTTTTTGCTTGATGCTTTATCTCTGTAGATAGATACTCTGTAGAGTATTTTGCTTCATAAATAAAATCAAAATGACATCAACTTTTAACATGGAGATGTAGGATATTTGAAGCAATTTAAGTCCAACTTCTTAAAAAAGCTTTACAACAGAATACTACCCTTGCTGAGAAAGAATATCTGGATAATGCTTCTGGGAAAGGTGGGCTTGTGCCTTGCAGTTTTGTAATCTTAGCCAAACAAGAGTGAGCAGAATAAGAAAGAATTCCTGTTTGAGCAAATGCAGATCTGATGGTGATGGAGTCCTTTTAGCACTAAGGGACAGGTGAGTAGATTCTTATGGTCTAGGCCTCTATGCTGGTCTTTGACCATAATAAAGATCTGATTTGATTTGATATGATCTAGGCCTCAGCTTGAAGAGTAGCAGGAGATACTGGAATTTATATCACAGGATAGAATATATTTTCCCCTTGTTTCTTCTAGCCAGAAAATTCTGCCAGTAGACTTTCTCCCTGCTTGTCTGAAGGTCTGCATCTCCCTCTCTTTGGTTAGCTGTCCTAATGACACAGTGAGAAAAAAAAGGATGTCTGACTTACTCAGAGCTTTTCGTTCTGTTCTCTCATAAAATAAATAGAAGCTCTGTCTATTGTACTAATTGATAACTAGATCATAATTGGAAGATGTTGACAATCAGAGGGTTTTATTATTATTTTTGGTTATCATTGCCAGTAGAATAACCAGAATGGTATTACCTTCAGGGTGTAAACTGGGAACATAAGAAGGACTAGTTATTTTTGACCAAACTCCTATCTAGTCCAGTGTTCTGTTTTGACAATGCGCAGTCACATCCCCGTGGAAAGTAATATTCCTCAGCCACTGATAGTAAGAAATATACTGTCTTTAATACTGAATGTAATTCACAGTAAGGCTGGGTAACCTATTTATCATCATCAAATATCAAAACGGATCCAATAGTCAAGGACTTTGGCTGAACCTGGAGAAGAAAAGCCAGGATTCAAGATGAATGGAAAGCGAGTTGCGACCAGCAGGACTCTGTCCGGCAACAGTCTGGTCAATCAAGGTGATCAAGGTGATATGCTCCCATACCTACAAAACTTACAGAAAAGAAAAAAAAATCAGAGTTTTCTTTTTCTCCTTTTTATATAGTTATGAGTTCTCAGTAGTTTGAATATTAATTGTAAGAAATGGGATGGTGTAACATGGATTGGGTAACTATAGACTGGCAGGTGCAACAGTTACCTCAGAGAAAGGCAAATAGCATTTCATAGGTTTTTGGTCGGTGAGGTAGAAGGCAAGTGAGTCAGAAAATATGCTTGTGTTAGGGCTGGGAATGGGGTTGCTCAAGCAGTTTATGTAAATGTAGTTTTAATGGATTGTGGTAGTGGAGAGCTGCTGGTACACCTAAAGAAAGATGTGTAGATCTTTGATACCTGGCTTGTAGAAGTGGATTAGGTCAATTTAAATCAGATTTAGACCCCAAATGGCTTGGAGCCAGAGTACCTCAAGCAACTCCCTCTCAAGTTTGCCCAAAAACAATATCTATACTTTTTTGTGCCATAGTTCAAAACATTTTTCTTAATATTCTCAGATTCCTTAATATTCTGAGTTTGCATCAGAGAACATATATTTTGCATAAAAAATGTTTCAAGGACAAATATAATTTATAGATTTGTCCCAGATATTTATTAACTCTAGTGATATGCAAACCCTGAAGCAAGTACAACTCTCTTCAGTTTTAAAACTAGAGTGTAGAAGACTCAGTACACTGAGGAAAAAAAAAATCAATAGATGATAGAGGTTGGGGAACGGAGAATTTCACTGCTAAAATAAATAGAACACAGAATAGTTCATCTGGACACAAACTTGGTAAGTACAGTTGATATGGTAGAAGATGGTATTGCATTAAAGTAGAAAATGCATATCTTATGTTGAAGAACTGAAGGTCAGTGATAAGCAAGAGTTTGTAAGACAACGTGTAGCAACAGATTAAAAAAATCTAGATCAGGGATTTCTACGCTGGTAAAGCAGTCAGATAAACTGGCAGTTGGCTAGGATCACAGAGTTAGATTTACCATGATTCCTTTTGCTTCACAGTTGGTTCAGGCACATCATAGTCCTCACTTTGTTACGAAGATTGCAACCAGGGAATTTTTAAAGGCAAGTTTCTCATATGTTTAGTGCCAGCATGCTGGCTGGGGAATTCTGGGGGTTGATTCATGTATTTTGAACTTGCCAAGGTTGAAAAACTCTGATTTAGTGCTTCAAGAGACTTGCCACTGTGATAGCTTTTTGGGTAAGGCTGGATTGTGTTTCTGCAAGACCATCTAATGCTGAGCATCATTGCTCTTTTTTGCTGACTGAAACAGTGGTAATTGGACTACTGCAGTTGTAGAAGCAAAGAACAGGTTTTCTTCTCAGTGTGATATCTGAAAACTGAAGCTTTCTTTCATTTGAATAAATAGTTGCATTCACAGTTTGGGATAAGAACTATACTTGATCCCTATTCCTTAGACTTCATGCAAAATCTTGCCTATTTCCTTCTCTCTAGTCACCACTTGATTCTGTTTCATAGAGGGATGATGATGGAGAAGCAAAAAAAGGGTCAGGATTTGCAGTGCCATATTAGATAACATAAATGGTAATGGTTGAGCTGAGCCAGGGCTCTTCCCTTCAGCTCCCATTCTCTTGTTCTTGGACAAACTACTTGTTCTTTCTAATGGGGAAATCCTATAGCATCACTGACAGCAAATGGGAGTGAATGGCAGGACATTAAATGGTATCAGCTCCCTGTGTATCTGGTTTCAGTATGTGATGGCATGTTTACAATAATCTGGCTCCCAAACAGCCTTATGTTAAATGAATGAAATACTTTGAGCAGGATGTTGCCCTTTCTTTTTTAAATGTTCTGCATCTAGGGAAATCCATATAAATAATCATTTGTTTTCCTGAAATGTTTTATATATTATTGAAAAAAATGTATTTTTTAAAATTGTAATCAGATATTTTTGGTCCTGCTGATTAAATGGAAGAAATATTCTGCCAGGAATTGTCTCACGATTTGAAGGATTACTTGTCCTCGTTTATGGAGAATTATGGATAGGCAAGCGCATTCAATCATATATTTAATTGAATAGATAACAAGTCATGATTAACATATAGGCTGATGCATGTCTCCTAAAATGATGCAACTATATAAGTGCGTGACTATTCTTTTAGATATTTGCTTCCAAATAATTTAATGTGGAAGAACATATATTTTTACAGTGAAAGTAGTGTAACTTTTCTTTGAAAAATTAAAACTAGTAATCTTACTTTGGCATAATGTATTAGTAACCAATGCTATCAATTTATCTGGTGAATACATAAATATTTAGACTGGTTGTTGAGGTACAACACTGCACACTGATGTGCTTTTTCCCTTCCACACATAATGTATAAGAATTGGGTTGGGGTTGTAGAGGCAGATGCATGTAACCATACCAGGTCCAGTAACAGGGCATAAGAAGACAACCTTTCTCAATCTAGTGCCGAAAGCCATGTTGGCTGGGAATTATGGGAATGATAGTCTGAACATATTTAGAGGCACCTGACTGAAAAATGCCAAGATAGATAATTGAGGCTGCAATCTTTTACCCCACTGAGTTTGGAATAAGCATACAAAGATTAGGCTGTAGTAGCATGAAGTGTTCCCTCACTTCCACTAGTCATGGGAAATTCCAAAATTCAGTATTAGTGGGAACTCCTAACTGAAGTACCTAAGCCTTTAGATATGCATTGAGCAGTGTGGAAATACTTCCAGGTGGCATGGGCCTACATTACAGAAGTACATGTATGAATAACAGAGCCATGTAATATATAAAGTTACCTACCACACAGGATTGATTGATTGCCTACAATCTAATTGTTGCCAGTTGCTGCCCAGGTGTGTCTGAGATGTTGCATATAAAAATGTATATTCTCATGCAACATGTGGTATTATATGAATATCGTATTTTATGAATATTGCTCGAGCCAACCAGCCTGGATAGTTTTTGTCCAGTCTCCAACCTCCCCTTTTTAGGGAAGGATGTGGAGAGAGTGGTCATGTGGCAGCTGCAGAGGACTCTGGATGAAGTGGATTATCTGGACCCTTTCAGTCAGGGTTCAGGCCGGGTTACGGGACGGAGATGGCATTGATTGCACTCTTAGATGACCTCTGGCAGGAACAAGATGGGGGCAGTGCGACCATCCCCACTCTTCTTGACCTCTCAGCGGCCTTCAATACCATTGATCATGGTATCCTTCTGGACCGACTTTGGGAGTTGGGGGTGGGCAGCACAGTGTTGGGCTGGTTCTCCTCCTTCCTCTGGGGTCAGTTCCAATCGGTGTTGATGGGGGGAGAGGTCCCGCCCACGTCCCCTACTTTGTGGGGTGCCTCAGGGCTCGGTTCTCTCCCCTCTTCTATTTAATATCTACATGAGGCTGCCGGGAGAGGTGATCCAACAGTTTGGGGTGAGATATCATCAATATGCTGATGATACCCAGCTTTATATCTCCACCCCTGTCTGCCTGAGTGATGCCATGGATGTTCTGTCCCAGTGCCTGGAGGCTGTAATGGGGTGCAATGGGTTTCAACTCAACCCAAGCAAGACTGAGTGTCTTTGAGTTTGTGGGCCTCCTGGTGACAAGGTTTTTCCATCATTGGTCCTGGATGAGGTGGCACTGCCCCAGATGGACCCAGTGTGCAATCTGGGGGTCCTCGTAGACTCACGGCTCCTGCTGGAAGAGCAGGTGGCAGCCGTGGCTAGGAGGGCCTTTGCTCTGTGCCAATTGCGCCCATTCCTGGACCAAGAAGCTCTGTTCACAGTCACTCATGCCCTCGTGACCTCCTGTCTGGATTACTGCAATGCGCTCTACATGGGGCTGCCCTTGAAGAGCATTCGGAAGCTTCAGCTGGTGCAGAATGCGGCTGCCGGGTAGTAAATGGTGTCAGATACTCAACACATGTAACACCACTGGTACATGAGAAGCATTGGTGCTTCCAGGTGCAATTCAAGGTGCTGGTTGTCACCTTTAAAGCCCTTCATGGCTTGGGACCAGGTTACCTAAGGGACCGTCTTCTCCCAGTTGTTTCTACCCATCCAATTCGATCTGGCAGGTTGGGTATGCTGCGGGTCCCATCAGCCAAGGAGTGTCAGTTGGCGGGAACTAGAAGGCGTGCCTTCTCTGCCGTAGTGCCTGCCCTCTGGAACATTCTCCCTACAGAGATTAGGATGTCCTCGACCCTGTTGGCCTTTCGTAAGGCCGTGAAGACCTGGCTATGTGCCCGGGCCTGGGGCCCCGAGCATGTGAATGGTTCCTTCTCTTGGTTATATTAACATCTATGCACTGCTTACTTGGCCATGTATAGTTATTTTGTAATTTAATTGTTTTTAATTGAAATTGTTTTAATTGTTTTATAGTTTTTATTGTTGTAAGCCGCTCTAAGTCACTTGCTGAGAAGGGTGGCTATAGAAATTGAATAAATAAATAAATAACATAAATAAATATAGTGGCTGTTACTGAGCCTGGGGCCCTGGATGTGTGATTGAGCCCATATTGAGCCCATATTTCTGTTGATTGTGTTGGTTGGTTTTTATCTCAGCTGCTATATATGTTATTTATTATTTTGTTGTGATGTTCTTATCTTGTTTTTATTCCTTGTTAGCCTCCCAGAATCATCTACTTGAGATGGGTGGCTGTAGAAATCAAGTAAACAAACAAACTATGCATTTGAGTCTCTCCTGGGAATGAAAATACTAATAGGACAGGGCAGACACTGAAAAGTAACTTCACTCAGTCACATTTTTTATATCTCTGTAGCAAGATAGCTTATTGCATAAAACCTGTGTCAAGTTACCTAATATGTATATTGAAAGCTGACTTCTTGAACTTTGGTTGAATAAAAAGGTCATCTTTGTTAACAAGATGAAACCAAAATCAAGTTGAGAGAAAGATGTGAAGCATTAGTAGTCGCAAGATCGGCTGGAAATGTTAATAGTGTTGGAAAGTAAATTTGAAGCCTTGGGTCGTTTTCCTCTTTGTAATAAACAGAGACAAATATAGATATTTATAGCTTAATATTTAGATACTGATAAAGGACAATACACAGCCAAAGAATTATTCTTATTCAGCTGGAATATGGTGGCAAAGCTCATTTTGAAGTACAGAGGGTCTTTATGGCATTTATAGCAAAAATGAGAATTGATTTGTTGCTAAGACATCTTGGTTTTTTTTATATTTGGGGAAAAAAATGCTATATAGACTATATTAGCCTTTTCCAGTATAGAAACGTCCAGATGATCATAACTTCCAGAATTCCCATTTAACATGGTCAATCAGGTAGGCTAGACTATACCTGTCTATTTGGCTATTAGGGCTGTCCTTCAAAAGTCCTTCAAAAGAAGTGCTTAAGAATATGTAGGAGGGTATAGGATGCAGCTCTTCTCAAATCAATTAACAGCTGTAACTTTTTCCAGACTTGCATGGGTGCACTTGGCTGCCTTTGCATGCGTCTACATGCATAGCCACTTCTTTCAAAGCAGGACAATGTGGAGATAACTGGAACAATTTTCAAAGTAACTGCACATGCTTGGAAAAGATATGGTTGCTTTACTGATTAAAAAAAAAGGCACACTGAATGCACTCCTCAAGTTCCAAAGCAGCCATTTTGAAGGATTCGCCCAGCTTTAATGGTTATCTTTCAGTGGTAGTTACAGAACACTTTTCACAAGATGGTGCCTGAGACCTGAGTTCTGGTTGCTACACTTCTAAAGTGCTTGAGGTTGGGGAAAGTGTGTTTGTTTGTTAGTTTGGATTTTTGCTTATTCGTTCTAGAGGCAGTTTGTTTGTCATACCTTGGTTTCAGTCAGGCGCCAGCCATTTTTAAACTCTTATGGATATTATCCTCCTATGACAATATGGAAATCCTTTGCCCAAAGGTTTTCTTTGTTCATTTGAACTAAAGAGGGCAGCTAGATATATGTCAAAGCTCAGAGATACCCCACTTATTTAAGTAAACAGGTATGCCAACTTGCACAAGTACTCAATATCTGCTTTATATTCCTTTTGATTTTGTACTGAAGTACAGATATGTGCTTCCTGTCCTATCAAATTTGCTCTTAAAGTATATATAAGCGTATTAGCATGCTTAAACAAATTAAGCAGTTTTCAGTAGTGCACATCTTCCTAGAGTTTTAGTAAAAATTAAATACTATCTTGGAAGAACTGGGCTCAGTTAAAATTAAATACTATCTTGGAAGAACAGTTCCTCCGTGGCTTCAGGTCACTTCAAATATAGATATCTATGAACTCCCTCATATTAAGAGATACTATCACATTCAGTGGAAGGAAAGGATGGAAAGTGCAACAGGGAGTGAAGTGGTTGGGAGTAGATTGGGTGGTGAAGGGAAGGGTTGGAGCCAGCAAGAGGAAAGAACTTTAGATCTCAAATATTTTAAAAATGTCACAGGAAAGAAGATATATAACCATATGAATGTGCGCAAAGATAGGGACATGCTTGCTTGCCCACACACACACACACACACACAGGTCTCCCAGAGGAATGGCTGAGAAGCAAAAGATTCAAACTGCTGCAGAGCCACTTTGCTAAAATGAGACTGGTGTTAAGAAATTCCATAAAGTTAAAAAAGTTTTAAAATTACAAATACCTACATAGATGGCAACTTAATAATTATGAATTTAATTCCACTTTTTATTATTTTTATTCAGATGTCAGTAGTGACAATCCATTTTGCTGTTCTTGTCTAAATGTTCTGATATGGAAAAAAAATATGACTTGCTTGTACTGGAGGTGTTAGAGAAATAGAGGAGACAAAAGATGGAATTTGAATATGAATACCTTTAAGTGGAAAAGCAACTAAAGATTGTAGCTTTGCATGAAACCATGTTTACCTCTAGAAGGTGTTAACCTAGAACAAGCTTTTGAGTAGAATTGTATATGTGCATTTAGGAATTACCTCATGCTCTGAGCACCTGCAACCTTTGAACCATCTTGAGTCCTGAGATCCATTGCACAAGCAATTAACGCTGGCAATAGGTTTTGGGGGCTGCTGTCTCCAGCATCTTGGATTCCATATAAAATTTGAAGTGCTCATATTAAGAACTTGCTCATTTAATTTGATAATTACTTCATGCTGGTGTGCTGCGTAGACATGACAGAGCTGGCTCTTGATTTAGAGGCAATTTGTTCAGGTCACCAAGGGCAGCATTCTTTGCATACTTAAACATGTAACTTTGGGTCATTCTCTCCCCCTTTTCCCAAGGTGAGAAATGTGGTTGATTTAAATTCTTGCTTTTTTCACTGTTGTAAAGCAAACCTGAGCAATGTTTCAAGGACCAACTGCAACCCCTACTCTGCTTATTTGTGGCCACCTGGGGAATATAGATACTGAATGTTATGTGCCTGCTTCTTCTCTGCAGAGAGATCTGTGGGACTGGAGAAAAAAGTAAGAGATGGGGAATTTACAGATCTGTGGCTACTCCTTGGAAGAATTTAAACACTGAAGTGTTAACTGGAGCTGCTGACAACGAAGGATAACTTTTAGCTTGTTCTAGTAAAAGAAGAGCAGAAGGCTTTTATTTTAGCCAACATACATTATTCTAAGGGAGATGGTGCCTTTTCCTTAACATTTTTATAGGTAGGGAACTTGAAGAAAGTAATTTAATGAATTAGTTGACCACTGTGTACATGGGAGCTCCAACAGCAGGCACATGCTTTCCCATGATAAGTGTTCTGGATATTAGGGAATATTTGAAGCTCGGTTCCAGTTTATAAGAAGGTTTCTCCAGCCGATTGAAAGATAATATTTTCTTCAAGCCTGTTAACATCTGTTTTCTTCCACAACTTCCTTCCAGTATGTTCTGTTTAGCCTCTAAGACAGATCCTCTGGCTTCATGAAGTTGGGCAGGCAGCCATAAGGTGAATAACTTTTCTTGGATTGAGGGGTGCATTCACTCTTGGGTGGCTTCCTGAGGATTATACTCAAAAGTGGATGGGGCCAAAAGAAAGTGGGCAGGGCCAAAAGGGCTGGAGTGAACAAAAGAGCCAGCTATTAATTGTTCATCAATTAAATATATGTAATACAATAAATATTCTGCCAGAAGTAGATGTGAAAACTGTAGCAAAACATGTGCTCATGTGTAAACTTGTACCACTGCCCCCCTTTAAAAAAACTGCTTTTTAATAATAATAATAATAATAATTTTTATATATGGCTAAAATACCTGAGCATTATATACATTTAAAATGAAATAAACTGGCCCCACCATATAATAATAATCAATGAGGGTTTTTGAAAAAGAAGAAAAAAAGAACACTTAAAAACAAAACTGATCAAATGCTCAATATTTCTTATCCAGAAGTTTTAATGATACCATCCTCAATATATTTTCATTTGTCAACTCCTTTTTTCCCTCTAACTTAATCCTTTAATCCTTTCTGACTACTAAAACTGTTTCCAAGCAGTTTGCCCCTAACATTTGATCTTGTGATTTGCTGCCAAAACTCAACATGAAATTAAATTATGGTAATTTGGGCGGGGCTGCCGGAAGTGAACCAATACCTTGGGAGGACGCCTGCAGTAAACAGATTGTCCATACATATTTATCTCTGTGGTTGTTCCCAGCCCGAGTAATACATTCTTCAGGACTGGCACTATACTCTTCCGACTACACATAAAATACTATCTGTGTAAGGAGGACTTCAGTTAAAAGTTTTAATAATCCTTGGAACTTTTTTAGGCCACACGGTTAACTGCTGTTTTTGCAGATGTTTGCTTTAATTTATTTATTTGGGATTTATATCATTGCTTCGGATAAAGCTGATTTCATCTGTCCGAAAGTTTGAGTTGCTTTCCTATGAAATAGGTAGGATTTAAGCTTTAAAACAACTTTGCTGTAATTTTCAGAACAAAAATGTGACATTGCTCCTAGCTGTATCTACGTTTGTCCCAGTCTTCTCAGAAAATAAAGAATCGGGTGATTTATTTGGTAGCAGTTAAATCTACACTGAAAATCCTTGCTATACCACTCTGAGAAATAAAGGGAGAACATTCCCCTTGGCCATGCTTAGGCAACATACTAAAAGTACATCTCAGGCATTCATAATTTTCTAATCAGTGAGTTGAAGTTGTTGGTGGGGAGCAGTTAGTGCAATTTATGAGGAAAATAAAGTACATTTTGAAGAAGAAGAATTTATTCTGTCTTGCATGGGACAAATACATACATGTGGAGGGGAAGCATTTTGGCCTTGCCTCCTTTTCCTTCAGCCTTCTGGTATCTGAGCTTCAGCACAGTCACATTCTTCTGCCTGATGGGGAACCCTTGTTACAGTCCCCCCACATGTTTAGGGACCCTGATTCTCAATCATCGAATCTTAAGATATGCTGCCATTCAGAGATACCTGAGTATTTAGTAAAATATAGGTTAAATAGAACATATCTGATACTGTTTTTCGGTATAGATCAACCCACCTTGCAATATGATAAAATTCTGTACATCAACAAATGTTTCATAAAGTAGATGAATGTTACACTATTCATCTATGGTAATTTGAATATGCACCTTCCTCCAAAACTTCCTTTCATTGTAACATTTAGTTGGAGAGACAAGGCTTTACTATTAAAAAAGAATAATCTGAAGCCAATGGCATTTGTGGTAATTTGGCATGACCACAGTCATGCCAAAATAATGAAGCATGCATTGTGCTGTCTTAAGTCTAGCTCTGGCCTTTTATACTTGTGCTGTGATGTTGCACAGAAGTATGTAAGGGGCAGAATTTGTGTTATGACATTGTGACTCATGTTCATCACTTTCCCCCATGGATTCCTATGTCTGCAGCATGCATCCGAACACATCTGAATGTTCTGTTTCTATTCAGGCTCTGGTCCTAAACATACTCATTAGGAAATAAGCTGTATTGAATACAAGTCCTGTTTCTGAAGAAAGATACCTGAGATAATTTGTCTATCTTGTCTGTTGATAGCACTGCCAAGCCAACTCCACAAATTCCTTTGAAATTCACTGTTGTGTCAGTCAAGTTTAACAACTTATTATAATTTGGCCAGGAGCTGATGAAATAAAGTCCTATATTCATAATAAATTCACATACTGGGTTTAGATTGCTTAGAGAACAGTTATATGTCTTGTTATATGGTTATGAATCTGACAAGAGCATTTCTGCATATCTGTTGCTTAGTTGGTTACTAAAGACAAGGATAGGTTTCATCAGTTGCCCCTGATGCAACTTGCTCATGCCATATTTCTTGACTGGTAGTTTTTGAGAGATGGTCATCAGGGAATGCAAGAGGCTGCTGTTGTAACTGGGAGACAGGAATTCCCTAACTTACTGGTAGAACTTGGTAAGAATCAAGCTGCAGGCAATTGGATTCTAAGCCCAGGCAGGAATATTAGAGGCCCAACTCTTAGGTCAAATGGATAGAAATAAATGCATTACCAAGAACAGGAAGTAGAGGAGAGCACAGATCTCCAGAAACAGTTGCAAGGTCAAAACTGCCAAGCTTGTTTGTTCGTTTGTTCGTTTATTTGTTCTCTCATCCAATTCATTACATTTGTATGGCTGCCCTTTCAAACGACGCACCTTGAATTATACCCAGAAGTTGATTGGGAGCCAGTGCAGTTCAAGAAGCAATGGTGTTTCACGGGTATACTGTAGTGGGTCTGTAACTATCCATGTTGTTGCATGCTAGATCACTTGTAACTTCTGAATTGGTTTCAAGGGAAGCCCCATGTTCACTGCTTTGCAATAATCCAAATGGGAGGTGATCAAGAAATGAGTAACTGAGCAGGGCTGCCTGATCCAGGAATAGATACAATTGGCACACAAGGGATTTGTGCAAGGGCTCTCCTCATCTTGGCTGCTACCTGCTTGTTGAACAGGAGCCAAGAGTCCAGGAGGACCCCCAAATTGTGCACAAATTCTGACTGGGGGAGTGCTACCCCATCTAGAAATACCAACTAGTGATTTCATGTAGGTGTTAAATAGGAGGGGGAGAGAGTAGAGCCCTGAGGAACCCTGCAAAGCAGGAATTTGCGGCTGGACTTTTACCTGCTACAAACATTTACTGGAACTGGCCCTGGAGAAAGCTGGAGATCCAAAATAGTAATAAAATAGTAATATGAGATTAGGAGCTTAGACAGAGTCCTCTTATGAAAAATAAGTTGTTCAGGTTGTGGCATAAGTTTTGAAGCTAAATCTTTACATGGCTTGGTAGGAAGGGATTGGCCATCAGGTCAGGAGACAGAGTTTAGGAAGTTTTTGGAATTCAGTGTAGGATATTGTTCTTCACCCAGGAGCTAAAGACAAATTATGTGGTACGTTAATTTTGAGGCATGCAGATCAGATTTTCTAAATTCAGTGTGGGGTTGGCCTGTTCTAGATTGAGATCATAGTTTAGGAAGAAAAGAAATTTAATACTGCCTGCCCTTCAAAATTCTACCTTTCTTTAGCAGCTAAGAAAGAGCAAAATCCTCTCCACCTCAAAAAATCCCCACAACATACAGCCCCTCCACCCAATACCTCTCTCAAGAGCCAGCAATGACCTGGATTGGGACTGGCTTCTAAATAGAAGAAAAAATCTGAGCTGTTCATTCTATATATTCTGAACTTAACCCTCAGGGTTGTGAGAGTACCAGGCTAAAAGCAGGAAGAAGAAACCTCATTAGATTCAGAAGGCTATTTGTTTTTCATTCCAAAAGCTGCATCACACCTGAAAGCTGGTGTGGAATGCAAAGCAAAAGGCTTTTGCATTTATCTAGACTGACTTAACATTATTTCCTGGGGCAAAAGACAAAATGATACTCTTTTCAGATTCCATCTATCAGAGACAAGTATCCTCCACATTATGTGAGGTAAGAGAATAGCTTAGGGGAATAGGACAGGCTGCAAAACATACTTTGCTCTATCCTCCTCTTCCTGCTTCCTGACATCTTCTGCCCCAGGCAGCCGCCCCACTCTGCCTAATCATAGGGCTGGCCCTGATATTTATAGCTTTATAATACTGGTGGCAGTGCATGAATTACATGTACAATGCACTAAAAGTCATTTGTGTTGCCTGTAATAAAATCATCACATGACGACAATTTAATTTGTATGTTCTGGGCTTAGCATTGCAAATCTTCAATATGAACAGAACTTGCCTCATTAATCATCTCTATGGAGCTAGTCCTCTTTTACTGGGATAGAGGAAGGAGAACCTTTTCCATATTTTTATCTGCATTTTTGATGACATGTCTTTGATTTGTACTGCTGCTTAATTTCTAAAATAGAATGGGATTCTCAGTTCCATTCTTAGAAAGGAATTCTGTCTCTCTATTCTTACAGGATCGTTTATGCCATGGTTCAAAGGTTATGGAGATCATGCTAGCCTCTGGGAAAATCTGGGATAGCCATAGCTAAAAATACATTGGGACCATTTTCAGTTCATACATTTTATAAAGAAGAGAGTGATGAGTGAAAACATGAAGTGTTGATGATATTTTGGTTCTTCTGATTTTTGAGCTATTAAAGTTTAAAAGTAGTTTGCATGGTATGGTAATTGTACTAGTCAGCCTTCTAGATGTGTTGGATTCAAACTGTCAAATCTGAATAAGTTTCTGCCTGCCAGCTTGACTTCCGGAAGAGACTGGTGGAAGGGAAGCACTGAAGAATATTTCCAAAATGCAACATAACAAGCTAAACGTTTGGAACTCAATGTTCATTTAGTCATGGAAGGCTTTTAATATCTGACATATAAATATATTTTTCTTCTCATTTATTTTTTCAAATGAAGAGAAGAACAATGAACCAGACTACTTCTTTTCAATTAAGTATGCATTTTGGGATTTTTTTCCCTGTGACTGCTGGTTTTAGCTGACATACATGTTCCATAAAATTTGTTCCATGCATCTTATTTTGGTTGAATTTTGAATTCTGCCTCCTGATAGTGACTTTCCATTCTTGGACAAGTTGTCTGAATGCCGGTCATAAGAATCAGCAGCAAGTGAACATGAGCACATGTATTGCAAATGTGCAATGCGTCCCTGCTTCGTGTAGATTGCCTCATGTGAAACATTTATTTGCTAAGCATTTTGACAGTAAGCTCTTTTCATCCACAAAACAGAAAAACAAAATAGTTCTTATTTACTGTTTATGAATTTCTTAGCCAACTTTTAGAGCCATAGTATTGTATAGCACCTTGCAATATACAATATATAATTCAATATGATATAACACTCTTAAAAACATAATGAGTTTTTAAAGATCCTATTTAAAAACAGCAAATTGAACTATCCATTCACTTCTTTCAAGGGAATGCCAAGAGGGAGATGCCACCCCTAAGGAGATCCCATTTTTAGTGCTACAACTTGCAGGTCTTAAAAGACCAGCAAGCATAGGCTTCTTACGCTGATCTTAATACAAAAGCAGATTCAAAGGGTTTAATTTTTTTTTTTAATAACCAGGACAGAAACCATGTAAGACACTGATCTTTGATCTGTGGTTCTGGGACCACAGGTGGTCTGTGGGGATTCTGCAGATGCTCCCTTGTACAGGAACCTGAATAAATAATGGCCAAAACGTCATGAAATTGCCAAACCATACAAGAGTTTAGTGTTTTCACCTGAAATATAGGGAGACTTTTGTTTTTTGCCTAGCATTTTGCGAAATCTGGTATTTTCACCTGATTTTTGGCTATTTACAAATAAGTAAAATAATTTTTAAAATGTTATTTGGGGGTTCCTTGAACAACAACAAAGGTACTCATGTGTGCCACAGTGCCCATAGGTGGAGCCTTGATCTATGAAGTGGTCCTCAAAGCTTTTGGTGATGACGTAGTGATCTGTATAAAGGAAATGCTGGTTTCAGGCATTAAAGATCAAAAGAAGCATGTTGAATTGTGTGCAAAAATGTATTAGCGATTAGCACTGAATTGGTCCAAGGGAACTTCTTGCTCTCTCAGTTTTGTTGAACATTAGTTGTCGATGAAGCCCTAGCAACTATTCAAGCATTCAAGTGTTCAGTAACAGTTCAGGCTTCTGAACCATCTTCCCATATAGATGGCACTGCAGTAGTCAGGTCTGATTTAATGCCAACATTCATAACTAAGACTAGGATTGCTTTCCTTAGACAAGATCACAGTTACGAAGAAACAAACATCTGTGTCTGAAGGCAAGAAAGCTATGTAAAACAACGTCCTTTTTCATTTTATCAAAAATACTTTTCATAACAAACAGTGGATTAATATGTGACAAATTGTGCTCATTATGATGATTAAACAGCAAAGGCAGATGTGCCACTGCTGGGTTTTTGCCATGATCCAGAGAGTCCATTTACTTGTTGCCAAGGAACTGAATACACACAGCGGGGTTCTTTTTTATCATTTTAAAAGCCACAGCTGAGTGATTCTCAATAGAGATTTTAGTTGACAAATTAAAAAGAAATATGTAAAACAGCAGTGAATGGGAATCTGACTTAAAAAATTTTTTTTAAAAAACCCGAACACTGAATTTGGGGTGGGATGGATTAGTATCATTTTATTGTGCTACTGTTAATTACTTAGCTTTCTGATTCCTTTTGGGGACTGAAAAAACTTAATGAACCCAGAGAACTTTTTTTAAATCTGAGATCTCTATAACAATAGAAAACAGCTTGAGGATTTTAACCCAGAATAATTGGCCCATCTCTGTCTACATGGACTAAACTACAGTTGTTTTCCAGACATCCAGCTTGAAGTCTACATGTAACCAAGTTTAAGTGAAAGGGAACAAGAAAACAGGAAAAAAAACCTCTCCAGTTAACTGATTGTCTAACAACATTGTTTGGATTACAGCTAATGATTCCATCATCATTACTGAGGACCAATGTACCCTAATGTCTTTCTTTTGGTGAAGTGAGGCAGTCAAGAACCAACTGGTTATATTCAAAGAGACATGAATATATGGGAGTCCATAGTTTCACAGATTTTGCTTTCAACACCTGAAATATTTCTTCAACAAAAGATTTAAAAGAGAGACTTGATTATAGTGATTAATGTTCCTGCAGCTTTTAAAATGTTTCCCAAGCTATTTATTTTCATTACATTTTAGGAAATAGTACAGTAAAGAATGGAAAAAAATGAGACTCTGGAGTTCCAATTAACAATTAGGAATTTCTAATGTTCTTGTAATGACCAAATTTTATGAGCAATCCTGAAATTATAGACTCATGCAGCTAAACAAATCATCCATAGCATCAGTCCATTAATTTAGTATATTCCTCCTTATCTTACCTACAGTGGGATAGTATTACTGAATCGTCTAAAATATATGTATCTTTATATATAATCCTTCCATCCTTTCATATACATATAGCTTTGAAATATCTAAAATGGGAGGTCATATGAGGAGGCAGGGTCGAAGGTAGTCATCATACTTAAAATATTACTTTAGTGTATATTTTTGAGGGTTGTGCAATGATCAGCATTCAAAGGGGAAATGGTAATTTGAAGTGTGTATGGATATGCATGAAGCACATGATGGCAACATCTTTAAAAACTGCTCTTCAAGGAGTTGCTGACAGGTCTATATGTATGGAATTGTTTTTGACATAATTTCAAAATAGCGAGGGGCCAGGTAATGGCATAATTACTATGTATTAATAGGAACAGTGACAATGACATTAGAAGAAATGTGCATTATTAGAAAATGCCTGTCTTAAAATGGATCAGCAAGAATAATAAATAGCCATTGTTGACCCCATTATCTTTAGGTAGCCTTTCAAAGTTCCTCTAACCTCTAAATTTTGTCCCTCTCCTGAGGAGGAAAGAAGATGAAGAAATCCAAGATTTAGTCTAGCATGATTTTGGGGCAACAGACTCAAAAATAGGAAGAAGCAACAAAAGGAAAGGTTTGCATTCTTTGAAATGTGCATCTTACTATATGTGATTTGAATAATTATTTTTTGTTTTTAAATATCTGAAGAGCCACGAAAACTAAACATGAGCATGTGGGGCACAAGGCTTTGGCATGCCAACGAGAACTGGATTTTAACTGGAGGACACTGAACACAGACAGGTTGGACATATTCTATATCCTGAGATGGTTTCTGAACAGGAGATTTGTGCCTGAACCTTCGCTCTCCCCCTCTCCTATTATTACAATTATTTAATGCTTAACAACATTATATGTGTTTAAGGATGTTGAACAATGAGTCAGTTCCTGTCTGTAGGCATACAGTTTTATTAATATAAAACAAAATGGAAAAGGAATGAGAGAAAAATAAAACAAGGATTTTAGTAGCAACTCCTTTTGTGACTGATAGTTCTGGCCCATTTGGTTTTGCTGTACCAGGTCTTCTGGCAAGAAGGTAGAAAATTAGGGTAGATAACCTTAGGCCACATCTTTGGATCACAGAGTTAGAAGCGGCAATTTAGGCCATAAAACTCCTGCTCAGTGGAGAAATCCCAATTAAAGCATCTCTGACAAATTATCTAGACTCCACTTGAACACATCCAATGAAAAGCAGCCCAGTTCATTGCTGGATAATTAGTTTCGCTGTTGAGCTGCTCTTACTGTTAAGGATTTTTTTTTCAAACTTTCAATCCAAAACTGCCTTCCCATAACTTGAATTCATTTGTCCTGCATTTTGGAATGATAGTGAGTAGGTCAAGACCTTTTCCTCTGACATTGTTTCAGGTATTTCAAGAATGCTATCCTATCCCCTCTCAATCTTCTCCTCTCATGGTGAACCATTCCCAGTTCCTTCAATCTCTCTTCAGAAGCTTAGTTTCTAATACCTTGATAATACTTGTTGCTCATCTCTGAGCCTGTTGCAGTGACACTGAATCTTCTTAAAGTGTTGTGCCCAGGATATAACACTCAAGGTCCGATCTGATCAGCTCAGAGTAAAGTGGGAACTGTACTTCCCATGATTTTTGAAACTATATTGCTGACTCCTAGTCAGTTTACAATCAACTACTATTCCAAGATCTTTTTCACAAGTAATGTTCTCAAGCCAGGTATCTCTCAACTTACTCTCCTGAATTTATCTTATTTCTTTAACTTACCAAGCTTTTATTTTGGTTGTGGAGGCTGCTGTTGTAAAGCTAGATTCACAATGATGGCTCTACTGGGAGGAAATTGTTAAAGAACAAAGGCAGTTTGTATTGATTCCATGGTACCTACAGGGTACCTATGGCATCTTTTAGAAACACAGCCATAAACAGACTCAGTTCAAGAGTTCCCAGCATGAACAGTTTAAACATAAGGAAGAAAAATATACAACTTCGTTCTGAACTTTATTTCTATCTTTTATGGTATTAATTATCCTGCCCAATGTTGTGTCATTTGCAAATTTAATAAGTAGTTCTTTTGCCTCTTCATTCAAGTCATTAACAAAAATGTTGAATGGAGGGAACCAGGATTGAATTATGTAGCACATTAGTCAGTACCTCACTGGGGGTTGTAGTTTAGCATCTGGAAAGGCATAGGTTGCTTGTTTCTTGCAGTTGTGCACCCTCTGATTGATGTAAGAAGCCAGGTTTTCTTTCCCTTGTCATGATAGATTTTTCTCTTTTGTAAGGCAGGAGATATACCCAACTCCAATTTGGATAAAGAACTGTACCGTATCTGCATTGTTCTTGTCCAGATAATTCTTTTTCCTGTTCCCACTATTCCTTCCCGTCCCGTCCCTTCCTTCACTTCTCATTCTAAAGTCTCCACATTCTGATATATTAGAAACAAGAGACCATGTAAAACAGTGGACAACGTTTCAAGAAGGTGGAATATGAAATATTTGACCTTTTCTCCTCTACCCTCTTCTCCCTCTGCAGAGATCTCTTTGCAACCTGCCGGCTATAAAGACTTTATTTCAGTGTGTCTGGGGACTTGAAAAAAAAATACTGCTGCTAGGTTCTGGAGATACAGTGCAGTATTCTGTTGCAGGTCCAAAAAAGGTGGAAATTTAAATCCAACATTGTATAATTCCAGAAGCATTATGTGTTTTGCTGATATATTGTGAGTTTTATAATATTAGATAACAGTTCAAAGGCTTATACTGCAGTGGAAAGACAGTGAGATCTGCAAAACAAAGTGAGCAAAACTATTCCTGCTTATACTTAATTTTGAAGGTCGGGGGATCTTTAATGTCTGGGGAGATGAGGAGAAAGATCTATCAGTTTATAGACTTGGATTCTGAAAAACAGCCTTGACCCTGCTCCCTCTTTACTTTTCCAAGTCCCTAGTTGTGTTGAAAAATGTAAGATTACATTCAGTTATTTTTAAAATCTTTCAGCTAATGTCATACTAGAGCCAGTTTGGTGTAGTGGTTAAGGCACCAGCCTAGTAACTGGGAGTCTGTGAGTTCTAGTCCCACCTTGGGCATGAAGCCAGCTGGTTGACCTTGTGCCAGTAACTCTCTTTCAGCCCTAGGAAGGAGGCAATGGCAAGCCACTTCCAAAATCATGCTAAGAAAACTGCAGAGACTTGTCCAGGCAGTCGCCAGAAGTCAACACTGACTTGAAGGCACACACATACACACGTCATAATACTTGAGAATGTTTCCCCCATCAGTTATAAAGCAGTGTTTTTGAAACTCTTTGTTTCCTCCTCTTTTATAGTATGATTTTATATTGTGTAGTTAACTCATTAAAGAAAAAAATGCATCATTTCATTGCTAGCTAAGTGACAGAATCATATTCATTTCAGATGTACTGCAAGCTTCTCATAAAACTACTCTTGTGCCAATTAACAGGGTTTTTATACAATGGGTTAACTCATGATGCAGACATTAATTAACAGGTGCTTCAGGGTGTGGCAACTCATTGATGTTTATTAGGGTTCAGCAGTGCATCTTCCCAGTGCTCTGTTTCAATTAGCATCTACTATGAGTACATGTCATAATCCCACTTTGTTTTTCACCCTGTGTATCCAGTAGAGATACTGCTTTCTTCAGCATGGCATAGGCAACTTACTGTTGAATAAGCCCGCCTGTTCTTGCTCCAGAGAAACAGTCCAAAACCTGGGATACTTGCCTGATTTTGAAGAACGAGTTGCTTCTTGTTTTATGGGAAGTCAAAAGGATTCTCTTCAATTTAGCTTCATGACATAACTTTGGGTAAGAGGTGATCTGCATGGAAAAAAATAATGTTTCATTTTAATGTGATGTGTGTAGTTTGGTATGTACATAAAGGAGAATGTGATTTCATTTTCATCAATAGTATGAAACTGGGGGAATAAGATGTGGTTGGTTTTATGGGAAGTGGAGGAACCTCCCAGCATGAAATAAGAGTGTAACAAAAATGGCAATGAAACTTTTAAAAATGGGCAGAAAAAGAACTGATTTGCTGTTTCAGCTGGAGAAAATGAGGAAGCTTCATAGTGCATTTTAGAAGCAGAATTGAGTAAAATTGTAATCCACCTGTCCTATAACAGTGTCCCTTAGTGGTTGTTCCATTTATGTGTGTCCCTCAATACTTAGAAGTGCAGAGCATTAGACTTCAGATTCTTGAAAGCAATAGTTCTCCTAGGGCTGGACTACACGGTGAAGATCTGGGGCTCCACAGATGTGGGATGCATACACAGGGAGTGATAAGAACGGGTCAGTGACCAAGGCCAGGTAATGATGGTGAGACCTATATGGTTTTGTTTGCTTCCAAGCCAGGGGACAAAAAGAGAGTAGTGACAGCATGATAGTCAAGCTGTACAGGAGGTAGGAACAGCCAGGATAAGGGCTATTCCAGGGCTTCCCAGAAAGCTTTCTCAAACCTGCTGCTGCTTGAAGACAGATGAATGATGGAGGGGAGTAGGAATGACTTTCTCTCCTACTACTGCTTTCAAGCAATTGGGGAAGAGAGGATAGCATTCTGAATGGATTATGCTGCTGTCCTCAAAGTCTCTCTGAAAATAAAATTCCAAATTATATGCCTGATATTGGAAGCAGTGTATTGAGGAGAGTTGTTCTGAGACCAACAACTTTTAGCCAGATGTGTCCATCATGAAATCTGGATTCCAGTGGAATCCAAATGGTGATAGCCATTTGTTTGCAGGTAAGATTGCAAAAATGTGAAATGTTGCATTTTTATCAATTTTGTTGTATTGCAGGAGGCAAAATATTGTGCCTTTTCATTCTAAAATAATGTGAATGTTTCTTCTAGATTTTCTCAACTTAACTGGTTATTTAAGAGGATGATCCAGAGTCTGGAAATGCCTGTTTTCAAAACGCAGTGGGCGTGAGTTGACAAGCCACTGTTGTGCCTTCAAGGGCTATCGGCTAAGTTGTCAGTCAGACTCTGTGAATCTTCCTCAACTGGTATGAATCATTTGTGATTTTGGAATATGCTTAGACTGTAATATGTCATCTCCATGAGTCACCTCCCTTAATCAGGCTGAATTGTAAGCATGTCTACTTCATTTACAGCTGATTCTTACTAGAGAGGAAGATTAATTATAAACAACATTGAAATGCATGACTAAAGAAAAAGTGATTTTCTCCACAAGAAATTTTAGGATCTTTTATTTGCTAAATAGGATCAACTCTGTTTATTGTCTATTAGTGACTCAAGTCAGTGACCTTCTGTAATTCTCCATGCATCTTTTTGATCTTGGTGCATATTTTACTCCATAAGTTGAAAACTTCATTTTTTTCTTTGTTATCTATGTTATTAAAATAATTCCAATGAAAGGAAATTTATATAGGTATCTTGGGTAGAACATGAATAATGCTTGTATAAACCACAATACAGTATTGCAAATTGTGGCAAAGTGCAAATGAAGAGATGTTGACAGCAAAGTGGTGTGCCCGTTTAATGCGTTCACTCTGCAAAACGATTTAAAAGAAAGTTGCAGTAATTTGTTTCTAGCTGGCTGCAGTTGGAGAAAATGCTTCTTTTTTGGAATTACATATATAATTAGCTGTTTTTATATCTGTGTCTGCTAAATATTGCTTTTGATTTAGAATAGAATGACGATTCCATGTAATTTTAGCATCTTCATTTCTGAATCATCAACTGTCTGGAACACTTGTGGGCGATCCCAAGCCTTCTCCTTGTCAGGAGAGGAATCCGAAAGAGCTGGTCCACTTGCTGGCTGTTCATTCTGCCGTGGTCATTGGCTCTGTTCTCAGCAGAGCTGTCTTCAGTTCTCCATTTCTTCCCTAGAAGTCTCTGAATCACAAATAATAATATTTATATTATTATTATTATATGTAATAATTTATATATAATAATATATTTATAATAATAAAATGATCACAAATAATACTTTTCAGCTGTGTGATCTTCTAAACCAGCCTTTCCCAACATGCTGCCCTTTAGAAGTATTGGGAAGGCTGCTGTAAATATTGGAAGTACTCTTGTGGCTTAGAACCGAGAATTGCATTGTAAGATTTTGCTGATTTTAATATGATTAGTACCAGTGAATTACCTATTATGATTATACTTGGAAGACCTTTTTGTTTACAGTTGGCTTTCAAGGGTCACGGTTAAGCAAGTATAAGAACTGGGAAGTATCTGCTGTGCTTTATTTCTTCTACTGGAGTATTTTGCATATTCCATATATTTAATTTGTGAGAGAATTTTAAGTAGAGATTTATCCATTTTAATTTCTTCAGTGCCAAGACATCAGGATAGTCATAGTGTCCCTTTTCTCTACCTTAAAGAATAAATCACCACGAGCCCTGTGAGGTGCATACTGCAGTGTTAATTTTGCTGATGGTATTTCCTGCCTGTAATTGCAGCTCTCTTCACCCACTCCCTAATGGCACATGGATCTGATGAGCAGGAGTCCTAAGTGTTAGCCTGCCCTCAACTAATGTCTATCAGAGGGAGAAAAGATTTTGGTTAAGGGCTTCTACCTATGACCACCTAACAACATGAGAATGATTAGAAAGAGAGGGAGGCAGAATGACTGTGAAAAAGAGTTAGGCAGTCTGCTCATGTGCATTTTTCAGAACTGTCAAATTGCTTTGATTATATTTTCATTAAAAAAATGAACATGGTGCAGAACTGTGCTTTTATGAAATATTTGTGCACCCATCGATGAAGATTTAAACCATGCCAGGTTACATTTAAACTCTGTTTTTAATCCAACAAAATAATATGTTTACTCTGCTAAAAACTGTATCCACATTAGTTCTAGGAAATATCTGATGTTCAGGAATGTGTGACACTTTCTTGAAGGCTTAATTAATAATGCCTAACACTGATCATTTTTCTGTTTTTTTTAATTTTATTTTTTATTAAAAATATTAAATTACAACAGTAAAAACCAATACAAATTAAACTCCGAAAAAGAGGTAGAGAGAAAGAATAACAAGTACAATGAAAGAAAAAGAAAAACAGAAAAAAGGAAAGAAGTAGAATAAAGAGAAAGAAAAGAAATAAAGAAGTGACTTCCAATCTTTACCACAAGTAAAAACAAATTTGATAACTCATCACCCCCTATATAGTTAGAAACAAACATTTCTTCTTCCCATAATCCATCCCTTCTATATGCAAAACCATAAATCATTAACTTTTCAGTCTTGGGGTCAGAAAAAAGTCCATAAAGGGTTACCAGAGCTTTATAAAAACATGTCTTGTTTTAACCTTGATCAAACAAACCAACTTTATATTACTGTCTTTTACTGCTAACAATCTTGATCCTTAATTTATTCAGATGTCTTTCTTTTTCCCATTGCAAAGATGAAGGGTTTATGTGTATGAAGCAGACAAAATTTCAGGAAATGGATAGTTGGGAGAAAGTCAAAGTTTCTGTTTTAATTATCACCAAATTGTACTCATGTGCATTATTCTTTAGTTTTCTCCAATCTGGTACTTTTCCATGCTGGCAGGAGATTTTCAGACTCTTATCACCCCATGTTGTGAAAGGCAGTTCTTATGTAACAGAAATCATAATGATTTGAAAAACATCTATTGCCTCTCCCCACAGAAGCAGGATATTTCTGGTGCTAGTTTTGTGAAGATGGTTTTGTCATGTGTAGTGCAGAATTAACTGTGTAAGCATAACACTGTTCAGTACATACAATCTAGATACATAGGGAACATTGATTCTGGTACAGATCCAGGTTTTGTTCATATGTTAAATAAAAGCAACAAAGCAACTCATGGGATTGATGATTTCCATAAACTGAATGCCCAGGATTACCTGTTTTTGAGTTTCAGCTGCTAGGTGGTTAGATTAGACCTCTGTGATCTGTTTGTGCAATTTTGTTTATTTCAACATATTTATTTATTTTGTAGGAAGTCATTAATTTTTTTACAGAGTTTACAGAGTTCTTCCCAGTATTGCTTTCTGGGATCTGAAAATATTGATTTGCAAAATGTGATGCTGGACAGCTGCTTCCACCTCTCCATACTTAGTTCTGCTAATGACTACAGACTATTTTGTCAGTCACAAATATGATGTTACAACGTTTTCTGAGTCAGAGGGGGAAGCTGTGACCCTGCAGATTTTGCTGGACTGTAGTTCAAAGGAGCATTAGCCACTATGGGTAATGGTGAAGAATGCTGGGAATAGTAGTTGATCAACAACTGGATAAGCTTGGATTGCCTCATATCTGCTCTACTGACTTGTGTTTTCTTTTATTTTCTTGTGTTTTGTTTATTAGACTTATATGCCCAGCCATTTCATGCACCATACCCTGGGAAGTTTACAAACAGCAATAAAAATAAAACAAAATATAAAACCCTCACAAAAACTCCTGGCGCCTCAAAAACAGCACTCCTCTACACATCAACATTCAACATTACTGTCTCTAGCCTCATTCTACCCTAATGCTTATGGAAAGAGCCAGCTCTTCAGGTCTTTCCAGAAAGCTAGGAGAGTAGGGGCCTGCTATATCTCCAGGGTAAGGATGTTCCAATTTTATTAGATTTGTTCTCTGCTGCAATCAACAAGACTCTTGGCAGTTCACATTCATGAATATATATATATAACTATTCATCCATGATAAAAGAATTTTTTTTAAATTAAAAGCAAATAATCATCCAATAATCAGTCAGATAATGTCAGCCTTACCAGGTAGACTAGACAGGAAACACAATTGTAAAGCTACATTAACAGAATCTTGCAAGTTTGAAAGTACAGTTCTCCTGCCATCTGCTTTACAGCCCGAGAAACTAGAGAGGGTCCTTTCTGAGCTTCTTGTCCTGCCCACTATTCAGTTGCGGGCTATTCTTTCTCATCTGACCATTCCCTAGGCAGCATCTCTTTGCCCAATTTCCCAAGGTCTTTCCCACATACCATTACATATGACATATCAGTGGGTACCTTCCAACAACTGGCTACCATATTCTGAACCAGTTGAAGCTTCCAAATGATCTAAGGAAGCCACATGTAGAGCATACTGCAGTAGTCCTAATGAGTGATGAGGATATGAGTTACTATTGTTAGGTCTTCTTACTCCAGACAGGGAGGCAGTTGACATATCAGGTGAAGCTGGGCAAATGGATACTTGCCCATCTAGCAGTATTATGAGTCCTTCCCCAACAATTCCATGTAAATGTTAAAAAGCAGAAGGGAAATGACCAAACTATGTGGCATCCCACAAGTGAATAGCTGCTTGATTGATCTCTCCTGCTACCCTCTCCACTGAATGGAACTTTCTGCTGAAGAAGGAGTAGAACAACTGTAACTCTGATCCCTTTCCTCATGCTTGCAGTCCAAAAGGATACCATAGTTGATGGTATCTAAGCCTGACGAGAAATCTGAAAGGACCAAAATGGATGTAGTATCCCCATCCAAGTCACAACAAAGGTCATCTACAATGATGACCTATACCATCTTCATCTCTTACCCAGATCTGAATCCTGATTGAAAAGGGTGTATATCATCTGCTTCCTCTAAATTGCTTTGCAGTTGTACACTGACCACTGTCTCAATAACTTTCCATAGAAAGGGAAGAACAGAGATGGCACAGTTGTTGTCAAGTGGGTGAACCACAACCACTTTCAAGACTGCTAATATTACCAACTCCAAAATGAGGCATTGACCACCTCCCAGATTCAAGTTGTCATGCTCCCCTCTAAAGGAGCCAGGAGGGACAAGGATCAAGCACATAGGTGGCCAGGGACAAACAACAGAGCACCATATCTTATTCACTTCATCAGAGTTTACAGGCCATAAGCAACCTGTGGCCACAGCAACCGGGTGGAAATCTACCCATTGCCCTTTCCCTGAAAGGAAATTGGCAACCTTAAACAGGCTGCTGGATGACACCCTATCAATTCAGTAATGCAGGTTGGGAGGCATTATTTGACTTTAGCAAGTGAAGCACTCTGTAAAAGCTAAATTCAAATTGCAAATATTAAAAAGGACACATGCAGAATTTCTCTTCATGGTGTGTTAAAAATATGATAGTGTATTGGTACAGTGTACATTGATGCAGTGGAATTTAACTTCTTTTATTTTTAGTCATAGATGGTGGAAATAAATCTCCATGCCAACTAGGATATTTTAATATTTGTGGAGAACTGTAGAATCTTATGAAACATTAAGGCTGCCAGATCTGAGCTTCAAGAATCCTGATGATTGCAATATAGGAACAAGGATGTCGAATTTCCGTAGCTCTCTACCATCTAGTAGTAGTTTTACAGCCCAGATCTGGTGGTGCTACGTGACAGGTGGTGGCTTGCCATAGCCTTCCCCAGTTGTCACCTTCCCCAGCAAGCTTTTCACTTTCACATGTAACAGGTGGGAGGAAAACATGAACTCTCAGATGACTTTCTTTTCTTAAGCATACTACTTTGGATGTTACAGAATGGATCCCGTCTTTTCCCACTGACTCCCTTTAATGAGAAGCATAACAGGGTTTTTTAAGGATATGTTTATTTTTATGTGTGCATAAAATTCTACCTAAAGAGTTATTGTGCCGATGAGTTGAGCAACAGGTAAATTGTTGCTGTGTTACATCTTACATATTATAACTGTATGGGAAAGGCAATATATCTGAGTAAAAATGGTAGTTGATTCTTTTTCTTATATTGTGTACCTTATATGATCACCAAAAGATTTTCAATTTTTTGGCAGAAAATTTCAGATTTCTCATGCCATTTCCTTTAAGCTGTTTCACAAATGATGCCTGTCTTGGTAAATTTCTCATGGTCCTTCAGGTGTTAAAAAAAGCATAAATTGAAAAGGGTGTGGCAGTGAGACATTCTTTATTCTGCAGTTGGTTGGCAGGGACATTGTAACCCCTAATCCAATTCCTGAGTCAGGAGCTGCCTTTGCTTGCTCTTTGTTTGGACTTTCCTGATCGACTTGTTGCTTCTCAAGTACATGTGTCAAAGCAGCTTGGGTGTAATCTCTCATTTGTAGACCAGGCTTCCCTCTCTATATCTGCTGCAGTACAGCTCTCAGCATTTGGGAGGTTCTGGCTGGATGTTGTAACCCAGCACTCCTGGAGAAAAACTGCATAGGAAGGCTGATTTGACCTTTTTCTCAGCTCGCTGTGTTTCTTCCGTGACTGTCTAAACCTGCTGTTGGTTTCAAGCTTCTTTGTCCCTGCTGTGAGGTGATGTTTGTAGGTATTTAGATTTGAGGAAACTGAAGAGGACCTCCAGCCTGCTTTCCTCTTTATGACAAAATGAAGAAAAAAAAAAGCTTTTATTCTAGAGAAAAGGAGGGAGGAAGGGGGAGGAGGTAGATGAGAGGAAACTTTACAAATACACCCAAATGACCCATCCCCACTTAGCATGGAACTTAACAAGTTACACCCACTTTCTGAGCCAGAAATGGAATGAAAGATTCATGCTTCCTCATTTTTGTTGCTAGAATTGGCTGCTTTCTGAGAGGAGAGCAGAGAATATGTCTGTTACTGTTGAACGGTAAGCAGCTACCAGCATATATTCTCCTATTGGGTATCATTTATAGCCCTAGGCCAAAGAGAGGGGTTGGGGAAGAATGTATGGGTGGCTGCTGTGATATTTGTATGCTACTTATTGAGTATTGCTTGTGTTTTGCCATGTCTGATCTTCCCCCATGCCAGAAGCGGAAAGGAGCCTTGTTCTGATTATTTTATACAAATAGGCCTTAGAAAAATCTGTTTTTTTCTCTTTTTTTCATCATTTATAGACCTGAAATGTGAGACATTTTCAAAAGGGAAATTTGATGCAGTGGGAGGGAGTGATCGAGTAACCGTATTTCCAGAGAGGTAGAAAAGACAGCAAGTTTCACGTTACGTACTAAAGATGCATCTTTTCCCTGAGCTGCTTGCCCCTATAATTATAGGTTATCACCTGAGTACCTTTGAAGCTTGTGTTGTGCAAGTTTCCAGTTTCAGTCAAGATTCTGCTATGACTACTGAACATTTGAAAACTGGGATGGTGATTCTGCAATATTTATACTTGCTTTCTTCACCCTGGTGCCTTCGGGAGGTTTAGCTTATTCCCAGTCAGCAAGGTCAGCTAGGTGATGGAACGACAGAGTTTTTCACGGCACCCAAAAGGATTCTCCATAGGGAAAGCTGCATTCTGGTTACAAGAAGGGCTTGGGTTTGCCCCAGTTAGATTTGCAACGTACACAGCTGTTTGAAATCATTTTGTGCAATTATGGCAGCTCCTTTTTCTTTACAAGCTTTTTTATTTCAAGTTATTTATCTCCTTTAGGAGATAATGAAATGTGACCAGCAGAGGTTTTGGACTTCTCTTTCTTTCAATTCCTGTCTTTTTTTTTTTTTTGGTTACCCTTGCTACCTTCACTCTTCATGTTTGCATATTGTATTTTTTTCTTGTTTTTAATGTTTTAATCTGTAATTGCTCAGAGTCATTGGAGGTTGGGCAGGATATAAATTTAATTATTATTACTATTAATAATAATAATAGTTGGACCATATTCAGTCAGTTGATAACAAAGTTCAGTGAAAGAAATACCTTTGAAACTGCAGTAAAATGTACTGAGAAAAATGGATTGTAAGTTGACATCAGTATCAAAACGCAGTAGAATTGAGCTAAGTGAGAATTGAGCACCAGTCTTCTCCAGTCTGGTGCTGCTGGCTGAAAATGCAAAGAGTTGTCACCCAAGATATCTGGAGGGCAGCAGGATAAGGATGTCTATAGAGCTCTTGCTTGTTTGCCTGATATTATAGCAACAGATAGGCTGCATTTTGAACTTCATATACCGGCCCAACATTTTGTGACTTGGAATGATTTATCAAGGTCAAACAAACAAAATACATTTTCTGTAGCTTCATTAAGACTGGCTCATGCTGCTTTGGTTGTGTGGTTTCTTTAGGTTACCTGCAAATCCAATTGTCAGGGCAGTTATTAATTTTAGATGTGTTGCTTTCCAGGATTGATTTAAATGATCAAGTGAGATTAATATATAAAAAAACCCTCTGGAAGAGGCTTCCGTGAGTATGTCAACTTTGACCTTAAAAGCAATCATGATTCCACTTTGAAATACTTTGAAAATTGCTGTCGTAGTTGTATTCTTAGTGTAGTTACTCCTAAAAAGTACCTTCTTTACAAATAGTATTGCTTCTTGATTTATTTCCCCCATGGGCAAAAGAATTTTTTTTTATCAGTGCCCATTATTTTCAGGAGGCTCGTGCAGGAGTTGGCAGATTCATATTTTTCTAGCCCTAATCTGCAGAGGGTGTCAATGACATCAAAATGCATGTGACACTGGGCAATCAAAGCCCCACCCTTTTTACATGTGTGTAATGAATGTTAAAAAATGCACAGGACTTCAAGTGTCTGGTCTTACGTGCTATTTTGGTGTCATTGACTCCCCCTGTGGATGTCCCTGGTTGGATTATATCTTTGTTTTGTTTTTTCCTATGCTTTCAGTGCATGAATGCTGCTGATTTTATGAGGTGCCTTAATATCTTCAGTAAGGCTGATTAAAAATGCTGACCACTTATCTTAAATATGCAATTTTATTTAAAGCATTGGAAATAAAAATTGTCTAGTGGATGTCAGTGCTCAGTATTAGGTCATAAAACTTATGAACTTGAGCAGGCACAACCCTCACATCCAGCTTCCCTTCCCTTCCCGGTGGTGGTGAATGAATGAACAAATAGACTAAAGCATGAAGAATGAGTGAAAGAAATACGAGTCCAAATATGATCTATGACAAACATCATTGCACTAGAATACAGCAAATTATGGTCTGTGCAAATCTTACATAGTATATTGGATCAGGACAAAAGTTGCCCAAACAACAAGAGTGAATATCTGAGCAGGACAAAACTCTTCTTTCTTTGCATTGCAAATTTGTAGATAACTTTCCCTGATGTTCTTCATAATATCATCTCTTACTTCCTTGAGAAACTGCACATACTTGGTTGTCTGAGGCAATCTAAGGCACACCTAATTATATTCAAGAAAGAAATGTACTACAATGACTCTTGTGACACCTAATGAACTCAGAGATTTATTGTGGAACAGTGTCATGGACCAGAGCCATCTTTATCAAATATGATTCATGAATTCTGTTGCAAGATGAAATCAGTTCATTTTTAGGATTCCACATTGTGTCTTTGCTGTAACAGGAGTAACAATGCTATCTTTCTTCATTATCCAAGAAAGTATAAATTATAAGTATTGTCTCAAGCACTGTTTGGTCCTTCAGCAAAGGATTGTTACCTTGTCGTGGTGCTGGAGCTTGAGCACCTCAATGATGCCATGAGCTAAACCGTGAAGGGCCACCCAAGACGGGAAGGTCATGACAGAGAGGTCAGACTAAATGCAATCCCTGGGGAAGGTAATGGCAACCCACCCCAGTATTCTTGCCGTGAAAACTAAATGGATCAGTACAACCAGAGATATGTCGGTATACCATCGGAAGATGAGACCCCCAGGTCGGAAGATGGTCAAAATGCTACTGGGGAGGAACAGAGGATGAGCTCAACTAGCCCCAGACGTGATGACGCAGCTAGCTCAAAGCCGAAAGGACGGCTAGCGGCCGACGGTGCTGGTGGTGAACGGCGAATCCGATGTTCTAAGGATCAACACACCATTGGAACCTGGAATGTAAGATCTATGAGCCAGGGCAAATTGGATGTGGTTATTGGTGAGATGTCAAGATTAAAGATAGACATTTTGGGTGTCAGTGAACTGAAATGGACTGGAATGGGCCACTTCACATCAAATGACCACCAGATCTACTACTGTGGACAAGAGGACCACAGAAGAAATGGAGTAGCCTTCATAATTAATAGTAAAGTGGCTAAAGCAGTGCTTGGATACAACCCAAAAAACGACAGAATGATCTCAATTCGAATTCAGGGCAAGCCATCTAACATCACAGTGATCCAAATATACGCCCCAACCACAAATGCTGAAGAAGCTGAAGTAGAGCAGTTCTATGAGGATCTGCAGCACCTACTGGACAACACGCCTAAAAGAGATGTTATTTTCATCACAGGAGACTGGAATGCTAAGGTGGGCAGTCAAATGACACCTTGAATTACAGGTAAGTATGGCCTGGGAGAACAAAATGAAGCAGGACATAGGATGATAGAATTTTGCCAAGACAACTCACTCTGCATAACAAACACTCTCTTCCAACAACCTAAGAGACGGCTTTATACATGGACTTCACCAGATGGACAACACCGAAATCAGATTGATTACATCCTTTGCAGCCAAAGGTGGCGGACATCTGTACAGTCAGTAAAAACAAGGCCTGGAGCTGACTGTAGTTCAGATCACGAACTTCTTCTTGCACAATTTAGGATCAGACTAAAGAGATTAGGGAAGACCCACAGATCAGCTAGATATGAGCTCACTAATATTCCTAAGGAATATGCAGTGGAGGTGAAGAATAGATTTAAGGGACTGGACTTAGTAGATAGGGTCCCGGAAGAACTCTGGACAGAAGTTGGCAGCATTGTTCAGGAGGCGGCAACAAAATACATCCCAAAGAAAGAGAAAACCAAGAAGGCAAAATGGCTGTCTGCTGAGACACTAGAAGTAGCCCAAGAAAGAAGGCAAGCAAAAGGCAACAGTGACAGGGGGAGATATGCCCAATTAAATGCAAAATTCCAGAGGTTAGCCAGAAGAGACAAGGAATTATTTTTAAACAAGCAATGCACGGAAGTGGAAGAAGACAATAGAATAGGAAGGACAAGAGACCTCTTCCAGAAAATTAGAAACATTGGAGGTAAATTCCAGGCCAAAATGGGTATGATCAAAAACAAAGATGGCAAGGACCTAACAGAAGCAGAAGAGATCAAGAAAAGGTGGCAAGAATATACAGAAGACCTGTATAGGAAGGATAACAATATCGGGGATAGCTTTGACGGTGTGGTCAGTGAGCTAGAGCCAGACATCCTGAAGAGTGAGGTTGAGTGGGCCTTAAGAAGCATTGCTAATAACAAGGCAGCAGGAGATGACGGCATCCCAGCTGAACTGTTCAAAATCTTGCAAGATGATGCTGTCAAGGTAATGCATGCTATATGCCAGCAAATTTGGAAAACACAAGAATGGCCATCAGATTGGAAAAAATCAACTTATATCCCCATACCAAAAAAGGGAAACACTAAAGAATGTTCAAACTATCGAACAGTGGCACTCATTTCACATGCCAGTAAGGTAATGCTCAAGATCCTGCAAGGTAGACTTCAGCAGTTCATGGAGCGAGAATTGCCAGATGTACAAGCTGGGTTTAGAAAAGGCAGAGGAACTAGAGACCAAATTGCCAATATCCGCTGGATAATGGAAAAAGCCAGGGAGTTTCAGAAAAACATCTATTTCTGTTTTATTGACTATTCTAAAGCCTTTGACTGTGTGGACCATAACAAATTGTGGCAAGTTCTTAGTGGTATGGGGATACCAAGTCATCTTGTCTGCCTCCTGAAGAATCTGTATAACGACCAAGTAGCAACAGTAAGAACAGACCACGGAACAACGGACTGGTTTAAGATTGGGAAAGGAGTACGGCAGGGCTGTATACTCTCACCCTACCTATTCAACTTGTATGCAGAACACATCATGCGACAAGCTGGGCTTGAGGAATCCAAGGCTGGAGTTAAAATCTCTGGAAGAAACATTAACAATCTCAGATATGCAGATGATACCACTTTGATGGCTGAAAGTGAAGAGGAACTGAGGAGCCTTATGATGAAGGTGAAAGAAGAAAGTGCAAAAGCTGGCTTGCAGCTAAACCTCAAAAAAACCAAGATTATGGCAACCAGCTTGATTGATAACTGGCAAATAGAGGGAGAAAATGTAGAAGCAGTGAAAGACTTTGTATTCCTAGGTGCAAAGATTACTGCAGATGCTGACTGCAGTCAGGAAATCAGAAGACGCTTAATCCTTGGGAGAAGAGCAATGACAAATCTCGATAAAATAGTTAAGAGCAGAGACATCACACTGACAACAAAGGCCCGCATAGTTAAAACAATGGTGTTCCCTGTAGTAACATACGGCTGCGAGAGCTGGACCATAAGGAAGGCTGAGCGAAGGAAGATCGATGCTTTTGAACTGTGGTGTTGGAGGAAAATTCTGAGAGTGCCTTGGACTGCAAGAAGATCCAACCAGTCCATCCTCCAGGAAATAAAGCCAGACTGCTCACTTGAGGGAATGATATTAAAGGCAAAACTGAAATACTTTGGCCACATAATGAGAAGACAAGACAGCCTGGAGAAGATGCTGATGCTAGGGAGAGTGGAAGGCAAAAGGAAGAGGGGCCGACCAAGGGCAAGATGGATGGATGATATTCTAGAGGTGACGGACTCGTCCCTGGGGGAGCTGGGGGTGTTGACGACCGACAGGAAGCTCTGGCGTGGGCTGGTCCATGAAGTCACGAAGAGTCGGAAGCGACTAAACGAATAAACAAAACTGTTTGGTCTTCCTTTCCTCAACCTGGCATTCTCCACATGTAGTTGGGATTGCAGTTGCCAGAATTTCCAGTCCCAGTATAATCTGGAGGAGGTCAGGTTGAGGAGAAATAATTTGCCTTCATCCCAGTCTGTTCTCCTTTGCTTCTTTATGAAAACTGACAGCGCAAGTAAACCAATACAGGCCGCAATGAGGTTACCTGAATAAAACACCGGCTCATCAACCATTGGGATCTTTAGCCAGTCTTTGTTTTTATCAGAATAATTTTAAAAAAATCACTGCTAAATCCAGGATCTTTTAGATTAATGTTTAAAACTGAATTTGCAGGGGTGGGCATTGGTTTAACTATGTTTTCTTCAGAATGTCTTTCTGGGTATTTGTGTGTGAGTGATTCCAGCATGTTTCAGTGATTTTTATGGAACAATAATCCATTGCTAGATGAGAGGAATAAATTATTAATAGATCTGAATGTTTTAGCATGGGGCTCTTAAGAGGGGTCAGGAGACAGAAGGCTCAGCACAAGATTAACACAGCCAGGCTACAGATGCTGCAGGAGTGATGAGGGGAAAACTGGGGAGAGAACAAGTTTAGGAATCCTGGAAACATTTATAGTTTATTCACAGATGGTAGACAAGACTGCATCTGTTTCCAACTCAGAAGGCATCCTGCCTTTAAATATTTACGTGGTTATACCTACTCCAGTTTTTATAACATAAACAAAAGTGATGCTTCCACTCCTTTAGTTCAGCAGGTATGTTCTTTGGCTGTTGGTTTACTTGTGCTGCGAAACTTTGTTACGAGACTTCTAAGAAGCCAGAACACAAAACCTTTCTAACAAATTCAAGCCTACAGAAGCTACTTTATAAAAATACCATGGAGAAGTTTGGGCTTGTATTCTTCCTCTTTTAGAGCGTGAACTCTTTTTATTCAGCAATACTGAGAAAATTTCGCGTACTTGAACCAAAGTTAAGTCCAGTCATTTTTAGTTAGATAAAGCAAACAGATGTAATCCCTGTTTAAGGACATAACATTAGAAATTAGAAATTTAGCTGATTTTCAAAGGAGAGGTAAAGAATATGATCATATTAACTTCTACCAATATAAACAAGTATCTGTAGTGCTGACAGAGTCAGTGAGAGAGTTAAAAGCATGAAGGTTGGTGAAATGAGACTTGCACTCAGCACAGAATTAGAAACTTAGTCCTTCTAGTTAAGCCAGAATTCTGAAGAATCCTGGCTTACTGCTGTTTGATCAGCCTCTTCTGTATTTAGTATAAGTCCAACTCTGCCTTCCCTAACTTTCTGTTGGAATAAAACCCCATCCGCCCGTCCGTCCATCCATCCATCCATCCATCCATCCATCCATCCATCCATCCATCCATTTTCAATTTATATACCTCACATTCCTAACAAAACCAGCCTGTGCTGGTTAACACAGTAAAATCCCATCCTACCAATAGAGAACAACAATAAATGCTAAGCTAAGCATACCAAATATTAGAATTCTGGGAATTGTAGTCCTCTGTAAGAAGCAAACATGAGCATCCCTCTGGAAATGGTTCAGTGCAGATATATAACATAACTTTGTTAAATGAATCTGGATTTCAGTAAGTCATGCAGAAATGGATAAAATAATATCGATCCTCGCTGAGGGACTATTATTTTTAGCAAGTTTTATCTTTTTTTTCCTCATAGGTTGTGGTTTAGTTTGATAGATCTTGTGCAAGAAATGTCACGTTAAAGTTGGTGGAGTTCTTTCCTTTTTAATAATCTGGGTTTGAATAATTCCTGAACAGCAATTTGCTCATGGGCTGTGTAGTGATACCAACATATACTAATTTCACTCTTCAGAAAATCTGTCAGGAAACAGTTGCATTATTTATTACATCTGAATAGCATATGGCCACAGAACAGTTCCTATAGCATGTTAAGTATAGCCTTCAGATGTATAAGAAAGATGGCATTTTGATCTGTTAAAGTCATATAACAAAACTTACCTTAGGTACTAGGTGATAAAAGTCACATGTTTTTATAATAGGTTAAAAAAAGATCAAAGCCGAACTGGAAAGGATTACCCAATTATGGAGAAAATGCACCTTCAAATAATAAAGTTGCACAACACAGAAGAAAGAGTATGTTTTATCACATATGTGTTATTTTGAGGTGTATTCTCTCCCATTATTAAGTAAGCTTACCTAAGTAGTTTGGGATTGACTTATATCACCTAATACAATAGTTTACATTATTTCTGTTTCATGCAAAAAGTCTGTAAGGGGTTTCTAGTCAGCCATAAATGTAGATATTGTCATTCTGTTCCATAAGGAAGAGCTGTCTCTGCAAGTTCCATCATCTTCACCAACCATTGCTCTGTTGTGGGTAGTGTTGAACTTTTCTACTTTTGAGCATATAGGAATCTTGCTCCAATCATCATATATAAAAACAAAGTTCCATGGCTTTTTTCTAGTTGTCTGTACATTAATCCCAAAAGAAAAGCCTCTGGTTTCAATTGTACATTAGTCTTTAAAATCTTCTGAATTAATGTACTTGTTTGTATCCAATTTTGGGGCAGCTTTTTTACATGTCCACTTCATGTTGTTCATATTTCCAGCAAACATTTGAAGTACCTTTATACATTTTAAACAATTTCTTGAAGTACTTTTATACATTCTGTATAAATACCAACAATACATAATTTTATAGAAATTCCCTTTAAGGCTAGAACGTAATGTAAATCTCAGTTCTTTCAACCACATATTTTCCCACTGATCCATTTGTATATTGAGCCAAACCTTTTAGCCCATTTTATCATACATTTTTTCACTTCTTCTTCTTCTATCTCATATTTCAACAAATGTATATACATTTTTAGCAATAACATGTTCATCATTTGTACATAATTCTGTTTCAAACCCAGTCTTGTATTGTTCAAAACCATAAATCCTTTTATCCACTTTAAACCATTCTGATAATTGTACATAAGAAAACCATTGATAAATATACCCTTCTGTTCTCAAATCTTCTTTTGATTTTATTTTACAATCCCCTTGAGAAAATTCTAGTACATCACTATAAGTTAACCATTTACATTTACTTATCATTTCTCATCTATAAAATGCTTCTTATGTTGAGAGCACAAAGGGTTAGGGTTTACATTATCTCCAGATTTGTTAGTATACACGGTGTAAATCAGCACCATCTCAATCAAATTCATTTTGCATCCTTCATCCTTCCACAGTCTAAAGACTCTTTTACAATTATTTACCGCTGCAAACTGGAACAATCATAGGTGGAGTATCTGAAAAGATGGAAACCAACATTTTGATTGAAATGAGCACCCTTGCAAACTTTGAATCTTTTATAAATGAAAAGATAAGCTTAAAGTCACTTTGCCTATATATTATTTTAAAAAGTAGCATTAATTTTGTTCTTAATTTTTATTTTATAGAGAAGACAGGCACTGTAATTCTTCTGTATCCAGACCTGAGTTTATCAAAACCCCTCCTCTTGCAGGTCATGGGGTTTATAAATAATCTTCACTGACAACAGTGAGGACTTTTCAGAGAAGATCCTTAATTACATGTGCTGGAGGGAAAATTATTGGGAAAGCCAGGACAGATATCTAAACATCAGACCACCGGAATAATAATAATACTATTAATAATAACAATAATAATAATAATAATAATAAAGCTACCACCATCTTTTGCAAGATATGTAACTGCCTGAAATTAGTCTGCAAGTTATGTTTATATGGAAAGACTGTGTGATCTACTTTCCAGAAGACAGTCCTCCGTTTGAAGGTACATTTATTTGAAGGGATGTTCAATTCAAGCCTGATTTTTTTATGTAAAGAGACAATAAAAAAGCAAACTCTAATCCAAAAGTTGCCCATCAGCACCAGCACCTGGATAAAAGAGCAGGCAAATGCAAGGTTTGTTGGCTGCACTTTCCCACTACAATGAAATGTTTTGTATTTCTTGCTAAATTATAGTAATTATTTCTAAATCTGCACCTGCATTTATATATAAAAATTAACATATGCTGACCTTAGGCAACCTGGCATTCTGCTTTGTTCTCTTATGCATTTCTTCCTTTTCTTTTCTCTGTGTGGGGATCATCTGCTAGTGACTATCCTGGTTTACAATGACAGTGGGTTATGTGTTGATTGCACTATTTAACTGGGGATGAAGAGACAGAAAAAGTCAGACAGACTACAATGGCATCTCATTATGCTTATAAAATCTCTAGGTGTGGCTTCAGAGAAATAAGGCTCAGAGCAAGCAGGTTGTTTTAGTATGCTTTCATGGATTATTTCTGATCTCCATAATGTCTGTACCTCTGGTCCCATGGGCCGAGGAGATCTAAGCAAGTCATGAATGGCATCATGGCTGAATACCTGCATCTTTTCCAGCTAACAAGAGTTATTAACATTTAAATTGAGAATGATGGGGGAGGAGGGAAGGCAGTCTAGACAGAATAAACAAACTAATTTCATAAAAATACAACACAGAAGACAAGAGATTAAGGAGAGCCAGAGAACTCCAAGGATTAGGCCATATGTTTCAGCCATGGATCAAAACAGTTGTTTTTCTTTTAAAATATATTTATTTTTAGGAGGGCACACACAGAATCACTTTGGTTGTAACCAAAATAAAGGCTTTTATAGCAGCAGTTAGCAGCCTAGATACTAGGAACTATTGCCAGCTTGACTCTAATTTTTAAATCATTTTTGTAATGCATTATTTAGGACCTGAGGTTTAAAATTAATTCTTTTATGTACAGTGCTAATTTTCCTCCAAAGATTTGGATGTGCCATTTAATCATCTGTAAGGTGCCTTGTAAGATCCAACCCACAATCTTTACTAGCACCAGGGAATGCAGATGAATACACTGTTTTTTCACCTCCCATACAGATACATAGATTGGAGCACACATTTATCCTTCTGACCTGATATTTCTCCATATTTTGCAATGAAGCTTTCCCTTTAGGAAAATATACAAAAGTGCATATAAAATTTGTATTTTACTAAAAATGTATTTTAAATGAATGCAGATGTTCGTATGGATGCAAGTCAGAAGGAACACATATAAAACAGAGGCAGCTGGAAAATTACCTGCTTCACTGTTGGTTTAAAATAGCTTTGTACCTATTAAACTGTTCAACAATACAAAGCTTGCATCACATTGGCATTTTTTCTATTGTTGAATTCACATGGAAGTAGTTTTCTTAATTTGAAACATCCTTACACTGCCTAAAGGAGATGTTCAGTGCAAAAGATGATGTTGGAGCTTTCTTGGTTTCCATAAAATGCATTTCACAGCTTGTCTTTAGGTATGGTTTGTATGTTATGCTAAAAAAAGGTCCTTAGCATCAGTAAGCTATTAATATTCCTTTATATGTTCTTGTTTAAAAATTAAAAAAAATGATTTTAGGCATGCTACAGCCTGATCATAGAATGCCTTGAATTTGCCCAAAATTCATGTTTAGATAGGTTAAATATATCAGATTTCATCAACCATTGTCCGATCACCTCCCTCTCTTTTTTTTCTCCTCCAAGTAGTAAACTTATGCATAATAATAACTGTTGATAAAGTTGCATTGTGTCAAAGAGATCATTATGTTTGTCTGGTCCTCTATCATGGTTGTATTCCAAGCTTTGGAAGGAGAGTGGAGAAAATCAGTACTAGTCTATATGTGATATTTTACCCACCTTCTGCAAAATTGTTTCCTAAATAGTTTTTCTCCTCCTGCCACAGGTTGGGGAAATGTATAGTTTTGATTTCAAAAACATAGGTGCAGAAAGATTAATTAAACTCCCTACAGGCCAACATACAAATAATTCAAGTATCTTTTTAAAAATAATTAAAATAAAACAATTAAAAAATAATTATAAGTAAATAAATAAAATAAAAATAAATATGAAATTGTTTTTTTAAACCTTTTCTTTAAAAAATTAGGAAAATAGTATTACGTCCTGTATCCATTCTGCATATTTATGAATAATATGTAAGTAGATTCAGATTCAGCACTGAATCAGAGTGATTTACTTTGATATAGACCATAAATGTGCACTCTAACGTGCAATTTGCCATATGCTGTACATCAGCCTTCTACAAGCTGGCACCCTTCCAATGTGTTTGGATTACAAATCTCTAAATTCTGGGGATTGATCCATTGATTTCATTGAATTCGAATCTGTTTGTAAGGGAATGTTTGTGTGAAGGAGTTTGTGCGACTATTCTCTTCCTCCACTACAGAAAAAAAGAGGTTAATATATCTGATGTGAGACTTGATCTGAGAATTTGTGGGAACAGGTAGTTTTGTGGAATCATAGTTTTGGATTATTGGACCAGAAAGGCTAGTGAATATCAGGGTATGTACTGGGTAGTGAATTGGGGTTCAGATTACTGATGAGGCTGGAGATGAGTTGTAGGATATCTGTACCTGGTTCACTGTTCAGGCCATGACATAGGGTTCTTCATAAATTAACATTTTGATTATATTTATATCCTGATTTCTTGCAAGATGTTCATACTTCCATATGGTTTTTCATATCAATTTTGTTGTGAGGGTATGCAGGTATTTGGTTACTACATTATCAAAGCAAAAGCCCTTTGAGGTAGACCAGGTTAGGACACCCAAGAAATGCTAGAGCTTTATTGATATAGGCTATAGTAAGAGTCTTGAAAGCCTGACAGAATTTCTCCTTCTCTCCCTCTTACACCAAGGAGAGTCAAGGTGAGACAATCTTGACTTTCTTTCTCATTCTTTCTTATTTTCCAGGGCTAAGCTCACATTTTATTAATGGTTGCTACATATTTTCTTCAAGGCCATCTCAGGACTACTCTACATCATCTCATCTATTTTGGAAGTTGTTCTGAATGGTCATTAAACCAATGATGGGTCAGTTCTATTTCAGAAATAAACTGATTCCAAGTCTGTGTTAAGTCTGACACTTAGTTGTGTAGTTTATTCACTGACATTTGTCGATAGCTGGTGAAGAACTAGGAAACTTATTAAAAAAAAATAATCTTATTTTGAAAATCAGAAATCCGGACCTGGGGGTGGAGGGTAGAGCTCAAGATAGAATTTGGGAGATTTCTAGATTATGGGAAGGGGGATTTTTCTGAAAAATATATAATTAGCCAGATGCTTTTTGATTCAATTAAGGCTGTGGGTGTTAATTTGTTTGAGCGGTCCTGAGAAAAAACAAGTGCATGAGGCATTTAGCTAAAATATTACAGAGGGCTTGAATCTCCTCTCCCTCTCCCTTTCCCTCTCCCTCTCGCTCCCTCTCCCTCTCCCTCCCTCTCCCTCTCGCTCCCTCTCCCTCTCTCCCTGCTGCAATAAGGTAGTCAAAATGGGTAGACCAAGATTTTCCAGGATTTTCCTTTTATTTATTTTAATGGCTTCTTTTTAAATCTTAGTTTAATGTTTGAGCCTAGTCTAAGTCATAAAATATTAAAATAACCAAAGAAGCAGTTGGAAGGTATGTGTGATCTGCAGGCCACCTGTTGCTCCCCTCTGCCTTACGTGAAGAACTAATTCATGCAAAGAAATTTAACAACCATTCCACTTATTGAAGCAGGATATTAGAACATCATCTTCATTCTTAATTCTCTGTCACAGCCACAAGCAACAAAAATATTTTGGATTATTGCAATTATTACCATTATAATCATAATGCTCCTAACACTGATATCCTAAACTGTAATTAATAATGATAGAATATCCACCTTTCCTCCTTCTATTTTATATCAAATACTCTAAGGTTTCTAAACAATAAAATGTTAAGAATTTAAGTATATTATATAAATATTGTATTGAAATAACATAATTTATCAAGAATTATACTAACTCAATAAAAAGAAAAAAACAATTATTACCATTATTGAGAAATAGACAATTTTATTCCATTTAACTTTTTAAAAAACAGACTTTTTTATTGCTAAGTAAATTTAGAATTTCTCTCTATAGTCATACTGACCGACAAAAATCTATCACATTATTATGGGTTTTTTCCCCCTGCTTTTAGATTCATCTTAGTGAAACTGGATTTATAGATTCTGGCAATGCAATCATTTCTAAACAGAGAGTCTTAAAGGATATTCTAACATTAAAATACAAACAAAATTCACATCTAATTATTGATTTCTGGAAAATAATAAAGTATCATTCAGCAATCTATAACATTATTTTTGTGTTTAATACTAATCAATGAAAAAGGGGTAAAGTGGTAATATATGGATTTTATCCCATTAGCTTGCATACTTTGCATAAATTCCAGAAGGCCAGTCCTGTTCTAAATCAGACTTAATCATCTCTAAGTAACTTATTAGGCACAAATGAATAACAGTTGCTATGCAACTGCAAATTATATTTTCTTTTTTCTTGTTTGGATCCGTAAGAGTGCCCCTAAAATATCTGAGGGCCTTGCTGATCTACAAGTTAATTAGCTGTATCTTGTGATGTCCTCAAAACTACCAGATGCAGCACAGTATAAGCTTATGTAGTGTACTTCATTAGATTCCACTTCATCTTCTGAAATTATCATTGACTTTCCAGACTAACTTATTTCTCAGTTACAGTACATATGGGGTTTGGAGCATTTCTTACATTCTTAAATTTCAGTCCCTTTTGAATTAAAAATGAATTCCTCTGAACTTATAAAAACTTTGTTCTATGGAATAAACTGTGTTAATGCAGAAATTCAAAGTGCATTTTTGTCATTTGTTTTAGTGATACCCTTTAGAACAAAAATATTCAGAAATCTTGTTCTCTGCAATTTGTTAACCAACTGTACTAAATGTATACCCAATCTTTTCTTAGAGTTAAGTTTTAAGTTAAGTTAAACAGAATCTATACTCCATATATTCTCTTCTCCAGGGGTATTTGTAGAATTTAACTGTTTTTGAAATTTAGAATGCATGGCACCACATATATCCTTAAATAGACATGTTCTGTATTGTATAGTCCTGATGGCTGGATTCATTTTATTGTAATAACTGCATTTTAATTAACTATCTAATTCTCATCCTGATTACATCCTGCTGTATTTCTTTGCATACATTTTTCTATTAGATGTTTCATATTAGAAGTAAACTTGGTAGTACTGTTGATGGAATTCTTGGATACAGTATGGCCCATCAGCCAAAGTAGACTGAAAAAAATGTTACATCCTTATCACATTATCATGTATTTTGGTGGAAGAATTATGTCTTGAGAGGTTTTCCTTGAATCCTAATATTAAGGACTGAGAAAAATGAATCTTGAAAAACTTTTTTAGGGATCTTCCTTTTCACAACTTTTTACGTTTACCATGCCTGCACAACTTCAGCAAAGGATCGGTATCTTGTCGTGGTGCTGGAGCTTGAGCACCTCAATGATGCCATGAGCTAAACTGTGAAGGGCCACCCAAGATGGGAAGGTCATGACAGAGAAGTCAGACTAAATGTGATCCCTGGGGAAGGTAATGGCAACCCACCCCAGGATTCTTGCCATGAAAACTAAATGGATCAGTACAACCAGAGATATGTCAGTATACTATTGGAAGATGAGATCCCCAGGTCGGAAGATGGTCAAAATGCTACTGGGGAGGAACAGAGGATGAGTTCAACTAGCCCGAGACGTGATGACGCAGCTAGCTCAAAGCCGAAAGGATGGCTAGCAGCCGACAGTGCTGGTGGTGAACGGCGAATCCGATGTTCTAAGGATCAACACACCATTGGAACCTGGAATGTAAGATCTATGAGCCAGGGCAAATTGGATGTGGTTATTGGTGAGATGTCAAGATTAAAGATAGACATTTTGGGCGTCAGTGAACTGAAATGGACTGGAATGGGCCACTTCACATCAAATGACCACCAGATCTACTACTGTGGACAAGAGGACCACAGAAGAAATGGAGTAGCCTTCATAATTAATCGTAAAGTGGCTAAAGCAGTGCTTGGATACAATCCAAAAAATGATAGAATGATCTCAATTCGAATTCAGGGCAAGCCATCTAACATCACAGTGATCCAAATATACGCCCCAACCACAGATGCTGAAGAAGCTGAAGTAAAGCAGTTCTATGAGGATCTGCAGCACCTACTGGACAACACACCTAAAAGAGATGTTGAAAATAATAGGAGACTGGAATGCTAAGGTGGGCAGTCAAATGACACCTGGAATTACAGGTAGGCATGGCCTGGGAGAACAAAACGAAGCAGGACATAGGCTGATAGAATTTTGCCAAGACAACTCACTCTACATAACAAACACTCTCTTCCAACAACCTAAGAGATGGCTTTATACATGGACTTCACCAGATGGACAACACTGAAATCAGATTGACTACATCCTTTGCAGCCAAAGGTGGTGGATATCTATACAGTCGGTAAAAACAAGACCTGGAGCTGACTGTAGTTCAGATCACGAACTTCTTCTTCCACAATTTAGGATCAGACGAAAGAGATTAGGGAAGACTCACAGATCAGCTAGTGATGAACTCACTAATATTCCTAAGGAATATGCAGTGGAGGTGAAGAATAGATTTAAGGGACTGGACTTAGTAGATAGGGTCCTGGAAGAACTCTGGACAGAAGTTTGCAACATTGTTCAGGAGGCAGCAACAAAATACATCCCAAAGAAAGAGAAAACCAAGAAGGCAAAATGGCTGTCTGCTGAGACACTAGACGTAGCCCAAGAAAGAAGGAAAGCAAAAGGCAACAGCGATAGGGGGAGATATGCCCAATTAAATGCAAAATTCCAGAGGTTAGCCAGAAGAGATAAGGAATTATTTTTAAACAAGCAATGTGTGGAAGTGGAAGAAGACAAGAGAATAGGAAGGACAAGAGACCTCTTCCAGAAAATTAGGAACATTGGAGGTAAATTCCAGGCCAAAATGTGTATGATCAAAAACAAAGATGGCAAGGACGTAACAGAAGAAGAAGAGATCAAGAAAAGGTAGCAAGAATATACAGAAGACCTGTATAGGAAGGATAACAATATCGGGGATAGCTTTGACGGTGTGGTCAGTGAGCTAGAGCCAGACATCCTGAAGAGTGAGGTTGAATGGGCCTTAAGAAGCATTGCTAATAACAAGGCAGCAGGAGACGACGGCATCCCAGCTGAACTGTTCAAAATCTTGCAAGATGATGCTGTCAAGGTAATGCATGCTATATGCCAGCAAATTTGGAAAACACAAGAATGGCCATCAGATTGGAAAAATCAACTTATATCCCCATACCAAAAAAGGGAAACACTAAAGAATGTTCAAACTATCGAACAGTGGCACTCATTTCACATGCCAGTAAGGTAATGCTCAAGATCCTGCAAGGTAGACTTCAGCAATTCATGGAGCGAGAATTGCCAGATGTACAAGCTGGGTTTAGAAAAGGCAGAGGAACTAGGGACCAAATTGCCAATATCCGATGGATAATGGAAAAGCCAGGGAGTTTCAGAAAAAGATCTATTTCTGTTTTATTGACTATTCTAAAGCCTTTGACTGTGTGGACCATAACAAATTGTGGCAAGTTCTTAGCGGTATGGGGATACCAAGTCATCTTGTATGCCTCCTGAAGAATCTGTATAACGACCAAGTAGCAACAGTAAGAACAGACCACGGAACAACGGACTGGTTTAATATTGGGAAAGGAGTACGGCAGGGCTGTATACTCTCACCCTACCTATTCAACTTGTACGCAGAACACATCATGCAACATGCTGGTCTTGAGGAATCCAAGGCTGGAGTTAAAATTGCTGGAAGGAACATTGACAATCTCAGATATGCAGATGATACCACTTCGATGGCTGAAAGCGAAGAGGAACTGAGGAGCCTTATGATGAAGGTGAAAGAAGAAAGTGCAAAAGCTGGCTTGCAGCTAAACCTCAAAAAAACCAAGATTATGGCAACCAGCTTGATTGATAACTGGCAAATAGAGGGAGAAAATGTAGAAGCAGTGAAAGACTTTGTATTTCTAGGTGCAAAGATTACTGCAGATGCTGACTGCAGTCAGGAAGTCAGAAGACGCTTAATCCTTGGGAGAAGAGCAATGACAAATCTCGATAAAATAGTTAAGAGCAGAGACATCACATTGACAACAAAGGCCCGCATAGTTAAAGCAATGGTATTCCCCGTAGTAACATATGGCTGCGAGAGCTGGACCATAAGGAAGGCTGAGAGAAGGAAGATAGATGCTTTGGAACTGTGGTGTTGGAGGAAAATTCTGAGAGTGCCTTGGACTGCCAGAAGATCCAACCAGTCCATCCTCCAGGAAATCAAAGCCAGACTGCTCACTTGAGGGAATGATATTAAAGGCAAAACTGAAATACTTTGGCCACATAATGAGAAGACAGGACACCCTGGAGAAGATGCTGATGCTAGGGAGAGTGGAAGGCAAAAAGAAGAGGGGCTGACCAAGGGCAAGGTGGATGGATGATATTCTAGAGGTGACGGATTCGTCCCTGGGGGAGCTGGGGGTGTTGACGACCGACAGGAAGCTCTGGCGTGGGGTGGTCCATGAAGTCACGAAGAGTCAGAAGCAACTAAACGAATAAACAACAACATGCCTGCACAAATGCCAGTATTTTCTAATATTTTTAAAATGTTGCTCTAGAAACTTTATACAGCCATTGGCAGTCTTTTACTTTATCAAGGCATTAAGACATCAATAATAATAATAATAACAACAACAACAGCAATAACAACAACAATAATTTATCTCTTGAATCACTTGTGATGTATAGCTTCAGGATACAATTCTGTGGGGAGGAAGCTTAAACACTAACAGTCTAGGATTTGCTGGGACAATTTACTTCAAATCTTCATTCAGCTTTGGAGCTTGCTACAGGACTTTGGACCCGCTTTCATCAAATCACCTTTGCAACAGGATTGTGAGAATACAATAGTGTAGTAAAGAATGATGTTTTCTATTCAGTCCATTGGCTGCTAGAGGATATCAGAACAGATTCTGTCTGAAACAGCCTCTCAGACCTCTCTCTGCTGTAGGAAGGAGAATTTTTCAGTAGAGAAGTTTGTGCAAAAGGAGAAGAGAAGCAGAAAGTCCTGCTGCATAAGTGGGACTCCACTTGTGAGATATTAGGTGTAAAGCTACATTTAGTGTCCTGTGCATACTAAAGAAAGGATATTTATCTATTTAAAAGATTTGTATGGCTGCCCATCTTAGAAAACAACTCTGGCAGGCTCACAACAGCATTAAAACCAAAAGAACAATTAAAACCATGAAAGCAAAAACCCAGCGCCTGAGTGATCCTCCTTGGATGCCTCCAAGAAAACCATCCACAAGCTTCCATCTCACCCTATCCCAGTGCCTGGGAGTAAAGGATAGGAGTAAAGATACAGCAGCTAATTATATTTTGGCAGGAAGAGTGCTGCACTGAATTTGAATACCACCAAATTCTTTGCCTGGTAAAAGTATGTTATGTGGAGAAAACCAAGGAAGACTTGGATAAGTTGTGGATATTTTCTCATGGAGTAAAGATGTTGAAGGAAAAACAAATCAGCTGCAGATGCTGTGGCATCTTTTAACTACATCCCTCTTCATTGTATCCTCCTGTGTTAGCACACCAAAGCCTACTGATGGTTGTTCTCATTTCTAAAGCAATAGATATGAACTAGTGATGAGAAAAATAATCTAGTGCGTTTTCCTTACTGCTACAGAGCTCCAGCCTTGTGTCTGCCTTGTGTTTTATTCCCATTGTCTATTCTGACTAGGGATTCTGAGAATTGGAGATCAAAATGTCTAGAAGACATCAGGGTGAGGAAGGCTGCCTAATGACTATAGAGGGCATTGTAATGTGTAGTGCCTATGCCAAACTCCTCCTTTTTAGATTATTAATTCCTATTTCTCATTTTGCTGATTTTATTATTGTTTGGAGGATGTAACATGTCAGTTACATAGAGATACAAGGTCTTTTGGGAGGGATAATTAAGTTTCTATTTATAGTTTTGTGTAGGATTGATCTTCATACTGGGATGAATCATTTATTTGACAGTTTTATCTGCAGCTTTATTTATGAATGTTCCATGAATAGACAAATACGCCTGAGAATGATAGCTGCTTTTCTAAAAAAGAAAGAAAGAAATCCTTCAACTTATTCTTTCAGAACATTCACTTGTTACTGCATATTCACTGAGTGAAAACTCCATCAATGTATTTATGGAGGGGGGAGTTATAAAGAACCCTGTGATATGTTTCTCCTTTGGACTTGAACATCAAACCAGATTTATATCAGCTATAGTTTGCAAACTGTATCTTTGCTATGTACAGACTTTGATTCTCTGTGCATAGTGTAAGCTCAGACTCTTCAACCATATCTTCCAACAACAAGGATTATTTCTGCAATAAAATATGCTGCATGAATTTCCTCAGAAATAGGCATGGTAGCCTCACACCGACATCCTGAAATGCATTATCAACCTAAACATAATCTCAAGTAGCACTTTTTTGCCTGGTGATAATCTGATCTCGATGATGATGATGATGATGATGATGATACTAATACATTTAATGAGATGGATTGCAGGATGATTGCACTGTTCTGTTGAAATATCTGAGTATCACTTTTCCATACTCTAAATCATGACCAAACCCCAAACAAGCCAATTAAATAAAAAAAGTTCAAGGTATATAACAGTTTCAAAGTTGCAGGGAAAGACAAGTGGGAGGGGGAGAGAGAGCAAGAATGACAGAGCAAAAGAGAGAGCAAGGCCGTTCCTATATAGCCAAGAACTAAGGGGAAGGGGGGAAAAAGGAAACAATCCCAGATAATTGCTACTGTTTGCCATCTTAACAATAAAATAAAATTAGAAGGCAAAGTGAGCACTCATGCTGTGGTAATACAGCTGGGAGCTCTTAGCTTAGAAATGACAAAAATAGTTTAAAACATATTTCATAAAGGCATGAGGAGTGGGTAGGGGTGTATTTTACAGATATAAGTAATGTTCTGTGTATTTAGTGATATAATCCATGGTATAAGCATCCAGTGTGCAAGTAACCCTTTCACTCAAGGACTTGCTGGATTGGCTGAAAGAAGAAATACTAGCAAAGTACCCAAATCTGCCTTTGGATTCTTGGTAACGTAGCCCCCTCTGGAAGACCCATATTAAGAGGATGAAGAAGAGCAGGGAAGGCCTTGGAGAATGCTAGAACCTATGAGCAAAGGCCCAACAGGGCAAGGTTGTAAGAAGTGACTCCACTAACAAAATACTCGTGGCCCCAGGCTCTGATCCTCAGAGCAACTTCCAAATCATCAACCCCAGGTGAAATGTCTGAGAGCTAAAATATATAGGAATGTGAGATTGGACAGTTCCTGTGCTCCTGGAATATACCAACCTTCTGAGCTGAGTGAATGCAGTCCAGCTAGATTAGAACAGAGATTTGAAAGCTGGGATCTAAAGCTTACCATCTGGATGTGAGTCAGTGCTGGGTTCATCTTTGATGTACTTCAGTAAACAGCTGCCTGATATCCTGCTGACCTTGTAGACTCTGCCTTGATATATTTGATTTTGCCTTGACTTAATGCCATTTTGGATTCGGAACTTAGCCTGATTGGCTCACTTCAAATACTGGACTGTTATTGGACTATGCCTTTGCCTAACTGCTTACCTATTGTAGCTTGTAACTTTGTTTGGTCTCCCAGCCTAGTTGTCTGTTTATGAAGGCTAGATAGAAAATGAACACAATAATCTCACTTTCTTTGTACAGTGCCCTCTAGCTTCTGAGTAACTTGCCAGGGAGGGAAAAAGGCTTTTTGCGGCTAACCCTCTGCCTCATATTAATAAAGCCGGTCATACAAGTGGATGGATTGAAAGGCCTCTATTGTATTGTAAACTGATGCACTGGAGAGAAATTACTGTGCATGCTTCTAACAAGGATCCTCTGTGCTGGGGTTGGGTTGGGGCAAATATAAGCACAGCACCTGAGCACAGGCGCTCTCTAGCTAAGTGAAATGTTCAAATGCCATATGAAGCATATGAATCTTTCCTAGGAACTCAGCTGTTTGGTTTAATTGGAATGTTTCTCCAGTGGGTTTCCTCTGTTCCTCATGGGAACAGTTTTTTCTTACCCCCTATTTGAGGTTGATAGACCAGAGGTGGTTGGTTGGTTGACTGGTTATTTATTTATTTATCTATCTATCAAATTTGTCACCACTCATCTCTTCCCACCAGAGGGACTCTGAGTGGTTTACTAACAATACAATAAAGGCCTTTCAATCTAACCACTTGTAAGACAGGCTTTATTAATATGGAGTGGGGGGTTAGCCACAAAAAGGCCTTTTCCCTCCCTGGCAGTTACTCAGTTACTCAGAAACTAGTAACTAGAAACCATTTTTGAGTGATTTTTGCTGTTAATAACTGCTATAGTCCAAATTTGACATTTCTTCAAGAGCCCTTTAATTAGCTGAGGTGAAGTGATGTGCCCCAGCTTGTGAAGTAGAGCTTGTGTGTCCCGCAGTGGTAAGTTGTTCACAGAAGTTTAGATTCTGAGCTGGGGCTGTTTGTTAAGCACAGTTAATTGATAGCTAAATACTAATTGCAATATAGTAATAGATCTCTTTGGAGGTGAGTGTTTAGAGGCAGAGGTCAACCTATGGAGATTAGGCAACATTATTTGGGTAGAAAAGAAAGAAGTGTGCTTTTCTATTGAATGCCCAGTGGTATGAATGCCCATGGCAATACAAAAACGACACAGGACCAGTGGCAACAGTAAAAATAAAGGTAAAATCAGAAAATATGCCATATTAAGTCAAGAAAATAATAAGGGGCTCACTGTATCTCCCAACAATTTGTTCCTTTAAAATAATTTGATTTATTTATTTAATAATAGAATTTATATATTTTAGACTCCACAAAGACTCTTGGCAGTTTACAAAACTGATATGAAACAATTCAATTCAGTGTAAAGGAACAAATACCCCCGTGTCCATAAGAATACAGCCATACCAAATTCTAAAAATCATAAATATTTAATTCTAATTAAAAACTCTGTGTACTTTCCAGATATCTGTGGGCATGTTGGTCCATCAGCCTGGAGTATAAGCTGAAAAACATCAAGCTCTAGGATCTATCTCTTAATTTTATTTATTTATTTTATTTATTTATTAAATTTTGCCACCGCCCATCTCCCCGCAAAGGGGGGACTCTAGACAGTTTACAATAAAGATAAAAATGTTAAAATACCATAAACATAAATAAATATCAGATACAAATATAATGTAAGCATAAATACAGTATAAAATTCAGATGACGATGATAGTTGTGGTACCACTCATGTATATCTAATGGGCCATTTTAGGGCACTAGCCATCTCCAGGAGTGATTACTTCCCTTCCCGCACCAAGCGAGGTGGCAAAACCAGGTCTTCAGTTGTTTTATACCTGGGGATGTTACTTTAGCATCGCAGCTTGTTGTGAATGCACCAGACTGGTCAGTCTACCTGAAGGAGGTGATCTTGCAGGTAATCAAGGTGCCCAACCATCAGGTTTAAAACCAGCACATTGAATTGTTTTCTAACTATTGGAAGCCAATGCAGGAACCACAAAGCCAGTATTATATGACACTGGTGTCTCACATCCACCAGCAGATTGCTGCTGCATTCTGACCAACTGCAACTTCCAAGTAGTCTTCAAAGGCAGCCCTACATAAAGTACATCACAGTAGTTGATTCTAGAGGTGATAACAGAATGGGTAACCATTACCAGTGAAGTGGTGAGGTTACAGTGTCTTGAATCTGCATTGCCCAATAATTGTTGTCACTGGTTTTAGGGATGGACCAAATTATCCCACAAAGTGTTATTCAACAAAATGCTGTAGTTTAAGGCTGCAGTCTTAGATTTCCATTCAAGGCAGAATGCACAAATTGAAGTCAGTGGGACTTACTATAGAATCATCTTGTTTAAATAAGGCTGGGTTCAGACCTAAACCCTTTGATTAGGCTGTGCGAATAATCCTTTTTCTCACATGTTAATGCGGCTTTCCTGCTTTTTGGCAAACCATATCCTGTCATTTACACCTGACTCTTTTAAGTATGTTCAACTTCCTTGTAAATTAGTGTTTCATTTAGGAAAAAAGAGTCACAGCACTCAAGGACAGAATGAAAGACCTGAGCCCACAGCTCTGTCACGTAATGGCAAACTCTGGTCTGTGGATTCATTGCATCCTGAGGCTTTGTCTTAGAGGAGCATGGTGGAACAACTCCATAATCTGGGAAGATAGTTACAGTACTTCTGTTCTCAAATAAGTTCAAAGTAGCATGTACCAAATATTCTTCTCTCTCTTTTCATCTGTATGTATGTATGTATGTATGTATGTATGTATGTATGTATAATAAAGTAGACTGAATACCAAATCCAGGTGGAAGACTTGCTAAGTGTTGTGAATCTAGCCTTGAAGCTTGTTGGCAACTGGCATGATAATGAAACAATTTAAATAGGAATGATCTGCCCATTTGTTAGACTTTAAGGAACAACTGGTGTTTTCAGTGTAATAGGTAACAATGACATCAAAATGTCGCACCTTTCTCTTGATTTTTGGATAATTCTTTGCCACCAGGAACATTTTTTTTACAAATGTAAATGTTGCCTTTAAAGTAAAAGTGTATGGGAAAATCAGGCCATATGTATGTCTCATTCAGTTTCACTCTATACTGTTAGTCATTTTTTAAATTGTGCAATTCTTTTTCATGGTAGCCAGTCAAACCTGTTTCTCTGCCCTTTAAATTCAATGTGCGTTCTGAACTTTTGTGAATGCAAAGGCATTTCAATGGGTTTCTTTCTTTTCTTATTGAGGGGGCTCTCTATGAGTTGCTTCATACAGGGATTTGTGGAAATGGCAAAGAAGGACAATCTAATTAGAATCCTCTTCTCTTTGTCTACTTCTCTGTTTTTTACTCCTTCTGTTTAAACCAAAGAATACCATTTTAGGTTTGCATTTGTGTTAGTCAGACTATCTTTTTTTAATGATAATTCCTGTCAGTCAACCCCTCACTCCCCCCAATCTTTAGAATACAACAGAAAGGTAATTATTATGTACTATAGTGTGGATATTGCAATGTCAGCACAGTAAATGATGAAAATGGAACTTTATACCCATTCTGGCTAAACCTTTTGTTTTGTTTCTCTCTCTTTTCTTCCCTACCAGGTTTTTGGCATATATTCACAGGTTCCTACAAGACAATAATGAAGCCTTTGAGTGGCAGGTGGTGACATACTTTGCAGTTCCAATAACTGTTCATTTTAATAGAAGTCTAAATTCCACATTTCTCCCTAAGAAAGTAGTGCTGTGTCTCAGGACTTGCTGGGAAAGGTATGTAGGTTCTATGCATTTTTGTATGAGAGTTTCCTATGGGGAATGAAACTTTTGGTATCAGAATACATTTTATCATGATACCTGTTGACTTCCCATCCTCTGGATACTGGTAGCACTCACTTTCCCCTCCTGTTATGAGTTGCTTGCCAGCCAATTTTAGAATGCATTTTGTCTTTTAATGGAAAAATAGTGAATTACAAATGGCCACAGACCATTAACTTGAAAGCTGAAATATTTGTTACAGTGCTATGCTGATAAATAAAGATTAGTTTAGTATGTTACAATTAAACAACACAAAAAAGGTTACTATGAATTCTGAAGTTTTTCATTTTGTACAAAAGACACATTCGTTAGAAGACAAATTGAAAAAGTCACCCCCTGCTACTTCTTTCTTCACCCCAGTTTGCCACCCCATGTATCTTCTTTTTTTCTGGGCAGGTGGGCTCTCTTCCAAAGAAAGTGCAGGGTTGTAATCACTCACCTTTTCCATTTTGTATGAGTACATATGGGGGCCTATTTCAGAGCTCCAGATGTGGTAGAGGCTCGTGCATTGCTTTGTAGCACACTGACTACCAAAGGAAAGAAGGAGCCAAAGATACTGGGGCAAGGATCCTGTAGTCATCAAAGAAAGTATCTGCAGGCACATTATTAGCCATGGAAACCAAGTTGCCTTTCCCTGTTAAAGGGAGTTGAGACAGACCTGGGTTTAAAATAATTAGCTTGCTGCTACTGTATGTAGTTTGAGCCTGGAGTACATTCAATTCAGGGAATAGAAGTTTTGTTTTGTTGTACCTTTCTTCCCATTTTCACAGTCTTAAAACTTAGCCTGCAGCAGAAAGTACAGATCTGATGGTAATAGCCTCCCACCAGAATCTAATTTAAGTTTGCAATCTGTTGTCTTGTAAGGTACTTCATATTTAATGGTGGTGGTATAAGTTCAGGAAAGCTAAAATGTTGGGGATTTTAATTTAGCATAATTTTTCATGCTTCTTGTTATTTTGACTGAAGTTAATTAGGAAGAAAAAATCAAAACAATAACAAAATAAATTCTAAGTAAAGAGAAGATTTGTCAGGAAGCAAGAGTTGCAGGAACCAATAGTCCTCATTTACAGAAATCTTTTTGTTTATAGCTAATATGTCAGTGTATTGGTCTGTAAAGATTTATCACCTAAACAGCTGATAAGTCATAGCAATTAAATCAAGAGCTGCAATCTAGAAAGTACCTAGTTCATTTTTATTAGATTAATTATTAGATGATGATGATGATGATAATGATGATGGTTAGATTTACATTCTGCTTTCCCTTGAGGACTTCAGAGTTGTAAACTCTGTGGGAGAGGGAGGGATTCAAATCAGCCAGGAAGCTTCCATCCCTAAGCAGGAAATATTTGAAAGGAAGGAAGCAATAGTAGTCTTCAAGAGGAGGCATCTTTTGTTTGCGGGAACAAACATAATCAAGGAGTTGGTCTAGAATTTTCATTTGATTTCTTTTAGCATTTATTTATTTATTTATTTATTTCCCAACATTGAAAGTCATCCACCTATAATGTGTTAAAATAACTCCCTGAAGACGACCAATATCATATTCCTTATCACAGAAGAGTGGCCAAGATTGAGAAAGAGTGGACTGTGTTAGTTTCCTAATAAATTAATGACAGAACTGAGATTTTGTGATTTTTAATGTGAAAGCTCAAGAGAACTATACAGGCCAAGGTAGACCCCCCTTTTCTAATAACAAAGGCCATTATTATATTAGTCTTAAAAGCCTGTTATGCTACATAGATTTCACTTCAAAACTCATTTTAGAGTACTACCTTTACTTCGCCAGCAAAGACATCATAGCGATATGCTTCCTTTCATTGAAACATTTCAGTTAGGTTAAGAAAGATATTGCCCTAAGAGAGATTTTGGAATGTTGTTTTGGCCAGCACTGCTTATTTTGCTTTTTCAATTGTTTTATTACAGATATAGCCAGTATGTAGCCTGGCCAGTATTTCACTTCTCTCTAAATAATCGAACATTGCAAAAAATGTAGTGGAATTAAAATTTTCTTTCTCCACATAAACTTTGGGTGGTGATGAGAAAAATCTTTAAAAATTGAGTAATGTGTTTTTGTATTTGAACAGCATCCATGGCAAGTTACAAGCTCCAAGTTTGCGTCAGCTAGAATGTATTAGGGCTGCTTAGATAAGAGCACTGTCTTACTATCATTTGATATTGGTGGCTAAAGTTTTTCTATTAATTCCCCCATCTGTATTCCCAAAGATAGTAGTAGGCAGGGAACCATTATCTGAGATTCTTTGTGGTAGCAAATACATTCCTTCTTGCATTAATGCACTTTTGTCTTAGCTGCTTTTATTTTCCACTCAGTATAGATTACTCTAAGATCACTTTGGGGGGATAGAGAAGCTTTTTACATTTTGTACATTTACGTCCATTATTTATATTTTGTGCATGGTTCATGGTATGTCTTAACTGAACCAGCACTTTGTCTCCAGTTGCCTTTCTGAGAGCAAGTTATTACATGCCTAGGGATGGAGTTTCTGTATTCAATCAGTCTAGAATGAGTAATTTCTAAAACTGCTTCATGCTTTTTCTCACACAGTGATCTCATTTTTTTGAGGGTGATTTGTCTCAGAACAGATTTTTCCAGCTTTAAAGAACTAAGGTGAAATATGGTTGTTATTGGAAAAACAATGCCTGGTAGTTCCCAAGCTTTATCTCTCTGTTTCTTCCATAATTCGATATAGAAAATGAGTGAAGACTAATCCTAAATATACTAACCTTGGGATAGAACCAAAGAGACCTAGGACTGTGCCCCAGATCTAGTCATTGCAGCTAAGAGAGACACACTCAACATCCCTTGACTCAAATTAGTTATCCCTAAATCTTTAAAACTAAACTCTTTTGCTTCTATTTAGGATTGTTGAAGAGTGAGGTATATATTCTTTGACCTTTGAACTTTTGGAGGATTGGAAAGGGAATAACATTTTAAAGTAAAAATGTGAAGCATGTGAAGGAACAGTTCTCGGCACCATTCATAAGCTTTGTCTGAAAGAAGAACATGGGGCAGCTTTTCTCAGATATGTTTGCCATTCTGACCATAATCCAGTACGTTTGGAGGATACTAGTTTGGGAAAAGCAGGCATACAATTTTATCAAGGCCAGCTGAGGATGTTTTACTGCCTAAAGAGAAGATGGTGCCCCCCCACCAACTGCAAACAATTTCAACTAAATTAGTCAACAATTACTTGTCAGGCCAGAGTCTGTGCCAAAAGGAGAAATATAGAAATGAGGAGTCAGTCAAGTAGCATGTGCCAGTGTGTGGGTGAGTTAGTATATTACACAACTATCCAACTTGATCTTGAAAAGTTTGATAGGCCAAGCAGTAGAAACATGGCAGGAGAGAGGAAGAACCACTGATTCATACTGATGCTGCCCATGATATTTCTCTGATTTAAAAAACTGTTAAAGAAATTGCTGAAGTGAACCCTCTCAAAGCCTGGAACCTTTGTTCTCCTTGGACCCTTCTGCCAAGCATGAAGTGAGTAGAGAAGGGTGGGAGGAAGCAGATTGTGAGCACACACTACTAAAATTTGCTGCCTGAGGCAAAAGCCTCAGTAAGGTTAGTTTTGCCTTGTGGCAGGGTGAGTTACCTTGATAGACATGGGATAGCGTAATGCCCATTTTTTTAGATAGGATATGTAGAAGAATTTTACTGCCTGAAAGATGCTTGTAGATGATATTTGGGTTGTTTCTAGTAAAGCTATTCTTTTTTATTATTTCTGATTTTCCCCAGAGCTGTGTATATACCATGCTTTTAAATGTTTAAAAAATGGTACCAAAACAACCCACATTTTGTGTTCAATTAAGCTAAATTTTGCAGCCTTTATTTATGGTGCAAATTAAATAACTGTTGAATGATCCCATTCTGCTAAGATGTAATGTGAAAAAGAATATGTACAACTCAAAACAAAATTTGGCTGAAACAAACAGGAAAAATAAGAAGGTACATCAGATGGAACATACTAACATGTGAAAGGAGATTAAGCAATACGGTATGAAAATGCATTATCCAATGATTAATAATTACAATCATTTTGGCCAAGATAAGGATTGTTTCCAGGAAGAAAAGAAGAGCTTATTAACTATGTCTGTGTAGAGGAAGATATATGTTACCTATTTGCTAGTGATATACAAGAACATGGCAAGCTATGTTGCAGGCTTAAAAAACCAAAAGGAAAAAGTAACATTTTAAAGTTTACAGAGCATAAATCAAAGGTCATTGAATATCTAGTTTCTAACAATGACATTTCTGTTCTTGCAGGTATTAAAACAATGGGAAATGCAGAGAGCCAAAGTGTAGAACAACAGTTTTATGGAGACAAACATGCTAGTTTGGGACGAAAGCATACATCACGTTCTCTTCGCCTTTCAAATAAAGCAGCTCGCCGGACCAGACACGCATCCTCAGGAAAAATTACTCACAGGAACTCAGAAGTAAGCACAAGATCTAGCAGTACTCCCAGCATCCCTCAGTCATTAGCAGAGAATTGCCTGGAGTCTTTTACCCAAGAATCCAATTTAGAGGATTTTGGAAGCCCAATCTGGGTGGACAGAATGGATATGGGCTTAAGGCCAGTTTCTTACCACACTGATTCTTCTGTCACTCCTAGCATGGATAGCAGTACAGTCCTTATGGCAGCCTCAATACAGAGCATGCCAGATTCAGAAAGCGGGAGACTCTACAGAGACGAGTCAACGTATTTGGCTGAAGTAGGGGGTAGGCAACATTCTTATTCAACAAATGGGACCACATTTTTGGAGCCTATGACTTTCAAGAAAAAACGTTCAAAGTCTGCAGATATCTGGCGGGAGGACAGTTTGGAATTTTCTCTCTCTGATCTTAGTCAAGAACATTTGACAAGCAATGAAGAGATCTTAGGCTCTCCTGAGGAAAAGGATGGTGAGGAGATTCGAGGGAGAGAACCTAGCAGTAGTCGTCAGCCATTGGTCACATGTCAGCGTGCCAATTCCATGAGTGACTTGTATTCTCCTAAAAGTTCAACTGTTACAATAAATGGTGGACCGCGTAACATGCTAGGAGGGTACTGTCGGAATATAGGGTCTCATATCCCAGATTTGGAAAACCACAAAATATCACCAAACACAGTGGATAATGTTTCCTCCTATAGTAATTACAACACACTTCCCTGTCGGAAATCTCATTGCCTTTCTGAAGGAATCACTCATGCCAAAATGAACCACAGCAATAGTATGCATGGCAGACGAGCAAAAACAACACAGGTAAGAGGCTCATATCTTTTTTCAAAATAGACACCAGGTTTGCTGATAATTCTTTTATTTAGATAACTCCAGATAAGTTATGTTTAGTTTCAGATCCTTTATAGGTGGTAAAAGGGCAATATAGTTATTGACAGAACCAAAGCAATTCCTATGCTTTAAACAGAACTTTGTTTTCTAACGCTTCTTATCTTACTTGAAAACTTTTTTGAGAATAAGATTCTCAAAACACCCTTGATGGTAATTGAACGTAAGATGAATAGTAGAGAACAGCCTTTCCCAAACTAGCATTTTTCAGATACACTGCAATTAGGTCCCAAATTCCCCAGCTGGATTGGCCAAAGGTATGTCCCAACAAATGTAGAAGGCATTTAAGTTGGCCAGGACTGGAATAGCCATAACTCATAGCTCAAAGGAACTGTATTTTCACTCCAGGAAAATTTCACGAAAGGTGAAAAATCACCTGCTTAATTATCAATACATACACAGTCCATGAGGTCTGAATTTATTACTAATGTTGGAAGGAGAAAACAACTTTCCTCTTTTGTTGAAGAAAGACTAAAAAGAAATTTATTATACAATGAGCTGTTTGGTGGAGTGAAATATTGCTGCTAGCCATGGTTACTGCTGCCTTTTTTTTCCTTTTATTTTTTGAAAATAAATATGCTTAAAAGGGAAAAAAGCAATGTAGAAGTCACATTCATCAACACTGATTATCACGGAAATCAAATGAATCTTGTTTTGTTATCAGAAGTACTGTGGGATGATTGCCTGATAAAATTTCCAGCAGCTACTGCCTGATCACATTCTGTTTTCCCTTGCAAACTATTATTAAGCTTTCAGTCATCTTACTTTTAACTAAGAGTACACATCTATATTTTGACCAATACAAACACCCTGGGAATGCATTCTTATTCTAGATATGCAATATGAATTAATAGACAAATATGAAAAATATGTCTTCAGTCCAGAAGCTTTTGCAAACAATATTGATTGGCAAACCTAGAAAAGAAGAGAAAAATAGAGCTGTCTTCCATTTTTAATAAAGAGAGCCATAGTTTTTCTTAATTCCTTTTACCTTGACAGGCTAACATTTTTATGAACAGTCATTTCAAATATGCATTTGCATTTGTAGTTATTTTAAGTTTTGATTTGGGTTGACTGCTGTGCATTTTTCATTGTTCTGTGCTGAAATGGGGTATGAGCCAAGGTAAAAAAATGAAACTTATCTCATACAATTTATGCTCAACATGCAACTCTTCCTATTGAAATATGTTTTCAGTAAATAGCCTTTGCAGAATTCAGATTTAAGAAATAACTGCTATGATAAAGTTAACTATAACATTCTTCAGTAATCTCTATTTGCCTTCCTTCAACATTTGATGTGAAATGTAGTCAGTACTGTGAAATGGAATAGTCCAGGAAAAAAACTTGAACAAAATAGGTCAAGGCTAGGGATAATTAGATGCTTTCCTAGGATTCTGATTTTCTTATTTTGTCTACCTTCGTATAGTGGGAGGGCTTCGATGATCCTCAGAATATTGGCAGGAACATTGGCAGGAACATGAGCTGATAGTGCCCTGGTGGGGTCACTGTGGCAGGCAAGGTCAAAAATGAAAGGTATGAAGCTAAAGGTAATTCACAATGAGAGGAGGGCAGGTGGGACTCTACAGTGAGAAGGAAGCCGACGAACTTAGGAGAAGTAGCTCCAGAACCAAACCTGGAAGAAAGCAAACCAATTCTGCCTTGTTGCCAGGAGAATGGACAGACATGGTTATAACATTAAACAAGTTTAGGTGCCTGAGGGACTCAGGCTTGAGTGTTCTCCTTCCCTCCTCCTCCTCCCTATTTAAATTTATTATAGCTGCCCACTCCCATAGACTCTCGGTGGCTTACAAATAAAAATACAAAACAATCAAAAACATTAAAAACATACAACCCTGTAGGCAGCTCAGACTAAAGCAATCAAACAATAACAAATCAAAACGGGGCCCCACAAACACATCAGCCCCTGGTCTGAAACCAAAGCCAGGTCTTAAGTGCTTTTTGGAACCGTAGAAGAGAGGATGCTGTCTGTATCTCTGGGGGATACTGTTCCAGACGATGAGTGCCTTGACAGAGAAGGCACGCATCCTCGGTCCCAGAAGATGACACCTCTGTTAGAAGGGACCTGGAACATACCCACTCTGCCAGCATGTACCAGGGGAGCAGAAACAGTTGGAGATAGTTACTGGGGAAGAGCATTAAACTTTCATGAGTAGATTTGAAAATGATTTGGAATAGGGAAGGAAGTGAGACAAGGATGCATTTTATCCTATATGTCTTTAATTTACACAACAAATATAAGAGTGGTAAGACCAGGAGCAATGGCTCCTGGAATCAAAATTAGATACCAAAACACTAACAACTGATATATGCAGTTGATACCACTTTGTTAGCTGAAAGTTTAGAAGGCTAAGAAGTTCTCATTGTTAAAGTAAAAATGAAGATGAAAAATCTGGTTTAGTGTTAAATGTTAAGAAGACAATGTTGATATCAACCAGCATGCTTAATGTAAGGGCTGAAGCTGATGTGGTGGGAACAAGTAATTCTCAGGTCAGGCAGAAATATTATGTAAATATTGAGCAGATGGTCCCCACTCTCAAGGCCAGGAAGAGAATGGCTAAATTTCCATTGACTCAAAAAAGTGGGAAGAAAGGCATAGGATTTACATAGTGAAGCAGAATATGTAGGGCTTGATTGCTGTGTTCGGCAGCAAACAGATCTTCAGTGTATGTATGACTTCTATTCTGTCTGCAGTAAAGCCATTTATTTGGTCATGTTTCTGTGGGCTTTACCATTAGTGAATTCCTTAGTCCCTTAGTGTGGAGATTTATTGCTGAACCCAGCATGAAGTCTGGCATTTAGTGAACTCACAGTTTATAGAAAACAAGTGAAAGTCTAGATTTTTTTTTTTCCTGAGTTCAATGTGCTGGGGAAGTCAGTAGGAGATTATTTAATGCTAGGGAGGAAGGCAGTGACAACCTAGACAAGATCATGAAGGATAAGTATATGTCTGTGACAACAAAGATCAGAATAGTTAAAGCAAAGTTTTAACTCCAGTGATTATATGGTTGTAAAAGCTGGATATTGACAAAGAACTAGACAAAAATGATACCTTTCAGTTATTTCAATTTGTAGGCAATTTGCTAAGAGTAGTAAGAGTACCATGGCTGAAAGAAGGATCAATCTTAAGCAAAATAAATACCAACTGTTTCCTTGAGGCAACTATCAGCAAGCAGAAACTCCCATACTTTTATGTGAGCAAACAATGCATTGGAAAAACTATCTATGTTTGCCATAGAGGAGGGAAAGGGAAGACAGTGGGTGGACAGAATCAAAGAAAACTGGAATATTCTTAGAAGGGCTATGGATTATTACTGGAGACAGGTTGAGATGACATTTGTCCATACAGTCATCAGGACTCTGCCTCACTTGGTAGCAGCAAACTAACTATATGTGATGGAATACAGACTGCATCTTGTAACCCAGAAAAGGAGAAATTCTGTATATAAAGAGAAGATGGGGATGGGGTGGAAAGGTGAGAAATCCCTGGATTTGCACCCAGATGCCTCTGGCAATGCAGCTCTCCTAAGTGCTATTCAATTTAACAGTTTTAAGCATCCTGCAAAGTGCTTGTGATCTGCAAAGAGAATGCGTTAGAGAGAGAAGCCCACTGGGTAATGAAAATAAGTCTAAACAAACAGAGTGAATTTGGAGAGGAGGGAGGGAACACATGTCTCCGGTGACACTGAAGCAGCTGGAGGTGGGTTCTGGATTTGTTGCCTGTGCTTCATCCATGAAGATGTGCTGCTTCTATATATAACTATGACATTTCAAAACAGATGCTGCTGTTTTCCCACAGCAAAAGTTCTATAGCTTAAAAAAATCATATATACCAGCACTTTTTTTTTCTTTTTGAGGTTATTTATCCAGGACAGATTAAATGTCTGGTTTAAGATTAGAAATAAGTAGATATCTGCCTTGGTGCCTACTGGACTATTTTCCCATTGGACTAATTTTTAAAATATCTTTTATTTAAAAATAGAAAGGAACATATTGTAAAACATGGTGCTAGCTTTTAACACTTTTTAAAAAAAACCCTGAATTGCCTTAAATACACATATGCCCCATAGGTATTTTTAAAAATAGTAATAGTGAATAGCTATAGCCCAGTGCTTTCTGTAGAAGTGTTATCTGTTTGGTCAGGAAAAAAAAATAAGCTAGAGGATAGAATGGCACATACTGGTGAGTCTGGATCAAAATCCTCCCCTTATGGTCATGTTGTGACATTATAATGTAGAAGAGGGGCAGTGGCTTGTGTTGCAACACCATGACACTGCTTATATCACTCTGGCCCCTTTGCTCCCCTCTTGCTGTCACTGCTGCTCTAGAGTGTGTCAGGGAGCTGCATCCTTAAAAGCTTGCCTTCTGATAAATTGATGATTTTTGACAGGCCACACTCAATCAACCAAGTTTTCTTATGGCAACCATATTGTTGGGCACTGACAGCACAGTCTCAGAACTCTAAATGCTTCTGAAATAAACACTTTTCACCATTAGCACAAAAATGTTGAACACAGAACATGAAAATTTTTTAAAAATAATAATTTGTCTTGAAGTATATTTAATTCAGTACCAGACAACCCATGACCCATTGGGTCATCGTTTCAGAGATTATTTCCTTACCAGATTCCTCAATGCCTTCAACAATGGCAGAGCTTCTAATGTACTGCCTTCACTGGAAAAGTTCTTAAAAATTCAGGGAGATATTCAGAGATGTATCTGCCTTGAAAATAGCCCATGTTATTCCTACTGAACTGTATAGCTCAGTCAAACATCAGGAGTTGACCCCAGGAAATGTTTTATGACATTTTGTATTATGTCATAAAATGTTTTATGGTAATTTTTATATCATATAATGATTTATAAAATTTGCCAAATTTCAATTCCACCGGAGTCATGGGTCCCAGATTTTGGATGCATTCTGTAAGTTAGCCCATTTGAGGTACCTTGATTCAAAAATTGTTGCCCTATGATGCATCATTTCACCCAGTTAAAAGTTACACACAGACAAACAGGAGAGTTTAGTAGTACATAGATATTTTTAAATGAAGAACACAGAATAACATCTGAGTTTCATTTTGAATCTTGTAACGTTATCCATGGGAATAATTTGGAAAAGTTCAAAGCAATTTTGTTTCTCTGTATTGGCTGAAAATTATATCTGTGGAAAGTAAGTCTAATTTCAGTAGGCACTTGTTCTGTGATATGCTCTCAGGAGATCTTTATTCATAGGCTTGTCTTTCAATTTTGGGCTGTTCTAAGGATACTTTGCAGAAATTATTCTAGAAAAAAAGACAACAGAGCTACAAATCTGAATACACTGACATTTCTCTTTGCTCTAAGCTATAGAAAGGTAATAAATAAAGGGATGACTTAAAGCACTAGCTTTCCTCAGAATGATTAGATCTACATATTATGTTCATATTTTCTTCAGATGTGGAGAAAACTGATCCATCAAATACCAAATCTGTGAGGTAGATGATCCATGATTCAAACCTGCTTCTAAAATGGAAATTCAGATGAAATGGAGCCAATAACCTTTACACTTAATTGTACAAACCTAGTTCCTCATTTCAGTGAAAGTATATAAAAGCCTATGAAAATTCCTTGTGGCTAAAGTGAAAAAAAAAATATGGTTTTTGGTTTCCTTTATTTAACTTAGAGGTTAAACAGTATAGATTTTGAGAACTGGAGTGTTTTTTAAGTGCTTTGAAATATGTGAATGGATGCAAGTGATTAACATCTAAAATATTGGGGTAAGGGCATCTACAAAGCAGTTAAGAATTCAGTCTAAGTGAGAAAGGTCCCCTGGAGAGGGGGAGGAAATATTGCTTAGATTTTGCAGCTTAGGTTGGCATAAAAGCTCTGAAGGAAGCCAGCTTTTTGTAGCATTCTTTTCTTGAACATAATGTTCCTTTTGGATACTCAAGTTCTGAGCTTCTTTCTGATCCTTTTCAGACAAAAATCTATTATTCCAGAGTAAATCTCTAGACCCTTTGCTGTCATTTCATGTCACTCAAGAACTGTTGCCTATGCAAACCACCCCAGCGAGGTCCGACCTTGATGAGAAAGACTGGTTGTCTTAGTTGCCTTCCTTTCTATTTGAATGACTCAAATGACAACCATTTCTTGACATTAAAAAGGAAAAAGGTGGTAGGCTATAGTTATACAATGGGGCTAGTTGTTCCTCAGCTTTAGCAGCCATTACTGTTTCTTGGGAGTGTGTGTGTGCAAAAACATGGTAGTTATATGCACCTCCTGAAAAAATATATTTAGGAGATAATTGCATTCTTCTTTTTAACAATTACCACAAATGAATTTTGAGCTGGCATTGCTGTTCTGCAATCAGTTGTTCTGATTGCAACATTGCTGTTCTGTTGTCCATTGTTGACTCTCATGAAGTGTCCTTATGATGCTGAGAATATTCTTCACAGTGACCCTGCAAGGGCTCTCCCAGTTCCTCCTGCCCCAGGAATAGGCAGGAAATAACTGCTTATAATGGGAGCAGATACCTAAGTTGTCATTGTGATTACAAGATGAATAGCTAAATTTCAAAATAAAATTTTAAATTCTTGTTATTGGTAGTAGGAGCAAATTGTCACATACAGAAGAATGTTGAAAATGTTTTTCAGTAATCGCTTACTGTTCACATTTCTGAATGAGGTATCCACAGCCTTGGTTTTTCAGCTGTGTTTCAGCTGTGAAAAGGGCAAAATATAAATTGGATGTGTTTGTCAGATCACCATCAGTTGTTGACAAATCTGCTTCTATCTTGGTAGACTGAACCCAATTTTATTAAAAATAATGAAGATTAGAGGGACACAATCTGATATGTCCCTTGACAGGCTTTTGAACCTTCCTGGTTATACATATACACTACATTGAAAGGGGATTTGTTTGTGCTTCTAGTGACTTGCCTCCATAAGAGTTTTTGTACCCTAATCCCTCTGGGTTTTCAATAATGGTAATTAATTTGTATTTTAGCAGCACTGATTAGAGCCTGATAGTGTAAAGCCACATTGGGATTCAGATGGAATTCCAAGTATACTGGATGAAAGTTAGATCCATTGAAATCAGTGGGATTTATTTCCAAATAAGGGTTAACTGAATGAGGTTGAAAGATTGTATTTTAAGCATGCTTGTTAGGCATTGAAGTAGGCAATGACTTATTTATTTATTTATCTATAAGATTTATATGCTGCCTATCTTGTGAAACATATATCTAGACAGCTAATAGCAATAATAAAAGCACAACAATAAAACAATCCAATGAACGAACAAACAAGAAAAACCTGGCACCCAATCAATGACATCTATCCAACTATACAGTCCACGGAGCTCCATCCTTGCTATCCCAGTGCCTGGGGGGGAAACCAGCTCTTAATGCACTAGGTCCTACTAGATAGCAACATTTGAGGAAAGGGACCTGGAGCATGCCCACTCTGTCTGACTTAGTGAGATGGGCAGATAACCTCAGACAGAGGTGGTATTGCAGATAACCTGGTCCTATGCCTTATAGGGCTTTACAGGTAATAATCAGTACTTTGAATTGCACCCAGAAAGAAACTGGGAGCCAGTGAATTTTTTGCAGCAATGGTGTAACATGGGTGTACTGAGAGGTGCCCAGTATGGTGCAAGCTGCTGTATTCTGGAGCAGCTGTAATTCCTGGATGGTCTTCAAGGGCAGCTCCACGTAGAGTGTGTTGCAATAGTCCAACTGGAAAGTGACCAAAGCATGAGTGAGTGCAAGACCTCCCAGTCCAGGAATGGGAATAATTGGCATACTAGACGAATTTATGCAAAGGCCACTCTATTCACACCTGCCAGTTGCTCCACCTCTGTGCCGAGCCCTTCAAAGGTCATCTACAACACGACCAATGCTGTTTCTGTATTATGTCCTGGCCTGAACCCAGACTGAAAAGGGTCCAAATAATCTGCTTCATCCAGAGTCCTCTGCAGCTGAAAGCCACTCACCCTCTCAACAACCTTCCCTAAAAAGAGAAGTTTCGAGACTAGACAAAAGTTATCCAACACAGTGAGGCCCAAGGATGGCCTTTTTCAAGGCTGGTAAGACCACCCCTCCCTCAAAGAAGCATTAACCACTGCATGGACCCAACCACATGCCACCTCCTGGCAGCCAGGAGGGGCATGAGCCCAGAACACAGGTGGCCAAACTCACAGCTGTAATGACCTTGTCTGCTTCCTCAGGATCGACTGGCTCAAACTCTTTCCAGATAACTGAGCTCAGACATGTCTCAGTCGCTTCCAACAGACCTGCCCAGGCAGCATCTAACTCAAAGCAACTTTATCTAATGGATGCTGAGAATATTCTTCACAGCAACCCTGTGTTCCTCCTGCTCCAGGAGTTGACCTGGTCATTCAAAACAGGCCAGCTATCTGCAGATGCAGTAAGATAAGTCCTAGTAAATGCTCTTATGTTCAGCTAGCTTCACTCTTTGTCTTTTACCAGCAGCACTCTAGGTGTAACTTTTGTTACTTCATCTCCCGCAGTTTCTCAATAAACAAAGAAGCTCTATGGCATCTGCAAACACTCAGAGTCCACATAGGCATGATCCCATTGAGGGCTCCCACTGCCCATTCATTCCAAACATCAACCAAGGCCTCACCCGAACTAGTTTCCAAGTTGAAATAAATTCTGTGTCAGATTTACTTTTGAAATACAAAGTTATTCTGGACAACAAGGCATACCCAGAGATTAATTAGCCATTATTCTGAGAAAAAACCGTGTGTACTTTCAAATAGGAGGTGTAAGCTATACTTGTAACAGTTACATATACAAAGCTATACTTTATATATTTTGTGGGAATATGGTGTTTGGTAAAATTTAATTTTTTAAAAAAGGTTGGAAAGGAAATTAAGCTTTTATAATTATGAATTATTTTCCAAAATTGTTGAGCTTTACAACATTGTCACAAAGATGAAAAAGTACTCAGATCTGTTCATTGTATTTCAAACAATTTTTAGAGAATCAACTGCTCGGTTTAGCAGTCAGTACCCGAGTATTATACTAGTGCTAAAACATGTTATAGCAGTTTTCTCTAATATTCATTGTAAATGTAATGTTTTTCTCCCATTGAAATTCCCATTGTTACATATCAATTATTGTTTCTAAATTCTTCATTTAATCATAACTTTGCTTTGTTAGAATATACAGTATGCAAAGTAAAGAATCATATTTCATCAACAATTTATAAATAAGGCCCAACAAATGCTTTGAATTTGGTGTTACATCGTTTTAAAATTCAGTCTCAACTTCCATAATCATAATAATAAACTTTTCAGAAGAGAGACTATGGAAACTGAAGTGCAACATACCTAGAAAGGACCAGAGAAAGCTGAACAACAAATTTTAAGTGTTTTGTAAATGTCTACTTCTGTTTTACTATGTGGCTAAGCAAATTCCCTTTAGTTATCTATATATTAACAAAGATCTTAGCGTAATAAACGGCTATTATAAAACATGTATTTATCACTGTCGTTTGATTTTTCTAAGGCAACTAACCTAGAGCTAAAATACCACAATATAAAATATTAAATTTACAACAAAAATATCATTCATTAACTTAACATGAAATCCAACTGTACCTGGCAAATCGCTCCCTATTTTTGCATACATTCCTGTCATGAGTAAGGAGGGTGAGCAGGGGGCTCCCTTCCAGACTGTTAAGCACATGCGTAGCACTGAGGAATTGGTGAGCCATTCCAAGAGGCACAGATTGGGACCGCCTTAACCTGCGGGGTTTATATGGCTGGGTTTTCCCACATTTGTTCAGTTTGTTAGGATTACTGTTATGTATTAGCAATAAAACATTAGAGACCGGTTCCCTGTCTCAGAGTGTTTCCTGGGAGTCAGGACAATTCCTCAACTGAACTGAAAATTCAAGCACTTGTTAAAAGAATACCTTTCCTCTCCAAATGCAATAAAGATTGTGATTAGCATGAACATAAATTATGGCTAAAGTTAAAACAATATGTAAATCATATATTGGCCAGATAGGTAGTGTTCAGGCTTACTATATAGCAGCTTTTCACATCCTTATTTTTTTACAAAATATTTCCTGTGAAGATTCAAGAGGAATCTTGCAGTTTCACTTAGGGCTAACATAGGAGAAATGATCTTAAGCTTTTGATCCAGGGAATATAAAAATAACACTATTGCTGCTTTTTTGAAACAAATGGAAGGTTGCCTTTGTTTTTCTTCCTCTAGGACCAAAGAACCAAAGAGAAAAAGAGAGGATTCTATACCTGGCGAGTAGACACATGAGAGTTAGAAGTAACTGCAGATGAAAACCACTTGGTGGTATTAACAAACCTGAAAACCTTTTCTCTTACACATCAAATAATTAATAGTAAAATATTTTTGAAATGACTGGATTTTTAACATGGATGTTTTACCACTCTTTCTATTTCTGATGCTCAGGTGTGAGTGCTATTGCATATGTAATAAAAATCAGTAGGCGGTAAAGGTTTTAGGCCTGGAGAAGAACAACAAACCCAAGGAGACTTCCAATCATAGGATAATGAGATTTAAACATGTGGAATGGCCGTGGAATATTGAAAGACTGAGGGACTAAGTAGGAAAAGAAGAGAAAGAAAGAGTGGAAAAACGTTCAGTGGAGGAGGCATGGCAGGCTGGAAAAATGTACAAGACCACCCCTATCTGAAACATTTTTGTTGACGATCTAGTGCATAAAAATTAGGAGTTTTTTCTCCTAATTTTCTGCTTTAGAATAAAAATGCTTCTGAACATTTCTGAACTCATAACTGAGCAGCAAGCATTCTTTATCTTACTGCTGTATGAATGATTAAAAAGTGGATTGTTACATAGAGATATCCCTCCTTCTGTTTTTCTGTACAACAACAAATCTGCAAGGCAGGGAAAATGTGAGGGCTAATGTCTGACATAGTGAGATTCTCTGGCTAAGCACTGACTAGCATTTGGGTCTCCCCAGCCTAGTACAGTTTAACTACTACCCATAACAGAAACTGCTCTAATGTTTCTCATAGACTACTCTTATTTATTTATTTATTTATTTATTTATTTATTAAATTTTGCCACCACCCATCTCTCCCCATAACAAGAAATATGCAAAAAAGCACCAAAAAAAAAAAAAAGAGGAAGAAGCTGAGTTTCCTTGAAAAGCAGATACATCTATCACTAGCTTTTGGCTGTGATGGCAGACCTACCTGACCTTGGCTGATCCCCTCCCTATAAAACTAAGCAGGGATGGGTCTCATTAGTACTTGGATAGGAGATTACCAGGAAATCCCAAAGCTGTAACTTCAAACAGAAACTTATTGGAAGAAGGCAATAGCAACCCACTTCCATATACCTGCAAAAAAGCTTTACAAAGGCATATCCTTGTAATCAACAGAATTGAAGCTCAGCTCAAGAATTTTGACTTTACGACCATGGTTTTTAAGAAGGACCTGCATGTTCAAAGACCACTATGTTTCTGAATGCTGATTGCAGGATTAAAATATGAGTGACAGTACTATTACTTTCATGCTCTGTCCATTTTCCTATAAGTACATAAGTAGGATGGTTTCCAGAGTGCAAAACACAGAAGTTGGAACCTGGAAGTTCAGAATGATAAGAATGATAGATGTCAGAGAGCAAACCAGAGGAACAAACCATAATTTAGGATAAAAAAAAAAGACCAGAAATTTTATATACATGTAGAGCATGGGAAAATTTTGTTGCTTGAGTAGAGTTCCACTGAGGATCACTCTTACATTTTTTCCTTCTCAGAAAAAGCTAGTGGCCGGTCTAGAAGTAGTTAATCCTGAAGGCTTTTTACCAAGAAGAGTTATAGCTGTCAGCCTAAGTAGTGGTCAGTGTTTCCATATTACTGGGATGGTCAAAAGAGCTATGATTTTAAAGATTACATATTCCCGTAACCTTGGCCAGAGCCCCCAGGATGAAGTGGGGGGTGTTGGTTCATCTTGGCGGGCATGGATACCAGTGGTGCAATGGGCCCAGGTGGTGACGGTGTGACCGGGGCGGCCCCTGGATAATTGAACTGGGTCAGTGTCTGGTCTCTAGAAAAACGTCTGTGGGTACGAATTTTAAATTTAAGATCTGAGAATTTACGATTTAACTCTGGCCATCCCCCCAACCTTTTAGTCATCACTAGCTTTGCAAAGGGTTCCTCCAAGGTGAATGGGGTACTCCCTCTCGGATGTGAGAAGTGTGAGAGGGAGTATAGGTTATGGGTTGAGAATGAATGTATGGTAACACTCTCCTCCTGAGTGAGAGGCAGGGGGTGAGGAGTAGTGGATGGTGTGCCCCCTCTTGACTAGTGAGAGAAGCCGACGGGGGGCACAGTGAATGAGTGAGTGGGTGATGGTGGGGCTCTGACAGTGCTGAGAGTGCGAGCTGGTGCACTCAAATGGCCCACCATTGCACTACGACCGATAGAGCGTGTGAGTGTTTGAATGGAGGAATCCCTGTTTGCAACCAGGGTTCTTTGGAGTCCAGGATTGAGGGCTAATGGACTGCAAGACTCTGGGGATTGTAGGGCAGGACAGAGGATCGAGGTGGTGACGGGTCAGAGATGCTATAATGGGAGCCAGACGGCAGGCCATCTACAGGGAAGACGCCCTTGGTGTTTATTACCGGTGGCGTGTTCTGGCCCTCCGTGCTCAGACCCAGATCCTGGTCAGCAGACCCATGGAGGCCCTGACCTCCTGCTGTTGTTTTGTAATGCCAGGTCAGTTAAGGCCCCCCTCATTTGTGATTTGATCATGGAGGAGGGGGCTCACCTGGCGTGCATTACTGAAACCTGGCTGAGCCCGGAAGGAGGTGTCCCTCTTTCAGAAATGTGCCTGGCTGGGTTTCGAGTATGGCACCAGCCGAGACCTCAGGGGCGGGGAGAAGGGGTGGCTGTTGTCATCTGGGAATCTCTAGTGGCCTTCAGGGGCCATGCTCCACAAGTGACCGGGTGTGAGACCCTGTTTTTCAAGTTGGGTTCCCGGGAACAGCTGGGGGTGTTGCTACTGTACCAGCCTACCTGCTGCATAGCAACCTCCCTGCTGAGCTGCTGGAGGCCATCTCGGAGTTGGCAGTGGAGTTCCCCAGAGTTATGGTTCTGGGGGACTTCAACCTGCCATCCCTGGGATGGGTCTCCGAGGCAGCTCGGGAGTTTATGATCACCATGGTGACCACGGACCTGATTCAGATTATTCAGGACCCAACTTGGGACAGTGGCCTCACCCCAGATTTAGTTTTCCTGTCAGAGCAGTGGCAACTTGATCTGAGGGAAGAAGTACATCTTTCCCCTTTGTCATGGTCAGATCATGCCCAGGTGAGCCTGAGATTCTCCCATGCTGCTCCCCTCCACAGGGAGAAAGGACCCATTCGATTGGTCTGCCCCTGGCGACTAATAGACCCAGCAGGGTTTCAGAGGGAGCTGGGGGTTATACCTGAGGATCTGCTGCACGGTCCAGCAGAGGCCCTCGCAGCTGCCTGGAACAGGGAAGCAGCTGGGGCCTTGGACAGGATCGTGCCAATACGGCCTTTCTTATCCCATAGAACCCGACACTCCCCGTGGTTTACGGAGGAGCTGAGGGTTCTGAAGAGAATTAAGAGATGCCTAGAGCACCATTGGAGGAAGACAAAGACCGAATCTGACCAAACACAAGCTAGAGCTGTTTTTAAGGCCTGCCTTGTGGTGGTAAGAGCAGTGAAACGTCAATTTCTCTGCTCTTATTGCATCTGTGGAATGCCACCCAGCGGCCCTGTTTAAGATTACCTGATCCCTTTTGGGGAAAGGGGATTCAGAGATCCATCTATAGGGCCGAGCTGAGTAGTTGTCTGGGCATCTGCAGGATAAAATCGCTTGGATCTGTTCCAAGTTGGACTCTGAGCATGAGGCAGGGTCTGTGGAGATGCCTGGGGAATGTTCTTACCCAGTTATCTGGGAATAGTTTGATCCTGTTGAGCCCAAGGTAGTGGACAGGATCCTCCAGACTGTAAATGCCACCAATTGCCAATTAGACTCATGCCCCTTCTGGCTGGTGAAGGCAGCTCAGGAGGAGACGTGTGGTTGGATCCAGGCTATGGTAAAATTATCCTTGAGAGAGGGGGTATTTCTAGAAGCCTTTAAGGAGGTGCTGGTGCGCCCCCTCCTCAAGAAACCATTGCTGGACTCTAGTGTACTCGACAATTTTTGTCCAGTCTCCCACCTCCCCTTTTTGGGGAAGGTGGTTGAGAAGGTGGTGGCATTGCTGCTCCAGAGGATCCTGGATGAAACGGATTATCTAGACCCATTTCAGTCAGGTTTCAGGCCCAGTTATGGGATGGAAACTGCATTGGTCGCACTTATGGATGACCTCTGGCAAGACAGGATGGAGGTAGTGCATCCATCATGGCTCTTCTTGACCTCTCAGCGGCTTTCGATACCATCGACTATAGTATCCTTTTGGGTTGGGTCAGGGAGCTGGGGGTGGGCAGTGTAGTTTTGCACTGGTTCACCTCCTTCCTCCAGGGCCGGTCCCAATCAGTGTTGATAGGGAGCGAGACATCCAGCCCGTGGCCCCTTCTTTGTGTGGTGCCACAGGGCTTGGTACTCTCTCTGCTCCTTTTTAACATCTACATGAAACCTCTGGGTGAGATCATCACCACAGGATGAGGTATCATCAATATGCTGATGATACTCAATTATATATCTCCATCCTGGGTGAAGTAAGTGATGCCATGACCACCCTCTCCGAGTGTCTGGGGGCTGTGGGGGCCTGGATGGGGAACAACAGGCTTCGACTGAACCCCCTTGTTCCTGGGCTTTTGAAAAAGATTAGAGACCTGGTTTTGCCAGCAGGCTTGGAATGGGAGGGGGAATAGCCACACCTGGGGATGGCTAGCACCCTAAAGTGACTTTTGATGGACTAGTTACGCTCACGGACTGATAAAGAACTCTCAACCATTTAGATTCCATCACATTTTTATTTTTATTGTATTTATTGTATTTATAACTGTTCTGAATTTTAATTTTGTTTTTTATTGTAAACCACCCAGAGTCCCTCCTTGGAGGGAGATGAGCGTAATAAGGTTTGATAAATAAATTTAAAATTTTTTAAAAAAATAAATGATTTCAACTAGTACAATAAATGTGTGAGATCTTTCCTCCTACCCTGGCACCCTGCCATTGCATGTATATAGTCAAAATATAATGGCTCTCGATAATAATTACAATGATTTGGTTTGCTTTTTGTATTAAAAGTACAAATTTCAATTTCGTGCATACAACTGAAGTTTTTGAGCTAAGAAAATCTCTTGATTATATATTATACATTTCAAGGACATCTTGTGAAAATTCACAAAGAATTGCCACAACTGAAGAGAAACTGTTCAATTAGATGGGTGTTGTTTGGAACAGTTAACCTTTCCAGTTAAGTGCATTTTTGAATCATTTGTTTTCTGAATGTTTCTTTACAATTTTCTGTGGCTGGCTTGACATCTGGTGCATTGTAACCGATTTCTGTCTTAATTCATTTATGAAATTGTGCAGACAAGCTGCTTGCATGCAACTAGTTTGCTTCTTCAGCATTTTTCTTGTTCTATCTTGCATGCTGTGAAAATATATTTGGGTAAATGCAAATAATCCTTGTCATTTGCTGAGAGGCCAGATTGTTTACTCCAGCCCTAAAAAGAAGGTTTTATTTTCCTAAACATCATCAGGTATGAAAATTATCTCTTCCAGCCTGTTCTCGCAGTTAAGGTCATTTCCATATACTGTATATCATCTAACACTTTCTTAGGGAAACAGGAAAATAACAGATCCAATTAACATATTTCCAATTAACATAACATATTGGATGGGGTTGCACTGCCCCAGCAGTCCTGTGTGTAACCTGGGGGTTCTTCTCGACTCACAACTCCTGCTCAAAGAGCAGGTGGCAGTCACGGTCAGGAGAACCTTTGCACAACTGCGTGTTGTGTGCCAGCTATCTCCATTCCTAGACCAACAGGCCCTTCTCACAGTCACCCATGCCCTAGTCACCTCTCATTTGGACTATTGTAATGCGCTCTACATGGGGCTGCCCTTGAAAAGTATCCGGAAGCTTCAGTTGGTTCAAAATGCAGCAACCCACATAGTTTCGCGCAAGCCTAGACTTGCCCATGTGTCACCTCTTTTGCGGGAGCTGCATTGGTTGCCTATTTGCTTCCGGGTCCAATTCAAGGTGTTGGTTACCACCTTTAAAGCCCTACATGGCTTGGGGCCAGGTTATTTGCAGGACCGCCTTTCCCCAATCACATCTACCCAGCCCACCAGAGCGAGGAGGCAGGGCATGTTGCAGGTCCCTTCAGTTAGGGAGGTACATCTAGTGGGACCAAGGAAAAAGGCCTTCTCTATAGTGGTTCCCTCCCTTTGCAACTTCATTCCCCCAGATATAAGATTGGCCCCCTCCTTGGTCCTGTTTTGGAAGGCCCTGAAGACATGGTTCTGTGAATGGGCCTGGAGACCCCAAGCTTCAGAGCCAATCAGGTGGCTGGTATGAATGTGTTTGCTGCCACCGGGGGATGTCTATTGTGTTTTTATTGTGTTTTTACGGTTTTTAATTCTGTAAGCCGCCCCGAATCACCATATGTGAGTTGGATGGCCTTATAAATCTGTTTAATAATAATGATAATAATAATAATAATAATAATTATTATTATTATTATTCACTGAAATGAACCTGGATTTGTCATCAGACATTTAATCAAAAGAAAGCTGCAACCATTCATAGTTCTCTGGTAATGGTTCCATGCAATGCATATATTTGCAAAGCATGTGTGTCACATTCATATTTTACATTTTAAGATACACACAAAGACTCAGGAAGAGTATGAAGTAGACCATGATCTGAATCGCTTCTTCACTAGTTTGATGACACTGGCTGGACATTGGAAGCCATAGAGAAAACTAGAAAATACATCACATAGAATTTTTCTGTTTGTACTTTGCTGGTACCAAAGTGTAAGTTGTATCTTTATGATTAATTGGTATATGCAATAAGTAAATAAAGAGTACTGTGTCCCAGTTTTTAGCTGTCACTCAGTTCTTTGTTAAGTTATAACACATCAGTTATGTGGAAGTGCCACCAGCATCTCCACAGGCCTTTCATATCTAAATCTGTAACTCAGTATAAAGCAACCAATCCCATCCTGATGCCATCTAGATGTGTTAGGGAACCTGTCCCATATCCCTGCGTGACCATGCTGCTTGGAAATCATTAAGAAATTTACCCCAATACATCAAGAAGGTACCAAAAGCTTTTTCTACAGTAATCAAACTATTAAAACTCTATTGGCCAATTATTGTTACTATAATTTTCATTGTTTTCATCAAATACATTTCATTCAGATCTGAGTTTGAGCTCACTCTACTCCTGATGCAGTTCATCCTTCTCAATCCTGTAGTCCCATTGTATCAAATAACTGCAGCTGCTTCTCGAAATCTGATAGAATAGCTAAACCAAGAGCAAATGGAGATACACAATGTTTACTGCTGAGCACCATAGCTCAGGAATGGAGTGCTGTCTGCCAGCATCTTAAGGGGCAAACAGAAGTAGTGAGCAGCCACTTCCATAGACCTAAAACATGGGCTTGCATGGAACTACAATTTCAGCAATGTGTTGCAATTTAGGTACTTAACAAGTTTCCCTGGAGCAGGCCACATCTTGCTGTGTTGGTATTTTTCTGCCAAAATATCTATAAAACTCTTGCATTAACATGAGTGTTGCTTCTGGTGGGAAGCTATCAGTTTTGCCTGTGGGAATATTGCTGAAAACCTAAAATTTTACTGAGAAGCAGTAATGACTCAGCTTATCACCTGGATCAATTTTTGACAAAGAGGGGGGAAAAAAACTGTACTTCAGATCCTATCCATTGTTTCAGCTCTCCGTGTAATATAAAATCCACATGTAATTGGCCAGCCATCTGTTTTTGAGGTGCATCAGAAGCCTCAAGGAGAAGAACTGAACTACGTTTATAGTCTTCTAGGGGCTGCACAGTGTTTGATGCAAGCAGTCCCGGAGAAATGGGGGAAATACTTTAGGAAAACATCAACTTGAGGATTACTGCTGCTTTTCCTTTATTCTTGGATCCAGAGGAAGAGCTGGGAATCATGAGGAAGAACAAAAGGATAGTCATTTGGGAACAGGATGGAAAGAGTGTCAAAACTTCCATGCAGTGATATACAGAGTAATCAGAGATCAACATTTTAGGTTGAGCTGATCAAATTCACTTTTTTCTTTGCTTACCAACTTTGGCTGTGAACTTGGGAAAGTTTGCAAGGGTTAGGGGGCTACTTGTGTAAAATCTATACAGACCCAACTGCTTATATTTTGTATTAAGCCTCTACTGAATATCCATGCCATGATGTCTTGTGTTAGATTTCCAAAAGGTGTTTCTAAGCTAAAGTTTAGGCAAACAGGAGCTGATTTCATCCATGTTTACTCACAATGTAATTGGAAGGCAAGACATGGTTGAAAATCAGTCCAGAATTCAGTATACAATATGTTGGAATAAAATAAGTAACAAGTTTTCAGTTGTAAGCAGCAAGGTTTGGTAATGATGTTCCACCTTATGTAATTGCTGTTGCTAAAGAAGCACAGTAAATAAGCTTTCAGTTCAATAGAACTGCCAGGTTGAGGACAGATCATCTTGGAGAAAGTCTATGTGGTCACTAAGAGTTGACACCACTTGATGGTACTTCGTCCAAATGATGCACTTGAGAGGAAGGAGCTTATTTTGATTTCAAGGAGAAGAAAGCTCACTTAATAGGAAGGTTGCCACTTCTGGCTGACTGGATAGGTCTGAGTAAAGCTTACTTTTTCATCCATTGATTTTACCAATCTGGACAATATTTAATTACCCTTTCTTCCTTTTGTTATTAGTGATTTTTGTATAATCTATATAGTCACATTTCATTATGAAATACTTTTATTTCTGAGTTAATATATCAAGTAAAATGTGATTCCACTGTAGCTGTATAAATCCATCATTTTTACATGGCTGGATATTTCTACGCATTTTATGGATATGGTCACAGAGAACATAAACCCTGTAATGTGCTTCAGTGCTGGAATTGTTTGCATAGTTGACAAATATATTAACAGACTAGAAAACAAGAGCAGAAATATTGGAATAAGAGCTAGAGGACACCTTGTTCATTTTGTACATATTTTTGGAATATTTTTAAATAATCCTTTTTTGCTACTTTTAAAGAAATGACATGAGTAAGAGAATCTTGTTTTACCTTTCTATTTCAGAAATTCCTTCAGTAATGCAATGAGGAACTAGAACCTGTCAAATTTCACACAGTAGAGATGGTATATTTATATTTGTTAGTTAGTTAGTTAGTTAGTTAGTTAGTTAGTTAGTTTAGGCTGTGGCTCGAAATTCCTTCCACCAAAGTTATAAAATACCTGGCAACTTTCCCAAATTTGGCAAAGATTGGAATATGTGTTTTAAAAACATGTGCTTCCTTCCCTGTATTTTTGATACGTATTACCAGTGTTTCCAGAGATATATCCAGTATGTTAGTTAATCCCCCAGATCTGCTTTAAAAAAAAAAATAAAAAGGTTTTTTTGAAGTAATATACGTCAGAGCAAAATCTGTTTTCCATTAATATGTAGACATATCCTAAATCTATACTAGCTAAGGTTACATTAACATTAGACAATCTAAATACAAATCTCATACACAGCAGTGGCAAAACTAACATTTTATTTATATATGTATACACACACACACACACACACAATAGAAGTTTAATTACATTTAAGCAAGAATGGTTCCCATACATACAATACAACAAATATAATTGTCTACAGTTTGGCTTTTAAGGGGCCCTAAATGCTTATAAAGCCTCTTGTGCCGCAGAGTGGTAGGCAGCAGTATTGCAACCAAAACTCTCCCCATGACCTGAATTCGATCCCAGTGGAAGCTGGATTCTCGGGTAGCCGGCTTAGGTCAACTCAGCCTTCCATCTTTCCGAGGTTGGTGGTTCACACATCCCCTTTGACATCAGCAGCCTGATTGTTTCCTGCTAATATGATGTACAGGGAAAGAACTGTGATATTCATATATTCAGTACCTGTCAAGAGGATGCCAGTACATGGCTTTCCTGTGCAGTGGCCATACACAAATTCCAGAACCTTATTCCTTGACTGTAGGACAATTCCATGAAGAAGTAGGCATGTCCCACAGTGTATTTTTCCAGCTGTTAAAAATAATGACAACAATAACAAATCAAACAAAAATACAGTGAAATCTGTGTAGAACTTCCAAAATGTAACATGTGAAGAGACTCTAAATTTAAACTTACTTAGAAATCCACTCCCATTTGTTGGATGGTATGATCAATTAGTCATAGCAGTTGAAGTTGGGGGAGAACAACTCACTTGCCTGATAACTGAACTATATATATATTTTAAAGGATAATGCTTTATGTAACCTTCAAATGAACCCCTTTCAATTCAATGTGGTAATATATTTAAATACCAATTGGAATATGTAATTGTTTTCTTAGTTTTAATATAAGTTTAAACAATTTTATGGAATACAGTATGACATAAAATAAAAGCTACTTAGTGCCTGAAACTGCAATGTAGTTTTTTGAAAGCCATTTTTTAAAAAATGAGGCAACACATGAAAATGAATAGATAGACAAGCAGTGACTGGCAGCCTATGTGAAGCATAGGGATGGAATAAGATACAGCTGAAACAGCATTTGATTCAGTGCTACCTACATCTGTTACTGAAACTGTGAAGGTAGAAGTAAATTATGGCTTCACAGCTGAGGGTCGGGTTATGGGTTCACATTTTTGTAAACATCTACATCCATTAATCAATGCCACATTTTTAAATGGATCAAGTAAATTTTGCTAAACTTATCCAAATCCCTTGACTAGTAGTTCCAACCTTTTCCTTTAGGTAGATTGCTACATTAGCACTGAAAATTGTTAAGGATCATTACATAAACCAGGGATCAGCAGCATAATGACATGGTTATCCTGGCACATGTAGTTTCCATTAGATTCAAAAATTAAATAAAATTAATATTTATTTATGTATTTATTTGTTTTTTTTAAAAAAATCCAAACACTCATGTAGTCATCAACTTCCACAAGATGTTGGTGTTTTCATCTCAGGTCTCTGAAATTAGGGGCAAAAATTTCATGAGATTACAAGAGTGGATTACCAAAATATAATAATTAACAATCTTGTGAGATTTTGGCTATTTTTAAAAATATAGATCTGAATTTATTTTGATACTTGCTCTGGGCATAGCCTGCAATAACTGTGTTCTATGATCACAAATTTGGAAAAACTGTGTTAGACCACTTTTCTCATAAAAGAAATTAAGATCTCCAAACACTACATTGGATATTTTGATATTAGTCACAGTTCATGAACAATGTTTACTTGATTGGTTTTGTTATATCATCCCAAAGTTGCTGATGACAGAGAAAGCAAAAAAGCTGCCATCTTTCTGATAATGAACCAGTGGAGGTTGATGGTTTCCAATTGCCACTTACAATGTGCTTCCTCCCTTTCCATTGATCAGTCTGACTAGCAGGCTCATGGGAAAAGCAAAAAGGGCTTATGGTGAGAATAACTATTGAAAGAGAAAAAGCAGCAGCTGGTTTCCCAGCTTTCAGCTGACTGGTAGAAAAACTGGGCAAATCTTAGTGACACACTTTATGAAGTTTTAGGCCACAAATTGCCCAACTATCTCTTAGGTTAAATCAATCAATCAATCTATCTATCATATTTCTTTACCGCCCATCTCATATTATAATGACTCTGGGTGGTTTACAAACAATTAAAGATAAAAGATTAAAATATCATTAAAATCTTACAATATGAATATATATACACATAAATATAAAATGCAAAATATAAAATATAAAGTCCAAAATGGTGAATAACGATCTCATCATTGGCCCCATCAAGGTTCCAACCACCCCCATGATTGGCTATGCCCCCTCCCACCCCAGGCAAGGTGGCACAACCAGGTTTTAACCCCCTTCTGGAAGGCAGGAGAGTGGTGGCCTGCCTCACCTCTGGGGGTAACTTATTCCAGAGGGCAGGTGCCACGGCAGAGAAGACCCTTCTTCTGGACCCTGCCAATCGACAATCTCTCATGGACAGTGTCATGAGTACTGATGGCGAACAGGAGGGGGCCTCTATCCAGGGGGGAAAACGCATGCGTAGTATTGAGGAATTAAGCAGCCATTCAAAGAGACACAGATCAGACCCACCTTAACTTTTGGGGTTTATCTGTCTGGGTTTTTCCCACGCTTCTTCAGTTTGTTAGGATTTTCTGTCTTATGTAGCAGCAATAAACACTAGAGACCTATTCCTCGTCTCAGCGTGATTCCTGACTGTTAGGACAGACAGGGTCTGTAACATGCCCTCTCTGCCTGACTGGGTGGGATGGGACTGGGGGTGAGGCAGTCCTTCAGGTAACCTGGACCCATGCCATGTAGGGCTTTAGAGGTGATAACCAACACCTGAATGACCTGGCAGCTTTCTCCATTATATACAAATGATTGTAAACAGAGTTTTCAACAACACCCTTCCTGCTGTTAATTATCTATTTGTTCTGAAGTGTTCCTCATTCTACTTTCTTGTATTTTTAAGCTTATTTCAAAATAGAACTTAAAAACTTAAAGCAGAACAAAATCATTGTCTATGAATAATAACAAATAGAACTTCTGCTTACTAGTTCAGTATAAAAAAATTGTGTTATTAATACAGTATGGTCCAATACTAAACTATGTTTTGAATTTTGGGGGAAAAAGCAGAGAACTGATGCTAACACGATTTTCCAATTTTTAAGGTAATGCAAGTCATTCTGAGTTGCAATTTCTATTGTAAAATTAAATTTAAAATGTCTCTAGTTAATATTTTAAATACTTGTAGCTTAACTCTAGTTACCTAGTCTTATGTTTATTCTAAATTATTAGAAAAATGAAAAAAATCAACATCAGAAAAAATGTTTATCAGAATAAGAATATCTTTATTTTTGTTTTAAATATCTATATATTTTTTTGTTTTAATTATCTATATTTTTGTTTAACCAGAAATATTTAAATCACCAAGTAACTGTTATATAGTAGTGGAATTATAAATTAATTACTTATAAGGATGACCCATTTTTCCTTAGAATTAACCACAAGAAACAGAGAATCCTCATAGAGATCTAATTTTTATCAGTTTTGACAGTTTGGCTTAATCTGAACTCTAGGGTTTGTGTTGGGGTTTGTGTGTGTGTGTGTGTGTGTGTATATATGTATATATATACACATACACATACACATACATACACACACACCACTTCCTATTTGCCTCTTTTAAGAACTGTTGTTATAATTTGTGGCAAGGAACTGGTAAATTGTTTTAAGTTTATAGAACTGTAATTCTTGCAGTTCAGTGGCCAGAATAGAACAGAACAAAGCTCCAATTCTTCAAGTTCCTGTTTCTGTTTATATGCTGATAGTCGGCAATAGAAAAAGTATGACAATGCAACATTTTGCACTTCCAGACTTGGTCCCTAATAGTCTATCTGAAGATCACTCAGACTGTCTGGGAAGAACTGATTGCTCTAATTTCACTGAATGTAGTTCAGTCACACAGTTATTCACTGCTGCTAATGGAAATCTGCCCTGAAAGTTCATGTTGCTGCTTCTATGCCTCTTTGTGAGAATCATTTGTATAATATCACAGGGGTCTGGGTTTTTTTGTTTATATCAGATTTCAAAAATGTTTTCAGGATATGGAAGGGGAGTATTTATTCAAGAATATGTTCCTAATCAGCCAGACATGATTCACAATTTTACAGCATTCATAAATGTCTTGGTTCCAAGTTTTGTGCTCATTCATCACCATGTCAAATGGAGTTCTGCCTAAGGAACAGCTCAACAACTTAGTTTATTCACAGCATCCAGTCATATTGGGAAGAAATTAACTTTGATCCTCTAGCTGGGAAATGTGTTCATTTTCTTTCTGAACTCAAAGAAGTGCTCTATTATTATAATTCTGTGGCTATATTGTAAGAATATTTAATTCACCCACAAAATTAGCCATATGGAAATGGATATGGAAATTCTGCAGCTTTTTCACATGCATTTACTTTGGAGAAAAATAATCAAGTGGCAGACTGAAGCAATATTACATAAGAACTTTCATACATAAGAATGCATCTAAAACGTGTGTCAGCTCCTCAGAATTTTTAGAGACAATGCTTGCTACATTAAGGTTGATTTCCTCCCCACCTCCTAAAAGCTACTAAATTTTTGTATCCTTGTAAGGATGATTTCTGATTTAAATAAAATAAATAGCAATATGCTGTAGTTGTTGAATATTAATAAAATCCAGAATTAGTTTCAAAATACTTTTTCAGGTTTCTATTCTAAGTTATTTGCATTCATGAGATAAGAACAAACAAGTTCAGTGGTTCTGTGCAACAGACATGCAAAGGTCCTTAAGAATTTTTTTTAAAAACTCTTTACGCCTCTAGTTTAAGATTATAGGTGTGGATTGCTTTCTAAAGATGGAAGTTACTAGATGGAGATTTAAAGGCAGAGAGAGAATCATTCTCTGCTGAATCACTCCGAGAAGTCCATTCATACATACACTCATATGTATATATGTAAATCATCATCATCATTATTATCTCAAATCAGTCTACTGCAAGAGAGCCAGTTTGGTCTAGTGGTTAAGGTGCTGGGCTAGCAACCAGGAGTCTGTGGCTTCTAGTCCCGCCTCAGGCATGAAAGCCGGGTGGGTGACCCTGGGCTTTCTCTCAGCCCAATTCAGTGCAATGTAGACTAGCCTCCTTGTGGTGCATCCTGGGCAACATGATGCCACAATTAAATAGTCTACACATCTGACTGCTGGCCCTCACAAGGATTTCCCAGCAAGAAAAAGCAGCATGAACACCAAACTGCTATGCCATATGATTTTAAAGAAAAAGTCTACTGCAGGATGAAAACCTATTAATTGAAAGTTGTGGACCATAATTTACCCCTCTGGTCCAGTGAAGGTTGGTAGATAGATTTTTTTTGACTTCCCAGTCTAAGGCTGGGAGAGACTGACTGGCTGAAAGTCATCCAGCTGGTTTCTGAATTTGTTGCCTGGTTCAGGAGTTTGAAAATAGATCACCAAAGGGCCTGTTATTTAAGCAATATAACCATAAAAAACTGTATCAGATATCCACAACCTGAAGGCTTTGGCAATGGCAATGATTGATGGGATATACCATCAAATTCCTCTAGCAGAAAGATACAGTCTACTTGAGCCAATCCCAGACTAAAAATCTGCCTCATTATTTGTTTCATTGTCCTTTATAAGTCATCTCTGCAGGGAAAAGAGGTCTTTCAACAAGTTATTTGTACAGTATTATACAACAGAATAATGTTCCAAAGTAGATGATTTTCTTGTTATCACTTGTGGTATTCAGACTTTCCAAAGGATCGGTTCTTTTGCTGTCATACCTTAAATATACAGACCAACTGATGATGCTTAATGGCAATTAATTGTAAAGAGTATTCTGATGGTTAAAATGATGAATATTCTGCATGTAGATTTTAGATCCCTGCTTGGCTAAGGGCCTTAAATCTTTGGTGAATGTTATAAATCCTTCCTTTATAGCATTTAATGTTTATGTTTTTATAGCAACTTTGAAATTTTTATTGTTTTATTGTATTGTACTCTATTTTTTTTCTTTTGTACACCACTTTCAGCTGATGACATAGGAAGTGGCACAAATACATAATTAATTAATTAATTGTGATTTTTAAGTATTTAAATTTGATGAATTTGCCTATCCTTTAAAATAATGTTTTAATTTAGTATGCAATTATTATTGTTATTTAGTCAATGCCACCTATGGATTATGAGTTCCAGCAGCAGCTGTAGGAAAACAACAATAAAGTTTAGCATTAACAAGGACCAGAAGAGCTTCCATTTTCATTTTCTGTGTTTATATTACCATTTCAGATGAATTTAAAAAGCTGAATGAATAGCTTAAAACTCAAGCCCAAATGGTTAAATCTCTCCCACTGAAATCCACAATGGTTAAAAATGTTAAGCTTTTAAAATGCACTGGTTTCCAATAAATCTATTAAATTATTTTATTTAATTGTTAAGGTTTTAAAGAAAATGTTTCTTTTCTTATGTGCCAAGAAATGTTTTTTAAAAAATAACTAGCAAGTAAGATAAATAGATTTTATGTAGAGCTATAAATGGTATGCCCAGTGATTTTAGAATGAAGGTTCCTGTACTAGGTGGGCATTATGGGTATTAGGCTAGATGAAACTATGTAGACAACAAAGAATAGAACTTAACTGCAAAAATGAAGTTTTTAGTAACGAGACTGAGTTGGAGCACTTCTTCATGTTGCTTTTATTTTTTTTAAACTAGGATGTTAATACAGGAGATGGGAGTGAATTTGCTGACAGTGGAATTGAGGGTGTAACAACAGACACAGACCTCCTTTCTAGACGTTCAAATGCCACAAACTCCAGCTACTCACCAACAACCAGCCGGGCCTTTGCAGGCAGTGACAGTGGCAGTTCTTCAACTGGAGATGGGGCACGTCAGGGAGTCTATGAGAACTTTCGGCGAGAATTGGAGTTGAGCAGCACCAATGATAATTTGGACGAGACTGGCTCTACCCTGAGTGATGAACAGAGCAGTGGGACTTTGAGTTCCCCAGGACAGTCAGATATTCTTCTTACAGCTGGGCAGGGAACAGTAAGGAAAGCTGGAGCTCTTGCAGTGAAAAACTTCCTTGTCCACAAAAAGAATAAGAAGGTGGAGTTAGCCACACGGAGGAAATGGAAGCAGTATTGGGTTTCCCTGAAAGGTACAGTAAATATATTTTGCTTAATCTGTGCATTACAAAAATATAGAAGTACATTAAAATTATGTAGAACTAGCGGAGTCTTGCTTGGGGATTTAAGGAAGTGTGTGTGTGTGTGTTTGTAAGTGGGAAATATTGCGTGGCTCATGCTATTTGTAAACAATTAAATATTAAACCCATGCAATATCATTTGCGGGTTCATTTTGTGAAGTGAAGTGTATTTATTTCCAAAGAAAAAAGAACTCAAGAGAAATCTTAAATAATTGCTTCATAAAATGACTTTTGTTCTTTAAATTTCTCCTCTTCTTTCCGAGGATTTAATCAACTCCATCCAACATGACTTTCTCAGTCTTCTACTTCCTTTTCATCCATTTCCTTCTTCTTTCTTAATATACTTGCTTTGCAATTAAGTCCTCATTCATTCACACTATATGGCCAAACCACCTCAATGTACTTATTTCATACTGAACACTCACTTTTATACAATCCACATTATTTCCATATAATAAAGTGGACAGGAACTCACTCTTATGCAGAGCCATTTTCACTTCTTATGGACATTCATTTCTCACAGCAGACTATATTGTATCTGCTATCTTTCTATAAAATCATAAAATCTCTCAATTTTTCTATCTTAATAAACCTGCCACAGAATTTAAGTGTAACTTGAAATTTTTCATAGTCTTTGATACATTAATTTTCAGATCAATGTTCCTGGTTGCATATAACATTCACTGCAAATTATTTTGATTCTGAGTCAACAACACAGCATCATCTGCATACAAAAGTGCAGTACAGTCATAGCATTCTTTATACTTTTATCCATAAATGAGTTAAGTAATCAAGGAAATCATGCACATATCAAGCTCTTGACAATTGATTACACTCAAATGCAGGGTTCAATGCTAGCTGTATTGTTATCTTGTTGAGATACATACTGTAGATTGCTAATACGTTGCTGTATTTTTCAAGGATGTACATTATTCTTCTATGAAAGTGATGGCAGATCTGGGATAGACCACAACAGCATCCCAAAACATGCAGTCTGGGTGGAAAACAGCATTGTGCAAGCAGTACCTGAACACCCGAAGAAAGATTATGTTTTTTGCCTCAGCAACTCTCTTGGTGATGCATTTCTCTTTCAGGTTAGTTCTGTTCCTGTTGTTGCTGCTGATGCTGTTGATTTCCTTCTCTATCTTACCTTTCAGACAAAGCCCTGAATGATACTTCAACATTTGAAGGGGGATACTTTGTCACCTAATTATTGACCTGCTTAATTATTTATAACTATAAATTATAATCATTAATGGTATTTAGGGTTTTTCCTTTCTTCACAACCCAGTGTTTCATTGCATAGATGGGTAGATAGATAGGTAGGTAGATGTGGGCACTCTTTGATTATAAACTGGGCTCATCCAAAACACATAGTGCCATGATGTAACCAAATGCTGTGGAACTTTATGCAGTTCAGAGCTGATAAGAATTTGTTTCCAGGGGGTTTTTTTTGGCAAGACCAAACTGTATCATAGCATACCGTGACTATGCTGTGATATATTTGGGGTTCATTTCCTCCACAAAGAAATAATGTTGGGCCTCAAAGGGTGATGTAGAAAATATGTATTTAATATCTTAAAGTTAATATATGGGGAAACATAGCAATAGAACCCGTAAAACATTTTACTGCAGTTGTATAAACTCTGCTTGGGATTTTGTTTATAGCTCTGCCCTGAACTCTGCTTTCAAATATGCATATATCTTTTCCACCAAAGAAGAAGCTGCCTAAGGACATCATAAAATATTTTTCTTGTAAAGATTTACTTATTTTAGATGGAGAGATGCTCTTCTATAAAAAAATTAGATAAGATAGTTTTTCCATCCAGTGAGCAATTTCAATTTGTGCATCTGCCAAGAATCTCTGGATTCTGAAATACTGATTTGGGGTTCTAATTCATGTGGGTTTCAGCCTATTTGATTTTTGCATAGCCTGCATGAACTGAGAAGAACCCTAGAGCTGACATTCTTCTGCATATGTATCCTTGAGTTCCCTGATGTCTTGGTGGTTTTCAACACTATCGACCATGGTATCCTTCTGACCTGGTTCCACAGATTGGGGATTGTACCATTTTGCAGTAGTTCTCTTCCTTTCCCTGGGGTCTGTTCCAGTCAGGTCTGTGCGTGTGTGTGTGAGCGTGAGAGAGAGAGAGAGAGATCGCTCCCTAGGACCCTCTTTTGTGGAGTGCCTCAGGTTCTGTTTTCTCTCTTTTCCTTTTCAACATCTACATGAAACTGCTGGGTGAGGTCAGCCACTGGTTTGGGGTTTAGTATCATCAGTATGCGATGACACCCAATTATATCTTTCGACCCTGGGCCAGCTAGGTGAAACCGTCAAGGTTCTGTCCCAGTGCCTAGAGGCTGTGTGGGTTTAGATGGGATGAAACCATCTACAATTCAATCCTACCAAGACTGGGTGGCTGTGGGTGTTTGGGTTGCTCAGATCTGGGGGTATTCCATCTCTAATCTTGCACTTCACCATACAAGGGTGGGGTGCAGTTTGGGGTTTTCCTGAACTCACAGCTCCTGCTCAATGAGCAGGTGGCAGCTGTTGCCAGGAAGAACTTTGTACAGCTTCATCTGGTGTCCCAGTCACACCCTTTCCTTGGGGGTGGGATGGAGGAGCTTCAGACAGTCAGTCGTGCCCTGGTCACCTCACAACTTGAAGCTTCAACTGGTCCAGAAGGCTGCAGTACGGGCAGTGATGGGCATGTCTCAGTATGTCCACTACCCCCTCTGCTTTGCGAACTGCCTTGGTTGTCGGTTTGCTTCCAGGTATGATTCAAGGTGTGATTCAAGGTGCTTGATCATTACCTATAATGCCCTACATGGCATAGGGCCTGGTTACATGAGGGACTGACTGCCTCCTGTAATATCTGCCTGGTGTGCTCAGGGTTCCTTCGATTAACCAATGTCATCTATCAGAACTCCAGAAGTGGCCTCCTCTGTAGCAGCACCTGCCCTCTGGAGTGAGATTCAAATGGCCCCCACTGTACTAGTGCTTTGAAGGGCTTTAAAGACCTGGCTATTTACCCAGGCCTTTGGCAAGGATGCGTGAAGTCCCTTTTGGATTGCGTGTTTTTTTTTCTGTTCCTGTCTGGTTCTGGTTTATGCTATCTTTACTGCTCATTTTTGCCTCCTGTTTTTCTTATTTTTAATTTGTAAATTACCCAGAGTAGCTGGCAATCATGTGGCATGTATATTTAATAAATTATTGTTTGTTGTTGTTGTTATTATATTAATGGGGAAGATTAGTAGTGAAGGGCAAAGTGTCTTTCAGTGAGTTTACCTCTTATGTACTAATCTTATTCCTAATAAGCCTCTAAAGATACAGGGCATTTTCAGAAAGGAGCTTAGAAAACAGTAGACCAGATACTTGCTAAATACTTAGAGGCTCCCCTAGTGCTAAGTCTTAGTGATTTGAATTATAATGTTTTGTTTTGATTATAAACAGTCATCTCTGTCATTGGTTTATCTATTAGGCCGGCCTGCCTTCCTGCCTGCCTTCGCAGGAGATATGGAGCAAGTAAATACAGAAGAGCATTCATCTAATATACTGTGAAATATTCCCCTTCCCCCTCAAATATATCAACTCAAGCCATTACGACATCTTACAGATTGATTTTTAGGGTGGGGTAATTGTAGTAGCTTTGTAGATTTGTGAATTTTTTTTACAGTGGTGGTGGTGGGGGTAAACAGAAATGCTTGTAAACCTATAAGATTTAGGAGTGAAATTGAGATTTGTGGGTGGGAAAAATATATAAGTATAATGTATTGGGACAGAAATAATCTGTATATTATTCTACCCCTCCAAGTTTGATTTGTTATGCATAAAATTGCAAAAACATGCATATCATTTAAACTTGTCATAATCTACCTTTGCCCACATAATTCATGAATAATTACAGTAGCATATTAATGGAATAAAGTTAATACAAAGGGCTTCTTTACAAGATGTTATTATTTATAATTTCAGACATAAAGGTCCTTTGCCATTTTCATGTTATTTAGGACTTCAACATGTGGTAGAAACTGCAGATGAAACTGAATGCAAAATTAAACTATAACAATATTGCTACTTAGTGTAGGCAAAGAATGTATGTTCTTGTGAGTACAGAGATAATCTTGAAGAAGGCACATAGTGGTAGTTACAAAAACATCAGCTTAGTCAGGAAAGACAGGAGAAGTTGAGGAAGAAACTCAAGATTGTCCCTCCTTGACTCTTTTTGGTATAAGAGTGAGGGAGAAAGGAGCTGTCAAGATTTTGTTGTTATCCTATATAACAATAACATTGAGCTCCAGTAGTTCTTATGGTGTCGGTTTCCTGACCTACCTCAAAGAACTGACACAATTTTTGCTGCCTTGCCTCCCAATATGTCATATACCTTGTACTAATTTCCTCTTCAGACAGGCAGCTATCATGGATACCTCTACAGATCCATTAAATTTGAAAGACATCTGGTGTTAATCAGATGCCTGTGACATCTTAAAAAGGCATGCTCATGTTTCAGGTACATACATTTCTTTATAAGGTTTTACATTTCTTCTGGAGGCAGTACAATAGAAAACCAAACTCTGCTTAGTTTGTAATAGCTCAGTCCTCCTACCCTACTTAATGCTGCGACAACTTAAATAACAGTTACATTCCCTTTCTGTGACTCTCCAGTCAAAACACTGACATAACTGGTAACTGAATTCTTTGATGCAATAAAGCATCATAATTTAAACTTCACCTCCAGTTGTCTATATCCAATGTCAATCAGAATTGTTCTGGCTTTTTCCAGGTAATGAAGCTTGTTATGTGTTCCTTCTATACTTATCCCATATCAATTCACCTATAAATAGCTGCTGCTGCTGCTGCTGCTGCTGCTGCTGCTATTATTATTATTATTATTATTATTATTATTATTATTATTATTATTATTTCCTTTTTATTTCTATTTAGTTTGTTTACTGAAGGTTGTTATGTATGTTTGATATGGATAAGGAAGTATGGGGAAAACAGAATATACTTCTAGAAATGGAGATGTTATTCAATGAAACATATTTTTAAATGAAAAATTAAATATGTGAAAGAAAAGTGAGGAAAAGGTTAATGTATTAGTATGCAGTAAATGGATATCTGGGTAGGACTTTGAATCTTAGTTAGCATAACATCCTGTGTGTGCAGATCTTAAAAATGGATCCAAAATGGACTCTCTGGTTCCTTTTTTCAAACACATGAACTAATTACAAGCATTCCCATGCACCTAACAGTTATGTCTGCACCCAAATTAATCATAGTTAAGGGTTACAAGGATTTACTTTTAACTGAAGATTTAGAAGGAGGTTTCAAGTCTTATACATCCTTTCATTTTAAAAAAATTGCAGTGATATAATGCTGGAAAACAATAGCAAGGGGACAATTTATGGAAATTTATTCACCCAGCAATTGGTTCATCATTTTAATTGGCATTTATATAATAGGTATATTCTGGGGAAAAAAATAAGCTATGTAGATAGGAGTGGTTGTTCAGTTCTGAGTACTTGATTATAAGAGCTCTTAAAATCCAATTTCATTCATTTCTCAAAATTCCCAGGAAATAAAACAGGTATATCATTTATCTCTGAGTCAGAGACATAAGCATTTCTTTTCAGCAATCTATTTTCTATTGTGCTACTATTGCTTTCTTCTTTTCTTTTTCCTGCTGCTTCTTCATATTTCTTGTTAACAATTTTGGTAGCAATGGTGGAAAATAAATGCATATTTTAAGTAAAATGACTTAAATAAAGTCATATAGATCTAATAAAAAACTCTTTATGTCACTTATTCTTTGATATGGGTTATTCTGTCCGTTAGTTGCTTGTTTAACTACAAAGTTAGTAGAGATATTATGGAATAATAATTATCAGTGATAAAAGTGCTAAATGGTTCTAATATTAATGGACACTACATTTAGTTTTTATTATTATAAGCCAATAGTTGTACTTATGCTATAAAAATTTACATGCTGCCTCTAGAATGTTAATTTAAATAACTGAATATTCTTTTTGGGATGTTCTAGGAAGTCATCTTTCACACCATGATTCTTTAGTTTAATTTCTGAAGCATTGTCGACACATATTCTGCAATTGTTAGTGTTGGTTCTAATGTTAAATACAAGGTGATGAAACAACTGTTGTATTCGTGGATGTCTACAAAATTTGCTGAAACAGAATCTTTTAAAACCAGCATATATTACTCAAAGTGATTCTGGCCTCTCTATTTTTAAGACTTCTAGCCAAACAGAATTGGAGAATTGGATTACAGCAGTTCATTCTGCTTGTGCAACAGCAGTAGCACGACAACACCACAAAGAAGATACTGTGAAACTGTTGAAAACTGAAATTAAAAAACTGGAGCAGAAAATTGATATGGATGAGAAGATGAAGAAAATGGGAGAAATGCATTTCCTCAGCTTGTCTGCAGTTAGAGACTCTAAGAAAAAGAAAACCATTCTTGATCAGGTAGCTTTACTTTAATGCATTCAGTGTCCAAGTCTAAAATAAATTCAGGTGACCTGAAGTGCCTCTTACCAAGATGGTCTTATGCAATACTGAAAGGTTGTTGGACTTGTCTTTTCAATTATATTTCCCAAAATTGGCATATCAAAGTTCTATAAATAAACAAACTGGTCTCTTTTTAAGAAAAGATTGCTGATTTGATACTTTGAAAGTGCTGATTTGATACTTTGAAAGTGCTGATTTGATACTTTGAAACACATGCTTCCAACTTGAAAGGGATGACTTTCAGTTAACTTTGCTAAAGATTAAAACGATACGTAAATTCATAGAGTACAACCTCTTTTGAGTTCAGTTAGGCATACTAATTAATATGTATGCTTAAAACTGCAATGTATGCCATATTGAACTCCTGAAGGAAACTCAACAAAAATAAATAAACAACAAACTTGTATTCATGAACATACAGTATTTGACCTCCTGTGCTAGGTCATCCAAGGCTGCTAAATATGTATAGAATATTATCCTGAGAAAAACTCTACCATATAGGTAGTCCTTGCTTAACAATGCTCATTGGGACTGGAAACTCCATCATTAAGTGATGTGGTTGTAAGTGGAAAAATCACATGACCGTGCCGCTTAGTGACAGCAGTTCTGGCAATCCTGTTTCCTATTGTTAAATGCGGACCATGTGGGTCATTAAGTGAGGACCTCACATGACCGTGACTTGTAACTTCCTTCTGGCTTCCCCATTGACTTTGTTGGAAGCCAGCAGGGAAGGTTGCAAATTGCAATCACATGACCATGAGATGCTGCGATGATGTAATCATGATCCAGGCACTGTGTACCTGGATCTCAATCACATGATCAAGGGGATGCTGCAATGGCGCTAAGTACGAGGACTGGTTGTAAGTACCACTCGTTCAGCACCATTGTAAGTTTGAATGGTCACTGAGTGAGTGGTCATTAAACAAGGACCACCTGTATTATGGAGATTTCCAGCCTATTGGAAATATTTTCCACTAGCAAGGTGAAGCTCACAGATGATGGTTTTTTACAACTGATGAAATTTAATACTCCCCAGAGTATTTTATTTATTTTACATAAATAAACATTGGCTTTAAACTGCTGCTGCTGACAGTCTAGAAATAGTTTTCCTATAGAAGTGATGTGTCCATATTCTTTTATACTGCATGAAAACAGTTTCCAAGTATTTTGGGTCTTTGAGTGAAGAATCTAGCCACAATAAAGAAGAAATTAAAACTGGATTTCTGGGGGATGTATGGTGAACTGAAGACAGCTCTGCTTTTTAAAATTGCAATCTTATTAACCTCAAAGTAACAGCTGTCTCAGGATCTCTGTCTCTTTCCATCTTTGAAAATACATATATTTACTTTGCTCTCATTTAGAAAATCAAATTCTTTCTTCCTGAGAAATATAATCTGTTTGTACAATAGAAGATATATTTTTCCCCTTAATCTCTTTTGTCTTCTTGTAGATCTTTGTTTGGGAACAAAACTTAGAACAGTTCCAAATGGACCTCTTTCGATATCGTTGTTACTTAGCTAGCCTTCAAGGAGGGGAACTGCCAAACCCAAAAACACTGCTTGCATTTGCAAGTCGTCCAACTAAAGATGCAATGGGCCGTCTTGGAATATTTTCAGTGTCCTCTTTTCATGCACTGGTGAGTTTAATCTGATATTGAAGGTTATTTTTGTTAAAATAGGTATCACCTGGTATTAAGTGAATGCTGTTGCTGTGCAACATCTGGTCTCTGCTCCCATAGCCATAAAAAGCCAAATGTCTTCTTTGTGACAAATGCTTCTCTTTCTCTTCCATTTAAAAAGTTCCTTAGCTTAACATAGCTTTACCCTAATAGGTGCTCTTCTTCTATATTATAATTTCATAATTCCAAGACTGAATAGACGGAGGTTGGGGAGATGGGGAGGAAAGGGAAAACAATAGAAAACATTTCTGCTCTTGTTTCTGGAAGCTTAATATATCCAAGTCTCATCAATGAATGGAAAAACTCCTCCTATTGTAGAAAGGAAAATTAAATCCAACAGTAGAAGCAGCAGCATCAGTAAAAACTCTCATATATATAATTTTAATTGGCCTGTTGAAACAAGGGGCCTTCTGTTGTCTCTGATTCTTAAAAAAAAAAGAGACAATTTATTTACCTAGGACTTACATGCTGCTCCCATAAAAAATGACTGTTGAGTGACTTAAAGTCCTTATTACAGTATTTGGGTTAAAATAGAAATTAAAAGCCAACAAAAAAATAAAAAGCCACAATACTTAATTGCAGTAACACAATCATAATCATCAACAGTACCATACCCATCACAGTCCTCAGCAATTTCTTGGCACCACTTCTTCAGAGGCAGTTCAACTACCCACTCCATTCTCAAAAGCCTTTCAGGAGAACCAGGACTTAATTGCCTTCTGGAATAATATCAGAAATGGGCTGGCCTTATTTCTGGGTGTGTGATGCTCCAAAGGAAGGAGGCCACCACAGAGAAGTCTCACCCTTAGGATCTCTGATGATGGCATTGCCTATGGTTGAGACCCACAATGAGTCTTCCCAACTGGATCTCAGCAGATGGATTGATTCCACTTGGAGAAGGCAATCTTCAAATTATATTACTTAGTCCTCCAATTTAAGATGATGTATTTCTTTGATGCTGCAGTGGTATCTGCAGTATCTTTGATAATCTCAAGAGACCGATTAAATTTGGATCTTTTTTGAAAATTTTAATTTTTTTTAACTGATACAGTGCTAATATGCCACACGTGCAACTGCTCTTTTGGCAGGAGCAGTGTGTGTGAAACCCAATTTTGAGCAAGTATTGAGCACAACTATACCCTACCTCATTTTAAATAATCATTTGTGTAATACATATGTGTAGATGTATTTCCTGGCATTGTGCTCTTTTGTGAATCTCTTAATTAAGGAATTTCTTGGTGGCTGACAGGTGGCAGCTCGCACAGGTGAATCTGGTGTCAGAAGACGAACACAGGTAATGTCGAGATCAGCAAGCAAACGAAGAAGCCGTTTTTCTTCACTTTGGGGCTTGGACACTGCTTCAAAGAAAAAGCAAGGGAGGCCAAGCATTAATCAGGTAGCCTTGAAAAGGAAGCTTTGCACTGTGAACCCCATTGTGGTTTAATAATGGGAGGCTTTGAAGATGGTCCTTTTATTACGACATTCTGTTCTTTTCTGTTGGGATGCAGGGCAGATATGAATTATAATGCTAAACAAAAGTAACATAATCCATTATTTTATTTATTCTCTCCCTCAACCTTCTCCACAATTTTTAAAACATTGAATATAGGTCTGTTTTCTGCATCACCAAGATACATTAAATGTAATAGATGAAAATTTGTTGTCTGTGATCTACTTGATGCAATGCTATTTCCTGTGCCTGGTTCATGCAATTTTAAAGCTATGATGGCTTCTTTGCAGTTCTTTTCTGCAGGAAAAAACTTGATTAATTATTAATCAACTGTCCTAGGTTTGTTGAAAATAAGCTATACTCTTTACTTCAACTTGTTTAATTCTATATTAAAGCACATGTCAACAAAACATGACAGATTTTCCCACCCATCAGTTATAGAGAGAGGGAGTATCTTCAAATCTAAATTTGCAGTGGGAGGCAAGTTGGAATCTGGGCTTTAAATTGGGAAGTGGGAACTAGCAATTCCATATCTCAGCTTTACTGAGAAGGGACATTTCATCTTGTAGCTATTCTTTCAGATTTCATATTCTGTGAGCTGAAGAGCCTGGATGGGAATAAGCATATTTATGTATGGGTTGGCCCTAATATAATTTCATTAATTTACAGATTATACATTTTTACACAACAGAAGAACAATGTGTTGCAGATATTGATAAATACTTTAACTTGATGTCCACACAGAACATCTTTGGGATTGGAATTAGCTTAGAGATACTTCTAGGTGCTTCTGACATGGGAAAAAATATATATAATGAATATTTGACTACAATTTATAAACGCTGCCTATGAGCACCCCTTACTACTGAATTGAGAAATGTTCTTCCATTTTTTTGTTTGTGACCCTCACTTTTTCCAAATGGTTGTAGTTTAGAATGAGTACATTTTGGACTTTGTTTGAAAAGGCCAGGTAACCAGTTTAATTTGGCTATTTTCCTACTTAGAAACTAATTTTATCCAAGTATAATTAATGTGGCAATTTTCTTCCTGAGCCCTTCTTCATTTGTTCTATTAACATGAAACATTTCCAGATTTAGCAAGTATTTGCATCATCTCACTGCATTTAAAATAGCACAGTTTCTTTGTCATTTTGCAGGTTTTTGGCGAAGGAACTGATTCTGTAAAGAAATCTTTAGAAGGAATATTTGATGACACTGTACAAGAAAGTAAGGTAAAAAAAAAAAAGAGGAATATGATTGATTTACATAAAGGAGTTCAATTAGCTTGTGAGCCAGAACAAAATACAGTGAAGTAGAATGAAGTGATATGTAATGAAATTCTGATAGGAAGAGGAAGTCAAGAAGGAGCAAAGTTCCAAGCATGAGGTAAAGGAAGCTTGGCATTGCTCAGCTCAAAGTCCATTTGCTGAAGATATGAAAGTTTCTAAAGATTCACTGGCATTTGAATGAGTAGTTGGTGGACACAGAAGTAATCAGAATGTTGATTCCTTTAAGATTAACACCATGAGTGCCATTGATTGAAACTTTTTCCCATGAAAAATATTCAGCCAAAAACTTGCTGTTGTGAGAGGCCTACAAGTTTTCATGCATCTTGGATAGATGTTAGCTGAAGTAGAATTGAATTCTTCTTCCAAATCTATGGTAACACCTCCTTTTACAGATATGGAGCTGGATTTTTCCCCTTCAGATTGTATAAGAATATAAAGACTTGGATATTTACTTTGCTGATCAAACCTCACTTCAGTTTTATCTAGCATTTTGGCTTTGCCAAATATATGGGAATGTTGTGTCCTGTTCAGACTTTTACCTGAATGTATGGATAGAAAATGGACTGTTTTTGCAGTCCTGCCCCTACTCCTCTCCTGAATTCTTATGTTCAGGAGCGAGGTCTGAAGGGGAGCTGAATGGGTGTTCACTTAAACAAGAATACAGCTCTCCACTTGATCCAGAGCCTCAATCATAGTGGGAATTGTATTTGTATTCAAAAGAATGCAAGTCCACCTTCCCTTCAGGTGTATGGCCTGAATGTATGGAAGCTGACAGAAGGCAGGCAAGACTGGGCATGTGCTGAAGCTCTCTCCTCACTTCGAGCTCTCCATGTGTTCAGGTAAACATCGGAATAGGGTTTTGGAAACCTAGTATTCTGCTGATCAGCTGCTGATAAATGCTGATCATTTATCTACTTCTCTAGATAAATATACACTGACATACCTGATAAATATACACTGACATTCTGCTGATAAATGCTGATCATTTATCTACCTCTCTAGATAAATATACACTGACATACCATTTTGTAAGGTTGAGCTTATTTTTTGTCCAAATGACTTCTGTTTTTAAAATATTTTCCTTCATCATGGTCTATATCTTTATCCATCCATCTAGCCAGCATCCTTTTGAACTTTCCTATACCTTTTCTAAATCCTGAAATGTGCTTTTATATTGCACTATTTTTTTACTATTAAAAACCTCACCTGCACAGCTACCTGAAAGATCTGATTTTTAAATACTTTTCTGGAGAATCAAGAGGAAAAAAGTAAAATATATTACAATGACTAAGGCTATGTTCCTTATTGGTCATATGCATGCAGAGACAAATGTAGAGATTTCCATTAATAGGCAAGTATAATTTTCTTTCACCATATTACTTTGCTGTCTGGACACTTCTGATCTTCATTTGTGTTCCTTCCTATTAAGAGTCCTCGTGTCATTTTCTTTTCCTACTGTGCGTACCAAAGCATTCATCAACTTTCTGTCTGTGCCCTTACATGTGGCTTTATGTCTGTTTTGGAATACATAGTATACTTTTCCTTTCTGAAGTAGTATTGGGCAATATTGAATTTTTCAACACTAACTTTAAATATGGTTGAATATATAATATATTTCAGAAAGTAGCAGGTAATATGATATGCAATCATAAAATGTAAACATGAATGAAGTATTTCCATTTCATATGGAAAACCCTTCCTAGAGACCTCAGCTAATTTATGTTTCTCTATAGTTGATCAGTATGTACTGTATAGTTTAGTGAGACTTCTGTTTTGGTAAATACAATTCTGTTTTGCCTTTTTGTATTGTATGTATGTAACTGAAAATGGGCTTTGAAACACTAATACATCAGGGCCAGGGGACATATTTTTAATCAAGCAAATGGGATTTAACAATGTGATAGCATTTAAAACTAATGGGAATTCCATACATCTATCCCTTGCTAGAATTGGTAACCTCAGGGTCCAGGTTAAACTTACAAAAACAACAAACATTTGAAATGAATGCTACAGTTTGGTACAGGGCAATAGTAATCCTAAATCAACCAATTCCATAGTGAATTTGTCACCTTTTTATTTCTACTGTATTAATACAAGAATTGTTAGCTTTAGCTTCATGGGCACAACTCCAAAGTATGGAAGAAGTTCACCAGAAACAGGCTTCCCATTGGGAATCCAATGCAAGCATGGGATTGTTCCTTCAAAGTGAGTGTTCCTTTCCCAAAATACTGGAAAATTGCTAAGGAGACTGACAACTGGAGGATTTTCAGACAGTCCTCAGGTTTTTCTATTCAGCTTCAGGTGCTAATTCCCCATGTGTATTAAAATGTGTTGGATTTTGTAATTTAATATGATAGAAAATAACCCTACCTTAATTATAAGCTTGCTCTTAATTGGCAAATAGCCAAATTGCACCTGATCAGAAATATTTTCATTGCATTTTTCAGAGAGAAAAAGAAGTAGCACTCACTACTGTCCATCCTCACAATCCAGACTCTGACATCTGGGTTCATGAGTATTTTACACCATCATGGTACTGCCTGCCAAATAACCAATCGGCTTTAACTGTCATCCACCCAGGAGACACAGCAAGGGATGTCCTGGAGATGATTTGCAAGGTAAAGTGAATGAGTGTGTGTGTGAGAGGGAGGGGCAGTTTATGGAATTGTATTATTTGAAAGTATAAGTAATTATTGATAGGTGGTTCCAATTTCAAAGCATTTCCACTAAAGCCAGCAGTTCTGTGGTTTCTTTCCCAAATATGCAAATAAATTAGACAAAAAATGTAAAGCAGTACATTTGCCATATTTGAATGATCTGTATTTTAATAATGCAGAGTGTGCATTTGAAGATTTTGATTTTGAAAATCATGCTGAAATGCTTCAGCTTTAATTCAGTGTACTACTATTATCTTTTCAAGTAGCTTTAATGTAATTATACTTCAATGCCAATATAATCTGGATGATTTAGAGGGGTCTGAGGAACTTTCCTAAAGGAGATAAATGTTGGAGAGAATAGATGCTCTGATACATTTGTGCTTCACATCTTCCTATGACTTACCTCTTTGCCTGCAGTGAATTGCCCCTTGAGTTTAAATAATGGTGAAAACTTGGTTATGTGAGACATTCATATTAACAGTGGCACTTCTGCCTACAGGTTGTCCTTGGTTAATGACCACTTGTTCAGCAACTGTTCGAAGTTATGACAACGTTGAGCAAGTGGTGGTGTAATGGTATGCAGGAAAGACCTTGAGAGATGGGGCGAAGAGATACTGCCTAGAGAATGGTCAGATAAGAGAGGGCATAGCCTGCAGAAGGAATGTGGGAGGAGCAAGAGGCTCAGAAGGGACCATCCCAAGCTTCTTGGACTGTAAAGGAGACAGCAGGAGATTTGTACTTTCAGACTTGCAGGATTCTGTTAATGTAGCCTTACAATAAAGTAGAATTAGTTCATCTGGTCATGTTACCTGTCTGGTCTACCTGGGAAGGCTAACAGATGGTTATGATTGGTCCTCAAAGTTCCAGCCATCCCAGTACCCATCGCAGTCACATGATTGTGATCCAAGTGCTTGGCAACTGGCTTGCACTTACAATGGTTGCAGCATCCCATGGTCACGTGATAGCCATTTGCGACCTTCCCTGCTGGCTTCCCACAAGCAAAGTCAATGGGGAAGCTGGCACAGAAGGCTGCAAGTTGCTCGGGTAAGTCTCCCCCATCCATGCACCCTACCTCAGCCCCTCTGTGCTCTCACACCCTCCCTGAACACTCATGCACCCTCCCCAAGCTTGCAGAACTCGCTCAGCATCTCTGCTTGCACCCTTGTACACCCTCCCCCACCCAGCAGCAGCCACCCCAAGCCCCACCATGCTTGTGCTGCACGTCCCTCATGCCTCCACCACCATTCATGCACCCTCACATTCCCACTTCCACCCGACAGCAGCCACTTACCTGCCTGCTGACCTGCTTGCGAGCCGCCTGGGACTTGCAACTTCTTGCCAGCTTCCCCACTGACTTTGGTTGTTGGAAGCCAGTAGGAAGTTGCAAGGAGGTGCTTGCTTAACGACCCACGACCCTCGCTTAACAACAGCAACAGGGACTGCAGGGATTGCCATAGGTAAGCGATGTGGTCACGTGTCATTGCACTTTATGACTGCATGGCTTAGCGATGGAAATTCCAGTCCCAATTTCCTTCATAATTTGAGGATTACTTGTATTTCATCAATTGTTGTGGTTTAACTTTCAAATATTTTTATTTTCTATTTCTTGCTGTTTACTTTCTGAATATTATTTTTATGCAATAATCCACTGAAAAAGATGACAAGTTCCTTTGAAATGAATTTTTACTAGAACATGTTGGCCTATATATAAAATTGTCCCATATTTAATAGTTACAGCAGCACCTCTGAACATATCTTCATGTACCTCCCCTGATACTCGTTCATGTAGATACTAAATAATGCTGTATTTGTAAATGTAGAAAAAAAATTCTCTACAATCCATTAGTCGTGCTGTTCATACAAAACAAGCCAGGATTCAGAAATCTAGTTCAATTCCTGGCTTCAGTTTCTGGCTTTTTATGAGAATAGCAATCAAAAATCTCTGATTAGATTACAGATAATGCTTAGTTTGAAAACAACATAAGTTCTGAGATACTGCAATTGGAAGGAGCCAAATATGCCATCAGATAGCTTATATCTATGGGACGCGGTGGCGCTGCGGGTTAAACCGCTGAGCTGTCGATCGGAAGGTCGGCGGTTCGAAACCGCGCGGCGGGGTGAGCTCCTGTTGCTAGTCCCAGCTCCTGCTCACCTAGCAGTTCGAAAACATGCAAATGTGAGTAGATCAATAGGTACCGCTTCGGCGGGAAGGTAACGGCGTTCCGAGTCGTCATGCTGGCCACATGACCTGGAAGTGTCTATGACAACGCCGGCTCCAAGGCTTAGAAACGGAGATGAGCACCGCCCCCTAGAGTCGGACTCGACTGGACTTTATGTCAAGGGAAACCTTTACCTTTACCTAGCTTATATCTATGTAACCAGTAGTAACTTCAGACTATCATTTTCTATCAATATGTTCACTTGTGCATATATTTCAACAATTTTTCATCAGTTCCTGAAATGTCAGTTTCTCTTAGCAGCAAGTATCTTTCAATTTACCTATTGTTCCAAGAGGGTATTGACAGAAAAATATTAGATGTGATGTGTATGGTCTATTGCTTGTGGTCATCCTGGGGATCTATATGTCAAAAATTGTTCTGGGTTCTCAGGTGGGATCCATTAGTTTGCTGACGTACACAGGCGTGGAAATAGAACTTGGCTGGCTGGTGTGTAATCGTTGAACTTTATCAATACTGTCCCTTCACATAAACAATATATTCTCTAGTTCTACTCTTAGGTTATTTCTAATTGTAGAATTTATATTATTATAACGGAATACTCACCATTTGTAAATTGTTAGCATAAATAAATAAAGCAACAAATAAAGCAATAAAGCAAAATGCATTCCAGAAGTAAATTTTCAAAAAAAGAAAACTATTTGCTGGGTTGCAACAAATTGAACTAATAATTTGTTTTCCAAATTAAATCTTTACACTTGAGAAAAGAATAATTAGAAAAATATTTACACTGTAATTTGCAAAGTATACTAGGAATGGATATACAGTTATGAGCAATAATTTAGAAACAATCACCATTGTTATCCATGGTTTTCATCCCCAATAACATGGACTAACCAACTAAACTGAAATACTAAAACAATTTAAATGATACTTTGTATTTTCTATATTCAAATTATGCCTTAAGGAAAATTTGCATACACTGTGTGAAAAAGGTCTAATTTAGGTAAATCATATATCATTTAGCAAATAGATTTCTATAGATTGATATTCTTGAATAAAAATGTTTCATTGTAACTATGCTAAAGTGATTTTTTTAAAAAGATGCACACAATAGAAAACATTAAAGTGATCTTAGTAATAATTTTATTTTTAGAACTTTTGCATAGGTAGTATTTTATTTTTTCACTGTTTTTTTCCTCTTTAGTTTACAATATGTGAAACATAAGCACATACTTTATATGAGACCAGTGTTAAGAATGTAATTATTTCAACTGAAATCACTTTGATTAAACTGGTTTGTGGTTCACGCTATGTATCTGTCTCTTTCCTTCTGAATTATCTATGTACAAAAATGCTGATGGTTCTGTCTTTCCTGTAACATCTACTAACGAATCTTTCTCTTCTGTCTCTTGCATTCAGCTTATTCTTTTCCTTTTAATTCTCTGACCCACATCATTTCACATCAGTTTGCCATCTGCCATCTGAGAATCAGTCAAGTTCTGGTATAGTAAACATTTCACGCTCTACAGTTCATATAACTTCTTCATGCTCTAGATGTTGTAAAGACTCCCCATATTGTAATTTTTACCTGGATGATGGGAACTGAAGATCAAAATTCTAGCCTTTGCTAAATGTTCTGGACTGTAATTACTGCTAGCCATAAAATACGCTTTGTGTTTTGCTGGTACGCACTATTCATACTGAATCAAAAAGAGACCCAATATCTCAGTTTAACAGTATGTGGTTTCATATAAAAGGAAGTGGATTCTACTCCTGGCATTTCCAAGTAGGCGTGGGACAGATTGCTGTCTGAAACTGTACCTGCCGCTAGTCAGTACAGAGAATACAGAGGTAGATGGCCTAATGGTCTTTCTCTGGATCCTGATTCTTATATCATGTTGTCATAGTGTAGTTTGTTTGGACTTGGCTTATTGTCTTGTGAGAACCCAGCCAATTGTGGTGCCCTGTAAATGAAGATTAAACAAATCATGAGCTTAGCTCAGTGTGTGAATTCAGTCATTGGAAAGCAGTTTGTTACTATTTGAGTAACCACTAATAACAAGCCTACTCTTTCAAAACAAAGGAAATGAATATTCCAGGTTAACAATATCAGTCCTAATTGCTGAGGTCTTTGGGAAAATATTTTCTTCACTTCCTTTCCAGACAACTCCATTGTACAGTGCAAATTATAACTTTCCCTCCCAGGATAAGAAGTCCGGAAACTGCCTTTCACCAGCGTACAGTATAGATATCAGTATTTAGCCTGATGTTCCCAGAATGCTAATTTGTGTGGGTCCACTTTAGACTGAATTTTCCTGACATGTCTTTTGGTTGCTGCACTTGGAAGTTGAGTAAGGTGCAGAATGTACACAACCTTTCCATGGATCAGTAACTGATAGAAAAAGGCTACTGGGAGGTCATCAATTCCATTCATGTGATTTTATTTCTTTGTTCTTGTGCTGCCTTGTGAAGTTCCATTTTAAGTGTTCTTCATCAGTACATGTATCTAACCTGCTTTCATATTCCATCAAGCCTGAAAATATTATGTTATCTGAAAAGATGATTCAGAATAGAATTTGTGCAGGCTTAAGGCAAATAACAATTGCCTTTAGGAGTGTAGATGAATAGCGGTGCTAATTTGTCCACCTTTTCTCTCCATTACCCTGTCATATTCTTTATGCCCAGTCAAGAAGAAATAGGAAGAATGTGTGTGTGTAAATGATCATGCATCCTTTTAATTCCAAGATACAGTACTTGCAGCCCTGCAGCTCCTGTTATATTGTCTTTAATCTCAGCAAGAACATGACAGTGCTACCCTTGGTTATGTCTCTTGGCCTTTAATTCCAGAAGAAATATCAGATTGGCTTCTTTTCAGCACAGAACCATCTACTAAATTGTTATATCTGGTTGCTATCTGGGAAAGGGCAGGAGTGTATATGTCTTCAGTTGAATCCCAGTGAGCAACTCTTTAAAGAAAGGTTTAGTATTTTTTAATTTGAAAGAAAGAATGTTTGAGGACATTTGGGAGCAGGAAGGGGAAATATACAGGTCAGTGGTGAGACAGTAAGATCATTGGCTTGGATAAATTGACTTTATAGCAGGTTTAGGCTCATACTGTTTTTGTGAGAAGAAAGTACCCTTGCTTGATTTGGTTTTGTGATTCTTTCGGAGTTACTGAAATAACTTTGGAATGTATGGTCACCATGGATCAATTATATTTTTAGACTATTTTAATCAATAATGGGTAATTGGAATAGATGGCAGTGCAAATACTATAACCTCTGGCTAATCTATATACTACTAAAACTCGGATCTGTAACTTTTAACTGGGTGAAGCAGTGTGTCATAGGACAAAACCTTTTCAACCAAGGTACCTCAAATGGGCTAACTTACAGGATGAGTTCAAAATCTGGGACCCATGACTCCCACAGAATAGAAATTTGGCCAATTTTATTAAACATTTTATGACATAAAAATTATCATAAAACATTTTATGACATAATACAGAATGTCATAAAACATTTCCTGTGGTCTACTCCTGATATTTGACTGGGCTATACAGTTCAACATTGGCTACCTTCAGGGCAGATACATCTCTCCTTGCATTTTTAAGAACTTTCCAAGTGAAGGCAATACATTAGAAGCTCTGCCATTGTTGAAGGCATTGAGGAATCTGGTAAGGAAATATCTCTGAAACAATGACCCAACGGGTCATGGGTTGTCTAGTTATAACTAATTACTAAACAACCCATGACCCATTGGGTCATCATTTCAGAGATATTTCCTTACCAGATTCCTCAATGCCTTCAACAATGGCAGAGCTTCTAATGTACTGCCTTCACTGGAAAAGTTCTTAAAAATTCAGGGAGATATTCAGAGATGTATCTGCCTTGAAAATAGCCCATGTTATTCCTATTGAACTGTATAGCTCAGTCAAACATCAGGAGTTGACCCCAGGAAATGTTTTATGACATTTTGTATTATGTCATAAAGTGTTCTATGGTAACTTTTATGTCATAAAATGATTTATAAAATTTGCCAATTTTCAATTCCACAGGAGTCATGGGTCCTGAATTTTGGACACATTCTGTAAGTTAGCCCATTTGAGGTACCTTGATTCAAAAATTGCTGCCCTGTGATGCACTGTTTTGCCCAGTTAAAGGTTACAAACAGACATGAGAGTTTTAGGAGTATATAGATTTTTGACTTATGCAAATTATTTTAGATGAGAAATGATTTTGTGTACTCATCAACTATGGTTTGTTTTGAAATAATGTTTTCATAACATGTGGAATTTAAGATCTTAATGTTCCCCTTTAAAGTCAGAATTATAATGTATTTTATAACCTATTTACAGACAATGGAAAGATTCTATTACAAACTAGGTAATCATGTAACAGATAATTACATAATACATAACAAACAGATATGTAACCACGTAATTTGTATTAGGAAATAAGAGAAAGAAATTGTTAATTTTAGCATTATGTTTAGTCCAGTTATTTCCACCCACCTCAGAGGTAAGCAGACCTGAGGTTTAGTGATATTTTCATTCAGAATAATATTGTTGCCTTTTCAACATCAGGGAGTGGAATATGACCAGTTCTCTTCTAAGCATCAATAAAGTATTTTTCATGGGTTGTTTAGACAATAATTTTTAAAATTTCCTTTCAAGTAAAGCAGACTTTCCCCTCCATTAAGGGATACATTTCACTAAAAGAAAACGGTTACTGATACAGTTACTTATTTCTTTTCTCATTCAGGCACATCAGTTGGATTGCTCAGCTCACTATCTCCGTCTCAAGTTCCTTACAGGAAACCAAATGGAATGTTACATACCAAAGCCAGAAGAAGATATTTATGAATTGGTAATGTTCATTTGCTATAAATATCCTATTATTGTTTTAAATTAGAAGATAGACAAAAAAAGAATGCTATTACCATATCTTGTCTCTTTGGTAGTTATCTTTTAATATCAAGAACTCTAAATATAGAACAAGATAATCTGAGCTTGCATGAAGTGGAACAAAGGACTTTCAGTATACCTTTTTGTCTCATCCTTCAGAGAGTTTACAGAAGTATATAGATTGAGACTTTATAGCTGAGCTAAGATCACTAGTGAGTGTGGGATTTGAACTGAGGTCTCCTCGCTCATAATAGTAAGCAAATCTAAGCCCTTCAGATGTGTTGGGGCTATAATTCCCAGAATTCCCAACTAGGTCAACCCCTCTTGTTGGCCTAGGAATTTGGAGAAGTGTAATTCTAATATATGACATTAGATTAGGGAATATGTTCTATTAGGACATGCTGACATTACTGTTACTCTTATTCACTAATACCTTAGCTTATATTGAGAGAGGGAAGGAAAATGGCTCTATGAATAGGAGGAGAAAAGGAAATAGGTGTTGGTAGAAGGAAAAAGCTAAAGTGGACATTAAAGATGAAACAAACATATAACTTACAATAAGGAGCATAAATTAGAGTAGGAAGATATATTTCAAAATATTATTAAATTTACATTTTATAATTGCACAGTGTTCTGAAGTAATGTGAATGGGAAAGGCATATATACTGACCCCTAAAGGAAATGGTTGAGATTATGTGATAAAGAAGGAATGTTGTGTAAATTTAGTTTGAAGCTGAAAAGTACATGGAATGTGTCCACAAGGTCATCAGGAGTTTAGCTCAACATAGCCCAAGTGGAACTTTACCTGTGCTGTGATTCTTTAACTCTGTCTTCTCTCTACATTCAAAAAGGGATGCTGCATGAAAAATGGCAAGGAACAGTATAATTCTGTGTAACTAACTCTTTTTAAAAATGTGTTGGCTTTTCAGTTATACAAAGAAATTGAAATTTGTGAGAAAATTACACAGCAAATTCAGCTTGAAAAATCTGACACACTGGATAACTATGGTGAGTCTGGGATGTTTATGTTTATATACTTTGTATACCAAGTTTCCCCTTTCATACTTTAATATTCGCAATAGCAGATTTCTTCTATCTAGTGCCTTCCAGAGGTATTGATTTCTAGCCATGGCCTTCCCTACAGGTAATGGGAGTTGGGGAATTATGAAGTTAAAATCTTTAAAAGCTTTATTGAATGTAGTCTGTGGCCAGATCTGACAACGGTCATTCTTCGGTGGCTGTCAGCACCTGATCATTTGAGCATTCACACATACATAGTCAAGAAGCTGGATCTCTTTGAACTGTTTTAATGAAGCGTAATGAATGGTACAGAAGGCAAGCTGCGAATCAAGATTTCCTGCTCAAACCTAATTTAAAACTACATTCCCTTAGCTAGTCCCCTTTCCCACAAAGCATGTCACTCCCCCTCCCATCCAGATGGTATTCCTGTCGTATCTCAACCCCATGTCCTTGATGCGCTCCATAGCCATAATAAACCACTTTATACTCCAACTTCACACTTCCCTCCCATCTGGCAACATGAGAGAATGAAATGATGGGAGATGCCCTGATAAGGGTTTCTGTGAAACCTTTGATCGGGGGATCTGACAGGCTAGCTTTGATCTTCTGGATCTCTACCTGAATGTTAAACCTGCTCATAAAACATGGAGAGGGGCCCTGCTGAAAAATAAGCCACTTCTCAGAGGAGAAAGAAAGCAGCTTTTCACACTGAAGCTGCAGACGCTGCTTCACGAGAGAGTGGATGAAACTATGTACTGCTAAGTATGAAAACATCATCTTTCATGCTGAAACTTTCAGGAAATGTAACATTTCATATTTAGTTTTTTATTTGATATGTACTTACAACATCTTTTCAAAGCTGCCCTGTTGGTTTGGATGCAGTATATCTTCGAGTTTTTCCACTGTCTAAAAATAATTGTCTTTGGATTTAACAATAAATCCAGGCAAACCCCCACATTATTATATTGTGTTTCCAGTCTAGTTCAGTGAGCAAACACTTCACATCTGTAGCAGTTATCTGGAGTACTCTGATTTAATATTTAGCATTTTAAAATCCTTAAACTGCTTATTATACAGCTGTGGGACAAAACATTGAGATCTGGTATAAATCAGCAATGTTGGATCATTTGAAGGAAAAGGCTTATATGATGAATATTTATTGGCTGAATTTTGACACTGAGTTTGTATAGTAACATGCATATTGTTGAGAGATGCTTCTGTGTAGAATATATGTACCATCAGACACTTTCCCTTGTCATATGAAATAAACCCATCTGTAGCATTAGAAACGTATTTAAGTTGAGCATTAATAAATACATTTTGTACTGTTAGTAATATTAAATTCAGTGGTCTAAGGTTTATGCATAATTTTAAATAACGTTATAGAAATTAGAAACGTGGATTAAACTACTTTCTATGGGCAACTTCTTTTAAATTGATTCTTAAATAGAGGTAAATTTTCTATCAGTTTCTAGGTGAGAGTGCATAACCTTTCTGTGGATAGGAGCTACAGCTTTTTGTTTTTTTTCAGCAGTCAAGGGCTATGAAGGAAGTTGAGAGAGAAAAAGAAGTCAAAATACAAAATTATAAAACTTGAAGAGAAAAATATAAGCTAATTTCTGAAAATGAGAGTGCATCTATTATTCCAGAATATATAAATGCAGTGGGGCTGTGCAAAGCATTGCATTTTGCAACATTCAAGTGTGAAATTTCACAAAAAGCCCCACATTGAGTCTGAAACTGCTGCTTTGATTACAAAATGGGTTGTTTCAAGGATCTGAGAAGTGCTTCTTGTGGAGTCCTTGGTGCTCTCCGAGCCTTCTTTTTTTCTTGCAGACGTTTCATTGCCCTACTAGGCAACATCTTCAGTGCGAACAGGGAGTGGGCCTTGCTCTCTGCTTATATACTGTGGGTTGTCCAGTTTGTGTTGGTGGAGGTGTTGTTCTCTCCTTGGGATTGGGCTGTTGTTTGCTGCTTGGTTGATTGATTAATAGTTCCTTGATTAGGGTATATTGTGCTATTTGATTGTTCATCTGGTGTTAATCCTAGTGTTAATCTTTGCATATCTGGGCGTTGATTGCTGGTGAGGAGGTGTTCTGGTCTTTTGGCTTTTCTGTTGTCTCTTTTGAATGGTATGTAAAGTGCTTCTTGCTCATATTAGAGGTCATCCAAGCTCAAAATACTCAAAAGACTTCCAAAATGCTCCAAACTTGAAACAGCAGTTTTTAAACTTGATACAGCAGTTTCTTACTTAGGACATTTAATGAAATTGTGAGCTCGAAACATAATGTACACCCCTAAAGTGTATCATACAATATGGAGACCATTATATACTGGCAAATCTCCATATATCGAAATACAATATTAAATCACAGGTACAGCGTGTGAAGGCTTCTCTCAAATGCAGTAATATATCTTTATGTTAGCAAGTTTGTTAAGCCTCCTGGAAACTCAACACACCTATTTTGTTTTATTTCCACTACTAACTGGCAGAAAATCATACCCCTGTTATTTAGCATTTGTCACCAATTTCAGTAGCACAGAATTGGGGTTTGTGGAGAAAACACGAAGCTTGTAGACTGCATGAAGCCTGGAAGTTCTAGGCTGCCCATCTCTGTTTGAAAGGAATATTACAAAAAACCAGCAGGTTCTTTTCCATTGAAAGGGTAAAGCTGCTGCTATGTAGGTATATGCATTTATGTTTATTACATTGATGCTTTTCATAGAGTCATAAAATGATCAGGCCACTGAGTCCAACCCTTTGGTCATCCAAATTAAAGCATTCCCAACAGATTGTTGTTCAACCTTCCTTTAAACACAGTTAGTGAAGGGAAGCCCACCATCTCTCTTTGTAACTGATTTCACTCAAACTTTCAGGAACTTTTCAAACTTTTCCAAAACCTTTTCATACATTTTTTTTCAATCTGACTTCTTGTAACTTAAATTCACTATTCCTGTTCTGCACTCAGGTACATGAAGGAAGGTCTTGATCTTTTTCTGTGTGACATATTTTCAAGTATTTGAAAAGAGTATTATATTCCATCTTAGATAGCGTTTCTCAAGGCTAACCATACTCAGCTCCTTCAGTTGGTCTCTATAAGATCTCATATCTAGTCCCATCATCCCTGTTGCACTTCTCCGAGCCTGAACCAGTTGCTCTGAATCCCTCTTAAATTGTGGTGCCTGAAGTGGACACAGCACTTAAGATGGGAGCTGATCAAAGCAGAGTGAAATGGAATAACTGCTTCCCATGATTGGAAATGACACTTGATACAGCCAGAAATTGCCTCTGCTTCCTTTGTAGCTTCATCCCTAGAATAATGTCAACTATTATTCCAAGATCTTTTCACACGTACAGTCATCTAGCAGGTTATTCTCCATCCTTAAATTGTAATGGTTGCCTATTCTAAAAGTACAAGGTTTCACAGCAGCTCCCTCCCAAACAGAAATGCGCGTCAGCACCATGGCATGTGAAACGTTACGATGTATAAACTACATTGAAACAGTGAACATGACATAAATGTCATATGGCAGCTCTAAACCGTATTTTCAAATGCTAAGAAGAACATTCTTCATTCTAGTTGACCATTCTTTGGAAGTTCCTTAAGAAAGAGGTATTATCAATTCATGTATCATTCAAGGATTCTAGGGTAAAACTTAATATGGATGTTTAAGCGCCTTAAAGCTTTCCTTTGGACCATTAACCATTTATCCTCTCAGTTACTATCAAGATTCTTTATAGCTGCAAACGGTTTTCAGAGTTAGGGCTACTGACCTCAAGCTATATTTTTCATCAATACCATATGGTCCTGAGAAATCCCACTTGTTTATGTACAAAGTCAGCTCCAAAACAATCTTTCCTTGATTTTTGTCATGGCTTGGTGCACATTTAGGCATAATTTAGATGTTCAGAGAACTTTCCAGTTTCACCTTGACTGTACATCCATAATTAGAAAAATGGAAATTTTGTTTGTGTTGCATCGTAATGTTTTCTTGAGGTGAAAGATTTCTCCCTCTACATAGTCTGGCTGAAAGAATTAATAGTCTCATTCAGCAATCCAAGGAAAACCCCCTCCTGTATATGACCACTGTTGTAGCCTTAGAAGTAATGATTCTATCAATGAAATTTTTAATAAAGCAATTACTTGAGTTTTCTGCACACTTTTGTGAAGCACCAGATGGTCAGTGGAGACCACTGAATTTTGACCTTAAATATTTCATAAATGGTATTGGTGGAAGAAAGAAGGCAAAGGTGGACTTAAAGATGAGAAGAAAATTAGGATCCAATTTTTTTTCCCTAGAACTAAAAAATTCTGCTAAAAGATTCTTTTTCCTATCAGTACAAGCATATGTCACCTGTTCAAAATTCATTCTGATTTTTTAAAATTCAGAAATGCAAATCAACAAGTGAGATGTTCTTATGGAATTTAGCTGTTCCATTTCTGCTTCTTATCCCTCCTCTTTATTTTAAAATGATGAATAAAATGTATTTCCATCCATACAATTACTTTGAAAACAGAAAATAAGTTTGTGTCACACCTGCTTCCTCATAGTTGACAGCAAAATCTGCATTAAATTTATTTCCCTCTTGAGGATCATTAGTATTTTATTTAATAAACAAAAATACAAACTACTGATGACATACCCAAATTTATTTATTTATACATAGAAATATATATTTATATTCTGCATTCTTAGCAGTGGGTGAGAAAAACAAATGCAGATACCCAATAAGATGCATGTTTCAATTCAATATTTTTCCTTTCCAGTATTTATTTGAATATTTATAATAATATAAAATTGTGCAGTAATTTGTAATTTAGCAAATAAAAGGCTTTTTAAAATTTAAAATGACTATTTTATAAAGAAAAATAAAAAAAGGGAATTTCATTAAATTGGCAATAAGCAATTTAAAATGTAAAATGTGCTATTCCAGCCCTCTGATATCACCTGGTGGGTGGATCTGGTTCTGCCTAGAATTGCTCCATGGCCCAGGAATGGCACTGTGTTGCAACAAAAGCTTGCACTCCGCCTACTGAAAGTTTGGTGACAAAAAGCTACTTGTGGTTTAGAAAGCTCTAAAATGGAGTTGCAGAAGAGAGATTGGAATGAGTAGATCTCAGGACAGGCCTAATTTAGGTTATATTTCTTTGGAGTAATATTTTCTAGCCAATTCCTTCCTTTGCCTTCAGTGACAGACACATACTGTCCTGGCCAGTATCGGCCAGAAAAATTTAACATGCAGTGGGAGAGACACCACTCCTCTACAAACTACTTAGAAATCTTCTGACTGCTAGTTGGTGTTGGTGGGAATGTTCTGCTAGTCTTCTGCCTCTCTGTCCTACATAGTGGCTGTTACAGTCTTTGCATTGTATGCTGTAGATGACTCCTGATTTTCATTATTGGGCTACTGGGTCTTTTGGTTTGCTTAAGATCTTTTGGAGGGCTTTAGTTGGTTGTGTGCTACAGTGATGCCATGTAATTGTAGTTTGTTGGTTGTTTCTGAGATATTTTTGATGCATGGTAGTGTTATCCTTTTCATAGGTTGTACTGGTTGTGCTGAAGCAGATTATGTAGTCAGGCATTTTTTGATAAAGTTGCATGGGTGTCTATTTTTTGTTGGAAGATGTTGTATAGGTGGTCTGTTTCCTTTTTCTGGCATTCTAGGTTGCTGCAGTATGTTTGTACTCATCTGAAAAATGTTCTTACACAGCTTCTCTTGTGAGAGGTTGGGTTGTTGCTTTGTAGTAGAGCACTCAGTTGTTGTGCATTGTTTTCTGATAAACCTGGGTTTCTAGTTTGCCATCATTTCCTTTGCTGATGAGGCTATCCAGGAAGGGTAGTATGTTGTTTTTCTTCTTGCCTGTGAATGTTATTCCTTTGAAGATATTGTTGATTGTCTCATGTGTCATTTCTAGTTGTTCCTTTTGTATTATGATGAAGGTGTCATCTACACACTGGATCCATACTTTTGATTGTATGTCTGGGAGTATTATAGCTTCTAGATATTACATCACGGTCTCAGCTATGAATCCTGAGAGTGGTGATCCCATGGGTGATCCCATTTTAGTATCTGTTTTTCCACTGTATACTATAAATATTTTTATAACCAAATCTCCAAACTAGCATCCAATCCAGTAAAGTTGTTTTTCTCTTAAACATACTGCTGATTTTCATGGTGACTGTCAGATTTTAAAGTTGAATTTTAAAAACCAAAGGCAAACTGTTAGCTAGTAAGACCAATTTGCATGTTATTGTTTCCCAGATTCTACATAAACTTGAATGATTTATGATTAATCAAGAAAAATACAATATCAGAATCCTATTTTAAAGCATTCATTATACAGTAGCATACACATATGATTGCGAGTGCATGTGCTACTTAATATATCTAATTTTTCCGAGTTTTCCCAAAACTTATGTGGTTTGTGTGTGTGCAAAAATCTGAAGAACAGAACCGTAACATTTGGCCATAAGCAAAAACATTACTGTTGGGAGAAGAAGTGTTATAATTTGAAGAAGTGGTTGTATAACCAATGTCATTACTTGAGTAAGGTGGATCCCCCCCCTTTTTTTTGGGTGGAATCAGCAAAGAAAAACAGTTTGCTGGCTGAAAACCAAATACTTCATTTTAAATACTATTGTTTACAAAATTAAAACAAAGTATCTTTATTTTGTTTATATTTTAACAGGTTTTTCTCTGTCCTCTATGGAAGAAGAAGGGATTCGTCATCTCCATGTTAACAGTGTCAAAGATACAGGTCTGGCTTTTAAAAAAGGTATGATGCTAGAACTTGCATCATATTTTCTTCTCTAAAATATCTTCAGAATCCAAGGGTTTCCCCCCCTTCTATTATTCAAGAGTAGATCATCTCTTGTACCATGTAAAAATAATTTCTGAATTGCTGTAAGATGCTGCAATTTCTTCAAAATTATTTATCTATTCATTATCTTTTAGATATTATATATAATGTGTTAACAGATTACTGTATACCTTCTTTTTACCATTGAAAATTCATGATTTTAAATTTAGTGTATCTTTATATATTTCTCCTAATTTAAAAGGTAACAAAGTTGCCCTAACTGTAAGAATGCAAGAATCCCAGATGAGAGCTCACGAGAATATGTGTGGGTGTAAAATGTTCCCTTTTAGTTGGTGGTTTAATAACTAGTCGGCTAAAGAATTCCGACTGGCGGGGTTGAGGAGGAGAGCCTTTTCTGCCATTGCCCCTGCCCTGTGGAACATCTTGCCCCTGAGGTGAGGTTGGTCCCCACTCTTCTGGCCTTCAGGAAGAGTGTCAAGACCTGGCTCTGCCAACTAGCTTGGGGATCCAAGAGTGATAGGCAGCCCTGGGGGTGGTTGATGACTTAAAGAGGCTCTCTCTGCTTTTTAGTTTTCCTCTGTTATCTTCTTCTATCTTTTGTAATTTTTGTATTTTTATAATGGTTTTTTAAATAACTTTTTATTTGTAAGCTGTCCAGAGTCACTTTTATAGTGAGATGGGCAGTGTATAAATTTAATAAATTATTAATAAATAAATAAATAAATAAATAATATAGGGGCAGGAATATCTTAAAAACAAGAGAGCAAGAAATTTGAAATGTTGATAGCAATATACCATTTTTATGAAAGAGATTTAAATATCAAAAGTCCATCCTAAAGACATGTGTAAAAGGAACTATATAATCCCTATTCTAAAGGAATCTACCTTTTAATGTCTTGGCAGTTTGTTTTCTAAGAACATTATGTATTGAATTGGATCCAGACTTAGTTATGCTTAGAGTTAGATCCACTGCAATAACATTTAGTTAGGCATGACTAAATTGTTCCAGATCTGATGATCTATTCGAACTGTCCTGGCATAACTACAGAACCAGATGGAGTAGACATTTGGTTTATATATTAGTAGTAATACGTCAAGTGAAGTTTGAGTGTGAACAAGTCAAGGAATTTTGTAAAACTTGGATAGTGTAGAAGAAGGATGGAGTATTTCTCACTAGCAGATATGTATCTTAAACAAAATATATGGAACAATTAAAGAATTAAGCCTGGCACAGCCTGATGTTCCTGTAACCTGATTCCTGCTGGCTATTGACTGATTGTTAAAGAACCTCCAACACTCTGAAACATTTAAAGAATAACCTCTGGGAGCTGGAGAAGAGGTTTCATCCTCAAAATCTGAGTCAAGGTTGAAGATAGGACCAAGCATGAGAAGGCATGGAGGGGTATTGAGGGCTCCTTCAAATGAACTTTCTGTGGTTCATTGAATTCTGAGTTATGTACATGAAGTTGCTGAGTTTCTGGCCAAATGCTAGGATATAAAACCATGCAAAATCTCTATCCAGCCCTTGGTAATTTAATATTTCTGGAGTGAGGAACGAAGGGTTTATGGTTGCAGGCAGTTATAATAAATTTAACAACAACAACAATAAAACAGGAAGCCACAGTCCATCAGAACATGGTGAAACAGACAGGCTCCAGATTTAAAAAGGAGTGCAACAAGGCGGCATACTCTCCCCTTATTTATTCAACCTATATGTGGAATATATATGAAGAGAAGCTGGATTGGAAGAAGAAGAGTGTGGTGTTAAATTGGAGGAAGAAACATCAATAAACAGTGCTTTGTTGATGGCACTATGATAACTGAAAATGCAAAGGATCTGCAAGCTCTAGTAATAAAAGTCAAGGACCACAGTGAAAAAAAAGAGACTAAAATTAAATATAAAGAAGACCAAGCTAATTGCAAGAGGTAGAACAATCAGCCTTAGAACTGATAAGGTAGATACTGAAGTGGTGGACAGCTTCTGCCTTTTAGGATCAACCATCAACAGTAAAAGAACACACAGTCAAGAAACACACCATAGACTAGCACTTGGTAGAACAGCCATGAAGCCCTTGGGTAAGTTATTTAGATGCTGGAATGTGTCTATATTAACAAAGATCAGAATTGTGCAAGCAATGGTGTTCCCTGTGACACTCTATGGATGCAACAGTGGGACTTTGAAGAAGCAGGATGGAAAGAGTATTAATGCTTTTGAACTCTGGTGTTAGAGAAGATTTCTGAGAATATCATGGATAGCCAAGAAGGCAAACAAATGGATCATTGAACAAATCAACCCAATGTTCTCACTCGAGGCACAAATGACCCGGCTCAAATTATCCTACTTTTATAAAGACCTAGCTCTCTGGAGAAGGCTCTAATGTACAGAAAATAAAAGGATTTATTCTTTTGTGTCTAGGGCTTAGGGAAATTAAAAATCCTAAACATGGACACCACTTACATGTTCAGTCTTAATATGTTGCTTTCCCTTTCCAGGTCTGAAAGCAGGTGATGAAATTGTTGAAATTAATAAGAAGGCTGCTGAAGACCTGAACTCAGCCATGCTGAGAGATGTTCTTGTTCAGCCTTCTCTGTGCCTTATCGTACGGACCTATCCCGAGAGAGAGGCAGGGCAGAATCGAATACACTTACCACCTCGGCGCACAGACAGCTCTTTTGACTTAACTGACAGTCCACTGAAATCTGTATGCAGCACCCAAGGTACTCATGTTTATTGGCATGTGGTAAGCTTACATTAGGATCTCTCTGTACTCAAGCATGCTATATGTAACCACTTAAGAGTAGTTTACAGGACTTTGCAGAGACAAATTCCAAAACTGTGGTAGCTGTACTTGTTGTTTCATGTAAAAACACGTGCTAGGTATCAGTATTGCTTAGTAGTTCAAAACCAGATATCCAGAGTTGAAAGGAAGTACAGTGATTCATCATATATGATATTGGCAGTTTCAAGGCAATCAGTCATAGTGCTGGATTAAATAGAGCAGTGACTTGCTATTTATATGCTGGACTACAGAGAACAGCACCCCCATGTTAAGAACAGATTCAAACTTTGAAGATATGTATTCTTCATGGCTGTAGAAATTCACAGTTGGATAGCGAAGAGTATACCAAAGAATATCTGCGGGGAATTTTATTTCTGCATACACACATACTTGCCCAGTTTAGTGCAATTAAAGAACTTGTTGCGTGTAAATATAAATTATATGGACTGGCTAAAAAGTCATTTAATTATACAAAATATAAATCTCACTATAAAAATGTGGAGCACATATGTAAGACAAGTATGAAAAGAAAATGCTTGTGGCTTTTGAAAAGAGAGGTGGCTATATTTATGAAATAAAATTCAGGACCCGACTCCAGACAGTGGCCTCACCCCGGACCTAATTTTCTTGTCGGAGCAGTGGCAAGGTGATCTGAGGGGAGAATTACATCTTCCCCTTTGTCATGGTCAGATCATGCCCTGGTGGCCTTGAGATTCTCTTGTGCCGCCCCCCTCTGCAGGGAGGCAGGATCCATTCGATTGGTCTGCCCCCGGCGACTGATGGAGCTGGCTGGGTTTCAGAGGGAGCTGAGGGTTATACCCGAGTCTCTCCTGCATGGTCCAGTGGAGGCCCTGGCTGCTGCCTGGAATAGGGAGGCAGCCGGAGCATTGGACAGGATTGCACCTGTGTGGTCTCTCTTGCCCGCCCAAACCTGGCGCTCCCCATGGTTTATGGAGGAGCTGAGGGTTTTGAAGAGGGTTAAGAGACGCCTAGAGCGCCTCTGGAGGAAGACAAGAACCAAACCCGACCAAACACAAGCTAGAGCCGCAATTAAGGCCTACCTCGTGGCGATTAGAGTTGCGAAGTGCCAGTACTTCTCTGCTCTTACTACGTCCTCAGAATGCCACCCGGCGGCCCTGTTTAAGATTACCCGATCCCTTCTGGGGAAAGGGGAGTCAGAAATCCATCTACAGGGCTGTGCTGAGGAATTTTCAGGGGACCTGCAGGATAAAATCGCTCAGATCTGGACCGAGTTGGACTCCGAGTGCAAGACAGAGTCAGAGGAGATACCCAGGGAACGTACTTACCAGGTTATCTGGGACCGGTTCGATCCTGTTGAACCCGAGGAAGTGGACAGGATCCTCTGGACTGTAAATGCTACCACTTGCCAAGTAGACCCATGGTGAAAGCAGCTCGGGAGGTGACATGTGGCTGGGTCCAGGTGATGGTAAATACATCCTTGAGAGAGGGGTGTTCCCAGCAGCCTTTGAGGCGCTAGTGCACCCCCTCCTCAAGAAACCATCGCTGGACCCTACTATACTGGACAATTTTCGCCCAGTTTCCCACCTCCCCTTTTTGGGGAAGGTGGTTGAGAAAGTGGTGGCATTGCAGCTCCAGAGGATTCTGGATGAAACGGATTATCTAGACCCCTTTCAGTCAGGTTTCAGGCCCGGTTATGGGATGGAAATGGCATTGGTCGCACTTATGGATGACCTCTGGCAGGAGTGGGATGGAGGCAGTGCATCCATCCTTGCTCTTCTTGACCTCTCAGAGGCTTTTGATACCATCAACCATGATATCCTTCTGGACCGACTTAGGGAGTTGGGGGTGGGCGGCATGGTTCTGTGCTGGTTCACCTCCTTCCTCCAGGGTCGGTCCCAGTCGGTGTTGATAGGGAGTGAGAGATCTGGCCCATGGCCCCTACTTTGTGGGGTGCCGAAGGGTTTGGTACTCTCTCCGCTCCTTTTTAACATCTACAAGAAACCACTGGGTGAGATCATCCGTCACTACGGGGTGAGGTATCATCAATATGCAGATGATACCCAATTATACATCTCCATTCTGGGTGAAGTAAGTGATGCCATGGACACCCTTTCCGAGTGCCTGGGAGCTGTGTGGGCCTGGATGGGGGACAACAGGTTGCGGCTGAACCTGGGGAAGACGGAGTGGCTGTGGATTAATGGCTCCTCGATTTCTGGGAAATTGTCATCTTTAGTTCTGGATGGGGTTGCACTGCCCCAGACAGACCCAGTGCGTAACTTGGGGGTCCTCCTGGACTCACGGCTCCTGCTCAAAGAGCAGGTAGCAGCCGTGGCTAGGAGAGCCTTTGTGCAACTTCGTGTTGTGCACCAATTACGCCCCTTCCTGGAGCGAGAGGCCCTTCGAACGGTCACTCATGCCCTGGTTATCACCCATACAGACTACTGCAATGTGCTCTACATGGGGCTACCCTTGAAGAGTATCCGGAAGCTACAGCTGGTGCAAAATGCAGCCGCGTGGGTGATCTTGGGTTTCCCAAGATTAGCACATGTCACCCCTTTGCTCCGTGAGCTGCATTGGTTGCCAGTATGCTTCCGGGTCCAATTCAAGGTGTTGGTTATTACCTTTAAAGCCCTACATGGCATGGGTCCAGGTTACCTAAGGGACCGTCTCCTCCCCATCATATCAACCCATCCCTCCCAGTCATGCAGAGAGGGCATGCTACGGACCCTGTCTGTAAGAGAATTCCATCTGGCGGGGTCCAGGAAGCGGGCCTTCTTTGCAACAGCCCCTGCCCTTTGGAATATCCTTCTCCCGGAAGTGAGATTGGCTCCCTCTCTCTTGGACTTTAGGAAACAACTAAAGACCTGGTTTTGTTATCATGCCTGGGGCGGGAGAGAGAATAGTCATTCCTGGGGATGGTTAGTTTCTTAGAAGGACCCTGCTCTGCTTGCAAATCACAGAGAACTTCCAGGCATTGGGGTTTTTATCATATTTATTTTATTATGTATTATAGTATTTCACAGTTGTATATTTTTCTTATTTATTTTTTATTGTAAACTGCCCAGGGTCCCTTTTGGGAGATGGGCGGTGATAAATTTGATTAATAAATAAAATAAAATAAATATATGTGGATGTGTATAACTGTCTCCTGGCTGGCTGGCAGCACCGATCCGGGCTTGAAAAACTATGCAGGTCTCACCTGGTTTGTATTTGGATTGGGATTACAGGAAATCCCTGTCATTAGGTTAGCCCAGTGTTTCTCCACCGTAGCAACTTTAACCTCAGTGCTGGCTGGGGAATTCTGGGAGTTGAAGTCCAGACGTTTTAAAGTTGCTGAGGTTGAGAATCACTGAGTTAGCCTGAGAAGTTAAGAAAAAAAAAATCAGGAAGACAGCAAAGGCAATTCACTTCTACGCTGTTGCCAGAAAAAACTACATGGATATGGAAGTCCCTAAGAGTGAGGCTTGACTTGAGGACATTTTACCTTTTATGCAGTTACTTTTATTATATATCATAGGCATGTTCTAAGGAAACTTGACAAAAATATAGAAAAGAAATTTAGGAAACTGCAGTTAGGGCATCCGTGTCTGTCTCTCTCATGCATACACATATACCAAGTAAAACATACTTACATAGAAATATATTTGGCCACAAGATGTCAGTAGTGACCTATATGAAAATTCATTCACTGTAGGAATTATTTAAGAATAACACTAAGTACACTTTGACAGTAACAAAACAAAGATTAAAAAGGGGTTATTTGCAATGCAGTGAAAATAGGCCTTCAAGTGCATTGAATGCACATTTTATGCAATTTGGGAGGCAAGCCCCTTTGTGTTCACAGAATATAGATTGTGTGGGTCTTTTTCCAGTATTCAGCAGTAAAAGAGTATAAAAATGAATGGTAAGCTAGCTTTAGAACACATTTTTAGAGTTTTATAATTTCTGTACTATATATGTCTACTCAGAGTCATTAAAGGAAGAAGGGAACAGGAGTTTGGATTTGCCACATAAGGTATGATGTAGATTGACCGCAGCAAATGTTGGACATGACTAAACGGGAACCTTTACCTACATACCTGCCTACCTATATATAGTATCCTTCCTTTATTATTTTTATAAATAACTCAAGGCAGCGAACATTCCTAATACTCCTTCCTCCTTCTATTTTCCCCACAATAACAACCCTGTGAGGTGAGTTGGGCTGAGTGTGACTGGCCCAAGGTCACCCAGCTGGGTTTCATGCCTAAGGCAGGATGAGAACTCTCAGTCTCCTGGTTTCTAGCCCATTGCCTTAACCACTAGACCAAACTGGCTCTATTAGTCACAATTATATTATATCTATTATATCTATATATCTATATATTAGTCACAGATTATAGAATATTCTCCATGCCTTCACTGAACATACCCCCTGTCAGGGGGAAAAATACAGTAATGATATTATCATACTTTTCAATAGTGTACTTGGGTATTTCTATGCCTTGTATGTTTGCAAGCAACAGGGGCCATCCAGAAATAAGGACTGATATATACGTGTATATAAGTTTGAGTGTGTGTGTATGAATACGCATGCATGCATGCATGCATTCATTCATTCTAGGAGCCATTCAACATACAGGTCATAGTGATAAGAATATCCAACTGTAACTCATATTATTATTTAGAGATGGAATATTTGGTTTATATTTAATGTCAAAGATAGCCATAGGCTGTTGTTCACTTCTAGCTCTGCTAACATCCTGTGTTTCTTCATTGTTTTTCCTGAGTAACAATCATCTTCAGTTAGAGAAGGCAAGGAGATACCTGAAAAATCAGGTCATCCAAATTGCACCAATATAATAATTGAGCTGAAGTCATCTAAACCTTCAAATTTTGAATTTGCAAACTCAGGAAAAAAGCAAAGGAGGGTGGAAAAAAGGGAAATTAGAACAGGGATAGAGGGAATTGGTGTTTGAATCTTGGCAGCAGCTATATCCTGGAGCTTAGTACTGGACCTGGAGAGGAAGGTTTAATTTAGTCCGAAACTGCACCAACATCTGAATGTCATACTGAAGCCTCATTCCAACAGGCAGCAGATTTCCTAAAAATACTGTAAAAGTAGATAGGAAAAATAAGCTAAATTAAATACTACTAACATTAATTGTTTTTATTTTTATTAAATGGTTAATTAAGAGTATGCAGCACATACATACTCTTCTAGTTATCTCCATCCCCTGTTAATTCAGTTAATTCTAAGTCTGAAATAAATTAAGTATATAAACTTCTCTGTATGCAAAAGTTCTCACTTGTGGGTTCACATGGCAAGGAGGTATCACATGCAAAGGTGGTGACAATGGCACAGGGATTTCTTGTTGATGGGCAAAAAAATCTGAAGGGATAATTGGTCCCTGACCTTTGATTGACTGCAAGTTGCATACCTTTGCCACATAGCAATAAAGTGCTTAGATTCAGAACTGTCTGGTAACATGGATTCTGAATGCACTTGTACTATATAACACCCAAAGGAGACATTTCAAGTGTATGGACAACAATGGTAATTTTAAAAAAATCAAAATTCAAAAGTGAATGGCACTTACTAGCTCAGCATCAGAGTCCACTAGTAATGCCTTTGGTGAAGCAAAATGATTGTCAAACAGACTTATTGTTAAGGCCAAAAGGACAGTCAGTCCTGTGACTAGAGAACACACAGCATCATGGGCAGGTGATTCAGTAAGCCAAACTTTTCCTATCACTTGTTCTTTTGTTATTTCCTCTTCCTTTACCATATTTTTGAAGTAGTAGAAATAATAAATCTGGTAATATATGTGTTTTTAGAGAGGATCTTCCACACTGAAAGAGCTTTTCTATTGAAGCCCCTTGCCTTGCCTCATCTGACAGGATAAATTGGAGAAAGCGTCAGCGAAATGACCTTGGGCAGGAGGAACCCCTTCAAGTAACCTGGCTGCAAACCTTCAAGGCTTGGAAAGTTAAAAACATCTTGAATGGACTCTGAAATGGACTAGCAGCCACTGTAGAGCAGTGGTGTAGAATGACCATATTGGTCCCTTAACAATCTCACTGCCTTATTTGGGCTACCTGAAATTTAATTTAGATGTGGGAGTGTTTTGACTGTACTTGTTTAAAGTTTTTTTAAAGGTATATCTATATATACACACACATATACAAACATTCAGTACATACTTTAAAGAAGAAAATATATATTAAAAATTAAAATTATATACTTTTTTTCAGTTTCAACATTATGATTCAATTTTAAACACTGAATTAAACATAGACCATATTGTCCAGTCTTGCCTCTCCTTCAGTTCAAAACTAATTTGAAGGGTGAGAGTTGCAAATTTTGTTAAGCAAAATTTGGAGTCTGGAATATACACATTCTTCCATGAGTACATAAACTCCTTTTGTGCAATAATCCAAGCTTGATATAGCCTAAGTTCTTTGATTTGGGGGATGTAGTTTAACAAAACATTTGCATTTTAACCCTCAATTGCTTTCCAAGAACCTGGTTCACCATACTAATAATAGCTAATATAAAGAGTCTTCTCTAACTGAAATTTTGTAGCCCAGATCTGATAGCTCTAACACAATCTAACTTATTCGGTTTATACTACCACAGACAATATTTTTATTTTATGAAAAGAAACTCATGAGGCTTGAATCTATAATTAATTATAGAGAGTAAACATTAAGAGACCTGTATTTGCCATCCTCATTTGCTGCTACAGTAACCTAATCTTCCATCCGTCAATTTTCCTTACCCAGTCCTCGTTCCTTTAATATAATGCAAAGATAATGTATTTTTTTAATGGCCAAGCAGTAAAATTCATAGTCTGAAGTCTTGTAAATATATTATGCCATAGCGTGCCATGAACAGATAAATAAAAATGAACAATGAACACAGAATAGATATGACAGAAATGGGGCAAGCATTCCACTACAGTTTGATAGAAATTGTATGAATAGCTTGTATTACTAAGTAATAGCATTATTCCTTGCTAGTAGGTAAATGAAGTAAAGAATGTGCGTTTTTAAGAACGGAAGGCACTACTGGATGTTCTTTATAACTCAAGATTAAAAATAGTTCTCTTTGGGGGAATAATGTCTCTACTGCAGGAAGCAGATTATGGTATACTTTTTGTGTAACAGGAAAGAATGCCCGAATAGTTATAAAAAGTGTTAGGTTCATTAGCATCAGCTAAGGAAGTCAATGTTGACTTGGCTTAAAGTCACTTCTCCACAGGACATCAAATGAAGTTATTCCAACTAGGATATATGACATTATTTTAACTATTTCTGTAGATGCTTTAAACATTTTTTTTTAAAAGGGGGGCACTGTTAGTTGAATGCTGAATATTTGGATGTCTTAGGATTGGAATGCTATAAAAAGATGAAATAGAATATCCGACAGAGTAAAAATGCATCTCTGCCCAGATCTACTTATATATCCTTACTTTGTTCTACTTTTAAAAGTATTCCAGTTTTATGATACTCATAATAGGCAACATGGTCTAATAATACAGATATAATGTCAGTAGTGGTTCTATGATAAGTAGATACAGTTTTTTTCAGTTGAGTTCTCAGGAGTCAATAAACCAGTCTTATCATACATTCCAGCATGTTTGATCCCTAGGATTTGTTTTTCTATATAAATGAAAAGAAATTATACCAAATATCCAGTTTTGTAAGGTAAAATACCTGGCACATTTTATTCTGATTCGACCCTATCCTGATACATATGATGGTGTGATCCAGGAACAAAAGTCCATTCTTTTTTGGAGTCTTGCAGATATTAGAGAAGATAAAAGGAGATTTATTATTATTTCTTTTCTCGTAACATGTTTGTGTTTTCTGGGTTGGTACTGAAATGTGAATAATCCCATTCTGTCACCCTTGTTTTGCATCCTGGCAGGTCACCTGCTCAGCAGCAATCAAGACAAGTGTGCTGAGACAACTCTAGAAGAGACAGATGTGAACATCTTGGAATCCTCTGATGAGAGTGATAAAACAAGCAAGGTGCGAAACTTTCATTTTCACATTGTAAATAACAAAATCTCTGCTGGCTCAGATTTGTAACGCCTTGCCTTGCTTCCAGGAGAATATCGTCCTCGTTTTTTTAAGATGTTTACAAATGATATGAAATGAAACCAATTAGTGCCTCGGTTACAACTCATTATCACCTGCTAAATGCAAAGTTTCTGTCTGCCTATAATAAATGCAAGAGCTATGGAGTCCTGGTAATTATCTTGAGTTTCAAATATTAATAATGATATTGCTCCTTTTTAGCATGTCACTGCCTCATTGAATGGCATAATTTTACACACATATGTACGTATGCCTCCATTTTTAATATATGACCTATATAAGTTTGTGTGTGTGTGTGTATTTGTTAACTTGTACCAGTTTTCATGGAAACAACCTAATTGGGAAGTTATTTCAAGGCAATCTACCTTTGACTGAAGCAGAACACAGCAATTATATTAAACTGACTGAACAAATGGATTGCTAATTGCTGTCCATTAGCATATGAGCTTGCCAGTTTAATTTTCTTTTGTAGTAGCTTACTGTGAAGTTTATTATCTGGAAATTCTTCTAGAGGTGCATGTGTCTGAAATGTAACTTTAAAAAGACAGGCACCCTGAATAATATGTGAGAGGTATTTTTCATCTGAACCTCACTAATCCAGCTTTCATAGAATATTTTGCTGTGTTCAAGCATTTGTCTAATACATGGGGAGGGATGGGGGCATGCAAAAAACCCTCATCCCACTTCTGCCTAATCTCCAACATGTTCAGTGGCAGGAGAAGGTTCAGTCTGAAGGACAACTGGATTGGCACTAGCCTATGCATGGCTATAGCTACTTCAGTTCCAGATCATAGAGTTTACTCTTACTTATATGAACTTGAATATGGTTCTCCTTTAGCCCTCCAGTTGCATTTGTGGACATATGAAGAGAGGTGGAGTCAGGAGTCAGTGCATGCTCTCTGTCCACTTCATATTCTCCAAAAAAATGCCTCCAAATAATGATCTGGTAATCAGAAACAAATGAATTAAGGCAAGAAGTTCCTAGCTCCCTGAATCTTTTTAGTTTTTATATTTTGTGTTCATTTTCTGTCACCTGTTACTTACAGTTCTTTGGCGTTAGAGTAGTATAGCAATAGTGTTATTGCATTGTTGCTATTGTGATAATTACACAAATACCATCATTCGGATTAATACTGTAGTGGTATGATGATGATGATGATACAAATGCCACACCTGGTGTTGGATTTTTATTAGGAATGTTGTTATTAATATTGAATTTTCAGCAAGACTAAAGCTTATTTTGTTTAAATGCCATTTAAATAAAATAAACTTCAGTAATTTAATTTAATTTAATTTAAATGTGACATTTTTTTCCACTGGCCTTTTCCTTTGGGAAAGCAGCTCTGCCTGCTTTGGGAACATAGCCCTCAATCTATACAACCCTGATGTGTGGAAGTGATACAACCCTGAGTAGCTTTCTGCAATATTCATTCCTTACATAAACATCATTCTTCTGAAGGGAATGCCTTGTATCGTACATGTATGCTGCCATGTGGGATAAACACATTAATGCATATTAATATAAGGCAGGAAAATATATTTGCTGATATGACACAGCATGAACAAATGGTAACAAAGATAAATCCACTGGTATATGTAATGTATTCCTGTGAGACAGATGGAGTATCTTCTTGAAAACACAATAATGTAATGAATTTACCTTGTGAGAGTTGGGTCTGACCTGTGAACTAATGCACTAACCGTGTTGCCATTGAATCTTAGAGGAAAGGAAGGAAAGTGCACTTGGCCTCTGATTTCCTTACTCTTTGACATATAAGCCTGTAGCCGTTCCTTGATAGCTAGTATTAGACAGTGGAAGTGAGCTAGCAGAAGGCAAACTCAAGCTTGAAGCAGCTGCAGCACTCATTCTAGCTGCTAAAGCTCAAATACTGAGCTCATATGTCATGCAAAAGATGGTGAGTTTGTCCTTGGTTTTATGGAAAACCCATTGTAGGTAAGTGATGCTGAGTTTTAAGTTTAAAAGAGAAGAAGAGAAATAGTAACTTTTCATAATGCATGTCTGTGTTGGATTAGTGTGAGGCTGGGCAGTATACCATTGTTTCTTCTGTTACTTACTTTTAGAGTAATGTATGAATTGGAACATATTTCTAAATTATCTAGTGCTATTGTGCTTTTTAAAGATTCCTATATTTCACAGAGATTGCTTGGAGTGTATCTCATGTGACTAGTTTCTTCTGAGTTTTTCTTATGTAAGGTATCATTTCAAGCTCCATAAATAGCAAATTATGGAAAAAATGCAATAATTTAGTAAATGATTTATGACCAACTTTAAGTAGTTGAGTCATTAATAATCACTTGGTTTAATTATACTACTCATTGTAATCTCAGGGAAAAGGATACATTTAGGAATAGAAAATTAATTAAAGATTTCACCTGTGGAAAAACACTAATTTGTATAAATAAAGAATACTTTTTATAGTATTCTCATTATATGTTGAAATGTATATTTTGTTTTCCTAGTTCTTTTAAATGAGATATAGAATGCTAAATCGTTTCTGGATTTTATTAAATCTATTTTAGGAATATGGGTTATATGGGTTATTCTACAATATTTACTTTGGAGTTGCAGTTATATTTACACTTTATTTTAACAGTTCCTATATGATATAACAATATAATTTAGCACAGTTCCAGGATATTATTCTATCTGATTGTGCTTATATGTAATTTAAGAGTCTAAAGCAGGGTTCCCCAAAATGATCAATATCAACCTCCAAGGGTTGTTGTTATTGTTCATGGTACTATTAGTTAAAGCAGTATTTATTAAATTATTTTCATTTAATAAATGTTTGGGGGGGGGGTTGATGAACAGTCTGAAACTTCATGAAGGAGTCAATGAGCTGAAATGTTTGGGGACCCCTGGTTTAAAGCAACTTTTTCCCAATGCCTTGCAATATGTCATTATACTACTCCTGTCATGTCCAATGAATAAGCTGTTGAGAGTAAGGATGATACTGTGATGGAGATATGCAGAAACTGTTACCAGGCAAAGGAGGCTGAAACACTTTTTAAGTCCAGAACAGCTGATGCCTCCCTAACTTGCTGAAATATAAGAAAGAAGAGGAGGCACAGCACAATCAGACTTGCAAAATCCTGTTATTACAGCCAATCTCAATAAAAGTAGCTTTAGCCTTCTTGTGATTTTCTGGTCTGGTCTACCTGGTGGGCCTGACAGTAGCTGATGTGAGCTATTGTCCGAAATTTATGGATTGGGAAAAGCTATTTTCAGTTAATAGTTACCTCTGATGGAAGTTGTATCCCAAAAGATATTTCACTTTATTTCTAATTTTGTTTTTAGCATTGTATTGCTATTATAGCACTGTGTGTGATATGTTAACTGAAAATAACTTCTTACTGAAATGTTGAACTACACTGACAAACAATAATTAGCTTATGCTTTCATTAAAAATTTAATGATTTCCTATCCTTGGAATATAAAATATTCTGGGTTACAGAGTCTATTAGAGACTAAGATCTGGCTGAAGTGTATTCAGATAGCTGAAATAACATTAAATAATTTGAGAATGTTTACATTTAACTGTTTTATAGTCAGGTAAGAACACAATTTTGATTATGCTGGAAAGAGGTATTTCTAGTTCAGTCCATTGTGCATCCTGTTCTGCAACCAACTTTTTTTGTGTGTGCCTTTGAGTCAGTGTTGACTCCTGGTGACTGTCTGGATTCGTCTCTGCAGTTTTCTTTGCAAGATTTTTGGGAGTGGTTTGCCATTGCCTGCTTCTGAGGGCTGTGAGTGACTGGCCTAATAGTTGGGATTATGCCCAAGGCAGGATTAGAATCACAGTCTCCAGGTTTCTAGCCTGGTGCCTTAATCACTACATCAAACTGGCTCTCTGAAGCTGACTATGCACACTGTCAATACAGATACTTTTAAAGACAAATATATGTAAAAAAGTAATGGGTGGTATGTAATCTGTTGCAAGGAACTGATGCTTGTCAAAAAGGTGGTATATAATAGTATTTTTTTTAAAAAATTATTTATTCAATTTCTATAGCCACCCATCTCAACCAGTGACTCTGGGTGGCTCACAACAATAAAAACCATAAAACAATTACAATTAAAACAATTACAATAAAAAATAAATACATGTATACATGGCTGCCAAGTAAACAATGTAAGATGTCAATACAACCAAGAAACGGGACCATTACCACACTCAGGGCCCCAGGCCCGGGCACATAACCAGGTCTTTGTGGCCTTACGAAAGGCCAACAGTATGCTTCTGTTTACTTTGTTTTACGGAAGCAAGAGCTTGTAGGCCAAGGAAAATATAAACATTAAGTTGTGTGCAGTAGGAATGGGTTTCTTTAAAAAGAGGGTAGTGAGACAAGAAGATATAGCATCATGAATGAATGAGTGCTAAATGAATAAGAATTGAATGCAAACGTGAGTGACTAGTATGAAGGAAGTACATTGCTTGGTTATTTGTCATATATAGAGAAGGAATGAGGATCAAATTACAAAACAAATATATGGAGGAGAGGGAAGAGTGAATGGATTGAAAGGAAGGAAAACACTGAAAAAGTGGTAGCTGGATGGTTCAGAAGAGATCCTCAGAAAGACAGAGGTGAGAAGTTTAAAGAACAAATGGCAGAGTATAGACATTGAGGAAGCAAGCATAGAAAGTATGGACAGGTATAGTGAATAGTGTTTATGTAAACAAATTTAGTTAATTTTTTTTACCTTCTACTTTTAATTTCTTCTGCTTACTACTACTTTTTTATATGCTTTGCATAACAGTGGTTATTCCTATGGAACAGCATGGTGGATATATATATTTAGTGCATAATCTGTTTTCTAACAAAATAATTTCCAGGACCAATTGCTGATTTGTATATTTTTTTCCAATATGTCACAGTTTGCTTTATTCTACACTTCTTAGAACAGAAAATTCTACTTTAAGATGGCTAATTCAAAGGAATTATAATACGACTTTATGAATTCTGGAAATAACCATTTGTCTTAATTTTATAGAGTACAGAACAGGTTGCTGCTTTTTGTCGCAGTCTTCATGAGATGAATCCATCTGACTCTAGTGTGACCCTCCAGGAACCTACTGGACCTCAGCAATCCACCACAAGACAGCTAACTGATGCTGATAAACTGCGCAAGGTTATTTGTGAACTGCTTGAAACAGAATGCACGTATGTCAAGGTAATACACTGTTTTAGTTATGTGCTTAATCTGCATGTCTAGGAGTATAGATTAGAGACACAAACTTGATCCATTGTATGTATTCTGCTAGAGTTAACACATAATGCTCATGAGTACCATCTCTGCTCTTCTCTCCCTCTCTCCCATCCACACTCATGCAAACTTACCTTAAGCAGAAGGAAGGTGACATTGACTCTTGGAACATCATATCTTCAAAGGAAAGAGACTTTGCTATACATCTTTCCTCATCTCTCTTTATTCTACTGCCATCAGCTCTTTGAAAAAGCCCTTTGGAGCACAACAAGAATGCCTCTTCGTTGTTGTTTTTAATCCAATCAGTCCAATTTTCAGAGACTGCCTGGACAAGTCCCTGCAATTTTCTTGGCAAGGTTTTTCAGAAGTGGTTTGCCATTGCCTCCTTCCTAGGGCTGAGAGAAAGGTCACCCAGCTGGCTTTGTGCCTCAGGCGGGGCTAGAACTCCTGGTCTCTCGGTTTCTAGCCTGATGCCTGAACCATTACACCAAACTGGCTCTGCCTCTTTGTTAACAGTAGAAGAAACAAAACAAAACCGCTCACCATTTTCTCTCTATCTTCAGAATAAGCCTCTGTTAGGTTTTCTCTCCTTTGCTCTGATAATAGAGGATCTAAAGCTTGATGCATCCAGCATAGCCATATTTGTAATAACCAGTTGATTAAGGTTTATTGAAGTAGAGTTAGCAACTGCAGAAGAAAGGGGAGTAAGTTACAGATATCAAATATAAAATCAGTTAAATATTACAGGTAGTAATATTAGGTTACTTTGGTTCCTTGGTTAAGAATGGAAATTGGGACTGGGATTTCTGTTGCTAAGTGACCCAGACATAAAGCATGATGTCCCATGATCACACCACTTAGCAATGGCATTTCCGGGACTTCCGGTTGCAGTTAAGTGAATCCTGCAACATCATTAAGTACGACATCACATGGTCACCATTTGCAACCTCCTGCGGCTTTCCCATTCGCTTTGCTTGTGGGAAGCCGGCAGTGAAGGTTGCAAATGGTGATCATGTGACTGTGGGATGCTGTGACATAATAATTGCAAGCTGGTCACCAAGCTCCCAGATGCAATCATGTGACTGTGGGAATGCTGTGATGGCCGCAACTACGAGGACTGGTCGTAAGTACTACTTGTTCAGCACTGTCATAAGTTTGAACAGTTGCCGAACGAATGGCCATTAAGTGAAGACCACCTGCATATCTAATGGCTTATCTTTCCCTGTGACTTGGCAACTCCTAAAAACTAAGTCCAAAGTCCTCTTTGTTAGTGAGTGAGAAATCCATTTTGTCCTAAAAAAGTAAACACAAAGCCTCTAACCACCTAAACTATTTCTTTTTTTTTAAATAGTGTAAAGTTTTGATCTGGAAAATTATTGCCCATAGGACTTGCTTTTATCATGTATGTTAAGTGGAGACAATTTTATGACATCAACTATAAATCCTGGTAATATTAATGTAATATTATTTGACTTTCTGTATCTCCTTTAGTATTTGCCCAAAATGCACCTTACTGTGATAAATGCAATATATTGAATACTTCAGCCTTCCCCAACCAGATATCCTCCAAAGGTGGCTGGGAATTCTGGGAGTTGCAGTCCCACAATATCTAGAAAGTTTTAGATTGGGGAAGGCTGATTCAAGACTTTCAAGCCATGTTTTCAATAGCAATGTTTTTCCTTTTCACCTTTGATGACCCAGCATACTTTTAGGTTAGTATTTGTCATATTATTTTTCATATTATATAGACGTGTATTTTGGACATTATAACATGCAACAGTGAATCAGGAATTGGATGCAACGGGAAATAAAATCTATACATTACCCTATGAAGTGTGTTAGTGCTCCAGTAAAGAAAATACAATAAGGATTCTGTGCCAAGTCAAAGCAATATATTTCATCTAATACAAATTTCTTTGGCAGTAGCCAGTAGATGCCTCAAGAAAGTTCCAAACACAGCATTAATGCCTGATATTAAACAATTGAAAACACCACAAAGCTATTTTGAACTTGAAGTTTTTAGATTTGTGGTAGAAAACCCTGCTAAAACTGTAGTCTTTCACTTTCAGGATTTAAATTGTCTAATGGAGAGATACCTGAAACCTCTTCAAAAAGAAACTTTTCTTACTCAGGAAGAGGTAGAGTACCTTTTGTTTGTTGATCAAAATAAAAAGGATAACTGTAGATTTTATGTGTATAAAAAGTGGATGTGATATTACTGTATATTTCTAAAAGCCAATTTTCATGAAATTCTTCAGTGATTTTTTTTAAACTAAGGCTAACAAAGGTGAACATGGCTAACACAGCACCTAAATTTAGTTAATTGCTTTTATGATATACTTTTTGTGAAAAGCAATTTTTTTAAAAATTGTCTTCCTTACCAGCTTGATGTTCTTTTTGGGAATCTGACTGAAATGGTGGCATTTCAAGTAGAGTTCTTGAAAACACTTGAAGATGGAGTGAGGTTGGTGCCAGATCTGGAAAAGCTTGAAAAAGTTGACCAATTTAAAGTAGGTCTTTAACTGCAATTCTTTTAGTAATAATTAGAGATACTACCACAGTAATTATATGGACATTTTTTCCAGATTTGTATTTGTTTTTGCAAATCATTTGCTAAGAAACAACTTAGATGAAGATGAAATCTTAAAAAGCAAAATACGTTAGTGATGCAAGCTGCAACCAAGGATAATTGCAATGTCTATAAAAGCATGCATTATTATACAGTATATGTAATTCCATATGTCCATTTTTGTTTAGGAAGAGTTAACAACAGAAACATTGCTACCTAAAATCCTAGTTCAGCAAACCTAAGATATCACTTCCTACAAAACGACTGAGGCAATGTCTCTGAATTATAACTGTTGCTTGAATGCTCATTGAAGCAATAGGAAAGTAGTTAAACTGCCTGCAGAAACAGTACCAATGAAAGCTATTAGCCTCTGACTCTTCTCTTTTCTTTACCAGGAATTATCTATCACTTAAAATGAAGGAAAGGGTAACTAAACAAAAATAGTAAAAACAAGGGCTGAAAAACAGGCACTGAAAAATGGCATTAAGTATTGCTATAGGCAGTAATTTACAGTAGGGCAATGGGTGCATGTTCCATAACTCACTGTGATTATGATTTAAATGCAATTTAATTTGTTTTGCTTTTTAAATGTTCATTTGTTCTCAGTGAGGTGACATGTTTGACTGATATTTGATCCCTAGGTATGGGTTTCTTGTAGGACTATGCATTAAATAAATAATAAGGCCAGCCTAGCTACAGTCATCTCTTTGTGTAAGATTTTTCATGTAGTAGCTGATGTCTGTTGCAATGCAGCTACCCAGATAACCTCCCTTTTTCCATTTAGAGGCAGGGGAGGATTGTACAGTGGGATAAATTCTTTCTTCCCAAATGGAAAATTTACCCATGTTTAAAGAAGAAAAAATGTATGAGCAAGGCCAACAATTCCGTATCATTCCTACTCTTTTAAAGAACAGTTTTAAAAAGAGGGAACTTCCCCGTGACCCAATTCTATTTAGTATTGTCTGCTTTTGGTAACAGAATGTGCACATTAGTGTTTAATTTGTATTTAGTATTTTAAGTGATCCTCTTTCTCTCCCCCCCCCCCTTAGAATTTAAAAACAAAAACAAAAATCTTTGCCTTAGTAATTATGGAGTGAAAAGTTTCAGTTACTTGTTGAGAATATTTTTTTCTTTTATAATGTTAAGTTCAGCAGCCTGTCCCCCCAAAATCAATTGCAATATTCTGATTTACATATTCTTGATCCTAGAAAGTGTTGTTTTCCTTGGGTGGGTCCTTCCTGTATTATGCTGACCGTTTCAAGCTATATAGTGCCTTCTGTGCGAGCCACACAAAGGTTCCAAAAGTCCTAGTGAAAGGTAAGAGTGGGATATGCACGATTTCCTTATCTACCCCATATATTATAAAGTTTCTCAAAACTCAAAATTGTCTCAGAGTGTGAAGGTTTGGGTGATGTTGAAACTTCAGGAGACAAATGGGGAAGGGAAATTCTACTTTGCTGGAGAGTAACTGGGTCCATTTGTCAACAATTCTGTTATTGCAAGCTTTTACATTTAGTAGGGAGCTGTACTAAATGGTGGCTAAGATACCTTCAAATTCTATACTTCTGTGATTATATTATGCTAGGTAAGGTTGGTTGAACAATCCTTTTAAAGGGAAGGCATTTAAGTTCCAGATCTTTTCAGCAATATGAAATGTGAGATCCTAATTTCTTTTATGTTGAAAAATATGAAGGAAGAAAGTTAGGATAACATAATTTAAATTTTCATACACTATTCCTTCCTGTATGATTATTTAACTATTTGATCTCTTGATATCATTCAAATACAAGTGGTGGATCAAGCTTAAACTACATCATTTCTGGCTACTTTGTGTATTGCATCCCCAATGACCATTTCTTCTATCTAATATAATACCTGGAAGGATTATTTGCATTTTAAAGATGAGAGTTGAAAGAAGTTTTACCTACGATTTGTATCTTTTAGTGGGGATGCTATATATCACAAAAGAGTATCATCTTGAACATTTTTATTTTAGTATGAACAATTAATTACTCAAAGTTCAGAAAGCAGTAACTGATTTTGACTCTGGCTTGTATGTGTGAGCCAAGCTCTGATTTGCATATGCGATGAATTTGAAATTAAGGACCTCCTCAGATAAGAAGTCCACACAATGTCACACATAAAAGTGAACATGTTGAAAGAGAGCATATCTATTAGTTTCCTTCTATTTTATTCCAGTGTACTTTCAGTCCCAGTGGATTGTTAATGCTTATCGTGAGTTTTATCTTTGCTTTGGATGGGTTCTATTTCTCAATATTTACCATATTAAAAGTTAAAATTGATGCATTTGCTGCTGCTACCATTTCTCACAATTGTTTGATGGGATTTTAATATTGTATTATTTTTTCAACATAGGCTGGCAAATAATTTGGCTTTTGCAGACCGCTGAAAGGGTCTTGGGGGACCCTCGGGGGTTCCCCTAGGACCACACTTTAAGAAACACTGCTCTATATTATCTTGAGAACCTCTAATGAAAGAGAACAGCTAAATAATATGGTAGAAATATTCTGTAATAGAGATAGTAAGATAGAGATATCTTGAGATATCTTCTTTTATTTTCAATAACACAGCTAAGACAGACACGGCATTTAAAGCATTCTTAGATGCACAGAATCCTAGAAGACAACATTCATCAACATTAGAATCTTACCTCATCAAACCAATCCAGAGGATATTGAAGTACCCTCTTCTGCTGAAAGAGCTATTTACTCTCACTGATGCTGATAGTGAAGAACATTATCACCTTGATGGTAAATTGTTTTTCTAACTTGTGATTTCTCCTGTTTGTACTTTTGGTTTTGCCACTGTTTCTGATAAAAGTTTCTTAACACATTAGAAGGTTACCAACATATGTAAGAGAAATTCATGTGTCTGAAAATATATAGAAAATGGAGTTTCAGTTGGTTTCTGTGGTACAGAGGATAGGTAAAGATTAACAAATATTTTATTGCATGTTTTCAAGGAGATATACTTTTTCTGTACTTTTTAAGGGTTGTTTATTGTTAACCTGCTCTAGAGAAAGGACTCAAGACTTAGATTCAATTTTTTTATCCCGCCTCCCCAGCTGTCTTGTCTGTATACTTCTAAACAAGTTTGCCAAAAATTTACTGTATATTTTTATGGATCCTGCTTGAAAAGTTATGTGTTATCCTCTATGACTATACATATAGGCATACAATAGCCAGTTTGGTCTAGTGGTTAAGGTGCTGGGCTAGAAACCAGGAGTCTGTGAGTTCTAGTCCTGCCTTAGGCATGAAACCTGGTTGGGTGACCTTGGGCCAGTCACTCTCTCTCAGCCCAACTCACCTCACAGAGTTGCTGTTGTGGGGAAAATAGGAGGAGGAAGGAGTAATAGGTATGTTCGCCGCCTTGAGTTATTTACAAAGATGATAAAGGCAGGATAGAAAATAAATAAAATAAAATAAACTGTGTCACACATCTAGATGTGTATGACATTGCTTCAACACATGCCAAACATTCAGTTGTGTATGCATCACTGATGGTCAAAGTGTAGATTAACAGAGCACATGCAGTATTATAACCCAACTTGTTTGAATATGTAAGTAGGTGTCCGTGAAAGATAAAATATATACAGATATAATCCCCAGGTTTTACGAGTCTGTAGTTGAAAATCTAGCTTGTTCACTTTAACTGTTGCTCTTTTGCATACTAGGTCAGACTCAGGAGACCTCTCCATTTAGTTGATGAACTACATACACTAATACACTACATAGATACACACACTAAAAATAACTGAATGAGGCAATAATGCAAGAGAAAATAAGGTTCTTCCTAACCAACACAGCATAATAATATCATCATACTGAAATATTAAAAATATGATAGAATTTTTAAGAATATGACAGAAAAGGGCTTTCCATGCTAAGTAATATAATCATGTCAACTCTGCTGTAATTTTTTTTTATATCTTTGCTCTTCTTCTAGTGGCCATAAAAACAATGAACAAGGTTGCTAGCCATATCAATGAAATGCAGAAAATCCATGAAGAATATGGTGCAGTGTTTGACCAGCTCATTGCAGAACAAACAGGAGACAAGAAAGAGGTACCTAGCTCTGAAAATCCTCTCTCAAATTAATGTAGATAATGATGTTTTAACCTCTGTTAGATTGCACTAGATGTTGCCACCTTCTTCCCTGAATGTTGTAGGGAACTGGGCGCTTACTTTATAGAGAAAGAGAAAGTAATTGGAGAGATACCTTGCAGTCAGTAAAGGATATGACTGGGCATAAAATTCAGTTTTGAGGGTGCTCATTATCTTTCTATATTTGTTAAAGAAAACATTTTCATTTCTCTCCTGTTATATATAACATATCTGGAAATAGCAACTAACAACTGATCAGCTTTAGGTCAGTTGTGGCATAAATAGTTATGGAGAGTTGGAATTAGAGCCAAATATTAAAAAAAATAGCAACTTAGATTGGAAGAGATTTAGACTCCTTTTATTTCTGTCATCAATTAGGTAGGCCTCTGTAATTTTAGCTAATGGTTTGGAGAAATTTATTTTGATGAATAGTTTTCAAAAAAAAGCACATGCTGCTTTCTATATTTCTTTTTTTATGATGATGCAATTAAAATAAATAAAAATGGTCAGGATGTGATTCTCATTGTTATCCCATATGTTTGTCACTTAAATGTGAAACCCCAGTGTTAGTACTATTTGCATTTATTACTGCATGTATAATCCCATTTCTGCAATCATGATGACGTAGCTAGGTCACATTGGTATAAATCTGCTTCAGTATGTCATACATAGTGTAACCAAAAATTACACAGTGAAGTAACTGGATTTTGGCTTTAGTTTCCTTTTGATAGACATTCTATAAAGAAATGATAATAGCTAGAATTTTCTAGCCACATTTGAAATAGTTTTAATACCTATAGTATAATGTACCTGGAAATGGAAATTCTTAGGACAATAGTTTTTTTAGGAATTTAAGATTCATCAGCATCATTAAAAGGTACATAACAGGAAGCTGATATTAATTTGCTTTTGCTTTTTGTTTGAAGAAACAAAGCAAGGCAAAAACTAAATAAAACTTTTAAAAAGGAACAAAAAGAAAAAGAAAAAACAGATTAAAAGAAAAAAGGGTGGGATGAAGTGAAAAATTGGGGGCATGTATATATGTCAGTCCCTGGTCTGTTCTGGCTCATCTCAAAAAACTAAGCAGGGCTGGTCTTGTTTAATTCTTTGTTGGGAATCTGCCATGATGGAAAAGATGGGCTGTTGCAGCACTTCAGTCTCCAAAAAAGTATTTTGGAATGCACAGGAGTATGAACATAGCACTTGACTGCAACACCTTAGAGCAGCTCTGCCATTTCTTGAGACTGTGTGGCCAAAGTCAGAGAATCCCAGGAAAAGGAGGAATAATACAAACATTTTAAATAACTATAGCCAGTATTTCTGCTTGGAAGACAAAAGGAATCTGTTAGTCCAGAACACACACAGTACACCAATTTGCTAACAATCCCACAAACTCACCCTAGAAAGGCTACAATTTACATAGTATTGTGTTCTCTCTGGATCATCTTCTTGGTCAATTCTTAATGATCCATTTAAGATAATTCTATACCAGAAAGAGTTCCAATGTGATTCACTAGGTTCAGAATCAAAATGATAAGTTTTAAAATGGCAGATCACCTTTTAAGATTCATTCCCCCTTTTCTCTCATACAAATAAATGCTTTCTCTAAGGTGATAGGATAGTCCTTACAACATGTTTTTCATCTAATAACATCTGTATTTATTTAAGAACTAATGTCTTTTTATATATAAATGTATATGATCTTTAAAGTTTAATCAGCTATACTACTCACAAAAAACTACCCAAGGAGGGAGTCCTGTAGACCCCACCAGCAAACAAATCCTGTTGAGCTCACTGAGGAATAGGCTTTAACTCTTGTTTAATATACTGACAGAGCTGACACAGTGGCTTCTGCACACTGTATTTACACACAGGATAGAATTGTTTCCTTTCTTTAGATTTACAAAGCATAATGCAGTGGTGTGCCATTTCTTTTAAGTCACTTATTGCTCAAATTTATTTTCAATGACTTGTTAAATTGCTTTTTAAAACGATACACTGTCATTTTCTTTCGTGTGGGTGTGTGGCTGGCAGGTGGCAGATCTTTCTATGGGAGATTTGCTGTTGCATACCACAGTCATCTGGCTTAATCCTCCTGCATCACTGGGAAAGTGGAAGAAGGAACCTGAACTGGCAGCATTCGGTATGTGCTTCTTTTCAGAAAAAAAGAAAATGACATTGTTTCGTATCAAAATTAAATAAAACATGCAAATATTGTCTCCAGCGATACCACTGAAGGTGTTTCTAGAAGGGAGTGCCGGGGGGTAAAAAAAAGTCAAGATGGCAGTCATGACTGTCTAATCAAAGCCCACCCCACTCCCCATTTTATGTGGGTCACGTCAGACACCCCTGCTTCTGGAACATAATAGGTTAATGTTTGGGGCAGATTGTCTGTTATGACATTGGATTCCAAAGCATCAAAATGTTGGAAAACGTTGGAAAATAAATGAGTAAAATTTGACTTGGTATTCAAGTATTCTAGGCCACTCCTCATGCAGCACACTTTAGAAGGCTGACTGGGAATGATGAGAACTGAAACGTGTTTGATTTGGGAAAATTGCTTTAAGCTGTTGGTATTCCTATTTTTTAAGATGTTTTAATTATAGGACTTTGCAATATGTTTTTCTACTTATCATACATTTATCTAAACTTTATAAGCTTAATAAAAACTTCATAAAGAATACTGCAAAGCTCAGTAAGTGCTGGGAAATATAAAAAAGTGCTGGGAAGTGTAAAATAGATGGCTGTAGGCAGTACCTCTATTCTTCCTTCCATCTCCAGTGTTCTTCCCTCAGGGAGATTTGCTGAAATGCTGCTTGTATGTAAATGTCGATTTTGGTTCCTTCCATGCATAATACTGTATCTGAGTAATTCCCTGCAAATAACCTAGGACATGATAATTTAATAATAAAGGTACTATGGATATTTTAAAAGTGATTTTTAACTTTTCCTTCATAATTTTGAAAATTCATTAAATGAATGTTGTACATTTTAGAGCTATTTTGATTGTTTATCTGGAGCATTTACAGTTAAGAATATTAAGTGATACTTATTAAAGTGCTTACTCTGGAGTAATCTTGTTAAATGAATGAACTGACTCTATTGGGAAGAACTTCAAATTCCAGTAAATGCTTAAATATTAGATTAAAATTTAGAACACTTTATCAATTAAGTAAATACCCCTGAATTTTGAAAACATTGAGCATTAATTCTTTGGCCAATGAGCTTTCTAAACAGTAGATGTTACTTCAGTTCATCTGGCTATCATGTATTTAAAAAATTATGCCCTTTGCTTTTGGCATATGAGGAAAACTACTATGTTCCTCCATAGGCCTTAACTTTCTGGGTGCACAGGAAGAAGTTTTGAAACTTTTCCACAGAATTAGTAGCTGACTTTTTTTCCCTGGGTGTACATTGGCAAACTACTGACTTCTTAAATGTTTGGTTTTTTTCTCTGTAGTGTTCAAAACTGCTGTGGTACTTGTATATAAAGAAGGTGTGAAACAGAAGAAAAAATTGGTAAGTTTATCATCTATAAATAATATTAAATAGCAAAAAGGATGTGAAGCATACTATAGATAGCTTTTATATCTATTTTATCTTTATTTATTAGTCTGTTATATGTAATTTATATGCTTTTAATTTTGATTTTATTGTAAACCGCCCAGAGTGCCCCTTTTGGGAGAGATGGGCGGTAATAGAAATTTGAAAAATAAAATAATAAAAATAATATTAGATATATTGGGATAATTAGACAGGTCATTCTAGCAATAAGTAGTGTAAACTATTTTTAGACATCAACTTAATGCTTGGAAAGAGCACTCAAAGCTTTCCTTTTTTAATAGAGTGACTTATTATAACTATCAGTTTCTTTGAAAACAAGCACCTTGGATATACATATTCAGTTTAATTCTTTGTAACTGATACCCTAATATGTGCACATAAGGATCTTCATTATCTTCTTATTCATCATGTAATTATGCAGATCTTGATTGGTATATCCTACAGTTGACATAGAATTGCATCTAGTGCAGTTGGAAAGGGCTATTTGGACCACTCTATACAAGAATCCAAATTTTTTAAAAAGTAAAAATCCATGATATCTGATTAATCTGTCTGGTAAAAGGGAGCCAATCACTTCTCTAGGCAATTGATCCCACCAGATAGCTTGCTTGCTTACTTATTTATTTATTGCATTTTTCTACTGCCCTTCTCAACAATGACTCTGGGAGGTTTACAAGTGAATTTAAAACAGTAAAAAATTAAATATTGATTAAAAGATATACATTATAAAATATATATATACAAATATACTAAAAACTCTAAAATGTAAATGCTCTGACTTTTAGGATTTTTTCCTAACATCTAACCAGGATCTGGTATTCTGTAAATTAAATATATTATTCTGTGCCCTGCCATGTGAGGTGTTGGAGAATAGATCTTTAAATTTTTTAGGGTGATGTCCTTTCAAGTCCTTTAGAGTGCTACCGTATGTCCCACTCACCCACTCTCCTTGGTCTTTTCAAGGCAAAGTGTTTTTAGTTTTTTCATTGTCTCATCATAAGACATAGTTTCTAGTCTTCTCATTATCCCTGTTCTTTTCTGAACCTGTTCTATTACCTATGAATTCTTGAAGCATTTATAATGCTCCAGGGGATGTCTGACCAAAGTGGAATCAAGTGGAATTATATCTTCCCATAATTATGAAAGTTCAATTCTGCTGATGTAGAAATTGCACTTGCTTTTTTTGCAGCCGTAACACTCTACCAACCTGTACGTAATGCAGAAAACATTTCAGGCATTTGCTGCATCAGGTATAACCATAAAACTTTGATGGATCATTACCAGTTCTCAAATCTAATTTCAGGATAAAAATGATTCACAAGGCAGTACTCTTGAGATGAAACAGAGAGCTTCTGTCATGCCCCAGTGACTTTTGATCTTAAGCTCCCTCAACCTTTTTTAGAGCCTGGGATAGAAAAACTTTTCAGGAAGATAACAGTTGCACTGGTAATCAAATGAATGGAATTATGGAATGATAATATAAAGTTATTTTTTCAGATGGGAGATTACTGTGAGGGGATGAAACAATGAAGCCCTCAGGGGAGGCTTCCATTAATTTCCTTACAGTTGTTCACTGTGTATTGATCAAGACTGAAGGCTTTTGTAGATACTTTAAATATTTGGTATGAAATAAACCAGTTTTCATACAGTTTATATAATATCATTAATAAGAATTGTTTTCCCTGTTCTCCTGCATGTAGGGTGGATCACATAGAGCTTCCATTTACGAAGACTCAGACCCATTTCGTTTCCGTCACATGATTCCCCTGGAGGCTTTGCAGGTTCGAGCATTGGCAAGTGCAGGTAGGGTTAAAATGGGTTTCTTTATGATTTTCTTAATTTTTTTTGTTTTATTTGGTTATTGTAAAACTTCTCTTTTGCAGAAATATATCCCAAGTAGTGGGATAAGCATACAATCCAGCAGGAAAAGCCAGTTTATCAAAATAAGAATGATGAAACAAAAAAGATAGCAGAAAAAAAAGTAGGATGTCCCATTCAGATTATATTTGACAACATTTTAACTGTTCTATATGGGTCATTTTATTTGGCAAATGTGGCTGTAACTCAAATTCTGAATTTAGAACAGGAACCTCAAGAGGGCAGGGATTGTGTAGCACAGTTGCTTTCACATTCTCTGCTTTTAAAAAGAGTTAAACCATTAGTGATTGATCGTATAGCCTTACAATAATTCTGATAGTCAACAAGATTACTTAAGGGAGTGGCAGCACATCAGTGTTTTAGTGTTGTATGAGCATGCTTGCTGATAGGGTGCTGCTTCTGCTGGTCTCACTTTCTTGTGTTTACATTGCTTATCAATCTCCATAGCATCATTATTTCCAACTGGCCAGAAAACCTCTTTATCCATCTCCCACAGGACTTATCTCCTCTGGAATTCCCCTCAGCCAGAGTTTCTCAGCCTCCTCTCCTCCTGAGACAAAAGGGGCTGTTAACATAGCTTTCCTAATGACTCTTAGTATTGCTCATGCAGATACATTTAATCTTCTTTAAATATAGAAGGAAGTTTCTCACTTGTCAGATTATCTTTCTAACATAAAAATAAATTTGGTTTGTCCTTAATGCTCATGTATATATATCAGCTGACACAAATTCTGTTTTCTGATATCAGTTATAAAATCTGCACATGGAATGTAAATAGAGCAATTTGCAGATGCTTTTTAAATATAATATTCCTAATATGCGCTGCTGATGTGCACTGCATGTGGTGTGCCTGTAGGAGTTTTTAGGTTTACCACTGAGAGTTTTAATTGTATTGAGAGCTGGATCAAGCAAAGGAACAGCATGATATCTTAGATAAGTAGTTGAAAGATTTCACGGCCTATGGGATTGTGGTTCTTTTTTATGATGTACCATGGCATGAATTGTAGGCTCAGTATGGACAATATTGTCTCTGGAAATACAGTAGCAGGTATATTATATCTATATAAAGTGATAGGCTTTAGGTCAGCTTTGTTGCTTTAGAATTTGAAATCGGCAGCCTGTGATTTCTCTGAAACAACCAAATGTGCCATTCAGTGCAGCCAGTGGAAAGTGGTCCAAATGGATTTTGTACAGGTCTTTCCTTTGTTGGCTATGGCTAATGGCAGTTCTTGCCCTAGGTTTAGGAGATTACTCAGAGTTCATGCTGAGCATAGAACAGCTCACTAATACAGAGTTTCAATAGGTAATGCTCTATTTTGCCTATTTTAGCTTATATAAATCTCCTGGACCTTACTATTTAGATTTTAATTGTTTGGCTTTACAAAAAAAATAGCATCAGTAATGGTATATTCAACTACAGCGTAGCTGTTCTTTGGAGCAAAATTATATTGACAACATAAAATGCCAGTTGCTTAAGGGGATCTCCTACATGTTTTCTTTGTTAAAATGTTTTCTTTTTACAGTTTGCATATGTAAAGAAAACATTCTTTTGCTTATTAACAAAGTGGTTTCAATGGGACTCATATGCAGTCCACTCTGAAATGAATGGAGGGTGCTTTATGGTTTATGGTGCTACAGAGGCAGAGACTTCTTTGTAGAAGGAGTATTGTTTACTTGGAGCAAAATTGCAGTGATGGTCTTGAGAATCATTCACCATGTGAATGAGCTCCAGGGTAGAGAAGATCTCTACCACCAGCAACTTGTAATGCCAGACATGAACATTGCTGATGAGAAGATGTTTGATGTGATGGGACTGCAACCATATTAAAAAGCTTTTACATGTTTTGGTCATTGCATGTAGTCAGCATTACATGGAAATAATCCTGCATTTCACACCACCACTCCTGGGGCTATAATTCTTGAACCAATTAATATTAAGTATTTAATTCACTAAACTAATTTTCATAGCAGTTTCACATTTCAGATGAGATTATTTTTTAAATCTACAGAATGATGTTCAATAAATAACAAACAAATTGAAATGATATTTTTTTAAAATGTTCCTTTCTCTTTCTGTAGATGCAGAGACCAGTTCTGTCTGTGAGATAGTTCATGTGAAGTCTGAATCTGAAGGCAGGCCAGAGAGGTCATTCCACCTTTGTTGTAGGTACGGAGCGACAGTTTGCAAAATTATACTGCCATTTACACTGAATAAATAAATGTCAATGTTCTGCTGCCAGACCAACGTCTAACTGGTGTGCGCTCTTTATTTCTGCTTTTCAGTTCCCCAGAACACAGGAAAGACTTTCTAAAAGCTGTGCATTCAATTTTACGTGACAAACACAGAAGACAGCTTCTTAAAACTGAAAGTTTGCCCTCATCACAGCACTATGTTCCATTTGGAGGAAAAAGGCTGAGTGCACTGAAGGGTGCAAGGCCAGCTATGAACAGGACAGGTACTCCTGGTTAAAGTTTGTCAAAGCACCCCAGAAGAGAAAAAAGGCAGTTTAAGAGCAAGAAAGGATGATCCTATTCACTTTACTGTAGTTTCTGCCCATTGGTTACTTTGGTCTTTCACATTGTATACCCTGCAACAGATTAGTCTTGAGAGAATGTGCAAAATACAGCAAAGCAAAGCAAAGCACCGCACACAAAAAGAATGCTTTTTCTCATTAGCATTTTTGTCCCATTTATTATAGCTTCAGAAATGTGTAATAAATAAGACTGTATTTAATTTCACAGTGGCAGACTTATTTCACAGTGGCAGACACAACTACCATTTGACACCTGAGTGTTGTGAGGTGTGAAAGGAAGCTGAATTCACAAAACCCCACATCAGGCATAGGGTAGGGCATCACATTACATAGCAGCTCCCTGTATTTTGCCCCATCACTGCTACTTTTGTTTCTCTTCAAAAAAATCTGACATTCAGTGCTATTGAAGTACTATTGAATTGGCTTACCAATTAACATATTTTAAAATAATGAAGTGAAAAATAACAGGGGACCACTGAGCACACTGTTTCAGTTCCAATAGACTCGATGTTAAAAGTGAACCCTGAGTCATTTGTAACTATTGGGGGAAGAGAAGGCATACCTTCTTTTTCCATTACCATATCTAAGTAGTTGACTACAAGTTATTTTAAAATTTACAAGGCAAAAATAATTCCTCAACACTGCATACAACTTGGTTTGTCTGCATAGAAGATTTAGGTATAAAATTTGTCAATTATTATTGACATTATCAATTTATTTCAGGCACTGGCCAGAAGTATAAAAACATATATATATATATATATGGCACAAATACATTTTAACACATTCTATAAATTTATTAGCCTATCTTCATGTTTATCAGTTCCCCCAATCACATCTTGTCAGACTTTACATGTTTGATGTTAGTTGTGCGGTGATTACCAGCTATTGTGAAAGGAAAAAGAATGTAAAGGCTAGGTTTTTTAATATTACCATATTCAAATTTCTGTTTATAAAAGCATCTGGGATTTTATTTTTGTGTGTGCACAGTGTCTGCCCCAAGCAAGTCACTTGGGAGGAGAAGGCGACGGCTGGCTCGAAACAGATTTACCATTGATTCAGATGCCGTCTTTGCCAGCAGTCCTGAGAAAGAGACCCAGCAGGCATCCAACAACAAGGACACTGACCGTTGGGTGGAAGAGCAGTTTGATCTTGGTCAGTATGAAGAACAAGAGGACATAAAAGAAACAGATATTCTCAGTGATGAGGAGGACTATTGTGAGCCTTTGAGGAGTACCATGGTTGAAAAAGAACTCCAGGAGCAATTGCAGTCAGCCTCTATTACAAGCAACCAGTCATACCTGGGAAACAAAACACGATATACAATGGGCACACATGCCTCCAGAATGTCTCAGTTGAAGAAACAAGCTGCTCTGTCTGGAATTAATGGTGGCATGGAAGGCAACAGTGAAGAAGTCATCTGGGTTCGCCGTCAAGACTTTGTACCACCAAGAAAACTAAATACAGAACTTTAGATCCAACACTTTCTTGTTAGATGCTAGATATAGATGAGCCCCAAATCTACCCCTTATATATTGTGGAGAACCATCCCTTAGAATGCATACTTGCACATATAGTAATGGCAGCTAAACCGGTTGAAACCACACAGCGTCCCTCCTTTTTTCTCCTTTAAAGTAGTATAATAAGGAGAAATAAAGCAAAATTTGGAAATGGAATGAGCTTGAGTCCTTCTCTATATAGTACCAAGGGCTTTATTTATTAAAAACTAATCAGGGGCTGCATAGTAAAATGGGCTGCATAGATAATGCTAGAAAAGACAATGCTGTGGGTGTTTTTCTTAAGCTAATTTGCTGCACGCATAAATTTTAAGTGATAGCACAAACAGCAAATGAATTTTATATGTGATATGTAAATCATAGGTTCATCTTAAAGAAGTTGCAGCAAACAAGGAACAAGTGTCTATAACTGCAGCAGATTTTACTCTTAAACACAAAGCTGTACACCCTGATCCAGCCAGGGCAATCCATGCACAGAGAAAGGCTTCTGTACATGGAATTTCCTTCTTTATGAGGTACCATAAGTGGGAATGGTGTTGAATGAAGGGAAAAACTTGCATTCAGCACTCAGGGACATACATGGGATGACCTGCACTGCACATGCACTGCTAACCAGATGTTTGACATCACCATCTCTCAGTAGTCCAGTCGCTTATTTGCAGGAACTAGAACCAGCCCTCCCTTTCTCTTCTCTCCTAACAAGTGATTAGCCTTGATAGTGCCAAACATCTCTGGTAGCTGAGGTAGTTGCATGCAGTAGCACTCACACAGCTTACTGTTACCAAGTGAAGATCTCTGGATTTGGTGATGTGATGTGTATTTTAGGGATGTGTGAGGGAAAATCTGGAATTTACGTTGTGCTGAGTTCTCTTTGGTCTGTGCTTAGTTTAATGTCAATGTTGGAAGTTCTAGTTTTACATAAAAATTATAACAATGCAAAATCTTTTTTTTTCAACTTTAGAGATCAAAATTCAACACTTGAAAATAGTTTTCTGTATGTTATCTGAAATGCAAAGGCACAAATGAATGGGGATTTGATGGTTTCAACTGCAATCTTAAATGCAATTACCGAGGAGTAAGACTGACTTCCAAGTAGACATGCAGAGGATTGTGCTGTTCTGTTCCAAGTTTGGGTTACAAAATGGCAAATCTGTCAGAAAGGATTTGAAGATGTTGGTTTTATACTATAATTATGAACTGCAAACTTTTATGGGTAAACTCTCTTTTCTGTAAAATATCGGTGGGCAGCTGTACATATTTGAGACTGGAATTATGTTAGCAATGTCAATAAATAGCTGAACACCCAAGGAGGTTAAATTAATCCCTGCTGTGATTTTGTTGCAGTTGGTAGGATTTCACCTTGGGTGTGTTTGATCCTCCCTGCCTGATAAAGTTAGGGCTCAGGAAAAATTAAATATTTTATGGCCAGAAAAACTGACCTCAACTTATCCATGTGACATTAATGTACATTATTACTTGACTCCCTCCCCACCACTATTAGATAATATGAACAATATACAAAACAGGCAACCTTCAATTACATTTAAAATTTCTTATTTAAACATCTATAACAGGGTACAGATGTGACTTATAATCAAAGATTTCCAAATAATTTTTAAAGCACTTTTTTCTTTTTAAATATTTATATGGCTTTCCCATCTTAGTTTTACTCTGCAAAAATGGGAGGATCTGGGGTTTTTTGTTTTTGTTTTTGAGTGGGATTCTTTTTGGACCTACTGATGTTTGACACATTAGTAGGTATATTGAAAATCTAAAATTTTGTAGTAGCTGTAGGGAACACATTTTGTATAACTAGGTATGGCTATGTTTGGTGACATGAACAGGAAATATTACCCAGTACCATCTGCTGTCTTATGTCCCAGCCAATATTGGAGTGTCACCTGTTTGATTCTCAGTGCACTATATTCAGTATTTTGATAGTTTTATTCTCTCAACTTTTGCTATTTTTTAACTGTTTTATTAAAAAGCTTTCTAAACCCTGTGTATCTCATCATATCAAAATTAAATCAGTTGTGTACCAACTTATTAGACATTATGATGCTTTTGCTGTCCCCAGTGGAATACAATAAGCCTGTGAAATGCTGGACGTCCTGTGCTTGGAGGGTGCCATTGTTCTTGTACATAATATAATGACCTGTCAATGTCAAAGGTTCTTATATATTTCTTTTATAAGCTGAAAGAAGGTCTATTTTTATGTTTTTAGGTATATGAATGGAACGTTGTAAATGCCTGTCAAATAAAATAATGCTGAAAAATATTGGGAGAGCATGTTCTTTGTGCTATCTTATTCTTTTTCAGTATAAAACATTTTGGTTATGCTGGCTGGAGATTGCAAAGTTAATACCTATTCATTTGGGTACCTTAGGTTGGAGAGGGCTTGTAGTAGATTGTTGCATATGCCTAATGAAAGAGCATCAGACATAATCCAAACAAATTTAACATCCTTCTATGGTTTAAATTAGGAATAGTTAAACCAAAAGTAATCCAGATTAAATTTCTATATGCCAAGACATCTGCAGAACCCATAAATGGCATCTATGGCTCTCTGAAGTACCAGATGACTAGAGGATAGGAAATCTCCCAGTCTTCAAAGAGGGGAAAAAGAAGATTGTGGGAACTACAAACCAGTAGCATTGATACCTAAGAAGAATCTACAGCAATTCTTAAACAGATTGATTTGTAAGCACACTGAAAACAATTCTTGATTGTTTGTTTATTCAACATGGATTTGTTAAAAATAAATCTTACCCGATTAATCTTTCATTTTTCAAAAAAATTAGGTAATTTGGTAAAACATTTGATAAAGGACTCAATATCATTCAGCTTACTAAAGTAAGTACTGACAGCAAAGGATTTAGTTAGCTTGGAAATCACAGACAAAGAGGGTTTATCAATGGACTGAGATATCAAGCAGGTTACCATAAATGTTTATCTTGGATTCTCTACTTTTCAATTTATTAATATGTAGAGGTGGAAGGAATGCTTCCTAAATATGCAGATGACACAAAATTAGACAGATTAGCTAATACTTTGGAATAGTTTTTTTCCATCTGTAGATATGACCCTCTAGGAAGTCACAAGCGAATTTGAGAGGAGTTACAAATTGGGGGTGGGGCGACTTGAGTTGCTGGTAGAACTCGCTCCTATTCTTCCTGAATGGGGAGCAGAGTGAGAACATGGTCCTGCAGGGCTCTGGGGTGCCTAGCTGGGGTTTGATCACTGCCTGGGCAGAGTAAGGAGAGGGCCCAGACTCTGTTCTTGAGAATTCCAGTGTGGTCTTGTAGAGATCTAGCCTTGGCTGCCCATGGCTGGATCACTTGCTGGACAGGGAAATGGCCTAGAGTGTGGTCTTTCAGGGCTGAGGAACAGACTTAACCAGGACCCAGGCCCTGGGGCACATGGTAGGTTCATCCAGATTTGAAAAACTGTTGCAGGTTGCTCCAGGAGTTAAGAATTTGTGTGGCTGCTGATAAGGGTAAAGCAAATGTTGATTGTGGTATGGGGGTAAGAATTGCTGTCTCAAAGGTAAGGCTTGGACTTCAGAGACCATGTTGGGCCAGGTGCACTCACAACCTCGTTGAGGGGTATTTTTTGAATTTGGTGTTTTCTTTGGTTCTGTTTTGTGAGGTTGAGTTGTATAATTGTTTAGCATATAAAGTGAAATTTGATTTTTGAGGATGGGTTATTTTTTGCTAGCTCTTGCTCCAAAGAGATCATTTGTTGGTTTGTCATTTTGGGGGAGTCACAACACCACAGAGCTTGAGAATCTCTGTGCTGGAAGACAGAAATAAAATTCAAAATAAATGATAGGTTAGAAATGTAAGTAGAAACTAACAATAAAATTCAAACAGAGGCAAATAGGAAACAAAAGTCAAACACAAAGGTACAGTATATGATGGGGAATAGCTGGCTTTGTAAAGTAATTGGGAAAAAAGATCTTGATAGTTGATTGCAACTTGAACATGCATCAGCAGTGAGATGTAGCTACAAAAAATACAAATGCCTGTTTAGATTTCATGAATAATAGTTTCCAAATCATGAGAAGAACGATTGAATTCTGAGTATCCCACTTTACCATTCAGAGAAATTAGAGCAGGTGCAGTAGTACAATTAGGATGATCAGAGGACTGAAAACAAGCGTTCTCTGAAGGTGATGTATTTAACCCCTCCTCTTTCCAGATTCTGCTAGTGATGTCACTAGAAAGTTGATCTTGAGTATAACATTATTGTCTGCAACGGGGTGCTTCCCACATGAGTGGGAGTCATGGGGGCCCATAAGGGAGCAAGAGGGGTAAGTGATGTCGCATGCTTCATGGTCATACAAATGATGCGACTGATGCAAATGATATAAATTGCATTGACATCAAGGCACACATGGTATCATGGTGTTAGAATTTTTTAAAATTTCCTTTCCAGGTTCGTTTCTGAGCCGGGACCAAAAAACAGGCAGTTGCATGAAATTAAGTTCTTTATTTTTCACCCAAGAGCAAAAGCAATGACAGCAAGCTGTTAGGTGGGCAATTGTGCAGGACCCCCTCCTTACAGCATATTATATACATTCCATTCAACTCCTCCTTTAGAATACCTCCCCTTACTCAGTTACCCATACACCACCTTAACCTCATTCCATATTAGGAATTTCCTTCCTTCACTCTACCTTAACATCATTTCATATAAGGAACTTCCATCCTTGCTAGGGCCCCTTGACCATTATTAAACAATACCTTTCCTCTGGAGAAGCTATCTTTGGAATGTACACCTTATCATTTCTGTGGGCATAGCTATCAAGGCCTGTTAGAAAGGAGGAGTAAGAAAGCCAACACAACTCTTCAAGGAAATATAACATGATTTGATTTCAGAGCCATAATAAAAGTGCAAATGTTTCTAATATAATAATACTAAATATAAAATATATGAATATAAAATATATTTGTATTTAATTTGTATTTATATTTGTTTTATATATGTAAAATCTATCAATGGCTTCTACCAGATGTCTATAATGGTTAAGATATTGAACTAGAATGAAGACCCACATTCCAATCTATCAACAGTCATGGAAGCCTACTGGGTGATTGGGCCAGATACTTCCTTTCAGCCCAACTTATCCACGAGATTTTGTTGTGGGGAGAAAAAAAGGAAGAAGTGCACTATATGCCACCTTGGGCTTCTGGAAGAAAGGCAAGATATCAAACAAATAGCAACAAATGATGATAAAAGTTCACCTAGAAAGGTTCACAGGTATGTGAAGGCTCTCAACTGTTGTTACATTGTACTTGTGGGTAACCAGCTGTTAGCTGACATCATAGCACAGAGGGATGCTCATTTGCTACATGTATTAAATATTATACAGGAATATATTTCTTGAATATGAAAGGATCTAAGCCTTATATGGAGAGAATGGGAGAGTTGGGCATATTTAGCCTTGAGAAAAAAAATGACTGAAAGAAAGCACAACAACATTTTTGAAGTATCTGAAGGGGTATCACGTAGAAGAAAGTCCCAAAGAGCAGGAACTGAAAAAATGGGCAAATCTGGCTTGAATATTAGGAAAAAAACATCTTAACAGTAAAATCAGTTGGGGGAAAATATCCAAGGAAGACAGTGAGCTACCCTTCAGTAGATGTGTACAAGCAGATCTTAGACAGCCATCTCTTGGGCATATTGTACATTCCTGTATTGACAGAAGATTGGACTTGGTGGCCCTCGTCTAGTTCTATAATGTTCATAGGATGTGCCTTCCCTGAATGAAGTTAGGATCTTTTATCAAGGGGTGGGGGGGAATCCAGAGCAGACTTTCCCAAGCTGCTATTCTCCAGAAGCTTCAAAATTCTGTTTCTCATAATTTCCCATAAAACATGCTTCCCTAGTACAGATATGAAAGGTTATGCACGGTTCTATATAGGATCTTTAGAGTGCAGCCTAAAGTGACCAACAAAATGATCCTAAAGTTGTCCCCATACCCCCTGAGACATGTTATAAAGGGATAGGTTTTAGCCTCTTTCTGCTACTGAATTTTGACTAGCTTTATATATCACAGTGAATTATGACATAGTCCGTCTGTTTTAATGTGCACCCAGTGATTGTGGTTTGTAAACCATGGTTATAGTTGTTAACCATTGTAGATAGTCTATTACTGATTGTTGGAGGTTTGAGGGGGAAAAAAAACCTCCTAAAAGGGTGCTTATCAAAATATACCATTTCTTCTGTTAATTTCTTTTTTTGAAGTGCAGGAAAAAATGTCTTCTGACATTACTTACCTTTGGCAATACGTTATCCAATCTCAATTATTTTCCACTCCCTTTATAGTCATATATGGAATGTATGTAGGACATACGTTTTCTGGGTGGTTCATAAAAGTAACATAATGAAATGAGGGCCTTCCACAACAGGTGTCATCCTGGTGGTACCTGCTCTACTTCTTTGAGTGAGGGGTTAATCAAAACAGTGCTTCTGCAGAACATCTGAAGATACAGATAGAAATATATGGATGATGCTCCCTGGTTATTGATATTCAGTACAGTAGCTAATAATCTATTCTGATCTGATCTAATTTGAATGCACTAAAATGCATGCATCAATTATCTGAGCTGCTCACATAGTAATAAAACATTAAAATGCAATTTTAAGTATAGTTTGTTTTGTAAGGTTAATTTGTATTACCTGAATGAAGGAATTTGCAATGTGACTATGAGTCAATAGTATGTCCAGGGCCCTTTCATTATCATTGCAATGTAGACTGTATTAAAAACAAACAACGTATGATGTATGAATGAACAGATGAAATCATACCTCTGAACAACTAGACGCATCACACTGAACAATATACCACACCGACTGGGTTTGCACAAGAAGCATACCACAGCTTCCATTCATTAATTATACTTCTTTCTAAACAGATATGCATAAACTTAAATAGGTTTAATAGAAACATTTCAACTTCCAACTACAATTTATGATCCTGGCTTTTAAATAGCATAATTAAGTTTAAATGCAATTTAGGGTTTGCAAAACATACCCAATGATTGCTGGGTTTACATAGAATACTATGCCAAAACAAGGTATGTGTGGGGGATAGGGCTTTCTATTATAGTGGTTTATAAGTTTTTTTAAATTAATTAATTAATTAATTAATTAATTTAGTTGAATGAGCCCAACCAGTTACTGTGGTTAAGTAAATCATGGCTTATATGCTGTGTGGACAGACCTTGTCTCTAAACTTATAAACCACTATAAGTTTAGAGATAGAAGTAGAACCATCATGTAACTAAACATATCTTGAAAAAGCAGAGCTACTGTAAATTATGGAAGGAAATTTCAGGAGCTTATTTGAGGCCTTCAGTCTACATTTATGAAGCCCTCAGCTTAATTTCAAAGCCTTGTGAAATGAATCACTTCAGATCTTAGATGAAAATTTTCTATCCCTTCCAAGCTTCCTATTACTATACAGGTAGCATACAGTACAATAATGGTTTATTCAGTCAATGACCAGGAAAAAAAAAATACAACACCAAAGTAAAATCGAATAGATGAGATAAAATACTAGCATAACGAAGATAAAATAACACATATACACTGCTATAATGGTGCATTAATTACTTGTGCAAGTGTGAATCTAAGTTGTTACAGACTATTAAGTAAAATATATATCATCCAAAAACAAGATAGCTAGTACGTGTCAAATTTAAAATGATAAAGAAAACAGAAGTGATTATTTCCGTAACCAGTTATGCCTTATTTTCACTGTGGCAACACAGAATTTGGTGACTGCACAGGTGATAAACGGTTTCAAATTTTCTAGAAGATGTGTCATGAGTAAGGATGGCGAGCAGGGGGCTCCCATCCAGGCTGTAAAGCGCATGCGTAGTACTGAGGAATTAGGTAGCCATTCCAAGAGACACAGATCGGGCCCGCCTTAGCCTTTGGGGTTTATATGTCTGGGTTTTTCCCACACTTCTTCAGTTTGTTAGGATTTTCTGTTATGTAGCAGTAATAAAACACTAGAGACCTATTCCTTGTCTCAGCATGGTTCCTGGCTGTTAGGACATCAATCCTAACAAACTCCTACTCCCATCGAAAGAGGGAGGAACATGAATTTAAAGGGGAGACATTTGGAAATGTCTTCAGAAAACCAAGAAATTCGGCTCGCCATCCAACAATTGGCAGCAGCCCTGCAGCAACACCAACAACAGGTAGATCTATAGGTTAACACATTACAAGCTGCCATGCTACAGCAGTTACAACAACCAGCTCCGATTAACCCACAACCGGTGCCAGCAGCAGCAGCAGCAGCAGCTCTGCCAGTAGTCCTGAGATCCCAGGGCAGTCTACCAGAGAAGTTTGGAGGAGAAGCAGGACAGTTGAGAACCTTTCTCACACAGTGCACAATGTTTTTCGACAGCAGACCGGCAGAGTTTCCCACAGACAGAACCAGAGTCACCTTCATCCTAAGTCTGCTAAAGGGACCAGCAGCCAAATGGGCTATTCCAATGGTGGAGAACAACGACCCGATTCTCAATGACTACCAGAACTTTTTGGCAGGATTCCACTTTGATGACCTGATCAGAGAGGTCACTGCCAGCCGGGAAATTCGGAAGTTCAAGCAAGGTAACAAGAGGGTGGGAATCTACACTGCTGATTTCAAGCTGTTAGCAGGAGATCTGGACTGGAATGAGAGTGCATTAAAAGACCAATTCAAACAGGGGCTGGATGAAGAAATTAAGAATGAATTAGTGTGCCAGGGAACACCAGCTACCCTAGAAGCCTTATATCAGTTGTCTGTGGTCATAGATGCCAGGCTAGAAGAGCTCAGACAGATGCAGCTGGGGAGAAACAGGGCCCTCAGAGCGTTTCCAGGATTTCCAGCTCTCTCTGTAGCATCCATTCACTCAGGACCAGAGGAGCCGATGCAGATCGGGGCAAGCAGGAGGCTTATTTCTGAGGCTGAGAGGCAGAGAAGGAGAGAGAGAGCCCTCTGTTTTTACTGCGGAGCCCAGGGGCACATGGTGAGAGCTTGCCCAGCGAGAAGCCAAGCAACTTCAGCAAGACCCCCAGGGCAAGCAGCTGAAACAAGAGCCATCTCCGCCTCTGCTTCCAACCAGGGAAACGCCGTCGGTCTTCCTCCACAGAGCTCAGCAGGGAGACCATCAATCAGTTAAGGAGGGCTCATTCTGAGGATTCCAGGCAATCCTTTTATTACTTACCAGTAATAATGCACGTCAACCCAGAGCACCAGGTCAAGCTAGAGGCCATCGTGGATTCCGGAGCTTCAACCAATTTTATTGATGTGCAGACCGTACAAGACTTCAACATCCCTACCATAGAATTGCCATGTCCCATAGAAGTGGAGACCATTGACGGCCAGCCCCTCAAGGCAGGGCCGATTAGAAGGTTCACAGAACCGGTGCAACTGACAATGGGAGACCACACTGAGTGGATCCAGCTTTATGTTACTGCATCGCTTAATGTGCCTGTAATCCTAGGCACACCTTGGCTGAGGATCCACAACCCATTGCTGAACTGGACTATGGGAGCAATCTCCTTCCCAGCTAAGGAATGCCAGCACCACAAGATTCAAGCTGCTCTCCGCTCTCCAGCAACCAACGCAGTCACGGAAGCAGGGGGGGGGGTCCAGTTGCCAGCCAAGTATGCAGATTTTGCAGATGTTTTCAGCGAACAAGAGGCCACAGCACTACCCCCCCATAGGGACTGTGATTGCACCATTGAGTTGATACCAGGAGCCAGGATTCCAGCAAGGAAACAATATCCCATGTCTCCCAAGGAACTAACCACCTTAAAGGATTACTTGGACTCTAATCTCCAAAAGGGGTTCATCCGACCATCTACTTCCCCAGCATCTGCTCCTACCTTCTTCATACCAAAGAAGCCTGACCCATTGGCACCTGCAAACCAGGAGACACCCATGAGAGTGGTCCACGATTTTAGTTTTTTAAATAAACTAACAAAAAAAGAAACTTACCTGTTGCCTCTAATCTCTGATCTGCTGGATCGCTTACAGAAAGCACACATTTTTACCAGGTTGGATCTCAGGAATGTGTACAATCTGATCTGGATGAAAGAGGGGCACGAATATCTAACTGCCTTCGACACCAGGTTTGGTAAATTTGAGTACCTTGTTTTGCCCTTTGGCTTGTCTAATGCAGGAGCCATATTTTCCCGATTTATGAATCAAATTTTCTCTGATTTACTAGATAAGTATCTGGTCATTTATCTAGATGACATATTAATTTTCTCTGAGGATGCTACAACTCATGTAACCCATGTACGTAATGTCTTACAAAGACTGAGAGAGAAGAAGCTGTTCACCAAGCTAGAGAAGTGTGCCTTTGATTTAACTGAATTACATTTCCTGGGCTATAAGGTATCAACAGAAGGCATATCCATGGATCCTTCTAAGGTCCAGGCAATTCTCTCTTGGCCCCCTCCCCGAAATGTTAAAGAAGTACAAAGATATCTAGGATTTTGCAATTTCTACAGGCGGTTCATAAAAAACTTTAGTGACAGGGCTAGACCCCTCACACAGCTTTTGAAGAAAGGATCAAAATTCATTTGGGGGGAGAGAGAGCAAGCAGCCTTCCAAGAATTTAAGCAACGCTTTGCATCCCAGCCACTGTTAAGACACCCTGATCCCACGAAGCAATTCATAATGCATTCAGATGCTTCCGATATTGCCATTGGGGCAGTGTTATTGCAATATACAAACAAAACTGAGAATACATTGCTTCCGTGTGCCTTTTTTTCACGCATGCTCTCACCAGCAGAGAGAAACTATAATGTTTTTAACAAGGAGTTGCTGGCAATTAAAGCAGCATTCCAAGAGTGGAGGCACTGGCTAGAAGGTGCAGCCTTTCCTGTGAAAGTTTGCACTGATCACAAGAATTTACAGCTTCTACAAAATACCAGATCCCTCACCCCATGCCAAATCAGATGGAGCCAGTTTTTCTCCCGTTTCAATTTTGTTATTTCTTATGTGCCCGGGGTGCAAAACTGCTTGGCAGATGCCCTGTCTCGATCCTTTCAGGCAACCCCCGCCACTCACCAGGAGGTACAGGCTACCATATTACAACCTCACAACTTTGATCAGTCTATGAGGGGGAACCAGACAGAGATTTTAGCAGCAGGCAGACAAGCAGAGGACCTATTTACAGGAGTCAGAGCTCAGCAGCAACAGGACACGTATGCCAGGGCCAGGATGGAGGACCTCCAGAGGGACCTGCAAGACACTGCCCCCCCATTCAATGTGGAGGCAGGAATCCTCTGGCATAGTGGGCGATTATATATTCCCCCTTCATTGAGGGAAGAAGTACTGAGACTTTGCCATGACCACCAAACGGCAGGTCACGGAGGTGTTTTCAAAACTCTCCATAGAGCTCTGAGAGACTACTGGTGGCCTAAGATGACTGCAGACAGAAAGGGCTACGTGGCTTCTTGTCACACCTGCAGACGAGCCAAGCCTCTCCCAGGGAAGCCCACAGGACTCTTGCAACCCCTACCCACCCCCAGTAGGCCTTGGGATACAATCTCCATGGATTTCATCATTGATTTACCCCCGGTCCAGGGACTGACTTCCATACTAGTGGTGGTGGACCTTTTCACAAAAATGGCGCATTTTATTCCTTGCAAGGGCCTCCCATCTGCACAAGCCACAGCGCAGTTGTTCATGGACCATGTTTTTAGGTATAGAGGCATGGTGAATCACTTGGTGAGTGACAGAGGCCCACAGTTCACTTCCAGGTTCTGGACGGCCCTTTTCCAGTCATTAGGGGTCCATATCCACCTGTCATCATCGCATCATCCTGCTAGTAACGGGCAAGCCGAGAAAATTAACCAATGGTTACAGCAGTATCTCAGGTGTTACACCACTTATCAGCAAGACAATTGGCCAGCCCTGCTCCCCATGGCAGAATTTACTTATAACAACTCTGTGCAATCCTCAACCAAGATGTCCCCTTTCCAGGCACTCTACGGGGTTAACCCTCGGGTGTTGCCCACCTCCTCCCAGCAGGGAGCTGTTCCAGCCGCGGCTGATTTTCTTAAAGAGCAACAAGCCGCACAGGAGTTGTTAAAGGAGCAGCTGAACAGGGCAAAGAGTGCTTACAAGAGAGCTGCAGATGCTCACAGACAAGAGGGGCCAGCGATTGCAGTAGGAGACAGAGTGTGGCTCTCTACCAAGTTTGAACTCTACCAGACCCTCCAAGAAATTGGACTCTAAGTTTGTGGGCCCTTTCACTGTGGTACAGCAGATAAATCCAGTGGCTTATCATTTACAGCTACCAGCATCCATGAAAGTCCATCCAGTGTTTCACAGATCATTGCTAGCCAAAGACCCTCCCCCAAGTGCCTTACAATCGCAACTGCCCCCCCCACCTCCAGTAATTGTGGAGGGGGAGAAGGAATATGAAGTTGAGGAAATTCTGGACTCTAGGAGGAGGTGAAAGGGCATCCAATATTTCATACACTGGAAAGGGTACCCTGAGGAAGAGCGCACGTGGGAGAATGCCAGAGATGTACATGCTCCTGCACTGGTTCATCGATTCCATCAGCTTTTCCCTCACAAACCCAAGCCTTGCACTCTACCAGAGATTCCTCACTTGGATGAGCAGGCAGAGGAATTCGTAAGTTTGCACCTTCCACCCCCGCCTGAAGCCTTGACTCCAGTTACAGAGGAGGGGGGGTGGGCCCGCAGCCCTCCACCTCAGGCGTGCATTTCCCAGGGGGGAGGGGGGACGACTCTTCTAATTATCTAGCTATTTTCCAGCAGCAGCCACCTGGGCCAGAAGTGTTATCAGACCTGGAGAGCAGCACTGATTCGTCCTTGGAGGAGTTTTCCTTTGAAGACTTTCCATCGTTGCCCAGTTCCCATGGGACCTTAGAAGGAGATGTCGAATCTTATTAAGACTCTGGAAGGGAGGGGGCTGAAATGGAATGTGAATCTGGAGGGGAGGGTGATGTCATGAGTAATGATGGCAAGCAGGAAGGGGCTCCCATCCAGGCTGTAAAGCGCATGTGTAGTACGAGGAATTAGGTAGCCATTCAAAGAGACACAGATTGGGCCCGCCTTAACCTTTGGGGTTTATATGTCTGGGTTTTTCCCACGCTTCTTCAGTTTGTTAGGATTTTCTGTTATGTAGCAGTAATAAAACACTAGAGACCTATTCCTTGTCTCAGCGTGGTTCCTGGCTGTTAGGACAAGATGGTTCACACAGTAATTGTCCTGGAAATTTACATACTAGGAGCAGAATATAAGCAGACCTGATATCCCTGTAGAGTTTACAGTGTGGTAATGCATGCGAAATGGTTTCGATCTCCTTGTCGCCACATGGGCAGGTATGCTCAGGTTAATGGGGTTTTGGAGTATTTGCCTTGTAGCAGTGCAGATGGTAAATTAATATATGTAGAAAAGGTGACTGAAAATGAAATGGATTATTAAGGAAATAGGAAACCATTGGAACCATGATTTATAGCATTAAAAGGAAGGGATCCTGACATTTTTTTTGCCAAATGCAAGTGATTAAAAATGAAATTACCATAATTTTTCAAACCTGTCTGAATAGAATATTGCATAAAACCATCTCTCTCTCTCTCTGTATAATATAATATATATTTGCCAGGATCATTTCAACAATGGCTTTGAAGACACTAGCAAAACCAGTTAGGGTGCATTCTCAAATTTACATTTCATCTCACAACATACTCAGGTGTGGTAACCAGAGTATCAAAGGGTTGATGAAGCATTCTACATTCTTGGGGCAAGAAAATTTCATCCTAACCAAATGTATAAGACTGAGCTGGGAAATATTTGTTGGATTGTACACAAATGAGTTTTAGGTGTGGCTCTGCAGCAAGTTTTCATTAGCAACATACTACTTGTTTCATCAGTTGCATGAAATTATGAATATAGGGATGAAATACACCTATATATTGGGAAGGTAGCATTATTCTTATACTCCACACTTGCAGACAGAATTAATAAAGTAAGAACTAAAAGATATATTTTGATTGGTTGAAACAATATATGTGAATATATAAAGTAGATCTAGTGCACGTTATGTCTCTGAGAGTTCTAGTCCCGCCTTAGGCATGAAAACCGTCTGGGTGACCTTGGGCCAGTCACTCTTTCTCAGCCCAGGTCACCTCACAGGGTTGCTGTTGTGGGGAAAATAGGAGGAGGAGGAGGAAGTATTAGGTATGTTTGCTGCCTTGAGTTATCTATAAAAATAATAAAGGTGGGATAGAAAATAAAATAAAATAAATTGGTCTGAATTCACCTATTTCTTGCTATGCAATAATTTATGTTAGAAATACTGCTTCAATGACACTTCATCTTCTCTGGCCAGAAGATGGCATTCTTCCCTCAAAAATAAATGTGCAACCCTCTATTTGTTTGTAAAAAGAGGAATACTATTTAGATTTTGATCAAAAGTAAACTCTTATTTAGATGACAGATTTCCTAGTAGAACAGAGTCAAATATTGAATAATCATTCCTTCACATATGTTAACTTTTTTATAATTCAGTCATGAAAAAGCAATTTCAGAGGATGAATTTAGATGTACTTTCTGCTTGAGGAAGATTATTTTTTAAATTCTTAAATTCCTCTGTAGAGTACTTTCTGGTATTTCAACCTCCTTGATCAAGTTGTTTTTGCTGTAATAATATCCATGGAAAGTAGTAGACACTTTAAGAACGAAGTTTTTGGCCAATCTAATACGGAATTGTCTTCTTCAAGCTGGTGTCCAGAGTCTCAGCTAGGAATCTCTCACACCATGGGCTAGTGCTGTCTATATCCATGTTTCCCAAAGAAAATAACATTGAGTATAACAGGATTGAAAAATTGTTGTTTTTCTGGTTGGGCCTAAAATCAGTAGATCATCCAATAAAGGTGAATTGACATTCCCTTTTCTCTCTTTCTGAGCTGCTGTTATCTCTATCATCATCTGACCCTGAATGATACGTGCAAAAAAGTCCACATTTCTTATACTGTCTGTCATACTTTCAGTTAAACTGATCTCTGAAAACTTCAGAGAGTAAACTAGTAAAGAGTTACTGGTTTGAGATGGGTGGCTATATAAGTTGATTAATTAATTAATCGTGATTAGACTTGAATGCTTAGTGAAGTATTGGTTAGTGCATTGGTGATAGACAAATCAAAGTATTATAAATAAACATACAATGCTTTATTTCTGAATACCTGTCAAAAGTTCAGTGTTGCAGTAATGAAGATATATGAAACTGCTGGAGCAACTTCCAGTGGGGACGTGGTGGACTGAACAGCTGTGTTCACAGGCTGTGTGGGCAGAACTGACAAAGCAGCAGGTTTTTTTGGGGCTCAGGCAGGTTTTTCCTGAAGCCCAGGAGCATTTTACTGGGAAAGGAAATCACTCAGAATTACCCCATTTGTTCTCCAGGATGGTGGCTTGCAGCCAGGAGATCGTAAACAGTGTTTGCAATCGACTGGTAAGAGCTGCTGGGAGGCTGGGCATCGTCATTTCCAAGCCATGCTGTAGCCTTAAGGGGACATTAAGTCCAGCCACCCCATTTCTAAATCATCCAATTTTTTTTAAAGAATGTGTGCCCTAAGAGAGGCTTTCTACAGTAAGGAGAAATGGCTTTCTTGGTGCTTATCATTATTTTTGTGATTAATTCTTTTTTTTTTTTTAACTTTTTAAGCTTTGGATTTTGCTTTCCATCCAAATATTAAGGAGGGTTGAGACTATGTAATTGTCTCCCTGTTATTATTTTTGTACTAAATTTGAAGATTTTAGCATTTTCCTACATGTTGAATCTGCTGTTTTGAACTCTGAGCTTTTTGCTGCCATTTTCCCTGGGGAACTGCCTGTTAGCTTACTTTCACTGGTAGAAATATTCTGGAATTTTTTCTATTATCTCCCACTTTCACTGGAAAAGTACTAAGGGGAGCCATAATCTACTGTGTGAACCATGGAGGATTTCAATCAGACTTTCTGACTATCACCAAGACATTAAACAGATGCTTTCTGATTCCTGCCAAGCTCTTATTTGGGGTATTCAGGACATTGTGGAAAGAGTGAGGTTTGAAATGTGTCATCTGGCTGGTGATGTCATGGAGGAAATTGAAGAGCTTAACAACGATAGAACTGTCTCTTTTAATAGTGAGATCGGGGCTTCTGTTGAAATGCTGGATGAAGATTAATTGGTCAAGTTGAACAGATTGAACAGAGGGATCAAGTTGGAAGCTGTGAGTGAAATTGACTTTGAAGAGAAGTCAGAGTTTTGGGGAGGCAGTTGGGCTGTTTGAATTTTTTATGAAAAAAGCTCTGTGTGTATTGTGGAGATATGTAGATGCTTTGGTTTATTTTGAAGTGCGGTAAGGGTTTTAGAATATTTATTTGGATTGCTTTTAAGGTTTGGTTGACTTCACTTATCTTTAATGATTTAGATAAAGATTATTAAGGTATATATAAAAAAGAAATAATAAATGTTTGGTTTTAGGTTTAATATGATTAAGATTATTATAATTGTTACATTATTAATTATAATGGCAGATAATTTACATGTTTTTTAATTTGATTTTTAATATAGTAGACAGGAATGTATAGAATAGTAGTAGGAAGGAAATAATTAAATACATTTTATCGGGGGGGGAAGTTGATTAGGAGGTTTATATAAATTTTTCTTTTTTTCTTTTAATATAAGGGGAGGGAAAAATTGTATTTAGTGATTTTTATATTGTTCCAATGGATTTATAGAAATAATGTGATTTTGGTTTAATATAGAGTAAGGGATTATGGAGATTGTTGTATATCCTTGCTGTTAAAAGTCGGAAGTCACCTCTTTCTGTAAACTTTAAACATTTTTTCTTGTGTTTTCACTCTTTTTTAGTGTTTTTATTCTTTGTAGTTTTTTGTTTTTCTGTAGTTTTTATCTTTATCTGAAATCTAATAAAATTCTTATTAAAAAGAAAAAAGAAAACGCTGGAGCAAGTGCTTTCCGTGCTATTCCAAAAGGGATTTATCACAATACATATTTGTGTATGTGTGTACTATATTTAACTTGGTTCTTATGCTAATACATAATCGTTATACAGAGACTACAAAACAGTGTATAGAGAGCTCATAGGAATTTAGCACTCTGGCTCATTTTCAAAGGTAAACATAATTTTTAAAAGGAAAAAAATTGTACATTTATTTTTTTTCCCCAGGTGGATCTTTCAATAGTTATTGCCCTAGGGGAATAAGTAGATAAATGTGTTCATTTTTCTTCCTATTAAAATCAAATTTCATCCTCCTCAAGAGCTGCTGCCTTGCAAGTAATCACTACCTCTTTACTTGATCAATTCTTTATTGTTTGAGGCTTTGTTTGGATAAGAAAGAAAGAAAGAAAGAAAGAAAGAAAGAAAGAAAGAAAGAAAGGCATTTTTGAGCTACACCCTGACACAGAGACATCTGCAGAGTGGGTCAAAAAAGTCAAGATGGTGGCCACGGCCAGGCAGTCAAAGCCCTTGCCTTTTGAACATCATAAAAAATGGGCAGGGCTTTGATCTTATGGTTGTGGCTACATTTTGATTTATTTGACCCACTACAGATGCCCTGGCTTGAAATAAATGAAATTAGCTAGAATTATTTAAACATAGAAGGAAAATATCTAATAATCTAAGAATATAATAGAGACCCATAATTAACAAAAGCTAACAATGGAAAATATAAGCCAAGGTATTGATTTCAGTTATCCTTTTTATTGTCTTATTACTGCTGTTTACATACTTTATTCGATTTTAACCTATTTAACCTGTTGTTTATAGCATTTGTTCCTTCTTTTAATACATCTTATTGGTCCTAGAAATATGTATTTTATTTTTTTTATTAATTTGGTCTCTGACCATTGATTTATAAAGAAATAAATCCATTTTTGACCTGTCCTTTGCACATATAAAAGGTATATAAACATCTGAATGTAAAGTCTGTTTTAAGCTTCTTAACATCAATTCTCTAGAAGGAGGGATTTTCAAAATGTTGCAAGCCATGGAACACTAATCCCCTGTTAGTTAAAAACAAAATTCCTGGAGCCCCTGATCCACAAAATGGCAGCTGTGTGTCTTTATGCAGGAAAACCCAATCCTGCCCCTTCTGCCCCACCTTGCAGAATTTGCTATTAATGCCCCTGGCTGCATTTGAATAACTTTTTTCCCCCTTAGTCTCTCACAGAAGTTCTTGCAGAACCATGCTCTAGCACAAAACACAAATGCCAAACTATTCATCTGTCCAATAACATAAACATTGCCTGGTGCCTTTATTCATTCATTAATTTATTCATTCATTCACTTTACATGGCTGCCCATCTCAGACTCATGACTCTGGGCAGCTAACAACAGTTCAAAACACCATAAAACATAATAACCATATAAATAACACACACATAATCAGCTGTTGAGTAAAAACAGAACAATCAAGAACAAATCAACATAACCTTTGCAAGGGCTCTGCCACACATCTGGATCACCAGGTTTGGTGACCAAACCATGTCTTTAAGGCCTTCCAAAAGGGCAGCAGGGATGGGGCCGATCCAATTTCTGGGGAGATGATGTTCCAAAGAGTGGGCTCCATGATAGAATCACTGAAATCAAAAGGGAAGAAGAGACCTATAGGAGCAGGCCATGCTATCAAAGACTTATTTGGTATCACAAGTTTGGATGCCTGCCATTTCATCCTTCAGCGCTGGTCTGTGATCCAAATGAACAGTATCTGTATATGCCTGCAAAATCAGCTACCTTCACTTAAAAAAGAAAGATAAACAGAAACCAGAAAAACACCCTGGACTCTGGTTTGCCTTCAAGATGTCTTCACACCCAGTCCACAAATGTTTGTATTGAAAACACAGCACTGGATCTGACATGGGTGCATTTTAAGGACAACCTGTTACCCATTTTTCTAGTTATTGGTCTTGATCTGATTGGGAAAAAGTTGCATCCATAGGATATGCTGGAGAAGTAACAAAATAATTGCAGCAGTTTCACTTTTTGGCACAATGGGATGTAAATGGCAGAGGTAGTAGGCCCTTTAGAGGACATTAGTTCCACCAAATTTCAGCTGGATACCTTGATGAATTTTACCACAATTTATTTTTTAAAATAATTTTATCCAATCCCTTTAAGGCAGAAGTAGCAGGGATAGGAAAAAGTAGCAAAGCGTCATCTAGCAAAGAGCTTAAAATGATTTGAACAATCACAGTGAGAATCCAACTCTAGCTTACAAATAAACACTTCAAAAACTGTTTTTAAAATAATCTTCTGTTTACTTTTTTGGGTACCAAGCTTGGCATGATGCCAGATGGCATGGAGGAAAATCTTGCCCTTTTCTGTGGAGGACTTAGAAGAATAACCCATGACTTGCCTTTATGGAAGGAGGAGTTTTGCTGCCCCTCATTACTGCATTTTGTGGGTGCCAAAGGATTGGCACAGCCAGCTGGGAAGTTTGGCCCATCCTGAGGAAGACTCCCTCACTGGTCATAAGCAGTACTTCGATTTTGGCTTGCAATCAGAGGCAGCTGAAGCAGGCTGGCACCGTGAGATACAAGGCCACAGAAATAGGCAGGCCACAGAGAAAGAGGCTGGCATGGAACAAGTGGCCTTCATAGCCTTGCCTCCTTCCTATTCTTAAAAACATTTAGGTCAGCATCTGAAAATGTTAGCACGACACATTTATTTACTCATTGAGAGGTTTAAACCTGGCCCAATCATGCAGAATTTAAAAATAAGCATGCAGTCTTTCACTCAAGACTGCAGACTGGGTGATTAGCTGTAAGCCCATATTCAGAAGGCCGGAGTTGAATTGAATTTCTAGAGTGTTGGCAGAATCAGCACAGAAGTGTAGCATTTCATTAGTGCAAGAGAGAACGAAGTTGAAGCTTGTGGCTGGCTGAGAATGTGAATGAAAGTGGAAGCAGTGCTAGCTTTGTGACCCCAAAAGAGCTCAAATAGGCAGAGTTTAAGGAGGAAAGAAAACACACTGGCTGGCTGCTCAAGTCACCGTGGCAGAGCCCAACCCAACCCACTGCTCCCCCTCACCCCTCCAGGTTCTCCATATACAGAAGTCTAGTTGCAACACTGTGGATTGTCTGTAACCAGAATTAGCAGGAAAGATTTTGAGGTGCTTTGAAAGGCTATGAACCCTGTTTAAGCCACCTCTTTTGATTTGTTGCTTTAATGGGGTAATTTAGCTGAAGCTCTATTGAATTGCAGAATTATTTTATATTTTATACAGCTAAGTCAATATGCAGAAGAATGTAGCTTATATTTAGCTTCATCTAGCACTGTAATAAGAAGTTTGAGGATATTAAGTCATATATAACATAAAATGCAGGTCACAATACTGTGAGCTCGTCATATCGTTATAGCTCATTTTTTCTTTAAGGTAACACCACTGAATGCTGATGGTCCTTCTTGTCTCTCTCTTCCCCCTCCCTCCTACCAAGCCAACACAGCTGCTCCCATTACTCTCTTCACCTTCATTTCAAAAACTGTCTTGCAGCAAGTTGTCAGAAGCTAAGGAGATTTTGCTCCTTCTGTCTTGGGCATCTGCCTATGGAATTCTTTGGTTCCTAGCAGCAAGAATAGGATGTGGTAGCCATAGCAACATGAAAATGACTGGTTTACAAATAAAAAAACCATAATCAGATACAAAATGAGGAGCACAAGTAGCAGAATTAAAAGCTGATCTTAAGAAAGAATGCTTCTATTGCTTCTCTTTGCTTCTTTTGGAAAAGAATTCCAGAATAAAGTTGTTATCAGGAAAACATGCTATTCCTTGACTTCTGTCTCCAGTCAAATCTCTCTTGGTGGAGGAATCTATCATAGGATCTCTGAAAATGATATCAATCTATATATGAGAAGCGGAAATCCTTCAGAGACCATGGCCTTTATGAGTCAGAGAAGGAAACAGGCTGGAAGGTAGTGAAATTGCCATCAGATGGGAAAAATATGTTTAAATGGTTTAAAATTCATGCACCAGAAGGCAACATGGCCACTGCATTTTGAACCAACTGCCTTTCCTGAGGCCCTTTCAAAGTCCATCCCATGTAGAGCACCCTATAGAAATATAGGTGACCGAGATACATATTATTGTTGCTAGATTGATGACTAGAACTGAACAAGACCACTTCTGCCAATGTTGGATAGCTTGGTGAGTTGGAAGCTATTAAAACGAGGGTTGACAGCACATGAGTTCCTGGTCCTATATCATATCTGGACTGTATTTTAATATGGACCATATTCTGAAACTAACCCTTTTCATTTGGAAGTGTTTCTATAGCTTATGATTGATGTAATTTGTTAGCATTCAATATTCTCATGCATTCCTCATAAATATGTATACTGTACATAGGAACATACACTGAGCATGCATGAACAATTCTATTTTGATGTGATTTTGGGCTAATGCACCTTACAGGGTTGTTGTGCGAAAAATAGGCAGGATACTTGAGGATACAAAATAACTAGGATATTATTATTATTATTATTATTATTATTATTATTATTATTATTATTATTCCTATTATTGTTATTATTTCTTACACATATATTGATGCTGTATGCTTGCAAACAGTTTAAAACATTTATTATATCAGAAAGTATTTAGACAATACTGCTGTCATGGTTTCACCCTAATTTAGGGAAACTGAAAACTTGCAGGGTGAGCTAAAGGGCCAACCATTTATGTAAATACAAAACCCTATGTGTCAATGAAAACCAAAGAAAATCACACTTTAACTAAAAATAAGTGCAAGGGTTAAGCTATAATACTTGCAGCTAATTCCAATGAGCTTTTGTTTTATAGTCGGCAACATATCACAACGAACAACTTCCAGAAAGGATTTAATCTTGGAGTCAAAGGTCACTTATTGAATATTAGACTGAGTAGTATATAGATTCAGAGGAGAAAAGGTGATTTGGACACATACCAGTAAGTATGTAGCCCCTCTCAGCTGCTACACACCATATTGAATATTCCTGATCTCATTATTAAGCAATGCTTTTAAGAACAAATATCAGTGCCTGTAGTATTTGGGGTCTGTCCTTTTTTAATAGTTGACTTTCAAATTACCTTGTTGAGACCTCTGCAGAAGCTTATTGGGAATTCCTTGAGGAGATCGTCAGCCATGGCAGATAGCTACGTTCCAATACAAGTTATTTGTTTATTTGATTGTTTCTCAGTCACATGGATTGCTATTGTTCATAGGCATCCCAGTTACATACTATACTGAATATGTGTCTGGGATTATACATATGCCAACATTATCCAGCAGGGATAGTTTGATACCACATATCAGACTCTGTTCTTAGGAAAACTGATTATCTCTTCCAGTCATGCCTTCTACCTGCATTAGTTCCTACCCACCCATTTGAGACAGAGACGTCCATGCTGGCCCTGAACTGTAGATTTCAAGTAATACATCTTGTGGTAGAAAGTAGATTTATGAGAAAGTATAATTTCAGCAAACTGGAGACTTTGAAGATTTTTTAATATAAGACATATAAAGGGATATTACATAAAGTATATACAGTATATATTTCCTTAGCAAGGAAATATATAAATTTGAAGCACTTTCCTTTGTCTTTACTTAATCATTTTATTTTATTAACAGCCTATAAGATCTAATATGTTTTTGTTACATTCACTCACTTTGGAACAGCACGATAATTATTTTCTGACAAGAAAATAAATGCTTCCATCAGTAAAATTAGAATGTGCTATCAGTTAATATGGATACCAGTTGGGTATCTGATATATTAACTTATCCATATTTTGGGCACAAAAACCCAAACTGTAATCTTTTAAAAAATGTTTTACCTGAGGCTAGCAAAGAGTTTTCAAATATGCACAAAATACTTCAATTCCCTAGTAGAATACTTCAAGAACCCTTTAGCCCAGTGAAAACAGTGTAAAAGATAGAAAATATTTAATAAACAATACTATATTTACATTATGCAAGTCTACAGGCTTTGTTATGCTCAGTGACTATAAGAGTATGTGAAAATGAGAAATAAATTTAATCTAAGGACAAGAAAACCACAACATTCACAAAGATAATGGAGAAACTGTCTAAGTCTCTTGGGAGAGGTAAAAGACAAACAGCTCTGACGTTTTGTGCTTGTGGACAGATTGCACAGAACATGTTGTGCATCCAGCTGGATGGTGTGGATGTGGCAGCCTGTATGCTAGGTTGCTTGTTTCTAGGAGGCACAGTAATTAGGCCAAGCAGTCACAACAACAACCCCATATGTGACCCTTCCCTGCCTTCCTCCCTCCTTTTAAAAATGATGCACTATGCTTCAAAACAAAGTTTAGGACTGTTCACAAATTCCACTTTTCAAAAATGCAAACCGTGGTTAAAATGCATAGCATATAAACAATAAAGAAGAGAAAGTTAAACAGCTCCATTGCAGCATAAAAATGAATTAAAAGATTTTGGAAGCTCGGTATATGTGAGGCTGGAAAAATGATAAAGTGGGCATCTAGCCTACCCTTCAGAAGAGAGCTTTTCAGAGATATGGCATCATTACCTGGAAAGTCTGCTCCCTTAGTGTGAGTTGGGTTGGGAATAGGGCTGTATTGGTATGTACTGATTTCTGCCCAGGGCATCACAGTCAGGAATGCTACTGATCTCTTTTCCCTTCTCTACTACCATTCTGAGTTGCTGCTTATATCTAGTTTTTTTTTTAATATTATGTGGTTTACTCCTTTCTTCTCTAGTACTAAAATATATGCTTCTTAAAAATATTATTTAAAATATCTAGGCTTTTCTCTATTCTTTATGACAAAGTAACCTGGACAGTAAGGCAAGCAGTATCTGAAGAATATACGACCTTTTGGGGCCAAGGACTGAATTTGGATTTGACTGACATACCAGGATTGCACCCCAAGAAGAGGTCAGAGCTAGGTAGTCAATTTAATTTAACTTAATTTAGTTTAACCTAAATTAAATGTAGTGAATTATTAAATGCAAATAACATGGTTACTTCCCAGGTAGTTAATAATGTTCCTCTTTTTGCAGCTTTAAATTACAATCCAGAAGGATTCTGGGCCTGCAGGTTATATGCCCTTGATCTCGCCTCTTTCCTTTCCTCCTCTGGCATGTGGTTAAAGCCAGTAATCCAGTAAGATGAGTCTACAGTGTCCATCGATGGGTCAGGATTTTTATCTCAGATTTCTACTGAACAACTTTGCATATTGAATTCTGTTGTCAGTGTTCATTCTGGGCTGAGTAGGACCTGATCTCATTCAGTCATGGATGGAGTGTCAGGGGCTCAGTCAAAACAAATGATACTTTGAGGCATAACCAAAATCCAGTAATGAAAATTATTTTTCACGAGAGTTGCACTTGATAATATGAAAAAAAAATCTATAAATAGAAAGAACCATGGTACTAGTTACACAGTCAACTCAATTACACAGTTTCAATTAGCATTTTGATGAATGCATCCTTAATTTTATTATGGAAGGACATGATCAAAGGAACAAAATGCTTCACAGCAGTTTTTTTTAAAATAATGAACTGTCTTTTGAACCTTTTGGAAAGCAATTTACAAATGCAGTCTTATGATAGCAGGAGGTAACTGTTATTTCCAGTAAAATGACAGAAGTCCCACTGAGTACTCAATGCCTTTAGCCAAACTACACAGCCCATGAGCCTCCAAAGCAAAGCAATCTATATTTTCTGCACATTTAAGAAAATAACAATCAGTGGATTATCAAGTACCAGTGAGGCCATTATGTATGGCTGGAGGCCTCTATTCAGTTACTGGAATAGGTGCTTCTATCAACTTTAGTTTTTCTTTTTTCTATTCTTAAGCTTGTGAATTTTAAAAAAGAACCTTCTAATATACACATATATACTAACATACACATATTTGTATGACGTTTTCATTAATAGGTAGATTTTTGTTCACAATTTTCTATCTTATTTTCATTGATTTGTGCATTTTTGTGCATATACGTATTTTTGTAAAACATAGTTGAATTGGAAAATAGTACTGTATCACAACATTTGCAGAAGTAGAATTTCAAACTATAACTGAAGTCAGGCTGGAGTCTGATTCTGTTCTGTCTGCAGTAAAGAGTATATTTATGGGTGATGGGTATCTGTGTTATCGTTAGGTCACTAACTTGATAGTCCTCTCTCTTCCCATTCCTTGAACTAAACAGATTTATCTTCATATTTGACTAATCAAAGAATAGAGCAAGGGGGTTAGGGCTAGACTGAAATATATGTTTGCATCTCATCTTACCAATGGAGAATCAAGGATCAGTTCAGTCTGTACCCATATTGCATTTTTAGCCCTCCAAGAATATGAATTAATTGTTTTAATTAAAACACATTAAAATAATATGTCAGATTTGGTATTCCTAAACCTTCTTTTTGCTTTTGTTTATATTAAAGAATTTATCTGACTTTTGAGGGTTTTAAAAAAATAATTAGGAATGAATGAAAATACTTTTCTTTATAGTCTGCTAAACCAAGCAGAGGACATTGATACTGGGAGTTTCTAAAAGGTAAAAAATGTTTTTAGAAGAAGAACAGTTTTAACAATTGCTATTGTTCTTAATAATAAAAACTGGTAAGACTTTTATATGCACAAAGGTGGAAGGACTTACAAACTCCTACAGTGGAAGAATGGATGGTGAAATTAATGGAGGTGGCGGAGATGGCAAAGCTGACTGCACTGATGAAAGAAAATAACTTGTCTAACTTTGTTTCTACTTGGAAACCACTTTTGGACTTTTTGCTTGAAACTGAAAGACATGAAGTTTTAATTTTGGGATTTGACAATTAGGATCATATAAGAATGTAGAAATAATTGTTTTATAGTTAAAATAGAGTAAGAGGTTAATGTATTTTTATGTTTGTATCTGTACCGAAGATGTTCGGAAGTCACTCCTTTGTCTATATCTCTTTCTTTTTATTTCTGCACTTTTAAGTCCCTCCCTCCCTCCCTCCCTCCCTTCCTTTTCTATTCCTATATGTTTTACCTATATCCTGAATTATAATAAAGTTCCTTCAAAAAAAGGAAATGGTGTCACCAAGTTTTTAATTCCACCTTAATTTTTCATAATACAGATTCATAAATACGTTGCCAATCCGGTGTAAGAATTACTTATAAATATTTAAATTTACCAGGGTTAATAGGTAACTCAATATTGTGTTGATGTTGCTCCTGTAATGGTCTATTAATGTTAATTTAAAAACACAGGTTATTTGTCAATATTTACTTCTAATCTTACAGTTTCATCGAATTTATCCAGCTCACTTGGAATTGGACTATTTGGGTTGTAGAGAAAGATAGGTATATCATTTTCAAACATATTGATTACATAATAGTTGCTTATCTTAAAACCCTGAAATAAAGCCATCTAATCTTCTCACATTCCAAGCAGCTTATAACAATAAAACCACCTGAGAATAAGAATAATGAAAACATCCATGAATTGGTCCAACCCTTATTTGAAGCCAACCAAACCAGCGCTGCATCTTGTCATGTTCACCGTTCTGATGTTTCTGCATCGTAACGGTTTGCTTGCCATGGTGCTGATACGTGTTCTGGCTGGGAGGGTGCTGCTGCAAGCCTTGTACTAAAAACGTCCTGAGGAGGAATGTGTTTAGACTATCTCTGAAATGTCAAGGTCTCTTTGCCCATTGAGCAGCAGAGCTCGTTAGGAGCACCTGGGAATGTGGGGTGAACTGCATGTGAGGGAGGGGCTGGGCTGCTGTTTGTAAAGATGCTATTTAGTTTGAGTTTAGGCACGGTTTTCTCATTCTCAGCTTTTTACCTGTTTGCACCCTTTTCTAAATAAACTCAGAACCTGAATTGTCATTTTGAGTCTGAGCGTTTTATTGGAATTAAGGCAACCATCACACATCTTTTGGGAGTGAATTCCAAAGTTTAATTATACACTGTGTAAAAAAATATTTCCTTTTGTTTGTCCTGATTCTTACAGGATTTAATTTCACTGGGTGACCTCTGATTCTAATATTTTGGGAAAGGGAAAATAGCTTCTCCCTGTCTACTTTATCCACACCATGAATAATTTTGTCCCCCTCAGTCATGTTCCCTCTCATTTGCATTCTTTGTAGACTAAAAAGCTTCAAATGTTGCAAAATGTCCCTTTTTCAAAGGGAAGCTGCTCCAGCCCTGTTGAACATCTTAGTTGCCCTCCTCTGAACCTTCTCTAGCTCCACTAGATCCTTTCTGAGGTGCAGCAACAAGAACTGCACACATTAATAAAGATGTGGTCACACCATTGATTCATGACATTGATTAAGCTTTATGATATCAATACCATTTCTAATATGCTATTGGCCTTTTTAGAGTGGATGCTCACTGTGTCAACACTTTCATTGAGCTGCTTACCATTGCTCCAAAGTCTCTTTCCTCATCAATCACTGCTAGCCCTGATCCCAGGGAAGAAATTGAAATCTGGGGAGTTTTGCAGAAGAAAATTGGGTTAGAATAGCCTTTCACAAGCTGGGGCTCATCAATAGCATCAGATGACAACTCTCATGATCTCTTACCAATATAGCAAGCAGCCATGTTTACTTGAGCTTCTACCCTCAGGACATTTTAGTATAATAAGCATTTTCTTTCCTTTGGCCATAGCCTGTGGATCCTTAAGATGCTATCTTTGCATAAAGGGCAGAGAAACTATTAGGTACTGCTCCTCCCCCTCTATTCAACCAGTGTTTCCAGTATTTTGAATCAAACAAGGAGAGGCAACATGCATTCCATTGTGGATCCTGTATTGGAGGCCCAGAACTGTCCTCATGAATTCCTCACCTCTAGTGCCTACTAGCAATTGCTATACAGGCCAATAATTTTCTCACTGCAAATGCAATAGAAAAACTATGAATTCAGTCAGGATCACTGGGAGATGAAATGATTTAATTGCACTCTCCCTATTCTGTAATTCCAGCACCAGATCCATCTGGGAAGTATATCATTTCTCCCAATTGGATGAAGGTCTAGTGGTTTCCTCCCCAGCTAGGGAAGCCTATGTTCTTTTAGATTTTCACTTACACATGTGGAAAAATTTAGCAACCTTAAAGCTTTAAGCTTTTTCTGCAATATGGATATTCAATATACAGTGAAGATATCTTTTAAAAAATATAGAACTGTTTTTACTGAAATCTAGTGCTATAAAAATACGCTATAATCTAGGGAGGAAAAGCTAGGATCAGATTAAGAATCATATTTGGCTTCTGTGAGGCACTCAGAGCCATGCTCCCAAAAGTTGATAAGGCCAAATTCAATTCAGTTTAAGTGTTTTTTCTTTTTTCTTTTCAAGAAGCTGATGATCATGAATCTCCACTGTGTCTGCTTTAACTCATGGTTGATTATGAGATAGAAGAATGTGATGAGGCACCAATCTCTTCTCCATTTCATGTCATTAACCAAATCAGGATTGTTCATCTTGTGAGGCAAAGACAAAAATCAAATTTGACTTGATTTCGCTTATAATTTCACTTACAATTTTAGTTAATATGATTATTATTCACATATGGATTTTATAGTGTTCAGAAATTTAATTAAATGCTCTATTTAATAACGTTCCCTTTCTATCCCATTAAAAACTACACTGTGGTGACAGTTTTGGAAGACATATAGGAGCCATAGTCAGGCCTTTCAAGAACTACATGTGGCTCAAAGTTCTCAGGTTGGGAACATCTGGCTTAAAATATAGTTGCTTCTTAAGGCCACTAAATAGATTGCATAGATGAGCTGAAAACAGGAAGTTCCAAACTACACATGGTTTTAACAATTTTACTATATCAGGTTCTCTTTTTTATTAGATACTGACACTTGCAACAATTTAAGCACTTTATAAAGGCAATATATTAAAACCATCTGTTTAGTTATTTCTTTTTCTTAAAAAACGCTCTAAAAGTTCTTACCTTCTGGGAACAGAGTGAGTTTTAAAAAATGATCAGGGTCAGGTTTTTCATGTTTAAGCTTGAGTTCACATGCATTGTTTGATCCTATTTGGAAGAGGTCTGCATGAAACTTAGGTTGGGATTTATTAGAAGGAAAATGTTACCCAATTACAGTTTCCCATTATGTAAGCATCAGGCTTGGGGCAAGAAGAAGAGAAAAGCTCAATGGGAACACCATCTTTCAGAATCTGCCTGATACATAATCCATACTATTGCCCATCCGGAGCACAGAGGAAGAAATCAAAGTATGACAAATTTCAAACATTAAAAGTCAGTATAAATGTATATTTAGAAATGATTTAAAAACTGTTTCAAAACCTTTCACAAGTGTGTTTCTTAAATAATTGCTGTATGTAGCAGAGGAAAATGACATACATGGATCTAGCTTGTTTTTCTCTTGCTAGGATTTCATTTGTAATCTTGCTTCTCTGCTATGTGCAAAGGAAGAACTTTTCCTATCAGAGGGAAACAGGCCAGACTGGAATCTGGATACCAGGATGTTCCTTAGCATTAACCGTGGAAGCCAGAGCTCTCTATATTACAAAATAAATGAATTGCAACACAGAAAAAATGGCTTTTAACCCCTCTTCGCTCCCTTATTTTTTTTATTATCCCAGCACCAAACCAGAGGAGGTCATTTTCAAGAATGCATCTGTTTGTTACCTAAATATACAGTAGCAGTAGCTGGATAGTAATCTTGGGACTGTGGATGATAAACAGGGAAAGAATATTTAACTCTTTCTGTTCCTGCTAGAATCCTGATAAAAATTGTCTCTTTGAAGCTGCATTTTAAGGGAAATGTCTGTTGGTGCAAATGGGAGCTATTTTTGTTCAGTCCATGTTATAGAGAGTTAAGGTTCAGCATCTCGGCTTCTAAGTCCAGATATTTCTCAGGCTTTCTTACAGCTGCTATTAATACAATATAATCTCTCCTATTATTTAGAAAACTGTTTCTGTCCCTTTACTCCTAATATGTGTTTTTTTTTTTCAGTCCTAGATTCTAGACTGCTAGTTTTGGAAAGGGCAAGCTACAGACATTGACAGAGAACAGGAGAAGTGCTCCAATATCTGATCTGACTAATCCTATGGCTTCTGGGATGCTATGCCAAGAAGATAGGATTGCCGCCTTAGTTGTATCATGATCCTAAGGAAGACTGATTAAACTGTTCAACAAATTGTACTTTATGTACGTAGAGTGTGTAGTGTATGTGTAACTACTGTAATAGTAATCTGTTAATAATATATTGACTAGATTGGCAATATGAATGCTGACAGTAATTCTTTTCAAAAAGGAAAGATACAGATGCTACATTAGTATATTGGGTTTGCAGTCATGTCTATTTTGTAATAAGCTTCTTTCCCATGATAAAAAAAGTTAGAAGGTGCTTAAGTGTTCACTTCATAGTGTCTTTGTACTGCTATCACTTAGTAATTAATACTTGCTAAGAAGTAGTAAATCAACAGGAGAGACTATTATGTGAAAGCACCACATGATGGACCTCCTGAGGTGTTGGTAAGCAAAGAAGTTAATTGTTTGGCAGTCTTAATAAATGAGAGCACAGCATTTTAAAGAAAGTATGTAGGTTCTTTCAAGTGGAAACAGAATGTACTTTTACTATATACTTTTATATTTTCAGCATTTGCAAACTACCTTGAACTTATAATTAAGTGTTGAGTTCTTTGAATATTGTATGCTCTGACTCTGCAAGAAAATCAATTATGTGATTCACAACACCAGTTCTATCCTGATTATTAGATAATGTGCCATGGAGGTTTATTCAGTTACCTATAGTTATTGCTTTGTTTCACAAGTAAGCTATTCTATTTGTTGAGGTCATATTTTCCACAAAAATCATAAAACACATTAATATTCTTTGTTCAGTTAATCTGGAAAGGAGATTAATAGTATGCCAGATCTGTATCTGAATAGTTTATGTCTGTGTGGTACTGAAGAGCTTGGAAACTGTACAACATGGACTGTTATTGTATAATTTCAAGGAACAGATTTATTTGTCCATTGATTCTATCCCAAAATATAACATATGGCCTTCTTTGTAATGGATGGACTAAGCTAGGTAACTAAATTGGTTACAAGTCTGTATTCCTCACAACAAAATTATGAAAGCAACAGCTGTATTATCATCAAGTGGGTACTGTAAAGTGCACATACTGTAAGTAAGTGACACAAAGGCTGGAGTAGAAAGGGCTATAAATCGTGCCCCAGCTGAAGCTGGGCAAAGGATCCCCCTGACCACAGCTTCCACTATGGAGGCAGCAGCTGTGGGTCAAGGAGGACCACAAGTAATAGAGCTGCTCCTTCTGGGAGAGTGTACTCATCCAGAGTCAACATAAATGTATTCAACAGGTGGAGTTAAGCCAGATGATTTATGTAGAAGCAGTAGCTATCTCTTGCTAGGATTTAATTTCAGTCTGCTTTTTCTCATCTGGACCCTTGCAGCCCCCAGACTCAAGTAAGAACCGTTTCAGAACCAAGCGTGCCTCTGACTCAGAAAGTGAAACTAATTCTGAGTCAGAGGAGGAATTGGAAACTTACCATGTGGAAATTGGAGAAACGAAACTCCAGCATGACTCAGCAGAGTGGGAATAATCCACATCGTTGATTGGGTGAGATCTGGAAGAGGATTTGAATACGCCAATCAGTGCGCACCAGAGATGGGCTGAAAAGCGCACGATGGAGAAGGCAGCCCAATTGGCTGCAGGAGACTCCAAGCATGCCCAAAATTGGGATAAAAGGCAGCCGCGCAGACAGTGAGCTGCTGGAGACAACTGATCCTCTAATCCTGCAGCTTCGGAAGAAGAGTCCTTACTGGCATTGGAGTCAGCGTCTGTAGCCGAGGAGGAATCAGTGCTCGAGCTCTATTCTGAAGACGGATTGAATCCTGCTTCAGCTGCCAGAAAGGAAGCAGAGTCAGCCGTGCCCAGCAGCCTCTGCCTTGCTTCTAGCTGTGAATCTCCACAATACTCTCAGCAGCATGAGTCGGCTTCAGCTTCCCTGTGCCGCTGCTTGTCCACAGCTCTACATGACTGCACAGACTTCAGCGTGTTTTGAGGTTTCACATCTATCTTGTTCAGGATCTGGATTTGTGGCACAGGTGGTCCTTCCAGCCACATCCAGCCTAGTTCTGAGTTCCAAGCCTTGCTCCAAGCCTCTAGTTCAGAGAATCCAGTCTAGTCTGGGGATTCCAGCCAAGTCCAGCCTCACTGCAAGTTCCAAGCCTTGTTCCAAGCCTCCAGTCCAGAGAATCCAGTCTAGTCCAGAAATTCCAGTGGAGTCCAGCCTTGCTCCAGTTTCAAGTCTTGTCTTCGAGTCTTCAGTTCCAAGTACCTAGCCTAGTCTAGAATCCCCAGTTGAGTTTAGCCCTGCTCTGAGTTCAAGTCCTGTTTCAAGTCTCCAGTTCATCCCTGTCTGCTGTTCGTAGTCCTGACCCCAGTTCCAGCAAGTTGGAGATTCAGCGTCAGCATTGTTCCAGTATTGCTCCAGTTCAAGAACCGTTGCCTCCAACCTTCATGTTCCAGTCAAATCCAGTTGGCGCGGTTGGGCTTGTTCAACCCAGTCTCGCATTTCAAAGACTTACTTATTGTAAATAGTTATTAATAAAGCATATTGTTTGAGAATCTGTCTGGTGCTTAGTCTGAACAGGACAAACCTCTGCTATACTTTGTGTTCAGACAGACATCACTACAGTCCTAGGCACTCTTAACAAGATGACGTATTTTTGATCCAGATAAATATATTTGGAACAAGCAGTAATGAATTTGCAAGATGCAGATCAATATCATTCTAGAAACAATAGGAACTGGGATTTGCAGCAACATTCCAGGTAGTAAAATTGGCTACTGAAAACCTCATTCAGAACTTTTCTGCATTTTACACGGAGGTCTGGATAAGAGCTTCATGCTTTATTTATTTATTTATTTATTTATTTATTTTTTAACCCATCTTTATTTTTGGTTAGCTCAGGGTGTCATACATAAATTATATCCTGCTTGCAGCTCTCTCCACTAGAATGTTGCCACTTACGTTAAGACTCAGAAGAGCTTGTGTTTCACAAAAGTTGTAACTATGAGATTGTGAATTTGATATACAGGTAGTCCTCACTTAATGATGGCAATTGGGACTGGAATTTCTGTTGCTAAGTGATGTGGTCATAAAGCATGATGTCACATGACCATGCTGCTTTGTGATGGAAATTCTGGCACTTTCAGTTGCCACTGTTAAGCAAGAACATCACGTGGTCACCATTTGCAACCTCCTGCTGGCTTCCCTATTGACTTCGCTTGTAGGAAGCTGGCAAAGAAGGTCGCAAATGACAATCATGTGAATACGGGGATGCTGTGGTGGTTGTAAGTGTGAGGACCGGTCATAAGTACCACTCGTTTAGTGCTGTCTAAGTTCAAAGAGTTACTGAATGAGTGGTTGTTAAGTGAGGACCACCTATATCCCATTTTTTGAACTCCAGAGATGATTTTTTGTTAGGCTGGAGTTAGCATTTTTGTAAGCCTGAAACCCTACACTTGGATCCAGAATATCCAAGCAGCAGAGATTGGGTTTAGGGCAGGAAAAAGACACAATGCTTAGACCATATCATTCATTCAAAAAGAAAAAAATGAAAGTAACCAAAGTAGGGGGAAATTAGAAAACAATCAAGGATTTGTGGTTCAGGAAACATAGTCACACAAAATTAAGGACAATTATGGATGTACTTGCACTATTTTCTCCCTGCAGGGAAAGGAGCACTGGACATACTTTTTAAGATAACCCGCCCTTTAATGATACAAGAAGTGCCCGGCTACTGAGCAGTTATCAGTGCGTGCTTTGTACTGAACACATTAATGCATCCCAAGGAATCAGGAAGAATCTGCAATATGAGGTGGAGTTGAGCTACCCTTTACGTACTCCTAGAACACTGTGGGAGAAGCCCAAGAGAAGTTGTTTCCAGATTGCTCCAGCATGCAGTTTTGTCTGACGAGCTTCATGGAGTGGTGTTGTGTTTTCCTCCTCATTTCACTGTTCCCCAACAAAAGCATTAGAGATTTTTTGACCTGGATGAATGCTGTTGCTGAAGTTCTTGTTATAACAGATTAAAACCTGAAGCTAAGAGTTCATGATGTTGCAACACATCACCCAAAGGAAGATATACCAGTTCTTCTGGAAGTTTGTGACAGAAAACTGCTCCAAGTTCCTAAGTGCTCAGGGCAGGAAAGAAACATGTCTTTTAAAAACATACTGTTGAAATATCAGATGTCTTTGTTAACAAGAAATCCAGGATAGACTTTGCAACATTACTAATGCTGAATCTACAGTATGTCCACATTCTCAGATGTTCTAGAAGAAAACCATATAAAAGTATAATGAAAATATAGATGTTTCTCCTAGTTCCGTAAAGTAAGTGGAGGACTGAAAGTCAACTTGCATAGAGAAAAGTCCAAAACAACACTCTGTGTGTTTATTAACATTTATGTTTTTTTTTAAATGATTGCTCTTTTGAACTTTGCCTCATTCTTACTTCACCACATAAAAACTAAAATTATTTATTTTCATTATACTTCCTTTCTGTCTCATGGAACCACTTTGTTTAGATATGCAGACCCATGATGGTTTATCTTAATGTAGTGACTTGACTTTCTGAAGTATTACATTATTATAGAAGGTTGATTAATTGACTGCAAACTGATGTAGAAGCCTAAATATTGGATCCATATTTAGGCTTCTACTATTAAGGCATCTATTAAATCTTAGAAGAGATTGTGAGATGTTGGATATGGAATGATGGCAAATGTGTAATAGAAAACAATAATACCCTGAGCCATCTTGCCTCAAAAAACTAAGCTTCCTCAAATATCAAGAATTTGTTTAAAATTCTAAAGCACACTAAGAAATGAATTTTTTATCCTTGCAGAAGAAGAAAACTTACAAAATTGGATAAAGAATTTTGACACAGCCTTACTAGTAGCAACAACATGCAATGGTTGTACTAAAAAGGCATTGAACAAAAATTGGTTTGGAGTTATTTTTTTCTCCTAAGTGTTCCAATAACAGGTCCCAGAAATTAACAAAAAATTTACATTTCTTTTTTTTGTCATACAAATGAAGAAAGACAGTACTCATGCTAAAAAACATACATCTGCACACCCACTTAAGGAGAAATGGATTTTTAATATTGTTGGCACTGAAGTACAAGACGGAAATGTTCTAGCAAAAGGCACTAACAACTGTTTTCATAAAGACAAACATGAAGTTGTATTTTATTTTCTGATGTTTCAGGATTACCTGTTTATTAAGTTCCATTTTAGTTGCAAAGATTAGCAGCAACTTTTAATTATAATTTTTTGTTTTGTTTATTTGCTCTTTGTAACTATACATTCTTTTAGATTTCCATTTAGACATGTGGAATAATTTAGCAGTGTTAAGGCTTTAAGCTTTTTCTGCAATATGGATATTCAATATACAGTGAACGATACTTTTTAAAAATGCGGAACTTTTTTTTACTAAAACCTGTTACTATAAAAATATATTATAATCTAGGGTGGAAAGACTATGATCAGAGGGATCTGTTGAATCTGGAGGGTTCATCCGAATGGTAAGATATGCATCACGATGATGCAATGCAAGCTCACCCTTTATGTACATGCATGCAACACTGCAATGCATATACAAAGCGGGCAGTTTGTGTTGCAAGTCATGATACGCTTTTCGTCATTTGTTTCCCCCCTCTCCCAGCAGACTCACATGACTAAGATCCAAGAAGGACATAGCAACATTTGCCCCCATCATTGTCAAAATACCTTGAAGATCACCATATTTTAATTAAGTTAATTAAGTTAAAATCTCTGGAAGAAACATTAACAATCTCAGATATGCAGATGATACCACTTTGATGGCTGAAAGCGAAGAGGAACTGAGGAGCCTTATGATGAAGGTGAAAGAAGAAAGTGCAAAAGCTAGTTTGCGGCTAAACCTCAAAAAAACCAAGATTATGGCAACCAGCTTGATTGATAACTGGCAAATAGAGGGAGAAAATGTAGAAGCAGTGAAAGACTTTGTATTCCTAGGTGCGAAGATTACTGCAGATGCTGACTGCAGTCAGGAAATCAGAAGACGCTTAATCCTTGGAAGAAGAGCAATGACAAATCTCGATAAAATAGTTAAGAGCAGAGACATCACACTGACAACAAAGGCCCGTATAGTTAAAGCAATGGTGTTCCCTGTAGTAACATATGGCTGCGAGAGCTGGACCATAAGGAAGGCTGAGCGAAGGAAGATCGATGCTTTTGAACTGTGGTGTTGGAGGAAAATTCTGAGAGTGCCTTGGACTGCCAGAAGATCAAACCAGTCCATCCTCCAGGAAATAAAGCCAGACTGCTCACTTGAGGGAATGATATTAAAGGCAAAACTGAAATACTTTGGCCACATCATGAGAAGACAGGACACCCTGGAGAAGATGCTGATGCTCGGGAGAGTGGAGGGCAAAAGGAAGAGGGGCCGACCAAGGGCAAGGTGGATGGATGACATTCTAGAGGTGACGGACTCGTCCCTGAGGGAGCTGGGGGTGTTGACAACCGACAGGAAGCTCTGGCGTGGGCTGGTTCATGAAGTCACGAAGAGTCGGAAGCGACTAAACGAATAAACAACAACATCATATAATAGCAATTAGGCTATTTCTCCACAAATTACTTCAAATGCTGCATCATGCATACATGTTTTACAGTAAAAGAAACACACCAAAAGTCAATTGCCATAAAAAGAATCACCATCTAGTCGAGCATTCAGTTTTACATAAGAACCAGCTGTCTGTTGAAGCCCACAGGCAGCATACTAGCAGTCTCTTGAAGTTCACCAAGTACTCTATTCTGGGATGGGTACCAACCATTGAGAAGAATTAACCTCTGATCAAGGTAGGAAACTACAGAGAAGAGAGAGGATGTAGAACGACTAAATCCATAAGCAGCAAAACTAACCTGAATCTGGTTATACTGCTGACAAAATTTATCATATGCAGTAAATTACATCTATCTTTGGCCAATAGTGAATTGGATATAAAGGCTTTCTCTTCCTTCTTCCAGTGTCACAACTCTCCCCAGCTTTTAGTAACTCTGCTGCTGTGGTTGGAACCTATGAATCCACAAAAATACTGTATTTTGAGTTCAAAATGTATAGGCCATATCAGACTCCTTGAAGAGAAGGCAATGGAAACCTTCACATGCTGTGAAAGTGCTGAGGTTTTCATCTGAAGTTATTGCAATGCTTGATTTCCTAATTTGATTCTCCAGCCCATTTTGCTATTAATGACAACTGTATAAGCAAACAACTTGCATATCCTGGCAAAACGGATATTAGTCAATATAGCTTTTATTATCTGTTTGTGTTCTGCAATAGCAAACAGTAGCAGTTTCATTTTATAAAAACACTGCTGCATCTGGATGAGAAAGGTCAAGTGAGTCATTATATCCAACTTCCTGTCAATACAAGATTGGTCCTTAATATTTTGTCAACTTAAGCTTCAGAAAATTAATCCTTTACACCACATAATATTCTCATTGAAAATTGCTTCCTGTACTAGCTTACTTATTTTCTAAACAAATAAACATCCAACACAGGGATTGTCCACATGAAATATTTAGTATCATGGGAAGCTTCATTCTGAGATATCATAAATGAATATATCCTGACTTACATGGGAAAAAAAAATCTTTGAGGAAAAGTAGCTCTTTCTTGATGGTTGTTTTGATCTGAATTTTTTAAAAACCAGCATCTATATAAAGATGAGAGGATTCTTGAAGTTTTCCTGTTAAGGAAATGAATCTTGATATGATTAAACTTGGAGAGTTTAATTTCTAGATTCACCCTGAAGCATCAGATTTGTAGATGTGCCACTGAAGACAACTGGAAAGTAAAATTGAGTTTAGCAAGATTTAGATATTGTTTAGAGCAGGAGTGTCAAAGTTGCAGTCTGCTCCAGTGGTATAGCCCAGCACCATTGCAGCTGGGGCCAGGGCCTGTTCCTCCCACAGTATCTCCTTACTGTGGCTTTATGATGGGAGGCACAGCTCTAAGTCTGGGCAGGCCAGGCTAAAGGGTAGCTGCACTTGTAGTCCTGCATCAAGGTGTTGTCACAGCTGGGCCCAAGAGCTATCAGTTTGCTGCTGGTAGTGAAGAATTGTGATGGGGGTGGAAGAACAGGCAAGTGCTCTTGGTCACAAGAAGAGAAAAGGCATATTCTTCCTCACTTGTCTGCTTCCATTACCCTGCCTGCAATTCTTCCTTGCTATAGCTTAGGGGAAAAAACATTGCTTTGCACCTTGGTGTTAAGCTGTACTTCTTACTTAAAGCTGTAGCAAGAAAGAACTGTGTTGGTAGAAGTGTGGAGAGCACAGCCTGGTTCTGGCTATGGCTGTGACAGTGTTGTAATGCAGAGCTAGGAGTACAGCCATTCTTTGGCTTGCTCCATCCATGTGTGAAGTTTTGCTTCTCACCTGAATTATAGCAAGGAGGAACCTGGGAGTGGTGGCAGCAGCAGTGGGCATCTCAGAAGGTTCTAGGATATCTCAGGAGGTGGGGAGACTCCACACAAGGGTTTGGTGGAGAGATCTGTGAGCCCAGTGCTGGATGACATACCAGGCCCAGCTCTAGCAGGAACAGTGAATGCCCCCAGAGTTTCAGTGTTTCTGCATTACATCGGGATTCCCAGTGTACCTTCTGCAGATCCAATGGCTTTGGTGTTCCTAGCCACTCTCCATACAAGAATCATCCACTGCATACCCAGTTCCAGCATCAACTGCAAACCCAACTGTCTTTGCACAGTCATCACTGCAGCTAAATAGCCAAAGTGACATGACAAAGAAATGGCAGTTTTGCAATAGTCTTTTAATAAATGTTAATAATATTTAATGGCACATTATGGTACTCTTCATTTTCTTCATTTTTCCCCCTCCTGGAAACTTTTATATCAAGCTAGAGAAAGGCTTCAATGTTGTGGCCTTTGGGCTATGAACTAATTCTCATGTGGCCATCGTAACGATTTGAGTCGTGAAAATTAAGGGCTCTTAAATGAGCAAGCAGAGAGTTATTTGAACTTAGGCCAGGCTAGGCACAGCCCAGTCCTGCAGTATGATGAAATATTGGGCTTCAGGCATCATCTTGGTGGAATGAGAGAGGGATGAAAACTTCAATTGGTGTGGGAATGCTGTAGGGGTATATTTTAAAACGACTCAAACACAAAGATCTTGGCCTAATTTCAAAAGACTTTTGCAAAATATCAATTCAAATCTCTAACCTAAACAATTTGCTGCTTTCCAGTGGTACAGCATACATGAAGGGGAAAAGTAATAAAAGAGACAGAAAGAGAAAATGGAACCCACTCATTTGAGACTGTGGTCCTACTTACAGATTTGAATTCTGCTGTCAGCATGCAACTTCCTGACAGACTATCTCTGAAAACACATGGTCCTTAACAAGAAAACAAAAAGAAAGATACCCAACCACTGTATTTATGGGGTTGGGGAAGTATCGTCTGTTTTCTGCTTCAAGCAGCCAGATATCCTGGGGTAGCACTGGTTCAGGATTAACATTCCTCTTCATCTGTCCATGGAACAATTTGGTACTGAGAAGCCATTGCCTCATATCTTAACTGTACATTGAGGCAAAGAGGAGGAGAGCTAAAATGTCCAGAAGAATTTTTGTCTTTTTGTCCTGCCATGGGACTGGTGAGGACTCCTAAGCACTTTTGAGTTCCACATGTACAGTAATGCACAAGCAGCTTTCAGCCTTAATTACAGTTTCTTAGATCACAGACAATGTACAAGTGAAGAAGCTTTTGATGATCACTTTAATAATTTCTTGCTTACGTGTTGAGTGTGATGTTAATTATTTAATTGAAAGCCACTGAACTGCTTTTTAAAAATTAAATACCTAACACAGGGAAAGCAATACTTACTTCAAAAGGAGGGAGTTCAGCTTCGCTCCCTGGCTGCATCTCAATAAAAGCCCCTTTAATGAGCTGTGCATGAGAGGAGCTCCCACCAGCCACCCCTGAGCGGTATTTCCTGACACCAGTTTCCTGCCTGGAAGAGATGAGTAGGATTTTATGAGGATGGCAGCTGTGGAGGAGAGACTTAGCTTTCCTTCTGATATGCAGAATTACCACCTCCCCATGCTGAGCATTTAATTATTTATTTAGAAAAGAGGAATGTGATTTCTAATCACAGAGTGTAACGGTATATGGGAAAGACCTTGAGAGACAGGGGGAAGGGATACTGCTTAGGGAATGATCAGATAAGAGAGGGCATAGCCCGCAGCTGCATAATAGGAAGAGAAAGAGACTCAGAAGGGACCCTCCTTAACTTCTCAGACTGTAAATGAGACAGCAGGAGATTTGTACCCTCAGACTTGCAAGATTCTGTTAATGTAGCCTTACTATAAAGTAGTATTAGCTCATCTGGTCGTGTGTCCTGCCTGGTCTGCCTGGGAAGATGCAGAGTGAGCTACATTCTTATAGTACATGAAATGAGTGGGAATAATGAAAACTGATTGTGGGCCATTCTTGAAGCAGAAAGTTTTTAAATTCTTGGTGAAAGAAATATATTTTCAGTATCATTTAAGAATATCATAGCTTATCAACACGTTTCTGTATATTGCAGAATTTTAAATACGTACATATGTACGAGAAACAATATTCAGTTTAATTAACTACTAAGTAATTTACAGGTAGAATAATAAGAATATATCTGTCACATATATACAGACTTGAAAACTTTGAACAGGGTTACATTTTAGTGCTTTATCTTACTTAGGACAGATTTAGCGAGGAGGAGAGGAGTTTGGGGAACAGAAAATTAATTTCAGCCAGGAGGAATAATAGACAGTGGTAATAGACAAAATTCCAGATACAGTATTTCCAGATTTACATGTATTGATTTGATAATGATTCAATATATTAGGGATGAAACCAGAGAAAGGAAACAGCAGCCGGAGTGGAACCAACTGTAGTTAAAGTTACTAATTCAATTAGCTATCACAGAATTTCAGTCCTCATGAATGTCCAGATTTTTAAATAAGTAAATAAACTCATACAGTTCAATCAGCCTGTTCCCTTGTTTACTAATTGTGTAATGCTATTACTGTAATGAGGTTTTGCAAATCTTTGCTTGAATCTTTTATATGACATTTTGCAAATCCAGTCACCAACATATCGGTTGCAACTCAGGGTTAATCTGCTTGGATTCATATTTAACCCCCACAGTAATGACAGTTTTAAAATGTTTGTTTCACTGTTCAGCAGAGTCAGGAAAATAAAAGCTAACTTATACTTTCTAAGCAAAGCCTAACTCTAAGATAAACATGCCAATGATATGTTAGAACTTTCCAATGCTGTTTTTGGTCCTAACTGGAGGGATTGTTTTTAAAAAATGGCTTGCCATATTAACACTCTCCTGTTTTATAACAATAATGTGACATCATGATAGAAAGAGAAGCAAGTTTAAGGGAAAAATATTTTCTTCAAAGTTTTAGGTGTGTCCTGAGAGATTTTTGTGGACATTGCAAGCCCTGTTATGTGTAACCTTTCACTGGCTTTGGAAGTTGTAAAACCTGACAGATAAGTTTATCCTTTCCAATCAATAGGAGCAGTGGTATGCTCAAAACAGCAAAGGAAAAGCCAAGTCCCAATCAGTGCAGACTGAAATGGGTTTGAGTTAGCAGAGTTTTTGTACCTGAGCATGAGATGCTTCAAAAAGTTATTTTTTCAACAGATGAGCTGAACCAGTAAAGTAAAACAGGATTCATCTAAAACTCTGCATTTCTGCAACAACATTCTTCTGACTTGGGATGAGGACATGGCGGCAGCTGCAGCACTGCAGATTGTAGGATTGATCCTTGGAGGCATTGGCACAATTGGGACCTTTGCCATCACTGGCATGCCCCAGTGGCGAGTGACTGCTTTCATTGAAAACAATGTGGTGGTCTTTGAGACTATTTGGGAAGGCCTCTGGATGAACTGCATAAGGCAAGCGTCCATCAGGATGCAGTGCAAGGTCTATGACTCCCTCCTGGCACTCTCACCAGACCTGCAGGCTTCAAGAGGCTTGATGTGTGCAGCTTCAGCTCTGGCATTCCTCGCTTTTGTGGTAGCTGTTCTTGGTATGAAGTGTACCCAGTGCACAGGAAATGATGACCGCATCAAAGGCTATATTCTGCTGGCAGGTGGCATTTCCTTCATCCTGGCTGGCATCATTGTGCTCATCCCAGTGTGCTTTGTTGCCCATAACATTATCCGAGACTTCTACAATCCCATCATCACAGTGGCTCAGAAGCGAGAGCTCGGAGAAGCTCTTTACATAGGCTGGACATCAACTTTCTGTCTTGTGGCTGGAGGGGCAATTCTATGTTGTTTCTGCCATTGCAATGAAAAAAACAGAAGCTACAGGTACTCACTGCCCTCTCAACCAGCTACCCACCACAGCCGCAATCTTCAAAGAAGAGCTGAGAGTGCATACTCTAAAAGTCAGTATGTTTAGTTGCCTCGATTCAAGAGGAAGAATCTTTTACATCAAACATGAACTCTGACAAGATGAGAAGAAGCTTGCTGGTGCAACATTCTGTGCATGCTGGAGTGCCATTCTGATGAAGGTTAAGACAAAAGATAGAAAATATCTTCAGATATTTCAGGGTAGAAATGGAGCTTGAAGCTGCATCTTGTTTCTAATTTGTATTTTTCTAATTAGCATCTATTAAGAAGTATACAGATATTTATACTTTGTCACACATATACATCTTCAGAGTGGTGGCAAGAATGTTGTTGTCACTGGTAAACGTTTAAGCTTTGCTGAAATCAAAATTTAAAAATTTAAATTCAAAATTTAATGTCTAAAATATATGATATATTGTAAAGGTGGTGGGGAAAGACTGAAAATATCCACTCTAAATCTATATATGATTATTTGCATAAGTACCCTTTTTAATAAAATGCTGTTTAGTTGTCAAAAAAGAGTGAAATTATATGTTTCAAAGTAGTTGATTTTCATTTTCTGACAAAATGTTTCCTTAGTTTTATCCAAAAGCATTAATGCTTTAGAAGTAACTAATGTTTGTTCTTGTTAAAGTAAATTGCAATCTGACATTAGTTTTATGTGCATTCTATTTCATTCTGCAGTTAAAGAATGTTATTATTAAAAGTATTTAACTCTGCATCAGGTAACAAGTTTTGTGTGACTTGTCTAATGGCTCTTTCAGTAAATCTAATCTGGATTCAAAATGTGAAATCTAAAGCCATGTGTAAAAATGGAAGGTATCTCATGTGGCTGATTGGTAGATGAATTTTGAGGTAAAAATTGTCTCTGAGTAGCAGCTGGGATTTATTTTAAGTTTTAATCGCTTACGTATTTTGTGTCAGGGTGTGTTACATGTACAAAGCATTTAAGCACTGGTATTTGACAGGCCTAAAGGAAATGCAGCCATTCATGTTACATGTTAACATAGCTACTGAGATTGCTTACAGTTTTTAAGGGGTTATAATGTCAGTTATAGAGCTATACACATGCATTCTCCTTCTAGAAAAAAAGAATTAGAAGATCCCTTCACAGAGTGCTTGAACTGAAATATGACAGGAAACTGATTACAGTTATAGGACTAGAGCGGTGGACAAGTTAACTACTCAATATTACTTAGATCCCATCAAAAGTCTGCATAGTCCTACAGCTTACAGTTAGTGAAGAACTAACAAAATACTTTTAAAATCAATAATAAGAAGAAACTGTGCAATCCAATTGCATTAACATCAATATGTATTTTACTGCTAAATATTACTGAATTTAGAATGTACCTTTTTAAAAAAAATATCCATTCAATCGTGCCCGATTCTCGGAGACTGCCTGGGAAGTCCCTGCAGTTTTCTTAGCAAGTTTTTTCAGAGGTGGTTTGCCATTGCCTCCTTCACAGGGCTGAGAGAGAGTGACTGGCCCAAGGTCTCCCAGCTGGCTTTGTGCCTGAGGTGGAACTAGACCTCATGGTCTCCCGGTTTCTTAGCCTGGTGCCTTAACCACTACACCAAACTGGCTCTCGGAATGTACCTTAAAATATCACAAATGCTGTTTACATCAAGATGGTTATTAGATCTGAGGGAAATTGCACAATTTGCCTTGTGGTATAATCTCTTCCTATCAGCATCATTGAATGATGACCATGTTGATCACTGCATGTGTGAATTAGGCATTAAAAAAGTAAACTTCCTTTCCAAGCGTTCATTTCATTTCATGCAGAGTATTCCAGCCCTCCACAACCCAGAGGCTCCTATATACAGTATTGGGCTAGAACACACGGAAGTTGTAGTCCAATGCATTTGGAGGGCAAATGGCAGATTGCCAGATATTTTGCAATTAACAGACAAGAAAAAGGAGATGTTTCTCTTTTAATAGAGAGTTATCCAATTTGTTGCTGAAATATGGATAGAACTGAGATCTTGATAATTATCCCAAGTTTAATGTAAAATTTTAAAATAGAAAAAAATCAAATTCTCAAAATTCTTTGGAAATCTAAAAACTAGCACAAGGGCTGTGTTAGTATAATTCACGATACTTATATTCTCATTTCCCCTGTTTCTATTGATCTTTTTTGCTTTGCTTCTCTCAGGTTTCAGCATTATGTATCTGCTATCATCTGAGACAACATGCCTTTATTGTGCTTATGGCTATACAGAAATAAATGCAGGCTGTCTTTAATTCAGTCCCTGTGACTTGATTCTGTTCTTCAAATAAATACTTCAGATACTTTGGAACAATTAGTTGCAAAAGGTGCTATATAAATAGCTTCTGTTTAAATTATTTGACCTCCTTCATTATGTATTCTAGTCCAAAATAATTAGTGTTAGTAGTCCAAAGATTTAAGATCTGCTGGAGAGAACCTTGTAAAAATACCTCCATTTTAAAGGTTCATTTGTTGGTTAAGAGTGCAAATCAACTTCACCTCCAGTCTATGGCACAGAGTGCATTTGGCACCTACTGACTTCTTCCTCAGCTAAGCTGAGAGGAATAATTGCCTATTTGTATTACTTTTTTTTTAAGTCCTGAAGACATTTTAAACTATGGGTACCCAAATGATACGGGCTCCTTATTACTTTTTCTCTCTGCGTTTAAGTGTGTGCTTGCTATTTCATTCACAATATGAATTTTCTTGAGTTCTGATATATTAAATTTTAGTATGCTACATTGTTCCACACTTGGAATAAAACTAAATAGTCATAACGTTCACGGCAAATGCTTGCTTTGAAGAGAGATTACACATGGTTAAGTTCAGAGGTAAGAGCAGTAACAGGTACAGATAACCCATCAGTTTGGTTTTCTTCAGTTTCTCCTTTTCCTTACAATACATTCATTTTGTCTATTTTCACATCTCCTGGGTTCAGCTAAATGATGCTGTTTAATAGAGGCTATCTGGAGCATGCCCACTCTGCCAGGTCTGGTGAGGTGAGTAGAAATGACCAGAGACAGGAAGTCCGATGAGTAAACTGACTTTGGGTCATTCAGAGCTTTATAGGTAACAACCAGCACCTTGAATTGTCTCCAGAAGCCTACCAGAGGCCAGTGAAACTCACAAAGCAGTGGTACAACATGCTCACACTGCTGCTTTCTGGACCAGTTGCAGCTTTGAAATGTTCTTCAAAGGCAATCCTCTGTAAAATGAATTGCAAGAGACCAACCAGGCAATGACTAAGGCATGAGTGATTGTGAGTAGAGCTTCCTGATTCAGTTACGGGTGAAATTGGTGGATTTATACAAAGATGGATTTATACAAAGGCCCTTCTGGCCATGATTATCATTTGCTTGTCCAGCAAGAATGATAAGTCCACCATGTAGATTTTAAATCGGAGTGTGGAGAGAGTTGGGCTCTGAGGCACCCTACAGTATAGGGGTCTAGGGCTGGACCTATTTCCCTCCTACACTGACTGGAACTGGACTCAGAGGAAGAAGGAAACCCACCATAAAACCATATCTTCCATTCCTAGTCCCCTAAAATGATCCAGAAGAATACCATAATTGAAAGTATCAAAGGCTGTTGAAAGATCAAGGAAGGCCAGGATGGATACATCACCCCAATCCAGAACCCATCTAAGGTCATTGATAAGTATGATCAATGTCATCTCCATGCTATAACCTGGCCTGAAACCCAACTGAATTAGGTCTAGATAATCTGCTTTCCCCAGGGCCTTTGGAGGTACAAGATTACAGCCTATTCAATCATAGAATTTTTGGTTTTTGATAGTAAGTTTAGTTCACCTCTAGTTGATAAGATCTTTGGCAACTAGTAAAGAAACCACCCTTTTTAGATGCTACACAGGGACTGTCAGTCAGTGTAAAATAGTATTGATCTAGGTGGATCAGTAGTCTAACTAAATAGCAGATAACTTCTTATATTGACTTGCACCAGTACTGATTTAAATCTATTGTGACCACACAACATGAGTAAAGTTTTAAATAATCGAAATCAAAGATTACCTACTCTGACATACTGAAGATTAGAACTCTTAAATAACATTGGCTCATTTTAATTACTTTTCAAATTTGATGAAATATGCAAATCAATACTAATATAACTCATATGTTGATGAAGGTAAGCTAATTGTCAGGGCAACAATATTTAATCAGAGAACGAGGTAACCCTGATTTCCAAACAGGGTTTGGAACAACCTTGTTTGGACATCAGGTTTACAAATTTCCAGTAAGCAAATGACTTTGAGGGAAGGAACCAGTTACTCCAGCCACACTTCTTTGTTGGTGACATGTTGCCTGGAGGTAGATCTGACCTCCTGGTATTCATTATATAGTCTAAAAGGCAAAAAGAGAAGATGTGGGTGGGGGCTGCAGTTATACTGTAAGCTAAAAGCGTAAAACTTGAAGGTGACTGCAAAATTTTCCATAATCACTGAGATTTAACCCCCAATAAATAATCTGAGGCTGATAAAGCATTACCAGGACTTCTTCATGGGTATTTGGATGTACAGGGCTTCGCCGGTGCTCCAGTTCATTAACCTCAGGATCTATTTATCTTGTTTTTACTTATCTATGTTAAAGGAACTGCTTAAGCCATGTAATTCATTGATCTGGAGAATTATCAGGTGTAGCTTGAAAAAGACATTCTGCACACAATGTTATTTACTAATTACTAATTCATTACTAATTTCATAACTAATGAATGAAAACAGGGTGCCTCAGTGAGTCTACATAAATAATTCACATTCATCTCTTCCTTGAAACATTAGCAAATATCCTAAATCCAGCCTAGGATTTTTGTCACCAACAAGTGGTAAATATATTTTACCAGACAGAACATCAAGTTCATTTTACCTATTGTATTTTGACACTAATGCAACAATGATTGTTGTAGAATAATGATCAGCACTATAGTTAGAGCCTAATCATTTAATTATAGTCCTGTAGAAATATTGAAATTCAAAAAAGCATCAACATCAGGTATGATAAGTTGGACTCACCCTTCCCAAGGATATGATTTGCTACCAAAGTATTAGGCCTTGCTTTTGTAGAATTTTAGGAGAGAGAGATATATATATAGCAGCTTCCTCAGAGTAGGCAGGAGTGAATCTCTCTCTACTTGCTCTTCACTCGCATAGATGAAGATGATCTTAAATTCATCTGGCCAGGGAGGAAATTATGACTACATTGTCATCTTTTCAGAGGAACGAAGATCTTCTTTAGAAAGCGTATTCTGATTGTTGCTTTTCTGGATGCAAGTTTCTGAGATGGCTTTCTGTCCACTGCAAATGGTGGCTTGGCTGCTTGGGAGTATTGGCATGATTGGAACAGTTGTTGTCACTCTGATGCCTCAATGGAAAGTATCAGCCTTTACAGGAAACAACATTATAGTCTTTGAGACTATTTGGGAAGGCTTATGGATGGTATGTGTCAGCCATATCAAGAATTATCAGTGTGAATTCTATAAATCTATACTGGCCCTTCCACCTATCCTAGACGCTGCCAGAGGATTAATGTGCACGGCTTGTGCACTGTCAGTTATTGCCTGTCTGACTGCTTTTGCTGGCATGAAATGCATTGGAAGTTCAGGCAGTAATGAACAAATCAAAAGGAACATTTTATTCACAGCTGGAGTAATTTTTCTTCTGACAGGGGCTTTAGTGCTGATTCCTGTTTCCTGGATTGCCAATGATATCATCGAGGATTTTTACAATCCAGAAATCCAAGCTGCTCGGAAACGTGAATTGGGAGCTGCCCTCTATTTAGGCTGGATCTCAGCAGCGTTTCTAATCTTTGGAGGAGTCATGTTTTGTGGTCTCTGCTGCTGTTCTGAGGAACCTGAAAGACATGAACATTCAGCACCATGCAGCCAAATCAAGTCTGTGACCATGCGTTCCTATGTATGATTATTCCAGGTTTGCATCCTGAACTTGTCTGGAACAACAGAAATGAACTTTTGGATTCTAACTTCATATCAAGGACAACACAGTCATGCAGATCCAGTCAATACCACTGATTTGTAGAAACAGGTTTTCATCTAGGGATCTGCTATTTGGGCAGATAATATCCTTTATTTAGCAACGCAATATGTAACTTTATGAAGACATTCTTTATGGTGCAAAACTGTCAGACTATGTGCATAAGGTATTGTGGTTTCATGGAAAGAAAATTGGATTAAATTTGTTTTCTCCTTCTTTTGAAGTTCTCTTGATCAGGATGAATGTTATTCTTAATATTTTGATGTTAAATGCATGCTTACACACACACACACACACACACACAACTCTCAGTTACATTGAAGCAGTTGTGCTTTCACATTTTGAAGACTGAAAGCTTGCAGATGAATTTTAAACCTGCTGAAGTTTCCTTACTTTTGAAGTACTCTTGTGGAATTTTTAGGAAAAGCTTGCTGTTAATATCTAGTTTCTCTACCATAGTTTCTTTTTTTTAATATGTTGATATGGCAAATGTCCAGATAAAAAGAAAAAGTAAAAAGTTTATAAAGACCTAATGCAATCTTTTTTGACCTAAGAATCCCTAGAACTGTGGATTTCAACTCCCAAAAATATGTGGCTAGCATAGCCATTGCTAAGAATTATGGGTGTTGATGTACCTGCAAAGGCCTAGTTTAGAGAACACTGGCCTAATGGGTCACTATATTTTTCTGATTTCTGTTTGATGGATCATGATTAGTTCAAAAAACAGGAGGAAACAGGAGGGAAAAGGGATTAGTGGGTAAGGATGGCCAGTACAACTTTAACATAGAGAACAATCCAGAGCAAGGGTATTGAAATCATGCATTAATTTTAAAATATGATAAAACTTGAATAGAACTTCTTTCCCTGATAAACAGGAAAAAGACATTAAAAAGTGTCCATGTTGTAAGAGATTTGATTTTGCATATTATGCCTGATTACGCTCCACTCTTAACGGGTTTCGTTTGCTAAATGGCACCACTTATATTTAAATATAAAATATAACATTTAACATTTGGCTTTGGACCTTGTGCACACACAGCATCTCTCTGTGAGTCTTTTTTCTGACTTCTGAGCAAGTCCCCCCCGCCCCAAGATGCTGCTGCTTTAAGGAGTCTACTCATTAAAGTGAATGTGACTCTTAAAACAGCTGCATGGTATTTCTTGCATTTTATTAAACATACTTGGAGTCTATAACTATTTGAAAGTTCAAGAATGGACACTGCATTATCTGCCAATAACTGCTACGTTAAAAAATCCATCATCCTGGAACCTACTGCTTTAAGGATTTTTGAGTCTGTTGAGTAGGAGACCAGCATATCAGAGTTTAATAATGCAGCACCACCAAGAATTTGGCTTTTCTGATATTTCAAAGAATTTATGCCCAATCTATTTCAATAATTGCTGAAAATTTTACATGTGAAAATAGCAAGTCCCAGAACTTTTCTTAAAGAGAATAAATATATTATCTACTTGCTTCAACATTGTAATGCATTTACACATATTTTCTTTTTCAGTACAATCAGTTACTGGTTATTAGAATATTTTCTCATAGTGTTGAACTGACTCTTAATAAACTACACTCTGCAGCCAGCAATGTGAACCTGACTGTTGCTTTATCAGCAAGTACTTGTTGGGATGGGACCTGCCAACAGTTTTCTTTCCTCCCCAAAACCAGAGTGGAACATAGTTCCTTCACTGGCCAGTTACAAAGCACAAATACCATTGCAAACATTTTTAGGGCATGCTACAATGTTACTAAACATAGAAATAATCTTCTTATGAGTCCCATTTTCTGGTTTTTTTTCTCTCAGACAAATGCTTTTGGATGATCCAAGGAAAAGTGGTAGGGACAGAAAGCGTCAATGAACTACTCCTTAGAAGATAATTAATTTATTACAAAACTTTTAAAACACAATCATCAGTTAAAAATGTTTCCCAGAGTTGCTAACAAAGTTCAGGAATAAGACAGTTCCTTTTCTAAGGACTTAAAATCTAAAATATACCAAACAGAAGAAGAAGAAGAAGCAAAATAAGGCACCGTTTCTTCACTGGAAAATTATTTGCCCAGATTTCTACCATAGTTTACCTAGAGTTCAGGAACAGATTTTGGCATGAGATAACTGAGCAGACAGTTTTGGTGGCCTGAAAAGATTAACAACTGGTGAAGGGGAAGATGGTGTTCTGGAGGTATCAGGGGTTTCTGTCCCCTTCTGATATACAGTTCCTTCCAAGGAAATGCTGGGTTTCTTCTTTCTCTCTTGCTTAAATATATGAGATTTTGGATAGCTAAAGAAAAGCAGAGATTTTTGGGTAGTTGTTAAAGTCACTAAAATTAGCCTTCTTGCTTGAAATATTTGAAATTCTAGTCCCAGGTTTTGGAAGTAATAGGAAAATAAGATACATGCATACTTATCTCCTAGCTACATTATGGATTCAGATAATGAAGCCTGGTATCTGAACAAGTACTGCTAATTTAAATATATTTTAAAGAGAAGTGGCATTTTGATCAAGATTTCTTTATCTGATCCAAAGAAGGCGCTGCTTGCCTCCACAATGACTCTTGCCTTAAACAGCATAAAAACAGCTGAATGCAAATGACGTGAATATATTTACATTTCAATAGTGATAATAAGATATGATATCCACATGACAGATAATATCTTGGTTATAACTATCTTTAGAGTTACTAAGATGAGTTCCTTTGAAATTATTATTTTTTAAATACATATGATTCATCCCTCCAAATTTATGCATATTTACTCAGGATGAAATCCCTCCTAGATTAGCAGGGTGTATAGGATTAACATTTGTATCTATCATTTGCCTGGAATAAACAGCTCAGTCCCACTTACTTCCATGCTGGAGAGCCCCTCTTTCTCTTTACGCACAGAGCAAATCCTTCTGGGGCAGAATTTGGTTGCAACAGCTGGAAGAAGTAGCACTGTCCTTAGTTTGTTGAACAAATAATATTTGTTTGGGCTCATGTAAGACTAAACCAACACCAGACAAGCCAGACAATATGTTTGTGAACTGCTGGAAAAGCTGCTTTAATGTAGTTGTATTTATGAACAAGAATGATCTTTGGATTCCCAGATCAGTTTGAAAAAGCCAACTTGATCATCCAGTGGGATTTTTATTTTCCATCTGAGCTTTGGAAACTTCAATTTAAAACAGCAACAACAATTTACTGTAAAAGTTATGAGGGATGACTTTCTGGAAATATAAATCTAAACTTACTAGGGGGAGTTGAAGCAGTTTTTATGTTTTCTGAATCCTAGCTGCAGCAATAAATAAAGAAGTTAACAATTGTGCATGTGTGGTCTGATATGAGAGTCTGGCAGAATTCTAGTTTTAAGGAAATTGATTCATCTTCAACCCCAAATTAAGTGTTATTGGAAAATATTTTAGGAGCTGATGAAATATACTAAGATTTGTATAATGTAGAGCTCTAACTGGAAGGAATGCTAAATTTTTGTTAACTTTTTTATTTTTGGTGTATGAGCACAATTTCAGATATTATCTCTTACGTTTTGTCAAACTGCCTGTTTTTCAGATGACATATTTGATAAGTATATTTGCATTTCAATTTTTTTTTTGGATGAATATATAACCCATAGATGAATCTATAATATTTCCATTAAAGATGCCAGGATGGCGTACCAGTCGGTACCAGCTCAAAAAATTAATGGAATTCTTCATTCATAATGAATCCAGAAGATTTTGTTTTTCCATTTGTAACTAACGGTCTGTTTTCCCATTGATACTTTCAAGGGCATCTGCATGGTCAACAGTATCAAAGTAGCAGGTGTAACCAGGCAATCAAAGCCCAGCCTTCTTCATGTGCATCATATGTATCAAACACATATAAAAGAGGTAGGGCTACTATCGTTGTAGTCTTGACTATCATTTTGACAAACCTGACCACCCCAGCAGGTGTACCTGGATTCCTTCATCCTTTCGCTTACTGTTGAAAATTGATTAACAAGGAAAAAACAAACAAATAGATGCACAATAACCTTTAGATTGGTAGCAATAGAAATTCTCCACCCAAAACATTTTTCTTTTTATTTATTGCCCCCTCCTCCAGTGAACATGGATCAAATAAAAAGTTTAATAATCTTCAATATTTTAATTATATATATCTGCAAAGTTAGTTTGTTCGTGTAATAAACTTTTTTGTCTTATTCCATTTCATAAACGGTTTCAAAAGGATCATGCAAGACCATTACCATTTTATGTAAAGTGAAAACTTTATACAAACTAAAGAGAAACCACAGTAGATCCATTAGCATTTGTAAATGACCCACTGTACAGTATTCACTCTTACTTCATTCTGTAACACCATTCTTTAATGGTGATATTGAAAGGTAGATAAACAAGTCTGCTTTTAGTCAAGCTTGACTGCTCATGACTTCATAGCCATGTTTCTATAGTTTTCTTGGCAATCTGGAAAAAGTTTGAGACTGTTGTCTCCTCCTCCTCCTCCTCCTCCTCCTCTTGCTCACTTTTCACTCTAGCATACAACCTGGGATTTTAGGGTTATCTCTCATCCAAGCACTAATCAGATCTGAACTTCTTAAGATTTTGAGATTAACTAGGTTTGGCTAGGTGCTGTCACCTAGCTGGCAAGGCAGTAAGAAAAAAGTTTCAATGGGACAAAGGTGATAAAAATTTTCTTTTAGGCTACTGATGTCCTGATACATTAAATTGTCAGTTGCAATCCTAAAATGCACTAATAGCCTTCAAATGTAAGTTTATTTCATTTGCTTTCAAAGCCAGTGACATTCCAAGCTTGAGTGCAAATCTGAGCGTTGGTGTGTCAGATCACTGCAAATGTGAGAGTTACATAACTAGAATTGCTAATGCTGTATTCAATTCCTCATACCTAACTTCCATTAAGATGTCTTTGGAAAGCATGACATAGCCTGGATTGGTTTTCATTGACTGGTTGAGTTAAGATATTCTGTCTGGCATGACCACCTATAGTTGCATACTTAATGACTGATTTAATTGCTGAAATGCTATTCCTTTTCTGAAGTGGTTGTTTTAGGGGATGCTCCACCAAGAAAAACAATGCATGTGTCATTTGGTTGCTCCAATCCATCACTTGTACACACCTAGATTGTCTAGAATGTCAGCCATCTGCTGCAATATTTATGAAAAGAATAACAAACACATCGCCTTCTGTTGCTATTTTTCAAGTCTAAACATAGTACTGAACGAAGGGAAATATTAACATACATATTTCCTTAAGATACAGGAAGCTGACTATGTATGAAAATAAGATGAGATTCTTACATAAAGAGGTACTTGAATATGTATGTATTTGTGTGTGAGAGGAAGAGACAATGAGGAAGGGAGAGGAATGTAATATGCAGATGAGGTACATGTTGTTCATGATTTACCATTAAATGCAAAATGGTAAAAGGAGAGCTACATCTCAGAATGACAGTGAATGTATTGGTTTAAATAATAAGCATTGCTCCATTCAGGCATTCTGTTTACTGTTTGCTTCAACACCTAAACCAGTAGTTATTCTGCCTCTTGGCTGATGTGTGTGACATGTTATCCTTTCCTTCAGGGAAATGGCCTTCACAAGTATAGTTATACATGGAGAGGTTTCCATGTGATTTAAAATCCAGATTTCTAGATCACATGGAGACCGCAGCTACTGTGTACTCATGTAGACACATGCGGACACAATCCCTGCAGGCATTGGACTATAAATGTGGGTCACTAAAGGAAGGGCTTCTTGATATGGGCTGCAACGGCCAGAATTTGAACGTTTAAGTTAATTGAAATACAGTAGAATGCAGTTCAGGTTTGGGTATAAGATCTTGCTTAGAAATAAGATAGCATGACAAAATGAAGTTTTTGCTAGGAATTCCTTTCCATGATAGGATGAATAGGAACTGTTTTCCATGCCTCCTGGTTTAGGACAACTAGCCTTTACACTCTGGCAGGAAATGACATTGTGGCATAAATTCAGAAGATTCCAGCATCATGATCTCACTGTCATCCTCACCTCTTTGCTTGGAAAGAGGGGAAGAGACTAATATGAAGCGATGGACATATTCAGAAAACAACTAGGAAACTTTTGAGAAAAACTGAACTCATTAGAAGATGGATCAGTCCAGGTGATCCACCAATTGATTAAAAATTACATTTAAATTAGTTTCATTATTTAATAATGCTTATATATTTCCCATTTTTTAGTTCAGCAATTATAAAAATTACACTTGGGTTCATAACAACAATTTAAATCCTTAAATTATTGGAATGGATATTTTAGAGATGTTCTTAAAACCTGTTTTACTTCAGACATGAGGTAACAGATTCTGAAATGAAATGGGATTTTATCAATCATGCTGTATATAAAATGTTGGTCTTCTGTAACGGTCTTTTGAAGACTTGGCTTTTCCCTCAGGTATGAACCCATCTGTAACTGACTGGTTTGAGCATTTACATTTGTTTCTCATTTTTAGAATTTTGTCAGTATATGTTTTTGATTTTTAATCCTATCTCACCCTCTCAGAGCTGCAGTTGAGAGCTGGGCAGCCATACACATTGATTAAATAAACAATGAATAAAAATATAAAAATGAAAAACTCATAAGGATGATCGTTTATTGAAACTTTCAAGGTTTTAAAGACATGTATGTTGAGAAAGTTATTTGACAGTACAATCCTGTATGTTACACAGAAGGACTCCTCATGTAGTTCAGCAAATGTTTATATAATGAAAATTAGTTTTCTGTGGAGAAGAGAAAAAGAATTTTCTTGCAAGCAGGAATTGTATTTTTTAAAAATTTTACTTTGGAGATTCAAGGGGGCATGGCTATAATTTCAGGATATTGTCAGCATGGGTACACCGAAATATTTGGGCAGGATAGCAGGGTGTAATGGTTGCCTACTCCAAAATACTCAGTCTCACAAGCCAGAGCTTAAAGATAACTGATTTATTATAAGAATAGTGTGCAAATACAGAGAAAGCTGAGAATAGGCAAAAGCACGCGAAATACAAACTAAATACCCTCGCTTCAAACCCAATCCCGCCCCTTGCTCCACCATAGCAACCACCCCCTCCCAGGTGTTGGCAACCGTCACACATCGGCCTGGGAAAGTAACCTTGAATACATGTCATAACCCAAACATACATTCCTGCAGAACAGCAAGGAGATTACAGCCCGGCACGGCTGAAATTCCTCTCCCCGCAAATGATAGACACGGAACAGGAAATTGACATGAAACGTTACGATGTATTCAAACCATTGGAACGATGAACATGACACAGGGTTTAACAGGAAGAAAGGCATTTGTCCCACCAACCCTCCAACAAGAAACACTGAATAATGTGTTTGAGGCTTCTAGGGCCTCTATGAGTAAAGCTCAAGGATTAAGGCACCATTTCTGTCTGATTAAAACTTTCCAACCACTCCACACAAGAAAAGGTCTAAAATGTTGGCCCTCCAGGACTCAGTGTAGACAAAGGAAATGGGTTTATATTGTAAAAATACAGTATCCATCATCAGACTGAGCTTTGTTAGCTATTGATGCCATCTACAAAGTTGTTATTTCTTTTAAACAAGGTAGGAAAAGCATGCAAAACATGGTTTCTGGAATACTTCTGAAGCCCTTAAATAGTGCCACTCAGGGTCCCTGACTAGGAAGGAAGGGGAGTAGCATGGAGGAGTTGGCAATGTTCTAAGCTACTACCCAATGGTTTCTCCGATAGGGATGTGTTGGGATTTTTTTTAAAAAAAATCCATTCCTGAGCAGGATGTGGCCCATTTTCAAAGACAATCTTTCTGGTTTCTTTTACCACACCAAATTTGATCCATTCTGTTCAGTTTTCAGAGAGTTATCCTGATGATGGACAGACAGATGGATAGTCAGAGTTCCAATATTTCTGCTGAGAAAGTCAAAAGGGCTGAGGGAGCACTCCAGCTGTCCTTTCAGAAGTCACTGAAGGGTCGTTGCACGTGGCAGACATTCTCTGTCTGCAGGAAGTCCTCTGTGATGGGTGGTGGAAAGCTCAGACATCCTTAATGTTGCCTTATTCCTCTTATGACAGTGGTAGGGAATAAAAAGGAGTATATTCTGGCCATTTTTTAAAAAGCTGATCTATCCCATTTTCCTGTACACCTCCACTATGAACAAATTGCAAACTAGATCTAGAAAGGCTATCTTGTCTTGCCTCCTAGGGAGATTAATGAGAAGGAAAAAAAATTATAAAAGAGAAACTAGCAGGTAAAAAAAGGGAGGGGGAGGTTTTAGGGAAAGCTGTCCTTTCCTTTCCCCCCAACCCCTGTGAATCTGGAAGAAGCATTCTTCCACTAAATACAGCTCTGCCCCCTCATTCCCATGGATTGCTCTTTTAATAACTTGTTTTTTCACTCAGCAACCTCTTCAAGGCCATGGTGTTTTCTGACTTCTTTCCTGCCAGTCTGTTTGCAACGAATCATCTATCTTTCTTCTTCATGCAACAAAATGTATTATTTGACATTTCAACTTCTTTTGCACTGTGTTGTTAATGTAATATTTCAAGAGCTGCTCAGTTGTTTTTTCAATATTCCTTTAGCCCACCAATCTCACTCAGTTCACTTCTCTCTGTAATATAAAGCTTTTGCCCTTTTGCATTTCCTCTTCTGCCATATGTTTTAGGGCTCCCTATAAATCCTGTATATATTCTTTTCTGAGTTGTATCCTCTAATACTGTGTTTAAGAAATCAATTTGAATAACCAGTCATTCTCTGATATGTAATCACAGATAAAAGTAGTAGAATTCAGCATAGCATTCATAGATAGGACAATCAAGGAAGGAAATATATTGAAAACAGATTCTAATTATTAGCAAGTAAGCACACAAACACACACTAAAAGTCATTTTCAAACTTTCATTAACTAGTCACTTCAGTGCTCAGCAAAATTTTGAAAATCAATTATTTGCCTCTTCTTTCTCTTTTTGTTCATAATGGTTTTACATATAGTTCTCTACTTACAACCATTCATTTAATGATGGTTCAGAGTTATGATGGCCTCAGAAAATGTGCTTTATAACCTGTACTCACACTTATGACCATTGTACCTCCCCTGCGGTCACATGATTGCAATTCAGATGCTTGGCAACCAGCTTGCATTTACGACCGGTTGCAGTGTCCTGCAGTCACATGATCGCAATTTGCAGCCTTTTTTGCAGGTTTCTGGCAAAAAATGTCCATTGGGGGAAGCTGGGTTCATTTAACGACCATGGTGATTTGCTTAACAACCTGTGATTCACTTAATGACTGCTGTAAAATGGTCATAACATTGGGTCCAGTCACATGGTGACTCAACTTACGACTGCAATGACTTATGACAGAAATTCCAGTCCCAACTGTGGTCATAAGTAGAGGACTGCCTGTATTGACAGTTGTATTTTTGCTATAGTAATGTTTTTGCTGATGTACTTAATATTTTGTTAAAATAAGACCAATTACTCATTGGTAAATATGGGTCAGAAATACCCAATGTACAGAAAGATGAGTGATATGACTACAAGGCAATTTCTTTTCCCCAAAATCTGAATACAAGGGCAGAGGTCTGAATCTCAGAACACAAAGCCATTCGTTTTATCCCAATTTTGTCTTCCAAGAACATCCCATTTCACATAAAGACCAAAAGGCAAATAACTTCCCTAGATCCTAAACACAAGGATTGAAGCACAGACCTACCTCCTTGAACACCCCCGCACAATTTTTTTCTTATCTTTTCACACCATACTTCCAATATTTAAATCCAATTGTCCCATCAAGATCCACTCATCCTAGTTATTTATTTCCACCCCTCTTTCAGGATTCTCTTATACGTATGCATATACACTCCCGAACATACTCAGCTTTCTCTCTTCTTTGGTTACTACCTAGGCTTTTATACACCACCCCTCCCCAGTTTTTGCCACTTGTTTTCAAGTCACTTCTAATTTCTCCATGTCTTCTTTCTACCCTGTTGTGCCCCTCTTGGCTCATTTCAGGTTACTTTCCTATCTCTTCTATCTCTGTATCTGTCTGTTTTGACTAATAGCAATGTAATTGATATTGTTTTAATTCTTTCCATCCATTCTCCTTTAACTTTTTTAAAGTGCTAGCCTCCACCTGCCTGTCATCTTTGCTTCATAATAATGTTTCTATATCCTCATGGAGAGCCAGTTTGGTGTAGTGGTTAAGGCACCAGGCTAGAAACTAGGAGACCGTGCGTTCTATGTTGGAGATGTTAACAAATCAGCATGCCTCTTTTTAGCATATTATGAGTTGCTCTAGGATGCAGACTCTCTATGTGTGAGGAAGCTGTTTGTTGCCATTCCCACTTCCTCTCTCTCTCTTCCTCCTTCTTCCACCGACTGAGGAGGCAGCATGCATGCTGCTCTCTCTCCCTCCATTATGGCCACATGTTTGGGCCTTGAAGAAGAATTTTTCCCATTTTCTGCATGCAGGTCTTGGCAGCTATGAGGGCTAAGAGTTCATTAAGTTTAGGGAACAGAAGAAACAAAGAATCTTCATTTTTCCACCGAAGATGGATGTAACTGAACCAAGAATAAAATCAGTAAGACTCTTTTTACTTTTAAACCTACTTTGTCTAAGTGTGTGATTCTTTATGCTTGGGAGGGCTGAGTGTGTAAGATCAATGACCTGTATTTCTCTAACGTGCTCATTAAAGCAATTTAAGATAATATTCTTTTTCTGTGCGCAGCTTCTCTGCTGTGTTAAGCTCTGCTCCATTCAGTGGTCCTAGCTGTCCACTAATGGCTTCATTCTAGTCCAGCCTTAGGCACAAAGCTAGCTGGGTGACCTTGGGCCAATCACCCTCTCTCAGCCCTGGGAAGCAGGCAATGGCAAACCACTTCCAAAAAAACTTGTCAAGAAAACTGCAGGGACTTGTCCAGGCAGTCTCTGAGAATTGGACACAATTGGATTTAAAAAATGTTTGAGCAAATCTAGGTACCTGCAATTTATATCTATTGTTTGTGGTTCTAGCATTAGCTACTGTCTGTGCATGTGTGCATTTGTGTGTGTGTTTTAACTCCAGGCTTCTCCCTTAAGTGGATGAAACCTTGGCTGTGCAACTTGCTGCAACTGAAATGATCCATTTGTTGCCATACCTTTTCTGACATCTTTTTCTCCTCTCTCTAGTGCTTTATTAAGTGGGAGCTCCCATACCAGAGCTCTCATCCTCTGATTCTTCTTTAATGGAAAACTCTGCAAAACCATACTATCATTTCTTTTTATTTTTTCCTATAATCAAGTACCGTAAAAACCTGCAGAACATTTTTCTTCTCTGGATAATCAAGCAAATCACATTTTAACATCAATTTATACTTAGTTGTGGTGATCAATAATACTACTTCTACATATTTCATTAAATCATCCATAAATGAACTTGAAAGTATGTAGAAAGTATGAACTTCCAGCTAGATTTATCTACGTATATTTATAACATTTATTTGTGGGGGAGTTGTTACCAACATTTGTTAACATGTCTTGACATGAAAGGCATTGCCTAACAACTATTATGCACATCTTCACACCAGTGCTGTTGTAACCAAATCTTGATAATACTCCTATAGGACAAATATGGGACAGAGTCTAAAGAAACTTCTTTGCACATACCACCAAAAAAATATATATCACACATTGGGATCCAGATTCAGGTTGGTTAAAGAAATAAAGATATGCTAGTGGTGAACTAGAAAATGGGGAGTGAACAATTTCCTTTGTTGTATTACATGTATATTCATAAGCTTAAGCTGAAAATCTTAAACACATTCAGAGTTTAAATCTTAAACACATTCACCACACTAAATTGAAATACAGTTTAGCCAATTACGTGTAGTTTAACTCCAGCTCTTCATATTAGCTCAGTATGTTGTTTAAGGTTCAGTGAATAAACCATGGTTAGGTCAACTCTGGATACACATGTATGAACACAGCCATTAAGCAAACATATTGAACACAGTATGGTTAATATCACTGGATGGTGCTCTGTTTTCCTCAAAGAATCCCTGTTTCCCTGCTGGCCTTTTTCCTGTCTGGCTGTCTTCCTTAGTATTCTTACCCTTTAATCTCCAAAGAGCTGTGACTTGCTCAGGAGGGAGTCAACATTTCCTGTCTTATCTTCCTCTTATTATTAACCACAATATTCTTCACAAGCTTAAAAGCACTCTCATTTTCCAACAATCCCACAAAACTGAAAAAAAACCCTCACTTCATATATGTGAGCCAGGATATTCAGAATTTCACAGACCACCTCAGCTTCTAAAAAAGTCCCACGTCAGAAAATGCCTGCTGAAGTTGAGCAATAAATGTATAGTGTCTATTGTTAAAAGACATTCTCCTAATTAGATATTTCTCTCAGTGGGGATCAACCTGAGGTTGCCCAAGAAAAGCAGTTTACCCATTTGTCATTCTTAAGGCAAAAATATCACAATCAACTTGAGGTGTCAGCTTGGTTCCAGCCTCTTCATCATTCCATCTCCATTAGCTTCTACAAGAAATATCTAAATTTATTCTTTATATGACCTAGGATCAGGTCTGTGCATCTCTCATTGTGCAGGTCTAAGGATCCAGAGATGCACACAGATGAAAGGACACCCTGATACTACTATGACATGCTTATGCAGTATTGCTGAAAAAGTGTTCAGAAGGCTTTAATAGGTATAGTTAATCCCTTACTGTCACATACTGTTAACCTCTTGTTTCAAGTTTTAGGGGGCTTAGGACTATGCTTTTTCAGATGGTATATACTTTCACCTGTGATCCTTACTTTTCTTTTAGATCCTTGCAGGAAGTTTTCAGTTATTTAGTTATGATACATCACCCTAGAATCCTTTAATATCAGGATAGAATGGGATGAAACATTGTAAGAAATTGGCAGCTATTTGTCTGATTTGTGACACAGCAATATGGCATTCTTAGCTTTGGGTCTAATGTTCTATTTTCTTGGCCTCAGTAAACTACTGATCTGTGTTTCTGGAAAAAAACTGTTTTTGGGTCAGTATTCTAACCAGAAGAAGATAGTTACAGAATTGGGTATCCATTAGTGATGATAATTTAATTCGTTAATAGTTCAGAGGAAGGTGATAACTGCATGTGCATGTCTGTCTGTCTGTCTGTCTACGTACTCCTTCAAGACAAGCTTGACTTCTGGTGTTTCAGACACATTTGTTTCAAAACAATATGGAATTCCTCCAGGATGTTATTTTTACTTCTCAGCCTAGTTTACAGTCCTTGTATTCGCTGAGTGTCTTCTGATGGAGATACTCCGCTTAGCTTTTTGAGATCATCCAAAGTCAGATAGGTGCTGCCACCTAGCTGCATCTATCCATTTCAATTGGCTTAAGTATAGACAGTGACAATGTCTTTTACAATTTGTAGTAAAATGACATAGAACATGGCTTATGTGTAATAATTAAGATATAAGTCAGGTTAATTAGGCAAAAATTAGCCAGGTTTTCATTAATTATTGAAACATATAACTATGGCTTATATAAGAATTGCCTGAAGATAGATCCAGCATTGCCTATTTTTAACAGAATTCCATTCAAACATACGTAATCAAGATTGCCTACTATCAGCATTTGACATCAAATATGGAATTCACAAAGTATCTATCTTAACTGAGATAGGAGAATTTTCACAATTGTTTAGAAAATGGTAACATACAGTATTTGCTTATTATGGCAGAATGCAGAGATGCTTGTGTTTCTAGTTGTTTAAACTACAGTAGTTCTATTGGTGCGCCAATTCTAAATTTAGTTCTTTTATGATACATTATAGATAATACACTTCTTACATACATTATAATTAACAATTTTCTTTAAGAAGGAGGAAATATTTTCTTTCATTGGATGGAGCAGTTCCTGTTCCTTAGCAAATGAACATTTTAAAAGTCAGTTCTTACAGTCATAAAAATTGGCTAATATATAGTTAATAGTTTTTTTCTTCTTTGAATTTGAAACTAAACTTTGATTTTAGATAAAACCTTCACTTCTTTCTCCCACATTTCAATTTTTAGAATCTCCTATTATGGCATTTCTATCCATGCATTAACATTTTAAAGAAAGTATACTTTTTCAAAAAGCAAACAGAATGAAATCCTTGACCACACCTTTGGACATTGAGAACAGGACTATACAGTAAAAGTCTCCTTCAAGTTGCACTCCATCTAGACTGGCTTTCAGGACCACTAATTTACCCTCCAAAGGATGATTATTGAAAGTGATTAGTCTTTGATAATTAAATTTCAGGCTTGGCTCCCTTTATTTGCATCAAGAATACTGGAACATAAAGAAGTTAAAACCTTCTTCCTATGCATTAAAAATTCACTTTGAATTATGTCCTATGCAGTTTGCCTCTAATTCAACTCTTTCAGTTCTGAATAGTTTCATCATCATGAAGAGAGACTGGACTAGTTGCAACCTTGCCCCTGACCTCTTTTGCTCATCTTTTCTGCATTTCTCTAGTGACCATGGGTAAAAGTTCAGAAGTTTTTGTTTATATGTTTGAGGGTCTGAAATTGCAGTACCACATTGATCTGGACAAACAGTGGTTAACGAATTTACCTGTATTTAGTGCAAATAAATCCAATTCATTTATGAAGCAAATCATAATTAAAAATAATCATAGCTTAAAGTTCAAAAAACGAACTAAATAAATTGTGGTTAATGTAAAACAGAACTGGAAGCTTCTTATATCCTCATTGTGTTTCTGCTAAAAGAGGAAAGGGTAAGATTTGTCTTTTTCCCATGCAGTAAATCTGATAACAGATACTGGGATCTTTTCAGATGGTAAGAGCAGGTGCACCATTTTGTGCTCTAGCACCTGTGCTAAGAGATAAAAATAAAAATGGTGAAAATTTTGTGAAAATTCACTTTAAAATTCATTTTAATTGTTTAAAATTGTAATTTGGGGGCTTCTGTAGGCAGCATAGCACCCAGAAGGGCAACAACAGTTTTTGGCTTTAATATTATAAGATTTAGAGGAGGAGATATAGAGATAATTTTATGATAGACTTTTATTAATTGGATATTTATTTTTTAACTTACAAGCCATTTGTAGAGAATTCTGTACTCTAAATATCACCTAATGTTAAACTCAGAAAACTGAAAAAATATAGCAGACTATGATGCATGAAGTAGCACTCTAAGAAAATATTTCTCCAGACAAAAAGATATACTGTATCTAAAGCAGATGTTATCCACAGAAGTCTTCCCATGATATAAAAAATATTGAACTGCAGAAATAAGAAAAGATACTCACACAACACCACACAAATGTGTTTTATGCTTTATGCTGATCAATAAAGCCACCATTGATTGGTTTTCTTGTGATTACAGCTGTAGACTTAACATTTTGCAAAGTTAATGGAATGTGGGAGTAGGGAATTATCTGCAATAAATATATTTAAAAAGCCTTCTTACCTTCCTGTATGACAATTTAGTTGATTAAAATACTGTGAAAGGTCAAGCTCAGTTCAATACAATGAACAAAGCAGTGACAAAGTTTTTCCTATTCCATATGAAAGTTGTTTTATAGATATGTATTATTACAGTGCATATCAATCCACTCCGCATAGCTCATCATCATGCTTATCCTATATATCCCTAGCGGTTTGCATAACTTCATTGCAGTGGCTTCAAGCAGACTTTGAGGAGTAACTGGGTTCAGTGCTGCAGCCTATGCTCAAAACAGAAAATGGAAGGGGCTAGGGTTGCTAAAATTTGTAAGCCAATGCAGACAAACTGAGGGTTTTCAGTATCTGGATGTCAGCTGTACCTCTATGATTATATGGGATAAGAGTTTAGCATTTTTACCTTCATAATACACAGCGGTAGAATCAGCAAAGACACCTTAAAGATTGATCAGTTTATTACTGAATACATTTGCCTGGATCACTCTCTACAGTTGGATTATATGCCATGCATCAGATGAAAAATACTGCAGTGCTGGAGACCATTCATTGTTTTTGCTGCAAAAAATAACATGGCCACTGCTCAGGAAGCCTTGCAACCTTTCTTTTCCATGAGGTGGATAGAAAGCTGTGCTTTGATTCAGCCCCGGTATTCTTTCCACTTGCTAGTAGCTGACTAAATCCAGCTTTGCTCTAGCTTCTGCTTGTGTGGAGGGGAGTTACACAGCTAATGATTTTGCAACAGCTGCTCTCGTGCAATGGCTCTGTTGTCTGCCAACTGGATCAAGGTCCAAAGGAAAAACAAAAGGGCTGAATTTCCTGGCATCAATACTTAGTGTAATCATTCTTATAAGCATTTTTTAATATATACATGACAGATGTACTGTATATAGAATGCACTTATTTTCTCAGGGTTGGGTATGTCTATTAAGGTGGAATGAAAGCTGGAACATATACTGTATATCATGACAGAATGGAATGAAACATTCTAAGAAAGTGACAGCTATTTGTCTGATTTGTGACACAGGAGTATAGCTTCTTAGCTTTGGGTCTGATGTTCTAATGCCTGTGCCATTATGTATTACATCAGAATAGACACTGATTGGTCAGCCTCCCCTGACCCCCCAAAATACTAAATAAGGTTGGTATAAGGAAAGCTATCTATCTGCATAACATTTTCATAGGCTAATTTTAATTTAGAAATAATTACTATGTTAACAGAAAGATGGTACATCTCACCATTCTTAGGAAGACTGTGAGGAGATGGCTGTGTGTCTGCTCAGTCTGCTGTCCAGATACAGTATACTGTCCAGATATACTTGTTGAACTTCTAGGCTCTTCCTCTCTGACCCCCTGGTCATAGTTCTATCTGTGCAGATTGGATTTGGACTGGCAGTCCTCTAAATGGAGAATGTTTTCAGGTATAGTCCTTTATGGCCCTTCATAATAGTAAGGCATTAACTAATCAACTGTCCATTCAGCAACTTCATCTTTACCTGCCTTCTTGTAATACCCCTTCTCCCCTAGACTTCATATGCAAAAATCTCTCCCAGTGCCATGTCAATTCCAGTCTGAGATGCTACGGAACCAGTGCTCAAAAGATGATTCCAGTGTAATGGGCCTTTAAGCAGCAGGGAACAATGGGCAGTATTGGGTAACAGAAATGTACAAGCCATAAACTCTGTGTCGGCTCCCCAGATTAATCTGCTGCCTTCTGGTACTATGAAGACTTTGCTCACAGGGATGAACTGAGATTGACCCACTAATTCAGTTGGCATCTGTGCATGAAATGGGGAAGCATCTTCTTTCCCTTCAGGCAACCAAAGGTCTGGGGCTGGAACAGTCAGTGATGTACCATCCAGTGACCTTAGTGGAATTGCTATTACCAGAGTCCTCTTTATAGGCCTTTGGCTTTTCCCACAGGCCTTATGTCCTGGCCTGATAATGACCTGAAATCTTTGAAAGGAAACTTCTCTTCACTTGAGGAATGCAGCTTTACACGTTTATCAAGGGAGACTAATTGTTTCTGCTAGCTGACCCCTTCCACATTAGAGTTGGCCTAGATTATTTCCCTTCAAATAACCTTACCTTTTTTCTCAAATGGCTGGTAGAGGCAGAAGTAGTTTATCCATTCCTTTCCCCACTGCCATTCTGCTAACATGGTCTATCAACCCTGTAATTATTGTGTTCCCTGAACAGCAATAACAAATAATAAATACTTTATTATTATTTAAATAAATTTCCAGGTGACATATTCATTATTCATTTGTTTATTTATGAATAGATTTATAAAAACATAGAAAGAATATAAATAAATACAATATAAACATTAAAAATAAATTTCATTTATATTTATTTATAGATCAAAATGTATGGCTATTTTGTTCCTTGAAGTGGCACTCTGACACAGTACAATCTCATCAACAGTTGACAAACTGCATTAGTTCCTTCTCTCTGAGATGTTGCGTATATGCTAAAAAGCAATTTAAAATAGTAAAAGGCAAACCCCCCCCACCCTTAATGTTAATAGAGGCCAATTTTCTTTCTCTGTTTTTTTCAGAAACAGCTTTTCTTTATGTCAAGACTCAAAATGTTATAAAAAATCCATCTTATAAAAAGATCAACATCCTGCTGGTTAGTCACTACATGAGTTAAAATAATGGATCACAATTCATTCTTTTCTCTATGGTCTGTTTTTCTTCAGGAATGTACCGAAGTAACGCATAGCTGGCACTGTTCATGGTTGCAATTATTTGGATATAAATGGAATAGATCTCCCTTGAACTTTAGTAGATCCCATGACCTGTGATGAAACTAAATCTTGATGAACTGGAAGAATTTTCCATTTGTTTCAAAGGCCCTTGTTTCTGGTTCAATGCTTTTGATAGAGGGCAAACATTCTGAAACATTCTTATCTGAGTACAGTACTTATGCTTTTGAAGTAAGAGGGCTATATGGGTTCACAACTAAGTTTCTTCTTAGTCTGCATCCTCTGTATAGGTTGTGATAACAGTTTCCAGAATTTCCAACCAGCATGACCAAGTCATATGATGGCAGGGAATTTTGGGAGTTGCACTCCCAAAACACTGAGAGCACCAGGTTGGGGATAACCATACTGTTAAGTTTATTTCAGACATCTACTAGCAAAGCCAATTTCCTTGTCTCATATGCAGTATGTAAGAATACAAGCAAGTATTTTGGACAAAGTTCTGTCATGATTGCATTATTTCTACCAGACATATCCCATAATCTTCTGTAATCAATATAATAAATGAAAGGCTTGCTTGTTAGATGATAATTTATAGTAAGAGATAGCCAAGTATGAAATATATGTGTATTTGATGTATTCTGCAATATAAAAGGACACACAAATAAATCATTGCTTCTTCCCTTTTAATACATATTATAGCAAAGGATTTGTAAAAGAAAAATAGTCACTGTAAATATATGTACATTCCTTTTTTCTGAGGAAATTTTTGTGTTGACATCCATTATAAGAATCTTGGAAGAGTAAAATGGACATATCAATTCAATGGTGATAAAGAAGAAGAGACTATGGTAGCTGAACTATCCTGTACTTCTGATGCACTGAGAGTTGGGTAGAAGATAGAATAGGGTATTTTCCCTTTTTTTGTGGAGGAATCTGTTTGGTCTTTTTTTCAGTTTTGAACTTTCCCTATCATTGCTCTGTTTGGAAGGAACCAATTTATTTTTGCTCCACAGTTGGTGTATTCCAGCCTTTAACCTTCTGGAAGAATCTCATCAACAATCTCCATCTCTTTTTTGCCCTTTTCTTGATGGGACAGATATTTGAGCAGATTCTCTTGCTATTGCATAGGTGGCTTCCAATGGGCGACAAATTGTATGGCGTATGGGATAACCACATCCTTTGATATAGCTATGAAAATGGATAGATGGATGGACTAATAAATATAGCTGGGAAGGTTAACCATATAAGGTAAGAGTTTTCAAAGCAGAATGGAAAGAATAGAGAGGAAGTATATGTATGACTGTTGTTTAAATGGTTATAGTTTGTGGGGGTACTGCTGATGCCTTTGAGGCAATGTTGACTCCTGGCAACTGCCTGGAGTCAGTTTTCTTGGTAAGGTTTTTCAGAAGTAGTTTGCCATTGCCTCCTTCCCAGGGCTGAGAGAGACTGGCTGTCATAGTTAGGTTTAGGAAACCAATATACTGTATTACTGGAAATTGGTGGTTAGGATGGATATGTTCAGAAAGGTTGTGGAATTTGGATTCACAAAAAGCAAGGATGCTTTTTTTCACGGGGAGGGGGAGGTAATATTCTCAGCTATATATAACTCATCTTGATTATACCAGTAGTGCATGGATTTTTTCTTTGTATATTTTAAGCACTAGAAGATGCTGGACTTAGGTGTATCTGAGTTGAGATAGAAGTTTCCCATGTCTATTTTGGTTTAGATGAAGAGAGCCAATAGCTTTTGTCTAGTTTACTGAGTGGCAAGCCTTCCATGACAATTAGTCTCCAAATATTAGAATGCTTTTGGGCTTCGTTTGTTTTTAAGGAAATAATAATAATGAATATATTAATCTGAATATGGTCAAGTTGGATTAAATGACATATATTTCCTCTGTTGCTAAAATGCACATCTAATACATTGGCCGTGCAGTTATTTATAGTAAATCACCTGGGTCACATTACATTAAGCAATAATGTAGCATACTGTAGAATTTGATTTTTTTTTTAAATGTTAAGTTGATTTTTTGTTTGTTTGTTTTAAATGGTTTTTCCTTGAATTTTATTGTGTTCACCACCAGAGTTCTTTCTGGGAGATAGGTGGCCATATAAGTTTGTTTAATAAATACATGATTTAAAAAAACTTAGCAGAGGACATGTAATATTTTTGCAGCTGAAGACTGCAACTAAATTTTTATTTTTCAATCTTTGGGGACCTTTGGGAATGTGGGCAGTGTGCAATGACATTAATAGAGGGATATGATTTGTGGATTTTTGAGTTTAAGATTGATTTTAAACTACAAAAAGAAACCTATTATGACTCACTTTGTTTAACAAAGGTGAAAAAGTATGTCACTAAAAATTGACAGTTTACCATTACACATTAGACACATAATACTGGGATGTTCCTTGGGTTGTAAAAGTAGGCCTGGGGGAAGTATTAAAGCTATAGGTTGCTATCCTTGTTCTAACACGATCTAATCTACCCATTATGGCTGAGTATGTGACACAGACCACTATGTCTTGGTCCAAAACCAACTGTCCAGAATCAGTCTGAAGTTGACAGTGCCCAAATAATCCCATCCATCCATCCAAACAAAAATACCTGGCTTATTATTATATGTCAGTCTGAACTGATTCATTGAGCAGGCCACAAAAAGTCCTGTTGGGGAAAATATGCAAGTGTGAAAGAAAATTCTTTTTTTCCACCTCTACATCTGTATGCTGTTACATTCCATATTATGTTTCATCGAACTCCTTTCCCTTGCACTCCATATGCATGTGCCAAATCTGTTCCAGAGGGCCCTCAAACCTCAGAGCATGTTTGAGAAGTTCATGGGAATACAGAATGGAATCACATTTCTGAAGGTTGAGAATTCAGGGACAGATATCATTGGATACAGCAGAATATCTTCTAGATTCTTTCTGAGACATCAGGTGAGTGAATTGCCATTTAGGAAATGGGGTTCTATTATCTGCTCTTCTTCTCTGTGAATTTGGGAATATGTTATTTGGACAGATTGTCAGATTAGGCTTTTCTCCTCTTTTTGAGTACAATGTCTTTTTAATATGTAGTTGAAGTCTGTACGTTGTCCATGGTTTCTCCTGTTCATCTCCTCCATGATTTTGTGGTCAAAAGAAGTCACAGAACGCATGAAGGGTGCATGGGTGAGGCACTGAGCACTAAAACCAGAAAAAAAATGTTGCAAATCATCTTTCTTCTGCTAGAGATTTATGGAGAAATAGCCAACATCTGCAGTTAGAAAAAGCAATCCAGATCTTACATGGCATTTTCTAGACAATATTTTCATGACACTGCTTCATTCACAGAATTTTACTGATGGGGATTCAAATGATGCCACCTTTCATTTATAACCCCCTCCCCCGTTTCTACTGGTTTTTTTTACTTACCAAAGTAACTCAATTAAGAAGGAAACAATGAAATATCTCTGTGTCTAACTGCATAACCGAACTGTCTGGCATCACCTATAATCTCTTATTCATTGATGCCATATTTATTTAATGATGGATTCCCCAAATACCAAAACATTCCTTGGTACTGGTTGAGTCAATGCAACAAACAGAGTAAATGGAACTATATCGAATGAAGTATGATATTTAATGTTTGTTTTCATTTTGTTTTTGATTTTTTAATAAGTGGATTTTTAAAATTATGTTTTCAGACTGCTGTTGATTTAATATGGTGCAATCTAGACACACATACAAAATAGTAAACTGGAATTCTATTATTCTATGGTAGAAGGAATGGCATTGTTTTTGGAAGTCCTTTCAAAGAATAGTAAGATAAATGTATGAGGAATAAATAGCAAAGCAGCACTAGCTCTTCAGTGTGTGTCATGTTCACTGTTTCAATGTGCACTGTACATCATAACGTTTCACATGCCATGGCGCTGACACGCGTTTCTGTTTGGGAGGGAGCTGCTGTGAAACCTTGAACCAAGCTCTGTATCTATGTTCATTTCAATGGAATGTGTTTGGGTTATGTGCTCTGCTCAAGGACGTTTCCCGCGGACCATCAGAAGCCGTTAGGAGCACCTGGGACTATGAGCTTGGGAAGATTCTACGGGGGGAGGGATCTCATTTGTACCGAGGGTTTTTAGTTTGCATTTGGTGCGCTTTTATCATTCTCAGCTTTCTTTGTGATCCTGCATACTATTCTTTAATAAATCAGATATCTTTGCATTCCTGCTCATGAATCTGAGAGTGTTTTAGAATAGGCATTCATTACAAAGTGAAGTTCCATGTTCAAAGGAAATCCAAGTAGCAGATGCTTGGCTGAGTACTATCCTCATGCCTTGCTTATAAGCTTCTCAGAGACATCTGGTAGTTACTTGTGGAAGCAGAATGTTAGATTAAAATGTGAACTTTGAACAGCAATAAAGTTTCTGCATTATAACTAGCCACCCAGAACTGAAAAAGGATTATAAAAAATAAAATAAAGGGCTCTATTTTTGTGATGGGAACCCATCTGCTCATAAGAAGAAAGAGCAGACTGTGTTTTTTTAATGCTTGGATGGCCTTCTGATCTATTTTATGATAGTCATTGGTTAACAATAATGGCACTCTGAATATGGCAAACTAATAACCCCCACCTCCCGACAGTCATCTTTTTTTTACTCAGTGAACAAATATATCCATACTTCTTGGACATTGTGGCCCTTGTAATTGTCATTTAATCAAAGCCTTACTTATTGTGAAATCATGATCTACCACATCACATTTATCTAGCTCATTCATTGTCCAAATAGGAGAACCAGCGTGGCCTAGTGTTTAAGGTGTTGAGTAAAAGTTGGGAGACCCAAGTTCTAGTCCACCTTCAGCAAAGGTAGCTCTTTGGGTGCCTTTGGCCAGGTACTAACTCTCAGCACAGCCTACCACACGGGGTTGTTATTCTAGGGGAAAAGTAAGTTTTGTACTACACATATATATATAAGCACATACCAAATAAAAAATGCTAAAATATGAATATTAATCACAGTAGTCAGTCTTTGGTATCTGTTTATAATGAATGAGAAAAAAGGGATTTCTTACAACATACCTGCCTTGGCACCAACAGAAAGGATGAGCATCGTATAAATAGCACAGTAGTGAGATGGATGTCTATATATAGTATTGACATCAATCAATCAGTCATTCCTCTAAAGCTATTAATATATGGCCTGTTCTGCAGGTTTCCAATTAAGTGATAACATAGGCGAGGTAACAAACATTGGCTGATGGAACCAAGCCTAGGACCACAGTTTCAGGAATCTGGGTAGGTACTGAAGATTCCAGACTTACACTTAAGAGAACCATTCTTAAGGCAACATTGAAGATTAACTCTCTATCCGTCTCTTGATCTCAATGCAGAAACAAGACTAGCATAGACCCTCCTATTGTCAAAGACTACACATACCCATCATACGATTCCTTTTTTGGTAAGTAATTTTGAAACCATCCCTCACAAACATAAATGAAGCATTTAGACAAGTGTATAAGAAATTCAGGAACTACAGATAGTAATATCTACTTAATAAAGTAGGAAGCCATAGTCAAAGAATTACAGCAATTGCTGTCACTCAAGAACAAGCCCTACATATACAACCAATGTTCAAGCCCTCTTGCATTTTGTTTTCCTTCTCACCCTTTTTGAGAGATTACTTTGCTACTTCTCCTGGGCAGACTGGCCTCTCTCCATCTGCCCTTGGATCAAGATTTGCAATCAGATTTGTGTTATGCTGGTTTTCAATGAATATGTGATAACTAACTCAAAGCACCATAATGAAAAATGCAGAAAAACAGAAATAGCAAGTAAAAGAAATTAAAAGGATGAAATAAGACAAAAATGGAAATACGGGCACACATAGAAGTTATTTCATGTGACAAATGAAGTTTTCCCAATCAGCTTCAGAAATCTTCATCACCAAAATTATTATAGCTACAAGGCTGTGCCTTATTGTTCAGTAATTTTCAGTAATCTCTTGGTGAAATGCATTCAGATGTTACAGAACAACTCCCATCCATTGAGCGAGTACTACAATAACATTGTAGTGGAAAGAATAACATTGACCTGTGGAAAGTCATAGTGAAATATGGGCTAGCTGTTGGAAGGTTTACTGCTGAATTCTTCACCCCTTTACATTCTTCCTATTTAGCTTTGTCAGATGGCACCATAACACAAACTGTAATGTTCTTCATGCTTGTTGCTATTTCTTAGATGAACAGGCCTTTAAAAATCACTGCCTGTTTGGCAGTTAATTCATGAAAAAGTGTTGGCAGAGTAGTTAACATTGTTAGCCAAACAGATTGAGTCCTAAGGTGACACCTGTAATATATTAGAACTATGAGGGAAACACTGCTATCTTCTTCTATAAATAGTGGGCACAAAGGGTAGAATAGCCCAGATATCTGCCATTAATATGCTTTTAACTTTTATGTTAAGTTCTATTAGCATTTCTTAATTGGTGTGCTAGAAAACACCCAGCTTTGACTGATCAAACAATAAAAAGATGAATTAGCGATTCTTATAACATTAGCAAATTGAGATTTTAAAAAGTGCTGACGGACAGTTTTGGCAAGCAGCTGACTGCTCTGGTAACAATAAAAAAATTATTCTTTTCAGCATTACTTTCCAAAACTCTGTAGCAGTATATTTAATAGCTTATTCTTTTCTTTTTGCTTAAATAAGAGTGGACACATACAATTAGAAATTATTATTATTATTAAGGTCAATCTTGCAATTTCTTTGGAAGCTATAAGCTGTGATAAAACTAATATTCTTTGGTGTGCAGTCTTTCAATTATTAAAATATATCATAAACATTTAAGTTATATCTTTGTGGCATTACACTTTTCTCCTCTTTTAAATGGTAGCTTAATAACCAAAAGGACATAAAAACTATTCTGATTTGCAGACAGGTTCAGCAACTTGTCCTGAAGAACCTGCAGAAGAACAAGCCTTACCACTCAGGAAAAAATGTCTTTATGGTTTATAATAGTGTATCAATAAATACCTCAGTGAAGGAATTTCTGCTGCTTCAACAACTCTGAACAGGAGAGCAAACCCCTGAAAGACATCTGTACTTCTTTCCATCTTACCTTAATGAACACACTAAAATCTGGCTGCTTAATGAGTTGCACATTAAAAGAGCCAGACTTTTTTCAGGTTTATGCAAAAATCAAAGGGGGTGGGAGGAAAGGGGGGTAGCTCCTTCAATAAGGTGCTGCATTTTCATTCCTGCACATTCCAAAGTGAATGTATCTGCCTTCGACTTCATTAAAATTGACAATAAAGATGAACACTGGAAAAGCCAAGGAAGAGATAATATACCTCTGGAACTACATAATACAAACATGGTTTGTGGGTTGTCATTCTGGCAGTTAGATTTATCTGCCCTGATCATACAGCTTGTGTTCACAAGGATTGGAGTTCTTCCATTAATATTCCCATAAATTTATGTTGGGATGAAATATGATTCTTAATCACATGACAAATTTACACTCTGGGATAATCCCAATTTGAAAATCTGAGCTTAATATTAGCCAAGTAAGGGCATTACTTGGACTTTAAAGAAACAGGATAGAAAAAGTATTGACACTTTGGTATTGGAGAAGACTCCTGAGAATACTATGGATAGTGAAGAAAACAAACAAATAGACTTCCAGTGGGGGATTGGCAACTTGCAACATGTCTCCGTGAGCTCTGCGGTTGACCCAGCAATACGGACTTTTTTGGGCTCAGGCCGGATTTCCTAGAGCCTAGAAGTGTTCTCCAGATTAAGCAGAACCCCAGCAATTACCCCATTTGTCCTCCAGATGGCTGGAAGCCAGAAGACTGCAAAACAGCATTTTGCGATCAACTGGTAAGCTAGCAGCTGGGAGGCAGGGATTGCCATCATTTCCTAAGCCGTGTTGAAGTCTTAAATGGACTCAAAAGCTGCCTACCCCATTTCTAAAACACCATTTTTTTTATTTTTAAGGAGAGGCTCTGCAACAAAGAAATGCAGAATCTCTTGGTGGCTTTCATTACTTTTGGAAGTTATTAATTCGTTAATTTGGCTTTTTTTCTAAATATATATTATTTTTCTCTCTTTTTTCTTTTTAAATTGTATTGTTGGATTTAAAGACTTTTGCCTGTTTACTGTTACTTTTTTCCAAGTCTGAAGGATTACAAAAGAATTACCCACTTCGTTGAATTTGCGGAGCTGAGCTTTGATCTATCTGCTTTCTGATGAGAAATGGCTTTGTTTACCTTTCTTTTTCCAGCCCTGCTGATTAACACTTTCTTTCTGAAAGACAGCCTTTTGTCTAACATCCTGAGGCACTAGAGGGCGCCATAAAGTTCCATGGAGGGATATGGACGATTTTAAAGATATTTTTAAGGAGCTGTACCTTAAGGTTACTTATGCTTTGGACCTCTTAGAAAGTTATTTGGAAAATAAGGTCCCAGTCTCAAAGAAAAAAAATGAGGAGTAACATCCCAAAGCCAAAAAGTGAAGGGAAGAAGATTCACTTTTGAAGAAGGAAAAGCTTTGTGTGTAAAAGGAATGAATATGGCTGCATTCTTGGAATATCAAGATCAAAGACAAGATTTATCCTCAAGGGATGGAAAGTCCTTGAAGATGAGTTGGACTTTACAAGGCAAGTCGAGGATTGCAAGGAGAAAGCCTCATGTGTAACAGTGAGATATATAAATGCCTTAGTTTACTGTGAAGTGGGTTAACTGTTTAATTGTGTTTATTAGGATGGTCTTTTAAAGGTTTAGACAGATGTTTTTGCTTTTGGGATAATGAATTTACCCTGGGTACAAGGATATTAATAAGGTTATTGTTTAAATATGTAATGGTGGAAATACAATGTTTAGCTATATAAATGCTTTGGTTAGGAGTAAAATTGTAATGAGGAAGGATAATATTTGATTATCTCTGTTAAGGGGGAAATTTTTTTATGTTATAAAATGTTTTTATATATATATATCCATTTCAAGGAAAAACTAGTGTTTTAGATGAAATGTTATATTGAGAATGGAAATATTTTATAAAAGTAATGCTTATTCCAGTTTGATCTAGAGTAAGAGACTGATATTGACTTATTCATATCTTTGTTGTAGAAAGTCAGAAGTTAGTATGTATGTATTATGTAGAATGTAGTAGTCTTTTTTGTATTTTCATGCTTTTTAGTTCTTTTTTTTCTTGTAGTATACTTTATTTCATTTCTTGTCGTTTTATGTATTTGCTGAAAAACTTAATAAAGCTTTATTAAAAAAAGAAAACAAACAAAGAGATCATAGAATAAATCAGTTCAGAATTCTCATTCAAGGCATACACATACAAAAGGCTTAATTATCATCTTTTGGACACATTATGCAAAACCCTAATTCTCTGGAGAAGTCTATAAAGCTGGGAAAGGTGGAACAAAAGAAAAACAGAGGATGACCGGCAGCAAGGTGGATAGACCCATGACAGTGGTGATGGGTGCACCGTTGGAAGATCTGGAGGACTGGGTTAGGGACAGATTGGGAGAAAACCTTACCTATAATTATAAAATGGCAGAATATTAAATTAAAACCATTCTTGATTTAACAAAATGAAAGAAAAGAAAAGCTTTTTTCACTGCCAACTGTGTTGGAATAGAGCCAAAATGCTGACCATGATGATTGCATCTAACCCCCATTGAAGTATTATAGTTCAATTGCTTGATTAGTATTAGTGGGTGCTAACTTTGGACATAGCTGGTTCTGTAATCAATCGACCAATGTATGCCTGAGGATAAAATTAAAAGCTTGATTTGAGATCTACAGAAACCGCACAAAGTACTCCACATGGTCCGGTTCTCTGTTAGGTTATACCGTATAAATTGGACACTGAACAGAAGTTTCTTGTCTGCTCATGAGCAAGAATGTTTTCTTGCTCAACCTACTCAAGGTAGTTTAGTGAAAATGTCTTCCATATAGTTTGTTAATAATGCATAGCAAGTTGATGGGTGGTAGTTGGCTGGAGTGAATTTCAAGATTGCCTGTTTAATTTTAACATTAAGACCATAGAAAAAGGTTTACTTTTTATTGCATTAGAAAGAAAGACAGAAAGAAATGAACAGAGATGCATAAAGCAGAGAAAGAAAAGAAACAACAAAAACATGTTGTTATAAATAATAAGTCCTTCACTTCATTTTAAACACACTATTAACCCTGCCTGATAACTTTAAATCACATATTCTTGAAGAAACAAAGGACTTTTACAATGGTGTACTTTCATGACCTACCTTCAGTTTTTCTGGAGGGCAGATACAGTAACATGTCTTTCTCTTAGCATATACTGTATGTCCTTATGATAGGCGTGAAACAGAGATAGTACATCACATACTCTTATACTGTTCCTCCTATGGACATCTGTCACATTCACCTTATTCCTATCTTAACAAAAAATGCCAGGCAGGCGAGAGAAATTTAATAGATATTTCATTTTATTAGATCAGTACACTGCTTTGACTCAGAAAGAGTTCTGTGTAATCTTTACACAGTAAGAATAAAGTGAATTAACTCTTTTTTTAAAAAAAGATATCCTTTAACTCCTATTTATGTGCATGTATTAAATGCATTATACTTTAATGTATTTAGTAGTCTAGGACTAAGTACTCATACACTGAAAATGATCTGTACCACAAAGAATTTCTCTGTTGTAGAAATTTTATGGAAATGCCTCGCCTTGCCTTGCCTTGACTAGAATACTCACAGAACTCTTCCTTCTTCATATGCTTGTACATCTCTGCTCAAATCTGGCAGTGAAACTTGTACAGTGGAGCACCAATGTTAAAGAAGACTGGACTCAGGAATGTCCTGCTTTTATCAATCCATCTGGTGCTCTTTCTGATAGTTCTGCTCTCAATAAAAAATATTTTAAATATTACTTTGGCAGGCCCTAGATCTGACAGATATTCAGTGTTATTATGCCTAGCTCTTCCTCTGTTACGTTGTTTTTATAAAGCCTGCCTCGTAAAGTATATTCAGGTGTAACTGCATTAAACTGCTCTAGCAAAGTGATCTTATAGGGTTCCTCAACTGACTATATTCTCAATTGTGGCTACCACTGTTATACCTGATGTCACTGGAGATGGAATGGAATCAGACCCAGGTGCCACATCTACCATCTTTGCTGTCCCAGCATTGGGTGGTGCACCAATAGCTGCTGAAGCTCCCGCTACTTTAAATAATGAATAGTCACTGAGTACTCCCTTCCCAAACTCTCCATTGTATTCTTGCAGCTTCCTAGTTGTGTCCTCTCTCAAGAAGTCAGCATTTCAGTTGTTGTATGCAAGATGGGTGGCAGAGAAATTTAATAAACAAACAAACAAATAAATTTCATGATCATTCAGAAGAATTCAGTCCTTATCTCCTTTGCCCAACCAGATTTTTTTTTGTATTTAGTTAATTGCCTGCTAATGCTTTTGAGTAGGTGGCACTGTTTTGTCTGTTAGCACTGACACTCCTGCCTAAACATCAGAAATATCAAGCATTATATTAGGCTTCTGGGGGAGGAATGGCAGATTGAAGACATTTCCATGAAAGCAAGGCTAGAGACTGTGGTGAAGAATGAAAAGCAGGTGAGTGGACCATCTCTTTGGAACCTCTCCAGACAAGAAAAGGATGGGAAATTGCCCACATGTGTTCTGAATGTCTTTTCCTCATGAGGAAACTTCAGGACAGCATTCTCCGATGGGTTTGAATGCTGGGAGACAATGGGAATAGCCATCTTGCTCACAATGATGTCGGTGCCTTTTAAAGGACACTATGTTCACCAACCTCATTTGCTATTCACTTTGGGAAATTGCTCATTAACAACTTGTAAGCTATTAGAAACCTTTGGAATGACAAGTTTGAAACGTTGGGTGAGTTTGCCTTCAAACCTGAATGAAAGAAAATTTTAATCACAAAGGTAAGAATTTAAAGAATCTTGTGCTTATTCTGTAGCAAAATGGAGCTTATTTTCACATATTTTATTCTGCATCAGAATGCCATTAAATATCTTAAGGTGTTCAGCCTTACAATAACAGGAGTATTCTTACACTGTATTTTTGTAGTCTTTATGATTTCAGTGATTTTAAAATATAAAACTGCTTTAGCTCAGTGTGTGTGTATGTGTGCTTATTACTTTTAATTACTATTTATACATCTCAGGAATGAAGAGACAATTATGTAGCATTTGTAACCTCTCCCAATCCATAAGGATTCTGGGCTGCATACAACACCTTACAGCTAAATTGTGAACTCAAACTAAAGATGCATTTCAAAGAAAGTAATCACAATGAGTGCTCACAATGGGTGCTATGGATGAAGGTTCATTGGAACATAGAAGGGCAGGATCCCCGCATACCTCTGGGTGGAGAGTGTTCCACAGGATGGGGCTGCCACAGAGAAGGTCTATAATCATGTCCACTCCATACCCCACCCTTGCAGCAGGGAAATCCTCAGCAGGCTGTCCCTGGATAACTGGACCATATGAGCAGCTTCAACTCTGGCAAGGCATTGACTGATGTATCCTGCTGATGCGTTGTAAAGTGCTTTCAAGGCAATGATCTGTACTTTGAGCTGGGCTGGAAACCTTATGGGAAACAATGCAGTGACTTCAAAATTACTCTCAATCTACTTTCGTGGAGATGTTCCACTAGCAGTCTGGCTGCCACATTTTGTACCAGCTGCAGCTTTCAAGACATGTTTAAATACAGCCCTACATAGAGCTCATTGCAGTAGTCCAGGCAGGTGGTATTCAGGGAGAGAATTTTACTGTGGTCAGCACATTCTGGTCTAGGTAAAGACCATGCCAGCCAAACCTGGGCATAGGTCCATCTTATCACAGCTTCCACCTGCTGCTTAAGCAGGAGCCTGGAGTCCAGGAGAACATCCAGGTCCTGAACCATATCCATCACAACCCTGTCCAGGATAATTATCAGGACTGGTGTTCTCAAATTCCCCAAATTTTACTGATAACTAGCAAATTCATCTTGGTAGGATTTAATCTGAGCTTGTTTCACCCCATCAAATTCTTGTATCCACCAGGAACCCAGTTAAGTACTTCCATGGCATCTTTGGTTTGGTCTGGATGAGCAATATATATAAATGACATCTCACTATGAATTAACAACAACAACAAAAATCTCCCAGTGGTTTCATCTAGATGTTGGATTGTATAGAGAAGAAGCCCAAGCCCATGGGACCCCACATTAGATGTCCTAAGGACTCTAGAATTTCCCACCTTAAGACAACTAACTGAAATCACCAATGAAATACGAACAGAACTACTGCATAATGGTCCCCCTGACTCCCAATCCTTGTAAGTAGTCCAGAAGTGTACTATTGTAATGATTGCCTATTCTGACATACTCAGTCTCACAAGGGGATTCTTTATGAAAACTGATTTATTGAAAGAATAGTATGCAAATACGAAGAAAGCTGAGAATGAGCAAAAGCGCGCCAAATACAAACTAAAACCCCTCGCTTCAAAACCAGCCCCGCCCCTCCTCCTTCTTAGCAACCACCCCCTCCCAGGTTTTAGCAACCGTTACCCACATCGGCCTGAGAAAGTAACCTTGAACAGAGGCAATAACCCAAACATACATTCCACAGTTGCAGTAAGCAGATTACAGCCTGGCACGGCTGGAAATTTCCAACCCGCAAACACGGGTTAGAAAAGTGACATGCGAAACGTTACGATGTATACAGCACATTGAAACGATGAACATGACAACTATGGTTAGTACTACTGAACTCCATTAAGAGTCATATTATTCAATGCTTGCCAAGTTAGATTAACTCCTGAAGCAGAACTTAATACTGCCTTGGGAATAAACGGACAATAATGGGACTTTAAAAGTTATGTGGCTGCCTTTCCTTAACTCCCTAAAATAGCATTACTTTTGGCTTTATCCCCTTGCTTGGAGTTTACTCCTGGAAGAGGCAATTCTTTGCACCAACAACTGGAAAACCACCCGGTTTCTATCCTCCCTCATTTGGCACACCTTCTTCGCTAATGAGGCAGCTTTTCTGTTGGTATTCTCAGAGTAAGCCCTATTGAACTCAGTAAAATGTAAGTTTGAGAAGAGATAAAGAATTGTGCTCTGGGTCATCTTATTATTGGGAAGAACCAATCCACCATCCATTTATAGCTGAACAGTGACATCCAATGGCTAATGAAATAAAGGCCAGGTATTCCTCATTTTCTTTCCTGGCCTAGTTTATATATTATATTTAAAGAAGTTGTATGTGCAGGTGCAAGTGTAAATTTTTGCTGTTTCTATGTAGAGCAGGCAGCAACTCATTATATAACATGGAATAAATAATTTTTGCTATAGTTCTGTTGAATACTATAAGATGAATTCAAGTCAGGATTATTATTAAAGATATACCATCAATTAAATAAAACCAACAGTTCGAGAATTAAGTATAATGTTATACATGACATATGATAGCTATAATGGTAATTGCTTCAGCAAAGGATCATTACCTTGTCATGGTGCTGGAGCTTGAGCACCTCAATGATGCCATGAGCTAAACCGTGAAGGACCACCCAAGACGGGAAGGTCATGACAGAGAGGTCAGACTAAATGCGATCGCTGGGGAAGGTAATGGCAACCCACCCCAGTATTCTTGCCGTGAAAACTAAATGGATCAGTACAACCAGAGATATGTTGGTATACCATTGGAAGATGAGACCCCCAGGTCGGAAGATGGTCAAAATGCTACTGGGGAGGAAGAGAGGATGAGTTCAACTAGCCCCAGACGTGATGACTCAGCTAGCTCAAAGCCGAAAGGATGGCTAGCGGCCGACGGTGCTGGTGGTGAACGGCGAATCTGATGTTCTAAGGATCAACACACCATTGGAACCTGGAATGTAAGATCTATGAGCCAGGGCAAATTGGATGTGGTTATTGGTGAGATGTCAAGATTAAAGATAGACATTTTGGGTGTCAGTGAACTGAAATGGACTGGAATGGGCCACTTCACATCAAATGACCACCAGATCTACTACTGTGGACAAGAGGACCACAGAAGAAATGGAGTAGCCTTCATAATTAATAGTAAAGTGGCTAAAGCAGTGCTTGGATACAATCCAAAAAACGACAGAATGATCTCAATTCGAATTCAGGGCAAGCCATCTAACATCACAGTGATCCAAATATACGCCCCAACCACAAATGCTGAAGAAGCTGAAGTAGAGCAGTTCTATGAGGATCTGCAGCACCTACTGGACAACATGCCTAAAAGAGATGTTATTTTCATCACAGGAGACTGGAATGCTAAGGTGGGCAGTCAAATGACACGTGGAAGTACAGGTAAGTATGGCCTGGGAGAACAAAATGAAGCAGGACATAGGCTGATAGAATTTTGCCAAGTCAATTCACTCTGCATAACAAACACTCTCTTCCAACAACCTAAGAGACGGCTTTATACATGGACTTCCCCAGATGGACAACACCGAAATCAGACTGACTACATCCTTTGCAGCCAAAGGTGGCGGACATCTATACAGTCGGTAAAAACAAGACCTGGAGCTGACTGTAGTTCAGATCATGAACTTCTTCTTGCACAATTTAGGATCAGACTCAAGAGATTAGGGAAGACCCACAGATCAGCTAGATATGAGCTCACTAATATTCCTAAGGAATATGCAGTGGAGGTGAAGAATAGATTTAAGGGACTGGACTTAGTAGATAGGGTCCCAGAAGAACTATGGAAAGAAGTTCACAACATTGTTCAGGAGGCGGCAACAAACTACATCCCAAAGAAAGAGAAAACCAAGAAGGCAAAATGGCTGTCTGCTGAGACACTAGAAGTAGCCCAAGAAAGAAGGAAAGCAAAAGGCAACAGCGATAGGGGGAGATATGCCCAATTAAATGCAAAATTCCAGAGGTTAGCCAGAAGAGATAAGGAATTATTTTTAAACAAGCAATGTGTGGAAGTGGAAGAAGACAAGAGAATAGGAAGGACAAGAGACCTCTTCCATAAAATTAGAAACATTGGAGGTAAATTCCAGGAAAAAATGGGTATGATCAAAAACAAAGATGGCAAGGACCTAACAGAAGAAGAAGAGATCAAGAAAAGGTGGCAAGAATGTACAGAAGACCTGTATAGGAAGGATAACAATATCGGGGATAGCTTTGACGGTGTGGTCAGTGAGCTAGAGCCAGACATCCTGAAGAGTGAGGTTGAATGGGCCTTAAGAAGCATTGCTAATAACAAGGCAGCAGGAGACGATGGCATCCCAGCTGAACTGTTCAAAATCTTGTGAGATGATGCTGTCAAGGTAATGCATGCTATATGCCAGCAAATTTGGAAAACACAAGTATGGCCATCAGATTGGAAAAAATCAACTTATATCCCCATACCAAAAAAGGGAAACACTAAAGAATGTTCAAACTATCGAACCGTGGCACTCATTTCACATGCCAGTAAGGTAATGCTCAAGATCCTGCAAGGTAGACTTCAGCAATTCATGGAGCGAGAATTGCCAGATGTACAAGCTGGGTTAAGAAAAGGCAGAGGAACTAGGGACCAAATTGCCAATATCTGCTGGATAATGGAAAAAGCCAGGGAGTTTCAGAAAAACATCTATTTCTGTTTTATTGACTATTCTAAAGCCTTTGACTGTGTGGACCATAACAAATTGTGGCAAATTCTTAGTGGTATGGGGATACCAAGTCATCTTGTCTGCCTCCTGAAGAATCTATATACCAACCAAGTAGCAACAGTAAGAACAGACCACGGAACAACGGACTGGTTTAAGATTGGGAAAGGAGTATGGCAGGGCTGTATATTCTCACCCTACCTATTCAACTTGTACGCAGAACACATCATGCGACATGCTGGGCTTGAGGAATCCAAGGCTGTAGTTAAAATCACTGGAAGAAGCATTAACAATCTCAGATATGCAGATGATACCACTTTGATGGCTGAAATGAAGAGGAACTGAGGAGCCTTATGATGAAGGTGAAAGAAGAAAGTGCAAAAGCTGGCTTGCAGCTAAACCTCAAAAAAACCAAGATTATGGCAACCAGCTTGATTGATAACTGGCAAATAGAGGGAGAAAATGTAGAAGCAGTGAAAGACTTTGTATTCCTAGGTGTGAAGATTACTGCAGATGCTGACTGCAGTCAGGAAATCAGAAGACGCTTAATCCTTGGGAGAAGAGCAATGACAAATCTCGATAAAATAGTTAAGAGCAGAGACATCACGCTGACAACAAAGGTCCGCATAGTTAAAGCAATGGTGTTCCCCGTAGTAACATATGGCTGCGAGAGCTGGACCATAAGGAAGGCTGAGCGAAGGAAGATAGATGCTTTGGAACTGTGGTGTTGGAGGAAAATTCTGAGAGTGCCTTGGACTGCAAGAAGATCAAACCAGTCCATCCTCCAGGAAATAAAGCCAGACTGCTCACTTGAGGGAATGATATTAAAGGCAAAACTGAAATACTCTGGCCACTCATTTCACATGCCAGTAAGGTAGTGCTCAAGATCCTGCAAGGTAGACTTCGGCAGTTCATGGAGCGAGAATTGCCAGATGTCCAAGCTGGGTTTAGAAAAGGCAGAGGAACTAGGGACAAAATTGCCAATGATTGAGTTGTTCTTCCCTGATAATGGTCACCCTGTGAATTAACAAATCTCTCTCACTGTTACTTTTCATGAAAAGAAAGAAAGAAAGACTTCAGCTATCTGGCCCCACCTCTCCCATTAGACAGAATCAGGACTGAACAGCAGATAGCTTTATACAGTGGAAAGAATGCAGAGAGTGATAAATACTATAATTAGGAGTCTATTTTTTACAAGAAAATATTCTTTAGGCTGGTGTTTGCAGGAAGGGAAAATAAAGATAAGCTTTATTTACTAAATAACATGAATTATTTAAGCCTATCCACAGCCAAGAGCCATTATGAGAGAGAGCAAGTCAGGTAAGTATCTGAATTACATGGGTCAGAGTTTGATGTAAGGCACTGGAGATGTAGGGGCAGTGTAACCACATCCTTTGTATGCAAACCATACAGCTTCCTAGATTCATTATCTTTAGATGATGATGATGATGATGATGATGATGATGATGAAAGAGAATAAATGAATGCACAAGTGGAAAGAACTGTAGATAATGATTTTTAACAATACATCAGTTGTGAAACTGAACTGTCCATCATGGAATAATTAATTGCATCAACACTGCCATCTTCAGTGACCAAAGGAAGAAGAAAACAGCTATTTAACCTGATAGTGTTATTCCTAGGTTTTCATGTTATTTAGACAGTCAACACATCTCCTCTCAGGCAGAAATAATTACTGCACTTACCTGAAGTATGAAATTCCCCAAAATACGTTGCTGACAAAGAACTACTTTTTGTTTTTCACCAAGCCACTACAAAGCCTATTTGCCAACATTTCATCTGTATGGACCAAAGCACTTTGCAAACCATAGGTTACTGACCTAAACAATTTGGGGAAAAGTTTACTATTATTACTAATAGAAGCTATTACCCTATTTCAAAAAATAATAGAGTTAATATTCGCATTCACACAATATCTTCTATAAAAGATAGATGTGAGTGAGAATTCAAGCATAATAATTTTCTTTATGTTTCAGTATATTTTTTTATTCCTCAGAAGGAAATAAATGATTTCATGCTTAAATCTCAGTGGGCTGGTTATATGGGCTATCATAATCATTGAAGAAATGTATTTATATTCTGCCCATGTATTGCAGATAATATGTAGTGAAATGGTCATAGTATTAATATACAATAAGGCTTCTATGAAATTTCACCTTTTATCAATTAAACTATTTTCTCCATTCAGTTTCTGATCTAGAAATAAATTCATTCTAAGTCTGTGCATATCTTTAACTATCACATGTCAGGTGTGGGGGAGGGAGAGAAGTACATGCAAATGCCCAATATTGCTAAGTGCAAGGGTACTTTCAAAAGCCATTATACATTGAGTACTGAGGTCTGCAAATAAACTTATGGGCATTTCTTCTAGCACGTTTACAACATGCCTATGACCATGAGGCCAGTTTCCGTTGGCCTCAGCTATAGAAGAAGCAGTCACACATATAGATTAAATGACTGGAAAGTATTATTTTCTCTCCAAAGTCAGTTTACATTATCATGAAATAATTTAAAATCAACATCTAAAAGCATTTACTTTTATCTGTATAGAAAAAAAGTCCAATTATACCAGTAAAGCCCATATTACAATTAAAACAGTTTGGGAAAAAAACATAACTCATTCTTTCAGTATAAAGTAGATTTTAATTTAAATGTCCCTGCTTAAAGAAATTGAAGAAATAACTGTATATCTTTTTGAAAGATTTATGGATGTGGGTCCCCAATGAAAAGGCAATGTGATATATGTTTCCAGATGTAACTCACAGGTCTGCACTTTCTACGGCCAGTCTTTGTCATGTTCATCGTTCCAATGTTCTGAATACATCGTAACGTTTCGCATGTCACTTTCCTGATCCGTGTTTCACGTTTGCTGAGTGGAGATTTCCAGCCGTGCCAGGCTGTAATCTACTTCCTGTAACTGTGGAATGTGTTTGGGTTGTTGCCTGTGTTCAAGGTTACTTTCTCAGGCCGATGTGTGTGACGGTTGCCAACACCTGGGAGGGGGTGGTTGCTAAGTGGGAGCAAGGGCGGGATCGGGTTTGAAGTGAGGGTTTTTAGTTTGTATTTGGCGCGCTTTTGCTCATTCTCAGCTTTCTTCGTATTTGCACACTATTCTTTCAATAAATCAATTTTCCTTAAGCACCTGCTTGTGAGACTGAGTCTGTCAGAATAGGCAACCATTACAGTCTTAATCACATCTCACATAATTTCAGTCTGTAAAAATAAACACTGTCACATTGAATTGAGCCTGGAAGCAAATCAGTAACCACTGATACCAATATAAAATTGTGGTTATGTTCTCCAGGCATCTAGACCTTGTTGTTCTGTACAAGAAAAAGCTAATGAACCATCTTCAAAGGCTCCTAACATTGACTGCATGATATTCTAGCTAGATATCAACAGATTCTGAGTAACAATAGCAAGATCTTTTGACTGCTTATCTGATTAAAATCATTGCTAATTAACTATCTTATTAATTTATTAATTTATTTACAGTTATATATTGCTTTTTAAGATTTTTTACAATCACTTTTCAAAAACAACGATAAAATAATGTTAAAATGATTCATATGAAACATATACATTAATAGATGATGAATGAGACTAATACATAAATAAGAACCTTTAAAAAAAAATCTGTCACTAACAGAAAAAGGATTGGGGGGGGGAAAGGGTCTTTGGAAGCCATCCAGATGATGTAGTCCTCGATACCCTCAAATATTGGGGGGAGAGCATTGCAAAAACCTGGTACAGATAGTCCTCAGTTAATGATGGTAATTGGGACTGGAATTTCTGTCACTAAGCAATGCAATCATAAAGTGTGATGTCACATGACCACGTGTTACCCAGTTAAACAAGTACTGCACAGGTCGTTAAGCAAGGACCTCAAGTGATTGTGACTTCCAGCTTCCTGCCAGCTTCCCCACTGACTTTGCTTTTGGGAAGCCAGCAAAGAAGGTCACAAATCATGATCACGTGACCACAGGACACTGTGACAGTCGGAAATCCAGGCCAGCTGCCAAGAGCCCAGATCACCATCATGTGACCGTGAGAACATCTTGCAATTATGAAGTTCTGCACCGGCTGAAACTTCAAGGACCAATCATAACTACCACTTGTTCAGCACCATCACAAGTTTGAATGGTTGCTGAATGAGTGGTCATTAAACAAGGATCACCTGTACTACAGAGAAGGAAATGCTACTTCAAAAACGATATGCATATGTTGTTGAAACATATATGTATATTATAACATAAATCAACCTGTTTCCCCCACCTCAGTAGAATTATCATTTCAGTAAATAATATGCAAATGTATATAGATGCTCTTATTTAATTTCATCCCTCCCACTGTTTAAATCAAGAGCAAGTTCTTGACAAATGTAGCAAGAGAAATAATAGTACTAAAAAGACTTGTTCTTGGAACTGATTTTATGCATACATTTGGGGAAAACATTTTTAAAAATTTTAAGATTGTATAATTCCATGACTGATTGAGAACAATAATTCAAGTACCTTCACAACGTTAATTAAACTTTAAATTTTCATGACGCACAGCTCTCTTCCATTGTTATGCAGCTTCCCTTCAAGTGCCGTAGTTCAAATTAACTAAGTGCTTATCGAAAATGAGTCTGCAACTGAATATTTCTGGCATGAAACAGTTTTTTGACAACGAATGGGCAAAAGGAGAGAAGGCAAAGATTTGTTACCTAGGGCAGAGATGCTGCTAATGCTGTAATTCTAGGCAAAATTATTATTTCAATCACTTCCCAGAGTTAGAAAAATGTCACCATTATGAAAGATCAGGCATTTAGCAGGGCATCTAGATTTTTAATGACCACTCTTTTCTTAAATTAAACCATCACTATGAAATCTGACCTCTGTATTCCATGTGAAATGCAAAAGTATTATTGCAGTGTATATGTTACTAAAAGGGTTTTACTGTAAGTTAATGGTTATGGAATAACTGATACTAATCTATTTAAGTCTAATTTACCTTCCCTCCATTCTTAGAAACACTTATTTCCTAATTTTAATCTCAAATGAATTAATTTACATGTGCCATCCCCAAATCATTTCAGCCATTTCACTGCTCAGTATCCCTGGTTCATTGGACAGATTAATCAACATATCTGTTATGTTATCCTAGCTGCATATTTTAAAGCCCACTAGTTTCCACCATATTTTACATTCTAACCATTTAAATGGTTCTGTTATATAGTTGAATTCCAAATTCTATTTTGTGACAAGAGAACTTGAAAAAAGGATTAAAAAAAAAAGTTTGGGTAGGTAATACCAAATAGCCACAGTAAAACTGAAATGCTTTGCCTGGTGTGAAAGGCTACAGGGTGGAAATAGTTTTCAGGTGAAAAGATTAGTAAAGTTTAAAATCACTCTAGACTCCATCCCAATTCAGTTTGATTGGCATTTCTTACATCTAAATGTTGCTTCATAGGTAACAATAATGTCAGGAAATCAACCTTACCCCTTAGAGATGAGATAATAGAGGTCACCCTAACTGAATAAGAATATTAAGAAAAGCTTATAACACATAAGCCTGTTTGTCCATTCTGGCAACGTAACTTTAAATTTTGGTGAACAGGTCATTCATATAACTGAAGACATCAAAGACTCCTGTCATCTCGGTAATGATGGCTTTCAAATAGAGAACAGAAATGAAAGCTCTACAAGTTTAACTCTAAGAGTACCTTACAATCAGGTCTCCTACTTGCAAAACACCATTTCCAATGAAGCTTCCAACATAATGTCTTGCTTGTTATTAAAACACAGAACCCAAAGGAATCTATTTAAAAATTATTATACCTAACTCTCAGTTGAACCAGAAAAAGTAAAAGCAAAGATGCACAGAGTGTAACTGATTTCAAATGAAATGTTTTCACCACAGAAATAAAATTAATAGAGGAACTAAATATTATATCTGCATGGTTCCCGTGTTTGAAATTTTAGAGTCCTAATTAATACAATAAGTGAGAAATCCATTGGCAGTCCTGTCTGAGCCTGTACTTCAATTTTTTCAAATCAAACAGATTAACTGTTACTTCAGGTTAATGGGCAAAAGGATATAATCAAACACAGACAGAAGCATGCTTAAGGCCATTCCTCCTAAATGAGTCAATTGGAACTTAACTCTGAAACCAATTGACCAGAAATACTATACTTTGTGAAAAGCAAATATACAAATAAAACTCTTAAATACCTCAGCTTTTGAATCCTGAAATAGCAAATCTTTGGCCAGCTTATTAATATGTATCTCTCATCTACAAAATTTTCCTCATTTATATACTGTACATAAAGTGTTCTATAGCAATATAAAGACATGAAATATAACTTTATTAAATATATTTAGATTGAACTGGACAGTGATGGATTTGATTGCATGAATGATCTACTGAATGATGTCACTATGAATGACTGAGACATTCTTCCTCTTGCAATTATCACGTTTTCAGATATCTTCTTCCAGATAGAATAGATTAGATGCAGCTCATTCAAATTAGATGTTCCTGTTAAAACAAGAGATCTTTAATGTTTGTTTTAGAACACCCACACATACTGCCTGTACAGTGAACCTGGAACACTCAGCAACAAGTGTTCAAAACTGTACAGGAAGGAAGAAACAGAAAATGAGAAAACCTGAATGCTGGCTTAGGCCATTGCTTTAGCAAAGTAAAAAGTGTATTCCAGTTTAACCCTTTATATCATGAACAATATAAAAAGTAAACATCTTCATTTACAGATCAGACAATTACTGTAAATACAGTTAGGCAGATGAGAAATTTATCAAGCATTCCACAAGCATACAGTTATATCAAGCAGTTAATAAAATACTTTGTATGCAACCCTATCACAATAAATATAAAATATAACCAGCAACAAAAAAAGATATACCTCTATATTGTACTAGAATCTGTTTGTCAATGTCTCTGTGCTTTGTGATCCTAACTCTCTGTCCTTTCTGAAAGGACAATTCTTTTGAAATTAAGAAATGAACCAAACAACCTTTCCCTATGTACATCCAATGAACCTTAGAAATCATCAAAACAAGTTTTATTGGTTGCTCCATAGATCTGAACTGTCACTTGTGGGGTGCATCAAGGTTTGACCCTTCTCCCCTCCTATCTACATGAAGCTACTATGTGGGGTCATCCATATTATCAGTATATGGATGGTACCCAATTTAACATCTCAACCCAGGCTGTAAAGGTGAAGTTGTCCATATACTCACCCAGTCAGAATCATTGAAATTTGGTAAGATTTTAATTTTTTTATTATTATGTTAGTTGTTTTAAGAGAGATAAGATGTTCTATGGGGTCTAGTGAATACTTTGGATCTTCAAGCACCACAGCACTGATCCCAGTACTATAACTAATATGCCATGTGCCACTTTAAGAATGTTTGTTCCTCTTTAGGGGTTACTGGTTAGAATTAAAAGGAAAGTTTCCTCAGTTGTTGCATTCAAACAGACATTCTCAGTGAACTTACTTGATTCATCTTACCATATGTTCCATTCAATTACCATTATTTGTTGTTGTTGTTTATTTGTTTAGTTGCTTCCGACTCTTCGTGACTTCATGGACCAACCCACGCCAGAGCTTCCTGTTGGTCGTCAACACCCCCAGCTCCCCCAGGGACGTCTGTCACCTCTAGAATATCATCCATCCACCTTGCCCTTGGTCAGCCCCTCTTCCTTTTGCCTTCCAAATCTGCAGCACCTACTGGACAACATGCCTAAAAGAGATGTTATTTTCATCACAGGAGACTGGAATGCTAAGGTGGGCAGTCAAATGACACCTCGAATTACAGGTAAGTATGGCCTGGGAGAACAAAACGAAGCAGGACACAGGCTGATAGAATTTTGCCAAGACAACTCACTCTGCATAACAAACACTCTCTTCCAGCAACCTAAGAGACGGCTTTATACATGGACTTCCCCAGATGGACAACACCGAAATCAGACTGACTACATCCTTTGCAGCCAAAGGTGGCAGACATCTATACAGTCAGTAAAAACAAGACCTGGAGCTGACTGTAGTTCAGATCACGAACTTCTTCTTCCACAATTTAGGATCAGACTCAAGAGATTAGGGAAGACCCACAGATCAGCTAGATATGAGCTCACTAATATTCCTCTGGCCACATAATGAGAAGACAGGACACCCTGGAGAAGATGCTGATGCTAGGGAGAGTGGAAGGCAAAAGGAAGAGGGGCCGACCAAGGGCAGGTGGATGGACGATATTCTAGAGGTGACGGACCCATCCCTGGGGGAGCTGGGGGTGTTGACGACCGACAGGAAGCTCTGGCATGGGCTGGTCCATGAAGTCACGAAGAGTCGGAAGCGACTAAACGAATAAACAACAACAATTGTAAATCATAAAGTTCAGGAATAATTGTATATATTTCAATGAAAATCCATCAAGTTCTTATTCTTTATCATTATTGAAGTCCCAACGAGCTAAAAACAATGAAATGATAATATATTTCAATGGCTGGCCATACAGAAGCTTTTCTTCATGAATATAAGCATTAAAATATACAATAACTGTTTCTTTGTGGTTTAATGAAATGAAATAGTTTTCTTTGACCTTTTCTGTTTGTTAATGTTTACCTCTGCTACATTCACATTTTCAGGCATCAAAAGTTGTCTGTTGTATTAATTTCCTTTGATGACTAAATCCAGCTTTACTGGCAGTACCCTATTAAGGCATTATTGTTACTGCAGATAATATATCCTGCTCAATATGCTAGCTATATCTTATTTAAACTTTTACTGAAACTTGTTTTATATTTTCTTAGAAAAGCCAGTGTTGTAAACTACTGATTACAGAAATAGGAAATAAAATGCACGACCAAAAAATTTGAAATTTCTTTCAAAATTGCTTCCATTCCAAAATTCTTGTTCAGATAGCATCCTGGGGGTAAGTAGAGATATATAAGAAACAGAGAAAAAACATCTGCTGAAGGAACCATCCCTAGATTGAAATATCTGACCACTAACGATACCTTCGACACATCTTGGCTACTCTTGTGAAGAGAAAGAAAGTGGGCATAAAACTCTCACAAGGTCTACATGCTACATCCTGAGAGCCTGCCTTGGATAGGGTCAGAAGCATGGGACTTGAAAGCAAAGTTTTTGTCCTGGAGCTGGCATACAACTTCTGGGCTGAAGCAGTGTGGAACCAAACCCAAAATATTTCAGATGTCATCCATGCTTTTTTGTTCCACCTCCAATGGACTCTCATACGGTTCAGGTTTTCCCTTTTAAGTGCTTGTGGATTTGGGGGTCTGTGTACCATTAAGGGTTTGCACTTAAAGTCACTCTTGGCATTGGTACACAATAGCAAGGTTGCATGGTCTCTGAATGATTTAAAGCCAGCGGCTTTGGAGGCCATTTGAGTTTTATAGGTTTGTCTGCCAATGTCCTTGTAAAGCAAGCCATCTCATCAATGGTGAATACCTGCTCTTCCACATAACGCTGTTCCTGTATATCATTTACCAGATATTCTTTAAATTCTCCTGCAGCCTCCTGATCTGCAGAACCGCCTCACCTGCAAGGTTAATATTTTTCACACTGTATCACTTTTTGAAATATGAGAGCCAGCTAGCACTGGCTAAGAAGGGTTTAACATTTTCCTGATCCTGGGTAATATGATTGTAAATTTCTTTGGCTTTCAGCCTCACAACAATGCTCTTCACTATGCTTTTTTTACTGGTGTCATCTCACGAATCCACAAATTTAGCTGCTTTTCCATAACTTCATCACACACTATAGATGTTATTTTGGCACTTTCTGGCCTCATGTTCAGATCAGCAAATTTCCTCTTCCTGTTTTTGTATGTACCATATTGTTGATTCATTAACATTGAACTTATGGCCAACAGCACTGTAAGTCATGCCTGAACAGCTTCTGGTGGGAATGGCGGACTGAACAGCTGTTCAGTGGGCAGAGCTGACAATGCGGTAATTTTTTTTGGGCTCAGGCAGGTTTTCCTGAAGCCCAGAAATGTTCTCTGGATCAAGGAGAATACCTGGAATCACCCCATCTGTCCTCTGGATGGCTGCTTGTAGCCAGAAGATCACAAACAGCATTTTGCATTCAACTGGAAAGAGCCAGCTGGGAGAAGGGGACTCCATCACTTTCCAAGCTGTGCTGTAGACTTAAAGGGACACTAAGACCAGCCACCTCATTTCTAAATCACCAATTTGTATTTTTTTTAAGTAAATGTACCCAAAGAGAGGCTTTCTACAGCAAGGAGAAGCTGGTTCTCTTGGTGTTTAATGTTATTTTTGGGAATACTTTTTTAAAAAAATCTTTTATGTTTTAGATTTTGTTTTCCTTCCAAAGGAAATTCCAAAGATTGAGAGTAAACAATTGTTGTCCTGTTATTATTTTTGTATTAAATTTGAGGATGTTAGCATTTTCATACAAATTGAATCGGCTGATTTGAACCTTGTGTTTTCTGTTTTCTCTTTCCCTTCAGAACTGTCTCCTATCTCATTCTCACTTTATGTAAACACACTTTGGAACTCTTCCATATCTTCAACTTTTGCTGGCTAAGCTCCTAGGGGGCGCCATAATCTACTTCATGAGACATGGAGGACTTCAAACAGATTGTTTCTAACTTTCACCAGGATTTTAAGCAGATTTCTTCTGACTTCTATCAAGCTTTTATGCAAGATATCCAGGACATTGTGGAAAATATGAGATCTAAAATGTGCGACCAGGTTGGGGATGTGGTGGATGAAACTGATGAATTTTTAGAGCAATAGAAAGGTTTTTTTAAGACTGAGATTGGGGTTTTTATCAAGATGCTAAATTATCCAATGGAGTTGGAGAAATCTAAGGGAGGGAGAGTTCTGCAAGGCATAAGTAAATCGATCTCCTGGTGGAATGCCATGAAAAGAACCTGGAATCTTTGAGGGGGCAGTTGGGCTGTTTGATTCTTTCAAGAGGAAAGCTCTGTGCACATCTCTGTGGGGATATGTAACTGCTTTGGTTTATTTTTAAGTGGGATAAGGGTTAAAGAAGGTTTATATGGTTTGCTTTAAGGATTTGCTTGATGTTATTCCCTTTTAAAGATATGGAATTACTGTTTTGAATTGTTTTTGTTTTTTGGGTTTATTAAGATTGGGATTATTAAAATTGTTGTATTGTTAAGTATAATAGCAGACAACTTATGTGCTTTTTAATTTGATTCTTATTATAGTAGGCAAAAATGTATAGAATAGTGGTAGGAAGGGAATAATTAAATATGTTTTATCTTTTGGAGGGAAGAAGGATGTTTAGGAGGTTTATATGAATTTTCTTTTTTCTTTATTTTAATATAAGGGGAGGAGCAACTGTAGTTAGTGATTTTTATTATGTGTTAAAGTGGAATGACTTATAGAAATAATGTGGTGTTTTGGTTTAATATAAAGTAAAAGACTGATTGTGGACATTTTTGTACATCCTTGCTGTTAAAAAGTTGGAAGACACATTTTTGCTGGGTGACCTTGGGCTAGTCACTCTCTCTCAGCCCAACTCACCTCACAGGGTTGTTGTTGTGGGAAAAATAGGAGGAGGAAGGAGTATCAGGTATGTTTGCCACCATGAGTTATTTATAAAAATAATAAAGGCCGGATAAAAAAATAAAATAATAATAAAATAAAAAAAAAATTGAAAAAAAATTCTCTTGTGTTTCTGCACTTTTTTAGTTTTTATCTTTCTTTGTAGTTTTTTGTTTTTTTGTAGTTTTTATGTTTCTCTTGAAACCTAATAACATTTACTATAAAATAAGTAAATAAATAAATAAATAATAACTCATGCCTGAACAAAGCTTATCTAGCATGTGCATTTTTTCCATCAGCACATCACAGCTTTCTTGCACTTCAGAACACTAGGCTGGTGGGGGGGGGGCATTTTAATCAGCAAGATCACCAGTATGGTGAGAGACATGCCCAGAATGGTGACTCAAAATTTTTGCCACTCTGCACATGAATGATGTATGAATAACTGTGAATGCATCATGATTATTGATTTTGGGTTACAAATCAATTTTACCAAGTAGGGTAAAATATGGAACCCGTGAGTAATGAGGATTGCCTGTATGTCTCCATCTATTTTGTATTATCCTTCTTAGCAAATTGTTTTCTAAAATAATAAAACAGGAAAAGTCACCACTTTTCCACTTTTAAAGGGTAAAATGCGGTATAAATAATAGGTGATACTGTCTGGCCCTGTTGTAAAATGCCATGACTGAAGCAGAGTAGTAGTGCAAGAAGTCTCGTCTGGAAGTAGCACGAGTCTGCTCTCAACCTTTTCCGCAGCCCCTCCAGGAGCTATGAATATACTTTGAGCAGAATAGTTTCCTGAAGCTAGATCTGATTTCAGGGCAAATAAACATGGCAAATTAAACTTCTGTGGGCCATACTAGTAAATGATTCATACTGTGTACCATTACTCAGGTGGTTGCAAATGCTTGTTTAAAGTTATTACAAACTGAATTTTTTGGCTCTGCAGCAGGAATTTATTTTAGCTGATAATGTAAAACCATCTCTCATTTGTGGTACTAATACTGCATGTGGTTTGTGACCTTTCCTGAGGGAGAAAATGGTTCACCCATATTCCATTTGATGGTACAAGAGGAGGTAATGAGTTCTGGGTTGCTTCACATATGGAAGAGTGTGGTTTCTATGAAAAGACAGATGCTTTATGGCAAGAATGCAGAGATTGGAAGATAGGTATCTGAGAGTTTTCTGCATTGCACTAAAAATATGGCATGTTACTGGTTCAAATGACTTCTTGCAGCAAATCCCCATTTTATTATTAATACAATTTTACTATATAATAAAGGATGAACTTACCAGGGAACAGCTATTATGAAATAAGGTTCTTCCCCATGAATATTTCACACTTGTAATAGATCATTTTGTTTTAAATAATTATTGAACAATAATGACAGATAGCCATCTGTCAGGGATGCTTTAATTTAGCTGCCCACAGTGAACAGGGGTTGGATTTGTTGTCCTAAATGGCCCCTTTTAGCTCTGTTTCTGTAAGTAGACAATGAATATCCCATAGCAGATTAAAATCATTGGGGTTGGAAGATCTGTCAGAGAATCCAATGCACCATTATCTCTGGGTAGAAACATAGCATTAAAATAACAATTCATAATAAATCTGTGCACCCATTAGCAAAGTCTTATAGCTGAATATTAATCTCAGTGTTATTTTTCCACATGTACAGTATGTTCCCATAGTTTCTCACCCATTGATAAATTTATAGCAGTTTCACTATGGTCAGTGCTTTTATATAGCTTTGGCCTGGGGTGACTGGAGCCCCTTGCTGGATATGCTTGATCTGCCATACTCTATTTTTGTAATTGTATATTTGTTGTTTTGCTTTTTATGGTGTGAGCTGCCCAAGTCAATTGGGGTCAGGTGGCACTTAAATAATGATCACATCTATAGCCCAAGAAAAGAAATCACAAACTTTCCTGGAAGAACAAAACTGAAAGTTACCATAGAAGATAATACTGTCTTTTTAGTATTATCAGTCTGACAATAATACTACATCTCAGGGCAAACGTCAGCTTTCTTCTTATGTTATGAAATCAAGCTGCAAACAAGTTTTGATTACTCAGAAGACTGTGCTAAGAGTAATATTTCCAGCTGGGGTAAATGAGAAAATGTTGCATGTGAATAAAGCCTGAAGAAATTATAAGAAACTGTAGTACAAAATTTTCCTGAAGTCAAGTGAAAATCAGCTGGTGTTCTTGATAGTGTAGTTTAGGGTTCATCCGGCAAGCAACCTAAATCCCATCATTGAGAGAAAGCTGATTGTAGAGTGAATGGGAGTGGGCTATTGAAACATCTCTGGCATAAAAAAATGAATGGCCATCTCATTACATGTGTAATATGGATAATAATATCTTGTAGATGGTAGGTGTAAGAAAGAAGCATGGTATCGGGTCATGTGGTTTTTGTAAGTTTAAGCTATAAAATCCTAATCAAATATTTGAGGCACTGAGACTCACCCATGGGTCCCAGGAAGTCCATGCCTGAGTAGCACCCTTGGCAAATAAATGGGTCTCCCTTGCTGGACAAAAGGGGTGAAGTATTAAAAACTACTGCTTTTCTTCTTCTAAGTATGTCTGCTGTCTTGGAAACATCCAAACTGGGTAGAAACATTTTCCTTTCCCTGGCTTATTACAAAAACAAATAAACATTTGGGGCACATATTCTAATATGTTGTCAACAAACTGTTCTGGTAGATCATGTTCAAGATTTTTTCCCATAGGCTGAACAGGAAAGTATACATGCACGTATGTATGTATTTATAGAACTTATGTGGCCACCTATCTCACATAGCGATCATAGGCGGCTCACAACAATCAATAAAAAGAACAAGATAAAAACAGAACAAACCCTCCCCACCAGGCACCGGACCACCCATACTATTGACTCCTGACTCAACCCCATCCTAGTCCAGGGCTTGGGGGAAGAGCCAGGTCTTCACAGTCTTCCAGAAGGCTCAAAGGGTACTCTACTACATTATCTGAGGACACAGATTATCTAGATGAAGTATGAATGAGCTTGACTTTATTCAAATGTTCATTGGAAGACTAAGAGTTTCACAGTTTTATAATGCCAGAAGCTTATATGCTTCATCTAAGAAGGAGACAGTTTTGGGACTAATTACCTTTGTGTGCTCAGAACTGAAAGGGAATAGTCATTCTGATGTTAGCAATACTTATCACTAGCTAATGTGTTTAGGTTGCAATCTTCATCTACTGTATACTGACTTTAAACTGTACTATAGACCTCATGGCTGACACACCTGTCCTAATTTTTAGATTTTCTTACTTCCCCCCAGCTGTTGGTTTTTCAAGATCTTGCCTATTAAATAGTTCTAGAAAATATGAAAGCTTGCACACCCTTTTGTGGCATTTTAGTTGAGCCTAAAAATATATATTGCCTAGTATGGATGTTGGACATTTTCTCTCCCCTACTGCACAAATATTGCTCTCTTTCTTTAAGAGTTTATCACTTTGCTCAGTTGGATGAATTTTTCCTACAATATTCATTTTTAGATTATCTTTCCAGCTTATTTGCTAATTTTGTTATGTATTTAGCAGCAAATGAATCAAGTAAAATTCTCACCCATTCCCTTGCAAAATACATTAGATGATGATGATTATAATAAATCTTTAATATCTGAGGCTGATTTGACTTACATATTGTAACTAGATTGAATTTGCTTGAACATTTGCTTGATCACCATGTAGTGATAGTTGATATTATTCAAAAAAAACCTTTGATGCATTGTTTGTTGTCACTATCCTTATCTTTATTTTACTTCTATTTATTTTCCTTCCTTCATTATTATTAACAGAATCATTATAATACCTACTTTATCTATTTTGTGCAATTTAATTACTACACCAGTTATATCAATTTTTTTTGTATGTTATCATAGATGTTTCATTTTTTCCCATTCTATGGCTCCTTCAATTGCATTTGTTATTGGAAACTGTAGTTGATTTAGTAGCATACTAATGGAACAAACAAACAAACAAACATTACATCTCAATTTATATTCAGAGCTTGGGGATCATAATGTTGACAATATAAGATTAAGATAACAATCTATAGTGACATTTTTCTTTGTCGAGTGAATTATGGATCAATCCATAAACTATTGCACTTGAGAGACAAGAGCAGATCTGTTGGATGCTACTGCTGGACCCTTTGAATCACAGAACCTCTGAATTTGATTCTAATTTCACAAGAACTCTGTGGGATATAGTAGGCTGAGACACTGTAACTAATTAGGTATGTTTGACTATAATTCCATCTCTCCAGTCAGAAATAGTGAACATAGTGAAACAGGCAAGAAAGGCGTAAGTTTAACTCTGGGTCCCCTAAAACTTGAACCATACCATTATACATAACTTTTGACTAGTACAACATTTTGGAAGCCTTCATTTAATATAAATGTTCCTTCCTGGGCCCATCTGAAATATTCTTATTTCGTATCTTCATATGGCCCAATTACTCAGAGAACTGAAGACTTGATGTTACTTGTAACTTATACAAGAGTTGTTTACAGACGTAGATTATGGGGGGATGATTACAGTGAAATATGTTTGTGCTATATTGAAACTGGTCTAAAAATCATATACATATATGAGAAACTCCTGTATGTATATTTTTGTTACTGTACTGCTTTCTTTTTTATGTTACATTTGCTGTTTTACTTTTTCTTTTTGTTCTGATTTATTAGATAAATTAAAGCAAAAAGGAAAAAAAAATAGACCTCTCCCCAGCATTGTATGGTTTATTTCACCCCTACCCCCATGCCAGCCAGCTCATTGTGAAGTTTGAGTCTGAATCTGACTCCGAAAATGAAACTTATCAAGGTTTTCAAAGGGAAAATGAAACTTAGGAAAAACAGAAACCAGGAATGATTCAGCAGAATGGGAGAAATCAGAGGCGCTGATTGGACAAATGTTGGAGGGAGGTTTGAATCCTCCAATCAGCGCTCAAGAGAAAAGAGCAGAGAAGCACATGAATCAAAAAGCAGTCCAATTGGCTGCAAAGGAAAAACAGCATGAAAAGGATCGTGTTGAAAGGCAGGCGCGCCAAGAGCCAGCTGCTGGAGACAACCGATCCTTTGAGCTCACAGCATCTGTGGAAGAGTCTTTACACCAGTCAGAAGCCTTGCCTGTAGCCAGCGTGGAACCTGAGCCAGCACTTTCTGCCATTGCAGACCTGCTTCCTGCACAAGCCACTCCAGCTGAGCCTCTCCTTGCCGTCCCTGCCGAGCACAGACTCGCATCCAGTTCCAAGCTTCGCCTCGTCGCTGCAGCAGGATCAAAGCATGCCTCCAGTCTCAAGCCTCATCAAGATGCTCCAGTCCAGTCCAGCCTTGCCTTCAGAGCTGACCCTTGCCTAGACACTCCATCCAAGTCCAGCCTTGTCTTCAGATCCAAGTCTTGCCTTGACACTTCAGCCAAGCCCAGTCTTGCCTCCAGATCCAAGCCTTGCCTAGATGCTCCAGTCCAGCCTCGTCTAGTCTTTGCATTCCAGCCTGGTTCCACCTGCATGCCTGTTCACAGACTTGCATCTCAAGGCTCCTCTTTGCCATGCACTCTAGCTCCTTCAAGTTCTGCAGCTTCAACCAGAGAACTAGCTGAGTTCTGCCTCGCTGCCTTGTCACAGTCTGAACCTGCAGCAATGCCTGGGTGTCCTTTACAGCCAGGGTGGACCTGATTGAATTGCATTCCTAATCTACTACAAGGACTTTTGCTATTGTAAATAGTTATTATCAATAAAGAATTTTAATAGTAATTCTGCCTGGCTGTCTCATAGTCTGAACAGGACACTCAACACAATGGTCCAAATGTGATGGATGAAAACATGAGGTGATCCCGTGTTCATAGTTTTCCAAAGAATTTTGAATTCATATCACTAGTTGCACTAATATAAATGAATTTTTAGTCTATAAATTTGTCTCAAAAAAATGAGAGAGTAAGGTCAGAATTGGATTTCCCAGCTGAACTTTTTTTTGCTATTTATTATCAGTAGACTAATAAAGGCAATTACAATGATTTCATCTCGTTTTTAAAAAAATGTCTGTGACAAATTATGAGACTAGTATAGGTCTAGTTTAATTCATCCTGAGATTAACCAGATAAACCCAAACTTTTATAATGTACAACCCAAGTGACTTCAATGGATATAAAATGGTTAAAACCAAAGTGTACTATTTCAATGTAATTGTGAATTCAGTGTCAAAGATCAATTCACAGCTCCAGTGCCAAACTCTAAAAATTACTCTGTGGCTTTTGAAAGCCAGGAAACAAATTTGAGTCTTGCAGTTTGTTTCTGTTACCATTCATATCTGGAAAGCTTAACATTAGACTAGATGAATGCTTAATCATTGATTTAGAAATGGAAAACTATTGGTAATTTTGTTAAGATCATTTGGTACAGGCCTGAGTCCTAACAGAAGTTTAAATAAACAGGCTCTAATTGTGTATAATTTTATTTAATATATTTAGCCTAATCAGATGTTTCCATATGTAATATTTCTATTAATTATCAATATTATAAACTTTTTGACTTTAATTTTAGTATGTGAAGCAATTTGGGTTGTTCATTTAGCTTTTACAGTCAAAACGATTCTGGAAGTGGGACTGTTTCCTCCAGTTCTACTGGATGTAGCTTTCTGATCAAGAAAAATTACACCCAAAGAAATCAAAATCTTAAGTACAATGAGTCCAAAGGAATAGCATCTGGTTAGGCAAGACTGGCGAACAAGCAGGTAATGAACTGAGACTGTTCCTGAAACTAGAAGTGTGAAACTGAATTTAAATAGATTTGTCAGAGCCCACTCTCAAACACTGCTGTATTCAGTCCAAGATTTCACTGAAGTGTTTGGATTCATGAAAAGAACTTTCCTTCTGGTTCTGCTTATAATGAACACCTTCTTACCCTCAAGAAATTCAGTTTCTGAACTGAGCACATCTTCATTTGTCCATTGATTTTGTTTATCTTTGCAATTTTTGTTCCCTAGGACCTCGTGGTATGTTCCACACATTCCCAGAAACACTTCCAGGCCATGCTGCAAATATCCTCAACACTGTTCTCCTGATAACACCGAATTACCTCATGAACCAATCAGTCTTCTGTCTGGCTTACCAAAATTGGCATCCATCTGTTTAGTTTACAAAGCCTGGCAACATGGTGGTAAGACAGGATGGTAGGTTGGCTTAGCAGGAAGTGACGGATCCAAGGAACTGGGAGCCAGGGGAAAATAAGAATTCCTGCCAATGGGAAACTGCCTGCCCCAAGCTCCAGGGTAACTAGAACAAATAGTTTTGCATTGCTAATAAAAGAGCTGAGCCTGAAGTGAATGGGCTCAGCCACAAAATTGCTGAAGTCAGGTAAGTTTATGAACGTTCAGTAAGCTGGTGCTCATCCAGATCAGATCAAGAGGCATCAGCAGTTGAGTATGAACTGTAAACCTTAAGGGTCTCCTCTAAGGGATTAGAATCTCCGTATTCCATTTCCAGAAAGACTTGCTGCTCATAAACTTCTAATCCAAGGCGCCCTAAATCTTCCATCCTCTCTGTAAACACCCTGTGGAGGAAATCGTGACATTTCTCAGCTTGGCTCACTTTAATATTAGATCCAGGCTTGGGAAAAATGTTTCTGATCACAGTGCAGGGAAGTAAAATCTAAGATGGTTGAGTTTCTGGTATCTACATGATGCCTGTAGTATTAGACCCACTTTCACCTACTTCACACAAGGATTGTTCTTGGTGAAAACAAATACAACTCCCCCTCAATATTTGGCTTTCTCCTGTGAAAGAAATAATCTAAGATGAGGCAGAGGGATAAAACAAAATCAGCACATAGTTTTATTTAGTTATTTATATGTTTCTTTACTTATTTATATGGTTCTACTAAGCTACCTAATAACTTCAGTGCTTTGGATACTGTACAAATAATGAAAGAGTGCAATAAAATTGGGATTAGTTATATCTGTTTAATTAGGCAAACATTCAATTTTTTAATTCTTATTCTGGTCAAAACATGGAAAAGTAAAGTGAATTCCCTTGAAGGGAAATAAAGATTTTTCATTTCTGTTCCGAAATTGAAATAATAGTACTCATGATTTCTCTTTTTTTTTCATGACAACATGCAGATTCAGACTCAAAAGTAAAGCTTATGTTACATAAGGTGAGAAAAGCATCACCTGAGCAAGAGAAAAGGATTAGGAAATAGCACTGTTTGGCTTTACAAGGGAAGTGTGTAGAAACCCAAGGGATTAAAAATAACTGTGTTGATTGATTTCTCACTTTTCAAAGGCATTCTAATATTGCTATAACACTGCATTATGTATCACTATTGCAGTTGAGATGACCTATATCATATGGATTGTTTCAATTATCTTCAATTTAGGACAATTAAGACTCACAAAAAGTCCAAAGTGATCTATGGGAGGAGCTGCTGCTGCACTTGACAACTTCACTAAAACAGAGATTGTCAGTTTCTCTGGCTTCAGCTTGAATTCCTACTAGCTTCATTCTTGCATCCAGCTTTGCTATTGTGTCTTAAACAGTGATTGCGAGTGATCTTAGACAACCCAGCCAACGGTATCTGCACCAGTGATGCCAAAATGATGGCATGTGTTTAGTGATGCCATCACATAAGAGCTGCAATTCTGTACTTGCATCCTGACACCTGATGCATAGTGTAAATATGTAAATTGTGGCGTTTGCATGATGAAATTAGCTAGTACAATTTCCCTGTAAATGCCAATGAATACAGCACTCCTGACCCCATCTTGGCCATGACTCTGCAGGACTGTATTGTTGACAGATTGCTGGGAAAGCCTTTGGCCCAGGAGAGATCAGAAAAGTCACACACACCAGGCATTTCTATAAAAATAATTTTATTTATAGAAAGCAAAATGAAAGCAAAACATATTTAAAAGTCTTGGCTCTCAGTGAGAGCAGCTTGACTCTCTACATGCCTGCACAAAAGGGAAAAAAACAGAAACTAAAACAAGTCTGGGCAAGTTTTCCCCCCAGGGGCAAAAATCAACATCTGAAAAGGGGACAGTTGAATTCAACCTTTGCACTTGGCCAAAATGATTAGTTACCATAGCAATCTTAATCTGTAGTAGAAAACATTAACACTCCCCTTTTTATAGATTAAGATGCCAACCAGTTTTCTTTGACAACTCTGTATGTCTTTCCATTCACATTATTTTAACATTATCTCCCCTTTGGTTTAACAGAAAGCTACCATCCTCCTCCCTGTGTTTTTCCAAACCTAGGTTATTTGTTATATTTCCAAGGCTTTTTAATGTGAAATGGCTTTTCATGCAGGCTTCAAAATCAAGCCTTTGTTTTTCTGTTGGTGTGAACAGCAGCAAATCATCAACATAAATGCACAGATACATATAGCCTTGTTTGTCTTTCTTCATATATACACATGGATCTGCTTTTCCTTTTTCAAAACCAAAATTCTGCAGTTTTTCATCTAAGTTTTGGTTCCAGGATCTAGCAGCTTGTTTTAACCCATAGATTGACTTCTGCAGTTCACAGACTAGATTCTCCCCTTTTTCATAGCCAGGGGGTTGCTGCATGTATAATTTGTGGTCTAAATCACCATAGAGAAATGCAGTTTGAATGTCATAGTGGTGAACTGACATTCCTTTCAGTGCAGCAACTTTTAACAGTAATCTAATTGATTCACCTTTAGTAACTGGTGCAAAAGTCTTGTCAAAGTCTAAATCTTTCCTTTGTCATGTTCCCCATTGCGAGGCATATGTGCATTACAACGGGGAACATGCACATTAGGTAAGAGGAAGGGATAAGCATAATCCCTAAATCACTCAAGCACCCATAATCCAGAAGGGAACCCCCAACACAATAGATAAGCCCTTCAGACCAAGCTTAGCACCCATCAAAAGGCAAGGGGAACGCCTTCCCATGTCCCCCGGGGATGCGTTCACACCTCCCTCAGGCACGCATATCCACAGAGTAATGCCCAACATAATGGGAGCACCCATCAGGCAGTAATTAACGCATATCAGAAGATCGGGGAAACACCTTCAGAGGACACATTTGGTCCGGACGAAGACAGGGAGACAAAGGAGATCGCCGGGATCACCCATCAGCTGACGTATCGAGGTCTCAAGCACCCATCCGGTCCTGGCCTGAGGGTGGAGAAGCATGACGTCCGCCAGCAAAGTATAAACAGGGCACCCTGTCACCACATAAGGATTCCAGTCTTTCTCTTTGCACGCACACCGTTCAAATAAAACCAGAAATCCTTAGACCTTCTAAGTGAGTCTGAGTCTTATTCTGAGCGTGGCTGCCCTGACATCCTTTGAGTGAACCTGTTTCCAACTAACCTTGCTTTATATTTTTGGATTTTGCCATCAGCATCCCTTTTCAGTTTGAAAACCCACCTACAACCCAGACAGCGTTCATTGGGAGGTAGATTTACCAGTTTCCATGTTTTAATTTCTTTCAAGGATGCTAATTCCTGTTGCATGGCAGAATGCCAATTTTGTGCAATCTCAGGTGGTAAAGCTTGTTCTAAAGACTCAGGTTCTGTGAATATGTCAAAAGCCTTTACTGTTTCAGCCTGAAAACATGATGGAGGAACGCCTTTATTACTCCTCTGAGATCTGTGAGGTAATACAGGGCTTAAATTTTGACTCCTCTCACTTTCCTGAGAAGCATCTGTCTCATCAGACAGATCTTCAGTTTGCTTTTCTGGTTTAATGTCCTCATCAGGCAAAAGATCACCATCAGCAAGTCCTTGCTGTTCTCTTGTGGTGATCAGATCAACTGGAGAGCTAGAGTTTAATCTCCCCCAGTTTTGTTCAGCAAAAGAAGCACTTTTGCTAATTATTAATTTCTCTCCCATTATGAACCTGTAGCTCCTTTGGCTTTGTTCATAGCCAACAAAGATGACTTTCTTTGTTGTGGGGCCTCCTTTCCTTCTCTGCTGTTTTGGAATGTGAACCCATGCAGTGCTACCAAACACTCTAAGATGGTTTACCTTTGGTTTCACACCGTAAAACAAATGGAATGGAGTGTCCTGAATCACAGAGCTATACAATCTGTTTTGTACATAACAGGCAGTAGATATGGCCTCTCCCCTATACTTAAAAGATAAATGTGAATCTTTTAGCATGCATTCCATCGCATTTTGCAAGGTTCTGCCCTTTCTTTCAGCAACACTATTTTGCTGAGGGGTGTAAGGGTTAGAAAGAATTTGTTCTATCCCCTTTTCTGCCAGGAACCTTTTGAATTTGTGAGAAAGGTATTCTCCTCCTCTATCACATTGGAGTGCAGATACAGGCCTAGGGAATTTTCTATTTGCCCATGTCACAAAACTTTTAAATTTCTCAAAAGCCTCATCTTTATGTTTTAAGATGTAGATAAATGTGTATCATGAGAAATCATCAATGATGGTCATTGCATACCTTGCTTGTCCAAGACTTGGAGCAAAAGGACCAATAATGTCAGAGTGTACAATTTCCAAAGGTCTAGTTGTAACTCTGTCACTGTGCTTACTCACAGGAGCTTTAGTGTTTTGCATTCTTTGCAAACTACACAGTCTAAGTATTTATCACAGGGTTTTATCTTTAGGTCAGCACACAGCTGTGGCATTTGTGCTATATACTTGAAATTAGCATGACCAAATCTCCTGTGCATCAGGTGTACACATTGGTCATGATATGGAGTGTTGCCAACTGCAGCCTTGCAGCTTGGCTTCCTTGCATTTTGCACAATGTACAAGGAGTCTTTTAATATACCAGTAGCACACAATTTCCCATTTTTACGTATCTCACAACCATTTTTCTTAAATGTTATGATATACCCTGTTGCAGCCAATTGTGCCACAGATAAAAGGTTTGATTGTAAATTTGGCACATACAACACACCTTTTACAGTTTCTCCTAAGCAGGATAAATACAAGTCACCTTGTCCCATAATTTTGGTCACAGACCCATCAGCCAAAGATACACTTTGTCTTTCGGTTTTAGACAGTGACACAAAAGAGCTTTTACAATTACATAAATGACAATTGGCCCCAGAATCTAACACCCATACATCAGAATTACCCTTCTCAGCAACCTGTGCAATCTGGGTTGTCTGAAGAGCCTTCTTCTGTGTTGCCCTTGTGTTCTTCTTCTCTGTCTTTCTACTTTTGGGTCTCAAGGCACAGTCTTTCTGCAAATGGCCAGCTGAACCACAAGTGAAGCATCGCTGGCTGGCTAGCACTGTGGCCTCAGCTTCCTTTCCCTTCTTTTCCCTTTTCTGGTATTGCAGCTTTCCAGAAGAGATGGGGGGGGGATTTTTCCTCTCTCTTCTCCCATTCAGCAAGTAAGCGCTGTGTAACATACGATGGGGTGAGGTCTGCTTCAAGCATACCCTCCAGGGTACAAATCAGTGTGTCCCACGTTTCATTTAGTGAGGACAGGAGGATATAGGATTTTGTGAGAGGTGTAAATTCCATTCCTCTCTCCTGCAACTCAACAAACAGCTGCTGAATATAATGCAGGTGCTCAGGAAGGCTATCTCCTTCTGCAAGGTAGGCTTTGTACAGCTTTTTTGTCAGGGTAACTTTACTCCCTGCTGTTGCCTTTACATACAAGTCTCTCAAAGTGTCCCAAAGTTGCTTTGCAGACTGCATGCCTAGCACGTGGACTAGCTGATTGTCCTCAACTCCCAGAATAATGGTGGCTCTAGCCCACTCATCCTGTCTAAGCCATTCAGCACTGGGATTTTGGGGGGTTTGCTCACCAATTGGCAGCCAAAGATTCTCTCTGCGAAGATACATCTCCATCTTCAGGGTCCAATTCAAATAGTTGGTCTCTGATAGGCGCTCCAGAGGCATCGCTGAGGGCTGGGAGGTAGCCATGGCTTCCTCCTTCTTTTGCAAGTCACCTCAGCTGGCTTTTTTGTCCTGTAGACCGGCAGTTGCTGGAAAATCTCCAGGTTGCTCCAAAGAAAATCTTCACAGGTATTTGCTACCTGCCTTTAAATTGTGCATGAGGTGTGGAGCTGATCTCTCTATTCTCTCTGGGTTTTACTGGGCTTACTGGGCTGTTTACTGGGTACATAGCCTGTTGGCAGATTGCTGGGAAAGCCTTTGGCCCAGGAGAGATCAGAAAAGTCACACACACCAGGCATTTCTATAAAAATAATTTTATTTACAGAAAGCAAAATGAAAGCAAAACATATTTAAAAGTCTTGGCTCTCAGTGAGAGCAGCTTGACTCTCTACATGCCTGCACAAAAGGGAAAAAACTGAAACTAAAACAAGTCCGGGCAAGTTTTCCCCCCAGGGGCAAAAATCAACATCTGAAAAGGGGACAGTTGAATTCAACCTTTGCACTTGGCCAAAATGATTAGTTACCATAGCAATCTTAATCTGTAGTAGAAAACATTAACATGTATGTAGGACCGCATGTAAGAGAAGTGCCAGGGAATCTGACTCAATCATAACAAATATAATTAATTAAGTCTTGGGCTTTGAAGAAATGAAATTATCATTTGAAAAAATCCCTCTTCATTACTTAAGTTCATTACGCATTCAGATATCACTGGAATCTCATTCTATACAGTACAATAAGAAAAGATTTTGGCTTTTTTACAATTGGCTTCTTGCTAAATCTTGCTCACATAACTATAGGAAGTTGCAAAATAAGAACTGGGAGTAAGGAGAGGAAAATGGGCAAGTGGGGAAGAAGGAAAGGCAAGAGTGGAGGCTGTTGGCTTGTGTAAGAAACTGGATGCAGGATGGCGAAACCACCTGCATCTGTTCTCCCACTTGTATTCTCTGTGCTGAAAATGAGGAGCTAGTCCTTTAAGAAAGAACTTAACTCTCTTGAGAGAAAGATGTCAGCAGCAGTGGTGCCACACTGGAAGATTGAACAAATATTCTGATACAGCTGGAAGAAGAAAAAGAGAAGAAAAGAAGCTGTTGCTGTTTTCCTAAATCACTGAGGCCAATGGTCCTTTCCAACCTACCACATGTCACCTACAGAGATTTCAGTATACAGCATTTGCTTCAATTTTGTTACCTCACTTGAAATATGGTATATAGATATAGATATATAAATTCCAATAATATCTCCAATGCAATATTGAATAAGGCATAGTAGAATCGTTAAGTAATAGCCAAACAGCTAGCATATCCTTAAGAAAAAAAAGGTACACCATACTTGTTAAATACACTAGAATTAGCTGAGTGTGCACGCATAGTAAGCCACAAGCCATGAACAAGCCATAATAGCTGATTTCATACAGCACAGTAAACCAAATCTAAGCAAACCTCCTTTTGGCCTTAGTACATGTGAACTCTGCTAAAGTTTTGTGGCAAATTAAAAATTAATAAATGTATTGGGGATAAACTTTCATGGACTAGATTCTACATGGTTCATGAACTGTCAAAATATGTTTGTTAATTTTAAACTGCTATTAGACTCTTTCTTGTTTTGGCTTTCCACTGAATCATTTTCTTCTTGTAATTCTGGAGTCAGCAAATTGTCTCACTGATAAACGAAAGAAATTTCATCATGGCTTCAGTCAAGTTCATGACACATTCACCTTGTTGGCAACTATTCTCAACAGAGTCTGCAGAAAACCACAGTGCAACCAAAATGATGTATGCAAGGATGACATCATGCTTGCCCTTATGTAGTTGCATCCCAAAGTCTGATGCAAACACATAGGTTGTGGCATTTTAGTGATGATGTAATTATGCACATTTTGTCAGTTGCTCTTCCCTTTGCCAACAATCCTCAGCTTTTTTCATTTTGTATTCAGAGTTCACATAAATGTATGCAGTTTCATTTCCATCCCTTGTTGTTGTTTATTCATTCAGTTGCTTCCGACTCTTCATGACTTCATGGACCAGCCCACGTCAGAGCTTCCTGTCAGTCATCAACACGCCCAGCTCCCCCAGGGACGAGTCCGTCACCTCTAGAATATCATCCATCCATCTTGCCCTTGGTCGGCTCCTCTTCCTTTTGCCTTCCACTCTCCCTTTTCGATCCCTAGTTTCACACAAAACCTGAGATGTATGGAGGAGAGTTTTAGTACTGATAAAGCTGGCCATGACTGTTACTTTGACCTGACTTTTGTGAGCTGAAAAAGAAGAGAAGGTGCTAATTACATCTTTATGTGCATGTGTGTATAATCAGTTTCCCAAAAGTAGGGTTGCTAGTTGACCACAATCATTTTAATTAAACATATTCTGTTATTTTGCTTGATCAGTTCCATTAAAATATTCACACAGTAGCCAGAACGGAATTGCTGAAATGCAAAGAGATGTATTAAATATACCCCAAACACTAACCATGGTGGCTAGTGGGTTTTTAAAGATATTTTCCCCTACCGTCTAGTTCCCAGGCTGCATCAGAAATATGGAAGTTTGAGGAGTAGGTGTGCATACATGAACTACAGTATTTCGGAACCTTGACAATATATTATGGTATTGAGTTATTGAACGAAATATAACTGCTATGTATGCTAATAAACAAAACTATATTGCATTGTCAGAAGCAGCAACATATAATGCATTTTTGTTTTTGTTAACCTGTTATTCTGGTAATACACCAGGGACAAAGTTTTAAAAGACAACTTACCTGATTAAAAGCATGCTTTGCTAGTCAAACAGGAATTAACCAATATTCTTGCATTAATTAAACAGGAATTAAGTAATAAATTTTGTTGTTCAGGTTACTGATTAAAACTAGAAAAAGTATGTGCAATGCTACTCACAAAGGAGCCATAGTACTTGCAAGCATTACTTTAATATTGATAATATTATTATAACTCTTGTGCTTAATATTGATAATATTTTAAGTTTAGTATTGATAATATTATTATAACTCTTGAGATTCTCCATACAATTGGTTTGAACTTTTGTGAGAGGAGTTTGCGAACATTTGGGTTTCAGCATGGGGCTCCTCTGGCTGTTAAACATTCTCAAAGTATTTCAAAGCATTTTATTAATGCACTGGATTTAATCCTGGCAGTGCTATGAACAGATAAGAAAAAATGCGCAGGTAGCTTGCTGCAAACAACATCTCACATGCAAATGGTCTTGGCCATGAAATCCTTTTGACATGGAAAGGGAGCTTTAACTAGAAAAGGTGGGATTTCCTCTGATTATCAAGGTGTGTGACTTGAATCTTTAGAAATGAAGCCCAGGTTGCTCCTTCAAATAATACAACTTTCCAAGTGCACTAAAATATTCTGTAATTATTGCATGCTAATTCAAGTAACTCTGAGGTTTACCAATGCCCAAACAGGCAGTGAGTGTTGAATGACTGAATGGAAGAAGGAAAAAAAAACACTGGCAATTTCCTGAGAAGGAGATGGGTGTGGAAAAGAGTGATTGGAAAGGAAAGTGACAGGAAGGACATTTTGATATACATTTTAGAGGGGTAGCCTTGATAGTCCTGTAACAAAACCATGAGCAGTTTCATGGCAACTTAAAGATTAACACATTTATTATCTGAAATTATTCTGCTTCCTTCCTCTCTTCACAGGATATATCTCCAGCAACAGCTGGTGTATTTTGCATTTCTCTCACAGAAGTACATTCTAGTGATCTTATAAAATGAAATAACCAATGGAAGCCTAGATAGTAATAAATTTGTTCATCTTTAAAGTGCCATAAGATGCTTGATTGGTTTTGATCTTTCTCATTGTTTGCACAAGCTATTTTCTCATTCATATTGAAAAACTAGTTTTAAATATTACCAGGGAAGGAAGGAAGAACTGCCCAGAGACTTGGACAGAGATATCACAACTTTAAGGTACAGTAGTTGGGATTGGCTTCATCAAAGGATTGTTACCTTGTCGTGGTGCTGGAGCTTGAGCACCTCAATGATGCCATGAGCTAAACTGTGAAAGGCCACCCAAGACGGGAAGGTCATGACAGAGAGGTCAGACTAAATGCAATCCCTGGGGAAGGTAATGGCAACCCACCCCAGTATTCTTGCCATGAAAACTAAATGGATCAGTACAACCAGAGATATGTCAGTATACCATCGGAAGATGAGACCCCCAGGTCGGAAAATGGTCAAAATGCTACTGGGGAAGAACAGAGGATGAGTTCAACTAGACGTGATGACGCAGCTAGCTCAAAGCCGAAAGGACGGCTAGCGGCCGACGGTGCTGGTGGTGAACGGCGAATCCGATGTTCTAAGGATCCACACACCATTGGAACCTGGAATGTAAGATCTATGAGCCAGGGCAAATTGGATGTGGTTATTGGTGAGATGTCAAGATTAAAGATAGACATTTTGGGCGTCAGTGAACTGAAATGGACTGGAATGGGCCACTTCACATCAAATGACCACCAGATCTACTACTGTGGACAAGAGGACCACAGAAGAAATGGAGTAGCCTTCATAATTAATAGTAAAGTGGCTGAGGCAGTGCTTGGATACAATCCAAAAAATGATAGAATGATCTCAATTTGAATTCAGGGCAAGCCATCTAACATCACAGTGCTCCAAATACACGCCCCAACCACAGATGCTGAAGAAGCTGAAGTAGAGCAGTTCTATGAGGATCTGCAGCACCTACTGGACAACATGCCTAAAAGAGATGTTATTTCATCACAGGAGCTGGAATGCTAAGGTGGGCAGTCAAATGACACCTGGAATTACAGGTAAGCATGGCCTGGGAGAACAAAACGAAGCAGGACATAGGCTGATAGAATTTGCCAAGACAACTCACTCTGCATAACAAACACTCTCTTCCAACAACCTAAGAGACGGCTTTATCCATGGACTTCACCAGATGGACAACAGATTGACTGCATCCTTTGCAGCCAAAGGTGGCAGACATCTATACAGTCGGTAAAAACAAGACCTGGAGCTGACTGTAGTTCAGATCACGAACTTCTTCTTGCACAATTTAGGATCAGACTCAAGAGATTAGGGAAGACCCACAGATCAGCTAGATATGAGCTCACTAATATTCCTAAGGAATATGTAGTGGAGGTGAGGAATAGATTTAAGGGACTGGACAGTAGATAGGGTTCCGGAAGAACTATGGACAGAAGTTCGCAACATTGTTCAGGAGGCGGCAACAAAATACATCCCAAAGAAAGAGAAAACCAAGAAGGTAAAATGGCTGTCTGCTGAGACACTAGAAGTAGCCTAAGAAAGAAGGAAAGCAAAAGGCAACAGTGATAGGGGGAGATGTTGTTGTTTATTTATTCAGTCGCTTCCGACCCTTCGTGACTTCATGGACCAGCCCACGCCAGAGCTTCCTGTCGGTCATCAACACCCCCAGCTCCCCCAGGGACGAGTCCGTCACCTCAGAATATCATCCATCCACCTTGCCCTTGGTTGGCCCCTCTTCCTTTTGCCCTCCACTCTCCCTAGCATCAGCATCTTCTCCAGGGTGTCCTGTCTTCTCATTATGTGGCAAAAGTATCTCAGTTTTGCCTTTAATATCATTCCCTCAAGTGAGCAGTCTGGCTTGATTTCCTGGAGGATGGACTGGTTAGATCTCCTTGCAGTCCAAGGCACTCTCAGAATTTTCCTCCAACACCACAGTTCAAAAGCATCTATCTTTCTTCTCTCAGCCTTCCTTATGGTCCAGCTCTCGCAGCCATATGTTAGTATGGGGAACACCATTGATTTAACTATGCGGACCTTTGTTGTCAGTGTGATGTCTCTGCTCTTAACTATTTTATCGAGATTTGTCATTGCTCTTCTCCCAAGGATTAAGCGTCTTCTGATTTCCTGACTGCAGTCAGCATCTGCAGTAATCTTTGCACCTAGAAATACAAAGTCTTTCACTGCTTCTACATTTTCTCCCTCTATTTTCCAGTTATCAATCAAGCTGGTTGCCATAATCTTGGTTTTTTTCAGGTTTAGCTGCAAGCCAGCTTTTGCACTTTCTTCTTTCACCTTCATCATAAGGCTCCTCAGTTCCTCTTCGCTTTCAGCCATCAAAGTGGTATCATCTGCATATCTGAGATTGTTAATGTTTCTTCCAGAGATTTTTAACTCCAGCCTTGGATTCCTCAAGCCCAGCTTGTCGCAGGATGTGTTCTGCATACAAGTTGAATGGATAGGGTGAGAGTATACAGCCCTGCCCTATTCCTTTCCCAATCTTGAACCAGTCCGTTGTTCCATGGTCTGTTCTTACTGTTGCTACTTGGTCGATATACAGATTCTTCAGGAGGCAGACAAGATGACTTGGTATCCCCATACCACTAAGTACTTGCCACAATTTGTTATCACTGTTGCCTTTTGCTTTCCTTCTTTCTTGGGCTACTTCTAGTGTCTCAGCAGACAGCCATTTTGCCTTCTTGGTTTTCTCTTTCTTTGGGATGTATTTTGTTGCCGCCTCCTGAACGATGTTGCGAACCTCTGTCCAGAGTTCTTCCGGGACCTTATCTACTAAGTCCAGTCCCTTAAATCTATTCTTCACCTCCACTGCATATTCCTTAGGAATATTAGTGAGCTCGTAACTAGCTGATCTGTGGGTCTTCCCTAATCTCTTTAGTCTGATCCTAAATTGTGCAATAAGAAGTTCGTGATTGGAACTACAGTCAGCTCCAGGTCTTGTTTTTACCGACTGTATAGATGTCCGCCACCTTTGGCTGCAAAGGATGTAGTCCATCTGATTTCGGTGTTGTCCATCTGGTGAAGTCCATGTATAAATCCGTCTCTTAGGTTGTTGGAAGAGAGCTTCCTTACAGTGAGAATCACAATGAGACGAGGAGTAGTTCTCTAGTGTTTATTACTGCTACATAACAGAATCCTAACAAACTGAATAAGCGTGGGAAATACCCAGACATATAAACCCCAAAAGCTATGGCGGGCCTGATCTGTGTCTCTTTGAATGGCTGCTTAATTCCTCAGTAGTACGCATGCATTTTCCACCCTGGATGGGAGCCCCTTCCTGCTCGCCATCATTACTCATGACATCACCCTCCCCTCCAGATTCACATTCCATTTTAGCCCCCTCCCTTCCAGACGTTTGATAAGAGTCCATGTCTGCTTCTAAGCTCCCATGAGAACTGGGCAACGATGGAAAGTCTTCAAAGGAAAACTCCTCCAAGGACGAATCAGTGCTGCTCTCCAGGTGTGATAATGCTTCTGGCCCAGGTGGCTGCTGCTGGAAAATAGCTAGATAATTAGATGAGTCATCCCTGCTCCCCCCTGGGAAATGCAAGCTGGAGATGGAGGGCTGCGGCTCCCCCCCCCTCCTCTGTAACTGATGTCAAGGCTTCAGGCGGGGGTGGAAGGTGCAACTTACGAATTCCTCTGCTTGCTCAGCCAAGTGAGGAATCTCTGGTAGAGTTCGAGGCTTGGGTTTGTGAGGGAAAAGCTGATGGAATCAATGAACCAGTGCTGGTGCATTCACATCTGTGGCATTCTCCCACGTGCGCTCTTCCTCAGGGTACCCTTTCCAGTGTATGAAATATTGGATACCCCTTCCCTTCCTTCTAGAGTCCAGAATTTCCTCGACTTCATATTCCTCCTCTCCCTCCACAATTACTGGTGGTGGTGGGGGCAGTTGCGATCGTAAGGTACTTGGGGGAGAGTCCTTGGCTAGCAAGGCTCTGTGAAAGACTGGATGGATTTTCATGGATGCTGGCAGCCTTAAGCGATAAGCCACTGGATTTATCTGCTGTACCACAGTGCAAGAGCCCACAAACTTAGAGTCCAACTTCTTGGAGGGCCTGGTAGAGGTCAAAAACTTGGTAGAGAGCCACACTTTGTCTCCTACTGCAATCGCTGGCCCCTCTTGCCTGTGAGCATCTGCAGCTTTCTTGTAAGCACTCTTTGCCCTGTTCAGCTGCTCCTTTAACAACTCCTGTGCGGCTTGTTGCTCTTTAAGAAAATCAGCCGCGGCTGGAACAGTTCCCTGCTGGGAGGAGGTGGGCAACACCTGAGGGTGAACCCCGTAGAGTGCTTGGAAGGGAGACATCTTGGTAGAGGATTTCACAGAGTTGTTATAAGTAAATTCTGCCATGGGGAGCAGGGCTGGCCAATTGTCTTGCTGATAAGTGGTGTAACACCTGAGATACTGCTGTAACCATTGGTTAATTTTCTCAGCTTGTCTGTTACTAGCTGGATGATGCGATGATGACAGGTGAATCTGGACCCCTAATGACTGGAAAAGGGCCGTCCAGAACCTGGAAGTGAACTGTGGGCCTCTGTCACTCACCAAGTGATTCACCATGCCTCTATACCTAAAAACATGGTCCATGAACAACTGCGCTGTGGCTTGTGCAGATGGTAGGCCCTTGCAAGGAATAAAATGCACCATTTTTGTGAAAAGGTCCACCACCACTAGTATGGAAGTCAGCTCCTGGACCAGGAGTAAATCAGTGATGAAATCCATGGAGATTGTATCCCAAGGCCTACTGGGAGTGGGTAGGGGTTGCAAGAGTCCTGTGGGCTTCCCTGGGAGAGGCTTGGCTCGTCTACAGGTGTGACAAGAAGCAACGTAGCCCTTTATGCCTGCAGTCATCTTAGGCCACCAGTAGTCTCTCAGAGCTCTATGGAGAGTTTTGAAAACACCTCCGTGGCCTGCTGTTTGATGGTCATGGCAAAGTCTCAGTACTTCTTCCCTCAATGAGGGGGGAATGTATAATCGCCCGCTATGCCAGAGGATTCCTGCCTCCACATTAAAGGGGGAGGCAGTGTCTTGCGAGCCCCTCTGGAGGTCATCCATCCTGGCCCTGGCATACGGGTCCTGTTGCTGCTGAGCTCTGACTGTTCTACATAGGTCCTCTGCTTGTCTGCCTGCTGCTAAAACCTTTGTCTTGTTCCCCCTCATAGACTGCTGAAAGTTGTGAGGTTGTAATATGGTAGCCTGTACCTCCTGGTGAGTAGCGGGGGTTGCCTGAATGGATTGAGACAGGGCATCTGCCAAACAGTTCTGCACCCCAGGAACATAAGAAATAACAAAATTGAAATGGGAGAAAAACTGGTTCCATCTGATTTGGCAAGGGGTGAGGGATCTGGTGTTTTGCTGTACATTCTTGTGATTGGTGCAAACTTTCAAAGGAAAGGTTGCACCTTCTAGCCAGTGCCTCCACTCTTGAAATGCTGCTTTAATTGCTAGCAACTCCTTGTTAAAAACATCATAGTTTCTCTCTGCTGGTGAGAGCGTGCGGGAGAAAAATGCACAAGGGAGCAATGTATTCTCTGGTTTGTTTGTATATTGCAATAAAACAGCACCAATAGCAATATCTGAAGCATCTGAATGCATTATGAATTGCTTCATGGGATCAGGATGCTTCAAAAGTGGCTGGGATGCAAAGATCTGCTTGAATTCTTGGAAAGCTGCTTGCTCTCTCTACCCACAAATGAATTTTGATCCTTTCTTCAAAAGTGAGGGGTTTAGCCCTGTCACTAAATTTATTTATGAATCTCCTGTAAAAATTCCAGAACCCTAGAAATCTTTGTACCTCTTTCACATTTCGGGGGGGTTGCCAAGAGAGAATTGCCTGGACCTTAGAAGGATCCATGGATATGCCTTCTGTTGATATTTTATAGCCCAGGAACTGTAATTCAGTTAAATCGAAGGCACACTTCTCTAGCTTGGTGAACAGCTTGTTCTCTCTCAGTCTTTGTAAGACATTACGTACATGGGTTACATGAGTTGTAGCATCCTCAGAGAATATTAATATGTCATCTAGATAAATGACCAGATACTTATCTAGTAAATCAGATAAAATTTGATTCATAAATCGGGAAAATATGGCTCCTGCATTAGACAAGCCAAAGGGCAAAACAAGGTACTCAAATTTACCAAACCTGGTATCGAAGGCAGTCAGATATTCATGCCCCTCTTTCATCCAGATCAGATTGTATGCATTCCTGAGGTCCAACCTAGTAAAAATGCGTGCTTTCTGTAAGCGATCCAGCAGATCAGATATTAGGAGGAGTGGGTAATTTTCCTTGACCGTGACTTTATTGAGGGAACTGAAATCATGCACCACTCTCATGGGTGCCTCCTGGTTTGCCGGTGCCAACGGGTCAGGCTTCTTTGGTATGAAGAAGGTAGGAGCAGACGCTGGGGAAGTAGATGGTCAGATGAAACCCTTTTGGAGATTAGAATCCAAGTAATCCTTTAAGGTGGCTAGTTCCTTGGGGGACATGGGATATTGTTTCCTTGCTGGAATCTTGGCTCCTGGTATCAACTCAGTGGTGCAATCACAGTCCCTATAGGAGGTAGTGCTGTGGCCTCTTGTTCGCTGAAAACGTCTGCGAAATCTGCATACCTGGCTGGCAACTGGACCCCTCCTGCTTCCGTGACTGCGTTGGTTGCTGGAGAGAGGAGAGAGGCTTGAATCTCGTGGTGCTGGCATTCCTTAGCTGGGAAGGAGATTGCTCCCGTAGTCCAGTTCAACAATGGGTTGTGGATCTTCAGCCAAGGTGTGCCCAGGACTATAGGCACATTAACTGATGCAATAACATAAAGTTGTATCCACTCAGTGTGGTCTCCCGCTGTTAGTTGCAAAGGTTCTGTGAACCTTCTAATCGGCCCTGCCTTGAGGGGCTGGCCGTCAATGGTCTCAACTTCTATGGGACATGGCAATTCTATGGTCGGGATGTTGAGGTCTTGTACAGTCTGTACATCAATAAAAATGGTGGAAGCTCCGGAATCCATGAGGGCCTCTAGCTTGACCTGGTGCTCTGGGTTTACGTGCATTATGACTGGTAAGTAGTAAAAGGATTGCCTGGAATCCTTGGAATGAGTCCTTCTTAATTGATTGATGGTCTCCCTGCTGAGCTCTGTGAAGGGAGACCGATGGAGTTTCCCTGGTTGGAAGTCGGCTCTTATGGAATTTGCTTGGCTTCTCGCTGGGCAAGCTCTTACCATGTGCCCCTGGACTCCACAGTAGAAACAGAGGGCTCTCTCTCTCCTTCTCTGTCTCTCAGCCTTGGAAATAAGCCTCCTGCTCGCCCCGATCTGCATCGGCTCCTCTGGTCCTGAGTAAAGAGATGGTGTGGAGAGAAATCCTGGAAGCGCTCTGAGGCCCTTGCCTCTCCCTGGCTGCATCTGTCTGAGCTCTCCTAGCCTGGCATCTATGACCAAAGACAGCTCATATAAACTTTCTAGGGTAGCTGGTGTTCCCTGGCGCACTAATTCATTTTTAATTTCCCATCCAGTCCCTGTTTGAATTGGTCTTTCAAGGCACTCTCATTCCAGTCCAAATCTCCTGCTAACAGCTTGAAATCAGCAATGTAGATTCCCACCCTCTTGTTGCCTTGCTTGAGCTTCCAAATTTCCCGGCTGGCAGTGACCTATCTGATCGGGTCGTCAAAGTGTGCTCGGAACCCTGCCAGAAAATTCTGCTACTCGTTGAGAATTGGGTCATTGTTCTCCACCATGGGAATAGCCCATTTGGCTGCTGGGTCCTTTAGCAGACTTAAAATGAAGGTGACTCTGGTTCTGTCTGTGGGAAACTCTGCTGGTCTGCTGTTGAAAAACATTGTGCACTGTGTGAGAAAGGTTCTCAACTGTCCTGCTTCTCCTCCAAACTTTTCTGGTAGACTGCCCTGGGATCTCAAGACTACTGGTGGAGCTGCTGTGGCTGCTGCTGGCACCGGTTGTGGGTTAATCAGAGCTGGTTGTTGTAACTGCTGTAGCATGGCAGCTTGTAATGTGTTGATCTGGAGATCTACCTGTTGTTGGTGTTGTTGCAGTGCTGCTGCCAATTGTTAGATGGCTTGCCAAATTTCTTGGTTTTCCGAAGACATTTCCCAAATGTCTCTCCTTTAGTTTCTTTGTTCCTCCCTCTTTTGATGGGAGTAGGTTAGGATTGATGTCCTAACAGTGAGAATCACAATGAGACAAGGAGTAGGTCTCTAGTGTTTATTACTGTTACATAACAGAATCCTAACAAACTGAATAAGCGTGGGAAAAACCCAGACATATAAACCCCAAAAGCTAAGGCGGGCCTGATCTGTGTCTCTTTGAATGGCTGCTTAATTCCTCAGTACTACGAATACGTTTTCCACCCTGAATGGGAGCCCCTTCCTGCTTGCCATCATTACTCATGACAGAGAGTGTTTGTTATGCAGCGTGAGTTGTCTTGGCAAATTCTATCAGCCTATGTCCTGCTTCGTTTTGTTCTCCCAGGCTATGCTTACCTGTAATTCCAGGTGTCATTTGAATGCCCACCTTAGCATTCCAGTCTCCTGTGATGAAAATAACATCTCTTTTAGGCGTGTTGTCCAGTAGGTGCTGCAGATCCTCATAGAACTGCTCTACTTCAGCTTCTTCAGCATCTGTGGTTGGGGCGTATATTTGGATCACTGTGATGTTAGATGGCTTGCCCTGAATTCAAATTGAGATCATTCTATTGCTTTTTGGATTGTATCCAAGCACTGCTTTAGCCACTTTACTATTAATTATGAAGTCTGCTCTTCTGTGGTCCTCTTGTCCACAGTAGTAGATCTGGTGGTCATTTGATGTGAAGTGGCCACTTCCAGTCCATTTCAGTTCACTGATGCCCAAAATGTCTATCTTTAATCTTGACATCTCACCAATAACCACATCCAATTTGCCCTGGATCATAGATCTTACATTCCAGGTTCCAATGGTGTGTGGATCCTTAGAACATTGGATTCGCCGTTACCCACCAGCACCGTCGGCCGCTAGCCATCCTTTCAGCTTTGAGCTAGCTGTGTCATCACGTCTGGGGCTAGTTGAACTCATCCTCTCTTCCTCCCCAGTAGCATTTTGACCATCTTCCGACCTCGGGGTCTCATCTTCCGATAGTATACCGACATATCTCTGGTTGTACCAATCCATTTAGTTTTCATGGCAAGAATACTGGGGTGGGTTGCCACTACCTTCCCCAGGGATCGCATTTAGTCTGACCTCTCTGTCATGACCTTCCCGTCTTGGGTGGCCCTTCACGGTTTAGCTCATGGCATCATTGAGGTGCTCAAGCTCCAGCACCACGACAACGTAATGATCCTTTGCTGAAGAATAGGGGGAGATATGCCCAATTAAATGCAAAATTCCAGAGGTTAGCCAGAAGAGATAAGGAATTATTTTTAAACAAGCAATGCGCGGAAGTGGAAGAAGACAATAGAATAGGAAGGACAAGAGACCTCTTCCAGAAAATTAGAAACATTGGAGGTAAATTCCAGGCAAAAATGGGTATGATCAAAAACAAAGATGGTAAGGACCTAGCAGAAGAAGAAGAGATCAAGAAAAGGTGGCAAGAATATACAGAAAACCTGTATAGGAAGGATAACAATATCGGGGATAGCTTTGATGGTGTGGTCGGTGAGCTAGAGCCAGACATCCTGAAGAGTGAGGTTGAATGGGCCTTAAGAAGCATTGCTAATAACAAGGCAACAGGAGACGACGGCATCCCAGCTGAACTGTTCAAAATCTTGCAAGATGATGCTGTCAAGGTAATGCATGCTATATGCCAGCAAATTTGGAAAACACAAGAATGGCCATCAGATTGGAAAAAATCAACTTCTATCCCCATACCAAAAAAGGGGAACACTAAAGAATGTTGAATATCGAACAGTGGCACTCATTTCACATGCCAGTAAGGTAATGCTCAAGATCCTGCAAGGTAGACTTCAGCAATTCATGGAGCGAGAATTGCCAGATGTACAAGCTGGGTTTAGAAAAGGCAGAGGAACTAGGGACCAAATTGCCAATATCCGCTGGATAATGGAAAAAGCCAGGGAGATTCAGAAAAATATCTATTTCTGTTTTCTTGACTATTCTAAAGCCTTTGACTGTGTGGACCATTACAAATTGTGGCAAGTTCTTAGTGGTATGGGGATACCAAGTCAGCTTGTCTGCCTCCTGAGGAATCTGTATAACGACCAAGTAGCAACAGTAAGAACAGACCACGGAACAACAGACTGGTTTAAGATTGGGAAAGGAGTACGGCAGGGCTGTATACTCTCACCCTACCTATTCAACTTGTATGCAGAACACATCATGCGACAAGCTGGCCTTGAGGAATCCAAGGCTGGAGTTAAAATCTCTGGAAGAAACATTAACAATCTCAGATATGCAGATGATACCACTTTGATGGCTGAAAGCGAAGAGGAACTGAGGAGCCTTATGATGAAGGTGAAAGAAGAAAGTGCAAAAGCTGGCTTGCAGCTAAACCTGAAAAAAACCAAGATTATGGCAACCAGCTTGATTGATAACTGGCAAATAGAGGGAGAAAATGTAGAAGCAGTGAAAGACTTTGTATTCCTAGGTGCAAAGATTACTGCAGATGCTGACTGCAGTCAGGAAATCAGAAGACGCTTAATCCTTGGGAGAAGAGCAATGACAAATCTCGATAAAATAGTTAAGAGCAGAGACATCACACTGACAACAAAGGTCCGCATAGTTAAAGCAATGGTGTTCCCTGTAGTAACATATGGCTGCGAGAGCTGGACCATAAGGAAGGCTGAGCGAAGGAAGATCGATGCTTTTGAACTGTGGTGTTGGAGGAAAATTCTGAGAGTGCCTTGGACTGCAAGAAGATCAAACCAGTCCATCCTCCAGGAAATCAAGCCAGACTGCTCACTTGAGGGAATGATATTAAAGGCAAAACTGAAATACTTTGGCCACATAATGAGAAGACAGGACACCCTGGAGAAGATGCTGATGCTAGGGAGAGTGGAAGGCAAAAGGAAGAGGGGCCGACCAAGGGCAAGATGGATGGATGATATTCTAGAGGTGACAGACTCGTCCCTGGGGGAGCTGGGGGTGTTGACGACCGACAGGAAGCTCTGGCGTGGGCTGGTCCATGAAGTCACGAAGAGTCGGAAGCGACTAAACGAATAAACAACAACAAAGCCTTTGACTATGTGGTAAGGTAAAGGTAAAGGTTTCCCTTGACGTAAAGTCCAGTCGTGTCTGACTCTAGGGGGCGGTGCTCATCTCCGTTTCTAAGCCTTAGAGCCGGCGTTGTCCATAGGACACTTCCAGGTCATGTGGCCAGCATGACTCACGGAACGCCGTTACCTTCCCACCAAAGTGGTACCTATTGACCTACTCACATTTGCATGTTTTCAAACTGCTAGGTGAGCAGGAGCTGGGACGAGCAACGGGAGCTCACCCCGCCGCGCGGTTTCGAACCGCCGACCTTCCGATCGACAGCTCAGCGGTTTAACCTGCAGCGCCACCGCGTCTATGACTATGTGGACCATAACAAATTGTGGCAAGTTATTAGTGGTATGGGGATACCATGTCATCTTGTATGCCTCCTGAAGAATCTGTATACTGACCAAGTAGCAACAGTAAGAACAGACCACGGAACAACGGACTGGTTTAAGATTGGGAAAGGAGTACGGCAGGGCTGTATATTCTCACCCTACCTATTCAACTTGTACACAGAACACATCCTGCGACAAGCTGGGCTTGAGGAATCCAAGGCTGGAGTTAAAATTGCTGGAAGAAACATTAACAATCTCAGATATGCAGATGATACCACTTTGATGGCTGAAAGCGAAGAGGAACTGAGGAGCCTTATGATGAAGGTGAAAGAAGAAAGTGCAAAAGCTGGCTTACAGCTAAACCTAAAAAAAAACCAAGATTATGGCAACCAGCCTGATTGATAACTGGCAAATGGAGAAAATGTAGAAGCAGTGAAAGACTTTGAATTTCTAGGTGTGAAGATTACTGCAGATGCTGACTGCAGTCAGGAAATCAGAAGACGCTTAATCCTTGGGAGAAGAGCAATGACAAATCTCGATAAAATAGTTAAGAGCAGAGACATCACACTGACAACAAAGGTCCGCATAGTTAAAGCAATGGTGTTCCCCATAGTAACATATGGCTGCGAGAGCTGGACCATAAGGAAGGCTGAGAGAAGGAAGATAGATGCTTTTGAACTGTGGTGTTGGAGGAAAATTCTGAGAGTGCCTTGGACTGCCAGAAGATCAAACCAGTCCATCCTCCCGGAAATCAAGCCAGACTGCTCACTTGAGGCAATGATATTAAAGGCAAAACTGTGATACTTTTGCCACATAATGAGAAGACAGGACAGCCTGAAGAAGACGCTGATGCTAGGGAGAGTGGTAGGCAAAAGGAAGAGGGGCCGACCAAGGGCAAGATGGATAGATGACATTCTAGAGGTGACCGACTCATCCCTGGGGGAGCTGGGGGTGTTGATGACCAACAGGAAGCTCTGGCGTGGGCTGGTCCATGAAGTCATGAAGAGTTGGAAGCGACTAAATGAATAAACAACGAAGTTGGGATTGGATGTGAACGAACCTCTTCAAAAATGATGCAAAAATTCCCAAACTGAGAATAGGGGAATCATGCTCAGTGGACAGAATCCCACTCTAGAACATATTATGTATGTTATTATTTTATTTTATTTATTTGCTAGATTTACATAGCCACTTTTTGTGATTCTAGGTGGCTTACAATAAAACAAATAAAAATACAAAATACATAATAGAAAACAAAAATAAAAATACATAGCAGCCGGGCATGATCTAACCTATCATCCATACAACTAGGAGATGGGCTCTAACCCACACCCAGGGCCCCAGGCTCAAGCACAAAGCCAAGTTTTCAATGCCTTACACAAGGCCAACAGAGACAGGGCCAATCTAATCTTGGTATTCCAAAGGGCAGGTTCCATGGCAGAAAAGGCTCTCCTTCTGGACCCTGCCAGCTGATACTGCCCAGCTGATGGCACCCAGAGCATGTCCTTTCTGCCAGATCGGATAGGATGGGTAGCAACAACTGGGGAGAGATGGTCCCATAAGTATCCCTGTCCTAAGCAATGAAGGGCTTTAAAGGTGACAACTAGCACCTTGAATTGCACCAGAAACACACCACACAATGCAGCTCACGGAGCAGTGGTGTCACATGTGCCGAGTAACTGACACCAGTAACTGCCTCTGCCACCACATTTTGCACCAGTTGAAACTTCCAAATACTCTTCAAGGGCAGCCCATGTAAAACACATTGCAGTAGTCCAATCTGGAGGTCACAAGGGTATTAGTGATTGTCAGCAGGGCCCTCCGGTCCAGGAATAGGCACAACAGATGCAGAACCCTAAGCTGTGCAAAGGCCCTCCTAGCCACAGATGCCCCCTGGTCTTTGAGCAGGAGCCATGAGTCCTGGAGAATCCCCAAATTGTACACTGGGTCTGTCTGGGGCAGTGCCACCACATGCAGAACCCAAGATGGAAGGTCCCCAGAACCAGGAGGTCCAAAAACCCAGAGCCACTCAGTCTTGCATAGGTTGAACTGAAGCCTGTTGTGCCCCATCCAGACCCCCTGTCATGTTCCCCGTTGCAAGGCATCCATGCATCACAACGAACATGCCTTTCAGGAAGGAGGAAGGGATAACCCTAATCCTTTAAGCACTCAAACACTAAAAGCAATCACAAGGACAAAGGAGGCACACCTTTGCCCGGACCAGAGGAGCCATCAACATATCGGTGGAACTTCCACACATTACCCCGGGGGACGCACCTGCACCGGACAAGGAGAGAAGACAGAGGAGACCGGCGGTGATCACCCTAATCGCCCATCAACAGACCGGTATCGTTTCCAGATCGCCCATCAAGGATCTGGATCCAGCTTGTGGGACAATAGGGGGTGGAGGAGGACAAGGTCCACCACGCGGGTATATACAGGGTACCCCGCAACCACGCCCACATTCCCATCTTTTTGCATGCGTGCACTCTGTACTCAATAAACGGAAATCCTTAGCCCCATCTAAGTGAGTCCGTGCCTTATTGGGAAACGAGGCACCCATTACACCCCCACTGCCTCCAGGCACTGAGATGGCACCTCCATGGCATTACTTACATGGCCTGGGGTGGAGATATAAAGCTGGGTATCATCATCTTACCAACTCACCTGCCTCCTAATTGCCCCAGCACCTTGACTTCCCTCACTATCTCCCATTAGCCTTGTAACCTTGGCTGCCTCCCACTTTAACTCCCTGAAAATGCTTCTGCCTAGAATAACCAAGCTTCTATCCATATCCAGAACACAACAGCTATTTCCTTCTGTATCTAAATCAAACCCAAATGTTTTGGCTCAGACACAAACCATCAGAACATGGCAGTTCCATACATGGAATGGTTCATGCATGAACTGTTCTGCATATCTCTAAAATATAGCTAACTTCTCCAGACCAAATACTGATAAGTATTCTTTCACCCTTGCAGAATTAATTCTGGGGTTCATATAACAGTGCTACATCCATTTCTATTGCCCTGCTGTTTATTTCCAAACTACTATTTTAAAATTCAAACTAAGATCAAAATTTACAAAAAAACATTTTTTCTAGATTGAAATTAATATCTAAAATAACTTCTATCCAGAAGGACCCACTATACCATAAAACCATGACAGATAAACCAGTATTCCATATTGAATCCCACATCTCCAACAATTAGCTGAATCCATCAAATGTTTTCCTAAAAAGATGCATACAGTTGCATGCAAAAGGGCTGCTGGATCAAATCTAGGTATCAAAAAGGTACTTTAAATATTGTTACTCTGCATTTTTGGCAAGCAACAAAGGGTAATCTGATACTAAAATCCACACTTTGCCCATGTTTTCCAACAAAAGCATTGTTTTAATATTTTCAAGTTAATTCAAGCTTATTTTAATTTAGCATGATTGTAAGAGTAAAACTTGAGTGTTTCTAATAGCTAATAAAGCAGGTAGTTGAAACCCAAACCACCACCTCCCCATTTCTGAAAGTTTTAGAATACGTTCTTCCAAAATAACACGAGTGCAACTTTTCTGTAGCCAAAACCTGGCATTAATTCATTGAAAACTTTATATTCTCAGTGGAAATCTGAAAAATGAAAATCTCCTTCACAAAATGACAATTAAGGCTAAGTGAAAAATGAAGGGGAGAGTTTCTCCAAATAAACCTCCAAAACAGGGCATTAAAACATCTGAAAATTCCATAACAAAATCAAGTTTATTTCACATGCTCTGTTTAAATGAGGCTCATCTGTCTTAATCTGTTGCTGTTTCTAATAACACTCCATTAAGACTATTATCTTTTGAGATATCTCTCTAAGTATTTTCAAATATAATTCAGTATAATTAGCAGGCCCAATCTGGCAAAAGATAATCCTATTTCATATTCTACTGAATGCACTAAATGCATCTTAGTCACATATAATAGTAGTAAGACTACATGAGTTGAGGATACTTCCATATAAAGTCTCTGTATCAGTTGAAATGCAGCTCCATACCATGGTGATTCCACAATGCTGGTTGTGATTGAGAGCTAAGACACTTCCTTTCTGGCTTATCTGCGGTACGTTTGAAAGTACAGTAAAAATAGTCCCTCATTCTCTTTTTCTAACCCTGTGATTCTCTAAAGCTTGGGAGCAGTCAAGTTCCCTACTGTACATGCAGAAGCTCCTTCTCATCATGCCTCCCTGATCCTGGGCTTTTCACCTCCCCTTCAGAGGATGCATGAAGTAAGGATGTACAGTGGCTCAGGGAGGGACCAGGTTATTTATTTTATTCCCCTTCTGTGTGCGAATTGTGGGAAGAGGAATATTTATTATTGAAGAAGGCAAGACAATACTTTTGAAGTTATTGAAGTTATCTACCACCTTGGCTTTACAGCCTATTCAGGCATTGAGGTGAATGTATGGAAGACTCACTGTTGGACTAGGAAAGCTTTATTTATTTATTTATCCGATTTGCCTACTGCTACATGCAGGCATGACCTCTATTCTCCCTGGTCTCTCTGCGATCAGCCATAAGTCTGAAGGAAAGCTATACCTGCCCTGGTTAGAAATGTTTTAAAAAAACTTCACCCCATCTTTAATTGATAAGGTTATGATTATGAAGTATTTTAAGCCTCAGTGGAAACACCCAGTCTTAAATAATACTTGAATATTTCTAATGTTTTCTTACAAATATGTATACTTCTAGATGATTGATTGATTGATAGATATACTCAACAATTAATTTCTTATGTTTCTTGTGTGTATAATTTATTCATTTCTTTTACTGTCCCATGTGCAGGCACATATGCATGATTTTAGGGAGTAAAATAAATTGCTAGTGCAGTCATTGCATTTTCCATTTCAATTTTCTGCTTGAGAAAGATAGCCTTATGCCAATGAAGTGGATAGTATGGTGATTGACTTTTAAATTGATACTTATCCATGCATCCCCATTGTGAGTCAAGTCAGGAGAGCAGTGGAAATAAAAATGTTTAATCATCATTTGGCCTGAATACAGGAGTATTTAGGATACTGATAACTCCACATAAACTTCCTTTGATTCAAAAGTTCATGGAAATCCCTGGTAGGATTTCACAAATGCTTGAAATTAATATTGGCATTTCTGGACTCCAACAAATTGAGGCTTTGTATCCTGACTTGGGACCTAGCCTTCAGCCATGGAATGATATGTCTGTGACTTTGATCCATCAGCAGAAATGTCCAAAAGTAAAATCATGGACAGGAGGCCATTAAAATTGCCTTATCAGGGAAGGGAAGGGAAGGGAAGGGAAGGAGATAAACACATCCCTATATGACCATATTGACCTACAAGACATAACCTCAGTTCTTGAAAAGTGCAGCTAATGGGTAAATGTTAAACAAGGAGCCAGTTGAAGAAAGAAATGTTGGCATTTATTCTGGTTTTTACATTATAGTTGCTCCCTTTCTCAATTAACTACCTTAATTAACCACCCAGAGTCCCCCAATGGGAGGAGATGGGCGGGGACAAATGATAGATAGATAGATAGATAGATAGATAGATAGATAGATAGATAGATAGATAGATCCTTTATACAGAGACCAGCTACCAAGCTGAATCAGACTGGAACCTCTCAGTAGCTGCATTGGTATATAATTAACTTGGCTACTGAATAAATCTAGTGTTCAATACAGTATTTTCCATTGTATTCTAATTAAGTAGGCTGGGCTCACATAACATTCTCAAAACACACACAGCCCTCCAACCAAAGGTAGCATGTAGTGTAGATGCTGGGCCTTTAACTGCTAGGTCTTTAACTGGCTTACAGTGGGTTGTTTGAACTCAGGATGACAGCTGGGCAGGTATTATGTTAAGGACTTTGGCACTGCTCTTTACAATGAATGCTTGAGGCTCTAATTAGCAATTGGTGTGTTTGTGTGGGGGTTGGGAAATACAGCAGCAACCAGTGATTCACATACACGCACAGCCTTGTTTTTGCATGAATCAGAGCCATCCCAGTTACCTTTCTCACCCACCCATCTCTTGGGCAGTCTTAGCTGAAGCAAGTACATCAGTGATTTCATGGTGATTGCTTTGATATTTGCCCTAAGGCATTTTCTGTGGCACAATATAGCTGGGAGTGATGAAGACTGTAGTCCAATACATCTGGGGACCACCAGGTTGAAAAATGTCATGAGGAATCCAACTGAATAGAGCAGCTCAGGATATGGATTCCTTCATACCTTGTTCATCACAAGCTGAAACAGATGAATTGCAAGATAACACCATGGATGTGGTGATTAAAAAGATGACTACATTGTTCATTACAAGCCTAAGCCAAGATCTGGCATAGTCCAAATGGCTGACTATAAAGTGGCATTTCTGAGGATCACATGCCTCACTTAGCCAGATGATGAAGAACAGCCTATGAAAAAAGCAGAAATAAATATAAAAATAAAAAGGATTACTGCTTATGGACAGTGTTATATAGGAATGCTTTCTATGCTGCCATATTTATTATCCCTAAACTTAATTTTTAAAATAAGCTGGGATGTAATAAAACACATAAGCTTCCCCAGTGGAAGCAATGAGAGTTCTCCAAAAGCCCATAGACAACAAGAGCATATGAAAATAATTATTAATATGACTCAGTTGAAATAATTTAATAAACTACAAATAAAAGCAGAAATGGACACTAAAAAACTGAAATGGGCCATATAGAGGGCATGCAAAGACATTCTTGGTGCAAGTTTATGAACCCAGAACAAATCAAGGCACCGAATGTTGACTGGATTTTTGCTTACTATCATGTGAGAATAAGCCATTATACCTTGGTGTTATTTGAAAACAAGACATTATGGCTTGTTCAACAAACTATGTCTTAAAATATTGACAGTGCTGTGCATTCTCTTCTCTGCACTTCCCTTGCTAATTTACATTTCTTGTTATCCAGTTTCTAGAATTTTCACTGAATATTGAACAATATTCCCCATAATATCAGAAGGCATCAGACCACATGCTGTAATTAGTTTTAATATTGCTTTTTCAGACAGACTGTAATGACCAGGTTCACATGGCACACTAGGCCATAAATATTAGTTTTAGAAACCATAACAGCTGAAGTCACAATTACATTACTAACCTAGAACTAAACAGGTGATGATTTAATGAACACAGTGCAGTATACAATACGTACCTCACAGTCATAACAGTTCCTTTGTTGGACTGTGTCTCCACATCATAGAACCTTTCATTCAAGATTTCTCAGGTCAATATTGCCTGTTGATAATACAAATCTACAATTGTCATTAAGGTATCACCATGCCTTTGTGGTCACTGAAAGTCTGTAACTGGGTCTTCAGAGATAACCTCCCTGCTTGTGCATAACATTATCCTAGGTATCCATGATATAGCTGTCAGGATCAAAGAGCCAGTTTGGCCTAGTGGTTAAGGCAATGGGCTAGAAACCAGGAAACTGAGAGTTCTAGTCCTGCCTTAGGCATGAAAGCCGGCTGGGTGACCTTGGGCCAGTCACTCTCTCTCAGCCCAACTCACCTCACGGGGTTGTTGCTGTGGGGAAAATAGGAGGAGGAAGAAGTATTAGGTATGTTCGCTGCCTTGAGTTATTTAAAAAAATAATAAAGGCGGGATAGAAAATAAATAAATAAATAAAATGTAAAAAATGGTTTATTGAAAGCCATTGTGCCTTTAAGAAATGGGAAAACACATTAGCATTTTTAAAACCATATTTTTATAAATGTAACTAGAACCTAGTGGAATCTCTTCATTCAGCTGTTCCTGACAAATGGTTTTTTAAATAAATAACTACAACTTCATTATGGAGCCATGCTCCAGGCTTTAATGTTTCACTAAGGTAGATGCTTTATCCACTTTTTTCTATTAGTGCTCTATTCCACAATCACTGTGGTCATACTCTTTTTTTTTCCTCCCTTTTGAGGGATTGGCATATGTAAGAAGTATTTATTCTAATGGCAAACCTGAAGTAGTTATTTATTCTGTTTTAGAAAAATCCAGAATAGTAAGTCATAGCATCTCCACACAACATTTTCATGCTTTAGTGTGCTCCAAACAGAGCCTGGTGTTAGAATTAGGACAGAAACATTGTTCATGTCTCAGGACTTTTCCCTTCCAGCTTTGCAGATGAGGCTCACTTTCTTCTGAGGCACATAGATCAAAAATAAGATTCACATCCTTCTCTGTCAGGTGAGAGACCAGCTGCTTGCGGTGATAGTTTCAGATTATACTGTGGAACCATGGACGCTTCTCACAGTAAAGGCAGCTGGCAAAAACAACTGGAGCTCAGTATGCATTCCTCTGCTGGGTCCACAAGAGTTGTAAGGAAGTCTGATTGTTCAAAATGGCAAATCAAATCCTTGCATACATAATTTCTAAGGCCACAGTATTGTAGGCATATGTGTTTTCCTAAGGATAATAAACATGCATGGCATACATTTTAATATTTAATACTTTAGTTTGATAGTTTTACTTGCGTTTTATTGTTCTCTATATTTAAGCAGTACGAAAACGTGCAAATGTAGAGAAGAGGGAAAGAGAAACACTGGAGTTGCACACAGCTGAATTGATATACACTAACTGATCAATGATTGGATAAGTAACTCTTAGTAGATAAGTAACTATCCAGTCAACTGTTACTGAATAAGTAAATGCACCCCTCATGCATTTGCTTTGATACACCAACAATTTTTAAAAATGTTATTACGTTGGAATGGTAGTAATACAGTACATATGTACTGTATGTGTGTATTTATGTCTGTGTGTAAACATACATGTACTGTATGTATACACCCACATATACTGTGTGTATGTACATATGTATGTAGTTACATACATACACATAGTGTATGTATGTGTGTGACAGAATGAGATATATTTGATATCTGTCTCATACAATTTCTATCTATATATGATCAAATGGGAACATGTGATATTTTTATTCTTTCAGTTTTCAGCCCCCTCAGATAATGCTTGTTAGCAGGTGGATTAAACACACAATAAAAACTAAGCAAGCAAATAAAATCATTCTGAGTACAAAACAAACTACAGGCATTTCCTTCTGACCAAACTCATTACTGATTAGTAGACTGACATAGTGAATGGTATCACTGGTTGCTGTAACAATAGTTCTGAATGCTGCTTAACAGTTAAAAGCATAATTGCCTGTTTGTAAGCATTGGTCAAAATATTCTTGAAGGGATGGCTCTAGAATCCACTGGATTCTTTAGGTGTACAGGTCTATGTAACTGAGAATTCAGATCCTGAATTCAGATGCTGTACTACATAGTTTTAAAACTACTTTAATATCATTTTATAGTCTCATACTATGTTTTATTCTCTTATAAGATGTTTTATTGCAAAACACATTTGAGATGTGCAATAATTTCATTCACCTTTCCTTCCTCAGTGATTAGTCCAAAGTTGTGATTATTTGACAAAAGAACTCTTTTATGATATGAGACAAATTTCATTATATGAAGGAAAAAAAGCCACTGTGAATTGGGAGTCCTCTCCCACAGAGATTTCTCATCTGTTGAGGAGAAACAGAGATGTCCCCAGTTAAAAAATAGTACCCTAACAATAATTGGAAGTGCGATATGATCCTATTTCATGCCATCCCCAGTGGCTACCATGGTGTTTCCTGGAGTCACTCTTTCCGGTCTCAGGAGCTCGAAAAACCACTCTGCAGATGCCCAAGGTCTCCTCCGAGCTTTGGCCTCTGATATAGTCCCGTATTGTGTTCCTTTGGGCAAATCTCAGCATTACTCCAAGGCAGAGTCTCTACGTCGACGCTGTGCTTTAACAGAGGCTTGATGATAAATGGCTGGGAAAGTGGGACGGTGCATGTGTGTGTGTGTGTATGCGCGCGCGCGCGTGTGATGCTCCCAGGCGGGCTTACGTCACTAGAGGGGCTTCATTCATTCTTCTCCAACTGACCAGCTGCGAGTTGACCGGGTTCCTTTAATCTTGCCGGAGGGGAGCGCCAGCCTGGCGAAGCCTTTGGTGAGGTTGGCCTGGAGCATTCGGAGGCAGCGGCGGTCCCACCAGTTCTGGGTCCACGAGGCAGAAAGTAGCGGAGGAAAGGGGTGTGAGGAGAAAGCATGGGACGGGCTCTCAGCAGCGGCTGCTCCGGCTTGCCGTGAGAACTCTCCTCCTTCCCCCTTGGCTTCCCCGCTTGGTCGTTGGGCGGCAGATCGAAAGAGAGAGCCACGCCGGGCATTCCGAGAGGCAACTTTCCAATCGAATGACTCGCTGCCCTAGACTCGAGGAGACCCTCCGCAGTCCCTCTCCCCTGGCTGGGACGCCGGCGGGAGTGCTGGGCTGAGGAAGGGAGGGGCACACGCGCTCACTCTCACACGCGCGGGAGAGGGAGGGAGAGGGCGAAAGGATTGCAGGAGGTCGGAGCGCGCCGCCCCACTTCCCGCCCGGAGCCAGGATCCCGAAGAAACATGCGGGGCCGCCGGCCAGCCTGAGTCCGGGCAGCGGATGCCCGAGCGGGCGGAAGAAATGTGGCCGAGAGGCTGAGGCAGGCGCCCAGCCAGAGCGTGAAGAAGGCGAGAGAGCCCTCTGAGGGCGCCCGGGGACTCTGCCATGGAAGCCAGCAGGAGGCTCCTGTTTCTCCTCCTGTACCTTCGCCTGGGCGTCCCTCAGACTTCCCAGCAAGTGCTCAGGATTGGTGAGTGCCGGGAAACAAGGGACAGGGAGGGTTGTTGAATGTGTGAAGGGATCTTTCTGGTCGTTTTGGTTCGATTGCTGTATCCGTATGGAAACATTTTTTCCCCTGAAGAGGAGCACCAGGAGAGCTATCCTCAGTTGTCTGTTCTGCCCCCTGGTTGCAAACAGGGTGGGTGGATTCGGTCCACTCCATCGAGGGCACAGGCACTTTGATCAAAAGAAATACTACAACGGAAACAGGTCAAAAATATCTGGGTCTTTCTCTTTCTCCCTTGGTATATAACTGCCTCACTCAGTTCTTGCTCGATACAGATGCTTGCACAGGACTGCAGTGTGAAGGAGTGCCTGGGCATGCTCTAGTCCAAGGCTGAAGCAAAGGCTGGCTCAACCTGCACACACTGGACCTTTTGCCCAGGGGTGGCTGTGCAGGTCCCTCTTCTCCGGGAGCTTTGTTTCGGTGGCCCACCCACTCCCAGAGTGGTTTTGCTTCTTCTTATTGTTCAGTTAGTCAGAAGCTTGCTTTCTCTCAGAGCCAGTTGGCAGGCACACTTAGCAAAGGAAGTTTGGTTCTGTGCGTGTGTGCCTGTACCTGTCTCTGTGGGTGCACATGTGCAAGCATTTTGTTTTTCTTTAAAAAGGGATTGTTGGATTCCTCCTCACTAAGCCTTAAAAAAATACAAGTGCCTTTCAAATCACCAACCCTCTTTCGATGGTCTTAGAACCAGATACACTCTGTGTGATTTGCTTTGCTTGTGCTTTCCAGAGAAAGAGAGAGAAGTTAGTTATTTTAAATTAGTCTTTCCAACCTGGAGCCCTTCAGAGGTATTAGACTACAACTCCCATCATTCCTGCCAGCATCACCAGAGGGCAGAGTAATCAAACATATGAAGGGCACCCGACTGGAAAAGCTGTTCTTGCTAATTCAAAGTAAACAAATATGTGAGTGCCATCTGCTTAACCATTCTTTACTTCTAAGTCATTGAGAACCAGCCATTTTCCTTTGTCCATGTCAATATTTACATTCTCTTTTTAAGACGCCAACTTCAGGAAACAACCTAGAAACCAGAACTTTGAATAAGCAATGTAATGACTTATTCAAAGTTGAATATTAAAATAACTTCCTGACTGGTATGAGATGTTAGCATGGTCATTTGAAAATGATGACTTAGAAATGTCTACATAACCTAAAAGATTGCCAGCTGGATAGTTCTATTCCTTCCTTTGGACTGAAAGAGCTGGAGTTCCAGACAAAGGAATTGTCAGTTGCAATTCCCATTGGCAGGGAATTACAGATATCGAGATTCCTTACCTTGTACTGATCCTGGTATTACCACTCCTCCTTGGCATGAATATGCCACTGTGTGGCTGAGAAAAAGAGGGAACTTTGCTCCATGGAAACCCAGCAAACTTCACAGGAAGGGTTTCCTTCTACATTGGGCTTCTTTGGTTGGTCAACAAGACAGTGAATACCAGTTATTTAAAATGTAGGTAGAAAATCAAGCAGGCACTAGGACGTTAAAATAAGGGAAGCAGACTTTTTGAATTGTGTGTCTTTGCACTGACTGATTTGTAAACATAATAGACTAATGGCCTGCAAATCTGATCTAGGTATGTTACTATGTAATTTAAATGGGTATAAGTCTAGATCTGAAAAAATTGTTCTCATGGTACTGAGATAAATTCAACAAAAAGATGGCAATTCTTGATGAACTTAGGAAGAAATGAGAGTATCAAATAGTAAGTAGGTAAATAAGTTTCTTGGTGCAACAGTGGTTATAACAATGTGACATAGCATAAAATACAACAAAGAAAAATTACAATAGAATAAAATAAAATAATAAAATGAGTGCTAGATACAGAGAGAGAGCCAGTGTGGTGTAGTGGTTAAGGCAGCAGACTAGAAACTGGGAGACTGTGAGTTCTAGTTCTGCCTCAGGCACAAAACCAGCTGGATGACCTTGGGCCAGTCACTCTTGCTCAGGCCTAGGAAGGAGGCAATGGCAAACCACTTCCAAAATCTTTCCAGGAAAATTGCAGGGACATGTCCAGGCAGTTGCCAGGAGTCAACATTGACTTGAAGGCATGCACACGTGCGTACACACACAAAGATACAAAGAAGTTAAAACAAGATACAGTAAGGGCAGAGCTATGATTAAGAACTTAAAAAAATCTTTCTGAGTTTAAATGCTGACAAATCACAAGTAGCAATCTGACTACTACCAGTTGATAATATTGAATACCACATATCTAAATCTTGGAATAGGATCTCCTTTGTTTGCCCCACAAATTGTAAAATAAATTTAGCCCTTTCTAAATAGTTTTTAGACATTGGGGGTAAAGAAGAACATAACTATGCCAGAGGTGTGTTTGTGTGTATGTGTATGTATATGTATGTGTGTGTGTGTGTATAATTGTGTGTGTGTGTGTATAATTTTCATATATCTTAATCTTCACCATAGTGGATAATACTGAAGACATGCAGGTTGACTTAAATTATAAGAATGGCCCAAAAGTTAACACTGAAGTGTTTTTACTTGTATTATATCTAATCTTGATCTTGAGAATACCTGTGCAATTACCTCCATGATATCACCAGGAAGCCAATGAACTTTATGATTACACTGAAGCTTGATGTGCAATAATAATGTATCAGGTTTATGTGAGCTGCTTTAGAAATTACTCCAGGAAGAGTTAGGGTTATAGCACCTGAACTACTTATATTTAATTATTGCAGAGAAATTGCTATGGAGACTTTTTCTGATTATCTAACATGAAAATGACAGGTCAGAAGCTCAGCAATCTAGTTCTTCCTAAATTGCAGAGCTTTGTGGGAGAGCAGCTATAGCTATTCTTAGAGAGCAGCAGATTCTTGTTATCCTTGAAATCCATGTTCTTTATCTCTGGGGGCAAAACACATCAGCACTTATCTTTTTGATTTTTACTGGCTAAAAAAAGCGTGCCTTAGCAGTTAAAGACTTAATGGCTGGATGTGAACAAAAGACGGAGTTTGGTTATTTTTTAATATTGATTAATTTATGTGTACAGTGTTTGTGCAAATCCATTTAGTTTGAAATCTCTCTTTCTCACTCAGTCACCCTCACACACATATACTCACTCTTACACATTTCCACACAAATATATTCTAGGATAGGGAGCAGTTAGATTGGTTGTTGAGGCATCCTATGAAGCAAAGATGCTATCAAAAAAAAGCAAGAGCCTGCTGGATCAGTCCAAAGACCATTTAGTCTAAAATTCCATATCATGCAGTGGCTTCCAGGAACCTTATAAGATGAATAGGGAGAATGCCCTCTTGCACTTTTGCTGTTCTGCAGCTAATATTTAAGATATGTGTGATTCAGGAGGTAACAACTACCAAGAATAGCTGCCATTGATAGACCAATCATCCATAAAAATCCTTAGGAATGGGTCGTTACATTATCCACAAAGACTTCTGCGAACTAGGTAAATGTCTCAGGCAAAAGAAGACAAAGTAAACTGCTAAAGGAAGAAAGCATAGAATTCACATGTTCAGGACCCTGGAGAGCACATACAAGTACACAAAGTGAAATCTAGTCAACCAAAAAGGACCGTTCTGCTCATACTGCAGACATGTTATTTATGTGATGACTTCTTAGGAACAGAAGAACTTGGCTTGGCTAATGATATATAAATGTTTGGAATACAGTATGTAAATGAACCTGTTTTTGCATCTCTTCTAGAATAGCTATGAAGTAAAGATGGGAATTACCTGATTCCATTTCCAGCTAGCTACTCCAAACTAGAGCATCCTGTGGCAGTTTTGAATTGTAGCTTTAAATTGTAGGTTCTCCAAATATGATCAGACTGTGCTTCCTGATATTATCTTATTTGTGTACATTATGTGTAACTAATGTCAGCCCCAGTTTAGATAAAATGACTAACTCCAGGTCTTGTGGCTGTGTTGAACATGGTTAATCTCCTGTTCTTCCTAACCTCATTGCCTTTATCAAAGAAATATGAATGAAAACTGATTCAAATACAGTGTTTGGTGTGATTATAGAGCATGTGAGTATAGAAAGTGGAGATTTTTATGGTGAACTCTTTTTACAAATCTGAGTGTTCAAAGGATTTTAGAGTCTTAGATACCTCTTGGTTAGAACTACAGACTCCAAGCATAGCTCTTTCAAGATCTGTTCTCTTCTGTCTCTCCATATTTTATCCTGTTTCCAGCAAACAGGACCAGTGAATAGAGAATATATGTAGACTAAGGATAGCAAATTCTGTCCTTAGTGTTGGGCTATCTCTGTCCACAATTTTGGGAGCTTTGCCAAGGCTACTATTATTTATGTTCACTTGAGACTTTGTCAGTATTAGTAACACTATCATCAAACACTAGTACACTAGAAACACTGTCATCAAATTTACCAATTGTAAGGGTGATAACTGTGCTAGCAGCAGTTGAGTTATTGGACAGCCTAGGTGATAAGCCTTCTCTTGTGTAGAGCACAGTTCTGGGCCTTCAAGGACATGTGGACATTAGAATCAATCTAGTACAATTTATGAGATCCATATATACTTCTACTTAGCCTTCCTAGATGTCCGAATGAAACTCTGCCAGCTGAAATATTGGCAGGAATGTATCTGAGGGTGAGTTCTTAGACTAGCTCATTCTCGCTGATGAAATTATCATCTCTTGGAAGAAATTTCTGTTCAAATCTCTCAGTGTCATTGCTGAATAAAACATTCCTTCAGTGGAGAAACCATCTATGAATACAGTGGAAATCTGATTGTAGTCAGATTTAACAAGTAAATCAAGTTTAAAATTGTAAATTGTAAAAGGTTAAACATGGTAGTACTATGTAAAGCTCTGATGGTACTAATGATAAACATCAGTTCTTGCCCTATAGTCATGTCTTTTAGGGAACATGAACTTCTCTGATTATCCCAAAACTTCATAAAATGCATGTTGAGGTTTTCCTACTAACGATTAAGACTGCTATTGTACCTAATCATTTAGGCCCGGTGAAGAGGTTGTATTTGATTGTCTCCTTTCACATGCTTCATGCAAATCGCCTGGGGGGAGGATCCTGCCCGGACTTGTTTCTTCCTCTTTTTTCTCTCTGCTGATATGTAGCAAGCCAGGCTTGCTCTCAATGAGAGCTAAGTCCTTTAAATATGTTTTGCTTTTGTTTTGCTTTCTGTAAATAAATTAGTTGTATAGACATGCCTGGTGTGTGTGACTTTTCTGATCTCTCCTGGGCTAAAGGCTTTCCCAGCATTCTGCCAACAATGCATTTAACTGTGAAAACGTTCATGAGAAGTAAAATGTTCAGTGAAGGTATATGCATTCAAAATGCAATTTATGGAAAGCATTTTTGTAGTTTCTGTTCATTCCAACTGGTGCTTAGGCACCATCTTTTTGAAAACCTTAGTTAAAGGAAGGAAAGTTACACTGGAATCTTGATAAATATAAAGAGTGTGGCATTTTTATTGTATAATATTTTGATTTCATCAAGTAACTGACTTTATTATTATTTCCAAGTACATTTAACAAAAGCTTTTCTTTGATATATGAGTTTACAATGCACTTGCCAGCAATAACATACATTTTGACTATAGAACTATATACCCACACTCATTCAAGTATACTACAAAAAAAAAAAAAATCAGAGTTCATGCACCCAATACACTTGATTTAGCATCAAGTAATTTTCATTTCTGTTCATGGCAGGAAAAACATTCAGATGTTATCAATATGCATGCTATGGCATTTCAAAGAGATGGACTGGGGTACAATTCTATTTCCTGAATACAGAAACATTTATGCAGAGTAGGGATATCCAGAGATTCACAGGTCATCCTGGGGTTCTGATCTGAAGCTCTAGTTATATGCAGAAGTAGCCCAATCCAATGGCTGTAGTCTCCTACTGTCCAACACCAGGAAAAACACAGATGTCTATAATTTTATATTATTTTTAGCAGAATAGAAAGAAAGCAACATACAAGCTATATCATTGTGAGGTGACATCATTACAAAGTGGTAGTTTTAATGAAATCAGTGCAAGTGCTTTTGAGTTACCTATTACATTGTTGTTTGGGATAGAATTTGATTAAATCTGAAGCAAAAATAGCTTCTATGGTTTTGCAAAATTTCAAGCATGTTGGGAGCAAGTTCTTTCCCTTTCTTTTGTTTTGCAAAGTGGCATTTATAAGGGATCATGCTGCTATTTTCTGAATCCAGTGAGATTATTTGTTTATTTATTTATTACTGAATTTATATCCCACTGAAATCTCATGACTCTCAGTGATGGACAAGAAATGAAAAGGAAAAAAAAAGATTAAGCATCTATTGTAAAATTAAAACACAGACAGCATAAAGGGAAATTTAAAAAACCAAAACAAGTTAACAACCACATATACCATAACAGCAAAACATTAAAAATAAAAGATGGCAATGCAAATTGCTGGAACATTCTCTGGGGAAGCTTAGACCCTGATTTCCACTATCAAGGGTTAAGGTGGAAATATGAAAAAAAATGGTAAATATGATATTAATTCACTGGTATTTTTTATGAAACAAGTATAGAATAAATCATTTGTTAAGACAGGCAAGCTAGCTAATAAGTCACCCAGGCAAGCTGGCTAATAAGGCTCACAAAGCAGAATAAGACAGTTGCTATGTTGGGGTATCATTTGCCTCCAAGAACATTTCATTCTTGAAATTCCATGATGGGAAACCAAAGGTGGACTCATTACAATTTGGGGGCAGTATCATCAGTCACTGAATCCACTATTTTCTCTCCCTTACTTATGCAATGAAAAATTATTATTTTCTTTTAATGCTGCTACCATGGCATCAGTCTTTGCCAGCTGACAATGTTCTGGAAAAGCAACATGGAATCAAGCTTTGTGAGGGTTCAGACCTGTGTGTTATATCCAGGTTAAATTATAATTTGTTCAGAAATACTCTGCTCTGCCTTGTCTGTCAGCTACAGTCTAATTCTGTGCAAATCCAAACAATCCAGGGCTCTTGTCCTATCTTCTGGAAAATCGTAGTGACTAATTTCCAGTTACTTTGACCCCAGCACACTCCCAATCAGTATCTATATCTGGAACAAGAAAACACACATGCTACTCAGTTAAGCTAGCAAAACAAACAAACAAACAAAAACCATACTCACATTGATATTTATTTATTAAATATCAGCAAACATCAAAAATAGTTAACTGGCAAAAATATGACAAAAGGCAGGCAGAGAGACATGAAGAAGCAAGAATTTACATTATCTATATATATCAAAAGAACATTCCAGAGCCACACAAACCATACTGTGGATCATTAGCATGGACAGTCCCAAAGGGAGGGGCCTTTGGTTTTTCCAGCTTTATTCCTTTGATGTATGTAACAGCAACAGAATAGAGATAGAAAGTAGGACACTGGGTGACCCCCTCTTCTATTCTACATCATGAAGGAAAAGAATTGGTAGATGGGTTTGATGCATCCAATGCTATCTGCACAATTTTCTGCATGCAAGATGGAATCTGCAGAGATAAGGAGAAGTGGGGGAATTTGATTTCTCTCTGTTGCCTCTTCTAAATTTTTGTGGGTGCTAGGGTACGATATCCACTGCATGCTTGTTTCATTCAGATGATTCACATTTCCTTTCTGCTGTGGTCACTGTCCATCTCCTTTGCTTTTGAGCCCAATCTGCATAGCTGCCTACTCCAGAGGGAACAAAGGAAGCAGATGGAAGTTGCTGCCCTTTCTCTGTTTCTTCTCTGTGTACTTCTACTGAGGAAACAGGGACATTGACAATGACAGGAGAGTAGAGGAAATGCAGTTCCAGAGGACTTCAGACTGTGGCACTGAGAGTGCTCAGTAAGCATCCCGACTGTTGTCACTGAAGGCCAGACTTCTTCACATATGAAAAGATAAAAACATAACATAGTATTGTGCCTGTAATATGACCCCATAAAGACATTCTGCAGTAAATATGGTAATACACACTGAATGCAAATTCAATTTATTTAGTCACATTGTCCAACATTGCAGACAATGTTTTAAAGCAAATATGAACATTTGGAAGCAGAATTAATATTCAGATCCTTCTGCTGGATCATCAGTTGCACATACACACATACAAACACGCACAGACTGCATATTGGTTCAGCTCCTGGACTAAGATCAGCACAGCACTAGGTGATTTAACAAATCTGACATCTTATTTGAAAACCACCATCCCTTCCCCTTTCTCTGACAGATGCTCAGTGATAGCAGAACATTGACTGTCTGAGCCATCAGGCAATAGTGTCCCCAGAAATCTATTTATCTGGACTGGAGCTCTCCTATATCATATACATCTCTGTAGCCTCCCCCTTCTCCTTCTTCTAGACATTCTTATACATACAAATGACTAAAAGGGAAACAATTCTCATATGTTTGCTGCTTGTTATGAAAATTACAGTTCTCACTACTGCCGTGTAGCTTATAAGAAAACACAGATATTATTATATGGTCAGGTTTTCTGCTTCGATTAAAATACATTGTATATGTAATTTTGGGTATATTTATTTACACTTTTAAAGTACTCCTTAAGATTTCTTAGCAATCAGTTCACATTTTTTTCAGTTCCATAACTGGAGTCTTAATAATTAGCTGGACTAGTTTTTTAAAACTGATTTGATTATCTGACTCTTATAGTTCTCATTCTGATCAATACGGTTATATATCACTATACAGGACATGAATAATATGCTCCTGTAATACAGTTCTGTACAGCAAGTGTAACTGGAAATATTTCCACATATAACTGTTTCTGCTCCTAGTAATTTCAGTAAAAATTTGATACTGGTGTCCAATTTAGCTTCTTTAGAAGTCTCAGGTTGAGTTAGTAATGAATTTTCACTTTTTTGCAACAAAAACCTGAACTAAACATTATATGAGAAATTGTTCTCAATGTTAAGGCAATCTTGCATTTCTTTATAGCTGTTGCTATTCTTTCTTGTCTTTTATTGTAAATAATAATAATAATAATGAAGTGAGCTGCAACAATAGAGTATTGTGAAGATGTTGGGGCATGTTGCTATTCTCATATATATATACTCTGTATGTATGTATGTATGTGTGTGTGTGTATGTGTGTGTGTGTGTATGTGTATATATATATATCTCACATGTGATAATCAATTCATATTTTAGAAGCTTGAATTTTCTTCAGGAAGTTGCTCTTTTACAAAAAAAAAAGGGGGTATTTTATAACAATGCATACTTACAATTTTGATTGCAGATCTCAGTGATCAGGCAGTAGTATTCCAGGTAACACAACTGAAGATGGTCCAAATGAAAAGGCATTCCAAACAATTCCATGTATCAGTAAGTCCTCCACATGATTATATAGCCACGAAAAGCAGAGGCAGGTTGTGAAGTGTCACAAGTCTACAACACTGAAGTAAACAGATTCATTTATTTATTTATTTATCTATCAATCAATCAATCGATCATCCTCCACCTTTGACCCCTGAAAGTATTTTTCAAGGTGGATTACATGTGAAATTGGCTATTTGCAGTTATGCTTAATTATCTGAATGCATATCTTTCTAAAGGACATTCAAAACTATTTTTGAAGATGTATTATAACAATACATCTCTGTACCTGACTACATATTCCTGGTTACAGATCCACAGATATGTCAAGAAATCCATGAACTGAGTACTTGAGGGAATTCCACTTTAAGAGTTTTTAAATAATTGGTCTTTTTGGTAAATATACTTGGGACTATAATTTTATTTTGGTATAAAAGAATAAATCAAAGAACTATTAACATCTAATTCAGTTGTTGGGATTTGTGGTAAAACAATCTAGGTAGTTATCCCTTAGAGGCTTATATCTTTCACTGCTCACACAATCAAGCATGGATAAGTTTCACTGATTTATGAAAAGGCAATCACTTATGATCCAATTAAAACCAAGCAGGTGATAATTAATTTTTAGTTTTTAAGCTTCTGAAACACTTTAAAAAATCAGGAGAAAGTGCTGCATTTAGAAAATAATGTTTCATGTTTTCAAATTGTATTAAAGTATTTCCCTTCCCAGAAATTAAAGCAATTTAAATACATGCAAAAGTAGGGTTACTAGACTTGGACTGCAAAAATCCATGTAGATACAGAGTTTTCTGTAATGGTTTACTGTCAGCTGGTAGTTAGCTAAATGTTTGCATCTCAGATCTGGTAGCTTCATGTATAAGATATGGATGGAACGTAGTGTATGAAATTCTCATTGCGTATTCAGATGTATGAAAGATAATTTAAAAACTAAAGAGAAATTAAATGCAAAACTGAAAAATTTCTGGCTGAGGGAGTGTGATTTGCTTTTAAGCCTATAATGAAAAACAGAACAAAACAAAAGACTCTCTAGTTAGCTCTATCATAAATTATTGAGGAGAAACTTGATCAAGTCATAAATAAGTGGTATAAAGCCACAGAAAAATGAATATTTTTTTTGTCACTGTTGCATCAATTATTGATTTTTAGGTGTCAGCTGAATTGTGTGTAAAGGTCTGTATTATAAATACGCATTTATACAAAGTAGATTTGCTCCCTACACTATTCCAAATTTTTGCTGCTCACCAGTTGTAGCAGGAGCATCTGCATGTACACGTAGATACACCATGGAGCTAGCAAACATCTCTGTATTATTCGGGCTGGGTTATCAGCCATCTGGTGATCCTGTGAGCTCTTTGGCAAATACATAGAAGGCAATTAGGAATGGGAACAAGATTTGCTTGATTTGCAGTCTAGTGTAAAGTTATACAATTTGCCCTTTCCAAATCTGTGTTTGAACTGAAACATGATTATCCTTTGATATTCATAATTTTATTAGTTTTGCAGAATGATTTTGTACCACTCCCAAACATGTCTAAAAATATTCATTCACAAAAATGCATATAAATTAAAAGTGCACATCTTGATGAAAAATAATTTACAAAAATGTCTTGTTGCAAAAATGCTTTTATTTGGGGAAAAATTGCAAACACAGATGGAGACAAAATAAAACAATGTTAAGGCTGGAAAAATTCGACCTTTGAATGAAACCAGACTTGACAGATCCATCCACTCTTAGACATAACCAATTTCAATGTGCTTCTGAAGATGATGTAGATTCTCAATCGTTTTACATTTTGTATTGTGATCAATTTAGTTTTGCCTTGTAGTTGTTGAAGACTTAACTAATAGCACATTGCACAATACATTTCTATACACAACATTTCTCATCCATAATTGTGCATAAACAAGTGCTGTAAGGATATGGCTTCTTTTTTTCCCTAAGATCAGGAAGTGTCAGGAAGTTGATAGGTTAACCTCTATCTTTGTAAGTCACTCCATATGGCTCATTGCTCGTAGATTTTGTCTGCTGTGATAGAACACAGTCCTTTTAATATATTCTTTTCCCATTAAGGACTGAAAAACATGCCGTACTGTAATAAATGTTAAATCTTTCCTCCAAGCACTTTAAGCAACTGCCTTAATCTTCTTAGGAATGCTTGATTTGACTGACTAGTCCAGAGATTGTTCAGCAGTTTAAAAAATAATGTCAAAAACCTGTCCCCAAAACAGATTAGTGTTACTGGATGGCTTTGGAACTGTGACCTCAAAGATCAGTTTGTCCTAGTTTATGCTAAGTTTATGAATATGGAAAAGGTTTAAGAAGGAAATGGCCTCATTATTTCACATTCTCCTTTCTCTATTGATGCTAATTAAACTTTATAAGCCAAATAGTGGCTTTGAAAATCAGTGCTGTTGGAAAGATGCTTGAACTTCTCCGATAATCTGTAAAGGATCACTACCAGGCTCCTGCTGAAATGAACAGGTACTATGCAAGAGCCCTCAGATGAACAATGCAGCAAAAAGATGCTGCAGTGCTCTTGTGCAGCTCTCCTTTTTTCCTCCATAGAACAGTTCCCAAGGCATCCATTACTAGTAGCTAGTTTTTAAACATTTGTTTCCAGTCTTCATTAAAATCATAGGGCAGCACATTTTAAACAATAGATTATGGATGTGCATTTATTCATAAACTAATATTTGAAAACGTCCTGAGCAATCTGTATTTTACTGCCAGCAAAATCTGATATGGGTAAAAATCTGTCAGTATTTATTTCATTCTCTTGATTTTTCTTTATTTATAGTTTTGTATGTGATTTTTCTTCAAGTCATTCAAGATACATAGTGGGAGAAATGCTACATTAGAGTTACTGACTAAGGGACTTTAAGTAAGGTGATTTGAACAAATGCTGGGCTGAATCCTATTCCCTGTGTCCAAGACATTCTTTACATTTTGTGAATAAGGCATGACTTTTTATCCCTTTTTTTGCAGGGACTAAATAATTTACTTTAAAAATTGAGGGGTCCTTTCAGGAAACAATAATTGGGGATGTCTATCTGTTGACTAATTTTAAAATACAGATAGTCCTCACTTAACAACCACGACTGAGACTGGAATTTTGGTAGCTAAGCGAAGTGGTCATTAAGCGAATCTGACCCGATTTTAAGACCTTTTTTGCAGTGGTCATTAAGCAAATCGCTACAGTTGTTAAGCAAACCATGTGGTTGTTAAGTGAATCATGTGGTTCCCCATTGATTTTGCTTGCCAGAAGCTGGCTGGGAAGGTTGAAAATGGTGATCACGTGACCATGGGATGCTGTGACAGTCATAAGTGCAAACTGGTTGCCAAGCGCCCAAATCGTGATCATGTGACTGCAGGGATGCTGTGATGATCATAAGTGTGATAACCGGTTGTAAGTCAGTTTTTTCAGCACTGTCGTAAATCTGAACTGTCACTAAACAAATGGTTATTAAGTGAGGACTACCTGTAGCCTCAGCAGTGGTGCTGGGGGGCTTTCTTATGCAACTGATGGTTCATGTAAATGCAATCTTGTTAGATGATCAAACAATGTTGGTCAGGGAATTAAGCAACTTTGGTAGTCACCTGGACCGATCATGGAGGAGGAAGAAGGTAAGAGAAACAGGAGAGCCCTCATTTGCAGTGAATGCATAATGTCAGGGCTTTTTAAAAACTAAGGAACAGCCAGGCAGGCAGACCCTCAGTCTCTCCCTCCCAGGCCCCCCCGAGTATTTTGAAAGAACTTCTCACCCCCACATCTCAAATTTTGTTCTCTTTTAACTTGCCATCAGTTTTTACAAAAGGGCTAGATTAAAAGGAAAGGAACATTTTGGTTCAGCATCTTTGAACTTTAGCTTTCAAGTCTGACATCTAACCTTACTTTTTAAAAATTAAAATGATGAAATACAGCAGAAAAAACTCTACATTAAAATTATTTATTGAATTAAAAATCTGGTTATTTAATATTGATGATTTGATCTTGTTTTGTCATAACTTTGTTTTGGTTTCAGATCAATTATATATTAGTAATATTGGGAAAAATAGTTACCTATCTCAGTGTGATATTGAAAGATATTCCTAAAAAATAGAATTTGTAATCTCATGAAGAGCTTTGGCTCTGTCAAGCCTGGATTATGGCAAAGAGGGTAATTCTACATAATTAGAATGAAATTCACTTTCCTAATGCTAAAGAATAGATCCAGGATATGAATTTGTTAGCCATTTTTGAAAAGACTCTGTGTTCTAAAAATGAGAACACAGTATGCTGTTATATATGTTTATTGATAAGCTTAATGACTGAATTAATTTTATATAGGTATTTGTACCTAATATATGAGAGCCAACACTGATTCAAAGGCAACAAAACAAAACAAAACAAAACACCCTAATATATAGGTCTTTTTGTTAACTAGTTTTTTGTTACATTTACATCATTTTAATTACTTTAATCAAATCTTCATGCATCTTATCTTTTATAGGTGTCTTGGCCTATAATTTTTAGCATTTGTGAACTTTGGGATTGTAAACTTGGATTGATATGAGCTATAAACCAAATTTATATTTAGATTGTTACAAGTTAGAAAAGACTGCTGTAATTACTACCCAATAAATTATAAATATATAATTGCTGTAATGATAATATGCTATATCTTAGATGGTACCTTTAATTATTTTTGTCAATTTTAGTAGTGGATTTCTGCATTGAGTCAAGCATTGAGGTAGATGATCTCTAAGACTGCATGCAGCCTTTGCATTTCATGATATAAAATACTCTTTTCAGTGATCTAAAGCTGAGAGCTCTACATTTGTGGTTGTGTAAGAGACCTTCATCATTGGTGGCACCATTCTTTTAAAATTCCTCCCACTGATTTGGTAATCTGCCTGGCCATTTTTGGTTGCATTACTATACTGTAACTGGGCTTAGAGATAGTGCTAGATGATATAGATAACTATTGCAATTTTTTGTCTGTCATCAAATTAAAAAATATAACACATATACTGTATATAAAATATGTAATTGATTAACTGATTATGTGCCATCAAGTTGTTGTCGACTCTTAGTGATCACATAGATAGATTTTCTCCATGATGATCTGTCCCTTGCCTAGTCTTTCAGGTCTTCCAATGGTGCACCGATCGCTACTTTAATGGAATCCTTTCACCTTGCTGCTGATCATCCTCTTCTTCTCTCTCCTTCCACCCTTCCAAGCATTAAAGTCTTCTCCAGAGAGCTAGGTCTTTGCATAATGTGTCTGAAGTAGGATAATTTGAGCCTGGTCATTGTGCTTTGAGGAGGAACTCTGGGTTGATTTGTTCAATGATCCATTGTTTGTTTTGTTGACTCTCCACAGTATTCTCAGGAGCCTTCTCCAATGCCAAAATTCAAAAGCATCAATATGCTTCCTATTCTACTTCTTTCACTTCCATGGAGTATCACAGGGAGTACAATTGCTTGCATGATTCTGATCTTTGTAGGTATAGACCATCACGGCATTTGAATATCTTTTCCAAGGCCTTTATGGCTGTTCCAGTAATAGTCTGAATTGATTTTCTTAACTGCTTGTTCCTTTACTGTTGATGGTTGTTCCTAAAAGGCAGAAATTATCCATCACTTCAATATCTTCATTGTCAGTTCTAAGACTGGTTGCTCTGTTGTCATTAGTTTATTCTAATTCTTTATATTCAATTTAATCCCATTTTTTTCTCTTTGCTCCTTGACTTTTATTACTAGGGTTTGCAGATCCTTTGCATTTTTGGCTATCAGGGTAGTGTATGGTACACTATATTGAAGTTTCTTTCTCCACTTTAAAACCATGCTCATCTTCTTCCAATCCAGCTTCCCTTAATATATATTCAGCATATAGGTTGAATAAACAAGGGGAAAGTATATAAGGATTTTAATGATTTACACCAGTCCTTTGAATTATATCCAGAACAGAGACATTCACTGCCAATGAACAATAACAATAGCAATGCCTTTGAAAAGAATGCCAAGGCTGTCCTCAACTAGGAGCCACCTTAACATGTTGAATTATAACTTCTATATTTTTCCATCACACTATGGAAACTGTACTTCCAATATAACTGGTGGACTCCCGAGTGTGGAATACTGACTTAATTTGCATCCCACTAAGATAAACATGAAGTAATTGATTTCATTCAAATCAAGTCAGGTCGGTAATGTCTTCAGGAACAAGACTTGGCCAATAAACATGTAGCAAAATGCCTCCTCAGTGTGTTTAGTGGTAGATGATGGAGTCTGCTTTCTCTTATCATAATGCTTGATTAGGACAGAGTTATGTAATTAGCAACTCTGATAAGTAAAACATGATGAGAGTCTGAGGGAGTGTTTATACCACTTCCAACCAGTAATCAGCTATAGTTTTATCTGGGAAAGATAGTCTAACTATAATGATCCGTTTTCTAGTTGTCTTATTTGGATTAATGTAAAGCATTCTCTGTACAGCATCCATTGGAAAATGGTCAATATATTTTAGATAGTCCAAAATAAGGTAGCAAGAGTGCTAGTAAGGACTGGATAGTATTGTGATATTATCTCAGTGTTTCATGAATTGTATTAATTTCCAAGTTCCATTGAAAATGTGGGTTGCAGTATATGAAAAGGAAGACTATGCTGATCAGAAGCTTGCTCAGTAACTTCTTTGTGGATTTTCAGTGCCAAGTGATTTTTGAAAATATAATTAAGGGTTTTTAATATGTCAGTTGTGGATTATTTACATCTTTCTACTATTTGGGTAGCAATGTCTAGCTGTTCTTAATTTTTACACCATTTTTGATGGTTTTAAGCATTATTTTATGAATTATCCAGAGAGCTTTGGCAACTGGGTAACATAGAAACCAAATTAAAAAAACAAATAAATATGGTTTAAAATTGAACAGATAAAAGAACAATTAGTAAATGAATTTCCTATAGTTCTAAAAATTCAATATTAATCAACATTCCTTACTGTATATACTCATTGAACTCTTTCAGATTTAGCTATAGAATTTTTCAGCTCTATGTTACATGATCATTCTCCTCAAATTTCACTAGAATATCCTTCCTTCCTTCCTTCCTTCCTTCCTTCCTTCCTTCCTTCCTTCCTTCCTTCCTTCCTTCCTTCCTTCCACAGTATGTTAATAAAACATTTTATCTACTCACATGGCTGTTTGTTTTTCTATGAAACAAGCCATCAAAATCACAACTGTGGTATACTTTAACCAAAGATGAATGAAAACTGTTTTTTTTCAGATTGTTCCTATCTTTGAGGATGTTCATTTCTCATCTAAATTGTTTACTTATCAGCTAGAAACATATGAAGAAGTTAAGGCTATGTAGCTCCAGAATCATTTTAAAATAGAAGGAAGAATCACTGAGAGTATTTCATGCTACCTCTTTTAGTCTTACTGTAAATTATAGACTTGCTTCACCAAACAGAATGAAGATAAATCTGAACCATGCTTATTAAAGGATGCAAATTTTTCATTTTGAAATGAAGAGTCTGTTCTACCCTTCAGTAGTTGATCACATCCTTCCCAATCCAAAATGTATTATATAAAGGGAAGTGAAAGGAAAGAAAACATCTATGCAACTATGCTATTGAGAGAAACTTAATCATGGAATTCTGTGTTAATAATAATTGTAAAACATGAACAAGTATTAAACATTAAAATATTACTGTGGGTAATTTTCACTTTAGTTTTCATCCAGCACATTTCCAGTCAATCCCTATGTCCAGATCCGAGCAAGCACATATGCCACTCAGTTCAGCTAGCAAAAGTTTAGCTGGATGTGTTTTTGTTAAACATCGGCAAATAACAAAACAGTTAATTAGCAAAATGGGATAAAAGTCAGGCAAAAGCAGGAAGAGAGTAAGACAACAGGCAAGAATTAATATAACTATATCAAAAAGGCACAGAATTTTCCAAAGCTACTGGAAACAATACTGTGGGTAATTAGCAGGACATTCCTAAAGGGAATGACCTTTGGTTATGCCAGCTTTAACCCTTTTATGTACCTAATGGTGCAGTATAGAGATAGAAACACCAGGAGATTCCCCCTTCTATTTAGTACATTTAAAGAAGCAGTTTGATGGATGGGGATGACGTATCAAACACCAATTAGAGTGTGCACCCCCTCTGCTCCTACTTCAATCATTTATTACAATTATTTATATACCACTTTTCAAGATAATAATTCCCCTAACGCAACATGAATGCTTGTAAATAAAGACATGATTATTAGTTTGTGAATAACAGTAATTTCTTGGCTGTGCAAAAATCCAGCTGAGAAGCCTTCGGTGCTACTTGTTGCACTTTACATGATGTCTGAACCCAGAAATCTGATTTATTGTTCCAAGATATTTTAGGATTCCTAAGCCAACAGCAAACCATTATTTCAGCCTATGCTTCTTTACAACCCTGGTTTGTTCAGGTACAATTAGCCTGAATCCTGGGTTTAGAAAGCTGGTGCTTCCCTAGCTAAGAGATTGGATGTATCCAGCTGCTTCTAGTCCATATTCTTGCTTATAAAGCCGTAACTTATGACTGAAAATGAATGAACATGGCTTTCAGTTTGTTTAGAATACTACTTTTCCACTATAAGAAAACTTCAACAAAAATGTAAATGTTGCAGTGGTGGTCTCATGAAAAGGTGCATATGGCTTTTCAAAACCTGTGTGCTTTTGAGCTTTTTGATTTCTTTAGTGAATTTCTCCTTATTCAGTAAAATTATGTGCCCATTCCAATAGCTTTTAGAGGGCTTATGAAGAATTTAAAAGACCATAAAATATAATAGGTAAAAGCATAAAACTCTGCCCTTTCCCCAAATACTTTTTAAAAAATCTGCATTCATACCCTTCATGTCTTTAAACAGATCCATTTGGCCAGTAGGTAACACGGCCTCCTATTATGTCAAACTTTCATGTAAAGCTTTCATATATTCCATCTCCTTCAGGATGAAACATCTTATTGTTTTCTAAGGCCAAATTATTTGGTCAAACTATTTGACCCAAATGAGTAGTAAACTTAAGTCTAAAACTGACTTCAGCATGACAAGAATCAAGTCTTATTTACAGGTTCAAATGTAAGTTTTTTCAGGCCAGTCTGAGTAAAAAAAAGGCTTTATTGTGGACATTCACTAACTTAAATATTGGCAAATGTATTTCTTGCCAGCCACTTTTATTCTTGCGGGGTTTGTGCTGGAGCAAGATGTCTACAGCTCCTTTACTGAAGTAGATCTTCAGGCACGTGCTTCTAATTTCACAGAAACTCCTTTTGAAAAAGAAAAAGAAGTTAAATTTTAAAATATTGGAGATGATGGTCATCATTTTGTTATGCCTCATTTAGTAAGAAAAGTTAATGAGCTGAATGGGAGTCTCCATCTTCTGATTTACTGGGGAATTTATGCACAGGGTTTTTCTTGGCATCATTGTTTCTCTTCTTCTTCTCATGCTTAGAATTCTTTAGGTTGCCTGATAGACTTTGCAAAGTTTGAAGAAGGTTTGGAAGAAAGGATTAGGACCTAAGCACAGCACTTCTCTGTGGTAGAATCAAGTCACTAGCCTTTTGGGGGGCTTTCACATGAGTCTGAAAAAAAAAGACAAATGGCTTGTGCAGTAGCCCCCAAAACAGGTTGGCTGCTTTAACAAAGAGCAGAGATATGCTTTACTCATGCAAGGGCCAGAGCATTTCTTCCTCATCAGTTCTTAAATCACCCTATTGCCTGTTTCCTGCTGGATTTTAGCCCTTCCCAGCCATTATAAAATGTAGTGGCAGTCTCCCTTGTTTGGAGGAAGTGGCTTGCTCCTTTAGCTTGCATGATCTTCACTTACAGAGGCAGATTATGTATATTGGAGCATCTTCTGTACATATGAAAATTCTAAAAACAATTGGTGGCCCATGGAAAACATGCAACATTGTCGTGGATCAATTATAAATCCTTTTTCAGTTGTTATGCATTTTTTTTTCATTCACCACATGCACAGCAAGAATAAACACTACATGTCATCAGAAAGTTTGGATATACAGTAAGAACCTCTGCACTGAGGATTCCTTCACATGTCCATCTGTCCCCTCTTGATTTTCATGCAAGTGTAAACAGATACCTTTGGCATGTTAAAATATTTGTCTACAGATAACTCATTTCCTGAAAAATTGTCCAGCCCAGGTTTTAGAAACTGATATTTTATAGTGAAATTACGTCAGGAAATACAGAAAAGGTAGACAGGGTATATGCTGGAGTCCCACTATCACATCCATAGCTGACCCAAGGTTTCAAACCAAATCAAATGCACCAAGATCTAAGCAAATTATTTATCACCAAGATCCCTCCTACCTTGAATTAAATGAGACATCCAAGTTAAATTACAACAATGCAACAGGAAAGAATGAAATGGAATGGAAAATTGTGCCAGAAACCTGATAGGGGATAATAATGATAATGATAATGATAATGATAATAATAATAATAATAATAATAATATAATATATATATTATATATATTAAATTTATGCAGCCTGACTCCCAATGAATGCAGTAAAACAATTATGTCATATTTCCTTTAGTGTTAGATCTATGTCACATAGATCTGTGACATAATTTCATGCTCAGAAGATTAAAATGGTGTGTAGCTTTATAAAAAATGTACTATACCATTTCATCTAGTGGCCTCTGCTGTGACAGACTAGCTAATCGCTGATACTCATTTGAAGGATCACTTCAAGTTCTGCAACAGCTTCCAAACTCTACAAAATGGGACTTTAGAATTCATACGTTATGAATGAATGAATGAATGAATGAATATCTTTATTATTGTCTTTGACCAGCCTTTACAATAAAAGAAAATAGTTTAATCCCACAATCTGTTGTCAGGAAAAAGGAAAACAATAAAAGTGAAACAATTTATCTAATTAAAAGTTTTAATTGTATAACTTGATAAAAATATTTGGCCACTTGGTATGTGAGTATAGAGTCAGTATCCCTTAAAAAGAAATAAACATAAAATCTATCAGTATGACCCTCAAATTTAGAGATGATTAGGGAGATCAAAAGGGACGCGGTGGCGCTGCGGGTTAAACCGCTGAGCTGCCAATCGGAAGGTTGGCAGTTCGAAACCATGTGGCGGGGTGAGCTCCCGTTGCTAGTCCCAGCTCCTGCTCATCTAGCAGTTCGAAAACATGCAAATGTGAGTAGATCAATAGGTACCACTTCGGCGGGCAGGTAACGGCGTTCTGTGTCGTCATGCCAGCCACATGACCACGGACGGGTCCTTACGGACAACGCCGGCTCCAAGGCTTAGAAACGGAGATGAGCACCGCCCCCTAGAGTTGGACACGACTGGACTTTACGTCAAGGGAAACCTTTACCTTTACTAGGGAGATCAAAGCACATTGTGGGGCATCATAAAAAGGACACCAAATGAGGACATGGGCAAGAGTTTCTATCTCCCTGGATCCACAGTATGTTAATATTTATGACATTTCAATATATAAATTATCTCTCTGGAAAGAGCGAAGGTGTTATTGGTTGAACTATGGCTGATAGCAAAGGTAAGTATTAACTAGTTTGCTATTATTCACCCATATAAATAAATCTCACCAAAATTCTGAATTTCAAAAGTGCTGGGAACTAAAGGAATCAGTCTTAACTTAATATTCCCCCCCTTCTTTCTTCTTTCTTTCTCATCATTCTTGGGTTTGCAAAATTATTACTACGTTTACCCATTTTTTTCCCGAGTTGCAATATGTTACCGATGTATGCAAATTGCATAACATATTAAAAACATTAGAACACAGACCCACTTTTGCTTCTATTTTTTAAACTTTTAAATCACTCCTTTTAATCCAGTGAAATGAAAATATTAAATAATATGGAATCATTTTTATTTTATATAATTCTGGATTAATGACCTATGTTGCTGGAAATAAATTAATCTGATATGAGATTTTTTTTCACTAAAATGATTGGAGAATTATATGTGACTTTTGATATAGCTTTGCTTTTATTATATGGTACATGGGCATGCTAATAATTATGGTGAAATGTATTTTGGCATTTTAGAAGATATTAGAACAATACTGATTTGTCTTGTTGTGCTTATCTATCTGATCCTAATCCAGAGCTTACCTTTGCTCAGGTTTGCATTATGAGTTCCAGTTTTTTAAACATGTTAAGATACATTTTTAAACTATGTGAAAGAATGGGTCCTGTTCCACATAACTATTTTTAAAAGGGATATATTAAATATAAGGCTACTTTGAGGTGGCACCCCAGGCAAGCTGCCAGCAATGAGTGGCCCAGCTGTACGATGCAAATCCTTAGTTCCCTTGTTTTTGACTCACATTATTACATTTAGTAGTCTTTGCCCTGTTCAAAACATTCCACAATAAGTTTGAGGTATTTACTGTTACTTACTGCACCTATTGAGGTACAGTTGCATAGAAATAAAAAACAGTATGCTGGCACCTTTGCAAACCAACAAGGCCTTTTAAAACATTCATTAGTCTGAAAAGGTGCTACCCAATACCTTTTGATTTTTGGATAGCATGGACTTACATGGCTTTCCTCCATGGAAGGAAGTCTAAATTCAATGTGTTTTCCTCTATGGCACTGTGGACAAACTAAATTAATAAACAAAATAACCACTGAGAAAGAATCTTTATTTGTTCCTCAATGTACTAAGTTTAGCCCTCTCAAATGGTGCCACCTAAACACTGTAATTTAATGTAATGTAATTTATTCAATTTAATATGGCTGCCCTCTCTGGAAGACTCTGGGCACAAAAATCCCCACAAAAGCAGACAGTCCAGACTAAAACAACTAGAACAACAAACAGTTGTTGTTTATTCATTCAGTCGCTTCCGACTCTTCGTAACTTCATGGACCAGCCCATGCCAGAGCTTTCTGTCGGTCGTCAACACCCCCAGCTCCCCCAGGGACGGGTCCGTCACCTCTAGATTATCATCTATCCATCTTGCCCCATGTCGGCCCCTCTTCCTTTTGCCTACCACTCTCCCTAGCATCAGCATCTTCTCCAGGGTGTCCTGTCTTCTCATTATGTGGCAAAAGTATTTCAGTTTTGCCTTTAATATCATTCCCTCAAGTGAGCAGTCTGGCTTTATTTCCTGGAGTATGGGCTGGTTTGCCCTTCTTGCAGTCCAAGGCACTCTCAGAATTTTCCTCCAACACCACAGTTCCAAAGCATCTACCTTCCTTCTCTCAGCCTTCCTTATGACCCAGCTCTCACAGACATATGTTACTACTGGGAATACCATTGCTTTAACTATGTGGACCTTTGTTATCAGTGTGATGTCTCTGCTCTTAACTATTTTATTGAGATTTGTCATTGCTCTTCTCCCGAGGATTAAGCATCTTCTGATTTCCTGACTGCAGTCAGCATCTGCAGTAATCTTTGCACCTAGAAATACAAAGTCTTTCACTGCCTCTATGTTTTCTCCCTCTATTTGCCAGTTATCAATCAAGCTGGTTGCCATAATCCTGGTTTTTTTCAGATTTAGCTGCAAGCCAGCTTTTGCACTTTCTGCTTTCACCTTCATAAGGCTCCTCAGTTCCTCTTTGCTTTCAGCCATCAAAGTGATATCATCTGCATATCTGAGATTGTTAATGTTTCTTCCAGCAATTTTAACTCCAGCCTTGGATTCCTCAAGCCCAGCACGTCACATGATGTGTTCTGCGTACAAGTTGAATAGGTAGGGTGAGAGTGTACAGCCCTGCCATACTCCTTTCCCAATCTTAAACCATTCTGTTGTTCCGTGGTCTGTTCTTACTGTTGCTACTTGGTCATTGTACAGATTCCTCAGGAGGCAGACAAGATGATAACAAACAGTACAACAGTAGAAAAAAATACAACAGGAGCTCAACCAATGAATCATATCCACGTTAACCCCAGTCCTGGGAACAGAGTGGTCTGCAGCCAGTTGTTGTCTGCAGCCATTAAATTATTTCACATTTGTTTTAGGAGATCTTGTTATTGTTTCTCAAGTCTCTTTTCACATTTGATTGGATCTCTGCCACACTTGAGACTTCATGTCACTGTGAATTTGGCTTCCATGGCTGTATTGTCTGTCTTGAAGCACTTGTGTTGCATTGTCCCAAAATGAATCTTTGTGATGGACAGCAATGACTTCTGGTTCTGCTATAAAAGATCAGTCTGGTCTCTTTGTAATGTCCCAAAACATATGTTCATGAAGAGTATTAAGAGATAAATTGGATAAAAGAATAAGCATCTAGCTCTTAATCTCTCCCTTCTTATGTTGCCCATGTTCTGCAGATAGCAATGAGGAGCTGGTGTTAATCAAATATGTACAGAAGAATCATTTGTGGTTACTTACCTTCTGTTCTCTTACCTTCCTCTGACCTGTTTTGCACCATTGTTAATGCAGAACTACAAGCATCTAGAGAGCATCTGTGGTGTGAGATACACATGTACTTCTGCAGTTTTGTCCACAGGCTCTAGAAAGCTTAAGGAAGAGCTTTGCTGTCAATTCTGCAATGTTACAAGTCAGGTTTGACCATCTGAGACAGATTCAAGCAGTCACATTTCACCAAAGTGCATGAATTGCAAATGAGTAATGATTAATTGGAATGTTCCAGGCCTACAGTTTCTTTCTAGATATAGGAAAAGGCAAAATACTGGAAAAAGTAACATCTAGCCCACCTTAATAATTAAAGTGAATATATTGAACAGACAAAAAACAGCTTCTGCAACAAGACACTACAGTGATATTCCCTTACTTTAATAGGTCATAGTAAAATTTTATTAATCAGGTAAAGAAAAGTACAGATGTAAAAAAAGGAGCACACACAAAGTAACCAGTTTTCTAGTGCAGATGAAAATATCTTTACAACTGGCAGTCCGGATGGCACCAGCATTTATCCACTGCAGTGTGAATATAAATCAATGGCAAATGGGCTTTCTCTTGGAGTCGGGATCCTTCCCAGGAGCAAGTGTTTATCGACCAAATCATCAATGTGTCAGCTATGGTTTATTCCTAGTCCAAGGAACTTGCTGCTTACTCAGTCCTTAGCAACACACCACAGTTACCTCATGTTTCTTAATGCTAGCTGCTCTAGAAAAAAATGAAAATGAAACTGTTTATGATGTGAAATAGTTGAAGTAGAACTAATAAAGACAAAGTTATATTCCATTTGTTTGGGCTTGAAAAAACCATCATTTGTCCATCCAGGTAATTATTTATTTAGCAACACAAAGAAAATTTGTTGTCATGAATTTCTGCTGCTTTCAGTTGTCATTTTACTTATCTGAACTTTGAAAATAAATTGCCATAATTTCTAATTTTTCATTTCATTCTGTCTAGACTCGCTGTTTTTATCTATATTCATAGACATACTAGCTTCTTGTCAACCAGAAATAACATTCTTGCATCTAGTGAAGGAGACTTTAGTCCTCCAAGGTTTTATAAATGTCTTCCATATTTCATTTAGTGGTAGCATTCTGAACAAGGGCAGAGTTATTGAGCATAGTATATGAGGTACACATGGCAGAAAAAGACATTTAAATCACTAATATTTCCAGTCATTAACAGTTGAATTGATCACAGAAATGGGCACCCAACACTAAGTGAATATAATGTATGTAATATGTTCCGAAGGCTTGCCTCCAATCAATAGTGTCATGGTAGCAATTCACTTTGAAGAGTTGCTCCATATACAATCCATTACCATGGAAGTAATTAGGGCATAAATGAGTGCATCAAAATGTAATTAGTCCTGAAAGATTTTAATTGGTTTGCCAGTCAAATCTGTAAAAAGATACTTATTGCCATCCATGCCAACAATACACCCAAATGCTATGGTTTGCTAGATTATTATGTGCTATGATTCCTTTTCCAAACTTTTAGTTTCCTGAAAAGAATCTATCTTTAATACTGTGTTGTGGATCAAGTTGTGAGTATCATATAAATGAGAGAGCAAACCATTTGGGAAACAATAAGACATTACGGTTTGCTATATTTTCCACCATGGTGAATGGAAATTCAGCAGAAACTGAAAAATGTATTAGCTCATTTTTTTTGTCATCCTAATTGAAAAGTGTGCTGTGTACCATGACTTCTACTGTTTTGTAAACTTGAAATTAGTTACTTTCTATAGGACTAGAAAGGTTTTGCAGGAAAGAAATAAGCTGTGCAAAATTAGTAAGGTAAGATTCAAAATCTAATTGGGAGTGTAAGTTTTATTCACAGACCTATGAGCATATTTGACATTGTCAGTGTTAGTCTGAAAATAACTTATGCTGAAGGATGATTGCCCAGAGGACAATTATGATTCCTAATGCAGTGCTTTGTTTGAATTGTCCTTCTGCCATTTCATGACAACCTGATACCCATACAATGCTTCTCATGAGAAACAATTTCATTTACAAAATTTATACTGTAGTTAATGATCTCAATGGTGGGGTTTTAAATTTTTTTAATTTTTTCACAAGGGTATAGCAATTCAAGTCAAAATGCTCAGTGCAGTCTTTCTCAAATGGGAAGTATCAGGTTGGAAAAGCCAGATGGAGAACTGGAGAGTACATTCAGAGCTCCCTCCACAGGTCTTGGGTGGAAGATATCTAGCTAGCTATCCCCAACCCATTGTCTTTCACACTTTCAAGCAGACTTCCAAGTAGTCCAAACATGAATCTTCCAAATCCCCAGATAGCTTGGCTTTCATGCTGGCTGGTAGACTCTGGAAGTCACAGTCCCCACACAACTGTCCAAGGATGCCATAATCTTCTCCTCTCAATCTTGTACTAAGGGAATAAAATATTTGACTTCCAGTAAGTGGCTAATGCAAGGGCATCAGGTCTTTCCATCTTTGAGTGTGTTCTCAAATAAAAGAACACAGTCTATTCCATAGTTTATAAACTATTATGAACTGATGCCAGAAATTAATCTCCTTATCTCAGTGGTGTCCTTTGCTGTCCTATTTTTTTTGCACTTTCTTTACAGAGGGTGAATTAATCTTAACATCATTTGTTTCTATTAATAAGAAAGAGAACTTGTTCACCATGTTTTTATCTCTTGTGTATTATTTGTGACTGGCTTTTAATTTTGATAAAAGGAAAGAGGACCAAAAAGCAGGACTATCTTTCATATTTCTTCACTGATGCAAAAGCACCTAGAAGATGGTATCCTAGGGAAATACCAAAATATATGTCATGATTAAATTAAAAGCAAACACTGCTCCAGATTGATATTTATATCTCAGAATCTGTATTCTAGATCTTCTGGGATTCACAGGAAAAAAGCAGTCTTTGGTGTCGACTTTGCCATTTTAAAACTGCATGGCACAATACTTTCTTTTACCTTGTTCTGCAGTGCTGCCTCTTTCTCTTTCTCCTTTTTATCTTGACCAGTTTCAAATCAGCAGAACTGTACAGAGTCTCTAGAATTCCTCCTCCTCAATATTCACTGCATGCCACAGCTAAAACATATAATGCAGTGTAATGCTCACAATGGTATATTCCAGTTTGTGTGGATATAGGTATTTATTTATACTTATACTGTAAATGTATGCTTTTTCATCTAGCAATTCTAGGCAACACATCATAAAACCAGCATACATTAAATATAACAAATGTATATATAAAACACCAATAAAAATATCAATAGAAAACAATCTGACATCCTATTTTATCAACTGCCATTTTATCATGTTCTATCATCTATTCCAAAGGCTCCAAAAAAAAAAGAAGTTTTTGAAACTTTTATGAATGAAAGTAGGAAAGAACCATTCTATCTAAGGAAGGGCAAGTCATTCCAGACCTATGAGCCATGACCAAGAATGCCCTGTTACAACTTTTTGGGATGGGAAAAATTTGTAGCATGCCCTCTTAATCCATTCCAGGTGGAGATATCTGACATAGAGCAGGCAGTCCTGAATGTATTGAGTATCTAAGTCATAAAGACATTTATAATTATATGAACAGCACCGTCAAGATTATTACTGCACCTGAGGTTGGTCCAAGTGGACATGTATACCTGGGTATCTTTAATACACTGATGACATTTCACTCTGAACCAACAAATGCCTTCCCCAGCAATTTCCTGCATATATTGAACAGAATAGATGAGAGGACTGAGGACCAAGACACTGCATACTGGGATGGCTACGGACTTCATCCCTCCTCCCCCACCAATATTGATGGGAATTGTCCATTTAGGAAGGAGAGGAACTACTGCAAAACTGCCCCTGAATTCCAACTCGCAAAGACAGCTCAAAAGCACACCATGATGAATGGGGTTGAATGCCACTGAGAGGTCAAGCAGGAAAAAAAATGATATATTTATATGACTCCCTCATCTAAATCCTGATGTAGGTCATCTACAAGAGTAATCAGTGTGATCCCCATTACATATCTAGCCCGATTCATTAACTAGAAGTGATCCAAGAAGTAATCTGTTTAATCAAGAGCATTCTGTAATTGTCTCTCCACCATCCAACAGCAAAATTTCCCTGAAAGGTTGGAGGACTGGAGCCTGGGTGATAATCATCAAGGATTACTGGATCAAGGGCAAGAGATTGTCTATTGAGCAGGTAGCATACCACTGCCCTTTAAGGCAGTTGGCATCACTCTCTCTCTAAATAGGCATCCATCTCAGCCTGAATTCAGTCATTTGATTCAGTGAATTCAGTGTCCTCCTTCTGGCATCTGATAAAAGGCAGGTAGGACAGACTTAATCTTACAGAGAATCTGTCCATTTCCTCAGAGTTCACAAGTTCAATCAAATCCATGTGGCCTTCAAATTGTGGCCTCTATTATCTAATCAGATTCTGCCCAGTCAGTGTATAAAAAATGGTTTGCAAAAAAGTCAAAGTTGCTGGAGGGATGTTTTTCTGACTTACCAGTCCCCAAGAAGCAGTGTGTAAGTTGAAACAGGGCCACTGAAAGACAGCCCTTGGACACAGTAAGGATAGAGAGGTACTGACATTTTGCTACTGTTATTGAAGCAGTAAAGACCCATTCCTGGGCTCATTCTCTGTTGGGTCATAATTGCTCCTTGTCTTTTGCTAACGTTGTTCCAGTAGTGTCTTCTTCTGACATTTCATCTCCTGGAGTTCTTCACTAAACCAATAGTTATCTCAGGATCTTGTGCTGGTGGGCAGGTTTATGACAATCAGCTATAAAAGTCCTAAACCACAAAAAATGTATAAAAATTTAAACTGAAGCTTGATTAATGATAAAAATTACTATGGAAGATTTAAGTATAGCTAAGGGTAAATGAAGGGCTGGAGTAAATGAAGGGTTAATCAGCACCATATTTGTTCAATTTTAAAATAATCTTGCAAACTAATTATAAAAGTCATTTTATAATTTATTATGAAATGTATATCACCAAGAATATATGGTTTGCAGTCTTCCCATTCTGATATTGCTATGAATCCTGAATTTGGGTGTACTTCTCCTTTAATTATAATCATTAATTCCCTCTAGTTCCCTCTAGTATCCAATTTTTTAAATCTTATTTAAAAAAATCAAAACAAATGCATTTTCCCATGGGAAGGATTCTGTATAATTAATTCCAAAATCTTATTTCAAATTTATCTGGACCTTTAGTCCATTTGTACCTTTTTAAAATCAAAGTTTTAATAACCCTTTTGCTGTTTATTCCGCATTTTTTTTTAAAGCTCTTAAACTTGTAATTAAAACTTATTTCACTAAAGATTGAAGGAAACTCACCCAGTGCTATAAAACTTGTTGATCCAAAGGTTCCTAAGAGCAGAAAAGCAGTTAACAAGCAATTTTCGAAAGTGATTGGAAAAGGAAGTATGCGAACTTAGTGTCCTATCAAAGGCACCGACTGCCATTTGAGCAAGATGTGTATTCCCTTGTCTCCCAGAGCTCTAAACACACTAGAGACCACTGTCTTGTGGTTTCCTCATGAGGAGCAGGTATCTGGAACATTTGTGGGTGATCTTAAGTCCTCTCCTTGTCCAGAAAGGAATTATTGAAGAGCTGGTCTACTTGCTGGCTCATTCATTCTGCCGTGGTGGTCAGTCAATTTTGCTTCATGTATTTCTGAGGTGTGCATGTATTTACTGATATCACCCATCTCTAGAAACTGTTATTAAAGCCATGAATTTAGGCTGAGAAACAGAGACTCCTTTACTGCACTAAACAATCCCTTGCGATCACTCACCCTGAATTATTCAGGCAAAATCTTACACCAAGAGAGCAAACACTATCATGTTTCTTAAGCTACCATTATGTTCTTGAGCACTCTGATTTCCTGCACTATTTGCTAGCTCGGCAGTTTCAGCTTGCTTCCCCCTTAATTTTATTATCTTGTATCCCAAACAAAGAAGGCTGGATCTTAGAGTGAGCTCAGCATTTATTCTTTTTCTGCAGTTTCACAACAGAACTTGTTTGCATAGTGTATGTGCATCTATGTACAGCACATACGTTTTACACATGCTTATACACATGCTTGAGAACAGTATACATCCATGGAAGCTTACTAGACAGATTTGAGAGAATCACAGATCCACTTTTAATCAGATCTTGTTCCCAGGGTTTATTATGAAGATAAAGTAAGGGATGACCTTCATTGTGCTGGTTTAAGCTGCCTGAAGAAAAATAAATAAAATAATAACTGCAATAAATTATTTTCCTGGGACTTACTAGAACAAGAAAATGGCTGAATTATTAATACATAATTCTGTACATTTCCATGTAACTTCATTACAATACATGCAACCGTATCATTTTAAATACATAAGAAATGGCTTTAATCACATGCAGGTATGTGCAAGGATGCTAATTCCTTGTTTTATTACTTCAGCTAGAACTTCTGATCCTTATATGGTTAGAGATGTCCTTTGGGGAAAGAGCACTCAGCTCAGAATAAAGTGAGCCCGAGACAGTCCAGTCTAAAGCCAGTGCTATAATAGGTGATTTCAAACCTGTGTGCAACTGTCAAGATATATGTCGCTCTGAATTTTCCCATGATTTTATAGTGAATGTGCATCACACAAATTGTGCCTGTTTAAAGTAGCACTTTCCCTACTTTAAATGGGATAAAGTCCAGCTTTCACTTTTTGACTAGCTAAAGAATTCCGCCCCCTGCCCCCCCCCAACGCTTCTATGAAACCTATGTTAAGGCTTCTAGGAAATCTTAAAAGCAAAATCCATGTTCCCATTGGCTGTGTATAAGTAATGCATTAATTATCAGCCAGTACATACAATTTCATAATATAATGATTGTGAGGAATCTTTAAACCAACTTGCATACAAATAATTGAGAGAGCAAGCGAAATTATTAGGCAGCATAAGCACTAGAAATATTACAATATGTGTTTCTGTGGAGGCTAATATGTGGATTTGAGATGCAAAAATGGAAATGGAAAGGGCAAGCAATGGAAAGAAATAGGGACAATTACATGCTGCCAGTGGTAATGTCAGATAAGGGCAAATGGAGATAATGGAGGTGATGGGGCCAAGGCGACGAAAAATAACACAGCAAAATGAACACGAAGACCAAAACACAGATGAGCTCAAAACCCCAGAATAGATTCCCTGGGAGACCCAATAGCTTAATTTAGTAGATAAGATTTAGACTTTGTTTAACTTTCCTGGTAACAAAAGACCACAGTTTGTGAGGCTTTTGTCTCAAGTGAAGCAAAAGCTGAACAAAGAAGAGAAAACAATTGTCAGTTAGAAAACTTAAAAGCAGGAAATGTATGAGATATGGGCATCAGCACAAATTTTATTCATAATTAATAGTAGGGTGTATTTCTAAATAAACATGCATAAGATTGTGATATAAATGAAGAATATCCAGCGTAAAACTTTGCTTTAAGCTGCAACTTTAAAAGTTCACTTTAACTTCAACTTTAAGCTGCATTTTATATCATGTGTACAAGAGGTCATAATAACACTTGCTAAAGAAAAAAAAATGTTTGTGGAACCTTAAAAAGCTAGCAACTTTTTTCATACCATAAATGTCCTTTTGTCACAGCTATGGATAAATAGCAAGTGCATTTGTGTGTATTCATGAATGAGGTAAAACCCCCCAGAAGAACAGACAGAACATTGCACTGAAGTTTAAATGTAATGTATATAAAGTAATTAGTTTTTTATTTGTTCAGTTGCTTCCGACTCTTCATGACTTCATGGACCAGTCCACGCCAGAGCTTCCTGTCAGTGGTCAACACACCCAGCTCCCCCAGGGACGAGTCTGTCACTGCTAGAATATCATCCATCCATCTTGCCCTTGGTCGGCCCCTCTTCCTTTTGCCCTCCGCTCTCCCTAGCATCAGCATCTTCTCCAGGCTGTCCTGTCTTCTCATTATGTGGCCAACATATTTCAGTTTTGCCTTTAATATCATTCCCTCAAGTGAGCAGTCTGGCTTTATTTCCTGGAGTATGGACTGGTTTGCTCTTCTTGCAGTCCAAGGCACTCTCAGGATTTTCCTCCAACACCCAGTTCAAAAGCATCTATCTTCCTTTGCTCAGCCTTCCTTATGGTCCAGCTCTTGCAGCCATATGTTACTACTGGGAATACCATTGCTTTAACTATGCAGACCTTTGTTGTCAGTGTGATGTCTCTGGTCTTAACTATTTTATTGAGATTTGTCATTGCTCTTCTCCCAAGGATTAAATGTCTTCTGATTTCCTGATTGCAGTCTGATTGCAGACCATTCTGTTGTTCCATGGTCTGTTCTTACCGTTGCTACTTGGTTGTTATACAGATTCCTCAGGAGGCAGACAAGATGACTTGGTATTCCCATACTGCTGAGAACTTGCCACAATTTGTTATGGTCCACACAGTCAAGGGCTTTAGAATAGTCAATAAAAGAGAAATAGATGTTTTTCTGAAACTCCCTGGCTTTTTCCATTAACCAGCAGATATTGGCAATTTGGTCCCTAGTTCCTCTGCCTTTTCTAAACCCAGCTTGGACATCTGGCAATTCTCACTCCATGAATTGCTGAAGTCTACCTTGCAGGATCTTGAGCATTACCTTACTGGCATGTGAAATGAGTGCCACTGTTCAATAGTTTGAACATTCTTTAGTGTTTCCCTTTTTTGGTATGGGGATAGAAGTTGATTTTTTTCCAGTCTGATGGCCATTCTTGTGTTTTCCAAATTTGCTGGCATATAGCATGCATTACCTTGACAGCATCATCTCGCAAGATTTTGAACAGTTCAGCTGGGATGCCGTCATCTCCTGCTGCCTTGTTATTAGCAATGCTTCTTAAGGCCCATTCAACCTCACTCTTAAGGATGTCTGGCTCTAGCTCACTGACCACACAGTCAAAGCTATCCCCAATATTGTTATCCTTCCTATACAGGTCTTCCTTATATTCTTGCTACCTTTTCTTGATCTCTTCTTCTTCTGTTAGGTCCTTGCCATCTTTGTTTTTGATCATACCCATTTTTGCCTGGAAAAGTAATTAGTACTCATTCATTTAAAAAAGTATGAATGAAAAAGTTAATTCCAGCCATAGATAATAGATCTGAATTACCTGACATATTTGTGGCAATGGTATGGAGGCTAAATGAAGGTTCAGCCATTTTTAACTGCTGAGACTGAAAAAGAGAAGACATAAACCCTAATTTATAAAAAGTAAAGAAATTACAGTACTTGGCTTGGAACTTTTGGTATCTCATTCCAAAATAACTCAAATTTTCTCCAAGAAAAATGAGTAGACAATATGGTGATTGAGCTGTTATCATTTAGGCTAAGCCAGCATCATCAGAGGAAGCACTTCCCTTCCACTCAGAAATATTGAGTTGGAGGATACAAAAGCGAAAAACAGTACTTTGTTGAAAAGGTTTCCAGTGGTTGGACAGAGGGAACTGGAAAATTGATGATTAGATGCAATCACAATTGGCTGAACAGTCACACCCAAAGAGGGTACATTAGTGGCGTCAGCTTGGAGGTGAAAAGTGGAGCCTTGGACTGTCCCCCAGTCAGTCCTGGGTTCTGTGCTGTTCAACATTTTTCTCAATGACTTGAGTGAAGCAGTTGAGGAGACACTTATAAATGTCCAAACTGGAAGGGTGGCTAATATTTTACATGAAAAAAAGGTGAAGATTTGAGCAGTAAGCTGAAATGAATAGGATGTAACTTAGAAGTTCTGCAGCTAGGCAGGGAAAATGAAAGGGCAGACTGTATATAAGATGGGCTCACCATGATTTGGCAGGGATATAGTTTTCCTCGCTGCTAATAAGGCCAGGACTGTCTTTGGATGCATTAACGTTAACATCATGGGAAGTAACTGTTCATGCTATTCTCTCCTAGTCAGGCTCCATTTGAAGTATAGTGTACACTTCTTGACACTAAACGGGCAGTGACAGTTCAGAGGAGTACTACTAAGATGGTGAAAAGTCTGGAACCAAGGCCTATGAAGAATAGTAAAATGTTCTGTGTATGTTTAGCCCATAGAAAAGACTGAGGAAAGACACGATAGCAGGCTTTAAATATCTCAAAAGTTATCATACCACAGAGGGAGTAGACGTATCCTCTATTGCCCTAAAAGACAGAACCAGAACCAATCAGTTAAACTACAAGGAAGAAAGTTCAAGCTAGATATGAGGAATAATGGTCATCTACGAAATGCTGTAGTGAATCATGCACTGAGCAGGAGGCTGGATCTATCTATCTATCTATCTATCTATCTATCTATCTATCTATCTATCTATCTATCTATCTATCTATCTTTCCATCCATCCATCCATCCATCCATCCATCCATCCAATCAATCACAGGCTGCTCCAATCAGTGATTCTGTGTGGTATACAATTTCCCAATATGTAATTGGGATACAAATCAGATTAAAAACACCCACACTTTATAATCAAGTAAAACTAGGAGTCATATTCAAAACAATAAAAAACAATGCATCATCTGGGGGATAGTTATATTGACCCCACATTGAAAGCCCACCCTGCTAGAAATTATCAGATGGGTAGATGTTACTGGGAGGAGGGAAAGGAGGTCCCATGTTTTTCCTCTAAGGACCTCAAAACTTTATGATTTTCTGATATTATGATCATTAACTGCTAGAATTCTTCTACACTCAGACAGAATGGTTTAAAGGGGTTTGCAAAGGATGGCAGGTAGTAGTAGTGTTATGCACTACTGGAGGAGTCTTCACTTACATAGAAAAAAATCATTTTTCTTGAAGAGTTGCTTCTTTGTTCTACAGGCTGGTTTTTGGTGATTTTCTATATGAATTGATACATTCTCTGAGGAGTTTTTAAGCAGTGGAATATTTTAATATGCCTAGTTATCCTTTGTATTTTAAATTATAGACAGGTTTTTAGGATAGTTGATTCTCAATAGGTACCTACCTGTTTTGATACACAGCAAGGTCAATATGGGGATGACAGATGGTCATTCCTTAAACCAAGTTCATTAAAAAAAACCCCTAAAGACCTAGATAGCACATAGCATGTATAAAAAGTAAGAAACAGAGATAGATAGCAATTGGTACAACAGGTGTCCTTCACCAGAATACTGTTTCTAATGGCAAAAGAGTATTTTTGCTAGTCTTTGGAATATGTACAAAAAAAAGGGAACACTTTCCTCTGTCCACTCTGTTACTATCTTATATATAATTTATCAGAAATCTTTCCAAGGCACTACATGACACCATGGGGATTAATCTGGAGTGATTTAAACCAGCCTAGAGTTATTGAAAAATAATTTCTAGCAGTGAGAGGATGCTGCTGAATATGGGCAAACTGCTGGAATGGGAAAGGCAGATTCTGAGGAGAATAATGCATTTTTTCTGTGCTATACTAAATAGAAAGTAAGATTATTTCCTCTCGCTTTGGGGGAATTATGCAGACTCTATAGTTTATAATACATAACCTCTTCCCCTCTAAACATCACAGCTCATCAGTAGTGGTTAGTGCATATGGGTGCTGATGGCTGATATACTGTGAACAGAGGTCACAGAAGACAGGCAAGGGATTACAAGTTATGGAGTCAGATGGCCTTCTCCACGTGTGGAGTCTTCTCTCTCAGGTCCCACCAGGATCCCATAGGATTGCAACCTAAGTCTTTACCACAGTTTATTGCTCAGCATCCCTTTTAGAAACTGACCCACTGTTGTGGGAGGCGGCAGTTGATTAATTTTTTTTAGCCTGTGGACCTTCAGACTGCCTCCTGCTTGTATTATGAATTATGCAAGCTGCCAGTTTTATCCCTACAATGATGTGTCAGCAAAAGCTAACTTTTGTGGCTTTAGAAATATATATCTGCTGTAGGATGATTCTTTATTGCTATTGTTGAGTACAGCATAAATTTTCTGATATTCTCCAGCATTTTTTTTTATTTCTACAGAGCAAAGCAGCCTGTTGGACTCTGTGAGAGTAATATCATATTTGCCGGTGTTCTTTAGTTCACTCATTCATTGCTTTCAGGAAAGGAAAAGATACAGATTTACCAGTTTTTTTTTTAAATGGAAGGAACTTTAGGACTTGAAGTAATTACAGAATAGATTTATGGAAAATCTAGTTTGAATTTGATCATGCCATGATCAGTGGTGTGAACCTTTATGTAAAAGTAGTTAGTTACCTTCTTAGAACATACCATTAGTGGGGATTTGCAGTCATTAATCTCCTCTTAGAAGAAATAATAAAAAGCTCCCAAGTTAAGCCCCAGATTAAGGATTGTCAAAAGCAATATCACATTTAATCATTCAAGGACAGGCTTAAGTATTTAAGTATGTATTTTTAGTTTAATAAAGTGAGATAATAAAGTATCTTAACATCAGTGCATGTAGTGTTTTGATATTATTATATCTAGGACTCAGTTATTTTCCATAAACCTGAAAGGCCAAAAGAACTTTTCATAGGAATTAAATGTTCAGACTTTCATATGCCAAACTACTGATTTTAGTTGGCATTTTTCTTAACCATGTTTAAGTGAACATGATATAAAACTGAGATGTGGGGCTGATCCTGCTGCAGCTAGTGTGCAGTTGGTACACATATTTTGATAGTGCTCCCAAACTGAGTAACAGTGTGATTCACTGGAATTGCAACAACTAAGTAATTTATCATATATTGTCTACAATTTTTCCATATCAAATCAAGTTTTGTTAATTCATCCCAAGCAAATGCATCTTTTTCAGTATGGACCAGTTCATCAGCTCAACAGCCATATTTTATCCACTGTCTTGTTTATGTTAAGTTATGAAATCATAGATGTGGAAAAATTTAAGATTTTTCATAAGTGATCTAACACATATAGCCTTAATTGTTCTGCATATGTACTGGACTTCTTCTTCTTCTTCTTCTTCTTCTTCTTCTTCTTCTTCTTCTTCTTCTTCTTCTTCTTCTTCTTCTTCCTCTTCCTCTTCCTCTTCCTCCTCCTCCTCCTCCTCCTCCTCCTCTTCTTCTTCTTCTTCTTCTTCTTCTTCCTCCTCCTCCTCCTCTTCCTCTTCTTCTTCTTCTTCTTCTCCTTCTCCTTCTCTTCCTCCTCCTGTTCCTGCTCCTCCTTTCTCTCAATCCATCACAGCAAAATAAATTTATAATGGTGAACATTTTTTCATTCTGTTGCATTCTTTTCTTTCAGTGGGTAATATGTTACTTAAAGAAACATGTTTCAAAATATGTATACAAAAATATTTGTTCTTAAAGAAAAAAATTGTCACATATACTAAAATGTTTGCCAGTGATGCTGGCTGATTGTTACTGAATTTCAGCTTGCAAGTAAATGCCCATTTTTAAAGTATTTGCTGACTTAGTTTAACATCAGTAATGTTGGCCTTGAGTACCTTCATGATTAATTCCTATACATTTATCCATAGTAGAGAATATAAGTCCTACAGGACTGGCACAGCAAGTACAGCCCTTACCTGACCTTGGCTGGTTATAGAAAAGCTAAGTGGGGTCTGACCTTATTAGCAGCTAGATGAGAGACTACCAGGAAATCACAGAATCTTAGGGCTGTAGGTTAGACCTGTAAATGAAAAAAATACATCTTAGAAGAATTGAATGGCAAAATACTTTCAGATTGTAGCAAAGAAACTATGTGGACATGGGCATGTAGTCACTAAGGGTCAACCTGAGGGAGACTTTACCTTTGTTTACTTGTAAGGATTGGAATTCATGACAGACCTATTGAAGTTGGCTTGAGGAGCTAGTTTAGATCAAAAGTAAAGGAAACAAAAATGCAATATCTATATTGTCGCATCTGAATTGGGACACTACTGTAAATTAAATTATGTTTCTTGTTGATTTTTTAATGAGATTATATCTAATAAGAAAAGTTGTGGTTTCATTTCAAATTTAAATTCCAAAATTTTCTGCATTACACTATTTATATCTTTCCAGTACTATCAGGGATTTTTTAATATGTCCCCCACATGTGACAAATTGTTCCTTCTGTTTCATGGCATTTATGACATTTATTACTATATGATTTGTTTATCTTAGATACTATTGATGGAGTTGTATACCATCTGTAGAACATTTTGAACCAATCTTCTTTTAAGTTATAATTTTATAGATTTAGTCGATAATTTTCCTTGTTGTGTTGTAACTGTTCTTTAGAAAATTGTGTCCATTTTATACAGTTTTTTATTTGTTCTGTCTCTGTATTATATCTCAGTAAAAGTTTTTATATGTGCTAACAGATGGTGTTGGTTTTGTATGAGTGCTTCAAATTCTGTATTTTTTCTTAGTATCTCTCCTTCCTTCTCGAGGTCTGATTTTACCCCTTCAGAAATGTGAAGATCAACCATTGTATCTTTTGCCTTTCACTGAGTAGTTCTTGGTGTGTTTTTAATCTTATTGGTAGAGTCTGAGTGAACCATATCTGCATATGCAATTACAGTGTTCTTGCTATAATTGTCTCCAACATGAAAAGCATTTGAGAGAGAAGCTAGATGTGAAATTGTTGGGCTTATTATTCCTTTTGTAGAATTCCATAGTTTTATCAATCTTTGTCTAATAATATGTCCTTTAAAATTTTTATCCTCCTTTGTATCTCGGTACCATAAATATCTATGAAGTAAGCCGGCTCCTTCCAAAATTGCTATCCTATTATTTGGGAATGTTATCCACTGTTATCCATGCCAGGCAGCTTGCTTTATGATGCAGTTTAAAATTTGGAAGGACAAGACCACCTCTCTCTTTACAATTTTGTAGGATTTTCTGTTTAACTCTGGGTCTTTTCCCACTCTATAAATTTACTGACAGTTTCTTGCCATTTCTGTAAAGTTCTCTCTAAATTTATAATTGGCGCCATTTGGAGTAGATACTTTATCTTGGATAGTACATTCATTTTGATAATTGCAATTGATCATAACCAAGATAACTTTTAATTCCTCCACCTTTCAAGGTCTCTTTTAATCTCTTGCCATCATTTGATATAGTTATTTTGACATATTTTTGATTGCTGCCTGTCAAATGCAAACAAAGGTATTTCACTGAGTGAGCTATCTGACAGCCAGATTCTTCCTGCAGAAGATTGATTTCTCCTTGCTTTAAAAATCTTGTAATTATTTTTGGTTTTTGAACATTGATTTTATAAACATTCTTAATTTACCCTTTTTCTTCTTTATAAAAGTGAATTTATAGGCAATCATTCCCACTGAAAATAAATTTATTGCATGTGGATAGAATTATTAAATAAAATATATCCTGAATCTTTTGGTTCCCAAAAACCTTGGAAAAGAGAAAAAAACTAGGGATGAAGCAATGAAAGCATGTGGAAAATCAAAGTAAAATCATGTCACTCCAGTCAAGAATCAATCCATTGTTAGAAAGCTCATACTCTATTTTTCCTCATTTTTCTTCTCCACTTCAACTACTGGCAAGTGATAGCATTCCTCTCTGCAGCAATTCTATCCCTATTAATCTGCTGCCTAGGTGAAAGAATGGACTTTCATGACATGACATGACCTGACCTTTGGAATGTGTGAGAGGATGGTTCCAACTTGATAAGAAAGGACTACATTAAACATGCACAAACTCCTTTTTTATATAATTAGTGGTGATCACTAGTTTTCTTGCATGTACTTCTCTTTTACTGCATAAATAGGGAAATGGTCTGATAAAAGTCAATAAGCTTTTTTGAAAGTTTCGTGCTTGATTAGAATCCATAGGGCAAATGAATATATTCCTTCTTATGTTCTTATTCCTTTTCGTTTTCTTTTTGTTCTTAACAAACAAACAAAGAAAATGTTTTTACTTTTCTCTCATAATAAATGTAACAATGTAGGATGCATGAATCAATCTTATCTGTGCAGACCCAGCAAAATGAAAGATATAATGATGAGAGAATAAACTGTCAATGCATAATTCATATTGTACATTGCACTGCATTGAGCTCTGTCAGAAAACACTTCCTAGCAGAGGGGTTTTCAAAAAGCATCTCAAATTCATCCAATGTCAGCTCATTGTGTTTCTGCCTGGGTGCCAGGATCGATCATCTAGAATGAGCAAAGTGCTATTCCACTCTCTTGCTGAAGCAGAGAATGGGAGAAGGGGGCAAGATGCCTCTAGCCAAGCAAATCTCAGAGAACAAGCCAATAAAGGATCATCCTGCAACTATTTTTAAGATACAAAATGCTTCATGATCAATAAAATGAGACAAATGATGGTACTTTAGGAAAAAAAGGCAAATATTGCTTTCGATGAAATAATACTGTAATTTGGGTCAAGGATTATAGCTATGAAAAGTATACCTTTAGATCAGGGATCTCAAACTCAAATCATTACAAGTGCATCGAGGACTAGTGCATTAGCCCAAGGAACACAACACCGAAAGGCTTTTCAAACCTTGATAGAAAAGTCTTTAATGAGCCAGAAATGAAGGAAATGGAGATTATCATGGTATGTCATAAACATAAATTTATTAAATTAAACAACCTAACCCAGCAAAATGTTAGCCACACATCCCACATGTGAAATCCAGATCTGGACTAGCTAGGGATCCCTTGTTCTCTTTTAAATTTAATACCACAATAAATGCTAAAATTAATAAATAGTATATTTAAACAAACTAAGAGTCCCTTGGTGTTGGGCGGCCAATAAATTAAATAAATAAGTGAACAAACAGGCAGTGCATGCTTCCTGATTGGAGATGTGAGCAAAGAAGTCCTTAGGGACGTTAGGAATCTATCCTAAACATAAATGAATTTTGCTCCACGTTTCTGCACCTTCACTTTGGTTTTTCATCGCCAGTTTTGAAGAAGACCACAAAGAGGAGTTCTTTGTTTCCAAGGAATTTCCTTGCTTGTTACTTCAGCAGAAATATATCTTTTTATCTAATACAGGGTGAATTAGCAGAGGAAACCTTTCTCTTAAAATCAGTATGTGGAAGGAGGCAAATTAAGCAACTTAAGCAGCCTTTGTTACCTTCAGGAACATCATTTCTTATACTAGCGTACATATATGTCTAGATTTCAATCTGCTAGCACATCTGCGAGTACCAAAGATACCCTAAACACTATGGATGTAGCCCTATTACCGTCCTTCATGTGCTGTAGAGAGATTTAGATCTCAGAGATTTCATACATTCTCATGGATTAAACAAAGACCAAAATTTGTTACCACACTAGGCATGTGCACATATATCTATGCCACATTTCACTGTGTTTTGTTTTATACTTCTCATGGACTCTCAACTCTCTTTTTACAGTTTTTTTCCCTTCACATATTGCTTTATTCTCTCATAGTAACAGTATGAGGGTGCATGTGTCTGTATGAATGAAGGCTAAACTCCATACAACTGATGAGTGAACTGTGATTGATAGATGTTTATATGTTTATAAGTTGGTGAGATTTTTAGGTGCTAGAAAGTTCATTTTAACATTTTCTAGAGACAGTGTAAAATTCTAGACACACAGTGTCTAGAAAATTAATTAAATGTATAATTAAAAGTAATAATCCATTCTTAATTAAAAATAATTAGTTTATTCTTCTCCCTTCATTTCTATTGTTGTGTTTACTAGTAGAAATATTGAATAGCATAGTTTCTTTTTTTCTTCTTAAGAATGAATTGAGGAGCTAATTCTGAGAAACAAAAAGTGCTTATCCAGGACTTCTAAGTCCTAGATTTCACAAATCTGAAAAATATGACTCACAATTCTTTAAACTGTGTTTTGGAACAGAGGTCAGTTCCTTGCTCTTTAAAATCTATATGAAGCTACTGGGTAGGTCAGATATGGTTCAGGATGTGGTATCTTCAGTATGCTAATATACTCAATTTTACATCTGCTCTATTGACCATAAAGAAATGCTGTCAATGTCCTATCCTGGTGCTTGGCAGCTGTAATGGTCTCAGTGGGAAAGAAAAGACTGACACAGAACCCAAGTAAGATGGAATCACTGTTTGTACATTGATGTTCTCTGTCAAAAGCTGGGTTATCTCTGGATGGGCAGACACTAGCTATAAAGGAGCAGGATTACAATTTGGGGATCCTTTTGGATTTATGGCTCCTGCTCTAATAGCAGGTGGAGGATGTCACCAGAGGCACCAGCTTCAGCTGGTATGCTGTCTAAGCCAATGAAAAAGAACAAAATAATCACTTCCAAATTTTTCTTTTAAATGTGTATTTGAGACTATAATCAATAGAAAATGATATTCTCACCCTATAATTTTTAATGTTAATTTCTTAATGTAATTATCATCTTTCTGTCACAATTACTTCTGAAAACAGATTTGCTGCTGTTTTTAAGTTGTCTCCATGTAGACATTATTTTTAAGAACAGCAAAACCAAGGACTATTCAGAAAGTTAAAATGTTTTACCTGAGGGAAAAAGGAGCTATTTATACTGAAACTCACAGACTTCAACTTAGATAAAAATCACTTACAATTGTTTTTCTCTTCTTCTTTTTTAAAAAACAAAATCCACTACAATCAATTCCAGTACTCTTCACCAACCAGCAGTAAATTATATCATCACTGCCTGCCCAGTCACTGTTATTCTTCAAAATTTCTATTAGCAATTTGATCATTTTATGGTCTCATTTTATATGACGCATTTGGGTAGTATATCCATACTGAATTATTCAGAAGCTGAACTGATCTGCATTTCAAAGGTACTAAGTAAAACAAAACATAAGAAATTACTTACTACAGGCAGCAGGAAATCAAAACTTTATTACAGAGAGAATGTTCTCATTAATATGAAATGCTGATTCCTGAGGCTGGTAAATTGCAGCAAGACAATGGTTTACTTCCTAAAAGGGACTGAATTAAGGAAGCGTATGGAAGAAATCCTTTCTGTACCCATTTCCTCCTGTATCCATCTATATGCGTCTTCTCTTTAAGTATTTCCAGCTGGGCCAAGGAGAGATGGAGGGGGAGAAAAGGAAAAATGAAACTTTCTTCCTTAAGTTTATGCACGAAAGGAAACAACACAATGCCATTTCAGGGCCTAATAGTGGCCTAATTTAAAATATTTGAGACAAATTGACTTGAGTTGCTTTATGATTCAAACCAAACCAAACCAAACCAAACCAAAAAATGCATTCCTAAGATGCAGGTGCTTCGTTTTTTGGCAGAATGGGATGAAATTATAGAGATTGTATATTCTTTAGAGGTTATTAAATTTTTGGTTAAATATCTTCAGTCAAAATAACTGATTCTAGTGTCTTTTGTCTGATCAGTAGAAAAAGCCCAACACATTTTACCACATATTTTTAAAAAATTTCCTGAACCTCTTTTAAGGCCAAAAAATATCAGGAATGCAGACAGGACAGTACTGCAATTCTAAAGTTTTCAATGATGATTGGGTTTTCTGGCCCAGCTGAGTAGCCAGGTGCCCACTCCGAAAAAGACTTCCCTTGTTACTGGCCAGACTTGGTTGTCTGTCAGGGCTGTGGCTTGTTGGCAGTACTCAGTACTGGTTAGCAGAAGCCACAGAAGCAGAAATACAGAAGGGAGATACTGCGCTATAAAGGTAAGCAGGCCATAGAAAAAGAGGCTGGCATGGAAGAAACTGCATTCATACTCTTGCTGTCCCCATTCTTCAGAGGAGTAAATGTTTGGGTTAGGAACTGTGTTAGCCTTGCACCTATTCACTTATTAGTGAGAGACTTAAAGCTGGTCTATGGAAAATTTGAAAGTAAGATTTGACCTAAGAGCATCCATATTTAGAAAAGGAGCCAAACTCCCAGTTTTGTTGGTGAAGGGTGACAAAGAGGGAGCAGAGTGGCTGGCCACAATAAAAACATTGTGAGCTTAGATGCTGAATGAATCCCCAATTAGCCTCAGCCTTACGGATCCCCAAAAGAGCTCTAAAAGCAGAGAGATTAATGAAGCAATGAAACCAGCTGGTAGCTACCCAACCAACTGGTGTCACCAGAGCCCATCAAACCATTCAGCTTGCCCACCCACAGCATGCTTAGGGAAGGGAAGCTGCAATATTGAATATTGTAAGAAGCAGAAAAGCCATCAAATATTCCCAGTGCTTTAAAAAGCTACACAGTACTTTGAAGCCACTTGATCTCTTCCATTTGCAATTTTGCTTCAGTGGGGTAACTTGGACTGAAACGTCCTCAAATTTTGCACAACCCTAATGACTATTGATATAAATAGAGATAAGTGCTTATTGTGCTTTAAAAAAAAGTTTTTCAGGATATTTATCTGAAAAATCATGCAGTGGGACATTTAATACAGACACTACGATACAAACAAACAAACAAACATCTTTATTATAGTCAAAGACAAGCATAGACACTACAATACTGACCTCCTTAAAGTTACATATGTACTGTAACTTTTAAAATGTATCCTGACAAAATAAAAAGTCAGCCTTGAACTTTTTGTTCAATATTTTATAATAAAGGGGCATGGTTACTATTAACATCTTTACATTAAAACATAGTTAAGGCAGCTTTTGTCAGCCTATTGTCATATATACATGTATACTTGGGCTAGAAAGTCTTGAATTCTTTTATATAATTAAAATTTTTGTCATTTTGCCCTATTCCATTTGTAATTATTATTATCTGCCAACAAGTATATAAGTAGAACCCACTTTATAAATATAAAAGTTACATTTCATAAATCTTAATAAATTTGGATAATATTTATAAACAAAGATAAACACATTTCCTAAAATCTTTAAAAGATTTTACATTTTAAAAAATGCTTTTGCTATTCTTGGTGCATTCTGAGAAAGGGAAAAATTTTTGACAGTGTATCTGAATGGTATTAATTCACTGTTCAGTATAATTTTAATGAGCAATCAGGTATGTTTTAGCAATGAGAGAGAGTCTATCATAAGGTGCATTATTGAAAGGGAGGGATAATTCATCTTTGAAAAATGGAGAAAAAATAATGTAAAATAGCATGTAATGATAGTACCTAAGCAAAAAAAGAAAAAAGAACTGTGCTAAAAGAAATATCTATTGTACAACTCCAGGAAGCATATAATGTGATTATCTATTATGTATTATTAAAAAAAAATAGATCTAGGTATTAGAAGGGAATTTTCTCAGTCTATACATTTTTTCTATTGTATAATATTACTTGCTATTACTTACTCACTTTTGGATTCAGTATACGTTTGTTCACTGATGACTTTCTCTGTCTTTCCCTTCCCACCCTCTCTCTTCCCCTCTCCTTGCCTCTCATAGTCTCTAATAAGTAATTCATTTGCATCATTCTAATACAAGGCATAAATAAATACCTGTATACAAGGCTTCCTTCACTGATTTCCCAGTCTCAAGGCAACATTACCATTTAATAATCTTGAGTCAGAAGATTAATGTTCTTTCCCTTGTCTTCACCAAGGGCTTCTTCACACAAACCACAAAGATTTCCTCTGCAAATCTTTAAGGCAAAGCAGGATCAACATTTAAAAGACTAACAACAAAATTAAATTATTGAAGAAACAAGATGACCCCCCCCCACAAACCTTTAGAAAACTTATTTCACATTTTCAAAAGCCTTTCAGCCAAGATAGTTTCAAAGTTCCATATTCTTACAGCCATTAGATTACAATTTAACCAGTAGAATTTTGGGTCTGCTTTGACAGGCTGAATGGAATGCATAAATCCATTATTTTGACAATCTTCCTTCATCTTCATCCACTTATTTATCAGATTGTGCAAAGAAATTTCATAGGTTACATACAGTGTAGCAAGGGCAAGAATTTTGACTGAAGTAAGGAAGTGTCTCTACAAGATGAGAGGCTTACCTTTGGATTTTTGCCCTAAATTACATGTGAACTAAAACTTTATTGCACAAGTCTGTATTCATGTAAAACTTTCCATAACTTACAGTTATTCACATTATAATATGCTTTCTCTAAATCTGCAAACATACAATAAACTTTCCTTCTCACATTTGTACTTTTCTCAGTGACTTTCCTAAAAGAGCAAAAATCCTGTCTGAACATCCCCTGCTCAGTATAAAATTGTGCTTCCCAAATTATCTTTATTGTCACCACATATTCCCTTTCAGAAATAATTCTGCCAATACCTTCCCAGGCACATCAAACATTCTGTAGTTTTTTAATCAATTTCTGCTACATTTCTCTTTCTATGAAGGTCCCATAAAGGCATTATTCCAATCACCAGGTACGGATGCAGTCTTCATAAACATGTTGAAAAAGTGATATACAGTAGCCATTCTATTTAAGCAAGCCAGTTCCATATTTTAACTTTTCTCCTGTACAGCCAATGCTGTTTTTCAGCAATCTCATATCATTTATGATTTTCTTTTTATCAAAATTTCCTTGGAGAGACTCATTTATAGTATTTCTCTCAGTTCTATTCTCTGACGTATCACTAACATTTCTAAAAATCTCCTTCCATTCTTCCCATCCTTCAGTTTCCTTCTAATACATGTCATCAATTTTATTTTTAATTCCAGTCATTGCACTGGAGGCTTCTGTTTGCCCACTTCTAAAACATGTTGTGGAAAACATTATTTCAACAATAATTTTTGTGCATTTTCTCTGGCTTTTTCAATGTTAACAGTTGCTGTTGTTGACTACATTCTTTGAACTATCATTGTATCTATATGCATATCATATATCTTTTCTCATTTGCATTTTTCAGGAATATTTTTCTTATGTAAATTTTTCTCACTCATAGCCTCTTTTACTTCATCATTCTACAAAGTATATCTTCCTATTTCCTGTTAGATTAATTCCACACATTTCTGTGGCATTCTCTAGCACAGTGTTTCTTAAACTTTTTTCTCTCAGGAAACTTTCCCATTTTTAAAAATTATGAAGGACCCTAAAAGAGCTTTTGTTTGTATGGGTTATATTTATTGATATTTACCATATTAAAAATTACAATTGATGCATTCACTGCCGCTTCCATGATTTTTAATAGCATTTGTATTATTTGTAAATGTTGTATTATTTTTCAACATAGGCTGGCAAATAATTTTGATTTTGTGGACCTTAAGAGGGCCTTGGGGGACCCCCAGGGGTCCTAGGACCACATTTTAAGAAACAATGCTCTAGCATAATACTTAGAAGTTCCAAGCAACTTCTACTTCATCTTTCCTTATATTAACTTTTCATATATTTTGTTGGGAGGTTAATCTACAGTATCTCCTAATATTTTTTTCCATGCAGAATTTATACTTTCTCTTTCTGTTGTGTTTTTACTCTAGTTTCTTGCATACCTTTCCTTTTTCTCAATATTTATTCTTTTGCAAGATCCAGTTTTGATGCTACTGAAAAATCGTCTTACGTTCAGAATTTCTAATCAGCCTTATATCCTTCATCAGTTCTCTCAGTCTTTCACAATAAACATACATGTTAGAAAGGAATAAATCAATCATGCTTTTAGACAAATATTAACACCTTTCCACCATGCATGTATAAATAGACATGCTTAAGCCATGCATTTGAAACATTCACCTTTTCCTAAGCAAATAGAAATCAATCAGCATTCTCATTCATTCTTGGATCTCAAATGGCTTAATCACTTCTTCTGTTCTGTCATCTTATTTCTATCAATCAAGTCATTTCACATATTTTTTTCCCCTTAGAATACACTCATTCATAAATTTGCACAATTTGTCCCTACTTCTTCAATTATCACCATTCAATTGACTATGATATGTAATTATCACTAACCACTGACTCCCTATTTTCATACACATCCACAATAGTCTAAATCACATCAATTTATACTCTGACATAGCATGAAGTCCAATTATTTAGCCCATAATAAACTAAACCTTTGCTTCCTTGCATATATTCATCACCTGCATTCCACAAGATTAGACTGACTTCATTCACATCTATTGCATTCTTCCCCTTTCTCTTAAATTAATTTCACAAGATGTGTGTGTATGTGTGTGTGCATGTGCATGTGCATGCATGCATGTGTATGAGTATATATTCATTAATTTGTGCTCTTTACACTTACCTCTTTTACATTCCAAGTTTGAATCTTCCATAAACCATGGTCATCCACAGATGCATCCATGTGTATTGAACTCCGTTGCTCATTATGACTCTATCAACTCTGTCACTTATTTTTTTAATAATACAGAGACAGCATAGACATGTTTTCTAGCTGAAATCATACCCATTTTATAGAGTGTGTTCCCTGTTTAACAGTATCAGATAGTTTGGACATATAGTAGTGTAACACCTAAGAAAATTTTGGTGCATTGTTGCTTTTTAAAGAATTGTATGACACAGCAGCTTTTTTACTTGCCCTGGTGAATTAAATAAACATTTGCCTAATTTATTTTCTTCTTCCCATCTAAATTAAGGATGATAGGGTACCACTGGAACCTCAGGTTCCTGTCTCCTTTAGGAAGCTCAATCAATCAATCAATATTTTATTATGGTCACAGACCAGAATTACAAATAAAATACAAATTTATACAAATACATGTAAAAATGCATTAAAATAAAACAAATCAAAACATGATAGTATTAATGGTGGAATCATCAGTGGGCAATCAAAGTCTGCCTACTTTTACAGACAGTATAACAAAATGTAGCTATGTTCAAAGAAACTGAATCATACTGATCAGATAGCAACAAATGTACATAAAAAAGATCAGAATTTACCCGGTATTTTATCAAATAGGTAGAAAGTTATAAAATGGGTCTGTGACTCTTTATAGAAGGTACAGTATAGCAGGACATGAGCTGTAGTTTCAATAGCTCTTTGTCCACAGGGGCACAATCATAGGTCATATGGAACTTTTTTGTATTGGCCCTCCAAAACTGCTGTGGGAAGAGCATTGCAACTAGCTAGAGTTAATGCCCTTTGGAGTTTGGAGACAGATATATAACATAAATATCTTGCTGGTTTATAAAAATGGGCTTGACTGCTCAGGAAAACGTTCTTAGGTAGAGCAGACAGGTCCTATTACAACAATAAAATAAGTTGTATTTGCTTTCCTCTTATCCCTGCTTTAAAATTAATTTGTCAATTTGATAATAAGCAGGATTTTGTTTTTAAAAAACCCTCTATGTTCATTGGTTGCTATTATTCACCAAGGACAGACATTAGCAGAATTTTCATTTATTACTCCTAACTTGGACATAGAGACTAAAAATAATCTCCAGTGTATAAAGATTGCAAACATAATGCATATTTCAAGCCATGTTTACTTTTGGCTGGACTAGTGAGCAGTAATGTGAGCTGCATTTCATAAACACTGAGGTACCTGAGGTTGAGGATCATGAATTAAAGTAGAGCATAGTAATTGTGTCAAAAATGTCATGGAAAAGATCAATAACTTGCCTCAATCATGTCCAGTTTATGCTTCTGGGATGTTTACAAGCAAGTCAAAAGGGTAATGGTGTTTTACTCTTGTTTGGAACTCCAATATGATTTATTCAGAAAGATAATAAATATGAAGGCTCCATTTGCTGGTGTTGGAGAGTTTATGGACAGTGCTGGGTGACCCAGAAAAGAATGTTAAAAATCTATGCACTTTGGTCTTGAACTAAACTTCTCATAATGATTAGTCCATAGGTATCCTATACTCAGCCCAATGGTGAAATAAGATGAAATGTGTGATGTGATATCACAATGTAACTGAAGTGATTTGTGTTTACAAGTATTTCCATGATGATATCACAACACATGTTTTGACACTTGCCACCACGTGCCCTTTCCATGGACATCTATGGAGATCTAATGGAAAGGCTATGATAGCATCTAAAGAGCTACACCTTTGTTAGTTGACAGGGAAGGGTAGGGGCCAAAATTAAGATGTGATAGAAATGACTTGACAGAGTGGGTTGGATTTACAACACCGAAATATTTGTAACATCAGCTGCCCCACTCCCCCCGAATGGTATGGAATGTCACAGAAAGACCAAAGGTCTGTTTTAAAAAATGATAGAATCTGGAGGCAAGTACTGAATCCTACATTACTAATTTTAGAAATAACTGGTTTTATCAAATGGCAATCAAAAAAGGAATTTTGGGTTAGAGGCTACTTAGAGTTCTGTATTCATTGCTAACAATGTATCCATCTTTTTCTTCTAGGCATGGAAGAATAATAATAATTTTTGTTAGTGATAACAAAAAATATCTGGCACTTCATTCATAATTAAGGAATGGAGGTTTATATTGTATGAAGCAACAGAGATTTTTTGTTATCACTAACAACTTGAAATGAAGCTAAAGCCATTTGGTAATGAAAGGAATCATTACCAAGAGTTTTTATTCTCCATCTCAGGAAGAATGGGTAAAAAAGTAAGAAAAGGCTACAGAAAGCATGCATGTCTATGTACAGGCAGTAGAGATCACCTTTGATTAGATTTGCATTTCTAACAGCTTGTATTTTTATTCCCCTTTATTTGTCAGACTGGGTTCCATTATTAATTATTTGATGGATGATTAACTTTTTGAAGGAGAGGCTGAGGAGTGAGTCAATGTTCTGGGAACAATCTGCCAGAAATTTATTGAAAACATGACATTTTCAGTGAGCTTCTGATTTGTATGCATATGTAACATGAACATTTTGATTGGTATACAAGAATACTTACAGTTACTATTTAGCTGTTTAGAAAAATGTGGCTAATTAATAGATTCTAAGACATCCATTGTATTTTATGACAGTATTACCAACCTTTGTATAGTATCTGATTTCAGGATAACCTGGTTAAGTGAAAGCACAAAAAAGGAGGAAGCAAATGACTCAAGAAGAAAATAACACAAATGGTGGGATATATGTCCCTTCAGAAATTGCAGAGTTCCATTTGCAATCTGTCATTACTTAGTATTCTGAGTCAGGGCATCTGATTGATATAGGATTACTTCAGCAATATTTAGAAGACTATTGGGTCTGTATTTGGGATCTAAAGTATATTTCATTCTTTTTCAATTGATACATTGAATACATCATATGGGCTGCAGAACTGGAAGAACTAAAAATTGAAGTCAAAATTGGTGAAAGGAATATCAATAAACTTACATATGTAGGCAACACTTCCTTGGTTGCAGAAACTAAAGACCACCTAAAAATGATTATTCTTAAAAGTAAAAGAGGAGAGCAAAAAGGTCTTTCCTGGAGCATAAAGAAAATTAAGAATACATCAATTGTAAAAATAGAAGAATTTAAGATCAACAATGAGATAAAATCAGAGATGTAGTTGATGGTTACAATTTTCTAGGTTCTAGAATTGAGCCTAGAAACTGGATGTGCAAAAGAGATTCAGAGAAGAATAACAATGGGGAAAAAGACATTGAGAGGCCTAAACAAAATCAGGAAAGACCAAGATATTTCAATCAACAAAAAAGTTAAAATGGTCACGTTAGTGATATTCCCAGTTATGTTGTATAGATTGGAGGGATGCACTCAATGCAAGATGACTGATTCCTGTCCAAGGCTGCTCTGTATTCCTTGGACAGCTAACAGAACCAACTGTTCAGTGCTAGAAGAAATCAAGACAGTGCACTCAAGAGAAGCAAGGATGATGAAGCAAAAACTATCATACTTTGGACATTTGATAAGGGCTAATGCATCTATGGAAGATGATAATGCTGGCCAAAGCTGATGGAAGAAGAAGAGGGAAACATCCCATGAGGTGGACAGATGGAGTAGTAGAGGTCACAGAAATGCACCTGCAAGCATTGCATGAGGTGGCAAGAGACAAGATGGCTTGGAGAGCTTTTATCCATACAGTCGCCAGGAGCTGATATGACTCAACAGAGCACAACAACAGTCTCATCTTTTGTCCAAAAAGCTCATTGCTGTGTTTTATCTTGTTTATTCAGAAAGTAAATTACCTGCAAATATCCTTTCTCCATGAACTATGTGGCTCAGAGGATATTTGAGTTGAAGTTCCTCCATAGATGATCAGTGGAAAAGAAGGATATTTTGTACTTTTAATAGTGATGCAGAACAGAAAATTTCAGTTGTGGAATTATGGAACTAACATATGTTGGAATTCTGTACCACTAAGAAAAGACAGAATCCCTTGTTCTTTTCCACAGGCCCATTCTAAGTTTCTGTTTCCAAAACCAGTCCTCAAGGGATTAAAATGGAGGCATACATTTCTTTTATGAATTTTACTTATTTGAGTTCCTTTGTATAACTTGCCTTGTTCAGTACCTGAGATTTTTTTCCCTCTACTTTAATAAACATGACTCTGACACCATGTCTTGTTCTTACCTAATCCAACATGATTCTATGATCATCCAATCCTGTATTAATGGCTAGATTATAGTTAATCAGCCTTTAGTCCTCCCAGGTAGGATAAACAAGTGACCATCAAGCATAGCCATTCTTACAACTGTTCTATTTTAATGTTTCATTTTTTTGCAGGCATGAAGAGGTTCCTTTGAAAACAGAGCAGCCTTTCTTAACCCTACATACAGTGCTCTGACACTGCAAGGACCACTTTTCCTATGTTCGTTTCACTTCAGTAAAGTAACATAACAAATGAAAAATACTGACTGGCCAAATACTGCAAATGTCAGTAGGATATTGGGCAGCAAGGAGGATGGCCAGGAAATCATATCTGGTTATGGTTTGCTGGGCCACCATCATGGAAATTATAGATTAATGTTAAGCATAGTTTCTGCAAATGTAGTCTCACTGAGAAATAATTCTGAAAAGTTTTCATTAAAGAGCAATAGTGGATGCTTTCAGACCCTTTAGAATCTGTTCATTACTCTTGTGCAATGGTTTGGAAGCAGCAGAAAGCAGTATTATAATTGTGATGTCACATAACACCTTAAATACCTGCAGTGGTCATGGTGCTTTTGGGTGAAAGGCTCCTAGCACTGTGATTCCATTTCCTTCCTTATCAGATTCTTTTCTAGTAAGGGAAAAATAAAAGTGGTAGAAAAACACAGGGGGTTCCAGCAGAAAGATGTTGGCATAGATAAGATTGTACAATAAAATCCTTGTTTGTACAGATCCACAGATTAGTTCCTCTGGCAGAGACAAAGAGTGGGAAGACTCATATTACAGCCAAATCTTAATTATATTAAATATATTAGCTCAGAAATAATTCCAATTTTGTTGAGGACTTTCTCCTTGGAAACTGCAGACTGATCAGAAAGGCCTTAGTTCACTTGAAAGGGACCATAGCAATACAGTATTGTTTAAACTGCTCTTTTCATTACCTAAAAATGTTTTCCCTGAACCCCATTACTTGTTTTGTTTGATCCTATTATTTCATCCTCTTTGTAAGGAAATAAATGTTATACCTGAGTGATGCTAATTTTCTTATTCTGATTAATTTTAAACAGGTTCATTATTTTCTATGTTTTCCAAACTGATCTGCTCTTCCTGGACTCTTGTCCCATATTCCCTGCCCATATTACCCCTGTGACATTTTCTTGACATCCTTTGGGTATATCTGCTTGATTGTACTTGTTCCTGTGTTCAGTCTTCCCAAATGTTGCACGCAAAATGCGGGCTTCTTGGTTCTTCACCCGGTGAAATTTAACAGCTAATTGATCACGCGGAGTGGAGGAATCAAGCAGCTATTTATTCAAGACGTCTAGAAGAAATAGGGTCTCCCCATGAAAAGGGAACGACCCCAAGCACATCGCAAGCAGCAATTTTATACAGTTTGACAGCAGTTATCAAAACAGTTCATCAGCAGATCAAAGCTTCTTATTGGTTAACTAGTTCAGCACTTGCACAGTTTCTTCACATACAACATGCATCCCCCATGGTATCCCATAATAGTTCTTAGCATGTTCTATGTTTTCCCCTAAATCTCCGCCTTGGGGTGGAGACTTTGGAATGGTAATTAGTGAGGGGTCAGTGCCTTGTGGTTAGGGAAGCTTGCTTAGTCACGTAGCCTTCCCCATCCCAGAGTCAGGCACTGATCACAGGCACATCTGGGAACAGATAACAGAGCCCCCAGCCCTTCTCCAACCTCCTGGCAAGTGCATAGATAAGCCAGATCCTTTGCATCTGTTAGTTCGGCTTCCAATTCCTTTCCATTATTTCTTAGCCCAATTTCGCGTTCCACACAATATAGTATATTAGTAGATGGTTGGTTTTGTTTCTCATTTCTTGAATTCCACCCTGGCCTGATTTCTGAATAAAGAAACAAGGCTTATGACTAGAGGGTGAGTCCAAAAACTAGTTTGGGGAATTGAAACATGGCCAAAATCATTGCTGGAGAAGGAAAGATTTGATTAATGTACTCTAATGTCTAGCTTGCTTCCTCAGAAAATAACATCACAGAATTACTTACTTCTCAAATAAAGAATGTAGCTATGATATTGTGACTGAAACCTGGGAAATAAATAGGATTGGAGTAAATTTTTGAAAAAAATGCCATTTATTCTTTCTGGCCACTTTGCAGCTATGGGCTATGCTCTCTCTTATGTGACCATTCCCTAGGCAGCATCTCTTTGCCCTGTTTCTCAAGGTCATTTCCACATACCATTACATTGTTTACATTTCCTAGGTTCTCATAACATGCTAAGACAATGCCTCCCCCCAAATCCATTATTGCTTACTTTCCTGTGTGAATGTAGCTAATGAATTTTAGTTTCAAGATTCATCAGAATGTTGCAGAGCTGTGTTCAGATTCCGTATTAAGCAAAATGATATTGCCCATTCAGTTTTGGGAAATTGTCCCAATAGACTAGTTTGCCAACTTATGACCTTTGTGTTCATAGGATTTGACAGTGACATTTTTCAGTCGTCATGTTTAGTCCTGGTTTTAGCACCATGTGTCATATTAAGCTACATCTGGTTTACACAACAGGTCACTCCATGATTTACACACTTTAGCTGTTATAAGCTGATCTGATATATTATGCTAAACCAAAATCAAACCATATTATGACTTAATGTTGATACATGAAACCAGCCATTTGAAAGTTCAGTCTCTATGTCAAAAAACAGCTTTTTAAAGAAAGAAAAAGATGTTCTCTGCATTCATATAATGTCTTAGACACATTCTTGAAAATATTCTTGGTTATTTGCTATAAATATTGTGAGAATAATATCTAGACCATACTTTCAAAATGCTTATCTCAACTGGACTTACACAAATTGCTTACCATCCAATAATGAAGACTGCATCAATTTTAAAATCTAGTTTATAAAAATGTATTTTTTTAAAAGTTATTGACTCTGGCAGGCTGCTTCTGGATGCTGTCATTTTCTATACTATCAGGGGAACAATGTGTATGGCTAAAATGCAAGATTTAATTACTATATGAGGACATGGCAGCATTTCAGTAATAGGTGATAGGAAGTTTAAAGATACACACCAAATGTTACTGAATTAGGATAAGCATGTATAGAGATATTACTAAACTTGTGTTAACATTGTGCATATATAACTCTTCTAGAATGTTGTCAAACAAGTCAAAAATGAGAGAGTTCATTCCTAGATGCATCAGTGCTGTTTGTTAGGATCATCAAAGCCAAAATTATTTAAATGCAAAGATTTATGAGATATGCACTGGGAACATGTTTTAATTTAAATTTGCATGGGGACTGCAGTATCCGCAGTGTGACATATCTGCTCTTTCAATCTAGGAATGTTATAGAAATGAATGAACTCTCTAAAGGAAGCACTGTTCATTTTGCCTTTTGGCAGCAGCCTCCTCAAAAGCTGAAGCCTGGCACCATGTCTGGCCACTCTTTCAGAAGTTTATATTTCAGTAAAAACACATTATTTAAAAGCATCTCATTGATTAGGAGCAGGATCTCAACAGAGTTGTTAAAAAGCAGTTCTAAAGCTTTGTTGCTTTCTAAAACCAATTGTTTTTGAAGCGGTCCCAAAATAAATGATTTGGAGAGGATGGCAGCTTAAAGTCTAATGCATCTAATGCAACATCTCCAATAGCCATGCTGAATGGAAATTTTTGGATTTGCTGATCTAATCAGTTGAAAGGTTGGAGAGACTGACTGCAGTTTTCTGCATGAAAAATGAATACATCTCCATAAAAATGTGTCACCTTTTTTCAGTGTTAACAAAATGCACCTCTCTAAATTTTAATTTTAAAGAAATTGGAAATCACTGGTTCTGTTCCATTTGATTATGGCCACACTGGTGATACAAGCAAAACCAGGGTTGCATGTGTCAGGGATCCTTGTCCTCAAAATACAGTTATATGCCTACAAAAGCTCCATTAGAACAGGCAGATTTACTTATGACTAGATGTGCTTGCTAAGACAATGGCTTAGAGCATCAGGCAGATTTATATATTTCTTTAAATATCAATTTGTGTTTAATCTGTCATCTTCTTTTGAAGAACTCACAATAAGAGAATTGCAGTTTTCAGTAGGTCCTCATGAAGTGGTGAGGTATTACAGCTGCAATCCTATATAAACTTACTTAAAGTAAGATCCATTTACCTGTAGAAGGATTACATTGTACGGTAAATACAGGTAATCCTTGGGTTACAACTATTCATTCAGTGACTGTTCAAAGTTACAACGGTGCTGAACAAATGGTACTTACAACAGGTCCTTGCAGTTTTAGCAGCATCCCTGCAGTCATGTGATCATGATCTAGGCACTTGGTGCCTGGCTTGCAATTAAAACATGATCACAATTTCTGACATTCCCAGCTGGCTTCCCACAAGCAAAGTCAATGGGAAAGCCAGTAGGAAGTTGGAACTGTAGTCATATGAAGTCATCGCTAATTGACCCACATGGTCCTTGCTTAATGATAGAAACTGGGACTGCTGGAATTGCTGTGACTAATTTACATGGTTATGTGATGTTGCAGTTGATGACCATGTGTATTAGCAACATAAATTCTGGTCCCAATTACCATTGTAACTTGAGGACTACCTGTAATGATACACACATATGTGAAATATAGAAAGCCAGTTTGGTATAGTGGCTAAGGTACCAGGCTGGAAGCCAGGAGACTGTACGTTCTAGTCTCACAAAGTCAGCTGGATGACCTTTGGCCAGTCACTTTCTCTTGGCCCTAAGAAGCAGGCAATGGCAAACCATTTCTGAAATCATGTCAAGAAAACTGCAGGGACTAGTCCAGCAGTCACCAGGAGTCAACACTGACTCAAAGGCACACACATACATACATGAAATATAACAACTATGTAAAATCTACTGAATGAAATTCTTTCAGTTTAAATTAGGAGCAATCAGCCATTAAAAGGCTGAATTTAAATAAGGATCCATGATAGCAATTATATAAATTAAATATAAAACTGTAGCTTAGCTTTTCTTGGAAAAATCATGTCTACTCTATATATTGATTGATTGATTGATTGATTGATTGAATCAATCAATCAATCAATGTATAGAGTAGACATGATTTTTGATGTGCCATCAAGTCAGTGTCAACTGTTAGCAACCATATAGATAGATTTTTTCCATGATGATTTGCCCCTAATCTGGTCTTTCAGGTCTTCCAGCGGTGCACCCTTTACAGTGTCCATCAAACTTGCTGCAGATCACCCTTTTCTTCTCTTTCCTTCTACTTTTCCCAGCACCAGAGTTCTGGGTCTTTGCGTAAAGTAGGATAATTTGAGCCTGGTCGTTTGTACCTCAAGTGAGAACTCTGGGTTGATTTGTTCTAGGATCCATTTGTTTGTTTTCTTGGCTGTCCATGGTATTCTCAGGAATCTTCTCAAACAGCAGAGTTCAAAAGCATCAATACTCTTTCTGTCCTGCTTCTTCAGTCCAACTACTGCTTCCAAAGAGTGCCACAGGGAATACCATTGCTTTCACAATTCTCATCTTTGTAGGTATAGACATCACAGCATTTGTATTTTTTCCATGGCCTTCATGGCTGCTCTACCAAGTGCTTGTCTGTATCTTATTTCTTGACTGCTTCTTCTTTTACTATTGATGGTTGATCCTAAAAGATAGAAGCCATCCACCAGTTTGATCTCTCCCTTGTCAATTCAAGGGCTGGTTGTTCTACCTGTTGTCATTAGTTTGGTCTTCTTTATATTTAATTTTAGTCTCATTTTTTCACTTTGCTCCTTGACTTTTAATACTAGAGCTTGCAGATCCTTTGCATTTTTGTCTATCAGGGTAGTGTCATCAGGTTATTGATGTTTTTTCCTCAAATGTTAAAACCATGCTCATCTTCTTCCGATCCAGCTTTCCTTAATATATATTTAGCATATAGGTTGAATAAATAAGAAGAGAGACTTGTCTCACTCCTTTGCCTACCTGGAGCCAGTATATTTCACTATGTCCTGTCTATATTGTGACTTCATGACCTGTGTATAGATTTCATATGAGATATTCTGGGACTCCTATTTTTCTACACACACCCAACATCTTAACATGATCAACACAATTGAAGGCCTTTCTATAAAATGCTTTGATGCTTTTCTACTACCACTCTTGCTACGGTTAATTATATTTCTGCACTAATTATAGGTAGTCTATAATTAGAGATTTCACAAATCTCATTTGTGAAAAGTACTGTAAAAATGAAATTTACAGAGGTCTTGTAATAAGAGGAAGAACAAAAAGTAACTTTTAGTCAACTGTTTTGGAAAAAATAAAAACTGTCCCATCATTTATTAATAATGGTTGTTCCTTATTTTTATTCTTGCCAAATTAGAAAAGAAAGAGCTATACAAGTAATATTGAAAAAATCTGCAGAAACTTTTAAGCATCCTTATTTGGAGTTTAATCTATTTTATTTTGGGACAAATATTTATGAATTGGGAAGGTAATACAGCCTACGAGTTTGGACCAAGGCACACTAGAACAAAAGAACATTTGAGCAATTATTGAAAGAAAATTATTTTTATGACTTTACACTAGGGATTAATTTATCTCTTCCCCCCCACTCAGCATAATTCCATTTTTGCATAATGTGCGATGACCTTTGTAGAGTGAGGGTGAGAGTTATGCACACGCTTATTGGCTAGCTGGAAGGCACAGGAGCCAAGATCTCAGAAGCAGTGAGGACGCTCATGGCACAAGTATGACTCTGAACTATTGAGGACAAAATATAAAATGTTGGTCATCTGAAATGCCTACAATAAGAAAAAAAATTCTACAGCATGGCCTTAAAATGAAACAAAATAACCAACAAGCACAAGGAGTGAGTGTCTGAATATTTGCTTCTTTCTTATTTTTTCCCCAAAGGCGAGGACTTCACCAGATGGACAACACCGAAATCAGATTGACTACATCCTTTGCAGACAAAGGTGGCAGACATCTATACAGTCGGTAAAAACAAGACCTGGAGCTGACTGTAGTTCTGATCACGAACTTCTTCTTGCACAATTTAGGATCAGACTCAAGAGATTAGGGAAGACCCACAGATCAGCTAGATATGAGCTCACTAATATCCCTCAGGGATATGCAGTGGAGGTAAAGAATCGATTTAAGGGACTGGACTTAGTAGATAGGGTCCCGGAAGAACTATGGAAAGAAGTTCACAACATTGTTCAGGAGGCGGCAACAAAATACATCCCAAAGAAAGAGAAAACCAAGAAGGCAAAATGGCTGTCTGCTGAGACATTAGAAGTAGCCCAAGAAAGAAGGAAAGCAAAAGGCAACAGCAATAGGGGGAGATATGCCCAATTAAATGCAAAATTCCAGAGGTTAGCCAGAAGAGATAAGGAATTATTTTTAAACAAGCAATGCGTGGAAGTGGAAGAAGACAATAGAATAGGAAGGACAAGAGACCTCTTCCAGAAAATTAGAAACATTGGAGGTAAATTCCAGGAAAAAATGGGTATGATCAAAAACAAAGATGGCAAGGACCTAACAGAAGAAGAAGAGATCAAGAAAAGGTGGCAAGAATATACGGAAGATCTGTATAGGAAGGATAACAATATCGGGGATAGCTTTGACGGTGTGGTCAGTGAGCTAGAGCCAGACATCCTGAAGAGTGAGGTTGAATGGGCCTTAAGAAGCATTGCTAATAACAAGGCAGCAGGAGACGACGGCATCCCAGCTGAACTGTTCAAAATCTTGCGAGATGATGCTGTCAAGGTAATGCATGCTATATGCCAGCAAATTTGGAAAACACAGGAATGGCCATCAGATTGGAAAAAATCAACTTACATCCCCATACCAAAAAAGGGGAACACTAAAGAATGTGGCACAAACTATCAAACAGTGGCACTCATTTCACATGCCAGTAAGGTAATGCTCAAGGTCCTGCAAGGTAGACTTCAGCAATTCATGGAGCGAGAATTGCCAGATGTACAAGCTGGGTTTAGAAAAGGCAAAGGAACTAGGGACCAAATTGCCAATATCCGATGGATAATGGGAAAAGCCAGGGAGTTTCAGAAAAACATCTATTTCTGTTTTATTGACTATTCTAAAGCCTTTGACTGTGTGGACCATAACAAATTGTGGCAAGTTCTTAGCGGCATGGGGATACCAAGTCATCTTGTCTGCCTCCTGAAGAATCTGTATAACGACCAAGTAGCAACAGTAAGAACAGACCACGGAACAACGGACTGGTTTAAGATTGGGAAAGGAGTACGGCAGGGCTGTATACTCTCACCCTACCTATTCAACTTGTATGCAGAACACATCATGCGACATGCTGGGCTTGAGGAATCCAAGGCTGGAGTTAAAATCGCTGGAAGAAATATTAACAATCTCAGAGATGCAGATGATACCACTTTGATGGCTGAAAGCGAAGAGGAACTGAGGAGCCTTATGATGAAGGTGAAAGAAGAAAGTGCAAAAGCTGGCTTGCAACTAAACCTCAAAAAAACCAAGATTATGGCAGCCAGCTTGATCGATAACTGGCAAATAGAGGGAGAAAATGTAGAAGCAGTGAAAGACTTTGTATTTCTAGGTGCGAAGATTACTGCAGATGCTGACTGCAGTCAGGAAATCAGAAGACGCTTAATCCTTGGGAGAAGAGCAATGACAAATCTCGATAAAATAGTTAAGAGCGGAGACATCACACTGACAACAAAGGTCCGCATAGTTAAAGCAATGGTGTTCCCCGTAGTAACATATGGCTGTGAGAGCTGGACCATAAGGAAGGCTGAGAGAAGGAAGATCGATGCTTTTGAACTGTGGTGTTGGAGGAAAATTCTGAGAGTGCCTTGGACTGCCAGAAGATCAAACCAGTCCATCCTCCAGGAAATCAAGCCAGACTGCTCACTTGAGGGAATGATATTCAAGGCAAAACTGAAATACTTTGGCCACACAATGAGAAGACAGGACACCCTGGAGAAGATGCTGATGCTAGGAAGAGTGGAGGGCAAAAGGAAGAGGGGCCGACCAAGGGCAAGGTGGATGGATGATATTCTAGAGGTGACGGACCCGTCCCTGGGGGAGCTGGGGGTGTTGACGACCGACAGGAAGCTCTGGCGTGGGCTGGTCCATGTAGTCACGAAGAGTCGGAAGCGACTGAATGAATAAACAACAACAGAGTTCTATTCTTACAGAAGGTAGTATGGAAAATCCAGCTGGAATAGTAGAAGAACTTTGATGTTGTCTTTACTTGCTGCTTTTTATCCTTAAAAATTATCCTGGCAGGGCCATTGGTGTTAGGTAATAATGTAAGAGACATACTTGCTTTGGTCTATCTAAAACAGATATATAAATAGCTAGAAGAAACTATTCTATTTCCATTCCTTTATTTAAATGTTTGTTCAAGCTTTCTTGACCAAAAATGGTAAACCAAGGTAGGTAATTTTTCGAGGTTTGATCCTTTTCTTGTCATTAAATACCCTTACCATACAACTACTTTAAGTCAATTCCTTGATCTGCTGTTCAGGCACCTATCTCATTTTGTTGCTTGGCTTTCATTTTTGTTGTTTGATGAAAGCTTTCATTTAAATTTCCTGGAATGGCCAGAGTCTTGTGCACCTGATGCACTGGGAAATTTAAAAGGGTATCATGAAGCTGCCTATTGCTTCTACCAGCAAAGAGTGGCTGAGGCCCTTCAATTTGGGAACAGTCTGCTGATAGCGCTCCATTTAAAATCTGGATAGAATGGTGCACAGTAGTACAAGTATGTGGAGAAGACCAAAGAAGTGTTCACTAAGGACCATGCACTTGTTATGGCCAGGTTAACACAAGCCAAACAAACCATATTATAGCTTAGTGCAATGAATGAACCCAGATTCCATATATATGTGTAGCTGGTTTCATATTTTATGACATTTATGATTGGCCATACCCAATGCAAAAAAAAGGAAAGTACGGGGATGCTATCAAAAACTTTCATTTTGCAGCTTCCAGGGGAAAAAATGCTGACTGAAGGCAGCTCCACGAAAAGGAGCTGATGACCATGGCAGAATGAAAAGCTGGCGAGTAGACTGGCTTTTCATAATTCCTGTCTGGACAAGGACAAGGAGAGGACTTGAGATCACCCACAAGTACTCCAGACAGCTGCTCTTCATGAGGAGACCACAAGACAGCGGTCTCTGGTGGGTTTAGAGCTCTGGGAGATAAGGGAGTAGCCATCTTACCCAACCTACAGTCAGTGCCTTTAATATAGGATAACTTTCCTCTATTGGATTTACAAAAAAGGTTTGTTAAAATTTTGAAGAATTTTGTGAGAAGGGACAAATAAAAAATGAAAAGAAATAAAGTTTTAGGACATTATTTGAAGGGACTAAAGATCAAGATTGTTAGGAAGGAATATAAAGTTGGTTTATTTGATCAAAGTCAAAATAGATATGTTGTTATCTCTGATAACACTTAATCAACTTTTGCTGACATCAAAACTGAAATGACAATGCTTTATGTTCATGGATATGGGATATGGGAAGAAGAGATCATTTGTTGTATCTTAAGGGAAGGTGATAAGTTACTAAAATTGTTTATGCTTGTTGTGATGAAGAGGGAAGTCACTTCTTTATATATTTCTTTTGTTTTTGTTTTTACTATATTCTTATTTTTTCTTTCATTTCTATTTCTTTCTATTTTTTCTTTTCTGCACCTTCTATTTTTTCTTTTACTTTGTATTAGTTTTTACCATTGTAATCTTTAATAAAATTACTATAAATAATTTTCATTTTGCAATGGCTTCCATTGCAGTTTCTCAAGATAACAAATATGCCCATCTGGACAAATCTAGCTTAAGGAGAACAGAACAGTTCATAGAATAGTGTATCAGGCACCCTCTTTAAAATAGGACCCAAAATCTCATCCTTCTATAATGCTGCCCTGAACCATAGGATCATGGGATTGATCCATAGGATAATCTAACAATTGCTGATGCAGTTTTGAATTCTTTGGATTGGCAAAACACTTTAGGCATAAATTGTTTATTGTGTTTTATTTATTTATTTATTCGTTTTCTATAGCCACCCATCTCAGCAAGTGACTCTGGGTGGCTTACAACAATAAAACTACAAAACAGTTAAAACAATTACAATTAAAACAATTAAAGAGTTTAATTGTTAATTAAAGAATTAGAGTCCCCCAAAGGGAGGAGATGGGTGAGGACAAATTGGATAAATAAATAAATAAAATAATTAAAACACAAGAGAAATACAAGATAAATATACATGGCGGCCAAGTAAACACTGTATGGATGTTAATATAACCAAGAAATGGGACCATTCACACACTTGGGGCCCCAGGCCCAGGCACATAGCCAGGTCTTCATGGCCTTATGAAAGGCCAACAGGGTTGGGGACATCCTAATTTCTGGAGGGAGAATGTTCCAGAGGGCAGGCACTACAGAAGAGAAGGCACGCTTTCTAGTTCCTGCAAACCAACACTCCCTGGCTGATGGGACCCGTAGCATACCCAACCTGCCAGATTGAACTGGATGGGTAGGAACAACTGGGAGAAGATGGTCCCTTAGGTAATCCAGTCCCAAGCCATGAAGGGCTCTAAAGGTGACAACCAGCACCTTGAATTGAACCCGGAAGCACACTGGCAACCAATGCAGCTCATGTAGCAGTGATGCTACTTGCGTTGAGTATCTGACACCATACTATCTGTACAGCTGCATTCTGCACCAGCTGAAGCTTCCGAATACTCTTCAAGGGCAGCCCCATGTAGAGTGCATTACAGTAGTCAAGACGGGAGGTCATAAGGGCATGAGTAACTGTGAGCAAAGCCTCTTGGTCTAGGAATGGGCACAGATGGTGCACAACCCAAAGGTGTGCAAAGGCTCTCCTAGCCACGGATGCCACCTGCTCTTTGAGCAGGAGCCATAAGTCTATGAGGACCCCCAGATTGTGCACTGGGTCTGTCTGGGGCAGTACAAGCCCATCCAGGACCAAAGATGGAAAAACCTTACCACTGGAAGGCCCACAAACCTAAAGCCACTCAGTCTTGCTTGGGTTGAGTCAAAGCCCATTGCACCCCATCCAGGCCCTTACAGCCTCCAGGCACTGGGTCAGGACATCCACGGCATCACTCAAGCAGTCTGGGGTAGAGATATAAAGCTGAGTATCATCAGCATATTGATGGTATCTCACCCCAAACCATTGGATCATCTACCCCAACAGCCTCATGTAGATGTAGAGATATAAAGCTGAGTATCATCAGCATATTGATGGTATCTCACCCCAAACCATTGGATCATCTACCCCAACAGCCTCATGTAGATGTTAAATAGGAGAGGGGAGAGAACTGAGCCCTGAGGCACCCCACAAAGTAGGGAACATGGGCTGGACCTCTCCCCCCATCAACACCAACTGGAACTGACCCCGGACGAAGGAGGAGAACCAGCACAACACTGTGCTGCCCCCCCCTCCCAAAGCTGGTCCAGAAGGATACTATGATCAATGGTATCAAAGGCTGCTGAGAGGTCAAGTAGAGCGAGGATGGTTGCATTGCCCCCATCTCGCTCCCACCAGAGGTCATCTAAGAGTGTGATCAATGCTGTCTCAGTCCCATAACCCAGCCTGAACCCTGACTGAAAAGGGTCCAGATAATCCGCTTCATCCAGGCTCCTCTGCAGCTGCCACACGACCACTCTCTCCACAACCTTCCCTAAAAGGGGGAGGTTGGAGACTGGACAAAAACTATCCAGACTAGTTGGTTCGAGCGATGGCCCCTTGAGGAGATGATGCACACCACCTCCTTGAGAGCCAGCATGACCACCCCCTCCCTCAAAGAGGAATTAACCACTGCCTAGACCCAATCACATACCTCCTCCCAGGCAGCCTTGACCAACCATGAGGGGCACGGATCTAATACCGAAGTGGCCAAACTAGCAGCTGCTAGGGCCCTGTCCACTTCTGCAGGTGCAACCAGATCAAACACCCCCCAGATAACCATGCCAGACTTCACCAACGTATCTTCCACTGGCCCTGCCTTAAAGCTGGACTCCAATGTAGAATGAATGCGAATGACTTTATATGCTAGATGCACAGCATATTTCTCACAGCGACCCTGTAGGTGAAACTTGATATTACTCCCTCCAAGGAGGGGTTGGGCTACCCAAAATAGGGCCACCAGATGGCAATCTATGGATGAAATAAGAGTGGAGAAATAACCACGTTTCACTGCCCTTACTGCCACGAGGTAGGCTCTTACCTGCTTTAAAATAATAGTTTTAAAGCCGGTAACATCTTTTGTGATGTGCAATTACACAGCAAATGCATACATACAGTACTGTAAGGTAAAATATGTGTGAACCTCCTTCTTGTAAATCGCATCCCAGATTATTTGAGAGTACAAAATTAGAAACTGGAAGCAATTTAATTTTGGCAGTCATTTCAAATAAGTGCTTGGGTAATTTTCCAAAGACAAGCTATTTCCAGCAAGTGCAAGTGCAAAGGGCACAGTGAGTGACAGAGTGTTATCCAACCCATTTTTAAGTAAACATTTTAATTACGATGTAATATATGTGCAACTGTAGACCTTTGAGTGGGAAAAATAAAGAATATTGGCAAAGCCAATAAAAGACTTTGCTATAAACCGTGATGCTACAAAAAGGCTTGGATTTAGTTTGCATGCAATTACAGTACACTGTACTAAAAACTACAGTTTTTAGATTTAGATTTTAAATGTTTTAGAAATGTACATGCTAATTAAGATTCTGGAAATGATAACTTCTACAGTGTGTAGATTTGTGTGCAAAAAAGTGTTACACAAATATCTTTATGACTAAGTTGTGCTTAGAGAGAATGATTGATTCAAAACTACTCCCTAAACTTCCATGGGTGAGCATGGACTTGAACCTAGATCTCCTCAGTCCTAATCCAATGCCTTAACCACTATAATCACCCTGACTCTCAAGCTGTTGTAATGGTTGCCCTAGCCCCAAATACTCAGACTCACAAGAGGCTGCTAAATGAAATCTGATTTATTTAGAGTACTAAAGGCAGATACAGAGAAAGCTGAGAATGAGCAAAAGCGCGCCAAATACAAACTTAAACCCTTGGTGCAAACGTATCCCGCCTCCCTCGCAACAGTCCCGCCCGACACAGGTGCTAGCAATCGTCAGAGTTGCTAGCCTGGGAAAGTAACCTTGAGCGCAGTAGATAATACAAATACATTCCAAAGCAAAGCCAAAAGATAACCGTTCCCATCCTCCCGAGAAAGATGAAACACGCATCCAATTAATGACATGCGAAACGTTACGATGCATCAAAGACATTGAAACGGCGAACATGACATACCGCCCTCCTAAAAATACACTTAGGGACCCGGTTTTGTGGGATAAGCAGAGTGGAAGCGGGCTACCAAAACAGGGGAAGCCACATCTGGTGCAGCGACCCACTCAGGATGAGGGAAATGTTTCCAACGAACTAAGTATTGCAAAGAATTGCGAAGGCGTCTAGAGTCTAGAATTTCTTTAACTTCGAAGTGCTGCTGACCATCAATCATGATGGGGGTGGGAGGTGGAGGTTGACGATGCCATCGGTCAGAAGGAATAGTCGGTTTGAGTAAGCTGCAATGAAAAACAGGGTGTAAGCGTTTAAGGTTATGAGGCAAGTCAAGTTTAAAAGTCACAGGGTTAATCTGAGCGATAATCGGGAAAGGACCCACAAACTTAGGTGCAAGTTTCTTTGAAGGTTGGGATGACTTGATAAACTTTGTTGAAAGGTACACAGAGTCCCCCACTTGGAATGCCGGTTGGGGGGCCCGCTTCCGATCAGCATATAGTTTATAATCTGCTTGTGCATCTGCCAATGCCTTTTGAATCATTGGCCAGGAGTCAGCCAGTTGTGTTGTCCAATCATCTGGAGTGACTGCACCAGCCGGAGGTTGTGGTAGATCAGAGATAGGTACAAAGTCTTTACCCAGGGCAACCCGAAAGGGGGTTTGGCCAGTGCTTTGATGCACTGCATTGTTGTAAGCCACTTCAGCAAATGGTAGGAGGTCTACCCAATTGTCCTGCTGGTAATTCACAAAAGCTCGAAGGTACTGTTCTAGAGTCGAGTTAAGCGCCTCAGTGGCCCCGTCCGTCTGAGGATGCCAAGCCGTGGATAGGGCTTGTTTCGTGCCCAACAGCTTGAGAAACGCCCGCCAAAATTGCGAGGTAAATTGTGTACCTCTGTCCGAAATTAAGCGGGAGGGACATCCGTGTAACCTGTACACGTGTACAAGGAATAGGCGAGCCAATTGACGGGCCGACGGAATGGACACGCAAGGGATGAAGTGAGCCTGTTTGGAGAAATAGTCTTTGACCACCCAAATGACCGTTTTGCGTTGGCTGGGCGGGAGCTCGACAATAAAGTCCATGGAGATTTCCTCCCAAGGGGAAGAAGGGGCTGCCACCGGTTGCAGCAGTCCTTGGGGCTTGCCCACCTTGCGCTTGGACATTGCACAAACAGTGCAGGAGGCAATGTAGTCTTTGACATCTTTACGTAATGTGGGCCACCAGAATTGCCTCCGAACGAGGTGCAAGGTTTTTACAAACCCGAAGTGACCTGCAAGTTTGTCATCATGTGAACGGAGTAAGACATCTTTTCTGAGGCTTTCAGGGACGTAGAGGCGGTCGGATTTCCAAGCAAAGCCTCTGTCAAAAGTAACATTGTCTTTATTTGCAAGCAACCAAGTATCCGTTTTCAGTTCTTTTAGAAACTTTTGTTGCAACTGGGAGGGAATTGACAAAGGACTTGGCTGAACAGCGCTTGTAGTGGGCGGCTGCTGCGCGCGCGTCTGGCTTCGCGTCACAGCCTGCATGCCCAATTGGGGCGCCGTCCATAGGGTGCTTACCACATCTGGCGCTGCCCCAGAGTCCTGAGGTTGCCTTGACAAGGCATCAGCCAAGAAGTTCTTTTTCCCTGGAATAAATTTAAACTGAAAATTGAATCGGTTGAAAAATTGAGCCCAACGAACTTGTTTGGGGCTCAGTTTTCGAGGGGTACTAAGAGCCTCCAAGTTTTTATGGTCAGTCCATACTTCAAAGGGATGATTTGCCCCTTCTAACAGATGCCTCCAAGCTTCTAATGCAGCTTTTACTGCAAATGCCTCCTTCTCCCAAACATGCCAACGCCTTTCAGTCTCAGAGAATTTGCGGGATAAGTAGGCACAGGGCTTGAGGCATCCTGCCTCATCCTTCTGCATCAACAATGCCCCAATAGAATAATCGGAAGCATCTGCCTGTACAACAAACGGCTTGGAGGGATCAGGATGCTGTAAAATTGGCTCTTTGACAAAAGCTGCTTTCAGGCGCTCAAACGCCGTTTGACAAGCAGGCGTCCACCTCAACAGCGCTCCGGGATTCTTGACTCTCCTAGTATCTCCCACCCCTTTGGTTCGCAGCAGCTCAGTTAGGGGCAAGGCAATCTCAGCGAATCCCCTTATGAACAATCTGTAATAGTTGCTGAACCCCAAGAAACTTTGAAGTTGCCTGCGGGTGCGGGGACTCTCCCAGTCCACGATAGCCTGCACCTTGGCAGGATCCATTTCTATGCCTTTATCAGAAATTCTATACCCCAAGTAGTCAATTTGGGTCTGATGAAAGGCACATTTCGACAGCTTAGCATACAATTCAGCCGATCTGAGTTTACACAATACTTGCTTTACCAGAGCCACATGCTCTTTCATGGTTTCAGTATAAATCAATACATCATCCAAATACACAAGTACACCTTTGAACAGATGTTCATGCAAAACCTCATTGATTAATTGCATAAATACCCCAGGGGCCCCAGCCAACCCAAACGGCAACACCTTATACTGGAAAGCTCCCAACGGGCAATTGAATGCGGTTTTCCACTCATCCCCCTCCTTGATCCGTACACGATAGTAGGCTTCTCTTAAATCCAGTTTAGAGAAGATCTTGCCCTTGGCCAGATGTGACAACATGTCCTTTATCAATGGCAAGGGATATTTGTTGGAAATTGAGACGGCATTTAATCCGCGGAAATCCGTACAAAGTCTCAATGTCCCGTCCTTTTTTGGGCGAAAAAGAACCGGCGCCCCCACGGGTGAATTTGCCGGCTCAATAAATCCGCGCGCCAGGTTTTTGTCCACAAATTCCCTCAACAGAGTTAGTTCCTTCTGAGTCATGGAATAAATTTTTGGTTTAGGCAATTGGGTGTTGGGCAACAGTTCTATGGCACAGTCCGTCTTTCGATGGGGGGGCAACTGATCGGCTTCCTTTTCACCGAATACATCAGCAAACATCCAGTACTCGGCCGGCAAGCCTTCCAGAGGAGAGGCCGGGTAAGGCGGAGTCGCAGCTGCCGCAACCCCCACCATCTCCTCTGGGGCACCCTTCCCCTCGGCCGCTTGATAAAACCCATCCCTAAACGTGATAGTTCGGTAGACCCAGTTTATGTGGGGGTTTTGCTGCACCAAGCAGGGTACCCCCAACACCACCAATGGCCCCCCAACCGGAGCCACCACAAAAGACAGCTTTTCCTGGTGACTGCCCAGTTGCAAGGCTACACGCCCTGTAAAATGGGTGACCGGTTGGCCCCCTGCCACGGACCCATCCAGCTGAGTAAAAGCGATGGGTCGCTGTAAAGGGAACGTGGGGAGCTCCAAAGCCGCCACCACGTCGGGGTGCATAAGACAGCGGGAACACCCCGAATCAATCATGGCCCATACTTCCACAGTCTTGGATTGGGAGCCCAATTTCAATTTCACCATGAGTATGCGGTAAGTGCCACTCACCGATGGAGGCTCGCGCCCATCCTCTACCACCTGCCCAGCGGCGCCCTTTAGAGCAGGTGGCTGGCGTTTCCCGCCGGCTGCGGGATTTCGGTCTCCCCCTCAATTTCGAAGAACATCACATCGTCTCCCTCGGTTTCAGCCACCGCAGCTTTTTGCTTCCTAGGCAATGCAGGGGACTTTGCTGGCGGTTTTCCGGGCCGTTCCTCCACCTTTGCCTTCGGGCATGCTGCCACTCTATGCCCCTCCTTACCACATCTCAGGCACAAGCCTTTTGCGTACCGCTTCTCCCGCTCCTCGTCCCAGGGTCGTTGTCCCGGTTTCCCCCCGGTGGTCGATGGGCGGCTGGGCTTCACCTCCCACCCCGACTTGGCGGTCCTCCGCTGGGCAAAGATCTCCTGTGCATGTTCAGCCCTCCCCGCCAGCAGGATCCACTCATATAGCGTGTATGGGTCGTCCCTCCCCAGGGACCAGCGCAGCACCTCTGTATTCAAGCCATCCTTGAAGAGCTCGATAATGGTGGCTTGGGACCAGTCATCCACCTTCCCAGCTAGCGCTTTAAACTCCAAAGCATAATCGGCCACTGATCTGAACCCCTGCTTGAGTTCCTTCAGGGCTCGCTTTGCTCTCTCCTTTGCTAAGGGGTCCTCGAAGTGTTGCTTCAACGCCCAGAGGAACTCCTCGAGACTGTCCAGTTCGGGCGCCTCCGACTGGCACATCTGGACATACCAGTCTGCCGCCCTCCCCTTCAGTTTGGTGGCAATGGTGATGATCCTTGCCTTTTCCGATTGGAAAAACGCCCCCCATTCTTCCATATAGGCTTTCGCGTTCGTCAGGAAGAACGAGAGTTTGGTCGGGTCCCCATCAAACTTGACAGGGAAGTCTCGCATGCCGCCTCCCGCCGCGCTGCGCCCCACCACCGGTGCTGCCGCGGCTTGTGTTCCCCTAGCTTGGGGCGGCACGGGGCCCCGGGGCGATCGCCCTGGCGATGCTGCGATTTCCATCCGGACCGACTGGTCCCCTTCGCGCCTCCGCACCGCCCGTCGCCGTTCCGGGGACAGCCCCTGGGAAGAGGGGGTTGAATGCCTTTGGCTTGATTCTTCCCGGACCTCTCGCAACGAGGTCACATCCAAGCTCAGCTGTTTCAATATAGCCTCCAACGAATCCATTTTGGACTCCAACACTCGGATCCGATCCGGAGTGGGTGAGCCCTCCGTTGGCTGCACCTGCACCACGTTGGGGGACAATGGGTATCTCTGCCTCCAGGAGGGACCCCCCGCTGCCGTGGCATCTCCTTGGGTCGTATCCCAGGTGAGCAGCTCGCCCGGAGAATTTACGGTGGTCTCTGGGGCCGTTTTCAGCCCCCCGGCTTCACTTTCCGACTCGGAGCTCGCCTCCTCTCGGATGGCTGACAGCTCCCCACCTTGGGACGGTCGGCCGGACTGCCTCACGGTCGAGTCCGGTTCCCCTTCCTCCATCATCATGATGTCGGGTTCAGTCATCGCGGGCTCTCTCCCTCACAGGGTTAGACGCTTGTCTTTCCTGGACAGGGGCCAGCGGAGTTAGGAACTTAGATTCTCAGCTTTATGTAATGGTTGCCCTAGCCCCAAATACTCAGACTCACAAGAGGCTGCTAAATGAAATCTGATTTATTTAGAGTACTAAAGGCAGATACAGAGAAAGCTGAGAATGAGCAAAAGCGCGCCAAATACAAACTTAAACCCTTGGTGCAAACGTATCCCGCCTCCCTCGCAACAGTCCCGCCCGACACAGGTGCTAGCAATCGTCAGAGTTGCTAGCCTGGGAAAGTAACCTTGAGCGCAGTAGATAATACAAATACATTCCAAAGCAAAGCCAAAAGATAACCGTTCCCATCCTCCCGAGAAAGATGAAACACGCATCCAATTAATGACATGCGAAACGTTACGATGCATCAAAGACATTGAAACGGCGAACATGACAGCTGTGCTCATCTAGGGAACACTTTCTTCTAAGTCAGATGGATGGATGGATGGATGGATGGATGGATGGAGATATATTTTATATATCTTGCTTCAACAGTATTTGTGAATGTATTTCATACTGCCAAAAAATTTACAATGCAGCAACAAATCAATTTCCACCAAAATTACTTAACATTTTGAGAAGAACAATGTACTTATTTTGGATGCAATGATACATTGTAAGAGCCAGCTGCTGTAATCTATAATCATCACATTCACCGCCAGGAATTCATATTGCTACTAGTTCAGTCATAGAATGGGTGTCTTGAGACTTTGGGAGTCATGAAAAGATGGTCTGCTGGCTTCAGGTTATTATGCAAAATATGACTTTTATCTTGGCAGACAGCATACAGTGAAAAGCATTTGGTTAAAAATTAATCTTAGTAAAGATTTACACAATTGTGACATTGTCTGAGAAGTTCCCAATGCATTTGGTTTATTCTCAGCAATAGAGGAACACTCTGAAATTTGCCAATAATATGATGTTATGAGGTGACAGCTACAAATATATAGTTATCCATGTTGCATCTAATTTCCTTTCTGGATTCAGCCTGAATACGGAGATTGAATCACTTCAATGGAGATTGAATCACTAAATTTTGCAAGATCTGTCTTTCATAGATCCATTTCCTAGCATCATTTGAAAATGGTAAGAAAGCTGTTATGTATCAGTATTCTTAACAAATTATGCTAAAAGAATAGCAAAGGTAGAATTGGCAAGGAAATGTGCTCCCACTTCGTTTAACAGATTATTTTTAAGCAATAGGTAGTTTAAAATAATACTGATAAGAATGTAGATAATATTGCTAGAGATTGGAGTTGATTTGAGAAACTAATGGCTGAAGCTCTACAGAGTCACATGGAATGTACTATAAGGATAATCTCTGGCTAAATTTAAGCTGTGGGAGAAACATAAGATTTAATCAACTGTTGCAAATAATTTGATCTCAGGGTCATAAGTGCCTTAAATTAAATCCTTCTCAACAGGATCCAATCTGAATCATTAAAGCCATGTTACGCACAGTCTATAATCACTGTGCATACCCATTTGTGCTTGATTTATGATTAAGTACAGTGAATGGTAGTTCCTAATTGCCTGTTTCTAAGTACTAGAATTAAGCTGGAAAAAAAAAGGTTTTATTTACATTGCCACTGTATCTTATCTTATATAGTGAAAACATTTATCCCAACATGGTTGCTTTAGCTGTTCTCTATTCTTATGCCATGTTTGTATGGTTATGTCATTTTGAAAGTTGGTTACGCTTGCCTGAAATGCAAACCACTCACTAGTTTAGAAGAGCTTATTGTTGTGAGATGGGTGCCAATATAAATTTGATAAATAAATAAATAAAAATAAATATCACCTTTTTTGGAATTTAATACACAACTGTAGCATTGGCACAACCTGGTCCTTCAACAAATACTTAATCTTTCTTCGTACGGAACTCCTTGGAATCTCCCAAATCGTACCATAGAGTCCAATTGGTTGAAACGAGCTCTAGTAAAAGCTCTTCTGAGATATTCAGGCAAAAAAAAATTGTTAAATACTTTTCTAATTGAAAGACTGATTGGTGTTGGGCCAGCCACTTCAAGGACTTGACATGTTTAAGGGATGCTATATCCTCTTGGGCAGCCACGTCCAAAACCCTTTGTTTGAAACTTTTCTTGGCCTTCAAATCTAACTGAACTGGAAAATGAATTGAAAATCCATATTGTGAGATGGTATTGGTTGGTCAGGCCGCCCAGGCACAAGAAGGCATATTATGCCTCTGCTCTTCAAAACAAAGCTTGGGTAATCTGTCTGAGTCCACGGATAGGATCTTCAGCCAATAATTAAATACTTTTGGTTCCGAGTGGCTTTGTATGGGGGGTATACCTAACTCTGCTCTTAGTGCTTGAGTTGGTGTTGACTTGTCCACCCCCAAGATGCATTTCAGAAAACAGGACTGTATCTGTTCAAGCAAAGGGACATTTAAGTGACTCCACAATTCTGAACCATACGTGATCATTGGGACAATTTTACTGTTATATACCTTTATAACTGGGGTTAACAATCCTGGCTAGCTGTGGTTGATTAGTTGCCTTGAGGCACTGGCACAGGCTGTAGCCTTTAGGAAACTTCTCTTGAAATGAGGGAGCCTTGATCCAGTTTCAGTAAAAACAAGCCCTAGGTATAGACAGGACTTAACTTGGTCTCTATGTTCCCTGTCCAGGGTCCAGTTATACCTTATCCTCCTCTTCCCAAAAACAACTACCTTAGTCTTAGATTTGTTGATGAACAGGTAGTTAAGTGTGCAATACATGCTAATCCTGCGTAGCAATCTTCTCATTCCTATTTGGGTGTGTAACATCAGTACCATATCATCTGCGTAAAGCTGTAGGTTCACATGTTTATTTTTGATTTTAGGCATATATGTATCCATTGAATATAAAAACTTTGGGATGTCACTTATATATAAATTAAGCAAAATAGGGGCCAGTATGCATCCTTGTCTGACTCCTTTGTGAGTATTAATAGACCCTGTTAAGGAACCATTTGCTCTAGTATGTACCCTTAGGCAGGAATTTGAATATAATGCCTTAATTAGAGAGAAGAGTCTGGGTTCCATATTCATGTCTGTTAATTTCTTCCAAAGGAGGTCCCTGTTTATTGAGTCTAATGCTACACTAAGATCAATGAAAGTTGTATACAGTTGATTCCCATTAGCTGTGTATTTGTCTATTAAGTGGTGTAAGATAAAACAATTAACAATGGTAGAGCGTCCAGGTCTAAAACCAGCTTGCTCTTCGGGTAGCAGGTCCTTTTCAATCACCCAATCTTCAATCTTATGTAAAAGATATTTAGCATACAATTTAGCTACAATATCAATTAGACCGATTGGTCAATAATTAGAGGGGTCACCCTTATCCCCTTTTTTATAGATGGGAATCATGATAGAGAGCTCCCAACCAGCTGGAATTTGGCAGGAGTTGTTTAAGTGGGTAAATAAGCCAGCAAGTAGGGGAGCCCACCAATTAATGTGTCCTTTAAATAATTCAGGGGGAAGATCTTCACCAGGAGCCTTGTTAGGCTTCAGAGTCTGTATGAGACCTCTAATCTGCCATTCAGTTACTGGGGGCATAATGGAAAGGGACTGCAAGCCTTCTGTATTACATTTTGTAGATCCACCATTCCATTACCACTTGGGGCTATGAAAAGTTGTCTATAATATTCCTCCCAGGTGGAGGCAGGTATTGGAACATCCAAGGAGAACCTATGTTCTTTCAGTATTCCTGTGACTGAATGCCAGAAAAAGACTGGATTTGTATTTTTGGCAGCTAACTCTAGGTTTTGCCAGAGTGAGGATAGATAGATAGATTTCTTGCATTTTTGATGGTTTTCTTGTACTTTTGTTTGAGTGCTAGCATGGCAGTATGATTATTATTTGAAGGCTGAGTAGGTAGGTAGGTAGGTAGGTAGAGAGATAGATAATGTGCCATCAAGTCATTTTGACTCCTAGCAACCATATAGATAGATTTTCTTGAAGACAAGAAAATTGTCTATCCCTAACCTGTTCCTACAAGTTTTCCAACGGTAAATTCATTGCTACTGTAACTGAGTCCCTTCACCTGCTGGTTGTCCTCTTCTTGTCCTTCCTTCCACCTTTCCCAGCATCAGAGCCTTTTCCAGAGCGCTGGGTCTTCACATAATATGTCTGAAGTAGGATCATTTGAGTCTGATCATCTGTGCCTCGAATGAGAACTCCAGGTTGATTTGTTTGATGACCCATCAGTTTGTTTTCTTGGCTGTCCATGAAAATTTCAGGAGTCTTCTCCAACACCAAAGTTCAATACTCTTCCTATCCTGTTTCTTTAAAGTCCACTTTAAAGTCCAACTTTTGCTTCCATACACTATCACATGGAATACCATGGCTTGCACAATTCTGATCTTTGTAGGTAGAGACACATCATTTGAATATCTTTTCCAAGACCTTCATAGCTGCTCTACCAAGTGCTAGTCTGTGGCATATTTCTGACTACTTGTTCCTTTACTATTGATGTTTGATCCTAAAAGGCAGAAGCTATCCACCACTTTGGTATCTTCATTGTCAATTCTAAGGCTGGTTATTCTACCTGTTGTCTTTAATTTGGTCTTCTTTATATTTAATGTTAGTCCCATTTTTTCACGGTGCTCTTTGATGTTTAGAACTTGAGCTTGCAGATCCTTTGCATTTTCAGCTATCAGGGTAGTGCCATCAGCATAGTGCAGATTATTGATGTTTCTTTCCAGTTTTAAAACCATACTCATCTTTCTTCTAATCCAGCTTCCCTTAATATACAGTATATACCATGTATATGTTGAATAAATAAGGGTAGAGTAGGCAGCCTTGTCACATTCCTTTACTGACCTGGAGTCAGTGTGTTTTGCCATGTTCTGTCTGTACTGTGGCTCCCTGACCTGTATATAAGTTTCTCATGTGGATAGTAAGATGTTCTAGGATTCCCATTTTTCTGACCACATTCCACAGCTTGACATGATCAACAAATCAAGGGCTATAATCAATAAAATACTGTAATGGTGTGTGAGAATGACCTTGGGAGATGGATGTCATGCCCAGCCCAAGAATGACAAAGAATCAGTCCAGCCAAACTTCAGTTCTCTATTTGCTAACACCATATAGACAGAATCTTGCCAGACTATGCAATGCAATCTTGCAATGCTACCTAACCTAAGGGAAAATAACCTGGGAAAGCATTAGAGCGGGGCTATTCTGAACCTCTTAGTTTTCCCACAATTGCCTCCTAGACTATGTTGCCTCTTATATTCTCCCACAGCTGCATAACAGGCAGAGAAAGAAACTCAGAAAAGAACCTCCCAAGCTTATCAGGCTGTAAAAAGAGAAAGTGGGAGATTTGTACTTTCAGACTAGCAAGATTCTGTTAATGTAGCCTTACAATAAAGTAGAATGAGCTCATCTGGTCATGTTTCCTGTCTGATCTACCTGGGAAGGCTGATATCAATCTTGCAAATCTGAAAGTCCAAATCTTATTACTTACATGACTTATTTTTGGTATTCTTTGGCTTTTTCAATTATCCAGCATGCATCAGCAATAATGTCTCATGTTCCTCAGCCTTTTCTAAAGCCAGCTTGAACATCTGGCATCTCTTTTTCCATGTAGGGCTCTAATCTGTATTGGATGATCCTAAGCATTATTTTGCTAACATGTGAAATGAAGGATATTGTACGATAGTTTGCACACTTCAGTGGGTATTCCATCAGTTCATGTGGCCTTCCAACTTTTTAGTGACTGGAGTGCTGATCTAACTTCATCTTCTAGTACTAGAGGCTCTTGTAAGTAGGGAATATCTAAGGTATCTTGGATGTTATCATCTCTACTGTATACTAAAGTGATAATCTGCCTCCGGCATCTTCCTACTATACATTGCTGCTGCCCAATATGGGTGCCTGCTTGCTTTAGCTGGGCAGCTGGGATGACCTTCACACCTTGGATGACCCTGCTGGGAATATATACTCTTGGCATACACTCCCAACATTCTTTGTTCATCCATCCCAGGAACACACACACACACACACCCCACCACAATGAGGCAGCACAGTAGGACTTAGGTGGGGGGACTTTGATAGACTTAGGGAAAAATTTGTAGATGTTGAACTTGGAAGTAAAAATATGGCAGAACATAAGTAATCTCTCTGTTTTTTAAACTGAATGTGGCTGGGTGGAAAATTGTGATTGGTCCATAGGTACTGTATATTCAGTACTTCTAAAGCCATGTATATTTATACTGGGAAGTACAGTACATAAGATGTGGAAGGTCTATAGTTGAATCACCAACACTGAGGAGTTTGTAAAAGGAAGAAGATATGACTGTGTTAGCACACCTCTTAGACAGCACAGATTTGGAATCCATCAGGTAGCTTTCTTCAACATGATGCTGTCCATGTATATTTGAATACTCCTGCTGTCATTACCAATTAGCACAGTCCCTGGCTAGGAAAGTTGGGAGTTCAGTACAGTGCATGTGGATTTACTAGGGTGAGGAGGGCTGCCACATTTTCTAAATGAGATTCATAGTAAGTGCTCTTACAAGCCCATTTAAGCTATTCATTCTATTCAACCTCAACATAATTATTTCATCAGTTTCAGTATGCAAGAACCTGAAGGCTGCATTCATGCTTTAAATCACATTCACGAAAAGTGTAGGGTAGGGAAGGGCAAAATTACAATTTCTCATAACTTCTGAGTATCCAGAAGAAGGGGTAAATAAACTCAATATGCAACTGTGTGTGTGTGAAAGAGAGAGAAAGAATTTTGCACAGCGCAGTCCATCAACATAACACAAAGTTTAAGTGCATAAAATTATTTGAACCAAACACAGAGAAGCACAATCCTGTGTTTAGTAAATGTAATAGTTTGAACGTGTGAATGGCATTTTGAGGCTACATGAAAAACCCAGCTACTTGTGGGGTATTTTGGTATTTGCTACTGTTTAAAGGTATATCGAGAACCAGTCTGATCTAGTGGTTAAGGCATCAGGCTAGAAACCAGGAGACTGTGAGTTCTAGTCCCACCTCAGCATGAAGCCATCTGGGTGACCTTTGGCCAGTCACTCTCTCTTAGCCCTGGGAAGGAGGCAATGGCAAACCACTTCTGAAAATCTTGCCAAGAAAACTGCAGGGATTTGTCTAGGCAGTCTCTGAGAATCGGACATGATTGAGCTGATTAAAAAAAAGTATAAAGGAGTGTACTATATATGTCTCAAATTATACAGTGCTAATGAAAAGACTCCTATGTAAACAATGAGAAAGTTTTCAATTCAGATGTGGAAAAGACATTTACATTGGCTTTGGAAGTGGAAGATGCGATGAGAGCCATTCAACTGAAAATATATGTTCTCAACAATTTATCATACTTTTAAAATTTGAATTTCTCAAGTTGTTGGTGCTCCTGTTGGGTTTGTAGTGAAATTATAGCATTATAATGGGTGGAAGTCATATTTTTTGCTTTATAAGCATTTACTTGTTTATAGCCTTTTATAAATGCCTAGTTTAAATTTACGTCAATGAAACCTGGTGTCCACATAGCTGTAGAAAATATTACTGTTAACCTCTGCTTGGACCTACTTTTTTTTTTACAGCTTCCAAATGCTTTGGAAGATGTGCTGCAGAAGTTTGATAATCAAATTTATCTTTCTGAGCATATTTTTTTTAAAAAACCATAGGCATTCTGTATAAAAGTCACTACGTTTTTCTACTTTTTCTACTAAAGTTAAATTGAATGTAAATCTTACATATTTTATGAACACTTAGACGGTACATAATCTTTATTTAGTAAATTACTTGATGCCTGGTCAAGAAACTGGAGTTTTATAGCTCAGACATGGCAAACAAAGCCTCATCTAGCACGTGCACCAAGCCAGTGAGCTCTGATTACAAACAACAAAATATTCTGTAGGCTTTTTTCCAGGTTCTGCTTCCATTTTTTAATTCCTGACCATTCCTATAATAGAGGTTTAAATGAGATTGTGCCCCTTAGCCATCTTCTTTGTTGCTACTGAAAGTTCCTTCTATTTTTGAATGATAGCCACTAAAAATTGACTCCTTGCCTGTGAAATTCTGTCCCTATTTTGAACAGTAGTTGTTTACAGTTCTTCTTTCATTGTTTTAAAATATAGATCTTTTCAGCTTTAGCCATTCAGAATGTCATGTAGGCCTCAAAAAGCTAGGCTAATCTATTGCTCATGAAAACACTGGTCATGATCTGCACATTTCCCATTCCTGTACATGGTACAACTATTCTTGCTCTGTTATATTGAAGACTAGTTCTGTGGCTATAACAGAATTAGCACATAACTCATGAGGGTCATGGTGGGATCTCCCACTACATATTAGTATGCTGGTGATTGGGGAACTGATTACTTTTCCCTCTTGCTGTGATCTGTGAAAATGCTTAGATCATCCAGACGAGTTTTGTTAAAATATTAGACTGGAATTGTAATTCCCAATCTAGAAATTAATTAGGATAAAATATTTATCAAAATTCCCAGCTAGACTGATTGGATACTGTTGGGAGTCATGCACTTTATGGAAATGCATAACACTAAACTAAGTAAATGCTTGTTTGAAGTAATAGTTAACTAATTTCTACTAAGTATTTGTTTGCCTTTAATGCAACTATATTGCATTATTACTATAGAGTGAATTTACTTATATTTCTGTAAAACCTAATGCAGGATACAAAGAGAATTTGCATTGAAAATGAATGCAGGGAAGAATTGGAAAACTGGAAACAAGAATATGGCTGTAATCTCATGACACCCTAGACCCTAACCTAACCATATTGACTATATTTTAGTCAAGAATGTTGATGAATTATGCCTGTGACTAGTTGGTGGCTTACTGTATCATGCAATCCCAGAAATTTTGCTTTGATAACCCATAGTTAAACTAAACATAAGAGTGTCATGTGCAAACAATAATTGCCCTACACATTTAATTAAAACTCTGTACTTCATGCACAAAAATAAAATACAGACACCACAGGAAGAAAAAAATAAATGAAGCAGGAAAGAATTTGAAGTACTTCACTGCTTGCAAGAAGCCAGTTTACTTTGGTTTCTCATGTTCATAAGTTGCACAGTTCTTTAAACTAGGGGTGAGCAAGTCAATGCCTAGCCCAAATCACCATTCTCACTGTTGTTCCACATACATTCATTCACCCTCAAAAGAAGCATTTTTAAGGTGAAAGATTTATACAATCTGAAGAGAAACCAGAATATGTTTTTAAACCTATGTTTTCCCAAAATATATTTATAAAATTGTACAGTTTGTATTGAAAATGACACCAGAACTTCTGGAAAGTGTTCTTATCTAGGAGGTAAGTGTCTACCTTATTTCAGAACAGTCATCAGATAAAGAGGAAGTGAAGCTACACCCCTACTACACAGACAAGGTCAAGACAACATAGGCTCACAGCTATAGAACTCAAGACAAAGCTGGGCTGAACAATAAAAAATATGTCCCACAATTTCAGACAATCATCACCTAGATTTCTCAGGAAATACTGTGCTTGCAGTATTTAATTATGTACCTCAGAGCTCTCAGTATTGTCAGCAACTGCAATTCTTAGCTCATTTAAGTGGTCTTGTGAGAAAAGTCCCTCACTGAATAAATTTGACTAAGTCTTGAGAAGCAGCAAAAAGGTTTTATTAACGTTTTTGCAAGGACGGGTGCCCAGCCAAAATAGGCACACCCCTTCACACAAAGCATGCAGTTTTATTCCCTACCCCGGCCATTAGAAGCCCTCCTCCTGTTCCCCGTTAGACAGGTACTTAGGAGTTAACAGCCTATCCGAAATGCCTAAAATACTGTAGGAAGTCCCGCCTCTTTTTATATCTCCCATTCCTCACTTTTTACCTCCCCCAGTCCCTTATTTACTTTTTTCCTTATAAGGCAGCTAACCCCCTTGGAGCAAGTAGGTCAGGGTTTTGTCTGACCACAAAGTTTGCTAGAACTGGTTTTGAGCATATTTTCAGCATTGATTAGGCAGCTTATTTCCTTTACACCCGCTAATATGGAGACACAGCCTCCTGTTCCCCTAACCACATATCCCACATCCTCAATATACTGACAAGCAAGGCTAGTTTTGCGATTAACTAGAAAGCAAGCTTCATTTGGCAATTTACTGAAAAAGCAAGTTCTTTTCTATTGTAGAAATAACTATTGCAAAAACAACATTGTTATCCCCTTTTCTCACAGTCTCCATATTCTACATCTGCTCCCTGTATCCCCTGGGTAGTTTTCTGACCTTTTGAGTCCATTTTGTGGCCCAATAAACTAACTACTGACTTACCTCACTTTGACTTCCTTCAGTTTGACCAGTGCTAGATTTTCCCTTTCCTTTGCCATTAGGAAAAATAGGCCATAAACAGGACAATAACCAATACAGATAGTCCTTGTTGAATGACCACTTTTGTGTGCAGCATCTTTTCCTAATCTTGGCTTATTAAGAGCTTCAGCTTTCTTGGCAGTTTCAGGCTATGTGTATGTACTCTTCCTTGATTTCCTGTAGCTCTTTCTACCTTGAAAATATACCATCTTTTGTTCTGATATCTTCTGTTTAGCCACTAGAGCCATGCAAAGCCTTAAAAGAGAGGTTTAGTTCAACAAAACTCTGGCTAAAGCAAATTTGCAAGTCAAAGCAAAAGAAAAGGAATTTTTGAATGCATTGGAGCCTTTCAAAGCACTAGTAGATTCAGGTGCTTTATTACTGAACTTCTCACAGCCAATATATGGCATTACAATTTTAATTTCTCTTTCATATACAAAGAACGCTGTAGGCAGTGACTGTAGCGATTGGCTGGTTACTCACAACCATGCCAGGAACCCATCAATTTAAAGCCTTATTAAAGCCTATTAAAGCTCTTTTGTAGTGGCAAGGCTAACATTACTTTGGCTTCAGTTAGTTTCTCAGCTCTCAACTTCTCAACTTTAGGCATTAATCTTAACTTTATTGTGCAAATGAAATGTCACACTTCTATATTACTCCTGCAAACACAGCTGGGAATTTGATCAGTTTTCAGCATCCTGAATAAGGTTAAAGATGACCTTACCTCTAAATTATGCACAATCGGGTCAGATGTAATTCTCCTGACACTCAACGTACACAGACATTGTCCAAAACTGCTGCTGCTGTGCTGCTGCTGCTGCTGCTGCTGCTTATTATTATTATTATTATTTTAAAAGGTAGCAGTGGCAATACTACTGATGCCACTGTTTTTGCACCAGCCTCTTTTTCTGTGGCTTGTCTACAGTACCTCTGTGCCATTGCACCTGACAGGGCCATCCTGCTTCTGCTGCCTCTGCAAGTCTCAACTATCAGAGAGGATTACCAGTAAGCCATGGCCCTGACACAACCAAGACTGGCCAGTGATGTTGAGGTCCTTAGCAGGATGGCCTATACATTCTAAACCTCTATGTCAAACTTTCTGGCACCCCAGGAAGCCCAATGATTACAGACAGAAAGTTACACCCTCCCCCTCACAAAAGGCAAGTCAATAATTACTTTTCCAAATCCTGTAAGCATGACAAATTTTGGCCAGTATGCCCAAATTTTCAGCTTGGCACCCACTGATGCCAGGGATGAGGTGTCTTTACCAATTGGGACCAAATTTACCAAACAATCAGGCCAACTGTCCTGACATCCCAGTAAACCAGTGATCAGAGGCAGCAAAGCATACGAACCTGGAAGTGGAAACCAGTGGACACTTTTCAGGGTTGTCCTAGAAAAGCAAGGGAAATATGTGCTTATTTTGAGTACGGTTTGTAACTTTTTATTTTTACACTGATGTTAGATACTTTTCATATTGATTCAGCCAACTTTTCTATGTACTTTTTGCCAGACAGCTTGGGAACTGTTGTGTTGTCCTTTTCTCATCTTTGACACTGAACTTTACCATTCTATTTATTATTTATTTTTGAAGTTGATGTCAAAGTATCATCTAACAACATTTCTCAAACAGTAGTGAACAGCTGTATTCATGGCTTAAAAATGATATATGGTGGAGATTCACTGAATTATGTCTCCCTACTTAACTGATCATTATTAAACTTCACCAGCAATATTTTTATTGTCTGGAAGTCTATGGTCTGTGGATTTTTTAATGAGTAACAGACAAGTAGCTTCTGTGTGAAATGACATAAAGCAAGAATATTATCCTTTAAAAAAAGCACTGCTGATTAATTTAGGAACATTAATTATGTCAGTTGAGCCACTGGGAAATATCTTCAGGCTTGAAAGTCTAATAGAACAAAAAACTCCAACAGGAATTACTAATCTTCAAATCCTATTAGACCATAGAAAAACTTTAAGATCCATTTAAAACAATCCCTGGTTCAAGCCATGACTCCAAGCAATCATTCTAGGACAGAGCTACTGATTCAAGTTCATTTCATTCTGGTTCTGTCCTCCAACAAATCTGAGTCAGAGCATACTTAAAGCAGTGATTTGGTTCAATTGATTCAGATTTCAGTAGGCCCAATCATTGTTCTTTGCAGAGCAAAAAGTGATTTGGTTAATAACCTTTAACTTATTGAAACTTAATATTTTAAACTAGTATGGGTATCTTTGTACAATATAATCTAGTAGAGTTACTATAAATACTCATAGGAGTAATGGAGGAAGACTTGCAACTTGTTTGACTTTCATATGATGAGGAGCTTCACATATATTTTGAGAAATGCCAAATGAAATGTTAGGAGGTGCTTCTCCCACAGTACAAATGTATAAACCTTCCATTCCATATTACACAGGAACTGTAGAGAAGATGAGCCCAGTACTTCTGCTTTTACATTTACTTGAACACCCAAACCTGCACAAAAATCGATTTTTGTAACTGGTGTAGTCTAATTTGTTAGAAATATAGTGCAGCCCAGCGGCACTTGACTTGGATGAGGTCACTCTGAGGTTTTCTCAATTGCATGTTTCTTATAATTTCAGAAGTTTATGGCTAGTAGTCAATAGACTTACTATAGTAATTTTAATCAAAGGGTCAATGTTCATTTCTTCTTATATGACTCTGGCTATAATATCCAAGTATCCATTCAATTCATATAAATATTTGTAGAGCATGAACATTTTCAACAGGTAAGATTTTCAGATTCAATGAAAACACCCTTCCCCAATATGATATCTCACAAAGGTATTGAACTACAACTCACAGCATCTCTACTCAGAGTAGTATGACAGTACACAATGAAAGAGGTTGTAGTCCAATTTATCAGTTGATGGCAGGTCTGTCAGGGATCATTCAGACCAATACTTGAACTAGAAAATTTGAAAGCAGAAATTACTAAAGTAGTTGTATTGCAGATACTAGAAAAACTTTAATAATGAAGAAAATCAACTCCTGCAAACTGTAAGGCTCAACCCATCTATATGACAGGCCCTAGATTCAAATCTTACATTTCTCTCTTCTTTTCATGCATTGTAAGGGGACTGAGAGCCACCTGTTTCTCAGTAGGAAGGGCTATTGACACCTCTGTACTGTTGTAATAGACCAGTCTGGTTTCAAACTTTTTGCTTCTGACCTTTCATATTCTAGCTCTTACAAAGCTGGGGAAGGCTGGTTGCCATCTCTTGCTGTAACATGGACAAAAACACACAAACAAACCACTTACCATTTATTTTCAAAAAGGAAATTGTAGTTGCTGGATGAAAGGAGCTGAGCTCAGTTTGAGGGCTAATCTTATCCTTTTCATTGTTTACTTATTTATGCATTTATATTTCAAATTTCATCACCACCCATCTCCCTCAAACTTTTACTTCTTCATAAAAGTGCTTAGTATGGTCATTTGGGATGTATATGTATGGCTATTGCATCAACTGTGACTCTACATGAGACAGGTGGACTTAGTAAGCATACCTGGGTTACAACTTCTGTTGACTACTTCAACAGGTTCTTTAAAAATCTGGGAATTACATTTAGTGCAAAATTCAGCAGGTAGATTATTATGTGGTGCATGGTACAGAAATCATGATGCCTCTATTGAATTTAATTTAATAGTGCTTTTGTTGACCCTTGAAGCTATAAATAGCTTGGGGCCTGACTGTCTGCGGGACTGTCTCTCCCACAGTGAACTTGCCTACCTAATTTTAGCATAGTGGGTGGGAGCATTATGTACATCACCTTGAGTTGTACAAAATAAAGGCAAGTATGACCACTACCACCATGACAATAATCTCTTTTGAATAACCTCCTGCTGCCAGAATATTTAATATGTGAGTTTCTTCTTTTGTGAGGCTCCCAGCCTATGAACTGCATTGCCAAAGGATGTGGTTTAATTCCATACCCTCCCAGTATTCAAGAAAATTATAAAAATCCATCTCTGTCACCAAGCATGGTTAGTTACATTTATTTTAACATTATTATTTTAGTTTTTACCTAATTTTAATTGTGCTGTTTTATAGTTTGTATTTTTAATTGCTGTAAGCCACTTGGAATGTCATATGGACAGAAAAACAGTTTAATAAATAATGAAATTTATCTTCCCACTTTTTGAAAGAAATGCACATAATATCACAAATTTACCCATAAGCATGTATTGGCAAGAAAATTCAGTCCATAACTTTTTAGACTTGTTTTCTTCTGTGCACTATTAACATTGCTGCTATTAGGTCAACATACAGAACAGTTATAATTCCATTATGCTTTTCTTTTTCCTGTTTATCAGGTAATGATTATGCTAATCTATTCAAGGGACATATTGAAATCAAAGCCATTGCAATACATTTTTGTTGTTTATTCGTTCAGTCGCTTCCGACTCTTCATGACTTCATGGACCAGCCCACGCCAGAGCTTCCTGTCAGTCGTCAACACCCCCAGGTCACCCAGGGACGAGTCCGTCACCTCTAGAATATCATCTATCCATCTTGCCCTTGGTCGGCCCCTCTTCCTTTTGCCTACCACTCTCCCTAGCATCAGCATCTTCTCCAGGGTGTCCTGTCTTCTCATTATGTGGCCAAAGTATTTCAGTTTTGCCTTTAATATCATTCCCTCAAGTGAGCAGTCTGGCTTGATTTCCTGGAGGATGGACTGGTTTGATCTTCTGGCAGTCCAAGGCACTCTCAGAATTTTCCTCCAACACCACAGTTCAAAAGCATCGATCTTCCTTCGCTCAGCCTTCCTTATGGTCCAGCTCTTGCAACAATATGTTACTACAGGGAATAACATTGCTTTAACTATGCGGACCTTTGTTGTCAGTGTGATGTCTCTGCTCTTAACTATTTTATCGAGATTTGTCATTGCTCTTCTCCCAAGGATTAAACGTCTTCTGATTTCCTGACTGCAGTCAGGATCTGCAGTAATCTTTGCACCTAGAAATACAAAGTCTTTCACTGCCTCTACGTTTTCTCCCTCTATTTGCCAGTTATCAATCAAGCTGGTTGCCATCATCTTGATTTTTTTGAGGTTTAGCTGCAAGCCAGCTTTTGCACTTTCTTCTTTCACCTTCATCATAAGGCTCCTCAGTTCCTCTTCGCTTTCAGCCATCAAAGTGGTATCATCTGCATATCTGAGATTGTTAATGTTTCTTCCAGCGATTTTAATTCCAGCCTTGGATTCCTCAAGCCCAGCATGTCGCATGATGTGTTCTGCATACAAGTTGAATAGGTAGGGTGAGAGTATACAGCCCTGCCGTACTCCTTACCCAATCTTAAACCAGTCCGTTGTTTTGTGGTCTCTTCTTACTGTTCCTACTTGGTCGTTATACAGATTCTTCAGGAGGCAGACAAGATGACTTGGTATCCCCATACCGCTAAGAACTTGCCACAATTTGTTATGGTCCACACAGTCAAAGGCTTTAGAATAGCCAATAAAACAGAAATAGATGTTTTCTGAAACTCCCTGGCTTTTTCTATTATCCAGCAGATACTGGCAATTTGGTCCCTAGTTCCTCTGCCGTTTCTAAACCCAGCTTGTACATCTGGCAATTCTCGCTCCATGAATTGCTGAAGTCTACCTTGCAGGACCTTGAGCATTACCTTACTGGCATGTGAGATGAGTGCCACTGTTCGATAGTTTGAGCATTCTTTAGTGTTTCCCTTTTTTGGTATGGGGATATAAGTTGATTTTTTCCCATCTGATGGCCATTCTTGTGTTTTCCAAATTTGCTGGCATATAACATGCATTAGAGGGAGAAAATGTAGAAGCAGTGAAAGACTTTTTATTTCTAGGTGCGAAGATTACTGCAGATGCTGACTGCAGTCAGGAAATCAGAAGACGCTTAATCCTTGGGAGAAAAGCAAATCTCGATAAAATAGTCAAGAGCAGAGACCTCACACTGACGACAAAGGTCTGCATAGTTAAATCAATGGTGTTCCCCGTAGTAACATATGGCTGCGAGAGCTGGACCATAAGGAAGGCTGAGAGAAGGAAGATCGATGCTTTTGAACTGTGGTGTTGGAGGAAAATTCTGAGAGTGCCTTGGACTGCAAGAAGATCAAACCAGTCCATCCTCCAGAAAATGAGGCCAGACTGCTCACTTGAGGGAATGATATTAAAGGCAAAACTGAAATACTTTGGCCACATAATGAGAAGACAGGACACCCTGGAGAAGATGCTGATGCTAGGGAGAGTGGAAGGCAAAAGGAAGAGGGGCCGACCAAGGGCAAGATGGATGGATGATATTCTAGAGGTGATGGACTCATCCCTGAGGGATCTGGGGGTGTTGACGACTGACAGAAAGCTCTGGCGTGGGCTGGTCATGAAGTCACGAATAGTCGGAAGCAACTAAACGAATAAACAACAACAAAGGATGCATTACCTTGACAGCATCATCTCGCAAGATTTTGAACAGTTCAGCTGGGATGCCATCATCTCCTGCTGCCTTGTTATTAGCAATGCTACTTAAGGCCCATTCAACCTCACTCTTCATGTCTGGCTCTAGCTCACTGACCACACCGTCAAAGCTATCCCTGATATTGTTATCCTTCCTATACAGGTCTTCCGTATATTCTTGCCACCTTTTCTTGATCTCTTCTTCTTCTGTTAGGTCCTTGCCATCTTTGTTTTTGATCATACCCATTTTGGCCTGGAATTTACTTCCAATGTTTCTAATTTTCTGGAAGAGGTCTCTTGTCCTTCCTATTCTATTGTCTTCTTCCACTTCCACGCATTGCTTGTTTAAAAATAATTCCTTATCTCTTCTGGCTAACCTCTGGAATTTTGCATTTAATTGGGCATATCTCCCCCTATCACTGTTGCCTTTTGCTTTCCTTCTTTCTTGGGCTACTTCTAGTGTCTCAGCAGACAGCCATTTTGCCTTCTTGGTTTTCCCTGTCTTTGGGATGTATTTTGTTGCCACCTCCTGAACGATGTTGCGAACTTCTGTCCATAGTTCTTCTGGGACCCTATTTACTAAATCCAGTCCCTTAAATGTATTCTTCACCTCCACTGCACATTCCTTAGGTATATTAGTGAGCTCATATCTAGCTGATCTGTGGGTCTTCCCTAATCTCTTGAGTCTGATCCTAAATTGTGCAAGAAGAAGTTCGTGATCTGAACTACAGTCAGCTCTGGGTCTTTTTTTTACCGACTGTATAGATGTCTGCCACCTTTGTCTGAAAAGGATGTAGTCAATCTGATTTCGGTGTTGTCCATCTGGTGAAGTCCATGTATAAAGTTGTCTCTTAGGTTGTTGGAAGAGAGTGTTTGTTATGCAGAGTGAGTTGTCTTGGCAAAATTCTATCACCCTATGTCCTGCCTCGTTTTGTTTTCCCAGGCCATGCGTACCTCTAATTCCAGGTGTCATTTGACTGCCCACCTTAGCATTCCAGTCTCCTGTGATGAAAATAACATCTCTTTTAGGTGTGTTGTCCAGTAGGTGCTGCAGATCTTCACAGAACTGCTCTACTTCAGCTTCTTCAGCATCTGTGGTTGGGGCATATATTTGGATCACTGTGATGTTAGATGGCTTGCCCTGAATTCGAATTGAGGTCATTCTATTGTTTTTTGGATTGTATCCAAGCACTGCTTTAGCCACTTTACGATTAATTATGAAGGCTACTCCATTTCTTCTGTGGTCCTCTTGTCCACAGTAGTAGATCTGGTGGTCATCTGATGTGAAGTGGCCCATTCCAGTCCATTTCAGTTCACTGACGCCCAGAATGTCTATCTTTAATCTTGACATCTCACCAATAACCACATCCAATTTGCCCTGGCTCATAGATCTTACATTCCAGGTTCCAATGGTGTGCTGATCCTTAGAACATTGGATTCGCCGTTCACCACCAGCACCGTCGGCCGCTAGCCGTCATTTCGGCTTTGAGCTAGCTGCGTCATCATTTCTGGGGCTAGTTGAACTCATCCTCTGTTCCTCCCCAGTAGTCTTTTGACCATCTTCCGACCTGGGAGTCTCATCTTCCGATGGTATACCGACATATCTCTGGTTGTACTGATCCATTTAGTTTTCACGGCAAGAATACTGGGGTGGGTTGCCATTACCTTTCCCAGGGATCGCATTTAGTCTGACCTCCCTGTCATGACCTTCCCATCTTGGGTGGCCCTTCACGGTTTAGCTCATGGCATCATTGAGGTGCTCAAGCTCCAGCACCACAACAAGGTAATGATCCTTTGCTGAAGTTACAATGCATTAGATTACATTTTATTGTCTGAGAAATATAAATTATGTCAATCATAGTTTCACATGGGGAATCAGTGATTGAAACATTCAGATTATTCAGTGATTAACATTAAATGAGTAAATTATATGTTAAAATCAAAAGCTACATCTAGAAGCCACTTTTTTTTTCCTTTTTAACTCAGCCTCTCTATAGATATTACAGACATTTGAACATCTATTTATGGGCATCACTGTTCAAAAAGAACAGTGACCAATTGGAACAAGTTCAGAAGAAGGCCATCAAGTTGGTGAGAGGTATGGAAGTTAGGTCTGTGAGGAAGAGTTAAAGGAGAGCAGTATGTTCATCCTGTAGAAGAAGAGATATGTTAGCAGTCTTCAAATATCTGAATTATCACACAGAAGGAGTGGACTTATTCTCTACTGTCCCAGAGAGATGGACCACAATAAATGGGTAAATCTACAAGGAAGAAGGTTCAGGCTAGTTCATCTCTAATGGAATAGGCTGCCATATGAAATGGTGACTTCTCTTTCACTGGAGTTCTTCAGACAGAGGCTGAATAGTCATCTGTCAGAGATGCTTTAGCAGATCTTGCTCTGAGGGTCGCTTGGAATGGATTATCTTTAATTATCTTTAAGGTATCTTCCAACTTTATGATTATAAGATTCCTTAAAAACGTACCTTGGTAAAAAAGATCTATTTGCAGTATGACATAGATGACTTTGCAAGATCTCTTTTTGTACTTTCACTGGAGTGAAGATTCATTGTATTCTTTTATTGTTATGTAGAAGTACCATATTCAGCTGATGAGTGGCTAAAGTTTTCAACCTAGTAAAGGCTATGAATCCAGAAAGGAAAGAGATAGATATTGTGCATTAATAGAATAGTTAAGTGCTTACTCCAAGACACAGAGCTGGTTATGAATCATATACGATTCTGACAATAGGAAAATGTTCTTTTAGACCACTTTCTCTGTTATTCCTTATCCACCCTTGACACCTAAAACTGGCTTACAAAGCTATTTCTTTTTCTATTGGATCCTTTTTTCCCTTGTGTTATTGCCAAAACATGAGCAATTTTTCTCCCTCTTTTCCTTAAGGACAATAATGCAATATCCATCTATTATTAAGGAAATGGAAGGAGAAGAAGAAACTTTGCATCATGGGATTAATAGAACTCCTACACACCTCTCTCATATCTTTTGCAAGATACCAAAATTGAAAAAGTTGAGGAGGGCATAAAATCAATATGAAATTTAAAAGATTCCCTACAAAAATTATCCAGAAAATGGAATATATGTTGAATTGGAGAGAGGTAAAATAGTATTTATTTTTAAACTACAGTATATTCATTTCTTCAGCTTCTCCAGATATGGGGAATTCAGGCATCCAATTAAACATGTACACATTGGGATAGATATTACAGAGAATTTTATGACAATAAGAACTGTTAAGTGGTGGAACAGTCTACCTAGTATAGTGATGGATTCTTTGTTGCTGGGAGCTCTCAAATGGGAATTGGATGGTCATCGGTGAGGAAGGTGTAGTGTATTCCTGCAGTAAGCAGAGACTGGAATAGATGACCTACCGCGTATATGTATAGATAAGCTGAGAATTTTAGGGGCCAAAATGCACCCCCAAAATCTGGTTCGGCTTAACTGTGAATGGGCTTATCCGTGAGTATATATGGTAATACTTTTTAAAAGTACAGTACCTGTATTTCCCATATATATTTGCTTTTAAGCCCATCCATGAATAAGCAGACCCTCAAATTTTTAACCAAAATACCATGAAAAATGTGGCTCAGCTTATCTGCAGGTGGCACATTTTTCATGGTATTTTGATTAAAAATTTGAGGGTCAGCTTCTCCATAGATGGGCTTATGCACAAGTATACATGGTATATATTCTATGATTCGGTGAAATTATATATCTCCAAGTGGCTCATTTTCAAAGAGGGTTTCAAAATTGTTAAAAGCTTAAACATAGACAAGGTTTAGGACAGAAATGTTGTTCTTTAACCAACATCCCCAAGTGCAAAAATGGTTTCAGGTATTTGGTCCATCACTCTAGGAATGCTCTGGGGGCTACAGCAGGTATGCTGACTATGTGCTGCATATAGCCCTCTAACATGCTCTTTCCCTCCTTGAACTAGTGCATACTCTAGTGCAGTGTTTCTCAATTTCAGCAGCTTTAAGATGTATGGACTTCAACTCCCAGAATTCCCCAGCCAGCCATGCTGGGAAATTCTGGGAGCTGGCTGGGGGATTCTGGGAGTTGAAGTCCGTACATCTTAAAGTTTCTGAGATTGAGAAACACTGCAGTAGTGCATACTTTATCCAAGGAAGCCATATTGTTGACTTTACAGCAAACTAGAATTAGGATAACTTTTTTTTCTTGTCTTTGTTTTTGCAGGAGGGATATTTGAAATGGTGGAAAATGAACCTGTTAATGTTGAAGAAATAGCTTTCAAGTTTGCAGTCACCAATATTAACAGAAACAGAACACTGATGCCTAATACTACATTGACCTATGACATCCAGAGAATTAACCTCTTCGATAGTTTTGAAGCCTCAAGACGAGGTAACTATCTCAGCATTGTAATGCCTTACTGAGTCTGCCCATTTTTCTATAAAATTTCTCAGTTTTTGTAGTAGTTAAATCAGCATACAATATTTCCATAGAGTTAATTAAAAGTCTGCTTTTTCCCCCTGTTATGGGACCATATATTTTTCACCCAGATACTGAGCATTAATTGTGTAATTGTCTGAAATGATTCAGTTCTTTATGTAAGAGCTAAAATAGTTGTGAGTGCTTGCAATATTGAAATACCTAGAGAGCAAGACTAAACGTATTTTCTTTGCTAATATTTAGCTTTATGATACTAATAGAATGTGACAGAAATTCCAACATTTCCTTACTTACAAAAGGAATCCTTTCTATTATTTTGAGAGTGTCAGGATTTTAAAGCTTAATTTGCAAGCATTCTTAATAGCACCTGCACGTTGAAGTTCACTACCAGAAATATTATCATTATTTTTAGAGAGAGATTGAATTGTCTATTAATCTTACACTTACTTTGCCTGTGGCATTGTTGTGAGGATTTGCAAAATACTTTCAGTTAAGCCCTTCTAATCAGACAGAAGTATTGACAGAATGCTTTCTGAAATATAGACCTGCTCACAGTGAAGTGTGCTGAAGTCTATTTTGCTTTTCCAAGTGTGGCGTTCTCTAGGTATATCAGACTTCATATCCCCAGATTCTGAGCTAGCAAAGCCATTAATCGTGCTGGATAAGAATGAAGACTAACACATCTGGATTCCACAAGTTTGAAGAAGGTCGATCTGCATTCAGCCTTGAATATTATAATCTCAAAAACAGAAAGCTTTTAGTCCTATTGTTCTAAATTATAACATTTAAATTAAAAATTAATAAAGGAAAAATGAGATTTAGCTCTACATTTTAGAAAAATAAACTGCATTACTATAAGTTCTAAATAATAATTACAACAGCATGGCAAACATATTAAATATAATTGCTCATAAAACTATTGGGTACACAGAACTTTAGAAGTCATTATTTATTAATATATTGGCAAACAGATCCTCCTTTTCCTCTGTATCCAACAATCTCTGTTTTGCTTTGTTTTTTGATGAGACAAGACTTTTGGTGTCAGTGTGCATTGTTACTTTTTTCAGAAAAAGATGAATTGATTAACTACCTGCTTGTCTAGCATCCTGGGGAACAATTTAATAAATAGTGAAACATTTATAACCACTTGGGAATGAAGTAAACATACTGGGCAATCACACAATTGTGCTCCTTATATCTTTTATATCTAATTTCTCTTCCTCTCTACCCACTCCCTATTCAATGATTGCAAGTACTTCATTTTTGCTTATGTCATTGCATACCATACTGTATAAACTTATGGCAAAAAAATAAACAATAAACATGTTAAACTTCTTTTAAAATTAATAATATTGAAGTGAGATAAAATTGCAAACTTCTGTGATTTCATTGGGTGAGCAGCCACCTTTGTTTTCACATCTAAACTAGGCTTTCATTCTTGGCCAATAATCTGAGATGCTATAATGAAACATTCAAAATAGCTAAGGTTTTATTTGTAACTGGCATGCTGCGAATGTGGTTGTAGTTTACAAAGTAGAGATTGGCATATGTTGAAACATATTTCTTGGCGACGGTGCAGTTCAATTCTTTCTACTTACCGTCCAAATCACTTCAAGACTCTTTGTAGAAGTATGTACAGATGTATGTCGATTAAGTCATATTGCTTCTTTACAAAGCTTTTACTTTGTTCCCAAAACTGGCACTTTAGCTTTGGATTCTCTCCCCACCACCACCACATTACCTGAGCGAGCATGCTTAGTACGCATGCTGCCTTATCTAAAGAGAACATGATAATTATCTTGTTGTAATATTTCTAGGTTTAAAAACTTGGCTTTGAGCCTTCATATTGTGGCGAGAAAATGGAATAATGAACATTAATAGTTAACTTTTAAAATAACAAGGAAAACAATGGTTGTGGCATTCACTACATGACTTCAGACTATAAACATAAAGTGCAAATTGTTAGAAATTGACCTGGTTTCAGTCCTTTCAGCTTTTAAGGATCATTTTTCATACTTCAGTCTCCTGGACTGTTTGCAATTTTTTGAACATGTTTGATATTTTCCTAATACATTTCATTTCCTAATACATATCATTTATAAATCCAAATTGCTTAATAACAGTGTTATTGTTTTTAATGTTGAATATGTTACTCTAATTTGGTCATTAATGATATAGGCACTGGATTATTTTCTTTAAAATAATTATTGATTAAGATAAGAAATCTTTTGATAAAATATTTGATATTAGTGTAGAGTTCAATCTCAACAAATAAGTAAAGGAGTAACATACCCTATTTTAGTCTATACTATTACTGAGTCATGATCCAGTAAATCTGTTGGATTAATTTTAACTTGCTTTATCTTACATAAAAGGGACTTAGATATCAAGCATAATCTAAGATGAGGTGGATATCTGCTTAAGTAGTATGTAAAGCTTTATGACTAAGGTTCATAATCTCTTATATTTTTATGCTTTTTGTTGTTATTGTTGTTCCTTCGAGTCAGGGTTGACTCCTGGTGACTGCCTCAAGAAGTACCTGCAGAGTAGACTTGGCAAGGTTTTTCAGTAGTGATTTGTCATTGCCTCCTTCCTAGGGCTGAGAAAAAGTGACTAGCCCAAGGTCACTCAGCTGGCTTTGGGCCTAGGCAGGACTAGAACTCATGGTCTCTTGATTTCTAACCTAGTGCCTTAACTACTACACCAAACTGGCTCTCATTTTTATGCTTAGTTTTCTACAAATGTTCATAAATTGGGTATTTCTATTTAAGTTTTGAGCTGCCTGTCTTCTCCATTGGAGTATGTGTTTTTTATGATTAAATCTACACCCAATATTAAATTTTCCAAAATAATCTTAATCAAACGTGTTACTGCTTTTTGCCTGGGGAATATACTGAAGGAAACAAAAACAATTAATTAATTAACTTTCTTTTAATGAATATATTCCTTCCATCATGTTTTTCTTTCTTCTACTCCTTTTCCCCCTTTAAAATGAGTCCTAGTTTTCAACAGGGTTGTCGTTCTTCCTGATTTATTTATTCATGGAGCAAAATACTGTTTATAAATATACTGTACTTCTTTTATGCTCTTTTCTTTACATATTTATTCTAACAGTTTTTATGAAAGATTTTAGATATCTAGATATCTTTATCTTTTGATTGGGACTTCTGGACCTCTTATTGTTTTTAATCTTCATATTTTATCTCTTACTAGAGACAAAATCGAACATTTTATTGCTCTATACATGCATGACTTTCCAGGTAATATGGTGATGAGTTATATGAGTTTGTTCTTTTCTCTTCTACCACCACCCTCCCATCTGTTCAATGTTTTTGAACATTCTTCTTTTCCATTTCTTCACCCTCAAGTCAGTCTTTATCAAAATTCTAATGAGTAAACTCTAAATTAAATTCACAGGGATCAGTTAATGAAACCTTTTCTTGGTCTAGTTGAACAGTTGATGTCAGGAAACCAGGCTAGGAACCATGCTGAGCCAGTAATTCAACTCTAGTTCTTTACTCTTCTCACCTTATAGACATAATCTTGCCAGACTAAAGCTAATCACTAACCTAAGGGAAAATAACCCAGAAGGGCTCTAGGGCAGAGCTACCTTGAACCTCTTAACCTTCCCATCAACAGAGCCCGGGCTGTGAAGTCTCTTATCAGACTGGAATGTGTTCTTTCCTTGGGAACCAGCAGCAGTGCCAGAATCCACCACATCATGCCCTCCTTCAGGAACACATTCCATCACAGTTGACCCTGATGTCCTTTTGCATAGCAGATTAATATCTCCTATTAAAAATCAGCCATTTTAATATTTTTTTCTAATTTCTACTTACATTTGTCAAATTTGATTATTTTTATTCCTATCATAGCTTATTCTTCTAAAACAGAAGAAACAGCTGTTACAAATTTATGCTTCTCATACTATAATTATATGATTATTTCAGTTGTTTTTATTCTTATTCTTGGTTGTTTGTCTTATCTTCTTGCTTTTGCAGCTGTACATGTAGCTTATCCTTAGAAATACTAAGTTCATTTTCTTCTCTGTAAAATCAAGTGTTTTCTTGAGTACAGCCAAAACCATTTCTATTCCATGAAGACAGAGATTATCACCATACCATCTGATTTATACCTGATATTTTATTTTATTTTATTGCTTTATGGTTTGAGACCATACCAATTATATATAATTAATCTGAAGGAGGATCCCTATTTTAATGAATTTGAAGTTTTATAGTTTTTCATTAGAGGGATAAATAGTGGTTGTTGGCGTTTTTTTATAAAAGTAGTTTGGCATTTATCTTGATAAACTGCACTTTAAAAAAAAAGCTTCTCAATTCATTTCTTCCAGAGTACATGCTTTTTGAATGACATTGTTCCTGATTCGGCTTTACAAAATTCTAATGCCTCTTAGTTTCACTGTCTTGGGATTCTATGATATGCATGTTCAGTGTCTTTATCAGATTAAGAAACGTATCATTCAGACATTTAGTAAAAAGATCAGTCACCGAAGTTCAAACATCCAAAAGATCTTTTTCCTTTGTATATTAGAACCATTCTACACACTTAATGTTATAAGCTTGACTGGCAATAACACTAATGTAGAACATTTGCCTAGACATTACCGTAATTTGATCAGACATACCTGCTATATCTATGGTAATGAAGATATATCCTTCTCCCATTCTTTTTCAGCTTCTGCTTGAGTGGTTTTATTGATGACTTAATTGAGTCAGGATTTTCTTTAGAACTATGAGCTGTTTTATGTACCATCATATGTTCTTAGTCATCCTTGTTGTCATTGGAGTATATAATAAATCACTTGATTTCAATTGTTTTTCAAGATATGAGAAATAGCTCTTTGATACAATATTGGACCATACCTAATTTATTATTTTATCAGCAAAAGTATTTTGGCTCCATTAAATACCAGAGACAAGTTAAAGGAAAGGCAAATGTTTCAGCAGGCTACCAGTTGGGACACTTAGCTATTCCTTCCTTTCTCCTTTTTGTACTAGGCCAGTAACTATATTCCTGCTATGCTTAAGGTAGCTGCCCTCTTACATGAATGCCAATTTTGTATTTATAAAGATTATCAGTTTCTGGATGTTGTCCAGTAAAAATCTGTTAAAGCCATCTTTAGACCACAGTATACTGTATCTCAAGTGTCTCACCAAAGCAAGAAGTAAGAGTAGAACTTGGCTCTGTCATTTAAATTACTGTTCAAATTTTAATTTTCAGTCTTCCCTGAAAAAAGTATTAGATGGTAGATACTGTCACTGAAGTCTTTACCAGCATTACTATGTTATAGTTCCATAGATACTTGGTTCCTATGTACATTTTATGTGATGGTGTGAATGGACAAAAATGAAAGATAGATTACATGAGACTGACTCAAAGCAAGACATAAAGACATCTAGAAGGTGTCTTGCCAAACGTTTTAGATTGGCAAAGGCCACTATCTCTAACCATCAATAATGCTTTTTCTGAGAAATTTTAAGACTCTCTTTGAAATTCATTAAGCTGTTAGGTCAGGCTCAAATTATCTTACTTCAGACACATTATAGGAAAACCTAGCTCTTTGGAGAGCTAGCTCCCTGGAGAAGGATCTAACGCTAGGAAAGATAGAAGGAAAGAGAAAAAGAGGACAACCAGGAGGAAGGTGGATAGACTCAGTTACAGTGGCAATGAATGCACCATTGGAAGACCTGAAAGACAAGGTTAAGGATAGATTGTCATGGAGAAAATCTATCTGTGTGGTCGCTAGGAGTCAAAAATGACTTGAGGGCACATCATCCATCCATCCATCCATCCATCCATCCATGCTGTAGAGTAGTTAAATCAAAGAAATTTTCCTGAGAATGGGATGGTCTCCATTTAGAGCTGGAGACAATTAATTAATATGTCAAACAAAATTGTTATTCATAGTTATACATAAACATGTTCGTGTGCATGTGTGTGGAGAATCTGTATACTTTCTCTGATATTTCAAATTCTGGTTTACTTTTAAAATATACTGTTATTTTCTTGTATTGTGTGTATACAGTGTAGAAACTGTATTTACACTGTATAATCTTTGTATAAACTGTTAGTACATATATGGTGAAATAAAAATGACAAAGCAATTACTCTGATCTGATCCTCAAGATACATTGATCCTGAAAGCTTTACTCATACATATAACATTCAAGATAATTAAATAATTTATCTTGAATTTATATAAATATAATTTTTTAAAGTATTTCTTTAGGGTTTATCAAGTTTAGTTTAGAAATTATTCCATTGATGTTGCAGTGTTATATATTAGTAGTTACTCTGTCATTCATAAAGTTTTTATTTGATGAATACGTTGCTCTAATACTCCTGGCTGACTAATATCTTCCATGAGAAATGAAGGACTTGAAGCCAGCCCAATTTAAAGGTAATGAGATTAAAACCACTATTTTTTATTTTATTTTTTATTTTTTAATTGATGGATTTTCTCACAGGAAGCATCCTCTCTGGTTAATTTAAAACACTGAAGCTTTGAATGAAACAATATATTCTATTGTATTTTTCAACTTAGAAAAAGCATTACAAATTGGAATGAGCGTTGCAATTCTCTCTCTCTCTTTCTCTCACTATCTCAGCATGTGACCAGCTTGCTCTGGGGGTAGCTGCACTATTTGGACCATCCCACAGCTCATCGGTTAGTGCAGTACAATCTATTTGCAATGCACTTGAAGTTCCTCATATACAGACACGATGGAAACATCCAACAGTGGATCACAAAGATTCTTTTTACATCAACCTCTATCCAGACTATGCAGCCATCAGCCGGGCAGTTTTGGATTTGGTGCTATATTACAGCTGGAAGATAGTAACAGTTGTATATGAAGACAGTACAGGTAAGTATTATGAAACATTTAATAATATTATATTAACAGGGATGCCCCTGAATTTCTGCCTGTATCATTATTAGATCAGTTTGTGAAGGCACTATGCCTTCTACTGCTGTATTCACCATAAACAACTATGATTGTTAAGGCACTGGACTAGGACCAAGAAGATCCAGGTTCAAATCTACCTTCAACCATGGAAACTCAATGGGTGACCTCAGCTAATTATTGACCGTCAGCCCAATCTACCTCTTGCTAGCAGGAAAGAATAAACCAAGGAGTGCTTTGTTGGTGATATTAAACTTCTGGATGAAAGATAGCATATAAATTTAACAAATAAGTAAATAAAACATTTCATTATAGCGTCTTTATGAAATTGGGGACATTGCATCCCATGAAAGTCTACCTGAATATATCCCTCCCTAGCCCAAAGTTGACCTGAAATATCAATACAAACTTAGATGCAGGTTCTCTGACCTGTAAATCTATTACAGATAGTCCTCACTCTATGACCCTAACTGGGACTGGAATTTCCATTGCTAAGTGAAGCGGTCATTAGGCAAAACATTACGCGACCACACTGCTTAGTGATGGCAGTTCCGGTAGTTCTGGTTATGGTTATTAGGTGAGGACTACACAGTTGTTAGGTGAGGACTTCACACTTCTGCCTTGTGCGAACTGTTGGCTCCATCCCATTGCTTCCTCCCCAGCCAGGCCCAGTGAGCTCTCTTCAGCAGATGAGGCTTCGCAGCCCTGCCTCACTCATCTCCGCTTCAACTTCCCCCACCCACCTATCTCCGCCATCTCTGTAGTGGAGGCCTCCACGACACCTCATGACACCTCACAAGGCCTCCACTACACCTCCACAATGCCTCATGGTGCTTCATCGTGGAGACCTCATGGAGGTATTATGGAGGCCTCATGGGGCATCACAGAGTCCTTGCAAAGGGCCAGTTGCTGCCTTGTAAGCAGCAGAAGGAAGAAGATGGTGGAGGTCAGCTGTGGGCAGGGAAGGCAGCAGGGTTAGGCATCAGTGATGGAGTGCAGAGTGGCCAAAAGGGCAGAGATAGGGGCAGATAGGTGGATGCGGAAAGTTGAAGCACACACTGTGACTGTAAATGCAGGTGGGCTGCCAAGTGCCCAAATTTTGATCACATGACCATGGGGTCACTGCAACAACCATAACTACAGGGACTTCAGTGCCATCATAACTTTGAAAGGTTGCTGAACGAATGGTTGTTAAGTAAGGACTACATATATAGTCTATGAAGAAGGCTTTTATACAGTAGCTTATGTGGCTCAGAAAATAAGATCTTACTTTCCAATTCATTAGGTTGTTTGAAGCTTAGCTGAAAATTGTACATATTTTTTAAAGCCAGAAGATAACACTGAAATGAATAAATTTGTGACAGTGATTGACAGAGGTATGATAGAAAAAGTAAGAAATGCAAACCTTAAAAGGTGCAACTAATATTAATGGTATTAATGTATTCTGTTTTCAGTAGTCTGCACTTTATAATTCTCACATTAAATAGAAACTAGTTGATCCATTTATTCTTGTCCCAGAAGCATTCTTAGGAACAGGGTAAGTAGCCTCTAGTTGTTATGGTCATATCAGCCTAACTCCACAAGCCTTCAACATAACTTCAAAACTCTTTTGCAACAATTAGAAATATGAGAATTGGCAGGACAAAATAATACAAGTAAACAACCTTTTTGTTGTTGTTCTTTTCATGGCAGTACTACAGGCTGTTTCAAAAACATTTAAGAATTTACTGACCTTACAAAAATCAGATATACTGTATAACAAATGGAAAGATATTTTCATACAGTATATGATAGTGTAGTGCAGATATTGGCGCAGAACCCTTCCCGTGTCCCATGCCTTCTCTTCTTCAATCCTTTGCTCCAGAAGTTTTTCTTCTTCCTCAGTCAGCAAACTTCTGCATGGAAGTGGATGTGAGAAAGGCAGCATTCCTGTCTTCTGCTCTCCTGCAAGACCACTCTAGCCCTTACTATACATGAATAGAACGGGCATGTGAATCATATGAAAGTATGGAGCTGCTCTTATTACTTTCATCAGTATTCACAGTCCCTTTCATATGAAATTTAACATTATTGTTTAAAAACATTATTTATAGCTCTGCTCATTACACCTCTTGTTTTATCTCATTACTGTTTTGAAGCTGGTTATATCTTTTTATAGAAAATTTGAAATGATGCATTTGGCCTTTAGGCACTTGCCTGGGGATAGGTTCCATTGATTTAAACAGGACATGACTCCTTACACAATCAGAGGTGAATTGGAGACCCAGTAGAAGAAAGTGGGACAGACAGTTAACCCAATAGCCCATGGGATTGTTCTTTATGTATCTGCTCTATTTTAAAAATTCTTCTGTAGGTTTGTCAGCCCATTTTTGCAGCTAAGTACCATATTCGTTTAATGATATTTTTCTTATATAGCATTTATATATTATTTATTTATTTAATCCTTTTTTTCAGTCCAAAGGAGGCATTTGTATCCAGACTATGACTCGTATCTTTGAAACAGGAAGTTATAATACATATAATAGTGTGTGTGTGTGTGTGTGTGTGTGTGTGTGTGTATACATATTGAGGGATTGCAATTTGTCAGAGGAGAAAAAAACCACCCAGTGATATTAATGACCTTCCCACCTCCCAGCATGTAGCATGTAGGAGGGGGAAACCCGGTTCAAATCAAAACCAGAGCAGATTGCAAAGGGTTAGAGCCCTTCTAATCCTCATGGCAAGATCATATTTGCATCAGATGGCTGTCATTTACTCTGGAGCTAAACAGAAAAAGAATACCAACGAATGAGGCTGAAAAGAAATATAGTCTCTTCTTCTTTGTAAAATATTTCCTTGCCACTTCACAGAATGCATTTATAGATACGAAAAGTGATCCATGGGCATTTTGGATTAGACTTTTCCTTAATTAATTCATTTCCTCCCACTAAAATTCACCAGCAGCTAAGATGTGAATTTTTCTTGTTGCAGACACCATATGATAAAGAATAATTTTGAGCCAAGAAGTTTTAGCAGTAGTTAGAAATTACAGCAGATATTAGTATGCATTTCTCTGTTACTATCACCTTCAGGAACAACTGAAGAAGCTCTTTTGCCAATAGGGAGCTTTGCTTCTTAAGCTAGCCAAGCTGTGGATTTACAGCCAAGTTGCATATCTTTCCTTATATTAAGTCTTTTCAGGGGGCCTGCAAACTTGAATAGTTAGAGGCCCCAGCCAAAAACTGATTTGTTTAGTGCTTCTACAGTTTCCATTTCAATACTCATAATGGTTTGTATTTTGTATTGGCTTATGGATGTTTAAAAACTGAAAGAAGAGAATCAGTCTACCAGGAAAAAAGTCAATTTTATCAGTTCAGTATGAGGCCTTGAGCAAAGACAATAGCTGGCAGGAGAGCAATCACTCCTGCACATCAGAGGAAACAGAGTGATACTTTATGCTGTTTTATACACCAGTTTGCATTCTATTAGTGCAATTCTTTTGCTGCAGATGTTAAGGAGAGCCATACAAGAAGCAAAGCAAATGGGTCCACTCACATATCTGCTGAAGGTTCATTATCATAATTGCCATTTGTCAGAGGGTTCTTTTAAGCAACTCTTGCTTGTAGTCAAACTCTTTCTTTACAGGCCCTATTTTGACTGAATAGGAAAAAATCTTAAATATGTATATGCATAAAGGAAAAAAAATATTTGCATGCATGTTTGCAGAGATAAAGCAATGTATCATTTAAGGAAGTCTGATATTAGAGAACTATATATAGCTACTGAATTTAGCAGACAATATGCATTAATATTTGTAACATGATTTTTCATCGTGCCTTGGATTTAAGCTAGAAAGGCTCAACCTGAGATCCTAGGGTACATCTGTCTCCCCAAGATACTGAATGTGACCCCAAGAATTCTGCAAAAGTTCTTCCCAAATTTTAATTTTAAATATGGCAAAATAAAAAAAAAATATTAAATATGTTTTTAGAAAGTGCAGGCATCAAATATTTTATATTAATTAAATTTAAATGTAGATAAAATGAAATCAAATTTAATTTTACACGTGCTCCAACTTCCTACCTTTCGGACTGTGAATCTGGAAAACTGTTCTAAAGTTTAGTAACTTCCTCAGTCTGAAAAATGTGAGCATCCTGATTTAACAACAATAGTAATACTTACTACTGGAAGCAATCTTTGCTTTCTGAGGAAACATACAGCATATTCATATTGTATGTTTAATACAAATTGATGTACTCCGGGATCCTGTCCCACTTTAAATTTCTGCATTTGTCATCTGTGCACTATGTTTTATGTGCAGCACCTAGTTACTTTTTCATTTCTTGTTTAATTATTAAGAGGTGTCATAAAGTAGTGCATAAAAAAGGGAAGCTGTTTGTAAGCTCAGATATTGACTTACAGTAGTCACCTCTTTCTTGTATTCTCTGTATCTGTCCTTGTCCAAAGCTAGCAAAACATTACGTGTCTCTATCCCAGTTGTGACATACTTTAGATGTGCCTTCCCAGGACTTCTACGATCCTTTCTCCTCTCTGCCTTCCTCTGTCCTCCTTTATCTCATTACCCAACTCCTATTTTTCTGGGCTTCATTCCCTCTCTAACCTGGGAATGACTGTTCCACTTCTCCTTTGCTAAACCAACAATTCTTGGAGACCACAGGGGCCTCACTTGGCTGGATCCCTCATCCTGCTGCCTATCTCAGCAGTGCCCAACCTGGCCCTTTTCTGGGTATGTAGACTTTGTTGAGTCACAATATTAGATTGGTATCTTTAATACTTTCTGGTTATACTTTAACTGAATCAAATTTTTAATATGCTACTGACTTACAGGGACCTATGTTATTCAAGGATTTTGTTAACTGAAGGCAGAGATGTTCCAAAATGAGAGTAAGAACCAGTCTGGTCTAGTGGTTAAGGTGACTAGAAACCAGGAGACTGTGAGTTCTAGTCCTGCCTTAGGCATGAAAGCCAGCTGGGTGACCTTGGGCCAGTCACTCTTTCTCAGCCCAACTCACCTCACAAAGTTGTTGTTGTGGGAAAAACAGGAGGAGGAAGGAGTATTAGGTACGTTCACCACCTTGAGTTATTTATAAAAGTAATAAAGGCAGGATTAAACAAATTAAATTTTTAAAAAAACTTCTCAAAGAATAACTAACATATCAGTGACTTATCTTCTGTGTACAAAAGTTGACCATAAAAGCCAATGCCATTACAAACCCCCCACCCCTAGTTTAATGTCATTTTAAGTAAATCAGCTTATTATTAATATATTTTATAAATGTAACATTATCACATTTTGAAGAGATTTAAAATATGCAGAAAGAAGTTATTCTTTTTTCCCCTTTCTTTCCTCACTGGATTATTTCAGCACTGGGATTTTGGAGGGGTTGCTCACCAATTGGCAGCCAAAGATTCTCTCTGCAAAGATACATCTCCATCTTCAGGGCCCAATTCAAATAGTTGGTCTCTGATAGGCACTCCAGAGGCATTGCTGAGGGCTGGGAGGTAGCCATGGCTTCTTCCTTCTTTTGCAAGTCACCTCAGCTGGCTTCTTTGTCCTGTAGACCGGAAGTTGCTGGAAAATCTCCAGCTGGCTCCAAAGAAAATCTTCACAGGTCTTTGCTACCTGCCTTTAAATTGCGCATGAGGTGTGGAGCTGATCTCTCTATCCTCTCTGGGTTTTACTGGGCATACTGGGTTTACTGGGCTGCTTACTGGTTTCATAACCTGTTGGCAGAGTGCTAGGAAAGCATTTGGCCCAGGAGAGATCAGAAAAGTCACACACCAGGCATTTCTATAAAAATAATTTTATTTACAGAAAACAAACATATTTAAAGGCTATTTTCTGAGAGGAGAGATTTCTCTCAGCTGCATATTCTCTGCAAGCCTGCACAGAAGGGAAACTAAAACAAGTTCAGGCAAGTTCCTCCCTTAGGCAATGCAACCATTAACACGTGAAAAGGGGACAATTAAATTCAACCTCTTAACCCGGCCAAAATGATTAGTTACCATAGTAACCTTAATCTGTAGTAGAAAACATTAACAGACTTCAACTTCCAAAATTCCCTAGGCAGCATGGCCACTCTCCATGGTACTGAAGGCTACACATTTGGAACATGCCAGTGTTGGGGAAAACTGACCAGCAAAGAAGTTGAAAGCAAAACATTTGCATATTAACAGTATGCAGTTAATAATGTTTAAGATTAAATTAATGTTATATTGTTATCCTGTGGATCTTTTTTCTTTTCCCTCCATATGTTTATTTTATTTTAATCAATAGGTAATTATTTATTGTGCTATCAATTTTCTTTCTGTTTGTTATACGTAACTAATATAAATTTTTTTAAAAAAAATACTGCTGAGCATTGCAATGGCTCCCTTACTGGATTTTCCATGAAATGTTATTCTGTATGTTTGTTATTTAATAGTTTAGTGATCTTGGATATTTAAGGTTTTTTTTCAACTACAGTACTTATACTAGGGTGTACTACATGAAGCACATGAGCTCCTGAATTCATCCAAAGATTGTATTAAGTTTTAATGTTTAATGTGAAAAAAAGAGATAACATTGTGAAATATGTGATGTGTAAACACCAATTGTAATGCAAATGATAGCAAATTTTGCCCTATTCCTTCCCACTGTTTGGGGTATGTCCTCTGTACACTATTCAAAGCCTACTGGCGGACATGGCCTTCCACACCCCTGTTTTAAATAATAAAACCCATTAAAAAAAATAGCCAACCCACTGTACTGGAAAATGTATCAATTTATTCAAGGGCTGTATGGTTTATACTCTTCTTCCAGATATAGGCCTCCTAGTGCTACCAGACAAAACACATCTTTCAGCTTTCCCTCTTAATTTATTTTTCCCCGTATAATAAAAATGGTAGAAAAACAAAAAGAAAACAATGCCATCTAGGCCTCCATAAAATCCTGTGATATAGGGCAAACCTGGGCTGTCTGAGTGATGCCATGGATGTCCTGACCCAGTGCCTGGAGGCTGTAGGGGACTGGATGGGGCGCAATGGGCTCCAGCTCAACCCAAGCAAGGCTGAGTGGCTGTGGGTGCTTGGGCCTCCCGGTACCAAGGTTTCCCATCTTTGGTCCTAGAAGGGGTAGCACTGCCCTAGACGGACTCAGTGGGCAATCTGGGGGTCCACTTGGACTCATGGTTTCTGCTGGAAGATCAGGTGGCAGCCGTGACTAAGAGGGCCTTTGCACACCTTCAGATTGTGCACCAGTTGTGCCTATTCCTGGACCAGGAGGCTCTACTTGCTATCACTCATGAGCTCGTGACCTCTCATTTGGACTACTGCATTGGGCTGTACATGGGGCTACCCTTGAAGAGCATTCAGAAGCTTCAGCTGGTACATAATGTAGCTGCATGAGTTGTAAATAGTGTTGGCTACTTGGCACACGTAACACCGTTGCTTCAGGGGCTGCATTGGTTGGCAGTGTTTTTCTGGGTGCAATTCAAGGTACTGTTTTTCACCTTTAAAGTCCATCATGGCTTGGGACTGGGTTACCTAAGGGACCATCTTTTCCCAGTTGTTTCCACCCATCCAATCTGGTCATGCAGGATGGGCATGCTCCGGGCCCTGTCAGCCAAGGAATGTCAGCCGGCAAGGTCCAGGAGACTCACCTTTTCTGCCATAGTGCTTGCCCTCTAGAATATCCTCCCTCCTGAGATTAGGATGGTCCTGACCCTACTGGCTTTCCAGAAGCCCTTGAAGACCTGGCTATATGCCTGGGCCTGGGGTCCTGAGTGTGTGAAAGGCCCTGTTTCCTGGTTGTGCTGACACCGATGGATTTTAATATCTCTTGGTTGCTATTTGTATTTAATTTCTTTTGTACTGTTTTAATTGTTTAACTGTTTTATGATTGTTAGCTGCCCAGAGTCCCTGGTTTGAGATGGGTGGCTATATAAATTGAAATAAATACATACATACATACATACATACATACATAAAATCCCGAAAGCCTCATTTGGAACACCTCTCATAAGACAAGTTCAGAAAAGGGGGAAAAATCTATAAACTTCCTCAGTGAAAGATGTGGTCAATCGTATATGATCAAATTAAGTTTTTGGTTGGTGCAAATTTGAAATTTGTTGCAGAACAGTGAATTTAAATATTGAATATAAATGTCAGAAAAGATTCATTGGACAGAAAAGCCATTTGAATGATTGGATGTCATTTTCTAGGTCTAATTCGCCTGCAGGAACTCATCAAAGCCCCTTCAAGGTATAACATTAAAATCAAAATACGCCAATTGCCCTCTGGGAATAAAGATGCCCGGCCGTTACTCAAGGAGATGAAGAGGGGCAAAGAGTTCTTTGTGATATTTGATTGCTCACATGAAACAGCAGCTGAAATCCTGAAACAGGTAAGGAGGAGTGAAAGGCCGATGTCATCTGGTTTGCAGGTCCTGGGAAGCATAAAATTATTTTGGGGTGGATTAGGGTTTTGTTCATTACTCTGAAAGCTGGAAAGTTCTTTCAGCCTCCCTGACTGTACATCTCTAGGAAACCAGCCTAAAGGTTATGATCAGCATGTAGAAGATGCTGAAAAATTGTCCCTCTGGGATAGCATTCATCGCAACAGGTAGAAAGATTAGACATGTCCTAAACTTAAGCAGTATATAAATCAGTATTTCTCAACCTTGGCAATTTTAAGATGGGTGGACTTCAACCCCCAGAATTCTAGAAATCGAAATCCACCCATCTTAAAGTTGCCAAGGTTGAGAAACACTGATCTAAATAACCAACTCTATATATTTCAGATGGCAGACATCTGATATATAAAAATGATGGATGATGATAAATAACAGACTTAATTTTGTCCAAGTGAAGGTTTTAGCACACCGCAAGTGCCAGCTACCCTAATGCAGGACTTGTTCTCTCATGGAGGTGTACTTGACACCTTGCAACAATGAAAAGTTTAAACATATGCCAGTATTTGTTGTGACCTGCTAACATGTGTTTCTACCAAAGCTGTGAAAAGGGCTTCATCTATATCCTAGGTGTCAATTTTTATAGCTATAATTTCTTGTTTTATGAAGATATATTTTAATATTATATCTTATTGTTTTATGTCTGAGAGCTGTCCAGTGTGACCTAGGTAAATAAATTTCTTTTCTTTGTCCAGTGCAGCTTTTTTTTCCCATATCATTCTTGTAGTCTGTCATGTTTAAATCCACTTTCAGATCAATCTCAAACTCGTCAGGTAAAACTTGTTCTTCTTTCATAACATCTCTTAAACACACTCTATCTTTAGAGGCAGGCACTCTTAAAATTAAGTTCTGGGTCCATTGTTCAAAAATATCTTGAAAAATATCTAAATATAAATATATCCAATGTTAAATATTTTGCTTCATTCTGTATTTGTAAGTCAAACTGAAGTGTTCTTCTCCTTTAATTGTAATCTTGAGTTCCTTCTGGTTCCCTCTAGTGTCCAACCTTCATTATCTCATCCTATCTTTTTTTTTTTTAAAGAGAATTCAAAACAAAAGCATTTTTCCCATGGGAAGGATTCTTATAATTAATTCCAAAATCTTATTTCAAACCCATCTGGACCCTTAGTTATTTATAACTTTCCGAAGTTCTAATCACCCCTTTGCTGTTTATTCTAAAAGAAAAATTTTAAAATCCTTAAACTTGTAATTAAAACTTATTTCACTAAGGATTGAAGGAAACTCACCTGGTTCTGTAAAATTTGTCAATCCAAAGATTCCTAATAGCTGAAAAGCAGTTAACAAGCAATTTCCGAAAGTGATTAGAAAAGGAAGTATGTGAACCCAGTGTCCTTTTGAAGGCACCAACTGTAGTTTTAGCAAGGTGGCTACTCCCTTGTCTCCCAAAGCTCTAAACCCTCTGGAGACTGCTGTCTTGTGGTCTCCTTGTGAGGAGCAACTGTCTGCAGTATTTGTGGGTGATCTTAAGTTCTCTCTTTGTCCAGAGAGGAATTATGAAGAGCCAGTCTACTCACCGGCTCTTCATTCCACCGTGGTTGTCTTCAGTTCACCATTTCTTCCCGGAAAGACCCAACTTATTTCAATACTATGAGTTTTAATTAGGAATACTTAATGAGTTTTTTCAGTCCAGTTTTTAAATAAACCAACCTAATTTCCATGTTTTGTTTGAGTACTTGTATCAGAATGCAGTTATCATTTGGATTTTTCATATCTCCTAATGTTTATAATGAAATGTTAAAATACATACAAAAATTTATGTGTACTTTTAAAACTGCACATAGAGCTGGAAATGGGATAGAACAGACTTATGAATGAATACATGAAAAACAGATACAGGCTTAAAATAACTGGATATGTCTATCTCTAATTTTGGAAGTTACTCCTGAGTGTTATATATTTTCTCTTAAGATGTTTGTGTTTCAAAGTTTCCTTCTTACAAGTGCATGTAGCTACGAATGTCAGTATTCACTGTTGCCAAAACTGTTGCCACCATATTCTTGCTCAGTGCAACAGTATGAGTTATTTTATATTATATTGTGCAGTCTAAAAAGTTGATATAGGGGAGATTCAGTTTACCACACAGGACAAAAAATACCAGTGTAAATAATAATTGTTCTCCCATCAAGTACACAAAATGATAAATTAACTGAAGAAAATTCTCCATCTGTCTCTTTACAGAATATCCTTTCTTTTGCTCTGAGAGGTTTTGTTTTAGATTGAAAGATTAAGCTGGTTGCTTCTGTATCGAAAAAGCATCTATTTTATTATATCCAAGCAATAGGGGAAAGCAGACACTAATTCTACGCACAGTTGCAGTTTACCTTAGGCCAACATTCAAAAAGAGAATTTCATTTTCAGTATAGGAATCTGAAAGCTATATATACCATATGACTGAGTAAAGTGGGGAGGTTAAAGAAAAAGAGATTTTGCTTGGATTTTATTTGCAATGGAGATATAATTATATGTTATTAAGTAAAGATCTGAACAACACAGAATTCATATCTAGTACTTCCTTGATCGAGTTTATAACTTCTCTGATCTAGAGAAAATTGCCTAGTAAAAACTATACCAAAAGTTATCACTGAGATTCTGACTCATTTGCTGCTCTTCTTAAATTTTTCTTTAAACCCCAAGCTATCTGGAAATAATTTATTACTGATGAAAACTGCACCATCAGAGCATTTTTAGCTTATATCATTTCAGATTCTGTTTCCAAGTGAAAGTTGTTCACTTTAATGATCTGGTTCATTTGTCAGTCCCTGTACTGTACTGAATACAGAATTCTGTTCTGTATTCTGCTAATATCTCATGGAAGAAAGGAATAGAACAGGCTGAAGGAAGCCTGCCAGAAGTAATAACGTAGTGCAGAGGAAATGAGAGGTATGGTACTTGACAGTTTCAGTGGGGTTCCAACTTACTAGTTGTGCTGGTGAGTCAGGGTGAGAATAGATATAAGGACAGAACATACGGCTAATAGAAGTCCCTTCCAAGGATTTCTGCTAAGCTTTAGCAGTCCTGTTCTAAAAGAACTAAATATATGTGTGTACTGTATGAAGAGACATTTGACTAGAACGAGAGAGAACAAATTACTTGCTCTGTGTGTCTGACTTTCCCTCTGATGCATCTTACTCAGCTATCCAGAGAAAAAGACTAGCAAATAGGAGAGTGGAGCACCGTGAATGAAACACAAAGAATTCTCTGGAAAGAGCAATAGTTATACCAGAAGTGCCTGCCAGAAAATGATATTAAGAATGCCCACAGGTAACTTTAATTATAAAAATTAGCCTAGGTACTGGTACTCTGGACAAAGTACATTGAAAGAATTTATAATATTGGAATTGAATTCAACATCTCTTTCCAGAAATTTCAGACAAAAACCCTAATGGGTTGCAACTGAGTAAAAGCTGAAAACTTTTTGTTCATGCTGATGATAAGCATGAATAGTATCAACAGGGGGCAGGACTAGCTCCTCTCTCTCATTCATGACAGTAAAGCATAAAATATGCCTTTTCTGAGTAGAGATGGAAGCTTACATGTGTTATCAGAAGGAAGGCTGGTGGAGGAAAAAAGACGATCTTGCTCCATTTGGCATTGTTCATGCTTATCGCTAGCATTCTGGGCTTGACAGAGTACCTCTGAGAAATGCGACTTCATTCCAAAGCCAATTACTAGACATTTCAATGTGGATTAGAATGACAGCAACTTCCTACCCTTTCCACAGAGGTGCCAAAGGAATTCCTATATAAAATTGGTTTCTGTGGGCAGATAATAAAGAAATGCTCCCTACACCATCATATGGGCATATAGGATTACTAAACAGGTGCTACAAAAATTAGCAACCGTCTGTAGTAACCTTAGAAAGTAGGAAAGGTCTGTGTATGTAGCTAAATATTTTGATTTATATGAACCATATTATTATGATTAATGATATCATTATTATATTATTATTAAAATTTGGACCTCATCGTTCAGCTTTATTTCTGCTTATGAGTACCCAAAGTGGCTGTTGGATTTCCAAGCCATAGATCATTCCCAAATCTTTTGTGGCTTATTCAACCTATCAGTTATGTATTTTGTACAGAAAAAAAAATATTTGGCTATTCTGTCAAATGGACTGCCATATATTTACATTAAAAGCTTGTGCACAGAAGACCCCTTCGTGATAACCATATGAGACTGAAATATACAGACGGCACTTTAATATAACAGCCAGCTATCTGCTGTTCTGAGAGCTGGAACTGACTGCTTTCCTCAAACATTATTACTCTGTTAAAGCTTGCTAGTTTTTATGTAGAGACAAAGATATTGTCAGCTGGTCTTAACTTAATCACACATAATGGAAGGTAACCATCATGTTGTGGGTTTTACATTTCTCATGTTGTTGTTGTTTTATTATAATACAGAATAAATATAAATGTTTGCTAAGGATTCAATAGAACTTAGATGATACAGAAATATTTTTTTGTGTAGGTCTGTGTTTTGGAACTAGAAATAGAGATATCCAGATGGTTTATGACGTCTAGAGCACAGTGATATCATATTTATTTGATAATTCTGCCCCCTGATTTCTGAACAGAGAATAATAATAATAATAATAATAATAATAATAATAATAATAATTTATTAACATGTATGTCATCTAATTCTCAATGACTCTGGGCAGTTTTTTTTAAATAGATTTGCATTAATGTGAAATACAAATGCTGTAAAAAAAAAAGACAAAATATTGTCTTAGTCATTGGTGCTGATTTCTGTGTCCCTAATTCAGTGCAGACTAGACATTTGTACTGACTGAAGAAGAATAGCAAATAGCAGCTTCCCCTTCCCATACAAGGCAAGGTACACAACAGCCAGTCAAGTTATTTAGTACCTGGTAGGGGGAAGAATCCCACTGACACCTTCCCCTTTCCCTGGTAGTATAACTTCAATGATAATAAATTTAAACCATTGCTGATGTTTCCTGACATTCAAAATACTCTTCCTCAGGCAGCTATTTCATTCTGCCAACCATGAACTGCATCAAATATGTTTTCTTTGCATTGCTACCCTCCAGTTCAATTTATTTACCTTAAAATTATATCAAAAAGCCCTCACCAGAAGGACAGGAGGAGTGTGTGACTTCTCTGTTGTTATTGTATTCATCAAACAGCTATTAAAAGTATGAAGAAATTGGTCGCTATTCTTCAGCTTCATGTATACTGCCTTCCGCTACTGCTTTGTAGTATTCTATGGTCTATGAAGATATTGCAATAGGGTCATTTGGTATATTAGAGCAGAATTTGGCAAATTGTGTTCTGCGCAACCCTAGAGTTCGTAATGAGAGCTTGCTGGGATTCCACAAGACTGAAGGCATAAGAAAGAAAAAAAGAAAAATAAAGTTTACTTGAATGCAGGCAATTTTCTTTTACTAGAGCTTGCTTCTTGATCAGGAGTTCTGGATTTTTGTTTTTAACTTACAGATTCTGCATCCTGAGAAAGTTGAAAACTGCACTATTACAGAATCAATTTTTATTACCTGTACTGTGTTTCTCACTTTGGTTAATTTCCTCACTATGCTCTTTCTTAAACAGATTCTCTCCATGGGAATGATGACTGAATACTATCACTACTTTTTTACAACTCTGGTAAAATATTTCAGTAATTATTTGTACCATTACCACAGAAATAGCTGAAGAGCTTATTTTATGCCAGTGTTCTATGTATAGTCATAGTAATTTTTTTAAAAAAATATTCTGCTAAAAATGAATGTTGCTGGTAGTCAGATCTTGCAAACAAGGTGACTTGGCATATCCATCACAGTAAGCAATCCACCCACTCCATTTTCATCTATCTCCAACTTGCTAATTAATTCTGTGAAAAACTCACACTTTAACAGCATATCCTGGAAAATGTTGGGCAGGAGAAAAAGAACAAAGTTGGTCGATTATGAAGTTCGTAGTTATTTTATCTTGGGTAGTCATCTTCAACCAAAAACTCTGGGGATGTGTGATCATGATGGCTGTGAACAATAGGCTTTTGTACTCAACATGAATACAATATGTCAGGTGGAAGAAGGCTGAACTAGATAGTTGTCCTTAAGGTTTCCATAGGACTTCTTTAAAATGGAGAAATGAGTCACAATATTAGATTGGTATCTTTAATACTTTCTGGTTATACTTTAACTGAATCAAATTTTCAATATGCTACTGACTTACAGGGACCTATGTTATTCAAGGATTTTGTTAACTGAAGGCAGAGATATTCCAAAATGAGAGTAAGAGCCAGTCTGGTCTAGTGGTTAAGGTGACTAGAAACCAGGAGACTGTGACTGCCTTAGGCATGAAAGCCAGCTGGGTGACCTTGGGCCAGTCACTCTTTCTCAGTCCAACTCACCTCACAGAGTTGTTGTTGTGGAAAAAACAGGAGGAGGAAGGAGTATTAGGTACGTTCACCACCTTGAGTTATTTATAAAAATAATAAAGGCAGGATTAAAAAAAATTAAATTAAAAAAAACTTCTCAAAGAATAACTAACAGATCAGTGACTTATCTTCTGTGTACAAAAGTTGACCATAAAAGCCAATGCCATTACAAACCCCCCACCCCTAGTTTAATATCATTTTAAGTAAATCAGCTTATTATTAATATATTTTATAAATGTAACATTCTCACATTTTGAAGAGATTTAAAATATGCAGAAAGAAGTTATTCTTTTTTCCCCTTTCTTTCCTCACTGGATTATTTCTACCATTGTGAAAGATTAATAGAATGTTCTCATTATAGCCAGGACATACAGCAGGTATATGAATGAATGAATGAATGAATGAATGAATGAATGAATGAATGAATGAATGAATAAATTGTTGTTGTTTATTCGTTTAGTCGCTTCCGACTCTTCGTGACTTCATGGACCAGCCCACGCCAGAGCTTCCTGTCGGTTGTCAACACCCCCAGCTCCCCCAGGGACGAGTCCGTCACCTCTAGAATATCATCCATCCACCTTGCCCTTGGTCGGCCCCTCTTCCTTTTGCCCTCCACTCTCCCTAGCATCAGCATCTTCTCCAGGGTGTCCTGTCTTCTCATTATGTGGCCAAAGTATTTCAGTTTTGCCTTTAATATCATTCCCTCAAGTGAGCAGTCTGGCTTGATTTCCTGGAGGATGGACTGGTTGGATCTTCTTGCAGTCCAAGGCACTCTCAGGATTTTCCTCCAACACCACAATTCAAAAGCATCGATCTTCCTTCGCTCAGCCTTCCTTATGGTCCAGCTCTCGCAGCCATATGTTACTACAGGGAACACCATTGCTTTAACTATGCGGGCCTTTGTTGTCAGTGTGATGTCTCTGCTCTTAACTATTTTATCGAGATTTGTCATTGCTCTTCTTCCAAGGATTAAGCGTCTTCTGATTTCCTGACTGCAGTCAGCATCTGCAGTAATCTTTGCACCTAGAAATACAAAGTCTTTCACTGCTTCTACATTTTCTCCCTCTATTTGCCAGTTATCAATCAAGCTGGTTGCCATAATCTTGGTTTTTTTGAGGTTTAGCTGCAAACCAGCTTTTGCACTTTCTTCTTTCACCTTCATCATAAGGCTCCTCAGTTCCTCTTCACTTTCAGCCATCAAAGTGGTATCATCTGCATATCTGAGATTGTTAATGTTTCTTCCAGAGATTTTAACTCCAGCCTTGGATTCCTCAAGGCCAGCTTGTCGCATGATGTGTTCTGCATACAAGTTGAATAGGTAGGGTGAGAGGATACAGCCCTGCCGTACTCCTTTCCCAATCTTAAACCAGTCTGTTGTTCCGTGGTCTGTTCTTACTGTTGCTACTTGGTCGTTATACAGATTCTTCAGGAGGCAGACAAGATGACTTGGTATCCCCATACCACTAAGAACTTGCCACAATTTGTTATGGTCCACACAGTCAAAGGCTTTAGAATAGTCAATAAAACAGAAATAGATGTTTTTCTGAAACTCCCTGGCTTTTTCCATTATCCAGCGGATATTGGCAATTTGGTCTCTAGTTCCTCTGCCTTTTCTAAACCCAGCTTGTACATCTGGCAATTCTCGCTCCATGAACTGCTGAAGTCTACCTTGCAGGATCTTGAGCATTACCTTACTGGCATGTGAGATGAGTGCCACTGTTCGATAGTTTGAACATTCTTTAGTGTTTCCCTTTTTTGGTATGGGGATATAAGTTGATTTTTTCCAGTCTGATGGCCATTCTTGTGTTTTCCAAATTTGCTGGCATATAGCATGCATTACCTTGACAGCATCATCTTGCAAGATTTTGAACAGTTCAGCTGGGATGCCGTCGTCTCCTGTTGCCTTGTTATTAGCAATGCTTCTTAAGGCCCACTCAACCTCACTCTTCAGGATGTCTGGCTCTAGCTCACCGACCACATCGTCAAAGCTATCCCCGATATTGTTATCCTTCCTATACAGGTTTTCTGTATATTCTTGCCACCTTTTCTTGATCTCTTCTTCTTCTGTTAGGTCCTTGCCATCTTTGTTTTTGATCATACCCATTTTGGCCTGGAATTTACCTCCAATGTTTCTAATTTTCTGGAAGAGGTCTCTTGTCCTTCCTATTCTATTGTCTTCTTCCACTTCCGCACATTGCTTGTTTAAAAATAATTCCTTATCTCTTCTGGCTAACCTCTGGAATTTTGCATTTAATTGGGCATATCTCCCCCTATCACTGTTGCCTTTTGCTTGCCTTCTTTCTTGGGCTACTTCTAGTGTCTCAGCAGACAGCCATTTTGCCTTCTTGGTTTTCTCTCTCTTTGGGATGTATTTTGTTGCCGCCTCCTGAACAATGCTGCCAACTTCTGTCCAGAGTTCTTCCGGGACCCTATCTACTAAGTCCAGTCCCTTAAATCTATTCTTCACCTCCACTGCATATTCCTTAGGAATATTAGTGAGCTCATATCTAGCTGATCTGTGGGTCTTCCCTAATCTCTTTAGTCTGATCCTAAATTGTGCAAGAAGAAGTTCGTGATCTGAACTACAGTCAGCTCCAGGCCTTGTTTTTACCGACTGTACAGATGTCCGCCACCTTTGGCTGCAAAGGATGTAATCAATCTGATTTCGGTGTTGTCCATCTGGTGAAGTCCATGTATAAAGCCGTCTCTTAGGTTGTTGGAAGAGAGTGTTTGTTATGCAGAGTGAATTGTCTTGGCAAAATTCTATCAGCCTGTGTCCTGCTTCGTTTTGTTCTCCCAGGCCATACTTACCTGTAATTCGAGGTGTCATTTGACTGCCCACCTTAGCATTCCAGTCTCCTGTGATGAAAATAACATCTCTTTGAGGCGTGTTGTCCAGTAGGTGCTGCAGATCCTCATAGAACTGCTCTACTTCAGCTTCTTCAGCATTTGTGGTTGGGGCGTATATTTGGATCACTGTGATGTTAGATGGCTTGCCCTGAATTCGAATTGAGATCATTCTATCGTTTTTTGGGTTGTATCCAAGCACTGCTTTAGCCACTTTACTATTAATTATGAAGGCTACTCCATTTCTTCTGTGGTCCTCTTGTCCGCAGTAGTAGATCTGGTGGTCATTTGATGTGAAGTGGCCCATTCCAGTCCATTTCAGTTCACTGACGCCCAGAATGTCTATCTTTAATCTTGACATCTCACCAATAACCACATCCAATTTGCCCTGGCTCATAGATCTTACATTCCAGGTTCCGATGGTGTGTTGATCCTTAGAACATCGGATTCGCCGTTCACCACCAGCACCGTCGGCAGCTAGCCGTCCTTTCGGCTTTGAGCTAGCTGCGTCATCACGTCTGGGGCTAGTTGAGCTCATCCTCTGTTCCTCCCCAGTAGCATTTTGACCATCTTCCGACCTGGGGGTCTCATCTTCCGATGGTATACCGACATATCTCTGGTTGTACTGATCCATTTAGTTTTCACGGCAAGAATACTGAGGTGGGTTGCCATTACCTTCCTCAGGGATCGCATTTAGTCTGACCTCTCTGTCATGACCTTCCCGTCTTGGGTGGCCCTTCACAGTTTAGCTCATGGCATCATTGAGGTGCTCAAGCTCCAGCACCACGACAAGGTAACGATCCTTTGCTGAAGGAATGAATAAATAAATAAATAAATAAATGAAATAAAACAAACTTGCTTTAGCTGGTGAAAGTATTATTTTTTTATGAAGGATAAAAGGCTAACTTGGCATTATCTACAGCAGGGGTTCTTAAACATTTTGCCATCACACCTCCCTTTAGTGTAATCTTAATGTATACACCACTGCTAAAAATCCAATTACCAAAATGAACACAAATGAACAATGAACACAATACAATGAAGCTTTGGGAAAGGTAGATTTATTGTAATAATATAACTAAAAGGTTCTTCACACCACCTCTGGACTCTGTCTGCACCTCTCCAAGGGAGGAACACCTCACAGTTTGGGAAACTCTGATCTACAGCATCTAAAATGTGCTTTGTCTCCTATAATTTATTAAACAATTCAATAATCCAAACAATGGGAATGGTTCAATAGATGTCAGACAAAGACTAATAATACTCTTTCATGAGATTTAATATAACCAAGACCTTTTTCATGAAAAAAAATTCCACACCCTGACAAATGGCTTATACTCTTTCGTGTTATTATGATATCCATGACATGATGTTGAAATGTGTCATGCAAGTTAGTATCACTTAAAATATCAGTTATTTTCCTGCTTCTCAAACCTCTAATTTGCATGGAACTGCTTTTTCACTGGTTTAATACATACATCAGATACAGTGACAGCAACTTACCCCAGTTAGCAGGCAAGAGAAATATAGAGCTCCTAAATTGTAAAATTATATTTTTTATAATGTTGTTGACTTTTTCAGGGATGTAAAATTATTCTTAACATTGGCCAATCAATTTGTCATTATTTTCTATGTATGCCAGTGTGTGTGTGTGTGTGTGTGTCATGAGTGCCGTTGAGCTAAAGTAATCAGCGCAATGGCACTCATGACAATGACAAGGAAATAGGTGAAGGGGTACAAGTTAAGTAGCCATCAACCCACAACGACTAACGGCTAACAAACAATAGATAAACGGATCACGGAGCCACCCAAGCCATCAGCAGCAATACCACGGGGATCGCCCAGCTGAAAGCAATCAGCAGAAGAATGAAAACCTGCGGATGGGCGATCCTAGAAACCCTCAACCAATGGCAGGGCAACGCATGGGACAAAGGGGGGTGACGTGACCGAGGGCGAGGGGGCGCTGACCGGCGCGGGGTATTTAAACCCCGCACCGGCGCGCTCCTGTCACTCTCAGCTTTTTCTAACAACGTTGTACCTATCCTGAAATAAACCAGAGCCTGCTTTGCAACCCAGTGTCTGAACGTTATTCAGAGGTAGGCAGCGCATGACATAAAGCTGAGAGTCATAAACTCAGCCTCGCCGAGCCCCACCGGACGACAACGAGCCGCGGGAGGAGTAGACGGCGAGAAGACCAGCAAGATGAGGCCGGAACGGCGCGGGCAAGGAGGGCGAGCCGCGCGGCAAGAGACAGAGGAGGACCGACCGAGGCCAGAGGCACCGCGGACTCCCGGAGCCATGGACGCCCGCCCCACCCGACCCGAGCCTCAGCTCCAACCCCAAGGGGAGATGGCGACGGAGGCAACCCGACCGCGGGAGGGAGCAGCACGACTTCCGAAACCAGCGGAGGACCCCGCGCCCCACATCGCACCCCAGCAACGGGCGTGGAGCGACAGCCCCACGGTGCTCGACACGGAGGAGGACGACGGAGACACCCATCAGACGGAGGAGGAAGCGGACCCGCGGCGGAGGGACGATGAACCCCCCCCCCCCGAGGACGCGCCAACGGAACCGGCCCCAGCGGCGGTGCGGGCTGTGGACGAGGAGGCACGAGCTGAACTCGCGGCCATGCGGGCTCAGCTGACGGAACTCCGGACCATGCTCCAGGCGCTTATGCCCCCCGCGCCACCCAATGACGTCCCCGCACAAGCCCACACCCCGAGCGAAGCACCGAACCCACACGAGCCAGCGGAAAGCCAGCAGACGGCACAGGCGGCCGACACCACATCCCGGGAAGCGAGAGGCGGGGCCGCGCAAAACGCCCGGGCCCCAAAGGACTTCCCCATCTTCTTCGATGGGACCCCCTCAAAACTCTCGTTTTTCGTCACCAACGCTAGGGAGTTCATGGGGAGGCACGGACACTCCTATGACTCCGAGGCCGACAAGATCGGCGCCGTGGCAATCAAACTCCAAGACAGGGCGGCGGACTGGTACGTCCAACTGTACGAGTCCAGCTCCCCCGCCCTCGCCACCTTCCCTGCTTTCATCAACGAGATGAAAAACTATTTCGAAGACCCCCTAGCCAAAGTACGGGCGAAAAGCGCACTCCAGAGACTTAAACAGGGCGCACGCACGGTCCCTGACTACGCCCTGGAGTTCAAAGCCCTCGCGGGAAAGGTCTGCGACTGGTCTGAGACCACCCTGCTGGAAATCTTCAAAAAGGGGCTCAACCGCGACGTTCTCCAATGGGCCCTCTACCGCGACGACCCAGAAACGTTACACGGGTGGATCCACCTCGCGGGGAAAGCCGAACACGCGCACCGCACCTTCCTTATGACAACCACGGAAGACACAAACTACGTCGGGAAAAAGGTACCCGCACCACACGGGGGGATGGCCGGCCCCATATACCCTAAAAAGAAGTTCAACCGGGAGCCCTGCGGGAGGTGTGGCAAATTAGGGCACAAGACGGCGGACTGCTTCGCCAACCGACCGCCGACCAGCGCGCCCAAGCCCGCCCCGAAAATTAGCCCCAAACCACCCAACCCGGGGCCGCCCCCTCACCGCCGAATGACCGTGGCCACAGCGACACCGGAAGAGGGCTGGGACGCTTACTGGGGAGAAGAGGACAATACCGACCCCGACCAGCCGGCGGGAAATGCTCCCCGCTTGCCCTGAAACGCGTGGCGAGGCAGGCGGCGGGACAGCAACGCGAACCACCTCAACGAAACGACAAAAGCTCCGTAATATTGGCAGCAATTCAACTCTCTGCCGGCAACGGAGCCACCACGGCCGCGGCACTAGTGGACTCGGGGTGCTCAAAAAACCTTATCCACCCCGACCTAGTCGCCAAACTCGAACTCCGCTGCTTCCCCCTCCCCACGCCGCTGGCATTCCACCAGCTGGACGGCTCCACAGCGGGGGGGAAACCAGCCACGCTACAAACCGAGCCGGTCACCCTGCAAATGGGCACTCACACCGAGCGCACATCGTTCGTAGTCACGCCCATCGGACGGCCCATTGCAGTCCTGGGGATGCCATGGCTCGCGAAAAACAACCCGCGGATCAACTGGGCGACCCGCACCTTCACATTCGGCGACGGCGAGTATCGAGCACCAGTACCAGCTGGCAAAAGCAACCCCACGGTAGGACGAGCGGAGGCGACCACACAAGACAACGCCGCTACCACTGCAGACCTACCGGAACAATACGCCGACTTCTCCGAGGTCTTCGGAGAAGCAGAGGCAGACCAACTACCCCCCCACCGCAAGACGGATTGCCGAATCGACCTACTGCCCGACGTCCCCCTACCTAGACCAAAGATCTATTCGATGACCCCGAAGGAGATGGCAACCCTCCGGGAGTTCATCGATAAAAACCTAGACAGGGGATTTATAGAGCCAGCATGCTCACCGGTCGGAGCCCCCGTCCTATTCCGGGAGAAGAAAGACGGGACCCTACGGCTCTGTACCGACTACCGGGGCCTAAACGCGGCTTCCCTGTCCAACAAATACCCCTTACCCCTGGTGAAGGACATGCTCGCCCACCTGTCCACGGGCAAAGTCTTTTCCAAATTGGACCTGCGCGAGGCGTACTATCGCATCCGAATCAGGGAGGGGGACGAATGGAAGACGGCGTTCAACTGCCCCCTAGGCGCTTTCCAGTACAAGGTACTGCCCTTCGGACTCGCGGGGGCCCCTGGGGTGTTCATGCAGCTCATCAATGAGGTACTGCATGAACATCTGTTTAAAGGGGTCCTGGTCTACATCGACGACGTCCTTATTTACACAAAAACATACGAGGAACACGTAACCTTAGTCAGGCAAGTCCTCGACAAGCTCAGAAGGGCGCAGCTCTATGCAAAGCCCACAAAGTGCGAGTTTCACAAAGACCGCCTAGACTATTTGGGGTATCGAATCTCCGGGGACGGCATCGAGATGGACCCCGCAAAAGTCGAAGCGGTACTAAACTGGGAGCGGCCCCGCAACAGACGGCAACTACAGAGCTTCCTGGGATTCGCGAATTTCTACAGGTCCTTCGCCCGGGGGTTCGCTGAGATAGCCCTACCCTTAACGGACCTCCTCAAAACCAAAGGGGTGGGGGACACCAGACGCGCCAAGAACCCAGGCACAGTGCTGAATTGGACTCCCGCGTGCCAGACCGCATTCGACAAGCTGAAAGCGCTGTTCACGACGGAGCCAATCCTCGCGCACCCGGACCCAGAACGGCCGTTCGTGGTCCAAGCCGACGCCTCAGACTTCTCCCTGGGAGCCATCCTCCTACAAAAAGACTCCACGGGGCTCCTGAAACCATGCGCCTACCTGTCAAGGAAGTTCTCCGAGACAGAGAGGCGATGGCACGTCTGGGAGAAAGAAGCCTTCGCGGTGAAATCGGCACTAGAGACATGGCGTCACCTACTCGAGGGAGCCACCCAACCATTCGAGGTCTGGACGGACCACCGGAACCTCGAGGCCCTACGAACGCCTAGACGCCTTAGCCCAAAACAGGTCCGATGGGCACAATTCTTCAGCCGCTTTGATTTCCAGTTGAAGTTCATGCCGGGCAAGAAGAACTTCCTGGCCGACGCCCTCTCCCGGCTGCCCCAAGACGAAGAGCCCGCCCCAGACACCATTGGGACGGTCCTATCCGCCTCGCAACTGGGGATGGCCGTGACCACCCGAAGCGGCGCACGGAGGCAGCTCGACGCTACGGCGCAGCCGACGGCGGGACAACCGGCGACGGAAAGAAGGCAACCGCAACTACCAGGGGGAATGCGCACGGACCTCGCCGCCGCCCTCAAAACCGACCCCTGGTTCCTGGCAAACCCCGACAAGGTAACGATGGCGCAAGACCTAGCATGGGGGGAAGGCAGAATCTACGTCCCGGACTCGCAACGCCAGGCGATCTTGCATAGGTCACACGACGCCAAGCAAGCGGGACACTTTGGGTTCCTCAAGACCCTACACCTAACACGGCGGCAATTCTGGTGGCCCGCGCTCAGGCGAGACGTAAAAACCTACGTGGCGTCCTGCCCAACGTGCGCTCGGGCCAAACGGGCACCAGGCAAACCCGCGGGGCTATTGCAACGGGTGGCAGAACCCTCCCGCCCATGGGAGGAAATCTCTATGGATTTTATAGTGGACCTCCCACCCAGCCAGAAGAAAACGGCCATTTGGGTGGTGAAGGACTACTTCTCAAAGCAGGCCCACTTCATCCCCTGCACGTCAGTCCCATCCTCTCAACAACTAGCCAAACTCTTCCTCATCCACGTGTACAGGCTACACGGATGTCCCGCACGTGTGGTGACCGACAGGGGCACACAGTTCACCTCCAAATTCTGGCGGGCCTTCTTGAAGCTGACGGGGACCCAACAGGCCCTGTCTACGGCTTGGCATCCGCAGACGGACGGAGCCACTGAGGTTCTTAATGCCACCTTAGAGCAATTTATACGATCCTATACGAACTACCACCAGGACGACTGGGCTGAACTGCTCCCGTTCGCCGAAGTCGCATACAACAACGCCGTCCACACGAGCACGGGAAAAACCCCGTTCGAAGTAGTCTCGGGGCGCGACTTCGTCCCCATACCGGAGCTACCTCAACCCCCGGAACCCCAGGTGGACGCCAGCGACTGGGGACGGAAGATCGCGGAAGCATGGCCAGTAATCACGGCGGCGCTGAAGGAGGCACAGGCTGCTTACAAAGAGCAGGCCGACAAGCACCGGCGCCAACAACCGACGTTCCAGGCGGGGGACATGGCCTATCTCTCCACCAAGTTCCTAAAGTCAACCCAACCCTCGAAAAAACTGGGGCCTAAGTACATCGGGCCGTTCCGAGTCACGCAAATAGTGAACCCGGTAGCAATACGCCTGGACCTGCCACACAACCTCCGGAGGCTCCACCCGGTGTTCCACACCAGCCTCCTAAAACCGGCAACCACCTCCCGATGGCACCCAAGCACGCCTCAGCCCGCACCGCTTATGATCGACGGGCAACACCACTTCGAGATAAGGGACATCCTCGACTCACGCAAGCAACGAGGAACCCTACACTATCTGGTCAGGTGGAAACACTTCCCCCACCCGGAATGGGTGGCGGCGCACAACGTTAAAGCGCCTGACCTGACCAGAGCATTCCACCGGGCATACCCCGACAAACCGCAATCAAGGTCAGCAAAACCAACCCCCCCCCCCGCAGGCCTCCCCCCGCCTCCCGTGCCCCAAGGGAAGGGGCCCCCCCCAAGCCCGCGACTTGGGTGGACCTTCCCCCCCCCGGGACTCACTCCCCCCGCCCCGGGCCCACGGGGTGGTGACAAACGATCGCCAGCACCCTCCCCCCGCCCCTTGGCCGCGGGGGAGTGGCAAGCAAGTCAACAGGGCAACCTGGGGGCAACGCCCAGGAGACACAACAAAGGCGACGCACTCCAAATAAGCAAAAAAGGGCCCTACCTGGAGCTGAGCAGCACCCGACCAGCCACGCCTCTCGCCTCGCCGAACTGAGCCAAACAAACAGGGTGTGGTTGGAGCATGCGCACGCCAGGTCAGAACCCGAGCATGCGCACCATGGACACACCCTGGGAAGGCACGTGGTAGAGGGAGGAGCAAAGGGAGGGGCGACAACTACTCCGGCGGGAACTTTGAAAAAAAAAAAAAAAAAAAAAAAAAAAAAAAAAAAATGGCGTTTTGACAGCTCCATGGGGGAAACCCAGAAACCCGGGGGAGAACACTATTCGGAAAGGGGGCAGTATGTCATGAGTGCCGTTGAGCTAAAGTAATCAGCGCAATGGCACTCATGACAATGACAAGGAAATAGGTGAAGGGGTACAAGTTAAGTAGCCATCAACCCACAACGACTAACGGCTAACAAACAATAGATAAACGGATCACGGAGCCACCCAAGCCATCAGCAGCAATACCACGGGGATCGCCCAGCTGAAAGCAATCAGCAGAAGAATGAAAACCTGCGGATGGGCGATCCTAGAAACCCTCAACCAATGGCAGGGCAACGCATGGGACAAAGGGGGGTGACGTGACCGAGGGCGAGGGGGCGCTGACCGGCGCGGGGTATTTAAACCCCGCACCGGCGCGCTCCTGTCACTCTCAGCTTTTTCTAACAACGTTGTACCTATCCTGAAATAAACCAGAGCCTGCTTTGCAACCCAGTGTCTGAACGTTATTCAGAGGTAGGCAGCGCATGACAGTGTGTGTTTTCAAGCAGAAACATTATTACAAAGATAATATAAATCAGCCCCATGTAATCCTGGGCACCTTGCTTAGAATATAATGCTGTAAATATCTGAAGTTCTGTGTTATCACAAATCATATCTATGATATCTAATAAATCATATTCACCTCATCATTATTTAGGTTTTTATAATGTATGTAGTGTCTAGAAAATTTGGATTCAAGAACAAAAATAAATATTCAATATCACTAGGGATTTGGTAGAAATTGCAAAAGACAAAAATCAGATTTCACATTCAGCTGTATAACTGCAGCTTTAAGTGCACAAGATTGGCATTTGTTAGTAGAAAATAATGTTTTATGTATTAGACAGTGCTTAAAGAATAATGCTTTAGCTGGTGAAATATAATTAATTGGAAAGTAATTAAATTGGAAGTTAATCCAGTGTGGCACTTTTCATGCTGTTGGGTTGAAGCAATACAAAGTGACTCATTTTATCATTAACACTGTATCTTTTTCTTTTGTTGTTGCATCACCAACAAAATCTTGATAATACAGGATTTGTTTGCACTAGACCTGGAACCCTATAGATACAGTGGAGTCAATATGACTGGATTTCGTCTGCTCAACATTGACAATACACAGGTGGCTTCTGTTGTTGAAAAATGGTCAATGGAAAGATTACAGGCACCACCCAAGCCAGAGACTGGGCTCCTGGATGGCATGATGACTGTGAGTGACAAAATACTATCTGAAATGAAATAGGAAGCTATATTATTTTAGTGACAAGCAAGCAAATTCTAAGTGGGTTGGTGACAAAAAAGTGATAACATATTGGATCTGCTCTGTGATCCTAGGCAAAGATATGGTTGCATTAAAGAGCTGCAGACAGATGTTATGTTCATATCTCTATGAGATCTGGAACAACATCTTTGGAACCACCCTGATAACAATTATGTACATAGTTAAACCAATTGAAATCATGCTGAATAAGGGATTCCTTTCAGGATGCAATTAGTCTGACATTCTGTGCAGCAAAGTATGTTTTGTATAGAAAGAAACTTAGAAAATGCTAGTTTAGGTAGATGGAGTCCATGCTAAACTTTTATAGATAGCCACAACTGAGCAGAAAGCAGGGATAGTTTTATAATGTCATTGAACAATTGTTCTGCATTTTCAGCAGTGCCACTGAAAGTGAGATAACCCAGAATCTTGTTCTCTACAAGGCAGCGTTTACCTGCAAATGCGTTGAAAACAGTGCTAGTCCAAAAGAGCTTGTCATAAGAGCTTAGGTAGCAGCTACTGTAGATTCATCACTTTAAAAACTATTGCATTATTATTCAAGTATTGCATATTCTACTTATGTTGCCAAGGCCGCCCTGTCTATAATACCTTCTTGTATTACCTCATTAAGGTAGGTACTAGCATAATGTGAAGATGTAAGAGAGGGTAGTTCTCTTCATGTAGTGTGTGGCAATATTGATCACTTTTCTAATGGCTATTGTCAAATCCCTATGTTATTACAGAGCTCATCCAGGAAAGGAAGGTGTAATCTGCATTTCTGTGTCTTATGTAAACATTTTAAGTTATAATAGTATGTGTTTATTTATTCTTTATAATAGTTAAACACCTTCCTTAACCTTTACCCAAGCAGGCCCTAGCAACTGACACAATTAAAATTGAAACTAAATAATGCAAAGGCTTGAACAGAGTAGTTTTATAGCAATACAAGAAATGCATGTGTTTGTAATATGCTATGTGAAACTCTTGGGTTCCCATCACCTTTAATAAAATATCTGTAGTTCAAAAATATTGGAGTCAATAGAAATGAATTCAAACTAGCCAGAGTAGTGGTCACTCATTACAGTACAAGCAGGATTAGCAAATGGAAGCCTCAGGAAGCCCCTCTGGTATTTTTGGGGTAGCATATCTAAAAGTTTTATTGATTGATGTGTGCCTCAAGAAATGAAGATAAGTCTTTTGTATCTCCAATCTTGTGAAGATGGATTCTCTACTTATGTAGCTTTTAACATCTCTGAATAACTACAGGAAGTTCTTGCTTACTGACCACTCATTCACTGACCGAAGTTACGATGGCACTGAAAAAGGAGGCTTACAATTGGTCCTTGAAGTTGTGGCCATTGCAGCATCCCTGTGGTCACATGATCATGATTTAGGTGCTTGGCACCCGGCGCATATTTACAACTGTTGCAGTATCCCGCGGTCATGTGAACACCATTTGTGACCTTCACAGCCGGCTTCTGACAAAGTCAATGGGGAAGCCAGCAGGAAGTCACAGTCACGTGATGTCATGCTTAACAACTTGCAGTGATTCACTCAACGACTGCAGCTGGAACTGATGTCATAAATCTGCATTTCACTTAATGACTGCACCACTTAGTTACAAAGTTGTCAGTCCCCATTGTGGTTGGTAAGTGAGGACTACCTGTAGTCTCATCTGTCAGCTGTTCTTATGTCCTGAAGTCTCTTCTCTTGCATCCAGTATTCTAAAGGAAAAATAATAGGAAGCTGGTGATATGTTGCTAAACAATTCAAAGTGATTCTCAATTTGCAGACTGTGGTTAAATTTGTTCCTGCTTGTGAGAAGTTTGGAGCCTATGGTGTGGTGATAATACTATATGTTGGACTAGGATGGGAAGATCCAGAGTCAAGCCCACCCTCAGCCATGGAACATCACTGGGTGACTTTGAACCAATCAAACCTAAGTATTCAACTTTCTGCTTTCTAGAAGAAAGGCAGCATATAAATATAACAAAGTACAGGAATAGCTCACAAGTAATACTAATTTGTTCTATTGATTGAGACTTCAAAGGGATTCCAGAGTTGTTTTGCAATTAAAAGTAACTGATAAATTCAGATCACCTATGATTCCAATGATGTATGTAGTTTAATGAAACAGAGAACTAATCTGTTAATTTCCTGAAGGATTTGCAAGCCTATCATAGCCATGTATCTACAAAGTGGATTAGCCCAGTTGTTATACAATATTGTTATCTTGTCAGGACAATCATGCAGCTTCTCTACTTCACTCATTGAAATTTTGTAGGGCAGGGCAAATGACACTATTTTGCACTTGTAACCTATCACATATTTTTTCCCTTTTGGAAAATGTTCTTTAGGAACTGAAAAATCAGAATAGTACAACAGTACATGTTGACTGTTTATTATATAACTATCTGCCTCAAAAAAACAGTCAAAGCCATTTTTCCTTCTTCAGGTCATGCAATTAACTGTTGAATAACGGAGATGCTTAATAATAATTAATGCTGCCTTTCACTGGAGATGTTAGTCTTTTAACCAAATCATGAGTAGAGACCAATTAAACAATGTGAGGCTGTCATTTAAATTGTTAGCAAATTTTCATTAGTGGCCTGATTCAAAGTTTTGCTGGTCCAGAAAACAAATGTCTAAACTTAGGCATACTGCCGTAGGTAATTTATTATAAAGCCATAAATGTGGGGCATAAAAAAGCATATGCCTACACAGAAATTCACAAACCATAGAATGGAAATTCTGTTGAGAATGTTTGGGTAAGAATACATTGAAACAAAAGTGATAATTTCATGAAAGTTTATTATAAACTTCCTGAACAACAGAAGATATGGATGAGATTATTCTGTATGAAATCACGAAATTTTCAAAGAGGCATATGATAGTGGGAAATTTCAGCTACCTTGACTGGAAATCTAACTCTGCTAAAAATTGATTGATTGATCTGAAATCTATAGACTGCCTCAGCCTGTCATGATTATAAGTGGCTTACAAAATATCACCTCCTGGATGGCCAGGAGTTGCATGGATTTAGTATAGAGGTGGCCAGGTTCATACACTCAAGGACTGTTAGCCCTTCGAGGTAGTCCAGACAAAAAGCACAACTGTGAGTACTAACTCTATCTTTTTCTAAGGTTACTTTAACAGAATCTTGCAAGACTGAAAGTATTTCTCCCCTCCTCTCCTTTTACTCTCCAGAAAACTAGGGAGGGTCCCTCCTGAAACACTTCCCACACCTGCCCTTCTTTCTGTGGACTGAAATATCTTTTATGTTACGTTTGACCAGTCTTCAGCTCTTCTTCCTGTCCGCTTCCTCAGGAATCAAGTTCAAATGCCTCCCTGATAAGCAGACAAGATCACATTTCTATCACTTTGACAGGACTTGCCCAGAGTCCAACTGTGCAAGAATCTAGGAGACTTTATCTGCCAGATATTAGAATACTCCTCACAAAGGCCCACTAGAAAATATTGCAGCCTATCCCTTTCTAGCAAGAAATGAGTCACAGTAAAAAGGGCCACCAGTTGACTATCTGTAGATGTGATCAGGTAGATAAATAGTCTGTCCATTGTTGCCATGGTGGTCAAGAACTCCTGGGTTGTCCCATACTCCTTGCCACCTATAAGCAGGAGAACTATACACTTTGGAGTGCCACTGACAACCAACAATGGAATCTAGCACATCAGGCAGTGAAAGCTGTAGCAGGGAGTCCAGTAAACAGCAATAGCCTCAATTGAGCCCAGATTTAACCAGAGGGCCTCACATCCGATCTTCTGGGGTGCTCAGCCTCTGAGAGCTCTTATAGTCTTGCAGATTAACTTCCACTCCACCACTCCTGACGTTGTGGCTAGTGCCAAACCCAGTGGGCAGATTTTCAAGACTTGATGCCAGTGCTGATGTAGAAAAGTATCTTGAAAGAATAGGAAAAAAAATTAAACAAGATAATTGAATCACAAAATTCCTAGCAGAAAGAAAAATGAGAAACATTTAAAGCTCTGGATAGATACAGAGCTTTCTAAAATTCTGGGGGCGGGGGCAGGGGAAGGGACATATATAGGAAATACATTTTCGGATGGCTTCTGAAAAATGCTCAAACAACAAAAAAGGCTTGGGGGATGTGACATACACAGAAGGAAAACAAAGAGGCTATAGATTTGTTGTGAGGATAAAGGGGTGAATTGATAATAGGTGATGGTGAGGAGGCAGAATGTCTTAACATCAGTCTGCTCTCAGAAAGGAAATGAAGCCCTAATTAGTCATTATTGTGGCAGTAGTGAAGAAGAGAGCTACAGCTGACAACAAAAAAAGGTGAAAAGAACACCTAATTACTTTAAATGAATTCAGGTCTCTAGGGCCAGATGAAAGACAACCAGTTTGGTGTAGTGGGTTAAGGTGGTGGGCTAGAAACCAGGAGACCATGAGTTCTAGTTCCACCTTAGGCACAAAAGCCAGCTCAGTGACCTTGGGCCAGTCACTCTCTCTCAGTCCTGCAAAAAGGCAATGGCAAACTTCTTCTGAAATATTGCCAAGAAAACTGCTAGGACCAGTCCAGGCAATCACCAGGAGTCAACAACAACTCGAAGACACACACACACACACAAGGGGGGAGGAGATGAATTTCATCCTAAGGGACCAAAGAAACTATGATCACTAACTGTAAACTGAGAAGAGTTGGTGAGCTGTTGATATCCAGAAAGACTGGAGGAGACCTGTACTCCTGTACGAGAGCACAGTGTCCCTATTTTCAAGAAAGGGAAGGAGGAGGACCTGGGAAATTACAGACCTGTCAGCTTGACATCTATACTGGGCAAGTTCCTCAGGCAGATTATGAAATAGCATATTGTGAACACTTTATAGGAATGCAACAAGAGACACAAACTTGAGACATTAATCCAATCTCCTTTTTTGACAGAGTTATTAGCTTACTATTTTTGGGAAATATAGAAATTGTGTACCTTGACCGTATTATTCAACAGTCACTCATAATATCCTTATTGATTAAATTGTAATGATACCATTAGTAGATGAATTCATACTTGGCTGAATGACCACATCCAGAGAGTTCTCATATATAGCTCCACATCAGCTTGGACAGTAGCACTGAGACAAGTGTCACCAGCCCAGAGCTCTGTATGGCCCCTGTGCTGTTCAAATTTTTTATAAATTGTCTATATGAAGAGGTTAGCCACTGTAGCTCTCATAGTGTAGAACAGTCTGGCCAACAAGTACAATTGTCCCCAACACTTCTAACATTCAGAAAGGCTCTGAAGACAGTTTGGCTAATAGTGCAGTTGTTAGGAAACCTCTGTTTCTTTTATGCTGTTTCTAGTGTTTTCTCTGTTTCTGCTGTCCTGTACACTTCCCAAAGTCCTAGCAATTGGTTTCAAAGTACAAACAAACAAAAAAGTTATCAGATTGGCAGAAAACACAAAATTAGGAGGAATGGCTAACACTTTAGAAGAAAGTGAGATTTCTAAACCATGCTGACCCGCACATGTTTTTTGTCTTTTCCCCAAAACAGACAGAAGCAGCTTTGGTGTACGATGCCGTGTACATGGTAGCGGTGGCGTCCCAGCGTGCCTTCCAAATGACGGTCAGTTCCCTCCAGTGTCACAGGCATAAGCCATGGAGATTTGGACCCCGCTTTATGAATCTGATAAAAGAGGTACATATAGATCATTCCTGGCCTCCAGAAGTATGCTGTCTGTACCTTTACTGAATATGGTTTATCTTTTTCTACATAATGTTCAGTATGTTTTCAGTGTCCCAGTAATTAATAAAATAATATTACACTCAATTTTCCCTCCTTGCCAAAGAAGCATTATGTTAGGATTGCCAAAATTCAGTGTACAATTTGGTATAAAGAAAAGGTGAAATAAGTTTCAAAAGATCAGCAAACCTGAAATAATCTTAGAATTAAGCAAGCAAACTACTGAATTTCAACTTCTTGTAAATTTCTATTTGTTGCAAGCTTGGGAAACTGAAACAATTATTCTTGTTTTCAGAATTGTCTCAAAAATGCATTCTTTGAAATGCAGAGAATGAATGGCTTTGTTTTCAAGCATCATTTTTTCCCCCTGAAAGTTCATTTATTCTCTCTCACAAGGAAGCCAATATTCAGATTTATCTAACATATGTCTATGATACTAGAATTGCTGATAGTGAGTCATACATACATATTACATCATACAGGGAAGCAAGAGTGCATCTCAAGAGTGCATCTTGAGTGATGCACTCAAGAACAATCCATACTGTGTGGCAAGTTTCACACATACTAAATGAACTAGTGAGTGTTGTACCTCATAATATTTAAATACTGCCTCATTTCAACTCTTATTGGAAATTGGGGCAGGATGTATGTACTGTACGTATGTAAGTATGTATGTATGTATGTATGTAGATTTAAAGGCTGGCCAACTCTTGGTGGCTTACATATTAAATGAGTAAAAATAATAAAAAAGAAGAAAACCACATATATCTGGACAAACAAACTACATATACCACAAAAACCACAACTGACAAGGGCTCCACAGCCATCTCACCTAAGACCTGGGAGAACAGAAACGTTTTTTAAAAATCTGTTTGGGGAAATAGTACTAAGGAAACTATGCTCCAAACACTGATATAGATGAGAAGGAAGTTAAATGACATGTTTTCTTCTATATACTAATGATTTGGTTACATCTGAACTAAACACCAAAGAATCAAATAAATTTATTTTTCATTTTCCCAGTGGTTGATCCCTTCTCCTCCCTCCCTCCCTCCCTTCTTCTGTTTTGAGATGGCAGTGCTTTGAGCTAGATTTTATAGACCTATTTAGACAATTGACTGTTATAACAACAGAACTGGATACCTAGAGATAGAATTTAGTTCCTCTTCTGATTGCTTCAGAATCCTTTCATTACCATAGGACTTTTAGGGGGTTGGGTAGTGTGTTTTGTGTAAGTGTGTGTTTGGGTGGATATAAATGCATACTATTTTGCTAAATGGATTTCTTTCTGACCTTAAAAATTTACAGGTCATCACATTAGCACTAAAAATTTTACAGATACTATGAATAAATTATAAAAATACTAAAATAAGGACTGCTAGGACAGTTTTCCCATTTTAAGGATATGGATGCAGTTTGGAAACTTCAGGAAACAGAACAGCACATTTAAATTGTATAGTATGTTGTACTATTGATCTAAAGGTAATCCATTTAATTCTGTTGCAATAAAAAGATTAATTTTAAAGTCCTATTTGGTGTTATATGCATCACAAATAGGCCCATATACTAACCTGGCAAAATTAGACACATCCCTGATAAATCAGATCTGAAATTGAGTGGCAAGATAACTTGGAATGATTACAAACTTTAAATACCACAGACATTTTCACTGGCCTCCTTTGATGCTTTGCATATACTGTGGCAGAGCTTGAAGAAACAATGTGATTGGTCTATGCAGCACAGGCAATATCAAAACAGGGACCCATGTTTTATTATACTGCAGTTTCTATTAAGTCAGCCATACTCATTATTAGCTGGGTTACTCAGGAAAGTCCAACAAAGTTTAGGTAACATCTCTTTTAGGTATGAATGACAAAATAAAGTGAACCTTTTCTACATTTTGAAAATCATCAGCAAGATGATTTTCCTAGCTGAAGATGGTCTGTTTTAATGTTCTATATTTCCAGCCAATGGCCAAAATACATAAAGTACACAACATTAAAAATATAAATTCAGACATAATAGATTTTTCGTGATTAAAATCACCACCATCATCATCTCTGAGTTGGGAAGCAGCATCTCATGAACATTAGTTACAAGTCTTAGAAATATATAGCTACTTAGAAAACATATACATTGTTAGATATAACAAGTATGATTGCAGTACTTTTTACAGATTGTATAATTTAAATGTACTTTAGAGTCCTTGGTGCTTTCTGAGTTTGCTTGTTTGCTTGTTTGCAGATTTCATTATCTGACTAGGTAACATCATCAGGGCTAGTGAGGATGGGGTTTGCTCCCTGTTTATATATAGTAGCTTGCCCTGCCATTGTTGTTGTTGTTGTTGTTATTGATTGTTATTAACAATGAATTACCTTCTTCTGTTTTCCAATGCAATTCTTTCCCTTCAGCAAAGATTTCTCTTCCATCTGCTGATAAGTAGGCGTTTTGTAAAATATGTCTAGTTAAATCTCTCTATTGGTTGTACCAGAGTCAGTGCATATTATTGTATATTATTTTTCAGAATTCATTCCAAAAACTCTATCAGTCAACAAGTTAAACATCTGCCTGCCTGGTTTGTTATTCTGCTTTCTGTGCATGATACTTTGGTGGTGTCTTGATGAGTCATTAAGCCTGGAATGAGACTTGTTTTCTCCCAGTAGTCCCTTTTCTCTGGAAGCACTTAATTGGCATATACATAGGGCTGCCACAGAAAGTGCATCTCTTCTCTCTGCCTAGTCTTAAACGAAACTTTCTTATTCCCTGCTAATTTCTTATCTTTGCATATATTAAACTAATATAAATAGTTTATTACATATTGCAAATTTCCATGTGTACTCATTTTAGAACATTCACTCCAGTTTCAAGACATTCTTGGAGATTATTTACAACATTTATCCAATAAAGATTGCTTCAGGCAGAGTCACTTATTGAGTCACTTCTAGGTGGTGTGATATCCCTAGCCTCTTGGGGATGCAACAAGCAGAATACAGTATAGATTTCCAAATTCTAGAGCTAAAATTTTGGGGAAAATATTAGGTGTATCAATGCAGCTGCATTGCAAAGAATTGCAGAATGAGGAGGGGAAGCTGGGAATGATGTGCCCCCTAGCTTTCCAGTTCCATTCTACAAGTTTCATCAACTTGCTAAAACAACTTTTGAAATAGGGGAATTGGAATTCATATATGTCCGAAGCTCTACTAGATGTGGAGATATTACTGAAACTATTATATGTGTTACTATACTTTACATATTGCATTACATACTGTATGCTGAAAATAGGTAATAGAATGGTTCTGTATTTAGAAAATAGATTTTGAGAACATCTATGAAAGAACAACAACAACAACAATAGAAAAGACATGTATGTGCCTTTTCCTACCTATATGGATTGAATGAATATCATATATGGTTTACATTTATGAAGATTTGGGATCAATATAAAAATCCATGAATATTACAGTTTGAGATCAAAGTAGATATTTAAAATGTATTGATGTTACCATCAATAATATGGGAATGGAAATATTACTGTCCTATTACAAAAAGGTTTACTTTTTGTAATAAATTATGTTAATGATTCTACAAGTTGAATGATACTGGAATAAATCGTAATTCAAAATTCCTTAAAATTCCTTAAAAAATGGCTTTTCATTAATGCAAAATCTGCTTCCTGGCTTCAGTATGTGTATTGTTCAGCATCATTATTACTTAGCTACTGATGAACTATTGAATTAAAGAAAAATATACAATAACTTTAATCAGAGTTTCAAAAGTAATTATACCAAGGAAGAGAAATTGTGAATCTATTTTTGATTGATTTATAAAAGCTGAAGCTAAACATTATACTGCACTTAATCATTTTTCTATCTCCCTGTCTGTTTTCTAGGCCCGCTGGGATGGTTTGACAGGACGAATTACTTTCAACAAAACAAATGGTTTAAGAAAAGATTTTGATTTGGATGTCATCAGCCTTAAGGAAGATGGAATGGAAAAGGTAACCACTTTGGTACCACTGTATTTCTGCTGTGAACCAGATGGTACAGTCAGCAAGACTGTAGATATTTAAAGACAGTTCAGGGAAGGCATAGTGGACTACAGGTGGATATATTGCTATCTATACCATAAGCTGACAGGTCACATTGAATTTAATTATTCAAGGCCTTTCTCCACCACTTCCTTCTCATAGTATCCTATGTCAATTTAATTTTTTTCTCATGTTGAAAAAAAACTGCTAGGAACACATATGACCTTATTAAAAACCTCATCTATATTGGCAACAAAATTAAGAGAATAATATATTAAATGGAGTATCTTAAAATTGAAAGACTGCTATTGTTTTCATCTGCAAAAGATAGGACTTCTGCAAATAGTGATGTTTTTCATATTCCATATGCTAGTATAAACAAGTTTAGACATAAGGACAATGTCTTCTTTTAGTGCTTACCATCATGCCAAGTAGAGACCGAAGCTGTTTTGTTGTTTATTCATTTAGTTGCTTCCAACTCTTCGTGACTTCATGGACCAGCCCACGCCAGAGCTTCCTGTCGGTCGTCAACACCCCCAGCTCCCCCAGGGATGAGTCTGTCACCTCTAGAATATCATTCATCCATCTTGCCCTTGGTCGGCCCCTCTTCCTTTTGCCTTCCACTCTCCCTAGCATCAGCATCTTCCCCAGGGTGTCCTGTCTTCTCATTATGTGGCCAAAGTATTTCAGTTTTGCCTTTAATATCATTCCCTCAAATGAGCAGTCTGGCTTTATTTCCTGGAGGATGGACTGGTTTGATCTTCTTGCAGTCCAAGGCACTCTCAGAATTTTCCTCCAACAGCTGTTTTACATTGAGCTTAAATCCTGCCATCATCATTTACCTCACTTTTTGATATACTGCCTGCAGCTTTATAGACCATAATATTTCTAAGCCGGATAGTTTGGAGAAGGCTCTTTTTCAAATTGTGAAATTTGAAATGGGTATAGTAACATTTCACAGGTTCCTTACTGTGAAGTTTTCACAGTATTGTGTGTGGGCTTAGAACCATCCCATCAATCTCAGTTATTTAAGAAGAGAAGAAAATGTTTTCATTCTGAACAAAAGTAAATTTGATAAGCTTTGTATCCAGCTCTCATAAAAGCATTACCACCCTCTTGAAAGAATCCTGTTTTTCAGTGGCCTAGTGCAATCTTGTCAGCAAACCAAAAAAAATCATTTCTATGTATAGAAAATAACAGTTTTTCAGTTTAGCTTGAACATTGTTTAAAATAATGTTACAGATTTCCAACCTAAACTTGTCTCTTCTAGTTGGTTTGCAATCCCTCTTTTTGTCTGGAAAAACTGATTTGTGTAACTGTGCTGTTGATCTTTCATCTAAACATGTGTTCCATATGAGAATCCATTGTCTTTTTTTTTTCCTCAGATTTTCAAAACTGTTATAGCTATCATGAACAAAATGATAAGAAAATAAAAACAATTTCTTTACTGACCCAAGATCAGGAAATGGCTTTTGTAGTGTTTTGCTAACACAGTGAAATCTATGTCAGGACATTGCTTAATATCTTATTTATTTACTTATTTATTTGTCACCAAAGAGTTCCTTCTAAGTTCTCCACCAGGGTTAGAAGTAGATTTATTTGGGCCCCAAGATAAACTTTTAAGATGGACCCCACTTCCCACCAGATGTCATAAGCGGTAGCTATATTTAAGGAGCAGTGCTGCCTGGGGCCTGACGCTTGCATACACAAGCTGCTTTTGGAGACAATAGGAAGCAATGGTGACACTGTTTCAGGGAGGATGCAGCACTGTCAAGTTCTGTCAGTACAGGCCTGGCCTGCAAGAATTGACAACCACTAAATGGCAGCAGAGTTAAGAGTTTATGTATCTCTTTGCTACTGTTTAGTGGTTCTACCTGCTGCTCTGCCTCACTCACTAGGCCACCGTAAGCAAATGCTGAAGTTATTCTATGCTGCTTGCAGCAGGCTATGACCTGGTTTGTTTTATTCAAAGGTGATCACCTCTATAGTTCTGCCATTGTTCACCATCTTCTCTTTGGAATTATTCACAAGTCTTCCAAAAAAGTAATCATAATAGAAGATAAGTGTTTATGTAGGCTCTTCCATGCAGCACTATCTTGTTTGTGACTGATTTTTTAAAGATGCTCTTTGGTGTAGTGTATTGATTTTCTTGAACCAGTCTTGAACATATTCCCAATGTATTTACAGCCTCTTAATAAAGGCTATTATTTATACTATTTTCCCCAACCAAATTAAGAGAATGTCCAACACAGGACAAAACCACAGTGTGTTGTTCATGTTTTTTAGATGAGCTTGCAAATCCTGATATTGCTCAATCATATGCTCTGCATTATCTTATTTTTCTGCTGTGCAATTCTTTATATTAAGGTCATTGACATAGGTTTCTCCAGAGTGGCTGTCAATTGGCACAAAACATAGAAGTTACTTCTTCATTGATGCAATACTGGAAAATGATGCATAACTGATCTGTGTAAAAAATGCCAGGTGTAGGATCAGTAATAAGAGATAAGTACTTCAGCTTTTTAATTTCCTGAATTATTGTTATACAAATCTTATTCATCTTAGTTCAATCAGTTTAGCACAGAACTGTGAAAAAAATGTGTGAATGTGGACTTTATTTCCATGTTCTGTCATGCACTGCCCAGGAAAAAGTTCCAACTGGACACTAAAATCCAATGGTCTAAGGAACGCCCCATTATGGAGTGATCCCAAACTTGGATTTCATTGTGGAATGGAACTCTTTTTTTTTTTATAAGAAACTTTGTAACAACAAGAATATACTTCAGTATGTATTTCTAATATGTGAGTTCTTGGCATATTTGTTCTATAAAAGCTAGGCCATAACACACTTCAGTTTTTCATACTTCTTCATTTTTTGTTTCATATTTCTTTCCACTTAAAAAAATCTCCTTCTACAAAAGCATATTTTATGTTTGTGAATCAGTGAAAGTTTATAGGCAAAACAGAAAACATTTCCTGTTGATTTAACAGCCATTTCTAACTATGTGTCTCTCTACTTTCTAATATTCATACCAATTCAAACACCACTTTACTTTTGAAAAGGCTCCTCAAACCTATTCAGATTTCCTATCAGTATTCAGAAAATATTTAACTTTCTGCCAACACATACATTTTGCATACTTTTAATAATTTCTGAAGCACACTTAAGAGGACATTTGTCCACATAGGGTAGATGATAGGAAGATTTTCTGCTGGTACATTAGGTTCTTCATTGATTTCAAATTTAGTGGGTCCTGAGCCAGAAGCACATACCTGATATTGAGAGGAGGATGATCCGGGTGGAGATTCAGAGCCTTCTCTTGTGTCTATTGTTATACCTTCTAAGACTGGCAGTGAAAAGAACTGTGTAAGTTCTGGGTGGTTTTTTATTGCCTTTTGGGGCATATATTTGCCTTTGTTTTGGTTACTCCATTTGTGAAGATTTTATGGAGTTACTCCACTGTGAAGATTTTATGGCATGTTAGCTATGCTGACTTTCCTTTTCGTAGTCTTGTTGAAGTGCTGATGTTATTGCAATAGATGATAGATTAGATAGATAGACAGACAGACAGACAGACAGACAGACAGACAGACATATAGATCTTCATCAGCCACAGCAGCAAGACAACTGTAGGAAACTAATAGGTCCTAAAAGTTTAACCAGAACCAGTATTGATAGTGTACTATTTGATGTTTTCAGTAGGCTTATTTATCTGTTTTCATGACAGTGAATTCAAAACATAAGGGAACAATTGCTGGTCAATTTGACATCAGGCAGGAATTTCAAGGGAGGTAGCTCAGTTGCAACAAATACAGAAAATTTTGTTTTGTACCTTAAGACTTTTTAGATTTAGTTTGGTAGGAACTTTCATGCACTCAAGTTTTCATCTAGAATTATGTGTATCAAAACTAATTGGAGTCTGAGCCGACTGTTGAATTATAATCTCTCAGACACTCTAGCTTAGCTTTTTTATATTTGCAGTATAGGGTAGACGTGATAGAAAAGCCAGTTTCAATTTTTGTTGCTGAATTATTGGAACAATTTATTTCATATAGTTTGAGATAGAGAATGGTATAGTTCTCATTGTCATTGCTCAGCTGTAGTAAAGTAAAGGTTCCCGTTTAGTCGTGTCCAACACTCGGGGGAGGGGCTCATCTCCGTTTCATGGCTGAAGAGCCAGCGTTGTCTGAGGACACTTCTGCAGTCATGTGGCCAGCATGGCAGTCACGGAATGCAGTTACCTTCCCACTGAAGTGGTACCTATTTATATACTTGCACTTGCATGCTTTTGAATTGCAAGGTTGGCAACAGCTGGGGCGAATGCGGGAGCTCATTCAGTCACATGGTGCTCGTGTCTCGGACCACCGAACATGCTACTTTCTGGTTGACAAGCCTGGCATCTTAAGCCCTGAGCCACCACACTCCCTTTAACTATAGAAGTAGCCAATTCCATTTCCAAAAATTTAAGTTTGATTGGTGATATATCTGTTTAATGACATGTCTGCCCTGTATCCCAGACAGTGAGATATTTCTGTGATTTTTACTTTGTTGCATAGTTTCTGAGCATCAGCTTTTTGAACTTGGGGTCCTATTTTAAAAAAGATAAACTTTGGCTGAGCCAGTAAGCATTCCTTGCTAGTAAAGGATGGAAAGCTGCTTGAACTGACTTTGAAGCAATTTACCTTTCAAGCAGGCCAAGTAAGGAGAAGCCAACAGACCATACATTAATGAAACTTATAATAAGTAAATAGAATGTGTGGGGGAAAACTCAAAATACAGAAATAATTCCTGAACATGGTGTACTACAACTTGAACAAAAGGCATAAATCTGATTTTTTTAAAAATACTGAATGATTCATTGGATAGGGCCCTTTCCATGTGTGAAGTCTGGGACAGTTTCCCCCTTGCTCCTGCCTTCATGGTTTGTACCAATTGACAGCACTAGCGTGAAGTCATCCAATTATTTACTTGTAACATTCACCTTTACTATCATTCTTGTGTGACTTCTTACAGTTCATGTAACTTTTATTTTTAATGATGACCTAAATACAACAGCTCCTACATAATTAGAAGCTTTATGCATTTGGAAGAAGAAGGACTAGGAACTACATGCTCAAATAAATCTGATACAGGTGATTTCCTAGCCCAATCTAAGAGTTAATTTATTGTGTGTCTTCCTGTAAAACTGCTACAAATATGCTGATCAGCAATTTTGGCCCTTTATTATTTTCTCACTGCCAAGGAATGGATCCACATTATTATAACTTGGTTTATAAAGCTGTGTTAATGCCATTGGTTGAATATTATTTCCACTGTTACTATTCACACTAAATGTTCTTTGAACTGTTGAATGTTGTCATTTTATACCTGAAATATTTCTTTCACTATAGAAAGTAACATTTTTTCACCACATATGAGCTAAACAAAGCAAAACTTGTTTGCATCCGTATTATGTTTATACTAAATCTCTTTTGAAACAAAAAAAATGAAAATATAAATGAACATGTGCCCTTGAATTTAATATAAACCCAGACTGTGCTAGGTAACCTGTAGATTCTTGTAAGCTACCTTAAGCATTGGAATAAACAGAAAGGTGAACTATAAATCAATAATAAATAAAAGAAATAAATGTATTAACAATACATAGCCTATTTACTTATTATCATTTTTAAATGTTAATAAATAAATTGTATTATATGTTTGAGAGGGAATGGATATGCAGTATTTTTTTTACTTGTATTTAAGAGTTTTAGCTATAATAATATACGTATGAGCCAAAAATGGTTTGTTTGTTTATATTTCAAATTTTGTCACTGCCCATCACAAAAGAGGGACTCTGGGCAGTTTCTTCCTATGATAATTTATATTCATAGCTGTTCCAAATGCACAGGTACTGTATAGTGGAGATTCTATATAATTGATATACAGTACCTTTATACATAAGACTTGGTATGGAGTCCAAAAACTATAGAAAGCCAGAGCATATTGTGTAAATAGACAGGGATCCACTATACTTGAAACTAGGAGTTGTCCCTGGTCTTGTGCTGCGCTTCAAAGGTAACAAATCTGAGATCAAGAGCTTGACCTTGGAGGGATATGCAGGATTTTCACAATCTAAACCTAAGATCAGACAAATGTATATAATCTGAATAATAGGTATATTGATCTACATTTGACTCTGGAAACCAGTATCACACAGATGAATTTAGCAGATATAAGTGCTCACATATAAATCCATATTTGATATGGAAGCATCAGGGCTGCTTTATGTTATGTCATAGTATATAAGTTTTTCCTTCTCTGCAAACTATCCTTACTGATATAGTTGCATTGTAAAAGTTATGTTATGAACATGATCTTTCCCCATAAGAAGTTTAATGTACAGGGATCTTGAAGCTTATACAGGCCTATTTCCACACACATTAAAAACAGTTTGGTCTAGTGGTTAAGGTGCTGGGCTAGAAACCAGGACACTGTGAGTTCTAGTCCCACCTTAGGCATGAAAGCCGGCTGGGTGACCTTGGGCCAGTCACTCTTTCTCAGCCCAGGTCACCTCACAGGGTTACTGTTGTGGGGAAAATAGAGGAGGAAGGAGCATTAGGTATGTTCGCCGCCTTGAGTTATCTATAAAAAAAATAATAAAGGTGGGATAAAAATAAAATAAAAAATACACATAGCTTATACTCACGATTTTATACAGTATGGACAAATCTCTGAAGAAGAAAAAGATATACTGTATGTTCGGGACAGGAGACACAAATATTTCATTTTACCAAACTACTTTGGTAAATCACTGCATGCATACCTATGTGACAAGGATGAGAGGGAATAGGTGGCAGAGAACATTCTTAAGTTCTCTAAGCATACATGCTTCACAAGCACTATATCTGCATGAGTGACATCATGCCATCTGTTCATGTTCTTTTTTGCTAAGCTTTTGAATAAGACATACATATATAAGCAAAACTACCAGGCTGTCATAGTTTATCATGATGGACTTCAGAAACCCATAACATTAGATCTGGACTAGGAATTAATAGTGACCATATAGTCCCATTTGAACCCAATTCAGCGTTCTGGATTAAACTTTACTTGTATTCCCACTTCTCTCCCTATCTTGGAAAAGAGGCAGGCAAGGGTAGCATCTTTTGGCAGACATAGTGCCTGTCTGTCTGCAGTGTTCAAATGCTAAATTGCTCACAAAGCCTTATTATGTGGTACACACATATTGGTTGGAATCACATAATCTATAGAAGCTCAATTCAATTCCAAATTCAGTCATATCTGATGTATATTCCTAAGCTTGATTCATCTCCTTATTTAGCTACATTCATTAACAAGCCAACTTTTTTCAATAAAGAAACAACAGTCAATTAATTATATCAAAACTTAGCTCTAGTTTACAACAGAAATCATATAATATTAAAGTGAAAAGAACTGTCCAATCAAGTCATTCCATTACCATATACTGTAACTGTACTGTAGTACCTATTTATACACTACAAGAACAGAACAGAAAAAAAAATGCTCGGATCCAATGCTAACCCCAACCTATCCTAGCCCTAATCCACACTACTAATTATAAGCAAAATGCATTTTGTGAGGTTTTCTGAAAGAAGGGGTCTATAGAAAAATGCCTGTGAGGAAATATGAAAAATTTAAATAAAGTCAAAATGAAGATATTTCCAATTTAGGTAGATGAAAGGTCATTACTACCAATTATTAAATCTAATAATGCCTCAATCCAGAAATAATTAACTAAGTAAATCTTAATGCTATTGGAGAATTTAAATGAAAATACTAAGTATACAAATATAATAGTTTTGCTTTTTATTTTTAATTAAGAACTGTTTTTTTTTCTTTCATAAATAAAGGGTGCTGGTGAAGTTTCTAATCATTTATATAAAGTTTGGAAAAAGGTTTGTATCTAGACAAACTGTGTAACGAACTGTTGCTTCAAGTCTCAAACTAGTCCTTGGGATTTTGACAAATGATATTAAATTGCAGTTTAGAGACAATATAGCTCTATATTAGAATGTGTTTTCCTATGCAAAACAGATTTTTGATAAATTACTGCATCTTCCTGGGGTAGAATTCTAGCTACAGAACACATAGAAAGTCTTGCTACCCAAAAGGCTGGGATGAGTAACTAATAAAGACTATTGCAATTTAGAATGCAGTGCAGTTATCAACTCTGTTTAATCCAAATCATAGACAGGCATCGTATTTTGCCATACTTCCAAAAACCAAAATTAAATTGTGATAGAATCACTGAATTTTTATCAATGGATACTTTTCATTTATATAAAGTTCTTTCTCCTTCAAGGATTTTTAATGATTACTGATAGATTTAATAAAAGGGGTGCTTGCTTTAGCATACATCCCATTGCAGGATTTTAATTTACCATAAATTTGTACCTCTAATGACTGGATCAGATTTATTTAATTTGATTTATAATCCACCCTTTTGTTCTAGTGAGCACTGGAAGCAGCTAAAAATGTTTTGATCAATGCAACACTGTTGAGAAAGTGAATAATGATCAATGGATGGTACTGAATAGTACTTTTGCCTTATTGGAAAGCTAGACAGGGCAGCAGTCTCTCTGCCATATTCCATATTGTTCCAGAGAATGTTCCAAATCTCAGGAATAGCACTGAATTTGAATGCATTGCTCTTGCCAGCCAAAACTAAGTAGCCTGCTCTGTGCAAACCAAAATGCTTTCTGTGAATGCAAAACTGCCACTGATAAAACTCTTTACATAGGGATAAAAGAAGTTTTCTTTTTCCTTAATAGGTGGCAAATATTGATCAATACATGTTTATATACTATTATATACCATACTGCATAGTATAATGATAGAAATATTTTAAGGTATTTTAAAAATTAGCTTTGCCGATTTATAGTTCAATTCTGCTTAATCAACAGTATACTCAGATGATGTGAGTGAAATGCTGACATACAATTATTGCCATTTATTTTTCCTTTGGGTCTAAATATTACATCATAGACATAAAGCTATAATGTAGATGTAAGTTCTTTTTGTTCCAAGAAGCCTTCCAAGAAGGCTTCTATCCATGTAAGAGGCATATTAAAAGCTGTTCACTGGAACAAGTAGTAGTGCATCTATAAGAAAATTCCATGCATATAGAAGGGATATTTCCATGTCATTAAATAGGATTTTCCTGCACTAGCAGAATGCTTGATCACTTCCTGTTTCTTAAATCTCAGAGTGCTTGTATCACACATTTTTGTACCACAAGTATATAAATCAGGAAATGTAGTTCTCTGTATAATGTTCCTGTTGGCTCAATATAATTAGTTTGAGCTGTCTTCCTAATAAAATACCTAATTATCTAATATCGCCCAGAGTCCCCTTTTTGGGAGACTCTGATTGAAATATAAATAAATAAATAAATAAAATAATTAGTAAACTTTTATAACTATGCAGCTAAGTAATACAAAGGAACAAAGGTTTAATTAAAGCTGAATGCAAAGATTCAATTTGGCGAATGATTCAGGTACATTTGAATTCATTCATGAAATGAAATCAGTCTGGTTTTTTGAATCAAAGCATCAAATCAGAATCAGAACCAATCTGCATGATCTTAATATTTTTATTATTTATGATGAGTATCATCCTCAATGTAACAATGAATATATGCGAAGGCAGTTTATTTTAAATTAATTTAGTTTGGTTCTTATTCAGTTCATCTGTTGGGAAGTAGTTCTCACATAATACATTGTGAATTTGTCACTAAACTGCAATAAGCCTGAATTCCCCCTAGTCTAGTGATGTGATGCGTGATGTTGTTATTCCTTCAAACGCACTTCTGATCTTTCATTGCTGTAAAACTGACTAACACTGTCATCCCATTGATGTTAATGTACTGTGGTTCTATATTTTATCCGTACCATTTGTGACTGTGCTGGTCGTTTGTTTTTTTTTACTGGTGTTTTTATAATTTCTCATTGCCCATATTTTCGAACACATTTTAACAATATTTTAAAACACAACATGGTGATTTGTAAAGGCATAGATATCTTTACATGCAGAAGATCATGGTTTTATCACTGCCAGGGTATCACTAGGATTGGACCCAGAAGACCAGCAAATCAGACTACACATGTCTTGAGAGACAGATCAGGAGAGGAAGAGAGAAAAGGTATACTAAAAAATGCATCCTTGGGTAGAAACAGAGGGAAGTCGAAGTAGAGCTTCCAGGATGGAGAGAAGCAGGAAATATTTTGCCCAGCATTCCCAATAACCAGTGGTCCCTACCATGTTGAGTCAGTACATCTCAAGTGGCTGGGAAACATATTCCTTAGATCTGAGATTTCCTGCAAGGATGCTGGTTAGCATCAGAGAAGCTGGATCATTGGTCTGGTTTAGTACAGAGTAGCTTTTTATGTTTATGACTTTACTGCTCAGAGAAAGAGGAAAACCCTTTGATTTATCATTAATAAATGGCCTATTGTTTCAATTACCCCTTTACTGGCCATTTTGGATAGGGCATATGGAACTTGGATTCCATCAACATCTAGCGGTTCTCCTCACCCTGGCTCTTGTATAATGGTATAATGCTCTGGAAATAAAAACTGAAAATATTCACAAGGTATCTTTTCCTTTCAAATAACCCTACATTATGATGTAATAATAATGATTTCTTTCATAAAGGCATATAATAATTATTTAAAACAATAGCAGTGTTATCCTGGATTTGTAGAAGTAGAAAATAAGGATAGTTCTGCTTTGGGTTTGGCCATCAGACTTTAATACTTGAGAAAAGGCAAGCTATAATATTTTACTTGCTTTTGAGAGTCACCTCATGGATGGAGGAATTATGATTCCTGTAAGATCATAACCTGAAAAGACCTCATCAAGGTCAGTACTGAATCCTGAAAAATCTAAAGATACACATATACCGTCTCACACATATGTGTGCACATATCCACATATTTTTATATACATATAATCATCCTTTGGGATATAAGCAGTGTCACACAAAGTACTGAAAAGGAGTAAGAAAAAGAAAGCACAATAAATTAAATGCAAAGACAGATAAATATAGCTTAATCTTGTTTATAACACTATTTACTAATTCACTACATTTCTACATAACTCGTTATCCTTGAGAACCATCTTTGCTTCCACCTTGACCATGCATTCCTTCATGCACTGCTTTTTGTTATTTAAACTTCTCACCTTTCACTTTCTGAGAATCTCATCATCTCTGTCCAACCAGAACGTTCTCAGTCTTCTCCTTTCTTTCAGTTTATTCACATTTTCTTCATATATTCATCACCTTCTCTTTAAATGACCAAACCATCTCATTAACTTATTTTTACATTGGTCACTCATTTTTGTATTTAATTCACATTCATTCATCATCCACTCATTCTTGACCATGGTTCTTGTTTTAACATGTGCATGCTTCAAAACTCACCTATTCCCAGTGCATTCACATTATTTTTCTGTTTCTTGTGACATATCTGACTCTCACTTCCAGAAGCTAGGGAGACAGAAGCACACAATCATACATTTTTATTTTTACTCATTTTGATGCATATTCACTCCTTTCAACAAACTACATGCTACCCATTATTTTCCTAAAAGAATTTTCACATATTAAAATTTCTCTATCTGTTTCCCCGTCATTACTAGACGTTATTCTAAGCCACCTAAATTAATCTACTTGCTCCAGTCTATGTATAACTTGCAGTTCCAATTGAAGTGAATATTTGTAGCTCAGGGTTGAACTGTGGAGTCCTTGGTGCTCTCTGAGCCTGGCTGTTTTCTTGCAGACGTTTCATTGCCAGACTAGGCAACTTCTTCAGTGCAAAGAGGGAGTGGGCCTTGCTCTCAGTTTACATACTGTGGCTTGCCCTGCTTGTGTTGGTAGGGGTGTTGTTCTCTCCCAAGGAGAGAACAACACCCCTACCAACACAAGCAGGGCAAGCCATGGTATATAACTTGCAGTTGTCATTCCAACTTCGGACAAATGCCAAACAAAACTATTCTGATCTTTGATACATTAATTTTCAGATTCATAGCCTTTAATGTGCCATACAATATCTCTAATGTTTATTGCAAACCATCTGGATTCTCTGCCGTCAGTAAGCCATTGTCTGTATTCAAAAATATATACACGTTCAGTTCCTGCCAGGACAGCTCTAACATCACCACAAACATTCCTTATACATTTATCCATAAATACATTAAATAGCCAAGGGAACATCTCTCATTCTTGTCTTTCTCCCTACTCAGTGTTGAACTATTTGCTAAGCATTCAATTTATTCTCATTCATGCTTTCCTTCCATCATATACTACTCTTATGCCATTTAGGAACAAACCTGCAACTCCATTTTCATGAAAAAAAATCCATTATTTAACCCTATTTACTTTATCATATACTTTCTCTAAAAGTATACACACTAAACTTTCTGACTTATTTTTACTTACGTATTACTTATTTATACAATTACCCACCACCTATTGAAGAGAAAAAAATACAGTCTGAACCCACTCTGCCTGGCATAAAGATGCACTACGGTTCCTACATTTTGTTTATTTTTACTTCTCCTCTTCTTTCAATCAGAATTATGCCAAACTTAACCATTTAATCTGTCAAGCTGTTCCAGAGGAAGAGAAATCTGAAATCTGATTCCAATCTTACTTCTGACCTCCCAGCTTCAACCTGGGAACTAGATTACAGGATTGGTAGGCATTGCAGGCTCAGGATGATGCCATTGAATACCAGGTCTGTTTCTAATAAAACCAGCCTTGTTCATAATTAAAATGTGAACAAGAAGGTAGACCTGGTAAGTATTGCTGAGACATAAATATATGGAGAAGGTGGGTCCCCCTCATGGAGATCTGTCCACCCATGCTTCATATTTTGCCTCAGATCTGACTCTGGTGGTATGGCAGAGGTATTCTGGGAGACCTAGCTGTAGCAAAGAGTACTGTTTTGCAGATGACCAGAGGTGAAGCCTTCTTGTGATGCTGAAGGTACTGCTACTATTTCATCCTCCAAGCCACACAGAAGCGTCCTTCACAGAGCTGCTCAATCTCATTACAGGGGTGGTTGTGGAATTGTCCATGCTTTTAGTACTAAACGATTTCGACCTCACTTCCCTGAGACTGAGGTGGCTCAAGAGTTCATGGCCACCATCACAACCAGGGTTTGTCCCAGATTATCACTGGTCTGACTCGCATAGCTGACTATGCTTTAGAACTGGTATTCATCTTGGAGCAGACATGTCATGATATGGTTCTAGCGGAGGGACCTATTAAGATGGTCTACCCCAGATGTCTGATGGTTCCAGAGGTTTCCTGGTGCTGCTTGGGAAGTTTCCCAGAGATGTAGAGGAAATTTCTATTGGGTGCCTTATTTAACTTTGGAACACTGAGACAATGGGGATTCTCAACGAGATTGCCTCTGAACAGTCTCTCCTTGCCTGCAAATCCCATGCAGATAATTGGTTTACTGAGGCGCTCCAATAAATGAAGGAAATGATGCATAGATCTCTCAGCAGCTTTCAATATTGTTGACCACAGTATGCCTGTGAGAGTTGGGAGTTGGAAGCATGATGCTACAGTGTTCTTATTCTATCTGAATAAGATGGATGATGGTAGAGAGAGGTTGGGCTCATAGGCACATTGTTATGAAGAGCCTCAGGGTTTAGTCCTTTATCCTATCTTGTTCAACATGTAAAACACCTGGGGTTATCTATTGGTTCAGAATGAACTATCATTAATGTGCTGTTGACACTCAACTATACATCTTCACCCAGGCCTTTGGGAGTCATGACTCAGAATATAGGGGCTTTCAGGGTTTGGATAGGAAAAAACAGGTACTGGTTCTAGGACTCTACCATATTTGGCTCTTAATGGTATTGTGCTCCCCCAGAAGAGCAGGTTCATAATCTGGGGATCCTCCTGGATTCCTGGCTCTTGCTCCAAAGGTAAGGGGAGAACATGGCCAAGAGGGCTTTTGCACAGCTTCTGCTGGTGTGCCAGTTGCAGCCTTGCCTGGAACAGGATACATTGTAGACAGTCACTCATGTCTTTGTCATTTCTTGATTAGATTATATAATTCACTGTAAATGGGGCTACCCTTGTAAATCATCCAGAAATTTCAGCTGGTCCAGAATGCAGTGCATGTGTGCTTTAGGCTCAGTTGTGGTACTGCTATGTCACACATCTGCTGCACAGGTTGCCAGTATGTTTCCAAGTGTAATTCAAGTTATTGCTACCTTATATGACCTGTAAAGCCTATATGGCTCAGGGCCTGATCTCTTAGAGATCACCTTTCCCCAATAATTCCTGGCCATCCTAGGTAGATGGCTAGGGATACCCTACCAAGGGACCCCTCCTACCAGGAGGTATGGCATGAGGGGGCCCAATGGTGGGCATTTTTTGTAGCAGCTCCCCTCCTTTGGAATAGTTTTCTCTCTGAAGTTCAAACGGCCCCCACCCTCATGGCCTTCCAGAAACAGGTGAAAGACTTGTATATAATGGCACTATTTTCTATAATTCTAGCCTTTATTGTATTTACTATTTTAATTTCCTTTATTCTGACTTTGTTCCTGTTTTTATATGTAAATTCTATGAGCTGCCCAGAGTCTGCTTGTTTATTAGTAGACAGATTAAATAAATAAATAAATAAGTCCATCTATGGTTCTTGCATTCAATCTTGTGACATTTTATTTCATGTGAGGGAACACTAACAGCATACTTCCAGTCATCAAGCACAGATACAATCCTGACACACATGTTGAACAACCACCCCATAAGCAAAAACAGTCCCATATTTTAACATGTCTCTAGTTACATTGTCAACACCTGCAACCTTAATTTTTTTAAACCTTCTTGCAGTATTTATGATTTTCTTTCCAACATTTTGTTTTGGCATAATCATTTATAGCATTCATTTCAATTCCACTCTTTGACATGCCACCATACTAATCTCTAAAATACTTCTTCCAGCATTCCCAAATTGTTTCATCAATTTTCTTCTTAATTCTGTTCACTGTTCTGGAGGGTCCTTGTGTAGCCCTTTCCATCCACTTCCTCAACATTTTTTTAAAAAGTCTACTATAATTGCTTTGCATTTTTTTCTTCCCCTTTAATCCTAATGATTCATTGACCACTATATTTTCTTCTATATATACATTGTATAATATGATTGACTTCTAATTCTGATGTTATTTGACTTGATTTATACTGATCCTTTTTGTTCTTGTGATTAGTCAAGGCAGCCAATATATGCTTTTCCTGCTGAAAACAGTAAATAATAATAATTTAGAAGCTCTACAACGGTCCTATTCTATGTAAGTTCAGCAAAATGTAGATTCAGACTGTGTCTATTTGACAGTCTTAAATATGATTTTCTGGAAGTTTCCTTTGGTTATCACTGGTTATATCACCAAAGACCTCAGTTGTCTAATAGGCATGCAGTATAAACCTATAACCTATAAACATGATTAAGTGGGTGTTCAATTTGTTTAAGGAAGAGATATGTGCAATGTCTAATTTTAGCATTTATAGTTTTGCCTCCCAAAAGTGTTTTCAATAATCTGTTCTGGCTCATGGATGTAGGCGGATCCCTGAGGGATCTACTCTAATGGTTAATCATGAACTGGATAATTATCATTTCATTTTTCATTATAAGTTTCTGAAAACATTTTCATTTTTCTGCTTTCTTTCTTATGCCTTGTTCCAGTTTCTCTTCTAACTCTTAGAACCAGGAATAATTCTGACAGATTAATTGCCTTTTCTTATGTAGTTTCCTATTTGTTAGGTAACAAATTGTCATTCAACTTGTTTATATTTGAGTCAGGTCTTTAAAAATTCCCCCACTCAATAAAGTATGACATCATGGTATTAATTTGCATACCAAATATCAGTCATGGGAAATTAATTATTTTTCCTGAACAAAAAGTCCTCCAATCCTGATATTTGCAATAGCAAATAATTTCAATGAAGCCTCCCCTGCCAATGCAAATAGTGCTTGGGGTGATTTTCCCTTATCTCTAGCCAAGAATAATCACCTCTTCTACTTCCTACAATCCTCATGCTACCTAACCCTTCCCCAAAACTGGTGTTTACATTGCAAAAAGGATCACTGACTAGTAATTGCCAACTATAGTTCCTCTTCTACAATTCCATTAGACTCCATTACAATTCCATTAAATTTAAACATGAAATTATGCAAGGTTGATATTATAAGTATGCCATTCCTGTTTTGTAATTTAAATTCACACAACTAGATAGTTTCATGTTCCACTGAAATCCCAGAGGCCCAAAGCACTTGTAATATTTAATAAACATTAGCCAGGACCCTGAGGTTGGGTCTTTTTTTCACTTTGCTTCAGTTTTCCAATGTCATTGATCATTGGATCATTTTATTGATTCTGTCATATAGAATAGTCAAGCTTTCAGCAGAGAAGCAGAAAAAGTGTAGTGGCTACACCTGTTACAATATTCTTAGTGTGTTTTATGAAAATCAGAAGGTTTTCATTTTCCGTTTTCAAAACATTCATTAAAAAGACAAAAGTGAAATGTAAAATTCAAGAATTCTGATATAATAGTTCTGATAACTAATATGTAACTAACATCACACCCTTACAGTATAATTAATCCCATCTCAGCAATGTATTCCATGTAACTACGGTGTTGATAATTCATCATTCTTTGTAGATCCATAGTTTAAAATATGTCTGGTCCATTCCTTTAGTATCTGTTATGGCAGCTGTTTTAGTCTGCTGCTGTGATGTGACTCATAAAGAAAATTTCCAGGATAGATCCATAGTACGCATTCATTTGACATTTTCCGAACATTACTGGTTGGCAGTCATATATCTAATTTCTTCTATATAGATTGGGGTCTGGAACTCAAACTGTGGCCTTAATATGACTAACAACAATAAAGACCAATCCACCAATATAACAGATTCGCTGGCAAACCGAACACTCATAGTCACCACTATTTTGGTAAGTGCTAGCATATTTTCTGATTATTTTTTTGTCAGTTGTCTTTGCTTTGCTTACATGTAATATTTGCTTTGCTAACAGTCTATCTAATTAACAAAAACCATGTTTTTTATTAAATACAAACTTGTGAACCAGTGCTACAGATACCTCCAGAAAAAAGTACTACCAGCATCACAAGAATTGGGGATGTAAATAGTGTAAGCATAAACCCTTGTAGATGTGACACACACAATTTCACAGCACATATACTCTGAGGTAATCATCTAAATCTGTTCATATGTGAAATGGTTGTATGTTTTATAAACCCTACATTGCTGGAGCATATGTTCGTATTTTTCTTCCTAACTTTATCATATTTACAAATAGTTTTAACCAAGTTCACTTATTTGTTTAAAGCAAATGCATTATAACATAGAAACAGTGTACAAGTCTATGATGAAAGTTGTTCATGTTTTATTTCAAAGCCAAATTTCAGAAAGCAATCTTTAGAAGACAACGAAAAGAAATAGATGAGTTTATATTGTACCTCTGGGAAACAGTGGTGTATACACCACTATCACATAAAACCAAGTTTGACAGTTTGGTGCCCAGGGATATCCCTAGATGGTGGTTGCTATCTCCATTTTAAAAGAACAAAGAATTTTAAAATGGCCACTAACTCACAAGACAGCCAACTCTTGAAAGATTCTCACATAAGCTCTCATCAGACTTTAGCTATGTTAAAAGTTAAATTATTTTATTTATTATGTTGTAATGTTTTAAAAATGTTTTAAAACATTGCATGAAATCACTCAGTGGTATCTAGGTCCTAAATATATATGTATACGTATACGTATACATATACATATACATATACATATACTGTACATATACGTATATCTGACCCCTGATGTCAAATGACGAATCCACCTAAAGCAACATGCTTAGGGTTTCATTCAGCAATTCTTATTTAACTGTTATTTTATTCTTATGGCCAGAGAAACTGAGAGGTTAATATAGGATTTTCCATTTTACTTACCAAATAACATGGATGCACCCTAACTTGAGAGAGTCACCATGTGCTGTTGCATCTTGGGCAGCACTAATACCCTTTCCTCCTCCTCCTCCTCCTCCTCCTGCTTCTCCTCCTGCTCCTTCTCCTCCTCCTCGTGTTGCATGAGAATAGAGCAAATATAATATTTTTTAATCTTAGAAAGCACTAGCTCAGTCTTCCCTATTTACAGTAATTGTATGTTCCATATACAACTAGGCAGGAAACCTTGAGGTGGTTTTGCCTATGGAGATTACTTTTGTCTAATAACTTGGGTCTAAGTTAAGTTACCATACTTTGATCCTAGTAACTGCATGATTTAGTACATCCTAAGATTTTCAGTTGCTTGTTTTTAGTGTATGAACAAATACACCGAACAGTGCATCCTTGCAAACTGGTTTTCTTTCTACTATCTTAATCAGATTTGGCTATGTGATGACCTCAGCAAACAAATCAAGCTAGAGTTACTGTTTTACAGAATTGAATCAGATAAAATGTTGATGTTAAGCTAAGCATATGTACCCTTGAGCATATGACTAAACTTTTTCTATATTTCAAAAATATCTGGTTTCTAAATTGTCTCACATATTTTTATACAGGAAGATCCCTATGTCATGTACAAGAAATCTGACAAACCACTTTACGGTAATGATCGATTTGAAGGTTACTGCTTGGATTTGCTGAAGGAGTTATCAAATATTTTAGGCTTCATCTATGAAGTCAAACTAGTGTCTGATGGGAAATATGGAGCCCAGAATGACAAAGGAGAATGGAATGGGATGGTCAAAGAACTCATAGATCATGTAAGATTGAATCATTATCTTGATCATTCTTTTCAGCTTGCATTGATCACTTACAGAAACATATAAACTACTAGATCCCTATACTGTTTTCCCCCCTATGGATTAAATAGCCATTTGATACAAGACAACATTAGAACAGATTTTTTTTTCCCCAGAAAAAAAAATGTGATCTTAAAAATTTACATGCAACGGAATTCCCTTAATACGAGCCAAGCTATCATGTGATACATAGTAAGGCATGTATTTTAAGAACTCTGAACATTCTGTATCCTTAACTACAGATCTATGGGAAGAAATTGCTGATGGCCACTTCTTGTTCCAATTTTATTCACCTTAGTGGTTTATATTCCTTACTTCTCTAGAGCAGAGATGAACAAAATGTTCATGACAATCTCTATCATCCATTGCTATTGACCATGCTGCTTAGAGTTCAGTTAACTTCTGTGGAGACCAGGCTATATTTATTCACTCCTGGGCATAATTTTTTGTACTAGCCCATTCTTTACAAAGTGAACATGAAGAACTGTAGAATCAACTACCTAAATAAATGGCAGTTTTAATTTGTATTTTTATATGAAAAATTCCCTGGGAAAACATCACTTTTAGAATCTCTCAGAGTTTCACTCTTCCTATTACACGTAATGGATTCTGTATACTCAGTGTTTACCAACAGCACTTCATCATAGCAGCTCAAAAGTCACCTAACAAAAATGAAACATGAAATCATACATAGTAATCATAAAAATACATTATTTACAAAGCATCCTTGTGCTATATGTTTTTGAGTGAATAAAAGGAAGGTAAGTGTGCCTTTGTACAGTGTTTTTCTGGAAGTAAGGTCCATTAATACAATGGAACTTACTGCTGAATAGGCAGTCTAATACAGTAATGTTACATATTTCTGTTTCTTTCTCAATAACCTTTAATAAGAAGAACATTTTTGTTTGAAATTTATCAGTCTATACTTTCTCATGCTTGAGACAGTAAATGATACAATAAAAATACGTTTATTTGTTTCTTCAGTAGAAATGAGCAGATAATTTTCCAATTTGTATTCCCAGAAAGCTGACCTGGCAGTTGCTCCCCTCACTATTACCTACGTCAGAGAAAAAGTAATAGACTTTTCAAAGCCATTCATGACGCTGGGAATCAGTATTTTGTACCGGAAGCCTAATGGCACAAATCCTGGGGTTTTCTCCTTTCTAAACCCTCTTTCTCCTGATATTTGGATGTATGTGCTGCTAGCCTGCCTGGGAGTCAGCTGTGTGCTCTTTGTCATTGCACGGTAAGTTCAAAGGCCCCACTTGTGTAATAGCAAAACACATGCATTCCTCTGAATGTACACCCTTGTAATGTAAATTATTCTTGGTTCAGAAATGACAATCTAGTTACATTCACTGCACTACTACCCTATAATAATGTGATTTACAACGTTGGATACTGTAAAAGAAGGTAATGGAAGACAAAGCATTTAGAAGCCATTGGAGTAGCTGCATTCTATGCCGAAATAAAGAGAAAGAGGACTGCTGGATCAGATAGTAACAGCTAGTCCAGCATTGCTTCCTGCCATGGACAAATTTCCTGCATACAACTAAAAGTTCAGTTGATTTCTTTGTACCATTGCCTGGGTACCATTCTTTGTATCACTGCCTTCTTGGGTAAACACTTTAATTGGTGGTTTTCAAATTACATTCCAAGGAACCCTTAGGCTCTTTCTAATCCAAAGTTTAATATATCCCATGGTATTAAGGCAGATTGTGATCTTCCATAAGTTACCTAGCTGTTTCTTGCCACACATAACAGAAAAGAAAAGGAAAAAACATCATGCCAGCTCAGGTGGAAGATGTTTGTATAATCTCTCTCTGAACAATTTTGGCACTGTCTCGCCCTTATTGCTCCCTACATATCCCATATTTTTTTAACCCAAAAGAGAAGCCACTGGATTTTCGGTGAAGCAATTGGGAGAGTTGGATGGTAAAGTATAATGTATACCATGCAAGTTCAATAATGGGGGCCAAAACTCCTTGAAGGTAGAGTGCCCATTGTTTGCATGACTTTAGATAGAAACAACAAGTGTTTCTATCTAAATTTCCAATATATGTTAGGCAGAGTTCTTATCCTCGTGAACTGTCTGTACTCTGTAGAACATTTACCAGAATCTGCAGCACATACAGTATAAAGGCCCTCCTGACAATGAATTGATATGGAGAGATCCTCAAAGATTAAAAGTTTGAAAGCTACTGAATAAATGTGAATAAATAATTTTAATAGCACTAAAGTGATTTTTAAAAGCACAGGTACTATCAAGTTATTATTTTTTGGCAACTAAACTTCATATTTCATGTAAGGTAATGAAAGAACAGTTGTAACAAAATATCCCAGACTCTTATTCTGCTTAGCTGTATGTGTCAAAAACAAGGCAGGCAATGAATTAATGTCTTGATTTTCATGCAAATCTGATACAAGGCTCTTGAAAATTACCATTTGCAGCAATAAATGCTTTTGAACTATGCTCACTGTACTGTGAATAACAGATTTGAGTATTTGTAGATCAAGAACTTTGACATGAGTAATAACATCTGATCATCACTGCCAGATTTTTTTCTCTGTGTAATGAGGCAAGACTGAAAATGATTCTGTTTTCTCACTACAAGAAAGATGGATAAAAATCAGTTACCTGAAATCTTTCCTAGCAAGGGCTTAATTCCACATTGAAAAAGTCTGAAATGTATCATAATCTCGAAAGGTTGCCGTGATAATTTGCAGAACACTTTGGACATCTAAATAGCTTCTTACAAAGTGTGCCCCTGGCAAAGATAGGACTTTCCCGAACAGACTTTTTTCATGGCACAGTCATAAAATGTTCATAAAAAAGTCACTTGCCACATCTGTGACATGGAGTGGGTTTTGGGATATGCAAATACTATCCAAAAAATAAAACTGACATATTTAGTGTTATCTTTCTTTTCAATAATGGATTAAGCTTTTGTCATTTTACTTTTTCCACTAGATGAGCAAAGTGTTCAGTGAGGCCAAACCAGAAGCATCCATGCTCTTTTCATTCTTACTTCTAAACACTTTTAAAGATCATAGTTAAAGATTTGTGTTTATATTTCCATGATGCAGCTACAAAAACAAACAAGGCAACTTTAGCTTATGATACTCTTGTTCAAAGATTTCTCAGTCACAAAGTTTCTTATTTTATATAGTGTCCCCATCCCTCCCGTGTAAGCTGCTTTCTAAAGATCCTTCATTTCTAGCTCCACAGATGAACTTTGGATTGCTATGTATAGAGGAATGTAAGGGAAAAATAATTCCACAAATTAAAAATTTTAACAAATATTTATTTGGCATATACAATTTCTACTGATTACATATTCAAATGATAAAACAATCAGGACCATTCTACTCAAACCTCCAAATTGCCTTTACATTTCATTTTGCATAAGGTTGTCGAGATTATTCTTATTTATAGGCTCTGACTATGGAAAATAAGTATGTAACTGTGAAATACAGGTTATAAAAAATAAAATTAGAAATATTTTTAGAAGACAAAACTTTAAAAAGGCAGAATTAGAACACATAAAATTAGGCATTAGTTGATGATTTGCCTGAAGCCTAGAACTACAAGGGAAAGCCAGAATTTACTTCTCATCTGACAGCCTGTGCACAATTTCATTCTGACATTTCCTTAATACCTCCAAAGGAAATGATGTATGCATAATTTTGTGTACAACTGCAGCTAGTGACTTCAGTGAAATTAGACTTTAATCCAGTTTTATTTGTTTCTTCCATAACAACTTCAGTACCATATGTTAACATCCTCAGACTTTCACTGCAGTGAATAAAAGAAGGATGATTAGATTAGGGTTCACCTTTAAAAGCTGTTCACATATTATTTGTTTTATTTTTTTAAAAAATGTTTACCATAAAGCTAAATTTCATGCAATTTACAAAGATGGCGGTAATTTGCTTTTAAATAAATAAATATTGCATTTTTTTTTAAGATTATGCAGTAATACTAGGAACAGTAATAACTGGTAGTGAAATGTAGCCAAATGCATTGCCACTATACATGATTCAGTACCCCACAAAAATTTTGTCTGATGTTTATACTAAGCTTCAAAATTGTAGCTTGTGTCAAAGAGGCATTTCCTTTTGGTGTAACTGGGTAGTTCCACATCTCTTCCTCTCAATTCTGCTGTTAGAGATCAACAGCAACATGTGTACAGTAAATGTTACAAATTATTTAGAAACAGCCTAAAATCTAACTCATTGATTATGGCATAGGTTGGCATGGATATAGTCAATTCCAGATGCAGTTCCTTAGCTGATGCTAACTAATTGGCAAGCTCGTAATGTAGGTTGCTGCCTGCTCTGTGCGGTAAACACTGAACCTGGGTGCCTTCCAGAGGTGATGACTAAACTTTCTAAATTCTTAGCAATGGCAATGCTAACTGAGAAGTTCTGAGAAGTGAAGGCACCAACGTTGGGAGGCTTCAATAAAAAGTGTATACATACATGTGTTTATATGTATAATAAAAGTAGGTGGTCCTCATCCCTACAAGCCCTGAAGGGAATGTCTCCCCATTCAGCATTACAGCAGCATGCAGTACACTTCGAAAGTACAGTTGTTGGTCAAGAGCATAATATTCATAAAATGCTATACCCTAAAATGATAATTTCAATATAATTTGAACTTGGATGTTTTCATTGATTTTTTTAAAAATCTGCTGGAAAGAGAATTGGTTATGTATGGATATTCCACAATTATTTTCCAGCATATACTAGTACAAATTTTGCTTTGCTTTGTTTTACTTTAGCAAGCAGTACAGGTTATTTTTCTTTTCTGTTTAAAGACATAACCACTCTGTTACAAATCAGCAATTCATTTGAAAGTCTTGGCCAGCTCAGTCACACAGAATTCTTGCAGCATTTCTTGTGCTTCCTTTAGGCTTTTGTACCAAGATGGTGTTTACAAGAACTCTCCTGCAAAAAGGCTACATCAGAATTCCAGTCACATTGTTGTCAGGCACTGTGTTTCATTTTGCCCCCAAAGATATTCCATTTCATTCTCCCAACAGATGTGGCCACTGAAAATAGTGGATAGCCACTTGCCTTTCAATGTTTTTCTCTCTTTTCTTCTTTGGACATCTTCAAGACTTGGTGATTCTGCCAACTTGTTTCTGAATTTCCTTATTTGGTCTATAGTTCAGTTAAGTATTTAAGGGAGTAATTAAATGAAAAGAAATCAAACCCAGTATTCAGCAAGGATCCTTTCTCTCTGTAACTCAAGATACAATTTTTTTCTTTCTGTATGAAAGGCGGACTGTAGGTTCTTGCATAGTTTATTCCACAAATCTCAAATACTACATATCAACAAAATGCTGCTGTGCATATCCTCTTGTGTATATGTATTATGATTGCACATAAGCTTGGTAGGTAGAGATTTTATTTGTTTATTTATTTATTTAATTTCTCTGCCGCCTATCTCATGTACAATGACTCTGGGTGGCTTACAATAGTAGAAATGACAAATCACTCACAATTCAATATAAATACATAAAAATCCAAATATAAATACGAAGTATAAAATATAAAATATGAAATATAAAATTCAAGATGGGAAGGTCTTAACCTCGGCACCCTCACAGAGACAACCACCCCCATGAATAGCTGCCCCCCCTCCCATCCCAGGACAGGTGGCATAGCCATGTTTTTACTTCCTTCTGGAAGGTTGGAAGAGTGGGGGCCTGTCTTACCTCCGGAGGTAGCTTTATCTAAGAACATTTGCTCCTACTGACTGAAATTAATGACATTTATATAGTTCTATGTTCTACAGAAGAGCTGGGTTCACTTTGAAATTCAGGATTTCAGTCTGATGGAATTTGCTTTCCCAGGTACTCTTACATATAGTGCCACTAATTATTTTGTCCACTCATTATCTTCTGATCCCAAGGTATACTTACCCAATGCCAGTGTCAGCTGTGGTGCTATTTGTTTGATAAGCATGGAAACCTGAGCACATAAGATTGAAAAAGAGTGGTGGATAGATTAAAAAATCTCAATATTGCCTTTTAAGATGAAGCATATTCTGCCTCAATGCTGGCACAGCCCTGTTGTTACCATAATTAGATCCTGTGTTATTGATTAAAATGTTTATTTTAATTTTAAATTTCAAATTCAAGAGCTTGGTGGAGTATGTTTAAATGGTACTTCCCATATAATGCATGCCAGATACTGTATGTTTTCTTGAATAACCATCTTGTTTTGATTTTTTTTTAAATTACATATTATACTGATGATTATGTTATTTAATTAACAGCATCCTAAGCTACAAACCGTTTCAATCAGAACCTTCATTATTATCTGTGTTCATTGCTTCAAGTCTAGCACAATACTCAGTAACAAGAATGCATCAACTCAAAGCTTAAATATATTGTTAAAACAGCTATTGTATTGGCATGATATTGTCAATTAAGGCCATATTGAAAATCACCATAGCTAAAGAATTTAAAAGAATTTTGCATGGTTTTAAAAGAATTGTGCATGGCATTTCTAAAAATTAAATTATTAATGCCATAGACTCCTATAATGCTTATTCCAGGAAGGCTTGTTAATCTAAGGGCTCTGTTCTTAGTAGTTGTTTGTTAAGAACTGGTAGAATTGGATGAGCTCATGGATCAGGTGACAGAAGTCATACTGCAGCTTAAGTGGTGATCTTGATGAATGCAACCTTATTTACATGATTGGTTGCAGGGACATGAATCTCAAGTCACTAAGGCAGGTATGGGGAACCTGTAGTTTTTTGGATGTTTCTAAACTAGCTGTATCAGGAAATATAGCCAACTATGAGTGATGGTGGGAATTGTAACATCTGGAATGGCACTGATTCATTCTTCTCAAGAGCCAAGTTTGGAGAACACTGATAATTAAATAAGAAACAAAGCCTGGATGATGAGAACCCCAATTCATACCTCTCCTCCATTTCTATATTTGAGAGGTGGTATAAAATATTTTATAATGTTAAAATTGTTTTAAAGTAATGATGCTAGATTGAAATAGAGTGAAAAATCATTCAACAAGTTTCCTTGCTGATAAAGGATTTGAATCTGGTTCTATAATTTCCAGTGATAACAAAAGAAATATAAATTAGAGGAAGGCACAGATGGAGCAAAATGTACTTCTGAGTGCTATTTGTTACATTTTTTGAAACATTAACAATAGTAAATTCACATTAACTTTGTGGGTTCATAAATGGGGATTCAGCTGAGAGGACAACCATTTACTGGACAGTTTGCTAACTCTTGCCTTCCTACTGGAAATAACCCTGAATATTTTCAGTCAAACCTTGCATTTTTCGGTTTACCTGTACCAGTTGAGGATAAGAAAAATATATAATCATACAATGAATGTGCATCAGATAGCACATAGGCCATGTCCATTCATGGATTTGCTGTCATGCATCCCACCCATGTTCTGGATATGTACTGTATGTTATCCTTCACAATATATGCACCATAAAACACTTGCTGATAATTGGAAAATCCTTCTTGTATGGGAGACCCTAAGATTGCTCCAGAAATATACAGACACACATTATGGACATAGAAGGTAATTCATGTCGGAGGAGATAGGTGACAAGAAACTGGAGCACCTTTGTCAAGATCTGATTTCTGAGCAGAGTACAATTGTCTTCACTTTTATCAGTATCTTCCAAATTATTACTTTCTTGGTCCACTTTTCTTTAATTAAAAAGTGCATTGTGGAAGGTAGTCATGTGAAAGTGATTGTCCTAATTTTTAAATGATGCAGGGACTTACTTGCTGGGCTAAGAACCAAAGGATGAGGAGACTTAATGGAATTAGGCCTTTTACTGAAAATGGAGTTCTAAAATGCTTTGCATTGCAAGTTTGCTTTGGATCTCTTGTGCTGTGGTTGCACATTTATGAATATGGCCTTAATTGTTTCCTTTTTTATTTTTCTCATGCACCATTGGATATTGTGCAGTGTTTGGCAGGTGCTATCCATATTTTTTAATGTGATGTTTACCAACTCTTTCTGTTAACTACCACAGGTTTACACCCTACGAGTGGTATAACCCCCACCCATGCAACCCTGACTCAGATGTGGTGGAAAACAATTTTACTTTACTTAATAGTTTCTGGTTTGGAGTTGGAGCTCTCATGCAGCAAGGTACAGCGGTTACCCCTCATTCCTGCACACATCCCACAGTTTGATGGAGGGCTGCTCTGCTGGTAAACTCTGCCATTGGTAGTTATAGCAAAAACTCTAAAACCTGATTTAGAAGGAAAGATACAATTGCCTACGTTTATGTACTGACAATTTAAAAATGGGCTTTAGGGACAATGAACTTGGAATCCTACCAAAAGACTTAGAAAGAGCCATTCTTTTGAAAACTCTTGTCAGAGTTCTGTTACCAAAATAGAATTAAGGACTTTTCTGCAGATATTTAAGATGTTTGCCTTTTCTAAATGCATTCAACCTTTGATGCTCACAACCTCACAATTGCAGTTGATTCTTGAAATTGCACAAAAGGCTTAATATGCAGTGAAATTAATAAGATGCCTTTGATGCTCTATGGTATTCATTCTGAGACTTTCTTTTTGCCTCTATATGACATATGCCTTATATCAAGTTAATGTTACTGTGAATCCTTTCAAAACTGACCTCACATTAAACATGTCACAAGAATAGGCAAACAAACTTAAGAAGTTGTGCTAGTATAAAACATTGTTATAATTGGGGAAAAAATAAGCAATTTTTTCTTGTAGTCATCTAGCTTTTTTGGCATATGTAGGAAGATATGTATACCAAAGTATATTGTACGCACTTAGTAAGATAGGATGAGGAAATCTAATTTCATCCATTAGAGTAATTTATTTTCCTCAATTGGTGAATAAAGCACTAAGGTTTCTCACTATTGGACAGGTGTAATGTATACCTCTGAGTACTCTGTATGTGAGAATGCCCCAAATTTGATGTTCTTAATAACCTGCTTTTTTGGAGTTTACCATCATCCACAACAAACTGTGGGATGCCGTGCCTGCAAGTCACCACTACCTTGGATACATGACAGTCAGCCCCAACCAGTCTCTGCTTGTCTTTGAAGAAGCATTAAAAATGAAAACTGAGCTCAAAAATTTGTAAATTGAAGCAAATATTTCCATGTACAAACTTGTGGTACGTGTGGACTATAAAGGCAGCATCATTAACATGAAGAGTTTGAACAAGAGATGAATGGTTTTAACCTCTACACCTGTTGGTATGCTCTTTTTTGTTAACAAAAGCTGCTTAATCAGAAGGCACTGTTTATTAGATTATAAATTGTGATCATCAGACTTTCTCTTTTCTACAGAGGGTGAGCAAAGTCTGGATCAGGATTGGCTGTCATGTCTGCCAAAAACAAACAAAACAGATGCTAGAGAGTCTTCAGCAAGTATTGGCACTCACTTGCAACATTTGTTTCCCTACTTTTCCTTAAGTTCTTAAACCAGATCAACTTCTGGTTCTTTAAACATACAATATAACTAGATATTAATTCAAATATGTAGAAAACAAAACAAGCTAAAATCCCCTGCTCACAAGCCTGTATAGCCACAGTGAAGTTATTCTGAAGTAACAAAGCCAGGAACCTATTATGATTAAGTGAAGACTAAGGCTAATTCCATTTCTCTAGAAATAACCTCCTTGAATTCAATGCACCTTAGATTTGAATAAATATACTTACTCAAGTCAATATAGGAGTCAAGGCTGCAAATGAATCAGTGGAGTTCTAAATTCCATTGAATGAAGTGGGGCTGTCTCATAAGAAAAAATAATCCGTCCGTTAAGAATAATAGGCTGATAAGATTATTAGGTTCTATAAGGTCCCATGAAAACCAGACTCAGCAATTTTCTGCATATACCACAACTATGCACATACAGAATAGACACATCTTTATGTCTATTAGCAGATAAATTGATGACAAGAGGGTTGTATGTAGGACATCTCAACTCTCTTTCCCCATAAGATGAATTGGGAAGGCTACTCATGTAACAATTGTAAGGATTAATTACATGTGAAAATTCATTTTACAAAGGAGTCTGCATTCTGCTCAAAATTAGGCATTTGTTTTATGTATTTATTTATTTTATTTTATTTTTATCCCGCCTTTATTATTTTTATAAAAAACTCAAGGCAGCAAACATACCTAATACTGCTTCCTCCTCCTATTTTCCCCACAACATTTTGGTTTTGCATTTAATCAAAACCAGGGAAATATCATCATCAACCAACAGCATGGTTTCAACTATTATGTGGTTGAAGTGATTGTTCATGGTATCTTCTGATACCTTGTATGGTTGGCCACTTTTACCAGAAGCAAGCAGATGTCTAAATAAAATGCAGTCTTTCTTTTCACACCATCAACAGTCCTTTTCTTACAAATCAAAGGAAATTTAGAATTAGCAAAAAGAATGTAAGAATCTCAAAACTTCTCAGTGTACTGTAGAATATATATTTGGAAGCAGAAATCTTATCATTTTGTCAAGTTGCAACACTTATGTTAAACATTGTGAGCTATTGGATTATTATTATTTTTATAATCTATATAAATTAAATTGAGCTACTACAGCAACATTGATATAATTTATATTCATTTGCTGAGCTTTTAGTAAATAACATTTCCACAAAAAACTGAATCAGCATTCTTTGGCTTGTATTTTCATTAGCAAGCTGCATCTTAAAATTCTAAGGAAGTGTGTGTATTTGTGTGTGTGGTGAGAAAGATTTTGCCTATAGAATGCCAAGAAAAGAATTAAAATATTAGCATGAACATAACTTTTTTTAAAGATAGTTCTGAAATTAACATAAAACTGGCTGAAATCTTAAGTATGCTTAGTATAGAAAAAACCTGCTAACTTGCTTCTGAGCAAAGAGGAAGGATTGTTCTGTACAGCCAATATATAATTTGTACAGATTTAGTGATTCTAAATAGACATAAACTCAACAAAATGGTAACAATATCTTAATTAATTAAAATAATCCAACAAAATGATTAATCCAGGCAATTTAATGGCATACGGCAAAGCATTGTATATTAGATGCATTGGCTACACGTATGACATATACTGTAGTTTCTGTAGCGTTAGGGTATTAATTTTTAAATAATTATGTATCTGATTTAAAGTATGACAAACATACAGGGTGAAATTCATCTGTGTATGTCTGCCAGTAATTCAAACATTGCTGGCATGATAGATTTCCTTACTCCTGTAGCTCCACAGTTTTAGATCATCTTCTGGAGCAAATACTTAAATGTAATCTGGATGGAGAAATTCTATGGCATAAATAGAAGTCTCTTCACATTTGCAAGGTCTAAACCATTGGTCACAATCTAAAGTTTAAAAAATACAGTGATATCCAATGTCCTCTAGGAAGAAATTTGTCCAAGACAAATATTTCCCATAAATACTATAATTCCATTAATGTGTGTAGTAGAATAGAATAGCGGAAAATAGACCAGAGTATGATATCTACATACTTTCAACCTGTCAGAGCTAATTTCCATTGATTTTCTTATACCAATACAATTTACAGCCTTAAACCATACATAGCACAAGATTTTATCTGAAAACTCTAATTTGGAAAATGATTTGCCTTTTTACAATATCCAGTTTACAAACCAAGATATCTTCCAAGGCCATAGAACATGTTCTTGCCTTCCACATACTTTTTTTAGAAGGTATAGCACCACAATGCCAAAAATGTTTGGTAAACAAAGCAGATCGGTTAATACACATGCATGGTATTCAGCTCATGAAGAGTTTGACCACCTGCTGAGGTGTTGTGAAGAGGAATAAGTTTAATCACTGGTACTATTTCTACCATCACTGGAAATGCATTAAACTTTTGAAGGATTTTTGATTCCCTTGATACCCGGATTGCTCAGGTTTTTCTGCAATTGCAATTTACAGATCAGACATGCCCAATATTCAGCTCACAGCTCCAGATGCAGCTTGGATTGTGCTGTTTTATCTAAGTCATATGTTGCAGGGTAGTTTTCATCATATGGAACAGGAAGATGGGGAACAAATAAAAGAAAGTTGAAAGACCATTTAGAGGCAGCACTAGCAGCTTCAACTGATTGATTTACTTATACTCTTGCCTAATGTCCAATTTTTAAAAGCCCAATTTCCAGTAAAAAAGTAAGTATTTTGAGTGCAAAACACTTCCCAAATGTAAGCTTCCCATTTCACACTTGAAACAGATATCTTGCACTTGAAACAATATTTCAGGCTTGGGCAGGGTGTCTTGAATACAGAAGATTTTGCATACCCTTAGCTTGCATTAATATTAAGTCAATATTCACTTTTAATAAAATAGACAGGGTCAAAGGAAACACAGGGCAATTAGGGCAGATTGTAACAGAATGTTTTGGAGATGCTTGAGTAATCCATGACTTATAATAAACTGAACTTTTATTGAAAATGGTATGTTTTCTGAAAATAAACATATGATGCAGTTCTCTCTCACTTCACATTATGGGGGTGGGTGTTAGCAATATGAATATTTAGAACCAATCTGGCTATTTGATGTTCTTGTCTTGGGGGAGAATACAATTACCCATTTACTTTCCTGAACTTGCTGTATCTAATGTTGCTTCATTGTCTATTGATGTTATCATCTCCAGCATGTTAATCATACAATAATAGAGACTGCATCATCTTGCAGATGGGGCTTACATTTATTTGAATTGCCCTAGTATTTTAAGTATATACTTAAAATGCCTTTTATGTTTTTCCCCTGTTCCTTTTATGTGTGTCCTATTGATATTACTGAAATAAGTCTAATATTTCATATGATTTTGAGGAATTCAGGTAAAGGGAAATATATGTTCAAATTAAAGGGCACAAGATTGAAAGTTTTTACATACAGATCCTGGTCCTATTTATTACAGCAATATCAATAAAATTTACTTCCAAATAAGCATATCCATAATCAGATTTCAGTTGTTTTTCTTGAAAAAGCAATTAAGGGACATATTAATTATTAAGAAAAAAATAAGTGACAGTTCTGATCCAAAGACTTCTATTTGTTTGTCATCTAGAACTGCATACATCTTATGAAAAGTATTTCCTGTGTCTATCATCACTCTATACATCTTTTATTGCATCAAATCTTTTTGATTCTGTTATTCACTACATAGCATGTTTCTGAAAGTAACCTTCCACTGCATGACCTTGAAATTTATTTTCGTCCCATTGTAATGCAATTGTTTTGATGGTGTTACACAGGATCAGAGCTGATGCCAAAAGCTCTTTCCACCAGAATAGTAGGAGGAATATGGTGGTTTTTTACCTTAATCATAATATCATCCTACACTGCTAATTTGGCTGCCTTCTTAACGGTTGAGAGGATGGAATCACCTATTGATTCAGCAGATGATTTAGCAAAACAAACTAAGATAGAATATGGAGCTGTTAGAGATGGATCAACCATGACATTTTTCAAGGTAAGATGATGCTATGAAAACTTTTTGTCATCTGAAACGTTAAGAGCTTTTAATGCTATGTTATACTATTAATCTCAATCTTTAGTTCGTTCAAATATTGTCGTAGGGTTTGATTTCTCTTCATTTCTTCTTTGGATAGACTATGTCCAAAAGATGTTATTGAAGAAATAACAGATTTAGAAAAAAAAATTATGTGGCAAGATAGAGATGGTATTGAAAATGGATTCACCACTGACAGGCCAAGAGAATGATTTAGAAAAGGATATTTCACTGGATCTACAAAAGAAACTGACTGAGGTGTTAAAATTTAAAAAGAAATTGGAAATTCTTGAATATGATCAAAATAATTCTTGGCACTGTGGACTATATGAAATATGCAAATCCCACTTTTCAACCTGAAGTGTTCAGAATTTTAGGCAACAGCACAATGATTCTTGACCAATTTACTCGTTCTTAATTAAAAATGTGGACATCTTCAAATTGAGAGTCAGCTGTTCTAACAAAGGGTTGCATTATGTACATTACTCTAGTTAATTGTATTGAAATTATAATTTGGTTGTTGTGTTTTATGGGTTAGAATTACATGCAAACCAGACCACTATGCCTTGTTCAGCAAACCCTAATTAAATTTGAACCTGCCAATTCTTCTTAAGTCAAAAGCATGAATTGCCAACATATCACTCAGACCAATAAGGAAGACTTTTAATGATAAGCAAAGCATAATATTTCCTGAACTTGTAGCAAAAGCTTCAGATTAGACTTGCTTGCTAGTTTTATCAACTTGGAAATGATACACCTGCTGCTGTCTATATATTTCTTTTGTGTTTTGCCCCTCATTTTTCCATTGCTTACTCATTTTCTTTCAATTTCTATTTATCCTTGACTCAACCAAGTGTGACAACAATTTACTTTGGGAGACAAGCAGGAACTTGTACAGCTGTCAAGTTGGACATGTTAATTTGTTGTAAGAGATACTAATTCAAATTAATAATATTTATTTATTTATTTAGTCATTTCTCACATTTCTGCACTGCCCATCTCACAAGAGACTCTGGGCGGTTTACAATTCAATTAAAATAATATGTTTTTTCTAGTTTATGCTCCAACAGAGATATCCAATAAAAGTGTGTTATTACAACTTTTTTTCTTTTTCTTTTTCTTTTTTTGCCAGTGTACTATCCCACCTGTCAGCATTTTTGGATTTGCCAACCTTACCTCAAAATTAACTAAACTCATGAAGTATTCTGATATGTCTATGATACTAACATATTTTATTCAGGAATAATAAATATAACATAGTTCACAGGGATTGGTCTCAGTCTGCTTTGATTTTCTGGGTCTTATACCAAAGCTATGAAGAAAGCATGCACAGACGACAGACACAGACACACAGACGCACAAACACACAGACACAAAGACACATGCAGCAGTTGGTAATCTGAGAAAAGGCAGACTGGAACAGATGCAGGTAATTATAGTTATCCAGCTTCCTGCTGTGGGATTTCTGCATGATATAGAGACAAAGCTAACCTTTAGGAAGTTATCACGCAAAAGAAGCTATGGCAGATTGGCAAGATTATCAGAACTTGGAAAGAAATATTCTTTTGATTCTTCCATGATATTCTGAGAACAGATATTTCCATTTTTGTGACTGATAGTTTTATATTTTAAATGGCTGCCCTCTCATAGTGGTCAGGATGAGCAAGTTTATAGTGAAATTATGTTACAGATAGAAGAAAGAAAAAGAAACAGAGATGGGAGAGATATTGGTTTCATTTCATTTTTGATATTTTTAATTCTTTCCAAAACCATACATTGTTATTTTCCTAGATATTTATCGAAGTATGCATGTCTGGTTTTTTATACAGTTAGTGATGACTTGTTGCTTCATTCCTCCCTGAAGCCTTTGTGAATAAACTAAATGTAAGACACATGTTTGCCTTGTTTGCAGAGAGTTTCTGGGGTGCTTTCTCTGACACTATAATCAAACAGACAAACACAGCATTTAAAAAAGAGTAGCTGTACTCTTCTAATGTTAAAACACTCTTTTCTCAATTATTTAAAGTACCATAGCTCTTATAACTACGTCCTTAGAACAATATATTTTGTCTGAGATGATACTTAATTCTGTTCTTCAAAAGGATCTTAATGGGATTCTGCTCAATGGCATTCTTTCACCTAAGGCAAGGAAGAGCTCACTCACTTTCTTTCAAGAAAGTCATTATCTCACTTAAGATTACGTTTCTCAGGAAACTAAACAAATAATGGTAAAGTTGTTCATTAGTATGGTTTTAGTTTTAGACTGCATGAAAAAAATCACTAAATTGGAAATAAGAAAAGTCTGCGCTGAAGTTTAGAAGACTACAATTGGCCAGTTCATTAGGTATAATCTTTGGGCAAAGCAGTGCTTTGTTTAAACATGGAATTATTAAGATGGATTGCTTTCTAGAAAAAAACAGATTCAAATCTGAGTAGAGGATTGATTTTCATGGTCATAAAGTATCTGGTGAAAAATAAGTATTTACAGGCTTCCTCTTGTGAGCTAGCCATGTGTCAGCATTACCTTGGATAAAAGAAAGCTCTTTTTTAACATAATTGCAGTGATCTGTGAAGCTTGTAAATAGTCTGATCAGGAATGCAGCACCCACTATCAACCCAATAATAAAGGAAGAAATCCATAATATGAATGATTTCAAGTAGATTTTCAGAATGTAACATATGCCCGATAGTCCACATTGTGCTTCATTGGGGGAGACAGTGTCTCTCTGTCCTAGTGTTTTGATTCTAAGGAATGACTCATAATTATTTATTTATCAGCAATGCTGTTAAGCTAAAGACTCAATTCTGGCCTTTCGTTATTTAGTTATCACTAGTTATTTTTTAATTATCAGTGTTCATTGTATATTGTTCTTTGTATTTGTGCGTGTGCTTTGCTGCTTTATGGTACGATATGGCAATATGGTGACAGAAGTGCTTGTTATAATGTTCTGCCTGTACAAAACAAACTTGATATTTAAGTCAAGATTTAACTTGATTCAGATAACATAATAAAAGTTAAAATACAGTAAACTCTACAGTTAAATGACAGTTTAAAGATACGTGTAAATATTGATTGTTCCAGTAGCAACTCTCTGTCTTGGGATCCTTCTTTATTTATAAAAAGTCTTCACGTCTTAGACTGAAGTGGCTATTTCTATTAATAAGTGACGACTTAAAGATATTCCTTCACACTATATAGATGGCACTAGCTTGAAATGTAGCATCAACAGATAAGAATGTTGATACTATCCTAGAAGCTTTTTCTTGCATACTTCTGTGTTCACTTTTATTTAATCGTTGAAAATTTGCAGATAGGACCACATGTTTTTCCTGTGCTTGACTAGTACATAGTTCTGTTTCTAGCAATGAAAGAGAAAACAAGATTAGAACCATACTGTCTCTCATCATTCCAAACCCACATTTCAACTTATGTTGTCAGGCTTGAACTTAACTAACGCTTACCAGATACTCGACATGGCACAGCTAGAAAGGAAACTTTATTGTCTACTAGGATGATGTTTGTTATTGACATAACTAACAATTCCACTCTGAGAAACTCTAGTTCCCAGTCTAACTCCCATATATCTTTTTTATCTTTTTTAAAACATTGACAACAATCTGTAAAATATACAGACTTAAGTTTAAGGATAATACCTTCTACCATAGTCAAACAGAGAGAAATCACACTCTTTTCCTATATAATGAACTCTAAATGCACACCTCAGTAATGACATGAGCAACATATTAGCTGATGGAAAGTCATTATATGTAAAGATGCTGTCCACAGAGCTAAATTTAGTAGAAATCATTTGAAGACAACAGGATTTTTTTCCTGAGGTCTAATACAAGGGCAATGTCATCCTGGAATGCTTAGCAATTAACATACGAGAAACAGTACTGATTTCTGCTGCTTATAATTTCTCTCCTTAGAAATCCAAAATCTCAACTTATGAGAAAATGTGGGCATTTATGAGCAGCAGGCAGCAGACAGCTCTGGTGAAGAACAATGATGAAGGCATCCAGCGTGTGCTCACTACTGATTATGCTCTGCTGATGGAATCAACCAGTATAGAATATGTCACTCAGAGAAACTGCAATCTCACCCAGATTGGGGGACTCATTGATTCGAAAGGTTATGGTGTAGGAACTCCTATTGGTAAGAAATATGATACTTATAATCACTGATAGGTAGCTAATGGTAAGCATTTTAGAATACTTTTTAATATAAAACATATTCTACTTAACAAGAGGTTGACAAGAGTTTTGTGGGTTGAGGAGCAGGAAAAATTGCATTATGTCCTCTAAATAAATGCAGATAAGTTCCACACAATATTATGCTACCTCTTGACTTAATCAAAAGAGTTTAATCAAAAGAGTTTAAAGCATCTTCATTGCTGCTATTTTTATCTCTGGTTCTTTAAAATCTTTATCTTATTTTTTTCTTTATTTTCAGAAAGTACAGAATACATGTAACGGATCAACATACATAACAATAACAGTATTAAACTAAATGATTTTAAAAAATCAATAAAAGGGGAAAAACTGAAAAAAAAATCCTACCATATATATATTTAACTTATACTCACTGCTTTACAGGAAATAGTATATAATATTATAATATAATCAAATATATTATTATGAAATATCATAAAATCTATGCCAAAGATGAACATATTGCTTCATCTTTTGAATAGTCTACCCATAGAGGTAGACATCATTGCTGACATTATAGCTGCTAGTTTCTGTCCCCATTCTTCACATGCTGCCTGGACTATTTATATTGCCTTTTCCAGGACATATAAATCTCACATTTCCAAATGCCAATCCTCAATAACTGGAATAATATCCCTTTTCCAATCTCTCAATATTTTCTTTTTACCAACCCCATCCCCACCCCTAATGCATGGTACAACAATAATTCCTCACAAACATTCAGATTCCAGAGCTTTGGTATATAACTCAATGTCACATTAACATCATTAATATTTAAAGATTTCCCAATAAATATTCCAGGAAAATGTCAAGAATTCACAAGACCATATCATTTGTATGAATGAACCCTCACATTGATGATGATGATGATGATGATGAAAATTTAAACTTGTATGTTGCCTGACTCTCAATGACTTTGATTTTTTTTTATCTCCAACAGAGAAAATATATTTTTTAGATATTTTATTGATTTTAAAAAAACAATTAAGACAATACAAACTAAACTCAGAAAGAAAAACAAAAATAAAGAAAGAATAGCAGATGCAAGAAAAGAAAGGAAAAAGAGAAAAAAGAAAGAGGAAAAAAGAAAAAGAAAAAATAAATATTTAAAGAAGTGACTTTCAATCTTCTTCACAACAAGTACAAACAAACTTAGTGATTCTTTACCCCCTGTAAGGCTACGTGCAAGTATCTCTTCTTCCCATAACCCATCCTTTATCCGTATGCAAATCCATAAATCATTAACATTTCAATCCTGGTATAAGCAAAAAGTCCATAAAGGGTTCCCAAAGTTTTATAGAAACATATATTACTTTAACCTTGGTCAAACAAACCAACTTTGTACTCCTTCCTTTTGCTTCTAACTATCTTGATATTTAATTCATTCAGATGTTGTTATAGGATTTGAGCTCTCTTCAGTTTTTCTTTTTCTCATCTCAAGGGCTTCTTCCAGGCTTTAGCAAACCTCTTTTGTAAATCCAGTAATGAATCATTATTCAGGTTATTCTCTTGGCTTATCATTTGTATTTCCACTTTAACTGTCATCTGTTTTATAATCCACTTTTTTTTCCCAGTATTTCAACAATTTCTTTATATTCTAATATTTCTGCATCAAATGAGGTTTGTTTCAGCTCTTTACCCTATAGATCTTCCAGGGTATTCTATTTGACGTCTGTCATTTCTCATTTAATATCTTTTGGACATAGTCTATCCATAGAGGTAGACATCATTGCTGACATTATAGCTGCTAGTTTCTGTCCCCATTCTTCACATGCTGCCTGGACTATTTATAATGTCATACCATTTTCTATCATTTTGTCTTAATGCTGAACAAAGACAAAAGGCAAGCCTCTCTCGCTCTCTTTTTCTTTTATGCCTGGAATCATCAGTCCACTCTAATGTCCAATATCTGAAATCATAATGTCTTGAATTTCTGTTATGACTTAAGTGGACTAAATAATTTAGTTCCCACAAAGGTGCTATTTATTTATATGGTTATTTCCAAAATCTTATAGCAAAACTCCTAATAATCCAAATTCCTCTGGTCCCTTAATCTGTTTATAACTTTCTTGAATTAACATCTTGCTCAGCTTTTTTCCATTTATTTCAAATTCTTTAAATTCTTAAGCTTATAGTTAATTTTTCTTTTATTCTGGAATGAAGGTAAACTCAGCAGGTGGCTTCAAACCTGTCATTTTGAAGATCTATGTTAGCCTTAAGATAGTTAAATAGGAAATTTCCAAAAGTGATTAGAAAGTGAAGTTAGTGAACTTGGTGTCCTTAAAAAGGCTCCACTGCGGTTGAGAGTGTGATGGCTTTCTTCACCTCTCAGTGCTCAAACCCATGGGAAACCACTGTTCTGCAGTCTCCTCGTGAGAAGCAGCCATCTGGAGCACAAATGGCCAATCTCCCATCCTCTCCTTATCTGGAGAGGTACCGGTCTAATCGCCAGTCCTTCAGTGATGGCCACGATGTCGCCTCCACTCATTCAGAGTGTGCTCGTTCATCATTCCTTACCTGGAAGTCAACATCTCCAACAGAGAAAATCTGATGTCTCTGCTTTTTAATCTATTCTTTGGGGACTCTAATATAATCTAAATACAAATTTTTGATGAATAAGCTTTAATCCAAAATCTATCAATACCATTTAAACATTTTTAAGAACATGAAACCATTGATGAGGCACTGATGGAGATTCCAATTCTGTGGTTCAAGTTTGACCTATTCCAGTGCTATCCACTTTAAAAATATCCTCAAACTTTTAATACTAAATGTTGAGAGTTTAACTTCTGTTATGGATCTCAGGTGCCTTTGAATTGGCCAAAGCATCTGGCCCAAATTGAGCTGTTAAAACATGCTGAAGTTGAAAATACTGCCACTGTTGTGAACTATGAAGACCAAATTCAACCTGAAGTCAGAAAAAATCCTTAAAATAATGATTACACAGTAATTGATTTAAAGTCACTATCCCAGTGACTGCCAATACATACATAAGCTGTTTGTGAGAAAGCATTTTTTTAACCAGATTCTCTGAGGTAGAAACAACTATTTTTGTTTCTATAAGACTCTTAAATGTAGAACAAATTTTGTAATATCTAATTCTATCTATATTGGACTGTTACTCTTTACTTTTATCTGTACTAAAACTAAATATTTACAAATAAATTACAAATCTGGTTTATTGGTAAATGTACCAAATGTTATAAGAAATAAGCTTTCACTATTCCAAGGGAAGCAATCCTTATTCAGTGCTATAACCCTGAAGTACCTCACCACTTGCAGCCCAGAGTCAGTGTTGAGTTGGGTGGGTTTATAATCTAAATTAGAAATAAACAAACAAACAAATGTGGGTTTTTTGCAGGTGTGTAACTTGTTTTTCTTCATGTTCATATACAGCCTGACATATTCAATTTTGTTTTACTCTTTTCCCTTCCTTTCAGGCTCTCCTTATAGAGACAAAATCACCATTGCCATTCTCCAGTTACAAGAGGAAGGGAAGTTGCACATGATGAAGGAAAAGTGGTGGCGAGGCAACGGCTGCCCAGAGGAGGAGAGCAAAGAAGCCAGCGCCCTTGGCGTGGAAAACATTGGGGGCATTTTTATAGTGCTTGCGGCAGGACTAGTTCTTTCTGTGTTTGTAGCTATTGGAGAATTTATTTACAAATCAAGGAAAAATAGTGACATTGAACAGGTAAGTCCAGCAGAGCTCAGTCTGGGTGGTACCTTCGCATAAAAGTATGGGATCCAACCAAGGCACACAAAACCCACTTCTGCTTATTATTGAGTTCCAGAAGAGCTGCCTTCTGCATATCTGGCCTAAAGCATTTTGTCCTAAGAAGATGTGAAATAACTAATGATTAATCCTTTATGTCTTTTTATTAGCTACTCTGCCCAACAGTAGGCTTTTCCCAGTGGTAGGATCTGCCCTATGCAATAGCTTCTGCCTAGTGGTATGGGCAGTCCTATAAGACTATAACTGTCGGCAAAGTCAATGTCTTGTTGCATCATTGTCATCATAATAACACTGTTAGTCTTGATAAGACTTTTCTGCCTAGTGCAATGAAAGAGTACAGAGTTTATGCTCTTCATCTGCAGGAGCACACTGGGTAATAAATAAAGGTCAACTGAATAGAAGTGATGGAATTTCAATGGAATCAAAGTGAGGATATGGCTGGCGCACTTATCAGCCTCCTCTGTTTAAATGTTTTGGCATTATCTGCATGAGGCAGAAAAAGGGGATAGAATTGTGGTATTTCAACAAAGGATTCCAGGATGTACTATTCAACAAATGACTTTGCTAGAAAAAAGGACCCAAGCATCACCTTTACCAATACACTCCAAACCATTCTTTGTACAAGCAAAAGTGTAATTTAAATAGGTAAAATGACACATAGAAATGATGCTCCCAATGGGGTATTTCCTCCAACACTGGAGTTGCAACTTAAGTTGAAAGAGAGACATACAAGGAGGCTGATCTCTGTACAGTGTTCACTTATTTTCCAAGTGACTGATGCTAGGAGGTGGGGGATTTCAACATGAAGGGAATGAAGGCTTAAACCTCGTCATCTTTATTCACCAGAATGGTGGAATGGAAAATAACTCTACGTACATGTGAGAGAGAATGCAATGTAAAGGGTAAATATATCCTTTATATACTGTATAAAGGGTACTACAGTCTATGATAATATGGGTCCCTATGTGCATGTGTATGCATGAGGGTGAATTAGTATGTGTGAGTGCAGCCCCCAATCATATAACAACCATGTTTGACCAAACCCTGCTAGAAGACACCATGATTTACAGAAGGACACACATACGTCCAGCATCCCTTTGCAACCCCTAAATCCCATTTGGTTCTTTTTATTACTTTTGGGGTGGAGAAGTTAAGTGGCAAACTGATTACCTTAAACTTTGCAAAGGGCTAAGTATCCCTTAATCCTCTGCATCCCCCAGAAAAAGGTATTCTGGTCCTGCCTGTTATGAGAATGTGACCCTCAAACATGCAAAGCCTGCTGTGCCCTTCAAACCAATAGAAGTTATATACTCTGTATACATTTCTCTATAAGTACTTGTTATAGATCATTTCAGTGATCTCTTATTTTTCTGCTTACATGTTGGGGTTGGCTTGGATCTCTGCTGTCCAAACACTGCTACAAACCTATATGAGGTACAAGAATGTTACCCAATTAATAGTCTAGAGCAGACAGAGATCAATATTAAAGCAAAGTTGACAAGAATATTGTGTATATCCCTGAGAAAATGGATTGATTCTTGTCAGCCTATAAAAGAATAAGAAAGGGAAAATACAAATTCTTTCCTTGAAGCTTTAATAAAAGTTATGAGAAATATGAACGGTAGAGTTGATATACAAGTTGCTAATTTTCAACATATTAACACATTTGATATAATATGGTAAAATATGCATATGTATATCCTAGAGAATTCAAATTATTATTGCACACGTTTCACAATTTTCATTTTCCATAAATATGTTGTCTTATAGTTTTGGTATCATTCTCTCTAAAACTTTATTACATTGGTTAATATTTTTCTTTTTCTTTTTCTTCCATATTTTCCTTTTTGCATGCAACAAGGCCTTTTGTTTCTTTTATGGACAGCAGTGTAAACAAACTCATCCATCCAACTCCACTTCTGGAACTACCTTATCTACAGAGTTAGACTGTGGCAAATTAATTCGGGAAGAACAAGGGATTCGAACCCAACCCTCAATTCATACTGTATAGTTACAGTAAAGGAAAGGTGTGTTTAGCTAAGAGCAAATTCCTTCAACAACATACATTAAGGGGGAAAACCCTGGATCGAAATAACTTATTTCTTCATGTACTTAAGGATGTTCTGGGTTGACATTTCCTATAGAAGCCTAACATGTGAAATAGCTTAGGAGGAAGAGGTAAAACTATTGGTTAATCCTTCAGTCAGTTTGAGACTAAATGTAGGTAAATACCTTATAAATTCCACTTCATAGTATAGTAGAATGGTATGAACATAGTATGACAATAAATAGTTTTCTTTGCTAGAATGGAGGATCAGTGGTGTCTGCAGGATTGCGGGGAGAAGAGGAATTTTAAAAAAAATCAAGATAGTGGTTGTAACAATGTGATCAAAGCCTTACCCCTTTGTGCATGCAATACTGATGTAAGTACAAAGGTGGTGGGGCTTTGATCACGCTGTGGCAACCGCCATCTTGAATTTTTGACCTCCAGGGCTCCCAGATATTTCTTTAAAGGATAGTTAGGTCTTTCATGGAAATGACAAATCATTCCCCAAATGGAAAGGTTCCAATACAGAACAAGTGTGTGTGCATGGATATTCTGAAACTCTCTGAATTTAAAAAAGCCAATACAGATCAGATAGAATCCTCATTTGTAATGCAGTGCATGGGCACAAATTCACTTTATCATTTATTTAGCCATGTGGACAGAAATACTAATCCTATTCCATTGTTCCAGTGGGAATGCTCATTCCTGTGGGCATTGCATGACTTGGAATAGTTACATACATACCTTACTGTATGCATCTGTATTTCCATTGGGATCAGTGACTTCTTTGGATTATTTTTGTATGATTCATCTTTTTCAGATATGAATAGTTTGGTTTCATTTTACTTCCCAGGTAAAATGAATTAAAATCATACATTTCCTTTGGAATAACCTAAAACTGAGGTTTTACCAATCAAAGTGAAAATTTGTAGCTCAGGGTTGAACCGTGGAGTCCCCAAGCCTTGTTGTTTTCTTGCAGACCTTTCATTGCCCAGGCTAGGCAACATCTTCAGTGCGAACAGGGAGTGGGCCTTGCTCTCCGTTTATATACTGTCCAGTTTGTGTTGGTGGAGGTGTTGCTCTCTCCTTGGGAGTTCCTTGATTGGGCTGTTGTTTGCTGTTGGGTTGATTGACTGAGTTAATAGTTCCTTGATTATAGTATATTGTGCTGTTTGATTGTTCATCTGGTGTTACTCCTAGTGTTAATATGGGCATATGTGGGTGTTGATTGCTGGGGAGGAAGTGTTCTGATCTTTTGGCTTTTCTATTGTCTCTTTTGAATGGCATGTAAATGTCGTTTACCTTTATGTGTCTGTGATGGCTGTTTTGTCTGAGTGCCAAGCCACTGTCTATAAACAGAGAGCAAGGCCTACTCCCTCTTCGCACTGAAGATGTTGACTAGTCTGGCAATGAAACGTCTGCAAGAAAACAAGGCTCAGAGAGCACCAAGGACTCCACAGTGAGATTTTAAAATATTATTTCTTTATATTTAGCTACAAGTTAATGAAGTTCTTTCTTTTCCAAACAACAGCCTGCAGGAGCCTTAATATTGCAGCCTGTTAATGTTCCCATGGATATATGCAGTAATGGGGACGGGGAGAATCATAGTTACCTAATCCAAATATATTACACTGTTAATAAGACAGGGGATAATAAGTACTGTTAATAAGATGGTACAAAACTGTGGGGCTGGGGCAGAAGTCCTCATTGGCTGGCTGGCATGGCATGACTGGTTGTCAATTATTGAGGAAGATTCTCAAAGAGGTAAACATGCCCATTCCAGTAGCACTGTAAATAGTATGCTTACCTTGTAAAATCAACTCGACTCTTGCTTTGTTTTCATTGTGAAATTAGGTGATAGGAAGCCCCCAAAATTTTCATTAATTTTAGATATAAAACTGCTCCGATATAAAACTGTTTAGATCCTAATACTCCAATTCTCTTTATATGAATTTGAATGTAACAGCTTAAGGTAGTTCAGATTATAATTAGGTTCTTTGATTTGTTGATTTTTTATATATGAAATAATATTCTAAAAGTGATACACTGCTATTGTTTGAGTCTTCAGATTCAGTCACTTAATACTCTTCAGTCTTTGCATGCCATTTTTCTTTTTATCTAAACTGTTTTATGAAATGTGTTAAGTTATGCTTAACATTTTTACACTGATTTCTGTATTGGCTTCATGTTTCTTATCTTAACTATTCTAAATGACAACCACTATTCAGTAAATGAAGGTGTATGGTTAAGTTTTAATCTTATTTTATATTTTTTAAAATCTTTTCTATAAACTCAATAAAAAATTATGGGTGAAGAATGACTTTTTTGCATGGTTTTATATACACGGTTTTATATATATAGCTATCAATCATGATCTGACTGGCTAGATCATTAAGCTCATTTCTTACATATTTCTGTATTCTACATGAGCCTTCCCCAACCTTTGGGTCTCCAGATGCATCAGACCACAATTTTCATTTCCCAAGAAGGCACAGGCATTGCTATAGGTGAAGATTAGAACATCTGGCTGGCACAGGTGGTTCTTACTCCCTTGTTGTTTTCTTGTTGCTTCCATCCCCTGATGTGAAGATTTTGAGGATGTTGAGGATTTTTATCTTCTTATGTGTTAAGAATATTGTCTTACTATGTGATGATAATAGATTCCTGGTCTTTACATTTTTGGATTATTTTCTTGGGAGTGTGACCTTTATCAAGAACAATAAGGATTTTTTAAACTTCTTCATGTAAGTTTCTATGCAGAACTTAGAACATAAACATGGAAAACTGGCTTGCTACCCTGACAGGCAGCAACTCTCCAGAGTGTTTTTTATCTCTACTTTCAATTACCAGGGGGTGATTTTGGGACCTACTGCATGCAAAACATGTTGAATACTACTGAGTAAAAGTGTTTTCTTGATGATAAATATGAGAATCTTATATTCATATATATGCCTGCCTGCTTGTCTGCCATAGGCTGTAATTCAAAATGCATTTTTTCTACTCCAGTCCTCAAAAACAGGTCATATTGCAAGCTGTTTTTGAAACAACAAGATTCAGTTTTAATAAAACAGATGGAAGAGGGGAAAAACAAATTCCCTATTGAGAACAGGCCTTGTCACTTGGGCTGTTCGATTATGACTTTTTCAATTCCTTTCCTACATTATATTCTTTTTGTTACAAGACAATACTTGATAATGGCTCTTGCCTTTAAAAAAACTGGTGTGGAAGATTAAGGACTACAGTTTAAAGACTCTTATTATAATTAACATGTTGTTTTGCTTGCTTACAGCTATTCCTCTGTTTAAGATACAGATTTTTCTCAAAATTGCTCTTTAAAATCTTTCAACTTGAAACTCACTCCTAATTCGTTTATCAAAGACACAAGAATCTGTCTTGCATTGTATTCTGTAGAATACAAATTTAAATGAGAGAAAAATCTGCTTTCCACCCTGTTATATTTCTGTAGCTTTGGTCTTAAGTAGTCTTACCTCAATATAGTTTTACAGTATAAAATAAATATATTTTATCTTTCTCATGCTTTGATTTTTTGGTTTATTTATATAGTTTTTTTTTTTTTTTACTTTACTAGCTACAGTGTGCCTAATACAGGGTGGAAAAAAGTTTAATTTAGCTATGCCAAAAGTCATCTCAATGAGAGCTGTTGAAGGCTGAAGAAAGAACTCTTGACTATATTTTCTGGTCCAAAAATTAATAATATATAAAAAAATCAGCAACAATAAAGATGATAATCAAGTAGTGATCAGATATCAGGATTTTATGCAACCCCCCAAAAACGGTGATTTGTATTTAAGAGGAGATTCTTTTATTGGCATCAGTGAACAAATTAATTAACATTAGATTCATAATTCACTTCCACAAGATATGACAGTGACTGCTGTCACATTTATAGCTAGGTTTAAATGCTTTAAAATATATGGTGGAAATCTGTTGTTAACTCCAATAAATTTAATTTTCTCTCCTATCTTTTATCAGTGTCTTTCTTTTAATGCCATAATGGAGGAACTTGGAATTTCACTCAAACATCAGAAGAAATTAAAGAAAAGATCAAGAACTAAAGTGCGTACCTCTTTCACAAATATCCTTACATGTCATCAGAGACGGACTCTGAGAAAAGAAACCATGGCTTGAATGAATGCAATTTTTCCTGTAGGAGATATCAGGATAAAAGGCAAAAATGAACCTTGATGCCTACTTATGAAAAGAAAACTATTTTATTTCACAGCGTAATTTTCTTCTTTTTAATCCAGAGGAAATACAACAGATTCAGTGTTCACATATGACTGATAGACTATTAATCACCCAGAAAGCATTTCATTCTTACTTTTGAAATAATGCTCACCTATTTTACATCCCTTTACTCTTCCCTATTCTTTGCTGTATGTGCTTTATAAATGAATAAAAACTACGATTTTTGAGGACTGGAGTATTGATTTCATAACAAGAGTCATCAAATATTTATTTCAATGGTCACAGAAATATATGAAACTTTCTTCACATATCAGTATGCCTGCATATCCACCTACCCCATTAGCAATAATTTTTTATACATTCTAGTGGTAACTTAAATTAAGTTAGTTCAGTGGCTCCAAGACTGTTGTTGTTGTTGTTGCTGCTGTTGTTGTTATTTAGGGCTGCCCACTCCAGCAGACTCTGGGCAGTTTACAAAATCCAAAAAAATAGTAAAAAAAAGTTAAAAACACAAAACAACATAGACAGCCTGGGCAAAAGCAACCATAACTATAAGAGGAAACCACAACCGGAGCTCCACAAACACATTAGACCAGAGCCAGGTCTTCCAGCTTTCTAGAATCCCAGGAAAGAGGTTGAGGTCCGTATGTCTGGGGGCATGCTGTTCCAAAGGGTGGGGACCACAAGAGAGATGGTATACTTCCTCGGTCCTACAAGATGACAGCATTTAATAGAGGGGACCCAGAGTGCACTCACTCTGCCAAAACGTACAGAGGGGAGGCAGAAACAATTGGAGATAAGCAGTCCCTCAGATACCAGGCTTTATGTCAATAATAATAATAATAATAATAATAATAATAATAATTGTATTACATTTATATGCCACCTGACTCCCAGCAACTCTGGGTGGTTTACAGGTATGAACCAGCACTTTGATTTGCACCTGGAAGCTGACTGGCAACCAATGCAGATTGCATGGTATCAGTGACACATCAACATAACAAAAAGCACTATTACTGCTGACATCACTGCATTTTGAACCAGCTGTAGCATCTGGATGGTCTTCAAGGGCAGCCCCATGTAGAGTGCACTGCAATAATCCAATAATCTCCATGTAGAGAGCATTGCAATAATTTAACCTGTGAAGTGATCAGGGCCTGGGTAACTGTCTGAGGTGTCTGTCAGTTGAGAAAAGGGCATAATTGGTGCACAAGATGCACCTGTGCAAAGGTCCTCTTGGTCACAGCTGTTACCTGCTCTTAAAGCAGTATCTGCAAGTCCAGAAATACCCCAAGGTTTGGTTTCAGATAGATATTAAACAGGAATGGGGAGAACATTAAACTCTGAGGCACCCCACAAGTGAGGGGCTGTGGGTGCGATCTTCCCCTTGTCAACACTGACTGAGACTGACTGCTTAGGAAGGAGGCGAACTACTTTAACAGAGCGCCTCACACTCCCAACCCCTGCAGTCAGTCTATAAGGATACTGTGGTCAATGGTATCAAAAGCCGCTGAGAGATCAAGGAAGACAAAGATGGATTCACCACCCCATCTCCACCAAAGGTCATAAACAAGCATGACCAACACTGTCTGAAATGAAAGTCCAGACAATTCATTTCCTCCAAGATCCTCTTCAGCTGCTATCCAACCACCATAAAGGGAAGATTGGAGTCTGCATGATAATTGTCCAGAACAGAGGGGTCAGTTCAATTCCCTAAAATGGATAAGTTTGGTCATTTTATGCTTTTCTTAGTCCACAGATGTGAGTAGATGTAAAGTGTGATGGCAGGTCCATCAATATTCATTAACAACTGCTAGAAAGATAATCCAGAAAACTGAATTTCTTAATGTAAAAAAAAAAAAGCATAAAACAGAAAAATTCATTATTACTGAATTCAGTCTGACAAAATTAGTGATTCCTATTTATCAAAGCAGTTTAGAAGAAGCAGAGATATTTAATTTAAAAACTTATTTGTTGGGAACTTTACGCCACAAAAATATATTTTTAGATGAGTTCAAATATTTCTGCACTGGAAAAACATTCATCCAGTGATTTCAAGAAAATGAAGACTAAGTAAATGTAACAAAATTGAACCAGGAAGTTAGGTATTAGTAGAAATTAACATACTACTTGACCTCAAATTACTTTCTGTAAACACTGTAGATTGCTGCAGTAGTATCTGAAAGCATTTTCTGCTTTGATATACTCATCTCTGTTTCAAACAGTGACTACACACACACACACCCATGCACACACGCACGCAAACATATACAGGCTTCTCCTTTTTTGCCATACTGATTGTATGTGCTCAATAAAAGGTACTGTATAGAATTCATAGGCAGGGAATCAGCAAATCAGATTAGATCTGGTAAATCTTTCTGTCTAATTTTTACAATAGATCTAGGAAATTCTTACTGTCCTTTTATAAAAACACCCTCATCCTTCCCAATGGAAAATTTGCCCACCTGGACGTGGTGAACAATTATGAGTTCCACTTAATTTATAAAATGAGTAAAGTGTGCAAGAGGTCTCTTCTGTCTTGTGCAAAGTGGAATACCTTTTGCCACTGGACAAATGTAAGCCAAACTTTGTCTTGTCCTCCATGGACTTGAATCAGATTCATCCTGGTAGAATCTGCAGTGAAAATATTTTTTCATTTCCTATTTGTAGTTAATGTATGTTCCCCATATTATTGTAACCAAACTTTTTCTTGGGAAGCAGTTTGTTTTATCACCATCATAATTAGAGTGATCCAAACTGTTTTCTTTTTTCTTTTTAGTATAAATCCCAATTTATTTTTGTCCCATAATCACCCATCTACAGCATGTTCAAGGAATGATATACTCTATTCAACAACAATTATTGTATTTTCTACTTGTAAATCCCAAGTACACTGTGCAGTCTAGAAAGGCAAGAATTTTGCTAAAATTATCTATCTGAATAATATACATGAATTATTTATGCTACTGAAAGTGACTATTTTGGACAAAGAACTTTGATATTTATTTTTAGCATCCTGCCTCTTATACATACATTACATGGAACAATATAACTGGTAATATGCTTTATAGTCACTTGAATCTGATGGCAGAAGCGTTTTGCAATTCATGGCACAATTCTATTTCCAGGCATTTCATTTCAAGAAAAATGCATCCGTACTCCCCAGATTAATGCACTTGAATGACATGTATTAGTTGAGTACTGAAAATCACAGAGGACTGATTAAGCCTATTCACAGGTTGCTGAACACTTGACTATGCTCTTGTAATGCATTATGGACATTAGTGCATGACTGAATAAAAACAGATAATACTGCTAACTACCCACTCTACCTTAACATCCAAGATATCTATTATACTGACATGTTGTTCCTTCTTATTTCATGGGCATGAACTATGCACATCTGTGCTGATACATGATGATTTTATGAATATCAATCCAGACTTCCCTGGATCAGTGATTCAGCTGGTTCTGTATCTTTCAGCAGTCATAATCCTTATGCTTGCAGGGAACAAACAACAGGATCTAAAGGCAACCCAACTTCCTTTGCTCTTTTTTCTAGAAATATCCAGGAATGCACAAATCTGTAAAATGCTTATATGGGTTACTTCCCCCACCCCCACCCCCCACCCCCTAGTTTTAAGTTAATTCTATTCTGTTTCTTGATCAGTCTGAGTTTTTTTTACAAAGAGCATAGAAACATGTCTCCTAACATATACATATATACCTATGCACATTTTTCCTCAATGCACTTATTTTTATCTATTACGAAGTATGAATATCAAATGATAATTGTATTTTAGTCTGGGAATTAGGTCAATTGGCATTAAAGAAAAAACAAAAAAATCCATAAATGGTAACAGGAAGGTGGGGTTAAATTTTTTATCTCATCTCTAAAGAGAAGAATTGGGTTTATTGGATTTGAAATTGTATTTTGCTGCTTGTTGTTTGATCTGGATAAAATAATGGATGTTGCTGAGAAACCAGAGACTTTTATAGGTAGAAGGTCACAACCTGAGGTTTGGATGGCATGGATATTTATATATGATGAAGTTAAAATTAATGTGGATTTTTTTAAAAATCATTTTATTAGACATGCCATATTGAGAATATGAAATAGATATAAACCCAGGTTATGCCCAAAAATACCTTTACAGAGCTCAGCTCAATGAGCATATTATAGAAGAGAAATGGCAGATGAAGATAAATGTTTGACGTACTGGGACTTATTGGAAATCTATCAAGGAAATTTAAAATCAAATCAGGAGAACAATTAATAGCAGAAGGATATAGTTGTCAATGGTTTTTCCGTTTACAGTTATTTCAAAGATTTAAAATGGATAAAAAGACTTATGGCATGGAGCAAAGTCAGTCAGAATTTGAAATACAATTGTGTACCAATGATGAACACGTAATTACTAAAACGTACAAACTTTTGTTGAAATTTGAAACAGAAGAAGAACAAGTGAAAGAATGTATGATAGAGTGGGCTAAGAATTTTGGTTATAATATACAGATGGATCAATGGGAAAATACAGAATGTGGTTAAAAGGATTGAAATTTACATTGTGTTATGATCTCAAAGAGAATTTTTATAAAATGATATATAGTCTGTACATGATGCTAGAGAAATTATCTAGAATGTATAAAGGCACTTCAAATGTATGTTGGAAATGGGAAAAGCATGAAGGGACATCTTATCATGCTTGGTGGACATGTAAAAAAGCTAAAAAAATTTGGGATTTAGTTACAAACTCTAATACAGAGGATTTTAAAGATCAGTATTCAACTGAAGCCATAACTGTTTCTTTTAGGATTAATGGATAATAAGGTAGAAAAAAGCCATGGATGATTATTTCAATACATGATTACTGTGGTGAGATTACTATATGCACAGAGAAGGAAAGATTCAACCCTAGTCACTATGGAGGAATGGTTGGTGAAGCTGACAGATTTTGCTGAAATGGATAAATTGACTTATTTGATGAAAGAAAAGACACTATCTGCATTTATTGGTGACTGGAAGCCTGCATTAAAAAAAATAACCTTGTGATTTATGATTTTGATGATTAGACAGGATAAATTATAGAAAGAGTAATATGATATAACTTTAGAGAAAGAGGTTAAAATATATTTGTACCGATAACTACTGTGAAGAATATCAGAAGCCATTTCTTTATATCTTTTTTCTTTCTTTTCTATTTTTCTTCAACTTTTTTTCTTTACTTTACTTTTCTTGCACCTTCTGCTTTTTCTTTGATTTCTTTCTTTTTCTTTTTTATTCCTTGCATTACATTACTTTGTGTTAGCTTTTATCTTCTTGTTTAAAAGTTTTAATAAAAATTATATTAAAAATTGTCTAATTTCTATTATAAAACTTTTTAAGCTAATAACTGTTACACATCTTGTGACAGTGAACCATGTGCAGAAGGTTTTTTTTTTTCTCTTTCCCTGCTGACTCAATCACCAATAGATTTCATTTTAGAGCATATGGCAATATTGTTAAAAAGTTATATTCAGGGTGTAAATATACTATTAATTCTTTTTTTCCTTCATCATTTATAGTTTTACACTATCTATTTTGAAATGAAAAAAAGTAAAATTGAACACAATATTCCAGAAGCATTGTAGATTTAGAGTAAAAATAATGGTGCTCACATTTTTATTTTCAGTTTCTTTTCCAAGAATTCCTAGCAATGAACTGGCACTCTTTACTGTTTACTTGATAAATTAACCTGTTCCTCAATTTCCACAGCATGATGCCAAGATTCGGTTTCAGAGTGTCACAGTCAATTTGTGTTTCATCAGCATACAGTTAAAGACTGAACCTCTTGCATAAAAGTGTCATATTCTGGTCTTACCTTGAATCTTCATGTTTTCCATGTTATAATTTACCCAAATTAAATTTGGATGTAAGTTCTATAGCAGCAGTTTCAGTACAGGTGTTTAAATCAAATTTTGTTACTTCATCTTTTATAGTAACAAAACACTGAAGCATGCATCCTTGACCAACTATCTTATTTCTGTGTAAATTAAGTCATTACATTCAGCTTCTGCTTCTTGAAGAAATGCTTGGAATATTCTGTGTTTTAGCCCACTCCTTTGGAAAAGTTAACAATGAAGACAATCACTGACAATACATGATAAAATTTTAAAACTTTACTGTATAAAATTTGCAGATTAATAATGCACTGGTAATCTCTATTTTAGACAACTTTCCTTAAACACCATTTACAGAACATTGTTTGTATTCCTTGTCTATCTCTTTAGTTCTCCTTTGAATGTTCTTCAATATGCCTTATTTAGAGGGAAATGTGACTGTCCGAAAAATAACTTTAAAAAATGAAGAAAAATGTTGTTTCTCATATAAAGGAAAAGCAAGAATCCTACAAAGAAACATGAAGCAAAACAATCTGTTAAATTTAAATACCAACATAAGATATTTTAAAAAATAAAAACATAAATATCCTAAATATGACATTGGCTACTTAAAAAGTGATATATTTGTTCAAAATATATCTCAAAACAAAAAGAAATAATTATATACGTACAATATAGAGGCAAAATTCAACATTCGTTAAGGAGAGGGCAATTTCTCATTCAGTCCAAACAGAATAGAATTTCAATGAAAGAAAAGACTTTCTCTTCTTCGTTGAATCTGCAGATTGGAGTTCTGATCTATTTGCTTTCACTTTCCCATGGGAATGCTGTTGTTATTACTTTTTATTTTCCTGATTGGCCACACCAGAGATAAAAGGCTGGAGAGAGCATTCAGTTACAGCGTTAATGACTTTACCTTCCTTTTGTTGTTTATTCGTTTAGTTGCTTCCGACTCTTCGTGACTTCATGGACCAGCCCACGCCAGAGCTTCCTGTCGGTCGCCAACACAGCTCCCCCAGGGACGAGTCCGTCACCTCTAGAATATCATCTATCCACCTTGCTCTTGGTTGGCCCCTCTTCCTTTTCCCCTCCACTCTCCCTAGCATCAGCATCTTCTCCAGGGTGTCCTGTCTTCTCATTATGTGGCCAAAGTATTTCAGTTTTGCCTTTAATATCATTCCCTCAAGTGAGCAGTCTGGCTTGATTTCCTGGAGGATGGACGGGTTTGATCTTCTTGCAGTCCAAGGCACTCTCAGAATTTTCCTCCAACACCACAGTTCAAAAGCATCTATCTTCCTTCTCTCAGCCTTCCTTATGGTCCAGCTCTCGCAGCCATATGTTACTACAGGGAACACCATTGCTTTAATTATGTGGACCTTTGTTGTCAGTGTGATGTCTCTGCTCTTAACTATTTTATCGAGATTTGTCATTGCTCTTCTCCCAAGGATTAAGCATCTTCTGATTTCCTGACTGCAGTCAGCATCTGCAGTAATCTTCGCACCTAGGAATACAAAGTCTTTCACTGCCTCTACATTTTCTCCCTCTATTTGCCAGTTATCAATCAAGGTGGTTGCCATAATCTTGGGTTTTTTGAGGTTTAGCTGCAAGCCAGCTTTTCCACTTTCTTCTTTCACCTTTATCATAAGGCTTCTCAGTTCCTCTTCGCTTTCAGCCATCAAAGTGGTATCATCTGCATATCTGAGATTGTTAATGTTTCCTCCAGCAATTTTAACTCCAGCCTTAGATTCCTCAAGCCCAGCATGTCACATGATGTGTTCTGCATACAAGTTGAACAGGTAGGGTGAGAGTGTACAGCCCTGCCGTACTCCTTTCCCAATCTTAAACCAGTCTGTTGTTCCGTGGTCTGTTCTTACTGTTGCTACTTGGTCGTTATACAGATTCTTCAGGAGGCATACAAGATGACTTGGTATCCCCATACCGCTAAGAACTTGCCACAATTTGTTATGGTCCACACAGTCAAAGGCTTTAGAATAGTCAATAAAACAGAAATAGATGTTTTTCTGAAACTCCCTGGCTTTTTCCATTATCCAGCGGATATTGGCAATTTGGTCCCTAGTTCCTCTGCCTTTTCTAAACCCAGCTTGCACATCTGGCAATTCTCGCTCCATGAATTCCTGAAGTCTACCTTGCAGGATCTTGAGCATTACCTTCCTGGCATGTGAAATGAGTGCCACTGTTCGATAGTTTGAACATTCTTTAGTGTTTCCCTTTTTGGTATGGGGATATAAGCTGATTTTTTCCAATCTGATGGCCATTCTTGTGTTTTCCAAATTTGCTGGCATATAGCATGCATTACCTTGACAGCATCATCTCGCAAGATTTTGAACAGTTCAGCTGGGATGCCGTCGTCTCCTGCTGCCTTGTTATTAGCAATGCTTCTTAAGGCCCATTCAACCTCACTCTTCAGGATGTCTGGCTCTAGCTCACTGACCACACCGTCAAAGCTATCCCCGATATTGTTATCCTTCCTATACAGGTCTTCTGTATATTCTTGCCACCTTTTCTTGATCTCTCTTCTTCTGTTAGGTCCTTGCCATCTTTGTTTTTGATCATACCCATTTTTGCCTGGAATTTACCTCTGATGTTTCTAATTTTATGGACGAGGTCTCTTGTCCTTCCTATTCTATTGTCTTCCACTTCTGTGCATTGCTTGTTTAAAAATAATTCCTTCTCTCTTCTGGCTAACCTCTGGAATTTTGCATTTAATTGGGCATATCTCCCCCTAACACTGTTGCCTTTTGCTTTCCTTCTTTCTTGGGCTACTTCTAATGTCTCAGCAGACAGCCATTTTGCCTTCTTGGTTTTCTCTTTCTTTGGGATGTATTTTGTTGCCACCTCCTGAACGATGTTGCGAACTTCTGTCCATAGTTCTTCTGGGACCCTATTTACTAAGTCCAGTCCCTTAAATCTATTCTTCACCTCCACTGCATATTCCTTAGGAATATTAGTGAGCTCATATCTAGCTGATCTGTGGGTCTTCCCTAATCTCTTTAGTCTGATCCTAAATTGTGTAATAAGAAGTTCATGATTGGAACTACAGTCAGCTCCGGGTCTTGTTTTTACCGACTGTATAGATGTCCGCCACCTTTGGCTGCAAAGAATGTAGTCCATCTGATTTCGGTGTTGTCCATCTGGTGAAGTCCATGTATAAAGCCGTCTCTTAGGTTGTTGGAAGAGAGTGTTTGTTATGCAGAGTGAATTGTCTTGGCAAAATTCTATCAGCCTATGTCCTGCTTCATTTTGTTCTCCCAGGCCATGCTTACCTGTAATTCGAGGTGTCATTTGATTGCCCACCTTAGCATTCCAGTCTCCTGTGATGAAAATAACATCTCTTTTAGGCGTGTTGTCCAGCAGGTGCTGCAGATCCTCACAGAACTGCTCTACTTCAGCTTCTTCAGCACCTGTGGTTGGGGCGTATATTTGGATCACTGTGATGTTAGAAGACTTGCCCTGAATTCGAATTGAGATCATTCTATCGTTTTTTGGATTGTATCCAAGCACTGCTTTAGCCACTTTACTATTAATTATGAAGGCTACTCCATTTCTTCTGTGGTCCTCTTGTCCACAGTAGTAGATCTGGTGGTCATTTGATGTGAAGTGGCCCATTCCAGTCCATTTCAGTTTACTGACGCCCAAAATGTCTATCTTTAATCTTGACATCTCACCAATAACTACATCCAATTTGCCCTGACTCATAGATCTTACATTCCAGGTTCCAATGGTGTGTTGATCCTTAGAACATCGGATTCGCCGTTCACCACCAGCACCGTCGGCTGCTAGCTGTCCTTTCGGCTTTGAGCCAGCTGCGTCATCACGTCTGGGGCTAGTTGAACTCATCCTCTGTTCCTCCCCAGTAGCATTTTGACCATCTTCCGACCTGGGGGTCTCATCTTCCGATGGTATACTGGCATATCTCTGGTTGTACTGTCCATTTAGTTTTCATGGCAAGAATCCTGGGGTGGGTTGCCATTATCTTCCCCAGGGATCGCATTTAGTCTGACGTCTCTGTCATGACCTTCCCGTCTTGGGTGGCCCTTCACGGTTTAGCTCATGGCATCATTGAGGTGCTCAAGCTCCAGCAGCACGACAAGGTAATGATCCTTTGCTGAAGTTACCTTCCTTACTGTTAAGAAATATGGAGGAAATTAATTTGATATTTAAAGATCTCTACAATGCTGTTATTCAAGTATTGGAGCATTTCTCAGAATTTGTGGAGTCCAAATTGTCACAGGAATTGAGAGAAACTGATAAGGCTGAAAACTACCTTAAGAGTAAAGTGGTTTCTCCAAAGAAAAAGATGAGAATTGGTGACTTACATTTAAATAGTCAAAAGAAAATTGAGTTGTCAAAAGTTGAAGATAAGAAGACAGTGTTGCCACTACACCATGATCAAGAAAGAAAATTAAACTCTAGAAGCTGGAAGATTTTGGACAAATATTTGGGCTTTTTAAAGCAGGTTGTAGAGCTTGAAATTGACAAGAAGAAAGCTCGGTAAATAATACTGAGATATTTAAATGCCTTGGTTTACTTTGAAGTGGGATAATTGTTTATACATGTTTATCGGGATGGTTTCTTAAAGTTTGAATAAATGGTTATGCTGTTTTGAAAATTCTTACATTTTTGGTAAATGCCTAGGTTATTGTTTAAATGTGGTTATCAGGATGGTTTTCTAAGGGTTTAGATAAATGTTTGTGCTGTTTGGAGAATTCATTAGGTTATTTTTTGTTAGTTTAGTTGGCAGATATGGGCCAACTAAACTAACAAAAATATAGTGAAGAAGGGTAGTGTTTGTTACTGTATTAGGTTCCAAATCAGGTTTGAAGGGGTTTTATATGTTTTTCTTTAATTGGGAGGGTAATTTTGTTTTTAGAAGGGAATGTATTAATGAAAATCTAAATGCTTTATAGAAATAATGTTTACTATAATATGAATTGGAGTAAGAGATTGATATTGATTTATGTATATCTTTGTTGTAGAAAGTCAGAAGTCACTTTGTAGTAGTTTGTTTTGTGTTTTTTTCACACCTTTTTAGTTCTGTTTCTTTTTCTTTGTAGGCTTCTTTGTTTCAGTCTTTTTAGTTTTTATGTATATGTTGAAATGTTTTAATAAAGTTATTTTAAAAAATGGGCAAGCAGTGGCAATCTGGCTCTTTAAAAAGATGATGTACTTTTTTTCCTCTCAATGTGAAAAAATATTGTAACAATCATATGATAAGGTTATAGTATATTAAATATATTCAGGAATGTTGTAAGTTATTTGGGGAAAACTAGTTGTGAAGGATGCAGTGAGACACACAATAGAATTAAAAATGCTGGCTGCATTGTGTGTGTGGGATGTGTGTGTGTATGTGTGTGTGCATGTATGGAGGGAGAGAGAGAGAGAGAGAGAGAGAGAGAGATCATGCTAGTTTGGTATAGGGGTTAAGGCACCAGGCTAGAAACCAGGAGACTGTGAGTTCTAGTCCCACCTTAGGCACAAAGCCAGCTGGGTGACCTTGGGCCAGTCCCTCTCTCAGTCCTAGGAAGGAGACAGTGGCAAACCACTTCTGAAAATCTTGCCAAGAAAACTGCAGGGTCTAGTCCAGGAAGTTGCCAAGAGTCAAAACTGACTCGAAGGAACACATACACACATATACATAGGCACACAAACCATGACAGCAAGTGTGGTATAGTGGTCAAGGTGCTGGACTAAAAGTGGGGAGACGCAAGTTCTAGTTCCCCCTTAGGACTGGAATCTGGCCTGGTGACTTTGGGCCAGTAACTCTCTCACACTTAGACCAGGAAGTTGAAAAAATCTATTTACTAACTCACACTCTGGATTACAATCTACTGTATAAGTTTCAAAGAAGAGACCTTCATCCTGCAAAGGACTGATTTGGACTGTTCATCATCATAATTCACACACCAGTCTTCATGTACCATAATGGAACATATATTTAGAATTTTAATTCTGTGAAGAACAAAGGCATATTATTTTGGGGATCTCAACAACCATACAATCATTTGAGTTACAGAATCATCCTGATTTTTTTTCCTTATTCTCAAATACATAATTTGACTTTAGTAAAATATTTTGAATGGTGGTAAAATAAATTAAACTTAGCAGTATTACGGTTATCTGCCTAATGTGTCAAAGAATAAAAATAGGTGATTTACATTAAAAATGGTTCTTGCCAAATATATTGTTAAACTAGGGGAAAATTTGTATGAAGCATGAGAGATATTGCTAAATAATTATGAATTTATTTTTTTAATTAATAAAAGAAAAAAACTGGACCCCACAACTGTCATACTAATGAGACCAGCAAGGACAATGTTTCTAACCATTTGCATATCCCTACTGGTAGCCCTCTAGATATTGCTGAATCACAATTTATAACAGCAAATCCCAAACAGAACCAATAGTAAGAGATTCTGAAAATGATAGTTCAGCATCTGAAGGGCTATAAAGATTCTGCCCTGAAACAGAGGTATTGTCTCTTCAGAATATTAGTATACAAGGTTTCCCTCAGGGGCATCCACAATAGGGTCAGTATCATTGAAATGGTGTGTGCAACTGGGCAATTGAAGCCCAATCCTTCTTACATCCATAGGCTTTGATTACCCATGACACCCATCATTTTGATGCTGTTGATCTACCACCTCAACCATTGATGTCTCTGGTTGCCCTGTTGAAGCAGGAAAGAAGCTGTCTCTACCTAATCCCCAGCATTTACTTGTTCATCCCTTTAGAGAACAAAGCAAACAAAAACCAAAAACACTAGAAAAATGAACATACATTTCACACATTTGTTTTGTATGAGGATTTATATCCTGTCCTTATAATCGTAAGCTAATATCCAGGATCCCTGATTTAATTTAATTTAATTTATTTATAATTATTCACATTTCTTCACCGCCGATCTTGACAAATGACTCTGGGCAGTTAACTGAATTTGCTTTCATAAATGTATAGCTAAAATTGTACATAATGTTAATTTAATGCTGTTTTTAAAACACACACACACACACAAATTAAAAACAAAGGATCTGATTTATATAAATCCACAGCTTATTGCATACACATCAATTATGCTTACACAAGTTGGCAAAGCAAGATCATCACTATTTAATGCCTGTCACATTTAAAGCACACTAAATAGCTTTTATGTAGGAAGCAATATGTTGCTAACTGGCAATTCTGATTCATTTCAACAGTATGAACATACACCACAAAATATGAGTGGGAAATTCATTTAATTCTGCAACAAGAATGAAATTTCTAGTCTGATTTGGGTGTGATTTCATTAAAAAAAATATTGGGAAGCTGCCTTTTAGAGTTGTTTACTAAATTTGCTATTGCACAAATAGCTTTGTAACTTATTTTGCATTAATAAACAATATTATGTACACATGTTAATGCTATTAGAATGGTTCAGAACGGAGATAATGCAATTTTGTAGAGAAATTTTGCCACTTCATGGGCAATAGGAAGTGTCTTTATCTTCTAGAAAGCTCACATACCAAGAATGCAAAGAAAGCATAGGACTACCTATCCACCAAAAAGAACCACTGGCCTAAAAAAACTCTGTTTGGGGGAGGGTGGGTTGTATTCTGTTCCCATAGTCACGTAACAATAGTGAATTTGAAAAAACAAGTACAGAAAAGAGTGCAACAACAGATTGTGAGTTGGTGATACAGATAAAGGAATCAAAATCTGTGGCAGATCCAAGTGCCAACATTAATTCAGTAAAAACACCGGGAGCACCAGTACCAGTTATCTCTCAAAGTCAAGAGAATGTGCATTTTCCTGTGATCCATTGTAGTTTATGGCATCATCTGGCTCACCACAATTTACATTGGACAAACTGGCCAATTCTTACATGAATAAATACATCAACACTGTGGGAAAGGGAAAACACCAGCTGCCTTGGGAGAAAGCCTCATCATCAGGGAGCATTTCAGATTTAGTGCCTGATGATCTTAAAGTCTGTGAGGGGTGGGCTTTTGACAAGCTAGGAAAATGAAGGAAGGGGGAGACAGTGAACACAAGGGGATGGCAGAAAGCAAAAGACAAAAGAAAGTTACAGGTAGTCCTCATTTAACAACCACTCATTCAGCAACCGTTCAAAGTTTTGATGGTGCTGAACGAATGGTACTTATAACTGTTCCTTGAAGTTCTGGCTGTCCCAGCATCACTGTGGTCATGTGATGACGATCTGGCCACTTAGCAACTGGCTCGCACTTAGGATGGTTGCAGCATCCCACAGTCACATGATCACCATTTGTGACCTTCCCTGCTGGCTTCCCACAAGAGAAGAGAAATTTAATTAATAAATAAATAAGCCACCCAGAGTCATTGTGCACAAGATGGGTGGCAGAGAAATTTAATAACTAAATTGATAATAAATAAAGTCAATGGGGAAGCCAGCAGGGAAGGCTGCAAGTCACTCCAATAAGTTGCTCACACCCTGCCCTGCCTGGCAGCATCCATGCCCAGCCCAGCCACAATCATGCTGCGCCTCATGGGCCACCTGCGCACCCTCCCTCTGCCAGGAGCAGCCACCCTTGGCCCCACCACACTTATTCCATGCCATGCAGGCCACCATGCACATTCCTATCTGGCAACAGCCACCCCGGCCTCACAGCACTCATGCTGCACCTTGCTCCACACCTTACCTGCCTGACAGCCTGCTTGTCAGCTGTCTGGGACTTGTTTAACAACCCACAATACTCACCTAATGACAGCAATGGGGATTGCTGGGACTGCCGTTGCTAAGCAATGCGGTCATGTGACATTGCGCTTTATGGCCGCATAGCTTATCAATGGAAATTCTGGTCCCAATTACTATTGTTAATGGAAGAGTACCTGTACGGGATTTCAAATATCGGAAACTAGAGCAAAAACAAAAAATAACCCCAAACCAGAGCAAAAACAATTCGATTCTCCAGGATACCAGAACACAATGTCATCAACAGGAAGAGAGCAATCCTGAAGCAAAGGAATTACATGAAATAGCAGTATTAAACCGTTCTGGATTAAACAAAAATCAAGATACATCACATTACCCATATGAACTGCTATTCCATGCAAGAATGTTAAATGTAATTCTTACTAACACCTCTCAATATACTGTTTCACATTCTTTTCTGCCCACCAAAGGCTATTTGTCTATGTACAGTATGTTATAGACCAGCATAAGGGGGTAGTCTTTTTATACATATACACACACATACTGTATATAAAATGAAAATCTAAAAATAATTATTAAAAGCTATAAGATATAAAAGATATATAAATTAAAAACTAAAATTATTTATAAAAAAGTGAGAATGTAAAAAATATAAAATATAAAAAATATATATAAAAAGTGAGAAGTGGTAGGAGCATTAGATGGTATAGAGAAGCATAGTATGTAGAAGACTATATCTATCAAGTCACAAACCACTCCAATATGGCAAGCTGAGTGCTCATTAGATGTAGTTTATAAAGTTGAACCCCAAGCACAAGTCATCATCTGATTAATTTTGAGCACTGCTGCACAGAACCTGACAGCATTGTATGTTGTAGCAGGGTTGATATCTGAAAGCAACAGGGTGGTATAAAATTGTCCTATGCACCCTGTGTATTTATGTAATAATAAGACTAACATGATTGTCTCTGTAGTACAGGCACTGGTGAAGCACACACTTTATTTCTGTGGGTCCAGAGTCACAGGAGCATTATCTTTCCAGCTAGGGAATCTTCCTGTAGTGGCCTTCAAGGACAGCTGACTGGAGGGCATGACATCATGCCAGAGTAAAGGCACCTGTGTGTTTAGGTATCTCAAGTTTAGTTATTTATGCCACATGGGGAGGCAGAATACCTGCTGGATTCACTGGCAATAAAGCTTGGGGTCCTTGCTAATTCTGACTGGTGCTTGTGTCTGTTATACATTGTTTAATGAGTGCTTTGGCCTAATCATACCCCATGCTGAAGATAAGACCTGGAGAGAAGCCTAGGATGAGATTATAGACGCCACTGCCTGTTTCCGAGTGGATTGAAAATCATCACTTATAGTTAATAGGGTAAGGCCAATAGTTGAATATGGCCACCCATACTCTTGCTTCCATTTTCATGAAGCCTGTTTCCAGTCACAAAATGGCATTATAGACATTATTAGAGACTTGAAAGGCTGCTCTGAGAAATGTGATTGTATAAGCTATAAAGGTGCAAAATTGGAGAAAGGACCCAGCTGGAAACCACAGAGAAGTTGTGTTAATGACCTGGCTTCAAATAATTTGAGAGCTGTGGGTATGTAGTGGCCAAATCTTGTCTTAAGGTATTTAAAGTTGGCAGATGGTCCTCTGGGTGTTTTCAACAATGTACAGAGTCACCATGGGGACTGAATCTTATTGCGATCTGTGCTCCAGAAACAAAACTCATTATTTCTGATGAATAGTACAAATCAATATGCGAATACTCTAGATAACACCACCCAACCGATGTTTCTCTAATGATATCTGCAGGAAAGAAGCCATGTTGGCTTTCAGATGAGTCAATATATTGATAATTTGGTGACTTGGCTTGTGTGGAAATCAACATGCACACAGGTATATGCATGTTAGAGCCAGTCTGGTGTAGTGGTTAAGACATCAGGCAAGAAACTAGGAGATTGTGAGTTCTAGTCCTGCCTTAGGCACAAAGGGTGACCCTCAGCCAGTCACTCTCTCAGCTGTAGGAAGCAAGCCATGGCAAACCACCTCTGAAAAACCTTGCCAAGAAAACTGCAGCGGCTTGTCCAGGCTGTCTCCTAGAATTGAACATAATAGAATGGATTTTTTTTTTTTTAAATGCATGTAGGCTTTCTCCTGCAGAATGTCACAGTGAACATACAACAACCTGCAGGAAGCAAATGTCATTTAACTGAAGTTGACTGAATTTGGGTTAGGGAAGATTATGCATACTTGGGCTTCTCAAGGATAGCTTTTCAGAGATACAATAAGTACAATTTCATCCACTGTATATGGAAAGGAAATTAAAACTGGGAAACTGGTACAAAAATGGCTAAATAGTTTAATTGGGTTTTTTTAGTTTTTTTTCAAGATTCCTCCTCCATCGCCCTCAAAAAAAAGATAATTTCAGTTGTGTAATCTTTTTATCATCAGAATAACGTAACTGAAGATTAATCTTTAAGACAGAACAAAGATTAACACTAAACAGTAATTTTTTTGTTGAACACCAGATGGAAGAAGTAAAGTTTATTTTGGTTTTTTAAACTGAAAAAAATTGCCTAAGTTGGGCTTTCAAAATTCAGACCAAAGGGATTTAAAACAAGGGAATTTCAAGGGAATTCACTCTACTTGAAAAGAGTCTAATATTGTGGAGACCACTAGTTTTTTTATCCAAGAACTGTAGACAAATCAATTGACAAATGGCAATTGGTCAAAGTCTCAAAGGACAATATTCCAGTTTATGCATCATGGTAAGCTAAAACCATAAGGATTACTGGTTTATTAAAAAAATAAGCAATATGTTATGGCTAAATAGAATTTTCAAGTGTTGTAACAAGTTTGAAAGACTTTATTGCCATGTCATAAATTTATTGATAACAATCATGAATTAGGTGAGCAATTAGCCAGACAACACTTAAGAACCTGGAAACTTCGCTAAGTCCATAACTCACCTTAAACTTGGGCCACAAGCAAGTACAAGTAGGCAGATTTAGAGCCACAAAAGTTGTCTAAGACAGTCCAGAGTTTGACTGCCAGTCAGTCCAAATGCAGGGCAAGGAGCAACAAGAGCAGGAAACAAAGGCCCAGATTCAGAGTGCCATTTCTATAAAGGTCTGGAGGCTATTCCCATGATTAGACACCTGCTGATCACTTTTGCTGTTTGCTCCATAGCTGTCAATGTGTTGTGGGACTAGGTTCCCTGTCAGAATCTGGCCCTTCATTATCTAAATCAAATCTCACTGGCTCCTGCCCATTGTCTCCCGGAGCTGACACAAGCAACTGATTACATGAGAGCTCTTCAGGCTAATAATCTGTCAGGTCAGATTCTTCAGTCTCTGACTCATAGGGTTCAGATCAGACCATAGCATCAGTGATTTGATTAGCGTTACGTCCAAACTGGAATCCCTGATTTGCCCCCTGTTAACAAGCCATATTCATGAACAGGATTTGGCTGTTTGATTTTGACTTCTCAAGAGAGGAACAAGCTAGTTATCTGCATAATTATCGCCCGTGACTTGGCAGCCAGACTAGTTTTGGAACACATATCAAAAGTAGCAAATCTAATCATTAGCTTGAGATTAGCTTTAATAAGAATGGGAATAAATTATTTCAGTTTACATTTCAATGAAATTGCATAAACTTTTAATTCTACAAGTAATTCCTTTGTATCATGTAACCATACACTAGACAGCCTCATGTGGCTCAGAGTGGTAGGCAGCAGTATTGCAACTGAAACTCTCCCCATGACCTGAGTTCAATCCCGGCAGAAGCTGGATTCTCAGGTAGCCAGCTCAGGTTGACTCAGCCTTCCATCCTTCTGAGGTCAGTGCTGGGGAAGGTGACGACTCGGGAAGGCAATGGCAAACCACCCCACTCTATAGTCTGCCAAGAAAACTTTGCGAAAGCGGTGTTCCCTCAAAGGGTCAGACATGAGTCGGTGCTTGCACAGGGGACCTTTAACCTTTCACAACCATACACTGGAATGTAATGATGCTACAGTATATATGTTTTGCTAAACTGGATAGTCAAATAAAATCTCAAGAGACTCATCTTTCTTCATTCCAGTTCAAAGGACATGCTGAATTTAAAACCACACAGTATTCCTTTCACTATTTGTTCTTCAGTGTTTCTCCCCCTCTTTGTGAATAGTATACTAAGTTCACAACTAAAGTTGCTTAGTATTGCAAATTGTCTTGAACATGTAATACTACCAGAGAGTGCAAAAGCACAATAATGAATCTTCTAAATGTCTCCAGTTGTGCTCAGCTCGACTAAAGCCAGAAAGATATTGCTTCCAATCTAAAGGCCACAAATCTAGACCAGGACTACTAATTTTGGATATGACATTATTAAAATTTATTAGAGTCTTGCTTTTATTGGAAACCTGCTTAATTGTTAATTTCATAAATGCATTTTCTAAGATTAAATGCTTCTCTCCCTTGGGTTTAGCTAACAGCGGTAAATGAGATTTCTGCCAGATAGCAGGTGATTTGCAGCAAGCGTCTGCTGCCATCTATTGTCTGAAGATAGCTGTGACTATCTTCACAGATGACTTCACAGATGACTTTTTGCAAAAAGCCATCTATTTTGGTTGGTACCTAGTAAAATAAACTAAAATTAAAAAATGCTCAAACAATACATTGCACATATGTCTGGTTCTAGATACAATTTGTTGTTCTTTTTCTATATTTTTGGCCAATGAACATGAAATGGCTCACTTGCTGGTAGTAAAAACATAAGCCGAACTATTTAAAAATGGATATATATCCTGTTCAAATGAGCTGTTGCAAAAGAGTTATGGCAGAAAGGAACATCTGACATCCTATAATTTACAACCTGATCTGATTACTCTCAGCAAAACTTTAGATAATGTTAGAGAGATAGAGATGGCCCTCATTATTCATGGGGTTCTAGTTTAACAACACAGATAGAGAAACTGTGGAAAACAAAAACCTGAGCAGCATGCTGTGTACATGTGCAAAAGACATTGTCTATTTTATGCACGTTTACAAATTTACACATGCATAAAATATACAAAATATTCCAAACAGAACTATGCAACAAAAACATGAATACATGAAATCTTTTTCTATAGTGAATGAGCTCTGGTCTGTATTTACCAACTGCAGATACATGAAACCACTGGTAATAGAACCTTGAATAATGAGATTCTCCTATATAGCTATGGAGGAGCAAACAGGTCTTAAATTAAAACTGTTCCAGTGGCAATCTGTGTTACAAGAACTAAAGTACTGAGAGAAATATTCCCAGTTGAATAAAATAAATAAATAAATAACTTTGAACCTGAGGAAAAATGCAACATGCAGAGGAGGGTGAAAAGCAAGGAAACAACCAGACCAGGTCTGGATACCAGTTACCAGAGATAAACTTTGCCATGTGGCAGGTCACTGGGAAAGTAATCCATCAAGAAAAGACAGTAACCAAAGAAAAGAAAGTTAACAGTTAACTGCCTTGCAGCAGGTCACAAAACAGTCATGTGAAAGGCTGAGGTGACATGGAAAGGAATATGTGATAGATGCTGCTGGCAAATGATAACAAGGAAAGCTGGAAAGGACCTCATTTTAAAAACCTTCATCATTCCTGCAGGTTACCATGGGATTTTGACGCCATGTCTCTCCCAATGGCCCTTAGAAACTTGGCTAATTGGTGGGAGAAATGTTAGTATGTAAGTGCATGTGCAAGTGCATGAGTGCATGTGATGTGTAAGCAAATTGTATATAATAAGAACTTTGTAGATTAACAGAAACTCTTTGTGTGCTGGGTGCTCTCTTGAGCATTTCATTACTGCATAAGATCCTGAACTCCTGTGTCTCCACTGAAAGTGTGTGAGTGTGTCCACTAATACATTCTTCCATCTGGTGACCAAGTCTGTGGTCAGCACTATGCACTCCTAAGCCTCATTCATACAGTATGTGTGTCTCAGCAGGGGGTTGGAAAAAGGAAAAGAATTAATGAACTATAAACAGAGAATTTGTGATACCTTGATTACATAATTGCAGAGAATTACGTTATATTCTTTATATTGCTTTAATATAGAAAAAGAAAACGAAAGGAAAAACAAAATAAGAGAAAAATACAAAATCATAAGAAACAATAAAAACAGTGCTCCATATAAGAAATCATTCAAACCTAATTTTTGAACACATCATTAAACCTCAAACACAAAAAATATTGATCTCTCTTTCCATTATTTTGAAGAAAGGCAGCTCATAAACAGATGGCAAATATCTATGATTCGAGATTATAAATATTTTTGGCTGCTCAATAAATCCACAATTCTTCATACAGGTGTAAGTTCTACATATGTTCATCAATTCTTATATGAAGTGAGAAAGATGTTTCTGATCAGGTATGGGTGTGCTCATTGTACTCGTCAGTGGCTCATTATAGAAGCCATTACTTTCCCTGGGCTTGCTGCCCAGTCCCAGGAAATACTTGTTTGAATTAAGGAAGCATTAAGGAGATGAAGACAGAGGCACAACACATCATCTTATATATCCAAGAAACATTCTAAGAATTCTTTAAAATCCTTAGCCATTAATTACTATTGATTGATTGCTGTAATTTACAGTATATGCTGCTCAATTTAAAAAAGGCTCGGAGTGACTTACAATAATACACGTGTAAAATAAAGGGTTACTGAAGCATCAGTTGCCTACATCAGAGGGGACCCACCGCACCATCAATCTCCAAAGCCTTTCTGAAAGAGTCAGGTCTTGGCAGCTTTCCTGAAGGCCAAACAGGATTAGTGCTGACCTGATCTGAGTCGGAACACCATTACAAAAAAAGGGGTTAGCTACAGAAAAGACATGCCCTTGTGGTCCCTGATGATAGCAATCTCTCAAGGAAGGGAGTCAAAGGCTGTCTTCCCTACCTATCTTATTGGATAGGTAGAAACTGCTTAGAGAAGTTGGTCTCACAGATAATCAGGGTGCAAAAAAGGACTTTAAATATGATAACTAGCACCTTGAACCAGCACCAGCTGCCAAAGCTAATTGGCAACTACTTCAGGTGGTTATACTGCAAATAACCTTCAAGGTCAGCCCTATGTAAAATAAATTGCAGTAATTCAATCAAAATATGACTAAGGCATTAATGAAAATGAGCAGGGCCCCCTGATCCAGGAATGGCCATAACTAATGCATGAGGGAGAGTTATGTAAAGGCTTTCCCAGCCACAACTGCCATCTGCTCCTTGAGTAGGAATTGCAAGTCTAGGCAGACCCCCAAGTTAGGAATCTGAATGTAGATTATAAACTTTTCACCGTAATACTCACATGGCTTTCTAACTGGAGCAATACATTATGATCAGTTCCAGAAGGATATAGGAGAGATCATATCAGATATATTTTGAAGGTCATCAACAAGATAAATAAATAAATACATAGTCTAGATTTTTTTAATGCAGAAAAATCCTTCAATGAATGGTCCTTTATGCTTACAGTTTTAAAAAGATGAAGATGACTTGGGGTTCTATTTTTTTCAGATGGATACAGGCTTGTTTGAAACTACATAAAGCCCAAAATGGTTTCTTATCACAAAAATGCAACAATACAACAATGAAAAGGACAAGACAAGGTTACCCCCTTTTCCCTCCTTTATTTTTACTGGCATCAAGAAAATAAAATTTCAGGAATTAAATTAGCAACTCAAGACCATAATATGAAATTATATATTGACAATCTTGTAGTTATCCACCAAAAGACTCCTTAGTATTGTTAATGAAATATATAGAGCAACCTGGTTTAGGTTATCCAATAATAAAGAAAAAACTCAGATGTTGACATGAAATGCAGCATAGGCATAAAAACAAAATCTGCATCTAAAAATGGAGTTGCTGCAAAAAAGATAAAATACTCAGAAATAATGACTTAAAAATAATTATATACAGAGCTGGAAAAATATTACAGCAAATATTTGCAAATAGAAAAAATAAACTTGTCCTGATTAGGAAAAAATTGCAGCTGTCAAAATGAGTATTTTACCAAGACACAACTTGTTTTTCCAAATTATTCCAGCATCCTAAACCAAGCCAAATCCAAAAATGCCAGAGAATTCCTGGAAGCCTGGCACTCAAAGCAGCCATCAACAGACACAAGATAGAGGTAAACCACATTTACATACCATTCAAAAGAGACAATAGAAAAGTCAAAGTACACTCCCTTGCCAGCAATCAACACCCAGATAGGCAAAAATCAACACTAGGATTAACACCAGATGAACCATCAAACAGCACAATACACCCTAATCAAGGAACTATTAACTCAGGCAATCAACCAAGCAGCAAACAACAGCCTAATCAAAGAACTCCCAAGGAGAGAACAACACCCCCACCAACACAAGCAGGGCAAGCCACAGTATATAAACTGAGAGCAAGGCGCACTCCCTCTTTGCACTGAAGATGTTGCCTAGTCTGGCAATGAAACATCTGCAAGAAAACAACAAGGCTCAGAGAGCACCAAGAACTCCACTTTACACTTAAAAATACTCCAAAGGTCTCATGATGACAAATCAGCTGGACATTTTGCCTTTACAAAAAGTTAACACTTGATTAGGCACTAATTTTGGTGGCCCACTTTAAGAACTGATGCAAAGAATTATGTTATCAGTTGTCCTATTTGTGCACAAGCAAAAAGAAAAGGGGGAAAGTCTCAAGGGCTCCTTCAGCCAGTAGCTAATCCTTCTAGACCCTGGAAGGACATTGCCATGGACTTCATTGTAGACTTGCCTGACAGTAAAAATAAGACTGTTATCTGGACTGTCATTGACTTATTTTCAAAGCAAGCTCATTTTATTCCTTGTGTGAAGCTCCCAACCACTCCACAATTAGCCAAGCTGTTTCTGCAACATGTGTACCGTGGAGTCCTTGGTGCTCTGAGCCTTGTTGTTTTCTTGCAGACATTCCATTGCCACACTAGGCAACAACTTCAATGCAAAGAGGGAGTGGTCCTCACTCTCAGTTTAGATACTGTGGCTTGCTCTGCTTGTGTTGGTAGGGGTGTTGTTCTCTCCTTGGGAGTTCTTTAATTGGGCTGTTTGCTGCTTGGTTGATTGCCTGAGTTAATAGTTCCTTGATTAGGGTGTATTGTGCTGTTTGATGGTTCATCTGGTGTTAATCCTAGTGTTGACTTTTGCATATCTGGGTGTTGATTGCTGGCAAGGGAGTGTACTGGTCTTTTGGCTTTTCTATTGTCTTTTTTTTTTCTTTTTAGAAAAGCCAAAAGGTTTATTTCTTAACTACCTGTTCTTTTACTATTGATGGTTAATCCTAAAAGGCAGAAGCTATCCACCACTTCAATATCCTCATTACCAGTTCTAAGGCTGGTTATTGTACCTGTTGTTATCAGTTTGGTCTTCTTGTACTTAATTTTAGTCCAATTTTTTCACTACGCTCCTTGACTTTTATAACTAAAACTTGTAGCTCCTTTGTATTTTCAACTATTAGTGTCATCAGCACAGTGCAAGTTACTGATGTTTTTTCTCCACTTTTAAAACCACACTAAACATATTCAAATCTGGCTTGCCTTAATATATATGGAAAGGTTGAATAAATAAGGGGAGAATATACAGCTCAAAGCCGAAAGGACGGCTAGGGGCCGACGGTGCTGGTGGTGAATGGCGAATCCGATGTTCTAAGAATCCACACACCATTGGAACCTGGAGTGTAAGATCTATGAGCCAAGGCAAATTGGATGTGGTTATTGGTGAGATGTCAAGATTAAAGATAGACATTTTGGGCGTCAGTGAACTGAAATGGACTGGAATGGGCCACTTCACATCAAATGACCACCAGATCTACTACTGTGGACAAGAGGACCACAGAAGAAATGGAGTAGCCTTCATAATTAATAGTAAAGTGGCTAAAGCAGTGCTTGGATACAATCCAAAAAACGACAGAATGATTTCAATTCGAATTCAGGGCAAGCCATCTAACATCACAGTGATCCAAATATACACCTCAACCACAGATGCTGAAGTAGAGCAGTTCTATGAGGATCTGCAGCACCTACTGGACGACACGCCTAAAAGAGATGTTATTTTCATCACGGGAGACTGGAATGCTAAGGTGGGCAGTCAAATGACACCTGGAATTACAGGTAAGCATGGCCTGGGAGAACAAAACGAAGCAGGACACAGGCTGATAGAATTTTGCCAAGACAACTCAATGTGCATAACAAACACCCTCTTCCAGCAACCTAAGAGATGGCTTTATACATGGACTTCACCAGATGGACAACACCAAAATCAGATTGACTACATCCTTTGCAGCCAAAGGTGGTGGACATCTATACAGTCGGTAAAACCTCAAAAAAACCAAGATTATGGCAACCAGCTTGATTGATAACTGGCAAATAGAGGGAGAAAATGTAGAAGCAGTGAAAGACTTTGTATTTCTAGGTGCGAAGATTACTGCAGATGCTGACTGCAGTCAAGAAATCAGAAGACGCTTAATCTTTGGGAGAAGAGCAATGACAAATCTCGATAAAATAGTTAAGAGCAGAGACATCACACTGACAACAAAGGTCCACATAGTTAAAGCAATGGTGTTCCCTGTAGTAACATATGGCTGCGAGAGCTGGACCATAAGGAAGGCTGAGAGAAGGAAGATAGATGCTTTTGAACTATGGTGCTGGAGGAAAATTCTGAGAGTGCCTTGGACTGCAAGAAGATCAAACCCGTCCATCCTCCAGGAAATCAAGCCAGACTGCTCACTTGAGGGAATGATATTAAAGGCAAAACTGAAATACTTTGGCCACATAATGAGAAGACAGGACACCCTGGAGAAGATGCAGAGAGTGGAGGGCAAAAGGAAGAGGGGCCGACCAAGGGCAAGGTGGATGGATGATATTCTAGAGGTGACGGACCCGTCCCTGGGGGAGCTGGGGGTGTTGACGACCAACAGGAAGCTCTGGTGTGGGCTGGTCCATGAAGTCACGAAGAGTCGGAAGCGACTGAATGAATAAACAACAAATACAGCCTTGCTCAGTCCTTTGCCAACCTGGAACCAGTCTGTTTTGCCATGTTCTGTCCATACTGAGGTTTCCTGACCTGTGTATAGGTTTCTCATGAGAATGAGATGTTTCAAATAAGTAACATAGTACTAAATGAACTGCACTTAGTAACTTAACTGAATTTGAACATTTCATAACGTATCTCAGAACATTTGTTGGGCCTTATATATAAATTTGCACTGTTAAATTGTTCTCAGGAGGATGAACTGCTCTGAATACAAGTCATACATTTGAAGTAAACATTGTTTTGTGTAGAAAAGAGGATGCAGAGACTCAGCAAGCCTCATTTCTCATTAGTTGTGTGTGTTTTGAAACACTAAAGTGTTATTTCTCTAGGTAATGACTTCAATTGTTGAAGGATGATGAACAAATTGTTTTAAAAGTTTAAACTTCAGCGATAGCAGCAGATCTAAGTAAAGGCAGGCCTGGATGCTGTCAGTGGAAAAAGAATTAGCCTGTTTTCCGTCCATGCAACATGTTCAGAAAATTCCACAAATTTCTAGTTACTAAAATTATTTAATACTCATAGTGACTAAATGCAATTGTGCTGATCCCACCAGAAATGATAGCCATTAACAATTTTCTATGCTAAGCTTGTAAAGATACTAGCTTTAAGTAGAGCAGCAAAATAATTCAAAATCTGGTTCATATATATATTTCTACATAGATTAAGTTGCATTACTAATTTTCCTGCTATATTAAACAATGCAAGCCAACAAGACATAGTAAATGAGAACTTGACAATCTGAGTTTTTTTTTTTGTAAGATTTGAGAACCTGCAGATGGGCAAAGTTTGGAGGAGTTCTTCAGTATTCATACCTAAAGTAAGCAGTAATTTAGAACTCACTTTTAAAAGAGTAGCAAATCAGTATTATATGTGTTACCTAGTTATCCTTAATTCTGTAATTTCTTCCTGATTAAAAGCCCATCATGACTGAGGTCAAAAGACCGAATGTACTGTAAAAAAGTCTCAAATATTTTTAAAATTCAAACGTATTTATTCAGCTATCCTAACAGATACTGCATTTTTTGCATCAAAATACATCTCAAATGTTAAAATTCAGGCTGAATTATTTTAAAATTTGCTATTTCAATAGGTGACAGAGTGTCATGTAGTGATGAAGGTGCTGACCTAGAAGCAGGGAAACCCAGGTTCTAATTCAACCAAAACCTCACAATTAGTCTCTCTCAGCCCAAACTAGCTTGCAGGCTGGTTTCTGATTGAAAGCAGGAACTGAGCTTAGGGCTGAGACCTTCTGTAATTATAAGGCAAGTGCTTGATCTTGGAAAAAGCATGATGATGACCAGAAGTTGGCATAGATTTGTCAAGGAAAAGTCTTGTCATACTAATTCTCTGTCACTGGGTACATTCAAGCCATCTACCTATGAGGGATGCTTAAACTTGGACTTCTGCACTGAGCTGGAAGTTAGATTCAGTGGCCTAAATAGTACCTTCCAACTCTTACAATTCCATTGTAGATCAACCACCTTTCAGAACTGCTACGTTTTATGGAGGCTAAGTGGTATGGTCAATATAAACCTCCCTTCTAAGAAAATACTGCTTGTTAAATTTGACCTACATGCACTGGCCCTAGTATACAAAATACCAGTAACACATATATCAACATATGAAACTCGGTTCTGCTTAGTACATACAAATATTTCTAAGACTCACTGTGTATATTAACTTAAAAGCTGTAATTTGAAAAAGATATACTCCATCTTTCAACCAACTGGTTCTGAGCCAGCTCACAACAGTTTATTTTAACAGTGTAATAAAAAGCAGTTTATGAAACAGTAGCTCAGTCAAAACTTCTAAACTAAACAGCAATTTTCCCAAAGAATCGTCACAGAAGTTGACCAAGTGAAATTGGTTAAAGTTGCTTTTAGCCACTTGATCAGTTAGCATAATTCCACACCACACAAACAAAATGAATCTTTCCCAGATACTTCCAACTTTTTGTTAAACAAGCCAGACTCAAAATTGATGCTTGCAATAAAGCAACAGTACTTTTATATTCCACATTGCTCTGAAACTACAGAATAAGCAAATCATGATATCCTCAAGCCGATTCAAAGAATGATTGTTTCTTTAAAAATATGTCCAGAGCTCTTATAGCCCCAAAAGAGAACAGTGGAAGAAATGTGTGAAATAGGCATGCTTAGGTGTGCGTGTGTGTATATATATGCACATATATTTATACATTTGGTGTAGTTAAGTGTTTAACTGGAAACCAACCTTTAAAATCCTAGATAGTAATAAAATACGGTTATTTTTTAAAAAAAGATATATACAACATATGAAGTAACCTTTTAAAGAGTTTTATTCAAAGTCAATATTTCTTTAATATATTATATAAACAGTATAAATAATATTTCCAGAGTTCCGCTTTAATAGTACTAAATGAATCAGTTGGTATGCATCAATTTTACAATGCCAAATTTTTACAAAAATGAAGATATCAGAAAGGATAGTTTTATTGCATTAAAAAACACTGGACTATGAAAAGTTTTAAAAAAAATCAACTGGAATTAAGGGTTGTTTTTATACAATCTTTTATGCTTTTATGGTTAGAATTCCTAACATCTGCCCAAAATATTTAAAACTATTTTTAACATGCCTCAATGCAAATATTTTACAAGGTCAGAACTGAATGCTCAAATTTTACCTGAGTTTCTTCTATTTTGTAATTGATGTATTTCAAGTTGATGATTCAGTTTTTCTATGTTTGCATGCAAAGCGAAAACATTACTCTACGCACTTTCCTAGAGGTAGCTGTTTAGGTGTTAAGCCACCTCAATTTCCCCCACCCCAAAATTAGATAGTAGAAATTAGACCTATTTGACAATTCCTGTAAATATGGGAATTAAACCTGGGACTCCCATTCACAAGCACTAAGGTTATTAATCAAGATGCAGTAGAGGCTCTTTTCATTGCTTGCCTAGCCAGTGATCCACTCTTCCATATGCCTTAGTGACAGAGGTCTGAGGGACAGAAGCCCCAACCAGCCTGTATGAATTCAATCACAAAATTAGCCAACCCAGTTATATAAAGATATAATTTAGAATGTACAGTGGATACTTCCTTAGAAGCAACTGTATCAATAGTTTCAAAATAGGCTTCAGTTACTTCTCCAGAGTACAGTCCTTTACATTTTATGCCCAACAGATTTGGCACTGTTAACTGATTTGTCAAAAAAGAATGAGGTGGATCTGAAGAATCAAAACATGAGTCCCAGAAAAGAAATGCATGTGTACTCTTCAAGAGTAAGAGTTTTATTAAATGCACACAACACCAAAAATGCCAGCTAAAGGCTTTTAAGGACTCATTCCTTATATGATCAAAAGAGAAATGAATACATGCAAAAGAATTCATGCATATTTAGAGGAAACTTCCACAATGAAGTTAAAAGTCTGTAAGCTATGTCATTCTTAATGCTAGTTTGTGACAAGTATTTGTGAATATCACTGCAGCTTTGAATGATCTTGAAATCACTCTATGAGGTAGTGAAGTTTTTTTGTAATACATGCTGGTTGTTAGTAGTACTGTATGGATGATGTATTTGGCCAAATATTTACCATGTAGATTGACACTACATGTAGAAATGCAAGCGTACTTTTCTAGAGGCTAAATTGGTTGCTAAACTTAACCAATATCTGAGCATACTAGAGCAGATTGCAGGGTTCTCAAATAGTAAATAGGCTAGGCAAAAAGTTGTTGCAGAAAGATGATTGTGTTCCAAACACAGTTACAAAAACTTCTATGTTCTGAGGTAGGAAACAAAGAATTCCATTGGCTTTTATATTTTGTAAACCAGGAAAAGTGTTTGAGGTTCAGTAGATAAAGCTTCTATTATTAAGAGCACTATACTATTACAGAGTTTATACAGACTTTCTGTAATTAATACAATGCAGAACTGGCTACAGTAAAATGTTCTATTTGCTTATAGTTAAAATTATTGAAGCTTTAAAGTGGCTTATTTTTATAACTGAATTATAAGCTATTGAAAACTGAATTTGAACAGTTACAATTAGCTTTACCCATAAAAGTAATTTATTTAAGAGGATTTTCCCAATACAGCCAATTTGGTCCCATGATTGATGATAAAAGTTAAAATCCTTCCGAAATACGTGATCATTTCAATTATCCTTATGAAAACCCCACATCAAGTTTTAAGCAGGAAGCACAAATTAACATGGTCTATTATAAATACTTTTATCTGGAAATCATGGAAGGACAGCAATCTGTCAGAATAACTACATCTCTAGTGCAGTGACCTAACATTCTTGAAGACCTAGACTCCTGAAGTATTTTCTTTTACTACCAGATTCTTAACACACCTAGACTGGAATTATCAATAAATGTGAAGTGATGGGTGAAACAAATGTTACTGCCTTACATAGCACTGGACATTTGAAGTAACTAAACTTGGATTCCTTTCTTTTACAGTAAGTATATTGCATATCCTTTACACATCATTAGACAAAAGCCCATAATTACATTTAGGTTTGATTGAGGATGATGGATATGAGGTGCAAAATTAATGTAGCTGCAGTTCTACCTTCTTATGTGATGACCTATGCCTCAATCATGCTAGGCTGACTTTTAAAAAGGATTATTCATCCGTAGTGCATTTATCAGTCATTTGTTGACAAAAATCTGTGATACCACTACCACTCTGCACACACTGTTCCAAGCACAGTGTTTTCTCTGATATTCTGACAGGAACTGGACATAATTCTTGTGCTTGATCATATCCTGTATCACAACCTCCTTTCATATGCTGATAACTAGAATTCTGATCATTAGATGATATAACAGAAAGACCAGCAGATAATTCCACACAGAATGGTACTGTTGATGAGACATCAGAAGGTGCTGGATGTTCCCTCTCGGGAACCAAAAATGAAAGTGGACAATCAGAAGCTGAATATTTTGCAAGAATCTGGATTTGCTCATGACTCAGCACTGCTTCCTTGAATACTTGCTGGCAAAGTCCTGTTAGATTCTGTTTTGTCTCAGCCAGTGTTGACAAAATGTGATCTTTTTCCTTCAGCAAGTTCTCTTTTTCATTTTGCTGCAAGAAAACAGAGAAGTTCTAAATCCAGGATTGAAACACTAAGAGTGGGTGGGTTCCCACTGATCCAAAGTTAAATTATGCGTTATAGTTTGTTTTGGATTTGAAAACAGTGATAATGTTTGAGGTACATACCCAACTCCTGTTCAAGCATAGTATTTAACTTAACCCTACAAAAGGAACCTTAACTAAATACTAAGCAGTGAAAATCATACAGTTCATATGCAACCTCCTAAAATTGGGTCATCAAAATTTGGTGACAAGTCACAGAATAATAGTTGAGCAATCTTTCTGATTTTTCTTCAAAATCAGAAGTGAACTAGACCTTAATCATATTACAGGTTTAAATAGCCCCTTACTAACAAAAAAGCTAACCTCCAAAATGAGAGAAGGGCTCAAAATTCAGTATATCCTTTCCCATGACCTCACTGCACTACTACCATGTCTCTTGCAACCCTTGGATAATGAAATTAAGAAGAAAATTAAAAAACAGAAAATAAAAACAAGGAACAATAAGATTCTATGTCTCTGAATTAGATGGAAATTTAGACAGTCAAGCAATCTTAAAGCAATAATATCCAATCCTCAGTACTTAAAGAATCTTGGGTATTACACAGAATAATGTACAATGGCCCAGAGAGATGCTGTCAGTCATGGGGACAGTATTGGACTACATGGCTCCATGTTTATTTGAAAATTTCTGGAGCAGTTCTACAAAACATAGGCTTAGCAATAGGGATGAAATAAACATTTATCTACTCTCTCATGGAAATATGACTACTAAAAAGCTACTACTAAATTAAAACTTTCATTTACTGTAAATTGAAATATTTCTCAGTCAACAAAACAATATTATGGAGCAAAGATAAGCAACACATTATAAAGGCATTACTTACTACTTACTACTGCTTCCTTTTCAGAACAGTTTATATTCAACTTTAATATAGGGATTATTGTAACTACTGTAATGACTTAAATCATATAGCAAGTATCACAAGCACCCCTTTATTTAATAGCTGTCACTTTGCTGTCAGCCCTATCCATGAGGATGGAGCATCATTTTAAAGTATTACTACCAGCCATGTTGCTTTCAGCAGAGGCTGACAAAAGAAAGGCAAGACCACAGGAATCTATTTTGTAAGTTCATGATACATCACACGGGAAAGGCTTGTTTATACAGTATGTAGAGCTACTCAGGATTTTAGATGTAAATAACAATCAGCTGAATCAGCAGCTGATTCAGTTAACAGAAGAGGCCAGTAAAGATTCTAAAGCTAGAATGCCTTTTGTTATGGAAGATCAACTACCAAAACCTCTGAATATAAATGTCAATGCAGCAGCTGTGATACTGAGTTTTGAAGTTTAGGTACCTCCCACAGATAGTATGCTGAGTTAGTAAAATGAAGATTAAAAAGTAAAATAAAGATAAAAGATAAACTGCAATACATAACTCTTCTGCAGCTCTTGTAAGTAGGAATTAAATAGTACAGTAGTAAATAGGAAGATCAGCTAAAGATCTGCTTCTCCTCCACCATCTTAACCCCTCCGCCATTACCTTTGCTGAGATACCTGTTGTCTTTTACCAATTTCAACCATTACCTAGTGAACAGCCTTCCAGCAGGCAACCAGGACAATTTTGCCCAAGCAGCTTTTTATAAGAACTGTAGCTTTAACTGTTCGCATAAGCAGATTTTAGCTTTGCTTTCTCTTGTTTTTATCTTGTGCTTTTCATTTCTTTGGCATAGTATTTATTATTCCTTTTCTGCTCTCTTCATGGCACTGTCCACAATCTCTTTGCAACCTTTTGGTATAGTGTCTCAACATTTTAAAACAAATGTTGGTGGTTTGCCATTTGCCCCTTTTCTACTTTTCATGTAGAAAAATGGTATGATAGTTATGTTCAGTAATAGTAATGTGAATTAATTATACAAAATTTAAAGTCCATATTAGCATGAAAAATAAGCTCATTTTTTTTAAGATGTAGAAAGTTACTTGTTTTTCAATAATTACAGGTAGTCCTCAACACGGTCACTAAGAGGACCACATGACTGAGAGAAAGAAGCGCTGCAAAGATTGCTGCTGGCTGCCATCTCCTTTCGATAAAGTTCTCCAGTACAGCATCAGTGTTACTCTCACTCTGGCATGCCCTGTGGTCAAGCAGGCACTGTGGTCAGGGGCATAAATTTGGATATAAGTGTGTGCATTGGTTGGAAAATGAATTTTTTAATACCATAGTATTTGCAAACAGTCACTATCCAAGGCAGTTGCTAAAAAAGGACTGCCTGTATTCAGAATACAACTTCAGAAGTGTAAATCACTGAATCACAATTTAAAATCAAAATGCTTCCATATCTCACAACATAATCACATATTTCAATTAGCTGAATGAACTGTCTATGCTAGATATCTATGTAATATTTATACCAATTACAAACCATATTTCTAAATAAAAATATAATGTATTACTATAAAATAATAAGTTAAAAATGGAAATGTGTCATCAGTTTGATCAACATCAAAAATATGTATCTACTTTTGTGAAAGTATGTGCCAAAAAGAAAAAGTCCTGGTTGTACAAAATAGCATCATTACTGCAAACGATGCATTAGGCAGGCATGAATCATTACTTTGCAAAGCAATTTATTCTCTTGTTAGGCAAGTACATTCCAGAAGCCAGGAGCAAATATATACTCTATATCTAGCACACTTTCAGAAATGAAAAAACACGAATACTATGAATACTTTCAAGCAGAATTTTCAAATTCAGTTCATCTACATGCTTGCCACCAGGGAAGTTGCTTGAATATAAAAATCTGCTTTATGCAAAATAATATTACAGGTAGTCCTTGTTTAACAACACTAACTGGGACCAGAAACTACGTCATTAAGTGATGCGATTGTAAGTTAAAAAACCACATGACTGTGCTGCTTAGCAATGGTAGTTCCGGCAGTCCCAGTGGCTGTTGTTAAATGAGGGCCGTGCAGATCATTAAGCGAGGACCTCACATGACCGCAACTTCTGACTTCTTGCTGGCTTCCCCATTAACTTTGCTTGTGGGAAGAGGGCAGGGAAGGTTGCAAATTGTGATCACGTGACTGCAGGGCAGTCATAAGTACAAGGTCCAGTAGTAACTACCATTTGTTCAGTGCCATCACCGAACGAGTGGTCATTAAATAAGGACCACCTGTACTCTATAAGTGAAAGAGTCATTAATTGATTGGTGCATAATGAATAGTTTTGGTCTGCTCCATAACATAATATAACCTCCCTAATTTTTCCAATCACAATTACTACAAATCAGTCTGACTTCTCCTCTAAAACTGTGTCACCTTAATGGCTTGTAATGAATGATGAACAGTCTTCCCACGAAGTGGTCAATCCAAAAGCAGTATTTTCTAACCTTGGAATTAGATCCATATCTGAATGTAAGAGTTATGTAGGGAAAATACATTTATTTATAATCATAAGTAACCATATATGTGCCCAAAGTTACCTAGAATCAAGATTTATTTGAATTTTTAAATGTATTTATTCATTTTACTTTGGTGCCTACTGATTCCAGGCCGACTATGGGTGTATCACAATATAGGAACAACACAAATACAGCAAAGTAAATAGAAATGCAAGGGAAATAAACAAAATGGCAAAATCAGAGAACTAAGTCAGAATATATTTAACATATAACAAACATATCTTGTTGGAACAAGACTATCCATACATACCAATTTCTCTATTTCTGATTCAAGGTTTTGTATGCAGTCTAGCTTTCGCTTACGACAGCGCTGTGCTGCAATTCTATTTTTACTTCGTCTTCTAATATCATGGATACAATCCAGTTCTTCTGGAGTCAATTTGTGCATTTTCAGAAATGACTGAAAGTCATTTCTGGAGAGCGAAATTATCTTCTGTGGATTAAATGGTAGCTTTACCTGGAAGATACAGATATTTGATTAAACTTTCATAACTCATTAGCATTCAAATCTGAAACACCGAACCCATATCCTTCTGCAATCAGCCCCAGTGTGCATCCCTCAAAACATCCCCAAGGTCAAACCATTGAAATTCCACAGCACAATGGTGACATTTTTCCTTTTTAAAAAATAATTCAATTTTCTAACAAGTAATTAACTCTCTAGTACATTTTTTAAAAGTCTGATTTGTGTAAACCCATTTCCCTGCAATAGATGAATAGTTAAGTCCTGCTTATTAGAATGATCACACTGAGTTGCTTCCACCTTCTACAGCCCTTGGAAGCCAAAATTACAGTAAAATAATGTAATAATGTTGTTGCTGGCTAAAAAAAGTTGCCTGCCTCTATTTATATGAACCTTTGCAAAGTCCTAAAACACAGCCACCACAAATGTTAAAACCAATTCTGAAATTAGATTGTTTATAATTGTAGATAAAAGGTAAACACATGAGGAAGACAGATCGTTTGAAAGAATGTTTGAAAGAAGAACATGAAATTGAAAAATCATGCAAGGATAGTATATTCAGCTGTGTATATTCTGGTAAGACAGCCAATGCACATTTTAATATTCAAATTGAGAAATATGTATACTGATATGATAACGTACAAGGATCCTCAGCAAAAATACTGAAAAACAGACATTTTATTCCATTAGGTAATTTGACTCATGACAACGTTATACTCTACAAAACCAGAGCATAGTGGAGAACCCAGCCTAAAAAAGAATGGGTTTTTTTTAAATCTCTGATCTCTCTCTTCATTTTCAAATTTTGGTATATTATGAATGAGCATGGATATGCAGATAGTCAACTGATTTCAAAAGAATTTATTTTTAAATAAGTACATGCAATACTCTAGAAGATATAGAAGTTATCTAGGCGTCATTCAATGAAACTTTCACTGAAAGGGGAGGGATAAGAAATTTTTATTTAAAATTATCCAAGAATATAATGAAGCAGGCTTGAAACACTGGAGTGTCAGTGGATTGTCTTAGATCCACTAACAGTACAATAGAAGCAGAGACAGTGTTCTTTTCCATTTCCCCTGGGTGTTGGTTACTTGACTTAAGGCCAGACCTTGGGAATGGAACTTGTTCTTAAACTGGGGACTACATGTATCTTAACTTCAGAAACATCTTCTTTTCAGTTAAATACATGTCAGCAGCACACTTTTTAAGAAAGAGAAAGGAGTAATATGCATTCTCACCTCACATTCCTGTTCTCTTGCAGAAAAGGATTCACTGTCGCCCTCTGTATCCGTTTCAGAATCCTCTTCCAAATTTATAACACACGTATAAGGACATTGCTCAGGTGGTTGTTCTGGAACACAGTCCCCACTATTAACCTCAGTAGTGCCTTCAGTACTGAGGTTACTGATGAAGGGACAAGTGACAGAGCTCAATGTTGTAAAAGTTCTTGGAGGGCCATGCTCTGGACTGTCACTGATCCTGATTCCTAACCAAGGACATTCAGTTTTCTTTTCTGAACAGCTTTGTTCTGAAAATTCTTTTGGCAATGCAGGAGACAAGTTTATTTGATACGCTGTATCTGTGTTGTAAACATCACTCCAAAATCCTTTTGCTAACTGTTCTGCTATCTCTCTCTCCACACTGCTCCGATGGCTAGGTGACGTACTACTCACATTTGCCTGCTCGTACAAATTAGATTTTGGAGTTGGGCCCTCAACAGTGCTTTCGCTTACCGGTTTGCAATTTCCGGCTCCTGTAGCAATGCCATTTTTTCCAGCTACTGTATTACTCTGCATACCACTTAAAGTTAAATTGCAGTATTGATCATATGCATTTAAGAAAGAAGCAGAATAAAGTCCATGAGTAGCAACAGAAGAATTATGGGGGACAAAGTGAGAATCTATCTTTTCTGCCAAACATTCAGTACTCTTAACCAGAGATGATGTTTCATTCGTAAACTCTTCTTTTCCACTTTCTTCCATTGCTACCTGAGTATCTTTGTATTTTGAGTCTGAATGCACAGCTGTACACTCAAGAGGTTTTTGTATAGCACCACTAATATTTGTTTCAGCTTGATGAATAGACGCACCAGATGTTACCTGAACTTCTTTAATACCAGAACTAGATTCTAAAACAGGAATTTTATCACTCTCCAAAGCTTTTTTAAACTTACGGTATTTGGGGCAGAGGGACTCTACATCAAAAAACCGATCCTTTTCTGATACACGGTCATGGGTTTGATTTGGGTTGTCTTGCAGTAGGGACACTTCAGAATTTTGTTCACTTTTGTATGCCTTCAGCTGAGAATTTTTAGCACATTCATTTTGCATGATTTCATCCTCATCATGTATTTCTAAATCTCTAGCATCAGCACTTCCTACTGTACTGTACTCTTTCTGACAACTTGGTTTACAACATTTTGTTTTTGGATATTCCTGCTGTCCCAATTTATGGTCCAGAAACCTGAATTTAAGAAACTGAAAACAAGATTCCTCAATGTCATGTATTCCCAAGAACTCTGCACATTTGCAAACTTCAGCCACATTGTCCTTATCTAAAATAAGTTTGGAAGTATAGGCAAATTGAAGCAGAGGTTCAAATCCTTTCAGTGTAACCTGTTCAGGTAAAGAAAAGAGACATGCATAATTAGCTATTAAAGTGATAAAAAGATTATTTATAATAAATATTTGTACAAATAAATAGCAACATGGAACTTTTAAAGTTGTTATTAAATGATAATGTTATTATTAAAATTATCCAGAAATAAGTATAGGTTTGGTCTTGGCCTGTTTGGTATAGGCTTTAGTATAGCAAAAAAACTCTCTCATGTTGCAGAATTGACCTACGCATATTTACGGCCAATATTAACCTGGAGAAATCCAAGAAAGTAATCAGAAAGTAAAGCTTATGACAAAATGAATAATACATATTTTATCGATTATTCCAATTAGAGATGCTTCTACTAAAAAAAATCACTGTACTTGTTTTGAGGCTCTTCAGAATGGTTTGTCCAAATAAAGAATATCCTAACTTCTTTCTAAAGCCTAATGTAGACTAGATATTCAAGTGACATTTCAAGTTTGCTTCCTCTACAACTTGGTTCCTCTACAACTTACTGAGCTGAGAAACCCTGTATTTGGAAAAGGTTCTATAAATACAGAACACAAATTAATTGTGCTTCAAATACCTGAACTGCACAACCCAAACCCAATATATGAACCTGTGTCTGGAGCCCATATATTTTGGACTATATACACATTCCACATTACAAGTCATGGATATGAAACAAGATTAAAATGGAAACTGAGAGTGAGGGGAATTGAGCACAAACTTTTGAATAGTCTTGAAAGCCTGGCATAGAGTGTTTCCTCTTTGAGTAGAGGAAAAAATATTCAAAATTAGGGTTTGCTACTTAATCCAGGCCTTTAAAATTCACTAAGAGCTTTCAGTCTTTATACAATTTCACATTAAAACAACTTTTTTTCAAACAATAAATACAAGTGAAGCAGAAATATTCAGGCATTAACACCAACAGTCCACATCCATTTTGTTCTTAAGGGAAAAAATCATTCCAAGTATTTGACTGAAGAAGAGGAAAGTACACTGAAAAACGCATAACAGACTTATGTGAGTGAGAATACTGGCTGATATGGTACTGTAAGGTCTACATAATTAAGACTGTTTCAGAAAACAAATAAATACATGCATACATGGCACTTTTTCCAGTTTTCCCACAAGCACAACCTGTAAGGTACGTTGGGCTGAAAATGTAAGCTTTCATGATTGAAGGTAGTCCTGTTGTCCAAATCTTTGAAATAAGAAATGTTGGTACTTAAACAGTTATAGTACCTAGGACCTTCTGAAAGCAAAGTCTTTACCTTTGAATTATTGCTTTTCTCAAGGATTCAGTGTCACATTTTACTATCCTTTTACGGTATGTAACTGCAGTTAGTGGTGGGATAAAAAATAGGCCATAACTTCTCAAAGGAAGACTAGATTGTGTCATGAGGGTTAATATAATATTTGTATTCTTATTTATCATGTTTCATGTTAGATGCATGTAAATGCACTGCAATGAAATAATATGCTTTGATTTGGCTATATGTTTGACCACAAACTATCCTAAAAATATTTAAAACAGCCAGATTATGTGATGACCTTGCAAACGCTGCTGCTGATATCACAATCCACATAAAAGGGAAAGATTGGAAATCATCAGGACAGCAGTCTGCCATACACACTCTGTAAGAGACGAGTAAGACATTCAAGAGACAGTTATATAAGAACCAGCTGCAAACCTCGCCAGTAAACACTTGAATGGAAGGCTTTTGGAAAGCAAATCATGATATCTCTGTTCTAATGTACATGGGAACATATTTTTTCTTAACTGAAAATAGCTTGTTGATAGAATTCCTGTATCTCCATCTCATGAATCTCAAAAAAATTTGCTAAAGAAAACTCTGAAAATTGTGCTTGGAAAAGAATCACTTTTGATTTGGACAGCTGCCAAACAGCCTGCCAATAAGACAAAAAATTATTGCTGGTGATGTTGTAGCATTTATTCATTTATTACAACGATATTTCATATTTTAAAACTGTAACTCAAGGAGTTTTACCTACAATACTTACTTTTAAGAGTAAGTGTTGTATATATACATTATATATATGTATTACATAAACACATGCACACATAATTTATGTATGTATATTATATTTATATACATACAGTATGTGTGTGCGTGCGTTATGTATGTGTGTATATGTGTATTACATACACACATATGCACATATACACAATGCTAAATAATAGTAATTACAATATAGTTTTCTTTCCAGCCCACAAAATATTGGAACTGTTTCATTTCAGAATCCTATACCTTTGGACTCCATCCTAAATAAACCGTGTATGTTTATATATTTTCAGTATCCTTTTGGTGCTACTGTTGTTTTCCTTTTCCATCTACATAATTGCTTTTCCCAAATAGATCCATGTTTTCCATGTTTCATAGCACTATATTTCTTCTGAAATGTGGCAGCAGCTAATGTCTCTCATCTGGAAAATGTATTGTTCCAATACTTGTTCCAAATACTTCCTTCTCAGTGATCTCCTGTGTTATTTAATTCAAAAGGAAGAAGGGTTTTGAAAAGTTTACTCTGGAAGGCAAAGAGTAGTTTTAACTCTTATTCCTTTAGCTTCTCTTCATTCCTGAAGTATACTTGTGGTTTCTCTTTCCACAGAAAAGTCCTTTTGTTTACAAATTATTCAATTACGACCAAAAAAAAAAAACTGGTTGGTGAAAGGAAGCTAATGTAAGGAAGGAATTAAAATCCAGAATCAAAATGTTTGAGCAAGAGGAAACAACTGGTATCTGAAGCAAATGGTATCTCCCAGCCATTTAAATCCTGATTTGGAAAACACAAATGCTTGCTTAGCTCTGTTGGAACTTGCCTGGGAACTGAGGTCAGTATTTAATATCAAATTCATAGTGAGGACTAAGCCTTATGAACAATAATGCCATCTTTAATATTCTTTTCCTTAATTCTTTATTGGATAGGGAATAGTGTCTAGCTTCAAAGGCCCTTTTACTGTGTTTTGCTGGCTTGCAGAAATTTTTGCCTATTCAGTCCAGGCACAATTTGTGGACTTTTGGTTAATCATAATATGCATATTATTCTGAGTAGCATTAAATGTAGTAGAAAGGATGATTACATGAGTACCAAGCAAATGTACTTACCTCTTCAGGTAAAATTACTACAAGATCTGATTCCAACTGACCCACAATTCTTGAACGGAAATAGATGCTGCAGGCTGCAAGCACAGAACAATGGGCCCGAAATCTCTGGTCTTCTACTAAGATAGTAACATCACAAAAAAGATCCTGCTTTCTCTGTTCATCAAGACTAAGGAGAACGTTGGCACTGTGTACTGAAGACTCATACGCAAAAACAACGCTGTTCCTTTCACTTAAAGGCATTCTGTATAACAAACGTTGATTAAGATCTCAGAGGAAAACATGCTTCGTGTCTTCACATCTAAAATAAATAAATTCACAAAATGTTGTGTAAAAATAGTATTTAAGCTGACAAACAAATTGATAGAGAAGGCCACTTCACAAAAACTTAGTATCAACCAAGTCAAAGTATATCATTTTCACTTTGAATACGCAGCCTGGGAAAATCTCTTATTCTTATTACTATCACTATCAGAGAAAATATTTTTGCTTTCCCTAGTTTGTAAGAACTTGCTAATGTTAATATTTTTAAGTTGGAGCAGTTTCAATGTTGCTGTCTGTCTGTTCCTAATCAGATTGTGTCCTGTTAATTTGTATGCTTTATTTTACCTATTTTAATACCCTTATCATTTTGCCTCAAATTTTTCTGTTTAATTGGGTGTGCTTTCCTCATAATGTTAATCTATTCAATTAAAAAATAATAGATGCCGTAATTGTTACACATGTATGACTTTTCCCCCCCTATTTTTAAATTCATCTGAACACAGACCTGTTTTTTAAACATCTTCAAAGTCTGATCAATTTTCATGGGCTTTCATTTAACAACCCTACTTGTCTTTCAATTACCTTATCTAATACTATCAGCTGTTCATGTTCTCACCCTCTGCACTAAGTCAGTGGTGTAGCAATAAGGATAACTGTGCTTGTACTTATTGCCATACTACAGATCACAGCCTGATCCCCACTTAAATAAAAAACAGCACTTTATACACAGTTCTCAATTAGCAGAACTCTGTAATATTGGTTGAGAGTACAGAGAAGTGAAACACAGTGTTTCATATACTTCAATACAATGTTATATGAGCAGAATTTTCTACCCAAAATGGGTAAGTCTGTGTAGGAAATGACAATTCTGTGCAGTGTAGGTGCATCAATACTGATAGAAATAGGGAGTAGGCCAGTTGCCATCATAACAATTTATAACACAGAACCTCTTGTACAATGTAACTTAAAAGAAACAACAGTAAGCCACTTTAACAGATTTTCTTCCATATGTACACCATCGTGAACAGATACTGCTATAGAGAATTGTAGTACCTAATCAGGAATTGTATTACTCGATGGAACTCTCCAGACCTTTGTGAAGATCAGTGAAGCACAAATCTGTCAATTCAGTTCAGCTATATAACTGAAACAAATGCCAGATGTAGGAGCAGCACATTTGCTCTGCTTATTTTCTTGTGAACATATATAAAAGCCATGTCCAATCATCTTCTTTCCTGCTAACCTTAATTTCAGTTCTTTCAAGTATAGTTATGGAATAACACTAGTGCTTTTCCCATTAAGAGAATTTTGCACTTGTCCTTTTGTCACATGAACTATAAAGACATATTTGAATTTATAGGCAAGTTGAACCACTTCTTCCTTGTGCTTATAAATGTTGAATCCTAGTTAAATAAATGTTGTTGATGCAGAACGAACTGTGCAAATGGATCTATGACACAAATGTTACAAACTGGTTTGTCAAGGAAAAAAAGCAGAATGACTGCTCTTAAATATATGGGCTAAAAAGAAAGCAAATCTCTAAGGACTAGACTACTGTTACTCTTGAGCTAGTGGTTATTATATGACTATCTGCAAAGAAGACTCTATGTTTATATGGTTGGTTTGCTGAGAGGTTTTTGCGGGGGAGCATGCATTTGTGTCTTGTTGATGCTGAGTTCAGGGATGCATTTAAAAATCTGAAAATACTATTTGTGTTAGTTTGGCTGGATCCTGTAAATGCTAGTAAGCTGTTGTTGATCACCAAGGGGGAGTGGGTGGTGTTCTATTTCACTATTTATGCTATTCATTCATGGACTCCTTTTTTCCAGCCTGCACAGCATTCCCTTCAAAAACATTTAAAGAAACCCCATACCACAGCAATGGATAGAAAAATCAATTTGGGAGGTGACAGTCAACAACTTAAAAATAAGAATGTAATATAGTGTAAACCACTGTGAGTCTGTCTGATTCAGTGGTACAAAAATATAATAAATAAAGTAAACCAGATCCCACAACTCAGAACAGAACATAGAATTCTCCGTTCTATCAGTGTTGCCTAGGATTTATGTGGCTGTGAGTGTGGTTGTTTTTAACTGACCTTTCACCAATCTTTCTGCAATATTACTAGCTGGTACCAGCAGCATGGATTTATAATCCATACTGAGATTAAGAATAAGGTAGACCAGAATCTCACTGCCCAGAATTTCTGTAGTATTTCAAAAACAGAACACTTGCAGTGTTTTGAATTTTGTTTTATCACAATGCAGCCAATTTGGAGCATTGCAAATTTCATGCTTATCCCCAGATGGACACCATGTTTCTCCATATGATGTTGTATTTCAAATCCTATTATTCCTTGGCAGCATGGTTAAAGATTACTATAATGTAGTTCAACAAAATCTGGAGCATCATATATTACACACCCTCACATCTACATCCTCCTTCAAACTGGGATACTCAAAGCCTCTCAGATATGAAAGAGAAACTATCTTGAATGCTTTGCTAAACCACATATTCTCAGGTGGCTTGCTACATTCTGTATTTTTATACTGCTTCTACTAAGTCATAGCAAATAAAAAAAAAGAGAAGGCTAAAAAGAATCCAGAAGAATATGAGATCTTACAGTCATCATTATTGAGGGTAAGAAGAGATCAAAACACAGGATAAATATATTAATGTAAATATAGATATTTAAAGAATACTCATTCTACAGATTTGTAACACATTCTGTTTACCTCTGGAAAGCTTAAAAATTAACTTCCATTTTTTGAACAAGCATATTGCATTGCAAGATCACATATATATTCACTATGAACCATTCATTTCAGAAGAAAATCCTAATCAAGTAATGTTAAAAATCAAATAATCACACAGTAAAAGATTCACTGCATACAGTCAGCATCTGAAATCATACACGAACTGAAGGTATTCACAAACCACCAAGATCAGCCTTTCTCAACTTTTTAACCCTGGAGGAACCCCTGAAATATTTTTCAGGCCTCAGGGAACCCATGCACATTCAGGCTCAAATATAGGCCAGAAGTTACAAAATCATTATATTTATTTCATGGGCAGGCCTGTATAATAGGCATTTGCAGTGTTCTTAAACTAAAAATAAAGAATGAAATGTACCTCTTTAATGTGAAGTTGCCCGAATTTGAAATAAGTTTTTAAATAAATCGCGTTCTCCCAGGGAACCCCTAGTGACCTCTCACAGAACCCTAGGGTTCCATGGAACCCTGGTTGAGAAACCCTGACCTAGACCTTCTCTGGATTGAATTAGAGAAGAAAATATACAAATAAATAATAAAGAAATAAATAGCAGTCAGATGATACAAATCCAGAAATAGTTTGAATAAAAATCCTCAACAGATATTCTGCCAAGATTAAGCAATTATCAGCACTAATTTTGCTTGTTTCTACAAAGGTTAGCATAGTCCTTCGTAGGACTATTCAGTGGTCATTAAAAAAATACTATTCAAATTATATTTAAGAATACATAGGTTTCTATGAAGATATTCCACAATGTCTACCTTTTATGCAAAAATAGGACTTAACATTTTAATAAACGTAATTACAAAAGCTTGACATTCAGATCATACTAAGTATTGCAATTGATTTCCTTTTAACCTTTTACATTTCTGTTTGGCCAAAAGTCAACTGGATGTTACTGTTAATGGATTTTTAGTATTGCTGCCCAGAAAAAAGAATATTGTCTCATTGCCAAACAGTGTAAAATCCAAGAAGTTATCAGCCATGAGATCCTGCCTAACACTTACAAAATTAAAAGAAAAAAGTACTTATTTCAGCTGCTTTTTAAAGTCTAAGCTAAAAATATTTTCTTTGGGGGGGTACAACATATCTTCCCAGATACAGTACATTAATTTCATTATGAAATAAGTATGTTCATTTTATAAATTCAGATAAACAACTAGCATTAGCCTTAAAATGACCGTTGAATAACTAACTCCACCTCCAACCACCTTCCCTTTTATGGACAAATAGATATGTTCCACATGAGTGCTAGCAGTAGTTAAGAGTTGCTGATTCATTATGTTATGCTGACATGGCATGAAACAGCATTTCACTAAAAAAAGACTTGGCTACTGTACCACCTTAAAATTTAAATGCACTCAGTTAATATGACAAGTCATTTCAAAACAAGAACATTTTAGTTTATTTTTTTCCTTGTACATGAAATATTACAAACACATTTTTAATAAATTCCTTCTGTTACTGGAAGACAGCCACTACATGAGGGCAATCCACACTGCAAAATCTAGAATATATTAATGGATTCAAAATATCTCATTTCAAATTAGACATGACTATCTGCATATTTAAGAGATCTGATCTGTACAATTCATGGAAAAATGGTGTGACACAGTAATTAGAAGTGTCCTACTAATGCTTGGGAAACCCCACTCAACTATAATGCTCATTAAATCTTTCAGCCTGACCTACACCATGGGTTCACTATGAATATAAATAAATAGGATAAAAGTGAAAGAACCATATATTTTCCTAAAAAGGAAGACAGGGTGTCACAACAAATGAATATAAAGAAAAAGCACAGATTAAAATGGCAAAACTGTATGTTTCTGAAGTGTGAAAGAGATAAAAATACACCATATTCTTGGCTCCCTAATACAGGTGACAACAATAATTTAAGCGACTGGAGGTCAGACTGACAGTGAAAACCCTTAAATTTTCAGTATAAAACTCAGTGAACAAAATTGGACTAGTTACTTAGCCTCATCTATTAAACTGAACTGTTGCGATGAGATAGACAGACAGACAGACAGACAGACAGACAGACATGGTGGGTTGGAAAAATGTGAACTACTTTAAGGTCTTTATATGAAAGATGCAATAATAAATAATAACTACAAATCATCTCAAAATATATTAATGCTTTTACCTATTGAAAAAAATGCAGAAGACTGGAAATTGTATGAGAAAAGAGTAGATACTATAAACCCCCTAAACTACTCCAGAATACAACCTATCCCACAAATTAACAGGAGACAAAAGGGGTTAATTCCCTTTGCTCATTTCCTGCTAGTCAATATGAAATCTGGACACACTGGCCCACACAATTAAAGAACTGTAAGGACTAAAGTCCTGAATATGAGTTCTATGCCTAAAATCATGACATAGGAAGAGTTTCATCATATACCTATTTTTGAGCTAGATACCCTCTCATTCATTAAATGGGTATTCAGGTACATTTTTCTGTGCTGGTCTCAAAAAGCAGTTTTGTGTAAAACTGTGCTCCGTATTATAGTTGTAAAAGTAGAATAGTGGGGGGGGGGAAGGATATCTATAGGAAATGAAAGGAGAACATACAACCAAGTCAAGGTAGTCATCAGAAACTGTAACACTTATGTCAGAAAGGCTAAAGCACAAAATAAGCTGAAGCTTGTAACAAATGCCCAAAGCAATTAAAAAGTCTTCATTGGATATGTCAGAAGAAAAGGAAAGACAAAGACTGTAGGTCTATTCTGAGTAGAAAGGGGTAAAGTAATAATGGGTAATGGCAAGAAGGCAGAATGTCTTAATTCCTATTTTACATTTGTCTTCTCTCAAAAAAGAAATAGACCTAGCTTACTGTGCCACTAGTGGAAAGATAGAACTGCAGCTTAGGACAGAAAAGAGCATTTAGTTAATTTAAACAAATCCAACTCTCCAAAGCTAGATGAAGCACCCCTCAAGGAACTAGCAGAGTTGATCAAAGAGTTAATGCAATCTTTGAAAACTCCTGCAAAACTAGTGAGGTCCCATAATAGTAGAGAAGAGCAAATGTTGTTCCTACAGGAAGAAGGACAACCAGGGAAATTACAGACATGACAATTTGTCATCATTGGTGGGGAAGGTCCTCAAGATTTTTAAACAATACATATGTGAGCTGTTGGATAAGAATGCATCAATTAATAAGCAACATGGGTTTGGTGATCACATGTCAGACTAATCTTTTTTAACACAATAGCTTCATGGACATGGTATACCTTGGCAAAGAAAGCAAAGGGCCCCCATTAATAAAATAGAAAAACATAGGCTAAATGATTATATGGATTCATACTTGGCTGAATGGGCACACCCTTATCTTAAATGATCCACATCAGGTTGAACATTAACATCAAATGGCCTGCAATGGGCTCTTTCCTGGGACCTATGTTTAGTATTTTTATTCATGACTTGGATAAATGGGTTGAAGGGATGAGTATCAGATGACAGAAAACTAGGAGGAATAGCTAACTGTATAAGATTCAAAAAGATCTACATGGGCTTGAACAGTGGGATAATATAATGAAATTTTATATGGATAAAAGTAAAATCCTGCATCTATAGAAAGAAAAAAAAATGAAAGGAACAATTGTAGAAATTGGAAGATCTAGCTTAGCAGTCGGACTTGTGAAAAGGATGTGGGTATTCTAATAGTTCATAAGTTGAATATGAACCAACTGTGTGAAAAAGGAAAACACAATTTAAGGATACATTAACTAAAACATAAGATTCCAGATCAGAGGAAGTAATTGTCCTACTCCAGTCTGCTTTGGTTGGGCCCCACTTGGAATACTGTGTCTAGTTCTGAGCACCACAGTTGCAAAAGAGCATTAACAAATTAGAGTAATTTCATAGCTATCAAGATAATGAGGGGACTGAAAGCAACCTATGAAGAACTGTTAAAAGAATTTGACGTGTTTAGCCTCCAGAAGAATGATTGAGAGACATGATAATAGGCTTCATATATCTAAAAAGCTCTCATATAGAGGAAGGAGCAGGCTTGTTGTCGGTGGCCATAAAGAAAGGACCAGAATCAATGAATTTAAACTACAGGGAACAAGAAGCAGATCAGATATTAGGAACAACTTTTTGAAGGCAAGATCTGTGAACTGGTGAAATAAGTTGCCTCATAAAGTGATGTGTTCTCCTTCAGTTCTCCTTCATCCTCTTGAAACAGAGGATGGATAGTCTGTCTGAAACACTTTAGCAAATCCGGCACTGAACAGGAAGTTGGACTAGATGTCCTCTGAGATACATTTCAAACCTTTGATTCTAAATTGTACATAAGGATAATCCAGACAGTTAAAAACAATACGAAATTCATTGGGAAGTGAGCAACATCAGTTATTAAGTAGCTCATTTACTTTTTATATTAGGCAGCTATAATGGCATTTAGTGAAAACAATACCATTCTTACAGTCTTAACTGGCACAAATGGTTCCAAAACTTTTTAAAATTATTCCCTACATTGACATTATCCTAAACCTCATAATTTGTAATTGTTTTGCTTTGAAAGAGATTAACTTGTAAAGCTTTTGTTATTCATAATTTTATCATGGATATTTTATAGAATGCATATTAGTCATCACAAATACTTTGAAACTGAACTGCTTCAGACCTTGTGCAAACACAATACATCCCTATTTATTAAAGCAACTTGACTTGCTGTGTTTGTGCAAAATTCCAAGTACATGTTCAAAACAATTTTTCAAAACATATTCAATCCTAATCGCAGCTCTAAAAAGAAATCTTAATCTACCTTCAAACACATATATATGCACCCATAATTTTAGCTACAATTCTATATGTATGCACCCCACTCAAATATAGAAATGCAACCTGTCATATTAGTCCTTAGTTAAAAAAAAATACTTGCAGTTCCAAAATGCACATATATCCAGGCTCAGAACTGAATCCTGAAGTACGCTCACTTTGTGAACCAGATTCTTCAGCAGGAGTGTAACCTCATTCAGCTCAAACTGAAAATCTATTCCCTGTGTTGACTGGACCCCTTTTTCTTATCAAGATTAAGTTTCAGTTTATATTTCTCCATATAGTCCATTACCAGCAGACTAATTCTGAATTTGAACAAGTAATTGGTGTTTAATGATAAGACACAAGTGGAAGCTAATAGAAAATAAATATAAAGGCAGATAGCATCAGGCCATCAAATTCCAAATAACTGCTTCCAGCTATTCATGCACATGTTGAGCCTTGTGTACAAAATGTAGAACCTTCTGGAACACAACAATTTTGCACTGAAACAGAGTCTTTGGCATCAGCTTCTGAAATTAGTCCTCTAATAAGGCTGGTTTCGTACACATTAGTGTCATAAATTTTCTCTCAACCAGGCAAATTAAAATAATACTATAGTTTATAGTCCTGAAGGCTGTTGAGGCATCTAGTAGAGCCAACAGGATTAAATTCTGCCTGTCAGAATCCAACATAGGTTCAGAACTCCCTAAACTTAGATGTTACCATATGCTGTAGCATTTTTTTCTCAAATATGGACTTGTAGAAACTGGATACAAATTTGGGGCCAGGATTTTTTTAAAATCAAAAAATTACTACCTCTTTTTTGAGGCAGGAAGGAATTTTTGCAATGAGGAACCACTATTCGTATTTACCCAGCCAGTCCGCCCAGTGACTTTTAAAAGCAAAGAATAGCAATGGTCAAGCACACATAAAATTGGCCTCTAAGAACCTTGAGGGCATCTTCATGTTGTATAAGCAGTAAAGTATCAATTGGACAAGTATAGGCTAAAATCACATCCAATTCTTTTTAATCAGCCCAGGCATCCCCTATAGCATCGATAAAAATTATTTTATTACAAAGTGGTATGAAATTTGATCATAACGATAATGAAACAGCTTGCATTTTCTTCTTGCATTTTCTTTCTTCTGAGATAAAATATAATAGGATGTTGACTGCTGAAAAGGCTCTGGATGACTATTGTGTTAGATTGGAGAACAGCAGTGCCAAAAATGAGTCTTAGAAGGACTCTATCCTGTATTTGGTTCAAGTCATTCCATTTACTTCACAGTCACCAGCTCCCTTAAAAATTTGGTCAAATTGAGTAAAAGAAAGGACTCATAAATTATTGTCAATTACCTGGAGCACTTCTCCATTCTACAGGCAAACAAAACTGACAAGTAAATCCTCAAGAATCAGCAGGAAGCTGTTCAGATCCAACAGGCTTCTGGGCAAACTATCTTAATTGGTCCTCTTGTTGTTGCAGTCTTGGAAATCTTAGTAAATCTAAAGCCCACAGATAATAATCTGTTAATGGCAACGGAATTACAAAAAATTCCTGCACACCCAGATGCCAGCCACTGCAAAAATTAAACATTATGTGCGCCCTATGATTTTGTATTTTGTGCTTTTATCATCAGACTTGGGTTTGTCTTTGGCTGGCATTATTTAATTATTTAATTATTGTGGTTTTGTTTGGTTTAAATACTATGTGCATCATCCAAATGTGCAATTATGAAATGCACATCAATATAAGTTGATATAATAAATAAAAAATGGGATATTCTAAATGGAATAGATTCACAATTGTCATGAAGTCCATGAAATGCTGGGCCATTCACAAAAGGATGGCTATCTTTGATGTTGAAATCACTCAAAAGAAATCCTTTACATTCAGATTATGCTGTCTAGCTTGGGATGGGAGACTAATAATGAGGCAGGTGGCATACCAACAGAATATGTCTCAAGCGCCCATCTTCAGATACTCTCATTAAGAACTGGAATATGGAGCATCAGGCCAGAACAGAATCACAATAAACCACAACATTGCCATTCTGCTGGCCAGGTTTTGCTTACTATGTACAATCAATCAATTTGCAAAGTTAGAAGATATAGTCCCCCAGTATCATCCATTCAAGTCTCCATGATACAAGCCAAACTGACATGATCATCCAAGATCAAATCTTTAATGGTCACTGTTTTCATTTATCAATGTGGTATTCAGTAGCAATTCATGCAACCCAAGGAAAGAATCTCTAAAGCCAGCCTAGCTGTCTTAGGACTTTTTTTGTAAGCACCATTTTATGTATGTGCCAAACTAAGCAAGATGGCATTTAAATGTACTGATTTGTTTCAATAATAATAAAATATAGGGAAGAGTATTCAAAATATAGTTGGTTTGTCAGAAACGCTTATTTCAAACTGCTAAAAAAAATACAGAAAAGTACAGAAATGCAAGGAAGATAGACTTATTGTTTATCTTGACAAATTTTCCATGAATCTGCTACTTTTTTTACAGAACATACTGAAACTTTATGACACAAGCAATGAGCATATAAATTAAGCTCTGACAGTCTCCACTTAATTATAAATCAAGTGATCATATCTCCATCTCATACCAGGTCTGTTATTTTAGACAACCACATTTCAGCTAGACCAAACATATTTTTTTTCACTACAGATACGTTTTGCTACTTTCTTCATAGCTTAATTAAAGCACACATATTCTTGTATTAGTTATAAATGTAGACCAATTTCCCAGAAGCATCTCTAAGCTCCAGTCCCATTATACAGTGTTCATTTAATATGCTGGTATTTCATTTTGTTTCTTTTCAAACTTTAAGAAAACTGCAAGGGTTAAATTATTACCTCTTTCTGTAATGAGTAATTTCTGTTCAAACTAAATACACTTACTTGGAAACAGAAGAATTCTGTAGGAACTGAAACTTAATGCGTTTAGGAACATGCCCGTCAAAGCTGATTTGATCACATTCTTCCCAAAGCAAATCGAAATGAGTTGAATGAAAGTTAATTTTCCTTAGACAGTCGTTTGCACTAATCTTCTGGTTACCGGGCAGTAGATTTACTACTTCTTTCCCCAGGCTGCACACAAAACAGTAACCACATCTGCTTCTTCTTTAGCCAAAAGGACTCCCTGTGAATTCCTTCCGCGGTTATTTTAACAGTTCCAGAATACATATATACCCATCAGTTATCTCTCAGCACTAACAATGTTAACTTACGCATGGTAACTCAATCCTGGCACTCGGTTCTTTATGTTAACACACTGTCATACAGTCCACTGGTGCAATTGCTCCCACCAGGCATCCAAAAGACCACAAATGCGCTTTAAACCTGTAGCTCGGACGCTGCCACCCCAACTGCTCAAAGCCGCCTCTCCCCACCACACAACTCACGCTAAATCCTCCCATTCTTCAGCGGGCCCCAGCGCGGACGACCGAGCAGGGGCACACGGACAGGGCAGTAATCATCCGATAACAGGCGCGCCTGCGCTCTACTGGTCCTCTCCTACCCTCCCGCCGCCATCCAGGGAGCCCACTCGGCCCGCGCGCGACAACCACACATCCTCCCCCACCTCTGGCCCAGCTCGAGCTCTCCAAGACAGCGTTACCCACCCAAACACTCCTCCTCGAGCAGCTCCGCCGTGCCTTCGCTACGCTCTCGGTCAACCGACCACAGTCAGGTGACAACATCACAGCCTCCTCCACCCTCTCTAACCTGATTGGACGCAGATTCCAGCTGACATCACTATTCTCACTTCCTCCCTCCTCCCTCGTTTCCTTCCTTCCTTCCTCCCCGGGCGTTAAAAGTTCCCCGCCTTCGCCGCATGCGCTCTTGTGCCTGCTGTTGTTCCCTCCGCCCCTCGCGTTTGGCTTTCTGGGCGTGGTTGAGACCTGTAGACCTTCTAAACCGACGCGGTTGTTTTGCCAACTCTGCGTAAGCGCGCCGGGTGGTGATCTGGATATTTTGACTGCTGTTCTCATTGAGTTTACGAAATACAGTCTCCCGGCTGCTCTCAGTTAACGGAGGAGAATAAATGATAGGGCATACTTCTGAGTAAACATTCCGAAGCTATGGCAGCAGTACCTTTTTTCACCTTTTGTGCTCTATATTGTCATTGTCAGTATCTCAAGTAGTGCCAAAGGGCACTAGATCTGTACTTTAGCTTGCCTTTCCAAATACTGTAGGTGCCACGGCTCGCTGAGATTTCAGGATCTTGAAGTCAACCTACATGACGGCAGCAGATCAAGAGGGAAGCTAATTCCGGTGGGTCCGGATCAAATATGCTGGTTTGCAGTAGAATGATGGAACCATATTAATAAACAATTTAGAAGAACTGCCCTGAATATATTTGTGTTACACCGGGGTCCCAGTTTCAAAAAGATCAATAATTATTGAAAAATTATACTATCCTGCCTCTGGCCGACTTTTGCAGAAGCTTTGAACATAATTCCAGTTCTAATAATTATCAAAATACTGTAAATAAAAATGTGCATACAAACGATGAAACAATGAAAGCAATAACATTTACTGTTTTACAGCAACAGGGAACTGCAAACCAAATGGTAAGTTGAAGTACTGTTGAATCTTGACAAATGGTAAGTTGAAGTACTGTTGAATCTTTTCTGAAAATTTGTTCAAGAGTCTTTGAGGAGGATTAACTAATACATTGTACATTTTGAATTGTTTAAATGAACAGCCAGTATAATCTATGCTGTAAAAATAATTTTACAGCTCTAGAAAACAATGGCATGAGTAATTTAAGTCTCCATGATCACAGTAGCTCTACTATAAGCAAGTTTAAATCTGGTTCTAACTTGTGTGGATAACTGTGTGACCCAGAAACAATAAAAGTTTTAACTTGTTTAGGTTTCTGCAAATTAATAAAAAAGTATTGATTGTTGTATTAGAATGCAGATAAAGGTTCATTGTCTACTTTTTTATCAGGAAAACAGCCATAGAACTAAAAGAGGCAATTGACAAAGGAAAAAGAGGGAAAGGAAAAAGAAGTAAGTATATCTAAAACGAGAGAGGAAATAAACTCCTGTAACTTCTTATGACAAACTAATTTTCATTGTGTAATTAACCACATAGGACAATTTTGTTGGTGAACCGCTTTTTTAAAAAAGTCATTACCATATTCAATTTTATTACAGTATTAAATAAAGTTTTAATTGATTATTGCCAGCTTCTCCACTGAGAGAAATTATATAATAATTCTGTTCTTCATGTCTTCACACAAAACCTGCACACAAAAGCAGGTTGCTCACTAATGAAACTTGATATTCAGGTGATACAGTTATGTGGTTTGACGGAGCCATCCTGGAGAATATAGTAGAATTAATAAAATTTGTTTTCAATTAACCCATGAATTAAAGATAAAATAGAAGATGAGGCAGATAAAGTAATGAAAGGATCTGAGATTTCCATTATGTTGTATAGAGAGAAACAGTCTTTACGGTTTGACTAACCTACTGTAAGTAAAAAGAACTATTATTCAATCCAGCCTGGAAGATCTATAACAAAAAAAGAAAAAAAACCTTTTGCTCTGAATGGACAGTAAGTCCAAAGACCTTTCTGAGGAAATGTAAAGTGTTATAATTTCTTACCACTAATTGTGCTTTGTTAAATAAAAAGTACTGGAGGAAATTGGTAACTGAAATATTTTGGGAATGATGCTTCTTTATCTGTTGTAAATTTGGAGTTGGTGTACAAAAGCAATATTATCCATAACTGTTCAGTGACATCCATAGCTAGTCAGGATGATACCAAAATGACATGCTCACTTGCATTTTGACAACTGAAACTATTTATTTGATGATATCATGCACATTTTATCATTTGCCCCTTGTTCCATTACAAATACCAGTGTATCTGATACCTATCTGGAAAAGGGCTAGAAAACAAAGCTCCTTCTAAATTACTGGTGGCAAGACCATCAGTACAATGGAAGGAGAAAGTAAGTTGTTATAAAAAAGATATATGGAATTTACATGTATAGCATTTACTATAGAAAGGAACATCACAGGTTCTGCAATACATATTTATGTCCTACATAAGAGGTAAAGGCAACAAAAATGGATTTGGGAAACAATATTTGTAACCCGACGTTCACTCAGACACCAGCTAGGAAAAAGGTGTGTTATTTGGGGGGAGGCACCTGGACAAGTAGACCCAACAGCAGAAACAGATGAAGGCATTGCTGTTAAGAAAGCACTGATTACAGACAGAGCACCTGGAAAGATAATAGCAGAACCGGTTTGAATAAACAGGTGGGGAAGATTGTAGAAAAACATGTCGCTGCAGAAGAAGTAAATACAGAACTGGAAAAGTTAAAATTATGGCTGCTGAAAATATGCAGACGCAACAGTAGAAAATTCAGTAGTAAAAGGATTAATAAAAGTTTCAGTTGAGGCAATGGAAGAAAAAAAATGACTGCTGTTAAGAAGGTAGAATACCAATCATAGAAAGAATGGCCAGCCATAGCTGTTGTTGATAATATGGGATAACTACAGAACCAACAGATAATGAATTTGAAAGGGAATAATTGAAAAAGCTCTTGTTTTTTTTAAAAAAGCATTGCTTACAGCTCCAAATGAAATTTCTCAAGGGGATGTTGAGAAACTGCATGAAATAAAAACAAGAAAAAGATGGAAGTTGCTGCTAAGTTAAGAAAGAAGGACAATAAAGATGATGAAGAGACAGAAGGATTAAGTAAGGATCCCTTATGTGAAGAAGATAGAATTATGGTTGAAAAGGAGACTGAAAAACTGACTTAGGATATGCTAAGAACTGGCAAAAGCAATGTAGGCAGGACATTAAAGAAGTTCAACTTTATCTTGCTTAGGCTTACTTAAAATTAGGAGAAGTTGGAGTCAAATCTGAGAACTACAAGTTGTTGGTCTGTACTTTGGATTTGATGATAAAAAGGTATGCATGTAGGCAGATGTGTACACCTGTCAGAAGGAATTGAAAAAGGTAAAACAATAGCAATCCCACATCTCTTGTCAAATTGAAAGAAAGAAATCTAGAGAAAGAAGATGATGAAGCTCAGAAATCTGAACCAGAACAGGATGTCAGTAGTGGGAAATAAGATTGTAAGAAGATAAATAAAACAAAAAAGCAGAAGAAGCAGGTATGTAGGAAAACGTTGTGATTGATACTATATCTGCATATAACAGTATTCTGTTTATACCTCATATCCTGGAAGGATAGCAGTGTTAAACTTGTGAGGGAAAGAAGGGAGACATGATAAAGGATATTTTGTTAGAAGCAAGTAACCAGTTAACTAGCTACCTTATTATAAGGATGGGAACCTTAAGCTAGGCTTAGAGGAGATAAGAAAAGAAGGAATTAACAGTTGGGCAGAGCAGAAAGAGTGAAAAGAAAAAGAAGTATTTCCAAAACAAAAGTCAGTAGCCTTTTACAACAAGCCAAACTTTAATTCTGTAATTAAGCCAAAGAAGTCGGCTTGCTAGTCTATCTCTTTAAAGTGAAACAGTTTATCATATTCTACATTACCAGTTCATGCACTTTTATTATTAAATAAAGTTTTAATTGATCAACTTTTGGAAAACAGAATGTAATATCATCCCCTCACATCTAAGATGCTATGGAAAATAAAATAATGTTCTAGAAAAGAGGTGACCATTTCAATATAGGATCAAATTTCAGTATTCTAAGTGTATCAAGTTTTGGGTAGGGTGGAAGAGATTATGATACTTCTAAACAAATCTTTGTTTTGACACATGGACATATTGCTCATTTTTCCAAACAACATACAGTATTAGTCTAGGAATTTCTGGTTTCAAGTTCTTCAAAATAAAGCTGGAATAAAAAATGTAATAAAGGTTTTATTTATTATGTCACAATAGGATAAACAAAACCTCCCCCCACCTCCCATATCTAATGAAACATCTTTTCTCTTACTCTACATAATTACTACAGACAGAGAGTCCCGTCTTTCACTGCATCTGGCCTATGTATCACAAGTCTTTGCCAAATCATGTTTTCTGTCTAGTATCATTTTGGTCCATAATTCCACATAAAACAAAATAAAATGTAATCCAGACATGCTGGCTTCTTCCCAATTCATACTCTGTAAAAAATTTATATACTGTATGACAGATGGAAAACAAAGACATGTTATCCAATTTAGGTTATGTATTACTCATTATTTAACTATTTCAGGTAGCAGTGGCATTGTGTTGAAATTAATGCTTTTAATATGCATCTAGGAGCTGAACCTTTGTTTAATTAAATTAAATCATAAGATCTGGAGTAATTTGAACCAAAACTAATGCTGGCATTAAATCTACTGGCCATTTTGGCTTAAATATTTATTGGTATCTCTCAAAATATACCAGAAATAGATTTGACATGCCAGTTAATTGTCCAACAAACCAATAATCTTTTATTTGTCCATGACCAAATGTTCCAAGAATGCCACAGTACAGACAGAAGCTTTTTAATTTCAATTGTCAACAAAGGTAGTTGTGCAACTGGTAAAATATTGGCCTAGGTTCAAATCTAATTCACTCATGAATTCTACTACAGTAGTGACACTTTCGGCCACATAATGAGAAGACAGGACACCCTGGAGAAGATGCTGATGCTGGGGAGAGTGGAAGGCAAAAGGAAGAGGGGCTGACCAAGGGCAAGGTGGATGGATGATATTCTAGAGGTGATGGACTCGTCCCTGGGGGAGCTGGGGGTGTTGACCGACAGGAAGCTCTGGCGTGGGCTGGTCCATGAAGTCACGAAGAGTCAGAAGTGACTAAACGAATAAACAACAACAAACAAAAGTGACACTTTCACTATTTTCACCCCATATCCTCAAAGCGATTGTTGTGAGGATGAAAAGAACTTTTAGTTAAAGATAGAATAAGCACAATGCTAATGTTCAAAATCAACATAAATATTTTACAAATACAGCTGTTTGAAAATTGTTGATATTAATGTATGTCATAGAAATGCATAATGTTTGACAATATACAACAGTGTACATCTTTTTTAACCAATCAATTCACTCTAACCAGCAACCATCCAGCATTGGAATGGTTATAATGGCATTCTGTCCACTAAAAGGCATATTCACTACTTTGCTCTAGCGTATACCACTGGCAGAAAACCTTTCTGCCAGAAGGAATACAAAGACCCTGAGGTCCTATTGTGTGCTTGATTCAACCATATCTGTCTCCTCTGTCATGTATTCATTAGAGAAGGAAATATTATTGCTATTGTAATAAAGTATTGGACTAAGACTAGGGAGAACCAGGTTTATTGTCTGTCTGTTTACTTATTTATTCAGTTTTTATCCTGCCACAACCTCACAACTCTCAGTGGTTACAGTGTCACAGTAAAAGCAGTAACAATGGAATTAAAGCAGTATAACAATATTGTATAAACACTGTACAATCCAAATTGCAAAACCAAAGTAGGAAGGAAAAATAGTAAGACCAACAAGAGGAGCAGCTGATGCTACTGAAAGCCTCTTTAAAAAGTTGAGTAACTTTAATAACTTCCTAAAAGCTGCTAGGGAAACGGCCAGTTTGATCACTGTGGGCAGCCCATTTTGTAGTGTTGGTGCTTCTACACAGAAGCAGCACCTTCTAACTTCAGCTCCCTGATAACTTGAAAGGGTGGCACAACAAGCATGATATAATGGTCAGGCTGAATCTAGCAGGTGCCAAGCCATGATGGACTTTATAGGTGAACACCAGAACACCACAAGCTCAAGTTTACACTCAACCCAAACCCTACACAGCCTTAAATTATCCTTAGCTGTATAGGTGTTCTTTCCTTTATCCTGACAAGGTTTTGCCATTAATACAGTATTATGCCCTTCATCCAAACACTCTGGCTTGGAGATAACCCACTCACTATCTATTGAGGACATGGCCTCATCACAATGGAGCAGCCTCCTCGAGGAAAGCAAATCACTGAGATGCATAGATGACCCTCAGTGACCCATAAAGGGGCATCAACCCAGTATTTGTTGGACACTTCAGGCTAGTACAGGAATGTATTACTTTCCTGTCCTTGACCTGTGTCTTCCAAAGCTATTCTGCTTTCAGCAACCAGACTGTCTGGTTCTTTCAAATCATACCTCCCAGGTCTCCAAGTTGATTCTTGGCTTATAAACCTGGATCAGCCAGAAAGCAACTGACTAACTGAAGCAGTTGGGGAGCTGTACAGTGAAGTGGGAGGGTGCTCTCCATTCACCTGTCTCCACACCTGGATATTTTCCTGCTAGTTGATGATGTTTGGTAGGAGAGGAATGAAACAAAACTGAGAAAGTCATTTATTCCTGCTGTGGCTGATTTATGAATTTAGTGGTGGTATTCATGACAAGAAATTCTAAATATCCATTTATGTACCACTTAATTTAAAGACTTCGTGTGTGTCATGTCTTTTAAAATAATATGTGGTCTTTCTCATTATATGCTAATTGTTCTAGCTTGGAATATTCATCTTGCTTTGTGTTTTTTGTTTTTTTTTAAGCAGCAAGAATTAGCAGAACAAACGTATGTTTCACAACCTGCAAATGTTTACATTTAAAGTGTGTGTGTGTGTGTGTCTGTATTCCATCCTTCTCTCCTGACTGTATATTAGACTATGCATCTAGCCATTATTCATTTATACCTTCTACAGATACTAGAATGTGGTATACTTTTACCAATGAGATTCTAAAGGAAGAGGAATAAAAAATCCAACTTCCCTTTCATATTAAAAACAATAGTAAACTGCCAGTGGAGGGAGCTCCAGTGCCACTGTGCCATGTCCATAACTGGATTTGATGCTGGAATGATAATCCTAAAATTAATGTAACTTTAATGGAAAGCCAAAGAGGAAATAATATAAACCATTGAATGCCAGTCATTATTACTGTTAGAAAAAACAAAATCTATGTGATATTGATATTTTGGCTAGAGATGCAAAAATATTAACATATTTTATGAAATAAATGAAAACTTGGAAGGAAGGCTTGTGGTTTCCTTCCAAGCCACAATGGTAACCGAAAGCATTTATACTGGATTATCCTGAGCATCATAGCACTTGGGCAACAGGATGACGATCTGGTCAGCAAAAGAAGTAGAGACCAGAACCCATTTATCTCTCTCTATCATATGATTAATGTTGATTTTTGATGCTGTAGTGCTTATAAGAGCTGATTTTTCTCATGCTTTATATTTAAAGTATAAAAATGCCAAGTGTTGCTAAAGAAATACTATGTGCTATGTTCTAAAATTGCAAATAGTTGTACTTATCCTACCTAACTGAAATCACTGCTAGCACCTTACACTTACTCTGGCAGTTATTGTAGCCTTGGACCTGCAAAGACCAAAAAGAGCTGTTAGAGCTTTTATGCTGTCACCTGTTGCTTGGAGTTAATGTTACACCATACCCAATTTGGAACTGCTGCCCTTTGCTGGATCAACATGCAACAACATGTTGACTTGCAAGGTAGTCAATTAATTAGAAATCCTAGCTTGCTCAGAACTTCAGCAGCTTGCTTGAGATAAACCAAGCTTAGCTTATGTTTGTGGTATACTGTCCAAAATATGTCAGCCCTTGGTACTGTCTTTTTTATTATTAACAGGATATGCTACTTGAGGCAGAAATGCAACTAAGGCTAGTAATCTAGTATATACTTTATCTATCTGTGAGAAGTAAGCTGAAAGCCAGCCAGTAGTTATTAAGGCAGTTGCTATTAGGCCAGAGCTGGCACATAAGCACTCAACAACTGCTTTCCTTCAGGGCTACTAAGTACCATGTATAGACTCCAATAAAGACTGGAAACAATTGGCTATGGGTTTGAACCACTGTGGATATAAGAGGCGCTTGCATGTTTACACTGGCAGTGGAAAATCAACTTTCATTAGATTTTATTCTTGTTTGCAATAATGATTCTTATCTAGTCAAACGGTGTCTGTGAGACTTCTGTCAAACCCCAGCCTAGAAAACAAGGAAGTCAATGATATACTGTGCAGTTCTGTTTGGGAGATTCTGACATTATGTGAAAGCCCCCGTTGACAAAAGCTATGATAAGTAATGGAGATCAATATCTATGGCCAATCTGGTGACAACTAACATATGGGAGATTGCAACTTAGAATGTAAGAGGAGTAAATGAACATGCATTAATGAATGAAAGAAAAAAATGTAGTGGGAAAGATTAAATAGATATGAACCAAGGTACCCTGATCTTATAGAATGGAAGTAATGTGTACATGCATATAAATGAAGGGGTAGATTCAATTATGAACAAAAGGGTTAAACATTATGTAGATAGCATGAATGGATAGGTGGAATAAAAACAAGAGAATATAGAACACATGCTTGAATTATACAGAGACCCAGGAAACAGTGAAAATTGTGATTGATAAGTATCTGTTTATAAAAAGGATGGGTGGTTTCAAATATACAGTAGTATTTGGTTTAAGCATAAATCTATTCATATTAACATGTGAAAAAAGAAATGAATCAAAAAGCATGGTTGATTTGATGTTTATAATGAAAGATTGAGAGAATTAGCAAATTATGCAATGGTAAAGAGAGGTTTTGAATGTGGGACAATCCATTATTCAGGTCAGATAGTTTATTACATTCATGATCGTAACAAAAAAAGTCATGACTCCAACACACAATCAATCCTTAACAGTTAGTTAAAAGACTGAAAACATTTACTGTATACAATATCATGATGACAACAACTTACATGGACAACTTTTAAAATGCAATGAAATAAAATAATTAACTTGTCAAATAAATGGTCAATCATTTGTTTCCTTACAACACAGGCTTTAAGCAGAATTTGGCAATTTTAAAAATAACATCATTATTAGAATCTGTGAAACAACTGAGATATAAAATCTATCTGATCTATCAGGAACTCTACCAAGAACTGAAGCTTTATAAAGGCAATAAATGTCATCGTAAAATGGACGTTATAGCAGCAGATGAGATGCAGATTCAGCTGCTTCTAAATGATAAAGGCAGAACCTTTCAGCAAAGGGATTATGTCAGTATCTTCCCCCCAGTCAAGCTGGAGCACTGAACTGAGCTAAGGTGAAACTTTTTGGTATTTTGCAATATCAAGACTTTTAGCTAGGACAAACTTTCCTTAGGTTTTCCTTTTGAAAACAGAAAAGGTCTTAGCATTCTCTCTCTTAAATCAATACCTGTTATAAAAAATAATAAAGGGGTAATAAATCAATAAATAAATTTCTCATATTCTAATTTCTTTAGTCTGGAAACATCCAAAGATTGTAAGACTAACGTAGACACACCACTATTGTGTAGTTTCATCTCAAAGTCTTGAGTGAAGGTATCCAGGAGAAACTAGGCTGTGAGGTCCTCTGGACAGGATGTCAGTTTAAGCCAATAAATGATCTTGCTTATTCAGATACTACTGAAATAAATTCAGTCTCCAAAACTTTAGGGATATAATGACGGATCCAAAGATAGCTTCAAAAACTTGTATTGAATTACCTGCAGGAGGACACAAATCTATGGACCATGTAACAGTTGGCAATTGCCTTGTCTTGAAAGACCCTAATTGCAGAGGAAATATACAAACTTCCATTTGAGGGAGAAAACAAAAAATAACCAAGAACACCCCTGAGAATTGTAGTCATGCAACTCTGAGCAGACTCTGTAATATATACAATAAAAGCCCTTCAGGAGCTTGAGGCTTGGAAAACAGCACCTAAATATTTGCACATCTTAACTGCCTCTATCTTCTGACTGTTAATCTGCCCACCTTAAAGAAAATCATGACTTGGGTCTTAGAATATTTAATAGTAAGCTTTTCTTCACAGCAACAATCAGCATAAGAGGGACCATGCTTATTAATCACACATTGCACATTGCACAAAGACCTGATATATTTTAGTTTTACCTTAGTTGATCTGTGACTCCACCCATGATTTCTCATTTAGCTCAGACTCTGACACCAACAGTGTGGCACATGGTGATGTTTCCAATGAATTATCCATGCCTTGGTTACATCTTGTCTTGACTATTGAGTGTACTTTATCTGAAGCTGTCTTAAAAAATGTCCAGAAGTTCCAAATGTTGCAAAATGTGGTAACTAGACTGCTGACTGATGCCTGAGCTGCATAATGTCTATACTGAAAAATCTGCCTTGGCTGTAATATATTTACCAGGCACAATAAAAGATGATGGTGGTCTTAAACTTTAAAGCCCTAAACAGCTTAGGGCCTTGCTATCCAACTATCTTTCATTGTGAACAAAAGAAAAAAATAGCAGACAGATGTGTAAACAATTTTCCTCATTTCTATATCAGCAGTGCATTTAAATTGTTCAGTTTCCCAGCCCATCATTTGGATTGTTCTGTGAGCATGAAAGCAAGTACTAATTTATTTAACTTGGTTATAAAGCTATTGTCTCAATGAGTAGAAAAAACTGACTTACACTCTTTGGGCTTAGAAACTAAGCAGAGTTGGGCCTGGTTAATACATGGATGGGAAATCAGCACAGAATATTATAGTTGTATATTAAATTGGAAAGCTGTAGGAACAGCCCAGAAAAACTACTCTGTACTGTTGTAAAAACCCTCACACAGACATTTAGAGAAAGTTCAGCTCAAAAGATATTTTACATTTTTATGTTTATGCCCAAATATAAATGAATGGCAAATATAATGGTATAATTAGTGATTTATATCTGGGACTAGGCTAATATTATTATTTTAAAAACTCTGGTCCTTATTGTAACATTGGGGTAAAGTTATTCTGTTATATTTTCTGTTAATTCCATGAAATGGATGCTCATTTTAATTATTTTCTTATTGTATCAAAACAATTAATTATAGAGCTTTAGCAATTTTATAATGACAAATTATTCTTTAAAAATGGGTCATAAGCTAGATGACTGATTATTCCTTATAATGGTTTCTTTGTACTGATCTTATTTATTGATGCTGCTGTACCAGAAATAACTTAATTGACAATAATTCTACTAAATTGGCTCTAATAAAAATTGACCCTTCTTAGGTTATTTATTTATGGATAAACTGTATAGAAACTATTTTGTGTCCTCAAAAAAGAATTCTGTTTTAGTGCATTAATTTCAGTGACACATGCATTAGTCTTTTTCCTCTTTCCAGTTTTTTAATGAAGTGTTACTTATAAGAAACATTTTTCTTATAAAAAGTGGTAGCTTCATTTTGTTATTGAATGACTTTCCAGTTTCTTTAACTTTAAGCTTTAGTTCTCCAGACTGATATTAAATAATGGCAACCCTTAAAATAGGAAAGTGCATAAATAGATGAGAAGCTCCAAAGTTCAAACTGAAATAGTTATTTTGTTTGTTCAGCTGCATGTATCATGGTAGGTCTGAGCTCACTGCATATTTGGTGTATTTATAAGCCACTCCACTTAAAACTTATCTTTTATAACTATGCATTGTTTAGTATTGGTGATGGAAGAATTATCTTTAACAACTGAAAGAGTGCTTGATTGTTATCAGTGTCTCAACAGTATGAAGGGAATTTCTATAATTTTTCTGATAGGGAAAGCACTTCAGATGAAAACCTCACAACCATTGTAATTTGACTGGGTCAAATTATACTGGTTACAGTATATTTAAATGTTTAATATCTAAGCTATTTCACAGATGTGGGGCTCTTGATAAATCTAGCCCATGTCAGTGCTACAAATCCTTCCTTCCTTCCTTCCTTCCTTCCTTCCTTCCTTCCTTCCTTCCTTCCTTCCTTCCTTCCTTCCTTCCTTCCTTCCTTCCTTCCTTCCTTCCTTCCTTCCTTCCTTCCTGTTGCAAAGCCAGGGCAAAAATTGTAGTTCTTACTTTCATTTTCAAAGATGTAGCTTATTTTGAAATTAAGATAATATTTGGCTTTAAATATTTAAATTTAGTCTATTTAGTTCCACATAATTCATGAATTAATGAGATTCATTATTGGTCATCCACTAATTGCCAAATCATGGTTTAGCACTGCATATGAACTAGCCATTAGCTGAAGTTGATCGCTTGATTCATAGAAATCTGCTTAGGTCTAAAATACAATAGATAAATACTCTAGAAGAAAGGAGTATTTTCTTATACATTACTTCCTAATGGTTTTCAAGGACAGCAGATGTGTAATAATATGACCTGAAGGTTACCAAAGTTTGTTTATTTTGAGATAAATTAATAAAAGATGCCATACTTAGTCCTTTTTATTGGTTTTACTGAGAAAATGCTTAGAAGTTTCATTCTTACATAGTGAACTTAGTGTATAGTATCTACTATGTTTGGTAGCACTGCAAGATTTTACTGTTAAGAGTGAAAATCATTTTCTAACTTCATCATGCAACCTTTCCTTTCCTAAAGTACAATCTTGCATTTTTGTAAGGCAAACCTGGAACAGTTTTCCACTATTTGAAGTATTAACATCTTTATCCTCTCATACAAATATTTTGGATTAGATTTGTACAAAATCACTATGGTAGTTACAGTATATACATCTTGAAGGGTGAACCAGATAAGTTTCACTGTTGACAAAGAAATTTTGCTGAGAAATTATTTTTCTCTTTCATTAAGATTACATGGAGTCAATGAAAAGTAGAATTTCACTCATGACCACACTGTTAGGTGGTACTGTGAACACAATTACTTTTTCTCTCTTTTTTCACACCATTTTGTAAATGCCACATTTTTTCCCCTGAACGTTATGTCCTTCCTTCCTTCCTTCCTTCCTTCCTTCCTTCCTTCCTTCCTTCCTTCCTTCCTTCCTTCCTTCCTTCCTTCTTTTCTTGAACCTGGTGCACTTTTACAGCATCGAGGGATACATCCTTACTGTAATAAAAACAAAGGAACTGAAAATCTGACTTACTAAAGATTTCCCACTTCTACTACAAGCTATACTTCCTGCTTTCTATGATTCACAGGATGAATCCAATCATGCTGTGCTTGATGCAATATTTACATAGTCGCTTCCGACTCTTCGTGACTTCATGGACCCACACCAGAGCTTCCTGTCGGTCGTCAACACCCCCAGCTCCCCCAGGGATGGGTCCATCACCTCTAGAATATCATCCATCCACCTTGCCCTTGGTCGGCCCCTCTTCCTTTTGCACTCCACTCTTCCTAGCATCAGCATCTTCTCCAGGGTGTCCTGTCTTCTCATTGTGTGGCCAAAGTATTTCAGTTTTGCCTTGAATATCATTCCCTCAAGTGAGCAGTCTGGCTTTATTTCCTGGAGGATGGACTGGTTTGATGTTCTGGCAGTCCAAGGCACTCTCAGAATTTTCCTCCAACACCACAGTTCAAAAGCATCGATCTTCCTTCTCTCAGCCTTCCTTATGGTCCAGCTCTCGCAGCCATATGTTACTACAGGGAACACCATTGCTTTAACAATGCGGACCTTTGTTGTCAGTGTGATGTCTCTGCTCTTAACTATTTTATCGAGATTTGTCATTGCTCTTCTCCCAAGGATTAAGCGTCTTCTGATTTCCTGACTGCAGTCAGCATCTGCAGTAATCTTTGCACCTAGGAATACAAAGTCTTTCACTGCCTCTACATTTTCTCCCTCTATTTGCCAGTTATCAATCAAGCTGGTTGCCATAATCTTGGTTTTTTTGAGGTTTAGCTGCAAGCCAGCTTTTGCACTTTCTTCTTTCACCTTCATCATAAGGCTCCTCAGTTCCTCTTTGCTTTCAGCCATTATTTACTTAATGGTATTTATCATAACTATCATAACTTTTGCTTTCCAAAAATAAAATGTACATACAAAGCATAGAAACTGAGGGGCAAAACATCATAACAACTGATAAAACATTTAGCAAGATTTAGTTTGGAGGAATGAAAAAATATTCTGTGGTTGGGAACTTCTGGAGGGGACATGGTGGACTGAGCAGCCGTGCCCTCGGGCTTAGCGGTTGGAACTGACAATGCGGCAATTTTTTTCGGGCTCAGGCAGGTTTTCCTGAAGCCCAGAAACTGTTTTCCTTTTGACAAAGGAAAGCACCTGGAATCACCCCATCTGTCCTCTGGACGGCTGCTTGTAGCCACATCACAAACAGCATTTTGCATTCGACTGGTAAGAGCTAGCTGGGAGGCTGGGATGTCATCATTTTCCAAGCCGCACTGTAGCCTTAAAGGGACACTAAGACCGGCCACCCCATTTCTAAATCACCAAATTTGTATATATATTTTTAAGTGTGTGTATCCTAAGAGAGGCTTTCTACAGCAAGGAGAAGCTGGCTCTCTTGGTGCTTATCATTACTTTGGGGATTACTTTCAAAAAATTCTTTTTTAAGTTTTGGAATTCATTTTCCTTCCAAATATAAAGGAGGCTTGAGAGTAAACAATTGTCTTCCTGTTGTTATTTTGGTATTAAATTAGAAGATATTAGCATTTTCCCACACACTGATTGGCTGATTTAAACCATCAGCTTTCTGTTTCTACTTTTCCTTGGGAACAGTCTGTTTATCTCACTTTCACTTTGTGTAAACATACTTCGGAACTTTTCCATATCTTCGACTTTCACTAGTTAAGCTCCTAGGAAGCGCCATCATCTACTGCATGAGTCATGGAGGATTTTAAACGTATTTTTTCTGACTCCTATCAGATTTTAAACAAATCTTTTCTGACTCCTATCAAGTTTTTATACAAGACATTCAGGACATTGTGGAAAATATGAGCTCTAAAATGTGTCATCTGGTTGGGGACATAGTGGATGAAATTGAGGAATTCAACAGTGATAGAAATGTTTCTTCTAAGAATGAGATTGGGATTTCTGTTGAGATGCTGGGTGAAAATTGGATAATGGAATTGGAGAAATTTAAAGGAGAGAGGGATCTGCAAGCAATAAGTAAAACTGACTTTTTGGTGAAATGCCATGAAAAAGTAGGGGTCATTATGTATGGGCGGTTTTCTGAAGAGAAGTTGGAATTTTTGAGGCAGGCAGTTAGGCTGTTTGATTTTTTCAAGAGAAAAGCTCTGTGCACATTGTGGGGATATGTAAATGCTTTGGTTTATTTTGGAGTGGGATAAGGGTTGAAGAATGTTCATCTGGTTTGCTTTAAGGATTTGATGTTATTTGCCTTTAAAGATTTGGATTTACTGTTTTGAATTGGCTTTGTTTTTTGGGTTTATTAAGATAAAAATTATTAAAACTGTTGTATTAGGGTTGAAGAATATTTATCTGGTTTGCTTTAAGGATTTGATTTATTTTATTCCCTTTTAAAGATATAGAATTTTTGTTTTGAATTGTCTTTGTTTTTTGGGTTTATCAAGACTTGGATTATTAAAAATGTTGTACTATTAAGTATAATAGCAGACAACTTATGCACTTTTTAATTTGATTCTTATTATAGAAGACAGAAATGTATAGAATAGAGGTAGGAAGGGAATAATTAAATATGTTTTATGTTTTGGAGGGGATAAAGATGTTTGGGAGGTTTATATGAACTTTTTTTCCTTTATTTTAATATAAGGGGAAAGGTGGGGAGTAACTGTACTTAGTGAGTTTTATTATGTGTTAAAGTGGAATGGCTTAGATAAATAATGTGGTATTTTGGTTTAATATAGAGTAAGAGATTGATTATGGAAATGTTTGTATATCCTTGCTGTTAAAAGTCAGAAGCCACATCTTTCTGTAAGTTTGAAAAAAAAAATTATCTTGTGTTCCTGAACTTTTTTAGTTTATTTTCTTTCTTCGTAGTTTTTTGGGGGGTTTGTAGTTTTTGTTCTTCTCTTGAAACCTAATAAAATTTACTATAAAATAAAAAAAAAATTAAGAAAATCTTGTCAGATCAGTTGAACATTTGCAACTTCTGGAAGAAATATGAACTGAAAATGGAAGAACCGCATATTTTAGTGTGTTATTATTATATTACTATCCAAATGAGTAACTCATCCTATTCACACTCTCTTTATAATTTTGATAATATTAGATAAATAACTGATAGAGTTGTACATTAAACATTAGATATTGAATTGCTATTAATAATTTTTGAGAGAAATATTTTACATGTCAGAAGACATGCAATGCAAGTGTAATTGAGATTAGACTGCATGCATTAAATAAATACTTCTCCTGCTCATATAAATGAAACTGAAATATTTAGTGTTTGCTAGATCTTGTTTATAGTCCAAGTTAGGCTAAGAGGTTTGCGAACTAAAGCTGCCTTTTCCAGCCTGGGCATCTTCCATATGTGTGGACTCTAACTGTCACTGGATTTTCAGCCCTGGAAATTGAAGAGCAATGCAGGTTGGGAAAGGTTGGAATAAAAGTTTAAATGATTTTTATTCCTTCTTCTCTTTTGCACACCATCTCATATTATTAACTAGGTTCCCCAGATTCTTCAGAGATTCTAGGGATCTAGATTGGGGTTTGCTAGAAAGAAGAGGATGAAATCATACCCTTCATGAATTTTGTGACTGTCTTTTCAAATTTGAAGCCCTTCCTATATAGACCTATATAGTTTGGCTTGAGGTACCTTCAGGACCACTTCTTCCATGTGAAATTGAACTGTCTAATACAGTATTCATTAGATTTATTATTAATAATAGCTCATTTTCAGAAAGCAGGGACCTGCAAACTGTTTTTTTTTTTAATGCTGGTTCACATGTTATGGAATAGCCTTTCCCTGAGGCCAGATTGATACCAACCCTGAATTTTTTTGAACAGCTGGATTCAAACTGTTATTATCTGAGCCTCATTAAAATCTTGATAAGTTTGGACATCCATGTTTGTGTGAGGTGAGTTTCAACATTTGCTTTTAATGTTGCAAGATGTATATGGAAAATACTGGATTACAAATATAACTCTGACCCATGTAGCCATGAAAATCTTATAATATGGAATAATCCCATTTTAAAAATAGTATCTACTTTTTTTTAATAAACTATATATCCCACATTATAATTGCTTTGAATCAATCAGTTCTGAGGAACCTATTTTAAAACTTTTGCAGATTTTTTTTAGTGACATTTTCACTGTCAATCAAAAATGGTAGTATATTCTTGGCAGTATAATGTTATTTGGTTTATTTCGGCCCAGATCTGATAAGTGCTTCTGAAGTTCCACAATGATAAGATGCTTGAGACATTATCAGTGGCTCTTCAGCCAACAACCCTTTTTTATATTCTTTGTTGGAATTTGCATGAATTTACATGCACTTTGAAATAACAAGCTTGAATGTCCTGTTCTGGTAAATCAATGGAGGATTGCATTAAACTATGTAAAGTTACTTATGATCTTCAAATGATGCTAATGCCTCATACACATAAAAAACTACTTCATGTATACTAGATCCATCAGAGAATGTTCAGTAAGAGTTGGTTATAATCACCTTGCTGTTGGAGACACAACTCAGAAGATGGAACATTAATCCATATGGTTTGGTCTTATTGTTGCATTTTAGGCCTACATAAACAAGATCGTTAACATGATTCTGGATCAAATATTGTATGTTAATGTAATGGTTGCCTATTCTAAAACACCATCAGACTCACGAGTGTGAATTCAAAGATACTGATTTATTAAAGAATAGTATGCAGGATCACAGAGAAAGCTGAGAATGATGAACGCGCGCCAAATTCAAACTAAAAACCCTCGGTGCAAATAAAATCCCTCCCCACGTAGAATCTTCTCAAGTTCACAATCCCAGGTGCTCCTAATGGTTTCTGATGGTCTGTGGGAAAAGTCCTTAAACAGATAACATAACCCAAACACATTCCATTGTACTGATTTCACATACAGAGCTTGGTACAAGGTCTCACAGCAGCTCCCTCCCAAACAGAAATGCGCGTCAGCACCATGGCATGTGAAACGTTACGATGTATAAACTACATTGAATCAGTGAACATGACAGTTAAAGATGAGCATTTTCTACATGGTATTTGGACTCTATCAAGATACCAAGAATTATTGATTTTGGGGGGCAAAGAGTTGACTAAAACAATTACTGTACAACAGTAAAAAGGGATATAGCAGTGTGCAGCAGTGAATTGCTGATATGTGTAGTTTATCAACATTTTTATGAATTCTCCAGTGTCCTACAGATCCTGTATTGTTATTGTTGTTAAATGATTTTTTAATCCTTTGTATATAGGCTGACCATAGGTACCATTTTGAACGGGACAGTCCCATTTTTTTTAACAGTTCTCAACCATCCCGTCATTTTAATATAAATGTCAATTTTGTCCCATTTTTTAAAAAAATGTTGGAGCCATTATTGGGAAAAGCAGGAAAAACTGATATTGAAATGGAGGCTGACTTACCCATTGGCAGTAGTTCTCAATCCGGTGGGAAACCTAGAACGGAACCGCAGGAACAGCTGATTGGCGGTGAGCAAGAGGAAGAGTCGCTGCCACCAATCAGTGCAGTGGAAGACGGTCAGAAAAGCATGCCCAGCAGAAAAGAAGCTGATTGGCTCTCAGGCCAAAATGGCAGGAAGAAAATAAAAGGGCGCGCCAGAGAGGAACAGGTTGTCGGGGACAACTGTTCACTAGACTGCTCTGTTCCTGTTCTTCTGCCCCAGCTCGCTGCCTTCAGCCCTCCTGAGCTTCTCCAGCCTGCTGCCCCCTCCCTTCCTGTCCTCTTGTCCCAGCTCACTGCCGGCTTCAACTGTTCTGTACTTCTCCAGCCTCCTGCCACCTCTGTTCCTGTCCTCCTGTCCCAGCTCACTGCTGCCCTCAGCCCTCCTGCAACCTCTCTGCCCAACACCACCCCTGAACCAGCCTCTCCGGGCCCAACCACTGCTGCACCTCCACCTCCTGCACCTTCCCAGCAAGGACCAGCAAATGGATCTTAAAAAGTCTTTAAAACTTTTTTTATCATCTTTTTCATGAATAAGGAATATTACATAATATTACATAAGTTTAACCCTGTCCCATTTTGCCATCCCAATATCCCGTTTTTGTCTCAAGGAAATATGGTCAGCCTATTTCTATACCACCTTATGGAAACCTCATTTCCATTTCCTTATGAACTGAATAAATAAAATATGATTTTGAGTTAGACTGTTTTCTTTTTGACAAACTACAGGGAAGTGGATTTTTAAGTAATATAGTTAAAATTGTTGCACTTCTGTTTATAACATAAATTCCAGGCTTTCTATTAAGATTGTATCAGTTCTTTAATACTATGTATGTATCAGTGCTTTTCTTTTGTCGATTATTTAATATGGTAAAATAAAAATTAAAAGACCATAATATAGGTTGGGATCATACATCATATGAAACCATACTAGAGCTTAGTGCAGTTTGTGAAGCCAGCCATGATAATTTATTCAATAAACCCAACCACTTCTTATTGCAATGCATGAACCCAAGTAACATGAATTTAAATACTAGTTTAATCAATAAAATAAGCTAATTCTTACCAATTTTAGTTAACAAATTGAATTTTAGTTAACATTTAATGCTTATTACAATGGTATAAGCAAACTATGTGGTTCAGTTGGCTCTATAATACGGGGAGAAGAATGTATTAGTGTGTGACAAGAAAATATATATGGAATCTGATAGCATCTACAAGACTAACTAACTATATTGCAACGTTAGTAGTACTACACATCATCAGATGGATATCTGTGCCAGCTTTGGTGAGATTTATGGATTTGTATGCCATACAGCTAAACTTGGTGCTTTTCATAGTGGAGAATAGAAAGGGTGGTGGTGGTGGTGAGTTATGTAAATCTGTGGCAACAAAGCAGATACAGAATCTGGTAGGACCTTCAAGACTACTCTTCTTATGAAGTGAATGCTTATACTCCAATAAAGGTAGCTAGTTTTGCAAATGTTACCAGATTCTGTGTCTATCTAGAATCTGCTATTAGTAGTTCAATGTTTTAGGCAGAGTAATAAAATTCAGAAACAAAATTATTTTTCAAATTGTTTTTAATGAAAAAAATACTGTGTGAATAGATTGGCAGTATAACAAAGACATTTTAGCTGATTCAAGGAAAACAGATATCTGGCAAAAAAGGAGGAAATCCAACATTTTAAATATTTATTTATGATCAGCCATTTCTTCAAAATATGGATATAAGACTAAACCCTTATTTCATCACAAACCTAAACACATTACTAAAGAGAAAATCCCAGTCTGAATTTAATTCCAAGTGATGTGCTTGGGATTGTAATTCCAATAGACAATCATGTAATATAATTATTAACCACTGTAATATCTCTGTATTAGTTTTCTATTCTTTTGTACAAATAATTTCCACATTCCTGATCCTAGCCTCATATACTTACAAGTAAGGCTAATTAATATTAGTGGATTTATTTTAAAGTTATGTGCATTTAGAATCATATACATTTCTATACACATTTTGGTTTGGACTAAGCCTCAGGCTATAATTCAGTAAGGCTATGATGATGGCACACTTTTTCTGTATCTGTCATACATATATGTATCTTAGATACATATTATTTTCCAGCAGTTTCTAGAGCTCAGAACAATAGATTTCTATAAAATAAAACATGAACATTCATAAGTTTGCTACTTTACAGCAATGAATATTTTCTTCAATGAGTGTTTACTGCCCATTCCAATGATGATTGAAATGCTACTTTGTGTAAACCACATTGATAATTCAGTCTTAGCACCAAATCAGAAGGAAATGGTTCATAGGCTGTGTTGACATACTTAGTTATTATTGGTGGAGTAGAGCAGGAGGATTTTCAGAATTCTTTCTGTAAGCAGCTAATCTTTATCCCTGTCTGACTATATGGGGAAGGAAGATGGAATAAAGCTAGTGATACAATTCACTTTTGCGAATCCTATTAATTTATTTTCATAGAAATGTATAACAATTATTTTTATGAAATTCCTGTGTGCTTTTCCTGGTGTGACAAATAGTTTCAGAGCAGAAGTTGGATGAGTGATCCCTACTTCTTCCAGCATTGTAATCCTGATGACCTTTTGGTACTGAAGATGCTTTTAGAAAAAAGAAAAATAGGATGAACTCATCCAGTTTGGTTTGAACATGCATTTTCTTGGAAACAGTCTGATTCTCACAACACCTTTAGTACTGTTTATAATTAGGGTGTAATCACAACCATGTATTGCTGCAAATGTATATTGACCTTTGCATGCAGCACAAGTGTTAATAAAGACAACTCCTTGTATAAAATAACTGAAAGACTGTGTATGCTATTTAAAAACTTAAGGTGTCATACACAGAAAGTGTAACAATTTCAATAGAGTTTCTTTCTAAAAATATGTATAGTAGATAATTTTGTAACATTTTGAATTTGATGTCAAATATTAAGAAGTAAATCCTCAGGCCTTCATTTGGGAAGCATTGCTATGCCAGGGTACTATCCTAACGCATTTTCAAAACAATTGCCATTAAAGTCAAAAGGACTTACTTTTAAGAAGTTTAGTAGTACAAGTAACATAGACCTGTCCCCTTATATTGTTGTTGTTGTTGTTAGTTGCCTGTGAAAGTTGGACATTAAAAAAAGGAAGATAGAAGAAGAATTGTGGTGTTGGCGAAGATTATTGAAATACCATGGACTGTCAGAAGAACAAACAAATCAGTTTTAGAAGAAATACAACCAGAATGTTCCCTAGAGGTGAAGATAACTAGGCTTAGACTCCTTATATTATTAACACTGTGCAAATTACCTTTATCCTGAATTTATACTGAAATCCTATGAAAATCTATTCAGAATTAAAAACGTATTAAATATATTGGAGGTTACTACCAAGGAGTTTGTCTATAATTGTTTAGCTGTAGTTTGATGAAGAAAGTGATTTAGATACTATGTTGCTAACTTCTAAATGCTCTTCCATATTGGAGTGCCCTTTTGCCTATCTTGCTAGATAATAGACTGGTTTTTCTCCCAGTTTTCCTAGTTCAAATTTAGAAGACAACATTGCTGCAGCATGCCCCATTTTAACATTTTTCCTGCCATATGTCTTAGTGTGATCCACTCTCTAACAGAGATGACTCATACCAGTTTCTAATGCATTTAAACCTTCTTAAAACTGAAAGAAATATCTTTAGAACAGAAACCTGATCCATTTGCATATATAATAGGGACTGATAAGCCTCTAACTATGCTACTTGAAATAAAATATCCAATATCCATATTTAGCTAGTGGCTGGAAAGCATTACATTAAATATAGATGCTGGTATAGTCTGCAAGTTTAAGTGTTCCAACTCTTTAGAATGAATTTTTGAGACAGGGAAAGAAAAATATCCATTTACCCATCAGACCCAAGATTTGTATTTTTTATTGGCCCAGATATGTTCATTCAGGCTATGATGATCCCTGTCTCTTTTGATACTGTATTCTAAGCTTCTCCAGCTGTTCCACACATTGTGTCTGGGTCAACTTCAGTGTCCGGTTCTCTTCTGTCAGGTCTGCATACTCCTTCGTTAACTGTGCAGCATCCCTGTTCTCTTTTTCGGCTTGATCTAGCCTAGTGATCAACTCTTTTCTGAAAAGGAAAACAAAAATTGTCTTTTATTTTCCAAGGTTAGTCTGCAGGTGAACACAGATACTTTGGCTTGGATCCAAAGATCCATGAATAAAAGAAGAAAAAGGAGAACTGCTTTCTGAAAACTCTTGTACATCAGTTAGTGCAAAACTTATGAACTGGGAATGCATTACACATGTCCTAACAAGCAGGAACCATGCTGAGATGAGGAATAAGTCTCTAGTGTTTTACTACTGCTACATTAGACAGAAAATCCTAACAAACTGAAGAAGCGTGAGAAAACCCATACAGATAAACCCCAAAAGTCAAGGCGGGTCTGTTCTGTGTCTCTTTGAATGACTGCTCAACTCCTCGCTACTACGCATGTGTTTTCCCCCCTGGATAGGGGCCCCCTCCTGCTCACCATCAGTGCTCATGCCAACACATCTTTCTTAGAAAGGGTAAATTATTATTATTACAGGAACTCCTGTGATACTTTTATTTAACAAAGTATTTCAAGTGACAAATTACTCACTTGAAACTTAAGTGCTTAACTTATACAACTGTATATAATATATAGTAAAGGTAAAGGTTTCCCTTGACATTAAGTCCAGTCGTGTCCGACTCTAGGGGGTGGTGCTCATCTCCGTTTCAAAGCCGAAGAGCCGGCGTTTGTCCGTAGACACTTCCGTGGTCGTGGCCGGCATGACTAAACAGAACGCCGTTACCTGCCCGCCGAAGCGGTACCTATTGATCTACACACATTTGCATGTTTTCGAACTGCTAGGTTGGCAGGAGCTGGGACTAGCAACAGGAGCTCACCCCGAAGGACAAAACTAAACATCTAGGGCTAAGTTTACCCAAATTCTGATTAAGAGACACAGTGCTGTGCTTTGAATCAGCTGTAATAAGTAACTATGATCAAGATGCTTGTCATAATGGGAACTGCTGCAGAATGACTACCCTAGTCCACAATTTCATAGCTGATGGGTAATAAAGGCTTCTTATGGAATATCGACAGTACTATACAGAACAATTTTAGGTATTATTTGCCCCCTAGAGAATATAGAGCTATATTCTCTAACTGCCTCCAGCCAATTTTTTTTAAACATTCAGTGTTCCTGAGCATTTGATCTGCTCTTTGAGAAACTGGGTTTTATTCATTGCCTGAGTTGTTTTTTTCAATATATGTCTATAAGCCAAAGTTTCCCACAATCAATATACCTTTTTGATTAAATACTTAGAATAACTTTTCTTTCTCCTTTGTAACTGTGCACTTTCAGTGAGGCTGTTTAGCAGAAACACAAACAAAGCAGTTTTTATTAGTGAGTTTTTATTAACTGCTACCATGACAGCCAATGAAAAAGAGAGGCAGAGGGGATGCCCTGGAATCCAGGCAAACCTATCCTATGTCCCTCCCAACTACTTGCTCCTTGACCCAGGAAACCACTGAGAAAATTCAGCTGCTGTGATTTCTTTTTTGTACTTTCCTGCAAATGATTTCACCTCTTTTGTATGTTTGCACATGCGTGTTTGTGTGTGCAAATAAATGGAGGATGCTGTGTGTGCTTGAATCTGTGGTGCTGTACATGAGAGATGAAGGAAGGAAGCATGCTGAAGCACTCCCCACCACCATCTGACCAGGGCTGTCTGTTCTGCGTAGCCTTCCCTGTACAAGGATGCTTATTCCAGGGATACATTTTCTTGATCAAGGAGCAGGTTAGAAAGATGAAAAAAAAAATACAGCTAAAAGGATATTTCCAGTCATCTGAATCTAAAACAAAATTTGAAGTCAACCTGTGTAAACTACCTCGATCCAACAACCATGACAACAACTCCTTCTAATACTAATATGGTTAAATACATTTTATCACATATGCCTTATTTCTTTCAAATTTACTACATTGTGAATTAGTTCCCATAGCATTTTCATTAAGACTTTATCTCAGATATCTCCTGTTCCTTGGGTGAAAATTGGGAGACTACCACATTGTATTTCATATTTTATTTTTAATGGTTTCTTCCAGATTTTTCTAACCTAATGCCCTCCAACATCCCTAAAATCATGGCATCCGGTTGAAGGAAGCTGGGTTCTCCATTAGTTAACGAATGCCCATGAATAGCTTGCTAATTTGTAAAAGCAAATCCAAATTATTGGATATAAAACTTGTAATTTTTTCTTCATGCTTCGAAAGCCAGAATTTATACAGATTTCTAAAGCACTTTCAAAATCATTGCATGGTAAGTAAAATCAGGACAGGTGCTGTCTTGGCAGAGAAACATGAAACACTGGGAGAGTACACACCTATGTTAATCCAAGTCACATGTTCCAAGTATTCACAGAGATAAACACACTGCATTTTTATTCCACCTTAATTAATCATCAAACCAGTTTCTGACTCAGCAACAAACTGTTATTTGTGAGATACAGAAAAAACTTACTTTCTTTCTTCAAGCAGTGCAATTTCTTTTTTGACTTCATAGTATTCTTCTGCTATTTGGCAGTGCTGTTTGAACACCTGCATAGATTCCTTTGAGTCATGGCAGGGGGGCAGGGGCTTCATGAACAAAGGAAAAAACAAAACAAAACAGCCTGAGACTTTGCATTCAGATGAATCCTCAGAGATAGAATCTAAATTGAGTTGTCCTTTGAACATAAAGAAGAGATACTTTATTTGGCATTTCTCTTGTGAAAAGGCTTACATTTCCCCTTCTTTCTGAAGAAAAATATCTGATCTCTCATTTTTTCAGAAAAAAAGTAACTGTCCTTCATTTAGAATAGAACAGCATTTTTGTGCCTCATTTTTTTAATAAAACAGAACAAAGATTTGATCAGAATCAATGCAATAACCAAAACAGAAAAGAAACAAGTAAAATAAAATAATGCATTACTAGAATCACACTTTACACTATTGTACAGAATTCTGTTTTCTAAAGTAGAACTTAGTAATTTAAGATGTCAAGTTAATAATTTAGGGTGAACAATTGTGAATAAAAAGGTCACTATGTGTTTTTTTGGAGTATGTATTTAATTTAAAAAGTAAGCTGTCTTTCACTCTGTACTGCTATTTAGAAATGGCCATATTAGGCATACAGATACCAAATTATTCTCTGGTACTCTCCCATTTTAAGATAAATCTGTACTTTCTGTTTGCCTCATTGCCATTATTTGCCATTTACTGCTTCTGGAGGGCAGGAGTGGATGGCATCTATCTGCCCAGAGTTGTTGAGATTCAGGTGGCACACAAGTTTTAATAATAATAACAACAATAATAACAATATATTATCATTTTCTACTCCTTCACAGCTCACCGCAAATGCCCTTTTGCTTGTCTTTTGCAGCTGTGCTTTAAATGTGTCATTTTCTGACCTGAGCCATTTCAGACGCAACAGTTCATTCTGAGCTAGTTACAGCCCCAGCTCCCTTGGCTAGAGAGACTGCATGCCTCTTCCCTTCCAGTGACTGTTTGCTACCCTGTGCAACCATTTTTCCTGGGCTTCCAGGCTGCTATGCTCTCAACTGGTCAGCAGTTACCATTTTTAGTCAATTCAACAATGGGCTATTAAGTCAGTAAGCTTTTCTCACCTGTGCTTCCCACCCACTCTAGAAGCTCATGGCTCTACTCAACCTTTTTAATACCCAGAGGGCACTCTTTTAGTTTCTGCCCAGACTAGGTGAAGTGCTCCCCTTGTTCTCACATCTCCTGCCCAATAGTTTTATTTTCCTCTGGTTTCACAATGAAAAAAACCCCAAAAGCTATCAGATCATAGGCATGATACACCAACAAACTCTGGTTGAATCCTATGTCACTGCACATGTGCTTACAAGAGTTGCAACAGTTGAATGGGAGGAATGGAGCAGTATATTGGGGGAAAAGTTCCTTAGATCCTTCTAAGGCATGACATCTTTTCTCCTTGCAGTCATTGTGGCATTGTAGTTATGATGGTTCAACAAGGGGAACAAAATAAAATAAAATAAAAATAAGAGGACTGTATTAGGCTCAAGCAAGAGAATGCAAGAAGAGCTGGTGGGGGATTCCTCCGTGCAAAGAGGAAAAGAACAGGGAGAAAACAGCAACATTCCCAAAGGGTAAGGAAGGCAGTATCTGACTAGTGGGACAAGGGAATGGCCTTGAGGGACAGGAGGTAGAGCTGCTACCAAACAATGATTAGATAAAAGAAACCTGATTCTAGCAGAACTGTAAGCTGAGAAAATGTTTCAGACAAGACCTTCCCTAGTTCTCATGAAGATAAAGGGAGGGAGGGGGGGAAGTGCATTAAGACCTGCAAGATTCTGAAAAGCCTTAGAGTCTAATCAGAAAACAATAAACTGATTGGGTGAGCAGTATAGAGCAACAATTTAGTATTTTTTAGCAAGAACCTGTTTTATCACATTAATAAGTCATAAGCCGCATGTCCTACATTCTAAGGTATGATGCCATAATGCCTGTTACCTTTTCGGATTTTTATCCTCCGATTTCCTTTTTGTTGCCTTTTGACCTGAAAAAGCTCAAGCCAACATACAGATTATTTTTATCTCCACAACAATCCTATGAGATAGGTTGCATTAAGAGACATGATTGGCTTCAAATTACCCAGAGAACTCTTCCTGAGTGGGGGCTTGAAACTCCTAATCCAGTACTCTAATCACTATACAACTCTGACTCTTCAGTGTATCTTCAAAATGAACTTTTAGTCTTGTGCCAATTCACTCACTACTGTCTCAATTCAAATCAGCCTGTTGGATAAAATCAGCTGGAGTGCAGGATAGCGTGATTATTGCTTCTAGAAATTAACCTCTAATATTCTGTAATATGCCAGACAGAAATGCTGTACATCTTGCTAGAATGTCAGGGAGGCAGCAGCTCTTCTCATCACAAATGTGTCCTGTGTATGTCAACAGTGTCTTGGAAGAGTCCACTGATTTAGTTGTATAAAATATTTTGAATTCCAATAACAGAATACTTTGGGAAGTGATAAAATGATGACAGTGATCGCAGTATCTCAGAGCCATAATTTTGAGGATCCTTTGCAGGCTCATTAGTAATAGTAAACAAGCTACCTAAAATAGTGCCTTCAGTTTTTTAATCTTTTATACAATAAACACCTAGATGTCAAGAATTGCTGACTACTTTGGGTTTTTCTGTAACACCAGTCATACTGTAGCTAAAGGTATTTGGAAGAGATATTTATACATTGCTGAATAAATTCTAGTTTTCATACCCACTGAATAGGATCCACAATAATTTGCTATTGAAAGAGGGCAGTTTTAGTGGGAAGTTCCATAGTAAGCACTAAAATTCATGTCATACAAGCATGCACAAACTTGCACAAACCAAGAGTGTTTCAGATTTAGTGATCCTTAATGATCCTTACACCAGCCTTGGTGTGTAATGGAAGATGCTGTTGACATAAGAATGCATTGTCCTAGTTTTCTGCCATTGTCTATTCTATTTTGTGATTTGGATATGACCTGGGGGTAAGAGAAGGCCACCATCATGGGAACTGAGATAAGGTGATGCTACCTGGCAAAGAAGTGTTCTGTTTTATAAATAATAAAATTAATATTTTATTACATAAACATAAATTATGTGATTTTTAATGTATAAACTACATTATATGACTTGGGACATTATGATGAGACTGCTCTCCTCCATAGTGTCTTGCTGGTATTTGCCGATATCCAAATAGCTGTCCTAACAGTCAGGAACCACGCTGAGACAAGGAATAGGTCTCTAGTGTTTATTACTGCTACATTAGACAGAAAATCCTAACAAACTGAAGAAGCGTAGGAAAAACCCAGACAGTTAAACCCCAAAAGTTAAGGCAGGTCTGATCTGTGTCTCTTTGAATGGCTGCTTAACCCCTCAGTACTACGCATGCGTTTTCCCCCCTGGATAGGGGCCCGCTCCTGCTCACCATCAGTACTCATGACATCAGCTCTGTACTAATTCTTAATGCTATGCTTTTCTGTTAAGGAGTTAGGAATAGATGATAGTTTAGATATTCATATGGCACAGTGCTTATGGGAGAAAGGAGGAGCAGCAGATACAGAGTTGGCTAAAGGAAGAAGTATTAAAACATAGAGAATGACACATTAACATCAGAGAAAGAGCACTCTTATGGACATTATGATGGGCAGCTAAAGGTTCTATAATGGCTAAAATTAACTTAGTTCTGGTGGATGTGAACACTGCATCTTAATCCAAGAAAAATTGTCTAGTGATCCTAAAATAGATGGATCAGGTTTTTGTACTGCTGAAGGCCCATCTGTTTCTGAGTGGGGTGAAGTCCATGAAATATTTGAGGGGGAGACCCAGAGGATGATTCATGAAGAAAAGTAGCATGGGGCCTAACATACCAATTCAGCATGGGGACTGTGTCAGGAGACAGACCAAAGAAAGATAAAAGGTTTATCTATCAGACGATCCTCACTAGATCAGGCCAGATGCTGAGAGACAAATGAAAGTTTGCCATTAAGTTCTGTAAGTTCTTTTCCTAAATCTAGGTATGAATAGTTTTACTATTTAACAACACTAAAAGCTATCAGACAGGAGAGAGGACTGCTTGCAAAAGAATGCAAAACAATTAGTGAAGCCAAAAAGTGAAATCACTTGACTGTTCTAATAAAGCATAGCTGAAATTGCTTCTTACTGGCTTTTCTGTGAATAAAAAAGGGGAAAAACTGCTCTGTGAACCTGAAATTTTCAGCCAGAACCCTCAAAAATGTGTACACACCCATAACAGGCATCATTTAAAAAACTTATTCAGGTGATTTTTTGTGTTTTGTTTCATTTGACTGACCATCTTCATTTTGACCCAAATTGATTGATTTTTCCCCCCCGTAACTATGAACTATGTGAAACACATTGCATTAATAATTAAATTAACTTCTTAGCATACTATTTTTGACTCAAAAGTGAGGACTTGTTTAATTGATATAGATATTTATAGATAATGATATTATTATGATTTTATTAATTTTAAATTGTTTTATTGTGAACCGCCCAGAGTCCCCCATATGAGGGAGATGGGCGGTGATAAAAATATGATAAATAAATAAACTTCATTTACTGCCCTGTTAATAAGTACCAGCATTCCTCTGTTATAAAAGAGAAACTATTTCTATCCCTGCACCCTTGTTTTAGATCCCTCTATTTGTGGAGGAAAATGTTTAGAGTCACTGTGTGGGGAGTGGCACAGAATATTTATACTCAGATCAACCCTTTTAAAATGGCACAATATTACTCTTTAACCTTAGAATGTTATTTCAGTAAGCTTCAATAAAAGAACAGCTAACAATTTTGACTAATAATTGGCCTGCGACAACAAATATAAATAATAACATTGGATGTCTGCTTATAATTCTCTTGGATGCAAGTTCAATTTTTGAATTAATTTTAAATGCTATTGTTTCCATAACACTTAACAGAATATGAAAGTATCTTACTGCAGTCTCTCCTTTTTACAATAACTCAGGGAGCTGATAAATGTTCTTTTAACCATTTAATGGGTTTTATGGTTGTATGAAGTGTCTCAGTGTGAGGTTTTGCCTGGGATATTGTACTAAGAGTGCTTTGTCTTGGTGGATGACCTATAATTAAAAATTATCAGAGCAGAGGGGTGTGACCCTGCAAGTTCTTCTGAATCTTTCAGGAACTATAAGTACCATCAAACATAGTATCCTTTTAGGCTGTCCAAGGAGATTAGGTGTTGTAGGCACTGTTTTGCACCAGATCTAGTCCTTCCTATTAGACGCTAGGGAATGAACTATGGTGTCCCAAAGAGTTTTATCTTCTCTCCTATGCTGTTTAACATTTATATGAACACACCAGGAGAATAATTCAGAGCTTTGGAATGGACTGCCATTAATAAGCTGCTCCCTACTATCTAAATCCAAGGAAGCCTCCAGTTTCAAGCTGAAACAGAGGTATTGTTAGCACATTACAGTAGTCAAGATGTATTGCAATAGCTCAGCATCAAGCGGCATCCCTACATATAAACAGGGGTTAAGCAGGTTATATATGTGAAAGCTCCTTGACCCCCAGCTCTTGCAAGCTGTCTTGACTACTACAGTGTGTTAACAACACCTCTGTCTCATCTAGATTTAATTGTAATTCTCATGGAAATAATTTGAAAAGGGTACAGAAATTGCAATTGGTATAAAATGTGCGAACCAGACTCCTGGCCAATGCAAAGTACATTGCATACAAAGGGTAATATAATGTCTTTAGTAAAATATATACACTGGTTCCAGTTGCCTCCTAGACACAATTTAAAGGGAGGCATTGACTCCCTTTAATAATAAGCCTAACTGTATGTGTCAGCTAGATTTGATGGCTAAATAAATTAATAAATGGCATAAGGCTCAATAATCTTTGGGACTGTCAATCAATCAGTCTTTAATACGGTCACAGACCAGAATTACAAATAATAAAAAAAAGAAATACATTGAAATACGTTAAAATACATTAAAAATACATTAAATGAAATGAACAAAACATGATAATATATTTACAGATTAATAGAGTCGTCAATGGTCAGTCGAGGTCTGCCTAATTTGCAGACAATATAGCAAAATTTAGCTACTTTCAGGGAAGCTGAGTTATTCTGATCAGATAGCAACAACTGCACTTTTATGTTCAAAGAGATCAGAATTTCCTGGATATTTTATCAAATAAGGGGTTATTAAATGGGTTCGTGAATCCTTATAAAGAATACAGTATAGCAGGACATGTTCTATAGTTTCAATAGCCCCTTGTCCACAGGGGCACAGTCTCAACTCGTATGGGACTTTTTTGTAGCGGCCCTCCAAAACTGCTGTGGGAAGCACATTACAGCATGACAAAGTAAGCGTCCTCTGAAATTTGGAAACAGTTCTATGATTTAGGTATCTCGCTGGCTTATAAGAAAAGGCTTGATCGCCCAAAAAAACACTCTTAGGCAAAGCTGACTGGTCCTGCTGGATTTCCAGGTCTCAGATACGCTGCTTGAATATGCTAAGTGCACGCTCATAGCCCATCATTAGGAGTGCCTTTGGGACTGTCTTTCACAGTATGAACCTTCCTGGTTAGTTTACAACAACAGGAAAGATCTTTCTGAAGATGGCCCCACTTCCAACATGGATACACAGGAAAGGGCTTTTTGCCAGGCTCTCCAAAAAGGTACAGGTGGCAAAAGCACTGCTTTTGTGAACTTCTAATTGTTATGTTTTCATGTTTTACTTCAATTTTGGATTTGGCATCAATTTTATTGTAATATTTTATAGTCTGTATTTTTAAATTTTTGTAACCACTTTAAATAAATAGAACTTTTCCCAAAATTCAGCACTGCTTCTTCAGTCTACAGATTTTGTACTCCCAGAGGATGAAAAGAAGAAACTGCTCTTCCCCCTATTTTTATTTTTTACAACACGTTCTATTTATTGATTTGATTTTGACCAAACCATCTTAAAATATTTCTTTCACACTGCTGATCAGTACAAAAGATGTATTTTGTGGCATTTTGGTTGTATAAAGAGAATGAAAGAGGATCAAATTAACAAACAACTGTATGAAAGAAGAGGATCAAGGGCAAGGAGAAGACCAGGAAAGTTGTGATTGTATTGAGCTGATGATATCCTTACAAAGAGAAAGGTAACAATTGTAAAAAACAAAACAAAAAAAATGTGTAAAGTGGTGGATGGGTTTGAGAGAAAAAAAAGGATAGTTTGCATGCATAGAAAGACAGAAAGGTGGTGAATGGTGTTGGTGAAATTAATTTTTGCTACGCAGTACAGATTTAACTTTATGGACCATTTGAAGGGACAGATGTCTATTGAAACAATGTTAATTAAATGTGAATTTTCATAATGTGCATACATTTTCTATGAAAACTATGAACACTGTTCACCCTCCTTTGTATACTTTGGACCTTGCTCCTTATTTGGGAAGTGAAGTTTGAACTCAAATTTAGTCTACTGAATTTGAAGCCTACTGAATGGGGGGATGGTATGTGAAATCAAGGTTCTACTGAATTTTCTTTACTTTTCTGTTACGTCATGCCTTTAATTTCTTTTGCTTACTATTCTTACTCTTCTTCCCTACTTTGCATAACACTGCTTACCCTGAAAGGAAATAATGTGATGGGTGTGGGTCATTCTATCAATGTGGAAAAAATGTATCAAGACTATACTCACAGTACATTTGAAACAAAATTAACATGACAAAATATAGAACAATAATTCCTCCTTCTCAGTTCAGTTCTCAGAAGACAGGGTTGGACCAAAGCAGCATCTATGATATCAACTGCAACAATCCTGAAAAACTATTAAGAAATGTAATTCTGACTTTTGGAAGGGGATCCTTCAAATAATTATTACACTTATTTCCAAGTAACTTAGGGTCTAAGATCCCAAAATAAATTAAAAAGCTATCAATTTTTATTTCAAAATATGTATTAAAACTGCTATAAATTAATATTGTCTATTTTTTATTTTGAACCAGCAACTTTTTTTTCAGTTATACCCATTTTTTTGACTGAAAAAACTGACAGAAAAATTCAAGGACCAATTTTTGTAAAATGCAAGATTGTCTGGATGGATTTGATAAGTAATGATTCATTACTGAAGAACTGGTTTCTACAGTCCTTAATGAGACAGCTGTATAATTATCCTAAGAAAATCCTCTCTAGACCCAAAAGATTATAAATGTTGTCCTTGGGAAATGCCATCTTTTTGGGAAGGTGATTGCAAACTGTCAGCCCTCCCAGGTAAACAAGAAACACAACCAGATGAGCTAATTCCACCTTATTGTAAGGCTACATTAACAGAATCTTGCAAGTTTGAAAGTACAAATCTCCCACCGTCTCTTTTTACAGCCTTAGATCCTTCCTAAGTTTCTTTCTCTGACCATTAAGCAGTTGCAGCCTCCTTCCTCTTTTATCTGATCATTCCCTAGGCAGCATCTCTTCCCCTCGTCCCTCAAGGTCATTCCCACATACCACTACACAAACATAGCGGTAACCTAACTATAGAAATTTTGGAATGAAGTTCCTTATCTAAAGGTCAATCTCAGTTTAAGTTTTTTTTTTAATATGGGGACTTAATTGGATCATCCTGAAGACCATTCTAAGTATCTATTGGGTAAAGTCACTTGGATATGCTTAGAAGTGGATTCTGGCTGGGCAGGTCCTATGGAACTGATTGAGACACAGTCTTGCTTGATTATCCAAGAAGTTTCAACTGATTAGTCCTGATGAAGTGAATAGGGTCCTTGGGCTATGAGATCTACTACTTGTTTTTAGATCCATGTTCCTTTTGGCTAGTCAGTGCCTCCCAGGAGGTGACATGTGGTAGATCCAAGCTGTGCTGAATGCTTCTTTGCTGGAGGGAGAGGTTCTATCTGTTTTGAAAGATGAGGTAGTCCATCTGTGCTACAGATAATCCTTGGGCCCAACAGGACAATTTTCATCTGGTCTCCAAAGTATCCAAAATCTGCTTCCTCTAGGATCCTTTGAAGCTGTAAGCCAACCACCCTCTCAACAACTTTCCCTTTCTAAAGGGTGGTTGGCTCCCAGCTTCAAAGGGCCCTTGAGGAAGCAGCTTATTTGGACTCTTTCCAGTCAGATTTCAGGCTAAGTTATAGTACCAAAACAACATTGGTTACACTTGTGGATGACCTCTGCAGGTCTCGTGATGGTGGGTGGTACATCTGTCCATGCCCTCCTAGATCTTTCAGCAACTTTCAATATCATTCATTGTGGTATCCTTCTGGACTGCCTTAGGGGGCTGGGAGAGGGAGGCACAATTTTATGATGGGTTACCTCCTTCCACTGAAGCCAGTTCCAGTTAGTATTGGAGAGAAAGGGAGATATAAACCTAGACCCCCATTTGTGTGGTGTGCCTCAGGGCTTAACTCCTTCTCCACTCCCTTGAACATCTATCTGAATGAAGCTACTAGGTGAGATCATCCATCAGCATGGGGAGAGATATCACCAGTGTGCTGTTAATACTGTTATATATCTTTGTACTAGGTTGCACAAGTGATGCTGTAAAGGTGCTTACCCAGTGCTAGAGGTGATAAGGGTATGGATAGGGAAGAACAGGTTGCATTTCAACCCTAGAAGACTGAATGTCTCCAGGTTTTGGAGCCCCATGATACTGAAGCTGTTCTATCAATAGCTCTAGATAGGGTAGCACTTCCCAAGGCAGAGTTGGTGCACAATCTGGGGGTCCTCCTAGATTTACAAATCCTGCCTGAGGAGCAGGTGGTGTAATGGCTAGGAGAGCCTTTGCACAAATCCATCCTGTGCACCAGGTGTGCCCATTCCTAGATTGGGAGGCTCTGCCTATGGTCACTCATACAGTACCTTAGTCACTTCCCATTTAGATTATTGCAAAGTTCTCTACATGGGTCTGCTCTTGGAAAGCATTTGGAAGCTTTAACTGATTCAGAATGTGGAGACTTTTGGGATTGATTGCACATGGGATGCACAACCCAATATATGTGCATTTCAGACTGTGAGTTGTTTGTAAGATGCCTCAGCTTTCGTATTTATTATATTTGTTTTTAATCGTATTTCTGTTGTGTTATCTTGCTTTTTTGTTCTTATCCACCCAGTTATTTGCTTAAGTTGGGCAGCTATATAAATTTTCTAAATAAATTGAGAACAGGGATAGAGAAAATGCAACTTTGAATTTTTTCCCCTGATCTTGCAGAGACTTTTGATAGTATTGTTTGGACATAATTACAGAGGATTCACTCCTGTAAACCATTTTCTAGAAGATAGCATTAGATTCCTACTTTGAGATGCCTCAAGGGACTATTTTTCTATTTCATATTTATATGAAGCTGATGGCTTCTTAGACGATTTAGGCTAAAATATCATCAGTAGTGTAATAGTATTCAGTTCAATTTCTAATTGACATATACAGTAAGCAAGCTTGTGCAGAACCTATTGTGGTGCATGAGTTCAGGTGTGAACTGGATGTTGAAGCTGAAGACCAGTTCCTGGCTCCTCATTTAAAAAAGGCATGAAGGATAAGAAATTCTCAAATCCTTGTGCCTGTTCCTGGACCGGGATAGCTTGATACTGCTGATTCATGGTTCGTAACCTCTGAACAGACTGCTGTAATGCAGTCTATGTGATGTCACCCTTGAGACTGGTCTAGAAGCTAGTGCTGGGCAGGAGTGTGGCAGCTAAGTTACCGACTGAGGCACCTTACTAGGCATGTATTTCATGTATTAAAATATCTCCACTGGCTGCCAGTTCACTACTGAACCAGACTCAAATGAGTGGTAATTTAAATACATCAGCCACCAAGATACCTACAATCTCTGGAGGGACACATGCTTTGCATACTATAGATTACAGATTGCCACTTGTTTACCACATGGAAACAGGCCATATCTGTGAGGGCTCCATTCAATGAAAAACAATCAAACTGTGAGGAAGGCACCAGCCAATTCAAATAGGCTAAACCTATAGATAAAAATGTTGGGCTTCTATGTAATTTATATAGACAAAGTTTTTAACTGCTGTGCAAATTTTAATGTTTGTTGGTTTAGTCTTGGGCTATAAATTAATAAATAATATTTTAATTATTTAATTATTAATTATTTAATTACTTTAATACTACTATATACCATTTTGAGATTTTTAGAATGAAATACACCAAAGAATACTTTTCAGAATATTAGTAATGGTAACAGCAACAAAAACAAGTATACAAGTAACAGCAGATTTAGTGGCTGAAAGCACGCAAGGGGTATTTATCCCTTTGAAGCCAAACAAATACCAAATCAGATTTTTATCATTTAATGAATCTGATTTGGAAAACAAAAGTTTAGGCAGGCTTTTATGTCATCTTTGCATATTCTGTAGCAAAATGGTCCAGAACATGACAGAAGAAAGTAATGGCATGTGCAGTTGACTAGATACAATATTCAGGGAAGGAATATATGAATATTTATTTCCTGGACATGTCTTATCTATTATATTAGCAGCTCAATATTTCTATCCATGCACATATATTACTCACTATTTGCACACTAGAATTTCTATTGTAACAGGAGACTATAGCAGTAATATGAAATTCACTGTAGCTATTTGAGAACAAAGGTACCATATTGTCAAGACCATGTTTTTACCAGTTGTAGCATATGACTGTGGTGCTAGAGAAAATTGTTACCTTGGACCACAGTAAGAACAAATCATTCCGTACCAGACAAAGTAAAACCAGAAGCTCCCTGGATGCATCAACAATGAAGCTAAAGCTTAAATACTTTGGACATCTGATGCAAAGACAGGAGGATACTTGAAAAAAGTAATTGAAAAAGATCACAGAAGACAAGATGTATAGATACTATTACTGATGATACCAACAAGATCTCACAAGAACTCGGAGAAGTAGCTATGACAGATAATTCTAGAGAAATGATGACTACCAGAAGAGTCAGAAGCAATTGAATTCCTGAGCAACAGTCTAAAATACAGTAGGCCTAATTCCCTATGTTCAGGGGCAACTGCTTCATAGCGTATTTCATAAATTTGATTGATTTCCTGTTCAGGTTAATGATCTTCCCCCCCCCTATTTACAAAAGGACCAAATGCATACTTCTGATTTGCACACTATGTTCAGCTTGCCTTACGTGTTTAGGCTTTCATGAATGTTTCTATTGTTATCCACTCTACAAATCCCCTTTCCAAAACTAGAAAACTTTTTTATTCCTGGCTTAAGCAGCTCTTATCTTTTCCCCCCTTTCTATAAAGAGAAAGGCAGCCCATCTGTCTAACAAATCTGTCATTTCCCTCTTTCCATGCTTCTCATTCCCGTAATGTCATTTTTAGTCAACCACTTGTATGGATTGCTTTTTAAAATTTTAATAGCTCAAGTTGTCTCCACCAATGTTACATTTTGTATCTTTAGAATTATCCATTTGGTATAGTTTGCCCTCTGTTATGATCAGATCTGTATTTGAGTTCCAAGTTGTGTAGTCATCCCACTTGGATCAGATTCCCATCTGTGACAAAGCCATCTTCAAAAAAATAATGGCATATATAGAAGTAACTCTCAAAGTGTTGAACAGAAATTACTCAGAAGCATATAGCTTTTCATCCTTAGCCTTCTAAATTAATTTGTTTCTATATGAACACATACTGATCTATTCCCAGAATTCTGAAGTTATGATGATATAAACCAGTGAATAATTCAGTGTTTTTTTTTCAAAGTGTTTACTTTTATAGCACCTTTGTCCCTACTTATTCTTTTCTTCATTGTAAAATTATCACATAGCAAAACATGAAAAAAGTTATATGAATTAACAATCAAATAAATATATTGTAGACTTCACACATGATGATGTACACTCTTCTTTGGAAGAACTGTCTCAATGTAGGAGAAATAAATGCCACACGTGAAGTAGCTCAAACAGTTTGTAATATTTAGTGACAACTCTATTTCTAGAGGTTTATGCCATATTTGACCATATAAGAAATAGACAATTAAGTTTGGAAAAAAAACAGGCATGTAGAGTAACTTGGAAGTTCCTTTATTCTAATCCAGAATTCTAAACACAATGACTCATTACACTTTGAACTGTGTAATGAGTATGTAATGCTATTCCTACATACACTATATAGCAGAACAACCTTCTTCAAACAATGCAAGTTGGGAATTAAGAGTTGAAATCCAGTGCATTTGGAGGATAGCAGGTTAGGAATGGGAAGATTCCTAACCAAAATACTGAATTAAGAGGATAAGAATAAGAGAATCATTGATTCTACCTACTTAAAACAAGTAGCACCCAAAGAAAAGCAAGAATAATTAATGTGTATTAAGAACCAACATTAAGAAAGGGAAAAAAGAAGTTAATACAGAATTAGACTGGAAAGGAGATGATACTATTTAAGGAGAAAGTTGTTGGAAAATGGGAAAATTTGTCATAGAATTAGACAGAATTCATACTGGTAAAAACCATATGATAAATCCTTCTCAAACACCACTTAATCCATGCCAAAAAAAGCAGAACCAGCAAAGATTGTTAGAAAGTTTAGAAGCAATCTGATATATTCCTTAAACGTTATTCTTCCAAAATACTGTGATTGGACAGCACTGATACAATGATTATTTATTATTTTAACATTTACAGAACTTTACATCAAGCCCTCCTTCTCCCTCTTCTCTCTTGGCACTTCTCATTATATAAAAAGTTTAGGAAGAATCAGTTGTGACATGTCATGACTATCCACTTTTTTTGTTTTTGTTTTAGGCTGATTCTAGTAATCTTTATTCAGTTTTGGCTTGGCAAGAAAGATGTATTTAGCCATTGTGATGTGTAAATTTTTGTTTACTCTTAATATTATGTTTAAATCAGTCAGCTATGGCTTATTTAATTAGCTATTCTTAAAACAAATCCTAGTTTAGAGCAAGGTGTGAACCTGTGCAGGTGAAAAAGGATGAGCCAAGGATAGGGAGCATAACTGCATGCAAGAGTTGGAGACAAAAGCACACCATGAACAAAAGGAAACAGGCAAGCAAAGAAACAAAAGCGTCACAGCCTTGCTAGGATGACAACTGGATGAGACGTTTGCCTGTTGAGACTTCCACTATCTCTGCCATATTGCTCCTTAAAAGTTGCCTGATAAGCTAACAAGGAGGGTAGGGCAGAATTGCCTAACTAGCTAGCACTTTGCTAGAAAGTGTCTGTTTTCTTTGATATGGGAGACAGAGAAAGGTTGGGTGATGCTGTCCTGGAAGTAATCAAATATGGAAAACACATTCCTTCTTTTTCAAGCTTCTTGATCAAAGATTTTATTTCAGTGAAGCACTTGAGTATACTTCAGCTCATCTATACTAAACAAAGTTCTTGCCCTCACTGGGGCTTATAAAATGTGCATTTATAAGTCAAATCTCAGGCTAAAAATGTAAAAATAATAAAGAGACTTCATAGAATTAAAAATAAAATACTGTGCAAAATTATTTAGAGATAAGTCCCTTTGAGAAAATATGCAACTCTTTTTAATTTTTTTGCAAATTTTAATTTCCAAAACAATTTGACTGGTCTTGGACCCTACAAACATGCCTGTATGTGCCTGCATCGCAGTACATTCAAGGTACTGGCACACCTTGACAAAATTGTAAAATAGTATTTTTCAGTGGACTTTTAATGAGAAGATCAAGAGGCAACTGATGGGTAAAAGGACTGTTTTGTTTATTTAGAACACTAATTGCACAAATTGTGCAATATTAATATCACAGTTATGATTAGTGTTTTACAACAATGGTGTGATCCTCAGATAAAGGACCTTATGCAATTAATGATATTAAAATATGTTAAATATTTCTTTTTATTAGTTCTTTGGAAACTAATAAAATTAAAAAAGTGATTCCAACATTTTTTCAGGACTCTCACATCAATAAATTCTTGTGCACTGCAGGATATGAATCATTTGCTTAGAGTTCAAAAGCTTTTGCCACAAATTATGCTTACATTGTTGGTCAAAATGTCTTGAAAGCTTTGAACTGCAGGAAAATGCAGTTAAAATCCTATTTCTTTACTGTTCCTTTCTTCAAAATCTTTGACCTCCAATTCTCACCTGCCAACATACGTCTAATTGACACACACAACCCAAACTGACCAGATCGTTCTTCAGAATTCTCTACAATGACTATTCTATACCAAATACCACCTGAGAACCTCTTAATAACTTAATTGCATATACATGTGGATTCTCATTAGCAATAGTATGTTATTGATAATTTTAAAAATATCCTCCATATTATAGCTTTGGATATCAAAAACAAAACAAAACAGAGGCACCTGGAGCTGCTGTTCTAGATCTGGAAAAGCCAAAGGAAAAGCATTCTCTGGGGGTGAATCATCTGAAATAAAAGCATAAAGTTTATGAACTCTTGATATAAAGATTAGAGTTTGCTTATCTTTGTTTCCTTATATATATACACTATATAGAAATAATATTTTGATTGACATTTATCACATTTTATATACTGTCCCCATATCTCTAGAATGTTTTTTTTTTTAATGTATATATGTCTATCCAATATAAAAGTATATCAGCCTTGGAATTTTTCACAGCCAGTTATGCCCTGGATTTCATATTTGGTTCCACAATGATATGTGTTGGAAGAATGGTTAGGTACTTTTCCCCTCTCCCATGTAGACGGTATTGCTTATTAATCAAGCTTTCCATCCCAGTTACACAATTGAAGATGGGAAGGACAGTGACATGAATCATGCTTCCAAGTGATGTTCCTGTTGAGCCTTAGTGGAAAGGAGGCTGCTTTTGTTGCTTCATCATAAATAGAAAGGACAGGTGCTGGAGTACTAGAAACTATTATCCCAAATTTCTGAGGATTCACCAAGTCTGTTTCCAGCCACAGGAAATCATTGTAACACTCTTGGTACTACTGTATTTACAATGCAACACTAAAATTTCTGTTGGTCCCAAAATGCTAAACACTATAGACTATCAGAGGATCAGAAACCAAGGAGCAGTCTGTAATCCAAAGTATGGTCAGAGCTGGAAGCAATGGTCAAGAGGCCAAGAAGTATCTGTAACACAAGATCAAAGGCTTGGAAAACAGGGAGTGGGAGAAGGGACAGAGATACAGTGCTTCTGCAATGACCCAAGGTCAGCATTAGTACAAAACCAATGGAACATTATTCTTTAACGAGGCCATAGCCATTCTGGATACTTCATGGGGCTTAACTGGCTTACGTTTTTTGCCTCAAGCAACTGATGAAGGTGCTGTTAGCTGCAGCTGAAGCTTGGACTGACACACCCTCTGCTTCTGAAACTGCATTCAAGTGTGCTAAGAGAGTGGTTTGAATAAACCACAATTGTGTTCACAAAATGCAAAACTGAAAGCAAACAAATCATATTGTACCTTAGTGTGTTGGTAAAACAGGCAAATCCTATTCGTGTAACGTGTAAAGTAAAACTTAGTATCAAGAGAAGAAGCAGATAGGGTAGTCTGAGGTAAAAAATCACTGACTCCTGGGTTATGGTGACTGACCCAGGTGATGACTTTATTTCATGGCCCCTGACTCTGACCCTAAAGGGGTCCATAAAGACCCTAAAGTCATTGCCTACTATTTATTAGTTTGTCTTACGTTTCTGTATATTGTAAACAGCCGTAAATGGGCTTCTTTTCCCTGGATAAAATATATCAAGTCCTTTGAAGGTTTTTTTTTCCAAATCCCATTATTCATTATTATTATATGTTATATAATATTAGTAATGTGATTCATTTTACTGTCTGAAAACCTCTCAGCTGCCAATTCTTTATTCAATTTTTAAATCTGCAAAAGTCAGTTACACTGGAAGCTTATGTAATACTTATAAAAATAAGTATTATTTCCTCTTGAACCTTAAGGCATCAAACAGTATTCTGGATTCACACAATTTGCCTCTCTATGAGTTGCTGAAATATGGTTGCTTAAATAAGCTGACAAAGAGTCCTCATACACATAGATATCACACTAAGCCCTAATGCTATTTCTTTAGTTTTATTCCAGTGTGCTGTCTGAACTCAGACTTTGTACAGCTTTAATTCATTGTTGTTACTTTCCCATTAAGATGTGTTCTCCTGGTGTCAGGACTGCCTTTGCTCACACTGCATATGAGTTGTTTTCCCTGTAAAAGAAGAAACTATAAAGATTCCTTAAATGAGGAATGGTGGTCTCATATTTGCTTCATTATTTAAATTTATTATAAAAAGGATGAAGAGCTAAAAATACATATGTGCCCACTTCATACTAAGATATGTAGCAGATGTATTTTCTACTCTGGGATTATGTCGCAATACAAAAAACGCCTTGACTGAAGTGTCCTAAGAGCTTCAGGGAGGACCATGAAAGACTATTGGGATGTCAAGAATGAGCAGCTGGACAATAGTAACATCCTCTTTTTCTACTGGAATGAGAATGGAATGACCAGATCTCTGGCAAGTTGCCATATGACAGGCAGTACAAACCAGTCTGGGTAAGGAGAAAATCTTTGATGGATTCAGTGGGGAGCACATCATTTATTCTTCCAATGATTAGTTTGATCTATATCTCAGTGCCATGTTTATATTCATGTTATGTGGAATGGTATCTAATCTTTGGCTAATATTACAAGGTATTTCATCCATCATTCCTTTGGCCTACTAAATTATTTTAAAAAATAACCTTGACGAGAAAATTTGTCATATGGAAGACAAAAATTAGTTTTTTTCTTAGTACCAGTGGAAGAGAGGAAGAAACTGTCAGCAGAGTTTGTCTGCTTAAGGGAAATCTTACTGAGTTGAATGTAATTTATTCTAGATAGCTGGACAGGAGAGCAGTTCAAAAGTTTAACATTTACTTAACTAAATTATTGACAAAATGTAATTGCAGATATTTTGACATAAGAATAAGGCTGCCCAAGCTCCTTATTTGTTCTTTATGGATGCTCACCATATTACAGTTACCTACACCAAACTATTCTGGATAAAACTTAGAAGGCAGCTTGCATATATCATATAAGTATATTAAAATGTCAGAACAAAAATATTACTGTATAAACATTAATTCACTACTGCACAATATAGATCACAACTGCTGTTTCTCAGGAGGATTCCCATCAGATTTATTTTTTTCTTATTTAATTATAGGTAGAAGTGGTCGTCCTAATTTTCATCAGAACCTCAGCCTGGGAGGTAGGGGGTGGAGCAGGGAGACAAAGATTAAACTTCCCTAGCCGGCACTGACTGAAATTGCCTTCTATGCACTGCTATTAGAAAAACAGCTTCCATCTGGCACCCATATAGCTTGGTCTACATCTTTATTTAAGGTTTGGGGGATTATTACAGATGTGTGGATCTTGAGAGATTTACCTTAGGAAGTGCTTTACTGAATAGAGACATGTCACACCATAACAATGCAGTGAAGTATCTTATGGAAGCATGTCAGAAATAACTACCTAAATTGGGGAATCCATCTCAAAACCATCAGCGTCTGCCCAAAAGTAGAGGTGCTTCAAGCTTTGCTCAGATTTCTGATGAAATTGAGATTAGTATGTGCTTATGTAAGAATTCATGCCAAACCGTATTAATTATGCACCTCTGTAGCAATAATTTATTTATTTAATTATAAGATTTATTGACCATCTTGAGGAGAAAATGATAATGATACTGTTATTGCTAATATAGGTATTTGTTGGATTAATAGATTACAACAACAACAACAGCAACAATAATGGCAACACTCTTCTCTGATTGTGGAGAAAGAAAGAAATTTAACTGAATTCCCATCTTGCAGAGTCGGGAGATTGGCTAATATTTAGATTTCAAGAGTCATATTGCCTGATGGTTGGTTAGGGCAGACAGACATATGCACACATTCCTATATGAACCCAGAGTCTCTTCCCCCCATTATCTAAATAACAGAGAAGTGAATATACCCCTCCACCCTTTCTCCGGCTACAGTAAATGCAGCTGAATAGCAGGCTGCTGGGGAGTTCTTCCTTAGCAGAACAGCCTACACTATGGTCTCCTCACACTGCTTACTTTAGGATAAATATTTGTCAATCACCTGTTTTGCAGGATGGAAGGACTAGTAGCAACAGCTGGACATGTAAAAAAAAGGGCATCACGAGTGGGTTGCAAGGGAGAGACCACAGAGGGCCATATATGGTTCAGGAATATTTTCCCACTGCCTATGAGTTAGCATCGTGTTTGCTTTGGTCTGCAAAGATATTACTCACATGGAAACTCTGCCTTATAACGAAGTGTAGAGAAGCAATCTGATTAATCTTAGCAGCAAGTTAAAATCTGAAGACAGTGGGCTTTGACCAAAAATAGATCTTCAGAACAAATGTGTATTTCCTAATAATAGTATGGAAAAATCCAGGCTGCAATCTTAAGCATCCTAAGCAAATAGTGCCTACCACAAAATGAAAATGATGATAATGGTGGTGGTGGTGATATTTAAATCACTAAAACTTTGATACTGGAATTATGATGACTAACACATGGTAGCAAAATTTACAGTTATAGTATCTGAATCGTGAGTGGATATAAAATTAAATGATTTCTGGATGATTAGCATTAGATTGCCAAGAATTCTGATTTCTAGCTATGCAAAAACACAGCAACTATACAAAAATATTTTCTGCCCTTAACTAAATTTCTGAAATTAAGGAAGTTTGGGTAGCCAGGAGTACTTTTTAAATGAAGGGTTATGATCACATTTTTTTTAGTGCTCAAATAAATTATTTGGCTTAGAACTCCTTCATTTTAACTTTTCATCAAGTTCCAGTTGGTAGGTACTGGGTACTATAGAAAACAAGGCATATATTGAATCCTGAAGTGTATGTAACCTAGACTAAACCACCTTTCAGGAATCCCTTATACTCCAGTAATTGAGAATTTTTGGAACTAACTGAGCAAGATTATCTTAGCAGATTCCTATTTTGTTAAGCTAGGGTACCTCTGGATGTTTGGGGCTAAACACCCTCTGTTGCCATTGGGTATATAGGTAATCTTTGGTTAACAATGGCAATTGGGACTGGAATTTCTGTCGCTAAGCGACACAGTCATAAAGTGAGATGTCACATGACCACACAGCTTAGCAACAGAAATTCTGGCACTTCTGGTTTCTGCCATTAAGTGAATCAGTGCTGGACATTAAGTGAGGATGCCACATCATTACCATTTGAGACCTGCTGCCGCTTCCCCATTGACTTTGCTTGTAGGCAGCTGGCAAAGAAGGTTGCAAATGGTGATCATGTGACCACAGGACACTGTGATGTCATAGTTGCAAGCTGGGCACGAAGTGACTGGACCATGATCACATGACGTGGGGAAGCTGCAACCAATGTAAGTATGAGGATCGGTTGTAAGTACCACTTGTTCAGCACTGTTGTAAGTTTGGTCAATGAACAAGTAGTCGTTAAACAGGAACCACCTGTACTGCTGAGAACTGATCTTTCCAAAAGCCTGGATGCTTAACAGAAAACACCAACAGAACAGAAGGCGTTTATGTTCTCCTCCAATTGAGGTGTACTGCCTCTGAAATTAGAGGTAATACATAATCATGATAATTAGTAGCAACCAATAGCCTTAAACTTTCTTTCAAGTCAAGTGCTGTGAAATGTTTTTCTTCTATCAGTGATTAGATGAGTTGCCCATCTCTAGTGTTTCTTTTCTTATGCAAGTGCCATATGCATATTTATCCTTCTAATACATTTTTAAAGAAATATTTTGAAAGTAGGTGCCTAACTTATTGTTACATTTTTTCTTTTATCCTGTTTTTGTATTAGAAGCAACACAACAACAAAAACAGGTCTGTAGCTGCTCTGAGCAGTGACAATACATCAGAAATGTGGAATAACATCAGTAATTGCCAGGTAAAGGAGAGAGAGATGTCCAAAATAATACAATAGGCACTAGCCAATCACCAAGCTAGCTTTGGGTGGTGGTGGTGGGGAGGAGTTCAACCCTGAAGAGGAATAACTTTGGGTAGAAGGTGCCTGTCAATTTATCATACCTGTCTTAAACTTCAGTGGAACTGGCCTCTGAGGGCCACAATTGGATATTATGCTAAACAAAGAATAATGTATTTGGGCTGCATAAATACAGGCAACAACCAGATAGCACAAAAAAGATACATTAAACACTGTCTTTGTTTTCATCTAATGGTTCTCCATTTTTTTTTGCAGTCCCAATATGGTAACCCTAGTTAAATGAAAATAATAGGTGTAGTGCAGTGGTTAAGGTATTGCTTGAGGACAAAAAGCCTCAGGTTCAAGTTCACCGTTCCCCTCATTGACTGATTCGGGCTAGTAACTCTTCTCAGCCCAACCAACCGCACAGGATTGTTGTTATGAGGACAAATTAAAGAGTGCTATGTACTCTCTCTTAAGAAGGGCAGAATGTAAATCTTACAAATAAAATAATTTGCGAGATGTATAATATCAAACATTTAAATGCAGTGAGAGAGAACAATGGTGACTGAAGAAAAAGATGTACTTTTTTCCAATCTTGTGAAAATCTAATTCCCTGGTTTCTATTAGCCACAGATGGAAGCTTGTGGCTAATAAAGCAGAGATGATGGTAGCTGGGGAAACACCCAAGTCTATCTTCCCTGTCCCCTGTAGCAATTATTGAAAAACAACAGCCACAACAAAAATGCAAGTTACTTGCTTATGCAAAATTAATGTTACATCTATCTGTATCTCAACAAAAGTGTTTAAAAGTGTTTAGGCTCAACAATTTACTTCCATACCTGAATGCACATATTTTGCTAGTGGCCTCCTATACTACTTTTTTTTTTTAAGGAAAGACAATTGTTCTAAAAGAAGAAAGATGAATCATAGAAAAGCCAAAAGGAATGGAGAAGCATGACTCAATCTCCTTAATGGGACAGCTGCTGTAATAATGTTTGACTGGTAATTGTCAAATGTTTCAACAAAGACACAGGATCAAAGTTGCATAGGACTATGAGTTGTTTTGGCGATGTGAGAAGCCCACCATAAGATTTGCTACCTTTAATTTATATCGTTTATAAAAGGTAAAGCCCTCTAATTCAAATCTCAAACCTTTCCTCCATCCTATCAGTCCATACTACTTTACTCATTTCATACAAAAAATAGTGTAGCGACCCTTTTCTTTAAGCATATATTCACTGCTTACTTGGTAAACTTCATAAATATTTAAGTCAATAGTACAAAAAGCAGAATTTTTTAGTGCCCTGATGGTATATAGTATACCATAGTACATTTCTTATAATGGACTTCTTTCAAAAGCTGTTCTTTTAACTTGCCTTTTTTTAGTTCTTCTAACATAAGTATTATACAATTAATCACTAATGTGGAAAAATGACCGATAGGAAGTTGCATTATGGCACCCAGAAACAATGTGTGCTCCACCTAACATGCTAAACCAGGGATTTTCAAACAGTGGGCCACAACCTCCTAGGAGGTTATAATTTGAGAGGGATGGTTGAATTTTGGGTAGCTTACACATACAAGCAGAATCTCTACCAGAATTCACCCCTGCTCTGTCTACACCAGACAACAGCTAGATTATCCAAGGAAAGTCTATAGCAAGTCTTGATAGAGTTCTGCTTTTGCTTGCACAAGGGCAGCAATGAGCAAAACCAAGAGCATGGTCAGACAAGGCTCCAGCTTTGCATCCACAACGTAGCTTGCACTTGCAAAGCTGGATCACTGTCTCACCTGCTCTCACTTTTCCTAGGCAATCCCAAAACTGGTTTGTTTAAGCAAAACACAGAGTAATGCTTGAAGTGAATACTGACAGGGCTTCTGTTTTGTATGTATTTGTATATGTTGTATGTTTGAATATGGCTTGCTTACCCAAAGCTGGATTTCTGTCTTAACTTGATATTCCTGTGCCTAGGCCAATTTAATATTTTTCAGCACAGGTGATGGCCACCTGGGATCAATAAGATAGCATGGAGGGCAAGCTTACTGGTCCAGAGCTGTCGTCTCCAGTATCTTGCTGCATATGTCAGCAGCTGCTGTGTAATTTCTTAATTTTGTCTATTGAGAAGCTGTTCCTGGCTCAGATGATTGAAAGCAGCAGGAATATGATGAAATCCATATATGTTTACATGAATATATACACACATTCATACACAAGAGATTCTAAGAAAAATACTTATACTTGCTGAATGACTTTAAGGGAATGAATACTAGAAGTCCTATTAAATTTCACCTCAAAAGGCCTTTTCTGTAACACATACATCAGTAAATGCTGTAAGTGAGCACATATCTGAGAGGGTTTTTTTTTCCTTCCTTGATAGAAAAGAATTGCATAGATATGGTATCTGCTTGATTAGGCATGGAAGATTATTATGATTTAAGATTCATTTGGTATAGCAGAAAGGAATTATACAAGAAGCTTTCTTGCTTTTTTGTCCATTAAGTATGTTTACAAACCAAACAATAATCATATCTGAGCAGGAATCCAACTGATTTCTTTTGTTTAAAGTAAAGTGATGTGCTAAAATTATCTTCCTGAAAATGGTAAATAATATATTTTTTTCCTCACAAGAAAAGTTCAGTTAGAAAGGAGCCCCAGTTCCACAAGTCATACAGATATTACCCCTGTGGAGTTTAAGTATGGTGCCAACTGAATCCAAGGGCAATGAAAATAGATGAATGGATGCCAAGTGCCTGGCACATGTTACTCTTTCTGTCAGAAAGGAAATCCAACATATGACTATCTTCCTGAAGCAGGCAAGGTTTGTAGTTGCTGAATTTCTGCTCCATGGAATTGCTAAAGACAGGAAGGTTGCTGGCATAAAATGGCAGCAAATTTACTGCTTGCCATATTGCATTAATGCGCCAATCCTAAACTGTCTTATTGGAGAGTCAAATCTTGCTGACTATTTAGGGTTACCAAACCTGGACTGCAAAAACTGAATGATCACCAGGTGGCAGCAAACAGTTAAGAGTTTTGTGGCTATCTTTATTGCCATGTAGGGGCGATCTGGTTTTTTGCCATTCAAATCAGGTACTCCTACCTTATCTCTAAACATGCATAGTATTCTGAACTGTTTGCATTTTTTTTTATTCAAAACTTCCTCCTATATACTTTACAGCCTTTTCATCAGTATAGCTCACACAGTTTGTTTATTCTTCAAGTGTCTTTTTTAAATCAGACAATGTCCAAGAAGGTATCTTAGTCAGAAAGTTGGATTTAGGCTAGTTGCAAATTCCCACCCTCAGCTTGAAGCTCTCCAGGTGATCCTGGGTGTTCATCAGCTTGGCCTTCTTCACAGGACTTCTTCCCAGTAATTCTAATCATGAGTAATGAATATGAGAATTAGTCAAATTTGTACAGAAGGCAGGTGTTGGCTTTCCAGTAAGTTTAAAAATCCAGATAGAGTTTTGGTCTTGAATGAAACTGAGATATTTTAAGTACTGAGATTGATCCTGTCTTTTTAAAAAATAACCTAGTGGTTAAAAGCACAAATTTAAACATTTCAGAAAATTTAGACTTGAATATAATGTTTGTAGAATTGGCTGGTTGGGAAATTCTGGGAGTTGAAGTCCACACATCTTCAAGTTGCCAAGGTTGAAAAACACTAGTATAGTCAGTATAGTTGGAAGAAACGAACACTAGAGAAAGAATATTTGAGCAGACTGACCATTACCTGGGGAATCATTTAGACTGAAGGCAATTCGTATCCGTTTATCAGCAGGTACCCTTGCTGTGGTGATCATGTGGGCACTCGAACCTATGTGTCTATTTGTATGTTTCACCTGCAAAATAAAATAGCAAATTTTTGTAAGTCATGCAAATTCATTGATGGTACATATCAGATATGACCCTATAACATGTTTTTAATGATTTTCAGGTAAAGTCAAGATTTCCATCCAGATTTTTCTACAATTTAAGTTGCTCTCTTAACAATTCTATGTCTTCATTTTCCCAGAAGAAATTATGGTCCCAGGTATCAGGGCCGCAACTAGGGGGGGGCGACTGGGGCATGTGCCCCGGGCGCCATGCTGGTGGGGTGCCAAAATGAGCATTGGGGGGAGGGTGCCAAAATTGGCACAGAATCCATGTTTGCCCTGGGTGACAGAGACCCTAGTTGTGGCCCTGCCAGGTCTAATACCTTGTCATATTCAAATGCAAAATAGAGAGATTTTAAAATGCAGAATAGATTTGCCTTGATAATAATAGTTAAATAGTGTGTCTGTTTAGGAATTTGACAAACTGTATTTTACAGAAATACAGAGCAAGTTACAAAATTCTGCTATGTGTGATGATTATGAATGATTTTGATTGGCTTAGACAAGTCTATCCCTTCCTCCCATTATGGCCTTTGGTACTTTTCTTTACCAAATTAAAGATAGATGGATCAGACTTTTTTTTTCTGGGTTAGCCTATCATTAGACAGAATAAAGTAGTTGTCTCTGACAACTGTCAGTTAGACCGTTGTATAGAATGATGACAACATAATTCTATTGCTAGTTATTTGAATTAAATGGAAGTACTGTTCTCATTAGATTCTATCCATGTATTATGTTTTTTAAATTTTTGGTCTATTTTGATGAATGTTTAATTTAAAAAAAAAAACTTTCTGTACAGGACACCAGTCACAGAATCATTGTGATGACGCAATCAGCTTGTTTTAACTTTGCAGAATATATACTATAAACTGTTCTACTGTGATTTATTCAGTGTGATTTATGACAATATTAGGTGGGAGCAAGGGTTAAAACAAACCATCACATTTTAGCATAAAGTGTGACATGAGCCAATGAATGCTAGCCTAGTGGTTGTTAAGATGACCTTCACCCTAGATTCTTGAATGTGGTGGAATCAAAGGCAGAATGGAGATGGGCAATGTGGATGGTGTCGGTGTAGCTTTTACTTACTTCATGTCTTTCGAAGGAGGGGCTTTCTATTTCTTGATACATTCCTGTAGTTTGCATAATGTTCCCAAAAGGGAATAACATTATGGGTATGCATGTAAATAGATAAAGCTATAATAGATTAACAGACTAACAGATTTTATGAGAACAACTAACTTGCATTAGTTCTAAATGGAATAAGCTTGCTAAACAAAATGCTTATGAAATTCCAAACCTACCATATGCTACTCCAGACAAGTAGCATAGCTTTTCTGAAACACCATTTCAGAAAATTAGATTACTAAATTAGGCTGATGTGTGGGTAACCCTGTGATCATAGCCTCTAATTCCTATGTAAATTACATACTTTCATACAAGTTCTTCATTGTTACTTTAGTATCAGGTGGTAGGAAACCACAGAATCAGTCTGATGAAGTGAACCATAGTTCATAAAAGCACATGGTTTTAAATAAAATTTAGACTGAAAATCCTTTTGATTTTGGGCTACCATAGATTAACACCACTCTTCATACAATATCAATATCACTTGTTGAGATGGCCAGCTATAGAAATTAAATAAATAAATAAATAAATAAAGTTAATTATAATTCATATTCAAGCACTGGCTTATAGTAAAAAATAACTCTTCTTCCTGACTCCTAAGTAGATATACACTTTCTAATTTAACTGCTGCTGGACAGAGTCATGACATTTTGGGGATGCTTATAAATTAGTTATTATACACTAACCTATGTCTTTTACTAAATGTTATTTATAATCTTCATGTATTTTCCCACTGTTTCTTCAATCTTTTTTATGTCCAAAAGAGAGAGATAGAGGAGAACATAGCTACTTAACAACTTTTTGACTAGCACCACAAGAAACTGGCCATCTGGAAGTAGCCTAAAGTCTTTCCTGCACAAGTATCTCCAAGTGCTACTCATTCCTGGCTACAATGTCATAAAATGAAAATGCTTTAGCGATAAACCATATTTTGATCCTTACAGATCACCATAGTTCTTGATGGTTCTAAAAGAAGTCTGACCTAAACCTCTTCCTATCCTCCTTCCAAAGGCATGTCCTTCAGACAGCTGAGCAAGTGCCCAACTATTCCTTCTCCACAATCCATTCCCCCCAGACTGCTGTTTTCAAAAGAAAATCATTTAGCTTGGTCACAGATGATGAAAAGAAAGCTTAGATAGCATCCTCTGCCTGCCCTGTTTTGATTCATCTGTTTGTCTGCTGAAAACACAACAAAAGAACAAATGGAAATTATAAGGGTAGGGAAATCTCTAATACTAGATCATTTACCCACTCATGATATTGTAATTTCTATTGTGAAAGTGGTAATAATCTTGCAAAGTGGTGGCAGTACACTCTTCTGATTTTTCTTCCTAAACAAAATACAGTCCAGTCAGGCAGAGATGGGAAGAGATAGAATGTACATGCAACTAAGTGAGTTTACACTGCAGCCTTTATACCACATCTGATGCTTTGATATCCAGCCTGGTCTGTAACATCTACTTACTTATTTTACAAAATTATATTCTGCAATGCTTCCCACAAAGCAAGCCTAAAGGGAGTTTATGGTAGTATCAGGTTGATAATGTGACAAGTATTATTTCCAAAACATACAGACACTGTCTTAAAACCATAAAACACTTTACAAAAGAAAACAATACATAATCAAAAAGCAATAAAACATGGCAAAGTATTAAAAAAGGCCAGTCAACATATTAAAAGCATTGTCCCCTCTAGAGTAAATTCTAAAGTATAATATATATATTCATATTAAAAAAAAGAATATATATGCCACAGAAGAGCAGACCAGACTATTTTCAGAGGGAATCCCATAATAGTGGGGCCACCCCAAGAAGTCCTACCCTGAACAGATTCAAGATTAGTTCTTTCTGGGCAGCACCTTTGTCTGAAGACTATAGCTCCCAGGCTGTTATGGAGGAAACTGTTCTACCAGGCTAGCAGAGTCCCAGCTGTTTAGGGGTTTATATGTAATAACAAGCACACGGAATTTGATTTGGAGATCAATTGAGAGCCAATGCAGCTTAGCCAGAGTAGGTATAATATGCTGTCACCAAGACATACCTGAGAAGAGTCTTGCTGCTGCATTTTGGATCTGCTCTAATTTCCTAATCTCTTTTAAGGCATCCCCATGGAGCACATTGCTATAATTGTAATGGGAAATGACTAGAGCAAGTATCACAGTTGCCAGATCAGGCAGTTCCAGGAACAGTCTAAGCCACATAAGTCAAGAAACACTTCCAAAATAATCTCAGAATGTGAGTGGGAGAAAGACAACCCAGTTCTTTGAATGAATGAATTCTGTGGGAATGGGCAAGAGTGGTGAAGTTCTAAGTCTGGATCTGAAAAGAATGGGGTTGTAAAATTACACTTTTACCTTCATGTCAAAGATGTACTATTTTCCAGGAAAAGAGAAGGACGTTGAAAAGACCAGATCTTTGAGCAAATCCCAAAATATTTGGCGGGGGTGGGGAATTTTTGAGATACAATTAAAAAATGCAACAATCTTAATCTTAGCTTAAACTTGTTTTGAAGACTATGTCATATAGATAATTGGTACTGCTATAATTCAGTTGTGTAAAAATAGATCTTGGACGGATTACACTATGTATTGCTCCAATCATTGATCATCAAATATGCTTTTATATCCATTAAATGTACAAGTTTTTTTCTCACCAAAATCTCTGCTGATGAGGACACTGCACTTTCACTGATGGCAGAATATAACTATGTGTAGCTTTCTCTACACATTTTGTTTTGATAGAATAAGTCTAAAAAATCTGGATAGCCAAAAAATGACAGCACATAATTAGAGTTTTCTGCATTCCTTTTCAGCTCAGATAAGGTAGCTATTCTTATAGTGGACCAAGATTTCACTATACAGGTAAAAGTACAAAACAGAATTTTCTGAAGATTTGAACTTGCCAATCTTAAGGATTTTGTATTTTATTTGTATTGTAAACCCCAGAGCCACTCTTTGAGTGAGATGGGCGGTGACTAAATTTGAAATAAATAAATAAATAAATAAATAAGCAAGCTACGCTTAAAACTGCTTTATTGGAGAGAAGTAAACTGAATAAAAATGGTGACTGACTCTCTTTTTTAGTAATTGGCCAATTTACATCTAGTTTCCAATTTATACTGAATTCTGATTTTGAAAAACAAAAAATGGTGTTCTTAATCCAGGCAGCTTTGTAATTCATTTCAGAATGATATACTAATGTAATTTGCAGGAAATGTAGGACTAATACGTTAGACGTTTGGCAGTCAACTTGAATAATCTCATAGTTTATTATACTCTATAATACAGTATAACATGATACACTGTTGTACAGTCTTATGCCAAACCTGTTCATTGTGCCTACCAAAGAACAAGTGGTAAAATGCTCTTAAAGCAGCTTGCTGATGTCCCCTTTTTTTTTCAGATACTAATAGGGCTACCATACCTGAGCTGCAAAAATCCAGGCTACCACTAGATGGAAGGAAAGAGTTAGTGCTCTATATCTCTTTGTGCCACTAGCTGGTTGTCTGGAATTTTGCAGCCCATGTATGTTAGATACTGTAATATTATCAACTAAATCTGGCAAAGATACCGAATAAAACGAAGTTTCAGATCCTGTCAATTCTGAAAATAGTTTGACAAAAATTTCTACTTCGCTAGTCTTACAAATAAAAGTATAGGAATTCTGCTATGCTTTATATAAATTATATAAACAAAATTTGGATCCAAGCTCTTTCTCTGAAATACTAGACTTCAAACTGTAAGAAAACCTGATATATTATTTTTAGATTGGAAACACTTAATAAAAGTATTTTTTGCTTTCCTATAATATTTCAGTGAATACAAAGCCCACTTTATTATTACTTCATACCATAGATGGAAACTTCAGAGATGCTACAAATGTAGTGGCTAATTTATTCTATTAATCCTGTGGCTATAATAACTTACCAGAAAAGTTTAAAAAGCATGAAAGAACTATATATTAAAATCACATCAACTCCGTCTTTAATTGCACTAATTCTGTGAAAAGATTGTGCCATTAACTGGTTAAAAAAATACAAAGGTTTTAGCTAGAAACTTGAAATGAACAGGTGCCAAGGTCTTTTAATAAAGCCATAAAAGGATTTTCAAAGGTCTGTTTTTTAAGCTTTCCAGAGAAACCTGTACAGTACAGATTTAGCTTTCTCTAATTTTTAGCATATATCCATGGGAGTTTTCCTGTCAGAAAAATAAAGCAAAAGGAAGCTATAGAAAGAACAGAACAGAGATATAATTTGCATGTATCATCTAAAATGAGGAACTACATAAAACTGCTTCAAGCATACACCTTGATCTTTCCTTCTGCATAAAAGAGAAAGCTTTGAAAGTTGTATGTCTGAAACAGTCATCTAAGAAACAGCTCTTCAGTTGGCTTGCCTGTGAGACTGCATATGCTTTGCTTATATCTAAAAAACTACAGTTCCCAAACCCAAGTGTGGTTACAACTCAGTCAGTTAGTCCATCCAGTTTTCACACCTGTTGCCTTACCTCACTTAGTAGTGTCTGCACTTGTATAATCCAGGGCCAGCCACTGCCTTGACTTGTTGTTGCCTTTATGGAGTAAAGATTCAGGAAAAGAAAAGGCTGCACCTGCTACATAGCAGTGAACTGACAAGGTCTGAGAAGTTGAAACAGCTGTCGGGACAACATGCTGCTACCTGCACTTCCCATAGGCTTTTTACGCCCTCAGGACCACCCTTTTCTCTTTTCTGTCCCAATTCCACTGTCCCTTTCCTTCCCCGTAATGAAGGATTACAGCATTGTCATGCTTCCTGGGCAAAACCCCATTCCACCAGGAACTGTATTAAAGCAACAAGTTGTCTGGAGGCCAAGATGTTTAATTCATTAGTCCTGCCAAACCTAAAATACAAACTGACTTGCTTCATGGGACTGGAATGTTTTCAGCATGACCCAATCGGTGTCTGTGTCTATTCCAGCAAACTGGAAAAGATAGCCTGACTCTAGTCAGCAAAAATGTCTGCTGCTCCTATCAGCTTGGGGTGAGGTTGCCAATTTGAAAAAGTGGCAAACAAGCTTTCAGATGATAGCTGCTTCTGCTACTATCAAGCCAAGCAACTGGGTTAGCAGTTTTCTTGCTGAGAGTCTGAGGGGTCAACCAATACTGTCCAGTAAATTAGATGGCAGACTTTGTGGCACTAAAGAAGACAATGCAGTGAATATCAGAACCTTTATTGTTTTAAGCATATTCACACAGGTCTGCCATACCTGGGCTGCCCAGATCAGGATTATATCTAGAGAGCATAAGAGAATTAGGGTTGTCTGTATGTCTTTGCCACCATCTACTGGTTGCTGGGATTTTTGCAGTCCAAATATAGTAGCCCCCATTCACAGATGTTTTGAAATAACATCATCTAACATGAGCCAGGTTTTGAAGGGAAGTTATATGCTTTCCCTAAAAATATATTGCTTGCAGTTAATTTTTGTGTCTATGAATGCTAGAAATATTGAAAATGCAGCCAAGTGATTTGGATATATATTCACACAAAACTTGCTAGAAAAAATGATGGCATACACAAGCCTATATTTTCAAACAGTATCTTAAAATTTGAATAACAGTAATCCCATGTTTCCTGACACATAAACATCGCAGTCTGAAACATTCAGAACAGCGTTGAGTAGCTGCTTCTTTTGATAATTTCACTTTAAATTTGCTATCTTGTGGTCTTGTTGTTTTTAGCCCATATTCTCTTTCCTTACAGTTCTGACACTAATTCTGTAGTTCTTGATACAATTATTCATTTATTTTGGGAACTGGTTTATAAGTATTATCATCATTATAACAAGAATTGAACCTGTGGGCTCTTTGGAAAAATAACAGAACTGTAAAAATCTTTCAAATCTTGCTGTGTATGTGTGTGTATTAAAAAGCTATGTATTTACTGTAGCTCTGAAGTACTGATTTCAATTTTCTTTTCATTCATCTCAGGAGCAGATCTCAGGCATCAATTTCTATATGAAGGAGTTAAACTGGAAACAACTGGCCTGTATGGTTCTTATACACTAATGGAAGGTTGCTTTGAAGAATGTGAAATCAATTTATTTGGCTCTTAAAATAAGACTAATATAACATACATTTTTATTTTGGGATATACTAGATGCTTCAGGAAATTATTTACAGTAGACTCTCAGTTAACCGTTACCCTGGGGATTGGTAGATGCCAGATAAATGTAGTTTCTGGTTACTTGAGAGTTACAATTAAATTTTATTTGAAGTATTATTTATTCAATTTTTTTGCCAGTTGCTTGAGAGTGAGTTCCAGTTGCTTGAGAGTGAGTTCCAGTTAACTGAGAGTCTACTGTATAATTTATTCAATTTTTTTTTTGCCGGTTGCTTCAGAGTGCCGATTGCTTGAGTTCTGATTAACTGAGAGTCTACTGTAATAACAAATAGTTGCAATTGTTTTGTTAATGGAGACGCAGATCAGGATTTGGAATATTAACATATGTCTTGTCCTATTATCACTACTTTTTGGATGGAAATCTACATTACAGTATTGGTTGCTATCTGTGTTGTTTGTCAACATTTGCAGTAGTACCTCTCAACCCACTACAACCCAACAACAGAAGCTATGAAAAGGATGACTCTGCCATACATCAGAAACATCTCAGAAACTACCAACAGACTGTTACAACCACACGGCATCACTGTAGCACACAAAGCAACTAAAACCCTTCTAAACATCTTAAGTATCCCAAAAGACCCAGTAGCCCAAGAAGAAAAAACAGGAGTTATCTACAACACACAGTGTAAGGAGTGTAGCAGCCATTATATAGGACAGACAGGCAGAAGACTAGCAGAGCGCATCCACGAACACCAACTAGCAGTCAGAAGATGTCAGAACCCACGATCAAAGAACTGGTAGACTCATCAGAGTCAATGCATGTCAAGAATCACTTGGGAGGGGGAGATTTGCTGAGAGTGGGAAAGAGTACTGTTTCATCTAAAGATGGTATTCAAGGTCATATCAGTCGGAGATGGTTGGACTTGGAATGCTGGACTGCTGGTGCAAGGGGGAAAGGAATGTGGAGGGGGGTTCTGGCTTGCCTGGGTACTTTTAATTATGTAATTTGTGCGGGAATTTTTAGTCATGGCTTTTTGCTTCCATTCTGTACACATCTACAATAAATCTGAAATCTGCATTTTATATGAATGCATGAGTCAGGTCATTATTGAACCAATTGTGTCAGAACCTTACAGAAGACACGATGAAAACTCAGTCTCACAGCACATGGACAGACTCAACCATATTTTCATCTGGGAAACTGTGAGCATCTTAAACCAAGCAAAATCCAGAAATGCTAGAGAATTCCTAGAAGCTTGGCACTCAGACAAAGCAGCCATCAGGAGACACATGGAGGTAAACAACATTTACATATCATTCAAAAGAGACAATAAAAAAGCCAAAAGACCAGAACACCTCACCCGCAATCAACACCCAGATATGTCTGTAGGTTGAGTCATGGCAACTGGATTTCTTTCTTTTTGGTAGAAACGTTTCGCTGCTTGTCCAAGCAGCTTCTTTAGACTACCAAAAAGAAAGAAATCCAGTTGCCATGACTCAACCTACAGACACCTGGATGACTGATAATCTTCCTCAACACCCAGATATGCAAAGATTAACACCAGGATTAACACCAGATAAACAATCAAACAGTCCATTGTACTTTAATCAAAGAACTATTAACTCAATCAGCCAAGCAGAGAACAACAGCCCAATCAAGGAACTCCTAAGTAGAGAACACTTCCATCAACACAAGCAGGACAAACTATGGTATATAAACAGAGAGCAAGTCCCTTTCGCTTTTCACACTGAAGATGTTGCCTAGTCTGGCAATGAAACATCTGCAAGAAAACAACAAGGCTCAGAGAGCACCAAGGACTCTGTAGTATTTTTTCTTCAACAAAAGACTTTCGAGCAATTTTGGCAATTGTTGTGGAGTAGCTTCACTCATGAGATTTTCAAGATTTTTCTGGAAGATTGTTAACACAGTTACATGTAGGTTATTTTTCCTGTTAATCAGTACAACAAAAAACTAGCAAAAACAATAATAACAAATGTACAAGTTAAGACAACTTTAAATAATGCTGGTCCTTTAAAAGCAGTTTCCTAAGGCTTCTTGTCTGGGGGTGTTATAAATGCATACATCTTACTCTTTTCTGAAGTATAAAAAGTCGTTCCTTGACTTCCACTTTTGCACTGATATTATCTAAATTCCAAATGTTAAGAGCAATTTTTAAGTTTCAAAGTCAGTTGTTTCAAAAATGTATTAAATTATACAAAAAATAGACAAAAACTGTCAGTTTTATGGGAAATAACATAATTTACAATGCCAGTATTTAAATTCTCTTCTATTTTCACAGAAGTGTTGACTCCTGGCAACTGCCCGGATTAGTCCCTCCAGTTTTCCTGGCAAGGTTTTTCAGAAGTAGTTTGCCATTGCCTGCTTCCTAGGGCTGGCTTTGTGCCTAAGGCAGGACAGTCTCCCAGTTTCACACACAGTCACAGTCTCTTCACACTCACAGTCTCCCGGTTTCTAGCCTGATGCCTTAACCACTACACCAAACTTGTTCTATTTTCACAAATGGTATTAACCTATAGTTTCTCCTTTGTGCTTCAAAAGAACAGTGGTGGTGTACATTTTATATTCATATAGTATTTCATATATTGTGTAACAACTTCCGAAGTTGTTCCACTTCTATTATGTTCAATAGTACTCAATATTTTACTCCACTTCTTTAAAAAAAATTCACAGAGAAACACCAATGTAATTCCTAGTTACTTGGTAAGCACTAGTCACATAAGGAAACATGATCAACTGTATTTGTCACAAGTTGATTTCTATCTCAGTTTGAATCCTACTGTATATCTTGTTTTTAATATGAAACTCTAAAGTGGCTTGAACTAAAATAGGTTTCAGAGAATACACAGGGCAACTTGGTAACATTAACATCATGGAAAAATTTATACAAGAATTTGACCATCCATGCCACAACTTGCCTGGAAAAAAAAATCTGGTACATAATGTGGCATGGTTGCTATGATGCAAGCGCCAAATTATTGTTTATACCTAGGAGATGTGTATCCATGAGGGAAACATAATTGAACTCCACATACATTCATAATATTTTTACTCTAATCATATGCTTGAAATGATTAGATAAGATTTTTCACAATTCTAAACCTGACTGTAACAAATTTTATCCTTCCCCATGATGTTAATCTATTTTTATAGATTATAAATTGCCAAGGGTCACAAATCAGACACATGGGCACAGAGTCACATATATCTAGGGACTTGAAACTGATTAAAATGCAAATTCTAGGACTTTACACACAAATAGTTATTTGTAAATATTCCAGTATTTTTGACATGGGAGATAGTATCGGACCAGAATAACCATGTCAGTAATGGATTTGTCTACAAATAGAGGAAGCATCAAGTCCTTTGGCAGCTGTCTGAACTCAAAATGATTCTCTTCCAAGCATGCCATGAGTTCTTTTTAGTAAGATTGAGATGTTTGTTTATTTATTAAGATGAAAGGATTTCATTACTAATCAACAACTGAGCTAGCTTTCAATTTAGAATCAATATATCAGTGGACCTTAGACTTCCTGATTCCATAGATTAAGGTGACTAAAGGAATACAACTGTATTAATTGATAACAGGGAAGTCTATAGTCGGTTCTTTATATAATGGCCACCTGAATCTGTATATCTGTAGTCTGAGAATCAACTCTTACAGAAAAGATAGAGAACATACAACATTTCTAGATTTGTCAGTTTCTATTCTTCATGTTGTATCTGCCATTGTCAATTCATGTTGTGTGAGCTCCAATTTGCTCAGTTAAGCAATTAATCATTTCCATTTTCCCTTGCACTATGTGCTTATACCTTTTCCTTTGCACAACATCTTGAGTCTAAAAATACAATGGGCTCATAAGCAGTGGCTCATATCCCTAAATCTGTATTGCTTTTAATACAAGCAAACTACGATTTTTCAATACAATTGAGATCCTTTTGAATGTAATTCTTCATGTAACACTGGATCACCCTGAGCTCTCAAACATTCCTGAGTTTATCCATGGGCATTACAAACAGGGGCCATGCTGGATAGTGATGATGAAAATCCTAGTCAGCATATATGGAAAGTAAATGATTGAAGAAGGCTGGGATATATACTAGAATATCTATTGGTGGTTACAGTTCTTTAATAATATGTATTGTGTATGAGATAGTCACCTCTAGATTTTTAAACTTGAAGTACATAGTTTGAGGTCTTTTTTTAAAGGTAGTATCTATACATATATATTTAAAAAACAACTAAATGAATATAATAAATGCAATTACATTGGAATGACTTCTGCTGTGGGAAGGATAGAAATGTTGCAAATTCCTATTTTTTTTCCATTAGGCACAAGGGTGGGAGTGGTCTGTTCTGTTTCTTGCTGAAGTACTCTAGTCATCCAATGTTTGGTACCTAAGCATAATTATTTCAATCATAGATCGGCTTATGAAACTTATCTCTATAATATACAACATATCATGTTTTAGTCATCACACATTCCAATGTTATCATCCCCTGAATTAGAAACATTACAAGTTATTTACACACTGGAGTTAGACAAGCTTGTAACTTTATTCATTTATTTACTTAGCCTGAAGAATTTAGTGCCTGCAATATATAAATAAAAAACAGTATCTTCTGTATTATGAAACACCTGTTTTCCTTTGATTTAACTGCACTGCTTTCACCTCATTAGGGTTGGCAGCATTTTGGTAAAGTAGATGATCTCATTGACACTAAAATGGTGTTTGAGGTGCTAGTCTATAAAATCAGCTTTAAAATACACATGAATAGTAGTTTCAAAAAGAGGTAGAGGAAAATACTGTATGACTGGTTGCCATACATGCAAAGAAGAAAGGTATATTGGCCCAAGGGAGAGCATAGTTGTGGCAGCTGGGTCTATTTTCAACTCATGTGCAAACACTGCTACATCTACTCTTACCATGGGCCAACATTAAAAAGGCTGTCTAATGTATAACCATTACTTGAAAATAATATACAGAAACACATATGTCCCACAAACTGCTGTTTTCCACATGTGTTAGACACTGCCATTAGCCTTGCTTAGCATATGGATGATCAGGATTGTAGTTCTACATATTTTGAAGAAACATAAAATTGGGAAAAGCTGCTCTACAGTTTTTGTGTGTGAGAAAAATGCATGTTTGCTAAAACTATGAAAATGAAAAGTTTTCTTTACTGAAACAGATTGTTACAAAGAATACTGTTTGGAGGAAGGGTTGGAGGGCAAAATAATTCATAGTTGTTCCATAATACAGGACAACAAGGGATTTAAATTACAAATAAGTCAATTTCAGTTACAGTATATATCAGTAAAAAAAATCCTAAAAAAAATCCTAACAGTCTTGGAAAAAGTGGACTTCCCTTTGCTAAAGGTGTTTAAACAGAGGCTGAATGGCCATCTGTGAGGGAAGCTGTCCTAGTGGATTCATACACTGAACAATGAGGTTTTTGTTTTTTTTTACCAATTTACTGTATGTAGCTACCTATTTCACAACCACACCCCTGAGCAGTGAACACAAGCTTAAAAACAAACAATGCAAAAGAAGAAATAGTAACTAACAATAACACAATAATAGCACAGTGCTGCCTGAGGTAAGTGCTGTTGTTTAAAAGTTTAAAATCATATGTGATTTGTCTATTTCATGGCAAGTGTCATGCTACCCGATCAAATGTTCCCAGAAAATCTGATCGGACCCACATCTATCTTGCAGCAACCCGTGTCAACCTGCGAGTCAACCAGCAGGGAGGGGGAGCATGGCTGGAGTGTGAATCATCTTGTTTGGGCTAGCTGCTCTTCACACCAAGGTCATATGCGAAGAACCGTTACAGCCATCTGCTGGCACGAGAAGGAGGGGACACATATCTAAGGGGGAAGTGGGGAGGAAATTGGAGTTACTGTGATTTTAAAATGTAGAAACACGCAGGAAATTCCATTCACAACTTTTTCTCTGTACTGAATGCTACACTTCATTAAAATAGATTTATAAGCAGAAGCTTATGAGTCGTAACTGAATGCACGAGTGTTCCAGTTATCACAGCAAGTACATGAATGGAGAGAGGTGGTAGTCAAATATTTATTATCATCCAAAAATATGGGTTTTCCAATTTAAACTCATTTTTTGTTCTTTTGTGGAACTGAAATCAACAGGGAATCTCAACATAGCAGCAATTTAGTACCAAACTTTGGTATCAGTCATGAATATGAGGCTATCCCCCAAAATAGTTTGAAGGACACTGCCTGAGGACGTCACCTCATGTTTACACTGCTGGAAAATCAACAAGGCTTTCCGATCCTTTGACACTTTTATAAGTTCAAAAGCAAATTGAGAATCAGAAACAGACAGCTTTCTGCACATATTTGCTATCAACTGTAACAGTTTATTTAACACTACCAGATAAATAAGACACCAAAGAGAGGGATCCTTACATAATCAGTCTGCTTTCCAATACTGCCACCAAGAGAACATATTGAATATGTTCTTTATATAAAAAGATTACAAAAAGAAAGAATAAAAAGATTACAAAAAGAAAGAATACATGGGTCTTATTCTTAAAGATCAAATATAACTTATGAATCAATAGTAGTCATATACACAGAGATTATATTTATTATTTTTAATAAATATTAAAAATGTGCCACCCTTCAAAAACAGGTTTTTCCAGAATAGCTTAGAACATGTTAATATTGCTAAGCAATATTATTTATCAAGGGTTTCATTCAGTTGTCCTGTCTTCTTTTTTCACCTTGCATTTTTATGCCCTGCAAATCTGAGGTATCTTCTAATCTTCTGGAACAAGAAGGAAGTGCTGAGAAAGGAAGAATCTATTCTGTCAGTGGTGCCTGGCAGACAGTAATAGTTGGATAAAGATACTCACTAAACAGCAGGCACATATGAAAAAGTTATGTAGAGAAGAATAGAAGTTTCTGATGAATTATTTTAGAATCTTCTCTTTTTAGTGCTCCCTGTTCTTCCTTCCTCTATCTGTTCCTGAGTATGCTTCTGTTCCTGCGTTCCAAGTCCTGCTCTGTAATTCAGGTATTGCTCATTTCTGGATATATTGAGAGATGTCCACAACAAACAAAAACTTCATCAGAATTATGAAGTGTGCATCATAGAATCACAGTACAAGCTCTGCCCCTTATATACAAAAGGGTTCTCATTGCATTTATTCCCTGAAGATGTCCTATTTACCATTCTTATAGGACATATTCTCATGACATTGCTTTCATCTCAGGCCAGCCAATTGTGGAGGCACCTTGAACAAGTCCTGTCACGTAAAATATCTATGATGTTTCACTGCACGCTGCACTGCACTTGAGATTAAACTTTTGTGGACACTTCTGGAGACCGCCATGGTGAACTGACCCCCCTAGATTAGAGGGACAACATTGCAGATGAAAACAGATCCAAATGCTGGATTCAGACTGCCAAAGTATCTCTGGAGAAAGGAGATATCTCATGACCACCCATTTGTACTCTGGACAGCATTTTTTTTTTTGTGAGCAGACACAGGAACTGACATTTTTGCAGTTGGCTTGCGATCAGCTGGGAGTTGCAGGACTCCACTGAGGTTATAGCCATGAATGTAGCCTTTTTATGAACTTAAGAGTTTGACCAAGGCTCACCTCTTAATCACTTTGGATTTAATTTTTTTTACTGCTTTTGAAAGATTAAGAACCTTGTTTTATTGAAACAAGGTTCTCAATTTTTCAAAAGTTTTATTGAAATCACAGGGTGAGTTTTTCTTCAATCCTTTAAAAAAAAAAGTTCTAGTTCTTTTTTTATTCCATTCAATTGTGTCTGATTCTCAGAGACTGCCTGGACAAGTCCTTGCAGTTTTCTTGGCAAGGGTTTTCAGAAGTGGTTTGCCATTGCCTTTTTCCTAGGGCTGACAAAAAGTGACTGGCTCAAGGTCACCCAGCTGGCTTCATGCCTAAGGCGGGACTAGAATTCATGGTCTCCCAGTTTCTAGTTGGATGCCTTAGTCACTACACCAAACTGGTGTAGTTTTGTAAAAAAATGTTTTTGGAATATACAGCAAAAAGATGATTAATATTGGTTTTAGAAAGTTTTAAAATAGATTAAGGGCTCAGATGGACTTGATTTAAGACTTTGAAGTTAAAAGAATTCTTCCCATGGGAAATGTCTATGTTTATATTTGGAAACAACTGATGACTTTGAAGGTTGAACACTAGAGGGTACTAGAAGGAAATAATTATATTAATGGCTACTTTTAAAGACAGCTATGATGAATGGGCTAAGGATTCAGTTATAAAGTTACTTGCTATTTTAGAAAAATTAGAAGATGTTATTGAAGAACAAGTTCCCTTAAATAAAACTTAAATTGTTTTGAATGTGGATTTAAAAATGATGGCTTATAAGAAAGAAATGAAAATAATGGATTCACAAATGAAACTGGGTGACGATTTATTAATTAAAAAAGACATACAAATACTAAACCAGAAGAGTGATGTGGATAACTTCTTTACATTGGATTTACAAAAAGGTCTTGTTGAAGCTGTCAAAGATTTCGTAAGAAGAGACAGTATGAATATGAACAGTAACACGGATAACTTTTTTAATAACTGGAATTACTAAAGGTGTTTGATGCCAATGATTCTGAGAGAAGAGACAAAGAGAGTATGAGGAAGCAGATGTTAGGACTTAGTTTGAGGGAACTAAAGACTGTTGGGAGAAAGAAGGAAGAATAGAAAATTGGTTTATTTGATCAAGGGGGTGGTTATTTTTGGTAATGTTTAATGGCTTTCTGCTGACTAGGATTGTATGATGATGTTTTAAAGATTTTGGTTATTTGAATACAGGAAAAAGGGACAATATGTTTAAATAGAAAGGGAGATATAAATACAAAAGGAAGATTCAAATCAGGTTTAGTAGATATAGTTATAATACTTATGTTGTTATTTCTGATAACACTTAATGGACTTTTGCTAAGATGGAGAGATGAGGTTTTAAAGATTGGTTTATAGAGAATGGGGTGAGATTTGGGATGAAGAGGTGGTTGGTTTTATTATGAGAGACAGTGCTAAGTTGTTAATGTTGATTATACTTTCTGAGGATGAAGGGGAAAGTTGCTTCTATTTTTTTCTTTTTCTCCACTTTTTACTTTTTAAAAGTTTTTTTTTATTTTTTGTATATTTCTGTATTATGTATGTTGTATTAGCTTCATCTGTATAATTTTCGATAAATTATTATAAAAAAGGAGATTGAATATTTTTCAGATGCTTGTCATTTCTAAGGAAAACACTCCATCTTTAGTGGCAAGTAGTTCAAAGGAATACTCAGAAATGCTCCAAAGGATACTCCACAGAGACTTTCAAAGACTGTCAAATGGTGAGATTATGGGTCAAACCTCCTTATTGTTAGCAATATATACTTGGTTCCCAACTTTAAAAGTTTTTTCTGTTTGTGTGTTATCAGCATAATGTTTCATTTGGTCCTGGTATTTCTTATTATGTAATATAACAGCTGAATCATTCACCTTCTCTTCAGGACAGAAACTAGTACTATAGGCTCTGTGTGAGTGGTTTATGATCAGTTAACAGCATAAATGGATATGCCCCGAGATAAATATTAAAAAATTCTACAGTCCACACACAGTAATTTTTTTTTTTTTTATGCTTAGTGTAGGGATATCTCAGGTCCAGAGAAGAAAGTGAATGACTGGCATAGAAAACAAGTTTCTTTGATCTGTCTCTCAGAGTCTGTAGCAAGGTGCTAACAAGTTCCACAGGGCTGGCATCAGTCACTAGAAAGGTTGGTGGGTTCAGATTATAATAAATCAGACAAGGTTCCTTAGTTAATGCATCTTTCAGCTGTTGGCATGCATAGTCAGCTATTACAGAATAGTGCCAAGTGATTCCTTTTTTAGTCTGCTGGTGTAGTGATTCTGAATTAGCTACATAATTAGGAACAAAATTATAATATAGTCATAGGTAGCTAGAAAAAAATGCAACAAATCCAGATTTTCAGGAGTTGGGCCATGCAAAATAGCTTCTATCTTCTTGGGATCATATTTAATTCCTTCAGGTGATATAACATGTTCTAGTATAACAATCTCTTCAAGATCAAAGTAGAATTTACTTTTGTTTAGTTTAAGTCCTCTTTTATGTTTCATTCATAAGATGTAAGTATCACAGAACTCTTCGATAGATGCTGCATACACAATATATCACCCATATATCAAACAGCACCATGTAGACCCCGCAGGCTGAAGTCTAATGTTTTTTGATGAGTCTCAGGGACACTTTAGAGTCCAAAAATAATTTTACCAAACCATTGTGCCTTATCAAAGTTCTCAATGTGACAAAGTCTTTGGTGGCATATAATTTAGCAATAATCTGTGCACCTCACATAGGATTCAATATACAGTGTATTTCTTGTTTGTACATGATAATGCTCCTGCACAACCTGTTTACTGCTATCAGATCGATATAATGATGGATTTCATTACTTTTTTTTTTCTTGGTTTTTTGGTACAGTTGGATACCCAATCTGTACCTTTAATTACTTCTTTAATAAAACCATTCTTCAACATTTTATCTAATTCATCATTAACAGCTTACAGCATGGCCTATGATATACATTTCAGATTCTGTGCAACAGGCACAATCCACTGTGACTTTGTTATACAGTATGTCCTGGTTCTGATATGCATCAGAAGGTTTATTGTAACAAACTTAGCTATATGTCATATCTCTCTCCTTTCTCTCTCTCCAATATTAACAGGTAGTGTTTAATCACCTTATCTACTCCTAAGTCTTTCCTCATCTTCCTGTCTGCTGCCATTTCTCTCTGCTTCACTTGTACCCCTCTGAGCCCTGGCAATCTGGGGGTCTGCTGCCAGATGATTTGGATATATCGCTTTCATCACCTGATCTGTGGAGTGGTTAGGGCTGCTTATTAAAGCAGCTGACATATAGGGCAGTGTTGTGAAGTGAAATGGGACAGCTCCTCCTTCCCACTTCACCTCACAAATGCTACCTCCCTTTTTTATGCTTTTAAATATGCATTCTTTCCAAAGAGTTCTAAACCTATGTCCCAAAGACCCCTGATTATTAGCTAAGTTGATAGTCAGCCTTCCTTTGAACATTTGCCTCAAATGTGCAAAGTGAAAAGATGTGACAGATGACTGGACCTGCTGCTGTACGCATTGCACAAAACACTTCTTCCTCAGCCTTATCATGGTTAAGAAGAGTGATTGGTAAATATGTTTCTAGTGGCTGGTAACTTTTGGTGGGAAGGCTGATGAAAGGGGAATCTACCAATCCTTAAGTTGTCCCATGTTAAAACTGTGAGGACAGACCAGCATAAGGCACAGAATGAGGGCAGCACAATTTATGCCAGCATGTTTTTCTACCAACATAAGGATAGGATAAATGTTAATACATCTGTGAAGAAAACGCTGTTGGCGAATTCAGTCTGGGGGAAAAATTGAGCGCATTTCCTTGTTTCAAATTATGATAGCTGAAGAACAGCTGAAAAATCATACCAATTATAGTACGTTAACATTTTCTTCATCAAACCATATGTTGTATCTTTAGGGCATATGGTCTGTGTTTCATGGATTTGCTGTTGCTTGAAATTACAATTTATGCACTATCATAATTTCATTGCATTTTTTAGCCCAATGTTCCTGTCTGGGGCACAAAGGATTCACATTCCTTTTACAAAGAAATTCACTTGAGTCTCAGGGAGAGAAACTTTTCTGTCATATAAACATATTTTTCCTTTTAAAAAAGTTATGATAAAGTAAATGGTAATATTCTAAATATTACGTTAGTCATATTAATACTCACTGCCAACATTTTTTTTTAATCTATAGCTATTATTCCTTATATTTCCAACATTAAGGCCTGTAGCTAGTTCTAACTCTACCATGGTTTGCTGCTATGTTTCTACTCCATCAATCTGCTCTCATCTAGGTCAGAGTTCATGCAGTTCCCCAATGAGGAGTCACAACAAGGATTTATAACGCACTATTTCTTATCATAAGGAGGCAATGGCCAACCTCTTCTGAAAAAAACCTTCCCAAGAAGATTGCAGGGACTTGTCCAGGCAGTTTCTGAGGATCAGACACAATTGAACAGATTAAAAAAAAAATCTTATCATAATTATATACTTTTTAAAAAAAAAAGAATGTCTTTGTGACAAATTACAGATGCATAGAATGGCATACATTATAGTGCTAATCATATATCTGGAAATATTTTTATTCAACCATCTCAGACTTTCAAACACACCATAGCTTTCAGTGTGTTTTTGGCAAGCCAGCACTCCTATTCAACTGAAACTGGCCTAGATGCCATTTTACATTTTTTATATCCTTTGTTTAAAGCTACTCACTTATCAGTCGCAGCAAACTGTAGATGATATTTTTTTAAACATTCTTTCATTGTCAAAATGGGGCAAATTTTTATTAAAATATTAATGACTACTACTGAACTTGTCGATATTAAAGGCAAAACTGAAATACTTTGGCCACATAATGAGAAGATAGGACACTCTGGAGAAGATGATGCTAGGGAGAGTGGAAGGCAAAAGGAAGAGGGGCCGACCAAGGGCAAGATGGATAGATGATATTCTAGAGGTGACAGACTCGTCCCTGGGGGAGCTGGGGGTGTTGACGACCGACAGGAAGCTCTGGCATGGACTGGTCCATGAAGTCACGAAGAGTCGGAAGCGACTGAACAAATAAACAACAACAAAACTGAAATTGTCAAAACTTGCAGGCAGATAAACTGGGGATTTTCATTTAGTAATAGATTTTGGCTGATAAAAAGGGAATCATCGCCAACAGCACAATCTATGACCTTCAGATGGTCCTCTATCAAGGCCAACCATCCTGCACAAGATAAATTATGTAGCTAAATAAATACCAAGGCCAACTCACTCATGATCAGATACTGATTCCCAAATAAGTATTCAAGGCACATTCCAAGTTTGTGGGAACACTTGCTTTTCAGTTATTTTAGGAAGGTATTTTAACAATAAACTTCAATATTGAAACGAGGGTTTGGAAACTCAGCTCTAGCACACCTATTTAGCATTCTTTACCTGCTTTAATTAATAGCATGACTTCTTTGTGCAACCCTTGAAATCAGATCATTAAAAAATGATTGCTTGAAATATTTATTTAAAGTATTTACTTTGTCTACTTTTTACTTCAGCAAAGCTGCAAAATATAAGTTCCTGTTCTTCTAAGTTCAGCAGGACTTACAATCAGATTGAGTGACTATAATTCTAAGAAATATTCCTTTGCATTATGTATTGTACAACTGTAATGCTAAACACTACAAAAATTCGATGTATAGACTCACCTATAAAATATTACATGGTAAAATAAATTAATTGAAATAATTGTGACAGTCAGAACACTTTAGCGCTACATGTTCTCTATCATCCAATGGCATCGGTGGGCTCTTTCTGCTTTCATCAGAATGATAAAAGCAGCTCTGAGCCATAAACTTCACCCCTTTGGGCACGTGTACAAAAAGAGGGTGAGGCTTGGCTTGTGATACTGCTTTTGTCACTCTAACCTCCTTCTTCGCACCCCCTCCATGGGTGCTGCTGGTATTGTCATAACATGGATAATTGATGAGAAAGTTAAAAGTTATTAAGCTGCTTTTGTTTCATAGTCTTGTTTCTTGTACATGGAAATCTGCTTCTGTTATCTTTCTTAACATTAATTACCTGTTCTCTAATGTAATTGTTACTAATGACAAACAGATAATAAAAACAACTCAGAATATAAATCTATTGAATAAACAAATAAAATTAATCATGATTTATCCACCTGCAAATGTATGGGAATAGAAGAAGTCTTATTAAGATATGGCTACTTTATTTGGAATGCCAGAATCCAGACTATGAGTAGATGGCTGCAAGACCTAATCCAATTGGTCTTCAGTATTTTGCAGCCCAGATAAGGTAGCCCTGTTAACAAGAATTACTTTTCCATAGAAGGTCCTCAACATGCTTCTGCTTTTAAAAAGGCTACATATTCTGTACTCAGTATGTAGTGTTCAGCCAACAAAAAAGGAGCTTTGCAGAGAAACTGAATCTGCCAAATCTTAATTGTTGAGGTGATTCTAGCTATTGTGAAGATGAAAATCAGGTACTTCATCTTATATGAAATTACCACTCCAGATACTGCTGAACTATAATTTTCAGAGATGTTGGGACCTGAAAGAGTCTGAATTCCCCATCCCTATTCTACGCTTTAACATGAACAGGGAAATAACTGTTGGAAATTTAACTTTGTGAATTATGTTTCAATGTATTTATCTGTGAAAAATACAGTGTACATCTGCATAGTGAGGTGGTGCAGAAATTCCCGTCAATGGCAGATTACTTAAATGAACAATTTAGAAGAAGCAATGCAAAACTGTCCTGTTAGTGTTTTTTCTGTTGTAGGAGCTGAGCTGATTACCCTGCAGAGTTAATTGGTTTATCCTTCCAGGACAGCTGGAAGCCTGTCATGGGAAATGTAAAGATTATAGTAACCTCAGGTTAGTATGCTCTTTAAGGGAGCATATGCCTTAACATTTCTGTAGGTTTTATTTCCATAGGCTGAGTTTGATGGACCAAAGAACGTAGGGCAAAATCTTCTCAACCTTCTCCCAAAACACTTACATGTGGCTATTCCTAGACTTCAAACTTTTTCTTTCCCATTGAGCCATTGGCTCCTACATGTTCCCCAGTAACTAAACAAAACTATGGGCTATAGAAAACACATTATTTTCTTTTTCTTTTAGCCGTACTTCAGTATCTCCAGTTTCTGCCATTTCCTCTTTTTTAGCTTCTGAGCACGTTGAGGTAAGAACTTATCAAATTTCGAGGTACAGAGTTCTTCACTGTAAAGTAAAAACACTGCTTACAGCTCCCTGAAAACTGCATTTTGTATAATTATAATTGTATAAATATAGAATTAAACATTGCAATATATTTTTGAACTGGATGCCTAAACTAATTCAAATGACATTTAAACGATGGGGATGCGTAGAGAGAGAACACCATCGCGCTTCACAGTATTCTTATACCGCCGCCTCCTGCTCGTCAGGCGAACAGCCGCTCCTGGAGTCTGGCAAGAAACTGACATTTGATTTCCCTTCCCACATGATCCGCTCCACCCCTCCTTTTGTGCCGGAACTGCAGCCATTTTGTTTAGCCGCGCCTCCTTCCTCTGCGCTTGCGTGTGAGGGCGCGACCGGGTGTGAGTTGCGCGCGTCGCCCCAGCCACTGGATCCCTGGTATTGGTGTTTCTGCGCGTGGCCACAACGGGAAGATGGCGTTGCACGTTCCGAAGGCCCCTGGCTTTGCCCAGATGCTGAAGGAAGGGGCGAAGGTGAGAGGAGAAACTCACGGGGAATGGAGGAGGGCGGCCTGGAAATGAGGGAAGGCGGAAGGTTCCAGAAAAGAGATCGCAGCCTGCGTTCTAGGCACCGGCTCCACGTGTCGATCAAAGAGGCGGGGCTATTGGGCCCCTCGTGGGGCTCCGAGCGGGCGCGGCTGTCGCTTGAAGGATTAGTATGGAGCCCGCTCCCGCTCTGGAGGGTTATGGCGACTCCCTTCTCAGCTCCTAACGTACAAGAGAAACGCCCAAGACGGCCTTTCCCGGCCTGCTGCTGTCCAGCGGGCACCCAGGGAATTCTGGACTTGAGGTTCAGTGCTTGCGGAAAACAGCAGACCGGAGAAGGTTCAAAGAGTCCACTCGAGTTCCGCCTGTCATTCCAGCCCCCCCTCCCCCGGGAGGTTTATGGTTGTAATAATTGTATTTGTTTCAGCCTTAGAGCAAATGTTTTATTAAGAGTTAAGGAATTGCGGTGTAAAATGGAAGATAAATACATGTTAACGCGAGAAGCCATTGCTAGAATGGGTGGCGGGAACAGGTTTTGCGGCTCAGGTGGATTGCTTGGTTGTAATTCTGGTGCAGTCAGTCCAAAATGGTAGAAAGACTCTCAGAAGAGGCTCAGCATGCCTCTTTTCTGAATTCAGCTCCATTTTGTCATGCCTGATTTTAATGTCACTTCTGTTTTGTTCAGGATACTGGCACATTGAGCACATCCATGGCTGGATCAGGATACTGTACTTTAAACTATATGCATAACTCACTTCGCCTTCCTGAACATTAACATAATTAGTATATATCTTAGTTTTTTTTTAAATAATTCTTTTGCAGTGTCTATGTTTGTTTCTGAATAAATATAAGTCTTTGATTAAGAAAAGGGTCCTTTTGCAGTTTAACAGTGGGAAAAGGAAAGCATGAAACAAGTAAATTCAATTGAAGGAAATTAAGGGAGACCCTTCAAAGGTTCTGTACAGGGGCCACTACTGCTGCACTTATAAAGAAATGAACAGTAGCAGGGTGAAGTTTACAGATGACACCACATTAGTGAAAATAATATATATGGTGCAAAAATTCTGACAGATGAAAACTGACAGTATTTAGATTTGGACAGTTTGGCAGAAATGTGGAGATAGTATGCAACAGCTGCAGAAAATGGAAATTGCACATTATGGATCATTGCAGAAGTTATCAAAACTAAAATTACCAACATCATTGTGCTTTATAAAAATCTGTGATGCAGTCATTCTTGAAATATTACTGCATGTTTCACTATTACATTTTGAAAAGAATTGTGTATAATTGGAAAAGCTACAGAAATTGAAATTTTGAGTTCAAGATAATACATTTTCTTAATTTACATATTTCATCATTAAAAAGTTATCTCAATATCTATTATAATTCGTTATAATTATAATTCATTCTTAGGAATTGACTTGAAGCTAAAATGTCAAAATTCCTATTACCTTTGAAATTTTTAAATTAATTTCAATTTAAATGTGATTTAGAATTTGAATATGAATAAATTGATTAATTTCATAATATTTGTTATAGCTTGTTAGGCCCAGCATATCTCTAGGTGCATAATGGCAGTGAAGTCTGAAAACTTCATAAAGGCATATGAAGTCATATTCATGTAACACATTTTAAAGAACTTTAATAATTTCTTGTGATTCTTCCCCACTTCAGTTAATGTTGGTTGCCACCATTCATGTTATGCTTTTCCTCCTTTAAGAAACAAAAGCTTTTTAGGTAGTTAATGAAAAAAACATACATCTGCTTCTGGATGCTGTCTTATCATGATGTGGTTGGTGACTGCCTCCTCATACAGGTAGTCCTCAATTAACAACCACAGTTGGGACTGGAATCTTGGTTATTGAATGAAGCTGTCATTAAGTGAGATGGCACGTGACTGCTTCGCTCAACAACCACAATATCAGCACTCCCAGTTGTGGTTGTTAAGTGATCTTGCAGCTCATTAAGTGAACGGAGTCTCAGGTAAGGAGCGTAGGGTGCCTCAGGGGTGGGAGAGACCCTGGGAGCCCGGTGCAGGCTGCGTGCAAGTGTCTTTTTGCTCAGGAGCTGAGAATCCTGTTTGGATCTTGGCTCCCTCTTGTCTCTGGGGGCTGTTTCAAAAACTCCCTGCCAACAGATTCCAACCACCCCTTGAGGCGCTCCTTACCTTACCTGCCCTGGCCGACATCCAAGCAGGATTCTTGTCCCCTGACCCAAGAGGCAATGCAGTAAGGTAAAGATCGTGGGGTGCCTTGGGGTGGTGGTGGTGGTGGTGGAATCCTTTGAAAATCCTTGGAATCTCAAAGGATTCCATCTACCGTCTGGAAGCACCCCATACTCCTTACCTTACGCACTGCCTCTCAGCTCAGGAGCTAAATATCATTCATCAGGGAGCTCTTGAAACAGGCCCCAGAGATGAGAGGTAGCTGAGATCCAGCCAGGATTCTCATCCCCTGAGTGGAAGAGGCAGTGCATAAGGTAAGGAGCATGGGGTGCCTCCAGGGGATGGGTGGAATCCTTTGAGATTCCAGCTCCGTCCAAGCTAAATCCTTTGTGCTAGCTTGCACGGAGCAGGAATCCTTCAGCAGGGAGCTCTTGAAACAACCCCCAGAGATGAGAGGAAGTCTTTTAGGCAGGCAGCAGCAGCTTGCAACCTTCCCATTGACTTTCTGGGAAAGCTGCAGAGAAGATTGTACATGGTGATCACATGATCGTGGGGCACCTGGCAACCGGTCGTAAGTGTGAGCAGGTTTCCAAGCACTCAGATTGGGATCACTTGACTGCAGGGGTGTGTGTGCGCAACATTTTGCAACGGTTGGAAGTGCTTTACAGGCCGTAAAGCTTCCTTTCTGAGGCAGTTGTAACTTCGAAAGGCTGTTAAGCAAATGGTTGTTAAGCAAGGACTATCTGTATATCCTTGTTACTTCATCATCACTGCTCCTTTGTCTTCAGTTAAATTCTGACAGGGAAAGTGGAAAAATATAGATTGTCTGCTGACTGGAATTCTTAAAAAAGGAACTAATGAAACAGTCACAGCAGCACAAGAATATGCTATGCAAACATAAATCATAACAGCCAAAATTGAACATACTTCAAATGATAGCAAATGCTGACTATGTAAGATCAAAGATGAAACTGTAGATTACCTCATTACTGGCTGTATCAAAATTGTCAATGTTGAATATAAGCAATCCAATTTTCAAAAATTATGCATCAGAATTAATGTAGAGAGTAAAATTTGGCTTTACTGTTAACACTGGGATCATGCAACTGAAAACATCTTAGAAAATGAGAAGGCAATTCTTGTGGGAACTTAAAATACAGACTGATAAATACCTAAAACACAACACACCATGCATTAGTGTTAATGAAAAGAAAAAAGTGTGGTTCATAAATGTAGCAATACCAGGAGTCAAACTGTTGAGAAAAAAAAATGGAAAAAAACCCACTGAGATTAGCAAATTGAAGTTGAAAGCCTTTGGAAGAAAAATCAACTACAATATGATAGTAATCAGAGCTCTTGGAGCCATACCAAACAGATTCACCAAACATTGGAAATTCAAAATTTACTGGATTTGATGCTGTTGAGGGAGGGAAGGAGGGAGGAAGGAAGGGAGGACCACTGTGTTTGGAACGTACAACAGTGTTTCCTAGACTCTTGGTTAGAACCCAGATAATTGGAAAATAACTAGTCTCTGATATTTGCTGAAGGAATAGTAGTATAAAGCAGTCTGAGAAATAATTGGTGATAGAGAGACAGTTTTTCTTGCTTCTGTAAATTTAACTGGAGGCTATGTAATAGAGACATTATAGTTTTATTATTTCCAACAATATTGGAAATTAGGTAAAAGGGGATTGGAACCCTTTCTTTTCACTGGCAGAATAACTCTTGCAAAAGGGAATGTGACTAAATCTGGGGTGGTGGGAGAAACTTACAGAAGAAAAAGTTTGAAAATGTGACAGAATCAGCTGAGAGGTAGGAAGAAAAAATATCCATTAAAACATCCATGCACACAAAAGAAATACCATCTGAATACACGAGATGAATACATGAATACAGAAATACCATCTGAATACATGAGCACAGAGAATGATGTATTTGCATTAGGCCTTCTCACAGATATAACATGTTACTTCATTGTACAAAATAAAATGCAGTTGCATCCCATGGTTGCTGCTGAAAAATGGAGCTGAAAGAATTTCAGAAATCTTTTCCCTATTTTGTTTGAAGATGCTCCACTCTTTAGCTTAAAAAAACAACAATCCTCCAGAGCATTTAGTCCTTGCTTTTTGTCTTAAGATATAGTCCCAAGTGGTAGAAGAATGGGAAATGAAGAAAAACTAAAGCACAAATATGTAATTTTCAAAGTTTTTATAACTACTATATTATTTCATGAGATGATCTCTAATTCTGAGTTGTATTTGTATATCCAGCATTATTCTGGGTTGGAAGAAGCTGTGTTTCGAAACATTCAGGCATGTAAAGAACTTGCTCAAACGACTCGCACAGCCTATGGCCCAAATGGTGAGATGTTTTTTTTTCCCCTGTAAATATATCTAATTTTCTATTTACCTAAGTAGTTCCATTACTTGTATTAGAAGTTAACTGGGACTCTGTAAAGTTTCATATTGTTCTTTCTTGACTGCATTTTATTTTATTACATTAATTAATATCTAACCCATTCAAAGACTGGGCAGCTCACAAAAAAATCCAAAACCAGCAAAACCAGAAATTGTTATCTTGTCTAATTTATTGATTAACTTGTTATCAAATTATCCATAAGTATTTAAAATACTATTTGATATTCTGTTTTTTGCTTGATTTAGGGATGAACAAAATGGTTATTAATCATTTGGAAAAGCTTTTTGTTACTAATGATGCTGCTACCATTTTAAGAGAATTGGAGGTAACTTTTTGTTAATACTCAATTTAAAATGCATTTCTCAAACATTTAATTGTTCAGTACTTCTTTATGACTTTGTTTGCTAAACAAGGCTTTTTGGGGGGCGGGGGTACATTTTTCTGTGAACTTACTCTCAATTAGGATCTGAAGTATCTAAACAACACTAGAGATGTGTGCTGTTAGCCTGCAAAAGCCAAGCTACATAGCATCTTTTATCCCATAAAAGATTCAGGAATACTAATTAATACCTTGAATATGTATTATTAGATAATTAAATATACTTTTATTTATTGAATTTTAATATGTGTTCAATGATTTCCTCTAATATAAAATATTGGATAGGTTCAGCATCCTGCTGCAAAAATGATTGTTATGGCTTCTCATATGCAAGAACAAGAAGTTGGTGATGGGACAAATTTTGTTCTTGTTTTTGCTGGTGCCCTTCTGGAACATGCTGAGGAACTTCTAAGAATGGGACTTTCTGTTTCAGAGGTATGGGTGTTTTGTTAATAATTGCATTTCCAATAATATTTCATTTGTGGATATACTTTTATTAGTCTGACTGTTAGCGTTTATGAAATAAGAAATCTATTAAGTTTATTGGGGCTAATTTCCAGGTAAACAGGGATATGATTGTAGCTTCAGTCTTACTTTCAAGTAATTAATTTGAAAAAAGTATTTATAGAATAATATCCTCTGATGTTGCCCCATACAAAGTAGTAGACTGATTAATTTGGAATATATGTGGTATTCTGACAGATGTCAAACTTTTATGCATATTTATGTGTTATAGTACAGGCATTTGCCTATATTTAATTGTAGGTGATTGAAGGCTATGAAAAAGCTTGCAAGAAAGCATTGGAGATTCTGCCTGATCTTGTGTGTTCCTCTGCAAAAAATCTTCGGGATGTTGGAGAAGTGGCATCTTTGCTACAAACTTCAGTAATGAGTAAACAGTGTGGTAGTGAAATCTTTCTAACACAGCTTATTGCTCAGGCATGTGGTAAGTAAACTTTAGTGTTTTACTTAATATTAAATGTATTACTTAATAATAGATTTTGTTATGTATTTAATATTCACATTGGGAGTGTGAATCAAACAATGCTTTTTTAACGTAAACAACCAATGGAAAAGTTACAGTACATCTCTTCTTAATTCTAGAAATTCTTGTTAGTGACTGTTTGGTTTTCAGATAAGAAATCTACTTCTGTGTTGTTAGGTAGATCTAAAACACTCCATGTAACAGGAAAATAATACGCTTTTCATTTATTTCAAATTAATATATAACTTAAAGTAGAAAAATAGAGATCAGAAAGCTAATATTTCCTAAAATTATGTTTTTAATTCTTTCACAGTTTCTGTTTTTCCTGAATCTGGTCACTTCAATGTTGACAACATCAGAGTATGCAAAATCTTAGTAAGTTGTGATTTTTTTCCTTTTTAGTAATACATAATGCAGAAGTTCCCAGACTTTCTTGGCATCCTCAGTGTCTCAGTAATTTTTTCACAGTTCTCATAGGCCAAGAGAAATAACTAATCGTTCTGTTTATTAAGTAGTTAGGTCCAAATTTAAAATATCCTCCGTTGCCCTTTTGAATTTAATTTAAAATATCATGGAGTGCACAGTATGGGAACTGTGGAGAGATTTCCAGGAATACTTTGATGAGATGTTTTACTCCTAAAACACTAAATTTAAGAAAAAAACATTTCATTATTAGTGTTACTTTTATTAAAATTTTGATATTATTAAAGTTGATGTCATATATTGGAAAGAATGTGAAAAACAATTTCTTAAGGGTCTATAGGAGTTGCTGTCCCTATCTTTACAAATCTGCTATCAAATATTGGAAACAGTGGACAAATGAATGATATGTGACAGAAAAAGGTAGTTCTAGACAATCTATATTTTGTATACTTAAATTAGCCGGATTTGGAAAAAGGAACATCTGAAATGTTCCTGTTTGAGCATGTATCCCTAAATAAATACATTCAGAGTTGAAATGAAATCTTTGCTTTGCTTTTTTACAAAATGATAGCATTAACACATCATTTTAATCATTCAACTTAACTAGTACAACTGTTATTTGTACTGTTTTCAGGGTTCTGGTATTAATGCATCCACTGTATTGCATGGCATGGTATTTAAAAAAGAAACCGAGGGTGACGTTACTTCTGTTAAGGATGCTAAAATAGCTGTCTACTCTTGCCCTTTTGATGGTATGATAACAGAAACTAAGGTATGTTATGGTTAAATTTTGGTAGTAATTTATTTTTGAGCTTGACTGGAAAAGCTTCCATTATAGTTTACACATTAGTAACAGACAGCATTTCTGGACCTCATGTTTACTGTCTGAAAAGACAGTAAGAAAAGGAAAAGGAAAGCAAGAAAATTCAAGTAATAGTGTTTTAAAGTTCTAAGGTTTATATAACAAATAAAGAGAATGTTACTTTATTATACTGCTGAAATAATGCCTGGAGCAATTGGTTTTTGACTATTACCAACTGGAATAGAAACAATTCCATAATTGAAGGAGCTAAAAGTAACTTACAGGTAGTCCTTATTAACTGCCTCATTCAGTGAGTGCTTCCAGTTATGATGGTGCTGAAAAAATAACTTGAGGACCAATGCCTGCATTTGCGACCTTCATAGCGTTCCTCAGTCATGTGATTGCCATTACAGTCAGTACGTGTGTGACCTATGATTTTCTTTTTTTACCCCTCTTGCATTGCAGAGAGATCGGAGAGAAAGGGATTACAAAACAATAAGGCACACATGGGGAATACACATTGAAAGCAATGCATTGTCATTGGGAGCCCCAAGCACACTAAGCAAACAGTTCACTGTATTCGCCATTGTGTGCCTGCTTACTCTTGTAATCCTGTCCTTTGCTTTCTGTGAGGGTGGGGGAAAAAAAACCAAACAATTTTGTTAAGCGATCTTTCCTGTGCCTGACCAGTTTTTTTTGTCCCCTCCCCTTCAGATAGCAGAGAGTTTGGAGAGGAAGGGATCACAATGGGGGCCATTTGCATAGTGCACTTATGGCTGACAGTACCAGCACACTGCTTTCTTTTTTTTTATTATTATGAATTTTATTAAGTTTAAAGAGAAAGATAAAAGCTACGAGAAAACAAAAAACTACCAAAAAAAGAGAAAAGAAACTAAAAAGGTGTGAAAACACAAAAGGAATTTTTTTTTACATCATTACAGAAAGATGTGACTTCTGACTTTTAACAGCAAGGATATACACAGATTTCCCATAATCAATCTCTTACTCTATATTAAACCAAAATCACATTATTTCTATAAATCATTCCCCTTTAGCACATTATAAAAATTACAGTACAGTTACTCTCTTGCCTTACATTAAAATAAAAAAAATCATACAAACTTCCTAAACAACTTCTTCTCCCTCAAAAATAACACTTATTTAATTATTCCCTTCCTACTACTATTTTGTACGTTTCTGTCTACTATAATAAAAGTCAAACTAAAAGGCACATAAATTGTCAGTATACTAAATAATACAACAGTTTTAATAATAATAATCATAGTAAACCCCAAAAAGAAAAGCAATTTGAAACAATGATCTTAAATTAAATTCTTAGAACCATCCAAATAAACATTTTATATCCTAATAATGTTAATCCATATCCTTAAAAACAAATAACATCAGTCAAACCCTAAAAGTGATGCAGATAAACATTATTTAACCCTTATCCCACTTCAAAATAAAGCATTTACATATCCCCACAATGGGCACAGAGCTCTTCTCTTGAAAAGATCGAACAGCCCAACTGCCCCCCTCAAAAATTCCAGCTTCTCTTCAGAAAACCTCCCATACTAATGACCCCTTCTTATTTATAACATTTCACCAAAAAGTCGGTTTTACTTACTGCTTGCAGATCCCTCTTTCCACTGAATTTCTCCAACTCCACTATCCAGTCTTCATCCAGCATCTCAACAGAATCCCAATCTCATTCTTAGAAGAATCATTTCTATCACTGTTGAATTCTTCAACTTCATCCACTATGTCCCCAACCAGATGACACATTTTAAAACTCATATTTTCCACCATGTCCTGAATGTCTTGTATGAAAACTTGATAGAAGTCAGAAAAGATCTGTTTAAAATCTTGATGGAAGTCAGAAAAAATCTGTTTGAAGTCCTCCATGTCTCATGCAGTAGATTATGGTGCCCCCTAAGAGCTTAACTAGCGAAAGTCGAAGATATGGAAAAGTTCTGAAGTATGTTTACACAAAGTGAAAGTGAGATAGACCATTCCCAAGGGAAAGTAGAAACAGAAAGCCAATTCAACATGTAGGAAAATGCTAATATCTTCAAATTTAATACAAAAATAATAACAGACAATTATTTACTCTCAGTCCACCTTTATATTTGTAAGGGAAAGGAATTCCAAAACTTAAAAAAGATTTTTTTAAAAAAGTTATCTGAAAAATTACAATAAGCACCAAGAGAGCCCACTTCTCCTTGCTGTTAGAAAGCGTCTCTTAGGGTACGCGTACTTAAAAAAAAAATAAACTTGGTGATTTAGAAATGGGGTTGCTGGTCTTAGTGTCCCTTTAAGGCTACAGCATGGCTTGGAAAATGACGTCGTCTCAGTCTCCCAGCTAGCTCTTACTGTCCTAACAGCCAGGAACCATGCTGAGACAAGGAACAGGTCTCTAGGGTTTTATTGTTGCTACATAACAGGGAAATCCTAACAAACTGAAGAAGCGTGGGAAAAACCCAGACATATAAACCCCAAAGGTTAAGGCGGGCCCGATCGGTGTCTCTTGGAATGGCTACCTAATTCCTCAGTGCTACGCATGCGCTTTACAGCTTGGATGGGAGCCCCCTGCTCACCATCCTTACTCATGACATTTACCAGTCGAACGTGAAACACATTTTGCGATCTTCTGGCTACAAGCAGCCATCTGGAGGACAGATGGGGTGATTCCTGGTGTTTTCCTTCATCCGGAGAATGCTCCTGGGGTTCAGGAAAACCTGCCTGAGACCAAAAAAATTGAATTTCAGTTCCGCCTGCGGAGTCCGCGGGCACATCTGCTCGGTCTGCCATGTCCCCACTGGAAGCCCCAGCACATTGCTTTCGATGTGTATTCCCCATTGTTTGCCTGCTTACTGTCTTGTAATCCCTTTCTCTCCAATGAAAGTAAATACATTAATTCTCTTCTGGCTAATTATCCCAGTGCTGGGATGAATATGCCAAAGAGTGGAGGAGTGGTTAGGAGGCAGACAAAAGTGGAAGGTGTGAAACTGGTTAGTCTTGTCAGTTGCAGGCAGCAGCTGTGAGCAGGCTATCCCAGTGTTGGGGTGAGGATTCCAAAGGGCGGGGGAGTGGGAAAAGGAAAGCATAGTCACGGTCATGTGATTTCCCACTTAATGACCTCTTCGCTTAACGACAGCTGCATGTCCCAATTGCGTTTTCTAGACAAGGACTACATGTATTTGTCTGCTAAGTACGTGGAGTAGCCTGCTTTCTACTCTCTTGCTGCCTGCCAATTTGGCTCTTGGGTGACAATTCGTGTAAGGTAAATTTTTATGGAACTGGTTAGACAGGAGCCTAAAATTGATCTTGATTTATTTCTCTGTCCTTGCTGCAACCACATTTAATTGTTAAATAGCGGGTAGAGGATATTTATACCAGTATGCTTAGATTTTTTTCCCCTTATGTAGATGTTTTAGCCTGCATTTTTGTTTACAGTGGGATTACATTAATATGATAACCTTTTCCACAATAGTGATGATTATTAAAAATAGTGCTATGGCTGCATAAATAGCAGTGGTCTCTATCATATGTGGAGCCTTACTTGTGGTATAGCAGCAGAGGTGTGGCATAATTTCCTTAGGCAATAAATGTAGTTTAAAAATTTCCTACCTCTCTCCAAAATTACAAATGTAGAGTTATTGCGGTGATAATATATTATTGCGTTCTTCTTCGGATAATTTGAATAGTATATAGTATTTTTGTATGGGAAATGGTATTCTTTCTCTGCTTCATTGTATGAAGAGGATATAAGTTTTTTTTAATTTAGCGGTATATCAAAAAGATCTCTGCTCTTATTTTACAGAATGGTGACTTATTTTCAAAACTGCAGTGTCCTATCCAAGATTACATTATGGTTGTACCACTTTGCAGATACATCTAAGACTATATGCTTCTTACGCACACATTTAAAAGCGGTCTAGGGAACTGCAACTGAAATCTAGAACATACAAGTTTGCTAGATGTAATTCTCATACAAAACAGTACATTGGTAATACAGTTTCCTATCTGAACACTTATGGAAGTCCTAAAGTAGGTGTAACACAATTAAAGAAAAATCCAAATATGCCTCTTCCCAAAATTCCTTCAGTAAGAAAGAAAATTCTGGCCGTTCCCAGGTGTCAGGCAGTTTGCCTACTTTGTATCATTGTCACATTTTCTGTGTACCTTTGCTCTCATAAAATGTTAAGTTCATCACTGGCAATCCAAAAATTGACCATACTTATTTAGGTAACAAAACACGTCATACTTGATCAGCAAGAATTTCCAACAAATAGTAATCTGTAGGCAAGAACCGCTCTGTGGTCTGTGTCCTTGTGCCTGCTATGTAATTGCTTTAATAATTCCATCTATAAGTTATATTGGCAAGGGAATGGATTAAAGGCTTTAGGGTTATTGTATGTTATTGCAGCTGCTGTTCATCACCTGAATCTGGGCTGTCTAGTATTTCTGGGATATCTTGTTTCCTAGTTCTCCTTTGCAAAAACTAAAGCATATTGTAATGAATTGTATCTGAGAACAGGAAACCAAACTTGATTTTTTTTCCCTTAAGGCAAATACTCAGCATACAAATTTTATGAATGATAGGGAAAATGCTTTATTCTTGCAGGGAACAGTACTGATCAAAAATGCTGAAGAGCTGATGAATTTCAGCAAAGGAGAAGAGAACTTGATGGAGCTACAGATCAAAGCTATTGCTGATGCTGGTGCGAATGTGGTAGTTTCAGGGGGAAAAGTGGCAGACATGGCTCTTCATTATGCAAACAAATACAATCTTATGTTAATCCGGTAAGGTTTGCTAAACTGAGAAATCTAATTTTCCCATTCAGTTAAAATAGTATACTTTAAAAAAAAACATTCATTGCTTGATGATTTCAAGTTTATAATGCAGATTTGACTTGATTTCAAATGCTGGACTTTGAAATTTTTATCCTATGATGATAGGAATTTACATAAGATCGAAGTAGAATGTCATGACTTGGAAGAATCAGGTCCTTTACCATTTTCTTATTACTTAAAATGGTCTTTCCTATTCAGCTTCCTTTGGAAGTAAGGTTTTACGTGATGTCCCATGTTCAGTTAACTTGATACAAGATTTCTCAGATAATAGAAAGGCATGTTATAAAAGAATACAGACACACTTGTATAATGAACTGAGTTATATTGAGATACTTATTCTATGTCTATAGTTTTTTCTGAATCATGTAAGTTTGGAAAACTATGATTAACGTTACATGACAGGATATAGTATGGAAGAAGTATGTTCAGTTTATCATGAGAATCCAACTTGCACATGAAGCAGGAAGGTGGTGAGGTATTAACAAACTTTTGTTTCTGGTAGAAATCTGTTTACTATCCATAAAATGAATATAAATGGTTCCTGAAAGTTATATTGTGTGACAACAAGAATTTTCAAAGTATAGTTTTCCTTCTTGAAATATTTATATATTTTAAAGGCTGAATTCCAAATGGGATCTCAGGAGAATATGTAAAACAGTTGGTGCTACAGCCCTGCCCAGACTGGTATGTAAAAAACAATAATGGCTATTTCTATTGTGATCATAATTCTTGACATAACCATAATTCTTCTTTATCCTCACAGACTCCACCCAATTTAGAAGAAATGGGCCACTGTGACAGTGTGTATTTATCAGAAGTTGGGGAAACACAAGTGGTCGTGTTTAAACATGGTATACTGCTTTTTATACCAGATTTTTTTTTTGCCTATAGATGTAGTATTTACATTTGTAAAATGTTTCATGAGTCTTTTTTTTTTTTTTTTGCAGAAAAGGAAGATGGTGCTATTTCAACAATAGTAATTCGTGGCTCCACAGATAACCTCATGGATGATGTAGAAAGAGCAATTGATGATGGTGTAAATACTTTCAAAGTACTCACTCGGGTGAGTAAAGCCTTGGGCACCTATAATTTGGGAATATTATATAATGTGCATTTGCAGAATATCTTTGATAAGCTGTATATAATTGGCATATTATGGTGTTCACACAATAGGTTTGGCTTGTCTGTATCAACTTGATATACTGTTCTATCTAGATAATACATTCATTGTATTTTACAAGGCTTTAGAAATGAATATTTTTTGAGGCTTTCATGCTTCAGTTTGTTACTTGGTATTTCTTACATTTCACTCTTTTGTAGGATAAGCGCCTTGTCCCAGGGGGTGGTGCAACTGAGATAGAGTTGGCAAAACAGATAACTTCATATGGAGAGGTATGCTACAAACTTATTTTTCCAGTCAGATTTCTTTTATAACTCAATACAGCTTAAAAGTAACCCCCATCTGTGTTCAGACTTGTCCAGGTCTTGATCAGTATGCAATCAAGAAATTTGCTGAGGCATTTGAAGCTATTCCCCGAGCTCTGGCAGAAAATTCTGGAATTAAAGCAAATGAGCTTATTTCAAAGCTATATGCAGTACATCAAGAAGGAAACAAAAATGTTGGATTTGATATTGAGGTAAGACCAGCTACAAATTCACCATAATCTAAAGTGCAAAATTTTAAATTGATTCAGTATTTTTCTGAACATATTAAAAAGTGGTGCCATTAACAATCACAATACTGCTGGTGTATGTACAGGAGATGGGAGCATTAAGTATGTACACCACCCTGAGTTGACAAAAAATAAAGTGATAATATCTAATACATTATTAATTAAATTTTATAACTAAAACAAGTAGGAAATACAGTGTGGCTGTATTGCCCAAGTTCTTTTTCTTGCTGCCAGTAATGGTACATCCTAGCAATTCTGAGGCACCCCTATCAATGTGAGGCAGACTGGGTATAGTTCCTACAATCATAGCTATTATGTGACTGTTTAATATAGATGTAAACGTACAGATCTATAGTGCCTGTCCACTGTTTGGGTGACAGAGCAGATATAAGGACTGTAGATTAAGGTGGGGGAAAATAATAGTTTGTAATCAGATAGAAAGGCTGTTCTATCTGTTAATCATTCTGAGTATTTGCTAATATTTTTAACAGGCTGAAGCTGCGGCTGTGAAAGATATGTTAGAAGCAAGTGTATTAGACACACATCTTGGGAAATACTGGGGTATAAAGCTGGCTACAAATGCTGCAGTAACAGTATTGAGAGTTGATCAGGTAAGTTGGCGTAATAGGCTTTTTAGTGCTTTCAGTTTTATACAATATCGTTATACGATTGTTATTCGTTTAGTCACTTCCGACTCTGCGTGACTTCATGGACCAGCCCACGCCAGAGCTTCCTGTTGGTCGTCAACACCCCCAGCTCCCCCAGGGACGAGTCCGTCACTTCTAGAATATCATCCATCCATCTTGCCCTTGGTCGGCCCCTCTTCCTTTTGCCTACCACTCCCCCTAGCATCAGCATCTTCTCCAGGGTGTCCTGTCTTCTCATTATGTGGCCAAAGTATTTCAGTTTTGCCTTTAATATCATTCCCTCAAGTGAGCAGTCTGGCTTTATTTCCTGGAGGATGGACGGGTTTGATCTTCTTGCAGTCCAAGGCACTCTCAGAATTTCCCTCCAACACCACAGTTCCAAAGCATCGATCTTCCTTCTCTCAGCCTTCCTTATGGTCCAGCTCTCGCAGCCATATGTTACTACGGGGAACACCATTGCTTTTGCTATGCAGACCTTTGTTGTCAGTGTGATGTCTCTGCTCTGAACTATTTTATCGAGATTGGTCATTGCTCTTCTCCCAAGGATTAAGCGTCTTCTGATTTCCCGACTGCAGTCAGCATCTGCAGTAATCTTTGCACCTAGGAATACAAAGTCTTTCACTGCTTCTACATTTTCTCCCTCTATTTGCCAGTTATCAATCAAGCTGGTTGCCATAATCTTGGTTTTTTTAGGTTTAGCTGCCAGCCATCTTTTGCACTTTCTTCTTTCACCTTCATAATAAGGCTCCTCAGTTCCTCTTCGCTTTCAGCCATCAAAGTGGTATCATCTGCATGTCTGAGATTGTTAATGTTTCTTCCAGCGATTTTAACTCCAGCCTTGGATTTCTCAAGCCCAGCATGTCGCATGATGTGTTCTGCGTACAAGTTGAATAGGTAGGGTGAGAGTATACAGCCCTGCTGTACTCCTTTCTCAATCTTAAACCAATCTGTTGTTCCGTGGTCTGTTCTTACTGTTGCTACTTGGTCGTTATATAGATTCTTCAGGAGGCAGACAAGATGACTTGGTATCCCCATACCACTAAGAACTTGCCACAATTTGTTACGGTCCACAGTGTCAAGGGCTTTAGAATAGTCAAGAAAACAGAAATAGATGTTTTTCTGAAACTCCCTGGCTTTTTCCATTATCCAGCAGATATTGGCAATTTGGTCCCTAGTTCCTCTGCCTTTTCTAAACCCAACTTGTACCTCTGGCAATTCTCACTCCATGAATTGCTGAAGTCTACCTTGCAGGATCTTGAGCATTACCTTACTGGCATGTGAATTGAGTGCCACTGTTCGATAGTTTGAACATTCTTTAGTGTTTCCCTTTTTTGGTATGGGGATATAAGTTGATTTTTTCCAATCTGATGGCCATTCTTGTGTTTTCCAAATTTGCTGGCATATAGCATGCATTACCTTGACAGCATCATCTTGCAAGATTTTGAACAGTTCAGCTGGGATGCCATCATCTCCTACTGCCTTGTTGTTAGCAATGCTTCTCAAGGTCCATTCAACCTCACTCTTCAGGATGTCCAGCTCTAGCTCACTGACCACACCGTCATAGCTATCCCCGATATTGTTATCCTTCCTATACAGGTCTTCTGTATATTCTTGCCACCATTATACGATGCCAATAGTCAATTTTAACATTAACATATGTTTACAAAGATGTGTTGATATTTGGAGTTACACTTTTTTATAGCCAACCTAATGTATGTTAGTATATACTGTAGATTACTGTTAGGACTATAGGTATTGACTTGTACAAATAAAGTATTCAAAGTCTTAGGTTCATAAGAAATTACCTTTTTCATGAAACATGTCAAAATGTGTCCGTGATGTGAAATTTCTGTAGATTATTGTGGCCAAAACAGCAGGTGGTCCAAAAGCCCCTAAAGCATCAGAACAATGGGACAAGGATGACTGGAAAGATGCCCCTGAACAATAGTGTACAGTAAGATATGGCCTCGTGTGTAATGTTGACAAGAGTAGAAACTTTGCATGAATGCGTTTTATACTCTGCCTGAAATGGGTATGTTTTGTTTCCACACTCACATCTGTGTAGGCCACAACACTAACTATCTGCTTGAAGTGTTAAAATACAGCATCTTATATTAAAACCCTGTTTTAGAAATATTAAGAGAGCATTAAAAGCATATGAATTGATTGTCAAAATTGACCAAAGAGTGAATAATCATTTTGTGCAAGGAGTTTTTAACTATGGCCTGGTAGATTGACTGGCAATTTCATTATACCAGTGTATTCAAATATACCTGAGAGAGTATCCCTAGATATTTAAATCTGTAGATATGGCTGTTGTTATTGAAGCTATTTTTATTATCTGTTTTCTGTGGCTACAGTAACTGTTCTGCATAAACACCATTACATTTTAAAACAGTTTTGGGGACATCAGGTTTCAGACACAATTGGCCTTGAGAACTAGCTTTCATCTTACTATAGTATACACAATAATATGTCTTCCATGAAACCTTTGAGAAAATCAAGTAACCTTTGACTCCCTAAAAAAACACTATTTATATAGAACCAGACAATTTTTCTGTTTTAAAAATGCATTGTCAGTCTATCACGGCATAAAAAGTTGCAATTAGTGTATTAATACACCTGCATACTTCACCTATTTGTAATCTTTAAGTATTGACAACTTAAAATATAGTGATAATATCCAAGTCTTATAACCTATTTCTTTTGTAGATCATCATGGCCAAACCAGCTGGTGGCCCTAAACCACCATCAGGGAAGAAGGATTTGGATGATGACCAAAGTGATTGAAATAGTTATGCACGCATAGACAATGTTGTGTACCTTGCCAGATGTGTTCTACTTATCTTTAAATTATGAGACTAATCTGTAATAGAAGTCTACCTTGAAGCATTTCAATAAAAGCAGTTTCAGTAAGCTATGTTTTTGTCTGGTTTAGAAGACATGGTTATTTAAAGGGTTTCCAGTTATGCATGTATACCTCGTGTAGGGCTGTATATTAAAGCAGTTGAATCTACTTGCACATTATTTAAGTACAGTACAGCCAGACCATTGAACAATATTAATAGAGCTGCCCAAAGCATTCAAAACACATGTTTTTCAGTGCACAGGACCATAATGAGGCACCTACTTTTGAACTGTAGAAGCATATGAATCTTTTGCAAGAAATAGGTGCATGTGATCCTGGTACAGCTTCTTTAACAACTGCACAAAGCTTATAAAAAAATATGGCTACCGTAACAATTTGGAAAGAGGTGCTTTGTATGTATTTTCATTCAGGTCGCTTTTTTTTACTGCTTTGCATAGCTCTAATAGTTAACCTCTTGTTAAATACAGAACAATTGATCAAATCATGGTTATAAAACAGTACATTCAAATTAGTCATAAACCTTTCATGAGGTACAAGACCTTGGAATTAGTTAATTTGATAATATATTGCAGAAGATCAGGAAGAAGATTTAGACCTTTTAACTTGAATTTTTAACTAAAAAAATCCTAGGCAGTTACAGTATGAAGAGACTATTATTCTTTCCACTGTATTACAAGAGGCATGTGTGCTACATATTCTTATATCTGAGCAACATTGTTCAGGTTTTCTCCTAGCCCTTCTACAGGTGAAATGTGTTTTAACTTTGTAAGTAAGCTCATCTAATATAATTTGACACATTCCTGAATTGTGCTTTGCAGCACACCTCACCCCTCATTGTAACAAATATATTGACAGTAAACTATAACAATTCGTTAGCTTAATTCATCTCACAGTAATAACAAATCTCCATGTTCTTGCATATTTTAGGACTTTTAAAAAAAAAAAGTTTACGATAAAGATCTGAGTTCATAGATCAAGGAACATACCCTCTTATCATACAAATTCAGTGCATCAGGTGAGGTATTAATCAAACAGAGCTACATTTACATATATATTTATTTAAAAGGAAAAAGTTATGTTTAAATTTGGATTCAAGAAAATAAACTGAATATGATAAAGTTTGGTGAAGCTTTCCTTGGTTGGAATTCTTCCAATTTACAATATTCTTTCGTAGAAGAGAAGATATGCTTGTGACTTCAGGACCCTAGATATGGATACTGCTTGCACATGAGTGTCACTTACATGAAACCACTGTCTTCTGGGTGACTCAGATTTTGAAGCTGAAAATTAAAAAAAAAAAAAGCAAATTTTCCTTATTACTTTCCAATTGGCTCTAGAAATTAATTTCATATTAATTTTCCAGCGTAGATTGCTTCTACTTACGTTGTTGAATCTTGCCATGTACAAGATCAGAAAGTTGGCTGGTAGCAGTTCTTGTCTTCACGTAAGCAGTGTAATGACCAGATCTCATAGTGCCACTATGTTCCACAATACCATATAAGGAGTACAATACTTCTGAAGTCCCCTCTCTCATACTCTGTAAAAGGAACATAGCTCAAGAATATTAAAAGTCTTGATGTTACTTATTAGCAAAAAATAAAATAGTTCCACTTTACCTTCATAAGTTTCTTAATTTGGAAACCCTTTAAAAGGTGTGTATTTTAGTAAAAGGAATATAAAGGCAAGCTAGTATTGTTGGGCATGAAAGAATGCAAAGCATATTCGTTGTGACAGATAAAGCAAAATAACTTTACATAACTGAAGTATAAACATGCTGGGAGAATTCTGGATAGGGTAGGATACTTAAGTGAACAATATAATGGCAATGGCTGTTGAACTTGAAATGAGAAGTTTGATCTTGAACATACTAATCTTGAGATTTTGACAAAGCACCTCAGTGGCAACAGTTGATACCACATTTGAAGCAGAAAGTTCTAGTAAAAAGGTAGAACAGAATGTCACCACAGCTAAGGAGTGTAGAAAACCAGATATTGTATAAGATTACCTGAAGAGAGGGAGGAAAAGCCAAAAAAAAGTACTTGATCTTAATAGAAACAATAGGAAAAAAAAGGTAACTGAAGTCAGAATCACAGATGTCTATGGAAATAGCATATCAAATTTGTCAAGAGTGATATTAAAATTTTTGGAACTTTTTGGAAGCAAAGAAATAGTCTGTTAGTCTGTAAAAACTTTTGGAAGTCAGCCTAGGTTAATGCTAGAGTTGCATGCAAAGATTTGGGTACCTTTCATCAAATAAGTTTGTATACAACTATACTAATCTGGGGAACCAGAACATCTTCAAGATGAAAGAACAAAATCCCTTCCTTCCTCCTTTCTAACAGTCAAGGAAACATTGTATTCAGAAACTCAACTTCAGAAATAGGAGTTAGTTTCTCATTATGAAATGTATTTATAATCCAATTCTGGAGTCACAAAGCAGCACAGGATGTAATACTGTAACAAGCTGGACCTGAATATTAAAAACAGTACATTTTTGCAACTGTAATCAAGTCCTAAGTCTCCATTTTAACATGTTCATATCACGTTTATGGGAGGTACACATAATTTCATGAGTACAGACTAACTTTTAGTAAGTGATAAAAAGTAAATACTCCCTTGAATCAGGCTCTACCATTGCTGTAGTTTACTTGGCAATAATGTATTAGTGGTTTTGTCAGACTCCTCACCCAAATGTCAATCTAACATCTGATCGAACTCGCTGCCATTTTGAAGGTATCCAGAAACCCATGTAAGCAGACTGAGTTGCCAGCAAGAAGGAGAAATGAGATTGGAGTGTGAAATATATTGTTTGGGTTAGATGGCCCTTGCCAAAGTCAACAGGCAGTAACCATTCAAGCCATCTGCTAGTACCAGGGAGGGGTGCATACCTAAGTGTGTGTGTGTGGGGGGGGGGGAATAGAGATTTGTGCTTTTAAACTGCAGACTGCGCAGGAAAAGGGCATTTACAACTTCTTCCTCGTATCAGAACACTTGGCTTTATTAAACAGTTCATTGAGCACAAGTCTCTAGACTGTCATTGAGCGAATGCTCGAGCAGGCTGGTCATTGCAGGTTTGCCATTTCCTTCTTCCAGGAAGTTTTTTTTAACTTCTCAGTCTAGCTGATAGTCCTGGGATTTCATGGTGGTCTATCATTCAAATACTAAACAGGACTTATCCTGCTTAGCTGCTTCATTGAAAGGCTACATTTTGCTACCTGCTGCGGACTGTAACATGTGATACAGCTGTCAAACTGAGTAATGGAAATAGTATAAGATTATTATTTACCTTGCACTTAATTGAGCAGAAAGGAGCCAAATCTATAACTTCAGGAAATGTTATGTGCTTGTTTACTTTTTGGAGATTATATCCAGCCTCGGAGGGAACCAGAAAACACAAAGTAAGACACAGCTCAGGAAGAAGCTTATGCTGTCCACAGGGTGACTCCCAGTATTTCCAGCCAGCATTGCTAATGTCAAGGCTCTGTGGAATTTGTAGTCCACTCAGCTGCCTACCCAATTTAAGATTACAGAAACAAGTATTCTTGAAGATCGGGGGAAAAAACTTTGTTTTTAAAGGCAAGAGGTCTAGTAATAAATACAAGTTATTTTAAGGCTTAAATATAAATATCATATGGGAATAAACAAGAATGTCCAATGTATTGATGTCTCTCTTAATCACTTCCTAGGAAGCAGTATTAAGCTAAGATAATTGAACTTACTTAAGTCATTAATTATACCTGTTGAAATCTTTTTAAATGAAGGGTTAAAATTGGAGGAGCGAGAGAAATAAGCATTTGTTTTTTGGCATTTGTATATACATATTTTTTGGCATCTGGAAAAGAAAGGAAAAACAGATCATGACTTAGCAGATATTCATGAATATTACCTCTTATAAAATTGTTTTGGTTCACTAGTACAATGAGATCTCATAATTTTCTATTTCAAGCATAGTCCACCTGAACATTGAACAAACCAGATTCACTGATTTCTATGGGAAGGACAAAGCAAATCCTCACGCTTTACAAAATCCAACGAAATACTTGTATTTGCCTAGACTGAATCATCTGCTAAGAGTGCTCTTCAAGCAAGAGTATTTATGCCATTTTCTTTGACATTTATGGTAAATGTAGGATTTTGCTTGTAATTCCAAAGTAAGTTCAAAAATATTATGTATACATTTGTAAATCTTAAAATAAATCAAGATATGTTATCAGGCATAGATCTGCAAGCCCCACAGCCACCCTGTTTTGTTGTTTTCTTCAATGTTCTCCTCCTCATATTTGAATATATCTCTCAGAGAAATGTGTTTAGGATCTACTTTTTTGCTTCATATTATACAGAGTAATGGTGAGTTAGACTTTTTGAATTCAAACTGCTTGTTTCAATCACTTTGGTAGGTCTCCAAGTTTGAAAATCCCCGTTTCAAGCTTAAAACACTTTTTAAATAGTCAAACAGCCCATACCATGTGTGGAATAATTGTTTTCAACTCAAAACGGGGCATACAGAAGTAAAAAATACTACGCATCTATAATGCAGAACATTATTTTGTACCTGAAAAACTTGGCAAAAACAAAAAGACATATCCTCATAGTATCAGCAGTTCTATCTGTGCTGCTGGAAGCCTACTTCCTTCTACTGAGCCAACAAAAATATGAAAAATAGTATCATAAACATTTATACTATTAATTCCACTCAGTCTTGCCATACAGACCTCAGGGTTTTCAAAGTTATATTCAAGCCAAAAACATATTCACTACAAGTTGGCAACTAATTTTTTTTTAGGGAAACTTCTGACCATGGGACATAACTTCTTATCCTTCTATAAAATTGGGACATACATATACTACTTCCTACCTAGTTCCATTAAAACAAGTAATTGCTCTTACTCAATGACTTGATAAGAAAAATAAGTTGTGTTCCTTCAAAAAGGAACAATTTGACATACTTATTCCATTAGTCTTCATTCCACAAAGTTGGTTGTGCGCGCAGACTTCACAAAGCAGTTTGTTCTTCTCACAAAGTTTCTCAATATGAGTAAACTGATACAAACAATGAAGAATTGAATTTTCTTCTATGTTCATAGTATCCCTGTCTGCAAGAGTACAAAATGCGGTTTCTGGATCTTCATTTACTACTTCATATATTTGTGTTTCAAAATCATAAAATTCATTCAAACTATCTGTATCATCACCAGGTTCTTCCTCCAGGAATAATTTGCTGAAGTCACTGATAATATCCTCATCTTCCTCATCCTTATCCTCCTTAAGAGTCAGATCATCAAATTTATTGGCACATTGTATAGAGGGAACAAAGTCTTTTGCAGAAACACCCAAAGTGACTTCATTGTTTGCTTCTTGGTCGCAACTGTCTGCATTTTCACTGTGTTTTCCTGCAATCTGTACTTGAATTGTGCTTTCTTGCGCATTTATACATTTTTTATCCGCACAGTGCTCTTCACTTGCATTTAATGACTCTTCCTCTCCTAGTTTCAAACAAGTTATCTCAGAGTTACTTTCTATTATTTGTTCATTGCAATCATGATCAGCTTCAGTTTTTTCAGTGACAGCACTATCTGTTAGATGAATAACTTTTTCCTGAAATTTCTGCTGATGGCGTTGATTCTGCCAAATGAAATGCATAAGAAATCAAACATATCAAAAGAATAGTTAATAGTAATGTATGCTGAAAATATTTAAGCACTATTGTTCATTGTTTATAAAATTGGAATAAATTGAGCTAATGTATGAGTTATAGAGTTAACATATGTGTTACAAGCAATATGTCTGCATCCAGACTTAAAGCGAAACAGTCTGATGTTACTATAAATAAGCAGAAGTTCTCACATATCCTCTTTGCATTTGCATGTTACTGTCTCCTTATAGACTTCAAATTTCTCAGCGAAGAAAGCTATAACATATATGTAAATGACATTCAAATATAGCAACATGAAGAATGTCACTTCTCTAGTGGTCATCCAAATCAGAATATGGAAAAGGCTCACTTCAGTTTGCCCACTACAAACCATCTTTAAGGCATGTGTGTCCTGGATTGTTTTATACCTTCCTGTCCTCATTATTACTAACCTTTGCTTGCTTTCTGGCCATTTTCTTTGCCTTCTTCTGTAGATGCTTACTTGTACCAGGAATTTCATCTCTTTCTTTCACATAACATTCATTTTCTATGTTTTCTTCATAACTGTCTATTTCTTTTTCCTTTATTTTTTTAACATTATTTTCATTTGTTTTTTTCTTGACACTCTTAAAAAAGATAATTATGAATAGGTTAGAGAGGATACAAAGTCGGTTCCACTATATTATATTTTAATATAGATTTCTGAGTGTTATCAAAAGAACATGGAAGAAAAACAGTCAATATTCTGTTGGTTATTGTTCAGTGTGGTTTCCTGAGAACTTGAATTTTCCTTGATCCATCAAAATCTGCACACAAGAGACAAGCCTTTCTTGACGAGTCTTACATAACTTTTCTTTTGTCTGTTAATGAAAATATGCTTTGAATAACAAATTTTGAGACTTCCTCCTACAGCAGTTACTTGAAAAACAACTTCTGAAGTTTGAGGATTCTCACATTACTTGAGGGACAAAGCCTTTCCTTAGTGGAAAGAAAAGCCAGCAACTGTCCTTTAAGAATTCTAAAACTCTTCTTTGAACCAATGGAATCTTAAAATAATATTTGCTAGAATATTTTTTCCTCAAGGAGCTAATTTACTAATACTGTATCATGACGGCTGCTCACAAAATAGGCAAAATACTGCATTTGACTATTTTAGATGGAGAGAATTGGTCATTTACACCATGCTTTCAGTGTCTTGATAATAAATTCTGAATTTTATCATCTAAAAGTAAACTTTTGCTTACCTGATCATTTAAGACAGGGAGTGATAAATCAAGGAATGGTTCATGTACCAAAGAAACCTGAAAAAAACATTTTACCCATTATAAAAGAAAAATAAAATTGTATTCATATTGCCTCCAGAGACTGACATTGGAACTAAGGTAAGTGAAATTAAATTAATTTAACTGTCATAACTGAAATAAAGAAAATGTTTATGAGAAAGATTCAAAAACAGAGATAAGTGCCCACAAACCTAATGAGAGATAAGGAATGAAATCTGAAAATCTGCACTAAAATGCAACATTAGGACATTTGTTATAATGTAATATATTTCATTTATATTTATTCTGATTTTTACAAATACAGAATAAGATGGCTTTTCAGCATAACTGCAGTGTGGAAGGTGACTACAATTTTAGTATCACATGTAAGCTTTCATCTATGGATATAGTTACTGGCAAACCTGTTGATCTCTTTAGCTCTGTGCTAAAGAGAAAAAAATGTGCATTTTTAAAAATGTATTTCTAAAGAGGTATGATTGCATAATGTTTAATGTTTGTTATGTTTATAAATTTGTTTTTATATTTTTGTTAGCCATCTTGAGTATATTCTTTTAGTAAAAAGGAAGAGCATAAATCAAATAAACCTTTTTAAAAAAAATTAGGCAGCATCTTTTAATGAACCTATATGAACTATATGCCATGAGCTAAACCGTGAAGGGCCACCCAAGACAGGAAGGTCATGACAGAGAGGCCAGACTAAATGCGATCCCTGGGGAAGGTAATGGCAACCCATCCCAGTATTCTTGCCGTGAAAACTAAATGGATCAGTACAACCAGAGATATGTCGGTATACCATCGGAAGATGAGACCCCCAGGTCGGAAGATGGTCAAAATGCTACTGGGGGGAACAGAGGATGAGTTCAACTAGCCCCAGACATGATGACGCAACTAGCTCAAAGCCGAAAGGACGGCTAGCAGCCGACGGTGCTGGTGGTGAACGGCGAATCCGATATTCTAAGGATCAACACACCACTGGAACCTGGAATGTAAGATCTATGAGCCAGGGCAAATTGGATGTGGTTACTGGCGAGATGTCAAGATTAAAGATAGACATTTTGGGCGTCAGTGAACTGAAATGGACTGGAATGGGCCACTTCACATCAAATGACCACCAGATCTACTACTGTGGACAAGAGGACCACAGAAGAAATGGAGTAGCATTCATAATTAATCGTAAAGTGGCTAAAGCAGTGCTTGGATACAATCCAAAAAACGACAGAATGATCTCAATTCGAATTCAGGGCAAGCCATCTAACATCACAGTGATCCAAATATACGCCCCAACCACAGATGCTGAAGAAGCTGAAGTAGACCAGTTCTATGAGGATCTGCAGCACCTACTGGACAACATGCCTAAAAGAGATGTTATTTTCATCACAGGAGACTGGAATGCTAAGGTGGGCAGTCAAATGACACCTGGAATTACAGGTAAGTATGGCCTGGGAGAACAAAACGAAGCAGGACATAGGCTGATAGAATTTTGCCAAGACAACTCACTCTGCATAACAAACACTCTCTTCCAACAACTGAAGAGACGGCTTTAAACATGGACTTCACCAGATGGACAACACCGAAATCAGATTGACTACATCTTTTGCAGCCAAAGGTGGAGGACATCTGTACAGTCGGTAAAAACAAGACCTGGAGCTGACTGTAGTTCAGATCACGAACTTCTTCTTGCACAATTTAGGATCAGACTAAAGAGATTAGGGAAGACCCACAGATCAGCTAGATATGAGCTCACTAATATTCCTAAGGAATATGCAGTGGAGGTGAAGAATAGATTTAAGGGACTTGACTTAGTGGATAGGGTCCCGGAAGAACTCTGGACAGAAGTTCGCAGCATTGTTCAGGAGGCGGCAACAAAATACATCCCAAAGAAAGAGAAAACCAAGAAGGCAAAATGGCTGTCTGCTGAGACACTAGAAGTAGCCCAAGAAAGAAGGAAAGCAAAAGGCAACAGTGATAGGGGGAGATATGCCCAATTAAATGCAAAATTCCAGAGGTTAGCCAGAAGAGATAAGGAATTATTTTTCAACAAGCAATGCACGGAAGTGGAAGAAGACAACAGAATAGGAAGGACAAGAGACCTCTTCCAGAAAATTAGAAACATTGGCGGTAAATTCCAGGCAAAAATGGGTATGATCAAAAACAAAGATGGCAAGGACCTAACAGAAGAAGAAGAGATCAAGAAAAGGTGGCAAGAATGTACAGAAGACCTGTATAGGAAGGATAACAATATCGGGGATAGCTTTGACGGTGTGGTCAGTGAGCTAGAGCCAGACATCCTGAAGAGTGAGGTTGAGTGGGCCTTAAGAAGCATTGCTAATAACAAGGCAGCAGGAGACGACGGCATCCCAGCTGAACTGTTCAAAATCTTGCAAGATGATGCTGTCAAGGTAATGCATGCTATATGCCAGCAAATTTGGAAAACACAAGAATGGCCATCAGATTGGAAAAAATCAACTTATATCCCCATACAAAAAAAGGGGAACACTAAAGAATGCTCAAACTATCGAACAGTGGCACTCATTTCACATGCTAGTAAGTTAATGCTCAAGATCCTGCAAGGTAGACTTCAGCAATTCATGGAGTGAGAATTGCCAGATGTACAAGCTGGGTTTAGAAAAGGCAGAGGAACTAGAGACCAAATTGCCAATATCTGCTGGATAATGGAAAAAGCCAGGGAGTTTCAGAAAAACATCTATTTCTGTTTTATTGACTATTCTAAAGCCTTTGACTGTGTGGACCATAACAAATTGTGGCAAGTTCTTAGTGGTATGGGGATACCAAGTCATCTTGTAAGCCTCCTGAAGAATTTGTATAACAACCAAGTAGCAACAGTAAGAACACACCACGGAACAACGGACTGGTTTAAGATTGGGAAAGGAGTACGGCAGGGCTGTATATTCTCACCCTACCTATTCAACTTGTATGCAGAACACATCATGCGAGAAGCTGGGCTTGAGGAATCCAAGGCTGGAGTTAAAATCTCTGGAAGAAACATTAACAATCTCAGATATGCAGATGATACCACTTTGTTGGCTGAAAGCGAAGAGGAACTGAGGAGCCTTATGATGATGGTAAAAGAAGAAAGTGCAAAAGCTGGCTTGCAGCTAAACCTCAAAAAAACCAAGATTATGGCAACCAGCTTGATTGATAACTGGCAAATAGAGGGAGAAAATGTAGAAGCAGTGAAAGACTTTGTATTTCTAGGTGCAAGGATTACTGCAGATGCTGACTGCAGTCAGGAAATCAGAAGACGCTTAATCCTTGGGAGAAGAGCAATGACAAATCTCGATAAAATAGTTAAGAGCAGAGACATCACACTGACAACAAAGGCCCGCATAGTTAAAGCAATGGTGTTCCCCGTATTAACATATGGCTGTGAGAGCTGGACCATAAGTAAGGCTGAGAGAAGGAAGATCGATGCTTTGGAACTGTGGTGTTGGAGGAAAATTCTGAAAGTGCCTTGGACTGCAAGAAGATCAAACCAGTCCATCCTCCAGGAAATAAAGCCTGACTGCTCACTTGAGGGAATGATATTAAAGGCAAAACTGAAATACTTTGGCCACACAATGAGAAGACAGGACACCCTGGAGAAGATGCTGATGCTAGGGAGAGTGGAAGGCAAAAGGAAGAGGGGCCGACCAAGGGCAAGATGGATGGATGATATTCTAGAGGTGACGGACTTGTCCCTGGGGGAGCTGGGGGTGTTGGCGACTGACAGGAAGCTCTGGCGTGGGCTGGTCCATGAAATCACGAAGAGTCAGAAGCGACTAAACGAATAAATAACAAATATGAACAAAGGAAGCCAGGAAGCAGTATACAAATTTAACAGCTGGGGCATGGATATATAGAAACATGGATATTTCACATTAAATATACTGTAATCACTTGAAAAGATACACTTGAATTCTTTTCAAAGAGAATTCTCCAATATACTGCATTTGTATATGTTTTGTCATACTTTATTTCTTTTCTGTCTGTCATGGGAAAGTCTTATTCAGCAATTACTACAGCTTCCAAGTTTTTAAACTTGTGCCTGGGCAGAACTTTAGGAAACAGGTATATTTATGTTTTGCATTATTTAATCGTGCTGAATAAGCCATGATTGGCTAAACTTACACAAACATTGTTTAGTCTTTATTAACACAACATACTAAATGACACCAACAAGTCACATTATAGTGTAGCACAATGCTGAACCCTGTCAGATGGAAATGAAGATAATTTGGGAAAATCCAGACTGCTGATATCAGCCTGGCCCCCAAACTTAGCTTTACACACACACACATACACACACACACAACTTACTGTTTGGCACTCTTCACACATGATTGTACTTGTTAATTCTCCACCAAATGTGCGGTCCACAAAATTATGCATTAGTTTTTTCTTTTCATATTCTAAAATAAAAGACAATATATCAACAATATACATTTTAATCTTAATTTAACCAATTATGCTGCTACACTGGATAGAAAAAATGTATACATATATACAGCAAACAAAATGTAAGTATTGTACCTTTGAAGAAATGAACAGAATAAAATAGCTTCTAATCACTTTTTTCTTCTCAATTGGCACCCTAAAATGTATAGGTTTACAATTCCTTTGGCAACATTGCCCAGGCCTTATAGGATTATGGTCCAACGTATCAGTAGGATGCTCCTATATTTTTAAATATGCTGTCTTTGTTTTGTCACTCTCAATCCAGAGATATTTTAGGGAGTTGGCTATACCTAAAGAATTGTTTTTTTAAAAAAGAATAGCCCCTTTTGAAAATCCTTTCAATTTTTTATGTGATATAGAGACTGCTGCTTAAGGGAAAAAAAACACCAAAAACCACAATGTGAAGAAATCTAGAAACCTGATTCTTAAGATCCAACATATCTAACACAGGAAGTCCTCATTTACCACTGCCTCATTATTCGAAGTTACAACAGTGCTGTCCCTCAGTCATGCGATTGCCATTACAGTCAGTACTCATTGTCCTGCACCTGACCTGTTGTTTTTCTCCCCCCGCCCCTTGCAGAGTAGAGATCGGAGAGGATGGGATTACAAGAGAGTAAGCAGGCACACAATGGGAACATACATTGAAGGCAATGCACTGGCACCTGCAGCCACAAGTGCCCTATGCAAACAGTCTGGTGTATTTCCTCTGTGTTCCTGCTTATTCTCTTGTAATTTCTTCCTCTCTAATCTCTCTGCTCTGTGGGGGCAGGGGGAGAAAAACAAGCAAGTTCTGTAGGCAATCTCTTCTGTGCCTGACCTGTTTCCCCCCTCCCCCTTTTGCACAGCGAAGAGATTAATTCCCTTCTTGTTAATTATCCCAGCACTGGAGTGAGCATGGGGCAGGGAGAGTGGTTAGGAGACAAACAAAAGGGAAGGTGTGAAACTGATTAGTCTTTTCAGTTTTGATCCCAGCACCCCTGGGGTGAGCATTGCAAAGGGTAGCGGAATGGAAAAAAGAAAGAACAGTCATGGTCACATGATTTCCCAATTAGAAACTGCTTCACTTAGCAACAGAGTTGCCAGTCCCAATTGTGGCCACTAAATAAAGACTACCTGTATACATATATACCAAAGGAGAGCTTTAGTTTGCCATTTAATCAAATGAAACTGACAAAAGACAAATAAAACAACAAACAATTGACAAACGTCATATTGTAGATCAATTACTTTTGCAACTCTGATCTTGCTGTATAATAAACACAAATAATAAAGGTGGGATAAAAATTAATTAAATAAATATTATTTGCAGAGATAAAGCTCAGGAGAAGACCTCGAAATCGGCAAGTATATCAACACATAACGTAAATGCTGAAATCAAAACAGATAATCTACAGGCAGGTATACATTGAGGCTGAACATAAAGTATTGCTGGGGTAGAGGAAGCCTAACCCTAAATTATGCTAGCTGAATATTAACTAACAACTCTATACATTATAATACTACTTAAATGAACACCAATTTTAAAACTTTCATTTCCCCTTTCAAGGACAGGGACACATTCACTTCATCCTCAGAAGTGAAGCCAGAGCTTCCCCTTCCACTAAGATAGGGCTGACTTACCTTTAACTTCTTTTTTCAACTCTTCATTTTCTTTGTCAGAATTATTTAGTGCGCTAAAAATTGCAGCACTCATTCTCTAGAAATAAGTATAACAAGGTATTTTTTAGTACCATAGTTTTAACTATTGAATAGAAACACTATTCTTCAATAAATAAGCTTATTACTAAATAGAAAATATTAGTTTTAGTATTAGTACATACTGTACAGTATTGGATTCTCTCTCTCTCTCACACACACACACAATCACACGCACACAGGACCCAATTGCTGCTTCTCCTTTGAAGGAACTTTGTAGGGCAACGCTGGAAATCACAGCTGGTCCAGAATGTTGCAGTTGATCCCTCCTGTTGAAATAGTAATGCTAGTTACAGTTGTGCTCAAAGCCCCAGTTTAGGCCCAAGTTACCTACTCCTGTACAGACTGCCACCGACTTTCAGACCAGATAGGCCATGCCGGACACCTTTAACATCAGCAACTGATCAACATCAGTCAACTCTGGCTTTTCAGAGGTGGGATCTATATTATAGATTAAACTGCTATGGAGGGAAAATTGGATAGTTAATCAACAATTTTGACTAGAAAGGGACTCAAGTATTTTTATCCAGCCATTTTAGAGTTTTCTTCTGCTGCTGATTTTTAATCTTTGTATTTTTTAAGCTACTTTACAAATGTGACTTTCAGGATAAAGTTGCAACAACCATTCATCATGAACTATACCTACCTGGATTTCTTCAGTTCTCATCCCATCTAATAGATACCGAAGCAACTCCTGGCTGTCCTGCTGCTGATACCCTTTGAATCGTGTTGCTCTGTTTTTAAAGATGCACAGATACAGGTTAAGGAAAGTACAATGCTTTCTGTATAAATATTACACAAAAGGAAAAAAATATGGTAGAGAAAACATCTCACATGAATTTAACATCTCTAGGAAGTGGGGGCAGGGTTATAACTCAGAAGATGTTATGAGAACAAATACTATAGAAGCTATGAAACTGATTATTTCGTGGTACTGTTCGTGATATAATCTGACAGTCAGAAAAAAATTAAGGTTGTTTAAAAAGATTCACAATATAATTTTATGCATGTTTATTTCTAAAATGCATTTAATCCTTATTAAATGTGCACAATACTGAAGCCTCTACTTTATATATTTGAAATTGTCTAAAAACCTGATTATACAGCAGCTGATAACTTCACAAATATTTAGCTGATCAATGAAAAAATTATAAAAAATTAAATAAATTAGCATGCTATCAAAATTATAATACAATTGTCACTGAGCTAGTGAGTGTAATGTAAACTACAGTACAATAAATAATTTATAAATTACTGATATCCATCTTAAACAGATATAATGCTGGTTTAGTATGTAATATTTTTTTTACAAAATTCAAGGTCCCAGTCTATGCAATAATTGGGTAAGAAGCCCATGTGGAATTAGATTCAGTTATTGGTTTAAGCCAATTGAAAAAACAAAACAAAACAATTTATTAACAATCCAAGCCCTTTTCTCCAGTCTGAATCAGCTCTAATGCTTAATAAATACTGTAGTTACTAGTTTCATATTCTGATCAGTTTAAAATTAAATAGATTCAAAATTACACAAAACATCTCTTTTTCAATAGTACATTAATATAATTTTATAAATAATATACTCACTTTTTACAAACCTGAGAGAAAAGTTCTCTAGGGGTCACAGTTCCTTTTTTTGTCTCTTGCATTTCTGCCAAAAACTGGCACATCGCTAGTGTTAGAGGTCTTGGTGGATCAAGCATTACTATCAAAGGTTCCTAAAGACCATATAAAAAGAGTACCATCAATACATGCATACTTTATGCAGTCTTTTATGCTGCTTATGTTCGGAGTTTATATTTTTATGCTTATGTTTGCGGTTTGGTATCATCAGGAGGCTGATGATACCTACTTATATCTTTCAACCCTGGGCCAGCCAAGCGAGGCTGTCAAGGTTGTTCCACTGCAGGGGGGCTGCGCGGGTTTGGATGGGGAGTAATTGTCTCTGACTCAGTCCTCCCAAGACTGAGTGATTCTGGGTATTTAGGCCACCCAGACCTGGGAATATTCCACCTTTGACCTTGGATGGGGTAGCACTTCCCTCTTCAAAGTTGGTGTGCAATCTGGGAGTCTTCCTGGACTTGCAGCTCCTGCTTGAAGAGCAGGTGGCAGCTGTGACCAGCAAGGCCTTTGCACAACTTCATTTGGTATACCAGGTGACCCTTTCCTAGATCAGGAGCCATTCAGACATCACTCATGCCCTAATCACCTCTAGCTTGACTACTGCAACATACTCTATATGGGACTATCCTTGAAGAACATCCAGAAGCTTCAACTGGTCCAGAATTAAGCAGAGTGAGCAGTGATGGGCATGCCAAAACCCTACATGGCATTGGGCCTGGTTAGTTGAGGGACTGCCTGTCTCCCTAGTATCTGCCCAACCACTTCAATCTTGCAGGATTGACGTGCTCCAGGTTCCTTTGATTAAACAATGTCTATTGGTACCCTGGAAGCATGCCGTCTTTGTAGCAGTTCCTTCCCTCTGGAATGAGATCCCCCAAGAACCAGATGGTCTCCACTCTGCTGTTGTTCAGAAGAGCAGTAAAGACCTAAGCTTTTGACGAAGGAGAGAAATAAACCTTGCTTCATTCCATCTGGTCTGTCACACCTGCCAACTTTTATCAATTTTATTGTAATTTCTTTCTTAGCACTGTAAGAAAGATCACAATGCCCTGTTTATTTTCTGATTTTAGAAGCTATCTAAGAAATAACAGCAACATTTGCTTAGAGAATTTAAATCTGTCATTAGTTTTAACACATCCCAAACAGCAACTTACATACCGTTATTGAGAATTCTGGTGGCTTAAGTATAATTGTTGAGTCAGGCATTTTTACTTCTTTCAGCAACTCTCTCAGAACTGATGTCTGTGATAGGTTCTATAGGGGAAAAAAGTTAATTGCAAATTTAAAAACTCAAAAGAGATGTATCTTATTTATGTTCAAAAGGCTACAACACTGTAATTTATTAAGTAAAATTAGCAGACAGAATTTGCTGTAAAAGGTATGTTTTGCTCACCATTTTTCCACATTGCTAGCCTATTTACAGGTGGTGCTAAATAGCATCTAAACAAAGACTAGAATAAAACATTTTGTGACAAGAATTAGATATTCAAATTAGCAGGTTTTATATATAAAATGGGGTACACATTTAGAATTGTTAAATGAAAGATGACCCAGCAAAGATTGCATGTTGTTTCTCAAAAGCTACCTCATCAGTAAATATATGCATATAAACCATTCCAACACACACAAATAAAGCCCTCTGGGTGCTGCCCTAAAAAGAACTCCTAAAATTAAAATTTGAAAAGAATATGGAATGCAATTTTATAAGATAAAGACTTCCACATTAAAATTAGCTAGGAAACAAAGCTAGTAAGTAGCGGTATTTCAGGTTTTAACAGTACAATCAGAAGGTATGACACAGTAAAATTCTGGGAAATTGATTAATTTATATCATACCTGCAAAACAGCATTAAAAAAACATGTATTTCCCAGGTTGCTGAGACCTTTCACAGTTATTTCTGAACTGCCATTTAATTGGTTTTTATTGTCTTTGACCAAGATCTCCGTCTTCTCCTTCTCTTCCTCATTTTTATGGTCTTTAAGTTTTTTATTTTCCAATGGTTTGTTTTCTTCATTTCTGGAAGCTAAAAAAATATTTTTTTATAATACATTAAATCAAAATGCAATGAAAATTGTTCAGCATCTCAAGGATAAAATAGAACAATTGCAAATGTTATTTAAAGCAAAAACATGTACTATGAAACATATGTAGTTACTCCTCAAAAACACAGAAATTAAGTTACTTGTAAAACAGGCTAGGTGACTGGATTCATAGATAGCTAATCAAAGCTGATACATTTACCATTCAGCATTAAGACCTTATAGCTATCACAGAAAAAATAGTATTTTCAAATAAGTCCATCAGATTTCAATTAGCAGTTCCATCCTAGACACTGTTGTCATTTAAAAATCTAATTACAGAAAAACTTTAGTATATTAATACTGCATACATATTAATACTGTATGCACATACTACAGTTATTACCCTACAGTATTATGAATAACTGGTAATAATGATGGACATTTCCTGCATGCCAGTAAAACAATCCGATATCCCAATGATGCTACTTAAAAGCATAAATAAAGCAGACTACATTAATATTTAGAAAACATGTAAAACAATTATAATCTTTCCCATTGTTTTAAAAATCTGGGTCAGAGAGTGGGCAGAGAATGGGATATAGATTGTAATAATCTACTTTATGTATTTATTTGTCAAATTTATATGGCTGCCCATCTCAGATGAAGTGACTCTGGGTGTGTACAATAAAACCAACAATTAAAACATTCTACCAAACCAATTAAAACCAGAAACAAAAATAAAACAAGTCCACGAGAGAGGAAACATTACATAAAATACAGCCAGTCAATATTACAAGAGAGCCAGTTTGGTGTAGCAATTAAGGCATAAGGCTAGAAACCAGGAGACTGTGAATTCTATTCCTGCCTTAGGCAGGAAGCCATTTGCCAAGAAATATTGCCAAGAAAACTATAGACTAGTCCAGGCAGTTGCCAGGAGTCAACACTGACTTGAAGGCACAAAAAATAAAACAAAAAAAAAATTGAGCATCCTGAGTCAAAAAATAAATAAAGTTTATAAAGGCAAGAAATTATATGGAGCTTTCAAATTTGGAATATGCAATTACTGCTGAGACATGAAGGACTACAGTACTTACAATTCAACTTCTACCTAAAAGTAGTTGCTATAAATTCAAATGCAAGTATTACAGCTCAAATTTTCATTAATTCCTTTCCTCCCAATCGCTGAAGACGATGGTATTCCTGCTTTGTTTTAACCTCAGTTAAAAATAGTTATATTTCTAAAATCAGTTGCATTACAATGGATTTAAGTTTTAAGCACTCCCAATATCACTTAATGCAACTGAATGCTCATATGCCATCAAGCTTGTGTTAACTCTTAGTGATCCTGTAGATGGTTTTTCTTGAGGATAATGCAGCTAGCACACCTTACAAGGAACTGACCTGTAACTGGAATGTTCGCACAAGTTTGTTTTCTAATATAATCCACAAACTGGCCCAGTCGAGTAGAAGAATTGTACTGGATTTCATCATCACACAAGTAGCACCTATTTAGGTTAATTTTAAAAAGCCCAGAAATACATAATTAATAATTTGGCTTACATCAAACTAGAATAGTATGAGACTGTAGCAGAACACAATTCACACATTTTTGAAATGCAAACAGATTATTAAACATGTGTGTTACTCCAATAGTCTTAGGAAAATACACTTCATTCCAACTGATGGTAAACACTTCATAAACTTACCAGACGCACCAGTTTTCCACATTAAGAACCAAACAGTGAGGTTCTGATCTTGGTGTTTCATAGTGTTTTAGGGCATGTTGCTCTTGACAATTTCTGCCACAGCCCTGTAATGTAATATCACATGGCAGTTTAACATACATGTATAATGTAACATATTTGTTAGGGTGAAACTAAAATGGTTAAAGATGACATCTTTCTGTAATTTAAATGCAAACTATTTATACGCAGTTCTTTACAGATTCAAAATTAAGGGAAAAAAAACAGTGAGCATGGGAAGTTTGGACACCCTATTAGTTGAATTTTTTTTATTATTATTGTACAGTTGTTACTATGACCCTAAAAACAGTTTGATTTGTTAGATCTTCTATTAGCTAGATGAGGACAATTCCACAACAATAATTTGGGATTGCTGTTCTGTCTTTTAACATTCTCCAAGCAGCTGCCTGAGCAAAGCAGGAAACCTTCATTTAACCATTTAAACTGGGAGGAAGTTCACGTATACAGTACCCATAGGAAGGCCTAAGAATATTTTTGAGCTAGAAGAGTTCTGCAAGTGTGAAAACAAAATTAAAAGCAAGTAGTGAAAGACATTTAAATGGCTACAGGAAATATTCAGAAACCATTATATCTGTCCTAGGAGGTGTCACAAAGTACTGACTGAAAGAGTATCCAAAATTATGCATCTGCCATATTTACTGTTTTCTTGTTTTGAATCTGGAAATAATTGTGCATTCAAATTTATGCTTAGTTTTGTACCATGTAGAGGATGTGTTGTGATGCTTGTGAAGTTTTTCTATTATTGTCTTCAACAAGAATAAAACTAAGTCCTAATTCAGCATCTGCAATATATTTTCTAAGGTTAGTAATAGTAACAAGGACATACCCTATGGCCACATTTTAAACATAACCATATTGATGGTTTGTCTTCTGCCCTCTCGTCAGATTTTTCATGTGTCTCATTGTCATCTATCCGGCAATCCTGGCAGGAGTTCAAGTCCACAGCCTGCAACACTTTTCTCAGATAACCTTGTTCCAATCCTTTGCGAAGGTGCTTGCATACTGGTCCTTTGAGAAATTTTACACAAAATAAGAATCAATGTTAAAGGGACTTAAAATACATTTAGAATCCATAAGGTATGACCAAAGACCAGTTGGCTGTGAGTAGCAAACTTCTGAGAAATTGAGATGTAATTTCCTGCAACAATTTGTTATGAAAAGGTCCATGTAGACTTGACACACACATACAAACAGAGGGAAAGAAAGAATAACCAACCCCCTTCAGAAATCTGATCCATTCACCTTGGTGATGTCTTTGTCAGTGGCCCTTAGCTATACCACTTATCAATCCTGACCACTGCTGTCTCTAGGCCATTGTATCTTAATTTAATGCTAATTACCTGAAAATTAGATTACTAAAACATATCGGATTATACCTTTAATATGGGCTAAGACAAACAAGTTTACTCATAAATACTGTTTCACTCTACAGAAATTGAATCTTAGTCGGATAAACATCTTCACAATGGCATTAAACATTTTGCTAAGGAAGTAAAATCTCCCTATTCCCCACAGCAGTGCAACTTAAATATATTATTTATATATATTAAGCATACCCTGTACATCTGGTAAGACATCTGCAGGTACATTTTTTCCTTTTGTTCTCCTCTTTACCATTATAGCGATCAAGGCTTTAATTTCACATCAAACTGTGACCTAAAAAAAGAAACAGATTTTTTCCAATAATAGTTTAAAAGCTATAAATAGCAATTAATGTATTGTATTATCAGACAAGAAAGGATGAAATTTACATGTTTGCTTTCTTTTTAAAGTATTTATTCAAGGGAACTACAGCTGAACATTTTACATATATTTGTGCAAAGCAGGCTGTGTGACAAAGTACTCTGGAAAATATTCTCATTTTAATACAGATTCATGGACCTCTCTATAGTAGCTTTTGAATACTAATCTTCCTGATTAAACAAATTTTTTAAATACAGCTATAGCAATTTAAAGAAAAGTGTAATTATGAGTATATTAAATGGGATCAAGCCACAGACTCAACATATTTAAATTAAAAGCTAAAGATTGTTTAGCACTGGGAAGGTTAATAAATCTTATCAAGGTATCTATGGACGCATGGGTACACAAATACATTTGTAAATGAATCTGTACTTTCATACAGATATTTCAAGAAAAATAACGCTGTCCTGTCCCATTTATAGAATAGTTCTACATATTTTTTTTTTCCTGGAGACGCTCATTAATTGAATCTGTTCTTTGTCCACGTTCATAATAACAATCATGTGTAACAGCCTAGGAAATGAAATTAGCAGCTTCTTTTACTAAAGTGAATTTTAAGTTTTCTTTAAACACAGCAGTTTTAGTGTCTCTGTATATACTTCACTCCATTTTCCTTGTGTTTGCAAAATGAAAAGGTAAAAAAAACCCAAAAACAAAACCCATTCTTTGTAATCAGGGGCAACAGCTCTTTGAATGGGCTAGTTTTCCGACTTTCAGGAGCAAGAGTTAATTTCTTTCTCCATGCCAGGAAAAAAAAAAGCTAATATCTGCCTATTGAGCAATAACTAAAAAGAGCAAGATGAAAGCAGGTAATCGGATTCTAATACCTTAATAAGCACCTTCAACCAACTAGTCAGTTTTAACACTGAACTTATTACTGCGGCAGCTTCAAATATAATGCCCAGCATTTTGCACAACAAAAAAGCCGGCAATTTCGGGGCGGACGTGGGAGGTAGTTGGCAACCTTTTTCCCGTCAGCCTACACCTGCCAAGAGGACTAAGGCCTCTCTAGCGAACGGAGGAAACAGAGAAACAGCTGGAAATGCCAAATACCAGCACAAACTCTGGATGGAAAACACGAATCGCACAAGAGAGCTCTGGTCACCGGCTGCAGCCATTTCTGCCCAAACGCGCCGTACTGTCCCAGACGAAGCGATCCAGCCCGCCTTTGATTGGCCACTTCAACTCTTTCGTAGCCCGCCTATTCGGCCCTTACTGACAAGAACCGAAACCAATAGTGAAGCATTTCTTACGTTCTACGAAGCAGAAGAAGCAAGCAATTCAAGGGGCCGCTGAGAAAAAGCTCCTCGCGATGAGCTGGGAACGTCGGAACAGACCCGCTGTCATTACGTGCCGAGAAGAGACCTCCTGAATTTAAATATTTTACGACACGTCCCTACGTCTCCAGTAAGATTTACGGCTCTCGGGCAGTCCAGTTAATGGCATAGATCGCTTGCTGCGGAGAGGCCCTTTACTCAGCAGAAACTTCCGGTCCGTTGGCTGTTGGGTAAGAAACCTCTAGAAAAATGCAAAGGCGAAAAGGCGGGCGCGGAAGTCCTTAGTCTAAGGAGAGTCGTCACTTTATAGTTGGGCACGCGCATACAGCGGAAATTGAACAGCAAGTAGAAAAAAACATATAAAAGCAGGATTTTGGCATAGTCGCTTGTGATTGGGTGGTAGTGTGTGGCGTTCTTGATTTTCCAGTAGAAGGAAAATAGGCTCCCCCCATCCGAATTTTATGTAAAAAAGAAAATCTAAAAACAGAACAGTCGTCACATATCATTTAAACTGGGATTTTTATATTTTAGAAAGGTAGCATGTCCCCATCCAATGCAACAGACACAACGTTTTGCATGCAATTTCGCATTGGATTTGGGCTGTGAAGATCGGAGGTGGTAGTTTGTACTAGGAATTTGGCTGGTAATCCAAATTAGACAGATTCTCATTACAGCTATCAATATTAACAAGTACTACATTACAAATTATATCCTCTTGATTGACCAGACTGTTGCCGGACAGAATCTTGCTGGTCTCAACTTACTTTCCATTCGTCTCGATTCCTGGCTTTTCTTCTCCAGGTTTGGCCATAGTCCTTGACTATTGGATCTTTCCATCTCTTTTGAGGGCAGCCGACAGGTCTTTTTACTTTTCTTGGATACCATTCAGCAACTGCTGTTGTCCAACGGCCATCTGACATGCACGTGCATGTCCTGCCTAGCATAGCTTCCGTTTTCAATATTCGATGATGACACAGGTCACCGACAGCCTAGCCAGCGGGTGACTCAAATCTGCAGCTAAAACAACTTGTGAAAATGGGCCTCAGTTCCCCGCAGGTCCCTCGAACTGTGCTAAGGTGGCAGGGCAGAGCTCAATCGACTAGATGCTGCTAAGAATCTCAGGAGGCAGGCCACCATCCCAATTGACCGTGGCCCCCTTGCTATGTACAAATTATAGAAACAAAAAAGAGCCAGTTTGGTGTAGCGGTTAAGGCATCAGGCTAGAAGCTGGGAGGCCGTGAGTTCTAGTCCTGCCTTAGGCACAAAGCAGCTAGGTGACCTTGGGCCAGTCATACTCTCTGAACCCTAGGAAGGAGGAAATGGCCAACCACTTTGAAAAACCTTGCCAAGAAACCTGCAGGGACTTGTCCAGGCAGTCTGCAAGAATTGGACATGATTGAGCAGATAAAAATATAAATAAAATATATATTACAAAGTCTTATCGTCAGTCTTATTGTATTTAGGGAACAACTTCTGTATTGACCTTGGCAGGATGTTTTAATAATTTAACATGTTTTATATTGTTAATTCTTTAAGACTTGAGTTAGAAAACAATCTCTTGGTTTTGCTGCTACAGTACTCTGGTGTCCACTTGCAACGTACATACTAATCACAGCTGTGCTGTGCTTCTCTGTTTCTCTGTTGCTACAGGAAGGGGAAAATACATTTTGAGCAAGTTGTTTGCAGATGTTGTGATTTCACACTTTATCTATGAACAGTTCTAAAACGAGAAAGTCCAACTGCCAGGAGAGCATACACAGCTGAGGTAATATCTGTCTGTATCAGTCATTCTTTACATTTTTTTCTGCCCGCCTGTCAGGTGTGGTATGGAAACAGGTTGGCTTTCACAGCATACCTACTTAAACGTGTTCATGGATTCTGTGTATTTATGAGTAGTGAAAAACATGTAATATCTCATACATGTATTCCAAGCAATAAGTGAATTGTATATCCCTAATCTGGAACTTAATACTGCTAAAAACAAATGGACTTGTTTCTACATACAGGTAGTTCTCACTTAACCACAATAGGGACCTGAAAAATGGTTGTTAAATGGTGTGGTCGTTAAGTGAGGCATCACATGACTGCACTCAATTTATGACATATTTGTGGTGGTTGTTAAGTGAATCACGTGGCCATTAAGTGAACCACATGGTCACGCAGTTCCCCATTGATTTTGTTTGTTGGTAACTGGATAGGAAGGTCGCAAATGGTGATCACGTGACCCTGAGATGCTGTTGTAAATACATGTTGGTTGCCAAGTGCCCAAATTTTGATCAGGTGACTATGAGGGACACTGTGATGGTCATAAGTGTGGGGACTGGCTGTAAATCACTTTTTCCAGCGCTGTCGTAATTCTGAACGGTCACTAAATGAATGGTTGTTAAGCAAGGATTACGTGTATATACATGGCAATTGTTCTATTTCCTTTTGGGAAAAGCAACATTATGTATAGTTCAGAAAAGTAGTTTAAAAAAATAAGCTAAAGAAATTAAGGTAAAAAGGAAACAGCAATAACTAGTTAAAACCATTCACTATACCTCTCTGTACCTTTCTCTGCTTGCTAAGTTCTTACTTTCATCACATCCCTGCCATATTTCCTACATTTTCTTAAAACAAACAACTATACTCCCTTTTCTATTTTTGAAGATTTCATCAGTTTCATCCTACCACATTTTCCTTGCAATCTTCATTCTTCTTAACTCATTCAGTCTTCTTTATATATTTATTTTGGGACTTGGCCCTCATTTATTTTCTGAATGTCCAAACCACCTTGGTATACTTCTTTCATGATGGTCAATCACTGTGGTATTCAGTCCACATTCATTCAGCACCCATTCATTCTTGTGTCTATCTCTTCTTGTTTTGCCACATGCAACTTGTAAGTAACCCATTCTCACTACGTTCAGTTTTCTTTTATGTTTCTCTTGATATTCCCACTTTCAGTTCCATATAACCAAGAGGGCATTCCATTTGAGCTTCTTAGGACAAATATTCATTCTTCACAACACATCACATTATCCCATTGCCTATCTACAAGCATTTGCACATCTAACATTTCTTCATACATTTTCCTGTATATAGTAAAAATTCTACCAGGTGCATAAATGCATCTGTTTGGTCTAATGTTTGCATTTACGTATGATTGGTGATCATTCCATTTTTCACTCCATTTTCCTTGTTAAACACAACTAATTTTTCTTTGGTACATTAATGTTAAGATCTGTACTCTTTCTTGCATCATGCAGTCTAACATTCACTACAAATCATTCAGATTCTCAGCCATCAACTTGGCATTATTCTTACATACAAAAGAATATGTGGATTAATATTTCCAACAGAACACTTCTACATCAGAACAAACATTCCTTATATATATATATCCATAAATACATTGAATAACCAGGGTTCATTACACATTCTTATCTTCTGTTTCATGCTGAACCTGTCACTGAGCATTTCATTAATTCTCATGGATGCTTTAGTTCCAGCATATATGACTTGTAAAGCATTCAACAACCAACTTTTATCTTCATATTTGTATAGAATAGTCCATAATCCAGGCCTATTAACTTTAGCCGTTACTTTCTCCATAAAATAATTTCCTCTCATTCATATATGACTTGCAAGTAAATTAGCATATTTCTGATCTGAAATAAAGCCACACAGCACTTCCAAAATTTTTGCTCAGGATCACCTTCATTACCTGCTCAGTTAGAATTATATCAAACATCTTCTCAGGCACACTTAACGGACTAATCCCTTTGCAGTTTTTGCATTTGCTGTTGCGGTGTTACCTTTGTATATGGAATAATGTCAATGTTTTGTCAGAGCGTCCACACCCCTTCCAGCATTGCCTTGCTTCAGTTTCTTTCCAACTTTTCTTTCTAATTTCATTAATTCTTCTGGAAACAGAATTCCAATACAAATTATTTCTGTCAAAATTGTTATGCATTTTCTCTGCCTGTTTTAATATTAACCATTTCTTGTTCTTCTTGACTACTACCTTTACAGTTTTCCTTTTCTATCCAAACACAGAATCCCATCCTCATTTTTGCAGCAGCCGTTCTCTTATATGCATTTTCTTCTCATCCACAGCTCTGTTACACAGAAACATCCTTTCTCATACTTTCCATTAGTGTAACTCCACACACTTCTGTGGCTCTCTGTAATGTAATTCCTTGCACTTAATTCCAGCTCCCTCAATTATCCTTTGAGACATTTATGTTTCTTACACTTTTTCATGCAGGAACTTTTTTTTCCTGCAGTCACTCTAACTCTATTTTCCCCCTTTTTTTCCATGTCTATTTTTTCCCCGTGTTCCATTCTTGACACTCCCCCCAAACGTTTTGTCCTACAGTCAGAACCTCTTATCTTTCATTAATTCTCTCAGTATTTCATCATAAACAAATTAATAACTTGGTTGGTGTGGGTAGCTTTCCCGTAGATTTGTGTCTCTAACTTGCCATCATTTCCTCTACTGATGAGGATGTCCAAGAAAGGTAGTATGTTGTTGTTTTCTTTTTCCCTTGTGAATTTTATTCCATTGAAGATGTTGTTGATTGTTTCATGTGTTTCCTCTAGTTGTTCCTTTTTTATTATGACGAAAGTGTCATCCACGTACTGGATCCACACTTTGGGTTGTATGCGTGGGAGTGCTATCCTTTCCAAATGCTGCATTACAATCTCTGCTATGAGTCCTGAAGTAGGTGATCCCATGGGTGCTCTTTTGATTTGTTGGTATATTTGTCCATCAAACTGAAAGTAGGTTGTAAGGCAGAGGTTGATGAGGTCCAGTATTCTGGGTATTTCTATTTTGGTGTATTTGGCTAGGTCGGGTGTGTTGCGTAGAACTGCTGCCATGGATTCTTTCGCTAGTGTCAGGTCTATGGATGTAAAGAGAGCTGTAACATCGAAACAATCATGAAACAATCAACAACATCTTCAGAGGACTAAAATTCACAAGGGAAGAACAAAACAACACACTACCTCATCAGTAGAGGAAATGATGGCAAGTTAGAAACACAAGTCTACAGGAAAGCCACCCACACTAACCAAGTGCTCCGTTACCAAAGTAACAACCCAGCCTCCCAGAAGAGGAGCTATGTAAGAACATTATTCAGACGAGCACTAACACTGCAGCAACCCAGAACACCACAAAAAGGAAGCAGACCACCTATACAGCATCTTCCAACAGAATGGATAACCCCTCCCAACTTTATCAAAAAGTGCCTCACCGCTCAACCCACTACAACCCAACCAACAGAAGCTATGAAAAGGATAACACTGCCATACATCAGAAACATCTCAGAAACCACCAACATACATTTACAACCGCATGACATCACTGTAGCACATAAACCAACTAAAACTCTTCAAAACACCTTAAGTAACCCAAAAGACCCAGTAGCCCAAGAAGAAAAAACAGGACTTATTTACAACATACAGTGCAAGGACTGTAACAGCCAACATGTAGGACAGATAGGCAGAAGACTAGCAGAGCGCATCCACGAACACAGTCAGAAGACATGATGAGAACTCCTTAATCTCACAATACATGGACAGACTGAACCATAGTTTCAACTGGAAAATTGTGAGCATTGTAACCCAAGCCAAATCCAAAAATGCCAGAGAATTCCTAGAAGCTTGGCACTCAGACAAAGCAGCCATCAACAGACACATTTACATACCATTCAAAAGAGACAATAGAAAAGCCAAAAGATCAGAACACCCCCTTGCCAGCAATCAACACCCAGATATGCAAAGATTAACACCAGATGAACAATCAAACAGTATATTATACCTTAATCAGAGAACTATTAACTCAATCAACCAAGTAGTGAACAACAGCCCAATCAAGGAACTCCCAAGGAGAGAACAACACCTCCACCAACACAAGCTGGATAGTATATAAATAGAGAGCAAGGCCCACTCCCTTTTCGCATTGAAGATGTTGCCTAGTCTGGCAATGAAATATCTGCAAGAAAACAGCAAGTCTCAGAGAGCACCAAGGACTCCACAGTTGGGAACTCTAGTCTAGGCTACCTTGAAAGCCAACATATTGTTGCAATCCATCTTTTATTTATTTATTTCAAATTTCATCACTGCCCTTCTCCCTCAAAAGAGGTATATTCCACCAATTATAAAGTATGCACATTCAGAATTTGTTTCTGAGTGAACATTTATACAATGAATTACATTCTGACATTGAAGAAATAGGCAAGCTTGGTATTCATTATTAAGAATACTTAACTCTAAACTCCAAAATATTTGTTTGCCAATAGATTGTGGCATTATCTTGAAGCTATATAATTGAAATTAATTATACCATTTAGGAACTGAAGGGGTTTGATTCCTTAGTTGTAACAGTTTTAAGAATTTAAAGTGTATCCAATAACATTTTATCCCTTTTTTTAGGAATTATATTAATATATCAAAAATGAGCAATTTGGAAGAAGCTGAACTACAACTTTCTGAATTAGATTTACTTTCTAGTATGTTTCCTAATGAAGATGATTTTAAGGTGACTGATCAGTTGGCTTTAGCAGAACTGAAAGATTATGTTGGAAAATGTACTTTACAAGTGCCAGCTTCAAAAATACAATTCATCCTATATTTAGATGTAGAAACTCCTGATGAAAATAAGGTAATACAGTTTTATATCAAAAGAAAAGTTCATGAAATTGACTGCTAGTAGAATCTAAAGAATTTCTCTTTTAACTTTAAAAAACTTCTTTTTAGGTACCATTTTCTTTGTGCTGTGCTTTTCCATTAAAATATCCAACTATTCTTCCAGAAATCTCTATCAGGTATTGTACATCTTGATACATACAGGATAGATAGGCTGAAATATGAAATGCAGTATATTTTTAAGAGGACACCATAATTCTCATATTTGGTAAATATAGTGATTTTAGATATATAATAAGATGTCAAGAATAGAAATATATTGGTGTTATATTCATATGATCTGAAAAGTATGATATATATCTAATTAATATCATTCTGGAACTGTAATTTTTAATGTTAAACATGGAACTCATAAGTTTAACTAATTTGGTTTCATTAGTAAACATACATGGCTTGGACCCTTGCTACTTTCAGGTGCATTTTATTCAGGTAGAGGTCTGGTCACCTTACATGATCTGTCCAGGAGAGGATGCCCTGGGAACCCATACGCTCAGTGCTTACCCTTTGAGGTTAGGTTGGCGCCCACCCTTTTATCCTTTGGAAGATAGCAACAGATTTTTTAAAGAAAGAGTTTAATATCTGGAATTGTATTTTTTTTTACTGTTAAACTATTTAGAACTGCTCAAGTAGGCAACATAGAAATAATTGTAAATAAACAAATAGCTGGCATATTACTGAGATGTAGGAATGCAAAAGGTGATGAAAACCATGCAACTTTGGAACAGCTGGGTAAAGTTGCAAAAATTATGAGATATGCCCCAGTTGTGTCTTAACCTAGATCTATTTTGGATCATTCTGGATTGAGCCATGTTTTCACCATGGCTTTTGACTAGGTAGTTTATATGTCTTCTTCTGTTGTCTGAAGTATGATAATTATAGTCAGAAAAGTTTTTGCATGCAGAAGTTTTATAGTCAGGAAAGTTTTTGCATGTTTCAGTGGGCAAAGCTCCTTTGAATTAACAGAGGGTACATATGGGTAATCAGATAATTCTAGCATCTTTTGCTGCATTTTTTAGGATTAAATGGATACTTTTAATCTATATCCAACCTTTTGCTTTTAGCAGAAAAAAGTGCAGTATAATCTAGAACAAGCTTGCTTTTTATCACAACAGATTTGTTTTATTTTTACTTCATCTATACTCTAAATGATGCCTTTTTTTTTTCTTTAGATCTCCATTGTTAAGCCGATCACAGCAAGTTCAAATGAATACAGATCTCATTACCTACTTAAAGAAACACTGTGCTGGTGATGTTTGCATATTAAATGCAAGAGAATGGGTTAAAGAGCATGCTGTCATGTATATCAACAAAGAACCCTTACCTTCCACTGTTGAAAAATCAGATATTCAGAAATCAGAATGTATTCTCACTAGACTATGGATTTATAGTCATCATATTTATAACAAACAAAAAAGAAAAAATATAATTGATTGGTCTAAGGAACTTTCTCTTTCTGGATTCAGCATGCCTGGAAAACCAGGTATCATTTGTGTAGAAGGCCCACAGAGGATGTGTGAAGAATTTTGGGCAAGGTAAAAATTTTCCTAAGTTCTTTGTTCCATAAAGTAACAAAGGTATGGGTTTCTATTTTGACTTCAGAAATATCATCTTTAATTCACTTGCATTGGAGGGGAAAATTATTTTCAGGAGGATGGAACCTAACCTTCCTTACCAAGACAAGAGATTGGATGGAAAATTAAAGTAAATGTGAAATTAATACTAAAATTCTTGGTGCTCTTGTAACAGCAGAGACAGTGGGGGTTTAAAAGCAATTATTAAGGAGTGCATTTCTCAGCCTGGGAGTGGAGCAGAAAAAGGCCTGTTTCCTTGTGTAGACAGAGCTTATGACTATGGAGAGAATGGCTTCTCCTATGAATCTTTATCACAGTTAACATCTGCCATTGGTTTAAATGGGAAATCACTAGTAGTAACTCTAACTGACACTGTGTTTCATGAATTAACAATACTCTCATTGTGTTTAGAATAAGAAGATTATCGTGGCAGCGAATTTTAATCCGTCACAGAGAAGACATTTCCATAGCAGAGACCGAAGCTGAAATGGAGAAGCAGAAGAAGTTTTTGACTTTTGAAGAAAAAATATTTGATGCACATGGTGCCCGAGGAAATCACATGGATTTGGGACAATTGTATCATTTTTTAATTGACAAGAGATGTGGTGAAATATTTCAACTGTATTTTGGAGTTGAAGGACAATAGGTTAAGGGGAAAAAAGCTTTAAACATCCAAAAGATGTAGGCCTTTCCATCAAAACTGCTTTTATTTTAATGAACTAATAGATTTCTAAAAGTTGTGTTCTTTTATATCTGAAAAAGCAGTACTTAAACTAGTTTGGTTTAAGGAGGTATTTTAATGATAAAACATTTTTTTGATAAAACAGTGCAGTTGGAACTGGATGCCTGAAATGTTGTTTTGGTAATTTAAGCACAGCAGATTTTCTGGCTATATTACCAGTATCTCATCACTGTTTCTACTTCGGAAATAACAAGATCTGTGCTTGTATTACTCAGGGATAGAAGAAACGACCATGTCAGTTCTTTGGGTTTCTTACATTACCTGCTTCTCATCATGTGGGTCCCCAGTATATGTTGGCTAAAATAAGCCTTTTGCTAGTTTTACATTAAAAAACATTTAGTACTTTTTTATTCTAGTGCCATGTGGGTAAATAGTTCAGTGTGCTAAGGAATCCGTTCACGTTGTGAGATGCTTGAGCATGTTCTTCTCTTTGGACATCGGCCAGACCTTTTAGAGCTTAACATCTTGAACCAAGGGGTGCAACCCCCAATTATCCTGCAGTTGGTTAGGATTCTACTGAACTGTTGCTAATATATTTGCAAAGAACTCCATGGTTCACAGGTATATCCATGAACCTAAATTGAAAAATATTTCCAAGTCCAGATATTTTTATTCCTTTATTTCTCAGTAACCTTAAAAGGTTACGAAGCCTTAATCCTATGGTTTAGTAACCAGATTGTGAACTAAAATGTTTAATTTTAAGTCTTTAAAAAAGGCAAGTAGCATCACAGCATATGATATGGATAATTTTAGTACTTGATCTAGAGAAGTATGAGTTTCAGACTTTGAAATATTTGTATATGCTGTATTTGCGGGTTTTACTTCAATATATATTGGATAATATTTCTGCATAGATGGAGATGAGCATGAAAGGAAAAGTACAGGGGAAATAACAAAAAGGGGAGGCAGCAAAATAGAGGTAGGGTTTTCTCACTCAGTGAACCACTAATGTAGCAAACTTATTTTAGTCTACCATGTTAGGACCCATCTTGTGGTTGGTTAAGACCACTCTAACTGGTCTGCTAAAGTCCTGACTGTAAATGGCAGCAAAACATTTTTTTAAAATCTAGTAGTGGTCATCGGGATTTTACAGTACTGCACACACAGTAGCCTTGGTTTATGGTTCAGTGTCTGGTTAGATCCAGAAAATTCAGTAAGTCTTGGTTAAGTTATCCTGAGTAAGCCTGGGCATATACCAACAAATGCTTCAATTGTAGTTCTTGTTATCTGTAGAGAATCGTAATTAATCTCCTTGAAGAACGTCTTTTGAGCTTTTTATAAAGCAGGGTAAATCCTGTTGTTACCACAACATACTCTCACAGTGTGATCGCAAATACAGGAGCAGCCATCTCAGTGTAAAAAGTAATTGGCACTGATTGATGTACAAGCACGATCACTCAGAAATAATGGGGAAACGGACCAAGCGGTGGGAAGGACTACAAGTAGTTGTCAAAAACAGCAGCTGACTCGAAAAATCATCATTTTAAAAATGGCAATTACCGTACACCTGATAACTAAGAAAGCATCTAGCAAGTATAAAAGCAAAAAAAGTTTCTTTTGGAGTTCTTTCGGTAACCACAGTAACGACAGCATTTCTCTTTCGTCATCTTCCCCCGCCCCGACCTACGCGGAAGGCTCTGCATCCCTCCATAGGCGGAGTGAGTAGTACTAGAGGGGAGGAGCCTCTGGTCTCTAGCGTCTTCCGTTATCAACTTAACTTCCGTTTAACCCGGAAGCAGCCTTTTCCCCCTTTCTGTGGTGGGATCAACTGTCTTCACTCTCGGCTGTTTTCACTCCCCCCTTTTTTCCGGTTTCTGGCGGTGTTGCAGACGCTAGCATGGGAGGCAAGAACAAGCAGCGAACTAAGGGCAACGTACGGGTGAGCGAGTTTGTGCCGCTGGGAGGGAATTCAGTATTTCTGGAGAGGGGACACCTCGAGTTGCCTTTCCATAGCTTTCGAGCTTGGGAGAGGCATGGAGGACGGCTTCTCCTAACTTTTGACAAAAAAAAAGCAGCTTATTCTGCACCAGAAGGGACGCTAGATCAGTTTCAAAGGTGCTGCTTTCATTTTCACCGGAGAGAGAGTTTCATTTGTTAGTGGTTTCTTCTCTAACGAGACATCGCGGAACCGTTCCTGTATGGCGATTCTCTCCTTTTAAGGAATACGGATTGTTAAGTGTCCCTATATTTTCAAGAAGAATGTAAGGGAAAGGAACCGGTAATATTTCGGGCCTCTAAGAAGTGCATGGTCCAGAACTTAAATTTTTGAAATGTCAAAAAATGAATTCTGATGACAAATACTTGCTATAGTATGTTGACTTTCTTGGTTGTGTGCAGTGTCATATGCACATGTTAGTAATATAATAATTTATACAGTATCCTTTTCTCTTAATTTCAGAAATTTAGGGTTAAATTCTTGTAGTTAGTGATTCAAATATCTTGCTGTCTCTGGAATGCCTTAATATCATGTGTGATAAATGTTAAACATTCAGTAACTATTTTCTCAAAGCTTTATGCACCCTTACTGATTTCTATCCCATGTTTTTGTGGCAGATATTGTGTATATGTTGGGCCTGTTGTTTGTTTAATTAAATATTTAAAAATGAAAACCCTGTAGCTTTGTAAAAACCATCAGAGACTTAAATTGTAATAGAAATCTTAGCTTTGCTGTAACATTTGTTTAGCTATTTTTCTGACATTTGAAGTGCAGAACTCAAGATAGGTAAACGTTATGAGAACAGGAAAAAAGTGGTCGGTGAAGACATGAAGAAAGGATAATGGTTAGGGATTAAAATATTAATTTACAGAATATTTAGCCAATGAGAAGTTCATTCTGAAAGCCAGCCGATTCTGATAGTTAACTTTTGTTATACTACCTTCTTTGGGAATCAGTTCCATTCCTCTACATGTGCTATTGCCTTCAGAGGTATGGGTGTTGACAGCATGGGAAAATTTTGTGACAGAACAATCATAGTAGCTCAAATATGGAATTCTCACTAGAAGTTAAGTTGTCTTTGTTGGCAGAGTGCTAGAAAGCATTTGGCCCAGGAGAGATCAGAAAAGTCACACACCAGGCATTTCTATAAAAATAATTTTATTTACAGAAAGCAAACATATTTAAAGGCTGTTTGCTGAGAGGAGAGATTTCTCTCAGCTGCATATTCTCTGCAAGCCTACACAGAAGGGAAACTGAAACTAAAACAAGTTCAGGCAAGTTCCTCCCTTAGGCAATGCAACCATTAACAGGTGAAAAGGGGAGAATTGAATTCAACCTCTTCACCAGGCCAAAATGATTAGTTACCATAGTAACCTTAATCTGTAGTAGAAAACATATTAACAGTCTTTATATTTTGTCAGTAAGTAATGAGCTTTCTTAATAATTAATCTGTTGTAACTTAATTTAGAAATTGTTCAATTATTTTTACTTTATTGTAAATGTGTTTGAAATTATTTTAATAGGTTTTTTTAAAAAAAATTGTAAGCTTTAGCCTGGTTTTCTTTGGAAAAGAAAAACAATATAAGTTTCTTAAATAATGGATCAATAAGCAAGTCATAAGTGAAGAATTGCAGCTTCAGGCATAACAATGAGTCCCAAGCAAGCTTGTCCAGGATTTTAGAATAATTCTCCAGCAGCAATTCTTTTTTTCCCCCTCTCTTTCAAATATAGCCTTCTAGCAGTGGAAGAACAGCTGAACTTCTAGCCAAAGAGCAAGGAACTGTTCCTGGATTTGTTGGCTTTGGCACCTCTTCAAGTGACCTGGGATACGTCCCTGCCATTCAGGGAGCTGAAGAAATAGATAGCCTTATAGATGCTGATTTTCGAATGGTGCTAAGGAAACTTTCCAAAAGAGATGTCATAACCAAGTTAAAAGTAGGCTTGTTATGTTGGATTTAAAGGATCTTTATTTATTTAAATGTGTATGTCTTTAATTGCTATAACCTTATATGTGCTGATTTATATAGTTTATGTAATAAACTATTATTTACACTATATGTAATAAACTATTATAGTTTATTCGTAATTTTTATTTTTTTAGATGAAATTATAATTGCTATAATATATAAAAAAGAAAATATCAAAAGACAAAAGCATAAAAATAACAAAAACATACATTGCAGATAAAGCCAAATTTTTAAACACACTTGACTGCATGGAATATCATTGTTCAGTCTTTCCATTACATCAATAGAGAGCATCTCACAAACAGAAAGTGAAAATATAGCAATGTTTCAAGATTTTAAATCTTTTTTGCTCCATCCTATGTTAATAGATTTGTAATTCCTCATTTATCACTTATAGTGATAAGTCTCAGATTTTGGATATAAAATTCATTACTACATTACATTTTTAAACCATATTATTTTTGTCATGCCATTTTAACAAACTTATGGATATTAAACAATGACAATGGGGCAAGCAACTTCCTATTGGAAACTGAATAACTTAGTAAGTTATTGAATTATTGTACAAAGTCAGTAAATGTTGATCTAGAAAATACATAATGTATTATATTTATCTATTAAAAATAATACATTTAGCTATAAGAACGTAACTGATTACATCAGCCCATCCCATTAGATCAAACAGGGAAGGCACGTTACGGGTTCCATGCACCATTTAGTGGGTCCCAGGAGGCAGGCCCTCTCTGCTGTGGCTTCTTTCTTGTGGAACATCCTCCCCCCTGAAATTAGGATAACTCCCTCCCCGCTATCATTTAGGAAGTCCCTCAAGACCTGGTTATGTTGTCAGGCCTGGGGATCCTTGGGAACGGGAGACACTGTTAGATGGCTCCACTATAACTGATATTCTCGCTCTCCAGGGGGTTGGTATATTTTAAATTTTGTGATTATATTCTTTTAATAATCATTTTATCTTTTTATAATGATTGTTTCTATTTATTCATTGTTTTTATCTCATTGTATGCTTCCCAGAGTCGTCTTGTGTGAGATGGGCAGTCATATAAATGTGAGCAATAAATAAGTAAAATAACAATTTGTGGTGACCTCGAGCCATTGATATACTGACAATGTATTCCATTTATTTAATAAGGGAAGTCAAAAGTTCTGATATAAAATTTAAAATAGGAGCATTTAAGGGACATCTGTGATAAATTCAACCAGACATCTTGATAGGAAAAGACATAATTATATTTGTAATAAGTAGCAAAAGGAATAGAGTATCACATATCAATCCAATCAACATATTGCAAATTTATTTATTTATTTAAACTATTTATATAGCCGCCTGTCTCACAGCAGTGACTTATTGTGCAGAATAAGAAAATGTGCTGGGATAAGGTGAGGTTGGAGCCTGGAGGTGGTTGTGTTGGATGCTTCAGAGGAGAATGGCTGAGGTGCCAAGTTTTTGTTTCTTGCTTTTATTGTTTTTTTGGTTTTAAGGCTGTTGTGAGCTGCCTAGAGTTGTGTTTCTTAAGATTGGTGGTCATATAAGTCAAATAAATAAATTCTTTAATTTTAATACTATGTGTACACATAGTATCAGTTGCAAAACATGAGCTTAATTTGTAATAACCACCATAAAAAGAAAACATAATGGGCTTAATCAACTTTTAAAAGAAATCTTATTTTCATTATTTTTAATTTTAGGCTATGCAAGAATTTGGGGTAATGTGCAAAGAAAGAGAGACGGAGATTGTTAAAGGAGTTCTACCTTACTGGCCTAGAATTTATTGTAAAATTTCTCTTGTAAGTACTGAAATTTATATTTATGGGAAGAAATTTATATTTATGGGAATGGCCAAGCCTGCTTCTTTTAATTAGCTGTAGTAATGATCAGAGATAAATACAAAGTTCTGTTGTACCTCTTGGAAGGTTGATTTGTTCTGCAGAAAGCTTAAAATTTGATATAGCAGTACTAGTGCTCTAGTGCGGTATGGAAAGCAGTACAGAAAAGCAGAGATTAATGTTATGTATATCTTTAGCTGTAAGATGTGACTCAGTAAAATTTGCTTTAGAGAAATTCTGTAGGTATTTTGAAATTGTTCATATGTATAGTGAAATAATACAATTATTTTTGTACTTGTCAATATTTATGGCAGGATCATGATCGCCGAGTCCGGGAAGCAACACAGCAAGCTTTTGAGCAGCTTATTCTGAAAGTCAGAAAACATTTAGCTCCTTATTTAAAAAGCATTATGGGATATTGGCTGATAGCTCAGTGTGATATTTACGCTCCAGCAGCATCAGCAGCAAAAGAGGCATTTGAAAAAGCTTTTCCACCAAGCAAACAATCTGAAGCCTTAGTGTTTTGTAAAGATGAAGTTTTAAGTGTAAGTTTTCAAGTTTGTATGCTTTTTAATTTTATTTAAATACATAATTAAAAATTATAGAAAATGATACACTGTGGTTACCAAAAGAAGTCCAACAGAAACACTTACTTGCTTTTACACTTGCTAGATATTTTCTTAGTTACCAGGTGTCCAGTAATTTCCATTTTTAAAATTTGATGATTTGTGTCTTTGAGTCAGCCTTGTGTCCTGGGACTGCCTGGATGAGTCCATGCAGTTTTCTTGGCAACATTTGGAACTAGAAGTTCCAAAGCCTGTGTGTCCCATTAGGTTTTTTCAGATTGTGTTCTGCTTAGTTCCTTGTACAAACCTTTATTATTTGCAAGAAAAAATCTTAATAACACTTGCGGTACCTCTGCTTTGATTTTTTATTTTAAAATTTTATTTCAATAAAAATCTTTGATCGGTAAAATTTTATATTTCCCAATATGTTCATTTATTTGTCTTTTTTTGTGTCTGGATGGAATGCTTTAAACAGAGTCATTAGATAATCTTGTTTAAGCAGAGAAAAACAAGCAAAGCTGCACTACACTATTTGGATTCATACCATAATGATTTTAAATGAAAGGAAATATAAATATAACATTGTAATATTGTATTTTCTTTCTTTTTAAAAACATTTGTTTCTCTGCAAATTGTTATGTATTTCTTTCCATTTAAGGACATCTGACTGTTTTTTGTCCAGGTGCTACAAGATAATCTTTTGAAAGAAACTCCCGATACGCTAAGTGATCCACAGTATGTACATTTTTATCCCTTTGGAAAAATAAATTTATTTTGTATTAACACACAATAACTATGCAAAAAGGTATTTCTTGAAATATAGGAAATGAAGCATGTTTAAGGTCTGTCACGTCAGGTGACATGAAACATTTTCTCCCAGTTAAGTTTTTTCTCTTTCGAGACCTCCTCTGATAGTTCTAATAGCTGGAAGAGGCTTCTGTGCACAGAAACCTCTTCTGGCCATTGGAACTACTGGTCAGAGCTCTGACATTATATTAAGTCCCTCTTCAGGATGACGGTTGTTGCCTTTTCACATTAACGAGAACTGTGTTGTTTCTGCACAGCAGAACATCTTGTTGGCAGGAAGTCAGCTGCCTCTCACATATTCCAATTTCTCTGTATGTGCAGATTTTCTAAATGCATTAATAAGCAATGATATTTATTAGGCATTTATGCAACTCTAATTATTGACATGTGGGCTTAATATCATTCTGTGATTGTCAGATTTTCTATCTCTGCCATTGGTGTGCGTGTTGGAAAACTTTGTAAGTAACTATTTGGCAGGTAACTATCTTCCCAACAAAGATTGTTGGATCAGAACAATAACTTATTTAGAATAGTGCCTCTGTCTGCTGTTCCTTGTTCAGTACAGTGTGATTTGCTCATTTGGATTGTGAACACATGCCGTTGGGGAAATGTTAATTTTGCTCACAGGTGAGGAATAAATGACTTTCAAGGGACAGTTAAAAAAACTGACAAAACAGTGAGATTTTGGAAGTGAGTTCCTTATTTATTTGTGGTAGCAATCGACCTGTGTAGTTGATGCACACATGCAGTGAAGTTTCTGGTTTTCAGAATATGAATGTGTTGTCTTTAACAAGAGATTTAAAATCAAAAATGGAAAAAAATATGCTGACAATTGAATTTGTAAGCCATGCTCTTGTGTTTTTTATTCAGAGCAGTGCCAGAAGAAGAACGAGAAGCCAAATTTCATCGAACTATAACTTGTTCTTTGCTATCTTTAAAGAAATTGCTTTGTATGATGCCCAGTAATGAGATTAAGTCATTGGAAGAGAGGCTGAAGACACTATTCTCTCAAAACAAATTTTGGAAATATGGGAAACATAACATAGCACAGGTATTTTACCATTTCACTTTCCTCAAAAATTTATTCTAAAACATATTTTAAAGATAAAATAAGAACATTATTATTTGTGGGCATTAAGTTTGATTTTTGTTTTAATCACAAAACATACTATATGTTTTATATTTACTGGATTTGGCTGAATAAATTCTTGGAAAGATTTCATTAAAATGACAGTTAGCATTATTAGTCCTTTAAAAATGGTGATGAAGTTAGCATTCCAATTGCCTAATGATTAAGTAGTGTCTTATACCCCAAGTTCTCAACACATTAGTCCTGGACAAGAACCATTTATTTGAAGGAGGTTCTGAAGTATGAGAACACTATTTCATTAAGGGTCCTCTTAGAAATCACAACCATTATAGTTATTAAAGTAGTTTCATATTTTTCTACTATATGTTATTTTATATTTTAAAATGCAACCTACAGTATATCACTCAATTATCTTTTCACATTCTGTTTAAAAAGCTATTTCTGGAAGTTCAGGAAGTGGAAGGGAGAAAGGGAAAATTTGAAAATATTGTTGCTGTATATACAGGTAGTCCTTGTTTGGTGACTTGGTTGTTAAGTGAACTGGTCGCTACATAAAAATCAGTGACTGCAGCTGTGCTTATGATTTTACTTCAGTTTTCGTTTGCTTCACAGCCTCAGAAGGTGTAATGGTATGTGGGAATGGCCTTGGGAGTTGCAGCCAAGAGAATGGTCAGATAACAGACAACTTAGCCCATATAGGAATGTGGACAGGGTAAGCAGCTCAGAAGAGACCCTAGTTTCTTGGTCTGTAAAAGGGATGGGGGAGAGATGTACTTGCAAGATTCTTTTAATGTAACCTTACAATAAAGTCGAATTAGCTCATCTGGCTATATTTCTTATAGCCCTTTTCCCCCACTACCCTGCCCCTTGGAATGCTCACCTCGGTGCTGGGATAAGTAAGAAGAGAATTAATCTTTGTATTTATATTATTCATTGGAAAGGAAGGGATTACAAGAGAGTAAGCAGGCACAAAATGGGCAATAGACATCAAAAAGAATGCTCTAGCACCAGATCCGTGCTGCTTAGGAGGCAAACAAAAGCCTTTGCAGTAGTGTGAAACTGATAAGGGTCTTGTCAGTGTTAGCCAGCAGCATCAGCTAGCCAGAGGATTCTAATCAACTAATTAAGGTCATAGAACTGTGCTTGTTAACTTGCGGTTAGCACTTTTTAGGGATGTGCTGCATGTAGAGAAAAGCAGCTCAGGAAGAGTTAGCTTGTTTAGGCAATCTCTCTGCTCTGCAGGGAAGAGAAGGAAGGGTCAGGCGCAGGACAACGCATACTAACTGACCGTAATGGTGAACATGTGACTGAGAGATGCTTCAAAGGTCGTAAACGTGGGCATTGGTTGCAAAGTTACTTTTTAATCACCATTGTAACTGCAAATGGCCACTGTCTAAGGCAGTCACTAAACAAGGATTACTTGTATTCTCAAATATATGGCTAAATGGCTTTTAGGATCAGATTTGGTAGTTGGCTTTTCATAAAAATGTTATGTGATTGTCCAGTATAGAGATAATATAGGTAGTCCTCACTTAGCAAAAACAATTGGGACCGGCAACTCTGTCATTAAGCAACGCAGCCGCTAAGCAAAGCATTATGTGACAGTGACAGACTTACGACATTACTTCCCATTCAGTCACCATGGGTCGTTAAGCGAGACATCACGTGACCATGACTTGTGATTTTATTGCTAGCTTCTCCATTGACTCTGCTTGCTGGAAGCTGGCTGTGAAGTTCACAAATGGTGATCACGTGACTGCAGGATGCTGCAACAGTTGTAAACACTCGCTGTTTGCAAAGCACCCGAATGTTGATCATGTGACTGTGGGGACACTGTGATGTTCATAAATGTGAGGACTGGTCGTAAAGTATTTTTTCAGTGCTGTTGTAACTTCAAATGGTTGCTAAACAGGGCAGTACTACCTGTACTGTAATCATACCTACATGGAAATATTCAGGTTTCCTTCTGTTCTATTTTAGGTTCGTTCTGCTTTTTTTGAGATGATTTCTACTTTTTGCCAGCGCATTCCTGAGTCCATGAATGCAGAAGCATCAAGAGTTTGTCCAGCTGTTCTTCTTAGCATTGATGACAGTGATGCTGTTGTATGCCTTGCTCTTTGGGAAGCTGTGCTTTATGTCCTTACTACCATTGAGGTAATTCTGGAAACCGCAATGAAGCCACCTTTACCATTATCTCACAGGCACCTTTCAGATTATACATCTGAAAAAAATATTGATATTATTTAATGAATAAGCCAACCTCATTTCAATTAGATGTTTTCATCTTAATGCAGCCAATATATATTAACATTTCACTGATAATTTGGCATAAAATTTAAATGGATAGGCTTCAGCTTTTCAGATCAACAGTTTACAATAATTTTTACTTTATGAACCAGTATTGTCTTCATTAGTTATGGACACCTTAATCTATCTCTTTCTCTGTATACAGATTGTTGTTGTTTATTCGTTTAGTCGCTTCCGACGCTTCGTGACTTCATGGACCAGCCCATGCCAGAGCTTTCTGTCGGTCATCAAAACCCCCAGCTCCCCCAGGGACGAGTCCGTCACCTCTAGAATATCATCCATCCACCTTGCCCTTGGTTGGCCCCTCTTCCTTTTGCCCTCCACTCTCCCTAGCATCAGCATCTTCTCCAGGGTGTCCTGTCTTCTCATTATGTGGCAAAAGTATCTCAGTTTTGCCTTTAATATCATTCCCTCAAGTGAGCAGTCTGGCTTGATTTCCTGGAGGATGGACTGGTTAGATCTCCTTGCAGTCCAAGGCACTCTCAGAATTTTCCTCCAACACCACAGTTCAAAAGCATCTATCTTTCTTCTCTCAGCCTTCCTTATGGTCCAGCTCTCGCAGCCATATGTTACTACAGGGAACACCATTGCTTTAACTATGCGGGCCTTTGTTGTCAGTGTGATGTCTCAGCTCTTAACTATTTTATCGAGATTGGTCATTGCTCTTCTCCCAAGGATTAAGCGTCTTCTGATTTCCTGACTGCAGTCAGCATCTGCAGTAATCTTTGCACCTAGGAATACAAAGTCTTTCACTGCTTCTACATTTTCTCCCTCTATTTGCCAGTTATCAATCAAGCTGGTTGCCATAATCTTGGTTTTTTTGAGGTTTAGCTGCAAACCAGCTTTTGCACTTTTTTCTTTCACCTTCATAATAAGGCTCCTCAGTTCCTCTTCACTTTCAGCCATCAAAGTGGTATCATCTGCATATCTGAGATTGTTAATGTTTCTTCCAGAGATTTTAACTCCAGCCTTGGATTCCTCAAGCCCAGCTTGTCGCATGATGTGTTCTGCATACAAGTTGAATAGGTAGGGTGAGAGTATACAGCCCTGCCGTACTCCTTTCCCAATCTTAAACCGGTCCGTTGTTCCATGGTCTGTTCTTACTGTTGCTACTTGGTCGTTATACAGATTCTTCAGGAGGCAGACAAGATGACTTGGTATCCCCATACCACTAAGAACTTGCCACAATTTGTTATGGTCCACACAGTCAAAGGCTTTAGAATAGTCAATAAAACAGAAATAGATGTTTTTCTGAAACTCCCTGGCTTTTTCCATTATCCAGCGGATATTGGCAATTTGGTCTCTAGTTCCTCTGCCTTTTCTAAACCCAGCTTGTACATCTGGCAATTCTCGCTCCATGAACTGCTGAAGTCTACCTTGCAGGATCTTGAGCATTACCTTACTGGCATGTGAAATGAGTGCCACTGTTCGATAGTTTGAACATTCTTTAGTGTTTCCCTTTTTTGGTATGGGGATATAAGTTGATTTTTTCCAATCTGATGGCCATTCTTGTGTTTTCCAAATTTGCTGGCATATAGCATGCATTACCTTGACAGCATCATCTTGCAAGATTTTGAACAGTTCAGCTGGGATGCCGTCGTCTCCTGCTGCCTTGTTATTAGCAATGCTTCTTAAGGCCCACTCAACCTCACTCTTCAGGATGTCTGGCTCTAGCTCACTGACCACACCGTCAAAGCTATCCCCGATATTGTTATCCTTCCTATACAGGTCTTCTGTATATTCTTACCACCTTTTCTTGATCTCTTCTTCTTCTGTTAGGTCCTTGCCATCTTTGTTTTTGATCATACCCATTTTTTCCTGGAATTTACCTCCAATGTTTCTAATTTTCTGGAAGAGGTCTCTTGTCCTTCCTATTCTATTGTCTTCTTCCACTTCCACGCATTGCTTGTTTAAAAATAATTCCTTATCTCTTCTGGCTAACCTCTGGAATTTTGCATTTCATTGGGCATATCTCCCCCTATCACTGTTTCCTTTTGCTTTCCTTCTTTCTTGGGCTACTTCTAGTGTCTCAGCAGACAGCCATTTTGCCTGCTTGGTTTTCTCTTTCTTTGGGATGTATTTTGTTGCCGCCTCCTGAACAATGCTGCGAACCTCTGTCCATAGTTCTTCTGGGACCCTATCTACTAAGTCCAGTCCCTTAAATCTATTCTTCACCTCCACTGCATATTCCTTAGGAATATTAGTGAGCTCATATCTAGCTGATCTGTGGGTCTTCCCTAATCTCTTTAGTTTGATCCTAAATTGTGCAAGAAGAAGTTCGTGATCTGAACTACAGTCAGCTCCAGGCCGTGTTTTTACCGACTGTACAGATGTCCGCCACCTTTGGCTGCAAAGGATGTAATCAATCTGATTTCGGTGTTGTCCATCTGGTGAAGTCCATGTATAAAGCCGTCTGTTAGGTTGTTGGAAGAGAGTGTTTGTTATGCAGAGTGAATTGTCTTGGCAAAATTCTATCAGCCTATGTCCTGCTTCATTTTGTTCTCCCAGGCCATACTTACCTGTATTTCGAGGTGTCATTTGACTGCCCACCTTAGCATTCCAGTCTCCTGTGATGAAAATAACATCTCTTTTAGGCATGTTGTCCAGTAGGTGCTGCAGATCCTCATAGAACTGCTCTACTTCAGCTTCTTCAGCATTTGTGGTTGGGGCGTATATTTGGATCACTGATGTTAGATGGCTTGCCCTGAATTCGAATTGAGATCATTCTGTCGTTTTTTGGGTTGTATCCAATCACTGCTTTAGCCACTTTACTATTAATTATGAAGGCTACTCCATTTCTTCTGTGGTCCTCTTGTCCACAGTAGTAGATCTGGTGGTCATTTGATGTGAAGTGGCCCATTCCAGTCCATTTCAGTTCACTGACGCCCAGAATGTCTATCTTTAATCTTGACATCTCACCAATAACCACATCCAATTTGCCCTGGCTCATAGATCTTACATTCCAGGTTCCAATGGTGTGTTGATCCTTAGAACATCGGATTCGCCGTTCACCACCAGCACCGTCGGCCGCTAGCCGTCCTTTCGGCTTTGAGCTAGCTGCGTCATCACGTCTGGGGCTAGTTGAGCTCATCCTCTGTTCCTCCCCAGTAGCATTTTGACCATCTTCCGACCTGGGGGTCTCATCTTCCGATGGTATACCGACATATCTCTGGTTGTACTGGTCCATTTAGTTTTCACGGCAAGAATACTGGGGTGGGTTGCCATTACCTTCCCCAGGGATCGCATTTAGTCTGACCGCTCTGTCATGACCTTCCCGTCTTGGGTGGCCCTTCACGGTTTAGCTCATGGCATCATTGAGGTGCTCAAGCTCCAGCACCACGACAAGGTAACGATCCTTTGCTGAAGCTGTATACAGATACTTTCTTTAATATCGAGGTAAGGAGATAATATGCTTCTTTTCCAATATCAAGTAACTAAGTATTCTTTAATTTACTGCTTCACATTTATTATTCTATAGGATTGTTGGAATCATGTCAATGCAAAAAAAGGAGTTCTACCAAAATTGTGGACAGTGCTTCAAGAAGGAGGAAGGGGTCTTGCTACAGTTATATATCCTAATATCTTGCCATTTATTAGCAAGGTGCCTCATAATGTTGCAGATCCAAAGCTGGACTATTCAACAACAATTTTCACCTCTATAGTTAAAGGGTATGATCATTATCTCATGCTTTCTTTAAATCAAATAACGTTTATTTTTTTTTAGCATGTTTGTGGGTAGATAGCATTTATGTTATACTTGGAGATGAAGAACAGGAAATAGTTGAATTTGACAACTGCAGATATCAGGCCGTCTGAAAACTGTAGTGAAACTATTAAAGTAGTATCTTAATGATGTATGTTTTCCAGTTGCTATAATTTAAACACTACATAAATCTAGTTACAAATTATAACATTATTTAATCCCATGTGGATATGAGAACTAACATAGTTTATCCTGATCCTTAATTTTCTGTTTGTGTAGGCTGTTCACTGAAAGAGCTATGGTTTGTCGATCAGAATCTTCAGCAATCATATCAGCTTTTATGGAGTGTTTACAATTTATACTCCTACAGAATATAGGTGAAGAAGAAGAACAAATTAAAATACAAGAAATGCTTGTAAATATCCAGGTATGTTATCATGGCAGTAGTAAAATATTGCATTATCTTTAACAATTTTGAGTTTTTAATTAATTTTTTAAAATATTTATACTAGATCAGTGAGTTTAGTTTGCACCAAATAGTAATCTTTTGAACAATTTCCAGTTGAAATATGTTCTTATGAAGCAGCAAAAATGTCATCTGAAAAAAAAGTTTTTTTTCATAATATTTGCTTCTATTTGTTTCTTCTCTTGGCCCTAAAAGGCTGCTTTGGTTATTTTTCCCCCACGCAATGTCAGAACTTCCTTCGCTATGCCTACTTACATGGGGAGCTCGTGGCATTACATAGTCAACTAGATTTAGCTGTGCAATAATATCAGAGTGAGGATAGTGAAATGAAACATTACTGATGTCAGGATGTATTCTGTAGGTAAAAATTTCCCCTTTACATGGCAATGAGGCTTCTGTTTTCTCTGATTATATTATTCCTGGCTTACACACAGCATTGTCCCAGATTCGTACCTATTCTCTTCTCTCTGCTCCCACTTTCTGCCCATGAGATGAACTTTTATCCATATGCACCTGTAAAAAATAACTAAAAGTAAAAGGTATACGCTTTATAGGTGGAAACAATTTTCAAAAGAGGCAGTAGTTCATGTTAAGATTAAAATTCATGTGCTTTTTCTTTACAGTTAATTCCTCTCATTGATACAGTAATTAAAGAGCCGAAGTTACAAAATGGACCTTTGTTTTATGAAGTATCAGACATGCTGAATGTTTGGAAAACAAAAGCAGAAATAACTAATGACGATAGAACATCCCTCACTTTTCAGAGAATGTTATCTAACTTTTGGCATGGCCTTTCAAATATATGTGTGGGACATGTTGCTGTAATGGATGCAGATGAGAAATCATTGGCTGCAGTTTCTTCTTTGTTACCAATTCTTCAGAACGCAGAAAACAAGATGAGATCAAACAGGAAAAAAGCTGTAAATATAAGATTTGCAGAAGACATGAAAGTTGAAATTAACACCGAACATGAGAATTTTGTTGACATGAGAACTAGCAATGAATCTAGTAATGTTATTCATGAAATTCACAGGAGACACACTTGTCCTCTACAGAACGAACCTTTAGAAGATTTAGTTTGTAAACTTGCAGAACTAAGCATAGTGTACATCAGTCAACAAACGTCTGACCGACACTTAAAGTTCCTCTCTGCTCTACTCAGCAACTTTGCTTCTAGTAAAGTTTTCCAGGTGCTTGTAGAAGAAAGAGACTACATTCAGTATGAAAATCCATCTATTCAGTTTCTATATGAAAAGTTAATTGATTGGCTGAAAGAAGATTGGAGAAAAGAGACAGAATTCTTGGTTGATATTTTATATAGCATTCTCCATTGCTGTAGCAATACCATAGAAAGGGAAAATATTCTCAATGATTTAACAAAGGTACAGTTTTCTTATGCATTAAAATAATCTTACTCAATTTGTTTTTATGCATTCTATTAGACTAATTAGTGGTAACAGTTTTACTTGTTTCTTGGTAGCTATGGCTTACCAAGTAACTTGCATAAATTTCTTAATATTCAAAATTAGAATTGGAGTTATATCTGCTTTTCATGCCAACATGTTAAAACAGTACCATAAAGAGCAGCACAAAATTAGCAGCTGCTTCATATCACCATGCTAATCAGGGATGTTTTGTAACAATTAGTGTTGAAGGCCCATTAAAATCAGTTTTATATATCAAATAAAAATGTTTTTTAGGTTTTGGATGGTCAGTAAGTAAGAGGAAACATCAGTCTGAGCCTTAGTTTCACACGCTAGGTATTGTGAACATTCCGGTCCTTGTCTTCACTTTTACTAGCCATGCTGTCATGAGTACTGATGGCGAGCAGGAGCGGGCGTTGAGCAGCCACTCAAAGAGACACAGAACAGACCCGCCTTAACTTTTGGGGTTTATCTGTCTGGGTTTTTCCCACGCTTCTTCAGTTTGTTAGGATTTTCTGTCTTATGTAGCAGCAATAAACACTAGAGACCTACTCCTTGTCTCAGCGTGATTCCTGACTGTTAGGACACATACTTTCTGATAATAGGACAAATAAAGTACTATGCTTAAGGAGGAAGATTAACTTTTCTCCAAGTAGACTTTCCCTGACTAGGGAGCCTCTAGTGAGGCATTGCCAATGAAAGTAAATCTCATGCAAATGTAGTGTAGTTTTTATGTTGAACAAAGGAATTAGATGTTCTGCATTTGTCTTTAGGAAAGAAGTACAACTCAAGATTGTGTTGTTAAAAAAATAACAGTATTAAGGAAAGCTATGCAGCAATCCTATTTGTACAGCAAAGGTGATTCCGACAGCATGTAGTTGTAAATGCTGCACATGTTGCCACATCCTTAGATCAAATAGTTATTTTTCTGGGATTGTGCAGCTAATTCCAAAGCCCAGGAAAAGACTCAGTTTTTTAAAGGGGTGGCCAACAGGTATAACATACATGGCTATTCATACTCTGATTCACCTTTTCTCCTTTGAATTCATTTCACTGCCTAATATTATGTTATTTTAGGAAATTGTTCAGGTTTTATTGTCATGTTTTGATGCTATTTCTTTTTCTTTTCAAGATGGATCTAAAATGGAATATTCTTCTTCAAATAATCCAAAAGGTATGTTCAAGGTTTTTTTTCCTCCTTTTTCATGCATGTTATTTTGGGATCTGCAGAAACACCAAGTTGTTTCAGTATGCACAGGTATTTCAGCCGTTCCTTCTGGTAATGGCTCTCTGGGTCACTGTTCCTTTGGGATGAATGAGCTTCTATTGCTTGCCAGCAAAACCAGCTGTTTACACTCATTTGCCTGCCCGCAGATAATTTCTCATTGCATAAACGTTTATAAAATAATATAATATACTTGCATAAAAAAGTATAAAATATACTTCCTTATTATGTTAAAGTGACTGTTTTGGTTATATATTATATGGGTAGATGATTTGGAACGTAAACAACTAAGAAAAATTAGATGAGAGCAGCCAAAAGTACACTGCTTGCCTTTCTGCATATGAATGGCTTCAGTGTTTATTTTCTACTCAGTCTCAGAGAAAACTGAAATGCTTTGGAAAGGAAGCAGATCAGCTGAAGAAGCAGCAGCATTATATACTGTATATTAAAGGTGAAATCAGAAGCCTGTATTGCAGAAAACAGTACATAGACATATATACAGTATATTTTAGGTGCATATATATATATAGTACTTCCAATCAAAAATACTAGATACTCAGTTTAAAGACTTGGTTAAATCACATTTAACTAGAATATTTGAAAAATATTTGTATACTTTCTATACATTAGGCCTGTTCAAGCTCTGAGAAACATTTGTTATGTTCTACATGGCTAAAAGGAGATGTGTTAGGTGAGAAGCTTGTGACTCTAGCCAATGATCTGTGTAACATCAGCTTGAAGATGACAATAGCTTCAGCCGAATCATTTCATTCAGAACAATGGACTCTCCTAAGCCTGGTATTATCTCAGTTGATTAAAAATGGTAAGTGGCTCAGACTTTTCTAAAGCGTAATAGACTTCTAGTAGAATTGGAAGGCTAGCTTGCCACGGATGGAAAGTTTGAGGCACTGGTATAAAGTTGGGCAATATTGCATTTCTCTTATATGCTAAAAAAAGGTGGAGTTTTTGTCAGGGCACTAAAAATGAGGACTCTCTGATAGTAGCAAAGCCAGTTTATTCAGAATGGAAATTCTGTGATTGTGTAATCAACCAAATGTCTCTTTTAATCCATAGAGTCCTTAATTGGTGAAATTTATGTTAAAAGTATAATTGACAAACTTCAGGCAGCTCTGTCAAAAGCTAAGGATCTTTCTGAAGCTGGAAATACAGAACCGTCAGTGTCTTTCATCTGTGACATAGCCTCTAGTTTTTTCACTTCGGTTAAAGGATGTTTAATGATGCCATCCTCTGAAGATCTGTTATTCACTATTTTCCAGTTATGTGCACAGAGCCAGGATATAACATATTTATCAGGTACATTTGCTCATGTATGTATGACCAATTCCATATTGATTTTTTGGATTATTTCTTACCTCCTATTTGTAGCTGTAAAGACTGCAAGTTATTTGTTTTCTTATTGATTGCACAGATGGATTTCTCATAGTAAAGCGTATCAAATACATGTAACAAAACAAAATAACTAAAAATGAATCAAATATAGTTATTACAAAAATAGTGATCACGCCTTCAGATAGAAATATTGGGAAAACAGAACTCCTGCACGCTTGATTGCATGATTCAACGTATGTACACAAAACAAATTGTTTAAACATGAACTGGAACTGCACCTTTTTTAGTTGAAAAATATTCAATTTCTTATAAAACAATATTGGTACAAACATAAACAATTTAATTCTGTAAAGCAGAATAAGGATGGATCAGGCCTAGTACTATTTAGCAAGCAGGTATAGCTATATGTTATTTCATGGTAAGAAGTGCAATTACTAGGTTAACGCATCTAATCTTCATCTAAAATTGAATGTAAAACAGCTTTTACTAGGTATCATTTTATAACTTTTTTTTCTCCATAAAATAGTTTAAAATTCATTGGAAAATAAGAACGTAGCCTTTTTGCTTAAGTGACCCTCAAGAACATGATTCTGTTCATAAGTTTTTAGTTTTACAGCATGATTAATGTGTATCCATCAGTCTAGTAGTTAAAACTCTGGTCCATTTTTTTTCATTCATGTAGATTTCCTTGTAAATAAGTTGAAGCATACTTGGTTGTGTGGCATAACTTCACTTGTGCATCAGCTTAGCATTCTGCATAAGGAAAGCAGCTTCCTGCAAAGATCTGCATTCTGGGTCAAAAACCAGCTTCAGACATCAGTGTTGGATGTGAAAAGGTAACTCTAGAATGCACTGCATAATTTCTTTGCTCTAGTTAACCATCCCTCAGACTAGTAGTGATTTATATGTATCCTATAAGTAGGATTTCATATTTCATCCTGAGATCAAAATATATCTGGTTTAAAAGCATAATTTTGAATATTAACGTTCGTGTAGCCATAACTATTAACCATACTTAGGAGTAAAGGATTTGGAAGAAGTGCACAGTTGTATAAGCGTTTTCCAATCTTAGGCCATACTAAGGAGACAGGTGACATTGGCTCAGTTCATGTGACAAACCAATTGTGGTTTGGAACAATAGTTCAGAAGCAAAATGTATATTTATTGCATTATAACCTGTCTTTCCAGTATAGCATACTTCATTTTCCCATCCCCTCTTTTGGTTCTTGTTCATTTTCCTGTAAAATAAGTTTTACTGAGAGTAAGTGACTAGCCAGTAAACTTTACCATTACTCATTTAATCATCCATATTGACTTGTCTTCCACATATATGTGCAAACTATGGATTATTCCGTAGGTTGTATTGTAGTTGTTGTTAAAATGTGTATGCTGCAAAATCACCCAGATTTACCTTCCAAGCTAACACTCATGAAACTACAATTACAGGCTATTACAGAGATAATTTTAGTGCTCAGTATATGAGCCTGAAGCTTGCTGAGGCTCATTCTCGTAATACTAAATCATGGTTTAATAGTTAGTCAGGTTGTGCCTGGTTTACTATATATGTGTTTTTCTTGTACTGAAACAGGTATTTTGCTATTATCTGAATTCTGTATCAAGTAAAATGATTGTTTATTTTCAGCTTGCAGGTTTTGATCTCTGTGGTCAATGACTTGTTGACTACATTGCTAGAAGTGGAAGATGTTTCTGCTTGTGTTTTGAAAGATTATCTTGAATGGCTTACTCCAAGCCAGACTGAATGGGATAAGATGCGGGAGTCTCTATCCAGTGAGGTATGTAAGCTACTGCAATATTGATATATGATAAAGAATGATCTTCAGTATTTGTATATTTATCTGCCCAGATTCTTTCATTTAAGGAATCCTGCATTAATTACCCTAAGATTAAAATAAATGAAAGGTGTAAGAACAATATTGTTATTATAAAATATAAATTATAATAATTACTTCCTAGATATTCATTTGAAATATATTTTAAGTATAATTTTTCCCATCTAAGGAGTGAAAATTGTGTTTACTGAAAAATCCTGAACAAAGTTTTTCCATGAACAGGAATGAAGCCATTAACTGACTTTTAAAAATGGCTATTTATAAAATGAATTTCTTTATCTTGTGTGTGTGTGTGCATGTGTGTATTACCTGGAAAAGCACTTTTTTAAAAACTAAATTATTTGACAAACTAGAGAATCCATAAAGTACTGTCACATGCTCAGAAAAAAATTAGGTTATTTTAAACTTCTAGTTTTAGTAATTCTTCAGTACATAGGTGTCTGCAGGGGGGAAGGAGGCAACTGAGAAAATACGAATTGTGAGGTGGGCAGTATTAATTCCAACACTTAAATATTTGGGTTGACATTCTGATACAAGTACAAAAGAGTGGAACTTGTATCTTGATGTCATGATAACTTTTCATCCTTTTAGCATCATCATAATTAGAAACAGAGACTTCTGCTTAGATACAATATTTTAGATATGTTGATTCCCAAATTTGTTGTAATGTAATAACTAGTTATTTAAATTATAAAATCATAGAATACAATGTACCATAGAGGTTGTCTAGCCTAAGCCCCCCATTAAGTGCAGGGTCCACAATAACATCTCTGACAGATGACCATCCAGCTTCTGTTCAAAGGCCTCAGGTGAAGGAGAAATCGCCACATGATGATCCAGATTCCTTTTATATAAACTAGTGATAAACCAGGTTTCTTTAATCCTATACCATGCTTTAGATTTTTCGTATCCAGATGGAGCGCTTTAAATTCTGTATATTTCAGTCCACTAGCTGAAACCTTCTCAGTTTTGTGTCATCTACAAACTTTATAAGTGTCTCGTCAATTTCCTCTTCCAAGTCACTGATAAAAATGTTGAACAACACAGGGCCCAGGGTAGCACTCCACTCAATACGTTTCTGCAGGCTAAAGTGAAGCCATTTAATGAGCACTTTGGGTGCAATCATTCATCCAGCTATGAGTCCATATAACACAAGTAGCATCTAACACGTATGTTACCATTTTAGTAAAATGGAAAAGAGAGTATCATGAGCTACTGTGTTGAAGGCTTTGCTGAAGTACACTTCGTTTACAGGATTCCCTGATATCCTAAGCTAGTAACTAGTCACAGAAAGAGAGAAAGTTAGTCTGGGATGATATGTTCGTGAGGAAGCCATGCTGGTTTTTGTTAATTGTAGCATGCCTATCTCATAAACATGCTGCTTGAAAATCTGTTCAAAGATCTCTCCTAGTATAAAAATCAGGCTGACAGTGCTGAGTATATGCTATAACTCAAAATATCTGGCTTGTTATGACTCTGGCATATAATCATGTGGCAAATGATAAATCTCAATACAAAGAACAAAATCAATTGGAAAACCATATTTAATCATCTCTTGCTTTAAAAATTTAATCTGAACCCAATTAAAGGCTTTTTCTGCATCTAGAGATAATAGTACAGCAGAGACCATTTTGTCTTTGTGTGCGTGTGTGTCTTCAAGTCAGTATTGCCTCCTGGCAACTGCCTGGACAAGTCCCTGCAGTTTTCTTGGCAAGATTTCGGAAGTGGTTTGCCATTGCCTGCTTCCTAGGGCTGAGAAAGAGTGACTGGCTCAAGGTCACCCACCTTTGTGCCTAAGGCAGGACTACAACTTACTGTCTCCCAGTTTTTAGTCTGGAGCCTTAATCGCTACACAAAACTTAGCTATATCCAGTATGTCAATGAATATGTATAGATAATCTGATGCTTGTTGATTTTTGATAAACCGGGAAGGATGAATTATGTATAATAAAACCTTCTGCAATTGTCTAGTCAATAAAGTAGTTAAAATCTTAGTATCCACATTGATTAATAAAATAAATCCACAACTAGCACAAAATGTAGGATCTTTACCTGGTTTTAAAATCAGCCTTATATAAGCTTTGTACATTTCCCTTAAAAAAACATCCAGGGCAGAAGCATTACCTTTTTTGCAACAACTGTATTGATTCATGTAATTCCTCTAGCAGCAATAAAGACTGAATATCCACCTGACAAAAAAATGATCACTTTCATAATTTCCTCCTTGTTCTCCAGACCTATAACGACTTATAAAAAAACCCCTGATTATTAATAGGTTCTGGATCTAACATTGGTATCCATGTCATAAATTATGCTAAGTTGTTTTTGTTGCTTCAAACGATGCACCAACAACTTACCATCTTATTCACCAGACTCCCAATACTTTAATTTTAATCTACTGAATGAGAATTCTACCGTGTCAGCATAGAAATCCCTAACTGTAACTTGCCTAATATAAATGCAATACAAACCTGCTCCATGGAACTTTTTCCATGATTCAACAATCTCTCTGTAACCAAATTTTCTAACTGCTGATGCAGAAGGTTTTTTTCTTGCTTCCTCTTAGAGGCATAAACTATAACATAATCTTACCTATAGAGCTTATACAGCCACAGCTAAAAGCGAAGTGTCTGTTCTATGGGCTATGAAATAAAGACTGGTGGATTCCATTTGCTTGTGTCAGTTTCAACTTATGTCACTGTAAATTGGGATTTTTTGGGAAAAAGTGGAGGGGCATCAATAGTTTTGGCCACATCTGTAGGGGTCCCATACATACTGGAATGGATGAATTACTATAATTGTCTAATGTAACTTAAAAGGCTGTCCTCTTGTAACAAACAAAGTGGTTCTGTAATCACCTCTGCTAATTTCTTCAGTACCCTGGGATGTAATCCACCTGGCCCTGGAGACTTGAATTCATTTAAATTAACTAAGCTCCTTCTCAACCTCTCCTTGTCTGCTCTAAACTGCATTTCTCTCCTTCCTCCAGTGGCATAACCATGATCAGCTAGGCTCCAATTCTCTTCTGAGAGATGACCAATGCAAAACAGGAGTTAAGAAGTTTGTTTTTAGCCTCACCTATTACTGCTTCGTCACTTTTTCTTCACAGTGAACCTACACTCTTTGGGTGTATACGTTATATATATAAAATAATGTATATTTATATATGTATAATGTAAATATATCCCTTGACAATTAGTGTCATATGCTAGCTTTAGTTACTATCATTAATTAAACATTAAATCTTCATGAAATGTTGTATCATATTGTGGAATGAAATACTTGAAATCTTGCTTGTCTCTAAGGAAAATGTAATAGTTTATATAAGTTTTCTAATGTGTCATTACAGTGGTTGAGGAAACCACTTCTGGAAGGAAGACTGAGTATTAATTGTGAATTACTTGGAACAGATTGTAAGCTTTGTATCCCAGCTAAACTTCCAAGTCATCTTTGTACTGCAGCTCTGCTGAGTAAAATGGCATTATTAATACTGGAAAATGAGGTTGTGTTTGAAAATCCTGAACTAGAAAGAAGAAAATTTGATAATATCAGTAAGTGATAGCCAGATTAACACTTAAATGTATGACAGTCTATTGTGTTTATTTATTCTTTTCTTCTATTATTGCCGCTTTGCCAAACAGAATGTGGCATTTGTTACATTAAATATACAACAAAATTGATATTTAAAACTTTAGGGGTTGATAATGACCTATTCGGATAAATAATTGAATGGTATCACAACCATGTTGCATGATGGGATGGCACCATATTGCATAATTAGTGGGTGCCATCCATATTGATTTTTCCAGTTTCTAGGCCAGGCTTTCTCAACTGGACTTTTGCAAAACCCTAGGGTTCCACTAGAGGTCACTAGGGGTTTGGCAAGAGATCATGATTGGAAAAAAAAAAACATTGTACACCATACAATGTTAGTGCTTGCAGCAGTGGGCATTTTTATGCACTGTGACTTAGCTGTTGGCCTACTGTTTTGCTGTTGTAAACATTGTAAAACTTGAATTGTGTAGGTTAGAAGTGAATTGTTTTGTGAAGTTTTCATATTTTTTGCAATTTTTATACAAGGGTTCCCTGAGACCTGAAAATTATTTCAAGGCTTCTTTCAAGGTAAAAAGGTTGAGAAAGGCTGCTCTATGCCATGAATCATTCCATATTTATTGACATATCTCTGTTAGCCCTTATATTACCCCTTAGTTTCAATTCTTTCTCAATAAAGAAAATTATTACAGATCTGCTGCAAGAACAGAGAAAAATGTTTCATAAATAATTAAAAGAAGCTTTCTCGTCAGTTTTCTTAATGGGTTATAATACATAAATGTTTGTTTATTTTTATTTATTTAGTAAATTTATATACTAAATATAAATAATACTATATAAATATATAAATCTAAACTCTAAATATTGTGTTTGGATATTTAATAAAATCATAAGAATTAAATAATTGTATGCATCTAACAAGTAATTGTTAAATTGTAGTAATAAGATATATTTTTGAATTTTTCTAGTTGTAGAACAACTGTATGCCTTACAGTGGATTGAAGAATTAGCAAACCCATCTGGTCTGCTTCTTGAATTTATTCATAATACTGAAGTAATGAATATTTCACATGAAAATTTCTATCTACACAATAATATTTCCCATCTTTTACAAATATTGTTTAATAGGTAAGTATTGAAAGAAAAGTATGTATTTCTCATATGCCTTTTATTAGAAAACATCCTGATTTTTCATTCTAAATGTACATACTGCCTTCATATAAACTATTTTCGCCTAAAATAAATACAAATGATTTTATTTTACTCCTACATGAGCCACACTAATTTCAGAAACTTTCTGTTCTTCATAGATCAAAAGAGAGTGGACGACTTTGGGCTTTAACAATGGCTAAATTGATAGATACAAAAAACTTTGCACCCTGTGAGATTAAAGCGCTTTTTAATTCATCTGAGAGGTATGATAGATAGTAAACTGGGGGTGCAGGTGAACTATAATTTATCCTCCTACTCTGACATAAATTAAATCAAGACATGGAAAGAAGGCTGTACAGAATGTCTTGCACTGCAGAGAGAGATGATGTTGCCACCACCATTATTGTTCTGAATCAGGATGCAGTGATCAATTTATGTCCTGCATAAATTGAAGCCAGGAAGAAACCTCCTTGTCTGTAGGGCTATATCTGTCATATATACAGAGGATTGTAACAGTTGTGTATTGCATCTGAATCTTACCTAAAATATACATATCTTTGTCTTCAATTCTCTAATGCTCTTTTATCTCATACTACTTAAAATATGCCTGCCCTAAATCTGTGATGGTTTCAAATAAATGCTACAGCTATTCAAAATGTCCTACTTTCTTGGGGTTAGATATGTTCTGTTACTCATAAAATTCTGCATATAACAATCTCTCTGTTTTGTCTCATCCTGATTTTTGTAATTTTTTTATTAATATAAAAACAGTTTAATATTGATTCCCTGATTTTCTTTTTTCCATAAACAGTTTTTTCCCATTAACTGAAGGAAACTTGCATACACTTCAGAGTCTGTCTCCAGTTTTACCTGAGGAAGATAAGGAAGAACTTGTCATTAGGTTTACAGCTAAACTAATGACATGCAATGGAACTGATCTCTTCAGTATTGAGGGTCAGTGTCTTAAATAATTTCTCCAATCCTACATTGAGTTGGAAGAGGTAGGATGTTCAATGCACACAATTAATCACATACTTATTTGCCATTGATAATTGCAAAAATATTTTGATGGGTCATAATTCTCTTGTTACATGACTTTAATTGAATTGTCAGTTAATTTATAAGAATTCAGTTGTTATCACTAAATGCTTTAAATTCTTTCTGTTTTCATATTATGGTCAAGGACATTTAATATCTTTTATTAACCTGATATTTCACACTATTTAGGAGCATTTGGATATATTGGTATTTTAAATTCCTGCTTGAATACTCAGGATATTGATTATGGAGAACTAATGGCTGGAATATTGAAGATCATCATATCTTGGCGCAGTGATTATGAAGATAGCTTTCTTTTCAGCTGGTAAATTGTTTAACTATATTATTTTTCAAAGATAATTGTGTAGAATAACTGAAATAGGTGTGCTCACAGTATAATAATAGTCCTGTGATTTATTTAAGTCTATGAATTTTAGTCCAATAATTATAAGCTTGCATTTTTTTATCAGCTTTGCCAAACTGGTCCTCTATAGATGTTCCAGCATTTGAATGCATCATGTAGGTTTTATTTTAGAAGAGGCATCCTGTGTGTACAGGAATAAGAGTGCCTCTTAATATAAGCTTACTGTTCACAGTTTATAATGAGCACTATACTTAAAAAAAGATACTACTTTTAAAATCAATTATTTAATTAAATATTTTAATGTATTATTCTGATTTGTGATTGAAAGCTGCCATCATGATATAAAAGAACTTAACTTTCAGTATATACTTGTGTGCTTTGATAATGTTGATTTTCACCAAAAAGGAATAGCTTAATATATGTCATAAGACAAGCTGAGTTGTCCATAAATCAAATACTGTTTTGTGGAGTTTTTGGTGCTCTCTGAGCTTGGTTGTTTGCTTGCAGATGTTTCGTTATCCAACTGGGTAACATCATCAGATGTTATCTAATTGGGTAATGAAATGTCTGCAAGCAAACAACCAACTCAGACAGTACAAGGATTCCACAGTGCAGTGCTAAGCTGGAGATATTCTCTTCTATTGGAAGTACTGTTTTGTTGTTTGCATTCTTGTTCGTTTTGAACTTTCTGACCTGAACGTTTGCCCTAGTAAATGAATTCTTAACAGAAGAAAAATTATGGCTCCTGGTTTTATTGTAATGCAAACATTTGCTTTTTCCTTTCATTTTAGTTTTAGCTTCTAAACTTTTTCTTAATTTTGCCCAAGCAATCTACAAGAAGCAAATCCACAGCTGCTTGGTTTAAATATAGAAATGATCCGTTTCATTTCTCTGTTGCTGAATAAGCCTGTCTCATTATTGGAGAGTGAATGGGATTTTGTCATGTGCTCCATGCTAGCATGGCTTGAAGTAAGTAACAAACATAATGATATGATTTCTGCATATAGAGAATTTCACATTCCTTATAAAAAAATTCTCAAGTTTTGAAAATCTAAAATAAGACGAAAGAGCTTATGTAAACTTAAGTAAAGTTATTACATGATTAATATTCTATGATTCTGGTTATAAAATATTTAAGACTTATATGGAACAAAATTATCCCAGCATTCAAATCTGTAGTCAGATGAGTCTTGCTTACTAATGCTTCTCTTTCATAGCATACTCTGCAAATAGAACCAACACTCTATTGTATCAGCATATTCATGTCCTTAATTAAGTTCGCTAGCCCTGTCTAGTACAAAGTAGTATGGATTAAAATATGGAACATTAAATAAACTAAAAATAAAAAGGGTAAAAGCGTATGTCTGTATATTGTTTGGAGAGTCGTCTGTTGACAATTGGAATCTGCTCTGGAGATGGTTAGCTCTTAGAAAAAAGTTTTAATGTATAGCTGAAGAGCTGTATAAGAGATATTATTTGGGGTTGCACATATTTTAAAACTTGGCATGAAAAAGAATGACATTCTGCCCTGGATGTTTTGTTTTGTTTGCAGACAACCTGTGAAAACCCAGAAGTCTTTCCTGTTGCACAGGTGCAAGTCTTTGCTTCTGTCAGCTGTGACCTGAGTGCTTCTCTGAGTGCATACTTCCAGGCAGCAACTCCTGAAATCATTGAAACGCTTCCAGAAAATCTCATGGTTGAATGGCAGGACTTCTTTTCGGAAGGCATTCATAGCTTGCTTCTGCCTCTGTTGGCAAAAATCACCAGTAAGTCTGTGGCAAAGTGTAAATATACGAACAGGTAATGCAGAACTGTAAGATAGAAATACTTTGACAGGCTATTTAACCATCCAGGTTTTTGTTAATAAAGATTGACTGTAAGTCTGGAAGTATACAATATGTAGGTGTATATTGAGGTTTCCAGGATGATATATGGAGAAAAATCTGCATGTAATTGCATGGTATTCCTTTCCCTTTATAGTTTCCATTCTACCACATTCTTTCAGAATTGCTTTGAATGTAGTTCAGTTTTTGTATTTCACTGGTGAAAACATGCAAAGCTAGCATTTTGAGAGTACAACTGAATATTATTTATGGCACTTTAGATGAAAATAATTGTTTATAATTGCTACTGAATATTTGTTAGAATAAATTCAGGCTGTGAATTTTCTTGTTCGTTCTTGTAAACAGGAAAAGAACAAGATGGACTGGAAACATCATTTCAGAACTCCATGTTAAAATCCTTGGGTAAAGCTTTAACATACGTATCAAAGGATCAGTTATTGAACCACAGGCTTCCTGCCAAATTTATTGCTGGTCAGAAAACAAATCTCCCTGATAATCTACAGACTTTGTTAAATACTTTTTCTCCATTACTTCTCTTCAGAGCTAGACCTGTTCAAATTACAGTATACCACATGTTAAATAAGTAAGTTATTTCCCCTTTCCTTGGAGCACACTGTGATATGTTCTTGTGCCATTTTTCATTTTTTCAGTAGAAGAAATACATAAAAAAAGCCAGAGAATATATAAGTACTGCTGTTCACCATAGTATACAAATGTGAGATAGATAGACAGACAGACAGATAGATATACACACATACATAGATACGTACATACTGTGTATATACTTTGTATATATTCTATCTATTAATAATTCCTTGATCAACCTAGGCCTTGTTTTCAGTGGAAGATAACAGAACTAGTGATTATAAACTCAGACCTATATCATTCAAGATTTTCATGAGCTGGATGAGGCATTACTGTGTCCTGGTAGAGAGATAGTTAGGCTGTAGTCTTGTGAGCTCCCTCTGATAACTTCTTCCATGGATATGGCCTGTACAAAAATCTGCTGGAGAAGAGAGTAAAAGGAAAATAGACTTCTAGTTATGAACCACTATGTGGGTCTATCCTGTATTCTAGATATATATATATATGAATCTTGTAGGCACCAGTGTGACTCAGATAACTATCTCGGCCATTGGTTTCCTTGCCCTGCCTGACTTAATTTTTTTTCCCCATTTAATAAGCTGGCATTCTTCAAAGCCAAGCACCATCCTCTACCAATTCACCAGTCTCTTTACATTCCGGGGATTCCTATCAGGCAGAAAAATATTTTTCCAGATACATATCAATGTATCTCCAAAAACATGGTTCTGCCTCATAGCCCCCTGGAATGTAAAGAGACTAGTGAATTGGTATCTTGTGACTGGCCATGCCCACCATGGCAGCCGTTTGATAAAGAAGCAAGTCTGTCACTAGCCTTTTAATGACTGGGTCTGTCAGGTGTCTCAAAATGCCAAATGTCCCAAGCCCAAAAGTGTTGCTTTCCTCAGAAAAATATTTATAAGCAATGACACTTAGAATGAGGTATAGCAATATAAGTTCAGTATTGCAAACTGCATAGTATGTATTTTGCAATAGTATTTGTAGTATTTCTATAAAAGTTTATAATATGTAATCATGTGATTACTTCTCAAAGTCAGATAAATGTTTATGCTATAAAAATATAGATGGGTTCTTTTCATTCTTTTTTCTTTATTTCATATTCTAGGCTAATGTCTGATTTACCTAAATTTGACAATGTGGATCTCAGATCTTATGGTGATGAAGAGGAAGAACTATTATTGTATGTTTCATTTTATATTTACACTGAATTATAGAGCTGCCTGTCTAAATAGAATATAAATTGTTTCAACCATTTGCCAAAATTCTCTGCAGCAGTGCTACCTGGCTTTTTTTAATGAAGAAACAAAAAACAGGATATATAGTTTCTAATATCAGAGATTAGAAATCAATGTAACAGGGTCAAACCCATGGTATTTTCAGTGTTGAGGTTTATATATAGGACAAATTCATTACATTAAACATTTTGTAACTGAAGATTATTGTGCAAACATGTTAAATTCCTGTTTCCAAACAATTTGGACCATGAACCCAAGTTCCTGAACATGAATTTAAATCAGATTGAGACTTTTTGAAGACTGATTCTATTTGGATTATGCATTAAAAAGATACAAGATGATCAGAGTTTGATCACTTATCTTCTAAGCGTCCTAGCTCTCTTTTTCTTTAGGTTGGAGGAAATGATGGACATTGATTTATCTCTAGTGACTATGATTAGAGAAAAAATTCTACTTGATTTTGGTTGGAAAGAGATATGGGATAGAGTAAGCCTTCCATATACTAATGCATTTTGGAACTGCATGTTGGATGTCTGCATACTAAGAAAAGCATGTGTTTTGGAGGAAGAGATGTGAACTTTTAAAATAATAAACAAAAAGCTGCAGTTGTGATAATTATATTAGCCTGTATGTGTGTGTGGATGTCAAGGATTGAAAAGAAGAAAACTTACTATGTCAAGAAAGTTACTTCTATCATTGCTTAATCTATTTTAAGTACAGCTTCTCTTAAGGGGTGTGTGGGGGGGTGTGTGTATTTGTGTGTGTAGAAAAAATGGATTGTTATTTTTATACACACAATACCTTTCTCCCTTCATTTTAGGTCCCCACCAGCAGCACTTATGACTGTTCTTACCACTCAAGAAGATTTACTAGAAAACATCCTAGAATGCATTCCGGTTGGAGAATTTGCAGTAATTCAGCCAATGAGTGAGGAATTTTGCCTTGTTTTGGGATATCTTCTCACCTGGAAATTAATTTTAACTTTCTTCAAAGCAGCATCTTCCCAGGTAAATAATTTATTTTCCCCCCACCACCCTGTGAATCTTTCAGGAAGCAAACCAGCTCAGTTAGATCGGTGATCCATATAAATAGATAAATATTTTAGTATAAGCAATACTATACACACCCACACAAACACACACACATACATACACACAAACACACACATACACATACATACACATGTATATATATATATATATATTGCAGGTTATTTTCTCAGGAATTAGGAACTAAAAGTATTCTCACATTTCTAGCTATAAGAACATGGGAAAAAATCATTCCATACTTAGCAATAAGAAAGCAGTATTTTATGATATTTGCATGGATGTTAATAATGAAATATTTGGTAGACAAATTATTTGGTAGACAAATAAGTTTGTTTTTTGATATGCATTCAGGCTTTGTCTGTAAACACATACACATTCTCAGGTTGCCTAGAAGATGTGAAGGTATGCAGGTGTAATATTGTACAGATCTACAGTTTATCCATCATCTGTATCATACTAGCACCTGACAATTTTAGCTGTTGGTACTGGGAAAAAGAATGCTATCAATGGTCTTTAATATAAAGTAGTGCTTTTTTTTGTTTTGTTTTGCATGGGCCTTTCTACAAGTGCTCACTAGAACAAAAGTTGAGTAGAAATCAGATAAATAAAAGCATACTTTTAAATGAACCTTTCTTTATCCCATTTCATGGTCTGTGGATATATGAGCTTTGATGGCATTTTCCCACTAAGAATTCCTATTTTATTACAATGTTTTATACATCTTTTTTTGACAATTTGACCCTGAGCAATGAAATAGCATTAGGTTATTTATAATAGTGTAAACATGCTTTATACAAGGAATTTATGATCTAATATGTTTTGAAAACTATTACACTCTTCTCATACATTGTGTACATTCTATCAGCTCATTTGCTTCTGGGGAAAAAAATATTAGGAATTATTTTACATATTACTTTTATTTCAGCTACGGGTTCTTTATTCACAATACCTTCGAAGAACGAAGAGTTTGAATAAACTATTGTATCACTTGTTCAGGCTTATGCCAGAAAACCCAACTTTTCCTGGATCAACATCAGAACTTTCAAATAAGGATATAAAAACATATTTTACTGAAGAGATTGATTTAGATATCAAAGGTCAGTCAAAATATTCTTAAATTTTCTGCATTTCATGGTTTAAGAGAGTTTTTGTTAGACTAGATGTCTCCTCTAGGACAGTCATTATCCTCTAAGACATTGTCCTATTTTCAGTTGGGTTTAATGGCAGAATGAACTCCTAAAACACCCTTACTTTATATTGCAAAAATACATGAATAGTCAGCACAAAGTGGTTGACACTTTGTTCTGAATAGGTTCCAGTTAAGGCTCTAGAAATTTTGGTTGTACAGAAATATTTTCTTAGAGTTACCAATCCCTGCAATGTTTTCATAGAAAACTTTTTCCCTTGAGATTCCAAGCTGAAAGAATCTCTGCATGCTTCTAAATGATCAGCATCCCTTGTTAAAATAGACATCTGGGATGATTGCCCACAATCTTTCTGCTTTAAGTGGCTAATGGAAAAAAAAAATTGAGATGAACAGGTGGCCAAAGACCATGCTGTCTATGAATGATTGTGAAGCATTTCAGTTTTCTATGCCTCTAACCTAGGGAAGAAATCAGAAATCTTAATATGTACAGCTCCCTTTACCAGGGTGATGCCCTCTAAATATGTTGGGATTTCCAGAATTCCCAGTCAGCATGGCCATGGGGCTCTGAGGGTACCAGCTTGGGAAAGAGTGAAAGGCAGTTTTCTCTCATATAATAGGCTTGACATAAAGCCAGGCAGGAATTAAAAGAAAATCATTTTGAAAGTAATTCTCTATCCTTAGCTGAGAATAAGCCCCAGTGAACTTGGTAATTCAAGTAACATGCATACTATTTTACTCACATTATTAAGAAATGGAAGTACTGTAACAAAGTATGAAACTTCAGTGTTTTTTAAACTGACTTTATTTCTGTCTTTTTCCCGTGTGTTCTGTAGACACACTAGCGCTGTCCTCACACATTCCACATTTGGCTTGTACTGTGTATTGTATGACCTTAAAAGATTTGCCAGCTATGGTTCGCCTTTGGTGGAACAGCTGTGAGAAGCGAGTCTTCAACATTGTAGATAAATTTACAAGCAAATACGTTAGTGGTATCCTGTCTTCACAAGAAATATCTTCTGTACAGACCAGTACTCAGTTGTTTAATGGCATGATGGTTTGTATCATTATCTTTTTATATTTCTTACTCTGTGTGTATTTCATTGTGTGGTATAGTTGACTAAATACAGTGATACAACTGATTTCTGAGGGTTGATTGGAAGCATTGGCACTGGAGGTTATCTTAGGGCTGCTCTCAGAAAAGCAGCAGTGAAATCATCTACAACCTAAGCATTCTGCTATGAGGCACTTCTGTTCTAGAAGTACTTAAGTTGTTTGCATTACTGAATAAAATCTTGGAAAATGCCTTACAATATATGCAGAAACCTAGCTATCGTTGGGTAGTGCTAGCAGAGTAAGTGAGCACACTGGCCCCCTCCCCCCCCCAAATGGCTTACCCTATAGGAATAAATTCAAGATGACGCAGTACAATTCCACAGTGTATAGTATTGGGATTATTTGATGTGTGCTGTATGGGATGGCTAGATGCAATAAAATAAAGCAAAGTAAGTTTATTAGTTAGAACCTACATTCACTTATAAGAAACATGAAATTATGGGTTACCAAGCATCTGAATTATGCTTGTAGCTTTTCTTTAAGCTAAGCTCATTCATAACAATGCAGATTCTGGATCCTTAAAAACATACAGGTTTTTCTTTAGCTCTACAATATAGTATTTATATGTATCTAGACATTAGTAACTCATATATGTTGTGAATGTAAGAATATTAATGTTAGGTTTACATGTTTTATCATTTCTGTATATTTGTTTTCTAAACAGTGTTTATTATCTTTTAATGTTAGACTCAGATTATTAATTAAAATATTGAATAGTGCACATTATAAACAGTTTTTATGGCTCCTTAAAATCAGCTACAGCTGGTCCTTGCTTAACAGCCATCTGTTCAGTGACCATTCAAAGTTATGATGGCACTGAATGAATGGTAGTTATGACCAGTCGTCTTACAGCCGCTGCAGCGCCCCCACAGTAGGTAAAGGTAAAGGTTTCCCTTGACGTAAAGTCCAGTCGAATCCGACTCTAGGGGGCGGTGCTCATCTCCGTTTCTAAGCCTTGGAGCCGGCGTTGTCATAGACACTTCCGGGTCATGTGGCCAGCATGACTCACGGAACGCCGTTACCTTCCCGCCGAAGCGGTACCAATTCATCTACTCACATTTGCATGTTTTCGAACTGCTTGGTGAGCAGGAGCTGGGACGAGCAACGGGAGCTCACCCCGCCGCGCGGTTTCGAACCGCCGACCTTCCGATCGACAGCTCAGCGGTTTAACCCGCAGCGCCACCGCCCCCACAGTAACACAATCAAAATTCAGTCACTTGGTATCTCAGCCCTATTTATGACTGCAGCATGTACCCCCTGCCTGTCTCCCCCACATCTCTGCCCTTTTGGCTGCCCTGCACTCTGCCTACCCCTGCTGACCTTCACTGTCATTTTCCTCCTGCTGCTGCTGAAGCATGCCTGGCCAAGGCAGCTGCTGGCCCTTGCGTGACCTCCTGAAGCCTTGCAAGGCCACAGGGAGACCACGCAAGGCCAGCAGCTGCCTCAAGTGGGAACATCTCAGCAGTGGAAGACGGTGAAGATCAGCAGGGGGCAGCAGGGGTTGGTGGAGGCAGAGTTCAGGGTGGCCAAAAGGACAGAGATGGGGCGGGAGATAGGCAAGTGGAGGGAGTTGAAGTGGAGGCAAGCCCAGAAGTGTGAGATTCTGGCCTAATAGCTGCAACTGGAACTGCCATTGCTAAGCAGTGCGGTCACTTGATGTTTCGCCTAATGACTGCTTAGTGATGGAAATTCCAGGCCCATCTAGAGTCATTAAGCAAAGTCTTGAAAGTAAGCAGTAGTATCAAAAACTTGTTGAAATAATAACAAATAGTAACATTTTTTTCACAGGTAAAAGCTCGATCTGCCACTCGAGAAGTCATTGCTACGTACTCAGTTGATGATATATTCATTGAACTGATTATACAGCTTCCCCCAAATTATCCTTTGGGTTCCATAGCTGTAGAGAGTGGGAAAAGGGTTGGTGTAGCAGTTCAGCAGTGGCGCAATTGGATGCTGCAGCTCAGCACTTATCTCACTCACCAGGTATTTTTCATATTACAGTCTTGACTTTGAAAACACTGACATGGTTGAGTCCTTGTTGTATGTTACTCACAGGTTATCTAAGTTAGATCTGCTCTAAATAACCGGTACTTGCAGTACTTGAAAGGGAAAAAGATGTCTGGGAGTGATAGAAGCGCTCATTAGTACCTGTTGGCCAGTTTATAAAGCAACTGCATCTCTTCCCAGATCTTATAACTGATCTCCACTGCTGCAACAGCATCCCAGGAAAATACATACCTGGGTTAAGAAGTTGCTGACTCCCAAGACAGGTTTCCTTTCAAATCCATAGGGTTACAGAGACCTATTCAATTCCTGAGTGTAGAAAGAAGAGGACAAGGCAGAGAATTACACTTGTCAACTTGCTTGGCACTTTCACATTTCTACTTTCCTGGAAGCTCCCTTAAGTTGAGCTTGACTCCTACTGACTTCATGGACTCATCCAGTTTCCTTGACCTTGATTTTTTTTTTCAAATTTTGTTAGCTTCAGTTTAAAGCTGTTTATTAATGTTTTGGATTAATGAAAGTATACAGGAAGCAAATTAATTTGGACTGAGTTACAGGTTGAGGGGAAGACACTTCAGAATGATTTCCACACTAAACACTTACTTTCCTTTTCAACAACAGCAGTATTTTATAATTTAAATTACAAATGTAATTAAAATGTCAACATTTCTTTCCTAGAAAGTTATTGAAGCTAAATTTCATAAGTAGACCAAACTGATTATTCAGTACATGAACACTAAGTAAGAAGCCTTACTATATGATATTATATACTATATTATGAATTGTATTACATGCATTTACAGGAAATTGTAAAAGACAAGATGGAGAATTGGGATGGAAGTTTCACTGAATAGTGATATTATTGCAAAAAGCCAAAATAATGCATTATTGGAAAAATGTTTCTCTTTAGAATGGAAGCATTATGGAAGGCCTAGCATTGTGGAAAAACAATGTGGATAAACGTTTTGAGGGTGTTGAAGACTGCATGATCTGTTTCTCAGTTATACATGGTTCCAACTACTCCCTCCCCAAAAAAGCTTGCAGAACATGCAAGAAAAAGTTCCATTCAGCCTGTCTGGTAAGTATCTAGACTAGATATATTTCTGAAGAAAAACAAGTCTGAACATGGCTTTAATGATACTAATAGTAGTAATATCAACATTTAATAAATAGCCTAACAATTTTAAAACCTGTTCAGTCGTGTCTGATTCTGGGAGACTGCCTGGACAAGTCCCTGCAGTATTCTTGGCAAGGTTTGCCAAGGTGGTTTGCCATTGCTTGCTTCCCAGGGCTGAAAGTGACTGGCCCAAGGTCACCCAGCTGGCTTTGTGCCTAAGGCAGGATTAGAACTCAGAGTCTCCCCGTTTCTAGCCTGATGCCTTAACCATTACACCAAACAGTTTATTTCTATTATTAAGTTTGTAAAGGTAGTTCTTAAGCAAATTATGGGATCCTTTAAATTGAAATGATTTGCTGTTTGTAGAGGGACAATGGAAACTGTATGCCTTAGCTTGTATACCTTTGATGTAGATCAGAGCATAAAGGAATCTAGCTTGTGAAAAAGAGTTGGTAGCATACTAGGCTATTCCATGAAAATACATTACTAAAAATAGGCACTGAGATTCTTACTGCTGAATATTAAAAGAAAATCTATTTATCTTTAGAGATAGATTTAAAGATGCTATATTCAGACTTGGCTGGCTAGCTAGCTAGTTTTTAAGTGTAGATATTAAATGCCAGACTTTTCTTAATATTTGCTTTCTGAATTCCTTTAGTACAAATGGTTTACATCTAGCAACAAATCCACTTGCCCACTTTGTCGAGAGACTTTCTTCTGATATACATCATATTTCTGCTTCAGTGGGCCTAAAGAAGCAATTGAAAACTATCACACTTGGACTGAGCAGTGAGACCTTAATTTCTTCACTTACTAATAAAAAGTTCAAACTGATTGATCAGTTTTTATTAGTATTTACTATCTTTGCATTAAAGTAATCAGACATGAAATGTAGAAATGGGCGATATGAGTTTTCGATCTTGGGTGATTTGAAAGTTTTTTTGATCTTGGGCTCTTATGTAGTGTATTCCTGTCTTACATAACTATAAATCCTGTTGAGGTCAAAAGGTTTTTAGCAGCATGAAGAGCAATTTTGGGAGATGGGCGGTGATAAATTTGATTAATAAATTTAATAGTTTGCTCAGTTAGAGATCATAATTAGAATTGGTATTAAAGGTTCAAAATGGAAGGGATACACACACATGCATCTGTGGTACTAGTTCTTAAGCTGTATATTAGTTTTGTAGTAGTGGCAACCTATATTGTGAGCCTGCTAGTGCAACTTGTAGCATTCCTAGTATTGTAGTAGTGCGTAGTGGTGTGCAAAACAGTTCGAATTTAAACATGCAAGTTTGAAACAGCTGTTCCAACCGTATCTTAAGTATTCTGACTATTCAGTAAGTATTCTAAACTTGAAACATTTCTAGTAAGGTTGAAACAGCTGTTTCAAACTTGAAAGCTTTTTTCCCCCTAAACATGTAGCTTGCGTGCCCCTGAACTTGGAATATGCAACAGAAACGAAGGAGAATTAATTCCATGGCAAGTTCATCATTCAGAATCTCTGAAACTCAGATGGTAAAAAGAAACAACAGCCAGGATTTCTCTCCTAATTACTTGTGCTGACAGGATTATAATGTTGATACAATATTTTACTTTACTTTCCACTTTTAATAATTTATTGTCAAAATTTTAGTTTCACACACATGAAAATATTATACATATTCTTGAATTAAGTAGATAATATGCTAATGTGCACTTGCTGACAGCGATTAGAATTTAATTTTAATTACATTTAACTTAAATTTAATCCAAGACAACATTTTAAAATGAAGCGTCTACTATACGAAGATTCCTCAGAGCCATCTTCAGGATTTGTAGAATTTCAATACTGAAAGATATTCCATTCCTGCTTGTCTGGAAATTACTTTATTGCCATTTAAACCGCATTCCTGCAATATTTTAATAATTTCATCTGCAATTCAAAACAAGAGATTATCATTCAGTTTAAAATTGACCTTACTCACTGCTAACCTAACCATCTTGGGGAAAAAAAATGACAGTTCACTGCAGCCATCTTCATGTGTTATACAGTATATATGAAATATCTCTATATAATAAAAGGCAAGTTAGGCTATTTCTTTTTATCCCATTTCCAATGTCCTGTGCTGACCACAACCCTGTGCATTCCCCGCAGGTTAAACAAGTTAATCTGTGCTCAGTGTATGGATGTCAGAAAAATAGTCTCTGTGTTCCATTTCATTAATCTCTTCATTTGAAAAAGCTTATATGTCCTTTCATTCAAAGTGTTTAATAGCAACATAGTAACACAGATAATAAAGCTCAGACCTGCCATGTACTACAATCTAATTTGAAATAGAATTTTTCCTGAGGACTCAAAAGATTTTACATAACTATTAATAAGTATTTTGCATGACAATCAACCTCTACAATATTTAAGAAGAAATTGAGATATGGCTACCTGGATTATTTTCTTCAATAGTAACTAAGTAAAATAATCCTCTTGCTGATAGTAAGTCTGACACCAGTGGAAAGAGTCTATCCATAACTTCTCTGCCATTTTTACCTCCAGCCCAGGCTGCCTCTATTCCATGATTTTGTATCTAGAACAAATAAAATAATGGAAAATTTCATTTTACCCATTCAGAATTTTAGAAGGAATCATTTTATCACTAATCGGAGGGAAATGTGTGTATAGATATGAACATATAGAAATTTAAATGTGTCTTATCCAAGCAAGCTGTTTAAGTTTTTCTTTTACTGTACACATGGCAGGGTTATCCTGTACTGGTCAGACCATTGGTTAGACCTGAAATACTACATCATGTTCTGGCCACCATATTTTAGGAAAGACAATGACAAAGTGACCCATTTCTAGATAAGAGCAACCAAGATAGTAAGGTGACTGGAAGGAAAAAAAAATTAAAGAACAGATGGAGGCAGGGTGTATGCTTAGCCTGGAGAAGACAAAACTGTGAGGAGACAACACTGCTAAGGAACTGAAAGGTGGTCATGTAGAAGACAGGACAGACTTGCTCAAAGCTATTCCAGAAAACTGGGCAAGGAAATATATCCTTAATAATATATATTTTGATTGGATATTATCAATATTTAAGAATTGTTCTGCAATTATAGTGTTTCTCAGAAGGTGGTAGACTCTTTTTTTGGCTGCCAGATGCTACAACAGTGGATTTCTTCAATGGACGGGGCGCTGGATTAGATCATCTCCAAGGTATATGCAATTATTACATTCTGTGCTTCTATAACATTGGATTAAACCACAAGTATTAAGGAAAGACATATGGAAACAAGCAAAAGCATAAGTGAAGGATGGTAATGTTCTATGTTTAGGTAACGATTTAGAAATACAAAAGCTAAGGTGAAAAAATCAATTTCCAACTCGTTGAATTCTTTTAAATATGACATGTACATTACTAGTGATACCTTACAGAAGCAATACTGATAATTGGTGTTCTTAGCTCTCATATGATCATACCTCGACAGAAGGGGTTACCACATAGGGTGGGTTAAATAACAGTAAATCAACTTTTCCATGTAACCGTGGCAACAATCCGGTTACCTAAACATAAATTATAACATTAACATTTATATAACACATACAATTATCCAAGTTCTCTACAACAAATATTGAAAGATACAAGTTCCTTCTTATGGGTGCATAATCTAATTGACATGAAACAAAGGAGGTGGGAATAGGGAAGGAAGTGGAAAGCAGGTATCGGAGAGGTAGCACCAAATTTTGCCAAGCATATAAAATCTAATGCAAGCTATCTTTTTCACACTCCACTTGTCTACAGGCACACAAGCTTGGGCTAGGAAAAACTATTAAAACCATCTATCTGTCCTACTTCTTTCTGGTCTTTGTTTCAATTTAAGATTAAAAACTCAACAGTGTAAAAAATCTTAGAATGGTTTATCAAGGGACATCAGATAATGTGCAAAGAAGCCTGCACATTATATTGTGCAATAACTAGCATTCCCCAGGCTTTATACTGCTCTACTGCTAAAGTCACTCACTCTACGTGCAAGCTAGAATCCACTGAGGTACCAAGTACCACCACCTTTATTCAAACTAGCATACAGTGAGTCACCTGAAAACAAAGTCAGAGCAGGGCAGATCACATTTTGGGTCATGAAACCAGCTGACTGGTACACAGATAAAGCAGAAGAGCTCCATTAACAGATATAGTTCTAGGCATTCATTTTATAATAGCAATTCTTACCCTACAATTTAACATAAATGATAGTATTAATAAAATATTGTAATGCTGACCAAAACAATCTATTAGAATTTGTATCTCACCAGGTTAGCAATTACTGGCTGAATGTGAACACTATTGTGTCTAGCTGTCTCTGCTGTGCACAGACATGCCACAGGGTTGATATCAGTACACCTGTATGGACAAAATCACACTTTAGTAAACAAGCTATCTTTGGTCAACTTAGAAAACAATTGGTCAGATATAATTTAGATCAGATACTAAATTTCTATTGTTATTTTTACTAAGTATGCATACCCTCGCAAGAGAAGATAATCCTGTTAGCTATTACTGTATACAGAATGCATGAAATCTCTACTTTGAATTTCACAAAAGAAATGCTTCCACTGATCTCCAGTTTCTCACTTGTAATAAACACTGTAATAAATGTTATTCACCTAATTTTCATAATTTGTCATTTGACTAATGATTTGATCCAGGGATGTCCATGGAAGTGGGGGATAGGTCAAGATGACAAGTACCACCATGCAATTGAAGCCCTGCCCATTTTGTACATGCATCAACATTGCACACATATATAAAATGGAAGGGCTTTGGTTGCACAGTCATGACTCCATCTTGACTTTTATGACTCTTTCCACCAATGCCCCTAGTTTGATAAAATACATAATATAGGTAGCCCTCAATTAACAAACACTCGTTCAGAAACCGTTCAAAGTTACGACGGCGCTGAATGAGTGGTACTTATGACCAGTCTTCAAAGGTCCAGCTGTCTCAGTATTCCCGCACTCATGTGATCGCAATCTGGGCATCTGGCTCGCACTTAAAATGGTTGTAGCATCTCATAGTCATGTGATTGCCATTTGTGACCTAAGCAAAGTCAATGGGGAAGCTGGCAGGGAAGGTCCCATGTTGCTTGGAAGTCTCCTGTGCCTAGCAGCAGCAGCCACAAGCCTCACTGTGCTCATGCTGCACAGGACCCTCATGCAGTCTCCCCCTCCCTGCAGCAGCTAGAACCCTTGCACCTTAGCAGAGCCCCAGTGTGCTTGTACCTCCCCAGCCACCTGCCCACCCTCACAAACCCTCCTCCACCAGGCAGCAGCCACTTACCTGCCTGCCACCTGCCTGGAACTTGCAACTTCCTGCCACTGACTTTGGTTGTTGGAAGCCAGCAGGAAGTTGTGAGGAGGTCCTTGCTTAACAATGGCAGCAGGACTGCAGGGATTGCCATTGCTAAGCAATGCAGTCACGTAGCTTAGCAACAGAAATTCCAGTCCCAATTACTGTTGTTATCCGAGGACTACCTGTAACTCAGCAGCCTCACCTGATAGGATATATGTCATTTGAGATTTTAAATGGCAGTGTTAACTTTTATATCAAGATTAATAAAATAACAAAAACCATGTGCTTTCCAAGTAATGTTGTTATTGAAATAGAATACAAAACTATACTCAATAAAGCTTAATTAAGATTTGATATAATTATTAATTGCCAAACCATATCAGACTTATTTATATGATTTGAAGAGGACTTTTAAATCATGATTCAGCATGATGTCTGGTTACGTGGTAGTGTAATGACTGCCTATCCTAAAACACCATCAGACTCATGAACAGGTTCATAAAGATATCTGATTTATTAAAGAATAGTATGCAGGATCACAAAGAAAGCTGAGAATGGAAAAAGCGCGCCAAATGCAAACTAAAAAACCCTCGGTACAAACGAGATCCCTTCCCAGGCTCACAATCCCAGGTGCTCCTAACGGCTTCTGCTGGTCCGCGGGAAAAGTCCTTGAGCAGAGCACATAACCCAAACACATTCCATTGAAATGAACATAAATACAGAGCTTGGCACAAGGTTTCACAGCAGCTCCCTCCCAACAGAAACGTGCGTCAGCACCATGGCATGTGAAACGTTACGATGTACAGTACACATTGAAACAGTGAACATGACAGGTAGATTTTGGCAGTGCCACTCGTAGGAAGGAGGGAGCACGTCCAAGGAGGTGGAAGATGTAAGAGGAGGCACAGTCCGGGAGGCAATGGTGGGAAAATGAAGAGGTTCAGGATAGCCCCGCCCTAAAGCTTTCCCACATTATTTCCCCTTAAGTTAGGTAGAGCAGCTTTATTCTGGCAAGCTTCTGTCTATACTGTATGAGCAAATAAAGAACTGGAGTTTGAATGGACTGACTCTTCTTTGTTCTTGGGCTGAGCCTGATAGGTTATGTCCATTTTATGTGCTGCACCCTAAATGTGCATGTGATTGTATACAGGAAAGCACTAAACCGAACAATTATAGCAATTAAATACAATTGGGTTCTAAAATAACAGTGAAATACAAGCAACGGTTCTGAACTGAACCATTTTCTTGTAGAACTGTCAGATATACTATTTAATGTCAAGCTGTATTTCTTTGATCTAACAGTTTCTACCGAGTGAAGTATTATACCAATGACATCATATAAATTAACATTTAATAATACCTCATACTCATATCCAAAGATTAAAAGAAGCCACTATGCTACATTATTTAACTAACAAAAAGTATACATCAAAAGCACCCTATTTCTTGTTTATCTTACTTAACTCAAAATGGCATATAAATACTTACATGTAGAATGCTTTGGATCCAACAATTGAAGCCAAAAAAGTTGAAACTACGCCTGATCCAGATCCTACCTCAAGGCATATATCAATGCTAAACATGTTGAGTATAAAAATAATGGTTCACAGATTAAAACAAGAACTATAACGTTACATACAAAATGTACATGATTTACAAATTTTTGAATTACCAGTTTTCAAATTAAAAATTCTATTAGATCTGGCAGTCAAGGAGTAATGCCAGTTATAAGCTTTATTTAAATATACACCACATACCCATTGCAAATCTCAAATGCTAGTTTTTTAAAAAATCCATAAGCATAATTGCAATTTTAAATTAAATTAAATATAATTTATTTATATAATTGCATGCTGCCCAGAGTTGTTGAGTGTCGGGCCACATGCAAGTTTAATAAATTATTATTCAACTTTGTTGATCTCTCAAATTCTATCTGCAATGCTGTTTTGCACACTAAGGAAACATTTCATATTTAAGAATAACATAAGTCAAGGGGTTTTATAGATTTTATTGTTTATGCCTGGATTTTACTTGTAAACTAATATCCTGCAGATGCATATTTGCTCTAACCACAAATTATTCTCGGTCATTGCAGCTATTTGCAATTTCAACCATAGGAAAAAAAATTATATATTGTATGTGTGAAGTTTCACGTTTATTCCCAGAAAACTTCAACTTAAAAATTAGCTGTCTCCTCATAAGGTTTATTTGAACTCTTCCCAGCCAAAACCATTTCTAACCCTTGATGCAATGAAGGCCAGACCATTCTTCTGCAAGAGAACAGAATGCAATATGTACTCCTTTGGCAAGGCCTTCCAAGGTGGTCTGTTTGGGGGACTCCTAATTACATGTAGCTTTTTGCCACTGCCTTTGTCCAGTTAAGTTTTTTTTTTTACGTCAAGCCCTGGGCTTTCCTGGTGGTCTCCCATTTAAATATCAACCCTGACAGACCCTACTTAGCTTTTCAAGATCAATCAAGGATAACTGGATGATCTATTTAATGTTTTAATCGTCCCATACATGAAAGAGTACCAGCTTAACTTCCTAGACGTTCATTTCCGGCTGTAGAAAAAGCGGTTTACCAAATGTGCACCGTAGACCTTCTGCACAGCTCTGGCCGTATTTCGCTAAACCAGGCTATGAAAAACACATAGTCGGCTCGCACCGCCGCAATTCTCCCTATCTTGCCGTCACCAAGCCCAGCCACACCCCCGAACTCTCCCCTTCTCTTGCTTGCGCAGCCCCGTCGACCGGCGCCTCACCGGGCGCTTCTCAGAGCCTCCGCATCCTGCTCCAGAGCGTCGAGCAGTAAGTATGTGTCTTCGGCGGGTTCATAAACGGCGCTGAAGGGGCCCTTCGGTCCCACATGCTGGTGCCGCGGCGTTGGGATCATCACCGCCGCGGTTCTTATCCTGTCCCCCAGGGCAGAAGGAGACCGAAGCGGCCATAGACCTGCAAAAACTCTCTCCAACTGCGCCTTTCCGATTTGCAGCCTTTCCTTCCGATGAAGGAAAGAGAAACAAGGAAAACCCGCCCTTCGCTCCTTTCACGCCTGCGCTTAGTCAGAAATGCCCAATGATTGAGGCAGGAGAACTAAAGCCCGCCCCTTCGAAGAAACGGTAGCCACAGATTCGTCGGCTATAAGGATAGAGAGGTCGCGGGCAGTTAGTAACTACTGAACCGGTTAAGGTATGGTTTTGCATGCAGAAGAGATGATGGTAGGTCGGTCGACTTTGGGAATTAAAGTGCTTCTTTTTAGCACAATATTTCCTTAAAAGGATATGGAAAGCTTGCGTTCTTCCACTTTGCACCTCAGAGGCTGAAACCAACGGAGAGCTTCAGCGTTTTTTGTTGTTTATTCGTTTAGTCGCTTCCGACTCTTTGTGACTTCATGAACCAGCCCACACCAGAGCTTCCTGTCGGTCGTCAACACCCCCAGCTCCCCCAGGGACGAGTCGGTCACCTCTAGAATGTCATCCATCCACCTTGCCCTTGGTCGGCCCCTCTTCCTTTTGCCTTCCACTCTCCCTAGCATCAGCATCTTCTCCAGGGTGTCCTGTCTTCTCATTATTGGCCAAAGTATTTCAGTTTTGCCTTTAATATCATTCCCTCAAGTGAGCAGTCTGGCTTGATTTCCTGGAGGATGGACTGCTTTGATCTTGCAGTCCAAGGCACTCTCAGAATTTTCCTCCAACACCACAGTTCCAAAGCATCTACCTTCCTTCTCTCAGCCTTCCTTATGGTCCAGCTCTCGCAGCCATATGTTACTACGGGGAACACCATTGCTTTAACTATGCGGGCCTTTGTTGTCAGTGTGATGTCTCTGCTCTTAACTATTTTATCGAGATTTGTCATTGCTCTTCTCCCAAGGATTAAGCGTCTTCTGATTTCCTGACTGCAGTCAGCATCTGCAGTAATCTTCGCACCTAGAAATACAAAGTCTCACTGCTTCTACATTTTCTCAGCTTCAGCGTTTAACAGCAGGTTAATCTTGTCACTATAGAGGACATAAGGTTCGTTCGCCTTCCAAACAGATTTCGGTTTTGTGTTGACTCTTGTTAGTTTCATCGGTGCACTAAAGAATAAACTGGTAGGAAAATCCCAGCTCGCACCCGAAAAGGAATCCAAAATAGCAGAACAAAAGGGGAAGGCAGAGATCCTCTGCTTTCAAACCCCTCCCCACCAACACACACAGACACACAAATACTAAATACAGAAAGGATATAAAAATCAGCTTCCTGTTTCCAGTTCTTGTATCAAAATCTAAAAAAGGAAGGCTAAAATGGTAAAGTCTAAATTTCTGGTGAATAGATGGCATATCCTTATTGTTCTATTTGCAGTCACATAAAAGTTTGCTACTTTCTTTTTCTGGATTTTTAAAAAACATTTTAGTCTAGTCTACAGCCCTGAGATACTTGGGTGGTCTACCATCCAAGTACTAACCAAATCCTTGCTTAGCTTTTTCAATATTTGCCAAAGTCAGCGAACAAAGGCTTCCTAGAGTTAAAATCATTTGCAATCAAACTGGGTGTTATGTAATAGCTGCATGTTAAGTCAAAATGAAGCAGATATACACCCCTTTAGAGAGATTTATTTGTCTGTTATGTAGCAAATTGCATATGTAATGTCAAATAATTTAATTTCTGAGGTGCTCCCATCAGATGGGGTAGAGTGGGCACACTTCAGATCCCATCAGTGAAGTAGTGTCACTTGGTGAGTGCTAGAAAGCATGCTTTCTAGGCACCTGTCTGGTGGAACAGGCTCCCCCCAAGATACAGTCAGCCCTAACCTGCTGGCCTCTGGAAGGCCATGAAGGTGTGGCTGTTCCCCCAGGCACTGGGGCCTGGGTGTTAATGGAACTCTAGTGTGCCAGTGTGTCTGTTACATTGCTGTTGAGGTTTTTTAGAATGCTTGGATTTTTCTTATGTAATGGATTGTGAATTTGATTTTGTTTGTATCTTTATTCAAGGCCCAGGATACTTTTGACAGGTGGATGGCCACATAAATATGCTTAATATATAAGTGGTAAACAAGCCTAAGCACAAGACACACACACACCTAAAATATTAACATATACAAACTTAGGAGTAGAACAAGGAAATCAAATATATAAAGTATTGTAGTCCAAATTTATAAATAGTTCTGGTAAATTCTTGTTCAAATATAGAAAAAGGCACGAGTTCTTCAGATGATTGCATAATTGTTGGATGATGGGGTTTTTCTGGCCTTATATTGGCATTTTTTACAATAATAAAAGTGCACAACATCCATTTATTATCCTTGCAACACTAAGTGTTACTGGTACATAACTTTGACCTCCTATACTATGTTGTTGCCAAAAACTGAGTATCAAGTTCAATCTTTCAGACTGCTTTCCAGGAAAAAATTAACTTCAGCAAGGCTTGTATGTCCTAATTTAAAATTAACCCAGGATCTCTGCAGAGTATTTGAAAGTTGTACTGGCCAAGAATAATGCCTGTTTTATATTCTTGTGATTCTGTTAGAGTTTGAAATCTAATGCTAGACACAATATCAAAACTATATGGCAATATTTCTCCACCATAATAGAAAAAGGTAGATTTTATTTTATTTTATTTTACTTTATTTTATTTTATTTATCAAATTTATTTGACCACCCATCTTCTCTGAACTAACTCTGGGCAGCGTACAATAACATCTGGAATTAAAACATTAAATATAGGTAAAACAAGATTGTGAGACAGAAGATGTTACATACAATATAACCAGCATGTAGTCTCTCTATTGCCAGGGGATCCACAGGCTCGCAGGAAAAAAACCACACACATTTTGAGAGTTTCCAGAAGGCCATAAGGGTTGGAGCTAACCTCACCTCTGGAGGGATAATGTTCCAGAGGGCAGGTGCCACAGCAGAAAAGGCTCACCTATGTCCTGTCAGTTAGAAAAGGCTCACTTCCTAGGTCCTGTCAGATGGAACTCTTTTGTGGAAAGGACCTGCAGCATGCCTCTCCTGCTGGACCAGATGGAATGGGTAGATGTAATAGGGAAGAGGCAGTCCCTCAGATAACCTGACCACATGCCATATACAGCTTTAAAGCTTAAAACCAGCACCTTGAATTGGATCTGGAAGCAAACTGGCAACCAATGCAGCTTATGGAGCTGTCTGTGCTGTTGCATTTTGCACCAGCTGAAGCTTCCGGATACTCTTCAAGTGCAGCCCCATGTAGAGCATGTTACAATAGTCCATTCAGGATGTGACCACGGCATGAGTGACTGAGCAGAGCAATATTTCTCTACCTGCCTCAGGTTAAGAGTCACTTTTGTCCTGAACTGCTATTAAATCACTGGAGTCCCTGCACCAAATATGTCTTTTCTCAGGATCCTTTAGCAGCAGCTGCAGAATCCTAGGAAAAAGCATGGCTGCTTGAAGGAGTGCCTGTTCATGTTCACATATTCCAGAGCATCTACTTGCCTTAGAATCTGAAGCACAATACAATATTAAGTTCCATACATTATTGGTAAAATTAATAGATTTGTGTATTGGTGGTAATCTCTATTTTGTAATTAAATATGTTAATTTTTGCAATTAGTATTTTTAAGCATAGAAAAGTAGGTTCTTTACATAATCAACACAATGAACAAAGCAAGAATTTCAGTGTTTTTTAAAAAGTACATATGTACCTCTTTTGCATACCCCCAAAAAATCCAGCTAGTAAAGTATGAATGTTCAGCTTTATGTTTTGTCTTGGCTGTAATCCTAAATATGCTTAACTGGGGCTAAGTTAGGTAGACCTGCACATTATATGACAGGAGTTTATTTTTAGCCAGCACTTTTGGGTATCATCCTTCTTCTTTCTATTATATAAATTGTTTAAATAAATGAGATTATATAAGCACTGCAATTAAATATTAATAGTATTCAAACTGTATATTATAAATAATTTATTATTTATACAGCCTTTATCATTCTTGTGATTTAAACATGGAATAGAAATACAGGTAGTCCTCGACTTATGACCATTCATTTAGTCACCATTCAGAGTTACAACGGTGCTAGAAAAAGTGACTTGCGACTGGTCCTTGCACTTACGACTGGCACAGCATCCCTGCAGTCACATGATCAAAATTCAGGTGCTTGGCAACCGACATGTATTTATGATGGTTGCAGCATCCTGGAGTCACGTGATTGCCATTTCCAACCTTCCAGCCAGCTTCTGACAAGCTAAGTCAATGGGGAAAGCCTGATTCGCTTAACGACCGCAGCAAAAAAGTTGTAAAATTGAGCAGGTCTCACTTAACAACTGCCTTGCTTAGCAACAGAAGTTCCAGTACCAATTGTGGTTGTAAATCGAGGACTACCTGTACACAGGATTCATCCAATTTATATTTAATCTGTATTTTCTGTTTTGGGACAAAATTAAGGGTCTTGCCTTGGTAATTTTAAATAATTCTATGTGCTGTGTAAAAATGTTAAATGTCAAGCCTTTAAAAAAGGATAAATGAATAACTGAAAAGTATCATAAAGGATTTCACTCCAGTAAAATGTATCCTGGAAAAAAATTAGGATATGAGGCTCTGAACATTGTGTTTTAAAAGACACTGACAGCAATCTTATAATTGAAAGAGTTATTTTAAAAAAATGAATTGCCCTTGGTAGCTCTGCCAAAGTACTCTCTAAGGATTAATATGTTATTATCTGTATTTTATTGTAAGTATAAACTTGAAAAAACCCTGTGTGCTTGAATAGTCATAGCTTTTATCAACCACTGTTGTGGGCAACACTGTAAGAAAAGTAACTGGATTTGGTGTTATCTTCACAAAACCCTTGACTGTTATCATAAGTATATTGGGGAAAAGTATAAAATGACCTTGGCATGGCTTGAATGTTGAAATATAGGTCTTTCACAGCTTGGCTAAAATCAATCAGAATTTGAATATAGTTTATTACTTTGTTTTATTTATTTAATGCATATGCCACCCTTCATTCAAGACTCCAGGCAGCTAACATAGTACTGCTCCCCCTATTTTTTCCTTTGGAAGTCTAGCATACTGCATTGAACAGAGCAATCCCTGGTTTAATTCAAGGAATTAAAAAAATAATTTCAAACTGTACATTCTTGCACCCATTTCAGTCCTTAATACCACACAGTTGAAATGCTAATGACAGCCATAATAATATTGTGTAGCTTTTGATTAGTTTTATTTTTAGTTTGTGTGTGTGTGTGTGTGTTTATTTATTTATTTATTTCAAGATTATTTGGATGTCAAGATCATAGAACCAAATTGTTTCATGATTTGTTTCTAAATATATTTTAGTAAGGACCCTTAACAAATTGAAAATCAATTTTTTAAGATATCAAGAAACACAATAATAATAGTAATAAAAAAACTTTAGCTTCTGATTCAGCTCAATCAACCATAATACTTCACATAAAGTTCTATTCTGCACTGATTTACTTGGGCAAGGAAACAGCAAATCTTCTCTCTTTTTTGCTAATTTTCGTAGCGTAACCAAGCAGGAAGATATGAATACTAAAGCTAAGATCCTTTCAGAATTAGAGTGCTGATTCAGTAATAAATTCAAGTTATGATTAGTTATATCAAGGATCAAAAACTGGAAAGGGGTTAAACAAAAGAAGAAAGAGAATAGGAAAATAACAGAACATCTGTCATTATCTCAGTCTGCTTTCTCAGCCACAGACACACATTATCAAAGTCAGAACTACATAGGAAAAATATAACGCAGTCTTCAAACAACCAAAAAGGTGCTTGTATACATGGACATCACCAGACAAAGGACAGAAATCAAATTGACTGTATTACTTGTAGAAGGAGGTGGAAGAGCTCATTTATAATAGGCAAAGACATCATTAGGGCTGACTGTAGAATAAATCATGGATTGCTTATGTGTAAGTTTCAAATCAAGCTAAAGGGGATGAAGAAAGTCAACCAGTTTCCATGATATGATCTTGAGCATATACCTACCGTTTTCAAGGACAATATCAGGAATGGCTTTGAAGTCCTGAACCTCACTGATAGGGACCCAGAGGAACTGTGGAATGATACTAAAGAATTGTTAACAATGAATATGAAAAAAACTGCCAAAGATCAAGAAACAGAAGAAAGCAAACGGTGGAACAAATATTTTTTTCCCTTCATCCCCAAGAATGGAACCGAGTACCATTGAAACATATTGTGTAGTTATTTCATTGTTTGTTAGCAGGAAAGGCTGTTCTGCTTCTCAGTCTGTTGTAAGGAATGTTAAAGCAATAACAACACAAAACAGTCCTCATAAAACTGAATATGAAAATGATTTTGGGGAGCATGTTTTTCTAAGGAATACCTAATAGTTAACTGGATCTTAGGTAAAAGTGAAAAACATTTTTGTTAAGTGTACCGTCAAGTGGTTTTAGATTTCACTTAAGTCTGCATTTACAGAAATAACTGAATTATGTTTTTTTCCCCTTCAGCAAATTAGTGCAGTTAGTTTACATATTTAAGAGTCCAGCAATTTCACTTTGCTGAATAAAATATTCCAGATAGTGACCATCAGAAATTTTAGAGCATTATGGATAGAAAAACTCAGCAATGAAGGCCACAAGCATGTAGTTTATCCATAAAATGTATATTTATTAATGATAATTGGTTTCATGAAGTGGTTTGTTTTAGGTAATATATATTCAATTATTTTGTCTTAAAAAAATCTGCAAAGGCACTATATTTGTTTTTATTATATCCAGGCTTCCTACATACTTTTGGTTTAAGTATGAAATGAAAAGTAAACTATTTATGTTATATGAAGTTACCATAATAATGTACTTAAAGGATACAGCTTAAAAATTGTCAACATATATAACAGTTTATTTTAGCACATTTTTAATAAACTTGCTTGAATTCCTAAAATAGAGGCAATAATGCTTACTAAATTTTCAACTGTCCCCAGTGACTAAATTCATAAAATGGATTCCAGTCTAGATTAAAATCACAGCTAAATTAATTACGAGTTCAACTCTTTCATATGAAAGGAAAAAAAAAACACCCTTAATATTCCAAAGAGCTCTTCTCCAGTTTGTACTCCAGTTTACATGGCATAAATTGAATTAAGATACAATCCAGTGTAGCAGCAGACTATGCATACTTATCTGGGAGTAAGAGCCATTTGATTCTTTTTTTTATTCCCTGCTTGTATATTTGTTTATGTGTGAAAGAAATAAATTACATGAGGATTGTTTTATAGGCAATCAACTTTAATTCATTAATTGAGTTAACATTAATTAAAAATTTTATTCTGACCTTGTGCCTGAGTCCTTTCTGGAAGGAAACATCTGACCAATGTGCATATACACATTTATCTGTGGACATCCCCGTACATACAGTATATACAATTGATGAAATATGATGAAATACAGAAATATGACAAGCAACAGGGAAAAAAATAGTAAATGTTCTAACCAAACTCTGTTGTAAATCCAAAGAACAACCCAGTTGGAAGAGATCAGTCTACATTCCAATATCAAACAAAGGAGAACTAAGAGAGTGTGCAAACTATTGTATATCCTTGATTTCAGATGGTAGCAAGTAATGCTTAGGATCATCCAGTGCAAATTAAGCTCTACATAGAAAAGGAGATTGTCAGCTGTTCAAATTGGTTTTTAAAAAATGACAGAAAAGATGAGACATGATTACTGATGCACACTGTATAATTGAGAAAGAAATACACCACAGAAAATCACTTAGGCGGCTAATGCCTCAGAAAAGCTATTCAGATGCCAAGATGTGTCTATACCTACAAATGACAGATTCATGCAGGCAATAGTGCTACCTGTATGGAAGCAAAAGTTGAGTTTTGAAGAAGCAAGATAGAATGAGTATTGACACTTTTGAACTCTGTTGTGGGAAAAGACTCCTGAGAATATCATGGATAGCCAAAAAATCAAACAAATGAATAATACAATCCATCAATCCAGTGTTCTCACTCAAGGCATAAATGACCAGGCTCAAATTATTGAACATTTCTGAATGGAAGACTTCGTCCCTTTACCAGAACTGATCCTAAGATGGCTGCAACCTCCACATAGGATGTGTGGCATGAGGACAGCAGCACCTAACAGGTAGGAATGTGAAAAAACTTTTGAACATAACCCCCCCACACACACATCTTTGATCTTGCTTTAACTTTGTTATATCTGTGTATAAGACAGCGAGTTATGGAGAACATCAAATTAGTAAAGAAGTAAAATCTCTTTACTAATAAATAAAAATAGCCAGAAATAAGATATTCCCAAGTTGTAGTACGCTGATGTAATTGGAATATAAGCTTGCCATTACACTGCGGTTTTACAAAACAAGTTCTTAAGTTCTGAAGTGCCTTGTAAACACAAAAATATTTTCCAACACAGCTAAGAAGGAACATCAATTTCTTTTGCCTTTGGCTTTTCTGATTTTTTTAGATGATTTAATTTTCATATTTTAAGTGTTAAGTAGGATTATATGTTACTTTTATGGAAAATATAACTGCCTGGCTTCAGAGATCTTTTTCATGTCACTCTGGAAATATTAACATACCAAACCCTAGGTTAGCATCTTGCCAGCATGCAATGAAGGATGCAACATGAGATTTGGGTGGGATATTTAATACTTATTATATCTAAATTGCTGAGAGACATTCCACTGATAGTAATGAAAACAGACCTGGAAAGCTGTTCCAGCCATCTCCACATAAGTATGCATGCACAGCCACTTTGCTTTACTGAAAAAAAAAATAATGAAAATGGCTGTGCAGGCATAAGCATATAGATAAAGCCAAGAACAATCTATGAAGCCTGGAAAACATGTTTTAACAATTCAAGAAGAGGTGCTGCATATGTCTCCCCAGGTGTTCCAAAGTCCCTCTTTCAAAGGATTTACACAAAGTGATTTGCTAGCCACCTGCATATAAGATAGAGGGTAACGGCACTCAGATTCAACTGACTTGGATTCTTGTGAGATTAAAATAGACAAAGCAAATGCTAAATGAACTTTTGACTATGTAAGGACTGTCGTCTTTTTGAAATGAAGCTATGTGTATCTTTGTGTACTTTATGACAGCCCATTATGTGCTTGAGATACTAGGTGTGCTCAGCAAAACCATTGCTTATTCAGAATTTCTTAGTATGTACAGTGAGAACCCAACCAAGTATCAATAATGAAATACATTTGGTGTTACAAACTAGCACAAGCTGGCCAGATCCTTAGCAGGATAGTATCAGAGGATCCAGTTCACAGAAGATACCAATCTTTTTGATATTTTGACTATACCCTGAAAAAATTAATTTACTATTTGCTGCTAAAGAAAATAGATGGTGCTTTTATCCATCACGATGGGCATAAGCAGTGAACTTCATTTGGAATCCACTTTCAACATTATAATGGAGATTCAGTCTTATTACTGTGTCACAATTAAGAATAACTTTTCTATCTGGAATGGTGAAATTAATCTATACTGTATATGGATTACTAATTTTCCTGTATAGTTGCAGTCAAGGATTATTCTGTGCATAGTCCCACAGAATTTATCATCACCTGCTTAACTTATTATTACAATATAAATATTCTTATATTTTCAGCTTCTTTCTCTAGATATTAAAGTTCATGGCATTTCTAAGAAATGAAGACAAATGCTTAAAATGAACAGTGTCCACAGGAAAGTTTAACAATCACAGTTTTATTTCCTCAATGTGCTGAATGCCAGTTTTGTGGGAATCTTAAATTTTAAACCCAAACAATTATTATCCGTTTCATTAAAAATGAAATAGATAGGTTTTGTCTTTAGTCTTATCAGACAAAGATTTTAATAGTGTATTAATTTTCTACTTGCCCCAGAACACTTGATATCTAGTCACAATGCAAATATTTCCTACTCAAAAGCAAGACTAATATTTTTATTTAAATTTGTAGGAAAAATGGATAATCTGAAGTTTCAAGTACATGTTAAAATTCACGTTCGTAACTAGAAATATTTATGGATCTGGTACACCTTGGAAGTAAATTAGTGAAATGATTCTTGGCACTGGAAGAGTTAGAATTTTCCCCTAGATCTCAGTGTACTTCTCAGCCACCTGCCTTATCATCATACCTGTTGGAAGGTGCTACAAGTAGGTTCTTAGAACTCCCTCTACAGATAATTCTGGAAAGCAATGTTGCACATTCACTCCAACCTCTTTTTATAATTATGGAGCATAGCTGTGGTATGCATCAGCATCTCAGGAGTGGGATCATATTTTGATGCAACTTTTCCCATAGCTAAGCTAGTTTGTAATTATCATAATTTTACTTGTGAAATGTTAGCAGGAAAGCACTATATAATAGCTTAGAAAGAACAACCATTCGTGGTCTGGGAAAAGGAATCCACTTGTACATCTGTAGAATTTTCTTTGCATGGAGGTGAGATTGTAGGCTGAAGTGAAAGTGAATCATGGAAGTCTAAAATATGGGAACCCATACTCTTTTTATCATATATTCATTATGCCCTTTATTCAAACATGAATAAAACAATTTATGAGTTATGAGTAGGTATGGAAATACCATTCTCTCTCTTCATGGAATTAATGCCACTGGATAAGTCTTGCAGCATATTTATTAGTGAAATACGGGTTTCAGAGAAAAATCCAAAATCTCTATTACGACAATGCCTTTATTAGGTCAACCAAAAGTTTAGAGAACAGTGTGCAAGAGTTTGAAAAGATCCAAAGTAAAATGAGGGAACAGAACCAGGGAACAAAGCATGTACGGAGGGAAAGAGAATATGCTGAAGCAGGTTTCATCTCAGATGGAATACTGCAGAAATAGGCAGACATGTAGACTGGACCCTATTAAATACAGCAGTGGCATTAGGTTGCACTGAGATTGTTCCAAATCTTTCTGGGAACAAATAACTCCAGTTTTTTGAAATACAACATCCAGCTGTCATAGTCAGACCTATTTTAGTATTTTGTGAGATATACATACTCCTTGGTAGGTAGAAAAGGGAAGACAGGTCAACTAAATAGTTTTATATTACATTATTGAATCTAGAGATAATTTATGGTGTTATGCTAGGTAAAAAATCAAAGTTCTGTAATGTTGCCAGAGAACAGTACCAAAACTAAGATCAAGGTCTAGTGAATGTAATTTCTACCTTTAATATTTAGAGCTTGTGTGCTGTGTACATTCAATATGGGGTCTCTCTCTCTCTCTCTCTCTGTGTTTAAAAATATAAATATGGCAACTGTAACTATATAATTGAAACCTGGCCCTTTTTGTATGTGGTTCACCTGCCCCTGGCTTAATGTGTGGTTTTAATTCCCAATGTCAATTTCATTATGGCTGGTGGATAAAAGTACCAGGAGGTTGATTGCTGAATTCTCCATTCTTTCAAAAGGAAATTGTGATACAACTCCTGCAAAGATGAAACATTAGAACATTACACTCTGTTTTGGTGAAACAAAGCTCCTTACTACTGATCCTGATCCCGATTTCCACTTGAAAAGCTCTCCTACTAAATGCTCCAGCAAAATCAGCAAAATGTTCTGTGGCACATTAAATACAAACAACAGTATTGTTTCAACTTCTGCCACATTTTAATATGCCTTTGTAGACAAATGGATGTATTGTTAAGCTGATGTCACAATATTGCAAAGATTCAAGCTTAATTAATTAATTAATTAATTTTGAAACACCACAGTATTTTCTGTGATGATTAAACTGAATTATATAAGCTATAGCAGAAGATCCAAAGCCAAATCCAAAGTCGTAAATGCAAGCCATTTCAGTGCTAGAACATAGATGTTATTTGTGACAGGCATGGGAAAAATCATTGTTACACATACAGGCATACCTTGTTTTATTGCGCTTTGCTTTATTGCACTTCACAGATATGGTTTTTTTTTTTACAGATTGAAGGTTTGTGGCAACGCTGTGTCAAGCAAGTCTATCAGCCCTATTATTCCAACAGATTAGCATTTTTTATCAATAAAGTATGTTTTAATTAAGGTATGGACATTGTTTTTTTAGACATAATGGTATTGCACACTTAATAGACTATAGTAGAGTGTAAACATAACTTTTATATACAGTGGGAAACCAAAGAAATTGTGTTACTTGCTTTATAGCGATATACACTTTATTGTGGTGGTCTGGAGCTGAACCTGCAATATCTCCAAGGTATGCCTGCTCTCTTTCTTAGCAAAATAGTGTCTCCTTTAAGAAAAATTGACATCTCCTGGACAAGCCACATGGTGGCAGTCTCACTGCATAGAAGTAGAATATGTTGTTAAAATTTTGATTCAGCAAGTTTGATTTTAACTGTTAGGACATAACTGAACTGTAGGCTGCCCACCAAGCAGGTATTAGATGTTCAATAACATCCTGTCTGAAGCTGTCAAAACAGGGAGATTATCAAGCATTGGGCAAGTCAGAATCCTTGGCTGGTAGCATATATTGAGTTTGATGAATCACAAGTTTTGAAACTATAGCAATGTCTAGGTTTCCTGTTTGCTATTCTAACTCGCCATACAGTAGCTTTCTGTTACTTAATGCTATCCAGGTGTACTGGGACTACCCATACTCAGAGCATCTGCAACATGAGTATTGAGGAACCATCCCGTTTTCCCTGCGGAGATTATTTAGGAGCTAAATAAAATACTAGTATTTTTATTTATTTTTTATCCTGCTTTTATTATTTTTTTATATAAATAACTCAAGGCAGCTAACATACCTAATACTCCTTCCTCCTCCTATTTTCCCCACAACAACAACCCTGTGAGGTGAGTTGGGCTGAGAGAGAGGGACTGGCCCAAGGTCACCCAGCCGGCTTTCATACCTAAGGTGGGACTAGAACTCACACCCTTCTGGTTTCTGGCCCAGCACCTTAACCACTAGACCAAACCTGATCTGGACTTATTTTCATCTCTGTTTGTTTGGCTTAGAGTTAAAGGACAATTGGTATGCTGAATTTTATCAGAGTGATGTATTTCTTGGATTTAGTTCAGTAACAAGTCCCTGAAGAAACATTTGCTGTGTTATTGTGTTTAAATGGTCTAAGATTACAAGCTAGTTCATGCATATGCTGAAGTCAGCTGCATCCTACAATAGCACACACTACACACTGAATGTGCTAGTATTAAATATGCCTCAGGCTGGTAGTTCAGTAACTCTTTACAGGCTTATAAGGTAGTAAGTTCCACTGAAATTCTAAGGCTCTCACTGAACTGTGAGACATTAAATATGTGTTAAGACTAGACATTATGGAACTCATACTGTATTATTTTATTGCTGAAGAGAACCATGTGGGGAAATCTGCCTCAGAATTTGGCATCCATGAAATGCTATAGAGGCAATAAGACCAAGTTTGCAGAGACATGCACAGAGCAACTATGACTAATTTACTAAATGCTGTAGTGGATGAGCCTTCATTCCTTTAACATCCTGGGTCATTTAGGATGACTGTTTAAATTATATATAATCACAAACTTTTATAGACTCTTTTAGACTTACATTGTTAATGCAGTTGCTATGTATACTATGTATACTTCTGTTAATGTTTAATAATATAACATTTAAAAATTATAAATATATCTTTCATTTTTATTTAAAAAATGGTTCTCTTTCTCTATAATTTCTTCTATATCCTAACACAGTGTCATTTTTCTGTGAGTTTTCTCCATTGAAACAAATGATTCAGTAAACGGTGAAAATACTGAAGTGATTTTTAAGATCACATTGTAACTGATCAGTTTTAAATGAAAAGTATTTCTCTCATTATTTGAAATATTGATCCATTATTTGGACAGGGAGCCCTTCATGTGTTGGGCCTAGGGCAACTGCTCCCATGAAGTTAAGAAATAAAAATGTATCATCAACAAAACTTTATATCGTGTGCAAGTTCCAAGCTTGCTCAACTTTGATCTTACTATATAAAGCAGCAAAGGGTGCTAGGTTTCCATATATTTTGATTGTTGAAAATAGTTAAATGAAAATATTCAGTGAGAGAAGAAGATAACGAAATTCAGCAAATTGTGCTTAAAATAATCGTGAATGACTAGTTAAGGTACTAAAGTACCTTGCCACTAAAGTATATACAGTAGTTTATAGCAGTGATATTTCAACCCATAGCTGTAGAATTCTATAAAACATTTTACAAGCTACTGAAATCATGAATATTGTAAAGATAACGTAGTGGTGCACAGAACCAGAGGTAGAAACACTTCATTTATAGTGACACTCTTCATCACACTCTTTGCTGCATGTGACTAATATGTACCCAAGGGCTTGGAAAATTATACTGGATTCTCTTTCCTAATAAAAATCTCCAATTCTTGTTAGCAACCAGAAATACATTCATCATATATTAAATCCTTTTCTGGAATGTCAGTCATCTAGTAGTAAGGCATTCTCTAGGGAATAATATTCTGGATTCTAACATTCATCAAGGTCTTTTAATAATGCCTGGCTTTACTCTTTTTTAGCCTAGCCTTTTATTTCAGCATTTTTTAATTTTTTTTCTAGTTGGGAAAGAGATGGCTAAGACATTTTAAAGACTGGCCCACACATACCTCATCTGGCAGTGACATTGCCTGTGGAGACCTCACTGTATGCTGATTCACGTCCACTGCCACTCTTCCATGACAGGATACAGTACACTTGAGTATCAAAATACCAGTTACATATCAGCACCACATCTGGACTGTTTCTCTTGACTTAAAAAAAGAAAAACCTCTAAATACTTAACATCCCAGTTGTAAACAGGCTTGGTTGAAATTACGTTTATCTTTATAGTAGAACTTACCTTAAAGTAAACATGTTCTTAGGATTCCAGCCTTGCATAAGATTGATTGATATATTTTTTTAAAGAAGCAATATATTTTTTACACATTGGGATATATAGCTGTTTTAATGGTTGGCTGACCTAACCAAACATATTATGCAATTCTTACATAATCTCATATTCAGAGCTCTGATTTAGGAACAAAATAACAAAATAATATCTTAGGATCAGGAAGGAATCCTTCATTTATTCTCCAGTTCCTACCTCTGTGTTCCTATATGTTGTGTTCAACACGGTCAGGTAGTCAGCCTGATCTCATGCTGAAGTTACTCAAAAAAGCTCCATAAAGTTTAATAGAGCTACCAGTTATCTCAGTGGCTGGTGTTATTGTTTTCTTCTCTAGTATCAGGAGTATGAAGCACACATTGTTTTCCTTAATACACATGTGCAAAAAGGCAAACAATATTTAAACGATAGCTTATATTTCAAAGCATTTGACTACTGGCTGAACAATATTGAGTTTATTTCTTTTCATAGCTATGTTAAGGAATATGAGACAGGGCCCAAGAGCTATAACATGAGAGAGAAATTGGCTCAAAAAAGGTTGAAAAAGGTAGGTACTGCTCAAAACAAATATTTTTGTATATGTAGATCAACAGTACCCACTGCTTCCTATTTTTATGCAAAACATTTTTTTACTATGTTTTACAGAAAATGTTCATCTGCTGTAACACTGAAGATGGCAGTAGAAGACTAAAAGACAGGGCATTTCTGTAAGAGAGATGGAAAAATCTATTTTATCTCATCCTTTCGTTCCACAGCTCTATTCATTTTCCTTGGCATTGTTAAATTTCCTGGAACATTATTATTACCATCATCGTCATCATGATCATCATCACCGCCACCATTTACAAGAAACATTACAGCATTATCAAGCTTTTGTTTGTGTAGATTCAGATCTTTGCTTCTATGTTCATATTACTTTCTCTTGAAACAATTACAAACAATATTATTATTTATTTATTTATTTTTGGTGACCTTACTTTGGTTCCTGGAAGCTTATCCATCATCTACTTTGATTATCTAGTTCTGTTAGTCTTTTCTTAATAATATCTATCTTAAATTGCAAGAATTTAAATCAGCTATTCCAAATCCTAGATTTGGGAGGGGTCAAGACAAGGCTAAAGAAAGGGAATAGTCTGGGACTATGACATATATAATCCATGAACAGGAAGCACAGTATATTTAATATATGGGTTGGATGCCTCCTATATTCTAGATAACTCCAAAATGGCCTCAGATTGCAAGCTTGTTCCATGCCTTCTCATGGGCTGGCAGAATAACCGCTCATTCCAATTTTTAGTCCAGATTATTTTTTCCAGCTTTAGGAATACCTGCAACAGCAATTCTAAACCTTACATTGCATATATATTGTACTGAAATTGATGCGGCATGGGAAGGGTAAGGATTATTTTACTGTTGAAAAAGTTTTTGTTTGTTTGTTTGTTTTACATTTTGATGCTTCAACATGTTTACTATGCTAGACTGACTGATAGGACTTAGTTCATGGACCCAGTTTAAGGCAGGAGCTGGACCATAAGGAAGGCTGAGAGAAGGAAGATAGATGCTTTTGAGCTGTGGTGTTGGAGGAAAATTCTGAGAGTGCCTTGGACTCCAAGAAGATCAAACCAGTCCATACTCCAGGAAATAAAGCCAGACTGCTCACTTGAGGGAATGATATTAAAGGCAAAGCTGAAGTACTTTGGCCACATAATGAGAAGACAGGACACCCTGGAGAAGATGCTGATGCTAGGGAGAGTGGAAGGCAAAAGGAAGAGGGGCCGACCAAGGGCAAGATGGATGGATGATATTCTAGAGGTGACGGATTCAACCTTGGGGGAGCTGCCGGTGGTGACGATGACCAACAGGAAGCTCTGGCGTGGGCTGATCCATGAAGTCACAAAAGTTGGAAGCGACTGAATGAATAAACAACAATTTTTTTTTACCAATATTATTTAACTTATAGATCATGCAGTGCACATTTTTGCAGAGGCAGGGAGAAGGACTAAGCGCCAGAATTTCCAACAACCTTACTAATAATTTATTCCCACATTCCACTAGTAGGCTGATCTTTTCTAAATTCAAACTATCAACTCAGTAATAGTAATGCTCACATTGTCTTTCTTTTGAACCTGTACAATTTTTTTTTTTAGATTCATCCATCACCAATCTAGACATGCATCTTCTGCAAGTATTTAATTGTACAGCGGTTAGCGCTAACAAGTAGTCAGACGGTCAATTCAGAGTCCTAGGAAGCTGTTTCTTGTGTTTCTCAAATGTAGTTGTTTTGCAGTGGTAGCAGTGGCATCTGCAGAAGAAGGGCAGGTCAAAAGAGGCAAGATGGCAATTTGCTTATTTATTTATTTATTTATTTATTTTATTCAACGTGGTTACCACCCAATTGCAACTAACTCTTGGCGGCTCACAATAAATAACATAAAAACAGCAAAGTTTGGTCTAGTGGTTAAGGCAATGGGCTAGAATCCAGGAGAGTTCTAGTCCCGCCTTAGGCACGAAGGCCGGCTGGGTGACCTTGGGCCAGTCACTCTCTCAGCCCAACTCACTTCACAGGGTGGTGGTTGTGGGGAAAATAGGAGGAGGAAGGAGTATTAGGTTGTTTGCTGCCTTGAGTTATTTATAAAAATAATAAAGGCGGGAGAAAATAAATAAGTAAATAAAATACAGAAATTAATCAAAATAGTACAAAAATAACTACAAAATAAATCACAATTTGGCAACTGAACAACGAAGCAAACATAAATATATCATAGCCAACATGGTTGTGACTTTGTGATTGATGCCTTTCTCCTCTTCTACATGCATCAACACTACTCATGTACAAAGAGGAGGAGCTTCAACCATGGAGTCATGACCTTCATTCATTACCTTCATGTTCCTGTCATTTGGAATGCCATTCTAATTTTAAATTCCTCTGTCAAAGTCTTACAGTTTCACCTGCCTGTGATGCTTTGTTAATTGTACTTCCACACAGTGGCAGTGATGGTCTTAGCAGTAAGGGATAGTGGCCTTTGCTCTGAAAAAGTAGGAGTCACAGGATCTAATTTAAACTCAGTACCCAGCTCAGGCAAGGTGTAAGTTGAGCTCTCTAGCCTCAACTGCTGTTGTACTTGTCCTGAATCTGCTTTTCTCTGCTTTTCCACCTCCACACATTGTGCTGCCGTAGGCAAATGCCTGGGTTCCTCTATAGACATACAGTGACCATGCAGCAGACCTGCTTGTTTTTAAAAAAAGGATTGCAGGCCTAGTGCCCACTGCCTGCAGGCCCAAGGCATCCACCAGTCCTGTTTTGTACCTGAGCCCCTGTCTCATCATGGACAGGATGATGCTGTGGTTTCAGCTGCTACATTTTATTCTCTTTCAAAGTCTCAGCTGGACAGAGTTCCTGTCAGCCTGTCAAGGTAGTTCATATCAGGAAATCAAAACCATGAATACTAATATCACCTTTATTGTAAGGTTACAGAAACAGAATCTTGCAAGTCTGAAAGCACTTCCCCTTCCCCTGCCTTTATATTCCAGAGAACTAGGGAGGGTCAATTCTGAGATGCTTTCTCCACTCCCAATCCAGCTTTGGACTCATATATCTCTTGTCAGACCATTGTCTAGGCTGCGGCTCTTTCTCCTGTCGTTCAAGGTTATTCTCACAGCCCATTACAGTTCCATTTGAAGAGGAGGGAAGCCCTACCAGGCAGCCACTTAGTAAGAGTACTCAAGATATGCTCTTGAAATTATCAATGACATCGTTGGCCCAAAGATTGCCTGTCACTCATAGGGTATCCATACTAAAATCAATAGAGGTTGTAGGGAAGCAAGAAGGGGTCATTATATGATGGTCTGCTGAGAATTGTCTTGCATTTGGCTGGAAACTAATAGGAATAAGACTGGATCTTTGCTTAACTGTTTTTGTATAGTTTTTGCTTTTAAAGTTATATATAGTTTTGAGCCAAGGAACTCCTCTTAATCATTTTACCTAAAACAAAATAAGCAAATGTGCACTTTTTATCCTGATTAATAATATGATTGCAATATTGAATGCACAACTGAATATATAGGGAAAGAGAATTAGTTATCTGACTCCTTATGGAAAAGAAACCAGCAGGAGGAGAATGGCATCATGCCTTGCAGAAACTCTGCAAGCCAGACTGTGCATATGTCTCTTTTTACCTTCTAAAGCAGATGTTACACAGATTAGTATTGCAGATAAATTTTCTGGGGGCCTCCCATGAATATGTGGGCTAGATGTAGGGAAATTTTCTGATGTGTTGATACTGCTGGGCAGCTGCTGTTTTGTCAACATTTGATGTTTCCAGTATCAGATACCTTAATTTCACTCTTTTTCTCTCATACAAATGTTTTTACTCAACTGTTGCATCATATTCCACTATCACACTTTTTTCTCTTTTTTTTTAGTAGCATATTGAACAATTCTTATAAGAAACAGACTCAGTGCTGCTCAAGGCCAAATGTTTAAAAGTAGAAGAAACTACATCCTAACCAAATAGAGCTATTTATTCATTTATTTATTTTTCATATTTCTATCACTGTCCATCTCCCCCAAAAAAGGGGACTCTGGGTGGTTTACAATAAAAATGACAAAACCATAAAAGACATAAATTACAATATAAATAGAAAATAAAATAGATATAAAATCCAAGTGATGAAAGATCTCATTCACTGGGAGGGGCTCTACAGCACCAGCCACCCCCAGGAAGAGCTCTTGCTCCTCCCACCTCAGGCAAAGTGGCAGAACAAGGTCTTCAAATTGTTCCGGAAGGTCGGGAGCAAAGGGGCCTGCCTCAACTCCGGGGGCAGAGAAGGCCCACCTCCTGGACCCCAACAAGTGGAATTCCCTTCCGACAAGGTCTGTAGCATGCCCACTCTGCATGACCGGGTGGGATGGGTTGATATTATGGGGATGAGATGGCCCCTCAGGTAACCTGGCCCCATGCCATGTAGGGCTTTAAAGGTCATAACCAACACCTTGAATTGGACCAGGAAGCAAACTGGCAGCCAGTGCAGCTTGTGCAGCAGTAGTGTCACATGTGCCAATCTTGGGGCACCAATAACTGCCTGCGTGTCTACATTCTGGACCAGCTGAAGCTTCCAGATACTCTTCAAGGGTAGCCCCATGTAAAGCGCATTGCAATAGTCTATATGGGAGATGACCAGGGCATGAGTGACTGTTTGGTGTTTATCTCAATCCAGGAAAGGGCATAACTGGCACACAACATGAAGTTGCGCAAAGGCCCCTCTGGCTATGACTGCCACCTGCTCTTGGAGCAGGAGTCGTGAGTCCATAAGGACCCCCAGATTCTGCACCAGGTCTGAATGGGGCAGTGAAACCCAATCCAGAACTAAAGATGACAACTTCCTGGATAAAGAAGAGCTGTCAACCCACAGCCACTCTGACAGGGTTCAGCTGAAGCCTGTTGTTTCCCATTCAGATCCCCACAGCCCCCAGGCACTGAGAAAGGGCAATCACCGTATCACTTACCTCACCCAGGATGGAGATGTACAATTGAGTATCATCAGTATATTGATGATACCTCATCCTGTGGTGATGGATGATCTCTCCAGCGGTTTCATGTAGATGTTAAATAGGAGAGGGGAAAGAACTGAACCCTGCGGCACCCCACAAAGGAGGGACCGCAGGCCAAATCTCTCACCCCCTATCACCACCGATTGGGATGGCCCTGGAGGAAGGAGGTGCACCAGCATAGAACCACGCCACCCATCCCCAACTCCCTGAGCCAACCCAAAAGGATACCATGGTTGATGGTATCGAAAACTGCTGAGAGGTCAAGAAGAGCCAGGATGGATGCACCCCCTCCATCCTGTTCCTGCCAGAGATCATCCATAAGTGTGATTAGTGCAGTCTCTGTCCCATATCCTGGCCTGAAACCTGACTGGAAGGCATCTAGATAATCTGTTTCATCCTGAATCCTCTGGAGTTGTAACGCCACCACTTTTTCAACCACCTTCCCCAAAAAGGGGAGGTGGGAGACAGGACAAAAATTGTCCAACACAGTAGGGTCCAGTGATGGTTTCTTGAGGAGGGGGTGTACCAGGCAGCTGGATACACCCCCTCTCTCAAGGATGTATTAACCATCACCTGGACCCAACCACATGTCACCTCCTGGGCTGCCTTCACCAGCCAGGAAGGGCATGGGTCTAGATGACATGTGGTAGCATTTACAATCCGGAGGATCCTGTCCACTTCCTCGGGTCCAACAGGATCAAACTGTTCCCAGACAACAGGGTAAGTATGTTCCCTTGGCATCTCCTCAGATTCTGCCTCACACTCAGTTGCTCTAGAGCTGCCTGGGGAATTCTGAGAGTTGAAGTCCACACATCTTAAAAGTTTCCAAATTTGAGAAACACAGCTCCAGAGGTTTTAATGGCTATATGTATTATAATATTCTTTTCTTTTCTTCTTTTCCTTTTTTCATGTTCATATTTGCTTTTCTTCTTTGTATATTTCCCCCCCTTTCTATATATATCAACCAATATTTTTAAGAAAATGGTAAGGAGAATTTCAAGCTTTGATTACAGGCACTCTGTTCTGGCTCTGCTGACTCACCAATGGTATCAGTCTTAGTAATACTCCTGGTCATAATACTCCTGCTAGTTCAGTCTGTAATAGGTTTCCAAACTAACGAGAATCTTTTCTTCTGCATTCTTGTTAGTTTGTAAACCTATTACAGACTTCTAGAATGCTGCTTTCTTCTGGTCAGCTAAAGCGAATAGAAAGATATGCGTGTACTAGTTTCATTCCTTGCTAATTCTGTAACTGCACTTTGTCCAAATCAGCAAATGAGCATTCATCCACCTACTCTGTTTGGCCAATTTCACACTCTTAGCAGCACAAAACTGAATGTCCCAAACCCTCAAACTTCTGACTCCATTTCTGGAACCCCCCAAGAGAGGTAGGGCAAGGAGTCATAGCTGCTGGCTTTCTGGAAGACAGGAAAGGATGGTCTTGTCATCCTAAGCCCATCCCTAGGCTTCTGGGAAGGCAACCGCCATCTGAGTTTTATTGCTCCCTATCAAAAGTGGAGTTTTGCCCCTTTGCTAGCGTAGGCAGGCAGTCTGGTCCTCCTGATATGCTTCATTCCATGTTATAGCAATACCTCCATTTTAACTGGTATGTGCTGTGGAGAGTATGGTTCCCCTGTCACTACTCTTGGCCTTTGATTGCCATTTTGTACTGGCCTGCTGGCTCCCTGCCATGAAAAGCAGGACCTTTCAGGGCAGAGGGGATGGAGGCATTCAATAGCGGAACAGTGAAATGCTGGCTGTTTCTTTATAGGTGTATGTGTTTTTAAAATGTTCAGGAGGAATGGTAAAATGTCCACTTCTTTGTTTTTATTTCTTTTAAGTGAGTGAAACAGGAATTCTGCCAAATTACCCTTTGTATCCCAAGTGACTGGAAGAACAGTAAAAAAATGTGATTTTTTTTTCCAGAATTCTTAAAAGATATACCCAGAGAAGGAAAACTAGTTGTTAATTGTTTTCCTGGAATGCAAAGAAGGGGAAAGAACAGGGGCCATGTTAACTGTGGCCTGGGCTGACTGTGGCCAAAGTGGACGAAGAAGTTGTAATTTGGAAAAGGGTTTTTTTAAGCCAGCTTCATTTTCCTGGTTTAGGCAAGGGAAACAATTAGCTGAAGGCTGCAGTGTGGAAAGCAGTTAGTGAAGTCCAGGTCCCTATTATTAATGGCCCCAAGCAAGCTAAAATAACCAAAATCTGAAACGAAGCACCAATTAAACCCATGTCAAGTTTCTAATGCAAATGAAATCTAAATTCAAAGTACTCTCCTCTGCTTTGGCTCTGCACTGCTAACACTTGTTTTTATATTTTATTTAATTTGCATTTTACTCTTTATTTAATATTTTGAATTGGATTACTAAACTCCCCTGTTAAAATGATTACAATTTGTTGTATTTTTGCGATTCCCCAAAGAAAATACTTGAAGTCTGATTCTGTATGGTTTATGAGGCTGCCATTAATAAACTAAAAAAAGTTGCAGTATCTGTGATGGGGTTAAGTCAACAAATGCACTTTTTTCATTGTTTAAAGATTCTATAGTGAACATAGGATCTTTTAGAAGGTGTTCTTTTAACAGCTGCTGAAGCTGTTAGGTGCTGTCCAATTACAACTCCAAAAAGCTGTGGTGATCAAGAGTTCTGGGTATATTCTAACACAGCTAGAAGGTATGGGGTTGTGAAAGACTGAATTACTGAGTAATGGTGCATCTGTACATAGATGAAAAACTTCACCAGTAATTCCTGCATGCTATATCTTACAAGTGGAATAGCAGGATAAGGTAAAATCCCTGTGGGGTCATTTGTCAGCCATACATTTTTTTCCACTGGGAGTCATGTTTTCCAAAAAATGGAATATGAAGGCTTATTTCCATTGAAGATAGCAAACTCATTATTGGTTTGAACAGGCTGTGTTCTAGGTAATGACAGCAATCTGGGTACTACCACAGTAAGCTATTCTCCAACTGGTATAGTTCTGACAAATGGAACACTGAAGAAGAAACAATGGCTGCCAAAATTGACTTTAAAGTATGCTTAGTATACTTCAAAAATGATGTGGAAGAAGTGCTTTAATCCTCATTTGAGTGTAACCACAATATTTCTCTGCTTTTTATTAAAGCAACTTGTTTTTTTCAGGTTTCTTTGTTTTAGGAAATGCACCCATTAAAGCTAATACAACTCTTAACAATTGGACATTGAAGGAATGACTTGTTAATCATCTAAGAACAATTGCAAGAACAGGCCAGCAATGGTGTAGCAGCCCTCTTGAAAAATTCAGGAAATGTCCTGGGATATTGCTTTACCTTTTGAAATGTATAGGGAAACTCTTGAGCACAGAGTTATACATGCTAGAATAGGAAAGGTTGGTCTAAGCTGAACTAATATCATTCAAGGCATAAAATCTGACACAAGTAGCCATCAAGTAATAAAAGCATTAGTAGGACAGTGAAAATGTATAGCTAGAAAATCTAAATTTCAACTTTTAACCAACGTTCTGCTTTAAAATATTTTTTTAACCTCCTATTAAATATATGGGTTTCAGGTTGGTTAATACTGATATAGCATATTCCTTAATTTTACACTTGGTGAGATTCCTGTCTTCATCTTGCAATGGTTGTCTTCCATATCTTACAGTATTTGCTCTATATTTCTACAGCATGTCAAAAGGCAGCCATATAATAGTTTTACTGCATAGTATGCTGTATTTTAGTTACTGTGGGTGATTGGGAAAAATAAGGAAATAAAAGTGATTGTTGGAACAGCTTGAAATGTATTTTATTAATGAAAACAAAAATATTAGTGAATGGCAGAAAATCTTTATTTGCTTTACAAGCTTTTTCTCTGCTTTCTCTAAGATGTACTATAGGTGGAACAGTAACATTTACTAATCAAAGACACTTAATCTTGCTTGATACTCTCAGCTGGTGGTCTGTTTCACTTGTGCTGTTAAGAGTAATTATGACAAGATTTCTTTCAGTTCTTTTAATCATTAATATTTTAATAGTTTCGGCTAGTTTCAAAAGAAACAGTTTACTCATTGAAATCAGTTTGTTTAATTTTGGGGAAGCCTGGTATCTACTTAATTTACTAACTCTTGATTCCTCAGCAGACTGGCATTAGCTTTAACGCACATTATAAAGTGAAATCATGAGTATTACTATTGTTTTCCACATTCCTTTTGATTTTGAGATTTGGGTGTAAGTTATAATAGATGTCTAGCATAACATTGCGGCACACAGCTTATGATTGATATTTTATTTAATTTCATCAGTGTACTTGCTGGAAAAAAATTTACCACCCTCCACTTCCAAAATAAGTTTTCATTCTAATACTTCAACAGAAGGCGGACAATAGTGGAAGATGAAAGTTCAGCCACCAGGAATTCAACTACCAGTTAAGCTATGGAGCGCTACCAATTCAGTCTACAGTTTGTTATTTGATCTAGAATATCTTATTGTGGTTATGGTTTGAGAGTTCAGAACAGATTGCATTCTGCTAAGACAACTATTGCTATAGGAAGTATTCTAATTAAGAACTATCAGATCTGGGCTGCAAAAATCTAAGAGTTTTGTGTTTCTTCTTTCCTGCCATCTAGTAGTTTTTCAGCTGAGATATGGTAGCCCTATTCTTGTAATCAGCAGCCTATCAAAAGCACTGGGCTTTCACATACATGTCTATCTCTACCATTTGCCCCATCAGATACATATGACAATGAGTGCCACTTAAAATGCATGTAATTGCAGGAGAAATCTTCTTTCTCTTGTAATTCCTACAACTCATGAAGTTTGGACAAGGATACTTTCCTTAGCTGAAAAATCAAGATCACGCTAATAACAATAATACCTAGGCTGTGTGTCCATGAGTGACGCAGCCTTAAATCATCCTTACATGTATTCTGGTTGCAGTACTCAAGCACTCAAATAGTACTCAAATTCAAATCAAGTTTTATTTCAATCACTGACCCTATATAAAAGACCAAACGGTACATATATACAGCAAACAAATATCAGGAACAATAAATCATATTACTAGGTTTCCAATAATTGGTTAATGATGATGAATGTAATACGCACTCAGGAGAAAGTTGAAACTCTCAAAGTAATTTCATCATATTGGTCAGATAGTAGACAGCCAGTTTGGTCTAGTGGTTAAGGCAATAGGCTAGAAACCAGGAGGCTGTGAGTTCTAGTCCTGCCTTGGGCATGAAAACTGGCTGGGTGACCTGGGGCCAGTCACTGTCTCTCAGCCCAACTCACCTCACAGGGTTGTTGTTGTTAGGAAAATAGGAGGAGGAAGGGGTAATAGGTATGTTCCCTGCCTTGAGTTATTTATAAAAGTAATAAAGGCAGGATAGAAAATAAATAAATAATATATATATATCAGACTGACTGACTGGATAGGTGGGTGGGTGGGTGGGTGAGAGAGAGGGGGAGGAAATATATACTGTGAATAATATAATTGTTATAGTAGAATAAAATATGGACCATTGCTTCATTTACCCCTGAATATAGCAACTTCATATAATATTCTTGGGAAACTGCCAAAAGGAACACATTAAAATGAGCTGATGATGTCATCCTGTGATATTTAAACACAGGAGCTGATTTAAATACCTAGCTGGCCTGTTGCTGTAAATCTCTGTACCTAAATAGACAGATCTTGTTATTATGCTCTATTCAGTTTAATTATCTGTGTTTTGTCACATGGTGGTAGCCAGAAGCTCTTATTGGTGAACCCGGATTTTTCCCATGCAAACAGTGATGCCCAGGTTATAAACATCTTCTGGGCTGTATCAGGGTGTGTGTGCAACGGCAGATATCCTCCAATTTCAATCCTTGCCACTTCTTCTCAGTATTGTGCTTATAACATCTAAAGACAAGCCATATTGGAACCAATTTTTTCTCTAAAGTATGCTTCCAGAAAGGGTAAAAATTGTGTTTGAAAATGAAAAGCACTATTTTAACTTTAGCCAAATTGGACTCAATGTTGTATTTAATATTGAGTTGGAAGAATGGTATCCAAGGCAAAACAAGGGCCTGGAAGTCAAATCTTGAATATTTTTATTTTACTGATTCAGATGGATAACCTTTTAACAGGGTCCCAGCTATGTTCCATATAACATAATTGGGCAGAAAATTTGGTTAAAAATCTTGATTGCTGAATATACTGGGAAAAACTATTCAGTGGCTGCTCCATTTCCTAAAAGCATTTTGTACAATATAAGTCAAATAGGCATTGTGAGATACTGACGATTGGAGAACATCTAGACATGTATAACTCTTGACTTATTTCAGCATTTGATCATCAAAGATCTCTTTTATTTGCTTAGGTCTCCTGGAAAAAAACTATTATTTAATAATGGAATAATTTAGTAAGTACCCTTTAGAATAGACAGAGAAAGATTCTGTATTGTGCATGGCACATCTCTCTTTCTGTTTTTGACTGAGTATGGCAACGGTAAGCAGTCCAATTGTTTCTGCCCAACGGTTATGTTCCAGCAGAGTGGGTGCACTCCAAGTCCCCTCTATTAAATCTTGTCATCTTGCAGGACTGAGGAAGTGTGCCTTCTCAATAGCCTTGCTGAAAACTCAGGGGACTGGTGGTGACTGGATAAGGCTGAATAGGGACCTGCAATGGGGACAGCAAATTTAATGCAGCTATACAGACTCTCCATTATCAGGAATCCTGGCAGCTGCTTCCAACTGCCATACTGAGTCCAAAACAGAAAAAGAGATGTACAAGGCACAGAGATATGGAAGTTTAAAAATGATTTCTAAAAGCTTCAGCTTCTTTTTCATTTGTTCTGACATAACTAACTGCTGCTTAGAGATGACAGAATTATAAAATAGTAAAGTCAGAACATTGAAAAGGCTGACATTTCTGCAAGCATGAGATGTTTTCCTACGAGATCATTAGCAAGTCTGTCCAAGCAATCCTCCATCTTTTAAATTACAAGTAAGAGCTGTCAGCAGGCCTGGCTCATATCCTTGTGGATCCAAGCATTGCCTCACCTGCATCTATAGCAGGGAGAGCACCAGGAGTGGCAGGATTTATAGCATCAAACAAAACACCACCTGCAAATTTTGCAATATAATTTTTGTTGCTGAGTATACAGGAAATGCCCAGGCTGTCACATCCAGCAGAGCGTTTAAAAGAGGCACTTTGTAAAATCTGTTAGTAGGAGTGAAGCACTTCCCCAGAGAGCACTAGCTGCTTGAAAGTCTTGGCCTAGTCATCAGTGCATACTCACACAAGCCCAGAAAGAAGTTGCTTTAACAGTTCAGGGAGAACTGCTTTGTTTCCTCTGACGCACTTTACACAGCATCACTACAGAATGCTTTGCCCATTCCTAATATTCAGTAGGCCAGTAAAACAATTAATTTATGCATAGGGTTTAGTAACCACAAATCTGCAGTATTAAACAGAAATATTAGAGAAACCATTTCAGTTGAGATAACTGTCTGATTTACACGTTATTACAACAAAAATGACAACCGATGTAGAAATGTTTGAGAAAGAGAGGGATAGAGGGGGAAAGAAAGAGAGATTGAAGATTAATGGATATAATCACCAATGTTGTAGTGGTTAAGACCTGGGCTAGGAATGAGAAGACGGCCCAGGCTGTAACCCTTCCATAGGCATGAAAACTCTCTCTCTCTTTCCATTCTAGACTGGGAAGTAAAAAAAAAACCCATCCATTTTCCAATCCGTAAGTGTTGATTTTGGTCCATAACCTTCAATGAAAAGACTTTCATCCTGCAGTATACTGATTTGGAATAACAACAACAACAACAACAATTTTATACACACACATTTTATACACAGAAAAACATGAGATTTTTAACATAGAGGAGATATCTGGGAGGCTTAGCTTTTCATGCAAGCAACTTTGGGAAGGAAAATTACACAGTTAAGTTCCATCATCTTTCAGTAACAGTTTAAAAGAGCTAATTTAAGACAGTAGCATTGACATAGGGCAGGTTCAGTTCCACACAGGCTGCTTGTGTGGAAGTAGCTGGTGAAGTAGAGTCTGGTATGATGTAACTATGATCGGACTATATATTAAGACCATTTTGCATGTCATGCATATTGCTGTGCTTCTTTGACTATATTACCTGAAAATATCAGTGGACAAAATCTGTGGAATCCTGTTTGATTCAATATTCTTCCAGAAGCTGTGTTCACAGAGTTTTCTGTATGGAATACTTTTAGTGAGTGAACTAGGCCATAGATTCAGAATATCTGTTCTTACATAAATAACAGCCAGAGCTTGGAAATGAAGTCTGGGAGTTGCATATGACTGAAAATATGTAAGTTTGGCATGTCTTCACTAAATCATCCATCCAGTACTCTTATTCTACATTTATTTAAAGAAAATAATACATTTATAATTGTACCCTTCCTCTATGATCCAGATTTAAGAAACTGTGTACTGATGCCCTAGGTAACATGAGAGCTTGTACTAAAAGCTGCAACTGGATGACATTTGATCCTTAAATACATTGAAGCAACAATTCTTATTGAAAGCAGCTCTTTGGGGAAAGCACAGTAGAATGAAAAACATGGCAACTCCATCTGGTTTAAATATTGTAGAATAACATACCAATAGGACTGGATTAATAAGAAAAGAGAGGGAGCTCATTTTCCTTGAAAGATGATAAAATAAGTAGTATTGGGCCATAAATTCTAGAGGTATAAGTATGGAATGCCATTAAATATAATGCTAAAAATGCCATTTCATTCACACATAAATAAAAATTAAGTATGTAAACATGCCTTCCTCAGTACCTCATTCCTTTTTTGATAGCAAGCAAGCAAGCAAACAAGCAAGCAAGGCAGATCTTCATGTGAAAATCAGTTTTGGAGCATCAATATAATTCCTGTTTGGAAATTCCACAGAAATGTCTCTCCACGTGCATCTGGTCATACAGCTAGACATATGCAAAACTCATACCAGGCACCTCTAGAATGGCTATAATTAAAGTATCTGTCCTTTTTGCAGCCTATTTGCTTTTTCCACAGATGACTGATCCTTTCAACCATTGTTGGAGGCTGCAATGCAGGAGTCTGGGAAGGTGGCCAGTCTGCTTTTCTCCTTGGTCTGACACGCATAGGATCAATCCAATAACTGAAGATGGCTGCATTGTTCCACAGAGTGGCGTTAATGTACGTCAAAACTGACCCAGTTTCAGAGGTTTTTTTTTTTTTTTAAAATTATTTTTCCAAGATTGAGCTTGATTTACTAGATTTATTATGTTTTTGCCTCTGGCAATTTTGAGAAAATCAGAACTAATTTAGATTTTAACATACAAACCTTGAAGCAGCCAATCTGGCACCATCTTTCTTGGAAATCCCTAAAGAGAATAATTGAAAACTACGAAAAGATGTAAATGTAATGTAATGTAATGATGTATTTATAATTTAAATATATAAACTTTTACTAGGACCCTGATATAATAAACATTTTAGCAGTTTGGTTTTAATGCCAGGTAGCATAAATGGCCAAACTGATGTAGCAAGATTTCTTTTATTAACTTAAAGTTTCCTGAAACAACCCATTGAAATTACAACATCTAGTATGCATGGCTGATAGAAATTTTTGCTGAAAGGAGCAAAGACCTGCTATTTCAAAATTTTGTTTTAAAGAAGAGATTTATGCTTAGAAACAGGAACTCACTACTCTTCTAACCTCTTGAGCATCATATTTAGCCTTTTGAATGCCACAGGATACATTTCCCAAAGTGGGCAGAGACAGGACAAAGCTTAACTGGGTGTGATTTCATTTAATTCAATTAAATGTAAAAGACTACAGTTAATGCTTCTAACTTCACCATATATTTAACATCTTTCTCCTTCTGCTACAGGAAAAATGGCAAGGTAGTGGTAAATTGGTAGACACAATTTATACATGTGCCTGCCTTAAAGAATTAGTTTGTGGATCATCTTGCACCACTCTAATGTTAAAGGCATAGACATCCTAGCTGTGGTCCTTTCTGGATTATCTATACTTGTAAAACTTTGGATTAGTACAATGGTTTTGAAAATGTGCTGGACAAAAATAGCATTAAGAGAAAATGTATGACAACTCAGCTAACTCCCCACCCACCCACCCAACGTGGCTTAGGTTGTTACCAGACTTCAACCAATAGAAGGCCTCCTTCCGACCAAAGATAGGACTGATCAAGGATCCTACAAGAAGTAGAAAGGGTGAAGATAATTTAGACTTGATTTTTTTTTTCCACTGTAGCATTTCTTCTGCCAATGTTCTAGAAGTACAACAGGATGCACCAATCATTGTGCAGTGATAGTTACTTTCAGCTTCTGCCAGCAGGAGCGGAACTTCAGTCAGAATATGTTCCTCTCATTACAAATAAACTCAGAATCCCAGCCAGTAAATCCACATTAGAAAACAGGGTGTTTCAAGGATGTGTGAAAGCTTTTCTTAAAAATTGTACACCAAAGAATAGATTGCTAGATAAGTACCTCTATAGTTAGCTCCAAACTGAAGTAGCTGTAATTTAGCAGGAAAAAAGAAATATGGATAATGGGCGATTATAGATGTTCATTGATTGTTTATATCATAGGTGCTATCCAATAAAACCATGACATTACAGCTATCAAATTCTAAACAGCCCATAAAATTTACAAACTTTGGGAGTAATTCATGGGAAATTATATATGGTTTGACTAGTACGTGCCAAACAACTATGACTGCTGGCCTGGAATTATTTACAGAAGCTATTGTCTATGAAAACACTGATTTTGAGCAATAAATATATGGCTACAGTACTTTTAGAGCTAAAAATGGCTGGTGGTGTAAAGTCCTCCCTACCGAATGTCATTCTCTCTCACTTGGTTTTTATATTTATATTTATTGTTTTAGTATTCTGGTTGTTCACTTTGTAATTTTATATGTGGATGCTTTTAAAAGGATAATTTTATTGTAAACCACCCAGAGTTCCCCTTTTTGGGGGGAGATGGGCAGTGATAGAAATTCGAATAATAAATAAATAAATACATACATACATACATACATACAATTAAGGCCAGCATTTCAGTTTGCCACTGAATACATGTAATTAATGCAGCTTAGTGATATAACTGAAATTTAACCATGTTGGACTATTCCCATTGACTGGGAAGACTTCCCATAAGGAAGTAACAGTGCCTCTAGGTAATAGGACTTGCCTACCATAATTACTCAGAATATTTGTATGCAGTTTACCCACACCCAGCCTTGAATGGTGGCCAAAAATACAAAGACTCTGAGATTGACTAAGATAAAAAAGAAAGATAGGACATTGTTAATTATAGTCTTAAGGCCTATTTCTCCTTACTTAGTTATTTTCTCAATATGTGCACTATGTTAATTGCTGCAAAAAGTGCTAGCGATCACTGAAATGTTCCTGTGTGATTTGTATAAATTGACCGTTTATACAAATTGCACCTAAACTTCACATTCCTATTGAAAAGGAGCTATTTGAATGTTGAAGTACAGTACTTTTATGTGAGGGATGATTTCAGTTTATGGCAGAATCCACACTTTTTTTAAGCCTCAACTTAAAATTGTTTGGGAATTGTGTGACACTATCTGTTGCTGAGACAAATACCCAAACAAGTTATGTTTCATTATTTTTTAAAAATTTTTTAAGAAGTATCATACTAGTCCAAGTTACTAATACATTCTATATCACAGAATCTTCATTCTTTTTTTAAAAAGAATGTGATCACATTCAGGATTGCAAGAATAGGCCTATTGCATAGTTGGTCTGACAAATATTAATGTTGGATGCATTACAGTGTAGGAAATAAAGTCAAGCATTCAGGGCTCTGAGAATTCATATTACACTTGAAGAAAGAACCAGCATTAATCTCAAAAGAAAGTTCTGGTCTAAAATGAAATTGAAGGTTTCACAAATACATTATTATTTCATTGACTATGTATTTTTAGAGGAAAGAAATAGCAAGAAGAAGGAAAAGAAGAAATTAGACTTTTAAAATGATTATTTTTCGGCACATGTAAGTAAACTTTATATAATATACAATATACAGTTTGAAAAAAACAAGAAAGTAAAAAACCCCAGAAAACATATGCTAACAAAATACAGTATATTTATTATTTGTGAAATGTGCAGTATATGTTTCTTATTGCCTTTCTCTTTTAAAAGCTATACTTATAAAGGTCAGGAATGCAGAATTTATTTTCAGTCCATGAGTGACGTGTTGATAATGGTTCTCTTAAGGCAGTTTTATTTTAAGTACATAAAATGTAGAGAAAAAAGTAATAAATTCTAATCATGGACTGGAAGGGGACAATAATAACCTGCTAAGGAAAAAGGGCCCTTTCTGTTCCACTCCACCTCCAAAATCATCATTTGCTGAAAGTGGACCAGTGTGGATGGTAGGAAAATATATTTCATTAAGTCTTTCCATCAGTTTTGGCAAATATATTTTATCTCAAACATTTATATGCATGTGTTCAAACCACCATGTAAAAACACATCAGATAAAGGAATGGTATTCATTGATACTGCCTTTCACAGCTTATTTGGTCAAAACATCACATTATGCTGTGTTTACCAGTCATGGCTGTCAGGATTTTTCCATGACCTTTTTTTCCTGGACAGGATCTATTTTTCAGTTCTATATTTCCTTAGCCAGGAATGGTAACGTGCAGTTGATCCAGTCTGAGAAACACATTTCAGATTCTGACAAAGCAGCTTGCATTTAAAAGCACTACTTGGCTGGCTTGCAGTTGCTTGTACACATATGGAGAAAGCATTGCCTTGTAAGATTTTGCAAAAGCAAATTTAGTCCTTCATGCAACACCTACTGAAAAAAAAGCATTGGAATTGATTTTTACACCCATTCACTTAAAAAAAAAAAGTTAGAGAAGCCTTCTAAATGACTCCTGTATGGATCCACAATTTCCATTCTGTCACGGAACAGATAAGTTGCGTCTTGTTTTCTGTTTCTTCTGTTCAAAGAGAAGCTTCCTGTAAGACTAGGAAAAGCAGGAACTGAAGTTTAAATCATGGATCTGAAAGTGTGTTCTCATTGTAGTGGCAGGGATAGTAATGGTGGAAATCCTGCTGGACCCATTTTCTGTAGCCTTCAAGTGATTCTGTGTGTGTGTGTTTCTTTAATATAGCTGCCCAACTCACAGCATCATTTTTTTCTAATTATGTATTATATTCTTGCATTAGACAATGGGCAACCCAAACCAGATAGAAAGCATACAGTGAACAGAATAGGTAACAATAACATTTAGTCAATCAGATCTAACCAAATGCTAACAGTAGCGATGACAGTCACAGTCAGTTCAGAGTAAAAGCAATACTTAAATAGGTGAAGACTTGTAAATAGTAATAAAGTTAATACTTAAGTATTTTTACTAATCACTTAATTATTTGTTTTTAAGAACTCCCCAAAATGCTTAAAAACCCTGTGATTGTTTTGTCTTAGTTCTGCTTTCAGTGTATCTACCTGCTTCTCTTTCTTTTAGGCATGCCCTTATTTAACTAATTTAAATTCTGATATACTACCCCCAAAATATACTACTTCTAAAATAGTTTGCAAGTAAAAGAATTAATACAACAAAATATAGTATTTTAAAAAATTGTTTATTTTGATTTAGGTGCCACTTGACTCGAAAACAACTCCATAGTGAAATTAGAAACAAAAAATAATAGTGATGCTGCAAAATATGCTTAAGGCCAGAAAGCCTGGGATTTTTTCTTTAAATCACCTGGTACCCCAAAGACAGTGATATTGGCTAAGACATAACTTGTTCTGAACTGAAAGCCATACTTGCCCTTTGAGTTGAGTGTTGGAAAACCCTCCCTCAAAATGTAGAGTGGGTCCAGGACAAAAATGAATTTTGATTTTATTTTGTTTACTTTTAAACTGAATTAAAATTAAACATGGCTAATATAACTATTCTCCCATCTCATATATAATATTTTCTTTTATATTACATTAAAACGATAACTTTATAATAACTATATTTTAAAAAAACTACAAGTGAATTTTTAAAAAACTGAATAAAAATTATGTTTCTACAATATATGTGTTATAGTCTATAAGTTAACTAGAACTTCATTTTTAAACAATTAGTTGAACCTTGACCACTCAGTATTATTTTCTCTGGTCTTTCTTTTCCATCCAAGTGTTTTAATTATATGTACTGCCATTCAGCTGGTAAATTATACTCTTTTTGTAAATTTTCAAAACTTTGAAAGTATCATTACTAATTAATTGATTAAGAGTTACTATCACCTTTTCTGTCAATGTTTCCCAAAAAAGGGTTTTCCTGCTATTTTTACATTCCTCATAGACAAATGATAATTGCTTATCCAATCATGCCCAAATATGTCTAACCACCTTCAATGTTGGAGATTCCAAAGAATTCCTACTGTACTTGGAACCAAGTACTTGCCAGGTGCCAAACAGTTGGGCTCATAACAGTACTTATTCATAACGATTTTCATTCCAAAACATTACAGAAGTTAACAAATATGTCCAACAGTATAATTTAAAACCAGGAAACTTAAAGCCTTCATTGGTGTATGAAAGCCATAGCAGGGGTGGGGATGGGTGGAGGGAGAGTAGTTGATTCCTGGTATTGGATATTTCCCATAGAAATATTATAGTTAACTTGTCAATTTGTTTAAAATATTTGAGTAAAATCAACGTAACCATCTTGAGCCATATTTTTTTCTATTGCAGACTGATAGGTATTTTCATTTTCTTCTTAATGTCCCCATATATCTCTGCTGTACAACTTAAAATATTTGTATGTGCCATCTTTTCCTAGGAATAATTATTCTCAGTTATCTAACAGAGACTGATCAGAAAACAAAAACCATTTTCCCATAGATACCTTATTGCCAGGTGGTTAAATATTAGGTGTTTTCTTATTAATTGAATTTACAATATTCTGTACCATCTCCACAAACCTGAGTCCTTGGTATTCACTGAAAAGATCTAATATTACCAACATATAGCAACACGTTATTTTTGATTACTGCCACTATGAAAGTTGCTGAATAGTAACATTTTTATAAGAGTTTTGGAAGGCTGTGCAGAATACATATGGCCTTGAGGTCTCTGAGATATGCATTAGCTACTCTGGAGACTAAGTTCATAAATGGAGTGTTGATGCTAAAAATGCCCTTCCTGTAGTAGCTGCCATCTCCATCTTGTTAGGTTGGGTATACAGAAAAGAACACCAGTTCAGGAAGAAATCTTAAGAGTTATCTATCTGCTCTTTTAACAGCATGTCTTTACATATTTGTAACCACCCTTATAGAACTTACCTTACTGTTACATAATGAATTTCTTAGATGCGTATCAGTATCTTGCACAATTTTAGTAAAAAGCTCCATTACACAACAGCCTAGCTAAAGGTATGGAGCAGAATATTGACTAATGTTTAAACTTTAAAAATCTTAGGAATCATGTGGTGGTTCTATGGTAATAGCTAATTGTACTTGTGACCCATTGAAGACAATGGAAAAAATTAGTTATGACTTAAATTCCATTGATTTCAATGAAAACTAAGAATTCTTCAAATTAATTTTAATCAGTTTCAATAATTCAATAATAATAATAATAATAATAAGAATTCAACAACAATAAGAATTCAATAAGAATAATAATTCAATAATACAGTAATAAGGAAGGGTAAATAACTTGATCCACAACATCAGAGTCTTGTCAAAATAACAAAAGCAACATTATGCTGGTTTGATACAAGCTCAACCCCTTCATACATGCATGCCATATCACTTTAATACTTGCCTCTCTTTGACCACCTCCTACACATGTTTCTGGCTAAGGGAATGAGTCAGGGGGAATAAGTGAAGAAATGTACATGACACAAATTCTGCCCCTTACATATTTGAATGAGATGTCACAATACAAGTACAAAAGGGCAAAGCTTTTGTTGTCATGACACATTTTACAGTTTGGGCATCACTGTAGTTATCTGTGGATGTCTAAGATAGATAGATTGATAGATATAGTGTAAAAGCAACTCCAGTGATCACTCCACAGCCATCACCACAGTTAAATGGCCAAAGTGAAATGGCAAAAAAGATAGCTATTTTGCTATAAGGTTGTTTTATTTAATACATTTATGTTTAATTTCATGCCATGATGCTTTTTTTTCTTCATCTTTGACTCTCTAGAGACTTTGGTATCAAGTATGAAAATGCTTCACTGTTGTGGCCTTTGGGTTAATGAAACAGCCTGTCAGACTCCTCGCCCAAATGTCAATCTAACATCTGATCGAACTCACTGCCATTTTGAAGATATCCAGAAACCCGTGTCAGCAGACTGCGAGTTGCCAGCAGGGAGGGGGAATGAGATTCGAGTGTGAAATATATTGTTTGGGTTAGATGGCCCTTGCCAAGTTCAACGGGCAGTAACCATTCAAGCCATCTGCTGGTACTGGGGAGGGGTGCATACCTAAGCAGGGAGTGGGGGGGGGGAATAGAGGTTTGTGATTTTAAACTGCAGAATGCGTGGGAAAAGGCCGTTCACAACTTTTTCCTTGTATCAGAATGCTTCACTTCATTAAACAGTTAATTGAGCACAAGTCTCTAGACTGTCTTTGAGTGAATGCTCGAGCGGGCTGGTCATGACACAGTCTCATATGGCATTTGTGATGATTTGAGATTTATACCCCTGTGTAGACAGATTTGACATTTGTTGGAATAGGCAGAGTTGGCACATTAAGACTTAGGCCTCATCCACACATCTCCTTTGCTGTGCTCCTCCTGTCGTAGAGCCAACAGGAAGTCATGCTATTCTAAATCTTGTGCTTGCACAGCACGCCCTTACTGTACACCTGGAACGAGTCTTTGCTGCATTGCTTTCCATACAGCTTTAAAGTATGAGATTCCAAAGGCTCTGATTGATCATTCTCTCAGGTAAAATTTCAGGCTTACTCACTCTCTTTCATCTACTGTGTGAAAACCTGTCTCCAGCTGGCCTGCAGAACACTCTGTTTGCCTCAATTTTTATTTTCACTAGTAATTGAACTTTTTTTAAAAAAAATATTTGTGTGGGCTGACCAGTCAACTGGTCAACTATTACAGAGAACTGTATTTTTTGGTATTTCATGACTGCTATTGAATGGCTACCTGGATTTGTGCACCTAATAGCAGGGATTGGTAAGCGTTAAAAAGCTGGAGTTTGAGAAAGGGGTTATCCTGGAGTGATTGGTATTGGAAGTTTAATGACTCGAAAATGTAACTTGAGAAGAGGATGTGAACCAAGGTCCTCTGTGAGCAAAAGCCACTGGAAATGGAATTCCTTGTCCACGTTCAAGAGCCAAATCCTTTCAGTTACCGTTTTAATTTTAATAGCCAGATATGGGCTAGTTAATTTCAGGGCTTTATGATTTCTAGGTCAAGTGGTGGACAGTCAACCAACCCTTTAAAAATGGGGAGAAGGGGGGGGGCTGTAGAAGACAGTGTTGTTGTCTCCTTCATAGACAAGCAAGCATTTCAGAACAAGTGCAAAGCCCAGAAACCAGATGGGAAAGGGCAGACCCACAGCTAACCTCCAAACCATTTGGAAAAAAGATCTTCCTTCATGCCCTATGAATTGTCCTGGTAGGAGGTCTTGATCCAGATAAAAGGGAGAACACCAACAAAGCACCTAGAGCCATATTGGAGTGCCTCAGATGTGGTTGAAATGAAAGACAGACTCTGGCAGGAGGATGCAGCTGGAAATAGTTAGCAAGGCATGTGAGGGCAAGGAAGCTGTGTGGATGTGACCTTAGTTATACCCTCTTAGACCTTGCCAAAATTGAGTCAGGCAGATTCAAGGAATCCAGGAATGTATCAGTACCACTAACCTGAGTCTTCAGGGAGTATGTATGTATGTATGTATGTATGTCTATTATGATGCTATCTGTTCAATGGTGTACGATTCTCAGCAATTCTCTGGACCAGCTCTCACCACATTTTCACATGAATATGAAGAACAAGTTATATTCACAACTCTTTCTTTCAACAGAACGGTTGAAGGCAGGTAAATAGAGAAGCTTAGTCTATTATTTAATCAGATTTAGAATTTGTGTTTATATATGTTTGTGTGTGTGTGTGTGTGTGTATGTGTGTATGTATATGTGTATGTGTGTATGTATGTATATATATATATATATATATATATATATAAAACCACACTTCATAGTTTCGAAATTCTCACTGTTCTACCATACTCAAATCTAGTACCAGAACATAAATTAAATAAGCTCAATTATGTATCTGATTTTTCAGCCTAATTCCCTTTCCTACTTTTCCTGGAAAGGAAATACTTTCCTCCTGCTGTCAAGTGCAAAGCAATATCTTCTAAAACAAGGGTGGAAGAATAAGCAGCTGAAATTTGGTCAACCCATTAGACTTTTCGTGCTTATGGTTGCTATTTGCTAGAGAGCAGTTCTTACTCAGGTTCTCTGAAGCATGGGAAAAAGTCTAAGCACCTTAAAATCTCAGTATTTGGGAAAAGCAATCTTCCAATCAGCTGCTCTTCTGAAGCAGCTGGAAGAGAATTTTTCTACTGAAAAAAAGAGCACATTTTGTTAAATTGAAGTATCAAACTGAATCAGGAATAATTAATATATTATCCATTACATAACTAGGATTGTTTTGTACCAGAGTTCAGAAATATTTATTTTGAAGAAAGTTAGAATTATGAGTAGATTATATTAAAAACCCAATTTCATAGTCTTTATGTACTGTTACATATTTTGGAAAAATACAGTTAAACTCATTCACTTTCTGCACACAAGCATGATAGTGCGTAAAGAAAAGTACGTGATAGCGTATGTCAGATTTTTCCAAGCTGGTGCCCTCCAGATCTGCCCTCTGTAATTTATGCTGGCTGGGAATTTTGGGATTTGAAACCAATTCCTCTTGAAAACAAATTGATTGATCTTTCTAGCTTACAGGTCCACACAGTTAGGACATATGGTTTTAATTAGGAAATACCCACTTTCTGGATGGTTGTAATAGATAAGTATGGATCATTTAGAAGAGAGCTGGAGTCTATTTGTGGGATTTTTCCTTTCTTAAAAAAATAACCTGAAGTATTGGATAACAGTGAAAAAAGCCTATGCAGTGCCAGGAAATAAGCAAGCAGCAGAGATGAAACGGGGGGGGGGGGGGGGGGAATCAAGTCTGGAGTTTTATTTGTCATAGGAGATATTGATGGCCAAGCATCTTGAAAAATGTCACTCTTGCTATAGTCCTAAATACAGTGATTGAAATACATTCCACTGAAATAATGGGGAGTTGCTTATAAGTCTTAGGTTGTTGTCAACTAAATTACCCACAATTTAATGACTCCAGTGGAGTCCTAAATTTATGGTCTCTTGGCAGTTCATTAACTGACAAAAGACAAAGGAGAGATCATGTTGCATGTATTTCAAAATAGAATGAACTGTTCCCTTATTTGAAAAAATGGAAAAATAATAATCAGTTAGAGATACTGCTTGACAAAAACTGAATTGTGTCTTTCTTGAACACCCAATATTATTAACTTGTGTTCATATTAGGGTTGCTTACTGGTTTGCCAGTTTGCTATCTGGGTATCAAATGTGTCCTTTGCGAAGCTTTAACAGATGCAGCTGGGTGCCTGAGATGGTTAATTCACTCATCTTCCACAGCAGGTTTTCGTGAAAAAGGCAAAATTAATGTTAAACTGATATGAATCTGTAACTGCTTGCATTTGGTGGATTTCTGCCTGCCTGCCCTCTCCACCCCAACCCTCACCCTCCAGTAACCATGGATAAGATTCTGTGGAAATGGCTGAACTAAGGGTCAATTCAGATTAGTTCTGTGCAGGAAAAAAAAATCTAACATTTCTTCAATTTTATAAAAAAAATTGTGAATTTTTTTTCAAAGGAGACAAGATATTGATGAAATATTATGGATGGAATGTTGTGTTCTTGCATTTATTTAATTATGAGATGTCTGAGAGATGTGTGTGAATATCCTGTTTTATTGTACAATTAAGTTTCCCATCTTACCCTAATAAAACTAAGTTCCCGGGAAGTCATCAGGAGTCAGAAGTCATCAAAATTCATCCCATTTTGCTTTTTCAGAAACTTTTAAGTGATGGAAAGAAGTGTGAGAGAAAACAATACCAGAACTATCACACCTCACAACCTCTAATCAGAAATTTTAAAAGATTCAGAAACATCCTGTTTTAAACTACTTTACTGGGTAGTGGGGTAGGAAGAAAAACTTTGGAGAAATTACAAGGTGGCTATGGCACAATATTAAATCAGATACTTGTGGACAAATTGCTTGTGATATAGCCTGGAAGATATTGATATATGGCATGGGGGAATTGACACATTACGATGGAGTTGATGTTGTCAAATAGTGGTTTGTGTGCATTAAACCACTGGAAAAAATGTACCAGATATGTTTTTCTTCATAAATTTGTATTTCTGATGTCACTCTGAGTGGAGCACATGCAAATATTAAAACGGGCACCACCTTTACAGTATGATGACACATTTTTATATTAGATATTAACAGACAACAGACACAAATCTACCCCACTGTGTTAAATTTACTGAGCCATAAATTTACTGAGAGCATTCTTTGTCCCTTTGAGAATCCAACTCCATAACCTGAGTCATGTAGATTGGAAAAAACCATCCCTCTTTTATAAGATAAATAGTTAACCAGTAAAATTGTTTTTTATTCTTATATTATTCAGTGACTTCAGCAAAGGATCATTACCTTGTCGTGGTGCTGGAGCTTGAGCACCTCAATGATGCCATGAGCTAAACCGTGAAGGGCCACCCAAGACAGGAAGGTCATGACAGAGAGGTCAGACTAAATGCGATCCCTGGGGAAGGTAATGGCAACCCACCCCAGTATTCTTGACGTGAAAACTAAATGGATCAGTACAACCAGAGATATGTCAGTATACCATTGGAAGATGAGACTCCCAGGTCGGAAGATGGTCAAAAGGCTACTGGGGAGGAACAGAGGATGAGTTCAACTAGCCCCAGACATGATGACGCAGCTAGCTCAAAGCCGAAAGGACGGCTAGCGGCTGACGGTGCTGGTGGTGAACAGCAAATCCAATGTTCTAAGGATCCACGCACCATTGGAACCTGGAATGTAAGATCTATGAGCCAGGGCAAATTGCATGTGGTTATTAGTGAGATGTCAAGATTAAAGATAGACATTTTGGGCGTCAGTGAACTGAAATGGACTGGAAGGGGCCACTTCACATCAAATGACCACCAGATCGACTACTGTGGACAAGAGGATCACAGAAGAAATGGAGTAGCCTTCATTATTAATAGTAAAGTGGCTAAAGCAGTGCTTGGATACAATCCAAAAAACGATAGAATGATCTCAATTTGAATTCAGGGCAAGCCATCTAGCATCACAGTGATCCAAATAAATGCCCCAACCACAGATGCTGAAGAAGCTGAAGTGGAGCAGTTCTATTAGGATCTGCAGCACCTACTGGACAACACGCCTAAAAGAGATGTTATTTTCATCACGGGAGACTGGAATGCTAAGGAGGGCAGTCAAATGACACCTGGAATTACAGGTACGCATGGCCTGGGAGAACAAAACGAAGCAGGACTTAGGCTGATAGAATTTTGCCAAGACAACTCACTCTGCATAACAAACACTGTCTTCCAACAACCTAAGAGACGGCTTTATACATGGACTTCATCAGATGGACAACACCGAAATCAGACTGAATACATCCTTTGCAGCCAAAGGTGGCAGACATCTATACAGTCGGTAAAAACAAGACCTGGAGCTGACTGTAGTTCAGATCACGAACTTCTTCTTGCACAATTTAGGATCAGACTAAAGAGATTAGGGAAGACCCACAGATCAGCTAGATATGAGCTCACTAATGTTCCTAAGGAATATGCAGTGGAGGTGAAGAATAGATTTAAGGGACTGGACTTAGTAGATACGGTCCCGGAAGAACTATGGACAGAAGTTTGCAACATTGTTCAGGAGGCGGCAACAAAATACATCCCAAAGAAAGAGAAAACCAAGAAGGCAAAATGGCTGTCTGCTGAGACACTAGAAGTAGCCCAAGAAAGAAGGAAAGCAAAAGGCAACAGTAATAGGTGAAGATATGCCCAATTAAATGCAAAATTCCAGAGGTTAGCCAGAAGAGATAAGGAATTATTTTTAAACAAGCAATGTGCGGAAGTGGAAGAAGACAATAGAATAGGAAGGACAAGAGACCTCTTCCAGAAAATTAGAAACATTGGAGGTAAATTCCAGGCCAAAATGGGTATGATCAAAGACAAAGATGGCAAGGACCTAACAGAAGAAGAAGAGATCAAGAAAAGGTGGCAAGAATATACAGAAAACCTGTATAGGAAGGATAACAATATCGGGGATAGCTTTGACGGTGTGGTCAGTGAGCTAGAGCCAGACATCCTGAAGAGTGAGGTTGAATGGGCCTTAAGAAGCATTGCTAATCACAAGGCAGCAGGAGATGATGGCATCCCAGCTGAACTGTTCAAAATCTTGCAAGATGATGCTGTCAAGGTGATGCATCCTATATTCCAGCAAATTTGGAAAACACAAGAATGCTCATCAGATTGGAAAAAATCAACTTATATCCCCATACCAAAAAAGGGAAACACGAAAGAATGTTCAAACTATCGAACAGTGGCAAAAGGAGGGCAAAAGGAAGAGGGGCCAACCAAGAGCAAGGTGGATGGATGATATTCTAGAGGTGACGGACTCGTCCCTGGGGGAGCTGGGGGTGTTGACAACCGACAGGAAGCTCTGGTGTGGGCTGGTCCATGAAGTCACGAAGAGTCGGAAGCGACTAAACGAATAAACAACAATTATTCAGTGAAACTCTTGTCTAAAATGATGAAAAGAATAGAATCTAATTTCCCTAATAATGTTCATGCTTTTATTAATTTAGTGCTTGTAATCATTGTGAAAATCTGATTCAAAGACATTCCTGCTTGTAGACAAAGGATAACTTTTTAGGAAGAAAAGAAGAACTCTACCCAAGCCAGACTGGACATTGAAGGGCATAACCAACCTGGAGAATTCTACTATAAACTACACACAGACACATACACAGACACACAGACACACCTGTTTCTATTTTTCTTTCGTTTTTCTCTTTAATTAATGATCTCTTCCATTTACTCCTCTTATTTGGAAATATCAGTCTTCTACTCTGATCCCCACTGCCTATTGTGATTTTCATACAGTTTTTTAGTAAGAATAGAGGACAGAGAAGATGTAGAAAGGTGGCTAACCTAAGACACACACACGTCCCATGCAGCTCTGCATTCTAACAATAAGGCCAGTACTCATCAGTTTCAGCACATTTTGGATGGTGTGCCACAAGTGCAACTATAGAATAAGAATACTTTAAAATAGAACTTGAAAGTGGAAAAAATATAAATCCTGAAATATTGACATTACAGCTCAAACAGGTAAATAGTAGTGACATGTGAAAACTACAGAGAGATAAGATGAAAGGGACTCTTCTGAAAAATGAAAGGTGAGACATGTTTCCCCTCACAAGTATTCAAATTGCCTGGCATGTGTGTGTGTTATGCAAATGGCAAAGCCAGGTTTGCACCAGAGTGAAGAATGTGCTATGATTATGCTATAAAGTATACATCTCCTTTCAACTTCAGTGGGTTTTTTTTTATTTTGCTTACATATGGTCTGTTAAAAACAAGATAGTATGAGCCAATGGAGTGTTTTGACAAAATGGATTCCCAACTAGCTTCAATTAATCAAATGACCTTAATGTTGCAAAATGTTTTGCATGGCACCAGTAGAGATTTAAAGCATGATTAAAGATAGATTGAAAGAGAACAAACTTTCCCATTAACTAATCTTAAATCATATAATTGGTCTTTATAATGGGCCCAAAATGTGACAACATGCAGATGCTTACACAAAATAAATTTGATTCTTTTTACAGTGCCATATTGTGTCATGCATACATTAAACTGGAAATGCCTATCTCGTTAAGACAATGTTTAAACAATATTTTACCAGGCATTTTATCATTTAAGAACAGCTGAATCATTTAAGAACAGCTGAATGAAGAACAAGAGACTTCAGTATTACAACAGCAATGATTCTATAAAATGTACATTTAACAAGCATGAGGGATCAGCAATAATGCTTGCAAAATTGCAGCAGTACTTTGTGAGCTAAAGATGACTTAAATAATTGGATTTCTTATAGAAACTTCAGTGTGCACTGGATTAGGTGTTAAATAAATAAGAAACTTGCCTTTTGTACAATAGTTGAAATTGACCACTGTTTGAAACAAAATTTTGAAAAATACCAACTCATCTTTCATTCCAAGGTGGATAAAAACCCTGATTCACATCACATGCTTGCTTAATATGAATCATGCAGGAAAACCCAGCAAATGAGACATATTCAACAGTTGTCCCCAAGTGTGCATTCTTAGTAGGTGTCCCATATAAAATCACTGAAGGATGGAAACTGTTCAATACTTTAGCTAACAAGTCTATAATATGACCTAGCTCAAGTCAGCTACTGTCTACTGATAGACTGTTATATAACATAATTAGCAAGGATCCATTTTTCTGCATTCTTCTAATGACATTAGCTTTACAAGGGAATTAGACGAAGTTCATAGAGGATAAAATTATCAACAGATATTAACTCTGATGACTACGTCCTACCTTTCTTCCCATTCTGAAGTATGCATTGTTTCTTTTCCCTGGCCTACAGCTATTTCAGAGGATAATGTCAGATGCTGAGGACTGACATTCAGGTATTATTACCACCATATCTTGCTTTTTGACTTCCCATAGATACCTGTTTTTTGGTAACAATTAGAAACAGGCCACTAGGTAAGGTAGGCATTTCTCTGGATCAGCAGAATTCTTTATAAAAAGTTTAGTATTATATGGTTCACTCAGAGTTTCATATGATTCATAACTTTTTCCTAATTATTCTTAGAGATACTTAACTATCATCCATCAAGATGGACACAACATCTATTAATAGGTTTAAAAATTAGCTTTGTAATATTTGGTCACCTTCAACAGAATGCACTACAAGAATGTAAGTTTCACAGTCCTCACTTAAAATTCAGCATTTGAGGGAGATTCCTTAAAAATAATGTATTTCTACTTGAGAAAACAACTGGAACTAAGATTTATTTTGGGTTTTTCTGTCTCACAGTATTCATCTAACCAGCACTATTCCCTTTCTAGCAAAACTCATAGATGTTTCAAGTAAAGCAGAGATTTCCTCCTGGGTATTATGAAACATACTTCCATGGGTAGCCATTAAAATGTCCTCAGGCAATATACCAACAAGTGCCTTTAAAATTTCTGATGTCAAAAACAGCAGACTATGAGAGATACCAGCACTTGTTACTGTTCAGTAGTTCTGCTAGACTAAACAAATCATGAGAAAATAGTATTGCATGGCTCTGACTGGAACTGTAAATTAATAAGTGAACTCATGAGTCCAGAAGCTGCCCTGCCCTTCATCAAGCAGTGCTTTCTGCCAATATAAATATTAAAAAGTATTATAAAGTATTTTATTTCTTTAAAAGTATTGTAAAGGCACTGCTCTTCTTTGCTATCATTTTATAGCCAATAAGTAATGTATGTACAGACCCTTGAGGGCAAAAGTTTTGTTTTTTACAAATTATCTGTTTATCTAGTAATAGGCATGAAATATTAAATTTTCTTCCTATCCAGATGTGTGCATTGTGCTTCTTCCCAGCCCTGCAGAGAACAATCTCAACACATACATGAGTGATACGTTTGTTATTGCCAGCACTAGTCTGTGTCATATGTGAGAACTTTTGACGTCAAGCATAGGTAGTACATCAACAATAATTATGAAGCTCTTTTAAAAATGGGTTGGAAGAAACACTAATGGAAGTAAAGGGGAAAGTTATAAATATTATTTTTCATATGTCAGTATTTGTAGGAATGTTTCATACATAGTGGACTTTTCCCAGGGCTAGAAGCTTGAAGGAAAGAATTAAAATGAATTATGTTTTAATTAAGTTTAATTTTATACAGTGGAATATATAAAATATGTAATTTTTTATCATTTATGCTTGCTGGAAAAAATATGGAAGGGAGAGCCAACTCTTTAAGAGCCAACTCTCTTCCAAACAACCAGGATACAGAGAATGCAGAAACTATATAAAATATGTACACTGTAAAACTGTACACTATAAAACTATCCAAATTCAGTCAGAATGAGTAAAACAAACTATGTACACTAGGAATTCTGTGTTGGAATCCCACACATATTGGGGGCACCAGGTTTTGTATCATAAATCTTTTGTATTACAGGTTAAACTATTTATGAATCAAAAATGAGGTCCTTGACTGAAAGCTTTTACAATTTATAAAAAAATATTCCTCCATTTTGTGGTTACTAACCATGAGACAAATGCAGGGATAGGGTTGGGATGAAGCAGGACACTGGCAAAGGCTAATTTTCATACAACTTCTTTGGCTCGTTGGAGGAAATATTAGTTAGCTCTTACAAGTGCTCACAGTGGACAACCATATGCAATTGGAAGAATGGATTAGAGGGTTTGGGAATTGACAATGGTAGTGGTGTAGAAGTGCTCTAAAATGTTTTCCTTGTTCTGCTGCTTCAAAATGTGCACTGATATATACTGTATTTCCTGGTGTCACTACAGGACTGACATTTTAAAGTCAAGCAAAACAATGTTATTATGGTCTTACTGTAGACCAGTGCATAGACATACTGTAAGTTCTCTCAAAATTTGTAGTATAGGAGTAAAGAAGAATCCAAAAAAATAATTCCTGAATATCTGATGAGTTTGCTATTCTCAGATTTTATATTTCATTCTATGAAAAGTCTATGAAAATAAATCTCTATAAATATAAAAACAAATCTCTACACTGATAAGTCCTTTAGCACCTTGATATGGTGCCAAAGGAAGAGAAAAGCTCATTTATTCCACAAAGGAATTGAGGAGATTATTTTTTCTCATAACAGAGGGCTCTATTGTTTCAGTAAGATAAGTTATTCTAACTAGTACCTCAAAACAAACGAAATCTTTTATGATGTGAGTTAGTGGTTTCACTTGTGCCTCTTCAGGAAGTCAAATGCCACAATGCAAGTATGAAAATAATTAAGGTTTTTTATTCAATATATGAGAATAGAAGTTATGATAAGTTTTTGTTTAGAATAATACTTGATTGCTTAGACTTCTAAATTACATTTTGGAGTCCCATTTAAAATGAAATGAGGTATAGTCAGCATTAATGGAGAAACAGGATTTGAAAGAGCATGAATGTTAACACTGACTAATGCATTATTATTATTTTTTTCTAAATAGGTTAAGGTTTTCAGATTTACTGACATACTTTAACATAGCCTCCACTGATTGATTGATTGACTGATTAATTAATTAAAACAACATTGCAGAAATAGGCAAGAAGGGGCTCTCCAGATATTGTGAAGAAAAGGAGGGAAAGAGAAATATCATTAGACAATGTCCAGAGTTCCTTCCCATTGGTCATACTGGTTGGAGGAGAGAGAAGCACTACGATGCCTAACCCTGAAGTTACAAGTACTTGGCTAATATACAGCTGTAGTTCCTGAAGCAGATAATTTTGCTGTCTTTCACAGAATACCTTTCTCCAACATAGAGAAATATAGCTTAGCCACAATAACTAATAAAACAGTTTTTAAAAACTATTACTATAAACTTTGTCTCCAAGTTAATATTATTTCTCCATTAATTTGATTTGATCTCAGGACACCAGCATGTTGGAAAAAGTTTTCCTATGAAAGTTCATGTTCATAAGCTTATGAAAACTTATCCCATTACCAGGGATGCATAGATTGGCTAAACCAATTTTTGTTCAGTAGAAAAACTTTTACACTTGAGGAACAATGGCATGTGTACAGATCTCAACACCTTTTAAAAACAGCTGCCGTAGCAGCAGATGTTGGGAGGAGTTGGTGCAGCAAGCCTTTAGCTATTTTCTTCTTTTGGGGAAACAGAGCTATGCTCCAGGCAAACTGGATCATACCTCATAAAGTAGTCTACCATTGTGAAATGGACAATGTTATTCTATCACTAGCACTGACTCCAGGAATGTGAGCCAGCCCCAGTGCAGAGAGACTTCCGGTGGCACAGAGATCTCAGCAGCTGCCTGCCTGATCCCTCTCCTTCTTCCAAAGCATTTTAAGTGATATTTTGGTGAGCCTCTTTTACAGTTCTGTTCTGTTTTTACCTTACTAAGTGTTTTTTGTCATCACTGAGAAGAAGTGTTAATTACACCTTGTAAAATAAAGGCAAAAAATGTTGAGGAGAACATTTCCAGACCCTTTTCCATAGAAGAGTTGGTCTTGATGGTTAAACCTCTAGATGAAACCGTGCTGCTGAGATACTTGGTATTCAGACTGAAACATCTCCTATGCCTTTGGATATAATTCGTCTGGGGCTGAAAATTCTTTTCAGGATGAATCAGTTCCTCAGGTGAAGAATAAATCGAAAATAATGTATAACCGTATAGAGACTAATCATGACAGATTATTTTCTGAAATGACAAATGTTCATAAAGTCAGTGACATATTGGATAAGAATCTTACTACTTTGGATTGCAACATGAAAATATTATGAGAAGGCATGAAATCTATACAGGCTCAATTTAGCAAATTCCAGCAGCTATCAGAGAATGTTAAAACAATAATAGTCTGTTTCTCATGAAACCAGGCTAAAGGCAGCAGAATCTACAACTGAAAAGCAAATAAAGGATATAGATCTGCATCTCAAAGCTTTGATTAAACTACAACGAGAGCTGATTGGCAGACACTTAAAGATAAAGAGTCTTCCTACAGATATAGAAGGCATAGCAACTTTGCCTGTTTTTTGGAAAAATGCTTGTAAGAAATACTCTCATTGTCCTTGGAAGTGGACCTGGAAACAGAAGACTCTTAGAGACTCAGGTCATGGGTTAGAAGCCCTAAGGGTGCTGCTCTGATTATTGTCAGATTTCAGAGTTGCTGATCATGATATGGTTCTGAGGAATGCATGTGAGCAATCTTCAGTGAAATTCAAAGAACACACAATGCAATTTTTTTTTCCTGATTTCCCTTTCTCTGGGATTTCTTTGAAGAGGAAATGCCTTAACCACTACAGCAAACTGGCTCTCTTCTACTGAACCATTAAGACTATTCTGTGGTATGAGAAAGAATAGACTGTTAGCTCTGAGCAAACCTCCTTGCAGGCCCTCCCAGCCTATTGAATTCAAGAGCTTAGCACTGTTTAAAGTTAGCATTGTACCTGTATATAATTCTGTTTTGTTACCAGATGCTGTTCTAAAAGAGGTAGAAATCAGTTTTGCAGTACAGCTAGATCCATGATTATTCATTGTCCACAAGTACCTACTACATAATAGGTCACAGTCCTAATTTACCCAAAGAGTTGTCTAAGCTCTTCTGGAAAATCAGCTGAAATAAAGCTTTGTTATTTTGTAATGATAAATCCATGTTGTGAAATTTAAACTGCAATTAAGGGTCAGTCCAGGTACAGCAGCTGTCTGCACTCCATTCACCTTTTAGAGGCTGTTCTACCTCTTTATCTGTGAAAAGTTAGATGCATATGAACACACACACACACACAAATTGGTAAGCAGTCTCATTCAGGAATTTTACACTAGTGGTGTGGTTGAAGGAAGCTCTGGGGCTGCCAAAACATGAGCCACAGGATAGCAGTGGCTCCATCTCTGCACTCAGCTGAAGTGCTGAGGGTTTGTCTCCAATCTTCCAGGAATAGCTAACAACAACCTGCTATTGGGAATCTGGGCTTCACAGGTCATAGGAAATTGCCCATGTGCTGTGTTGGGTCATGCACTGCACTGCCATTGGCAGTCTGAGGAAAAAGCTGGCAGAGAGGCTGTCTCCTGTTTTTCTGGACTGCAAATTATTTTCCAGTTCCAGCGGACTATCCTCAACTAAGAAATAGCAAAGACATGATTTGGGTATTGTTAGGTTCCCAAAACCTGCATTACCAATTCCATCCTTCAGATCTATGCATGTGTGAATACCATATGCCAAATATCTGCCAATATTAAATCAGTCTAATATGTGACAAGAGAAGTCATAAAACAAAGCTAAATTTAGCCATGTGCCTACCTATTGTCAGAAAGCTAACAGGAGAAGGAGTCACTTTTAAAAACTGAAGTCGTTATAGAATGTTTCTCATAATATAGGCCATAAGCTACACCATGTGGAAAGAGTTTTCTTTCCATTTCTCTCACATACACTGTCATTTCACATGTTTAATGTGAAATGGCAACATATGTGACAAAATAGTTGAATACTCAACTGCTCCATGGCATATATGTGTTTTTTATTACCACCACCGTATCTTCCTTTCTCTGTGTAAAAACTTAGGTTACCATGGTTTCTTCAACAAATTTTCAGTACACCGTATCATATTTCCTGGCATACTGACATTCAAATCTAGCCTGCCTGGATTTTAATATGGGTTGCTATTTGCCAGGGCCTGAGGTATATCTTCTATGAGCTACAGATGAACAACATTATAACACTAAGTTAGCATAGCTTCGCTTCTTCTAGCAATAGCCATATTGTAAGGGGAGAAAACTAATGAGATGTAGATATGGACATAGCACAGCAAGTCTATAAAGAGAGAATTTCATAAGGGCATGTGAATTTTTTTCCACATGGTGAGTTATTTGTAACCACTCCTTCGGAAGAACTCGGCTCTTGGAACAGAGAAAATACTAGAGATAGGCTTTTTGAAAGGGATGCAAAAATCACAATAAAATAGCATAATAAAAAGAGTGCTAGATACAAAGAGAAATTTTAGGTTGTTACTTTTGCTATGTCATCATTTAAACTCAGAAAGAAATTATTAGGTTCTTGACTGGCAGTGGCCTTATCTTGTTTTGTCTTCTTTGTATCTAGTACTCTTTTTATTATTCTATTTTATTCTGGTTTTTGTTTTATTGTATTTTATGCTATGTCACATTGTTATGACTATGGTTACACCAATAAACCTATTTACTTATTTGTAACTAGAAGGACACACATGACAATAAACCATGAGTCACAGAATCAAAATTGGAAAATTGTACTTTAGTATTATATTAAACATTTCCCAGGACTTGTTCGGACCTGTTGGCTTGGAAAGTTCTGCACAAACCAGAATGAGATCTTAAGGACTATTTTGGATATAAATCCATTTGTTCTCAAGAAACTGTGTTCAATAGCAAAACTTGATTTTGTGGCTGTCAGAAATCTAGCCTCACGGGTACCCAAGAATTATTTTCACAGGTCTCTGCTATTGCAGAAAGTCACAGAGATGTCTTTGGAAACTGCAGAAAAGGTTACAAAAAACAAAAGTATGCTTTAAGCCTGGGAAACAGAGAAAGCATTAAAAAGAAGCTCAGACTAGCACTTCTATCAAATAGGAAGATAAACTTGTGGTACCTCAGGAAGAAAAGGTATTTGTCTTCAAATAAAAATGTCTCTCCAGTGGTACTAAACAGACTAATACATACAGATTTACTCTATTCTATTTTGGCAAAGGCACCTGTTTGATCATGTTCCATAACGCCATAAATACAATTTACACAATATCATATCTACTCATTTGTTAGTCCCACTGAATTTAATAAGATAGGTCCCTTTGGCCACCAATTTTATTTCACTGTATAACTGAAGGGTGTAAGGTACAATAATAATTACCATCATGAGATTATTAAAAAAACTACCAAACTACTCTTCTGCCAGCTTGTCTGCTTATAATTAATTTATGTGATGGCATGAATTTATCGATTTTTTCTTTGTAGAATTCACAAACCAATTTCCCTCTACAAAGGCTCACAAGGACATTTCCCCCTATTAAAGGTATTGGGGGAGAGGAGGAAGTAATTGTTACTATGTATGAATAAGCAATGGAGAAAAAAGAGCAATAGAATGATTCAAGGATCCATAGATATACCAGAATAATGGAACCTCATTGAATCAGGAACTGAGAAAGACAGAAAAATCCTTTGCTTCAGGCCAATGAATTGCCATGCCAGCATCTGGGTGTGTGGGTGGACATGGTTTACTGATGGGCTGCATTTGATTTTGATTCATAAAAGAAAATAAACCTCTTTCTATCTGGAAGAATTCTCCACTGCACTGTGGTGAGGAGAGATGCAGAATGGGATTTGTTTTGTTTGACTGTGAAATCCAGGGAGGTAGACTGAAGAAAACCTGTCTTGAAAATGTCTCTTTTCAATCTTTGAAAAGTGGAAGAAGAAAAACACTGGATGTTGACAGGGGAAGGGCTCTTTGATTGATTTGACTTTTAAAGAAGCAGCCTGTTCTTAATTGTGAAGAGAACAAACTTTAAAAAGAGTTGGGTTTGTTTACTTACAATGTTTACTTTCCAAAAAGAGAACTTCAGCAAATGAAGCTTTGTGATTTGCACTTTGTTTTCATGCTGAAGTACAGAAAGAAAGCAGAGAGAATGACTGAATTTACACAATAGAAGCTAGTTCTGATCAGGTTAGTTTCAATGTTCTATCAGGAACATAGAAAGAGGCAGCTAAGACAATTCCTAACAAAAGAGTAGTAGCAGGTTTCTTGGCCAAAAGCTAGTTTCTAGTTTCTGTTCTGGTGGAAAACTATGGACTACCACCACCAGCAGTGACTTGTTCAGTAGGTTCTAACACTGCCACTGTTTGACTCCAGCAGGAGTCTGGAAGAAATAAGATTTTTATAAATAAATAAGTGTTTATAAATGCTGTGACATGTGATCTTCTAAAATCTCATTTTAGTTATTCCTTCATTGCGTATCACAGCAAGTTGTTCTACTTACTGACCTTCGCTGATACTGATATTGAGCCAAGAAGGCTCAAACCTGGACAATGCCTCAGTGGAGGCTACCAGAAAATTCCTGGGTTATTGGCTAGACTGAGATATTGAAAAATATCCAAGAAGAAGGCAATGGTGAACCACTTCCACCTTGTTGGCAGCTAAATGACATAGATGTGTCAAGGTAGTCATCAGCTGAGATCAATTCAAGAAAGATTTTATTTACTCACTGTAGTAAGTTCTTAGCTGTCTAGACCCTGTATCCTTTAATTCAGACCTAGATTAGGCAAAGTCCTATCCTTAAGCCTTCTGTGGCTTTGAGCCTTCTTCTCTACCAATGAAAGGTAAGTATAGAATCAGCACACTGATCTTGCTGCCAGCCATCCACTTTAGAGCTAAACACAGGGGAAGCCATCTGTACACATTCCAAGAGACTGAGAGTATGCCATCTGCATATCCCACAGGTAGGGTTACTAGATATCTGAACAGGCAAAGGAAGACCCAGACAATTGGAAAGGAGGACAAATGGGGGAAAAGAAGGACACACTAACTGTTGAGCTTTCTTGGCATCTGCAACAAAAATTACAGTGAAAAACTGCCCCCCCCCACCAAAAAAAGTACCCAGGCCTACATGTATATGAAATTACTTTTTCCAGCATCAGAAAGACTGGCTTTTTAATTGCAGGAATGTGCTAGAGCAGGTGAGGACACTAAAGCCTTCAGCGTCTACCTGATTAAAGTCTTGCCAATTTCATTCAGCAGGGCAAGCCAGCCCCAGAGTAGTAATCAACTAATTAAGGTCACAGAGCTGAGCTTGTTAATTTGGGATTAGCATTTACTAGGGAAGCTCTGCACTGTGGAAAAAAGCTGCTCATGAGAAGATACCCCAAAAGCTGGACAATATTTGATTTTTAAGGCTATGCCTGCCGGAAAGAGTCCATGAAGACAAAAAGGAGGACATGTCCTCCTTTTGCCAGGCATCTGGTAACCCTATCCAAACGGAAGTCTAGAAGCGAACACTTTGGGATGGGGCTAGGTCATGCAATTGTGTATGATCCAAACACATGCTTCTGCACCATTTTATCTCTAAGCCCTCTCTTCATACCCTGGAATGAAAAGGATTGTAGAGAGGCCATCCTCTTTTCCTTTCCCTTTCCTTCTCCTCCTTCTCCTCCTTCTCCCAGTAAAGAAAATAGCACACTAGCTTACTGAGCCAAAGTGATGCCATTCATGCCAATAATTCTTAGCATGAATGGCATTCAACCATTCTTCCAAACACACATTAATATACACACACAGACTTTATTTTTGCGATAACAAAGCAAGAGAAGTTACTGACTAATTATCCTTTAATAACTGAGCATAGATTTGAACCTGAACTTCTCTGATCCTTGCCAAACACTAACTACTACATTAGCTGGTTCTAGTAATCACCAACAAGCATTAAAAAGGAACTGCTATTATTCATCTACTGATAGCTTTTCTCATCTGGGACACTTGTTGCTGCTGAGCACTTTTTTCCTGTCTATAAGAAAATCTTCATAATTTAAGCCTGACAGGATGTCTCGAAATTATGCAAGACGAACAGAGAAAAGTCTCCAGAATCTAATCCAGGCCACAATTCCATTTTTAAGGTGGAAATGTCCTAGCTTTGGCAAGTGTGGAATACTTTTTCTCCACCATTAGTTGGAATGGGTACTTTCTGAATATACAACCTCCAAGCACCTCTTTTTAAAGAAATCATTTAATAATTTATTACATTTACAAGAGATTCACACTCCCTTACACATAGACCTATAAAAAAGGGGGAAAATAAAAAAAAGAGGAAAAGGAAAGATCTATTAATTGCTCTGTGAGATTTTTTAAAAAATCATATCCCTCACTGACACAAAAATGTAGATATCTGGCACTAAGATTTGCTATATATACAATATTTCTCCTAATAGCTTAAATGTCAAGTCATTACAATTATTTCAAGAGAGAAAATAGTTTGGGATCATTAAAACTTCACAACCTTCCTCCACTGAACTAAATAACTACACGATCACATAAAAACCCCAGTCGTGAAATGCCATATAATCCTAAAGCCACATAGCTGAGAGTAAACTCGAAAAGAATTTATTTCCAGGCTGCACTGAGAATTTTCTTATCCATATTGTCCTCTCTTCTAAATCCATCCAAAGAACTCAAATCTGAAAACAGACCAAATAAAAATGTACAGAACTGAAACTGTAATGCAGATTGATTTGATTCGTTAAAATTTGAGATAATTCTGCAGAAACTCTACACAACTCCATGTCAACAAACAATTCATAAATTGATTTTAAAAATTCTCCTGTGATGCTATTTACTACTGTAGTTAGAAGAGAGTTGCTGTTTCTCACAAAAATAATTCCCACACATAAAACATGAGAGATAAAAGTGAGGCTAGAATAATACTTTTCAATGACTTCTATATATAGACATATTTCCCCCACTTCGGCTCAGCTCATTTACTTTCTTAGAATGTCTCTCCTAGGATTATGACATGGGAAATTCACAGCAAGATTACATTATTTAACTTTAGATTGCACAAGGAAATCTATTATATACCAAGCACATTCACTCCCTCATTGCTTTTTGGAAGCAGAAATATATGTGCCTGAGGAATTACCACAGCTAATCTGAAGCTCATGAGCCCACCAGTGATGGGCAAACTTTACCCTGATTCTGAGTGAATAAAGTGAATCTTATACATTCTGTCTGAATGGTGAAAATATTAGTATTCATTGGATCAAAATCGTAGCTGCTTATACTCTGAGTTTTACAGATAAATGAGATGTATCTTTGGAACTATGAATTACTTGTGGAATCTCTAGTCATTAGATTGTGCAATCTGTCTTTCTTGATAAGTGTCTTAAAGCTTTGCAAGACAATAATGCTTTTTTTTTGGTTTGGTTCTTCATCATAACTATTGTATTACTAAGTCATTGAAATGATTTCTTCCTTTATTATATCCTTTTTAAAGATATATAGTGGCAAATACCCTAGAATGGAGAATGGACATAGTCACAGAGTCCACTTACTTGACAGTGATGGCTCTATAGAAATAAACACATTTGAAATTGATTGGAGACTACAAGGTCGGTTCATGTGGAAAAAGACTAATGTTGCATACTGTTCCAACTTAGAAATGCTTTGACTTGGTCACTGTTTCCCAACAATCCTGTTGCTTCTAGCTGAATAAAAGGGGAGGGATAAAAAGCAGTCACTGAAATATAGAGAGCCAGTTTGGTCTAGTGGTTAAGGTGCTGGGCTAGAAACCAGGAGACTGTGAGTTCTAGTCCCACCTTAGGCATGAAAGACGGCTGGGTGACCTTGGGCCAGTCACGCGCTCTCAGCCCAACTCGGTGCAATGTAGACTAGCTCCTCGTGGTGCACTCCAGCCGGCAATGTGACTTGTCACGGCTAAATAATCTACACACCTGGCTGCTGGATCTCACAAAGATTTCCCAGCAAGAAAAAGCAGCATGAACACCGAACTGCTATGCCATACAATAATAATTAAAAAAAAAATCCCTGAAATATAGCTATTAGAATGTTTAAACTTGTTTAAAACATTCAGCCAACTAAAGGTAAAGTAGTTCATAAAATTATGAAAACTATGATATCAACTCTTTCATATAACACTTAATGGATTTCACTTTTACTCATCATATTGAATGCTGATACCATTAAAGAGAACTTTTCTTGCCCTGCATGTACATCAACGGCATGAGATTGCTTTCCAAAAGCCGTTTCAGTCCTCTGGTGACTCAACTCTCAACATTTTAATGACAGAAGTTAATCCCCAAAGTAAGGAGGCAAATTGCAACAAATATCATCTGCCATATTGTGGTATTAAGTTATGACTTTTGGGTTTGATTTTATTTATTTTCAGTTTATTATACGATTACAGTGAAACCATAATATATGGAGATTTTTTGAAATGTAAAAAGACCACATATGTATAAAATATAAATATAAATGATAAAATAATAATATAATCATCGTCATACATTGTTATAAATGATGCCTATAGTATTGACAGCTTGTGACATTGTGCCTGACATACTATAGTGGCTCTGAAAGTCCAGATGCTTTATTTATTTATTTATTTATTAAATTTATATACCACCCATCTCACTATAAAAGTGACTCTGGGTGGTTTACAAATAAAAGTTATAAAAACCATTATAAAAATACAACAACACAAAAAATAGAAGATTATGAAAGGGCAACTGAAAGGCAAGAGCATTTTTAAGCCACCAACTATGCCAAGGCTGCCTATCACTCTTGGACCCCCAAGCTCATTGGCTGAGCCAGGTCTTGATGCTCTTCCTGAGGGCCAGAAGAGTGGGGGCCAACCTCACCTCAGGGGGCAAGATGTTCCACAGGCAGAGGCAATGGCAGAAAAGGCTCTCCTCCTCAATCCCACCAGTTGAAATTTTTTAGCCAATGGGGTCCATAACATGCCTTTCCTGCTGGACCAGGTGGGATGGGTTGATGTGATTGTGTTTAAATGGCAACAAAACTTAAGGTAAAGGTAAAGGTTTCCCTTGACGTAAAGTCCAGTCGAATCCGACTCTAGGGGGCGGTGCTCATCTCCGTTTCTAAGCCTTGGAGCCGGTGTTGTCATAGACACTTCTGGGTCATGTGGCCAGCATGACGACTCAGAACGCCGTTACCTTCCCGCCGAAGCAGTACCTATTGATCTACTCACATTTGCATGTTTTCGAACTGCTAGGTGAGCAGGAGCTGGGATTAACAACGGGAGCTCACCCCGCCACGCGGTTTCGAAAAACAAAACTTAAGTCTGGTATTAAGTTGTAGCAAATTTTGGCTGGGATTAAATTCTAACAAAATTACTGAAGAAAACTGAGAAAAACTCAGGACATAGATAACAGGACCACTAATGACAAAAAAGATTAAAAATGCATATTTCATGGAATGAGAAGAAGGAACATAAAGGTGGTGGAGGAGAATGAGCTTTCAGGAGAAGAATCTAAGATAAATAACACTAGAAGGAGAGGATAATCAGAAATGAAGAACTGAAACAAGATAAAATAAAAAAAGAATTAAGAGAAAGATGGCTAAAAGATAGGAAAGAAGTTAGTTGAAGTTGAAAAACAGGAACCTGATCCAACTATATGTACTGGAGAAAATAAAGAAAAAACATGAGAGAAGAGGATTATGTATAGGATGGGTTTGTTGTTTATTCATTCAGTCGCTTCTGACTCTTCGTGACTTCATGGATCAGCCCATGCCAGAGCTTCCTGTCGGTCGTCAACACCCCCAGCTCCCCCAGGGACGAGTCTGTCACCTCTAGAATATCATCTATCCATCTTGCCCTTGGTCGGCCCCTCTTCCTTTTGCCTTCCACTTTCCCTAGCATCAGCGTCTTCTCCAGGGTGTCCTGTCTTCTCATTATGTGGCCAGAGTACTTCAGTTTGGCCTTTAATATCATTCCCTCACGTGAGCAGTCTGGCTTTATTTCCTGGAGGATGGACTGGTTTGATCTTCTTGCAGTCCAAGGCACTCTCAGAATTTTCCTCCAACACCACAGTTCAAAAGCATCTATCTTCCTTCTCTCAGCCTTCCTTATGGTCCAGCTCTCGCAGCCATATGTTACTATGGGGAACACCATTGCTTTAACAATGCGGACCTTTGTTGTCAGTGTGATGTCTCTGCTCTTAACTATTTGATCGAGATTTGTCATTGCTCTTCTCCCAAGGATTAAGCATCTTCTGATTTCCTGACTGCAGTACTGTATCTGACTGCAGTACTGTACTGACTGCAGTCAGTATCTGCAGTAACCTTTGCACCTAGAAATACAAAGTCTTTCACTGCTTCTACATTTTCTCCTTCTATTTGCCAGTTATCAATCAAGCTGGTTACCATAATCTTGGTTTTTTTGAGGTTTAGCTGCAAGCCAGCTTTTGCAGTTTCTTCTTTCACCTTCATCATAAGGCTCCTCAGTTCCTCTTCGCTTTCAGCCATCAAAATGGTATCATCTGCATATCTGAGATTGTTAATGTTTCTTCCAGCAATTTTAAATCCAGCCTTGGATTCCTCAAGCCCAGCATGTCGCATGATGTGTTCTGTGTACATGTTGAATAGGTAGGGTGAGAATATACAGCCCTGCCGTACTCCTTTCCCAATCTTAAACCAGTCCGTTGTTCCGTGGTCTTTTCTTACTGTTGCTACTTGGTCATTATACAGATTCTTCAAGAGGCAGACAAGATCACTTGGTATCTCCATACCTCTAAGAACTTGCCACAATTTGTTATGGTCCACATAGTCAAAGGCTTTAGAATAGTCAATAAACAGAAATAGATGTTTTTCTGAAACTCCCTGGCTTTTTCCATAATCCAGCGGATATTGGCAATTTGGTCCCTAGTTCCTCTGCCTTTTCTAAACCCAGCTTCTGGCAATTCTCGCTCCATGAATTGCTGAAGTCTACCTTGCAGGATCTTGAGCATTGCCTTACTGGCATGTGAAATGAGTGCCACTGTTCGATAGTTTGAACATTCTTTAGTGTTTCCCTTTTTTGGTATGGGGATATAAGTTGATTTTTTCCAGTCTGATGGCCATTCTTGTGTTTTCCAAATTTGCTGGCATATGGCATGCATTATCTTGACAGCATCATCTTGCAAGATTTTGAACAGTTCAGCTGGGATGCTGTCATCTCCTGCTGTCTTGTTATTAGCAATGCTTCTTAAGGCCCATTCAACCTCACATTTCAGGATGTCTGGCTCTAGCTCACTGACCACACTGTCAGAGCTATCCCCGATATTGTTATCCTTCCTATACAGGTCTTCTGTATATTCATGCCACCTTTTCTTGATCTCTTCTTCTTCTGTTAGGTCCTTGCCATCTTTGTTTTTGATCATACCCATTTTTGCCTGGAATTTACCTCCTAATTTTCTGGAAGAGGTCTCTTGTCCTTCCTATTCTATTGTCTTCTTCCACTTCCGCACATTGTTTGTTTAAAAATAATTCCTTATCTCTTCTGGCTAACCTCTGGAATTTTGCATTTAATTGGGCATATCTTCCCCTATCGCTGTTACCTTTTGCTTTCTTTCTTTCTTAGGCTACTTCTAGTGTCTCAGCAGACAGCCATTTTGCCTTCTTGGTTTTCTCTTTCTTTGGGATGTAGTTTGTTGCCGCCTCCTGAACAATGTTGCGAACTTCTGTCCATAGTTCTTCCGGGACCCTATCTACTAAGTCCAGTCCCTTAAATCTATTCTTCACCTCCACTGCATATTCCTTAGGAATATTAGTGAGCTCATATCTAGCTGATCTGTGGGTCTTCCCTAATCTCTTTAGTCTGATCCTAAATTGTGCAATAAGAAGTTCGTGATCGGAACTACAGTCAGCTCCAGGTCTTGTTTTTACTGACTGTATAGATGTCCACCACCTTTGGCTGCAAAGGATGTAGTCAATCTGATTTCAGTGTTGTCCATCTGGTGAAGTCCACGTATAAAGCTGTCTCTTAGGTTGTTGGAAGAGAGTGTTTGTTATGCAGAGTGAGTTGTCTTGGCAAAATTCTATCAGCCTATGTCCTGCTTCGTTTTGTTCTCCCAGGCCATGCTTACCTGTAATTCCAGGTGTCATTTGACTGCCCACCTTAACATTCCAATCTCCTGTGATGAAAATAACATCTCTTTTGGGTGTATTGTCCAGTAGGTGCTGCAGATCCTCATAGAACTGATCTACTTCAACTTCTTCAGCATCTGTGGTTGGGGCATTTATTTGGATCACTGTGATGTTAGATGGCTTGCCCTGAATTCAAATTGAGATCATTCTATCGTTTTTTGGATTGTATCCAAGCACTGCTTTAGCCACTTTACTATTAATTATGAAGGCTACTCCATTTCTTCTGTGGTCCTCTTGTTCACAGTAGTAGATCTGGTGGTCATCTGATTTGAAGTGGCCCATTCCAGTCCGTTTCAGTTCACTGATGCCCAAAATGTCTATTTTTAATCTTGACATCTCACCAATAACCACATCCAATTTGCCCTGGCTCATAGATCTTACATTCCAGGTTCCAATGGTGTGTTGATCCTTAGAACATCGGATTCGCCCTTCACCACCAGCACTGTTGGCTGCTAGCCATCCTCTCGGCTTTGAGCTAGCTGTGTCATGACATCTGGGGCTAGTTGAACTCATCCTTTGTTCCTCCCCAGTAGCATTTTGACCATTTTCTTACCTGGGAGTCTCAACTTCTGATGGTATATCGACATATCTCTGGTTGTACTGATCCATTTAGTTTTCACGGCAAGAATACTGGGGTGGGTTACCATACCTTCCCCGGGGATCACATTTAGTCTGACCTCTCTGTCATGACCTTCCCATCTTGGGTGGCCCTTTACGGTTTAGCTCATGGCGTCATTGAGGTGCTCAAGCTCCAGCACCACGACAAGGTAGCGATCCTTTGCTGAAGATAGTATGGGTAGGGAGTCATATAATTAGGTCAGGAAAAAAAGGAAGTAGGATGTACAATCTAGAGCAGTGCTACTCAACCTTGGAACTTTAAGATGAGTGGACTTGGCTGGCTGGTAATTCTGGGAGTTGAAGTCCACACATCTTAAAGTTCCCAAGTTTGAGGAACACTGATCTGGAGGAAGTGTAGGAAAATCTTTCAATTTGGGCTTCCATTTTCAGATGACTTCTGCACAAGTTGGAGAAGAGCTCATATCTACAAATAATTCGTCTGTTGGAGAGAGAGAGAGAGAGAGAGAGAGAGCACTAAATCATGATTGATTGATTGATTGATTTAAGATGGAACTAATTTTCAGTATTTCTGCTTAAAGGGAATATATTATACAGCTTCCATTGGAAGCTTATTTTTCAGCCATCTCATTCATGAAGTTGAAATTGCATTCATTTGAGAATAGATTTTTTTTTGTTTAAAAACCCAGTTCGAAGATCCTTTTTTTTTTTAATTTCACAGCAGAAATAATAAGATGTGGTCCTGCAGGGTACACAAATAATATAGTGTACAAATCCCTTTCAGATACATTACATCCATAATCCATATGTGCTTTAGAGTTCAAGAACCAATGGATAAGAGCCTTGTTGGCTGAAAGTTGCAAGATGCTTTTTCATCAATAAGTAGTACCATAATTATATGCTATATATTCAAAAAATCAAAAGGAGTTAATATTGGGCTATCAGACTGGGTTTTCTTGGGTCAAGCTGGTTTGTCATTATGTTACTTATTGTTTTCTTTTCTGCCTTTGATTAGCTCACCTGACATGAGACATGGTCACATATCAAGCAAGCCAAATTTCCCAGTGTGTTATTTTTTTTCCCTTCTCTCTCTGCATAATTGGACATTTTGTGTAAGGCTACTTCTGAGTTTTGTATAATTTTTCCAGAAGTTTTTTTTTTTTAAATCACAGGACAATCTCTGAGAGTGACAGAATAGCAGAGCTCTGGCAATGGGGAGGAGGAAAAAAAACACAATTACAAACCCTGGGGAAAGCCTTTTTGGCACAAGGAGGTTACTGCTGTGTAAACATGAAATTTATTTATACTTTGGCAGCAATAAGAAGAGGAGACAGACCCAGACGACTACAAAAACAGACCCGTTGAGCTATAACACAAATTGATTTAAAACATTTTTGTCTCATCACTAAAACTCTCTACCAGGATATTCATGAATATTAAAAGATCAATTCTGCATATTAAACAAGCAAGAAAAGAACAGATAGTACCAACAGAAACAAATTTTACAGCTGAAAAGGTTGGTGCAGAATTATGGTGTACGTTGCCCTTAGCATTGTTTAATTTAAATAAAAATTGCCTCAAGATATCTTCATCAACATTACAGTTTAAATCTCAATCTTGAATATGTTGTATGAAGAAAAAAGCTTCATTGAAGTCAAAATCCTTAGTATTGTCCTAGCATAATTAAACCCAGCTCATTAATTGGGGGTGGGGGGTGGGAATTTAAGTGCATGCTTCTTCCTGTTGTTATAAATGGAATTTTAAAAAGCTTAATCTGAACAGGGTCAAAGCTGAATAATCTTTCTCTTGTTTATAGGAAATGTGGATAAGTAATTTGAAGTACAGAGCCAACATTAATTTGTTTCACATATTATTTGCAATTTGACAGGAAAGAGGAGGAGGAAGTGAAGAGGAGGGAAGGAAAGAACAGGCTGCGCCTTATCCCAAGATGCAGCAAGGAGCCAAATGAAACTTGGGAGTTGTTCATCTAATTTTTAAAAACTACACTTTAAATTAGGCCCAGGCCTCTTAAATATTCCATATGTAGTGTGCCAGAGAGCTATCTGTTTCAGTGTAAGTTTCTAACTTTATATCAATTCACGAACATTTATTTGTTTATGACATCTAGTCTGTCTCATTCCAACATTTCCAAGCACATTATTATATAAATAAATTATTCAAGGAAAAATTGGATTGAATAAAATATGCAAGAAAGCCATGAGGCACTTAGAAGTTCAGGAGATGGAGACCAGCATGGGGGGAACACAAATTCTGCCATACAGAAGAATGAGAAGCAATGTCAGCCTGCAGACTCCTTCACTTTCCTGATCACGTCTTTGAAATGTCCAGTTTTCAAACTTTGAATATTTTACTTGATGAAATCAGTTCAAATAAATAGAAAAAATACATAACACTAAGCGCTGGTACAGTGGCAGCAAGATTAACCGAAGTTCACTTCAGATGAAATTCCCAAGTCCATCTTTAAAAACTCTGCATTGGTTCAATTTCTTTACAGTCTTCTATAGAAATATTACCAATCATTACACTGATATATCTCCAAGGTTATCTAATGGGTGGACAACTAATGTGTTTACATAATGTAGAAGAAGCTGCTATGTAGATATTTCCAGAGCTCATGCCCTTGAAAAATTCTCCCACCCAGAGAAAACTTCCTAATGAAGTAAACCAAAAACATTTTGATAAAACATGCTTTAATTTCATTCTCCAATTTCTTCTTGAAATTGGTTACAGCAGATGCCTGATATGTGCTTTTCCCCCCAATTTATTTTTTTTTCAGTGCAAAAACTGACCAAAAATATGAGTCATCAAACAAAAGGTACATGTCTTCAAGTACTATACGCAAAGAAACATTCTTCCTACTTACACTGACTGCAGATACCTTTTATACATTACTACAGAATTGTAGTTCATTACTAGGAGCTTGAAAATTCAGCAATAGAAGACTTATAATTATGTAAATCAGACCAACAGCTTTCATAAGCCTAAATGTTGCCAAGTAATCATTTTGTCCATACCATAGCTTATTTAATATATTTTGGTGACATGGCTTATATCTAAAGAACAAACAAGTTTGGATTAGTCAAAATTGATTCCAATTTTAGGTTATAGGGATCAGAATATTTGCAAATTAGAATTGGTATGGGCATCTTATTTTTTGCTAGAAAATTTAGAAGTATTTTGCTATCATTTACTCAGTGAAGCCACCACAAATGTAACAGATTGTTGAATGGTTAATTTAATGCTAGAATTTTATATAGATATAGATTCAAATATGTTTGTGTAGAAATTAAGTTTGCTAAGTCTTTACATAAAATCCAGCACTGCCTAAAGCATGGAATAATTCAAAGACTGCTTAAGCAGTGGATTTGGAATTAAGTTACAAATCCTGGTGAGATGAAGACTTGTGTAAGTCTAGTAACTGATGGCAAATTCACAAGATACAACAGACTTAAAGAAAATCTGACTCTTTTCACTATTACAAATCTCTGATATCCCTACTCAGGACTCACAATAAGCAACATAATGTTATTGTTAAAACATTCAGCTAACTCTACTTTATATGGTAACTGTAATCTATTCGTACTTCTCCCAGCAAAATTCCTTCAATTTAATTGGTCTACTCAAATTCAAAGAAATTAAAGTAAATTGAACAAGTATATCAAAGCTCTGGTGGAATACACAATAGTCAGAAAAATGTTGCTGGATTTGATATTTAACATATAAAAATATCAGTATAAGAAAAAAGGAAAAAAAGATTTTTTTTTAGCATTTATTATGAGTTTATTGGGAATATATTGTTCTCTACTTCCATCTCTGCTGCGTAGCCTGATTAGGTGTAAATTGAGAGTTTATTGTAGTTCAGATTAAAGCAGAAGGAGAGATTTATGTTGCTGTAATCCTAAATGGAGGATTGCAACTTCTCTGGGGTTAGAGGTTGAGCTTCTGAGTATGTTAGACTTCTAATTATGTATTAGAAGTGTGACAGGGTCTAAATAAAATCTTAGTGGATCATGAAAACAGGAATACTCTTTTCAATTTTTTAGACAGGAAAATAGGTACTGTAGCCTATAGCTAAGTCTATGACTTAAGCCAAAGGGCCATGGTACTGAACCTAGAATAGTCTATGATTCTAAGTCATAATAGGCACAGATCTATTAATATCTACCAGAGTGGATGCCACTAACAATTCTGTGTTGGTGTCATTGATTGAAGAAATTTCTTATATAACCTATATTGTTGGCAGATACCTGAAATACAGAGAGTTAAGAATTGTGAAAAAATGATGTCTGCATCTCATCATTTATACTATTTACGGCAACAAAGGAAAATCCATGAGAAGAAATGGAACTGGGCTGTGATCCACATTAACTCATTGCCATGGTAAAGAAATATTCATGACAAATCTAGAATCATCAGAAATCTCAACATCAGCCTCTTCCTTTCCCACTTTTAAGCTGTTTTCATGTATTGCATAACTGGCCAAGGAATTTTTTCCTGCTTAAGCTAAATGGCTTGCCATAAAATGGATACCACAATGCTTGCCATTTATCAAAAACATTTTGAGCCTGATTATGAAATCATTGCATAGCCCCAAATAACAACATTTATTTTTGCTACATGTCTGAGATCTTTCATAAATGCTTTCATACTCTAGAAACATCTGACATTACCTTCCATGGATTGAATTCACAATACATTCAAAGTTATAATACAATTTATATGCATCCAATCAATCATAGCAGTTTACATTTTGCAAACAGTCATAAAATATTGTTTTATGATAACAATATCAAATATTGTTTTATCTAGCCCAGTATTGTTGACCAGTAAAGGAAAATTTAATAAAATTAATCATAGGTGGCTTTTTTGTTGCTTAAATGTAACAAACATTTATCTTCTAATCAATGGAGACAGTGGCTAGGTGATTATCTAGATTGTCCACCTCATAAATGTTGGAAGTCCTGGCAAATCCAGAATGCCTTATTAGCACATGGATGGTTGCTCTAGGATGCAAACTCTCTGTGCTATTGAGGAAGCTGTTTGTTGCCACTCCCACTTCTCCCACTCACCTCTCTTCCTCCTTCTTCCACCAACTGAAGAGGCAGTATGGATGCTGCTCTCTTCATCAGGGCCATGCACTTGGCCTTGATGAAGAATTCTGTCCCTATCTTCCATGCAGCTCTTAGCAGCTGTAGGGCTAAGGGTGAATTATGCTTAGGGACAAAAGAAGAACAAAGATTTCATCTTTTCCACCGAACATGGATGTAACCAAACCAAGAATAAAGTCAGTAAGATATTCTTTTTACTTCTTAATCTACTCTGTCTAAGTGTGTGATTCTTTATGTTTGGGAGGACTGAGTGTGTAAAATCAATAACCTGTGTTTCTCTGACATGCTCATTAAAGCTATCTTAGATAATATTCTTTTTATGTGCACAGCTTCCTTCACTGTGTTAGACTCTGCTCCATTATGTGGTCCTAGCTGGCCACTAAATGGCTTTAATAATAAATTTTTGAATGAGTGTATTGAGTGATGTATTTAAACCAGTTTAAGGTTTCCCTTGACGTAAAGTCCAGTCGTGTCCGACTCTAGGGGGCGGTGCTCATCTCCGTTTCAAAGCCTTGGAGCCGGCGTTGTCATAGACACTTCCGGGTCATGTGGCCAGTATGACTCACGGAACGCCGTTACCTTCCCGCCGAAGCGGTACCAATTAATCTACTCACATTTGCATGTTTTCGAACTGCTTGGTGCGCAGAAGCTGGGACGAGCAACGGGAGCTCACCCCGCCGCGCGGTTTCGAACCGCCGACCTTCCGATCGACAGCTCAGCGGTTTAACCCGCAGCGTCCCTTACCAGTTTAGCAAGCTATTAATTCATGTGGAACACTCACTGTTTTGTCTATATTATAAGGTAAAATCAAAACTCTATGAGATCTTTATCAGATAGATTTCCTAATTTGAATGCTGTTACTAACTTCAAAGCTAGAAATTGTTGTGAGATGGAAAATATTGTATGAGTTGTTAATCTGGAAGGGGCAGAACAAAACTAGAAGAGCACATTTTTAGAAAAACTCAAGACTGAAAATAATTAAAGATAGAGATAGGGTTTTTTTTAATAAGCCCAAGATATTCTTAATGTTCTTATGTTCAAATGATGCTAATATTATACTCACTAAAAGGTACTGTATTATAGATTTAGATGGGAAGGTCATAATATGTGCCAATTTGCTTATGAACTGACAATCTATAAAGCTGATGGCGATACCCAGTTAGTCAGAATTTTGTTTGAGAGTTTCTGAAGAAATTGGAAAAAATCACCAGTCAGTCATTCTGCTGGCTTACTGTCTGTTTTTCCTAACACATATAAATTGATATGACACAAGAAATTGTTGCAATTCCTGTTGTTAACTACCAGGTTTATTATTGCAAAATATTGGAAAAGTTAAAAAAAAATTCATTGAAATATGGTATTTAAAAGTGTGGAAAATTGCTTTGGCTGAAAAACTAACAATAATGAAGAACAGAAACAGCCTACAAGGAATGATAAGTTTACAAATGTACCACTATATATACTATATGAATGCTTTCTTTTTCTTTTTTCTAATAAAACAGGTTTGTGTGTGTTCGTGGGTATATTGTGTGTGTTTGTTTCTTTTTGCCATTGGCTTATTTTTATTTATAATTATTTTTTAAAAATTCTTATTTTGGGGTGAGTTTTGGGGATAAGGCAGTTATAACCTTTAGCTATATTTCTGGGTACAGTTTTGTTATGTAATATTTCAAATTACTTAAAAACACACACTGGTACACTGGCTGGCATCATCTCTTTAAGGTTTCAGGCCAGAATTGTTTCAAACCTACCTAGAGATATAGTGACCTCCTCTATACAATGCAGGTGCTCATCCCTTAAAGAAAAAATATTGTTAAGTTGTCTAAACTCAAGCAACTTTATCCCAAAATACTATGTTTAGGATGTACTGCTATGTATAAATATATAGGGGTTGATCTTGAAGAGGATTCAGAAGTTGCAGCTGGTGCAAAGTGTGGCAGTGTGGGCAGTTACGTGCCTTCCCAGTCAGTGCAAGTTCAGTGTGTTCTATGCAATCCATAGACAATATGGTCAAATGAGTTGAGTACACACATAGATTAGACAGAATTTGTGATTCACAGAAACGCCAGCTTTGTATTGAGTTACAAGCCAATACCAGTGTCCAAACATCAATAATAAATTCTCCCATCATGGGCCAGTTCATGCATTTGTTCTATAAGCAGATGGTGTTATGAATTTCACCACAAAAAAGGCACAGGTGTTTGAACAGTATCCATTCACGTGAGGCAGAAGGGAAACTATTATCAGAATATGACAGACATAATCAATTTTAAGAAGGTGAAGCTGGTTTCAGGAATGGTTCCACTGCTAAGGATTTAGTATAATCAAATCATCCTAGGAGACACCAAAGGAAATAAAATAGTTCTGTAAATTTGCAAACACAAGCTATTTTGATGGTGCAAACTTGGTAAGGCTGACTTCTGAATTTCACAAGCACTGCACCACTACAAGATCTATTCCTGGCTCATGCTATGACATCTCCCTTTGAGAATGTTCCAGGATCATGATTTTCCAACCTCAGAAGAAGCTAAAAATGAAAATCAAAACTTACAGATCCAGTGTCAGATTTGCCCCTCCATGGTTGAGCTACTGTCTCTAATCTTGGAAAGGAAAGACAAAAAATCCTATGGCCCAGAGTCATAGTCCTCGAGTTTTTAAGAACTAATCGTTTGAGCTGTCTAATACTTTAGTGTGAGATGGTGAGCCAGGGTGGGTCTGACTTTTTCTTAGAAATCGTAGTGAAACTCCTAAGATTTATTTCTTTTAAAGAGCTGCCTAAGTAAAAGAGTTGTGGTGGTTGTCTAATTACCAAAATGTTTATACAGTGTCTGTGCGTGTGTGTGTTTTATCGTTTGCAGTCTAAGACTAAGATTTTTATTTTAAAACATGGCTATGCATTTGTAAAAGTTGTTTTGAGGCATCGATTGCATTCTTCATTCACATTCACACGCTATCACTGGGCAAGTTCTGTGTTGTCTTGAAACGTCTGTCTCGTTTATAATAGGCAGGTTCTGCAAAGTATTACTAATCTGTACATAGCAATTCGCATTCCTCCAGAACTTGTCAGTTCAAACATCAAGCATATATAAGTCAGCTGTATACAAAATAGGAAACATTTTTACAGGTATTTGGTATATATTAATTAATAGTAAACATTAATTAATGTTGTTTTCATTAGTTATATTTATTTTGCATTCAGATGACTTTTTGGAAGGATACATTTGAATCATAGTAAAATGACTTTCTTAATGTTATGGGAACTTCATTATGTTTTTTTCTTAGCATTTTAAATACTTATCTTGTATTAAACTTTTGTTTAAAGAAATTGCTTTGCTTTTTTGTAAAAAGTTTATTTTTCTTAATTAATTTTACACTGAAGTAAAATAAATAAAAGCATCTTAATGGGTACTTTTTTGGATGTTACTCTATTTAAAGGGTTCTTCATCTCATCTGTTGCCATGATCATATTTGTATTTTCCTTTATTCACCTAAGGCCCGCTTTACCTCTTGTCACGTGACTATATCATATGAACTCTATATTATGAAACCAGAAGAATGTTTCAGTAAACACATTCAGTACAATAGAGTGTTTGCCAAGTATTTATATGGCTACAGTAAAATACAGGGATTCTTAAAGGGGGAAAAAATCCAGATAAATACACCTGATATGTGTGAGTAGTAGTGTCAGCAGAAGTTGGGTACTGTTTCCAAGTACCTGATTAAGTAATATTAAGTAATATTACTTAATTAACATTAATTAATATTATTAATTAAGTAGAATAGATGTACTGTTTGTCACACACTATAAATATAGTATTTTATATAGCTGTGTTGTTTATTCATTTAGTCGCTTCCGACCCTTCGTGACTTCATGGATCAGCCCACGCCAGAGCTTCCTGTTGGCCGTCAACACCCCCAGCTCCCCCAGGGACGAGCCCGTCACCTCTAGAATATCATCCATCCATCTTGCCCTTGATCGGCTGCTCTTCCTTTTGCCTTCCACTCTCCCTAGCATCAGCAGCTTCTCCAGGGTGTGCTGTCTTCTCATTATGTGGCCAAAGTATTTCAGTTTTGCCTTTAATATCATTCCCTCAAGTGAGCAGTCTGGCTTTATTACCTGGAGGATGGACTGGTTTGATCTTCTGGCAGTCCAAGGCACTCTCAGAATTTTCCTCCAACACCACAGTTCCAAAGCATTGATCTTCCTTCTCTCAGCCTTCCTTATGGTCCAGCTCTCGCAGCCATATGTTACTACGGGGAACACCATTGCTTTTACTATGCGGACCTTTGTTGTCAGTGTGATGTCTCTGTTCTTAACTATTTTATCGAGATTGGTCATTGCTCTTCTCCCAAGGATTACGCGTCTTCTGATTTCCTGACTGCAGTCAGCATCTGCAGTAATCTTCGCACCTAGAAATACAAAGTCTTTCACTGCTTCTTTATATAGCTACATGAAGAAATAAACTTAGATTTTCATGGCAGAATAGCCACATGTGCTTACCACCAAAGAACAAATACCTTACCAAAATAAAAATTGGATATAAAATTGTGAGCATCATTTGTACATATAGTTCAAATAATTACTTCTCCTTTAAGGATATGAAATAAATCCTACCTTTAGTGGGCAAGCTAGTATGACAAGGTGAACTGAGTATCATAATTGGGCATGTTTACAGTGCTCAAGACTATGCTATGAGAGGGTCCTCAAAAATTCACTTTTTGGAATGTACACCGACAAAGGAATGGATGTAGCTGTGAGCTTATATATACAAGGAAGCATGTCTGTTTTTGGGATCTGTTATGATGGTATACTAATGTAACCTCTTCTTCCTCACATAATGTTGAAACCGTTTATTACCAAACTAAAATACAGTTATCTAAAGAAATGGCCATCTAGGCCACTCCATAGCTTAGATGGGAGAGAGGCACAAGAATTTGAATATTGATTTCATTATACAAAGGACTCACATCTAATACATAGCAATCACTAAAATTATTTCATAATAACTTCTATCATTAAAATTTGTTAACAGGAATTTCTGTATTCTTGTGTAGCTGTTTAATTTGTTCCAGTCTAGTCTGCCAGGAAGAGCTAATATGCAGGCCCTTTTAGCTACTATCCAATCAACACTCAATAAATCCTGTATTCATTTGCTCATATGAATCTGAAAGTTTCACATTCAAATTAAACTCTTTTGGGCTACCCTTCAGCAATGGAAATATATAAGACTGCTCCAATTCTTTCCATTTACAACAATGAAGAGCCAGGCTTATTCTTTGCTCTAAAGATCTGTCACACTGAGCCCTTAAATGCAAGGACCTTCCCTTCCCTTCCCGCAAACAAGAGTGTAATTCTAAGCTAATGTTGTTCTAAGAGAGGCTTACTGTTGAGGAGAATGTGGCCAATTAAACAATGTTGAATTACCATACAGGTAGTCCTTGCTTGACTTCCACAACTGAGACCGTAATTTCAGTTGCTAAGTGAAGAGGTCATTTATCAAATCCGACCAGATTTTACAACCTTTTTTGCAGTGGTCATTAAGCAAATCACTGTGGTAGTTAAGTGAACCACGTGGTTGTTAAGTAAATCACATAGTTCCCCACTGATTTTACTTGTCAGAAGCCAGCCGGAAGGTTGAAAATGGCGACCATGTGACTATAGGACGCAAATTGTGACTGCAGGGATGCTGCGACAGTCGTAAGTGTGAGCACCGGTTGTAAGTCATTTTTTTCAGCACTATCATAAGTCTGAACCACCACTAAATGAATTGCTGTTAAGTGAGGACTACCTGAACCTCTCTTCCTGGACCACTGACTAGTGCTGATTACAATTATAATTCAGTAATATATATTTACTTCTAGGGAAGGCATAAGTCCTAAAGCATAATATTTCAGATTAATAAAATCATAAAATGAGGACAAAGCAGGCATAGCAATTTCAAAATTTTGTTTGCTTTCATAACTTCATGTAGCTTAATAACATGAAATAAACTACTAATTTTAAAGAAATGGATAACTATCATTCCAAGTTATGTTTCTAAATCTTAAACTATTGTTACCAATAATACCCCCCAAAAACTGCCAATCTAAATTATGTAGCATAGCATAGCATGCAGGAACTTAGAAATAATTAGCCAGTTAATCATATATTAGGTCTAGACTAGGTTTACCTCCCAGCATAGCCATAATTTATAGCTCTGCTGGGAGACTTGATTATGAGCCTAATGATTCAGAGGCTGTTAAATTCTCTGACTAGGTTTGGTCCTCTAACTTGAATAACAGCCTGGTGTGCATATGTTAACAGGCAAGGAGTCCACACTCTGAATAGCTTCACCTGTTGTTTCTTGAGACAAAGAGCTGAAAACTTGTATTTTAAAAATACTTGTGGCCTTGATTCAAAAGCATAGTTTATATCTCTAGTAAAAGCTGCAATTCCCTGTAGCTTTCTGCTTACTTAGGAAACAGAAAGGATAGTGCCAGAAAGCAGCATGTGGAAGGAACGGTAATCTGAAGCAGAAGCGATGCCCTTAATTCATTTGTCGCAGGACCTCCCTATTGCTTGCATCACCTATGACTATAATCTGGCTTTTAATAGCTCATATAAAAAGACTACGTCCCCCACTCTTACCTTATACCAAGAAAGAGCTATGCAGACAGAAGTGAAGCACATTATGTTCACCCTACTTGGCAACCTTGTTCCTGAACCAGATGTAATTAATAGGCTCCAATGGTGGTCGTGCAGAAATAAAAGCAGCAGCCCTGGCCAGGCAAGGTGCATTTATTTAGAAATTGTAGGAGCATGATGTAATCTATGGGAAATGTTCACACTGGGCCAGGTCTCTAAACTGTGAGGCACATATGTTCCTAGGATATGTTTGCTCTCTTGAAAAATGCACAGCCATTATAGATTCATCACACTGGCTGAGATCCTTGAAGTATTCCATGAATTATACAGTATATATTATCAGACCTCCCTGCAACCTGGGAGGAACAGGAGGCTCACTTTTTTCTTAAGGCTGGACATTGGCCATTCCATGTGAACAGCTCGCTTCTGACCCTCCTCCCCAGCTGGGACAGTAGCTTGGTTCAGACTCCTGAAAACAGCTTGTAGCATTCTGATTGACAAGGAATTGAAAATGTTCAGCATGATCCTTTCTTGTAAAAACAGAAATGGTGCTGCATGATGACGTCAGAACTATAAAAGGCATAAAGTACTATAAGAGAGATATTACCGATGATAAAACATTGTGTATATAGCTGTTCAAGGAAATAAACAAATAAGCAAGTATTTATTTCAGGCCGCTTTGATAATGGAGAATACTTGTTGATAAAGCCATATTCACCTACCACTAAAAAAGAGAGCTAAGGTTGAAGATAGAGCATAACACCTACTTAAAATGTTGCCATTAAACCAAATTCCTTTAAAAAAAAAAAGGATGCCAGGGTGATTAGGATGTTATTTTATTTAGTAACGAGATGTATAGGGAGAGAATAAAAGATCTTTGGCCTTTATTGCTGTGTGCTATGTAAATACCACCTTGAAGCTTGAACCTTTTATAATTATGAAGGTAGAAGGGGAAATTTTTGGAAAGTGGAAAAAGAAAACAAAAATCTTTTTCTCTTCCTTCCTCTTTGTGTAATGCAGAATATTTTATCATCCCAATTGCAGTTCTCAGCTGGCTGACATTCTAAACAGGCCCAATTCTTAACATAGCCATAGTTTCCAGGCACTTGATCAGTTCTTTGGGCTGATTCTAATTTGTCTAAGAAACAACCGAAGCCATATTCCCTAAATCTTTAGGTAAAGGTAAAGGTTTCCCTTGACGTAAAGTCCAGTCGTGTCCTACTCTAGGGGGCGGTGCTCATCTCCGTTTCTAAGCCTTAGAGCTGGCGTTATCCGTAGACACTTCCGGGTCATGTGGCCAGCATGACGACATGGAACGCTGTTACCTTCCCGCCGAAGCGGTACCTATTGATCTACTCACATTTGCATGTTTTCAAACTGCTAGGTGAGCAGGAGCTGGGACTAGCAACGGGAGCTCACCCCGCCACGCGGTTTCGAACCGCCGACGTTCTGATTGGCAGCTCGGCGGTTTAACCCGCAGCGCCACCGCGTCCCTATTCCCTAAATCTTTAATCCTGTGCAAAAATGTGAATGTACTTTACATTCTGATTTTGACATTCTTTGCTATTGTAAAAAGCAAATAACATTTCAACATTCAATGCTTTCCCAAAATGTTTGGATTATTTTGTGTCAGGCTGACTTGATTAGAAAGTAAAATATTTATGAGTGAAGTTCTAGGATTATTTAATCTTTAGGATCACAAGTCATGCAACCCATATATTTGGGGTGGCATCTTAGTGAAACTAAGTGACCTCTAATGCTGTCACAAATACTTACCCATTATTCATGCACAATATAATATATTGTAATGATAAGGTATTAACTGAAAAGAAAGACTTCATGGATCTTTGCTTTCTGCAGTATGATTTCTCAATCATACTTGAGAGCAGGAATTAGAGATACCATGATTTCTGATCCCATAATTCCCAAAGCAGATAGGTTGTAATACCTTGATTTCAGGTGCACACTTTAATTTCCTCACAACTCTTTCTTTTCAGAAGTACTCTGAATGAAATTATTTGCTATGATAAGCATACACATTCTCAAATACACACCACAGGTCAAGAGCATATCACACAGAATTCCTCCATTATGACCACTGCATTACACCAGGGAAAGGAAACCCTTTAGACAGAGTCAATAGGCAAAATATGTTAATTACAAAAATAATGAGTCCAAATGGCTCTGTTACCCTCTGTTGTGCACTTGACAAACAGGAGAGATAAACATGGTCTGTGCTGCCCCAGAAGATTCCCCTCTCCACAAATATGGAAGATTCCAAGACTACAGTCACACCAATATCAGTGTGTGATATTGTGTGATATCACATCAATATCAGAGATGTTCACAAACAGAAAATAGTCTACCAGCATTGGAGGAAGAGTGAATAGACAAGATTCAAACACATCCAAACCAAAAGCAAAACACTAACATGATTTATCTAATTACTCATTGCATCTAGTAGCCTAGGAAATTGGATTGTTCCTGAGTCCTGAAAGATTATACAGTACTCCACAACCTGGAGTCAGTTGAAATTCTCCCTTTCCCACAGCCAGAAGAGGCTCCCTGGCTATTTAACCTCAAAATTAAAAAAAACAGTTCCAACAAACATCTTCCTGGCTATTTAACCTCACAGTTGAGGTCCAGTGAGACAGTAAATGCTTACGTTCAGTTGACTGCGTGTCCTATTTTTATCTGAATGTTGTTTATTCATTATTTCATAAACTGAGTTTTGTGTTTGTTTTAAACTAAAAAGGGGAAGAGTCTTTTAAACTATTAAATGGAAGGAAAGCCATCCATTTCTTATCATTTCAACAATTTTACTTGAGTAATAGCATACAGGATTTCCTAGCCTGCCTCCAGACAACTACTTTTATTAGATTGTGAAATAATGTTTTTTAAAAATCTCATAGTAATTGATAAATTAAATGAACAATAGTATTGCACCTGAAAGCTGTAAAAAATACATTTTTTCATAAAGTTAAAGATGTAAGGGCCATCGTTGGGGCTGACATTTTGATATGTAAAATGAGTGTCTTACAACAAAGCTAGTATCTTGCATTGCAATGTAAGTGTTAACAATGACATAATTTATGTTAGATGACAGGTAGTTTAGTGAAGATTGCTATTACATTGCTTTTATGCTACTCATTCTCATATGCTGTAGGCAGCTGCCAAACTAGATCTTTGCCGCTGACCTGGATGGTGGAGGTACTCGGGCTAGTCTCTAGATACTCAGTCTTCTTGATATTGAGGCACAAACTGAATTGGCTAAGATGATCGTTTTATGTCTGAACACAGCACTGGAGTTCTTCCCTGGTTGTAGCTGTGAGCAAGACATAGTTGGCATAGAGCAAGACCCAGGGGACACTGTGATACAGGTCTCACATGATGGTATCGATGACAAGAATGAACAGCAATGGTGATAATGCCAAGCCTTGGTGCATGCCCACTTTCACAGGAAAGCTGTGAGAAAGGCCAGTGGTGCATCTCACTTGGTTGCTGGTATTAATGTAGAGCATCCCAACCCATTTTATAAATAGTTCGGGCACACCATAGTCATGTAGCGTGTACTGTATCATATCAGCTGATGCAGAACAGAATTAAAAGCTTTTCCTAGGTTGAGGAAAGCCAGGTGTAATGACTTCTTCTTTTCTCTATGCTTCTCCATGAGCAATTGTGCCAGTGTACAATTGTACTCAAGCCTTTGACAAAACCACTGGTTGATACCCGATTTAAACGATGTCATGAAGGCTCTGGTTGAGGATCCACTCAATTTTTTTAAATCTTCAGATTAAAATACCACTACCTATATATCCAATAACAGTAGAGATTTCATATTATGATATAATTATTTTAGAATAATTATTAACCCAAAAATAAGATGAAAAACTTGATAATAAAACTAGAGCCATGCTCCCTGACAAAAATGTGAAACCATAAAGAAAAAATACGCATTTTAAGTGCCTTTGTTCTGAATTAAAACTCACTTCCATCACACCTTCACATGGCCATCCATCAAGACTTCCTTAATAATGGCAGTGCTCTTCATATCAATATTCCAAATAGCCAAATAAAAGAGTCAGGACAAATTCTATGTTTTATTTACATGAATTACACAAAGGGTATTATTTACATTATTTCCTGGGCAATTCCCAGTAGCATTAAAACAAACAAACACACAAACAAACAAACAAAGAAAGAAAACCCAGCCGAGTGGAATGGATTTTATGGAGCTAGCTCTATTTTTTTTTTTAACTCTTCCTGGTTAGAACCCTCCCAGTCCATTCTATTACCTCAAGTCTCTAATGAATGGGAAAAGGCTGGATATTTTGAAAAAATGAAAAACAAAAAACAGGAAGAGGTGAATGCTCCTGTCCCAAAGCACTGTCTGGTCTGCCTCCTCGCCAGCCTTTCTGGTGATAGTAACCTTGGTTTGATGGAAGCTGGACTATAACTCTTTATATTTCAACCTGTACAAGATGGTGGAATCAGGATGGTAATAATGATGTTATTACAAGAGTCAATCTGACTCTTGTAATAACATGAGCTATTATCTGAGTAATTTGAGCATCATTCTCTGAGTCCAGTCTTCTTCCTTCTTCCCTTGTCCTCTATGGTATTACATACAGGGGTGGTCATTCTTTTTAACCTACAGTTTTTTTCACATATATATGAATTTTGATAGATATCCTTTAGAATATTTCTTTTTGTGTAATTAGCATTTTCATTAATTGGCCTTTGCTTACTCCAGTGTACAGAATCTTAGAATTGTCACCGTCATTCAGTGAGTTGCTCTCCTTCTGTTTCTTTACATGACTGAATGTCAAAAGTTGCCCACTACATTGGATTTGCAAAGTCTCTTCCTTCATAATTCTAATTAACGTATGATGTACGATATGGTAATAATGGTTCATTTGGCTACAATGGTTCTTCTTCCTTGAATCTTTGGCATAAATCCTGTTATTAGCATTTCATGTTTTTCCTGCAAGAGCATCTTGGACTGTTCTACTCTTTCTTATTCTAGAATAAACCAAATAATATTGCTCAAAGCTCAGTCATAGCTTTTTTCAAACCCCAACAAAAATCACAGAGAATGATGCTAAATAAAAATCAGGCTCTGCCCCATTTGTTTTTTTTAATTTGCTTGTAATTTCTTAACAAGTATTTGTCTGGCCCATAAAATATTTACAGCAAGAAAGAATCCTATCTGTGAATACAAAATGTTTAAGCTAACAATAATGAAATGGTGTGCCATTAACTGTTTATACTGCTTCAGGCATACCATGAATTGAAAAGATAAACTTGATTTTTTTCATCTATCTGAGCAACTATGGCGTTAATTAGCAAAGACTCTAGGCAATTCAGAAGCACAATTTTTCTTAACTGGGAAACAAACATCAGTCTAATTACATGTCAAATCCAAGCTTCCTAAATCGTTATCTTGATCCCAGTCCCATCCCATCATACCGCAACTCTGTTCTCTTTCACCTGAACATTCCTTGGAATCCTGGCACCTATAATACTATTGCTGTGTAATGATGGTTCCTACAACCCTTCTTGTTGCTGCTCACAAGCTAGTAACAGATTAGTTGTAGAAGAAAGGAAAAAGATTCCTCAAATTTTTGTCTTTTTTCTAACATGTTTCAAGATAAACTCACAGGGCAGGCACAATGGGAACTATATTTATGAAAAAGAGAGCAAAAGGCGACAAAAAGAACAGCAGCAAAATGGTCTGTTTGCAGAATCCATGACACAACTGAGGCCTCTTTCTTTCTTTTATAGCAAAAGTACCAATTATGTAAGTCTAACCTTAAAACCATTTCCATCACCACATGAATGTGTAATGAAACCAAACAAGCCACCTCTCCACCCTCAAGACAGATTGATGGACTGGATGGAGAGTTGGTATTTAAGATTAATTTTCTAGATAAGACAAACAGCCCATCAGCTACTGTATCCTGTCTCTGAGGTCATATCACAGCCAGACATCTTGAGAAAAAGAAGCAAATGAGCTGATGGCAAGCAATTATACAGTGCTGAAAATTAGTGCTTGCTCTTTTGAATCATAGAGGGTTTTATGATGTTTTTATAACAGGCAAGGAATATTGAGCAACACTGTAAAGTTTCTTTATTATATATTTTGTAGAAAGCACATCAAAACTTGGAAACAAAGAGGCTGTCTCTGATCCAAATTATTATGGAGTGCTGCAATATTGCTATTAGCTCAGAAAGCATGGATGCAGTGTTTTGTTCTTGCTGTTTTTAAAGCTTAAAATGCTTGCTTAAAATTCTGAACTGAATATCAGAATATTTGTGATCCTTTTTCACAGCCTGAATAGAAAGTTCCATATTAATGGGAATATCAGTATTCATTCCTCCCTGCCTTCCTTCCCTGCCTTCCCTTTCCTTAATCCCTCCCTTATTCCCCCTTCCTTCCTTCCTTCCTTCCTTCCTTCCTTCCTTCCTTCCTCCCTCCCTCCCTCCCTCCCTCCCTCCCTCCCTCCCTCCCTCCCTCCCTCCCTCCCTCCTCCCTGTTCTTCCTCCCTGTTCCTCCCTCCTTCCCTGTCCCTCCTTCCCTCCCTCACCTCTGCACACCCTCCTCGACCCACACCACACCCTTGCATACCCTCCCTGACCCTCACATCCCCTCACACTCTCTTGCGTCCTCCCTGACAAGCACCGTGCCTCTTGCGCACTCCCGCACACCCTCCCCAACCCTTGCCATACTTTTCATGCACCCTCTTGCTCCCTCCCTGACCCAGCAGCAGCCATTTGCCTGCCTGCTCACCTTGGACTTGCAACTTCCTACCGGCTTCCCCAGACTTTGCTTGTAGGAAACTGGCAGGGAGCATCAATAATCACTATTGAGCTTGGACTTCCTGCTGGCTTCCCCATTGACTTGTGGGAAGCTGTCAGGGAGCATTGGAAAAATCAATCACGTGACCACAGGTGATCGCAGCAGCACAGCAGCACTGAAGCGGCCACAACTTTGCCAAATTTCAATCCCACAGAAGTAATGGGTCCTGGATTTTGGATGCCTTATGTAAGTTAGCCCATTTGAGGTATCTTGGTTCCAAAATTGTTGCCCTATGATGCACTGCTTCACCCAATTGAAGGTTACAAACAGACACAAGAGTTTTTGTAGTATATAGATGGAAACTGAAACTTAATTTGACTACTATATTAATTTATTATTATGTTGATTTTATTGCATTTTATATGTACGCTCTGTGAATTACCTATCATCCTTTTGATTTAGACAAATTTCATAAACAAACAGTTAACAAATAAAATGTTATTTCTGGCTCCTAAAGAACAGGTATCTACATGTTTATAATATTAAAAAAAATCTGGATTGCAATTGTTTTTAATATTAAACACTTGGGTGCTAATTTACTTGTTTATTCTCCAAGCCTCATAGTTCCAAGTGAATATGCAGTCAGTTTTCCTTAATGCTGTAAACACTGCTATGAATCATAAGTAGAATAAATTTATAGCAACATGCCTATGATGCAAATGATGATTTACATTGTATTTTGATTATTACTTAGAAAGCATACTGTTCAAATATTCAATGATCTGTTGCTCTGGATCAATTGCACTAGCAAGCATTTTTTAGAATATATAGGATTAGAATTGATTTAGTTGAAGTTTTAACATAATATTCAATAACAAAGAATTGGTAATGGGAATTTAGCGTTCTCCCATGGCTGCCAATATTGAGATTTATTTGCATGTCTTCAAGCTGCCTCCCACTGCCATGTTTAATCCAGAGACTGCCATCCGCTATTAAGAATGCAGTACCAGCAAGCATATTATAGACCATTATTCAAGTTTTACTGCCCAGGTCAATCATCCACCTCATGTTCAGTATTTGCAATTGAAAATACGTTCTGCAACTTGAACTGCAATATTCCTGATCATCTAACTCCATTAAACTGTCATGCTTCATTAGCTGTCAACTAAAAACAGATGATTTTTCAGGCTTTATGCTATTTTATCCAGATGCTCTTTATTTATATTTATATGGTATGCCAAAAAGATAATGCATTCTACCAACAGAAATGTGTTCTCCCTTTGATTGCTTTTCTTTTTAAACAAAAGTTGAGAACCTGATGGCCACTCAGACACACAGTCTGAACAGACATACTTAGGTTTATTGCAATATCAGACTTTTTAACAGGGACTTTTTAACAGACATCAATAATTTCTTTCGATTGTATCACCCAATAAGGTAGCTTTTTATGCACATGCTGAAATTCATTTACAGTAGAATCTGTTCACTGATAATGCTATATGTATTTTTGAATGTTGATTGATTCTTCATATGAAAAACACAGAGCAGCTTTTTCCTTCTTACCAAAGTCACTTTGTGGTTGAAATAAACAAGACTGGGCTGCCCCTGTTTTTTAAACTTGAATTTTTATTTCAGTTTCTCTGGAAAGTTTTTCTTATTTATGTAAAGATATGGCCAGCTTTTATTCAAGTTATTATTGTATACACTGTATATAGTCTTCAATTGTTTTCCTAATAATTCTTATCTTTCAAGGATGCTCTTCATAAATTTTTATTTTATTTATTTTATTTTTTTATTTCTATTCCACCTTTATTATTTGTATAAATAACTCAAGGTGGCGAAGATACCTAATACTCCTTCCTCCTCCTATTTTCCCCACAACAACTACCCTGTGAGGTGAGTTGGGCTGAGAGAGAGTGACTGGCCCAAGGTCACCCAGCTGGCTTTCATGCCTAAGGCAGGACTAGAACTCACAGCTTCCTGGTTTCTAGCCCATTGCCTTAACCACTAGACCAAACTGCCTCTTCATATTACTCTTCATATTACTATTATTCATATTACTCTTCATATTCTTCATATTACTCTTCAAATTACTCTTCATATCAATCAAATGTTTATTATGGCCATAGACCAGCATAAGGGGGTTATGTAACATGGAGATTATAATGACAACAATGAATTGCATGGAATGATTCATGTATTAAATTAAAACATTTGCTCAAGATCACTAGTGGCTTAGTAAATATTCAGTGTCTTGTCTCTGTGTGCATATGCATACATGCATACGTACATGTACCTACTGGTCGATTATTATTTTGGAAAAAAATGTACATTCTGCTTTTAAATACATTTCACAATTATATCATCATGCCTTCTATACATTTTATTTTTAAAAAACCTGTAGTTCTGTATGCCAATGAAAGTTTTGCACGTACTCTGCATTCCTGTCTCCAAGAATACTGGCACTACTCAGTCATTTGCTTGCAAAGCACATTAAATCAAGTTCTGGGCAATTCACAAAGGTTAGCTGAAAAAAATAAAACTAATTTTTCCAGTAGCATCCTACTGACAATTATATTGTGGGAGTAAATATGGTCAATGATCCTTTCAAAAACTAAGAAACATTGCAATATTTGGTCGTCAGTCAAGCGATGTAATAGGAAGCAGATAATTCCATCAGTCTCAGAGTAATTCTATCAGGCTTAATTTGTTCAGCTGCCACTGTCATTTGGTCAGACTCTAGCAGAGAGATGACAAAAGGGACAAGCAACTCTGGTGAACTTGAGACACCCCCTCTTCCTTTTTCCATTCCAGATGGTCATTATAAAAACTACAATTTATTTGTAAGATTGGTGTCTTGAGTTTTTTTTTTTAACACCATCTAGCTCCACCCTTTTTCTCTTTTGTGTCATAGCGTTCAGATTATAAGCCTATGGAAATATATTTTCTTAGATGCCTTTTTTTGGAGGGGAGGGTTGCATCAAATTTGGCCAAATGTTGAGCTTAGATTAGATTAGATTTAAATTAGATTTAAAATGTTAATTGCACTTGGTGACCAAATTTTGAGTTAAAACCTGGCCACTTCAGAAAGTATTCATAGTTATCAATGGCAAAGCATGAATCTGTCTAAATTAATTAGAACAAAATCTAGATTTCTTGAGGTTGATAAACTAGAGTGATTCACAACTCCACTTTTTAACCATAAGAAGCAGTTTACTGGGTTTTTCCAGCCACAGTGCTTTCTTCTTCTTCCTCCTCCTCCTCCTCCTCCTCCTCTTTAACTTTATTAAAGTTTCAGAATATAGATAAAATACAAAAATATAGAAAATATTGAGGAAAGACTAAAAGAAAAAAGATAAACTAAAACGTGCAGAAATAGAAATGCAAAAGAAGTGACTTCAGACCTTCTCCAGAACAGATAAAAATAAATAATATGTTAACCTCTTACTCTAATTCTAACCATAGTAAACATTATTTCTATAAGCTATAACAATCTAATCATCAAAACCCCAAATCAAAACTTCATATATTTCAGTTACAAGCAAAAAGTCCCAAAGCGGTCTCCACATAGAAACAAATCTAGCCAAATTATTTTCATTAATCAATGCTGTCAGTTTCGCCATCTCTGCCAGTTCCATTAATATCACCATCCATTCTTCCACTGCGGGAGTTCTTCCACATTTGCGCATACAAAAGTCTTGCTGCCATTGTCATATACAAAAAGAGAGTCTCAAATTTTGTTTCAAGTTGTTTATCCCTCAAAACCAGAAGAAAAACTTCCAGTTCCAATTGTATATTCATCTTAAGAATCTTTTGAATTACAGTATAATACATATCTGCTCCCAATATTGCTTAGCTTTCTTGCAAGTCCACCAAAGGTGGTAAAAAATGCCTTCACCTTGGGAACATTTCCGACGTATATTTGATACCCCTTTATATATCTTTGACAGCTTATCAGGTGTTAAATACCAATGGTACATCATCTTATAAAAATTCTCTTTCATATTGTAATTCAATGTAAATTTCAGACCTTTGTTCCACATATTCTCCCACTGATCAAGCATCCATTAGAAGACAATCTTGTTTTATATTTACTCCAAACTCTTAATATGGCACATCTAACAAAATTATTTTTGAAATCCATATTAACTTTAACTTTATCATACCATAAATAGCCATGCCACCCGAATCTCAGATCATGCCCCTCCAATTCCAATAATTTCTTATTCCTCAAGGTCACCCCCGCCTTCATCCAAAGCAAAAAAGCAAGTATCAAAGTATTTCAAATCAGGTAATCCTAACCTTCCTGGCTATTCATAATTCATCTCTGTGATTGAGAGAGTTTTGATAACTTTTGTTTTTCCAAATATTCATCTGTCTTTTGCAAAAGAACCTCTTGTTTTTTATACAAATTTGAATAAAAATCATAAAAAGACTTCTTCCCCGCCAAGATAGCATAGGGAAAAAAGCTCTCCACCTAAGCTCCTAATGCTTTTCTAGACTATTAGGATAATAGTTACAATTCAGATCTATTAACTCATTTTCAACCCACTCCTCTTATCCTCATCTTGCAGTTATATTGTTTGATGTTTTAGTTTTTTAAGTTTTATGAGTTTTGTTGAGTTTTATTAAGTTTCAGAAGTGAGGGACTGAAATACTAACATGCCCGGCAGGAGTAAGAATAGCATTGTGACAAAGGCAGCTTTAAAGAGCTGAAACAACAAGCATGGGAGAAAAACTTCAAACCAACTGGAAGAAGATAAGCAACTTTAAAAACAGGACTGACTGAATAACAAAAAGAAGGTCTTGCCTCTTAAATCAACAGCTGATAAGTATCATACCTTATTTTACTGGGACTCTGACAAGCTTCTATCCTGTGATAAGGATTTTAAGTGTAATAGACAAAGAGGGAGAAGTAGCTTGAGTGGGATTTGAGACTGATGAAGCTGACTTAACTGGAAACTCATTAGAGGTGAATGCAGCTCTGTCCTTAGTTGCAAAAAACTGCCTGCTTACTGCCCACCCAGTCATATCTAAATTTGATCAGCTGTTGGAGGCCAACAAAAAGCTAGAGGAAGTAAAAAGGCTAGTAGAAGAAAGATTCCCTAGCTTTGTAAAGGAAGGTGAGACAGCTGGTTAGAATGGCAATACAGGGGAGAATCATCATGATCCACTGACTCCACACTCAGTGACACTGAATGAAGCCACAGCAATGCAAGAATCATTGGATGATGCTAATTTTGCCACCAGAGAGTTGGATTCCCATGAACAGACACAGGATTTGTTTGAGGAAACATGGGCCACATCAGAGGTGGAGCTTCTTTTCAGCCTTTAATTGTTGTCCAAACAGAAGGCAATGATAAGGGCAAAGGAAACTACTAGAGCTTTGCATCTGGGGGTGAGTCCATGCTGGATTTGTTTGAAAATGAAATTACAGGAGGAGTAGGAGGCAGAATGTGAAAAGGAAACCAAGGGGAAAAGGGATAGCTAGAGAAAGAGATCCCTTGCCCACATTGTCCCCAGTAGATTCTATCTTCCCTGAAATCTCCAGTTCTGGTGAGACATTGGAATCCCAACGTCTCAAATCTTCAGAGTCTGATCTGCTGCCAATTCTGAGATCCCTATACTATATGCAAGATAATAAACACTACCTCTTGGATGCTCAGCCAGTGAACATTCAGTTTTGGACATTATGAATCAGCCGGCTTGGGACAAGTGTCGGGAAAGAAGCTATGGTCTTATACAATTGACTGTTGGCCACTGCATGTTTGAATCCATAGGATGACCTTCCTTTCTTTTCCCCAGTATTCTACAGGAAAGATCTCTCTTTGCAGTTATTCCTTTCTCAAGACCTTAAGATGGGGTTACAGCCTGCTCATGAACTTTTCATGCTGCTTACAAATTAGCAAAATGATTTGCAGCAAGGCTAATTCCAATTCTGTGGGACCCAGGTTTCAACTTTCTGCTGGGGTTGGGGCTTGATTGACAGGGCAGTACCCAGTTGGGCTTGCTCACCATCTTTCAATCTCACAGTATTCTAATACATCCAACTGTATAATACATCCAATTGCTTGAATTCTTGGATGGAACAAAATATTTAAAGGAGGATCCAACAGTAATAGTAGATCCTACCCAGAAAATCAGATCCAGGAAGCCATTAAGGAAGCTGGGTGCTCTTCCTTCCTTCCCAAAACTAAGACCAGTGTTTATATACACCTTGGCTGCCATCTTGACTTTTTTCATCCCTCTCCCATGGACATTCCTGGCTGTGTAGTATTTCCTTTGGGACCCACAAGATTGTGGGACCCCAAACTTGTCTCGGGTAGGTAATTTTAAGGGTATTCCTTTTCAAACTCCAGAATTGTTGGACAACATAAACAATGTGACTAGCAAAAAAAAAAAAAGATGAATTAGGGTCAGATGTTTAAACCTTTAACTGATTAAAGATAGAGAGGTTTCTACAGGTTGATATCACTTTCCCTAGCTTAAGTTAGCCCAAACATCTAGAGTTTGTGTATAGGTGCACTGTTCTTCTAATATGCATTTTTGTACACATAATTTCTGCCTTGTTGCTGGGTGACAAATGTCGTCAATGCATTAGGGGTTTGTATGCATTTTATCCTAATTAAAGATGTTTTCACCTTTTGTTTCTTTGTCTATAAATAAATTAAAAAAATTAAAAAAGCCACAATGCTTCTGAGAGGTATGTTGAATCTTAATGTTTTATCTAAGTTAGTTTTGTGCTGCTTATCAGTTCTGATTCCTCTGTGCAGGAAAAATTAAAAATCTTTGGTGGAATGTAAGAAGAGTGGTGGATTGTGAACCTTTTATTATTATTTTTCCATTAATGCAACTAATACTTTTTCCAACTCCATAGTTCTTATCCTAATTCTTCCTTTTCCAGTTCAGTATTAAATCACAAACTGACATTTCCTCCAGCTAAATATAAAGGTCTACTACCGTATATCTAAAAATTTTATACAATCTTGTTAAAAAACTAAACACTTCATAGCACAACAAATGAAAATAGTAGCTCCAAATACCTGCTTTTTAATTAACCCTCTTGCATTTTGACATAATCTTTTTTTCAAGGTAGAAGCCACAAAAATCTAAAAAATACATCTGTATAAAAAAAGGCACACCATAAAAATCATAACCCTTTTCTATTAAAGGAAGTTTGGGTCTGCTTGGTGTGCCCCAGGTAGATTTCTAGTGACAACCAACTGGAAATGCCAAGGTTCAAACTTCAGATTTACAAATCTAACTTTGAATTCAGCCTTCAGTTGAACTGACCAATCTCTGGAGCAGCTTGATTTAAATTACAATATAATAAATTCCAAAATTGGACTCCATACTGAATCAGTCTAAACATATTTAAATAACAAACACATTTGTCATATCACAGTATATTAAGAATATATTAAGTATATAATGTAAAACATAAGTATCTAAAATTACCAATATGTTATATATATAAAAAGAAAATTTAAATATCACAGTATATGGAAATTATGGGTAACTCAAAATGCAGGAAGTAAATAATAACATAAAGAGCCCTGCTGGACAAGATTAAGAGTCTATTCAGTCCAGCAGCTTGATTTCCATGGCTGCCAACTAGAAAATGGAGAAGTAGGTCAAGAGACAATAACACATTCCTGTCTTATTGTTTATGGCAGCTGCCTTCCAAAACCAGAGTTCTATTTAATTGCCATGATTAATAGCTATTATTATATGTATTGTCTGTTAATTTGTTTACAAACATTTAATGTATAATATTGAAGATATTATATCTTCAGTTATAGCTACAAGTTAATTGTGCAAACAAGTACGTTATCTTGTCTGATCTGAATTTCTGTTAATATGATAGGAGAGAGGAATATACTTTATTCATATGAATCCTCATTTTATGTACAGTATGTTTTTTCTTTACTATGTATATGTATTTATTAGTCACTGACAGTCAAAAGTCTTTCAGCAGCTTACAAGAAAAATAAAAAACAATGTTAATTAAAAAATAAAAGTAAAATTCACTATGTCAATAATTAAAACCTGATTTCAGAAATGTGTGTCTTAAAGGTGTCAGAAAAACCAGCAAAGAAGGCATCCCCTTTGTTTAGTAGTGATTAGAGTCAGCCACAAAGAAGGTTTGACCCAAGTGTGACAGGCCTGCAACCATGGTACTTCAGTATCTCATCAACCAGGGTACACCATTAAGAAGGCTCTATAGTTTTCACGTTCTTTCTCAGAAATTCATTCTTCATATGGAAACAAAGTGGCATCCAATATAAGACTTTCAGCAAAGCTATAATATGGTTTCAAAGTTTTCTTGAGATCATCCTGGATGCTGAATTTTGGACTAACTGGTCAGACACAAAGGCAGATTCTTGAAGTATACATTATGGTAATCATTTTTTCTTCTAACTATTTTTCACTGAATGGGACACGGTATTGTGGGTTTATCCAAAATATGTTTGAGCCCCTACTGTAGCTCCTGATGAAGTGAACAGGGTCCTTCAGGCTGTGAACTTGGCAACCTGTTTATTATATCCATGTTCTTCCTGAGTTGCTAAAACTCCCCAAGAGAGTCCATGCAATACTGTCAGCTTCCTTGAAGGATGGGCTCTTTCCTCAACCCTGTCCTCAAGAGGCCATTGCTGGACTCAGTGATCCAGGACATTTTTTTATCCAGTCTCCAACCTTCCCTTTTTAGGAAAGATTGTTGAAAAGGTGGTTGGGCAACAGCTTCAGAAGGTTATGAAACAGATTATCTGGACCCATTTCAGTTTATTTATTTATTTTTATTTATTTGTCAAATTTGTCACCACCCATCTCCTCTGAGTGGAGGAACTCTGGGTGGCTTACAATATAAAACAATAAATACACAATAAAATTTCAATATAAAACACATTATAAAACAATTTAGCAGAACTACCAAATATAATAAAATCCAGATGGCTATGGTCTCATTCAGTTGTTGTATAGGAGGGGCACTTCAAAGTACTAGCCAGCCTGAAGTATGACTATTCTCCTCCCTGCCTGAAGCCTGGTGGCAGAGCCAGGTCTTCAACTTCCTCCGGAAGGCTAGGAGCGATGGGGCTAATCTCATCTCCGGGGGCAAGATGTTCCAGATGGCAGGTGTTACTGCAGAGAAGGCTCACCTCCTGGATCCTGCCAGATAGAATTCTTTTATCGATGGGGTCCATAGCATGCCCTCTCTGCGTGACTGGGTGGGACGGGCTGATGAAAGGTGGAAGAGGCCGTCCCTTAGGTAACCTGGTCCCATGCCATGTAGGGCTTTATAGGTGATAACCAACACCTTGAATTGGACCCAGAAGCAAACTGGTATCCAATGCAGCTCGTGTAGCAGAGGTGTTATGTGCACCCTTCTAGGGGCGCCACAAATAGCCCACGCAGCTGCATTCTGGACCAGCTGAAGCTTCTGGATACTCTTCAAGGGTAGCCCCATGTAGAGCGCATTGCAATAGTCTATATGGGAGATAACAAAGGCATGAGTGACTGTTCGAAGGGCCTCCCGATCCAGGAAAGGGAGTAACTGGTGCACAACATGAAGCTGTGCAAAGGCCCTTCTGGCCATGGCTGCCACCTGCTTTTCGAGCAGGAGCCGTGAGTCCACGAGGACCCCCAAGTTATGCACTGGGTCTGTCTGGGGCAGTGCAACCCCATCCAAAACCAAAGATGACAAAGTCCTGGATACGGAAGAGCTCTTAACCCACAGCCACTCCATCTTACCAGAGTTTAGCCGAAGCCTGTTGTTCCCCATCCAGGCCCCTACAGCCCCCAGGCACATGAAAAGGGCAGCTATGGTATCACTTACCTCACCTGGAATGGAGATATACAGTTGAGTATCATCAGCATACTGATGATATCTCATCTTGTGGTGATGGATGATCTCACCCAGTGGTTTCACGTAGATGTTGAATAGGAGAGGAGAGAGAACCAGACCCTGTGGCACCCCACAAAGGAAGGCTCGAGGGTCGGATCTCTCACTCCCTATCACCACTGATTGGGACCGGCCCTGGAGGAAGGAAGTGAACCAGCATAGAACCACGCCAGCCACCCCCAACTCCCTGAGCCAACCCAAAAGGATACCATGGTCGATGGTATCGAAAGCCACTGAGAGGTCAAGAAGAGCAAGGATGGATGCACTACCCCCATCCGCTCCTGCCAGAGATCATCCATAAGTGCAACCAATGCTGTTTCTGTCCCATATCCAGGCCTGAAACCTTACTAAAAGGGGTCTAGATAATCCATTTCCTCCAGCACCCTCTGGAGCTGTAATGCCACCACTTTGTCAACCATTTTCCCCAAAAAGGGGAGGGGGGAGACTGGATGAAAATTATCCAGTATAGTAGGGTCCAGTGACAGTTTCTTGAGGAGAGGGTGTACCAGTGCCTCCTTAAAGGCAGTTGGAAACACCCCCTCCCTCTAGGATGTATTGACCATTGCCTGGACCCAGCCACATGTTACCTCCTGGACAGCTTTCACCAGCCAGCAGGGACATGGGTCTAGGTGACAAGTGGTGGCATTTACTGTCTGGAGGATCCTGTCCACTTCCTCAGGTCCAACAAGATCAAACTGTTCCCAGATAACATGGTAAGTACGATCTGTGGGTATCTCCACAGACCATGCCTCATGCTTGGAATCTAACTTAGAATTGATCCGAGCGATTTTGTCTTGCAGATGCTCCCAAAACTCCTCTACATGGCCCTGTAGGTGGGTCACTGTGCCCACCTTCCCCAACAGAGATTGCGTGATTTTAAACAGGGCTGTTGGGTGGCATTCTGCAGACGCAATAAGGGTGGAGAAGTATTGATGCGGTTCTAGCCAGCGTTCGGTCAGATTCGGTCTTTGTCTTCCTCCAGCAGCGTTCTAGACATCTCTTAATCCTCTTCAGAACCCTCAGCTCCTCCGTAAACCACAAGGAGCATTGGGTCTGATGAGGTAAGAGAGGTTGCCCAGGCGCGATCCTATCCAAGGCCCCAGCTGCCTCCCTATTCCAGGTGGCGGCTAGGACCTTCACTGGACCGTGCAGCAGATCATTGGGTATAACCCTCAGCTCCCTCTGAAACCCAACCAGGTCCGTCAGTCACCGGGGGTGGATCAATCGAATGGGTCCAGCCTCCCTGTGGAGGGGGGTGGCATAAGAAAATCTCAGGGCCACTAGGGCATGATCTGACCATGACATAGGGGATAGCTGTAAATCTCCCATCAGGTCACATTGCCAATGCTCCGACAAGAAAACTAAGTCTGGGGTTAGGCCACTGTCTCGAGTCAGGTCCCAAATAATATGAGTCAGGCCCATGGCTGCCATGGTAGCCATGAACTCCCGAGTCGCCTCCAAGGCACATCCCAGGGACGGCAGGTTGAAGTCCCACAGAACCATGAGTCTGGGGAACTCTACTACTAACCCTGAGACTGCCTCCATCAGCTCAGGCAGGGAGGTTGCCACATAGCAGGGAGGCTGGTACAGCAGCAACACTCCCAACTGCTCTCAGGCACCCAACTTGAAGAACAGGGTCTCACAGCCAGCCACTTGTGGAACAGGGCCCCTGAAGGCCACCAGAGACTCCCAGATGACAACTGCCACCCCTCCTCCCCTGCCCTGAGGTCTCGGCTGGTGCGATACCATAAACCCAGCTGGGCACATTTCCGAAAGGGGCACTCGTCTTCAGGGCCCAGCCAGGTTTCAGTAATACATGCCAGGTCTGCCCCCTCTTCAGTGATCAAATCACATATGAGGGGGGCTTTGTTGTTAACAGACCTGGCATTGAGTAGCAGCAGCCAAAGACCAGGTCCCCTATTAATCTGCTGACCAGGGCCTGAGTCTGAGCACAGAGGGCCAGAACACGCCACCGGTAACAAACACTGGGGACGTCTTCCCCGAAGATGGCCCACCCTCCGGTTCCCGCCGTAATGTCCCCTACCCATCACCACCTCAATAGAACGACCTGCCCTACAACCCCCAGAGACTCCAAGTCTACTTAGCCCTGCTCCTGCACCTCTGGAGTCCCCAGCTTGGAATAGAGGCCCCTCCATCCACTTACACACCCTCACACATACACAGTTACCCACAGAGCAATGGCAAGCCCTCTGGTGCACCAGCTCATGCTCTCAGTGCCATCTGGGCCCAGCCATCACCCACCCATTCACTCTTCAGTCACAACGCTCCCTTTTCGGCCTCTCTCACTGGTCGGCCAGGGACATCTCATTTGCTCCCCCCCTCACCTCCTGCCTCTCATTCAGGGGGTGAGTCCTCTCCCACACTGTCAGACACTCCCAGACTCCCCCCCTCGTCTCTCACCCCTAGGAGTGAGTCCTCATTCACACTGGAGGGGCCCCAACAGCTCTCCACCACCTCCAGGTAGGTAGGTAGGGGGTAGCCAAGATCTCAGTGCCAAGCCCATTCCATGTCCCTGAGGTCTGCCACACCAGCATCTTTACCCCTGGGTCTATCACATTGCCCGATTGGCTCTCCCCGGCTCTCCCTGATTGGTCTGCCGGTTCGCTGTAATGCTGGTTGACCCACTCCACCAGGCCAGGCCTCCAAGTCCATTCTGCAGGCTCACTGCGCTGCTGGTCCACTGTGCCGCTCACCTGCTCTGCCCGGTTAGTCCTCCAAAGTGGGTCTGCAGGTCTGACTTGCCGCTGGTCTGCTGTGCTGTCCAACTGCCCCACTAGGCTGGCCCTCCAAAGTCGGGCTGTCCGGCTGCCAAGCCATCTCTCCACCGCACAGCCAAACCACCCCACCAGGCTGGCCCACCGAGGCTGGTCAGCTGGTCTGCAGTGCTGCTGGTCTGCCGTGCCACCAGACTTCTCCACTGCGCCTCCAGGCCACACCTCCAGGCCGTGCCGCCAGACGACTCCACCATGCCTCCAGGCTGCACCTCCAGGTCCTCAGGCTGCCAGACCAGCACAGGCCCACCATCCAGCGTCCCTGGGGGTCACACCACCAGCACTCCCCACGCTTCCAGGATCCCCCCAGGGTCCAATGTGCTGCCAATCTGCTGTGCGGTGAAACCTCCAGGACCTGCCGCGGGACTCACCAACTCGCCGTGGGACTCACCGTGCCTCCAGGGCTTGTCCAGCTCTGTCGCCCCTCGCCGCTCCTTCCAGGGGGCTCCGTCCAGCCCTGTCCCATCACTCATGCTCTAGTCACTGAATGAATGGACTATTGCAATGTGCTCAATATGGGGCTCCTCTTGAAGACCACTTGGAAGCTACAGATGGTCCAGAATTCTGTAGTGCTAGGGCAGAAAAGGCACATCTCCTGGTCTTTGCCAGCCAACATTCCTTGTGTCAGCACCTGATCATTTGAGCATTCACACATACACAGTCAAGAAGCTGGTTCTCTTTGAACTGCTTTAATAAAGCGTAATGAACGGTACAGAAGGCAAGCTGCGAATAAAGATTTCCGTCCAAAACCTAATTTAAAACTACATTCCCCTAGCTAGTCCCCTTTCCCACAAAGCATGTCACTCCCCCTCCCATCCAGATGGTATTCCTGTCGTATCTCAACCCCGCGTCCTTGATGTGCCCCTTTTCACTCCAACTTCACACCCCCCTCACATCTGGCAACATGAGAGAATGAAATGATGGGAGATGCCCTGATAAGGGTTTCCGTGAAACCTTTGATCGGGGGATCTGACACCTTGGCTGATGGGATTTGAAGCAGTCCCATCCTGCCAGAATGGATTGGATGAGTAGAAACAATTGGGAGAAGATGATCCCTCAGATAACCTGATCTCAATCCATGAAGGGCTTTAAAGGTGACAACCAGCATCTTGAATTGTACCTGGAAACACACTGCCAACCAAAGCAGCCCCTGAAGCAGTGGTGTTACATGTGCTAAGTAGCTGACACTATTTACAACTCATGCAGCTGCATTCTGTACCAGCTGAAGCTACTGAATGCACTTTAAGGGCAGCCCCATGTGGAGTGCCTTGCAGTAGTCCAGACAGGAGGTCACAAGGGCATGAGGGACAATGAACAGAGCCTCCCAGTCCAGGAATGGGTGCAACTGACACACAATCTGAAGGTGTCCAAGGCCTCTTAGCCGCAGCTTCCACCTGCTCTTCCAACAGGAACCATGAGTCCAAAAGAACCCCCAGATTGTGCATTGGGTCCACTGAGGCAGTGCCACCCCATACAGGACCACAGGTAGGAAAACCTTGGCAATACATGTTGCCATCTTTCCACACATATACTATTTATCAAAAAAATTGGAAGTGATGTCAATATACTGTATACTGGGAGAAATGAGTAATGAGCGAAGCAAAAAATGTCTGTGTATGGTAGTGTGCTTCTCTTTACTTTGTTTATTTATTTATCAAATTTTTATCACCGCCCATCTCCCCCCCACAAGGAGGGATTCTTGTTATATGGAAGTGAGAGCTGGGTATATCAGGAGAAAAGTAAGTTGATTTTTTTTTAAAAAGATGGCATCCTGGTTAAAGCTTTGTTAGTTAGTAAGGAAGTTCTGGAGAGTCAGTTTGGTGTAGCGGATAAGGTGTAAGGCTAGAAACCTGGAGAGTATAAATTCTAGTGCCGCCTTAGGGACAAAGCCATCTGGATGACCTTGAGCCAGTCACTCTTCCTCAGCCCTAGGAAACAGGCAATGGCAAACCACTTCCAAAAACATTGCCAAGAAAACTGCAGGGACTAGTCCAGGCAGTTGCCAGGAGTCAAAAACTGACTTGAAGGCACACACACAGAAGGAAGTACTGGGCTATGAGATTATTTTTTTCAGGGAGGATGCTGCAAGTTAAATGGCATTGGAGACATAGAGATGAGGGATGGAATGGATGGGATGTTATAAAAGAAGAAGAGTGAGAAGGAATTGGATGCTGTGAGATACTGTGGGGCTGAAAGACAGCCTGTAATAAAGAGCAGCTGATGGGAGATGGGATGTTGGAATTAGAAACAAAGCTGGAGCTCAGTTGAAGAGTGAGTTGCTGGTAGAATTAAGTTGTTTACTGACAAAGGCAGTGTCAGCAGAAGGGAGTGGAAATGGTGTTGGCTCCCTTTGGAATGTCAACCGTTGTGGGACAGAAGAGCATAATAGACACCATTGTTGATTAGGTGGAAACAATTGTAAGACGGACACACGCTGCTGTTGACATCTCAGTAGAAATTGGTGAGAAATACAGACACAGCCAAACGTTTTGGTACCTTTCCACTTTTTCCCCAAGAATCCCAATTTGCCATGAAATAAATTGAAACTGACACTAGTAAATGGCATCAACCATTCTTTATTCCATAGTCCACGAAGAAGATACTTTGCTTTTGATGTTTGACTTAACATATTCTTATCCTGTTACTTATCCTGAAAGTGAGTTATGTGATGGATATATATGCGTATGTGTGCGTGTGTGTGTGTGTGTGTGTGTGACTACATTCGGTATACTAGTTTGATTTTTGTGGAAAATTAAAATCTCCCTTTTCGCTTTGCATTAAAAAATTAAACTGAAAACTCAAGCCACTTTTCTACATGCGAAAAGAAAGATATTCATATGAATGGAATTTAGTTTGTAAGAATGATCAAACTTTCCACCACAGCCTGGTTTAGCCAGGTATATCAGGAATACAGAAATATTCATCTTTCCCAGGCTATACCACACCTATAGAAGGAACAGTTCTGCCACCTCCTAGACCAATTGTCCCAGAGTAGCAGGGCTGAAGGGAAGCAAGCACATGGTCACTGACTGCTGAATCATGGGTAATGAAAACCTTATGGAGAAGGGCAGAGCACAGAGGCTTCATCCCTTGGCCGGTGAAGAAACAGCTGTTCCAGGGCTGGTTTTTCTTTTCCTTGTTTTGGTCTTTTTTTGGTGTTCTCTGTTCAAATTATTTGGTTAATTATGTTCACTGGTAGCATTAATAATGAAGGTAAAATTTAAATAGTTTGGATACATCACACAAAGGTAAGAGTCACTGGAAAACACCCTGACAAGACAGTTCTGACAACACAGCTGACAAGAACTCTTATGAAGCAGTTCTTGATAAGACAGTTCTGGCCAAATGAGGCCTGTGGGGTCATGAAGAGTCAGAAGCAGCTGAACAAATGAACAACAACAAGTAATTAATAGTAGTAGTAGTATTTAGTAATAGTAGCCCTGATTTTGCTAAAATGTCATGTCCATGTATAGTTTTAAGAATACATGCCCATGCTAGAGAAATAAACAAAAAGTATGGTTTTTCCAAGTGTCAGCAAATTTAGAAAGTGTGTAGGTTCAGTCTGATTGGGAAGAAAAGGACGGTGCATGCAACAAGCCAGCAGACTGAAGGAAAGGCTTAGCATCCAGAGCGCCAATCCCTGCAAAGTCACTGCCCAGATTTCTTCAGCTGAAAATGTGTGCAATTTATTAGATTTGGAATTACCTGAAATGCATAAAGATTCTGGTAGAAGTATATATGATCTTCTCATCTCTCATTAGTCATAGTACTAGAAGGCAAGCCCAATATTTAAGTAGGTGGAACAGGAAACCGTTTGCCTTCTGGCTAGAAACTTGAGATGGGCTTGCCATGTAAATATTGATCTTATCTGCCCTGATGCAATGTATTTAGCAATGTAATGTTTTGCCTGTTGTGTTCAGGTGCGATTGTGCTTCTTCACTTCTTAAACCATACAGAAATAATTTAGAAGAAGATGGGTGTAAGCAGGAATATATACATACATATATTCATGCTCATATTCATATCAGCTTATGTTTAATAATAGTTGTAGTAAGGGTTTGACACTCTGGAAAAGTTGTTGTTGGTACATGTGCAGTAACCAGACCTTTAGAAGTATTAGCAGCAACATGTTCCACCTTGGATTTGGTTCAGTGATGATAGTTTTCTGGCAAGCAAAAGACCCCACAGGAACCTGGCTTGGCATAGCCAAACCTATTTTTTTTTATGTCTTGGTAGAGCACGTAATTATATGCTATTATCTAAATTAAAAAGCCACATAAGCAGATTCTAAAAGTGACAGTTTTGCATATTTAATAATATTTTATTAACATATATTAATAAATTTTACAGTATATTAATATTTTAAATAGTATGCCAACATAAATAGTATGCCAATTATTTGTAAATAGTATGCCAACATAATGCAACCTTATAAATGGAATAAATAAACAAACAAACAAACAAAGAAACTTATTCTTGTCTGGGAATAAGTCCTACCGAATTTAATGGGATTCTGATGAGAATAGCTATGTATAGTTGGGATGGAACAAGATGCTGAACTACAACTGCCATCTTCTCTCAACTACTGCAAGACAGGTGTGCTTCAGCTCCCATGGCAATTTGGAAAAATAAGATCTTAACGGGGTTTGACAAATCTATAGGATATTGCAGTAGACTTGGGTATTGATTCTGGTTTAAAGAACCAATGGCAATAGCTTAAGCAACAACATCTATGCCAGTCAGGATCTGTAATAAAGGTACCAGGGAGGGGGTGGGGGGGACCGTTAAACTGATAACTGGCAATGAAAACAAGTAGAAGTGGTTATTCCAAACCAGGCAGCACTGTAAAAATAAAGTGGGCTATAATGAGTACAGGTCACAGAAAAGCATAACTTATTTCCTCAAATATAAATAGCAACAGGGCATAACTGATTCTTTGACTTTAAGCTTATTTTTAATGTGATGAGTTTTAAAATACAATTTAAATGAGTAACAACCACTGTCACCTTATTGTGCCTTATCTTCACTTTCTTTGTTATTCTAATATGTAACTAAAATTATAGGTTGAACATAATTTTGTTTATTGTTTCTTTATCTTACCTTGGCTCTAGGGAGCCCAGAGTAGCATATAACTGGGATGTTGGTTAGTAGGATTGAAAATGACTTGCTTAGGGTCAAGGCAGCTTTCTAAACTTTGCAGCTGACAGGAGTTTGAGGCCAACTCCCCCTGGTCTGCTCCAACTTTTTGTACACATATTTTCTATTTTTATAGAAGGTGATAATCTACATGGACTAACACAATTCTATAATCACAAATGATAAAAAAATGTTTTCAACATGGCAACAATATAAGCATCTATCATTAATAATTGTATAAGTGATAATCACAAATTCTGGATAGGCAAAGTAGAGCCCTCACTTTCTATATCTCAGAACAAGCTGAAATATCATTTTGGACAGCTTCTCGTAACTTCGTATTTTCCAGCTGCCTTTTGACTACAGTCCCGTTAAGCTAGCTATGCATGATGGCCATTCTCTACATTGGGAAGGTTGATTAGAATAATGGATCTAAATATTAAAGACATATAATGACACTTTCCCCATTGTGAAATTCTGTAATATGCTGGTTATGGTGTATGGTTTTACTGGAGAGACTCAACTCCAAATTCCTACTTGACTGCAGATCTCAATGGGTGATTGTAGACCAGTCATTGTGTTGCAGCCCAAAATATCTCAGATAATTACTGTTGGGATAAAATTAGAGAGATCCCTCCCAATGCTGTCTTTATCTCTCAAGACTCCATAGATGTCTCAACATAGCATTCTGAGTAACAACATGGAAATGGTTTGTATTATTTTCTTTCAGTATGTTTTTTTAAAAAAAATCTTAGTCTAGTATTTTCTTTTTAAAAAAATTATCATTACATTTTTATTACGTATTTTTAATAAAGGGAAAAGGAGAAAAAGACAAGAGAGAGAGAGAGAGAGAGAGAGAGAGAGAAAACTAACCAGATCTGAACTTGCTTAATTTTTTTTAGCTCTGTCAAAACTGTTATCCCCTGTAGCAAAAAATTATGAAAAAAAAATGCTGCCACTAATGAAACTGTTGAAAAGTCAGTTAGATCCTGCCCTTAATGAATAAATTATACTCTTACTCAAACTAATGGAAATAACGCTTCTCCTACTAAATATAAGGGAAAGTCACTAAGAAAGGGGAAGTATGTCCATTTTTGCCTATCACTTATATTGCTTTTGGTTCTTTCCAAGGCAATGGAATGCTGAAAAGAAATTATCCAAAGAGGCCCAGGACTCTGTCCATCTATCAATTTATCAGCAGGATAATTCTCCAAAAACTGAATAGAATGGGATAAAAAATTCTGTAGCAGGAGAAGCTGGCAAAACAAAACTCAGTTTGAAAATGACTGATTTAGCTGGAGGATAGAGGAGGAAAAAAAAACCCCAGAAGAAACCTTACCCAGGTTACAAGTGGATTTTTATTGCATCTGCAGGAAGTAAACCTAGGAGGAAACAGGATATATGTATGTGTAGATTTTTATAGCTTCAGGGCTGATTTTTTGTAAACTGTCCTAGTGGCATTAAAAAAGAAAACATGAATCAAGTCTGTTGGAGATGTACTTCTCATATGTCCTTGGTACAAGACTCAAAGATACAGTGTTTTGAAGGAAAGAACTGCAGTGATGGAGAAAAAAAAATCAGAATCAATGTTTTCTCATTACATCAGAAGGATTCAGTTACAGATAATCTAGCAAGATTTTCCTTAATAGCAACAAAGGAGAAACACTTTGGAGTTAAAAGAAAGCAATGGAATAAGATTTTAGTTGTAAATTTTTATAATATTTGTATTTTAACCCCACTATTTGTATATTGTATATGCTAGTCTCTAACAAATTAAAAATCAAACTAATTAAAAAACACATGTGCACAGTTAGCAGTATGCCCCTTGCTATTATAGAACAGCTGGGAAGAAAACTTATCTTTTGAAAACAACACGGCAATTAGTATGTGAATTTTTAAATTTCTAATCTGCACTTTTTAACTGATGAATTAATTTTCTACTTTCTAGTTTTGATTATTAAATTTTTTTAAAAAATAGACCAAATTCTTTCTCTAAATTCGGTTTTCATTTGAGTAGTTAGCAACACATTTATGTTTACGTTGGTTACCAAAGGAATAATTTGTTCTAAGGATGCAGATGTCTTAAGTAGTTAACATTAAGTTAATATCATACTAATTTTAGTACATGTGCTGCCATAACAAGCACAGAACTCTTATCTGCTGCTAAGGAAACTGGAAAACTGAAACTGCTTTCCTGCAGAACTACTTTGTTAATCTGTATTTTTGATACTGATGCCTTATTTTTTTAAATCTTTTAGATTATTTCTATTGGATATTTAGATACCTTGAGAAGCCAATGTCAAATGTAGTATTTATATTATATTTTTCTATACTGTACTGTACTATACTATAAATTAATTAGATGGAACTCATATTCAAAGGCCTAATGCAGGTAAATTATTACCTCAAACTTAAAAATGAAAGGCAACCTAGAAATCTACTTCAGTACTATTGAATTTTTCTCAATACAGTTAAGCAAAAGATTGCTTTTATTGATTAAAACTAGGACCAACAGCCTCTAGCTAGCAATAGATTATTCCTAAATTCCTAAATTTGTTTCTGGTTTCATGTTCCATTCAACCCAAGTGCTCTAACAGATCCATTGCATCTAGCAATGATGGATCTTTTCCCAGATTTTTGGGGGTATTGTCTCCTTTGAAACAGCCAAAATAATTTGGATATGAACTTGGTAGATAATATATGCAAGAACTGTCTATCTGATTCACATATTGAGATAAGGCATAATGCAATCTGCTGGTTTATAGTGTGTTTTGGAAATCAGTTGTAGGTACTAGTATCCAATTCTGTTTTATTCCACAGGTTGAAGAAATTATAGTTAGGAGCAAAGGCCGCAAGTTGCACTGGTGCTGATATGATATGATTTGATTAAAGACGAAAGGAATGTCCAGTTTATTATTATTATTATTATTATTATTATTATTATTTGTTTATTCGTTTAGTCGCTTCCGACTCTTCATGACTTCATGGACCAGCCCACACCAGAACTTCCTGTCGGTCGTCAACACCCCCAGCTCCCCAGGGATGAGTCCATCACCTCTAGAATATCATCCATCCACCTTGGCCTTGGTCAGCCCCTCTTCCTTTTGCCCTCCACTCTCCCTAGCATCATCATCTTCTCCAGGGTGTCCTGTCTTCTCATGATGTGGCCAAAGTATTTCAGTTTTGCCTTTAATATCATTCCCTCAAGTGAGCAGTCTGGCTTGATTTCCTGGAGGATGGACTGCTTTGATCTTCTTGCAGTCCAAGGCACTCTCAGAATTTTCCTCCAACACCACAGTTCCAAAGCATCGATCGTCCTTCTCTCAGCCTTCCTTATGGTCCAGCTCTCGCAGCCATATGTTACTACGGGGAACACCATTGCTTTTACTATGCACACCTTTGTTGTCAGTGTGATGTCTCTGCTCTTAACTATTTTATTGAGATTTGTCATTGTTCTTCTGCCAAGGATTAAGCGTCTTCTGATTTCCTGACTGCAGTCAGCATCTGCAGTAATCTTCGCACCCAGAAATACAAAGTCTTTCACTGCTTCAACATTTTCTCCTTCTATTTGCCAGTTATCAATCAAGCTGGTTGCCATAATCTTGGTTTTTTTGACGTTTAGTTGCAAGCCAGCTTTTGCACTTTCTTCTTTCACCTTCATCATAAGGCTCCTAGTTCCTCTTCACTTTCAGCCATCAAAGTGGTATCATCTGCATACCGGAGATTGTTAATGTTTCTTCCAGCAATTTTAACTCCAGCCTTGGATTCCTCAAGCCCAGCATGTCACATGATGTGTTCTGCGTACAGGTTGAATAGGTAGGGTGAGAGTATACAGCCCTGCCGTACTCCTTTCCCAATCTTAAACCAGTCCGTTGTTCCGTGGTCTGTTCCTACTGTTGCTACTTGGTCGTTATACAGATTCTTCAGGAGGAAGACAAGATGACTTGGTATCCCCATACCGCTAAGAACTTGCCACAATTTGTTATGGTCCACACAGTCAAAGGCTTTAGAATAGTCAATAAAACAGAAATAGACATTTTTCTGAAACTCCCTGGCTTTTTCCATTATCCAGCGGATATTGGCAATTTGGTCCCTAGTTCCTCTGCCTTTTCTAAACCCAGCTTATACCTCTGGCAATTCTCGCTCCATGAATTGCTGAAGTCTACCTTGCAGGATCTTGAGCATTACCTTATTGGCATGTGAAATGAGTGCCACTGTTCGATAGTTTCAACATTCTTTAGTGTTTCCCTTTTTTGGTATGGGGATATAAGTTGATTTTTTCCAGTCTGATGGCCATTCTTGTGTTTTCCAAATTTGCTGGCATATAGCATGCATTACCTTGACAGCATCATCTTGCAAGAATTTGAACAGTTCAGCTGGGATGCCGTCGTCTCCTGCTGCCTTGTTATTAGCAATGCTTCTTAAGGCCCATTCAACGTCACTCTTCAGGATGTCTGGCTCTAGCTCACTGACCACACCGTCAAAGCTATCCCCAATATTGTTATCCTTCCTATACAGGTCTTCTGCATATTCTTGCCACCTTTTCTTGATCTCTTCTTCTTCTGTTAGGTCCTTGCCATCTTTGTTTTTGATCATACCCATTTTTGCCTGGAATTTACCTCCAATGTTTCTAATTTTCTGGAAGAGGTCTCTTGTCCTTCCTATTCTATTGTCTTCTTCCAATTCCGCGCATTTCTTGTTTAAAAATAATTCCTTATCTCTTCTGGCTTACCTCTGGAATTTTGCATTTAATTGGGCATATCTCCCCCTATCACTGTTGCCTTTTGCTTTCCTTCTTTCTTGGGCTACTTCTATTGTCTCAGCAGACAGCCACTTTGCCTTCTTGGTTTTCTCTTTCTTTGGGATGTATTTTGTTGCCACCTCCTGAACAATGTTGCAAACTTCTGTCCATAGTTCTTCCGGGACCCTATCCACTAAGTCCAGTCCCTTAAATCGATTCTTCACCTCCACTGCATATTCCTTAGGAATATTAGTGAGCTCATATCTAGCTGATCTGTGGGTCTTCCCTAATCCTTTAGTCTGATCCTAAATTGTGCAATAAGAAGTTCGTGATCGGAACTACAGTCAGCTCCAGGTCTTGTTTTTACCGACTGTATAGATGTCCACCACCTTTGGCTGCAAAGGATGTATTCAATCTGATTTCGGTGTTGTCCATCTGGTGAAGTCCATGTATAAAGCCGTCTCTTAGGTTGTTGGAAGAGAGTGTTTGTTATGCAGATTGAGTTGTCTTGGTGGAATTCTATCAGCCTATGTCCTGCTTCATTTTGTTCTCCCAGGCCATGCTTACCTGTAATTCCAGGTGTCATTTGACTGCCCTCCTTAGCGTTCCAGTCTCCCGTGATGAAAATAACATATCTTTTAGGCATGTTGTCCAGTAGGTGCTGCAGATCCTCATAGAACTGCTCTACTTCAGCTTCTTCAGCATCTGTGGTTGGGGCGTATATTTGGATCACTGTGATGCTAGATGGCTTGCCCTGAATTCGAATTGAGATCATTCTATTGTTTTTTGGATTGTATCCAAGCACTGCTTTAGCCACTTTACTATTAATTATGAAGGCTACTCCATTTCTTCTGTGGTCCTCTTGTCCACAGTAGTAGATCTGGTGGTCATTTGATGTGAAGTGGCCCATTCCAGTCCATTTCAGTTCACTGACGCCCAAAATGTCTATCTTTAATTTTGACATCTCACCAATAACCACATCCAATTTGCCCTGGCTCATAGATCTTACATTCCAGGTTCCAATGGTCTGTTGATCCTTAGAACTTTGCATTTGCCGTTCACCACCAGCACCGTCGGCCGCTAGCCGTCCTTTCGGCTTTGAGCTAGCTGCGTCATCACGTCTGGGACTAGTTGAACTCATCCTCTGTTCCTCCCCAGTAGCATTTTGACCATCTTCCAACCTGGGGGTCTCATATTCCGATGGTATACTGACATATCTCTGGTTGTACTGATCCATTTAGTTTTCACGGCAAGAATACTGGGGTGGGTTGCCATTACCTTCCCCAGGGATCACATTTAGTCTGACCACTCTGTCATGACCTTCCCGTCTTGGGTGGCCCTTCATGGTTTAGCTCATGGCATCATTGAGGTGCTCAAGCTCCAGCACCACGACAAGGTAATGATCCTTTGCTGAAGAGTTTATTATGTACCAGAGGCAAAATGAAAGTTCGAAGATATGCATATCATTGGTATATAGAATATCAGAGCCATAACCTAAGGTTCATGTCAGGGAAGAAATGTCAAGACTGAAGAAAAACATTCTGGTAATAAGTGAACTGAGGTAGACTGGAATGAGGTCATTTCACATCAGATCTACATTGGACAAGTCATAAGAAATAAGGTAGCCATCATTATTAAAAAAAGGATATCAAAGTCAGTGGTTGGATACAAGCCCCAAAAGGATACAATGATCTCAATTCAAGTCCATGGCAAACCAATCAATTTTGCAGTGGTCATTTCTATGTTCTAGTAATACAGTAGATGCAGAACAAAAAAGGAACAAGTATATAGAGACTTGCAACTCTAATACTAATTATGGGAGGCTGAAAAATTGGAACAAAATAGCATCTGTAATAATGGGAACATTTGCTGTATGAAATGAAGCAGGAGACAGATTGATAGAGTTTTGCCAAGAAAATTCAATATTTATAGCAAATATCTTCTTCCAACAACCTCAGAAGGGACTATAGACATGAACATCATCCGATGGACAATCCCAAAATCAAACTGACCAGGTGCTCTTCAATATGCCCAAGTCCTACTAAGTTAGCAAAAACAAGACCTGGTACTAACTGTGGCTCAAATGTTGAATTACCTTCTTGGAACATTATACTTAAACTAAAGAAAACAAATAAGACCAACAAGATACGACCTCACTATTCCATATGATTATGTGATGAAGACAGAGAAAACATTTATTGGGTTATGTTTGCTAAATAGAATATCTGAAGAACTTTGGACTGAAATGTGTAATTTCATTAAAGATGAAGCAAATTAAAATATCCCCCACTGCAAAATGTGAACGTAAGTGAAATAGCATATACTGTATTTGGCGATACAAACTGAAAATAGATAAAAAACAACAAAACAGAGGAAAATTTGCCCAACTGTAAGTGTGAAACCAAAAAACAAAAAAACCTCAAAGCCCTGGTGTTAACAAACAAAGGGAAAGAATAAGAGATTGAAGATCAAGGAAAATGTTCATGCAAAGGTTTGTAGCTAAAGGGAACAAGAAATAGAAAGGGAGAAAGCCCAGATAAGAACATATTTCAATAACTGGCTGATTAGGTACACTGCTTTCATGGGTGTAGTGTCTTCTGTATATTCTGAAACAGGCTTATATCTGCTTAGTTACCTAGATAATGTTCTTGTGACTTAGGAACTGGCAAGCAAGGTTGCCAGCCTCAGGCTTGAAGAAGCCTTGCTACCTGCAACAAAAATGTCACTGGAATCTCTTCCCTGGCAGACTGTGGATATTGAAAGTAGGGCACACAAATGAAATGGTGGAGAGTTATAGATCAGCTGTGGTGAAGAGATAGGAAGTCAGCACCGGAAATGCATAGTGGAAAATGTTACGATCCAGCTGTAAGTTGATCTCTGATTGTAATAATTGCTTGGGAACTCCTCCACAGGCTTCACGCTTAAGGTGCTCTTTCTGCACCTTAAGGAGACCTTTTGGACAAGGATTAGGTCTAATTGGCTACAACTGTATAAGGTACAGTTATGCGATTTGCTGCATTGTGGAGCCTTGATTATTTTACAGTGTAACAGCCAGTAAATACAATACAACACCTTTTCTCATGTGCAATAGTGGGATCATGTATATATCAATCTATCGATGACTGTTCAGCATGAACACTCATAATACTATTGTACAGATGAGAATTGTGCAAAGAAGTATGAATTGTTGATATAAACTGTTTCAGAGTTAATTTGGCATGGATGTGAAACCTGTGAAATTTTTTGAAGGATGGAGGACTAATTTTGCAATTCCACCTCACGTACGTGTGGCTGCTTAAAGCTATTTGGCACAATACAGTACAGTAAATAACACCTGGTTGCACAGCTGTCATGATCCTCCAACTGTCTGGCATGACATATGTCAATCATATGATTTTGGCAGGTGAGAAGAGCAGCTGAGATGTTAAATGATGAAATCCAAACACAATTTAATTTAAATTGTTATGGTTTCCTATACACTGGCTTGGATCCTATAATAATTTAGGAAATTCACATGGAAAGAAAGGATCCAGAATCTTCCACCTCCAGCCCTTGTATCCACCTTTTGGGAGTCCATGGGAAGAAAATGGAATGAAATAAAAAGAAGAGGTTGAAAACAAATTCATCCTCTAATGAATTTGGAAACTGAGTAATGACTGACTGCTTAAATGACAAAGGATTCTTTTTCTCATCCTGAAATGTATTATTTTCAACATCTTCTCAAATACTAACCTATATTTTATTGTGTTGGTAAATTAGTCTGGGCTGCATTACATTACTATTTCTTAATTTGTAAATATCTCTCTATATAATACATATATAACATCTATGTATATTATTATGTATCACATATGTATTCATAGAATACATATTTTCCCTGTGAATGGCAATTCAATTTTAATTTAAAAGAAATAAATAGGACATTTCAATATTGCCTACTGCTCAAAGCCTAGTAAGATTTATCTTCCCTACTTGACAGGACAACACAGATGTTTGGCTGTGCAATGTTACAACTTGGTGAGTGTTACCTATTTTGCCCCAACTCAATGGAGGTCTTGTACAACCTACATCCACACACTGTATGGATGTGGATTTATTTATTATTATATATATATGTATTTATTATTATATATATATGTATTTTAAAAAAGCACTTGACAGCTCAGAAGATGTCTGTTGAACACACACATATTATTGTTACAGTCTGGAATGTTACTGGGTGGTTCTATTCCAACTTATTTGAAATTAAGTCTCATTGAACTGGAGCTGAAGACAAAACCCTTTATTGGGAATTCAGAGAACATGTATAACAAAATAAAGCAGCCATGTGCAACTGGTTCACTATGAATTGTAAAGGAAACCCCATATGTATGGTCCCTCTGTTTACAGGATCACAAACCTTGTCAGGAAAGATGTCCCTGATAGCTTCTGCAAATCTAATCTATTGTCAAGAACACCAGCAAGGTCAACCATTTAGTAACCATCTAGATCTGCAGTTTCCTAGAAGGAAGAAACAACAATTTCACCCCATAAAGTCTGTAGTGTGGTTATAGTTAGCAATTCTTTTTTTCTAGCCAGAATATCTGAAAGACACAGCTTTTGAGAAAATGGACGGTTTTCTCAAGGTCAGCCTCATTTTACCTTCCCATTTAGCTAGTCTGGGGTGAGAATGTATTATGGTCTGCTAAAAAAGAACAAATAAAATACTGAAAACTCTGCCAATGGAATAAATTACAATGAACAATATTCACTCTGGGCTTAAAGTACCCTGTACTATGTGCTGTCATTGAGAATGTTGATTTAAGATTGAAATACATAACAGTAGAATATTTTTCAAAAGAAGCCATTGGTGGGAGACATTTTGGTTGCTAAGTAAGTAAACAAAAGAAGCAGAAAAATTTGGCCTACCTGTTGAACTTTTAGTGGATTGCTTTGTTAATGAGAGTTCAGCTGTTAATTCACTATGCTTATACAACATTGACCTTTAGTTGCTTTTGATTGCAATTTCCCATGTTAATTTTGAACATGAATATCACTTTCCGATGTCCTAGTTTAGAACAAAGGCACTGGTGCTGCATGGCATTTCCCCCTTTTCCTACTTTTGTACCTAATTTTGGCACCACCTTAATGAATCACCGCTATGCAGATGCAAACTTATTTTATTAAAATGAGCCACAAGTGCAGCACTGAAAAACATTTTCATTAGTATATTTAGTTGTTATGTATATTACTATGCACACTGAGAGATAGGAAAGAAACCATGTTTATTACATATATATTTCCAAAACGTATTTGGAACATGTAGACTGTTTTGTTAAAAAACATATATTACTATTTGAATCATTAAAATATGTAGGGACTATTAATAAAAATGTTACCATGAAACATAAAATATTTTGGTCTGATTATACTATTCACAGCAAATTAGGATTAATGTATACTGTCAGCATAATAAAGCAGTAGTCTTACAATATATCACAGATATAAATGTGGTGGAATATGGCTTGTTTGAATGTTACCTTGCAAAAAATCATGAGGGCCAGCTGCTTTAGACAAGGGACTATTCAAGCAGGGAATCTGTCATATATATAACCAAGAAACAAAAATCAGGATATCCTTCCACTGGAATTTCAAGCTTTGTTATTGAATTTTGATTCTTCTGCTTCATCCTTCTAAACTGAACTGAAAGAGAGATACAGAAAACAAGGCAGCATATGAACATAAATGTATTATGGCTGAAACCTTGGGTAACCAAAGGTAACAATTTAAAATATAGTTTGGATTAGAAGAGAAAAATGACTTAGAAATTTCTCCCAAACTTCCTCTATATGTACCTGCTATGAACAACCAAGTAATAACACATTCAGAAAAAGAAATCGTGGTTAATATATCCTCTTTTTTTATCAAGAATATTATATTTTTGTCTGTAGTAAAATTAGGGCATTTTAGATCCTTCAGAATATAGATAGCAGGGTCTGTTAGTGAAGGTTCTTAAGTATAAAAGAATCACTCTGATAAAAAAATTGCTATAAGACACTCCTGTCAAACACTGAACCTACTAAGCAAAAACTCACTTTGGTTGTATGTGACGTGAATGTTTGATCAGATGGCCAAATGGCCAACCAGGTATCAAGTGGAATTGTACTCCTTGTTGCTTTTAGTGAAGACTAAAGATTCAGGCAGGCATCTGGTTCTCTCAAGAATGCATTTGGAAATAATATTATAGTTAAGTTGGAAAACAAAAATCTCAGGAGGCCTGAACTAGATGTCCAATATGTTATTCATGGGGATGTAAATTCTAGATTATGATATATCTACAGAGAATATTTTGCTGTCCCGCAAAAGCTGCTGAAGCTAGAATATAATCTCACAGAAATTGTACAATAATGCCACTGAGGTGAGATGAGAACTTACCTAATAACTGAATTTTAAGAGCCAGAATGTAGGAAGAAAACAAACTTTAAGAAATTTAAAGATCTCTAGGCAGATTTTTAACTGAGATTTTGATTGAAAAACTGAATGTGGCCTAAGATGAGATATAGAAATGGCAGCATTTCAACTTTAAAAAACCCAAGGAAATTTTTACTTACTGAGTTTCCATTTAATGTAATGGAAAGAATAGCTAAATCATCTAACACTGTTCCCTTTGTCAAGGAATAAAAGGGAATCTGGGCTTTAGAGTTGGGATCTGGGCTTTAGAGTTGGGATCACTGTTATTAATTATTTTGATTTAATTTAATCAGATACTGTATATGAATAAATTAATACATATATTTTAAGTACTTAGCAAATTGTTGCTAATGTATTTTGTTCTACATTTGTATTTGCAAATAGCAATTAAATAATATGGAAAGTCCAATTAAATTACATTAAAGGCAAACATGACAATGGAATTAAGATTAAAAAATAAAAAAAATATTTCTAGAAAACCTCTACTTATAACAAATATCCATTTTGAATACCTGTTGATCAGCATATTTCTCAGTGGATCTGACAGCTGGAATACTTTCTTGGTTGAAATTGATCCTTGGGGGTCCTTGTTCTGTCCGCTAACAAGCCTGCTATGATGGGATTTTTGCCAATGCTGTTTGCCAAATTCTAAAGGGCCAGTGTTGTTCAAATTTTCCAGTGTTCAAAATCTGGCAGATTACAATTAGCATTGTAACAAAGTGTTCTAAAGGAAACATGAGCATTTGAATGACCCTCAAAGATGTGATTAAAATGGACAGATATGTTAACATTTGATCTCACTCTATGATTTGCTGCAGCATTCCAGAATTACAAGCCAAAATGATTGACAAATGGACAGCTCAAATTTATGTGAAATAAGGACCCAGAACAATTACTCTGGACATGGTCAACAATCTGGGCAATAAATTATTATCTATATAATAGCAAAGTTTTATCAGTGTGAAGTACCACTTCTGAAGTAACAGCATTTCTTACTGGTGTTTTACACTGCTTTGGAATTGGCTGAACCTGAATGATCTCACAGTGTCATCTCTGTTCAGGAACTGAACTAAATCAAGTTATTTATGATGCTGCTCTGATTTACTGGAAATTACTGCAAGGCTATTATCTTTGTTTAAATTGGTAGTCTTGTTGGCAATCTACTTTCCAGTAACTGGAACTCTTGTCTTTCTCCAATCCTGCCTCCCATCTCCTGGCATTTAACCAGCCATTGCTATCTTTCTCATCCAACCTCTATTTCTTTTAATCCCCCACCTCCTGAAGCTGATGTCACTGTTGAGAATTTATCTCCAGCTCCCACTCCATCATGCAACCATGGTCAGAGTAGTTAGAAAGCTTTTTGTCATGAACACTGATGGTGGCCCTATCCAGGGGGGAGAACGCATGCGTAGTACTGAGGGGTTAAGCAGCCATTCAAAGAGACACAGAACAGACCCGCCTTGACTTTTGGGGTTTATCTGTCTGGGTTTTTCCCACGCTTCTTCAGTTTGTTAGGATTTTGTGTCTTATGTAGCAGCAATAAACACTAGAGACCTATTCCTCGTCTCAGCTTGGTTTCCTGACTGTTAGGACACTCTTATTTGTAAAACTGATTACTTGTTAGCATTTATCTTCACAGGTTCCCCCATGCAATTCACTCATCAATAAATTTTAAATATATGCTTGTACTTATAAAGTTAGCAACCAATATCAAGGGCTTTCCTGCACTACATCCTTCATTTGTTTGTTCATAAACTGCTTAAATGAAAGCCCTTCTCCACTTTGGCCATGGTGGTGTATATCTACCATGCTCTCTGATTAATAGATTGCTTATTTATTCCTTCTGGATCAGAAGAAAGAGAGAGAGAGAGAAAGGAGGGAGGGAGGGAGGGAGGGATACTTTTAACTATTTTTTTCTGTCATTTTGACTTGAAAGGAGTAAGTGGCAGAACTCTCATCAGTTTTACATGATTTTTTAAAACAGATGTCCACACATCATTATTCCAACAATGAACCTATAAAAAAGAAAAAAAAAACACAATCTTTTCACTGTTTGACCAGTGCATCTCTAAATAAACAGGAGACCAGTGACCAAAGGGGAGTGGTTGTTCCTGTCACAGTGCACAATAGTCAAGTTGAGTGGAGGTGTTTGCCTGCAATGAAATGAAATGTAGCAGGTGAACAGATAGCAACATTTAAGCCAGCAAACATCAGAATACATTAATTAGAGCACCAAACTTAGAGGGTCAGTCTGTTTCACACATTCTTTTAAAGTGCCCAGTGTACACTCATTGGTAATCAGAGCTAATACAACTACTCTTGAATTTGATAAACCTTACTTATGATGAGGAAATTGAGGTATTCTTATTTTTTTTCTTTTCGTGTTAGAAACACCTACTAAGGCGCTTCTGTATTGAAAGGTGTTTCAAAGGCAGCAGCAAAATTTTTATTTATAGTATTAGCTTATAGAAATTGTCTGGTGCCTTCAGTGAATTGTTAATTTTATAGGGTTCCTTCCACTTATACATGTATGTATTGCTATGTATGTATGTATTAATGGTGTACGGTATTTTAAATTTTGTGCCCTAGTTTTGGACCATAAATAAAGAACAAACAAACAAACAAATAAATAGATCTGAGCAGAGCAACATGGGTGGAAGTTGCCTTCTCAGTGGGCTGAGTGGATAGAGGACAATGTCATGCATTCCTGTCCTCATTGGCCCATATTTGCAATGGGACAAGTTGGCCATGCAGATCAGCCCCAAGGAAGGATCCACCAACAAAAATAATAATTTCCTTGCCTCCATTTCCATCAACAAAGAGCTAGCATGACGTTTGCAAAATGTATATCTATGCTTATGATTTACTTTCACAAGTAATTGTTGTAATAAATTTGCATAATCCAACACTTTTAAGCATCATCTTTTCTCTCCCCCCACTAAGAATAAATTTCAAGAAGGTAGGGGGTATGAACATGTGCTAAATTCAACAGCACCACCCAAGTAGAATTTGCATATATTATAAGAATAGTTTCCTGAGTAGATACAAACTGTGTAAATAAAATGATGGAAGCAGAAAGAAAAGATCTAGGGCAGAAGCTTTTGAAGAAAAGCTTTGTTTTCTTTGATATTAAATACTTTAAAGTATTTTACTGATTAGAATGCTATGAAGTCTCCTGATAAACATGAGAACATTTTTAGAACATATATTATTCTGGTTGCTTTTTCAGTTTTTTTTTTTAATCCAAAACTTTAAAATTTCCTTATAGTAGACACAGTTTCCTAGACCAACAAAATATTATCTATTGCTAGGATACAGGGTTGCCTACTTCTAAAATAATCATTAAAAAATGTTGTTACTTGGGTTCAGCTGGTACATTTATATGTAATGCCAGTACATATTTGGGAATTAATACATATTTGGGACTAAAACAATGAAGAAAAGGACACACACCTTCATCGTTTTATTCCTTTTCTTCACCATCCTGTCATTTTCATCCAAAAATGTGAGCAAGAGGTAGGAAAAGCTTCACATTAAAAACATAGATGACATATATTTACATAATTTTTATTTATTTCAATTTTACTCAAGGCATACACATCAGGTATAGTATATATATTCAAATAAGAAGTTTGGAGCAATGTAAGTTGGAAGAGATTTTCATTGTCTCAGGATCAGATGGGCTTAATTAATGCAGCCTATGATTGTGTTAGATTTTTTGATAGCCATGTAACAAACAACTTGAGCCAGCAGATACCTGTCCCCCCAATTTAGCCAAGTAGTTATCTTTGATATGTGCCTTTGATCCAACTTGTCAATAATGTTTTGAATCTTTATTATGTCTTCTGTACTATTTTAACTTGATTATTTTATAATTCTGCATATTTGTTAAACATACTTAACCTTCATCCAAATCAATTATAGCAAGAATGACAAGGACATGACCTTCAAGTGTTCTACTTGAAGATTATATCCAGGCTGATACAAAGCATTAATCAGTGAGTATTTTAATCCTACCAACTAGGCAGCTGTATTATCCAGCTGACATGTCACCATCTTGTCAACAATCATTCCATGGAATACTCTGTCAAATGTGTTGTTGGTGCCAGGATACACGGTGACTACTGTATTATCATAATCTGCTAAACTAGTCCTATATTCTTTAATTGTTATATGATAAGAAACAGGCAAAATACATGACAGATAACAAATATATCATAATATATATGTCTTTGTGTATAAAATCAAAAGGACATATATTGATAGACATATAACTAAACCATTAGAATATATTTGGACAGATCCATTATCAAATTAAAGAAAACTACCTACATTATTAAAAGGTAAGAGTAATTGCTAACTAATCTTATTCCATAATTCAGGGCTTACTGGCTTTTATTGATAAATAAGAGTTTTATAATTACACTTTAGAAGGGATTTTTTTCCTACTAAAGTATAAAATTTTGCATAGTAAAAGTGTTTTTAATAAATAAAATTGATTTATTGATTATGTGACACTGAGTCAGTGTTGACTCTTCATGAACACAGATTTTCTCCATGAAATAAAATGGCAATGCTTTTTGATTCAAACGCTAAATTTTAATGCTTGAGGGCCACCATATGATTATATAATAGAGCATATGGTATGATGGAACATAGAAGTTGTGATGGCATTGATCTGAGATGAATGCATTCTTTGTTTGTGGTTAAGCCCTGAGTGGCTTATGTAGGTCTTTGTAAATGAAACAGTTATATCATCATCATTATGCATCATTACTTTGTCAGGGATTTTAATGGAAAACAATACAAATATTCAGATTTCTTTTTCTCTTAGTATTATTGGCAATAATACTAAGAGAAAATACTCTGTTTTGCATCCTTCCATCTGCTAAGCCAGATGTATTAGAAGTGTGCCAGTAAATTTTAAAAGTGTCTGAGTACATTTTGTGAACTTAATAATATTACAGTTTTATGGTCTGATGCTTTCCCACAATGCATACAGGCCTGAAATATGTTTCATATATAAATGCTCATATAATTTATGACATTTCATGAGCTCAGTAAGTTTTGTTTCAGAGTAAAGCATGTAACATATTTGTAATAGATTTTGGACTAGAATTGTTCTGAAAGACAATTTTAATTTTGGAAAAAGTAATATTTGGAAAGACACAAGAGTGCATATAAGTGGGTGAGATTTAAAATTGGAATGTTAGATTCATTTCCAATGGAAAAAAAAATTGGTGGGTAGAATACAGATTGGAGGTCAAAGTTAGGAGAATTCTCAGTTTGTGAATAATCCAATAGCAGTTGCACTTTTCACTATTTTTATCTTTTTGTAGTTTATAGAAATTTGCAAGTATCTATTAAATTATTATACTTTCAGAACTGGTATTCCAAACAGTTCCATAAGTTAACACACACACACAAGTGAGAGACGAGAGAGAGACTCACACACAAGGTTCATAGCTGCTATGTAATCTATCAGTTTAATTCCAGGAGACACACTGCCAGAGTTGAATGAGCCTTGTCTCTCAAATGGAACCTCAAGATGCTAGAAACATTCAAAGATGTTTCAGGAAGGTCTCATATTTGGAAGAAAAAATGCATCTAGGATAAAATTGAGTTTGAAATTCATATAATTTAGTAATGCTGTAACCCCTGCATTAATTATGTGTTCTAAAAACAGTTTGGTTTTTGAGGGTGTCTTTGACTCAGTCTTGACTCCTGGCAAATGCCTGGACAAGTCCTCAAGGTTTTCTAGAGAATATTTTTGGAAGTAGTTAGCCATGGCCATAGGGCTGAGAAAATGACTGGTCCAGATTTACTCAGATGATTTGGTGCCTAAGGCAGGACCAGAACTCAGTGTTCCAATTTTCAGTCTGATACCTTGAATCACTGCACCAAACTAGTTTATCATAACTGGCAATGGCTAAATGGCCCCAGAGGCTAATCCCATCTTTCATGTCCGCATATGATGGGGATATTTCTGTCCCTCTAGGTGCTTTCTCGTTTGCTAATGCCTTTATTCTCACTAGCCTTGTCAATTCTTCATTCTTCCAACTGTGCTTTCCCAACCATTGTGCTTACTCAGGCTTTTAAACTTTTATAGTAATTGCATCACTACATATATAAAAGTACGGGATTTGCTTCCCTTTAGTGCAAAACATAAACTTTTTGGATGGGATGAAAACAGGTGTCTTTAATTTTCTGTTGTGGAACGCAGCAAAACACTTTTACTTTTTGGGCACAGGATGGCAGTAAAACTCTATGAAAAGACATAGAGTTTATGAATCTTACTGCCAAGATGCTTTTCTAATTCATTCTTCAAAAATGAATACTTGACCTTGTAACAGTAAGGGATTTCTGTGTCTTCTGGCTACTGGATCTATGAAGCCCCTGTAGTAATGCAAAGTTCCCTGAATAGATTAATTGTGAATTCAAATAGGCTGCCTCTGTAACAGAAAACATCTCACAAGGTCTGTAACAACCCCACCTCACCCCACCAAGATGGAGATGTTGCAACTCTCCTCAGGTTCTGAAAAGCCCTTAAAATAGTGCTTCACAAACATGAGTAAATTGCCCAAAATTGGGTAAAAGTGATTTTTCTTTAGGTAACAACACACAGACCCATTAAACTGATTTAAAGTGTTTTAACTACATTGGGTAAAATGGACTTTCTGATAAGAGGTTTTAGGTAATGAAGGAAAATTTTGGGGAAGCACTACCTTAAAACCAGTCTTTGATCCTTAATGTTTTTGTGGAGGGCCCTGTTGGTCTGTGTTCTAATGGCTGTTTTTAGCCCAGGCTGTTTTGTTTTGCCTATGTTTTAATTGTTTTAATTAGTATTAGATTCTGCAAGTCGCTTAGACTCTACTGGAGTGGGAAGCTATAATAAATTTAAACAAACAAGCAAACAAACGAAGTAAGTCAAACTGCAGCTGTCTTGTAAGTTCTAATATGTTTTATAATTTGGCCAGGTTATATAGCTCAATTGGTCAACACACTGGCATAAAGAACATACTGGCATAAAGTGCACTTGTTTATTACATTTCCCCAAATTTGTATCATCTATACAGAGGTGCAGCCATACAGAGGGTTTCCTGTTAATCAGCTATAGAATCTTAGGCAAGCTTTCTCATAAACATTAGCCATTTTCTGACCTCCTTACTCTGAGTATGCTATTTTCATTAAAACTCACTTTTTCCAATAATATTTTGGCTCAGACACCTAATCCATTTCCTCTACAGCAACATTTTGTTGGCTTGAACCTATACTTGAGACTGCAAGCTCCTTAAAATAAGTTCTGTCCTCAGTAAAGTGCATGATCATCGGTGGTATTATAATATAAAAATACATACATACATACATAATATTTTGAAGTCTGGCTTATATTGTATATGATTAATATTTTATACATATCATTAACATTATAAATTGCTTTGAAGAAGAGGAAGAAGTCATTTGGGAATATATTTTTGTTCTAGAGTCATAGACCAACTGAACTTAATGAATATACTTTTGATATAAGTAAGTTTGGGTACAATGCCTTATAATTTTATTATAAAGAACATATTGTATTTTGTTTTTCAGAAAAGCATCAACGTGACTTTTTCAAAGGTCATTTGTTCTATTTTTTTACTTATCTAAAAATACTACAATTTGCATCAATAGATGGCAGTATGGTATTTCTGAAGTTTATTGAAAAATATTTTTTTATTCAAACAAATAAATAAATAAATAAAATCCAAGTTGACTTTAGGGCATTGTTTTTAAAATGCATGTAAATTACAGCAATGGTTATGAAGTGATTTGTAACATGAAGTTATGCAAGTCTTTTTACTGAGGATTAAAAGATACATTTAAAAGAAAGAAGTATTGACTGGTTGGATATATACTGTATGTCTAATCAGAAGGCCCATTTCTAGATGCCCTGAATAAGGCATCTAGAAATGGGCCTTCTGATTAGACATACTGAAGTGAAGCTATTTCATTTTTCTTTTTTTAAAAGAGTGTGTTTCTGAACCCCAGTGATTTAAATAACTATGATCTGCTTGCAAATACTTCCTTTGGTAAGGATACTCCAAAATTGATAAATGAAATCAATTATCAAGCTAGCTTGTCTAGCTTCAGGATTTGTTTAAATCTGATTGACATAAAATAAAGTGGGTGATTTTTCATGGTCCCTTGGTAGTGTTCATTATGATTGACAATGGATTTCTTTTGGACATCTGGCCAGGTTTATGAGAGTTAAGATTACATTACTCTATGAAGGGGCAATTTCAGTGTAGACCATAGTTTAACCCTACAACACTTATGTAGGTTTCATTTACTATCTAAATGAATGCAGCAGAAAGTTATACAGGAATTTAGGATGAGTTGGTTGCTATAAAGTATGTGGATTTTATCCAGTTCTTATTTTGACCTAAGTGTTTAGATCAATGAACGTGCTGAAGTGCTGTCTGGAGCTGGTGATGGGATAAAGGCCAAATAAAACTCTGATTGGAAGAGAGAATTCAAATGGGTCTCTGTTGTAAATGGGTTGCAGTTTCTCTAAAGGCTTCCAATTTGGATGTGCTTCTAGACCCAATACATTTGCTGGAAGCTCAAGTAGCTTACATGGCACAAAGCCCTTTCCATTAGCTAGGGCTGGCATGTCAACTGCTCCTTGAGAGCAGAGATAACTTGGCATCAGTTATCTATGGCCTGGTGGTGTTCAGGATTACAAACTGTAATACTTTACACATACAATTAATTCTGATGATAATCCATAAATTTGTAATTATTCCAGCATGGTTACCGAAGACTAGGTGCTAAAAGGACATTGGATCAGTGTTTAATACCACTGCACTAATTGCTGGTTCTTAAATAGTGAAAGGTCCTAGTATTTATATTCAAAAACATGCACATCTTAAGAGTGGATATTTACAAAAATATATGTTCTAATATTAACCTCCCCATAAATTAAAACTGTCAAACGAATCCCTTTCTGATATTCCTGACTCCTGAGATGAAATGGATGGGAAATGGACAGAAGGTCTTTTTGATGTCTTCTATTCAGGATTCTCCCACCAAGAGAAACATGCCTGAGGACTATGTTGCTATATGTTCAGCAATATTTTCTATTTTTTATGCATATGTGTATGTACAGTATGTCTTTATACAGTATATCTATCTGTATGCCTGCTTTCCTGCCTTTTAAAGTTTTAAAAGAAGTATTTCAACATAAAAACATTTCAAACAAATATTTCAACAAATAACATACCGTATATTTTGTTTGTTTTAATCTCATACAGATTTTATTTTGTAATTTTATTTCAATGAACACTATGGATTGATATGCTTGAAGATGTATATTATTGCATAAAATGAACAAATGCTTTTTGGCAAGAAGATGGGTCAAACTTGAAAAGCAAAGTGTCTTTTGGCTTTGAGAGAGCAGAAAAATGTCTGCTGGAATTTCTGCATCAAGTGACTTTGCTTGCAGAGGTATATTTGTTGTTTAGTTTCAGGCAAGAAAACATTTTATCTTGTCTTGCTTGGGATGATGATGGAATAGAGGGCCATTAGTTTAGTCACAAATTTTTAACTCAATGTGGAGCCAAAGTTCACTTTAAATAGGAGATCCTTCATTGGGTATCTGACTGTTGTTCTTACTTCAATTCTGCTATGGAATGTTTGGGAAAAGTTTTCCTGTATCAGCTTTTAGAGTTTGGACATCAGAAAACTTACATTGGAAAACCATTACTGCCTCTGTATCAGATTTTAGTGAGGATAATAAAAAGCACAATGAAGTAATATGCAATACAAAATGACCACATACATCAGGTCACTCATGGCATAAAGAATATATACTAGAATAGGTTCATCTTATGTTCTTTGTTTGTCAAACAATTGAATCTGTCTTTCAAATGTTTCATTTTCAAGAAATGGCCACTTTTCATTCTTTCTAGTTAAAATATGATGCATCTCCTCCCTATACTCCCAGAGTTAAGGAAAATAGTTTCAGCTGATGTGCATGCCCAAATGAGCCATTTCTATCTAGACATTCTAACTGAAAAGTTATTCATGACCTGATTAAGGAGTTCCCAGAAATAGTGAGTACAAGTTGGCTTTTAATCAAGACCATGTATCACAGACAAAGTCAATCTACTTCAAGTTAGAAGAGCATGTTTAACTTTAAAAACCAAAAGTACTTTGGGGACTACAACATACCAGGTCAATAAAAGGCCTACAAGTTTTATCTGGCTTTTTAATAAGCTAATTTTGGCAAAAATATACCCAGGTAGTTATCAGAGTAGAGCCTGACCTGAAGAAAATTTCAGTCTTAAAGAGACCTTCTCATTCAGTTAAAAGGGATTTCATTTATGATTGCAGCTTCTTCCATTATGATCAACTCCAGGTGCAGCTATGGCACTTTTATTTTCTTTCAGGGTTTCTCTAATGTCTATTTTACTGCATGGTTTACTGTGGCATACCAGATGCTTCAAGAAACTTCACAAGCTGAGCAGAATGATAGGAACCATCTATTACTCTTATAGCAACTGGCTTTCAGAAGTAACATCTCACAGCATTGTTCATGTTTGAACCAGTTTAGAAAAAATACAATACAGCTTAAAATGTGCTATTAAACAGAAGACAAGGAAGACAGACATACTGTATTCTTATGGCCTGCTTCAGTACATTTTTAATAGTATTTGTTGGATCCCATAACTTAAAATCTACATGAAACCAATGGCAAAAGATTTCAGCTGCCAAATTATCAATATGCAGACAGGAGCACAGATTGAGTTAGAATTGCAGTTGAGGTCCCCATATCTCAAGGGTTCCCCAAGTGGCTATCCAAACAGTAACAGGTGGTAAGGTCAGCAGTGTTCTGTAGTTTTATGGTGATTTATTGTTTACATATATTGGAAATGTAAATCTGTTAAGACTATGTAGAAGTAGTTGTTAAAAGCATTGAATAGTAACCTAAATGTTCATAATGAAATACTAACACACTGTATATCAAAATGAGTACTGTAAGTAGCAATATAATCTGTTTTTGAGCATAAAAATATTTTACTGCAGAACTATATGTAGATGACATCCAACCTTCGCTTTATTTCTACCTTAAAAGTCTACATAAATTGTCAGTGAGAACAGGTGAATTTTTGGGGGGGATGATTACATTACATGATTACATGGAGCTTCTGTGGGTACATTAATCAGCTGGTCTTGCTGGAAGTATACAGTTAGATTCAATTATTGTATGACAATAATGAATGAATCACTGAGATCCTAAAAGGCCAAGGAGAAGAATAATCATTCTATAGAGAATCTATCCTTGTGGTTGCTAAGAGTGGACTTGATGGCTTGATGCCATTTAATTTTAATTTGGCAGGGGCTATGTGTAAAATTATTTTAATAAACTTTACAAAGTTTATTAAATAATAGTATAAGAGCATTAGTAATTTTGAATTCATGAATTTATGTCCTAGAAATGAGCTGTTCTTCTTGTCTTAATACACCTATCGTAATTATGAGAAAGATTGATTTATTATATATTTTAATGGACCTGTATTCCATTTAGGAATGCTGCGTTACTCAGCAATAATTTACCTTCTGCTTTGCTATACCAGACTCCCCAAAACGCTGAATTTTGAAGTGGAAGTTTAAAAGTACTCTGCAGTAAGATAATATCCATATTGACTTAATGGTGTTCAAACAAAAAGACCCCAAAGATGTAATGCCTTTGAAGTCACATAATTAAAAAGAAACTGATAAGAAGGGTGTATGTGATGCAGCTGGCGCTTACAGTAACTCTGAAAGATATCTGAGCTTTTAACCCAAGAAATGTCTGGAATAAATCCCTTATTATTCTTTCATTGTTGCCTGTTCTATATTTTTTTGGTCCATAGATTTTTAGACAAAATTACTTTGGGCTTTGTTTTTTCAATGTTTGGTTTTTTCTCAAGGAGATTTAGGAAGAACTCTCCTTTAAGCCACTGGAATGAGTTATGAAGTGAGCTAAAAGCATGGTTGCTGTCAAGGAGTAGTGATTCCTTAAGAACCAGAGCTCGCTTGACAGCAAGAATTTTCATAGATTACATTATCCTTGAGTATGAAGTACTGAGAATGATCCCTAAATTGTGATTCTTGAAAAATTAGATTATTGATGGCAGTTGAGGAATTGGAAGGGGACTGCAAAGAGAAATGAGGATTAGTTTGAGAACCAAAATAACATGTTTTTTACAGGTCTTTTCGAGGAAAATATTGTTCCAATAAAGACAGAGTTTTCTAATATGGTTTCATTAAATTCACTTCAGTTTTCCTTTAAAAACACACAAATGCAAACAAGTATAAAAATTAATTCAAAACTACAGTCATATTTTCAGTATCCAACTGAAAATCTAATATTATAGTTAAATATTGTCAGGATATTTTGCCTATATTTAATTGAAATATAGACCTTTCTTATATTGTCAGAATATTGTTTCAACTAGTACAGAGCTGTTTTGTCTGACTGGCAGTGATTCACCAAGATCTCAGGGAAAGATCTACAGTAACTTAAATACTTGGACTTCTGGCCCTAAATTTTCCTGAGTTGTGAACCTGAGGTTGCGCTACAGACCCTGGGGTGTGAACTCATTGCTCTTTGTGTTCAGGGTTCTGGTATTCTATGGTCTCCATGAATTGAATAACTCTGCAGAAAGCAATCACTCCAAATTACTACTTGCAGTTTAATTCAAGTAGTATAATTTGTATATTATCACTTTTCTACCATGACCCTTTATAATTAGAATTGGAAATACAGTATAATGCTGCTTTATCCCATCATCATCCAAGTAATAATGCATGCTGGTACTGCTGCAGAGGTAGACATGAGGGAGGAAGGAACAAATATGGGAAAAAAGAATAAACTGTAAAAATCTAAACTAAAAATGTAAGAGTCCTGCTGGATCAGACCATGGTTTATCTAACCTAGCTAAGAAATCCCAATCTCCCTTAAGAATTCCAGAGGCAGGTCTGGGAGCAATGATTTTGATGCAAGGTAGTAAAACCAATTGCCCCACAATTTCTGTCTTGTCTGTCTGTCTGTCTGTCTGTTCTGTTGCTGACCTCAACCTGATCCTCCTTCCCTCTCCACAGCTTTGTTCCTAGACTTAATTGTGAAAGATCCTGCTGAGCCTGGTATCATCACTTTTCTATGCAGATTCAGGAGACGTATAATTTCAATCCCCTCTGCCTTTTGTCTCTATTCAAGTAGAGATAGTCTGTTCCAGTAGACATTAGCTTTCAATTCTACATCTCTGTTTTTTGAGCCGATACTCTAAAGCCTTCTAAATGCCCTGCTCTGAACCATGTTTTCATACTTAAATATTATTGTTGATCCTTTCTAAAATGCTTTGAAATAACAGTTGAGTAGGCCCTCCCTATATATGGGCAGTATGTATGCCCATAGCTCAATAAACTACACTGGAGTTATAGAACCTCCACAGCACCTTTTATTTATTCATTTTTCCTCTCTCACTACTTTCTTGATAGGTACATGAACCAGTCTGGGTCACAAGCAGCCCTTTATACACGGTTTCATCACATGTGGTAACCATAGAGGAAGGCAAGAGTAGTGGTAACTTAATTTCCTCTCAGATCCTACTAACATTTCTTTTTCAGCTTTTGGGATTAGAATCATATGAAATGTTTATGTCTTGATCCTGGGCTAAGAGAGAATTGCTGCCCTGCTGTTTTTTCTATGGATAAATATACAAAAGCTTCCATTGATATGTTATGTAGATTATACTGGAGTACCTTTGGAAACTGGAATACAACGGAAGAGAAAAGGTGTAATCTGCCTGAATATTAAGAAGAGGTAAAAGCAAAATAGCTTTCAGATACTCTGTATAAAAATTGTCCCCTTGAGACACTTAAATAAATCTTCAAAGGTTATGAGCCTACAGTTCTTTTCTAACTAGCTACCATGTGCTGGCCATGGTTTTGTCCTTAGTGTTAGCAGGGAATAAGGTATATGGCAAACATATGTTATGACTATGGCTGATAACATGGTCTATACCTTCTCTGTATTCCTATAAAGCACTATATCAAAGATTCACTTCCATTAACTAAAACCATGATAATTAGCAGAAGTCAACATTTATAGGCCTATCTAATGATGGCATGGAAGATTACAACTTGGAATGCAACAGAAATATAAGGTGAAGAGTAACAGATGAAATGAAAAAAAATTGAATGAATATAAATCTCAAAGTATGATGGATTAGACTGTTCAGGATGAAAGGTGAAGAGAATTTCTAAAAGGTGCAAGGGTGATGAGAGGTTCTGAATGAAGGATAGACTGTTCTGTCAATGTGTCAAGAGTGGATCGTTATTTATTTATTTTATTTTTTAATCAAATTTATATGGCCACTCGTCTGACAAAAGAGTGACTCTGGAGGCACATATTTAATTGAAAAACCAATAAATATATAAAAACATTAATAAAAACTATAAAAAGCACATGAAGAAGAGAGTATGATGATGCAGTAAGGGAGCCACTGCAAGATCTCCCCAGTCCCCTGGGAACCCACAGGCCTGACGGCATAGCCAGGTTTTGAGGGACTTGCAGAATGGCACATAGGATGGCGCTAACCTCACTTCTGGGGGGAGAAGATTCCATAAGGCAGGCAGCACAGCGAAGAAGGCCCGCCTCCTAGTACCCACCAAGTGTAATTGCCGGACAGATGGCAGCATGCCTTCTTTGCCAGATCTGATGGCAGACCATCTTGTAAAAAAATGGTCATGAAGGAAAAGAAAAACAAGGAAACTAGGGTTAACACAGAATGACTCCAGGAAGAGAAAGTACAGGTCCTATATGAAAAAAGTATTAGAAAATAAATTGATTTCTCAACAGAATGAATAGGAAACAGACATAAGAGAATCTGGAAGTTACTTGAAATAGAGAGAAAAACATATGTTACAAAATTCCATAGAAGTGTGTAGAGTTATGCTAATTGTGGATTTAAAAATAAGCATTTCCATAAAAGATAAAAGATATTATATAATATGTATATAGAGAAATATATACAGTATTTGCAAAGAATTTAGTTAAATATTCAAGAAGCAGTTAATATTAAAAAGTACAGCAGTTACAGAGTAATTTTGATGGAAATAAACAATTTGGAAGTAGATGAAAAGTGCATGGAATTAAAAATAAAAATGATTAAATTACTTGGTTTTAAACTTAATTTAGAAAATGCTTTTTGTTGTTTATTCATTTAGTCGCTTCCGACTCTTCGTGACTTCATGGATCAGCCCACGCCAGAGCTTCCTGTTGGTCGTCAACACCCCCAGCTCCCCCAGGGACAAGTCCGTCACCTCTAGAATATCATCCATCCACCTTGGCCTTGGTCGGCCCCTCTTCCTTTTGCCTTCCACTCTCCCTAGCATCAGCATCTTCTCCAGGGTGTCCTGTCTTCTCATTATGTGGCCAAAGTATTTCAGTTTGGCCTTTAATATCGTTCCCTCAAGTGAGCAGTCTGGCTTAATTTCCTGGAGGATGGACTGGTTTGATCTTCTTGCAGTCCAAGGCACTCTCAGAATTTTCCTCCAACACCACAGTTCAAAAGCATCTATCTTCCTTCTCTCAGCCTTCCTTATGGTCCACCTCTCGCAGCCATATGTTACTACAGGGAACACCATTGCTGTAACTATGCGGGCCTTTGTTGTCAGTGTGATGTCTCTGCTCTTAACTATTTTATCGAGATTTGTCATTGCTCTTCTCCCAAGGATTAAGCGTCTTCTGATTTCCTGACTGCAGTCAGCATCTACAGTAATCTTTGCACCTAAGAATACAAAGTTTTTCACTGCTTCTACATTTTCTCCCTCTATTTGCCAGTTATCAATCAAGCTGGTTGCCATAATCTTGGTTTTTTTGACGTTTAGCTGCAAGCCAGCTTTTGCACTTTCTTCTCACCTTCATCATAAGGCTCCTCAGTTCCTCTTCGCTTTCAGCCATCAAAGTGGTATCATCTGCATATCTGAGATTGTTAATGTTTCTTCCAGAGATTTTAACTCCAGCCTTGGATTCCTCAAGCCCAGCATGTCGCATGATGTGTTCTGCATACAAGTTGAATAGGTAAGGTGAAAGTATACAGCCCTGCCGTACTCCTTTCCCAATCTTAAACCAGTCCGTTGTTCCGTGGTCTGTTCTTACTGTCGCTACCTTGTCGTTATACAGATTTTTCAGGAGGCATACAAGATGACTTGGTATCCCCATACCACTAAGAACTTGCCACAATTTGTTATGGTCCACACAGTCAAAGGCTTTAGAATAGTCAATAAAACAGAAATAGACGTTTTACTGAAACTCCCTGGCTTTTTCCATTATCCAGCGGATATTGGCAATTTGGTCTCTAGTTCCTCTGCCTTTTCTAAACCCAGCTTGTACATCTGGCAATTCTCGCTCCATGAACTGCTGAAGTCTACCTTGCAGGATCTTGAGCATTACCTTACTGGCATGTGAAATGAGTGCCACTGTTCGATAGTTTGAACATTCTTTAGTGTTCCCCTTTTTTGGTATGGAGATATAAGTTGATTTTTTCCAATCTGATGGCCATTCTTGTGTTTTCCAAATTTGCTGGCATATAGCATGCGTTACCTTGACAGCATCATCTTGCAAGATTTTGAACAGTTCAGCTGGGATGCCGTCCTCTCCTGCTGCCTTGTTATTAGCAATGCTTCTTAAGGCCCACTCAACCTCAATCTTCAGGATGTCTGGCTCTAGCTCACCGACCACACCGTCAAAGCTATCCCCGATATTGTTATCCTTCCTATACAGGTCTTCTGTATATTCTTGCCACCTTTTCTTGATCTCTTCTTCTTCTGTTAGGTCCTTGCCATCTTTGTTTTTGATCATACCCATTTTTGCCTGGAATTTACCTCCAATGTTTCTAATTTTATGGAAGAGGACTCTTGTCCTTCCTATTCTATTGTCTTCTTCCACTTCTGCACATTGCTTGTTTAAAAATAATTCCTTATTTCTTCTGGCTAACCTCTGGAATTTTGCATTTAATTGGGCATATCTCCCCCTATCACTGTTGCCTTTTGCTTTCCTTCTTTCTTGGGCTACTTCTAGTGTCTCAGCAGACAGCCATTTTGCCTTCTTGGTTTTCTCTTTCTTTGGGATGTATTTTGTTGCCGCCTCCTGAACAATGTTGCGAACTTCTGTCCATAGTTCTTCCGGGACCCTATCCACTAAGTCCAGTCCCTTAAATCTATTCTTCACCTCCACTGCATATTCCTTAGGAATATTAGTGAGCTCATATCTAGCTGATCTGTGGGTCTTCCCTAATCTCTTTAGTCTGATCCTAAATTGTGCAAGAACAAGTTCGTGATCGGAACTACAGTCAGCTCCAGGTCTTGTTTTTACCGACTGTATAGATCTCCACCACCTTTGGCTGCAAAGGATGTATTCAATCTGATTTCGGTGTTGTCCATCTGGTGAAGTCCATGTATAAAGCCGTCTCTTAGGTTGTTGGAAGAGAGTGTTTGTTATGCAGAGTGAATTGTCTTGGCAAAATTGTATCAGCCTATGTCCTGCTTCGTTTTGTTCTCCCAGGCGTCATTTGACTGCCCACCTTAGCATTCCAGTCTCCTGTGATGAAAATAACATCTCTTTTAGGCGTGTCGTCCAGTAGGTGCTGCAGATCCTCATAGAACTGCTCTACTTCAGCTTCTTCAGCATTTGTGGTTGGGGCGTATATTTGGATCACTGTGATGTTAGATGGCTTGCCCTGAATTCGAATTGAGATCATTCTGTCGTTTTTTGGATTGTATCCAAGCACTGCTTTAGCCACTTTACTATTAATTATGAAGGCTACTCCATTTCTTCTGTGGTCCTCTTGTCCACAGTAGTAGATCTGGTGGTCATTTGTTGTGAAGTGGCCCATTCCAGTCCATTTCAGTTCACTGACGCCCAGAATGTCTATCTTTAATCTTGACATCTCACCAATAACCACATCCAAGTTGCCCTGGCTCATAGATCTTACATTCCAGGTTCCAATGGTGTGTTGATCCTTAGAACATCGGATTCGCCATTCACCACCAGCACCGTCGGCCACTAGCCATCCTTTCGGCTTTGAGCTAGCTGCATCATCACGTCTGGGGCTAGTTGAACTCATCCTCTGTTCCTCCCCAGTAGCATTTTGACCATCTTCCGACCTGGGGGTCTCATCTTCCGATGGTAAACCGACATATCTCTGGTTGTACTGATCCATTTAGTTTTCACAGCAAGAATACTGGGGTGGGTTGCCATTACCTTCCCCAGGGATCGCATTTAGTCTGACCTCTCTGTATGACCTTCCCGTCCTGGGTGGCCCTTCACGGTTTAGCTCATGGCATCATTGAGGTGCTCAAGCTCCAGCACCACGACAAGGTAACGATCCTTTGCTGAAGTAGAAAATGCTGGATGGATATTTTTAGAAATTTGTATGGGAATGACAGTGCTATGTAAAATAATAGAATGGAAATGAGTAGTATAAATGTTAAAAGGGAGAGGTGAGAAGTTTAAAGAACATATGGAAACGTGGGAAGGATCATTTGCAAGGACAGGAAGGCATGCCACAGGATAAATGTGTGTCTGGTTGTAAAGTAGCTTTATGTCATGTTCACTGTTTCAATGTGCGCTGTACATCATAACGTTTCACATGCCATGGTGCTGACGCGCATTTCTGTTTGGGAGGGAGCTGCTGTGAAACCTTGTGCCAAGCTCTGTATCTGTGTTCATTTCAATGGAACGTGTTTGGGTTATGTGCTCTGCTCAAGGACTTTTCCCGCAGACCAGCAGAAGCCGTTAGGAGCACCTGGGATTGTGAGCCTGGGAAGATTCTACGGGGGGAGGGATCTCGTTTGTACCAAGGGGTTTTTAGTTTGCATTTGGGGTGCTTTTTCCATTCTCAGCTTTCTTTGTGATCCTGCATACTATTCTTTAATAAATCAGATACCTTTGTGATCCTGCTTATGAGTCTGATGGTGTTTAGAATAGGCAATCATTACACTTTAGCTATATTTCCTTTTCTTTGTTTAATTTATTGCTTCTTAGCTTATTACTTTTCCCCAGAAGAGAATAGTGTGATAGGTAACTATGCATGTACATATGTGTGTACTGTATTTCTATATCTGTGGCTTTTAAATTCTGTCTTCCCAATTACCCCTTCACACTGACATTGAACATGCATTCAGCTGGATCATGAGAAGCATGCGCTCTGTCTTTATTCACAATGTGTGAGATGCTTCTGTGACTCTTCCAGCAATTCAGTTGACAAGAAAATATCTTGTCTGTCTGTCTGTCTGTGTCTGTCTGTCTGTCTGTCTGTCTTTCTTTCTTTCTTTCTTTCTTTCTCTCTTTCTTTCTTTCTTTATGTTTTGACAACAGCATCATTTATTTCAGAGACTCTGACAGTTTTCCATTATATTTTTTCTTGGTTAATGAGCAATCATAATCCAAATAAAATTGTTGGTTCTATAAATATTGGTGCATCCTCTACTCATAACTGAATATTTCTGGACATTCATCCTATTTGCTAGGTTTCCTTGAGCTGAATAAACAGTTTTTGCATTGCTTGTTTGCTCTTGATTTGCTGAAAATAAACCTTGTAGGCTTAAACTATTCCTCCCCCAAGAACCACTAAATAAATTTGTTAGACCTGTTTATTACTAAATATTTTGTACGTCTAGATAGGAAAGCAAGATACTAACCTTATTTCCTTAAACGTTTACTGACCAAAAAATGCCCAATTCCTTATTTTATGCTTTCACTTATGAACTCCTCTTCCTGGAACCTCCACTATATGAGAACAGGCATTTTCTTTGAAAATTGATAAGAAGAGTTGAAATTACTACCTATTCCTCCATTTGTCTCAACGCAGTAATTTTTAAAGGTTATTCTGAGGATATGAAAATTCCTGGTAATTTTTCAGCCTATAAAATATCTTCCTTTCTCAAACTCAAATAGTAAAACAGAATATATTCTCTGACATGTCCTGAAACCAAACATTTGCTATGAGAATGCAAAGTTCAGCCTTAGTTAGGCATTTTAAGACAAGTAGATTTTAATGGGAGCAATCCGTTTTCAAATCATGGCCAGAAAGAATATAATAAGGAATATAATATTTATCAAACATTACAGGTGAATCTGCAGACCTTCATTAATTTTTAATGGGTCGCTGCACTAAGAAATATTTAAAAAATGCAGTATTCATCTTTTGTGTCAGAAGATAAGGAGAAATGTAATTTCTCATGCAATTATTTTAATTTGTATTTCTTCAAACAGTTTACACTCAAATGAAAAACTGATTAGAAACATAGGTTTATATGTTGTTTTAAGTCATGTGGTTCATTGGCTTTAGCTTAGTGGAATGCTGTAAATGTTTGTGATATATAATCAAGGTTTAGTGAATCATTATGTGTGAACTAGGCCATGTTGCTTGTTAAATACTGCACTGACTGACTGATAATATGCCATCAAGTTGGTGTCAACTATTAGTGACCACATAGACAGAATTCTCCAGGATGATCTGTCCCTAACCTAGATCTTTAGCTCTTCTAACTTTAGTATCTCATAGCCACGGTAATCAAGACCTTGCTGCTGGCCATCCTCTTCTTTTCTTCTTCTATCCCTCCCAGCACAATACACTTTTCAAGAGAGCTGGGTATTTGCATAATTTGTCTAGAATATGATAATTCAGCCTGCATTGAGTGAGAACTTCAGAATGATTTCTTACATGATCTATTGTTTGTTTTCCTGACTATTCATGGTATTCTCAGGAGGCTTCTCCAGCACTAAAGTTCTAAAACAATAATGCTATTTCTATCCTGCTTCTTCAAAGATGAACTTTCACTTCTATACAGCATCTCAGTGAAAACTATTTTCTCCAAGATTCTGATCTTTATAGGGAACCTGAAGAACTGTGGAATAAAAACAAAGAAATTATTAAGGGTAAATATGAAATAGACACATTGTGGTATCTTTTCCAAGGCTGTTAACATCCTACCAAATGTATTTGTAGGTGAATTTTTTGACTGCTGGTCCCTTTCCTCTTGATAGTCAATCCTAAAGGGCTGAAGCTATTCACCACTTCAATATAGGTAGTTCTTGCTCAACAACCATTCATTTAGTGATGGTTCAGACTTACAATGGTGCTGAAAAAACTGAATTATAACTGGTCCTCACAATTCTGGCTGCCAGTGTCCCCTGCGGTCATATGATTACAATTTGGGCACTTGACAACCAGTTTGCATTTTTGACCATTGTTCCATCCCGTGGTCATGTGACCACCATTTTCAACCTTCCTGGTAGTTTCTGGCAAGCAAAATCAATAGGGGACTGCATGATTCACTTAATAACCACGTGGTTTGCTTAACACCTGTAGTGATTCACTTAATGACAGCTGCAAAAAAGCTCGTAAAATCAGGTCAGATTCAGCACCATTGTAAGACTGCTTTGCTTAGCAACCAAAATTCTGGTCCCAATTGTGGTCATTAAGTGAAGACTACTCGTATCTTAATTGTCACTGACAATTAAGATACCAGACCGACAGGAAGCTCTGGTGTGGGCTGGTCCATGAAGTCACGAAGAGTCAGAAGTGACTAGACGAATAAACAACAAAAATCCCACTTCTCAGGCTAGTTGCTATACCTGTTGTCATTAGTTTGGTCTTCTTTATATTTAATCTTAACCCTATTCTCTCACTGTACTCCTTGACTTTCATAAATAGAGCCTGCACATCATTTACATTTTCAGCTATCAGAGTAGTGTCATCAGCATAGTTATTGATGTTTCCTTCTCCTATTTTAAAACCATGCTTATCTTCCTCCAATCTAGCCTGCTTCAATAAGTATTCATCATATAGGCTGTATAGAGAGTATACAGCCATGTCTCATTTGTTTGACAATTTGGAACCAGTTTGTCTCAACACATTCTGTCCGTACTGTGACTTCTTGACCTGCGTATAGATTTTTCATGAAGAGAATGAGATGTTCTGGGATTCCCATTTTGCTAAACACATTCCACAGCTTGACATGGCTGATGCAATTAAAGCCATATCTATAATCAATGAAGCACATATTCTTTTTAGAATTCTTTGGCTTTCTCAATTATTCAGTATGTAATAATGTCTCTTGTTCCTCAGGCTTTTCTAAAACCAGCTTTAGTATCTGGTCTCTCCTTTTCTATGTAGGAGTCTAATCCATGTTGCATGATCTGAAGCATTATTTTCCTAGCTTATGAAATTAATAATATTGTTTGATAGTTTGCACATTCAGTTAAGTCTCCTTTCTTTAGTACTGCTATGTAGACTGAGCACCCCTTTGAGGTAGATCATGTTAGGAAACTAACTGTGCAAAGCTAGCTGGAACTATGCTTTATTGATTAGGCTATAGTAACAGTTACAGTAGGCTTTTGAAAGCCTAACTGATTTTCTCGTCCCTCGCCACTTATATTCTAGTGAATTAGGGAAGAATGAGTCTTACCCTCTTTCTCATGCTTTCTCTTTGTCTTGGTCTTAAATCATGTTTTTGTTTCTTTCAACTGTTGCCTTGGCTCTCTATGCCTGTGTTCCTCTACAGTTTTCCATGTCTATTTCCATCTTCAATGTCTTTAAAGATGTAGTTGTAATACTGCTTTTTTGTCTCTTCTAATACTTCTCTGAAATTCTTTGTCAAGTTCCTTCCTGAGATCTATGGCTTCCTTGGCTTTGGTTTCCCTTATTTTCTTGAAAATATCTGCCATTTGTTCTTACACTCAGTTTGCTCTCACTTGTTTCTTGATCTTGGGCAGTCTCATTTCATATTTACCCTTAATGATTTCTTTGTTTTTATTCCACAGTTCTTCAGGTTCCCTATCAGTGAGGTTCAGGACTTTAAGCAATTCCTGATGTTCTCCTTGAAAATGGTGGTACATACTCAGGATCATATGGTAGAAACTGGTTTGTTCTTCTCTTTTGCTTGACTTGGAAATTGTACATGAACAGTCCATGATCTGTTCAACAGTCAGCTCCTGGCTACATTTTTGTGATTATAGCTGAGCCCTTCCACCTCCTTGTGCCAATAATGTAATCAATTTGATATCCATGTACTGATTATGGTGATGTCCATGTATATAAGCATTGTTTGATGACTGTTAACAGTGAGGAAATGACTGGCAGGAGGTGGCAAGTTGTTGTCCTGCTTCATTTATGCTTCTTAGACCATACATTTCCACTATGTTTTTCTCTTTACTATTTCCAACTTTGGCATTTCAGTCTCCAGCCACAAGCGGCACATCTTGCTTGCACATTTTGTCAATTTTAGATAAAACTTTTCAACTTCTTTTGCATTAGTGGTTGGAGCATAAACTTGTATAATTGTCATATTAAAGGTTTGTCTGTGAAGTCTATTTGATATTATTTAGTCATTGATTATGTTGTACTGTAATACAACATAATCAATGATTGTATTGATACAAGTACTGTATTTGCTCTATCCTTCCTGAGTACAAGTTCCTTCTTTTGTATTTGTATGTCCTGGATAGTATACTGTATGATCTTCTGACTGAAACTGTCCAATTCCAGTTTCATTTCAGTTTGCTGATGCCTATGATGTCAATATGAAGTCAATTCACTTCATCTTTCACTGTGAGTTTTCCCATGTTAATGTTTCTTAAGTTCCATATTCCTGCTATTATTCTGTCATCGCAACTTCTGATTTTCTTTTTCTTCATGGCAACATCAGCCACTAGATGTCCCAAAGGCTTTAATTTATTCACATCATAAGCACCAGTAGTAGTACTCAGAAAATGAGTACTCAGCTCTTCCTCAATAGCATGTTGAGGGTCATCTAACCTGTGAGGCCCATCGTCTGGCACTATATCATCAATTATTTTAAATTATCTATCCATGTGTTTTTCTTGGTAAAATTAAGGATTGTTTGCCATTGTCTTCTCCTGTGCACTTTGAATTGAGCCCTTCGCCATTGTCATAAAGTGATCATCTACCTACCGCATCTTTCTATATTACTGCTGCCTGATATATGTGCCTGCTTGCTTTAGCTGGGATGACCTTCACTCCTTGGGTGACTCTGCTGGAAGTATATACTCCTGGCCTCCCAGGAACAACTCCCCACTCCAGCCATGATGAAGCAGTATAGCAGGACTTTATGGGGAATGTTAAACAGGTTTGCAAAAATTTTTGACTTAATGTGCTATATGAATAACCCACTACATCCAGAGCTGCTAGCATGGATGTGTGGGAGATCATTTTCATTCTCAATAGTGAAGACCAGTTGGCTTTACTATTCAAATGAACAGTTGATTTTGTTTTTTTCTGTTTAAAGGTTATGTTGCCCCTTTTCCTCAGACACCCAAGACAGCTTACATGTAGACCTCCCTTCTTTTATCCTCACGACCTAAGAGGTAGGCTGGGCTGAGAGGCCTAAAGTTATCCATTCAGTTTCCATAGCTGGAGATGGAGCTTGAACCTAGAATCCCTGACCATAGGACAACCCTTAAAATAATGTATCACATTGAGTCTCTTCCTGATGCAGTCATTCTTTCAGTAAACTCCAGGCTACTTGTGACTCGAGTTGCAGACATTAATTCTTAAATGCTCATAAAAGTTATTGTTATAGCATCTGTATAAAAAAAACCAAAAAGAATGAAAGAAAAAAGGAGTAAAAAGTCTTTTCTTTTAAAATGCGTTATTGAATATTGATAAGAAAACATTCTCGTGATACCATAGTCGTATAATTAAAAAGGCCCACTGGCTACATCATAAAGACAAAGAACTTGTTTCCATAACATTTCTATTATTCCGATAACAACTGTTTGACATTTTCATATTGGCTGGGTTATTTTTTTTCCAATACACTTTTGGTTATTGCAGTTATTTTTTTTTCCGATACACTTTCAGGCAGAAAGAAAAGAAACTTTTGGTATTTTTAATCCCACTCTCCATTTCAAATCTCATATTGGAAAACTCTTGATTATTATGGAATATACAAGCTAAATAAATTACTATAAATTGTATAAGCTATGATAGTATTATGTAAACCACAGCAATGGGGGCACCATAGTGACTAATCAGTAGTGAAACAAACAACAGCAGCAGAATTAGGAGAAGATTGCTCTTAAATCCTTATTAATTCCATTAATTGTACACACTGCATATTACAGGGAAATATAAGGACAAATCCTACATGATTACATTAGCAGATATCCTTCCTTTAGGTTGCAATCTCTTTTTTCCTAAGGTAAGCCTGGGTGTAGAGTCCTGTAAACTAATTAATAGTAGGACGTTAGGAAATATTTTTCAACAGGAAATATTTAAGCTAAAAAGTGTTTAGGTCTTTCATTATCACCATTCAGTAGAGTGTAACATTCAGCTGTAACCAAATTACAGAAACCAAATCCAAATTAGGAATTCATACTTTCATATGCACCAGCAACAATATTAATGATTCCTGATTTCTTACATAAATTTTAACCCTTTCATTTATAATTAAATCCTGTCTTCACTTCCCTGCATGTATTCATCAGCTGCACTCCACAAGACTATACCTCTTTCATTCAGATTTACTACATCTTTCCCATTTTCTTAGTTTCACAACCCCACAACCCCCCTCCTTCATTTTAATTCATTCTTGCTCTTTATCGTATATGCTCTTACATTCCAATCTTTGTCAGCTGATGTGCCTCTGAATATTAACTTTCACTGGGCATCACGGCTTTGGTCAATCAAGTCTTTAATATAGCAATTTTTAGCAGTCTAGAGAAGGTGTGGACTAGCTACTAGCCTTAGCCATGCGATATCACATGCAGTATTCTCTGCTAAAGGTTATTATATAATACAAGTCAGTCTTAGGACATTTTCGCCATTTTGTTGCAAGTACCAAGCAAAACTAGTTTTATTCCAAGCATGCTCATAATATTTCATACAAGCCAGGATCTCAGTCTAAAGGTTACTTTGTAAGCCAAGCTATTGCTATCTGCATCCTACTAATAAGGAGTACATGCAATGTACTTACATATTCATGATGTGGTTATGTTATATAACATCAATTACTTTTTATTAGGTGCCTTTAAAGAACAGGTGGACAACCATTTAGAGTGTTGCAGGGTCGTGTAGTGACATGACAATGTTATCAAGTAATTTGTGCTTATTTCTTCATTTTTAAAAAATAAACCAGTATTTTAAGCTTATGGGCAACTTAGCAAATATATTTTACTTTTTCATGTTCTAAAAATAAAATAAAAAATATGTAGCACTACAATGTTGTTGAATCAGCCTTTCCCAGCATATCACTGGGAAGGATTAAAATGCCTTCTCCCCGAATTCCTGGCCAGAATGATAGTTCTGCATATGGTAGGCTCAACGCATCTTGAGGACACTGTATGTCATGGAAGGTTGTTCTGAATTATACAGACATGTAGGTCCACATGTGCAAAAGCTATATTAATTGTTGAAATCATTATTTAATAGTAGACTGCTTCAGGATTTTATAGGAAGGGGAGAATCAAATGCAGCATTTTTAAAATGGGGTATAATAGTGAGATTGCTGGACTATGACTATAATGAGATAGCTCAGATCCTACTCAGCCAGAAAATTCATAAGACAAATCACTGTGTCTCAACTTAATTCGCTCATGAGATTGTGTAGAGGCACCCGCCCTCTGGAACATCCTGCCCCTGGAGGTGAGATTAGCCTCATCGCTCCTAGCCTTCCAGAGGAAGTTGAAAACCTGGCTCTGCCACCGGGCTTGGGGCAGGGAGGAGAACAGTCATACTTGGGGCTGGTTACTGCCTTGAAGTGCCCCTCCTATACAGTGATGGAATGAGACCATAGCCATCTGGATTTTATTATATTTGGTAGCTCTGTGAAATTGTTTTATAGTGTGTTTTATATTGAAATTTTATTATATATTTATTGTTTTATATTGTAAACCGCCCAAAGTTCCTCCGCTCGGAGGAGATGGGCGGTGACAAATCTGATAGATAAATAAATAAATAATATTCATTCCTTTGTTACATTTTATATTTTGCCTTTTCTCTGAGGGAATATGTGCTGAGAAATAGGGCATAAAGTCACCTGTCATTATCATTCAGTGAGTAGGGACTTGAACATTCAAATGCCTGACCTGAACTTTAACTACTATTTAACCCTGGCTCAAGATGACAAGCTATATCATCTTGAGCTTCTAGAGAAAAGGCAGCACATATATGCAACACACACACAGAGACACTGATATGTAGCAATGCTACTGAAGGACTTTAGTGCCAAGTAAAATTGCTTTCATGAAGTTTCTCAGGCCAGTTAGAATTTTTTCCTGCTAAGGATAAACACTAACATGATTAAGTCTTTTAAAAACCTGTAGTTTAAGACATTCATAAACTCATAAAGCTTATGTAGTTTAAGAAGCTCATAAACCAATGTAAAATTTATACTATTAAACCTCAGACCTCTGTCATACTGGAAATGCCACACCATCTTTCAGTCTTTGCAATGTGGGCTTAATATATGTTTATATCTATATTTCTTACATTTACTCATAAGAAAAAATATTTTTTATTTTTCCAATTTTACTATAGGATTCATGGAATTTTAAAATAATTTTTAAATTTATTTTTAAATTTGCCAATATTTAAAACAGTTCTAGCATGCATATTGTTTGTATGAATATGTGTGGCTGCTCTTTTTAATGTGTTAACTTTCATTTCTCTATATACTAGATCAGTTTAAAGTCTGACCTTTACTGAACATTTGTGGGAGAGAAAAATGCCAAGGTTTCTGGGCTGCTGTTCAGAAGGGCAGCTTTATCTTACCTTGTGGCTCAGACCTCTGCTTGGCTTTCGTCAGAAAAGTAGGAGAGAGTCCTAAGAGGCATTTGATATCTGAATCAGTGAGAAGATGAAAAAGAAAAGTTATCTTAATGATGGTTATACTTCAACTTCTTTCTGCCACAAGCATCATAGATCAGCACTGGAAATTCAGCTCTGTGTGCTTCAGTAAATAAATCATACCCTGTACAGAGAAAGAAAAGAAAAGAGAGAGGATGGAGGGTGATGGACTCAGTGTGACAAGTATCATTCTTGTAATTTTTTTCCAGCCAGTTATCAACCAAAAATAACCACCAACAATTGCTTTACAAAAAACGTAATTTTCCATTGCTTTGCACTTGAAAAAAAACAAATAGACCTCAACACCTTCCAACCTTGCTTTTTCACATTGGTTAATTCCACAGAATAACAACCTCCCCCAACCTGTTGTTATCCAGGATTGGGCTTCAACTCCCAGATTTCTTCAACTCAATTTCAAATACTTTATTACATGTTAGCAACCTAGACTAAATAAAACTGACTAAATAAAACCTACAGAGTAGAGCTATGAAATAGAACATACAAAATAAAATAAGGCATACAAGATAAACAGTATACAAACAAGCTTCCACTATTTTGCTATCAGAAATACACAAGTTTTACAAGCTGCAAAAATAAACTTTGCAATGGCAAGAGTTACCTTGGGGTCTTTATCCGCTATTAAAAATTGCACATAAAATTCTTTGGTCCATCCTGGAAATGGAGTTAGAAGAGGCCTTAACTGCTCCTTGTATATGTCTCAATAGGAATTACAATGTAACATAATATGAGTTTGTGTTTCCATATTACCATCTTTACAAGTGCAGAGTCTTTGTGCCTATGGAATTTTCCAATTTTTTCCTCCAGCTCTGCTGATGGTATAATGTCCAAACATGCCTTGCTTTACTGTCCATTTTATGCCAACACTCTCTGTGAGTTGCTAATTCCACACCTAATTAAACATCCTGGCCACTCTGATCAGTTGTATTTAAGCCTCTTACTCTCAGATTCAAATGACTCTATTTCTTTTAAGTATGGCCAAATTCTGTCACATAATATGTAAGATGTACAGCAGTTGACTGACAAATCTGTTACTTAACCAGCTAATCAATATCAATTTTATGTATCCAAGTGTTTTATGGACTGGTCATTGACTGCAATAAAGATTCTAATTTTGATAACGGTATTGCGATTTTCTGAAAAGCATTTTCATTTATAGGCTATTTGGCCAGGCTTTCAGTGAACAATAAACCCCTAAGAAGAACCTGATAGATCAGCTCTAAAACCATACAGTCCAGCATTTTTTTCATGCTGTCCACAACACACCATTCATTAAAACAAAATCTAATTGTATACACTTAGCAATTATAAGTTTTCTGCTAAGTATTTTCAGCTGTTAAGTATTTTCTTTGGCCTTAGAAATGTGCAAAATTTGGCATATGCAAATGTTCAGAAACATTTATTCTTAAAAAAAACACACTGAAAACTGATATTTTGCAGGAACAAGTGGAAGCCTATATAGTATTTCTCTTGCCATAGAAAATTCATTGTTTTCTACAAAATACACATTTTGAATACAGTATGTATTTCAAAGAAGAGAAGCAAGAACTCACTGATGAATTTCTATTTAATACCATAAGAGCTTAAGAAGAGCTAAGTGGATCAGATTAAAGGCACTTACATGAAATAGTACTGAGCTAGTGAAATGTGTGAATTTGCAATGTCATCTAATCCTGCAGCAAATTTATTCTGTGTCTGCAGTTGTTAATGTAGCCAAAACAGCACCAACTGTTCACAAGTTTGTGGAAATGAAAAGTAGAATAAAATCTTTTGTGCAATAAATTGTGAATACAGTAAAGAGAATTTGGCAGTCTGGATGGTAATTTAATTACACAGAAATTGTTGGCATCCCTTCTATCTTAGAGGGAAAAAGAATGCCTTTCATGTCTTCTTACAGTATCCCAGCAACAAGATTCTTTTAACTGATACCAGTGACTAAACCTGGGACCTTTGACAAACCTAGCACGTGCTTTACGACTGAGTTATGGTCATTCTTTATCTCATAGAAAAGTCTCAGACTGAGAACCCTGCATATGCAATTTGAATTTTTAAAAGGTGTGAAAAGCCCATAAGACATATTAGAAATTAAGAGATAACTTATATGCAATATAGAAAGTTGTATATTTATATGTATATGTTTCATTCTTTATTACTTTATGGATGGTGATGAGAAAAAATTCTGAAGAGTCATGCAAACTTAATATTGCAAACAAGTGCTTGTGGTATTTCAGTGCTGTGTTTTTTCCAACACACATAAATGAGGAAATACTGAGAATTTTTGAAACAGCTCACTTTCATAATCTTTCCAGATTGGAGATTTTTCTGGAGATGTGTGAGCATTATTGGACTCATCCAGACCTCTACAAAACAAGTTTGAATTAACGATCACCTATCTGAGAGGCCAGCCACATACCAAATAATACCACAAAGTTGTCTAACATGGTGTTGTATTTATATTCTTTGGATCTAAAACGCACAAAGTTTTAATGAATAAATGAAGTTGAAACTTGTATGCTCCAAACCAAATTAAATCTGTAATAAGACAGACTGCCTTGCTGGTGATTCTTTAGTTTTGTTACTAAAGTCAAATTATAGCTAAATATTGCCTTATAGTATTTGTTATGGATGACAAATAATTACAAAAGGAAAATCACCCTGAATTCAAGAGGTTCTTTCCAAAAAGGACAGGTAGACAGCAACTCCCCTCCCTTCCAAGAAAAATCCTGTGTAATCTCTACCTTCTCTACAGTAGTAATTGTTTAGAAACTGCCTTGTTTAGTGACTGCAGTTACGACAGTGAGGAAAAAGTAAGTATACGACCAATCCTCAAATTTATGATATTGCACAGGTCTGTAAAGCAAAGGAAAGCTGAAGTAAGATCATAAGCACAGTTGCAGTTTCATTTAGTGACTTCGCTTAATGACTGAGTTGCCAGTCCAAATTATGGTCACTAAATGAGGACTACCTCTACTTTGTTAACCTAGTATTACCAGCTGAAACCAATCTGGAAATGCCCACTGATGAATATGGGGCATGTAACACCCTTGCACTGATGCATGCATATACAGTATTTCTGTGTGCATACGTCTTTATTGCAAACACACAAACATAAGGCAGAGACAATTTTTTTTAAAAAAGGTGGTAATAATTGCCTATATATTGCCTATTAAAAAAGTGTTCCATTTATAAAATTAATTGATCCCATATTTGCATCTACCGTACATATTCTTTCTCTTTAAATCTCTCTCTCTCTTTTTCATACTAGTGCATGCCTATATAATATTATGCTGTTCTCTTCTGGCTCAGCATTATATATGGAGAATGCAGAAAAGTGTAAGAAACAATAAGGCAAAGAAATTAAAGGCATCGGATAATAAAAAGAATAGGAAACATAGCTAAAATTAGTTACACCATTCTATCCGTACTTTTCTATCTTTGCAAATCAACTTTGCTTCCGCTAGGTCCATACATTTCTTTTTACATTGCTTTCTGTTTTTAAAAGTTTTTCCCCTTACCTTTTTTGGGATTTCATCAATTCTATCCAGCCATGACTTTCTTGGTATTTCCTTTTCTCTCAATCACTTAATCCTTTTTTCATATATTTCTTTTGCAATTTGATTCTGATTATTTCCCTCTATATGACCAAATTTATCTGTACTTCCTTTGTATTGATCACTCACTTTCCTATAAAATTCCTTACCTCTTCAGAACTCATTAATGTTTGACCCTATATCTCCTGGTTTTACCCCATCCTGATGGCATTCAACATGCAATTACATTTTATCTGACCCATATGCAACTCTCATTTCCATCCAACAAAGTGGGCAGAAGCATATGCAGCCATTTAAACTTATTTTGACATTCAGTCCTCACAACATATCACATACTACCCACTACCTTCCTACAAGTACAGAAATTGGATGTACCTTTCTGAGAGTACTCCTTCCAAAAGAAACAAACAGAAATAAAAAACCAGGATAATGATGGATTAACAACTGCTTGGATAAACACTGGGACAAAAGTTATTGGGATTTTTAATGCTTGCTTAATATTAGGTACAATCCTAAAATGATACAAAGGTTCATATTTCTATTCTTGCGTCTGATCCTGGATTGAAGATCCCAGGTGACACAGAAGTGAACTGAATTTCTCCTTGATATTTCTTCTCAGTAATGATTTACCACTAGAAATGTCTAAATAGATTGTGAACTGAAGGTCATATATTGAAGATAAGGAACATTATTGGAAAGGTAGCATTATCTTGTTTGTGAAAGCAAAATTTAAAAAGACATTATGCAATATGTGTTCCTACATTTACAGCAAATGCAAAATAAATGAACAGAAAACTCTTAAATGGAATAACTGCACCAATGTATCAATAATAAACAACAGCCATAGCTAAAGACTGTCTCTACAAGCTTTTATCCCCACACAAGAAAAGTGATTTTTGAGCTCTGGAATATATTTTAGTACAGCTAAACAGAACTACTTCTCTAGAGAAGGAACAAACTGAGTGCAGATGGCCTTACATTTCGGAACATGAGGATTTCATTGTTTACATGAGTAAGACATCAAAACAGGATAAAATACAGCATATTGCTAAATTTTCTGAAAAAACAACAACTGTTCCCAACTAATTTATAATGGATTTAGGCCTTTTAATTTTGAATCCTAGCTTATGTAATCATTTCCTTGTCAAAAGTGGAAGGTTGACTTGCATCTGAAAATGAAAAAAAAAGAAGAAGAGTTGACTTGTGCAGATAAAATAGTCCACATATTCAGTTTACTTTTCTTTATGTTCATATCTGATGTTGGGCATGCAAAAATGATACTCTTGTCAAAACCAGGTTAGCATAAAAAGCCCTTGTTCACTAGGAGAAGACAAAGTGTGAAGCAAAACAACTAACTAACTGTAGAGTTCATCTGTTGTGAATGGAGCAACTAAGCCATATAGCTAATGGCTGAGGTCACACATTGTACTACAACTTAGTCAAGAAACTATTGCTAAATAAAGTGCAGTTTAGATAATGATTGGACAGAAGCTGGGAGGGAAATGTGAGGTTTGGAATGAAGAAAGTGAGCTCAGAATAGTGAGATTCTGATGCTTATGAATTGTATTTTCAGTACATTAGGAATGAATTTAATTTGAATTTTAATAGTGAGTCATTTTAAGCCAGTCCCCACCTTAAAAGACACTTCACACAATTATGGATGGTAACGTAGATTACATCTGATAAACAGAAACACATAATGTAGGTTGGTATACAGGTAGTCCTCAACTTATGACCGCAATCGGGACTGGAATTTCCATTTTAAGTCATTGCGGTCGTAAGTTGAGTCACCATGTGACCAGACTTGATTTTATGACAATTTATACCATGGTAGTTAAGTGAATCCCATGGTTATTAAGTGTATCATGGGTTGTTAAGCAAATCCAGCTTCCTCAATAGGTATTTTTTGCTGGAAAGCAGCAAAAAAGTTGCAAAATATGAACACGTGACCACAGGATGCTGCAACCGGTTGTAAACCAATTGCCAATTGCCCAAAATGTGATCATGTGACCATGGGGGTTGGTGGCGTGATGTTTTGTGATGCTTGGAAGTGCTTTACAGGCCATAAAGCACTCATTACACGGCTGTCGTAACTTCAGAACATTGTTAAATGAATGGTTGTAAGTTCTACAGAATACCTGTATTCCAGTAGAAATATGAAATATTAAATGCATGCATTTGCATAGGATGAAAACTGTAGTCGATATAATTCTGTTTCCCCAGAAACAAGGAGGCCATTGCAAGTTTTACTAGTACCTGGATCAAGGCAGTCATGTTACTCAGGCTGTAAATTACCCATTGGCCTGTTGTTTGTTTCTTTGCTGCTGTAAGCTGTAATTCAGGGTCTTGACACATGAGAATCATGAATATTTATGGCTGTTCTAGTTGCTATCTAGTCTTGTTGTCCTAAGAGCTTTTAGGGACAGGCTGTTAAATCAGGTTGGCTCAAGTAGATCAATTTGAATCAGTCTGGTTAAAGTAAAACAGCCCCCCATATTCATGGTTCCTTTAGCTAGAAAAAATGTCCTGTGAAGAACTTCAGTCTATCACAGCTTTCAGAAGCTGAGAGAGCTTGGTCTTTCAGTAGCTCCATCTTTGCTGGATGTTGACTCTAAATCTAAAAGACCTATGGCTTTTTCTGCAAATTCATGGATCTGCAAGACTAACACGTAAGAGAATCATTTTGAAATTGGTGACAACACAGACCTAGATTTTTATTTATTTATTTATTTGATTTCTATAGCCTCCCATCTCAGCAAGTGACTCTGGGCGGCTTACAACAATAAAACTATAAAAAAGTTAAAACAATTACAATTAAAACAATTAAAATATATAATACCAAATAAATATACATGGCTGCCAAGTAAGCAATGTATGGGTGTTAATACAGCCAAGAGGTGGGACCATCCACATGCTTGATTGACAGATTCTGGTTATAAAAAAGTACTTGTGCGTGATATACATCACTATTTCCAAGAATTAAACATGAGGTGGTATTCCAGTGCAAAAAGACAAAAGAAAAAAAAACTTTTAAAAATCAATCTCAGTTATAGAACAAGACATGCTTAACAGGAAAAACTTGTTTATTATGTTGTTTTCATAGTTTCATGTCATATCTAATTCTAGTGAAAGACCTACTAGCATACATAACATTTGTGTAGTGTTGCTCCTGACAGCAGTGAAAAAGGGGGAGGGGAGGGGGGAAAGGGAAAGAATGAGGCATAAGGATTTTGTCTGAAGCCAGGTCAACACCTGCCCAAGATAACAGCTGATGACTGGGTTATTTGTACTACTAGTTACCCATGCTGACTGTGCTGTTTCTCATCATACTGATAAGGAGAAGAGTCAGTCCATCAGCAATGTTCTTCTTGTGAGCACCATTTTTTTGTAAGCAACTTTGAATTGAGTTGTGTATGTATATATACTAATTTCTCTGAAGAAAGCTTTAGATATTTTAGAAAAAAAAATTCTTTGCCCCCTAAATAATAATAATTAGCCTTCTTACGCCTCCAGGTTAAAATAAATATAGGTCGAAAGATGAATTTTATTACACTTAAAATGTATTGTTTCTGGTAGTATGAGAAGCACTGAAAATGAACACATGAAGATATTTTGTGCGCAAATAAACATTAGTTTTTATTTTTGTTTTAATATTAGCCTTTCACAAATTTTAAGTATATTTATTTTGGCATCCATATAGTCACAGTTGTTCATAATTTCCCAAGGAAAAATGAAATTCAATAAAATAATTATAAGCGTAGTAGCTGTTTTTTAAGGAATAAAGTGATTAGAATAAAATGCATAACCATACATAACCCTCCATGGAATACATTTATTAGTAACTCCTAGGTATCTAGTTTCCTTTGGAAACAATACAGTGACAGAAATCTGTTTAACACAAATCCAGAAGGTGATGAGATGATTTAATACCTTAATGTGTGTGTGAAAAGATGGGGGCAAATTAGGTGGAAAAAGTTCTTTCAAAGGATGCATTCAGGACTGAAAGAGATAAGAGGCTTCTTCAGTTGTTTTGAAAGCTTTCTTGTGCCAAGTCCCTACAAATGTGTCTACAGGAATGTGGACACTGCCATTTTAGTGGTTCTAGTCCTATGAGAATTTTAGCTGACCTTATCAACCCTGAGAAACATGAAGGAGACCTTTCTGTATGCCTCCCTGGTTTTGAGAAGTCTGTAAATAATTCAGCACTATCTAATAATTCACTAACACTGGCAGTGCAAACATTTAATTATATACAGCTTTTTAGTGTCAGGACTTAAAAAATGAAACTAAGAAATATAGACAAAACATATACACTGCCTACCAGCTACTTTGTTTAGAATGGTTCCACTGTTCTCTACAGCCTGCCCTGAAGAAAGTGTTGTATGGATTACAGCTCCAGAATTTCTTGGCAAATTTCTTGGCTTATTTCATTTCAGGAAACATTCTTTACTATTTAGTCATATCACCTTTCTTTTGATTTTGAGTTCTTCTTGCTGACCTAAAATTTAACTTGCTTTAGAATTCAGTGGGGCACTCTTAGTCAAACTTCTTAGATATGTATTTAATAGGTATTTTCATGCATTGTTGTAATGGTTGCCTAATCCCAAATACTCAGTCTCACAAGCTCGGGCTTAAAGATAACTGATTTATTAAAGGAATAGTATGCGAATACAGAGAAAGCTGAGAATGAGCAAAAGCGCGCCAAATACAAACTTAAGAGCCTTGCGTTCAAACCAGTCCCGCCCCGAATGCATGACAGCCAGCACCCCCTCCCAGGTGCAAGCAACCGTTACACGCGCCTGGGAAAGTAACCTTGAACAGGCTTGCAAACCCAAACATACATTCCAGTGTTGGGAAACAAAGAGGAGGGCAGGAATGGAAAACCCCCAGCATGAAGTAACGTGAATATAGTAAGCAGAAAGGTTTGACATGTGAACCGTTACGATGTACACAGATCATTGAAACGTGGAACATGACAATTGTAATCCTTTACATATTGATTCAGAAGTCACTCCTATTGAGTTCAATAGATTTACTGTATTTTCTAGTGAAAATTGTATTACGACTTTGAAGACACTATTATTGTAACCAGTTGGATCTGAGCAATTTGCCCACCTTGTTTTATTATATCAGCCCATCAAAGCCCTCTTTGTCCATGTCCTAAGATTAGTATCTTTTTTTCTCCTTACATGATTCTCCACCTACTTTGGAACGTAGGTGGAAGCATTGAATTGAAAGGCTAGAAAGTCTGACTCTTGTCCTTAAGGTAAATGATTCCATCATTAGGAGGTCAATGTTATTACATTATGCTGGCAGTGAAGTTCATCAGATTATTAAAACACTGCCTGACACAGGAGAACTGAACATTATCAGAATGCTTGCACCTACAAAGTGTTTAAGGTCTGTCAGACATAGCAACAGGCAGAGGAATGGTGGATGTTTATCAGACCCATTTACATCAACTATCCCACTCTTGTGCTTTTACAACACAGCCCATGAAATACAAGCACAAATAATGCTAAGCTCAAAAGACATGTTTACATGAATCCAAGCTAATTCTCACCAAGATGCTAGACAGCTCATAACAGTGTATAACTGAAAACCATGCTCAAATAATGGAACCATGCCATACTCCCTGAACAGAACCCATGTATATACATGAATGATTAGACAGTCAAAAACAAGGAGCTGAATCTTACACTAAACATTCATTGTTTAAGATAAGGAAGAAGTCTCTGCACAGCACAGCTGGAAGACTTGCTGCAATTATAGTGGATTATATCTTCACAGTCCTGAAAAGGGTATTGTTTGCAATAGCTGTGGGAAATTGACTCAATGCATGAGTCTGCCACTTGTCCCAAGATTTCAATCCTTTTCTACAAAGTCAAGAGCAAACAAACATGCTTCAGTTGAAAAATTATTATGATATTGTATCTTAGCTTTGTTCTGTAAGCTTCTTCAAGTCACCATGGTTTGCCAAAGTATCATTATGTTCATACCAGGACTCAAAGTAACTCGGACTGCACTCCCAGGGGTGACAGAGAACACTCAGAAAGGTGGCAGGGCTGACAAGACTCTAGCAGCACCACCTTGGAGCCGACTGTGTTGGACAACTTTCATCCATTCTCCAACATTCCTTTCTAGAGAAGGTTGTGGAAAGGGTGGTAAACACTAAGCTCCTAAGGGTCCTAGAAGAAGTGAATTATCTGGACTCTTTTCAGTCAGGGTTTAGGTGAGATTATACTGCACTGGTTGTGCTTGTGGCTGACTTCTGGAGGATTTGGGATAGGTTGGTGCACCCCTCCTATCTGTCCTGGATATCAGCCATGGTATCTTTCTGAACCACCTTGAGGGGTTGGTAGTGTTGTTCAAGTATTTTTCCAGTGTCTGGAGGCTGCAAAGTTCTGGATGGTAGGTAACCAGCTTCAACTGTACCCTGTAAGAGGGAGTGGCTCTGAGTTTTAGGGTCCCCTGGACTGGCAGAGTTACCATCTTTAACTCTTGATAGGGTAGCACTTACCAGAACAGAGGTGATATAGAATTTTGGAGACCCCTTGAACTTGCAGACTCCTGTTTGAGTAGCCATGGCCAGGGGACCGTTTCATGGTCATTCATGCCCTAGTCAGTTCCCATTCTGACTACCACATCATGATCTACATGGGGCTGCCCTTGAAGTTAACCTGAAAACTTCAAGTGTTGCAGGAAGTGATAGTGTATGTAATTCAAGGCACCTCACAGGTTGCCTGTGTTACATCATTGCTGCATAAGCTGCACTGGTTCCCAGTTTCTTTCTGGGTTCAATTCAAGATGCTGGTTATCATCTTTAAAGCCTATATGGCATGGAACCTGGTTACCCGTGGAACCATCTCATCCTCAGGAATCTACTCATCTCACTAGTTTGGATAGAGTGAGCTGTCTCCAGGTCCCATCTTTTAAATGTTGTTACCTGGTGGGACCTAGGAAGCAAGCCTTTTCTGTACCTGCACCTACCTTGTTGAACTGCTTCCCACCTGAGGTACAGAGGACCCATACCCTGCTTGCCTCTGGAAGGCTAAGACTTGGCTTTTCCCTGAGGGTCAGGAGGAGAGGCGAGCCCATTATTTGTGGTTCAATGATGGGATTATTGTGGCACTTGGTGGTATGAAAACGTTTTAAAATTGTTTGCATTTTCCTATTTTCCTATTTGTTGTCAGCTGCCCAGAGTTATTTTATATAATATGGGTGGCCATACAAATCTTATGAATAAATAAATTTATATAACAGGCAAATTGTATGGAAAATGGAAAAAAAAAACACAGTCCAAGACGAAAGACAATTTCTTGCTCAGTCCCAGGAAACATCTTGCAGAGTACAAAATCAATGGTCTGTCTTTGGAAATAACTGGTCAGTTTGGCAGAATGTCCTGGGCAGTGGGCAACAGCTGAGTTAGGGTAAAGATTTTACAGGCTGGACTATAAACTATGCATTTTGTAGCAGATAAATACGGGAACTATGGTTCTGGCTACTCTAGCCCTGCATCTTAAACCTCTGATATCCGCTTCTTAAACTATCTCTGCAATTCCAACACCAATCTAATTAAATTTGCCTTATCAATTGCTTAGCTTATACCATTTAACCCTTGGATTGTCTTTGATCTTGCTACACTAGAAAGCATGTTTCTGCAAACTATGCTAGTATCCAAGTAGACAAGGCAAGGAAGTAGATGATCAACACAAAATAAACTTCAGTTAGCTACATTCTAAATGGGAATGTTCTCTCCTTCTTTGCCTTTTGAACTAGAGAACCAAATGACTTTCCATATATTCTTGATAATCTTTACAGTAAACATGGGCATGCTGTTTTGCATGTCTATGGGAAACTGGATGCAGTAAAGTTAAAATAATAAAGAAGTCAACAACAAGATATTGATTTTAAAAGGTCAAGGAACTTTAGAGTGGGAAAAAGAACAAAAACTCTAAGGCCCTTTTTCACATCAGTTTTTTTCCTGAATTTTTTTTCCAGAAGACACAGCGAACCGGCCAAAAGATACCTTTAAAAATGCTTATTAATCATGACATACTGGAAAGATAGTACTTACATGGTTGTCTGATAGATTGCTGATTCCAGAAAAATCCTTTTGTATTGCATTAGGGCTACCAGATGTGGGTTCTAAAGTTACTATAACTCTTTGCTGACATCTAGCACCCATCCAGATTTGGGCAACTGAGATCAGGTAGCCCAAATAATATAAAATGCTGGTCTACTTTACCTGCTGTGTATCAATGTGATGAATGAAGGCACAGAAATAAGTAGATCCAAACAACTGGTAACAGGTATTAAGCCAAAACCAAATTCCTCTGTGTAATTCTGTTATGGTTGTATGTCTTTTTATTTAACATATTCTTATTTTTTGTTTTGTATGACAAATCGAGTTTCAGATCAAAGGCTTTCAAATGTGATTTTTAAAAGGCTTGATTTTTTTTAATGAAAAATATAAAAGCATGCCATTGGAAAATGAGAGCATGCAGATGCTATAGTTCTTTCAGCTGTGAAAACTATGTGTGTGTAAATATGTTAGGCTGAACTTGTTCTGATCATGTACAGTGAGCAAAAAGATTCCACTGCTTTAATGACTCAGGTACTGTAATATCAGAGACCTGCGTGGCTTGCACAAGTTCAGAAGCAGGTTTTATGAACCATTTTTGACATGTATACAGCTGTACTACTTAGCTTACTGATGTGAAGTACAGTATTTATACATTCAGATTATAAATACTTGAGATCAGTAGAGCAACATAGTGTTACGCAGATTTTTTAAATTAGACATAACCATGGGAAGTTGTCATTTTGAGCAGAAGAACAGCAGATAATGTTGAGAAATCAATCTCCACAAGCTGCTTTTCTGTCTGTTGAGAACATGAACGCTAAGGCCTATTTTTTTTTTTCTGTAGTTGTGGAAAAAAAATTTTATATGGCCATATAACCAGAGAAAGAAAGAAATGATAAAGTATTTTGCCACTCTACAATTCATAGTTTAAAGGCAAACAGCAGGTGTGGTGTGAGGAAAGATGTCTCCTTGGTACGTATAACACAATCCTCAAAAATTATGTACTTGTTTTTCTGTGCCGATCAAAGAAAGCATAATCCTTTATTCCTAGGAAAATAAAAACTTCTCATCTTGATATCTGTCATGGAATAGTGCTTAAAATACCCTCTACATTTCTTTTAACCATTCTTATTCAGCTTGGAAAAAAAAAAATCATTAACATTTTCCAGAGAAGAGTAAAATGCTGGCAAAATCCTCATGTTTACAGTATGGCATTCTTGTTCTTCCTTTAATTAGAAGACAGCTGAAATATGGTTGCCTGTTTTTCATCATATTGAGATTTCTCTAGCAATTCTCTACATGGGGCTGCCCTTGAACAGTATTTGGAAGCTTCAGCTAGTACAGAATGCAGCTCCCTGGGTTATAAATAGCTTCAGTTATTTGGCACATGTAACACCACTACTTCGGGAGCTGCATTGGTTGCTGGTGTGTTTACTGGTGTTGTCACCTTTAAAGCCCTTCATGGCTTGGGACTAGGTTACCCGGGGGACCATCTTTTCCCAGTTGTTTATACCCTCCCAATCCATTTCTGCAGGATGGCCATGCTCCAGGCCCTGTCAGCCAAGGAATGTTTGCTGGCAGGGACCAGGAAACGTGCCTTTTCTGCCATGGTGCCTGCCCTCTGGAACATCCTCCCTCCTGAGATTTGGATGGCCCTGACTCTTTTGGCTTTTTGGAAGGCCTTGAAGACCTGGCTTTGTGACCGGGCCTGGAACCCCGAGTGTGCAAAGGGCCCTGTTTCATGGTAGTGCTGACAACGACGGATTTTAATATCTTTTGGCAGTATTTATATTTCACCTTCTGTATTAATTGTTTAATTGTTTGATTGTTTTTTATTATTGTTAGCTGCCCAGAGTCACTGGTCTGAAATGGGCAGCTATATAAACTAACTAATTAATTATTAATTAATTAATTAATTAATTAAATATACAGTTGATCCAGATTCTCATACCAAAATAAAAATCTTGAAGAAGATTTAAAAAAAACAACAGACAGAGAAGTTACAAAAAGGTATAGAACTATGAAATAGGGGGAAAAAAGTCAGTTTGTACATGTCCAAATAAATCACCTGTAATATTTCAAAACTGCCTTGAGAGTCAGACAGAAAAATAAAAGACTCTTTGACAAATGGAAATCTTTCTGGAAATTAGAGGATAAGCTATGTGAGATATCAGCTCATTTTAATTTTTTAAAAATCTGTTTCATTTAGAGCAAAATAGGAGATCTAATGGCATGGTATAGTTCTTCCATCAACCTAAATTAGCTGGAATGCCTTCCATAATCAATACATATGGAATGATGGAAACAATTTAAGAATGTTATAGGATAAATACAGCATCCTACAAATTGTAATTTGTAATTTTGCAGCTAAGATACCTTTTATGTAAAGTAATTTAATTGCAGTCTTGTGGCACACATTGGATGTGGTTCTTGAGGCCGAAGAAGTCAGTTATTATAAACTTGCATTATTTCATCTTAATAGCTTTCCCTGATAGCTGTAAACTAGAATTATGCACTCTATAAAGAACCAGCCTCACCTGTTATACGGTTTACTTCTATTTCATAATTAAAACACAAACAACGCTTTCAGACAAAGAGGTATCAAAACTGGTTGATATCCAAAAAGTGGCTAATTGTAATAGAATTATGTCTTCAAAGGTAGGATTTGGGGACAATAGTCCACCAGGAAGGCTTCTAGATGCATCAGGACCGTCTTAACTTATTTTAAAGTGAAGTACTATAAACCTGCCATCTAAAGTTACCTCCTTTCCCATTAAATTCAGTTTATGAAGTTACTTAAGGATACCATCTGGTATAAGAAAATTTTGTTTGGTGGGGTCCAGGAAGCAGGCCTTCTCTGCTGTGGCTCCCGCCCTCTGGAACATTCTGCCCACAGAGGTGAGGCTAGCCCCATTGCTCCTGACCTTCTGGAAGAACCTGAAGACCTGGCTCTGCCACCTCGCTTGGGGCAGGAAGGGGAATAGTTATTCCTTGGGGTGGCTGGTTGCCTCACTGAATTAGATCGCTTATGGCCACTTGGATTTTATATTTATTTTATATTTTTATTTGGTAATTGTATTTATATTTTAGATGTTATTTATGGTTATTGTTTTAATGTGCTAGTTTTATTGTAAATCTTCTAGAGTCCCTCTCTTCGGGGGAGATAGGCAGTGGCAAAATTAGAAAAATGAATGAATGAATGATGAATAAATAAATAAATAAATAAATAAATAAAACTAGTGTCAAAATGATAATAGTTCCACATTGCATGGAAAGCTAATCATATTGTAAAGGCAATCTAGGTAACTGAATTTGTGAATAAGAATAAAGAAACTATAAAACAAATTACCTCCTTCTATACATGTCCAGCCACTTCCTCTTCTATACCACCATCAAGCTCTCTTTTCCACAATAACATAAAGTTAGATTTTCCTAGCAGTAGCCACTGATCTATTAGAACAAAGAAGTCTATCGTTAATTATACCTGTATAAGGAAATAGATATATCACTAAGCAAGCTTACGTCATGTCATTAGTCATGCTTCAGAGTCCAAGGGTATGATGAGTAGAGTTGATATTTAAAAGCAGCAAACTCTGAATACACTATAGTTCTTATACCTATGATGTTAATCTGAGTGGAACAATGGATACGGAAGAATGTGGACCGGAAGAGAATGTGCATTTGATTTCATGGCCCAGCTTTCTTGAATCAAACAATGGTTTTTATTATTATTAAATATATTTGTATAGAAAATATATTTCTATATTCCTATTATATCAAATCTCAAAGGTATTCACCATCAACAATTAGAGTACTAACAGTAAATTAAAACCATTTTAAAAAATAATGTTCAATTTAAAAAGAGAGGGAACAAAAAAGAAAAAGCAAGTCATTGGGAGTCATGTGGCATACAAATTTGATTGATAAATAAATAAATGAATCTAGGAAAGGCTTGGGTGTACAAGTAGGTCTTCCACAAGTACTTAAAAATGGAATCACAGGCATCTTAATTTGAGTGATGAAAGCATTTCATACTGTAGGCATCATTTTCAAGAAGCACTTTCCTGCAAGTGCAAGATGGTAGTCTGTGGTTTTCAGAACATGCAAGAGGAACTGTATTCATGTTAGCAATTGATTGGTCTGTAGTGGAAAAGGCAACCAAACAGATATTCTTTTTGCTTTATGACAGAAGCAAAAACTAACACCAGGTTTGGTAGCTAATTGTGGGTCTAACTGCATTTCATACCAGTAGGGCAGGATGCTTTAGGGCAGGATGCTTCATATTTTACCAGTGAACAAGGAATACCTACCAGGCAACAGCATCTGCAGGCTGGTTTTATCAGAATGAAAGCAGTGTCATAACACAAGCTCTGTTTGTTTAGGACAGGCATACAACTTCATGACATGTGTAGGAAAGAGGCGGAGCTTGTGTAGCAAGACTGCAGTGCTTGTGTAGCAAGGGTTCAGTGCAGTGGTATATGTACACAAGTACATATACTAACTAGAGAGCCAGTAGTGGTTAAGGCATCAGGCTAGAAACCAGGAGAGACCGTGAGCTCTAGTCCCACCTGAGGCACAAAGCAAGCTGGCTGACCCTGGGCCAGTTGCTCTCTCTCAGCCCTAGGAAAGAGGCAACGGTGAGCCACTTCTGAAATCTTAGCAAGTAAACTACACAGCATAGTCCAGGCAGTTGCCAGGAATCAGACATGATTGAACGGCAGGGAAATATATATATATACACACACACACACACACACACACACACACACATATACACATATATATATGCATACATACATACATACATACGCATGCACGTGTGTACACACACATACACACACATACACATATACAAACACCAACTAGGCTCAAAAATCAAATATTCTGCACTGATCTGTAACAATGTCTTCTAATTAAGGATGGAAGCTTCCACACAGCATCCATTGTTCAAAAATACAATCATATCAATGCAACTCAAAGTTGTGCCAGAGTTATACATTTGGGGCCAATCTCTTACTAGGTGGACATTCTATGCATCTCATGAGATATACCGTAGTTTATCTTGATGATTGATTATGTGCCCTCAAGTCAGTGTTGATGCTTAGTAACCACATAGATTTTCTCCAGGACAGTCTGTTCCCAACCTGGTCTTTCAGGTCTTCCAATGGTACATTGTAATTGATGAAGGAGTACTGATGAGTTGAACTTTGGTGTTGGAGAAGACTCTTGAGAATACCATGGATAACAAAAAATGGATATTGAACAAATTTGTTTCAAAAATGATTTTAATATAAAATTAGTCTTCCTGTTTTAGTTACTGCTAGTATTAATTGGATATTCAGTCAAATGGATAGAGGGGATACCAAATGAATATATAAATAAAAAAAATTCTTGGAACTAAGAAGACCTGAATCTATCACTTCACATGGCATATTCTCTGGAGCTTTATTTCCCCTTTTTGGTGTTGGAGTTCTGATATAAAAATCTAAAGTACGAATATTTAGTGTAATTTTTTAATAGAATTGGGAACAATTTTCTTAGACTTAATCTCTTGTTCAAGAGCATATCTCACTCTCTGATCTTTTGTCTCTGAAACAAAGTTCTGTTCGGCAGGGACTTATAATCTTAGGATGTTTAAATTTCACAACTTAAGTACTATTTTTTTTCCTTTGATTTTATATTGCAAATTACTGGAATATTGCATGAAGTCTGGAACATAGACCAATGTAAAAAATTAGTACTGCAAGTAAACTTTAATGAAGTTTAATGAAGCAGAAAACCAAGGCCAAAACTTAAGGTGACTAGTTTAGCCTGGCAGTTAATATTTTACCATAATATAAACTTGTCCTGTTCAGGCCTGTTTAGATTCATTTAGTGACAAAAAAAATTGTTGAATAAGATTCACAGAGTGAATGCTGGTTTCTTCAATTCTTTATTTATTTATACACACACACACATATACACACACACATACACACACACACATACTGTTTTTTATATACCATATGCATTTATTTTGGCTCTTTGTGTTTCTCCCAGTTTAAATCAATTGGACATAAAGATAGTTAATTTTGGCAGGAACATGTTCTTTGTTGCTCCTGTACATAAATGATTGCATTAGGACCTGTGTATGATTAGTCCTGCTTCAGTAAGTGCTTATACTTTCTTTAAACTTAACCATAGTAATATGCTTAATGGTATTTAGTTGAAGGGTATTTACTAATGAGGTTTTTGAATGGTTCAGTTAAGTTTTCTTTGCCTCAATGTTTAGCTGATAGAACTGGAAGGACTAGCAAAGAGCTTGGTGGAAACTACAGAACCTGCCTGGAAGGCCTGATTTTCCTTCTCTGGTGTAATCAGTGGGAAGGTAACTGTGTAATGAGTGAAGCAATACTACTCTGCCAATGCTTAAAAGCATCTGTTCTCTCCAAGGCTGCCAATATTCAAAGGCATTTTGCTTTTTCCAAGCAGTTTTTCTTTTAAAATGCTTATCCTTTATTCACTGGATACCATTTCTGGAATAGTAATTTTGTAAGAGTTTCCATCAAGAAGTTTGGGTAGCATGAATCACATTGCTAGCTGACCAGGATATTAAAAATCCTGACTGGTTGTTTTGCTTGTCAGTCCCAAAGTAAAGCAAAGAACAAGGACATTCTCCAACAGTCACTTTCTTTCAATATGGCTAAGGTAAGGTTACTATGACCCTGTTTTGCTGCCAGACATTACTTGCTTAAATCATTAAATTCTATTCAGAGGTTTTTTTTTCTTTAAATATCTAAGATACTTAATGTGATTAAATGTCTAAGATATTTAAAGTCTAGGTTTAAGTTTAAACTCTAAAATATTTAAGTCTATTAAATATTTATTTAATATTAATTCTTGTTGTTCTTGTTCCCTCTCCCTTACACACATATAAAAGAGGAATGCTTCCTGTGTCTTACATAAACCATCTTCTTTGAAGTTTAGCATTTGTTTCATATGATGATATTCTGAAGGAGAAAAAGGGTGTTCTTAGGGAGGGCCTTTGGTTCACTCCCACACTGCTATTGCCTTACTCTTTCTCTCTAGTCTATACCATGTTATGATAAGACCATCTCTCCCAAGGATCAGACTCCTGACATAGGAAAGATCACATGTAAACTGTAGCACATACAATAAGGCAAATATCCAATTATTTTCCATGGGACCAGAATTTTGGTTGTATCGTTAGTATGGATTACAGATCATTTGTAAGTCCTGTGCAGTTGTGGATTTTGTTACAGAAGATACAAACAGGAAATAGAGCAAAATATATATCTATCTACGTATATATTGAAACAAAGTTTACTTCCAGATAAGGCTTTTATTGAGCACCCAGCCTCATTCATATTTCATTAATTTGTACCCGTCATTTGTTCCCTCAGCATTTCTTCCATCTTATTTCTTACTAGAAAAATGCATGAAAATGTGGCAAAGGCAGAATAATTCCACAGTACAGCATTAGGCACATTCCATATAACATCCTCACTGTTTGTTTCCTTATTTATTACACAATGCCCCAGGACTCTGCGTAGTTCACAATCTATAGAACCTATAAATAAAAACATTACTTAATCTCAGAAAAAAAATTGAATAATGTTCAGTAACATTCTAATTACAACAATATATTATTAATAATTAAATAAATTATAATCAGGATATAATAACGATGACATCCCTGTTGATAACAACCATAATAACCTAAGCTCCAAACACCTAGATGAACAAAACTCTCTTCATTATCATCTTAAGAATTGACACTGTGAGGGATAGTCTATTTAACAGGATAGGACAGTTACTTTGAGCTCTCTTTGAGCTCCCATCCCTTTACTTCTTGACGAAGAGAATCTATACTATTTTCTTCTGACTTGAAATGCCCAGGACAGATTCTGTTTGCAGAAGATGGTCCTAAAGGTCATTGAAAGCCACCCCATGTAAGGCCTTATAGGTTAATACCAGTATTTTTAATTGTTCTCAGAAACTTTTTGTAGTCAATGCAGCAGTTGAAGAACTGGTGTTATACTCTAAAGAGGATTTTCCCTCTTAGCAAGTAGACATCCACCTTCTGTACCAACTGAAGCTTCCAGATAGCATGTTGCTCACATCCATCCATGAGGATGGATGGATGTACATGTTACATGTATAAGTGTCTGGGGTCTCCTGCTCCAAAAAGGGCCATAAATGGTTCACAAACTGAAGCTGGGCTGAAGGCTTTCCTGGCCACAGTTTCATGGAGTGTGTGAGATCGTGATGGTAAAGTCTATTTAAGAGAAAGATTTGTTGAATGTCAGAATCCCACTTGAATGGGCTCTTTCTTAGAAAGCTGGGTTAAATCTTTTTGCAAAGCACAACATCAGGAATAAAGCAAAATAAAATGTTAGAAAATATCTTTCAAAATACTTCACCTCCTTAATATCTGAGTTGGGGAATGGGATACCAGAAGATTCCACTTTTTAAAGCTTCATCTGGATTGCCTTAGATAATAAAACATAGCAGATCAAAGATACTTTTTAAAAACTTAACCCAGCTAAGCAAATTGTGTTGGTATATCTATTCAACTACAGCTGGGATGTCTTTGTGACTGGATCTTCGTAACATAAGAAAGCCATGCTAAGGGGAAGAAAATGAAGAAATTCTACATATGTCACCTTGACTAAAGTCAGGATATACTTGTCACTCAAACAGACAGACAAATAATAAATTCCATTTCTTTTCTTTATACAGGCTTTAATAAGTGCAGTGAAGAAAGGTAAAAACTGACATATTTAATGGAAAAAGATACCTTTTTGTATATTAAAAACTATTTGGAAATACAAGCAATGAGGAAAGAAAATAAATGTTCACAAACCTAATTGTATACATTTTATCCATGCATGGTTATTGCATTAAACATGTATTTGGATTTATATGCAATAATATTTAACTTTGTTAAGTGGGCATTTAGCATATCCCATTTTCCAAAAAATATCATATTATTTAAACTTTATTTTATCGATTAGCTGGTAAAGCTAACACACAGTAATTGATTAGTTACTGACTTCGATTACTTTTGTGCTGTATGTCCTGGATTTAGATTTATAGTTTGTTAAAATAAACCATTTAATAGATTTAATGGATTAATTAATAGATTAATGATAGACTGAAAAACATGTTTTAATATTCTGTTTGAGATAAAATATTTACTGAATAGAAGATTACCAATACACAGTAACACAAGATATAACATCTTTTGGGGGCAATTATTCGTAGTGTCTTATTTACTAGATAAGTAGGTTAGATCTAGACTAGTCATGTTTCTAATTTGAATAAAAGGCACTTTAATTACTTGTGATTAATTGTCCTATTAATTTCTTGGAATCTATTCTAAGCATGCTGTAGCTTTACTCCAACATGCTGAGCTTAGTTAGCCATTTTTTTAAAAAAAATCTGCCACAAAATCTTTTTCCAAACTTGTTTTTTTTTTTTTTTTAATTGTCACTAATTTTAAATCAATGACTGGGCTGCTCTAAATCTTTTGGACAGAAGAGATTTCAAGGAGGCCATTTAGACCACGAACTAAACTTCTGTTCAATGCAGTAATCCAAATTAAAGCATCTCAGACAGATGGTTGTCTAGCTTCTACTTGAACAATTTTAATGAAGGGGAACCCATCAGGACTCTGAGTAATTGGGTCCATGATACAAATCGTATGTAATAATCTTTGAGCACTTGAAGAAAACATAAGCATAAATTCACAGAGTCAGTTTATGACCACTTGACAGCTTTACACATTTCATTTTCATGGGGGCCTGCCCTATTAACTTATCAGATGTGATAATGTGAACATTTCATTTTACTGAAGTATTTTCCCATTATTCATTATTTGTTTGAAAACAAGCATACAGAATTTAAAAACACAATAACATAGCTATGAATATATGAAATATTATAATACAAATTAAACAAAGCAATGCTAAACTTCACAGTTTCCATAATAACAATAACAATAATTTGCATTTCTGTTCAGAATTAGAAATGACTGCAAATAGCAAGCATGAGAATACTAAATTCAGTTAATCCTTTCCCATTTTTTTATTGTTAAAGATGTCTTGCATGGAACAAAAACAAGGGGGACATATAAATGTTAAATTAGTTTGTTACTTTTATAATGAATAAATAAAGCAAATACTGCTTTCAGCACTAATATTTATAAAAGTAGAATAGATCCCACCATAGCATGCATTTTATGATGAATGCAAAATAGTTCTTCAAGTACTTCTGACTCCTACTTCTTAACCGTACTCTCTTTTCTTCACACACCCACCACATATGTGTATATAGGCTATCCCACTAAGTTCTTTTCAAAATGGCATGGTATTTTGCTTTACTTTGTCAGTACTCTTCTTTTTATTAGTCATCATGGATAGTTTAAACTAACAGACAAAATTCCTTGGAATCAGAGTAGGCCATTTTGACAACTTTCAACCAAGCCCGAGGGGACCGTAAGTTCAAGCAAATATATGTTTTGTTGTTTTGGCAATGTTCTGCAAGCAGATTATAAATGATAGTTTATGCCTTTGGAACAACAAAGACTGTGCATCTTCTCATTTGCTGTGTTTCTTGAATACAAGGCTGTGTTCTGAACAGACACTACTACTGGTTTATAAAAATGTTTACAGGGTTGTGTTAGAGCTCCAGTGCAACGTAAATAAATGACCAGTGGTGTCTCAGCTAATAATGGGAATACTATAAGCAATTTATCTATCAAATTCAAACAAAAACAAAAGTCTTCTCTTGACATATACCTCAAATACTCTTGCTGGTTTTAAATTACTTCACTTAATTACTTAATTACTGATGCATGGATAACAGTATTAATGATCCATAGCATTAGTGACCTTGGCATGAGGACAGGAGTTTATGGAACCATTTAAACTTTCCTTATGAATTGTTTGACATAGTGTCCCTATAGAACAACATCTCTGTGAAATTAGGATAGTCCCAACCCTGTTAACCTTTCATAAGGCATTAAAAACCTGGCTTTCCCCCAGGCATTTGGGCTGTGTGCTTAGGCAAGCAATTTTTCTCCACCCCAAGATATCTAAATGAATATGAAGGTATGAAACCTTTAGAGTTCCCATGAAGTTGAACAAAACTATATGAATTAAAGATCCTTCATTAATTTATGTGTCAATTAAGTATCTTTTAAATACAATTAGTACACTAGCTTAGTTATAGACTATGAAAGGATTCATTTAAAATAATGGAATTTGAGTTGGGAGTGACAGATTTAAGTGTCACTAAGTTCAGTAAACCTATACGAAGGTTTGCATCTAAGCCATTAAGATTAATAGGCAGTCAATTTTATGAGCCTTTATTCAGTAAGTTAATTCTAATGTCCTAGATGTTGGATTAATGCTTAACATACTGTCACTTTTTACTATACAAAGAGGGCTTTTGTGCTGGAGTAATTGGTTGATGAATCACTGAAACTTAATCTTCCATGTTCTATCAAGGAAATTACTCTGATACCAAAATAGCAACAAAGCTAACAAGGCCTATTGTTTGGTATCTTCTGAAGTTGCTTAAAGTATTATGGGTCTTAATTAAAGGTGTAGAATAAAGAATTTTTGTGGAAGACAGTCAAAGAAAACATAAACTACTTGATTGAATATATTATTTTTGACTTAAAGTTTTTTAGAATTGATCTGACTGAGAAAGGTTTGGGAAATGCCTGAATTGAAAGAGGCTTTTTCTGAAGTTTGAAGGATTCAAATTTGAATCCTTCAAACATTCAGAGAAACAGAGATAGAGTCTGATATAAAATCTCTCTCTCTCTCTCTATATATATATATATATACATACATACATACATACATACATACATACACACCTTCAGGATGGGGGAAATGGTGGGAATTTTGTGATTAACAGTGAGAGGATAAACTGAATAGTATTAACAGGGAGGTTGAAGTTCAGGAATGTTCCAATATTTAAAGTTCTTGTTAGTTTGAGGTCCTGAACCAGAATGCTTAAAGAGTTTTGATGAAGTGTGTTTTGGAATTTAGGTCCTAAACCAGCACCATGTCATTTTAATAAGACTTCTTACAAGAATCCATCAGGGGTAAGTTGGAAATATCATACTATAAGAACTACTTTTATATAACAATCCAGAATCTATTAATTAGGAAATTGGTAGGTTTGTTTTTCTTAGAAGGTTAAGATACTGAGCTCAAAATTCTCTGTATCTGTCTAACATTAAAGAAGTCTTCATAACAAGCAGCTGTTCCTGCAGATTTCCCCCTTTTTTCAAATGATAATAATTGGAAGCATGATAATTTTGCTTTCTGAATCCAGATTTGGTCTGAGGTTCTGAATCAAATCAAGGAACTTCCAAATTGGTTTAAGATGGCTTCTTTTTTTAACTGGCAGAATAAAGTCTGAGCCAAATAATGGGGCCATTTTAGGCTTTTGGAAAATAACTTTTATATATTGCAATACTGGTTACCAGTGACACTATTATTTTTTTCTGTTCTACTCTTTACTAGAAACACATAATCTACAATACACAAAATGTAATGAAGCATTTATAGTAAACATTTCTTTAGGGAATAACAAATGCAATCACTAAGAATACTGTATATAATATCTGATTATAATATCAAAATAAAAGTACAGAATAGAAGCGTACTCACTGAATGTGCAGATCACACAGAATGGAAGTACTTGGATTAGAAACATGTGTACAGATATAACTATCTAAAACAGACATCCAGAAAAGAAAAAGATAGAAAATTAATGACAGAGCCTAGAATTATATAATTCTGAACAGTAAGAAGACTCTTTTATGTCTAGTTATAATGAAGCCAGATCAAAGAAAATCCTGATAATCTGTTGAGTATATTCCTGATGTCATCTGGCTTTTTGTTTCTTGTTTATTCTTTGTTTCTTATTGTTTTTGTCCCTTATGTTTCTATGTGGGGGCTAATGTGGGCATTGTTTCTATTGTTATGTTTGTTTTCATTGGTTTTAAGCTTACTGTGGATATTTTCATTTTTGCTGGCATAGTCTTCAAACTGCTGAAAGTCATTTGATTGTAAAAGCATTACAAATAAATAAATATTGTACAGGTTTTATCAAATTTTGATGAAAGAAGCTACAGAAAGTCCAAGAAAGAGAAGTAGAGGGTTGGAAATTTTTTGGATACATCAGTCATTGAAACTGTTAGAATCCATAAACCTAGAACTTTCCTTTATTATATGTCATTAACAAAATCCATTAGCCTATGTGTTAATAAAACAAGATTTATGAAGCACTTGCCTTTTCTCCAGATTTCTACTCAGTGTTGTATTTAGATATGCTTCATTTCCAAAATATGGTTGTATTTAGTTAAATATTAACATTCTCTTTAACTCAAGATCACATGATTGTTTATGACTGTCATCTAGATGCATTGGGGCTTTGGGACTTTATAACTGAAGCCCCTGCAGCTTCCTACCATTTTAAGAAAGTAAGTCTTTCAGCTTGTATTCCTGTTTTTTTTTTCCCTGCAGATTATTCCTTAGAATTGCCATTGTGCCCATCTGGCCACGGCATTCGGACTACAGAATTGTTTCAGACTTTTTCATTGTCAGTCCATACTGGCTTGTCTACAGTGCCTCAGGCTGATCCAATCACCTGAATCCATTCTGAATTTAAACTCAACTTGGATTATTATTTATGCACTGATTGTGGTGTCAAAATATTAGTTTTGCTATATCTTTATAGCAGTTACATATGGTGGGACTGCACTAGAGGTATAATGTAAGATTGCTTTGATTATTAAGTGCAGCTTCTAGGATTTGAAGACAGTTGAATTCTTGATCCTTTTGTTCCTGTTAAATAGTTCACAACTCATGTCTGATTATTGGGCAAGTGAATGGAAAGTTTGTACAAAAGATAGTGTCCCAGAGGAGAATTAACCTGAACCACAGATTGCATGGACCAAAATCTTCATTTGGGCCTAATTAACATGGACACAAATACATACACATACACATACACACGAAATGTATTAGCCATTTTCTCAAGGAATTCCTTTCCATATCTAACCTGGTGCTAACACATTTTTTAAAAACTGTATAGCTAAGACCAAAGACTTGAATTTTGTTATGAACATAAAAAGATAATTATTTTCAAGTCAGAGGTTGAGAAGTTGGGAAAGCTGGGAAAGGGAAAACCTATCCAATCCCCAGATCAAAGGAAGTATACAAAACATCAGTTGTCTGTAGCATTAGCTATCTAGAAAGCAAAACTTACATTTGCTGAGTCTTAAGGAAAGTGTTATGTAACCAAGTTTTTAGCAGTTCTGAATCTTTAGAAGATTCTGTGGTTTAGTGAAGCCTCTGTTGTAAATATAAATTGCATTTCTGAACTTGCATTTAAGGAGTGTTCTTTCTTTAGGACTTGAAAAGAGAATCATCCTGCTCATCAAGGTCAGTTGCTATATTTTATGTAGTACTGCTTGGATCAGTCTGTTTCAATTTAGGGGTGTGTCCTGGATCTACTCTTCTGCTTCTTTCTCATTCAAACAAGGAATCCTTAACATATGCATGCCAAGTTCTGTGGTCACAGAAATCATGGGATCACATATGAAAACATCATATGGACATGTCATCTTAGTTCATGAATAGCTTTGTCCATGACCCTAAGGCTATTAGTTAGGGTTTAGGGTTCCTGCGAAATGTCATTCAGCATTTGTTGTAATAAAACAATTTCTTGTCCCTATCTCATTTTCTTCTATTTGGTTATTTTTAGTTAATATTTTAAAAGTATAAACTTAATCAATTTCAGTTCTTTAGTTATGAATCCTTATACTTTAATAGAATACACACACACACGTGTGTACATACACTCATTCACACATACATAAATATATCATAGAATGCCTTTTGAAAATATTGCCTGAGTAGAACTTGAAATATAAGAAACTAATCTTAGTTTTCAGGCAACAGGAATGATAGACTATCCTAGATCATTTGAATGAAAAAATGATTGCTGCAATTTTCTCAGTTCTGAATGCACACATCACTAAGTCACTTAAGTCACTTCATTGTTTAAAATACATGTGGAGGATGCCTGGATTCGGTTAACTGTTGAGCTAGAGATAAAATTTTGAGACTTAACCATTCCTTTAGAAAAGGAAGCAATTCCTGGGTAATTATTTCATCATAACTATCACATTTATGAAATTCCCAATGTGGTCTTCTCTTTCACAAAAAGCATCTCTGAAAGCAGTTTACAAAATATAAATGCCAGTTCTTAAACTGTAAAGGACATAACCATTCCTGATATATGTCTATTAGCAATTTGTCACCAGGAAATTTAAATGGGTTTTACTATTGAAATGAGGCTTTTCAAAAACGCTACTTATAACAGATTTTCTGGATGATGAGCATGGTATGTATTGATATTGGCACTGGATAACATGCTGAATTTTGAGAACCTCCTGAGCTTTAAAAATTAAGTTTACAGTTTAGTTTTAAAGGATAATCTGATAATAAATATGTTCACACTCCTTCAGTGTAGTATCTATACTATTACAGAAATTATTGTGGTCTGATTCCACTGGGTAGGCACAGTTCTGTAGCACACTTAATACTCTGTTGTGACTCTTGAATTAACATTAATAACAGCTAATAATAATAATACTGGATAATGGACATTGCAATACCTGGAGACAGCAGAATAGAAGAGAAAGAACTGGAGAAAATCATAAAATCTAAAGACCTGCAAATAGAAGTAGAATGACTGTGGCAAAAGAAAGCAAAGATAGAACCAATAGTAATAGGTGCCTTGGGTGCAATTCCAAAACATCTGAAGCACCACTTGAACACCATTGGCATTGACAAAATCGCCATCATTCAATTACAAAAGGCAACTTTACTTGGAACAGCTTACATCCTGTGATGATAGCTTTAATATCATTAAACAACAACATCTGCCTATCCCAGGTGCTTGGGAAGGACTCCATAGGTGGACAAAAATGCCAAATTCAGTCTAAACATCTGGCTGACTGTGCAACCAACAACAATACTGACAGTTTGCCGTAGTGGCTAAGGCACCAGGTTAGAAACCGGGAGACTGAGTTCTAGTTCTGCCTTGACACAAAGCCAGATGGGGACCTTGGGCCAATTACTCTCTCTCAGCCCTAGGAAGCAGGCCATGGCAAACCACTTCTGCAACCTTGCCAAGAACACTGCAAGGACTTGTCCAGGAAGTCGCCAGAAGTCAACACTGACTTGAAGGCACAGAAAAAGGATTGTGCAAAACATGATGTGTAGTTTCTCCATTGTAAGCAAAGTTCAAGGAGCCAGCATTTAGTAATTACACACACACACACACACACACTAACACACACACATATTCAAGTAATTGATAACAATGAAACACCAAGCTTTGCATATTTATAGAATTATTGCATACAGTAATATCACTGAGTTGTATTTCCAAGCACAAATGTAACACATGCCACATTTAGTATGCCTTTGGAAAATCAGTTCCTAAATTACTGATTGGGGGTTTAATCCATATAAGAGTTTATTTGCTGGTAAGTAAAATGAACACATTGTAGGAAGCAAAACATAATGCAATGTGAATCTTTGGCATTATAAACATTTGTTTATAATAGTGTTTGAGCCTCAGCATATTCTTAACATACAACATTTCACTGAACATTCCCGTTTCTGCATTTTGTCAGCCATCAAAAACCAAAAACAGAGCAGTCATGTAGAAATGTAGTCATAGTCTCCAAAGGTAGCAATCAGCAGCAAATAAAAATTAAAAAGCAAATCCACACATACTTTCAAATTAGTTCTCTATTGAAAAAGTATCTCTCTCTTTTTTTTTTAAGTGAATTTGACTGTTAGTGTGCCCACAAAGAAAATTGTCTGTCAGTTTCCAACATCAGCTAGATGAGAAAATCAAAGCAGCCTGGTAGCATGGCATTCCTAAAAACAAACAAAATAACCATTTGCATAATGGTCCTCAGGATGGACCCTGGAACATACTGTTTATATTGGAAACAAGACTTACAGCCAAGTTCTGTTTTCACAAAAAAGATGAACATGTGACTAACTGCAGAAGATGGTGCTCAGGATGTTACAAAACATTTGGGAGTTCATGTAATGATGGTTGACAGATGCCAAATAGTACTGGAATAGGTTGAAGGAATTAATATATATTTAGCTTTTGCAGGCTTGGTTTGTGAAATCTGAGTAAAAAACAAAAAGGAATACCAACCAGAGAGGAACTTGCAGCAAATGGATAAAGTTCTTTATTTTACTTGCTAATGGAACAATAATCTGGAAATAACTTTGGAGTAAGATTTAAATGGCTAATCCTTTGCTATCAATCCACCCCAATATTGCAGTGAAAAACACTCAACATTGCAATGTTAACTAACACCGAACCCAGTCAATGATTGTATTGGATCAATCTTCATTAACCTATACTGCCAACAAAATGTTTTTGTTTCTTTTTTACTTTTGCTTCAAAAAACGTTCGTAGTCACACTGCCAGTATGTTCTCAGGTTAGATCACAACATTACCCTTAAAAAACAATGCATTCTCTCCTTAGTTAAGGTGTTTGATTTTGATTAACTTTTTAAAAGGACTTTAAAATACACTTTTACTGCTATACATACAGTATATATTTTCTTGGTTTTAATCTGGTTTTATGATTCCCCTTTTAAACTGGTCTATTGTCATGTTCATCGTTCCAATGGTTTGCATACATCGTAACGTTTCGCATGTCAGGTTTCTGATCCGTGTCTGTCATCTGCGGGGTGGGGAATTCCAGCCCTGCCAGGGTGTTATCTCTGTGCTGCCCTGAAGGAATGTGTGTTTGGGTTATGACATGTATTCAAGGTTACTTTCCCAGGCAGATGTGTGACGCTTGCCAATGCTGGGAGGGGGTGGTTGCAATGTTGGGGTGTGGGGCAGGATCGGCTTGGAGGCGAGGGTTTTTAGTTTGTATTTGGCGCGCTTTTGCTTATTCTCCGCTTTCTTCGTATTTGCATACTATCCTTTCAATAAATCAGTTTTGTTCACTAATCCCTGGTGAGACTGACTTCGTTGGGATAAGGCAATCATTACATAAAGCGGAGAATCATCAAAAAATTTACCCTGCTAGCCCCTAGCCAGGTTACCTGTGACGGGGAGCGCTAGCGATGTCTGTACTACGAGAAGCCGAGTGGATTGAAGAGGAGCCGGACACCACGGCAGTGAGGGTGGCCCGGAGCGCCCGCGCGGAGAGGGCGGCACGCCGAGAACAGCTGGGTCTACAACCTGGCGAGCAGTTGGTAACGTCGGAAACGACGGGCACGTCAGGGGCTGAATATAGAACGGGGGACGAGAACGAGGACTCCGCTGTAGGGGACGCCCAAGAGGTCCGGAAACCAGGACCTCCATTGTCACCTACAGTGGTAGTGGTAACCGGTGTGGCCGAAGAATCGGTCACCCCCGCGCGAATGAAGGCTTTAGAGGAGAAGCTGGAGTCTTTGGCGGTGATGCTAAAGGAAAGATGTAGGAAGTTGGGGTCAGCTGAGGGAAGATGAAAGGGCACTAGGGATCAGAGTGCCAACCCTGAGTCACCACCCCCATCTCCGCGGGGAAGAGGTCGGACTCGGTTCCGACAGTCAGTGAAAGGGAGGAGGACCCTAGACTTTACTGGAAAAGCTGAACATCTGGAGGTGGCGAGACCCCCCCCCTTTCTGGTGAAGTTTGATGGCGACCCTACGAAGCTATCTTTCTTCATTACCAATGCTAATAGCTACATGGAGGACTGGGAGCAGAGCTTCTGCTCCGAGAGGGGGAAAATCAATGCCATTGCAAATAGGCTGAAGGGGAGGGCGGCGGATTGGTACGTCCAGCTGTGTCAAGCAGAGGCCCCAGAGCTAGAAGACTTCGAGGAGTTCCTGTGGGCGCTAAAACAACACTTTGAGGATTCTCTGGCACAAGAAAGGGTGAAATGGGCTCTGAAGAATCTTGCCTAAGGGTCGCTTTCAGTGGCAGACTACGCGTTAGAATTCAAAGCACTGGCCGGAAAAGTTGAGGATTGGTCCCAGTCTACCCTAGTAGAGCTGTTTAAAGATGGGCTAGAAACTGAGGTTCTTCGGTGGGCTCTGGGGCGTGTTGTATGGGTGGATTCAACTAGCGGGCAGTGCTGAAAACGCTCTGGAAACCTTCGCACATCGCAAGGTGGTAAAGCAAGGCAAAATAATCAAAAGCGCCCGCGCTCCAATCTCTTCAGGATGACCCAGCCAGCGTTCGTGGGAAGAGGAGAGGGAGCGTTGCTTTGCTAAGGGGCAGTGTCTGCGCTGCGGGAAGGAAGGGCACCGAGCGGCGGCGTGCCCAAAAAGACGAGCCGAGGATCGCCCAGCTAAACCGGCTGGGAAATCGCCATCCCTACCAAGGAAGATGAAAGCCGCCCTGGCCGAGGCGGAACCTGAAGGCATCCCGTTTTTTGGAGAAGAGAAGGGACAGGAGACCGAGGAGCCAGCAGGAAACACCAGCCACCTGCTTTGAAGGGCGCCGTGGGGCAGGTGGAAGAAGAAGAAGATGGGCACGACCATGTTTCAGTGAGTGAGGATTTCCCTACCCTGACCGTTAGGGTGAAGTTGGGGTCCAGCACCCGAACTATAGAACTGTGGGCCATGATTGATTCGGGGTGTTCATGGTCCTTGATGCACCCCGATGTGGTTACTGCGTTGGGGTTACCCACATTCCCTTTAAAGCGGCCAATGATTTTTACCCAGTTGGACGGGACCATGGCAGGGGGGAAACCAGTTACCCACTCTACCGGGATGGTTACATTGCAAATGGGCAGCCATTGGGAAAAATTACCATTTATTGTGGCACCGGTAGGGGGACCTTTGGTCATCTTAGGGATGCCCTGGTTTGTACAGCAAAATCCCTCCATAAACTGGGTGCATCGAACGGTGACGTTCGCAGATGGATTTTATAAAGCCCCTGCTAAAGACCAACTAGACGACAACGAGGTGGGACGGGCAGCAACCACTTCTCTGCAAGTCCTCAAGCCGCTGGAAGGGCTGCCAGAGCAATACCAGGACTTTGCAGATGTGTTTGGTGAAAAAGAGGTGGACCGGCTGCCGCCTCATCGCAAAACTGACTGTGCCATAGAATTTGTTCCTAATGTGAAATTGCCTAGTCCTAAAATTTATTCTATGACCCAGAAGGAGCTGGCAACACTACGAGAGTTCATTGACAAAAATCTAGCTAGGGGTTTCATTGAACCAGCCAGCTCTCCAGTAGGCGCACCTGTACTGTTTCGACCAAAGAAGGATGGCACTTTGAGACTGTGTACAGATTTCCGTGGGCTCAATGCAGTATCAATATTAAATAAATATCCTTTGCCCCTGATAAAAGATATGCTAACACATCTGGCAAAGGGGAAAATATTCTCTAAGCTGGACTTGAGGGAGGCGTATTTCCGTATTCGCATACGGGAGGGGGATGAATGGAAAACTGCGTTTAATTGTCCTTTGGGTGCTTTTCAATATAAAGTGCTACCATTTGGATTGGCGGGAGCGCCAGGAGTTTTTATGCAACTGATCAATGAGGTCTTGCATGACCACCTATTTAAAGGAGTGTTGGTGTATTTAGATGATGTTTTAATATATACTGAAACGATGGAAGAACATGTATATCTAGTCAGACAAGTACTGAGCAAACTGAGAAAGGCAGAATTGTATGCTAAACTGTCTAAATGTGCATTTCATAAATCGCAAATTGATTATCTGGGTTATAGGATTTCCGATAAGGGAATTGAAATGGATCCCGCTAAAATTGAAGCCATTTTGGCATGGGAGCCGCCACGCACGCGTAGGCAGCTACAAAGTCTCCTTGGATTCGTGAATTTCTATCGGCCCTTCATCCAGGGGTTCGCGGAAATAGCGCTACCCCTCACTGAGTTGCTCAAAACTAAAGGTTTGGGAGATACACGGAGGGTGAAAAATCCGGGAGCACTGCTAAAATGGACACCCGCATGCCAGAGGGCTTTTGAGACCCTTAAACAACTGTTTACGTCCGAACCCATTCTGCAGCACCTGATCCTGACAAACCATTTGTGGTACAGGTGGACGCTTCTGATTTCTCAATTGGAGCTCTGTTAATGCAAAAGGACAACCTCGGACAGTTAAAGCCATGTGCCTACCTCTCCCGTAAATTCTCAGAGACAGAAAGCAGATGGCATGTTTGGGAGAAAGAGGCTTTTGCTGTTAAAGCTGCTTTGGAAAGCTGGCGTCACTTATTGGAGGGGGCTGCCCACCCTTTCGAGGTTTGGACTGATCATAAAAACCTGGAGGCACTGACTGCGTCTCGTAAACTGAGCCCAAAACAAATTAGGTGGGCTCAATTATTTAGTCGTTTTGACTTTAAACTGAAATTTATACCTGGGAAAACCAACTTCCTGGCTGATGCCCTTTCGCGCCAGCCTCAGGATGCCAGTACGGTGCCAGATGTAGTGGGAACTCTCTGGACAGAGCCTCAAATGAGTCTGGCAGCTGTGACTCGCAGCCAAACTCGAGCGCAGCGAACAGACGCTTCAGTCTCACCTCGCTTGCCTGTTCCCTCAGACTTGCAACAACAGTTTCTTTCCGACCTGAAAACTGACACTTGGTTGCAAGCAAACCTCAACGAGGTCACTTTTAAACAGGCTTTTACATGGAAGCATGATCGTCTCTATGTGCCTGAGACGTTACGCAAAACCATTCTGTCACGATCCCATGATGACAGAGTGGCTGGGCATTTTGAGTTTGGGAAGACCCTTCATTTGGTTAGGCGCCAGTTCTGGTGGCCAATGCTCAGGCGCGACATCAAAGAATACGTCAGTTCCTGCCCAGTATGTGCTGCTTCTAAATGAAAAGTGGGAAAGCCCCAGGGCTTGTTACAACCGGTGGCTAATCCTTCCCGCCCCTGGGAGGAAATCTCTATGGACTTCATCGTTGATTTACCTCCTAGCCAGAGGAAAACTGTCATTTGGGTGGTAAAAGATTTTTTCTCTAAACAAGCCCATTTCATCCCATGTACCTCCATCCCATCTGTGCAACAGCTGGCCCGCCTCTTCATTGTACACGTGTACAAAATTCACGGATGCCCCACCCGCTTGGTGACGGACAGGGGCACACAATTCACATCCAAATTTTGGCGGGAATTTATGAAACTACTGGGTACTAACCAGGCATTGTCAACTGCGTCGCACCCGGAGACTGACGGAAATACGGAGGCGGTCAATTCTACACTTGAACAATATTTGCGTGCTTTTGTCAGTTATCAGCAGGATGATTGGGTTGACCTCCTACCATTTGCTGAAGTTGCCTACAACAATGCCATTCATCAAAGCACTGGCCAGGTGCCATTCCATACCGATTTTGGCTGTGACTTTGTCCCGATTCCAGAACTGCCTCAGCCAGCCTCCCCCCACTCTTCACCTGCTGATTGGGCTGCACGCCTGGCAGCTGCCTGGCCAACAATACAACAGGCGCTTACTGATGCCCAAGCCACTTATAAACGGCATGCAGATTCCAAACGATCCACCTCACCACCTTTCCAAGTGGGTGATAAAGTATATCTTTCCACCAAATTCATCAAGTCTACACAACCTTCCAAAAAGTTGGCACCTAAATTTATTGGTCCTTTCCCTATTGTTGCTCAAATTAATCCTGTTACTTTTAAATTGGATTTGCCTGCAAATCTTAAACACTTGCACCCTGTGTTTCATTGCAGCCTCCTTAAGTCTTTCAACGAATCAGCCCGCTGGTATCCACAACCTCCTCCTCCTGCACCTATCATGATTGATGGTCAGCAACACTTTGAAGTCAGAGAAATCCTGGATTCCTGACGATGTTGTTCTGTCTTACAATACCTGGTTCGCTGGAAGCATTTCCCCCATCCTGAGTGGCTTGCCGCCCACGATGTTCACTCCGCTATTCTGGTTGCCCATTTCCACGCTGCTTATCCCGATAAACCTGCTCCTTAATTCCTTTTCGTTTCTTTAAGGGGGGCGATATGTCATGTTCATCGTTCCAATGGTTTGCATACATCGTAACGTTTCGCATGTCAGGTTTCTGATCTGTGTCTGTCATCTGCGGGGTGGGGAATTCCAGCCCTGCCAGGGTGTTGTCTCTGTGCTGCCCTGAAGGAATGTGTGTTTGGGTTATGACATGTATTCAAGGTTACTTTCCCAGGCAGATGTGTGACGCTTGCCAATGCTGGGAGGGGGTGGTTGCGATGTTGGGGTGGGGGGTGGGATCGGCTTGGAGGCGAGGGTTTTTAGTTTGTATTTGATGCGCTTTTGCTTATTCTCCGCTTTCTTCATATTTGCATACTATCCTTTCAATAAATCAGTTTTGTTCACTAATCCCTGGTGAGACTGACTTTGTTGGGATAAGGCAATCATTACACCTATAGTCAGCAGAATTTAAAGCTTAAATTAACAATAAATAGTTATAGCAACTGGTTCTTATTCTTGATTTTTACTGTGTTTTACAGAACTTGTTTTCACCTGTGTAGCCCAATGTTTGTTCATTGCTTAAGTTTGCTCTCCACAGTCTCTATAGTAGAAACTGCACAAATAACTTCCATCTGATGTGTTCACAAGCTCCATTCAGGGCAGATCTCAGAGTGGTGAAAGAATGGAACTGTGCCTGCAGCCCATGAATTAAGTATTATGATGACCAAAATGATTGAATCCAATCCACCATGGAAACAAAATCTGGATTTTCTTTTACTGAACTGGAATCACAATATTTTTTTAAGTCTACGAGTGGTTATACCTTCCTTCTTTTGAGCTCCCAGACTACTGAAGGACAACTGTTAGGTTTTGCCCTCATACTAGAGGTTCCATGACTCAGTTATCCTGAAGGGGGAACAATTTCAGTATATATCCCTATGGGTTTACACATTATTGAGTCCGTGCACAATTGGTTTTATCCTTATTGGGACTTACCAGGTACACACAGCCAGTATAGTTAGTATAGATGTTATGTGTTTCAAATCCCTTTATTGGGAATTGAACTTTTTGACCATTGTATCATTTACAGTGTAACCACCTTTACAAGCTGTATTGATCCTGGCTGTCAAATGCTTTCAGACAGGGAGGTTATGGACAATCTATGAGTGGTATACACCTTCCTTATTTTGAGCTGTTTTGCACTCCTCTTTTCTGTGGAATTTGTCCTACTTCAGGTCTTCAACAGTGATAGGATCCACTGTTTATTGGAGCCTAGTATTGTCTTATGCAGTTGTAGGTTTATAATCTTGTCAATTTGAACCTTTATAATCTTGTCTATTTGAACCTATACTGTATAATCTTGCCTTAATTGAACCTGGATTTCCTATCATCAACCTAGCTCTCCATTATAGTCATACCCTGCTTTTGCTAATAATAATGTTTGCTTTGCCCAGTGGACCTGAACCAAGATCCTTGCTTGGATCAGCTTTCCTACTTTTGTTTGGACCCACTTCATTGTTCTTAGGTTTTAGCCATGTAGCATAACTAGAAATTTGACATAAATATTTCCAAATTATTTTATAATTCTGGAAAGTATGTGCGCTGCAGATTTTCCTGCATATAACAGGAACTACTTGCACTATGCTTGTCTAAAATCCAGGCTGGTCAACAGCTACCCATGTATTTATGCATTCCTCTCATTGGAAGCAAACCTAGAATTGAAAGTTAACTGAAGCCATTTCTGTGTTTCTAGGCATGAACAATGGTTTCCCAACCCAACCCAAATATACAGTATATCCTATTTTTCCAGTCCAGCATGTTAGGAAAACAGAAGTGTATGAAACATCTGGCTGACTACTGTACATGGCTGATAGAAATATTAGATTTTGTGGGATTGAGCTGAACACGTTCTGCACTAGAAAGGATGGAATTACCTGTCTCGACTGAATATAGAATTTTCCTGTTCAGAAGGATAAGGGCCTCCCCACTTCATTAAGTAAGACAAAACCTTGAAGAAGAGTTATTGATAGCTTTCCTGTGGCATACTTGTCCACAACATTGTTCATAAAGAAGACTGACTTTGTGCTTATTGTGTTGCATAGTGACTACTGATTCATGTTCTATGCTAATAGTGTTGTAAGGCTATTAAACAGGGCAATATGCAGTCCCTGATGTGATTTTAAACCTGTAGCAATTTTCCCTTAGTTCATAGGAAAAGAGGAAGAGAGTAGTCTAGATGCTGGACTGTGTGTTGGCGATCACTCATAGCAGAGTAAAATTGTCTTCCAGGATTAAAATCTTAACAGTGAATCCGTAAGTGGCTCTAAAGGCCAGTTCTGGATCTGCACAACCTCCCACAATGAGGGCCTAGGTTTCCAGGTGGAAGATGGTCACGATGAGGATTTGCTTGACGTGCCTTCCTCTTAGCTCGCTTCTGCCTTTTGCCCTGTACTCATGCTTCTTTGAAGTCTATAGCGCCTTTAATAAGGACTGACCTCCAAATTAAACGCTCGTGAATTAGGACTTCTCAGTTCTCAGTGCTGATATTAAACTTTTTAAAATTAGCTTTGAGAACATCTTTGAATCTCTTTTGCTGTCCACCGGTATTCCGTTTTCCGTTCTTAAGTTGGGAGTAAAGAAGCTGCTTTGGAAGATGATGATTAGGCATTCAAACAACATGGCCAGCCCAGTGAAGTTGATGCTGGATGATCATTGTTTCAATGCAAGTCGTCTTTGCTTCTTCCAATATGCTAACATTAGTCTGCCTATCTTCCCAAATAATTTGCAGAATTTTTCGGAGGCAGCTTTGATGGAATCTTTTGACAAGATGGAGGTGGCGTTTGTAGAAAGTCCATGTTTCACAGGCATACAATAGGGCTGGTAGTACGATGGCTTTGTAAACTAGCACTTTGGTCTCCTGATCCTCAAGCACTTTATGCTTCATTCGGGAGAAAGCTACACTCGCAGAGCTCAGACAATACTGAATTTCAGTGTTGATATCGGCTTTTATAGATAGATGGCTGCCAAGGTAAGGAAAGTGGTCGACATCTTCCAGTGACACACCTTCAAGCTGAATTGATGGGGCTGCAGATGGATTAGTTTGAACTTGCTGGTAAAGCACTTTGTTTTTTTTAATGTTAAGCAAGCAAAGGTCTTTAGAATAGTTTGAAGATCTTCCTCTGAGTGCATGCAGACTACATTATCATCAGCATATTGGAGTTCTAGATGCTGGACTGTACTGATAGGATTATACATAGTTCATTTACTTTATCTGAATCCTGCAAATCAATGCATGTGTTTAATTATGAAATGCTAATAGCAGTGCTAACAGATCTCTAAGGACTGGAAATAATTGACTATGTCTGCATATCATCCTAAGGCATAATTTGAGTGCTTGGGGTTTGGCTTAACATACTGTGTGGATGCACACTATTCCTATAAACTCAGTGAGCATGCCAGTCCAGCTGTCATGTTCACCGTTCCGATGTTACCGTTACATCGTAATGTTTCGCATGTCATTTGGCTGATGCGTGTTTCGTCTGGGAGGGGAGGAGGATTCCATCTCGTGGGATTGTTATATGCTGGCAGCTGGATTGGAATGTGTTTGGGTTATCTTGTGTGTTCAAGGTTCCTTTCCCAGGACATCAGCAGAAATGGTTACCAGCACCTGGGGGGGGGGGAGTTTGCAACGGCAGGGCGAGGGGAGGGGTTACGTTTGAGCTGAGGGTTTTTAGTTTGTATTTGGTGCGCTTTTGCTCATTCTCAGCTTTCTCTGTATTTGCATACTATTCTTTAATAAATCAGATATCATTAAGTTCCTGCTTGTGAGTCTGAGTCTATTAGGGTAGGCAATCATTACATAAAGCTGAGAATCCAAAAAAATTTCCGTTAGCCCCTTTCCAGATTTATTTTGTGAGGGAGAAATGCTAGCGATGAGCAAACAAAATCCCCAAACCATGGAAAGCCAGGAATTGAGCGAGGGGGAACCCGACTCCACAGTGATAAGAACGGAGAGGGTCTCTCCGCGAGAGTCCATAGAAGTTCGAGAGGGGTCGAGCTCCAGCCTAGGAGAAGCGGAGGTTGGAGGTAAAAGAGCCCCTGAACTGACTGGTGAGTCACCAGGTGAGCTGATCACCTGGGATGAAACACAGGGATCCCTACCAGGGACGTTCAAAACGTCTTGGAAGCAGCGATACCCAATGTCCCCAACCATGGTGAGGCAGGAGGGAAAGGGGATTCCCAAACCCCTGATTGTATAAAACTGGTGGAGGCCAAATTGGAGTCACTAGAATTTATATTCCGGAAAATGTCCATGGACTGGGGTCCCCAGGAGAGGAGGAGAGAGGAGTCCAGTAATAGGTATTCGACTCCTCCTTTGCCCCCACCTTCCCCGGAGGAAAGGAGTAGGACCCGGCACAGAGAGGAAGTAAGAGTGCCGAGGGTGAGAATTTCAAGGTCCCCTCCTCGAGAGCGGAGCTCCCTGGGAGCTAAGAGGAAGTCCAACCGCCCAGCTGTGGCGAAGGGACCGCCCGGAGTGGGGGTTAAGGACTTTACCGTTAAATTTGATGGAGATCCAACTAAGCTATCATTCTTCCTTACCAATGTAAGGAGTTATATGGATGAATGGGAACAGTGTTTCCACTCAGAAAGAGCCAAGATTAATGCCATTGCCACTAAGCTCAAGGGCCGGGCTGCTGATTGATATGTGCAGTTATGTCAATCGGATGCCCCTGAGCTGGAGGAGTTCGAGGAATTCCTGTGGGCGTTGAAACTACACTTTGAAGACCCGTTAGCTAAAGAAAGAGCAAAACGGGCATTGAGGGAGCTGTGCCAAGGGCCACGAGCGGTGGCAGACTATGCTCTGGAATTTAAGGCTCTGGCTGGGAAGGTTGAGGATTGGTCCCAATCCACATTAATAGAACTTTTTAAGGACAGTCTGAATACGGAGGTCCTGAGGTGGTCGCTTGGCAGGGACAACCCAGATACCCTGTATGAATGGATACAGCTGGCAGGGAAGTCTGAGCATGCCCATGAGACCTTCGCTCACCGGAAGGGGATGAGATCTGCTGGGCTCAGCAAGGGGTCCCGCACTGCTGCACCTACTGGAAAGTCCGGTCAACGTGCCTGGGAAGAGGAGAGAGAGCGCCGCTATGCGAAAGGACAATGCCTCCGATGTGGGAAGGAAGGTCACTGAGCGGCAGCATGCCCGAAGGGAAAGACCGATGGTCGTCCAGGAAAGTCGTCGGGGAAATCTACCTCTTTACCCAGGAAAATGAAGGCAGCCATAGCTGAAACTGAAGTGGAGGAGATTCCTTACTTCGGGGATGAGGGGGAGCCCGATCTACTCCAGCTGGCTGGAAATGCCAGTCACCTGCTTTAAAGAGCGCCTCTGGGCAGGTGGTGGAGGAGGGGCGTGACCATATTTTTGTGAGTGGCAACTATCCCACACTGACAGTGAAAGTGAAGCTAGGCTCCCACACAAGAACCGTTGAAGTTTGGGCATTGATCGATTCAGGGTGTTCGCGTTGCTTGATGCACCCTGACGTGGTGGCTGCTTTGGAGTTACCCAGCTTTCCACTACAACATCCCATGATTTTTACCCAGCTGGATGGTTCTACGGCAGAGGGGAAGCCAGTCACCCATTTCACGGGCATGGTGGCGTTGCAAATGGGCAGCCACTGTGAGGGGCTGCCATTTGTAGTGGCGCCTGTGGGGGGTCCCTTAGTCATTCTGGGGATTCCTTGGTTGGTCCAACAAAACCCATATATAAATTGGGTGCACAGGACTTTGACTTTTGGGGATGGTTTCTATCAAGCCCCTGGGGAGGATGACGCTCCGCAGGCTGCAGTGGGGAGGGAGGCAGCAGCAACCCCACATTTCGCTGTCACCCCACTGGAGGGCTTGCCAGAGCAATACCAAAGCTTTGCGGATGTGTTTGGTGAGAAGGAAGCGGACCAACTTCCAACTCATCGAAAAACTGACTGTGCGATAGAATTGGTCCCCAACGCGCAACTGCCCAAACCAAAAATCTATGCCATGACACAAAAGGAACTGGTGGTGTTGCAGGAGTTTGTGGACAAAAACTTGGCCAGGGGTTTTATTGAACCAGCAAATTTGCCAGTGGGCGCCCCTGTCTTGTCTCGAGTAAAGAAGGATGGGACATTGAGACTTTGTACAGATTACCTCGGATTAAATGCAGTCTCGATATTAAACAAATATCCTCTGCCAATAATAAAAGACATGTTAGCACATCTGGCTAAGGGGAAAATCTTCTCTAAGCTGGATTTGAGGGAAGCCTATTTCCGCATCTGCATACGAGAGGGGGAATGGAAGACTGCTTTCAATTGTCCTCTGGGTTCTTTTCAGTACAAGGTTTTGCCTTTTGGGTTGGTGGGGGCACCAGGGGTATTCATGCAATTGATCAATGAAGTGTTACATGAACATTTGTTCAAGGGTGTACTGGTCTATTTGGATGATGTTTTAATTTATACCGAAATGGAGGAGGAACATGAGCGCTTGGTTAAACAGGTGCTTAGCAAACTTAGAAAGGCTGAGCTTTATGCTAAACTTTCTAAGTGTGAATTTCATCAGACTCAGCTTGACTACCTGGGGTACAGGATCTCTGACAAGGGCATTAAAATGGATCCTGCGAAGATTCAAGCTATTTTGGGGTGGGAGCGCCCGCGTACCCGCAGCAGCTCCAAAGTTTTCTTGGATTTTCCAACTATTACCGCCAATTCATCCAGGGGTTTGCAGAAATTGCATTGCCTCTCACTGATTTGTTACATACGAAGGGGTCGGGGGACACACACAAGGTGAAGAACCTGGGGGCATTGCTCAATTGGACACCTGAATGCCAGTTGGCTTTCGACAAACTCAAAAGCCTGTTCACTGCTGAACCCATTCTGCAACACCCTGATCCCACTAAACCCTTTGTGGTTCAAGTGGATGCTTCCGATTTCTCAATTGGAGCGCTCTTGCTGCAAGCGGATGCTGGTGGCCGCCTGAAGCCCTGTGCGTATCTGTCCCAGAAATTTTCCGAGACAGAAAGGCGATGGCATGTTTGGGAAAAAGAAGCTTTTGCAGTCAAGTCTGCTTTGGAGGCATGGCGCCACCTCTTAGTAGGGGCTAAATGTCCTTTTGAGTTTGGACTGACCATAAAAATTTGGAAGCGCTCAGCACGCCCCGTAAGCTCAGCCCTAAGCAGATCTGCTGGGCTCAATTTTTCAGTCACTTTGACTTTCAGTTGAAGTTCATTCCGGGCAAGGAAAACTTCCTGGCTGATGCGCTTTCCCGCCTGCTCCAGGATTCAGTCCAGGCACCTGACGTTGTGGGTACTGTATGGACAGCACCCCAATTGGGGTTGCAAGATGTCACATACAGTCAGACTCGTGCACAGCTGCCTCCAGCTTCGGTTTCACCGGCTGGGGGGAGAACGCCAATTTCCTTGCAATTGCAACAACAGTTTCTGCTAGAGCTGAAATCTGACACTTGGTTGCAAGCGAATAGAGACAATGTTACATTTGACAGAGGCTTCACTTGGAAGCAAAACCACCTTTACGTCCCTGACAGTTTGCGAAGGGAAATTTTGATTAGATCTCATGATGATAAAGTGGCTGGTCATTTTGGGTTTGTCAAAACCTTGCATCTGGTCCGCCGCCAATTTTGGTGGCCCACATTGAGATGTGATGTAAAGAGTTATGTTGCTTCTTGTCCTGTCTGTGCCATGTCAAAACGGAAGGGGGGTAAACCGCAAGGGCTGCTGCAGCCAGTGGCCAGTCCCTCCCGTCCTTGGGAGGAGATTTCTATGGACTTCATTGTGGATTTGCCTCCTAGTCAGAGAAAGACTGTGATTTGGGTGGTAAAGGACTATTTCTCTAAGCAAGCCCATTTCATTCCATGTGCTTCCATTCCGTCCACGCAGCAATTGGCCCGCCTTTTTCTAATCCACATCTACCGGATCCACAGGAACACCTCCCGCTTGATCACAGACCGCAGAACACAGTTTACTTCCCAATTTTGGAGGGCATTTTTGAAGCTGGTGGGCACAAAGCAGGCGTTGTCCACTGCATCGCATCCGGAGACTGACGGATCTACGGAGGCTCTTAATTCGACCCTGGAGCAATTTTTGCGGGCATTTGTCAACTATCAGCAGGACAATTGGGTTGATCTGCTACCTTTTGCTGAGGTGGCTTATAACAACACTGTCCATCAGAGCACGGGGCACACCCCTTTCTGTACTGTGTTTGGCCGGGACTTTGTTCCCATTCCTGACTTGCCTCAACCCTCCGCACAGCCCTGCTCCGCTTCTGATTGGGCTGCTCACCTGGCTGATTCATGGCCAGTGATTCAACAGGCATTGGCTGATGCCCAATCTGCCTATAAGCTGCACGCGGATAAGCGACAAGCCCTTCAACCTGCTTTTAAAGTTGGTGATAAGGTCTACCTTTCCACCAAGTTCATTAAATCCCCTCAGCCCTCGAAAAAGTTGGCTCCTAAGTTTGTTGGTCCTTTTCCCATTGTGGGAGTTGTCAACCCTGTCATGTTTAAACTGGATTTGCCACACAATCTCAGACGTTTCCATCCTGTTTTTCATTGCAGCTTACTCAAGCCTGTCAACCACTCCGATCATTGGCATCCGCAACCCCCACCTCCTGCTCCGATCATGATTGACGGACAGCAACATTTTGAGGTGAAGGAGGTCCTTGATTGTTGCAGACTTCGTGGCACCCTGCAGTACTCATTCGGTGGAAACACTTTCCCCACCCTGAGTGGGTGTCTGCCCGTGATGTTCAATCTCCTGTTTTAGTTAGACGCTTTCATCTGGCTTATCCTCTGAAACCTGCTCCTTAGTGTTTTTGGGGGGGCGGTATGTCATGTTCACCATTCCGATGTTACCGTTGCATCGTAACATTTCGCATGTCATTTGGCTGATGTGTGTTTCGTCTGGGAGGGGAGGAGGATTCCATCTCATGGGATTATTATATGTTAGCAGCTGGATTGGAATGTGTTTGGGTTATCTCGTGTGTTCAAGGTTCCTTTCCCAGGACATCAGCAGAAACGGTTACCAGCACCTGGGGGGGTGGGAGTTTGCGACGGCAGGGGGGGGGAAGGAAGGGATTACGTTTGAGCTGAGGGTTTTTAGTTTGTATTTGGTGCACTTTTACTCATTCTCAGCTTTCTCTGTATTTGCATACTATTCTTTAATAAATCAGATATCATTAAGTTCCTGCTTGTGAGTCTGAGTCTATTAGAGTAGGCAATCATTACACCAGCTATACTTTGAAGTATTGATTCCAATTAAATAATCTGCGTATGACTATGTTCTTCAGCCATGATAATAAAAAATAAGTTCAAAGTGCCAGAATGACTACACTACATTGTAAATGAGCGAATGCTCAGCAACAAATAGCAATGACCTGTGTCTAGAAATGAGATCACTTATTTCATCAGAAGTAAACAGTGAGTCAGCAATATAAAATAGATCAAATATTACAGACAGCTTGTATAAAATGAAAGGACTTTGACTATCATCCCAAGCTGACTTTTTTAACTCATTATTTTGAGAGCAGGAAAGAAATCATTTTATTAGAAGATGTAAATGATTAATTTTGATTTAACTGTAGTGTCATGCTGGTAGAATTTTCACTAAACCTTTTTGTATGCAACTGTAATCCTCTACTTGTACTGCAGTTAATCATGCCAGCAGTTAAACTTGTGTCTTGGTCAGATGGCTCCTTTGGTTGCTCCTGCTTTGCCGACCCCAGCATCATAAATACCAGATATTTCTGTCACCATTAAAATTATTTTGGCTACTCTACAGCTACAATAACAATTTCATATGAAATATTCATCTTGTCTTTTTCAAGTACCTTTATATTGGCAAGCTTGTATTTTCAGAGTTATCATCTGGCATTATTAGAAACAATGACTGTTGATGTAAAACCTTCTGATAACTCTTTCTTATCCTTCATACAGTTTCAATTTAGGAACCTCTCCCTTCTCTCAATAGCTTTTTTTCTTTAAAAAAAAAATCAAGGATTATATCCACTGATGGAAATTTGGAACTATATTCTGCTACACCTGGAAGAACAGAGAGTAGCTATTTCCAGTTAAACAAGCCATGTGAAATCTGGGAAGTATCTAGACTCTTTCCATGAAATACAATTATCCTGTTAGTATTTGGAGCTCATTTTATTTCATTTTGATTGTCATCAGAACAGACATTTTTTTAAGGAGAAAAAACTTATTTGGAAAGCTACATTATTAAAATGTTATTTTTGCATTATTTTCTCTATAAAAATATAGAAATATTTTATTGTATTTACATTAACTAAAATCTGTGGAATTATGCAAACATTTCCAAGTGTATTTTTATAAGGTTCAGGAAAAAGAATGATATTGGTCTTCTTGAAGGGAAGTATGACATTTTGATCCAAATAATTTATATTGTGTATAAGATGAATATTCTAAATATTTGTTTAATTGCAAATATTAAGTCCCATTACCAAGGTTCATGTATTACTTTTATGAACTGATTATATCAGGAGTAAGATTGAATAATTGTAATCAGACTTTGCATAAGAATGGAATATTCCTAAATCTTGCGATGATTTAAAAAATAAAGGAAATACTTTACTTCTTTAAAGAAGGATCTGTGGATTATTTTAAACGTTCCTATTTGTTCTCTGTTTTACAATTAAACTCAGGGCAACTCAGTTTCATAGTATTTATTTGCCAAGCATAACCACATCTTTTTACAATGTTGCCTTACTAATCAATATTTCAGTAAGAAAAAAGGCTGAGAATATTATATTACATAATAAACATTAATAGGCAGATACCTTCTCTCTCTCTGTCTCTCCATCTCTCTCTCTCTCATCTCTCTATCTATCTATCTATCTCTACCTCTAACTCTCTCTCTCTGTCTCTGTCTCTGTCTATCTATATAAACAATACTCAAGTACTTTACAGAGCTTAATGTGTAACATGGGCATTTTTCATGACAAAGTGGACTTAGCCAACACATCCTTAATGGAAAGATTCTAAACAGGCAAGTGAAGTAACATTTAAACACGTGGGAGGCAGCTGTTAAAGACTTAACACATTCCTGCTTATTAAAAAAAAAAAAAACCCAAAAAACCAGGTTGTAACTTTGCTTGAATGGTCCGAATTTGAATTAAATTTCTAGAGAAAATAATTTCTATGTATCCATTCAGTTCCATTTTTATTTGATAATTTGGATTATTTTGAACTGCAATAATTTAATGTTTATTAGTTTATATTTTCCTTTGACTTCAACAGGAGACCAAGGCATTATTTTTATGCCTAACACAAATTTGGTGGAGCACTTGGACTAGGACTGGGGAGACCTGAGCTCAAGTCTACCCTCCATTATTGAAACTCACTGGGTTGTGACGACTGTTACCTGTCACCCTAGCATATCTCATAGGCTTGTTGCTGTCGTCACAAGTATTAGAATCAAACTGGCATGAGCACAAGATGGGACTGCCTTAGGGATACAGTGCAGATATGTCCTCAGTAGTACTTTGACCTGCAGTCCTTTTCAGCTGCACCAATCTTAAAACTTGGAAATAACATTTTGGCAGCTGAATCTCAACAGGGATGAAGAAAAACAAACAAACAAACCAGAAGTTGGAATGAGGCAAGAGGTCCACTAGTAATAAAAAAATCATATTTGCAAGCTCTTTAGGACTGTAGCAATTAATTTTTTTTTAAAAAAATCAACTTTATTCTGATTTCAATAGAACTAGCCATGATCAGTTCACTTCCAGCACATGGCTAATCTGGTAAGATCAGAATGGTCCAGAGCGGATTTTGAACTGGTACTGACTCTCCATGTGCAAATGCTTTTAGTTTTACTGTTTCTCTATTTCCCAGCCCTCTATTTTTTTTCAGTATATGTATGTGTGTATCATGAATAAATAATTTCCCAGTGTTTAAAACAAACAAACAAAAAAATGAAAATAAGAAAAGCAAACATTTTACTAATTTCTAACGCATTTGAGTTCTTTATTTTCATATTCATATTCATTCATGAAGCTCATGCATTTTGTTTCATTTCTTTCTTGGAAAAAAAATGGATGCACACCCTTCTAGATACTTGAGACAAAATTGTAATCTAAAGCTATACCCACAACTCTTCAAAAAGTGGCGGATCAATTCTCCTATATCACTTTTACCAATGTTATTTAAGTGATTTTTGTTGCTGTTGTTTCTAGATAACCCTTTTACTAGAAGCTGTTAGGGTAATACACCTCTCCCCATAAAAGACAATTCTCCTTTTCATTTACCCCATCCAACTCTTAGATATGGAATATGTTTTGTACACAAGGACCTTGCTTTCTTGGCTGAATCTTAACTTCAGTGCATCTAAACAATTTCTGCCATAGACTTTCTCAGCAATAGTTGAGCCTTCAGATGATCTGAGGCTGTAGAATCTTAGTGGTGTCTTTTAATACATTAATGCAATGAAAAGCAAATTATCTACTTATGCAAATCAACTGTATTTCCATTCTGCCTAATTCATTTTTAAACCATTTTCCTGCTTCAAGACAAACCGAGAACATCTATTCTATTTATACCTTCCTTTTCAGGCACCCCTTTACTAAATGATAAAGCTTAAATGGAATCTACTCCACTATGCCTATATGACTCAACGGTTTAAGGAGTAATTTTGAAAAATAGTAGAAAAATTCTATAGGGCCAGATGGACTTGTGATTTATAGACCGCAGTTTTACATGTCATTATTCCAAACTGTTCAATGTAATAAAATGGTTAAAAGAGTGGAAAACAATACTTTGGTTTAAAAAAATCTACAAAAAGCATTTGCTCATTTATAGAAGCGGTGAGAACTTTGGCTTGTTCTTTGTATTCTTAACACTCAATCACATTCTTTTTTTTCTCACCACATATGGAATTCTAGTGGAATCTCTAGGAAGATTTAATGGACACAAAGACTTTCATATCTTGCAACTGCTAAGAAAATATATTTCTCGTTAGCATTGTCCCAATGTATATCACATCTGCCAACAATGCTCAATTTTTGGTAAAAAAACATCTTCCTTAGGCCAACTTCACCTCACAAAACTTTAACAAGAAATGTTTGATTTTTGAAAAATATCAGCAAGAAAGTTACCATGCATGGCAAGGTTTGTACACTAGGCTGGCAAAGTTTTCATTTGGAGACAGTTAATTAGACACTTATGATTTCTTACCCAGGTACCAATAAATAATTTTATGAACATTCAAATCTTGAACAAATCATCTCACCTAAATAATAAGGGGCAAACATTTACAAGTGCCAAATGCAATTTATGAGAAATCTGATTAGTTTTGCAAGGGCGTTGGCAGAAGAAACAAAGAAAACATCCATTTTATTTCCTCCATGCTTTTAAGGCATGGGTAAGCAACCTCATGGAGTTCACCTTGGCCACAAAAAGGGCCACCCATGAAGTTGTGGGGCTTCCTTTTGGCCAGCTGTTCAGCATAATTAGCTAGCTGACAGGAAATTGATTTCTGGTTTCCTGTTGCCATTAATGGAAAAAAGTGTCATTCCAGTCCCTGGCAATCAGTTAATTATGCTAGCAGCTGAATGGCAGGGTCTGCATTCCTGGTTTCCCACTGCTAATGGCATCAGGAAATCAGAAATCTATATGGGGTTGCTGGCAGAGCAGGAGATGGTAGAGGGAAAACGGTGTATGCAAACATAGTGTGTGTTTAAGAAGTGCTGCATATGTGCATATGGGTGTTGAGCTTATGTGTTGGCCCTTGACCAGGCAAACTTCACAGCACTCAAATACATAAAGGGTTGACCACCCATGCTCCAACAAACTGTGGCCAAACCTTTAAAATTTTCTTTAATATGTCTTAGGTATATTTATCATTGCCATGCACAATTGTAACTCTTACTTTCTAAGCAAAGATTTGTGTGACTGCAACTAGTACTCACTTTTATGGAAACTCATGGTATTGAGACTATCATTTTCCATATGAAATTGGAGCTTGTATAATTGCGCTGCCTATTTCATCTCTTGCAAAATTACAATGAGCAATTCATATGAACATTCCACGCTACCTTGTTGATGCCTTTCTTTTAATATTATTTAATGCTACTACTACCAGCGAGAGCCACTTTGGTGTAGTGGTTAGGGCATCAGGCTAGAAATTGGAGACTGTGAGTTCTAGTCCCACCTCAGCATGAAGCCAGCTGGGTGACTTTGGGCCAGTTATTCTCTCTCAGCCCTAGGAAGGAGGAAATGGCAAACCACTTCTGAAAAACCTTGCCAAGAAAACTGCAGGGACTTGTCCAAACAGTCTCCAAGAATCGGACATGTTTGAATGGATTAAAAAAAAGCAACTACTACTACCAGCAGAGGACAGGTCAGAATTACCAAACTGAGCTACAATCTTTAACCTGGCAATTAAGATCCAGCTCCATTGAAATTAGTAGAAAGAGCCTCAATATTGATATTTAAGAAACAACTAACTTAAGTAGAATTTAATAATGATGAACTTCTGCTGGTTTCTCTCCAAAAACTCTTGGCAAGATGATATTGGTGAAACAGTCCAGATGTAGTTTTGTAGCATCTTTGGATGTTATGTTATATATTATATTTCTGTACTGTATGTAAATAATTGATCAGACACAGTAGATTGACCTGCAAATTGAAAAGTTCCTTTCATAGGCAAAGGACATTCCTAGACTGTGACTTGTTTAACCGAAAAAGGGGGCAACACTGCATGAAACATTTCATAATATCTACTACCTGCCTTGTCTTTGTTTTGTATGATTGTCTGATGTCTCCAAAGTAGACTTTCTTGGGTGGAAAGGATACACTGTAAGAGAGCAAAGAAATTGGAGGGAACTTTAGGAGACAGATAAATTGTTCTCTCCGTTTGTGAGTTCATAAGAATTGCACAATTCCAGCTCATCTCTGGATCCAGCTATTTCATTTAATTATTTGGAATAAAGGATGAAAGTAGACTTCCTGGATTTGAGGCCTTGACTTAGACCTAGTGGGTCAAGTCACATCACTAGATGACTTCCTGTAGCCTTCCTGTGGTTCATGTAAAAGCTGGCCTCCCTTGACAAAGAACCTGGAATCCAGCTGTAACAGCAGCACTACTTGCTGAGATAATAAAGCTGCATTGGGGCTTTACACTTTCAGATTTCAGGTAAATTTGCATCTCTAAATATAAAATGTGCCTCATATGGAAAAATAAGGCTCTAGCTTAACTTTTCTCCTGGCATTTCTTGGTGTGCTTTGGCAAGATTTTTTTTTTTAATGGAGAATTATTCAATCGTGTGAGCATTACTTTTTGCTGGGTGCAGCCCAGCCACAGGTTTATACCTAAGGATCAAATTAGACCTTAATAAACCATCCCATTTCCTCAATTTTTCCATCTACTTCCAATATGTTTTGGTGAGATTTCAGTGGTTACAAGACCATTGAATTTCATTTCCAAGAACTTCATTTAATCTCTCTTAGGAATAGAGGCCTATAAAAATATTAGTCTCTGTGGCTAGTTAATTGTTATTTTATTTGGTCACTTGCTTCACTGTTTAACAAAAGAAAATCCTTTATAGCATACCTCTAAGAATAATGGCCAAGAACAATTAAGATACATTGAATCAGCAAGTAGAGAACCATACTTTAAAAAAAAATAACATCTGCTTCCACACTTGTTCAGATTGGACAAACAGGCTGTAGATTGTTCCACTTGGTGGCTTGGCTGTGTATGTAATCAAACTGAACAGAGCTTCCAGATAAAGTAGAACTGCTGTGCTTTGCCAAGACGCTGAAAATGTACAGGTCACACATTGTATTTGTAGCTATAATAGTCATGTTTATCACTTAACTGAAAGCTTTTTTCTTTATGAACTTCAGGGAGAAGGCTCTAGACCAGATTAGAAGAAATAAGCAGCAGAGGTTTTTAAGCTTCTCTCCCTTATATTTTGGTTCTGAACAAGATCAACTCCATGTACTTACTTTGGAGAAAAAAGGAAGTACTGACATAGCTGCATGCTAGTTATTAGAGATAATTTGCTATTTGTGTTTCAGAAATTCTGCAGACTCCTTTTGAGTCTGTGGTGAATTCTTCCTATGAGTTTTTCTACAGTTCTGCTCCTTAAAATCCTTGTATTGTCTACTTTGTTTCACTATTTTTTTCCTACCTCTATGATATCTGGGCCTCAGAAATACACATGACCACATTGTGTGTGTGCCTTGAGTCAGCATGAAGTAGTCCCTGCAGATACAAATTCCATAGAAAAACCAACGTCCATAATCCAATAAACATAGTCCAGTGTACAGTAAATCCAATATCCAAATACAGCAGTTAAATTGTCAAACAAACTGGCAGAGTAACAGGAAGACTTTCACAAATGTGAGAGAGAATGCCTAAGCTTTGCTTCCATATTTATGTGGCAGCTAGCCAATCAAAAGTGACCTTGCATCAGCCTGCTCTATCATTGTCTTGTGACTGTCTTGTGCTGGACATTGCATCAGACATTACTGGACATTGCATCAGACCATTAGACAGCACTTTTTCTCTGCCTCGCATTCTTACATTTCCCAGACTGCTTTGCCATGGAAATAACATCCCTGACAAACCTCTCTTTGCTGTCATCTAGTGGTGGTTCAGATCTTTGTAGTGCTGGTAAGGTAGCCTGTTGCTGAGCTGTGTCTCGGCTGTTCCTAACACCTCTGCTAGATTAAACTTTAAAGAAAGTGACATTTTCTTTCATTTTAAGTTAAGTACTTATTCAAACCCAGCAACATCATGTATCTTAATGATTCTAGAAATGCTAGGATGAGATCTGACTTCTTGCTCTCATCTGAATCTATGTCTCCTTGAAGATCACCCATAGCACCCTTTAGAAACTCAGCTAATAGTGCAAAATATGGAGATTTTCTGGTGGTGTACTTCATTTTCCAGGAGTTTATGTCACTGTTTCATTGCCTCTTTTAACGTCTGCTCATTTATGTCTTGCTGTTTACTTTGGCTTTTTATAAATGCGTTTTTATAAATGGTTTTTACATTCAATACATTGCTTAGAGTAAAGTAGTGTATACATGTCCTGCATAAATAAATAAATTTCCTATGGAAAAGAGCTCCATTATGGAAGAAGAAGGATGGCCTTGTTTGTCCTTTGCACTGGCTGAATTTTTGAACTAACTGAAGGCTCCAAGTACAGTTGGAGAAGCCTCAAAGATATTTTCAAGAGAGTCAACAGTAAGAGTTCCCTTAAGGCTGATTTGGCAAATAAGATTAGTAGGAGTGAAATGAACAGCTGGTCCATGCTCAGTTTCCTTTATGTGCTTATTAAAAACTATTTCAGCTGCACTTCACATCCCCAGGGAGTTAATCTATCTGGTGAGTAGAGTTCATGTGCTACCCAAGCAACTCCAGAGACCTAGCCAGGCCTTCAACTGGTATACACCAGTTATGGGTAGTTAGGTAAGTAATGCTAATGGCTTCCCCTGAAAGCTCATAAAGGCTTAATGGCAAGAAATAGACAAATATATTAAACTAATTCATTAGATGGAACATTCATAACTTTTATTTACTGTGTTAAAAATCCATCACCGAGTATCTCATAGGGAAAAGATTAAGACATTTTTCTACTGCACATTTGCTTTGGAATCCACAGCAGACTAATCTAGATTTATTTTCTTTTAAGGTGTCTAGTCCAGAGAGTATCCTTACTTCAATGGCAAGGCAGTTTTCCATAAGGCAGTACTCAGATTTTGCCACTGTCCTGGGTTTGAAAAACTAGTCTCCCTCTGAAATTCCCATGGAGATTTCTCTCCCCAGCTGAAATTGCAGTTAACTCTATACAAAGTTGGTACTGTGCCTCTACCAAGAAGGGTCATTTTCCCTCTCTGATCCAGGAAAACTGATTAAAAACAAACCTCTTCTGTAAATAGTATGAAGCAGCTTTAATACTATTAATAAGCAGCATCAGCTATAAAAATAACTACACAGTAACACATGGGTATAAGAACTTGAAACCACATTACCACAATGTGATGATCCCCTTTTGTCTTCAGGAATGGTTTTATGAGAGCTAGCATTCATCTGCCTCTGTCTCTCCTTCACTTACAAGTGAACGTGATTTCTATCCAAAGCTCCAACTGCTCTGGAGTTCTTCATTGACTGCCTTTTTAAACTTTTGACGATTCTGTCAGTTTTTGTCTCCTCCATTGGCTGAGATGCTGCCAACCAGGGACATATGCAGGGGCATCAAAAAAGTCAAGATGCTAGGAATGATTGTGTGATTGAAGTCTCATTCTTTTTAATGTGCATCACATGTACATAAATGAAGGCGGGGCTTAAATTTCACAAATGTCAGGGCAGCCTTGCTCCAAAAAAGACACGGACTCACTTAGAGGGTCTAAGGATTTCCGGCTTTATTGGAACAGAATGCATGCAATGAAAAAGACAGGAATCCTTATGTGTTGGCAGGGTGTCCTGTTTATACTCCGGTGGCGGACCTTGTCCTTCTCCACCCCCCATTGACCCTTGAGCCAGGACTGGATGGGTGCTTGGGACTGTGATGCGTCTACTGATGGGCGATTCCGGCGATCTCCGGCGTTCTCCTTTGTTTCCTCGCCTTCGTCCGGTGCAGGTGCATCCCCCAGGGTAATGGGAAGGTGTTCCCCTGATCTTTCAATGGGTGCCAAGTCCAGTCTGAGGGGCGTTTCTATTATGTTGGTGATTCCTTTATGGATATGGGTGCTTGAGGGATATGTGAGTGATTAAGGGATTATGATTATCCCTTCCTCTTTCCTAATGTGCATGTTCCCTGTTGTGATGCACTTATGCCTTGCAACGGGGAACATGACAACAAATCTATGAAGCGTTCAATGGTGATACCCAAAAAAGACTCACTGAAGAGAAAAGACACTATGGAAACAAATTGTCACCCAACACAGATGGCATGATGGGGTGTCAGAACATGGTTGGAAAATAAGAGGTTCATTGGTGTACCTGTCAGGGAGGTGAATCCCTGCCAACAGTCAGCTAATTTGATTGTAAGAGATGGGAAATTGCCAACACGTTCTTTTCTTAACTCTAGAAAGGAGTAGTTCTATTATTTAACAGCATAGAGGACTGTGTATATCCTACATACATACATACGCTAAACTCATCATAGAATGATAATATATTAATATTTGAAATGAAAAATAGTTCACATATACTTTTGCATCAGGTTGTGTTAGAAGGAAAATATTGTCTGCAAGAAAGCTCAAATCAGATAAAGACTCTTGAAGCTGGGACAGCAAAAGTGCTTGATGTTCTGATAAAGCCTGGCTGAAATTGCTTCTTACTCTCTTCGCTAAATGAATAAAGTCAGGGGAAAAAAGACCAGAAAGCTTGTGGCCCTGTCTCTTTCAGTCAGATCCCTCAAACTTGATGACACCGAGATCTATTTCCCTCAAACATTTTACAAACATAGTATGGGTCTCCTAAATGCTCGCCTCCAGTCAAGCTGTCCATTGTGAGTGTCATCATTCCAGGAACATAGTAGATCTGAACATTCTTAATGGAATGACACTGTTCTAATAGGAGCAGGAATGCATCCGAGGGTGCTTTTGTACACGGATTTGTCTAGTTTCCCAGATTGAGGCAATAGCCAGGAGTGTTTTTATCAGCTTGAATAGATACGTTGTGTCCAGTAATGGAAGGTTATGACTTTAATACTGTAGTGTATATGCTGGTAATCTCCAGCTCTGACTATAGTATTGTGCTGTAAGTGGGATGCCTTTCTGTCTAGTCTGAAAACTTCAGTTATAAATCTTGGCAGTCGGATTGGTCTTGGGAAGAATGTGAAGGATCTGCATCATATTGCATCAGTGCTTAAGACATTGCAATGCCTTGATTTATTTCTGAACAAAATACAAAATGCTGGTCCACTTTATGTCATTTGGAGAATAAAAAAAAACAAAACAGGCACAAGCTCAGTGGCATCTGCAATGAACTATAATGATGCCAAAATGATGACATGCGCACAATCATAATGTCTGATGCAAGATGTAAATAATGAAATTTGCATGATGATGCCAGTAGACCCCCATGCACCTCTTCACTTCTTAAAAAAAAAGCATAAGAAGAAGATACAATCTTGCTTAATTAAACCATATGGTACATTGGCCTGATGTTTTCTTTTTCTTTTTTAATTTTTTTTCAAACAATTCAAATGGAATGTTAAAAAATAGAAGCATACATTACTACATTGTATCAAACATGTAGGATAACATAAAAATAAAATATACAGTAAAATCAGTAACAGAGATTAGAACAGTAGTGAAATTTTACCAATATCGTGGCAGAATTAACAGATCATTAAAAGGTTAAAGCTAAAGTGATTCAGGTCAACGTAATACCAAGCAAGGAATGGTATGTGTGGGTGTGAGTTAATTGGAATGATTCCTTATTCTACTAATCGTTTACAAGTTAAACATTTTGTGTACATAGAACATAAAATCAGATAATAAAAAACAAATAAACCTTTTAAACGTCTGTGTTCTGCCAGATTTGGTATTAAAAATTGGTATAATATTAAAAAATCCAATGAGATTACATTGTATTCTACCCCTCATATCCTAACAAAACAGTGATTTTGGTTAATAAAACTTAATCTACACATCCTGTTTATATTTTAAAAGGAAAAAAAGATCTTCCTATTGATTGGAACATATTTCTTTTATGATTCCTATTTTACTTGATGTGGCTTTTTAAGTGAAAAAGTTTGATTTGCCTCACAGTTACAGGATAAGAAATACTGTCTTTGCCATAACTTTGTAAATATCAGAAAATTGTCCATGGCTATTGATGAATTTGTTCTCTTTCTGCCTTTTTTACAGTTTTGTCATTTACTTTGGGAACAGCATGTTTTCTCTAATAAATGAAGAGATCTCATTCTAGTACCTTCCATATGAATCTCCAGTTCTGCTGAAGTTACAAAGTGGAAAAAAATACCACACTTAAAATACATTTTATGTAATCTAGAAATAAGCTGGGGTGTGTGTGTATAGATATTCATCACATTATGACTGCAATATTAAAGAACAACTTGCATGTATGTATATGCCATCATACATTCTAAACCAGAAACAAACTGTGTATCACCTAATGTCATATCAATACAGCATCCCACGATGCCTCACTCTTACATCAATGCTCTGCGAGAGGATTTACCTGGAAACTGTATATTTTCTGATCAGTGCAGGGAGCTGTCACCCTGACTTCTTGTTCTGAGAAAGAGCAGAAGGGCTAATGGAGAAGCTATTTTCCATAATAGCTCTCTGTTATAAGAATGATGATTAAATAGGTGTCTTAAGCCTTTGCAAATAATCCATTTTAACCATAATATCTTGCAAACTCCAAAAATGCAAAATGGTAGCTGAAAATATTGGCCCACCTGTCCTGGGAGTACAAAAGGGACTCTGGAAACTTCAAGAGGGATGCTGGAAGGCCACAAAGAGAATCCATGCCCATATTTTACATTGTAAACTAGAGGGCTGAAGCTGTTTCTTTTTCATTATTACAAAAACCATTTGGGTTACTTTTTTGGCTTAAGTGTTGGGTGTAGCATTGTAAAGGTAGGCCACAGCTAGGAATTGGCAGTGGGCCTACTGAAAAGATAAATCCCTCCATCGTTGCCTGCAACTGCAGATTATATATCTGATTATCTCAGCTCTTGGCATGTAGTATACAACTTCCGTTGCAATTCAAGTGCGAGTGATGAGAAACAAGGTATATTTTATGTGAATAAATATGCAAAAAATTATTTTGCAGCACTTTTATGTAAAGTTAACTATCTTTACTCAGAAGTAAATCCCACTTAGGTCTAAATATTTTACTCCTGAATGATGGCATCTAGAATTGCAACCTTATAGGTAACGTTAGATAAAAGATATGTTCAAAAGTTGGAAATATGGAAACTGTCAGATGCATAGGTTATCTCTTGCAGCAGAATGTGGGGAAAAAGAAGAATGGACAACTGTAGTCTGGGTTATCTTCCTTAAACTCAGATGTTCTGTTCTTTGGTTTTCAAGAACTGGTTGTTCAGTCATGTCAGTGACTGATGTGCTAACTGAGTCATCCAAAAAGGATTTATGTGAATTATGAGTTAACGTCAACTGGATCAATTCAGTTAACATCCTGAGTACTATTACAACAGTAAAATATGTTACTTATAAAACAGATATTTCAAATAGCAGAAAACCTATGAGGGAATTAATACAGTAGCTTTCTGCTTCCACCTGTGGATATCATACAAGTTTCACTCTTACGGGATGCCACAATTTAACTAACATTTGGTAGGATTTGGGGATCCAGAACAGATGTATGGAAACAAAGATGATTAAAGTCTTATGTTTCTTACAGAACAAGAAATTTTGATGTGACATATTATGAAACAGCTAATATATTGGCAAATTATCCTTTACCTGCAATTTCTCAATATTTGTCTCCTCCAGCAGCCCACAGTGTTTCAGCAAAAAAACATAACATTAGGCAGAACTGACAAGACAATGTGGAATTTTCAGCTCTTCTTGCGTAACTGGAATATATTGGAAAAAGCTGTTGCTTTGTAATATTTTCATACATTGATACAAAAATCTCTGGTGAGTCAGAAATGAAGAAAATGAAGAGTATTATACTATACCATTAAATATACATTTATTAAATAAAAAGCAACCAAAAAAACCTAGCTGTGAAACCAAGCATTTCACTTATTTGGCACTATTTTCAATAACTAGAATGCCAGTATTTGATTTTATTATTGGGCTGAATAGAGAATTTTTTTTTCCAAGTCACATTTAAGATGACATAATTTGGAAATCTATCCTAGGGCTGCCCAGATCCTGCTTTTCCTTTTCTTCTCTCTCTATGCCAGTTTTTCTCAACTGTACAACTTTAAGACATGTGGGCTTCAACTCCCAGAATTCCCCAGCCAGCATGGCTGGCTGGTGAAATCTAAGAATTGAAGTCCACATGTCTTAAAATTGCCAAGGTTGAGAAACACTGCTGTTTGCTGAGCAAAGAGTTTTTTCCTTCTATCCTTTTCTCATTTGGTTTCTTTGCCTTGTACAGCCTTTCTTTTCTTTCTCCTTTGGAACATAATGCCCACCAAAATCCTTTTAGCCCTGACCCCCAAGTCTTGAAGACCTGGAGGTTCCCTTTGGCATGGGGCTGGCAGGTTGGGTGAGCCTATCAACATTTTTTTTTTAATTGACACGGTTGTGTGGCTTGAATTAGATTGTCCTTGGATACCATTATGCCATTATTACTGTTTATTATTATTTACCATTTTGAATCCTATGTTCAGGGCCCAGAGTTGCTATTGTAAGGTAGGTAGCTATATAAATCAATATAATAAATAAATAACATCTGATGAGATTATAGCAACATATTCTATATGGGGCTGTACTTGAAGACCACCTGGAAGTTTGTTTCATGTGTAGGCCTGCATATATATGCATTAACAGCATTCAGAATGAAACTTACGTCTTTAATGTGAAGTTGCCCAAACTTGAAATATTTTTTAAAATAAATCGTGATCTCCCAGGGAACCCCCAGTGACCCTCTAGGGACCAGGGAACCCCTAGTGATCAGGCCTACACCTGAAATGCATATAATGATTTTGTAACTTCTGGCCTGTATTTGAGCCTGAATGTTCAGGGGTTCCCCAAGGCCTGAAAAATATTTCAAGGGCTCCTCCAGGGTGAAAAGGTTGAAAAAGGCTATACCATTCTGATAGATTATTCAGGGCTAAGTCATTATTAACATGCATTTGGGTAGATAATATGTTTCAAGGTCTATGAAAGAAGTATCCCTATCTCAAAGAAATTTTCTCTGTGTCTGAATTTCAAAGAGAAGCAATGACTTCTTTGTGAGGCCAAATAAGAGTTAGTTATAGTTATTTTTGGTTAACAAGGCATTTTATGGGCTATAATTACTCAGAAGACATTCCAACTGCATAGTCTACTTGTGAGTAAGTATATTTAGACTGTCAGTCTCAAAGGGGTCTTGTAAAGAAATGTTGCAACAGGCTTCAGTGGCTATGGGAGAAACAATATAATACGTGTTGGTTGAGAATTCTATTCTAAACCTAAGGACATGCAAAAGCTAGGAATTGCTAGAGTGTTCCAACATTCCTTGAGGAAAGGAATTAGACCCTAATCAGCATCATCTTAAAGCAATTTGTGCCAAATGCTTTCTGTAAGAACAAAGAAAAGTCCTTTCCTTTGACGTCAGTTACCTTGTATGGTCTGAACAAATCCATATTTTTATCATTTGACTTGCTTATCAGTGTTATTTCTTAATGCTGATAGCTTCACACCAATGGCAAATAGACACACATCTGAAAAGAATTTAGCTGTGTATATGCTTCTAAACACATAAATTTATTAAAAGCAGTTTTCCTGTTATGATTTTATCAGAGCCATGAACAATATATAAAAGAATGTAAAAGTAAAAGTAAAAGATAAAAGATAAAAGTAAAAAGGAATATCTGTCCCTCTGAAACTCTTTACAAAAAATATGATTTCAGTTAAAGACAAAGACATAATGGAATTTTCAAGTATTTTCAAGGTTTCCCTCCATGTTAACTGATCTGTTTACTAATAACAGCCTTAAAGAGGAGTCAGGTGGCCTCAAAAGTTGATAAATAAATAAAAACCAATGTCCCATAGTAATCTGTTCATAGATTAAACTCAAACTAAATTTCTTTTTAATAAACAATCAAAGTCTAAAAATGTTCGCACTTTATTGGCTGCCTGTAATTCTAATACTATGACACAGCAAATCTGTACCCTGATTTGGTGGATCTGCCTAGACACAGATGGAACAATCTATTTATGGCCCTTCTACAGTATATTTCATACGTCTTCTCTATCGTGATTCCCCCTTAACCTTTTTCTTTTTAAAATGAGCCAACAGTTACAACTGAAATAATTATATTTTATTTTTTTACGTGCTATATTTTCCTTAGGGGGATTTTAAATCAAAGAACAGTAACAAGGTGACTTGCATTAAAAAGAGTTCTTGAGCATCAGTTTCAGAAATGAAATTGTCTTTCATCACTTCTTGGCCTTTGGGCTAAGATCAAATGTAGTATATCTAAACTGTGCTTCTAGAATTGATGAAACAGGCTGAAGATTTAGTGATTCACCTGCCCCTAGGCTGTTTCTGTGAACAGCTGGGAACTTGGCTATTTGGCAACATCTGGTGTTGGCCAATTATTTGTGTCTCCCATCCCATCCCTGTGTAAAATACCTGGATTGCTCTAATATTTAATCTGAATTTATATTTAAAATTAGTAGGTAGTACAGTAACTTCTTTTTTAACTGTAGATGCTCCTACACAGCATAATTTTCATAGGTAATATGTTTCATAAAATATCTGGACTATATACAGAATGGTGATGAAAAGGCTATTTGAACCTGTTTGAACCTAAATGGGGAAATGCTAAGATATGCTCATACCTAAAAAGTTATGTCATTTAGTTTTAAAAATAACTCTGGCAAACTCTACATTGTTGTTGCAATGAACAAATAAAGTCTGGGAATTTATTCTCTCACTCATGATTTTAAAGTCCAGATACAGCTGTAACAAGATAAACCAGAAGTATTTCAGTTTTCCCTCTCTCTAATATTAACATTTGTTCATATGTTTTGAGGCTGCTTACTCTATGCTGTTTCAAATAGTGCTTCTGGACAAACTATATAACATTAATGTGGCAGTAGTTCAATAATAGAGCCAGTTTGGTGTACTGGTTAAAGTATCAGGCTAGAAACCAGGAGAACATAAGTTCTAGTCCTGCCTTAGGCACAAAGCCAGCTGGGTGACCTTGACCCAGTTACTCTCTCTCAGCCCTAGGAAGGAGGCAATGGCAAACCACCTCTGAAAAACCTTGCCAAGAAAACTTCAGGGATTTGTTGTGATGATCCCAGTACCAAGATCCCAACTTAAAAATTCTCTAGACAGTCCATCAGGAAGCTTAAGAATTCTTTATTGACGATCTGATTAAAACAGGATAGTAGCCAAAGCTCCAAGTGAGGATTTGGTGCCAAGACATTCAAAGTGATTCTTTCTCTCCTCTGATCTCATCCCTCCTCCCAGTCTCACAGACAGGCTGTTTCTCACTCCTGAGTTTCCCCCTCCCATCCTGGCAGTTTGTTAAAGCAGGTGCCTTATCAGCAAAGTGTCCTTGGCTAAGTGGACATGATTGAACAGATTTTTGAAAAAGTAAAAATAGTGTATCACTAAGTTCAAATTTATACAGAAACTAATCAACACTTTTAAAATGATGTAACACACGCATGTATATATGTGTGTATATTATTGGGTTTGGGTTTTTTTTTTTTTTTGCCTTCAACTCAGTATTGATTCCTGCATTTTTGTGGCAAGGTTTTAGAAGTGGTACATGATTGGGGGATTTGCTAGATAAAGCTTTACATGGTGAATTTGTGGCTTGAATCACTTTAGAGAGATTTGAAAGTGATTTGAGATTTAATGGAGACTCTGGATTTGCAATTTTCTTTTAGTCTATGGACAAAAGTATGTTAAATAAATGTGATGGCTTTGTTCTATGCTTTTGACATGAGTTTGATCACCATTACAGACCTTTTTAGAACCTAGAAGCCGCCTAGAGTCAAATAAATAAATAAAACCTCTTGTTTAATGTCCATTTGTAGAAGAATATAAAGAAGCCTATCTTTCAAAAATTAATTAATTGAAGTTACCAAGCAATGTTTATGTCCTGAAAAGAATCTATGATACTTGCTATTTTCTTCTATTATGCCCAAAAAAGAGAAAAACATCTGTAAGTATTTAGGTGCTTCTCTGTTATACCCTATGGCTGACTCTTGTTTGAATGGAATATCATATCTCACATTTAAGCTTTAACATCTCAAACTTGAATTGGATCTTAGCTGATTCACATACCTCTATAGATAGTGTTCTTTGTAGCCAGATCTTTGAGGTTTAGGCTTAGCCCTTACACTTTACCATGCTCTAATTCAATTTTTTAAAGATTTTTTATATTCAAGAGCTAAAGATGTAACCATAAGAGTCCAATGTTTTTTGAAAGAAAAGAAATATCTAAGCTAACATGTCAATGAGAAAAAAATGCATTGTTGTCTGATTGTTTATCCATGCACAGCATATGCACATGTCTGCCTTTTCTCTATTTAGGGATGAAGTGCATTGCACACATGTCACATTTCAAAATAGGCAGCTGTAGGTCATGCAGCTGTGGCTACCATTGTGACAATTTTTCCCCTTCAGAAATGTCCCTATCTCTGTTTCTGTGAATCTGTAATTGACAGTCCTTTATATATCTTATGGTAAATGAAAATCTTTCAAAGAATAGGAACCCTGGATAATTATCTGTGGGTGTGTATATATATTATATATGCACATGTATAATAGTATTAATATTATATATACATATGTGAATATATAAACATATGTATATATAGCCTTAACCATTCCAATAATCTCTTGCCCAAATCTTTGAAAACACTGAAACAGCAATTCAATTAATATTTGTACAACTTGGTAGGCATTTCTTAACACAAGTGTCTTGGGGAATAAATTATGTCTCTTTTAGAATTCATGTATTACTCTCTGTAGTTCCCTCTAAGAGTAATTGTTTATTTGAAAACTAAATGAGAAACACAGAAATAATCATGAAAAGGACATTGTTTCTTGTCAGTGTTGACATAAAGGAATATTTTTTTCTGCCTACCGGAGAAGCATTTGATAAGTCTCCATAGCCAAGTTTAGGACTCTGGTAAAATACTGGGAATCTGGAATGCAGTAAACATAATGGTATCTCTTCAGTAAATGAATACAATAACCTGCAAGACAATCTGGTTGAAATAAGACAGTAATTAGATCTATCCAAAGGTAACATCAAAACATAATTTACAGTATTATATCAGAACACTTGACAATGTGCTTGCAAATTATATTATATTAATTAATCAAATATGTTGATTAAAATTATGGAAATTATGAAGAAGGATAAAATAATTAACTTCAGTTGAGACACATGTGACTTTGCGTGTACCCACTATTGACATAAAATGATGCGAATTTAAAGCATGCTGAAATTATCTGCTTGGTAAATGCAATACAATCAGGAGTCTTAACTCCTGGCAGGAGTATGAAAGATCATGCGAATTTGGCATGGTATGGCAAATCGTCATGGTAATAAGCAAGAAGAAGGACTAAAAGTATGCCTACCTACTGTCCTTCAGTGTAGGCAGGCATATGAATTTTCAGTAGCACGAATAGAAAATTGGCCAATGAGGTGAATGAAATATGTATGAAGCTATAATTGGTCCTTATTAAGGGCTACTTACAAAATAAGTACTAAGAGCTCAAAGCTGTAAACCCTTATTTCATTTTGAATGTGTTGGCAGTGTCTGTATGTAGAGTAGACACTGAAGATTTGTTCTATTTAATATATGCAAGCTCTGAATATTATTTTAAGAGCATCAGGCAAGCTCTGCTGGATTAGGCCATAGGTCCTAAGCATTTTGTGCCTCACAATGACCCTCTGGATCCATTGGGAAGACAAAGCCACAAAATGGGTGGGATCACATCACATATGTGGGAGGAACTTGATTTGAAGGAACGTTTGAAGATATTTTATTACTTTTTTTGATGATATATCTATTTTAGGACAGTTTTTATGGTTTAAATCTGTTTCCCAACTGTCAGAATAATAGGAAATTGTGCTGTCAGTTTTCAGCAATCACTTCCAGAGGGAGCAGGGACATAGGAACCTCATGAAGTGCTAGATTGCTGATTTTCCAACGTGCTTTACTTATATTATATTGTAATACATTAAGAAATGGTAGTAGTCATGACACAATAGCTCCATTATTAGCAGAAGCATTTTTGTAGTGATGCATCTAAGAATAGCCATTTTTTTTCCTGACAGGTTTTTCATCTTTCTCTGACTGGTATTCTAAGAAGGCATCTTTGTGATTGAAATAGTTTATATTCTAGCTTTGTTGGACAGGTAGGTGAGAAATCCATCCAATTCATTTTCTCAAGTTGGTGCATTTCCTTATCAACAAAACTGAATAAAGAGATGTTTTTTATTGAAAAAAAGCAAAAAGCAAAATGGACAAATTTTACTATTTCTGTCCAAAACACCAGTTATTGGTGAGATAAATCTGTTCTGTCATAGAAGCTTCTAACTGATGAAAGAGAATGTAGGGAAGAATGCTAGAGCAGATAGTTACTGTAAGAAGGAAGGAAGGAAGGAAGGAAGGAAGGAAGGAAGGAAGGAAGGAAGGAAGGAAGGAAGGAAGGAAGGAAGGAAGGAAGGAAGGAAGGAAGGCAGGCCTTCATGATAAAGAATCCATGATTCCACAGTTTATATAATAATATGTTTTTACCCTTTTAATAATTGCAAATAATAATTTAAGAGTCAAATAAAGGTCCATAACGTTCTATTCCTAGATATGCAAACAGCATCACCTATGTAACCTACAATTTGTACAAGCCCGTCTTAGATTAAGTTATAGTTTTAGACTATAAATAAAGATAAAATATTTAAATAGTTAACATGATTTGAAACATTATGTTTTGAAACATTATGGTACCTTTAATGTTTTTACTATAAAAACGTTGCCCCCGGAGGTGAGGTTGACCCCATCACTCCTGACTCTCCAGAGGAACCTGAAGACCTGGCTGGTTCTGCCATCTTGCTTTGGGTGGAAAAGGGAGTAGCTCTGCTTGGGGATGGCCGGCACCTTAGAGCGCTCCTCGCATACATGAACTGTGTTACATCCTGCCACTTGGACTTTATTTTTACTCCTATCTTCCTAGTTTTATTAATGGTGTTTATATTTTTATATATTGTATTGTATTTTAAATTTATTTTTAAGTGTTTACTCTTGTTGTAAACTGCCCAGAGTCCCTCTGGTGAGAGAAGATGGGCTGTGACGAATTTGATTAATAAATAAATAAATAAATAAATCATAGGGTTTCCCTCAAGCTGAACTTAAGTTCTGATCAGTAAATGGATGTATCCATGTGTTTTGGAATATGGAAGTGGTTTGTCATTGTCTTTTTCTAAAGTCATTTATTTGTTTGTTTGTTTTATTTTCAGTCAACTCTATAGACTTGGAATGTCCTGGTGGCCTCTCATCCAAGTTTTAGTGAATATTTATTTGGAAGTAAGTCCCATTGAACTCAAAGCAATTTTCTCAAAATAAATCTTGATACCACTTCCTTGAACTCCTGAAAGAACAAAAATAGAATATCACTCTTTTTTCAAACACCTTCTGTTTTGTTTCTCTTTACTGAGAAGCTCCCATAGCTTTTCCGTAAGCCAAATATGATTTACCAGCCAAGTATTGCAGTCTGCCAACTGCTTGACCCCATTCCTTCCCTTTTCACAGACTGAGCTGATTGGTTGCACTGCATAACTATCCATATCAATTCATTTATCCACTTTGCTCAGATAATGATCCAAGCTGAGAAGTTTCTTGACCCCTCTCCAGTTCTTTCACACATTTTGCTGTCATGAAGTACCAAGTTCATCCAGTAAAATCCTATGTTAAAGAACAGATTGCCTTCTATAGAAAAGGGACAGAGGAGTCGCTAAGCTTTTTAAAGTTTAGTCATGCTTGCTGGGAATGATCAATGTTGTCATAGGAATCTAGAAGGCAATTAGTTGGGAATTCTAGACTAACACATCTTGTCACACAATATATTCCTATAATCTTAACTGTACTTAATATTTCATGAATTACCAAGTAGGGGGATTTTTTTGTACTATGAAGTCCTTTATTTCATATAACATCTATTCTTCATTTTTTCATTTAAGTTCACTTCACCATAGGAACTTACCAACAAACAGAACTGAAAATTTATTTGAAATACACTTCTTAACAATGCTAATTGTACTACATAGCTGCAGTACAATTCATTAATGAACATTCAAAGCTTGTTCACAGTGTAAATCACTGGCTATTGTGTATGGCTTTGCCTGTTGCTCATTTTGATGGGTCTTATATTGTGGAGCCAACTGTGTGTATATGTCTGTCTCTGTGTGTTAACCATATCTCACTACTATCCTTCCTTGAAAACAGAAGTGAATGGTAAAGCCTTTGGAAAAGATTTCTGATGTGTCTGATAGCATGTTGGAATAAATGCAAAGGATCAGGTAAGGGATCACAGCAATATTAACTATAAACAAGTAAGCAACAAGTTTAACAGAATAAAATGTGGGCACCTTTCATCTGGGCTTTAAGTTATCATACTCAGAAACTTTTAGGTTGAAAAAATACTTTGACTATGTCTTTTAGTTAGAGTTGTGGCACAGAAATTTGTCAAACCAAATATTGTTCCTAACCTCCTTCTCAAAGAAGCCAGCAATAAGAAATAGAATATCTCTGCAACATTTAATTCAACTCATCCATTAAGTCCCTTTGTACCATCAGTAATCATGAAATGATGACCAAAATAGCTAGTCAGTTAGCCAAATCAAAAATTGCTTGTTCTTCACAAATCCACGGTGCAGATAAGACATTGATCAAGACTAATCTGGACAATACTAAAGTTCCTACTTTGTCCATAATGGGAAGTGTTTTTGTAGGGAAGACCTGTGTTCCATTCTTTTTGTATTTATAAATATAAACATAAATACAGATATGAGAGTTCATATCATAGCCCCATACATACTTAGGTAGGGGAAGCAATTTCCAAAGGGACCTCCTGAGAAGGAAGTCTTCTCCCAGTTAAATCGAGAGTTCTTTACTTTCCGATCACTTACATATTCATTGTCCAACAACAAAATATTTTCACCACAATAAAGGATTTTATCTAAAAGAGAAATTTCACAGATATATGTTCATTACTGATTCATTACTGGGTGGGTGTCCTTATGACAAATGCTTCCACCTGCATGTCTATACTGCTGTGCATGAAAATATAGAATGGGTCAGTTCGCTCACATAGCTGAACACTTTCAGAACATGCTTGATTTTGTAATGCAAAGCTTCTCCATCCAAATGCAGGAAAGAGAGCAAATTAGAAAGCCAACATTCTCTGATAAGCAGGTTAGTCTGGGACTGCCAACAGAAGAAACATGTCACCTAAGCTTCTATGGACTTTAAAGAATCTGTTGACTGAATCTCCCTAGAAGGTCTTTCTTGTTATGAAAGGTCACTGCTGATTTTGAGTCAGCTGTGTCATTTGTTGGAACATTGGTCATCCAGAGATCTGGGAACCCTGGGTTTAATTCTGCCAGTTTCTTCTGAATAGGGACAAAAGACAGTAAAGTAAGGAGCTTAAAAAAAGATTTACATGTGAATTCTAAGCAATTTTTGAAGAAAGTGGTAGGAACTAGTTATTGCAAGGACTATTCTTTATTTTAATTGATCCCAGCTGGGCTTGGAAGATATTCTGGCTCAACACTCTACAGTGCTTGCCAGCAAGCTGTCCTATTTGATTGCTCACACTACTATGAACTTGGCTCAAGGAGGTCAGTAACATAGCAAAAACTAAAAGTAAACCTTACTTGGTATCCAAGCTTGCTTAAAAATGTAGACATGCTGCCAGCTGACTATTCACTTTTCAACTTTGTTTTAAGAGGCCCTGATTTCTTAGAACTGGGGGAGAGATGTGCTGCTAAGCAATGAGATGTTCCACATGTGGAGCTATGGGCAGAGAGAGCTGCTGCGCAAACTTCCAGCCATCTGTTTCTATTAAAGCTCAACTTATTATGAATTAGGCCTTGCAATGAGATTCAGCACGTACCCGTTGATAAAGGTGTGTCCTAGAAAGGGAGGCAACTTCTTTCCCACCAAGTATAATCTTAGATAACATCACAAATTGTTTTAGTGAATTTATTTTAATTAAAACAATTAAAGCTGGCTGGCTACGTAATTATTAGCAGCTTTTATATGTGATATTTAATAAACATTAAATGCTATGGGATCAACATGGAACAACCTTTTGACAGCCTGGTACAATTAATCTATATGTATCCAAAGCAATAATCAAGAAGATATTCAAGTAATGCCACTTTGATTAGAGTGCATACAAAATGGTCCTAGGAAATCACGTTTTAGTTGTTAAGATTCACAGAAGGAAATTTTTCCATCCATTCTCTCTGCTGCCATCCTTCAGAGTCATTACCCACTGCATTCGTGAAAATGTCCAGACCTTTCCAAGGGGCTTTGGGTTTTGTGGGCAGAGGCATAGTTGCAAATGGGAAGGATGGGACAGAAAACTTCCCCACTTGAAAAATTATCTTATAATCTAATCATCATATCTAACTTGGGATGATATTGAACACTGTAAGGCATGTGGACTTGCAGAGTATAGAGAATGAAAACACTACCATATAGTCAGACAATCTTTGCTCAATGTGTATGCCAGTTTGTATAGAATTAAAAATATAGACCTAGGCCTACATATTACAGTGGAATTAATTAGGGCGCTCATGGTCCTTACAGAGACTTTTTATTAGAATAGAGAACATGATATTTTTAACTTTGATTAATATTAGAATTTTAATCTATATGCTGCTTCCATACAGCAAACAGTGATCAAAGCAGTTAAAAGTACACAGAGGTACCCATACAGTTTTTCAAAAAATAATCAGTGAGCATATGGATAACATTCCAGTTTAAACATTCCACTTTTAACATGTCATTGTAATACCATCAGACACTATACTAAAGGATAATAGTATCATCACCTTATAACAACAATGCATGTTGTTGTTGTTGGTGTGTGTGTGAGAGAGAGTCCTACTGAAAATGTGAAGACTCTGATATGCTGTCCTGTTCAGACTATGGGGCGGCCAGACAGGTTTATTATCAAAACCATTCTTTATTCGTACAACTATTTACAATAATAAGTCCTTGGGATCAATTAGGTAGGCTGGTTCCGATCAAGACCACCCTGGCAACAACAGGAGAACTGGCAAGGTTGCAGGAGGAGACTGTGGCAAAACAGCTGGGCAGGATTCGCTGACCAGAGCTGGGAAACTGGAAGGAGCTAGGGCACATGGCAAAACTGGAACTAGAGGTGGGTGTCTGCAATCTGAAACACCACCCAAATTAGGCTGGTATCTGGAAGCTAGGTGAGACCGACTGGGCAAGGCTTGGTTCTGGAGGCAGAACTGGACTGAACTGGACAATCCAGGCTGGACTGGGTACACTGGGCTGAAGACTCAGGGCAAGGCTGACAACTCAAAATAAGGCTGGACTTGGCTGGAGATTCTGGACTAGGCTGGGAGCTTGGCACACGACTAGGCTGAACTGGAGGCTCTTGACTAGGCTGGGAGCTTGAAACACAACTGGACTGGACTGCAGATCCTGGACAAGGTTGAGAACCTGGAGCACAATGAGATAGGTCTGAAGTTCCTGAACAATGCAGGGCAATCGAAGCACAGCTAAACTGGACTGGAGATCCTGGGCAAGACTGGAAGTTAGAAGCATGCCAAAACGACTGGAGATTCTGGGCAAGGCTGGAAGCTGGAAGCATGATGAAACTGGACTAGAGATCCTGGGCAAGGCTGAAAGCTTGGAGCATGATGAAACTGGACTGGAGATCCTGGGTTTGACTGAGAGCTAGGAACAAGGCTGGGGACATGCCTGGAATGCATAGAATGGCAGCGGCAAGGTCCAAAGCTGGACCCAAGGCTGAGGTTGCTGAATTCGGCAGGGAGAAGATCCTCTGTGGCAGCGAGTGCAGGATACAGGTCCTCTATGATAGGAAACACAGGCTCTAATTCCCTTCCAGTTACAGATGAGGTTTCTGATGCAGGTAAAGACTCTTCCACTGGGGCTGCGAGCTAGAAGGATTGGTTGTCTCCAGCAGCTTGCTCTTCGCGCATCTGCCTTTTATGCTGATCCTTTGCATGACTATTCCGTTCTGCAGCCAATTGGGCTGCCTTCTCCTTCGTGCGCTTTTCTGCATGCCTTTCCTGTGAGCTGATTAAAGAATTTAAATCCTCCTCTGAAGACTGGCCAATCAGTGTCTGTGACTTTTCCCGTGCTGCTGAGTCATTTCTGGGTTTTGTTTTCCCGGTTTCTGCCTGGTAAGTTTCTGTTTTCCCTTCTGACTCAGAAAGTGTTTTGTTTTCTGAGTCAGAAGCCGGCTGAAACCTCACATATGCCTAGCTGGAATGTATTCTGTTCTCAGGATAAATATATTCCTCATCCCTGGTATATGTACATTCCCAAAATTAGGAGGATGAAGGCATTTCAGATTCTCTGCTAGACATATCTCCTGTGCCACCATCAGCCCTTCGTAGAACAATAATACCCTAGATTTTCAGGCAGAGGGAATTATATCAGTTAAATTTCTGGGACAGATATGTGTGTGGCAAGCAGGTGAACAGGAAACTACAGCACTGACTGACTAAGAAAATCCAATGTATTTGCTGCTGAAAAGCACTCTCTCACTCAAGTTCTGTCACCTCTCTTTTACACTTTATTTCCAGGCCATGATATTGGGACCAGCTAAAGGATAAGTATTCCCAGTACTCATCCATGAGAAAATATTTATTAACCACAGTTCCATGCTTCTCGACATCCTGTCTCTAGTTCTTACCTCAGAGGAAGAGGGGGAAAAGTCCCATTCTAAGCCACTAAGCCACAAATGAGGTCTCAGAATATGAATCATAGGACATCCTTTATAATTGTCCAGTTCTGTCTTAGAACCATTGAGCCACTTTGCTCCAAAACGTATCCATTGAAGAGAATGAACTTCCTCTTAAATTTGTGGCTGTTTTAAAATTAATATTCCAAAAAGTTTCAATATGATTATATGGAAAATATTTTTGGAGTATTCTAGTTATGCATAGGATAACATCTGAAATAATTTATGGGACATCTCATTAAAGAAAAATATGATATAGCTTTGGCTATGTTGTTTTTCATAGTATACTTTCCTGTATTTTTTTAATTAAATCACCATAATGCTGCTTTGTGAACTATACCATTTAGCCTCACAATGTTCAAAGTGTGCTAGATATAAAGTTATGCATACATGCCCTATGCCCAACATCCACAGACATATAGCAGCCTCTAAATGTTTATACATTGTGAGGTCTGCAGCAGATTTTAAGTATATTTGGCTGAACAGATACCTTGTCTTATCATGATTTCCAACATTAGAAAAATTCCTATGACTTTCAGCTAAGTTAATCTTCTGCCCACATGGAAATCTGCCAAAGACTTGGGATCATGGGGTAAGAATGTTGAGTCTGTATAGGTATTGTTGCACATGCCTTATCTTCAGCTGTCATGTACTCAAATTGAACAAGGGTTTAAACAATATACTCTCAGATGAAGAATGACAGCTTTAAACATTTTATACTTGTTAGAAACAAGTAACAGTTATGCAAGCAGTGGATGAAGGACAACTTTATGGCATAATCATACTATGCAACAGACACCATTGGGTTAAGGCTATAACAGAGGGTAAATAAGACATTTGTCTTTTCATTTTTTGTTTGTTAAAAAGTGGTTTACCACTGCCACAGACATAACTTTCATGTATTAATCATTTGAATTCCAGAAGTTTGAAGGAAGTGTGTAAAATATCCCAAGAGTTGATTTTTAAGGCTCTAGCAATTGCAGAGTCTCTGAGCTAGCCACAGGTTGTAACTCCAGAAAGATCCCAGAAGTTGGAAGTGACCTTTACAAACTCAGGAAGACCCCAACCCCTCCTGCTGTCCATTAGGCCCTTAACTGAACTTCTAACTTTGGTAAGTGATAATGGCCAATCCAGTTCTGCTTGCAGTTACATGAAATCATTGGTTACAGTACTGTTACCTGTTTTCAGACACAAATACAAGTTTCATAATTATCCAATGATCATGAAACAGACTGGGTTATATGAAATCATTTTCTAACTTATAAAGTTCAGAATATGAAATGGTTGTTCCTCCTATATGAACATTAATTTCACAGTTGCAAGAAGCAACAACCCAGCAACATCCTTACGCAACCTTTCTCTCCTTTCTTTTTTTACCCATTTGTAGTTTGCTTTCTTTTTGTCCAATTCTAGGGTAGTGTCTACTAAGTGTTTACAGTATTTTTTTATCCTGCAAAGCTGTTTTGGTTGTTTAGAAGAACATAAATACTAGCTAAATTGGTTAAATAATTCCAGACCTTGCAGGACAAAATCAGCTTCTTAAGATGATAAATGCTAGTTTTCAGCCCATAGGAGGAAATTAACTGAGATCACCTTCTCTCAATGTTAGGAATGTAAGTTACTAAATTAGAGTTCATATATAACATTGTATTCAGATTTAGTCACATTCAACAAGGGTGACAGAGATACATTTCCTCCCTTCCTATTCTCCAGAACAGTTCCTTTTAATCCTTCTGAAAATACTACACAGAAGTATTGTGTAGTACTGATGCAGAAGGAGAAGCCCTTGAAATGAACACAGCAGTCCACTGAGGTGGTACCAGATAGCTGGTACTATTCTGTAATCATAATTTTTACAGTGTAGGAGACCAGACCCTATTCTTGAGGATAAAAATGAAATAAAAAATTATAATTGCATGAAATGCATGAGAGCTCCATGATCTGTGCTGCCTGGTTGTTTTGAATGGGTTTCATTGAAAAAAAGGATGACCTTTACCTTCAAGATCCAATGTCCCAAATTAGAATCCATTAGCACTGCAATATTTAAACTACAGATGAAGTTACTTTTGTGGAGCTCTGAACGAGCCATACTTTTTATTTAGACACAGAGAAAGTGCTTCAGTGAAAATGTACTATCATGAAATCCAGGAGACTTAGCTTATTTTATAAATCTTTCATTGCTAGAACCATGTTTGCTTCTGCCAACTTCAATATTAATTGCAAACCAGACATTTGAATTAGTGCCTTATTATTAAACTAAATATGTATGCAATTAATCAAAAGTAAATATTATTCTTTTCATAAAAAAGAAAACAGCCTTATTTTTAATCTTTCTTCTGAACCTAGTACAGATGTATGTTGAATAATGATATGTCAGCACATAGATAATTCTAAGGTTTGTAGCCAAGTAGAAATGAATTTCAGTTATCTAATCAAGGTAAACCTAGGATTTGTTTTGATAAATCTATTCTGAATACAATAATATCAAAATACATGTGTTTCTCTTCACTGTATTCGGAAATGCCAAACTCCATAGATATCTGAAGTGACATTTTTAAAAATATTTTTTTACGACTTATATGTCATATACAACAACACACTGCTCTTTCATAGGTGAATACATATTGAAAACTTTGGGAGAAGTAATAAGATGCCAGAAGGCTGGAAAAGAGCAAAACAGTCTGAATATTCAGAAAGGAGAACAGGGAGGATCCAGGAAATTATAGGCTACTAATTTAACATCTATACTGGTTGATGTACTACAATAGATTGTCTAGCAGGATGTTTGCAACATGTTGAGAAGAACGTTATCATCAACAGGAGCTAGCCTTGCTGACAGTGACTTGTTTGGTGGACCAAGGCAATGCTGTACAGGTAGTCCTTGCTTAATGACCATTTGTTTAATGATAGTCCAAAGTTACAACGGCTGGAAAAGTTGGTTTCCCTGTTGCTGATCTCTCTTTTGCCTCTGTTTCAAGTCAGTGCAGTCATCTGACTTCCTCACAAGGTAATGGGTGACAAAGCCTTGACTTTACCCTTCGACAATATCAGAATACATTGGGAAATATCTTAATGGTAGAATTATAAGGACACTTTAAGCCTATCTCACTCTTGAGATGACAGGATGAAAGCAGAATCATGGGAACACAGCAGGAAAATGTTATTATCGAGGCATATTTGTTAAGGTGTAGAAAAGCCTTTAGAGTAAAAGAACATAGGTGTTTTAAATGAACAAACAAGAGAAGAAAGATGTGTTTAGTCAAAATAATAAATTACCAGCAAGTAAACCTATATGCTAGCAGAGAAAATGAGAAAATAGGCATGACTTGTTGAGCTGAAAGTAGCAAACTAGCTTTTTGTTGTTGATTTTAGATGTAGATCAATTCCAGTAGAAACTAAGATAATTGTGGAAGAATTCCTTTGAGGTTCTAGAATTACAAAATCCCCACATAAACATATTCAGTGAAGTGCCATAACTTTGATAGAGCATAGAATGGGCTCATGAAAGCCAAAGTATGCTCAGGAAAGCATTTTAGACCAGCTCAGTCACTCTTATCTGAGTGACCAAGCAGTCCATCACTTTTTCTTAATATATGCTTGCCAGGAAATGCATAAGTGAACTGTCTTTTGTGTCTGTCCACTTTCATTTGGATCTGGTAAAATAATTGCTACTAGAAATATTTAATGTTTTACTATTCACATATTTGGATTTACTATATAGAAAATATACTGTATTCTGCTATCTATTATTTGAACAAGTCTACAATATGTAGGCTGCAACCCAATGCACATTTACCTGGATTGCAATGGGACTTCATTGTGACTACTCATGTGTTGGGTTGCACAGTTAGAAGAATTTGATTTGACGCCATTGTGTTTAGAAATTATGTTGAAGGAATACGTGCATAAACATATATTTTAAGTTCTTGCATTACATTTATGAATCACACAAACTTGAATAAATTATTTCCTAGCTTGTCTGAACATATTTTTAAAATATCAATAACATTCTTCTAATAAAGACATTTTAAAGGGCTCCTGCATCAAATGGCAAGAGAAAAGAAGTTCCTGCAACCGAAAGCCAAGTTCTACAGACAACTGAATCATTTCTAACTCCTTGGATGAATCTTTTATCTATCTGGTAAATGTATCTGCACAGAATGTTGCAATTGCTTCAACATGTGTTGATTAAACTTCCAGGACACTGTGAACTTAAATTGTTTTCCCTGATCTTAATACTAAAGATGGTGCCATATTCTTAGCCTCCATTTTATTTTTCTAAAGATTCTATGCCATGAGGCTATTTTCAGAGGGGCAGCCATAAACTCTTGATTCTGAGAAAGGAAAATTATGTAGTACTGACTCTAAAGGTGTCAAACAGAAATGGCAGTCATCAATGCACAAATGACTGTGTCATATCTTACATTCACTATCTAACTCGATTTCTATCTCCACTTTTCTTTTTACTGTATGCTTTTCCTTCTCTCGCCCAAGGATACCTGAGAAATACTTGTTTCTCAGAACAAGTTCCATGAATCTGATTAAGTGGACTATGATCCAGGAAAGCTTAATTGATTATAAATTTGTAGTCTTCAGGTTCTTGTTGCTTAAGACATAGCCTCAGGAAAAAAATAAGCCAAGTGGTGGTGGTGCAGGGTGAATACAAACCACTTGGGTTGAGTTGGCAAAATAAAGTACTTTAAAACGTGAATGAGTCCTTCAGGTTTTACTTGACGTATAGTTTAGGGCAGTGTTTCTCAACCTTGGCAACTTTCAGATGTGTGGACTTCAAGGCTGGCTGGGGAATTCTGGGAGTTGAAGTCCATACATTTGAAAGTTGCCAAGGTTGAGAAACATGGTTTAGGGGACTGTTTCAGATTTCGTTTACTTTGACATAGTTGAGGCAGCCATTAATAATAAAGAATTTAAATGGCAATCTCAGATTTTAACAGAAAAGAAGATATTTTAAAAGAAAGAAAGGGTTAGTAATTACTTCAAAAGCCAATTGGCAGGAATGGTCTGAAATTTATTAGTCAATCATTTGTTAGCAATTTTAAAATAAGGGCAGAAAGTATATAACATTTGGCCAAAAGTCTAGGACTTTTTAAAAATTAGTATTTCTTTACAATAAATGGTCTAACATTAAAAGAAACCAAAATTCCATCTATACTGCTGGTAAGATACCTTTAAGGAAATCAGATTTCTACTCCCAGAATGTAACTAAAATGACAAGGATATAAAGACGTTACAAAATATACACTTTTAAAGGATAAAATTTAGTTATAAGGGCTGCTGAAATGTATATTCATCAAACCATCTGGTCCCAAGTTATGGTGAATTTATATTACATTTTTGTAGCCAGAGTACTTAGCAGCTGTTAGGCTACTGCTCAGAGGCTTGCTGTATTATCTGATTGAATGGGAAGTGCTATATACAACTTTACCCAAATTGCTTGCATTGGTATTTCTCATTCAGTAGCTGTTTTTTTCAGATTGGGATGTGCTAAGAAGACTTTGTCCAGAAGAATCAACAGAAACCAGAAGCCTTACAAGGTTTCTGGAGTTGGGAACCCTTGCACATCTCTTGGGAAAGCGAAAAAGTAACCTGAGCAATTACTGGTGACATGCAAGCAGATTTAGATTTGAGCTACAGTTTTTCTTGGCTAAATTTCCATTCACTTTCTCAGTTTAATTATATGCTTGGAAAGGGAAGAAAAAGGCCAACTGTAAAATCTATAAAAGTCCACAGTACTTCTTCCAAGTTCTGTTGAAGCAAAATCTCTCCTGAGTGATCCTATTATGCTGTGACATACTTGGAAGACAGATGAAGATGTGCCTGTTTCCTTAATATCTTGGGTCACTACTTGTTTTGAAAGTGAAGAATTTTCAGCCATCAATCTTTGTTCAACTTTTCTATGTGAATTTATCTTGAAAACTACATCTAGTCAGATGGGAAACTGAGATTATTAAAAATTATAGAAAATTAATGGTGTGTTCTTGAATATACAGTAACTGGGTACTAAGCCAGAGTCTCTACGCTGCCTAGAGTTGCTTGGAAAAGTGAGATAAGTGGCTAATAAATTCAGTAAATAAATAAATAAACTACTTTTGGTATGCTGAATCTGACATATTGAAGACTAATAGCTCATTCTGTATATAAGCTTAAGTTGGCAGAAGAGTTATGCATTTGTGGTACGAAAGTTAATACAGTATCATACATTTTGCACTGGTGGCTTCTCTGGGGATATAAGTGATAGTTAAATATTGTATAAATAGCCCAAGTAATTCTAAGGGTAGTTTTCTGCATATTGTAAAACTAATTTGTTGTATGCATGTTAGGTGAGCCTGTTAATGTGACTTTTGAGTATGACTGTTGTATGGATTTGGTTAGATTATCACTGTGCAGAATTATATTGTTAGTAATTATATCTAACCACCCAGAGTCCCCATTTTGGAAGACATGGGCGGTGATAGAAATTTGAAAAATAAAATAAATAAATAATTTTTTCTAATAATTTGCATAAGAATTATGTTGTTACTTTTTTGGTATTTTCTTTTGTTTATGTTGGTTTTTAATTTTACAGTACATTTGCTGTCCAAAGTTGCAGCTGGTGCATTTTGCCAGAAGAGAGAAAAGAGGGTGGCTATATTAAACAAACAAACAAACAAACAAACAAATCAGGCATACATTCTTCTGGTGATAATTTCTATAAGTCTCCTGTAATATGCTAGCCCTTCTCATGAAGAACATTAATAAATAATGCTGTGGGAAAATATAAACGAACACTTATAAACACTTGTATAAACACATTTTATAAACACTTCCCTCACAGACATCTACATGCATGTTCCCTCAACACACACACACAAACATACAAACATATTATATAATTATCCCTTATAAGATTCTAGTTTAGCTTTCAAATGGCTGGTCCTAATTTATAAGTAAGGATTAGTGTTCCAGGGTCTCATTCCTGAACATCCTCATCACACTAACAAGGTATAAACAATGCATACCAAAGTACCTTTTGTAGTGTCTTCTCAGTCAAAATTTGGGGGCTTCTCAGAAAATTGTAATCTCACCTTTGTTACCAAGCATCAACCTATGATGTTGCCTAATGGCATTACTGCACATGTCAGGTATGGTATATGTATATGTATTCATAGTAATCTTACATCGAGGTTCTTTGCCTCAAGGCTTCGTGTCTGGTGACTCACTGTATTCAATAAAACAATTGCTTGGATCTTCTCCAGTTGTTTTGTTAAGTTTTTTGGGTGACCTTTCCATCACATTTCTTGCTATCATACACAGAATAGGAATAATATCATCATATTAGGGAGGATGCAGAGATGGAGTGGACCCCTTGTCCCCTTAGTAGATGAGCCTTGCTACTTGCCTTGCCTGACAGATTGTCCTATCCTGGATCGAACTGGAGATGATCTTTGTTTCTTGCATGTGCATACCAACTTAGATTGCACTTGGTTGCTGCTTGGCTCTGCATGCTCATTTGGAAGAGTACAGTTTTTGTATATTTTGGCTCTGCACTCTTACATCAGGGCTGTTTGCCTCAAGGCATAGGGTATGGTGACCCACTGCATTCAATAAATGATCAACTGGATCAACTGGATCCTCTGCCTTTGTTCTGATCAGTTCTTTGAGTGTGTTTTCCATCACATTCTCAACCAAACAAAAATATCTAACCTAGTGTTTAATCAGAAAACATTCTGATGGAAGAAGGTCTATATTTAATTGACCTTTCTTTCCAATTTAGCAATTGGTAGCTTAGCTAGCAGAGTTTATTCAAAGGCTGGGATCTGCCACTGAGGTGTCAGTGAATAGAAAGGAAGAAAGGAAGAAAGAGACAGAGAGAGATTAAAGTCCTATTTTATGATTTTTTTTAACAGTTTATAATGTTTGGAATTTCAGATATTTGAGAATGGAAGTTGGAATAAAGCAGAAAGAAAGATGGATAGCCATTTCCCACTTTCCATTCTTTTATTTATTTTGATTTAGGAATAAGAAGGAAAAAAAAAGTCCAAATCTATATTCCAGATTTCTCAATATATGTAAGGCAATAAGGTTCCTGATGGCATTCTGTCTAATTTTGGAGTTGAATATAACAGAGCGAAGGAAAATGAATGGCTTTTAACAGAGGTGTTTATTCAAACTGAAGAAAGTGCTTAACAAGTTTTAGATTTAATGGGTTTCATTTCTTTTCAGCTCTGTTAAATATCAGAATGCTTCAGTCCAACACCTTAAATGGGTGAGCTGCTATCATGCAGCAGTGGGTCAGCACAAGGTCAGCTGTATCACAGCCTAAAAAGTGGAAGCAAATGTTATCCAGAAGCTATGAACAATAATCACATCACAAATTATTTCTTGATCTTTTGATACTGAGGTCCAAGAAATACAGAACAGTAATGTTAAAACAGTTTATTCCTCTTTTAGGACAATTTATCCTAACTTGCCCAACTTTCATTTAAAGTTCAGTTAAGTTTACCCAAGGTAGGCAGCTGATCCACTGATTTTGCAAATAGAAGTTCTGTTTCACCAATGGACTTTGTTTTCTGCAACATTTCCTCATTTGTTCTCAAGTCCTCCCCCATTACAAGACACAATTTTCCAGTTCAACTTGCATCTAGCCACAAGATGTCAGTGATAGTCTGTGTAGACAATAGCAGGTTTGCAGTCATGAGCATTTCAGAACTTTTTTGCTTTTTCCCCTAAAATTTAAGGTGGTCTAGAAAAGTTTTAATTGGCTAGGAAGACAAGACTATATTAGATTAGTCAGTTTTTTTCAGACAAGTGTATCAAACTCCCTTGTTATGAGGAAACTAATTAGGGAACACTGTTGGATAGCCCATCTTGAGGTCTCAGAAGATGGGATATAAATGCAATATATAAACACATCATGATGAGATTTGCATTTGTTCTGCATTAAAAATATTATTAATCTGATTTTGGAGGTTGAATAAATTTGTCTGACCAAGGACTTAAATAGATAGCATATATGATGGTTGTTTTATGTACTTTAAAATTATAAATCAGAAGCTTCTGTGAGGATTGGATATAAAGCAGTACATGAATCTAGCTGAATGATGTTCTTTGCTTTAACTTGTGTTTCAGTTGTTTCTTTTACTTTCCTATATCTCCATATACTGTATTGAATTAAGAGCATCAGCCAATGTAGTTAACTACACATCATATTAATTGATATTAGTATATTAATTAAACAGTTCCATACTGGTTTTTTTCCCCTTCGTATGAGCAGACACCTGATTCAGTCAAAATCTTGGCAAGGGGATAGGAGATTAAATCCTGACTTTATCAATGTTTGTTTGTCAACTTTTCTAATATTCACTCTTCTTCAATTCTAAAATAGAAGAACAAAATAAAAAGCCTCCACTGGCTTCTACTGCCTGAGATCTATGATATAAGACAGATGAGAAATAGTTAGTCATTGCTTAATGATGGTAACCGGGACCAGAGTTTCCATTGCTAAGCGATGCAGTTGTAAAATACGATGTCACGTGATGACATTGCTTAGCAGCAGCAATCCCAGCAGTCCCTGTCGCTTTGTTAAGTGAGGATTGTGAGTTTTTAGGCAAAGACCTCCTCACAACTTCCTGCTGACTTCCAACAAAGTCAGTGAGGACGTTGGCAGGAAGTTACTAGTCCTGGATAGCTTGCAAGCAGTCTGGTGGGCAGGTAAGTGGCTGCTGTGGCACAGCACAGTGTGAGCATGGCCAGGCAGGGAGTGGCTGCTGCTGAGTGCAGGTGGCTGCCATGGTGTGGTGCGAGTGTGGGTAGGCGGAGGATGGCTGCTGTGGAGTGCAGGTGGCTACTGCAGCATGGCATGAGTGCAGCTGGGTGGGGGTGGCTGCTGCTGAGTGTGGGAGGGTGCATGAGAATGTCTATGAGGGTGTGTGTGCTATGCAGTGCCAGCAGGGGAGTATTGTGGGCAGGTGTGTGCTACAGAATACAAGATATCCAAGATCTCGTACTCTGTAGCCGGGCTCCTCGGGAAAAAAAGTGGCAGGAGCAGGAGCTACTGACAGGAGTCACTTATAACCTTCTCTGCTGGCTTCCCCATTGACTTTGCTTGCAAACCTCACACATATTCCCTTGAGTCTCATTGTGGAAAATAGATGCGATATTAATGTAATCAACCAACCAAACAGCTATTCCACCAACATATTTGAAATGTTAAATAAAATGTTTTATTTTATTTCCAGCAAATAAAATGTTTTAAAAGTCATAAAAGGCATACTTAATAAAAAGGCATACATGACTTGTAAGGCTAAAACCGAAGTAATACATTGAAGAACCTGAATGCAAAAAAAAGTGGAATTTTAGTATGTAAAGGGCTATTTTCACCTACATTCAAACCATCAACATACAAACCATTCATTTCTCTTTCAGCATCATCCTCAACACTTTCATGAATACATAAACACCTGGGTAAAAATTCCTTCCTTATATTGTCCTTCTCACAGAGTTCTCTATCCCAGCAGCGGTAGCTTCCCTGGTTCTCTCTTCCACTAGATTAGAGATAGGTAGTTTATCTGTGGATTAGTGTCATTACAGTCCAGTGTTCTTTTACAAGAAATCCTTTCATTCTATATATGGAAAGGGTGGAATTGAACTCAAACCCTTTTAAGTATAGACCTCCCAGGCCTACCCTATATACAGTGCCACAAGTGGTATAAGACATTTGTTTCCAAGTTTTCTCAGTGGCATACAGTAACCCTTTCCTGAAATACCAGATTCCCCACTACTACTCTTTTCCCCTGCAATCTTGTACTGCATAGAGCAGTGTTTCTCAACCTTGACAACTTTAAGATGTGTGGACCCCAGCATGCTGGCTGGGGAATTCTGAGAGTCGAAGTCCACACATCTTAAAGTCGTCAAGGTTGAGAAACACTGGCATAGAGGGTTACTGGTGTTCCATTCTGCACCAATTGATTCTTGCAATTTTATTTATTTATTTATTTATTATTCAAATTTAATTACTGCCCATCTCCCCCAAAAGAGGGACTCTGGACGGTAGGGACTCTGCAACAGTTACAGGATAATGTGAATCTGAAAATGCTTTATGTTTAAAGTTTTTTAAGTTTAAGAAGATTGTAACAGTATTTTTTATTTTTAAAAAATAGAGCACAGTGCCTCAATTATATTTTCAAAGGCAGACTTTAATCTCCTATCTTACAAGTGTTTTGAGTAAAACGGCTTGGCTTTTTCTGAAAGAAGAGGAACAATTTTGAGATTTTCTCCTGAAACAACAGCATCTATGAAATATTACTGCTTCTGAGAAACTGAATGGAAAACATTGTCACATCAGGATTATAACAGGGAACCAACTGATATATGCCAGGACTGAAAAGAATATACAAAGGCTCCAATTAATGATGTCCTGTTGAAAAGTGTCTCATTCTGCAGAGTAAGTCAACTTGGAAGACCATGAAACAAGACAGGGAAGAAATTGCCAAGAATATCTTCCCTCAGGACATTTTTGAAATGTACATTTCAAGCAGTTCTCTTTATAGATCTAACTCTTCAGGCAATGTGTGCAAGATGATAATCTACATATTTTAATCTGTATCTCACAGTAAATCACAAGAACTATTAGAGAACCTGCTATATTATTGTAGAACCAACTATTTCATCATATGATTTTTATTTAGTTATATGATGGCAAAGCTGTGGTGTGCCAGATTTGTGTGTTAGTCATAACTAAAATACAAATGTATTAAAATAATCACCATTCCCAAATGCAGTAGACTTGAGTCTCAGAAGGGTTGAGTAAATCCTTGGGAAGAAAAAAAAATCTTTCAAGCAATAGACAGCTAGGCTCCTTTCTTGGGACAACCTGTCAGAGCTACCTTATCTATACATTTAATTTATTCACATTATATAATCTGTGTTTCTTTTCTTAAGCACAGACTTCCAAAATGGATTAGTCTTTTGTAGCATATATACAAAATACCCACAGAAGGGAATGGAGGGTAAAATATGAAGGACAACAATGTCAACAAATAACATGATATGCAAAAAAAAAAAAGTTTCATCTCTGTGTTAATTCGCTTGAAGTGTATATGTTTAGTGAGCCAGCTTGGCGCAGTGGTTAAGGCAGGAGGACATAAACCAGGAGGCCATGAGTTCTAGTCCCACTTTGTTAACTGGTAAGGAAGTTCTGGAGACCCAGTTTGGTGCAGTGGATAAGGCGTCAGGCTAATAACCAGGAGAGTGCAAGTTCTAGTCCCACCTTAGACACAAAGCCAGCTGTGTGACCTTTGACCAGTCACTCTCCCTCAGTTCTAGAAAAAAGGCTATGGCAAGCCACTTCCAAAATCTTGCCAAGAAAACTGCAGGGTGGCAGGCAGTCGCCAGTCAAGTCAACATTGACTTGAAGGCAAACAAACAAACTAACAAATAAATAGTGAAATATCCATTACAGCTTTCTTAATTTAACAACATAACCTTTCTTTAAGGTTAATAGTTTTAGAAAATGCTGACCAGCAGTGATAGGACTTGCAGTTCAATATTATCCCAATGAATTATCTAGGATATTTGTTATAATATGTGAGAATTTCCTTTAGGCTCATTAGCCTGTCAAGTCTCACACTGAAGCCTCTGTGTGCTCTGAATTTATATCTCAAAATTAGTGATGTAATGAGTTTGGATTCAAATATTTGAAGTTCACATAACAAAAACACTATTCTCATGCTAATGGTTTTCTTAACAGTTGAAAGGTCTAACACTAAATTCTTGCTTTGTTATTATTGCAAATTCATGCAATTCTTCCTGTACATATGAAAGTCTCTAAAGTCATTTCTGATAGATGATAGATGATAGATGATAGATGATAGACATATGACAGACGACAGAAGACAGACAGACGACCGACAGACGACAGACGACAGACGATAGACGATAGATGATAGACAATAGACATAGACGATAGACGAAGTCTTTTTGGCCCAATAAATTAGTATACCAATGCAGGAAGAAATATTATTCACACAACTACCAAATGACAAAAGCCTCCTGTGGCACAGAGTGGTAGGCAGCAGTATTGCAACTGAAAACTCTCTCCGCGACCCAAATTCGATCCCAGTGGAAGCTGGATCCTTGGGTAGCCGGCTCAGGTCGACTCAGCCTTCCATCCTTCCAAGGTCGGAAGGTGACGACTGGGGAAGGCAATGGCAAACCACCCCACTCTAGTCTGCCAAGAAAACTCATCCCCCCAAAGGGTCAGACATGACTCGGGACCTTTTACCTTTTCACCAAATGACAATTACTTTAAAATTAATTTTAATGTGGTAAGAAGTTTATTCATTTCCTCATTTCAGAAGTTTCAGACTAACAAAGAGGTATTAATCAAAACCTTTTAAAAATGTATTTTTATTGAAAGTTTTAAAATCAAGAGTAAAAATTAATACAAACTAAAATAAAGTAAGAAGAAAAAAAGAAAAAGGAAGAAATAAAAGAGAAAGCTAAAGTGTGAAAAGAAAAAAGATAGAAGAAAAATAGAAAAGAAAGAAAAAAGATATAAAGAAGTGGCTTCTGAAGTTCTTTACAGCAGTTATAAGTACAATTGTAGATTTATCTCTTTCTCTAAAGTTATATCATGATTCTCTTCTTTCTATAATCTATCCTATCTAATCATCAAAACCATAGATCATAAGAACATTTTTTCTGTTTTATGCAAAAAGTCCATAAGGGGTTTCCAGTCAGCAATAATGTAGATATTGTCTTTTCTCTAATCAAAGAAATTAATTTGGCTGTCTCAGCAAGTTTTATCATCTTTACCAGCCATTCCTCCATTGTAGGTATTGCCAAATCTTTCCATTTTTGTGCATACAATAATCTCATTGTGCTTATCATATATAAAAACAAAGCTCCATTACTTTTTTCCATCTGTTTATCCATCAGTTCCAAGAAGGATTATCATCTGGTAGGGCTGTGATTTACTACTTAGTTAGCAGAGGCAGCAGAAGCAGGATAACACAAGGTGATGCTAAGCCACAACTCTGAGAAAATTGAGATAGGTCACATGAAAGAAGTTGACATAGAGAAATTGATGTTTGTGAACTTCACATTCTTAAAAACAATACATAAATGTTTGATCAGCACTTATATTTACCTGGCAGCCATTTACTCATTGTTGAGATATATAAACTCACCCTCATCCCATAGACTATAAAATAAATTTAGACCTAAAGAGTGTAAATAGGACCCAAGAATATTACCATATTCGTCAACCTTGAAAAGGTATTTAAAGTATTGAGAACTGAGTTGAACTTCTTGTTGCTCCTAGTTTAGTCTAGTCTAGTCTAGAGAACTCCAGGTTGAAATCCTTAGTTGAACTTCTGGCTGCTCAGAAATGTAACATTCCATTAGCAGAAGAGAAAGAAGGCAATTAAGGCTTGTGGCTCACCACACTAAAGAAACTAAGAGCTGAGAAAACAAACAAAATCCAGAGGAACATTAGACTTTTCATCCCACAAAAGTTCTGATAGGTAGAAAGTTTAATGAGGTGATAAAACCCAGTGGCTAGCTACTCACATTCGCACCACTCAGCACCTCTCTGCATTTTGTATATATGGAACTGAAGTTGCAACATTGTAGATTGCCACCTCCCTGGGAGCAACAGAAAAGAAGCTAAATTTGCAAAATGCTTCAATGGGCTGTCAAGCATCTCAAAGAGATCTGATTCAATTTGATGCTCTGAAGCAGGTCCCTTCTTTGATTTGCAAATCTGTCTCATATTTTATTTAAAAACCATGATATAGTGTGTTAACATTTTTTCTGAGTTATATTTTTATTTTATTGTACTTTTAATTGAAATTTTGTACTGATGTTTTTGTTTTTTAGAAAAAAAATGTGGTTAGCCAGAAAGATAGCACACAATAGTTTGTTGGCATTAGACTGACCCTTGTGTTTCTATTTTAGATATATTACATATATTTTTCCTGTGAATTTCATTTTATGAAGTCATGGTTTTGGTCTTATGCAAATTTTAGAACACCCCAGCTTGCTTGAATTAACTATTGCATTACACACCATTTTCCATTCCTCTGGCAACTACTTTGTTAATTTCCTTTTCCAGTTTACCATTCTATACTATCCAGAGGTGCCATTTATTTTTCTTCCAGATGTGAAAGGGTGATGCAAAATGGCTACATTTATTCTTAATCCAAGGCCAAGAACTTTTTTCCCAGACTTTGCTAATTCATTTGTATAATGTAGATTTACTCCAAAGAATACACTAAGCTATTGGCTACATGAGAAAGTCAAGGTTCTCTGAAGCAAATATAGCAAGTTGTCTACTGTTCATCTTTCTAGGCCTCATTATATTTGCCAATAGCAAATCCAAGTTTGATGTTACCAACTGCCAATTTACAGTAAACGCCCTTGGCAGAAACTTAAGCTTTTCCCACTCCAACTGACATCAGTTCTAACATTGTTTAAAAACTGATCAATTTAGAGAAAGTTTAAACAATCTCAACTTTCAGCCATACATGATCTTAGTTTTATTGAATTTCAGTGGTTTATCATCTCCAGGCCAAACAGGAAGTGTATTTTTAAAGATTTTATTTGACTATTGGTAAAAAAAAACACAAATTTTCAAAAATATTCATTTTTGCACCAACTTGGACATTTCCTCCAAGAAATGGGAAAATTACTAGTAAGGATTTTTTTTATCAAGATCTATGCGGATCAGGATTACCTTTTACATGTATTTGTTATGCTATTCATTTTAATTTTCACATGTTTTTAAAGCAGTCTTTTTTTTTATAATTGTATGCAACACAGCTAACACCACCTGTATAATATATGTGGGAGTCATATTGTATTCTGTAGGATTTATTTGTAGTATGTGCATTTTTATACTGTAGTCTAAGTCTCAGTGGAAACCTATACATTAAAGTTGAGGCCATTAAATCTAGTTCAAATTTCTCACAGAGGATATTATGTAATTTTCAGTGTGTAAGAAGGATAGCATTATTAAATAATAACTGGAAAATAAGTGTATTAACTACGTACAATATAATGTACGTAGTTAATACACAGTATTATATTGTACATAGTTAATACAACTGTATTATATATAATACAGTTATATATAATAATTTCATTCAGTATATATGAAATCTCAGAGTTCTATCTAAGTTCCAGATACTGTTCTGAAGGAAGGCCCTGGCTGAGTACTTAAGGACAAGTGTGGCCCTTGGCATGAAAAAAACATGCATACCTCTGCTCTAAAAGACAGAAAGAATAGTTTTATTTTTGATCAACTAATATTCAAAAGACTGGAAATGAGATTTCATTTGTTTTTAAACTCTTCATTAGACACCGATATTAGAACTGGACAAATAATTCAATTGAGAAGCAACTACCTGGGTCTTCACCTCAAAGCTATAAAAAGCTGTTCCTCAAAGCTGTAAAGCTTTGCCAGGTCTCCTGGTGGAATTGTCTTTTGGCTTAAAGAGTCATGAAATCTTACTGTCACATCCCAAATATGTGCCTTAGGAAAGCAGCACACTTTTCTTGAGAGGCTCTTCTGCTAACAAATTGTTGCTTCAGACTCTTTCAGCAATTCTCCAATTCTTCCCAGCCATCAATTCATTCCTTCTCTTTCTCTTCCTCCTCTTCTTCAGCTGAACTCCCCGCTAAACTCCTGTTTGCATGACAGCTGGATCAGTCATTGGGTTTTATATCAATGAAATGTGTACAGAGGAATATAGTAAGAATAACACAGAAAAACACATTGTTTCAGAAAATTACCTGCACAAATATGTGCATTATGAAAAGTGTATACAAAATCTAGACTAGAAATGTCTATCACAAAAGTTTATTATGTTCAGATTACAAATATAAAGTCAGAAAAATGCAAAATTCATCAGAACTAAAACTAATACATTCACCATTGCTTATTAGATTTATTTATTTGCACAAATACATACAGGCCTGAGCTACATCAGAGCTGTCAATTTTAAAAGGATATAGGAAATAGTATATCAAATCCCAAAGAAATGTAATTAAAACCAAATGAATAGGGTATATGTGTGTGGGTGCGTTTGTGTGTAAACACACAGACAGACAGACATACACTGTGTTGGTATGTGGTGTTTTTTGCAAGAAATTTTAGCTGCAGGGAAGTTACTATGGTAACAAATCTCTCTGGCAGAGTCAGAAGGTCAGACTTAATTGTACTCAGGTTGGGGTGTGAAAAGGATGACCATATAGGTTAAAGCTGCTGATTGCCTGGAGAGGAAGTTGCCTGGACTTGTTACAGTTTCTTTTTTGCAGCCTCCCTTCCAGTCCAGCTCTGCACATGTGAACGTATGAGCTTGTAAAGCTTTTGTGCCTATCCAGGGCTCTGGATATGAAACTGTTTCTGTTTTATGTTTTCTGTAAATACACTTATTTTTATCAAAATGCCTGGTGTGTGTTTTTTCTGATCTCTTGGGCCAAATGCTTTCCAGCACTCTGAACACACTGAACACACTAATTTCCGCTCTATACCTTTTGCCTCAGTCTTTATTATAACAACTATATATAGTCTAGTTAATAAAATGCTTTCTGCAGAATTTATATCACTGGACCCAATTTCTGACAATTTTGCTACTCTCAACAACTTATATGGAGTCAAGTAAATAAGTGGGATTTATTTGGGAACTTGTCTGGCATAAAAGGTAACAGTAAAATCTTCCTTGAGTTGATCACTACTCTTCATGAATTCATGCCTTTTTCTGAGTAGTAATATGGCAGTGGTTTGACACAGTTTTCCGGTGGGGGGGTAGCTGATCTGCTTCCATCTCCCCAAATACGTCTGCAAAGTCTTGGTATTGAGCAGGCAAGCCTTCTAAATGTGGCAAGTTAGGGTGCAGCGTGGCGATCGCTGCCCTTCCAATCCCCGCATGTGCAACTCTCTCCTCTGTAGGAGCTTGGTAAAAACCATCTTTAAAAGTCACAGTTCTGTGCTCCCAGTTTATATAGGGGCTTCAATAGGTCAACCAGGGGATCCCCAGAATTATCAAGGGATTGCCAACAGGTGCTACAACAAATTTCAAAGTCTCACGGTGGCTGCCCATTTGCATTGCGACAGTTCCAGTGAAATGGGTTGCCACCCCACCCCCCCACCGTTGAACCATCCCACTGTGTGAAGATCAAAGGCTGCTGGAAGGGGAAGCTAGGCAGGTCCAAAGCAGCAACCAGATCAGGGTGAATTAAACACCTGGAACACCCAGAGTCAACTAAAGCCCATACCTCTGTAGTTTTTGTGCGGGAACCCAATTTCACTTTTACTGCTAAAGTGGGACAGTCAGTACTCACCATAGCATCTTCGCACCCATCCTCCTCCACCTGCCCGCAGGCGCTCCTCATGGCAGGTGGCTGGTGTTTCCCACCAGCTCCTTAGAGTCATCTTCAGCCTCTCCCGAGAAGTAGATTACTTCCTCAGTGTCGGCTGTCCCCTTGGCTGCTGTCATCTGCCATGGGGGGGGGGGCAATTTGGCTAGCAGCTTCCCTGGTTGATTTCCAGCTTTGGCTTTTGGGCATTCAGCTGCTTGGTGGCCCTCCTTTCCGCATCAGAGACACTGAACCCTCACATAGCGCCGATCTCTCTCCTCATCCCAAGCTCTATAGCTTGGCCGGGAAGCAGTCATAGCACTTCGGGGTCCCCTCATGGTGGCAGGTGGTTTTTCAGATTTTCTAGTTTGTATGAAGGTATGCTGAGCATGCTCAGCCTTGCCTGCCAGACATATCCAGTTGTACAATGACTTGGGGTCGTCTCTACACAACGCCCACCGTAGGACGTCCTGGTTGAGTCCCTCTTTAAACTGTTCTATTAGGGTTGACTGAGACCAGTCAGGGATTTTCCCAGCTAGAGCCTTAAACTCTAGGGAGTAATCAGCTATGGACATTTGGCCCTGGGTAAGTTCCTTTAGCGCCTTCTTAGCTCTTGCCTTGGCCAGAGGATCCTCAAAATACAGCTTTAACGCCCACATGAAATAATCGAAATAATCAAGTGCAGGGGAGTCGGCACCACTTAACTGAACATACCAGTCAGCCACTCGATCCTTCAACTTGGTAACTATGGCAGTTATTTTAGCCTCTTCGGAAGGGAAGCATGCTCCAAACTGCCTCATATAACTTTTAGCATTAGTTAAAAAGAAAGATAACTTTGTTGAACCCCTTCAAACTTGACAGAAAAGTCTCTCACCCCCACTCCGGTTGGAGTGGAATCAGCAGCCACTTGAATGGTTGGGCCCCAGGTTACAGTAGCTTTCCCTCTTCTGGGTGGGGACACTGGTGATCGAGCCCTGCGGGGTGGAGATTCATCCTGGAGCCGTCTCTGACCCTGCTCCGCCGGCGGTCTGGATGGAAGGATGGGGAATGGTTGCGGGAAGCTGGGATCTCCTCTGCGCCTCTCCTGCCCCTCCAGTGACAGAGACAGGTTTCTTAGCATGTACTCTATTGATTCTATTTTGGCTTCCATCACTCTTAGTCTTTCAGGGGTTTGAGAGTCCTCCCTCCCTCGCGTGTTCGGCTTTCTCTTTGTTGACACCGTAGTATATTCTTTGTCTGGGGTTAGTGGGAACCGATACTTCCAGGACGCCCCCAACGTCCCTGGGTGGGGTTCCCCTACTTCATCCAAGGTGATCAACTCTGTGAGCAATTCACTGGGGTCCAGTTGCTCTGGCTCTTCCCCATCGTTAGATTCCTCCACCTCAGAATTGGAACTCAATCCATCCCGGGAGTCTGAAGGTTCTGGGGTAAGGTTCAGTTCTCCGCTCTTGACCGTTGACTCGGGCATCAAGCTAGCTGTCTCCTCAAGTCCCCTGGTTGTGAGCTTGGAGTCAGCCATCGTTAACTATTTTCCCTCTCAAGAAACTGATCTTGGTAGGAGCTAACGGTACAACTTTGGGGATTCTCAGCTTTATGTAATGGTTGCCTATTCTAAAACACTGTCAGACTCATGAACAGGAATTCAAAGATATCTGATTTATTAAAGAATAGTATGCAGGATCACAGAGAAAGCTGAGAATGATGAAAGCGCGCCAAATTCAAACTAAAAACCCTCGGTGCAAATGAAATCCCTCCCCCCGTAGAATCTTCTCAAGTTCACAATCCCAGGTGCTCCTAACGGTTTCTGATGGTTTGCGAGAAAAGGCCTTGAACAGAGAACATAACCCAAACACATTCCACTGTAATGAATTCAGATACAGAGCTTGGCACAAGGTTTCACAGCAGCTCCCTCCCAAACAGAAATGTACATCAGCGCCATGGCATGTGAAATGTTACGATGTATAAACTACATTGAAACAGTGAACATGACACTTTAACTTCTCAGTTTCATGAAGAGTCCTGATAAGGTGGTCTCTAATCCCAGGGTTAACTGATTGGATTTTTGTGTTCAGTCAAGATAGACAAGGTGCTACGACCTCCTGTGTACAAGTATGTTCCATTGGTAACTGTAGTCATATTGAGTTAGTCAAAAGAGTACTCACACATTACATAGCCCAACCAGCACAAATACCACTTGCATTATATTACACTAAAGCACCCTTAGGATATCCATGCTTGGAGAAATGTATTTTTGGCTTTTCAAGTGATGTACTTTTTTGTTTATCTTTTTGTTAGAAGTCTTCAGGTCTTCTTTTTTATATACAATTACTTAACAATAAATAAATAATTTGATTACACAGCACTGGATCCAATTAATAACATTTAATTCTCATTGATGTCAGTGAAAAGGGCTAGCAAAGGCTAATTAAAATGTCTCTGATTTTATTAGAAGATAAGTACAACTAATTTACATTACAAATTTAACTCAAAATGTTTTCTTGAGAGCAAGAGTTAATCACTTTATGCCAGTGGGAAGTCCCTATTTGGGCTCAGCTGAATGATATGCTAATATCTACCTGGAAAACTGCCATGCTGACTAAAATATGCTGGCAGAAGTGTTGAGAAGAGGTGGAGATGGAGCACTTTTTGCAAAGAATTGGGCCAAGGTGGCTGTGGCAGACGCAATTAATTTCCTTAATGTCAATCCATTCCCAGAATGACTAAAATAAAACTGCTACTAATTCTTCTGCTTCTCCTCCTTCTCTTTGTTGTTATAATTTTAATTTTAAATTATCTATTTATTTATTTATTTATTTATTTATTTATTATTCAAATTTAATTACCACCCATCTCCCCCAAGAGAGGGACTCTGGGTGGTTTACAATAAAATCAAACTCCGAACATAAACATTAAAAACTTATAAAACCAGACACATCACAATTATTATAAAATGAAATAAATAAATATAAAATCCAAGCTGGTGGGAGGGACTCTAGGGTGTGAGCCACCCCCAAGAATGGTTGTTCACTTTCCCGCCCCTGGTGAGATGGCAGAACCAAGTCTTCAGGGCCTTCCGGAAGGTCAGGAGTGAAGGGGCCTGCCTCACCTCTGGGGGCAAGATGTTCTAGAGGGTGGGGGCCACTGCAGAGAAGGCCCATTTTCTGGACCCCACCAGATGAAATTCTCTTATGGGCGGGGTTCACAACATGCCCTCTCTTGATGATTGGGTGGGGCAGGCCAATGTAATGGGGATGAGACAGTCCCTCAGGTAACCTGGTCCCATGGCATGTAGGGCTTTAAAGGTGATAACCAATACCTTGAATTGGACCCAGAAGCAAACTGGCACCCAGTGCAGCTCACGCAGCAACGGTGTTATATGTACCGACCGAGGGGCACCAAAAATGGCCCGCGCGGCTGCATTCTGGACCAGCTGAAGCTTCCAGATACTCTTCAAGGGTAGCCCCATGTAGAGCGCATTGCAGTAGTCTATAAGGGAGATAACCAGGGCGTGATTGACTGTTTGGAGGACTTCTTGTTCCAGGAACAGCATAACTGGCGCACAACCCAAAGTTGCGCAAAGGCCCTCCTGGCCACGACTGCTACCTGCTCTTTGAGCAGGAGTTGTGAGTCCAGGAGAACCCCCAGATTATGCACTGAGTCTGTCTGGGGCAGTGCAACCCCATCTAGAACTAAAGATGACAATTTCCCAGAAGACGAGGTGCTATTAATCCACAGGAACTCCATCTTACCAGGATTCAGTTGAAGCCTGTTGTTCCCCATCCAGACCCCCACAGCCCCCAGGCACTGAGAAAGGGCAGTCACTGCATCACTTACCTCACCCAGGATGGAGATGTATAATTGGGTATCATCAGCATACTGATGATACCTCATCCCATGGTGATGGATGATCTCACCCAGTGGTTTCATCATTAACACCAGATGTTAAATAAGAGAGGAGAGAGAACTGAACCCTGCAGCACCCCACAATGGTCGAGGGTCGGATCTCTCCTCTCCTATCACCACCGATTGGTATCGGCCCTGGAGGAAGGAGGTGAACCAGCGCAGAACTATGCAGCCCACCCCCAACTTCCTGAGCCATCCCCAAAAGATACCATGGTCGATGATATCGAAAGCCGCTGAGAGGTCAAGGAGAACGAGGATGGATGCACTGCCTCCATCCCACTCCTGCCAGAGATCATCCATAAGTGTGACCAATGCCATTAACGTCCCATAACTGGGCCTGAAACCTGACTGAAAGGGATCCAGATAATCCGTTTCATCCAGGATCCTATGGAGTTGCAATGCCACCTTCTCAACCACCTTCCCCAAAAAGGAGAGGTGGGAGACTGGACAAAAATTGTCCAGAACAGTAGGGTCTAGCGATGGCTTCTTGAGGAGGGGGTGCACCAGTGCCTCTTTAAAGGCAGCCAGGAACATCCCCTCACTCAAGGATGTATTTACCATCGTTTGGTACACACGTCATGTCCCAAGCTGCCTTCACCAGCCAGGAGAGGCATGGATCTAAATGACAGGTGGTGGCATTCACAATTTGGAGGATCCTGTCCACCTCCTCAGGTCCAACAGGATCAAACTGCTCCCAGATAACAAAGCTAAAACATTCCTTTGGCATCTCCTCAGACCCTGCTTCATGCATGGAGTCTAACTTGGAATGGATCTGAGTGATTTTATCCTGCAGATGCTCAGAAAGCTCTTCCGCACAGCCCTGTAGGTGGGTCACTGGGCCCACCTTCCCCAAAAGGGTGTGTGTGATCTTAAACAGGGCCGTCAGACAGCAATCTGCGGATGCAATAAGAGTGAAGAAATACTGCCATTTCACTGCTCTTACCACCACAAGTGGCTCTTAATAGTGGCTCTAGCTTGTGTTCAGTCAGATTTGGTCCTTGTCTTCCTCCAGTGGTGCTCTAGGCATCTCTTAAGCCTCTTCAAAACCCTCAGCTCCTCCGTAAACCACGGGGAGTGTCAGGTTGGATGAGGCAGGAGAGGCCGCACAGGCGTGATCCTGCCCAAGGCCCCAGGCACCTCCCTATTCCAGGCAGCAGCCAGGGCCTCCACTGGACCATGTAGCAGATCTTCGGGTACAACCCCCAGCTCCCTCTGAAACCTCACTGGGTCCATCAGTCACTGGGGGCAGACCAACTGAATGGGTCCTGCCTCCCTGCAGAGGGGGGCAGCATAGGAGAATCTCAGGGCTGTGATCTGACCACAACAATGGGGATAGATGCGGCTCTCCCCTCAGATTACGTTGCCACTGCTCCGACAAGAAAACCAAGTCTGGAGTGAGACCACTGTCTTGAGTTGGGTCCTGAATAATCTGGGATAGGACCATGGCTGCCATGATAGCCATGAACACCTGAGCTGCCTCCGAGGTATGCCCCAGGGAAGGCAGATTGAAGTCCCCCAGAACCATAAGTCTGGGGCTGCCCGAGATGACCTCCAGCAGCTCAACCTTGCCCACTTTTGCATTGCAGTGTGACACCAATTGCACTACTCCTGCAAAGAAATGTGGAAGTCATGATGAGAATGATACTATCGGCTGTTCTCCCTTATGCAGCTACTTTGAAACTTTCCTATTTTGGCCACCCAAGACTGGGTAGGCTGTCTGGAAGCAATGCTACCTATACAGGAAATTAACCTATTATACTTATAGTGGGATTTAAAGAGATAAGTTTGATTATCGAAGAATCACCTTTACACTAAGTTTAATATTTAAGAGCACTATATTTTGCTTCCTCACAGCAGATTTCTCCCAACTAATGATGTTTTTAAAAGAGTGAATGTAAGCATCACCCACTCTGGTGAAGTTCCATCATCTTCAGCACAAACCATCCATCTCTTTTTCTATTACAGCTGTGTCTTGGCATTACTGAAAGAGAGCTAGTGAACTGTTTTGATGCTTGGTCTGAACAGCTGTTCCTTATTAAGGGGATGAAGTACAAAGAAAGAGAAAGAGAAAAGCTCTTCCATCATTTATCTTGAGTTAGTTTTCAACGCATATTCTTTAGGTCATATTCTTTCTTTACAGCAGATCCTAACAAGACAAATTTTAGGTTCCTTAACAAAGCTACCTAGGAAATTCTGTTTTCATTCTAAGAAAGTCTTCTAAAGGATTTGATTTATAGCTTATCTTAGTCAGGTCTGAATCCCATATGTAAATGATCCAAAGAGGCTGACATCCATGAACTTCAACTAGCAGCTTTTATGTTGCCTTCACAGAACAGTACTAATCGGCTCACATGATATAACAGTGGACTCCAAAAACAAACCAAAACCAAAACCACACCCCTTCCCCAATGTTTTGTATTTCTTGTCCATTCTAATTTAGTTAATTGGATACAGTTCAGTTGATCAAAACCCTAGAAACAACAGCTTGTTTTAATTAGGTAGGCTGCATAATGTCAAATGGATTGCAAAATGTATTTTGCAACTGACTTAATACTGCACATTCTGCATGTGTGCTTATTTGTGCACAAGCATATGTGTATAAAAGGAGAGATACATTTCAACCCATCCACATACTCACATATGCAAGATTTTTAGTGGGTCATGCAAATATTCTAACTCAGACTCAGATGTTACTTTTTCATCCAGCTTTTTATTGTTTTCAAGGACCTTTTGAGCTATCCCTAACTATATCAGGGATTTCCTAAGAGCACTTTTACTCACTAAAGTGTGAGAAAAGGAAGATAAATACATTAAAATGGCTGGGAAGATCTGGGGTTTTAATATTCTGTCTTCACTGAAAAGGGGATCTTAGTTGTGCCATTCTTCAACAAATGGAAATCATTCTTGTGCTACTGAAAACAGAATAAGTTTGGTAAAGGAAAGAAATGCTACATTTAGTGGTAATGGGAATTGATATCCAATATCAATCTCCATATCTAATCTATAACTATATTTTTCCTCTGTTTGATTGTTTCCCTGGTAACTTGAATATTTGGGTTTTCTGCTGGAGTCAAGTTAAATGTGGTGATAGCTAAATATTACAACTTTTTTTCCAGAGTGATTGCGTTGGTTCAGGTATGATGCATGATTGTATCAGCACAACACTCTGACATCATAAAAGGCAGGTCTTATCTATAGGTCATGGCTTGATATTTAATTCAGGATGGTAAGGGCACTTATAGATCACGAGAAGATATACAGATCCAATCCAGAATCTTTTTTCATCCAAGAGCATTTAAGCCAAAAGGTATAAACAACTCCTGTGGGGAAAGTAGAGGGAACACATGAAAGCAGCATGGCTCCACTCTTCCAGGCTGTTAGGACTAAGGATTAAGACCTTTTCTGACACTTAGTATCTATTTGTTTGACTGAGACTCATCCCATCTAGATAATTTTATTCTTTGGGAAAACTAATACAACAGTTTAAGTTGTCCAGCAAGGCTGATGCTACTAGAATTTATCCAGTAATCTGACAGACCTTTCTACATGGCCACTGGTTGATTCTGCCCAAGTTGTGGATCTGATTGCCTGTCTGAAACTGAGAAAGATGCCTGGACGTGACCTGATTCTGCTGGATTTGGACAAGAGAAACATGGACTGGTGGGCCCATGCACTAGCAGCCCTGCTTATAGTTATTGACCAGACTGGGATAATTCCTAAGGACTATGTTGCTGTCTGTGTCTGTGTCTGTGTCTGTGTCTGTGTCTGTGTCTGTGTCTGTGTCTGTGTCTGTGTCTACGTCTACATCTACGTCTACGTCTATCTATATCTAGGGCCATAGAGAGCATCCTACAAATTATAGACCAAAAACTTGTTCAGCACCATCAGCAAGCTTTATGCCAGGCACTTGCAGTAGAAGTTTTGTGATTGGCTGGAGCAGGAAAAGCTCTTGGTGGAATAGTAGCCTATCAGCCAGTGCACAGTCTTGCAACACTTTGTAGAGAAATATTCTTCTCAAACTAACCTGTCTTTAGGCAGCATTTACTGATTCCATTTCACATGATATTCTGTGGGAGAACTTGAAAGCTTCCTCTATATAGGAGTTTTTTTTATATATCTAATCCATTTAATGTATGAGAACACATCTATGTGGTCCAGGAATACTCCCCAGGGGCATCTTAATTCCATCTGAGAAGAGATTAATGCAAAGCTACATTTTAGTCCTTCTCTTGTTCAACTTCTACATTAGAAGCTTAGTTGAACATTTTGACAGATTGGATCCCCATCCCCCCCAAGGTGGCAAGGAGGTACATCTTTACTCTTCCCTATGCTGATGCTCTGGTCTTGTCTAGGAGCCTAATTGGCCTTAGGAAGCATTGTGCATCTTTGTTCAATATTGCAAAGAGCATCAGTGGGAAATAAGTTATTTTTTTGAAGTTTGCCAGAAGGCACATTAATAAGGTTCTCACTGTGCATGTCTCATGCTTTAAATATCTAGGGTGGCATTTTATGCCTCAGACAGTTGAAGGGCACACCGGACCATGCTGCCTTAACTATACAAAAGAACTCAGTGGACATTTTGTGACTCTATTGAGAATGGGGAGGGTGGTGAGCTGACTTCCAGTGGCCTTTAAATTATTTCACTTATAGAGCACAGCTCAGACCATTTTCTAGCTTTGGTATCCTGGAACAAATCCAGTCCAAATCCTCAGGATGCTGTTTTAGCTGCCTTGTTGTGTTTCAAATGTGTCCCTACACCTTAAATCAGGTATGGTGAAGGTATAGACCAGCCTTCCTCAACATTTTGACCCTGCAGGAAGCCTTGAAATATTTTCAGGCCTCGGGGAACCCCTGCACATCCAGGCTCAAATATAGGCCAGAAGTTACAAAATTATTATATGCATTTCATGTGTAGGCCTGTATATATGCATTAACAGTTTCTCAGCATGGAACCATGGCTGAGAAATCCTGGTAGATTGGCTCCTAACAGTTCCGATTGGCTGCAACTTTTCTTGCCCCTTAATGCTGTCAGATAATTATAAGTCAGATAACTATAAGATGAACTCACTTGAAAGCAAACTATAAACATATGTTTTTTTCACATAAGAAGTACTAAAAAGGGACTCTGAGCAGGCAACATGATTATTAAACAGTGCTTTATAGATGTGGAATGCCAAATTGATTTTGGCAGAGCTCCTAGACTGCCAGTAGACCAATGCATCAGGTAGGCCCTAAAACCTGCCTCATACCTCAGATTGGCCTATTTGAGGCCCAGAAGCACTTTCACTCTGCCAAGATGCAGTGCTCTTCCCTTGGGAGTGCTAGAGGGGAGATATAAAAAAACCACCCAACTAGTGGGGATGGAGAAGTATAAACAACTGAGCATGCACCTCTTGCTTGTCAAAATTATTATCATTATATTATACACGGTATCCATATGACATTATTGCTAGTACACTTCCCAGGACGCCCCAGGCATTTTTACACATCTTTTCTATTTTCTAATAAGGCCTCTACCACATTGTATAATGTGGCAAATTTCTCAGTGGTGACATGCAAGTTCAGTAAGATGTTAACAACTGACTCAACATTCTCAGTTTGTCTTTTTTTGGTAATAATTAATTTCTCCTCTCTGGCTTTTTATACTCACTTGTTTTATGTACTGATACTTACTTCTATAATGTGCTATCATGTATGTTTTATTTCTAATAAGGGCTGTACCACATTGTATAATGTGGCAAATTTCTTGGTGGTGACATGCAAGTGCACTTAATTGCTGTAAGATCACAATTTAGGAGTGAAGATTTAGGAGTGAAGGGAAAGCATGCTACTTCCATAGGCAGTTAATGTAAGATATGTGTAAAAGACAATACTAACAAGATATAAGGTAGGCCATCAAGATAGATGAGTACATGGAAGTCACACTGGATTCATAGCTTTATGTGCTAGGTTGCAAATGCTAACTCAGGAAAAAGATATGAGATGCTTATTCATTAATCACAGTTCAAAATAGCCTTTACTTTTACCTTACCCAGACTATTTATTGTGATAGCAACATAAAATTATATAGAATACATTTCAGGTTAATAGCCTGAAAACAAACCAAAATAAAATATTAGCCAAGAAGTAGGATCTGGTGGGGTATTACTTGAAACCCAGTGACATTAGCATCTAAATGGGCAAGATGGAGGTTCAGGAATAATTACATAGGGGAGGTAAAGACCTACAAGGCCAATTAGAGCTGACACAAAGTTCATAGCTGATATTCGGTTAAGAAATGCTACTTATCCTGAGAAGCAAGCCCAAAGATGTTGGGTGTTTTTTTTTTTTCCATGAGAGAATTGTCTGGAGCAGTTTTCTGAAGAGTTTTGTCTGGAGCAGTTTTCTGAAGAGTTTCCTGGGAAGTTTTTTTGTGGGTGTGAGTGTGGTCCTTGAGATTCCAGACAGTATCTGTTTGCTGCTCTTCAGCTTTGTAGAGAAATTGTAAGACTTTTGTATGGGTAAGCGAGCATTGTTAATTTTTGCTCAGACAAGTCAAATGTTCTACTTTGTGACCTCATACTGACAGCAGGTGCATCATATCTAAGTCCTATAAAACTGATATATACTGAGATATTGTATCATTCACAAACTTTCCATATTATTATATGCTAACTGGATTAAAATATGTTTTGACTTTTCAAAAAGATCTCTGTTTAATTCACAAAATCAAGACCATCAGCAAGCAGAAGTGTTCCAATTTCAATAATCTGAAAACTTGGGTAGCAAAAAACTTACTATATACTCATGTTCAGCAGTCTTATCCACATTTATAAAATTTTAGGGATTATCATATATATTGGTTGCATTATCAAATTAGACCATGAAGTTCAGGAAGCAGAAACTGTGGTGAGATTCCACAAGATGCTATGCGTAACATAAAGAAATCATCAACCAGCTTAATATGAAACCCCCATTCACATAACATAATGCTGGGTTTCTATAGCACACAAAATACCAAACCACATTTTAGCTTACAGTAGTTTAGCATATTGTGTGAACCCAGCTTCTAAACTGCAAAAGGATAATAAAGACAAAGGCAGATATAAATATTGTATTTTATTGTGTTTCTGGAATATCAGTACATTTCTTCTGGCTCTTGTTCTGGTTTATGCACAATAGAAGTGTTGGCAATTGAGACAGGATTGTTTTCAAAGAGCTTTTAAATCACTTTTGGTCTCATTTTGCTCAGTTGGTACTAATGCTTCAACTGTCCCCCCATCACAACTTAGCTGTAGTTTTTCTTTCTTGCTATAGCATCTAATTTATCAAAATCTGTAGTAGATAGAAGTCTGGGAGTCTCTTTGTGCGTATGGAAAAGACTGAACCAAGTGCTAGGATGTGGATGTTAGTGAAATTAAAATTATTTGATTTTTCCCTATAAATATTATGTTTGCTTTTCCAAAGTAATAAACATACTAAGAGTGGCAAAATTTAATACATAAATAAGTAATAAACATACTAAGAGTGGCAAAATTTAATACAGAAATAAGTAATAAACATACTAAGAGTGGCAACATTTAATAAATAAATAAATATTCTGAAAACAACTAAAAACCTGGTTTTGCCACCTTGCTTGGGGCGGGAGGGGGAGTAATCACCCCTGGGGATGGTTAGCACCCTAAATGGCCTCTTAGACATATGTGAGTGATATTCCAACTAGCATGGATTTTATACTGTATTTATTTTTAATATTATATTTGTAGTTATATTTATTTATGGTATTTTAATGTTTTATCCTGGTTGTAAACTGCCCAGATTCCCCCCTTTGGGGAGAGATGGGCAGTGGCAAAATTCAATAAACAAACAAACAAACAAACAAACAAGAGTGCCACTAAAGCAATCCTTTTTATATCACACAACTTCTTTTCCTATTTCCTTCTGCTCCCTCCCTCCCTGCTCCATCAGCAAGCAGAGTCTCACTGGACATTGGATACATTTCTAATAGTTTTAGTACTTGGTAATATGTACTTGAAAGGTGTTGGCAGAACACTGAGTTCTGTACTGATCACAATGTACAGGATTCTTCATAAGATTCTCACCTCCTGCAATTGTGACACAATCCAGTTATGCTACAATTTTATTATATTATTGGTAGGCTCATAAATTCTAAAAATTTGGAGATAAGGGAATTAAATGCAGATGCCTTTTCTCAGTTATAAGAAAGCTTTCCTGAATCAATTATACTGGCTAGGAATTTTTTATGTATAAATATGAGTTGTTCTTTATAAACACATGGAATTTATACACACTTGCCTTTTCTTGCCAATTAAATACCATCTGGAGTGAGAGATGTATTCTCACTTGCTTTAAGGAAGCAGTTATATGACCTGTATGGGGAAAAAAAATCATCTTGGAACCAGGATTTCTTTGTAATAATACAGCAGTCTTTAATTTTCCATTCCTGGGTAAGGTAATTGAGAAGGTGGACTCTCAGTTTTAGATACATCTGGGTTACATTATGTGGACCCATTTCTATTGGAGTTCGCTGGGACATTGTACTGAGAGTACCTTGATTGCCTTGGTGGAGGTTCTACACTGGAGAGAAAGATACTATTGATGAGGAAAGAGCTGAAGACTGAGATGAAGTCTATTTTGGAGGGGGTTGCAGCCCCTCCCAAAAAGCAAGTTTACAGTTTGGGATTCACTCTTGACTCCTAACTACTCCTAGATTTGCAGGTGATAGTTGTTGCAGGAAACTTAGGATAACCCCTTGTGGTCCTCTTCTTCATCTGAGGAGTACTATTTAGACCAACCATGATGCATATAAGAGCTGACATTTTGCATGACATTGTGGTTGTGAGGCACATCTGTTAAGGCATCAGCTTCTGATTTCTCAACTTTGTGATGTTTTAGCCAGCCTCATCTTGTTGTAAACCAGTAGCATTAAACCAACTTTTTTTTTTAAAAAAAATCATCAATATAAAGGCATATAACCAGGGACTTTTGTACACTCTGTACTTTGTTCTTTAAATTTTCATTTTACATACTTCAGATCCAGTGGATCAGTTTCCAAGTAAACATGAATACAGACTGTAAGTCAGGCACTTAAGTCATATTTTACTTTCTGACCTATATTGAAGAATGATTTATTTGTTCTTCAAATGACTATATTATGCAATATAATTTCATATAAAAGATTTCTCTAAAGAAAGGTTAGTCAAAATTCATCATTTCCTTTAGTGTCCTGAATCTGGAAGTTGCTACATCTGGACTATATCTTCACTGTTGCAATAGACCAATACTTCGAACACACCTTGTCAAGAATAGTAAAGATGCACTACTTAGTACCACCCAACGAGGACAGTCATCTCTGGTCAGAGAAAAGGCTAAGAGACTCATTTTCTATTGGAAACATTTGAAGTGCCTTTAAAAAACAGTTGCACAAAAGCAAACTTGCTGACTTCAATTCACTGAACCCTTTAGCCAACATTGCCTGAAGGGACGGAGTTACAGATGGTGTTTGTTCCTACTTAACTGAAACCTTCCTCTTTCAAATGATAATTGTTTCCAGTTGATACATATGACATAGAATGTGGGAAGGTGAATACTCTTTAAAATGAAAATTACATAGAAAACCCAAATAAGGGAAAATCTCAGGAAATCATTTTATGGCAGGTAAGAAAATAGTTTTCATGTTATGACTTTCACATCTGCTCTCACTTTCATGCATATTCTCCACTTGAAGATTATTGTAATTGAAAAGGGTACATGACAAATGTCTCTTACTGTGTCTTGCCTATGCATGATGCAAAAGAAAGATGATCAGTCTTACATACACATATTCTACTGAACAATTTATATTAAGTCCTTTCTGTCTAAGGCAATAAAAGTGACAGAATCACACTGCCTACCCTGATAGTGTATATATTATATATATACTGTATATTGTCTCTCCCAAGCTTGTGCCCTCTGTGTTAGACTATAACAGCAACCTCAACAGCAACCCTCTGAGTTGGACTGTAACAGCATAGTCCTATGTTGGTCTATACCTGGAAATGACCAGGTTGTTGTGTAACAAATTTGAGGGGGTTAGAACAGATTGCTTACTTCTAATTTGATTCTTTTATATTGATCGCCTCTATATCTTCATCTGTTGATAGAGCTTTTAAAAACTGGCTATAGGTTTCCAATGTCAGACAATAAAAACCAAGAAAGAAAGAAAGAAAGAAAGAAAGAAAGAAAGAAAGAAAGAAAGAAAGAAAGAAAGAAAGAAAGAAAGAAAGAAAGACATTAATTATGATGCCTTCACATATACCAGACACAGATTGAGGAGCTTCCATCCCCCATTTTACTTTATAGGTTGGGGATAGATAATAAAAACTTCAATAAAAATGCAAAATATTGTACATAAACCAATGAAAGAGTTACAATTTTTGTATGATGTGTGTATGATTATATCTATAGTTGACATTTTGAATCCTCTCTTAGCCTCCAAGCCACACATGCCTCAAAGACAGAAATTATTTGGCACAAGATAAAAATAGTTTTTATTTATTAGGCTCTATCCCATGATAATTAGATTTTCAGCTTATAGGGTCTATAAGATTTCTCTCTCTCTTCCTTCCTCTCTCTCTCTCCCTGTTTCTCTGAATAAGCAGTAAGAGAAATCAGTCTGGTACTCCTTTTAAAAAGCTTGTTTCATGCCAAGGCAGAAGGGTAGGAAAGGAGCGGGATATTGTCTAAGGGAAAAAAAATAATACATAGCCACATAGAAACTGTCCCAGAATAGTCCATGCCACCTCCACCCAGATGTTTGATATGGGGAAAACTTCTGACCAGCAGACCTGGTCTTATGAAAGATTTTCTTTTACCCTTAATAATGCTACCTTTAATTGGCCCACCACCAGCAGCTTTCCCTTTGATTATTACAAAATCCTCAAGGTGGCTTGATGTGGCTTGATTTTTTTTTTTTTTTTACAGAAGATGTATTATACCTGGGATTGAAATGTAGGATGCACTTAAAAGGAAATGGCATGGTTTGGATGTTTGACCATTTTTTTTTTTTTTACCAAACTTGATACCAAAGATTAAGAGAACAGTCAGTTCTTGATAAATATATAATTATAGGTTGCTGCTTACCGTACAAAGACTCCTTTATAGATTGATGGTCTCCTGTTTTTTCAGATCATAATTTATATGACTTGGTGCTTGCACAGGGGACATTTCATCTTTCATATGCTAACTTAGGTGTACCTTGGGATCTGGAAAATTTTCTAAGAGTATAAAAAAAGACACAAAGTCTTGTTACAGAAATGCCACATAAAAACTTCCCATATCAAACATAATTAGGAAAAGTAATATTTTCTTGGACAAGTACAACTTTATTCCCTTTGAACATATGAACTTGCTCCTCTTGCACCTCTGTTAATCGCAACAGGATGACGAAGTTACCATCTGTACTGGGGCTAGTGCTGCTTGAGGCAAAGACAAGAGGCACGTATCACAGGACTGATGACCAAATCATAGTTCAGCACTGGCAACAGAACAGTCCTCACCACACCTGATGAAACAGGTAAGTTTAGGAGGTGCCAGAGCAGATCTGACCACTGAGAGAGTGTGGTCCAGGGATTCAGGATGAAGAAAGAACTGGAAGCTGCTACTGCTTCCCCTCTCCCCATCATTAGGTCATAAGAGGAAGGACAAAACATGTTTTCAGGAGGAATTTGTATATGCAAGAAGAAAAAGTGGATGAAGGAATGAAAAAGCTTATGGGTTATGTTCTCATACAACATACCCATTTTGCAGATCAATCCCCAAAAGTTCACTGGCTAGTTTGAGGCTTTTTGTAGATCCAAGGGCAATCCAGACAGGCCAGGGCAATCCAAATTTCAAACCTGAATGCTTAGTATTAATAAGGCTTGTTGGCTACAGACTGGAACAATGGAAGCAAAGATGAAGATAGATATAGATATAGATATAGATGTATGCTTTTGTTTTTTCTCCCAGGATGGGATCACTGTCTTCTATGCAAAATACTTTGTTAGCTTAGCTCAGCTCTGATCCATCACTCTGCCATGTTAGTTGGTTTGTGGCCTGGTACAGCAGCTCCGCCAGCTAAATATTTTCCAGAGAATAGTAGACATCTCTTTTTTTCTACCTCTTCATTCACACACACTGGCCTCTGCCACCAACTAATTAATTCCTCTGCCAAGTAGGCAGGTTGTTTGGATTTCAGAACTCTCTCTAGAATCTTTTCTTTCTCCAATAGGGACATCCATTTAAGATGCAGAAGGCATACACTGAGTTCACTAAAGATTATTCCTCATTGCCCTGTAAAATGTGCATTCCTCCTCAAGTCAGCTGAAAAATATGCCAGCATAACTTGCCCTGCCCTGATGGCTAAGCTCTGTTTTGGTTCTGTAATGAAGCTTATGAGTGCGACTTAACAACTGAACAACAACAACAAAAGCTTTCTTGCAGGACAATTTAAGGAATATGATTGCTAGATTACCCTGGCTTTGTTTCCTATCCTACCTAGCACCAGCAGCAGCTGGAGGGAAAAAAACCCACCACTTTCTTTCCTTATAGTATGGTGAGGCAGGCTAAGGTGTCTGTTGGTGACTTCCTAGTATGAAGACTTTAGATACTTTTTAAGTTGCCTGAGTGACAGGGTTTTGGGCATGGATGATCAGCACCAGTAACCCATCACTCAGGCTATTTTAAAACACAGGTGTACGATTTTAGAAGAGAGAGAGATCTGCATCCCAAAAATGCCCAGCTGACAGGTTGGTGTGGCAGAGGATGGATGCAGGGCTAAGTAGAAGGTTGCTTGTACAGTACACAGAGAGACCTCCCTCTCGCTTCACCCTGGCCCATCCATCCTATCATATCATCCTGTCAGCTGGGCTATTTTTGGACAGATATTTAAAAGTCTTCCTGCAGCTTGGCTTAGAAGGATAAAAATACATAATTCTTTAATTAATTTCATCCCAGCTCCCAAGTTGTCTCAAACAGATAAGTGCTGCAAGGGAATGGTGATGAATGAATCAACACACCCAGAAATATCCTATGGAGTATAAAAAATGGTGTTGGAATAAGTAAAATGGCACTTCCCTCTCCTGTAAAATAATAAAAACGATGGAGCAATGAAGAAACTCCTTGTCAACAAAAGTGGCCACAAAAACCTTATGATGCCCTCATTTTGAACAATGACAGCAATACATTTTTCTCCAGTTTAAATCCCCCACCCTTATTGTTTTTTCCAGAAAGGTCTACCGATATTTTGAAAGGTAACTGAACACATAATCTAGTATAAGAAGTCCACATAACACCTGAACAGCACTTCCAAAGTTGGGGTTAGGAATTACACAGTAGGGTATCTCCACAGAAACCAAATCAGGTTTCTTCTGGCACCCAAGGCAAAATGGCCATGGAGGGCAGTACCTAATGACCAGAGGGGAAAAGGTGTGTCTGCAGTGGCCTTAACTGGCCAACAGGAGCTTGGTAGATGCCACATCTACAAGATGATGATCATGATTTATTAAATTTATATCCTGGCCATTGTAAATCATACATATGCAAACACTTATATTAGAAGGCAGTTTTTTTCAGTGTTCAGGGTCCTTTTAATCAGTATATATAATTTTTAAAAAATACTTCTAACTTATTTTTATATCACCTTGAAGACTAAGCCAAAACAGGTATTTCTGAATGAATAATATTGCTTAGAGTTGTTGCTGTAGTGTATAGATTTATGCCAGAAGTTTCTGTGCGAGTATGTTTGGGGGTTGCACCCTTAGAGAAAACTATGACCCACAATATATAGTAAGTGAGACCTATGTAACTGCTTTACTTTTTCCAAATGTACACAGTGGTTGAGAAGTCTCTTCCAGCTTTGCTTAAGAGTCTCAGGCCCTTTGCAATGTCTTTACTTGTGCTCCATGACTTTATGGAACAAATGTGTGATCACCTAACATTGCTGAAGATTGGATTTCTACCACTGTAATTGTTCTGCTGTAATCCAGTATAATGAAACATTTTAGTGAAAGATTGTGTGGAACAATAGCAATCTTGGGCACTAGAAAAGAAAAGAGGGTAACAGTAGATCCTCAGAAATGCTGCATGAATCATACCTGATCATACTGAGTCTGCTGCTATAAGTCCTGTAAGGAAAATCAGATAAAGGATATTGTATTTAGAAGTTACAGCCAAGGAACAAAAATGAAATTATGAGATCGTGGGAATCAAGAAACACAAGATCAAAGTTAAGCTATTGATCAAGCGGTAGCTGAAGAAAACCCAAGAAGAACAAGAGGATGGAGCTCAATAGAAGTTTGTTGAGAGATTACAACTGACCTTGCCATTTCTCCCCCTTCCCCTCTCTTTCATTTGTATGATCCTCAGCCAAATTTTATAAATACTTGTCTTGATTGGTTATGTGTTTTTATTTGGACCCATGATCAAATCTTCAATTTTATGTCACTTACTTTTCATGTAATTCTCCTGTTAATAATCTGACCACTTTTGCAGATGTTCTATAATTATTGCTTCATATTTTGGTAAATTAGTTTTTCTTTCCCATGAGATCTATGCCTGAGACTTGAGGAAGGTTTTTTTTTTACTCTTCATTTCATGCTTTAAAACAGCTACTGTGAAAGTAAAGAATGGACAATGGTAACCTTGCACAGGTGAACTGAAATTAGAGAATACAAACTGAAGTCAGGCATGTACCCGTTTCTTATTTTTAGTAAGCTGAATTTCCTTTCCTTTCCTTTCCTTTCCTTTCCTTTCCTTTCCTTTCCTTTCCTTTCCTTTCCTTTCCTTTCCATGATTATTTTCTGGGAAATAGAGCAGCACACTAAAATTTTAAACCAATATTCTATCTACATTTCAGTATATATTGTATCAAAATGAACAGTGTAGTATGGTGGCTAAGGTGCTGGCCTAGGGTTGGGAGGCCTGAGTTCAAGTCTTCCTTTAAGCAAAGCTACTTGACTTTAAGCCACTAATTCTCTCTCAACCTAGACTTGAAAGTTTGAAAAACCTCTATCTACCAACCCACACTGCAACAGTGTGGTAGATTATGTTTCATAATGTTAAGTGAAAAGGATTTCAATTAGTAGTAGATTCATTCACTCTGTTAATAATAATATATTTTGTTGAATATGTGATTAGTGATATGCTCCTAAAGTAATAACATTTATTGCCATTTATACCCCATTTTTCAAACCTTCAAAGCATTTCAGGTAGCATACTTTACTCCTTAAATAGAGTTCTGATATTATTCTATATAGAAGATAGAATCTGAGCATAGAGAAAATGGATTTATTTAATCCAGTTAAAGAATGTGTGGCTCATATGATATTTAAATCATCTTTGTATCAGATTAGGTGACATTTCTCACACTGTCTTCTTCAATTTGCTACTGGTTCCATTGAAAAGGGGAAAATAAAGTTTGCATATCAAAATGTGGTAAGTTTTTGGTATTTTAGGTACTCCTATATAAGTACTAAATACTGCACTGTATCACTGTCATGTTCTCAAGGTTGGTCTTGTAAAAATATCCAGAAATTTCAACTAGTCCAAAATGTTACTGTGTAGGACATGATGGAGGCCATATGAATGTGCATTTGATCGTAAGGCTATACAAATCCTTGGAAAAAAGGACTTCAGAAAAATGTAGGAGTGCATACAAAGCCCTCTTTTTTAACTGTAAATAGTTCCATCCTTTTCCAGATTTGCCCACTTACTTTGGGAAAAAAAACAAGGCCATTTTTGGCAATTCTAAACAAGGTGCTTGGTATATGCTAATATTCTAAAGCACTTCTTTCAAATGATCATCAAATTCTAATAGATTATTTGATCTCCAGGCTCAATCCAAGAGACTGCTTCTATCTCTACATCACCTGTAGAGGGTACTTTGAGATTATTTCTATATATTCCCCCTCCCATACATTCTGTTTAACAACTTAAATCTTTTTCTGTGTTCCTGTTAAATGATGAACAATAGATGGTCATATAAAGCAGCACTTTCTCAATCGTGGTACAAGTTTCAGGAATTTCCATAAGATTTTTTTTTGGGGGGGGGAGTGGGGTAATCTGGGCATTTACTTGAAAAGAAGATTAGGATTTTCTCCAGAGAATTTATCTTCAAGTAGTGGATCATCTGAGATTCACTGAATGTACAATAATTGAGGGTTGTTGTTTTTTTCTTATTTAATCTTCCTTGGAGGGGACTTCTGAAATTTGGAATCTTCTTCCTTTAGGTAAACACAGTAAGTATGGCTGGGATAGATTCCAAAGCTGCTTCTCACAAACTATAGCTAAGGTAACAACAAAGAGTATTTCAACTATGAAAATAAATGAATGAATAACCCCCTATCCAAAAACACACAAAAAATCACTGCATCAAAAATAAATATATTCTAATCACCATATTTCATGTTTTGCTGGAAATTGTTTTGGAAAAAATAATATAAAAATCAATGCATTAAAAATTATGGCAGCAGTCACCACAGGGTTAGCTTAAGTGTCTGAAACACAGGATTTTGGAAAGGAAAAAGTTGACTAGATTAGACATTTGTCATTAGTTACAAAAAACAGTTGCATAAAAGTGGGAATCTAAGAAACCACATGGAATAGGATAATAGAAAGAAAAATATCTGATTTAGCAACATTGGCATACATTATGCACAGAAGAGAAAGAATTGAAATGTAGTTTGCAAGAAAGACAGCAAGCAATGAAAAGCGTGATCAAAGATGAGTCAGGCAAAGTTAAATGTCATTGAGCAGTTTAGCTTTGCCTGACTTATCCTTGATCATACTTCCTTCTAAACTCTTCCATGCTTGTGCATTGATTTGTTCTAAAATACATTATTTATATTTAAGCAAGCTGAAGACACTCAAACTTTGCAGTCTTTTAGGAGTTTCAAGTGATCACAATTCCTGTGGAGCTAAGGCCAAAGTGACATATTATGCTGAGCCATATTACAGCTGCACTTCCCATAACACATTTGTCCTGAGGACATAGCAGTTGTATTCTTTCCACTCCCACCCTGAAAACAGCTGCGCATGTAACAGACTAGGAAGTGGAAAAAGATTAATGCAGTTGTGTATATCTTTCAACTGCAGCCTATCATGGAAATATAGGGGCAGAGGCAGAGACAATAGCCACGAATCTCTGTGTCTTGCCTTTGAGAGATTAGCATGCCAGTCACTTTTCTTCTAACAAAACACTCTAGTGGTTACAGGGCAATTTGGCTAAGCAGGGCTGATTTGTGGTAGTTTAGTGGATGTTTTAATCTAATACAACTGAAATATAGAAGATTTATCATGCAATCACTCTCAAGCAATCATAAAATATTTTGTATAGCTTTAATACTTCTGAAATTGAGAGAGGAAGAGACACAGAGTAATGAAAAAAAACTAAAAAACACCACCACCCTCTTGTCAGGAAAATCCTGTGGCCTCAGTTAAATGAGCTCAGAGGCTACTTCCTATGGGAACAATGACATGAAACAAATGGGTATATTGTAAATGGGCATATTTCAAGGCCAGTTCTGTGATGACAGAGATATGGTTATTTCCAAACCCTGCCTTTCAGGGAAGATTAAGAAAGTTAATTCTAGAGGCGGATAGACTTCCCATAAAACAGCAGGGAGAGGATGGGAGGATGACAAGGAAGTGTGTTTAGATATGGGATGGTCTATATAATACTTCCTTTGATAAAAACTAAGCACCACCTATGCTTCAGGCAAAGGACTCAAGAACCTGAATAACCTTAATTTCTCCCAACATTCCTATATGACCAAAGGACAGTATCGATTTTCTTTTAGTTTTGTTTGGCTCTTAGTTTAGCATTTGAAATGCTACTAAAGATGTACCTTACTATCCAGGTTTTCAGTTAAGTTTGTGTTACCAGTCCATCCATTTTGCTACTGTTATAGTAGTAATTCTGTTCTGAGATGTGGGATTTTAACATATGTTATCATTTTTAAGATAAAATAATATTTTTAGATTTTTCTTCTTATTATAAAATTGTTTGATTGTAAATTAATATTATTTCTACTATCTCCACATTGGGATTCTTTTAGAAAAGCAACTTAGATATTTTATGAATAAATAATAATATTTCACATGGAGAAAATCCACTGACAATGACTTTAAAATTATAGAACACAATGCTCCTACAATAGAGAAACAGGAAAAAATATCAAAGCCTTCATAGTTTTAAAAAGCAACAAAGGCTCTCTGAAGTCCACAACCCTCCATCTTTTAAAAATCTACCAACCTCCCAAGAACGTGAACCAATTTTTATCATTTGAGAACATTAAGGGGCAAAATTATTGACTTAAGTGGAAGTTCAGGACACCCATTTTGTTTGTTAAAACTTTCTGCACCTTCAAAACATAGACACACATATACATATTCAGAACAATATGTTCTGCAGATTTTAGGCCTACCTACATGGGTGACATCACTTCATCACCAGGCCTGATCCAGGTAGGGCCTAAAGGTGAAGCATACCCTGCCCAGCCTAAAAAGAGATTCCTGTCTGTGATGTAAATGAAATGGTTAACCAACAAAACAATCAAACTAAGTCTTGTTTAGTTATACCTTTCAAGTCATATGATAAATATTTACTAAAGGATAATCTCTGATCCCCTATGCCCATCATGGTTATGAAATGTTTTAATTTAAAACAAAAAAACAAGCATTTTCTGGCTTTTGTTTTGAATATTTTCTGCTAAAGCTTTCTGCTAAATAATTAGATCAGAATTGCAAGTTTCAGTCAAAGATAAGCATTTGCCAAATGCACATACACACACTTGGGGCAATATATGGTATTTCTAATTTGTCCTTGTAAACACCTTCTCTCACATTCTAGGGAAAATAAAAAACTTGTCTTGAAACAACCTGGCATAAGTATCATATTTTGTCAGAAAGAGTGTATATTATTTCAAGCTGTTTTTATTCAAGACCAATTGTAGAATTCTTATGTTGAGGAAATACTTTTCAAGGTTGATGAGTGGTATCAAATGGAATGTCATAAAAATTGGTCCTGAGTTTTTTACTCATCAGTATTGTCATTCATGATTTGGCTAAAGGAGTGCTTATTAAATTTGTATATGATACAAAACTGGGTAGGATACCTAAATTTTTCCAGAAATAAAATTCAAATAACTACATAAATAAATAAAATTTCAAAGCAATTTTGATAAATTGTAGAAATGGGCTATAAGTAACAGGATTTTAGACTGCATCAATAGAATGTAGGTAATCATTTTACCTACTCTGCTTTGAATAGACCCCACCCCAACTGGGCACCACAGTTTAAGACAATTTCAGAGAAATTACAACAGGTTCAGAAAAATCAGTGAACATGATCAGGGGACTAGAAACTAAGCTGTATGAACAAAGACTAAAGGAACGTGGTATATATAGCATTGAAAAAATATGACTGATGTGGGCCAGGATGGCAAGTGTTTGAGAAGATGTCACATAGAAGAAGGTCAAAGCCCCTTTTCTCTTATTTCAGAATGCAGGACATGGAATAATCTATTTAAGAAAAGCAGATTCTGATTGAATGTTATAAAGAATATCCTAACAATAAGAGTCCTTTGACAATGAAATCTACTGAGAAAGGTGGTGAGCCCCCCTTATTATATGTATTCCACTAAGTCTATAAAACTTTTAAATTTCTACACCAAGCTGGGAGTTGGACTTGATATCCAAAATCACTTTCATGTCCATGATTCTGTGATTCTAAGTGAACCAAATATTCTGACGTATTCTGTATTTGGGTTCTGCCAAAGAACATACAGCAACAGTGTGAAGGGGAAAAAAAGAGGCATGTTTTTTTCTTTGGTTGTCAGAACAATTGCAAAATTTACTATATCCATAGCCATGACTGGTTCATTAAACCATTATGCCATTTATAAAAGCTGATGTTCTGCGATTTTTGCAATAGTCATCTGTGGAACATTACACTGGTTTGCTTTCTCTCAGTCATCAGCTGTTGGCTCAGCTAAAAAAATAAAAAAGCAAGCAGGCCAGCTAAGGAAAGCTTTGCAGTTGTTCTCCTACACGTACATTTGATCTCTCCAACAATATACTGGATATGTGTACAAAATTTTCTTGCATAGCAATAGACCTTCCAATTGCACATTCACAGATGGGGTTACAGAAATAAATCTCAAAATTCTCCTTGGGAAAGAATTTTTTTCCTCCCAAAATCAGCTTTCTCTTGAAAAAAATAATATTTATTGTAACTTCAGAGACTCAGCAGAAAGTGATAGACTTGCATTAAGATCATTTTGTATATTGAGCAGTCAGTTCCATAAGTATTTTATAAATGGGGACATATTCTAAAATAATTAAAAGCAACATTGGCAGCAAATGTGCAAAAGACAGGGCTAAAAGAAAAGAATTCTTAATGTTTACTCTGAAATAAGGTCCAATGAATTCAGTGGTAGTTGCACCTAGTTAAATATTTATTTCTGCCTTAATGAAAAGGCTTCAGCTACAATACAGTAACCAAGTAACATCTGCTTCATCCAAATGATATCTTTGCAGTTGTGTCCATGCAACATATCCAATTATGCAGGCATAACTATTTTTTTTTTGTATTTTCACATATTTTCACATAATCTTACTGCACATGTGCAACAAAGCTCATGAATTCTGTTTTCCATTCACTGCCTATTGAACATACATATTTATATCATTTAAGAAGGGATTATGTCTCAGATACCTTGAAACTGATTATTTAAAAATGTATCCTTCAACTTCAGACTATATCCAAGTTTTTTTTTTCCTTTTCTTGGCAATAATATAGAAGATGCTATTGTCTTCTTTTAAGGTTGTGTTTTTTTTTTTAAGTTCTCTGTCTACAGTTCTGAGATGATCTCCTATCCAAGAACTAAATAGGAGACTAATCTTACTTAGCTTTTTTGAGGTCAGCTAAATTTGTCTAGATACTGATTAGGTGCCATCAAGTTGGTGTTAACTTTTAGCAAACACACAGACAGACTTTCTCCAAGATGATCTGTCCCCATCCTAGGCCTTTAGATCTCCCAATGATGAACTCATTACCATTGTAATCCATCTTGCTGCTGATCATTCTCTTCTTCTTTTTCCTTCCAAGTTTCTCAGCTTTATGGACATTTCAAGTGATGTAGATCTTTGCATAATGTGTCCAAAATACGATAAGTTGAGCCTGGTTATTAGGGCCTTGAGTGAGAATTCTGAATACATCTCTGCTGCACCTAGGGCTTCAGAAACTATGTCCTATCCCTATAAACCAAGAAGGATACTTCAAAGGTCTAGAATCATAGTATTTCTGGGTTATGAAGCTGTAGTTAGTAGCAGCCCATTCACATTTCCTGAAGTAATTCAGGTAGCCTTCAAGTAGCTCTGCATGCCAATATGCAACACAATAACTTTTTTTAGTTCTTTCATTCAGCTTTGCTATAAATTTTAAAGTGCCAACTACCAAGGTTATTTCTTCCCTGTATTATATAAGATGCTTACCATGAGATACAGCAGGTTCAGTATGATAAAGAGATGATTTTTTTCATTAGTATGAAATCAGAGAAGGGAGGAATCCTAAGGAAAACACATGTGGAGTAACTGAAACAATGCATCATTTAGTTTTCAGTCTTTAAAACAAGTAGAAAAAGGGCAGGGCATACAGTAGTTATCTGAACTTGAAAAGTTCACTAGCAGTTAAATGCATGTTGGATCTGCCATTCTAAATATCTGGAAGTTGCTTGCACACAGGGTTGGACACACATGCTCATACTCCAGAACAGTTCCCAACATCATTAGTGATGTATACTTTCAACTTTCCCTTACATACTTGTCAACTGTAGGTCTTGTGCCAATATTTAGCCTTAGATGGAGTTTACCACCCACTTTGGGCTGTATTTCCAAGCAATCCAACTCTGAGAAGGCCTGGTCCCAGCGCACAGGGGGCCACCAGCCTCACACCATCCTCAGTCAGAACTTGGGCTGCCTTGAACTCTCTTTTCAAAGTTCTTTGAAACTATGGCTGAGTCTGTCCATGTGTTATGTGATTAAGGAGTTTTCATCATGTCTTCTACCTTCAACCAGGCTATGGAAAAATTCTGTTTTTCCTGATCCCTTCACAAAATACTGTTTTCTGTCATATTGTCTGGAAGATGGAGGGAGGGGAGAAACAACAATTGATTTAACAATAAAATATTTCAATGAGAATGTTATACATACTTAACTGATACACTGAAATGATTGAGATCAAAATATCTTACCTATCTTAAAAAGTTGTATATATAGATCAGCCATAATTTTCATCATCCTTTTTGAATACTTGAAATAATATATTTATTCACAAATAGCATATAAATGAATATGATCAATGAGACCCATGAAAACTTCTAGAATAAGGAAAACCCTTTATCCTTAAATAGATGAGAAAGACCCCCATTCCTATGTAAATTCACTGAATGATGGAGCAGAGTTCTCCTGTGTAGACTCCTCTAGCTTGGATTACTGGAATGCATTTTATTTGCATGCAAAGCAAATATTGCATGTTTTGTAATGCAGGCTTCATTTCTCGCATTACAGTCTAGAAGCTGCTCCTCTTATTATTGATTAGATTGATATACTGCCTTTATTTTGTACAGCTCAAGGTACCATACATAATGCTCCCTCCTCCTATTTTCCCCACAACAGTACCCCTGTGAAATAAGTGGATTGGGCCGTGGAAGAATGAATAGCCCAAAGTCACCAAGCCAGCTTCCTAAGGGAAGACTAGAACTGTGGAGTCTTCGGTGCTCTCTGAGCCTTGTTGTTTTCTTGCAGACATTTCATTGCCAGGCTAGGCAACATCTTCAGTGCAAAGAAGGAGTCGGCCTTGCTCTCAGTTTATATACTGTGGCTTGCCCTGCTTGTGTTCGTAGGGGTGTTGTTCTCTCTTGAGAGTTCTTTGATTGGGCTGTTGTTTGCTGCTTGGTTGAGTTAATAGTTCCTTGATTAGGGTGTATTGTGCTGTTTGATGGTTCATCTGGTGTTAATCCTAGTGTTGATTTTTGCATATCTGGGTGTTGATTGCTGGCAAGGGAGTGTACTGGTCTTTTGGCTTTTCTATTGTTTCTTTTGAATGGTATGTAAATGTTGTTTACCTCTATGTGTCTGTTGATGGCTGCTTTGTCTGAATGCAGGCTTCCAGGAATTCTCTGGCATTTTTGGATTTGGCTTGGTTTAGGATGCTCACAGTTTCCCAGTTGAAACTATGGTTGAAACTATGGACTAGACTAAGATTAGACTAAACTATGAACTGGACTAAGACTAGAACTTACAGTCTTCCAGTTTCTAGTTGGGCACCTTAACCTCTACACCTAACTGACTCTCAAACTTTTGCTATGAGATTGCTTGTTACTTTACCATCAACAAGTAACCCATCCTGGTGAAAATGAAAATTTTAGCAGTGATCCAAAGGATTCCTTCTGTGTTGGGAAGGGAAGTATATTGATCTACCTTGTTCTTCATATAGGAATTACTTGAGAAGTAATCAGTTTGAAATAGTAAACAATTTGCTGTCCCAAAGAGGAGTTATTCAGAAAGTATCCACACAAGATTTCAGAAATGAAAAAAAATCTGTTCACTAAAGGTTTGAAAGGAAGACAGAAATAACACAGGTGCTTTTAAATTTTTTTCCCATGAGTTCAGGTTGTTACTAATCCATATTAAGATTTGCTAAGCATGCAATATATCTATGTAAGGAGAGATAATAATTTCATAGGGCGGGGTGCCCCAACCAATGCTCTTCAGATGTGTTGTATTTAAATTTCCATAGTTCCCAAAGAGGAAGGGAGTTTAAATTCAATACCACTTTGTACAGCACGAAACTGGGGAAGGCTATCACAGGATTTTTTTCCCCCCTCCTTTGAAAGAGTTAGTCAAAAAGTCAGCATGAACAACTGGCTTTCAGCTCAAAAGAAACACTGGGTGGAGTTGTATTTCCAGGAAATGGGGATGAAAGCTGGATGGCAAAGCTTGCTCCATCTGGAGGAGATAATGTTAATTCAAAATCTATTCATTATGGCTCTTAAAGGAAGAATCAGTGCTGAGCTTTTGCTACTAGCAAGAAGTCAAAGAAGAAAATTCTAATTGTAAACATATTTATTAACTACCACAAGGACAGAAAGGAGGCATTCATTTTTAACACATGTATAACCTTCACCCAAGTGACACTAAATTAAATGAGGATCTGTTGAAGAAGTTGGGAACAGATGGCTGTTAATCAACATTCAGAATAAAAATATAGGACCCAGATGATGAACGCAGTTGCCACTGAAATCAATGAAGTGATCTCATATATAAGAAAGATCCCATTAGTCTCCATATACTTTGCTTGTGGTAATTGTCATTTTAAGTAAGGAAGAAGGGAAACTATTTAAAAAAGCCTTTCTCAACAAGATGCCCTTTGGATCTATTGGATTACTACTTTCATTATCTTCAGCCCAGCACAGCTCAATTCATGTGGCAGGCAGAGTCTCACCTATGTGATAAATGCTATTTTAAAAACAAGTTTGCAATATAGTTTTGTGATGGGAATATAAAATAGTTTTGTTTTTAATTAGAAACACATTGTATTTAAATGCTACACTATATTCATGACTTAGCAAATGGTAACTGTTGGCTGTCTCATGTCAGCAACTACAGAGGACTGGGCTTGGTTAATATCTAGATGGGAAACCTCCAGGCAATGTCAGGGTTGTAGGATAGATTAGGAAGTCATCAGCATAAAGAAGGTTAGAAATGCTTCTGAGCCATGATCTTCTCCAGGACCCCCCACTGGCCATAGGATAGCATTGCAAACCCTAGTTCAATATTGTAAAAAACAATCAGTTGGAGATAAATTATTATAAAACCGAAAGTATGGTATTTGCCAGAATACTTAAAAACTATTTCTGGCACATCAGTAAGGTTTTTATTGTGCAAACGTCATGCTTTAAACATCTGAGGGTAGTACTACATGTCTCACAAGTCAAAGGCACATGGTTGCTTTGACTACATAAAAGTGGTCAGTGGTCATCTTGTGATTCTGCTGGATGGGAAGGGGGGATGACATTGTCTTCCAGTGATTCATAAATTAGTCAGGCTAAATATTTGGCCCATTTTATGTATGGAATGTAGCTTGGACTATTTTCCAACATTACTTCTTGGAATGTCTCCAGTCCAAATTCCTCAGGGGAGCAGTTCAAGTGTCTTATTGGGTTCTTAAACTTTTAATCAGGTATGATGAAGATAAAGACCATAGTGTAATGGTTGCCTAATCCCAAATACTCAGTCTCACAAGCTCGGGCTTAAAGATAACTGATTTATTAAAGGAATAGTATGCAAATACAGAGAAAGCTGAGAATGAGCAAAAGCGCGCCAAATACAAACTTAAAAGCCTTGCCCTCAATCCAGTCCCGCCCTCAGCACCCGTCAGCACGCACCCCCTCCCAAGTGCTAGCAACCGTTACACGCGCCTGGGAAAGTAACCTTGAGTAGGATTGCAAACCCAAACATACATTCCAAAGTTCCAAAACAAAGCAGAGCACCTGAATGGAAAATACCAGCAATGAGCAAGCCGGGAATACACGGAAAAACGGTTTGACATGTGAAACGTTACGATGTTAACAGAACATTGAAACAGGGAACAGGGAACATGACATATTGCCCCCCCCCCCGGAACAATGCTAAGGAGCAGGTTTGTCCGGGTAGGTAGAGTGAAAACGAGCGACAAGGCGAGGTGAGCGAACATCGGGAGCAGAAACCCATTCAGGATGAATGAGGGAAATGTTTCCAGCGAACGAGGTACTGCAAAGTGGAACGCTGGCGGCGGGAGTCAAGGATTTCAGTAACCTCGAAGTGCTGTTGGTCATCAACCATAATTGGAGGTGGTGGAGCTAGTTGTGGATGCCAGCGGTCCGACAGCAGGTATGGTTTGAGCAAGCTGCAATGGAAAACAGGATGTAAGCACTTGAGGTTATGGGGTAAATCAAGTTTGAAAGTAACAGGGTTAATTTGTGCAACAATGGGAAAAGGACCAACAAATTTAGGACCAAGTTTTTTCGAGGGTTGTGGCGATTTGATGAATTTGGTGGATAAGTAGACTTTATCTCCTACAGCAAAAGTAGGCTCGCGAGAGCGTTTGGCATCGGCATGTCGTTTGTAGGTGGTTTGGGCATGGTTTAGAGCATGTTGAATATTGAACCATGAGTCTTTGAGAGTGTCAGCCCAGTCAGCGAGAGAGGCTGGTAGGGGCTGCGGGTGCGGGAGTTCAGGTATGGGAACAAACTCACGCCCGAAGACAGCTTTAAAGGGAACTTGACCAGTGCTTTGATGAACGGCGTTGTTATAAGCAACTTCAGCAAATGGAAGTAAGTCCACCCAGTTGTCCTGTTGGTAATTGACAAAAGCTCGTAGGTATTGTTCCAGTGTATAATTAACTGCTTCAGTAGATCCATCCGTTTCCAGATGCCATGCGGTGGAAAGGGCTTGTTTGGTGCCAAGCAGTTTCAAAAAGGCCCACCAAAATTGTGACATAAATTGTGTGCCTCTGTCACTCACCAAATGGGCGGGGATTCCGTGAAGGCGGTACACGTGAACGAGGAATAGGCGGGCCAGCTGTTGCACGGTGGGGATAGATGCGCATGGGATGAAATGAGCTTGTTTAGAAAAAAAATATTTCACCACCCAAATGACAGTTTTTCGTTGGCTGGGTGGGAGGTCGACAATAAAATCCATAGATATGTCCTGCCATGGAAAGGATGGGGTTGCTACAGGTTGGAGGAGACCTTGAGGCTTGCCAGTCTTGCGCTTTGTAGCCGCACAGACAGGGCATGCAGTGACATATGCTTTGAGGTCCTTTAGTAAAGTTGGCCACCAGAATTGACGCCTAACTAGGTGAAGGGTTTTAAGATATCTGAAATGTCCAGCCAGCTTGTTGTCGTGGCAACGCTGGAGGATCGTCTTTCGCAAAGCGTCAGGGACATAGAGACGATCGTTTCGCCAGGCAAAGTTGTCAGTGAAAGTTACAGTGTGTAGGTTTGCTTGCAACCAAGTATCAGTTTTGAGGTGGAATAGCAACTGTTGTTGCAAGTCTGATGGAATTGGCAAGCGCGGTGAAGAGGAGGGAGGCGGAGCGGCTTGAGGCTGAGTTTGTTGTGCTCGCGCTTGGCTGCGTGTCACCGTTGGCCCTGGGCCAGCATCTTGGGGTCTGCATGATAAAGCATCAGCTAAAAAGTTTTTCTTGCCTGGTATGAATTTGAGGTGAAATCAAAACGACTGAAAAATTCAGCCCAGCGAAGCTGTTTGGGGCTGAGTTTTCGACTGGTGCTTAATGCTTCCAAGTTTTTATGGTCAGTCCAGACTTCAAAAGGGTGTGAAGCCCCCTCTAATAAGTGGAGCCAAGTTTCCAAAGCGGTTTTTACAGCAAAAGCCTCTTTTTCCCAAACATGCCACCGTCTCTCTGTTTCCGTGAACTTACGGGAGAGGTAAGCACAGGGTTTTAAGGAGTCAGACTGGTCCGACTGAAGCAGCAGTGCCCCAACGGAGAAATCAGAGGCATCCACCTGTACCACGAAAGGCTTAGTGGGGTCAGGATGCTGCAAAATGGGTTCGGTAGTGAAGATTTGTTTGAGCGCATCAAATGCCTGTTGGCAAGTTGGAGTCCATTTAAGGAGCGCTCCTGGGTTCTTTGATCGTCGCGTATCCCCCTGAGCTTTAGTTTTTAACAGTTCAGTAAGGGGGAGGGCGATTTCTGCAAAATTTTGGGCAAATGCCCTGTAGAAATTGGCGAATCCAAGGAAACTTTGTAATTGCCTCCTGGTACGGGGAGGCTCCCATGCTACAATAGCTTCAACTTTGGCAGGGTCCATTTCAATACCCTTTGTGGAAATCCTATATCCTAGATAATCGATTTGTGATTGATGGAAGGCACACTTGGACAGTTTAGCATACAATTCAGCTTTTCTCAACTTAGTAAGCACTTGACGCACCAGGTGAATATGTTCTGACATGGTTTCAGTATAAATCAATACATCATCCAAATACACCAGTACTCCCTTAAACAGGTGGTCGTGCAAGACCTCATTGATAAGTTGCATAAAAACTCCAGGTGCCCCCGACAGCCCAAAAGGCAGGACTTTGTATTGGAAAGCCCCAAGGGGACAGTTAAATGCTATTTTCCACTCATCCCCTTCTCTTATGCAAATGCGAAAGTAGGCTTCTCTTAAATCCAATTTTGAGAAGATTTTGCCTCTGGCCAGATGTGATAACATATCTTTGATCAGGGGCAAAGGATATTTATTTAATATTGAGACTGCATTGAGCCCGCGGAAATCGGTACACAGCCTCAACGAGCCATCCTTTTTTGGTCTAAAGAGAACAGGGGCCCCCACCGGGGAGTTTGCAGGCTCAATGAAACCCCTAGCCAGGTTTTTGTCAATGAACTCCCTCAGCGTATTTAGCTCCTTAGGAGACATGGGATAGATTTTTGGGTGAGGTAACTTTACATTAGGGAGAAATTCAATGGCACAATCTGTTTTTCGGTGAGGTGGCAAGCGATCTGCTTCCTTCTCCCCAAACACATCAGCCAGATCCTGGTATTGTTTAGGCAGTCCTTCAAGCGGCTGAAGTGTTTGTACAGTTGTGTTAGCCACCCGACCTCCCTCCATGTCCTCTAACAAGTCCTTTTCTGGTACTTTATAAAATCCATCAGCAAACGTTACAGTTCTATGCAGCCAGTTGATAAAAGGGTTTTGTTGCATGAACCAAGGCATTCCTAAAATAACCAAAGGCCCCCCCACTGGAGCTATGACAAAAGGCAATTTCTCCCAATGGGTACCCATCTGTAAAGCAACCAGTCCTGTAGAGTGGGTGACTGCCTTTCCCCCCGCCATGGTTCCATCCAATTGCGTGAAGATCATGGGCCGTGGCAAAGGGAACGTGGGCAGTTCTAGGGCAGCTACAACATCAGGATGCATCAGCGAACGAGAACACCCCAAGTCCAGCATGGCCCAGACTTCGACAGTTTTGGTTCTAGAGCCCAATTTTACTTTGACAGTCATTGTAGGGAAGTTCCCACTCACCGAATCGTGGTCGCGCCTGGTTTCTTCCACCTGCCCAATGGCGCCCTTCAGGGCAGGTGGAAGGCTTTTCCCGCCGGCTGGTCAAATTGTAATTCTTCTTCCTCTTCCCCGAATGGAAGGTCTGGAGGGTCGAGTTCAGTGCAGGCAGCCTTCATCTTGCGCGGCAGGGATGGCGATTTTCCTGGCGCTTTCCCGGGCCATTCCTCTGGTCGGCATCTTGGGCACGAAGTGGCACGATGCCCATCTTTCCCGCATCTTAAGCACTGCCCTTTCGCAAATCGTCGTTCCCTTTCTTCCTCCCAAGTTTTTGGTTTAGGGTGACTCGAATATCCAGAAGCACGAGCTCCCTTAGCAACTCGGGTTTGTCTCAGTTCCTTGCTATGGGCATACATTTGTAGAGCACTTTCCGCACTGCCGGCCAACTGAATCCAGCCGTATAACGTTTTAGGATCGTCCCTACACAAAGCCAATGGAGGATTTCCGCCCTTGCTTGAACATCTCCACCAAAGTCGACTGGGACCAGTCCTCCACCTTTCCCGCCAGGGCTTTAAATTCCAAAGCGTAGTCTGCGACAGAGAGGGTTCCTTGGTAAAGTTTTCTCAGGGAGTTTTTCGCTCTCTCTTGAGCCAATGGGTCTTCAAAGTGCTGTTTTAGTGACTACAGAAACTCATCAAAGTCCTCTAACTCTGTGGCCTCAGCTTGGCACAGCTGTACGTACCAATCAGCTGCCCTCCCCTTCAGCTTGTTGGCAATAAAATTAATCTTGCCCTGTTCAGAATGAAAACTTCGACCCCAATCCTCCATATAATGTCTAGCATTTGTGATGAAGAAGGAGAGCATGGTAGGGTCCCCATCAGACTTCACCCCAAAGGGTGGGAAGGTCCTTACCGGCTCCACCAGTGGTGGCCGATCTTTGGATGCCCTCGACTCCCTTCCTCCCAATTGTCGGGGAGCCCGAGTCTTACTTCTTCCCCTGAGTGACAGGGACCTCTGTCTTGGGAAAACCAGCTGAGAGGGGTCCTTTTCCCAGTCTTCCTGTAGGGACCCCGGGCCTCTGGGGATATCCTTTTAGAGGGTTACTATCATATTCATTTTGTCCTCTATTGCTTTCATGTGGGCAGGGGTGACAGGCTCTTCTAAGGGTCTATTGGTCACCACCACCCTCGGCGATAAGGGGATTTCGGGTTCCCAGGATGGCTGTGGAGATCCCCTCCCCGGTGCTGCTTCCACTTCGGGTTGGGGTTGGGGTACACCCCCTGTGGCGCCCTGCACTGCCAACAATAGATCATCCAGTTGGACATCCCGCCTCTCCCGACGTGCTGCCCTTTGCGCTCTCGAAGTTGGAGCTATCAGAGTCTTCGTCGAGTCTGGCTCTTCTTCGCTCCCTTCACCCTCGCGAAGCGGAGGTTCGATCATCGCTAGCGCTCCTCTTTACCCAAACGTTGGATGGGGCTAGCGGAAATGATATAAATGATTCTCAGCTTTATGTAATGGTTGCCTAATCCCAAATACTCAGTCTCACAAGCTCGGGCTTAAAGATAACTGATTTATTAAAGGAATAGTATGCAAATACAGAGAAAGCTGAGAATGAGCAAAAGCGCGCCAAATACAAACTTAAAAGCCTTGCCCTCAATCCAGTCCCGCCCTCAGCACCCGTCAGCACGCACCCCCTCCCAAGTGCTAGCAACCGTTACACACGCCTGGGAAAGTAACCTTGAATAGGATTGCAAACCCAAACATACATTCCAAAGTTCCAAAACAATGCAGAGCGCCCGAATGGAAAATACCAGCAATGAGCAAGCCTGGAATACACGTAAAAATGGTTTGACATGTGAAACGTTACAATGTTAACAGAACATTGAAACGGGGAACATGACACATAGCTTGGTTCCTAATCACCTTTATATTCCTACCGGAGGGCCTTGAGATCTTAATTATAATTACAATTACAGATAGATGTTCTTGAAAGCAAAATGCAGACACATTGTCTTTCTGTACAAGGGTACTTAATAGAGGCTATGATCAGGCAACATTACTTATCAGATGATGCATTATGGCCATGGAGTGCCAAATTGACCTATGCAAGTCTTCTAAATTTCTCATGAATCAATACCTCCTAAAAGCAGCCTCAATAAAACAATTAAAGTACAGTGCTTTTCCCTCCACAATGTTAGAGGAGACATTAAAAAAAAGGACATTATCCAGATAGACTGTGTCCCTGTGGAGATGAGAATGTTGAAACAACAGAGCATGTTATAATTTTTAGGCTGAAACATTTGCCATCACAACATTTGATTGGCTTACAGATTTTTGTTCCACTGCTTCCCCCAAACTTAAGTATTTCTTTTGAAAAGCTACTTAGAAATTATGAAAACAGTTTCAAAAACACCACACACACCTTAGAAAAATTAATTTGCCTTAAACTGTGTTTCTTTTTATCTTGGAATTGAGTAGAAGTTCATACAGTATCTGTAGGAATTCTTGCTGCTAAGCAAAAACTGTCCAGTTGCATTTCCACAAAGATTAAATAAAAGTTCCAATCAATCACACAATCTCACTAGTAAACTGTGGAAACCCTCCTGCTTTCTTTCTCTCTTCTGAAGCTCTGGAATGGGTTCTCAGGCCAATCCAGCTCATACTTCGGCTTGAAAGGTGAGTTTAAGTCTTTCCAAAGTCAGCTGGGTTTATTTAGTCAGAGCAGCTGATAGAATTCCCTGTCCCTTTTTTCATCGTTCATCCCAGTCACTCATGGAAACATGGCTTTCAACTTTAAAATTAGGGTGTCTTAGATCCCCATCCCCACCTTCTAATAATGTACAGATTTCTTTTATGCCCATCAGTTCATGATTCCATGCTATGGGATCATCTTTTTGCTCATACAATGTGCTGAACATGACATAGCCTATAATTATCTTAAGAGTTTTTACATTTAAATTCAATTCTCTCTAAAGTTTAAAGTGGACATTCTGATACAAATAATGTAAGAAGACCCATAAATAATAATGCAGCTTTCATTATGCACATTATGCAATAAGTAAATCTATCCTTAGAATACTATTGAAATTCTTGGAACTGATTGAAATATAGTTATTTATTATTATCCCCTAATAATATCATGAGAATTAAGACGATTTTAGTTACTTGATATTAATTATTTATCTCCTCCCCAATCCAAAATTTATATTAGAAAGGAAATCTAATCCTGCTTTAAATGAAAGGCTTAGTTACCTGGAAAGGGAGATTATAGGGCTAATCTTTAGCAGTTGCAGTTCAGCATTTCACGGGATATTATAAAAGAAATGCAAAGTCAGATTAGAAGACAGAAAAGTCCACACAGTATGATTAACTTATTTCAATGGTTCTAGAAAAGTTTTGCACAACATACAATAGTAGCAGGTCTGGAAAATAGCATATATATCAATAAAAGACAAAAATAGCCTAGAAGTAATAGAAATAGAAATAGTAATGATTATGATTAAAGAAGCATGAGCCTTATTACAGATAATCAGAATCTCTGTCTGTATGAACCTGGTTTTGGTGTTTGTCATTTGCTATTAACTTGCAAGAGTTAATTATATAAACTCTTGTATAAAAATAGATCTTATTCAAAAAATAAAATAAAAAGAAATTATATATTGCTGTTTGAACTCCTCTCTGTCTGCACAGCAGTTTGAATGACCTACTTTTCAAAACCTCATGATTTTTGTTTTTTCTGTGCTATTAATTTCTTCATATGTTAATATGCCTGAAATTGTTTATTCTGTCATATCAGTCAAATCACAGATATGTGGATTCTGAGGAATAGCACATATAATACATAATACAGTTGGTATATAAAAGATGATTATTCTGGGTATTAAATGTAGGTATATATTGAAAAAGGTAACTTGGCAGTCACAAATTTAACCATGTTTTTTTCATTTAGAGCAATATACTTTTTGCACAGAGTTTTGATTTCCTTATTTTTGACCTACTTCTCCAGATCTCCTATTACTAGAGTTACAAGTATTGGCCATCTTATAAAAAGGATTCATTTGCTTAAGCATCATTTAATACCATTGTGACTATAGTTGGTCCAGAACACTCAAGAGAATTCTGTTCCCAATTCAATTTTGTTGGAATCACAATATTAATTTCGAGAAGAGAATTTGGTTCCATGATCAAAATAATCAGAAACACTTATACCTTCATACTTAATGAGTATTTGCTGTACACTGCACAACATAGATATTATATTAATATCTTGTCAGATTAGACAGCATGCTAGACAGTATCTTAAATACAAAAACTGTTAATGTGGAATTTGCAAGGACGTGTGAAAAAGTATCTAAAAAGCCCCAGAGCATTATAGAAAAACTCACTACTCTTTGCCTTCAATGTTCCTTCATATTACTTTATTTTTAGCAGAGATAATACTTTATGTCTTCCTGCTTGCAGCATTATTACAGTTTGCAGGAACTGTAATCCAGTAACCCAGATTCACACTTTAATTGAGCATTTGATCAGTGATTCCTTAAATCCCCATATTTAAGGTTCAGATCAGCATCTTATGTAAAAGCAATATTAGCTGTATCACAATCTTGTCAAAATGTAAAGAATGTACCGAATTTCAGAACTATGGTATATCTTTTTTTAGAATTCACTGCCAAGTTCATAAGAAATTCTGGTGTGGAAGGGCTCAGAATTTTTTAAATTGTTATACATAATTCTGTCTACCCATAGTGGTTGTAATCTGCAGGATTAAACTTTGACAAATTCTAGTCAATCATAATTACAGAATTTGCTGGTATCTTAATATATTTTATTATACATAACAAAATAAACATATTCACTGCAGCATTTCAAAGAAAGATAATTTTTAGAAGTGACATGAGAAGGAGAACTATTAGCTATTCTACCCATTACAATCTCATTTTTAGAAGGCCATTATCAGATTTAATATGTTTTGAAAGTAGACATCCACCTATTATTTGTTTATTTGTTTGCTTATTTACTTACTGACTTATACAATTTATATGGTTTTCCATCTGGCTCACACTACGCTGGATGATTTACAATACATTAAAACCATACAATAACGGAGAGGCATGTCTTTAAGGCTTTTGTGGCCAACCATACCTCAGGTGAAATGCTGTTGCAGAAGGCAGGTGCAACAACAGACAAGGTATGACTCCTAGATCTCACTAGATGACTTTGTGTCATGGAAGGGACCTGGATTATGTCCATCCTACTGGATCATAGGATGAGCAGAAACAGCCAGAGTCAGGCAGTCCCACAAATAACCTGGCCCTGTGCCATGTACATCATTATTGGTAATAAGTAGTAATTTGAATCCCAGCTGGAAGCCTACTACAAGCCAATGTAGCTTGCAGAGCAGTGATGTTACATAGGTATATACTGGTGTGCCTCAAGCTGCCTGCACCACTGCATTCTGGGACTTGCAACTTCTGAATGCACTTCAAGGGCAAACCCATATAGAATTCCTAGCATTAGTCCAAGGAAGAGATTATTAAGGTAGGAGTGACCATGAGCAGGGCCACCTGAACTAGGAATGGGCACAATTGGTGTACAAATTAGATGTATGCAAAGGCCTTCCTAGCCATAGCTGCTGTCTGCTTCTCAAATAGCAGCTGTGACTAAAGAATACCCCCTAAATTGCACACTAACTCTGTCTGGGGAAGTGTGGACCCATTCAGAGTTAAAGATGGAACCTTTCCAGATCCTGACGGTCCTAAAACCAATAGTCATTCAACCCTTTCTAGGGTTGAGCTGAAGTCTGTTCTTCCACACCCATCCAGACTCTTATAGCCTCCAATACTGACTGGAAGTGGCCTTAAAGGATGAAGGAAAAACACAATAGAACAATGCCCAGCTCCTCAATTCCCCAAACTCTAAGCTGGTCTGGAACAATACCATGACTGTATTTGCCCTACTTCTTTTTGCCCAAGAACAATAATGGTGATTTTGAAAGTAAAGAAATAATGACATATCAAATTAACTAAGGAAGTTTAGAAATAATATTTATGTATAATAAAGCAAATAACCCTCAGTTATTTCAGGTGCTATTGATTACTGCAAGAACATCATCAGCTTTAAAGGAGAAAACAATATAATTATATTTAATATGAGCAGGACATATGAAACAGAGAAAAACAAGCCAGTTGGAAAGTGCTGTTCCAAGGTGGATCTCAGTGCTTGCATCTATGATTCAAATATGGTGAGAGCAGATTTATTTTCTATTGAAACATTGCAGCAAAATTAAACCAGGAGGTTTATATTCAACAGTCTTTTTAAGTCTTCTAACCTCTGTGAACAGATCTGCTTTTTCTGGAGGTTTATATTCTAACTCTTCCAGAATTCTTCACAGGGCACTTTAATATTTTTATGTGGTCACATTGTACATACTGTGCAGTGCTTCACATTTGATTCCAGGAAATTGTTTCAGAGAATGGAGGAGTTGGCACATAGAACCTATTGACAAAGGAGCTGAGATTGTACTCAGCAACTGCATAATTCTGAAAGTGTGTGTGTGTATGGGTGTATTTGTGTGTGTTTGTGTGTGCGTGCGTGCGTTAGACAGAGAAAGAGAATTATACATTCCCCACACATATGCACACAATTGGCCAGCCATTTTGAAAATGCAGTATTGTTCAATTATATATACCCCACAATACTGCCCAGATATATTTGTACAATATTATGCCATGTGCCCAGATATTTGTATAATGCCACATGCTTATACTACTTAGCAATTTGAACTCTATAAACTGCCCTTCATAAAATACTGTACTTCCACATTTAAAATGTCATAAGCCCTGTGAAGACAGGAGATTTGTGGTTTTTAGTGATCAAATGGATTTAGTATGATAAAATATTCCAACTAATTAAATATTAGTGGTACTGGATAGGTACTATATGGGTTATTTCTCACTGAAGGTCTGTAAATTCCTGTTTGGATGAGCAAAGAGGTAGAGAGAGATCTTGCTCTTGAATTTCTGCCACAATTTAACGTCATAGAAATAAGAACACCCACAAGGCAAGACCTCCAGTTTTTAATAGAGTAAAATATCTTTCTTTACTTCACAAAAAGAGCTTTGTTCATCTTATCCAAATTAGACCATCTACCTAGTGATATGAATTTCTAAGCATTGCACAGTTTCTCATACACAGTTTAGTATGAGGCAAAATAGCAGCCATGCTTCATGGATTATTACAATTAGGATGTGATCTAGCAGAATAGTACAAGCACTGATGTGTTGTGCTACCTATTTTCATGAATTATTTTCTAAATAGTATATGGATGGAAATAATCCATCCATTTTAAAAAGCAGTACTATACTTTATCAAAGAAGAGTGCTATTGTGGGAAGAAGTCTGATGAAGTTCCAGGTAAATTACAGGAAAAATGGCCCAATTACAGAGCAACACATTTTACCTAGATATTACTATCAAACAAATGGGAAATGAAGCAAAAAAATAGAAAATTAGTTTTTGATATATTACTATATTTTACACAAATGATTTTTTTGTGTGAAATAGCAATGTTATGTCACACTGATCTTTGACTTTGACACATATAATATAACCTAGGAAAAAGGACATGTCAGATTTTATAATTTGAGCAGAAACAAAAATTACTTGTCTCATTAAATTTCAGACTCATTTGGAACCATCTTTAAAGAAATGTACTGTAGGATAAATTGTTTTATCAATAAATAAAACAGGCTGGGTTTAATATCATGCTTAGCCATAATGTGGCCTATTTCAATTTGACTTACCAGGTTGTGTGATACAAGCTGCTTGTCTTGTAAATCTTGCTCTATGGCTTAAAGTTAGGTGTGAACCCATCCATGCTACTTTTTCAATAAGCAGAAATAAAACCATATCGTGACTAAGTATACACTTTCCATAGACTGTTGCCAAGTACAGTAACATTTGGTTCCAGTCTGAGGTGGTAGTGTCCGTTGCCATTGGTGGTCTTGGAACTAGTTAGTGTATGGGGTAGATTGTTGTAATTTCAAGACCCAGGGCAAGGACTCAGAGCATGATGTAATATCGTAGTGCCTGTCAAGGGCAGCCTTGCTCCAAGAAAGACACGGACTCACTTAGAGGGTCTAAGGATTCCGGCTTTATTGGAACAGTATGCATGCAATGAAAAAGACGGGAATCCTTATGTGTTGGCAGGGTGTCCTGTTTATACCCCAGTGGCGGACCTTGTCCTACTCCACCCCCTGTTGACCCTTGAGCCAGGACCGGATGGGTGCTTGGGACTGTGATGTGTCTGATGATGGGCGATTCCGGCGATCTCCGGCATTCTCCTTTGTTTCCTCGCCTTCGTCCGGTGCAGGTGCATCCCTCGGGGTAATGGGAAGGAGTTCCCCCGATCTTTCTATGGGTGCCAAGTCTGGTCTGAGGTGCGTTTGGTGATTCCTTTATGGATATGGGTGCTTGAGGGATATGTGAGTGATTAAGGGATTATGCTTATCCCTTCCTCTTTCCTAATGTGCATGTTCCCCATTGTGATGCACATATGCCTTACAACGGGGAACATGACAGTGCCCAAGGGCACTTGGTAAGACCTATCTGTCTTCTCAGATCTAAGCAGAGCACAGAAACCTATCCAAACAGCATGCAACCATGATTACAGCAAATAATCTTTTCCTGAATAACAAGGAATGCTGTGAGCAATTTGGCTGGAGACCGTGGAACGTACCATTTCAGAAAGCAGGCACTGTTTCACCCTCCTTAAGCCTCTGTATTAGATGTTATTGATAAAAGGTACTCTTCTCTTTCACTGAATTTTACTGTACATCAAGAGATACTTTTTTTCCCCATCCCTTTTCACCAAGATACCCTTTTACAAACCTCACCTGGTTATGCAGGGAGTGGGTGGGGTAGAAGGGCTTACAGCCATTTGAGAGTAAACTTTTACTTTTGTTAGCATAACATAAACAATATATATGTTTTTTTTTAAATTTAAATGTAATTGGTATAAACTATCTTTGACTAAAATGCTTGATAACATTTACATTCATGCATATCATATCTTTTTTGAATTAATATGCAGCTTATGCTTAGTATCATATCTATGAATTTTTGTCCTATGCTTCTTCACAGCACATTGTATTAAGATTAAGGCTGATAGATAATAGCCATAGTTTCATAGACTTTTTGCAGGCTTATATTCATCAAAAATGGTTCTACCTTTTATTTCTTAATGTTTTCAATAAAGCATATCAAAGGCAGGAAATATTTTTTTGCTTTATTTTTTTAAAGGGGATAAGAGTCAATGGAATTAAAGAAAATTACTATAAATGAGATATAATCTAGCTTAAGTCTACTGGGCTTCATCCAATGCAAAATAAATAAAAAGTAAAACACAGCTCTGCAGTTCTGGAGATATCTGACAAATCAATTAAAACCAACATTTACTGCAGTGAAAATCAAATATATCCTTTGCAGCTAGAGGAATAAGCCTTAACAAACAGTAGACTTTCTCCATTTGGACCATATTACCTAAATTAGAAAAAATTAACAAGTCTGCACAATTGTTACTTTTATCAAGTTTACAAGCTGTCTGATGAAACATCAATGCTAATTCAACTGACAAGAGACGATTGTCTTATTTCACTAGAATTTCTCAGTTATGAATGGAAGGAGAATATATTAATGAAATAATATACATATAGCAGCAATTATTTCAGAATGAAAATGCATGTTTTATGCTATGAATAAAACTAAATTGCTTTAAAATAATCACTTGGTTTGATTTCATAGCATGACATAGAAGAAAGATTTAAGGTATGATAAACAGAACACAGCACTTATAACTCCAATATTTACCCTAAGCAAACTAAGATATGGGAGAAGAAGTACATGGTAAGCACTATATTAAGCAACCTAGACTAAATGATTCATTGTTTACTGATTGATTTTTATCTATGTTCATAAAGTATACACTTATCCATACGTACATACACTAGTATACAACCAAGAATGGAAATTCAGTGCCCCCTAGAAGCTGTTTTAGTCATACAGGATTTGTGGTTTGAAAGGCACTCATTTTCTGATGTGGCCCATTAGCCAAGCAACAGGATATGTCACATGTATAGACTTCTGATGGAGATTACCTTTCCTATAATCAGTTCCTTCATGTGACTTTTGCTTGGTAAGTTTTACAGTGTTTTCTTAGGTCAAGAAAAATTGAAGTGCCAGATTACTTTGCAGCCAGGAACAGTCTCCTTATCTTTTGACTGCTTTATTGCTTATTTAATAAGTATAAAACTCCTATTGTCCTCTGGCCTACATTGCTGCTCTGTGGTGATAAATTATGGGTCCAAAAATGAGAAGATGCACTATTTAATCTTAGAGGAGGCAGCTTCTCAGAGCTGAAGAACATTTGAATGCCAAAGTACAACAGAAAAATAACAGACAGAGAAAGTTATATGGAGTTGCCCTACATTTTAAAACCTCTTTCTCATAAGTTACCTTTTTGGAATGACTGGATTCATAGAAATTGGAATGTCATCATGGTCCCTCTGATCTTTTGCTAGGGACTTGGTTATTTCTTTAACTGACAGTTTAGTTGTATTTCCAGCATCAAAGGCTACAAGTCATAACTGGAAGGCATTGGAATGGAAATACTTTATAATTCTCTCTTAATAAATGTGTTATCCAGACCACACATCCTGATCTAGCATGATATATGACCATAGAGTGTATATGTGTTAAAGGAAAAAAAGACAGAAACATATTTCATGAATATTCATGATAAGCAGGTTTATAAATGCAAAACTTCTTCATGATTACTGGCAAACTAATAAACATATTATGTGTGGACCATAACAAATTGTGGCAAGTTCTTAGTGGTATGGGGATACCAAGTCATCTTGTCTGCCTCCTGAAGAATCTGTATAACGACCAAGTAGCAACAGTAAGAACAGACCACGGAACAACAGACTGGTTTAAGATTGGGAAAGGAGTATGGCAGGGCTGTATACTCTCACCCTACCTATTCAACTTGTATGCAGAACACATCATGCGACAAGCTGGGCTTGAGGAACCCAAGGCTGGGGTTAAAATTGCTGGAAGAAACATTAACAATCTCAGATATGCAGATGATACCACTTTGATGGCTGAAAGCGAAGAGGAACTGAGGAGCCTTATGATGAAGGTGAAAGAAGAAAGTGCAAAAGCTGGCTTGCAGCTAAACCTCAAAAAAAAAACAAGATTATGGCAACCAGCTTGATTGATAACTGGCAAATAGAGGGAGAAAATGTAGAAGCAGTGAAAGACTTTGTATTTCTAGGTGCGAAGATTACTGCAGATGCTGACTGCAGTCAGGAAATCAGAAGACGCTTAATCCTTGGGAGAAGAGCAATGACAAATCTCAATAAAATAGTGAAGAGCAGAGACATCACACTGACAACAAAGGTCCGCATAGTTAAAGCAATGGTGTTCCCCGTAGTAACATATGGCTGCAAGAGCTGGACCATAAGGAAGGCTGAGAGAAGGAAGATCGATGCTTTTGAACTGTGGTGTTGGAGGAAAATTCTGAGAGTGCCTTGGACTGCCAGAAGATCAAACCAGTCCATCCTCCAGGAAATAAAGCCAGACTGCTCACTTGAGGGAATAATATTAAAGACAAAACTGAAATACTTTGGCCACATCATGAGAAGACAGGACACCCTGGAGAAGCTGCTGATGCTAGGGAGAGTGGAAGGCAAAAGGAAGAGCAGCCGATCAAGGGCAAGATGGATGGATGATATTCTAGAGGTGATGGATTCATCCCTGGGGGAGCTGGGGGTGTTGACGACCAACAGGAAGCTCTGGCGTGGGCTGGTCCATGAAGTCACGAAGAGTCAGAAGCGACTACATGAATAAACAACAAAAATAAACGTACAGGTTTCACGGAAACCAAAGTCTGGAAATAAACATTATTACTCACATGGATTGTGTCATGGGACAAAAGAAAGTAGCCTCAAAAACTTCACTAGATAGAAAATATTTGAGAAGGGAAACTGTTTGTCCCTTGCTAGATGATGTGAAGTGATTCAGCTATTCAGAAAAATCTACTAAAATTTGGCATAGTTCAACATTCTGTACAGTTGGGTTCATGTTGATTAACCTTTGATTCTTTGGATATCTGCCCAAAAAATACATATGGGACTTAGAACTACTCTGGTACAAGAGTCAAAGGATTTCAAATCAAAGCAAGTTTATAACTAGGCTAGGTTGACTCAGTAGTCTGATAAATGAAATTAAGAAACACAGTCATATTCTGGACGCTGGGCTTTCTTCCACTGATGCAGTGGTAAAGTTCCCACCTTTAATGTCTGTTTTTTTTTAACCAAAGTAAAGGTGTTAACAAGTTAAAGGAAAATAAAAACATGACTTAAGTAGTGGAAGACATAAGACACATCCAAAGGAATCAACAAACACTATTCAGCCAAGAATTGATAAAATACAGTCTAGCTACTGGTTAACCCAGATTGTAAATTGCTTAGAACATGCTTTTTACGTTTCCTACTTATCTGTGGATGCACATTTTAAGCCAACAGTTTTTTCATCGCCAGTTAATAGTTCCTTATATTGTTAACATTTTCCAATTCACATTCCCTCTGGCAAAAGAATCTGCACAAATAAGTAATTTCCAGTTTGAGTATTTCGAAATGTTCTTTCCGCTAACCAGAGTAACAGGATTGTGAAGTAACCTGACAGAAAAAAAGAGTCTTTATAGTTCATAGGCTACATGAAGATCTCCAAATATTTTAATGCAACATGGGGACCAGTCTCCTTTAACTTAATACCTTTCAGATACCATACATTTTCAATTCCTATAATTCCTAGCCAAAATGGCCTTTGAATAATACTAGTTGGACATCCAGTGCATCTATATATTCCAGACTGGATGAAGCTTCTGTAGAATGTTGTTAAATGCCTGAAAATTTAAAACCAAAATTAAAATGGGTCACATATCAGATAATTCCATTTTCTTAGAATGTTAAGGGCTTCGTTTTCTTTGAACATCTGAGTTATTTCTTTACTAAACACAAATGCCTCTTGTTTAGAAATAACCATGCTCCCTCAAGTGAAACATTTTTCCAAATACTAGATTTAAATAACACTGTACATTATTGTATGTACAACCTGTGGATGATTTATATTTTCAAAAGAAACAAGGCATTCTGCTGCTTCCAATGCATTAAGGCAAAAGATTTATACAGTCTGAAGAAACAGGAATACAGAAGCACTATGTTCTCCACAGTCACGATCTATAGTGCCCAAGGCTTCACAGATGCATCTGGCACCTGAGGCAAAACATCCCACATGCATTTTTTCTCTCTCTTTGACTGTATAAAAATATATTAGCTATATTAAGTAACTAATAATTTGCTTCCCAACTAAAATTAATTGAGGTTAGGGCTGGTCCTGAGTATGAAGCAGTCTTCTTAGAATGGAACCACTTTGGACTACAATGATTTCTCACACACAACATTAAAAAACCCTTTCTGACATGTAGAGAGCTAATTCACTATGGGCAAGGCTGGGTTATAATGTTTGGATCGTGCTATGTTTCTTTTATTCAGATTCCATGTTCTGCACGAAATATATAAAATAATAGCAGTAAATGATTTCCTTCTTCCTTCCCTGATTGAAGCAATCCAGGAAATAAAGGAATGGCAAAATCTTTTCTTCCCTGAATGAAATGAAAATGCATTTTTAATACTGTCTATTAGATATAGATATTACCTTAACAGATAACAGACTGAAGAAATGCAGGGGGCATTTTGGTCTGCAGAAAAGAGATCAGGAACTTTTCCCTACCAGCTGCCACTAAAAGGAAAATATTTATTTTCTCCCCACTTTTTTTGAGGTATGGTGTCAGTCCATCTCTCCACCAAAAGAATTGTATGTTAAATGCTCATGGTGGAGATACTGTGCTTTTATTCTCAGAAGAAAAGGGCCTCTCTTATGGTGGCCCAGAGACAAAAAAAGGCTACCTGCTGCTGAAACTTTTAGTCTAATATTTTCAGCAATCCAGCAGGCTCCAACTATGAAGCAAAAGTGGTCAGACTTTTGCTTTCCATCAATTTTTTGGTTTTTTTTTAGTAATCCAAAGTCCTTTTTCCTGTCCTCTTCCCTTTTTCTAAGTAGAAACACTGTATTGCGATTTTTAATGCACTTTAAGGCACCTAAGGAAAATGAAAAATCTTCTGCTATCTACGATTATGTGCAGAAGGAAAAAAAATCTACAACTAGTGATACTGTTGTAGAAAAAGACAACAATCCAGATTTGACAGAAATGCAGGCAGTAGTGACATCAAGGGGTTCAATACCCAGAATGGTATGGGAAATTTGAACCTTTGGGCAGAAAAAGGGAAGGTGTTGTAAGTTGCAATGTATTGTATTTTATTACTTGTGAGTAAGTAGATAAAAGCATCCAGCTGTATGTGTGTATGAGAGGCTCTATACTATTGAAGTAACCTGCAAACTACCAGTAAAGGTTACTTGCATATTGGGTTTGTCTTTCTTACTATTTTCAATGTTTGTTATGTTAACAAACATAACAATATGATGCTCCAACCTAGGAAGACTGTGAGTAGACTCTATTCCGGATTTACAGTAAATGGATTAAAATAAAATAAAATATCCATGCCCTTTAGGAAATTGGAAAACCACTGTAAAACAGTTCACCTCAGCCCTTGGAAGTGATCCAATAGGATACCATGATAATTACTTGATAGCTAACCTTCAGGGTTCTGAATCACACCATCTTTGTTCACAATTTTTGCTTTGGAGAGTAGATTGCTGGATCTTCAAAACCTAGCTAAGCACAGTCTTACAATTTTTAATGCAATTATTTAGTAAATAAAGCTGAAAAATAAATGTTAACTTGTAAGAAATGCCTGCATTGAGGCCTTGAAACCTCATGCAAAGAAAATTTGTTTATAGAGTTTCTGGATTATACTTGTGGCTTTTCATTTTAAAAAAGGAGTGAACAAATATTTGGGAACAAATATTTCTACCTATCCCTCTTCCTACTGGGTTTCCCTCATGAATTGAATATAATCCATATATGTGGTAACTGGAAAGGGCTATCAAGACTAATATTGATGGAAGGCTACTCCTGCATATAAATTATCCAGGCACAAATCAGAGAAAGAATCCTTTATATTTAATTGTTGTAAAGCAGCAAAGAAGAAAAGCAAAGCAAAGCAGTATGATTTAGTGCTAAGAGTGTTGGTCGGTGATATCATAGTTCAGGACCTGTCAGCTGTGAAGCTCAGTGGGTGATTTTGGACCAAGCTATCTCACAACCTGTTATAATTCTCACAGTTGCTGAGAGGATAAAATGGGGATGGGGATGGGAATGGGAGGAAAACTATGCATAAATCCCAAATTAGAAATGCGTTATGTGCATTTAATGTGTCTTAGTAACAGGCAGGGAGGGATATAGATCAAAACACAATATGAAAATGAAAGCTTCAGTGACAGTGCAAGTGGAAGTGTGGCCATAGGAACAGCAGTCTCTTAAAGAACCAGCAGATCCATCAGGACTTGTGGGGGTGGGGGGTGCCTCTCTCCATGTGAAATTCAGTCCTGATCTTAATTGTACTTCCCTGGGGCTGCTGTTAGGAAAAATCTTAGATATGTTAAATATGTTTTCAAATTTAAAATCAGGTAAAATGTGACCTTAAAACTAAGATGTTCAGGTTTTGACAGGATTGCTCTACTTTTAAGAGGTTTATAAAGGGAAAGATTTCATTAGCTATAGCTTGATAAAATTCTTTCACTTAAGGTTTTAAAGCATCTTAAATACCCTGATGCAGTAAATTCAAAATTAAATCTAACAGTAATATTAGAAGTCATAATCTCATTTTTTCCTTTTAATAGTGCCACATATCTGGAATGCAAAAATATGGACAACCATTAGATAGTGTTACAGAGTTATTGCTTTGCTGGCATTTAGTGGCATTTAGATTTTTGCAGCCTAGGGATGCCATTGTTATTTTTAAGTCTTTTGGGGTATTTGACTATCATACAATCATCATTCCTTTTCCAAAGCGATAATGGAGCAGATGGACTTTTTCATTTTTATTTGATAAATATATTTTAACTGACATTTTAAGACAATTGCTCCAATAATTGGGATTAACTTTGCTTAGGTCTATAATGCAGTAGTAGTTGCCGCCTCCTCCTCCTCCTCCTCCTCCTCCTCCTCCTCCTCCATCATCATCATCATCATCATCATCATCATCATCATCATCATCATCATCATCCCAATACCTTACAGTGAACATACCTTATACTCCTTTTCCCCACAACAATAATCCTATGAGGTGGGTTGGTCTGATTGAGAATGACTGGCCCAAAGTCACCCAGCTGGCTTTCATGCATAAGGGAGGGCTAGGACACAGTCTCCTGGTTTCTAGGCTAGCACCTTAACCACTACACCAAAATATACTTTCTGTAATAACACATATGTAAAGTTATATGTACACTCCACTTCAAACATCTCTGACAACCATAGTATGAATTTTTAGGATAATGTTTCTGGAACATAAATTCAATACCACCTTCTTACAAAAAGAATATTTGTATCACCAGATGTAAGAGATAATTAACTTTACACTAGTAAGAATTGGGAAAATGATTGATTGACTAATTGATTGATTGATTGATTATGTGCCATCAAGCTGGTGCATACTAGAAAGACATTCTCCATGATAATCTGTCCAACATGGCCCTTTATGTCTCCTAATGATGCATGCATTGTTACTGTAAATGAGTCAATTCAGAATTGGCCATCCTTTTCTTCTTTCTTTCCACTTTTCCTAGAATTACAGACTTCTCAAAGAAGCTGCTTGATAATGTGTCCAATATATTATAATTTAAGTCTGATCATTTGTAACTCAAGTTAGTTGATTTGATCTATGATCCATTTGTTTAATCAATTATCCATGATATTTTCAAAACCTTCTCTAACACTACAGGTTAAAGGTGTTACGAAGTGTCTTTGGCAATTCTCAGGCTGGTTGCAATTCCTATTGTCATTAGCTTGGTCTCCTTAATATTGAATCATAGTACTATTTCTTACTGTGCTCTTTGATTTTCATTTCATAACTGTATGCTAAGCTCTCTAAATGCGAGTTTCACAGGTCCCAGTTGGACTATTTGGGCTGTCGTATTTCTTCAAATGGCATCGAAATGGACCCTGCCAAAATACAAGACATAATTGGGTGGGAACCCCCTTGTACAAGGAGACAACTTCAAAGTTTCCTACGTTTCACCAATTTCTACAGAAATTTTATTCCCCAATTTGCACAAATTGCTTTGCCCCTTATGGACTTGCTTAAAACTAGAGGGACGGGGGAAACACAGAAAGTCACCTCCCCAGGGGCTAAACTTGCCTGGACTCCTGTTTGTCAAACTGATTTCAACCGTTTAAAGCTTCTTTTCACCAGAGAACCTATTCTAGCCCACCCAGACCCAAGCCGCCCTTTCATTGTTCAGGCTGATGCCTCTGACTCAGCTGTTGGGGCCATCTTGGTTCAAAAAGATGAGACCAGCTTCCCCCACCCATGCGCATACCTCTCCCGCAAGTTCTCAGATTCTGAGCGCAACTGGCCTATTTGGGAAAAGGAAGCTTTTGCTGTAAAAACTGCTCTTACAGTGACATGCTTTCGTGGGAAAGGGAACAAACTAAGAGAATGTAGTTTTAAATCTAGGTTTGAGCGGGAACTCTCCATTCACAGCTTTACTTCTGTACCGTTCATTTTGCTTCATTAAACAGTTAAAGGAATCCCAGCCTTTTGACTGTGATTGTGTGAATGCTCGAATGACCAGCTGCTGACAAGCTTCCAGTTCAATTGCATTTTCAGGTATCAGAGTAGTATAAACTGCATAGCACAGTTTATATTTTACTACCAGCTTTAATAACCATCTTATTTCTTCAAATCCAGCCTTCTTCAATATATAATCAACATACCTTATAAATGGTATACAACCTTGTCTGAGTCCTCTGCTAACGTGGAGCCAGTATTTGCCACGTTCCATCTGAACTGTGGCTTCCTGTCCTGTATATAGGTTTTGCATGAGGATGATGACAGCTTCTGGGATTTCCATTTTCCTAAGAACATTCTACATATTGATATGGTCAACAAAATTCAAAGCCTTTCTACAGTCAATAAAACATATAACAATTACTTTTTGGTATTCTTTGGTCTTCTCAATTATCCAGCATGCAGCATGTATCAGCAATAATATCTCTTGTTTCTTTTCTAAAAGCAACTTGAATATCTAGCATTTCTCTTTCTATGTAAGGCTCTAATCTCGATTGGACGATCCTATGCATTATTTTGTTAGTGCAGTATGTGAAATTAAGGATATTGTGCAACAGTTTGCACACTCTATTAAGACACCTTTCCTTGGTATGTAGATTGACTACCTCTAATCTTTTGGCCATTTTGTACTTGTCTAGAATTGCTGGAATAATTTGGTTAGAACCTTTACTGATTTTTCTTCTCTTTATTGCCAATACTTTTGTAGATATTCTATCAATTCCTTTAGCTTTCTGAATTGGAAATGACCAGATTGCTGATGTACCTTCATTTTGTAGTATTAGAAATTTTTGTAAATATTTTCATATTTCATATTGTAAATATATGTAAACATATAAATATGTTGGTTGTTGAGATACTTATTGAACAGAATTTTGGTATACTCATATCTTTGTTCTTCTTTGAATCTATCTGTTCACTGGCATTCTTTTGCATACCAGTCTGAAATGGGAATCTCTTTCCAAGTTAGAGATATTTTGAAAAACTTTCCTTGTGCTTCCATGGCTGTTTCCATCTTCATTGTCTTTACAGATGTTGCTGCAATACTGCTTCCTGTCTCTTCTAACAGCTCTCTGAAATACTTCATTAAGTTTCCTCCTGAGAACTCTCTTCTTCTCTTCTCTCCCCTCCCTTCTCCTCTCCTCCATTGGATCTGATATCTAGCTTGATTTCTTCTGTTTCTTGTTCTTTGTTAGTCTCTATCTTTCATTAATATGAAACAAATTTCATTCATGTATCCATGTACTTTCTTGGTAAAATACAGAAGTGGTTTACCATTGACTTCTCCCATGCAATAGGAAATGATGCCTTTACCATTCATATTAAAGTGATAAACTACTTCCAACATCTTCCTATATCAGTGCTGCCCCATATAGATGCCTGCTTGTTTTAGTGGGGGAGCTGGGATGACCCTCACACCTTGGGTGACCCTGATGTGAGTATATACGGTTGGCATACACTCCTGGCATTCTTCACTCATTCTTCCCCAATTATGTAAAATAGAGTACTTGGGCTAGGAAGCTATAATGTCCAAAACTACAGTTTTAGATGTAGTGGGAATAATAAACAAAGAAGATAATTCTGTCACTGGTACTGTTGTGTCATTAAAACTTTTTGATAAACCACTGTTTTATTGAAACTTATCAGAACAGTTACAATAGGATTTAGTATGGTCAGAAAAGTGAAGATTTCTATTCTGTTTATAGTTGTACAGAAAGGGAAATTGCAGCATAGGCAGCTTATAGTTTAAAGAAAGTTACCTGTAGAATTAATGAAAACTGCAAGGATGATGTCTTTTCCTTTGTATCTGGAAATCCTAGTTTGGAAATCATCTAAAACCACAAATCACAAATCACAGTACAATGAACATGATGAAAATAGTAGGCATCCATCAGCAGAATTTGCTCAGCTATAATGTACTTTGTTTGGTTGTTGTGTGCTGTGTGGACTCCGTTAAGTGTACTTTTCAAAACCATGGCATAGTTTGGTGTGCAAACCCAATCTTTTCTTTTGTAAAACTGCCAGAAGGTTTTTATATTGGTAAAGTATCAGTGTATAATTTGGTTATTTTGAGATGAGGGAGTTAAGAATGTGCATCATGTATTAGTCAAGAACAGAGATGCATAAATGTTTGGTGGCCTTACTATATTTTCAGAGCAGATGAAAACCATGGTATTGGATGATGACAAAGAGGGCCCCTTGAGCCAAAACTTGCTCATCCTTAATCTTTCCCATTTTAGTGGCTTATACCGTGCTAATTCTGAGAATTTCCAGTCAACATAAAGTACAATTCCTATTGTATACTGAGTTTGCATTAACATATTCAATGTATAGAAGTTATTTTTGCATTGGCAAAGTGATTGGAATAATCATGTAGTGAGCTTTCTTGAACCAAGCTTTAGGCAAGGCATATTCACCCTTTTCCATTGTAGATCAACAGGTGGTTCCTTAATCCCAATTACCTCTTATAGCTACAAATTGGATAATCATAATGAAATAAAATAAAACTGAATTTCATGTAGATTCACATGGCAAAAATTATCATGTGGTATTGAATTTTATAGGCTTCCATAGATAAAATCAATTACCAACCACAGCTGCACAATATTTTATGGATGCTGAATCATTTCCAAATGTGTATTGATTTCTAATTATGTTTCACTCCTATGTATATCAAACAATATAAAACACTTTTTTCCACTGTCTCAGGCTGCCCACCCTCTGGATGTTTTTTTTCCCATGATCCAGAATGTTATTTTAAGACTTGGGAGAGTAAATGTAACTTTCAGTTTCCCTGAATGACTGTCTAAACTTTCTTCCATAACATTAATAGAGCAAAATTGCACACTAAAGAGGAGTTAACAAGTTATTTTGCTTTGAAATATGAGCTCCTCCTCTCTTCAGAAACACACACACACACACACACACACACACACACACTATAACTGTCACAGAGTTGCCTCAATAGGAAATTTTCAAAATATGCACAGGGAGCATCATCTTAGAATCACTTTTTTGTAACTCAGTAACAATCAGAGCTTATTTCCCACAGTCCTCTTTAAGGCAACTTTTACAGCTTTATTATTCATTGTTAGAAAAACATACCACTAGCTATTAATCTACAAGTTACCTAGAATTCGTAATGCAGCATGAATCAAATGTCAGGAAAATATGAACTGAATAAATCTGTAGGCAGACTTTTATTTTTATCTTTATGATTAATATTATAAATATAACTTTGTGTCCTCTTATGCATTTCAAAGCATAGAATTGGGCATGTGCATTAAAAATGAAAATAGGATCTCATGTAGTAGCACAACTGAATAAGTGCTCAGGTTAAATGTCACATTCTGCACAGCTCAGACACTTACATCATGCTGTGCCCTGTGTATGATCTTCAGGCATTAAAGCTATCAAATGCAGGAGTAAGAGTTTTATTTTCAAAGAAGATTCCAGAGAAGTTTTACATATTTTAAAAGAGCTTGATAAAATGTATCAAAACTGATGCATGATCTTGGAGTTCCACTACAGTGTTACTTACTTAAACTTCAATTCCCTCCACAGTTCTGTAAAAAAGAGGCTTATTGAGTCCAGTAAGCAGTACTGATAAATCACTCATCTATCTATCTATCTATCTATCTATCTATCTATCTATCTATCTATCTATCTATCTATCTACCTACCTACCTACCTACCTACCTACCTACCTACCTACCTACCTACGTTACACAATGGTGTAACTTTCAGAAAACTATTATAAATACAAATATAGTTGTAGAATATTTATGCATTCACTTGAATATATGAAAGCATTATGTCCTATTGTCTTGATTTTTTAAAAAATTTATAGTAATTGAAAAAATAATTCTGTTTGTGGCCATAAACATATAGCCAACTATATCTATTAAACATTCCTATTAAGGGACATGGAGACACAGAATCTATAATTATGAGAACAAAGAGTCAGTTAGACAATAGAAGTTTTGTATACCATTCTACTATGGTATATAGTAGGGAAGATGACAAAAAATGTTAATGAAATCCCTGATAATATTAACTTTGCTTCTTATATGGAACAGAACCTGAGTGAGTTCTAATCAATTCTTTGTTACTAATACATTTAATATTACTTTTTACAATGGCTTAAATGTGAAGATGATAATATGGAACTTGATCCTTGAATTTTTCGGTACATTTTTTGCTCTATTCTATGGCATTAATAGCAAAATAGACCTTAAACTGGAAACACAAACTATCAGAATTTTACATGTAATTAGCAAAATATTTAACTACATTTCTGGGTTTTTTTTAATTTCACCAAAACTTATTACTAATTTATCTGATGATTCCAAATTATATATTTAAATATTCATGGAATCTGACTTTGCAAATATGTGAAACTGAACTAAGATTTGAACCTCCCCATTACTTTTGTCTTAACTTTTGTATCAAGATTCTTTTACTATGTACTTTAGTCTCTGGGATGGTGTGGTGAAATTGAATTCCATTCAAGTAGCTATTCATTCCTGAAGAAGGAATACTCAAGAGGAGTGGAAGCAATCACAAGATAATACATTGAATGAATATTGGAGAAATACTAGAAGTTGGCATCTGCATAATACAAATGCCAACTATCAAATCCCATATGAATCAGAATGTGGATTGGTTTCTGTAAGTCACTGAATAATTCAAAAGGTTAAGACAAAAAACTATTGTGAATTAGACTAACACCTCTTAAACCACAACAAAAGTATTCATTGGTAAACTAAATTATTCATTTGTATTAGTTTGCTTTCAGGTGCATGCATTTTTAGATTTTTTAAATTGCTATGCACATTTGCAAATATAATTAGTGTAGTTTCGTGGTTATTTAGGTATTTCAAATGGAGTTTGCTTTGAAATGGAAGAAATAGCTGAATTTAAATATATTGTTCCTAAATGGGTACTGCAATATTCACAGTTGGTTTAGCAAATACAGAATTGATTGGCAAATCTGGTATTCAAAATATATTGAGAAAACCTCATACATATATAAGTCCTTTCCTCTGCTGACAGTATTTCCAAAGTTTCTTTGTCTTTCTCTGATGTGCACTCATATTTCCCTGAACATTTCCCATGTAAACTTTTGTGATATATCACAGTATTAAAGAAAATTCGCAGCTACACACAGAAAAAGCTGACAGAAAGAGAAACTGACACTAGATATTGTGTACAAAAGAAAATTGTGTTCTGAACAAACATGACAGCTATATAGTAGTATTGCATCTGCAAGCTGGCTCCCAATGGGAAATTGAAAACCATTTTTATCTGGATGATTCAATGGGTTTTGGATGCTCTGACTAACATCCAAGTGAATTGGGACCACTGCTGATATGCCACCATCACTATTTTAAAGAGATACAGGTGCACCATTCTCTCTCACACATAAGCACACAAACCCATGCATGCAGCATATTTAAAACATACACACATCCTTCATCCATCTACATCCATGCATCCACATCCACATGACATTTCCAGCATGTGTCCTCAGCTGGTTTGAAGAAATGTAGACCTGGGCTTTGGAAAGGGCATGGAATGAGTGAACCATTAAGGGAAGACTTTCAGAAAAGATGCTTCAATCCTCCAGAAAGAGGAAAGTATGAGAAGGAACTTCAAAATAACCCACCTTGATTTTGTTTGGTATAAGATAGGGCAGAGAGCAACTCAGAGTGGCGTTCAGGACTGTCAGCCCTTTGAGATAGACAAGGTCAAGAAGCAGACATGGCAGGGATTTGAGGAAAGGTCTTTAATGTTGTAGGGTAGAATAACAGAATCCTGAACACTTGCCAGGCTTTAAGGGGAAACTTATATTTTACATCTTCCTCTTTCATTGCTAGTGGTAGGGACAGTCTTGGTCAGTGTTGGCATAGTATGGCCAGTATATTACAACAAAGAATCATGCTTTTCAGTGTAAACTAAAACCTCTAATTTGACTAAAATGACTACTTTGCCAAACAATGCACTTTTGTCCACATTACGCTGAATAAGTACCATCCAAAGGACTCACATACACTCCACAATTCTTATTTATTTTATTTATTCTCCCATATTTATCACCAGTGTGTTCCAGGAGTCTTAAAGAAGCTTCTTATACTACAGTGTAAGGCTAGATATGTTTAGTATAATTGCATATCATCTGTCAAGTACATTGATAATCCACAAATCAATACTCGCTCACCTCCTCCTCCTAGCATGTTCAGTCCTCTTGCATTATTAATTTAAGTTTGTTACATATTTTGAATCTGGTAAAAATTGTTTATTCTTACATTCAATTGAAATTAGTTATCAGGAATTAGAGAATAAATTCTTTACAATGTCTGCAACACATTTGTAGCATGTACTATTGTGGGTATGTGTGAATGTATGTATATGAATCCAGTTTTTGGCCATATATATTATGGAACTTCAAAAAACACATTACTGGAATTGATAAGGAAATTTTACTTAAATAGTTTTTCTTAATTTACCTTATACCCCTTTCTTAAAGAGTTTTAAGAGATGCGATAGTCAAGCAGAATTTTTTAACCACCAGGTGGCAACCTTGGATTATAGAAGCATTCAGATATAGTTTTCAGTTTATTTTTGATCAAGATGTGTTAATTCTTTACATCATACATTTCCTCCTTCAAGATAGGGTTCTTGATTTCCATATGACTCTTTGCCATTGTAAGATGAATGACCATGGGCTATTTTATGCAAGTTATATCTGTTGGTTCACTGAAAACCACTAGATTTCAAATTGGAATTCAAACTGATAACGAAAATAGGCTTTTGTTCTTTATGTACTTAAGGCAGATGAGGATTTTTTAATTTATTTCAAAACTATTAGATCTATATTTGATAGTACTTCTTCTGAATTTGGATTTCTATAGCAGCAAAAGTTTGTATCGCTTTGGCAGAATTCTATAAGATTGTAGGCAATTTTCTGGGTCCTTGATTTAACATCCAATGCTTTGACAGGTTTTTTATTATTTATTTATTTGTTTATCAAATTTATCACTGCCCATCTCCCCCGAAGAAGAGACTCTGGGTGGTTTTCAGTCCCAGAAGAAACTGAAGAAGTTTGAGAAAAGGCAATTTGATCTACCCTTTCATATTTTCTTTGGATATAACTATAAATATTATGAGAGGGCCAAGGACTGCTGTCATCACATAGTCAGAAAAGGCCAGCCAAAGAAGAGGTCTGAACACCTGCTAATATCATTTTTGTGAAGTATTTTTTTCTTGGATAACATTTGTACAATACTTACATATATGCAGGGGGCCTGTATGCTTCTTTCTTCCTTTTTACATTGAACTACTACCTCAAACAACTAGAACAAGCTGGTGCTGAAAATCCTATTTCATAATGCAAGGGTAAGCTAATCAGAAATTCCTAGTAGATCTCTTGATTTTGACTTTTGATAATCCACATTCAGCTGATGAGGAAAGCTTATGCTAATCACTTATAGATTTGAGTGTAACATAAAATGAATGACTTCAGTTTCTTCTGGGACTGAAAACAAATTCAGAATTCACCTAGAAGCACACCTTTCTAAGACTGAGTTCAAATACTGCATTAAACCATATCATGGCTTCTTTGGTTTTGTTTTAGTAGATTTTGTGAAAAAGCCATTGGGGTTTGTAAACTATGGTTTATGCCTTAGATGTAGTGTAAACTATTGCTTATAGTTTATCTTTTGAACTTGGCTCTGGCTGGTGCATCTTGAGGTTGTAATAAGCAAAGTACTTGATAAACCTGATCTTAGCCTGTTCCATCAACTCATAAATATGGATTAAAATACGTTTGTATGCCAGTTATAGCAAAGGTAAGCTATTTATGGTGTGTGTGTGTGTGTGTTTGTGTGTGTGTGTGTGTGAGAGAGAGAGTATAGAATTAAAAGAAATTTTAATTAAAGTTATAATGATAAATTCTTAGTTTCAAAACATTATTTTTATTTATTTATTATTTATTTAAAAGTATTGGCCACCCAATTCCAGTGGATATCATAGGAGGAGAGCCATGTTAGATTATGCTATCAAAAATCAAGTCTGGTAGCATGTTCTGCAACTGACAAATTGTATTGAAAGGCATAAGCTTTTGTGAGCTACAGCTCACTTTATCAGATGCATCTGATGAAATGAGATGTAACTCACAAAAACATATGCCTTTTAATAAAATTCGTTAGTTGCAAAAAGCTCCCAGACTCCTTTGGATTCCACAAGAGGAAGTCTACCAAATTCTGTGTCAGCTGTAATCCAACTCCGGTTAAGTCAGATTTATTGCAGTCCATATAATCTTTCTCAAAAAAATAGTTTTTGTTTTTTAACTTCAGGTAGATTTCTTATCAGTGCTGCACTTATAAATTAAAATTTTAAAAATGAAATGTGAAACTGTGTGAATAATCACACTTTACAAACAAGTCCTCTACACTCCACTTTAATAACTGGAAAAATCTTGTCTTCCTCCTTTTGATGCTGACTCATCTTCTGTTCGGTTACTGAGCTGAGATAATCTATCTGTAATTAAGAAAACGGTACTATTATAGTTGTTCTTACCTCAAGTTGAGTAGAGATCTGGTACAGGATATTTGCATTTAGTAGTTATTAGATATTAAAACTGGGAAATCATTTTAAAATTCCTTCCTAACTTCCTTTTCTAACATTATGCAGTATAATAATAATACACAATTACTGTATTGTTGCAGTAGGCTTGTATCATTCAGAAACACACCCTAAAACAGGATGTTCAGGAGGAAATCCTAATGGATGATATCAATGCTATTCGGGAATCTGCTTTGCCATTTTTCAGAAGTTTTTTTCTGCTGCAAAACAGGCTTCTTTTTTTGACCTTATTCCTGGGATGCTTGGGAATTTTCTTTCTTTCTTTCTTTCTTTCTTTCTTTCTTTCTTTCTTTCTTTCTTTCTTTCTTTCGTTTTACTGGTCTATCATTAGTTTACTTCATTGCTGAAGGTGCTGCAGTGAGTATTGTTGTAGTTTGTTAAAAGTTTCCCATCAGTCTGAAGGCTTCCTGGCTATCTACACTTACTTTTCTTAAGGAAGAAAAAAAACCATTGGGATGAGTTTTGTTAGGGTGTCGTCTCTTTTCTTGGGATTTCACTCAAATGTGGGAAGTCATGAAGATTGTGGAAGCTTGGGAAAAGACTGTATAATGAAAGGCAAGACATTAACACACATTTCTTGACATCTCATAACTAAAGAAGTACAAGAATACTACATGCCACCCAGCAGAATTTTTCATAAATTTTCTTCCCTAAAATTTAATGCAGACAGGTAGTAACATACAACATAATGATTTCTTCTCAGCATTAGACAATATGGCACATAGGGCCAGATTTTATTTTATTTTTTCAATTTAGCACTGCCCAACTCTGAACTGATTCTGGACTGTATACAACAAAACCAAACAGAAACCAGATGGATAATACAATACAATAATTATTAAAAAGATCTTTTTTTTAAAAAAAAAGAATGAAGTACAAGAATTGATGGCAAATCTGGCTAACACTACCCACACCCTCAAACAAATATGGCATGGGTCTCCAACTACCCTAATCCAAGCCCAGATGTATTAAGCCTATTTTTAATAAACACACTTATCACTGGCTGTTTGATTTCTAAGACATAGCAAGTGGATCCACAATCTGGAAAACCTGCATTATGAAGTTAGAAAAGGTTAAGCCTTTTTGTCTGAAGCATTACACAGTTTTCAGTGGTTTCTGACAAGCAGGCATATTTCTCCCACAGTTTTCTTGTGGATATTATTTAACAAAGTTGCAGTTGGTCTTCTAATGGCACATCTGGTTAAAAGCAGAGTTCTAAACAATCAGTTTCCTTTTCAGACACCAACCAGGTACCTTTCTGATGTGTTGGGCATTGTAGACCTGACACATCCAGAGAACCACAGTTTGGGAAGGCTGTCATACACTATTCTTTTATCTTCTATTATAATAATTTTATGCTTCCCATATCTAATTGGAAACAGTGCAAAACTCCATCAGGCCACTTCCCTCCAGCCAAAATTGAACCAGTTGAGTTCCATTTAGCTATTTCTTTTCTGTCCTTTTTATATTGTATAAGCATCTGCCAAGGGTTGTAGTAGTTGACATATTTCATGCAATGTTATGATACAGTCACAAATTAGTGGTCTAGTTATTGTATCTTTTTATTTTCCCTAAAGATTGCTTTTGGAAGAAAAACCCCAACAAAATTATGATGAATGGATTAACTCCTTTATCCAATTCCTAAAAAGGTCAGTTTGTTCTAATTATGCGGAAAAATATGCCAATATTTGCATTGTCGAAGTATAGTTTGGTGACAGATAATGAAAACTGGTATTTCCAGAGACTCAGAGCACATGAGTTTAATAAATGGATTGCAACATAGTAAATGGGCCATAATTCTATGAATGTTTATTTTCCTTGATATGTATATTTAGATGTTTGGCAATAACTTGTGTTATAATGATTACAATTACTTCTGTGTTTTGTCTTCTGTTGCTGGATTGTGGTAATGGCATTGCAAAACTAGCTTTTGGTGTCAGTGTGGATTTTACTGTGTGATTAAGTGTACTCTGTCTAAATTTCTAGGAGTTGCTTGTCCTGTTTGATGGATACCCTGTATCAGACTTTCCATCTACTAGCAGAGTGGCTAGTGAATCAACTTCCATTTTGTGAGATGCTCCTGTTAGTGGACAAGGAGGCACCATTTGCAGTTTCCCCCTTCTGCTTGGAGCCTCTTATCTCCCAAACATCTGTGCAAATGGCAAGAGACAGAGAGAGAAATTGACACACTTCCTTGCCCACTTTCCACCAGCTAGATTCTGCTGGATTACTAGCTTTCCCATGACTGGAAAACATTTTTATACCAAGCCATTTATCGTCAAGTTTCCTTAGACTTCAGATGTAACTCTAAGAGCAATTGTGGTAAAATTCAAATAGGAACAGGTACTATAACAAAAAAAATCACAAGCCATTGGTCAGCTTTTAGGTATTATTCTTTAAAGTAATTCTTTCACTGGCTCTTCTGTCATCTTTTTTCATTTTATTTAACAATAGTCCAAAGGGGAAGCTTTCTGAAAAGTGAAATATTTAAATTTCTTTTAATAAGGGGATTACTACACTGCTCTTGATTGAATTTTTCTCTCTCCTGGATAACTACTGTTATGTCTGGTTGTCTTTTCATAATAAAGTAGACAGGAACTCAGGGTAGAGAATGGGGACATGTATTCATTCAAGAGAATTGATCTGCATTGCAGCGGGATATAAATGTGATAAATACAGAAATAAATAAGCAGCTGTGTATACAATTTCTCTTCAGATCTCCACCTGAATAGGGTTGGAATGGGTAGAATCTGAAAAAAGGTAGGTGCACTATGGCTTGAGACCTCAATTTGAGCCCTCTGTGCCTTTAGTCAAATGCCTGGACAAGGCTCTTGGATAGGGGAGAATCTGTGTTCAAAACCCAAGGAAGCCATGGCTTACACAAATAGGTCACTCTCCGGTTCAGCTCCTTGTATATAAAAATAATAAAGAAGCAGAAGTGGACACCTCAGTGGAGTGTCAGCTAGAAGTATCTGTAAAATCTGAAAACTTTGTAAGAATGACAAAACAAGTGCTGCAAGGCTGCAACACAAGTTCTGCTTGTTATGTACACCTGTGTGACTTCATGACACATGTACAAAAGCAGCAAATCTTGGACTGCAGTATCACAACACACATTTTGTCATTCGCCCTGGTCAGCATATTTCACAAAAAGACAGCTTCTCAGACTTTTTCTAAATTGCCAGCTAGGTTAAGCAGTTGGTTTTCATGGAAAGTGGGCATACTCCTGTGGAGCTTCATAATAAGAAATGTGTGAAAAAACTGTACATTGACTTAGTCACAAAGTCTAGCAGCAACCATGCTCAGATAACAATGCAGGCAGATTATCCAGGGTGTGTGAATTTTGTTGGAAAGCCTAGCCAGGATTTTGAATAAACTCTTCCAGAGAAACACTTTGAAATTGCCTACCCAGTTATCTCTTCTTGCAGCTCTGTCAGGGAGAGCAGAAACTCCCTTTGAAACAATTATAAAAAAGATGGAAGTGGGGGTCACAAAGAGGAGAGCATGTAATATCTATGACACTGCTTCACCAGCAGTGCTTTATTGCTGTAATATCATTATTCTTTTATTGGTGTGGGATTGATTTGGAATTTAAGGCTTAGAAACTATTAACTGGTATGTGGTATCAAGATATACTATGCATTCTTTCATTATTTTACGTTCTTGGAGTGCTCATGATTCTTATTGTCAAGTTTTCATTTAACAAGTAAAAATTACTTGTTCTCTCTCATGAATTTAACCTCATGGCTTTTCTTGAATGGGTCTTAGCTATCCCATATATCTAAGAAATAAATACAGCCAAAAGTGAATCTCACACAAAAGCTTCTGTATTTCAAGCAATTGTCAGCTCAGTGGCTTTTCCATGAGATACCCTGTTCCTTAATGATCATCCCCCAAAGGTAGAGATTAAGAAGACTGTTGTCAATCCTTTTTAACCTGACATCCTCCTTGTCTCTCACACAGACAACCTGATGGCAGCTTGAATTGGGAGTTATTACTCCTGGTCTTGATTTCCAAACATAAACCAGGCAAACATGTTTTTAAGAAAGTATGTGAAAGATAGTTGGTCAGTCATGCACTTCAATGGCTAAATCTCTTATTGCTTTTCTGTTCTTTGTAACTTTTAGTGGAAAGCAAAGATAAACATCAGGATGAAACTTCTGTGTGGACTTTCCTAACATGGTGACGAAAACAAGAGAGCAAGCTGAAACCACTCTTATAAGATGTAGTGTTATAAGATATACTGTTTGTTACCTAAGATGGCTTTATTCCAAGAAAATGAAAGAATGAAAGAATGCATAGTATATCTAGTAGCAAGCCGTTAATAGTTTCTAAGCCTTAATTTTAAGTATACCAACATTATAACTCATATATCTTTCACAAACTTTTAGACCTAAAAGTTTCTACAACATGTGTGGTCCACTATAGGCCCCAGAACCATATGTAGCCCAAACTCACGCTCTTTCTTTCTTTATAGCCCAAATCCCCCTTTGACCATGGAATTGAGCTTTAGCTACACAAGTACTGAAAATTGGCACACAGCTCCTATCATTTTCAGCTGGAAAGCACTAAACTAACCCTTCTAATAGGGATTAGTACAGTTAAAAAAAAAAACACCACAAAGACATCCTCCAAAGGCAGCAAATTCCCATCCCCAAACACTGGAAAATGCAAGAACCACTGAGACTCATCTTCCTTCCTTTAAACCATCTCCTGACTTATTGTAGTCCTTGAGTGCTGCGGAATGTTTCCTCTGCTCCAAAGGAAAGTTTACTCATTGCCAAGGGGCAAGGAAATAGGAACAGGCAGGCGATGTGGTATATACTGTTTGGCCTGCTGATGTCCTCTACCCATTCTCTACTAGCCATGAGAACATGACAGACTGCAGATTCCATTTGCTGCCACTTCTTGGCTGTTTGTGGCCCTTCTTCCAGAGACTAGGATGTTTGTGCTCATCCTGTACTATGGCTGTCATTAAATATGCCCAACTACAGGGATCATCAGACAAGGAACTTCAAGTAAAACCTCCAGCACTGTATTTCTGTGATGCAACCACATTCTTATATTCAGTTTACAAAAAATACAAAAAAGATACAATCAGAATGGATATCAGGTAGAGATAGGAACGTAATTCTGTTATGAGGAAAATTGACATGTGGGAACTTGTAAGTTTGTGGAGTCCTTGGTGCTCTCTGAGCTTTGTTGTTTTCTTGCAGACATTTCATTGCCAGACTAGGCAAGATCTTCAGTGCAAAGAGGGAGTAGGCCTTGCTCTCTGTTTACAGTATATACCATGGTTTGTCCAGCTTGTGTTGGTGGAGGTGTTGTACTGTCAAAGTGACAGTAGTGTGATGTAAATGTGATAATAAACAAATAAATAAATAAAATGGAAACATAATAAATTGCTGTATAAGCCATAGGATTGGGTTTATTTATTCATAAGTCATTTATCCAGTTCTATGCATTATGCTTCAGCCACTCTGGAATATTTTCACTCATAACCTTGGAAGCAGATCCCCATACTGAGAAGGAGCTTACAACTGGGACTAGAACAAACCTCCTAACCCCTCCATTGTTGGATTTCTCCTCCCTGCTACCCTATCACTATCACAACCTATAGGAGTTAAACATTTTGGGTATAGAATCTTAATCACACCTTTGGGTAAGATATTCACTTCATAATTTTTGTAAACATATGAAGGCATAGAAGGGGTAAAACGTATTACAAACTTAATAATTAATTCATCTTTGAGAGATCCTGCTGTGTCATTCTTGAATGAATTGTATTCACCTGCTTAGGCCATGTGACTATCGGCTTTCCCCTTAGCACCAATTATAAAGTACTTTTATAATGTACTTCTGTGTTCTTATATGGACCTGTTTTATGGGGTTAAAGCACATACTGTTACTAAAGCAAACATAATCACAGCATCTGACAAATATTTTTGTTGTGGATTAAAGCACCCCAGCTGCTGAATTTAGAGCCAATCTGGAAATTTATGCACTTAGTTCTTTGTCAAAAACTAGGGGATATAATTACTGTTGGAGAATTAATTCTATGGGAAGTGATAGTCTCTCAAAACTGGGAGACTAAATCTCAGTTAAGAGACCTCTTGAACTGAACAACTTAAAAATTGTATTAGGAGTTGTGGCCCCCTGTTTTTTGTCCAACGGTCTCTGGACAACAGGATAAAAAGATTGCTGAACAAAGAAGTTTGGATATAAAAGCTCAAAGAAATATAACCGCCCTCAATAAGGCCAGCACATTGAAATGGATAAGTGCTATAAATGCACCTTTGGAATTGGAAAATCTAAATATAGAAAAGTCCAAACATCTCAAGAGAGTATTTACTAAAGGAAGATTTGCCAGCTAGATACAATGGTTAAAAATGGAAGTTTAAACATGGAAGTTTCTTACCATGAATATACATGTATTTGTGGTGCTCCAGAGGTAGAGGACATATCATACAGTATATAGTATATTATTTGAATGGCAGCTGTATAGGAAAGAAAGAGATCAGTATCTTTGATGACACATTAGTCAAATGCCCCACTGAGATCCATATGTGAGAACAACTTATTTTATGTGTGGTCAGAACTCAACTATTATATATAATACTGCCTTTCATCTGAACAAAACAGTACACTTGAAAATTGCATATGTGGATCTTATTGGAGTAAATTATTAGGAAGATATGGAAATATGAATTGTATTTTCTTTTAGTATAGTATCTTTTACTATAATTTGTTATGTGGTCTTATAATTGCCTTTTATTCTATATTCTGATATGGCCTCTTGGCTAATCAATAAAGTATTACTTTCCTGACCTATCTTGATTTCTTCATTTCTTTCAAGCTGTCTTGGCAGCCAGAAATTATCTGTATACAGTGCCTATGTTTTTTGAGTAACTAGAATAAGTTGCCAACAATAAATGAAAAAAAACAGACTAGTCAGGCCAGAAACTTTGTGTCCTCTAACACACTAGCCTCTGTGGACAACTGGAACTGGCCAATAGTCTAAAGTGAAGAGTTCATAAAATTGAGAACCATCTAATTATTACATTGATTTCAGAAGTAAATCAGCTGAATGTGTGAGCTCAGACAGTGGGCATCTCTGTGGGCTTGACTCACAGATGTTTTCCTGCTGAAGTTTGACAATTAGATCAATTCACACTATTTTTTCTAAGTATCTATAGTAGATTATGTCATTTTATGATTCATATCCGTCCATGTATTTGTCATTAACACTGATGTATAGGTTAGTCCAATTGTCATGCTAATGATTCTCTTAGTTAAAAAAGTATTCAAGTTAAGTATTTGCATGGAAATACATTTTTAGAGCAAAATGGGCTATAAATGTATTCATAGACTCTAACATAAAAATCAAGCAGAGTACAAATCTTTGCACTGTTCTGTCTTTTTGATTTAGAATACAATTTAATACTTATGTATATATGTCACCCAATGGGACAGACACATATAGAATGTTAGTGAATACTTGCTTAACTTTCTCTTCCTTACATTAAAAAAAATTACTGTGGTATAAAATTGCTTAACTTTAACTGGCTTGTGCCCATAAAGTGGAAGTGTTATTCTTTCTACTGAAAAGGAAGTTTTCTTAGAATGATTTGCTGCTTATCATCTAGTTACACTTTACCTCAGCTTATTTTCACTGCCTGTATGAACAATTACCCAATGTCATAATGCTTTTAATTAAAATCTATATTAATAAAATTTGCCTGAAGCGAACTAATTTTGGTGACTACCATGTTTGAGTCATACAGTTCCTACTGCAGTTACTGTAATACTAAAAATAACAATAGTATAATTTTAGGATAAATGGGAAAACGTATGCAATGCTTCTGCCGTCATTGTTAAGTCCCACCACCTGATACTTCATTTTAATTATTCGACTTCAGAGTGTTAGGTGGAAAAACCCTGTAAGGCATATGATCAAAGATTCTGAGAAGCTGAAATGACTCAAATAATATTTGACTTAATAAGATACTATAAATCTGTTTGGAGCAAACATTGTCAAATTCTCTTCATCCACTGTTTCCTTTTGGAAAGAAGGATTTCATATACAGTTTCATAGTAGTGATTCAAGTATTTGCTGTTTGTCCAAGCTGGTGCATGTCCTACACTACACTGTTTTATAGCAACTCCAGAAACATCAGCCCAAACATGACTTTTAGAAATTAGATGTGTGATTTTATCAACCAACTGCTATAACTGCACATTTAGATATTTAGGTTTATGGAGTCATCTACTTCATTTATCATAATATATCAGTGATATTCTTTGACATGTTGTGTTATCTATTTTCAAATTAGGTTGTTTTATTAAAGTGTTAAGCGGTATACATGACTGGTTTTTATGCATAGGAGGAATGTAAAAGAATTCTGCCCCAAATTTCATTGGAGTGAATTTAATAAATCTATTCATACTGGGCATCAAACAAATGTATCTTTTTATATTCAAAAATCTTCAATCAGTGCCAAACGGTAAATGGCAGAAATGGTTCTACTGGGGTGGTGGGGAGCAAATATACATCACTGGAAGTAGCATAAGAACTGTGGTGTGTGTATATGTGTGTGTCTGTGTATGAAATCAGCATATTAAAAACTTGCATTAAGGAAAGACATGAGTCCAAAAGTGAAAACAGGGTAATTGATCTTAAATTAACCAGTCAGTCAATGAATCAAATCTTTATATTGGTCATAAATCAGCATAAGGTACAATAAAAAAGAATTGTAGCCATTTCAATAGCACTGAAAGTTATGAGAGATAAAAGCAAGGATTGCTAATACAATACTATAATATTAAACACTAAATTCTTTCTATTAGGATTCACATATTAATTCTATTAACTGAAGGCCAGAAAAAGGATGTAAATATAGATAAAGATATAAAAGTAAAAGAGGAATTCTCAGTTTATCCATGCCTAGTACCCTTAATTATCTGTTTACAAATTTAAATTGCTGCCAGACAGAATATAGCAACATCGTATGTAATAAATGGTTCCTTATCTGAGAGGAGAAAATCAAGATGAAAACTTTCATTATGATCTATAAAACATGTCAAGAAAGATGAACATTTCTTGACTATACAGCTAATAGGGGCAGTGTAAAATCACAGTCTCAGTAGCATTGCCCTGCTTTGACAGGTTCCCACACACATGGAGCCTTTAGTAAATCTCCCATTGAGAACCAGGAACATAAAACATAAGCCTGGCTCTGAGAAAGGTTCTTTGTTGGGCAGGAGATGCTAAGGTTGTTAGGTATCTGCCTAACAGATACCTTACTCCAATTCCCATCTGGAGTAAGTTGTGCAAGCTCTAGTGTGGACTGTTATATGGCTGACCTTGTTCTGAAATTCTACATCTAGGTCCCTTATTCTAATTATTATTTTGGTCTGAATGTATTCCCAAAAAAACATTGCTCAAGCGGCAAGCCATAATGGGTAAGTTTCCCCAGACTGATATTGGCCTGTCAGGAGTAATAGAACTAATGGTGGCATTTCAGCCAATAGGTGTATATTAACAGCCATGCTCTCACCTCAGCTTTTTGTTACTCTGTTTCTTCTCTGAGCACATTAGATATACATCTAGGCACTGAAAAAGAGTTTGCAAAAACTTGGCTTGAATGGCCTCAAGGGACTGGTCCCAGCCAAGCTCTGTGCAAGGTCTGGGCCAAGGGTTTTGTTGAAAAAGCTTGTGCTGCTTGTATGCTGCTTGTATACATTCCCTACCCTTTGTCTGAAAAAAAAAGTCCTAATAGCATGCTTTTCTATACATTACAGAAAAAGAAACAGGAGAGAGAGAGAGAGAGAGAGAGAGAAAGAGAAGGCCCAAATACTGCCCTAGTAATGCTGGTAAAAAATATACTAAATATAGTAAAAAAAAAAAAAAATCAGGGCTAAAGGATCTTCCTCTAGTCCTATTGACATATTGCATCCATTGTCCAGCCTCATGTTCTGTCCTGAATATTTGAGGTTGGAAAGTTACTCTTTGTATATTTCTATCCATGAGTTTCCCTAGGTCTTTTTAATTAGTCATATTTTCTGTCCTTCATGAGGTGGGATATAAAAACATTGTTTGAGACATGGGAAAGTGGCTTCCCTGATTCACAGGAATGATTTCTTTGTCAGGGTTAAGGTTCAGGTTATAAGGAATCTAACTTTTCAGAAGATTTAACAGAATGATATGTTAAGCACACATATTAAAAGAGGGTAATGATACATGCCTTTTTTTCAAGCACAGAGAACTAACAACAACAGAGAAAGGAACCATTAAATATTAAACTTTAAAAAATACACATTTATATGCCTTTAATGATGAAATGCCTGTTTTCCATAATTAGATAGACTTCTTACCATCATTATATATCAGTGCGAGGACCCAGTTCTTTATTATTGCAACTTTTAAAATTGTTCGTGAATAAAAGCACATATAATCCCAAAGTATAATATTTTGTTAGATTTCTCTTAATACGTGAATATTCATAACCCAAATAGTTCTCTATCCCTTGTGTGATCTCCATACCCTTTAAGATTTTATGACTGAAGTTCAGTAGCAAGTCACCAAAAAGAACATTATTTTTTTAAATAGAGAAAGCAGGAGAAGTTGTGGTGAGACTTCAAAAATGGAAAGACTCAAGACGTATCCACTTGATTTATGTCCTTATCATTAAGGGGAGGTATTAAAATGCTTGTTTATTTTAGGAACACATTTAATTAACTGCAGAATATTTTACAGAATATTTTACAGAATTTACCATCTAAAATTCTACCCAGAGGAAATAACACATGAAGGGGACCTAAATGGAAGTCTTGGTTAAGGAAGAAATAGATCTGCCATTATTTCAGTCAAGCATGCCATAATCAGTTCTGCAGAGTAGAAAGCAAAAGAGAAAGAGAGAGAACAAAAACAAACAAAAAATACTGAATTATCTGTTGGGAAGTTATCATGGCCAATCTTTGTTTTAGCCTGAAACCAAAACAACAAACTCATCAAGCTGAAATTAGAGCCAACCACATATTCATTGATAAGGTGTTAGAATTTACATTCTGTAACTGTTGCCAATGAGTCAGAGATCAAACAATAACAAAGTAACAAACAAAATACTAAATTATGAAACACAAACATCTATATCAATCAAACATGGTAGGTAGGTGTGTTTAATGAATTTATGATCAGAGTGATTGATACATGGCTTTTTTTTTAACTGAACAGTAGAAATCCGAACAATAAACAAAACCAATGTTTTTGCCATAATAACAGAAAAACTTTATCCTTGAATAGTCTTTGTGCTGCATGTCTCTTTAACAATGGAAAAATGGCTTTAAATATACCAGAGTTTCCAACTTGTCCATATCAAGTTTATTTATACACGGAGTATTCTCATTTGATATAACTGTGCTGCAGTTATAATCACATGTCATGGTGAAAGATAGATTTGAATCTATCAAGATTCACAAGTACTTTCTACAGAATTGATCCATATAGGAAGGAATGTTCTTTTACTTTCCCTAAATAATTGCACATGTTGAGACTGGTGTTTATTTCAGGGAAGAACAACCTCGATCTCTCCCACATAAGAAGGGGTGACAGTACTTTCAAAAGCTTTGATTACAAAATACATTTCCCAAGGCATTTCCTTGGTGGATCTTTATAAGTTCTACTTAAACCAGAGATGGCTTAGCTTCACAGTTTACCAAAGAGTAGCTCAAAATTTCTAGAAAACACTAACCAGGTTGATTAGACTTTGAAATATAAATATGCCCACTCTCCTTCTTATATCAGTTTCCTATTCCCATTCTTATTTCTCTTTAAGATCACCCTCCAAGTGCCATTAGCTCTTAAGACTAACAAATAAAAAGACAGAAGGAAGGGCAGCAGTTGCTTCATCTCCTATTTTTGGTACTGGTGTATTGCTTAGCAATACATCCATGAACTGTTTTGGAAAACCCTGTCTCATACTGCTGCTAACCTGACCTTGCTATTAGGCACAGAAGTAGTATTTCATAAATTTCTTTGCTGACAAGACTGCTTGAAGCCAATTTAGCCTCTGAGACAGTCTATGTACATCCGCATATAACTAAGTATTTACCATTGTGCAAGACTCTTTTGGGATAAGCAGCTCCATGGAAATCATGGAAAAGTGAGATGTAAGCTATATAAATTAAAGGTGGAAAAAAAAGAACATAAAAGAAATATGAATTAAATCTAGTTATTCCATGATACGTTTCTATTTTTGCAAACCATTCTTGCATCTACCACATCCATACATTACCTTATATACTATCTTTGTTCACTAAGTTTCACCTCTGTCTTTAGGAGGATCAGTTTTTGCTGATGGCCACCTCTTGCACTTTTTCACTCAGAATTCTGACAAACACTGTCCCAGGAACACATAACAAACTAATCCCCCTATGTTGATTGCATTCATTTTTTTATTGTTCTCTTTGTATAAAGGAAGAATAACAGCATTATTCCAAACTTCAGTCACAGATGCAGTGTTCATACACAGGTTGCACACACAATCACAGCCACATACATATTTTAACATTTCACTGTAGAATTACCAGTGTTCAACATTATCACAGCATGTTAAGCTTTTCATCAGTTTTTTTTTTCTTGGATACCATATTTATAGTACTCATTTCAGTCCCATTCTTTGACATATCACTATTATCCCATCATAAATCTCTAAAATATTCCTTCCAGCATTCCTTCACTTTAATTTCACATGAAGTAATTACATCCTTTTAATTACATTAATTCCACTAAAGATTTCCTTTTCACCCATTTCAAAACAATTTTTTATTTTCATTAAACTGATACATGTTTTCTCTACTCTGTCTAACCTTAACTGTTCCTTTATTTTTTTGATTATATTCTTTTTCTCTCTATACACATTATACATTATATAAATCCTTTCCCACAGCAGTTGTTCTCTTATAAGCATTTTTTGCATTCATTTATAATCATGTAGGTTTAATTGAAATGTTGATTTGTGTGTTGTAATGTTGTATTGCAAGCAATATCACACCACAACTACAAAGGGACCAGAGTTTACATCATGGCACTGTCATGCATGATTTGTCATCTGCTGTCCTTTGGCTTCCTGTGCACACCCATGTCCAAAGTCTCTTTTATCTAAGCACCTTTTTTCATATTTCAAATTAGTATAATTCCACACACTTTTGTAGCTCTTGGTAACTTAATTCTTTTCACTCTGTTCCTATAGTTTTCACATCATTTTTATTTATGTCCATTCTTGTGTTGGGGATTAATCTATTTTGTAATACTTTTTCTTTCTCTATTTCCTCAAACTTCATCTTTTGCTTCCATTATCACCATTTACTGGACAGTAACATGCTACTATATCAAGCCTAATTTCTACTTTGAAATGTGCCTGCATTAATTAATTTATGTTATCTAAACACAAATACATACTTCTGACATGCCTGTTCATTTTCTGCATGTATTCATATTTCCATTTCCTATGATCAGACCACCTCCATTCATATCTATTACAACATTCCCTTTCTCTGAATTTCATATGTACAAAACATATTCATCTTTCTGTCCTCTAATGTGTAATTCACAATTTTTTCATTTACTCCTCTTACATTGCAAATTGCAATCTTCCATATGCCAGGTCTCAGCAAATGAGCCCATAGTTACCCAACTTATGTCACCTGTCTAGCAATTCAAAACTCCATTACTTTCACAAAACTTGTATCAGTCTTTCTTATTTTTCATCACCAAGTCTATCATTTCCTCTTCATTAAATGAGAATTACCTCCTCCACCCACCAAACCTTAAGAAGTGAGATCTGCATGTATGAAAGATAGCAGCATCTCTATTGTTACAAGTTAATTATAGAGTATTTTGTGTAGTGCCCTGTCCAAGTTCTCAAGGTGAGTGATGAGAAGGGCTTTTTCTAGCCTGTGATAGGGAGATATGGCAGATCAGAGGCTGAGATGTAATTCAGAGGAGAGTGCATATTTCATTCATTGCCGGGACAATAGAGAACACTTTAAAATGTCAGGTTACACAGTTATAAATCTTTGTACCATACATTGCCAAAATGATGTCAAAGGTAGCCTTGTACAGGCCTGGCACAGCTATAGAATCTGACTTTACATTTCTTCCAGCGGGCAGAGGGAAAAGCATGATATCACCCACTGAAGTGTCTTATGCCTGGCCTGGCATTTTCTTAGAGCGCCAAGCACTTCCTTCCTGGATGGGGTGATGATCTGCTGTGCCTGGCAAGAATGTACTGACAAACAGCCAGTACATAACTGGAAAGTTGGACATTCAAAGTGATTTCAGGTTCCTTCCCTGAATATTAAGCATACTGTACAGTAACACCATAAAGGAAAACAGACAAGGCAAATTTCAACACAGAACAAACATTTTCCTGCCTTCCATTTTTTTATGGGAAAACTGACATAAATTATATATAGTTATTCTTAAATGTTATATCAACATATATCCTGTTAGTTCAGTCAAGCAACTTAAAATACATTAAGCTAGCAGTATTTAAACTTTATTTTTATTGTTTCCCTCCAAATTACAGGCCTGAACTATAAGAACACTCCTAAACTGGTGATAAACTTAGAGAAAAACACTTGCAGTGTCATCTAATTATAATGGCTTGAAGTTTTTCAAATTTTATACTCTTATACTAATGTCCATATATCATAAACAGGATAGAAGAATTAGAGAATAAAAAAGTGAAACTAATATATCTGTCAGCCTAAACTAAAAGTCCCTGACTCTTAAAAGTCTGAGTTTGAACCATGAGTATAGCCATAAAGGCAAGTATGACATATTATTTATTCATTTATTTTAATGAATTTATTATTTTCAGTTAATAGAGCTCAAAGCATATATTCTAGGACAGTTATAAACCAGAAATATTTTGAAAAAAATTAAACAAAGATCTTTCTCTCTCTGTCTCTCATCCTTTTCTCTATCCCTATCCCTATCCCTATCCCTATCCCTATCCCCATCTTTCATCTATCATGATCCAAATAAACACACTATTGTCTAATCCAGATTGATTATTTTCACTAGAATGTAAATGTATACATCTAATTCAGTGTGCATGGCTAATCCAGTTTGCAACTACAGTATTAGCTCAAGAAAGAGTGATTGAATTCTAAACAGGTACATTTGCATCTTTTACAATGCAGCTTATTTCTTTCTTGATAAATATATTAGCAACAAACAATTTCCATAAAGGGCATAAAATGCTTTTGGTGCAGAAGTACTGAAGAAATTCACCATTTTTATTTCATAGGATTTTCCTAAAAACTCCCTGAGCTGTTGCTAGAGGGAGCCCTTGTCTTTATTATTCAAATTCTGTCTTTCTCTCTTCCAGTTTATGTGTATTTATTCAATTATTTTTCTTTAGAAATTGTCTGGATTTAGAGTTTCCAGGCTTCAGCAAAGGATCGTTACCTTGTCGTGGTGCTGGAGCTTGAGCACCTCAATGATGCCATGAGCTAAACCGTGAAGGGCCACCCAAGACGGGAAGGTCATGACAGAGAGGTCAGACCAAATGCGATCCCTGGGGAAGGTAATGGCAACCCACCCCAGTATTCTTGCCGTGAAAACTAAATGGATCAGTACAACCAGAGATATGTCGGTATACCATCGGAAGATGAGACCCCCAGGTCGGAAGATGGTCAAAATGCTACTGGGGAGGAACAGAGGATGAGCTCAACTAGCCCCAGACGTGATGACGCAGCTAGCTCAAAGCCGAAAGGACGGCTAGCGGCCGACGGTGCTGGTGGTGAACGGCGAATCCGATGTTCTAAGGATCAACACACCATTGGAACCTGGAATGTAAGATCTATGAGCCAGGGCAAATTGGATGTGGTTATTGGTGAGATGTCAAGATTAAAGATAGACATCCTGGGTGTCAGTGAACTGAAATGGACTGGAATGGGCCACTTCACATCAAATGACCACCAGATCTACTACTGTGGACAAGAGGATCACAGAAGAAATGGAGTAGCCTTCATAATTAATAGTAAAGTGGCTAAAGCAGTGCTTGGATACAACCCAAAAAACGACAGAATGATCTCAATTCGAATTCAGGGCAAGCCATCTAACATCACAGTGATCCAAATATACGCCCCAACCACAAATGCTGAAGAAGCTGAAGTAGAGCAGTTCTATGAGGATCTGCAGCACCTACTGGACAGCACGCCTAAAAGAGATGTTATTTTCATCACAGGAGACTGGAATGCTAAGGTGGGCAGTCAAATGACACCTCGAATTACAGGTAAGTATGGCCTGGGAGAACAAAATGAAGCAGGACATAGGCTGATAGAATTTTGCCAAGACAACTCACTCTGCATAACAAACACTCTCTTCCAACAACCTAAGAGACGGCTTTATACATGGACTTCACCAGATGGACAACACCGAAATCAGATTGATTACATCCTTTGCAGCCAAAGGTGGCGGACATCTGTACAGTCGGTAAAAACAAGGCCTGGAGCTGACTGTAGTTCAGATCACGAACTTCTTCTTGCACAATTTAGGATCAGACTAAAGAGATTACAGAAGACCCACAGATCAGCTAGATATGAGCTCACTAATATTCCTAAGGAATATGCAGTGGAGGTGAGGAATCGATTTAAGGGACTGGACTTAGTAGATAGGGTCCCAGAAGAACTCTGGACAGAAGTTGGCAGCATTGTTCAGGAGGCGGCAACAAAATACATCCCAAAGAAAGAGAAAACCAAGAAGGCAAAATGGCTGTCTGCTGAGACACTAGAAGTAGCCCAAGAAAGAAGGAAAGCAAAAGGCAACAGTGATAGGGGGAGATATGCCCAATTAAATGCAAAATTCCAGAGGTTAGCCAGAAGAGATAAGGAATTATTTTTAAACAAGCAATGCGCGGAAGTGGAAGAAGACAATAGAATAGGAAGGACAAGAGACCTCTTCCAGAAAATTAGAAACATTGGAGGTAAATTTCAGGCCAAAATGGGTATGATCAAAAACAAAGATGGCAAGGACCTAACAGAAGAAGAAGAGATCAAGAAAAGGTGGCAAGAATATACAGAAGACCTGTATAGGAAGGATAACAATATCGGGGATAGCTTTGACGGCGTGGTCAGTGAGCTAGAGCCAGACATCCTGAAGAGTGAGGTTGAATGGGCCTTAAGAAGCATTGCTAATAACAAGGCAGCAGGAGACGACGGCATCCCAGCTGAACTGTTCAAAATCTTGCAAGATGATGCTGTCAAGGTAATGCATGCTATATGCCAGCAAATTTGGAAAACACAAGAATGGCCATCAGATTGGAAAAAATCAATTTATATCCCCATACCAAAAAAGGGAAACACTAAAGAATGTTCAAACTATCGAACAGTGGCACTCATTTCACATGCCAGTAAGGTAATGCTCAAGATCCTGCAAGGTAGACTTCAGCAATTCATGGAGCGAGAATTGCCAGATGTACAATCTGGGTTTAGAAAAGGCAGAGGAACTAGAGACCAAATTGCCAATATCCGCTGGATAATGGAAAAAGCCAGGGAGTTTCAGAAAAACATCTATTTCTGTTTTATTGACTATTCTAAAGCCTTTGACTGTGTGGACCATAACAAATTGTGGCAAGTTCTTAGCGGTATGGGGATACCAAGTCATCTTGTATGCCTCCTGAAGAATCTGTATAACGACCAAGTAGCAACAGTAAGAACAGACCACGGAACAACGGACTGGTTTAAGATTGGGAAAGGAGTACGGCAGGGCTGTATCCTCTCACCCTACCTATTCAACTTGTATGCAGAACACATCATGCGACAAGCTGGCCTTGAGGAATCCAAGGCTGGAGTTAAAATCTCTGGAAGAAACATTAACAATCTCAGATATGCAGATGATACCACTTTGATGGCTGAAAGTGAAGAGGAACTGAGGAGCCTTATGATGAAGGTGAAAGAAGAAAGTGCAAAAGCTGGCTTGCAGCTAAACCTCAAAAAAACCAAGATTATGGCAACCAGCTTGATTGATAACTGGCAAATAGAGGGAGAAAATGTAGAAGCAGTGAAAGACTTTGTATTCCTAGGTGCAAAGATTACTGCAGATGCTGACTGCAGTCAGGAAATCAGAAGACGCTTAATCCTTGGGAGAAGAGCAATGACAAATCTCGATAAAATAGTTAAGAGCAGAGACATCACACTGACAACAAAGGCCCGCATAGTTAAAGCAATGGTGTTCCCTGTAGTAACATATGGCTGTGAGAGCTGGACCATAAGGAAGGCTGAGCGAAGGAAGATAGATGCTTTTGAACTGTGTTGTTGGAGGAAAATTCTGAGAGTGCCTTGGACTGCAAGAAGATCAAACCAGTCCATCCTCCAGGAAATAAAGCCAGACTGCTCACTTGAGGGAATGATATTAAAGGCAAAACTGAAATACTTTGGCCACATAATGAGAAGACAGGACACCCTGGAGAAGATGCTGATGCTGGGGAGAGTGGAAGGCAAAAGGAAGAGGGGCCGACCAAGGGCAAGATGGATGGATGATATTCTAGAGGTGACGGACTCGTCCCTGGGGGAGCTGGGGGTGTTGACGACCGACAGGAAGCTCTGGCGTGGGCTGGTCCATGAAGTCACGAAGAGTCGGAAGCGACTAAACGAATAAACAACAAAGAGTTTCCAGGACTTGTTACAAAGTCTATTAAAATCTCTGCAGTCAGTTTTTTTTTTTAATTTTAAACTTGTGGAGAAAAGATTTTTTTTGTTATTTGTCATGTTGTCTAGGCTGATGGGGCTGAAATCCAGAGCACCTAGGAGATTCTAGATTAACTTCCCCTAATTTTTGCTCATAGAATACATAGCCTTTTCATTCCAGTCAAGCATGCAGGATGTTTTTCTCTAATACAGCAGAATATTTCTTTCTTAACTATTTTATACATGTGTATGTGTCATTTTTGAGAGCCTATTATTTTAAGACCTAATCAGACATAGATCTTCTGTGATTCACAGTGTCCAGAACATCATACTATCTGTGAATTACAAAAGAACAACATATAGCTTCTCTCTCCAGAACTATAGATTTTCCTTGCTATCAGAAAGCATTATCATCCAAGCCTGACATGCTATAAGATGTTCATCTGAGGTTTGGCATTAATTATTACAATAAAAGAACTCTGAATTATTTAATTCTGCCTGAGTATGCAGCATATATAATGGGTATTCTTGTACTAATATTTAATATATTCAAAGCTCTTGGTTTGAATTTATTTAGAAACATAAACAGACAGACAAGATTCAAGTTAAATTCACATTAGTCTATGCTTAGCATTCAGCATTAAGATGACTTAGAATTTTAAATATTCTTTTCATTTCTCTTTTGAGAATTCCAACCCATCTAGAGGATATGGACGTATACAAAGCTTCCTCACAAAGCCAGTGTCATCAGTCTACTCTGCTTTGTCCATATGAAGAGGAGAAAATAAGGTCTGAAGAGAAAGTGCACACACCTGTAACTGAATTCACATAGATGGCATATCTCTCTATTTTTGGAAAACCTGTCCCTGATAAGACAGAATTCCTGATCAGAGAGAGGCAGCTGAATTTATTCTGAAATGCATGTCTAAATTCTGTCTCTCTCTATCTCTTTCTCCCTCTTTCTCTTTTTTCTTCCGTAATGCAAAAGGCTAAGTGTGAAGTAGCTAGGGGCAAAGAGAAGATACTGGATAACTTGATGCATATGACACTTGCTCACTTTCTTGTTCCCTACACAGGATATCTAAACATGTGATTATCTCATTATATGATTATCTCACACTTTTCATATCTAGAAAAGTTTGTACTAATCCAGCTTCCAATGTGTCAGGCTAGATCTCTTAGGCTTACAATCTCTACCAAATGGTAGTGCAATGTTTGCCATCCTTCACTTTTTGCTGCCTTTACAGTGAGAGGGGTGGAATATGAAATATTGCAGTGCTACTACAGAAAGGAATTACTAGTGTTGGGAAGGGAGCTAAATGTGGAGTTGCTGCTCTTTGCAGGAACTTCACATTTCATGGATTATTTAGTTTGTGCTTAAGGATGCTGGAAAACTGTGATTTCAGATGTTGTAATGCTCTGCCTACATTGTCGTTTGTGATGAGCCTTTTGGATGGGTCATGCTATATTTTCACTGAAAATGTAATTTAGTGTTGTGGAGATTTAGAGTTTCAAAGCTGAAATCAGACAGTCCTACCCAAGCTAACCAGGATTTCCACTTGTAATTCCTAATTCATTCTACAAATTTATGTTGTGCAGCATCAGGATGCTTATCATGCTGGCATCCATTCCATTCAGCTCAAAAATATACTCCCTTGCTGTGACATCTACAATACAGGATCATATTTGCATGGCACATGGGATCTCTTGAATGGAAAGCAAAAAAGATAATGATTTTTCCAGATCTGTCTTGAAAGTTTAGTAGTGGCAACAATTTAGTAAGGCCACTTAGCTACTAAATAAAAAGGGATTAACTCCTGTTTTTCAGTAATTTTTAATTTATCCCTGGATTCTGTCACGAAGAAGGATTTTGTTTAATCCAGATAGTACAGAAAAGTTTATTGTCATGCGATCATCTGAAGGAGTGACCGGAAGGAATAATATTCTGCTTTTTTCTCTTTATTTTTTCTCAACTTTTTAAGAGGAAGATTGCCTGTCTTGGGTTCTTTCTTTTCTTTTTTGTTTAAGTGGGGGGTAGCAGAATAGTTCCTCCCCTGTATTTTCAGTACATTCCACTCAGGAGTCCTAATAGGAATAGGGTTTTGTTTTTGTTTTTTGTTTTGCAGAACAACTTTATTATTTTTAAAAGCATTGTTAAAATACAAAATATAGAGTATAGAAAAGACAGAATATAGAACTAAAGAAAAAAGAGAAACTATAAAAGTGCAAAGTTAGAAAAAAGTAGAAAAAGGTGACTTCCGACTTTCTCCAATACTTATATAAATGGAATTACAAATATAATCTCTTACCATTACTTAAACCTTAGTAACATTATTTCTATAAAATCAAACCTTTTAATCCTCAAAACCCAAAATTAAAGCTTCATTTTTTTCTGGCACGAGCAAATAGTCTCAAACTGGTTGCCAAGTAGAAACAATCCAGAAATCGTATTTTCTCTTATTAATGCTATTAATTTGGCCATTTGGACCAGTTCATCAGTTTAATAATCCAATCCTCCACTATGGATATTTGTGGATCTTTCCATCTTTGTGCATATGAAATTCTTTCTGCTGTAATCATGTATAAAAGCAAAGTCCCATGTTGTTGCTCAAGCTGTTTTTCCATCAGTCCCAAGAGAAACAGTTCTTTTTTTTTTTGTTATCAAAAAAGTTCAGTTTAAGTATCTTTTGTATATTGACACATATTTGATCCCAGAATGTTTTGGCCTTCTCACAAGTTCACCAAAGATGATAAAAAGTTCCTTCACCAAGAGAACATTTCCAACAAACATTTTTCACTCCATTATACATTTTTGACAACTTATCAGGAGTTAAATACCAATGATACATCATTTTATAAAAATTCTCTTTTAAATTATAATTCAAAGTGAATTTCAAACCTTTATTCCACATGTTCTCCCATTGCTCCAACATGATATTGTATCCAAAATTCTTAGCCCATTTAATCATACATTCTTTAACTTGTTCATCTTCTAAATTCATTTGTAACAACATCTTATACATATTTGTAATCACATGATCATAATTTATGCAAAGTTCCATTTCAAATTGAGTTGTTTCATTAACAAATTTAAAATTCTTTTTATCCACTTTAAAACGTTCTGACAATTGTGCATATGTGAACCAATGATATGAAACCTTCCAACTCTAACTGTTCCCTTGTTTTCAGTTTAGGTTCGCTGTCTTCAAAATTTAACAAATCTTTATAATTTAACCAAGTTGTTTCCCCCACATTTTTTCTTCTAACAAATGCTTCTTGAGGTGACAGCCACAATGGTACATTAGCAGACAATCTTGCTTTATATTTATTCCAAACCCTCAGTATAGCACTCCTAACAAAATGATTTTTAAAATCTTTATTAACTTTAACTTTGTCATACCACAAATAGGCATGCCACCCAAGACTTAACTCATGTCTTTTGAGTTGCAATAACTTCCTGTTCTTCAGAATTACCCATTCCGTCATCTAAAGTAAACAACAAGCATCAGAATACAATTTTAAATCAGGTAAACCCAAACCTCCTCATTCTTTGGCATCTTGTAACAGTTTACAATATATTTAATTTTTAGTTTCTTGCCTTGCCTTGAACTTGGAAATATCCTTCTGCCATTGTTTAAATGGTAAATCCATTGTCAAAATTGGTATAGTCTGGAAGAGAAACAACATCCCAGGCAAAACATTCATCTTAATCACAGATATTCTCCCCACGAGAGACAGCTGAATTTTTTCCCATCTTAACAGATCTTTTTTAACATCATTCCATATTTTAACATAATTATTTTGAAACAACATGCTATTTCTAGTTGATAAAATCACCCCCAAATATCTAACCTTTTTTTCAATCTTTAGGAATAGGCTTTTGATTTTCTAATTTACATTTAACTTTTGTTTTGCATTTCTGTTCTTGGAATTTATCTGACTTGTTTTAAATGTCTTTTTTTTGTTTTGTTTTAAAAAATTATTAGCAATTATCCATATTTCTTTTTCTAGTTTTTGAAAATTAATATTACCTAAATTTATTTTTGATTATCCATCTTGCAATGCATGCTTTTATAGAAGTCCAACATCATATTATTAACTGATATTTTTGGATATACAACTCACAAATATTGAAATCCGCAGTGGTGGTCTCCTTGAGAAAAGGCTTTTAATATGTTGTAAGATGCTTCAACAAATTGGGATTGTTGAAACAATTTGGTCAAGTGTCAATTTTCTCATTTTTTAAAAAAATGGAATAATATGTGGTAATCTAATCCTTCTGCTTCAATTATTATAAATTGAATTATTTCCTAATCTATCAATATATTTTGTAGAATTCAAGGATGTGCTTATCATCTATTATATTTAATAAGATATTCAAACTAATGGCTGGACCTAGCAGACAAATGGAAGACATCTTCTAATGTTTTGTTACAAAGTTTAATATGAAAGACAAAAATATACTTTTGAACTATATAATAAAGTGTTGTGATAAATATTTATCACAATATTGAAGTATTATGTACTGACCATTGTGTAAAGCCACAAAGATCATCAATCATTCCCAGCATGATACATGATAGAACACTTTTTAATCTCATTGAGTCTTTGTCATAGTGTGATGGGGTTCTTTTTGAACTGGAGGTGAACTATGCTTTTGCCAGGATGGCAACTGAAAAAGAAAATAAGACAGCAGAGGCTTTTGTAGTTTGTTTTTTGTTTTTTACTGTTTACACTGAGGTTATTTCCACGTATTTGCAACACAGTCCTGGTGTTCATCTGACATCAAGTTTCCTCCTAAGTCTCCCTCCCAGAGACAATATCTCCCTCTAGCTTTCCTGCTAGCTGCTTCGTTTTCCACCCCCTTTCACTCCAACTTCCTCCCCCATTTCTGGGCTTTTGTTAAAGAGTGAAAAGAAAAGAATGGGCTAGACTTTTACTGTCATGTGCTTGGCATGGCTTGACCTTCTCCTGCTCAGCTACTACTTCTCCGTTGGGGGAAGCATCTCTCTCAGGGTCTTATGCCCAGTCCTTCCCCAGTGACCCAGACTTTGCCACCAACAGCCAATGTCCTCCCTCCCTTCCTTTTTAGATCTTGGGTGAAGCAGCCACCTGCAGCCAGCTGGGTCCTTCCTTCCTATCTTGGGTCTTAGGTGGAGCTGTCATCCCTCTGGGTCTTCACTGTCCTTCTTCCAGGGAAGCCACTCATTGATCTATTTTCTCCCTTCCTGACCAGGAACTGACAAGTGATCTGCACCTTTAACTTCTCTCTCCAACTTTTCTCTCTAGCCATTCTATTCACTCCATTTTGTACAGACTTCTTTTCTCGTCTCCTTCTTTCTGTCTCTCCTATTTTTAGTTAGACTGGCAGCATGTCCCCCAACAACTGAGGAAGTGGGTGTCCCCCCAGTGCTCTAGTCCCCAACACCTAAATACCAGGCTGGACCAACAGGACTGTTGTCTCAACATCTCAACACAACAGCCCTGGGTAGCAGCCATAGCTGCCTCTCCCCTTTTACCATGCCAGCAGAATGGCAGTCATACCATGCCACTCAAAACCGATATGCCACAGTCCTGGACTTCCTACCTGCCAGTGTTTACTCCATTGCAATTTAAGAATCAGACAGCATAACCTATACTTTTGTGGCTTTCAGAGATTAACTTTCTTCAACCTGGTATCTTCCCAGGTTTTTCAAGCTTGTATGAGAGTCTGGACAATAGCAAGTTGGGAAGACTGTCTTACATCACAATAATAGTAATTCTCCAATTGGTGATATCACTATAACCAAAATACTACCAGCTATGCCAAAACTGAGATATCAATATATTCTGGACAAATCATTATGTGCAGTGATACTTTAAAAATGTCTTTAGAATAAATAATCTTCCAAGAAAAATAATGAGAAACAACTACTTGAGAACAGAATATGGTTTCTGCCAAGAGAATGCTGAGTGACTCTTTGAAGAAAAAAGATAGAACACCAGGGGGAGGGAATGAGATGGAGTGGAGAAGTTAGAAACCTGTTGTAGTAAATTGCAGTTCTATTAATTATACATTAGTATAGTCTTTGTATGATAAGTTCTTAGATATGCAGCATAATTCTATTTTTACCAGTTTCACTATTTTGATTTTTGATCCACATAAAGTAAGAATGTAGAATGATAATTTAAGACACCATGAAAAGAACCATAGAGCTTTTTAAATTAACCAGATCCATATTTTGTTGTTTTTTTAAACTTGGCTTTTTGTTTAAACTGAAGGCTAACTATATGGATTTTGTGGAGACCTTGGTTGACTTTCTAAGCTTGGTTGTTTGCTTGCAAGCATTCATTCCCCAACTAAGTAACATCATCAGAGCTAGTGAGGGTGGGGTTTGCTCCCTGTTTATATCCAGTAGCTTTGCCTTGCCAGTGTTGTCGGGGGTGTGGCTTTCTCCTTGGTAGTTCCTTGAGTAGAGTATTGTTTTCTGCTTGTTTGCCTGGTGTTAATCCCAGTTTTGTTGGGTGTTGGCTGCTGGAGGGGATATGTTCTGCTCTTTCTGTTTCTTCTTAGCTTTTTATTGTCTCTTTTGAATGGTATGTAAATATGATTTATTTCTATGTATCTATTGATGGCTGCTTTGTCTGAATGCCAAGCTTCCAAGAATTTCCTAGTGTTTTTGGATTTAGTTTGGTCTAAGATGCTCACAGTTTCCCAGTTGAATCTATGGTTGAGTTTGTCCATGTGCTGTGAGATTATCATAATTTGACTGCAAAATATCCATATAATTAACCATGCACAGCTAATGCTTCCTTGATAAATATCCAGGAGTTACAAAAACATACCACTTACTCCCTAAATCATATTGCTCTAAAATGTATTATTTTAATAAGATAAAAGACCTATGTGCCAAGTTTTTAAAATCATGGCTCCTTCCTGCTTTGCAATTTCAAGGAAATCTAGCTTTGCAATTGCTATGAAGTGATGAAATTCAGAAATTCCTAATAGTATTTTCCCTATTACTAATGTAAATCTTTGTTCTGGAACAGTGATTAACAACAAAAGAGTTATTAAATCCCCCTCTCCTTGATTATGTAACTTTACTTGCAAAAATGTATTGGTAATTTACTCAAAGCTCAATTTTAATTAAAATGCCTCAGGATGAATTGCTACAGGATATTGCTCTGTGAGTTATCAGATAATCAACAAATGTTTTTAAAGTGAAATCACATTCTTGCAACACATTGACAGTAAAACAAAACAATAGAAATAATTTCTAATGTATGGACAGGAGGGTTACAACTGGTGATCATGGGTAAAAGAAAAAGAAAAAGCTTAAAATAGCCTAGCCATCTCCTTGCCCTTTTTTTTTTAATGGGGTAACTACATGTTTTACTTTATAGAAGACACAGGAATCTTCTTTATATAAACGGGTGATGGATCTAAGATACAAGTCACCTAGGCATCATCTTCCACAGGTGGATATTTCTTTTAATATCATTGCAATAATTTTAAAATTGTATGTATGAAAAAAATCAGTGAAGATTTTGATTCATTAGAGGTTCCTTGGCACTCCTTAATTATCCACTCTACTTATGAACAAGATGGAAAGTCAGGTATGACAACCCTGTCAGATAATATTTGTGTAGCTGAGAAGTTATTGGGAAAAGAAGAAGGATCTGCAGAAAGCTGCTTTTAAGTAAATAAAGACAAAGATGGACACAGAAAAGGGAATAAGAAAAAATAGAAAAAAAATAGAAAAAATAATCTGTTGCCAGGGCAAAGCTAAACTAAAACAGATAGAAACAGATCTATGGATGATAGCCAAGTTAATAAAAAAAAAGTCAGAAGTCCAGAGTGCACATTTTGGGGGGAGTTTTAAAGAAGAACAGAAATACCTGGGCCAAACCTTTAAGAACTGTAAGCTAGTAAAGGTAAGAGGGAGGGAGGGTGTGGGCATATCATATTCCTGTACATAGAAAAGTAGCTGTAATGATCAGATTCTAACTAGCTTTGCTCAGATGCACCTTTGTGTTTTTGATAAAGGATCTTTAATATATATGAGGCAAGGTGCAGTGGCACTATAGTCACAGGTTTATTGATTTGCCAACTGCTTCTAAGAACTAGGACAGGTTGGTTGGTTGGTTGGTTGGTTGGTTGATTAAACAGTATTTCTATAGTGCCATACTCCAAAAGTTCCCAGTAGTTCACAATAAAACATTAGGAAACAAACAATAAAAGCAAAAGTCTCCAGTGGTGCCCAGTCCCACTGGAGACATTTAAATTAAAGGCTGTGACAAATAGCACTATTACAACAGAGTCCCGAAAGGAGATCAATGTACATGACAACAGAACCACTGCAAGGGAGTGTGTCCCAAAGAGAAGAAGCTACAACAGAAAAGCATTACATTCACCCTGAACATCAAAAATAGAGAGGACCTAACCTTAAGCATCCCTTCAAGGTGTAAGATTGTATAACAGGCTGGTTGTACTTGAAGGAGATAGTTCTGAAGACACTTGAAAGCCAAGCCATAAAGTTATGACCCTCAATCTCTCATTGTCATTTGTTTTGGCTTAAATACTGGATTGAACATCTGAGGTCCATCAAGGGAAAACTGACAGAACTCAGTTGCTATTCATACTGAGACAAGATGAAAGAGTTTGCACCTTGGCCTTAATACAGCCAGGAAAAACTGAAGTTCATAATAAGGGATGACATTGGACTTTGCAGGAGAATATAATTCTCCTCCAAGCCCAATAGGGAGACTCTTAAAAACTGGCCTCATATCTAAGCAGTCTGCCATACATCATCATTTTGGTTATTAACAAAAGAATGCAATATTTGCTGTCATGTAAGCACATATGCAAGTAATATGTATCTCGTACAAATCTTTATGGAATGTTATTATATTGTCATTTTCAAAAACTGTATTTTGTTCATCCAAAGACTAAAGTTTCATATCAGTATATGGCTGATTGCAGTTATCACATTTAAAACAAGTTTTTGAAGTCATGAGCTGAAATGCTGCTTTTTTAGTAATTTGTATTAACACATAATTACAGTTTCAAAAATTCAGTTATTAATTAATTTTTATTTCCAGATCAATCTTGTTCTCTGGTCTCATTGTTCTTATTTTCTTATCCGACTGATCTCTGACTTTCTCTTTATTCATTCATTCATTCATTCATTCATTCATTCATTCATTCATTCATTTACTAAATTTCTTTGCTGCCCATCTCGCGTATGACAACTCTGGGCAGCTTACAAATAATAAAAATAGCAATCACTAAAACAGTTCAATATAAATACCTAAAAATAAAGACACAAATACAAAATATACAATATAAAATATAAAATTCCAGATGGGCAGATCTTAACCTTGGCACCCTCTCAGGTCCAACCACCTCATTATTTATGAACTTGATCTTCATCTACAACTTCTGCCCTTATTTATGGCATCATTTTCTTCATGTAGCATAATCTTTTTTCAAATCATAGAGTGTATTTGCTAAGGCTTGTTATTCTTTACCGTCATAATTCTTATATATCATGATTCTTATATATCATGTTCATGCTAGTGCTTCTTTCTTTTTATTCCCATTTGTTTTATTCTCAGAAGTGTAAGCCAAATTCAAGTGGTCTCACAGTCAAACTGCTTTTAGCAACCTATATTAAGGGTACTTTTTCTAGTTCGTTCCAGGTGCCAAAAGAATCACAAACTATATGACTATGCAAGAGATTCAAAACCACATTTTAAATTATTAATTGTTTTATTTAACGGAACCCAAATTAATATAGAGTTTGAGCTATCCAGAGAAAGCTTTACTGGTGGAGAAAAAAAAATTACTTTAGGCCTACATTTATTTCTGAGCCACAGGATGAATGAAGTCCATCAGGGATTGATCAACTTCTTGGTTTTGCTACTTGTCTAGTACTGCAAAAGAAAGGGTGGCCAGATCAAATATTTGAAAAATCAAGTGAATTGAACAAGGTTTAAATACTTGAAGATCACAATGTGTGACTGGTAAAATACTTATAGATAAATGGGTCATGGACAAGTTCATCTTTTTAATTACTTTTAATATTCTAATATTGTCAATCTGAAGATCTTTGCTTTTGTCAATTTCAATGTATATTACTCCAGCTTAGATATGAGGTGGAGACAGAACAAATAAAAACATGTATGATAAATTGGTTGCAAAACTTGAAAGAAACAGTTTCAGTTCAGCAATGGGAACAACTGTGGAACAAATCTATAACGTTTATTTCAAGCTATGCTTTTAGAGAGAACTGGTGTAAAATGTTTTGCAAGGGTTATACAACTCCATCAATAATTGCCAAAATATACATATCATATAGCAATAAATGTTAGAAATACCACAAAACAGAAGGGACATCCTGCCATATGTGGTGGACATGCAAAAAATCCCCAAATATTGGAAATATATATATATAGCACTATTCAGAGAATTTGGGGAATCAAATTCGAAATGAAATCACATTTTTTAAAACTAGTTATAATTCTGGAACATTTAAAAAACATACCCTAATTTATTAAGATATACTGTACATTCACAGCCCTGAGGATAAACTTTGCACAATACTGGAAAAAGGACATAGTACCAAAGATAGCAGACTGGTAACTTAAACTTGGAGAATATGAAGCAATGGCAAAATTAACTGTGCATGTGTGTGTATGACATTTAACTAAATTTAAGGAAGAATAGCTTCTATATGTATACATATTATGCAACAAGTTAAATGCAAACATTTAGAATATAGTTTTTAAAACTTACATCAACAGGCACTGCAAGTCAGCTGGCGTACAAAGAAGAGGAAAATCAGAAATTAAATATTTACCTGTATTATTTGTAGGGTGTTTTTCTTTCTTTCTCTTTTACTTTTTAAAAACATTTATAGATAATAATATAGTGGAGATTGTGGCATTGCACAACATTTACACTTCTTTTTGATATCATAAAAATAACTTAATATACTGTGTTTGGAATCCTTACTAATGTCATATTGAGTAATAATTGCACAACCTCAGTAATTATCTTTTTATTCATAGAGATATTTATCTCTATAGGTAAAGGTAAAGGTTTCCCTTGACGTAAAGTCCAGTCATGTCCGACTCTAGGGGGCGGTGCTCATCTCTGTTTCTAAGCCTTGGAGCCGGCGTTGTCCGTAAGGACCCGTCCGTGGTCATGTGGCCGGCATGACGACACGGAACGCCGTTACCTTCCTGCCGAAGCGGTACCTATTGATCTACTCACATTAGCATGTTTTCGAACTGCTAGGTGAGCAGGAACTGGGACTAGCAACGGGAGCTCACCCCGCCACACGGTTTCGAACCGCCGACCTTCCGATCGGCAGCTCAGTGGTTTAACCCGCAGCGCCACCGCATCCCTTTATCTCTATACCTTAGTTTTAAATAAAATAAAAGGATTATAATAAGACTAAATAATAAAATAAGCACAGAGTACTGTTGATGTACTTCTTAAAAGAGGAAAATTAATATATATGTCTACATTTGTATATCTGTATATGATATATCATTGTTGAATAAAATTTTATTTTTTAAAGGAAAAAAAAAGAATTGAAATATTAAAATTTGAAGTAGTAGTATAAAGCATTTTATTAATTACATGTATGGTCCACTGTAATATAGTGGTTTGTCTTGGAATAGGAAAATGTGGTAGCTGGAAAGCAAAAATAAGGAATACTCTGCATTTCTTTTTCCCCCCAAGGTATTGATAGAAATTTGTTACCAGATTTCCAGCTGGTACTCTCTTTTTCCAGATCATCACATATTGATCTACTGGGTTTAAACATTAATGAAGCTTTCTTAAAAACACAACATGCAGACACATACTAAAAGAGTACCATATATTTCTGCGATATGCTATTAAAATTTGGAGAAGTACAATAGTAAAAGTAAATTTATGATCTCAATTTATTTTTCGCATATACAATTTAAATAGCTACTGATATAAACAATATCATAGAGTTATGAGCCTTTCTTGGGCTTGTTTGACCTTCTCCTGTGTCAGCCATTTATGGTAACATGAGTCCATTAATTAGTAATGGTCATTAACAGTTATCATCCATAATTCTTATGGTTCTATTAATTATTACAAAAATTAATAGTCAGGTAATCAGCAATTAATCAACAATCTCTTCCCTTCCTTGAGTCTTTCTCTCTCTTCTGCTATTTCTCTTTCCTCATTCAGTTCCCCTCCAATTTCTTGTTCACTCTGCCTATCTGCTTGCTCGTTGACTTAGGTACTCACTTTATTTAACAAAGACACTTATAAGAAGAACTAAAATATTATTTTAAACCACAGTGTTTGCTCAAATTTATTCAAATTAAAAATCCTCTAGAAGTGAAAATTAAAATCATGACTAGTATATATATAATTGTAAGTCACTTGTGCTTGTGCTTTTCTCATACTTTTTCATAGCATCACCCCTTAAATCCACATTGAAAAATTTACCTCGATCACCTCGATTGACCAGACTATTGCCGGACAGAATCCTGCTGGTCGCAACGCGCTTTCCATTTGTCTCGATTCCTGGCTTTTCTTCTCCAGGTTCGGCTAAAGTTCTGTACTACTGGATCTTCCCATCTCTTTGGAGGTTGGCCAATGGATCTTTTTACTTCTCTTGGATACCATTTGGCAACTGCTGCTGTCCAACAGCCATCCGACATGTGTGCGACGTATCCTGCCCAGTGTAGCTTCCATTTTTGATATTCGACTACAACATCATTTATATCACTTCGTGTTCTAATCTGGCTGCCCAGGATGTGGTCTCAGAGGGAAACTTTCAGCATGGATCTTTCCATAGCCCTCACTGTTCTTGAAAGCTCTTCCTCTTCTGTCTTTGTTAGCGACCATGTTTGACTTCCATATAGCACTGCCGATAAGACAGTCAAATTTAAAAGATTAGCACGCAGCTTTCCATTGATCTCATTTTGTAAGACTTCTCTAATGGAATTGTATGCAGCCCATCCAGCTTTCTTTCTTCTAATCAGTTCTTCACACTGAAAAATTAGAATTGTATATGGAAACAAAAACAAATTGGCATAGGACTTGAACTTCAAGGCTGTATAACTGAAAAACTGAGGTGAATTGAAGTTTGGAAAATTTGGAATGAGACTTCAAAGAAAGAAGACATTTAATGTTTCCTATAGAAAAACATAGAAACTAACAATTAGTGTTTATTGTTTTGGATATTTGGAGCCAATTATAAAAGAGGAAAAGTGCCACTGTTGAATAATAAAGCAATTCATTTGTCCTCACTTTTTTCTTTTGCTTATGTTTTGCTTAAATTGAGAAGACTATAGAAGTCATTTTATTATGTCAATACAATGGATTTGTTCGTTTTCAGATGAATACTTTAATGAAATAAAATATGAACTCATGTGGTTCACAGAGATGATGATGGTGATGATGATGATGATGATGATGATGATGGTGATATTTTAAATTTAGATGCCAACTCCCAATATCTCTGTGTGATATACTGTACTTTATTTACTTTATAATAGCCAGAAGATTAATTATACATTATAATGGCCAAGATGTTAGATAGTTTATTACACTCAAGAGTGTGTTTGGCATATTTTCATTCATGACTGAGATTATTTCTTGTACAGTTTATAAATACACAGATGTATTGTAACATACATCTGCAGTCAAGGGTGTTGTCATTGTTTGTTTGGCACAATACCATTTTAGCCTGAAACTATTTTCTGTATTTCACATGTTATTATCAACCTATAATTATGCTATTGTTATTAGTTTATACTATATCTATATTCCAGCAGATTGCAAAGGCTGTTGTTATATGGTTAAGTTGCAATATTGTCAACATGTATTTTATCTCCATTGTTCTGGTACTCTGTTTTGTGGCAACTTCAGGAAAGTGCTCTAACTCATATGATTGTATCAATTTCACAAAGTAAGATGCATGGCTAACTAATGAAGACCTTCCAATAGGCCATTAAGTCTGAGGAAGAAAGGTAGATCACCTATAACACTTTATCTATTAAACACCCACAAAATGTTTCTGATTCACCACATTCTTTTTGCATTTGTTTTCCAAAGAAACAGTTTTTATATTATTAAAACCATAACTAATGTGTAGTATCTACAGTATAACCATCCTCATTGTGAAGATTGAACATTCAATGATATTCTCTTTCAAAACTTAAAGACAGAGCACCATCTCTATTTACTCTGTGCAGAAGACGCTTCCTACTAGAAGGAAAGGGTGGGATGTGGTGATGAGGTGATGAGGTTCTTTGCATGGACAAAATAACAGTAACGATATGTTTCTGTATGTTATTTTTTTCCCAACGAATAGCTCCATGACAAGGCAGAAGCAGGAAGGTCTTCAAATACAACACAGTGGGCTTGCCACATTTTCTTAATAGTAAGTAAGCAAAGTACAATACCGTCTGAAAAAGGGAGGCCATTAAAGCCTAAATTGAAATTGCACAACTGTACCACTCCTCCTTAAATGAAGCTGGGAAGCTTATCCCATTCAAATACAACAGAACTTCTATTCTTTATCACAATTCAGCTTTGAGATAAATCTGAAGTCCTGGGAAAATTTTATGTTTGGACCTCATGTAATTTTCTTTATTTTTGTCTTTCCAAAAAAACAGACTTGGTTTTAGCTGTACTTCTGAACTGAGAGGATTAAAAAACAGCTGTTCAAATAAACAAGAATGATGTCACATCATTTGGCAAAAAAGTGAAATCACTATAAAATATTCTGGACATGAAGCTCAGGACTGAAATTCATCCTTATGCCTTTCAAACTGACTGGGAATGATGGTAGCTAAAATTTAACATATCATGAGGAAACAAAATTAAGGACAGTTAATGTTTAATATTGACATAATTTATTTTAAGCTTAAAATATGCGGATTATTCTGCCACATGTTTTTTGCAGATGAACTTGAATAACAAATCTTGATTGTAATTGCAAAATAATTTGCCTTTTTAAGTTTTTATAACAGTTTGCAACCAGTTGCAGTAATGGCAAAATATACATGTAATTCAGTTTTAGAAAGTATCCTGAACCATGAAAAGCCCATCTTTGAACTTTGTCATTAAATTTCCAGTCCACGTTTGTTAAACAAAAATCTAGCTTGATGAATCAGCCCATTTTGGGGGGACAGTTAATCAATGTATACTAATTCAATCTTAATATGAGCACCTATTTAAATGTAGTTCTGGAATACGTTTTAAGCGGCTTAAGCAATCCAGTTATGGTACATTATTTCTTTATGTATATATGTAAAGAAAGCTTATTTCACTCCACATGAAGTAAGATTTAGAGGGAATCTCAAATTAGAAGGAATTAAATGAGAGGCTTACAGTGTGATACTATATGTGCTAAGGATTTTCAAATGTTAATTCTATAGTCTTCTCCAAATAACAGACACTTAAAATTTAAAGTCAGACACCATTATGAACTTGATAGGTCTGAAGCATAAGATAGTTACAGTAGTTGTTAGGCTGTTGCTTCAAATTCTCTTAGCATTTGAGGATTCTTAAAGGACATAACTAGGAATGAAAATGCTGTAATAAATAATGTTAGTAGTGTTCTTTAGCAATCAATATTGCCAAAAATGGGTTAAAAGTTAGACCGAACAATCCTCCAGGATCTCTCCTAGAAAGACTTACTGAACACTGTTCTGTACTCTGAAAGTAAATGCCTTGGAAATATATGACCGCATGTTCAGCCCACTCTACTCCCCCCCACCCCGGGTAGATGTTTTATGTCCTGGATAGGGAATCTTAGATTGTGTGTGCAGAAATCTAAACGTCTTCATGTACTTGAAGGTAGTGGTGAGCCTTGCTACTCTAATTCCACGCTTCTGCATTTGAATGCAGAATATGGGTTTGTGTTTTTTAGAATATGGGTTTGTGTTTTTTTTGCCACTGAGTAAATGATTTGTTCCTATGCAAAATGAAAAGCAAACACCAATGCCTAAACAGTTAACTAAGAAACTTATGATTGCTAGCACTGTTTAAATTAGCAGATGGTTTAAATGCAGATGGTTTTCTGTTAACCTCTTGGCTGAAATAGGTTAACAGAAAGCTCATTCTTATGACTTTGAACTGAACATCCAACAAAGGACGTTTTACTTTTCTAAAAAAAAAAAAAAACCCACAGGTTTTGCCTTTGTACAGGCAATCTTTCCATAACAGGACCATTCTGTTTTCATCAACAGTGACTCATTTTTAGTGTTAATTAAAAGAATTATACTGAAGTTTTTGATGAACACAAAAGGTGTATGTGCAATAAAGCTTCAAATCTTCATGAGAAAAAATTTAGACATCTCCTTCATTAATCTTCAAACACTAAGCCTTCAAGCTCTGATGGTAAAAATGTTATATATTTTTTTATAAAAATAATCATATGTTTTATACTTTCCAATTAAAGAAACCTGAGATGTTCTGGCCAGCAAGTTAGTGGCTATATTCAGATGATTATATATCAGCTAAATAAGTTGAAATGTCCATGAATCTTTTGCTCCTTCTCTTCTCCACAGCACTTGAGAATGAAATGAAAACACCTCCAATTAACCATACTTGAATTTCCCATCTTATTTCTAACATTTTTGTCCAGATCTAAATCAAAGCAATGATTTCAGAACAAATTAGGAATTTATATCAACTTCAAATGAATGTATTTTCAAGTTAATAACCAAATTTTCTAACACAACCAAATTAGTTATTGGGGTAAAGTTGAAATTTAATATCTTCACTTATGAAGTTAACCTGAGCAATATTTCCATTAATAAAATATAAAATTAACCTTTTATGACACTTTCTTACAAGTTGTATAAAAAAGCCAGGGGGAAATTTATAGACATAAACTTGTGTATTTATTTTAATAATTTACTTGCATATTAGATCAGATTAGATTAATTTTTACATTTTGGACTTCTGGAAGAAGAAATGGTGGGCTGAAGACGGCTCCATGAAAAGCTGACGACCAGACGGAAGAACACAGAGCCGGTCAGTAGACCAGCTCTTCAGAACCTCTATGGACAAGGAAAGGATGAGAGATCACCCCCATGCACTCTTAACAGTTGCTCCTCTGAAGGAGACCACAAGATAGCAGTCTCCAGTGGGTTTTGAGAATTGGAGACAATGGGAATAACCATCTTGCTCACAACTGTGGTTGGCACCTTTTAAAGGGCACTAAGTTTGCAAACTTCCTTTTCTAATCATGTTCAGAAATTGCTTGTTAACTACTTTTAAGCTATTGGAAACCTTCAGATTGACAAGTCTGAAAATACCAGGTGAGTTTACCTTCAGTCCTTAAGAAAATAAAATTTTAATCATAAACTTAAGAGTTTTAAAAAAATTGAAATACACAGCAAGAGACTAAATAAGACTTTGATCTTAGAAAGTTATACCTGGATTAAGATAAAATTGGAATAATATTTTGGAATTGATTATAAAGAATCCTTCCCATGGGAAATACTGTAGATTTGTTTGGACTTTTGCAAGGCAAAATAAAGTCATTTTAAAAATTGGACCCTAGAAAGAACTAGAGATTTTAAAGGAGAAAAATACACAAATCTGGTTAGTAGCTAAGTAACTAGAACTTGTAAAATGATGCAAAACATTATAACAAAATAATAAAGGACACTTTTTGAAAAATGGAATCATACATTAGTATCGGCAATGTCAATAGTGATGTGTGCTTCTATGAATAGATTGTGTCCAAAGGATGTTATGGAAGAAACGGCAGATGAGGAACAAGTTTTATTTGACAAGACAGAGATGGCATCAAAAGTGGATCTACAAATGACAATGATCTATGAAAATATAAATAATAAGCCAAGAGAGTGACTTAGATATTTTTTTTATATTGTATTTACAAAAGAGGCTTGTTAAAGCTTTGAAAAATTTCTTTGTCTCTTCTTGTGAGAAGGGACAAAGAGAAATGAAAAGAAATCAAATTAAAATGACACTGAATGGACTGAAGATTAAGACTGTTAGAAGTAAAAGGAAGGAATATAAAGTTGGTTTATTTGATCAAGCTTAAAATGAGATTTGTTGTTATTTCTGGTAACCCTTAATGGACTTTCTGCTGGCACTCAGATTGAAAAGATGATGCTTTATCAATTTTCTATAGTTAAGAGATGGGATATGGGATGAAGAGATCATTGGTTGTAAATGAAGAGGGGATGAAGAGTTACAAAATCGTTTATACTTGTGATGAGGGTTGGAAGTTATTTCTTTATACATTTCTTTTCTCTTTCTTTACTATATACTTTTCTTTCTATTTTCTTTCTATTTTCTACTTTTCTTCTTTGCACCTTTTACTTTCTCTTTCTATTCTTTCTTTTTTTAGTTTGTATTAGATTTTACTATTGTAATTAAAATCCTTAATAAAATTATATAATAATTAATTTTTACCTTTGAAAATTTACTACTTAAAAATAATCTCAAAACAGAGTTGGGATTTCAATGAATGCTATACTGAAATCTGCCTTTCTCACTTGTAAAATGGGCTTTTTTTGCTACTCAATTCTCACAGTGCATCAGAATTTCTTCTTGAGGTTCCATTCATGGTGTTTTTGAGCTTATTTTATTGCTGAAAATAGTGGAGTATTTTACTGCATATTGTTTGTCTTTCGTGTATTTCCATGCCACATATTCCAATGCCTAAAAAGCCTAAAAGGTAAAGTTCTCTTGTGAAGTCCTCCTTGGAATTTAACTGAAGCAAGGGAAGCCTGGAGCCAGAAGGAATTTGCTTTCCAATTTTTTTTTCAGAGAATACATTTTCATGGGTGGAATGTTTCTTTTTTTTTAAACCAAAGACAGTACATTCATGCACATTTTACCACCTCATCGTACAATCAACTTCCCAATCATCCGTGGCAGATTTTGGCATTGTATTAATATGATTTTATTTTTTCCAATAGCATAGGTTCTTAAAACTAATTATCATAATTATCTGGTTAATTTCTTATTCACATAATGTTCATGAACTCTTCTCCATTCTCAATCTTACCTTAGTATGGACCCAATTCACTGTGCAATTTGAATTTGCATTTTAAAACATTATGATATCCATTTGGAATACTGCATTTTTCCTCCTCAGATAGACATTAAAACACAAAGAACCATGATAAGAAAACCCCAAATCTAGGCTCATGTCATTGTTTCCCAATCCACATTGTCGCTTTATGGCTTCTTCTCCAGCCTGGTGCCCTTAAGAAACCTTGGTACTACAACTTCCAGCTCTCACAACCATTCTACCAATGGTTAGAGTAGGGCCCAATTTGGGGAAAGTTTCTCTAAACAATAATAGTAAGCCAAAAAATGTAAAGGAATGAGAAAGATAAAGAAATACAGCTAAAACTAGTCTACAGTATATTTATTCATTGTACTTCTTCAAGTCTTTTTTCCCATGCAAAGTATCCACTACATGCACCATTTCATATACCATATTTCTTTTAAAACTTCTATCTTCTTTCTTTGAGAATCAACTCCATACAACCATAGAATTCTTGGTTTTCTCTTCTACTCAAACCATCTACTCTTCATTTATACTGTGTATCTGTTTAGCGATTTGATCTTCATTCATTTTCTTAGGACAGTATTTTTATTTATTTCACATGTAGTTCAAAGAACTTATGGTAGTAAACACAAAGAGTCTTCACTTAATTTATCTCCCACAATAGCAACTCTAAGAGGTAGGTTGGAATGGAAGTGCTTATGCTCCTTCAGACAAGAAAGTCTGCATGGACTTAATAATGGTCATCACCACGCCCAGCATTCTGATGCAATTGTGCAATCCCATCAATCTTCCGTTCGAGCTATTATTTTTTCCACATACCTATGGTAGAATAAACATGTCAATTAAAAATAAAGAAACTTCTGAACAGAAAGTAACTCACTCCTCTACTTATCCTCTAATTGTTCTTTAAAGTGTGGCATAGGTGGTACAGAATTCCCTTGCTATTAGCCTGTTTTATTGAGAGCACACCACCTGCCTATTGGAACAGCTGGTAATCTCTTGATGCGTATATGCATATGTGGTGGAAATGTCCTTTCATTGTGAGGTTTTGGCAGGAAAGCAACAATGATATTGCTGTTAGAATGGTAAAACCACTTGTATTTTCACCTGAATTATGTTTACTGTATGTTGTACAGTGTGTGTGTGTGTGTGTGTGTACATAATAGAAACATTAAACACACACACACAAATGCTAAGGTGTAGAATATACCCCCTGCAGAGAGAATTTCATGTGGGAATATTAAAGGCTCAGCCACAAAGATGTTTTTGAGAACATGAGATCTTCACTGAAAGCAGTAGTCTTGCAAATGGTTTATCTGCCTTCTTGTCTATTTTTATCAATTTTGGATTTTTAGTCATTTTTAGTCATTTTGTTGTTTCTTTTTTTGTTTTGTATGTGGATGCATAGTATGTTTGTATATAATTATTTAACAGTAAAATTACAAATAATAATAATAATTAAAAAAAACTGGGGATAACTATACATGTGCGAAGTCCTATATTATATTCTTGCAGAAAAAGGAAATGTTGCTGATCCTCCTGATTTATACCTTGATTTGCATTATGCCTACTTGGATTCATAGATCCATCATTATGCATATCACTAATAAAAGTAAATAAGATGAAACTTTTATTTTGTTAATCTTCCTTTTAGTGTTAAGCATTAATTCACATATATATTTGAAGTCTGGATACTTTATGGCTTAATGCTATGATGCACAGGAACAATAAACAGTGGAAGCAATGTTGTGCTCTAATTGGGGATAAGCTATTCTAATTATGAAATCTGAATCAAACAAGAAATGAATGGCATTGTTCTCATTGAGCAACTTCCAGTGTGAAGATTAAAGGAGAGTTTGGGAAACAAAAGTACTTTGGGAAATAAAGAACGCATTGTTAGACCTACTGACATAATTTGCTCACTCAGTAATGGTCAAGTGACCACCTCTTTGAAACGAAAAAAGAGCAGCTGGTGGCTATTAATTGAAGCATTCTTTTCCTTTTCCAGCCCAAAGATAAAGAAAGGGTCTACACTGTGAACAAATTAAGTTTATTATTTAAAAAAAAACAGATAAATCATGACTACCTACACAAATCTGTGTGTCACCATATTGGGGCCTTAACTACAGTAATGATGACATCTTGGCACCATCTGAGCACCTACATACCATTACTTCATAATGCCCTGACAGAAAATCTAAGAGGGTCCAATGAATGAATGAATGAATGAATGAATGAATGAATGAATGATATATTTGTTTTGTCTACTGTCTGTCACAATATGGAACAATGATGGACCACTGTAACAGATTGTGTACTCTTTGAAAATGATTTGGAAAAAGTGCTTTCAGCTTCACACAAGTGTAAGTGCACCACTCTGCTCTGCATTAAAGAAGCCAGGCTTTTTTTGTGCAATCTTTTTTTCCTCATGAACCTAAAAAATGGTGCAGCTGTTTTAAAAGTTGAATTAATTTTAATGAGTGCATGCCTTACAGTCTTGTCCAAACCATTTTCAGAGAATGCACAGCCTTAATAGTTTGAGCCTTAAGCTCCACTTTAATAAGCTCTGTTATAAATGTCCATGGGTTTGCACATGAGGGTACAAAGAGAAGGACTGTCACATGAAGTGTGGTCCGATGGGAGGAGATGGGTGGGGACAAATTAAATAAATAAATAAGCACATGTTAGGAGGTAACCTTCTGGTTAACAGGTCTACTATGGAAGATAATAAAAGCCTTCAGTTTGCAGCCAGCCAGTACTTAAACAAAATCTGTGTACTTGTCCTTATGGTCCTGAGTATCTCAGCCTTATGCCCTAACCTTCAGAAGACTACCTCTGGACTTGCTTTCAGATTGGTTAGCTTGCTTTGGCTATTGCTTGAACTTTTGTGCTTAACCTTTTTACTGCATTTTTACATTAGGTTGTAATTGGATGGACCCATTGTACTGAACTATAATTTAACAGTTTAGGCTCATGCTACTCACTGGACTATCTACACCCATATATGCCACATCACACTCCAATCTCATCAACGGTGTTACTGTTGCAGGTTCAGCTACAGTTGCATCAACTGTTAATCCTGTCTTCTCTGTGCCAGGGTCTGTGTGATGGAATAATTGCCACTGAAGTGGAAATAACTCCTACCTTATTGCAGTTTAGAAGGCAACAAAAAATGACATTTGGGTCTTTTAACATTTTAGGGTTTTAATGTTACATGCTTACTATTTTAGTTTTTAGTGTTTCATTGTTCCTGTTTCTAATGATATTTTAATTATTATTTTTACTGAAATTTTGTAAGACTCTTGGTCACAATGGGCAATATATAAAGTTTCTAAATAAATAAAAATAACTATCTAATCAACTGGGATTTATTCAATAAACAATACTTAATTATGTTGTTGCTTATTACGATATATGCATTTAGCATGTAGAAGCTATTGGATATTGCCCACCTAGAACCAGGGGGTACCAGTAATAAAGAGTAATTTTACTTGTCTCTACTCTTTCCCTTGCATGGCTGATTGTACGGGTAAACTATCAATACTATAGGTGCCCTTGGCAAAGACATCTGTAACTTCTGAGATGTTGACAACAAGTTGTAATTTTAAATAAAATGTTCATGGAAAATGCATAATTGTGAAGGGTTCTTAAAAGAAAGATTCACCCATATCAGCACTATAACTGAATGGCTCTGCAAAGCTATGGGAAAACAAGACTTTTGGGAATCATACAAGCGAAGCATTGGTGGAGGAACTGTGACTTAATGCAGTAAAGGAAGCTGAAACATACCACCCTCAGATGACCCTATCTTGAATGTTGTGGTGTAGCTGGTAAGTATTTGTATTTCAACTGTGGTTTCCGCTCAACCTGAAGTCTGGGAATCTTGTGCTGAGATCAGCAGGTCTGTTTTCCACAGTCAAAAGAGACCATGACAACCTTAAATAATTCTCTAGCCTGGTGCCCTTGAAATGTGTTGGGATTGCTTGCTTGCCTGCCAACAGTGACAGGAAACAAAGGTCATACTGGAAAAATGCCTTATTGCTCAATGTAATTCAGCAGCATTTTGATGGAAAGTAAAATTTAAATCATTGCTTGGAACAGATTTCAGAAGCTCTCTAAACATCCTAGAAAGTGTACTTTACTGTACTCCCTAAAGTAATATATACTGTATACTAAATCATTGGTTTCAAAGTAAGTGGTACAGTAAACCACTGTAGAATTTAAATTTTTTTAGATACAATAGGCATTTTTTTTATTTGGCCTTTTAGTTTGGGCAAAAACTGCAGATTGAGGATTTGTCCATTAAACTGAAGTTTTACTGCTAATGACACCATTTCTGAAAATAAATAATATAATTATGCCGATCCTGTGTATTGGTACAAATGATGTAAATTGCCACAAAGGATGCAAATTCTGATTTAATGGATTTTTGGATTTAATAAATATCCCTACCATAAGTGGCCCATTAAATTGAGTTTTATATATTAGTAATACATATACATATACATTAGTTTATTTGGTCAATGATGAACAAAAACTTTTTAAAAAATACAACACCAAGGTAAAATCAAATATATGAAATAAAATAGTAACATAACAAAGATAAAATAACACATAAAAATGGGACATACATTGCTATAATGGTGCATTAATCACCCGTGCAAGCTAAATCTAAAATATTTGTTATGAGTATGGATGGTGAGCAGGAGGGGGCCCCTATCCAGGGGGGAAAATGCATGCATAGTTTAGAGGCTTTGAACTGTCATTCAGAGAAACCCAGAACAGACCTGACTTGACTTTGGGGGTTTATCTGTCTGGGTTTTCCCATGCTCCTTCAGTTTGGTAGGATTGATGTCCTTGCTTAAGCAAAGAACACGCTGAGATGAGGAGAATGTCTCTTGTGTTTATTAAACTGCTATAGTAGACAGAAAACCCTACCAAACTGAATAAGTGTGGGAAAACCCAGACAGATAAACCCCCAAACTCAAGGCGGGTCTGTTCTGGGTTTCTCTGAATGACAGTTCAAAGCCTCTAAACTACGCATGCGTTTTCCCCCCTGGATAGGGGCCCCCTCCTGCTTACCATCCATACTCATAACAATAGTACAGACAATGAAGTAAAATACATATAATCTAAAAACAAGATAGCTAGTATGTGTTAAATCTAAAGCGATAAATAAAATATAAGTTATTTCTGTAGCCAGTTACACCTTATTTTCATTGCAAATTTGGCTACTGCACAGGTGATAAACGGTTTTAAATCTTCTTATGTAAAGATGGTTTACATAGAAATTGGTGGTCTTCATGGAAATTTACATACTAGGGGAAGAATTTAAGCAGACCTGATATCCTTGTAGAGTTTACAATGTAGCAATAAATGCAAAATGGTTTTGATCTCCTTGTTGCCACATGGGCAGGTACACTCAGTTAATGGGGTTTTAGAGTATCTGCCTTGCAGCAGCATGGATGGTAAGATGTTATGCCTGGCTTTGAAAAATGCTATTCTCAGCCTGGGGAAAGTTAGATTTTGTAGTTATCTTGCTGCTTCCCAAGTGCCCTTATTTATCCAATTTCTGCCAAGTTGGGCCAGCCTATTAACTTCAGTCTGAAATTCTATATCTCTCATTCTTTGAGTGAGCAGTTGTTTGGCTTGGTAATATTCTAAAGAAATTAGGAATGGTACAGAAAGACCATTTAATGCCAACTTCTGCTCTACAGCCTGTTTCCAGGAAAAAGGGAAAATATTAATTAAAACTAAGGGGTCAATCTGTCTCGGAAGAATTGGATTTTCAGCCAGTAGTTTATCATCATCCTACAAGCCCTTGCCTGGATTGCAGGCATTCCTGTCTCAAGCCTTAACTGGGCATTTGCTATTTCATTGGATGCAGCAAGGGTTGACCTCAGACATTTTTGTTTGCACTGTTTCCAGTGTATCCTTCTTTGCATAAATTCCTACTTGTGCCTCATAAATGCTTTGGGCCAGTGGTTTGGCCTCAAAATGTTTTAATACTGCAGGGATTAATTGTCCCTTCTTGTATGAAAGAGGCACTTAATAGCACTTGCAGACCTAACAGCTAATTGCACTATGTGATTCTGGTGTGTGTTCCAGGTGCCTTCAGAGTGGAAAACCACCCCAAGGTATTTAAATGCAGTAACCTGCTCTAACCTGATCCCTTCTACTCTCCAGAATTGTTGGGTGGCTCTCTTAGCAAAGACCAGAATTTTAGATTTATCAAAATTAAGAACCGGGTGATTTTGTCTTCAGTACCAAAATATTGCTGCTATTGCTCTTTTCAGCCCTATAGGGGCTGAAATTATGGTGGCATCATTAGATGGAGAAGTATAAGGATTTTGCGTCCTGCTAGTTTAGGTATGTGGAAATCCAGATTATGAAGGTCCACCATTGAATTGATGTACAAGATAGAAAGAGAGGGGGCAAGAATATATCCCTGTCTCACTCCTTACTGAACACTTAACTTGCCAGAGAGGAACCCTTGGGGACTGCGTCTCACTCTTAAGGTGGTGTTAGAAAGCAATTTCTTTATCAGAAAAAGGAAACACATGTCAATAGTTGTCTGTGTGTGTTTTTTTAATTTTTACCAAAGGACATTCCTAGAAATTGAGTCAAAGGCATGTTTAAAATCTAGAAAGGCCACAAAGAGGGAGCATTTCTTTTTATGAATGTATTTTTGTATAAGATGGTGGAGCACCAGAATGTGGTCTGCTGTTGACCTCCCTTCTCTGAATCCTGCCTGCTCATCTTGAATTATGCCCTCTATGTCTATCCAGTCTTGGAACTTATGATTTAAATGTTTAGCATATAATTTGCTAACAACACTCAAAAGGCTGATAGGCCTATAATTGCACGGATCATTCTTATTGCTGCTTAGTTCATGATTCAGCATTCTTGTGCAAACCCTGGAAATGAGATAATTAGGGAACCAGATTATATGTGTTGGATGAACCTAGCCATTGGTTAGTCCTTCAATATTGCAAGAGGATAGAGAAAGATGGAAATGAGCCCATCTTAGCAATTACAAGGTCTACATGTTGCTGACTGCTCTGAAGCAGCAGCACAGAGAGACTGGGAAAAGCAAGCAGAGTTCTGGCCAGCAGAATCTGAACCCAATCATGTATATTAGTAATTTTTTTGTGATACAGTGAGAGATGTGCATACAGTGAAACAAATGGTACTGAAATTCTGGACATTCTAAGAGCAAATGTTTAGCAGACTACAGGCTACTCAGAGCCCATTTTTCTGCCTTCAGCATTGAAAGCATATATGGTAATCGTAGATATACCCGATCAAAGATGTACATGCTATTTGTGTGTAAACCAATGCATAAATATTTTATTACATATTTTAGGAACAATTCCTGATACAAAACAATGTATTTTTCACTTATCTTTCACAGCATACATTTGCTAACAACAGAACATGTAAGTATAGAGACAATGGTTCTCTTTATCTCATAAAGAACAATTACTCCAGGCCAAGTTAAAATGCTGTTCACCAGCTCCTGAGCCAGCAGAACACTATACCAGCATAAAACTTGCTGACCCCCACTTCCATCTCTTATTTTGCCTATGGCAAAATGCTGGCAAATTATGCTATTCTTATAGAATACAAGACACATTAAAGAAGGGAATTGGTGGATTCCCCCAACTTGGTTCTGTGCTCTTTTATCACCAGTTGATGGGTAATCTCCCCTCATTTATTCTCCTTAAGATGTTCTAGGACTAAGGGCCAAGGGAGGAGGCAAGTTTTGACTGATGGCTAGACTGGTTCAGCTGCGAATCAAAGCTTGTCTTGGAGAGGGTATGCAACCTCTGCCGTGGTGCCTCCCCTCTGGAACAGCATTCATGTAAGTGTGGCTCCCATCCTAGAAGAGCTCTGCATGTATCGAAAAAATTGTCTTTTCTTCCATACCTATCCTCCCTGATGATAGGTTGTTTGTTGGCTATCTGGCAGTGTTTTGGTAATGCATTGAGTTCATATCTGGCTGTACATGTCCTTTTTTCTTCCCAATTTCCCTTTCCTTTTCAACTATGAAAACCACCCAGAGTTATATGGGAATCTATTAAAATAAACAAACACTTTTCTGTCAGGGCTCTGGCTTGATACCACAAAGGGGATAAAGAATGGATCAGGACCCATTTGATGCTACTGTAACACACTCACTACTACCCAGAAGGAATTCATTGTTGTGTTTGTGGAAGAGTAGGAGTTCACACAAATTAATTCAGCATTTTAGGGGATCACAGCACCAGAGAAGTTTGAAAACCTCAATTCCATATAGTTTCATGTTGTAAGTAAACAGTAGCAATGCTGATTCCATAGGTCACTACCTCTATGTTTAGCAATAAGATTGGGAGGATATAATGAATAACATGGTTTCCAGGTATGGCTGCTTTCCAACGCATTCATTTCCAGCTAGGGTCAATTTTCACAGGAAGGCAACTTCCAAGATAGCTCTTTTTTTTTTTCCCTGTGGGCCCAACTAGAGTGAAAATAGCATTCCTGGCTAGGAGTATTTAAGTTGGCCTGCACATGTAGCTAATTAGTATAATTCCGTTTAAATAAACATGAACTCTAGGTGAAAATAATATAGAAATTGATACTCAGATGTGGAAAACTGAAAACTGAATTAACTACTTAGTTAAATAAAATGTAGGTTTTAGATTGTTCTGATTTTTAGGTGCCTTTTCTAATTCCTGATACTGGCTCTGCAATATATTTGTCAGTTGCTTTTTTTCTGACATTACGCTTAGTTGCACTATTTTTTCCAAACATGACTATGATACTCTTGAACCTGGTCTGAGTCTTGTTATGACAAAAACCATTAGCGTAACACCACATCATGGTCTGTAAGTATAAATGGACTGTAAATCTCATCTTCCTCATGACTATTTATTACAGCTAATGGAGGTTACCCATTCCTATCTTTGATATTGCCAAGTTGCAATTCTATATATGTGCATTAAAAAGTAAGGTCCATTGAATAAAGTGGATGTTACATCTGAATAGCATGCACAGGATTATACATTCAGTTACATGCTGTGAATAAAGCTATTTAACACACTCAAACTTCAGATCCACCTTGCAAAGCAATATGTTTAATAAGTAAACTTAGACTGACCTTGGAAAAAATATTTTGAAATCTTCACTGTTACTAAAGGAGGTTTACCATGTGGATGAGTCACTCCTTGACTTAATAGCCTTATTTTATTTTTTCTTTCCAACAAAGAGAAGTCATTACATAAAACTCAAACCATGCTAAGGTATAAGCCTGAATATGTGCTCATTTTCACTTATTTAAATGTCTTACATAAGACTTTTTAAAGACCACAAGTGGCTGTGCTCCAGGCTTGGGGTTAGGATGGTTGTAGAGCCCCTGGCAGATGTTCTTTTCTTTTTTTGTCATGTAATGTGTATTTTGTCTGGGCACACATGTTCTTTTCATTTTAATGTTTTCCTTTCTTTTAATTATGTAAGCTACCCCGAGTCATTTGGGAGTCATGCAGGCCTCTAAATCTAAACAAATAAATAAATAAATAAATCACAGAGCTTTGCGGTGCTTTGAGGACAAGCAAACAAAGGACAAGCTTTTATGGGATCACAGGATACTCAATAGTCTAATGAACTCGGATATAATCCTCAAAAGCTTATCTTTGCTGGGATTTCTGGAAAAGATGAACAGTACTTGTCCCTTCACAAATGCTATTATATAAATGCCAAATAATTCATGATGATCTGTGTGTACTTGTCAGACTTTATTGCCATGGCAACAAAACTACTTTCCAGAAACTCAGCCTCACATCCAATACTTAACAGCAAAAGATTCGCAGTTTTTATATGTTAGATAAATTGCTTTACTGCAAACAAGAAAAAAGTCATACTTAAGCCAACAATCAGCCTATTGCAGTTCACTGAGATCAGTGCCTACCCCACTGTGTGTGTGTGTGTGTGTGTGTGTCACAAGCATTTTCCTCCCACCTTTCCTGATAATATTGCACCAATTTCTTAAAGGACATAGGACACAGTTGCAACATGTTTACATTACATGTTCTATCCTGCTGCACCAGCTTCAGTCCTTACTCCACCACTATAATTTACAAAGAAAGCAAGAAGAACATCTATTACTGTTGAAATGGCTGATTGGAGTTAGAGGCACCATATATCAAATCTGCTTTTATAATAGAATAAGCACTTTATGTTGATACATAAGATTCTGTTGTTCTTATTAGACTCCATATCATCTCTAATCCAGATCCAGTACTAATCTCTGCTGCAGAATATTACTGTCCTATTGGAATTCTGCATGCCAGTATAGATCCTAAATTTAGCCAACCCCTTTAAGGATCACTTAATGCTCTTTCAATGAAAAGATTCTAAGATTATCTTTGAAAGCAGACAACCCAGTATTTGAGAAAAAGTCAATGATTTAAAAACAGATGTTGCTGGGTCAAAACTCCAGTAGCCTTAAGCATGATCAATGTTGAGGAATGGTAGAAATATTTTAACAACATATGGAAGCCAACACATTGATCCCTCTGGTCTTAGAAAATGTAGAGAAAATGTAGATACAAGAAAGTTGTATCATTTTTATGGCCTGTGTTCATTTGCCGATTTTGGTATTAGGGCTCAGTTTAAGAGGCTTTGAGTCACAATATGTAGAAGAACTGAAGAATATTTACAAGCATTTATACATTATACATCAGCAATTTACAAGGATTGATTGATTCATTCATTCATTCATTCTGTGCCATCAAGTCAGTGTCAACACTTAGTAACCACATAGACAGATATTCTCCATGACTATCTGATCCTAATCTAGCCCTTCAAGTCTTCTTATCAGTTCCTGTAATTTTTATAAAGCCTTCTGAATCCTTTCTACAGTATAAATGAGCAGGATGAAAAGATTTCTTTAGGTTTGAATAATATACTTGACTGGAAAAATAAATGATAAATTTTCTCTTAACCCTTCAAATTATTTGTCAGTTACACATTCCAAAACTATGACATCATTCCGTTGGCATAGAATTATTTTATTTTATTCTGTGAAATTTCTCTAAAACAACTAAGATGGTAATTGGCCTCAAAAAGGGAAATGTCGCCTCATAAATGAAGAAAAATGTTTAAAATTTCTGTATAGTCTCTCAGTCACTGCTTGAATGCCATAATTCATTGTTATATTCAATACATTATTATATGTACTCACCATCAGTCTGGAATTGAATCAATTGCCTCATTCTAATAGCTTCTCATAAAACTTTCAGTGTCCTTTTATGAATCCGCAGTATTCCTCATGTGATATTACTCCACATTTGATATTTTTTGTGCTTCTGGAAGTATCGTTAATGTCTAAAATATCTATCATTTAACACATCAAGCCCAAATTCACTTATCTGGGAGTAAGTCTCAGTAGATATGTATAGGATTGCACTCAGCACATATGAAAGCCAGCTGTAATCATGGCATGCTACAGTCATGACTGACCATATTATTATGTAGCTATGGATAAATCCAGTTTTCCAACAGACATGACCATATTGTATAAAACATGTAAATTTTCAAACTAATTCCTGGTAATAATATTGATACATCTTCCCTCCCTCCCTCCATTTTATTTTGCATCTGCTTCAAAATAGATGAAATGCAGTATTTTTTTGGCCAGGATTTCTTGTTTTTAGAACAATTCTCAACAATTCTCAATTTCTCATGGATAAGCTTTTTGCCTAAGGTAGCACAAATGCCTTTTGGCATATAAATTTAGCTTTTACTAATGCTATATTTTAGGGATATGCATAATGAATTCCTCAGGGATAATGTTATATAAAATGTTGATATGCCTATAATCCTAAGAAAGCAAAGAATTTTAGTTTTCCCTTTTGATCTCATTTTTTCACACTTCCACTCAACAAATTAAATAACATCTAAGAATTGTGAGATAATAGGTTGAATTAATCATCTAAACTGATGCCTTTAGGTGAAAACCAATATTTTACATACCGTTCTTGCTTTCTGAAAGAACTTTTAATCCCTGTAATGTGCTAAAGTAAAGAAGAATTCTAATGGAAACCACTGGCTTTTTTAAAAAAATATTTTTTTATTTAAAATTTTAACAATAATAAAAGGTAATACAAAATAAGATTAAGAGAAAAAAAGAAAAATAAAGAGAAGAAAAATAGAAAGTACAGAAAATAGAAAAAGAAGGGAAGGGAAGGGAAGGGAAGGGAAGGGAAGGGAAGGGAGGAAGGATATTTAAGGAAGCAACTTCTGATTTTCTTTACAGCAGTTACAAACAGACTTAATATCACTCCTCTCCCTTTGAAATTACATTATACAGATCACTTCTTTCCATATTCAACCCTTTTCAATAGGTAAATCCAAAAATCATTAACTCAGTTCTATCTATTTTCAGCAGAAAGTCTATAAAGTGTTTCCATTATCTTATAAAAGTACTTACTGTTTTATTCCTGATCAAACAAGTCAACTTTTAATTCCTTTCTCTTACGTAGTAGTCTGGCATTCTTAGTCCCTAACCTGACATTAAGAAATGGTCCTAGAACCTCATCTCCATCCATATCTTCTTCCTCTGATCCTGAGAAGTTGTTAGGGCTTGAACAGCCCTCTCCTTACTATTTGTACCAAGTTGTTCTATAAGTACTCTTGGTCTGAAACAGGATTTTGAGAAGTAGTCCATTATCTGCATTATTTTTCATATTTTGACTTAACATTTGTATTTCCTCTCTGTTTCTTATTCCTATTTCCAAAATTTCCACCTTCACTTCAATTTGTTTCACCTCTCCACTCAGTTGTCCTGCAGATTATTCAAAGTTATTTTTCATCTCTTCTCCTCTCTTCTTTCATATCTTTTTAAAATTATGCACTCACATAGCCAGTTACTGATGCTGTTATTGTAGCTGTAACATCCTTTCCCAATTCCTCAAAGGATTTTGGAATGCCTCAGATTTGGAATACCTGAAGTATAGTACCTTTTCTGTCATTTCAGTAAGTTTCACTACTTTTATAGTAATAGCCATTTCAATCCAGAAAGAGGAGATAAAGTAAAAGAGGGATGTTTCCCCCACTTTCTGTAAATTATTAAGCCTTCAGTTCCATTCAGCACACTGTAGTTCTGTAGTCAGTTGGCCTTAGCAACTTTTCCTTATCTTTTGTTTTGCAAAGCTGTCCGATCATTGTGCCCAATTAGTCCAAATAAAACTCTTTCTCACAGAGATACACAGTATATTGTTTACTTGTTTTAAAAATACTTTAAAATCAGTAAATCCAAATTCAACTATCCCCTTAGTCCATTTTAAACTTTCTTAATTTAAATTCTTGACAAGCTTTTCACCTTTATTTTTAAATTCTTTAAATTGTTCCTTTGCTCTTATCTATAATCTGGGATGAAGGATCACTCCCCCGGTAGCTTGAGTGGTCTGCTGCATTGAAGATCTCTCTTTAACTTTGAAATAATTGTCTTCCAAATGGGTTTAAGAAAGTGCAAATTCAATGTCCTTTTGTAAATCCAATGTCTTTTTGCAGGTCTATTGCGGCTATGAGCTCACTGTCTCTTTCGTGCCCCTGGCACTCAGACTCACAAGAATCCCACAGAAGCTCTTCAGATCTTGTGGGTCTCCTCATCCAGCCTCATCCAGCCTCTCCTTACCTGGAGAGGCTCTGTTGATCCAGGCTTAATGCTTGGCTGCCAGTCTTCACTGCAGCGTTGTCTCCACTGTTTGCAGAGGCATGTCAGTGAGCCATATTTCTCACACCTGGAAGCTGAAACCACTATTATTTACTTAGACTCAGACTAGGACTCTTGTAGTTTATCACAAACCATTTATAATGAAACACTTATTATAATCCTTTGACTTGTACCATCCAAACAAACAACATTTCTGATCTCACTAAACAACCTGTATTTATTTATTTATTCATTTATTTTATTTATTTATCCAATTTATCCCTGCCCATATTCTCCCTTCAGGGGACTCTGGGAAGTTTACAATAATCAATTAAAACAACAATTATAAAATCCACAATATAAAATTACAATAATACATAATATAAATAAAGTAAAAAATAAAAAAGTCCAAGTAGCACAAGAATCTAAAGCAGTCCAAGTGTGGGACAAGTGGTCTATAGCAGCCATACCCATGTAGATCAGTTTCCCTCTCCACCCCAAGCGAGGTGGCAGAACCAGGTCTTCAGATTCCTCTGAAAGGCCAGGAGCGATAGGGCCAATCTCACCTCTGGGGGCAGCATGTTCCATAGGGCAGGTGCCACTGCAGAGAAAGCCCGCTTTCTGGACCCTGCCAAACAAAGTTGTCTTAGAAACGGGGTCCGCAGCATGCTCTCTGCACACTCAGGTGGGACAGGCTGATGAAATGGAGGACAGGCGGTCCCACTGGTAACCTGGCCCCATGCCATGTAGGGCTTTAAAGGTGATAACCAACACCTTGAATTGGACTGAGAAGCAAACTGGTACCCAATGCAGCTCGCACAGCAGCAGTGTTACATGTGCCCTTCTGGGGACACCAAAAACAGCTTGCGCAGCTGCATTCCAGACCAGCTGGAGCTTCCAGATACTTTTCAAGGGTAGCCCCATGTAGAGTGCATTGCAATAGTCTATATAAGAGATAACAAGGGTGTGAGTGACTGTTCGAAGGGCCTCCCAATCTAGGAAAGGGCATAACCGGTGCACAGCACGTAGCTGTGCAAAGGCTCTCCTGGCCATGGCTGCCATCTGCTCTTTGAGCAGGAGCCGTGAGTCCAGGAGGACCCCCAAGTTACGCACCGGGTCTGTCTGGGGCAGTGCAACCCCATCCAGAACCAGAGATTATAATGTCCCAGATACAGAAGAACCATTAACTCACAGCCACTCCATCTTACCAGGGTTCAGTTGAAGCCTGTTGTTCCCCATCCTGGCCCCCACAGCCCCCAGACACCATGAGAGGGCAGTCACAGCATCACTTACCTCACCAGGGATGGAGATGTACAATTGAGTATCATCAGCATATTGATGATACCTCACCCCATGGTAATGGGTGATCTTACCCAACAGTTTCATGTAGATGTTGAAAAGGAGTGGAGAGAGTACTGAACCCTGTGGCACCCCACAAAGAAGGGGCCAAGGTTCGAACCTCTCACTCCCTATCACCACTGACTGGGACTGGCCCTGGAGGAAGGAGCTGAACCAGCGCAAGACCATGCCACCCACCCTCAACTCCCTGAGCCGCCCCCAAAGGATACCATGGTCGATGGTATCGAAAGCCACTGAAAGATCAAGGAGAGGAAGGATGGATGAACTGCCACCATCCCGCTCCTGCCAGAGATCATCCATAAGTGCAACCAATGCCTTTTCTGTCCCATAACCGGGCCTGAAACCTGACTGAAAGGGGTCCAGATAATCCATTTCCTCCAGGACCCTCTGGAGCTGCAAAGCCACCACTTTCTCAACCACGATTCTCACAAAGGGAAGGTGGGAGACTGGACGACAATTGTCCAGAACAGTAGAGTCCAGCGATGGCTTCTTGACGAGGGGGTGCACCAGTGCCTCTTTAAAGGTAGACCAGGAACACCCTCTCTCCCAAGGATGTATTAACCATCGCATAGACCCAACCACATGTCACCTCCTGGGCTGCTTTTACCAGGAGGGGCATGGATCTAGATGACATGTGGTGGCATTTACTGTCCATAGGATCCTGTCCACTTCCTTGGGTCCAACAGGATCAAACTGCCCCCAGATAACCAGGTAAGCCTGTTCCCTGGTATCTCTCCAGACCAAGCCTCATGCCTGGAGTCCAATTTGGAGTGGATCCAAGTGATTTTGTCCTGCAGATGCTCAGCAAATTCCTCTGCACAGCCCTGTAGGGATCAAGTGATATTAAACAGGGCTGTCAGGCGGCATTCTGCAGACGCAATAAAAGCGGAGAAGTATTGATGCTTCGCCACTTTTATCACCACAAGGTAGGCCTTAATCGTGGCTCTAACCTGTGTTCGGGCAAATTCAGTCTTTGTCTTCCTCCAGCTATGCTCTAGGCGTCTCTTAATCCTCTTCAGAACCCGCAACTCCTCCGTAAACCATAGGGAGTGCCGGGTTCGATGGGGCAAGAGAGGCTGCACAGGTGCGATCCTGTCCAAGGCCCCAGCTGCCTCCCTATTCCAGGCCGCAGCTAGGGCCTCTGCTGGACCGTGCAGCAGATCACCAGGTATAACCCCCAATTCCTTCTGAAACCCTACCGGGTCCATTTAATTTAAAATGCACCTGTACCTCCTTAATATAGTTAGTGGAATCTTAACAACAAGAATTTGCTAGTCAACAGAATGTCACTTTTTAATTGAACAATTTTCTGTCCATGCTATACTGGTTTGAAAGATCACACGAAATTGTTGGTAGACTCCCATTATTAAGTTGGATTATTTGTGGTTAATTTGATTTGACTTTTTGCATCTTGCACTTTGGAAAATACCCCTATGGTTTAGAGGAACCTTTCTATACTATGCAGTATTTGCTTTGCTAGGTTTTGCATCCTTTCTTGTTAAAGCCATAGACAGAAATACAACTTCACTGTGGCTTGGAGCCGCACTCTCTTCCAGTTGTGTATGTGTGTGTGTGTGTTCTAAAGTCAACCACTTTTTTAGAATAGGTTTCTGATTAATATGCTTTCCAATTTAAATCCAGCTCCAGTTTGGGAGTTTCTACAGACCTCTTCATGTCGATGGAAAATTTATGCCCCAAACTGGCTAGGAGTATATTCCAGTAGCTTCAGTTAGATCTTTCAATAACATTTAATACCATCCACCATACTATTGTTCAAGTCAGACAGTTTGGGACCTAGAGGAATCTGCTTTGCAGAATTCTCTTTGGTTCTATTCAGATCTGTCCAGAGGAATATTATCAGGAAATCATGCTAGAAACTTATTGCTTAACCCTTTGCCAGGTATAACAAGGGGGGCTCTCATGGGGCCAGTTCTGTCAGGACTGAACATCATATTCAGTGGTTATACTCTATAGGCTAATACATAGGTCTTTAGCTCTAACAGCCAGAAGATTAACATAGACATGCTTAGTTAACACATCTTAATAACACTAAGCAATAATCACACAACATATTACGATAAGCATTGCAATAAAGACAAGCAAAGAGAAAGATAAAAATGGGCTGTGGGGGTAATTAGTGGGGAATTCAATATGTTCAGTTCAATGAGGAAAAGACAAATAGTGAGGTCAAAGAAAGGTGGGGAAATCAGCATATGTCAAAAAATGATTATCTTTAATAGAGCATGCAGACAGTTGATTCAGAGATGGAAAGCCAAAGTATTTTCTAGCATAGAAATGAGGTGCTTAAAGGGTTATCATTAAGGCTCCTGGCTATAACAAAGAAAGCAAGAGATTTAAAAGATGGAACATTTTATTCACTCAGATACACAACATGCTAAGAGCACAGCCGAGCACACTGCAGAGCACAACTTGTGTATAGAGAATAAACAGAGGGGCTGCTTTCTTGGTAAGAAAGGAAAAGGGATTTCTGACAGGAGGAAGATTTCCAATTGATGCGGGAGAGAGGGAAAGGATCAATTTTCTGTGCAATGCTGGGCTGCCTCAGTTTGCATTGTTGCCATATGGGTTAGGATATCATGTTGATTTAGTAAATGGGGTGATATATGTACAGTATATGTTAGATATAATCATATATAAGCAGTGAAATCACTATGCACTGGAATTAAGACTATGAAGAAAATGCTTTGACAAAAAACAGACAGGCCCAATCAAGATTCTCATAAATGGCCTTCTTTAGCCAAATTTATTGAAAGAAAAAGGGATACAGTTACAGAAATTCTAGCATATATTTATTTTAGCACCCAATATATCACTAGAGTTGATCTTGATCCTCTTGCTAATCATCATTAATGAACTGGCGAGGTGGCTACCAATTATGCTGAAAAAGGAAGAATGTATAAATGTTTTGCATTTGCAACTTTTTGCAAACTGCCATTTTGTTTCTCAGGTTCCAGAAAGCCCATTACACAGATGGTGTGACCCTGGACAAATAAGTCAGAAAAGAAGTCCAGGAAAGAGCCTGGACCTGGAGCATAAAAGGAATGCAATATCCCGACCCAGCAGTAGAGATCATCATCTGATCATCTGTGTGTCATCTTTGACTCATCCTATTTACTGTTGGAGTCTGGAATGTGAGTAACAGAACTCCAGGCAGCATTTTTAGCAATTGTAGCAGAGTAGAAGCATCCCATAAAAAAGGACTTGCACAGGAAAGGCTTGATTAGCATTCAGAAAAATAAAACAGTCTTCACACATTGGTTAGTGTAAAAACAAAGTAAAGGTTGTTTTCATTTATTCTGTAAATCTTGGTTACAAGTAGAGATAGATTAACATCGAAGAAAGAAAAAAAAACTCTGGTGCATGCACGTCTGCTCAGAAGGAAACAAAAAATGGAGAACTAGCCATGAGGCACCCAGAGAGAAGGAGGAAACAGAGAGTCAGGCAAACAGCACTCCCCACGAACACAGCAGAGACACAGTTCATAATAAAAGCCACGTTTCAACAGAAGAGTCCCTCCCCCTTATGTTCGTGAGACGATGCAAGGTTGAATCCTAATTTTCCCAACATTTACTAGATCATTCCTCCTAGTCTTAGAGAGACATCATATTGATAAAATATTGGGCTTCCCCTCACTATCTGTTTTACAACTTGGTAATCATCTATTTTCACGTCATTGCTTTTATAACAGAACAACTCATGCATGGATTTTGTTAAGGACATTTATCACTGGCTTTCTTATTATTACAGTAAATACAAGTAGTTTTGCAAGATATTATAAGCAAAATCCTTTGATGAATTGCTATATTTGGTATCTATATTGCACCAACACTGTCAGAGCTAGTGTTAGGAGTAGTTTTGTGAGTTTATACAGTATGCAGCATGTCTAGAGAATGTTCTAAGTTTAGATGCAATAATTTTCTGATTGCATACAGTATGAGCATCCATTTAACCAAGGAAAAATACCATGTGTAACTACATAAAGAGGCTGTTGAGATCCAGAAACAACTTGTACCAGAAGGATGGCAGTTTGAAAAACAACAAAGCATGGGTCCCAATTTTATGCCACACCAAGACTAAACAACCCTTAACTAATCAACAACAAAAAGAATCTGCAGCAGCCTCTTGAGAAAGAACACCTAGCAGTATCCTGGCTCAAAGACAGGCCAATCAGAAACCAGTTTTCTTGGATTTCTCCAAAATAGGCCAATCAGAAGTCTACCTATAGAAAAAAAACAGCAGCCTGGCTCAAGAACCAGCCAATCAGGAACTGTTCTCTTGGAATAACTTCAAGAAGATCAATTGGAAGTCTACCTAGATGAGATATCAATCAGGAGTCAGCTTTCTTGGACTCCCATGACATGGACCAATCAGAAGTCAGCTTGCCAGATACAAATACAAGAGCTTGGTCAGTCCCTGTTCAGTTACCTCTGAGTGCTGAGAAGTACTTTACAAAGTGAAAACTAGACCACGGCCATTGAGCCTGAAAGTTCATCACTGTTTGATTGTCACCAACCATTAAAGCCTACGCCAGTATAAAGGTGAATGAGCCTTTTTCAAAAGACAGAACCCTAAGACTGAACTGGGTAGAATAAGACAAAACTGGGTAGAATAAGACAACATCTTAACAAATCATCATCTAATGCAGTGTTTCTCAATCTTGGCCACTTTGAGATGTGTGGATTTCAACTCCCAGAATTCACCAGCAAGCCACACATCTTAAAATGGCCATGGTTGAGAAACAATGATCTAGTGCATAAAGTCACTGAGGTGTGTGATTGAACTAAATAAACGTATCACAGATTGGCTTCTCACATACGGAGTTACACAAGAAATAGGGATCTCCAGAGAAAAAAGGAAAGGATACTACACCGAAGCAAGGGAAAGGACAAGGAAAAGGAGAAGGAGAGGGAGTGGGAGAGGGAGAGGGAGAGGGAGAGGGAGAGGGAGAGGGAGAGAATATTTTAAAAATCAAGAAAGGTCACAGAAGGAATTTTGCCAAGGGGATAGCTGTTTTACATCCTTTTTCCTGGCATCTACAAATGATTGAAAGAGGTTAAAAGCCAAGTCTGGCTACTTGAAAAGAACTTAATAAGAATTTATGGCTCAGAAACTTTGCTATGCAGACAAAGCAAAGGTCATATAATAAGCAGTGTCAATAACCAGTCTGGAATTGAAGATGCCATTTGTTCTGGTACAACTTCTGATGAGTCAATTGGGAACACTTCTAGATTGGGTAATGCTTCTGGAGAACAAAGTGGCTACTGTAGCCAGGAGTACCTTTGCCCGGCATTTAACTGTAGCATCAATTGAAAAATAATCACCTCCCATTTAAATTACTGCAAATAATTGATATAAAATTCAAGATATTACTGTGGGCTTATATCAATATCCCTAGTATTTTCAGACTCAGTTCAAGTTCAGGATCTTACCTCTAAATTTCTAAATGATTTAGGTAACAATATATCTTAAATATTCTCTATGTTCATATTAACTTTTTCTTTAGAAACCTTGTTATACAGTATATCCTGCCACCAAGTAAGATTAGGATTGAATGTCAAAGTATAGGAAGTTTTCTATGCTATGATTCCAGTCAAAGAACTTTTCTTCCCAAGGCTTCATATTTGCTTAGCATTAGTAAGGATAGAAAGACAGATTTATTTATACAGTACAGGGATTCTCCTCTCTGAATATTTTAAATATTATTTTCATATATTTCTTATGAAATTATTGTTAAAGTTAAATATTCCTTTTAGGGGTACACTTGAGCGGAAATGTATTCATGTCAAATGTCAAACTTGCTCCTAAACTTTGGGAATATAAATTTGCATAGTTTGGTTGGTTAAAGAAATCCTTCATATGACTAGAAATTTAATTTAATAAATATATCTGAAATATGCTATTCTCCATATTTGCACTACTGATGGTATCCTGGTCTGAAAATTAAATTTCTTTTAATCATTTTAGGCATGTGAAATAACTGAATGCTTTAAGCTCTACTCACTTCTGATCCAATGTGCATGCATATTACATAATTATTTTGTAACAGTTAAAACTTTCCCAGATTTACTTATTGTGTCTTGTGTTTCAGTAGGAAAGCATAGTAACATTTAAATTTCCCAGTATTTAGTAAGCCACATTTTACAATAATTTTAAAGAAAAGATTAGCAGCAGACAGCATTTTCAAGTGATCCACTTTGTGATACAAATATTACAACTATATTCAGAGAAGGAGGATCTCTCTTTGCTGGGATTTTAAAATACTTTGAGCAACACTGAACACTAAAAATTGTATTGTGATCTGGTGTGGGTGGAAAGGAAAAACGTATATAGTATAATTCTTCTTTACCTCTGATAGAGCTTATACTTAGTTTCGTTAAGATTTTTATGGAGGTTCAGCTTAAGTGCAACCTATTCTTAACTTTTACCAAGGTCTCTTTTCCTAAGCTAATGCTGGAATTTGGTTTTGGCTGATGGACCTCAGGGTTCTTAATAAGTAAATTAAATAGACCCAGAATTATAAAGCCTATCCAACTCTGCTTTTAGTGGACAACATCAACTAGGTATCAATTACAGCGACCTCAGTTCCTGTCATCAACAGTAACAAATATTTCTGGGATGCGTTATGCTGTTTTAGAGAAAAATACACAGAGCACAGTCCACTGGAGAATTCAATACAAGTAAGTCCAATCTGTGGGAAGAGGATGTAACACAGATAGTTTTAGAAGTCATATTTATTTTAGCTGGACTTTTTAAGACCATGTATCCCATTAATCAACCGATTTAAGCCACAGATCTTTGGCACAGTAGGAATGCAAATGGAGGGCAACCCATATAAGTTGTTAGTAAGATGAACAGAATAAATTCAGCTCAATTCCACTGGTAGGTATCTTATGCATTGCTACCACTTAAGTTAAAAGTATAAAATATATTGCTTTAGGGCCACATAGGGCTCTTACAGTCTAAACAGCCAATCCAATATTGTTGATGAAGTATGATTTTAATGTTGCAAGAGGAAAATTATTACATGCCTGTAGAACATATGCTAATACATATGATTACAATAATTGTATTAACATATGCTCCTTATGTATGTAATAAGGATATATAACCATAATTGGTGTAATTAAAATTAATTTAATAATTTGTATGCACTCCCCCCACTTCTTTTTCCTTCCCAGTTCCAGTTGTTCTCTTCTGGTTAGCCAATTTTTGCAGCTGAATGGGAGAGCAATTATATAGTATGTTCATTTGCAGTGCTACGAGGCTTTCCAGAAATGTGAATAACCTATAATTTTATCCAAAGCATCTGGACATAAGAGTTTAGCTAAAATGGTGTCTGAGTGCTGTTTTTCACCAGATCCATTAGGCCTAGGTAATAGCCATAATAAAGTGTCCATAGCACATGAAGTTGCATCAAAAGAAATGAATGACATCCAGAACAAAAAGTTCTTTTAAAATGGCATCAGACCAAGTAGGAGGCTACATTTCTGAAAATAGAAAGCAGGATTGTGTATTGCTTTTAATAGGGAAAATTGTTAATTTCATCCCATTGTATAAATGAGTAATTTAATAGAATAACAAAGAAAGAAAAGAGCAAAAGAAGAGAACAAAAAATAGGCGGTATTGATTTGTACTCTTAACTTAATCGCTTTTTATGCATCTGAAAAGCTTAACTAGCAGTTAATTATATTATAAGAAAGGGAGTCATGCTCAGCAGTTGGAACGGGAATATCAGTGGAAATGCCATTTACCTGAAACCATCAAAAGCTAATGACGACTTATTGACCTTGGGTTATTTCTGACGCACCCTACAAAATATGTCACAAAGCTTTTTCATATCAATTCATAAAGGGTCATTCCTGATAGTTTCACTTTTATATAATTAAAAAATACTATAAGAGGACTTTTAAAAACTCAGTGTATGGCATATTATGAAAGTATATCTAATATGACTTGGGAATAAATTGGGACTTTCCAACCTAATTTTGTAAAGCTAAAATCTTGTGTAATACGTATTTCAAGATTATTTGTAAAAGGAATATTTCATAATTATTTGTAAATGAAAATCATACCTGAAAACCAGGCGTGATCTAGCTATTGCTGAAAGTTGCTCCAATGTAATGTGAAATTCAGCACAAACAAATGTGCCTTTTCCCAATTACACCAATATTTGGATATCACTGTCTTCTCCTTGTCAACTAGAAACTGGTATAGTAGAGCAGGATGCTTTCTACAAGAAACTATAAATACAGATTGTTTATAGAAATATGTATGTAAACTAGGATTTAAGGCAATTATTTTCACTGAGAAGTACATAACATTTTACAGTCTTGGGTCATGGCAGGTGGCAGCATTTAACAATTTTGGGCAGATCTTTAAAAACTTTGTAACATGAACCACAGCCTCTATGCTGTATTGGAACAATAGCCCAGAAACTGAACAAAAGCTTAATACTTTTAAAATTCAGATAGGCTGCATCACTTATAATTTAATTAATTTGTTCTTATAACTTCTTGCAGTCTACTGTTTTGATATTCTTAATATCAAAAATGAGAAATTTACTTATTAGCCAATTATTGTTTCCAAACCTCCCTCCTTCTCTCTCCCTCTTTCCTTTTCCCACTTAACTGTTGCTTTTAGAAACTAGTTAATTTACAATATGAGTCATGCTGCATGATTTATGTATGTTTTTAACAGCTACTGAGCATAACTTTAAAAAGGTTTAAGGTTTAAAGGATGGAGGGACAAACACAAGTTATCCATATATCACTTGAGGTTCCAGTTATCACACCATAATCATGTAGCAATATCCTAACATATTTTGATTAGGCTAAAAGAACTCTATAATCTGAGGCCTTTTTCAAAGTCCTCTATGGATGTTTCCTTTAGCACAGCTCTTAAAGGCCAGTGTAGCCTTGGACCAGAGATGCTGTCCAAGAACCATCAAGGCTATTAGTCTCTAAGACAGCCTTTCTCAACCTTTTGACCATGGAGAAACCCTTGAAATATTTTTCAGGCCTTGGGGAACTCCTGCACATTCAGGCTCAAATATAAGCCAGAAGTTAAAAAATTATTATACTCATTTCATGTGTAGGCCTGTATATATGCATTAACAGTGTTCTTAAACTAAAAATAAAGAATGAAACTTATCTCTTTAATGTCAGGCCCAGCCCAAGAACAACGAAGAGTCAGTCCATTCCAACTCCAGCTCTTTATTTGCTCAAACCATTTAGACAGAATCTTGACAGACTAAAGCTACCCTACCTAACCTAAGGGGAAATAACCTCGGAAACTCTAGGGTGGGGCTATCCTGAACCTCTTCATTTTCCCACCATTGCCCCCAGACTGTGCTTCGTTTCCTGAGAACCAGCGGCACAGCCAAAATCCACCAAATTAATGTGAAGTTGCCTGAATTTGATATAATTTTTAAAATAAACTGGGATCCCAGGGAACCCCTAGTGACCTTTCACAGAACCTAGGGTTCCACAGAACCCTGGTTGAACAACCCTGCTCTAAGAGTTCCATATGCTTTTCAGAACAATAGAAATACAATAAACAAATTAGTAAAAATAACATTTGGTTAAGGAAATGTTTCAAAGAAAGGAAGATATATACTATGTTCTTGCTACCTATGGAAGGAGAAAATTTGGATGTCGGTGAAATCTGGTATTAAGTTGACTATCTATCCTTTTAGAGAAAATGGTAATTTCAGCAAGCAAGAAGCCATCTTTTGCTCATCATTTATTAGTCATTTATGATAGTTGTCTAAGTATATTAACTGTTCCTCAAATGTTTTCCTGATAATGAGAGGTGTAATTTAAAATAGAAAAACCTTTCATGTAACTCCAGTGTAGAGTTAATGATTTTTGGTAATCTTGAAATATAAAGATGTTAACAGTTGTTATTTTTTTCATGTGATAGCTCTTATAGTTCATTTATTATATTTTCCATTTAAGAAACAAATTAAATCAAATCCTGTCTTATAAATCTTATAAGTGCTTAAAGCCAATAAGACAATTATGCATTTGCACACAGCCACACACAGACAGCCTTCCTGCATGAGCAGGTTAACCAGATTAATTTTTATATATCTCAATTAAAAGTGTTAAATATGATATTGAACTTTTGCAATGCAAATGGAGGAAACATTCATTCTCATAGTTCACCATATGGAGGAAATTATTCTAATTGGCTGACAAATTATAAAAAATGTATTTATAAACAATTTGAGCATCAGATCTGGCTGATTGATCAGCCATCTAGCGTAAGGGAAAGCATGCTGATGCGTATTTTCCATACTGTGATTTAGTGAAGTCATTTTCATGTGGATATGTACAATGGTTTACTTCAGGTGATATCAAGCCTGTGTGTTGCTATATTGGTCTTACTGCATTTTATTTATTTGTTTATTTACTTGTTTATTAAGCCAAAGGTAAAGTCACACTTAAACCTCAGTAGGTGGCAGTGTCTAGCCAATCTTGGCTGATCTTGAAACCTGAACAGACTTAGTAAATACTTGGATGGGGATCAACTGGGAGTTCAAGGACAGTTAACTTGACTAGAGAATTAAAATACCTCCTGGAAGAAGGCAGAGACAAACCATTTCCATAGCATTACCAAGAAAACTGCATAGATACAATTACCTGGAGTCAAACTTAACCTGAGGATATCCTTCATTTTTTTAAGGTCATCAGTACAGATGGTAACATACATTGCAATTTAAGCTATATTTTTGCTTGTAATGTCAAAGCTGCAGTTTGCTATGCTATGATGCAGTGAGTTGCCCAGCATTGATTTGTGATGGGGTTGTCTCCTACTAATTACATGCATTTAAATAATTTGCTGTTCCCAAAGGTCCAGCAAAAGATTGGTGGACTTAGATTACAATTTTGGCTATTAAAAATAACTACTGTCTGTAAGAAAATCTCAAACAAATCATTTCAAAAAGCTGAGCAGGATGAGACCTAGTTATTAGTTGAATGGAAGACCATCTAGAATCCTAGGGATATATACTAGACTGCGAAGCTGAAAACTCAGTAGCAGCATGACCACTTTAGGCTTTGGTGCTCTATATTATGTTACTATTCTTTGTCCCTGATATCCTGATTTGATGCTGTCTCCCGATATGCCCTTGATACTGCTGAAGTTTTTATTTCTGTTTGCTGGCTTTTCTGATTTATATTGGACTATGTTAGTGATTATGACCAGGCTCAAATTATCCTACATATTATGCAAAGACCTAGCTCTCTGGAGAAGGCTCTAATGCTGGGAAAACTGGCAGGAAAGAGAAGAGAACAACCAGCAGCAAGGTGGGTGGACTCAGTTACCGTGGCAATGGGTGCACCATTGGAAGACCTGAAAGACCAGGTTAGGGACAGATCATCATGGAGAAAATGTATATACTGCTGAGTTGACACTAACTCAGTTATTTTTAAAAAAAAAAAAAAAGGCAGGATAAAATATCTAAAAGAAACCTTGATGGCATACTTAAAAAAAAAGTGATTCAACCCTAATCCCTGGGAACTATAGAAGAATGATTAATGGAGTTAATAACATATATAACTTTCAAGAAAAATGTAGGTGGTTTCTTTTTTGTGATTAGGTGCTTGGCATATAATACATATCTTTGAAGCAAGGGTTTTCAATAGACTTTCTATAACCTGTATGCATAACGCTTTTGTATAGATAATTATTTAATACAAGGTAGTCACTAAAGTGCATACAATTGTTCTCTAAATCTCCTTGATGATTTTCATGATTCTACACCCTCACACTAATATTATCTTTTACTCATTTGTATTTTAAAATAATAAGGAACTTACAAACCTTCTTGCCAAGAGCCCATATCTAACTAAAGCAGGCCACCGTTATAATTATTAGAAAATGAATTTTTTTCTATCAATATATTTTAATTTCTGTGAAGTATATTTAAACTGGTACAGTATAAATTTCATACAGAAACAAAGGGTTTAAAGAAAACACCTGCAATGTTCAAAACACCCAGAAAAATGATCCAAATTAGCACTTGTTGGACTGGTTTATAAACAACTGTTTTTCAGAAGTAAAACAATACTTCATCATATATACTTATGCACACACACACACACACTTTGAAATACACACACACAATATATATATATATATACACACACACACATACATACACTGTATGTCTAATAGTAATTTTGCCATACACTAGCTACATAAATAATATGCTAGCTACATAAATTCTCATTGCTATTAATAATTGTCATAATGTTTTGAAGGAGAGATATTGAATTGATAGTAGAATCTTGAATCAAACTGGGCCACCCATTATGTAGTTGTACAAATGGAATAGTAAATCTACAAAATTACCAAACACAACAAAAGGTTTTATGAACAATTTGACCCTTCAGAGAGCATTGGAGAAAGGTGACGCTATGTCCACAGAAACTGCTATATTGTCAGTACAGCACCAGAATGGGAGATAGCCATAGGAGATAAGTGAAGTCGAAAGTTTTTAAAGTCTAGTTTCTAACTATAAAGAACAACAGTGGCTATGTTGGGCATGATGAAGCATTCAAAATCCAAAGAATCAATCCTTTGTATCCCACAGTGCTTTGGAAATGTCCTTTTCCTATAACAAAAAAGACACTGAATGTCATTGGAATGCATTGGTTCATACAGAATAGCTACAGAAAATCATGGGAAGATTTTAAGAACCAATTCTTAAAGGTGGAGACACGTAGTGGCAGTTTTACTTGCTTAATAGTTGCTTAAATACTGGTCTCCCTAGCAATTTTGATTAATTTTTTTCCAAAAACATAGTTTCATAGCACTGCAGATATCTTGATCAGGAATTGCTACAATGCATGCAGGTTTCCTAGATATTGCCCATTAACAATGCATCTTTTTAATCCAAGGAGACTCTGCATCCCCATGCCTATGTGCCTAAACTTGATAACAATTGTTTCCACAAAAGAAGCAAAAGTTAGATAAACACTAAATAATCAACTCAGAATAGCTTTTCTTTTTTAAAACCCAAGCTGAATGTAAAGATGCCTAGCTCCAAAAATTGCTGTACCTATTTTCTGGATCTGAATAGTCTTTACTGCTTTATATTTTAAAAGTTTTTAACTAAACAGATGAAGGGGTTTTTTTTAACTATGAAGGGTTTTTTTTTCCATGCTGTTTAATATAAGGCACAGATCTACATTCAGGTAGAAAGAGACAATCCACAGGTTAAAGCTGAATTGGATCCAAAACAATATTTTAATCCTTTCTACCTAGCAGTGCCTATTTTGCATTTTATTGTAATCTCAGAGGGAGTGCTATGCACCATCTGGGTGGTTTTAGGTTGGGTTGAAAAGAAGATTGTTATGCAACTTCCTTGAAGCTATGTATACTTATATTTCATGTCTAGTTTGCAAGAGATGCGAGCTGAGGTTGGCTGGGATGTTAATGTTGGCTCAGTTGGTATTTTGGTTAAACATCAGTGATCTCACTGAGAGGAAATGCTATTGAACAATTTAAATTTTAATGTATTTTAATGTGGGTTAAATAAGAATATTGAGAGAAACCTATTCTGTAAGGTGTTTCATTCTCATAAAACATGTTTCTTCTTGGAAAGAATAAAAAATGACTTCAGTTGATCCAGGAACTATTTATAATATTGGTTAGACGTGGAGATGGGGTTAAGAAAAGAAGAAAGCATGCATTGTCATGTTTTGCTACTTGTTTCTGCACATTTATCTTACATTTTAAATATAAACCTCATCCCTGCAAATTAACCAAACAATAACTCAACTTGAAGTTAATAAATTATAAAATATATTGGGGGGGGGGTTGGTATATTTTATTTTTGAAATATTTTTGAAATATTTAATTTTGGATAGCCAAGTTAAGGATTTTATTATATAAAAGAAAGTCAGAATAGTCTGTTGTCCCCCTTCATACAGGATTCTCTAGTGCATTATGAGAGAGCCAGTTTGGTCTAGTGATTAAGGTTCTGGGCTAGAAACCAGGACTCTGTGAGTTCTAGTCCTGCCTTAGGCGTGAAAGCCAGCTGGTGGCCTTGGTGCATTATGGTGTACTATACAGGAAAAAGGTTGGATCCAGACATATAGACAGTAAATCCATTAAAAACAACAGGACCAAATTAGTCATTACAATTTCATTTATTTTAGAGGATTTATTTAAGCCTAACTAAATCTGATTATTCTAGATTAGGACCAAATTATTTCTACTTCAAATCGGACATTTCTTATTCCATCTAGATCCTTAATCAATTATGTGAAACCTGTGGCAATATTAGCAAGGATAATGACTTCGAAAATTGGGTGGGAATGTACATGAGTTATTATTATATTGTTTTAACCAGAACTATTTCTTTCAGGAAAGAATCTTGGATGCTATTTGTCAACTGCTTGCCAGAGTGTGGGAAGCTGAGATGTTCTCACATTTTGAATAAAAAGAGATTCGTACAAATAGACATTTTAGAAATTGGTTTTATCAAGCCACTTTTTTTCTTTGAGTTAAAAATAGAAATTTTAAAAAGAGAATATTAGACATAAATGCCTTCCATATTTTTTTAAAAATTAAAGTTACATAAGAATTTACATTCTGGAAATTCCTGATTGAATAAAAATTCATGGATATCCTTCTATATAAATAAAGATAACAGAGAAATGTATGTTCAAAATAAATATACATTAATGAAAGTTACCTGGGCCCTGAGTATGTAAATCACCCTGTTTCTTGGCTATGTTAACATTTATGCATTGTTAATTTGGCAACCATATATATTTATTTTGTACTTTTAACTGTTTTTAATTATTTTAACTGTTTTATGGTTGTTATTATTGTAAGCCAGCCAGAGTCACTTGCTGAGATGGGTGGCTATAATAAATAAATAAATAAATAAGAAATCTCTACATGTTAAGAAAATATGTTAATAGATGAGGATTTTTAAAAACATTTAAAAATTAAAATTATTTTAATGATTAATTTTCATTATTTCACATTAAGAATCAAAGACTAAAATAAACTTTAGTCCTTTATGGACTTTAAAACTAATTCTGATTTTTTTCAATATTTTCTAAGTAACATTAGAAAAAAGTGAAGCAACCTATTGCAGTACTCTCAATGAAACTAAAACAAAGAAAAAGGATAGGTTTTCATCAGAGGATTTTTAAAAATAATTCATTCTCAAATTTTATACCAAGAATCACTTTACTTCTAAATCCCAGCATATTACATTGTAACAGAATCTACATATACTTTAAAGCAGAGGAATCCACTGTTAATGCAACAGATGTGTGAAGACAGACTCCAACATCACCTTGGATAAAAAAGGATGCCAAGGTCCATATGTCCATACAAACTATGGCTCAGTTCTAAGATGTTCTTAATGCAGATATGCCGAAAAGGATGCAGAAAGGATCAAAATGCTACCTGCTGAAGAAGATGAAAGCCAGGAAAAGAACAGAAGCCATAAAATATATTGAAAGAGGCATTTTTGCTGACCTTAGATACCATTTCATAGGGAACAGCTAGATCGGGCAATAGGAAAAGATTGGCTGCTGTGTTGGTTGTTATGACTTTCAAGCTCACAGTCTTGGCAAATGGAGGCTAGAAACATAATGAGCTTACCTGGCAGTGGGGTCAGCCAAGCTTTTGCCACAGATACTGTTATGCTAAGTTGGGTGCCAATGTGAAATTGCATCCTTTTCTTCCTCTAAATGATTCTTATTTTCCTATCTTCTATCTGATGAATTTGTTTACTCCAAGAACAATACATTGTGCATTCCAGTGGCTAGGATGATAAGACTGATGGGAAGGACTTGATAATTCAGTTCTAAAGAAAGAATTGTTCTGAAGTGTGTAGAACTTACACATACACTCAGTTCTAAGATCTATACCTTTTTCTCCTAACATACCCTTGGTAAATCATAGTTGATGATAAAAGTGGAAAGGAAACTCTTAAGAGCCTTATGGTTTCAATAAGCAACTAAGGAGTAAAATTACCCTGACCCTAATGAGTCATTTTACTCTTATCATCAAGAATGTGACTGATACTGAAAGCATGCCATGAATGTGAACTACATCACTAAAACTTAGAAGGCAGCAAAACAGCAGTTTGAAAAACAGTATTGCTTAACTAAAACAATAGCTACATCTGTACTTGGGCAAAAAGCAAAATAAGGACTTGAAGAAAGTATAAAGAGTCATAGACACACCTAGAGACATATGCTATGATGATATTTTAAAATTGCTGTCTGTAATGGTTGCCTATTCTAAAACACCATCAGACTCATGAGTAGGAATTCAAAGATATCTGATTTATTAAAGAATAGTATGAACGATCACAGAGAAAGCTGAGAATGAGAAAGCCTGACCCGTTGGCACCTGCAAACCAGGAGACACCCATGAGAGTGGTCCACGATTTCAGTTTTTTAAATAAACTCACAAAAAAAGAAACTTACCCACTGCCTCTAATCTCTGATCTGCTGGATCGCTTACAGAAAGCACGCATTTTTACCAGGTTGGATCTCAGGAAGGCATACAATCTGATCCGGATGAAAGAGGGGCACGAACTAACTGCCTTCGACACCAGGTTCGGTAAATTTGAGTACCTTGTTTTGCCCTTTGGCTTGTCTAATGCAGGAGCCATATTTTCCCGATTTATGAATCAAATTTTCTCTGATTTACTAGATAAGTATCTGGTCATTTATCTAGATGACATATTAATTTTCTCTGAGGATGCTACAACTCATGTAACCCATGTACGTAATGTCTTACAAAGACTGAGAGAGAACAAGCTATTCGCCAAGCTAGAGAAGTGTGCCTTCGATTTAACTGAATTACATTTCCTGGGCTATAAGGTATCAACAGAAGGCATATCCATGGATCCTTCTAAGGTCCAGGCAATTCTCTCTTGGCCACCTCCCCAAAATGTTAAAGAAGTACAAAGATATCTAGGATTTTGCAATTTCTACACGCGGTTCATAAAAAACTTTAGTGACAGGGCTAGACCCCTCACACAGCTTTTGAAGAAAGGATCAAAATTCATTTGGGGGGAGAGAGGGCAAGCAGCCTTCCAAGAATTTAAGCAATGCTTTGCATCCCAGCCGCTGTTAAGACACCCTGATCCCACGAAGCAATTCATAATGCATTCAGATGCTTCCGATATTGCCATTGGGGCAGTGTTATTGCAATATACAAACAAAACCGAGAATACATTGCTTCCGTGTGCCTTTTTTTCACACATGCTCTCACCAGCAGAGAGAAACTATGATTTTTTAACAAGGAGTTGCTGGCAATTAAAGCAGCATTCCAAGACTGGAGGCACTGGCTAGAAGGTGCAACCTTTCCTGTGAAAGTTTGCACCAATCACAAGAATTTACAGCTTCTACCAAACACCAGATCCCTCACCCCACGCCAAATCAGATGGAGCCAGTTTTTCTCCCGTTTCAATTTTGTTATTTCTTATGTGCCCAGGGTGCAAAACTGCTTGGCAGATGCCCTGTCTCGATCCTTTCAGGCAACCCCCGCCACTCACCAGGAGGTACAGGCTACTATATTACAAGCTCACAACTTTGATCAGTCTATGAGGGGGAACCAAACAGAGATTTTAACAGCAGGCAGACAAGCAGAGGACCTATTTATAAGAGTCAGAGCTCAGCAGAAACAGGACCCGTATGCCAGGGCCAGGATGGATGACCTCCAGAGGGACCCGCAAGACACTGCCCCCCCATTCAATGTGGAGGCAGGAATCCTCTGGCATAGTGGGCGATTATATATTCCCCCTTCATTGAGGGAAGAAGTACTGAGACTTTGCCATGACCATCAAACGGCAGGCCACGGAGGTGTTTTCAAAACTCTCCATAGAGCTCTGAGAGACTACTGGTGGCCTAAGATGACTGCAGCCATAAAGGATTATGTTGCTTCTTGTCACACCTGCAGATGAGCCAAGCCTCTCCCAGGGAAGCTCACAGGACTCTTGCAACCCCTACCCACCCCCAGTAGGCCTTGGGATACAATCTCCATGGATTTCATCACTGATTTACCCCCGGTCCAGGGGCTGACTTCCATACTAGTGGTGGTGGACCTTTTCACTAAAATGGTGCATTTTATTCCTTGCAAGGGCTTCCCATCTGCACCAGCCACAGCGCAGTTGTTCATAGACCACGTTTTTAGGTATAGAGGCATGGTGAATCACTTGGTGAGTGACAGAGGCCCACAGTTCACTTCCAGGTTCTGGAGGGCCCTTTTCCAGTCATTAGGGGTCCAGATCCACCTGTCATCAGCGCATCATCCTGCTAGTAATGGGCAAGCCGAGAAAATTAACCAATGGTTACAGCAGTATCTCAGGTGTTACACCACTTATCAGCAAGACAATTGGCCAGCCCTGCTCCCCATGGCAGAATTTACTTATAACAACTCTGTGCAATCCTCGACCAAGATGTCCCCTTTCCAGGCACTCTACAGGGTTAACCCTCGGGTGTTGCCCACCTCCTCCCAGCAGGGAACTGTTCCAGCTGCGGCTGATTTTCTTAAAGAGCAACAAGCCACACAGGAATTGTTAAAGGAGCAGCTGAACAGGGCAAAGAGTGCTTACAAGAGAGCTGCAGATGCTCACAGACAAGAGGGGCCAGCGATTGCAGTAGGAGATAGAGTGTGGCTCTCTACCAAGTTTTTGAACTCTACCAGGCCCTCCAAGAAGTTGGACTCTAAGTTTGTGGGCCCTTTCACTGTGGTACAGCAGATAAATCCAGTGGCTTATCGTTTACAGCTACCAGCATCCATGAAAGTCCATCCAGTGTTTCACAGATCATTGCTAGCCAAAGACCATCCCCCAAGTGCCTTACAATCGCAACTGCCACCCCCACCTCCAGTAATTGTGGAGGGGGAGGAGGAATATGAAGTTGAGGAAATTCTGGACTCTAGGAGGAGGGGAAGGGGCATCCAATATTTCATACACTGGAAAGGGTACCCCGAGGAAGAGCGCATGTGGGAGAATGCCAGGGATGTACATGCTCCAGCACTGGTTCATCGATTCCATCACCTTTTCCCTCACAAGCCCAAGCCTCGCACTCTACCAGAGATTCCTCACTTGGATGAGCAGGCAGAGGAATTCGTAAGTTTGCACCTTCCACCCCTGCCTGAAGCCTTGACTCCAGTTACAGAGGAGGGGGGGGGCGCAGCCCTCCACCTCAGGCGTGCATTTCCCAGGGGGGAGGGGGGACGACTCTTCTAATTATCTAGCTATTTTCCAGCTGCGGCCACCTGGGCCAGAAGCATTATCAGACCTGGAGAGCAGCACTGATTTGTCCTTGGAGGAGTTTTCCTTTGAAGACTTTCCATCGTTGCCCAGTTCCCATGGGACCTTAGAAGGAGACGTCGACTCTTATCCAGCCTCTGGAAGGGAGGGGGCTGAAATGGAATGTGAATCTGGAGGGTAGGGTGATGTCATGAGTAAGGATGGCGAGCAGGGGTCTCCCATCCAGGCTGTAAAGCGCATGCGTAGTACTGAGGAATTAGGTAGCCATTCAAAGAGACACAGATCGGGCCCGCCTTAGCCTTTGGGGTTTATATGTCTGGGTTTTTCCCACGCTTCTTCAGTTTGTTAGGATTTTCTGTTTATGTAGCAGTAATAAAACACTAGAGACCTATTCCTTATCTCAGCGTGTTGGCTGTTAGGACAAACCCCTTTTGGAGATTAGAGTCCAAGTAATCCTTTAAGGTGGCTAGTTCCTTGGGAGACATGGGATATTGTTTCCTTGCTGGAATCCTGGCTCCTGGTATCAACTCAATGGTGCAATCACAGTCCCTATGGGGGCGTAGTGCTGTGGCCTCTTGTTCACTGAAAACGTCTGCAAAATCTGCATACTTGGCTGGCAACTGGACCCCCCCTGCTTCCGTGACTGCATTGGTTGCTGGAGAGCAGAGAGCGGCTTGAATCTTGTAGTGCTGGCACCGGTTGTGTGTTAATCAGAGCTGGTTGTTGTAACTGCTGTAGCATGGCAGCTTGTAATATGTTGACCTGTAGATCTACCTGTTGTTGGTGTTGTTGCAGGGCTGCTGCCAATTGTTGGATGGCAAGCCAAATTTCTTGGTTTTCTGAAGACATTTTCCAAATGTCTCTCCTTTAATTTCTTGTTCCTCCCCCTTTTGATGGGAGTAGGAGTTTGTTAGGATTGATGTCCTAACAGTGAGAAACACGCTGAGACGAGGAGTAGTTCTCTAATGTTTATTACTGCTACATAAACAGAATCCTAACAAACTGAATAAGCGTGGGAAAAATCTAGACATATAAACCCCAAAGGCTAAGGCGGGCCTGATCTGTGTCTCTTTGAATGGTTGCTTAATTCCTCAGTACTATGCATGCGCTTTACAGCCTGGATGGGAGCCCCCTGCTCACCATCCTTACTCATGACAGATAGTCCATACAGAGTCGAAGACAGGAGCCCCAACTGGGGAATTAGCAGGTTCAATAAACCCCCTTGACAGATTTTTGTCAATGAAGTCCCGTAATGCCTCGAGCTCCTTCTGAGTCATCGGATAAATTTTTGACTTGGGCAATTGAGCATTGGGGACCAACTCTATTGCACAGTCAGTTTTCTGGTGGGGGGGTAACTGATCTGCTTCCATCTCCCCAAATACGTCTGCAAATTCTTGGTATTGAGCAGGCAAGCCTTCTAAATGTGGCAAGTCAGGGTGCGGCATGGCGATCACTGCCCTTCCAACCCCCGCACGTGCAACAATCTCAGCTGTAGGAGCTTGGAAAAAGCCATCTTTAAAAGTCACAGTTCTGTGCTCCCAGTTTATATAGGGGCTTCGATGGGTCAACCATGGGATCCTCAGGATTACCAAGGGATTGCCAACAGGTGCTACAACAAATTTCAAAGTCTCACGGTGGCTGCCCATTTGCATTGCAACAGTTCCAGTGAAATGGGTTGCCGCCCCTCCCCCCCGCTGTTGAACCTTCCAACTGTGTGAAGATCAAAGGATGCTGGAGGGGGAAACTAGGCAGTTCCAAAGCAGCAACCAGATCAGGGTGAATTAAACACCTGGAACACCCAGAGTCAACTAAAGCCCATACCTCTGTAGTTTTTGCGTGGGAACCCAATTTCACTTTTACTGCTAAAAGTCAGCACTCACCATAGGATCTTCACGCCCATCCTCTTCCACCTGCCTGCTGGCGCCCTTCATGGCAGGTGGCTGGCATTTCCCACTGGCTCCTTAAAGTCATCTTCAGCCTCTCCTGAGAAGTAGATTACTTCTTCAGAGTCGGCTGTTCCTTTGGCTGCTGTCATTCGCCGGGGGGGGGGGGCAATTTGGCCGGCGGCTTCCCAGCTCAATCTCCAGCCTTGACTTTTGGGCAATCAGCTGCTCAATGGCCCTCCTTTCTGCATCAGAGACACTGACCCCTCACGTAGCGCCAATCTCTCTCCTCATCCCAGGCTCTATAGCTTGGCTGGGCAGCAGTCGCAGCACTTCTCATGGTGGTGGGTGGTTTTTCAGATTTTCTAGTTTGCATGAAGGTATGCTGAGCATTCTCAGCCTTTCCTGCCAGACAGATCCAGTCATACAATGACTCAGGGTCGTCTCTAAACAACGCCCAATGCAGGACATCCCGGTCGAGTCCCTCTTTAAAACGCTCTATTAGAGTTGACTCAGACCAGTCAGTGATTTTCCCAGCCAGAGCTTTAAACTCTAGGGCATAATCAGCTAGTGACATTTGGCCCTGGGTAAGATCCTTCAGTGCCTTCTTAGCTCTTGCCTTGACCAGAGGATCCTCAAAATGTAGCTTTAATGCCCAGATGAAATCATTGAAATAATCAAGTGCAGGGAGTCAGCATCACTTAACTGAACATACCAGTCAGCTGCTTGACCCTTCAACTTGGTGGCAATGGCAGTTATTTTAGCCTCTTCAGAAGGGAAGCATGCCCCAAACTGTCTCATATAACTTTTAGCATTAGTTAAAAAGAAAGATAACTTTGTTGGACCCCCATCAAATTTGACAGAAAAGTCTCTCACTCCGCCTCCGGTTGGAGTGGAACTAGCAGGCGCTTGAGTGCTTTGGCCCCAGGTTACAGTAGCTTTCCCTTTACGGGGTGGGGATACTGATGGCCAGGCTCTGCGGGGTGGAGATTCGTCCCGGAGCTGTCTCCGGTCCTGCTCCACCGGCGGTCTGGATGGGAGGATGGGGGATGGTTGCGGGAAGCTGGGATTTCCTCCGTGTCTCCCCTGCCCCTCCAGTGACAAAGACAGGTTTTTCAACATGCACTCCATCGATTCTATTTTGGCTTCCACCAGTCTCTCAGGGGTTCGAGAGTCCCGTCTCCTTCGTGTGCCTGGTTTCCTCTCAGTTGACACCATAGGAGATTCTTTGTCTGGGTTTAGTGGGAACCGATACTTCCAGGACATCCCCGACGTCCCTGGTTGGGGTTCCCCCACTTCATCCAAGGTGATCAACTCTGTGAGCAATTTGCTGGGTGCCAGTTACTTTGGCTCTTCCCCATTGTCAGATTCCTCTGACTCAGAAGTGGAATTCGATTCATCCCTTGACAGGTCTCGGGATTCTGAAGGTTCTGTGGTGAGATTCAGTTCTCCGCTTTTGACCGTCGACTTGGGCATCAAGCTAGCCATCTCCTCGAGTCCCCTGGTCATGGATTTTGACTCAGCCATCGTTAACTATTTTCCCTCACAAGAAACTGATCTTGGTAGGAGCTAACGGTACAACGTGGGGATTCTCAGCTTTATGTAATGGTTGCCTATACTAAAACACCATCAGACTCATGAGTAGGAATTCAAAGATATCTGATTTATTAAAGAATAGTATAAAGGATCACAGAGAAAGCTGAGAATGATGAAAGCGTGCCAAATTCAAACTAAAAACCCTCGGTGCAAATGAAATCCCTCCCCCCGTAGAATCTTCTCAAGTCCACAATCCCAGGTGCTCCTAATGGTTTCTGATGGTCTGCGGGAAAAGTCCTCGAGCAGAGAAAATAACCCAAACACATTCCATTGTACTGATTTCACATACAGAGCTTGGTACAAGGTCTCATAGCAGCTCCGTCCCAAACAGAAATGCATGTCAGCGCCATGGCATGTGAAACGTTACGATGTATAAACTACATTGAATCAGTGAACATGACACCATCACACTAAGAAAATAAAACAGCAACCTTCTCATGCATTTATTGTTAACATAATAATTTGGTGTCTACAGAAGATGAATGCAGGCCCAGCATCTTGGATGACGATCCTGTGGCCCTTCAGATGTTGCTTAGCTATAATTCTTAGGTAGCCTAATAAGCTGGCCAATGATGAGGGTGTGCTGGAGAGCCACCAGTTCTTCAAGTGGTCCTATTAATGTTTCTTTAAGGATCCTAGTGCCTCCTTCAGGACTAAAATAATATTGTGCCTGTTACAAATGCAAGGGATTTGAGAGGGTCAGACTCCATATTACATTACATCAGGAGCAACTGTTTCATTTTATTGACTCCATTTCAGGGCAGAGGAGCAAGACAGGCATGACTGTATGAAGCCAGACTCTTTCACAAAGAATGATCACCAAAAGCAGTTCCTGGGGGAGTTGAAGCTTCATTCCCCTTTCTCTTTTCCTCTAATATTTCCAATAGTGCATTATTCATAATATACAATAAGGAGAAGAACAAAGTTTTGAGGACCTACCACTTTAAGCAACATACTGGGAAAGCAGCATAAGATAAAGCAAAGCTGATAAAAAAGGGAAATTTATAAATTAGACTGAAGAGAGTCTATAGGAAGGTGCTGTCATGTCATCATCTTCCCTTCCTCTTCCCTACTGGGAAGCTCTATCTTCAGTGGTGTTTGTTTTTATCAAAGGGATGAGAGGCAGAGAAAATACAAAATGTTTCTCCATTTGCCTGACAAAATGATACCTCCCAGCTATGACAACCTTGTGCTGGCATACCTAATTCTCTACTCTCTATGAATACTTGGTGGATGTAAACTCCAAATAAAGAGTTCCACTGGGTGGAAAATCTGAATAAATCTAACCTTTAACTTCTACCTTGGCTGATATCAAGCAACTGGATTTAGGAAATGACTGGGGGAAACATAATTTCACATACTGTATCACTTGCTCTGAAAATGTAGGAGAAACTTTTTGGCTGGATTTTAGAGATAACTAGATTGGGAAACACTGCTATCTACATATATAGGTGTCACAGTGTATGCCGATTTACAATGCTGTACATCGTTTTATCATCTGCAGAACAGTCACTTGTGTGGATCAGTCAAACTTTTTCTGACTTTTTCTGACAATTCTGTCTACCCAGTATGTTCTGGCAGAGTGGGTGCACTCCAGTCCCCTCTATTAAACATTGTCATCTTGTGGGACCGAGGAAGTATACCTTCTCTGTTGTGGCCCTCACCCTCTGTAAGAGCATCTCCCCAGAGATAAGGAGGGTGCCATCTGTCCTAGGGTTGCAGAAAACTCTGAAAACCTGGCTTTGGTCCCTAGTCGGGGGTTGATTTATCAATATATTGTTGTATTTCTGGGGCCCCTGTTATGTTTGATTTGTGTTGTTATACGATCATTTTAGTCTGGGCTTTCTGTTTGGTTTGATGTTTGTCTTTATGGATTTTCCAGTTGTGTTCACTGCTCAGAGTCCATTGGAGTTGGGTGGCTAATAAATTCAAATAAATTAAAAATCAAATCAAATAAAGTTTTTAGTTCTACTGCAGCTCTAACCACTAGAGCCTGCCTGTCTTATTTATGATTATTCTGCCTGTCTTCTTCATGATTAATATTTGTAGGAAGAGATTCAAAACCACTGCTTGTTGCATTCTGTTGGATTCAAAGGCAAAAAGATGTTTTGGAATTGCAGACAGAGGTTACATTCTTATCCCATGTACCCTGAAGCACTCCCCCCCCCCTGTTTTGCATATGAAGCACTACACAGCCTAGTATTTGTAAAAACAGACTTAAAAAAAAAATCAACAGACAGGGTTGTTTTGTAAAATTGATTCTTCCTCTTCATGTTGCTTTTCACTCTCTGGTTTTAGTCTTCAGCTTCTAAGAGTCTGCTGCCAACACACCAGCTTGTCAAAGTCTGTTATACTGAACAGCTGGAATGTGATCTCATGGCCTTTGGAAGATAAGTGGAAAAGTAAAACTATTGCAAGACCCCTATGTCATCTCGATTAAGTATTTTATTTAGAGATAACGGTTTCATTGGGACATGGGAAAATTATAGCCAAGAGACCTTTCAGCTCTGCAATAAAGCTACAATAGTTCATTATATTTTACACACCCTATTCCTTATGATGCAATTTAATTTGAAGAAAATTGTATCTCTTCAGTATGAGTAGTGAAAAAGATAGAAAAAAAAACATACTTATTATCAGGCAGAGTATCTAGAATATCTCAATGGGACATTGTTTGAATACATACACTTACAGTTTGATTTGTTTTAGCAAATGTAACGTTATGACTTTTAGGACTAGAACAAATCTTGTTTGGTTTTGTATAAAACTGTATTGGCTTTCCATCATTCCTTTTGTTTAATGGAAAATTTGGCCACAAAAAATTGTTAGGGAGAGTTAAAGTGGCTGCAACCTAAAGTGGTATTTCCAGTTTAGTGGAATATATGCAGTCATGCAAAGAAAAAGTGTTGACTTGGTTTCCACATTTGGATTTTAAGACGTTGGTTGATCATACACTATATAATAATATTATATATATAAAAGGTGGGATAAAATATAATAATCATAGTAATAATAATAGTAATTGTAATAGGGTCTTTTGAAAGCTTGAGAAAATGGAAGGAATCACTTGTCTACAATATGCTGTATATATAAATACATTCAAGCCTGGATCATATGACCATGCATCCAAATGAGTTTTTGTCCAAAAAGGTTGCAAAAAATGCCTGGGCCAAGAACAACATTTGTTTAGCTATCTTTCTTAGACATGGATGATGACAAGATAACCAAACGCTTCACTTGTCTATTGAAATTCATTAGAGCAGGTATATTTTCAAACAAGTAGATATTTTAATCAACTGACTGATATAATTTCCAGGTTCATTATTCTTTGCATATAATTAGCTGCAGCTTATTGCTGCTACTAAAAGAGAACTGAAATTAAAATATTATAGAGTTGGCTGAAAAGAGATTCCTAGATTCTTGGAACAGACATAATCTTAAAGACATGAACATTGCTTTTATTGCACTAAAGTTGTTCATACACATTTCAGGTTATGTGAAATGTCATGTGAAATATATTGCTATGAAAACTTCATTCTGTAATGTTAGAAGTACATCTCTCCTCTACGAGCCAGGTCCTAGTGCTGAAAGTTCAGCATATATCACTGTGTACCCCTGTTCAGTGCTAGAGAGACATGCTAATTTTGTGAATATTACTTACAGGAGTGTTTTCTTTGAAAAAAAATATATTTTGTCCAACTAAATAAATTAAAGATTCCCATGAACTGAAGTCAATCCATGGTGACTTTATTGACACATATATGCAGTATGGAAACAGTTTGCCATTGCCTGCTTTCAGAATGATTTTTCATCTTCTTAGTCTAGCCCATAGTCCTGGGATTGCCTGCTGTTCTCCCATTTTAGCTTTTTTAAAAAAACAAACAAAAAAAACACAGCCTCTTCGGTATCTTTCTTTGAAATTTATTTAGACCAGTGCTATGGTTCAGAGAAAAGTCCCACTGCCTATATCTTTCAGTAAAACTGAAGACAAGTGGAGATAAAGAAGTGAAATTTTATCTAGGCATGGAATGTTTCCTTCACTGGAAAGATTCAAATTAGCTCAACTTAAAAATCCAGGATAAAAAATATGCTTACAATTTCTTCAAAAGAACTTAATTTCTACCAATGTTTTCGGAAATGAATATGTGTATGATCAAGGTATAACTTGTTGCTTAAGGTGTGATATCATTGTATATTTAATTTTCTATGATGTATAAACTATGTATTTTTCTTTCTTTTTTCCTTTGTGTGTCTCTATGTGTGTGCCTGTGTGCATTTTCTATGCTTTGGTTATTTTCCGGTTCATCTAGATTTTGTTTGCCATATGTCAAAAACGAATTCTTCATTAAGAGATTAAATGCAAAAAAGCAGGGAGAATAGGTATTCTTTGCCTATCGCTGAGCTTTTCTCAGGTAAAAATGTGAAATTATGGACCACAAAGATAGTGATTCAAGCCATGAGTTTCAAGTGTTATACCACATGTCTACCAATACTGATGGTCTTAGAAAACAAAACCAGGAAGGCAGTCAAAATCAACATTTTGGGAGGAAGGTGGTAGGCTTTGGAAGGATGCTAACCGATATTTGGTAAGCCCCATGACAGCTTAGGGGCTTCACCTGTATGTTGCGCTTTGTGTTATGCATCATTTGTGCCCCTTCCTGAACCGTGAGGCTTTACTCACAGTCACTCTTGCCCTGGAATGGATTACTGTAATGCACTCTACATGGGTCTGCCCTTGAAGAGCATCTGAAAGCTTCAGCTCGTGCAGAATGCATCTGTGTGGAGAGTTATGCGTGCCCCTTAGGAGGACACACATTACACTTCCTTGAGCTGTATTGGTTGCTAATTTTCTTCCAGGTGCAATTCAAGGTGCTGGTTTTGACCTTTTGACCTACATGGCATGGGGCCAGGTTATTTGAGAAACCACCTGTTCCTGATTACATCTACTTATCCCACCAGGTCAGGCAGGAGGGGTATGCTGCAGGTCCTGTTACCAAAGGAGCTCCATCTGGCCAGACCCAGGAGGCGTGCCTTTTCTGCTGTGGGCCCCGCCCTCTGGAACATCATTTCCCCTGAGGTGAAGTTTACTCCATCTCTGTTAGCCTTCCAGAAGGTCCTTAAAACATGTTTTTTTCACCAGCCTTGGGAATTCCAGGGTGAGCCTGCAAGGTGGCTGGAGATAAGTAATGCTCTTCCACCTTCTTGGGTTTATACTGCATGTTTATTTTATCTGTTTACTTTCTATATTTATTTTGTTTATTTTTAATTGTTTTTATATTGTTATGGAGTTTTTAACTGTTTTGTATGCTGCCCAGAGTCACATGTTTATGAGATGGGTGGGGGGGGCTATATACATATTCTAAATAAATAAATAAACAAATAAAATGTTGATGGCCAAATATTCCTCTGATTACATTAGGCTAATGCAATGTATGGCACTTCTGATTGTTTTAGTCACATGTAAGTACTCAGTTCTCTGCCAATATTAGTTCTCGTGAGCCCTTGCCCTTAGCCATCCTGGCTGGGCCTGTCACCAGGCTGTGTTAGGCTGAGGAGGACATCTGAAAGCTGATTAAGCATGGCACAGTGGCTAGACTATTCTTTTTTCCACCTTAGTGGAGGACATTGATCCTATAAACACATCCTATCCTTGATAATTAGTCCTCTCTAAGCTGGAAATTATAATTATGCACTGCAGTTACCTCTAAAAATGCCTGACAAGTGGTGAGACTTCAGCATCAACATCATTATTGTAACAATGCAAGCAGTAACTTGCACTGGCCTAGTCCTTTCATTTGTTCCTGCCAGCAAAATACTTGCTGTTCTTATTCCATATGAAATAAACGCTTAAGCAATATGACCTTCTTAATTCCTGATTCTTTGACTTTAAGTGCTGTGGAAACTCAAAGCACATCTTTCCCTTTAATATTCATTTTCTAATTAAACATGGCATCAACAATAGATGATCAAGAACTATTGAATACACCAGCAAAATAAATATAAGGTGATGCCCCAAAAGCAATCCCATTCATTTTTTAGACCTGTCCAATGGCAATTATATTTCCATAATTCAATTCTATCCTCCCAATTTTGCAAAATATTATTTTTGCAGTTCAGTGGGGCTTACAGCCATTCCATATAAAATGGTAATGTAAAATCTCAGTTCTGGCTCTAATGAAAACTAAGTAATGTCTGAACATGCATTTTATTACAAATCATAGCACAGTATGCACTTTTAAGTTTATCGCTTTCATGTTCAACAAGAAGAGACAGCAGGCAACCAAGTATATTTTGTTTAAGAGTAAAAAGTTTATTGGTATAAGGCACATGCTATATTTCTCTGTAAATTTTCTTTAGCTGAAAGAAAGCTGCTGGTCTCTGTGTATCTCCTTCACATAGCTTAGTAAAATAATGAACCTTAAAATATTTGCTTCTTTCTACCTTAATCACCATTTCCTTAATCATACATCTATTTAATGTACCACAAATAAATGTCATTTCAACATTTAGGGCACATATAGATTACCTCGATGTGTTTTCATTCAGTCATTGCTTCAGTTCAAGATCATCTTTTTATCAAGTGTGTTACACTCAACCCAACACCTACAATTCCATATATTAAATTCAGAGGGCTCAAAACTCACTTGGCAACTTTTTTCATTCCTGAAGGACCACTGAAGGGCCAAAAGTGCCTTCAATTATTTACCTTCCTGATTTAAAAGGCTAAATTTAAATAAGTCATCTCACCTGACATGGATCACTTTCCAACTGTACGTGCCATTCTCTCATTTTCAAGAACTTGGCTTATCCAGCTTTCCCTCTCCAAACTGTTCTAGAACTGATGGGCTTCTGTTTCTCATGTGATGCCCTTGTTGTTGAAGTGCATCTATAAGAGGCCACGTAAACTGTTTCCTGCCCTTGCGTGTTCCAGTGGCTTATGGTTAGCAGAGATGAAGACTGCTGTTGTGGATCATAACAGTGAATTTAATAGTAATGCTGAGCATGATGCGTAAGTGGTGTGGAGCTGGAGGAGACAACACACGTGATAAAGTGACAGGCTATGGAGCTGCCTGTTGCAGTGCAGAAATGATACAAGGGAGGCAGACTTTGCTGATGGCATAATACGGATCAAATGACTCAGATAAAGGTTTAGCATGGTAATTTTCTCTGTGTCACAAGTACAACAATTTGCGAAATCTATAATGCTAGTCTGGAAGAGTTTTGTGCTTCGTGCAGGAGCAGAAAAAATGCAGCCTTGGCATGAAGGGAACAGTCTAAAGGTGAATCAGTTCACTTATTATTATATTTTAAAGTCAGTCACGGAAGGACTAGCATTTAGTCTTATTTATAAGCTCTGAAAGTTCTGAAAGAGTGCAGGAGTACAGGACAAATAATTTGTTCTAGTTTTTAAACTTTTCTTAGGCATGCTATACTCTTATCATTCCCCAGGGGAACTGCTTTTTCAGCAAGGAGGAGGCAGAAGTAGCAGGCAGGGTACAAGGTGAATATTGAGGGAGGGCTGTGAAGACGATTTTCTGCCCTGTGATTTTTACAGAGCGTCTTGCTTGTTCAGCATCCCAGTTTAGAATTCCCACCTTATCTTTACAGTACTCATTTCAGCGTCTATTACTAAGGGTTTTATTCATGTAGGCATTTTCCTTTAAAAAATTAAATATTGGGAAATATTCTTATCATGTTAATTACATGTACTTATTTATTTATTTATATTTATTTTTCTAATTTTGCCACCGCCCATCTCCCCAGAAGAGAAGGACTCTGGGCAGTTTACAGTAAAACTAGCACATTAAAACAATAACCATATAACATATAAAATATAAATACAATTACCAAATAAATATAAATATAAAATCTAGGTGGCCATAAGTGATCTAATTCAGTGAGGAGAGCTCTAGGGTGCCAGCTATCCCCAGGAACAATTATTCCCCTTCCCGCCCCAAGCGAGGTGGCAGAGCCAGGTCTTCAGGTTCTTCTGGAAGGTCAGGAGCAATGGGACTAGCCTCACCTCTGGGGACAGAATGTTCCAAAGGGCAGGAACCACTGCAGAGAAGGCCTGCTTCCTGGACCCCACCAAGCAAAATTATCTTACATATGGGGTCCTTAACATGCCCTCTCTGCATGATTGGGTGGGACAGGTCAATGTCATGGGGATGAGATGGTCCCTCAGGTAACCTGGTCCCATGCCATGTAAGGGCTTTAAAGGTAATAACCAACTTGAATTGGACCTGGAAGCAAACTGGTACCCAATGCAGCTTGATGGTGTCACATGTGCTGATCTTGGGGCACCAAGAATTGCCCCACATTCTGGACCAGCTGAAGCTTCTGGATACTCTTCAAGGATAGCCCCATGTACACTGGATTGCAATAGCCTATATTGGAAATGACCAGGGCATGAGTGACTTTTTGGAGGGCCTCTCTTTGAGCAGGAGTAGTGAGTCCAGAAGCACCCCCAGATTCTGCATCAGTTCTGTCTGGGGCAGTGCAACCGCATCCAGAACTGAAGATGACAATTTCCTGGATATAGAGGAGTCATTAACTCACAGCCACTCCATCTTACTAGGGTTCAGCTGAAGTCTGTTGTTCCCCATCCAGACCCTCACAGCCCCCAGGCACCGAGAGAGGGCAGTCACCACATCACTTACCTCACACGGGAGAGAGATGTATTATTGGGTATCATCAGCATTTTGATGATACCTCATCCCATGGTGACGGATGATCTCACCCAGTGGTTTCATGTAGATGTTGAATAGGAAAGAGAAAGAACTGAACCCTAGGGCACCCCACAAAGGAGGGGTCGAGGGTCACATCTCTCACTCCCCATCACCACTGATTGGAGGTAAGAGAGGCCCCCACTCTCCTGGCTTTCCAGAAGGGGGTAAAAACATGGCTATGGCACCTCACTTGGGATGGGAGGGGGGATAGCCATTCATGTGGATGTCTGGTACTGTGATCGTGCCAAGTATAAAGCCCTATTGCCATCTTGAATTTTATATTTTATATTTTATATCTTTGTATTTTTATATTTTTATTGGTATTTATGTATATTTATATGTGTATCAATTTTATATTGTACTGTTTTTTATTGATTGTTATTTTATTATCTGTAAACCACCCAGAGTTGTTGTATATGAGATGGGCAGCAGATAAATTTGATAAATAAATATTGTATAATGACAAAGTCTGCTAATTTGTTTAAAATTTTCACCAACAAAGCAAAGCCAGATATACAGTAATTCATTTCATCCAAAAATATGTCTTTCTGGATTACTATTTCTTTGAATTAAATAATAAATACCAAAGTGACTGAGCATTTAATAACTTTGATAGAGTTCCCTTCTGCTATTCTTAATAAATGGATAATTATACACTGATAAATTCATAAATGATACTACTGTTAGTTTGACTAACAACCTTGAAATATGTGAAGAGTTGTCACAGAGAAGACATAATGGACATCTCTTTTAAAACTTCAAAAAAGGAGGCGAGGCTGGACATCATTGGAAAAGGCTGCCACATGGTGTAGGAAGTTCTCCTCCTCTAGAGGTCTTCAGCCAAAGGCTGATGACCACCTGTCAAAGATAACTCAGTGTTTCTCAACCTTAGCAACTTTAAGGTGTGTGGTTGGGGAATTCTGGAAATTGAAGTCCACACACTAAGTTGCTAAAGCTGCTCTAATAACTCCTCACTTACAACGAGATTGGACTAGACTGGACTAGAGGACATATCTACCTCCCAACTCTACAATTCTACTATTCTTGATCTTTTGTGGATCTATAATAATAATAATAATAATAATAATAATAATAATAATAATAATAATAATAATTTCTTCAATGTATTTAATGTAACATTAAAAAAGTAGTTTGTCCCCTTTATGGAAGGATAATAATAGAGTGGAAGAGGATAAGATTTAGGAACAAAATCAATAATAAGCAATTAAGTAGCAAGTGAGGTAGCTAAGTTTACATTCTCATAGAAGATTTCAGGAAAATGCACTCTGTTAATGTTCCAAATGTACATTCAGCTTGAGCCCTCCTTTTTCCAAGGGTAAAGAATGAATAATTTCACAAATGGAATAGTTATTGTTTTAAGAACGTTTTCTCACCTTTAACAAAAACTCCCTTTTTCCTGTTCTACTTCAGACACACCTTCTGAAACAATATGAGGAAACTAGAGATATTTAGCATTATTTTTATTGGTTCCAGTACTAATTTTTACATCCTCAGAAAATAATAAGCACTTAATATGACAGATTTTAAAGGCCTCTGGAATTAGGAGACACAAGAAGCTGAAACCTATTAACACCACTGAGAAGTATCTAATCTTTAGGCTTGCCATTGATATGGTGATATTGAGAGGACAGCAATGCATGCCTGCACTGGTATCCTTTTGAAGGTTATATGTAGTAGAGGAAGGGAGCATCTTAGCACTATAGTAAGACTTTGAGGAATATTTTTTTTTTGCCTGTAACTTTAATATAATTTTATTATTTAAAACACAAATTACAAAACACACAACCAATAATTACAAAAAAAAACGAAAAAAAAACAAAATAATTTGATCGAACAACCAAAACATAACACATACTATATAACTTTATTAATTAACCTCTACATGCACCCATCACCTGTGGGACCTATAACCCTCCTTATCTCTTTACTTTTTATTATCACACATTGTTATTATTAATAACTCTTAATAAGCCCTCTTCTCCAAAAAGATAATATATATTGATCCAGTTTTACTCCCTTCCCTTTAACAAAAACGTATTCCAGAAATTCACCCCATATAGCATCAGTCATTCCTTTTCACCAAACCCTTTTTACATTTTAGTTCACATGTCAATTTATCATTAATAACAATATTCCATACTTCTTTAAACCAAGCTCATACTCATAATCTACTTTCCATTTTTAAACTATTATTAACCTTAAGGCAGTAACAAAAATTATTATCATCTCTTTCTTTTGCCACTCTAATTTCATATTTCCAAAATTTAACAATAATGCAATTTTTGACTTATTTGCAAATTAATAGATAATATTTCATTAATCTCAGCAAAAATCTGTTCCCATATTTTTTTAATCTTTTCACATTCCCACCATAAATGTAAATAAGTCCCAATTTCTTGTTTACACCTCCAACAATTTTTTGAATTATTTCTGTTATAGCGGTTTAGCATTACTGGAGTCATATACCATTTCCAAACTGTCTTATAACAATTATATTATTAACAATCATATTATAACAATTCTCCTTAATTCTAATAGACATATTTTTCATAATCCTTTGTGTACAAACTGAGGAAGATTAAGAAGCAGCCCAACTATAGCCAGGTTCAATACATTTTTTCCACTTAATGCAAGAAATCACTGCATAATGGAGTTGGAATGGACCATTTAGGCCAGCAGAAATAAACCTGTTTCATTTAAGATTATAATATAAACTAAAGCATCCATCATAAACAATATTGCAGCCCCTGCCTGGCCATATCTCAGGTCAATTAGTTCCACTGCCAAACTGCTTTTACAATTTAGAAGTTTTTCTGACTTCTATTAGAGACAGTCTTCCTGTAAATTAAATCTATTATTTCATGTCCTGTACTCTGGGATGGTACAGAACAACAGTGTCTGCATGTTACAACATCACTTTTAACACCTTGCATTTTTTGATATCCCTCTCTCCTCCACCCCTCCCAACTCTACCAATACAATTGGTAGTTTGTTTCTGGGTACAGTTCAAGGTGTGGGTTATCACCTTTAAAGCCCTACTTGGCATGGGTCCAGGTTACCTAAGGGACTGTTTCATCCCTGTTACATCAACCCCTCCCACCTGGTCATGCAGAGAAGGCATGTTGTGGACCTCGTCTGAGAATTCCATATGGCGGGGTCCAGGAGGCGGGCCTTCTCTGCAGTAGCTCCCGCCCTTTGAAACATCCTTCCCCCAGAAGTGAGGCCAGCCCCTCCCTCCTGGACTTCAGAAAACAATTGAAGACCTGGTTTTGCCACCATGCTTTGAGTGGGGAGAGGAAGAGCCATTTTTGGGGCTAGTTGGTTCCCTAGTCCTGCCCGGGACTGGTCTTATCACCTTATGAGCTGAATTAGATCTGCCGTTACTTGGACTTGACTGTATTTTACATATTTATTGATTGTTGGTATTATATATGCTTTTATTGAATTTTAAATTGTTTTATTGTGAACCGCCCAGGGTCCTCCATCTGGGAGATGGGCAGTGATAAAAATATGATAAATAAAATAAATAAATAAAATTGATAGACACTACATCTTAGCTTTCTGCTGTGTAATTTACCTTCAGTCACTTTCAGAGAGTTATATGAATCATGGTCTTTTTTTCTCAAAGCTAAACATATCCAGTTTCTTCAATGTATCCATATGGCTCAGTTCCCAGTCTCCTAATTAAATCTGTAACCCTTATCAAAATCAGTTCCAGTTTCTTTCAATTGTTCTTAAAGTACAGTGTCTGGAACAGGATATCGTACATGAGATAGGGTATGAATAAAGTTTAATACTTCCTGTGCCTCAGAAACTATATATCTGTTGACACAGGCTAACATGGCATTTTCTTTTTTTTGCATCCACTTCTCACATTGGTGATTCATATTCAGTTTGCAATCAACCACTGTTCCAAACTCTTTTTAATAATTATTATTAACAAGCCTTGATTTTTGTTTCTAAGGGAAAAATATATGCAACATTTGCACCATTTATTAAAGCAATTACCTGCTTCAAAAATGAAATAAAGTTAGTCTGCAAATCTTGGTGTAGACAAATCCATGCTCAATTCCCATAATTACTGTATTATTTTCAACAGTCTTACAGAACAATCTTTTTACAAGCTGCTCTAGAATCTTCTCAGGCATCATTGTCAGATTGAGTACATTGTAGTTCCCCAGATTCTCCTCTTCCTCCACTTCTCAGTTATCTGGCATTTCATCCATTCTCTAAGATACATCAAAGGTAACATCTAAACTTCCATCCAGAACAACAGTGAATTCCTTTTGCACCCTAGGATCTAGTTTATCCTGACAATGTTATGTCATTCATATATCTCTGGCTTCAGATAGAAGGGATACTATTGACAGGCTATTTCAAGGTGTTATCACTGGAAGGACATAATTCTGGGTAGGTTGTTCCTAATGTAACCAAGTTCTATGCTATGTAGGACTTCGTAGGTTATAACCAGTACTCTGAATTGGGTCCTGAAGCCTTTTTACAACCAATGCAGTGACATCAGGAAAGATGTTATCCTATAATGTTGGAAATGATCTGGAAATCTCACCATCACATTCTGCTCCAGTTGTAGATTTTGGGTTGTCTCCAAAGCCTATCTCATAGAGAGCACATTATAGTAATCCAGCCAGGTGGTGATCAAAGCATGAGGTACCAATGCCCAGGACATCCTGTCCAGGAAGATGTCATAATAGGTATATCCACCAGCTGTTTAAGCAGCAACCATGAGTCCATTCAAGCCATGCACCAATCCTTCAGTTGGTATGTGACCCCCATCCAGAGTTACTACCAAGACCAATTTCCTGGTTGTTTACTGAAATAGGGTAGCTCAGTCAAATAATTCAAAAGATCTCCCCTGATCAAGTTTCTACCAATTTCAAGCTTTAAACATACCTCTTCAACCTGATTCTTATAATTGCCTGCTGGAGCACATTCTCTCTTTGGAGAAGACTGAAACAAAATAGTATTCTGCCTTTCATTTGCAGTCTGTTAGCATTTTGGTGTTTTCACTGAATAGTTGGTATACTTACTTTTTTCTCTTCCTTTTGAATCTAAACGTAGCTAAAGAAGTAAATTTGTATTCTTCACTAATGTTAGCTCAGTCTACGCAATCTTGTCTGTCTCTATAATTCTAGGCTATCTGTAGGTAGAGTTTCTTGGTTGTTTGTTTATCTTTCCCTATATTCTATGTATTCTTTTGTTTTCAGATCTTCACTAACATTCTGTGTAGTCACATTGACTTCTTTTATGGGCCTCCATTGTATTATACATTTAAATTGCTTGCAATAGTCTTTTAAATATTTTTTTTCAATAGCAAAAGGACCCATCTTGAGGTCCTTTTGCTATTGGCTTTGTTAGCCTTAAAATTCTACCTATAACTGTATTAATTTCCATGCTTTTCTTCTGTACAACACCTAGGAACAAGTCCTTGCACCCAAATCCTGCTGTCCCCATATTGTGCATCTGAAATGGAGCAATTTTATGCTTCTGTCCTTACAGCTATGCCATATGACACTGTTAGGGCACTGACTTGGCTGTGACTCAAATGCTACCAACTATGTGTAGTATGTAGAAGCAGTGAAAGACTTTGTATTCCTAGGTGCAAAGATTACTGCAGATGCTGACTGCAGTCAGGAAATCAGAAGATGCTTAATCCTTGGAAGAAGAGCAATGACAAATCTCGATAAAATAGTTAAGAGCAGAGACATCACACTGACAACAAAGGCCCGCATAGTTAAAGCAATGGTGTTCCCTGTAGTAACATATGGCTGCGAGAGCTGGACCATAAGGAAGGCTGAGCAAAGGAAGATCGATGCTTTTGAACTGTGGTGTTGGAGGAAAATTCTGAGAGTGCCTTGGACTGCAAGAAGATCCAACCAGTCCATCCTCCAGGAAATAAAGCCAGACTGCTCACTTGAGGGAATGATATTAAAGGCAAAACTGAAATACTTTGGCCACATAATGAGAAGACAGGACACCCTGGAGAAGATGCTGATGCTAGGGAGAGTGGAAGGCAAAAGGAAGAGGGGCCAACCAAGGGCAAGATGGATGGATGATATTCTAGAGGTGACGGACTCATCCCTGGGGGAGCTGGGGGTGTTGACGACCGACAGGAAGCTCTGGCGTGGGCTGGTCCATGAAGTCATGAAGAGTCGGAAGCGACTAAACGAATAAACAACAAATGTGTCATGTTCCCCATTGCAAGGCATAAGTGCATCACAACGGGGAACATGCACATCAGGAAAGAGGAAGGGATAACCATTGTCCCATCAACCACACACATAATCCCTTAAGCACACATAATCCAAAACCCATCAAGCATAATAGAAGAGCAACTCAAACAGGACATGGAAACCATCAACGGATCGGGGGAACTCCCACCCATTACCCCGGGGGATGCACCTGCACCGGACGGAGGCAAGGAAACAAAGAGAAGACATCGGAGATAGCCCGGAAAGCCTATCAGAGAGCGATACCGGCGCTAAGCACAATCCGGACCCGGCTTTGGGACAATGGGGGGTGGAGGAGAGCAAGGTCCGCCACTAAAGTATAAATGGGACACCCTGCCACCACACTTCCATTCCCGTCTTTTTTCTCCGTATGCATTCTTCCTCAATAAACTCGGAAATCCTTAGACCCTCTAAGTGAGTCCATGTCTTATTTGAGGTAAGGGCTACCCTTGACACTATGGGGAAAATCCCTCAACCTATTACCCATGTATCAATTAGATTTAGGACTAGGTATAAGTCTTAAACTGCTTAATTTCCATACTAATCACCCTGCTGACATGGAGCATAAAGACAGCCATCTCCCATGCTCAAAATAAGTTCTAGAGAAGCTTTTCCTAACTGGTGATCTTTAATAACCACTTTGAGAATTCTGATTCTACAGGGTTGTAATAGTTGGGAATTCTGGGGCTTGTATTTTTTGTACATCTGAGCAATATCAGATAATGGAAAGTTGCTCTAGATTGGTTTACAACACATTGACACAATAGGTTTGCATTGATTCGATTGCTTCAACTTGTCAATTCCTAGAAGTACTCCTATGGACCTTTTCAGAGAGAAAAAGAGAACCAGTGAAATATGATAAATATTAATATTAGCACCCAAAATATATCTTTGTACTCACTGTACTTTTTGTCTGCCTCAAAGCCTAATAATCCCTCCTTGCTACATCTGGGCCAAAAAAAGTAGCAATTTATAAACAGAAGAGTTATTCTCTAAACACATTTTATCCACTTGATTCTTGTTTCATCATCTCTTTGTAAATTTGTTTAATGGGAGGGGAAAAAGTTTTTGGAGTTGCTTCATTGCGAAGATGATTTTTATGTAGATAAATATTATTTTATTTAATAATTATGTACTAAAATGTAGGGAAATTAAGGGAATAAAATGAAGGGAATAAAAAACAAGCATAAGCATGTCTTGTTCCCAGAATATAATAACTGTATCATTTATCTTTGAATAGTTAATTCTTTAATCTTTTAAATAGAAAATAACTCAGACCTGCATGCTCTGTAACAGAATGTATTTTAATGGAAAGTAAATGAAAAATACATATCCTGCATTCGTGTCAAGTACGAAAATGAATTGATGTTTTATTAAACTTTGGGAAATGAATCATATTATAATCATATTATACACTTGCTTTTTATTATGCACTCTAATGATACTAGAATGGTAAATTGGTTCATATTGAAGAACAAATGAGCATGATTATTTATTAAGAAATATTGTTCAAAATCTAGGCTTTAACTTCAATAATGGTCAGTTGAACTGGCATCTTTTTAAATTGACTAATACCAGCATAATTTCTTGGCTTAGCAATAGAAATTAATTACCATATCAATTCCTTTATAATGTTAGGACTAGTCATGTACAATTCAGTCCTCAATTACATTATCCTGATCAACTAAGAAAAAAATGTTAGTTGATATATCACCTGACAAATTATACACTACAATATGAAGGCTATTAATATAGAAATTCATTCATTCATTCTGAGACCTGACTCCACAGCACATCTGGACAGCTTATAATTAAAAAATCAAAAGGGAACCTATGCAAATACCCTCTTGACAACATCTGCCACCTGCTCTTTGAGCAGTGGCTCTGAGTCTGAGAGGATCCCTTGCCTATGCATTAGTCTTGCATAGGGAAGTGCAACCCATTAAAGACTGAAGTTGGAATGTCGTCAGCACCAGGAGGCCAGACAAAGAGAGCCACTCAGTCTTGTTAGGACTGGGCCTCATAAATACAGCATATATACACTCTATGTGCAAACAAATATGTTTTTAATTACAGGTTGTGTCATTTTCATTTAGCTACAGTATGCAGACAGATAATTGCTTCCATTTTCAACAATCCACTCAGCAGCAACAAAGATTTTCACATTTAAACTGCATAATTGTAATCCTGTTTTTAATCTTGACAAAGAGATAACTAAGCCTCCAGACACTATTTGGTTTTTCCAGATACTGAAATAATAGTCATTTCCTAACACTTGCTAAGTTTCTAGAGTGTGCAGTATTAACTGTTCTGATGATACAATTTCTTCTTTCAGAGATTACATCATCCATAACAATGTAGTCATATTTCATTACTTTCTAATAAAAATATTTCTTAAATGTACACCATTTGCAAAAGTGCATCTGATTTCAGTTTTCCTGTGGCTATGTTTCTGCAATAAGAGAGTTTTTCTAACTGCGCACAAATATTTAGTTTTAGTTTTATTTTCTTTATTTTCAAACTAGAAACAAAAAAAAAGTTGGATTTCTGTCAGCTTATATGAAGTGAAAATGTTATTATCCTATCAAAGTCCATCTTCCTCAGCTTCGAAGGAAAATTTCCAGTGATAAATCAAGCTATGGCCTTTTCTGCAGAGCCTTATGGTCAAACTTTTATCTGTAAAATTTCTCAATTCACAAGAGGCAGGATATTTTAAAAATATAAATATTGTCATTATGTCAATGAGAATATTGAAATCACATGATTTTTTCTGTAATACTAACCTCTATTCTTTTTGAAGGCCTCTTCAGTCCAACTTAATATAAAATAAGGAAAAGCATGGGTCTTCCACTGTTAGCAATTGATTGTATTGGCCTTCATATGAGGCAACCTGACCCTCTACTTCAGGTGGCAGTGGGTGACAGACAGCAGACATGTCACCTGCTACTTGCTGACTAGTTACCTTGGGTTTATTGTTGCTTGTTTCATTATACTTAGTGAGGAAGGACACTTCGTAATAATTTTGCCAGAAATTGGGACCATTTTCCCATTTCAAAGCCTAAATAGCTTCACTTAAAAGAAAGAAAGAAAGAAAGAAAGAAAGAAAGAAAGAAAGACGGACAGATGGACAGACAGACCATCTGGCTGGCTGTCAGCAGTTCTATAGAAAGGGAGGGTACTTTAAAAAAGAGGTAGTATGGCAGCTGCTCATGGGTTTATTCAAATTCTAGGTCAATGGAAACTAATGCTACTGATGCAGTGGATAGACCCTAGATAATATGTGAATACATGAGTTAAATTTCTTGTCTCCAGTGTGCATAAAAAAATTGATACCAAAGGACATTTGCCATTCATATATAATTAATATTGTTCCTTCCTAAATGCAGCTATAAATAGAGGCTTCACAGCCAGAAGTGCAAAGAGCTGCATCAAATGACCCCAAAGAAACTCAGGGAGAACAAGAACTTGTTTTCAAAAAGGCACATTCTCTCATGGATTGAAAGAGAAGTAAAAATGAGAACTGTGCGAAGCTGGCTCACCAGGTATTGGGCAGGCTGAAGACAGAGCAAAGTGTACAGTGTTAGGAGAACTGAGCAAAGGCAGATAATCAAGAGAGTGAGATAAGAAAGGCACTACAGATACAGGAAGTCTGCAATGGGAAGAGACAATTGCCTGTGAAAAAGAAAAGTACTTGATTCAAGAAGTTAAGAGAATGATACTCACTGGAAAGAGTATCCAATCTGGATAAGAGCTGTTGATGAGAGGAAGAAGGGAGTTAAAGGAGTTGTATGGACAAAGGTGGTTATAAGAACTATATAAGTTAGTTAGACTAGATGTGATAGACTATTGAATTTCTATGACATTTTTTAATTGTAAACCATCTTAAATCTTTTGTGGAGGTGGGTGATCTATAGATAGTTGTATATTAAATACATGAATGAGCATTTAACAGCTGACTGTTGCTCCAACTTTTTCTAGAATTCAAATTGGAAGGTCTCAGCAGGTGACAGCACCTGGCCAACTTTGTCAGAGGTTGTGTCAGAACTGGTTAGTACTTGGATGGGAAACTTCCAGAGAATTTCAGGGCAGAAGTCAAATTTGGAAAATTGGAAAAAAAAATCCGGCAATAGCAATCTGTTTCTGTATTGTTGCCAAGAAAGCTACAGTATATGGCCATGAGCATGAAGTCTCCAGAAGTCAAATTTATTGTAATCAGATGGGAAAAGGAAAGGAAAAACAAATTATGAAAACATGAAAGGATAGCATAACAATATGCATTAAACAATTGAGGAACCCTCTCATATTCATGACACAATATTTGTGAAAATGTGTATAGCATACAGAAGTTTACAGTATATGAATAATCTGGGCTGGTGTTTTTGAGGACTAGCTGATAAAAATGGCATTTACAACATAAATAAAAAATGGGAAAGAAAAGCCATATTACAGAAAAGTAAAGAAAACAAATGTATTCAATTTATATCCATACACATAAACTCACAAAAATGGTAAATAAAAACCAGAACATTTGAGCAAGACATATTATCTACTCTTGGTAAGGACTTGCTTCCTCAATGGATCCTTGATATTCTCTGGGATGATCAGTTGTAATTATTCTAAGCATGCTATGAAACAATATACAAAGTTGTGAGAATATGTATTGTTATATAACTCGGGATGATAACGTTTTTGTGCGTTTACCTAATGAGGGTTTATCTAATTTTGTATTTTTGACCAGTACTTGAACTGCAGCCCTACAATAGTTAACTGAGAACATTTGCCAAAGAAGATTGTTTCACAAATAATCTTATTTAGTATTATTATTCTAGTGTTGTTTCATTTCATTTCATTTCATTTCAATTTATCTTATTTTATTTTATTTTATTCAGATGCTGTCTTTCAATTCAGAGAGTGGGCCTTTTCACTGTGGACATTTTCCTTCCTTCCTGCCTGCCTGCCTGCCTGCTGCAAATGTCAGGATTTCTCCATGCTTGATTGTATCATTCTCTTTATATGGGAAGCATTCACAGTAGGAACTCTGGAATAGAATGTAAACAGTATGTTCCACCTTTGAGGTGCAGGATCATACTCTCCATTGCAGTGACTCAATCAGAACTTTCCCTCCATTGCAGCTATCAAAAATTTCCTTCCTTCCTTCCTTTCTTCCTTCCTTCCTTCCTTCCTTCCTTCCTTCCTTCCTTCCTTCCTTCCTTCCTGGCTGTGCACAAAATCTGTGGTAGTGTATTGGGTCACATGCTTCTTTGCTACAGAAAGGTACAATCAGACAATTGCTTTAGAGGTACATGGACAATATGACAGCCCTTCTCTGAGGTGTTCCCCAGACTTTGGAATTCTTTATCTGCAGAAGTTCAGAAATCTCCTTCTCTCATAGTATTTAAAAGATCACTGATAATAGTTTTATTTCACCAAACCTTCCACACTGATTGCCATTGGTGTCCATTTGGGGCATGGTGCTTTATTATGCTTTATTATTTTTAAAAATTATTTTTAATGTGCTGTAATCCATAGAAGGTCTTTTAATTTGGGGAAGAGCCATAAAAATGGAAGATAAATAATTAAATAAGCATGTTCTCAACATTCCCATACCCAGAAAGATTTGGGAACTTGACTGATTATCATAAGTTGTTATTCAGTCAATCAGTACTTTCTGCCTCTCCATGACCCAATGGACATGGTTTTGCCAGGATTGTCTGACAGCAACTGGGTCCTTTGAGTTCTGTTAGGCCCCTGCTTGTTTCATTAGTAATATTATCTAGCTACCTTGCCTTCTGTCAATATCTTTCCAACTGTGTTTTTTCCAAGCATTAAGTTCTTTTCCTATTAGTCTTGCCTTAACAATCATTTCTTGATAACTGGTTGTGTTTATTCACATTTATTTGGAAATTGGAATTTACTATACAAGGTAGCACAATCTCCCCCTTTTTTTCCTTTCTGTGTTGCCTAATCTTAGGGTGCCGGAAGCATCAGAACAACTACAAAGCTGTAATTTTAGCAAAACAGAACCTTTTTAAATACATATGTTGGATGATGACTGAATACTGTTGCTTAATTCTGAGAAAACAGAGTCCCTTTGAATCCGTACTTCTCAACTTTATAAATTAAGCAGCTTGATCTGATTAGGCAGATATAAGTCTATAAACATTTTGAGACTGTTCCTATAATTAGTCACTGGAAGCTCATATAACTTTGACAGCTCAGACTACATTTGTATGAGGGTCCATGAGTTACAACTTTTCTAAACGAATTCATATCCTATGAGTTCTCATCTATTTGACTAATACACACTCTACATAGGACTTGAGGATGTCTGAGAAACTGTACACATAATTTTCTGAATAGGGTTTCATATCCCTGGAATTCTGTCTGTCAGCTCTTCCACACAAGGATGTGGATCATCAGAGGAGCAAGATAACACTTCCTAGACATTTCTGTTTTCTCCAAGCTATAATACAGAAGGAAGCCAAGAGCTGTAATGATTGCATACACAGATGACAAATGCTATTGAAATTATGGGGCACAGTATTTTGACAAGAGTCTTATGAAGGAATGTTTCTGTCCAGCAGACTTGCATGCTTAACATTCACCTTAAGGGTTTTGTGCAAATTTGTGGATAGCAGGATCAGCTTCAAGACTCCACTATTTTTTGATAAATTAGTAATGTATGAAGGAACTCCAGACTCATGTAAAGTAGAAACAGAAAGGTAAATACAAAAATTAGGCTTGCTTACAAGAGGATTATTCTTAATCAGTAATATGAAAGCAACAACTAGAACTCATTTTTGTTTCTCTTGGCCTCTGATTGACAATATATTTGATCCTGATAACAAAGAAAGGAGATCACAGCAATGATTTATAAATATATATATATATTTGTACAACACTGCATATGCTTTGTATAAATGAATGAAGAGAGAGCAAGATGATCTAAAATCAATTTACAGTTTAAAAGAAAACTAGTGAAATTGATTTAAAGCCAGGATTTTCTTTTTCTGTAACTATAGTATCTTTGCTTTTAGATCACTTTCATTAATCAATGTCATGATAATACTAGAAGTACTTGGGCCAAACCAAATACTTTTATGTGAACTAAAAATTGGATAATATGCATACTTGTGAAAACTTTCAAAGCATATGCACTGCTCCCAGTTCAGCTACAAATTTCTGTTCTCTCTCCCATTATCACTTTTTAGCAACTGATGAAACATACTTCTGGCTCAGCTATGGTATAAAAGGAACCGTTCTGAAGTTGGTTTTCAGCTGGAAACACTGGATAATACTAGTTTATCATCAACATTTACTAAATTTTCAGGAGCAGATATACATTTATCTAAAAAAGATGCTTCCATTGAGACTGTTTGTGTCTTCAGGCACTAAAAATAGGGAAGATGGTTTTGCAGGTCAGGCAGATACAGCTGGGTCAACTGTATTGTTATGTACAGTAGTATGAATTCACCGTTACCATAAGGCACCTTAAATAAACTGAGAAATCTGCCAACTTAAGATTTCTGTGAGCAGAATTGTGGATGTTATAAATCTAATGGTTCCCTTTTTTACTTATTAAAATAGACACAGTCTTCAATGTATTATTTTACAGCTGCTATTAGCCTGGGGTCAGACTGAGAGTTTTTTCCAATGGCATCACAGTTCAAATATCGTGCCACTTATAGCAATTCACACATTCAGCTACAAGTTGTCAAGTGACCTGAGTGATGCTGAATAATGTCCATAAGTTCTAAATAAACAACACTTTTTCTGTTTTTTTAATACTTCTTTGGTCTAAACCTAGCTATTAAGGATAATAAAGTTTTGCTACATCTTTAATTCAGAATTAAATTCATGGTTTTTAATCTGCTTCTCTGCAGCTATTATTAATTAAGTTTAAACATATACACATTTATTTTAAAGAGGTTTGCACCACCACTTTCAAGGTAAAAAAATGCATTCATAATAAATGGTTTCCTAGATATCTGATCCTCTGTAATAAATAGCTTCCTAGCTTTTCTATGTATCCAATGAAAACATATACAGTATAGCAAAGCACCTTGGGCAAAAATAGCTATGCTACAAGAAGCAGAACAGCCATTAAAATACAGTACATAGGTGGCATTAGGCTTTATACATTACCTTCCTTTCATTTTTCCTGCCAAAGACTGTTTGATTCCAGCTGCTGTAATCTGTAGTCTGTTATGACTTTTGGTTTTGACTTGTAAGACTTTCACCCTATGCATTTCACTTAAAAATGTTTCATTCCTTTTTAATGTTTCTTGTTCTTCTCTGATATTCATATAATCCAATTCTTTAACATTAGTAGTAGGAACATATACTCCCATGACATTCTAAGCTGCTTACATTGTTCAATTTCATTGTGAATGAAAATAAAACAATGAATTAGCCATTTTAATAGAATTCAAGCTGACACCACCAAGATAAATAACCTTGCAAAATGTTATTGATACCTTCAGTGTCCTCTATAAGAGAAGATTGAAATAAAGCTAATTTATATAAATGCATTCATCTGAAGAAGAAGAAGAAAAACCCACAAATGATTTGGTGATACAGTTAAAGCTATTTTAAGGCACTGATAAAAATGTGATCTGGAAGTGGTCATAAGAATAACTAATAATTTCACATAGTTGGGTTGATTCAATTGCATTTCCTTGCCTGGAAAGTTTTAATGGAATCTGCAGTGCTCAATAGCAAGGATTTGATTCTAGGCAATAATAGAGCTAGACCTGTCTGAAACAAAAGCCTGGAAAGAGTGCACTTTTTGGTTAACATTCTCAGCAGAAGAGAAAAGAAAAAAGACCCTTAATGTCACCCAACTTTGGTTTATCCAAGGAGAAGCAATAGCAGAATATCTAGTTAGTTATTGAAACCTAAAGTGTTATGGAGAACTTGAAAATAATACAGTGTTGCTCTAAATCTCTGAAAGCAGTAATCCATAACTTGGTTTTGAGAGCCATTTTCTATGGTTTCTGCCATGCAGGAACGTAACTCTGTTTATATTATTTTTCCTAGCCTTAAACATCACTCCACTAGATTTTAAACTGCTGCTTACTTCTCCAGGCTTACAACACCTATCCTCTGACATTTAAAAGTAGATTGTTGCCATTTTCCTGGAATTGTATTCTTTCATTAACTTTTATATTGCATAAGATTCTTGTTTTGCATTCCATCTATCCTCCTCCTTTTCCTTCTTTCTATCATTCATTGGCAATAGTCCTGCCTTAGGCATGAAAGCCGGCTGGATGACTTTGGGCCAGTCTCTCTCTGTCAGCCCAACTCATCTCACAGGGTGGTTGTTGTGGGGAAAATAGGAGGAGGAAGGAGTATTAGGCATGCTCCCCACCTTGATTTATTTATAAAAACAATAAAGGTGGGATTTTAAAGAATCTTTTAAAAAAATGGCAATCACTGGAGATAATATTGCAGCCTGAACTGTATATTTGTAGTATTGTAAATGTAATAATATTTAAAGCTGAATCAATATGCTCATTGTCCTAAGTTATGTTCCTTAATGCTAAAATTTCATCTAGAATACTCGTATCTTAAACTGTCTTTTGGAGCAAGCCCTACTACATAGTGCCTTCTAATTTGATGATTATTAATACTACATGTCTGAAAATTATTTCTCCCTGAAGAAAATATTTTCAAACAAACACTGATATTTCTGATTTTTTCTTTTTTAATAGCCAACTTCAAAATTAGGGCTTGTACCAGATGGCTAAGCATATGCTTAGAGAAGGCCAGTAAACAAGAAAAGTGAGTAAAATGATATTCTCTTTTTTATATTTCTATATTCCCCAGCAATTGGTATTGAAAGCAATACTGCCTATATTCTATACAGCTAGCATGATAATAGCCATTAACAGTCTTTGTCAATGTACATTTCAAAATTTATAGAAGTACTTAATATTTTGAAATATAAAGACACAATGACTCCAAGGATATAACTTACATTGTCTTGCAAAAGAATTATACTAAAAGTTTCTTGTGATCAAACATAACTTATGGTAAAATAAGAGATTTGCCAAAAATCAAATTGATAGAATCCAATTTCCTAATTGAATTGTGGAAAGAATAAAGATCAGATAGGTGTCAACCCCCTTGTCTGACCACCCCCTTAATTTGCTCTGGTCATGGCAGGAAGCTGGATCTAACTGCCATCTCAATTTCTCCTAATGCTTCTGAATAACACAGAATAAAAGCTCATTTCTATTTAGAGTACTGCTGCCCACCAGAAGAAAAAATTCAGTGGATCACCAAGGGACTGGTAACCAACAGAAAGTGTTTTGCCCAAAGACCTGAATCCATCTTTTTTTTTAGGACCCTCTTGATTACACTATCACATTTCACATTTTAGAGTTACAATTGTTGAACATTGGCCAGAAGATTGCCCACTATTTACAGGCAGGAAACACAGTAGCTAAGCTCTAAAATAGCTTAATATAACAAGTCCAAGTACAACTACTAAATTGAAAAGTCCAAAATCTGACCTCCACTCCTCCATGCAGATACATATATCGGTTGCAATCCAGAAATAAATCCTGTGGGTTGCTGTCACTCGGAGCCAGACCCGTGCACAGGCAACCCCGCCCCCAGCACAGCCTGGGAGGCGGAAAGTGCAAGTTCCTTGTCAATTACAGAAGGACTTTCTCCAGGCACTGAAATCTGATACTTGGTTGCTAACTAATAGAGACAATGTTTCTTTTGAAAACGGTCTGGCATGGGTGAAACTTCACCTTTATGTGCCTGAAACATTGAGGGCTGCTGTTTTGCAGCGTTCCCATGATGATAAACTTGCTGGACACTTTGGTTTTGTTAAAACCTTACATTTGGTTCATCGCCAATTTTGGTGACCAACCTTGAGACGTGACGTAAAAGATTATGTTGCTTCCTGTCATGTTTGTGCCATGTCAAAAGGTAAAAGATGGAAACCACAGGGGCTTTTACAGCCAGTGGCCAGTCCTTCCCATCCCTGAGATGAGATTTCTATGGATTTTATTGTGGATCTTCCTCCCAGTCAGAAGAAAACTGTAATTTGGGTTGTAAAAGATTTTTTCTCCAAGCAAGCACATTTCATTCCATCTGCATCCAACCCATTAGCCCCACAATTGGCATGCCTATTTCTCCTCCATATCTACCACCTCCATGGTAGCCCCTCCCATTTCATCAGTGACCGCAGGACACAGTTTACTTCCCAGTTTTGGAAAACATTTTTAAAATTGATTGGCACCAAACAAGCACTATCCACATCGTCCCATCCTCAGACTGATGGTTCTACTGAGATATTAAACTCCACTCTTGAACAGTTTCTAAGAGCATACATTAACGACTATCAGGACGATTGGGTGGACTTATTGCCTTTTGCTGAAGTTGCTTACAACAATGCTGTGCATCAAAGTACCGGACAAACCCCTTTTTGTGTGGTTTCTGGTCATGACTTTGTTCCCATCCCTGAACTGCCACAGCCCCCTTCCCAAACATGTTCTACATCTGACTGGGCTGTTAAACTGTCTGATTCCTTGCCAGTCATTCAACAAGCTTCAGCTGACACCCAGGCTGCTTACAAGTCTCAAGCTGATAAGCATCACTCTTTACAACATGACTTCAGAGTTGGGGATCAGGTGTATCTATCTACTAAATTTATCAAATCACCTCAACCCTCTAAAAAACTTGCTCCCAAATTCATTGGGCTTTTTCCTATTGTTGGTCTTGTCAATCCAGTTACTGTTAAATTGGAACTGCCTCACAATTTGAAACACTTGCACCCTGTTTTCCATTGCAGCTTGCTTAAGCCTATGCACCACTCACCACATTGGCACCCTCAACCTCCTCCTCCTGCTCCAATTATGATTGATGGCCAACAACACTTTGAAGTCAAGGACATCGTTGATTCTCGCAAGCTTCGAGGCACCCTTCAGTATCTGGTCCAATGGAAACACTTTCCTCATCCTGAATGGGTGACTGCCCACCATGTTAATGCTCCTGATTTAGTTCGCCGTTTCCACCTTGCTTACCCTTTGAAGCCTGCTGCTTAATGTATTCTTTATTTTGGGGGGGCAGTATGTCATGTTCACTGTTTCAGTGTAGTTTATACATTGTAACGTTTCACATGCCATGGCGCTGACACATGTTTCTGTTTGGGAGGGAGCTACTGTGAAACCTTGTACCAAGCTCTGTATGTGAAATCAGCACAATGGAATGTGTTTGGGTTATCTTCTCTGCTCAAGGCCTTTTCCCGCAGACCATCAGAAACCATTAGGAGCACCTGGGATTGTGAACTTGAGAAGATTCTATAGGGGGAGGGATTTCATTTGCACTGAGGGTTTTTAGTTTGAATTTGGTGCGCTTTTATCATTCTCAGCTTTCTCTGTGATCCTGCATACTATTCTTTAATAAATCAGATATGTTTGAGTTCCTGCTCATGAGTCTGACAGTGTTTTAGAATAGGCAACCATTACATTTGGGCAATAGCTTATAGAATGTGTCTCTGTGTCTCTGTGTATAATATAAAGCTGTAACACTATTTTTTCCATTCCAAAGGCTACATTGGTTGTTCAAGGGCACTTTGGGGGAGGGTACACCTGAATGCATTAAGATAGGTTTGCACAGTCACACATATAGCTAAGCACAGTATCCACCTCCCACATCCTTACTTCCACACAAAGGAACTGGTGTGCCAAAAGGCTGTGGAAACCAAGAGATCTGAAGAAGATCATTGGGAAAACCATGTGGTAGAAGGAATGAGATCTGAGTTTCTGCTTGTACCCTTCTTTCTCAAGTGTAATACCAATTACACTTATGATGAAAAGTAAAGCCAGTATAATAGAGAAAATTCATTTCCATTTCCAAGCAAGATTGATTATTAAACCTAAAACAGACACACACAGACATACATGTGCGCACACACTTACATATTCATGACAAGAAATAAAAGTTGCTCTAAATAGATATACAGAAGCTGCAGCCAGCAAGAGAATGCCTAAGTCTGCATTGGTTCTCATAAGACATCGAAATACCATGGGAGATAGGATTTGTGTTAGAATCTGCTTGGTTGCTTCATTTCTAACAAATTGCCTCTGGTTTTAGTTCTCCAACATCCATTGATATCTATAAAGCTGAGATATCACCAAGAGATGATTTGGATTGTGGAGGGCTATAAGTGCAACATAATGCAATATAATGCAATAAATAATTAAATATCAGTGACACAGGCAGCATAGGTTATGACTGTATTCCAAAGCAGTTTTGTGATTGTACTACCCAGACAGGAAATCTGTAAAATGAAAACAAGTAATATTTAACATTGGTTTAAGATTGGGAAAGGAGTACCGCAGGGCTGTATACTCTCACCCTACCTATTCAACTTGTACGCAGAACACATCACGTGATATGCTGGGCTTGAGGAATCCAAGGCTGGGGTTAAAATCACTGGAAGAAACATTAACAATCTCAGATATGCAGATGATACCACTTTGATGGCTGAAAGTGAAGAGGAACTGAGGAGCCTTATGATGAAGGTGAAAGAAGAAAGTGCAAAAGCTGGCTTGCAGCTAAACCTGAAAAAAACCAAGATTACGGCAACCAGCTTGATTGATAACTGGCAAATAGAGGGAGAAAATGTACAAGCAGTGAAAGACTTTGTATTTCTAGGTGTGAAGATTACTGCAGATGCTGACTGCAGTCAGGAAATCAGAAGACGCTTAATCCTTGGGGGAAGAGCAATGACAAATCTTGATAAAATAGTTAAGAGCAGAGACATCACACTGACAACAAAGGTCCGCATAGTTAAAGCAATGGTGTTCCCCTAGTAACATATGACTGCGAGAGCTGGACCATAAGGAAGGCTGAGAGAAGGAAGATAGATGCTTTTGAGCTGTGGTGTTGGAGGAAAATTCTGAGAGTGCCTTGGACTCCAAGAAGATCAAACCAGTCCATCCTCCAGGAAATAAAGCCAGACTGCTCACTTGAGGGAATGATATTAAAGGCAAAACTGAAATACTTTGGCCACATAATGAGAAGACAGGACACCCTGGAGAAGATGCTGATGCTAGGGAGAGTGGAAGGCAAAAGGAAGAGGGGCCGACCAAGGGCAAGATGGATAGATGATATTCTAGAGGTGACGGACTCGTCCCTGGGGGAGCTGGGGGTGTTGACGACTGACAGGAAGCTCTGGCGTGGGCTGGTCCATGAAGTCACGAAGAGTCGGAAGCGACTAAACGAATAAACAACACAATATTTAACATTAAAATAATTGCATTATTTACTAATTAAATGTATTTTTCCTGTCACCTTATCACAAATTAGGTGATAATAATTGTCACGGGGGCAAATTCCAGAGTAAATTAATGTAGGTTCAAGTTTTTATATATGTCTCAGATCCAGGTTAGCAGAGTGAAGCTTTGCCAACTAATTTTGGATACATTAGCAGATGAAATTGGACAGAGAATTATATTTATCACTACCACAACAGTTGGATTATGTAAGGAAGTTAAGTTTCAGGAAGTCTAGACTAGTATTTTAAATAAAATTGAAAATAACAACGTAAGATTTTCCCTCAGAATTATGGGAAAGAGCAGTATTTGTGAGTAAAAGTTTATTGGCTGGTTTTGGTGAGCATTACTGAAGTTCTTGCTCTGCTTGCATGAATTAAATGGTTAAAGGTCAGGGAGAACTGTGTCAAACAGAGTGAGAATGGAATGGAAGGTCATCAGACTGAAGAGGGTACAGGAGCAAGCCAAAATATCTTATGTGCCAAAAAAAAAAAAAGCAAGGTCATATTGACAACATGAGTCTTTGTCATTCCTTCCTTATCAGTATTTTTTAAAAAACGCTGATACCGTATTTGCTCAATTGTAGCTTCGTATCTCAAATGGCAGCATTTAAGAAAATTGACAATTTACAATGGTCATCTTTGTCCTGAAAGTGTAAAAAGATCTCCAAGTCTAACTAGTGCTGACCAGAATGTTCACTATAACAAAGTCCTTTTTATTTTTGTCAAGTAGACTGAAAAGGCTGATGGAGATGATTTTATTATGTGGCTTTTCAAACTCCTAAAATAGTATATTTTATTTAATGAGAATGAAAGCAAATTTTAACATCTTTGGAATTACAAGAAAGGTATGTGAAGAACACTGACTGGTTTTTTTTCCAATTGCAAAATATGAAATAATAGCACTTCCAATTAATCATAATTCCATATACTATGTTTAGGAATAAGCTTAATTCAAAGTGCAATCCTTGTCTCAACAGAATAAAAATTGTATTACAGAAACTTTATTATAAAATACAATCACATTTCCCTCATTCTTTGACTCTATACCATCATTTTCAATTTAAGAAAAAAGAAAGAAAAGAAATGAAAATAACTTGAGAGTTAGAAAAGTAGTAGAGGGGTAGATGGGCGGACAGAAATTTGAAATATACATAAATAAATAAATAAATAAAAGTATGGCCAGTGCTGGAAGTTTTCACTCCCTCTGTCTTCTAAAATAGAGGGTGAAGGAGAAGAAACCAGCATATTCAACCGCAATGAGATTAATAACTTGAGAGTGCAATCTTGGCATTTGAAAGAAATTAACATGAAGAATTATTTTGCCCAGATACAGGACTGGCCCACTTAATATAAGTACAATGTTCCAAGTTAGGAAATCATGCCATATAGGAACAGTCATCATTCACTGCTGTATGCTTTGCTAAGCTATCAGGTGAAAGCCTGAGTATTGCTTAGCGGATTTTTTTTAAGACTCCCAGTAAGGGCATCTATCTGTGCAGTTTTCTTGACAACATTATTATGGTTTGTCACTGGCTTGTGCAGGAATAGTTGTTTTGATTCCCTGTCTAGCCTACAGCACTGCAATTCCCAAGAGCTTTCCCATTCAAGTACTAACCATGATTAACCTTGTTTGCCTTTTTGAGATCAGCCAAGGGCAGCCAGCTGCTGAAACATGTGCAAAAATAATTAAACTAAACTAAGCTAAGCTAAGCTAAACTAAGCTAAGCTAAGCTAAGCTAAGCTAAGCTAAGCTAAGCTAAGCTAAACTAAACTAAGCTAAGCTAAACTAAGATAAGCTAAACTAAGCTAAGCTAAACTAAACTAAACTAAGCTAAACTAAGCTAAGCTAAACTAAGCTAAGCTAAACATTATTTCCCAGTATGAAAAAAGGTTCGGTTTCTCACCATCCTCTCAACTCCACTAGTTCACCTTAGTAGCAGGGTTTTCCATCTGCTGGTACTGATTGGGTAAATGGTGATGGGGGTGTTCACACAGAAAGGAAATTTCACCTCAGCTCTTCATTCTTAGGCCTTCTTTTCCAAGTTACAAAATAGCAAGACAGGTACATCTCTGATCTCCTAGGCGTCAAGAAGTGAGGCAGAGGATATCACTGAAATTTATTATGTGTAAATTTATTATGTGTTTGTTTAAAAATCCACTTTAAGTCTGGATTTTTTTTTTAAAAAATGTCCTATAGTTTTGTAATAGAAAATATGTAGTTTGGTTCTTCCTTGTTTCACTGGAATTTTTGTAGATGTGAGCAATTTTTAAAAACTTTGTGTTCTAAAAGAAGCATGCCTTTCCCATCATATGTGAAGTATTTAGGTCATTGAACATTTATGTCTAGCCCTTGAATTAGATGAGGTTCTAATAACCACTGTTGTCTAGTCCAGCATCCTGTCCCCAAATGACCATTAAAATCTCATCTAATTCAAGTCATGCATGTGTTTCCAGACCACTCAACAGTTGAAGCAATAACAGGATCATTTTATTATCCACTGATGATGCCATTGACTCTTCACAATTTTGAAAGCCAGTGCCTTAATATATCTGGCAGCATATACTGTGGACTGGATTACTAAAGAAAAACTACATGAATAATTCAAAAGGTATTATTTTATTGAGTAAATGTTTATAGCACCTCAATCATTACAACAGCCACTATTTACAATTATAAATGCAACAATAAAATCAGCAATAATAAAACAAAAAGCATATAACATTCATATGGCATTATGTAACTAGTATTGAATGAGGTATTTACAATAGGATCAAAATTTAAATCTTAAATCATATGAATAAATTATATTATTAAAATAGCACATATATATAATTGCTTGTCGTAAACTATTTAGGATAATATACTCAAAAGATGAACCAGTTTCCTTAAGTAGCATATTCAAGTTCTGAACTTGAAATCATATTTATGGCCATACTAAAAAGTTTTTTTAAAAAAAAACTCATACTAACCATGAAGGAAAATATTAAGGGCTACTCAACCCTTTAATGATAATGTGCACACTGGGTATACATCCTAGTTATGCATATTTAACTCAGTGTGAAGGAAGTATCTTATAAGCTCCTGTATACCATGAAGCTGTCCAATATGGGGGTATAAATCCTGGTCAGTCAGGTTTGCTACTACCATGGGAGAAATCCCATTTTTGAAGAAGATGGTTTAGTGTTCACATGCGTAAGCAAAACATAAGGACTAAAACCAAATGTATCTTCTGATGCAGCTTTTCACCCTGCCCAAACAAATAAGTGACTCTGTGACCACCCTCTCCGAGTGTCTGGGGGCTGTGGGGGCCAGGATGGGGAACAACAGGCTTCAACTGAACCCTGGTAAGATTGAGTGGCTGTGGGTTAAGGGTTCCTCCGTATCTGGGACATTAACATCTCTGGTTCTGGATGGGGTTGCACTGCCCCAGACAGACCCAGTGTGTAACTTGGGGGTCCTCCTGGACTCACGGCTCCTGCTCGAAGAGCAGGTGGCAGCCATGGCCAGGAGAGCCTTTGTGCAGCTACGTGCTGTGCACCAGTTATGTCCCTTCCTGGACCAGGAGGCCCTTCGAACAGTCACTCATGCCCTTGTTATCTCTCAGATAGACTATTGCAATGCACTCTACATGGGGCTACCCTTGAAAAGTATCCGGAACCTTCAGCTGGTCCAGAATGCAGCTGCGTGAGCTGTTTTTGGTGCCCCCAGAAGGGCACATGTAACACCACTGCTGCATGAGCTGCATTGGGTACCAGTTTGCTTCCAGGTCCAATTCAAGGTGTTGGTTATCACCTTTAAAGCCCTACATGGCATGGGATCAGGTTACCTGAGGGACCACCTCTTCCCCATTACATCAACCTGTCCCACCCGATCGTGCAGAGAGGGCATGCTACGGACCCCGTCTGTAAAAGAATTTCATCTGGCGGGGTCCAGGAAGCAGGCCTTCTCCACAGTAGCTCCCAACCTGTGGAACATGCTGCCCTCAGAGGTGAAATTGGCCCCATCGCTCCTGGCCTTTTGGAGGAGTCTGAAGACCTGGTTCTGCCGCCTCACTTGGGGTGGAGAGGGGAATAGAGTTACATGGGGGTGGTTGTTATAGACCACTCCTCCCACACTTGGACTGTTTTAGATGTTTCATCGCTTGGATTTTTTATTTTTTATTCTTTATTTTTATTTCTATTTATAGTATTTTATAGTATTTTTTTTTTGTATTATTCTGATGGTTTTATTCACTTGCTGTAAACCGCCCAGAGGCCTCCGACGGGAGGAGATGGGCGAGGATAAATTAGATAAATAAATAAATAAACAAACAAACTTTATCCCACAGATCCTGGCAGTAAAACCACTACTAGAAGAATTCCTGACATCAATAAGCCAAATGTTACCATAAGATATTTACTAAATACCTATACTTCCAATATGCTGATTGCTGAAAGGAAATGTATTTGTTAGATTTCAGTGCATAACTTCAATAAAAGAAGTTAAAATAAATTAACATTGTATTTGGAAGACCTCTGAAGATCATCAGGAAATAAACTTCATGCAGAGACAGAGACAGAGTCAGCCTATGGAAAGCAATTTAGGGATGCCTATATAAATAGCAGCCAATTTGGTAATCTAGAAGTATACCATAGCAGCAAGCTAGAAACTGTGATAACGTTCAGTGTGGAAAGTTTTTTCTCCCTTCTTTTTGGATTTAGGCTGCTTTCACTCCTTTTATGATGTGGCAATTTAATTCAAACAACTTATAGTTTCAACATATTTTTATTTTATTCATGAATCATCGAGAATGAAATAGGGCAGTATCAGGGCTTATTGGTACAATAATATTTCAAAAAGTCGATAAATATATGTACACAAGGCTCAAGCTTCTGATTTATATTTCAAATTGTTCCAGCTACTTCTCAGCCCCCATTCCAGGTACTTAAGAAGTAGCTGATTAAACTGCAGGCTATACAGTACAACCTGAGTGAAATAAAAACACCATCTGCATTAAAGTAAATTTCCAAAACACATATCCATACCTTTGCCCCACTTACAACTGACCATAGCAGAAACATGCTGAAGCTACCCCATTTTTCCCTGCCATATGGCAATGCATTGCCTCTGTCTTATCCTTAACCCCTACCTGGGACAGCTCAAAAGTTGCCCTTAGGTATTCCAGTACTCAAGTACAGTTTTTTCTCTTTAAGTGGATAGCAAGCAAAATATGATGTGCTTAACTGACATTTGATTCATGTCACAATTTGGTGATTCAGACAGGGTACCTACTGACTAACTGGTGCAGGCATGAGCTAGCACTTGGCTATTGTCTGCTATGGTAATTCTATTTGGGCACTAGGAGAATCTGGCTTCTTCAAACCAGAATATCCTTCTTATTGCCAGGTTACTGAGATAATCTCCAGTTTAGACACCTGGAGCTGACTACTAATAGTAGAAGGGAGGGGGCTGCACAGTTAAAAAGAACAGATAAAGCTGGTGTAATCTTGCTGGTTTAGGGTACACCTACCCCATGTGCCAGTGGGCAGGTTCTTTTAGCTATTTTGAAATATGGTCTTAAATCCTATTTCATAAAAGCACTGAACCCATTTGTGAAAATAACTGAAAAAAGCTGACTGGCACAGAGGAGAGGAAAGGAGAGGAGATGGAAAGGAGGTTTCCCACTGCACAGAGCAGCACTCCACCATGGTCAGCTATATGAGGAGTTACTTTTAAGCATGTGCTCAGTTGTCATGTGAAAAACTACTAAACCCATGCTCAAAAGCAGTCTGAATATGATTCTGGCATGTCTTCTTAGGAGTGCTGATAATCCCATATTTAAAAGTAGCTCCCCAAACAGCTGACAAGTGCTGAGGCAGATCACTGGCCTGGGACTCTTCCTTCCTCTGCTCCCTTCCTCTACTGCAGCCCAGTGCCAGAGCTAGAAGGATAACACAAGAAATTGAGAGAGACAGCTCTTTACCTACCAGGTCTTCAGTCTCATGGATCATTTCTATAGGATTGGAGATCTGGTGAGAAAAGAGTTGGTACCATCCTTCTGTGCAAAGATCATCTCCATGGGATTGGAGATCTGGTGAGTTACGAGTTGGTATCCTCCAGAATTGGTACCCTTCTCAGTGCAACAGGAAAGCTTCTCCTGTTTTACCAGGCATCCTCCCCCATCCTACAGAACATGAGTAGAGTGGGGGAGAGATGTTCAGTGAAGCAGGAGAACCTACCCAGCTTTACAGGCCGTACCCCCAATCCATAGATCAGTTATCTCAGAATCAGGTTTTGATGGATAGCTAAACCCATGAGTACAGCCATGTGTCTATTCAAAGCAAATAAGAACATCAGGCAGAATAGGGTTAGGCAATGGGGTCATCCAATTTTATGCTGCAACAGTTTTCTAAGTGATGGGTGGATAGCACTTTAACCTTCAGTCATGCAGAAGACCCCTTAGAAAAGATACCATGTGGCCCTGACCCTACTGGCTTTTAGAATAGTAAAGAATGGGTAGACTTTTCTCTGGAGCAGACTGATTTGTAACTTCACCCAGACATTGATTTTTTTAGTACTGATGTTTCATAACATGGTCTGATGCATGTATTTCCTATATTATTGTATTTCTGGTTTTTAACCCTTATTTTCTTGTATGCCACCTTGATTCACTTCAGTGATTAAAGCAGATAACAAGCTAATTAATTAATGTTTTAATGTTTTAATAGCTTTAACTTCAGTTATAAAACAACATTCCAGGTTTTGACCTTTGACTAATTGGCCTAAGGAGGAATTTTCTTCTCTCAAACTTAATTTTTGCTACGTATGGTATCCATGGCACTTTAAAGTACTAAATATAAAACAAAGTAATTATAATGGAGCCATGATATCAGAAGAACACTGGCTAGAGGACTGAGCTACAACTAGGGGGATTCAGACTGAAGCTTATTCAGCCATTAACCTCACTAGGAAAATGTGGGCCAGTTGCTGGGAGCCTTTCTGAGCTTAGCCTTCTTCATAAGATGATGTAAGGATAATACTGGATGTAGGAAAAGATAAAATTGTGGGTGGAGAAGGGCTAACCATGTATGCCACTATAAAATGCTAAAAATATATTAATACATAAGAACAAAAAAGCCACAGACACATTTGGGAAGAAAGAAATGGGTCGGAGCCTGCCCTCTGGAATGAAGTTCATCCTAAGATCTGGGTAGCTCCCACCCTGAGCACTGGAGGATATTAAAGACCTGGCTGTTCTCCCAGCCTTGGGTTGGAGTGGTTGGAGCTCCTGGTGAGTTTTGCTGAAATATGTCTTTTCTGTTGTTGGCAAGATTTGCCATTCTGTCATTTCTTTTGTCCTTATCCTATTTGTTTCTGTTGACTTTGTCTTTTTGAATTGTATTGTATTTTATTCTCTTTGTCATATTGTGAGCTACCCAGAGTCATTCTGGAGTTCTGCAGCACCTGAATTGTATTGTTGTTGTTGTTTATTCATTCAGTCACTTCCGACTCTTCGTGACTTCATGGACCAGCCCATGCCAGAGCATCACGTCAACACCCCCAGCTCCCCCAGGGACAAGTCTGTCACCTGTAGAATATCATCCATCCATCTTGCCCTTGGTCAGCCTCTCCTCCTTTTGCCTTCCACTCTCCCTAGCATCATCATCTTCTCCAGGGTGTTCTGTCTTCTCATTATGTGGCCAAAGTATTTCAGTTTTGCCTTTAATATCATTCCCTCAAGTGAGCAGTCTGGCTTTATTTCCTGAAGTATGGACTGGTTTGATCTTCTTGCAATCCAAGTCACTCTCAGAATTTTCCTCCAACACCACAGTTCCAAAGCATCGATCTTCCTTCTCTCAGTCTTCCTTATGGTCCAGCTCTCGCAGCCATATGTTACTACTGGCCTGAATTGTATACATTAATTAATTAAATTAGATTAAGATTTTGGACATGGCCTTAGAATAGAGAAGAAAGCTCACTAGCTATAGAAATATTTTACCTACAGTACATTGTTTCCTATTAGAACCTATTTGAAGAATGGAGTTGGACAAAAGAAGGAGCACTTAAAAGCACTGAAAAATATCTTAATAACAACAAAGGAAGGGGCAAAAAACTGCCTGGTCTACTATTAAAAATCTGAAGGACTCTGGACTGGCAGTTTCTGTCCATGGATTGGCCATTTTGTACCCCATGAGATTGTTCTTGCGTTTTACTTCTTTTGTACAATACCTATATATCCTAGCTCTGAGTTTCTGGCCACCTTCTATGAATATTGAAACTTGAATATTAGACAAGGATCATTTAATGTTTACCTCTCTTTCTCTTTCTTTTTTTCTTTTTGCAGAGAGAGAGAGAGAGAGAGAGAGACAGAAAGCTGACAAAGGAATTACCTCTTTCTCATAGAATATGTTGTTTCTTAAAAAAATAAGTCTGTTCTCTAGCCTCCTACACCTCCCAGTCATGCTGAGTTGTTTTACCAAGTACAAAATCTTCAGTTTCACTGATCTTTGCAGTTTTGCTGGGGTTGTTATTATTGCATTCCTTGATGACTCACTTGTAGGATTGGCCTGCATGAGAGCTTCCTGTAGTCCTGTTTAACTCCTGAATGGAAAACTGAAAGAAGAGGAGGAAGCAGTAAAGACAACAGCTCAGGTTAAATAGGCATGTGTGCATATTTTCTCTTTAGTGGGGACTGCCATAACCATAATTTTATGGCAATGGTATGGACAAATAAATGTATCTCAGTTTTAGGAAATGAAACACAATGAAATCTGCAGCTCAACATATATAATTTATTGGCTTTCATAAAAAATTATAATTAAATCATTAGACTTCTCAGGTCATCAGTATTTATTTAGTAGATAATCATCTGATTACAGATGTAGTTGTATGCATAGCATCAAAATCTCAAGATAGATTTTCTTGAATTAAAAGTTCCAAAAACCTTCTGCAGCAGCTTTTTAGATAATAAAAAGAAAACACCTAATTAAAAAAAATGGTCTCCCATCCCTACACCTAGAGATTTCTCATGACTAAAATTTCAGTTCCTATGAACCCAGGCCCAATGATAACAAAGCTTAGAAGAAACAAATAATTTATTTTACAGCAGTATTCATCATCATCATCTATGCAACATAATTTTAAATCAAAAGATTTAAAGCACAGAAGGAACTTCTGAAGAATATCACTTTTTCCATCTATGTTCAATCCTCATAGATATTTTTGGCACAGAAGTATAAAGGGATGTTCTTACTAAATAGTATCTCTGTGCTTTTGAAACCATCCAGAATGGTAAGCAGCAGTAGCAGCAGTTAAATACAATTTCTCTGAAGGTCTGCAAGAGAGTAATTATTAGATCATTGATCTACTGACAGCAAATAGTATTTAATAGCCTTCTATTTTAACTTCTATATATAGATCACTAAGATTTTTGTTTATGCCTAAATAATTTCAGATGTGCCAGGGAGATGAAAAACATTTTTATGAGAACCATATTTAAAAATATTCAAGTGGCTATATTTATGTTCTTGCATGCCTATTAAACTGTGGAAAAATATATACAGGGTTTGGTTTTAACTTTATTGCTAGAGTCTGTTATAATAGCTGATGCATAGATGTTTTGGATTCATTTCCAAAAAGATGCTTCAGAATGCATGGAGGCACAAACATAGAATCTGTGTGTAAGTATTTAAAGTGGCCACAACTTTTCTTGGGATTACATGACAGCTGTAGAGGATGCTTTTAAAAATTACAAACTACGACTACCTTTGTACTCCTGCACACACCAAAGCACCTTTTCCAAATTATATTTGAAAGACTGGGCAGCCCTAATACATATCTACAGTTTTTCATCCACACATCTCACTATAGTAGTAGTCTGAATAAAAAGTGCTTGCAAAGTCTTACCGACTGCAGTCCATCTGTTTGTTTCCTTCCTACTCACAGACCTACCTTGTCTCTTGTCCCAGCTATGATGAATATGATGAATAAAGGCAAATCACTTTCATAGACATCTCCTATGTCTTCTTGGGCAAGTGCTTCTTATTGGCATAGGAACCTATCACCTAGCCAGGCTTAGTTGATCTCAAAAACCTAAGATAAGGTCACATCTGGTCTGTATGGGTTTTGGAGGATGACTACAAAATCCAAATTCTATGGTTTACTCCAGGAAGAGGGAAAATCATCCCTGTATAAAGTAATGGCAAACTATTATTTTAGCAAACCATATTGTCACCAAGTAAACTAATCCAATGTATCTATAAAATATCTAGGAACTGAGCTCAACTCAAAGGAGGCTTAGGTGCCAATCTATAAATATGCCAGATTTGTTACAACTGACTCAGTGACTCTTTATTGTTGACCTGAGTCCTCTTCAGATATCCCTATACTGTAAATATACATGCAAAAGAAAAACTTGTTTATTTACCTGACTTCTTCCATACCAACTCCCTCCCTTCCATATTGATATAACAAGCAAAGGTAATCATGCTTTTTGATAATCAGGCATACTGGCACAAATGTGCCTGAACTGACTGATACTTTCCTTATCATTAGCAGGATATAGTGCATAGGCATAATTAAGGCTAAGGCTGGTAACCTAGTCTATTCTTTTCTTTTCTTACTAAAAATCATTATATGATAGTCATAAATTCAGATAGACATCAGTAGTGAAAAAAGAGCTTACAACAGGAACTTGTCCTTAGCAGGAAATATTGTGTAAATTGTATTCAACTAAGACTGGTAACTTAGTAATCTCTTTCTCCTACTGAAAAGTAGTATATTTTAAGTGTTGGTTAACCAAAGCTATGATGAGCAATGAAAGTCAATATCTTTGGGCCCATCTGGTGATTACCATATCATATAGAAGATTAGAACTTGAACTTTAAATGGAGCAAATAGTAAAAAGCATGAATGAAATGAAATGAAATAATGAAATGAAATGAAATGAAATGAAATGAAAGAATCACTATATGTGTGTGTGTTGTAAAATTAGGAGGATACAATAGATATGGATGGTGGTCCGATGCTATGAGAGAAGTTGATGAATACATGTATGGAAATGTGGGTGTAGATTTAGTTATGAAAATAGGGCTAAATGCCTTAGATTGATGCTAGAAAGTATCAACTGTGATTATCTAGATTATTATGAGTATGCATGAAAGCAGAAATACATAGTTGGTAAATGTTGCATGTTATGCTCTAGTAAAATGGTGCTAAAGAAAGAAACAGAGAAGACTTTGGAGAAAGACTGATAAAGTAAAAGAGACTCTTGGTGAAGAAAATATACATATAGGTGGTCCTTGAATTATGTAAGAATAATTTAAGTGATCCTGATTTACATAGATATGAATATAAAACTTGTCATCTGCAGTGTCTGTGCATGCCATAAAAACAATGATTCTTGTAAAAAAGACAAGAGATAGATACTTTATGTATATATAGAAAAAAAGATTGCTGCAAAAAATGTTGTCAAAGATGGCAAGGAATGATTAAAATCAAGAAGCAGAATATTGCAGTGATTTTGATGGAAATGAAAACTTGTTTAGGATGTGTCTGAAAAAGTCTACCCATGAAGTGTCCAGCAGTGTGAATAGAATTAAAAACAGACTAATGAAATTACTTTTATTAATAAAATTGAAGTAAGGGTATACTGGAAGGAGTATTTAAAGAACTGTATGGGAGTAATGGTAAAATGTCAAAGAGTGGAACTGAAATAAATTCTGTAAGTGTTAATGTTCAAGGAAGAATAAGTAAATGAACCAGACATTATAAGTGTGAAAATGTTGAAAATTTATAATGCTTTAGATATTGATGGGATAACGGATAATATTAAAATAAGGATGCAGTTTGAAGCTTGTTTAATGAGCATGTGAAGACTGCATCTGTTGTTGATAATGGGAAGAATGCCATTATTGTTTGTTATACACTGGAAAGGCTGAATGCTAAAACTATAGAGTAATAAGCTAAGAGTCTTTGGCAGAATTCTGGTTGAAAGAATATAACAGATGATAATGAGTAAAATCTGGGAAGTACATGGCAGCTTTATCCCAATGTGCAAACTAGATTTTTGCTTTTCTGCAACTCATTGAGAAAGGTGTGAATGTGGGACAGAAAGTTTACTGCAGATTTGTTGATTTAAGGAAAGTATGTGATAAATAAGTATATGATAAACATATGATAAGAATAAGCTTATATTTTGTGTGAATATGGAATTGAAAGTTGATTGCCAAATGTAATATGGTGCAAATAAATCTCACATGAAAATAAATTGAGTATTTAGAAAATGGTTCAACAGTGAGCAGGCAGTGATGTTCTTTAACTGTTTTATGTATTTACGGATAAGTTTATAAAGAATGTGTTTTTCTGGGAATCTGATGCTATGTTGTGTAGTGTATGGAGGTGGTGGAAATGAGGTTGCTTTGCAAGGGTAGGAAGATATGGAGTGGTATAGTGAATAGTATAGATATAAACCAGATTTATTAGACTTCCCTTTCTTATCTCTTATATCATGCCTTTAATTTCTTTTGTTCACTACTTCGGCACTCCTTTCATCTCTCGATTTTTAATAGTTGCTGGTTGGTAGCACTGAAAGCCAGCTTGAAGCTGCTCAGACTAACATGTTTTTCCAGAAAATTTGTTTATTTAAATAAATTTTGAATATGTATGGGCCATGGGAACAAAGAGAGTAATTTGGTAAACAGTGAAAAGAAAAAAAAAAGTCAGAGAAAGGCCTTTAGGTAGACTTGTCTGGGAGTAAGGTCCAGTGAATTTTATGAGACTTATGAAACATAGGTGTGTTTCCTTGTTGAAAACACAGAACAAATAATTGATAAACCTATGGATAATTTACAAAACGCCTAATCAATATAGTACATATGTGCTGCACTAACATAGTGACCAATCAGCAGGAGTTGAAATCCCTCCCCATTATTTCCTTGTGAATGGGTGCAGATAGGCAGCTGTTCCAGCATCTTCAGAAATAATAAACTCAATAAAATAAAAGTTTTTCAAAGTCCATTTAAAAAACAGAATACTTTCAGTGACAATTTGGTTTTGAATCTAGTTTACTCAGCCGAATGACTTAACTTAATAAGCATTGTGTCCAACCACACTTCTGGGAGAAAGTTCCACATATAAGAGGCTGTTATTGAGAAAGCCCACCTAATAACCATAACCTAATAACCTAATAACCATTAAAAAAAATCTGTTTTAATAACAGATAAAGCCCAGAGATTCAACTGTAGACCCATTCTGCTCAGATAATCTCAATCAGGGTGGTACTGGGGAAATGTCTTTTAAATATTTGGATCCAAAGCTATTTACTCCTTTTTAAATTAAAGCCAACATTTTACCATAGGTTTGGCAGCTCACCGGCAGCCTGCATAGCGTGAAACAACCAAGTAATAAGCTCTGGCAGCTCTGACTGCCAATCTGACCTCCATGTTAACGGATCACTGAGATTCACTCAGATTTTTGTTATAAAAATGGCATTGATAATCAGCTCAGTCTACACACATATTGTAGAGAACCACAGAGATGACCTTGAATGTGGGAACTGTTAGCAAAACATGAGTCCATTTGGAGTTAGAAGGTTAATAAATTCAAATAAATAAAATAATTTAAAAAAACTTAAAATTACCCCTATTTGGGTAGGCCTAAATTGAAAATTGGTCAGGGATGACTCATACTAAGACCACGTAGCTCCCTAGCTTGTTAAAATCATAGCCTGAGCAAAGGACTGTCCATTGGTTCCTATCTTCTGTCAGTGGGCCTTGGCATACTAACTTGATGGTAATGGGAAGTTACATCAGTTTTCCAACTAGTGCCCAGCAGATGTTGCAAAGCATTGAGGGAAATTAAAACAGTTGCCAGATACAGCCACATTAGGAACAGATCCTGCCAGAATGCTGGTGCTTAGGTATACCAGCTGCTGAGACCACCTATCCCTTTAAAATGAAATTGGACTTGGAAAGCTTATCTATGAATGCTTTGAAGTTCTGGTCTGAGGATTGGCAAATTACTGGTAACTGTTAAAATATGTGTGCTTCTTTAATGTTTCTTCTCCACTGCAAATGGAAATTTTAAATCAAATATTAAACTCTTGAAAGTTCAGCTCATCCCATCTGCTAGGTTTTATAGATTTTCTTTTGGGAGGGAATAGACAGAAATTCACTTGCAACAAATAAAACCGTCAATGCAAACTTGCAGGAGTGAAGCATTTAATGATTCTTAGACATTTCCATGAAATAGAATCAGCTGAATTCATAATGTTTGAGTAATATTGTTCATCAAGGCCTCCAAAGGCTTTGATATCAGTACCTATCAAATCAAGAAGAAATTATATTTATTGGTAAAACAAAACAAAGCAAACAAAGCCCAAACACCACTGTTCTGCAAAATGCCCTGAAAGGAATGAGTTATTGGAGGAAAGTAACGTGCTCACAATCAACTAGGAACCCGGAGAGGAGAGGAGAGTCTTTAAGAAATGTGGAGATATCATGTCTTAGGGTAGCTTTCCATCCTGGCATTCTTCAGATGTGATTAGTACCATAATCCTTGCACAAGATATCCAAATGGTGTATTCCTGAAGAATCCAGTAAATTGTAACAAGGCTTTAATTATCAAGAGTTAGATAGCTAAACTATGTGAAACATTAAATGCATGATCACATTTAATATTTTTGGATTTTTTTTGGATAAAATGCAACAGAAGATTGTCAGAATCGAGACCACAGTGTATTGGGGGAATGGCTTCATATTTTTGTCTTAGATCACAGCCCTAATGAAAATTCTTACCTCTCTCCAAGCTGATTTGATTCAAGAAGAAAAATATAATTGGCTCAAGAAATAGTCATTTTCCAGGCCTGATAAATTTTCCTGGCAGAAAAATCCTGATATGACCTGCAGGCTAAGAATATTTGAGGCTACAAAGTTGAGTCAGTGCAAAACATTACAGATGGAATCAATAACCAGTTTCTTTTCCTAAAATGTTTACAGTTTAGATGCTTATTTATTCAATTATTATTAATTATTATTATTATTAAGTCCCACCTTAGTCATGAGAGCTGGCTAGGTGACCTTGGGCCAGTCACTTTCTCTCAGCCCAGCTTGCCTCACAGGGTTGCTGTTGTGGGGAAAACAGGAGGAGGAAGGAATATTAGGTATGTTCCCCACTGAGTTATTTATAAAAATAAAATAAATAAATAAAAACATTCTATAAGCTATTTTCTCTGTGCTTTCATGACATTGCTAAGTTATGTGACATGTGATTCCTTTCCTCTGAGAAAATAAAATATTTTTCATAATTATCATTCATGTACGGCTGAACAGCATGTGAAGTAATGAAACTCAAAGGCCATTATTCATTTTTCATAAATGTATCCTAACAGTTGACACTACTTTCTTCCAAGAAATCACAACAGTTATTTCCCAACAGGGTGTAACAAACATTTCAAATCTGTAAGAAATAATTACATTTGTTTGTATGTCTATCATCAAAAAATGTTTTCTAGGCTAACATCCAGTTTAGTATAATTAGTTGGGGAGGATAATCTGATGTGCAATTTCAGTTTAAACATTTGGGGAGTTAATGGTTTGTCATTTAAAGGATGTATATTTGTTTTAGCGCAACTGATCAAGGCTTGAGATTTATTTGCTTGGTAAAAGGGCAAGATTAAAAATGGGAGCAAAGGAAGGATATTTTGTTATATAAATTAAGATTACTATTCAGCTTGTGTAAAATGAAGATTTTTTTTTCTGTTTTTTTAAAGTTTTGCACTGGCCTCCAAGGGCCATTCAAAACTAGGCCTTGATGTTTCCCAGTATCTCTCTCTGGCCCACAGTGGTAATACACCCTTCCAAAAACATTTGTCATTGAAAAAAAAAAAAGAGTGGAACTGGCCTTTCCATTTTCATCATACATGTTACTTAATGTAGTATAATGCAGAGGTATTTAAGGCTGTTCAAGGCAGTGGAGGCAGCCACAGCAAGTCAGTCATGCCTAGCAGCAAGTGGTAAAGCAATTGTGAAAGCCCAATGTCTTCCCTAAATGGGGTTAATGGTTGATGCTACCCTCCTATTGTCTCTGCTTCTTTTGGGACCAGCTGGTGAATAGAAGGAAATGACATCCAGCCTGCTATGATGCTTACCAGATCTTCTTTTTCACTTGCTGCTTGAGACTTTGTTCTGGAAGAGTTGGACACTGGTGAAATTAATGATCTGTGACAACTGTACAAAGTGTGAAACTGAACAGCTTATTTTTATTGGTGGAACTCTATTGGTTGCAGGTTGGGATAAAGGTAACTAACTGGGTTCTCTTCTCCAAGTAAGAGACAGGGGAGCCTGGTCACCCTTCCGTGGAAGACTCTCCTGGTAGAGTTTTAGATTGCAGTGGTCTGTCATCCTGGGGGGATGCAGGAATTCAGATTTCTGTAGATCAAGCCTAGTGGGCCCCCTCATTTTCCAAGGAGATCCAAGAGAAGAAGAAATGTTTAGAATGCCACTGAAGGATGACTAAAAACAACTCCAGCTAAAGATGTGTACTTGCCCATATTAGGGCCTATGTAACATTAATAAGGGTAGCAAAATAGAGTTATTTTTTCATCTTACTGCATCCACAGAATGTCCTCAGGTGGCTCTGGACTCTTACAGAGAAGGAAGGAACATCTGAAGGCACTATAAGGAACATGCTAGCCATTTGATGAATAAAGTTGTTCAAACCTTTTTGGAGTAGGACTTTGGCTGGACAGGTTCTATGGAAAGGTCTGAGGAGAGGATTTGTCCTGTTATCTGGGAAGAGTTTGAGCTTGTGATTTTCAAGGAAATGGACATGATGGTAGATCTTTGCCCTTCCTGGTCGCTGAAGTCATGTTAGGAGGTGGCCAACAGCCAGCTTCAAGTGGTGGTAACTTTATCATTGAGTGATAGCATTGCCTTGCCTGCACAGAAGGATGTAGTGCTGTGTTCCTCCTCAAGAATCCATCACTGGACCAGCAGATTTGGATAATTTTTGACCTGTCTCCAACATCTTCTTTTGACCTGTCTCCAACATCTTCTGTATGGAGAAGGGCTGGGGCTGTAACTGTAGAAGGCCTGAGAGACAGTAGATTGCCTGGATCATTTTCAGTCAGGTTTCAGCTGGGGTACAGTACTAAGACAGCATTGATCATACTAGTGGATGACATTTGTTAGGACTGGTGATAGGAGTGGGGCAGTTTTCCTGATTTTGTTTGATCTTAGTAGCTTTCAGTACCATCAATCATGTAAAATGTCTAAACTAACTCTGGAGGTTGGGGGGGGATATACTGTGTAATAGTGGTTTTTCTTCTTCCTCTGGGAACAGTTTCCTTGGGAGGGAAGGACAGATTAAGCTTGAGGCCTTTACTCTGTGGGGCCCACAGGGTTCAATACTCTCCCCACTCCTTTAAATATCTATATGAATTGCTAGAAGAAGTCACCTATTGGCACAGGTCAGGTATCATCAATACATTGATGATACTCAGTTTTACATCTTGACCGCAGGTTGAACAGGTGTGCTGTAGGGGACCTATCCCAGTGACTGGAGGCTGTGGGGTATGGATGAGGTGGAACAGGATTAAGCTCAACCTTATCAAGATCAAATCACTTTGGCGTCCTTCCATTGTTTTTGACTCCTAGCAACCAGATACATAGATTTTCTCCATGATGATCTGGTCTTTCAGGTCTTCCAATGGTGCACTCATAGCCACTGTTACTGAATCCATCCATCTTGCTGCTGGTCATCCCCTTCTTGTCTTTCCCAGCATTACAGCCTTCTTCACATGTGTCCAAAGTAGGATAATTTGAGCCTGGTATTTGTTCCTTGACAACTCTGCGTTGAATTTAAACTATCATAAATGTCTGAATTGCTCACATTTCATTCTTCACTATTCTATTAGTGGAGATGATAGATAGATAGATAGATAGATAGATAGATAGATAGATAGACAGACAGACAGACAGACAGACAGACAGACATGCTATTTATCAACACCCGTCTCTTTCAGGAGGTCCACAGAACTAAACAACATGAAGTTTCCACAGTCTACCTGAGTCTATTTCATTTGGTTTACACCACCCGGTGATCATTTGGAATGCATGTTGTAAAAATCTACCTGAAGGATATAAATATTTTCAGCCACAAAGGGGATCAGTCAAGTACAATGTGATGTTCATGGAAAGTTCCATAGCTTCATAAGGAATGCCTGATGTACAGTACATTTCCTTTCCTGAGCACAATGCTACTTGTTTCTTTTGTGAATGAAATTGAAAAATGATATACTTAAATTACATGAAAGACTAGAATTTGAGAATAATGAAGTTGGTTAACTAGTTTTACTGACTGAAACTGGAGAAGGAAGCTGGGATTATGGATTAAACATTTGAAATATTTATCAGACAAAAAGTGAAAAGCATGAGTAAGGCAAGGGTAGGAAGTATCTACTCTTGTCAGTGGGGTACAACAAAGAACAAATTATTTAAGCACTCAGTGCAATCTTAATCACATCTTCTCAGAAGTACATTCCATGGAGTTCCATTGGGTTATTCTTCCTCTCCACATATACATGGAGATAGAGAGAGAGAGAGGGAGAGATTGGGTGAAAAAAAATCAGTTTATTTATGATCCTGCCTGCTCCAGTGATATCACTGAAAGCATAATAAAATCAAATCTCTACCAGCTTTCTAGTGATCATCCAACAATTCTCAAACTTCTCACTATTTCTGTGCCTCATCCATTGCTTCCCTCCTGCATTTATTTTTATTTCTTCTCTGCTAACACAAGGGAGGGTGGTTTCACTTTGTCCACATTATTATAGTTGTGTGCCAGAAATAAGGATACCTATTTGCCTCAGTTATGGAGGGGCTGCTTACCTTTATGAGGATATTGTTGCATATAATGAAAGAATCCAACAGATGATTAGTGACTGAACCACCCAAACTGTCCATTCTTACTTAAATGTAAGGATCCTACATTAGAAAGTAATAGTATTTAATGAGATATAAAGGATGAAATATGGAAAGCTGGTTGTCCAATTCAGTGGGAAATTGGATCAACACCAAAAAACTTTGATGTCAGGAGAACAGCCAATATTCCTTTAACCACACTGTCGTTCAGCTTCTTTTGAGCAATAAATGTTTGACTCGGTGCTCTTGGGCATTTCCCCAATTTGGATGAAAATATTACATTTGGAATTACATATACTTCCTTTTCATATTCCTTAATCTACTAATCCCCAAACACATTTTAATTAGAACTGCATGATGAAGAGAACACAATACTTTGGCCAGTAATCTTAGGACCAAGTCATTTGTTGCTAAATTACATATGGTTTATTTATTATATAAAATTAATAACAAAATATTGTTACTAGCCACCCACAATAGAATTAAAAACATGTGTTTTTTTCTTGTTAACAGAAGTAGATAAACAAAAAATTCTGTTGGATGTATCTTAATACTTGGAAAGAAGAGTTAATATAAGTGTCTTTCATTATAGAATATTTTTGCCAAGAATTTTCTTTTCCTGAATAAACATGTCTGTTGGATGTAGAATTGTAAATCCAGTCTATTAATATGCTCAAGATTCTGACAAGATTCTCATACTATCTTTTAATACGGTAAATTGTGATGAGATTGTTTTCCCCAAGTATATTTATATAAGATTCCTTCCTTCCTTCCTTCCTTCCTTCCTTCCTTCCTTCCTTCCTTCCTTCCTTCCCTCCTTTCTTTTCCAGATATAGCATCACTGTTACGATCGTCATCAACTTATTTTCTTAAAGTAATAATTTTGGATTAATAGTGACAAGACATTGCAACAAAAGATGTAAATTCAGGTGTTGCTCTTCTGTGAAATCTGCTATAAAAATAATCATGAAAATAATGTTAATGAAAAAAACAAGATTTAAATCCTCAATTTTAAAAACTGTTTCCAAACAGTTAAAAAAAAGAAGTTAAAATGAGGGGAGATTTCTTTGCTCAATCTTCTGACCCCTGAATTGTTTCCCTAAGCATTTCCAATAGCGTTTGCTATTGTCCCTAAACATCTGACCACAGAAAATCAAGTCAGTCACATAAAGCAACAGCAGGAAATGGAGGGTGGAGAGTTGCAAAGATTATTCTTGGTGGCTATTTCTGCAATTGGCAATTAATCATCCTCCATTTCCTTTTGGAAAGTATGCTTTTCTATTTCAGAGCCAGCAGAAATGCCTGCAGCCATAATACCTCCAGCCTCAAATTTAATAAGATCATACTGCTAGGCAGAGTCAACTGAGGTTCATACAGGGTTTGGTTTTTTGATTTCCAGGTCTGTTGGCATAAGCAAAACAAGTTAACCTTAACATCAGAATGCAGCCTAGTGTCACTTGGGCCCTTCCCTATAGCCATTGATTTCAATCCCCAAACCTTCAGACATTTTTGTGTTCACTGCTGCTATCACTACAATGCTCCCTGTTGCCCATGAGTAAATCAGATGCTGTCTTTGGCTGATCAAGGCAATCATGAAACATTCAGTATCCCAGCAGCACTGCAACATTGCTTCAGTGTTGTGTTTCATTGCTTGTTTGTTTGTTTTCTTTTCTTCTACAGTAAGAAAATGAAAAGGTCTCTCAGTTGAAACGTGATGAAATGCCATGGCACTTGAATGAATTGGAAGAGCTGTTTGGTTTTTAAAGCATGATGAAACGGTAGTCAGTGAACTTTGCCTTCAGTAGAGAGCAGGAAGAGCTTGGGAATCAAAGATCCAAATAAGGCAAGAGGTTTTTCCTGTGGGAAATTGCTGCATTATGGCTCCAATATTAACAGTAATGTTTCCTGCTGCACTGTAGCTGAGCTGGAAGTTAATCTACTCAGTTGCAGAATTAATATGCATAAGTAGGATTGTATGACAGGGTCCCTTCTTCAAACTAAACAAATTTTCTCTATAGGAAAGAATGCTACCTAGAGGGCTGATAATGGTTTTAGGATCATTGGATAAAAAAAACAAATGGCCTCCTTTTAGGTCATTACTTCTATCTAAAGGATATCTAGTTAATTTAGCCAGTGAACCAGGAAAACTAGGCCGAACTCATGTGTGCTGAAGATGTGTTCTGTTCTATCCTTACAATGGCTTCTTAAAAATTATGTTAATAAGACAGAAATCCATTTGAGCCATACCTCATGTCCAAAAGAAGCACCACTTGATATTTTGAGAAAGGCATTAATTAGGTGGGCAAAGTGATGAGATTCTAGGTAGAAATATCTCTTCTGTGCTCCAATGCATTATTCAGAAGTGCATCTGGTTAAGTGCTATGATGCTTTATATACATACTTAGGTAGCTCTCAAAACTTCTTTAAATGTGGTTGCTCTAGTCTGGTTTTTCCTGAATGTTGCTTCTTTTTTATTCCTTGACGCTCCACCAGCTGGAATTTTACATTAGTGAAAATGTCCATTCTGTATGCAGCATAAAGATGCAGCCACCTGTCAGCCTCTTCCTCTTTGTAATCTGTGGTTTCCCTTAGATTGGTTGCCTCTGCAGCCACTGCTGGTAGAGTCCATGCAGGCCTTCTGCCAGGAATGAGACAAGACACAGAATACCAAATGGTGACTATTCTACAGTGCTAGTTGCTGCTGGGGCTGCTTGTCAGTGCCCTAGAAATGGAGAAAATCTGGCACTCTCATTTTCCTCAGTCCTTCTTTCTCTATTGTTTTCTGCTGTGCCCATACTCCACCATCTCACATACCTGGGTGGTGTAATGGTTGCCTATCCTAAAATACTCTCAGACTCACAAGCAAGAGCTTAATAAAATCTGGTTCATTTAAGAATAGCATGCAAGTACAAAGAAAGCTGAGAATGGGAAAAGCATGCCAAATGCAAACTAAAAACCCCTCGGTACAGACAAGACCCCTTCCCCCGTAGAATCTTCCCAGGCTCACAATCCCAGGTGCTCCCAACGGCTTCTGATGATGCGGTGTAAAAGTCCTTGAGCCGAGCACATAACCCAAACACATTCCATTGAAACAAACATAGATACAGAGCTTGGCACAAGGTCTCCCAGCAGCTCCCTCCCAACAGCAACACGCGTCAGCGCCATGGCATGTGAAACGTTACGATGTACAGTGCACATTGAAACAGTGAACATGACAGGTGGTGGGTAAAGGACTACATACATAATGAAAATGACAATGGGACAACAGAGGCATCAGGTACTTCTCATTCATGTATGTACTCTAAAACAGCTAACATATATCACTATTCATTTGGACTGAGCCAGACAGTGATAAGGGGACAGAAGTGGAAAAGACATGGTTGTATCTGGAACAGTGGAGGCCTATACAGTAGAGAAAAGCAAAAGATCCTAGTTATTAGTGGATTTTTCTCCCTACCATTAAACTGCCCTGGCAGTCCTATCCTTTGCTGAGGTCAGGTTGCCACTCAAGATAGGGATGGATTACTCAAACAAGTTCTCAACAAATACAGGAACCGTAGGTAAGTAATATTACTGAAGAAAGTAGTAAGTCATAATTTTAACTGATGTGATTCAAGGAACAGCACCCACATAAAGAATGATAGGCTTTCTGTTTTATCATCCCCCACCCTTCAACACTGTATATTCACTATTATTGTTCTGCATGCCTATGGTGTCATATACACTTAATACAATGTGGTAAACACTAATGCATTCCCTTCTATAGTATCCTATTTTGGAATATTCAGATATAGTAATCTGTCTTTAAATATTTCTAAGTTTTCTCAAATTGTCTTCTAATTGTTTGCAAGTCAGTTTCAAAGCAGATATCCCACTATTACTAGTGACACAACATTAAAATTATTATCTCCCTTTTCCTAAGAAGCCCATATCCAAAAGACAGTCACTTTTTACTATTACACTTTTTACACAACAGTTTTACTATTTATTTATTTGGTTGCTATAGCTGCCCATCTCAGACAAGTGACTCTGGGTGGCAAACAATCATAAAAATAATTAAAACCATTGCAAACATAACACATACAGAAATAAATATATAATTTTTCACAGGCCTTTGTTCCACACAAGGAAGCTAAAAAATCATGTCTTCTTTGAGGAGGCAATCATGTTTTCTACATTCACTAGATCCAAGTGAGTCATTGTACACTGTTGAATGGGCAAGTTGTGTCAATGAATCAGGAGGCTTAATTAAAAACGGAAGCTACTGTCCAGAAGCTAGATGATGAATTTCCTCACATCCATGCAGTGTTTGGAATATAATCCATGCATGTTTCTTTGCAGCTGTTTATGAACATAGAGATGAAATTTGTACCGCTAATATGAAGAACCAGCCCCACCATTGGACTAAGTGGCCCGACTGACGCGGTGAAAGAAGATGGTGAGTATATCAGTCCATGTGGCCGTTGACATTTGGTATAGGACAAAATCATGTTTATTATTCATTCACTTACCCACACACTACGAGTCTCACATCTAGATTATGCAAGGCAATCACTTAATCTGTGATTTGTACAGGTTGCAGCAACTTAATGGGAAAGCTAAGTGGATTTATAGGACACTAATCCTAAAAGCAGTAAACTGGTTGCTTGTGTGTTATCAGGCCCAGTTCAAGGAATTAATCTCTTTACCTCCTGGAGAAAGGCAAATTGATGCCAAATAGTAAATATAAGTTGTTTTTTTTAAGTAGCATTTTGTAAAGTAATGTTGGCCAAGGACTAATGTATTATTATTGATTAGATACCTCCAATGTGATAATTATTAATTGTTATATATGTGCTTTTCCTTTAGTTTTATTATTATTTTTAATTATTTTTATTTGCATTCAAACAGGTTTTTCTTTCAAGAAAAACAGAAAGCCAGCAATGCATATTAATGTGTTATTTACTGGCAGGGAAGCATCCTTCCATACCACCAGCAGTATTTATTTTTTCAAAATGTCTAAAATATGCAAGGTGCTATACTATGATAAAAGCATGTAAGAAAATCCTTGAAGGCTCACTGTCTTCTATAACATCAAGTTATATGTTTAACCATTACTTCCTAGGAAAATGTTATTTTTAACGAAGAAAAATATCTTCTCACTATGAAAACAGTGGCTTGTTGTTTATAAAAATAATTCACTACCCCTTTGTTAAAAGCATACTAATTAAAGAGACTGACATTTTCTGTCATTTCCATGTAAGAACTCAGGAGTATAAACAAATCCAACCCCATGTGTTAGTCATGAAATCATGTAGACACTGACCTTCATCAAGGACCTGAAATGTAGATGCAGCGCCACACGCAGGAAATATGTACTGTCATCTGTTTATCTAAGAGCAGTTCATTCTTGCAGCCTTGCAGTCTATTTTTGAAGGGACCTATTAAAACACAGCTTGTATCAGCTATGCTTGATATCATTATCTATAAATTAAACTCTTTGACAAGATATTGCTGTAGCCATGATTTCTGTAGCCAATGAAAGCAAAAGCTCAGGAATATTTGTTTGTTGATACAATGTACAATTCCCTCTCTAGTATGTTTCCTGACCTGTTCATTTCTGCTTAAGATAGGGGGATAGAGTTTAAAATTACAATAATAATCCTGAAATATTTCCAGACAACAATCTTGAAATATTTCAGAAATTGAGTCGGTGCACTAATACAGATCCAGAGCAAAATATTGGCATGTATCTCTAGTCCATAACTTGAGTGCTGTTGCTGAGAATAGCTTGGAATAAGGCTTTCACTGTGTCCTGTTTCAGATTATCCTTCTGAAATGTTCCTTCATTGTTTGAAAAGCCTCAAGTCTGAATCTAGCTATGGGCCTTTGAAAGATTTATTGCTGAATTATACATGAAAGGATTGGAGATGTTAGAGAGTAAGAAAAGGACCCTTTTTCATTTTCCTTTTGTGCTCAGTAATTTGGAGGGAGAATGGCATGCATTCCACTGATTCTAATTTCTCTTTGCGTATTGCTACTATAAGCTGAAAGTCTTCCCCTTCCATTTTCCTTTACTTTCCCTTTTCTAAATTAACCTAATCTAATTCTACAGGTCAGGAATAGGGAACTGTAGCCTTCCATTAGAACTCTCGTCATCCACTGATATAGGGTATGTTGACTGAAACTGCAGGAGCAACAGTATTAGGAATGCCACAGATGTTAAGAGCTTAGGTGTATTGGGACTTTAAGTCACTGACTATGTTAAATGATAATATGTATATGTATATGTATCCTCAAAATTAATAAACTTTTTTTTATTTTCATTTATCCAGATTGTTCCATGAGTATCCATTAACTTCCAAAATGGTATGCATTGGATTTAGTATGAGAGAGAATGATATTAGCTGAACAAAATGCAACAAGTGTGCCTGAGCTATGGAATCTTATCTTATCCGAATCTTAGTTAAAATCTTGAGTTCAGAATACCATAATCCTAAACCCATTCAGCAATTCTTAAACCTGGATAGCAGCTTCCATTCTATATGTAACTTTTAAGCATCACTTTTGCCATAGTGAGGGTTTATACAATACTGATAGATGTTTTCTGAGTTCTGATAAAGTATCTGAAGGTGGATATTTCCACTTCCTGGCTCTCCTGGTAAATATAGGAAGATTAGGGCTAGAAGACCAGTGCCAAAGTATATGTTTTTCCCACCCTTCATGCTTACAAAGGATTTCAGAAATAACTTTGTATGGAATCATGAATGCCTTTCTGATGGGTTCCTCTTTTTTATTAACAACTCTTCATTCTAGGAAATGAATTCATTTGTATTGCTTCCTAAATGTTTGATTAAAATATACCCTTTCATAAATCATAAATCATAGACCATAGGACTTGCCCTGTAACCCTGTTGCCTTCAGGTGAGGTGAAGAATGCTATCCCATTGCCAGATTTGAAGAAATATATGGTTTTGCTGACTTTCAGATGCAGAATAAGGCAGAATATTTTAAGAGAGCCCTGGTAAACCTTTTTGAGGATTAAAGGAGCACTGAACTTGTCCAAAAAGGTCTCATACCAAACTACTGTAAAGGATTTATAAACATACCTGGTTTATTTCATCATAACATGAATAAGTGATTGCCTTCTTCCATATTAGCGCCGTAACTCTGTAAAAGCTAAACAAAATTTAGGCCTTACTGCAAGAATATTCAAACTGCAAGATTGCAGGGAGCTATACAATTTCCTCTCTCTTGCAGGGTTTTAGATCTTTAATCACTCTACCTGATTCTGTAACTTACCCATCAGAAATATAAATAATATTTATATTAATTATTTATGTGATAACTGGAATAACAGAATAGTTCGTTCTGGTCTTTTAAATCAATGTCAGGCTTAAATTAACAATCAGGCTTCCTTAAAAGGTGATAAATGATACAAAATGAGACAATATGAATTGATTACACATTCCTAGTTGCTGGGGTATATAGTTCAGAAATTTTGATGACATTCACAGGATTGTTACTATGATTCTACATCTAGGATTCCTTACCACAAAACATCATGTTCTATATTTCTATAATTAAGATTCACACATGCACACATAATAATTTATACAGGAAACATATTCTCATATCAAGAGCTTTAGAGGCTTTGGCTCTTAGATATAACTATAGGTTTTATAGTACAAATTGAAAAGGAAAATCCATTTGTGAACAGCAGTAGTGACAGCTGATATATATTCTCTGTTGACATTTAGATTTGATTTTTTTAAAAAAAGAAGCAAGAAGGCTGAGGAGTCCAGGAAGAACATTTTTTACCAGTCTGGTTTAATTTCATATAGTGCCTTAAGATGTGACTTTTTTCTAAAAATGTGTCTTTCTTTTCCCTGTGAGATTTCATTGAGAAACATATGAATGAAGGAATTTATTCTTTTTTTTTAATTTAGAAAAACAATATGATAAGTAGACTTCTGAAAGTTTTACTCAAATATTAAGTGCTTATAAGAGCAGGTTTCTGCACTGTTATATGGAAGCAAATGGGAATGGAGTGGGAATGGATTACTTACTAAGTTACTGCTGATAAAATTTCTAGTAAAACACTGATAAAATTTCTAGTAAAACAAGAAGATATATGGTCAAGGATGAATGCATGCTACGTGAATCTGGATTGAATATTAAAGTAAGTGGCAGATATGAAAGAAAAATATTCAGGTGGTTTCCTAAGATAGAGAATGAGTGAAGATTGAATCTCAGAATGAATATATGAAGGAAGAATGAATGAGTCAAGAGGAAGGGGAAGACTGAAGAAGTAATGGATTGAGGGAGATGATCAGAACCTAAAAAATAAAACTAAGAAGTTTAAAAACAAGATGCACTGTCTAGATCTCCATGTGTGGGTATGGCAGAAGCAAGGCTAGAAATAGGTATAGTGAATGTAAACTAGATGTAAACTAGATTTAGTCATATATCAAATCAAATCTTTATTATGGTCATAGACCAGCATAAAGTGATATATAACTTTTTCCCCTTTATATCTTTAATTTTAATGACTTAGTATATTTTACTCTATTCCAAAGTTTGCATTATAACGTTTACCTCAAGAAGATACAGCATTATATATTTCTCCATTGCTGTATATATTAATGTGTTAGATATTTGGCTTGGAGTCTTTATCTTCTAAAATAAGATTATGTGATTTTTTTAAATTTTATTTTAACAATCAGACTGACTTTATATGGGTAGTTTGCATGCAAAAAACTACCATCAGGTAAGTGAAGAACTTTGAGTTCAATGCCAAATTAAACTTGGCTTTATATTCCTAAATAAAAGGCAGTTGCTGAAGCTGAGTGTATACATATGAAAGGAAAATAAGAGATAAACACGTAGAAGAGTACAGTGACATCAGGAATAATGCGAGGACATGCTTTCTGGTCCTGATTTCTATACTTGCTGCTTCCAAAGTGTCCTCTTCCAAGGCTATCCAACTTTGCTCCAGAATAACAAGCTGAATGAATCAACTGCTATGTTTCTTATAAAAGTTGTTTAATAATTAGGATGCCCAGTATTTAAATAATATCACCAAACTATTTGTTCTGAGTATCTGAGGGGGTATAATCCTTCTGTAAAAAATTTTATTTTCTTATTTTGGTATAAATTAGTTATATCAAATTAATAAACTAATAAAAAAAGCTCAAGCTCTTTTTTATTTATTTATTTATATTTATTAAGAATTTTACATAAGTAAAAGTCAAATCTAAAGAAAAAGATAGAAAAGAAAGAAAAAGGTGCAAGAAAAGAAAAAAAGGAAAGAAAAACTCAAGTTATAAATTTAATGACTTCTGACCTTCTCTTCAACAGCTATTAACAAACCCATCGCCTCCCCTCCCTTTTAACTATTCCAGAAATCCCTTCAGTCCCTTATTTAATTCTGATCTTTTTCAATCATTAAATCCATAAATCACCATTTCACTTTTTTCTTCTTTTAGCAAAAAGTCCATAAAAGTTTTCTAGTCTTTAAAAAAAGCACTTAATTTTTTTTTTTAAAAAAGCCCAAGCTCTTTATTTTCTTTCAAGTCATATTTTCTTGAGAATGATCTATTAGGAAGGCCATATGGCAATTGGTCACAATTGGTGGCCAGGGATGAATCCATATTCTTTCTCTTTGATGTCCTCCTTTTTTTCTGACTTCCCATTTTTCCCTTTTTCTCTTTCATTTTATGACACCCATCATTTGACATACTGCCTCTTTCCCCATGCAGCCAAGGAGAGAAACAAATTGCTGTTGTAAACATTCTAGATTTATTACTTGCAAAAGAGTTTTGGAAAGAAATCAGATCAGAGATTGTATGAAATTGAGCTAAGGTTGAGGTTGTCATCCCACAGTACACCATGGAAAACAAAATGAATCAAGCTCTATTTCACTGTTGCCAAATTTAGAAATGTGGTTAACATTAATCAACTGTTACAAAAAGATACTGAGGTTCTATCAGATGTTCTGTTAACAATAAACAGAAGAAAGAGGCAGCCTGACCTGGACAGAGCAAGTCCTTCTTGTGATTAAACAATGTTAAGCAAATTGCTGATCAATGTGCTCTAGATTCTGGTTTTATTTATTTAATTGCAAATATTTAATCAGTATTGGAGCCCCTGCATACATGGAGCAGAAAGTCTAATGTTCCCCCCCACTCCCATTATTCATTCTTCTTGCATGGTTTTTTTAAAAAAAACATATTGGTACCATTATGAAAAATACTGCTACAAAGCATTTTAAGGAATGTATACTTGATAGTCACTATTAATAATTATCACTCCTGAAAAAATATCAGTTAATCATGTGAGTTTTATAGTGTAATCCTATGTCTACCAATTCAGAAATAAGTAAATCTCATTGTCAAAATGGCAGCCACAACAGTGTGATTAAAGCCCTGCCTATTTTCTACCTGTTTTGTGTGTCCAACAGAGGTTGCACCATCATGCCTGCCATTTTGTCTTTGTTGACCATACTCCTGTGGACAAACCTGTTCATGCTATTTCCTGAGTGCATGATATTTTCTGAGCATGTCTTGAATTTATTGCTTTGTGACTGTTAGTAGAAAGTTTCTCTTATAAAATAAAATTGCCCAGGGGGTCTAAACTACTGATTAAAATGAAAATCTTCAAAGCACTGTAATGCACACATACATACCATGATTGGTATGATTGAGACACATCACATCTGCCAGTTCCTTTGTACAATTGCATTCATTTTAATGTTTGGATTTATGTATCATTCATGCCATTTTGCCTTCAGAAATGCCAAATGGAAGACCTGCCTCTATGGAGTCTATTATCTTCTGCAACTTTTTGTCCTGCTTCATAGGACAGTCAGCACTGCATGTATCTGTAACGATTGCCTAAACCCAAATACTCAGTCTCACAAGCTCGGGCTTAAAGATAACTGATTTATTAAAGGAATAGTATGCAAATACAGAGAAAGCTGAGAATGAGCAAAAGCGCGCCAAATACAAACTTAAAAGCCTTGCTTGTGGGCAGGTCCCGCCCGATCGCCCGTCAGGACGCTCCCCCTCCCAGGTGCTGAATGCCGTTAGATGCGCCTGGGAAAGTAACCTTGAACAGGAGCGCAAACCCAAACATGCATTCCAAGCCCTCAAAACAAGGGAGGGCAACAGAATGGAAAAACCCCGGGTGAAGGGATACGGAACAGAGAATGACATGTGAAACGTTACAATGTTAACCAGACATTAGAATGTGAACATGACATATTGCCCCCCCAAAAGAGATTAGGGAGCCGGTTTGTCAGGATAGGCAGAGTGAAATTGGGCTACGAGACGAGGAGAATGCACGTCTGGAGCAGCAACCCATTCAGGATGAGGGAAATGTTTCCAGCGGACGAGGTATTGTAGTGTAGAGCGCTGGCGTCTGGAATCGAGAATAGCTGCCACCTCGAAGTGTTGCTGGTTGTCGATCATGAGGGGAGGTGGAGGAGTGGGTTGTGGATGCCAACGGTCCGATGACAGGCAGGGTTTGAGTAAGCTGCAATGGAAAACAGGATGTAAACGTTTAAGGTTGTGAGGTAAATCGAGTTTAAACGTAACAGGGTTGAGCTGAGCAACAATTGAAAAAGGACCGACAAATTTAGGACCAAGTTTCTTAGAGGGTTGTGGGGACTTGATAAACTTAGTTGATAAGTAGACTTTATCCCCGACTGCAAAGGATGGTTCTGGGGAACGCTTTGCATCAGCATGGCGTTTATAGGCAGCTTGGGCATGTTGGAGGGCAAGTAGAATATTAGACCATGAGTCCTTGAGAGAGTCCGCCCAGCCAGCGAGGGTGGCTGGGAGCGGTTGAGGATGAGGAAGTTCAGGAATGGGAACAAATTCGCGTCCAAAAACTGTTTTAAAGGGAACTTGACCAGTGGTTTGATGAATGGAATTGTTGTAAGCGACCTCAGCAAATGGGAGTAGATCGACCCAGTTGTCTTGCTGGTAGTTAACAAAAGCTCTGAGGTATTGCTCTAAGGTAGAATTAACAGCCTCTGTAGATCCGTCCGTTTCTGGATGCCAAGCAGTAGAAAGTGATTGTTGCGTACCCAGAAGTTTCAAAAATGCGCGCCAAAATTGTGACGTAAATTGTGTGCCTCTGTCACTCACCAAACGGGCGGGGATACCGTGGAGACGGTACACGTGGATGAGGAAGAGGCGTGCCAGCTGTTGCGCGGTAGGGATAGAAGCGCAGGGGATAAAGTGGGCTTGTTTGGAGAAAAAGTCTTTGACGACCCAAATGACAGTTTTGCGTTGACTAGGGGGTAGATCAACGATAAAATCCATGGAGATATCCTGCCAAGGGACCGACGGAGTGGCTACGGGTTGAAGGAGACCCTGGGGTTTGCCCGGTTTGCGCTTTATCGCCGCACATACAGGGCACGCAGTGACATATTCTTTTAAGTCTTTGAGTAAAGTTGGCCACCAGAATTGCCGGCGAACGAGGTGCAAAGTTTTCACGTAGCCGAAATGCCCAGCTAGCTTGTCATCGTGGCAGCGTTGTAGTATGGTTTTCCGCATAGCTGCGGGTACATAGAGACGATCGTTGCGCCAGGCAAGATCATCGGTGAAAGTTAACATGTGTCGGTTGGCTTGCAACCAAGTATCCGTTTTAAGGTGGGAGAGCAACTGTTGTTGCAAATCGGAGGGAATTGACAAGGGAGGTGAGCTGCTGGAAGGCGGAGCGGCTGGAGGCGGAGTCGATTGTGCTCGAGTCTGGCTGCGAGTCACTGCTGCCAGACTTAATTGTTTGTCGGTCCAGACGGTGCCTTGGACCGTTGGCCCTGGGCCATCATCTTGGGGTCTGCGCGAGAGTGCATCAGCCAAAAAGTTTTTCTTGCCTGGTATAAATTTAAGAGTGAAGTCAAAGCGGCTGAAGAACTCAGCCCAGCGCAGCTGTTTGGGACTGAGTTTTCGGCTGGTGCTTAGAGCTTCCAGGTTTTTATGGTCAGTCCAGACTTCAAAAGGGTTGGAAGTACCTTCCAATAGGTGTCGCCACGTCTCTAAAGCCGTTTTTACAGCAAAAGCCTCCTTTTCCCAAACGTGCCAACGTCTCTCTGTTTCAGTGAATTTGCGAGAGAGGTAGGCACAGGGTTTTAAAGCGCCAGATTGGTCAGATTGTAACAAAATTGCTCCTATGGAAAAATCCGAAGCATCGACTTGTACAACGAAGGGTTGAGAGGGGTTTGGATGCTGTAAGATTGGTTCGGTGGTAAAAAGTTGTTTGAGCGTTTGGAACGCTTGCTGACAGGCTGGAGTCCATTTAAGGAGCGCGCCTGGGTTCTTCGAACGTCGCGTATCCCCCTGTCCTTTAGTTTTTAACAGTTCAGTAAGGGGGAGGGCGATTTCTGCAAAATTTTGGGCGAATGCCCGATAGAAATTAGAGAATCCAAGGAAACTTTGTAATTGTCTCCTGGTACGGGGAGGCTCCCATGCTACAATAGCTTCTACTTTTGCAGGGTCCATTTCAATGCCCTGAGCTGAAATTCGGTAGCCTAGGTAATCAATTTGCGATTGATGAAACGCACATTTTGACAGTTTTGCGTACAACTCTGCTTTTTCCAATTTAGCCAGTACCTGACGCACCAAGTGGATATGTTCTGACATGGTTTCAGTATAAATCAATACATCATCCAAATATACTAGTACTCCCTTAAATAGGTGGTCATGCAAGACCTCATTGATTAACTGCATAAAAACCCCGGGTGCCCCAGATAAACCGAATGGTAAAACTTTATATTGGAAAGCCCCAAGAGGACAGTTGAACGCTGTTTTCCACTCATCCCCCTCTCTTATGCGAATGCGAAAGTAAGCTTCTCTCAAATCCAGTTTTGAGAAAATTTTACCTCTGGCCAGATGTGATAACATATCTTTGATCAGGGGCAAAGGATATTTATTTAATATTGAGACCGCATTGAGCCCGCGGAAATCGGTACAAAGCCTTAATGACCCATCCTTTTTTGGCCTGAATAGGACAGGAGCTCCTACCGGGGAATTAGCAGGCTCAATGAAACCCCTAGCCAGATTTTTGTCAATGAACTCCCTTAGCGTGGTAAGCTCTTTGGGAGACATGGGGTATATTTTTGGGTGAGGCAATTTTACATTTGGTAAAAACTCAATGGCACAGTCCGTTTTTCGGTGGGGTGGCAAGCGATCTGCTTCCTTTTCCCCAAACACTTCAGCAAAATCTTGGTACTGATTGGGTAGCCCCTCAAGAGGTTGAAGCGTTTGTACAGTGGTATACGCTACCCCTCCACCCTCCATGTCCTCCAATAGGTCCTTTTCGGGTACTTTGTAAAATCCATCCGCAAACGTCACAGTTCTATGCAGCCAGTTGATGAAAGGGTTTTGTTGCACAAACCAAGGCATTCCCAAAATTACCAGAGGACCCCCCACTGGAGCTACCACAAATGGCAGCTTTTCCTGATGGGAGCCCATCTGCAAGGCGACCAGTCCCGTGGAAAGATTAACTGCTTTCCCTCCCGCCATAGTTCCATCCAACTGGGTGAAAATCATGGGTCTTGGCAAAGGGAACGTGGGCAGTTCTAGAGCCGCTACGACATCAGGGTGCATTAAAGAACGGGAGCAACCCGAGTCTAGCATGGCCCACACTTCCACCGTTTTGGTTTGTGAGCCCAGCTTAAGTTTAACCGTCAGTGTGGGAAAGTTTCCACTCACCGAATCATGGTTACGCCCGGTTTCTTCCACCTGCCCTAGGGCGCCCTTCAGGGCAGGTGGTAGGCTTTTCCCGCCGGCTGCTCGAATTGCAACTCTTCCTCCTCTTCTCCGAAGGGTAGGTCGGGGGGGTCCAGTTCCGCGAGGGCTGCCTTCAGTTTTCGCGGTGGAGCAGGAGCAGGCGTCTTTATCGCGGGTTTCGTCTGTCGTTCCTCTGGACGGCGTCTCGGGCACGACGTGGCTCGATGCCCTTCTTTTCCACATCGGAGGCACTGACCCTTGGAGAACCGTTGCTCCCTCTCTTCTTCCCAGGTTTTCGGTTTGGGGCGGCTGGCAAGTCCAGATGCGCGCGCTCCTCTAGCGATACGTGTTTGTCTAAGCTCTTTGGTATGGGCATAGGTTCGTAGGGCATTTTCTGCGCTTCCCGCCAACTGAATCCACCCATATAGCGTTTTGGGATCATCTCTGCCCAGAGCCCATCGAAGGATTTCGGGTTCAAGCCCCTGCTTGAACAATTCGATGATTGTTGGCTCAGACCAGTCTTCCACTTTTCCTGCCAAGGCTTTAAACTCCAACGCATATTTGGCAACTGAGAGGGACCCTTGATAAAGTTTCCGCAGGTCATTTTTAGCCGTTTCTTGAGCTAGGGGGTCTTCGAAATGCTCTTTAAGTGCCCACAAAAATTCATCGAAGTCCTCTAACTCAGTTGCCTCAGCTTGGCATAGTTGCACATACCAATCCGCTGCCCTTCCTCTCAGCTTGTTGGCAATGAAATTGACCTTGCCGTGTTCAGACCGAAAGTTCCGACCCCAATCTTCCATATAATGCTTGGCATTCGTAATAAAGAAGGAGAGCGTTGCGGGATCCCCATCAAACTTCACTCCAAATGGTGGGAAGGTTCTTGCCGGCTCAGCTGGCTGTGGCGGTGCCGCGAATGACAGCGTACGCCGAGCCCCCACAAGTGGTCGATCCCTAGGAGGTCTTGCCTCTCGCTCTCCCCTTTGATGGGCTGATCGAGTCTTACTTCTCCCCCGGGTCGACAGGGTGCTGTGCCTGGGGTACTGTGACGGCTCTTCCTCCCAATCCTCCGGGGTGGGCTCTGCCTCTCTGGGCTGATCCTCTCTGGGTAGATCCTTGAGGATCGTTACTATTAAATCCATTTTATCTTCCAATGCCCTCATACGGGCCGGAGTGACCGGCTCCTCCGGGGGTTGGTTGGTTATCACCACCTTCGGTGACAGAGGGACTTCGTGCTCCCAGGCCAATTGGGGAGACCCCCTCCCCGTGGTTCTTTCCATAACAGATCTCTGTTCACTCCTGAGACTCTCCTGTATGGATGTCAACAGCTCGTCCAATTGGGTATCTCGCAACTCCCGACGTGCTGCTCTTTGCGCTCTCGAGGTTAGCGCTGGCCGGCTTTTGACCACCTCCCGCTCTTCTTCGCCTCCCTCACTTACGCGAAGTTGAGGTTCTGTCATCGCTAGCGTTCCCTCTTATCCAAGGATTGGATGGGGCCAGCGGAAAATGGAAAAAATGATTCTCAGCTTTATGTAACGATTGCCTAAACCCAAATACTCAGTCTCACAAGCTCGGGCTTAAAGATAACTGATTTATTAAAGGAATAGTATGCAAATACAGAGAAAGCTGAGAATGAGCAAAAGCGCGCCAAATACAAACTTAAAAGCCTTGCTTGTGGGCAGGTCCCGCCCGATCGCCCGTCAGGACGCTCCCCCTCCCAGGTGCTGAATGCCGTTAGATGCGCCTGGGAAAGTAACCTTGAACAGGAGCGCAAACCCAAACATGCATTCCAAGCCCTCAAAACAAGGGAGGGCAACAGAATGGAAAAACCCCGGGTGAAGGGATACGGAACAGAGAATGACATGTGAAACGTTACAATGTTAACCAGACATTAGAATGTGAACATGACAGTATCACTGTATCTGCATACCTAGTCAGCACTGCATGTCTTTATTTATTTGTCACATGTATTTATGTGTGGCCATCATGTAACCACTGAACAAGTAGGACTTTATTTTTCCCAGAATGCACCTTGGCAAACAACCTAAGTTGTTTCTGAAACTCCCATGAACTTGAAATATACCCTGGGAATAAATCAGCAGCAGAAATGGACAAACATTCACTTCACAAGACTTCTTGGTTCATGGTATGATTAAAAAATCATTTAATCTGACTGATTAAATGATTTTTAAATGGCTGTATTATTTATGAATGCATGCATTTTACAATTCATGAATTTACTGCTGGTTTAAGTGTTCTGTTTTTATTATATGACTTCTTACATACTTTATGAATATATGCCTTGCAAGCAACTGAAGAAAAGTTGAATATAATATAAATGTATCGAAATAAATATATTTTCCCAGATCTTGTTGCTAAGAAGATAAGTGCAAATTGAGATTCTAGAGAAGGAGGGATATTTCAGCATAATTTCACTGTTCACATTTGTCCTTCTTGTCTCCGAGGTACAGAATCAGTAATAAATAGAACTGAAGACTGTCTAAAAGAGAAACCCAAGTAAAGTCACAAATAGAACTATTATATTCTCTGCAGTTTTTTTTCAAAAAAAATTATTTAGAGTTTTCAGCAAGAAATGGTATAAGAAAAGCATTAACATACAATGGGTGGCTTTCAGTGGGTCTTCTAACTGCTTATGTCTACAGCTCTTGAACTCAAAAAGATCAGGTCATAGGGTAAATGTGCAGCTTGAAAACACTATTTAATCCTTTCCCTTTATATACATATGCAGATACAACATTACTTCCATGAGGAAAAAAAGTGGTCAGAATGTACTTTTCTAATCCACATTCTTCACCAATGCTTTTCCTAAGGGATGGGATTTTTTATATTGTAGTTTACAAGAATTCACAAAAGACAGCCAAGGCTTTCATAACAGGATAATGCAAAACTCTGTGCTTCTATAAGATTCATGAAAAAAATGAATTTTAATGAATTTTAAATCATAAATAATAAGAGCAGTGAATTCTTAGCATAGTAAAAATGCATTTTCCATATTTATGCAAGTTGGAAAGTTAATGGTCCAATGTTTGTACTAAAATAGAATCATAAGCTTAATAGACATGTTCATGACTAAATGCATTAATGTTTTTCCCTCTCTCTCTATATATATATACATACATACATAGATACATACATAGATACATAGATACATAGCTTTTACTACTGAAGCTCTGAAATTTAGCGTCCACCAGCTAAATATGTACCTAGATTCTTTATTTGAGAGGGCTAACTTGAAGCATATGTTTATGGGCTTTCCTGCATTTTTTGTACATAAAGGGAGCATGCTAATCAGTTTCTAGTGTATGGAAAATGTTAGCTATTTTTTAAAATCACTTTAAGAATTTCTGATGCTAAAAAAAACCCTTCACATGTTACTTTTTCTTCAGAATTTCTGTCAATGGATATGCTTCTCATTGGAAAGAGGGTTTAAAAAGAAACAATAAATGTTACCCTTTGTTGTCATAACTTAGTAGAACTAACAGGTAGTGTTGGGCTTCCGGGTTTAGTTAATTGTTTGAGATAACTGCAACATACATGTACAGTCCCAGGCCTGGGGACAAGGTTTCAGTACCATGCTTCCCATTATCCTCACAAACATAAACTCAAATCAGATGAGAGAGTGTGTGGAAAAAGAAGCTACAAAGCAGAGCTTCTACACTTTTTATCATATGTACTCAGCTCACAGTTTTTTGAACGACCTAAAGCAAAACAGCAACAACAAAGGCTGCTAGAATACTTATGTCACAAAGATAAACATGTCATGGTCTAGAAAACCCTAAGCAAAGAACTCAGACAATGGACTGAATACATTTGCTTTTTATTATTAATCTGTTCAATCATGTTCAATTTTCAGAGACTGCCTGGACAAGTCCCTGCAGTTTTCTTGGCAAGGTTTTTTAGAAGTGGTTTGCCATTGCCTCCTTCATAGGGCTGAGAGAAAGTGACTAGCCCAAGGTCACCCAGTTGGCTTCGTGCCTAAGGCAGGACTAGAACTCCTTGTCTCCCAGTATCTAGCCTGGTGCCTTAACCACTACACCAAACTGGCTGTCACTGTTTGGAATTACTTATATGTTAAAAAAATTAAAACTCTTTTTTGAATGATTTTGAACAGTATTTTACACAAGCTGTTGACAGAATCTGGAGGAGAGAAAATTCTACCCCATTTAAAATCACTGATTTCATACTGTTTGTAATAAGAATTTGCAATGTTTTGAGATTTTAATACTTTATTATTTTAACAAAAGTAAAGCTCAAAAATGTGCTTCCTTTGTGCTGTTTTAGCTACTTTAAAAGGTATTTTGATACAGTTTTTTGTGCAATATATAATTCCATTGATCTATCATACTCCACAAATCATTATAGTAAAAAATAATCCAAGCCTTCCATGGATTTATGTTATTGGATTATTTAATCTTTATAAGTTTGGAGGCCAACAGTTATCAGTTTGGACTTCCTAGATTCCCACCCACTTTCTCCAAGAACTGCCTGGTATTCTAAGAAGCTTCACATCAGGAAAGTACTGCCAAGGCCACAAGAGATTTATAACCCCTTCCTCATTGGCCAGGCAAGCAGGCAATTTAGTGTTTAAGAGAGATGTTCAATGCTGCTGTAACTTGGTACTGAGTTTTGTAATGGACAGTCTTGCTTTTTCAGTTTTCCATTTGCATCTGATCTGAGAAAAATACTATACATTGTATTTTCTTGGAAATTAAACATTCTTTTTGAGTAAATGTAGCCATATATTCCCTGCCTATCTGAGTCTTTAGAGCATCGGTCACATTTTGTCTGTATGAAAGATCTAGAATGATTGTTATTGTTGTTGTCCAGCATAGCTGATGACTGAAATATATAATAATTCTGTTGAATAGAATTTTTCCAAGTTATATAGCAAATTAGAAAGTGATATGGTAGATATGGTCCCTGTACAGAGGGATTTTTTTAAAAATGAAAAGACAGAAACATCAGTCTGCAACAATAGCCATAGTAAATCTTATGCATAACCTAAGCATCTTTTTTGTCAAGAAAAATATTTTTAGCTCTGCTTTCCAAATAACATTTGATCTCTGATGCATACTATGCAATATATACTTTGCAGGTTATGTGGAAGGGATATATTGCAGTGCAGAAACAGTTCAAACACAAGACAATACAAGCTCAGCACAAAAAGTATATTCCTCTTTTTCCTGCTTCAAAGTATGCATCAACAAAGCTGTCACTAAGGGCTGCAAAATTGCAAAAGGTCAAAATACAATCTTCAATTCCACATGTTGCCAAATATGCTTCAGTGAGAAATGAACTCATGGATTGTCTTCAACTCTGAAAAATTCTTTCAGAGGAGAAGTGAAATTGACCAAAATGCTTCTGGATGAAGTGTGTGTTCTTGCACTTACTTAGTTTGAGATGACCAAGTGATGAACACTAACTTCTTTCACTGTACTGTCAGTGGTCCGCTGCTTCTTTGATTTCCCATGGTTCAGTTAAGTTGAAATAAAGACATATGAAAGACCATTCCGCATGAGGCTTTTGTAAACAAAGAGCTACTGCTACTGCTTAAAATGAGTCCTGTCCTTAAGAAATCATTGGAAAAGTTCTTTCTGCCCTGGAGAATTCTGGAGAAGTCAGATATTCAATCTGTCTGTCTACAGATGTGGTGGAAAATTTTGAAAGATTATTTGTGCTCAGATTTAGTTGAATCTCAACTACTTTTGTGTTTTTTTATCAACCACTTTTTATGTATTTTATTGTTTTTTATAGCATCTATGGAACATACTAAATGAAGGACAGGTAGAAAAGAGCAAACTCTTAGTTCAGTCTTTCATCTGGAAATGAAGGAATATGTATCTGAACATTTCAGAAACACTTTTCGCTTGTTATCTTTTACTGAAATAGCAACAAAGCTACAAAAAGCTTGTTACAGATGATGGCTGATATTAGGAAACATTCACTGAGTTTGTTTTATTTTTGATGTTAGCCTAGTGATTGAATGTACTATTCCAAGTTACAAACATTGCTAGAAACATTTGTATGTTTAATGTGACCGACAGTCAAATTCGAAGAACTAGTGCACATCCATCTTTGAACTTGTCCCTTCCCTCCTCCCTTTTATGCCCCACATACTTACAAAGATGATTTCCCACACTTAAACAGATATTATGGGCATGTGGGAGGAGGAGGAAGAGGAGGAAAAGGAATTGTCTCTTTCCTATTTTAATAATACAAGCCATTCCATTGGCAGGTAGCATTAATTGGATGGAATGGAAACATTCTTGAAGAATTACATACATTAGCAAAGTCTAATAAAGTTATAATAGTATACTACCAATTTGGTAGTAAACATTTACTTAATGCATAACAAAGCAAACAACTTTCTGCAGTTCCAACATTTTCTAGTTCTGTAGCATCCCTTGGACTGTAGCCTTGAACTTAATCTTTGCTTAGAGGAAAAAAAGGAAGAACCTTTGGCATACAGTCATTTATAAGTGTTCAGGAATTTGAAGCCTTGTCTAATATCTCTGGATTATATCATTGTTAGAATGCTGTAACCCCTCCTGGGTAGAAATTGTGGCTTCCTCTCTCAACAGATTCCTGCCAAGCAGGCTATCCACACTCCATAAAACATAAACTTTTTGTGTTGGGAGTTGTGTTTGATATTGGATCACTTTAGTTTTGTCAAAATGAGCTCTGGCATACATTCAGAACAGGACTTTTTATTACAAGTTACACATCCCATACATTGATTGCATTTTATTATTAATAATAAATATTAATAATAAAATAATAATTTATTCATATAATTCAACAATATATTTAAATATGGGACAAAAACTTTGGTTGAATTTGCTAGCATCCCTAGACCTATGATATATATACAGTGTGTGTGTGTGTGTGTGTGTATACACATATACACACACAAACATAGACCCCTACACACATACACACACACACACACACAGTAGAAGTGTCTATTGTGGTAACATAAAAATAATGCCATCTTTATACGAGATTAAAAGAAATGTCTATGAATATACTACAAAAAAATCCAAATGTAAATGCTAAGAATATTGCAATGATTTGCTAAAAAATTCCTAGATGTTCACTCAGACCTTTTGTCTGACTGAATCCTGAGAAGTACTTGGCATTATGGGTGCCAGGCATTTGTAACATCTCTAGATTATATCTGTTGCCACCCCTCAAAAAAATTACATTTAAGGATTTTAAAATAGGAAACAGTTGAATGCCTGTACAATCAGTTTTCTTGCATAAATTCTCAATAAAAGATCTCCAAAATCTCCCAAGATTGAGAGTAATGTATTTTTAACAAAATGAAGGGAAAACCTAAGCTATTGCACAAGTTTGTGAGTTAGTACTCTGGATCCGAAAAGATACATCTTACCTAGCATAATATGGTACATTAAAACTGATAGTAGATATTACTGTAGCTGCTATGAGATTAACGGAAATGCTAAGGAATGCATTTGGACCACTTATCACATAAAGGATATAACAGCCATATCTCTCTGTTCCTAACTATAATGATGCTAAAATGATGAAACAGGCATCATGGTTTTACAGCACAAGCTCTGCTCTTCCATCCTTGCATTGTAACATCATACACAAGTACATAAAAGGCAGGGTTTGTGTTGCAGTGGATTACATGTGGATGCAAATAATCCAGCTGTAATAGTTCGAGTGCAAATGTGCAGAACATTTCATTGAGAATTTTGTGCCTTAAATTCACTAAATCTTCTGCTGAACAAAACTAATGATTTCCCCCCCATAATTATTATTATGTTTTCCCCTAATTACTGTAGTTTTACAACTTTAGCTGAGCCATTCAGCCAAATTTAGCTGAATGCTATGTAGTAACTTTTTTCAGTATTTACTGAAGAAAATCACAATTTATCATAAATAAAACATGCTGGAGAACAAAACTTTACAAGATTAGTTTTTTAAGAAAATATTGAAGGAGAAAGTGAGTGGTGCTTCTTCATTGTTAATAAGAATTGATGTTAAGCATGTAGACAAAATCTACACTAGTTAACTGTGTATTTTGCTCATCCAAAGGCTTAATTGTTGAGAACTCACACTGAAAATGAGTAATTCTTTCCTGAAATGTTAATACAGTATACATATACTGTATGGCCTTTTACATGTATCTGTGCTATAATCAAAGAAAACTCCATGGCAACTCAGTGTACTGAAATAGAGATGAAAATATCAGGAGCAGTGTGTGTGTGTGTGTGTGCGCGCACGCGTGCGTTTGTGTGTTCAAAAACTAACTCATTCTATGAATTACTCAGTTTAAACTGCAAATGAATTATGAAAATAAACTAGCAGAAAAAATATACCATGGGAACAATTTCAAGTTCCTTAAGATAAAAAGAACCCTGTATTATTATTGTTGCTGCTGTTGTTACTGGAATACCTTTGTGACATATCTGAAGAAATTGTATATGAAAAATCAGACACTGTCAAGAAACACAGCAAAACTTTAAAGGAACAAGTATTCCTTGTAATACAGTGGGTGAATGTTTTTCTGTTCTCAGAATCATAAATAAGTAACAAGCCTGAATGTAAAGAGAATATTTCGTGAATTTACTTGAATGCAGATTGATTAAAGCTGGAAGTCATGCCTCGGTTGTTTCTATCCCAAGTTAGAAGCAGGACTCTAAACTTGGAAGACAGTATCTAACATCAGGTTCCCTCTCATTCCCCCCTCATTATCCACAGCTCTGTGTATTCTTTACCAAATTTAACTTCAAAGAGACCATGATGGCATTACATGAAGGACAGAGCAGAGGGATTTTGAACTGTTCAGTTGAAAACTATGCCAGCTTTAGCGATGTCCCAAACCTGAGGAAAGATTTAGACCAGGTGCTTAAGGATCTGCATGGCTAACTCTACCGGGTTTGATGAATATAGCTGCTCCAAAGTTGTAAAAATGATACAGTCCAGTCCAGTCCAGTTCTCCTCATAACAGCAGCAAACATTCTTTCTTGCCAATTTCAGATTGTTCTTCAGGATTTGTGCTCCAGTGTTGAAATACTTCGGTTGCTTTGCTCTTGTAGTTTTCTCAATTATAGACTTATGATCTACTTTAGGTGCAGAGGTCAGATAGATTAATGTGCTGTTTTTCAGTTCACTTCTAAAATATTTCCAGTGATGCATCTGGTCCCATATTAAATTAGATGAGCTGTTTCCGAAACAACCTTTCTGCAATATATTCAGTCATACAGTGGGTGATTATGTAATTCATCTAGCAACAAGTAGATTTTATTTCTGAATAATTTTATTAAACATTGAAATTAGAAGAGGAGAGATAGCAAATCATGCAATTTTATATGCAGTATTTTGATTAGACTGACTAAAAGGGTTTCCTTTTTTTTTAAAATTCATCTGGGAACGCACATTCTGCATCTAGAAAGTCTCATGCTCAATCTATGGCACATAGTTTAAAGTATTAGGAATTGGGTGGTGTGAAATATTTGTGCCTGAAAACTTGCATGATGTCTGCCAAGTGCACAATTTAATAACCATATGAGCTTATACTCCTACATAATATAGAATAGCTTCCAGCTAGTACTAGTCAAAGACTAGAAATTACTGATAATAACAAACATCCATTTAGGTACTAGGTTGTCAGGAAGGTGACTCATACAGACTCAAGTAACTATTGATAGCAAAAGGTACAACACCCTTGTAATCTTGTCACAGTTATAGTTCCCATAAGCATCTGCAAAAGTAATATTCTTACAAAACTCAGAAACACACAGATTAGCTATCTGTATGTCATGATAGAGGGAACAGTTTCCATATAATTGTATATCTTTTTTTTCATACCAAGTGCAAGAAAAAAGATGTTTCATTTTATTATTAGCTCTTGTTTATATTAATTGTTATATAGTTCTTAAATTCAGATGTCAGCTGTTAAAATGAATGCCATCAGTCCATCATTTGAACAGAATCCTACTTGTTTGAAGGCATTAATTTCTTTCCATCATTTTTCTCACCTCCCAAATATACAGTATTGTTGTTGCTAAAATAACAACACTGAATAATCTTAGGACGTTACTTTTGGTACACTTGTAAAATCTGTTAGTCTTCTGAACTGGAATGTCATTATCCAGCACCCACATAAAAATCTTATTTAGTTTGCATTATAATCTAAGCCAGAAAACAACATTTCTCTCCTCAAACCTATTCACATCTTGCTGGAGATAATAATGGAAATGGACAGTTCTTTTAGTCTGAGTTTATATTGTCATTATCAAGTTTTGTTGTTTATTCGTTTAGTCGCTTCCGACTCTTCGTGACTTCATGGACCAGCCCACGCCAGAGCTTCCTGTCGGTCGTCAACACCCCCAGCTCCCTCAGGGACGATTCCGTCACCTCTAGAATATCATCCATCCACCTTGCCCTTGGTCGGCCCCTCTTCCTTTTGCCTTCCACTCTCCCTAGCATCAGCATCTTCTCCAGGGTGTCCTGTCTTCTCATTATGTGGCCAAAGTATTTCAGTTTTGCCTTTAATATCATTCCCTCAAGTGAGCAGTCTGGCTTTATTTCCTGGAGGATGGACTGGTTTGATCTTCTGGCAGTCCAAGGCACTCTCAGAATTTTCCTCCAACACCACAGTTCAAAAGCATCGATCTTCCTTCGCTCAGCCTTCCTTATGGTCCAGCTCTCGCAGCCATATGTTACTACGGGGAACACCATTGCTTTAACTATGCGGACCTTTGTTGTCAGTGTGATGTCTCTGCTCTTAACTATTTTATCGAGATTTGTCATTGCTCTTCTTCCAAGGATTAAGCGTCTTCTGATTTCCTGACTGCAGTCAGCATCTGCAGTAATCTTCGCACCTAGGAATACAAAGTCTTTCACTGCTTCTACATTTTCTCCCTCTATTTGCCAGTTATCAATCAAGCTGGTTGCCATAATCTTGGTTTTTTTGAGGTTTAGCTGCAAACCAGCTTTTGCACTTTCTTCTTTCACCTTCATCATAAGGCTCCTCAGTTCCTCTTCGCTTTCAGCCATCAAAGTGGTATCATCTGCATATCTGAGATTGTTAATGTTTCTTCCAGAGATTTTAACTCCAGCCTTGGATTCCTCAAGGCCAGCTTGTCGCATGATGTGTTCTGCGTACAAGTTGAATAGGTAGGGTGAGAGGATACAGCCCTGCCGTACTCCTTTCCCAATCTTAAACCAGTCTGTTGTTCCGTGGTCTGTTCTTACTGTTGCTACTTGGTCGTTATACAGATTCTTCAGGAGGCATACAAGATGACTTGGTATCCCCATACCACTAAGAACTTGCCACAATTTGTTATGGTCCACACAGTCAAAGGCTTTAGAATAGTCAATAAAACAGAAATAGATGTTTTTCTGAAACTCCCTGGCTTTTTCCATTATCCAGCGGATATTGGCAATTTGGTCTCTAGTTCCTCTGCCTTTTCTAAACCCAGCTTGTACATCTGGCAATTCTCGCTCCATGAACTGCTGAAGTCTACCTTGCAGGATCTTGAGCATTACCTTACTGGCATGTGAAATGAGTGCCACTGTTCGATAGTTTGAACATTCTTTAGTGTTTCCCTTTTTTGGTATGGGGATATAAGTTGATTTTTTCCAGTCTGATGGCCATTCTTGTGTTTTCCAAATTTGCTGGCATATAGCATGCATTACCTTGACAGCATCATCTTGCAAGATTTTGAACAGTTCAGCTGGGATCATTATCAAGTAGACAAGGGTATATTCTTTCAATTATATTTCTATTTATCACTTTGCCTTTCCTTCCTGATGTATAAAAGTCCCATAGCAAGATTTACCTCAGGATATTTGTCCTGGGTTTAACTGAAAAGTGGGAAGACAGAGGAACCAGCAAGAAAACAGACATCCATTTAATCTTCCACCATCTTGTATGTAAACTAAGTTCAAGAAATCTGCACTTAAATCATGACCATTTCATTGAAATGTACTTCTACTTGGGAAGGGAAATATTAACAACTTAGAGACAGAATTGCTTAATAAAATGTATTTTCTTTTGCTTATTCTTTAATACTTACTAGGTTGTGGTGGCAAACTTGTTAATATCAGGGCACTTGCAAAATTGTATAGTAATATTTCAAGCATTAGAGTTGAAAAGTAGGCAGCTAGAAGAAAATTCAAAAAGATGTAAATATCTTGGACAGAGTGTTGAAGCCCTCACAAGGCTTCACATTTGAAGTCTGTCAAATCCTATCATTTATCAGTAATATTTATTTATTTATTATTCACATTTCTGTTCCAAATGGATTTGCAACTGGTTTTAGAAACAATTCACTTAAGAGATGGAGAGTGAGAGTGGGAGGAAGAGAGAACCTATGCAAGTACACCTTCCTTTTTTCTATATGAACTCATACTAGCAAGTTTTCTGATCTTTGTTGGTTGGGACCTCATCTTAAAGGCCTAAGATCACATCCCCTTAAAGGGTGGGGTAGGGGGCCTTATGTAGCTTGGAATGTTTTATTAGTTATTGACCAGTTGCAGACACTACATGAGTAGCTTTGTCCTTATTGGGACTCTTCAGGAGTAGGTATCCTCCATGCTAGATGTTTATATTCAAGCCTTTAACATCCAAATACTATATTTATTATGGCATTTTATTATTATAACTTTAATAAAAAGGGTCCTGGATTTTCTTCTTTACATAGATTTATCCTTCTTTTGCTTTCTCTTGGCAGACTCCATCAATCCATGCGGTTGAAAAGCTTTACAAAGCCAAAGAAAACTTGCAACAGGTGGTAGCACATATGTAAGTCTAATTTCAGCGTTAGAATATTACCCCACCCACGAGGACTCCATTCTTAGAAAAGCAAAATTCCAAAGTGGATTATATCAAAAGCAATAGTAAAAGACTATGAGAGATTTGCAACTGTCCATAGCCTATCTGCATTATTTCTAGCTGGCTCTTTCCATTTCTGTTGCTGCTTCATTTGGAAGAATGGAACGCAATGTGTAAAGGAGTTAGACTAGGTTAGTTTTCATCTACAGTATGTTTTATGATGATTTAATATATGGATAGCTCTGTGAATAATTCCCTCTGAAAAATCATGAAACCACAGAATGTAAAATGATGCATTCAGGTTATTGATATATAAGTTCCTCTTTAAATTTCCCTTAAGCTTTGGAACATTCAAACCATCTGAATATTACTATAAATAGAATTCTGCAGCTCAAATTTGTACTTCCAAATTTACATATCCCAAAGTTTCTCACTATAACTGAGTTCTGGAATAGAAAAAGAATAGCCTTTAAAGATCTGGATATTAAATCTGCCTTTAAATGAAGGAATTGGACAGCTGTGTATATTTTCTATTTTTTCTGTTGGCATGATATTTTGTTTAATTGTGTTTTATGGTTTTGGGTTTGTTTGTTTCTTTGTTTAGACTTTTACCTTTCCAACCAGCTTGAAGATCAGGCATACACAGCTATAACTGAATTAAAATGATATAATGTGGATTGTGACATCTCAGTACAAATTCCAGCCCTTGCGGACTTACAATGTTTCAGGTAGGACCACCCTCCCATATCCAGTACCATAGCTGCCATCCTCCTTGATATAGGTTTAGAGTAAGAAGGATGCCAGGCCTTGTCAACTTGCTGCCTGGGCCACACATCTGATCCTAAAGACAGAGAAAGGAGTTGCTGCAGCGTTGGTGGTGGGAGCAGGTTTTGGCCCTGACTGTGATGGCTTTGCTCTGTCATCCTTGTGGGGTTGGGAGGGTCCATATGGAGTTATGTAGAGGGATTGTGGAACATGCTGCAGGCTGATGGTCCAGGCCCAACTCTGGTAGAAATGGGGGAGGTTCTTCCACCTTTCACAATTTCTGCATTATTGTGTTCCCAGAGTCTCTTCACAAAGGAATAGTTTTGCTGCTCTTCATGCAAGGAAAACACACACCTTTGTGCTGTCTTCATGAAAGGAGAGCACATTGTCTCCAATGTCAATAGCAATTTCAGCCATCCCTGCATGGCCACAACTGCTGCTAAGTGGCCAAATTGAAATGGCAACAAAATAGCTCTGCTTCACAGTCATTGATTTTATTTAATGAGTTTTTATTAAAAGAATTTCATGATACTCTTTATTTCTTTCATTTTTGATTCACTAGACTCTTATATAAATGTATGAAAAGGTCTGAGTGGTGTGTCATTTGGGCTAATGAATGCTGCATTGGTTACCAGTCTGTTTTTGGGTCCAATTCAAGAGATGCTGTTTTTTACCTTTAAAGCCCTACTTGGCATGGGGCTGGGTTATCTGAGGGACTGCCTCTCCCTGATTATATCTCCCCATCACACCAGGTCCAGCAGAAAGGACATGCTATGGGTCTTGTCGGCTAGGGAGCTACTTTTGGTGGGTCCTAAGTGGCAGGCTTTTTCTGCTGTGGCACCTGCTTTACAGAATATTTCCCCTCGCCCCAAGTGAGGCTGGGTCCATCCCTGTTGATTTTCTGGAAGTCCTTTAAACCCTGCTTGTGCTATACCGAGATGAGGTGACTCCATTGTATTTGACATCTGCTCTTCACCTAATACTTGTTCTCTTTTAGCCTTTTTAAAATAGTTTTTAAAGTTTAATAATAATAATAATAGTAGTAGTAGTAATTTTATATATATTAATTGTTTTTTAACCTTGTTGTATGCTGCCCAGGGTCACTTGTTTTGTGTGAAGGGTGGCCATATAAATTTGATGAAGAGAGAAAGAGGGAGGGAGGGAGGGAGGGAGGGAAGGAAGGAAGGAAGGAAGGAAGGAAGGAAGGAAGGAAGGAAGGAAGGAAGGAAGGAAGGAAGGAGGCTTTAAATGTACTTAGGTATTTTAAAGATTAATCTGAGTCCAGAATCACAGCACTGAAAGAAATGAATTAATGAACTGAGTTTTTAGCATATTCTTTAGTTCCAAACAAATTCACTGTCAAGAGTATCAACTTCTGAGAGACTTTCCATGGATCTAGCTTCAACATTGGATTGGAATTTTTCTAGAGCTATAATTATCCGGAAATGGTACATTTCAAATTGGGCAAAATATTTTCCCTTCTTCCATCCTGGATTATGTCTGTCTCTCTGTCTGTCTGTCTGTCTATCTCAATATCATCTATCTCTATCTCCTGACTTTTTAATAACCTCTTGGAATATCCTGTCTTTATTTAATATCCTGTCATGTTATTGAATGCTGTATACTTGAATACGAGGGACGCGGTGGCGCTGCGGGTTAAACCGCTGAGCTGCCGATCGGAAGGTCGGCGGTTCGAAACCGCGTGGCGGGGTGAGCTCCCGTTGCTAGTCCCAGCTCCTGCTCACCAAGCAGTTCAAAAACATGCAAATGTGAGTAGATGAATAGGTACCGCTTCGGCGGGAAGGTAACGGCGTTCCATGTCGTCATGCTGGCCACATGACCCGGAAGTGTCTACGGACAACGCCGGCTATAAGGCTTAGAAACGGAGATGAGCACCGCCCCCTAGAGTCAGACACGACTGGACTTTACGTCAAGGGAAACCTTTACCTTTACCTTATACTTGAATACAGGAAAAATAATTATTGTCATTTAAAACAAGAAAAGCAAAAATGTCCAAAATGAATATGCTTGAAAAGTAAATTCATGCTTTTTCCAGATGTAAATTATCTGTAAAGTAGTATGGGAGATTTTACTTTTATTTATTCTGAATGGGAAATTATATAACTATTAGATGCTATTAGTCAGCAAACAATGTTGTGCAAACACATGTTAGTCACTAGCATAATTTTGAAGCACAGGATGCAGTTGGAAGCATGAACAGCAAGATTACTTCCTGTAGTGGAATGGAATTATGGATAGTGTAAAAAAAAAATCAGTATAAAATCAGAGCAGACGATAACAGTGGAAATTCATAAAAGCAAAACAGATCTGTTACATGCAGACTTTCTTAAAACTTTCTTAGAGTTCTTTCTCAACCCAATATTACCTGACCCATTTTATTTTATTTATTTTATTTTATGGTACTTTATTTTATTATTTTAGATTAGATCCCACCTTTCATCCAGGAGCTCAGTGCTCCCTCTCTAGAACAATAATCATGTATGTAGTTCAGCTAAGTGTTCCTGGCCCAGTAAGCTTCCATGACTAAGCCTGACAGTGGACTTGAATCTTGGTCTATTAGATGCCAGTCCAGCACCTGCACCACTACATGATTAATAACTAAAGAATCTGAGTCAATATCTTCCATATTTTAATAGTACTGGCAATGAAGACAGAAAGTCCCTCTCTGGATACCGAAGCAATCAAGAACTTGAACAGAACTATCGTGTATCTGTGAGAAAACCATAAAGACTTTAAAGAATGATTTTTCCTTCAGGTCACTTATAATGTATTTCTATATAGTTCTATTTAAAGATATGTAGAAATGGTCAACCTCAGCCAGGAACTGGTAGATATGAACAAGATGGGAACATTTCCATATAAAGACATTTTAAGGAAGAAAAAGACTATGTGGAAAGGCCATTATATACCATGTCATCTCTTCAATGTGATGGCCCCTCTATGACCTCTATTGACCTCTTCCATTAATGAAGATTGTGCTGCTGAGATCTTATGTGTACCCATGAAGTCATGGCACTCCTAAGAAGCTTCAGAAGTCAAGCCAATTGACTATTTTTCAACTTCTGCTCCCAAGGGAACGCTATAAATATTGTCTTTCAGTTCTTTCTCTGAAGCTCTAGTGTGACGAACCTGACTCCATTACTGCACAGCTAGATTGCACGTCTCTCACGTAGCCTCAGGATGCTGTATATTCCCTTATAAGGGCATGACTTGTATTTCCCTATTCTTTTTGTACTCACTCCCCCGCCCTGATAGAACTGCTGAATAAAAGGAGGTGGGGGCGTGGCACCAGGAGGCAGTACCAGCAACCTCCTGAGATGTAGCGTGTCTCACCACAAAAGAATCCTGTGCCTGCCGTTGTCTTTTCGACCTCACCCTTGCGAGGGCATCGTTGGCTCATTCCCCCCCAGGGAATCCCATAGACCGAAGGGCGAAGGACGGGTCATGCGACGCGACAACTGGGGGCTCGTCCGGGATCCCTTCGGTCTCACGGTGTGATCTCTGTCTAGAGGTGCACTGCCTTCACTCTCGTTACTACGCACCTGGAAAAGGCTCCGCGATCGTAAGTAATGGGCTCCCCACTCTCCAAAGTTTCGTCAGTTCATAGGGACGAACTTTATGATTTAGTGAAGAAGGCTAACTCTTGTCAAAAGGCTAACGGCACGACCATCTTTCCCATTTCAAAAAAATCGGTGACTCAACTCCTACTGTACATGGACAGACACTGCCCTGTCTATCCTTCAGAGGGGTCGCTCAAAGCATCCACTTGGGAAAGGATAGGAAAATATTTTCATGATACCCCACGAGCACCCGTGCCTATTCTGACTGCCTGGAAGGCTGTTATGGCGGCCATCAACACTCTTTCCCCTCCCCCGTCTTCCCCGGAAACTTGCCCTTCTCCTCCCGGCCCAAAAACCCCACCCCCTCTTGCCGCCCATCTCGATGCTGCCTCACCACCACCCCCTCCATACCCAGCCGTTCCTCCTCCCCCTTCAGCTCCAACCCCCGACTCCCCTCAACACCACCCCCTAGGAGGCGCCATCACTGAACTCCTCTCCTCCCCCCTCTCATTGGAAATGGAGAGTCCCTCTGCCTTTCCCATGACCATCGGCCTAGGGGCGGCGGGAGGAAATTTGTATAACAATATTGAACTTAAGGTTTTGAAACAAATCAAAGATGCTGTAACCACCTACGGCTTGCACTCTCCTTTTACTAGGGGAGTTTTAGACTCTTTAGTTACTGCTAACACTGTTATGTTATTGTATGATTGGAAAATGCTTTTTTCTATGCTTATGACCCCGGCGCAATACGTTGTGTGGCAATCTGAATACGACAAAGGGGTGGAAGTAGAAATTAGAAGAGGTCTTCCCGCAGGGGTGACCGCAAATCAATTATTAGGAAAGGGACAATTCGCAACCTTAGTCCAGCAACAGAACTCCCCCCGTCGTTGTTTTGCTATTATTCACATGTGCGCCATGAATGCTCTCAAAAGAGTGGATGATTCCGACTCTCAATCCACCCAAACGTTTTTGAAAATAATGCAAGAACCAAATGAACCATATGCTTCCTTCATAAGTCGCCTTCAGATTGCTTTAGACCGACAAATTGATAATGCCACGGCTAAACAAGAGTTGCTAATGAAACTTGCTTTCTCTAACGCTAATCATGACTGCCAGACCATTCTGCAACCCGCAGTCAATCAACCGGGTGTGAAGCTTGCAGACTTCCTGCAACTCTGCAGAATCGTTGGTACCACCTCTCATAAAGTGAGCGCTCTCGCTGCCGCCATTACCACCTCGCTCCCTTCTACTAACCCCTCCCCTCAGCTCCATTCCCCGGAAGCCCTCGCAATCACTCGTCATGGAAATTGCTTCAATTGTGGGAAGCCGGGCCACTTTAAGAATCAATGCCGTGCACCCGGGGGAGGTGGGGCGCCCCCTTCCACTCAAAGGGGGCCGCCCCCCCCCTCCAAACCTAAAACTCCTTGTCCCAGGTGCCGCAAAGGCTATCATTGGGCCTCGCAATGTCGCAACAACTCCTCCCCTCACCAGCCTTCGGAAAACTAGATCGGGGGTTGTCAGCTAACCCCGCCCCAAAGGCTGAATTACCCATCACCAGCTTCCCTGTGGAGTTGGCAGAGGATCTTTTGTATGACGATCCGGGGGCTGTCCTTTCCCTTCCTCTTGTTGTCACGCTGCATAAACCCCTCCCTCCTCTTACCCCTGCTTTGCTTATTCCCAACTCCTCGCTCACGCTTGAGGGGATGGTTGCTGCTCCCTATTTGTATGATTCGTCAGATTTGACACAAATTGCTCTGGCAGGAGTGGGAGATAGGTGCTTTTCCTTAAATAAAGGAACAATTGTCGCCACGCTCATACTTCTCCCTTCTCCTGATATGCCATCATTGTTTGCCTTGCAGCAACCAGTCCAAACCTCTAAACCCACCCTCCTTGTCACACTAAATGGTCGCTCTTTCGAAGGCTTGATTGACACCGGCGCCGACGTCTCTGTCATTCGTTCCGCTGAATGGCCCTCTTCCTGGCCTATCGCCGAAGCCTCCTCGGTGCAAGGAGTAGGCGGAGCACAGGCCGCTAAGGTCAGCTCTCATTGGCTTTCTGCTGTGACTGCTCATTCTCATATTACAGCTTATCTAAAGCCTTATATCTTGCCTTTGCACTGTAACCTATGGGGCCGTGACTTGCTTTCACAGTTCCACGCTTTTATTCAACTTCCCTAATGGCTTTACAGGACCCTTCAGGGTCTCTCTCTCTCTCTCTCAAAACCTCTGTGCCGGTATGGGTTGATCAATGGCCACTCACCAAAGAGAAACTGGACGCCTTACATATCTTGGTCCAACAGCAGTTAATTGAAGGCCATATCGAACCCTCCACCAGCCCGTACAATACTCCGGTATTTGTCATCAAAAAGAAGTCTGGCAAATGGCGCCTCCTACAGGATCTTAGGGCTATCAACACCATCCTTCAGCCCATGGGACCTTTGCAGTGTGGACTTCCCAACCCCAACTTGATTCCGGAAGGACACGACCTTATTGTAATAGACCTCAAGGATTGTTTTTTTTCCATACCTTTGGCACAAAAGGACAGAATTATTTTCGCATTTACGGTACCGGAACTTAACAATTCAAAGCCTACTGCTCGGTACCAGTGGAAGGTCCTCCCACAAGGCATGTTGAACTCACCCACAATGTGCCAATTTTTTGTCGATAAAGCATTGCAACCCTATAGATCCCAATTTCCGCATTTTCTTGTGTACCATTATATGGATGACATTTTAGTCGCTGCCGAGGGCCCGAAAGGGACAGTTCAAAAAACTTTTCCTATTCTTTTAGCCACCCTAGCAACGGCAGGGTTGCACGTTGCACCAGAAAAGGTCCAGTCTCGTTATCCAATGCAATATCTAGGCCACAAAGTTTTAGCCTCCACGGCTGCCCCACTTCTACCTATGCTCACGCTTCCCCAGCCGACCACCTTGGTCCAATTACAACAATGTCTGGGGGTCATTAATTGGGCCCGCGCATACCTTGCTTTAACTACACCCATGTTATCACCTTTATTCCAAGCGTTAGTGGGTTTGACAAACCCAGCTGACAAGGTGTACCTTACAGAACAACAATTGCACGCCCTACAACAGGTCAATGCCGTCCTTACGACCCAATGGGTGGACCGTGCGCTCACTGACAAACCACCCTCTCTTGCCATTCTTTCGACACATCAATTATTAACTGCCATCATTGTCCAAACGTCTGATAACAAACATCTACATATTTTAGAATGGCTACACTTGCCACACACACCTAAGACATCCATCATCACCAGAGCAGCACAAATGGCCTCTCTTGTTGAGAAAGGCCGGAAGAGGATTAGAGCCCTAATGGGACTGGATGTTTCCACCCTGTACATTCCCCTTAAGGTTACTCAATGGGAACCCCTCCTACAAAACTCCACTGCACTGCAGGATGCCTTGGAGGACTGGTGTGGCCAGGTGTCATGCCATCTTCCCCCTGATCCTCGATTGCAACTGTTGCGAACAGTACCCTTCACACTAACCTCGCCGTTCGTTCAGCAGCCACTCAAGGAAGCCCTCACTGTTTTTACAGACGGCTCCAAAACCATAGGGGCTTGTGCATGGCAAAATAATTGCAAATGGCATAAACGCCTAACAGGCCCACAAGCATCTGCCCAACAGGCTGAGTTAGCCGCTTTTCTGTTAGCCTTGTCTCTTTTCCCAGAACAGCCTTTGAATGTTATATTAGATAGTATGTATGTCACTCAAATGGCTGTGGCCATGTTTGATGCATATATTTCCCCTGTTACCCCCCCCTCTCTCATGACGCTTTTTTTGCAGCTTCAAACTCTCCTGAAGGACAGAACATCCCCTTTGTTTGTAGCGCATATTAGAAGCCACCAACAGCTACCCGGTTTCCTGTCCGAAGGCAACCACATGGCAGATGAGGCTTGCAAAATTATGGCCTCTTCCCCTCTTCCTCCGCCGCTTTCAGCAGGGGACAGCCATGCTTATTTCCACCAAAATAAAAAAGCATTGGTGCGCCAATTTGGCATTACATATCAAGAAGCTACCGCCATTCTTCAACAATGTCCAACCTGCAGTTTGCAGGCAAAGTGCATCCCTGAGGGAGTTAATCCCAGGGGTGTCCAAGCTTGTGACACATGGCAGATGGATGTCACTCATTATCCCTCTTTTGCACCTTGGAAATATATCCATGTATCTGTGGATACCTATTCGGGATTCATCCTGGCAACTTTGCAAAGAGGAGAAGCCATGAAAAACGTAATCAATCATTGTATTCGCACTTTCGTCACATCGGGATGTCCCAAAACTTTGAAAACTGACAATGGCCCCGCTTACGTCAGCACTCCCTTTGCTGAGTTTTGCCGTAAGTGGTCCATTACTCACAGATTCGGTATACCATTCAACAGCCAAGGTCAGGCTATTGTGGAAAGGGCTAACCAGACCCTAAAGAATGCCCTTGATCGGCAAACGGGGAAAAAGGCCTTGGGCCCCCCAAGCCTCCCGATGTTACAAAATATCCTTAATCTCACCTTGTTTACCTTGAATTTCCTTAATCTTACCGGTACCCCCCCTGCTACGGCTGCATCTCGACACTTTTCTAAGCCAGTAGTTCCCTCTTCCCGTCCCCTTGTTTATTTTAGGCAACTGCCCAGCCCTGAGTGGAAAGGCCCTGCGCAACTCGTCACCTGGGGAAAAGGCTACGCTGCTGTGCAACTTCCTGATCGAGTGCTCTGGGTTCCTGCTCGCTGCATCCGGCCATATCATGGGCAGCCTCCTGACAAGCACCTCCTTGACCCTCCTTCTCTGTTATCTCTCTTCCATCTCTGCTTCCCTCACAACGAACCCTAAAACAACCTCTCTCATTCGAACCCATCGTTTACGCTACCCTGCCACCATCGGCCGCAGCTCAGCATCCAACGCCATGGAATGTCTTCAACGCTCTCCCATCAAAAGAAAAGGCACCTTCTGGCGCTGGTTTCGCAACAACACTCTTCTCCAAGATGGCGATTCCTACTCCATCACTTATCACTTTCGCCAAACTACCCTTGCTATCACCAACGTACAGTTGACCGATCTAGGACAATATTACTGTGAAATAACAAAATTAATTAAGGGGTTCGCCACCTCATCTCGCCTTACGCTCACCTTATTTTTACTCTCCCTTCCTGAGCCCGCCCGTTGGCAGGGACGACGCCTACTGGCATTTGACGCCCAGGGATCGCATCGCCCTTACAATATCACCTGGACAATCCGCGATGCCTTGGGACAGATCCTGAATACCTCCTTTTGTTATAGCCCAATTGTATCTTGTTTCCCTAACCTGTATTTTGACTTTTCAGAAATGCTTTTAGGAGTGACAGCCTACAGGAGGGTGGACGGCACCCCGCCCAGCCACTCCATCGTTAAAAGGTATTCCCTATATGTGTGCCCAGGACATGACACCCGCCCTGACCACGTGCACGACTGCGGAGGCTTAGCAGATTACTTTTGCAAGTCTTGGTCCTGCGTTTCCACCGGCCACATCTACTGGACCCCTCCGTATAAGACTGATTACATCACTCTCACTCGGTTGAGAGAGGACATTGGGTGCACCACAACCAGTCAGGGTTGGAATAAATGTAATCCGGTTATTGTACAATTCACTGCTGCAGGGAAAGCTCAGGGGAATGCCTGGGACTCAGGTGTAAAATGGGGAGGTCGTATATATGCCGGATGGCCCGGGTTTCATTATGGCAACATATTCTACATTCAACGACAGGTCACTCTCCCTCAGTCCCCACCTGTTGGGCCCAATGCCGACGACATTCACTCCACCTTTCTTAAACCCCTCACTAAACAAAAAAACCCCCTTGTCTCTCTTCTTAACTCCTCCTTTTCCCTTGTTCACACCGCTTCTAACACATCTCGATGTTGGCTTTGTTTGTCTTCCTCTCCACCATTCTATGAAGCAGTCGGTTCTCCTGACCCTATCCGAAACTCTACCTCAGCCTCCTCCTGCCGCTGGCAAAACACCACGTTGACTATCACCTCTATAATAGGGCAGGGCTGTTGCCTTGGCCGTGTTCCTGCTAACTATACTCAATATTGCCTTAATTCTTCTCATGATCACTGTGCCCTCTATCTTCCAAAAAATCGCTTGAACATCAACGGTCACACCGGCCACGGTGGCTACGGTGTACTCTACACTACCTCTGGTAATATCTCTGCCCGATTGACAGGGCAATACTTTATCCCTGGGAACAACTCTGTTTGGGCATGTTCTTCTGGCCTCACCGCATGTGTATATGGTGATACTTTGTTACGAACTAACACCTTTTGTATTCAGGTGCTCCTACTCCCCAAGATTTCTATCTATTCCCCTGACGAACTTCTCTCCATTTTAGAGCCCCCTCATTACCCCCTCAAGGCTAAGCGCGAAGTAGTGACTGCTGTAACTTTATCAGTCCTACTGGGCTTAGGTGCGGCCGGAGCCGCCACCGGTGTGTCAGCCCTTGTTGTCAATGATCAGAACCTGCGTCACCTTAGTGTTATCATTGACACTGACCTTCGCGCCATCGAACAATCTATTGTGGCGCTACAAGATTCCCTTACCTCTCTATCCGAAGTGGTTTTGCAAAATCGTAGGGGTCTCGACCTTCTGTTCCTCAAACAAGGGGGTCTGTGTGTTGCTCTAAAGGAAGACTGCTGCTTTTATGCCGACAACTCAGGAGTAGTATTGGACTCTATGAAAGAGCTCAATTCCCGTTTAAAAACAAGGGAATTGGAGCGCCAACAATCCATGTCATGGTATCAAAATATGTTTAGCATTTCTCCATGGCTAACCACACTGTTGTCCGCTTTGTTGGGGCCCCTCCTGTTATTGATTTTTGTATGCACCATAGGCCCCTGTGTGCTGGGTCGCGTTCTCCGCTTCTTAAAGCAGAGACTTCATACATTGGACTCAGAGGTATCCGAGACAAAGCTTGCTGTTCAACACCTGGTCACTGCTGTAGGTATGGAGAAATCACCACTCTTGGGATGGTCCTCTGATAGTGAATCGGAAATGGACAAGGACCCCCAGTCACACTACCCCCCGAGAGAGGACGCTGGGATGGGTCTCCTTGGACTGAAGAGTCCCTGGCTCCCTGACTCAGACCCTCTGGGGGAGGACAAAATTAAATAAAAAAGGTGGAAATGTGACGAACCTGACTCCATTACTGCACAGCTAGATTGCACGTCTCTCACGTAGCCTCAGGATGCTGTATATTCCCTTATAAGGGCATGACTTGTATTTCCCTATTCTTTTTGTACTCACTCCCCCGCCCTGATAGAACTGCTGAATAAAAGGAGGTGGGGGCGTGGCACCAGGAGGCAGTACCAGCAACCTCCTGAGATGTAGCGTGTCTCACCACAAAAGAATCCTGTGCCTGCCGTTGTCTTTTCGACCTCACCCTTGCGAGGGCATCGTTGGCTCATTCCCCCCCAGGGAATCCCATAGACCGAAGGGCGAAGGACGGGTCATGCGACGCGACACTCTAGGGCAGGTAATTTCCCAGTGATGAGTGGGAACTCTCACTTCATTCCACTTTGTGGCTCTTAGGGCACCACTTCACCATCATCCCCTTCCCCCCCATCCTCTTTCATCCCCTCACACAACAGTTGGTTAAAATTTTAAAACTAGTTTTATTCTCTCACCATGAAAATAACTGCTGTGAGGAGAAAAACAAGATGGGTAGAATGCCAGCTAGCAGGTTTTTTTTACAGTATTTGGGATTCCTGGGCTTTGAGATCTGGCCGGTCAAAGGAGGGAAGGGTGAAACCACTGGCCAGATGTCATACAGCACTGCTTCTGGTCAAAGGGGTGATTCTGGACTGCCATTCCCTACCCAGTATGTAGCCATGTTCATTGAAGATGACCTAGTATCAGATTGAGGTAGATTATGACATGTATTAAATGGGAAGAGCTCCCATCTCAAAATTCCTTATAATGATTTCTTTTATTGTTGCAAAATAAATTCTGGAAATAAACAATTTCTTTTATTGTTCCAGCTGCACATAAATAGCAGCTGGATAAACTATTAATTCTTTTCAAACCGCAAAAAGTCTGAATACTAGCTTAAGTTTTATCCAGTCATGAGACTTAGGCTTGTGGAATACCTCTGGTAAGGAAAGTTTATCATTGTTTTATCTATTTATATATATGGCTTATTAAGGAGCAAAAATAAAAAGAAAGAAAAGGGAAAGAGTGGGAGAGAGAACAACATAGTGCCAAATAAGTAAATGAACAAATAAATGCAGTTGCTTGTCAAAGTTTCCAGACCCTTATTTTAACTCAGCATTATATTTAATCCAGGTAGTTTAATGTGCTTTTGGACTGCAACCTAAACCTTATTAAGAACTGAAATATGTATGCTTCCATTTGTCTAAATGGTTTAACGTTACTATATTAAGCTGCTTTTTGGGAAGAATGATTCCACTGGAAGAGGCAATTTGAAGATGCTGCCTTGGACGGAAAAAAAAAGTTGATGTTATGCATACAAAGCCAAGAAGGTCATTTGGGAATATTGCTTTTCAGATGCTAAATAAACTTACATTTATAATAACTGTTTATAGACTGTATACAATTTTCAAGCAATAAACAAAAGCCTATTTATGCTAACTAGAAAAACAAAAGCAATTTTATCTTTAAAAAAAAACCAGGAGTTTCCTATTATTTCAGCCAGTACTGGCACAGCATATGGCCTGCCAACGTAAATACTGGCTCATTGTGTTATTGAAAGAAGAGGTGAGGCTGTGCACTATTGGCTGAAAGCAGCCAGGAACTGCTGGATAGATGCACTGTCACATCAAGAGCTTAGTTGCTGTTGAAGTGTGCCATGCAAATAGCAAGGCTTGTGCTGGGAGAAAGTGGAAAAGTTTGGGTGAACATGTGTTAAGCTGGATATATGAACATTTTCTAAAAATGTTTCCAATTGGCCTACTCAATTACATATCTGATAAAAATAAAGGAGTTTTGTTCAGCATATAAAAGAGCTGTTATGAAGGACTTTTGCTAAGTACATTAAGAATGCCATATGTTCTTCTACCACATCTTCTTTTACCTTTTCTATGATATTACAACATTAAAGCATTAAAACATGTTTTCGACTTGTATTTCCAGGTGTTCTGACTAATACTGAAAAATAGGTATTCAATTCAGATTTACAATTACTGTACCTTCTTCTTGTGTCTAGTTCTGAAAAAGTTACAAGTTCCATAGAACTGAGTTCTACAAATATCCTATAGAAGCAAACAAATACATCGAGCAAGAAAAAAATGAATATATTGCTCCAAATTATCATACAGTAACGTAGCATATAAATGTCTTAGAAGTTTGTTGCACCATTTTAAAATAGGGGGTTAATTTGAGGGAAATCTTTAGAGACAAATTTCTCTGCTTCGTTGGGAGATGTGCTACTAACATGTTATACAGATAACACTAGGCCAAACATTTCCTGTCTTTTTTTAATACATTCTCCTTTACTGTGACAAAAAATAAAATTATTACTCTTCTTTATTGAGGGACAAGAAAATGTTGAAATTCTAATGCATGATGTGCAGGATTCTTGCACTTTCAGGTAGCAGAAAGTTGTGCCTGACTCTCCTGCCTTTCGTTGCACAATTATATCTTCAGTGATTTGCAAAGTCATGGAAATATCCAATATTTTTAGGATGTTTATGGCAATAAATTACAGTAAGTTGTTATTCTGTCCAGTTTTCAGATATTTTATTCCACTGATGCTTCACAGTCAATTTCCCTTCTTGCTGGAGTATACTTCTCTATATATTCCTTATTGGGAGCAAATTGCTGGACGAAATAGACTTCTAAAAAAAAAAAAAACCATTCCAAATTTTCTGTGCTCCGGCTGTCTGATTTAATCTGTTAACCAACTCCACATTCCAGCCAATCCTTAACCAGAAATAGGAAATGCCATCAAATATATTGCTGAATGTAAACTCGGGGGGGGGGGCGGTGTCCTTTAATCCTTGAATTAGCCATGAGGCTTATTGACCTGCTGACTAAACTTTCTTAAACCTAAAACTGATCTGGAAGCCATTGAAAGATTGTTTACCTTGAAGTGCAAATGGAAAATTAAAGACCACTTACTAGATCTCTTGCAGAACTGCTACAGTGATATATTTGTTTGGTTTCAGCTTTATCCTATATCTTTCATATAAATACAACTGTTAGAGTAATTCCTAAGCCATGGATCATAAATGCCAATGCCGTACATTTTTAAAGCACACAAAGTAGTTTAATAGAAAAAAAAAAGCCTGCAAGCAATGTATCTGTTCCCTTTCAATTCATGGGGATCTTGTGTATTCCCAGGAACTATTTGTTGGCATATTTCGTAATTCCAAGGGAAATCATATTCTATTCGGGCCCTATTTCAACATTTAAAAATTTGCATCAGTCCAATTTCCTTCTCTTAAAAGATTTCCATTGAAATTCCTTGGTTATATAACACTCTCATGTGCCCCTTTTTTGCTTACTAAAAATTATGTTGCCAGGTGCATTTTGTTTTCAGTATTGCACATGCAGCTGCAGATAAAGGATAATCCCATCATTTTTTCCCCCAATCTCAGCTGTACATATGAATTTCTAGGCTTGGACAAAATTAAACATAATCCTTTGTTGTTAATACATTGGTATCTGCGCTCTTTTGGGTCAATTTCAACAGTTTAATTCAGAGATGCAGAAGACGGAGGTTTTGCAAGGTTCACATTTTCAAAAGTTGGACAGAATAATTGTTAAATAACAGAGGAAGTAATTGCATTTAATTATTTTAATATAATATAAATTAAATCAAATTAAGTTTTGTATTGGCCCCTGGCCTGCTATTTAAATGTTAACTATAGTTAACTAGTGGATGGTTGTCTAGATGTTTGTACCCAAATATAGTAGCCATGCTATGGTCCCTAGGCCTCCAAATGTTACACATATTTCATTTGAACTATAATGCCTGTGTGGTAACTAGTAGCTTTGCTTTACTAGTTGATCAATGTATTATCAGTAATGCAAATAAACAGCAGTGAAAATTATCTTCTTGGCTCTTACATAGCTTTGGAGGGGTGGGGGAGAACTAAAACATGAAGTATTTATTAGTGATGTCACCAAAATTCATAATTTGTCATTCTTTCCCCTCCCTTTTTAAGGCAATAAGATTAACCCCTAATTTGCCAGATTTGGGAATGAGGTGGTAAACCTTTTTCTTTTATTGTTCAATCAACCATTATAGACATGAAAAACCATCTTTAAATTAGAATTTATTCGTTTGTTTTTTTCAATATTTACATTCTATTATGAATAGAAATGCAATCCATGGATTTTTTCAGTAAGTAAGTATTTTACCACACTTGATATATTCATACATGCATTACGTAATTTAGTTTATCTATAATTGATTATTGTACAGGTGATAAAATGTTGCTTTCATTTGTGACATATCTTCATTAAGATAGTATAAGACAAAATGAAAATGGTCTATGGCGTAACATAAATAGTTGTATGAAAAAATTTAAACATCCCTACACTTCTACATGAGCCAGTTTGGCATAGCAGTCAAGTCATCAGGCTAGAAACCAGGAGACCATGAGTTCTAGTCCTGCCTTAGGCACAAGCCAGCTGGGTGACCTTGGGCCAGTCACTCTCTTTCAGCCCTAGGAAGCAGGCAATGGCAGCCACTTCTAATATCTTCCCAAGAAAACTGCAAGGAGCACACATACATACTTCTACATGGTACAAAGTTAAACATGACATATTTCTACATATTTGAATGCATTCTTATAACTTATGTGCAATTGTTTACAGAGTCAAAATATGAAAACAATGAATATGGCAGCTGCAGATGTTTGGACACCCTTTCAGTCTCTACTTGTAACACTTTCCTTGGAAGAAACAGAGTGTCCAAATGTTTCCTGTAGCTAGCTAAGAGTATTTCAGTTCATGATTTCAGAATGCTTCCCACTTGCCCTTGTAGAATTATTTTAGCTAAGAAATACTCTGAGGTCTCCTTTCATGTACTGCATGTTTGCGATCTCCCCACATTTTTTTAATATCATTCGAGTCTTGGGACCGTGAAGGCCATTCCAAAACCTTTGGCATTCTTTTCTCTTACCTCCTACATGAAATGTTTCAAAGCTGATGTTTTACCAAAGCAGGAGTTATTTAAAACCTACACTTGGGAAAGGCAATTTCATTTCTTAATTCTCACTGTTTTGCTGTATGAAATAGCACAGAAGTGGTTTAAAAGCCCTGGTCAAACATTAGCAAATTCACAGCGTGAACTTTTTTATGGTTTAGGGGCAAAGCTCTTCTCTGAGTCAGCCCCTTATTTGCCTTTTAAGGATAAAGTATTGGCAGAGAGGTCCTTGTGAAAAGAGGTTGTGAGAGACGGGGAGTGCCTAATCCATCTCCCCCATTCAGTAACCTACCACCCACTATACTTAAAGAGCTTTGGCTCCAAATTCATCAATGAGCTAAAGTAAAAGGAACGTCGTTCCAGGAAAGGGATAAATGGTATCAATTGCAGGAAGTAGAAGAATTAAGTTTTCCACTTGTTTCTCAAACTCTGCCTAGGGAGAGCTGGTTGCCTAAATTATCCAAACAAGAGATAAGGTGGGTCGTGCCATGCAAAGGTACAATAATTTCAGGTGAAGCTTTCCTGTGATAAATGTACAGCATGGTGCAGTATCTGTGCCCCCATAAAGGAAGTGTTGTTTCTGAGATTTGTGAGTAGAAAGGTATTCGACTTTACCTAAACTTTGATATATGTTGCATGCTCATATGGGAACTCTTTACCCAACTCCCACCATTCTAGATGCAGTGGAGTGATTTGACTAATGATATTTAAAGAAAGCTCAGTTAAAACAGATTTTAATCTGAATTCTTGTGTAATTAATTTCACAGATTGATGGAATTTAGAGCTTTCAATGTTTCAATGTTTGCTTGGTTTTAAAATAACACTGGCAGGTTACAAGAAATATTTTTATCAAGGCTTTGATCCAAAGTACAATAGGACAACGTATTTCATGACTAGAGTGTTAGACTTTACTTCTAAGGCAATTATTATTTTCTAATGTATATGATGACAAAAGGCAAGGAGGGGGAAATGTGATGGAATGGAAGAAAACATTCATTGTTGCTTTATGTGAGAATACCATTGGCATATGGATTAGCAAGAAAATTAATTGAATTTATCAGTGACAAGCAGGTAGATGTAGCATGCTACATGCAGATTGTAGCATGTACATACTACATGCATATTGTGCAAATCAAAATCTCATCTCATTTATAAAAATGTGAATTTTTCTTATGAGCAGTTGTGTTCTTTTTTATTATTATTTGAATGTTTATTTTAGCTTAACTCTAACTTTTATTAGAAATAGGAAAGTACAGAATTCGAAAGCCAAAACTATTCATCTTCTTACTAAAATGCCAAAGAAGTATTTTTCCTGAATTTACTGCTCTCTTCTGGAAAGGTAGTATTTAAGGGGAGGAGGGTGGAGTGTTTTTAATGGATAGAAAGAAACTGGCGTACATAGTTCAGTTTTGTTCATGAACATATGCTGTTTTGGTGAGACAAGACTGTGGAATGTGTGCATGTTCTTTGCTTTATTATAACTTTCTAAATCAGCATTTTTCCTGGTCATTAAAAAAAAAAAAACACAGCTTGGAAGCTATCAGAAAACCTAGCTGGATTCCAGATAGTTAACTAATCTTCAGTCCATGCTTGATGGGGTTTGGATAAGTCAAGGCACTCTTCTGATAACAGAGAATAGCTGAGGAAGTGGTGGTCTGCTACTACATAAACCTCACAAACCATATGGAAAATTCCATAACGATGAGGCTAACAGAAGGCCTGCAGTGAGGTTTTCTAAGGAAGGATAGGATGGGGTAGGGAGGGGGGTGGGGTGGGATGAGGAACCCTTGATTCTGTTACATACAAAGTACCTCTGACATGCACACTGTACTGCCAGTTGGGCAAGCAGCTTAACCTACAGACCATTTCCAAATTTAAAAGAAACAATAAAAATAGAAAGATTATATCAGACATTTATTATTATTAACATCAGTCCCTTGAAATGGACAGATCACTCCCTTTTCTCTCTGAAGTTATCTGTGCCTACCCTCCACTGCAGGGAAGTAGGACCTATTTGATTAGCCCACCCCAGGTAACTGATGAACCCTATTGGGTTTCAGAAGGAGCTTGGGGTTTTTTTCCAGAAGCTCTGAAGCACAATTCAGACAAGGTTGCAGCTTGGAGTGAGCATGCAATGAGGGCCCTGGATCGGGTTGTGCCTGTGTGGTCTCTCTGTGACCATGGATCTCACAGGGCTTGTTGGTTTACTGTGGAGCTGTGGTAGATGAATTGACACAAGAGATGCCTAGAGCATCCCTGGAGAAAGACAAAGAGTTAGGCTGACCAAACACAGGTGAGAGCCTTTATTATGACTTACCAGTGCAACTTTACTTCTCTGCTCTTATTACATCTGCAGATAGCTAGCTGGTGGCTTTGTTTAGGGTGATCAGGGCCATTCTGGGTAAGGAGGTACCAGTGGAGACTTTGTTGAGCTGCTGTGAAGAATTTTCTCAGCTTCTTTTAGATAGGAATTGCTTGACTTTGCTCAGAATTGGACACCAGTGAGGCAGGTGCTATGACTGGGCTTTGTCATCTGGGAAGATTTGAGCCAGTAATTCCCAAGGATTTGAGCAAGGTCCTCAGGACTGTGAATTCTGCCACCTATGTGCTGGACCCCTGCCCCTCCTGGTTGGTTAAGGAATATAGTTGGGTCCAACAGCAATTAATGCCTCATTGTGAGAGGGAGTGGCCTCTTAAGAGTCTATCCTTGGACCCAACCTTGTTAGACAGTTTTGATCCGGTCTCCATCTCCCTGTTTTAGGGAATTTGTTGAGCAGGTGATGAGCGGTCAGCTTTAGAGGGCCCTGGATGAAGCGGATTATCTGGACCCTTTTCAGTCAGGGTTCAAGCCAGGTTATAGCACTGAAACAGTGGTAGTCATGCTTCTGGATGACCTGTGGTTGGCTCAGGTGATGCATTCATCCTGGTCCTTCTGGATCTCTTAGTGGCATTCAATACCATTGACACTGGTATCCTTGTGGACCAGTTCCAGGGATTGGAAGTGGGGAGCACTGTTTTGCGGTGGTTCTCTTCTTTCTTCTGTGGCATGTTCAAGTTGGTGGAAAATTACAGCTGATCCAGAATGTAGTGGTGAGTGCAGTTTTGGGTACCCCATAGTTTGCCCATGTTACGCTACTGCTGCATAGGCTTCCAGTTTCTTATTGAAGTGAATATTTGTAGCTCAGGGTTGAACTGTGGAGTCCTTGGTGCTCTCTGAGCCTTGTTATTTTCTTGCAGACGTTTCATTGCCAGACTAGGCAACATCTTCAGTGCGAAGAGGGAGTGGGCCTTGCTCTCAGTTTATATACCATGGCTTGCCCTGCTTGTGTACAATTCTTTGCAATACAACAGAACTTCAAAATCTTGGTTTCCAATTGTTCATGACTGTAATTATTTTAAGAAATGTTTCTGCTACATTTCTAAAAGGATGCCCTGTACAATAAGTGTATAAAAACAATAAACAACCATTAAGCCAAGATATCATTTCAATAAACAGTAAAAAAAAAAAACCTCTAAATCAGCTTTGTGACCTAAAAAATACCTTTTTAGTAGCCTTTGTTCAGATGAGTTAAACAATAATGGGTTTAAAAGTATAAGCCATATTGGAAAAAAATCTTATTTTAATTTTGTTAATTTCTGCAAAGAAACACTAGTTTAGGTTTTTACTGTAACCTTACAATAAAGGTAGTGTTAGTACTCATGGTTTGTGCTTCTCATCTGGACTACCTCAAAGGGCTGACAGGATGATGTTGTGTGTTCCTGTAGGTGGGCTGCCTTCCACAGAGGCAAGCAGGAAATGCAAATCAGCTTTAGGAGAGTTTAAATTAATTAAACTAGTATTACAGCAAAAACCTAAACTAGCATTTCTTTGCAGAAGGAAGACCAAGGCATCAAAAAATGCCAGGATAACTTCAGTAGTGATTTCTCTGCACTCTTCATGTATTTCCATCTCTCTCTCTCTTAAAGCTGATTTGCATTTCCTGCTTGCCTCTGTGGAAGGCAGCCCACCTTCAGGAACACACAACATCATCCTGTCAGCCCTTTGAGGTAGTCCAGATGAGAAGCACAAACCATGAGTACTAACACTACCTTTATTGTAAGGTTACAGTAATATAATCTTGCAAGTCTGAAAGTACGTCTCTCCCCTGTCATCTTTATGGTCTAAGAAACCAGGGAGGGTCTCTTCTGAGATGTTTGCCTCACCCCGTTGCTTCTGTGGGCTAAGCTGCCTCTTATCCGACTGTTGTCTAGTTTGCAGCTCCTCTCCTTTCTCTCAAGGATGCTCTCATAGACCAGTACATGTCCTGAGCCCACCCCCAGTTTACTGGGAAGGCAATCTCGATTTCTCTTTTCTTGCTCCACTTTAAAAATAGTGTTGTTTTCATGCCAGTACAAGCCGTGCAATGTGGTATATCTGCCATGCTTTATTCCATTGTAGTGAGTGCCTCCACTCCAACTGGCTAGTGTGCACTCAGGTGGAAATTCCCCTTCCATTCTGATCTCTTGTAGCTGCCCTGTATGGCCATTTCATTTCAGCTGCCAGCTGGGTGAGTGCTGAACCTTGGATTCCCCTCTGTCTGCTTCCCTCCCCCCACACACACACTTCTTCTTTAAACCTCTTTCTTTCTTTCATTGGACACCAATGCACTGGTAAAGGGCTGCAATTTTTGATGTACCCCCTTATCATTTTCCAATATAGGTAAAACAGCAGATTTTGATGAGAGCTTTATTTCTTTACCCATGGGTAACTTTAAGGTAGGAGAAAAATATATGTACATGAGCAAATGGCCTAGGCATCTTTTGTTTTGATAATATGAGCTTTGATTATTTGAACACTATCAATTCTTGTTTTGTCCAAAGTAATATACAGACTTGGACAATGCAGTGTTTTTACCCTTTATTTTTGTGATAAAATGTACTGATATTAAATTGTCCATATCCCGGGTGTAAAAATCTGGATGACTACTGGAAGTATCTCTTCATTGTCATATTTTTGCAGTGATGGAAAAATGCATTCCTAACTATGGAATCTATCTATGAAATGGGAGCCAAAAAGGGGTTCAAACACAAGTAGAAAACTGATTGCTTTTATTTTTAGCCTGGGGGTGTGATTGCTAACTGTTATTGTGTTATACAAGCATTGTGTTATACAAGCATCTCCTTAGAACAAAGGCATTTACATAAGGAACCAAAAAAAGTGGGTGGGGTAGAGGAACCAAGTTCAAACCATATGTTTACAGATGTTGGAAAGCAAATAAGGCTCTTTGTTTGTTTGTTTTTGTAAGATTTATGCACCACAACAGTTATTGGGCAAAATAAAGCATACAATCACTTGGCTGTATTTTGCTGCTGTAGCCAGGATCTAAGCTGCTTTCTGGGATAAGAGTTATATAAGTGTGTTTTTTAGCTCCAAATGTTAAAGTCAAGATGAGGTCAGGCTCAGACAGTTGGCCCAAGTGATATTAAGAACAGTGGGCAAGCAGTTTGCATTAAATGCATGTACTGGCATGAAGTGTTTGCACTGGCTTATTTTTATACACTAAGGAACAATTTTTAAGAATATCTAGACCTGACCAATGAGCTAAACATTGCCACCATTTACAGGACCAGCATACAAATAGCAGCTTGCACAAAGAACTAAAGCAACCCAAACTTTTCTACCATTTAGTCCTCCATTTTTATTTGTAAAGCTTCCAAAAGTTGGTGAGTTCCAAATATTCCAAACATATTCCTCATGCTGAACATGCTGTTTGGACTTGTACTTCAGCAATGCACAGAGACTCAGAAGTTCACCGTACTAATGAAAGGGCACATGATCAGTTAGGCAAATGATCAGATTTGTTATGAATCTTTTTTCTGTTAAAGGAAAGAAAAATTGTAAACACATAAAAATAAGCTTGATGGTCTGGGGATGTTTGATGTACTTTAGCTTTATCACTGGGTAATTTTCTAAATGCAGGTTACCAAGATTATGCTCTTCTTCTGTCTTCTCCTTCCTCCCCAAGGTTGAGTTAATCTGAGTGAGAAATCAATGCATGTTGGCCCAGTGCACATCCAGATGTCTGTCTGTCTGTGTGTGTGTGTAAAATAAAGAAATATTTTTGAATCAATGGCAATTAGGTATGTGTGGAGGAAGTAAATACAACATAGACCAGACAGAGTGATCTTTTCAGCAATTCAGAATAGTGTGGGAGGGAAAGAATTCCTGACAGTGATGCTTGTGGATGAGCTATTATGAACCATAGACAGAAATCTATGGTTTCTGTCTCTGAAATATTAGAGGGCATGAAAAATGGCTTTTCAACTTGAGGTTTTCCAGACCATCACACAATCAATTTCCCAAGTCTATGCTGATATTTATAGTGTTATAACCATGGCAATATCTCTGCTTTTGTGAATCTAGAACTTGCAGAAAACATACATTAAATTACAAACTTACAATAGTGCACTGGCTTCAAGCTGGACAAGTTAGAATCTGTTGATTCCACCAGCAAGACCTCCTTACCCCAAATTCATGGGGAAGTTCCCCTTTCCAATGCAATAGTGTAATTTTACCTAAAATTCTTCCACTTTTTCCCTTCCCTCATTGTCTATATACAGTACATTTGCATTACTATTTGAAAAAAAACACAACACTTTCTAAAATGCTATTCTATCAGTTTCACAGTAGAGAAGATCAACTGTAAAAACTGTAAATGAATTTTCCTGAATATAACAGCTAAATAGCCATGGTAATAAAACACTAAACCTGCACTGAAGGAGTCCTTTTGCATAATTACAACAGCACATCAACAACTTGCATTCGAAAACCCCCTGAATGACTGCAGATTTGGTGAGATCATATTAAACTGGGAGGTCTGCAGATGCCTTTGATCATAAACCTGCATGCAAAGGCACTTCTGAGCAATAGAAACAAAAGCAACAGAAAATCAGTTGTAAACAATACATAGACAGTCAACAGGACATGGAAGCTTCATGAACAAAATGTTACACTTCTGGCAGGGAGGCAGGAGCACTGGATGGAGAGAACATTTCAGAAGCTGTGATCTGCTCTGGTTTCAGATGGAAAAAAATGTTAAAGCTGAGTACAGATGCTGCATGATAATAGTTGATGTGAGAAATACCTCCCATGGAAAACAGATCAGTTCCATGGCTGAAGGGATGTGATACACTTTCAATGTTGTTACTGATTTCAAAGAAAAAATATATGTTTGTTGCTTGGGAAAATTCTCAGGATGACCTATGTAGTGGCTAGTGGCTTCATATATGCTAGAACCCCAACCTTTTGACAAATATGAATCACTTGAAACTCCAGTCCTTAGTCTTCTGTCCCACTGAATTCAGTAGAGTTACCTCTAAGTCAGAGGTAAGAAAACTCTGCTCATGTTGGCTCAAATGCCAACTGCCAGCACCCATAGCCTGTATGGTCAATGATGAAAAATGTTGGGAATGTAGCTAATTTTTGCTAATATGTAACCTTCACTTGCTGATGCCTAAACTATGCAGCTATTTCCTGACTTACTTTCCCAAAAGCAATCTAAGCTAACTATAAAACTTGCCCAGCAAAAGCAGACCCTTAGTGATGGTTTTGCCATGGCATGCCCTTCCTGCTGTTCCCCAGACCCATTGAAACTGTTGAAGAAGGGAACTTTCCGATATAAATATCCAGAATTGTTCAATTAAGCTTTCTTAATTGCTTTTATTCTGGCATCCCTTGTCCATTTCTTTTTCAGTATCTGACCAGAAGCCACTTCAGGTCTCCCAATCTCTGTTCTGATTAAAGATGTATAGGTTTTGGATACAAGACACATACCTTCAGCAGTTTCTTGATTGTAATCCTGTGCTCAGTCCCATTTCCTAATCGTTGTAAGGTCTGGAACACAAGAGTACAACCAAAATGGATTTTGACTTGAATTTATTTGGCTGCAGAAAGAATATGTGCATAATTAAAGACAAATAATGTATTTAGAAGCTTAGGAGTAGAATAAGTTACATCATATATTATTCATTGCAGAAATGCCAAAAGCTTCTCTGATGAAGCATACTATACCTGCAATTTTAATTCAAGCTCTGTCAAAAGTCCAACATTCTTTTGTGATTATCCATGGAAGCTGAACTCCTTGGAACAGATGTGCAGATGTAATTAGTCCAAACTAAGTCCTTGAATGCATGACTTGATCATTTCATCTCTTCATAAGAATAAGCAATGTGAACCCTGAATTCTGTCATACTTGACTGTGGAAAAGGTAGTTATCCCAAAGTATCACACAAACTTTTGTGATTAATTCTTGATTTTTCCAGTATTTTATTTTCTAGCCTTTGTCATAACAAATACAAACAATTCAAGGACTGTTGGCCATAATGGCTAAATTAAATCTTCCAAGTACAAAGATAGTGAAGGATAAGACAATTTTCCTTTACTTCATGCCATTATTGTTCCTCCAAATTATTTTGTCCTAAATTGCTATTTAACTGCAAGCATTCATAATGGCACATATTCAATCAATCAATCAATTTCTAAAATTAGTTCCAGAATTGGACAATGTGCCATTTGTCGTAGCTGTCTCTTTGTTCATTTCTGTATTTGTTTATTCATTCATTTGTAATTTTCTTAACCTTTGGGATAAATAGAAAATGGAAAACTGATTGGTTCTATTTTGGAATTTTAAAAAAGTAGATAATCCAGACTATCACGTTTCTGAAACAAATTTCAAGAGAAATTCAGAAGGATATCTATACCATATATGATACATATCTGGATGTTGATGTTGAAGTAAACAGTAAGGAAACCATGATAGCTTCTTGGTCAAATACTACTGCAACAAAGGCCAAGTTTTACGTCCAGGCTGTTCATGCTAAACCATGCAGGTTATGATTTCTAATCTAGAGGCTACCTTACAAGCCAACATATCATTGCCTCCATCCCACAGACTAAGAGACACATGCAATCTAATGTTTAAATCATACTTTAAGGACAACTTTTTCTTCCAGTTTTATTTTATTTTTATGACATAGCTCACATATTACCATTACCATGAATTATTGACTTAATCAGGCTTAGCAGAGTTTAGTCTTTAAGTCAAAGCCAACATCAACTGAGGTGTCTTATTTTATATGTCACCTTGCAGAGGGACATTTTTCTTTTTAAGGTTGTTAGCCAGAAGTGACTAATAAATGGTTATATAATTAAACCAGTGGTGATTGGAGCTTTTTAGAGTATTCAGTCTGAATATCTGTTCAAAGATTGTCTCTACCAAGAACGGTAAAACAAGTCCTTGTTACACACTTCACAGTGTTGCTGGCAAGGATTGCTGCTAAGTTTCCCTCTGTCCTCCACAAATACAGAGAGAGAGAGAGAGAGGGAGGGAGGGAGGGAGGGAGGGAGGGAGGGAGGGAGAGAGTTTAATAGTCCATGCTTTACCACTCTGGAGAATTACTGCTTGCAGAAAGAAGTATAGAGAGATTGCATCTCTGATTCCATATAATTACCCAATAGTGAACCTATCAAAAGAATACAATACTTTCACAGAGTCAGGTCAGTTTCAAAACCCCTTTTGGTAGTACTAGGATATGCAAGGAGTTACACAATGGATTGAGTAACTCCAGACACATTCCCTAATGCTGTTTAACTGCTGTGCTAAAAATACTATTTTAATTTTAAAATAAAATAAATTCTGTACCCATCAAAGCAAGGCACCAGCATTTAGAATCATATTTATTTGCAATGATTGCTTTGTATCTGGCAAATGACCTACTGGAGTGGTATAAAGCATTCTGGGGTACTAGTTTACATGCTGGCTGGGAATTCTGGGAGTTGAAATCCACACATCTTAAAGTTGCCAAGTTTGAAAAACACTGATTGAGACCATAGGCTATGCCCATCATAAAAGTTCTCAAGTTTCCCTAGCAAACATTTATGAAAGCACCTATTCTAGCTCTCAAGGTTCTAGATGTGCTTTTCTTTAATGTGCACAGTTCTGTTGATATTGTTATAGCTACTCTTCAATTTATGCCTGTGATTCTCACACAACCACATTCCAGATCCGACAGCCTAGGCAAATACAAAGCTTAACGTGAAAAAAATGAAATAAAGGGATGTAGTGTCAGATGTGTGCTAAGGAACTCAGCCCCCAACCTTGGGAAACAGATCAATTTCACAAGTGATTAATAACATTATGTAATTGAAAAGAAATTTTAAAAGGGAATATAGGCATTCCCTTTTTTGCTTTAAATAGTCACATGTAAAACATACAGTGGCAAAGGAGATAAAAATATAGTGCAGTTAAAATAAAAAAAATAGTGATTTAAGAAAGGAAAGTATAACATTTGGGCAGATCACATGATAGAAATTAACTGTTTCTAAATTAGATGGAATTTTGTTCAAAGAGATTCCAGATTGCACAAAAGGCTTACAAGTGTTGAGCTTGTATAGATAAATATCAGAAACCTTAAAGATCTTAATTAGCATACAAAAATAAAGAATTAATGTTAGCATAATCTAGACATTTATTTGCTTCTGTTCAAGGAACATTTTTGGAAAAAAAAAAAGCCATTTTTATTTCTAGCAGAAGGGAAATGTGTTTGGGCTAATATACCTGTATCTATTAGCCATAACATGCATCTGTGTCACTGAATAACATGGATTCGAACCTATATAAGTGAATGTGGATCCAGTGTTGTGTCTCAGGCCAGGCACCCACAAATACACAAGAGGTAGTTGCAGACTTTCACTTATAGCAAGAAGCAATGAACTGTATGCGCAAACACATGCATGTAAAAGCAACCAAGTTCTCACAAGTCCAGCAACAGAATGTCTGCAGATTGCCTAACATTTAGCTGACATTCTGGCATATTGTGACGGCAGGTTTGCCTTCAGCATGAAAGACAATTTCTCACTTAACAAATATACAATACACTAACTATTTTGAGACTCCATTTAAACAAATGTAACTTAGTTAATTTATCCAGAATTCCAATAAATTTTTAATGGAAAGGAGAAGAATCTTGCCTCTCTTGATTGCTTCTGTAATGCCAAATTCTATCGGTTGCATATTTCATGCTTAATAAAAATGTTGAAAATTAAACAACTGAACTACAGTTTTGCTTTGCTGTCTCTTTAAGCAGGCTTCAACCTTGTGCTTCCATTTTACTTGTGAGAGGATGGCCAAGTCATCTTGGGAGGTGTATGGCTGAAGAATAAGTGTCCCAAGGCAAATATGTGAATGGATGACTTTATTTTTCTAATAACCAGTTCTTATATTTTTTCTTATTTTGGATAGAGATTTTTATGCCTATGTGTGTATTATATTTCTTGTACATTACATTTCCAGACTTATCCAAAAAAAAGTATTTGCATGTTTAAATTTAATTTGCACAAGTATGCTATAGAGGGAAAGGCTTCCAAGGAAACATAATTCACTCTCTCTGTAACAAATGTTTTCTTTGGGATGAAATATACATTATGTCCCCATCAGGAAAGATAGCAGAATTTTTTTTTTCTTGAAATCAAGATTCTTGGCTTGAAATGTGATCATATGTTCTATTAAGGAGCAAGATTACATTCGCTATTAGGCCCACCTCCATATAATTACATTTCAAAATTCTAATTGGCTACATGTAGATACATCTGATGTCTCAGCAAACTGCTGCAATAATGGAGCACACAGCTGGAAATTGTAAGAAAATTAATAGCTAGCATGTGTTACCCAGTTAGATAATTAAGTAGATCGGCTGCATCTACATCATGCACAAGAGAGCTAAATGGTATTTGAATATATTCCATAGTTAGGGATGCTTCTGAAATTATTCTCATCTGGATTTCACCTTTGATTCTGTGGTTCTGCCACAAAATGTGCAGACCAGACATAAGTTTTGGAGGTGTATTACCTTCCAAATGCATGAACTCAAGATGTGATAAGGACTACTGAAACTCAAAAAATCAACTGACTATTATTCTTTCCTTGATTTTCTAGATGGAAATAAATGATACAGTCATTAGAAATCTGGTGCCATAGTTGTATTGCATTATAATAAAAATAATGGCAAACTGGAGTGCATCAAAAGAAGTATGTCCAAGATGGTGAAAGCACAGGAAATCAAGTGCTATGAGAAATAAATAAAATATCTAGGTATATTTACCTGGAAGAAACAGACAATTCAGGGTATATATGATAACTCATCATCTGAAAGGCTGTCACAAAGAAAAACAAGTAGAATCATTCCTTGCTGCTGAATGGATGTGATTAGACAAATAAGTGGAAAATTGTGAGTGAAATGCAGAACTACTATATAATTACAGTTATTATTTAGTCAAAGAAAATAGTACATCGATGATATTTAATGCCAGTAAAACTCCATCTGTCATGCTCCCAGATCAAACCTTCCCACAACATCTGATCAGACTTGCATGCATGAATGAAGTCAACATTTGTCAAGACTTGCAAGGTGGTAGAAGCGGGAGGGGCATGCCAGGAGTGTGAAAGCATATTGTTTGGGCTATCTCTGGCATCCAAGGTCAAGCTGCCAAGCCATTGGAGACACCTGCACAGAACTGAATGAACTGGCACGAGAAAGGGGGCTGCATACTGAAGAAGGGAGAGGGGGTTGAGTTCATTGGGCTGCTTAACTGGGGGAAAGCGTGGGAACTTTCATAAGCAACTTTTCCACTGCACTGCATACACATACACTCCATTAAAGAGTTTTCTACTTAACCACATATGAATCAAATTTAATGGCAAGCTGAGTAAGGCAGTCATTGCACCATCATAAAAGTAGAGTCATGTTCCTACCATGTCCTTGTGAGTTTGACACACATGGGACTTACTGATACAAGTATTGTGATTGTGGACAAATGACAAGACACTGAGGGCAGGATATTTTTTTTTCATAGATTTTATTTGATTTCATTATAATCTAATTGTATTTATATGTATGTTTACATACATACGTATATATATACACACACACACATATACATATCAATATACATCTACATCTACATACAGAGTTTTTAATTTAAAATAATAGAGTGTTATAATATTTGGGTTTACTTTTGCTTTCAATATGTTTGTTTTATTTTTGATATTGTTCTGATTTACTTCTCTCTTACAGTGTCAATGGGTGCCTCATTAGGCTTAAAAGACCAGGTTAGGGACAGATTGTCATGGAGGAAATCCATGTGGTCATTAATAGTCAATACCAACTTGATAGCATATAATCATCATAATCTAATTCACTTATTTGTGATTACGTTTTTGGTTTTATTTTGCTCAGGTTGTATACTGTAAAGAGTCTTTGTGGATCTGGGTACATTATAAGAACTCTAAATAAATAAACAGAAAGGAAAGGAAAAATAAGTGGCAAGAAACTAGGGGGGTGGTTTCAAGAGCTATTTTGAATTGCTCAGAAATTATTAAATCTGGTTTGATTAACATCAGTGCTAATGAACATTAAATATTTTTTCATAAAGAAAATTTTATGATAATCATTATGATGATTATATGTTTCATGAGTTTGGAAGGAGTATATTGTTAATTCTTTAGAGAAATGATATATCTGTTACAGCATGTAGCCTTACTGAAAAAAATATACTGCTACACCAAAGATGTAAAGATATGAACACAAACAACTTCTTAAGGATATTTTAGGTCTGTAAAACATTTCCCATATAAATGTTGTTTCTTGTATTCCTCTAAGTAACAACCTCAGATGTCATTCTGGACAAGGATCCTTTGATTAAATTAGTCTTTGGCCATTGGCACTGTAATAGATTGGGCTGCTTTTAGGCATCGGATTGAACACATTGTTAACAGAACAGATAACTGTTTTCCCAACATGCCATCAAATCTTCTTCCTAGAAGACTGATGGATTCTGGAACAGAGGTTTGAACACATACAAGAGAAAAGAAAATGAAATCTTAGTACATTAATGGAAAAACTCTCAAGCAATGTTGGAAGGAACCAACCCTTGGCACTAAGTTATTTGTCTTTTATTTGTTATTCTTGCTATTGTAGAAAACTTATAGCCCGATCCATTACAATGACATTCAAAGTGTTAGATTCAGAAACAGTATTCAGTAAGTTTAGAATCTATAATAAATCATAAGGGAAAAGCAGCAAAAGAAGAGAAAGGAAAGAATGTGACATGGCATCTGAGTCCAGTCCAGTTTATAAAATATATTATCTTTATGTAAATTTCATTACTGAAAGGCTACCAGGAGACCCAGAAGTTTTTAAGGCATAAGGTTGGCATAGTGAAGAATAACTCAAGAAATAAAGGCAACTGTAAAGACAGTCAAGGAGATTACATCGAACTCACAAGAAGATAAGATTATCTCAGATGATATGAAAGTAGTTGCATGCAGACATCTGAGATCCTTAGGCTGGAATAAACTCCCTCCTGAACAAATATATATACTCTAGGAGTGAACCACAAGATCACAACAGAGATACAATGAGGAACAAGTACCAAACTATGCAACAAGGAAAAAAATAGGAATAGAGAGTGCTGAAAACAAACACACAATGTTTTGATTGAACTGGGAAGCAAAAAGAGTGATAGAAATAAAGCAAACTTTGGTGTAGGTGGTTACTTAGCTGATAAAAGTCTATTTAAGGGATGGGCAGAATTTGGCCAAAAGTTGGTTCAGTTATATTTTAGTAAATCAATAATAGCACTTTTCAAATATGTGAGGTCCAGTGAGTGACTAGTCAGTGGTTATCTTAAAAAGCATTTATTTATTATTATAGCACCATAATGCTAATTTATTCAACTTGCCAAAAGTAGCACTATGTGCTACTGCAGACAATTTAATTATAATCTGGAAACATGGTTCATTTTTTTCTCAACTTCTTATTCATAGTGCCATACACCAATGTTGCGAAGAAAAATGGATAATTTAGAAGAGCAGGGATATAGGTAAATAAGTATGTATCTCATTTGTCATGCTTAGTGAGATAAGGAAGTACATGTAATGGAAGGAAGGAAAGTTCTAATTTCTAGCATGATTATGTATATCCAGCTACAAATCTATAAAAGGTATTCAGGAATGAAAACTATTATTATTTTACTGAGTTTCCATGGAAAATGGTATGCTTCTACTTTTGCACTTTTCCCATGTGGATGTTACATTCTGGTGATTTGTTCTATAAATTAAAAAATACCGCAGCCAAGTATAATAAAGATCTTTAGTGTGATTAGCTCATCTCATTCCACTCAAATATTGGAATAAGAACAAAGCAACATCCATTCTTCAGTTATACATGTTCAGTGTCTGCTGCAGTCAAGCTGAATTAGATTCAGTAGATGAATGGAAAGATTTGCTCTTGCCTCAGGAAGATGGCTCCTGTGTGTGTGTGTGTGTGTCATAATCAGATGGAAGGAAGGTTGGTATTGCTCTTCTATTAAAAAAAAGAAAAGAAAAATCCAACCTCTCACACACAAAACTAGTTGTCAGGGGAGAGACAAGTAGCTTTCTACATTTTTCCCCTATCTCTTTTTCTCAGTATTGTACCCATTACACCTGTGACTTTGATAAACAAAGAATAGGTTTACTACTTAAGTGACAACTAAATTGTAATTACACACACACACACACACACACACACACATACAAATAATATCAACAACAGAATTGGTCTTGTGGTTTAGAGTGGTTTCTCATGACTCTTTTTCTTGTATAGTGTGGATACCACATCACAGTATATACCTGTCTGTTACATATTATATGCTTATGACGTCAATTGTGCAGGATGTGCTGAGTTCTTTGCCTTTATAAGATATAGATATGGGGCACCAACTGCATTTTAAAGTTGAATTTTTGAAGAAGATTCTTCTTACTTTGAGGAACTCATGAACAGCGGCATCTCCAAATGTAGTATCTTACAAGCTTATACTGTATATCCCATCTTCCTATGGGGCTGTTGTCTTATGAATTAAACTGTTCAGCATATCGCTCCATCAGTCTGTATTGTAGATTGCCACCTTCCTGCCAGAATTACTTTGAACTAAGAAGATTTTGGAAGAAGAGAGAACAATATTATACCTTTCAAATCAAATGAATGGCTATAGACCATAATCTCTACCATCATCCACAAAATATTACATGGACACAGTTAGAGTCAGGATAATAATTGTATCCAAACTTATTCTTTAACCGAGCAGTGCACTCCATGATCAGAAATATTGAGAAAACCAAAATTTAGCATGAGTTGTCATGTTCCTGAACTCAGTTCATGACAAGAAAAATCAAATACCCACCATGCATTGTATTAAAGCCTTGATGATGAGCAAGGAAGAGAATGAATCACCAGGGTCAGTTACACAACTGCTCAGTTTGTCCTAACTGTTGCTGAAGCAAATCTACATTCTTATAGGCTCCCTCTTAATATTTTGCTGGCAGCTCCTTCTCCCATATAGCAGATTTATTCTCTTAGCTCATAGGGAGCATTCTGATCACCCAGATAACACCCCACCTAAACCAAACAACGGAAGTGGAGGTAAGGCACACAGTTATATAGCCAGATAATATGACCTCCTGAGTGTGGTATTTCCAGTTTAATAAATGCAAGAGACAGGTGAGAGAAAATGGGGAGCTGATTTAAGTAACACAAACCTCCTTGCTGTGGTGCTAGATTTCCTATGAATCTATTACTGTGAGTTACTTGTATTAGGTGGTATTATTGGACTTGCCTGATATTTTGTGGTGTGTTTAAAAAGTACTGTGAGCAGCCCAGAGTTGTGCTCCAAGATGGGCAGCCATACAAATATTTTAAATACATACATACTCTTGATTTTATTCTCTATTTGTGCTGCAATGTATCCCTCTATTTTTATTTTTCAATGCAATTGCTGTTTGGTCTATTTAAGTTGTGTTTTATTTTCAGTATATAGTCTGTACTAGGATTTAGGCTATGCTTTAACCTTAGCAGATATTCATTTTTACATAGCCTCCAAAACCAGTCTGGTTTGAAACACACTTTATTCTACCTTCAAAATAGGTAAATTAATACCCCCAAGTCAGTTTGGATTTTTTTAAAAAATCATAGAATGATAAAATCAGAAAAGATGTCCAGGATTATCTAGTCCAACCTCTGCAAAGGCAAGATCTGCTAAATTGTTTATTTAGCAGATCCTGTCTATCCAGGATCTCCAGCCTCTGAAGACCTCCAGTGAAGGAGAACATACTACTTCATGAAGCAATCGATTCAACTGGTTAACAACTCTTATCCTCAGGAAATTGCTCCTAATATATAACCTGAATCTACTTTCTTTTAGTTTAATCAATTGGTTTTGGTCCTGCACTACATAGAAACAGGTGACAAGTCCACTCCCTCCTGTATATCATAACACTTTAAATATTGTATATAAAATCTGCTATCATATTTCCCCTCAGACTTCCCTTCTGTGGTCTAAACATATTCTTAATTTTATCCTTCACAGGACTTTGTTTCCAGTCCCTTTACCATCTGGTTAACCTGCTTCTGGACTTGCTTCTTCTTGTCAATGTCCTTTTTAGACAGTAATGCTCAGAATTCAACACAATATTCCAAGTAAGGTCTAACCAAGATGGAGTAGAAGGGGACAATTATTTCCCATGATCTGGACTCCATGCTGTGGTTAATACTGTACATCCCCAAATACCATTAGTCTTTTTAGCAGCTACATCATATAGTTGGCTCATGTTCAACTTTTGTTCTATAGAAATACAAAATCCTTTTTACATGTACTACTGCCAAGGTAGGTCTAGAATACTGAGAAAGTTTTGCTCTATGAATTTGTCCAGTTTACTCAATTAGTGGCTACTCATGTGTTGTAAAAAAAAATGTTTCATTTTGTCCATTCTGAATGTTCAGGCAATCCACTTAATAGTCCTTTCTTTAATGTTCCTGACTGCTTTAGACTTAACCTTGTTGCACTGATGCTGCTGATAGCTGCAGGGAAACAGAGACTGTCATGAGTAAGGACAGAGACCTTCTCTTCAAGGTATTGTTTGCGAAGGAACAGAGGTTAAAGCCTCTCTCTTCAGGATTCATTTTTACATTCTCCTAAACTAGTTAACAACCAGTTAGGCATAAAAATGTCTGATTAACTCAGTTGTAGGTCATGTCTCATGACTGTTGGTAGAGTGCTAGAAAGCATTTGGCCCAGGAGAGATCAGAAAAGTCACACACCAGGCATTTCTATAAAAATAATTTTATTTACAGAAAGCAAACATATTTAAAGGCTGTTTGCTGAGAGGAGAGATTTCTCTCAGCTGCATACTCTCTGCAAGCCTACACAGAAGGGAAACTGAAACTAAAACAAGTTCAGGCAAGTTCCTCCCTTAGGCAATACAACCATTAACACGTGAAAAGGGGACAATTAAATTCAACCTCTTCACCTGGCCAAAATGATTAGTTACCATAGTAACCTTAATCTGTAGTAGAAAACATATTAACAATGACATCACCTTTGCCTCATCCCCAACCCACATCTTAGGCAGCATACATTTGGATGTAGCTGTTCCATCTAGATATATTGTTTTTCCTCTTCCCCAGAACAAAATATGCTATACAAATTATCTATGATGTCCCAAGGACAAAAATGTTCCAGTCAAGGTCTGGCTTCTGTACAGCTCCTACTGGCTACTTGAGTCTGCTTGCAGGCATACTTGTTCCTCTCTGGTCCCAGGGCATTGCTTTCTTTCAAACCTGGCTCTCCCCCTGTATGCAAGAGCCATCTCTCCACATGTTTTTTTTCTGCCACCCAGAGTATGCTGAAATACCTTAGTGCTACTTCAAGGATTAGAGAAATGCACATTCATGCAGCCACAAGGAAGAGCTGTCAGTGATCCTGATTACAGCTGGATTGAGTGAGAGGGTGTGGAGATGAGCCTCCTTCATTCAAGGGTGTGGATATATTTATTATGTAATTAGTGCTTGCTAGAACAGCCAAGAATCTATCCAGCAAGGGTCCATTACAAGTCTTTCAGTTCACCTATCAGTTATTTTATATTAGTATTAACCAGATGTTGTATGTGTTAATAGAGTTGAGACAAGAGCATACCATAGTTTTGGTACCGCCTAATATTGCTTCACTTAAGTTCTCATTGCAAAGCAATGCTAAAAATATGTTCCGGGTGGTACATCCTATCTGCACTTCCTTGAGCTAAAAGCCAAAACTGAAATGAAGCAATGGCATGCTTGAAGATCAGCTAAATCTAACAGATGCAATTTATTAAGTCCTCCTTGTCATAAGCTTGAACTCTGCACGTGTATGGAGCAATTCATGACAACGAGCCAAGAACATGATGAACTGACCCATGAATACCAAACACTGAATTTTTAACATGACGTCCTATTATTAACCCTAATTTGTGGACATGGCCATAACCACTTTCAATCATTTTTTGACTAGAATGCAAAGGGCAGATATTACTTAATACAAGAGGAAATATATTTGTCAACAAAAGGGGGAAAAAACTATAGCAAGAGAGTTAAAATTTCCTGTATAATGAGTTCATGTGCCTTTTTGGCATTTGAATTTGTTTGAATGTAGCATTTCCTACAATGCTCAATTCATTGTACATGTTTTATTGTGGATTCTATTGCAACAGTTTTTCATACCATTTTATTTTATATTTTAATTTTACAGTTCCTCAGAATAGCATTTATGGATTCTCTTTTCATTCTCACAACAGCACTATGGAGTAAGATACATTAAGACACAACTGTATTTTATTTGTTTGTTTATTTATCACATTTTTCCACCACCATCTCAACAATGACTCTGGGCGGTTAACATGTTATCTAATGCATTATAACATAATATGGTAATCCTTTTTAGCTGTAAAAACAGCTAAACAAACACTGTCTTTTCTAAAGCTATCCAGTATTACAGCTAAATTGACCGATGAACCCTAACTCTGGTCTTAATAGTTCATCATAATAGCACAAACTGTGCACATGTAAATTCCCTTTTTTAATTGGACTTTTGTGTCATCAGAGTTCAGAGTTAGTGGAAGTCTAAAGGAGTACAATAGACTTCTGACAGATGTTTCCCCATTTCCTGAATGTATGTGGATGGTGGGGCCTGGCCCAGTATCCCTTATTTTTCGATATGATTCCAATTCAAATCAGCATTTGAGTGACCAACAAGACACTTTGACAATTGATTATCATTTCTTTCATTTTCATCTTACTATTCATCTACAAATCTTGAGAACATTTATCTATGTAACCTTTACATATGTGTGTCATAAAATTTACAAGTTTAAATTGAAACATTTTCTTCAATTAGGACTGCAATATGCAAAACAAGAAAAAAAAAATAGAGGGATAACTATAAAGCACATAGGTATAAATGAACCCAAAGAATACAAACCAATAGTCATTCTTTCCCAAAGATATTTAGTTCTTGCTTTGCTAGCTGGTCAAAATGCCTCCCATTTTTATAAAATTTGAAATATGGATGATAATAATTAAATCTAATAATTTTCTTATAACTGTCCATCATAATCTGTGTCTGTAAGTAATTTGTTGATAAATCACAAGTAACATCAGGTCTTTAATCCATTGAGTAATTGAGGCCATAAATTAATCTTTGAAGTCTGTTAAGAAAATTGGCATGGAGAATCCATTTTTGTTATGTCCAGCTATCAATTTCAATGAAGTATCCACATACTTCCAAAGAATATGGATGCCCAAAAGTATTAAATATTCTGCTTCAGAATTTCTTCTTGCTCTGGAAAATCATAGTGAGCTTTATGTCAAAAAGATACTTGGATCATTCAATAGAAATGAACCTTTCAAATATTAGTCTTATAGAATGCACATATCCATGAAATGCTATGAGACAAATCTGGGCGAAGGCCTTTTTTTTACTAATTGGAAGGATAGATTAGCTTTCAGTGTTCAAAAAAATAGACTGGAAATCACTTTGCCCATTCAATAGCTGTTACAACCTACTTAAAATGGGCATAAATGAGTGAGGAGAGAAAGGCATTATTTTTTTTTATCAAAGGTAAACAGAAACAATTCAGTATATTTATGAAAATGGCTAATATGGACAAATCTATTAATTTCATGCCCAGCTTTTCATCTTTAATGTTTGTCAATATACCTTCTAGTGAGTGGGATTAGGACATGTTGGCCTGGAAGGTAGTCGCTAGATAAGAGACCTTACCTTGCATAGAATAGTGTGATCATATTAGAGATAAAATCAGGCTTTGGTTGTGCTTGTGATATATTGATTGAATATGACTTTTTACTGTCATTACAGTTAGCAAGGAATGCTGCATGTAGAAATGGTAAACTTAGTCTGTGAAACTAAGGGGAAGGGGAAGGATATAATAAAAATAAAAGAAGGTTGTCTGACACTGTGGAGTACAAGTGTTGAATTCATACAAGGAAGCAAAGGTGTAGGTTTAATAATGAATGAAAGGGCTAAAATGTTAGTTGAAACTTATATGTTCCTGTTCTTTACATTGATAGATATTCAAAGGTCGCTTTATGTTACATTACTGTGAATGGTAATAATGAAGATATCTGTAATGGGTCTGGGGAAAATTGTGCCACACTCTGAATGAATATGACCTAAGACAAAATTATTTGTTAGGTGACATGACTAGACAGTGGGAATACAGGTGGTCCTCACTGAATGACCACTTGTTCAGTGACCATTTGAAGTTACAATGGCACTGAATGAGTGGTACTTACAACCAACCCTCAAAGTTCTGGCTGTGCAGTATCCCTGCAGTCACATGATCATGATCCAGTTGCTTGGCAATTGGCTTGCATTACAACGTTGCAGGGTCCTATGGTCACATAATCACCATTTGTGACCTTCACTGCCAGCTTCTGATAAGCAAAGTCAATGGAGGAGGTCGCAAATGTGACATCCTGTTTAATGATGGCATGGGATTCGCTTAACAACAGCAACTGGAAGTGCCAGAACTGCTGTCGCTAAGCAATAGAAAAAGCACACCTTGAGTCATATCATATCATATTGTTTAATAAAGGAGAAGGGCATACCCACCCTGTTGGATGTTGTGAAATGGGCAGAAATAATTGGAGACAGGTGGTCTCACAAATAACCATGTAACTTGTGCCATGAAGGGCTTTGTAGATGACAACCAGCTCCTTGAATTGTACCCAAAAGTTTATTGAGAGCCAGCACAGCTTGCAAAGTAGTGGTTTTACACAAGCATACCGAGATGTGTCCCTAACTACTCATCCTGTTTCATTCGGGACCAGTTGTATCTTCTGAGTGTTCTTCAAGCACAGCCCCATATACAGTACATTGCAGTAATCAGGATGAGAGTCAACCAAGACATGAGTGTCTGTGCAACAGGCCTCCTTATCCAGGAACAAGCAGAATTGGTACACAAAATGCTCCCCCCCTACCCACATATCACACCACATCTCTGATTCATGTCTCATTTCATTGGGGCAACTGAAGGCATAAAACAACATTCAAATCCTTTCTAAGAACAAGGCAATGTAAAGGTATTGCTGCCCTCCATTTCTTACTTGCAGTGACAGCTGCCACCACTATTTTAGTTGCCACCAGTCTGCCAAAAATCAGTGGCACCTCCATCCCAGCACTAAGTACCACTGGGAAGCGGATCATTGGTCCTGCTGCCATTCTATTGCCAACTCTCTAAACAGCACACCCAGCAGTCTCCTCCAGGTTTCAGGTTACCACCATTTGGGGCCACTCTGGAGACCATCCTGTGGACTCTGGATGTTATCATCTCTTACAGCTGTCATGAAGTTCTATGACATCAGCCTGCAGTTCAGGGTATCCAAGGACCCTTCTAACTTTCCTTGATCCTCCACAACATTCCCATGCCATTTGCAAAATCCCTTGCCACCAATCTCCTGTGACCCATCACTACTGTAACTTTCACTCAGCCTCAGCACATTACAAAATGGCAAAACATTATATCTGTGCATAATTATTGGAAGAGTGTCATAATTGCTTTTCTATACAAAGATATAGTTAGCAAGAGTGATTTATTTATTTATTTATTTATTTATTTATTTATTTATTTATTTATTTATTTATTGAATTTCTGTGCCACCCATCTTGTGTACGATGTCTCTGGATGGCTTACAAATACTAAAAATAGCAAGTCACTAATATAATTGAATATAAATACATAAAAAATACAAATACAAAGTCAAAAATATAAGATAGAGAGTATAAAATATACAATTCAAGATGGGAAGCTCTTAATCTTCTCAACCTCATGGGGCCAACCGCCCCATGAATGGCTGTCCCCCCTCCCATCCCAGGCCAGATTGCATAGCCATGATTTTAATCCCTTCTGAAAGGCCGGGAGAGTGCGGGCCTGTCTTACCCCCAGGGGTAGCTTGTTCCAAAGGGCGGATGCTATGGCAGAGAAGGCCCTCTTCCTGGACCCTACCAATTGGCAATCCCTCATGGACAGGGTCCATAGCATGCCCCCTCTGCCTAACCAGGTGGAACGGATCGAGGTAAATGGAATGAGGCAGTCCCTCAGGTAACCTGGACCCATGCCATGCAAAAACTACATGGGGATTCATTTGATAAGTCTGCCCAGGAAGGTGTTTGACAGACTTCTCATTGGCATGATACAAGAAGTAACTGTGAGCAAAATTTGGAAGTGCAATATAGCTTTATTACAGGTGCTGGGTATGCAAATATTTACTATTCAGCAGGCAATTGAGAAAGGTAGGAATGTGATTACACATAATTATTTTCTCATTCTATTCATATTCCATCTCAAATATAAACATTAATCATGGAGTATCAAACACTTATAAAAGAAATGGAGATTTCTTTAAAAAAATAGCATTTTTCCCACATCAGTTGTCTTTGCTCTTTCTAGAGAAAAAAAAAAGGAATGAATGTCATCTGTCCTGCATAATCGGTGCATTCCTCTTCCTCTCAATATAACAAGCAACTGTATGTCTTCTCCTTAGGGCATGAAATTAGCTGGTTGCTGGTTCTGGAATTGAATAGGCAACCCACAGTTGTATTTCCTGCTTTATGTTTTTTTATGGGGCGCTGATTGGCTTTGGGCAGTTCACCTATGACGTTTTCCAGAGGTGTTATGTTATATTGGATAACTAAGACCTTGGTCTTAATTGTGTGGATAGTGTTGGTAATTTTAAGATTTGGACTAGACAGGTGAGGCACATTACTACAGTATGTAACTCATAAATGCATTTTCCTGATAAACTGTGATAAAGTAGATAAGTTGAAAGCTATCTCAACATGGCTTTATGGTAAAAAATAATAATAAATGAAGATTTGCTTGGTATGATACTTAGAGGCCAGGGTGGAATTGCCCCAAAACCCTTGCCAGGCAAATGACACGAACAAATGCTATTTCATCGTAGTATGTTATTGGGGATTATGGATAATTGAAGTCCAACATCTCTGGAGACCGCCAGCAAGAAGAAAACTGTGCATGTACTCTCTGTGTACTGTTCTTCACTTATGCCCTATACTTAGTTTTCATACCCAGTTTGGGAGCCATGCTCGTGATTCATGACATTGGATGGGGCTGAAATTTTTGTATCCATTTTTCAGTTTTGGTCAGTGTTAAATAGCAAAATAGATGCCTTCAGATTTCAAACTGTTTTTATGCTTTGACCTTCAAATTGAAAAGATAAGGGTTCCTGAGAAGGAAATAAGTACCTTAAACCTTCTAAAAACCACATACTGCTAAGATTGGTCCAAATATTTTGGCTTCATACACTGTGGGGAGTAATGAAGGCCTAAGACAGAGTGATTGGGGCCAGGACTGTCTTTACTTTGGCTAGCTTATGTGTCTTATAAAAGCCCCATCTTCCTCTTATGTCTGTCTCTTTAAAACTGGAAAAACAGTTTTAAATAAATAAGCTGTAGTTAATTAAGATTGGAGATTTTTATAGTTTGGTAAGTTTGTAGATTGTTCAGCTTAATTCTTCCAAACATCTAGAAGAGTTCTGAGTTGCACTCTTTAGCCTGCTTCTGGGTTAGTCTACGTGTATGTCTTGCATTCAGTGTGCAAGTTTTCATTTTTCAAAAATGCATAGTTTCAGATACTTAAAATTATTAAGACTCCTGCAAATAGTAAAAAGGAAATTAACTCTTCTCTACTGCAGAGCTAGCAAAATAACTTACTAAAAAGAAGAAAGCATGGGCATTAAGGAGGATTCCAACATAAAACAAGAACTAGGTTCTGGGAAAGATATTCCTGAAAGGAAAGATATTCCAGGAAAGGAATTGTTTAAATTCCCCTCTCTACCACTGCTGCATTCCTAGAATATCAGTCCCATATAAACAGTTGTAATAAAAGTAGGCTCAGTGTACCGTGGTTACTTCAATAACATACAATGAAACCTCTCTGAGGTGACATTTCTCTTGTCGATAACAGTTGGCTACTTGCTGAATATTGTTGTTGTTGTCCTCAGTTCTGATAAGTTCATATAGGTGACTCATTTGGTTGGGATTTGTCCTTATAAAAACCTGGCAACTACTGGATGATACCAGTCATTTTTCTTCTTCTTCTCACTGGGTAAGTGTATCTGCTAAGCAGCAGCTTTCCTTTCTGCTAATATGCAGAAAATAAATGCCTGTCCTTCAAGAATCTGAATATATGTTTCCTATTATTCCAGAGGCAATCACAGAAGGAGAAAAATATCCCATGGCATGCTGCCCAAGAGAACACGTTATAACAGTAGTTTAGTTGATAACATCTTTAACCACAGAAGTTACCAGAGACTTGTCAGATGTTTTCATTTCACAACAATGCTGAAAGTTTTTTAAGGGCATGAAACAAATCCCAGAATCCTCTCCAGATATTTGTTTTAAAGAGATGACTGGGAAAACATGATTTTATTTAAATACATGGTGCTGATAAGTTTTTTTTTTCCTAAAAAAAAAAGCCCATTTAGTCACTATTATCCAGTATAGACTTTTTTTTAACAAGGTGCCTTCCAGATGTATTGGGATTGGAATTTTCAAATTTCAGGGTGTTGTAGTCCTAATGCATATGAAATACAGCCCATTATCATTTACCTCCAGAGTATAATTTACTGTTTTAGGTTTCACTGAAACATGTTTTCTGAAAGTTTAGTTTCCTAAACATACCATCTTTGGGGAAAAAAATGGATAGAAACCCCCAACACAAATGCACAAGAACAGTGGTTTTGCTGGGGACAGCAAGATTAAGTATGCATAGATTCACAGAAATTGGGTTTTGTTCTTGTTTTCTCCCTTCCTTCCTTTTGTCCTTCCATTTTACTAAAGGAATATTTTATAATTTGCGAAGTATAATAATGTTCTATTGGTTTTCAGTAAGATATGTATATAAGAAAAAACTAAAAGTAATTATTTTTAGGAAATATTTTGTTGTTCATCATTTTAGTAACATAATCTAAGGCAGCTTTCCCCAAGATGTATTGGGCTACAATTCCCATCATTCAACCAGCATATCTTTTTCATACAATGATGAGAAGGCAAGAAACAGGCATTGAAAATATGAAAGAATTCTACCTCAGCCCACGTTTCTTGAATTGTTTATATTCAAAGCAATGGATGGAGAGAGAAATGAAGGCCTTAGAGGGAAGAGCAATGAAGAAATATGGATAGGGCCAATTCACCAATATGAGAAGGACCAAGAAAACTCCTTCTCAGATTACTGAACAAAAACTTTTTTTTCCAATTTTTAGCAGTTGTGATTAAAAGAAAATATGAACTACAAGAAAGAAGATAACACTGATTAAAAACTCAGTTCTAAAATTAAATATCTAGAATTGTATTTAAAATAACACTAAGAAAATAACAATTAAGGCATAACTACTTAGGACAAAACTCGATTGAACTCAGTGTTGCTTAATGCTGACTATATACATTTAGACTTTATAATCTAGATTTTAATAGACATTTTTCTGCTAAAAGAAATGTAAACTTTAAATGTAATAGAGTATTTCAAAAGTATGTTATAATTTAAATTTGGTAGCATGAATCTTTGGATTTCTTCCAAAGATTCAGAAATAAATTATTTTTTCTTTCTTTTGTTTTCCTTGTACTAACTTGTCACAAGCAGGAGGAAACTCAAAAGACTCATTATTACCAGATTCATTTCCCATACCTGGAGGTTTCTTTGGCTTCCCAGCAGGTGATGTTGTTTCTTTTGCTCTGTAGCTATCAAAGACATTCTATGCATTCCTTCTTCCTGCACATAAACTCCTCTGCCTCTCCATCTGTTTGCATCATAGGCAGGTATTCCTCTAATCCTTTTTCAGTTTGTATTTCTCTAGGGCAGTGTTCTTCAACCTTGGCAACTTTAAGATGTGTGGACTTCAACTCCCAGAATTCCACAGCCATCAACCAGGATTCCATGAAACCCTAGGGTTCCACTAGAGATCTCTAGGGGTTCCATGGGAGATTTATTTTAAAAAAAATATTTCAAATTCAGGCTACTTTACATTAAAGAGGTGTAAGTTTCATTCTTTATTTTTAGTTTAAGAACACTGTTAATACATATATACAGGCATAAATGTGAAACAAATATAATAATTTTGTAACTTCTGGCCTATATGTGCAAGGGTTCCCTGAGGCCTGAAAAATATTTCAAGGGTTCCTCCAGGGTCAAAAAGTTGAGAAAGGCTTCTCTAGGGGCTATATACATAAATCCCTAATCATGACAGTTTATAACAATTCATGAAAGTCTAGAGAATAGAAACAGTGGCATTAGTAGTAGGAGAAGCAGCAGAAGTAAAACATCAACAAAAACAGCACAGCAGATTCACAGCAGAACAAGTATAGCAGAAATTAAAATTATGAGAAAATCAAAGTATGTTTGCCTATCTCAAAAAGACATTGGGTGAATTTACATAACACACTAAACCATAATGCAGTTTGGTTGGTTCTAAGTTAATACGTTGAATGAGCTAAATTATTAAGTTTGTAAACCATTATTTATAGCTTAGTATGAACCTCTTTGAGTCTTATTTAACAAACTATGGCTAAGTGTGTGATATAAATCTAAATAAACCTATATGTGAAATAATGACCTTCTCCCATACTAAAATTTTAGTGCAAAAGTAGGAATTTATCATCAGTGCATTTAAAATAAGAGGTAATATTGATTGTGTTTGTTTGAAGTTGTATATTGCCTCAGAAGACCAGACAAGAATCAATGGGTTAAAGTTATGAGAGGGAAGGCTCAGGCTAGATGTCAGGAGGATCTATCTGTTCATACAAGCTGTCAGTGGAGTAGGTTGAGCACCAGGTGATCTGATAAGTTCTCCTTCACTAAAGATTTCAGATAGAAACTAGATGATCATCTGTCAAGAGATACTCTAGTGCAGGGTTCCTCAACCTTGGCAACTCTAAGCTGTGCTGGCTGGGGAATTCTGGGAGTTGAAGTCTGCACAGCTTAAGAGTTGCCAAGGTTGAGGAACCCTGCTCTAGTGATTCTGCAACATAGGATTATTGTCCTGAAGCCCAGAGAACTGACCACAAGGTATGTACAACAAATCTGGGCTACCTCTCTTCCAAGAAATTCATAAGTGAATTCTTTCCTAAACTGATCAATATTTTTGTCTGGATTCCTATTAAAAATCTGGTTCTAAACTACTAGAAAACAAATCATTTTTTTGAGGATGGACCTTACTCTGCCCCATATGACTCTTGATTCCCAGCCTCCAAACTGCCTTTAGCCTGAGTATATTGGTACCTACCAATACAACAAAACACATTCCCTCAAGTACTGATGTGCCTTGACTGTGTATAATATTTTCCTATAATATTTTCCTATAAACATATCTACAAAGGAACTCAAACTGTCCACCATAAAAGCTGGTGATGCAACTGGTAATCTTGAAAAAGTCAGTGTCAGTTCTGTATTATATTCCCACTGTATTTTGTCCAGTCCTTCCCTTTTTTCTATAAATGCATTCTATTAAACTGTTAATAATGTTCTTTTTCTTGTCCATAGATATAGTAGATAATGCAGTCGTATTATCTACCTGAGCCTTTAAGCCTGAAATGTAGTCATCCTAAGAAAATTTAATCATTTCATTTCCTGTCTTGTCAGTACTATCATTTATTTTTCATCTGTCCACCAAGCCTCAACTTTTCTCAGCACAAATGATCTTATTCTTTTCTATTGGAACATCCTGTGTATATAAGGGTAATTGATACTTTTCTACTTGCTGTGGAATAAGACATAACATTGTTTAAAACTACTTTGAGAATTGCTAACTCTATCTCTATGTCATATAAGTAAAGCATATATGACAACTTGCCTGTAGCAAGCTTATCTGAAATATAGCCAGAAACAAGATGAATTAAGAAATAACATCAATACAGCCTTAAGGAAAAAAAAAAGCCTTGTAACTTAAAGCTGGTAGATGACATTTTCTTTTTTAAAAAAGGATACATTAACAATTCTGTAATAAATATTGAATGTAATGCTTTGAAATCACTATTTAAAATGGATTCCATAAATCTCAATTTCATCATGTTTGAAAGAATTGCCATTTGGAGTTTCTCTTAACATAAGGTTTTAATATATTAACCCTTACTGACTTGTTAAATATGGATAGAACTTTTTGATGTGATAAACACTCTTGATAATGGTTTATTTTGTCTTCTTATTACAATGGCTGCCTTTGTTAATTAATATTTAATATTGACTTGATTTTAATAATTTATCATTTATTTATTTTTTCAAATTGCTAAGGATGCCTGACTCAATAATAACTCTGGGTAGTAAACAATAATAAAAACAGTTGGAAACAATGTAACAAATAAAAACAATACATGGTCAGTAAGAGCAATAAAGCACACAGCCTAAAGAGAAAACATTCCCATAAAAGGCCCATCACATATTTTCTGGCCTAGGGCCAGGGGAAGACCCAAGTTTATAAGGCCTGTTTAAACAAGATCAGAATAGGGACTCAGCAAATCTCTGGGAGGATGCTGTTCCACAGGCAGGAGATCAAAGGCTTTGATTATTTTTACATGCAGCCCTAATTTAGTGTTCCTTCAAAATTTTTACTTCATTAGATATAGGTTGAAAATAACTTTTTTATTTTTATTTTATTTTTCTCTGTCTCTTTCAAATGCTATGACTTTAGGTTTTATGGCCAGGGTAGCACTATTTATGGATAAATCACAAATCATTTATATAATATAAATATATGTTTAAAAGGGGAGAAAGAAAAACATTAAAAGAAAAAAAGACATGGAATACTATTGATCAGTCTTTCAGCAGAGTACCAATATACATATAAAAAGTAAACACAGATCCTGGTGTTGTACTCAGCAGCAACTGCAGCAGCAAACTGCAATGACACCAATATGACAGCACACACAATAGCATCATTGTAGAAATGCCACCAATGTATACACAAGTATATGTGTGTATAGTTTACAAGTATGTAAATTTGTGTATGAGATTCATATATGTACCGTCATTCTCCCACTACCTATTAGCTACCTTAAGAGTATTTTCAATCATTTTTTCTGGGGGGAAAAAAAGACCTAGAATTATTAGAAATTAGAAAGTAGACCTAGAATTATTTAAAACATCTATTGATCTTGGCAACAGTTCAGGAATTAAAGCACATAGATCAAATACTGAATGTAAAAGATACTTTAATTAAATATTTTGAAATTTCTGATAATTTGGATTTATATCCTAATCCATATTAACATACATTTCCAGTTATTCTGGCCATGAGATTATATTAACCTTCAGTTTGCTTTTGGGATGATTCCCTGCCATTATTATTCAAACAGTTCCTCCCACCCGCACATGCATGGCAACTGTCTTTGTTTAAATAACAACAATGTATCAACTTTCTAAAACTTCCCTCTGTCTGCAAAGCCTAGAAAAGTCAGTGGAAGTCCATGTCCCTTGGACTTACAGTTATTTCAGTGTGGCAGCCACGGGGTGTTGTAACATATCCTGATCCTGTTATGAACTGCAACATGAGCACATTTATGATAGATATTTCAATCAGCAGGAAGTAACAGAAAGACTCCAGTAGCTCTTTTTCATCCCAAATCACTGTAAATTCCAAATTCAGGACCAACCTAAGGATCTAGAAAATAACCTTCCATACATACAGCCAAATGAGTACAGGTGTTTATGATTTGAGTCCGAACTATGCCAGAGTTTTTGTTCTCCTTTTTCCATGATGCTTTTATAGGTTGGGAGCAAAGCAAGCACAGACAGAGGAAATTGGAATTTGAAAAAATCTTAGATGAGGAAAGGTTGCCTTGCCAGGAAATGTGAGTTTTTCTTTGGTTTTAAAAATGCCCATGCATTTGTTCACTTCCTCACTTCAATATTCTTACTTCCTGTTCTGTTCATATGAAACTGTGATTCTAGAAGTAAATTCTGAGAGGTAGGAAAAAAGACATTTTAATATGGATAAAATTAATTCATAGGATGATCTCTGTAGCTAGGCTAAGCACTTCTCTATTTCAAGCATTCAGCATGAGGAAAGTTCAATTATCATAGATCCAAAGCAGCCAATCATCTTCTTAACATTATCCCCATAAAGAGAAATAAACATTTTAGTCATTTTTCTCAACAAAATACACAGTTTCTGCATTCAGGCAACTCAACAGAACTCAATCATTTAAGTATTGTGGGTGTCTGACCAGAAGAATCTCAGACCCTAATTTGTTCTTTTACAAATTTGGCTGATACAGTAAAACATTTCTTGTAGTTCGATCCTGCTTCACAGAGATAAAGCTGGAACTTTCTAGACTAATAGTGCCATACCTGATTTGTCTCTAGCAGACAAGGGCAATCTGAAGAAAAATCTTTCTTCCTCACTACTCCTGACTAGCATCTGTAACCACTGACCTACTGCTTGGGATTAGCAGTTTAGTAACAACTGGAAGCCCATTTGTTCCCAAGCTGTGCCTAGAATAATGAATGTTTAAGCATTCAGAAAAGCATTGACTGCCATCTTTTTAGTTCACTTTATAATCCATGATCAATAAACCACCAGTCCATTAAGGGCATCAGCAGGATTCAGTTGGTCTATCTGCTAGGAATAAACAAAGGACGCGATTATAGTACTTTTTGCCAAGCTTGAGTAAAAAGGAATAATTTAATTAATCCTTCCTGTCATTGAAGGTATGAAAAATCAGAGATTACATTCCAGATACTTTTCATGTAGGAATAACAGCCAGATTTATAATTCTGATTCTAATTCTAATCACTGATATGCTCCTTCCCCAAACTAAACTGAAATATGAAGCAGGCTAATGAAGTTGTTGTTCAGAGCAGATTAAGTTCAAAATAGTAGCAGAGGCTGACTATTTTCTAAACTCTGTTTTTAAGTGAAATGATCTGGACATGGCCTAAAGCAGGATTTAAACATTGTTTCAATGAGTTATTATACAACCATCAAGAACAGGCAGAATCAGGATGAACAGAAACATTTCTCATGAGTGTTTTTCAGTTATGATGATTGGGCAATAGCATTTTGTTTTAGATTCCTCAGCATTTCAGTTTCATACACAACTGTTTAAGTTGCCTGCTGTCATAAAACTGTAAAGTTAACATTTCATCCAAAGTTTTAATGTGCAAAATCAAGACTTTGCTGAAAGAAATAGCTGTAATGAGATATGGGAGAAAAATCAAGATGAAAACATAGTTTATTTTTTTAAAATACCTTAAATATTTGGGTGGGGTGCTTTGTCTTGATTCACTTTTGTATTAAGTGTAATCAACTCATATAGTGCTACACTTTTTACCCAAATAAGGACATTAAATGGATTTTAAAAAGCTTGCCCAGTTTTGATCAATTTGCCTTTTTCCCATTTTCATGGAAATGTGGGCCTCCAAGCATTCAGAGTGGTTTGGGAAAAATCAGACAATTATTTCATGAATGTCTTTCCATTTACTAATCTTTGGATTTCTTGGTGTCTTTATAGTTTGCACAGTAACATTTTGATAAGGATATCAGTGGGAAATATATATCAATGAGAGCAAATCATTAATCACATGAATTACTAACACTTATGAGAGCACTCTATGCTTCACGGCGCATAACCAAAATGACAAAAATAATGCTTACTGTAAGTTCTTAAATCTTCAGCCAAGGCATTTATATACAGAAGCACAGAATTTCCACTTATATTTTTGTGTTTGCTTCAGATTGACTTAAGAGTTTCAAAAGAATTGGATAGTTACCAAGACAATGCCACTGAAAAAAGATTTATTAAACTAGAATAATAAAGACTGGACCCTAAAATATTCTTATACCATCTCTTTGAACAGATTCAGTTTTGTAAATAGCACTGACTCAGATTCAACTTTGTGCTGCATCACCTAAGGACCCTCCCTGTGAGAAAAAAATGTTTTGATTGGAAAAGGCTTAAAAAACTGCACCATTACAATTCAAGCCCAGCCACTTTTGGATTTATTGTGACATCACATGCATGACAAAAGAAGCAGAGCATATATCACACCAGCACAACTGGTGGCACATCTTGGTGAAAAGCAACATGATCCCACAGTGCCCATGAACAGCTTCAAACAAATTTGGAGCCCTAAAGCCACAACTGCATTAAAAGAAAAACAAACATCACAGAAAATACTTCATGAGTTTATTACATATCTTGTAGTTTGACCTCAAAATCATGTTTCATCTCCCCACCTTTCTAACAAAGCTGAAATTCCAAATACAGTATATCTAGTTGGACGTAAGTCTCAATGAACTCACTGAACTTAACTTACAGTCACCAAATCATGATGTTATTTTTTCATTTATTGATGGAATGCTAAGAAGTTTAAGAACCTGTGGAAAAAATCAAACGTTTTATTGAAAAAAAAATGCAATATTTTAAAATCTATTACAGGATGATCCATTTAGTTAAAATTGGTGGACAGTTTTTTAAAACTGAAAATGTCAATCATAATTTCTTTCTTTTTTTTCTGAGACAGTTTTCCTCCATTAAGCTGCCCCCCCCCCAAATCTGCATCATGACATATTGGATTCATAAGTATATTTTAAAATATTATTATCCAAATACGTATTACAATAATACTGAATGATTAATATGCTCAGTAAGCACAAAGAATTCTGGATTAATCAACAGAAAAGTAAATGCTGCCTAGATTCAGTTCTATCATTTAATTCAAGCCATCATCTTACAATATGGGATATTATCTTGTGCCAGTCTAGAAAACAATGTAGGTCACTGTCATCAAACAGATCTTTTACTGTGCTCACAATTGAAAAATATATTCTTCAATTACAAGGAACAAACTAACATTAAAAAACATGAACTTAGGAAAAGTTATTTTAAGCCAAAAGTGGTTGCTTAAAAACAAAACACACTAAGAATTACTAAATCATATAGCCCTTATTAAGAATTTTGACTTTTGTATCCATTAATTGTACCTCTAGAGACGTCTGAAAAAAATACAGATTTATATTATTTTGAATTTCTGTTATCAATGAATTTCTATCATTGCTGTGGTTTTCAAAAACTAGGTAAGTCTTTGCAAAAAAATTGGGAACTACATTTGGTGGGCCCTAGGACGTGGGCCTTTTCTGCTGTGGTGTCCGCACTGTGGAATCTTCTCCCCCTTGAGGTGAGGTTGGCTTCATCACTTCTGAGTTTCTGAAGGTCCCTCAAGACCTGGTTATGCCAGCAGGCTTGGAGAGAGACCTCAGGGGGCGGGTGAACTAGTGAGGTGGATCTGTTTTCTAGTTTTTAATGTTTTTAATAATTAATAATGATAATGGTTTTAGGTATTTATTAACTGTTTAGCTCTGTTCTGCGCCACCCAGAGTCACTGGTTTTGTGGGATGCGCAGCTATATAAATTAGACAAATAAATAAATAAACAAATAACAAAGACATTACAATGCCTTAAACCTTTTGCCATTGTAGTGTACCAAACCATGTTCCTATGAGAACATTATCATTTTTAAAAGTGTGTCTGTAAATAAGTCTAAACGTACAGCTAAGTGCCTAAACATATTTCTTAACATTGTTTGAAATGGTCATGATTTTTTTAAAAACAATATTCTAAGAATCTCTGTAGTGTTTATTCCAACACCACAGCAAGAGGTTTCTGTTGTTTCTCAGCTGGTGTCTTCTGCTGAGAATACATGTTTTCAACAAACTAACTTTATAAACTGAAACTGAGGTCTTTTTCCATTTTAGAAAGATTAAGTGAAAAGCCTCAGCAATTACAAAGAATATTCTACTTAAAACATACTCAGTTACAAAATTATTTTGTTATGTGCTGCTGCACATTAGTGTTGATTCTGAAGCTTCAATTACCTATTGATTTTGGTATTAATATGTTTGCCCATAATTTATAAGCATTCCTCATTCTTCCCTCTAGTAAGTGTATGTTTTCAAAATGAAACATTCTGTTAGTGCTGGAGGTTTTGGCAAATCCAGCATGCCTCATTAACACGTAAGTTGCCCCACAATGCAACTCAAAGGAAGCTGTTTGTTGCCACTCCCACCTCCTCTTTCTCTTTCCATCTTGTCCATGCAGGGGGAGGCAGCATGGATGCTGCTCTCTTCATCAGGGCCATGTGCTTGGGCCTTGATGAGGGATTCTGCCCCTTTCTTTCACATACCTCTTGGCAGCTCTAGGGCTGAGAGTTTAGGGCAGACTATGTAATTAGAAAGAAAAGAAGAACAAAGGAACTTCATCTTTTTCCACCAAGATGGATGTAGCAGAAGCAACAACAAATAAAGTCAGTAAGCTTCTTTTTACTTCTTAACCTAATGTGTCTAAGCGTGTGATTCTTTATGCTTGGGAGGGCTGAATGTGTAAGATCCATAACCTGTGTTTCTCTGGCATGCTCATTGAAGCTATCTAAGATAATTTTCTTTTTCTGTCCCAGCTTCTAAGCTGTGTTATAAGATCTGCTCCATTTCAGTGGTTCTAGCAGGCTGCTGAATTAGCTTCAGTTAGGAACTAGAATTTAAACTGGCTTTGAAAGTAAGCATGTAAGGGAAAATAAACACGTACAAACATGGTCTCTAATCTCCAAATAGAACAAGATCAGTTTATGATTAAAACTGCATGAAGGGAAGTGTGAGGACCTACTTTTTGAGCGTTCCCTCTCTTTATATTCCCATCCCTATTACCTATCCAGACAATTTAGATAGATCTTCTCTAACCTTCCATTGTTCTCAGTTGTGCAAGGCGTATACAGTAAGTGTGGAACAGCCTTCTCACTGCAACAGTTACTCATCCAACACATGCAGGGTGACAAGGCAGCAATAAAAGCTAGTATACAACTTGCAAGTTGTCACAGATTGGAACTTCACTGAGGAATGTAGAATAAATTAATATTTGGAGTTAAGATAGAAAAAAGCTCATAGAATTTTATAAATTCTTTCATAATAATTTAGTAGCATCCATCTTCTATATTGTCCTATATTATAAAGTTTGCCTTTCAATATTTTGCCTCTAATTTGGATAATTTTATTGATTACACTCTTTTTAGTTTTATGTAATTTAAAGTTATATAAATTGAGATTGAACATATACATGCAGGATTGATTTCCTTTAAAATAACATATAAATAATAAAATTCAGCTTTCCCTTACCTGACACATTCCAGATGAGTTGGTCTATAATTGCCATTATTCAGAGCTTATAGTCATTTTCTCTATTCTGTACATCTGAAAGAAACAGCTTACTGTCCTGTGTGACATGTAAAGATTACCTGGCTTGGAGTGGGTGAGATTTGAGGGTTTTTCCCCCCTCTTTTTAAATTTTAATTGAGCTTTTTCATATTGGACATTTTATTTTGTCAATTTAGTAGGCAAATTTAGGTGTTACTAATTTTATCCTTTTCAATAGAAAGAGAAAGGGAGAGAGAGAGAATAATTGTGAGATGGAATGTGGTTTTACTGAGGAATAGGTTAGGAAAAATAGTAAGTTGTGGGCCATAGATAGTTCTTGTTGAAAGATAAGTAAAAATATTCATCTCAATTTTCTCTGTCAGTTGAGCTACCTGGAATGGCCTCTGTTTTCTCAGTGACTACTCACTGTGATACTTAATCAGGCATGTTTTAGATTTGGCAAAAAACAAAACTAACACACACACACACCCTAAAAAAACCCTATATTGATGCCAATGAAAGTTTTCTATATAGGAAGTACCTGCTTCAAAGAGGGGAAATTTAGTTAAAGCAGAGATAGCATGCTCTCTCTAGTCCATTTATTATTTGCAACAAACAAGCAAGAGGAATTATCCTGATAGAATAAACATTTATAGTAGTTTTGGTTCTGCATCCAGTGAAGATCACTGAAAATTCTCTTTCTATAAATATTCACCTAGTGGTTAGCTCTAACATTCTTCACTATGGGAAATTCAGAGAAAATGCTTAAAGACTAGAAATGTCAGCCAAAAAACCTTTTGCAGAAAGAAATTTCTCTTTCAAAAGGTAAGAAATCAAAGAAATATAATGGGGGTTTAAAATAAAATACCAGACAAGGAAAAAAAACACATGTTCTTTGGCTAACTTAGAGGTTTTGATTTTAATTATTCTTTAGATCATGCAGTCTTTTCATATACAGTATACTTCAAAGGGAAAATTAGCTTAAAAACAACCTAAATTACATGATTTTTGATAATTGGCAGCTTTATTTCAATGAACCATAGAAATAAGTTTGCTCAGTAAAAAGTTTGCAGTTAACGTGAAGGAACAAGCTGTTCCCTTGTGCCATGCAAAACTCAATTCAGTATCGATACAAGCGGAAGAGTTGTCATGCCACCTAACCGATCTCCAGGTTTCTGACAACAGTATCACCACCAAATGAAGCCAGAAAAATCTCCAAGCACATTCAGAAAGCCATCTGGATCCATCAGGAAGCTGGATTTGACTATTTTAACCGGTGCACGATAACTGAAAAGGTTTGGAGCAGCTGCCAGTCTAAAACTGACCAGACAATGATTGGTATGTAGCAGTGTGTTGAGATAGTGCTGCTAATGAGTTACTGTAAAACTTGGCCATTTATGCAGTATAGGAAAAAATGCTAGTAGGACTAAGTACGAGGTCCTATATCCTTTTGCATGACTGAGTTTTGCCTAAGCAAAGCCTATAGATATAGTATTTCCATAATAAACGGCAGACAATGCTGTATGTATAGGCATATTCAATAAGCTATTGTACATTAAAACTACACAATATTAAACATTCCTCATTGTTGGCTCTGTTATCCAAGGCTTCTGAGAGTTGTAGTTTGAATGCTAGAGAACACAAACAAGAGTTTCATCAGAGAGATGGATAGCTTTACAAATTAGATTAAGAAAAATTAATAAAAACTTAAAATATATTAGAATGTGTTACTCTTTTTATTTTATTAAAAACATTTTTCAATGTTTTTAGAAACTTTTAACATTTTAAGCAATTTTGTAATTTGCCCAGAGAACCACAATTGTTGGGTAGAATGGAAATACTATTATTTATACAATCATAGAAATTATACTTGTAAATATAAATGATATAATAATATTAATCCAGCCAATTAACAAATAATAGGTAAGCAAACTGTGTCTTTGCATGGTGTGTGAACTCAATCTGTACGGTTGATATTGTTCAGCTGTTCAATCCCTTTTAATTCTTTGTGAATCTAGGGGCATCATTTTGCAAACATGTCCAGTAACTGCTTCTTTGAGTTCTTGAAAACCGATGCTTAAATCATCAGGGATGGTATCTAGCATCTTCTTTTCTATCAGGCTCTTTTTCAATTGCCTTTGATATTACCAAGCATCAGGCTAAACTCCAATAAATCTTACCATTATGTTATATGGCTAAAATATTTTAAGTATTAGTTTAATTATTAGTGTTTCCATTAAGCAGTCTGGTTTTACTTCTTCTAGTAATCTAGCATAAATTATTTATTCTTCCTATGATAGAAGGAATTCTCAATAAAGCTAAAGCTGAAAAATCCAGGGCCTTGATGAGTTGTCAGTATGTGTCTACACTTTAATCTTTTAAAGTGTCATAGTCTTTATTCCACATAGCAGATATCTCCAGAGATTTCCATAGGCTCCTGCTGCATTGTCTACATTACAAAAGCAGCACTGTGTTCTTGAACCCTTAGTTCTGCTGCTTTGGGATGTGCATATGGCATTGTTATGCATATACAAAGGGGTGATGCTTGCCACACAGGGGTAAGGCTTGTTTCACCAGCCTGACCCATTTGATCCCTCCAAATGCTGCTATGCCTCTCTTTATTTCGTGGCTATAGTCACCATCCCTGTGAGTTTTTGAACCTAGGAAAATAAAAATCTGTTACTACTTCAACTTCTTCTCTGTCTATAATCTGAAATCAGAGTGGCCTCCTTTAATGCTTGGTTATGAATCTTTTGATTGTATAAATGATTAAAGAGTTATATTTTTAAAAATCATTTTTTCATTTATAGTGAGTAGATCTTCTGAAAAGCATACATATTTATATTTTTAGCATCCAGATTTTTATTCTTCTTACCCCACTTGAAGTCTGAATCAAAGTTTGAGTTCCTGTGTATATACTTGCAGAATAAGTGGTTCTTCAGCATTTTAGCACATACTATTTCCAGAAATAGTTCCACCCTAATATTAGTGGGTGACTAACTGGGCATGCCTCATGCAAGAATGTTACGCTGGTTACACTTGGATGAAAATACAAGCTTTTGACTAGCTCAGTGGGAAAAAAACAAGTGGATGGGTGAGGGAAGATCATGCTTCACAAATGATGCCTCTGTGTGTTTAACCAGAAAAAAATTAAACAAGGGAAATGTTAAATTAATTAATAATAACTGATTAAGACAACAGATAGCATATGTAACAAATGTGAGGAATATTAATTTGTGCATGTAAATCATTTATATGTTTTCATTAAGTATTATAAATCAAGTAAACAGAAAGGCATGTGCTACATGTGCTACAAGCTGTCTTTCTCTTGAACCATAGCAGAAGCTTGTATATGCTCTTAAGAGTATACATTTGCTTCAGAAAGAATGAAAAAGTTAAGTTTCAGATCTTAATTGTTCAAAATGAAAGCAATGAATACACAAGTGTTTATCATGTCCCATTTATATCCATTTAACACTAATTCAGAAAAGAAGAGGTTTATTCTTTTTTTTTAACTACCACCACTTGATTTTTCCAGAATTCCATGGGCAATTTATGTCTCAAGAAAAAAAAAATAGCTGCCATGAAAACTTGCATCTCTCCATTGCTATTTTCTTTTGTAATGCCCTTGATGACACAATGTTCATAAAATTCTAGGAAAATAAAATGGTTCTGAAACCACAGGTAGCACAGGCAAATACAAAAATAAAATACGAAAACCCACACATAATTTTTATATTCATTTATTTTTGTACATATAATTGAACAAAAATATCAGGTGACATATTTTGAGCCCTTGTCAAAGTTCTCCCTGCCACCAACTTTCTCAGAGCAATATGGGCTGAGGACAACACATGCATCATGATATCATCACAGAAATGATGCAACAATTTATATGATGATGTTACGTTAATTGCTACAAGAGCTTATGCTGAGGTAGCCTGTCATTCAAAAGTGGTACAAATAGGACTTTAGCCACAGCAGCAGTAGCTCTATAAAAATGTGTGTGTTTGGCTGCTTCAAAGTCAATAATTCCACAAATTACTCCTGAATGCACATTATTCATAAGTGTAAGAATACCACAGATTACTCTGAAAAATATCTCTGAATTTTTTTTCTTCTTTCTTTGAAACAATTTCAGAACCAAATTCTATTTCATTTAATTGAATGATAACTCATGAAAAGGGGGGAAAGAGAATTTTTCTGTCTGGCACTGTGAATGAATGGCGCATCATATTGAACTTTATATGTTATTAATATGATATGTTATTACCTAAAATGTACTTGGGAAAAGACTCACAGGAAGTTAGTTTAAGCTTAGTGTTAGTAATATTTTACTTTGAAAGTCTTATACCAATTAACTCTGGAATTTAAAGCAGTTCATGTTAGACTAAACAACTATGTACCACCAGAAGTTTCACATATGTTTTTCATTCCCCCCTCCCCCCTTGCTTGTGGTTTAGTGTAGTCACTGCATTTGATTGTGATTTGCACTTAAGTCACACTTTAAGGTTTCAACTTCGTTCTCGAGTTGTTTTTGTTGTTGTTGTTGTTGTTAAATTGTGTCTGATTCTTGGAGACTGCCTGGACAAGTCCTTGCAGTTTTCTTGGAGGTTTTTCAGAAGTAGTTTGCCATTGCCTCCTTCCTAGGGCTGAGAGAAAGTGACTGGCCCAAGTCCCAGTGTCTTCGTGCCTAAGGCAGGATTAGAACCCATGGTCTCCCAGTTTCTAGCCTGATGCCTTAACCACCAACCTGGCTCTCTAGTCTTGAGTGTAATGTCATTTTAAATTGGGAGATAAAGAATTTGACATGGAGGCCTTGTATTTCATGTTTTTTGAAAGTCCACCTGGCACTAATTTGAGCAAAATAAATAATGTTGTACCTTCTGTCTTTCCTGTTCCAACACAGAGTCTATGTCACATAAGCATCTATACACTATACACCATTCACACTTGACTAAAGATCTGTGCTTTGGAATAGAGGGAGGGCATATTTTTATAAATAGGGTGTTTGCTTTGGGGTTTTTCAGTCAAAACAAAGTGGCAAATAATTTTTGGAATGCAGTTGACCATTTTCAGCAAGCACATGCAGTCATGGGTAAAGAAAAAAGCAAAAAAACAAAAACCTAGTACTTGCGTGTACAAAAGCTTCAGTAGTGACCTGAGGACATTTATAAAGAACTGGCTATATTATGACAGCTAGACTTGTATGTTCCTCTTCTTTTTTCTAGAGATACAACTTTTTCTTCTCTGATGAATACACAGCTGGAGTAAGAACCAAAAAATGTATCATCTTAAAAATTTGAGTTCCTCAGCATTCTATATACAGAATAGTGCTGGTAAGGAGAGATGCTAATCTATCCTTGAAGACAGTAAATTGAACTTGAAAAGGAAAGTGCAAGTATGTGCAGAAGATGATAATTAAGAACTAGGCTTTGGACAGAGGAGGGGACTCTGAGCAGAAATTCAGGACCTTCAGTGGCTTTATCAAAAGAACCTCCACACATGACTGTGTTCCTAGCATACAAGGGACACTTGTGTAGAATTTAATTTAGCATCCCTCCCCCAGAACCATTTTTTAATATATTCACAATATTATATCTCTTTCTCTTTCTTGATCTATTTCTATATAACCATGCTGCCTTGCTTTTGATTTTTTTTTTAACTTTCAACTATGGCTTTAGTGGAAGAAATTTAGTAACCATAGTATCGTTCTTGGTGACCCTCTGTTATGGCTATGGTTTGTGGAAGGGGGAAAAATAAATAAAAGACCACAGGCCATTGCATATTATTTATAATTTATTTTTAATGTGCTTAGTACATTTCAACAATATAAGAGAAAGAAGGCAATTTATTTCCAAACGCTTATTTTTAATAGTTTTAAAATATACAGTTAATTACAACAGTGCAATAAGCATGCATTATCATTAGCACTGCATTTCAAAAATTATTAAGGGGATAATTTTTTATATAATCTGTTATAAAACACAATGGAAACTTTTTATTTAATTTATTAACAGTTATTAAAAGGTGAAATGAAAAGTAAATAAGTAATCTTAGCAACAGTATCATTGACAAGAAGTCTTAACGGTGACCTTATGAAAAAATAGTTCATTCCATAATTAGGTGAGTAATAAAGGAAAGAGTATCAGGCTGCTTTATGTAGCAAATTTGTGTTTTGGCTTTTCTCTGAATTTGTTCAACATTCAAAAGTTCACAGAGAGAGAGAGAGAGAGAAAAGATAAACCTGAAGAAAATATATAGTGAGAAAAGTTGCCTTTGCTACATTAAAATTCTGATTCATACGTAAAACAAAACTCCATCTGTACCTATATGTAGTGATCAATAATATTGTTTACTTGGGAAATACGAAAGTTATTTTATTGCTTATTTGGATTTTGTTTTTCTGTGACTGGACTTTTTAAAATTTAGCAAGACTCAACATATTATTTACTATATACCACATGTACTAACTTAAGAATCTGTACATACACAACTACCTTTCTCATTCCAATTGTAGTAGCAACTGTTATTTCTCATAGGTGATATATTCTGGTGCTATGCAAATAAATGTTTTTTAATCTGTATAAGATTAACCTGAATAAACTTTTAAGAGGAAAGAAATCTAACCAATAATAATAACCCACAATAACCATAATGATTATATTAATAATAAAAGAATAACCAGAATAACCCATAACCAAGGCAGTTATGCTGTTATATGTATTAATATAATTATTAATATTAATCATATTGCTGTGGCTTAATTTAAAAAGTTGTGTAAGTTTTGAGATCAAACCAACTTAAAAAGTAAAAATCAGGATGAGAATGATGGATGAGGTTTTGAAACATTTCTTCATTCAAACGTATTTTAAATTTCTTGCTACAACTATCTGTTGGATAAAAAATAAACCCTGTGAGGCTCAGCTAGAACCTGTCAAAAATGTATTCCTCAGATGCTGAAATTCACCAAAGAGCATGAATGAGTCACCAAGTCAATCACAGCTTGAAATTCAATATAAGGACACTGAACAATAGATAAATAAATGGCTAGGGTTTTCAAGGTCACTTGAGAATGCCAAGCTTATTTTTATCAAAAGCCATTTTCATTTTCCTTCTCCTGCTCCTTTCTCCTCCTCCTTTCTGGTTTTCTCTGAAGAAATAACCTATTCAAAAGTTAATCAAAATGTACAGTACATTTACTGGAATGGCATCAAATTAAAGCCACATTAATACTACTGAACACCAGAGAATTTACTTCTGCATAGATATATACAGTACAGGATTCTATCGTACAAAATAATAATAATAATACAATAATAATAAGCAGCTAGTGAACTCATTCACACATATTATCCTAGACTGTAGTTTTAAATGCCAACATGATATGTGTCAAACTAAGAGACAGATGTCCTAAAATTCTTCTTTATGTTTACAAATGACTACTATTTTGTGCTCCAACATGTTGACAATCCACCTTTGATACTACAAATGACATAATCATGATAGTATTATTTTTTGTTTTGCTAATTGTATTTAGATGTTTTGTCATTTTTTTTATAATCAGTAAATAAAAAAAATAAAAAATATATCTAGTCTTCCCCCCCAAAAAATATGATAGTATTCTTCTAACTGTATTTGAATTATTAGATGATTACATATATGAATAGAAACCAACCCACAATATGTAGGAGCAAAAGTGTTAACTATATACACAAAATAGTTGGAGCACATGAAAATGAGTATTTGAAACAGAAATTGAATCTGCTACCAGTCCCATATTATGATTAGAGTCAAGCAATTTGAGGCCCCAGTGCTTGGCTTCTGGAAATATTCTTTGGCAATTCTAGTGTTTTTAAAAATAGGGGACATGTTTAAGAATAACTGAGATACTTTTACGATGAAGAATTTATAACAATAGATGGGTTCATCTCAGAAGAACTGGGAATAGGGTCAAAGGTCCAAGATGGTGGCACAATCACATGATCAAAGCCCTACCTCTTTGTATGTGTGTTGAGGTTGCAATGCACATATAAATATGCTCTCAGTCACACAGTTGCACTCAACGTATTGGCCCCTTGCCTGGCCCATGAAGTTGCCCCTGACTGGAAACAATGTGTTTGGAAGCACCTTGTAAACTTGATCTGGAAGGCTTTAAACTAAGTGTGAGGGAGGGAGAAGACAGACTGGTAAATAGTATGATGTGAAGTACTGGGTACAGGACTGGCAAGGATATGAAGGATGTAGGAGAACCCAATAATGAGGGAATACAAAAAAGAATAGGTCAATTAATGTGACCCAATGGTTCTAGCATTTCTACAGAAAAGTAACACGGTGTATGGGTAATAATTAGATCTTTTAATGCAGAAAGGCAAATACAATTTAGTAGGCATAACTGAAACTGGAGGCATGAAACTTATGAATGGAACACAAGGATTGAACATTGTAAATTATTCTATATAGGCTAGAGAGAAGGGGACGAAGTATAGCATTATATGTGAAGAAAGTGAACACAAGTATTGAGTTCACAGGATTTTTGATATGAGGGTCCATTTGACCAATCTGGGTAAGAATACAAAGAAGAAGAAACAACAGTGATGTTATTGTGGAAGTAAAGTAGGACGGACTATCAAGGCAGGGATAAAATCTGGATAATGCCTTTCCACACCATAATGCAGATATTTCATGGAACAGAGACATAGTAATTATTTTAACTGCCTGATCATCTTTGGAAAATCAGCTTGGTTAAGACTTCAAGATGACATTTTCCAGAATGTTGAAGAAGAGACAAGAGAGTTGGTTTTCCTAAATCTGTTGGTTTTTTCTGATTGTCTTTTTTGATAGAGTGACCACTTTAATTGATCATGGGAGGTGGTGGACATAGGGGACTCCAACAAAGCATTCAACAAAGTTTCTTCATGAGAAGATGTAAAATATGGACTAGACTATGCTAACGTTAGATCTATCTAGAACTAGTTAAATAATCTTACTCAACATGTAAACGTAAATAGCTTCACATAAAGTTGGAGGAAAGTGTTGAATGGCATACCCCAAGATTATTCTAGGTCCTGTGCTGGTCAACATATTTACAAAAGATATGATGAGGATTGGAAAGTATGATTATTTAGCGACAACACAAAGATGGGGGACAGCAAAAATCTTATAAGAGAGTATCAACGTTCAGGAAGATTTTGACAGACTGGAACATTAGATAAAAACCTGCACTGTCCTCGCTTAACAATGGCAACTGGGACTGCTGGAATTGTCTCAGCTAAACAATATAGCCACATGACATTGTGCTTTTCCAATTGCTTTCATAAGCTGAGCACTACCTGTACTGGGCTGCATTAGCAGAAGTATCCTGTTATTTCATTCTTAAGTCTCATTTCTCTCAATATTGCAATGGTCAAACTGCACCTAATTGTGGACAGAGCACTTCGGAAACAAATTGGAGTGTGCCCAAAGGAGAGCAACTAAGGGGCCTGAAAGGAAGGGAAAGAAAGAATTACTACATTCTACAGCCAGTGCATCTCACTATCCCATTTATTTATCATTACTTTCTCCAACAAAGCTTCATTGTTAGTGGTGTTTCAACAGAGGCTAGATGACCACTACAGATGAATGCTCTAGTTGTGGATTCCTGCATTGGGCAGGGAAATTAACTAGATGATTTCTAAAATCCCTTCCAACCTTTTCATTCAATCATTCTATGTCAGAGTTCAGAACAAGTATTATGTTAAATTCAAATATACAAAGCTCCTTTAACAGACTCAAATTATTACCTATCTGCTTGAAAGACTCAAATTATTTTCTAACAAATTATGTCATCCATTAAATCTAAACCTGTCATGCAAGAAAAGCCATATATTTATAAATATCTCTACATATTTCTTAACTCAAAAATTGCAACCCATTTGAGAAAGGTGCATTCAAAAATAAGTGTATTTGATGAAAGCTGTATGCAGGGAAAATTGTATATAGAACTAATTATTGGTTTTCCTGCTTGCTATTTATAAAATGAAGCTTTGTTGGAGAAAGTAATGATAAATAAATGGGATGGTGAGATGCACTGGCTGTAGAATGGACTGTGCGTCTTTCAAACAACTTACAACAGAGTTGTATTTATTTCTACTCAGAAAAATGGAAAAAATAATACAACCTCAGAAGAAGATTATGCACTTTAATTTGTCAGTAAAAGGAATGTGACATAAATTAAATAGCAAGCAGTAAACAATCTTATGAAAAGATGATATGTAAAAAGCAAGCAGTTAAATGCCAGATTTTTCTATAAACAATAAAAACCAACAATTTAAAACAGCTCATTTCCCAGGCATTTTAGAATGATTAATAAATGTATTATTTCTCAGTTTAAGCTCAGTTTAATCAAGAGATGTCCACTCCGAAATGAGAAAATGTGAGTAACTGAAAACTAGAGTTACTAAATAATTACTAGTTATTGTGTAATATCCAAGTGTTTGTTTCTGGAACTTAGCTATTAAATACAAATGGCTTTTCTCCCTGCCCTGCAATCATTTCTCACAAGGCAAATCCTCAGAAGAAAAAAATAGAATGTTTCATTATAGAAGCTTGATTTGAGACCAGTTTGGGGACAAAAATGAAACACTGTCTGAACTCAGAGACCTCTACTGAGGAATCTCCCACATTCAACCAGAAAGAAGCTGTTTCTGTTCAATGAAAATGTAAGCTACAGCACTTCAAGAGACTTTCAAAATCAACTGATGAAGCCAAAGTGTCCTCTCTACTGAGGACATCAGCAGCTATATTGTTATTGGTAACTATATTATTTATATGTACAGCCTTCTTCTCAGAGGAAGTAGATATTATATACAGATCCCATATGAAAACTCTCAGGGCTGGGCCTGCTTAGTTTTAACCTATGAATGGTATTATAATGCCTTCTTTATATTAAGAATGTTGTAAATAAAGGCATTTAAAACTACAGAACTTGGTTAGTCCATGTTAGGCTTGTCTGTGAAAGGCTGGAATTGCAAATAGTTTGGAAAATATGCATGGAAATAATTGTCATTCGTAGGGGAAATGATTTGTGGCGTTTTTTCTCTTGTACACCTAAAATTATGCCGTTCACATTTATTTTATTTTATTGTTTTATTATATGGTCCCTTCTTTAGATAAAAGTCTTTCATGCTATATTTATTTAATCTATCCAAAGTGTTGGATGCCACCACTGAAAATAAACGCTTCAGCCAAGACTTCTCAAATCCAAATAATGCTTACATGGAAATCTACATAGGATAAACAAAGCAAAAACATTGAGATCTCAATGTATTGAATCTAATCCAACCTTTCTTCCTGCAAGAAATGTCAGCTTTATTGTTGAATTACAATGGGTGAGGGTGCCCACTGTAAACATAAATATGCTTTAGCCAGTTCTCAGCTGTAGTTTCTGCACATTGTTCACTGAAGCATCAGCATACTCCACCGGAATCTATAAGTGTTTCCCATTTCAGAGCATGTGGATGAATAATAATAATAATAATATAAATAGTAGGCAAATGTACATATAGTAAAACACAAATAAGCATGCAATAACAAGAAGATTTATTGCAGATAAAACTAAGAGGTCATTCAGGGATAGTTTTTCAAAACTGCTTAGTATTTTTACTTTAATGGTATATAGTAAATTATTCATAATCCCTAATTTGCAGTTACTTTCTGACTAGGACAATTGTCTGTATGACAATGATAGAAACATTTCCATGGGATTAAAAGAACAGGATAAGGACATCCATATTACAGTATATTGTTTTATCTGTTTATATGCAATACTCTCTATTACAAATCAATTAGTGACTCTTTTAATTTCCTTTCTAGTAAAAATAATATATTATTTATTATTTATTATTCTTATTTATTAATTTTCTATATTAACTAATTGTAGGAGGTTATAATCTGCTAAATTACAATTTTGAATGGAGGAAAGAGTAGAAAAAATAATATACATTTAATTTGAATATTTTGAAAGGAAATTACAGAATATAGAAACTTGAGAATTTTATTCTGCGTAGCTATTTTGGAAGGATTTTATAATTGTCCCAAAATATCTCTATTGATACTACTAGGTCTGATTCATTTAAAAAGCTGGTAGTGAAATGCTGTTAACTTCATAATTTTATTTGTGTAATAAAAAGCAACTGCACTGAAACTGTTTTTAGGTAAGTCATTATTTGTCAAATGGTGTAGCAGTATCAGAATCGATTATAAGATAACCCATAAATTTTGTGTTCTATTAAAATATAGCTGGAAAAAGCAATTAACTAATATATGGGTAGGCCTTTTGTAACACCATCAAATCAACTTTCACACCATACTTTATTTTTTGTAACAATTCCATTATTCTACTGCTTTATATTGCATTATATTAGATGTGTTACTTCTCCTGTTTGTTACCACTTTGAAGAAGACCTCTGTAATTCAGGCAGGTTCCCACTACCACCACCAATGGGTATAACCAAAATTACATACTTCAGTGGCAAACTGAGATGTATATAATTAGGCCTAGAAACCAATTTACATGTGGAAAAAATAAGACTGACATAATGTTTCCAAAGATACAACAGCCATGTTCTGGTACTTTGATTGATTATGTGCCATCAAGTTGTTGTCAGCTCTTATTGACCGCATAGATAGATTTTTCTCATAATGATCTATGCCCAACTTGGTCCTTCAGCATTTCCAGTGGTGTTCTGGCAGCAAATTGCAATATTTTCACCATGTTTGCTTTGGAGGCACATCTCTACATGTGCCTATTTCCACATGGAGTCAGAATCAACCCAAATGTTTTCATAACTTCGGTCAATATCTTTTCTACTACGTAAAAAGAAAACAACCAGGTTTTTGGAGCAATCCAAAACAAGCAACTGTCCTTAAACAACATGTTGAAAGATAGCAGGATGAAGAGTGTGGTGTAGATCTTCTATAATATTAGTTTTCACTAGAAAAGAAAAACAGTTCAGTCAGATGCATTCTGAACTACTAACAATCATTTTGTACCCCATAACCTTATGCTGCAATAGTCTTAGGAAACTATGTGTGCTCCAGACAATCTATGAAATGAATGGAACTGTTTTAAGAAATAAAGCTATATTTTGCACCAAACAAACTAATGTCTACAACAGCTTCATAAAATGACAAAATGTCAAAATGTACCAATTACATTTATCATATCCTAACTGCATTATTGCCTTAAAATGAGAAATCTATTTCCCTTCTGAGAACATTTTCAAAGCACACCATTGAACAATTTTTCTGGGGTATGAATAATCAGTCCTTTAAGTTTGCCTCCAGTGTAGGTCAAAGCTGTTTTTATGCACTCTGAACAGTTGCATTTCTCTCTGCTTGTGTAATTCAGATGTCAGCCTGCCCAAAATAATCTGTACACTAATTTGACTGCAAAAGAAAAGGCAAATGCTTTTAGCAACATGGACAAGCAATACAGTCAAACAGGCCTGGAAAAAAAAATCATTTTTAAAATATCTTTATAAATGTTGGTTAGATATTAAACCATAACTAAACTATAATACTGGAAAGGAGTATATTATTATTAAACATTTGTTTTCTTGATATGGAAGTTTAAATCACTGCCATTTTTAAAACAAACTAAATACACACAATTTCCCTTCTTTAGGGAGAAGGTGAAATTACTGATCAATTCGTGCCAAAAGAAACATGAGTAAGATTTCTAAATTATAGAGGTCCTGCTCTGTGGTATGGTTTAGTTATCATTACTTACTTACAGTGGACAAATGTTATTACTGGATTCAGCATTTTGCTTTTTGTATTCTAATGAAAAATATTTATGAGGAGCATAATCCATTAGTCTGGCACAAAAATGGCACAAAAAATAAGTTTAAATTCACTGTACAAAGAAGCTGCTTTATTTATATCAGGTATATCAGAAGTAGGCAAACTTTTTGTACCAAAGGATTGTTGACACCCAGATACAAGGGTGTCATGGCCACTGGAAAAAAACCATCCAATTTAAACAATAGTTCAAAGAAGAAGGAGAAGAAGGAGAAGATAAAATAATTGTGATTTTGCCCATGCTGCAGTTTTAATTACAAAAGTAATCATAGTCAGTTTAACTTACCGTATATCAGTAAAGAATAATATGCTGCTGTGTATACTTGAAAGTTTCCTAAGCTGGATCTCTATTGGAACTTTGCCAAATAATCATACCACTCCTTTACTTTCTGATTTATTTATATAGATGTATGATATTATTATTACCACTACTATTATTAGATACAATGTACTTAAATTCACTAAAAATGATATTCAATATCAATAACTGGCATTGATATATTGTTAATATAGCAAGTGTTTTGCTTTGTGAAACCTGATTTCAATTACCTCAAACATCTTATCATAGAATAATATCACACCAATATACAAATTTCAATTATTTCCATTTTCTGTAGAAAAACTATTCCTTCAGCTCAAATCAATAACTACATCCAAATAACGTATAAGGGCTAATCAAGGCTCTTACACTCCAGTTTACCCAAACTCTTTAAGAAGTTTTCCTTGTTTGCATATATTTATACTTAGCAGTTTTTGCTCTGTGGAGTAACTGATGGCTGATGAACATTCATTACAATACTATTTCTTGAATATATTGATTTTAGATGACATCATCAGACAGCTACTGTTTCTAGCTAATATGTATTCTGCAAACTGTGCTCTGGCTGCAACCTATCCTTCTCCTTGCTTTCCTAAGAAATTTCAAATGTCAGCTGACGTTTTTTTTAATGCTGAAAATACCTGGGCAGAAAGTATAACATTCATGCTGAAGCAACATATATTAAAGTTCTAAAATCAATGTGCAATTGAACAGAGAAACAAAATGCATAGTTGTCATGCGCTGCCTGCCTCTGAATAATGCACAGACACTGGTTCGATGGATCAGGCTCTGGTTTATTCACAGCGCAGTTACAGCGTCGGAAGAAAAAAGCTGAGAGTGACAGGAGCGCGCCGGTGCGGGGTTTAAATACCCCGCGCCGGTCAGCGCCCCCTCACTCGCGGTCACGTCACCCCCCTTTGTCCAATACGTTGCCCTGCCGGTGGGTGAGGGGTTGTGAGGCCCCGCTGGCATTCCGGGATCACCCATCATCGGGTTTTCTATTCATCCGGTGATTGCTGTCAGCTGGGCGATCTCCGTTGTATTGGCGCTGATGGCTTGGGTGTGCTCTGTGATCCGTTTAGTTATTGTTTGTTGGCCGTTAGTCGTTGTGAGTTGATGGCTACTTATCTTGAGCCCCTTCTCCTATTTCCTTGCTATTGTCATGTGTGCCATTGCGCTGATGACTTCAGCTCAACGGCACTCATGACAATAGTTCATACTCAGTCTTTCAGTATGCTGCCAATATACTGTCTTGGGTTCTATTCCTTATATTTTGTGACCTTTTAGTAAAATAAGCTTGTTATCACTATCATAATAAGTTATAATATTTAAACCAACCCCAAACTTTGGGGAAAAAACTATGCAACTATTGAGTTGGAATATGCTTGAAGACCAGACTGTTTCATTATAAAACAAGACATCATGCTATGAGTTATTTTCCTTCAGCACTTTTCCCAAAATGGTAAAGCAGATATATCATAGAAAATAAGCTGTTCCATGTTTTGCCTCTAATGTGCTAAAGGGCATGCAAAGCCAGCAACATAACATTGTCCATAACTTTGTTTCCTCTGTAGAGCTTCAGTGAGCTTACCAGTCATTACAAAGACATTTTCCTGAATCAGAGAATTTTTCAAAGGCATGATCAGTCTTTTCTGAATTGTTTATTGTAGGCTTATCCAGAAATTATAACCTAACCTGAGAATCCTCCAGCAATGAAGAACTTGCCATCTTTACTCAGAAGAAAGTTTTCTTATTTGTTTTTCAATCACAATAAGTGTGTGTTTGTGTGTGCACACATTTTTGTGTGATATCTGTTGTCTTTTGCAGTGCAGTGAATAAGCTAATTGGGTATGATTATTCAACCAATTCGGTATCCATCTTTTTTTTAAATCTAATTTAATCTAATGGTGCTATATTCCAGTCCGCTTTTTTGTGTCTTATCTATTAGAAATGTATAGGAGACTTTATCAAATGCATTTCTGAAGTTAAGAAATCCTGTGACATTTTCATGGACAAATAAACTGGTCACCCTATCAAAAATAAAGTGATACATAGGGAACAAGGGGGCAAAATTACAAAAGCAGTGATATCATAAGCAAGCCCCACACCAAGCATCCACTCATTAGGGCCTGACACAAATCATCTTAATCAACTTATCAGCACTGCAGAGAGCAAGCAAGGCAACAATAGCTATGTTTACCAGAACGTGATCTGGCTGTGGCAGAGGGCTGATGATAAAATCCTTCAAGGTCAGATCATGTTGCCACTGATAGAAGCTAAACACTAATTCTAGTGCCACCACTCTTACCAATCAACCAAGGGAAAGCAGCAGTCTCGAATTCTATTCCTGCCCACTTACAACTAACATATCGGCCTGCCAACTATATATCCTAGTAACCCTCAATATATCCTACCACTCAGAAACATATTGTACCTACTTTCATTAGGTCAGTGCCTACTTCCTCTGAGCCTGTTAGTAATGAGAACAGCTACAATCATGTGACACTTGTTTTATGGGCACTGCTTTGGTTATGAATCAAATTCTGGGTAGAATTCAAAGTGTTGCCCTTTACTTATAAAGCCCTACATGGGTGGCATCCACATATTTCTACTCCTTCAACTGGAATCTCCCCTTTGTGTTTAATCAACCAAGCCAAGCAGGGGTGCTTTGGTTCTCCTTCTGTGAGGAGTGGCTAAAGATGGACCCAAAGGCAGGCTTCCAGAAATATTGCCCCACTCCTGGAATAGTCTTTTTCCAGAGATCTGAGTGGCCTTAAATTTCCTGGCATTTAGAAAAGCTGTAAAAACAGTCCTGTACTGCACAGCCCTTGGGATGTAATTTAAACTTGTCCATTATTAAGGGGCACTGGTTGGTTGCTTCTGTTTATTCCTATTTGTTTTTTGATAGTTTTATTGAACAAATTTACTGGCTTGATTGTTGTGTGTGTGTGTGTGTTGTTTACATCACTAATTTTTGGCCCATGCCAGCATATAAAACTTGTAATCAATTAATACAATACAATACAATACAATACAATACAATACAATACAATACAATACAATACAATACAATACAATACAATACAATACAATACAAAGGAAAATAGATCACTTATTTTTTCTCAAAAAAGGAAGGAAAACACAGTAACTACAAAAGAATAGCAACAGAAGAGGGCTGTAGCTCCAGGAGCCATACAGTCAGCTCCTACCTATAGCATGGTTCTCAGAAGCATGATAGTACCGACACCCATTGTGAACATTTCTAACCAGCTACTACATGACAATTTTGAATCCTTTCTAGTTCTGAATAGAGCTTTACTGGTGTTATAAGTATCCTGCAGGGAATTTTTAAATTCTGGGAATGAAGCAATTTTTTTCTCTTTTGGTTGCCAAACCAGCTGCATTGATCGTCTCAATAAACAAGTGCTGTTTTTTTCCACTTTTTTTTTTTTCATAGACTCACACTGTTCTTCCAAACTCAACAGGAAGGGAGTCAGACTTTTTTTTTTTTTTGCCTTTTTGCAGTTCATGAAGATTGCATCATGTTTTCACCATTTTTCCATAGGAACTTCCTTCTAGAATTGTGGCAGGGGAAGGAAATCTTCTGCTATTTCTCAGAATCAGCAATATGCATATTACCTGGAAAGCAGTTTGAAAGGGCTTTCCCTAGACCACAGTGGAAATTATATGGTTTCAACAAGGCCACCCAGTTGGTTTTGTGCAACATCAATAAGCACCTGTTTGCTGAGGGTGGATATTACCCAGATGCAATCAGTATCACAGTATATGCTTATTACTTCAGAAAGCATAATATACTGTAAACCTAACCATTTCTCTTTTTGAATAGTTTCTGGATGATTATTCCAAACAGATGTCATACCAACGTTTTACACAGATATAGGTCTATGTCACAGATTATAATTTCATAGCATCATCACAAAAGACATGGATGATTGGAATTTGGAGCCAAGTTGAAAGTAAAGTGCACCATCACCAAGTTGTGTTTCTATGTACATCCAGTGTTAGATTATTTTGCACTTGGACAAGGAGTTTACGGAGAATAGGACTATAAGGATAGGGTTGTGCCTGAAGGCTTCATAACAGCAACTCAGCCTCCTGACCATAGAAGGCCATCTGATGACGTAGTTTTGGGAAAGTGTTACTCGTTGGCATGGAAGCAGAAGCAGTGTTTCAGAAAAGCTGCTCCTAACCTACCCTTAACCCCCAGTTCCTGGAAATAACCTAAAACAACAGAAGCTCCCATTTTCCCTGATAGAATGCCAAAAAATGGCATTCTAGTCTATCCTTCTAGTCTTGAAATCAGACCACTGATCAGAGAGATGGAAACCTTATCCATAAAAACAACCCCTTTTTTAATCTCTCAAATTATACCTAGTATTACATCTGAGATATACTCTAGTGAATATACTAGAACAAGATTTTAACAATTTAAAATCACACACTTTATCCAGCCATAGTAAATGGCATGTTACACAGGCATGTTCTTTCAACCAAACTTCTTTAATTGAGATCTGTTTAAACCTCTCACTGTATCCACTATGGGAATTGGTATTGGGAATAGACAGAATTGATAGCTTTGATTTTGATTGATTTCATTGATTGGTTATGTGCCATCATCAAATCAGTGACCACCCAGGTAGATCTTGATTACTAGTTTAAGCTTTTTAATAACATTTGTTAGTTGGAACAGATGTTATACTTTTAAGACTGTAGGGCAGGCTAGAAGGGAAAATAGCACAAAGATATTTCACTTGTTTCTCCTCATCTGATGCATTGAGAAGGATGGGGGGAAATAGGAAATAGAATAGAATACTTTATTGGCCAAGTATGATTAGACATACAAGGAATTTGACTTCAGTGCAAGAGCTCTCAATATATTTACATAACATCAAAAATAAACAATAGTAAAGTAATAATGTTATTTACTAAAACTATACAATCAAGAAAAAAAAAAGATTGAAGGAAAATAATACTATGGCTATTAACTAACGCACACTCATATTTAAAGGGAGAATTAAAGGACAGTATACTGCATCTGTTGTCTAACATATGTTCACATTTAACAGAGCATTCCTGGTCACATCTTAGCAGTCATGTCTTACCATACATTATCAATCATTATATAATGACTGATAACGAGTGATATTCCGGCTTTCCAAAACTCTGTTGCAAACCTTTCTGCTAACATACGTGCACATTTATACTGAAACTGACTTGGTGGCCTGGCAAGATCCTAATTTGTCCCACAGAACTGAGGATATAAATCAGGTATTTTTAATATACCAAAAAAGTTCTCATGCCCTTGGCAGAAATGCATGTGCTAGATTCAAATGGGATATTTTTTTTAGTTTGTTAAGATAATTTTTTAATATACATAAAAGTTGCTCTGAACTTTACTTTCTTGGTGCTAAAAAAAGAGCTCCATACTCCATTAAGAGAACATCAGCCTGTCAGTGCTACAATTGTTTATATTTTCCTTCTGATATCTATGAAGGAAAATCTTGCACAGCCTGAAATATAACTTACAATGCATAAGATAAATCTATCCAGTAAAATTTGCTACCTGACTTGCATTATGTAGTATTTTTTTAGGGGGTTTTTTTCTGCGTAAAGAAAGCTGGAAAGCATTTATGAAGCTAATCCACTTCACATCACTTACAATCAATATCATTGGCAGGCCCTGTGATTGCTGCATTTCTCCTTCAGGATATGAGAAGAAGTAAATTGGGTAAAGTCAGACAGTGATTGTCCACTGTCTGGCTTTACCCAATGGAACGTCATCAGTTCATACTGATGCAGCCTAACTAAAAAGAAACAAAACCATCAAACTGAGATGGAAATCACAGTGGCTATATATAAAACATGATTCACCAAGTATTTTTTTTTGGCTTAGAAAATCATGATAATGCTTTGGCACTTGTTTGGATCCATTCTTCCTTATGCTAAAAATAGATATGTTCAGATTAAAATGGTGAACACAAATTCTTTGTTGCATTGATTTCAAAGAGTTTATTTTGAGCATGACTACCTTCACACAGCCATCAGTTTCATTCCCCCAGAATTTCAGAAGCATTTTCATACTGCTTCTGCAAGTTTTCTCCCCACTATCACCTTGCAATGCTCAATACTTCCCTTGAGCCAATCAGCACCCTCTCCAGCTGACCAATGTGAAAACACCCCAAAAATCAGTGCTCTACACTCAACCATCCAACCACTCTTGTATTTATTTTGAAGTGAGGATAGAAAAGCAAAATTCCTGTCAATTTAAGAAGACCACTGAAGCCATGGCAAGAAGCCATGGCACTTGGAATTCAATAGGGCATGTGAAGAGCTAGGGATCTGGGAAGAAGAATAAGGTGAAAGCTCCTGCCAGTGGCAAACTGTATAGTCCACAACTCCAGTGTTAACACTGCAAAGTTGGCTTCATAGCATTAATACTGAAGTTGGAGCTGAACAAAAATTGTCTCAACTACAGAAGAGTTCAAAATTTAATTAATATGGGAGAACAGCAATGCAGATGTCATAAGCACAGATCAGATTTGTGGGAAAATGTTAGATGAAATCTAGTCATTTTGTTGAAAATCGCAACACTTCATTTTATTTTATGTTAATAAGCATTTACTGTATATACAAAGATCAGAACTGAACATATCCTACTCTGTTAAAATTTGCATTCCCAGTAATAAAAATAGTCATAATGTATATTTGTTTCTTTCTTTGTTTTACATTATTTATATCCTCTCCTAAAGGACAGCATACAAAGCAAATAAAAATAAAACATGATGATAATTATATCAAAATCAATCAAATAGATACCACGCATAATATATTATGTGTGGCCAAAAAAAGCTTTAAACCATTAGATAAATAACTTATAAGACCAGGGTATTCTTAACAATTAGCTCCAACAAAATAATTCAAAGGATTATTATTCCTTCAGCCATTCTCATGATCCAGCTGTAATGGTTCCCTATTCTAAAACACTGTCAGACTCATGAACAGGAATTCAAAGATATCTGATTTATTAAAGAATAGTATGCAGGATCACAGAGAAAGCTGAGAATGATGAAAGCGTGCCAAATTCAAACTAAAAACCCTTGGTGCAAATGAAATCCCTCCCCCCGTAGAATCTTCTCAAGTTCACAATCCCAGGTGCTCCTAACGGTTTCTGATGGTCTGCAGGAAAAGGCCTTGAACAGAACATAACCCAAACACTTTCCATGGTAATGAATACAGAGCTTGGTACAAGGTTTCACAGCAGCTCCCTCCCAAACAGAAACGCGCATCAGCGCCATGGCATGTGAAACGTTATGATGTATAAACTACATTGAAACAGTGAACATGACATTCTGTCCCCCCAAAAGAAAGAATACATTAAGCAACAGGCTTCAAAGGGTAAGCAAGGTGGAAATGGCGAACTAAATCAGGAGCATTAACATGGTGGGTAGAGACCCATTCAGGATGAGGAAAGTGTTTCCATCGGACCAGATACTGAAGGGTGCCTCGAAGCTTGCGAGAATCAACGATGTCCTTGACTTCAAAGTGTTGTTGGCTGTCAATCATAATTGGAGCGGGAGGAGGAGGTTGAGGGTGCCACCGTGGTGAGTGTTGCAGAGGCTTAAGCAAGCTGCAATGGAAAACAGGGTGCAAGCATTTCAAATTGTGAGGCAGTTCCAATTTAACAGTAACTGGATTGATAAGACCAACAATAGGAAAAGGACCAATGAATTTGGGAGCAAGCTTTTTAGAGGGTTGAGGTGATTTGATAAATTTAGTAGATATTGATCCCCAACTTTGAAGTTGTGTTGTAAAGAGTGATCCTTATCAGCTTGAGACTTGTAAGCAGCTTGGGCATCAGCCAAAGCTTGCTGAACGACTGGCCAGGACTTAGACAGCTTAACAGCCCAGTCAAATGTAGAACATGTTTGGGAAGGGGGCTGTGGCAGTTCAGGGATGGGAACAAAGTCGTGACCAGAAACCATGCGAAAAGGGGTTTGTCCGGTACTTTGATGCACAGCATTGTTATAAGCGACTTCAGCAAAAGGCAATAAGTCCACCCAATCGTCCTGATGGTAGTTAATGTATGCTCTAAGAAACTGTTCAAGAGTGGAGTTCAAAATCTCAGTAGAACCGTCAGTCTGAGGATGGGAAGATGTGGATAGATGTCATGAGTAAGGATGGCGAGCAGGGGGCTCCCATCCAGACTGTTAAGCGCATGCGTAGCACTGAGGAATTGGTCAGCCATTCAAATAGACACAGATCGGGACCGCCTTAACCTTTGGGGTTTATATGTCTGGGTTTTTCCCATGCTTCTTCAGTTTGTTAGGATTCCTGTTATGTACTAGCAATAAACATTAGAGACCAGTTCCTTGTCTCAGCGTGTTTCCTGGCTGTTAGGACAATAGTGCTTGTTTGGTGCCAATCAATTTTAAAAATGATTTCCAAAACTGGGAAGTAAACTGTGTCCCGCGGTCACTGACCAAATGGGAGGGGCTACCATGGAAGCGGTAGATGTGGTGGAGAAATAGGCGCGCCAATTGTGGGGCTAACGGGATGGATGCACATGGAATGAAATGCGCTTGCTTGGAGAAAAAAATCTTTTACAACCCAAATTACAGTTTTCTTCTGACTGGGAGGAAGATCCACAATAAAATCCCTAGAAATCTTGTCCCAGGGATGGGACGGGCTGGCCACTGGCTGTAGAAGCCCCTGTGGTTTCCCCCCCTTTCGTTTTGACATGGCACAAACAGGACAGGAAGCAACATAGTCTTTTACATCACGTCTCAAGGTTGGCCACCAAAATTTATGATGAACCAAATGCAAGGTTTTGACAAAACCAAAGTGTCCAGCAAGTTTATCATCATGGGAACACTGCAAAATATCAGCTCTTAAAGTTTCAGGCACATAAAGGCGGTGTTCCACCCACGCCAGACCGTTTTCAAAATAAATATTGTCTCTATTAGCTAGCAACCAAGTGTCAGATTTCAGTGCCTGGAGAAAGTCCTTCTGTAACTGATAAGGAAGTTGCACTTTCTACTTGCCAGACTGGGCTGGGGGTGGGGTTGCCTGCGCACGGGTCTGGCTGTCATGTTCATCATTCCAATGTTCTGAATACATCGTAACGTTTCGCATGTCACTTTCCTGATACGAGTTTGCAGAGTGGGAATTTCCAGCTGTGCCAGGCTGTAATCTCCTTACTGTAACTGTGGAATGTATGTTTGGGTTATGGAATGTCTTCAAGGTTACTTTCTCAGGCCGATGTGGGCAACCGCTGCTAACACCTGGGAGGGGGTGGTTGCTAAGCGGGAGCAAGGGTGGAACCGGGTTTGAGGCGAGGGTTTTTAGTTTGTATTTGGCGCGCTTTTGCTCATTCTCATCTTCCTTTGTATTTGCACACTATTCTTTCAATAAATCAGTTTTCATTAAGAACCCACTTGTGAGGCTGAGTATGTCAGAATAGGCAACCATTACATAAAGCTGAGAATCTAAAACTCTTACCACTAACCTCCTTCCAGTGTTACTATGAGGAAATAAAGTTAGTGATGACTGAACCTACTTCCCGCTCGGGAGAGAGTGAGGATTCCAGCGTGGGGGAAACGGATTCCATGAGGCAAAGAAGGGAAAGGACCCTCACGCCGGAGTCGGAGGAGCTGTCGGAATCCTTGGACGCCAGCTCAGCTACTGCGAAAGCGGTAAAGTCCAAGGTGGTCAGAAAGGATGAGGGAGCCCGGTCCGGAACGCCCCAGGCACCTGGGAAGCCAAGGTATCTGCTGTCCCCAGATGTGGCCATAAGGGTGAGGAGTGGGTCGGACGTCTCCGAGGCCAGTGAGAAATCACAGAGATTGGAAGCCTGGGTAAAGTCTCTAGAAGACATGATGGCAAGGATGTCATTTGCGAGGGGCAGCCAGGATAGAGGAAGAAGGGAATATCGCTACAGACGGTCATCTCCATCTGTTTCTCCCTCCTCCCCCTCAAGTGTGAGGAGGAGGAGGAGGTACTGGGGGGGATCGCCACCGCGCAGTCCCCGGCGGGCGTCCCCATCGCCTCTGCGGCGGGCTGAGGATGCAGGGAGGGGACAAAGCAGGGATCAGAAGAAAAGTCCTGAAGTTGGAGTTGCGAGTCCCCCCACCCCTCGGGAGAAGAGGTCTCCAGAACCCAGGAGGAGGACCGGGGGGAAAGAGAGGAAGAACAGCCCACAAAGAGCCAGGTATAGGGATTTCAATGTCAAATTTGATGGGGATTCCACAAAACTGTCATTCTTCCTGACTAATGCGAAAAGCTATATGGAGGAGTTTGGCAGGCTGTTTCCTTCGGAAAGGGCAAAGATAAATGCTGTAGCTACCCAACTGGAGGGGAGGGCAGCTGACTGGTTTGTCCAATTAACTGAAATGGACGCCCTGGAGTTGGATGATTTCAGAGTCTTTCTGTGGGCGCTAAAAATGCATTTTGCTGACCCGTTAGCAAAAGAAAAAGCTAAAGTGGCTCTGAGGGAACCGATCCAAGGATCAAAGTCTGTGGCAGATTATGCCCTAGAATTCCAAGCCCTAGCGGCCAAGGTGGATGATAGGTCGCCAACCACTCTAATAGAAATGTTCAAAGACAGAATGAGACCCAACTTACTGAGATGGGCGTTGGGAAGGGCAGATCCGCTCACCCTATATGACTGGATTCAACTAGCGGCGAATGTCGAGCAAGCCCAGGCTAGGTTCGCACAAACCAAGAGGGGTCCCAAGCAAATGGCCATGACGAGGACGGCGAAGCCACTGGCCACCACTGGCAGAGCGGGATGTACGGCTTGGCAGGAGGAGAGGGAGAGCCGTTTCGCGAAAGGGCAATGCCTGCAATGTGGGAAGGAGGGGCACCGAGCAGCGGCGTGCCCACAGAGGAAGACCGAGGAGCGTCCGGCAAAGCCATCAGGGAAATCCCCCTCCGTGCCCAGGAAGATGAAGGCAGCGATGGCTGAAACCGAGGCTGAGAGCGTTCCTTTCTATGGGGATGAGGGGGAACTTGAGCTGTCTCAGCCGGCGGGAAATGCCAGCCACCTGCCCTAAGAAGCGCCGCTGGGCAGGTGGTAGAGGAGGGGCACGACCACGCTTCGGTGAGTGGAAACTTCCCTACCCTGACCGTGAAGGTAAAAGTGGGGTCACAGACATGGACTGTAGAATTGTGGGCGATGGTGGATTCGGGGTGCTCACGGTGTTTAATGCATCCTGACGTGGTAGCTGCATTAGAGTTACCCACGTTCCCTTTGAAACGGCCCATGATCTTCACCCAATTAGATGGATCTACAGTGGGGGGGGGAAACCGGTGACTCACTCCACAGGGATGGTGGCATTGCAAATGGGTAGCCACTGGGAGAAATTGCCTTTTGTGGTAGCGCCTGTGGGGGGTCCATTTGTCATTTTGGGGATGCCTTGGTTTGTTCAGCAAAACCCACACATAAATTGGGTGCACAGGACTGTGACTTTTGCAGATGGATTCTACAAAGCCCCTGAGGGGGATGAATTGGACAACAGCGAGGTGGAGAGGGCGGCAGCAACAACTCCGCATCTCCCTACTGGTCCGCTAGACGGACTGCCGGAGCAATACCAAGACTTTGCAGATGTGTTTGGCGAAAAGGAGGCGGATCAGCTACCACCGCACCGCAAAACTGACTGTGCCATAGACTTTATCCCTAAGCCAAAAATTTATGCTATGACCCAGAGGGAACTGGCAACGCTAAGAGAGTTTATCGATAAAAATCTAGCCAGGGGTTTTATCGAACCAGCCAGTTCCCCAGTGGGTGCTCCTGTTCTATTCAGACCAAAGAAAGATGGGACTTTGAGGTTATGTACGAATTTCCATGGATTGAATGCAGTCTCAATATTAAATAAATATCCCGTCCCGTTGATCAAAGACATGTTATCATATCTGGCGAAGGGGAAAATATTCTCCAAGTTGGACCTGAGGGAGGCATATTTCCGCATTCGTATATGGGAGGGGGATGAATGGAAAACTGCTTTCAATTGTCCTCTGGGTTCTTTCCAGTATAAAGTGTTACCTTTTGGGCTGGCGGGAGCGCCGGGAGTTTTTATGCAACTGATCAATGAGGTCTTGCATGACCATTTATTCAAAGGGGTCTTGGTGTATTTGGATGATGTGTTAATCTATACTGAAACAATAGAGGAACATATAGAACTGGTCAGACAGGTGCTCAGCAAGCTTAGGAAGGCTGAACTGTATGCTAAATTGTCCAAATGTGCTTTTCATAAATCTCAAATTGACTATTTGGGCTATAGAATTTCTGACAAGGGTATTGAAATGGATCCAGCCAAGATTGAAGCCATTCTGGCATGGGAGGCACCACACACACGGAGGCAGCTCCAAAGTTTCCTCGGCTTTGCGAACTATTATCGGTCATTTATCGAGGGGTTCGCAGAGATAGCGTTGCCCCTCACTGATTTGCTGAAAACTAAGGGGCAAGGGGACACACAGAGATCAAAAAATCCGGGGGCATTACTGAAATGGACGCCTGCATGCCAGGTGGTTTTTGACAAGCTTAAGAAACTATTCACAGCAGAACCCATTTTGCAGCATCCAGACCCTAACAAACCATTTGTGGTGCAAGTGGATGCCTCTGATTTCTCCATTGGAGCACTCCTGCTACAGGCAGATGACTCGGGGTGTTTGAAGCCTTGTGCTTATCTCTCCCGTAAATTCTCTGAGACTGAAAGGCGGTGGCACGTTTGGGAGAAAGAGGCTTTTGCTGTTAAAGCTGCTTTAGACACTTGGCGCCATTTGTTGGAGGGGGCTACCCACCCTTTCGAGGTTTGGACTGACCACAAAAACCTTGAAGCACTCAGCGCACCTTGTAAGCTCAACCCAAAGCAAATCAGATGGGCTCAATTCTTCAGCCGTTTTGATTTCAAGTTAAAATTTATCCCGGGGAGAAGAAACTTTCTGACTGATGCACTTTCCCGCAGACCCCAAAATTCCAGCACTGTACCTGATATAGTAGGTACACTGTGGACGGACCCACAGTTGACTCGCGCGCAACAGCCAGACGCTTCAATTTCACCCCGTCCGGGACGTTTGCCAGTTCCCTCAGACTTGCAACAACAGTTTCTTTCCCAATTGAAATCTGACACTTGGTTGCAAGCAAATTTACACACTGTTACTTTTGACCGTGATTTTGCTTGGAAAAACGATCGTCTCTATGTGCCTGATGCTTTGCGCAAAGACATTTTACTCCGTTGCCATGATGACAAACTCGCTGGACATTTTGGGTTTGTGAAAACACTCCACTTGGTTAGACGCCAATTCTGGTGGCCAACACTAAGGCGGGATGTTAAGGAGTATATTGCTTCCTGCCCTGTATGTGCTAGCTCCAAACGAAAGGTTGGCAAGCCCCAAGGGTTGCTTCAACCAGTAGCCAGTCCCTCTCACCCCTGGGAGGAGATCTCTATGGATTTTATCGTGGATTTACCTCCAAGCCAGAGGAAGACTGTGATTTGGGTTGTGAAGGCCTTTTTCTCGAAACAAGCCCATTTCATTCCATGCGCTTCCATTCCCTCAGCCCAACAACTTGCCCACCTCTTCTTTGTACACGTGTACAGGCTCCACGGGAGCCCCTCCCGTTTGGTGACTGACAGAGGCACACAATTTATTTCCCAGTTTTGGCGGGCTTTTATGAAATTGGTGGGCACCAAGCAAGCGCTCTCCACTGCGTCGCATCCTGAGACTGACGGATCTACAGAGGCACTTAATTCCACACTGGAGCAATATCTGCGTGCTTTTGTGAACTATCAGCAAGATAATTGGGTCGATCTCCTGCCATTTGCTGAGGTCGCCTACAACAATGCAGTGCATCAGAGCACTGGTCAGGTGCCATTTCGCACTGTCTTTGGTCAGGATTTTGTGCCCATCCCAGAGCTGCCGCAACCAACATCTCCTCCTCCTTCCCCTGCAGACTGGGCAGCACATCTGGGAGACTCCTGGCCTAAAATCAAACAAGCTCTCGCCGATGCCCAGGCTGCTTACGAACACCATGCTGACACCAAACGGGCACCTCAGCCACCCTTCAAAGTGGGGGATAAAGTTTACCGCTCCACAAGGTTTATTAAATCACCCCAACCATCTAACAAGTTGGCACCAAAATTCGTGGGCCCCTTCCCTATTGTGGCTCAAATTAATCCTGTTACTTTTAAGTTAGATTTGCCTCATAATCTTAAACGTTTGCATCCCGTTTTTCATTGCAGCTTGCTCAAACCCTTCCACCAATCAGATCGCTGGCACCCGCAACCCTCACCACCTCCTCCCATTATGATTGATGGCCAGCAACACTTCGAAGTCCAGGAGATTCTGGATTCTCGACGCCTTCGTTCTACTTTGCAATACCTGGTCCAGTGGAAACATTTCCCTCATCCTGAGTGGGTTGCTGCCCGCGATGTTCACTCCCCTCTTCTAGTTACCCGTTTCCATTCTGCCTATCCTGCTAAGCCTGCTCCTTAATTTCACATTTTTTTAAGGGGGGCGGTATATCATGTTCATCGTTCCAATGTTCTGAATACATCGTAACATTTCGCATGTCACTTTCCTGATACGTGTTTGCAGAGTGGGGATTTCCAGCCGTGCCAGGCTGTAATCTCCTTACTGTAACTGTGGAATGTATGTTTGGGTTATGGAATGTCTTCAAGGTTACTTTCTCAGGCCGATGTGGGCAACCGCTGCTAACACCTGGGAGGGGGTGGTTGCTAAGTGGGAGCAAGGGCGGAACCGGGTTTGAGACGAGGGTTTTTAGTTTGTATTTGGCGCGCTTTTGCTCATTCTCATCTTTCTTTGTATTTGCACACTATTCTTTCAATAAGTCAGTTTTCATTAAGAACCCACTTGTGAGGCTGAGTATGTCAGAATAGGCAACCATTACACTGGCTCCGAGTGACAGCAACCAAGCCCAGTTGTGGTTCAGTGAGAACAGTCCCAACCACATCTGCCACCTGGTGAAGGTCTTGAGGCAAATGTGACAAAACATCGGCCAGAAAGTTTTTCTTTCCCAGGATAAATTTTAACTGGAAGTTAAAGCAGCTGAAAAACTGAGCCCGTCGAATTTGTTTAGGGCTGAGACGCCGGGGGGTGCGGAGGGCTTCCAAATTCCTGTGATCGGTCCAAACCTCGAAAGGGCGTTTAGCACTTTCAAGGAGGTGATGCCAGGTTTCCAAAGCGGCTTTTACAGCAAACACCTCCTTTTCCCAAACGTGCCAACGGCGTTCGGTTTCAGAAAATTTCCTGGACAGATAAGCGCAGGGTTTTAAGTGATTTTCAGAATCCCTCTGTAACAAAATAGCCCCAGCTGAGGAGTCAGAAGCATCAACGTGGACCACAAAGGGGCGTTCAGGATCAGGGTGCTGTAGAATAGGCTCAGCAGTGAAAAGGGTTTTCAACTTTTCAAATGCTGCCTGGCATTCAGGCGTCCAATTCAGCATGGCTCCAGGGTATTTTACTTTGCGTGTCTACCCCAAGCCCTTGGTACGGAGTAAATCAGTGAGGGGCAAGGCAATCTCAGCAAACCCCTGGATAAACTGGCGATAATAATTACTGAACCTGAGGAAACTTTGCAATTGCCTGTGGGTGCGGGGATGTTCCCAACTTAGAATCGCCTGAATTTTTGCAGGGTCCATCTCAATACCCTTGTCAGACACCCGATAGCCCAGATAGTCAAGTTGGGTTTTGTGAAATTCACATTTGGAAAGTTTGGCATAGAGTTTGGCATCTCTAAGTTTGTGTAACACCTGTTTGAGGAGGCGTTTGTGTTCCTCCTCGGTTTCGGTGTAAATGAGAACATCATCTAAGTAAACCAGGACCCCTTTAAACAAATGATCATGTAAAACTTCATTAATCAACTGCATGAAGACTCCGGGTGCCCCTGCTAACCCAAAATGGGGGACTTTGTACTGAAACAATCCTAGTGGGCAATTAAAAGCAGTTTTCCACTCATCCCCAGCTCTTATGCGAATGCAGAAATAGGCTGCGCGAAGATTGAGCTTGGAGAAAATCTTGCCCTTTTACAAATGAGCTAACATTTCCTTCATGAGCAGGAGAGGGTACTTGTTCACAGTAGAATTTAACCAATAATCCGTACAGAGTCGAAGCATGCCATCTTTCTTTTCCTGGAATAACACAGGGGCCCCAACTGGGGGAGTAGCAGGCTCAATAAATCCCCTTAACAGATTTTTGTCAATGAAGTCCCGTAATGCCTCAAGTTCCTTCTGAGTCATCGGATAAATTTTCGGCTTGGGCAATTGAGCATTGGGGACCAACTCTATTGCACAGTCAGTTTTCCGGTGGGGGGGTAACTGATCTGCTTCCATCTCCCCAAATACGTCTGCAAAGTCTTGGTATTGATCAGGCAAGCCTTCTAAATGTGGCAAGTTAGGGCGCGGCATGGCGATCGCTGCCCTTCCAACCCCCGCACGTGCAACTCTCTCCACTGTAGGAGCTTGGTAAAAACCATCTTTAAAAGTCACCGTTCTGTGCTCCCAGTTTATATAGGGGCTTCAATAGGTCAACCAGGGGATCCCCAGAATTACCAAGGGATTGCCAACAGGTGCTACAACAAATTTCAAAGTCTCACAGTGGCTGCCCATTTGCATTGCGACAGTTCCAGTGAAATGGGTTGCCGCCCCCCCCACCGTTGAACCATCCCACTGTGTGAAGATCAAAGGCTGCTGGAAGGGGAAGCTAGGCAGGTCCAAAGCAGCAACCAGATCAGGGTGAATTAAACACCTGGAACACCCAGAGTCAACTAAAGCCCATACCTCTGTAGTTTTTGTGCGGGAACCCAATTTCACTTTTACTGCTAAAGTGGGACAGTCAGCACTCACCATAGCATCTTCACGCCTATCCTCCTCCACCTGCCTGCAGGCACTCTTCATGGCAGGTGGCTGGCGTTTCCCGCCGGCTCCTTAGAGTCGTCTTCAGCCTCTCCCGAGAAGTAGATTACTTCCTCAGCGTCAGCTGTCCCCTTGGCTGCTGTCATCCGCCGTGAGGGGGGGGGGGCTATTTGGCCGGCGGCTTCCCTGCTCGATCTCCAGCTTTGGCTTTTGGTCAATCAGCTGCTCGGTGGCCCTCCTTTCCGCATCAGAGGCACTGACCCCTCGCGTAGCGCCGGTCTCTCTCCTCATCCCAAGCTCTATAGCTTGGCCGGGCAGCAGTCGTAGCACTTCGGGGTCCCCTCATGGTGGTGGGTGGTTTTTCAGATTTTCTAGTTTGCATGAAGGTATGCTGAGTGTGCTCAGCCTTGCCTGCCAGACAGATCCAGTTGTACAATGATTCTGGGTCATCTCTACACAACGCCCACCGTACGATGTCCTGGTTGAGTCCCTCTTTAATCCGTTCTATTAGGGTTGACTGAGACCAGTCAGGGATTTTCCCAGCTAGAGCCTTAAACTCTAGGGCGTAATCAGCTATGGACATTTGGCCCTGGGTAAGATCCTTCAGCACCTTCTTAGCTCTTGCCTTGGCCAGAGGATCCTCAAAATGCAGTTTTAACACCCACATGAAATCATCGAAATAATCAAGTGAAGGGGAGTCAGCATCACTTAACTGAGCCGCTCGACCCTTCATCTTGGTAGCAATGGCAGTTATTTTAGCCTCTTCAGAAGGGGAGTATGCTCCAAACTGCCTCATATAACTTTTAGCATTAGTTAAAAAGAAAGAAAGTGTTTCTCATCGTAATCTAGAGATTAAACTAAACAAACAGATCAGGGCAATCGAACCACAGTATGATTATCAGATTGTTTTCTGATAAAGTCCTGAAAATTATTATCAACTATTAGGTTTTGTGGTTGCTATGCAACATCATCAACTCAAGCAATGAAGAAGCAGCTCTTTGAAACCTGACTAAAAAAATCAGTCATAACTTGGAAACTTTTATATATACTAGGACTGCTGATATAGAGAGGTTGTTTTACAGATTTCCAAAGTGAAAAAAGAAATTAAGTCACCAGCAGGAGAAGGAAAACAACCAGACCACCTAGTATTAATGACAGGTCAGGCACCTACCTTTAATTGAGTACTTTCAGAAAACAATAAATCTACAGTCTTTAATTTGTAATGAGTTTTGACACGCCTTGACATAAGTTTTGGGAATGGCTAAGGGGACAATTTGTTGAAAATAACCAGCTTGTTCTGTTCAGCATTTCAGTGCTAAACCTGGTGTGCCAAATGAAAGAAAAATAAGAATATAGCATAGTATTTGCTGACAACCTGATCTTAAAACTCAGTTCTTTGTTTTAAACAAAAGACCCATCTCGGAAAAAAAGTATGCTTTTGAACAGTACAACATCATGTTCAAATTGTATATACTAATGCTTTGAATGCACTGCTAGGTAAATGAATTCCACTTCTTAAATTGGAACAAATATTGACAGAAAAATATTTTGTGGCAGCAAAATAATGCAGGGATAATATCAATATAAACCATCAATAAAATTGGTCTGTACAGTACATCGCTCCCCATTAGCGTTTTTAGGCATTGGATGAGATATTGTAAGCCTATAGAAAAAGAGCTTAGAGTGTAATTTGACCTTATATCATGATATATGGGCTGAAACCTAATTTTAAGCCGATTAATATAGCAACTAGGCTGCTAACTGATACAAACTATAATTCTCATACATTAATTTGATATATATTGATTGCTAATCACTTCAGGCTCAATTCATTGAGTTGTTCTTATATTAAGTTGCTAAATAGTTTAGGGATTAGCTATTGTAAAGCTGCCCAGGCATTAAGATATGCCAGAGTAAGGATACTTCTGAAGTATTTGTATTCACAGAGACCCACAAATAGGACATGCAAGTTTATTCTCCTGAATTTGTTAAGGGTCATATTATCAAATGTACTAGAACTAGAATTATTTACTGCATTTCAGAAAGGAATTGAAGCATTTAAGTTTGGCCTTTTAAAATAGAGAGCAACAGATTTGAAATGCTTTTTCCCCCCCAATGATTATAATCTGTGTTTTTGTCGCTCTGTATTCTTCTCATTTTAACGTTTTATTGTGGACTCCTTGGTGCTCTCTGAGCCTTGTTGTTTTGTTTCAGACATTTCATTGCCAGACTAGGCAACATCTTCAGTGCAAAGAGGGAATGGGCCTTGCTTTCAGTTTAGGATTAACACCAGATGAACCATCAAACAGCACAATACACCCTAATCAAGGAACTATTAACTTAGGCAATCAACCAAGCAGCAAACAACAGCCCAATCAAAGAACTCCCAAGGAGAGAACAAATTCTTAAATTGTAAGACAAAGGTGCCATTCAAGAAAAAGCAAAAAAAACACCCCCACCAACACAAGCAGGGCAAGCCACGGTATATAAACTGAGAGCAAGGCCCACTCCCTCTTTGCACTGAAGATGTTGCCTAGTCTGGCAATGAAACATCTGCAAGAAAACAACAAGGCTCAGCAAGCACCAAGGACTCCACAGTTCAACCCTGAGCTGCAAATATTTGCTTCGATTGGTAATGTTTTATTGTTCAATGCTTTGGTAACAAAGGCAATATGTCACAAATAAATATAAGCATACATACCCCTTTTGCTTTTTCTTGAATGGCACCTTTGTCTTACAATTTAAGAATTTGATCAACACAACCACTTTCTATGTGTTTACCTTCTTCACTGTCCCCGTTTTGCTAAGAGAATGCTCTTCCTCCCCACACTTTTCTACTCCATGAAATATCTGTGGAGTCACTAGAGTCAAGTTGACAATATTTGTCTTTAGGGGAAAAAGAAGGCTAATTGGTTGGTGTTTAGCAGACCAGATCATGTTGCTCCATTCTATTGTGTTAATGGAAATGAGTGACCACAGACAGATGTATCAGTCTCTTTTAAAGCATTCAGCTAAAAGAGGGAGAACATTTAATTAATGTTTGACAGTTGATTTGGAAATTGTTTTGTTTCAGGTTTCAAAATGTGGACAGAATCTCTTTTCTCTGAGGGTAATCTTTGTAATGAATTGGAGAAGGTAATATTTGAAATTTGCAGAGGCTTTCCCTAAAGTTAAAAGTTTTCTTTTTCTTAAAAAAATGAGTGTTATCTTACATCTTACTTACGGAGAAAATGATTAAAATGGCAAACTTGTGTGCTCTCTCTCTCTCTTTATCCCTCTTTCTCTTTCTTTCCCTCTTTTTTTTTATGGCTACACATTTTCTTTTAGTAACAACTGGTTGGTAGTATGAAGTTTGACTGAGTTACATAAATCTGACAACCCAACTTACATCATCAGTTATCATACTCTAAGCTATCATGTACAGTGGGGAATAATTCTATTAAGTTTTTAAATTTATTTTATATTTAAAACTTGTTTTCTGCTAAGTAAGTATATTTTTGTTCAGTTTGTCACTACATTGGTAAAGAAATAACTGGAATAGGTCTTTCCTCATATTACAATAATACAAAATCAATACTTTTATCAGAGTCCTGTGGACATTTAGTGTGAGTATTAAAAATAATCAGATATATAATGACATCTATTCTGAAGTACGTTAAAATGCTTTTGTTTTTTAATAGAGGGAAGAAATAGAATCATTTATTTATCATTTCCATTCCACCTTGCTTGGGGTGGAAGGGGCGATAGATTGTCATGGGGTGGCTGGCACCATGATGCGGCCCCTGGAAAATTTAACAAGACTGTGATGTTACCATCTTGGGTTTTAGATTTTATGCTGTATATTTTACAGCTTTTACTATATTTGTATATTTATATCTTATAATGTATTTTTAATTGATATTTAATTTTTGCAGTTTTAATTTGTTGTAAACCACCCAGAGTTGTTTTTGAGATGGGTGGTGGTAAAATAGGATAAATAAATAAATACATTTATTTTTACCTATCCAAATTTATATGGCTACCTATTTCAACGAGTGACTCTTTGCAGCGAACAGAATTAACATAAAATAAAAACAATTACAAACATTACAAAAGTTAAAATACAAAGCAACCAAGAAACAGCAAATCCAAATTACTAACACAAGCAAGAAGTAGGTTCCTGCACACACCCAGGGCCCCAGGTCTGGGCACAGGACAGGTTTTTAGGGCCTTACAGAAGGCCAGCAGAATTGGGGCTATCTTGATCTCTGGCTGGAGAATGTTCCAAAAGGTGGGTGCTCCAGCAGAAAAGGCATGCCTTCTAGGCCCTGCTAACCAGCATTCTTTGGCCAACGGGACCCAAAGAGTGCCCATCGTGCATCAACCTATTGGCACAAACCTAATGCTTGCAGCCACTCATATTTGTTTTCTAAGAATATTATTATAATCTACATATAGCAATAACACGAGAAAGCTTTTTGACAAGCCATATTTCCATTTTTAGAAAATTAAAACATTTTTTTTAATTAAGTCAGAGGGAAAGTGGGACCTGACATATGTGATATAAGGTATCCACAGTCTCATTGATGCCCATAGGGGCCATACTACCTACCCCTAGCTTCTATTCATATTGTGTAAACTTTCTGTAAGAACCTGTATTCAATATTGTATTTTTAAAAAAATCACTTTGTCTAAACTTTATCTTCAGACAGAATTAAAGGAAAACCATGACTATTACTCTATTAAAAATAACAAGTAGATTATAAGATTAAAAGGTACGATTAAAGTACTTTCCTAGTGATGGGACTCAATTTCCAGGGCCACTGCATTTAACTTGAATATTTGCACAGATGGTGCCTTCTGTCTATGTTATGTTGGCTGGTACTATCATTATTTTTTATATAGTATTTTTGGTTTCTGTCTGTTTTGCCATTCAGGTCTTTTGGTGACTGTTTCCTTTTTAACTGCAAAATAAAACTACTCTCTTTTCAAAGATTAAGTTACCATCCAGTGACCCTCCTTTGTTAGCACCATCTGTCTCACAAAGAGAAAGGTTCTAGTAGCCGGGATAAAGCTATGAACCCCAAGAACTCTTAGACCCTCTGACCAGCCCGTTATAATTTCCATTATGTTGAGAAGACTTTAAATCATTCAGGGTTGCGAAGGGTAATTTTGATCTTCCTTTTTCCCCATCTAAAGGGCATTAAAGTAGAATACAATCAAAGCACAACAGTTTCCAAACTTTAAAAGATTCTTCCTTGTTATTAAACTAACTGCATATTTTATTAGCAATGAAAAATTAAAACAATTTATTAACAGTTAAAAATTGTTAATAAATGAATGAAAAAAGTGTGAAGATATTTAGATGAAGAGAATGAGTAATACACTCCTGTACATATCTACTCAAATTTAACTTCCCAGGTAAGTAGGAATAGGATTGTAGCTTAAAAGTACCTAGGAATAAATCTCATTAAATTTGTGAGGCTTTGCCTGAGTAGAGCTATAAAATTGCATTGTTAATTATCAATTGCTTTTTCCCATAAGAATCTTTCCCCCTATGCTATGCAACACAGAAGGTAATGGAATTGATATAGAATTATTCTGTGCCCATTAAATCAGTGCCAGGCCAGAATTCTGCCATTGCATTCTGAATGAACAGACATTTCCAAATGCTTTTCAAAAGAAGGGACTGAATGGCTGACCAGGACCAAATCTAGTTTTTAGAAAAAGGCACAGTTCCTATGTCAACAAAACTCTATGCTTAAGCACTTCTGGCCTTGATTATCAAATTGGAAAAGTGATGTTCCAAAAAGGCATGCACTGTCCATTTTGAAAGTCATGGCTTGTAATATTGAAATCTGATAATTTATAGTTCAGTTTGACTTCTAGCCCACTGAATCCAGTATAACATTATAAAATAATCAATTTTATAAAATAAAATAGATCTAAGGCCAAACCAATGGAATATTACTTCTTATGAGCAAAGATTGTTCAAGACACACACAGAGATTGCTGGCAAAACTGGAAATGGTATGATATTGTATCGTCACACTTTCAGTAAATATTAGACAAAATACTGTTGATCTAGCTTAGAAAAATAGAATAGACCTATTGCACTGAGTGTTTAAAAAACTTTTTTTCCTCAAAAAATGCAGGAACATAGAACATCACAACAACCAAATGTGCCAGAGAATTCTTCAACAATGCACACATTACTTCAGAATTACATATTGTATACAATCATCTATTGGGCTGTGGATTATAATGGCATCAGGCTCAGAGGTTGTGGACGTTTAATTTTCCAAGCTGAAAGAACCTTTGTAGGAGCAATAACTTGTGTGTGAGTTGTAAATCTTGGATGAAACAGGCCTATATAAACGTAAACATATCACTTGAAGGTAGTAAACATGAAAGGAACAATGATTATTTCCCATTAGGTTCAGAGGACTGCAGTAACATTAAATTCTTCCCCTCTCCAGCAGGTCAGATGACAATGGTGGACTGTAGAAAGATACTTTGCTTGGAAAAAAGAAGATAAAGAATAAATGGATTAGTATAAAATTCCAAGCAACATAATTAGGGAAAAGGAATTGTGAGAAATTAAAACAATATCTATACTTTATGCTAGAATTGTAAAATTAATAGTTGGAGTCACAAATGAAATAGTGCTTCTATTTGAAGCATGAAATACACCATATTCCTTACATTGAAAGATTTTTTTAAAGTTTGAATAAGGAATGCTTAATTATTGGAAAACTGCCTAGCGCTCTCTACCATGAACATTACAAAAGATGCATACAGCTAGTTAATATGGTTGATTAAATAAAATTTAAAATTTATCCATTGTATAATGAAATGTAGTAAATATAGGCAGAAACACCTCAGCTGTAGCAGCATTTGCCAGTCTTGTTTGTATTCAAGAGCCAAGCAGGCTTGAACATAGTTAGTACTTGAGGAACCATCATTAGGGAATATTAGGAATCTTGGCCCTCATATTGAAGTTGGAAGTAAAACAAAATCATAGGTGACAGGAATGGCAAATCATTTTGCCCAGAAACCTACAGAATTTGGCAACCTGGAAGGATGTATCTGACCAATGGTCAGACAGGAGAATAAGCAGATAGAAATCAAGCTTTCCACCAGTGAATTTCTTCTAAATAATGTAAATAAAAAGAGATCTAGGTTAGGGAGAGACAGCAATGAAGGAATATATGGCTTAAGGACTCTGTTGACTCATCCTTATAAACACATGTATACTGACATAGGAGTGTATTTTTGTAATGTCCCATCAAGGTGGCATCCAGCCTGGACAAAGTGAAGGTTTGGCAGAATTTCAAGACAGTGATTGATGGGATGTAAGATGCTGAAGTGAAGAGGCTTGCTTGTTCCTTTGACAAATCTCATGTACATTTTCTTTCTTTGATGAGAAAAAGATGGTAGTAAATAAGATGTGCTTGATGTCTCTTGGTTGCCATCACAAACTCTCCAATCTACAATATTTGAAATATGAATGACTGCCTTACATCAAAATTAAATCCAATTAATACTACTGAAGTTGCTAATTTTCAACATGAACTCAATGGATGCATATAATGTGCAGTGTATAGCAAGGTTTCATTATGCATCTTGCTTTTTATTGAGTCTATGATTACATTACCATAACAAAGATACTAAAATTGTGCAGTGCACAATAAATGGAGGTTGAGCTGAATGAGTTATACTGAGATCACAAGTTCACTTCATGTGAATTATGAGCTAATACAGAGAGTTAAGTGTTTTGGCAGGGGTTAGAAGCCAGATCAGTTTGTTCCAACACTGGTACAGAGAGTCTGAATAGAATTTTGGAAGAATTCTTAAAGCTTAATTATGAAACATTGTTTTAATTATGGAATAGGGAAGTTGCATGATTTCTATCACCTTCACTTCAAAGTGAGAATACACAGCAGTTTTCAAAAAGGAATCTTAAACTCAATGGAAATACAAATACATACTGACACAGGTATATAAAAGGAATAACACATGTGTTAACTAGGTTATTTCAATTGCAGACATCACAGATCACCATATAACTGTCTCTTTTTAGGAATAGATTGCAAGCATCTGAAAGTAAAGGCTTTGTTTCTTTGGAAAGGAAGGCATTCCTTTGACACTATATCGAATGTCTTATGCTTCTAGCAGTGCATATTAAGAAGAGCAGGTGAAAACAAAGCACATTTTTTCCATTCTGCCAGAAGTCTGCACTTTATCCAGAGCATATTTGGAAAGTTGTTAAAAGTTCATAATTACACAAAAGCTACCTAGCCAGCTAGCATGCATGAGTAACAGACAAAATATATATGCATGTTGATACGGTAACATATTGCTATTTCTTTTATTTACAAAAATTACTGGCAATATTAAACCAATATCTTTAAAAGAATAGTCATGCAATAATTAAATTAAAAACATTTAAAATAGGAGTTAGCATAAAGACTGCACAAGATGGAAGGAAACTTAACTATATGTATATATACAGTAATTAGCTTCTCTGACAATAAAAAGCAGCTAAATAAATAATTGGACACAGGAGATATATCTGATAAGTCAGAAATGTTTTGTTTATTTCTAAGTTTCATAGAAAATATGTTTCTTGTTAAGTCACTTATTGGTTGAATCTTGTATTCTTCTATGTCCCTGAATCTATTCTGCATTAAAAAAGAAGGAAAGAAAGAAAATAACTATTCTAAAAGTCAAAGAGAAGCCAATCATTAAATTACAAAAGTGTCTGCATGGGAGGTCAAGTGTATGTGTGTGACACAAACACATAAAAAAAAGGTGCAAGCATCACAATGGCACTGTGCTACTATCATCATTTTGATGAAAGAGGTGGATTCTGAAGAAGCCTTTACCTGAGAGCAGAAATTTTGAAAAAATACAGAGACTCTGAGCAACATTCTTGACCAATTTAGATGTGATACACATATGACTCTAATCTTAATATTTGCTGTTACTTAAAAAAAACAGCAGTGCATACTTGATTTCAGTTGAGGCTATGAGGGTGGATAGAGTGGCTAATTACTGTATTTGTGCCATCTTGGTTCCTTAAAAGTTGTTATCAGCTTGATATGGCACAATATTATATATTTATTTTATTTAGTCCCCACAGCAAAGAACACACATGACAGGGATATCTGCAAAGCATACTAACAAAGGAAAACAATCAGTGCTGATTTTTAAAAAATGGTATCTGGGGCTTGAAGACTACATTTTCACCGAGATGCAACTAGCTCAAGAACTTAGCAATTCAGTAGGTTCATGCATTGCTCCCTGTGTGCATGATATATCTAAGCATCTGACTGGCCTGTGGGGAAATACCAAGGAAATTAGCAACTAACAACTTCTTGTCCAACTTCTAAAAATTCATCACAATGATTTAATATTAGAAGTGTGAGCTCAGGCTTTCCTCAAAGAAATAAACATTTTCTTGAGGAAATACATTTTATGATTGATTTTACATACAGTTTTACTTATTTCTTGCATAACTATGCACATTGTCCTGTAGACAGATATTAAAACTGAATTTTGAATATTTGCAATTCATAAGATTGAACTATTTTTTTTTCAGGTTTATTTTTTGTCTACATTTGCAACACTGAAATAAATTGCTAGGTGAAATTGAGGAATAGTGATTGTAGTTACTTTTCCTGTATATTAACGTATTTTAGGTATGCTAGTGTGCAGTAGTTAAAATACACGCTCCCCCCCAAAAGAATGCGTAGCACTTTAAAAAAAATCTGTAATCATTCAAAATCATCCAAACAGAATCTGAAAACACATGGTGTGATGCTCCCTGATCAAACATCCCCAGAACATCTGATTGGACTCGCATGCATGAATGGAGTTAACATGTGTTGGGACTTGCAGGTTAGCAGAATTGGGAGGGGGAACATGCCAGGTGTGTGAAAGCATCTTGTTTGGACTGTCTCTGGTATCCAAGGTCAAGCTGCCAGGCCATTGAAGACATCTGCGTGAAGCTGAACTGACTGGCACGAAGAGGAAAACTGCATGCCTGAGAAAGGGAGGGGGTTTGAATTCATTGGGCTGTTTAACTTGGGGAAAATGCAGGAACTTTCATTCGCAATTTTTTCACTGTTCTGTAGCTACACTCCATTAAAGCAGTTTCTGCTATAAGCACGTATGAATCAAAATTGATGGCATCCTGAGTAATACAGTCATTACACATGGTTCGTGTCCTGTTCAGACTATGAGGCGGCCAGACAGAATTATTATCAAATTCTTTATGTAAAACAACTATTTATAACAGTAAAGTCCTGATGAATAAATAAAGCAAAGCAATCAAGACCACCCAGGCAATGACGGATGAACAGGCAAGGCTGCAGGATCAGACTGAGGCAAACAGCAAGGCAGAATTCAGCTAACTCTCTGATCAAAGCTGACTTGGTGAAGCTACAGTGCATGGCAAGGCAGAAGCTGGAGGCAAGGTTCTGTGAGTTGGCACGCAGATAGGACCGGGCTAACACATGGAGGCTAGAAAAGACTGGACTGGAACCTCTGGGCAAGGCTTGGCTCTGGAGGCTAAGCTGGGCTGGAATGGAGAGTCTAGGTGAGGCTGAGATCTGAAAGCAAGGCTGGACTGGACTGGAGAGTCTATGCAAGGCTGAGGTCTGGAAGCAAGGCTGGACTGGACTGGAGAGTCTAGGCAAGGCCTGAATCTGGAGCATACCTGAAGTGCGCTGGAGCAATACAACGAGGCTTGGAGCTGGATGCGAGACTGTGCTCTGCAGGAACGGCAGGGGGAGGCTTGACTGGAGCGGCTTGTGCAGCAGGCTGGTCCGTGGTGGCAGAAGACACTGGCGCTGGTTCCACGCTGGCTACAGGCAAGGCTTCTGATACTGGTAAGTTGTCCGCAGTTGCTGTGAGCTTGGAGGATTGGTTGTCTCCGGCAAAGAGCACTTGCCTTTTAATGCGTTCCTTTCCGCACCTTTTCTCTTCTGCAGCCAATCGAGCTGCCTTCTGATTCATGCGCTTCTCATCTCTCTGGTCTCGCACACTGATTGGAGGATTCGAATCCCCCTCAAGAGTTTGTCCAATCCATGTTTGCAAATTCTCCCGCTCTGCTGAGTCACTTCCTGGTTCAGCTTCTCCAAGTCCCTCCTGATAAGTTCGTTTTTTCCTTCTGACTCTAGATGAGTTTTGTTTTCGGAGTCAGAAGCTGGCTCAAACCTCACAGTACAAAACCCTATTTTGAGTCAGGAAATATCCCAACAGAAATTATGTAAACTCTATAGTTGATATAAAAACGCTTTTAAAAAATAGATATTCAAGCATCTTGAACATCTTTTAGGGGGGAGATGGGCGGTGATAGAAATGTGAATAATAAATTAATAATAATAAATAAAATCTTATAAAAGATACAGGAGAAAATGGCAATCCCAGTTCTGTCCATATATATGATGTCCAACCTGTTAGGCTTCCTTCCACACACCTGATCTGGGGCCCTTTCTTCCCTCCAAAATGTTGAAGGCATCCCCAACCATGAAATCCATCTTAAACTCTTCTAAATTTGTTAGGCTTTAAGACGTTATAAAATTTGTGGGTTTTATTTTATTTCTTGCTTATTTATTTTTATTTAAACAATTTATATGGCCACACATTTTATGCAACATAACCCTGGGCAGATCACAGATAAGAATAAAAAGAATAGAAAGGATAAAAAAATTCAGAAACTTCTGGTATCTCCAAACACAACACATCTGCACACAACCACAAAAACTTTCCTGGGCTCCAGTCAACACACTACCCCAGTGCTTGTGAGAAAAGCTAGGTCTTGAAGGTTTTTCAGAAGGCTAGGAGTTAGGGGTCTGCTGGGTCTCAGGGGAAAGATATACAGTATACAAAGGGCAGGGGCTGCTACTAAGGATTGCTTATATATTTGAACATGTCTCTGGAATAAGTCCTAGTAGATGGAATGGGACTGATTTGGGGGCAACCAGATATTGGATTGTGATAATATATATATATATATATTCAAGTAGAAACTGGCCAAATGTAATGTGTTACTTGATTTTTGTGCCATCAGGTCAGTCCTGACTCCTGCAGTTTTCTTGGCAAGGTTTTTCAGAAGTGGCTTGCCATTGCCTCTTTCCTAGGGCTGAGAGAGAATGACTGGCCCAAAGTCACCCAGCTGGCTTCATATGCAAGGCAGGACTAGAATTCCCAGTTTCTAGCTTGATGCCTTGAACCACTACCCCAAACTGGCTCTCAAATTTAATGTGTAAGACCCAGTTATTCATACACATATTATTGTTACATTTTTAAATCACTCGTTTCTTAGCCAACAAAAGGTTTTGAGAAAAGGCCAAAGGCCTATCCTATATGCCAAATATTGGCCAAATTCTCTGAAACATCCTTATAATTTATCACAAGTTTATATATTATTTTTTAATTTTTTTTCTCATCCAACCCCAAGGCTCAGAGCAGGTCATACTAAGATATGTCTTCCATTGTACACAATTTTGTCCATGTGATTGCTTTCCTGTGAAAAACTTTTCTCCTGGCTATCCTATATATGTGTTCTGCAGTGCTACAGTTCTACCAAAACTGCACCACTCCACATTTCTCAGTATGTATTGTTTGGTCCCAAGCCAAGTATATATCTAGTAAATCTATGCCATCTGTAGATACAGTATATACATTTAGCAACCATGAAACAGACAAATAGTTTCATTTGCCCTGCTACTGGGCAGAAATGTATGGATGAGGGTGACAAAGTGGTAGTTGCAAAACCAGCTTGCTTCCATCGTCTTTGAAATATGAAGCTGCGCATATTGAAATGGCATGTTTAGTTCTGAGCATATGGAAAAGCTGATGAAGAGAAGCTGACACAATCTTTCAGCTATTACTATGAAGCTCATTTCTTTGGGGAAATATCATTCAAGAGAATTTTAGGTGAGCTCCTTAAGTTTTGGCTTGGCCAAGTCCCCTCATGCTGATACCCAAGTGGAAAAACGGAAGCACTAATCACACTTCAGTTTTCAGCAAAATCTCAAATTGTATAGGAATGCTGATTTTAAAATCAAAATGTATTTTCTGGCAAAGCAAAAAAAACATATACAACTTATATATTAGAAGTGTGTGTGTGTGTGTGTGTGTGTGCATATGTGATGTTTGATCCAAGGGCTTTTCATGTGAAACATGCCAGTGGCCCTTGGACTAGGTCCAATTATTGAACTTGGGGGATTTCTAAAAAAATAGTATTCTAGAACTTTATAAAAGAGATCTCTGACCTTATGAAAAATAAAACCTTTTATACAGCAAATACACCTGGATTTGCTTTTCCAATTTGTCTTTTTTATATAAAAAAGGCATGATTGTTTTTCAATCTTTCTACTACATATGAATCACATTTGAAATCATTAGTTCAATAAGAGAAGAACATGAGGTAGGAAGTCCTAGTTTAGAAGAATAAATGGTCCTCTTTAACATGTCAAGCCAATCATGTTAGCATATGAACAAAAACATGAACAACTTCTCTCCAGGCTGTATAAATATGGCAGCAATAGATAAGTAACAATTTTCCACGACTTCATAATATTCTCAAATCTGCCAACTTTATTTATTACATTCCAGAGCTAGCAAATGTTCCTCATTTCATTTAACCCATCCTTCTTCCAATTAAGAGTTTAGTGTAGAATTTTATATGGTAAAATATAAACTTGGACTTCCTGTCCAGCGAAAGCCATTTGTGAGCTTCATATATACCAGTTATCCGAACAGGTTATTTCTTGCGTTGAGTTTACATTCTGGACAGACATCTAGTCAGGAGTAAGTCTCAGTGAAATCAGTAAGGCTTACTGTGATTAAAATATCTAATTATTGTATCAACAGTGAGGGCTGCAATTCTATACTTAGCTTGGAGCACCAGTGCACCGCTGAACTCAGTTGGACTTACATCTGAGAAGGTATGCATTCTCTCTTTCCCTGCTGCCAGAAAAAAAAACATATACTTGGCAATTCTACAGTTCTTGGATTTTCCAGCCCAGCTCCTGATGCTTTTTCCATGTTCATTTTCTCCCACTCTCTCGCTTTCTTCTTTTACTTCCTCCAGCACACTTATCAGACATTGGTAACTTCTACAGCGCTATTGAGTAGATTAGACATGTAATGCTGTATGAGCAAAATCTTCCCACTCTAAGTCATGTTGGTTGTGTCACTGAAGAGGGAAGCTTCATGGATAGAACAGGACTGTCTGTGGTAAGGAGACCCTACATACCAGTGAGGGCTTCCACATGAGTTGGAATTTAGATTACCTAGCCTGATTCTTTCCTTTTAAGGTTAAATGTTATCTCTCCATTTAAGGTTAAGGGTTAAAACCTTACTGAGATTAGTGAGTACATTTTTTTTCAACAATCACTAATGAAAAAAAAAATATTTTAGTAAAGATTTATTTATTTTTTAGACAGAGAGAATGATTGTTGCAAAACCTGCTTCCTTAACTACTACTCCTGCAAGATTTATGTGCCTGTATCTCCCAAATTTTTATTTAAAATATATTAGAAAACTCAAATTTTAATAAAATAATAAACAAAAGCATGGCTTTAAATTCAAGTATTACAAGTGCTGTTTAAGTTGGATTAGTACATGAGGTATCATATCCCAGTTACACATCTGAGGGTGAATCCAATTGAGTTCATCTCTGAACTGAGGAAAAAAAAAAGTATCACTGGAAGAGTAATGAATGGTCGGAATGAAAAACTACGGGCTAAAAGCCTACTGAGCTACATTCCAAGAGTTCCATCTAGGAAACTGTTAAATGTGAAACAGCATTTAAAAAATAGCTGCCAAGACTTGCTATTTCATAGTTTCATGCAGGAATACAAGAAAGTGATACAAGCTGAGGGGGAAATAATGTAAATTTTACTGGCAGACACTTCTTCCAATAATGTTCAAGTAAACGATTATTATAGGTGGCTGCCACCAGTCAGGTTGAATCTCCTGGTATTCTTTCATGGGTGAGCAACTTGTGGCCCCAAGTTACTTTTTTGAGGACTTCAGACTCACCTCCAACCATAATTGCTGAAAATGATAGTGTAGTGTCCTGACATTTTGAGCTGGGAAGCAGATGAAAATGGGAATAAAAAGCCTCAAGCATATTACAGTTTTAAAAGACCCCTACCCCAACTTACATATAACTCATCCCATTCATACTGTATGATAGAGCAACATTTAATTGTTGTGGTAATTATCAAAGTCTATATATTCCTGCCTTCGAACATAGGGAATGACTTTGGAGAGTCGTCTTTTGATTGTAGTTGCCCTCTGCGGAACAAATCTCTCTAAGAGGCTTATTCCAGATCAGAAGACACTGTATTAGGTTTCAAATGAGCTTTCCTGGTGGAACCTAGATTTGTTATGATTACCTCAATCATAAAGCTGATTTAAATGTCTGAGAAAATACATTAAAAAGATTTCAGGCATTTAAACATCTTAAGCCTTTGGAACTAGGCAAGTTATGTACAGTTCAATCTTATGTGTCCCTGTTTGATTTTATGACTGCTTTATTAGAGCAGGACAGCACTGAAAGCTGTCCTTGGGGTATCTATGTGCTGAATATATAGGGGAAGATCTGAATCAAAATAGAAATAGAATCTACTACAATTTTTTTTAAAAAAAACTGGACTGTAGAAAGATGCTTCCATTGTAGTTCTTGTAATTTCTAGTCTAAGACTGAGTTAAACAAAAATTGGAGACTAAATATTGAAATAGATAATCCTGCCTTTAAGCATAAGGAGATCAACCACATAGGCTGTACATAGTCAGTTGTTTCAGTCCTACATTAATACCCAGCACTGATGGAACAAAAAAGAAAAATGGCTGCAGATTTCCAAGAATAAAAAATGAGGTACACTATTTTTGTATAATTAAACATTTATTAATATTAATCCATAGCTGAATTTCCCAAGAGTTTCAGACAAAAAATTGCCACAGCAGTAGCAGCAGCAGCAGCAGGAAGAGAGGGCAACTGGAAGCTACTGTCTAGAAGGGCTTCTTCTGTAACAAAGCAACTTTCACCACTCCAAATGCTTTCTGATCCCTCTCCATTGTGCTCTTTCATTGTGTGAAAAATGATTTTCACCGAGTCACACCAAGTTAAGAAATAACTAATGACAAATAGATGTTATTAATCTGAGCATGGAGAATGAAGTACATTTTCTCTTCTGTCTTCATCTCCCATTCAGTGAGGAATTAATACATATCTTTATGAATGAAAGAAAACCCAGGCAAAATGAAGCAGTGTGATAACCTAATATCATTCTCTAAATATTGCTTTCTGCAGTGCTGCTGCTGCTGCCCAGTCCATCTGATGCTTAGTACTCAAGCTAGGGCTATCATAACTGGACCACAAAAGTCTGGACAAATATTAGATGGATAGTGGTATTTCTAAACTCTAATTCCTTGTTGAGGTATTGTGGTCATTTGGGTTTCTACAGGCCAGATATGGCAGACCTACTCAAGTAATCATGCAGGCAAAGAAATGGCAAACATGGAAATTGTTTCACAAGTTACTGCTTGCACTGGTGTAGCTGAACGCTAAGTTGGGTCCTGGAAGCCAGGACATCTTCCTGGTTTGGGGGCATGTCCCCAGCCCCTAGAATGCCTCGCCCCAAACTGAAACATCTGTTCATGCTAGGTGGAGTACTCATAAAATGTAACCATAGGGATCCATAGCATTGCAAAAGTATTAACTAAATATATAGAAATGTTAGCAAGATACCCCATTATACACTTATTTCTTCTGAAGCCTGTCTGTGCCTTCATGAGCAAACAAAACAGTGCTCAGATAAATGAACCCCAGAACAACTTTCCGGAGGGGGGGAAAAAAAAATAAAGAAAGAGTATTATGATATACAAACAGCTAACGAAATCAGGGGTAGGAGGAAAGGGAAATGCATGTAAACAGGGAGGTGGCTGACCACAGTATCTGAGTCCAAAGCACTAAAATATATGTGATGGAGCATGAGAGCCAAAGAACCAATAACAACATTCCATAAACACAACTTATTATTGACATTTTATGAGAACTGTTTGTTTGCTGTTGGAAAGTACATCAAGTACATCTTGACATTGTACAAGAAAGTACAACAGTACTAAACTTTTTTTTTTTAATGCTGCTCATTTTCTGGGGGAAAAAAAGTAATTTTTTAAATTAAAAAAAGATTTTAAAAAAACATGAGACAAACATTTACTAACAATACAATCTTACATTGAGCCTACAAAGGAGTATTGGTGATGAAAATCTGAACAATCCACATACCTAGATCATCAAACTGTTTTTGTTGCTGTATTTTGCATAAATTGTAGTTTTTGGATATTATTTTAAAGGCAGTCCCACAAACACAGAGTGCATGAAACCTAAATGTAACCATGGCGTGTGTCATTGAGCTCAAGCCAGTATTTTTTAGAGGCAGCTACACTAATGAGCCAGCTAACTTATAAAAAGCACTTATATCCACAGATCTCACCTAGATCTATACAGTGAGCACCAAATCCATAACAATTCCCAAAATTGCATACCAGTTGTTTTAAATGACATGCTCCATTCAAACAGTGTGGCAGCTTTGGACTTACAGCATTCTTTGGAACTCATTTAGTCAAATATTAAAGGTAGTTTATCAGTGTGGCTATAATTTACAATTGAACAACTCCACTGGACCACTTCCTGAGATATTTTTTAAAGCAGCAATGCCTTAATAAAAAGTCTCTTTGTTGGCATACTAAGTAATATGATATTAATAGATACTAAATTTAGGTATTAGAGGTGCATTGTGAAACAGAACATAATGTCCCAAAGGAAACTAAAATCTATACTAGCCAACATTATTCCCCTACCAAGGTTTGTTTGTTTATTTAATGTATGAGAATGTCTGAGATTTTCTAGGTGGAAAGTATGTACATCAAAGTATGCTTAATTGGAATCTTCCACCCCCTAGTATGTAGTTTGTACTTTTAGATTACTCTCAGGCTCAGATAAAATTCTAAACAGCAGCCCTGAAAAACAATTTACATTTTTTTTAGTATTAGCAAACGAAATGGGAAAGGAATGACATATATACCACTGTATATAAATACTGCTTTTGTTGTTCAGTGTGGGAAAGGTGTTAATCCTAGCCTTCAAAGAAGTATTTTGTGGATTCTTCAGATGTGGCTAAATCTGGAAATTTATTTTCAAAACCACCATTTTGGAATTCTCCATCAGTGGGGTGGATCCTAGAGAACTCCACATGAGAGAGTGCCAAAGGCTTGATTTTCTTATGGAAAATGCAGTTCTGGTAAATGTTTATAACGCTAACTACAGTATAAATCCTGTGGTCTATAGTTTTCTCTTGATTGCTCTGCAACCCAGCAAAGTGTGAACACCCAAGTTGGCAAATGAAAGACATTTCAGCCATTTGAGCTAAACAAAACACCCATAGCTCCACCAAATGCTTTCACACAATGCTATTTTTCCTGTGGTAGGAGCAACACATTTCAAAAATAATAACAGATTTCACTGGGGTTGATCAGAACAAATACATGGGAGATGTTCATAGTTATTTCTGTTAATCTGCCAACTGTATGTGGCTTTTGCAGTGTCTCCTGACTTGGCTTCACTTTGTTCCAGAATCTTGCCTGCCCCATATTATACGTCACATTTGGTGAGAAAGGTGTTTCTAAGTGATAAAAGGTTATATGCTGCACATATATCCCACACCACGAGACCCAGTTTGGTGTAATGGTTAAGGCTCCAGGCTGGAAACCAGGAGACTGTGGGTTCTAGTCCTGCCTTAGGCATGAAAGCCAGCTGGGTGACTTGGGGCCAGTCACTCTCTCTCAGCCCACAACATCAAGCCAGTCAGTTAATTCCTGTCTCAACCAATGACTCAACATTCGGTTGATCCAAAAAAGTAGACCCTGCACCTGCGGGAAAAACACTAGGAAGAAATATATACCACACCACGTTTAGCTACCAACACATATTGTGAAGCACACATTAAAAAGGAGAAAGGCCAATGTGTATTCTTATTCTTCATTCTACCAGTTGCATCACAATTTACAAAAGAAAAGTGAATGTTTTCCTAGCATCTTCTGTTGACCCAATTTTAATTTATGCCAGTTTGGTGCTCTTAATTTTTTCAGATGCTATTCTGGAATGTGTATGTGCATGATGCTTGTTGAAGATACTTCAAATGTCTATTACCAATCTTCACAAATGCTGGATCAAATGGTATGTCCTTTAAATTCCTAAGGCAGCAAAATAGGACATATCATGACTGACTGGCACCACAAATTACAGTGGTGATATCGTTCATTGACTCTTTTTCCAATTTATTTGTGGTAAGGTACAGATGGATCGCCACCTCCTGAGCATGGGAAGATACAATACATGCTCTTTTGCCTCCCATTGTAACATCCAGGAAAGAAACACGAACAATGATTTTACATCACAAATTAAATGTTATAGACCTTTCCATAATGACTCTCATTTACTTAGTTGTATTTATATTGATTGTGGGTGTCCTAACAGTGAGACACACGCTAAGACGAGGAGTAGTTCTCTAATGTTTATTACTGCTACATAAACAGAAAATCCTAACAAACTGAAGAAGCGTGGGAAAAACCCAGACATATAAATCCCAAAGGCTAAGGCGGGCCTGTTCTGTGTCTCTTTGAATGGCTGCTTAATTCCTCAGTACTACACATGCGCTTTACAGCCGGATGGGAGCCCCCTGCTCGCCATCCTTACTCATGACAGTGGGGCTCTGGTTTTCATTGAAATCTGTGCCAGTTACAACATTTGTTCTAAGGCTGTATTCAAATTAATAATCCCATTAGTTCTTGGTTCTGCAAACCTACAACTGTTACGTATTTCTTCCAAACTGGCATTCTTAGCATTTCATAATAAGGTGGCCTTTGTGAAAATTATTATATCCCCAGAGCAATTTGTTAATCACTTATATATACATGAATGAATTATTGTCTAGATTAGTCACAAACTCTGTTATGAATGAATTAATTAATTAAACTATAAGACTATGGTGCAATTTGTGAGCTTGTCTCATACTGTTTTCAGTTGTATCTCACTCACCGGTCCAGTGAAATGTGCTAGGAAGTGTTTGAAGAGTGATTTACTTGATCCAGCCAAACAGATTTACTAACTTCTTGCAGGAATCTACAAAACAATTTATAATCCCTTAATCGATCTTAAAATTGACTTACACAGTAATGTCTTTGAGAATAACTGCTGCATTTGGTCTTTGAAACTGTTCAATGACAATTCATCAGGGGCAAAAGCATATAATTTCTCTTTCTCTTTTTTGACTGGGTTTTTGGGTTAGATGGGAAAATTAGGCGTGCAGAACAATGGAAGAAATGAGCTGGAAAAGATACATGAATACACAAAGTTTCCCCTGATTTGTACATTAAAATGGAGACATGGAATGGAATAGTCTGCTCAGTGGAACACCTGATCCTTGAGGAAACATTCAAATTATATCAATCTGGCTACATGGAACATCCCTATTTTGTGGCTATCATATCCTTCTTACAAACTAAAATGCCTAAGAGAAGAATTGAATACTCCTTTTTTCAATACTATTATGGCAATAACAGGCAAATATTAAGGAAAGTATAAAATGTATTCAGTAGACATCAGACAGCTACTACAATAAAAATTAGGTGCTTACCATGGACTATGATTTTTTTCAGAAAATAGAATTACAGCTGTGATGACAAATGGATGTCGAAGTTTAGGTTTTTATTTTATTTTTCACGAACTCTATCTTATACTTTGCCTTTGCCAAAACTCAGTTATATTTACCCCTGCCTCTGATGAAGATGGAGAGGGATGGAGAGAAAGATGGTGATTCTAATTATAGACTGTTGTTGAGGACATGGGCAGAGCATCTCTTACTGTGAACTCTGAGTGGGGCATCATCAGCTGTGAGGACAAGTGAGAGGAAGAGAGCAACCACAGCATCAACAAAAGTCATCTTCAGCTCACTCACTGCCTACTGAGGCTGCAAAGTCTATACCTTCTTTTTTGCTCTTTTGAGTAAGGTCTCACAAGCTTTTTAAAGGAAGGAGAAAAAAGTACTTCTCTGTTGTAAGGTTTCAGTTGCAAACAAAAAAGTCTCACCACACAGTGTGTTGATCGGACCATTTCCTTTCTTGGAAGTTAAATTCTTTCCTACTGAAGTGTTGGACCAAGACAGTTTAATGATGGGAAAATGTAGGAAAAATTCCAGAAGGAGCAGGAGTTGAAAAATTTGAAAATGTAGAAATAAACAAGCCCCAGGACTGAGGGGATAAAACTAGGAGAAACACCTAGGGATCATCCATACATCCTGCTTTCCATGGGATGAATATGTCTCATTCTTTGTAGAGAATGTATCTTCATGGTGCTGCCTCCCTGTCCTCATTAGCTCTGCTGGGGCAGTCCAAATCAGCTTCAAGTGTTCCAGTGTGGAACTGCTGCTTTCCCTCTTATCCTAGCCCAAGACCTCCTATGCAGACAATCTAGGGTGCAAGGAATAGGATCCTTCTGAGGATGTGCTCTGGTTTGGTAACATACTTGTCTCCAATTAGCCTCTCAGGTTAATGCAACAAATACTAAGGCAAAAATCCACAGGATACATTTTCCTGGATAGTACACAGCTTATGCTATTATTGGATGCCTATGAGACATAAAACAGGAACAATATCAACCATTTATAAGAAATTTTAATATATAGAAGATCATAAAAGAAGGATTTGTACAAGAAAGTTTGGAAGGGAGAATGGAATCAGTACAAACCCATCCTACCCATCCTCCATGTATTTGTATATGTATATATGCACATGCCTTTGCACATGTACAGGTAGAAATCTATATGTTGCACTTTAGTCTACAAAGATATGCTGTATAAATTGGTTTTAAATGATTCCATAATGGGTAGGCTAAATTCACACATTGCACTAAACAAACAAAACACAACACAACAACTGTTAGTTGTGCATGATATGTGAATTTAATCCTCCCTTTAAGGCTTAACACTTATTTTCTTTATGGCAAACTTAAGCATGGCACTAAAAAACATTAGCTATTCAGATTTTTGAAACCGCTTCAAAAGAATAGTAGCTCAAAGGGACATACTTGAAATACTCTTGGCTCAAATTCTATTTGCCCTTTCCTGCATACAGCTGTGCTGTTACCATTCCAGGGGCAGCTATTAAGTGACAGAAGAAAGATAAACATTGGTTCTTATGGTAGGACATTATACTCAAAAGGTTTCAAACTGAAGTTTTGTAAAGCAACAATTGGAATGCATGTCCTACAGAACATATATCTTGTTTTAAAATACTGTAGGTTTTTAACATGAATTCCCCTTCCCTTTCTTTCTTTTTGAAAGAAAGCATTTAACATTTTATTCTTCCCTTGATATTCTTGCTGTGGCTTATAGAAAAGAAGGGGTAAGAGACCATAAGCATCTGATACTTCCTCTAGACAGAGGTCTCCACCCAACATGTGTTTTAAACACACTGCATATTAGGTTCAGTGGTCAAAAATTACCATTTATTTTGCACAGTGATTTGTGTGAATTCAGCATTTGTATTAAAGCTAATATAAGGCATCAAATCTCTGTATGGCACATAGACTTACTGCCAATAAAAGATACATTGAAACTTCTTTTTTTACTATCCCTATTGTAGGGACTATCAACTGATCTTCAAGTACTATGAATATTCACAGCATAAAATTTTGAAAAACCAGAAGAAGACTGGATTTTTAAACAGCATTTTTTCACACTCAGTATCTCACAGAATTCTGCTTCCCCTACAGAATATAACAATATACCCGTTAAACTATTCCTAACCCAACATTAACATTAGATGCGTTTGGCTATTTTCCTTAGTTTGTAGGAAATAGGTGAAACTGATACAGATTTTCAGCCTGTTGACATCTGATACTTTTCTCTCCCTCTCACACACACATGCACATATATACACACACACAAAAGCCACTTTCAAAAACACAAGACTGAAGCCAAAGGCGTTTCCTTTACTTCCCACGCTACACTCTTTCAGGAAGATATCACTGATCATAAAGAAAAGCAAAATCATACTTTTAAACCTTCAGTGTTCTCATGGAAAAGAAGTAAAACTTGTTCTAAAGTAAAGGAAAAGTTAACAATTTTTAGCTGGGATAACAAAATATAGATACCGTAGCATCCATGTTCTGCTTTTCTAAAAAGTTAATTCAAGAGTGTGTTCACATAAATAGTTAAGCCAGATTTTTAATACATTGTTCATGTATTTCACTCAACCAAAAGTAAACAGTCTATGGTTAAGCAAGATGTGTGAACCAAGCCAATGGGTGTGAATTATTCTTTAATTACTGATTTCTCTTGTAGACATATTTCTCACTGGAAAATAAGGTATTTTTATGTATAGCAAAGCACACCCGGAGCTCTTCTGAATGTTATTTCACAAATGCCATTGCAAAAACAGAGCCCCTCAATCAGTTACTTATTTTTTATAAGCATGAAATAGTGTAAGCAAAGATAAATTCATTTCTGTTCAGTTTCAATGAATTTCAATTTTATTAATCCAATCAATTCACAGGCCAATTCTCTAAAAAGCATATGAAACTTCAGTGCATATATAAATTTTAAGCCGACCCTAGAACTCAATAGTCATCCAAAGTTTAGTTCTAATCCTAGACCTCAGGACATAGCTTCTTTAGAACACAGTTGAAAATCTGGCTCACAGAGCAAATGAAGCCATAAGGCCCTTCTGTGGGGGATTTCGGCAGTGCTGCTGGCTCTCAGGAAGAAGGAAGCACATTCCAAGGAGGTGAAGAAGATAAGAGGAGGCACAGTCCGGGAGGCAATGGTGGGAAAACAAAGAGGTTCAGAATAGCCCTTCTCTAGAGCTCTCCCACTCTACCTAACCTAAGGTTATTTCCCCTTAGGTTACGTAGAGAAACTTTAGTCTGGCAAGCTTCTGTCTATACAGTGTGAGCAAATAAAAAAGTTTGAATGGGCTGAACTTCATTGTTCTTGGGCTGGGCCTGACACCTTCCTAGGTAATACCTTTTCTTGGCTCTTCCCTTTTTCTTTATTAAAATACACTAACCATCTTTATTCAGCTCCACTGTATCCTGCTTCTGCTAACAGGCTAAAACTGACTTTGGCAATAAAAAGAAGATGAAATTCCAATGAAGTAATGCTGACTCCATAAACAAACAAAATAACTATAATAAATTTGTGGCATATTTAAGACCATCTATTTCATTACATAATAAACTTTTGTGGATCAAGTCCATATCATAAAATGAATGGGAAAAAATCCTAAGAGAGAGATAAGTACATAGTTGTAACATGTAGAAAGATTGGGGTGGTGGGGGGGAAGGGAGGAGTGACAGAAAGAAAAAGTGATTAAGAATAGGCAGGATTGTTTTGGTGTTTTGATATCTATCTCAAATACTTGAGGATTTGGAACCTTTTATTTTTTAACCTTTGAGTTAGGAAAAGTCAGTCCGGTGATTTCTAACAAAGATTTATTAATATAACGTGAATTATGTTAACAAACTAATGCTATGAATTAAGAAGCTAATGACAAAACATTGAAGAAGGAATTTTATTATGATTATTTGTGATTTGTTATGTTAAATCTAACTAAATGGGTTGAAAGAATATAAATTTCAACATTTATTTTATTTATTTCTGCCTTTCCACCCTAATGAGGTTAGCAAAATCAAAATATAAAAAGTTAAATTATTTCAAAAGTGAAAACACAAGTTACAATTAATGCTAAAATTAGTATTAAAGTGATATGACAGTTATAGATGTTACATAACATCTTTACTGATTTTCTCAATGCTGAGACAGCAGCATTCCTTAGCAAATGGGATTCCTTAGCCCAGAAGCAATGCAGAAGACCCTTTCCCACTTGCCAAAAAGAGGAAAGGTTTCAGGGAGGTGGGAGGTACAGCAGTGATGGCCTGTGTGCAAACACATCATCATGCAAATGCCATGTCTTATGCCCTTACAACAGACATCATGATGCGAGTATGTAAATGCCATTTTTACATGATGATGTCATTGTGCATGTGCTGTCATTTTGATATCATTGTGGTTTGTTATGGACATTGCAGGCTGTGACACTGAACACTTCTTTAAAAGGGCTCTCTTGACTATCTTAACAGCTGGGCAGGATTCATAATGAAAGAGGCATTCCCTCAATCAGGCTCCAAGCTGTTTAGAATTTTGATGGTCAATATCTAAAATGTAAATCTGTCTGGGAAGCATCTGGCAAACATGTAAATTTCAACACAGTCTTTTGTATTATCCCTCATAAATTGCTACCTTGCCTTCTGTGTTTTGCTCTGGTCTTTTAAGACCACGTAGCACATGTTGTAGTAATCAAGCTGAGATGCATCCAAGGTGTGGATAAGGTCATCAAGTCCAACCAGTCTAGAAAAGGTCATAGCTAGCACACTCAGTAGAATTGTTCAAAGGCATACTTTGTCACAGCCACTACCTGAAAATTGAGTGATGAAGGAATATTCCCAGTAAGCGAACTACTCTTCCAGCACAAGTGCAGCCCTGTCCAAATTAGGATGAACTTCAGTTCTAAACTCTTCTATATACCAATGCTCCATAGTGCGTGGATTTAATTTTAATTTGTTCTCTTACATGCAGTCTATTATAAAACTTAGGCAATCTACAGTGCTAAGCACAATAAAGGTGGGTCTCAGTAGTATACAGAAGGCATCCCTAGGAATTTTTCAGACTAAATTATCTGGAAATTTTAGGAAATCATTGTCCCTTTTTAGAATTACAATATCAGGGGAAGTTATGAAAGGAAAAAAAAATGATTATGTTTGTGTACATAACCTTGTATCACTTTCTTGAATTTTGATCTTCCTCTCCCATCCTAGCTTCATCAGCATCTACTCAATATCAAATGATTCCAGATTCATACACATAACTTCAGACCATAGTCTGCTGTTGCACATGACCAAATGCTCTGTATCCTGCTCCTGTTCAGTCATGGAACTAATATAGGAAGACTCCAGAAGGAGAAAAAAAAAGGAAAGAATTCCATCCTTTTTGTTCAGAACTATGTATGAGCCTTTTAGTAATAGATTCATATGGAGGAACTATCACACAGGAGTTTGGCACCCTTGCCCATTGACTATTTGTTTTGCTGCTTGCATTTCTACTTTCCGCTTGCATCACGTTGTGGTTTGTACTGGGATGGTAGATACAGGGTGGAGTCCAATGCACAACTTCACCTGAGAGAAGTTATACTGAATGTATTGGGGCTTGCAGATGAATAGACATGCATGCATAAGACTGTAAGAATCTGGTCTTATGGTAAGGTAACTAACTCCTTTTTTTAAAAAACAAAACTGATACTGGTTTGTATTAGCAACAGTTCTAGAGAGTAGTAAATTGGAAGCTAAGGTTGATGTCTTAGCTGAATTGCCTCATGATCAAAGCCAGTTTTATGTATCACAGATTGTGCTTACTTATGACTTATGAGTCATGAGTCTATAACATTCTTTCATCTTTCCTTAGTCCAAATCTAGATGGAGTGCTTAGGATGACTGTGACAATCATGGATCAAAGCCCTGCCTCTTTTTACATGGGCCATACATGTGACGCACATCAAAAAAAGGTGGGATTTCGTCATACATTCAGAATTGCCATCTTGATTTTTGATCACCCCTGGTTTCAATACAGCCTTATAAGCAGCCTGTGAGATTTCATACCATGGTGATGAAACAGCACACAACTCAATAAAGAAAGAATATCTCAGGGCAGTTGCCTTGGTGGGGAGAGGGTATGAATTCAAATAAATATTAAACTGTAATCCAGATATATTGTGTGCCTTTATATATCAAAACATTGCAAAAAGAGTTAAATCTTCCTAATTTTTTGGTGTTCTTTTGGAAATCAAGGAAATCACAGACCTCCCAAACTGTGACAGATGTCTTGGGATCATGATGAACAACTTGTAGTGTCAAGCTAAGGAGATAAAGGAAAGATTGGATAGATTAGTTTTCCTTCTGTTATACAAAGATGAGATCCTGGTGGTGGTGGTGGTGTTTCTCCATCAAAGCCTAAGGCTCATTTAGGCAAGATGATGCTGTCATAATGGATATTCTTTTCAGAAGAGTCAGCTACTGTTTACAAAAAAGCCCCAAAATATCTTTCTTTTCTGGTACTTTTTGCTTACTAAACTTCTGCTAAGAAAGTTTGAGTAAGAGTCAGTCCTTTTCCTCTACCCACAACGTTGTCTTGCCACCTCACTCGCCTGGATCACCACAAGAGCAATGTCGAAACTGGCGGGAAGGAAGAGGGGGCTGAAGGAAAGGAGAGTGTCCAGTCAGCCTGACTGTTTAAGAAATAGCAGCCTTTCCCGAAAAGGCTGCAGCTGGAAGCGATTCACAGGGAAACTTGGGAATTCTCCCCTTTCTTATTCAAATGTCATCTTCCAGGTTTTCCTTGCCCGCCTCTCTTCTTCCTCTCTTACCTCCGTGACCCGCTGCCCCCTCTTCCCCCCACCCCTCACCTCCCCCTTCCGAAGGAAGCGTGGGAGGGGATGTTTCGAAGCTCTCCCTTTAAGAGGCAGCCTGCAATGACGAATTATTGAAATTGCCATCGCAGGATGGCATTCCGCTATAAATGCATTGTTCCACCTCCTCTCATCTTCACAGCGCTCGCCGGGCTCCTCTGGTTCGCCTCGGCAGACGGGGACTAACTGCCACCCGTAAACTCAGACAGGAGGCTTGCCATTTAACCTGGGACATCTCTTCCCCTCCCGCTCCCTTACCGGCAAGCGAGGGCTTGTTTTCTGCCCGCCCGCTCCCTCTCCTTCCTTCCGCCAAACGATAGAAGAAGGATAACAGCAAGTATAAAACAGGAGGAGAAAGGAAACAAGGGGGGTCCTTCGGTCGGAGTGGCTGGAATTGCCGCTGGCTTCCTCAGTCGGATGACTCGCTGGCTGCGAAGTGTGAAGTCTTTCAACTTCTCTCATGCCCGCGGGCGGCGGGAAGCGCGGCGCCTCTCTCCCGCAAAGCCAGTGAGAAGAACCGAAGCAATTGCCGCCGCCGCCGCCGCCGCCTTTGCAAAGGTTCGCTCCCCGCGCCCGCGCCCCCGTCCCCTGCCCGCCCATCGAATCACCGGCCACGGAGCTCACCACCATGCAACTGAAGATTGTTTGCTCGCTGCTGCTGCCGCTGGTTGCAAGCTTACAAGCTGCCACCGCCGCCAGAGTTTCCCCAGCAACTTCAGCACCTGCCTATGATAAAGCTTTGCAGCAATTCAAAGCGGCGGCAGCAGCAGCAGCTCCAGGGACGGCTGGGATTCTCCAACCCTTTCTCCGGGAGCAGCGACCCAGCGAGGTAGTGGAGAGCATAGATCAGACCTACTCTGGAGGAGGCAAGGTGGGTTACATCGTCTACCTGGAGGGGAAGCGCTTCCTTTTAGATCTGGAGAGGGATGCGTTGCTTGGAACCACCGAGCAGCTTCTTCAGGGCAAGGGTCACTGCTACTATCGGGGCACGGTGGATGGGAGTGCCCAGTCTCTGGCGGTCTTCAATCTCTGTGGTGGCTTAGATGGCTATTTTGCGGTAAAGCATGCCCGCTACACAATCAAGCCTTTGCTCCCGGGTAAAGCTGTGGCAGAAGAGGAAGAGGCCTTCAGGGAGCGGATCTATGGGGATGTGTCTGTCCAGATACTCCATCTGTTCTTCAGGGATCACTTCAGCTTTGAAACACTGCCTTCCCGCCCCAACTGTGAGACTCATGGTTCCTCCAGGACTCCACTTTTGGATCGAAAGAGACTGATTCAAGGGCAGGAGGGGAACCTTGAGATAGATCTGGCCGCCAGGATTGCACATTCCCCTATCACCATTGTCCCTCCTGTGGACTACAGGAAGAGAAGGAAACGGTCTATATCTAGGGCCAGGCAGGTGGAACTTCTCCTGGTGGCTGATGACTCCATGACCAAAAAGTATGGCAAAGGCCTCCATCACTATTTGCTGACCTTGGCCACTATTGCTTCCCGACTCTATGGACATGCCAGCATTGAGAATCACATCCGCCTGGTGGTTGTGAAGGTGGTGGTGCTGGGGGACAAGGAAAGGGGCCTAGAGATCACCAAGAATGCAGCCACCACACTCAAAAACTTCTGCAAGTGGCAGCACCAGCACAATCAATTGGATGATGATCACGAGGAGCACTATGATGCGGCTGTTCTTTTCACCCGTGAGGTAGGTTAGGGAAGAGGCCATAGCTGAGGGAGTCCATGAACACTCATTTCCATTTTCAGTACCATTTCCCTGTTTCACAGCAGGTGTGTCAGATGATTTTCCATGTGGCTCTGTCCTGAGCTTCATGAAGTCAACACTGAGTTGCCGCTGTAACTGAGATTTTTATTTAACTTCTGTTTTCTATTCATGCTAGCACTTTACATATGCTGCTCTAGTGAAATAATAAGGAAAACCTAAATGAAATTTAAATGTCATTTAATTACTTCTGAGAGTTCCAACAAGTATTTCACTTATATGTTGGGAATATGTTGGGCTACTACATAGGTACCTTGTTTATGGGCTTCCTTGACATCTGATTGCAGAAGCATCAATAAGGGACTGGGAGGGTGAGCAAATGACAACAGTATCATAACTGGTGCTGCGAGCCACATGCCTCTTGTTAGGTTTAGTCAGGAACTACTAAGTAAGCTGGAAATTGATCTTTGACTGTGGCATAGAATAGCCATGCCTAATACTTGGTTATAATGACACAAAATCCTGATATATACGTGCTGCACATATCTTTCAGTGGGCTCACCTAGTATTTATTTTTTTATTCCACCTGGAACCTGATAAGATATTCTACACATCTTCTATTCTCTGTTAGTGATTATAAGTGATTCTGCTTATTCATGTTCTGGAACAATTCTGTAAGCCATAGAATGTTTTCCATTTTAAAGTTGGTGTTCAAGAGAGATACATTAAGTTTCTCTTAGGGATCTAATTTAACCAGGTATATTGCCATGAACCATTGCTGAAATATTTTAAAAATTAGCCTAATGAAATAATAAGATATGAATATAAAAATCAATAATCCATCAAATTGCATCCCTATACTTTGTCCCCTTTAAGTGCTTTAAAGTTATTATATAAAAATGGGACATAAATAAGCAAAAGGATTCTGACCTCTTTGGATCAGATCCAGATCTGGATCTGTTGAGATTAAGTGGGAACAAATTGTGTGATATAGTCTTAGAAAGCTCACAATGTCCTTGCTTAGCTGCTGGTGATTTAACATGGCATTTTCAGCATGGAGAGAAGGTAGCAATAAAATTGGTGAGGCACATCATGTGTAGCTCAGGAGAGAAGAACATAAATTCAAACCACATGTAAACACAGCCGCAGAGAAGTAGTGCACCAGGTTAGGTGAAGGGTGGGGTTGCAGTGCCTCATTATCCACAAGATAGAAACTGGTTTCTCGGTCTGCCAAGTCATATCCTTGCCACTTTGGGGATGAGTTCTGAATGTTATTTTGGAAAGATTGGCTGAACCAGTTCAGGGGCATGGCGATGGTGGAGTATGTGGCACTGTTTGTGTAATGGAACCTCTTTATTTAAAAAAAAGAGTCTGAGTTTTTGCTCCAAGTATCTTGTTTGGAGTGTTCTTCTACTTTTCCTTTAATTCAGAAAAACACATAACTTTCCATCAGTTCCCTTCCTCTGCTACATCACTGGAGAGTGCCAGAAAAATAAGGGCTTGGGATAGTTTGTGGAATGAGTTACTCTGGTTGAGGGAGTAAGGAAAAAAAAATATCCAGGCTGTGTACTTTTTCTGTTATTCTAAATACTTGAAATATTATGATGTTCCAGTCGTGCTGCACTTGTGCTATATGTTCTCGAAGTAAATATAATAAAACCTTTTGAACAGGAAATTTCAGGACAGAAAATTGCCCCCATGTTTTGCATGTTTAACTCCAGTTTTAAAAACACAATTTCATGCACAGTTAAATTCAGTTGACAAAAATATCTAAAATTAGGTAACAATTTGTTACCTACTTTACCTCTCTCAGTGACCTATTTCACATCTTGCACCAGTCATAATATGGTTGTTTGGTGTTTTTGTTTTGTTTTGTGGTATTATATGGCCTCAGCCAAATTTTCTACAATCCTGGTTAAGCAAAACATTGTTTAGTAAGATATGTGGATTCAGCCATTCTCATGAACCAAGAAGGTGACAACTATCAATCTGGCTACAACAAAAAGCACCATAACTACTCTAAGGATGATCTTTTAAAACAAAAAAACAAAAATTGATGTGTACTTTGTGTTGAATGAACATGAATGTGGCAAACCGGTCCAGTAAAGAGTATATCTTTCCTCACATATGTCATATTGCACAAACTAGGAATGTAAGCCTGTATTAGTTACCTCATACAACTCCTTTTACATTTCTTTATTAAGTCATTGAAAAGTGGGGGGGGGGATAGACTGCTCAGATGTATTGAAAGAGGAGAAGGATTTTTTTATATCCATTGCACTAATTTGCATTGTAGGGGGCCATATTAGTCTTTTGCAGTAAAAATAATGAAGAGTCTTATGGTACCTTAAAAGACTAATCAATTTGTTAAAAATGATGTTAAAATAAGTTGGATACCATTATATTCTTCATTGTTCCTCAAGTTACATGATTTATTTTATGTGCATCCATCATGATACTTAGCTTCAATGAGTTTTAAGAAAGATGTTGCCAAAGCATGCCTGCTTCATATATTAATGTTTCATTGCTACATTATTGTAGTTATAATGGAATTCATACTATGTACATTCTCTCTTCATTGTTATCTCCTTGTTCCATAGTTAATTAATATTAAAAAGGGTTATAGGTTTGGCAACAAGTGGGTAGTATAACTTAGTTAGGTTCATAGGTCAGATTTCTTTTAACTGTGATTAGTTGAACAAGCTGAAGTAGCCTGATTTACACATAAAACCAAGGATTTAATTATGATTTACAAACCATGCTGATGAATTACACATCATGCTAAATCAACACTGCATAATGGCACAGCACCATGAAATAAAAATACTGTAGTATCTGTTCATTTCAACCAAGATACCTCGATTTGTTTAAGCTGAAAATTGTGCATTTTAAATTCACTAGAGATTTGCCAGAATTTATTTGCTTCAATTGAAAAATTATGTTCTATCTAGAGAGAAATAAATAAATATGCCTGGAAATGAAGAAATATGTTTAGGTCCTCATCTAATGGCATTTGAAGGAGAATGAATCACTGTTCACAGTGCAGAATATAAACATGACTAAGAGTTTAAAGGTAAAAATGTCAAAGAAGCAGCTCAAAGGGCACAGGTTTTTGTTTTTCTTTCTGAAGCCTGCTTTAAAAAAAAACAGCTGTTTTTTTCAATGAGACAAGAAGCATCAGGATGAGTATTCAACTTCTACAACTCTCTTTTGAATGTATGAAGTAGGTTCCTTGGCAACTAGATGTCTATTTTTTTTATGGCTCCAAATGCAGGTCTGTTGAGTTTCTGTACACTGACATGCTTTCTTCTGAACAGTTTGTTTTTCAGTCATGGATAAAATGTATGAAGTGTATATTCCATTCCTGTTCATTACAAAGTTAATATTTGCATATATTCAAAGTAACACATTAAAGTTGAGGCATGCATCATTGAGACAGCAAAAGGTACATATAAAATTTGCAGATTGCTACTGGATTCAATTTACTTGCTCTTGCTATCATATAACAATGCTGTGTCAAAAATTGGATTGTGCTTGATAAATAACTGCTTTTTTAAAAAAAGACAATAATTAAGCACATGATTTCTTTGATCTTTCTTAAATTCAACATGCTTCCAAACTTTACCTTTTGTCTCATTTACTGTCAGATTTTAAACAATGGTCATCAGAGAGCCAGTTTGGTCTAGTGGTTAAGGTGCTGGGCTAGAAACCAGGGGTCTGTGAGTTCTAGTCCTGCCTTAGGCATCAAAGCTGGCTGGGTGACCTTGGGCCAGTCACTCGCTGTCAGCCCAACTCACCTCACAGGGTGGTTGTTGTGGGGAAAATAGGAAGAGGAAGGAGTATTGGGTATGTTTGCGGCCTTGAGTTATTCATAAAAATAAAGGTGGGATAAAAATTAATCAATCATGCAAACATTCATGGATCTTCTTTGGTTGCACTAAGGGCCATTTTTCATGAGAGAGCTGTGCCAACCTGGGACAGATGACCCATTCCCTGTGTGCCTATATTTGTGGGACTTAGAAGCCAATTCATTGTTGACTCAGCTTCTGTTCAAGAAGGAATACTGCAAAGACAGTCTTGCAGTATTTCATCTAGAGGAGCATGGCAGGCAATGTTGGAACTCCTGCCTTATCTAGTTCCTGGGATTTCTCCTTCTTCCACAGTGTCCAGTGTTTAACAAACTTCAGGTTTTGCTTTATCATCCAAAATATTTTCTGTTTATATGCCAGTGTATCAAAGGCCAAGAAGTCCTATTTATTAAAAAAGACCTGGTTTGGTAAAGGAACTGTACATATAATTAAATACCTTCTCCTTAAAATAGGCCATTGATATGTGGGACAAAAACAATGGTTTTATTTTTATAGTGGTCTTAACCCAGGATTACCTTGTTGTTTATTAGTTCAGTCACTTCCGACTCTTCGTGACTTCATGGACCAGCCCATGCCAGAGCTTCCTGTTGGTCATCAACACCTCCAGCTCCCCCAGGGACGAATCCATCATCTCTAGAATATCATCTATCCATCTTGCCCTTGGTCAGCCCCTCTTCCTTTTGCCTTCCACTCTCCCTAGCATCAGCATCTTCTCCAGGGTGTCCTGTCTTCTCATTATTGGCCAAAGTATTTCAGTTTTGCCTTTAATATTATCCCCTCAAGTGGCTTTATTTCCTGGAGGATGGACTGGTTTGATCTTGCAGTCCAAGGCACTCTCAGAATATTCCTCCAACACCACAGTTCCAAAGCATCGATCTTCCTTCTCTCAGCCTTCCCTATGGTCCAGCTCTCACAGCAATATGTTACTATGGGGAACACCATTGCTTTAACTATGTGGACCTTGTTGTCAGTGTGATGTCTCTGCTCTTAACTATTTTATCGAGATTTGTCATTGCTCTTCTTCCAAGGATTAAATGTCTTCTGATTTCCTGACTGCAGTCAGCATCTGCAGTAATCTTCACACCTAGAAATACAAAGTCTTTCACTGCCTCTACATTTTCTCCCTCTATTTGCCAGTTATCAATCAAGCTGGTTGCCATAATCTTGTTTTTTTTCAGGTTTAGCTGCAAGCCAGCTTTTGCACTTTCTTCTTTCACCTTCATCATAAGGCTCCTCAGTTCCTCTTCGCTTTCAGCCATCGAAGTGGTATCATCTGCATATCTGAGATTGTTAATCTTTCTTCCAGTGTTTTTAACCCCAGCCTTGGATTCCTCAAGCCCAGCATGTCGCATGATGTGTTCTGCGTACAAGTTGAATAGGTAGGGTGAGAGTATACAGCCCTGCCAAACTCCTTTCCCAATCTTAAACCAGTCTGTTGTTCCGTGGTCTGTTCTTACTGTTGCTACTTGGTCGTTATACAGATTCTTCAGGAGGCATACAAGATGACTTGGTATCCCCATACCGCTAAGAACTTGCCACAATTTGTTATGGTCCACACAGTCAAAGGCTTTAGAATAGTCAATAAAACAGAAATAGATGTTTTTCTGAAACTCCCTGGCTTTTTCCATTATCCAGCGGATATTGGCAATTTGGTCCCTAGTTCCTCTGCCTTTTCTAAACCCAGCTTGTGCATCTGGCAATTCTCGCTCCATGAATTGCTGAAGTCTACCTTGCAGGATCTTGAGCATTACCTTACTGGCATGTGAAATGAGTGCCACTGTTTGATAGTTTGAACAGTCTTTAGTGTTTCCCTTTTTTGGTATGGGGATATAAGTTGATTTTTTCCAATCTGATGGCCATTCCTGTGTTTTCCAAATTTGCTGGCATATAGCATGCATTGCCTTGACAGCATCATCTTGCAAGATTTTGAACAGTTCAGCTGGGATGCTGTCATCTCCTGCTGCCTTGTTATTAGCAATGCTGCTTAAGGCCCATTCAACCTCACTCTTCAGGATGTCTAGCTCTAGCTCACTGACCATACTGTCAAAGCTATCCCCGATATTGTTATCCTTCCTATACAGGTCTTCCATATATTCTTGCCACCTTTTCTTGATCTCTTCTTCTTCTGTTAGGTCCTTGCCATCTTTGTTTTTGATCATACCCATTTTTGCCTGGAATTTACCTCCAATGTTTCTAATTTTCTGGAAGAGGTCTCTTGTCTTTCCTATTCTATTGTCTTCCTCCACTTCTGCGCATTGCTTGTTTAAAAATAATTCCTTATCTCTTCTGGCTAACCTCTGGAATTTTGCATTTAATTGGGCATATCTCCCCCTATCACTGTTGCCTTTTGCTTTCCTTCTTTCTTGGGCTACTTCTAGTGTCTCAGCAGACAGCCATTTTGCCTTCTTGGTTTTCTCTTTCTTTGGGATGTATTTTGTTGCTGCCTCCTGAACAATGCTGCCAACTTCTGTCCAGAGTTCTTCCGGGACCCTATCTACTAAGTCCAGTCCCTTAAATCTATTCTTCACCTCCACTGCATATTCCTTAGGAATATTAGTGAGCTCATATCTAGCTGATCTGTGGGTCTTCCCTAATCTCTTTAGTCTGATCCTAAATTGTGCAATAAGAAGTTCATGATCTGAACTACAGTCAGCCCCAGGTCTTGTTTTTACCGACTGTATAGATGTCCGCCACCTTTGGCTGCAAAGGATGTAGTCAATCTGATTTCGGTGTTGTCCATCTGGTGAAGTCCATGTATAAAGTCGTCTCTTAGGTTGTTGGAAGAGAGTGTTTGTTATGCAGAGTGAGTTGTCTTGGCAAAATTCTATCAGCCTATGTCCTGCTTCGTTTTGTTCTCCCAGGCCATGCTTACCTGTAATTCCAGGTGTCATTTGACTGCCCACCTTAGCATTCCAGTCTCCTGTGATGAAAATATCATCTCTTTTAGGTGTGTTGTCCAGTAGGTGCTGCAGATCCTCATAGAACTGCTCCACTTCAGCTTCTTCAGCATCTGTGGTTGGGGTGTATATTTGGATCACTGTGATGTTATATGGCTTGCCCTGAATTCGAATTGAGATCATCCTATCGTTTTTTGGATTGTATCCAAGCACTGCTTTAGCCACTTTACTATTAATTATGAAGGCTACTCCATTTCTTCTGTGGTCCTCTTGTCCACAGTAGTAGATCTTGTGGTCATCTGATGTGAAGTGGCCCATTCCAGTCCATTTCAGTTCACTGACGCCCAGAATGTCTATCTTTAATCTTGACATCTCACCAATAACCACATCCAATTTGCCCTGGCTCATAGATCTTACATTCCAGGTTCCAATGGTGTGTTGATCCTTAGAACATCGGATTCGCCGTTCACCACCAGCACCGTCGGCCGCTAGCCATCCGTTCGGCTTTGAGCTAGCTGCGTCATCACGTCTGGGGCTAGTTGAACTCATCCTCTGTTCCTCCCCAGTAGCATTTTGACCATCTTCCGACCTGGGGGTCTCATCTTCTGATGGTATACTGACATATCTCTGGTTGTACTGATCCATTTAGTTTTCACGGCAAGAGTACTGGGGTGGGTTGCCATTACCTTCCCCAAGGATTGCATTTAGTCTGACCTCTCTGTCATGACCTTTCCGTCTTGGGTGGCCCTTCACGGTTTAGCTCATGGCATCATTGAGGTGCTCAAGCTCCAGCACCACGGCAAGGTAATGATCCTTTGCTGAAGCAGGATTACCTATGCCACCACAAAATTTTCTATAGGAAAGTGTTTCTTCTTTGATCTTCCTATCAAGTATGCTGAACACTTTAATCCTGAATGAATATCTGCCTTTTCAGGAAGGCTCTATCTGCTAATGTAATATGCTAATATTATAATGATATAATTTGGTGTTCAAAGCATAAATTGATGTGACTGAGGGTGGTTATATAAAACAAATCTTTAAATACCTATTACATTATCTAAGAATGACAAACAAAAATGTTAGCTTTTTTTTTGCTTTTATAATTTATAATATTTTATAAAATCTAGATTTGGAAAGAACCATTTGGCTACCAAATCTATTGTCCTGTTCAGTGCAGGAATTCAGATTAATGGCTGCCTGACAGAAGTTGTTCAGCTTCTGCTTTAAGACATCCCATAAAGAGAAGTTCATTATCTCCCCCGCAAGGAGTAATTTAAATCACAGGAAGTAATTTATTCCACTGTCCATCTGCTCTCACTGGTAGGGAGTATTCCTAATATTCAATTGTATATGTCTTCCTGGGATTTAAGAACATAATTCCATGTCCTGCACTCTGCAGTTACAGGAGACAGCTCTTTTTAAGTTTTTGACAGATGCAATAATGTCCTTTTTACTTGCTAAACATACCTAATTCCTTTAGTGTCTCCTCATAAGATTTAGTTTCCAATCCCCTTATCATTCTCGTTGCCTTCCTATTTTGTATTTATTTTAATTGGCCTGAATTCTTCTTAAGGTATGCTGTAGTGTACAGAACATGGCAGACTACTGAAGGTGAAGTCTGACATACTTTATTCTGCTTCATCAGAATAATTATTTGCTGTCTTTTAAAAATTATGTCTGTTGATGCAGTCAAAAATTCCCCACTCCTAATTAATTAGACTGTATTCATCATGGAATTATTTAAATGGAGATAATACACCTACAGCATACTCGCAACCTGCTTGGGAAGTTAACCTGATTTTTTAAAAAGAAGGAAGGAAGATTAGATTGGTAAGACTTGTTTTTCATAAATTTGTGCTGACGAGGTACTTAGACCTATTTTTGTAATTTTCCAATTATCAGTATCAAATTGATTGGTCTGCAATTCATCCAATCATTCTCTTCTATCTTTTTGTAGAGAAGTGTTTATCTACTCCAGACATCTTATTTTTCACCTGTTTTCTAGGATTTCTCAAAGATAATTAATAAACATTGTTCCAAACCATCAGCCAGTTCCTTTAGAGCATTAGCATACAATCCATCTGGTCTGGGAGATCTGAACACTTTCCAAGTCAGTAGGCATTCTCTGACTATATTTCTTTCAAGTTCAAACTAAAGTATTACTCCTTCAACCTTTTCTTCTCAAATGCTCATGTACATATCCTTAGAGGACAACCACAATAGGAATCAAGTATCTCTACGTTTTGTTTTATTATATGTTACCTTCAGCCACCTCCACCAAGTGGCTGGTATATTATTTCATTTCCTGTTACTTTGAATACATCTAAAATGTTCTTGATGTTCTTTTTAGCATCCTTCAGTCACCTCAACTCATCCTGACCTCCTCCTGTTGTATTCTGTTGTATTTGTGATTGTACTTTTAGTATCTCTGCCTGAACTAGTCCCTACAGTTTTCTTGGCAAGGTTTTTGGCTTTGCCATTGCCTTCTTACTAGAGCTGGAGAGAGTCTGTTCCAAAATCATCCAACCAACTTTCATGCCTAAGGTAGGACTAGAATTCACAGTCTCCTGGCTTCTAGCCGGGTGCTTTAACCACTACGCCAAACTAGCTCTCAAGTTCTCATTTACTTTCCCTTAAAATCAAGAACTCTGTCATTACATGGACATTTTCTCCCAAATTCCTGATAGTTTCATTTTGTTTCCACTCCTACCCTGGAGTGAACAAGAGCCAGGTTTGGGGCTTTTTGCATGTTTTAGGGGATGTTAAGGGGAAAAAAAGCCTTGCAGATGCTTCAGATACTATTTCACTCTTTAATACTTTCCCAAATCAGTCTGATTTTTCTTGTTTTATGAAAAATCCTAAGGCTTCAAGCTTTCATAGCTGCCCCCAAAGGGATGAAAATACTGGATTTATTCATTCTTTTACCATCTTGATCTTAATGGCCATATTAGCTGTCACCCTTCTGAGATAATCTGTCAATAAAAAAAGTGTAGTCCCTGGCCAGCAGAAAGGGTCCACATTTGTTTTACCTAATACACTTAGAATAGAGACATAAACCTGTTCAGCAGTACTGATTAAGATGAGTGCAGAATTTATTATTTCTTTGTACCTTCCTCCACTCTCTGAAGCAGAAAGTTTTAGGTTGGAAAGACAGGTCAGAGATCTTCTGGAAGGGCTACACTTAGTAGATTTTGTCACCCAGCATATGTTAGGTAATTACATTCCCACAAAAGTGCTATTGTATACCTTTTTGGACAAAAAATGATTGTGGAAAACACCATCCACAACTTCTGTTTGTTGGGTGGTTGGTAGGAGATAACATTTTCCACTTAGTTTAACCATTTATTTTTCTGTTACTTCCATAAAAGTTTTATGCTGCATATTTTAACTTTCTCCATTTTGCAGATAAAAATTTCTCATGCTCTTTTCTAATGAGTGGTTTCTTCTCCCCCACCCCCCAGCCCTATCTTTTTTAACTGTTTCCTCACAATCTGTATGTACACATAAGTTAATTAGGTAACAAAGGATATGCCTGGTATCCTTTAACTGAGGGGGAAAGCAACAGGGGCTATCAGACAACACATATTCCCAATAATCTTTGGAAGCCTCCAGAACAATCTGATTCATTTTGGATAAATGATATATCATTTAGTTTAAACCTGCAAATTAAAATGTCATCCTTCCTGCTTTCAGTAGCTATCAAGGAGCTATCAAGAAGATACCCACTGAAAGCAGGCAGGATAACATTTTGATTTTTACTTTCAAACTAAGGGATATATCTATCATTCATCCAGTCTGCCCACACTGCAGTCCATGCCTGCAACACTCCACGTCTTTATTCCTCCATCTGCTATTTGTATGACAAATCTTCTATAGGAGGCAAAGGATTAAATTCCACAAGAATCCAGGTCCTTACTGGGCCATCTCTACACACATCTCTACAGGTGTGATGTGATGGTTGTAAATAAATAAATGAAAGAAATTCTCCTAATTATACTTCTTTGAGAGCTAAAAGTAAAAGACTTAGGACACTTCTAACATGACATTTGCTGCAGTCTGAAGAGCTCTCAATGATATTGCAGTGTTGGCTAAATTTGAGAGCTGTAGGGTCTCTGCCCCACCATGCTTCCTGTTTTCTAAGTTTGAGGTCTTCAGACTTCAAGGGAAAAACATCTTGATGGTTTTTTAACTCCTTCTCACAGAAACTTGTGGGATTTTTTTTTTTTGCATATGACCAGACAAATGTAAACAACATTGGCAGCAGGAATAGCAAGCAATTTATTTATATTTTGAAGGAGTGGGTAAGGGAGTTTGTTTGTTTGTTTGTTTGTTTGTTGTAGGATCTGTGGAAGGTCAGCAGTCCTTGCTCTTTAATTTGGGAGGTTGGCAGAAGTGAAGATGATTGTGGATTTTCTTCAGATTGCTTTTGAGGAATTTGGGAATTCGGGAGAAGAACCAACAGCAGTGTAAAATTGCCCGTAATGAATTTTAATAAATTATCTGCTCCTGTCCCTAATATGTATGATTAGCTAATCTGGGCGCCAAACACCATAGCAAGCATTTAATTTTTACCATGATTTGATTCTATTCAGACTACTGTTCACAAGAAAAAAATAATGAAATAAGCAATATGAGCAGCCAGTTCATATCTCTAATTTATGTAGTATGACATAAGTGTACTCAATACATCCCATAAATTACATATTACATAATATTTAGTATGTAAGATCACAGTATTAGATATTTTATCTGTTTTGTGAAAGTGTATGGTGTCTGATTTTCCTAATATAGTATGGTGTTACTAGTGTAAACTATATGATTAGTTATAATGGATGCTGAGTGTGTTTTCATGTATATATCCGGTCTATGCAGGCCATCCTGCTATTCCAATTGATCAGCAGATGTATAAAAGTAAAAAAGGGAGAAGACAGAGTAAAGTGTATAAAGTAACTATTCTTCCTTTTAGTGGTAGCTTATTAGAACAGTCCTCTCAAAGAAGTAGTCAGATTGGATACTACCATAGGCAACCATGTAAAAGTCAGAGAATCTCATTGTACTAGCAGAGTCATGGGTAATTTTTAAAGCACACTTAGACACAGCAAACGTGGCACTTTTTTTTTTTAATTCAAATGGATTGTCCAATTTTCCTAATGAGGTCCAGACACTCACTGCTTCCTGAACTCAGCAATATTCCAAATCTAGCACCTTTCTTGAATAAAGTTGAACCAATACAGTTGTAGAAAGATATGGACAACTATAGAATAACAGTAATTAAGAAACGGTATCTGAAAGGCTCTGTATAAACTTTGCAAAAAGATTTTGAGTAAGAGGTTACACATAGGTGGCTAAGCATCCCTACAGGATATTAATAATATAGATTGTTGGTGTATATAATTTTCATGGAAGTGGTAAATTAGTAAAAGGAATCTTTGAATGAAACAGGATAATCTAGGATTTGAAGAAGTAAGGCATCCTGCTGATAGATTTCTTGGCTGGTTTCTTGTAAAAACAACATTATTGAAAAGGCACTTACTTAACCATGTACTCTATAAAGAATGGAATTGGCATGATTGGAATGATTCCTAGAGAGCATCTGAACTGTTTTCACAGGTGCTGCTTTTAATCAGAGTTTTGCCACATTTACCATCATAAGCCATTCTTGAAAATACTGCATAGTGACTCTCAAACATCCACAGTGAGCAATCATGCATTCAGCCATTCACTTTGGTGGCAAGAAATGCCTTGTACAGACATATAACACTGACACTGGTGACATCACTGAAAAGCTTCAAGAGTAGACTCAGTTCTTTACATTTGGGAGGCTTGCAATACACAAAGGCTTCTATTTGAGCTGGACCCCTGGTAGCAGAGTTTCTAGGTAATATGGAAGCATTTGCATGTAAGTAAAGGCTATCTGCTTAATGAACTTTGCTGTTCTTGGGGATAACTATTCACTAAGGTCGGAGTACAACTTAGAGAAGGGAAGTGCTATTTTCTACTCTCTGGCTGTGTTGAAGTCAGCACAGAAATATATTTCCGGAGAAGACTATTGCTAAAGAGGGTTATTGCTAGCCAGTGAGTCCAGGAATCTTGTTTAAAGCACCTTTCAGTATATAGATATCAATTGGTTTCATTTTCAAACCACTTTATTGCTTTGGATTTTTTTGCAGTTTATCAACTGAAACCTGTATTCCAGGTGATCCTATTATTTAATGTTCAGTACTCTGGATATGATAAAGAACAGGATTCCACCTCAATTACTTTTTTAAGAATACATTTACCAACTTCTTTAATCTTTCCTTATAGATTTAGTTTCTAAGCATTTAGTGATCTTTGTCTTTTTTTTTTTTGAACCCGCACCAATTTATCTGAATACTTTTTGAAGTGCGGTGACCAAAAATGGACATGGTACTCGGGATGAGGTTTTGACCAGTTCATAGTAGATTGGAATAATTACTTTATATAACATAGAAATTATAGTCCTGTAGATGCAACATAAACTTGCATTTTGCAGCTACAGGTAGTCCTTGCTTAATAATGGTAATTGGAACCAGAAACTCCATTGCTAAGTAACAAGGTCTTAAAGTGTAACATCACGTGACTGTGCCAACTTATGACTGCAGTTGCAGCAGTACCAGTTGTCATTGTTAGGCACATCCCATGTGATTGCAGTGTCTCCCAGTCACGTGATCACCATTTGCAACCTCCTGCCAGTTTTTCCATGACTTTGTTTGTCAGAAGCCAGCAGTGAAGGTCGCAAATGGCGATCATGTGACTGCGGTATGCTGCAACATTGTAATTGTGAGCTGGTTGCCAAGTGCCTGAATTGCGATCACATGACCGTGGGGATGCTGTGATAGCCACAACTGCAAGGACCAGCCAGAAGCCCCCCTCATTCAGCACCATCATAACTTTGAACAGTCGCTGAATGAGTGGTTGATCACTGAGGACTACCTGTATATTACACTGCTCACTCATACTCCCTGCTAATGACACTTTAAGATGAAAGCAGATTTGATAAATTCCTACTGACATCAAGAAGGCTTAAATCATGACTAACATCCCTTTTTTTCTATGGGTTATAAAGTCAACTAAGTTAATCTATATGTAGCCAAGTGGCAGCACCTTGACCTTTTGGAAAACCATGATTTAGCATGCCAGGAATTAGCCTAGCCTCATGATAAGCCTGTGTGCTTTCCCCCTTACTTGGCATCCTCTGGTGTAATCACAAGATAATCAAAATTATTCACTTTCATTTCAGAATAAGAACTGGTTAGCTGGTCATTTAAATGGGGGAAATGGTACTATGAAGCATTTATTAAATACGTGTCTTGTTTAAAATAACTGAAGTATACTAGTACTTTTTAAAAGGTAGATACTCTTTTTGATATATTGAAGATGGCTTTTGTGTCTTCTTGTTGGCTTTTTCATCTTTGGGTGGATTATTTTTACATTATATTTTCATGTACCGTATGTCACATGAAGGCAAGTTCCATTTGCCTTCATATAGGCTGTACGTCCCTTTTCAAAGCTTTATTAAGTTACTATAAGGATATCTAAAGATATACAGTGCTATGTTGCTACCAAAGTACTATCATGGATTCAGGTTGCCTTAAAGTTGTATTTTTATCAGATCCTTATTTTGAATAAGAAATAAGAACAAGATAGCACTACTGTATGACATTGTTTGACAAGACTATTAAATACAGAATGGAAAAGTTGATTATAAGAAATGAATAATTGTATTATTGTTTATCTTTAAAATGCAGTTAATTTTGCAGCTCCTCAAAATGCTTTTCTTTTAAAGTTTTCCTTTGCTCATTATTATTTTGCATATGTACATTTTTGCATTGAGATTTGGGAATGTGCGGAGGCAGAAGAAAATCTCACATTGTCTAAATATTTGTATAGTACCAATTGTGCCAGAAAGGTCAGATCAGTGTCCATCTCTGTTCTTAGTACCTGAGCTTTACCCATCTGCCATCGTCCCAGAGTGTTTTCCCTGGCCAAGAATATCAGATCAACAGGAAGCATTTCTTTTCCTGCCAGTCAAGAAAAGATACCCACAAGCCAACAAGTATGTTTCATTAAAAGATGCTCACTTTGAAGCAGCAAAAATAAAATCAAAATAAACAGTTTTGCTAACACAGGTGTCCATAAAATATAATTGCTTTAAAATATATTTGGTGAAATAAGTTCTCTCCTCACCCTAACTGGACATTTAATATTCCCAAGTGTACTAGGCAGCAAGAGGTACAGGAACCCCCAAATAACACAAACAGGCATTGCGTAATGGCTCCTAACACCATTAGAATAACATTACATGTTTAGAATTGCCATTTGCTGTCCATTCATTGTGTGAAAGGTGAAAGGTCCCCTGTGCAAGCACCGAGTCATGTCTGACCCTCTGGGGGGCTGCTTTCGCAATGTTTTCCTGGCAGACTATAGCGGGGTGGTTTGCCATTGCCTTCCCCAGTCGTCACCTTCCACTCATTGTACTTGTACTTATAATTGCTAAGTTTCCTTATGGGAATAAAAGACATGATGGAATATACAGTTAAAAGTATGGCATATGATAGGATCACTGCTGACAACTGCTTAAGTTCTTCTATGAATTCATTTGTGCCTTGCCCACCAGAGAGAATTGTATTATTCTTTTCTTCCTATTTTATTATTATATGGAAATTGAAAAGCATACCTGGATATGAGAGCCAGTCTGGACGAGTGGTTTAGGTGCCAAGCTAGAAGCCAGGAGACTGTGAATTTTAGTCCTGCTTTAGGCACAAAGCCAGCTGGGTGATTTGGACCAATGATTCTCTCTCAGCCCTAGGAAAAAACCAACTGCACGGATTCATCCAGGCAGTCACCAGGATTGAAGACTGACTCAAAGCTCCCCCACCCCACACAGATATACTTAATTGATTTAGTTTAATTCATTAATTCCTTATGATGTAAGTTGGCACTAAAGTGACAGTGATTGTATTGCAGTCATGTTCCTACACCATACTGAACTTTGGCCTTCTAGCTGTAATAATCATTAAACAGAGTGATGTCATTTACCTTTCCAGACCTGAAGTTAGCCAGTTTGAAGAAGTTGGAAGGAAAGAAAGGGAATACCCCAGCAAGAAGGATTCCTTTACACTCTTCTAACCTGGTGCTATCCCTGTTCCATGAATGTACAGTACAAGGTTGGAGGCTATCTATAGGAAAGACTCAGAAAGGCTTAAAGTGTATACAGTTGTCAATACTGACCATCAATAATCATCACTGCATCACAAATACATTGTAATACTATTCTCTGGTCTAGCATAGTATACACAGAAAACAGTCTACGCTTCAATTTCAAGTGATGCCCCAATGCCAATGCTACAGTTTACAGTATTAGGAACATTGAGTTCTTAAAATAATAACCTTAGAAATGAAGGCAATTAATTCAAAAGTTGGCATAACTCTTTGCAATAAATGGACAGTTTTTATTTGATTTTAGCAAACAACAAGTAGTCCTTAAATGAAAATCCCAAAGGCAGGTCTTCCAACCTAGTGCTGTCTAGACTGCTGAAATAACAATTCCCTTGATTTCTAGCTAGGAATCTTTGGAATTGCAGTCGCAACATATTTGCAGGACATAATCTTTTGAAAGCTTGCTCCAAAACATAGCTATCAATGTCTTTGTCCTTCTCTTGGCTATAATCCTTATTCGGCCTTACTGTTGGCAATAAGGCTGCAGCTTAAAGCTGTCAGGCCCTGTGGGTGCAACTATGCTTCAAATGCTTTCTTTCCCTTCCCTTCCTCATAGGATTTATGTGGGCATCATTCATGTGATACTCTGGGAATGGCTGACGTTGGAACCATATGCTCTCCTGAGCGCAGCTGTGCAGTGATTGAAGATGACGGCCTCCATGCGGCTTTTACAGTGGCTCACGAAATTGGTATGCAGCGCCTTTTTTTTTTTTTTGTTCCCTTGCCAAATACAACACTTGTAACAGCTGCATTAGTAACCAAAATACCTTACAAGTAATTCCAGATTTTCCCCTGATTCAGATATTCAGTTGGGGATTAAAGCTGTGTACATATGCATGCACTTTGGGGTTAATTAATAGGGAACTGAAGACAAGTAAAGGTACACAAAAGGATCCGTTTCCAACAGTATCTCTTCTAAGAACTGTCTGCAGTGGCAATTGGAGAGCTCCTATCTGTACAAGAACCTTTTAAAGGAGCGTGTGTCCTATCTCTAAAGAACTTAAGCACGCTTATTAGTAAACTGCTTACTCAATATATATTTGTATTCCTGCAAAACTAAGTTAAGCAGTTGGTCTGCTTATGTTGTACTACCTTATTCTTCTGTAGGCATGAAGAGCTAATCAGAAATCTTGATGAAAGGAAACACTTTTTATATAGGGATTCATTATTATAGTAATACTGTATAATGTTTAGGATAAGCTGGGTAAAGGATATAATATAATTGAATATAATTGAAATAATCAGCACTAGTTAATCTGGAATTCTAAATAACTACAAAATAGACCTAGAAGAACCAATCACTAGGAATATTGAAAATATTATCTGACATAAGAGCTTGGTTGATGTTAACTTTCTAAAGCTAAAGCTTGACAAGCATTCACCATACAGTATAGGTAATTATAGTTCCAAGAATCTACTTATGACATTTGTAATTTCATTCCTATCATTAATTTTTAAGGAAAAAGTTTAAAAGGATACAGTGCAGTGATGGGTTGTTTGCAGACATCCTTGGCTTAATTTGGAAGTGGCTCAAAAATAGTGGTTCTGACATGATATGCTCATTTAAAAAATAATCCCAAGGCTTCAAAATTGTCCTATAGTTTGTTTTTTTAACATACATAGAAAGTGCACAGAGAAGAAATGTTTTGCTTTTTTGCATTTGTATATAAAAATTGTTGCTTTTCAAGATCTAGCCTTTTACAAATTCATGTCCTTGTTTTCTGTCATGGAGTACTGCATATGAAAATAGATTTTGTCCCAGTAAACCTCTCCCAGTTGGAAGCAGAAGTTTGATGTAGGGAAAATAAAGGCATTAGTCTACTGAAAATTCTGCAAAATGCTCTAAGAAGACAAAATACAGAGGTTGTAGAGCTGTTGAATTTCCTTCTCACTTCCTGTGGCCATTTCAAGGCACTTCAGGCAATCAGAGCTTAGCTTTGATTGTATCCCTCCACTACCACACACATAAACATACACATGTGACAGAAGGATGGCAGATACCACACTTAACTGATGGTTCTTGGCTTCCTTCAGTGGCCAAACACTAATGTTATTCAGGTAGTTCTATAAACAATCTATATAAGTTCAAGAAAAGATCAACAGGTGGAACAAATGAGTACGATGCTAATTGTGTTGAATGATACGTTCCAGACAGTACAGTAAAGATAACATGCCATGAAAAAAAGCCCTTTATTTCTTCTCTTGTTAGTCTTCTTCATATATTAAAAAATGTACAGAAGTCTATAGGAAACATCTGCTGTAGCTCCATTCCTACCCCCTCCAATGTTTCTGAATTTGTGGAGAAGATTTAAGGGAAAAATGTACATTATTATTTCTGTCCCCATGAACATAAACCTTGATCGTGCAGGATCTCTTCTCCTGTGAAGATTGCTATTGCATTTAATCATAGAAGACTGAACCCAAAAGATTTTGATCCCTTTGAAAAATCCCATCAGGTTTTATATGCTGTTGTTGTTTTTTAGGGCCACTTTATACATCGCTCATAGAATTTGCTAGTTTTGATACATGAACCTGAAAACATGTGACCAAGTGTTTCCAGAATTATTACTGTGTAAGCTCTTTCAAAAAATAATGTGAGTCTCAGAAACCTTTTTTTTTTTAAATTATTGATTTGTTTGATCACCCTGGCATTTTCGTTTGTTCCTTTTTTATTGTTTTTGTTATACTTTGGCATGAAAAGAGCAAGTAGGCATATAAATTAGTCAACCATCTGGTCAGCTTCACTGTTTGTTAACATTACACAATAGAACCCTTAAAATATTAGGACAGCTAGATGTTTGTTTGGGTTTTTTTAGTTGAAAGTGTATCTTCTTTTGAGAAGCTATAAAACAAAACAAAATATAAGACACAGAATATGACCATTTGCTTCAGCAATGCATGCCTTCTTTCATGGCCTACCATCAGTTGCTTAGTCAGAGAACAGTTACGATGAATGATATAAATAATGCAAAAACATGCAAATTCAATTATCTATTTCAGAGAATATTTTGCCTTAATCTAGCTATTTTCACTCATGAGCAAGATGAGCAACTTTCATTACCAGGCAATATAATTTTAATTACATTTGAAATGGAAAAGAAAAAGATAATATATTTTAATGTGTAAATGGAATATCATTCTCAATGTAAGGGAAATATAACTTACTATATAGATCAATCAACCTCAAGCTTTTCTTCCTGAATGAAGCAAATGATGAAGTGATTCATTACACTATTTTATATACTACCCATTTCCATAGGAATCAAAGCAGAAAAGATACAAACAATAAAAACATGAGCAAATAACAACTTTATACCTAATGTAGCCCATACTCCATTAAGTGTTAAACCCTGAATGAAACATCCTGGTCTCAAGGAATTTGCAAAAAGTTTGGGACATTTTTTTTTTTTTTTTGGTTTGCTAGATATCACAGAGCATAGGGGCAACTACAGAGAAGGCACATTTGCAAACTTCACTTGGGCCAGTGGTCATTAATAACACCCCAGGACCCAAGCCATGTATGACCTTAAAAGTGACAATCAGCACAATGAGATGGTCCTGGAAGTTAATTGGCAGACAGTAGAATAGGCATTACATAACAAAGTCCGCTACCACTAGACTGCACTTTGGACCAATTGATGTTTCTTATCTTCAAAGGCAGCCCCAGTGTGTTGCAGTAATCTAACTTTGAGGTGACAGGAGTGTGAGTCATTGTAGTTAGAGCTCCACAATCCAAATAAGCATGCAACTGATGCAGCAGCAGACCTGGGTGACCTCCCTGCCACAGTTACTCCCTACTGCTTCAGTGGGAGCTCCAGGTCCACATGGACCTGTAAATTATGGACTTTTTCCTTGGCAGGAGGAGACAAGTGTCCTAATCTGTAAGGTTTGAGAAGACCATTGTACACTGTTAAATTACATGATGCATCTAATAGAGAGCTAGTTTGGTCTAGTGTTAAGGCAATGGGCTAGAAAACAGGAGACTGAGAGTTCTAGTCTCACCTTAGTCATGAAAGCTGGCTGGCTTGGGCCAGTCTCTCTTTCAGCCCAACTCACTTCACAGGGTTGTTGTGGGGAAAATAGGAAGAGGACGGAGTATTAGGTATTTTCACCACCTTGAGTTATTTATAAAAATAATAAAGGCAGGATAGAAAATAAATAAATAAATAAATAAATAAAATGTAGCATGTAGTGTTCCTTTTCTTTTATGTTTTGTTTTACTGCTAGTGCTGTGTGCATGAGTTGGAGGGTGATCCCATACAGACCACCTTGCCTGCAGAATTAGCCCCCACAAGGCAGCCAATCTGCATCTGTTTTATATGTGGTTAGTTTTTCTGCATATGTATATGTGGAAACAGTGGAGAAAACCATATTTAAAAAGCACTTAGGAAGAGTTACATAGCTACAGAAAAGTTGGACTTCAGCAGAGACCAGATGGCAACAAATGTCTTTGCCCATATTTTTCTTGAAATTTAAGACCATCCAACACTTAAAGCCGAATGAAGTTTTAAGTACAACCATACTTTAGGCTATAGGAAACATTAGTGAGATAAGAATTGTGAAGGTGAAAGGTGTCCTGTGCAAGCACCAAGTCATGTCTGACGCTTTGGGGGGATGCCACTTTCGCGACATTTTCTTGGCAGACTAAAGTGAGGTGGTTTGCCATTGCCTTCCCCAGTTGTCACTGATGAAAATTAGCAACCGCTGAACTTCTTGAGACTTGTGCTATAGGTAATTTAAGGAAGAATAATCTCAAAACCTTGCATAAGAAAAAAAAGGTAAGACCAGGAGAGACTGATGATGAATTAAATATGCTAAGACTGGGACACCATATCTGAAAGCAAGTAGCAGAGGATATTAATTTTATCTTTGCGTAGACTTTGTGATTTACAAACCTAAAAAGTAAAAGGCACTGTCTATGGCAGGACAAGCATGTTCTGACTATGCTTGTTTGCATTCAGTATTAAGACTCCTCCTATAATCTGAACACAGATAATTTATTATAAGTAGAAGTAGCATTCTTGCAGCATCTCCTTATGACAGCACAAGAGAAAAAGAAGACCACCTTGGTTATTACTCTCTTTTAGTTGGACCTTTTCTACTATTCAGAAAATTATTAACCACAAAATTATTAAACATTTTGATGTTTAATCCTTTTTATTGTTGTTATATCTGCAGAAATGCTTGGCTTTTCCGTTGCTGAGTGAAAAACTTTACTGGCATGAGATGTACAGTTCCTACTTACAATTCTTATCCTGCCTCTATTGCCTCTCTTTCAACTCATCATAGTGTGACCAGACTTCTCTCCAAAATAACTGGGTGAAAAAGCTGAAAATATTTTACACACCCTGAAGCTGCCCCTGAATATTGTCAGAATAAGATGAAAATGGTACTTAAGCTTTACTTTAAACTTTCTTGTTACAATTAGTTTATCTTGAAATTCATGGCTAAGAAATGGCTACAAGAATTGTCCATGCATCTCTTGATTGTAGTCAAAATTCTACCATTCAAAAAACAGTTTTGATTTTGTGTGTGTGTGTGTGAAATGCTATACTGTGAAAGAGTGTGATATGCTTATAGTAACCTTAGATATCTGTAGCAAACAGCCAAAGATTCCCAAGTTCAGAACTTTCATTAAATTAATCATTCTGCAATCTTTAATCATGTAGAATGATTTACATCAAGGGGAACTTCATGGGAAAAACATTTAGAGCCTCAGCCTCAAGTTAAACACTTCTTTGTTCTTCTAGCTTCACAGAGGGCTTGTCCACTACAGACAAGAGAACGAAACAATTGATGACATTTTTTCAGCATTTTAAATTTTCCTTGATACAGGAACATTCACATAGCAAGGCCTAAAGAAAAGTGGCTCTGCTCACCAAAATTATTTGTGGTGTTTTATTTTTAGAATGTAGCTCAAAATGGATGGCTCTGCAAGAAAAGTGCTGTAGTGTTTACCTTTTCACCTCTTGCACATTATTCCAGCCATGTTTTTTCCATTGCAAGAGAGAGAAGAAAGAGTGGCAAATACTTGGAAATAACCTATGTGACAAGGCCAATCCTGACATTGGACAGAGCACTCATTGCTCACCCTGTGTCTGAAGAGAACACAACCTAGTGAGCTGCATAATGCCTCTGTTGGTTAGAAGAGTTATCACTGGTTTTAGCTTCATCAGAGTTTCACAGCAGCATCTTTTAAAACTTTTTCCAGAATCAGAAAATGAGTGAAGTAAAAACTCTAAGCCGTTTAGAGGATCATGGCTATTGAATATTAGGAATTACTGTTCTTGAGTGAAATAGAGTACAAATAAAAGGATGTCATTTCATGTATATGGTGTTAGAATATTGCACTTTTCTTGGCCCAGGAAACTGAATGACAGTAGATTTTACTGTACAGTAGAAGCAAGCAGAAACACTCAGGGCAGTTTCCACATTTTCTACACTTAATACTAACGTATAATTTACATTGGCTAGTATGTTGTTTAGTGTTTCAGATGGCTCTCTTCTTCTTTTTCTCCTCTGCATTAACATCTCCCATGTATCCTGAGAATGACATAATGAGACAGCTTTGCTGAAATATTTACCAAATTATCAATATAGTCATCCCACTTCGAGAAACCTATTAAAAGCAGACTCTAATTCTTCATCAAACCAAACACCTGTTCTACATTTTTTCAATTGTCCAACTGGTATCCTAGAATATAGCCTGTAACTGTAAATTGTCATGGTCTTCAAATTTGTCAGAGAGTATCATCTTGGCAATTCCTAAAAATCTTTCTATCCATTACAATTTTGGAGGCAGAAGGTGGGATGGGAAATGTAAATGCAGCATCCAATGTCACTGTGGATTCAAAGTTAGGAACAGTACAACAGAATGCTTTATATAATTACTGACTATGAATATTAGTCCATGGGCATATAAATCCACCCAACTAACTTTTAATGTATTGCATATGAAGTTTAGGGCTATGTAATGGTGTAGGATGGAGGATGAGGCAAATACAAATGGAAAATATATCAGAGTGGCTCAGAATGTAAAGACTAAGAATAAAAGTAGAAGCAATTTAAAATATATTCTAAAAATGCACTGTACATGAATACAAATGTAAAAGGTATTGTATGTGAATAGGAATCTCAATTCTCTATGGGCTTGTCCTTTTTAGTGACAAATCACCCACATAAAAAGGGAGATGGGTGGGCTTAGGGAACCCAGAAGTTTGAAGGATTAAAAAAAGTGGGAGAGAATCCCTGACATTACAAAGAACTGAAACAGGCCAATGAATATTGAACATGGTCAAGGGCTATAAACTGCAAACTTGTGGCTGGGCAGAAACGATAGAAAATGAAGCAGTAAAGGCAACAGAGGACTGTCCTGAACAGAACCATTGTATATTACAACAGTTCATTGCAGGTCCTACTTCTTTATTATTCAGTTACTACAGATTATTATTTTTATTCATAGAAAACAGTCCTTTTTGTAACAGGTTTATTGAAATTTGCGCTAGATGTGTTGTGATTCAGTTTTTTATATACAATGATAAGCTTAATACCAGTGTGCACTACTTTAAGTGTACCCAACTTTCTATATGCAACTTGATATTTGAGATGTGCAGGAGATCAACATTATCTATGTGATTTTCTTTTTCTTTTTTTCTTTTTGCTTGTTCTAAAATCCACAGTTGTGGCTGAGAAGGGTATCTTTTGAGTTGAAAGCTTGTCAAGTTATCATAGATAAGAGCAAGCTCTAGGCTAGACAGGAGCAAATCTTCTGAAGTCTCATGGGAAGAAGAAACTATTGTGAAAGATGTCTAGCTTTCATCTTAGCTTTCCCTGGTAGAGATAAAGTTTGGGCAAATATCCAGGTATATGAATGGGGCTCTGTGGCTTATTTTAAAACATACACATACCCAAACACACAAAACTTGGAGACTATAATTAAACCACAGCTGTTCTGCTGACATTTGTGGGAAGAAAATATTTAATGCATTTGCATTGTTGCTACTTTGTGAAGTCCCCAACTTAACCTCTGATGTGAGCAAGGCATTTGAACTAAGTCCTCATAAATAAGCTTACTTTGGTAAAGGGAAAAGATGAAAGCTCAGCATTTAGCTTGAGTGAGATGTGAACAATAAGACAGGGACTTCAACCTTGAGTTTAAACCATGGGCACATATGCAAAAAACTGCTAGCTAATGCCAGTTCATATCCTGACTACAAATCCTTGGCTTGCAAGGTTCATCATTGTCCCGCCTGCTAAAGCTTTGGTGGTTTAAAATTGCCTTCAACAAATTTTCATCTGTCTACGCTGGGACTGTAACACCTGGGGATTCTGGGAACTGTAATCCCAAGCAACATGGAGGTATCAGGTGGGGTAAGGCTGATCTTTAATATTAACCTTTTAACATGAAAGGTAGCCTATCTTATATTTGAAGAAATATACCCATTTCTTTTCACAGGAAGTTTCTCTTTCATGCTGTTCAGCTGTTGGGGACTTTAAGTGCTTTTGAAAAGCAGAATCTGAAACGGAGGCTGTGAAGTAGGCCATTTGAAAATCATGGAAACAATTTTGTCAAAGACCAAAGGAACGCCTCAAACCTCACAACATCTCCATTTGAGTTTTGGCTGTGGTTAGAGGTTTTATGCAGTTGCACTGATCTCTGTGCACATAGTTTCATGAACAATTAAGAATAAGAGAGACTACATTTTCAACAGTTACACAGCAAAGTTGGAAAGTTTATGAGCTAATACGCAGAGTGATATTGACTTCCAATGTTTTGGCAACATTGTTTTAAAAATCAAATCACAACAGGTCTATCTGAAATGTGTTCCACAAGTTTAGTATCAGTTCTACCAGCCAATGCCATAGGAATTGGCATTGCCAATGCCATAGGAAGCTAAAATGTTTGCTTAGGGCTTTTCTAGATATCTTTTCTACCAATAACAAGTAGAGGCAAAGCAGGGTGATTGCTGGGTAGCAGTGAAATATTAGATTTTGACATTTCTGCAATATGACATGTTCCCTTGTGGCAGAATTCACCAGCAGTGGGAAAAGAGCATGCTAATCCAATAGGCATTAGTATAATTGACTGGGAAAGGAACTATTTAGGATCCTGCTGTGACTTTTTGTGTTCTGAGGCTTTACATAATGACATACTGTACCAATGATTTCCAGTTTGTAAGTTTGAGGGGCCTCTCAGAAAAGTGCCCTCATTCAGCCCCACCCTCATTCAGTAGGTCCTGGAAGGCTCCCTGTGACTGGTGGCTAGACATAGCAATGCCCCAAACAGATATGGGGCTGGGGAGACTGTTTTCTTTTCCCATCCTTCCTAAGAGAGAGGCAGTGTTGGGTGAGTGCTGTGAAATACAACAGCAGTTAGATCCTACTGGCTGCTGCTCCTTGAGTCCCAGACAATTAAAAAAAGCTAACTAAAGAGGGGGTCCAATAATATCAATGACAAATCACTCCAGGCTTCTGGAAACCTGAAAGTTGTCCCAAAAATAGCAGATATCAGTGTCAGCTCTGATTATCCTCAAGATGGTTATACTACCAGGATGATTTGTGTTTGTGGTAGTAGTCCAGCTTACCCGGCTAGGCATTTTCCAGGTGTGCTGAAACTACAGCTTCCAGAATTCCTAGTCAACATACTGGTTGAAATTCTAAGAGTTATAGTCCCAGGACATCTGGAAAATGGACAGTGGGGATCAGGAAAGCTGATCCCATGATATACCTTGTAAAGAGGATGATTTTTTGGTGTGCCAGTTGCAAGGAGCAGTCCAAATGTGTTTATCTTCAATTAAACCAAAGCTGCATTCATAGCAAATGCATTTATTCATTTATTGTGCAGTTACTGCACAGATTGTAGCATTAGAAGGATTAGATAGTAAGTTGCTGACTCTTCTTATAGCCTCTATGATATCTACTGGAAACTTAGGCAAAAACCTGGATGCACTAAAAAAAACCCCAAGTGCTTTATGAAAGCTGTGAGTTCCGAGGTAAAGATACTACTTGACATGCAGCATTCCTAGCATGTGGTGTCACTTAGCAAGCTGTGCTGTAGTTTACATATGTCTGTAACAGGATGATAGATGCAATGGGATAAAATCTAGTAACCTAGTTAATATTCCTTTTCAAAGGTTCTCATGTGATCCTAAGAAACTGTGTTGCTGTTATAGGAGTTGCAGACTGCAGCCCCTCATGTTCCAAAGCACCTTTCTGTTTTTGAATCCAAAGCATACACAGCCCTATGATAATATTTCTTGGATATTGGTATGTATTTTTATAACTATACAAGTCTCATAAAGACATTAGATTACCCTACCTAGATCCACAGAAATTCAGTGGTTAAAGGCACTGAACTATGAGTGGAAAGACCCAAGTTCTAGTCCTCAGGCATGGAAGCCAGTGGAGCAACTTGGGCCAGTAATTTCTCTTAGACCTAGACTGGAAAGTTGAAAACTATCCTAGAAGAAGCTACTGGAAAACCACTTCCAAAAGTGCTATGAATAAAACTACATGGACAAGGAGTCAAATTGACTCAAAGGACCATAACCTAGATGCAAGTAGGGTTTCCAAAACATTTTGTATGACAGAATATTGTGTTCCTCCACAGTCAATTTGCATTAGATTCTGAATCACATTATTTGGTACCTGAAGCAGAACATCTCAAAAGATAATCTTGGAACAGTCAGATCAGGATTATCATATAAGGAGTTCAGCCTTAGAATACCTAGCTGACTTTCTTGGGCTGAGTTTAAAGAGGGCTGGGCCTGGCTTGTGCATGGATCGAAAACTATTGGGTTGTACCAGAACTAAAGGATACAGTGGGAATTTGAACAGCATCCTGGAAGAAGGAAGTGATAACTCTTGTCAGGAAAACTGCATGGATATAAACTGCATAAAGTGGAGGGGATCAAACTCTACTGAAGGGAAATTTTATCGTTACAGGGAAAACAGGATTTTAAAAATCATTTTCTGCTTGATCTGTGGACTCTAGGTAATTGGTAACAAGCAGAACATCACTATAACTTCTCTCTTGTGCTTTCCAAGTTCAGCTCAGCAAAGCATTATGTGCATGTTGGGTTCATACTGTTTTACTTTTCTCTTCACAATACTGTATATGCTTCTCTTCTATTAAAATGCAATTGAAGCCTATAGGGAAAAAAATCTACATAGGATAATTCATACTGTTAGAGCAAAAGGCTATTTTATTATAATTTATTTCTCAGATTTATATACTGCCTTTCCTTCAAGAGCTGATTTTAGCCCTTTGAGATAATCCAGACAGGAAACCAAAACCATGAGTACTAATATTAGCTTTATTGTAAGGTTACCGTAACAGAATCTTGCAAGTCTGAAAGTATCCCTCCCGTCCCTCACTTTTACTCTCCCGAAAACTAGACAGGGTCCCTTCTGAGATGCTTTCTTCACCCCCATTCCTTGTGTGGGCTGAGATATCTCTTGTCTGAGCATTTCCCTGGCTGTGGCTATTCCTCCTGTCTCCCAAGGTTATTCTCACAGCCCATTACATACCACATGGGAATCTCCATTTTAGTTTCACAATTCAAAGTTGTATTCAGTTCGATATGCAGTATGGCCACATTCATTACCACATTTTAACATATGCTGAACTGAAGTGTTTGGCTTGCTTCCTTTTCTCAAAACAAATGAGCCATCAAGCTAGGAAAAAAACTGATATGGGGGACACAATAATTTTTAAAAATATTTTCTGGCCTTGGAGAAATGGGAACCATCATTTTTATGGAGTGCATTATTATAATATAATGCCTTTGAAATTAACCGGGGCATGTTTGTCAATAGATACGTTGATTGGGAGTTCCACAAGTGCACACTACTGATAGCCTGAATTGTTTCAGACAGAATACCCACAACCTCCCTCATCTGGCAAATAAGATCTCATGCTGTGATGGATGTCATGTCTTTGTTACAGAGAACTTTCTTGCAGACTGAAAATAAGACCACATATCTCCACACTCACTTGAAAATCAGTGCTCCCAATCAACACTATCAAATGCCTCTGGTGACAAAACTCAGGAATGTTGCATGGGTTTAGCACACTGGAAGTTCCGCTTCTAGTTCCTGAATATAAGGTCACAGGGGATAATGAGTCTCTATTGCATGGGTACTTATGCACGCTATGCATGAATGCATGCAACAGTTTAAACTTTCAGACAATATTAGTTATGACTGAATCTATCTGGTCACTAAGAATTGACACCGACTTGATGGCACATGATTAGTCAATGACTGAATTGGTTTAAGTTCATTCATACTCCAGTACTAGGAGTATTATAACTTTATTTATTTTGTTGAAATGTCACTATTTTGGTAGAGGGCGTGACAACAAAGTGAATAGAAGGTTAAATTCTATTGTTCTACTATTCACACTCTTCTGCTCCTTTTCCTGGCAAAAATATAATTTCCATGTAGTTGTTTGCTGTTTAAATTTGTTTTACCAGTGTATCATTGTGACTCACTCTGTAGAAGTGATGACAGAGATCCAATCCATCATCTGAGCATAACTCTATGATTATATCATTCTGCTTTTCCCTGTTGTTTAGTTCCAAGCAACAGTGGCTCAAGAATTAATGCTGGAGATGGTTAATTATGGTGTGGTCAGCCATAGTGACCACATCCTTATGGCACTGGAGTCTCTCAAGCTTGCATCTATACCAGAGAAAAATAGTTCTCAGGACAGTGAAAAGGGTTTGAATTGCAGTACATAATTTGCCAATTATCCAACTTGCAAATCATGGGTATATTTCTTCAGTTCTCATCTGAGAGATCCAGTACATTTTTTTCAACACTTGTTACCTGCTTAGTATGCATTTGGGGTGCTTCTCTGTGCCGTTACTTTGCCTGGCAATTATCACTGAAGGAATCTATATACTACTAAAACTCTTGTGTCTGTTTGTTTGTTTGTAACCTTCAGTTGGGCAAAAGAGTGCATCATAGGGCAACAATTTTTGAACCAAAGTACCTCAAATCAGCTAACTTACAGAATGCATTCAGAATCCAGGACCCATTACTCACATGGGATTGAAATTCAGCAAAGTTCTGGCTGCTTCAGCACTACCATGTCTTCTGATTACACTTCTCAGAAACCTATAGATTGCGTGACATAAAGGAAGATGGAAGTGGTATATCCCTGTCCTTTTTCCTGCCTCCCTGTGGGCCCTGCACCCAATCAGATGAAGCAAAGGCCTGACGGGTGAGCAGCAATTGGCTGATTTGGAACCAAGGCCAAAATTTGAAATCTCTTAATGTGGGTGGTGGGTGGTGAGGGAAGGATGAAGGAATGACTTGGATGCCTGCTGGTGAGGTAGGGCTGGCTCAGGGGCACCAGCAGTCCATGGGTGAGCCATCTTCCTCCCTGGAAAGAGAGGGCTGTTGGGGATACACTGGGATAGGGAGCAGGGTTGCAGTTTTCCTCATGGTCTGTGGCTCCCTTTGTTCCCCCTCTGCCCAGAAAAGTGGCAGGCAGTTCTGCAGGTCAGCTGAGCAGGAAGAGTGATTTCTGATACTCCCTGCTGGCTTCCTACAAGCAAAGTCAATGGGGAAACTGGCAGGAAGTTGGAAGTCGCTCTCTCTTCCGCTGCTTTTTTTCCCACTTGTGGTCATTCTGTTTCTCTGTTTAGGAAAGAAAGTATCTCTGAAAGGATGAGCCAACGTATACAGGTTGTCTAGTAAGTGTGAGGTTTGAGCCTGCTTCTGACTCCAAAAATGAAACTTATCCAAAGTCAGAAGGAAAAAATGAAACTTATCAGTAAGGACTTGGAGAATTAAAACCAAGAAGTGTCTCAGCAGAGCGGGAGAAATTGCAGATGCTGATTGGACAAATTCTGGAGGGAGATTTGAAGCCTCCAATCAGTGCTTGAGAGAGGAGAGCAGAGAAGCGCACAAAGAAAAAGAACCGTGATTGGCTGCTAAAGGAAAATGGCACGAAAAGGAGCAAATAAAAAGGCAGGCACGCCAAGAGAAAGCTGCTGGAGACAACTGATTCTTCGAGCTCACAGCATCTGCAGAAGAGTCCTTACCAGCATCAGAAGCCTTGCCTATAGCCAGCATGGAACCAGAGCTAGCGCCTTCTGCCGGTGTGAACCAGCTTTCTGCACAAGTTGCTCCAGTTGAGCCTCTCCTTGCCGTTCCTGCTGAGCACAGCCTCACGTCCAGCTCCAAGTGTCACCGCATTGCTCCAGTGTGATCCAGGTGTGCCTTCAGATCTCAGCCTTGCCTAGACACTACAGTCCAGTCCAGCCTTGTCTCCATATCTCAGCCTTGCCTAGATGCTCCAATCCTGTCCAGCCTTGTCTCCAGAGCTGAGCCAAGCCTAGACGCTCCAGTCCAGTCCTGCCTTGTCTCCAGATCCGAGCCTTGCCAAGACATTCCAGCCAAGTCCAGTCTTGCCTCCAGAACCAAGCCTTGCCTAGATATTCCAGCCCAGCCTTGTCTAGCCTCTGTGTACCAGCCTGGTCCAACCTGCGTGCCAGGGTGCAAATCGGAGTGTCCAGCCTCTCCTTTGTCACTTGCTCTAGCTCCTTCAAGTCTTGCAGCTTCAATTAGAGGATTGGCTGAGTTCTGCTTTGCTGTCTTACCACGGTCTGACCCTGCAATGTTGCCTGAGTGTCCTTTGCAGCCTGGGTGGGCTTGATTGGTTTACATGGTCTAATCTATTGCAAAGACTTTTGCTATTGTAAATAGTTAATTCAGTAAATAATTTTATTAGTAATTCTGCCTGGCCGTTTCATAGTCTGAACAGGACAGTAACGTACAGTATCTACAGCTACTATAGCTTGATCTTTTCCATGTAACCATGTATTCTTTAAAGAAATAATACCCACATGTTTGTGTCTGCATTGTAGTGTTAATTCAAAAGAAGATATTTGTATGTAGAGATCCTATTCTGAAATCATCTCTGTAAGGTATCATCAGATTTGTCAGAGTAAACTGATTCACAGAGTCAGAAAAAATCTGTGATCATCAGAGCATATGATTTGGTGACATAGGAAGGAAAGTTGCAATCCAGCACACACATGCATGTGTTTTAGTCATTTGGATTTCAAAGGCCCCAAGTGTATCCATGCTCTTCCAGAATGCATGGAAGGTATGCAGTGGTATGATTGGTTATTTGTAATTTCAGGGAAATTTCAGGAATGAAAATGAAATGGAATGATTTGACAGGAGAGGGTTTTTTTTGCCAAATTGTGTTTTACAAATGCAATGCTCCCCTAAAATCAGGGAGATAATATAAAAGGCAGTAGGATTAGGAACTGGGAATAAAGTGGTAGGGTGGTGATGACGCATATTTGGGGATGTGCCATTTTATGCTTACCCTTGCTCTTCTCAGACAGAGTCTCTCATAAATCTGGCAGAGTTGCTTTTGAAGCTGAAGTGATGTACTATTTCTAGGCCAAAAGTTTAAAAGTTTAATAATAAACTTATTTGGTAAATATAATTCTTTAGAATGAGTTGTGGTAGAAAAACTAAGAATCCATTATTCAAGTTTCTAAAACTTTCTAAAGCAGCAGTGCACAATTACCTTTTTTTAGGCTGAGGGCCATATTGTATTTCTTCTTTCTACCTGAGAAGTGGTGGGTAGGGTCAGGAGAAATATAAATCTGATCAATTTAAATTTAATTATAATTGATCTGATTATTTCCCATGAACTTCAGAGTTATTCCTTGTTGTGCATTAATTTCTATTGATAATGATTTGCAGCACCTGCATATACTTTCACAATATAAAGTATGTACCTGCCTTAAAGTAATAGGATACAATCCCATTTGGAAAGCTGTAAAATGTAGATTCCAACAGTTACAATAAAAATATAAAGGGCCACAAAGTGTTCACCATTTTTTTTTTCATACAGTACCAACCTACAGTCTAAGAATCTTAAGTAAATGGCTAAATATTTTCATTTGCCAATTTCAGAATGAAAACACTGTCTTGGAATTTATATTTATAATTAAAACATTATAATTGATTATTTCCTTCCCAAAGGGCACCTCCTTGGACTTTCCCATGATGACTCCAAATTCTGTGAAGAGAACTTTGGTTCCATGGAAGATAAGAGACTTATGTCTTCCATCTTAACAAGCATTGATGCTTCCAAACCATGGTCCAAATGTACTTCGGCGACAATAACAGAATTTCTGGATGATGGGCATGGTATGTATTGATATTGGCACTGGATAACATGCTGAATTTTGAGAACCTCCTGAGCTTTAAAAATTAAGTTTACTGTTCAGTTTTAAATAATCTGATAATAAATACGTTAATGTTCCTTCAGTGTAGTATCTATGCTACTACAGAAATGATTGGTATCTGACTCCACTGACTAGGCACAAGTCAGTGTAGCACACTTAATGCTTCATTGTTGCTCTCTGAATTAACAGTAATAGCAGCAGATAATAATAACAACAACAACAACAATGCCAGTTTGGTGTAGTGGTTAAGGCACCAGGCTAGAAACCTGGAGAATGTGAGTTCTAGTCCTGCCTTGGGTGACCAGTCATTTTCTCTCAGCCCTAGGAAGGAGGCAATGGCAAATCACTTCTGAAAAACCTGACAAGAAAACTGTCCAGGTGGTCTCTGAGAATTGGACACTGTTGAACGGATTAAAAAAAATACTCAAGAAGTAAATTGAAACCTTAGTTAAAGTGGGACTTGTCCAGGCATTTGCCAGGTGTCAGCACTGACTCGAAAGCACGCACAAAAAAATAATATAGCACTACCAGATCTGACATGCAAAATCCTGATGACAATGAGATGGCACAAAGAGATACAGAAAACTCTCTTTGCCGCTCCTTAGAAGTTGTTTCAATTTATGCAACTCAGATCTAGTAGCCCTAGATAATATATACTGTAGACGTATTAAACAGATGCAAAGTAATGGTAACAGCAACTAATTATAATTTCCAATATATTAGAAATAAGGAACAGGAGGATAACTGAAACAAAAAAGTTACTCTACATACCTAGTTAAGCAGACATTAGAACCTAGCTTTCCTAGACTATTAATTACATGCTTCATACAGCTTCATGGAGCTCACAGCTTATTATTAGCATACAATATTATTCATCAACTTTTTAACAGTTACAAAATGTTCTTGAAACTCTTCTGTGCACTCATAAAGCAACTTCAGTTCTTAACCATCTTAAATTCCAGAATGCTTAGATAAAAATGACCTAACTGAGAAGTGGATCCAGTTGTTATGGCAACTAAAATGCTTATAGATGAAAAAAAGAGTTTACATGCAAAACTCTAGAAAGCAGCATCGTGTGGGAATATTTGCAGCACTGTGTGCAATCAGATGTTTTATCCCATTATCATGTATTAATTTTTGTCTCTCATTGAGCAATTATTAAACATCAACTTGTCTCAGTCCACATTCTATCTATGAATAAAGAACTTAAGTGCTATTTTTACTAATTACACCTATGGGCAAGGATAAGATTGCTATGAAATTTCATAGCAATCTTATCCTTGCCCATAGGTGTAATTAGTAAAAATGTGGCTATGAAATTTCATACTATTCAATGGAGAAAATTTCCTTCTATATCTTCTCCCCCCACTTTCTTCAATTTCAATTCATTTCTGAACTCCCCTAAAAGACATGGAGGTACTTAATTTAACCTCCTAGTGGTTAAAGTACTTGCTCAGTTTTCCTTCAGATGACTTTGAGCCAGGTAATGTCCCTCAGTTTACATGACAGAAGGATTATGAGGATTGGAAGACAAAAGTGTGTGCCGTATCTTGAACCGATTAAAAACTGGTAACAGAGACTCCAGCTACCAATCGGCCTATATTTCCAAGGTATAGAATTCAAAGCCTAAACTTGGTTTTCCCTTATAAGTGCTTTTCTTCAGAGATATTTAGAGCTTACCTCCTGTGTCCTTGCTATCCAAGTGTACATGGTTCTAAATATATTCCACCTCCCTTGTGAACAATCTTTTTGCCTTCCGCAGACTTCAACACAGATGTACTCAGAAGTATTATATATACTGATATATTGATAGTTTTTTTCCCCCTGGAAAATTAGAATGAGCTCTACAAATTAACAAAGGACAGGATTCTGCTGTTACTGTTTCTCTGGATGGCAAGTCAGATAACAAAAACTGATAGGATTGTAATCAAAAGCCAGCCACTGAGAAATAATAGATAAGTATCAGTATACTTAGAAAAACTTTGACTTCACAGTATCAAATCTAGATTTTTCACTTCTGGTTATGAAATGGTGGAAAGGGCAGGTCCTACTGCCAACTGATAACAGAATTTGTGTTTCTTTGTAACAGGGCCAAGGCAAAATAGAGGTTCGTGATGGGCATACACTTTTGGTGGCCTAGTATGTTTAAGAGGGTTGGTGAATGAATATTAGGAGTGTGGAAAGTTTGGACTGTCCACTGTGCCATTGGAATCACTTTACAAACCTCATCTGTGGTAATGATGGAGGCTGGAATGGTGGGAGAGAACCTACTGTCAACTGGGAGACTCTTGCAGCTTTCAGAGGTGCTGTTTCACAAATAGCCAGATGTAAGACCCCATTTGTGAACTTGGGCTCTAGGGAGTAGATGAGATTGCTGCTACTGTGCTTCCCTCCCTGCTGTGTAGCAGTCTGAACTGCTCGATGTTGTGGCTGGATTGGCACTGGATTTTTCCAGACTCATCGTTCTGGGAAAGTTTCATCTGCCTTCCCTGAGCTCAGAGTCTGAAGTGACTTGGATGTTCATAGCCACCATGGTGACTATGGACTTGACCCAAGCTATTAAAGGCCTGATGCACAATGAGGACCAAGCTTTGGATCTATTTTTGTTTGTTTGTTTGGGGGAATGGCAATGTGATCTGGAGTTGAGAGTATTGCTGTTCGTATCTTGTCAGGGACAGGTGACCATTTGATGGCCCTGGAGTTTTCTATACCCACTCCCCACAGTAGAAAGATAGGAGCCTTTTCACTGGAACACTCCAGATATATGATAGCCTATTCTGTTTCAGAGAATAGGCTATCATATTGGAACGTGTGGAACTGTAATGATATGTGAGAATGACCCTGGAAGACAAGAGGAAGAGAAGGGACCCTCCCTTGTTTTCCAGAGAGTAAAAGGAAAGGAGGGGATAAATACTTTCAGGCTTGCAAGACTGGTGTTAGCCCTTCAGGGTAGTCCAGACAAGAAGCACAGTAATGAATACGATCTTTATTGTAAGGTTACATTAACAGAATCTTACAGGCCAAGGCTGCTGCTGCTGCTGCTGCTGCTGCTGCTATTATTATTATCCTCATCATCATCATCTAATTTATTTATTATGGCTACCCATTCCAAAAGACTCTAAGTGGCTTACAATATCCAGTAATGTATTGAGTAACAATAATATCACAGGTAGACTTAAGCAATAAAAAAACAGAACCATAACCTTCTCCAGTGAGCTATTCCTTGTCTTACTCTCATTTGCAATTACCGTTTATGTTCAGACCTCATTACACCATTAGCTGCTTTTTAAAAATTACAGTAATAATTCTGCAAAAGTCAAGGTTCTCCTGTGTGTGCTGATACTTACCACTTACTTTTCAGTGGCTGTTTTGATTACAATTCTATCAGCCTTCACTGTCTAATTTGCTAACAAAAATGGCAATAACTGCAAAATTCTGTCTCTAATTGGTTCTCTTCTTACTCAGGAAGAGGTTAGACCACTAAGCTCTGAATCATTTTCAAGTGATTTATGAGATCTAATGAAAATGTAGGTCATACATTATAAATAATGAAATAAATTAAAATAACAGAAGAACATGAAGGTTATTTTAATGAATTGGCATTTGCAACTGTTCTTCAAGTTTAAGTTTGGTGGTGTTGTTTTTTCTGTGTGGTTACAAAGGGAGGGAGCAGAAGAAGGAATGACGTTCTTCTTCTTTTTGGGGTAATGTGGCTACCCAAGTCTTCTAGCTAGACAGAAAGCAGAAGTGACTGCTTCTCCCCACTAAGAGAAAGGTTTTCTTCCCTCTCCCCAGTTGGCAGATTGTAGAAGTAATGGATGCCCTTCTATGTGGTGTCTGTAATAAAGGAAAATGTTTTGCTGTATGTTACTAAACATAAATGCTTACTTAGATAGTAATAGGAATCTTTCATTACCTGTTCATGTAGTAGCACCATGTACTATAAGCTTAACATTCTATTTACAGTTGCTGGAGTATTTCTCAACCACAGCCTGCAGGATTGCTTGTGGCCACCAGCTGTCTTCTGGGCACTGACACTTGTCTTGTCGGCCACTGTAGCATTTCTCTGTCCACATGCAGAACAAATGCCAACTTCCAAAGCAGCAGACTTATTTTTCTGTTTATTGTTAGAATAAACAATGTGGTAAGTCAATATTGAGGGTCACATGCTAAGCTACCAAAAATACTGTTTTTAAACCATTAATTGGGTCTTAAAAACAATAAAGATGCTTATTTGTAGTTTCTAAATGTGTTTCTCCAAAAAAAGAGAAAGAACAAGTTGTTTTTTGGGGGAAAAAAGAACTCTGCTCTCAGTTTTAATCCTGTCTTGATAGGTGGCCATTGTTAAGTTTTGGATCATGATGCCTCCTTTAAGTTTTGTCCAGAGGTTCTTCAATCACTTGCTAGAAAAGACAAAAAAGAGATAAAATTTTCAAGAATTAGATCAAATTTTGAATATATGTCTCAGATATTCTTTTTAAACACTCAAGTTCTAAGAGAGATCTTGTGGGATAAAAACTTGACTTTAGCAGCCATAGCCGTTTTCTTTCCCTTTACTATCTCCCACAAAGCAGCTTTGAATACTCAGAGGGCTATAGCGTCATATAGACTTATAGGCCTTCTAAACCAAAACAAGTTCCTTTTTAGGTAAAAACAAATCCCTGAAGAGCAAACCTGAAGGTGCTGTCAAAACCTTTGGTTGTTGTGATAAACAAGGTCTGAAAAAAGGAGGGAACATCGCCTTTTTGATATTCTATGATCTCTCAGCAGCTTTTAATATAATTGAATATAGTGTCTCATGTAAAGTTCTGACACAATTGACTCAATAATGACCAGACTCATGCATTCATGTAAAATGCAGATTTCAGATTTATTGTAGATGTGTACAGAATGGAAGCAAAAAGCCACGACTAAAAATCCCCACACAAATTACCTAATTAAAAGTACCCAGGCAAGCCGGAACCCCCCTCCACATTCCTTTCCCCCTTGCACCAGCAGTCCAGCAGTCCAAGTCCAACCATCTCCGACTGATACGACCTTGAACACCATCTTTAGATTAAACAGTACTCTTTCCCACTCTCAGCAAATCTCCACCTCTCAACTAATTATTGACACGCATTGACTCTGATGGCAGAGAACATGATCAAACGATCTATCAGATTCTGACATCTCATTGGATCAGTTCTTGAGGTTGATTGACACAGCGATACAATGGTTTTACACATACATACCCAGCTGATTTCAGAATGTAGGTGCAAGGTTAATCTCAAAGATGACATCCCATAATGGTCTCATCTCTTGTAAAAAGTTTGCCAGAGAATTTGGAGTGCTGATGATAGCCCGTACTATTTTCTTTTTCACTGATATCTAGGTGCTAAAATGATATCTGGACTTGATAAAGAGCTAGATAGGCTAGCAAGATTTGGAAAGAGGTTCTCATATCTCACTAGTGAATATTTCATTTCTTCAAAGTACAGTTACTTCCTTACTGAAACAGCAGAAAGTTCTTTCATTTCATATGTAGATGGCTTCATTGCCTAGAGTGCCTTTTACAAAATTTGACTGGATCATCAGTTTTCACAATTCCTGGATAGGGATTACTAGGGTAGAGTGGTTCATATCCTAGTACTCTATAACTTTGGATGCTCAAATTCTTGCTTCCTTTTTCTCCTTTTCAATCAAACATCTTTGTTAAGCTTGACATCTAAAACATACTGTAGGTCCTAGGATATCACAGCAAAAAAAAAAAATCAACGGAATTAAGTATTTAATTAAATCTTCATTAGGTTAGGCTTTCAGTTTGTTCCAGTGATATTCTTTCATACTAAGCTATCCACCATAAGTTACTCCTTATATATACCACAGGGCAATGAATTCGGCTGTCTTTTCTAAATGGAATTGTATGCCTTCCTTCCTTTCTGGTCTTCTTTGTGTGTAAAAAAGTATTTGTCTGAGGAGTGATATTGACTGTGGATTTGTTTCACTATCCCAAGGAAATTGCTTGAGCATATAGTTGCAAATGTCATTGGTTGTGAATTTTGTGTGCAGATTCGGTAGAGTGACATCATCATAGTGATATAGCTCTCATTGCAATGTGATAGGTAAGTTCTTCAAGGAAATGTAGAGTTATTGATTTATTGAAAAAGAAAGTTTTGAAGATGAGTCCTTACCTGTATCCTAATTATGTTTCGAAAGCATAGAACTTGAGATTTATTATTTATAGGCTTTCATCCATGATCAAATGGAAGGCAAACAGGTTGTGGTAAACAGTTTTGGCTGAAAAGAAATAAGGATTCACTAAATACCAGGCACCCACATGAGAGTCTTGTAAGATATTTCTCTTATAAGGGCTATAAACAAAGCAGTCAGTCAGATTAGTCATATACTTCTCTTCTTATATAAGTGCAAGTTATGGGGGGGCAGGAATAATTCCCTTTATTCATGATTTTCAGGCTCTAAATGCTGTTGCTTATTTGGTCCAAGTACCATGCATAAGAACAAAAAAAACTATGCTTGGGAACCATGAAGCACAAAACGACAACAAAAACTAATTACAAAAACTAAAAAGTCTATCCCTCTCCCATCATCAAGCAAAAGAAAAAAAAAAGCCCACTATTAACTAGCTATGCTCTGTAGCTTCACAAAAAGAATTGGAAAGAGAATTGTGTATTTGAACTATTCCATAGTGTTTATTACGTAGAACAGAATTCCCAAGACAAGTCTACAAGCTATTTTCAAGAAAGTGACCAGTAAGTCAAAGTCTATCATCATAGATAACAACTTTTCCCATTTATTAAAGATGTGGATGTTTGCTGTTAAATGTTGTGGTTGATCTTGCTTTTCAGTATGCTTAATGAATTCCTGCCATCAATATTCCTGCCATCAGTATTCCTTTTCCTGTGCCAATTGTGTTTGGTTTTTGAATAGAAGATTCCCATCCACTTTTATTCTTAAATGATTTTGTTGGCTACAGTTTTATGTCATGCTTATTCTGGCTTTCCTTTAAAAGCTTTACCTTTTCAGAAGTGGTGTTGCCTCAACATTCTCAAATGGCAGTTTTGGTTATTTTTTAAATGTTTATAAATTCCACTGATTAATATGGAAGACCCCACTCACAGTCACTTCGGGTAAATGGAAGCAAATACACATGAAAAATAAAGTTCCATGTCCTGTTCTGTAGTTCATACTATCAGTTGTAAACTGAAATGTACTCAAAGCAATGGTGTGTGTGAAAGGGTGATATATAGCATAATTTTTTAAAGGGACTATGCTAAAATAAATTAATCATGAATGGCAGCCTATGAGATTAGTTACATCATAAAGGCAGAGATTTTACAATATATAGACAAAATGGGATATAATTACAAGTTGCCATACATTCCACAAATCTGAGTGGTAAATAGATTTAGAAGAAAATCTTGATAATTTTATCAAGTTGGAAAGCTCAGTGGTATGGCAAGTATCTTAGAATGGAACAAATTATAAACAAGGTTGTTGTTTCAGGTAACTGTTTACTGGATCAACCACGAAAACATATCTTAGGTCCTGAGGAACTTCCAGGACAAACATATGACGCCATTCGTCAGTGCAAGCTGGCATTTGGGCCTGAATACACAGTGTGTCCTGGAATGGATGTGTGTTCTCGTCTGTGGTGTGCAGTAGTTCGCCAAGGTCAAATGGTGTGTTTGACCAAGAAGCTTCCTGCTGTGGAGGGGACACCATGTGGAAAAGGAAGGATCTGCCTTCAAGGAAAATGTGTTGATAAAACAAAGAAAAAATATTATTCGGTATGTTGTTACTTTAATTATTAACCTATGTAAAGTTGAGCAAGGCTTAATCACATTAGGCACATTTAATTTAATCGCATTAATCACATTTAATTGAGGTTTCAAATGGAATGACCCCTCGGCAGAATGAAATGTTGATCAAGAATTCCCACTCTCCTTTATTGGGGTGCAATTGATACTGGATACTCTCTTTTGCTCTCTTTATTGAAATATTCAGCTTATCAACCACTCATCATGTCTTCTGGCCATATGGTGTAGCATTCTAAATACTTGATAAGAGCTTCCATCTTTAGTGCAACCAAATTTACTGAAAAGTACCAATTGAAGTGAATACTTGTAGCTCAGGGTTGAACTGTGGAGTCCTTGGTGCTCTCTGAGCCTTGTTGTTTTCTTGCAGATGTTTCATTGCCAGACTAGGCAACATCTTCACTGTGAAAAGTTGAACAATTTCTGAATAGACTAGCATGATTGTATGTTAAATGATTGACTGAACATTCTCCATGCATTCGTTTCTTCTATTCTCTCCCAGTTTCTGCATATCTGGAGAGTACTATCCTAGGCAAATTTTATGAAAAAATGGGAAAGCCTGGAACATTTGTTAAAGTCAGTAACTGACCCAGGATCAAGTGCCTTTATTTTAAAGACTACATTGTTCTTGCCATGCAGAACCTGGTTTTGGGATCTAAAGTAACTTGTACCGTTAATTTCATTTTCTTATTTACTTATTTATTAAATTGCTCTGCCACCCATCTTGCACAGGACAACTCTTATTCATTAGAATGGCAAAAACCTATTATGGACAGTGAAGAAACGGCAAGAGTAGCAAATCCCCTATCTAGGCATCCTTTCCTTTCTTCCATTTCAAGGTGGATATTTTGTCAACTATAAATTATAGCAGATCTCTGTAATTATTTTGACATATAACCTAATTATGACATGTTTTGTTCTTCCATTATATTTTCTTGCTCAAAGTCATCTTACATTTTCCCCCTATATTTTAGCTGGTAAAAAAGGGAGATATCTAAATGAGGTGGCTAAATGATCAAAGGAAATGAGCAATAAACAGTATAGGAGACAAAGCAATTATATGAATATGGAAATCTTGAACAACTTCTAAGTAATATTATTGATTGAGTTTACTCTCCTTTAGCTTACTGATTTATTTTATGTGAAAGCACTTGATAAAATGTTTTTAAAGGCAGCTTCATATACAACACATTTTAGTAATATGGTCTGGATATCCATAGGATATGGGCTAATGTCTGTTTCTTCTAAATCAAGAAACAGCTTTCAAACTGGACACTAATTTCAAATCAGTTAAGCCAATTAGCTTCAGCCAATTAGCTAATTAGTGACACCTGCACTTTCACTGATGAAGCTGACTTCAAGAGATCTTTCAAACGATATGTCTGGCCCTAAAACCACAACTCCACCCAACATTAGTCTCATATCGCAGATCAATTTTCCCCAACTGAGGATATCTCAAAGCTCTTTCCATGTACCCGTCCAATCCGGTCTGGCAGGATGGGCATGCCAAGGAATGCCGGCTGGTGGAGACCAGGACATGTGCCTTTTCTGCCATGGTGCCTGCCCTCTGGAACATCTTCCCTCCTGAGATTAGGATGACCCTGACCCTTTTGGCTTTTTGGAAGGCCTTGAAGACCTGGCTATGTGCCTGGGCCTGAGATCCCAAGTGTGTGAAGGGCCCCGTTTCCTGGTTGTGCTGACACCAACAGTTTTTAATATCTCTTGGCTGCTATTTATATTTAATTCTTTTGTACTGTTTTAATTGTTTGATTGTTTTTTATGAATCACTGGTTTGAGATGGGCAGCTATATAAATTGAATGAATGAATGAATAAATAAATAAATAAATGTACCTGTAAAAGGTTTCCACAGCTTTATAGCTGTATATTTAGCATCATGAATGTTATCCTATATGGCCTGATTTCTCAGACATTATTAGAGCTACAGCAGAATGTTTACTTTTTCTTCTATTTATCTCCTTTTTATCATGCTATAAAAAAGTCAGATGAAGTAAGAAACTCAATTCACTAATGTGCATAGCACAAAAATTAAGGAATATGAGAAGCTTCTCTTTTAATTATAATACTAGTTGAGGAATTTTGCAATAGTGCACACTTAACAAGTTCTATTCCAGCAAGAACATCCATATTCCTTTGTTAAACATTCACATACTCCTACACAGAGTATGACCTAGTTGTATTCTATTCTTATTTGTATGTGTATTCTTATCTGGGAGGGAGTGACAATTCTTAGTGTACTGCAGACTCCAACACATGCAAACACACACAAATAAGTAATATATTCTGGGAAGGGAGGGAGGGAGAGAGGGAAGGAGGAAGTCCAGGAGTTAACCAAGTGATTGGCAAGAGAAGGACTTGGACAACTTCTCTTCATAAATATTTAAAATACAATAATAACTAATCTATATAAATAAATAATAAATCTATAACAATAGGCTAAACAAGTTTCTAAACACCATATAAAGGAATTAGGCCACCTAAAATAATAGAGATCACGCTACATTTGAGCATCACAATAAGCCAGAAACAACACTGGAGTGATCATGTATGCATACAAATACTTTAGCCACAAATAACTTACCATGTCAACTAAAAAATTCCAGAAAAGGGATGCATAGAATTATAAAATAGGAACACAAATATAGGTGACTGATATTTGATTTCTTTTTTCCAGCTGTCATCAATGGCATTTTATAATATGCTGAAATTTATGTTTTAGGCTTCAAACCATGGCAACTGGGGATCCTGGGGACCATGGGGACATTGCTCTCGTACATGCAGTGGAGGTGTTCAGTTTGCCTATCGGCACTGCAATAACCCAGCACCTAGAAACAATGGTCGATACTGTACAGGAAAACGGGCTATCTATCGGTCCTGTAACATCATGCCCTGTCCTGCCAATGGTATGATTTCTATAAACCAAAAATAATAGCACATGTAATACGAAGGCCAGGTTAGGTTACAGCAACACTTGGGTAAAAGGTAGACCTGAATCTATTGGTCCATATCTAAATTTCAAAGGTTTAACAATACAACAACAAAATTAATCTTTCCTCTTCCAATCTTAAACTATATGGCTAAACAGAATAATGAAAAAAGATAATGAAATTAAGATATCAGATATTGAGTTGCTGAGGGAAAAGGGCTATGAGCTAAGTTCATATGGGCATTTAGAGAAAATCCTGGGCTCAGACTTATGAGGGTCTAAATTATTTGCACCAAACTCCACTTGGCAAATATCCAGGCTTTAAGGGGAGGGAGGAGTCCCACTCTACTTCTGTGTATGTAAATCCAGTGTATTCAGTTATCACACAGGTATTTGTAAGGTTATAGGAAGCATAGTTGTGATGGTTAAAAAGAGACATAAAGATTGTCCTTGCCAACACATTGGTAATCTCACCACAACAGATGAGATTACCAAATCTGTTAGCAACAGGCTAAAAAAGTAATTATCCTGTGCCAGCCCTGTATCACAAGTATGCTTCCTATAGCCTGTGAAAGAGGATTGAAGTTGGTAGTAGAAGGAAGAAATTTTAGTGGCAGCAGCTTGGGCATCTATATGGCCTCTATAAGAGGCCTCTGAGGTTAAACGTAGCTTATATGCTGCAGGTGGCTCACGTTTGTTGTAAAGAATGGCACACAAATCATCATAAAATGATCCTGTGGAACATCATTAGTGATGGGTCAATTGAGATTCTCAGTCATCCAGGTGGAATTGTCTGTAGGTTGAGTCATGGCAACTGGATTTCTTTCTTTTTGGTTGAAATGTTTCGCTAGTGATGGGCATGGTAGACAAATGGTTTTTGGTTAGATAAGAGCCTTTGACTTTTAATTGCTTTGTCCTGAAATAGAACCTGAGTCTTCCAGTATTAAGATGTTAGAAATAACACACATCTGATGCGTGCATTAGCTCTGAGATACTGTACTCATACGTATGAATAGTAATGAATGAGTTGTTCTTCTCCAGCTAAAGCTTTTCGTCAGGAACAATGTGAAGCACGAAATGGTTACCAATCAGATGCAAAAGGTGTCAAAACCTTTGTTGAATGGGTTCCAAAATATGCAGGAGTGCTCCCAGGAGATGTTTGCAAACTCACCTGCCGAGCTAAAGGAACTGGCTACTATGTAGTTTTCTCTCAAAAGGTAAAATAGCTGCTATGCGTGCTTATAGAATATCTACATTTCTGACATTTTATGTATAGAATATTCACTAATAATATCAATGAAAGCATATAACTGTTCTTTCAGAGCTTAGCATGTAATAGCCCTGGCTGGCTTTCCTTAAACAGTCAGAGAGCCCAATATTGGGGAAAGCTGGTACAACGTAAAGTTAGATATTTTTATTATTATATTATTATTGGATGCAAAATATTATTAGATGTATTGCCAGAGTTCTATATATATCAGTAATGTTCATGTGTATGTGTAAACTAAAAATGAAAAAAAAATCAATTTTAAACATAGTTATGTTACTAAACAGGTGACGGATGGAACAGAATGTAGGCCATATAGTAATTCAGTGTGTGTCCGTGGAAAATGTGTACGAACTGGATGTGATGGCATTATTGGCTCAAAGCTCCAGTATGATAAGTGTGGAATCTGTGGTGGAGACAATTCCAGTTGCACAAAAATTATAGGAAACTTTAATAAAAAGAGGTAAGAAAGAAATAAACAATACAATCTGTCACTTTTCACCTGAATTCCTTATTGTCTTAGGAAATAGCATTCATGCAGAATTCAGGAAAAATGTGTATTATACTGTGTATCATATCTCAAACATACGGTCAAGAATATTGTATCCTATATTACAATGGTCCCATACTTGCTTATGAACGTTTTAAAAATATGTATGTAGGGTGCACTCAGATATGCAGTGGAACTCAACAAGGGACTGATCTGTTGCCTGAATAAGATTAAGAATTTAAAATCTTTGCTATATCAGGAAAAAGACCCATTCTGTGACATATGGTGGTCAATCATGTAAACCTGAGAAGCTCAAAACAGGATAGGAGAGTTAAAACTTTTGTCCATGTCTACAGCTGCTAATTAAGGTATTCTGCTTATGATTCAAGAGACAGAAATCAAGACTTGCAGCCACATATGTCCTTATGCTAAAAAAAGGTAAATGGTAACTGTCCTATCTGATAGACTGCATGGACTATGGTATTAAGAAGTACCATACTTCTTAATGCCATAGTCCATGCAGTCTATCAGATAGGACAGTTACCATTAAGAAGTACCATACTTCTTAATGCTCTTAGTTTGTATGCTAATTAGTTGATATACTCTACTACCTGTACAGTTTTAATATATTCAGTTGGGATAAATACATTCAAGTAAAAGCTTATTTTTATACTACAAGCTCAGATGGTAATGTAAAACAGAAAAAAAAATATGAGGATTGTAAAACTCATGTTTCATTTGAGGTATCACTATCAAATGGAATTTTAAATTGTCATTTTAGTGGAACCTTGAGATTACTTCTACTAAAATGTAAATAAACAGAGAAGTAGTATATTTCATGCATCCTATTGGTTTTAATTATTTTTTAGTGGAGACAGATAGAGGACCCAAATTCGTTCAAATTATTGAAAGGATGTTAATTTATGCTTGACTAATGTATCCTTCTTTTGTTTCAGTAAGGGTTATACAGATATTGTTAAAATACCAGAAGGAGCAACACACATCAAAATACGACAGTTCAAAGTGAAAGACCAAAGTAGGTTCACTGCTTACTTGGCTTTGAAAAAGAAAAACGGTGAGTATCTTGTCAATGGAAAATATATGATCTCAACTTCAGAAACCATCATTGACCTCAATGGAACAGTTATGAACTACAGCGGATGGAGTCACAAAGACGATTTCTTGCATTCCATGGGACATACAGGCACCAAGGAGATCTTGATGGTACAGATTCTTGCAACAGATCCAACTAAACCGGTGGATGTCCGCTATAGTTTCTATGTGCCAAAGAAGCAAACCCAGATGACAAATTCTGTCACTAGCAACAACAGTAGTAACAAAATTAGCCCATCACTTGCTCAACCCCAGTGGGTAACTGGACCATGGCTTTCTTGTTCTCGAACATGTGATACAGGTTGGCATACAAGAACTGTCCAGTGTAAAGATGGGAATGGAAAATTAGCTAAAGGTTGTCTTCTATCTCAAAGACCTTCAGCATTCAAACAGTGTTTATTCAAAAAATGTTAACCTGTGGTTGCAGACTTCTTCAAAAGGAGTCTTCTTGAATCTTATTCGACATATTGACATAAGATCTACCTAGCAACAAAAGAAAGACAATGTTTCAATATTCTGTCATATTCTTGGCAATTTTTCCTGGCAGAACATGCCTATTTGGACCAAAAGGAGATATGAGCTGGTCCTGTGAGGTGATCTTAATATGTCAAAAGCACTAAGTGTTAGCTGTTACGAGCCCTTTGTATCTGCAATTAAGAGGATAAACCAGTGAAGAGGTGATCATGGGATATCCAGTTACAGAATCATCTCCCTTTTCTCACCTACCTCTAACACAGTATGTCTTTAGACAACTTTTCAAAATTACCCATGATTCTACAATAGCTTATTTTATACTATTTGTAAATATCTTTGCTTTGGTATGCCACTTTATATCACTTGATTTTCTTACAAAGAACAGCAGCCTTTATGTTTAACACAAGTGATTGACCAAAGTACAGTAGATCTGCAGTCACTGTGGACTCATATGCCTTTTTTTAAAAAAAAGTGGCTGTGGGTATTTTACTGGAAGATGAAGAGCTTGCTGCTTTAAAGAAAAAAAAAAGTAGTATCTTTCTGACAACAGGAAATGCATTTCTATTCTAAGAATTTCCTGACAATAGAATTTATTCTATATTAATGCCTTTCTAATGAAGAATTTTGTATAGGCCCACTCTGCAGCAGTAAAAAAAAAGAAAAAGCTGCCAGTATGCTGCTTTAAAATTTGAAAAATAAATGTACTTTATTTTATCCATTTAGAATAATGCACCTCAGAAATTATAAACATAATGAAAGATGTGCCACAAATAGAGATAGAGGGAATTCATTATGTGGAAACAGCACACACAACACAATTTGGGAACTTTTTTCCCCTGTCAACTGCCACATGTCTGTTAAGGGTGATAGCCAGCATAGGATAGGACTAAATCCAGAAGCGGATGAAGCCAGAGTCCAAAGTTCTTGGGACATTAGCTTTTTGCTGTAGTATTTCTACTACCTCTTTCCCTTTCAGCCACTTTTCCCTCTTCTACTCTATCTCCTTTTCCATCTAGCAGTTGCTGTAGGAGAGGCAGATGACTCTTGTTAGAGATCTGTATTAACTGTTGACAGAGAGGTTTTGAAAACAGTCTGAGATTACATGTGGGTTACTCATCCCCAATGTATGGGAAGGGGAAATTTTGGTGAGACACTGGGTCATGTCATAAGTGTCTTCCAGCTCAGATTTATGGAATTTATTCACCTCTGTTTTCCCTGTTAGTTTTGAAGTGGTTTCTACTGGAAATCTAACAGCATGCCATGAATTTGGCTTGTAGGGAAGAATTTCACAGTGGTTAAAACAAAAACAAAAACATTGGTTTTCTTCATGTAGCAATTTTTTTGTCCAGTTCTTCTAATATTTGGCTGCATGTTACTAAGCACCCCAATCCAGAGATTTGCACATGCTCAGATTGGGTACATATATTATGTGCACAAACTGCCCCATAATTTCAAGAAGGATACATAACCTTTTGCACGTGTATATCAGTTCCTTCAATGAAATGAATGGGGTGTTCTTTCAGGAGCACTTCAAAACTCACCTATAATGCATGAATGGGAGGAATACATGAAATATTTTTGTTGCTTTCAAATTGTAGATGTATTTATTTTTTAAGTCATTACATATTTTTTTAGATTAAGGCTTTAGGTTCTACCTGCTTTGGGGGAATAAGCCTTACTGAATTCAGAAAGAATTACTTATAGACAAATTTTTAATTTTAAAGCTGAAATCCTAAATGTACATATTAGGGAGTAATAAACAAAATGAACCTTTTTCAGATTGAACATCTATAGGATTGCACTGGAAAGATCATAAGAAAATCAAGCCATATTTAGTTGTGGGAGCTGTATCTTACTGTCCTAAAATTATTTTCAGAGAGAAAACTATTTTTTACAAAACTAAAGGAAAAGGAATTTTCCAGTTTAGAAAAGTAATATAAATACCTCATCTAAATCAAGAGAAATTGACATTTAATATATAGCATTTGGCTGAAATATTAAAATATAGAAAACAGAGACTATATCTTTCTTACCAGTGCCTTCCACAATATTCTAAGTACAGACAAATCAAGCTGCTTTAACTTCCAATGGAATTTCATTACAAATTTCATTGGAGCCACAATTATATCTTAAATACCCAATTTTTAAATTAACATTGCAATCTAAAACCTTTGCACTTATATACTTGCTTCTATCACCCGCCTTTAATATTGCTGTGGACGGAATGCATCATTTTAAGCATTTGTTTTCTGAGGCAATGATTTTAAGGGGGAAGAAATCTGACTTTGTTTAGCCTATCTAGTTATATAAGCCCTGTTTATGTGAATGAAGCCTACAGCTTTGAGATTTCCTAATTCAGCAGACATTTTAGGTCAGTAATAGAGTTATCACAGGTGACAAATAAATAAACTGACTGAATTAGAGGCAATTATCCATGATGTAAAACAGTTGCATTTTCATATCTTCAAGCCATCAAGTGATATGAGATCACAAATGTAAACGCACTTTCTTGGTGCACCATAGGGATATCCTAAAAACAGTTGTTTTGTGACTGGTTTCTAGAACAGATCTTTAATTCTTTAATCAAATTGTAAAGAAGTGCAATTCTATAGGATTAGTTATGAGAGAAAATCACCAGGAATGCACATTTCAAGGTATTTCAGAATATAAATCCAATCAAAAGTAATGCAATGTGCATGAACATCTACATTCTGTACATTTAGATGAGTAACTGCACATATGGTTTCTGAATCAGAGATCCACAAAGGCACAATATTTCATAGAGCGATCTTCTCTGGATTGTGCCACAAAATAATAATTTTATCTGTTGTTGGCTTGATAGAAATATTATACATACTATAAGACACATAATACAGGTTTTCAAACTGAAAACACACTTTTATACTGAGATAATATGCATCCTTTTCTTTAACTTCCTCAGAATGCAGCCAATTTCTATGATGATGATGATATGGAGAAAAGGCAGTACAAAGTAAAAACAAAAAGCTCACAATTTAGTTCCAATTTTTAAAATTTATTCTTTTAATAGTTAAGAATAAATTGTATTTCATACTTTGTTCAGATTCTATTCTTATTTAAGCATTTCCTGAAATTCCTTGTTACTAGATTTTGGCATAATAGATATATATGGAGTTGTAACAGTGAAGAGATTTTCTCCTGTGCTTGAGGTTACCACATTACAACAAGCATCACACTGTCAGGCAGGAAAGAAAAATCAATGGAAGAATCTTTGAAGTCGGTAGGTGTCATGCGCTGCCTACCTCCAAGTAATACACAGACGCTGATTCCGTGAAACAGGCTCTGGTTTATTCGCAGTGTAGATACAGAATAGGAAAAAAGCTGAGAGTGACAGGAGCGCACCGGTGCGGGGTTTAAATACCCCGCGCCGGTCAGCGCCCCCTCACTCGCGGTCACGTCACCCCCCTTTGTCCAACACGCTGTCCTGCCGGTAGGTGAGGGGTTGCGAGGCCCCGCTGGCGTTCCGGGATTGCCCATCATCGGTTTCCCTATTCCTCCATTGATTGCTGTCAGCTGGGCGATCTCCGTTGCGTTAGCGCTAACAGCTTGGGTGTGCCTCGCGATCCGTTTAGCCATTGTCTCTTGTCCTTCAGTCTTTGTAAGTTGATGGCTACTTATCTTGAGCCCCTTCCCCTGTTTCCTTGTTATTGTCATGTGTGCCATTGCGCTGATGTCTTCAGCTCAACGGCACTCATGACAGTAGGATGCACTCAGATAGTAGTCTAAGTTACATAGCATGTGTAGGATAGCTAGTTTCAAGTAAAAGCATGAGAAAAAATTAGGTTTCAATTCTTTGCTATTTCATGATTAGAATTGTATTAACATGTGAGAGTCATTGTAAATTTGGTAAGCAAAAAGGAAGTTGCAAACTTAAAGAGGTCTGTATATTTCAGCTTTTTCCCATAGGCCTGCACTTTCCTACACTTCTGTTTTTGTTGCATCTTCGCCTCCTCCATATTGCTTTGTTTGTTTGTAAATGTGAAGCTGGTGCGAATTATATTACCTTATAGTTTCAGAATGATTTGGAAGCAGGCCAGTTCCAAGGACTCAGTTCTAGTTACTACTCGATTATTCACATTTTCTCTGAAAATCTTACTGGCTAAATTGGATGAAATTGAATGCTAAAGTCTCAGCTAATTACCAGATTTCGATCATTGGTAAGACCCTTTTCTGTGTTCCTGAACAATCACCTAAGCCAAAAATTAAAATATGTATATACAGTTTCTAAATGTAAATGCTAACACCCAAATCACATGTTAGCATTTCATGGAACACATGAGAAATAGTGGCCAGAATACACCAACAAAACCTACTCAAATTGGTTGAATATGCAGTAACTTTCCCTTTAAGTAATTGCTGTAATAGAAAGGAAATGATGAAAGAATGTTGGCAACTGATGACAGCCATACAAATATGAACACGCAAAAAGAAAAAAAGCAACATAGCACTGAAAAAAAAATAATTTATTGTGCTTTTTTACAAATTGGTATGTGAATGGATGTAATGAATTTATTTATATTATTTAACATGAAATGCCAATTGTAAAAGTTCTGTATTTAAAATGTTTTCCAATCATTACTTTGTCTATTTTTTCCTCTTTCCTTTTTTATTTATGTCTTATATTTGAATGGAAAGCGCTATGTGAATTTACCACACAGCACTGGTTGCTTTTATATTGTTTTTCTTTAAATATTTTTTAAATTGAATGTGTGTAAATGAATGTGGTGCATGCATGTGTGGGTATGTGAAACAGTATGAATAAAGATATTTGGGTGTATGGAGGGGTGGCTGTATCACATTATATGAACATACTGAAGGCATACACATATCAGATTGTCCTATTTTTCAATGGTTTTTACTTCCTTAAGCTTCAACTTTGAAACACACACTTTTCAAAACTTCACCCTGTATAATTTGGTGGAATCAGGAAAAAAAAAAAGATTTAAATCTTTTAAAAGCCTATTTATGTCACCTATGTATCCTGAACAGTTGTTTATATGAAGGAGTTCCCAGGTAGTTTATTCAGACAGTGCCAATCTCCTTTTTCCCTCAAGGAATTTGAAAATGAAAGGTTTCAGCTTTACTCAGAATTGCTTTGTAATCAGAGAATTCCTTAATACAAATGACTTCCCATGTAAACATCCAGGTGGTTTCATTGGCAGTTATATTAATAACGTAACGCATGAAGTTGGTTTTCCACACATAAGTAAGCAAGAAGCAAACTTTTGGCCAGGTAGTATGGGAGCTGGGTTGTGTCACAGTTGGACACAGCAGAAGTCTCAAAATCAGGAAGGTAAAGTAAGTTTCCTTAAAAAAAAAAAGGCACTATTTGCACTAAATATACTGTATGTGTACATCACTAGGGCAGGGCCACTGTTCAGATTCAATATCAAAAAGGAAATCCAAAGTGTACACAAATACAATCATTGCACCTGTTTACAACTCCCTGTTACTCATTTTTCATATCTATACAATAATTTCTTCTTTTAATTTCAAGGTAATATTACAGTCAGTAGGACCAAAGGAAACAGTTTATTATTCAGTGATTTCAGTAGAGTTTAAATGGGCCTATAATTCCAGCTCACATTTCTCCATAGAAAAAGTGGTTTATACAGTTCATTTTGAGTTCAACAGGATATGCTACCAAACAATAATCTCTGTTTATGATTCAGGGTGATCTGTAAGGGTACAACAGCTGCTTCCTAGTGCAGATAGAGATTTTTTTAATTAAATGGCCAAAATCTCACTTGTTTGGTACAAGTCAAAGAGGTCAAAGAAAATGTGAAAATACTACAATCCCTATGCCAATTGAATAGTAATCTTACATAGCTTATAAGGATGTCTACTGAAGTCAGCAAGATAACATTACTAATGCGCATAAAAAATAAAGTGATTAGTGACTTCAAATTCATGATTTGAAATATTTTTGACTCAGTCTTGACACTGCCATTCCTTCCACATCCATTTTTGTTTATTTATGAAGAGATAATCGCCCTATACATATGGTTTCTACATATTACTGATGGATATGGATCAAGACATAGAAAGGCCACTCTTGCTGTATTGATAACTGATGCACATTCTGTGAAATAGCTGAAACAACTGAAATTAGAAGCAAACTGTACATTACAAAACAAAATTTTCAATTCATGTCATCTAAGCAATGCCAACTTTTTCTAAAAACAAATGCCCTATATTTGTGAAGATCAAACATTTCAGAATTTCAGAATAAACTTGAATGTAATGGAAATGGACAAGACTTTGAGCCCTGATATGCAAATATGCACAAATGACCAGGCTGGCTGGTGGGACAGCTAAACAATGTTTATGCCATATATGCTGTATGTATGTGTGTGTATACACACACACACATATACAGTGTGTGTGTGTGTGTGTGTGTATATATATATACACAATATATATATATATACATATATATATATAATATATGTAAATATAAATATTGTGGCATATGACTATACTTTAAATTGGTAAGCAAAATAATCTGTGCAATGCTTGTGGATATATTGTGTACATTTTTTTTCACTTCATTACTCTATAGATAGAATTAGTTCATTTTACAAGACTTAATGTCATCTGTGTAATTGTTTATAAAATTATAGTCATTATGCCACATCTATTTTACACTAAGTAAAACATGACTATGGTGCCTGGGTAATGGAATCTGTCACTCCAGAAATTTGAAACCAGACCATCTCATCTCAGCTAGGTTCCTGAAGGAAGGAGGATACAGAGGAGACTTCAGAGGTCCTAATGGTCACCAACTGTAAACAAGAGTTTGGGGGCAAGGATATATCAGAGTGAAGCTCTGACCCTTTACCTAAGTCTATATGCCAGCAGTCAGTGTGACTGGTTTAAATAACAATAAACTAAAGAAGGCAGAAGATGATAATAGAAGAATACCTGCAGTGGTAACTACTAAAAGTCAAACAGCTGGTTTGACTAGCAGAATACAGTAATATCCCAAAATTAACTGAACTTGCAAACCTAAGCAAATTTCATTTTAACAAATATAAAGCCAAGTCTGAGAGTAGCTGCTACAGATACTCTAAAGCAGACCTGTATTGACTAAGGGCCAGAAAGTAATGTTGTTGTTTTTTCCTGAGCAGCACATACCAGTTTTTATTAGAAAAATTACTATCATTAATGGAAAACACTGTGGTGTCATCAATATATTGCAATATTAAACACTAATGGCTAATGCTTAGTCCTCTAAAACAGATGACTAATATATACATAGACTATTTCAGTCTTAATCAATTCTGTGCTGGCAATTCAAACCATAATCTGTGTCATAGATTTACACAGTTCCCATATACTGTCTATTTTTCTTCATCTGGGGATCACAATCTGTAATGGGAATCAGGGCTCAGAAACAAATTGGGACCAAATGTAGAGTGGAGGGAGAGACTGCCTAAGAAAAAGTTACAAGATATAAATACTCTTTGTAATCACTTCTTGTAAAGGGGTTTGGAAGAATTGCAGAAAACATGCTTTTCCTGCCCTGTTAAATAGGAATGAACACTGAGTATAAAAGGATTACACATACAGAGGCACTATTCTGGGAAGTTTTGCTTTCAATACTTTTAGTCAACAATAAACCACAGGCAAAGGAAGTCCCCTTTGCTGGAAATATGAAAGTGCTTTACAGAACATAATTCCAAAATCTAGGATTTTAGCATACCTGTGACTATGCACTGACATATCTATAGTACAAAAAATGAAACACTGGAATAAAAACAAAAATCATTATACTTACAATATATGCCATTTTATACTCTCCCTCCAATAACAACAAAGCAGCAAGGATATATATGTAATGGATTAAGGGAACTCAGGCATGCTGGCTAGCTGAGGTGTCTTAAGGACTCCATAAACACCATGTCTGTTTCTGCAATGAGCAGCAAGTGGAAGGATATGGGATAAAGGAAGTTAGGAGTTTCTTTGTTCTCAGTCATTCTTGCCTTGAGGCCTTTAGGAAGCAAAGTCTTGGATAGAGTTCAGGCCCAAACCTGAAAAGTCCTGGAAGCACTGGAACAAGTAAGGTAAGGTTGGCAGGGACTGTTTAATCTATTTCATGGCGGCCAATTATTTAAGTGATGCTTGCCAAATTGTAGATAATTTTTGTTCTGCTCCAATTTTCAATCTTTATATGCTCAGATGTTCAGATTACTGAGTGAAATCTTTAGAATGCAAACATCAGTATCATGTAGCTTTTTGCAGTTAAGCTATTTTCTTAAATCCTTACTTCATTGCTTTTAAAACTCATTTTCTTGATTCCTCTGGTCTTGGGTTGTAATATAGGACCATACATTGCAAAACCACTTTGACTAGTACATCTTGGGGAAATAAAGAGGACATTTCTGTATTCAGTACCAAGTTGTAGCAACATGCCTGAATGGAACTCTTTCACTTTGGGGAATAGCTATAGCCTGATAAACTAGAATTCAAGTAGAGGAAGTGAGCAGTAGAGTTATTAGAAAATGGTCTCACAGGCAGGTGTGAGTGTTCATGTTAACTCTCATTTCTCCTCCCAGCTACACTATTATTACTTAGCTACATTCAACTCCAGTACACATTTGCATAACTAGCAAATAATTTGCTTGAAATTAAAAGTGGACTGCCAATATTAGGGAATTAGACCCCTAGATATGAGCTAGATCTGGGATCTGAGCAAGCCAACTTTAACTAACATGAATTAAAGGAAAGGCATTTTAGTTTAAAATTATCATATTGGCTCATATTAGTAACTATTTCATGTATTGAATTGGATTTGGATTCCTTGTATCCTCAATTTCTTTTTTGTCATACAAATCCAAACATTTGGATATCTGGGTTCTGAAAAAATCCACCTGAATTTTTTGTTTGTTTCGTTATTCTTAAAGTAACAGTAGAAATAATTTATGATATATACACACCAGACATTTCTTGTTCTGTATTTGAGCAACTCTTATTCCTAAAATGGCTACAGTGTGGTTAAATAACTAAAGTCATTGACAATGTAATTTCAACCACTAATTGGCTGGAATCTTTTCATGAATCTTAGGAAATCTCCTTTAAACCTGTATTAATAAATCCAGTCCCAAATACTAAACAGTTAAAAATCTTTTGGTTGCTATTTACAAATAGTTGCATCATCTACTCAGGTAAATACAACCTTTTTTTATTAATTAGTTCATTATTCAGTTATCCAAAGTATGTTATTCTTTTTTTATTTTTCTGAGATATATTTTTTCTTAGCATACTATTGTATCTAGTTTGTCTCCAAAATTAAAAAAGATATAAGGCAAATCAACTACAAACTAACTTCATAATGTAATCTTTCCATGTTTCTCAGTTGTAGTTTTTTTAACTTTTATTCCTACCCTTTTATGTGCTTAATTAACCTGAAAATTTATTAATTTAATTAAATAAATAAATCATGAATTTAATTAATTAACCTGAGAATGTTACATTAAACTTAATTCTGACTAGAGAAGTATAAAATTGCATTAAATAACTCTTTGAATGCAAAGTGCCTTACTGCTGAACAGATAAATTTCAGCCACTATTATTCAGCTGTAAAATCTTGTAACCCTTGGTATATTTTTATTTTTTAACTACCAAAAATGTATGAAGAGGCTTTTAGAATGTTTGATAAATAAATTCTTTTGGGGAAAAAATGAGAATTTAAATGTATACTGAAGTTCCCTTTTCATATTAAAATTATGCACATTTTTCAACTATTTTTGTATATATACTATATTTACCTATTAGCCTGAATGAAAAAAAAAATCCTAATGTATATGCCAAACTTCTTCAAAACTTTTATTAGAACTTACGACTGCATTTAACACATGAGTAGTGCTAATTTGTAACTCATCATGAATAAAAAGGTAGCTATATTCTTTTTTCTGTCTAGTGTTTCTTTTCTAGGTACAGATCATCTTTAATTCATCGTCATATTATTTTTGGGTAAATATGGTAGAGAGGGAGAAAGGGAGAGGAAGAGGGAGAGAAAATTTTGTGGTATTGTAATATTGATGTGTTCCAAAAGCCTTTAGTATTTAATCATAGCTATGTATTCCTAATACAGAAAATTATCAATAGCCCACACCCAAACCTTTTTACCAGTTCACATACATATATTCTGTTTCTGGACATCTATCTTCAAATATAAAATTCACCTTAAGATGTAATTTTTACTGTCTTCACTAGGAAGTAGGTATTACAAGTTTGCATTCTAAAATTCTTTCTAGACAAAGGACAATCTGAACTAAATTCTTGATGTTTTATCCCAAATGCTATTAATCTTTATGGAGTTCACTTCTAATTTAGACCATTGCTATTTTGTGAGCCAGCCTTATTTTTCCCTGATCAGTTTCAGATAATGTGGTAATACAAATACAGGAAACACTGATCTTAATCAAAGCATCTGAAAATGCTGCTTCCACCTGAACACACTGAATGAAGGAGAGTTCACAATCTCTGAGAAACTGATTCTACTATAAAAATGTTCTTATTTTATTTATTTATCTATCTATCTATCTACCTATCTATCTAATTTGTCCCCGTCCATCTCCTCCCATCAGGGGACTATTGTTAGGATTATTTTTTTTTTGGTTTTCTAATACTGAACTGGAATCTGCTTCTTTTAAATGAAATCCATTATTTCATGAGCTGCACTTTTTAACAAAAGAGAACGTATTTTTCCTGTGTGAATCATTTCAGCTATTTGACAAATTCCATCATGTTCCCCATCTTTATTTTTCAAGGTAAACATGTTCATCTTCAATTTCTCTTCATAGGATTCAGATTATAGTCCCCTAATCATGCTTTCCATGAACTGATTCGTTTTTCTGAATCCTTCTTCAAATGTGGTGGTGAGAATTGGACACAGTATTCAAATTAGGGTCTGACCAAACCAGAATAAAGGGAAGTATTTACTTCTTGTGGTTTGGAAACTACCTCTGTTGATACAGCCTACAATTACTTTTGCTTCTTTTACAACCATGTCATACTGCTGACATACCCAGTTGCAATCAACCACCAAGATTTTTTTCACACACATTGCTAAGAATCTCTCAACAAAAATCTGGGCTTTTGGTTTTTTTTATTTCCTAATAGAACTTTACTTTTATATAAAATTTAATAGTTTTCAGTTGATTTTCTACCCTATAAATTTGTTTTGAATTTTGTTTGTTTTCTATTAATTGTCCTAATTTTGTGTCAACTGCTAATTTCATTTTCTTCACCTCTTCATTCAGCTTATTAATAAAAATTCTAAACAGTACAGGACCCAGGATGGAATTTGTGGCTCTCAATATTTCAGTGCAGAGTAATATGAAAATATTGATAAGCTACTCTTTAAGTACTATTTTCAAGACAGGTGTGTATCCATTTAATTACCATGCAATTCAGCCCACACTTAACTTGCTAACTGGAATGTCATTGGGTACTTTATCAAATATTTCACTAAAATGAAAAAAATAGGTTTAGTTTGGCAAACGTGTTCTTTAAAAATCAAAATCTTGACTACCTGAAGCTATTAACCAGATTACATATTTTCTTTTCCTTTTATTTTGAAGAAGTGTTTATTTTTAGCATCTTTCACTATCTTCAGCTCATTCTGAGCTTTTCTTGTTCTATCCTACCTGTATATAGCTTTCTTAGTATTCTGGTCCTCTTTCCATCTCCTACAGTAGTCCTTTACTTTTTAGGACATCAAACTAGCCATATTTTTTCCTTGATTTTTTTTTCTATATTGGAATTATAAGCAAATGTACATTTAGTATCTCCTTTTAAAGAAACTTTTCCCCCTGAATTTATTAAAATCGGCTTCTGAAGTCCAATACACTCAGATTTAGTTTCTTTTAAATCAATTACACCTTAGAGCAAATAGCCTCCCAGATGTAAAACAGCCATCAAAATAAAATTCTATAATTTAAGCATAGACTCATGCAACATTATTTTAAGAAAGTTAATTATACTTTGAACAATTGCTTTGAACGATTTTGGGGATCCAACTCAGCTGTCCTGTTTCCCAACTTGGTGTTCCCCCTCCCACTGCTTTGTATTGTATTCTTAGCTGTACCATTTGTTTGAGGATTAACGTCTGAGTAATACAAGTTCTCTTTCAGATGTGAAACTTTCTTTAGACTTAATACTTGGACTGGGAAACAGTAAATCATGAATCAATGGTTTACTGACATATAATAGTCATGAACAAAAGCCTACAAGAATAAAAATTTTGTAAAACATTCTAGTATTTTAATTTGCCATTCATTCAGCTGTTCAATGTGCTATACAACAGAAAGAACCTCTTATGGAGGACGGCCAGAGAGACAATTTCTTCAACTATTTACCAAGCTTGCCATGCCTTCACAATGCTGTTTCACTGTAGAAACAACTGTGCTACTGAATAAAAAAAATAACAATTAATTAGAAACTTATACTAGGCAAGAACTTCAGAAGCATCATCAAGATTTAGTATTTTCTTTTAAAGAAGTACTAAAGCAAGTACTTGCTTTCAGTACTTGGTTTCCTAAATTTTATAAACTGAGAAAGTGATCCTAGTGGCTTGAATCAGTAATTACAATTTTGCATTTACTATTCAGGATTCACCATTATAATTCTGTCATGAGTACTGATGGTGAGCAGGAGGGGGCCCCAATCCAGGGGGGAAAACGCATGCGTAGTACTGAGGAGTTAAGCAGCCATTCAAAGAGACACAGATCAGACCTGCCTTGACTTTTGGGGTTTATCTGTCTGGGTTTTTCCCACACTTCTTCAGTTTGTTAGGATTTTCTGTCTAATGTAGCGGTAATAAACACTAGAGACCTATTCCTTGTCTCAGTGTGGTTCCTGGCTGTTAGGACATCAATCCTAACAAACCCCTACTCCCATTGAAAGAGGGAAGAACAAAAAGAAAAAAGGAAGAGACATTTGGGAAAATGTCTTCGGAAAACCAGGAAATTCGGCAGGCCATCCAACAACTGGCATTGCAACAACATCAACAACAAGTAGATCTCCAGATCAACACATTACAAGCAGCCATGCTACAGCAGTTACAACAACCAGCTCCGATTAACCCACAACTGGTGCCAGCAGCAGCTCTGCCAGTAGTCTTGAGATCCCAGGGCATTCTACCAGAGAAGTTTGGAGGAGAAGCAGGGCAGTTGAGAACCTTTCTCACACAGTGCACAATGTTTTTCGACAGCAGACCGGTAGAGTTTCCCACAGACAGAACCAGAGTCACCTTCATTTTAAGTCTGCTAAAGGACCCAGCAGCCAAATGGGCTATTCCTGTGGAGAACAATGACCCAATTCTCAACAACTACCAGAATTTTCTGGCAGGGTTCCAAGCACACTTTGACGACCCGATCAGATAGGTCACTGCCAGCTGGGAAATTCGGAAGCTCAAGCAAGGCAACAAGAGGGTGGGAATCTACATTGCTGATTTCAAGCTGTTAGCAGGGGATCTGGACTGGAATGAGAGTGCCTTGAAAGACCAATTCAAACAGGGACTGGATGGGGAAATTAAAAATGAATTAGTGTGCCAGGGAACACCAGCTACCCTAGAAGGTTTATATCAGCTGTCTGTGGTCATAGATGCCAGGCTAGGAGAGCTCAGACAGATGCAGCCGGGGAGAGGCAGGGGCCTCAAAGCGCTTCCAAGATTTCTCTCCTCACCATCTCTTTACTCAGGACCAGAGGAGCCGATGCAGATCGGGGCGAGCAGGAGGCTTATTTCAGAGGCTGAGAGGCAGAGAAGGAGAGAGAGAGCCTTCTGTTTCTACTGCGGAGTCCAGGGGCACATGGTAAGAGCTTGCCCAGTGAGAAGCCAAGCAAATTCCATAAGAGCCCCAGGACAAGCAGCAGAACGAAGAGCCACCTCCACTTCGACTTCCAACCAGGGAAACTCCATCGGTCTCCCTTCACAGAGCTCAGCAGGGAGACCATCAATCAATTAAGAAGGGCTCATTCCGAGGATTCCAGGCAATCCTTTTACTACTTACCAGTCATAATGCACGTAAACCCAGAGCACCAGGTCAAGCTAGAGGCCCTCATGGATTCCGGAGCTTCCACCAATTTTATTGATGTACAGACTGTACAAGAGCTCAACATCCCGACCATAGAATTGCCATGTCCCATAGAAGTTGAGACCATTGACGACCAGCCCTTCAAGGCAGGGCCGATTAGAAGTTTCACAGAACCTTTGCAACTAACAACGGGAGACCACGCTGAGTGGATCCAACTTTATGTTACGGCATCACTTAATGTGCCTATAATCCTGGGCACACCTTGGCTGAAGTTCCACAACCCATGTTGAACTGGACTACAGGAGCAATCTCCTTCCCAGCTAAGGAATGCCAGCACCACAAGATTCAAACTGCTCTCCTCTCTCCAGCAACCAATGCAGTCACGGAAGCAGGGGGGGTCCAGTTGCCAGCCAGGTATGCAGATTTTGCAGACATTTTCAGCGAACAAGAGGCCACAGCACTACCCCCTATAGGGACTGTGATTGCACCATTGAGTTGATACCAGGAGCCAAGATTCCAGCAAGGAAACAATATCCCATGTCCCCCAAGGAACTAGCCACCTTAAAGGATTACTTGGATTCTAATCTCCAAAAGGGTTTCATTTGACCATCTACTTCCCCAGCGTCTGCTCCTACCTTCTTCGTACCAAAGAAGCGTGACCCGTTGGCACCGGCAAACCAGGAGGCACCCAAGAGAGTGGTGCATGATTTCAGTTCCCTCAATAAAGTCACGGTCAAGGAAAATTACCCACTCCCCCTAATATCTGATCTGCTGGATCGCTTACAGAAAGCACGCATTTTTACTAGGTTGGACCTCAGGAATGCGTACAATCTGATCTGGATGAAAGAGGGGCATGAATATCTGACTGCCTTCGATACCAGGTTTGGTAAATTTGGGTATCTTGTTTTGCCCTTTGGCTTGTCTAATGCAGGAGCCATATTTTCCCAATTTATGAATTAAATTTTCTCTGATTTACTAGATAAGTATCTGGTCATTTATCTAGATGACATATTAATATTCTCTGAGGATGCTACAACTCATGTAACCCATGTACGTAATGTCTTACAAAGACTGAGAGAGAGCAAGCTGTTCACCAAGCTAGAGAAGTGTGCCTTCGATTTAACTGAATTACATTTCCTGGGCTATAAAATATCAACAGAAGGCATATCCATGGATCCTTCTAAGGTCCAGGCAATTCTCTCTTGGCAACCCCCCCAAAATGTGAAAGAGGTACAACGATTTCTAGGGTTCTGTAATTTTTACAGGAGATTCATAAATAAATTTAGTGACAGGGCTAAACCCCTCACACAGCTTTTGAAGAAAGGATCAAAATTCATTTGGGGGGAGAGAGAGCAAGCAGCCTTCCAAGAATTTAAGCAGCTCTTTGCATCCCAGCTGCTTTTGAAGCATCCTGATCCCACGAAGCAATTCATAAGGCATTCAGATGCTTCAGATATTGCTATTGGTGCTGTTTTATTGCAATATACAAACAAAACAGAGAATACATTGCTCCCTTGTGCATTTTTCTCCCGCACACTCTCACCAGCAGAGAGAAACTATGATGTTTTTAACAAGGAGTTGCTGCCATTTCAAGAGTGGAGGCACTGGCTAGAAGGTGCAACCTTTCCTTTGAAAGTTTGCACCAATCACAAGAATTTACAGCAAAACACCAGATCCCTCACCCCATGCCAAATCAGATGGAGCCAGTTTTTCTCCCATTTCAATTTTGTTACTCCTTATGTTCCCAGGGTGCAGAACTGTTTGGCAGATGCCGTGTCTCGATCCATTCAGGCAACCCCCGCTACTCACCAGGAGGTATAGGCTACCATATTACAACCTCACAACTTTCAGTAGTGTATGAGGGGGAACAAGACAAAGGTTTTAGCAGCAGGCAGACAAGCAGAGGACCTATTTAGAAGAGTCAGAGCTCAGCAGCAACAGGACCCGTATGCCAGGGCCAGGATGGATGACCTCCAGAGGGCCCGCAAGACACTGCCTCCCCCTTTAATGTGGAGGCAGGAATCCTCTGGCATAGCGGGTGATTATACATTCCCCCCTCATTGAGGGAAGAAGTACTGAGACTTTGCCATGACCATCAAACGGCAGGCCACGGAGGTGTTTTCAAAACTCTCCATAGAGCTCTGAAGGACTACTGGTGGCCTAAGATGACTGCAGGCATAAAGGGCTACGTTGCTTCTTGTCATACCTGTAGACAAGCCAATCCTCTCCCAGGGAAGCCCACAGGACTCTTGCAACCCCTACCCTCCCCCAGTAGGCCTTGGGATACAATCTCCATGGATTTCATCACTGATTTACCCCCGGTCCAGGGGCTGACTTCCATACTAGTAGTGGTGGACCTTTTCACTAAAATGGTGCATTTTATTCCTTGCAAGGGCCTCCCATCTGCGCAAGCCACAGCACAGTTGTTCATGGACCATGTTTTTAGGTATAGAGGCATGATAAATCACTTGGTGAGTGACAGAGGCCCTCAGTTCACTTCCAGGTTCTGGAGGGCCCTTTTCCAGTCATTAGGGGTCCAGATCCACCTATCATCATCGCATCATCCAGCTAGTAATGGGCAAGCTGAGAAAATTAACCAATGGTTACAGCAGTATCTCAGGTGTTACACCACTTATCAGCAAGACAATTGGCCAGCCCTGCTCCCCATGGCAGAATTTACTTATAACAACTCTGTGCAATCCTCTACCAAGATGTCTCCTTTCCAAGCACTCTACGGGGTTAACCCTCAGGTGTTGTCCACCTCCTCCCAGCAGGGAACTGTTCCAGCCGCGGCTGATTTTCTTAAAGAGCAACAAGCCACACAGGAGTTGCTAAAGGAGCAGCTGAACAGGGCAAAGAGTGCTTACAAGAGAGCTGCAGATGCTCACAGACAAGAGGGGCCAGTGATTGTAGTAGGAGACAAAGTGTGGCTCTCTACCAAGTTTTTGACCTCTACCAGTCCCTCCAAGAAGTTGGACTCTAAGTTTGTGGGCTCTTTCACTGTGGTACAGCAGATAAATCCAGTGGCTTATTGCTTAAAGCTGCCAGCATCCACGAAAATCCATCCAGTCTTTCACAGAGCCTTGCTAGCCAAAGACCCTCCCCCAAGTACCTTATGATCGCAAATCCCCCCCCCACCTCCAGTAATTGTGGAGGGGGAGGAGGAATACGAAGTCGAGGAAATTCTGGACTCTAGGAGAAGGGGAAGGGGCATCCAATATTTAATACACTGGAAAGGGTACCCTGAGGAAGAGCGCACATGGGAGAATGCCAGAGATGTGCATGCACCAACACTGGTTCATCGATTCCATCATCTTTTCCCTCACAAACCCAAGCCTCGCACTCTACCAGAGATTCCTCACTTGACTGAGCAAGCAGAGGAATCCCAAGCAGAGGAGTTCGTAAGTTGGCAACCTCCACCCCTGCCTGAGGCTCTGAGGACAGAGTGAGAGGAGGAGGGAGAGCCACAGCCCTCCACCTCAGGCTTGCATTTCCCAAGGGGGAGGGGGGAAGAATCTTGTAATTATCTAGCTATTTTCCAGCAGCAGCCACCTGGGCCAGAAGCGTTATCAGACCTGGAGAGCAGCACTGATTCATCCTTGGAGAAATTTTCCTTTGAAGAATTTCCATCGTTGCCCAGTTCCCATGGGAGCTTGGAGGGGGAGATGGACTCTCATGAGACCTCAGGAATTGAGGGGGCTGAAATGGAATGTGAATCTGGAGGGGAGGGTGATGGCATGAGTACTGATGGTGAGCAGGAGGAGGCCTCTATCCAGGGGGGAAAACGCATGCGTAGTACTGAGGAGTTAAGCAGCCATTCAAAGAGACACAGATCAGACCCGCCTTGACTTTTGGGGTTTATCTGTCTGGGTTTTTCCCACGCTTCTTCAGTTTTTAGGATTTTCTGTCTAATCTAGCAGTAATAAAGCACTAGAGACCTATTCCTTGTCTCAGCATGGTTCCTGGCTGTTAGGACAAATTCTATGTAACATTCTACATTAGAGAATCATTAGATAATATGGTGACAAGTAATCTTTGAAAATATACAGTTGTTGGTGGTGGTGTTGCTGCTGTTAAGCTGATAGTAAATGGCCCACAATGGCAGAAACAGAATTGTTAAGGAGAAAAAGAAATGAGATTGCAATTTCAAAAAGATAGGTGACTTCTGAACTTCTGGAAGTCCAAATCCAATTGCATTGACTCTTCAGCACTTCATGATTTACTGACCACAAGGCAGGGGGGCAAAGGTAGTTAAGAATTTATATCCTTTGTGTATTACTGTGCCTATTCATTAAGAGATTTTTCATCTAAGGACACTTCCTTCTATCTTTCTTCCCAGAACACTTTTTTTTGCCTCTCTTCTGCTAGGATATAGTGAGCTAAGCACTAGGTTTAGCTTATGCCTAAAATGTCCCATAAATAAATTCCTTCCTGTTACCATTATAAAATCTGCTTGACAAATCCTTGGGCAGGTTAGATTCCCATTCTTAGAAATGCTCTCACAGAGAGATAATGCTTCAAACATCCCAATAGAGTTAAGTATACCATGAAGAAGTTCCATAAAGCATGGAAAAAGTGTGTCTCCTGAGCAGCTAAATAAAGATTAGAGAAGATTAGAGAAGAAGAAGCAAAAAACGCTTTCAGAAATGGCATCAGGGAAATTTCAGCCCATGGAGAAGCTGGAAGGACCAGAATTCTCCCACTCATCATTCAAAATGAAAATGCTCCTGAAGTCTCAAGGAAGCATCTTTATGCTAGACAAGGAGAGACCCAAAGATGAAGAACAAAGGACAAGGACAAAAAGCCCAGGATGCAGCAAATGGCAGAGTAACTGGGATGATCTTTCTGACAGTAGGTGATTTCTTTATTGTGAATTTAAAGATTTTGATTATGCCAAAGACATTTGGAAAACCCTTTCATATGTATGAGATCCAGTTTCAAAGTGCATGTCTTCAGAAAGTTATGCAACAAGTGTCAAGAGGAATGGGAGGATCTAAATCTGCATATAAATCAAATCAAAGATGTGTTTTTGCCTTTCAGGTGAGCTTGAAAGGCAAAAAAATAATAAATAGTATTATGGCTTTCATTTTAAATTTATTGTCCATGAGTTACCAAGCTGTGGCATGTTCAACAAAAATTAAAGAGAAAGCAAGTATTTTGTGATATATTTCTTGAAAGACTGAAAAAAGTCTTTCAGCAGTGGTTGCACTGCTAGGGAAATTGATGGTGCTGTCCCACAGATTACGTTTTTATGGTTTTTAAATAGTTTTTATTTTTAATGTTTTATTTTGCATTTTTTTCTCTTTTTGTATTGTTTTTGTTTTTAACTTTATGAGCTGCCTAGAGTCATGGAAGTGAGATGGGTGGCCATATAAATTAAACAAACCAACAAATCTGTTAACTCTGAAAACACCGTTCTCAGTCAAGAATCTGCTTGTATGACCAGGAGAAAAATGTTTCATTTGCAATGGCTCAGGTTATTTGCAATTAAATTGTTCTAGGAAAGGCAGAAAAGACAAACCAGTTAGACTGCATTCCAAAGATGACAACTCACTTCAGCCTAGTAAAAAAAATGCCATGAAAAACCCAGAAAACTGGGTTCCTGGGTTTTTCTTCTGAACACTTCTTCTTAGCTCCTACTGACTTCCTAATGATTTCTAGGTTAGGGTTATGCACAATGTTGAGTTGTGCATAACTATCACAGCTTCTGGACAGGAGATCTACCAGTGTCTTCCTCTGAAACAGACATCTGACTAACAGCCTACTGATTTAATAAGGAATAAGCATTATGACAAATCAAACAATCAAAATCTATGCAGTTAATTGTAAATTTGCTATAAATATGCATGTATGTTCTCATTGTATACATGTAAAGATCACTTGACAGACTCCAGATTTGATCATTATCTTGTATTAAATTACCATACTCTTATCTTGTCCATGTTGTAAATTATATATTGACAAACTTGAATCAGGAAAGCAGTTTCGTTTATTTCTGTATGACAACATGCTCTTCATGTGGCAGTGCCAATCACTAAAGCCTGCCTTATCATTAGGCAGAACAAGGTGGACAACTTTGGCAATACATGTTGTAGGGCTGACATGCTGTCCTAAGGTTTGGAAGGTTGAGCTGTAAAGTGCCTTATAGTTTACCCTACATCATCAATGCTAGCTTATTTAGCCATGAATGCTGAAGTGGGATTTTATCAGTCTAACTGGCTTTTATATATAAAATTTTCCACTTATATTTATTTATAAATTTTATAAATATATTAAATGTTATATATTACATTACATTATTATGTTATATATGAAATGCTCCACTTATTTGCCACCGGAAGCAAAATGTTTGAGGCAAACCTGAATAATCATCTCTATGGGACTGAAATCATGTATAAGACACAGCAAATGCATTTGGGCAGACAAGGCAGTAGAAGAACATAAGAGTCTGATAAAATATCAGTGCAAACTCCAGGTGGTACCCTGAGCCTTGAGAGAGATCTATAGGTCTGCAATGTGTAATTATCTAATATAGCATTCATAATATAGTAATAATCATAACATTAGTTATTCTTGGGTTGTATGAGTCTTTGGACTGGAATATTGTCTATCAATTTCAAGCACTATTTCATGGACCTGCATAATTTTTTTACTTTCACTTTCTGACTTGTGAATGGAACATATTAATTCTTCATTCTTGAAGGAGTAAACAACTGTTACCATTCAATAAACGGTAACCTATCAAGGCAATCCATATCTGTAAAACCATTCAGCATATCAGTACAAAATTGGCAAACATCTACCCTCCTTGTACAGTCATATGCAAGTTTTACCACGTTGTTTCTTCATCACAGGGATTGTTTTCCTGAAGTAAGTGAGCCATCTGGTGGTTTAAACCACTAACTTCACTTCTCATTTTTCTTTTTCTTTTAACAGATTTTTCAATTGCTGACCTCAGGATGTTCAGCACATGTTTTGAATAGGTATGCATCTTTAAAAGTGAATATGCTACAATAAACATTAGCATTATCGATGCATTTCTTCATGGTGGCTTGAGTTTCATCAACAGAATTAGAACTCGGTATACAATTCTAGAACTAGCAAGCACTAATAATACAGGAAGAACACAGAGGATTCCAACTGCATGCCAATTATTTTATGGATATTCCAGACATCCCCCAGGAGCTAACAGATATGGGGTTAATTTATAAAACCACTTGATATGAGAAAAAAAAAATAGCCTTACTTCCTCCAAAACAATTCATGTGCTTGTTTGACTGAACAATGGTTTCAAGAGTTTATTTTGCCACATTACAACTAAATGAACTAAAAGAAACTATGTACAAACTCTTTCATCTTGGATGTAACTGCTGACTCAGTGGGTACCTTTCTCACAGTTTAAACCATAATGGGTTTAGAGATTGCACTAATCAGTATGACTCCCTTAACTCTGGCTTAGCACAATGTTTGAACCCAATTATTATTTGTTAAACATGATTTATAGTGTAATATTTGGGTGAACCTTGTAAGTATTTCTTTAAAAATAGGCTGCACTGAATTACAACTGTTGGTACATTTACCTGGAATATATCCACTGGAATTCAGCAGGACTTGCTTTTGGGCAGTGACATAACAGGATTACACGTTATGTTAGTTTTCTATTATTCCTACCTAAATCAATTATTTTAAAATCATGACTCAAATTTAATCTCATAGATTTCAATGGGACTTAAGCATAGCTTCATTTGTAACTAGTTTAACTATGAGGAAGAAAGCTCCTTTAAAAGCATAATCTCACTTTATTAGACAGCCCAACCATAGGCCGGCTAACAGATTACTTGATTATTGAAATGTAAAGTTCTATACTGCATATAAAAATATGCCTCATATATATAAGGCAATTTATACCACAATCCATGCCTATATACATACAAGTACATAATGATTTCATTGGATCTTAATTTCATGTTTATATAACATTCAGTCTTTTAATACCTAAAATGGTATCAATCAAGGTAATTTCATTCAATTTATAAAAACAATTTCTCAGATAATATACACATATTCACAAACATTTATGTAGCAAAATACTGAGCACAAGTAAAATATTAAGGCTTCCAACAGAAGCTAAGTTCATGCAGTTGCAAAAATATTAGAAAACTGATGGTTTTTAATAGCAGAGTGCCACCTGGTGGAAAAACTGATTTTAATCTCAAAATAGTTTTAAGGTAGTCTGTATTTTTCAAAATATCAAGATAGTACCGAGGTTGTATAGGGTAAATGTGATCACCATCTGAAATAAACTTTTATAAATAGAGATAATTAGATTGAAACCACAGTTATATTAATGCTAATGACTGATAAGTTATAAAATATCTTTTTTAGGAAAATCAATACTAGGATTTGGGCACTAAGCTTGAAAAGACTTGCTTCCTATTTAGTATGCTTATGGAAACAGCTAAAACAATCTGTATTCGTTTTGGATTACATTCTGCAGAATTCAAAGGCATTTATTTTCAAGCAAATGTGTACAAGAGTGGGTTTCACCATTTTTCCGAATAAATTAAGAAAATATTTGTTCCAACCAAAACTTACAATTTTATTGGTGGCTCCAGAAAAATAAAAATGATAGCCATCTTTGAAATAAAATTTCTATTTCACTTTTCTTAGACTTTACACAGAACTTTTAGTCTGTTGCTAACATTCTATATTAACATTTTTGGAAAGGAAAAATCCAATGCGCTAGAATTCTAAATTTTTATGCGGATACAAATATACCTTATGAAATAATTCTAGTTTCTCACATTAATATTGCTTGGCTCAGTGGAGAAAAAATAATCCTCTACATATTTAAAATACATTATCCTTGCCCAACAATTATTAAGCAAAAATAACAGGTGAACAAAACTTAGTAATATTATATCTAATCAGGTAACACACTGAAAGAAAGCTTGACAATGATGCTTAGTCAAAGGGTTTTTAATATAGTGCAGCTTTTATGGGCAGAAGAAAAACACTATAAAAATGGTGGAAAAAGAAAAATTATAAGGAAATAATAAAAGATGAATGATTATTGCATGAAAAAGCCTGTTTTACAACAAAAATACCCATACAGGAAATACTAATTATACAACAAACATGCCCAGATATATATTCAACTGTGATGCAAGAATAGCCATGGCCTTTGGATCTAGGGAGCAAATCCTACAAGATGGCAACAGTGAAACATGGTCTTTGTACAAAGGCCAAATGAAGAAAAATCCTCTGAACATTACTCTCGTGTACAGATGATGCAACAAAAAACTTTGGACTCAGAAGCATTACTTATTCCTATGTGTTTGCAGGGAAGAATATCTATCCTAAGTCTCTAGAAGAGGCCTATCTTAACTGGGGTGGAGGTACAGAAAACATGCAGTCAAAACAGAAATCCCAAGCATGATGCATAATAATTAAGTGGATTAGCTGTACTGCTAGAGCTCATTTGGAAAGCTGTTCCTACACAAATGTTTTTGTTTAAGTTATCTAAAAAGCATACATACTTCCCAATTGTATAGGTATACAACAGCCTATACATAGAGTCTATAATAGTACAGTAGACACTATGAGAACTATAAAGGAAAATAACCTACAGGTAACCTGTCTGCTTACAACTAATCAAGTTGAGTACTTGCTATTCCTTTAAACTATTAAGTTTCTTGGAACGAAATAACAGCTTTGATTATTTGAGGTTCAAAACAGACACTATTATGCCTTGCTTCCCCAGTCCTTCCTTCGAAACATTTATCATCCAATGTTTCAGTAAGTGAAATAAGCACAATGGAAAGTTACTTCATTTGGAGGATACCTATGAATGCAAGATATGTAGTGCCCACAAAGTCACCTGTTCTATCGATGGATCTTGAGCAATTGTGCTACTGTTGCCTAATTTTTAGAAATCTTTCCAGAAACTTACAATGACCTTCCAGAAACTTGCAATGTCCATCTAACATGTAAAATATCTTGTACCCTTTCATTCGCGCTCTGCTGTCCTAAAAGCCTTGGCTCTCAAAAGGGCATGGAATAGCCAGGGCGGTGGGGGGAAAAGGATTTGGCACGGAACTGGGTGGAAAGGACTCAAGGAACAAGAAACAACCGCAGTAGGTGCCTCCTACGCGGAAAATCTGAGTTGCAGAGGAGCGCGAGCGGGGCGAGAGAGGGTGAAGGCCGAGCACGCTGGGTAGCTTTTGGGAGGGTACCGTGAGCAAGTAAGGATGAGCAGGTATCTTCCCCCTCCTCAGCCCATCTGCCCTCCCTCTTCGCGCAGGCTATAGCAAGCCACCAAAGCTGGAGGCGGGCAGGCGTCCAACTAGGAGTGTTGCCGCCATGACTTTACGCACATATGAGCTCAAGCCTTGCCCAGGAGGTTCCCGCCTCCCAGAAGAGGGGGCGGGGCAGATGAAAGTGACTACATATAAGTGGAAGCACGCGCCACTTTCGCTGCCGTACTCAAAGCGAACTGCCGAGGTGATTCCCAAAGCCGGCGCTCGTCCCTCTCTAGGTCTCCCTCAGAACTTGCAAGTGAATTCAAGGCGCGGAAGAAGCCCTACAGCGCGCTTGCTCGCCTTGGCCATTACAAGCGGCACATCAGCTCAGCTTTAAGCGGTTCGAAGGACATTCTGCCCGGTGGTGCTAAGGCGCTGCTTGCTATTTTCAACCGTCTTTTTTAAAACTCATATCATAATTATTAATTTCCTTTCTCTAACCGCGCGCGCTTCGTGCAGCATGAAGGGAGCTAAGGCATGTCTGGCGCTGAGCGCGCTGTTGCTCTCGCTGGCCGCTCGAGGCAGCCCTTCGCCGCTACAAGAGGAGCTGGTGGTGCCCCAGAAAGTGGATTCTATCGGGCAGCAGCAAACCGCCGGCAATCAGTTCTACCACTTGGACGCCTTTGGCGAGCACTTCAGTTTGGAGCTGAAGCCCGACAACAGCTTTTTAGCTCCGGGTCTGACGTTCCAATACGTTGGCAGCCGTCCCCAAGGCCGGAGGGAGGAAGAGGAGTCCCACCAATCGCTCGGAGCGAACTTAGCCAGCTGCTTCTATTCCGGTACAGTCAACAGGGACCCGGACTCTGCCGCAGCCCTCAGCCTCTGCGGGGGAATCCGCGGCGCGTTCTACCTGCGCGGCTCAGAGTATCTCATTCAGCCGGCCAACGTCTCCCACGGCCCCGCAGAGGAGCAGCCTCAGCTCCACGTCCTGAGCCACCTTCGGCAAAGCCGTGGCCCCCGTGGCGGCGGTACTAAGTGCGAGGTGCCTGACTCCAACGAAACTTCGGCCTCAGAAGGGTGGCGGCGAGAAGAAAAGCAGCATGCGGAGTACGCGACCCGTGCAGGTATTTATACCCCTGCACAGCACCTCTGTCAGGGAGCTTAGCTTTGAGAACGTCAGTGACGATGCCGCGGAGCACGCATGCGCCCAGAGGGAGAGTTTTCAATACGTTCAGAGTGGTCCAAAACCCACATTTCGACATGCTATTGGTCAGTCTAAAAGCTGAGGTCATAAGTGGAGGGATAAGCAGCATCAGCATTAGTTTAAGCTGAATTTTGGTAGTTTGTGGCTTGTTTCATGTTGGAAAGTGGTGGGAAATACTATTGATTCGGGGTATTTAAATTAAAGAAATGACTTTAATTCTCCGATCCCAGCTACTTGGTGGGAAGTAAAATATTTTGATTGCAATAAAGAAAAATTCCCAGTAGTCTCAGGTTACAGTCTTATGAATGGGAGCAAATCAGGTTAAATACGTGGGATTAGTTTCTCTATAAATACATGTAGGTACTTAAAATGGAGAAGTCTTGGGTGTGGGGCTGCCTTAGGCTAAGTAGTATTTACCATACAATTAGTATAAGACATTCTTGTACAAAACATTTCAGACATCATAGGATAGTTGTTGACAGCTTGTGCATATCTCCTCCACAGTAGCCCTTCTGAACCTGTATTTTGTGGGTTGCACCTAACAAATTCGTTTATGTAGTTGTCCATACTTAATGCAATAAGGAAAATACAGCTGCAAAACATCCTTGTGACAATGCGCTAAATGAAAAAATTGTGTCTGAGTTTGCGTGACAAGTTTTACCCATGGTTTACTGAATTTACAGTTTTCTGGATTCAAACAGTGCAGTGTATATACAATTCATATGGTCTAGGGATTCATATTAAGCTAAAAGGTGATTAGCTGGTTTATTATTCAGTTTGTAAAAAACACAGATACTGTGAATACTGTAGCATATAGCTATTTAAAGGTACAAGTGAAACACACCTGAAATCAAAGGATTTGTTGTCTGGTTGAACATTCTTTAATGTCTATTTGGAATTAAATTCCACTGACTTAAATGCACCAAAAGAAAGAATACATAAGATTCTATATTTATTATAACATCGTCAGGCAAAGGGTAAAATAGCAATTCAGTTAAAACTTGATTTGCATTTCTAGGTTTACCAATGCCCTACTCACCTTCTGAGTAAATAGGATAAAATAAGACTTGCACACATTCTTAATACTTTTTTTTTCTTTAAGTTAACATGCATGTTAGTTTTGAAGTACGTTCTCTGGAATTGCCTGGAACTTAACATTTTCAAGCAAGCTTCTTTAGGATTAGGTTGTAACTTGTAAATAAAAATACATTGTATATATTTTGTATGCAATTTCTGATCAGTTATATGGGCTGTTTCATTAAAATTTTGGTTTATCTTAATTGGGAAATAGTCCCAATAAATATGGGGTTATTCTATTCTCTTGAGTTGCTTTCAGTTCCATTGGTGAGAATAAGTACCTAGAATCTAGGTCCTAGTTGAATACCCCAGGGCAGTTACTTTTCAGTTTTACATTGTAATTTACACTATGTTATGTTTTATATCTATCTGGCTACCGAATAATACTCACTATAGCTGATCTCAAAAAGCTAAGCAAGGTTGGACCTAGTTAGCATCTATAGGCCAGACTGAAAAGTAAAAAAAAAAAAAAAAATCCTAGAAGGCAGTGGCAAAGTACTTCCATATTTTTGGCAATAAAACTACACACATGTGTTCATGTAGTCGTTAGGAGGGCAAGTTCAACTCAAAGAGGACTTTAATGTTTTAGGTTCTGTTCACATAAAAGTATCAAAAACTACAGTATTTGCTATATGACAGCTTCTAATCTGATGTCTTCTGTATGTATTGGATTCCATCTTCCAGAATCTATAGCCATTGGCCCTTGGAATTGTAATTTCCATCTTGTAATTGTAATTAAAATATTTGGAAGATTCCATCTTGATGAATACTTGCAATTAGGGATGTACAATATTTGCCAATCTGGGTACAGGCCATTCTGAAGAACTTCATTCTGAACTTAATTCAGACTATGCTGTTTTGGGATGCTGTTTGGTGCTGATTCAGGGAAAACCCACCCTCAGATCCCCTTGCAATGAATTGTTATAGTTTATTACTTGGCTTTCCATGTAGAACCCCACAAACATACTCAGGATATTAATATGCAGTGTCTGTATATGATAACAAACATGGTTTTATTATGGGAAGGGAGATGATACCTTTCAAGTAATTCTTTTTAAAAAGTGAGGTGTCTTTCAAGTTAGGCTGCGTTCCCAGTGATTTCATGAACACATTTGCGTAGCTACATCAACAGCTATATAGTAGTAGTTTGCCACTGCCATCTTCTGGGATGATTTTTTTTTTTAACTTACCAATCAAATGATATTCCTTGAAGTGTCTCATCCAACTTCAGACCAGGCATCACCTTGCTCAGCTTGAGCCCAGACTTGTAACCAGGTGCTGTTACTGTAGCTGCAAAGACCTTTTTCTTTTTTTACCGTTGTATATTGTACATACAAAAGTTTAATTGTTCACACATCTTCTAGTTTAAAGGTGGGTTAATTGTCATGTTTGTCTTCAGTTAATAAAGCTCACATGGAAGACAACTCTTTGTTCCCAAAGAAGACTAATTTCTCTTGTAGGGCTATTCTATATTCTACATTCTATTCAAGGCAGATAATGGGACACCCACATAACTGCAGTACTTTTAGCTCCACAAAGTTGAAACTCCTTTCTATTTGATTACTGAAGAAGAACTGGAGAAGGAGGGCTGGGATATTTCCCTTTCCATGCTGTTGGGAAGTTTTGGGTCAGATCCAGGCAAAGTCTTTCAATAATTTTGACCTTTGAGGAGGATGGCTATGAAAATTTATTGGCAGCAGCAAAGATTTATGTTGCAAACCCTCAATGGAAATATTTCTTAATATGCCGTCTGAGGACTTAACCCTTTGTAGTATATATTTCATTAACATTTAAAACAAATCAAAAAGAACAGGCTGGTTAGGTCACCTTTGGGACTCCCATTCTGTGTTGGCAGTGGCTTATGATTATGATTTGCCAGTTGTATAAATGCTGTTGGGAAATGGTGATAATATATATTACTTATATTTTACTTTTATTTTTTGAAATACAGAAAAGAGACATATAAGGAAGAAAAGATTTGTGTCAAGCCCCCGCTATGTGGAAACTTTGCTTGTAGCCGACCAGTCTTTGGCAGAGTTCCATGGCAATGGACTGAAGCACTACCTTCTCACACTCCTGTCTGTGGCTAGCAGAATGTATAAGCATCCCAGTATCCGGAACCCTATTAATTTGGTGGTGGTGAAAATAATAGTCATCTATGATGAGCAAAAGGGGCCTGATGTATCTTCAAATGCAGCTCTCACTTTAAGGAATTTTTGTAACTGGCAGAAGCAACATAATCCTCCCAGTGACCGGCATGCGGAACATTATGATACTGCAATTCTTTTTACCAGACAGGTAAGGAAAAATACTGGAAAGACTAGGAATTTAAAATATTTGAGTGTTTGATTAGGAGACTTTATTGTTACAGGACCATGAACATCCAGTTTCTTTTGAACCCTTTCAGAAGATGTTCCAGTTCTCTCCATTGCCAAATAGTTGTAAAAACTGAGTAGAGGCTATTGTCATAGTTTAAAATATGAGATAATCAGATGGTTTACTTAAAGAATTCATAGAAACAGCACACTACTAAGTAAATATCTGTTGTAGCATGATTGTAATGATGTTGCAAGTCATCCTACTAATTTGTGCTAGTCCTGGTATATTTTCCAGATTGAATGACAATTTTATTTGTTGAAAGGCTGAGCATAATGCTCTTTCCATAATGAAAAGGCACATTGCCAAAATAATATCATTTCTGTCAGGTTTAAGCCTATGACCTAATTAATAATGAAAGTACATATTTTCTTTTTATAGGATCTCTGTGGTGCCAAAACATGTGACACTCTTGGGATGGCTGATGTGGGAACTGCTTGTGATCCAAACCGCAGTTGCTCTGTCATAGAAGATGATGGTTTGCAAGCTGCTTTTACTACTGCTCATGAATTAGGTAATTGAGATTCAGGGGAGATTTGCGGCAAGCTTATTTGTTTTAAAAACATGCATTATACATATTGGTCTGTAGTTAAAGCTTTGAATCAGTGTGGTTCTTGCAGTTACTGTGGTTTAGTTCTCACCATGGTGCCTAGGCTCTGCCACGTCAGACAAAAGTATTGGTTTCTATCATTGTCCAACAAAAAAAAAATGTATATGTATGAAATCTAGATCCAGGCAAAAGATTAGACCTTTCTCCTGGACAGTTAGCTTTTAGAGCAGTGTTTCTCAACTCAGCAACTTCAAGATGTGTGGACTTCAACTTCCAGAGCTGGCTGGGGAATTCTGGGAGTTGAATTCCACATATCTTAAAGTTGCTGAGGTTGTTAAACACCATCCTAGAGGTGAGAGGTTTTTTATGCATTCAGGTGAATTTCACTTGTAATATAAACCAACAGAAGTCCAGGTTTACCAACACTGGGACAAAACTATGAGCCCAATAGTTTCTCAGTATATGTGAAAATGACTACTGAATATTCATTTCCAGTGATGAAAAGTAAATTCATTCAGTTTTCAGAGGGGAAAGAAGTGGCTAAGATTTTAAAATACACCCACACAAATCATATGTGTTACTTTGAAATCTGTGCATAGAATTTGTAAACCACAGTTTGATTTCAGAAAAACATTTGGAAAATTCTTTAAATTATCATATACAATAAAAGAGGAGATAAACATTGGCTTTCACCTTTATATCAATTATTACATGTCAACATAAAAACTGAGTGTTTAAGATAAAATTAAATATATAGCATAATATCATTAAAATGTGTATATAAGATTTCAATACTTCTTTGATACATCAGACTCCAAACAATGTATAATTAACAGTTGCATGATAATGTAATAAATTACATAGTAGTTTACTAATTACATAATATAACAATCAACAGTAGGGCAAGAATTATAGCTTCAAACAAAATTCTTATTGTGTCACACTCAAACCAAAATCAGTCTTTCACAGCCCTCCAGAAAAGCCACTCTTGATAAACTTCAAAAACACCATAAAAGTAAGGGCCACTTAGGGGCAAACTATTCCATAGGAGGGGAACCACTAAAAAGGTCTGTTTTCTCTCCCATTATATCTTCAGCATAATGAGCGAAGATCTTCAGCAGGCATTCCTTGCTTACTCATTTTAGACAAGCATAATCTATCTGAGATAGAAGGCATCAAAGGTACCCAGGCCTCAAACTATATAAAGCTTTATAGATGACAGTCCATGCTTTGAATAGAACTCAGAACAAACCATTAGCCAATGGTGGTATCACATAGCAGTTAATGATTCTAACCAGTAAACACACACCAAATTGCAAGTTTTGATAATAAGTTCATCATTTTCTTTTTTTTTAAAGGCCATGTGTTTAATATGCCTCATGATGATGCAAAGCAGTGTGCTAGTATTAATGGTATAAATAGTGATTCTCACATGATGGCATCTATGCTTTCCAACTTGGATCGAAGTCATCCTTGGTCTCCATGCAGTGCTTACATGATAACTAGCTTTTTGGATAATGGTAATGGTAAGTTTTAAACATGCTGCTTACATTTCTAACCAAATTCTATTCTAATGACAAATTCTAATATTATAATTAGTTGCTTTCAAGTATTTTAGGCATCTCCAAATCATCTAGAAGAACATTAAATTATAGCCATGCAAATAGGATATAATGTGCCCCTGTATTAGTCCAGAAGAAGAGCTTCATGAGAAAGACTAATACAATTGATATACTGTATCCAGCCATAACAAAAACGTACATATAAATGGGTCCCAAAAATTACTAAATATCAGAAGGCTCTGATTTGATTTACTTAACATTGTTGTATGCCACCCAGAGTCACTTTGTGTGAGATGGGCGGCTTTCTTTCTTTCTCTCTTTCTTAATTATGGATTTTTTATCCTGCCTTTATTACTTTTATAAATAACTCAAGGTGGAAAACATACCTAATACTCCTTCATCCTCCTATTTGCCCCACAATAACAACCCTGTGAGATAAGTCGGCTGAGAGAAAGTGACTGGCCCAAAGTCACCCAGCGGGCTTTCATGCTTAAGGCAGGACTAGAATTCTCAGTTTCCTGGATTCTAGCCTGGAGCCTTAACCACTAGACCAAACTGGCAAATTTGATAAATAAATAAATAAAATATCACAATGACCTGTTTCCTGGAAGCATTGGCCTAATAGAATGGAATAAAATGGTTTGGTGATAGATCTTGGTATGTGCTTATGTTCAAACATAAGTTCTCATTTAATGTTTTGTAATGAATTATCAAAAACTTCCTGGTAAACATTAATAGGTTAAATGCCTACCAATTTGTTTCTAGCACTTCTAAATTGGAAAAGCATGTAAGTGGCCAGTACCTTAGTGGGAGACAAGCTGGGAATACCCATGTCTTAACACTGAAGAGATGCTTTCAGTAATAATGCTCAGTGCTGAATTATGTGGTCTACAATCTTGCTTCATATAACCTTCTTATATTTGTAAGCATTCTTAAGCTAACAGATGGAAATTTAAACCAGTAAAGTTAACAGATTGGAATTGTGAATTCATGGGTCAGACATTTGAACATAGATATTCTAGTTTCTATCATCTTTCAGTGAATGATTCTACAAAATTTAAAGGAAAAATAGTCAAATGTCACAATACAATTTTTCTTTGTTCTTTTAAGGCGAGTGTCTGCTGGACAAACCTCACAAGCCAATGCCATTCCCTTCTGATCTACCTGGCACAATGTATGATGCTAATAGACAGTGCCAGTTCACATTTGGGGAGGATTCCAAACATTGTCCTGATTCAGCTAGCACATGTACAACTTTGTGGTGTACTGGTACTTCTGGTGGACTGCTTGTGTGCCAAACCAAACACTTTCCTTGGGCAGATGGTACCACTTGTGGAGATGGAAAATGGTGCATGAATAGCAAGTGTGTTCATAAAGCAGACAAGAAGCTATATGATGTAAGTCATTATTTGCTTGTGGTTGAATAGATGAAAAATATTCTGAGTCACTCAGGTATAATTTTTAATTTAAAGAATTTCATTTTCCTTATTTTATTTAATAAATATTTAAAAACAATAAGAAAAAATAAGAAAAACAAAAATAAGATAGCAAACAGATTTATAAGCTATATAAATTGAATAAAAAAATTGAAGTACCATTTTATTAGTGTTGCATATAAAAGTTATCAAAACCATGATTAAAATGAAGTTACTATTTAGTAATTAACAATTAATAAAAATATCAAGTCAGAACAAACAATTACCTATTTTGGCAATCAACAGTGGAGTAATCTACAAATGATAAACTAAATTTGAGGTACAAGTTATTAGAAATATCCAGTATATAAGTACTCAAAAGAAATTTCATTAGATTCAGTAAGTGTTATAAGTAAATCTGCATAGGATTTATTTCCCTTCACCTGTTTGAAATAGCATGATTCGGTGTTGCCTTGCCTGTTTTTTTTAAAGCACTACAGTCATAATATACTACAAAAATAGGATCTTAACCTCAACTGTTTCTAAATTCTGCCATCCTCTTATTGCTCCTAAAATGAATGCTTTATCAAGCTGAATTAACATGTAAATTTGTTTCTGTGTTTCAAATTGTAGACCCCTGTTCATGGTGGCTGGGGCTCGTGGGAACCATGGGGGGAGTGTTCAAGAACATGTGGAGGAGGAGTGCAATATTCTGTGCGAGAGTGTGATAGCCCAGTTCCAAAGAATGGAGGAAAATATTGTGAAGGCAAGCGTGTACAGTATAGATCCTGTAATATTGAGAACTGCCCAGAGAATAGTAAGTTTTACAGTTATTTTATAAATGCAGTTATAAAATAAAGCATGAGTCTCCCAAGCCTGATCAATGTCTTTTCTATTTACAGGCAAAACTTTCAGGGAGGAACAGTGTGAGGCTCATAATGATATTTCCAAATCTTTTGGAACTGGCCTTGCAGTGGAATGGACACCGAAGTTCGCTGGAGTCTCTCCCAAAGACAGATGCAAGCTTGTTTGCCTTGCAAAAGGCACTGGCTATTTTTTTGTTCTTCAGCCAAAGGTCCGTACAAGTGCATGTCATACATATCAAGAGCTTTATATATGTGCCTTAACTTTGACCACTGCTAGAATTGATGAATGACACATTCTGTATATGCAAGTTAATGTGTTACTGAAATTTCTATACTCTGCTATTCAAGATTTACCCAAATAATAATTATCTAATAATTTAGCTGTTCGTATACCAGATTTTTTTCCAAATACATTGTAAATGATATCCATATTGTTCTAAGATCCATCAGTTCTCTTTCTAAATGTCCTAAGAGTAAAAAAAAAAATCAATTGTTTCCGATTCTCGGAGACTGCCTGGTCATGCTCTGCAGTTTTCTTGGCAAGGTTTTTCGGAAGTGGTTTGCCATTGCCTGCTTCCCAGGACTGAGAGAGAGAGACTGGCCCAAGGTCACCCAGCTGGCTTTATGCCCAAGGCAGGACTAGAACTCAGTCTCCCAGTTTCTAGTCTGATGCCTTAACCACTACACCAAACTGGCTCTTCTAAGAGTAAAGAGACCTTCAAATCAAGCTAGAGCCATGGTGACTTTGTTGAAACAACCATGCAGTTTTCTTTGCAATAGCACAGAAGTGATTTGCCACTGACTTTACTTTTTTCAGCTTCACAGTCTGTCTTGCTTCATCCCATCCAAGTACCTGGCCTGACCCTTCTTGCTTTCTAATCCAGACAAAGTTGGCCACCTGCTGAGATCATACTCAGTATTCTAGCAATATACAGTATAATTACTAAACATTTCACTTCTAAAAATCACACAAATGCTTCTGATTTGGTTTCCATTATGAAGTTACTAAGAAAAAAGTATAACATAAAGCATAAACACCTAAAGAGAGTTGATATTTTTCATAACAGAAAATCTCAATTAGTTTTATAATCTCTGAAGTGCTGTGCAAAATGTTTCTAGTTCGATTTCTTTTGAACATTAAAGTATCCTATTTCAAGTTCCAAATTGTTGTTTCATGAGAGAGTGTTTCTAACTTGAAGCACTTCTGAAATAATTGAGACAGCCCATGTTATATGGTAGATGGTTTGTTTTTCTCTCAATATGCTATTTTGAGTTTGAAATTGGGTATTTTCAATATCAAGATGATTTGGTTTTGAAAAAAAAAATTATAAACCGCTATTCTTAAGAATTAATTAAAAACACTGTTTTTTTGGTTCAAGGTGTTGTGTTTTTAGTTCTTTTATTTTTTATGCTTCTATCCAATTTTAAACCACCCTGAGTTGCTGTTGCAAGTTGGGTGGCCAAATCGATCATGATGTAAATGTAAGCTTTTAGTGTGAGAAAAGCTAAAAGATCAAGATCTTGTTTTTGTCATTCGGGAATATAAATACATTTATGTAGACTTATCTTCTTCAACCTAGTACAATTCCCACCATTTTCTATCAGCCTGGGAAAGGTTGATCTAGAGAGATAGTCAAAAAGCAGTTAACTGCCTTTTAGACCCTTTGCATGCACATCTATGTGCATCTAGCTGCTCAAAACAGGATTTTTGATGCCTGTTCTGACAATACCTGTTCAGCGGTATGGAGAACTCTAAATATGGACTGAAAATTCTTCCTCCTCCTCCCTCCCCAACAAGTTCACAGTTTATTTCAGAACTGGATTGCCAAATTGTGCTGCACCCTATTCCTACTACAATATCAGAAATACATTTTTCCATAACCAATTGTCTTTGGGGCTTGAATATGTATTTACGTATTGATAATGTATCTGTCATGCTGGATTTCTGTATAACGTATTTCAGAAGTGTTTGTTGACTTGATGTCTCCTAGCCACCTTGTTCACAAACTGCCATTTTGATTTTATTTACATTTCAGACACAAGATAATTGCAGAGAAAGGTTGTGTTAGATTGTCAGAGTGTACTACATTTGTGCAATTTTTGACTTTGTTCATACATTAAGCTAAACCATGGCTTTCTTGGTCATAATTTATTGAATGAACACTTGGTTAAGTTCATACAAGACAATGAATTGTAAACCATGATTTATAAATCATAATAGCATTATATAACCCGCATTAAGACGATGTATGAACTCCAGGGACAGTCTGATTTGAAATGAAACTTAAACGTAATTAACTCTGACTGGATTGTGCCCAGAACTTTAAAAATTAATGATAAACTTCTAAAAGTCTTCCTTGTTTTAAAGGTGGTAGATGGAACTTTATGTAGCCCAGATTCCAATTCAATCTGCGTCCAAGGGCAATGTATAAAAGCAGGATGTGATCGCATCATAGGATCCAGTAAGAAGTTTGATAAATGTGGTATCTGTGGAGGAAATGGATCTACCTGCAAGAAAGTATCTGGAATGTTTTCTAATGACAGGTGTGTTTTCAGACTTTGCGAGTTTGTTACTCTTCTCATTACTATGAAATACGTTTTTTCATTTGAACTGTTTAACCAAATCAGTTTAGAAACCAATGTTTCATACTGTAAATCAACTACTTACAAGTTTTATTATAGTATATTCTTTTAATTATAAGGTTATCAAGATACATTACTGTATTTTTAGATTCAGCCTAGTTCTTGCATGTGTTTGGAGTCCTTAATAATTAAGAAGTGCTGGTATTAAACTATAGCTCTTCTTCTTCCCTGTAGACCTGGTTACCATGATGTTGCTGTGATTCCTGCTGGGGCAACAAACATAGAAGTGAAGCAACGAAATCATAGGGGTACACGGCAAGATGGTAGCTTCCTTGCAATCAGAGCTGCTGATGGTACTTATATTCTCAATGGTGACTATACACTATCAACAATGGAGCAAGATATTACCTATAAAGGCAGTGTTTTGAGATATAGTGGTTCATCTGCTTCTCTGGAAAGAATTCGTAGCTTCAGTCCACTGAAGGAACCATTAACAATACAGGTCCTTACTGTGGGTGATTCATTTCGATCTAAAATCAAATATACCTATTTTATGAAGAAATCAATACAGTTGGGATCTGAGGAGCCTTTCAGTAAGATTGAATCTTTCAATGCAATCAAGGAGACAATTTTATCTGAATGGATTATTGAAGAATGGGGAGAATGTTCTAAGTCATGTGGTACTGGCTGGCAGAGGAGATCTGTAGAGTGCAGAGACCTTAGTGGACAACCTGCCTCAGGTTGTGCAAAAGAACTCAAGCCAAGTGATGTACGACCGTGTGCAGACACACCATGCCCACGATGGCAGCTGGGAGACTGGTCACCATGTTCTAAGACATGTGGGAAGGGTTTCAAAAAGAGATTATTAAACTGCATTTCCTTTGATGGTACCATTTTGACATATGAAAGCTGTGACCTTTCAAAAAAGCCAAGACATTTAATAGATTTTTGTATTGTTACACATTGCAGCTAAACTATAATAAAAATCTAAAGATATACTGTGTGTATATATATATATATATATATATATATGTATATGTATATATATATTCAGACCAAAGCACTGAAATTGAAGTGAGAGGTAGCAACTGTAATTTGTATGTGGAAATTCACAGTAGATTCACTGGGATGGGACAGTGTGAATATTATTAGATGGTGTTAAATCATGGTGGAGTGATAAGGAATCCTGTCAAATGAACAGTAGATAAAAATGCCAGATTATTTGCTAGCAAACTCAGAAACACACATTTTCTCATCTTAGTTTGCTTATGTTCTGTTTAACTTGTAACAATGGCCAAAACAAATTTAAACAAACATGTTTGCATTCTAATGAGAAATGTCTTTATTTTGCTTCTGGAAATTGTATTGTGGTACTGATGAAATTCCTTTCTTGATCTAAGTGGGGAAGAAAAGGCAGTTCTTTAATTATTGGCCAGATCTTGCCTGCCTTATTTAAAGAGAGTTTTTCAAGTATATTTTTCATGGAGAGGCAAAACAAGTAGTACTGGATACTTAAGAGAATTAAATACATTCTAATATTTGTAGTTTTAAGAGATAGCTTGCAGTTGATGGAGTTAGAGTGGCAACACCTTCAAAGCCACTTACTGTATCAGTTGTAAAGGTTTGGATAGTTCTTTCTCTTTTTCTGATTTATGCCACATTTGCTCTAAAGGATTGGCAAAATCAAAAGGAGCTTTGGAGCATGCACAGTTTCTATATGAAAGCTGGCTTCTTCATGAAGAAATAATCCTGACAGGCTGCCATTTCACATACAGTAACAGTTGCCATGGTGGTTAGCACTAACATGCATACATATGACCTTTTGCAAACATATAAAATTCCACTATAAATGGAACATGTCTTATTACAGCTTTCCATAACCTGATGAATTCCAGATGTGCTCAGCGAGCATAGCCAAATACTGTGCTGGTTGGGAATTACAAGTGTTAACAGTCACAAAATATCTGGAAGACACTAAGTTGTCTCATAGCATACAACTTTACAGTGCTCAGATCACTGGTAAAGCAGGGACGATTAAGCTGCGGGATAGCAGGTCCATCCACAGCAGTTTGCCGATATCTGCATATTTAAAACTATGTGCTAGGCTATACACTATGAGAGAATGTCTCCTCATATGTAGTAAAATATCTTACTAGAAATTATATATACTTTAAAAGTATTTAAATTCCCTTCTAAGAAGGATTATAATTGATAACAAATGCATTATACTGTAATGAATGTATTTATTTTTATATTTCTTGCCTAAAAGAATTTCTTAAGTTATCACCTTTTTTAAAAAAAAGGCATATAACAAGATAGAGTATTTATGCAATATAATATGTAACTAGAGATAATAAACTATGAATTTTTGAAATTGTATGAGTTTTTAGTTTGTCTATTTTTACATGTTCATAAGAACAGCTTGTTTGAAGTTTCTCAAGTAGCGTATGTTAAGATGTAATATTTGTGCTTGTCAGTGCCATGCAGCAGAATGAGGGCGACAGTGAATTAAGATATAGATACCCCCTTGTCCCAGTAGAATATACTTTGTATATCAGCTGGCCCATTAATAGGAACAAATGCTATCATAATCCACCTTTCATGCCTATATGGATTTAACATACATTCAAATTTAACCATTCAGTTAAGCCTTTTTAGAATGCAAGTTCATGTGTTTACCCCATACACTGAAGTCTGAAAGTCTTGCTGTAGAATTGTGAAAATTATTGGAACCATATGGTGAAATAGTTCATTTGATTGATGCTGTAAAAAGTGCCTGTGCAGCTGGATTTTAATCTTCTGCTGTTAAGAAATCTGAAAATCAGATTATGTGATAGATGATTGTACAGAATCAAAGATTCTTAAGTGGAAACCAAATTCCCCTGAAATACATCATAGGAGAATCTTTGGGTAAACATTACTAGAGAAAGCACACTAAGGCTTACAAGGGATTACCTTTTTCCAGTCCTGCTGGAAGATAGAGCATTCACTATGATCATTCTCCTAAATTTTGTTTTTAAATGTTTGAAATCTACTTTATGCCCCATAGTATTAAGAACACTTTGTAACTTCCCAAGGACATCTCTTCCTTTGTTAAAAAAAAATTACATTTCAGGGAAATTGCTAATGGGGAAAGTCCTTTGATTGCTCTTGTTTCTCCTGTCACAAATCCTATTATCTTTCACACTGTTGTTGAGTTCACACATCATGCTAACCTATAATATGGCTTGCTGTTTTAGCTTGGTGCAGAGCATAAACCAAATTACTGAAGTTTCTAAACCGTGATTTATGGTGTTGCATGATGCGTGAACCCAGCCATTATACTTTATTCAGTAATTCAAGGTTCTTAGTGTGATAAATGAATCTAACCTATTATTATTTTAGACTATAAGCTTCTTGGAATAAAAAATAATCTGCTTGTAAAACTCTGCAAAGTACAATCTTTGCCAAAGTGGCAGTTTTTTGTTAGAGGATAACCAGCTTCCATTTAGAGTAAGTGGTCATGGAAATAACCAGGCCCCAAGACATGAAGGGTTTTGTAGGTTTTAAAAGCAGACCTTGAGCAACACCAACAAACAATGCTGCTCCAGTAGTTCTTGTGTAATATGACAACATTTATTGTTCTTGTTAGCATGCAGGAGGCTGCACTTTGTAACTTTTTTTTACAACTTAACTTTGTAAAGTTTTGGGGCAGTCATGCAGAGTAAATTACAGTCATCCAAGGATGAGATGGTAAGGCATTGAGTGGCCATTGCTACTGCCTTCTGTTTCAGGAAAGGTCAGAAATGATGTACCTTTGGGAGCTTGTCAAAGGCACTCCTGGCTACAGCTTCCACCTGCTGTTTCAGCAGAAGCTGTGAGTCCATGAGGAGCCCAGCTCTTTCCGAGGAATAACAGCCCATCTAGAGCTGTTGATACTGTCCCAGACTGTTGGGTTCGGAATCAACAGCCATTCCATCCTGACTGAGTCTTGGTACAATTCTCCCAATCCAGACCATTACATCCTCCAGACACTAAATCAAAATTTCTACCACATCTTTCGTTTGTTTGGGGGTATATACAATTGGGTATTGTGTGGATATTGATCATACTATTTCCCAAATCATTAAGTGATCTCTCCCATCCTCTTCATGTAGCTTTTAAATAAGATAGGGGAGAGGGTCAAGTCTTGTGGTACTCCACTTCACTTCCCTCATGTCTTCCCATAGCATGGTAGCTCATCCTGCCATACCCCATATACACTAACTGTTGACTCAGAAGTTAGCAAAACCATGTAAAAATGACTCCTTCAACTCCTAACTCTCACAGACAGACCAGAAGGAAACCTTCGTTGATAATACAGGTAGTCCTTGCTTAACAACCACAACTGGACCAGAATTTTGGTTGCTAGGCAAAGCAACCAATTTGATGGCCTTTTTTGTGGGGGTCATTAAGCGAATCACCATGGGTGTTAAGTGAATCACGTGGCCATTAAACGAATCATGCGGTTCCCCATTGATTTTGCTTGCCAAAAGCTGGCAGGGAAAGTAGAAAATGGAGATCATGGAATGCTGTGATAGTCATAAATGTGAACCAGTTGCCAAGTGCCCAAATTGTGATCATGTGACTATGGGGACACTACAACGGCCGTAAGTGTGAGGACAGGTTGAAAGTTGGGGGGGGGGGTTGTATGATTAAATGATTCTATAAAACAGCTACTAATCAGCAACCACAGACCACAGTGTGGTGACACAGGCAGATGGAACCAAGCCCTGAAGCAGACATAGATATCAATTCTGTCCTTCTGTCTATTCTGGCAACATTATTACAGGAGCCCTGAGAAGATGCAAGTGGTTTTATCTACAAAGTATACATCACAGGCACCCACTATTTGTTCTTATAGCCCATTGTTCCCCAGAAGAGACCTAAATACCTTAAAACTGATATTAAATGGCATTCCACAGATGCGATTGGCAAACAGAAGTGATTACCCTTTGCTGTCCTTACTGCCACACTATAGGTCATACCAGTGTCCAATTGGATTTGTTTATCTTCTACGAGCACCACTCCAAGCTTTTCTACTGGCACTTCATCTTGTAAAATTCCTCAGTAAGCCGAATTTATCTGGGATCTGTGCATAAGGGAAGGATGTTCAGGATCTCTCCTGTCAGGAGCATTTGTCATGCCTGTATTCTAAAGGCTGATGAGGCTTTTAACAGAACTGCCTTCCAGATTGCTGGAAACTCCTCAGGCACATTCAATTATTGCAAAGGGTCAAGTCCATAATAGCTTGGGAAAAGTCCATAGTGGCCATGAAATCCTGAGCTGCCTCAGTTCCCACCCCCAGGAACAGCAAGTTTATATTACCTAACACCATAAGCCAGAGCATATCAAGAACCCACCCCTAAGGTCAAACAACTTAGGCAGGGATGATGCTGTACAGCTGGAAGGAGTACAACAATAGCATCCCTAGCTTGTCCCTTTGACCTAATCACACATAAGGGCCTCATATGTGGGCACTTACAAAACAGATATTGTAGTTTATTGTACTGGTCAGTGACCATAATAAAATTGAACTGAACAGATATTGTAGTAACTATCAGGATCTCATGACATACAAGTGCTATTCCTCTACTTGTTGAGTGTGAGTTGAGGGTAATGTAATATCTGTAACTCAGTTGGGCATATCCCATTCTCTTTACTCTCCTACTTTTCAGTAATATACTGTATGCCAAGTCTACCTTTCTAGTCCCAATTAAATGGTTTTCAAGGATGGGCATATTAAAGACTTATTATTTTATTTTAGTGCCTTCAAGCCACTGGCAACTGCCTGGACAGGGCCCTGCAGTTTTTTTGGCAAGGTTTTTCAGAAGGGGTTTGCCATTGCCTCCTTCCTAGGGCTGAGAGAGAGAGAGACTGGCCCAATGTCACCCAGCTGCCTTTGTGCCTAAGGCTGGACTAGAACTCATGGTCTCCTAGTTTCTAGCCTGGTGTCTTAACCACTACACCAAACTGGATTTATTAAAGATGTACCTGGCATTTAAAGTCTCTAGCAATCCATATATCTGGAAAAGGACTTCAGCAATCTGGTTACTTGACTCTGAAGGCTTGGAAATGGGGATTGGCCACAGATTTTCAATGACCCTTTCCTGTAACAATATGTACTATTTCTCCCATATATTGTATCTCCTTATCCATCACTACCAGGATATTCCCATTTTCCACATAGCTCTTCCCCCATCCTAAGCATTCCAAGGATGAATGCTGGCACCAACATAACTTTATTTATTTATTGGATTTGTTAAGACTGCCCAACTCCAAGAAGACTCTGAGCAGCAAACAATAAGTCCAATACATAGATTAAAAACACATTAAAAACACATAATTGCCCAGACCAAAACAAAACTCCCCAACATGCAAAAACTCAACCACCCTAGCACCAGGACTGGGAACTGAGGCAAGTCTTAAAAAACTTCCAGAAACCAAGGACAGCAGTAAGGGAACTCAGTGCAGAGAATTGAGTGCCGCAGGGTTCGGTTCTCTCTCCTCTCCTATTTAACATTTACATGAAACCGCTGGATGAGATCATCCGTCACCATGGGATGAGGTATCATCAGTATGCTGATGATACTCAATTGTATATCACCATCACAGGTGAGATAAGTGATGCCGTAGCTGCCCTTTCCAGGTGCCTGGGGGCTGTAGGCATCTGAATGGGGAACAACAGGCTTCTGCTGAACCCTGGTAAGACAGAGTTGCTGTGGGTTAAGGGCTCTGCCATATCCTGGACTTTGTCATCTTTGGTTCTGGATGGGGTTGCACTGCCCCAGACAGACCCGGTCGTAACTTGGGGGTCCTCATGGACTCATGGCTCCTGCTCAAAGAGCAGGTGGCAGCCGTGGCCAGAAGGGTCTTTGTGTTGTGCACCAGCTACGCCCATTCCTGGACTCAGATGCCCTCTGAACAGTCAGTCATGCCCTTGTTATCTCCCATATAGACTATTGCAATGCGCTCTACATGGGGCTACCCTTGAAGAGTATCCGGAAGCTTCAGCTGGTCCAGAATGTGGCCGTGTGGGCTATTTTTGGTGCCACTAGAAGGGCGCATATAACACCTTTACTTCACGAAATGCACTGGATACCAGTTTGCTTCCAGGTCCAATTCAAGGTGTTGGTTATCACCTTTAAAGCCCTACATGGCATGGGACCGGGTTACCTGAAGGACCGCCTCTTCCCCGCTTCATCAGCCCGTCCCACCCAGTCATGCGGAGAAGGCATGCTGTGGACCCCGTCTGCAAGAGAATTCTATCTGGCAGGGTCCAGGAGGCAGGCCTTCTCTACAGTAGCGCCCGCCATTTGGAATGTCTTGCCCCCAGATGTGAGATTAGCTCATCACTCCTAGCCTTCCAGAGGGAATTGAAGACCTGGCTCTGCCATCGGGCTTGGGGCAGGGAGGAGAATAGTTATACTTGGGGTTGGCTAGTGCCTTGAAGTGCCCCTCCTATGCAATGACTGAATGAGACCATAGCCATTGGGATTGTATTATATTTGGTAGTTTTAAAAATTGTTTTAGTCTATATTTTATATTGGAATTTTATTATATAGTTATTTTTTTATGTTGTAAACTGCCCAGAGCCCCTCCGTTCGGAGGAGATGGGCAGTGACAAGTTTGATAAATAAATAAAAATTTTCAAAGTCCAGTTGGTTTTATAGACTCAATATCAAAATGTAGGAGGTAGCCAGAAGGAAAATAATTAAGCCAGCTCCAAGATTGGTGCATGTTTCCAGCTTGGAAATGGGAAGATTTTCCTCAGATGTCCTGCATAGAGCCCCATCTCCCCAAACACCTCCACTCTTGGATAATTGAAGAGGATGACACTAGACCTTTTTTTCCATGATAATGAAAAGGCCTATGGAGTGGACTAGATCCCTATATGAAAATCTGTTGCTCTGCCATCAGAAGGAAAACTTTCCATTGTACATAAGATTGGACTCCTTATAGTGCGGCTGAATTCTATATATACAGTACAGTTCTGCATATCCAGTAAGCTTAAACTGCAGTCTGTTCTCTACTGATCATCATCTGTCTTTCTTAAACTATCTCAGCTCTCATGGAGACTCATTAGGCAGGATATCACTTTTGTCAGATCTGAAAAAAGTGGTCAGGTATTGTCTCAGGGTAACCAACACTGGCAGAAATTTAGCAGGAAGTTCATAACAAGAATAAGAGAAATAGAATAGAGTTTCATTCTTCAGTTTATTCAAGTCAGCTTTATACTTTTTCAAGGAACCCTGCCAAATGTTACAGGGAAAGTTCACAAGCAGGTCAGGATTGTAGTATTCATCCAATACTGTTAATTCCTAGCATCTGGAAGACAGAATTGAAGAGGGCCAGCATCAGGGGGTCAGAAGAATCATACACCTACCAAGTGATACATTGCTGACTGAGAGTTCTTTTCCTATTACCCACTTACTACAGTATCTGTTTATATTTAATTTCTGAGTCAGTGACAGTGAAGAAGAATCATCAAGGCCTGTTTGCTTTCCTGCTGTTTGACAGTGGGATCTGGGCCTAGAGGAGAAAATTATTGTAGTGATGGAGAGGGGACTCTACTAAAGTTGCCTTTCCTACTTTATTTTTCAACTTAGCATCAACATTGCCTGTTACTATAGACTTCTAACCTTGATGGTAAATTGTTTCTTGATATGGCAGATCACAGTGCACCATGATAGTCTTGATCTGCCACTCTAAACTGACCAAGATCAGGCGAAGGTGTGTTTCTCTCCAACATTGATAATTGACAGCTTGGTGAAGTTCTGTCAGACACACCTGACATGGCTGGACTTCCTATATTTTAAGATTTGCACTGACAGGGTTTAGGGACAGGGATTAGAAAGACTAGATTAGAAAGATTAGAACGATTTGTAGAAGCTTCATATCAGCAGCATCATATCTAAATGTTTTTACAGCAGCATTGATCAAGTGTATTACTCTTTACATAGTGGCCTTCCTGCTAAAGAGTCCAAAGTAATACACACACAATAAAACAGAGCCCTACTGTTATTAAATTAAAAATGTCTAGTAAAAACAAAAACTCTTTTCTAGACAAATCTAGAAAGAATAGCTCTCACGCTGTGTTATAGAGCTTAGGTGAAGATATATTTCTAGTTGTTGTCTATAACATGATACTGAGGATGTTAACCACATTTCCCTGTGGGAACTTCAGAACTGGACTGCTAATGTCTAGAAGGCTCTAAGTTTAATTGTCACTGAATAGGCTGAATCTGCTGATAGAACCACAAGCAGGAGCTCCTAGGAAACTACTGGGAGAGAATCTCTTACTTGGGCCTACATCATAAAGACTTTTGAAAATAAATCACCACTCCTTTACTGGATGACTTATGGCAGCTAATGTTTTGCTGTAGGACTGGGATTACATGATCATAGTTGTGCACATAACAACCTGGTATATGTATTCTGCATCAGCTGCAGCTTCTGGACAATTCATTAAGGTTAGTTTCCTAAAGAAGGACTGCAAAATCCAGTGAGGAGATTATTAGGACATTAATCAAAAGTTATCCTAGTTTAGAAACAGTTATGACAAGTGAATTAGCCAAAGCTGGACATAGAATGAAACCTCATTAGATAATACAGCAATGAAAACCTATAATCAGAAGTACAGCGGCAGAAAGCCTACAAGTCTAACAGTTATAAAATCCTACAAACAGAAATCCTGCAATCACACTGTAGTGACTGTCCACCAGCAGACTTTGACTAAGTTCCATGCTGGTTACAGGAGACATTTTTTTTCCTCTGGGAAATGGGACAAGCATGATCCTGGGTGTATGGCACTCCTATACGAGTAGAGCAGGGATGCCCAGATTCATTCAAACTTTCAGGGAAGGCCAGGTCAGAAAACAGACTCCACAAGCCATACAGGAACTCTACTTTATTGATATAAGCTATAGTAATAGAATCTTGAAAGCCTGACAGCACTTTCCTTTCCCTTCCTTTTATTCCAAAGAGAGTCAAGGTGGAGTCACTTAAAGTTTCTTTTGTCTTCCTTTCCCAGGTTTAATTTTTGTTTTACTAACTGCCACAGTTTTTTTCCAAGGTCATCTCTGGTTCTCTATAGATTCTCTGGCTGGTGAGGTACATTTGACATTTTGAAAGCATGACATGAGAACACCATCACAAAATGGCTGCCATGCTAGCACGGGCAGTCTCAAAACCTCCATGTAGCAGCAGGCAAAATATGGCTGCTTCCCAAAACAACTCTGTTTAATTCCCACCGAGCGCTTCTAAGTGCTTTCTACCACATCAGCTTGCCTTTGTCTTTTTTCTGGGCAAGCAAAGAGCTGGACTGTTGCCTGCTATTTTTGTAAGAAACTTATTGGAGCCTGTGTGGGGACTGACATATTCTTGTTAATAAAGATGATGTCTGAGGCTGGTGTTTTGTTTTCCAGTCATCAAGGGAGGCATCTGCTGAAGCTTGGATAGTAGAGGGTTTTCAGCAACCCTACCAGTGTCAAAATTGAAATTAGTCCAACTTACATTGAAGTTAAGAGATGGGAAAAATATTTTCAGTCCTGATTACAGATGGGAAAAATTGGAGGATATCACAATGTTGTCTCATTTTTTCTCATCTGGAAGTAATAAAATGGTTCTATATTGATTTTCGTCCCTTTGCCTCCCCCTAATAATTTATATATAAAAAATAAAACTTTCCTAAAACTGATGTGATGGATTCAGTTGGATGAAGTCATAAATACTACACCCACTCCTTTCTTCCATAATAGAATTTATGACGGAACGGGTGATGAAACTTTAATAAGACACACCAGTTCAGTCAAACAGCATTGTACTTTAAGAGGGCAGCAGTATTTTTCCTTGAGGATAATAAATTATTCCATGCTATTTCAGACAACATTAAGTCTTTGGGAAATAAATGTGAAGGAAGTGGTTCTCTTGCAGAAAATAACTTACTGACTTTTTTTCCTCCTTTATTCTAAGTAATGTCACATAGTCTTGCTCACAGACTTTTTTTCACAGCAACTGGTATCTGCATTTTTTAGAACACAACAACTTCAAAGCAAAAAAAAAAGACTACTGGGGCTATAGGGAAAAAAAAACCACAATAAAAGCAACATTGTTTTCTAATAATTGTCCAGGCTGCTGCAGTTTTATAGGTTACATACAGTTCTTTAGTGGGCAAAGAAAGATGACTGCATTTCAACTGAGTTATTGTATCTATATCTAACTAACAATTTCAATCCTTGTGAAAAGTTATTTATTATGATATTTCTTTTGCCCTTCTGGAAAGTTTAGATCTGTTCTTATTTTGGAAATTAAAGCTGGAACATACTTATCTTTTAACAGCAATGCATTTGTGCTATTAAAAAATAGAGAGCCAGTTTGGTTAAGGCAATGGCTAGAAACCAGGAGACTGTGAGTTCTAGTCCTGCCTTAGGCATGAAAGCCGGCTGGGTGACCTTGGGCCAGTCACTCTCTCTCACCTCACAGCTCACATCACAGGATTGTTGTTGTGGGGAAAATAGGAGGAGGAAGGAGTATTAGGTATGTTCGCCACCTTGAATTATTTATAAAAATAATTTAGGCAACCTCTAAATCAAATTATTATTATTATTATTATTATTATTATTATTATTATTATTATTTGCTGTTCTTAAACATGGAGATCCTCTTCTTAATATGTCACAGTAAGATTTCTCATATGAATTGGCTGAATATGGCATTTTATTAAAATGGCAATTTCCATTCTCCCACCACAACTCAAGATTAATTTGTTAAATTGGCAGTTTCAAAGAGCAGCCCAAAGCAAAAACAATACCAGTACAGCCATTCCTCCTGTATCAAACTAGCTAGAAAGTCACAATAAGTATTGATTTGCTTGATAATTATATTCTACCTATTTCAACAAAAATCTTAAGGACAGTTTATATAATACAGACATTAATTCACCAAATTATATACTATAAATTTGCACTGCCCAATTTTTTTTTTACCGCAAGCACAGATGGCAATTAAGACTTGTTCTCATAGCCTGCCCATTCATATGAATCAGAAAATCCTGGTTTGCTGCTAAACATCATCAAAAGCCAGGGAGTACAAAGGGAATGAGGACAGAAGATGAATAGTGCACAAGCATAGGCTCTTTCTGATGCTGTTCATGTAATGCTGTTTTCTCTAAACACCCTCTCCTCGTTTAGCGACTGCATTCTGTTCCAATGACTTGGTCATTAAGCAAAATGGTTGCTAAGTGAACACGTGACTGAGAAAGAAAAGCTGCGAAGATCACTGGTTGCTGCCATCTCATTCCGATAAAGTTTTCTTGCAGGACAGTGTCCTATGCCTGACCTCTTTTTTTTGTCCCTTTGCTGGGCAGAGAGATTGCTTAAATAAGCGACCTCTTCCTGAGTTGCTCTTCTTCATAGCGCAGTGTGTCCCTAAAAAGTGCTAACTGCAAGTTAACAAGCTCAACTCTGTGACCTAAATTAGTTGATTAGAACCCTCCAACTAGTGACCGGACCTTAATCAGTTTCACACTGAAGGCTTTTGTTGTGAGGCAAAAGAAATTTGATAGTAGTAAACACATGCCTTGGTTAGAAAATGAAATTTTTATTACCATTTATTACCATTGTATTTGCAAATGTTGCTAACTGAGGTAGTGGCTAAATGAGGAGTGGCTGTACTATTTTATCAGTTATACTTATGCATTGTTATTGTCAGTTACCAAATTGGTAACTCTTAGCATTTTCTAAAGAACCATTTTTAAAACAGGAGGTATTTCATAGCTTTGCACATTTCATTTATTCTATTGTTTTAACTGGCTATTCCATAGTCTTTAAAATTTGTCTTCTTTGAAGTCTATGGCCTTAACTGGTAATATACCCCTGATAGGAAAAACATAGCTTGCTATTTATATTGGGCTTCATTGCTGCCTTTATTTTAGAATAAAAAATCATTTTTCTGGTTCAGTCCAATTAACTGTGTAAACTAATTATTAACTGAAAATATGCATCTAATTGACAACAGGTAAGTTTGATTAAACCAGCATTCTACTAAATCAGAGATGTGGCATTGGTGTCATCCAGATGTTGCTGAACTATAACTTTCAATATCCCTTCTACTTGAAAATTCAAAATTTAATTAGAAATTGGAAGACAAACTTAGCCCTCTCTTTCTTCCCCTACCCCACTTTGGCACAAGTTTATTTTCTGTCTCTGTCCTACCAGAGAATGACCTATGGTTTCTAAAAGAACCAAAGCTTTTTTACCTGGAGAAGGATTGGTTTGGGGAAATCTTTCCTTTGGTTACATGCTAAGGCAAGCATCTCTCCTCAGGAAAATCCTGCTTAAAAAGAGATGTATTGTATAAATCCCTTCTGTCAGAAGTAGCTGTCAATCCTGTGAATATCTGGACATATCACAAGAACATGTCTATGGAAATAAGTCCTAATGAACCAATGGGAGATTATTTCCAAATATACTTATATATAGAATTACACTAAGACTACAGCTATATTTTTACTTGTGAGTAGACTTTATGGAGTTCAATAAAGATTCCTTTGAAAGTTTGTACATCTGCCTGCCTGCCTGCCTACCTGTCTGCCTGTCTCTTTGTCAGATCACACAGAACTAAAATTACAACCTTTCCCTAAACCAACATTATCTAGAAGTCTTGGACTGCAGATCTCAGGATAATCTGACAGTAATCTGGAAGGTACCAGGATGGAAAAGCTGCTTTAGGCCAAGTTAATACAGTATATTATTTCTTTATATACTGTATATTGCTGATAAGTAGGCACATGAGAGCTCAAAGGTATTACATAAGTCTACACTTTGCTGTCTCAGTTCTCCTATTAATATTTGCTGAGTACTAAATTTCCAGAATAGAGAAATGCAATATAAAAGGAAGAGAAAACAGTGGGGGTCAACTCTTCATTGTCATTTGAACTAGGAATGAATTCCATTATACTTTTAATATATTTATTAGTAAGAAAAATAAGTACCTTCAGTAAGATTTTTCCTACAACAAATTATTGTACTTTTGACCCAGAAAATCATATATACATGAAATAAAACCATATTCATTCTGTCTCCCTTAGTTTCTTTTTAAAGTCTACACACAGTTTCCTGTTTTTCTCTCTGTTGTTCTACTGTTTGCATACAAAGAGCTTAGCAATGTTGGCCTTATGTTTCTAAATCATTTCAAGTTGTCTGAGGAAGTTAAAAAAAAAGAATGCTCTGCTGAAAGGAAGATAGATTAAACAACAAGCAAGGATGAGGCAGCTTCATGTGTTATATTTTTTTCTATCCAGAAAAAATGGGCATGCTTCTCCATTTATGTTATGGACTTGTGGTAGGAAGACAACTCTTCCCATGCTTATATAATTATGGTATTTGTTCATTCATTCCTTTTCATTTGTATCAATACCTACTCAAGAACTTTAAGTTGGCTTTCAGTTGACTTTACTTTCAGACAAACTCCTCTTCAGTTCAATATCCCAAATGCAGGGGAAAAAAAGCAGAACAAAAATAGTTTTTAATTCATCTTCAAATTCATGTGGAATGAACAAAGAGGAGAAAGAGGCAATCCAAGGAAGTAAATGATTAGGAAACACATGGTTACCCAACACAAAATTTAAATCTCCAGGACCAGATCAGTTACATCTGAGAGTCTGGAAGGAGAATCTGGAGGATATCCTGGTGTCTCTTTCTGTGATTTTTGAGAAATTATGGAAGATAAGTCTTGTGCCAGAAGATTGGAGAATGACAAATGCTGTTCCCATTTTCAAAAATTGGGAAAATTTTTGATTTCATAGATAGATGGATAGATGGATAGAAGAATGGATGGATGGATGGATGATAGGTAGATAAAATATTGTTTTAATATTATAGATAAAATATTTTATATATGATACATAAATATTATTTAATATCTATCTATCTGTCTGTCTGTCTATATATCTATCTAATGATAACATGAAATATGAAATTTTGATTGAAATTGGGAAAATATAACCTGGGTAACTACAGTTTGGTCAGCTTGACTTCAGTACTGGACAAAACTCTGGAACAGATTATAAAATAGTTTATAAACATTTAGAAAAGAATATATTGTTTGGCAGGATATTGCATGGGTTTTTCAAGAATAAAACATGCCAAACAAAACTGATATCCTTTTTTGATATAATAATCAGTTTAGTTAACCACAAAAATGAACATAGTATACTCTGACTTCAAGAAATATTTATCAAAACCTCCCATGATATTCTGTTAGAGAAAATAGCAAGATGTGGGTTGAACTATGCTATCATTAGATGGACACAAAACTGCTTGAACAAATATAATCAGTGAATATATATCAATGGCTCTAATTCAAGTGAAGGAAGATTCCAGTGACATACGACAGACTCCAATCTAGATCTTTGCAGTTCAACACATCTATGAATGACTTGGATTTCAAATCTGCAGATAAGACAAAAATTATGCGTGGGGAGGTACTGAGCACCTTAGATTACAGGATCAAAATACAGGAGGATCTTGACAAGCTGAAGCAATGTGCATAAGCCAGCAAGGTGAATTTCATGAGGCATAATGCAAAATCCTTTGTTTAGGTAGACAAAAACTAAGACATTTGTAGGATTGCAGGAGCCATATTGAGCAGTTATATATGTGAAAAGGATCTGGATTTCTTCATAGTTCACAAGCTGAATATGAACTAACAATGCAATGCTAGGCAGCATTGTCAGGCCACTAGATAGACCAGACCTACCTCCTAGGAAGGCTAAAACTACTTTTAACTATAATAACAGAATCTTGCAACACTGATTGTGCTGTACCTTCTCCTCCTCCTCATATTTCAGTGAGTTAGTGAGGCATCTGTCTGAACCACTTGAATGTTATCTTGTTCTGGACTTAAAAAATGCTTCTCCCCCCTTTGCCTAAGTAATGGTTCCTGCATATCTCTATCAAAATCAACTTCCATACTGTCTACAAGTGCCCACAGAAGTATAGTGTCGAGATCAAGAGAAATATTTATTCTCTATTCTGTGTAGATCAAACTGCAGCTAGAAAATTGTGTATCGTTTTAGACATTTCACTTTAGGAATGACATTGACAAACTGGGTGTGCCCAGAGGAGACCAGCCAATATGATCAGCTGTCCTGACTCCCAGGAAACACTCTGAGACAGGGAACTGGTCCCTAATGTTTTATTGCTAATACATAACAGTAATCCTAACAAACTGAACAAGCGTGGGAAAAACCCAGCCATATAAACCCCGCAGGTTAAGGCGGTCCCAATCTGTGCCTCTTGGAATGGCTCACCAATTCCTCAGTGCTACGCATGCGCTTAACAGTCTGGAAGGGAGCCCCCTGCTCGCCATCCTTACTCATGACATCAGCTGTCTGAAAATATATGGGAAAGGTAGAGGTGTTAGGAATTTTAGATATGGATTTGGAGAAGAGAAGACTGTAGGGAGTCATGATAACTATGCTCAACTATCTGAGGAGTTGTTATGAAGAAGACAAAATCTGCAAAATTTGCAAACTGTAACAAGGTGTTATATGGCATATATGGTCTATTTTCAAACTTAACCTTATACTTATGAGAGCTAGAAGCATACTTCTAGTAAACACAAAGTAGGATCATTTTGATCAAAAGCCAGCATCAAAGATCACACAGTGCTTTGGGAACTTGACATGCATTTTACGCACCTATAACCTTCACAAAGTGCAATGTAATCCATTTTTTTATTTAGCTGAAATTTCATCCTGTATATTCCTTTCCACAAGCTACTGAACCCTGAGTAATCTTTTAGCAAACATCATGCATTTCTTTATGGAACATTAATCTATTTTTAGATTCAAATTTCATATTTCTGTATCTATTTTCAGAAAAGGGTCAATGGTAGTACAGTGGAGTTGGTCTGATAAATTACAGTAAGAATTCATCCACATTTGTAATAACAACTTGGTAATACTGATAGCGATACTGCCATATACTGTATTAGTGATTGGTATATCAGTTTGTTTGTTTTTTTTAATCCTATGGCATAGCAGTTTGGTGTTCATGCTGCTTTTTCTTGCTGGGAAATCCTTGTGAGGTCCAGCAGCCAGATGTGTAGAATATTTAGCCGTGACTAGTCACGTTGCCTGGGGTACACCACAAGGAGGCTAGTCTACATTGCACCGAGTTGGGCTGAGAGAAGGTGACTGGCCCAAGGTCACCCAGCCGGCTTTCATGCCTAAGGCAGGACTAGAACTCACAGAATCCTGGTTTCTAGCCCAGAACCTTAACCACTAGACCAAACTGGCTCTCTGGTATATCAGTAAAATTAGAATAAAGAAAAAGAAACACATTTGTAAATTTCAAACATTTCCTGTGATGTGATTTCACAGGAAGCTATCAACACTTAGAAATCATTCTATCTTATCTGTTTCATAGTATCCAGGCTTCCTGAAGAATCCAACAGAATTCCTCCCAGCCTGTCTCATTAGAGAACAAAGATGGGATATGGTGTCCCTGATTACTTCTTTTGCCCTTCCTCTTTTGCCCTTCCTCCTTTTCATCCACTTTGGGCTGTCTAGATAGTTTATTGGCTCTCCTCCATCTCACTTGGGCTCTCATCAGAACCTCTTCCTAGGCTGTCACCTGAAAAGTTCCAGAATATGGAACATAATTAGAGACTCTATGAAAATGGCATATTAACTCCATGTGTCAACATAAAAAAATTGACTGGTTAACTTAACCTGGTTTATATTATACTTTAATAATTATTGACTCTAAGCAACTTACATACCCTATTTCTGTAAATAACGTTAAAATATATATCTATTGCCTACATAATATACCTCAAAATTGGGAATTTTTTGTAGCCATAGTACATTTCACAAATAAGCTTCATTCCTACAGAACCATTTCTAGAAATAAGAGCTAGCTGATAAGCCTAGCTGCACACATTTTTCTTGCATCTATTGCATGCAGACCACAGACAAGGTGTTTCAAACTTTTTTGAGCTTAAGGTTAGATATGCCATCTGATAGCTGTAATTTAAGAACTGAATCCATAGGATATAGGTGCAGGTTTAAAATCACCATTCCCAGAATTCCTCTCAGCCTATACACCATGGCCCTACCATCTTGCCTGCTAGTTCTTGCTATTGCCACCTATCTTCCATGAGAAACCTTACCTGGCATGCCAGTCTTTGAGAGAGGTAGGGCTCCCATAATTTCCCTTTCCCATTAGGGGATAAACTAATACTACAAAAACAGATATGATATACAAATATATAGCAGATATGATATACAAAGCCAGCTTTAGAAAAAATGCATGCAGTGCTTTTGGCAGATAGTTTTCAAGTCTGAAATATTGTCCCAGGAATTAGTAATAAGAAAAGTAAATGTTGAACTGAGCCTGAAATTACACAGAATGTTCTACTTGTGCAGAGAAAAAAGAAAAGGATAGAATAAGACTTCTACTACATACAGACACAATGAATTAATACCTAACACAATGCCTGACTAAATTTGTTAGAGATAACCTGTCTTCTCCTTCTTTGCCCTTGGTTTTTACCCAGCTGTTCATAAAAGATGTTGGGAGACAATAAGACTCTTGTTTTCCAGCTGAAGCACAGAATCATTTGCTCAGTTTTCCAAGACTTCTGCATTTCTCCTTCAAAAGAATGACATTTTTTTCTCCATATAATAGGAAAAAGGTTGAAAGAATCTGCCTTTTGCACACGTGATAGAGCCTCTTTCCAAATATTGACTAAAACACAGCTGTGTGGCATTTAGACTGGCTGGATAGTGGCAGGATTGTGAATTATGAAGTAATTGACAATACTAAATAATACAGAGTTTAAAAGATTATTAAACTGCTTAGTCACAACAAGAACAAATTGGAAGCCAAACTTGAAAAACAGAGTGGGGGTGGGACAAAGAAGTGGATCTAAAATAAATTCAGATGAGAATTAAAATTAAATCAATTGACTGCAGTTATTTTGGCTATGCTGAAATAATGATAATTTCCCCATCTCTCAAATTAAACATTGTAATTCTGCAACAACTTTTGGAATGGCTTTCAGCTTACAAGAATTCCACTCATAATTTTGCAAGGGGACACTGAAGTCAAGAACTGGGCTTATTGTTGGACTAATAGATGCAAATCCTTGGGAGAAGAGCAATGACAAATCTTGATAAAATAGTTAAGAGCAGAGACATCACACTGACAACAAAGGCCCGCATAGTTAAAGCAATGGTGTTCCCTGTAGTAACATATGGCTGCGAGAGCTGGACCATAAGGAAGGCTGAGCGAAGGAAGATCGATGCTTTTGAACTGTGGTGTTGGAGGAAAATTCTGAGAGTGCCTTGGACTGCAAGAAGATCCAACCAGTCCATCCTCCAGGAAATAAAGCAAGACTGCTCACTTGAGGGAATGATATTAAAGGCAAAACTGAAATACTTTGGCCACATAATGAGAAGACAGGACAGCCTGGAGAAGATGCTGATGCTAGGGAGAGTGGAGGGCAGGAGGAGGAGGGGCTGACCAAGGGCAAGATGGATGGATGATATTCTAGAGGTGACGGACTCGTTCCTGGGGGAGCTGGGGGTGTTGACGACCAACAGGAAGCTCTGGCGTGGGCTGGTCCATGAAGTCACGAAGAGTCGGAAGCGACTAAATGAATAAACAACAACAATAGATGCAAACTGTTCTTATGGCTGCCAAATGCAGTACAGTCAGTCAGTCTTCAAATCTGAACCTGCTTTAGGTTTACCTTAACTGTTTTTATTGTTAGTATCCATACACACACACACACACACGCACACACAGAGTACACACACACACACAATTCATTTGGGCCTTAGAGAATCTTATTTCTTGATTTAAGCAATTTCCTTGTCATAGGAATTTCATTTTAGTTGCATAGCCTGAATTCTGTATCATAAACTGAAGAAATAGAGTGTCCCCTTTTTAATATTTCTTAAGCGTGTCAGAAGTCACAACTGCAAACATTTGTATCAGGGCAACTGCATTGCCAGTGCCTGTAAGAAGCTGCAATCATTTTTGTCACATTTGGTATGTATACCAATATACATTGGTATACCTAATATACCAATGCATTCAGTTTAAATTGAGTTATATTCCTTTTTAGCATATTAAACTGATTCTTAGAATCAGAAGAAAGGAGTGTCAGGGTCCTCACATCTGTTTACGTATTAAAGTTTTACTCACTGAAAATTATGCATGTTTTGATTCAAAACCAAGATACATTCTTGTAGAAGATCCATCATGAATCTCCACAAATGGTGGTGGGTTTTGTGTTTCACTGAAGAAAACTGTGAATTGATTAGAATTATGATATTATAAATGACTTTCCTGTAGCTACCCCAAATATGTTCTTCAACCATATGCTCCAAAGCACACCATCTGTAATGATTGCCCTAGCCCCAAATACTCAGACTCACAAGAGGCTGCTAAATGAAATCTGATTTATTAGAGTACTGAAGACAAATACAGAGAAAGCTGAGAATGAACAAAAGCGCGCCAAATACAAACTTAAACCCTTGGTGCAAACGTATCCCGCCTCCCTCGTAACAGCCCCGCCCGGCACAGGTGCTAGCAAACGTCAGAGTTGCTAGCCTGGGAAAGTAACCTTGAGCGCAGTAGATAATACAAATACATTCCAAAGCAAAGCCAAAAGATAACCGTTCCCATCCTCCCCAGAAGATGAAACACGCATCCAATTAATGACATGCGAAACGTTACGATGCATCAAAGACATTGAAACGGCGAACATGACATACCGCCTCCCTAAAAATACACTTAGGGACCCGGTTTTGTGGGATAAGCAGAGTGGAAGCGGGCCACCAAAACAGGGGAAGCTACATCTGGTGCAGCGACCCACTCTGGATGAGGGAAATGTTTCCAACGAACTAAATATTGCGAAGTATTGCGAAGGCGTCTAGAGTCCAGAATTTCTTTAACTTCGAAGTGTTGCTGACCATCAATCATGATGGGGGTGGGAGGTGGAGGTTGACGATGCCAGCGGTCAGAAGGAATAGTCGGTTTGAGTAAGCTGCAATGAAAAACAGGGTGTAAGCGTTTAAGGTTATGAGGCAAGTCAAGTTTAAAAGTCACAGGGTTAATCTGAGCGATAATCGGGAAAGGACCCACAAACTTAGGCGCAAGTTTCTTTGAAGGTTGTGATGACTTGATAAACTTGGTAGAAAGGTACACCGAGTCCCCAACTTGGAATGCAGGTTGGGGGGCCCGCTTCCGATCAGCATACAATTTATAATCCGCTTGAGCATCAGCCAATGCCTTTTGAATCATTGGCCAGGAGTCAGCCAGTTGTGTTGTCCAATCATCTGGAGTGACTGCAGCTGTTGGAGGTTGCGGTAGATCAGAGATAGGTACAAAGTCTTTACCCTGAGCTACCCGAAATGGGGTTTGGCCAGTGCTTTGATGCACTGCATTGTTGTAAGCTACTTCAGCAAACGGTAGGAGGTCTACCCAATTGTCCTGCTGATAATTCACAAAAGCTCGAAGGTACTGCTCTAAAGTAGAGTTAACCGCCCCAGTGGCCCCGTCCGTCTGAGGATGCCAAGCCGTGGACAGGGCTTGCTTCGTGCCTAACAGCTTGAGAAACGCCCGCCAAAATTGCGAGGTAAATTGTGTACCTCTGTCCGAAATCAAGCGGGAGGGACATCCGTGTAATCTGTACACATGTACAAGAAATAGGCGAGCCAATTGACGTGCCGACGGAATGGACACGCAAGGGATGAAGTGAGCCTGTTTGGAGAAATAGTCTTTGAGCACCCAAATGACCGTTTTGCGTTGGCTGGGAGGTAGCTCGACAATAAAGTCCATGGAGATTTCCTCCCAAGGGGAAGAAGGGGCTGCCACTGGTTGCAGCAGTCCTTGGGGCTTGCCCGCCTTGCGCTTGGACATTGCACAAACAGTGCAGGAGGCAATGTAGTCTTTAACATCTTTACGTAATGTGGGCCACCAGAATTGCCTCCGAACGAGGTGCAAGGTTTTTACAAACCCGAAATGACCTGCGAGTTTGTCATCGTGTGAACGTAGTAACACATCTTTTCTGAGGCTTTCAGGAACGTAGAGGCGGTCGGATTTCCAAGCGAAGCCTCTGTCAAAAGTAACATTGTCTTTATTCGCAAGCAACCAAGTATCCGTTTTTAGTTCTTTGAGAAACTTTTGTTGCAACTGGGAGGGAATTGACAAAGCACTTGGCTGAACAGCGCTTGTGGTGGGCGGCTGCTGCGCGCGCGTTTGGCTTCGCGTCACAGCCTGCATGCCCAATTGGGGCGCCGTCCATAGGGTGCTTACCACATCTGGCGCTGCCCCAGAGTCCTGAGGTTGCCTTGACAAGGCATCAGCCAAGAAGTTCTTTTTCCCTGGAATAAATTTGAACTGAAAATTGAATCGATTGAAAAATTGAGCCCAACGAACCTGTTTGGGGCTCAGTTTTCGAGGGGTACTAAGAGCCTCCAAGTTTTTATGGTCAGTCCATACTTCAAAGGGATGATTTGCCCCTTCCAACAGATGCCGCCAAACTTCCAATGCAGCTTTTACGGCAAATGCCTCCTTCTCCCAAACATGCCAACGCCTCTCAGTCTCGGAAAATTTGCGGGATAAGTAGGCACAGGGCTTGAGGCATCCTGCCTCGTCCTTTTGCATCAACAATGCCCCAATAGAATAATCGGAGGCATCTGCCTGTACAACAAACGGCTTTGAGGGATCAGGATGCTGTAAAATGGGCTCCTTGACGAAAGCTGCTTTCAGCTGCTCAAACGCCGTCTGACAAGCAGGCGTCCACCTCAACAGCGCTCCGGGATTCTTGACTCTCCTAGTATCTCCCACCCCTTTGGTTCGCAGCAGCTCAGTTAGGGGCAAGGCAATCTCAGCGAACCCCCTTATGAACAATCTGTAGTAGTTGCTGAACCCCAGGAAACTTTGAAGTTGCCTGCGGGTGCGGGGACTCTCCCAGTCCATGATAGCCTGCACCTTGGCAGGGTCCATTTCTATGCCTTTAGCTGAAATCCTATACCCCAAGTAGTCAATTTGGGTCTGATGAAAGGCACATTTTGACAGCTTGGCATACAATTCAGCAGATCTGAGTTTACACAATACTTGCTTTACCAGAGCTACATGCTCTTTCATGGTTTCAGTATAAATCAACACATCATCCAAATACACTAGTACACCTTTGAACAGATGTTCATGCAAAACTTCATTGATTAATTGCATAAATACCCCAGGGGCCCCAGCCAACCCAAACGGCAACACCTTATACTGAAAAGCTCCCAATGGACAATTGAATGCAGTTTTCCACTCATCCCCCTCCTTGATTCGTACACGATAGTAGGCTTCTCTTAAATCAAGCTTAGAGAAGATCTTTCCCTTGGCCAGATGTGACAACATGTCCTTTATCAATGGCAAGGGATATTTGTTGGAAATTGAGACGGCATTTAATCCGCGGAAATCCGTACAAAGTCTCAATGTCCTGTCCTTTTTTGGGCGAAAAAGAACCGGCGCCCCCACGGGTGAATTCGCCGGCTCAATAAATCCGCGCGCCAGATTTTTGTCCACAAATTCCCTCAACAGAGTCAGTTCCTTCTGCGTCATGGAATAAATTTTTGGTTTAGGCAATTGGGTGTTGGGCAACAGTTCTATGGCACAGTCCGTCTTTCGATGGGGGGGCAACTGATCAGCTTCCTTTTCACCGAATACATCAGCAAACATCCAGTATTCGGCCGGCAAGCCTTCCAGAGGAGAGGCCGGGTAAGGCGGAGTCGCAGCTGCCGCAACCCCCACCATCTCCTCTGGGGCACCCTTCCCCTCTGCCGCTTGATAAAACCCATCCCTAAACGTGATAGTTCGGTAGACCCAGTTTATTTGGGGGTTTTGCTGCACCAACCAGGGTACCCCCGACACCACCAATGGTCCCCCAACAGGAGCCACGACAAAAGACAACCCTTCCTGGTGACTGCCCAGTTGCAAGGCTACACGCCCTGTAAAATGGGTGACCGGTTTGCCCCCTGCCACGGACCCATCCAATTGAGTAAAAGCGATGGGTCGCTGTAAAGGGAACGTGGGGAGCTCCAAAGCCGCCACCACGTCGGGGTGCATAAGACACCGGGAACACCCCGAATCAATCATGGCCCATACTTCCACAGTCTTGGATTGGGAGCCCAATTTCAATTTCACCATGAGTATGCGGTAAGTGCCACTCACCGATGGAGGCTCGCGCCCGTCCTCTACCACCTGCCCAGCGGCGCCCTTTAGAGCAGGTGGCTGGCGTTTCCCGCCGGCTGCGGGATTTCGGTCTCCCCCTCAATTTCGTAGAACATCACATCGTCTCCCTCGGTTTCAGCCACCGCAGCTTTCTGTTTCCTCGGCAATGCAGGGGACTTTGCTGGCGGTTTTCCGGGCCGTTCCTCTACCTTCGCCTTCGGGCATGCTGCCACTCGATGCCCCTCCTTCCCACATCTCAGACACAAGCCTTTTGCGTACCGCTTCTCCCGCTCCTCGTCCCAGGGTCGTTGTCCCGGTTTCCCCCCGGTGGTCGATGGGCGGCTGGGCTTCACCTCCCGCCCCGACTTGGCGGTCTTCCACTGGGCAAAGATCTCCTGGGCATGTTCAGCCCTCCCCGCCAGCAGGATCCACTCATACAGCGTGTATGGGTCGTCCCTCCCCAGGGACCAGCGTAGCACTTCTGTATTCAAGCCATCCTTGAAGAGCTCGATAATGGTTGCTTGGGACCAGTCATCCACCTTCCCAGCTAGCGCTTTAAACTCCAAAGCATAATCGGCCACTGATCTGAACCCCTGCTTGAGTTCCTTCAGGGCTCGCTTTGCTCTCTCCTTTGCTAAGGGGTCCTCGAAGTGTTGCTTCAACGCCCCGAGGAACTCCTCGAGACTTTCCAGTTCAGGCGCCTCCGACTGGCACATCTGGACATACCAGTCTGCCGCCCTCCCCTTCAGTTTGGTGGCAATGGTGATGATCCTTGCCTATTCCGATTGGAAAAACGCCCCCCATTCTTCCATATAGGCTTTCGCGTTCGTCAGGAAGAACGAGAGTTTGGTCGGGTCCCCATCAAACTTGACAGGGAAGTCTCGCATGCCGCCTCCCGCCGCGCTGCGCCCCACCACCGGTGCTGCCGCGGCTTGTGTTTCCCTGGCTCGGGGCGGCACGGGGCCCCGGGGCGATCGCCCTGGCGATGCTGCGATTTCCATCTGGACCGACTGGTCCCCTTCGCGCCTCCGCACCACCCGTCGCCGTTCCGGGGACAGCCCCTGGGAAGAGGGGGTTGAATGCCTCTGGCTTGATTCTTCCCGGACCTCTCGCAACGAGGTCACATCCAAGCTCAGCTGTTTCAATATAGCCTCCAACGAATCCATTTTGGACTCCAACACTCGGATCCGATCCGGAGTGGGTGAGCCCTCCGTTGGCTGCACCTGCACCACGTTGGGGGATAATGGGTATCTCTGCCTCCAGGAGGGACCCCCCGCTGCCGTGGCATCTCCTTGGGTCTCATCCCAGGTGAGCAGCTCGCCCGGAGAATTTACGGTGGTCTCTGGGGCCGTTTTCAGCCCCCCGGCTTCACTCTCCGACTCGGAGCTCGCCTCCTCTCGGATGGCTGACAGCTCCCCACCTTGGGACGGTCGGCCGGACTGCCTCACGGTCGAGTCCGGTTCCCCTTCCTCCATCATCATGATGTCGGGTTCAGTCATCGCGGGCTCTCTCCCTCACAGGGTTAGACGCTTGTCTTTCCTGGACAGGGGCCAGCGGAGTTAGGAACTTAGATTCTCAGCTTTATGTAATGATTGCCCTAGCCCCAAATACTCAGACTCACAAGAGGCTGCTAAATGAAATCTGATTTATTAGAGTACTGAAGACAAATACAGAGAAAGCTGAGAATGAACAAAAGCGCGCCAAATACAAACTTAAACCCTTGGTGCAAACGTATCCCGCCTCCCTCGTAACAGCCCCGCCCGGCACAGGTGCTAGCAAACATCAGAGTTGCTAGCCTGGGAAAGTAACCTTGAGCGCAGTAGATAATACAAATACATTCCAAAGCAAAGCCAAAAGATAACCGTTCCCATCCTCCCCAGAAGATGAAACACGCATCCAATTAATGACATGCGAAACGTTACGATGCATCAAAGACATTGAAACGGCGAACATGACACCATCTGACAGACTTCATAATTTCCATCTTGAATGCATGAAGAATATCTGACAAGAAAAATCCATTAAATCTCAGCCTCAGAAAGTAATAATAATCATCGCCCTTATCTACTGCCCTTTCACCTTCTCTTTCCAGGAATTTTCTCCATAAAATAAGTCTACTTTCTATTCTGCTAGGGAAACATTCAAACTCCCTTGCAGTATGTTTTGGTATGCAGACAGAGATGTCGCATAGAAGTTATAGGAGCTTGGTTAGGATTTCTAAATATAAATAACCAGTTCAACTAGGAGCTAAAAAAAATTAATCAGCAGCTGATTTTAGAGAGAAATAGTGTGAACTACCCCTACTCAAAACAGTAATACAAAGATCTACTACTATTATTCTTCAGGACAGATAGTATAAAACCAAATATAAATCTTGTACATGAAAGCAAATTATATATGTATACACACACACACATACATATACACATACACACATACATATATACATATATATGCATACACATACATACATACATATATACATATATACACATATATATGTTTAATTCACAGAAAAATTATTAATCCTAGATTAATAAGCACATTTGAACCAAATTTAGACTGATCCCTAAATTAGACAATTTGGAAAGTTACTTCTTATTTTTTTGATTTCTTTGCCTTAGATCCTTAATAAAATATCATAAATCAGAATCTGGAATTATTAAGCATTTATCTTAATAGTGCCATTCATAAGCAATTCCTTTACCAAATGCTAATGAGGTATTCAAAATGTGAGCTGAAAGATGTAAAGTTTGTCTCCTACCCACATTCAAACGAAGGTATTCAAACAGGGAGGATAATGCTACTCAATAAGTATCATGAAGAGTGACTGTCATATCTTTTCCTTCCTACTTTCTTTACAAGAATGGTATAAATGACTTATCCATTGCAGGAAGAGAAAAACAAAGTTAAACTTTTCCATAGGGGTTCTTAAAAAAAAAAAGTCACAATATCCTTCTCAGCTGTTTTCCCACCTGCAGGAAAAATTACATGAGCACAGAAAGTCCAGTCAAGGAACTTGCTGAACTAATAGTGAAGAGATCAGTTTTGTTTCCCTTTGTATTGTCTATTACATTGGTCCATAGCCATGTAATGTTCCCCATGACTAAATTTTACTAATTGCTCCCATTATCCATATGAAATGTATTCAGTTTTCGTGAAACAAATCCACCAGGAAAGAATTCTTATGACATCAGTGCACCAGAAGAAGGAAGCCCAAGAGATATCAGAGAATATTCCCAGAGAGCAATAGGACAAAGATCGAAATTGTTTAGGCAAGTCTTTCCTTGTGTTAAACAAGAAATTTTCCTTCCTTCCTTCCTTCCTTCCTTCCTTCCTTCCTTCCTTCCTCCTTTCCTTCCTTCCTTGCCAGCACCACTAAACCTCTACTCTAGCATTGTCAGATAACAATGATTTTGCTTTACAAAATCCTTGTGCCATTCCATCTTCATCATAATGCCATACCCATCGTTAGCAATGGATCTTTCAAGATAATGCCAGAGCACGTAGACCAGAGCCAAACAATATTTAACTGATATTTCTTAGACAGATTTAGCTTTAATACCCCTGAGAAAGTATCTACCTAGTGTTAAAGCAATATCTAAGACAATAATTACTTTCTCGGGTAAATATTCTGCAATCCTTATAACTTGCATGACATTCTCAGTTCTCTGCTCTTGAAATATTTGCTTACCATTCCTAGCTAGAAAGTATCATCATTATGGACTGAAGGAATTCTGTGATGCCAATAGAAGAGAATATACATAGCTCAGGGTTGAACTGTGGAGTCCTTGGTGCTCTCTGAGCTTGGTTGTTTGCTTGCAGATGTTTCATTACCCAATTAGGTAACATCATCAGTGCTAGTGAGTGTGAGGTTTGCTCCATGTGTGTGATGGTGAGTAAATGTGATTTATCTCTATGTGTCTATTGATTGCTGATTTGTCTTCCAGGAATTTCCTAGAGTTTTTGGATTTAGCTCAGTCTAGGATGCTCACATTTCCCCAGTTGAAACTATGGCTGTCTGTCCATATGTTGTAACATTAAGGAGTTTTCATCATATTTTCAGACTGCTAGTTGGTGTTCATGGATGTGCTCTGCTAGTCCTCTGCCTGTCTGTCCTACATGGTGGTTGTTACAGTCCTTACACTGTATTTTGTAGATGACTCCCGTTTTTTCTGCTTGGGCTACTGAGTCTTTTGGTTTACTTAAGATGTTTTGAAGGGCTTTAATTGGTTTGTGTGCTACAGTGATGCTGTGTGATTGTAAAAGTCTGTTGTAGTTTCTGAGATGTTTTTGATGTATGGCAGTGTTATCCTCTTCATAGCTCGTGGTGGTTGTGCTGTTGTGGGATGAGAGGTCAGACACTCTTTGAGGGAGTATCCATTTTGTTGGAACATGTTGTTTAGGCGGTCTGTTTCCTTTTTCTGGTGTTCTGGGTTGCTGCAGTGTGTTTGTACTTGTCTGAATAATGTTCTTGTGGGAGGTTGGGTTGTTTCTTGGGTAATGGAGCACTTGATTAGTGTGGGGTTGTTGTTGTTTTTTTGGATAGACTTGCATTTCTGATTTGCCATAGTTTCCTCTGCTGATAAGGAATTCTGTGATGTTAACTCCATACTGTACATAATTTCTATCAGGCAAAGCCTTAGTTTTTGAGAAGCTCTGAGAAAGCTAACTTGAGAAAGCTGTCCTCTCCTCCATTACCTACTACTACTTGTGCTCTCTGATAGTGGAGCCTACTATAGCCATCATCCTTCGCTTCCCCTGACACATAGTCAAGCTTATTACACAGCTTATCCCATTATGTATGATTAAAAGAATGAATAACCTACTCCTCATTCTCACCAGATAATTTATTCAGTAACATATATATTTTTTATATAAAGTACATAATTGGAATATCAAAAATATCTACAAATGTACCACTGGAAATTCTAAATATATTATTTGGAAAATATTGGTCTCTTTTTAAGGAAGTTATTTTGAACTTCCACACATGAATTCAAATCTGTTTTTCCTCTCTCCACTTGCCCCTGACTCCTTGTTCTTCACAGAATAAAAGAAGAGATTTTAAAACAGAACTGGTGCCCTGGAAACAAAACCATAAACAAAATTCTTGATGGAAATAAAACCATGCGCAAAAGCCAAATGGAAATTATTCATCAAGGAACAAGAATATTCTGGACAATACTTCTTACACATCAGTTCTCTGGCTGAAACCCTACAAGCTTTGGGTTGCATCCCATTATTCAGGGATAACACTGTACTTTGCTAGAATAAAAGTATGCAACCAGCACAAATATTAGAACTACTAATCCTAAATTAAAGTCATGCCAAATGTCTTTGAGATATGGAAAATAACTTTCAAAGCTGTTATACTGCTCCAGGTCTTAATGACCAGAGTAGGACTATCTTTGGAACCTTAATTTTCTTTCTAAAAGAAAAAAAGGCAAGGGGAGCAGTTCACAGTTCTGTTTCTGACCTTCCCATTACTGTGGTAGCAAAAAAAAAAAGTAGTTACAATCCAAGAACACTTCGGTGAATCTCAGTAATGGTATTGCAAAATAAGCGGTTTAAGGCTTATAGTTTTCCCCAGAGTCCGTTTGCTGCAGGGAAATACTACTGATATTATTGGAATCAATAGGTTATGATTTTTAATCTTTTTTTATGATGGTAATTCTTAGCAGCAATAACTAACAGCAAAAGAATGTAATTTCAGCTGAAGACGTCCAAGAACAAAGAGCTATGACAAATGAAAAAGTGTATTTTTCATTAAGGCTGCCTTTCCCTTTTGTTTCAAAATCTGTTACATATTTATTTATTTTATTTATTTATTTGATTTCTATAGCTGCCCATCTCAACAAGTGACTCTGCACGGCTTACAACAAAAAAACTACAAAACAGTTAAAACAATTACAATTAAAACAATTAAATATCATATTTAGTTTTCTATAAGACATACTGAGGAACTTAACTTAAATCAGTGATGTAACTTACAGATTTAAGATGCATCTCAGATGATCTCAGAATAAAAGCTATTGAAAATAAACTGAAGGAAATGTCTGTTAGTCAAGAAGCAAATTGCAAATATCTGTACAAAATCACAAATACGGTTTTCACCCTCTTTGGGTGACATTGCATTCCATATACAGTACAAATGAAATAATTGATCTAGCTCATCTACAACTATTTATGCAGTTTGTGGTATTATAAAACAATAAATAAAAGAGGCTTTAATCTTTTAAAAAATGGCATGTAAATTATGGTAATTTAGGCACAATGAGTAACTTTGTGATGTAGTTGTAATATGGCAGATTAGGTAGTTAATATTACATCCTAACCATATTGTAGGTGTCATTTATACTTCCTTATGATTGCATATTTTTAATTATGTCTGTTGCATATCTTAAATGAAAATATACTGAATTTATATGTGGTTGGCTGAATTTATATGTGGTTGGTTTTTAACTAAAAATTAGAAGAACAGAAGAACAATTGCTGATCAATAGAAAAGTGATGGTTTTTAACTGGAGGAAAAGGGGAATACAGAAATCAGTGTATTTTAACCTTAGCTATCAGCAAAAGAAGTGATATACATTACAATATCTTGATCTATACTAATAACATTATTATTAAATTTATCACTAAGATAAGGTCTAAAGACAACATAAATAATTGCCAAACTTGTATGATCTACAGTAGGGCAATGGAAGTTCCTAGCTAGGAAACAACAGTTGCACTGGGCTTCGGAAAAACTTTCTTTACTCTGATCTCATATATACTGTGTGTGCATATGTGTGTGTGTGTGTGTGTGTGTGTGTGTGTGTGCACACACACATATATATATATATATATATATATATATATATATATATATGCCATTGCTGATGACAAATCTAGATCCATATTTTATTAATTAACAGAGTCCCCTAAAGCAAAGGAGAAGAGCAGAAACAGAAGATGAATTATAATGTGCCAATAGTAGACTTTTTTGATCGCTTAGCTAGTCAAGTGAAGTTGGTATAGGTGACAGGAAGCTTAAGAACTCTGGAAGTATAAAACTATTCTCCCTTTGTCATTTATTCTGGACCAAATTTTTCATTTCATTTCCAAATAATCTCTAAGCAATGTGAAGAGCAAAATCCAAATTGTAATAATGCCACTAAGACAGAACTGTTAGCAATAAAATATTATTAGAGTGATGTGAGGATTTTATTATCAATAGAATGAACACATACAGATCTCATTTGATGCTACTTGAAGCTTTCAGGCAAAACTAATAGAAGCTAATATAAAGTTTCAAAACAACAGTGATATAGAGGACCTTGAAAAACTCCAAATAAACCTCTCAGGCACAAACCGTTTCCTGCTAGAACAATTATAGGCAGAGGTCATTTACACAGGGAGATAAAGCCAAATGAAATCTCTGTAAATTAACAAGAACTGCAAGTTTGGAGAATTGGAAGTACTGTTGGAGACTCACCCTGACTCAGAGTTTAATATTAGTTTAATACTCATTAAATAATAATTTAATACTAGTTTAATACAGAATTTAATACTCATCCTGACTCAGAGTTTAATACTAGTTGGACTTCCCAAAAGGAAGCAGTCTGAAACAGTGGAAGCAACCTTCCATTTTGTCCTGTAAAGCCATGAGTGGGATACAAGCACACTTTCTCAATGTGTAGCATTCCTCCTTCTGGTATCTCTTCTTAAAGACCGTTCCTTACACTCCTTTGAAAGTGATAAATGCTAATCTAATTTGGTCCAAACATTTCTATACACAGGTGCCATTTATATACTACCTGATATTTCACTTCCATTTTTTTCTTAATGGTTCTCTATTTCTGCATTAAAATGTATCATAACTTGATTGCTGTCTGAATAATTCTGAATGCAGTTCAAAACAGATTTAACAGATTGTATTACAATCAGTTAATGGGTATATATGATACTCTTCTCAAGTTGATTGCTTAAAATGTCCCAAATCTGGTTAAAATTAGAACTTCAGGGACTGCACATTTCGAACACTGCTTTTTTGAATATGGAACTTGCCAACATATGCTCAGCACATGGAGCTGTAAAATAGGCTATTAAACATGGTAGAATCTCCTGTGGTTCATAGAAAGTAATTGAACATTAGATTCCATTTAAAAATTGAGCTGGTGTTTCTGGATACAGAAGATGCTTATACTTTCTGCTAAAGTGAGGGATTAAATTGTGATGTGTGAATGTTCTCTTCCAAGGTTCGACTAAGTTCAGGTATTAAAAGTTTGGAAGCCTACAATATTTTCCAGACTATATGTACAGCAGAGATGATAACTCAGACTCTTTCCCAGTATTCCATGGAAATGGCCAAGCCAGGAATTTCACAAGAAAAAAAAAATCTTCCTCCTTTGCTCTCTGTATTTTGAAACATCTGTTTTTTATTTTAAATAGAATCAGGAAATGAGGAAGCACAGTAACATTAACTTAGAAAGACACATACACATTTTATAAGACTTAGCTGACTTACAGTATGAAAACAGATTAATAATATCTAAAAGAATTATTCTGTGTGAAAAGTTGCAAAAAAATTTGGACAAGCCACATACTAATATATTGCTGGCCCAAACTAATCAAGAGCCTTTTGTGAATGACATTCATATATAAAACTTAGGTAATCTTATTTTATTTTATTTTAGCAATTCCTGATTCCATATTTAATTTAAAGGAATATATCAAACTTGACTAGGGACATTTTTTTAAAAAAATGAAAAATGGAATATGTTTTTTTGGACCACTGCAGAAGTTGTTGTTTATTCATTCAGTCGCTTCCGACTCTTCGTGACTTCATGGACCAGCCCACGCCAGAGCTTCCTGTCGGTCGTCAACACCCCCAGCTCCCCCAGGGACAAGTCCGTCACCTCTAGAATATCATCCATCCACCTTGCCCTTGGTTGGTCCCTCTTCCTTTTGCCCTCCACTCTTCCTAGCATCAGCATCTTCTCCAGGCTGTCCTGTCTTCTCATTCTGTGGCCAAAGTATTTCAGTTTTGCCTTGAATATCATTCCCTCAAGTGAGCAGTCTGGCTTTATTTCCTGGAGGATGGACTGGTTTGATCTTCTGGCAGTCCAAGGAACTCTCAGAATTTTCCTCCAACACCACAGTTCAAAAGCATCGATCTTCCTTTGCTCAGCCTTCCTTATGGTCCAGCTCTCGCAGCCATATGTTACTACGGGGAACACCATTGCTTTAACAATGCGGACCTTTGTTGTCAGTGTGATGTCTCTGCTCTTAACTACTTTATCGAGATTTGTCATTGCTCTTCTCCCAAGGATTAAGCGTCTTCTGATTTCCTGACTGCAGTCAGCATCTGCAGTAATCTTCGCACCTAGAAATACAAAGTCTTTCACTGCTTCTACATTTTATCCCTCTATTTGCCAGTTATCGATCAAGCTGGTTGCCATAATCTTGGTTTTTTTGAGGTTTAGTTGCAAGCCAGCTTTTGCACTTTCTTCTTTCACCTTCATCATAAGGCTCCTCAGTTCCTCTTCCCTTTCAGCCATCAAAGTGGTATCATCTGCATATCTGAGATTGTTAATGTTTCTTCCAGCGATTTTAACTCCAGCCTTGGATTCCTCAAGCCCAGCATGTTGCATGATGTGTTCTGCGTACAAGTTGAATAGGTAGGGTGAGAGTTTACAGCCCTCCTGTACTCCTTTCCCAATCTTAAACCAGTCCGTTGTTCCGTGGTCTGTTCTTACTGTTGCTACTTGGTCGTTATACAGATTCTTCAGGAGGCAGACAAGATGACTTGATATCCCCATACCGCTAAGAACTTGCCACAATTTGTTATGGTCCACACAGTCAAAGGCTTTAGAATAGTCAATAAAACAGAAATAGATGTTTTCCTGAAACTCCCTGGCTTTTTCCATTATCCAGCGGATATTGGCAATTTGGTCCCTAGTTCCTCTGCCTTTTCTAAACCCAGCTTGTGCATCTGGCAATTCTCGCTCCATGAATTGCTGAAGTCTACCTTGCAGGATCTTGAGCATTACCTTACTGGCATGTGAAATGAGTGCCACTGTTTGATAGTTTGAACAGTCTTTAGTGTTTTCCTTTTTTGGTATGGGGATATAAGTTGATTTTTTCCAGTCTGATGGCCATTCCTGTGTTTTCCAAATTTGCTGGCATATAGCATGCATTACCTTGACAGCATCATCTTGCAAGGTTTTGAACAGTTCAGCTGGGATGCCGTCGTCTCCTGCTGCCTTGTTATTAGCAATGCTTCTTAAGGCCCACTCAACCTCACTCTTCAGGATGTCTGGCTCTAGCTCACTGACCACACCATCAAAGCTATCCCCGATATTGTTATCCTTCCTATACAGATCTTCCGTATATTCTTGCCACCTTTTCTTGATCTCTTCTTCTTCTGTTAGGTCCTTGCCATCTTTGTTTTTGATCATACCCATTTTGGCCTGGAATTTACCTCCAATGTTTCTAATTTTCTGGAAGAGGTCTCTTGTCCTTCCTATTCTATTGTCTTCTTCCACTTCCGCGCATTGCTTGTTTAAAAATAATTCCTTATCTCTTCTGGCTAACCTCTGGAATTTTGCATTTAATTGGGCATATCTCCCCCTATCACTGTTGCCTTTTGCTTTCCTTCTTTCTTGGGCTACTTCTAGTGTCTCAGCAGACAGCCACTTTGCCTTCTTGGTTTTCTCTTTCTTTGGGATGTATTTTGTTACCACCTCCTGAACAATGTTGCGAACTTCTGTCGAGAGTTCTTCCGGGACCCTATCTACTAAGTCCACCGCAGAAGTAGGTTCTTTATATTTTGATGAGACTCACAGAAGATGATATAAGGTACTGCCCTAAAAAGGAAAAAGGCAAGTGATTACACCGCCTTCTTAAACATGGGCCATTCTCTCCATTCACATTCACATTCACATTTCAATTACCAATAAAAAACAGGGATACACAACTTCTCCAAATAGCCACTCAGTACTCATTACTTTTACTGATTTTTTTTTTTAGTTTTTAAGAGTTTTTGTTGCTTTTAATGATACTCTGTGACTATTTAAATATGGATCCTGAGAAAGTGGACAGGGATTCTTTATGCTATTAGTTCTGCCACCTTGGATTAGATCCTAGCCCTGCCTGATTGGTGAAAAACTGCTGTGAACCCAGGGCAGGAAGATGGAGTGATTATAATGTGGGAAATTCTGCAAGCAACCAGAAGAAGACTTCTCCACAGATAATCAGATGTGACGACTTCCTTGCACTACCATGAGGATTTGCCTCAGCAGTCTTTCCCTGGATACGTATCTGCATTTTATTTATTTATTTATTTAATTTTTATCCCTCCTGTATTATTTTTATAAATAACTCAGGGTGGCGAACATACCTAATACTTCCTCCTCCTCCTATTTTCCCCACAACAGCAACCCTGTGAGGTGAGTTGGGCTGAGAGTGAGTGACTGGCCCAAGGTCACCCAGCCGGCTCCCATGCCTAAAGCGGGACTAGAAGTCACAGACTCCTGGTTTTTTCTGTATTGCAAGATCAGCCTCAGGCCAAGGCAACTCAAATATGGGTTTAGGTTCTCCAGTAGCCCACTGAACCCTATAGAGTCATGCCATAAACAATATATCTCCCTTGCTATGGAAGAGGACCATGTGTGTATTTTTTCACAGAAAGAAGAATGCTTCTCTGGGCTGAGAACAAGCTGAAATGAATGTCCTGTTCTGCTGCAACTTTAGATGTAAAATAACTTCAGAAAACAACTTTACTGGCCTTGCTGTAGTCTCTGAAGAAAATATAATTTTGGGTAAAAACGAAGCAGAGCATCTATGGTTCAAGAAGCTTCTATTTCTGTAAAAATATATAGAATATATAAATTATTCTAGCCAGAAATTTGCACTAGATTCTTGATTTCTGTTTCATCTCAGTTCTTCTATAAGTTTGGGTATTGTGATTGATAGCAGTTTTCACACTTCAAGTTGCTTGCATGAAAATATATGATTTTTCTTTACAAATTCCTTGTGATCTGAAATTTTGTCTGGAATCCTGCCAGAATCTCTTCTGAGGCATTAGTAGGGTCATGCCATTTGTAGCAGACCAGCACCATCTTGTGGCTTCCCCAGAACATTTTATTTTCTTTTGTAATTTTTCCCATGATCTTGACAGCTCTCTATTTATCTTATTGAACCTTGAATGCATTTTAATACTTAAAATTTAATATGTTTAGATTTTATCTGTTTTTTAATTAAAATTTGATACTGATTATCTCTTGTGAGATTGGAAAGGTTCCTCTCCCCTAGGAGTGGAGAAAGGGCTAGCCACACACCTCTACAATATATGGCCAGAAAGTGGTATATAGAAGTAATTTCCCCTTTCATATTTTAACTGATTAATCACCACAAAGTTAGCACATGTTGTGAGAGCTGAATCTCTGTACGGATGTATCTGTGAGATGATAGTAGGGGATAACTGTCAGGACTAACCCAAGAATGACATAGGATCAATCCAGCCAAGTTCAGTTCTTTATTTGCTTATACCATATAGACAGAATCTTGTCAGACTAAACCTATTCTACTCTAACTTAAAGGATATAACCTGGGAGACTCTAGGACGTGGCTATTCTGAATTTCTTTCTCTTCCCACAGTCCAGCTCCAGGCTGTGTTGTCTTTTGACTTGTCCCCCTCCTTGGAATGTGCTCCCTCCTTCTTGAGAACCATCTGTGTTACTGTAGTCCATCACATCACCTCCCCCTTCAAAGACACATTTCATCACAATAACAGCTGGAATTACTAACCATTACACCAAAGAAGGAGGTGGGTGGGGCTGTGAAGGCCTGGCAGTGTTCTGGGAGGACAGGAAGGGAACCCCAGCTTTCCATCTTCAGCCTCAGTTGTCTGCTACAGCATTTTATCAATTTATTTTATAACATACATCTTGCTTTATAAATACAACAAATAATCAGAAATAAATTTATAATATTAATTGTATTATATTATATTCTAATATATACATATTTATATAATAAATAAATAAATGTTGTTTTATTTCTTGTTGTAAGCCATCCAGAGTCACTTTTTTTTTAGATGGGCGGCCATATAAATTTGATATATCAATCAATCAGTCAATCAATCAATCAATATAAACTACTTTAGGGACAAATAAAGTCCTTTTTCCATTATCTCTAAACAGACAACTGGTGTTTAATGAAACCAAGGTAATAAATTATTATGTATAACAGGATACTCTAAGATGGAGAACTGACTAGCGCATTTTAACAGATCATATAGGGAACAAAGTGCCTTTCTATGTCCAAAAATGTAAAATTGATCTATATAAGGCAAAACCACACATTAGATCAATGAGAAATGAATATATTGTGCTATGCATGCTTATAGGTAGAGTAACCATCCCAATGCAGGGGAACAGACCCATCTATCATGATTGAATAAACTTTTTTCTTTGTTGGCCACAGCTACTCATTGTGTATAGAATTCTTATTCTACAACAGTACAATTCAGAAATAGCTTTGGTCAAAGTTTACATCTATGTCACTGAGTACTGAACTATGCAATATTTTAAATATAAATTCCTGAAAAGCACTAAAATAATGCATTTTCAAGAGACTATTGAAACACAACACTGTATGCAGGATTACTTTCTGAATCAAAAACCGTAAGATGTGAATTGGCCATCATGGGAGAAAATGACATTATTGTGATTTTGCAATCAATGTTAGAAAAAACAATTACAAGTTCTCCATGTTTTTCCTTAGGCCAGTTGGTAATAAGTGGCAATAATTAACATGAGTATGTTAATATTAAAATGGCAAATTATAGTTGGCATTTGTCAATTAAATCAGCAATAATTTTGAGTGCAGAGATATCTGGAGTCTCACAGCTGGAGTCATTCCAAGCACTGAATCATAGATGAGGACTGCCAGGTGAAACTGAAGAATATAATCTCTGGATATAAAGTATCTTCAGGCTTAGCTATCAGTATTCAGAGCTTTAGCAGAACAATTCCTGTGTTATATGCTGTAAAAATAACCCTGTTGTATTCTGATTATAATCTGCATGTATAACTTCCACTCATAAATAGCTCTTTTATACTCAACATTGGTAGGAAAGGCTTTTTCCAGGCTGGCCTCACACTTGCTAAATAAAACTCAGAGGAAATCTTCCAAGCTGTTCTGAACACATTGTGAGAGAGGTCAAGGCTGAGGAATCACTTTTGATCCAGCACCTTTGACTTCATAACTAAACTCTTTGAATTCTAAAGGTATAAGGAGACTAAAATGATGACTAAAGTGATCTGGCATGTAAGCAGTAAGAAACGGTCTTCTTGTTATCAGTAATTCCACAAGCTATTTCTGGAAAGCATTATCATCTAAAGGTTTAGGAAGTGTTTAAGAAAGTCAAGAAGATTGCATTTCAGAATGCTTTGCTTTTTGAATGTTTTCATCAAGACCCTAAGTAATAACATGTTAAGGCAAGCAGTGGATGTTACAAAAATAACATTTATAGAGTTCATTTCAGGGCTTATATGTAACCTATTAGATTACACAAATGCAGCATAGGCAGCCAGGTCTCAACAGTTATCCTTGAGCATGCAAGTACCTCTGCCTCACTTCCTTATCTGTAAAATCCAGAATAGCAGTTACCTCAAAGGATGGGTGTGGAGTTTGATGACAGGATAAACTGTTCCAGTATAAGAAAGAGAATGAACTTGAAAATTCTTAATTATTATCCCAGTGAATGCCCCCTTGATCTTTTGATACAAGAATAAAGATTCCTTTATTTTTAAGAGGATATTGCAACACCCATTTCCTCTGCATGCATGAATCTCTTTCAGCTTTCCCACACACTCAGGCGTAGTATCCTGTTACCAATAATAAATTCTGATTGTCTTTTTAAAGGCTATATGAGTCTAACTCTGGGACATATCCAACTGTGCCTGTCAGTAGAACGGAAGCTACTGGCCACAACAGATTCCTATGTTTCTCTGGACATCCTGTATATAAATATAAGATACTGTGGCATCATAATGCACTCCATTTTATACTGTGCAATCAATCAATCAATAAAAAGCTAGCTATCTATTTTAGTCTACTCTAGGTCACATTATTGTTCTGGATATGAATGTCCATATGGACCCTGATGTTTGGAAAATCAAAAACAAAATAAAGAGGCCAACAGAAGACAAGGGTGCTAGACTGAATCACTAAAGACACAAGAATAAGTTTATTTTATGGCCTGTTTTTTACTGAATGCCACCCAGAGTCACATTTTATGAAATGGGTGGCTATATAAATATGATGAAACAAACAATGAAAATGGCAGATATTCCTGGCATGTAATGTTAATCAGGTCACAAAGATATTCCAGCAATTATCTATAATCTAAAGATAAATTGCTGAAAGGTTATTGAGAATTAATATGAAGAAAAATGAGCCTATGAAAGTAATAGCCTACTTAGGAAGAAGAAGCTTCTCAGAATAATATTGAGAGACACAAGATGAACTCTGGGAATACCCAAAAATCTGAGATTTTTACCAGACCTGATCAAGATCACTGGTATTATTTGAAAGGACATTGCTTGCTGATGTTTGGCTAGCAGACAGCAATAACCTTGTGCACTCTATAACCTTATTCTGAGATTATAGAATTCAGTGCTTTCTGAATCTCAGGGCACTTCCACATGTCACTATTTCCCTTCTCCAGTCCCTGCAGAACTACTAAAAGCCCTGCTCATGATCTTCATTCTTGCCAGCCTTGGACTACATATATTATAAGTAAGTGTAATATAAATAAGAAATAAATATACAGGTAATCCTCACTTACTGACTGCTCATTCAGGCAACTGTTCAAAGTTACAACAGCACTGAAAAAGTAGGTTTACAACTGGTCTTCAAACTTGCAGCTGGTGCAGCATCTCACGGTCATGTGATTGCCATTTGCAAACTTCACAGCTGGCTTCCAACAAGCAAAGTCAATGGGGAAGCCAGCAGGAAGTCTCAAGACACGGTCACATGATGTTATGCTTAATAACTAGCAGTGATTAGCTTAACGATCGCAACAGAACTGACATAAGTCCGGTGCAGTTATGTGATGTTTCACTTAATGACTGCATCACTTAGTGATGGATTTGTTGGTCCCAATTGTGGTTGGTAAGTGAGGACTACCTGTAGTATTTATAAATAAAAGTAATACAAATACAGAAAATATAATACTATTATAATCACTGCTCTCCCACTTGCTAAGCAATAGAAATGTGTAAAACAACCCATAATTCAGATGGTGCCCTTCCCAAGCTATTGTCAGTTCTAGAGGACTAAAAATCCCTTCTCATCTATTTTCACACACACACAAAAATTGATAGACACCCTTCTTTTGTATCCATATTTTCAGTACACATTGTGTGCATTTCTGTGGTTATTGGCAAAGAGCCCTGGAAACACATTTTTTTCTGCAATGTCCCCATGATATTTCTTTCAGTTCATTCCCAGTCCATAAGTGATATAGTCATAAATCATAATTAGCCATACATTAGCTATTAAAGTAGTGTATTCTCTGTAAGTTGACAGCATTAAGTGGCAGCTGCAGAGCATCCAAAACCTGTTACATTTCACTACCCCTGACTCAAAGGTAAAATCAGCTGACCAGTAGAGAGTGTCATCAGAAAGGTACTTATTGGCCATTTCTGACTGAAAGGGGCTTGTCCCTCCTAACCAGTCCCTAATTATTCTCTTTTGCCATCATTCTGCAGCTGTGTCCCTAAAGAATGGGATACAGCAGGGCTATGCCCATTGCTATCAACAACAGCTTTGAGTGACAGGGCTTTGAATCACAGATATGCAGACTATTTTAACCCCATAGCTTCCCTTACAACGCAGTTAGTGTCATTGGTTGATCAGAATTGTGCAATATGGTTAGATTGCTTAGCCAGAAGTACTGCAGGTGCTTTAAGTTCTGGTTTAGCATTAAGACAAAATAATGAAATAATGGAATGGTATGAAAGGAAATCAAAGTAATGATGAAACAACACAACTACAAAGGTATAGTATAAGCCCCTGCCCTTGCCTCCCAAACAAGAACCTAGAACAAAAGGAGGAGGATATTAAGGCCTGATGAAACAACATTTTGCTTTCATTTTCACATGCTGCATTAAGCCTCCATTAATGCTATAATGCTGTTCCTATGGACAGCTGAGATCCACTATTGTTGCAAATAAATAAAGAAATAATTCTAAGTAGTGGCCTTAAATTAGGGGTGCCTAGGATTCAATCTGGAACATTTTGAGAGACAATAAATGTATCCTATCACTGATCTATGGCCCATTCCATTTTAATGGACACAAAAGATGAGTGACACTTCTCACTTAATGTCTGGGTAATAACTATATCCATAACAATATCAGATGATCGCTGTGATATGCTGAGGAATGATTGTACTGATATTGCAGATGGCACTTTTGATGATCAATTGTTCTAAGTCTCTTCGGGTGTTATGTGAAGACTTGGGATGTGCAGTAAAATATTACAAGATGTGCTATGATGGTCAATACTGTTTGTACTGTTTGTACTGTTGTCAGAATGTTTTATGCCACAATTCTTTTGGAACTGGCATAGCACTATCTCTGTTACTTCATGCTAAATTTCTCCCTCTTGGGCACACATAGCAAACAGGCCTGTATGTAGCTGGAAAACTTACCTACTTCCGGGAAGTAAGATTTCTAAACAGTTGGTTAGCCACTTAATGTGTGTGTAGATTTATATGCTGTTTTTTATTCAGGACCTGAAGCAACGTATGTAGTACTCCCTGCTCCTGTTTTTCCCCTCAGCAAAAATCCTGAGATTAGTTGGGCTTCAAGAGTGTGATTGGCCCAGTCACCCAGTGAGCTTTTGTGGCTAGAGGTAGACTAGAATCTGGGGGTGTCCCTTTGGCCAATCCATAACATAGTATAACAAACATAATGTAACTAACATAACATAACATAACATAACATAACATAACATAACATAACATGGACTGTGTTGTTAAAGCAACAATAGGTTCCAAGACTTGTTTAATATTCAGAGATAAGGCATATACAACTAGGGCAAGTGCTACAAAGATTTATTATTTGAAAATCAGTTCTAGCATAAGTGCAGTCTTATATACTTCCAGCTAGTTGTGGATCTTCAAATATGATAGCAGATGGATCCCTGAAGCCACCATGTGTGTAGTACCTTCCCAAGACTTTGGTCTATACTGAAGGACATTTTTCAGAAGTGATTTGGAGCACTCTCTCTCTCTCTATGCACATTTATTGCCTCCATGTCAGTCATGATTTCTGGCAACTGCCTGGACAAGTCCATACAGTTTTCTTGGCAACATTTTCAAGAATGGTTTACCATTGCTTTCTTCCTAGGGCTGAGTAACTATCCCAAATTCACCTACCAGGCTTCATGCCTAAGGCAGAACTAGAAACACATGGTCTCCCAGTTTCTAGCCTGATACCTTTAATCACCAAACTGTTTCTCAGAGGGTTATATACCCTGATTATTAACTATGCTTGTTGATGTCATACTTGTTAATTACCGAAATATACTGACCAAGGCCATTCAACTAACCATCTCACCAAAACAAGAATGGGAGTAATATTCCAATATATCTTATCCAAATGGTTAGTTAGCCAAGAACATTTTGAACTTAAAATAAAATTAGCTTAAAGACCAAAGAACATCTTACACTAAAATACCATTTTAACTGAATAATAAATTATTTGTAAATAAAGGAAGAAGAAAGAAGAAAGAAGAAAGAGACATATGAAGTTTTAATGTAGAACTAAGGAAAGGATGCATGTTCATTATGCTGTCTTGTCTTTTCTTTCACAGTGCCACTACTCTTCCTTCTACACTACACTTAAGAAGGAAAATAAGGGTCAGATGAGTTATTTAAAAAGATGCAATTCAATAAAGAGAAAATGAGATTTCAGAAGTTGCTGAGTATCCTGTTTATCTTGGCTCCTTTTGATGTAATATATGTCAAGCTTTCTGCTTCAGAAAAGAAGCTAAGCCTTTACCCTTTAAAAAAAATCCTACAAGACTGCAAGCAATGTCCACCTGTTCCCATTTCTCTTTCTGCTAGAGGAGTATGCCGGTACATCCAATATTGCTTGCCGTCTTGAAACAGGTGACTGTTTTTTTCTTTAGGCCAGTCATTTATTGATGCTGCAGAATGGCAGGCATCCTAGGAATTTCATTTTGGAAAAAGACCCACTTTTCAACTGTACTGGTTTAGGTGGTTCACCTTTGACAATAACTATTGCTTCAATATTTCATGGTTTATTAAAAAGCTAGATGGCAGCCAAAGATGCACCTGGCATTTACAAAGTAATGACTCACTCCTTTTCCTTTTGTGATGTTTGCCCTCAAGGCATTCACACTGTTTCTTCTAACATTCCTAATCTTAAAGGACCAATGAGGCTACAATACAATCAGGAAGGAAGGCATAGCGTACATTTCTGTCATGAGGAAAAGGTCAAATCAAGGCTTTTGAGCTGAGCAGATTATTATTTCATTGCACAGTGGGATCAAGAAGAACTAGCAAATTTCAAAGATTTTCTGTCATGTATAACATTTATGATGCTTTGTTGAGATAGAAGAGTCATGGCAATGAAGCCGTTTTTCCCAGCTTTCAAAGAAGGGATCTGAATGTCTGTATCCTCTCTTGAGCCAAACTTGTTCTGAAAAATCTACATCCAACAATATAATAATAATGATAATCTCAAAAGCTCTGTGTAAGAAAAGGCAGATTTTATAGGCAGATCTTCACAGGTCCTAAAGTGAGCTGGCATATTTACCCAGAGAAGATGGTGGTATGGAAAACGTACAGTTAAAATGAAAGAATGTTGAGCCCTGGATAGTGATAGATGAGTAGGTCACACTTAACATTTATCAGAGGGTGTTCCAGAGAATGCATACTGTGTAATGTATAACTTATCCCATAAAGTTTGACTGTTGTTCAAACTGGATACTTGGGTTTATGATAGCAAGACAACCAACCAGGTTCTTTTGTTTAATTTAACACAGACAGTATATAAGATTCTCACCTAAACATTCAGTTCAACTCTGTTTGCAAGTAGCCCTTTCACCAAGGGTATATGAGCAAAACATTAACATTTACATGATATCCCTAATTCTGGCAATTCTTGTGTGATAAATTTCTTCCTTCACTGGCTCCTCAAAGTTCTACTAACAAGAATAATCAGACTTTCTGGAGATAGACTCAGCATATTTTGAAGACAAGTGCCTTGTCCCTCTTTTCAAATTCAGTAGTCATAGGGTGGGGTGTTATGAAATATTCTTTTAAAAAAATATATCAACCACATGTTTTGCATAAAAGATAAAGTAGTAATAGGAAAACTGTTGGTTGGAACTAATGGGAATTAAAGTTCAAACATCTGGGAGGCATCAAATTGCCTAACTCTGAGGTAGACTGTATATGGTATACACACATACACATCAACCATATAATGTACAAATTTACTGTAGTATATCAGATCAATGATCTGTCTTATCTTTGTTTGAACAGACTTCCAATTTTTTAATGAGAGTTACAGAAACAGAATAGATAATCCATTTTCAATTCCACTGTTTGCTGATGTGAACACACTATACAGATATTTGAGTGTGTATATGAACTTTTTAAAACACGATTGCTTGCCTTGTTCTGATGAATGTCTATAATTCTATTTGTACATTGTAAATTCAATATTGGCATCTTAGAGGCATCTTAGAAAAAAAGCAAAGATAAACAATAGCAGAGATATATGTATAAAACCATCAGGGACACAACAAAAACAGCTAGATAACTAAAAATACCTGTCAAGCCCAAGGATTCAGCATCTGATAAAGGACTTTAACTCATTGTCTAGAATATCAAAATGCTTGTAGATCCATTAGAAACCATGTCTCTTTTATCTGATTCCTTATTTGTCAAAGAACATCTACTTAAGCACATTAATGTCTCATCTCCACTCCAAAAAGTGGAATGGGTTATACTGTAGTAGGCTTTCGGCATCAGGACAAAAAAAGACTGGACCATGGTCATTCAGCCTGAAAACTCATCCCTGTTTTAGTGGAATGGATCATTTTAGGTTTTTAAAAATGGTAGGAGAAAATGGCATAGTTCAGTGAAGCTGAAAAATACTTGAATGAGCACACATGTATCTGAGCAGCTGGTTGTAACTATGATGCTTTATGAGTATGATACATATAATGAGTAAGGCAGATGCTCAAGATCCATTATATTCTAAATCCTAAACTGTTGTATTTTATTGTCTAGTTTAATTACTAGAATGTACAAGAAAAAGGATTTTCTAAAGCAACAAACAGCACTAAATCATATACAAGTATGAAGTGTTTCTTTTAAATCATCTCCTTTCTCTCTCTGTCTGAAATACATCTTTTGTTTCCCAGAGAAACCAGAGACATAATAACATTGATTATAAAACTATGAAGTACTAGGAATAACATAACAAAATATTATTTCAAGACTCAGTAGAAATCAAATATCTGAGATCCAGATTAAGAAGCTATCAAAGGTAATATATTATGTCATGAAGTAACATATTATATACTACTATATTAATATTATGTATTACGGTACATTATGAGATGAAAAAGAAGCAACTTTTATATCATAAAATGTTCTTGAATTACTTGAAGCTGCACTGCCTAAAACATCCATTAGGTGGCGGTCTATCCTCAGGCTCCTGTCACTAATCATCATTTGTTAACAATGATTAATATTAACATCTTTAAGGCATAGGAAAATAGCATATTAGAACAGATTAAATGAATGGTACATTGAATTTTAAACCAAATCCTGTCTGAGGTTTCATTTGTCAAAAAGGAGTCACATTTCACATGTTACTACAATTCAAACTATGGGTGCATTGCCAGGGTAAAGAGAAGCCTGCTCATCAACAAGAGGCCACTTCCCATGGTGTTGGCACATTGAGCATAAGTTGGCCTTTGTGCCCATCTGCAGATCCTTTTCTTCTGTCTAGCCATCTTAAGAGAATCACTAGGAACCCTGGTTTATATTATTAGCTTCCCAGAGCCAGAGTGACTATCGCACACACTCTCAAGTATTCCTAATGTAATACACTGGAGTTAGTAGAAAGAAAAAACTTTAACTCATACGAAGGACACTCGGTTTTTATCTCTCCAAGCCATTTCACCTCAACAGAAGTTGCTTGTTAGGCTTGATGTACTCTCTGGAAGTGCATGAAAGTTGTGCATGGAGGCTGCAGTAAATAAAAGGAGGGCATTCCACTAATTCCAGCATTTGGTTCTTGGTGCCAGAATGTAATTGCTACAATTGAGTGGCAGATGGGTTATGAATATAACAAAGACATAAATGTAGGCTTCAAATAAGGTTCTAATTTACACACATGGAATTCTATAGTATCCTTTTTTAGTTGGCCTTAAGATGTCACCTGGAGAAAGCTACAGCTTCCCTTTCTTCGCTGTTATATGACAAGGAAAGAAAGGAGGATCATAACAGAACTTCAAAAGCATAAGGAAACTTTGTCCTCAAAACATGTTGCATTGACAACCTGATTATGTTCTGATTCTGGGGTAAATGAGAAATCGCTCTTACAGAAGCATCTGTACCCAGCTACCAACTGGATACCTCTTTACCGTCTTCTCTCCATCTGTAACTCAGAATCATACTGCTGCCCAATCTCCCCAGAGAGATTATTATCATCCCTATTTCCTTTGGAAATAAATATTGGAAAGCTGACAGGGTATAGTTGTCTTATTTTAAGGCAGCCTCTGCTATCCAAGGCTATCCAATTCAAGACAAAGAAATGTAAGAGGGCAGAAGAGTGACAAGAAAGTACCATCTAACAATTAGCTTCTGGACAGCTCAGTGGGACACTGTGTCTTTAACTAAGGGTGAACTATATTGTTTTCTTGTTTAAATTAAGGTAATTATTTATAAATTTGTGCCAATATGCACAAATAAGGTGTAGGAGGATGGTGCTGTGTACCTAGTCAACCCTGCACCTGCTAAGATAGCCTGCTTTCTTAGGTACCACGGGAGACATAGATTTGTACACATAATGATTTTTATCTCAAGCAGGGAACTAACTTATATTAGCCAAGGATAAAGTCTCAGATGTTATTGTCTACAATATCCCCTCTAAGTATGAAGTTTTCCTATATTTATTCATTCAATTATTCCACTGAAAAATGTTCATGCCTTATTCATGTACAAAATGATGAATCTGTTTCCCCTTGAAGGTAAATGTATTCAAAATTGAACGAATCTTCTATTTAAAGACTTAAAAAGATATTTGTTTCTTTATTAGTAATCAGTAGACCATTAAGTATCACCAGTAAATTTTGAATAACTACTGAGGTTATAGAGCACTTTGGGAAATAATCTAAGACATATACTACATGTAATTTTTAATCTATCTGTAATTTTTAAAAATATGCAATGGCTACAGCAGGGATGAGTCTGCAGTCATAAAGGCAGGAATTTTATATAGTCTTTTACATTTTGTAATTAAATCTGCATGATTCACATTGCTGACAGAAAGTATATAACATGCATCTCATATCTAAGACAGAGTGTGTGTGAGAGAAGTTCACTTAGTCAAATTTGGTTTCACTACTTCATAAAAATTCAGTTTAAAACTGTCTGTATTAAGTTTATCTTTTCATACAATAGTCAACTATAGATGGGATGCGCATCCCCAGTGTGTGTCAGTGTACTTCATATACCTCATAGTTAATGTAATTAGCACAACAGTATGTTTAATCACAAGGTAGGGTCTAGATTGGAGATCCTAGCTTGCACAGAATAGCATTGACAGGCTTGAGACAAAAGTGACTTTTGGTAATACTTGTGGCATACTGGCCAAAATATGTCAAAACTAACTGGTACCGATCTTACCATTAGAAGGGCATGATGTAAATGGCACAGGTTCAACTAAGGCTAGTAACCTGGTCAACTCATATCCTACTAAAAATTATTACATAAAATTTGTGATTGACGAAAGCTATGATGGGTGTGGAGGTCAATATCTATGACTACACTGGTGATGACCAAAGCATATGGAAGACTGGGCTTTAGAATGTAACAGCAATAAAACACAGAGAATATGAACTCACAACCATAATGAAAAAAAGAAAAACAATTACTTAATCTGTCTGTGAAATAATAGAAAGGAAAAATAATTCATTGCAAATAACATATTAAGAGAGAGAAAGAAGGGGTTAAGTTTAAAATGGGCAGAAAAAATGAGTGATTTTGACAGAAAAACAATAGTTTTGAAAATGGATGAAAGAGCTTCCAAAAACATGATGGAATTAAAAATAAAAGTGATGAAATTATTTGAGATGAAACTGAAGTAAAAGAAATCTGGAAGGAATATTTTAAAGAACTGCATGGAAATGACATTGAGATGTCAAAGATGGAATTGAAACAAATGTCATAAATGTTCATGGCCAAGGAGAAAAATTATAAAAGGACATCATAAAGGTTGTGAGAATGTTGAAAAATGGAAAGGCTCCAGGTGTGTACAGTACAGCGCAACTGGAAGATTAAATATGCATGTGGTCTGCTTATCTAGTGGCTGTGCAACTTGTTTAACATGAGCGTGGAGACTATAGGTGCCCAACACTTAGAAGAATGCTGCTATTGCTCCAAAATACAAAGAAAAGGGTAGAAAGGTGGAGGGTGGGTTGTTAACTGTGCCTGAGAGTGTATAGAGGTGTGCAGACCAGATTTTTGCTCTCTTGCAAGAAATATATTGATATGAGAAAGAAAGCTTACTCTAAGTTTGTTGATTTAGATAAAGAACATGATACGTGTTCTATTGTAAACTGCCCAGAGTGCCTCTTCTGGGGTGACATGGGCAGTGGCAAAATTTGAATAAATAAATAAATGTGAATAGGCTTAAATTACAGAATGTTTTACACAGATATGGAGTTGTTTTTTCATAAGAGCATTCAGGTAAAGTGTTGCCTTGGTTGTTTAATGTATTTATGGATGAATGTATAAGGAATATTTTTGATAACATTGCAGGTGGGCTAGGGATTTGATTATGTATTTGCATATATTTGTATGCAGATGATGTTGTGTTCTTTCTGAGAACTTAAATGACAGAAGCCATGGTCTCAAGGATACCATGTATTAAATATAAAGAAATACAGACATTGACATCATATCTGTATTGGTGTTTAAATAATAATTAATGGGTCACCCATTTTAAATAAATACAATGAATGTATTCCGTTTGCATCTCAAATAATATCTAGATTTGGGAAGTACTTATTAGAAGTCACTTCTTCCTATTTGAAGAATCTATTCAATGGCAAAGCAGAACAAGGTTAAACTTGGGTTCTACCGATTTTTATGAGTTTGGGATCCATGAATCTTCCTCAGCCATCCTTGCTGAGATTTGAGAAAGTCAGTTGGCAATTGTGATTGGATTTGAAAAGCCCAAGAAAAAGTTATAGATAATTAGTGAGAATTGCATCTTTTTTTCTCCATTCATCAGACAAGAAAAAGAAATGTGCTAGAACTGGGTCTGAAACTAAGTCAAGCAGCTGACTTACAGTAGTTCTCTGTAGGAAATGCTGTAAGACTAGAAACTTAAAGGGAAACAGGAATCAGTTGGAGTGCCGACTTCCTAAGAAGGAACTTGGTAAGCACTTCTCATTCTACAGAAGCAAGACATATGCTCAAAATACAGTGGATGTCTGTAAGCTGTTAGAGCCAAACATGTTTGTAGTCGCATATAAGCTTTGTAAAATGAATGAATAAATATACGGGTTAAACATTTCAGCAAGGATTATGTAGGCACAATTCAGCCAAAGTTAAATAAGGATATGTTTAATGTTCTATTGAAATCAATGAAGCTTAATGGCATAAGTTAATCAAATGCTGCTTATCATCTGACCAATAATACCAGATTTAATTTTTAAGAACTCAAGAAATATAGCTGTTGTTTGGATTTTATCTGCTTTCACATTGGGGAAATGATAGCAGTAAACTATGAGGAAAGGGTTAGATACAGTTTTAGGCATATCAATGTAACTGACAGCAGTGAATTAAAACTGAAATACTTTTAGACCAGCCACTGTTCAAAGCATATGCAAAGAAAAGTAGCCTTCCTTTTGATTTTTACTCTGCCACTATTTTCAGCTGCATAAAATGCTACATAAGGACCAGTATAAATAAAGTAGGTTCTTCACTATTAGCTCATCACAGTCAGCAAAATTCCTTTACATATTGGTAGTCCTGAAAACACTTGAAAAATTGTTTTAAAGTCTCATAGTGAAAATGTAGTCCAATACAAAGTTATGAAAATGATGTAAAAGTAATTATGAATCTATTTCTGGGAGAAGGAACAAACAGCTTGAACAGGAATAAATTATGTGATGGCATGTTATACCACAGCTGCTATAAATTGTTATCTGGAGTCTAATTAACCTCTGAATTAGACAGGACAAAAACATAACATATCTTATGGGGAGCCATAATATGCACAATACTGTATAGGAATCACCAATATATGACTTTGGATCCCCTCAGTCCAAAATTGAAATATACAATCAATTTGAAGACTGAAATGGTACAAATGCTGCTGAAATATATCATCTCAGATTGCAGCTGGGACCATGCAGGACTTAATGCTCCTCAAAGTTCATGTATCACTTTCTGAATTTCTGCATGTTGTGAAGAGATAGCCCTGTTTACTGCTATACATGTGGTAATGGAAAATATTTACTGGCTAGCAAGTGACATGGAAAAGATCTTGAAAGGGAATACTTCCATTTATTGAGAAATTATCTGCCATAATGATGGTGCTTACAATTGGAATACCTGGAAAAATTACTTCAATATGGTACAGAAGCATCCTGGCTACTACCACTGTTGTGGAACAAGTTTTATTTATTTGTTTGTTTGTTTGTTTGATTGATTTCTATAGCCGCCCATCACAGCAAGTGAGTCTGGGCATCTTACAACGATAAAACTATAAAACAGTTAAAACAATTACAGTTAAAACAATTAAAATATAAAATAAATACAAAATAAATATACATGGCTGCCAAGTAAGTTGTGTATGGATGTTAATACAGCCAAGAGGTGGGACCATCCACACACTCGAGGCCCAAGGCCCAGACACAAAGTCAGGTCTTAATGGCCTTACAAAAGGTGAACAGGGTTGGGGACATCCTAACTTCTGGAGGGAGATTGTTCCGGAGGGCAGGTGCTATGGAAGAGAAGGCACACCTTCTAGTTCCTGCCAATCAATACTCCCTGGCTGACAGGACCCAAAGCATACCCAACCTGCTAGATTGAATTGGACAGGTAGAAACAACTGGGAGAAGACGGTCCCTTAGGTAACCCAGTCCCAAACCAAGTTTTCTTCAATCAGTGCAGAAAAGTACATGACTGTTGTGCAATAGCATCTCAGCCAATGGCACTTCCAGACAGATGGATAGTGTCCAAAACTGAATCCACTTCTACACAAATTAGACTTGATTTTTGGTAAATGGACACAAAATTCCTGTCTTTCCTGGAGAGGGATGGGGGGGAAAAGCTCCTCCTTTTAAAACTAGGGCAGAACTTCAGGACGAAACAGAAGAGAAGTTGCTGGACCAAGTCATAAATAATTGGGTTTAACAACTTCCTACAGCCTCAGAACTTTGTTGTTTATTCGTTTAGTCACTTCCGACTCTTCGTGACTTCATGGACCAGCCCATGCCAGAGCTTCCTGTCGGTCGTCAACACCCCCAGCTCCCCCAGGGACGAGTCCGTCACCTCTAGAATATCATCCATCCATCTTGCCCTTGGTCGGCCCCTCTTCCTTTTGCCTTCCACTCTCCCTAGCATCAGCATCTTCTCCAGGGTGTCCTGTCTTCTCATTATGTGGCCAAAGTATTTCAGTTTGGCCTTTAATATCGTTCCCTTAAGTGAGCAGTCTGGCTTTATTTCCTGGAAGATGGACTGGTTGGATCTTCTTGCAGTCCAAGGCACTCTCAGAATTTTCCTCCAACACCACAGTTCAAAAGCATCGATCTTCCTTCTCTCAGCCTTCCTTATGGTCCAGCTCTCGCAGCCATATGTTACTATGGGGAACACCATTGCTTTAACTATGCGGGCCTTTGTTGTCAGTGTGATGTCTCTGCTCTTAACTATTTTATCGAGATTTGTCATTGCTCTTCCCCCAAGGATTAAGCGTCTTCTGATTTTCTGACTGCAGTCAGCATCTGCAGTAATCTTTGCACCTAGGAATACAAAGTTTTTCACTGCTTCTACATTTTCTCCCTCTATTTGCCAGTTATCAATCAAGCTGGTTGCCATAATCTTGGTTTTTTTCAGGTTTAGCTGCAAGCCAGCTTTTGCACTTTCTTCTTTCACCTTCATCATAAGGCTCCTCAGTTCCTCTTCACTTTCAGCCATCAAAGTGGTATCATCTGCATATCTGAGATTGTTAATGTTTCTTCCAGAGATTTTAACTCCAGCCTTGGATTCCTCAAGCCCAGCATGTCGCATGATGTGTTCTGCATACAAGTTGAATAGGTAAGGTGAGAGTATACAGCCCTGCCGTACTCCTTTCCCAATCTTAAACCAGTCCGTTGTTCCGTGGTTTGTTCTTACTGTCGCTACCTGGTCGTTATACAGATTCTTTAGGAGGCAGACAAGATGACTTGGTATCCCCATACCACTAAGATCTTGCCACAATTTGTTATGGTCCACACAGTCAAAGGCTTTAGAATAGTCAATAAAACAGAAATAGATGTTTTTCTGAAACTCCCTGGCTTTTTCCATTATCCAGCGGATATTGGCAATTTGGTCTCTAGTTCCTCTGCCTTTTCTAAACCCAGCTTGTACATCTGGCAATTCTCCCTCCATGAACTGCTGAAGTCTACCTTGCAGGATCTTGAGCATTACCTTACTGGCATGTGAAATGAGTGCCACTGTTTGATAGTTTGCGCCACATTCTTTAGTGTTCCCCTTTTTTGGTATGGGGATATAAGTTGATTTTTTCCAATCTGATGGCCATTCTTGTGTTTTCCAAATTTGCTGGCATATAGCATGCATTACCTTGACAGCATCATCTCGCAAGATTTTGAACAGTTCAGCTGGGATGCCGTCGTCTCCTGCTGCCTTGTTATTAGCAATGCTTCTTAAGGCCCACTCAACCTCACTCTTCAGGATGTCTGGCTCTAGCTCACTGACCACACCGTCAAAGCTATCCCCGATATTGTTATCCTTCCTATACAGGTCTTCTGTATATTCTTGCCACCTTTTCTTGATCTCTTCTTCTTCTATTAGGTCCTTGCCATCTTTGTTTTTGATCATACCCATTTTTGCCTGGAATTTACCTCCGATGTTTCTAATTTTCTGGAAGAGGTCTCTTGTCCTTCCTATTCCATTGTCTTCTTCCACTTCCGCGCATTGCTTGTTTAAAAATAATTCCTTATCTCTTCTGGCTAACCTCTGGAATTTTGCATTTAATTGGGCATATCTCCCCCTATCACTGTTGCCTTTTGCTTTCCTTCTTTCTTGGGCTACTTCTAGTGTCTCAGCAGACAGCCATTTTGCCTTCTTGGTTTTCTCTTTCTTTGGGATGTATTTTGTTGCCGCCTCCTGAACAATGCTGTGAACTTCTGTCCATAGTTCTTCCGGGACCCTATCTACTAAGTCCAGTCCCTTAAATCTATTCTTCACCTCCACTGCATATTCCCTAGGAATATTAGTGAGCTCATATCTAGCTGATCTGTGGGTCTTCCCTAATCTCTTTAGTCTGATCCTAAATTGTGCAAGAAGAAGTTCATGATCAGAACTACAGTCAGCTCCAGGTCTTGTTTTTACCGACTGTACAGATGTCCGCCACCTTTGGCTGCAAAGGATGTAGTCAATCTGATTTCAGTGTTGTCCATCTGGTGAAGTCCATGTATAAAGCCTTCTCTTAGGTTGTTGGAAGAGAGTGTTTGTTATGCAGAGTGAATTGTCTTGGCAAAATTCTATCAGCCTATGTCCTGCTTCGTTTTGTTCTCCCAGGCCATGCTTACCTGTAATTCCAGGTGTCATTTGACTGCCCACCTTAGCATTCCAGTCTCCTGTGATGAAAATAACATCTCTTTTAGGCATGTTGTCCAGTAGGTGCTGCAGATCCTCATAGAACTGCTCTACTTCAGCTTCTTCAGCATTTGTGGTTGGGGTGTATATTTTGATCACTGTGATGTTAGATGGCTTGCCCTGAATTCGAATTGAGATCATTCTGTCATTTTTTGGATTGTATCCAAGCACTGCTTTCACCACTTTACTATTAATTATGAAGGCTACTCCATTTCTTCTGTGGTCCTCTTTTCCACAGTAGTAGATCTGGTGGTCATTTGATGTGAAGTGGCCCATTCCAGTCCATTTCAGTTCACTGACACCCAAAATGTCTATCTTTAATCTTGACATCTCAGCAATAACCACATCCAATTTGCCCTGGCTCATAGATCTTACATTCCAGGTTCCAATGGTGTGTTGATCCTTAGAACATCGGATTCGCCGTTCACCACCAGCATCGTCGGCTGCTAGCCGTCCTTTCGGCTTTGAGCTAGCTGCATCATCACGTCTGGGGCTAGTTGAACTCATCCTCTGTTCCTCCCCAGTAGCATTTTGACCATCTTCTGACCTGGGGGTCTCATCTTCCGATGGTATACTGACATTTCTCTGGTTGTACTGATCCATTTAGTTTTCATGGCAAGAATACTGGGGTGGGTTGCCATTACCTTCCCCAGGGATCGCATTTAGTCTGACCTCTCTGTCATTACCTTCCCATCTTGGGTGGCCCTTCACGGTTTAGCTCATGGCATCATTGAGGTGCTCAAGCTCCAGCACCACGACAAGGTAATGATCCTTTGCTGAAGGCCTCAGAACTAATTTCCATGAAAAACGGGAAAACCAAGTAAACTGACAAAGACCTAAGAATTGTTTCAAGGGTCTTCAGTTCTCAGTAGAAATAAGTCAACATTTAAGCAGGATCTTGTGCTAGAGTTTTGATTTTCTTTTTCTTGTGTGATGCTAGTTAAGCTTTATTTTCTCATGTTATTATTCTCTGAACTCAGGAACAGAGTTAGCCTTTTAAGTATCTTCTCAGGTTTTATTCTTTCAAATCCATTGTGTTCTATAATTTTAATTTGGAACTCTTCACCCCATCTCTTCTTTTATGGAGACCTTGGGACAATCAACAAATATTATATTTACTTTTAGATTTTACAACACCTGTTGCCTGCATTTTAAATAAGGCTTTTTATATTACCTTTTTTAAAAAAAATAAATTTGGTTTTGTCTATTTCTTGTGAGATTGGTCTATCATCCCAAGATGGACTAGAATCTCTAGTCATACAGATTTATGTCACATGGCCAGCAAGTTGCAGAATAATAATCTCCTTCTTCTCCTTCTCCTTCTCCTTCTTCTAATACCCCACTAAGGCAGCACAGGTTGTGGGAGCCCTATGCCTCTGAGCTTAGGGACAGAATGCCAGCTCAGGAATTCCCAGGAAGACAGGTACCGATGACAATAACTATCAATCAGCTACACCATTACCAAAGGTGGGGCCAGAGTGTATAAATCCAACAGGCTTCTGGGACAGGAGGTTTGAAATTTCCAACCATGCCATTACAATGATTAATAGATAGGGAGCAAAGGGAAGTGGAGTGGAGCGGAGCTTGTTGTTTATAACTAAGGTTACACGGCAAGGTACCATTAAAGATTTAACATCTAAGCTAAGATGTGTTAGAAATATTGATAAAGTTTCCAAGTTCTGATGTGCATTATGAGATCAAGTTACAATTAGTTTGGTCCATTTTTTTCACATCAAAATTTCTCCTTGGGATCTCTAACACGTGTAGCCTAAGAGACCATATGCCCTAAATCTGAGGTATGGTCTCTCTGAATGGATTTGATACAATAGTGGTTGTGAAAATGTATTGTGGTTAAGTACTGAATTACAACATGTTCTGTGTCTTTTTTTAAGATAGATAGATAGATAGATAGATAGATAGATAGATAGATAGATAGATAGATAGATATTCTTTCAGTTGAAAGAAAATTATTTGGGTTGAGAAATACTTAAAAGTTCCAGATTGGAAGTCTGCATGGCTATGGATTCTATATGCTACATTAGGATGTAGATCTTACAGCCCTCCAGAAGTAGTTGCATTGCCACTATCTCAGCTAGCATGGCCAGTGATAAAGTATTATGGAAATTGAAGACCACCATGTACAGGGCCAAAGTGTTCCTTGCTAGATGGTATATTTGCATGTGAGACTTTGTTTTTTTCACCCATTACACTTAGAAGAATACCAGCCAGAAATGCAATTATTGTTTTTAGATTATCCAAGTCTTTGCAAACTGTGCCTGCATAGTTTTCATTTCATCATGTAGCGATTTCATGTTACTATCCGAAGTAGTTATATTCTTATCCAATGTACAGATATCTTTATGGATAGTTGCCATCTCCCTCTGAATAGAATTTCTGTATATATTTTGGATGATTCAATTACATCTCAGAATGTAATTTATCATGGTTAGACTCCATAAGATTACACATGGTTGTAACTTAGTCAAAAACTGGAGAACAGGCTCTTCCTTAGAAGAAACCCCAATCTCACCCCGTATTGTATCAGAAGTCATAGCAGACTTTTCCAACTAAATATCAAGAACCTAAGCTGCAAGACAGCTTCTTCTTGAGATTTCACTGCGGCACTACTTCTTTTATGGAGGAGGGATTTGGAGCAACCTCACCCACCAAAAGAAGATAAGATTTTCTTTATCTTATGTTTATAAGGAATAATTAAGTCAGGACTTTCTTATCTTAAAATTGTTCTCAAAACCAAATTACATGTAATGAGTTTAAAAGAAAGCAAAGAAATAATGCATCCACTATAGAATCCAATTCATCAAATTAAACAGAACAGAAAAGGCAGCCGTTCAAGTCTCTGTACCACCAGAAGAAGAGAGCAGTGAAAGGGGAAGAGCCACCACCACTGTTGCACAGCAAAGTGACCATGAGTCTTACAAATATTCTTTTTTATAGATGCTTTAGAGTTGTTGTTACTGATTTTTGTTTTGTCCCACTCCATGAGAGGTTCTCCATTTACGGCCTCTAGATTTAGTCTTAGGCAAAGAATGGGAATCCCTGACTACTTTTTTTCTTGCATCCCAGCTATTTGCCATTAATGTATTAATTTGTCCCCCTCCCCCAACCCAATTTCCTGAAAAGATAAGTCTCCCAAGAGAAGGTGGCAGCTTTAACTGCAACTGGGCAACATGTAGTAAGACAGTGAAGCTAGGAAACAAGGATTCCAGAAAATAAAAAATAAATTAAGGGACATTGAGGTAAGGGTGAGGCTGGCATTGGGTACCTAAGAAATTTTACCGTGGAGGGTAAATGTGAAATATTTGCTCTGACAGCTATGCTTATGCGCTGCTCAAGTTCCAAACCTGAATGTAAGTCTGTTAAAAGTGTTTGTAATGTACATTTGTTCTGCGCTCACTTTGTCATCTGGGTTCCAGGGAAGTGCACATATAGCAGCTTTGGGGTTTCAGTTAATAGTTTCATAAGAAAAGGCTAATTAATGGACATATTTCATTTTATGTAAGGAAAGCAAGATTCATTAGATATAAAAACAAGAAGCAGACATAAATAACACTTTGTGTGTATCTGTGAGAGAGAGGGAAAGAGAAAGGGATGTGGCAAGCCACCTTGAGGGATTATATAAGACGAAAGGCAGGCAAATACATACATACATATATATCAATGTATGTGTGGGACTGTTTCACTAAGGCCTGGAGTCATTTTAAAATGCATCAGATAATGGTCTATTTAGTCTGGTGATAGCTCGCAACTAATAAAAGATTCTAATAATCTCCATCACAGTCAGCCGTAAATCCCTTGCATTCTATAGCTCATGTTTGTAAATAGAAGCCCATGTTCAGCCCTCTCATGATCTGCTGACTCTTCCTCTATTTTGCCTCGCCTGTGGCTTGCCTATTTCCATGAAGATTATATGGGTATCTCTCCTCTTCTTACAGTAATACCAGCTGATCTTTTCAATGAGCCTAATGCATCATATATTTTGATGACTGTGGATGTATGGTTCCCATCTGAATATTCACAGAGTGAGAATTTGTTATGCATCCTTCCTAAATGACTGAACTGATTCTATGCTGACAAATACAGAATTATTCCCCTTGTTTAATTTATGCCTGTTTATGTAATCCAAACCATAGAATATATTTCTCTATAAATATAAAATTAAAAATAAAATCAACTGCAAGCTCAGCAGTGGTTTGAATGGTATTCATATTAATTTTGGGAAAGATGGATGGTTATTAAATGTTGAGAAGATAGGCCTAATATGAATAAAAGTATCATAATTTTGCCACCCCTCTGTTAGAAGGCTAAGGTTTATGATGGTGTTCTCTGCAGAACTTTAAGTTCTTATTAATTCACTGTGGCTAAAGTACATAAAACACTGTAAAAAATAAATAAAAATTAATGCTATGTTTTGCAAAATAAAATACTGTGAATTAATACTAGTTGTACCATGTTAATTTATGCACAACAATCAAATCACAGTTTCATGAATATTTGTAGGGAGAAAATAATTTAGAAACATTTTTCCATTTCAAAATCTTAGCACAAGTTTTCAGTAATAACTAAAAGCATTTACCCAAAGAACTGTTTCTGAAATATAGGCATATTTTGACATTTACTACAGTTGGGAACTAATTATAGATTTTATTGACTGAGTGGTTTTATTTTATTTTATTTATATTTCAAAAGTGACTTTAAATGGCTTACAAATGGTTAAAACTATAAAAACAAAAAACAAAAAAATCCCAAATAAATCCCAATAAAATCCCAATAAACATCCAAAACTGAATAAACAAGGCCAACTGCAGCATATTAACATTCAAGACCTTTCAATTCTGGATGGGTCCACGCCATGTTCTGGCCAAATTGGAGGAATTGGGGGAAAGGCCAGATTTCCAGGGCCTTAAGGAAGGTCAGCACAGTCATAGCCTTTGGAACCCTGGGGAAAATGCTGTTCCTTTAGGTAGACACTCTAACAGAGAAGGCATATCTTACAGGTCTCACCAGATGACACTGTTGCATAGAAGGGAATCTCAAACATGCCTAGTCTGCTGGATCTCATGGGACAAGCAGATCTGATCTGAGATATGCAGGATGGAGACAGACAGACAGGACATGCAAAATAACTGTTCAAAGATTTCTTACAGCAGATGAGGGAATTATTTAATTTAAAAAATTCTAGATTGATCAGAAAGTGACTGAATATCTTAACTGTATAGTTGTCAATTGCTATATTTGGAAATGAAACAAAGTTCAAGAAAGTGAATAATTAGGCTGTCCTTCATCTGGATATATCTAAACCTAAAGTACCTCTGGAAAAGAATAAAAGGAGATGCAAAGAGCTAGGATCCATTTTACAAGAATACCACAGCAATGTTAGGCACTCAATGGAAGTTTTAAATGTGAAGTTTTAAATCTTGTATTTAGCCTGTATATGGGAATTACTGAAACTATATGCCTCTATGTCTCAAAAATGCCAAACACTTCTGGTGCCAGAGGAAATGGAATTTTGCATTAATCACTGGGACAGGTGATCCTTTGGCTTAACTTTTCAAGTCACTGCCTGCCATATACGTAACTCTCTTCTCAGCTTCAGTCATGCAGATAAATTATTAATGAACTATAAATGTGTTATTACATATATAGGTTTGTCATTCATGTATCTTAAGTAAGCTATATCCATTCAATGATATAGTATTGTCATTGTCTCTTATCAAAAGAGGTGCAACATTTATAGCAAACAAGGCTTAAATGCTTGACAAATAAATGTACAGTTACACTGTTTAATTGAAAGCAGTGTGTTCTAAAAGCATATGCATATTTATATCTTGTACCTCATTATTTATGCTTCAGAATAATTATATCAAAGCTGTCAACCTGGGTCAAACTTTTACTCTTTCTATTTTTTAACAACAAAAAAAAAACATGTTAATGACTATATCCATATAGCTGTTTATTCCTGCAGCAACAACTCATCACTCACAGAAATCTTTTTTTTTCCTCCTTGCTAGAAAAGTAATCATTGACTTTCTTCTTCCAAGTTGTAATCCTTTCAACTCTCACAACTGTACAGGTGGTCCTCAGTTAACAACCACACATTCAGCAACCATTAAAATTTATGACAGCACTGAATGAGTGGTACTTACAACCAATCCTCAAAGTTCTGGCCGTTGCAGTGCCCCCAGAGTCATGTGATTGCAATCCAGGCACTTGGCAACCAGCCTACATTTCCAACCGTTGCAGTGTCCTGCGGTCAAGTGATCACCATTTGTGACCTTCTGTCCTGACTAAGCAAGAAACACGCTGAGACAAGGAAGAAGTCTCTAGTGCTTTATTTTTGCTATAGTATACAGAAAATCCTACCAAAATGAAGAAGTGTGGGAAAACCCAGACAGGTAAACCCCCAAAAGTCAAGGTGGGTCTGTTCTGTGTCTCTTTGAATGACAGCTCAAACTCTCTAAACTACGCATGCGTTTTCCCCCCTGGATAGGGGCCCCTTCCTGCTCACCATCCGTACTCATGACACCCCTCCTGACAGCTTCCCACAAGCAAATGCAATGGGGAAGCCAGCAGGAAGTCAGAAGTTGCAATCACGTGACTCGCTTAAAGATTCACAGTGATTCACTTAACGATGGTAACCAAGGACTCCCAGAACTGCTGTCACTAAGCAGTGCAGTCACATGACATTGCAGTTTATGACCATGTCGCTTAGGGACAGATATTCCAGTCCAATTACCATTATTAAGCGAGGACTACCTGTAATTTGTTTAAATAAAATCAGCCCACTAAGAGATTGGTTCAATACAATACATATGAGAAATCCCCCCTATGTAACACTTAGCTTCCTTCTACTTTAGTAAGAGGTACCAACACTGTATTCAGTGCAATGCAATCTTTCTGAACTACCCTCCTCCTTTATAAACCCACAGATACCAATACTCACAAGTTTGTTTCTTTTCAAATGCTTATGAACTCAGACCCCTGCTGATCACTTTCTAAAAGGTTTATATGATTCCTCATATAAAGTCTCTTCTGCAGGCAACAGATATGCACGTGATTTCAGATTTTGGTGGCGCTGTGGGTTAAACCACCGAGCTGCTGAGCTTGCCAATCGGAAGGTCGGCGGTTCGAATCCGTGTGACGGGATGAGCTCCCGTTGCTAGTCCCAGCTCCTGCCAACCTAGCAGTTCGAAAACATGCAAATGTGAGTAGATCAATAGGTACTGCTTCGGCAGGCAGGTAACGGCGTTCCGTTTAGTCATGCCGGCCACGTGACCATGGAAGTGTCTACGGACAAATGCCGGCTCTTCAACTTTGAGACGGAGATGAGCACCGCCCCCTAGAGTCAGACACAAATGGACTTCATGTCAAAGGAAACCTTTACCTTTACCTTACCCTAAATTTAGAACAGGTTAGTATAATGCTTACATCTTTGTTTTGTGTTTCTCATTTTACAAATGTGGTTTTCCTATTAATTTGGGTTCTTGAGCTTGGGAGCTGGGTTATCCAGCTTTCTTCTATCTCTAGATTATGCAGTCTCATGACCAAGTCTCTTCTCAAAGGCTTGCTTCTTCCTTCCACCTTAACAGTTCTCTCATACCTAAGGTCAACACTAATGTCTATTGTCAACTGTTTGACAATATATATTATATTCACTGGTGAAAGATAGGAAGAATAGTTTCATTTTTGCTCCCTCCCTTCTAAGATGCAGGCATCTCCCTAGAAATTGATTAATGCCTGAGCAAGACTGATCTGAACCCATGAACATATCTGCACCAAGTTTACACATCACTGATACCATAAGCAGGAACAGGTTATTTTATGGAATGCAAAGATTTGTCATAGGACTCTTAAGATTTGATATGGGGAGAAAGAATAGACTACTGTTGTGTTAAAATGGGGAACATAGCAATTGGAGGAAATTATGGAAGAAGCTACCGCTGGAATTGAAACAAGTCCCTTCTTACAGTTCAGGAGAGGCTCAAAGCATACAGTGTTTCATTTATAGGTCTTTTAAATCTACTTTGAGTTTTGTTATTTATTTATTCATTCATTCATTCATTCATTCAATTAATATAGCTACACATCTCACATACATAACTATATATGTGCTACTTTTAATGCTGCTTTTATGAGTGCTTTTATTGTATATATGTAAGCCACTGCAGTTGTATGAGAATGGAGATATACAATTCTTCCAAATGAATGCATGAATGAATGAACAAATAAATGAATATAAATTTCAGATAAGGAAATCACCACAGAAACATCCATATTTGTGAAACCAGTACTGTTGAACTGAACCATTTGCTGTGCAACAAAAAGTTATACCAAGATGGTAGCTTTTGTGTTGAATTATCTGAGTTACTATCTGGAGAAAATTGCAGAATCAGTTCCTCAAAAAAGTAGGAAACACCAAACTTTGTGTAAGTACCTAATTCTCATTCCACAAAGTATAATCAAGCTTGGTATATCCTTATTTCAAAGTGCTCATTAAAACATGGTATTTAAAAGGCATGAATGACTTTAATCAAGCTCTCATTTCTATTATTTTTATGCTTAAGTTCTCAGTGGGAATGTGCTGGTACAATGTTCAGATCCCAAGCTGTGAAAATCCGTTAAAATCTCACCTTATTGGGGACTGCTGCCCTACACACTCATATGTGGGGTAATTTATTTTTTCCCTGAAATTTATTTTGATGCATTTCTGGATTTGAGAACTGATAAAAGTCTTCCCTGCCCAGACCAGCTCAAAACAATTTACTGCATAAGGCAAAGGGCCAAAAAGAACTCAGATTGTTGTTCATAGGCTAACAGTAGAGTCTTTCTTCACATCTTGATTAGATTTGTATTTGGAAGCTGGTTGGCATTTGGAAGTATAATTGACTCAATTGTACATCTTGTTGCAAGTTTTTCAAGGGCTTTACCCTAAAATATAACAAAGGTATAATTTGAACAGAACACAAATTTCCCTCCAAAGAGATTGTGATAAGGTTGTCTGGCCAGGCTTCACAAACATTAATGATTGACTTACAAGGTTGCAATTTATTTTGAATTATTCTATAAATTTATAAATGTTGAAGTGAGGATTATGCCTTTGTGGCAGGTGGAAGCTTAAAGACACTCTAAAAAATACATATTTTAAGCAGAAATTACTTAATTATAAGAGTCATGCATGGCTATAATTCATAGCTTCACAATTATGCTGTTCCTCATGGTAAGTGAATTCAGAGGTTTCTGCGGTGGGAGATGTGGCAAATGTCAAAGTGAGTGTCATGCTGACTCACACAAACTCAGCATCTTTTGTGCATTCATCATAACATCACATGCGTGTACAAAAAAAGTGGAGTTTGCACCACACTGCTCAGTTTGTCATTTTGATGAAATTGTTGAATTTGTAGATGTCTCTGAAACGGTCTATTATTTACTTCTGGTGCAGGTATAAAGTAGCAATTGTCCATTAAAAAAAAATTAAAACACTAAACTGGAATACTAGCTCAACTTTTGGTGAACAGAGTCTTCTTCTCTCTGACACACTCTAATTTATGGGAGTGATGTGCCATCAGTCCCTGATTATTCATGTGAGACATGTTGGATGTCTTGATGGTTTTTGACAGCAGATGGTGGCAACAGAATGGTAAAACCTGATGACACAAACATTATTGTGCTATATCTAATTACACTGAGCACTTTAGCATCACAAGCTAGAATCAAGGGCACTCATGTCTGCAGAAAAATAAAATCAATTGGAAATTTGTGCTGAGGTCTGGATCTAGTTATGATGTCTTTTAAGGTATATTAGAATTTATATTGGTTATGCCCCCAGCTTTCCACTCTGAGATCCAATGGGTCTGTTACCAAAATGTCAACCAGACCCACAATTGGAATATTGCAATCAATATTTGCTCTCTCTTTCAACAGTCTAGGCATTTCAAAGGTAACAAGCAAAGCATTATAAGATCTACTGAATTGCCATCTATTGTGTTTTCTATTTTCATTTTCTATTGAAATTCCTGGTACACACCTAGCTGCAAAGTCTGAAGAAGCAGCATATTCATATTACTATACTGCCATATTTCTTTGTTAAACTATATTCCAGGTCAAATAAAAAGTAATGCAATTAACCAGTGCTTAATTGCATTACTTGTTTACCTGACCTGGAATAAAGTTTGATTTTATATTTCACTTTCAAGATAAATGCTATATTCAGATAAAAGTAACTGTTGTTTTCACTAATTCTGATTGAAGTGTGCAATACAGCATACTTACCTTCTTCCAGTAAAAAATGGATCATCCACTGAAAAGCAAATGTTATTGCAGTTTCATTTTTTTATTCCTGAATGCATCATTTCTACCTTGAGCAGTTCAACTTCTGCTTGCTTATATCAAATATTTCCCTTTGCTGTCTTGGCTATCCTTTTGCATAGGAGCAAGAAATGTCCTATTTTTCATAGAAAACTAAGTAAAGATGCCACAGCACTGCAGTGTCTAACCTCATTATGTTGTGTAATAAATACAGGTGGTAGAATCTAAGTGAAGAACCAGAGAAAACATGTTTGAGAAGCAAATACGTTAATGGGTCAGATCAGGAACCTAATCCCTGGTTAGCTGTTAAGCAATAACAATCTATTTACCTGTCCATAAGGAGGACACGATTGCATATCCCAATCTTGTCTTGCCCATTTATGATTTGACCATACTGAGCAGAAAAATATGGATCTAGGGAATCTCCCTTCTACATTCCCCACCTGAATGGGGGAAGGAGGTAGGAGTCTGCATGATCCACAGCCTTTGTATGCCAAGTTCCTGTTGAAGCAAAAGTTGATAGATTCTCCTTGAGACTTGGCTGTCAAACAAAGCAAAGTTGGGTTACCAAAGAGTGGGGCCAAATGCTAATTATATGAGCGAGAGGTATATTTATTTAATGCTTGAGCACTAGTCTGACTATTCATAAAGGCATTAGGATGAGACACGTGTAGTTTGTGTGGGTCAAGGAGGACATTTTTAAAACTTTGTTTTTTGTTTATTTATTTAACAAATGTATACTTCAATCAAAGGGATTCTTGGCAGTTTATAGCAATTAAAAACATAAAACAAAAGCAATTCCTATGAAAACATGATCTCAAAATTTAGAGCCATAGAACCAGCCAGAATATCCAAAATAATCAAAACTTAAGGAATATGCTACATTTTAAAGAAGGAAATCCTTTTACCTGTAGGCCTTCTTAAAAATCTAATGGTCATTCTGTACTAAAATGCTGCTTCTTACAGTTCAGGCAGCTGAAAATGGGGTAATCTTGAAGTTCCTCACAGGGAGATACAAGACTAAAGTTTGATCTCTGGACTAGTCTTTACTGAAAGGTAAAAATATAGCAGCAGTGTTACAACTGGTTGAAGGTAGGAATTTGGAGACAGTGTTACTACATAAAAGTAAGATGAATAAATAGACCCATGTCTGTACTTCAGATATTCTTCATCAGCCAGCCCATTTATAACCAGCTTATTGTCATGTCCCCCGTTGTGATGTATACACACATCACAACGGGGAACATGCCTTTCTGGTGAAGGGGAGGGGGGAGGAAAGAATCAGTGCTAATCCCATAAGCACTGAAAGACAATACAGACAAAAGGACAAAGGAGCCATACCTTTGCCCTGACCCGGGAAGCCATCATCCCATCTCCCTGACAGCTCCGCATTACCACGGGGGACACACCTGCTCCGGACACAGGAAGAGGACAGAGGTAATCAGCGCTAATCCCCCTGATTGCCCATCGAGACTCCGGAATCGCCCCCTGATCGCCCATCGAGACTCCGGGTTCACCGTTGGTCAAGACTTTGGGACAATGGGGGGTGGGGAAGAATCAGGTCTGCACCGCAGGTATTTACCAGGTACCTCGCACACCATGTGCTCATTCCCGTCTTTCTCTGTGTCTGCATTCTATTCTTAATAAACCAGATATCCTTAGCCCTGGCTGGTGAGTCTGTGTTTTTTTTCAAATAAGGCAACCATCACATAAAGACGGGAATCCAATTTTTTTTTTTTCCGCTAGCACCATTCCAGGTTTCGTCTGTGAGGGATCAAAGCTGGTGATGGAAAGAGTCAACCCACGAAGAGGTGGCTACCAGAGGACTGGCAACGGGGCACCTGACTCCACGGCACGGGCAATCGGTGAGAAACCTATTCCCAGACGGTACGAAATCCAGGAGGGTTTGAGATTAAGCTCGGAGGAGGAAGAGGCCGGGAGGAGCAGGACACCCGAAGCCACCAGAGAGTCGCAGGGTGAGTGGGTCATCCTGGACAAGATGCCGGGATCCCTGCCAGGGACGCTCGGGGCATCTAGGAAGCCATGGGACCTGCTGTCATCGACGATCGCAGGAGGCGTTGGAAGGCGCCAGATCGGACGAACCGAGAGAGGCTCCCAAACAGCTGAAAGGCTGAGGATAATGGAGGCGAGGCTGGAGTCAATCAAACAGCTGTTCCTGAGATGGTCGGTGGCATGGGCATCCCAAGGAAGGGGTGAGGTGGAACCAGGTACCAGAAGTGCATCACCCCCCCTCCCACTCCTGAGACGCGACAGCCGGAGAGAGGAAGGAGATGGCAGGAGGCTGAGGCAGCGCCGGGCAGAGTTCACCTTGCGGAATCCGCCAGGAGGTCATCTTCCCCCCTCCCACTCTGGAGACATGATCGCTGGAAAGAGGCTGGAGCCGGCATGAAACTGAGGCAACGCCGCCCGGAGTCCGGCTTAGGGAATCCCCACACCGAGGCCGGAGAACCCCAGGAGCCCAAGGTATGCCCAGATGACCAGATGTGGTTTGGAGCCCACCAGGAGCGGGGGTGAAAGACTTTGGGGTCAAATTCGATGGGGACCCAGCAACATTATCCTTCTTCCTAACAAATGCCAAAAACTACATGGAAGAATTTGGGCCATATTTCCACTCAGAAAAGGGCAAAATTAATGCCATTGCTAACAAACTTAAAGGAAGGGTGGCTGACTGGTATGTGCAGCTATGCCAGGCAGAAGCCCCAGAGCTGGATGATTTCGACGAGTTCCTCTGGGCACTAGATCTGCACTTCAGAGACCCCTTAGAAAAGGAGAGAGCGAAGAGATCCCTAAGGGGAATCAGCCAAGGGCAACAATCTGTAGCAGATTATGCCATGGAATTTAAAGCACTGGCTGGAAAGGTGGTGGACTGGTCGCAGTCTACCCTAATTGAACGTTTCAAAGAGGGCCTGAACTTGAACGTTCTGAGGTGGGCATTATGCAGAGATGACCCAAACACTCTACACAAGTAGATACTGCTGGCCGGTAAGGCGGAAAATGCCCAGGAAACCTTCCTACAAGCCAAGAGAGTAGCGCAATAAGCAGCGACGGTAAAGGGACCCCGAACCACTGCAGGACCGGTGAGGCCAACATCCCAACCCTGGAGAGAGGAGAGGGAGTGACGGTTCGCCAAGGGGCAGTGTCTTCATTGTGGGAAAGAGGACCACAAAGTGGCGGTGTGCCCGAAAACAAAGGCAGTTGACAGGCCAGGAAAAATGCCTGGCAAACCACCCGTAGGGCCCCAAAAGATGCCAGTGGCCAGGGGAGAGATCGGAACAAAAGAACTACCTTACTCCAGTGAAGAGGAGGAGAATGACCAGGAAGAACTGGCGGGAAATGCCAGTCACCTGCCCTGAGAAGCGCCAGAGGGCAGGTGGAGGAGGAGAATGGGTGCAGTGACATGTGGGTGAGTGCCAACTGTCCCACCCTGTACGTAAAAGTTAAGTTCAACTGAGAAGTCAGTTGAAGTCTGGGCCCTAATAGACTCGGGCTGTTCTAGGTGCCTAATGCACCCAGACGTGGTTGCCGATTTAAATCTCCGCTGCTTTCCACTTCAGCACCACATAGTGTTCACGCAATTGGATGGCTCGGCAGCGGGAGGGGGCCCAGTCACCCAATTCACCGGAGAAGTGGTGATGCAGTTAGGCAGCCACCGGGAGAGACTGAAATTTGTTGTGGCACCAGTGGGCCACCCTTTAATCATCTTAGGCATTCCGTGGCTGGTATGAAGGAACCCTTACATAAATTGGGAAACCAGGACGATCAAGTTTGCAGACGGCTTTTATCAAGCACCTACAGGGGACCGAATTCCCCATGCTGCAGTGGGGAGGGCAGCGTCTACAACCACACATCTGGCTGCAGCGGCCCTGGAAGGCTTGCCGGACAGGTACACTGAGTTTGCAGATGTGTTCGGGGAGAACGAAGCAGACAAACACCCACCCCACAGAAAGACTGACTGTGCGATAGAACTGGTCCCCAATGCACCCTTGCCAAAGCCAAAAAATTATGCAATGACCCAGAAAGAACTGGCAGCATTGCGGGAGTTTGTGGACAAGAACTTAGCACGAGGCTTCATCGAGCCTGCAAACTCGCCAGTTGGAGCCCCAGTGTTGTTCAGAGAAAAAAAGGATGGGACATTGAGACTCTGTATGGACTACCGTGGATTGAATGCGGTTTCCATATCAAACAAATATCCCTTGCCCCTAATCAAAGACATATTAGCACATCTGGCGAAGGGGAAAATATTCTCTAAACTGGACTTGCAAGAAGCCCATTTCCACATACGCATATGGGAGGAGGATGAGTGGAAGACGGCTTTCAATTGCCCACTGGGATCATTCCAATATAAAGTATTACTGTTTGGTTTGGCAGGGGCACCAGGGGTATTCATGCAATTGATCAACGAGGTCTTGCACGAACACTTGTTCAAGGGGGTCCTTGTGTATTTAGACGATGTATTGATATATTCTGAGACTGAAGAGGAGCACGAATGCTTGGTTAAGCAGGTGCTCAGGAAACTCCGCAAAGCCGAGCTATTTGCCAAGCTCCCTAAGTGCGAGTTTCATAAATCTCAGCTAGATTATCTGGGTTACAGAATCTCTGAGAGGGGCATCGAAATGGACCCTGGGAAAGTCCAGGCCATCCTAGCATGGGAGCGCCCACGCACTAGGAGGCAACTACAAAGTTTTCTGGGATTTTCTAATTTTTACAGGGGGTTCATCAAGGGACTAGCGGAAATCATTTTGCCCCTAACTAATTTACTCCACACCAAGGGTTTGGTAGACACGTGCAAGGCACAAAAACTGGGAGCACTACTTAACTGGACACCTGAATGCCAAAGGGCTTTTGATCATCTCAAAAGCCTGTTCACAGCTGAACCAGTTCTACAACACCCCAACCCCACCAAGCCCTTTGTAGTCCAAGTAGATGCCTCTGATTTCTCAATTGGGGCGATCTGCTTCAGCGGGATCCAAATGATCAGCTGAAGCCCTGCGCGTACCTCTCCCGCAAGTTCTCCAAAACAGAACGGAGATGGCATGCATGGGAGAAAGAGGCTTTTGCCGTCAAAGCTGCCTTAGAAGCATGGCGACACCTCCTGGAAGGGGCCACTTGCCCCTTTGAGGTCTGGACAGACCACAAAAACCTGGAAGCGCTCAGTACCCTGAAACGCCTCAGCCCCAAGCAGGTTCGCTGGGCTCAATTTTTCAGCTGCTTTAATTTTCAGCTGAAGTTAATACCGGGAAGAAAGAACTTCTTAGCTGACGCTCTCTCTAGGTGGCCCCAGGATGCCAGTCAGGCATCAGACATCATAGGTACTGTGTGGACCAACACAGAGCTGGGTTGCCAAGCTGTCACGTGAAGCCAAACGGGAACGCAGTGTACTCCAGCACAACCGCCCGCAAGGGGAGGGAGCCGCATGTCAATTTCATCGCAATTGCAACAGCAGTTCATACAAGCCTTAAAAACGGATACATGGTTACAAACCAATAAAAACAATGTTTCTTTTGAAAACGATTTGGCCTGGAAACAAAATAGCTTGTACGTGCCGGAGCAATTGCGAGCAGAGGTTCTGAGACATTCTCATGATGACAAAATGGCAGGGCACTTTGGCTTCGTAAAAATGTTACATCTGGTAAGGCGACAATTCTGGTGGCCTACACTTAGGAGGGATGTAAAAGATTATGTCGCTGCTTGCCCTACGTGTGCTATGGCCAAGCGAAAAGTGGGCAAGTCCCAGGGACTATTGCAGCTGGTGGCAAGCCCCTCCTGCCCTTGGGAGGAAATCTCGATGGATTTCATCGTAGACTTGCCACCCAGCCAGCGGAAAATGGTCATCTGGGTGGTTAAGGACTACTTTTTGAAACAGGCCCATTTTATTCCATGCACCTCCATTCCCTCCGCTCAACAGCTGGCACGCCTCTTTTTAAATCACATCTACAAATTACACGGTACCCCCTCCCGCTTGGTCACAGATAGGGGTACACAATTCACTTCACAATTCTGGAAAGAATTTTTGAAGTTGATTGGCACCAAGCAGGCATTGCCCACACAGACGGCTCTACGGAAATCCTTAACTCCACCCTGGAGCAATTTTTGCACTCCTTTATAAGCTACCAGCAAGATAATTGGGTAGACTTACTCCCCTTTGCTGAGGTGGCATACAACAATGCAGTGCACCAGAGCACGAGCCACACCCCCTTCCGGGTAGTCTATGGACGAGACTTCGTCCTGATCCCGGAGTTGCCACAGCCAGCTGCCCCGCCTTGTTCCCCAGATGACTGGGCTGCTCAGCTAGCCAACATTTGGCCAATCATTCAGCTGGCTCTCTCCGAAGCCCAAGCAACCTACAAGCGTTACGCGGACAACCACAGGGCTGCGCAGCCAGACTTCAAAGTCGGAGATAAGGTCTACCTCTCCACTAAATTCATTAAGTCTCCGCAGCCCTCAAAGAAGTTAGCCCCCAAGTTCATTGGCCCTTTTCCAATAGTGGAAATAATCAACCCGGTAAGTTTCAAGTTAGAATTGCCACACAACTTGAAACACATACACCCGGTGTTCCATTGTGCCTTACTGAAACCGGCTACCTCTTCAAAGTGGCATAACAAAACCCTCCCGCCTCCTCCCATCATGATCGATGGGCAGCAACACTTTGAAATAAAGGAGGTCCTAGATTCCCGAAGGCTACGGGGCACCCTTCAGTACCTGGTCCGCTGGAGACATTTCCTCCACCCTGAGTGGGTGCATGCCCAGGATGTCTCAGCACAACGGCTAGTCACATGCTTCCATGCAGCATATCCTTCCAAATCGGCACCTTGAAGTGTTTTTTTGGGGAGGCAGTATGTCATGTCCCCCGTTGCGATGTATACACACATCACAACGGGGAACATGCCTTTCTGGTGAAGGGGAGGGGGGAGGAAAGAATCAGTGCTAATCCCATAAGCACTGAAAGACAATACAGACAAAAGGACAAAGGAGCCATACCTTTGCCCTGACCCAGGAAGCCACCATCCCATCTCCCTGACAGCTCTGCATTACCACGGGGGACACACCTGCTCCGGACACAGGAAGAGGACAGAGGTAATCAGTGCTAATCCCCCTGATCGCCCATCGAGACTCCGGAATCGCCCCCTGATCGCCCATCGAGACTCCGGGTTCACCGTCAGTCAAGACTTTGGGACAATGGGGGGTGGGGAAGGATCAGGTCTGCACCATGGGTATTTACCAGCTACCTCGCACGCCATGTGCTCATTCCCGTCTTTCTCTGTGTCTGCATTCTATTCTTAATAAACCAGATATCCTTAGCTCTGGCTGGTGAGTCTGTGTTTTTTTTCGAATAAGGCAACCATCACACCTTGTCTACACTTTGTATCGCAACTGATAAAGAATAATTTGCAGGATTACAAAATAGAAACCAAAAATATACTATAAAATTACATAAGGCACTGAGAAGGTACAATACCAGAACATTCAATGGTCTTATTCACACATCTGTCCAGCTGTTATATCTACCTTGAATCCCACTTGTTACAGCTGATGGGAGTTTGGTACAGAGCAATAATGGTACAAAGCTGCTAGCAAGCTACAAGTATTTCATATCCTGATGACTTAAAATATTTAAAGGCAGATGTATGTAACACAGGTTGTGAATTGGTAAACTGGAAAATATGGCAAAACCCAGTCACATATTGTTGGTGACAGGTTATACAATTTTGTTTCTAAGATATGGATTCATGAATTGATATATTTCACTGTTTTATTTTTACTCTGAAGAAGTTATAATAAACTATGTGAAATAATAAAGGGTTTGTGTGTGTGCCTTCGAGTTAGTTTTTGACTCTTGGCAGCTACCTGAACTAGTCCCTGCAGTTTTCTTGGCAAGGTTTTTCAGAAGTGGTTTGCCATTGCCTCCTTCCTAGGGCTGAGAGAGAGTGACTGGGCCAAGGTCACCCAGCTGGCTTTGTGCATAATACAGGACTAGAACCCACATTCTCCCAGTTTTTAGCCTGGTACCTTCAGCACTACAGCAAACTCAATAAAGGATTGAGAATGATAAAAGAAAATAAATATATATAATGGCAAAATAATATTTATATAATAATAGCTGTATAAGAATATCCCTGGAAATGGAGTTTTAGTATTTTTAGTTATTTATTTCAGTCCTCTAAAACTGAAGGAAATATCATTTCATACAACTTGACCAGCATATTATTTTATGAAAAACCACCATCTATATAAAGCTTATGTAACCCATACACTAACCCCAAGCTGCAAGAATGTTATGATATAATAACCTAATTATGTTAAGCATAGCAATTTGTATGTTATGTTTTCTTTTTAAAATTCTCTTCGGCTCATACAATTTAAAAGATAAGGTCCAGGGGAAGATAATAACAATATACTATTCAAATTGCAATGTTACATCCAAATATACTATTTGGGAATAAAGTTTAAAAAAAACATCATTATCAATACATAGATTAACAGCAAAAAGCAAAGGAGTGAGGTCATTTTTTATTCTGCTGATATTAGATATAATGCTTTACTCTTTCTGTATTCTGCAGATAAGCAGGAACAGTCTTAAGAGCACTGAGCAACCTGCATGCATACAGCTTGAAACACTAATAAGTATAATACCATAAAATGCATGGCAGCAGCATCTGCTTATCGGTTTGTCATTATTAGTGTTTTCCATTTACTAACTTCAAGAACAAACGCTCAAGTGTCTATCTGAAATAGAGAATTTTACAGTAAAGAATTCATCAGTCAGTTGGTTCCAAAATCTTCTATCTGTGAAAGAAAGGAGTTTTGCCTGAGAGAAGAAATAATTCTGGTGGGATGGGGAGAGACACCTTCTATCAGAGAAGTTGCCTGTCTTTCATGAAAGGAAACCTTTGGATCCAGCCTATAGAAAGCTTCCATTTGTGAGAAAGAATAGGACTTCAGATGATACGTTTTTGGTTATATCCAATAAATACATGGAGAGAAGATCCAAATAATTAAATGTGGTCAAGAAAAACAATTTGTGGAATGTTTGCAAAGTTTAAATCAATGTAAGTTATTTTGCTGCATTGAAGTAATATATGGCAGGGGTGACTGCAGGGGGTTAAAATGTCAAGATGGTAGCCACAACCATGCAATTGTAAACATGCACCCTCTTTTTAAGTAGGTCATGCCCTGCAGACACCCCAAATATTGGTGTGTTTTGGGAAGCCAGTCACAATAGTGTTGCATCATTCTGGCATAATTAACCTTGGCTAATCTCAAAACCTGCTAAAATGAGTTAGATTTGACTAGTACTTGGAAAACACTAGGGAATTCTAGGACTGTAGGCTAGACTGGGATAATTAAAAAAACAACTGAGAAGAAAGCAGAGATTGTCACTTTCATATTGTTCTCCCCCCCAAAAAGGCAAAGTTGTATCCAGGTGGTGACCAGTCAAAGTCAAACTTGAGGGAAATATTACCTTTTACTATTTTAATGTTTAAAAGCTTTCTCTGTTTTTATTACTCAATTGAAGGTTGATGCAGAATTCATGCATGTGTGTGTGTGCGCATGTGCATGCGTGAGACAGATTCTTCATATGAAGTACCTTTAGTGAAAGCTAGCAGTTCTGAGATGGTTGCACACTTCCAAGCATCATCCTTTTTCACAAAACTGCAGAAAATGGATTTCTCAAGAGATTGTCTACATTTGGATCTTCTCAGTTATAGCACATGGTGTTGCTACCATCACTCTCTGAATCAGAGAACGAATTCCTGGCAAGAACCTCTATCTGCCCAGATCTGAAACTGCAAAATTAGACAAGTATGCCCTTTAAAAGTCCAGGCAGTTCCTCCAGAAGAGCTGATCACATTACAGACCATGACTGTGTATGTATGCTGGAGACAACAGGGAAGAATGGCAGCTGGCAGGATTGGCTGAGTGGGGTTATCTAGAGTTCCAGCTGCTTTCTTTCCTATTGGGTCTTCCTTGAATTTGCCTGCCATGTCTGATTTATTTCCTTTCCCTGCCCAGATTTGATTGTTACTGATTACCTTTTCTTTCTGCATAAAAATAATGACAATCACTTCTATGCACCCAAGATAGTCAGAATATGGTATAATTTTCTATTCATAATTATTGTTCATTATTATTTATTATGAAATATTTGTGAATTGTGTCTGAATTCCAATTAAATTGTGCAAAAATCCTTACAGTGTCCTTTCTTCAAAGCAAGTAAAAAAATTCTCAGTGGACAGTGATGGCAAAATATTGAGATAAGATAAAAGGGGCTAAGAAAAGGATTATGTTTCATACATCCTTCACCTCACCCTTTTCAACTTTCTGTATGGATTCTCTGCCATTCCCATTTCTTTTTTCCAAAATGTTTTATTGTTAGAACATACTTGTCACATAGACAGTACTCAACATCAGAACAAGTATATAATATATACAGAACACATTTTAAAATCAGACAAATCCAAATGTTCATCTCCTGCCATAAAAGGAAATACAAAATAACTTATGTAACTCTCACATGATGGGAGAATAGATGAATGGCTCATTCCTTTATTATTCATTTTCATTTCTGACCAAGTCAACTTTGTTATTTTTGTTCAGTTTGACACAGTCCTTACTCTCCATAGAATTTCTATTTTTGTAGGACCATCTGTTATTTTCTTTCTTCTGGCAATTTCTATTTTTGCCATCGTTATTATACCCAAAACAATTCCACAACATCCACAGCTACAAAATCTTTCACATTCAATTCCTAATACACAGTTTTCACCTATTCACATTTTCCATCTTCCTGTCACATTTATTTGTTAACTCTGTATGTTACAAATTATTCCTGTCTTCCACAAATCAGTTATTGCTGTTGATATTACACTAATTATCCTAAGTCCTCTACCATAAATTATATCCATGAATAAACAATACTTCTGAAATGTCATATAAATATGAGAAAAAAATACAACTATTAGCCAGTAGGTAGAATTACAGAGTTGCAACGGGAAATTTACATAGATGAGTCCAACCCCCAATCAGTACAGGAATCCAAAATAAAACACTGCCATCAGATGGCTCTCTGGCCTCAGTTTGAGATCTTCCAGGGAAAGGAAGCTCCCCATTATCTGCATAACTGGTTCCACTACCAAGCTGTTTTTACTAGAATTCAGTCAGAACCTGCCATCCTATAACTGACATCCATTACTCCATGTCTTGTTCTCTGGAATGATAGTGAATGGGCCTTGAGTTGACAACTTATGTGATATCCTTTCATACATTTGAAGATGCTATCATATCTCTACTCAGTGAATTTGCATAGATTACCAATTCTTATCCTAACCTGCTCACATTTTATTACTTAAATAAATTAGGTGGAAGATAGTGTTTACCATCTTGAAGGTTTCTTTGGAGAACTTTAAAATAAAAAAAACCTGATGTTGAATAGACATATTCAACATTGGACAATACATTGTTGTAACTGCATTTATCTGTGTTAATATGTATATATAAATATAGCTACATTTTTCTTTGTGAATTTTGAAATGGAGAAGAAATAATATTTGGCCTTTGGGAAAGTAATAATTCTAATATTGAACAGAAAACTATTTATTTACCCTCTACTTGTAAATCTGATTTTTTTTACAGTTGTATTAGTAATAAATGTACAACTGAGAACAATTTTATAGATTTCAAAATATTTTGATAAGTCACTAAAAATCTAAAACAGTTTGTCATCTGCTTATTTTAAAAAAATATATTACATAAATTAATATTTATGTAATGTTACATAAATAACATTATTGTTGATGGTAATTTTTCTGAATTAATCTACTATCTAAAAGTAGATAGTATTCAGAAATCTCTGAATAGCTAATTGAGGTCTGCTATTTCTGAGAAATAGCTGATAAAAATTTGTAGATTCAGACAAAGTTATGTACAACCAATAACCAATAATATTTCAATAGCTGGAATTGGATATTCATTTCATTGACTGTTACTGGGAAAGTTTAAAGAGCTAGATTAATTATTTTCTAATAGAAGAGCATATCTGTAGCTCAGGGTTGATGGCCTAACAGTCAGGAATCACACTGAGATGAGGAATAGGTCTCTAGTGTTTATTACTGCTACATAAGACAGAAAATCCTAACAAACTGAAGAAGCGTGGGAAAAACCCAGACAGATAAACCCCAAAAGTTAAGGCGGGTCTGATCTGTGTCTCTTAGAATGGCTGCTTAATTCCTCAGTACTACGCATGCGTTTTCCCCCCTGGATCGGGGCCCCCTCCTGCTCGCCATCAGTACTCATGACAGTTGAACTGTAGAGTCCTTGAACTGTGTTGAACTGTGGAGCACCAAGGATGCCATAATTATTTTCTGCTTTGTATTTAAAATTGCCAACTAGTCCTTCTGAGACTAGAAACAGTAATTGGTTATGTCATACAGTAGCAGATTTGCCTGCACACGTAAAGAAAGTAATTCATGTTTCCATATATTCTAATTTTGATACAAATCAAGAGAAATATATACAGTACTTCAATTAGACAATTATCCCAATATAACCAAAGATATTAACTAGAAAGAAATTACAAAGTAGTATGCATAGGTAACTCTATTTCAACAATACGGTGTAATATTGGCTGTATTATTCTTTACACATTGTTGCTACAATGAAGACTGTTTCCAAGTATCTTGCTTCATGGTACAAAATGTTACTTTTTTATCAACATAAAAGACTACTAAATGCTCACAACCCAAATTCTTCTACATTAAATATAGCAGAATCCAAGAGTGAGTGGTCTCCATAGCAACTCCATTGTCAGATAGCACACACAATTCATTTTAAAAACCAAGCAAGAAAACTGCCCAACTGAATTTTCCATTTTCCATTTTTTCTTTCTATGGTGAAAGAAACTGTAAGTTACATTTATGCTGTTCTGAAGGGGTAGCAAGTCACATATTTCATAATAGCTAAGCTAAAATCTGTAGCATTCATTCAACCTATTTCCAAATGACTCACTCTTGGATGAAACATATAAACAGCAAAAGGCATCCTTATCACCTAAAATTAAGGAAGCAACAGGCACCTTTGAATGTTACCTAATCTCAGCAATTGGCTGAAAGAGGAAGAACAAGCTGAAATTATTCTAGACAAAGCAGAGATGCTGTCAGTAATGAGATACCTGGATTCAGGGACTGGTTTGGGTAAAGCTGAGCTCCCCCAGAAAAAGGTGTGCAGTGCAGTTCATTCCTTGATCCTGAGTTGTAATTAGATTCACAGACAACAACTGTGGTGAGTATCACATCTGCACAACTGTGTTAGTGTATCACCTGTAACCATTCCTAAGCAAGTCAGAATTGGAACACATTTATGCCTTGGTTACAATTCATTGACAAGAGCAATGGGCTCTGCATTGGTTACCCTTTAAAGTGTTGCAAAGCAACTGATGCAAAATATGGTGGGCCATCTGCTAACAATGCAAGGTACATGGCAGAACCTTCTTTATCTGAGAAAGGACCTTCTCTGTGGCTCCCAGGCTGGCTAATGCTCCTCCAGGGAGATGTGTTTGCCTTCTACTCAACCAATACTTAGGAAAATGCAAAAATGCATCTCCTTACTCAAGCTTTTAACTATTAATTGACATTAATGAAAATGATTTTAATTTTAAGTACATTGATTTTACAATTTTAAATTAATATTTAATTAAATTAATATTAACTTTAAAAGGAATATTAATTGTATTTTACAATATTGTACAGTTCATATTTTGTTTATTTTAATTCCCCTTGAGTGTTTATACATGCAGAAAGTCTGGGGTTAAATTAATAATAAATTAAATAAATGCTGTATGAAGCAACTCTGAATTTTTTTTTTTTATTGCACAAATGGTCTTTAATTGTAGAAAAAATATGAATAAACATTATAGTGGCCACTTTTTAAAGAACTAATTGTTGATCATATTGCAGGGCAAATAAACTTAGACTAGGTCTTTGCAGATAATTTCTTGAAGTTCCATTAATAATGATTAACAGCCACTTCTATAAGTACAGAAAAAGTGTGTGACTGTATCAGACATGCTGAAACTCTCCCCAAGTAGTCTAGAGTGAAAGAACCCTATGTCTTTCTTAGATGCTTTATGTTGAAATAAAAAGAAAAGATTTGACTGAAGAAATTGCTTGATTAATATGTAGCTTTCATGTATGCATTTTCTCAAAGATATACAGGCAATATTAATTTCCTTTGTCACCTACTGATTCATGTACCTTTCAGCAAAAGGGGGTTATGGTAATAATTTCAATATTCCATAATAAAATTGCATTAAAACTGTAGATTTTAATACTGAAAGCTTTATTTGAAATTTTCAGGACTTCTATTTTTTATCAATATTTTTTTTCAACTGTATTCATAATTATGGGAGGAGTAGCAAGTAAGTTGTTATGTTCTTTTAATTCATGGCTTTGTGTAAAGAAAGCAAATAGGCATTTGGGGAATAGAAATGCTGGGTCTTTGATACATTTCTGGGGATTGGATCTAAATATGATTAAGTCTGCATCCAATGTACAGATAAGTAGTTCTAAGAATTATTCTGTCACCTATTCTATCTATTGTTTCTTATAGCTTGTTAGAAGGAGCAAAATAATATCTTAGATATTGTACTACCACACTGACACATTAGGTACTGCCCCATTGACCACTGCCTCCATTCCAGATGAATACCCTATTGCACCAGCTATTTTTAATTAACATCATTTTAATTGGCATTATTTTCAACATCTACATGAAACTGGGTGAGGTCATCCACCAGTTTGGGGTTCAGCTCAATTATATCTTTTAACCTCAGGCTAGCCAAGTGATGCTGCCAAGGTTCTGTCCCAGTGCCTGTGTCCTAACAGTCAGGAATCACGCTGAGACGAGGAGTAGGTCTCTAGTGTTTATTACTGCTACATAAGACAGAATCCTAACAAACTGAAGAAGTGTGGGAAAAACCCAGACAGATAAACCCCAAAAGTTAAGGTGGGTCTGATCTGTGTCTCTTTGAATGGCTGCTTAATTCCTCAGTACTACACATGCGTTTTCCCCCCTGGATAGAGGCCCCCTCCTGCTCGCCATCAGTACTCATGACAGCCTGGAGGCTGTGTGGGTTTGGATGGGAGTAATCATCTTCAACTCAATCCTACCAAGACCAAGTGATTATGGGTGTTGACCACCCAGATTTGGGGATATTCCATTTTTGACCTTGAATGAGGTAGCACTTTCCCCTTCAAGGTTAGTACGCAATCTGGAGGTCTTCCTGGACTTGCAGCTCCTGCTTGAAGAGCAAGTATCAGCTGTGGCCAGGAAGACTTTAGCACAACTTCATCTGGTCTGCCAGTCGTGCCCTTTTCTAGACCAGGGGACTCTTCAGCAGTCACTCATGCCCTGATCACCTCACAGCTTGATTACTGCAATGTAGTCTACATAGGGCTGCTTTTGAAGACCACCCAGAAGCTTTAACTGTTCCAGAATGCAGGGGAACAAGCAGTAATGGGCATGCCTCAGTATGCCCATATAACACCTCTGCTTCACAAGCTGTTCTGGTTGCCGGTTTGCTTCCTGGTGCTATTCAAGGTGCTGCTGTTACCTATAGTGCCATACATGGCATAGGCCCTGATTACTTGAGGGACCACCTGTCCCCCATAACATCTGCCCAGCTGATTCAATCCTGCAGGACTGGCATATTCCAGGTTCCTTCAATTACACTATGTCATATTGCAAGATCCTGGAAGCATGCCTTCTCTGTAGAAGTGTCTGCCCTCTGCAATAAGGTCCCTCCTGAGATCCAGATGACCTCCACTCTGCTGCTGTTTAGAAGAGCTGTGAAGACGTGCAGGGCAGCAACTGGGAGGGGGGGCAACCGGGGCATGTGCCCTGGGCGCCATGCTGGTGGGGTGCCAAAATGAGTGCTGGGGGGCACCAAAATGAGCTCTGGGGGGGCACTAAAATGGGCGCAGAATCCATGTTTGCCCTGGATGACACAGACCCTAGTTGCGGCCCTGAAGACATGGCTCTTTACCCAGGCCTTTGGTGATGGAGAGGGAGACTCCTCACTTCATTGTGCTTTCCATCTTTTATTTTTATTTTTTATTGATTTTATTGTGATTTCCTTGTCTGATCGTTGTGAGCCACTCAGAGAAATTGAGAGTCAGGCAGAATACAAGTTTATTTTTTATTTTATTTTTTTATTATTATTATTATTATTGCCATCCATGATGGCCTAAGTATGTTCCAAAGGGCAGAACTTACACCATGTGATGTGGTGTTGCAAGTTCTACACTTTTGGACATGGGTGCAACATCATAACACATGTAGCAAAGGGATGAGGCCTAAAGCACGATGCTGTTTTCAACAGGCTATCCCCCTACAGACACCACTGCTTCACATTTCTCAATATAGCAAGAAGCTCTTGTGGTTATTATTGTTACTGGTATGTGTGGGTTGTGGACAATTAGAAAGTCAAAACAAACCAAAAAATCTAACAAAAAAAATTAGCTGAAAATAAAACATTCTTATTTTCTGAGCATTTTTCTTGTTAATTGTTTGAAGACTATACCCATTAAAGACTCAGACAAGAATATAAAGAATTCTATGGGAATTTTTATACTTAGTTTTTATTCTGTTTAATGTACACTCTTGTCCTGCAAGTCACAATAGAGACTAAATTGTTAGGAAGGAGGATGTGGCTTCAAATTGTCAATCCTTTAAGCTTTATTGTTGTTTTATTGCTAAGGTATGGAAAGTAGATTGCAGAATTTTCTAATTCAGGCACCAGTGATTGTGTTCACAGATGAGAAAGGATGGGAGGAGATGGGCGGGGACAAATTGGATAAATAAATAAATAAATAAATAAATATTGCTGTTCTACCCTCAGTCTGCAATATACACAGTCTCTTCAGGAAGTCTTCTGAAGGCCAGACAGTGTTAGCAGTAGCTGAAGTACAAAGCCTGTAGCTTAGTAGAGTTCATTGTCTTCACCAGTAGATTCTTATCTGAATCTGGGATATTAATTGCCCACAAAATCCTTATAGAAACTTGTGTAAATTCTTACCTCCTATTACTGCAGTGTGTTATTGTGTTAAAGAAATTAGATTCAAAGTTAGGATAGCCAAGCCAGTGTTCCCCTCAGCTATGGCAACTTCGCCAAGTGACTCTAGGCCAGTAATTCTCTATGAGCCCCACCTGCTTCACAACGAGGTTTTGAGGAAAAAATGGAGAGAGAAGAACATAGGTTTGTATATAAATTTCCTAAATAAAAGAAAAGAAATGCACCTGGACTTGAACTGTAGGAAACATGGGATATAATTTGAATAAATAAATAAATACGTCCCTTAACCAAATAGTATTCCACATGAAGTACTGTATGTTGTTTTGATTGGTTATGTGATATCAAGCCTTTTCTGACTCCTGGCAATCATATAGCTAGATTTTCTCCATGACATCTATCCCTAACCTGTTCTTTCAAGTCTCCCAACCTGTTCTTTCAAGTATTCACTGCCACTGTAACTGAGTCCATCCACCTGCTGGTCATCCTCTTCTCTTTCTTGCCAGGTTGCCCAGCATCAAAGCCTTCTCCAGATCAACTTGTAATTGTATGATAGACCATTTCACTTTTGATGCATGATTTGCAGGCATAATTTGTTCTTGCATGATCTGATAAAAGCCCCATGAATTCTATTAATTAAATGGGCCTTCATGCTGTAATGTCAACTCTTACCATTAAGAAGTTCAAAAAGCTAGGAAAAGTAATTTGGGTAGAATACAAAACATTAATTTATATTGGCCTCTCCCTGCTATAGAAAAATCTGGCAATTCCTTCCAATAACTGAAAGCTCTGTTTGGTCTGAATGCCATTAAGATCTGCTGCAACTTTTCATCTTCAAACCAGCTCTCCAGGCTGGGAATTAAAACTTTAGCCTCCTCAATTGTCTCAGTACGTACTGTAGATTAGATAAACATTGATTGATTGATTGATTGATTGATTGATTGTTTATGTACCATCAAGTTGTTTTTGACTCCTAGTGACCTCTCTCTCTACACACACACACACTCACACACACACACACAGTATGTATAATTGTTATTAAAGATTTTTAAAAAGGAAGATAAAACTAATACAACCTAATATAAAGTAAGAAAAAGGAAAAAAAGAGAGAGAATTCAAAGATAAAGTTAAAAATGCAAGAAAGGGAGAAAAGGTAATAGAAAAATAGAAAAGAAAGAAAAAAGATACGAAGAAGTAGCTTCCAATATTCTTTACAGCAGTTATAAGTACAATTATAAATTTACCTCTTACTCTGTGGTTAGAACTTGACTCTCTTCTTTCTATAACCTATCTTGTCCAAGCATCAAAACCATAAATCATAAGTTCATTTTTTTCTCTTTATGCAAAAAGTCCATAAGGGGTTTCCAGTCAGCAATAAACATAGATTTTGTCTTTTCTCTGATCAAAGAAGTCAATCTCAGCAAGTTCCATCATCTTCACCAAACATTCTTCCATTACTCCATCTTTCCATCTTTGGGTATACAATAATCACACTGCAGTTATCACATACAAAAACAAAGTTCCATGACTTTTTTTCCAATTGTTTGTCCATCAATCCCAAAAGACAAACCTTTGTCCCTTCTTGTTTACATTTCTAACATAAATTTGAAGTGCCTTTATATGTTCTAGATAATTGCTCTGGTGACTGTCATCATTTTATAAACATTCTCTTTAAGATTAAAACATAGTGTAAATCTCAATCCTTTCAACCACAGGTTTTCCCATTGTTCCATCTGTAAATTATAACCAATATTTTTAGCCCACTTTATTATACATTCTTTCACTTCTTCTTCTTCTGTCAAATTTCAATAAAAGTTTATACATTTTAGCAATTACATGTTCATCATTTGTACACAATTCTATTTCAAACTCAGTCTTACAATGTTCAAAACCATACATTCATTTGTATATTTTAAATCTTTCTAATAATTGTAAATAAGAGAACCACATTACTGTATATCCCTCTGCCACCAATTTTTCTCTTGATTTCATTTTACAATGCCCTAACAATCTATCCCTAACCTGGTCTTTCAGGTCTTCCAATGGTGCGCTCATCACCACTATAACTGGGTTATGCTGCTGGTTATCCTCTTCTTCTCTTCCCTTCCACCTTTCCCAGCATCAGAGCCTCCCCCACCACACAAGTCTTGCTGTGCTGCCTCAACATGGTGGTGGTGGTGGGTGTTCCTGGAAGAGATGGGCGAAGAATGACAGGACTGTGTGGCAAAAGTATATATCTACAGCAGTGTTACCCAAGTTGTGAAGGTCATTCCAGCTGCCAGCTAAAGCAAGCAGGCCCTTATATTGGGCAGCAGAGATACAGATAGATGCCAGTGGCAGATGATCATTTTAGTGACCATAGCAAAGGCATCCAATTCATACTGCACTGGAGAAGGCTATGGTAAACCACTCCTGTATTTTTACCAAGAAAACCACATGGATTAGAAAACATACCAAATCCAAAATATGGATTTTCTAGTTCCATAAACTAGCAATAGACTTCCAGGTTTTGAAATGGCTAAACCAAGCAATATAATTCAAAGTTTTTCTAAAGAGTTCAGATAGCCCTTGTTCATTTTCTATACTCTCATTCTTCTGCTTCCAATATTACACAAGCATGTGGACTTCTGAATATCAAAGGATTTTAGAAGTCTCAAATTCCTTGGGGAAAATGAGCTGATAAGCATTTTCTTCCACATTTAAGGCCCACACATCAGTATCAGAAAACATTAGTATACATTGAGTTTTGTCTGTATGTTTGTCTATCTATCAGCAACAATGTCAGTGAGAAAGTTAACTCCTCAGACAATCTGGAATGTTATCCCAGATATTGTTGTTCATTTCATCAAACACTACTAATTATTATTTTTAATTAACAAAAGTTTCATTAAGTAAAGCAATAATGCACAAGAGTAACCATATTCCCTTCAGCAAAGGATCGTTACCTTGTCGTGGTGCTGGAGCTTGAGCACCTCAATGATGCCATGAGCTAAACCATGAAGGGCCACCCAAGACGGGAAGGTCATGACAGAGCGGTCAGACTAAATGCGATCCCTGGGGAAGGTAATGGCAACCCACCCCAGTATTCTTGGTATGAATCCTGGAATGCCACATAAGCATGGCTCATTCTGTCCTAGTGGCTCACCAGCCTCTGAATATGAATGTAGATGACCTGTATACACACTGTTTACATTGGGAGTGAGCAAGGCCCACATCCTCTTTGCACTGAAGATGTTGCCTAGTCTGGCAATGAAATGTCTGCAAGAAAACAACAAGGCTCAGAGAGCACCAAGGACTCCACTGTTTACATTCTATTAAATTGCTATCAAGCTGGACCAGGAAGAATATGCTGTTTTAAGGACCACACTGCTGCATCGCCTGGACCTCTAGTACAATGAATAAGTTTTTAAATGTATGAGAAGGGGAAAAAAACCCCATTTTTTACACAAGCTAATTATGCTTTCTTCAGCAAAGGATCATTACTTTGTCATGGTGCTGGAGCTTGAGCACCTCAATGATGCCATGAGCTAAACCGTAAAGGGCCACCCACGACGGGAAGGTCATGACAGAGAGGTCAGACTAAATGCGATCCCTGGGGAAAGTAATGGCGACCCACCCCAGTATTCTTGCCATGAAAACTAAATGGATCAGTACAACCAGAGATATGTGAGTATACCATCGGAAGATGAGAACCCCAGGTCGGAAGATGGTCAAAATGCTACTGGGGAGGAACAGAGGATGAGTTCAACTAGCCCCAGACGTGATGATGCAGCTAGCTTAAAGCCGAAAGGACGGCTAGCAGCCGACAGTGCTGGTGGTGAACGGCGAATCCGATGTTCTAAGGATGAACAAACCATTGGAACCTGGAATGTAAGATCTATGAGCCAGGGCAAATTGGATGTGGTATTGCTGAGATGTCAAGATTAAAGATAGACATTTTGGGCATCAGTGAACTGAAATGGACTGGAATGGGCCACTTCACGTCAAATGACCACCAGATCTACTACTGTGGACAAGAGGACCACAGAAGAAATGGAGTAGCCTTCATAATTAATAGTAAAGTGGCGAAAGCAGTGCTTGGATACAATCCAAAAAATGATAGAATGATCTCAATTCGAATTCAGGGCAAGCCATCTAACATCACAGTGATCCAAATATATGCCCCAACCACAGATGCTGAAGAAGCTGAAGTAGAGCAGTTTTATGAGGTTCTGCAGCACCTACTGGACAACACGCCTAAAAGAGATGTTAGTTTCATCACAGGAGACTGGAATGCTAAGGTGGGCAGTCAGTTGACACCTGGAATTACAGGTAAGCATGGCCTGGGAGAACAAAACGAAGCAGGACATAGGCTGATAGAATTTTGCCAAGACAACTCACTCTGCATAAGAAACACTCTCTTCCAACTACCTAAGAGACGGCTTTATACATGGACTTCACCAGATGGACAACACTGAAATCAGATTGACTACATCATTTGCAGCCAAAGGTGGCGGACATCTATACAGTTGGTAAAAACAAGACCTGGAGCTGACTGTAGTTCAGATCACGAACTTCTTATTGCACAATTTAGGATCAGACTAAAGAGATTAGGGAAGACCCACAGATCAGCTAGATATGAGCTTACTAATATTCCTAAGGAATATGCAGTGGAGGTGAAGAATAGATTTAAGGGACTGGACTTAGTAGATAGGGTCCCGGAAGAACTATGGACAAAAGTTTGCAACATTGTTCAGGAGGTGGCAACAAAATACATCCCAAAGAAAGAGAAAACCAAGAAGGCAAAATGACTGTCTGCTGAGACACTAGAAGTAGCCCAAGAAAGAAGGAAAGCAAAAGGCAACAGTGATAGGGGGAGATATGCCCAATTAAATGCAAAATTCCAGAGGTTAGCCAGAAGAGATAAGGAATTGTTTTTAAACAAGCAATGCGCAGAAGTGGAAGAAGACAATGGAATAGGAAGGACAAGAGACCTCTCCCAGAAAATTAGAAACATCGGAGGTAAATTCCAGACAAAAATGGGTATGATCAAAAAGATGGCAAGGACCTAACAGAAGAAGAAGAGATCAAGAAAAGATGGCAAGAATATTCAGAAGTCCTGTATAGGATGGATAACAATATCAGGGATAGCTTTGACGGTGTGGTCAGTGACCTAGAGCCAGACATCCTGAAGAGTGAGGTTGAGTGGGCCTTAAGAAGCATTGCTAATAACAAGGCAGCAGGAGACGATGGCATCTCAGCTGAACTGTTCAAAATCTTGCAAGATGATGCTGTCAAGGTTATGCATGCTATATGCCAGCAAATTTGGAAAACACAAGAATGGCCATCAGATTGGAAAAAATCAACTTATATCCCCATATCAAAAAAGGGAAAAACTAAAGAATGTTCAAACTATCGAACAGTGGCACTCATTTCACATGCCAGTAAGGTAATGCTCAAGATCCTGCAAGGTAGACTTCAGCAATTCATGGAGTGAGAATTGCCAGATGTACAAGCTGGGTTTAGAAAAGGCAGAGGAACTAGGGACCAAATTGCCAATATCCACTGGATAATGGAAAAAGCCAGGGAGTTTCAGAAAAACATCTATTTCTGTTTTATTGACTATTCTAAAGTGTTTGACTGTGTGGACCATAACAAATTGTGGCAAGTTCTTAGTGGTATGGGGATACCAAGTCATCTTGTCTGCCTCCTGAAGAATCTGTATAACGACCAAGTAGCAACAGTAAGAACAGACCACGGAACAACGGACTGGTTTAAGATTGGGAAAGGAGTACGGCAGGGCTGTATACTCTCACCCTACCTATTCAACTTGTATGCAGAACACATCATGCAACATGCTGGCCTTGAGGAATCGAAGGCTGGAGTTAAAATTGCTGGAGGAAACGTTAACAATTTCAGCTACGCAGATCATACCACTTTGATGGCTGAAAGCGAAGAGGAATTGAGGAGCCTTATGATGAAGGTGAAAGAAGAAAGTGCAAAAGCTGGCTTGCAGCTAAACCTCAAAAAAACCAAGATTATGGCAACTAGCTTGATTGATAACTGGCAGATACAGGGAGAAAATGTAGAAGCAGTGAAAGACTTTGTATTTCTAGGTACGAAGATTACTGCAGATGCTGATTGCAGTCAGGAAATCAAAGTCGCTTAATCCTTGGGAGAAGAGCAACGACAAATCTCCATAAAATAGTTAAGAGCAGAGACATCACACTGACAACAAAGGTCTTCATAGTTAAAGCAATGGTGTTCCCCGTAGTAACATATGGCTGCGAGAGCTGGACCATAAGGAAGGCTGAGAGAAGGAAGATAGATGCTTTTGAACTGTGGTGCTGGAGGAAAATTCTGAGAGTGCCTTGGACTGCAAGAAGATCAAACCATTCCATACTCCAGGAAATAAATCCAAACTGCTCACTTGAGGGAATGATATTGAAGGCAAAACTGAAATACTTTGGCCACATAATGAGAAGACAGGACACCCTGGAGAAGATGCTGATGCTAGGGATAGTGGAAGGCAAAAGGAAGAGGGGCCGATCAAGGGCAAGATGGATGGATGATATTCTAGAGGTGATGGACTCGTCCCTGGGGGAGCTGGGGGTGTTGACGACCGACAGGAAGCTCTGGCGTGGGCTGGTCCATGAAGTCACGAAGAGTCGGAAGCGACTAAATGAATAAACAACAACAACCATATTCCAAAAGACTGAAATGAGTTCAAATATTAAAGTTACGGGATCCATCCAAGGAATATGTAAGTTATACTTGGTGTTCTGGTTTTAAAAAAAAGACCTGCAGGATCTTTGAAAACTTTATCACCCCTGCTTTATAGAAAAAAATGTCAGACAACAAATTCTGTTTTATTTGGGTTTCTTTTATTCCTGTAAGTAAATTCTTGAAGCAGTATACATGATGGTATGAACAACAAAATATCTCTTTGCCAGTAAATAAAATATTTTCTGTTGTCTTGCAAATCTGGATTTTTCCTATTTCTGTTTCTGCAGACATAGACACAATGAAATGTAATTTCTGTGTGAACTGCAGTTGACAGAAAAGATTAAAAGATGCTTAGTCACATTAACCTTATTAAATTAATAATTTGTCTGTCTTCTGTAAATGGCTTTTTTCTAGTCACTTGCTGGAACTTCTGACATACAAAGATGATATCTGGCATATACAGACAATTGGCACTTCTACAATACTACAGTCCAAAATTCTATAGTAAAGGTAAAGGTTTCCCTTGACGTAAAGTCCAGTCGTGTCCGACTCTAGGGGGCGGTGCTCATCTCCGTTTCTAAGCCTTGGAGCCGGCGTTGTCATAGACACTTCCGGGTCATGTGGCCAGCATGACGACTCAGAACGCCGTTACCTTCCCGCCGAAGCGGTACCTATTGATCTACTCACATTTTGCATGTTTTCGAACTGCTAGGTGAGCAGGAGCTGGGATTAACAACGGGAGCTCACCCCGCCGCGCGGTTTCGAACCGCCGACCTTCCGATCGACAGCTCAGCGGTTTAACCCGCAGCGCCACCGCGTCCCCTAATTCTATACCAATCTTTTATTTATTTATGAATATAGAAAATGTTTCTCATAGCAGCTGCCTGCTCACAAACTTATTTTCAGTAAGAATTAAAATTAAAAATATTATATTCCTTGAAAACAACTAAGGAATGGTAAATTGTTCACAAGTTTATTTTGGATTGCTTCTACAACAACATTATGCTTATAAAAAGTAATGGCAGCTATATTTTATCCCTAGGGATAGGGTGCAAATCATTAAAATTTTAATATGAAAATAAACTGGCAAGAATTAGAATGATATCTTTGTTGGAATTATCAGGGGCATAAGCATAAGGTTATCTCTCTAGCAAACACATATCTATTGTGCTTGTGGGATGTCACATGGGTCACCTGATTTCCACTTCTCCTTCTTCTTGGGCTTGGGATTAACAATCTCCATTACCCTTCTGGCAAGCAGGAGGTGCTGCTGCGTGCAGCCCCTCCCCCTACCAGCTCGCTTGCACACAGACTTTCTATTCCACATGTGCGTCTACAAAGAATCAGTGATTATTAAGTGCTTTCTACTGTGAATCTACCTCTATCCAGATCTACTGAATAAAAGTAAGCTATCTCTATTTTGCTTCATCTAACTACCGCGTGAAGACTGAATTTATTTCTAAACATAATTAAGCTTAATGTGCAAGTTCCTTTTTTGGTTCATGCTTCTACTCTGCAAGATTGCTGTTTGCTGCTTGGAGTTCTTTTATTAACCTTTAAAAACTCCATCAATCTTTGTGGCAGAATTGTATTGCTTGGATGTCTATCAAAATGTATGACTTAAATGTCCAAAAGTATGACAATAATCTGCACAATGTAAAATAGGTTTCATAATGTTTTTTTTCCCCCTTTTTGCCTTAAAGCTTTTTAAATTTTCATGCCTGGAGGGACAGACATTGCCTTTTTTGTAATCTAGAGATGAGTTTTGTGGAATGAAAGACAAGCTCTTCACCTAGGCACAGAGTCTCTGGGGTTTTAACAAAACACAAGTTATTGAATAGTTTGTAATGAACTCATAAGAATTGGCATCTCAGCATCTGCTATCAGATAGTATGTGCTATTTTCTATCAAGTAACATTTTTTTCATATTACTCTTTTGTGCTGGCATTGTACTGAATCTTAAATGTAATTTACAGTGCTCTTCCTCCAGGCTCTTTGTGTACAATATGAATGCCACAAATCTATGGAGCATCAGATTAAAAAATATTAGGACTTAACCACCAAAACAACAAACAAAGTACAGTATATTATTTTTGGAATACTACATATATGCAGTTTCATATTTCATCTTCATAAAATATTGGCTTGACCACTGTATGAAAAGGAGGAGCTTTGTTAGAAGACAGTATGCAGTATTTACAAATTCAGCTGTTGCTTCTAAAATACAACTAATATTGTGTCATTACTATGACAGATTTTTTTTTTTTAATTGCTCATGATTTTTATTCAGAAAGGTTATACATGTTCAGTGTCTGAGGTGGGCAGATAATTTGGATGCTTCAATTGTAACTCTCAAAAGCAATCTATAATCTGTACAGACTGAAAGTGAGCCATCTACCAGACAGATGTGTAACAGAAAGGAAATCCTCACTGCTGACAAAATGAAGAGGTCATGATTATGCATTCAAAAAACTAGAATGCTGCAATCTTCCAATCTAATGCCCCAGGACTGGAAAAATATGGCTCGATATACGACTTGCCATGAAGAGGAAGCAAATCACAAAAGACCATTCTATGGTGGAAAAAGCTTGAAGTGAGACTGCAGTTTAGATACCATCAGAGAAGATAAGCATCAAGAGAAGATTGCATCAGACTTTTTTTACTGGCAAAATATTCTGAAAAGGGATGCCAGCACTACATGGCACTTTAAATCTGCTGAATGCATGAAACAACCGAAACTTCCTTAAAATTATGGAACAGATTTCGAAGCTGTTTTCCAGAAGCATCCCCAGTAGTCACCTTCCAAGAAATTTACACAAAACATTACCTTGGGAAAAACATCAAAATGTGGTCATACAGTTACTGGAATCAAACTAAAGATTGTGGCAGAACTGAACCCTTGACAGCAGTCATATGGAATAAATGTCATTGCAAAAAGATCTCTGAATAACATAAGTATAGTACACTGTTCTCTTAATTATATACCAAATACATCTGTTTCATCAAGGTGATGAAATGATTAAACACTTTTGAATAAATTAAAAGTCTGCAGAGGATTGACAGACTGCTTATCTCCCTCATACTACTAAGCTTATAGAATTGAAAACTGCATTGTCTAGCATTCTGAAGTAGCTAGATATATCACAGTATATTCCCTCGCAATTTCCCATGCATCTGCTTAATTGATGGCTGCACTCAACTCCTGCCTCTTTATGAGTATTACTCATGCTTCCACTTTTAGAATGAAATGTCATAATTAAACTTGAGAAATAAGGTTGCAGTATGTGTAGACTACATGATTGGACTTAATGTCTATGTTGTCTTAATAACTATGGTACATCAGCATGCTGCTTCTTTAATGCTTTTGTGTGCTTCCCTTTACCTAAATAAGCATAGCTTTCAATTACGTTGATTAGGGCTATGATAAATAGTTTCTGAACAAGCTAAAATTTGGAAACCAATTTTAAAATTAACTTCAGTTTCCAGGTTAATGCAGGATTCATTACCCAAAACTGAATCAATATATAAATCTATATTAATATTACTTGCCTATTTTAATAATAGTGGACACATAACCATTTTTTTTCATTTTTTTCCTTTTAAATGAATATATAGATTCTCAACAAACCTAAACTGATAATCTATTTGTTGCCCATGCACTTGTCTGTATTTTCCTGCAGCATTTGAGTCTTTTTGTTGCTAGTTTGAGCAAATCACACCCTAGCTATAGGTTGCTTTATGACTGTAATACAGATATAAATTATTTAAAATATTTTCAGGAAACATACATTTGGTCTCTAGGACAAACAGCATTTTGTCTGAAGAAATATTCTCTAATCATAAGAAACCTAAAAGAAATAGATAATGCTATTTCTCCCTGTTATACTGCAATGGGTATTGAAACTCCAGTGGTTAGAATATTACAATTATGTGGTCCAATTAATTGTAATTAATGCTAAGCACATCTTGTATAGTAGATACACAGTAAATACTGATGTGAGATTTATTCACATACTATTCTGTCTTCTGCAGGAGCTCAAGCAGGCACACTTGTCCTAACAGCCAGGAACCACGCTGAGACAAGGGGTAGGTCTCTAGTGTTTTATTACTGCTACATAACAGAGAATCCTAACAAACTGAAGAAGCGTGGGAAAACCCAGACATATAAACCCCAAAGACTAAGGCGGGCTCGATCTGTGTCTCTTTGAATGGCCACCTAATTCCTCAGTACTACGCATGCGCTTTACAGCCTGGATGGGAGCCCCCTGCTCGCCATCCTCACTCATGACAACACTGTTTTTTATTTTCCCACCCAGTATATGCACACAACCACCCAGAAATGGGGATTAGGCTGAAAAATACTGACTAACCCAAAGTTGCGCCCTCTTACTCTAAAGCAGGTATACCTAGGATTGCTCTAGACTGAAATCCCAAGCACGTTTAAGAAAAACTTATTGAACTAAATAGAATGTATTCCCAAATACTATGCCTAGAACAGTACTACAATAACTTATTATGCTTCTTTATTAGTTTCTCTTTGCTATCAGATAACTGGCCATCAGTAGGCAGGATAGCAACCTGAATCTGAATATGGAACCTGAACAAATCCTTTTTCCCCCCTAAACTCTTACGTGAAAAGGAGTATTAAATCAGAACTGAAACTGGAGAGAAGCTAAAGATATCAGTTCAGAATCTGGGTTCATTTCTGAAATTTGTAAGTGAAAAATACTCAATGCAGGTACTTTAAGCTGGAATGTGTGATATTCTCTTTAGCAAAAAGCACCTACGTGGTTTAGGATTACACTGATTGACTTCAAATCTAAGACATTATTTTCTTCAGGATCTGACCAGTGGAAAATGTATTGGTGGTTTTAATTGGAGCTTTTCAGAGGACAATCAGTAATGTGTAGTTTAGACTATTTGACTCAAACAGGTGGGACTTGCCACAAGGTATTTATTCCTATCTCTCATATTTATTTGCTATTCTGGCCTTTCGTGAGAAAAAGGAATTCCTGAAATAAAGAACAACCTAAGTGCTAAATGCTGTCCTGGCCTGTCTTGAGAATCTGAAGACACTCCCAGTGTGCAATTTTGGATTCTGTTGTTGCATAAAATAAGAGTAAGATGTCCATGTTAAGACTTTACCAGACCCAAGTCTTAGCCTCTGTGCATCTTCTATGTGAAGTTTCCTTTTGCTTTTTACTGGAATGACAAAAATTACAGAACTGTATGTCTGTGTATGTATTTGATCGTCTCCCCAGTAAAACTGGAACCCTCAAAAAGTCCCCACTGCAAAAGTTCTTCAATAATGGGACAATACAATGCCAGATCCTTTCTTTATTTTCAGTCATGAACTTCTATTCTGTATTACAATATGGGAATAAAGAAATTATAAAGAAATTAAAATATGTGACCAAAATTATTTGGTTGACCTAGGTTTTTTTAGTGGAACAAACTATTGAATCATACTATTTTAAATGGCTTTCATTGGTGTATTTCACTAGCATGCTACTTCCTCTGTGCATCCCAAGATCTTAAAACACAGAAGTGCCCTCCAAAAGAAGATATAATTGATAGCATAAAACTATACCTAATGTATATGTCTATAAATTAAGTATAGTTTTATGAAGGTTTAATGGTGATGCATGTTGATTTTTAACAATTTTAAATATTTCTAGGTCCCATTGTTGTAAGTGCAATTGATAACTGCTGTGGTGTTTTCCAAATTAAATCATAGATAACTCTTAACTAAATAATATTGTTGTGCCATATTAATTTTGTCTTCTAATCATGTCAGCATAACCAAATGATCTCTGATTTGCCTTTCTATTCAGAAAGTGTAGAACTTACTGAGTATATCTGAGACAATAAAAATATGCTGTTTGCATTTGCCACTAAAATAAATGTGTAGTAAATTAAAATGCAGTATACCTCCTCTTCTGATTCATGCCCTTTTGAGTAATCAGGCAAGAAGAACTGTGATGGGATCCTTGGAGAAATATTACTGAATACCCTGAGGATTTACATATTTAAACAATTTATTCAGCTATATACTGAATTCTTCATGACTTAGTGAAATGGAAAATATGAATCACACGTAAGGTTAGTACAGATGGGCTTTCTCTGCGAGGCGATGGAACTCGGCTATGTTTTTGTTCAGTTCTGTTAAGCATGGAATTTTTTTTTACATTTTAAAGTTCAATGAAATTAGACGTTAATTATTCTACTACTATTCTTGCTGGGCTCCCAGCATCAGGATCATGACTATAACTGAATTAATTTAATACACTGGAAATACTGGTGAAATTCCAATAAAAGCTCAAGAGGAAATTGGTTGGTTAGAGAGCTAAGATTGATGATTTTTGCTATTTTATCATGAAGAAATATGTAGCTATTAATTCTATCATTACCAACATATTTCCATCAATGAGAGATAATGTGAAATTTCTTTCGTTCAGAATTCTGTTGCAAATCTAGATCTCCCTTAGAATTTGCAGAAGGCTGCAGTAGCTAATCTAATAAGCAGCTCTCTTTCATTGCTCAAAAGCAAAAAAAAAAAAAATTGCCATAGCATTAGGAGGAAAGAGGTTATGCTGTTTTCTTCAGAATGGTGGCACTGAAAGAAAAATGCACCAAGGAAAGACAAATTATGACTCTCTGGAACTAAAGCGTTCCAAAGTGTTGTGACTGTCATACAGAAGACTTCATCCATGCTCTCTGACTGGAGATAGAATGGGAACTCTGAACAGAGCTTCCCTAGATGTTGTTGCCAGACGTAGATTCAATTCTGACAAGGCAGTGCCTGATGTAAACCAGGGCTACACTGTATAGGACTTTGTAGGTCATATCAGCATTTTGAATTGGACTTGGAAACATAGTGACAGCTGTTGTAATATCTTCAGGTAAAAGCTTCCCCAACAGTAATGGAACCAGCCAAACGAAAGAGGATATTCCCTGCCTCTGCTGGATGTGTGTGTGTGTGTGTGTGTGTGTATTCTATTTCATCTTCTTTTATAAAATAAATGAATCTTTACTTTGAGAAGCAGCATTTGGTTAAGGCTAGAAACCAGGAGACCACGAAAAAAAAAAAGACAATTGCAAGAGATTTTTCTTATCCTCAGTAATGGTAAGTGCAATGTATGCTGACATAGCACTGAAACAGAAATATTTAAGGCCATGATGCTAAGTAGCTAACTTTTATATAAGTTACCCTCCAGGTTTTGGCAATCAAAATGATGAAATTTAAAACTTAACCCAACTGAAGATTGAGGAAAACTGTTGTTTGATGGGCTTACCCTTGAGCAGCCATGTTTAGAATTACAGTTCAGGGGGTTAAAATGAAGGAAACCAAGGAGATTGGAATGGATTTTCCTTATTGAGAATGTAAGGATGGCTAGACTGATTGTGTGTGTGTGTGTGGTATGTGTGTGTGTGTATTACTTTTGAAAACTCACTTTGAGATATATTGAATGATGCTTGTCTCTCCATTCATGGAGACATCTTATTATTGGTTTGTTACTGTTTATTCTTGTTCTGTTGGTTTTTATTATTGTATTTGCCACCCAGAGTCATGATAGGGGGGAGGGTTAATATAAATTGATAAATAAATAAATACATATATACATACATACTTACATACATACATTATTTTCCTTGATCAGTTATACATTAAGAAAACATTCTTGTCCTTATCTATCTATCTATCTATCTATCTATCTATCTATCTATCTATTTCTGCCTTCAAGTCAGTTTTGACTCCCAGTGACTGCCTGGACAAGTCCATAAAGTTCTCTTGGCAAGGTTTTTCAGAAGTGGTTTGCCATTGCCTGCTTCCTAAGGTTGAAAGAGAGTGACTGGCCCAAGGACAACCAGCTGGCTTTGTGCCTAAAGCGGGACTAGAACTCAAGGCTCCTGGTTTCTAGCCTTAACCAAATGCTGCTTCTCAAAGATTTATTTATTTTATAAAAGGAGATGAAATAGAATATATATACTGTAATGGCCCATTTATTAGATACTACTTAAGGACATTTAATCCTCTCCTTAATGCTGAAGTATGAAAAATCAAAATGTTGCAGCTTTTTTCCAACACCTTATTTAGCTTTTGCTTTTGTGAATCTTGGATACCAGAACCTGCAGATGGATTTAGGACACAATTCGTTCCTGAAATTGCATTTGGAAATAGAGAAAAACAGTGGGGTTCATGTTCTGAAATAGCTGCATTGGACTTTTTTATATTGGATTACTTCTTTACAAGTAATCATAACTCTTTTCCAGTTGTCTAGCAGCTTCTTCAAGCAAAACATTAACTCCCAATGACAAAATGAAGTCTGACAGTATTAGCTACCATTGATGGCTCATTTTTTTAATGCTATATTTGGTTTATCTGAATACTTGAGATTGTCCCTAAACATTTGCAAATACCAGCAAGGCTTCAATTAAAAGCCTAATTAAAATGAGATCAGGTTAGAGAACATCACCACATCTGTAGATGATGATTGCTGCATGAAGAATCAGGCTGAACAGGAATAGTCTAAAAACATTTTCACAGCCTTTTTTCCTGAGCTTTTCTAGAATGATGACTAATCAGGAATCAGGTTAACAGAATGTTGTCTTAAAACCATAAAAATAGAAAATCAAATATTATGTAGGCAAATCCTTGTTTCACCTACCATCTTCTTCTAAGTGACTTTTAAGAAAATGAAAGAAGCTTGCTACTACTGAGATAAGTGGTGTTTGCTGTCTTATCATACATCTTTTTCTGCCTCGCCAATATTACATTATGTTCCTATCATTTTAGAGAAACCATGCTTTATTCCTAAGAGTAATAAGAATCCTTAGTGCTTTGGCTTCATTTTCACTGTGAAAATATCTGTGAGTTTTCTTTCAGATTTTACACTTGGAATATGAAAAAAAGGTTTGTGGTGCTGTCTTGGATCCATGTTTGATTTGAATTTCATATTCAGAGTATATTAAAATGTTCTTCTAGTTCATTAAGAATTCTTTACTGAGTGTTATTTCATTGTGAGTTTTGATTTACTTATGACACTCAAGGATGTCATTGTATTAAAAATAAAAAAATATTATTTCTATTACAGCTTACAAATTTATTTATTTAAGTATAATATTTTTATACTGCTTTATTTCTCTGGGACTCTAAGCAATATACAGTAAAATAGAAATAATAGTCAAGAATACAGTAATACTACAATAAATAGTAAGAAATGTATCTTTGCATGCTGACGCCAGCCTCATCAGTCTCCAAAGCCCATCTGGAAAAGCCAAGTCTTGATGAGTCTCCTGAGAGCCATAAGAGTGGGACAGCTACTCTTCCCTCAGTGGGCAAACTATTTATTTATAGTTTGTTTGTTTTTCAAATTTCTATCACCGCCCATCTTCCCCCAAAAAGGGGGACTCTTTCAAGACTATTCCAAGCCCCCATTGACAATACCTGTGCCCATGCTCCCTCCCATTGCATTTCTTGATAAGTGTGAACTTTTAGCTGGCACTCTCTGTTCACTCAGATTGGACAAGCATAAACTTTGTGGGATGGCGGCCTCAACGATACTCAGGCCCAAAGCCATTTAAGGTTTTATAAGTGATAAGCAGCACTTTGGTTGCATTTGGAAACAAAGTGGTAACCAATTCCGCTCCCAAGGCAGCAGTGTTTTTAACCACATGAGTGTCTGTGCTTAGCACTGGCTGAAGTTTCTAAATGGCTTCTGAAGGGTTCTGACTTGTAGCCTACAAGGGCATGCCCATGTAGAGTGAATTGCAGCAGCCCAAGTGGGAGGTAATAAGGGAATGATCATTTCTATAGCCTCCCAGAGTCACTTGTTAGGATGGGTGGCTATAGAAATCAATCAATCAATCAATCAATCAAATAAATAAATTAAAAAAATAATAAAAAAATAATAAAAAAATAAAAAAATTCTTGGTGTGCCTAAAATAGGAAAGGACCCAGTTGGTGTCCTAGCCAAAGCTGAGCAAAAGCCCTCTTGCCACAGGCACCTTTTTTTCCATCAGGAGCCAGGAACCCAGGAATGCTCCAGGTGAGTAATGCAATCTTTATTTTGGTCATAGACCAGTATAAAACATACAGAATTACAACCATTTGAACAGCCAAAATGTAAGTTATAGAATAATATATTAATAACATAATTATTGGGATTATTAATATCAAATTGTAAAGCTTTAGCACACTAAAATCTAACTATAATAATTTATATAAAAGCTCTATGTTCTATAATATGGTGACATACAAACAGTAAAACAGAGTAGCATAAAATAAATAAATAAATAAAAATATTTTTTTAAATAATCAGCCAATCTAATCTAAACTATGGAAAAATGAACAGCTAAACTGTATCATGATCTCATACATTTCATGACATAAGGAACTCACTGGTACCTTAAATGGGCTACATGAAATTACAGGAATATGAATTTAAGATTTATATCAGTCTTGTAGGGGTTATTGACAAAAAACTGGAAGTTTAACCATAAAAATAGTTCTTACACTACCACTAATATTAAGCCTATTAAAGGCTATGATATCACTACACATTATATACAATAAAGCCAAGTAGCAGAAGTGAGTAAAACAAAAGCAAAAAGACTAAGTTTGTTTGTTTGTTTGTTACATTTATACACTGCCCATCTCACTATAAAATGTAGTTGGCAGATCAAATAGTATTGACTATTTAGATATATTAAACCAAGAATTTACATTAATACATTGTAGATTTGGTTTATTTAATTCAATCAAAGATCAAAAATTTGAAGGGAAAAGAACACATAACAGGCACAAGCAGCAAAGATAATTCCAAGGTTGGAATATAAGCGACAGTGGTAAAGTCAAATCTAAGCACAGAAGCCCATCTTTATAGCACCTGCAGTACTATTCATTTCCTAATAAACATAGTCCCAGAGACAATTTTGCAGCTTATAGATATGCCTGGGTTTAAGTCTGCTAAAAGAAATGTTCTCAGATTGCAGGTTTTCTTTTTTATGAGGCACACAGATAAAATTGGTTTCATCCCAGAATCGGTAAGCTTCTGAATTAATGTCTGTTTCATTTTGTTTGGGTTGAGTCTGAGGGTGTTTTTCCTTAACCAGGCCTTGATAGCCTCCCAGGTCTTCTACTGCATCTCCCATTCAGCTTGGACTGATGTGCCATCAGCATATTTCAGAACAGTGCTCCTAACCATTAGTTATAAACATACTTAAGTAACTCTGGCTTTCCTACCACCATGTTATTTCCTAAATAAAGTTTCTTTCATGCAAGCACCAGTCTCAGGAATACATTTTTTATAAAAGTTAGAGCCTTATTCTCAGTGTTTCTCCATGCATTCTTTCCACTACATGAAGCTACCTGTTATCCAATAATAAATAGATGAAGAAGAGATTTAAGCTACTAATGCCAATCCTGAATGAAACACCCAGTGTTTAACTGAAAATATATGCTATGTAAAAAGAAATTTTGGCCACATAATGAGAAGACAGGACACCCTGGAGAAGCTGCTGATGCTAGGGAGAGTGGAGGGCAAAAGGAAGAGGGGCCGACCAAGGGCAAGATGGATGGATGATATTCTAGAGGTGACGGACTCGTCCCTGGGGGAGCTGGGGGTGTTGGCGACCGACAGGAAGCTCTGGCGTGGGCTGGTCCATGAAGTCACGAAGAGTCAAAAGCGACTAAACGAATGGACAACAATAAAAAGAAATTTTAAAGCACTGTGCTTTAAATATGCCATAATTGGCATATTTAGGAACATTAGTTAGTGTACAAATTTCTGAAAGGATCAAGTTATGAGTGATAAAGAGTAGGTACAGGGATCTATTCAGATTTATGTAAGAAAACATTGTATGCCTTCTATTAACTGCAACAAGTTAGTAAAAAAAAATCCATCCTCTTGGAATCTGAGCTATAAATACTCATCTGTTTAAACCTTAGTGATTACAATGACGTTTCCTTAACTATATGTTGAATTATACCTTTGGATTTTTAGCCCCAGTGAACTATATTTCTCCAAGATGGGTGCAGCTCTTCTTCCATAGCAACTATATTTTTTAAAAGTCTTAAATTTTATCATTTTCAAAGTTATAGCATAACTTTCCAGGCTGAAACACCCACCTGCATGACTTCGGTGAAGTCCAAAGTCCACAGTACCTGCCTGCCTGCCTTTCTTTCTAATCATTTGGGCTTCACAAGGTTCAGCTGCCAACTCTCAACTCCTTCTTTATTTTCCAACTTCACCTTCTTTCTCCACCTACTCTCCTTCTTTTCTTTCCTTCATATCATAGCTTTCTTAACTTCACTGATAAAACTCTTCCAGCTAAATATCTACTCATCTGAAAATTCCATATGCATCATTTGGAAACTCTGGTTCATCCTGTATCAGTAAACAGACAATATTTTGGCAATACCCTATCAAAAAGGCGACCCCAGGAAAAGCAAGGACGATAATGATGCAATAATTTCAAATGTATATAATTTGTGATAATTTTTTAGTGTGGGATATTTTTAGAATGTTTGGGCAGGGTCTTCTTGGTTTTGCTTTTCTAAGTCTGTGAAACCTATCACATAGCTTACACATTTTCATTTGGTTTGCTTAGCATCAAAAACTGTTTCCCACCAAATTTGTACAGGTTGATGTTTGGGAGCATGGGGTACTGCAAAGAACGAGTTCTCAGCTGTGTGCAGGCTTTGTGCTGTCCAGTCCTGACCTATATAAATGTTTCACTGAGGTATTTTGAAAATTCCCATTCTTCTAGTGCATATTTACAAAGACTGTGTGGGAAGATTTTCCTAGGAAAACAATAATGGCCCTTTCCTACTGAATGTTTAATTTATCTACAGTATGACAATTTAAAAATACTGTAATTTCAGTACTGAAAATAATTATGCCAGTACTAGCCACTATGTTATATGCATATAACTCTTCTTAATTTCAAGCAAAATTTATATTTGCAATAGCATGCATGATGACAACCAATATATCTGCAATTTGTGTTCAGCTTTCCTATGATGAATAATAACACTCTTTATAATATATAGTACCAGAGACCTGGATCCAGATGACCTAAATCTGGAGCCCAGGTTTAGAGTATCACCAGCATTGGGGAATTTGTTGTTCCTTTAACATTATAATGAAATCAAAGTATGTTCACTCATTCAAAGATACATCATAAATAGATTCTTCAGCCTCAAGATGGCACAAGTAGTGAATGCATTTTGCAGAATTAATTGTAAAAGCTAAGCTAGAAAAAGAAGAGCTGCTATTGCAAAACAGTATGCTGAATTCATTTGCTTCCTTTAAACTGCCTGATACTTGCCAAGTTAGTTGATACTGTATGTCAATCCTTTAAAGTGGATGTTTGCATCTAGCTTTGAAGGAAATAGTCTACAGTGCAGCAAGCATCAAGTTTTGCCCAATCTCCCTTGACACAAAAGGAAGGTTAGGTTGTACATCTCTTGAAATCATCTGTTAAAAGCACATATTTGCCACATAAGGAAAGCCTGGATGATAATATTTTGCCCTAGGTATAAACTGCTGTTTTGGAGGATGAGTGATACCCAATGGTGGCCACCTCCAACCTGACCGTTTCCCAATAAATTGGGCTATAGCTCTGCTTGTTCATAACCAGAGTGGTCTCTGACTGGGAAAAATGGGAGCTATAGCCTCACATATTGGAATGGCAGATATAGATTAGTAATCGTTCTTCAAAGCACCAGTGTTGGACTTCATAAAGTTTGTTCATTTAAAATATTTGTATCTTGCTTTACCACCACCTCTGGCCTGTGCTTCAGCCCTGGTGCTGCCACTGCTGAGGAGTGCCACCTCGCCCTGCCACCCTGCTGGCCCCGCTGCTCTGCTCACCTGGCTGGCCCTACAGGCCCTGCCACCCTGCCGCCCCCAGCTGACCTTCACCATCTTCCTCCTCCTGCTAACGAGGCACACCCAGCCTGCCCTATGTGAGGCAGCTGCTGGCCCCGCCAGCCCTTCTTCCCAAGGCAACTCGCACTGTTTTCGCAATGCTTCAGAAGGCTTCTGAGGCCTTCTAAAACGTCACAAGAAGGCTGCACCCACCATTCGCCAAATAGCGTATCCCGTTCTCACAATGCTTTGGAAAGCAGGGCTGGCAGGGTGTCAGGGTGAGTGGAGAAGGGCAGCAAGGCTGGCAGAGCGGCAGAATGCAAAGCAGCCAAAAGGACAGAGATGGGGGGTAGATAGGCAGGTGGGGGGAGTTGAAGAGGAACCAGTCCCTTACCTTACTGAAGCTTGGGGCTGGGAGGAACCAAGCCAAGAGTGGCTTAGATGGGAGTGGGTCCTTGCCTAACAGCAGGTGGGATTCAGTTAATAACAGCAACTGGGAGTGCCGGGATTGCTGTCTCTAAGTGATGCAGTCACGTGATGTCGCACTTACGGCCACATTGCTTAGTGATGGGTCCCAATTACTGTCATAACTCAAGGACTACCTGTAGGATCATATCTAGGTAGTATTTGACTGTGAGACCACCAGGACTGTGGATAGCAGGAATAAAAATAATAATTTAAAAAAAATAAAACTTTAGGAGGCAATGGTAAGCCATTCTATACTGCTGTCAAGAAATTGCATGGACTTGTCCAGTTATTCAGTAGTAGTTCAACATAAGTGATAATTCATCTTTAATAAGGTTAGTAATTATGGGGAGGGGGGGAAGAGACATTTTAAATTATCCACTGGATGATTTCTAGCTTTGCTTCACTTTTAGCACAGCAGCAACAGCCTACATTTTACAAAGTCTAATTTAAAAAGAAAGAAAACTTAAAAATAAATTAAACTGGAAATAAAGCAGAAGTTACTGATAAATCTTGAGCATAAAGAACAACTTTGGCAGCCAACATTTTTTCACACATTTTGAGATATTTACGGAGTAGTCTAGATAACCATTCAATGGGCAATATTTCACTGGTCATGGAGCAGATGCTAACCTTACATTGAACAACAGAAAGGACAAAAAGTCCATAATGTCCTTTCTAGCGGATACTTGGTAATTGTCTTTACTGATCGCTTACTACCACACTAGGCAACATACGTAGGTGCATAGCAGCAAAAGCTCCTAGGTTACTCTTATCGATAACTACTGATTCAATGTTGATGACATTCTTGGCTATGTTTTTGTATTTGGTGTCAGCTGTTATTTGGGCAATAATTTACTTCCTGTGTTCATACATTCAGATCACATTTTGTACTTCTTCTTTCTGACAAGCAATTGTATACATGTCCCTGTCTTTTCATTTTGATAATTATAATGCTGAGAATTAAAGGATGAAATTATTTACCTGTTAGAGGAGCTAGATAAATGTATTGATTGATTTTTATTTTTTATTTTTACTAATCCCAATATATTTTCCTTTCTCAAACTCTACCCTACATATTTATATTTCCAGGATTATGTGGTTTTGGCAGTTGTAGCTCAGAAATTTCTAGTGAGAGGAATACAATTCTTCAGTTAATAATATTATGCATTACAAAACTCTTGTTGAAAAAAACCCAAAAGATTTATATTTGCTGGATCTGTCATGAGCACTGATGGTGAGCAGGAGGGGGCCCCTATCCAGAGGGGAAAACACATGCATAGTAGTGAGTTGAGCAGCCATTCAAAGAGACACAGAACAGAACCCCCTTGACTTTTGGGGTTTATCTGTCTGGGTTTTCTCACGCTTCTTCAGTTTGTTAGGATATTCTGTCTAATGTAGCAGTAATAAAACACTAGAGACCTATTCCTTGTCTCAGCGTGGTTCCTGCTTGTTAGGACAGGATCTTTTTCTTAGGGAATTTTTGTTTAAAGACATGCAGTGGAGAAGGAAAATTTATTCCATGGAGGATTATAGTTTTTTCAAAACACAGCAAAGAGTTTCTGTCAACAGATGATATTATACATAGGTAATATATTATATAACATAGATTTTACTGTGAACTAAAGATTGTCCAACATTAGGACAGCAGTTATCTATAAATGACTGTTAGAAACCAGTTGGTTTCTCCTGAGTGTTTTAATCATTCATCTTGATTCCTTTTGATAGACAACTGCATCCATCATCATCATTTGTTTCTGGCAAAAATCTTCTTTTATAGTAGATGCTTTGAGTTGAGTTTTACATTTTAGATTCTTTCAAATGTTCGAAAAGAACATAGTGGCAAAAAGTGTAAACAAAAGTCATCTAATAAATAAATGATCCTTGCTGCTTCACATGTAATCTATGTAAATATGATATTCATTTTTAATTAGTAAATGAAGATATAGATCAAGGTTATTGAAAAGATAAAATTTAGTCATTTTTCATCCAATGTACAGTTCAGCAGTCACAGTGATTAATAAGCTTGAAATGTTTAATTAATTTATTGATTAGATTAATTTATTAAACCATTTTGATTGACTAAGAGCTATCAGGTTTTAATTGGGCAGAGATTTTTTAAAAATATGTATCAGTAGTTTCTTTTTAAAAACTGTAGGGGCCAAGCATTGCATCATTGCATGAAGGAACATTGAGATCTACAACATCTTCTATAACAATGAAAAACCATTTTTCCTGCCTCTGGAACCATTGTTTTTACCTGTATTCTAAGTGTAATTTTATGCTAAAAAGATGGTGTAAGGCCAGCCTTTTGTTCTATAGGATCCTCAGAAATACATGAATATGAAAAATAATATTTCTTGAGCACTTGTTGATTTAGAGAGAATATATGAGAAAGTGAATGATCTTAAATTATGGAATGTTTTGCACAAATATGGAAGGTTGGATGGTGAATGTGATAGCAGCAGTGTATGATAAAAAAATAAAGCATGTAATGAAATGTTTAGTGAATGGCCCAAGGAAGTAGAAGAATGTGTGCTGTCCCTTTAGTTATTTAATATATTTATGAACAAATATATAAGGAATGTGGTAATGTTAAAGGTATATTGGTTAAGCACATGTGATGGTGAGGTGTTAGTTGAGAACCCAAATGTGCGCAGCAAATGTTTCATAGATTATATTAAGCAACATCAAGTATGAATCTGAAAATCAGTGTATCAGTGACTACAGAAGCTGTGTTTAATAGAGAAAATGGAGCAAACAATTACAAGTTATGCATAAATAAAGAAAATAAGTCCATGTAGTTTAATTTTAATTGCCTAGGTAGAATATTCATTAAAGAAAGGAAAAGGGTTAGAGAAAGTTTAAGGTGTGCAAATGCTGGTACAAAGATAGTGAGTCTCATGTGGCCTATTGTGAGAATTGTTTTTTGAAAGAAAGTGAAATGGCTGTTCATGACAGCATGCTTCTGTTGTAAAAGTTTGATATATCACAAGGAATATAAAAAATAAGGTGAATGTTGTTGGAGTGGGTAGCTAGAAATGTATGTAGTAAAACAAAAACAAAATATGGTCAAATAAGTGGGTACTGAATGAATGTAAATTGAATAGAAACATAAAGTATGAATGAAGTGTGTTAGGTATCTTGGTCATATAGAGACAATGAGTGAGACTTGAATTATAAAACAATGGCACAGTTTTTCCACACTATGCAGGAGTTGCAAGTACTAAAGAAAAACTGCAAAGGCTAAAAATGACAATTTTTTTATTTGTTTTAAATCAATCCTTCAAATCATACTTAAATTTCTTTTCAATAATTTATAAGTCAGAAACTTCATGGTTTCAATTCAATTTAATCTGTTTCTTATTTCAACCACAGGTCATAACAAACAACTTCATGGTTTCAGTGATGGAAGTTTTATAGAAATTGATGTTTAAGCTTCTCTTTTTAGAAGGTCTGTGGGTAATTATTATATTTTCTAACAAAGCTAAGAAAAGTTTTCACTAATCTATAATACCAGTTAACCTAAAGTATTTTTACTAGAAGTAAACAAATAGAAAAGTTAAAGAAATCAGACAATATTGTATGGTCCATATTCTAAATTAAGAACTGAAGTCCTGCTTTCTCATAAAACAAAACCGCACAAACATATAGTCTTTCAAAAAGTAGACATTTCACTGAAGGTATATTTGCAACTAGACACAAAACTTTAATAGAATAAAATACAGTTAAACGAGTGAGTTATAGGGAAGTTGACTAAAAGATAATAGACAAACTAAGCAGATTAGAGAATGAAATAAAGCTACTAAAACCTATGGAAATTGTAATTGTAATTTAACTGGGGTTGGAAGTAAAACAGCTATCAACAGGGATGTGTATCTTCCCTCAGCATAAAGGCAAGAGGCCCTTTGAACGGTCACTCATGCCCTGGTCATCTCCCATATAGACTACTGTAATGCGCTCTACATGGGGCTACCCTTGAAGAATATCTGAAAGCTACAACTGGTCCAGAATGCAGCTGCGTGGGCAATCTTGGGTGCTCCAGGGTTTGCACATGTAACACCTTTGTTGCATGAGCTGTACTGGCTTCCAGTCTGCTTCCAGGTCCAATTCAAGGTGTTGGTTATCACCTTTAAAGCCCTACATGGCATGGGACCAGGATATCTGAGTAGGGATGACCGTCTCATCCCTACTACATCGACCTGCCCCATCCAGTCATGCAGGGAGAGCATGTTATGGACCCCATGCGTAAAAGAATTCCATCTAGCGGGGTCTCGGAAACATGCCTTCTCTGCAGTAGCTCCTGCCCTTTTGAATAACCTTCTCCCAGAGGTGAGACAGGCCCCCTTGCTCCTGGACTTTCGAAAAAGATTAGAGACCTGGTTTTGCCAGCAGGCTTGGAATGGGAGGGGGAATAGCCACACCTGGGGATGGCTAGCGCCCTAGAGTGACTTTTGATGAACTATTTACACTCACGGACTGATAAAGAACTCTCAGCTATCTAGATTCCATCACATTTTTATTTTTATTGTATTTATAACTGTTCTGATTTTAATTTTGTTTTTTATTGTAAACCACCCAGAGTCCCTCCTTAGGAGGGAGAAGGAAGGAAGGAAGGAAGGAAGGAAGGAAGGAAGGAAGGAAGGAAGGAAGGAAGGAAAGAAGTCCAGACTGGACTTTGCATGGCAAGCATGGGTTCACAAGCCTTTTATAGTTTAAATTTAATGTTATTTTATTTTGTATTCTATTTTTAATAATTTATGGTATTCTATATTATGTTATTAATGGTGTTATAACAGCACTGGCCTAAAAAAATGCTGCAGAGAAAAACAGAGAGAGAAGTGGCAGTGAGAACTTTTTCCACTCCTCAGCTTTTACATTCAAAGGTCACCATCATCTCTGGTTGATCACATAGGATTCCATCAAGTTCTTGTGTATTGACATAGTCCAAGAAGTTACTTCCAGTGATTTATAAAAGTAAACAGAAACTAGAAACAAACATGCTAAAAGGAAAGAGAGTAGGACTGATAGAATAAAATAGAACAACAAAAGTAGTGTGGAAAGGCAATATATCTTTAGGTTGAGGTGGCCTGTGGAATTCAAATTCAGCTTCTCAGTTCAGAGTCGAAGCAAGGCATTTTGATAATAGTGATTATAGACAATATCCTTTGATATAAGAACATATATCCCTGCAGGATCATGTTCTGTCTCCACTTATGGTAAGAAGTATCTTCAGCATATGAATAGCTAGGTAAAGGTAAAGGTTTCCCTCGACGTAAAGTCCAGTCATGTCCGACTCTAGGGGACAGTGCTCATCTCCGTTTCTAAGCCGTTAGAGCCGGCATTGTCCGTAGACCCGTCCATGGTCATGTGGCCGGCATGACGACACGGAATGCCTTTACCTTCCCGCTGAAGCGGTACCTATTGATCTACTCATATTTGCATGTTTTCGAACTGCTAGGTGAGCAGGAGCTGGGACTAGCAACGGGAGCTCACCCCGTCGTGCGGATTCGAACCGCCGACCTTCCAATCGGTAGTATTTGAGGTCCTTCTGCCTGAACTGTATTTGGCCCACTGGTTATGAAATTCCTCTGCAAATGATAACTTTTGGAAGGTTACTCTAACTTGGCCTTAATAATTTAACGTATATACTCTGAAACTGTAATTTGGGAATGGGCAAGCAACACTCTAATTTGTTCTCTGTACATCAGAATCTGCCTTTGCCAGTCTTCAACCTCAGAAGATGTTGGGACTATATGGCTGGGGAACTGTTGGAATTATAGCCCAATTCTAACAATGGTTAATTAAGTATGGCTGAGTCTGTACATTCTAGTCCATAATTCACTACTGAAATCTAGAGAATGAGCTGTTCATAGCCTTGAAGAATTCACATGGGGAAATGCTAAATATTCAACTTTCTCACTTTGACTAAATCTCTCCCAAAACATTCTCTTCTCTTAAAATTGTGTCTGGTCTCAGCCTGCCATTATGTGTTTTCATCTGCAACTTTTCTTTTCTTCTTTTCCTGTAAAGTAGATCCTAATACTGTTGCCATCCTTTGAAGCACAATAGTTACAAATAATTTAGATAAAAGGTATATTTTTGTGCACTTCTGATTCACTGTAATAACAGCTTACACTCTGCTTGAGTATTCAGTCCATAAGTACTGTTATCTGCTGATATTTGCAGTTCCTTTGGAATTTTAGAATGCTGCTAAATAAAGAAATAACCACTGTGGGACTTCATGACCCCAAAAAGTAAAATTGCATGAAATGCCAATTACTAAAACTGAAACCTAATTATTGTTCATTTTTATTATTATTATTTTATTATTGTCTATCTCTAGTTGACAGCCATGCTGCCATTTTGTTTTGAAACAATCTGCAGTGGTTGCTGTTTTGGAAATATGGACCCTGAGAAATATGTATGAGTAATGAATATGTATAGGCTGTAACTTTTAATTAGGTTGATTTGTTTAAATATTTCAAATAAAAGTCATCCCATCAGTTGAGTAATGCATTTTCAAAACTTATTTTAAAGGGCTTACACCCAGAGTAAATTTGGGAAGAGTTCAAGAAAGACTGGTAGACATGAAAAAAAGGGGAAGGCAGTTTTTTCCTGAATCTTCTCATGACCAACTGGGTACTCCCATCTTTCAAAATGAATTTTCAAGAAGCACTAAAAGCATCCACAGGGGCTTGCTTTCATTAGAATGACAAAAGCAGCACTGCAGTATTGTACCACAATCTCTGCCACATTTGAACATGCAGTCAACAACACAGCACCCAAAAGGAGAGAAGCTAGCATCAAGACACTGCATTCATCATTCTGTCTTTTAATGCCACCTTCACCCCACTTAGATACAGTTTGGAAGCACAGAAGAAAAGAGGAATTGGACAATACTCTCAGGATATTTATGGGTCATTTTCACAAAATGAAATTAGTTTTCTTGGATTAATAGTAGCAGTAGTAATAATAATAATAATAATAATAGTAATATGCTGCCTGACTCCCAGTGTCTCTGGGCAGTTTACAAATTGTTAAAATCATTTAAAAACAAGGAACAATGCAAAAACACAAAAACAACAGAAAACAAAGGAACAGAGATTGTAGTGAAAACAAACCTGGATAAGGACAAGAAACTTACAGAAAGAAACTAAGAAAAGGGGCATAGTAATCCATTCCTGGAATTTAAGAATCATTGGATTGGACCCAACTTTTTTTCTATTGATAGAAACGTTCCTTTCTAGAGTTTCACTCAAAATTCTTTTTCTAGCGGAGTTGAGTTTGAGCCACTGATTGTTTATATAATAAAACAGATGTGAATTAATTGCAAAATTCAAATTAATGTTATTTTAAATGTGTTAGATACAGACATCTGTTACATATCTTAGCACAGCTTCTGGTGCTAAGATATATAGCAGATAGTTTCTACCAGGTGGTTTTCTACAATTTTATACTGGTTTACCCTGAGAAAGGTCACCATGATTTATTCTTGAATTGTAAGAGAGAAGTGTCACGTGTTCTCCAATAATTTATAACAAATGAAGCATTTATTATATTGTACAGCTATTGTAGAAATGTCAAAAGAAATCTCAACAGAGATAAGAGACAGTTACATTTGTGTGTTTCCCATTACACCAGCAGTTTATTTTTTGCATCATTTGTTTTATGGACTGACAATTTTGCACCCAAGAAAAAAGCTAGATAGCTAAATAAACTGTAAATTCTGTTAATCATACCTTGCATTTTTCAGCAGTTTAGATTATTATACAAATACAAGTCTTCTTGTGTTTTTAGCTTTGAGTTGGATTGCTTTTTTATTATTATTTTTTTAGGGCAACTAGTACACCCAAGTTAATTTTTCTAAAGGACTAAAAATAATGTTCTAGAAAAATTGGATTATGGAACATTATTAACAAGAATATTGAATTTCGATACTACTATTATATGGATTTATTTTCATTTTTTAAAGTGAAGAATCAACTTCAGGGGGCCTGTAAGAATTATAACATAGGGGGCAGATCAATATATTTCAGCAACAGTACTAGATTCATAGATGTGCCTAATCATTCAATAAGAATAACTCAATAATTACACCACTCCATATAAAGATACAGAACCTGTTATATTTTCAAATCTATGCACTGTGGTGGCTTTTATATGAGAATAGGATGTCTGCTCCAGAAACAGGAACACCTGTGTGCCGAAATCTCCTGGCAACTGTAGAGCAATCAGCAGTTTTGTGTCTACTTTGGGGAAAGTACTGCTGATAATGAACTCAGGAATTACAATTGAGTCTTTAAGCACATCAGTCACATCTTCTTTCTGTATCTGTTTCCTTCAGCTGATCAGTGTGTCATATTTCAGCTCGATCAGCTTGGTCAGTTAGTTCCAGCTGTTTGTCCCAAACACTTCTTATTTAGAGAAGGTCCAGTCCTGAATTTAAGGGGTGACACAACAACATTGTTTGTACTTGATTTGTTGTTGTGTGCACAGTGTTGTGATAAGCAGACAGGGAAAAAAAGCCAAGCTATTGATTCAGTGTAATGTTTTCTATAGGGTATCATTCACAAAATTTTCTTAAATCTTTAAAGAAACTTTTCATCCACTCTGTTTGTAGCTGGATAATATGATGCTGAAGATATGCTTGATTCTATTCTTTCTAGGCATGTCTGAAACTGTTCAGATAAAGATTTGTTTATTTACAAATCAAATGTACAGGTCACTGAACTCACAGCAGCTCAAGGCACTATACCAGATAAAATAAATCCAATCCAATCCAGACAAAAGAAGATAACTGGAAAATAACATTCAAAACACAATAAACATCCAACAGTAGCACACACTTCCTAACTTAGCCCCTGGGGGAAAACTCTAGTCTTCAAGGCCCATTTAAAGGATGGCAAGGACTTCTTGGGGACATTCTATTCCAGAAGGCAGGGACCATGACACTGATCGATTTTACTGGATGGGTAGAAACAATGGGAGACCCGTGGTCCCTTAAGCCATATCCTTAGAATGTTATGCCATTAAGGGATTTATATGTCACAAGCAGAACCTGGAATTTCACCTGGAAGCTTTGTGGTAACCAGCGGAATTTGCATAACAGCGATGTTATAAGGGTGCTCTGGACCAGCTACAACTTCCAAGTGGCAGCCCCATGTAGAGTACATTGCAATACTCCATATGCGAGGTGACTAAGGCTTGAGAGTGACTGTCACAAAGGATTCCTGGTCCAGGAATGGGCAAAACTGGTGCACCAGACAAAGCCCCCATGGCCATAGCTGCCATTAGTTTTCAAGTAGGAGCTGTGAGTCCAGGAGGATCCCTAAGCTGCACACTAGTACTATCCAAAGAGTACTACCCCATTTAAAACATCTTTCCCTAAAAATAGAAGATTGGAGACTAGATAAAATTTGTGATGGGAAGACTCAATCTCTGAAAGAAAACACATCACAGGAATTCCAGATGTGTTTTTTTTGGATTGTTTATCCTCTAAAAGTAAAAGACAACCAGTCTATAATTGCATGACTGCTATCCCATTTGAATTCTATTTTGTATTTGTGCCTTCCAAGGAACAAAGCCCTTGTTGCATTCAAGCAGCTGCTCTAATCAGTATTCCTTCTTGTGGACCGAGGATTGGCAGTAGTGGCTGTTAAGCAGTGATGAGGATAAATTTTTCTATAGAAGTACTAGCAGAAATGTTTAATTTCCTAAACCAAATTCAATGCTTCCCTTTCTATTTATGGATAATTTTTCTTTGGTGTTCACACTTGCCACTTCCATGATTGACACTACTATACCAACGCTATATGCTGAGGTATCACAAACCAATTTCACTGGTAAGTGCAGATTATAACATGTGACTACCATGTCACTTTTTCTTTCCTTCTGTGAAAGTCTATCCCCATGTTTTGTTCACTGCAATGTTCTTCCTATATATAGCACAGTGTTCAATGGTAGATCACAGTGGTTAAAATTGGCTGTAATCTGAATAATGATTAACAGACCCTAAAAAGGATCATAGCAGGCCAAGGTAACCAAGCAATAATGCTGGATCACAGATGTGTTAATAAACCAGTAGTAACAAAAATCCAGTATATGACACAAATTATGAATGGAATGAAAGATCAACTACATGGTAAAGGAAATAGCTTCAATTCTTTGGACAAATTTTGCTTGTTGGTTGCTAGATTGGGATGCAGGCAGCACTGAAGTGATGGCAAAACAGACCAAGGTGCCGATTACAGACCATAATTTTCCTTTCTAGAGGCCTCAAATCCATCAAATTTTACAAAAAGAGACAGAAATACTACCACTTTTTAAAAAAAACAGTTAAGTTTCTGTCTCAAGTGGATTTTTCATGTCAGGTGCAAATTTCTTCATTTACCTGTATAAATGGAACAAGCTTTCATTTATATATAGACTGTTCATACAATATCAGAATAAATTGGATCCTACCAAAAGCCTACTGTACAAAAGTAGTGACTTGCAATTTACTACGAAATGTATAGATTTATCTATCTGGCTTCTCCAGGACTGGAATTGTCTACACACAGTAACTATCAGTGGTCAGACAGCTAAAGGATACTTAATGAAATAGGTGACTCAGCATACTTAATGAAATAGGTGACAACAACATACTAAACTTAGTTAATATGTCCTTTGGTTAGGTTTTTGGGTGACTTAGCAAGTTGCACAAACCCAGAAAATGGGTTGTTCAAATGTAGTCTGAGAGTAACTAGCAGCTTGTTGACATCTAATTCCAACACAGTAGAGGACTTAACTGAAAACTGGACTTCTGGTTGGTAGATCCTAAAATTGATAGCATTTCTGTTTTGATTCTCATGCTTAACCATTCTGGCAGTGACAACTGGCAGTGAACCTTTTGAATTCATCTTACCATATTCTTAATTATATTTCTAAAATATAAAAATAAATTTTTCTACTCTATAAACCTTTATGAATAGTTTGATAGAGATTCCTTATGGATCACTCACCTATAGCATTTGTATCTGTACGACATGGCTGAAAGCTGTCCAACTAGGCAATGAAGACTGATTGCAGTATTTGTTGGTTTATAAGTGGTTCATACAGAGTAGAATAGCTTGAATTTAACTTGTTTTTCTCAAGCAGTACAGGTATATGGTAGTCACTCTAAACAACTTCTTTATCCATCATAACTGACCTTTTAATATTTGCTTGAGCTGGAAATGTTACTGGTTATCTTCATTTATAGTATATTAATTTATATCAATAATGTATTAATTTTTCTTCAGATATTTGACCATCCAGCAATTTTAGCATTAAATAATTATAGAAGTTACAATTATTATTATTCAGCATTGTCCATAAAGGAAAAGAACCATATAATCTTGTTATATAGGCCTCTCATATAAGTGACTTACATTAAGTATAACATTCAATGCACATCTAAAATAAATTAGCAACAAACATATGAAGGTAACCTAAAATAGTGGCAAAAATAAAACAAATTAGAGTTGCGACAGAGAAAATGAAAAATAAGACACTGAACTATTTTCAAAGAAGGCCACAGATAGAAGACTGCCTAAGCAACGAATTTTTCACTTTCTCTAGAATGGTATGCCAGTTTATTATGAAAATGCCTTTCCTCTCCTGCATCTTTGTAAATCAGCCTATGATATTCAAAAAGTTTCCCAACCTTCCAGAACCCGGCTTTTGCTGGGAGGAAGAGCCAATGAGCGAGTATGAGGGAGATATGAATTGAGAGATTGATCTTCTGTTTGTATAAACACTGGACACAACCCATTATGTTCTGTTGCCATATAACCTGACACTACAGTCACACTGCATTTGGTCCATATTTACTCTCCATTCACAGAAGGCTTCCTTTCTCCATGAAAGGCATTTTAATGAAACATGGAGATTTTTCTGATTGAAGGAAGCATGCACTTTTTGTGGATTTCCTCCTCCACTTACTACCGACCTAAATAATCACATCCCTCTCTATTCCACATAGTATACAACATTCCAGAACACACATATTCCAAAGATCCAAAGGGCTGCATGGAGAAAAGAAACTTCAAAAAACAAACAAAAATCTTTCTCACTTAATTTGCATACAAGCCAGCAAATCGTACTATTTATAACATGCATAATGCTTTTGCCAGATTTAAAACAAAAAACAAAACAAACCCTACAGCGATATCCATTTGGGCAGTTTTCCAAGCTAACTTCTGTAGTACAACATCTTTTCCAAAGCATCTTGTAAGCCAGAGAAAAGCCGAAACATACAGAGATTTTTTCTTCTTCAGCTATTGTAATATTAACTGTGCAGTCTTACACATCTTTATTTTGAAGTACAACTGTGTTTAATAGGGGTGAGTTTGTATTTTTATGAATAATTCATTTTGAACAATGTATTATAGTATAGCAATAGCTGGAATTATATTTAGTGTTATGTTGTAATTGGAGTTAATAGGATTATATTCTACCTTGTGAAGAGCACCATGAGAATTGAATTGCTTAAAATAGAATGATGCTCATCAATCTTATCATTTCCCTGGTCAGAGGCTAAGTAAATATACAAAAGGAAAAAAAAATGGAACATAGGAGAAATTCAATCTAGCATTCATGCATTATAATGTAGCAGCTTTTTCTCCGAAAGGAAATATCAGTGCTTGTGTTACCAATACCCTAGAATAATAAAATTAGAGGGTCCATTTAAAGCTGTTCTATACACCTTGCATCAATCTGAGAGCTGCACCAGACTTTCCATGACAGGTTGAGTGCCACATTCCAAAAGTGGTTAGGATCAAAGGACATTTGAAGGAAAGACTCAGTGATTTAAGGCTTAAAGTACCGTTGTTACCCTTTAATCATCTCACAACTCTAAAAAAATACAAAAATAGAGTGCTTGAGTGAAGAGAGGACTCCACTTTTCTTCTTCCTTTTCTTCCTGCTCTGTAGTCTTGGTGAAATCAACTCCCTGCTCCAGGTGAGGGACAAATTTATTGGGACTATGTTTCATGGCAAATGCTGTCTCCCTTCCTCACATGCTGTGGCATCACAGTTCTTACTTTTAAGTTACAATAGCTAAAAACATATCTAGTTTTAATATGTCATCAAATCTGATTCATAGAAAGCTTGCCCATTGATACCCTAAAGCTGATTACTATAGTCCCAATCAATGTTACACTTTTGGGGCAAGCTTCATATTCAATTACACAGCCAGATTTCCATTTTTCATCTCACCACAGATTCTTACATATATGCTTTACCTTTCCTTCTTCTAATTTTACAATGCCACTCTGGTAGACCTGATTATAATCATCCTCATGATAGGAGCATTACTTTGCCCAATTGAAATGAGCACTAAAGAGAGGCATCATTAGCAGTTACAACCATAAAACTGCTGACAAGGCTTTTTCAGCATCCAAGAATCATCAGTAGTTGAGCACTGAAGAATAAAACAGGAATTCTGGAGAAAAAAATCAGGGAAATATGCATTAGGGAAAGAAATGATACATTCTCTTGATACAGAATCTAGGATAAAATATAGAAGGAGGTAAATGTGCCTTGTACAGATAACATGTGAAAGTTCTGACCCTCATTGGGCTGATCTAAAAGCAATATGATTATGGTTCCACCATATTTAAAAAGTTACTTAGATCTACAAGTTCAAGTTTTACTCTCTTACCACAAATTAAAGAATAGTCGTTATTAAACATAACATTTCGATTGTATATATAAAAATAACCATCTTTTGAATGTGTTTAATATTTATTTCATTGATAGCAAATTGCCTTTCAGTCAAATAAATGCGTATGAACTTTTATCAAAGAAGGACTTGACCAAGCTTCATTAAATTACTGTAGAATATGAATTACCCGCATAAGCACCCATAGTTGCTTTTCAGACCCTGTACATGTCAAGTAGATATTTTGATCCCAGATACAAGACCTTCCTTCACCTGTCATAATGCTGCCACGTACCTGTGACATCATATCATTTCACCGCAATGTTGCATCTTTTCTACTGATCAAACATAAAGCTAATAGTTTTTTCTACTCCTTACTTGCTTGAAACTTTTAGAAGAACTAATTCCAATGAGTTTTCAATAATTACAACATATACAGGCAGACTAGGGTAATCAACTAACAGTGCAAGATCACAAGCATGTAAAGTAAATCAGTAATAACATCCTAATATATTATATCCAGCCCAGGAGTAAGATAGGCTTAAGCCATCCTTGGCTATATTAAAGTAGTGTTTTTATCCTTATTCCAATGCCATCTAAGGGCAGGCTCAAGGGGTATAGCATCTGTTAGGATTTTGACCTTCAGAGAAAGGTCAAATGACTATAGTGACTTGAAACTGAGGCAACAGAGGCAAATTAGGAATTCCAATGAGAAAAGCAAATTTCATGCCATTTAGTTTTCTGACAATTCAAGGATGAATATACCACTTCAACTCAGACCCATAAACAGATATTGGGGAAATAGGAGCTTATTCTTTCTTCTATAGGTCCCATTTTACCTACAGTCCATTTTTTAAATCCTAGCTTCTTTTCTTCCTTCTTCTTTACCAAGGAAGGTCTATGAGGAATGACAATTTTTGTTAGGATAAATGGTTTCAACAAAATAATAATTACAAAGTTATTTTTATCCCAATAATTCTTCTATGCATTGTTAATAACAAAGATGAAAGATTCATTTCAGTAATTTTTGTGGTTAGGTGCAGTATTCTGGCACTTTGTATGCATTAAATCCATGTCTTAAAAGCTAACCTTTTCAGTAGACTGGCCAAACAATTGAATATAATACTGATCATTTCAAAGGGTTAGCAAAGGCATGTCATAAAGCCACAACTCTGTTTCAGAAGATGTACCTGTAAGATATTGCTACGTTCTAAGATTCTCCATGTGTGATTGATGTGCCAATTACTTCCTTATGCTTCATTACTCAGATTAATAGTACTGCAGAGTTCCAGTGGTACCTAATTCTTGATATTTAGGTTATCTTTTCTGTATTTAATTTTTAGTTCCATTAGAAAACTATGTCCCATTTTTCAATAGCCAGAGTATAAATGTTTCACCAGTCTCTTAATGTCAGACTACCATGTCTGAGCTTCAGAAATCTAGAGAGCTAGTAGATAGCAGCAAAGAGATAGAGAAAATTCAAATGGTTTGCTGCCATCTTGTTTTGCTGGTTGTCTGGCTTTTTGCAGTATATGTCATGGTCAGCTCAGACTCTGACGAAGAGGCTGACAATGAGCAGCCAGTTCCAGAGTTGCTGGATGAACCTTTTGTCGCGGGTCAAACACTTTTGGAGACTCTTAAGTTAAATATATGACCCTGAGGCCATAGGTAAACCTAAGCAAGTATCTTATATTCAAAAGAGTAGCTAGACTCAATATTTCCTAATTATAAAGTGTTTATTGAAACAGTTATTAGAAGAGGATTTAGGGGAGAGCAAGATGCAGTATATCAGTACAGAATAAAATCTTAGGCTAAGTCATATATGAATATAGAACAAGCTTTTACAAAGATAAGTAATACATTACCAATCCTGAGCAGGAGTCCTCTCTCTAGACGCAGCCAGATAGGAGAGAAGCTGCCCATACAATCTTTTACAGTAGTATTTATACAATCTAATAATGATTCATTAGCAGTCAAGATATCTTATCCTTACTATGACCATTAGTTTAAGATAACTTGATTATGACTAATACTTGTAGGTAAAGCAAAGCAACAAGCATTTTTCCATAAAAATACCCATGAGACCTAGACCAAGTCTTGAACGTCATAGTTATTACAAGAGAGAGGCTTAGGTCATGTAGACACTTAATTCCCTTTTAATCATTGTGGAGACTTGAACCAACTTTGTTCAATTTCAGCGTCTGGGATGTTGTACAGGGACTATTGGGAATTAAGGGCTTAACTAAATATAAGTTGCCTTTAGCATAGCTTTTTCTTCTTGTAGCAACTTGCTAAACTATTTTGTGTCATTCGCTTTCTTGTTACTACGTTTAAAGGGTTGCCAATAACTACGCCTAGGGGAAAAACCTCCACTAGGGGAAGGGAAAGGCCCAGCTATGTATCACCTTTGGCTATGACCTTTTCCTTCAGGTAAAATAATTGCAGTACCTTCAGGAAGAAATGTATCCACCCATGCGTTTACCTCTGCTGGGGAGTGCCAGTTTGGTGTAGTAGGAATTATTAAGGGCCTTGGTGGAGGAACAGGAGGTGATGGTGCAACAATAGTCTGCTGAGAGCTCGTTCCTTCACCAGTAGGTGGAGACAAAGGATTCTCCATTTCTTCATATATGTGGTCAATTGGCCGAGGAACGTTATAATATGATATGGGGCTGATCCTTAGGGGAGAAGCCCACGACACTTTGCCTCAGCAGATGCAGCCAGAAGAGGCTGCGCTACCTGGTAACCAGGAGACACAGCTGTTGCCAGTCCTTGAAAATGAAGAGTCTGAGCTGCCACCCCCTCCCGGGGCAAGGGCTTGCCATGCAGAGAGGAGAGCAACTCTCCATTGGCAGCAACAATTCATTTACCCAGACTCCGTGTGCCTGGTCTCCTGACTTGAAACCTCGTGACTTTGACTCTGGACCTGGACTGGCTGACAACCCTTCTGCAACACCTGGACCCTTGGACTTCGCTTGACAACTCTTATGCCTGTTGTTTTGGATTTGGTACTCTCTCAAGGCAAGCTTGCTGAACTTTGGGGCTATCTAGTGTGTGTGCTTATGCATTTGTACTCACATTTCCTTGTTTATTTACTTCACAAACTTGCCACTTGTTTATCTACTTCACAAACTTCTCAATAAAGTTTGCAATGACCCCTCTGTGTGTTTCTGGGTGCATGGCCTGAGAAAGGAAAGTATAGATCTAGTAGCTGTAAGTGTAATGGTATATGGGAATGACCTTGGGAGACAGGAAGAAGAGCAGCAGCCTAGACAATGGACTAATAAATGAAATCTGAGCCCAAAGGAGGAGGAAAAAGTGTCTCTAGTTTTCAGGAGAGTAAAAATGTGGGATGGGAGTGGTACTTTCAGACTTACAAGATTCTGTTAATGTAACCTTACAATAAAGATTGAGCTAGTACTCCTGGTTTTACTCCTGGTTTTGCTCCTTGTTTGGACTACCTCGTAAGATTAACGGTTGCTGGGAACCACTGCTGGGCTCAGTTTTTACAGACATTTCCCAGTTCATACTTTAGTTTTATCTATACTGGTCAATCAGTTCACATATTCACACAGCAATATTTAATTTTCTTTCATTTGTTTCTCAAATCTTTTAAAGATTTATAATTATTGCTTTAATATACAAATAGAGGCAAGATGGGAAAAAAATAAAAAAGAAAACATTAAAACAGACACAAACCAAACAGAGGAAAAGAAAACAAGAAACAACAACAACAAAAAGCATATTGCATAAAGAAAAATCATTCAACCTAATTTTTTAACACATAATACAATCTTGAGCACATGGAATAATATTGATCAGTCTTTCCGTTACAACAGTAGAGAACTTATTCCAAAACAGTGTTGATCCAAGACAGTAATTATTTAGATAACGAGCTATAGTTTCTGCTGATAGAGATGTTGTATTTATTTCTTTACCATTCCCAACTTGTCCCTACCTCAGACAAGTCTTTTTTAAGGAGGCGGGGGGGAAGAAGGGTGGGAAGAGCAGTAGTTGGGTAAAGAACATATACTCATATGATTTAGCTAATCCCCCAAGAGTATTAACATATACATCTATAGATTCATTAGGTGTTTGTATTCAGTGTATACATTTAAGCTATTCTATTACAACATTTCTGCATGGAGGGAAATATTGATCCAAAGCAGAATTGTTGTTTATTCGTTTAGTCGCTTCCGACTCTTTGTGACTTCATGGACCAGCCCACGCCAGAGCTTCCTGTCGGTCATCAACACCCCCATATTCTTGCCACCTTTTCTTGATCTCTTCTTCTTCTGTTAGGTCCTTGCCATCTTTGTCTTTGATCATACCCATTTTTGCCTGGAATTTACTTCCAATGTTTCTAATTTTCTGGAAGAGGTCTCTTGTCCTTCCTATTCTATTGTCTTCTTCCACTTCTGCACATTGCTTGTTTAAAAACAATTCCTTATCTCTTCTGGCTAACCTCTGGAATTTTGCATTTAATTGGGCATATCTCCCCCTATCACTGTTGCCTTTTGCTTTCCTTCTTTCTTGGGCTACTTCTAGTGTCTCAGCAGACAGTCATTTTGCCTTCTTGGTTTTCTCTTTCTTTGGGATGTATTTTGTTGCCACCTCCTGAACAATGTTGCAAACTTTTGTCCACAGTTCTTCTGGGACCCTATCTACTAAGTCCAGTCCCTTAAATCTATTCTTCACCTCCACTGCATATTCCTTAGGAATATTAGTAAGCTCATATCTAGCTGATCTGTGGGTCTTCCCTAATCTCTTTAGTCTGATCCTAAATTGTGCAATAAGAAGTTCGTGATCGGAACTATAGTCAGCTCCAGGTCTTGTTTTTACCGACTGTATAGATGTCCGCCACCTTTGGCTGCAAAGGATGTAGTCAATCTGATTTCGGTGTTGTCCATCTGGTGAAGTCCATGTATAAAGTTGTCTCTTAGGTTGTTGGAAGAGAGTGTTTCTTATGCAGAGTGAGTTGTCTTGGCAAAATTCTATCAGCCTATGTCCTGCTTCGTTTTGTTCTCCCAGGCCATGCTTACCTGTAATTCCAGGTGTCAACTGACTGCCCACCTTAGCATTCCAGTCTCCTGTGATGAAAATAACATCTCTTTTAGGCGTGTTGTCCAGTAGGTGCTGCAGAACCTCATAAAACTGCTCTACTTCAGCTTCTTCAGCATCTGTGGTTGGGGTATATATTTGGATCACTGTGCTGTTAGATGGCTTGCCCTGAATTCGAATTGAGATCATTCTATCATTTTTTGGATTGTATCCAAGCACTGCTTCAGCCACTTTACTATTAATTATGAAGGCTACTCCATTTCTTCTGTGGTCCTCTTGTCCACAGTAGTAGATCTGGTGGTCATTTGATGTGAAGTGGCCCATTCCAGTCCATTTCAGTTCACTGACGCCCAAAATGTCTATCTTTAATCTTGACATCTCAGCAATAACCACATCCAATTTGCCCTGGCTCATAGATCTTACATTCCAGGTTCCAATGGTGTGTTCATCCTTAGAACATCGGATTCGCCGTTCACCACCAGCACCGTCAGCTGCTAGCCGTCCTTTTGGCTTTGAGCTAGCTGCGTCATCACATCTGGGGCTAGTTGAACTCATCCTCTGTTCCTCCCCAGTAGCATTTTGACTATCTTCCGACCTGGGGTTCTCATCTTCCGATGGTATACCGACATATCTCTGGTTGTACTGATCCATTTAGTTTTCACAGCAAGAATACTGGGGTGGGTTGCCATTACCTTCCCCAGTGATCTCATTTGTCTCACCTCTCTGTCATGACCTTCCCGTCTTGGGTGGCCCTTTACTGTTTAGCTCATGGCATCACTGAGGTGCTCAAGCTCCAGCACCACGACAAGGTAACGATCCTTTGCTGAAGAAAGCAGAATTAGCTTGTGTAAAAAATGGGGTTTTTTTCCCCTTCTCATACATTTAAAAACTTATTCATTGTACTAGAGGTCCAAGCAATGCAGCAGTGTGGTCCTTAAAACAGCATATTCTTCCTGGTCCAGCTTGATAGCAATTTAATAGAATGTAAACAGTGGAGTCCTTGGTGCTCTCTGAGCCTTGTTATTTTCTTGCAGACGTTTCATTGCCAGACTAGGCAACATCTTCAGTGCAAAGAGGGTGTGGGCCTTGCTCACTCCCAATGTAAACAGCCTGTATACAGTTCATCTACATTCATATTCAGAGGCTGGTGAGCCACTAGGACAGAATTAGCCATGCTTATGTGACATTCCAGGATTCATACCAATATTCTGTATTCTAGCTTGAAGGGCTCTTAACACTGATTCCAGGGAAAGTCATAACTTAACATTTGTTATTACATAACAGTTTTAGACAGTGTACTCTAACAGTTAGTCATTTACCTCTCTCTCCCAGTCCTAATTCCTTCCTTTTCCTTTCTAGTTTCAGTGTGTCCTGAGATTTGTAGTACTACATTAGAGGCACTGCATCAAGAGCCAACAGGTAAAGATATAAACTGGACTTTGAAGATAGGAAGAATATGACATTTTTAAACTTGGAGAAGACTCCTGAGAGTACTCTGGATAGCCAAAACAACAACAAACAAATGGATCATCAAACAAATCAGCCCAGAGTTCTCACTCAAGGCACAAGTGACCAGGTTCAAAATATCCTACTTTGGACACATTATGCAAAGACCTACCTTGCTAGAGAACACTCTAATGCTATATATCTATAATGTATATATATCTATATATCTATAATATATACATTATATATTTATAATGCTGGGAAAGATAGAAGGAAAGAGAATAAGAGAATGGCCAGCGATGTGGATGGACTTGGTTACATTGGCAAAGGGTGTACCATTGGAAGACCTGGAGGACAGATGGTCATGGGAAAAATGTATCTATGTAGTTGCTAGGAATCAGAAATGACTTGATGTCTCATAATTATCATCATCATCATCAAGATTGCTGGGATGAGCATGTGGGGAGTAATTAGAAGTAGATTGTTGCTCCTAAGTAGGCTACAGCTCCTAAACATCAATCATGAAGCTACAGATCCTATGTATCAACACCAATCATGCTTAGGTGGAGACCAGGTGTTTCACTGATAAATGCCTTTGTCTAGGTTCATTCAACTGCTGAATCATTTGACAATCTGTAATTGTTTCATGATTCCAAGCCTGCTATAAACTTTTAGCAAAGACCTTTAACTGGATCTAGCAAGTCTTTACTGCTCACACTGGACTTGACTGTCATGAGTTCTAAGCTGGACCCTGGCTATTGTAAAGATTGTGCTGATTTTTGACCCAGATTGTTTAGCGATGCCTCTTGTCCTATTGTATATTGTATTTTGACTTTATGTTTTTATGCCTAAACCAGAAGAGGAGGAGGAGGAAAGAGGAAAGATAACTCTGTAATCTGCTCTTAAAAGCTTTGTAAAACATAGAAAGATTTAATTAGAAAGTGATTTGTGACAATACCTTTTACAATAAACAGCATTATGTAGAGTGCAGGAAAGGAGTAAGAAGCCAAAGAAATTTAAAACATGAGATAAGAAAAAGAAAACAAAACATGACCAAACTAGCTTATACCCATACCATTCACTATAGCTTTTTAAACTTTTCTATCTTTGAAAAACATCCTTCATTCTACCATGCCCATACAGCACTACATCCACTGTCTTTTGTTCTTCTTACCTCTGTCTTTTGAGATATCATCAACTATATCTAACAATGGATTTTTTGGTCTTTCAACCTATTCACCTTCCTTAAATATTTGTTTGACAATTCAGATTTCATTCATCTTCTGTATATGAGTAAACCACCTCAAAGTAACTTCCTTCATACTAATCACTTTGGTACTCAATCCATATTCATTTAAAACTCATTCCTTTTTGACCCTATCTCTACTTGTTTTACCATACATTCTTCTTAAATAATCCATTTCCATTGTAGCCAATTCATTTTTATGTTTTGCTGATATATCCATATCTTATTTTCATATAACGAAGTGGGGAGAAGCAGACTTTTAAGAACAGTCATTTTTGCTTCTTTCAACAAGTGTTCAGTTCTCATAACATACCATGCCCTATCCACTATTTCAAAATTCATCCATTTTCCAATCTTAATTTGGGTACATGCTAGCAAGATAGAAGAAAGAAGTGATATGCCTTGCTGAAGAAACCATCATTGGATGCCTCCCTTTTTGGCAACCCTAGTCTGGTTTCATATGTATTATTCTTGACCAAGATGGTTTGAGTATGTGTGGCTGAGGAGCTCCAGGTACTTCTAGATAAAATTGATTTTCTAGATCTGTTTCACTTTCATTTCAGGCTGACACACTACTAAAGATAACATTTGTCCTGGATGCTTTAAGTAGTTGGGGCTTAGAGGCGCAGCTTTGTTGTGGCTCTACTTCTCCCTTGAGAATGGATTCCAAATATTAGTCTTGACATTACGGGTTTACACCACAGCCCTTGGGCTGCAGGATGTCCAAAGTTCCATTTGTCCCACATTCTTTTTAACATCTACATGAACCTGTTGGTGGTGTGGAACTAGGGCCCATGTTATGCAAATGACACTCAAATCTACTTCTCCTTTCTTCATAAGATGTTCCAGAGTCTTTGGGGTGTTCCTACTTAGGCTGGATTCTTATAGAGAGCCATGGAGATGATCTTGAAGCTAAGCAGAAGCAGCAATGGTTACATAAGCAAAACCTTATTTAAGTCTGGCAACAGCAAAAGTGTGAGAAAGAAGGACCTCCCTAATTCACTACAGTATAAGAAGAATAGACAGGAGAATTCAGCCAGGCTTTTAGGATTCTGTTACTATAGCTTATATCTATTGATATAATAAGTGTAGTTCCAGTCAGATTTGTGAATCTGTTTGGCTATTTGGAAAGGCTGGCAATTCTGGACTAGATTATGTGCAATAGACTAAAACCAAATTCAGACAAAACAGAAGGTTTGGTGATTGAAGGAGACTCAATCCATATGGGTGGGACTAGGTGACTTCCCCATTGAAGAGGCAGGTTAGGGATTTTTTCGATACTGTGCTGCCCTTTAGGGCCCTGGTCAGCATGCTGAGATGGAGTGCCTAATTTCAGCTGCAATTGATATACCATCTCCCTTCCTTTGATCTAGGCACTATTCTCCATGCATTCATTATCTTCAGATTAAATTGTTGTAATGCACTTTATATGCAGAGCTTCTTGAAGGAAACTTAGAAACTGCAGTATGTCTAGAATGTGGGGGGAATTCTATTGGATGCTTCCAGCTGAAAGCATATGACAACTGTTCTGGCAAAGCTACATTAAATGCCTGTAGATATCTGGATTAAGATAAAGAGTTTGTCTTGATATATACTGTAAATCCCTAAATGGCTTGGATCCTGCCTCCCTAAAGGTGTGGCTTGCCCCAAGTATTACTAACTGGAAGCTCCAGTCATTGTTGAAGATTTATTGCAGGAATGCCCTTGGAAGGAGACCCTTTTGGAATCTTGTAGGGTGAGGGCTTTCTTGTTAGCAGCACCACCTTTGATGAACTTTCTTCCCCTTAAAGTTCAGACTGTTTGCTTCTGTATACCAGCTTAAGAGCTATGGAATAAGATGGAAACACCATGGATGGTGTGAAACTTGACATATCATGTCAGCAAGAAAGAAAAGCTGGCCAAACTCTGCTGGTACATTGGCAAGACACCTCTAGTAAAGGTAAATATTAAATTTTAGAGTAGTCAAAACAGAGTGAAAACAATGCAGGACATGAGTGGCACTGAAGAGGAGCATAGAACTGTCCAACCTTATATCATTACAGTCCTTGGCCATTCCCCATCAACATCCCTTAGACTGGAGGAGAGGGAATTCCAAAAGCCATCACCACCTATTAACTTAGCCCTGACTACTTCTCTGACGAAGTCTAGGATATGGTATCACATAGGTTCCTGTCTGAGCATTTCAACCTTGCTACATTGTGCTCCAAAACAGTGTTTGTGATAAGCACAAGGATGTGTCATTGAAATAAAGTATTGGGTGATCTATGGTCTCCTTGGGCATGACACCAGTGTTATACAGGGGTGTGGCTGGGATGTGTTCTCTATCAAGGCTCTCTCTTTGTCTGGACAGCAGCTGTGGATAATATCTGTCTGATTGGTGTACTTTGGCAGAGTTTCTATGGGTATTGGGAGTGTGGCTGCTATTTTAATGGCATTTTCAGATTTACTGCTTAATTCTATATTCATTCGTATCCAGAATGGATGTAAGATACAGTAGCCATTTTATAACATCAAAGCATATTTATTCCTCAACTGCTACCTTTGCATAATTATTCTGTAAGTATATTTATATATACTTACATAAAGAAAGTAAGGTTTATTTCAGTGGCTTCTGTACTCAAAACACACAAACACACACACAGAGACACACATCACACATTGCCTATCCATACTCAGTTGCTCTATCTACTTGGGTGATTATTTTCCCTGATGATAAATGAAAATGTTCCTTGGGGATTTATAGGTTTCTCTAAAGAGAAAATGGAAACAGTGAAAATGAATATGATACAGTATATCTCTTACCATCCTTGCTAAGTGTTGGTCACAAATAATTTCTAAGCCGTTCTAACTAATCTGCTATCCAATAAATTATGGCAAGATTAAGAACGTCTACATTTTGATTCTGCCATCTAATAGATCTTATTCTGCTAGGGTATAATATGGTGTAGTCTTGTGGCTTGCAACTCAACCACTGGATCTGGTGGTAGACAATGCCACTATTTTTAGTTTGCAGTCAATTCAATGCTGACCTTCAGACTTCATACTGTAAGTGTTGTACAAATGATGCTACTAGCTTTATAGCTTACACAGGGCCTCCTTTGACTAATGGCTAACTCTCCATTTATTTTTGTCCCTTCTCTCAAGCTATCCAGCCACAGGAAATGTAGGTGCATTACACTTCATAAATCATATGTCAATGGAAATTTCTTGTGCCCTAACTGACACAGGAGCCATCAGAGACCAATTTGGTATTCTGAATCTACAATCAAGGTATGGATCTTATTGCTGGTTGTTTAAAGATATGGGAAGGTAAATAAACAAATCCAAAGACTTTAAGAAGTATTTTGACTGAAATTATTTTTCTTGCCCACATTTTTATAAGAAGTCTGCGTGACTTTGTATATCCACATTTCCTTAATTATGACTCAAAGATGCCTTGCTAACCATTCTTTAATAATATTATGTCCTATGTGATCCTTTTATCCATAGAGCTCCCTCTTATCCATAGCTGCCTAACCTTGTATTTATTTGCTCCAAAGGAACAAAATGGTATTTTCCAATTTATCCCAACTGAAGTTTGCTAAAGGTATAATATTTGACACTTCAGTAACAACCTTAGTCCTTATATCATCTACCTCCAGCTATGTTTATATAATCTGGCAAGATAAGGGCAGCCTTATACAACATCACTTTCCTAGTCTGTATCCATCTTTTTGCCCACTGTCAGCTCCACACACACTACCCATGCTGTATTCTCTTACTGGTGCTTTATGAAATGCATGGAAGTTGGCTGCTCAGTTCCTACACAGATTGTTTTTCAGTCCTGCCCCATTGCATGCAGCAGAGAAGATTGATCTTTGTGGTGATCCTGCTGTTGATTTTAGCATTCAGTCAAAAAGCCCACTATTATGTAAATGTAAGTGATTGGTACTTGATTTTTCCACTGAGAATGGGAAATGCTTGGTGGTGCGGGAATGCTAGTAAGAGGGGAAATAGCCAATTTCTACCTTAACTTGACCCTCATTATTTAGGAAAACATTACTTTCCTGCTTCATTAACGAGGCAAGTAGAAAGAGCAAATTTATACAGTACTGGCATACTTTGTGCTGTGTCACAGATTGGAAGAAAGCCCATTCAACCAGCTGTCTGGATTTGCCCTTTATCTTGGGGCTGGCCAAGAATCAGGCCGCATCAAATGTTTGTTCAGCAAAATTCAGAAGTGATTTATTTTGGAATGTTTTAATAATAGTGAAATAGGTCATTTTTTCTGTGTGCTTTTCAAAGTTTTTCTTAAGAGTTTTATTCACATAGACTGAATTATCATTCACCCAGTGTGTCTATAATTATTAATATATCTCTTAAAGCACATAAGACACCAGTAAGAAGTATCTGCCCCAGAGCTAATAATCTATTTGAGAAACTTGTTAAGATCTAGGAAGGGGAATAATTACAAAGTTCTCTGGCAGACTCCATCTTCCAAGAGGTTTCCAGTAAAATATAATTATGAGAAATTCTCTTATAAGACCAATGAAGCAAAATCTCTAAGTATAAAAATTAGTTTATGGGGGGAAAGGAATATAGATAAAATGGGAAAGTAATGATCACAAGTCCAGATAAAATCATTAGTCAATCTAGCTAATTTAGTTACTCATTTACTCCTTGAATAAGCTCTCCCATGCACTACAGCAAGAATGATGGCAGAGAGATTATCTGGGCCTCTTGTTTGGATGTTCATAGGTAGGCTCTTCATTCTTTCTTCTTTCCTTTTCTCTTGTCTCTTCTCTGAGCACTTCTCCAGTTTTATAGAACATGGAGGATTAGTGGAATTTAAAGTCTTTGGGAAACTGATAGTTGCTTTGTTTAGTCAAGAGCAAGATCTAGCCAGCAAATCAGATATTATTTATTAATTAAGCTCCTGCCCCAATGACCCATAACAGAATTTAAGAAGCCACAGTCTGGTTTCCCACATTCTGCCTTGATATAAATGAGATTGCATGGGAGAATTCTTTTGGGAAAGAAAAGCTGAATTCCATATATACGGACCTCTCAGTTGGAATTAACTTATATGGGCTTGTCATAGGATTTATCATATTTTATTATGTCTAGTGGTGACTGGAATTAGTGCTGGGGGATATTCTTTTGCAACAGAAGGTAGAACTGCATGTCATATATATAAACTTTAGTGCTTCTGAAGTTGCTGTTTGGCAAACACAGTGGTAGAGGCAGAACATTGTAATATGATAACTGAACATAATATTTGTTTATAAAATATTAAGGGTTTTTTTGTCTCATTTTTTATCTATTGATATACTTAATAAAAGGGACGTGGTGGCGCTGCAGGTTAAACCGCTGAGCTGCTGAGCTTGCCGATTGGAAGGTCGGTGGTTCGAATCCACGTGACAGGGTGAGCTCCCGTTGCTAGTCCCAGCTCCTGCCAACCTAGCAGTTCGAAAACAAGCAAATGTGAGTAGATGAATAGGTACCGCTTTGGCAGGCAGGTAACAGCATTCTGTTTAGTCATGCCAGCCACATGACCACGGAAGTGTCTACGGACAAATGCCGGCTCTTCGGCTTTGAAACAGAGATGAGCACCGCCCCCTAGAGTCGGACACGACTGGACTTAATGTCAAGGGAAAGCCTTACCTTTACCTATGCTTAATAAATGATTTGTTATCATTATAAACTGCTGTGTTATAACATTTGAGAATTAAAACACAAACATTGGTATAAACCACAGTTCATAATCTTGCTACTATACAAATGGTTTGCAGCATTAGTAATGAGAGAAAAAGTCATTTCTCTTGGACCTCAAAGTAACAACTGGGGGGGGGGGGGCTCTCACAATAACCTATAAGCTGGGCTATTGTAAAAGACACTGACAATGTTATTCAAACATTTAATCAAGACTCTGATTAAATAGGAATTTGAATCTGGGTTTCCCTTGTTCCAGACCTTTACCTTAATCCCAGAATGCCCAGTATGTTGAGACAATCCCTAACTCTTTAGCTGTTTAAAAAAAATGGAAATATTCTATTTTTTTTAAAAGGTATACTACAAAGCAAAGTGGCAGCTTCCAGAATCATTTTATTTTCAAGTTGTCATTGTCTTGAATCTGGGAATAAGATGTGGTCTTCAATTTTTGTTGCAATGCCTCAGTGTGGACAATTCATTGCAAAGATTATCCTTTGGTATATGAAATCTGTAATTCACTTAGTCTTTCTGTATGCCAGCTGCCTAGCCATGACTAACTGCTAGCCTCTCTGCCTCTTGACATCTTTTTTGTAACTGCCAGTCACACCAGGGCAGTGTTTCTCAACCTTGGCCACTGGAAGATATGTGGACTTTGTTGTTGTTGTTGTTTATTCGTTTAGTCGCTTCCGACTCTTCGTGACTTCATGGACCAGCCCACGCCAGAGCTTCCTGTCGGTCGTCAACACCCCCAGTTCCCCCAGGGACAAGTCCGTCACCTCTAGAATATCATCCATCCACCTTGCCCTTGGTCGGCCCCTCTTCCTTTTGCCCTCCACTCTCCCTAGCATCAGCATCTTCTCCAGGGTGTCCTGTCTTCTCATTATGTGGCCAAAGTATTTCAGTTTTGCCTTTAATATCATTCCCTCAAGTGAGCAGTCTGGCTTTATTTCCTGGAGGATGGAATGGTTTGATCTTCTTGCAGTCCAAGGCACTCTCAGAATTTTCCTCCAACACCACAGTTCAAAAGCATCGATCTTCCTTCGCTCAGCCTTCCTTATGGTCCAGCTCTCGCAGCCATATGTTACTACGGGGAACACCATTGCTTTAACTATGCAGACCTTTGTTGTCAGTATGTGGACTTTAACTCCCAGAATTCCCCAGCCAGCCATGTGGAGTTTGGAGTTGAAGTCTACACACCTTCCAGTTACCAAGGTTGAGAAACAGTACACTAGGAGATGACTTTTTCGTGGTCTTGGCCAGATGTCTTTTCCCGCTAACACATGAAAACCTTAACCAGCACCATGAAAGTAAGGCAATCTTTCATGTCACAAATTCAGCTGGGATAACCTTGTGGATATACCATAGGCCAGAAGAAAGATAGGTTCAGTCTTATAAAGTCTTGATGTCTTGATACCAATGTGTCAAAAATAAAGAGCAACTAGTTCTTGTAATACAAACTATACTGGAATCTTCTATAAGCCAATTTTTTGGTGCCCAGTGTTGTGCTTTTACTATGTTCAACTGTAAATTATAACTAGATACCAGAGAATATTTAACAAGGAGGGAAGAACAGATTTGTTTTTCTGTTAAAACTGGAGGTCACTGTTTCAAAGCAAACTGCTTGTAGATAAGAGTTCTGTAGAAACCTGGCTTGGCTTGGCTTTGTATTCTCCAAATGGTCTTATCTCCCCTTTTGAGTTGTCACTCTGTATTGCATTGTGCATGATATATATTTTAATTGGCAGTGAGAAACATGCATTGCAATCTTACTAAAATGGCTCTTTATGGCTGCTGTGGAGTGGAGCCATAAATTGAGGATGCATCATTTAGTTGCTGAAGAATGAATAATTTACAGTGAACATAATTCCTTTTTATAGGTCCTATTCATTAGGGGAAATTCAGTAGGAAAGCACACCCTTTTGTTATGTGCCCCAAGGTGAGTCTAAGCAGTACTTATATGATTCAAGAGGAGAGTTAAAAATCATGTTTTAAGAAGCCCTTGAGCATACATCATGGGGTGAGACTATTATGTATATAAACCTAAGGAAATATGTGCTATAAAATATACACAGTGCTGACCTTATCACAGAATATCTTGGAAAAATCACCTTGATATTTTAAATCAGTGCTCTCAGACTGCTATCAAAATGAGTTGGCTACAAATCTGTCATCCCTAGCCAGTCCAGGACCATGCTTGCTGTAGCCATTCAGGGTTCTTGCAAATGAGCCCCAAAGTTTCTGCCAGAGAAAGAATGGAGAAGCAGTGAGAAAAATGCAGGGGAAAAAAATCTCTCAACACAGCTGTTAAGGCATTTATTGCTGTTTTTCATTACCCAAGGGAATGGGTTTTTTCATTACTCTCCCTATTCCCCTCACAAAACATTTAGCAGGGAGGTTAAGCTGGGAAATAGTGATACTCAGTATACTGAAATTGCTGATACGCTTGGTAGGATGTTAAAAAACAAAATAAAACAGAATGTGCCCACAGATTTCTTTTAGAGCAGAATTGGTTTGGCAATATGTACTTGGTCATTGCACAGATGGCAAAAATGCACAGATATTGCCAGCATAATATGCATAGCTCTAAAATTTCATACAACTGAACATATATTTAATAAGCCCCAATCTAAATAAAAGTAGGTTATTTCAATAAAAAAATAAAAAGTGACAGATTGACATATAAATGAATTCACATGGCACCAATAATATGGATTAAACTGATTCTCATATCATTTACTAGTTTGCCAATTAATCCAATAGCTATTGCTTGTTGCTTTTCCATGTAACATTATAAAAAAAAAAACACTCAGAAGATCAAAAAGCGCATATAATAAAAGTGCAGCAATAATAAAGGAAACTGTGGTGTGATCAGTGGTCCGATAGCAAGTTTGTAATCGTCAGATAAGGAATAAAAACACAACAAAGGACAGGACTGTTGTTCTTCTTGTATAAAAATATTTTATGTTTTTCATTTCCTTGAAAGTCAAGCTTAAGAATGAGCATCTCTTTGTTCTTGGAAGTAGAATGCCTTAAGATTCAGCAAGATCAGTTTTATAGGCATCTAGATTCTGGTTGGGTAGCTTATTTACCATCTAATATATAATTTCCAAGATAGAAAAAAGAATGCATTGCCATCAAGCAGAAAGAATTAACTTCATCTTTGCCTCTAAATTCTTCTTCTTTTGCTTTCTATTCTAGTGCATCAACAAGCAACACGATGTTCTCTACAAGTTGGATAAACAATGCCATAAGTCATAGTTTGCCTGTATATATTTCTTTTATTATTCAAGGTGATTTATAGAATAAAAAAATAGAAAGCACATTAATCAATCAATCAGCTGTTGTAGTTGAATTAATCCAAACACTGCAGTTATTTTAAGATAAGAATTTCTCCTTCAACTGCTTTGGCCAGCAGCATCTATGGAGAGAATCAAAACAAGCAAAATATCAGTTGTGACATTGGGATAGAAGCCCCATCCCACAAATACACATAGATGATTCAGCCTTTTCTTCTATTCTGGAGTATAAAGCTTTGTTTTTGTCATTATTAGGCAGAAGTTACTGAACTCAACCTGAGAAAAGAGAAGATTGACATCATCCTGTGCCTTATATTAAAATCTGAAATGTCCAGGAAAAACGGAAATTCTTGAAAATTGAAATAGGGGAATAGAGGTTTGAGTTACTATTTCTGAAGGAACAAGTCTAAGAAGGCATTTGCATTAGAATGTTATTCTAATACTTTCTCAATACTGCATAAGTTTCCTGACTTATTTTTCTGTGCAGAATTAATAATTGTGTGTATTTCAGCCTTTTATCAGATTGCGCAGGAGTAATATTTAGCTTTAGAGTCTTTGTGATTCAGAATATGAATTTGAAATCCTACTCCAACTTCTTTACAGCAAGTTTTTATCTATCTATCTATCTATCTATCTATCTATCTATCTATCTATCTATCAGCACTCTGGTGTCTGTCTGGATTACCTTTTTTAAAAAAAAAAACTTTTTTGAAAACTGCTGTTTTCCTATCATTTGAACAGCCCCATATTTGCCTCCTTCAATATTAAGTGTTGCCATTTCAACATATAAAGTATAGAGTTGTTATGCTGTATATTTTCTTTTCTTTTTAATAAATTTTTATTTTATTTCTGTCTTGTGAGATTGATCAATCTCCCACGGAAGGGCTAAAATTTCTAGTAACATGCCTCAATACGATATGACCAGAAAGTGTCCGCTATATGAATTATTCCATTATTCCTATTTTTATATTTAGTTGCCAAATTGTTAGCACAAGATATGAGAACCATATCTCTTACACTCCAGAATTAAGATATCATACAAGGTGCTCCCTGGAAGATAGATTATGGTATCAGAAATTACCAAGTGGCTATGCCAAAGTAGGATTAAGGACAGGCTATGAAGATGTGAAAATCCACATGGCTACTGGGAAAAGTTTGAGACCTCGAGCCTTCCATCCCAGAGCTGGCCCAGGGATCTGCTACAAAAGGTAACTGCCTTCTGCTCCAGAAATGATAGAATGATTCATACACCTTTTTGTCTCTCAATTCTCCTAATGCTAGGGTGAATAAATGTATATACAATGTGTTCTATAATTAAACTATGTTTATGTAAATTGATTTCCCTTTACTTAATTTTAGAAATCTTTAGAAGTAATTTATCGTAATAACTGAAATTATTCCATGCAAATATGCACAAGACAATGAAGGGGATAGGAAGGGAATCCCTAAAAAATGTTTTCTGAAAAAATGTTTGATAGGTTAAAAATTAGAAAATTGTATTAAAAACTTATTCATTTTAGTTTTCCAAGCATACTACATAAAGTATTTCTGTATTCATAGAATAATTACTGGGTATTCCAGTTGCCAGCTTTTTTAATTTGCCACCTAACAGAGAGGGGAAGATGCAGTTAGCACCTAGTTATAGTTGAGGAGAAACGGAGATTTAATAATGCATCTGTAATAATCATTATGTCACTACATCCCTCTCTTTGGGACTGCCCACAATAACACAATACAGCAGTTTTGTGGGCAGGTGTAATTACAGATTGCCTGTTGGGGTCTGCCCTGTGCACCATAATCTGTTTACTTAGAGGCCATCTTTAGATTCTCAACTGTGAAGAATGCCTTAATATTGCCTCAGGTTTCTTTATTACCTTACTCACTCTTCTAATTAATTTTGCATTAGTGGTTTATTAAAAATATACATTTCAACATTACAGAATATTCTCACTTCACATGTGGCAAAAAGGATAAAGACCAGTTTCCCCCAGATATCTTTGCTTAAATTTCTTACCTAATTAAAGGGTTTCAACCTAAAGTGTAGAAATAAAAAGAATTTCAGCTTTTGAAAGATATTCAGCTGGATACTTACTGCACAATCCCATCACTGAATTGGAATACTGTGACCCTGGAGTGCTTCTGGAAGCTCAGTGCCCTGCAGCAACAAATGGCAGGGAAGAAAGGAAAATGGCATTTGTTGCCTTTGCTGCAGTTTTTTTTTAATGATTCCCATTGTGAAGCAATGGAAGAAATTAATTTGGACCATGTCTTCAGAGCTTGCCTCTCCCTCCTCTCCCACTCCTCCTTTTAAGACTTTGTAAAACTCAAATATTCTGAAATGAGACTTGAAGTCTGCCAGACAAATAGAAGGTAGGATCCAACACTTACTTTCACTTTTGAGAACAAAGCCCAACCTCAAACCTTGAAGATGATCCATCGAGAAATGGGCTTGTGGTTGATGGCTCCATCTAGAGCAAGCCCTGTACTTAGCCAGTGTGGATCATATAACACATTTTAAATGTTATGAAGTTGAGGCAAATTGTACATCATCTAAGTTGTTATTATTAAATAACTACTATTAGAGATGAGGAGAGGTAATTTTGGTATCAACTGCCAAAAGAATTTGTGTACCTGAATGCTGTCCCAGGCAGAAAAAGGTCCTGGCTGTATCTGTGATTTCCTAAGCACTTATTGTTAGTGTGAAAGGTGCCTGTGCATAAATGCAGCTTCTCCATGTGACTAATTCTTCTGAACTACTGGATTATGTAAACATGCTTAACTTAAGCTGAAAGATGTGGTTGTTTGTGCATCAAAGCCTGTAAGTCTTTCCTCTCCCTGTTTGCTCCGTCTTGCTTTTTCTGCTCCAGATGCGGAAAGGAAAAGGTTATGGATTAAGTGTTTGAAATGTTAACATTTCTAGCATCCATCTCTAACTTTGCTTTTTCCTTGTCCTTGATTTCTGGTTATGATTTGTTTCCACATTGCTGGGTGAGTGGAAAGTGAAAGGGTATTATGTAAGTATTCTATGTAATAATGTTTGGGGGGCACTTGTAGATGTAGATGTACATTTCATTGTGAACAACAGGGACTGCTAACAACAAGCCTCACCTTCCTTCAGTGCACTGATGGTGCCATTTCTGGGCTGGAATACCTTACTGACTCAGTAGTCTTAATGTTACAGGGCTAGCACAATGCTTTTGCTGAGAACTAGCATTTCTGTGATGCACATTGGCTTCCTATTTTCTCATTTGCACACTGGAAATAAAGTATGAATGGTTTTTTCCATAAGCATCCAATATTCCTTTCTCATATGGAAACTGTTCTTCTCAAAACTTCCCCATAACTTCCTTTTCTTTAAGGAAAAATACTGCCAGCCATTTACTTTAAAAATGTATATTGTCCCCCAACTCAACAATGTGACTCTATTTCAAAAACAATACAGTAATCATCACTAATGTGTGACCTGGCTCATATTCCTACTTCTTCCTGTGGGAATTTACTATCCTGGCCACAGTGCTTAGAGAAATAAACATATTTTTAAACCCTTCCTAAAGGCAGAGCTGCAACTAGGGTCTGTGTCACCCGTGGCAAACATGGATTCCACACCTATTTTGGTACCCCCCCAGCGCTCCTTTTTGCATTCCCCCAGCACAGCGCCCAGTTGCCTCCCCATAGTTGTGGCCCTGCCTAAAGGACAGGAGGGTCAGGGCCAACCAAATATCAGACGGGAGTTCATTTGAAAGAGCAGGATCCAGCAAAAATGTAAACAAGATTATTATATAGGCAGTGCTATATTGAAGTTCTTAGAGATGAAGGAATGTCCAAACAAATTCCATCCAGTGTAATATGCATGTGAGAATGGGCTGCATCTTAAAACAGTCCATCTTTCACACCCTCTCTGTTCCTGTCCATATTTCTTGCATTTTTAGCACAATATTTGAAAGAGAAATGTGGATGTTCATCTGTCCTTTTTCACTGAATGTAAGATATAGGAATTGAGATGTTGGAACAAATGAGATTGGGGTTATGGCCTTTGGGGCTTGTTTCATTTGTTTATTAATTTAGATTTAGAAGCCACCCAACGCCAAATATCTGCAGTAACTGGAACCAGCTTCAGAGGAAGAAGAAGAATTACCATAATACAATGCCTCCCACTCCCAAATCTCACAGCCAGTGCAAAAGGATACTGTTGATAATATCAAAAGTTTTTAAGAGATAAAGATGGACGGAATGAATACATCAGCCCCATCCTGGCTCCACTTAAGGTCATTAACAAGTGCAATCAATGCTGTCTTTGTACTATACCACAGCCTAAATCCCAACTGAAATAGTCCAGATAACCTGCTTAAATTTATATACCATCCAACTTCCAACAACTTTGAGTAGTTACAAATAAAAACATTAAAAACCAAAGGGAAGAAGTATGACAATAGACAAAAAATGAAGAGTGAAGATGGGAAGGGTAATAAAAAACTGAATGGGAACATAAGGAAGCAAACGCACATAGTCCAAAAGGGTCCTCACAGCCCTTCTAAGCAACGGTTTAGGGGCTATCAGGATATTAGTAGAACCTCATTCCAGAGAAAGGTGCTGCTACACAGAAGATATATTTCTGGGTCTTGATAGATAGCAATGGTTCATCAAAGGAACCCAGAGTGCGCAACCCTGCCAGACTGACCAGCCAGATACTATGGGAGACAGGCAGTCTCAATAACCAGGTCCTGTGCTAGGTAGGGCTTTATAGGTAATAATAAGCACCTTAAATTGCAATGGGACTCAAACTGGCAACCAGTGTAGGTCAAAAAGCAAGGATGTTACTATCTGCACCTCTGCATTATGGACCAGCTGAAGCTTCTGGGTGGTCTTCAAGAGCATCCCCATATAGATCACACTGCAGTAGTTAAGCAGCAAGGTGACCAGGATGTGATTGACTGTCTGAAGGGCCCCCTATTTAGGAAAGGGCACAACTGGTGTACCAGATAGAGCCATGCAAAGGCCTTCATGGCTACAGCTGCCATCTGCTCACTGAGCTGTGATTCCAGGAAGGTCCCCCAATTGTGCACCACCCTTGAATGGGGCCATCCATTCCAGTCCAAGGTCAGAGATGGGATTTAATCTGGCAGTCCTGGGGGTGAGGGGAGAGACAGGCAGCAGAAATAACCCTAATATAATTAATCGTTATTTTAAAAGACCATGGCATATTGAATGAGAATTGTACTTTATGTACAGAAAATGTCAAGTTAAATCTCCAAGCTTTACAATTTTAAAATAAAAGATTAACTAGTTCTGCTGAAGACATGGGGCAGCTGCTGCCTGTCACCAAAACTTAGCTAGAATGGTGAAATAGACTGACTTAGTATCAGACAGTTTTGCATGATTTCTCACAAGAAAACTTCCAATATGCACTGGATTGTTCAGACAGCATGTTGCTTTATTTGCTTGCCACTAAACATCTTGTCTTCTTCAGCTTTGTAACTTAATTTGATTTTAAATTTTTATGCCTGAAAGACCTCCTAACACTAAGAAAGCAAAAACAGAATGAAACGAAATGAAAAAAGGAAACTTTTGCCATCTGCAGTCTCAGTTTGATGTGGGCCATCATTAATGCATGGCACAGAATATTTTTTCTCATCATGCAACTATATTTAGATTTTCTTGTGTCTTCCTTTATCTAGCAACTGTATCTGAAGCGCATTCCTAATTACCATAATTCTTCAAACTGGACTTCTGCTGAGGGAGCAATGATTGCAACAAAATTGTCTCAGATCTCTTAAGTATTGTATCAGTTTAACAATCTAAACAACTTTCTGCTGAGATCATAAAGCCTCCTGTTAAATAGTTGTAATTAGAGTTATTGACTTGTTGCTGTGCCAGCATCTGCAGGTAATATGAAGCCATTAATATAAACTTTGCATTCAGGACTTGACATTAAATATTTCCGAAGTGTTTGCTCTCAGCTGTAACTAGGATTCACATTTAGCGTTTGAGATTTACAATCCTGATCATTAAAGTATTCAGATATTAAGTCCTTTGGCTCACATCTTCTAGGACATACAGTATTCTCTTTATGAGCTACTTTCTAAATTAGGTATATTTACTTCCCTCTATGATCATTATATACGATTGCATGATTGGGTGCTGAGTAGATATTGTGGAAAGCTGACATACATAGGCATGTAGATATACAAGTCTGCCTAGTTGTAAGTATTCAGGGACATCATTTGCAGAGAATAGAAGGATGCAGATGCAAATATTCATGAGCAGACAATTGCGTCAGTCGGGGGGGTTAATGAAAAAAATGGATGACTTTATATGCATTCAGAGGACGTGATTGGTGTTGAAAAATAGATATTTTTATCTCAAAGATCCCTTATAATTTTTGTAAGATTTAAAAACAAATATAATTATATAATCAACTTTACTTACTGCAGTGCAAGCATTAAGATATAAAGAAATCAGTGTTCAAGACTCTTCTTGGAAAGAAGTTTAACAGATCTTCAGAAATAAACAGTCCATCAGATGAAGCTCCTTGGAGTTCTAAAAAGATAGCACTGTCACATCAGAGTGAAGTGGATGTTATGAAAGAGTAGGATATTGTTAGGTATTTAATTTGATATGGTTATATTTTATTATCATGGTCCTTTGGGGATTTTCTACCTCATATACACAAATGACTTTGAACAGTATATAAATTTTGATGTTATGGAGGTGAAAGGTTTTGAGTCATCTCTGATGGCTAACAGAGTTTGACAGTTCTAATAGGTAATAGCTTGTCAAGAAAATAAAATAAACTGATAGTAAAGTGCCTGTTTTTCCATTAGTTGTTAAACACAGTTGTTTTGAAACTGTTTATAGTGTTTAGCCTTTCTCTAAATAGCTGAAATGTACTCATGGCCCCAGAAGAAGCATCCTAAAGCTAAACATACCATTCCATAAGGGAGCATTTTCATGAAGCGTTTTGGATAAAATGACAGTAGGATGAATCAGTGAAATGCATGACAAGATTGTTAAACTTAAAACCCAATTTAGTGTAAACTCACAGAATAAAATATTTATTAAAGTAATGCCAAATGATATTGAGAAGTAGAAAATACTAAAATAATTTGAAAAGCTGCTATCTCAGTGTCTTTATGCAAAGGCAGTGGAAGAAAATGATCCATTTAATGGTTTCTGTTTTACATCTTGCTGATCATTAGAACATGGAAACAGTGAGGATGCTGGACAAAATTGTCCAAAAGTGCATATACATTCCCAGATATTGTGCAGGCCAGAAATCAGAATGGTACCAAGACCAGCTTGTTTCATTAGAAATTAATACTAATCTTTATCTATTTCCAAAATACAAAATTATCTCCTCCCAGATTTTATAATATCAGAAAAAGGAACTACCATTCCTTCAGAGGTCAGTAAAGGCTCAGGAGAGAATATTCATTCAAGACTCCTCTTTTTCTTACAGTTATTATAATGTATTTTTCACTTCTTGAAATCGATGACTCAGCAAATGGAATCCCAAGTGCTGAAATAACTTTGAGGATTATATTCTAACAGATAAAAGTATTATCTGGTAATTTCAGATACCAAAGTGTATATAGTTGGGGCCTCCACCACATGGAAGAACTGGCAATTCCCTCTCACTCAAAAGAAATTTGCATCCATTTCATATGCATAAATAAGATCTGAATTTGGCAGAGCTAGGTCAGCACCTGCAATCAATAGAGTTGTGGGTTTTCTGGGAATTTCTGATTTTTTTGCATTTGAGTATGATTGGAATTACTATATTTGTCTCTATAGCCTATTTCATGAGATTTGAATTTGCATTTAAAGGAACTACCATCTGTAAATGTGGCAAAAATATGTTTATTGGAATGTTGGAAACCATTTTAAAAACATGCAATAAAATAATAAGTAATTGCAAGGTACTTCTAGCTTCCCCATTTTTAAAGAAATTACCTGAAAAGCAAACATCAGTGCAACTTTGAAACTGCCAAACCTAAAGCAGAAAATTTTCCATGGAATATTTTTGGGCCCATAACTCTAGCAATCAACCAAATAATAATAACAATGCACACGGCTTGATTAGAACCTTTAACGATTCTTCTTCTGTCGTGTGACATATTTCTGCAAATATTCCATGAATTCTTGTAGACTCTGGACTTGGTAATAACTGAAGTGCTGATATAGCTTCATCTTCTAATATTAGAAGTTCTTGTAAGTAGGGAATATCTTTTAAGGTATCTTGGATGTTGACAACAATTTATAACCCCTCCTAAAAGTACACTTTCTATTTGAAAATGGAAAATATTATCATAATGTAAGAAGATAAAAATTATGTCTGCATCCTAATACTTTTCATATGCCTCCTTTAGTATTAGGTTTGGAACTTGAATCCACAAACAAACAAGAGTCCTAACAGTTGCCAGGACTTCAGTGGGATCATGTAGTAGCTTCCAAACTGAGTATAAAAAGGGGGTGAATTCTGAAAATCTTTATTTCAATAACAACTGAATGAAAATGAATGCCCTGTGATAAACCCAGAAATGTGGAAAAATCAATTGACCTTTATCAACAGGTAATTGTAATTTATATAGTGAGTATCTTGAGTAATATCTCTGCCAGAGAAAGTTATTTTAACTATAAATTCACTTGAAATAGCATAGACAAAAAGAGGAAGATTTCTTCAAATTTAAATCAACTTCAGAATTAAATTCATCTTGCCTGTTATTCAACCTGCTGGTGTTCAGACATGTTATTGCTTTTATTCTTTGATCTTTCAGTAATAAGGCTCTTCAAATATATAGTTATCCTTATATTCATAGCATTGTTGGGAGTTTATATAAGTATTTACATTTTTTAAACATTCTATATACATTAGTTCTTTGAGGAATATCATCTTGAGAGAACTCATGTGTAGGAAAGCATAAATATAACAATCCATTATGAACTGAAGGAGGGAAATTATGATCCTCCTTCTAGCTTATGAGTTTAGAGCTGCCTCTAGCTCTGCTACCAGCTGTCCAGCTGGCTCCATCTTTCCTGCTTCCCAAGGCTTTGATCTGGGTCATCTTATTTATTTAGCCTTTTCTGTCAGTCAGGCTCACTTCAAACAGACAGCACTTTAACAGATAACCAAGAACTCCCCCCTTGCCTGCTAAACCCTTTTCAACAAAAACCTGTTCTCCAGGGGTATTTTAAGGTGCCTAAGCTGGGGGTGGCGACAACCGACAGGAAGCTCTGGCGTGGGCTGGTCCATGAAGTCACGAAGAGTTGGAAGCGACTGAATGAATAAACAACAAAGTTCTTTCCAGATGCAACTATATGGTAGAAGTCATGCATCTAGCAGAGAGACAAAACACACACACGCACACACACAATTCAACAACCCTTAATAAAGAAGGGGAAAAAAAATCCAATCCTGGCCATGGTAACTTGGCCCAGAGTCCCTCTTGGGAGAGATGGGCAGTAATAAAATCTGAATAATAAATAAAAATACATAAATAATAAATAAATAAAAAAAACTTGTCCTGCCAAGTTATACATCATCAAGTAGATGAAATTGGACCACATCTATTGAAGAATCCCATTTGCCATAAATCTGAATTAATATTTTCAAGATCCTATACACTGAAAATTAAAATTTAGTGGATCTTTATACCTTACAACTGTAGCAGCACAGCTCCTGCCCAAAGAGAGAAAGGTTGGAGGATCTCCCAGTAACCCTCTACTATCTATGTTTTAGTTCTGCTTCCTGTCTTGTTATGCATGTGGGTAGTTTCTTCTGCTACTACGTTCTTAGAAGTGCCTCGTGGTGTCCTTTCTTTAATCCTAAGGTGTAACAAATATATGGCTTCACATACTGTATTATTGTCATCCCCACTAGGTAGAGCAGACCAGGAAATCAACTCCACAGTCAAGCTAAAACTACTTTTATTGACACTGCTACAATAATTGAATCTTGCAAGACTGATTATGCTGTATATCCTTCTCCTTCTTATACTTCAGTGAATTAGGGAGGCATCTGCCTGAGCAGCTTCCGAATGTTATCTCATTGTTCTTGACTTAAAAATTATTTCTGTACCTTTTGCCTAGGTAACAGGTTTCTGCATATTTCCATCAAGATCATCTTTCATACTATCTATAGTTACTTTCTGGCAAACTAAAAGGGAAAAAAATGAAATAAATTCTATAGCAACTTCCTAGCAGTATAGTATTGAGCTATGTGGCCAGAGAAATCAACCCTTTCTTCTTCTTTTTTGGGAATTAAACTAATCTCAAAAAAGATCAATAAAATCAAACTTATTTTTTAAAAAAGAGAAGAGAATGTAAAAATTCCTTTTTAACTTTAAGTATTATCATGCAACAAATATATGAAACTCATAAAAATATGTAGATGTTCAAATAACAAACTAGATTTTAAAAGAACCTCCAATGGAAAAATCTGAAGGAAAATTAAAGCTTTGAGGCAGGCAACAAGATGTTGGTGGTTTGATACTACTTAGAGGAACCACTTTTATAAAGAAATTTCAAGTAACATACCATAACTGAACTAGTGCAGAGAAAGTAAATTCCAGAAACAAAAACATTAGACAAACATGAACTCAAAGTAACTCAAAATAAAAGCAATCTTACACAATGTTTGGCTTATATAAACAGCAGATGAGGCAGTAAAGAGTCTGAGAGTCTTGATTACTGCTTAGTAAATATTTTGAAGTAACTGGTGATGAGATACATTGATAGACAGAGAGCAGTTAAAGCTTAGTAAGTTCAAGGAGTTTTTTGCTACTTTGTAGCTTAAGCAGTACCCACGCTGCTAACAGGAAGAATTCAGAGGCAGAGACATGAGAATAGTATGAAGCAGTCCAAAGGTTTATAGCCAGAGAGTTACACAAACTAGTACCAGAGTCAAGCTTGGGGTCCAAGCATAGGCAAGGAACAAGAGGAACTTGTTCTGTGCAGAATGCCACAGAAATGAAGTTCCAAAGTAGAAGAGCTGTTTCCAGAAAAAACAAAAGAATTTGGAGTTTGTTTGGGTTTTTTTTACATAGCCAAAGTTGCTAGAATAACAATTAGGGATTTGCTGCCCTCTCCTCTTGAGTAGACAGGCTGATCACCTCTGCTCTGTCCTCCTTAACTTCCTGTCAGTGTCTGTCCCTTCATTTTTTGATTCCATGCATGCTCTGATTCATTGTGTCTGGGAGTTGCTTCAGCTATGTGATTATCTACTGGCACTCTGGCCTGACAATCTATCAGGTCTCTTTCTTCAGTTTCTGAGTCAGATGGAATATCTTCCTGCCTATGTGAGTTAGAGCATGTCACATTAATTAATAAGAAAAAACAGAAAAAAGAAAGATCTTGCTTCAGACATTCATGTATCCTGTGTCTGGGAAGTAGCTGTCAATGTTATGAATGCTGGGTGACATCACAACAAAGATTTCTCATCAAATTTTTCATTAAATGATTCCAAACATTTTTTCTTAAGAGGCTCAGGGACTTCCTAAACATGAATCATTAAAAAATAAAATCAATAAGCACTAAGTTTATTAAAGCCTTTAATTATTTAATTAACTAGAGGATAAACCAATGTTTTTCCTTATGCTATTTTCTCACATTTTCCTTAAAGCTTGTATTTCTCCCATGAAGCAAAATAAAATAAAGTCATAGAGATCATGGAACAAACAGCAGATCCAAGAGAGCATTTTAAGTGGTCTTCTCTCTATGTTGTTGCTGTTTATTCGTTTAGTCGCTTCCGACTCTTCGTGACTTCATGGACCAGCCCACGCCAGAGCTTCCTGTCGGTTGTCAACACCCCCAGCTCCCCCAGGGACGAGTCCATCACCTCTAGAATATCATCCATCCATCTTGCCCTTGGTCGGCCACTATTCCTTTTGCCTTCCACTCTCCCTAGCATCAGCATCTTCTCCAGGGTGTCCTGTCTTCTCATTATGTGGCCAAAGTATTTCAGTTTTGCCTTTAATATCATTCCCTCAAGTGAGCAGTCTGGCTTTATTTCCTGGAGGATGGAATGGTTTGATCTCCTTGCAGTCCAAGGCACTCTCAGAATTTTCCTCCAACACCACAGTTCAAAAGCATCGATCTTCCTTCGCTCAGCCTTCCTTATGGTCCAGCTCTCACAGCCATATGTTACTACAGGGAACACCATTGCTTTAACTATGCGGGCCTTTGTTGTCAGTGTGATGTCTCTGCTCTTAACTATTTTATCGAGATTTGTCATTGCTCTTCTCCCAAGGATTAAGCGTCTTCTGATTTCCTGACTGCAGTCAGCATCTGCAGTAATCTTTGCACCTAGGAATACAAAGTCTTTCACTGCTTCTACATTTTCTCCCTCTATTTGCCAGTTATCAATCAAGCTGGTTGCCATAATCTTGGTTTTTTTGAGGTTTAGCTGCAAACCAGCTTTTGCACTTTCTTCTTTCACCTTCATCATAAGGCTCCTCAGTTCCTCTTCACTTTCAGCCATCAAAGTGGTATCATCTGCATATCTGAGATTGTTAATGTTTCTTCCAGAGATTTTAACTCCAGCCTTGGATTCCTCAAGGCCAGCTTGTCGCATGATGTGTTCTGCATACAAGTTGAATAGGTAGGGTGAGAGTATACAGCCCTGCCGTACTCCTTTCCCAATCTTAAACCAGTCCGTTGTTCCGTGGTCTGTTCTTACTGTTGCTACTTGGTCGTTATACAGATTCTTCAGGAGGCAGACAAGATGACTTGGTATCCCCATACCAGTAAGAACTTGCCACAATTTGTTGTGGTCCACACAGTCAAGGCTTTAGAATAGTCAATAAAACAGAAATAGATGTTTTTCTGAAACTCCCTGGCTTTTTCCATTATCCAGCGGATATTGGCAATTTGGTCTCTAGTTCCTCTGCCTTTTCTAAACCCAGCTTGTACATCTGGCAATTCTCGCTCCATGAACTGCTGAAGTCTACCTTGCAGGATCTTGAGCATTACCTTACTGGCATGTGAAATGAGTGCCACTGTTTGATAGTTTGAACATTCTTTAGTGTTTCCCTTTTTTGGTATGGGGATATAAGTTGATTTTTTCCAATCTGATGGCCATTCTTGTGTTTTCCAAATTTGCTGGCATATAGCATGCATTACCTTGACAGCATCATCTTGCAAGATTTTGAACAGTTCAGCTGGGATGCCGTCATCTCCTGCTGCCTTGTTCTTAGCAATGCTTCTTAAGGCCCACTCAACCTCACTCTTCAGGATGTCTGGCTCTAGCTCACTGACCACACTGTCAAAGCTATGCCCGATATTGTTATCCTTCCTATACAGGTCTTCTGTATATTCTTGCCACCTTTTCTTGATCTCTTCTTCTTCTGTTAGGTCCTTGCCATCTTTGTTTTTGATCATACCCATTTTTGCCTGGAATTTACCTCCAATGTTTCTAATTTTCTGGAAGAGGTCTCTTGTCCTTCCTATTCTATTGTCTTCTTCCACTTCCGCGCATTGCTTGTTTAAAAATAATTCCTTATCTCTTCTGGCTAACCTCTGGAATTTTGCATTTAATTGGGCATATCTCCCCCTATCACTGTTGCCTTTTGCTTTCCTTCTTTCTTGGGCTACTTCTAGTGTCTCAGCAGACAGCCATTTTGCCTTCTTGGTTTTCTCTTTCTTTGGGATGTATTTTGTTGCCACCTCCTGAATAATGCTGCCAACTTCTGTCCATAGTTCTTCCAGGATCCTATCTACTAAGTCCAGTCCCTTAAATCTATTCTTCACCTCCACTGCATATTCCTTAGGAATATTAGTGAGCTCATATCTAGCTGATCTGTGGGTCTTCCCTAATCTCTTGAGTCTGATCCTAAATTGTGCAAGAAGAAGTTTGTGATCTGAACTACAGTCAGCTCCAGGCCTTGTTTTTACCGACTGTACAGATGTCCACCACCTCTGGCTGCAAAGGATGTAATCAATCTGATTTCGGTGTTGTCCATCTGGTGAAGTCCATGTATAAAGCTGTCTCTTAGGTTGTTTGAAGAGAGTGTTTGTTATGCAGAGTGAATTGTCTTGGCAAAATTCTATCAGCCTATGTCCTGCTTCGTTTTGTTCTCCCAGGCCATGCTTACCTGTAATTCCAGGTGTCATTTGACTGCCCACCTTAGCATTCCAGTCTCCTGTGATGAAAATAACATCTCTTTTAGGCATGTTGTCCAGTAGGTGCTACAGATCCTCATAGAACTGCTCTACTTCAGCTTCTTCAGCATTTGTGGTTGGGGCGTATATTTGGATCACTGTGATGGCTACTATCAACACTTCATATAATTTCAGGGAATTCTAATATGAAATATTAAATTAAATATTAAATATCACATTTATTTCAACCCCCCAATACATTTTTTGTTTTATAGGTTCTTAGTGTGGTCAGAAGTATGCATGCCAATATTAGGTATAGAGCAGAGGGATATACTTTTAATACTTAAACTTGCCTTGAGCTTAAACACATTTTCTCAAATAAGATAAAAAAGCTCTACTTGTCAAGGAAATTTAACATCAAATCAAAAACGTAGAAATGGAAGGGATACAAAAGTAAATGATACGTGTGTTTCCTTTTCTGGGAGAGGGGTTGCTTGTTTAATTCCGCACTAATAATAATTTGCACATCTCCATTGTACATAGCAACAGTTATAAGGCCAGTCTAATCAATGCATTTGCACTGACAAATAACATTGATACAGGACTTCCCTGCTTTTCAGGTATTTCTCTTCATGTCTAGTTTTCTATCTCATATCTAAGCATTATAGCAAGAATACATTTACACATAAGATTGAAATAAATTTGTGTTTTCTTTCCCAAAAACTGGTCTTTGTTGGAAAATATTCTCCACATATTCTCTGAATAGTCAGATCAGATAGTACCGGACTAAAAGGACCAGCAGCTGGAATCAGCATAAAGCAGCTTTACATGTTTATATATCTTGTTACCTGGTAACCAAAGCCATAGCTTGCCACTTCAGATACTACTGGAACCATTCTTTTATTTGATTTCCAGCAAAACATTGTAGAAAGTCTCCCACATGATACCAGTGAAGAAGATGGCAAAATGTGGGCTGAACTATGCTGTTTAGATGAAGGATTAGAAAATAGGATTATCAAATGTGTGAATGACAACTAGATAGGGTGACAGCAAACACCTTAAGGGACAGCATCAAGATTCAGCAGGTTCTTGACAAGCTGTAACAATGGGCAGCAACCAATAAGATAAATTTAAATTGGGATAAATGCCAGGACCTTCATTTGTATAGGAAAAATAAAAAAACAACAACATGAGGATAGAATAGGGAAAACCATAGTGGGCAGCAGCACATGCAAAGAAGGTATAAGTATATTTCTTGTTGTAAACTGCCCAGAGTCCCCCTTTTGGGGGAGATGGACAGTGATAAAATTTGATAATTAATAAATAAATAAATATCTTGGTAGACCATAAACTGAACATAAGCCAACAGTGTGATGTGCCTGCAAAAAAACCAAAATGTGATGTTGAATGCATCAACATTCCTTTCTATTCTGCATTGGTCAGATGACACTTAGAATAGTCTCCTCTTACTGAGGAAGGTTCTCTAGTTCAGACTTTTGCTTTGATAGTGTATATAGTAATTGTGGTTGAAATTGATATTCTATCTGTGGAAATACCCACAAGCACAAGTTCAATATTTCAGCTATGTCTCACATTGGATCATAAATTGTAGAACTCTTGATGCCAGTGACAATTCCAAGTCTCAAGAGAAATCAATTTATTGGGCAGTAAAAATTATTTAACTTTTTATATCCCAGGTTTGGTTATTTGGTTTATAAAGAAGAATAAACTAATAATCTTCGAACTGCCCCTATTAGTTAAAAAGCTTAGTGTTTTATAAGAACAATTAATTATATTTTGTCTTAGAACAAAATAGAAACATTAACCTCAATAGAAATCCATTCTTAAAACAATTTCATTGAATTGATCAGAAATATAGTTGAGACCCAACCTGAGATAATTCTCTTAATGTAGACCAGGGTTTCTCAACCAGAGTTCCATGGAACCCTGAGGTTCTGCGAGAGATAACTAGAGATTCTATGGAAGATCACAATTTATTTAAAAAATTATTTCAGATTCAGGCAACTTCACATTAAAGAGGTAAGTTTCATTATTTTTAGTTTAAGAACACTGTTAATGTATATATACAGGCCTACATGTGAAACAAATATAATAATTTTGTAAATTCTAGCCTATATTTGAGCCTGAGTGTGCAGGGGTTCCCTGAGGCCTGAAAATTTCAAGGATTCCTCCAGGGTAAAAAGGTTGAGACTAAGAGAAGCAGGGCTAGAGTGCAGCATGTTGTTTACACTTGCCAAGGAAAGAGAACAGGATATATATTCAAACAACAATTTTGTGTATATGTGTGTGTAAAAATAACTTCTTGAAGGTGGCCATCCAGGAGTATTACTCAGCATGTGTAAAAACAGGCATTCTGTGTATGTCTGAGGTTCACGTTACCCAAATGTCAGTTCCTAACACATAGACCTTTCAAAATGATAATTGATTTTCCACTTGAGTGCAGAGAGATAAATACTGGAAAATGTCGCTTATCTTTACTTGTAAAAAGAAGAACTAACCATATTATTTTGATTTTACAAAGAAAAAGTAGTATTTTACAATCAGTCAAGAAAAGCTGAAAAATATTTGATTTCCATAATTAAGACAATGAAATTAAGGTTTGTTTTTTTGCTCCTTTACATAAGGATTCACTGTTTTTCAGAAGATGCAGAAAATCTATTTACTCAATATCTCATTCAATAGCTAGAGATTTTTCTGGCCCTCTGTAAAGGGTATTATATTTCAACAGTCAACAATTCTGAATCAAAATATTGTAAATATATTAAATTTTTAAACTGGGACTATGTTGGACTTTTTATTACTACTGATTACAGTATAATGAGCATGAAACATTTGGAATATGAGAATATGATGAAATATGTACTTGATGTGTAAAGGCACTGCTTATTTTATTTTGTTTAGTGTTACTGATATTAAATGACTATGTGCATATATGCGTACGTGCTGTGTGTGCATATTTTCTTGTTTTTATTATTATAAAGCCTTTGTAAGTCACTTGATTCTCATGACTAAAACAGCATAAAGAGTTGTAAATAAATAATAAAAGTATATAATTTAATTATTTTAATATTTTAATTTAGCTTATAATAAGTCAGGACAGAATAACCATTTGCTCAATTCATAAAATATAATGCACATTTAACAGTTTGTTAAATTCTTAAACACACACACACACACACACCATTTTCACATACAGTAGCTTAACCCTTTCCTTTGATTACTTCTATGAGAAATGAGAACAACATAATTAATCATTTCAATAAAATGACACAACAGCACATAGAAGCTTTTCATTTCTCCAGAACTCTTCATCAAGTAAGATGTTAATACAGAGGAAAATTATTTTTGTCAACTTAAAGAAGCATATCATATTTTGAGTTTTTAGTTCCCTTTAACACATCGGTAATACTATGCTTAATGACTTCTGACTGAGTGCATAAACCAAAATTCTTTTCTAGCCATGGTGGTAGAAATATTAAACATCATTGTTGCTTTGCTACAGCAGGAGACAAATGGGGGTGGGGGTGATATTTGTATTTTCATGGTTGGAGAAGAGCAACCTATATTCTTTATTAATTTAGAAAGTTGCTGACAGGTGCTCTATTCGTGCCCACACACTTTTCAAAGCACCTTTTTGTCCAGAATTGCAAGTATTCTCTAGCCATGACCTCACCTGCTGAGGCATTTGTTATTACTATGAAGAGAAAGAGATGATGAAAGAAAATGCTTTAGAAAGTAAAAGATTGCATGATTACTTCAGTTACAGCAGAAAGCATTTCTATATAAAACAACAGGTTTGACTAATTCACTGCAGCCAACATATCCTGCAAATATTCCTTTGAGGATTAGCATTCCTTTTACAGTAGTATGGCTATCTCATGGAGTGTTTACATTTACCAATCAAACAGCATTATTAAATTGGATGAGCAAAAGAATTTTATGCTTGCTCAGTGCCACAATGGAACTTCTTCGCTCCATAATCATGGTTCTTCCCTAAATTTTCATACAGCCATCAAATGGTTAATTTACTATACTTCCTTGAGATGTTGGATTAGAAAATCCTTTGTATATTTCTTAAAACCATATAACATATGAAGGATTAAAATTAGAGAAAATAAATTATCTGAAATATGTCATGTTTTGAGATCCATTTGGGCAACTCTTACACACTGAAAAAACATTCTTAAAGCCCTGGGGAACATTATTTAAATAACTGCAAAATGTCCTCAGTTTGAAATGCTTTAACATGCATAGCATATGAAAAGTGCCAAGTTTCATAAAATTACTTTGTGTCATTCTAAATTCATTGGCACAAGTTATAAAAGCTGTCATATATGTTTATGGACTTTGATGTCAGTTCTTGTGAATATTAGATTTGCTAGATGTTAAGCTTACTCTAACATAACTGAAGCAGTTATATTAAATATTTCAGGAAATCTGTCTTCAAATGTGTTGTTCCAGAATGATTTCCTTTTTAAAACTGAGATAGCATCATACATACATACATACATACATACATACATACATACATACATAATGAATGACCTAAGTTATATGTGCTTCAGTGAAGTTTGTGTTGGCAGAGTGCTAGAAAAGCCTTTGGCCCAGGAGAGATCAGAAAAGTCACACACCAGGCATTTCTATAAAAATAATTTTATTTACAGAAAACAAACATATTTAAAGGCTGTTTGCTGAGAGGAGAGATTTCTCTCAGCTGCATATTCTCTGCAAGCCTGCACAGAAGGGGAACTGAACCTAAAACAAGTCCAGGCAAGTTCTTCTCCCCAGGTGCAAAAATTAACATCCGAAAAGAGGACAATTAAATTCAACCTCTTCACCCGGCCAAAATGATTAGTTACCATAGTAACCTTAATCTGTAGTAGAAAACATATTAACAGTTTTCTCCCACTTAGTTTTATTTTTCATTCTTATGTATTTATTTATTTTTACAAGCTTCATAATTTTTAAAGAATAAAGGAAAAATAAATAATACAAGTTCAAAATAATATAAAAATAGTTGTTACAGATACTAAAAATCCCAATATAATAACAAAATACAGGCAGATAATCAACAAACCTAAAGTACTGTATGACTGATCTATTTAATAGATCTTTAGAAGCTAAAAATACTATAAAATATTTCATACCAAATGAAATATTGGTATGAAATATTCTAATCAAAAGATGTCTCCATTAAATTTTGACAGTAATTGGTTAACACAAGTAAAGTGAATAAGAAGAAGAGATAAAAATTACAGGTAATAAATAATACACTGCCAATTATATATAGATTATCTGTCAAATTAAAATATAAATTCTATTTTTTCATGTGGCACATGTGTGGAATTGTAGTCTAAAATGGTTTCCAAATAGAATTGAATTCTACATCAGATTTATGTTTGAAGAAATATATGGTTTGTTTAAATTTAATAAAAATATCTTGGGATACTTCAGCAAAGGATCGTTACCTTGTCGTGGTGCTGGAGCTTGAGCACCTCAATGATGCCATGAGCTAAACCGTGAAGGGCCACCCAAGACGGGAAGGTCATGACAGAGAGGTCAGACTAAATGCGATCCCTGGGGAAGGTAATGGCAACCCACCTCAGTATTCTTGCCGTGAAAACTAAATGGATCAGTACAACCAGAGATATGTCGGTATACCATCGGAAGATGAGACCCCCAGGTTGGAAGATGGTCAAAATGCTACTGGGGAGGAACAGAGGATGAGCTCAACTAGCCCCAGACGTGATGACGCAGCTAGCTCAAAGCTGAAAGGACGGCTAGCGGCCGACGGTGCTGGTGGTGAACGGCAAATCCGATGTTCTAAGGATCAACACACCATCGGAACCTGGAATGTAAGATCTATGAGCCAGGGCAAATTGGATGTGGTTATTGGTGAGATGTCAAGATTAAAGATAGACATTCTGGGCGTCAGTGAACTGAGATGGACTGGAATGGGCCACTTCACATCAAATGACCACCAGATCTACTACTGCGGACAAGAGAACCACAGAAGAAACGGAGTAGCCTTCATAATTAATAGTAAAGTGGCTAAAGCAGTGCTTGGATACAACCCAAAAAACGACAGAATGATCTCAATTCGAATTCAGGGCAAGCCATCTAACATCACAGTGATCCAAATATACGCCCCAACCACAAATGCGGAAGAAGCTGAAGTAGAGCAGTTCTATGAGGATCTGCAGCACCTACTGGACAACACGCCTAAAAGGGATGTTATTTTCATCACAGGAGACTGGAATGCTAAGGTGGGCAGTCAAATGACACCTCGAATTACAGGTAAGTATGGCCTGGGAGAACAAAACGAAGCAGGACACAGGCTGATAGAATTTTGCCAAGACAATTCACTCTGCATAACAAACACTCTCTTCCAACAACCTAAGAGACGGCTTTATACATGGACTTCACCAGATGGACAACACCGAAATCAGATTGATTACATCCTTTGCAGCCAAAGGTGGCGGACATCTGTACAGTTGGTAAAAACAAGGCCTGGAGCTGACTGTAGTTCAGATCACGAACTTCTTCTTGCACAATTTAGGATCAGACTAAAGAGATTAGGGAAGACCCACAGATCAGCTAGATATGAGCTCACTAATATTCCTAAGGAATATGCAGTGGAGGTGAAGAATAGATTTAAGGGACTGGACTTAGTAGATAGAGTCCCGGAAGAACTCTGGACAGAAGTTGGCAGCATTGTTCAGGAGGCGGCAACAAAATACATCCCAAAGAAAGAGAAAACCAAGAAGGCAAAATGGCTGTCTGCTGAGACACTAGAAGTAGCCCAAGAAAGAAGGAAAGCAAAAGGCAACAGTGATAGGGGGAGATATGCCCAATTAAATGCAAAATTCCAGAGGTTAGCCAGAAGAGATAAGGAATTATTTTTAAACAAGCAATGCGCGGAAGTGGAAGAAGACAACAGAATAGGAAGGACAAGAGACCTCTTCCAGAAAATTAGAAACATCGGAGGTAAGTGCCAGGCCAAAATGGGTATGATCAAAAACAAAGATGGCAAGGACCTAACAGAAGAAGAAGAGATCAAGAAAAGGTGGCAAGAATATACAGAAGACCTGTATAGGAAGGATAACAATATCGGGGATAGCTTTGACGGTGTGGTTGGTGAGCTAGAGCCAGACATCCTGAAGAGTGAGGTTGAGTGGGCCTTAAGAAGCATTGCTAATAACAAGGCAACAGGAGACGATGGCATCCCAGCTGAACTGTTCAAAATCTTGCAAGATGATGCTGTCAAGGTAATGCATGCTATATGTCAGCAAATTTGGAAAACACAAGAATGGCCATCAGACTGGAAAAAATCAACTTATATCCCCATACCAAAAAAGGGAAACACTAAAGAATGTTCAAACTATCGAACAGTGGCACTCATTTCACATGCCAGTAAGGTAATGCTCAAGATCCTGCAAGGTAGACTTCAGCAGTTCATGGAGCGAGAATTGCCAGATGTACAAGCTGGGTTTAGAAAAGGCAGAGGAACTAGAGACCAAATTGCCAATATCCGCTGGATAATGGAAAAAGCCAGGGAGTTTCAGAAAAACATCTATTTCTGTTTTATTGACTATTCTAAAGCCTTTGACTGTGTGGACCATAACAAATTGTGGCAAGTTCTTAGTGGTATGGGGATACCAAGTCATCTTGTCTGCCTCCTGAAGAATCTGTATAACGACCAAGTAGCAACAGTAAGAACAGACCACGGAACAACAGACTGGTTTAAGATTGGGAAAGGAGTACGGCAGGGCTGTATACTCTCACCCTACCTATTCAACTTGTATGCAGAACACATCATGCGACAAGCTGGCCTTGAGGAATCCAAGGCTGGAGTTAAAATCTCTGGAAGAAACATTAACAATCTCAGATATGCAGATGATACCACTTTGATGGCTGAAAGTGAAGAGGAACTGAGGAGCCTTATGATGAAGGTGAAAGAAGAAAGTGCAAAAGCTGGTTTGCAGCTAAACCTCAAAAAAAACCAAGATTATGGCAACCAGCTTGATTGATAACTGGCAAATAGAGGGAGAAAATGTAGAAGCAGTGAAAGACTTTGTATTCCAAGTGCAAAGATTACTGCAGATGCTGACTGCAGTCAGGAAATCAGAAGACGCTTAATCCTTGGGAGAAGAGCAATGACAAATCTCGATAAAATAGTTAAGAGCAGAGACATCACACTGACAACAAAGGCCCGCATAGTTAAAGCAATGGTGTTCCCTGTAGTAACATATGGCTGCGAGAGCTGGACCATAAGGAAGGCTGAGCGAAGGAAGATCGATGCTTTTGAACTGTGGTGTTGGAGGAAAATTCTGAGAGTGCCTTGGACTGCAAGAAGATCAAACCAGTCCATCCTCCAGGAAATAAAGCCAGACTGCTCACTTGAGGGAATGATATTAAAGGCAAAACTGAAATACTTTGGCCACATAATGAGAAGACAGGACACCCTGGAGAAGATGCTGATGCTAGGGAGAGTGGAAGGCAAAAGGAAGAGGGGCCGACCAAGGGCAAGATGGATGGATGATATTCTAGAGGTGATGGACTCGTCCCTGGGGGAGCTGGGGGTGTTGACGACTGACAGGAAGCTCTGGCGTAGGCTGGTCCATGAAGTCACGAAGAGTCGGAAGCGACTAAACGAATAAACAACAAAATCTTGGGATAAAATGGGATTACTACTTTCAAAATTTGTTTCATTTTACAATAAATTATTTTCCAGTAATGTTGAGTTTTGCAACATTACCACCACATACGGAACTGAATATTTTCATCATTTCGTAGAAAAGGAATTACTTATTTTAACAACCAAGACTGGAATAATATACTAGTGGTAAAATATTTTATATCAATTCTCTCTAAGTATAAAGTTTGAGATAAATTAACTATTCTCTTTCCATTGAAATTCCCACTGTTCCCTCTCTGTAACTATATTCAAAATTTGCATCCATTTAATCATACAATATTTTACTTGTTCAAGTTGTATTTCACTAATAAATTATAACATGTGCCTAACAATTTTTCAATATTATGAGTTATAAGATTTTCAAACAAGTTCAGTAAAATTCCTCAGTATTCCCCCTTTTGTTGTTATGCTGCTGAAGATTAATAGTTCTCAGGCTAATGTGGAGAAATTAAGTAATTAACCATCTATAAGGAATTTAATGCATTCAGTTCAGTGTCAAGAGGTAAAAAGCAAATTAACAAGACAAGAAATTTTTCAATATTAACAGTCTAGAGGTTAATACAGAGATCTCCAGCAGTGAAGAACATAAAATCTAACACAGAGGTTGAAGGCCACAGTGGTCAGTGACCTAGACTGACTGTAGAAAAAGTAGGAACAGAAATTGATAAAGCAATCTTAAATAAAAAATAAGAGCTAGGGGGCTTTTGTGCAGGTCAAGTCTGTGGGGGTAAATGTGTGGGTAAACTTAACAAAGGGACACACAGAGAAAAAAAAATAGTTTCAGGATAGATGATGTATGATGAAATGAAGAACACAGATCAGAAATTTTCTGTATCAAAGACCATGGTTGTTGCATTTGACTGGAAAAATTGTATGAACAATTCAAGTTATACATAACTGGTGAAAAACTAAAACAAATAGATCAGCCTTTCTCAAGTTTTTGACCCTGGAGGAATCCTTGAAATATTTTTCAGGCCTCAGGGAAGCCCTGCACATTCACGCTCAAATATAGGCCAGACATTACAAAATTATTATATTCATTTCATGTGTAGGCCTGTATATATGCATTAACAGTGTTCTTAAACTAAAAATAATGAAACTTAGTTCTTTAATGTGAAGTTGCCCAAATCTGAAATATTTTTTTAAATAAATCAAGATCTCCCTAGTGACGTCTTGCGGAAGCCTAGGGTTCCATGGAACACTGGTTGAGAAACCCTGAAATAGAAGAACTTGTGCATCTTGATGGAATGTTTGTTAAAGATGGGGATGTAGATGGAAAAGTTTTAACACGTGAAAATGTTGATAGAAAGGTCATAAGTAGTATATGGCCTGTTGTGACCAGATTCTTCAACCTAAATCCTCCTTATTCATAACAGTTACAGAAGAAGTAATAGCTGACATTGTGAGTAGTTCCACAATGCATCCTTGTCAATAAGCATTTATACAAATAATCTCATGGCATTGTCTTTAGTTCTGAATAGGTAACTTTACTTTTTTAATTTATCAAAGATTGCCACATCAGATATAGAGAACCTGTGAGTTGTTCAAAACCATATTAGGAAGTTTGATCTAAAACAGGAACTCAATTATATTTTTATCACGTAGAAAACCTTGGCTCAGAGTTTCAATGTTGTTGGTGGTTTTCTTCTTGGTGAAACAACTTAGGCTTGAAAAGCTAGTAAAACTATCAGGAATAACATACTATAATTACTACTTTAACATGTAATTCTGCCAAACTACCTTCACTAATTAAATTACAGTTATAGGATACTACTAAAGGATGGTAATGTTTGTATAGCATGTCTAATGACAAATCAGTGTCCTCCAAATAAAACCACATAATTTAAATTGGTGAGTCTTCACTTTAGAGAATTACAGGTGACAAAAAGTTCAGATGATCATTGGGCTGTTATAATTCATAATGACACCTTTTATCTTTAGTAGGCTGGACTTTTTTAATCAGATTGTTTCATTTATATGCCAAATACAAATGTGAATATTGGTTTCTTTGATCTATCTTGTATGCAGAACTATTAAGCAAAGTATGAATTGTAAACTGCCCAGAGTCACTTGGTGAGATGGGTGGTGAAGAAATATGAGAAATAAATAAATAAATGAATAAATAAAGGCAGTAGCTATTATGTCTACCATTTATCTTTCAGGAAGTACTTCCCCTGGCACCCTCTTCTTTATCCTGGTGTGTGTGAGAGAGAGGTGCCTTGCTGGTACATGAAAAGTAAACAAAATGTGAAATAATTCCAATAGCATAGAAGTTAGGGTTATTCAACACTTCCTTCCCTCTTTTAAAGACAGACAAATCTCACTAGAAATAAGAAAAGCAGTATTTTTTATTTAAAAATAACAAGATATAAACCCTCATTAACTTTTAGTATTAAAATGCAAACATTCAGAGAAGAAAAAGATAAACTGCAAAAGCCATTCAGATCAAGCTAAAACAGCAACTTAAAAGGAAAATTACAAAAGAAAATGCAGTGCTCTAGGCAGACCGGAAGATATTACAAAGTAGAATATTCTGTGCTAGAAACTTGAAAGATTCTGCAGGGATTTCTACTTATTTCAGATCATGTGAAGATCATACTGTAAATACTACTAATCATATTTATCCTGAAGGATGGATAAAGACTGATATTACAAAGTAGCTTGTTCAGAGAAATATAGGAAATTAGATTTGACAACACAAAGAAACAGAAATTAACCCTAGCACAATTATTGGTTGAATTTTTTAAATTTCTCCTACAGATAACACATTCTTGAAAGACATATTCCCCCTGCTTCAGTTAAATGGACTGTTCAAGCTTCTTGGAAATTCCCAAACTGTAACAGGCCATAGGAGTGATCCTAAGCCCCACTCTTTTCCAGCCTTAGTTCTGTGACTTTTGTCCTTTATTTTTCAAAGGATCAAACTTATCCCATTTCCAGCAGAGGGAGACCTGGTGTAATATGACTGTGTATGTTGTGAGGTTCCAGCCACCCTCTGACTAAGAAAACAAAACTCCTTCTGAGACAGAAGGGGAAACAGAAACTTACCAGGCAGAAACCGGAAAAGCAAAACCCAGAAATGACTCAGCAGCGCAGGAAAAGTCACGGATGCTGATTGGCCAGTCTTCAGAGGAGGATTTGAATCCTCCAATCAGCCCTCACAAAAGGCATGCAGAAAAGGTGTGCGAAGGAAAAGGCAGCCCGATTGGCTGCAGAAGGGAATAGGCATGCAAAGGATCAGCATAAAAGGTAGAGGTGCAAAGAGCAAGCTGCTGGAGACAACCAATCCTTCAAGCTTGCAGTTCTAACAGAAGAGTAATTACCCACGTTGGAAACCTTGTCTGTAGCCGGAGGGGAATCAGTGCCAGTGTTTCCTATTGGAGAGGACTTGTATTCTGCAACTGCTGCCACAGAGGATCTTCTCCCTGCCGAACCCTGCAACCTCAGCCTCATGTCCAGCTTTGGACCTCTTCATCGCCATTCTGCGCATTCCAGGCATGCTTCCAGCCTTGCTTTGAGCTTCCAGTCATGTGCAGAATCTTCAGCCCAGCTTCATTGTGCTCCAAGTCCTCAGCCTTGCCCTGAGTCTCCAGTTCAGCCTTGTCGCACTTCCAGCTCCCAGCCTTGCCAGGCTTCTAGCATCCAGAGTCTCCAGTACAGCTTCATTGTGCTTTTGACCTCCAGTCTTGCCTAGGATCTCCAGTCCAGTCTAACCATGTCCTGGTTGCCCAATGTTGTTCAGGATCTATCTTGCCATGTCTAGAACCTGTGGTCCAGTCTGGTCCTGTTTCAAGACCTTCATCTAGTCCAGAACTTCCAGTCCAGCCTATTCGTGTGCCAAGCTTCCAGTCCAGCCCAGAATCTTCAGCTGAGTCCAGCCTTGCTTCAAATTATCAGCCTTGTTCCAAATCCGAGCCCAGAGCCTGCAGTCCAGCCTGAGTCACCTAGTCTAGTCCAGTCCTGCCTCTAGAGCCAAGTGGTTCCAGTTCCGTCTCGCCCAGCTTCCTGGTGCCAGCCTAGTTCGAGTGGTGTTTCAGATCGTGGACGATTGCCTCCAGTTCCAGTAGGGCCATGTGCCCTAGCTTCTTCCAGTTTTCCAGCTCAGGGTCAGGGAATTCCGCTCCGCTGTTTTACCACAGTCTCCTCCTGCAACCTTGCCAGCTCCCCTGATGTTATATTCCTGTTGTAAAGGTCACAGTTTGATTTACATTACTTTCCTTATCATTCCTACATAAATTTCATAGAGTATACAACCCATAATCTTGCCTAGTTCAGGCTCTTTAGCATACTTTTGGATAGGAACCCAGTGATCACTGTACTTGTGCATGCCAATAAAAGATTTGTTGTTGCATTTATCTTCAAATGTTTTGGTCCCTTAAGTAATTTGGCATTTTTCCCACAACAGGAAAGATGATCTTAAAATGAGGTTTCTCTTTAGACTAAGCAAAGCCTTGTAAGGAGAGGAAGCACTCAAGGCAATCCAGTTTCTGACTGAGTGACTTCATCTGAAGATGGAAAGAAAAGCACAGAATGAAAAAATTCTTTTCTCACTAGTTGGCCGAAAGTCAGGGTTTTTATAGTTGTCTAATGTAAATAATCCAGAGCTGTTCCTTAGTCATCCAGGGCAGAAGGCTTCCCAATTTCCAATTGTCTTTAAAACATCCTCTTCCTCTTGTATTCAAGGTGATCAACACTGATGAGGTTTGTTATCTCATCAACTCTCAAAAGGAAGTCTAGTTGTTTGTTTAATCCCTCATAGTGGAAGGGTTCTGTCAATAGGCAGCAGTGGCATTACATGTGAACAAAAGGTCACATCTAGAGGTGCAGGTGGGAATAAGGGAGGGAGGATTTCTCATAAGCAGTGACAAATAGTCATCCATTTTCTCTCTCCATACCTGCCATATTATGAAGGCTTTTCCTCCTGTATATGCTTAAAATGATGCAGTATTATGATTTAATGATAAGATAAGCTGAAGAGAAGGATTTTTCTGGGTACTTCAGTACTATACTACCTTGTTCCTTCCATGCTGACTTGTCATTTCTAATGCAATACTTTGAAGTTTCACTGTATAGCAACTGTAACCAAGACAGGCATACTAGCTGACTTCACATTCTGTGCTAAGCTATGCTTTCTTGAGTCATATCTTACTGATTAAACTTTAGTTTACTTGGTTCATATATAATTGGAAACTCTAAACCATGACTTAAAAAGCAAAACATCTGCTTTACACAAAATACGAAGTTACAAACAAGCAAGCCAGCAGATAGCATTACGTTAGCCTAATATGTGAATCCAGTCATTGACTCAGATTCTTTACAAAATAAGAAGCTAAGACATTATCAGGTACATTATAAAGCCGTTCAGAGCTCATTTCTAAAATGCTAGGCCATTATAAATTCCCTCAAAGATCACTTTCAAGACACATTACAGTACACAAATTTACAATGAAAATACACTGTTTTTCTGGAAGAAACATTAATCTGTCATTCATATTTTGATACATAATTTAACTATTTTGTTCCCAATGGGCTTACACCAATTACCATGTACACATGCAATGAGAACTCACTACCCATATCTACAAGACACTCTGGAAGCTGATGTAGTGTAGGGTTAAAACCAGGGTGACCTTGGATCAAGTTCATCCTCACCGTGAAAGTCACTGGGTGACTTTGAACCAGTCACTTTCTCTCAACGCAGTGTTGTTGTGGGGAAGAGCTGAGAATGCTATGCATGCCAGCTTCAGCTTCTAAAGGAAAGATGGTGTATAAATACATAAACCTGATAAAACTTCAAGAATATAGATACAGTTTAGATATTGGGGACAAATTCTTGACATTAAGATCTGTCAATGAGTGGAATCGGTTACCTCATGGAGTAGTTTCTTCTCCTTCACTGGATAGAGGCTGGATAGTCATCTATTGGGAATGGTGTAGTGAATCCTGCAGGGGGTTGGACCTGATAACTTCTTAAGTCCCTTCCAACTCAGTGATTCTATGATAACACATTTTGGATCAAAGGTATGATAAATATGTTTCAGTTAAAAGTTGCCCCAACCAACTCTTTTATTCATTTGGAAAAAAAAAATAGGAAACTTGAATTCTGATACACTGTTAACTGAAACATCACAGTTCTTTCCTTTAGGCATAAAAGGGAAGATGTATAAATTAGAAGCTCATTGCAGCTCATTCTCATGACAACAAGCAGAATTGGTAATTAAATCCGAATCTGGCTATTGTGTGACTTGCACCACAAAATTTGCAATAGCAGCCAAAATGTGCCTTTAAGTGTCTGTTCCATTCCGATTTTGTTATGATTATAATAAATAACATGCACTGTCTGGGTGCAGAGTACTTAAAGAATTATCCATTGTGCTAGACACAGTATTAAATGAAGAATAAGTGAAAAGTAAAGACTCTTTCAAGTCAAGCATGTTTCCTTGTATTTACATGGACATTTGGGTCATTAGCTTGGTAACAATACCACTTCTTTCTTTCGGGATGCTTTTCAACTTCTCAGAGAAGTAGCTAATTTGTAAGTAGCAGGGTTTTCATGCCAAATGTTAAATCATAGTTCAGGAGTATAAGTTAAGGTAGGCAAGTGACAATGGACACAGAACACCTAAGGTTTTTAACTGCTTATTGCCTACCAAACCCAGCCCCCTACCAATACCACCAAGTGAAAGAGCTAAACGATGGCAGAGATTTGGAGCAGAGAAAAAGTAAACTTTATCTACACAGGATGATTTGCTCTAAATTTTTCCCTTTTATAATCTAAGGGTACTATTGCATGCATTAATGTTTTTATTTAAAAAAAAAATAGCCTGCTACAATTTGCTACGTAACCAGATTTGTGCTTATTAAAAATCCAATACAGCATCAAAAGTCATTATGTATGTGTGTGTGTGCATGCCTGCCTGCCAGCCAGTATTGTGGCAAAATCTTCAACAGTATTCTCAGCACAGACATATTAGATATTTTGTGTTCAAAAAAACTTCCAGTGTTTGTATTCATATATTTATTCATAATGTAAAAATGAGTTATCCAAGGGATGCATTACTAAATATTAAGACAGCTTGCAGATTAACAATTGTATTGTATTACCACACTGAATAGCGATTGGACATAGGGCCAGAAATTTAAAAAAAAAATGTATTAATATTACTAAACCCACACATAAGATAAATTGCCTTTTAAGACTGTCCAAGGAAACAAGTGCTTTACAGTGATGTTTGTATAGCCCCCATTTCTCTAGACATAAATACAAATTGTGACTCTTAGATGTTTCCCAAGAGGTCACAGTAATGGAAATGCTGAAAGCCTTATGACGTAAGAATGAGTAAAATATGTTTTGTTTATTCAATCGGCTTGTATAGGGTTGTAATAAAATAATAGCTTAGTGAATGATTGGTGCTATTGACATACCAATGTATTTTTCAGCTTTTACTATATTGATTACAAAGATCAATTTTTGAGGTTAATGGTACTTAACTGCCATGTCTCATTAAATGTATTTTTACATTTTTCTTACACATAAAAAAAAAAAAATTAAACAGGCAGTGATCAACAAAATATTGAAAATTTAAAAAGCATAAGACCCCACCCCACCCCACCCCCCAAAATAGGAACTGTTCAAAAACAAATACATAGCTTGGGACTGAATATACATCTTCGATCAAGTACAGAATTTTAAATGTCCATATTCAATATTTTTATCCAGAATGACATTATAATATAAGCTAATCTATTGAAAATTACATTATTGATATAACTCTAAAGTAGATATCAAATGTGGATGTCACAATCTTTAATTAAATACTTCTTTACAATTCTTTGCTGTTGTTTAAGCCACTACCATTTCCCACACTTTTAAACACCATTGATCTGAAGAAAGATATATTTGGTTTTCCAGTTTAGTGTGCTACTGTAAATCTGACAGTTTACAACAAAAAACTAAATTAATTTATTATTAATAACAGTGCATGAAAAATAGCATATATCCATTCAACATCATTTAAGATCAAAAGCACACATAAACCATGACTTAATACAAAAATGGTTGGATTCACGTAATAAACTGAACCCAGACAAAATCTTCATTTTAGCTAAGCATAGTATGTGATTACAGCCACTGGCTAAAGTTATTAATAGGGCGAAGATTTCTATGACATATCATATTTTTTTCTGGACCCTTAATTTGAATTTATAAGCAAGTTAAAACATGTTTTAGAGTAATCTGGTGAGAATTAGATGCTTTTTATTTTGCCTGAAAAGTCATATTTTGACTTTTTAAAGGTATTATGCCATATTTCTACTTAATTTTGTAACAAATGTCTTATATTGGTCATATTTTGGTCATTGGCAACCCTCCTGATAAGCCAGCAAATTCGAGCCAGCAAAGAAAGTGAGAATTTGCCTTTTTTTTCCTTTTTCTTCTTATTCTGTCCCCAACTCAGGGAGGTGTGTGTGTGTGTGCGAGAGAGAGAGAGAGAGAGAGAAGTGGGAACAAAGGCTTCTCCCCTGACCAGGCCTGAAAAAAAGGTGAGAATTTGCCTGTTTTTTCTTTTTCTTATTTGCTCCCCAACTCAAGGGTGTGTGTGTGTGTGTGTGTGTAAGAGAGGGAGAGCAACCTTTTTTAAAATGACTTCAGCAGGCAGAGGCTTCTCCCCTGACCAGGCCTGAAAAAAAGAGTGAAAATTTGCCTTTTTTTTTCTTTTTCTCATTTCCTCCCCAACTCAGGTGTATGTGTGTTTGAGGTGGTGGAGTCACGTGAGAGCTGCATTCTGATATCAGCATGCCTAAAAGTAGCTGTTTAGTGAGTGTGAAATTATGGCATCATGTTTGGGGAGCCAATTTTCAGTAGTGATGGTGATATTTTGTTTTGTAAATTGTGTGAAGTTAAGGTATTGGCCCAAAAGCATTTTAATATTCAACAACATTGTGACACTGTGAAACACAAGAGTTGTTTAGCAAGATTTACCTTCACTGAGAACAGGCAACATCTCCTTTTTGAGAGAGCTTCTTCTTCAACTGCAGGCTCATCAAATACCCAGTCAGAATTTTGTAAGGACCTCTGTACAATGATGGTTACTTCAAATATTCCCCTAAAGAAAGAAGATAGTGGTAGACACAGGCATTTTTTGGAGAAGTACACCAGTCACCCGATTACAAATGAATCAACTGTAAGAAAAAATTAGATCTCTGCCTACTATGAAGATGTGTTAGAAAAGATAAGATCTGCTGTTGACAACAAGAAGATATGGGTTTCAATAGATGAAACAAGTGATGTAAATGGAAAATATGTAGCCAATGTTATTATTGGCACTCTGAAATGTGACAAGCCTGGTGAAGTATTTCTTCTAACATGTGAAACTCTACAAAATGTAAACAATTCCACAATTGCTATGCTCTTTGACGATTCTATGAAACTATGCTGGCCAGTTGGTGTAAAAAGGGGAAATATCCTTCTCTTTGTAACAGATGCTGCTCCATACATGACTAAAGCAGCCAAGGGACTTAAACTTCTTTATCCAAAAATGATCCATATCACATGCCTTGCACATGGTTTACACAGAGTGGCCAAAGAGATTCGAAGCAACTATCCTGATATAGATAATTTTGAATGGGAAAAATGTTCATTAAAGCTCCACTTCAAGTACAAAAGTTCAAAGAAATTGTTCCTACTTTGGCTCTCCTTCCCCAACCTGTTGTGACACATTGGGGGACTTGGTTGGATGCAGCTATGTATTATTTCACAAATTATGCTTCCTTGCAGTGGATAGTTAAAGAATGTGAATCTTTCTCCAACAAGATTGTGCAAGATTCCTTTTCTGAAACGTTGGCTGGAAAATTAGCATATATAGGATCTAACTTCAGTGGATTATCAGTCAGTTGCCTTGAAATTGTAGGAATGGAACATAGAGATGCCCTGAACATTGTAAAACAACCTGAGAGTGATTTAAAGCAAGCAAAGGGGAAAGTGGCTGAAAAAGTTAGTGATAAACTGCAAAGAGTGCTGCAATCTAATCTGGGATATTCAACACTTTGCAAAATAAGTAACGTTCTAAATGGACTCAAAGCAAAGTTTGAAGATTTCGAGCCAGAATTTTCTCCAGATGAGTTTGCTTTTTTTCAAATTTGTTCCTATAACCTCTTGTGATGTTGAATGATGTTGAACAGAGTTCTCCAGATACACAAACATACTGGCGGACAACAGAAGGAGTTTTGAGTTTGATAACCTCAAGATGCACATGGTCATCCAGTGCAATTCTGCTGTTAATGAAAACTAATCCAGGGATGACCATTTTACTCTCAAAATGTTCATTTGAGTCTTTCAATACTAGCACTTCTGCATTGGAAGTGAAAAAGAATAAAACTTTTAATTTGTGTTTGTGTATGTGTGTGTAAGCACAGATTTTTAAAAATTGGGTGCTAATTTCAGAAAAATTGTCATATTTTTGTCAAAATTGTCAAAAAAGTCATATCTTTGCTTTAAAAGTCATATTTTTGGTTTAATTGGTCATATTTAAATGGTTTTAAGGTCACAAATGCTTCCATATTTCTCACATTTTAGGTCATAAAAATCCTCACCCTAGTTATTAAACGCTTATTTTACACTCATTATTCATAGTTTGGCCATTTCAACCAACCCTCAAGGAAGAACTGGGCTAAGCTGTTTAATCACCCTCCCCTATTTTTTTCCTGGGGAGCAGGCAGAACCTTACCATTATCAGAATAATTACCTATTCCTTGAAAAATGTGATGGCTGGGCTCAGGACACACTTTTATTCTGCTATGCCAATTTTCTTTCAGGAAAATGGATGATAGATAGATAGACACAGCACAGATGTAATTTGATTTATTATCACAATGAAACAATAATAAAATACAATATAAATTATCAGAGACAAAATAAAGGGAAAAAAGAAAAGAAATTAAAAGAATAAAGAACAAGAATCAAAAGAAAATAGCAGTTCACCAACAAGAAAAGACAGCCCACAAGGGCTCCATCCACCCATCACAAAGCTAGAAGAAATGCAGGTCTTTAAAACTTTACAGAAGGCCAAGAATGGGAGCCACACAGACTTCCAGTGGGGACAATGGCGGATTTAGCTGGTTTTTTTCTCCTGTCTGCAGACTGACCTGTCAGAGTGGCTTTTTTGGGGCTCAGGCAGGCTTCCTTGGAGCCCAGAAGTGTTCTCTGGATTAAGGAGAACCCCAGGAATCACCCCATGTGTTCTCCAGATGGCTGGTCACAGCCAGAAGACCGCAAAAAAGAATTTCACAATCGACTAGTAAGCAATCATCTGGGAGGCGGGGCTCTCATCTTCTTCCCAAGCCACTATGAAGCCAAAATGGATCTTAAAGCTGCCCACCCCATTTCTACAGCACTAAGGGTTTTTTTGTTTGAATTTTACCAAAGAGACACTTTCTACAACAAAGAAATTTGGAATTTCTTGGTGAGACTCATTATTTTTGAAAATTATTAACTTGGTAATTTGGCTTTTTATATATAATTTGTTAAATTGAGATTTAAAGAATTTTGTTTTTTTATTTCTTTTTTTATTAAAGTGATTTTTGAGGAATATAAAACTTTCTCTTTTTCGTTGAGAGAAAATCTGCAGATGGGAGATCTATTTGCTTTCACTTTCCCATGGGAATGCTGTTTGTTATTACTTTTTATTTTCCTGATTGGCCACACCAGAGATAAAAAGGCTGGAGAGAGTGTTCAGTTACAGAGTTAATGACTTTACCTTCCTGAGGCACTAGAGGACACCATAATCTATCCTACTGTTAAGAAATAAGGAGGAAATTAATTTGATATTTAAAGATCTCTACAATGCTGTTATTCAAGTCTTGGAGGAATTCTCAGAATTTGTCGAGTCCAAATTGTCACAAGAATAGAGAGAAACTGATAAGGCTGAAAACTACCTTAAGAGTAAAGTGGTTTCTCCAGAGAAAAAGATGAGAATTGGTGACTTACGTTTAAATAGTCAAAAGAAAATTGAGTTGTCAAAAGTTGAAGATAAGAAGACAGTGTTGCCGCCACACCATGATCAAGGAAGAAAATTAAACTCTAGAGGCTGGAAGATTTTGGACAAATATTTGAGCTTTTTAAAGCAGGTTGTAGAGTTTGAAATTGACAAGAAGAAAGCTCAGTAGATAATACTGAGATATGTAAATGCCTTGGTTTACTTTGAAGTGGGATAATTGTTTATACATGTTTATCGGGATGGTTTCTTAAAGGTTTGAATAAATGGTTATGCTGTTTTGCAAATTTTTACATTTTTGGTAAATGCCTAAATTATTGTTTAAATGTGGTTATCCAGATGGTTTTTTAAGGGTTTGGATAAATGTTTATGCTGTTTGGATAATTTTTATATTTTTGGTTAATGTTAGTTTAGTTGGCAGATAGGAGCAAATTATAGTGATGAAGGGTAGTGTTTGTTACTGTATTAGATCCCAAATCATGTTTGAAGGGTTTTATATGTTTATCTTTAATTGGGAGGGTAATTTTGTTTTAGAAGGGAATGCAATAATGAGAATCTAAATGCTTTATAGAAATAATGTTTACTATAATATGAATTGGAGTAAGAGATTGATACTGATTTACATCAATCCTAATAGCTTGTAGTGGCCAGGCTGACACCATGGAGATAAGCAGTCCCTCAGATAACAAGGTCCCATACCATGTAAGGCTTTATACATAAATACACAGATACTCACACTTGGTAGAGCATTAAAAATTAGAATTTCCCTACTCTAACACTTCCTGTTTCATCAGCTCATTTTTCTACATGTGTAGATGAATGCCTCCCTTTGTGATTCCAATGTAGAATAGAGGAACCTCCAGTTCAAAAGGAAAAGATCCATTCATATGCTTCTGACTGAAGAAAGAATGTGCAAAAATATGGTAGAAATGTAATTAGAATTATTCAGCTGTTCTGAGAATATTTACAGGTAGTTTGAAAAATCTATGGTGTATTATTTCTGTGTTGTTTATATTAGCCTGCTCCTATTCTGACTTGTTGGACACACACCCAGTGATTATGTCCAGCTGTAATACAACACATTAAGAAGACATTAAGTTTGGATATGCTACTTATATATAGCATCTATCCACTGAATTGTGATTGATGGATACTACAAACTTTTTCCTATTGCCTCTGCTTTATCCCATGAAAAGTGTTTTTCCTTACAACCAAATAATATCACACTATGTCACAATGCCCTGTACATTGGTATTTGCCAAGATATAATACTCAATTATAAATAACAACAATTCCATTTCTTTTCAGTTTTCACCTCCCTGTTCCTTGAAATTTGAAACATAAGAACAATATAAAACGCAAGAAGATAACATTTCAAAACTACATCTTTTCCCTTATTAGTATTTTGTTAGATCATCAATTAAAGCTTCAACTTAAGTACGCAAGGTGCTGGAATATTTGTGCTGACACTCAAAGCATTTACCTTTAGCCAATCATTAAAGCTGCTCTATGAAAGAGCTAATCCAGCTATGGTTTCTTGTTTTGCTGCAATAACATAATTATATTCACAAATGTGGCACATGATCTTAGACACCAGCTCTCTGTAGAAGTTATGTAGATATATGTCCTTCTTTCCAACATTAGAATCAAGGGATTTGTTCTTCTGGTTTCCAGGAATCATAGCTCTGATTGGCCAAAATGTTATATTAATCATCAACCTAATCCTTTCCTCCTAAGAATGGTTTGGAAAAAAAACTGGTTTTGTTTCAGTTATGAAGCCCTTGCTACACTTCTGAAATTAAGTTTAAGTGTTTATTATTGTTAAAAGGGACGATCAATATGCAGGGAGAACATATCTGTGAGACAGATTTGATTTTATATATGTATAAGGAGCAATGCAGGAATAAATATACTGTAACACATCATAAACAGGAAAGCAAATATCCACTCCTGTTTAAGTCACTATAGAATTTAATCCTATTAAACTTAGATTCCACTGAAATCACTGTGAACAATTAGTAATGATTGAGTTGCATTGATTTCAGTAGAAATTAAGTGCAGGTAGTTGAGCCTGGATCCAATTAATAATTTGGGGAAAGAGTAACAAGAGAAGCAGTAAAGCTCCTTGAACAAGCTGTTCTTTGAAAATCCATCACCCATCACTTCTAGATAGTCTACCTGCTTTTCTTTATCTTTACAAAGGTCCATGTTTCCAGAGTTGTGCGATGCTTTGGATTCCATTCAAAAATGTGCTTTGGAGAGCATGGATCTGAAAATGTATCACTTGTCAATGAAGATAGAGGTGTATGATAATGGAAAAAGATGTGGCTTCTTTAACGAATTATTAATAGGTGCTGAGTTCAGATTTATACATGCTTTGAAGCACCTGTTCAAATCAGTTCCACAGACCTATCATCCACTCCCCATCCTCCAAACCAAACAGCAAATTTTATTTTTACTTGTATAAAATTGTTGTTTTAGAAGAGTTAAAAAATGCTGCAGAGCAAATAGAAGCCCTTAAATAAATTTTTTGGGTTAGCTTTTAAGAGCACCAACACAATCTCTTCTAGAAAAGAAATGTCACTGCTAATAAAGAACAAGAAGAGTCGACAATCAAGGGGACAGAGAGAGAGAGGGAAAGAGAGAGAGAGAGAGAATCCCTTTCTTAAGATATAAAAGAAGCATTTGGAAAACTTCTGGACTGTTAGGCAGTAGCAGTTTAGACAATTGCCATGGGCTTTGAAATTCAGACCAAAATAACATGTGAACTCTATTTATAAAACACAGTGAACCAGAAACAAACCAACTACATGCTAACCTAGTGTGCTGCAAAAACTCAGCCTGTGTAGTTAATTTATGGTTGTGTATGTTGCACAACTCAATAGCGAAATCATTTCACAGTTAATCATGGGTAAATTTATAATATTTTTTACCATTTTTACCATTTAATATTTTAATCATGGGTAAATATTTTGAAACTTTTGCTATATATATTTCCTCACTGAACCAGAAAGAATTCTTAGCTACCTGAGAAATGGCTGCTTGTTCTGGTAATAATACAGTCACCATGGTGAACAGGTTCCATTTGTTCTGAATGTGGCTGTGGGGTCTGTTCGCAAAATGTTCCTCTAAGGGAAGCCAACTACAGCATCTGCAGGCATTCTCTGATCAATTCCAGGCGCAGAACTTCAACTTGCTTTATTTGTGTTTCTGTTCTGCATCAACAGTCAACATCCTGGTCACCTGTAGAAACAATGCATTAGGAATGTGATCACAAGTAAGTATTTCCTAAAGGTTGAGTTGAGAACCAGTTTGGTGTAGTGGTTAAGATATCAGGCTAGAAACTGGGAGAGAAGTTCTACTCCCACCTTGGGCACAAAGCCAGCTGGGTGACGTTGGGCCAGTCACTCTCTTCCTCAGGAAGGAGGCAATGGCAAACCACCTCTGGAAAAAACTGCCAAGAAAACTGGAAGGACTTGTTCAGGCAGGCTCTGAGAATTGGACACGATTGAACAGATTAAAAAAAAAAATGGTTGAGTAATATTTGGTTACCAAACAACACACTTAGCATTGTTCAGAAAACTGACTCACACATCTGAGGGAGAAAGGGGTTTGCAGTGTTTTTAGGGGTGTTTTTAATTGTAATTATTATTATTATTAATTATTCAAATTTTGTTACTGCCCATCTCCCCCAAAAGAGGGACTCTGGGCAAATTACAATAAAATTAACACTATAATAATAAACAATTAAAATCCTATAAAAATAAAAACAAGTTACAGATATAACTGCTTACACTACAGTTTTCAACTTTTTTCTATTTCTTAGAGCAATCAGCCTATCTCTACATTACATTTAGGCCATGAATTTGAAATTATCCATTATCCATCTTGAATTTTAATTATCATTTAATCATTTTATGCTTCTTTATAGGATAGGGCTACTTTAAGTGGGCTGCAAAAATCAGGATGATTTTTAAAGGGTACAAGAAAAATTTCCGTATCTCTTTGCTGCAGCTGAGTGCTTGTCTTCATTGGCTATATATCTTTGTACCCAAGATATAGTTTGCCTACTATAGAACTTGCATATATGTTTACAGTAAACCACTGGTCCTCTTTTATGAAACATCTATATCAGTGTTTGCTAATAGGAAAAAAGGAAAATTGACTGATCAACCTAGGATGGTCACAAAAGAATTACTACTATTTGTATTTTATGTTCTGAATTATCATTAGACGTTTTAACTGAGAGCTTTTTTCTGTAGTCATATCATAAAAGACTTCTAGAATTCTCACTGAAATGTCCAAAGTTTTTATTTAAAGTACTAAATGATACAGAAGCTGCCAGTTACATTTTCAAGGCAGAACTGGAGCAAGATTCAGTGGAAATGAGTTATTTAATTAAGTGTCTTTGAGATATACACTTGCTGTAAACATATTTTTTAAATCCATCTGCTGACTTGTTCGGATCTAATCGAAGAGAATATTTGTAGCTCAGGGTTGAACTGTGGAGTCCTTGGTGCTCTCTGAGCCTTGTTATTTTCTTGCAGACGTTTCATTGCCAGACTAGGCAACATCTTCAGTGCAAAGAGGGAGTGGGCCTTGCTCTCTGTTTATATACAATGGCTTGCCTTGCTTGTGTTGGTAGGGGTGTTGTTCTCTCCCTGGGAGTTACTTGTTCGAATCTCTTTAATTGTCTCCAAAGAATACAAAATCATTATTTTTATATCATGGACACACTTGTTATTCTCAATGCAACATAAGCAGATACATTGTCTACATCATAGCTATTGGACTTCCATGTTTTTTTTACTGTGATAAATTGCAAGCAGTATGTATTTCTTATGTAAGTAAGCACATCCATATTGGGGAAAAAAAAAAAGGTATGAAAAATGAGTCTTTAGCCTGAGCTGATTGTGAGGCACCTTATAATATAAGGTTTATAAATAAACAAAATGCATTAATTTTACTTGGTTTTTTTTAATTATCTGATGTTGTTCACTACTCAGAGTGCCTTAAGAATTGGGCAGGGTAGAAATGTTAAAAATAAATAAATAAATAAATAAATAAATAAATAAATAAATAAATAAATGGTTAATTTAATCATGGTTTACTTCCCATATTTGACAGGATTTGTACAGCACACTAAGCAGTAGCTAACTACATGAACTGGGTTTACACAACATACTAGCTTAAATATTTGATTGGTTAGTTTGCAACTCAGTATGTCATGTGAACTTAGCTAATGAATTGACCCAGCAAAATGACTGTCTGCGTTCATTAAACTCCATGCCCCCATGTCACAATTGAATATTTTCTTGTCTAGCTATCTGGAGTTTTCTCCTACCTGAATACTTGGATAATAAGATTACCAGGTTCAGAACAACCCAGGTTCTAAAACCAAATCAAATGATAGTTTGTAATTATTGTTTCCCAGTTTGGCCAAAACAAGTAATGTGATTTTTTGACTTAAGCAGTTTTCTTCCATGGAACATTGCAAATGGCAGAAGAAAGTAGCAGCTCAGACAGATGCAGAAATGTCTTAGTTTAAACTAATATATTCGTTTCAGACTATAGACTATTCATTTATTTAAAGCAACGTTAGTCTGGATGATGTACAAAAATGATCAACAACAAACACAAAACACAAATTAACTCAATCAGCACAGAAAACTATAGCACTATAGTTCCTTGGATGGGAAAAGGAAAAATTATGTAACTGCTACCATCATATTTACTTCTGCCTATATATGACAGTTTCTCAGATGCATCTATAGCTCATTGTAATTAATTATAAAAAAGTAGTCATTTTTATATTACACTTTTAAATGTAATATCAATTATATCCAATGAATTGAATTTTTCTAAGATGAGTATTTTAATCTTGATATGACTTGTTACCAGTAGATTCAAGTTCCATCAACGTCTAGCATTTTTAAAGAAAAGTCACAACTCTTTCGAAAACTTCCCATGAACTGGAGAAATTAGAAAATGAAATTTCTCCTTTATTTCTTGTAACACTTACTAATGGCACTATTAGGGTTATTACTGTAAGTATGTCATTATTATTTCAATGGCTCCACTCGGTTGTCATATTAAGTTACTTTTTCTGAGTCAGCCAGCAAAGATGATTAATTTTTCTTATTCACACACAGTAGTGACTATCTCTTTCTATGCTGTCCTCCTGATTGTTTCTGTTTCATGAGCTTCTATTGATAATTTTCTCATCATTAAGGCTCCTCATAAAACCAATTGTTTCATGTTAATTGTAACACCGTAGTATTGGAGCAACAGTCTTTGCTGATTGGGAATCAGAGCAAATGTAAGAAGTAAAATAGTGGAAGACTCAGGATTTTAATGCCTTAATGCTTTGCTGCATAATAATGCCTATTAAATGTGCATGTTACCTGTGAAATCTCTGCAATTCACAGTCAAGAATGATGTAATCATTCCCTATGTGATTTTAAAAGCTTGCTCAGATTCAAGATGAGTAATTTGGGTTGATTGTTATACAGTTTCACACCTAATCACCTCAGGGCTGTCTAACAAAATAGCTGATGGTATAAGCCATTCTACAAGAAAGGTTAGTCTAAATGATAACCAAGTATGTTCTGCTCTATGACTTACTTCCTGGGAGAAGGAAATGAAGAGATACTGAAAATTAAAGACATGTAAACAATATATGCCAAAGCAGTAGGACATGCGATCTTAGAATGACTTTTTTAGGCTAAGTGATTGTTTCTGGATCCAGTCCCATGACAGGGATGGTTTGGGATCTCCAGGATCAGGACTTTCACAGGAATTTGTCTGAAATGTTAAGATCTTTCAAGGAGGCCCTTTTGCTTCTCTCTCAGCTATTTGGAGTATAGCAGATAATGTCTGCCATCACATCCCTTCAGTGGAATGCTATTTTCAGTGGAAAAAATAAATCCAAAATCAATGGACTTTATGAGGCCAGTGAAAGATTTACAAAATACCTGCTAGTCTATTTAAAAAAGAGAGGAAGACAAAATATGTGATTGGCATTTAGGTCATGTCTCCTCAGGCTTTAGACTTGGATGGGGCATTAGGAAATCTATAGTGTATCTTCTGTATTCTTCAGCAAAGGATCATTACCTTGCTGTGGTGCTGGAACTTGAGCACCTCAATGATGTCATCAGCTAAACCGTGAAGGGCTACCCAAGACAGGAAGGTCATGACAGAGAGGTCAGACAAAATGTGATCCCTGGGGAAGGTAATGGCAACCCACCCCAGTATTCTTGCCGTGACAACTAAATGGATCAGTACAACCAGAGATTTCGGTATACCATCGGAAGATGAGACTCCCAGGTCAGAAGATGGTCAAAATGCTACTGGGGAGGAACAGAGGATGAGTTCAACTAGCCCCAGACATGATGACGCAGCTAGCTCAAAGCCGAAAGGACGGCTAGCGGCCGACGGTGCTGGTGGTGAACAGCAAATCCGATGTTCTAAGGATCAACACACCATTGGAACCTGGAATGTAAGATCTATGAGCCAGGGCAAATTGGATGTGGTTATTGGTGAGATGTCAAGATTAAAGATAGACATTTTGGGCATCAGTGAACTGAAATGGACTGGAATGGGCCACTTCACGTCAGATGACCACAAGATCTACTACTGTGGACAAGAGGACCACAGAAGAAATGGAGTAGCCTTTATAATTAATAGTAAAGTGGCTAAAGCAGTGCTTGGATAAAATCCAAAAAAAGATAGAATGATCTCAATTCAAATTCAGGGCAAGCCATCTAACATCACAGTGATCCAAATATACGCCCCAACCACAGATGCTGAAGAAGCTGAGGTAGAGCAGTTCGATGAGGATCTGCAGCACCTACTGGACAATACACCTAAAAGAGATGTTATTTTCATCACAGGAGACTGGAATGCTAAGGTGGACAGTCAGATGACACCTGGAATTACAGGTCAGCATGGCCTGGGAGAAAAAAATGAAGCAGGACATAGGCTAATAGAATTTTGCCAAGACAACTCACTCTGCATAACAAACACTCTCTTCAAACAACCTAAGAGATGGCTTTATCCATGGACTTTACCAGATGGACAACAGTGAAATCAGATTGACTACATCCTTTGCAGCCAAAGGTGGCGGACATCTGTACAGTCGGTAAAAACAAGACCTGGAGCTGACTGTAGTTCAGATCACGAACTTCTTATTGCACAATTTAGGATCAGACTAAAGAGATTAGGGAAGACCCTAATCAGCTAGATATGAGCTTACTAATATTCCTAAGGAATATGCAGTGGAGGTGAAGAATAGATTTAAGGGACTGGACTTAGTAGATAGGGTCCCGGAAGAACTCTGGACAGAAGTTCGCAACATTGTTCAGGAGGCGGCAACAAAATACATCCCAAAGAAAGAGAAAACCAAGAAGGCAAAATGGCTGTCTGCTGAGACACTAGAAGTAGCCCAACAAAGAAGGAAAGCAAAACGCAACAATGATAGGGGGAGATATGCTCAATTAAATGCAAAATTCCAGAGGTTAGCCAGAAGAGATAAGGAATTGTTTTTAAACAAGCAATGCGCAGAAGTGGAAGAAGACAATAGAATAGGAAGGACAAGAGACCTCTTCCAGAAAATTAGAAACATTGGAGGTAAATTCCAGGCAAAAATGGGTATAACCAAAAACAAAGATGGCAAGGAGCTAACAGAAGAAGAGATCAAGTTAAGGTGGCAAGAATATACAGATTACCTGTATAGGAAGGATAACAATATGAGGGATAGCTTTGATGGTGTGGTCAGTTGTCATGAGTGTCAATGAGCTGAAGACATCAGCACATCGGCACACATGACAAAGACAAGGAAGCAGAAGGAAGGGGGACAAAGGGCGGGTGACGTAACCTAAGGAGAGGGGGCGCTGACCGGCGCGGGGTATTTAAACCCCGCACCGGCGCGCTCCCTTCACTCTCAGCTTTTTTCTACAACTGACACTACGTGATGAATAAAACAGAACCTGCTTCAACGGAACCAGTGTCTGTGCTTTACTCAGCGGTAGGCAGTGCATGACATAAGTAAACTAGAGCCAGACATCCTGAAGAGTGAGATTAAATGGGCCTTAAGAAGCATTGCTAACAACAAGGCAGCAGGAGATGACGGCATCCCAGCTGAACTGTTCAAAATCTTGCAAGATGATGCTGTCAAGGTAATGCATGCTATATGCCAGCAAATTTGGAAAACACAAGAATGATCATCAGATTGGAAAAAATCAACATATCTTCATACCAAAAAAGGGAAACATTAAAGAATGTTCAAACTATTGAACAGTGGCACTCATTTCACATGCCAGTAAGGTAATGCTCAAGATCTTGCAAGGTAGACTTCAGCAATTCATGGAGCGAGAATTGCTAGATGTACAAGCTGGGTTTAGAAAAGGCAGAGGAACTAGGGACCAAATTGCCAATATCCTCTGGATAATGAAAAAAGCCAGGGAGTTTCAGAAGAAACATTAACCATCTCAGATATGCAGATGATACCACTTTGATGGCTGAAAGCGAAGAGGAACTGAGGAGCCTTATGATCAAGGTGAAAGAAGAAAGTGCAAAAGCTGGTTTGCAGCTAAACCTCAAAAAAACCAAGATTATAGCAACAAGCTTGATTGCTAACTGGCAAATAGAGGGATAAAAAATGTAGAGGCAGTGAAAGACTTCGTATTTCTAGGTGCAAAGATTTCTGCAGGTGCTGACTGCAGTCAGGAAATCAGAAAACGTTTAATCCTTGGGAGAAGAGCGATGGCAAATCTCGATAAAATAGTTAAGAGCAGAGACATCACATTGACAACAAAGGTCCACATAGTTAAAGCAATGGTATTCCCAGTAGTAACATATGGCTGCAAGAGCTGGACCATAAGGAAGGCTGAGAGAAGGAAGATAGATGCCTTGGAACTGTGGTGTTGGAGGAAAATTCTGAGAGTTCCTTGGACTGCAAGAAGATCAAACCAGTCCATACTCCAAGAAATAAAGCCAGACTGCTCACTTGAGGGAATAATTTTAAAGGCAAAACTGAAATACTTTGGCCACATAATGAAAAGACAGGACACCCTGGAGAAGATGCTGATGCTAGGGAGAGTGGAAGGCAAAAGGAAGAGGGGCCGACCAAGGGCAAGATGGATGGATGATATTCTAGAGGTGATGGACTCGTCCCTGTGGGAGCTGGGGGTGTTGACAACTGACAGGAAGCTCTGGTGTGGGCTGGTCCATGAAGTCACGAAGAGTCAGAAGCAACTGAATGAATAAACAACAATCTTCTGTATTGCCTACTAAAGAGATGTTGGGTTCCACCAAAATTATTCCAAAGCTTTCCAGGAAAACACACACACAGAAAACCAAGAGCAAATCATTATTGTTTCTCCATTTTTGAAAATACAAAATCTAGGTGTTAAAGTCAAAACAAATTTCACCCTGTAAATAAGGGCAAAGCAGATATGACCTAAACATCAGTTACTCTCCCTCCCTCTGCCACCCCCCCCCCCATTTTTTTTACTGAGAGTTCCTGGAATTGCTATCGAGCTGCTTTAGCTTTTTCATCAAGGCTTCCCTGATGCCAGTTTTACTATTTCTTTTCTTTTTTTCCTCATGCTTTTCTTTTGTTTTAGTTGATTCACATCTTTAGTCTAGCTTTAATGTTTATGCTGTTGTATTTGATTATTTTTACTGAGTATTTTTTTAAAATTAGTGACCATAACTGATAATATTAACCTGAAGAGCAACTATAAAGAAAATAAAATGAAAAACGAAAACATCCTGCAGCCCTTGACATAGATTCACATACATGCCAGGGAACTTGAACCAGTAAGCTACAATATTTGAATATTTGTGAATTAATTCCTCTAATCAAGTGGGATTCAGAACACCCAAATTCAAACATACCACTGAAAGCAAATATATTTATTTTCAGAGCAAAACTATTAAAACAACTGAACCTAATACTCCCTATCATGGCATATTGCCAAAATATCTAAAGAAAGTTTGGTTTCCTTCTTGTATTTGAAGTGCACTGATGCAACAGAAAAGGACAAGGTTTTTTCAAACAGTACAAGACAAATCAGAGCCATCTTTTCTACTTTAGGTAAATATAAATCTGTTACAGAAACAGAGTCAGGTTTCCTCCACATCTGAATTACAATATAATTATTAACTTTTATTTCTGAACTGTCCAGACAACCCTGGAAGACAGAAAAGAGCAGCAAATAAGCAACTTATTGTTAGTGAGTTAGCTTCATTCAACACATATTGCAGCCATTATTTGGGAGACTTTTCTAGTTTGTCTGCAGTGAATACAATAAAAACCTAGATAAGATTACTTGTTAGAAATTAGGGACGAGGATGGATGGGTTTTTGAAATCCTTTCTCGTAAGTGACTGGTAACAGCTTTCTCCTATTAGAATGGCTGGAGAAAAGTTGTAAATGGAATTGCAATTTTAGCTGGGAAATCAGCATATCTGAAAACTGCATCAATTGCCAGTAACAGAAAATGAAATGACAGTTGTTTTCATTAAAAATCAAAAGACATCCTTTCAGTAGACTCAAGCAAGTGACTTCCAGGTGTGTTCAGATTACATCTCCTTGAATTGCCAACTAAAAGGTGGATGGAGAATATCAAGAGCTATAGCCCCAATACTTCCAGGGAATATTAGGTTGGGGAAAACTGCCAAATACTATACATTTGATTACTTAATAGAGAGACCCAACTGCCCTATCATGATAGTAATGATCTTACCTTTGAGGAAGTTGGTCTAGTGGTTAAGGTGCTGGGCTAGAAACCAGGAGACTGTGAGTTCTAGTGCTGCCTTAGGCATGAAAGCTGGATGGGTGACTTTGGGCCAGTCACTGTCTCTCAGTCCAACTCACTTCACAGGGTTGTTGTTGTGGGGAAAATAGGAGGAGGAAGGAGTATTAGGCATGTTCACCGCCTTGAGTTATTTATAAAAATAATAAAAGCAAGATAAAAATTAAATAAATAAATCATATTGTGACATCTAAATGCGGATACTGCTTTCCATGATCAATTATAAACTACCATCACTAATAATTATATATTTCCAAATGTATCCCAGGTCTATCTGTATATTTGAAAAGCCATAGTAACTTTTTTCCACATAAAATTATGTACAAAACAATTCATGTGTAAAGGGCCAAAACATTTTACACCTTTATAGTTTCTATTACCCTACTTTCAGATATGCTCATTTATAAACATTGGCTATATTGATTTGTCCCTGAAGTGAATACTTCACTTCTAACAACATGCTAGTGAAAGCAATGCCACATATACATAATTGATTAATCTGTTTTCCTGTCCTGAATTAATTTCTAGGTCTGCAGTTGTTTTGATATCCTGTTTTTAAAAAATGAATATGCCATCACAGTAAATTTTGCAAAGCAAGATTGCAGTCCAGGGTCTTCCTCTCCAAGGGGAGATACCATGGAGCCTACGTCAGGATGTTTTGTTTTTTTTAAATATGATTGAAGATCAAACTTTTTCCATCTCCCATTGTAAAATCTAGCTATAAAATCATTGTTTGCACTTGTCATGTAAACATGTCAATTTTCATAGAACATGCTGTTGGCAAAAGTTCAGCATTCTCTTTCTAGAATGGAGCTATCACTGGTGAATGCTATCCTTTGCCAGATTTTGCCATTTGTTTTGTTACAGGTAGCTAAAAGGTTATTGTGCAAAGTATTAGAGCGCTGTTTCCCAGCCTGGAATCCTCTAGATCTTGTTAGATTGCAAATCTTATCATTGCCAGCCAGCATGGCTCATGTAGTGGTAGCTACAGCACTAGACTGGGGAAAGCTGTGTAAACAGAATCTAACAGCACAAGAATAAGAAGTATCCTCTATGTTTCCAAAATTTGGAGGGAAGTCTTGGAAAGACATTTGTTGACCTTGGTATAGTGCTGGCATTATAAACAGCCCTCTTGGTCATCTATGATGGAACTCAAAAAAAAAAGTAATTGCTATAATATTTTCAGCCTATGTTGATGATAATGTCATATCTCTAACCAGCATCTTGATCTATCCATTTATCATAACTCGAAACTAATATATAATTAAAGATACTTGAACTCTACAAAAATATGCTTCCAATAAGCAAACATATAAGAATAAACCCTGCACTGTGATTGGCCTTTGACATGTCCATCATGGTTTTCTGTCACTGTCAGGTAGACAATGAATGATTTTATCTTTATGAAAAAGGTAATTATTTAAAATATTTTTTTTCCATAATCAATGTAGTGGATTTAGTCATTGTGTTACATGCAATATGTACAAGAGTCACATGATGCATAATCACATATTCTTGGTAGAGAGATCTCATTAAACTACAATAAGTAATCCATCCATCCATCCATCCATCCATGCCTTTCATGGTTTTTCCTTTTGGGTAAGCAACCTTTGAAGTTCAGCAAGAGAGTATTGAATATAAAATGAAGAAAATGTACTTATTTTATTTATTAAACCCACAGCAATCTAAGGATTCTTGGTGGCTTATAGATTATACAATATAACAATAGTTAAAATATCACTGTATTATTAAAACAAATAAGGACATAATAAAACCCCCATGAAGACAGGAAAACAAAAAACAAGAATAAAAAATTAAAAGTGCTATGATGATTAAGTTAATGACCTTTGGAATAACCTGCTTTAAGTAATTTCCTAAAAGCCAGCAGGGAAGAGGCTGAGTCTGATATTCATGGGAGACCATCGCAGAGCAGTACTTCCTAGCCTTGGTTTCCCTCACCTCCCAGAAGTATGGGACTACAAGCAGTTGCTCTCTACAAGATCTAATGGGTGGGGCTAATTCTGGTTGAAGCAGGTGGTCCGGTAAAGGTTTTTATAGTTGATTGACTGATTGATTATGTGCCATCCAGCCTAAGTGACCACGTAGATAGAGCTTCCCCAGGATGATCTTTCTCCAACCTGGTGTTCCAGGTCATTCAATGGTGAACTCATTGCTATTGTAATCAACTCTGTCTTCCTCATTGCTGGTCATCCTCTTCTTCTCTTTCCCTCCACCCTTCCTAGCATTATAAACTTTTCAAGAGAGCTATGTCTTCACATAATGAGTCCAAAATATGATAATTTGAGCCTAGTCACTTGTGCCTTGAGGGAAAACTGGATTGGTTGGTTCTATGATCTATGTGTTTGTTTTCTTGGCTATATATGGTATTCTCAGGACTCTTCTCCAATACCAAAGTTCAAAAGCATCGATCATTTTTCTATCCTGCTTCTTCAGTTTATAGCTACAAAGATCAGAACAGTGCAAGCAATAGTTTTCCCTGTGACACTCTGTGAAACTGAAAGTTGGTATCTCCATAATTTTCTATCCTTGCAAATAACCTTTGATTCCATCATATAGCTATACCAGCTTTTGTTCTTTAAACTTCTTGCCTATTTCTTTTTGAGGATTTCTTCAACTGGCCATCTGGCCAGCTCCTTCCCAATCTCCTTTTTTATCAAATCATACATATCCTTCATATTTTGTTTTATGATTCAGTCCTCAAAAGTTTTCTTTATGGGACCAAACCACCACAAGCTACTTTTATTGTACTAATCACTTATTTTTGTATTCAGTAACTATTCATTCTTGGGCGTATATCATCTTGCTTTACTGTACTTTATAGTCTTACATATCCCATTCCCACTGCACTGAATTTGTTTTTATGTTTTTCCTGACACATATCCAAATTTCCCTTCTATACAACAAAACAGAAAGATTTCCTTAGATAGCCATTTTTACTTATTTCAACAAATATTCATTCCTCAAAATACATTATATACTATCTACCACCTTTCTACCAATATTTTTATGTTGTAAAATTTTTCCATTTTATCTTTAGTAAACATTCCACCAAAATATGCATCTACCAATTCTAGTTTTTGCCATATATTTAGAATTTATAATTGTTCATTCAACTTTTCAACTGTATTTTGAACTTAGACTGTAAGTTCATGATCCCAACAACACTTCTAATATGATCACAATACATATAAACAACTGAGAGGGCATAACACAACCTTTTCTCACTTCCTGCTCAATGTTGTATCATTGCATTTATTCCTGTGCACATTTAATTATATACTGCTCTTACCACATTCAGCAACCAACCATCAGCTTCATATTCATACAAAACAATATATAATTAAAAACTATTCATTTTATTAGACAACGAACATACAAATATACTTTGTTATAATCATACAGATCTCAGTTGCCTGCATAAAACCATGCTGCACTTAACAATTTTTGTTCATTGTCACTTCTAATATCATTTCAGTCTGAATTCCATGAAACACCTTCCCTGGCAAACTTAACATACTAATTCTCCTATAGATTTTGCATTCACTCTTGCTATTTTTTTCCTTGTGTAGAGGAATAGCAACATATTTCAGATAAACAGATGCAGCTGCAATCTTCACACCCATTAAAAAATCATGCAGACACTTACCAGCAAGTCATATTCATATTTTAATATTTCTGCAGCTTAATCATTTTTCAACACTCTTACAACATATCTTACTTCCTTTTCGTCTTTTTTTTAGGACACAATCATTTATAGCATTGGTTTCATTTGTCTTCAATATAATATTACTCCCATAAAAATATCTAAAATCCTTCTTCCAGCATTCCCTCCCTGAAATTTCTTCCCAAATCATTTAATCAGTTTCATTTTTAATCCCATTTTCTCTGATGGATGCTCCTTGTTTAGCCCTCTTCTTCATCCATTTCCAAAGCAATTTCTAATATGCATTTAGCCTTGTATATGCAGCTGATTGATGGAGAAATAGCATGAGTTCAGTTCTTTATTAATCTATACACAATGAGGCTGCTGAAGATATTCATTGGTAAAATATCTGTCAGCTGCAGTATTACGCTGGCACACAGATCAATAAAACTAGTGTCTAGGAAATGCACTTCTGTATTCATGGAAGTTTCCATTAGAACAAGAACATGAACTTGTAGTCTGTAGTATACACTGATTTTTGTTACAACTGTTGTTTTAAGTTCTGGCACATTACAAATACAACATATTCATGTTTCTTTTCCATTACTCTGAAATAGTTATTAACAAAGTTCTTCTGGCACAATTGCAGAAACAAAGTTGAGAATGATTTCTTGGCTAAGTAACCATTACAATACACAATAACTAAACCACAAAGGATCAACATGACCAGGTATTGTCAAATTAAAATATTAATTTGACTTTGCTACAGTAACTGATTCCACAAAAAACATATTATACTATCAAAATAATTTCTATAGGGTCAAATTTTACAATATTTATCACAGCATACTTTGTCACTACTTACTGTAGATAACAAAGGATGCAAAGTATGATGGCTAAGTAATAAGTAATCAGCATATTCATATAAAATCCTTCATAATCTGTAGATACAACAGTAGAAAGGGATCCAAGAGGCAAAAAAAAAAATAATCTCTGTGGGGATTATAAACATTGAAAAGTTCAGTGTGTTGGATAATATTTGCTAATGAGTTCTCATAGTTGCTAGGCAAAACATAATCACATTTTATTTATTATTATTATTGATTCAAATTTATTGGCTGCCCAACTTCAGTGGACTCTGGAATTATTGGGTAGCAATGGTCCTATAGTCTGACAGGAAAAAGAGATACAGTATACCAACATAATCTGTACTTGGACTTTTTTCTGAGGGGATTAGTTAATATAGCACGTAAGTCCCTATAAAAATTGTAATAATTTGTGTTGCTCATCCTCTACCATTTGAGAGGCAAATGGGAAATGTTTTTGATAGGGAATATTTCTGTACCCACCTTTATTGATTATTGAAGGTAGTGCACCAAACCTGGCTAGGGCAAATGGTCTGTGATGTCCATAATGTCTTGTTAGGTATTAGTACTAGTCAGCTGGCATCCAAATAAGCCTTATCGCTCCAGTAATATCTTGGCACTATTCTGTGTCTAGAACTCTCTCTTTCAGTACTTTTTGTTTCTGAAGGCTTACTGGTTTTTCACTTCCAAATTTGGTTTAGATCAAAAATTGCAAATAATTCTGGATTTTACAAAAAAGCTTATATTTTCTATTGCTACAACATATGAAGTATTACTATGGAATGAATAATAAAATCAAATAAAAACTTCTCAGACTCATTTCTGAGAAAGGACAAAATTAAATATTTATTTTCGTATTCATAAGTGGTGGTCTTTGCCTAACGTTGTCTGGACTCTGAAACTAAGCAAGATTGACCTTTGTTAGTACTGGGATGGAACACCATCAGGGTTCATGACTGTAGACTAGATAGGTAAATTGAAAAATATCCTGGCAGAAGGCAACCACAAACTACTTCCTTACTATTCTCCCCAAAAACTACAAACTCAACTCACAAAGATGTTTTCTGTTGCTTGAATACCATGCAGGACCTATATGTTTAGCTATGAATATGAACAGATAACAATGGTTCAAAAGCCACACACACACACACACACACACACAAAAGGCTACTTTTCCAATTGATGCTTAAAATATAATTAATTTATAACATCTGATATATCTAAAAATTGTGATCAGTGGGGGAGCTGGACCTTAAATCAAAGTTATGGTCCCCCAACTAGCACACAAGAAACAAAGTTGGCAGGACAGATTCATACAGGACCAACATCAATTCCTGGGCTGAGATTGTAGAACGGAGAAGAAATGGCCTTGAGGAGATAGGAGGAAGGGTGAAAATACATTTAGACTTGCAAGATTCTGTTACCATTACTTTACAATAAAGATAATATTGGTCTATATGACATTGGTTTCCTAGTCTGATCTGCCTTGAAGGGCTGACAGAGATAGGATTGCTGGACCAATGAGATTGATGTTGCTCGCTGTAACTTCATGTTCTTCAGGTTATTTTAAAAACTTTTTAATATTATAAATCTTAATTTTATTATTTTTCTAATACAATATAATTACAACTTTTGATCTATATTTGTCTTTTTTCAAATGTTGTCTAAAGGAAGGCTACCCATAAGATTATTAAATCCAGGGTCTAAAGTTCTCCACCTGTACTGTGGAAGATCACTTAGATGTAATTTGTATTTCTTTCTTCTTGAAAGAATTGTTTGGGCTGTTTCACTAAAATGTCACAGCTCAAAAGAAAGTTATTATTATAATCATGGAAAACCCAAAGTTTGCAGGAGAAATGTTGGAAAGACAGATGGACAGTGGGGGTGCAGAGACCTGCATGCCAATATAAACTGTTGCTTGAGAGTGAGGAGCTGAAGAATGGGGAGCTAAAAAATGGAATCATATAGTTTCCTTCAAGACAGCATGGATGTCTGCTGGAGTACTGAACAGGACCGTTACAACATTTTGCATAATACACAAGAAGACCTTGAAACAGACTCCATCTTCCTAAAATGTAACTAATTTGTTGCAAGTTAACCTTCAAAGTAAGGTTTGGATATTCCATTCACTCTTGTGAGCAATCTGTGTCAAGCAGATACTATCAGCCAAGGCTGGCAAGATCAATGCATGAAGGTTGAAATCACAAAGCCAAGAAAAATTGAAACCAGAGGAAAAACTCAGGAAAAGACTGCAGAAGTGAGACAGCACTTATTTGTTCAGGGTTTTGTTATATTGCTGGTACAGGAAACATGGGAGGGAAAAAGGATGATCCTTTGACCATTTTGTCCCTTTTCATGTTTATTGGCATGCTCTAGCTATGCAGACGCAAGGATACATTCACAAAGAAAGAGGACAGATGAAATGACATATTTCCTTGTAAAACAAATTATTTCAGCTTGATATAGTATTTCATCTAATAATGGGTCAGACTAACACATAAATAACTGTACATTTATACTGTTAGGGACTATAAGTATTCCAGATTTTTTTTTCCTTCAGTGTAGACTTTCTCTTTCTAACTACATTATCTGTTTTTTCCTGAATTTCCAGGAACCAAATTCTATAATGCTTTTGGTCAGCATTCTCTATGCCTGTCCTGAAATCTATCCTTAATGAAACTATTTTCATGCACTGGGGAAAGTTGCAATTATGTGATAAAACACGTCATTTTTTTCCATTTATCATATAATTATTTGGAACATCTTCATTTTCCTAACCTGAAATGAACTATTCCTAAGTGACACTATATTTGATTGATACATTATCATTCTTCCAAATGCAACAAAGAATTATAGAATTGGAAGTTATCATAGAGGTCATAGAACCCAACTCAGTGGACAGTGCAGGATCCGGATCCACTAGACAGGTGGATCTCTGACAGATGACTGACCATCCATCCTCTGCTGGAAGACTTCTGGCAAAGGAGAATCTACTACCTCGTTCTAGTGAAGCAAAACACAATATTGTTGCATTTACTTTAAAATACTATGTATGTTACTGCAATAAAGGGTGAAGAGATATGCTGAGACATCCTTTGTGTATTCCAGAACTATGAAAATAATGAGTATATTATGGAATCACTGGAAATTTGCCATTAACTTCACTGAGAGGTAGATTGTAGTCTGTGTTATTATAATCCTTCTCCATTTTCAGAACGCATTAGTGAAGATGGATATACATTGTCTTGTCCATTTATGCAGCAGGGCAGAGAACACTTATCTTTCCCCAAATATCATGTAACAGGCTTGTGATGCAGCCAGTCTCTTTTTCTCCTCCTTTTGAAAAGAAATGACACCTTCATTTGTCTGCCATAAGTATACCTGTTTTAAAAGGTAAAATTACATGTGATTATACAGTATGTACAAGCAGACCAGTAACAAAATGTTTTAATTATGGTTGTAAAACTGTAGAGCAGTGTTTCTCAACCTTGGCAACTTTAAGATGCTTGGCTGGCTGGGGAATTCTGGGAGCTAAAGTCCACACATCTTAAAGTTGCCAAGGTTGAGAAACACTGCTATAGAGGGACTTTGCTTGGCTTAGATAAGGTGCTCAGCTTCTGGAGGCATGCTTGCATTATGGAAGCAGAGCACTCTGGTTTTGCAAAGGGTTGAGATATGGCTGATCTAATGTGATCAAGCACATCAATTCTACATGCACAGAAACACTTGGCTGCAGGACAGTGGGACAGCTGCTCTGCACCTACTTTTAGAAGCAGGTTGATGCCATGTTTTTATGTACTTTTGACTGGACAAAGATGCCATTTTGAAGATGCTTACACAGCCTTTGATAATGCTGTTAGATCTAGCACTGATGTATAGGTGAGTACTATACACAAGGAACTCTGGCTATTGAAATCCATCCCTGTTAGAGTTCAGAAATGTGTACTATGATGAGCTGCCCTTGGGAAGTATTTAGAAATTGCAGCCTGCTCCCCCCCCCCATTGTATTCACATATATGAACATTGATTTAACTAGCTTCCAATTCACTTCCAGGCTCAGTTCAAAGGCCTAATTATAATAAATTGTTTTAAAAAATAAACCTAGGGGAGGACTGGATAACCCATGATCCAAGACCACATGAAGACCCTATATAGTTATTTTTTTTGCCTCCAATAAATAAAAAATATATTTTTTAAAAAAATGCAAAGGTATAATGTCTTTCCTTGCATATTAAAAGTGTGCATGTTTTTGGAAATCTTTGCAAAGATAAAAAAGTCCGGATGTAAGCTTCCCAAAACATAACCTTGTCTACTTGCATGACATCATTAAACCATTCTGAATAATCCATCCTAAAAGTGTTACCCTAGCTACTAAAAGGGTGTGTATCTGTGTTTAGAGCCTACATATCTCAAAGCTGGGCTCCTATAAGACCTTTCCAATCACTTGAAACCAACTCCAGGGACTTCTGGTGGGGATATGGCAGACTGAACAGCTGTGCCCATGGGCTTAGCGGGCAGAACTGACAACGCAGCATTTTTTTCAGGCTCAGGCAGGTTTTTCCTGAAGCCCAGGATTGTTTTTCCAGGAAAGGAAAACACTTGGAATCACCCCATCTGCCCTCCAAACGGGGGCTTGCAGCCAGAATATCACAAACAGAGTTTGCGCTCGACTGGTAAGAGTAGCTGGGAGGCTGGGAGATCACCATTTTCCAAGCCATGCTGTAGCCTTAAAGGGACACTAAGACCAGCCACCCCATTTCTAAATCACCTAATTTATATATATATTTTAAGTATATGTACCCTAAGAGAGACTTTCTACAGCAAGAAAGTCTCTCTTAGGGTACATATACTTAAAATATATATATTCTCTTGGTGTTCTCTTGGTGCTTATCATTATTTTGGGGATTTTCTTTTAAAAAAAATATTTTTAAGTTTTGGCTTGTTTTCCATCCAAATAGTAAGGAGGACTAAGAGTAAATAATTGTTTCCCTGTTTTGTTTTGTTTTACTAAATTTGAAGATATTAGCATTTTCCTACATATTTAATCGGCTGTTTTGAACTTTCAGTTTTCTGCTTCTACTTTCCCTGGGGAACTGGCTGATTATCACTTTCACTTGTGTAACCGCATTCTGTATCTCCTTCATATCATCGATTTTCGCTTGTTAACCTCCTAGGGGGTGCCATAAACTACTGCCTGAGACATGGAGAATCTTAAACAAACTTTCTCTGACTTCCACCAATATTCAAACAGATTATTTCTGATTCTTAACCAAGTTTTTATGCAAGGCATTCAGGACATTGTGGAAAACATGAGCTTTAAAATGTGTCACTTGGCTGGGGATGTTGTGGATGAAATTGAAGAATTTAACAGTGACAGAAATGTCTCTTCAACTTCTGTTGAAATGCTGGATGAAGATTGGATAGTCAAGTTGAAGAAATTAAAGGGAGAGATCGAGTTGCAATCCATAAGTGAAATTGATCTTCTGATGGAATGCCATGGAAAAGAATGGGTTATTATGTACTGTATGAGAGGTTTCCTGAAGAGAAGGTAAAGTTTTTGAGGGGGGCAGTTGGGCTGTTTGATTGCTTTAAGAAAAAGGCTCTGTGTGCATTGTGGGGACATGTAAATGCTCTAGTCTATTTTGAAGTGGGATAAGGGTTTAAGAATATCTGGATTGCTTTTAGGGTTTGACTGATTTCATTTGTCTTTAATAATTTGGATTAAGATTACTACGGTATATAAAACATTGCTTGGTTTTATGTTTAACATGATTATTAAAATTGTTGTATTATCAAGTATAATGGTAGACAATTTATATGCTTTTTAGTTTGATATTAATTATAGTAGACAAATGTATACAATAGTAGTAGGAAGGAAATAAATGTTATCTTTGAGGGGGTAGTTGAGGAGGGTGTGTGTATGTGTGTATGTATGTATGTATGTTTATATATTTCTCTCTTTCTTTCTCTTTCTTTTAATATAAAGGGATGGAACAACTGCATTTAGTGATTTTTATATATTTCTTCTCAATATAAAGGGATGGAGCAACTATATTTAGTGATTTTTATAATGTGCCAATGGAATGATTTATAGAAATAATGTGATTTTGGTTTAATATAGAGTAAGGAATTGATTATGGAAAATTGTTGTATATCCTTGCTGTTAAAAGTCAGAAGTCACATCTTTTTGTAACTCTAAAAAAAAAAAAAAGTTCCCTTGTGTTTACACACTTTTTTAGTTTTTTTTCCTTTTTCTTTGTAGTTTTTTTGTTTTTCTGTAGCTTTTATCTTTGTTTGAAACTTACTAAAATTCTTATTAAAAAAAAAACTCCAGAAGCCCTGATATAGGGGTTCGGTCACCAAAAACTAGTTTGATAGGTAAGAAAGTGAGACAGTTTTGTTTTTCCTTGTGTAGAACACCAATTACAATATTCCCTTCAAAATGAAATGAAAACAGCTCCATCTGTTATGGTATTTGAGCAGATAGTGACAATATTCTTTTTTTTTAAATTAGTTTTATTATAGTATTATGAGACATGCGTAATACATATTTTTTCAATACAGCAGTATTTATACAGTATTAACTAGAGAATGCAGTTTACCAGTGCCTTCACTTGCACAGTATGAAATTATGATTTTAATGTTGTCACTTTATGATTACTATTACAGTAATCCCTAATAACCTCAATTTACGACCATTTATTCAGTGACCATTCAAAGTTATGATGGTGCTAAACGAATGGTGGTTATGACCAGTCCTCAGAGTTCTGGCCATCCCAGCACCCCTGTGGTCATGTGATCACAATCTGGGCACTTAGCAACCAGTTTGCACTTATGGCTGGTTGCAGTGCCCCACAATCACATGATTGTCATTTGCAAACGTTCCCTGCCAGCTTCCCCAGAAAGTCAATGGGGAAGCCAGCAGGCAAGGTCACAATTTGCTGAGGTAAGTCTCCCCCACCCGTAACTTCTCCCAGCCCCCTGCGCTCATGTCACACTGGCCATCCATGCACCCCAACCCTTGCCATGCCTCCCTCACACCATCCTGCAACTGCCCCAACCCTTACCATGTGTCCTGATTACCAGGAAACACACTGAGACAATGACTTGGTCTCTAATATTTATTAGTAGTACTTAACAAGAATCCTAACAAACTGAGGAAGCGTGGGAAAACCCAGCCATATAAACCCCAAAGGTTAAGGCGGTCCCGATCTGTGTCTCTTTGAATGGCTGAACAGTTCCTCAGTGCTACGCATGCACTTGACAGCCTGGGTGGGAGCCCCCTGCTCGCCATCCTTACTCATGACACCATGTCTCCCTCTTGCACCCCCTTGCTCCCTCCCTGAGCCTCATACCTCCCTCGCACCCTCACATAGCCCCTTGTGCCCTCCCCCACCCAGCAGCAGTCCCTTACTTACCAGCCTACTGGCCTGCTTGCAAGCCACCTGTGACTTGCAACTTCCTGCTGCTTTCTCTACTGACTTGGTTGTGGGAAGCTAGCAGGAAGTTGCTCACCTAACGACTGTGGGATTCAGTTAAAGATGGCAACTGGGACTGTAGGGATTGCCATTGCTAAGCAATGCGGTCATGCTTTATGACTGCATTGCTTAGCGATGGAAATTCCAGTCCCAGTTGCTATTGTAAGTCAAGGATTACCTGTATCTGCCTCCAGTATCTTCCTATATTGCTTGCTTTAACTGGGCAGCTGGATCACCTTCACTCTTTGGATGACTCTGCTGACATATAGTCTTGGCATAAATTCCAGTCACTCATTGCTCATCCCAGGAATACCCCACCCCCTACTCCCACACCATAATGAGGGCTTGAGGGCGTAGTAGATAATGTACTGTAGTTCATATATTTCTTGCTTCAAAATACAATGCATTCACAGAGATCTTAGGAAGGAGAATGAAATCCTTATGCAAATCTAGAGCCACAGGTTGTCCTTCACTGCAACACCCAATACAGTTAACTCTTAGATATTGCAAATCTCAATATGAACTCTCTTAATCTATGGACAGGACATATGTGTGCGTGTAAATGTGAGGTATATGTACATGTAAATTGTGTTTGAACTGAGAGAGAGAACCTGAATCAAGATATAGTATCTTGTCATATAAAGACAAGTATTTTGAGCAGTCTCCTTAGCCATATTATAAGAATTTGATCCAAACATATTACAGCCTAACCCCAATGAATTTCATGTCACCCAGTGGACAGTTTTCAGTGTGAGCCTGTGATATGATAATTTTGTGATTTCTCTAGTTATCATAAAATCTACAAGAACATACATATAAACTCTGCAAGTTCTTCATTAATATTTTAAAAATTAAATGTGGGGGAATGCTTCTATAGTAGCATCTTATATTGAACAGCCAGTCTGGTTTGGACTCAGGTATTTTCTCCCCATCATTTTCACTCCCTGCTCCTTTTGAATTTATTGACAGCAGCCAGTTTAGCAGCTGAGCATGGCTAATGAGTAAACTGAGCAGTAGGCCTTAAATGGCAACAGTTTGTGTAGTGTGCTAATTTCTAGTATTGTTCAGGCCTCATTGGATGATTAACCTAGGAACAGTATGCTGCGTAAAATCAGATAAAGGAGAATCAGATTAGATAAGGAAGAGAAAGTTAGGTCAAGCAAGCATCAAATGAAGAAAGCTGGTAAACTGTCACCTGCTGGTAAATTGGGCTGACCTCATTCTTGAAGAGCTTTTGCAAGCTTCAGAGATAAACAGATGCCTTGACTTGGACAGTAGTAGACTCTGTACACCAAACTGAGTCTCCCCAAAGCAATTCTGTGCCAAAGTGAAGAACATTCCAGGTCTCTTTGCATGCCTTAATCCCTTTCTCAGGCAATTGACTCATCTTTATGTGCTGGCAGCACATGAGGTCAGATGCAGTTATCAAGTGGACATATTTTCACTTTTCCCAGCTGTTGCAAAGGACTTGGATATCTGTCTTTTGCCTCCATGTTTTCTGCTGTTTCTATTATTTTTCTCCTCTGGAAAGGGGAAAGAAAAGTCCATGCTGAGATAATCAAGGTCAAAACTAGTACACAGATGTAAATCCACCCACTTATTTTTCTCTTTTTCCCACCTCTGTGTTTGGGTGGCTGTGATATAAAGATGAAAATCAGAGCAAAGATAGAGGCAGAAACTAATTTGAAGGTATTGGTATTCATTTGTAAAGCCTTTCTGGCTTTGATACAGTATCTGACAAAATGTCTCTTCTCATGTGTTCCTACAGATATTCTAAGATATTTTCAGAGATCCTGGGTACTTCTCATGCTGAAGTGCAGAGTGAAAGGCTATATTGCAGTGAGTGCTAATCCTTCATAACTGTCTTGTGCCAACATTATTTTCAGTGGTAGTCCTGCCCAGCTGTGTTATGCCAACATTATTGTGTTTTCAGTGCTAGGCAAAAACAATTTTATCAGGGCTCTTCACAGCTCAATGAAGTATTCTCTTCCTATCTGTGAACCAGCAGAAAACTAAATTGGCACAGATTTTGCTGTATCCATTATCTCAAACTTCCTCTGTTCTGGTTTGCAGCTAGGATGTTTTGCTTTGTTTTGTTTTCATTTCAAATGGGCAAAATGTATTCCTCTTGACACCTTCTTAAGGTCACTAACTGGGGGTAAACCATCAGTCACATCACCAATGTGATTGCTGATGTTTTTAACGAATGTCTAGAATCAAAAGTATAGCCATTGGTCAGATCTTGCTACTTCTTTACTTTCTACTTCTCTCAGCTTGGGGAGTTGATGCCCAGGTTGGAAGAGGTGGCAGGCAAAGGATGAGAAGAGGCTCTTTACTTGCCAGGACTCCAAGCAAATCCCTAGCTTGGAGATCTGGATTAGCTGAAAAAGCTGCTATGAAGAAATAGTAAAGGTAATTACTTTTACCTTTAAGGTAAGGTAGATCGACAGAGTTAATCTCCCAGCAGAATGAACAGAGGGAGCCAAAGAAGATTGTGTACACTTACTATAATATGTTCGTAGTTATTTAGATTTATTGGCCACCAAGCCTGAAGACTCTATGTAGCATATAGAATAAAACAGCGTAAAATGAAACCAATATAAAAACCATGTAGGAAAATGTAGCATATTTGGGGAATATATGCACTCAAATACCAATCATCTACCTTCCACTGGTTGGAATCATAAATTCACTCTGGCTTCTGGCCTGTTTGAAAGCAAGGTTTTTAGAGGTTTTCTGCAGGATAGCAAGGTTGGGCCCAGATGAATTTCCAGGGGGATGATACTACAGAGAGCAGTGTAGTAACAGAGGGGCCATGGCCCACAAGATAGCACTGTTTAATCAACGGGACTCAGAGCATGACCACCCTTCCTGACTAAAAGCATGGCTGACATTCAGATATTTTCAGTTGCAGTTACAGAATGCTCACTTTGGAAGAAGTAAACAAAATGGTTCATCAGAAACCTCTAAAATTCAAAAAGCAATTCCAGAAGTTCAAGCGGTAGTTCTTCTTCCACAGCTAATCCTGCCAATTGAAGATAGGATAAGAAAGAAGACATACATATTTGGGGAGATTAATTAGGAGACCTGGTTATGCAGCAAATAAAATAAGGAGTATAAAGAATAAACAGTTTCACCTTCAGACAAGTTGCTTTGTATTTTGAATCAAACCATACCAATTTTTAGTTTGGTATGTTGTATGAACATAGAAAATTGGGTTGAACGAATCCCATTCATTCAACCATGAAACCATGGGTTAGTGTGTTATATGAACTAACAGAGACTGTGTAGACATTGGGGTTACAGATGTTCTTCATCTGATTAAGAGATTTTGGTAACAAGATACTACTTTATATAAATAGCAGAAAGCCTGCCACTGTTGTGTTTTCAGTAAAGTGATACTATGCACGACTGTGGACCAAGTAGGAAGTTAAAGGGCTCCCCACACATCCCCGAGTCAACACAAAGCAATGCCACTATAAATTTGCTGACCCCGTTGCCAATTCTTATCCTGCCTCCATTGTGTCTCTTACATGACACTGACAAGTGTATTGTCCAGATTAATGAATAATACAGTTATTTGCTGCTCCACTCTTTTGACACGTCACCGGCCAGTGAGGAAAACTTCCACAACCTGGCATTGCTACAGAAACAGGTAGGTCTCGTTTCAGGAATCTGCCTTTTTTCCTCATAATTTGCACTGAATTTATTTAAACAATACTAGTGATAATAGCTGAATACAGTATTTATAAATGTCTGTCTAACTTACTCAAAATAACCTTTATACTAGAAATAGTAAAATTAGGGGAAAAGAAGAAAAAGAAGAAAAACAAAAGAAAGATGACAAAAAAAGAAAACAAACAAAATGCAGTAAGATGCACAATACAACAAATGTTTTCATACTTTAGCATACTAAAAATAATAAAATATTAATGCAAATCATTACAGTCAATTCTTGAATGGCAAATTAAGCTATACAGAAATGTATTGTCTGATATTGCCTCTCCAGCAATACAAAATCAATTCAAGATAAGTCTCTGTCTATTTTCTATTGCTGGTTTGCCTGCTCTCCTTCCATATCTCTAGGACATCTCCAAATATCTTAATCATGTGAAATAAAATGAAATAAAGCAATTTGGGAATACACCAGAGCAAAAATAGGCCCAGAAATAAAAGAGGTAGACCATGCCATAAATGTGCAACTATCTAAATGCTAAAAGTAGGGTAACTGAAAATGACCAGATGATAGGCAATCACTATTCTAACTTCATGTGTGTAACTAAAACCTGGTTCAGTGATGATGGAAATGTAGGCTTGCCAGAAAGTTGCCCTTCCAGATTTCCAGTCCTGTAGCAGGTCTGGTTGTGGTGACCAGTTGATGTTCTGATGATGCCTGGGTGTGAGTGCCTTTATATAATACTGGGCTGCAGGGAGACTACTGGAGTGCTGAGCTCCTGGATCCTACTGTGTGGCTGATGGTGTTAACCTCCATGCCCTTGGGGTGAGGTCCAGAGGTGTTCAGAATTTTATAGCCACCAGGGAATCATAGACTTGTACCAGGTTATCTCAGCCACAACTCATATGGGTGGTCAGGTATTAGACCTGGTGTTCACTTTAATACAGATGGCATAAAATAATACAGGACATGGTCAACAGTCACTATCACTGTCATCAGTCTCTTGATGTTGTTAGATCACTTTCCAGTAAAACTGTACATTGCTGCCATTCTTAACCTTTGCAAAAGTAACAGAACTATTCTGATGGTCCACTCCAGGCACCTGATGGATTTAGATGGTTTCCTGAGATTGCTTGAGGATGTTTGCAATAATTTTGTGAGCAGTTCCACCAAACATCTGGTCACCTTCCCAAAAAAGGAGACTACTAGGGCATTGGATCTGACTGCTTGTCAGCTGTCTGCCTCCAGTCACCAATCCCAGCATGCTCCTTGGTTTACTGAGGAATGCCAGGAAATGAAACAATTGAAGTGATGTGTACAGCGACAGCACTGAAAAGTAGTGATTTCAACTAATCAGTTTCAATCAATAGTATCAGAGATAAGAAGTTGAACCTTCAGGATTTGACTCTTTCCCCATTGCTACTTAACATGTATATGCTAAGGCAAAGAGCAGTACACTTACTAATCTGCTCAGATGCTACTAATGAATATTGCTAGTATCAGGATATAGAGTGATGAACCATGCTGAGATCAGAAGCTTTACCTCTAGTGATTATTGTTCTGCTCTACAATATCCTACTAAACTGAGAAAGCACCAGCAATTCCTACCAGAAAAGCTCAGAAAGCTAAGGCGGTTCCTTTCTGGATCTTTTGATAGAGAGGCAAAGGGAATCAGTACTGAGTGTGCGATTTTCCCACTGGAGAGGGGCCCCCTCTCCTTCATCAGCAATGTCCATAACAGCTAGATTATTTTATATGTATTTTAACTTCCATGAGCTAAACCATAAAATAAGGTGACAACATAGGAAGACTATAAAAATTATTGACTACAATAACTATAAAAACAGTGAGACAAAAGGTAGCACCATAAAGTTCTGGAAGGAAATGCAACAGAAGAGAAGGCTCTTGAAAGTTCTCAAGAAAGATGATACCACTACAACCAATCAAAGATAAATTGAAAAAGAGTACCAGCACTTCTGTAATGATCTTTTTGCATCAAAAGGAGCTATCCCAAAATACTACTGTTCAGTGCCAAAAATCAAAAGAGATGCAATTAGACTGGCAAAGTCAGGCAAAGGCCCAGGCCCAGACCCAATCACCTTAGAAGTTTACAAAGCATAAGGAGAAATATTAGCAAAACCACTGAACAAGCTTTTCAGTGACTGCTTAGATGCAGGAGATATCCATAAACAATGGAAATCTTCAGAAACATTCTTACTCATCAAAATAGAAGATGCCCCAAAGATTACAAACTATTGCCCAATTTGCCACCTTTCTACACCCTTCGTTCATATGATACTTAACAGATTGGAAAAATACCTGGATGAGCATCAGCCTTGGGAGTAAGCTGGCTTATACAAAGACTAGTCAACCAACAACCATTTATATATGATCAACCAACTCATGACACAAGCACTAGAAGTCCACAAGCTCCCATGTCTCCTGTTTGTTAACAATAAAAAAGCATTTGACAGTATAGAGTCAAATGCAGTTATAAAAACCTTAAGAAATTGAGGCATTGATTAAAAGTACACCCAGCTATTATGGGAAATAAATGAAGGCTGCTTAACCAATAATATACTATTTATCCACCCAATTAATAACTAAGGTATTCAAAATAGCAACATGATCTTCCCAAAGCTTTTCACAGCAACTCTTGAAGAGATCTCAGACGGCATAACTAGGAAGAAAAGGCATTAATATAGACAGTGAAAAGCTCACTCACCTGTGAGGTCGGAGCCTGCCTCTGACTCCAAAAACAAAACTTATCCGGAGTCAGAAGGGGAAAATGAAACCTATCAGGAAGGACTTGGAGAATTAAAACCAGGAAGTGATTCAGCAGAGTGGGAGAAATCACAGGTGCTGATTGGACAAAATCCAAAGGGAGATTTGAAGCCTCCAACCACGCTCAGAGAGCAGAGAAGCGCCTGAAGGAAAAAGGAACCCAATTGGCTGCTAGAGGAAAACGACGTGAAAAGGAGTGGAAAAATATGCAGTCGCACCAAGAGCAAGCTGCCAGAGACAACCGATCCTTCAAGCTTACAGCACCTGTGGAAGAGTCCTTACCAGTGTCGGAAGTCTTGTCTGTAACCCACATGGAACCAGAGCCAGCGACATCTGCTATTGCGGATCTGCTTTCTGCACAAGTCAGTCCAGTCAATACTCTCCCTGCCTTTCATGCTGAGCACAGCCTCACATCTAGCTCCAAGCCTCTCTGCATCATTTCAGCACAATACAGGTGTGCCTCCAGATCCGAGCCTTGCCTAGACACTCCAGCCCAGTCCAGCCTTGTCTCCAGATCCAAGTCTTGCCTAGATGCTCCAGCCCAGTCCAGTCTTGTCTCCAGATCCAAGTCTTGCCTAGATGCTCCAGCCAAGTCCAGTCTTGCCTCCAGAACCAAGCCTTGCCTAGATACTTCAGCCCAGCCTTGTCTAGCCTCCGTGTACCACCCCGATCCAGCCTGCATGTCAGGGTACAAATCTGAGTGTTCAGCTTCTCCTTTGCCATGAACTCTAACTCCTTCCAGTCTTGCAGCTTCAATCAGAGATTTAGCTGACTTTTGCCATCTTGTCTTGCCACGGTCTGACCCTGCAGTGTTGCCTGAGTGTCCCTTGCCACCTGGGTGGACTTGATTGATTTATGCAGTCTAATCTATTGCACAAACTTTTGCTATTGTAAATAGTTAATTCAATAAAGATTTTTATTAGTAAATCTGCCTGGCCATCTCATAGTCTGAACAGGACATCACCTTTGGTTCACCAATGACATTGTAATTATTAGTCACAGTGTTGAGGAAGCTGAAAAAATGCTTAAATGAGCTGAATGAGGCAAGTAAAGTAGTGTAAAGATCAATAAAAATAAAACCCAATATATACTCAACCCATTCTGCCAATGCCATGAAATGAAACTTGGAAATGAGAAGAGAGAAGAGATTAACACATCTATCTTCTCAGTAATATACACAAAATTGACTGAAAAATATCACATAGAACAGCAGCATGGCTTAGCTTTAATCACATAAAAACAATTCTCCAACAAATGGGCAACTGTAAGACTGGAGCAAACACCTCCGCAGGGAGGAGGACCCATTCGATTGGCCCGCCCCCAGCGACTGATGGACCCAGTAGGGTTTCAGAGGGAGCTGGCAGTTATTCCTGAGGACCTGCTGCACAGTCCAGTGGAGGTCCTAGCTGCGGCCTGGAATAGGGCCACAGCCGGGGCCTTGGACAGGATCATGCCTGTGTGACCTCTCTTGCCTCGTTCAACCCATCATTCCCTGTGGTTTATGGAGGAGTTGAGGATTTTGAAGAGGGTTAAGAGAGGTCTGGAGCACCGCTGGAGGAAGACGAAGACCAAATCTGACTGAACACAAGTTAGAGCCGCTATTAAGGCCTACCTTGTGGCGGTAAGAGCAGCAAAACTTGAGTTTCTCCACTCTTATTGCATCTGCAGAATGCTGCCTGACAGCCCTGTTTAAGATTGCTTGATCTCTTCTGGGTCAGGTAGACTCAGGAACCCACTTACAGGGCCATTCAGAAGAGTTTTCAAAGCATTTGAAAACTTGCATTCACTCAGATCTATTCTAAGTTGGACTCTAAGCATGAAGTGGAGTCTGGGGAGATGTCGAGGGAATGTACTTACCCTGTTAAATGGAAACGGTTTGATCCTGCTGGGCCTGAGGAAGTGGACAGGATCCTCCAGACTGTAACTGCAACCACATGTCAGATTGACCCATGCCTCTCCTGGCTGATAAAATCGGCCTGGGAGGTGACTTGTGGTTGGATCCAGCCAATGGTTAATGCATCTCTGAGGGAGGGGGTATTTCCGGTGCCTTTAAGGAGGCCCTGGTATAGCCCCTCCTTAAGAAGCCATCCCTGGACCCTACTATACTGGGCAATTTTCGCCTGTCTCCCACCTTCCTTTTTTGGGAAATGTGGTTGAGAAAGTGGTTGCATTGCAGCTCCAGAGAATTCTGGAGGAAACGGATTATCTGGACCCCTTTCAGTCAGGTTTCAGGCCAGGATATGGGACGGAGACTGCATTGGTCACACTTATGGATGATCTCTGGCGGGAGTGGGATGGAGGGAGTGCATCCATCCTGGCTCTCTTGGACCTCTCAGCGGCTTTTGATACCATCGACCATGGTATCCTTTTGGGGCGGCTTAGGGGGTTGGGGGTGGGCAGTGTAGTTTTGCGCTGGTTCACCTCCTTCTTCCAGGGCCCTTCCCAATCAGTAGTGATAGGAGAGGAAAGATCCGACCCTCGACCCCTCCATTGTAGGGTGCCACAGGAATCGGTTCTCTCTCCTTTCCTATTTAATATCTACATGAAACCACTGGGTGAGATCATCCGTCACCACAGGATGAGGTATCATCAATATGCTGATGATACTCAGTTATATATCTCCATCCCAGGCGAAGTAAGTGATGCGGTCGCCACTCTTTCCAAGTGCCTGGGGGCTGTGGGGGTCTGGACGGGGAATAACAGGCTTCAACTGAACCCTGGTAAGACAGAGTGGCTGTGGATTGATGGCCCCTCAGTTTCCAGGAAGTTGTCTTCTTTGGTTCTGGATGGGGTGGCACTTCCCCATTTGGAACAAGTGCGGAACCTAGGGGTCCTCCTGGACTCCTGATCAAAGAGCAGGTAGAAGTTGTGGCCAGGAGGGCCTTTGCACATCTTTGGGTGGTGCGCCAGCTACGCCCATTCCTGGACTGAGATGCCCTCTGAACAGTCACTCATGCCCTTGTCATCTCCCATATAGACTATTGCAATGTGCTTTACGTGGGGCTACCCTTGAAGAATATTCAGAAGCTTCAGCTGGTCCAGAATGCAGCTGTATGGACAGTCATTGGTGCTGTAAAATCAGCCCATGTGAACCATTGTTACGCAAGCTGCATTGGGTACCAGTTTGCTTCCGGGTCCAATTCAAGGTGTTGGTTATTACCTTTAAAGCCCTACATGGCATGGGACCAGGGTACCTGAGGGACTGTCTCATCCCCATAACATCAACCTGCCCCACCCAGTCAGGCAGGGAGGGCATGCTACAGACCCCATCAGCAAAGGAATTTCATCTAGCAGGGTCCAGGAGGCAGGCCTTCTCTGCAGTGGTACCTGCCCTTTGGAATAACTTGACCCCGGAGTTGAGACGGGTCTCCTCACTCCCAGATTTCAGGAAGAAATTGAAGACCTGGTTCTGCCGCTTTGCATGGGATGGGGAGAGTGATAGTTCCACTGGGGGTGGCTGGCGCCATATCATCCCTTATTGATTATGGTTCTATCTCTGCTTGGATTTTATATTTATTTTCCTATTTATATTTTTAACTATAACTTAGGTGGATATGTTTTTATTATTATTTTATTGTAAACCGCCCAGAGTCCCCTGTTGGGGGGAGAGAGGAGGTGACATAAATTTAATTAAATAAACTAAATAATCCTTCCAGCAATGATTTATGGTTAGGACAGCCCTTTGAGGTAGTCCTTGCCTCCTCCTTAGGGCTGAGAGTATGTGACTTGCCCAAGGTCACCCTGCTGCCTTTGTGCCTAAGGCAGGACTAGAACTCACACTCTCCTAGTTTCTAGCCTGTTGCCTTAATTATTACACTGTCATGTTCACTGTTTCAATGTGCACTGTACATTGTAACGTTTCACATGCCATGGCGCTGATGCGCGTTTCTGTTTGGGAGGGAGCTGCTGTGAAACCTTGTACCAAGCTCTGTATCTATGTTCATTTCAATGGAATGTGTTTGGGTTATGTGCTCTGCTCAAGGACGTTTCCCACGGACCATCAGAAGCCGTTAGGAGCACCTGGGATTGTGAGCCTGGGAAGATTCTACCGGGGGAGGGATCTCATTTGAACCGAGGGTTTTTTAGTTTGCATTTGGCGCACTTTCATCATTCTCAGCTTTCTTTGTGATCCTGCATACTATTCTTTAATAAATCAGATACCTTTGTGATCCTGCTCATGAGTCTGATGGTGTTCTAGAATAGGCAATCATTACATACACCTAATCTGCATTCATATCTTTGCACAGTCATGTTTATTTGTACTAAAGTATTTTTAACTCAAACTGTTTGATCTTAATTATATCAGTTTTTGAGTTTTATATTGTTATAGTAAAGTTAGTGCTGTTGCTTTGTTTCACATTTATTGAAGAGCTTGTTGAAAATAACATGGATTCCCTATCAGAGTCTGGGAGGTTATTATCTATTTGGTAGTTACTATTTGGCTGGAAGAATAGTAATTGGCTGTCCATTATTCCACACAAAGCTTTAACACAATTAAAATTTGTTCTGAATCTTTAAAATTTTTCACTTCTTTCAAAGTAGGCTTGTTATGGAATGCCTACTTAATTAAGACTTATCTCATTACTTAAATGAAAAATCTGTTTAGTTTGCTGGTATCACTGAAATGTGGTCAAGCCACAATGATACTGTGTCTGTTGTAGGTCTTTCCCAGAATGATTTCTAATATTACAGGATCTTTGACTGTCAGGATGGGATAGACGTTTGGCCTTACTATTTAACCAGGTTTCCAAATTTTTTTATTCACTTTTAGAAGTTACCAATTGTTCTTTTGAATTCCTAGGCAGTGAGTTGACATTTCTATTCCATTGCTTAATTGCAGTCATATCTTTACCATCTGGTTCTACTAGTCAATTTGTTGAGGCATTTCTCTTGTGGCATTTTTCTGTGTTAGAATCCAATTTTGCTTAGGGATTTTAATATCTCTGATATTTTTCTCAATCTTGGTAAGAATGTTAGTGCATTGCTAACTTCCTGTGACTTCAAGTTGTTAGAGATCCCCCATTCTGATTAATTTGGACAAAGAACTAGCAACTCACATTTAATGTTATTTTTAAAGCAACTCAAAGGGACATGGATCAAAAGGTAAGTCTTATCACACCCACTCCTTTGGAGCCCAATATTCCCACAGCTGCATGAGGCACCCCTCTGTATAGCCAAAAGAACAATTGTTCTGTAGACCTAACAGAACAGTCCTGTTTTAGTAGGCATTGGTGACAGATTATTGGTTCTGTTGATGTTCAGTTTGGGATAGCTGTCTTCTATTTTTACATATGTTATTTATGTTACATACAATTTATAAACAGAAATCCTTCCAAATAAATAAATGTGGAATCAGAAAGGTAGATGTAATTGAACATGATGAATACAAGAAAGGGAGAAAATAAGCACAAATCCAGGCCTCTTCTTCCGCAGATGAAATAGTGAGATTGGTTGTCCTCTTCCTTGATGGAAATCTGGAGAGCAGTTGGAGTCACAAAAAGAAAAGTAGGGGTGGGGGGGAGTAAAGGGTATCAAAGACATTCAAGAAATGAAGCGCAGACGCGAGAAATCTTGGCCGAAAAATGTCAACGACCAAGGCTGGCTGGTGACGGGAAGGCGGAGGGGATATGTACTATACATTCCAGAACTTCCAAAACACACCTCTCATCAGTGCCATGAGTGATCACCTGATCTCACCTCCAGTCTTAAGCATGGTAAAATGTAACAGATTTTGCACACCTGAGACTATCTTTGAGTACTCTTGACGTAAGGGGGAAATACTTTTATTCCATTCAGCTGATTACAACTTAAGCCCATCTCATTAACAAGAAAGGCAACATAACAGGAATAAGGGGAAAAATGTGTGCTTTCACGTAAGATTGCACCATTATTAGTATGAGTGAGGACATTTTCACGGCACTTAAGAGAATTTTCTTAGCCATCTAGTATTTCAGCATTACTTATGGAGATTCTTAGATAGTAAGTTCAAGAGATGCACTAAGTACACCAACTGATTTACTTGCACAAGGCAGGGGGAACTGCTATGTAGAGCAGTTAACCATGCAACACACTCTGTACTTTCTAGCAACACTTATTACTCACCAGACTGAATTGCACAAGACAGGAGTCGACTTTTGGTTCGTGGGTCTGCTCTGACTTTTTCAAGAACCCAAAAGTACCAATCTGGGCCTGTGGCCAAAGAAACACGTTAAAGGACTCCTGATCCCAACTGATTATGACCTCAGAACTAAACAGAGTTCATTTTAGGATCCTTCAATCCTAAAACCGATTTTCGGTTTCCGCAATCCTTCTGCTTTGGGGCAAGGACAATTCTGTACGCCATACACTCTGCTTAAACTGCAAAATGTTGGAGAGCATCCAGATCCAGCTCCACATCCTGATCTACCGCCTGCTGTACCAGAAGCAGACATCAGACTGCCGCCGCACGCAGAGACCCTTCCGCCCCTCCCTCTTTGCTTTCCCCGGCCGGGGCTAGCGATAGTATCAGGCGATGGAGGTTGCAGTTGCGCAGCTCAGTCGCTAGGGGCCTCTGCGAAGGACCGGCCTGCTGATGCTCCCGCCGCCGCTTTGGGCGGGTTGGAGTATCAGCTGACTCGCCTTCTCCTTTCCGAAGCTCGGCTAGTGCTGCTGCTCCTGCAGCTCGGTTTCATTCCTCAGCAGAGAGGAGAGGCGAAGCAAGGCAGCTGGGTGGATATTTTTCTACTCTCTGCCTGTATATTTTTAAAGTAGTGCCTGAGCCCCAGGGTCCCAGCTGCTGCTCTGCCCGCGATGCTGCCGCATTTAGCTTTCCTGCTGCTCGTAGCCTCTTGGACAGCGGGAGCTTTGGAGGTAAGCGTCTCGCGATTACCCTCTCCCTGTTGCTACGAGAAGAAAGTCTTTGTTCGCCGAGAGCTTTCCGCAGCTTTAAGCTGGGTCGTCGGCCCCGAAAGTAGCTGATGAAAGCGGCCTGCCGAGGCTCGAGAAGAAAGGGTGTGTTCCTTGATCCGCGCCTCTTTAGAAATCCCTGGTTCAGTCTGAACAATGGAGAGAGGAGGCAGGGCGGACTGGGACGAGCGGCTTCCGAAAACGCCTCTTGCTCACTTGCGGATTTCTTTGGGCAGCCTTGAGCAGTCGCCCGCCGGCACCGGGGCGCTTTCGGAAGGGTGGGGAGAAGGGAAACTAGCCTTTTCTGTTGCTCTTAGGAAACGGGCAGGCTCTGGGATGACAAAGAAAAGGGGGCGCGGGGAGGGAGGGCGAGGCCCCCGTTTTTTCCTCACATCCATCCTTTCTGGAATGTGCCAACTTGGCACCAATGTATTCGATACTTTGCTTTGCAAAAAGGGAAGAGAGAGATGAGTTTTGCGTCTGTTGCCTGCTGCCGTGCAGCTTTTGTTGCCTTTACGCCTCTTCTGTGTTGTCTGGTGTGGCCGATCTGGGGGCGGAAATCGAGAAGGGGGGGCGTCGCCTGTGATGGTGGGGCCGGGAGACCCGACCCTTCGGCTAGGCGATTGTTATCGCCCCTTCCCCACTGCTTTCCCTGGTTCCTCCTCCTCTTCCTCACCCTCGCGGGGAACTCAAGCAAGAGGCGCTCGTTTGGGGATCGCCCCTCTCTCCCGCCGTGAGTGGGAGTGAGGGGAGGAGGAAGTTCTCGGCTCAGGTGCCCGCGGCTCGGGCAACTTCAGTACTAAGGCGTTAATGCGTTGCGGCTCCTGCGGAACAGCCCCCCTCCCGCCCCTGGGAGCTGCGAGCCCTCTGTCCCTCCGTGCTTCCCCGTAAGGCAGAAAAAGGGCATTACGGTGGGTCCCCCCGCAATAAGGTCGTTCAGTTTACCCAGGAATGCGTTGCAGACTTGGTGCGGGGCGGCGGGACTGGGAGAGGGAAGAATTCTGCCGAAATTCCGCAGGAGGTCTCCTTCGGTGCGGAGATAAGGCGCTTCATGCACCGAGAGGCTTTCCGCTAAGGAGGGGTGTTTGGGGAACCAGATGAAAGGAAATGGGTTGGAGCAAAGCTTAAGAGCGAGAAGATGGCGTCTCTGCAGTGCAGTAAGGAAGCGCTGTAATGAAAGCTGCAGACCGAAACAGCCCTCCCACCGCTAGGTGTTTTAACAACTCTTCCCTTCCTTTCAGTCAGCTCCCCATCGGTAGCGAATGCCCTGTGGAATGTTTTTCAGCCTCAGCACCCGGAGTAGAAAAAAGGGGGTGGGTGAGAAAGATAGGAAACTCCAGAGCAATCTTTCCGTGTGTACGGAGACTGCTTTTCCGCGATTTGACTGGGCATTTAGTTCTCTCTTACCCACCGGTCTTCCTCCTCGTTGCCTGTTAATTTCGCAGAATCAGTTCCACTCAATCCATTCGGCTGAAGCTGTGCTCAGCTCTGGAGAGGCTTGCTTGCGTTTCCTTCAGCGGGGCGCAGGGCATTGGCAGAAGAAGATCTGAATATGCCGCACCCTCTTCGAGGACTGTAAGAAAGTGGAGAGTCTTGGGATTTAATTTCTTGAACCTAAAGGATAAGGCATTACCTCCAAGGTGGTGGGATGGGAAAACAGTATGTTGGCCTGCAAGGTAGGCTAGAGCTCTTAGCTTGCACTGACTGAGTAGTGTGAGTGTGGAATAAAACTGGGTTCTGCTTCTGACATACTGCCCCTAATGTGCTGAAATTGACCTGTATTTCCTGCTTGCTAGTTACAGGAAATTGACACATGGCTCTGCCATTAGAAAGCATTATGGTGAAATTGACCCAGTCCATGATGTGGGGTAGAGGTCAGTAGTATTCATAGGTCCTTATTTTTTTTCCTCATACTATTACTTTTCCCCCATTCTTTGCATAATGCTGGTTACCATTAAAAGGAATAGTATGATAGGTATGGATGTAAAAATAAGATGTGAATTTCTAAATTTATGAAAGCTGATTACTTTAACTTTTTAAAACTCTTAGGGCAGAAGGAAGAAAAGAAGTCTTGCTGACTTCTCTTTCCTTCAGTGCATTAGGTCCTGTATTTGTTGATGCAAATGAGTCTCATTAATTTAATTCCTTAGTAGGTGAGTATAGGATGGCAAATTAAGGTTATAATCCTATTTTATGCACACTTGTTTTAGGAATTTCAATTAAATGAATGTGATTTACTTTGAATTCACAATGCAATAGAATGGTGATATAGCATGCTTCAGTGATATTGTGTGGGTGGACAATCAAAAGAAAACAGTCTTCAAAAGAGCAACTAGATGATCTATTTGTTAAGCATTAGGTGTACAGTTTCATATGCCAATTGTAGAATAGAAATGTTTTTCAAATCCTTTGTATTTGAGGTTTGGCTGTCTTTTCCATAGTGGTGAAATTTATTAACATAACAGATCTAATATTCATTGAAAATAACTGTCTATGAAATCTGTACAGAGCTAGTTGTTTACTTTTTAAAAATTGGGCTTTTTTATCCTACCTTTTTGCCCAATGGACTTAAGTTGACATTCATGATTTTCCTCCCACCTCCTGTAGTTCATACACACATTTATATTTCCAACAATTCTTTAAAGAAGATTAGGCCTATTTTACAGGTTAATAATAAAGATTACAGGAATTAAGTTACAGGTGTCATACCTTGAAACAGACTTGACTAGTTTTACATGTTGCATTAAGCCATGGTTTGAGTAACCTCTTGGTTCACATATCATATTCAACCATAATGTGGTTGATTTCATTTTTGTTTTTTGTGATGTGTGAACCCAGCTTTTAAGCTACAAGATCTGTATGTTGTATGTCATCTGCATGGCTGAGTATAATAGTTACAGTCAAAATATCTGGAATATAACAGATTGGAAATGACTGCGATAGAATTTAGGATAATAATATCCAAGTTTGTATACCCACTTCATGATGAAGACATGGCTGCTTGGTTGTACCTTACAAAGGAGCACTCTTGCCAGTGTACAAATATATATATGTATGTATGTATCAAAGAGAATATTTGTAGCTCAGGGTTGAACTGTGGAGTCCTTGGTGCTCTCTGAGCCTTGTTGTTTTCTTGCAGATGTTTCATTGCCAGACTAGGCAAGTTCTTCAGTGCGAAAAGGGCCATTTGTATGCCCCTTTTGTAGTTTTATGAATAAAGCTATTCTGTTATGAAAACATTAGCTTTCAATAGATATGCATTTCTGCCCTCCTCTGCCCCTCTTTCCCGTTTTTCTGAGTGTCTGTTGCTGCAAATTATCAATTAACACAGTTCGCTTTGATTTAATTGTCTTTTGAATGTCTTGACAAACAAGTTTATTTTGTGAAGCAAAATATTGCAAAGATTTTGATTACAACCTTGACTGACAATTTGGTTTCCATTGAATGTTGAAACTACTCCAAGGCTGATATTGAAAAAGGAAGTTTTAGCTTTTTGAAAGTTGTTGTTGTTTATTCGTTTAGTCGCTTCCGACTCTTCGTGACTTCATGGACCAGCCCACGCCAGAGCTTCCTGTTGGTCGTCAACACCCCCAGCTCCCCCAGGGACGGGTCCGTCACCTCTAGAATATCATCCATCCATCCATCTTGCCCTTGGTCGGCCCCTCTTCCTTTTGCCTTCCACTCTCCCTAGCATCAGCACCTTCTCTAGGCTGTCCTGTCTTCTCATTATTTTTGAAAGTAGAGAGTTGAAAAATAATGTGTTTACTGTCTTAATCTGAGCCTCTCCCTTTAGAGGCTTAAATACAGAGTTTTATGAACAAGCATAAATAATAGTTTAGGTATCCCATATATGTCAATTTATGTAAATTCTATATTACCTGCAGGTGGTGGTCAAAATTGCATTCTTCTGCTTGGAAGAACATCCTTTAAATGGTTTTGCTTTTCATCCTTGACAGGTTCTGCCTATGAATTAGATTGTTTATGGGCTACAGAGTTTGTTTATGGGCTACAGAGTTTGCAGTGGTGTATCTTAGGAAGGCATTTTATGATAACAAAATGGATTTGAAATTACTAAAAAGGGTGCTGGGCAATCCATGTGTACTTGATTTATGACAATGCATTTAGTACAAGTATTACAATATGTCAGTTTCCAAACTTTAGTGTTAACTGGGATATTTCATTTTGTGATAATATTTGTATTAATTTAGAAAATGATTGGGTTCCATAATTCTCAATTCAAGATTCCCTTTGCTAATGATGATAGCACTAAAGTACTATACTACAGTGTAAAACAAAAGTATGTGATATGAAATACATCACTTTTTAAATCATTATATAGCTCTTTCCTATTAGAGCCAGATAGCAAATAAGTCTAAGAAAGTCCATGTTATTTTTGTTTTAATCTCCCTTTTAAGATACATTTTTTCTGTGTCATTTATGGTACACACATACCTAAAAGAAGTAGTTTCAATGATCATTTTAAGACATGGAGTACATAAATAGGCTATGAATGAGTTGTAGTGAAGGTCTGGGTCTCCTTTTCCTCTCCTTCAGTTGATAAAAAATTAGTTTCCACAATAAGTATGAACTTTGTGACATATGGTTTGTTCTACTATCATTACATAGTTAAAAAAGGATGAAAGTTGATGTTCTTAGGGACTGAGTGAAAATTTAACCTAGTCATAGTCAGCAACTACAGCTTTAAGTGGGGAGCTAAGATTGAAAAGTTTGAGGTATGACCTAGTGAAAAGTGGCTACAATAATGCTTAACCATCAATACATAAATGACCTTCCCTTACTTCCTTGAAATAAATCAATTCTTGCTCTCTTTTCTAGAAGATTGATACTGCATGAATATGGCATAATATTTATATGCTTGAAGAATATAAATGACTCATTCTTTACCATTTTAAATTCATTAGTGTCACTCTGTGTCTTCTGCTTTTAGTAGGGCCATTTTTCATCTCTGTATTCCATGAAAAAAGTGACACCAATTCCAAATACACCTTTCCACTTAGATAAGAGTTTTCATACAGCTTCTTTTGCAAACAAAACAGTAACCAACTAATGCTCCACAATATTTAATTATTTATTGGATTTATATGGCCACCCATCTCACTCTGGGCGATACACAACTTTAATATAAATAAAAATATATACTGTTATTAAAATGAACTTTAAAAATAGAACACAGAGTTACTGGAGAATCATAAAAGGCCTTCAACATAGCTAGGAAATGGGGTCTGTCACACACACCAGAGCCCCAGGTTTGGGTACAGTGGTACTAAATGACAGTCTTAGCACAGAAATAACCCATTATGCTACACATTGAGAAGTCAAAATGTTTGACTTCTTCTAAGCCACTTGTTTGTGGCTTAGCATGTTGTGTGAATCAGCCAGTTTGATTCATTCATTAAATGAGTTTTTCCTCTTTTTAAAGAAGTATTGAAATTGTCTTCCATTTCATCCCAGTGTATGTGTGTCAAGGAGTACATGATGCTTGAATCTGTTGTGTCAGTATTGCAAGTGAATAGTACATTAAATAATGCCTTGCTCATTTCCTGTTTGACTTATTGCAACACACTCTACATGGGGCTGTCCTTGAAGAGCATTGTGAAGCTTCAACTGGTGCAGAATGCATAAGTATGGGCAATATTGGGTGCCACATGGTATGGCCAAGTAAGAGCCAGCTTAGTCTAGTGGTTAAGGTACTGGGCTAGAAACCAGGAGTCTGTGAGTTCTAGTCCCACCTAAGGCATGAAAGCTGGTTGGGTGACCTTGGGCCAGTCATACACTCTCAGCCCAACTCACCTCACAGGGTGGTTGTTGTGGGGAAAATAGGAAGAGGAAGGAGTATTAGGTATGTTTGCTGCCTTGAGTTATTTATAAAAATAAAGTGGGATAAAAAATAAACACTGCTGTTCCCTGAGCTGCAGGCTTTCAGTCAGCTTCCCAATACAATTTAAGGTGCTGATTGTCACCTCTGAAGCCTTGGTTGGCATGGGGCTGGGTTACTTGTGGACCACCTCTCCCCAGTGGTTTATGCCTATCCCACCAGATGGGGTAGAGTGGGCATGCTCCAGGTCCCAGTCCGTCCATATTCGGGGACCATCTTTATGGAGCAACAGAAGCATATGAACTATTACTTAGATAACTAAAATATCACTGAGCAAGCTTAGGTTATTTAATATGTGCTTCAAAATAGCTGTGCTGTCTCACAGCGTGTTTTAATATATGCCTTTTCCATGGTAAAAATATACTAAATGTGCCTAATGATTCTTCCACTTATGTGGGTAATACAGCTATGAAGTTATTTCTTTTCAGAGTTGGGAGTTTCATGTTGGATTTCCACAGGTTTATGTGTCAGAAAACAATCCAGAGTTGTTAATTTGGGAATCCCAGAACCAGAGTTTCCATTTGAACTTCCAAATTATTCTATAGAGTGCTTTTGCAATTCTCATTGAGAAGGTAGATGCTGACAATACTTTGCTGATTTGAATGCCACAGCAACTTATGGTTAATGCTTCTTTCCAAAATGGGAGAAGAAGAATAAAATTGATGAGATTAAGGAGAAAAAAAAATAGACAAGCCTTTGGTTCTTAATGTTAAGCCTTATTATTGTTTGATTGTTTGTTTTCTTTTTGCTTGGGATTCTGGTTTTGTAGGTGTGTATGTGTCTGTATAAAATTCATTTTCATTCATAAGGATAATTTTTTTTCTTGTGCAACCTTGCTGACTTGTCATAATCTCAAGTGACCTGGAATGTTTGAGTATATGGTTATGTTCCTTATGGTAATTATATGTTTATCCGGTATTTACTACTTCTTGGGACTGCAGAATTCTTCCTATATCTGAGACATGTTTATACAAGGCTATTTTGCACAGTCACCAGTTACATATTCCTGATTTCCCCTGGCTGAAATGAGGTGCCTTTCCCAAACCTGTTTCCACTTACTGATTTGAAAAAGACTTTACTGTAGAAAAACTATGGCTCAAAGTTCTGCTGAATGAAGCATTACCCTGCCAATGAAGCAGAATATTGTTTGTGAATTGTACTATAGCATATTCAGTTAACTGTAAATTCTGCTCTAGCCAAGATAGTTGAATACTACAGTATTCAGATTGGGTGTGTGGATGGATTTCTTGACGAAAGGCAGATATCTTTCTCTTCAAAATCTACTCCCATATTCCCAGGTATAGACCTACTCTATGAGTGGTGTTAGTGTAACAGTGAAGACAATCTGGCATGTGGGTTTAATCTCACCTGCCAATGACCCATCTAACTTTGGCCAAAGTGTCTCTTCTGAAGCCCCCATATGTTCTTAAGGAATATCTTAAAGCATACACTGGAAGTTGGATAGTGTTTATGGAAGGTATGGCTTGCTGAAGGATGCCTGAGGAACAATCCAGCTCATATCCTTTACAAAGACAAACACTGGTTTATTGGAATGTTTGACTGCCCAGTTCAGGCATATGGACCAATTACACCAAATCTTGTTTCTAGAAACTAGCAGCATTGAAATAACACATCTGCTTTCCAAACTGGTACCCTCAAGGACTGCTTATCTGTGTTACACAGAATGTTTGTATCCTTGACATAATCACGTACATCATAATTAAACTGATATAAAATTGTATTGATTCATTAAAAGATCTTGACTAGAGAAATGTTTAGATTGATTTATGTAGTACCTATTGCTCGTTGCCCATGTTTTCTGATGACACCACTGGCTCAGGTACTAGCCTTTACATAAAGCAGAATGATGGTAGAACTGAACCTATGACTTTTGTTGATGTAGGATCTTTTTACAGAATCCAAAGTAACAAAACAAATACTAGAGAAATCAAGAAGAGGAAAGGTGAACTAGGCTTGAACTTTTGGGTTTGTTGGTCATTTGAATGCAGCTCTTATTTATAGTAATGGTTTAAAATATGTCTATTTGCAGATTAAATTGTGAAATGATAGTCCATTCTTATGTACTGTATAGTCCAAATAATTATTGTGCATTGTATGTGTAGACTAACTTCAAGTGACTTTAGAAAGGATCCTGTTCTTATTAAGGATGGATGTGTTATTAGTTACCTATTTTGTTAGTAACTATGTTCAGTAGCTGCATGATCAAACTTAATTATTTGGTAAGGGATGGGGTCGGATAATGGCTAGCAGAAACATGCAAAACTTTCAAATTCAGATGTTTTCAGATGGGAATTGGCTATTTTGACCTCATAGAAAAGATTCTAACCTTGTTTCAATTTTTGGATCATTCAGATGCCAGGCTTGTCAAAATAGAAAAACAAACGTTCTATTTACTATTAGTATGATTCTTTTTGTATGCATTTCTGTTCTAGGAAAATTATAGACATGACCTGACCTAAAGTTTTTTCTAGTATTTCACAGTTTTGCGCAGATTTGGACCAATCTTTCTATGTTCACTGTAGAATGTTGGCCTGGAAAGGCTGTTCCTTATTTGATCTTGACAATTGTGGATAACTTACAAAACAGTTGATCTGAAGCTAAATTATGTTAATGGGCCTGGTACAAGAATTTAACAATTTCCTTTAATATTTATCTAATAGGAGTTTATCATAATTGTTTAGGTTGCTGCCACTTGAAGAATAAAGCCTATGTTGTAATTTCAGCTTTTTAAGGAAGAGGCAAATTTTTGTTTAGAAATGTAATGAGCTTTTATTTTCTGGTTGGTTAAATGGTTATGCCAGCAGGAAAGAGCAAAATTGGAATAAATTTGGCTCATATGTGATAAGCCAGGATTTTCCAGAATCTTTACTTATTCTGTATGAAGACATAATTAGATTGTATGTTAACTTTCACTTCAACTATTGACATGAAGAAACTATGATTTGGTCTGCTTTTGGCTTAATGCTTTGGGTGAATCCAGCTATTGTAGCTTAGCTTTGTATGCCATCAGAATATTATGGCTTGTTTAACAAGCTATAGTTAAAAAGTCCTGGCATAGCATAGTGTGTGATACAAAGGTCTGTGAAGTGTTCACTGTTACAGAGATGGCTGACTGAGGTCAAGATAGGACAAGATGTACTTTCTGAAGAATGTGGAATAACTGCTTAGAGATGTGGTAACTTTACTCCAATGAATAGAAAGCCAAAAGAGAAAATGTGTTGTAAAATTTAAACTGTTTTATAAGGAAATGTGATCCAGAAAGCACTATTGTATGATTTTCTCCTCTTCCTAGAAATTCTCCTATTATGTCATTTCCATAATAGCCAAAATCTTTTGTCACCTTGCATGCTGGAGTTATCTTAGGTCAGTATTGTTTTCAACTGAACTGTACTCGGTTATACAATTGGAACTGTCCTGATGATATGATTTTGGCACAGTCGAAATCTGCTTCTATTAAAATCAGAATTGTTGTACTACTGGATCCTGCTTCAAGAAAATAATTCTGTCTCTAATTGAACAGTTCATTTAATGAATGCTAGTAGGCAGACTTTTGTGCAGCAATTCTCTTCCACCAAAGAAAAGGGGTATTGGGAGTATGTTAATAGGCATCTTTTCTTCAGCAAATTACTAAAAGTATTTCATGATATTTATTAGAAAATTAGTTTAGCTGAAGATACAGAGAAAAGTTATATAAATAGAATAGAGCAATTATGAAAGTGGAGTAATTGCATTAGCCAAGGAAGTCTGCAGTTATCACCTATGCACAGGAACAGACTTAAACTGTTGACATAACAAGCCCACATGGTGTGGTGCTCACACGTTATCCTATAACCTCTTTTATCCTCCCTAAGCCATTTATTTTTACCCCACCTTCTTTCTGGGTCAAAGCTCATCAATCCAAATACTGCCTAAGGTTGTTAAATGGGAAAAGGGACACAGTGCTCCCTATGACATCAGTGTCATGCATGTTCCATATTAAAAAATGGATATCCTTATTTATTTGTTTGTTTGTTTGTTTGATGAATTTAGCCACCGCCCATCTCCCCCCAAAGGGGGGACTCTGGGCGATTTACAACAAATATAAAAACATTAAAATACTCTAATAAATATAAATACAAATATGACATAAACATAAATACAATATAAAATCCAGATGATGGTAGCAGTGGTATCATTCATGTATATCTAAAGGGGCCATTTAAGGTGCTAGCCATCTCCAGGGGTTATTACTTCCCTTCCCGCCCCAAGCGAGGTGGCAGAACCAGGTCTTCAATTGTTTTCGGAAGGCCACAAGAGATGGAATCTGTCTTACCTCTGGAGGAAGAGTCCTCCACTGTTTTATGTCCACAAAATTTGGTGTATTATGTTCCTGATCTCCCAGTCATAGCTAGGACAAGGGAATTATGCTGAGGTCTCGCACACTTTTTCTTCCTGTTGGGTTCTCCTATTTTTCTATGATTTAGCATCAGTACACACACAGCATCTGTATTAAATCTGGTTTTAAATCTGGCTTCAACTGAATCCTCTTATTGTACATTATGTATAACACTGGAAAATAAGGCAGTGTAGATCCTTCAAGGTAGGAAGTTAGGAACATGTACATGCACATGGGAGCATGGATGAAGCACCTCTTTTTAATTATAGCAGTTGATTTTTTTTTCAGACTAGCATAGCTGCTTTACATTTTACTTTCAATTGTACATGTGTGTGTGTAGTCAAACAAAATGCCCACATGAACAGCCAAGCAAAGTGGCCGTATAAGCATATGCAAGTAGAGATAGCTAGGAGCAGCTTCTTAAGCAGCTGCACAAGCCTGAAGAAGATGCTACTTTAATGAGTTGAAAAGAAGTGGTTTATAAGTATTTCCATGTATTCTAAAGTATATTTTCACAGTACTTATACACTCCTAGTAGAAAAAGCAATGCTATGCTACAATTGATAGTGAAGGAGGAGTGGGAAGGATGTGGAAATGATAAAATGAACAAACACAGAAAATTTGGTTCTTCTGACCAATACAGAACTAGGTATGTAATCCACGACTCATTTTTCTGTTCCAATTCAGCCACACACACGCACACACACCCATTCTATCCTTGTACTCTTTTCTGTCTGTGAGTTGCTGATGGTTGCCTGGTCCTCTTTTTTCAGCCTGGTTGGCTCATATCAGCTAGAAGTATGTTTTCAGGTCATGTAAGTGGAATTGAGGAGATGTGATCAGCTTTGGAATTCTTTCCATCTCTTCCCTATAATAGCCTTCCAGGTTGTGTTCGGCTGGGGTCAAAGCTAAGTTTGTTGATATTTCAGGAAGCTTGAGCTAGCAATAGAAACAGTTTGCTACGTAGCTAATAAGTGGGCTCTAAGATCTTCTGCTAATACTACTCACCTTCTATAACAAATCTATGCCCAGGTGTCTTTGCTGTCAGAGTCCTATGAGAAAATAGTTCACAAGCTAATGATGATCCGTATATTTAAAAGCATTGGCATTTTATTCTCCCTAGTTTTTAATTTGTTTCCAGATAGCTTAAAATGAATACTTTATTTCTCAGAATATCTGCTGTATAGATTTTGTTTCTCATATTGCTTGGTTAAAAGTTATTAGGAAGAATGGTGATTGGCTAATATGCCCTTCCTCCAGGCATGATTGCCAAAGTTGGAAGGTCAACTAAGTGTGTATACATATGTACCTCTTCCCCTCGTGGAAGAGATGTATATCATGGTAAATGTACTTAAAGGATATGAAGAAAAATCAACTTTGCCCAAGAATAAAACAATATGATTTAGTATCACAAAAATGTAATAATAATGATATGCGTTGAAAATGCATATCAAAAAATGATGGTTCTTTTCAAGTGTAGGCTTCAGTCATCACTGTATAATGTATCTTAATTATTCCATAATGAACACAGAAATGTAAGAATGTAGTGTAACATTGCATGCCAGTAAAAAAAACCTGCTATTGCTCATTTTATTAATGCCATAATTTCAAAATAATTTATGAAGATAGTATGGACATTGAACCTTTCTTGAGATGCATTCTAGTTTTATCAAAGAGTTGGTCTGCTGAAAGGGGAATTAAAGATATTGGCTCGAAATTCACAGCTATTACAGCCTTGATCACGGAATATAGGAAAATTTGTCCTCTTTTTACCTGTGAGGTACATAAAGAATATACTCTTTAGATACAATAAAATGTTTAGCCCAGATTTGCAGTGCCTGAACAAATTATTTGATAAAATCTGCAAATATATTAATAAAATGTCCTCCACTTGGAAGTAAAAAGAATGTTGCAAGTAGAAGCAAATGCATAGTTGTTTTCCTATTACAGTATGGAGAAATACCTCAAGAAGCCATTCTGTGTGAGAACAGCACTTTGAGGGAGAAAAAAAATCCTTCCTGCTGGTTCTGCACCTGCTCAGGTATAATTGTAAAGCATCTTCTGTTTACACTTTGAGGTCAGATGCAGACCTGAAACAAACCACTGAGTCTTACTTCTTACCCTCTTTCCCCTTCCTCATCTCTTTAAGTACAAAAGAATTCTTGTAGCAAAATTACACTTCAATACTTGTATGCAAAATTATTACTTTCCTAAACTTAATAGCTATTCTTGTCTGAATTCCTCCTCCGGAAGAAAAGGGATTCTGTGTTGTTACAGATGGTACAGACTGATAATTAGACAGCATTATCTTGAGGGAAAAAATCCACTTTGTATGGTAATGCTAATTATATTTAAAGGGATTTCTCAATGCATTTCTTATGCTTCTGTATTCAAATCTTAGTATCCATAGAATGCTTAGCTTCTTTTTAAAAAGTAGAATTAAATAATACATTTTTTTTAGATTCTCACATGGCATAAATCATGCAAAAAGTGTCATGTGTTGAGTGAAATTATTTTATGGAAGATAATATTTTTGGACTGGAGGTATATGCTCCAGATTGGATACAGACTGAATTAAAATTGGATTTCTTTGAATTCATTACGGTTAGTTGGTCATGGTATTTCATCACAATTGTCAGAAAATATATAGTATTCATACTTTGATATTTTATATTTTATATTAGTAAAATGCATAGTCTCCTATGGTGGAAAGTAAACAACAAAACATCCTGGAACAAGGAAATGGCAAACAGCTTCTGTATTGCTATCAAGAAGATGTCCATATCCATGTAGTCATCAGGAGTGGAGTTCAACTCAAAGGAACCTTTATCTTTTTAGTCTTACATTTCAAACAGGCAAAAATCATGTATATCATCAAAGGTGTAGTGAGCATATTACACAGGTCACTGCTTAGTCTTATATAAACAAAGTAGACTAACACAATCTAAGGATTTGTTACATTTCTAAAATCCATTTAATCATGCTGCAAAGACACAATGTCTTAATTACTTATTTAATATAATGGTTAAAACTCTATTCAGATAACATTTCTGTACTAGCTTTTCGTTAAAAGAAACCCTGTTATATGTATTTCATTTGCTGTGTTCCTTCAGTAGAAGAGAGACAACTCACATGTAAGAATTTATCCTATGTAGTATGATTGGTAAATTCTAAAGAAAATCCCATTTGTTTAGCTTGCTGAAAACTTTTTATTATGTCATGGTTCAGGAGCTTCGTACATGAAAAATGTTTGATGATTTTGTGGTTCTTGTTAACTGGTCATTAATTTTAGTGGCTATAGAATCTGGAAGCAATTATGTTAGATCTTTGTCTGCATTTGATACTACAAATGTGTTTTGGATTATTTTGCCTTCCAATTAAAATTATTTTAAGAATAAATAGCTTAAAATCTCTAGCTGATTTTTTATAGTGTTTATATGCTAATAAGTAGCTTCTTAAACACAATTTTTAAACATTGCTCACAAGTAAATCACAGTATCTACCTTGTTTAAATAAGGTTTTGATCTGGGAAATTACATTTTGTTTTGGGGTCCTGCCTAGGGGCCCATGAATGGTATGGATGGTGATATAGTTATCCAAATCAGTTTCCTGGTTTGGTGTCTGTTCATCCCCCATAGGGAATAAGTTATCCATTAGCTCCATTTGTATTACATTTAAATCCCCCTTCAAATTAATTTCATGGACATCTGTTACAACTTGTTCTTGTTTTACAACTTCATTAGAGCATATTCTGTCCAGTTTCTCAAGCAATTGATGCAATCTATCCAGTAACTTAACTGATAGATATTCAAAAGTTTGCACTAAGGATTTCTGCTCCATTTTCTTCATCTTCTGGCTCCCTATAATGTCCAACCGTGAAGGTCTCCTTATCATAAAAAAACCCAAAGCAGTTGCCATTTTCCCATGAGAAGGTATCTTCAATTAATCAAAACTACTAATTCCAAATCCCTCCGGCTCACTAATCCATTCTTAACTTTCCAAAATCCATATACTAAGCACCCTTTTGTTGCATGTGTGTTTATTCGTTCAGTCACTTCCGACTCTTTGTGACTTCATGGACCAGCCTGTGCCAGAGCTTCCTGTCGGTCACCGCCACCCCCAGCTCCCCCAAGGTTGAGTCCATCACCTCAAGAATATCATCCATCCATCTTGCCCTTGGTCGGCCCCTCTTCCTTTTTCCTTCCACTTTCCCTAGCGTCATCATCTTCTCCAGGGTATCCTGTCTTCTCATTATGTGGCCAAAGTACTTCAGTTTTGCCTTTAATATCATTCCCTCAAGTGAGCAGTCTGGCTTTATTTCCTGGAGTATGGACTGGTTTGATCTTCTTGCAGTCCAAGGCACTCTCAGAATTTTCCTCCAACACCACATAGTCCAAGAAAATCATATATTTTCAAAATGCTTAAAATCAAATTTAGACCATTGTCTTTTAAGGAGTTAGAAACTTTCCTGATGAATACAGTAAAACCTTGCCATCCAAAGGGTCTTAATCTCTCCAATATACAAGAAATAAATCACTTTTTTGGATTGATTTTTTTTTTTAAGATATAAAGCTCAGTTGAGGTTAATGTCCATAAAGCTGCTTTGTGAGTGTGAACTTGATATAATCCTGACTCCTAGCCACTCCACTCATAAGCTGACCGTAAAACAGCAGTTTCCACGGTCTACTCATGAGTAGCAGCTGTCCAGAGTCAAATGGATGATCTCAGCAATCTCTCCTTTGTTCTGGAGAGATTACACTGGCCCGGATCCAGTGGTGATTTCCCTCACAAAAGCTGTCTTGCAAGCCAGCAAGACCATCAGCTCGCCTGTGGCTCTCACAGGAAGTATCCTCCTTCATTTTTATCCCTGTAATTCAAGCAGCATAAAATAAACCTTGTTTCCAGACAGAAAGCTGAAGGCCAGGGTGGGAGAAAGGAAAAGATACAAAACCTTTCTACTTCATTTCTAGTAAAGATATTTTTTCAGAGCTCTTATATGAAAAAAACCAACAAAACCAAAACAGACCAATGGGGAGAACCCATTTTAAAACAAAAGCTGATTCATTCAAAATATGGGTGCCATTATAGTAGTCTTACCAATCCAAATGTGTTGGACTGTGACTCCCATACTTCCTAGATAACAAAAGAAGTGGAAGAGTTCGAATTAGATACAAATGTATAGACATGTCCTATTATAGTCTTTTCACCCTTGTTTATTCTCTGGAACAGATGAACAGAGAGTATGTGACACTTTCCCAGTACTCTTAGGTTGCTCTCTGCTAAAAGTCTCAATCAGTCCTTAATTGTAGGAAAGGATGTACAACCTGACCTTTTAAATAGTATGCTTCACTACTAGAAAAATTGGACTTTTTAGGGAATGTGGGAATAGGTTATCTGGGTGCATTTCCATCCTATTCACAAATTAAATCCCCAATATAAAGTGACCTCTAAAATGACGTTTTAGTACATTTAGGAAGGACTGAGTTGTGTGAAATGGCTTTAATGTTATTTAAACCGATTTGACAAGATGTATATAATGTTCTGTATTTTTGAACTTTGATTAATATCTAATAAAATTCATAGCCTTCTGAAGGACTTGCAGACATAAAAGAATATTGTGTTCTGCTGATAAGGACAATGAACATATCTTATAACTCTTTTGACTATCTGATTGCCTTAAGACCGCTGATAAGAGGTGGTGTTGGCCTTTCATTTGGTACTTACTTCTGTTGACTTGATAATATTTTATTCTGATATTAATCCAAAATGTAACCTAGATATTTATATTTATATTTTTATTCTTTTAATATTGATGATTTTATGTGGTCAGGTTTTAAGGTGAATTTTATTGTAAACCGCCAGAGTCCCCCTTTTAGGGGGAGATGGGCGGTGATAGAAATGTGAATAATAAATAAATAAATAGTGGGTCTATAAAAAAGAGCTGTATCAGAATTAAGCATGTATAATGTATAATTAGCCAAACAATTCAATAAAAAGTATACAAAAATAAAAAAAATAAGCTTTATCGATTATACCTTTTGTTCAAATTTTGTTAGTTAGTTATTTAATTTTGTTTTTTTTATTATTGCTGATGCTTTAAATTGTTGTTTACTACCAAGAGTCATATACTGAGATAGGCGGTGATATACATCTTTTGAATAAATAAATTTTAACTTGTGGTAGTTACTAGTATCACATAGCGCCCAGCTCCTTCAGGATTCATATACTATATATGAATTTAAACTGCCCTAATATTCCTTGTGAACCTTTCCTTTTATATAATCTTATCAACATCACAAAGCTTGCATGGTTTGGATGTAACATGTATTGTTGCATTCAACAGTGCCAGTTTATCTGCAATGCAGATATTCTTTTGAAATAATAGGAGAAAATATTAAGTTATAGTTCACTATTATGAGAATGAGCTGAAGCAAGGCAAATTTCTGTTTCTCTTCTGTGTTTCTGAGAAAAAGAAAGTGTTACGTTTTAAATTAATCACAGTTTAGTACAAGGGCAGGCTACCTGCCGCCCTTAGATTAAGGAGTTGGCCTAATTTCACAAGGTCTGTGCAAGCAGTTAATTCAGACCACTGGCAACAGTTGTTTCTCCCTTTCCTGCAACATACTGCTTGGGAGTGACAAATGACAGTGTTAGGAAGAGAAACAGAATGTAGATGAGAGCTGTAAAAGAGAAGGAAAAGTATATCAGAAAATGTCAAAAAGAGAAAGAAAAAAGTACCAGAAAATGGGTATGCCTACCCATTTCTTGTTTAGCTCCATCCAACATACATTTTTGTCATAACATACCTTGATAAATACCAGGTTGCTTATCCTTATTTACTGCATTATATAACTCTGACAAATAGTATAAAAAAGCTGATTTTATCACTCATTGTTTTAAGTTGGCTGTCTTCACTGTCCATATAATTAAAATTAACCGCAGTTTGTATGGCAGAGTAATTGGTAGCTAATGTAAAATGGAAATGAAAGCTTCTCACCTTTGTGGTCACACCAAAGGGGAAGGGCAAAAGAATACAAACTTAAGACTCATTTTGATTCCCTTCTATAATGCAAAACAATGCAGTAGCTCCCGCCCTATGGAACACGCTGCCCCCGGAGGTGAGGTTGGCCCCATCGCTTCTGGCCTTCCAGAGGAACCTGAAGACCTGGCTCTGCTGTCTCGCTTGGGGAGATGAAGGGAGTAGCTCCGATTGGGGATGGCTGGCATCCTAGAGCGCTCCTCACCTACATGAACTGTGTTAGATCTTGCCACTTGGACTTTATTTTTACTCTTATCTTTATAGTTATTTATTAATGGTGTTTATATTTTTGTACCTTGCATTGTATTTTATATTTATTGTTTGTATTGATTACTTTTGTTGTAAACCACCCAGAGTCCCTCTGGTGGGAGGAGATGGGCAGTACAAATTTGATAAATAAATAAATTACAGGTCCTAACATGGTACCCATGGACAGTTCCCAAGATACTTACCAGGCTTCAAACCTCCAAGCTTGCACCATTTAATTTCCCCCTCTTTTACTGGTGCTTGGTTTAATTAATTGAAACCTCACTCAGCGATATGGAGAGTTAAATACAGATTGTGTTCTAAACAGAAATATGAGTAATAAAAAGGCAACCATGGATTTAGCAAAATAAGCTCACCTGGGTAGTGTTCCATGTAAAATAGCTTAAAATAATTTAACCTTGTCCAGTGACAGTATGTGGATTGTGGTTATTAATGGTGCTATACATTTAATAAAGGAAAAAGGCTATTCTTGGTCTAGATACTTACCATGCTGTAACATAGCACTTTATTTATCAAAAGAACTATTGATCAAATCTAGTATGTCAAAGCACACTGCCTGGTTTTACTGTAGGCAGGAAGTGATCTTTGTGAAAAGTGCCCACCATTTTATTAGTCTATCATAAGCAAAACTAGAGAACAGCTGTTGAAATGTCTTGTATCAAATGGGCAACAAAGTATTTGGCACAAGCTACAGGATGTGAATGTTAAATGATAATGCAGATGAACATCTGATCTGAATATATCCATGTCATCAGCAAGAAGTCTGCAAGCCTTCTAGAGTGCAATGATAGTGGCCTTAGAAAAATACTGAAAATGAGTTGAATGAGAATGATGTTGGATGAGAATGATGTTGATACTAAACTTCTATCCATGTCTTAACCTGTGAATCAGTAATAGGATCCCAACTTTTTCAACTTCCAGTTGTGCCATGGCTACTGGTGTCTAGTCAGCAGAAGGGAATACTAAGTTCTCTGAAGTTATATGTACCATCTAAATGTCCATTGAAAATGCAAAACTACAATGGAAGAAGACATAAATCTTCTCCCTTTCCTTGCATTTGTTTAATCCTTGGACAGAACCTGTGCAAAATTTAAGCAATGTATAATAAATTTATATTACCAAACAAACTACAGTTGTTCTAGCTGCAAACCCAGCTTGGAATTTATCTGATATAGTAACTTTAATTAAGTTACTATAATGAACAGAGTTCCTAGGAGCTAACCTTATTGGATACGTGGGGATTTATTTCTAAGTATATGTAGTCCTCATTTAGCAACCACAATTGGGACTGGCAATTCTGTCACTAAGTGAAATGTTTAAGTGGGAAATCATGTGACCATGACTGTGCTCTCCTTTTCCCCACTCCCCTTCCCTTTGGAATGCTTACCTCAGCAGCACTGGGATAGCTGACTCACAACTGACAAGACTAATCAGTTTCACACTTTAGGCTTTTGTTTGCCTCCTAACCACTCTCCAGCCCTTTGCAATGCTCACCCTGGCACTGGGATAATTAAAAAAGGGAATTAATATTGTATTTACATTCATAGGAAAGGAAGGGATTACAAGAGAGTAAGCAGGCACAAGTGGAGAATACATAGCAAGAGCAGTGTGCCAGCACAGGTAGCTGCAAATGTGCTATGCAAGCAGCCCAGTGTATTCCCCATTGTGTGCCTGCTTACTCTCTTGTAATCCCTTTCTCTCCACTCTGCAAAGAGGGGGGAACAAGTCAATTGTTCTCCAAACTTGTAATGATTGCCTACTCCAAAATACTCAATCTCACAAGCCCGAGCTTAAAGATAACTGATTTATTTAAAGGAATAGTATGCAAATACAGAGAAAGCTGAGAATGAGCAAAAGTGCGCGAAATACAAACCAAATACTCTCGCTTCAAACCCAATCCCGCCCCTTGCCCCACCATGGCAACCACACCCTCCCAGGTGTTAGCAACCGTCCCACATTGGCCTGGGAAAGTGACCTTGAACACATGTCATAACCCAAACACACATTCCAGCCGAGCAGCATAGAGATTACAGCTCGACACGGCTGAAATTCCCCTCCCCACAAATGACAAACACGGAACAAGAAAGTGACATGAGAAACGTTACGATGGATTCAAACCATTGAAACAAGGAACATGACAAAACTCTCTTCTCTTGGGGGGGGGGAAGTGATTTATGTAGGCAATCTTTCCTGTGCCTGACTTGTTCCCCCCTCTTCGAAGAGTGGAGAGAAAGGAATTACAAGAGAGTAAGCAGGCACACAATGGGGAATACACTGAGCTATTTGTGTAGTATACTAGCACATGCTTTTGACATGTATTCCCCATTGAAGATGTTTTATAGAACACTTTGATGTTGCGTGTAAAAGTGATGAATTCACCTAAACACATACTGTTTTGTACTTTAGTACTTATTTTATGTCTTTATTTTATCTAACACTATCTCATCTCACTATTTTGTCTTTTTTATTTTACTATATTTTGTCTTTATTTTATCTTGCCTTTATCTTATTTTACTTTATCTTATCTCATGTTATTTGTCTTATTGTGGCTGATGCCCATTGTTTTGATATAACCAATTGACTAATCAATACATTTATACTACTGCTGACTATATCCTGAATAACAATAGCTGCCTGGTTCATGCAGTTAGAAAGACCAAGAAAAAGTTTTTAAAAAATCTGTTTCCATATAAAGAATATTAAGAGTTAATCAGTTAAAGGGACTGTGAAAATGCACCATATGAACATTCTGATATCTAGGTCAGAAGTGTCTAACTACTGTATGTCTGTTCAAAAGAAATATGCAGTTCTTTAAAACATGAGTTGTGAAATTGTGCTAAGCAATATGTATCATATGCCTCTGCCTGGACCTGCATTAAAATGGATCTGGATTCTGTATAATGAGACCTGAATCACTGGAACCAAAACAGACATTTTTTTTTCCTTAGCAATAACTGATTCTTGTGATCCCTTATAGACTATGACTGCTTTCTCATTAGATTCTAATGAGAACATAGCAAAAAATGATTGGTGACTTAGGGCCTATGGGATGCTTTTTCTGTTCATATCTTTGCTATCAAAAGCTCCAGTGGACTGTTACACAGTTTTCAGCAAACACATAAATCTCTTTCGATAACAACTCATTCTTAATTTCTTCTGTGTATCCTCTTTTCCCACCTGTCCTTTTCTTTTATAATTGGAATTGGTCTATTTCAGTAAAGGCAGTTTATCAGACAAGGCTATTTTATCCTTAATGTGGCAGTCGTTAAACACTGTTGAACTCAGTGGGTTTTCTTCTGCATGGTATGTGAGCAATTGTGTGGCAATATCCTTTCAGAGTCTAAGCTGAGGAAATGTAGCTGCATGTTTTGACAGATAAGGTATGAAAAGCAAACAATTGTAAGGAAGTGACATCTCTCTACAGAAAATAGATGATTATCTAAAGAAACAAAATTTACCAATGATTACAGAGGAACAGAGGCATATTATGAACAGACCTATAACAATAAGGGAAGTTTCTGAAGCCATAAAAAAGATTAAACTAGGAAAGGTGCCTGGACCAGATAAATTATCAGGTTTTTATTATAAATGTTTTGAGGATGAACTTTTACAACCTTTACAAAACACGAATTTTATCCTACAGGGAAGCCAATATAACATTGATACCCAAAAAGGAACAAAATTTGACTTTAACAAGAAACTATAAGCCAATATCATTATTGAATAATGACTACAAGTTGTTCACAACAATTCTACCTGATAGACTGAAAATAATTTTGCAAGAATTTATTCATGAGGATCAATGAATAAATTTAACTAAAAGTTAAAGGACAATGTTGGAAATGTGTTGGATGTTTTGGAATATTTGGAGCAGCATAATGAAAAACAAACCGCATTGATCTTCTTAGATGCAGAGAAGGCCTTTTACAATTTGAACTGGGCTTTCTTGTTCAAGGTTTTAGAAGATACGAATTTTGAAGAGAATTTTATAAAATGGGTAAGATCAATCTACACTTCACAGAATGCACACATAATCGTTAATGGAGATATAACAAAACCCTGTGAGATACAAAAAAGAACAAGACAAGGATGCCCACTGTCTCGTCTCTTTTGTTTCTTTTGCATACTGAAATACTCAATGGAGATATAGGACAAGATAAGAGGATTGTGGGAGTAAAGATTTAAAAAAAAACTTAAAAGTCAAGGGCTTTTGCAGATGACTTGGTGTTGGTTCTGGAGTATCCTTTAAAGGGAATATTGAAATATTACTGGGCAAATTAAAAGAATTTGGTGCATTAGCAAGATTCAAGATTAATAAACAGAAGACAAAGATGTTAACAAAAATGTGAAAATAGATGATAAAACAGAATTGGTGAATAAAACACAAATGGCTAACTTATCATGAGAATGTTGTCAAGGGGAATGTAAAATAAAATCAAGAGAACTGGTGGCAGAGGGATATGGTTCTCTTTATTTACAGTTATTAAATTTAAAATAGACAAAATAACTTATGGTTTTGAACACTGTAAGACTTGAGTTTGAAATAGAATTGTGTGCAAATGATGAACATGTAATTGCTAAAATGTATAAACTTTTATTGAATTTGAAACAGAAGAACAAGTGAAAGAATGTATGATAAAGTGATTCCATCTCCTCTCAAACGAACTCTCCCCACAACAGCATTTTGTTCCATGCACACAATTCAGGTGCACACTAACTTGAAACATTTGTTCTGTACTCAAAAGTTGAGCATAGAACAATTTGCACATCTTTACCAGGAGCATAATAAATATAAGATACTTTTTAATTAGATTCTCCAGGGAATACAGTATATATTTGTATATTCTGCTGCCTTACAAAAAAGGAAGAATACTTGTACTGTGGAGTTATTTTCATGGTAAATGATCTTTCTCTTTTTTTCTTTTTTAGTATTAAGTGTTTGTTTCTGTTTCTTATTTTAAAAAGTGTAGCATACAGTAATCAAAATTCTTGAAAAGTATTTAGATGAGTACTTGCCAGAATTGAAAACAGATTCTTAAGAATGAAATCAGCACTTTGCTTTAAATGGCATCAAGTCTTAACATTAGTTAGTTTATATGAATCCCAGTATTACTTATTTATAGAATATGGTTTTTTTAAAAATAATGTTTTTACATGCTAAATTCAACTTGTAAAGATTTCATTGACGGAGGGGGGTTCAGGAAAAATATGAGATACTGTATTTATACATGGACTTCACCAGATGGACAACACCGAAATCAGATTGATTACATCCTTTGCAGCCAAAGGTGGCGGACATCTGTACAGTTGGTAAAAACAAGACCTGGAGCTGACTGTAGTTCAGATCACAAACTACTTCTTGCACAATTTAGGATCAGACTCAAGAGATTAGGGAAGACCCACAGATCAGCTCACTAATATTCCTAAGGAATATGCAGTGGAGGTGAAGAATAGATTTAAGGGACTGGACATAGTGGATAGGGTCCCGGAAGAACTATGCACAGAAGTTTGCAACACTGTTCAAGAGGCGGCAACAAAATACATCCCAAAGAAAGAGAAAACCAAGAAGGCAAAATGGCTGTCTGCTGAGACACTAGAAGTAGCGCAAGAAAGAAGGAAACCAAAAGGCAACAGTGATAGGGGGAGATATGCCCAATTAAATGCAAAATTCCAGAGGTTAGCCAGAAGAGATAAGGAATTATTTTTAAAGAAGCAACGTGCGGAAGTGGAAGAAGACAATAGAATAGGAAGGACAAGAGACCTCTTCCAGAAAATTAGAAACATTGGAGGTAAATTCCAGGCCAAAATGGGTATGATCAAAGACAAAGATGGCAAGGACCTAACAGAAGAAGAAGAGATCAAGTTAAGGTGGCAAGAATATACGGAAGACCTGTATAGGAAGGATAACAATATCGGGATAGCTTTGACGGTGTGGTCAGTGAGCTAGAGCCAGACATCCTGAAGAGTGAGGTTGAATGGGCCTTAAGAAGCATTGCTAATAACAAGGCAGCAGGAGACGACGGCATCCCAGCTGAACTGTTCAAAATCTTGAAAGATGATGCTGTCAAGGTAATGCATGCTATATGCCAGCAAATTTGGAAAACACAGGAATGGCCATCAGATTGGAAAAAATCAACTTATATCCCCATACCAAAAAAGGGAAACACTAAAGCATGTTCAAACTATCGAACAGTGGCACTCATTTCACATGCCAGTAAGATAATGCTCAAGATCCTGCAAGGTAGACTGAAGCAATTCACGGAGTGAGAATTGCCAGATGTACAAGCTGGGTTTAGAAAAGGCAGAGGAACTAGGGACCAAATTGCCAGTATCCACTGGATAATGGAAAAAGCCAGGGAGTTACAGAAAAAACATCTATTTCTGTTTTATTGACTATTCTAAAGCCTTTGACTGTGTGGACAATAACACATTGTGGCAAGTTCTTAGTGGTATGGGGATACCAAGTCATCTTGTCTGCCTCCTGAAGAATCTGTATAACGACCAAGTAGCAACAGTAAGAACAGACCACGGAACAACGGACTGGTTTAAGATTGGGAAAGGAGTACGGCAGGTCAGTATACTCTCACCCTACCTATTCAACTTGTACGCAGAACACATCATGCGACATGCTGGCTTGAGGAATCCAAGGTTAAAATCTCTGGAAGAAACATGAACAATCTCAGATATGCAGATGATACCACTTTGATGGCTGAAAGTGAAGAGGAACTGAGGAGCCTTATGATGAAGGTGAAAGAAGAAAGTGCAAAAGCTGGCTTGCAGCTAAATGTCAAAAAAACCAAGATTATGGCAACCAGCTTGATTGATAACTGGCAAATAGAGGGAGAAAACTTAGAGGCAGTGAAAGACTTTGCGAAGATTACTGCAGATGCTGACTGCAGTCAGGAAATCAGAAGACACTTAATCCTTGGGAGAAGAGCAATGACAAATCTTGATATAATAGTTAAGAGCAGAGACATCACACTGACAATAAGGTCCACATAGTTAAAGGAGTGGTGTTCCCTGTAGTAATATATGGCTGTGAGAGCTGGACCATAAGGAAGGTTGAGAGAAGGAAGATAGATGCTTTTGAACTGTGGTGTTGGAGGAAAATTCTGAGAGTGCCTTGGACTGCAAGAAGATCAAACCAGTCCATCCTCCAGGAAATAAAGCCAGACTGCTCACTTGAGGGAATGATATTAAAGGCAAAACTGAAATACTTTGGCCACATCATGAGAAGACAGGACACCCTGGAGAAGATGCTGATGCTAGGGAGAGTGAAAGGCAAAAGGAAGAGGGGTCGACCAAGGGCAAGGTGGATAGATGATATTCTAGAGGTGATGGAGTCGACCTTGGGTGGCGTTAACCGACAGGAAACTCTGGCATGGGCTGGTCCATGAAGTCACAAAGAGTCGAAAGCAACTGAAAAACCACAAAAAAACCCCTATATTGGTGTTTACTTGTACTGGCTGCATTCATTGGTCACAAACACTAAGCTAGGTCTTTTGATTATGGTTAATGGAGGAAGCCATAATTGCTTGGTTTGCAAAAAGTATTAAGCATGAATGGCTTTCATAGTGAAATAAACCATGTTTTGTCTTAGTCTCATGTATGAACTAGGTTATTTTCTGGCTGGTTTTACACATTGTTCTGAGTCATAATGCAGTTGGGGTTGTTTTTTGTCTTGGATTAGAAACTTGTGTGAACCCAACCATTGTGACTTGCAATGGTTATTTTATTCTGTATGTACACCAAAGATTTTTGGTTTGGTTCTTTGGAACACTGCTTTTAGTTTATCATTTATCTGGGTTGCAAAGAGTATCTTCATTTGCATACAACATAATTTATTTATATCTTGTATTGCTATCGTCTTTTGTATTCATGTGTAAAATCTTTGAAAATCCATTTAACAAGTCATCTGGAGGCAAAGATTTGACTTTTTCTTGCTGCTGCTGCACAGGAAACAAGTGATATTATGTACTTTTGCTAATTTGATAGGGTTATGTACATAGCTAAACTCTTTTAAAGCAGCATTCTAGATGGTTTGCAGGCAGAATACAAACCAGTTCTTTATTAACAAATAAGATATAAATTTGCATAATCATTAATTTAAACAGTCTGTTCTGTAATGGAATTGCTATCTTTAGCAATCTTGCTCAAGGGAATAAGATACAAAATTCCTGCATCATATATAATTCTTCAGCTAGGACAGATATGAATACATCCATTGTTCTCTAATTTATATATCTTGTTCAAATAACCTTTATCTTTTTGCTAGATTTTTTTAAACATATTTTCTAGTTAATGTAATGTTTGAGGAAATTGGTATGTAGCTCACTTATGCTGAAAGTATAAATAAGCAGGTACGAATGAGGCTATAAAATTCATTGGCAATTACTTTCAACTAAACATGTGTAGGATTATCAGACCACAATATTACACATCTTAGAAGGAAGCTATAACAATTATAAGGGTACATATTTTTCAATTGATTTGGATGTTAATCATCAAATAATCATGACTTGACAGCTAAATAGTTAATTCTTATAACAGCAGTATCATTTTTCTTCTGGTTAATTGAATTATTAAGACAAGACATGAACACACAGAGATTCTTTCATAGTACTAAGAACTGGCTGGCATCCCCTAATTAAGTATTCAGTATATTTAGTGTTCCACATTAATTATTAGTTGTGTACAGTTTAATGTTTGTCATGTGATTATCTAGATACAATTAATGGACATTTTAAATTGTGCAGAAAAGTGTAGATTACAATACTGATTAATAAATGTGCAAATATGTCCTTACGTGACACTTATAGGCCAGTTAATTAATTTTCTATATTTATAGGTGTTGATAACAGATAACACTATTAAAACATTTCAGTTTTAATTTAGTTGCAGCATGAAACAGCATTTCTCTATCAACATTTCCTTGCCATGCCGAAAATAATATGTTAGCCGCTGCCTTTAAAGGGGGCCTGAATGTAATTTAACTCTGTAAATTGAAATGTTTTGTCATGGGCATATCACCTCTAATTTATGTACTGAACTTGCTATTCCCTTACTTTGAAGTGATCGTGGGTATCACCCTTCACATTATTAATTTTTTTATAATAGTTTAGCGGGCCTCCTCCCATTTGATTTCCCCACAGAACCACATGTGTAGACTTCCTGATTTAGTTGTATTTATCACATATGCCCTTGTATATTTAGGGTGTCTGGATGTGTTAATTTGGTATTTCCTGGAATTTAGTCTTTGATATTATGTATGTGTGAGAAAGTAGTGACATCAGGTATTTTAGTGCTTTCCACCGATATATAATTATTTATCACTAGTGATTGTGTCATTGTGTATATAAGATAAAAACTTATGTGTCCCGGATTGTGTCCCGTTGCTCACTGTGTATATAAGATAAAAACTTAGGTGGGCCTTTTCTTTTTAAAAAATACATTTTTTAAAAAAATAAAGTAATATTTTAATGATTGTTTTATGCAATTTTGACATAGATCCAGATCTAATGGCACATATCCATTTTGTTGTTAATTCGTTTAGTCGCTTCCGACTCTTCGTGACTTCATGGACCAGCCCATGCCAGAGCTTCCTGTCAGTCCCCCCAGCTCCCCCAGGGACGAGTCCGTCACCTCTAGAATTTCATCCATCCACCTTGCCCTTGGTCGGCCCCTCTTCCTTTTGCCCTCCACTCTCCCTAGCATCAGCACCTTCTCCAGGGTGTCCTGTCTTCTCATTATGTGGCCAAAGTATTTCAGTTTTGCCTTTAATATCGTTCCCTCAAGTGAGCAGTCTGGCTTTATTTCCTGGAGTATGGACTGGTTTGATCTTCCTGCAGTCCAAGGCACTCTCAGAATTTTCCTCCAACACCACAGTTCAAAAGCATCGATCTTCCTTCGCTCAGCCTTCCTTATAGTCCAGCTCTCACAGCCATATGTTACTACCGGGAACACCATTGCTTTAACTATGCGGACCTTTGTTGTCAGTGTGATGTCTCTGCTCTTAACTATTTTATTGAGATTTGTTATTGCTCTTCTCCCAAGGATTAAGCGTCTTCTGATTTCCTGACTGCAGTCAGCATCTGCAGTAATCTTCGCACCTAGAAATACGAAGTCTTTCACTGCTTCTACATTTCCTCCCTCTATTTGCCAGTTATCAATCAAGCTGGTTGCCATAATCTGGGTTTTTTTGAGGTTTAGCTGCAAGCCAGCTTTTGCACTTTCTTCTTTCACCTTCATCATAAGGCTCCTCAGTTCCTCTTCACTTTCAGCCATCAAAGTGGTATCATCTGCATATCTGAGATTGTTCATGTTTCTTCCAGAGATTTTAACTCCAGCCTTGGATTCCTCAAGCCCAGCATGTCGCATGATGTATTCTGCGTACAAGTTGAATAGGTAGGGTGAGAGTATACAGCCCTGCCGTACTCCTTTCCCAATCTTAAACCAGTCCGTTGTTCCGTGGTCTGTTCTTACTGTTGCTACTTGGTCGTTATACAGATTCTTCAGGAGCCATACAAGATGACTTGGTATCCCCATGCCACTAAGAACTTGCCACAATTTGTTATGGTCCACACAGTCAAAGGCTTTAGAATAGTCAATAAAACAGAAATAAATGTTTTTCTGAAACTCCCTGGCTTTTTCCATTATCCAGCGGATACTGGCAATTTGGTCCCTAGTTCCTCTGCCTTGTACATCTGGCAATTCTTGTACATCTGGCAATTCTCGCTCCATGAACTGCTGAAGTCTACCTTGCAGGATCTTGAGCATTACCTTACTGGCATGTGAGATGAGTGCCACTGTTCGATAGTTTGAACATTCTTTACTGTTTGCCTTTTTTGGCATGGGGATATAAGTTGATTTTTTCCAGTCTGATGGCCTTGTGTTTTCCAAAATTGCTGGCATATAGCATGAATTACCATGACAGCAGCATCATGCAAGATTTTGAACAGTTCAGCTGGGATGCCGTCGTCTCCTGCTGCCTTGTTATTAGCAATGCTTCTTAAGGCCCATTCAACCTCACTCTTCAGGATGTCTGGCTCTAGCTCACTGACCACACCGTCAAAGCTATCCCTGATATTGTTATCCTTCCTATACAGGTCTTCCGTATATTCTTGCCACCTTGTCTTGATCTCTTCTTCTTCTGTTAGTTCCTTGCCATCTTTGTCTTTGATCATACCCATTTTGGCCTGGAATTTACCTCCAATGTTTCTAATTTTCTGGAAGAGGTCTCTTGTCCTTCCTATTCTATTGTCTTCTTCCACTTCCGCACATTGTTTGTCTAAAAATAATTCCTTATCTCTTCTGGCTAACCTCTGGAATTTGCAACCTTTGCATTTAATTGGGCATTTCTCCCCCTATCGCTGTTGCCTTTTGGTTTCCTTCTTTCTTGCGCTACTTCTAGTGTCTCAGCAGACAGCCATTTTGCCTTCTTGGTTTTCTCTTTCTTTGGGATGTATTTTGTTGCCGCCTCCTGAACAATGTTGCGAACTTCTGTCCATAGTTCTTCCAGGACCCTATCTACTAAGTCCAGTCCCTTAAATCTATTCTTCACCTCCACTGCATATTGCTTAGGAATATTAGTGAGCTCATATCTAGCTGATCTGTGGGTCTTCCCTAATCTCTTTAGTCTGATCCTAAATTGTGCAATAAGAAGTTCGTGATCTGAACTACAGTCAGCTCCAGGTCTTGTTTTTACTGACTGTGTAGATGTCCACCACCTTTGCCTGCAAAGGATGTAGTCAATCTGATTTCGGTGTTGTCCATCTGGGGAAGTCCTTGTATAAAGCCGTCTCTTAGGTTGTTGGAAGAGAGTGTTTGTTACTCAGAGTGACTTGTCTTGGCAAAATTCTATCAGCCTATGTCCTGCTTCATTTTGCTCTCCCAGGCCATGCTTACCTGTAATTCCAGGTGTCATTTGACTGCCCACCTTAGCATTCCAGTCTCCTGTGATGAAAATAACATCTCTCTTAGGCATGTTATCCAGTAGGTGCTGCAGATCCTCATAGAACTGCTCTACTTCAGCTTCTTCAGTATCTGTGGTTGGGCCGTATATTTGGATCACTGTGCTGTTAGATGGCTTGCCCTGAAGTTGAATTGAGATCATTCTATCATTTTTTGGATTGTATCCAAGCACTGCTTTAGCCACTTTACTATTAAATATGAAGGCTGCTCCATTTTTTCTGTGGTCCTCTTGTCCACAGTAGTAGATCTGGTGGTCATTTGATGTGAAGTGGCCCATTCCAGTCCATTTCAATTCACTGATGCCCAAAATGTCTATCTTTAATCTTGACATCTCACCAATAACCACATCCAATTTTCCCTGGCTCATAGATCTTACATTCCAGGTTCCAATGGTATGTTGATCCTTAGAACATCGGATTTGTTGTTCACCACAAGCACCGTCAGCCGCTAGCCGTCCTTTTGGCTTTGAGCTAGCTGCGTCATCATGTCTGGGGCTAGTTGAACTCATCCTCTGTTTCTCCCCAGTAGCATTTTGACCATCTTCCGACCTGGGGGTCTCATCTTCCGATGGTATACCGACATATCTTTGGTTGTACTGATCCATTTAGTTTTCACGGCAAGAATACTGGGGTGGGTTGCCATTACCTTCCCCAGGGATCGCATTTAGTCTTACCTCTCTGTCATGACCTTCCCGTCTTGGGTGGCCCTTCACGGTTTAGCTCATGGCATCATTGAGGTGCTCAAGCTCCAGCACCACGACAAGGTAACGATCCTTTGCTGAAGACATATCCATTACTTTCAATATATCTACTGTATTACTGGGTACAAGACCAAATGTGACTTGTTAGGCAGGTGCCTTCTGAATGTTGTAAGATATAATCTGAATAAGCTCTAGATAGTATAGCTACCAGTCGTGGAATATATTGGAGACCAAAATATCTGAAATGTATGAAGCTGCTCTATGGGGATACAGTCTATCTTTTTCAGCAGCTTTTAATACTAGGCATTTGAGATAGCATAGGGATAATATTGAAATAGCCTGCTTATGCTTTGCATTTATTTATCTGGCACATTTATATAGCCGCCCATCTCAGTGAATATGACTCTTTGCAGCATACAACCAACAGTTAAACTAATATCATAACTATTAAAACACTTTAAAAAATAAAAACAAGATAAATAAAATAATAGAAACAAGATTGTGGGAAAACACCCATCTTAACTGGAGAGCCAGTTTGGTCTAGTGGTTAAGGTGCTGGGCTAGAAACCAGGAGTCTGTTAGTTCTAGTCCTGCCTTAGGCATGAAACCCAGCTGGGTGACCTTGGGCCAGTCACTTTCTCTCAGTCCAACTTGGTGCAATGTAGACTTGCCTCCTCATGGTGCACCCTGGGCAACGTGACTTGTCACGGCTAAATAGTCTACACATTTGGCTGCTGGACTTCACAAGGATTTCCCAGCAAGAAAAAAAGCAGCATGAACACCAAACTGCTATGCCATATGTTTGTTTGTTTGTTTGTTTGTTTATACACACACACACACAATTCAACCAATCTTCAGGCTGCTCATGGGATCCTCAAGGTTTCTGGAAGAGCCATGTTTTCAGAGCCTTCTGAAAAGCTAACAGGGATGGGGCTAACCTCACATTGGGTTTCAGTTTTGGAGAACCATTCTTGAGGTCAACTAGGTTGTCAGGCATGAGAGGTCCTTTTCTCCAGCAGTCCCGTACTTAATGTCTTTTTTGGTGGTATAAATATGGCCCCTTCTGAATAGGATTCAGGGGTGCATTGAAGACATTTGTTGAAGTTGTTTTTTAAAAATAAATTCTGTGGACTTAATGATTTTATTGATTTAAATAGTGGGGCTGTGAAAATCTGTTTTAAAAGGTGTTTTTTAAGTTGTGAGAATGTGTGAAGCACCTCTTCATGTAATGAAAGCAACTATCTCTCTTATTGCTGAGTTGAAGGAAACTGAGTTACGCCGCTGTTGCTATTTACTATTATCCACTGTGGTCTAATGTGTTGTGCTGATTCAGGTGTTAGACTAGAATTGGGAAATCCAGGTTCACTGCATAACTTTGGGCCAATCACCCTCTAAGCCTAGCCCACCTCGTAGGATGGCTGCTGAATGGGGAAAATGGAAAGAGGGAGTGTTGTATACAATATCTTGAGGTAATTAAAATAAATAAATAAAAATGCAGGTATGAACACTATATATGTGTAGTATTAGTGTACCCAGCAGGGCATACAGACATATTTGTGCGATGACAATTATTTTTATTGTGTTTAATACACACACAAATATACATGATTAGATATAATGAAGGATAAGTCTTATTGACTGAAGACAATTTTTATAACATATATTTACTTTCTTATGACAGATAAGTTTACTAAGACAGACATCTTGTACTGAATATAAGCCCTCCATCCACACCACATGATCTTTTGGGATGGTGTAGTTGAACTGCTTCCTAATCAAAAAGAGATGTTTATATACATCAAAGGAAAGCATTATTTACACTTTCCCCTTTTGATGTCCCATAGCACTGTTTTCATAAAGCATGGGTTCTGTGGAGTCCTTGGTGTTCTCTGAGCTTGGTTGTTTTCTTGCAGACATTTCGTTATGCAATTAGTTAAGATCTTCAGTGCATGTGTTCAGCATAGGCCCAGCTCGTGCCTTCTCAGTGATGGGTTTCCCATCTGTGGAACAGCCAAGCCCCAGATTCTATTCACTGTGAACATATGGTTCTTTAGGAAAGCATTTAGAGATGCATGGACATACTCTTTGTTTTATTTTTCCAGAAAATGTCCAAAAAGGCAGAAGGGTTGTTTCCATTTCCTAATGTTACCAATTTCAGAATAAGAATCCAAATTTGTACTCATTAGCAAGCCTAGGACTCTTCTGATCTCCATTAGCTGCTAGAATTCCCTTCCCACAAATTCCACAACGTCTGAACGCAGTGCGTATGTTTGGTTCAGTGTGTATATAAACATGTTTTCTTTTACTGACTTGTGAATGGATTAGCATTCATAACATTCCCAGGGCTGCTGGAGGTTTCCTGACAGGATCAGATACAGTGTACAAAGAGAAAAAACTGTGACTTTAAATAAGTGCTGCCTTGTACATGCTTGTATTACTCTGTACTGGATATCTTGAGATTAATCAGTCTTTTAAGAAGATTGAAAGATAATTTAATAAAGATCTGTGTGTCATGGGGCAACTATGATTAGATAAATTGCTGTGGAACCTGAGTAAAAAATGCAACATTTTAAAATGATTTTAACCTGGATAAATGAGACATAAACAAATTTAAAAAAAATACATAAAATGGACTTGATGGGAAGTAGAAGTGGTTTTTGTAAGAGCTATGATTTTTGAAAGCAAAAATAAAGACAAAGTGACTCACAGCGTTGAATAATATTAAAACCTTTTTTTTTCTTTTTATTGAAAGGTACATTGAACAATTACCACAGTTGTAAGGAAAGTAGGCTTTAAAAATTTGTTTTTCATCTGTATACTCCAGTTTGATATCATGTATCTTGAAGCAAGTTATTTATTACTTACTTCTCAAGAAGGAAAACCAGGAACCCCTTTATCATAATTGCACGTATGGGAGAGTAGTTTTATGATTTTTAGAATCTTTGAATATGCAGATTGGCACATCTACACCAGTAGTAGATGGGATGGGGCTTTGGTTGCAATGATTGTGTGGCTACCATATTGATTTTTTTTCACTCCCTCCCTGTGGACACTCATAAAACAAAGACTTTGTTTATGATGGGTTAAATGTGCCACATCTGTTTGTGTTTACACAACACACTAAACTATAATCCAAGACTCCAGCAGCACATTTCACCCCTTAAAGTCTTGGGTGCAATTTCCAGAGCCTCTATAAAAATTGTTTCTGAACTGTAATTTTTAAGGTGAAGGGTGAAAATGATAGAGTGCATGGGAAATACTATTAACTGAATTTAATTTCTATAGAGAACAGATGGGTAATGTAGTGTTGAGTTAGGAGTAACCCTAATGCAAGCCTACAGCCAGCCAGACAATCTCACTGGGATGTTCTCTCTTAGCCGGTGTATGCCGCCTTTGGTTTCCACAGGAAAGGTATAATATAAGCCAAACTGACAATCAAGTGTTAGTGAAATTAATGTTTTTCCTGACCTGCTTACTTTTTTTCTTGTTTTGCTGCACATTTGTTAAGTATGCCATTAAAAGACCAAGTACAGCCTGGTGGTTGTTTCCATATGACATGCTTAGTCAGACAAGAAACAAACTACTGTATATGTTGGTTCAACGTGTGTGAACCTAGCCATTATCTACTAGAGTAGGCAAACAGTAATAGTCTGGAGGTTGAGAGGCCACATCTAATGGCCTATAGACAAAGGGAGTAATATTTTGTCTTTACATTTTAAAATAGAATATTTAAAGCTTTGGCTATGTGCAAATGCTCTATGGTGAACTCAGAACTTCTTTTTCTCAGTCTAATCTAGCTTCTTCTGTGTAAATTATGCTAAGAAATTATCTTTGCAATGTAATTCATAAGGAGGATATATGCTTCACAGCAAGTGTAGCCCAGGATTAATAAATAATCTGAAATTTGTTCTTGCTTGAAATCTTAATAACATGAATTTTATGTCCTATTAAGTGTGTTCACTTAAGATTGTGATTGAAAAATGGAGTAATATTATCTGTATTTACTTCCAGGTGCCTACTGATGGAAATGCTGGCCTGTTGGCAGAACCTCAAGTAGCCATGTTTTGTGGCAAATTGAATATGCATATGAATGTTCAAAATGGAAAATGGGAATCTGATCCTTCTGGAACAAAGAGCTGCATTGCAACAAAAGAAGGGATTTTACAGTACTGCCAGCAAGTAAGCTTCTTCTTTAACGTGCACTTTTAAAAACATTTTTAATACCAGACACAAAAGATGCAAGTCTTCTTCCAGCTTTTAAAGTGAAATATTCTGAAGTCTTGTCTCTCAGAATAAGATTTGATGCTAATGGTACTTGTACCTCCTCTGAAGTTAAGATTTCTCTCTTCTTTAATCTTGTTTCTACATTATGTCCAGTATCACCTAGGGACAGGGAGAAAATTATAATGGGATGCAGCATTTTCTCTGTGCAAACAACTGGTTGGCTTTCTGTAATACTTTAACTTCGTAGAGCAGATCAAGGAAAAATGGAATTATTGCCATATATATATCTATATCAGTGATGCCTGTTTATGGCACTGAAGCAGCAAAGGATTTCAGTAGCCATTGACACACAACTTTCAAACAAGGGCAATTATTTTGTCATATGAAATGGAATATAAATAGCTGTTTGGCTTTGTAATTGAATCTTAAAATGATCCTCCTGTGAAGAATTTTGATATTCAGATCACTGTTTTAACCCTGGCTTTTCTCATAACATACAACCAAGCTCCTTTGATTATATGAAGGAGCATAAAGCTTTGATGAATACTGCTTAAAAGTAAAGGTGAAAAAACAGCAATATGTCTTACAGCCTTGCACAAACATAGGCAGAATTGGGGGTAGAGTATATCACTATTGTGAAATCCACAAACCTCAGTATCAACATATCTCAATCCTTTCTTAGCAGGACCATGCCCATATAATCTTATAAATACAGGTGACACAGGAGCTATGGTACAGCTTAAGGGCCTTTACCTTTAGTATTAGGAACTAGATAAAGGTAAACTCTCTTTAATTGATGCAGGACCTGCTGGAAAAAGAAATTTAGTGTTATCTCGTGTTATAGATTAGTCTGTGATTCATTATTTTTCTTTTTTCCATTCCTTCTTGATCTCTTTCGTTCTTTTTTGGGGGAGGGCAGCGGGAAGGCAGAATGTAGCCACACTCAGGCCAAGCATATCGCAAGTCCAAAAAATGTTGTGTGCCCCATTTTAAAATGAAATGAAGCGTCAAATAATGAGAATGGATGAATTTTGAAAGCATCGTTATTGGAACTTTGCAAAGCAGTCTTCTCCAATCTGGTTACTTAAAGGTAATTTAGACTTTTCGTCCGATATCTCATTATGCAGGGGACTATGGCAGCTAGAATGATATGTTAAATCCTCCTTTATTTATTAGTTTATTAATTTAGCAGGTTGATTCTGCCAGTCAAGATTTATATTGCAGATTAGTGCAATTTTTCATATTTTCTGTTTGTCAGAAGCAATATGAGAGATTAATATAAAGCAGAGTTTAACTTCAGGGGAAAATGGTATAGGGGGTCTACTCTTTATTAACAGCAGAAATATTCCCACCTTTACATGTCACTATATTGTGAGATTGACATACTTTCTAATATGGATAGGCTGTGCTAATATAAGTTACAGATTACTTGGGTAGGTAGTGAGCAAGGTTTTTAAAAAAACTTTCATATACTGAAATACAGGTATCTATTTATTTTAATATATTGCACTGAATTAAATTAACAGAAAGAATACACACAAACACATGCATACAGGAGTATTAATGAAATAATATAACTTAAAACCAATTAATCATAATTATAATAAAAAAATAGAAACTTTTACCATATTGATAGAATTCCAGAAATATTTTTCCTTGCCTTTTCGTCATAAAATGGAAAAAAGAAAACCAAACTTAATTCAAATATTGACATACAACACATATCAATAATCTATTGCTGCAAATCATGTGTAGATTTTTCCTTCCAATGTTAAATGGTAATTTTCTTTTAATTAACCCCAATGATATTCTAAATACTGGGGATATACCCAAGTATATATTATATACATGTTTAACACACAGTAATTGATCTAAAATCTTAGTCACAATTCTGTTGTTTTCAGTTCTAAAATGTGACAGTAATAAGACAAGGCCAACCACATAGGTTAATGTTCTAGCTCCCATAATGCTCCTAGCTGAAATACTGTTGAAGAAAATGGATATTAATGCTTTTAAAACATTTTCTCTTAAAATTTTGAGGTAGACTACTTTTTTTCTTTATGGCAAGCAGGACCACATGACAGTCATTGTGCTGAATTGTAAAGCTGGTCCTAAAATTAATCCCTGGGGATCACAAATTGGATAAACACACCATTATTATTCATAGCTATCTAGTTGCAAATAATGGGGATTCGGCAAATAATGGAAATATAATGCAGTTTCTTGATAAATGCTTAAAAGCAAGCTTCTCTTCAATATCAGAGTAGGAAAAAGCAGGGGAAGACAGCTTTTAGGGGTTGGCAACTACACATTTTGGGGGCAGTGGTGTGTCAAGGGTCCCGTTAAATACTTGGACACAGATGAAATTTGTGGGATTTTCAGGATCTTCTTTCCATTGTTTTAGGGCTTACAATACACTTTTCAGCTATTCCTGTAAGCAGTGAACCAAATAAGGCAGGAAGCAGTAGGATCCAGTGAAAGGGAACCATTATGGTTGAAAAAGAACTGGGTGGGCCATATGCAGGCCAAAGGTTGCACTTCCAGTTAAATCATTTTTGGCCTCAAATGTTTGAGGTCCATGTCAGAACAGGGCAAATATTTATTAACTCAGACTAAGTCCAGATATTAAATTTAGAGTATCAACCAAGGTTTTGACTTCTGGGTAGCATGGTGGCAAATGCTCCATGGGTTTGTGGCTTGATTTTTGCTGAGAACTTATTTCAAATAAGCCAGTTTCTAAATAAAGGATTAAGTATCTGAAGAGCCATGATTTACAGTTAAGTCCAGTGTGAAGTCTGACAGTTCCATACTTTGAGATGGAGGACACTGCTATCAATTTCAGCAATTAGGATCAGAAGTGATACTGAGGGCCCTCTAAAGTGGACATGGGTGCAGCCTTGTTACCTAAATCATATTTATTCACAGGAAGTGAATAACAGTGTTCTGACCTGGACCTCAAACATTTGAGGCCAAAAATGATATAACTAGAAGTGCAACCTTTGTCCTGCATGTGGCCTACCTAGTTCTTTTTCAGCCATGAGCCTGTATTCCAGCTGTGATTGTGGAAAATTAGTGTGTTTTGTTACCATTTGGGATGGAAAAATCATAAAAACTAGTACACAACCTAAAATAGGTTTAACACCATTAAACCCACTCACTAACAATAACAACAGCTAAAAGTTCCAACCATGTCTAGATGTGTACTGTACCTCCAGTCCTGATCATTTGCATTATTGTTCTATGCAATTGAGCTATCCCCCTTCCTCCCGCCGCCTCCCCACAGCATCACAGGCCCTAAATTGGAAGCACCTTTATTTTATCCTATACAAAGTGTCAGGGCTAAGAGGGCTTTCCTAAATATGACCAAAGTAGGCTGGGTGGGGGCAGAATGGAGATTTTTAGTAAGTATAACCTCAACTGAACTGGTAGAATCTCTTTCTCCAAAGAGTATTTGGAAGAAGTCTGAATCTGTATAATAAAAATAATAAAAAATTGAAGTATTTATTTAACAATTTTGTTTTAAAAATATACTGATGAAAATATACTGATACATCTGTATATACATACATTACCTGATTGTAAAAGTTACATGTATAAATCACTGGGTTTTGAAGTGACTTGTACAGTTCAGTCTGCATAGTAGGGTCTGTATGCCCTTGCTCATTCGTAAAATGGCTGACATGGTGTCATGGGCAATCATAATTATAAATAAATAAATAAAATCAAGTTGTGCATAGCACCTGGAGATTTCTAGGGAGAAACCATGTTGGAGACCCAGACCTAATTATTATCAACTTTATACAGCTAGCCACAGTTGCTTAAGGAGCGGTAGGCACGTGCTATGTTTCACCCCTGTGCATTCCAGAACATTGCTTTCCAGTCAAATTGAAAACAATGCACAACCTTTCATTTTGCTCATTGTATGGTTAATGTATTAATATAATGTAAACATGGCCCAGTAGATCTGATTACAACTAAAAGGGAAGTGCTGAAAATTAATACACTGAAAATTAATGCTGAAGAACAAAACACTGGATAGTATATTTGTATGTGTTCAAACCACTTATATAACCTCTGTGCATTTTATTAATAGTTATAATTAACATTGTACACAGGAGAGCACTGAGATTGCCAATAATTAGTTTGTATGACCAATGGGAACTATCTAAAGCACCATAAACTCAACAAATTACTTGGTAGTATTGTGCTAATTACTGTTACAGAGTGAGCTATGTTTGATGTTAATGCTAAGCCATTGTTCAGCTGTGGCTAGCTGCTAGCGAGAGCCATGAGAAAGAGTCCAGAAGTACTAGTTTCTATTTTCATTAGTGTAACTTGTTGTGTTAGCTAGAATTTAGTTAATTATAAACTGAGCTTAGTTTAATATAGAAGAGAAAACATCCAATTTCTTCCCCACAATCATGCTGGAATAAGCAGATGGGTTGGGAAATCAGATATTTGAGGTTCATTCATGAGTCCTTGATCTATGCTTATTGTCCACTGGTTAAAGGTTAAAGGTTAATTAACCTTCTCTCTCCTTTATGTATCTCCAATCAAACTATATGGCATCTTTAGGGATTTCCAAGTACATCCTCTGCCAACTGCATGCCATATAAATTTCAAATTGAATTATCCATTCAGTTGTATCCGACCCTTGGCAATTCCATAAGCCAGCTCTCTCCACTATTTCCGATGTTGTACAGCTTCTTTCGTTGCTTTATATTTTGGCCTGTGTCAGCTTTGATTACATCCAACCAGCACATTCTTTAGCGTCCATGTCATCTAGATCACAATTCCCCATAATTCCAAGACACAAAGTCATTGAGCAGGCTGGAAGGGAATTATGAACCTATTCTGTTACCTCTGGAGAGAACAAATTAGGGAAACATTATTTTAGAATATAAGCTCAACAATAACTGGATGATTTATGTCATTGCATATTGTCAATAATTATTTTCCAGCTGAGCACGTATGACCACTTGGAAAACTATCAGCCCAATAACCCTGCTGTATTCAGTTTGCTTTAATATTTTACTAATGGAAAATGTTCAGAAGTTGGAGGCGTTTAATGAAAAGTTAAACATATGCCTAAATACTGTTGGCTACATTCAGCCGTAGTTATTTTTTACAATTTTGGTACAGATTTCAACATGTATTAATACATCAGTTTCAATAATTTACAAGTCTCAAAATATGTATGTCTTATGAGGAGCTCAAAAATTCTACTGTTTCATGATATATATACATATCATAACACACTGCAATCATTACAACCCCTGCATTCCATGAACTTGCAGCAAAGTAGTTCTGTTAACTTGATGTTATGACTTCAATTTCTAAAATATAGTCTTTAGTCCCAGAATAAAAAGGTATGAGTATACATGTAGCTATTTTTGTGCTATATTGTGCTGTTCCTGTCCAATAAAACAAAAAACAATATTCCGTTTGTTTTTTGTTTTTTCCTTTGAGTATTTATTGCATAGACCCCTGAAGTGCAATAGGGCCAAAAATATGAATATAGATACTTTTCTCCAGCTATGCCAGTGGAACAGAGAAAGAAAAGGTGTGATTGAACACATTGTTTAAAAAGTCAGCACTTTCTGGAATGTGCCTGAATAAGGCATTGTACATATTCATGGTATTATGTTCATTTAAGGTTGAATTAAATACTAAGCCCTGAATAATACCCTTTAGAATGGGGGTGGGGGAAAGCCTAGATGATTTCTATACTTAAATAGCCCAATCCATAAATCATGTCATTGTACACAAATATCTACAGATTTCCATATACAGAATACATGTGGCTGAATAACAGCCTGACATTAACTGACATAGTTGTGTAGGTAGCTGCAATAGATTAAATATTGTGAAATACTGTGGAAGTGTGGATTAGTGCTTGAACTAAAATTTCTCCATTAAAAAAAAAATCAGTCCTACATAGGAAATAACTTCCGGGTTGGAATAGGTATGGTGCTTTGGAGTCCTTGGTGCTCTCTGAGCTTGGTTGCTTGCAGATGTCTCATTACCCAGCTAGGTAACATCATCAGTGCACCATACAGAAACAGAGAGGTCAGTTCCTAGAAAATTAATATTGAAAGTTGTGAAGTAGCCAGTCTTCAGGTAAAAGGTAAGAAGGAGGTGACAGAGAATGCTGATTGAAAAGCATGAAACAAAGGTGTGAAACATGAAAACTAAGGTGAAACATGAAAATCACCTAAATTACTTGACACAATACTTTATTTTACAATTTAATTTTATCTCTCAGGCCTGTGAGGTAAAATTGGGCTGACTGGGGAAAATAATTTTCCTTGTCCTATTTTTAAAGTAATAGAAGAATAGAAATGTATACACTTAAGACAGGAAAGAACAGAAAGGACCACTGAATTATAAGAATATTAGTTCAAGAGGGCATAATCACAGATCAGATAACACTTCCTGTGAAATCTGGTATCTTGAACATATTTGTTAATCTTTAGTTTAAAAAAAAACATTTTAATGTTTCTAAATTATTCCAGATGTCCATTCTGGTTGCAAGCCACCATATGAATGCACTCTGCATTGTAAAAGAATGTACATTTTTAAAAGAAAAAAATGCCACTTTGATGGCTGTGACAAAGATCTGTCTCGATAGCTACTCAAATAGTACATTTATATGTTAATAAGCTATTAAATATTACAGCTATTTAAACTATTCAGAGGAGCATTTCACTCATGAGAATGCCTTTCCAAATTACTCCTTGAAGTATTAAAGTGACGAAGGTTTTCTGAAGACTCAGTACAATCAGTTTGAAGGCTTTATGAGGTGGTTTGCATATGCATGCACAGAAGACAGTCTACCTGTCCAAACGGTTTGCACAGCACTAATAAATATGACTTTAGTGTATTTCTGTTGAAATTTTACATAGGTCTGCATATATTTCCATAGCCCTGAATGGGAGAAGAAGCTTTTAAATTACAGATTGCCACTTATTTTGTATTTCTCTAAATGCATTTCAGGTAATTTATAAAATAACTTATTTCCTGAAAGATCTTTATTTTCCACTTCTTCATTTATGCAGCAAGGCAGTTTTCGGAGAACACTGAAGAATTTAGAATTCCAGTATCTTCCTTGACTATACATTTTCAATCTATGGCTCTTTAGTATCACCCTCCTCCACTGTCCAGAACTCCAAGAGCAATAGATACTTGTAAGCCTTAGCAAAAATCCAGGTCCAGAGAAATTTACCTATCAACATGAAGCCTCCATCCCCAGGTTAAAACCCTGTGTGTGATGAATAGGCAACAACTAGCAGTTTGGGTTTAGCAATATAGACGGGTATAGACAACAGAATGAGTAGTAATAAAAGTGTGCAGTTGCTAGGACAACATCTCCTTTTGCCCAACTCTTGGCTGGCTGTTCTTGTATTGATTCAGGCCTTTTTGCCTATGAACCAGTCCTAGAACTGTTGGGTTGCTACTTGGGTGAAGAAATGTTAATAAAATTGCTGATGGATGATGGATTCTTTCAAGTGTGTATATGTGTGTGTGTGTGTATCTGTGTGGGATGGGTGGATGGTAGTGTATACACACAATACATCTCTCTCTCACACACACACACACAGACACACACAGGTATTCTTGTTATGTATATCTGTATCTGGATCACACATATCAATAACATATCACATACAGTATTAGCTCTTTACATTCCATCCCCCCCCACAGGTAGTACCCGACTTATGGCCATAATTGGGACTGGAACTTCCATTGCTAAGTGATGTGGTCGTAAAGTGAGATGTAACGTGACCACATCACTTAGTGATGGCAATCCTGACAATTCCCTTTGCCGTCCCACTGCTGACGAGGTGTGCCCGGCCTGGCCCTTTGCACCAAGAAGCCCCTTTGCACAAAGCTGGCAAAATCACACCCCTTTACAAGTGGCTTCTCTAGGAACTGGCTTGACTCAAGCAGGAGCAAGAAGATGGCAAGGTGAGCAGGGGCGGCAGAGTGCAGGGCAGCAGGGGTTTTGAAGTGCAGAGTGGCAAGGGCGGCTGGGATGGTTGTGGCTTCCCAGGGCATGGCAAGCAGCCCCGGAGCCATGCAGTTCTGGGGCTCCTTGCAGCCCCAGAAGGCAGGGTGGAGGGTGGCCAAAAGGGCAGAAATGGGGGGAAATAGGCAGGTGAGGGGACATGAAACATCTGTGGGATCATAAGTACAGGCATGCTGCCAAGTGCCAGAATTTTGATCACATGACTGCGAGGGCGCTGCAACAGCTGTAACTTCAGGTACCTGTCATAAATAACTTTTTTCAGTGCATAAGTAACTGAATGGTCGTAAGTCAAGGACTACCTGTATATTAGTATATTACTCCTTTTGTAATATGAAGTGAACATCAAATACAACCTTAATTTTGAATTGATGCAAGTTGAATTATTTGGACACTGTTTCAAAGTCTAAGCATGATTATTTCTTTCAGCTTTATATTCGTTGATTGGCCCTGAAGTAGATTTCATAAGAAAGAAAAAACACTGCTTTTCTTGTTGCCTAGGATATACTTAATGTTGAAACTGTGTCTTACATTAATAAATTACCTTTGGCTAGTGTTGTAGTAAAATCAAGAATGTGTAAATTAATTAGATAATTAAAAATCAATGTTCCAAGCCTGTTCATTTATGACAGTTCAGACAACACCTAGGAGAAAACTTTGAAATAAAATAGGGCATTGTATAAAAGACCTAATTTATAAAATGGTAGAAGTTAGAACAACTTTGGAATAAATCATCAAGTTATTATTCTTTCTTGAAATGAAAATCAGTCAAATGTGTTGTCATTTAGCAAAGGGAGTTCTCAGTTCTAATTAATATGTTTAATAAAATGGACTTTAATATATTAAAATCAAATTACATCTACCTTAGCAGTTATAGGAAAAGATATATAGAATCTTATCAGAACAGTATACACAGTCCACTTTCCCTTAACCTTTCCTGCAGAAAGATACTACAGAAAGATGTTACAATTGTCAGTGCTGGTAGAAGTCATGTACAACCTATATATGGGGGCATGACATAATGTAACATCTGTATCTGTCTACTCTGAGAGCTTAAGGAAAAATAGACTGTACATACCATACCACTCTGATTTTAGGTATCCCTTCTTTCTACTGCTGAGCACCAGGACCTGGATAGCAGCTAAAGCTTATGTACCATGTTTTGTTGTTGTAGTTAGATTTTTATTTATTTTATTTTATTTTATTTTTCAAATTTATATAGCCACCCATCTCACAAACAAGCAACTCTGGGTGGCATACAAAGAGATAAAAACAATCAATACATATATTAAAAGATATTTAAAAAACCAAAACGTAGAGTAAAATATGAAGGGATGTTAAAAATAAGGGAGCCACCTCACTAGTTTTATTCCACCTTTTTGTAACCGTCTAGAGTGCAAAGGTCCATGAGGTCAATTCTTGGTAGAAGGTTTGAACTCATGGAGTAATATCTGGCCACCTACATCTGAAAAGTCCCAAATAGATTAAAACTGATCATGTAGTGTCTGCCTCCTGATGGTCATTGTAACTTAAATCATCACACAGAATACATATTGTGTAAAAATAGATAAATTTCCCCCTTCTTCCAGCCCCAGATAGGTGAGTGGAAATAATGTAAAATGTACATGGGGCAACATATTATGTAATATCTATATCTCTGTTCTGAGAGTTTAAGGGAAGGTGTTTTATGACAGATTTTGAATTCATAGGTAATTATTTGGAGAAAAATAATGACAACTTAGTGCTGAATACTGTATGAAGACAACCTCTAGCTAACAAAATGCTAGTCTGGAAGAATGTATTAATATCAGCAAGAACTTACTGATGCTTGATTTAGTAAAAGGGAATGGTAAATCTTAACCTATTTGTAAACTGTTTCTCTTTAACTTCTGGCATAAGCAGCTTTATTTCTATGGAGACAAGGAATATGGAAATATTAATTATGGTATACAGTGTAATAGAAGAGGATATATAACATGTGAATCATTGGGAAGGTGTTTAAAACAAAATTACTTAGAAGTTTTAAAAAATCCGATTGGCCTGCTGAGGATATGCAGATTGAGGTAACAGTTTTGAACAGACAAGATTTATGCAGATAGGAAAATACTATTTCAGTTAAAGGAAGTTATGGTATCAAAGCAGTCTTAAAAGTTAGGAAATGTTTATATCAGTAAATATGGTTGAACTTTACCAAAGAGATTCCAAGACTAGGTTTGCAGAAGTTAGTATCTGTTAAGAGAATGGTTTTAAAATATAGAAGAAGGTATGTGTGTTCACATGTGTGTGTTTGTGTCTGTGTGATAATTTAAAAAGAAGATAAAGGACCTTTTGGTTTATGCTTCTGAGAAGGCTTAGACAGGGTTTACTTTTTTTGTCAACTCTGACAATATAAAAGTAGAAATAAAATACTTCATTTTGAAATTGTGAAATTATTAAAATTTATTTCAAATTGTTTAGATAATCTAGTTATTCTAAGATATTGGTCCCTTTATTGCATCAGAAACTAAAGGTTGTTGTATATGTTTGGTGCTTGTATCTGGTATGAAAAATCAGTTGAAAGTTCTGTATATTTATTTTGCAGTTTCAAATCAGAGCAGGACATTTTCATTCCTCAGTAGAATTTGAGTACATTAAGTTCTATTCTTGGGAAAACATAATAAAGTCATAGTAACTGTTTGGGTTTTCTTAATATATTTAGAACTACAATATAAAGGGTTTTCCTGAGATCAGGTAGCTGATGATTTTGAATGAGAGATAAAAGAGAAATGAATTTTCTAGCCATGGATATTAATGATTGCTCCCTTGAATTATTTCAAACAAACAATACCTCTGAAAGGTCCAGAATGTGGATTGTTGCCTGTTCTCTGTTTAGTTCTAGTATATTGCCATAAAATTTCTAAGAAGAAAGATTTGCCCTACCTGTGCTGCCATCTTCTCAGATAGAGATAATAGGAAATGTGTTCACTTCTGAAAGACATCCTAAGGGGAAAGAGCAACGGTGCAAGTTGTTAGGACAGTTGGTAAATGCCATATTAAGTGAACAGATGTGCTAAACTTATTCTAGACCATTGTCAAGGCTGATTCATGGCCATTTTCCCTTGCTCCCTGCTGCCCTTGAAAAGGAAGGAAGGAAGGAAGGAAGGAAGGAAGGAAGGAAGGACAGACGGACTTGAAATTCTAACAGCATGAACACTGGCTTCAGCTGTTTATTTTTTTAACTGCTAGCCATCTTTTTTCCCTAGATGAGCTTATGTACTATTATATAATTTAGGCTTTCTTAAGATATAGGATGAGGGACGCGGTGGCGCTGCGGGTTAAACCGCTGAGCTGTCGATCGGAAGGTCGGCGGTTCGAAACCGCGCGGCGGGGTGAGCTCCCGTTGTTAATCCCAGCTCCTGCACACCAAGCAGTTCGAAAACATGCAAATGTGAGTAGATTAATTGGTACCGCTTCGGCGGGAAGGTAACGGCGTTCCGTGAGTCATGCTGGCCACATGACCCGGAAGTGTCCTATGGACAACGCCGGCTCCAAGGCTTAGAAACGGAGATGAGCACCGCCCCCTAGAGTCGGACTCGACTGGACTTTACGTCAAGGGAAACCTTTACCTTTACCTTTAAGATATAGGAAATCACTGGTGTATTGAAAATGCAGTGCCCTTTATGTGGTAATTATAACTGTTCTACACACCAGCAGCAAGACAAGAATTAAGCTATATTCTCACAAAGGATTTGCAGATATCATATATAAGTCTGTGCCTCTGGTTTTACATTCTAGGCTTTTTCCTATATATTTGATGATTCTCTTGATAGTAGTGGATGGTACCTGATCTTTGTTAACTTAAGAATTTTGTCTAGTCTGGAGAGCAATTGTGTCTGCCTCTCCAGTTTCATTCCTTGCAAAATGTGCTAAACAAGGAGCTTCCAACAGAATGAATAGAATTAAAAATAAAAGTGATTAATGATTTGGGATGAAACTGAACTAAAGAAATGTTGGAAGGATTATTTTAGGGATCTATATGGGAATGATACTGGTATGTCACAATGTGAAATGGTGATTATTATTATAAATATTTGTATCCAAGAGGGAAATAATGAAAATGAAGTCATAAATGGTGTAAGAATGTTGAAAAGTTATAGGTATAGTTGGTGTAACAAGATAAATATTAAAATGTGGCTGTAGTTTTCTTATGGAATGGCTCTGTTACTTGTTTAACTTGTGTGAAGACTGCATCAGTGCATGACAATCAGAAGAATGTTGTTGTTCCCCTATAACAAACTAAAAGATAACAAGAATGAATGCAAAAACAAAAGAGGGATTGATTGGGTAACTGTGCCTGGCAAGGCATTTGGCAGAAATCTAATTAAAAGTCACAAAAGGTGACAATAAGCACCATTTGGGAACTGCAGTGTAACAAAAAAATAATGTTAAGTGTACATCAACTGGTTTAGGAAAAGCAGTATCCATAATTCAAAGCTATCTCTTTTATCATGCACTTTTCCTAAACTAGTCAATGTACAATAAACTTCGTTGTTGTTGTTGTTGTTACACTACAGAATGGTTCAACACTGAGCAGGGAGTAAGCCAAGAATGTGTGATGTCCCTTGATTGTTTAATGTATTTATGTACAAATGTATGAGGAATGCATGCAGTGGTCTGCATTGAGGATGTGAGCATATATATGCTTTTGCATGAAAACCATATCCTGTTGTTAGCTCACAATCCAAAAGATTTATACAATATTATGTCATGAGTAAGGATGGCGAGCAGGGGGCTCCCATCCAGGCTGTAAAGCACATGCGTAGCACTGAGGAATTAGGTAGCCATTCCAAGAGACACAGATTGGGCCCGCCTTAACCTTTGGGGTTTATATGTCTGGGTTTTTCCCACGCTTCTTCAGTTTGTTAGGATTTCTGTTATGTAGCAGTAATAAAACATTAGAGACCTGTTCCTTGTCTCAGTGTGGTTCCTGGCTGTTAGGACATCAATCCTAACAAACTCCTACTCCCATCGAAAGAGGGAGGAACAAGAATTTAAAGGAGAGACATTTGGAAATGTCTTCAGAAAACCAAGAAATTCAGCTCGCCATCCAACAATTGGCAGCAGCCCTGCAACAACACCAACAACAGGTAGATCTACAGGTTGACACATTACAAGCTGCCATGCTACAGCAGTTACAACAACCAGTTCCGATTAACCCACAACCAGCAGCAGCAGCAGCATGCCCGCCAGTAGTCTTGAGATCCCAGGGCAGTCTACCAGAGAAGTTTGGAGGAGAAGCAGGACAGCTGAGAACCTTTCTCACACAGTGCACAATGTTTTTTGACAGCAGACCAGCAGAGTTTCCCACAGACAGAACCAGAGTCACCTTCATCCTAAGTCTGCTAAAGGGACCAGGAGCCAAATGGGCTATTCCCATGGTGGAGAACAACGACCCGATTCTCAACGACTACCAGAACTTTTTGGCAGGGTTCCGAGCACACTTTGATGACCCGATCAGAGAGGTCACTGCCAGCCGGGAAATTCGGAAGCTCAAGCAAGGTAACAAGAGGGTGGGAATCTACATTGCTGATTTCAAGTTGTTAGCAGGAGATCTGGACTGGAATGAGAGTGCATTAAAAGACCAATTCAAACATGGGCTGGATGAAGAAATTAAGAATGAATTAGTGCGCCAGGGAACACCAGCTACCCTAGAAGCCTTATATTAGTTGTCTGTGGTCATAGATGCCAGGCTAGAAGAGCTCAGACAGATGCAGCCGGGGAGAAACAGGGCCCTCAGAGCGTTTCCAGGATTTCCAGCTCTCTCCGTAGCATCCACTCACTCAGGACCAGAGGAGCCGATGCAGATCGGGGCGAGCAGGAGGCTTATTTCCGAGGCTGAGAGGCAGAGAAGGAGAGAGAGAACACTCTGTTTCTACTGCGGAGCCCAGGGGCACATGGTGAGAGCTTGTCCAGCGAGAAGCCAAGCAACTTCAGTAAGACCCCCAGGGCAAGCAGCTGAAACAAGAGCCATCTCCGCCTCTGCTTCCAACCAGGGAAACTCTGTTGGTCTCCCTCCACAGAGCTCAGCAGGGAGACCATCAATCAATTAAGGAGGGCTCATTCCGAGGATTCCAGGCAATCCTTTTACTACTTACCAGTAATAATGCACGTCAACCCAGAGCACCAGGTCAAGCTAGAGGCCATCATGGATTCCGGAGCTTCAACCAATTTTATTGATGTGCAGACCGTACAAGACTTCAACATCCCGACCATAGAATTGCCATGTCCCATAGAAGTGGAGACCATTGACGACCAGCCCCTCAAGGCAGGGCCAATTAGAAGACTCACAGAACCGGTGCAACTGACAACGAGAGACCACACTGAGTGGATCCAGCTTTATGTTACTGCATCGCTTAGTGTGCCTGTAATCCTAGGCACGCCTTGGCTGAGGATCCACAACCCATTGCTGAACTGGACTACGGGAGCAATCTCCTTCCCAGCTAAGGAATGCCAGCACCACAAGATTCAAGCCGCTCTCCGCTCTCCAGCAACCAACGCAGTCACGGAAGCAAGGGGGGTCCAGTTGCCAGCCAAGTATGCAGATTTCGCAGACGTTTTCAGCGAACAAGAGGCCACAGCACTACCCCCCCATAGGGACTGTGATTGCACCATTGAGTTGATACCAGGAGCCAGGATTCCAGCAAGGAAACAATATCCCATGTCTCCCACGGAACTAGCCACCTTAAAGGATTACTTGGACTCTAATCTCCAAAAGGGGTTCATCCGACCATCTACTTCCCCAGCGTCTGCTCCTACCTTCTTCGTACCAAAGAAGCGTGACCCGTTGGCACCGGCAAACCAGGAGGCATGGTGAATCACTTGGTGAGTGACAGAGGCCCACAGTTCACTTCCAGGTTCTGGAGGGCCCTTTTCCAGTCATTAGGGGTCCAGATCCACCTGTCCTCAGCGCATCATCCTGCTAGTAACGGGCAACCCGAGAAAATTAACCAATGGTTACAGCAGTATCTCAGGTGTTACACCACTTATCAGCAAGACAATTGGCCAGCCCTGCTACCATGGCAGAATTTACATATAATAATTCTGTGCAATCCTCGACCAAGATGTCCCCTTTCCAGGCACTCTACGGGGTTAACCCTCGGGTGTTGCCCACCTCCTCCCAGCAGGGAATGGTTCCAGCCGTGGCTGATTTTCTTAAAGAGCAACAAGCTGCACAGGAGTTGTTAAAGGAGCAGCTGAACAGGGCAAAGAGTGCTTACAAGAGAGTTGCAGATGCTCACAGACAAGAGGGGCCAGCGATTGCAGTAGGAGACAAAGTGTGGCTCTCTCCCAAGTTTTTGAACTCTACCAGACCCTCCAAGAAATTGGACTCTAAGTTTGTGGGCCCTTTCACTGTGGCGCAGCAGATAAATCCAGTGGCTTATTGTTTACAGCTACCAGCATCCATGAAAGTCCATCCAGTGTTTCACAGAGCCTTGCTAGCCAAAGACCCTCCCCCAAGTGCCTTGCGATCACAACTGCCCCCCCCACCTCCAGTAATTGTGGAGGGGGAGGCGGAATATGAAGTTGAGGAAATTCTGGACTCTAGGAGGAGGGGAAGGGGCATCCAATATTTCATACACTGGAAAGGGTACCCTGAGGAAGAGCGCACGTGGGAGAATGCCACAGATGTGAATGCACCAGCACTGGTTCATCGATTCCATCAGCTTTTCTCTCACAAACCCAAGCCTCGCACTCTACCAGAGATTCCTCATTTGGCTGAGCAGGCAGAGGAATCCCAAGCAGAGGAGTTCGTAAGTTTGCACCTTCCATCCCCGCCTGAAGCCTTGACTCCAGTTACAGAGGAGGGGGGGGGCCGCAGCCCTCCACCTCAGGCGTGCATTTCCCAGGGGGGCGGGGGACGACTCTTCTAATTATCTAGCTATTTTCCAGCAGCAGCCACCTGGGCCAGAAGCGTTATCAGACCTGGAGAGCAGCACTGATTTGTCCTTGGAGGAGTTTTCCTTTGAAGACTTTCCATCGTTGCCCAGTTCCCATGGGAGCTTAGAAGCAGATGTCGAATCTTATCAAGACTCTGGAAGGGAGGGGGCTGAAATGGAATGTGAATCTGGAGGGGAGGGTGATGTCATGAGTAAGGATGGTGAGCAGGGGGCTCCCATCCAGGCTGTAAAGTGCATGCGTAGCACTGAGGAAATAGGTAGCCATTCCAAGAGACACAGATCGGGCCTGCCTTAGTCTTTGGGGTTTATATGTCTGGGTTTTTCCCATGCTTCTTCAGTTTGTTAGGATTTCTGTTATGTAGCAGTAATAAAACATTAGAGACCTGTTCCTTGTCTCAGCGTGGTTCCTGGCTGTTAGGACAATATATTCAGTTACATAATGCAATGAGTTGTATAGATCTCAAAAGTAATTGTATCAAAGAACAAAGTTGATGGATATGAGGAAATCAAATGAGAGCGAATTATGCATTAAAAAATGAGAAATTAGAGCTGGTAGATTAATTTCTGTACTTTGAAAAATGTTGAGTAAAGATGGCTAAATGGATGTGATACATTTTTAAAATGTGCAAAATAATGGGTAGTATATGGTCTGTTGCAGGAATTAAAAGAAATGAAAATGGTTGTGTGTAAGTATCTGCCTACTTTGTTAACTGGAAGTGAGAATTGGATATCAGGTGAAACATAAAATTAAGATGAATATAGTAAGAACAGATTACTTAACTGTGTGATGAAAGAAGAAGAGATAGTGAATGAATACTGAATGAATATGGACTGAATACAAAAGTGAGTGATCAGTGTGTAATGGAGAAAAGAGTTTGGCAAGATAGGATTCTTGAAGGCTTTCTAGTTCTTTTATAGTGGCCCAACAATGCAAGATGTATTCTAATGGTGATGGAAGGTAGCCCTACCTCCATCCTTAAATAGGCAACAGGGAAACAATTTGTATGTTGAGGTGGGTTTAGACATAGAATGAACATGAATCATTAAAAATATACAAAGGAAGAGTATATGGGTAGAGAGGATAAGGGAGCTAAGACAGTTGTAGTTGGATGGAGCTGATGAGATCATTAGGGGAACATGAAAATTTTAAAGAGTAAGGTAGTGTAGGAAGTATATTATCTTGTATTTTGAAATTTAATTAAGGCCCTTTTAAAAAAAATACCTTGCAGACCAGCATGTGGTAGGCAGCAATGAGGACCTTGGAAAACATATTCAAATGCCGTGAGGTGTTTGTACATAGATATTATGCAGGCAGTGGTTTTTCCTGTGACACTGTGTGAAAGCAAAAGTTGGACTTTGAAGAAGTAAGATAGAAAGAGCATTGATGCTTTTGAACTTTGGCATTGGACAAGACTCGTGAGAATGGCAACGATTGCCAAGAAAGCAAACAAAATTGTAGTTCTATTGAAAGGTTTATAATTTTGGGAAAAGCAGAAGGAAGGAGATGAAGAGAATGACCAACTTCAAAGTTTTGTTGTTTATTCGTTTAGTCACTTCCGACTCTTCGTGACTTCTTGGACAAGCCCACACCAGAGCTTCCTGTCAGTCAACACCCCCAGCTCCCCCAGGGACGAGTCCGTCACCTCTAGAATATCATCTATCCATCTTGCCCTTGGTCGGCCCCTCTTCCTTTTGCCTCCCACTCTCCCTAGCATCAGCACCTTCTCCAGGGTGTCCTGTCTTCTCATTATGTGGCCAAAGTATTTCAGTTTTGCCTTTAATATCGTTCCCTCAAGTGAGCAGTCTGGCTTTATTTCCTGGAGTATGGACTGGTTTGATCTTCTTGCAGTCCAAGGCACTCTCAGAATTTTCCTCCAACACCACAGTTCAAAAGCATCTGTCTTCCTTCTCTCAGCCTTACTTATGGTCCAGCTCTCACAGCCCTATGTTATTACAGGGAACACCATTGCTTTAACTATGCGGGCCTTTGTTGTCAGTGTGATGTCTCTGCTCTTAACTATTTTATCAAGATTTGTCATTGCTCTTCTCCCAAGGATTAAACGTCTTCTGATTTCCTGACTGCAGTCAGCATCTGCAGTAATCTTTGCACCTAGGAATACGAAGTCTTTCACTGCTTCTACATTTTCTCCCTCTATTTGCCAGTTATCAATCAAGCTGGTTGCCATAATCTTGGTTTTTTTGAGGTTTAGCTGCAAGCCAGCTTTTGCACTTTCTTCTTTCACCTTCATCATAAGGCTCCTCAGTTCCTCTTCACTTTCAGCCATCAGAGTGGTATCATCTGCATATCTGAGATTGTTAATGTTTCTTCCAGAGATTTTAACTCCAGCCTTGGATTCCTCAAGGCCAGCTTGTCGCATGATGTGTTCTGCATATAAGTTGAATAGGTAGGGTGAGAGTATACAGCCCTGCCGTACTCCTTTCCCAATCTTAAACCAGTCCATTGTTCCGTGGTCTGTTCTTACTGTTGCTACTTGGTCGTTATACAGATTCTTCAGGAGGCATACAAGATGACTTGGTATCCCCATACCACTAAGAACTTGCCACAATTTGTTATGGTCCACACAGTCAAAGGCTTTAGAATAGTCAATAAAACAGAAATAGATGTTTTTCTGAAACTCCCTGGAATTTACCTCCAATGTTTCTAATTTTCTGGAAGAGGTCTCTTGTCCTTCCTATTCTATTGTCTTCTTCCACTTCTGCGCATTGCTTGTTTAAAAATAATTCCTTATCTCTTCTAGCTAACCTCTGGAATTTTGCATTTAATTGGGCATATCTCCCCCTATCGCTGTTGCCTTTTGGTTTCCTTCTTTCTTGGGCTACTTCTAGTGTCTCAGCAGACAGCCATTTTGCCTTCTTGGTTTTCTCTTTCTTTGGGATGTATTTTGTTGCCGCCTCCTGAACAATGTTGCGAACTTCTGTCTATAGTTCTTCTGGGACCCTGTCTACTAAGTCCAATCCCTTAAATCTATTCTTCACCTCCACTGCATATTCGTTAGGAATATTGGTAAGCTCATATCTAGCTGATCTGTGGGTCTTCCCTAATCTCTTGAGTCTGATCCTAAATTGTGCAATAAGAAGTTCGTGATCTGAACTACAGTTGGCTCCAGGTCTTGTTTTTACCAACTGTAAAGGATGTAGTCAATCTGATTTCGGTGTTGTCCATATGGGGAAGTCCATGTATAAAGCCGTCTCTTAGGTTGTTGGAAGAGAGTGTTTGTTATGCAGAGTGAATTGTCTTGGCAAAATTCTATCAGCCTATGTCCTGATTCGTTTTGTTCTCCCAGGCCATGCTTACCTGTAATTCCAGGTGTCATTTGACTGCCCACTTTAGCATTCCAGTCTCCTGTGATGAAAATAACATCTCTTTTAGGCATGTTGTCCAGTAGGTGCTGCAGAACCTCATAAAACTGCTCTACTTCAGCTTCGTCAGCATCTGTGGTTGGGGCATATATTTGGATCACCAAACTTCAAAGTGCATGGACTCAATTATAGTGGCAATGGGTTCATCTTTGGAAGACTTGAAGGGCCAGGTTGGGGACAGGTCATGGTCATTAAGAATCAACACTGACTTGATGGCACATAATCAGTCAATCATCTTTTATGAGCCATAAGGGCTCTGTAACCAAAACCCTGATAAATCACACTGTGATTTAGCATGTCAAGACTTATGATTGGAAATGAGGGAACTCATTCTATTTATCTGAATTTCTATGTTGAATACATGAGGTGACTGATTTCCAGCAAAATAACATCGGCTGATGTGTCAGAACTGAAGCAATACATGCTAAAATGTTAATTCAGTACAGAAAATATTTTTAATATAATTGACTTTTAAAATAATCATATTATAAGTAGAAAGAGTGGTTGGTGTGTACTTAACGCCTATTCCAAATAGACAAGATGAACCAAGTGCATTAAAGCCAGTATTAAAAGTATTATTATATATTATTACTATGGGCCAAATTATTAATGGCAGATTAACTCAAGGGCTCTGACCTTGAAAAACTGATTTTTCTTCTTGCAGATGTGTTTCCAACTGTTAACAACCAAGTTGCTAGTTTTGCTCTACTCTCATTTAAACTTAGGAAGAAATACTTAAGTTCTTAGTAGCTTTGGCTTTATTTTGTTGTAACCTTTTAATATCTTTTATTACTTTATTTTATAATTTTACTATTTTGTTTTATTGTTATTTTATTTTATTGCATTCCTATGTTATGACCTGTTGTTACAACAATAAACTTACTTACTTTACTATACTTTACTTTAACTTGCTAGTTTATTAATTTTTGGTGCACATTGCCTAGAGTCTTAGCCAATTGAGACAACAAATAAATTCCATAAATAAATAAATAGATCAATAGTAAGATAGTGGTTGATAGAGGGCCAATAATTTTGTTTGTTTGTTTCTTTGATGTGTTCCTGCCTTCATTCAATCCCATCTGAATGAAGCTGCTGTAGAAAGTTTTACTTGCACAGCAGGAGTAGATATGTGGTGAAATAGTTTTCTGTTTATTTCATTGCAGAGTATCTGCCTCAGTACTTTGACAGCCTCTCTTTATCGATTTAATTATTAATTGAATAGCATTCAAAGAAAACTCTGCTACCATGAGATCATGTGTTTCAGTTACATTGCATCATACAGATTTCTGATTCATGCTAATATGAAAAGTAAACGCTAGAAGCACTGGATGAGCAGCCTGTGGGGATTTCTTTTCAGACTGGCAATATTCCAAGCCGTGTCTTGCCTCTTGTGGGAAAATGCAAAGCTAATAAATAAGGGGAAAATATTTTCCTGAATTTGGTTTTTATTTGTTTAAAATACACCACAACTATTAAGGATCACACTGTCACTGTGGATCACTTGACTTCGACTAAATCAGATTTGATTCCTATTTTAGACAGACTTTAACAGTTGCTTCAAGAAGCCTAGCAAAATGATTTCTCCTGTAGTGAATTAAACAAACCTTTGCTGTATTTTATAGAACTGACTTCTCAAATTGATGCCTTTGAAGTGTTGGACTCCAGTCTCCATTTTCACACATCACAGTAACTATTGATCATGATGACTAGGGAACTTTGGTCCAATTAATTTGGAGGGCATGTGGGGAAAAAATGGTACTTGCCATGAGGATATCTGCCAACAATTTTACTTTTGCTTGTTCCATTGAATAACTTTATGTAACTTGTCAAAGCTGTAATCTATGGCTGTGGGGTGAGAATTGCTTTCCACAGTGAAGTCATTTGTCTGATGGCTCTCCTGCTATAATGTGGATTAGAATCAACTGTTCAGTCATAAATTACATTGATTGGCTATGTATAAAGACTGTTCTAAGGTGATTAAGAAAACTAAATTACCTTGAATATATTCTATTATTCATTTTTGTTCTGTTTTCACCAGGAACACTTTACTGTTATTATATAAAATGTAACATACTCGAAGTCAAAATCAAATATCTAGACCAGCACTGTTGTACACATATGGAATGGAAGATACCATTTATTTATATCTCACATTTCTTCACTGCCCATCTCAGCAAGTGACTCTGAGCAGTTTACAATCAGATTAAAATAATAAAAGATTAAAATATCATAAAACAGATTCATTATATAAATATAAAATATAAAATCCAGGATGGTGAAATAACAATCTCAATAAAATTTCCCAGGGCCTCATAAAGGTGCCAACCAGCCCCATGTTTGACTCCCTTTCAGAAGGCCGGGAGAGTAAGGGCCTCCCTCACCTCTGGGGGTAATTTATTCCACAGGGCAGGGGCCACGGCAGAGAAGGCCTCTTCCTGGACCCTGCCAATCAACAATCTCTCATGGACAGGGTCCATAACATGCCATCTCTGCCTGACTGGGTGGGACAAGTCAATGTAATGTGGGTAAGGCGGTCCCTTGGGTAGCCTGGACCAATGCCATGTAAGGCTTTAGAGGTGATAACCAACACTTTGAATTGGACCTGGAAGCAAACTGGCACCCAATGCAGCTCGTGCCACAAAAGTGTGATATGCACCATCTTTGGGGCTCCTAAAACCAGTCATGCGGCCGCATTCTGAACTAGCTGTAGCTTCCGGAGGGTAGCTACAAGGGTAGCCCCATGTAGACCTCATTGCAATAGTCAGGAGATGACTAGGGCATGAGTGACTGACCAGAGGGCTTCCCTATCCAGGAACTGGAGTAACTGGCGCATAATACAAAGTTGGGCAAAGGTTCCCCTGGCCATGGCTGCTACCTGCTCTTTGAGCAGGAGTCATGAGTCCAGGAGAACCCCCAGTTCCATACCGGATCTGTTTGTGGCAGTGCATCCAGAACCAAAGATAGTAAATTCCAAGATACCAAGGAGCCACGAACCCACAGCCACTCTGTCTTACCAGGGTTCAGCTGAAGCCTATACTTCCCCATCCAGACCCCTGCAGCCTCCAGGCACTGAGAGAGGGTGGTCACAGCCTCACTTAGATCACCTGGGATGGAGATGTATGACTGAGTATCATCAGCATATTGATGATATCTCATCCCAGTTACGCACCTTCAGCATTTTCTTTTTATACATTACCCAAGCATTGAAAATAAAAATGGCATAATGCCTGCATCTTCTATCATTAGTTGTGCTTCTGTCATTGATTATGTATTATTGGATCTAAAAAATGAACAGAAGAGGGAATTATCATAAAAAATATACTCAGAAATTGCAAAGAGCACCTCTTTCTTAATTTGTATAGAAAAAGTGTTTTTTTCTGTGCGGAAGCAAAGCAATTAAGGACTTCTCAGATTAATACCAGCTGCTGAAGTCATGACTGGAAAACTGTAGACTAACTGTAGAATAACTTATCCAGATAACTCAAGCACTTTCATAATTCATTTGTGTCAAGAGCTGGGATGCTAGGTCTTCTCCAGTTTTCTAAGTATGCATCAAGCACAATGCAGTTTGAGAACAGTAGAGTTGAATCAAACATTCTGATTCTTCCTTACATATTTCTTCCCCTAAAAATGATGTTAATCCTTTAAACAAAATCTGTGAAAAAATATTTTAAGTACATTTTTAGTTAAATTCACTTCTCAATACTGAAGTTTAATTTGTATTAAAGCACAAGGATCTCTCAGCCTGGCATAACTAGATAAGCATTTATTAAGTGGCTGGCTGTGTTGCTGAGTATATAATGACATGATGAGGCCTGGATTTGTAAAGTTCTAAAAATTCATACTATGTTCCAATAACATGATACACTGTAGAAGATCATATAAGGTCTACTGTAGAAATATTGCTCTTCCAATCTGGTTTCTGATGTTTGGATAGTCTTCCTATGTAATCCTACACCATCTACATGGTTTCTACATTCTAGTGTTGGACATTATACTAGATAATGTTTATTTTTGAATTGAACTTGATGAATAGGTAGGAAGGAGATGACTGTAATTTTATAATGTCTGCATTTTTCCTGCTAAGAAAAAAATTTAAGTGGTTTGAGGGTGGGGGGAATAGGAAGAGTGGAGTTAGAAAAAGGAAGATTAAAAAATATCCATGTGATTATTTTTGTTGGATATGTGGTCAAAAATAAATGTTTTCAGACTATGTTCTTAGAGAGCTGAAAGCCTGATTTCTAATATTTTTGTATATAAAAATGGCCTGCACAATCAAAACTTCACATAGGTTTATGCTTATATATTATTAGTAGGCTCTCATATCATAATGTTTTGAAGGTCACATGCATCTATAGTAGCATTTCATATCTCTATTTCACAATTTTATGTTTTCAATAACAGGTCTATCCTGAACGGCAAATCACGAATGTTGTTGAAGCCAATCAACCAGTAACAATCCAGAACTGGTGCAAGGAGGGAAGAAAGCAATGTAGGAGTCACCCCTATATTGTTGTTCCCTATAGGTGTTTGGGTAAGTATAATCTAAAATTCTGTCAGCATAATCTATGAATGTAACTATACATATTTATGCTTTGTCCCACTTAAAATTAATTTTATTCTCAGAAAGATAATGTCTGTATAATAATATCAAGTATTCTTTTCCTATTTATATTGTATTATGACATTTTAAGAAAAAGAAATAATGGGTTTTTTTATTCTAAATAGGACAACCACCCCCTGCATTATTATCTGTAAGCAAAATACAACAGAATACTTTGAGCAAATAATGAATTCATTTAGATACGCTACTCCATTTTCTTACTGTTTCAGAATTGCATGTAATGAGTCTATATAATAAGAAAAAAGGATAGCTGTAATGTGTGAGATGTGTAAAGCATCCTTCACTGGTTGCTGAAATTGTCTAGTACTCCATTATACTCAATTAACTCGAAGTGCATATATCATTTGGTGCTATTTTTGAATTTCATTCTTCACTTAAGTGGCTTAACTTGAAAGGATTTGTTTTATTCTTGTACTGGTCAGCTGAAAAATCATGGATTTCATCAACTATAATAACCTTTCCTCTCAACCTATCCCTTCTTATATTTATTTTGCAATTTGATTCTCATACATTATCTTTATGTATCCAAAACACTCAATATATTTTTCATCCCAGTCACTCACATTTGTATTCAGTGCAGATTCATTCTACAGCCACTGATTCTTGACCTCATCTTCTCTTGCTTTACCACATATGCTTCTTAATTAACCATTCCCACTGCATTCAACTTTTATGTTTCTCCTGACATAACTAGTTCTTTCTTCCATATAACAAAATGGGCAGAAACACATTTTATACATATACATATTTACTTTTTTCAACCATCATTCTTTGTAGAAGATGACGCACTACCCATTATCTTTTTAGCTGCACTTGTATGCCTTAAGATTTTTGCATTAACTTCCCTATCTTTAATAAATATTCTACCAAGTTATATAAATGTATCTACTTGCTCTAGTTTTTCACTGTGTATATATAATTTGCAGTCTATTTATTTAATAGATGTATATGGTCACCTAATTCACTGAGTGACTCTAGCAAATGTACAGTTTGAAAAAATATGAAAATATAGAATTAAAAACAGAATAAATTAGTTGTTCACTGCATTCCCTGTCAAACAGAACTATCTTGGTGTCTGACATATTAATATTTAGATCCATACTAATTACATCATACCATCTGTATAAAATTCACTGGAAATAATTCAGCTTCTCAACTAAAGACTACATTATCTACATTCCAAAGTACATAAACATTTACATGTTCAATCAATACATCTCTAATATCATCACAGCATTCCATTTTCAAAGAGAATATCTGTAGCTCAGGGTTGAACTGTGGAGTCCTTGGTGCTCTCTGAGCCTTGTTGTTTCCTTGCAGACGTTTCATTGCAACATCTTCAGTGAGAGAAGGGAGTAGGGTTGCTCTCTGTTTATATACAATGGCTTGCCAGCAATCAACACCCAGATATACAAAGATTAACACCAGGATTAACACCAGACAAACAATCAAGCAGTACACAATGCCCTAATCAAGGAACCATTAACTCAGTCAATCAACCAAGCAGCAAACAACAGCCTAATCAAGGAAGTACCAAGGAGAGAACAACACTCGCACCAACACAAGCAGGGCAAGCCACAGCATATAAACAGAGAGCAAACCCGACTCCCTTCTCGCACTGAACATGTTGACTAGTCAAGTCAGGCAATGAAACGTCTGCAAGAAAACAACCAGGCTCGGAGAGCATCATGGACTCCACATTCCATTTTCACTTATCCATACATGTGTCAAACAATCAAGGGGACATTACACAATCTTGTTTTACTCCTGTCTCAATTTTGACCATTTATTATGCATTCCATTTATTTCCATATATACTTAGCACATTCACCAATCAACATGCAACTTTATATTCATGCAAAACATTCCATTATTCATACCCATTAACTTTATCATACATTCTAAATTAATAACTGTACAATAAGTTTCCTTGCTCATATACATACATTTATCAGTGACACACTGAAAACAAAAATCTGGTCTACTCACCATGTGAACTGTAAAAAAATTCACAGCTAGGTATCCAGTGCACAAATGACAGGGCTAGGACTGTAGAGAACTTTTGTTTATATTCTCCATAGACTTGAAAATCTCCTAGATAACAGGTGTAATGCATAGCATCTCAATATATCAGAGCAGATGTGAATGATTTTATCCATATAATGCTTGGGCAGATGATTGCAGTTCTCACTAATTTATTATTCTAGTCCTGCCTTCTCTAAAAAGATCCAGAATACTCTGAATTCTGCAGATGCAGCAAGGACAGAGAAGTTCATTTTGTGGAGTCCTTGGTTCTCTCTGAGCCTTGCTGTTTTCTTGCAGACATTTCATTGCCAGACTAGGCAACATCTTCAGTGCAAAGAGGGAGTGGGCCTTGCTCTTACTTCATTTTGTTGCCTTTACCACCACAGAATAAGTTTGAACATGAGCCGGTCACGTCATCTTCTTTTCTGAGAGCGTCAGGCTAGGTATTTCTTACCTGCTTTATTTCACAAGCTTCTCTGAGTCTAGAGAATAAAGCTAGGAGGGAACAGTGGACAGGGGGAGGTGACTTGGGACTAATCCTGGTAATCACTTGGGTTACATCAAACGTTCTACCACATCGCCCTGGCAAAGGACTCTCTTTTCATGCAGAATATTCCTTCCAGCATTCCCTCATTTCAGTTTCAACCCATATTGTTTAATCACTTCTTTTTTAATTCAGTTCACTCTGCCAGAGGCTCCTTGTTTAGCCCTTTTCACCCATTTCTAATCCAAATCAGTTTTCAATTTAATTGAAATAGCTGTGCATTTTCTCTGCTTGTTCCTTGTTCTGTTGACTGTATTCTTTGCAATTTTTTATCCAGGTGGATTATACAACATCCTTTTCAACTTCATTTTTGCAGCAATCATTCAGTGCAGTTTTTTCACACACAACCTCTTTCGCTTATTTATTTAATAAGCATCCTTTTTCATACTTTGTTTCAGTAACTCCATATATTTGTGTGACATTCTGTAACGTAATACTTTTAATTCTGCTCCAAGCAGTTTTCACATCAAAAAGTAAAAGTGAAATTTATTGAGAGGATCAGAAATGCATTCAGTTAAAGATGAGAAGGGGGGGGGAATCCTAAAAATAATAGAAAATATTACAAAAAGAATTCACTATCAGCATATCAGATACATTCAAATCTTAGATGGGCAGAGAAAGATGTCACTGTTGAAAAGAAAATATATATAATAAAAAGTAAATATAAATGATGTTTATGCCATCATAATAATAACTGAATAGATCCTAGTTCTTATGATTTATACCTCCAGTTTGGTGTAGGGGTTAAGGAATCAGGCTAGAAACCAGGAGACCATGAGTTCTAGTCCCACCATAGGCACACAGCTGGCTGGGTGACCTTGAGCCAGTCACTTTCTCTCAGCCCTAGGAAGGAGGCAATGGCAAACCGCTTCTGAAAAACCTTGCCAAGAAAGCTGCAGGGCCTTGTCCAGGCAGTCTCTGAGATTCAGACACAATTGAATGGACACACAAACACAAAAAGTTGCCTATATGGAGTGGCAGAAACAAATAAACGTTATTGTGATTTTGTAGATATTTTCTAAAATCTGTTATTTGCTTTGGTCCCAGATGTAGAATGCATTTGGAAATTATTCCTAAGTTAGTGCACTACATTCCCTCTTTCTCCACTATTGGCACAAAAAAGAATACGGAAAAATTTGCTTTTTCTTTCTTTTTTTAATTAATAATGTCTAGCTGTATCTGGACAAAGAATGGTTAATTTTAATTATGATTAGTTGAAATAAGCCAGCTTTTAAATTGTTTAATTGTTAAATTGTTTTCTATTAATTATAGTATTAGCCATAATTTTCTGTATGGCATCTAGAGTTAATTGCTGAAAATACCTTTGAAAGCTTCTAATCTCTTCTTTGTAGGAAGATTTCTTTTTGTAAGCCTAGACTATCCAAAGAAATAACACAGTTTTGGAATCAGAAAAACTCCGCTCAATTCCAGTGTTCTTCATCAGATTTCGTAAAGGCTTGGCTTGAATCACTGCTCTTTAGATACTTTACTTCCCCACACCCTGTAACTAGCTTTTAGTTCATACTGGGTTGTTTTTTCTCCCATATTTCTTTTTTTCTTTTGTTGTATTCTGTAGGTAATTTAATAGAGGGGTTGTTTGTTTATTCTTCACCATGTCATTTTTTAAATACAAGACATTTAGGTTTTGTTTTAAACTGTATATTTTTATGTAATGGTAACATACTGTGGTTGTATTGTTTTTGAAACTTAATATAATATTTTTAAAAAACACTTAGTAACTGTTATAACTAACAGTAACTAAGAGTAACTACACCCTAAACCTTAAGGATTAGCATATTTAGACAAAAGCTTTACTGAAGTCATATCTATGCAGAAGATTCTCTAAGCTATTACAGAATGTGTGTGTTTGCATGCACATGCAATGATTGCCTATCCTGATATACTCAGACTCACAAGCAGATACTTAATGAAATCTGATTTATTGGTAGAATAGTATGCAAATACAGAGAAAGCTGAGAATGACTAAAAGCGCGCCAAATACAAACTAAAAACCCTCGGCTCCAAACCTAATCCCTCCCCTCGCCCGGCCATAGCAACCACCCCCCTCCCAGGTGCTGGTAACCGTTTTCCACACATCCTGGGAAAGCAACCTTGAACACATGAGATAAGCCAAACATTCCAACCCAGCAGCCAACAGATAACAACTCCCCTAAGAGGAATCCTCCCTCCCGAGATCAAACACGTATCAGGCAAATGACATGCGAAACGTTATGATGTACCAGGAACAGTGAACATGACAGCACATTTCTTTATTTCAGCCTCTGGTTTAAATCCTTAGGGTCTATTGTCCATCCTTTTGAAGTGCTTTTTTTCTTTTGCTGCTTTTTTCTGTAGAATGTAGTTCTTTGCTTTCCACCTTTCCAGTTTCAACTCTCATATTTGCTTTCTGTGCTTTTCCGGCTCAGGAAGTTCTACAGTAGTCTTCCTCTAAAAGAGAAGAGGACATGATATGGTTGAGTAATGCTGGGCTTATTTTAGCATTAAGCTTCAGTGAGACAAGTATGATTAAGAAGAAGATAATAGACTTGAAATAAGAAAGCCTGTTACTGATCTTCACAACTTGAACAACAACAGTTGTACGGACAGCTTTAGAAGTATGAACTAGAATTGCATCATGCTGCTGCTGCCTGCATGTAAACACCCACATAGAGAATTACTTTCTTTATTCATACAGCTTTATATAAGTTTTTCACTATTTGTCATTTTTGTAATTAAGATGAATTGTGAGCGCCAAACTTGCCAGAGAATGATAACAGCTGCGGGTAATAAATCATATTGCTTATCAATGAATAATCTATGCAACCATAAGCGAAACAAGCATTCGCATGTGGTACATTAGCATTGCTGCTTTGTTCTAATTCAGAAGTGAATCTCTTTGGACCATCTAAAACTAAATTACTGAAGAGTAGTATTTTTACACAGTACAGATCTGGGCACCTTAAGCTCTTCCCTCTGTGAAGTACTGGACTATGTATATCAACAAAGGAAGGTGCTCTCCTGTTGAGATTTGTTAATTTTCTTCCAACATTAATTCACTGGATAGAAGGAAGCTCTATTAATGGAAAGATCTGCTTCATGAAGTGCTCTCTCCTTAAATAAACGGGAGACCTTGTATTGCTGAAACAACAGTTTGGATCCAACCCCATATTTGTTTATTTATTTGGAAGTTATTTCTCAAGCCTTATATAAGATGCTTGTATTGGCAGAAAACAGATTATCAAGGGTGGATCTGGAATGTCAGTAGGTTTTATTTGGTCTCTTACTGCTTTGCCGCAATAATATACTCAAGTTATTCAAATTTATTTTACTATGACTTTAGTTAAGTGTGTTTCAGGATAGCTGTCAGATGTACCAGAAAATTCAGCCTTCCTTTGAGAAAATTCCTGGCACTAGACTAGGAGTGTGCATAAAATGGAGAATGTCTTTTTGCTTCAAACCTGAAACAAACAGAATGCATTCTGGAAGTCCTGCTGAACCATTCTAGATAAGCTGTGATTTGGCGTATACAAAACCTGGAACTTTGGTTGTTCTAGGTTCTGACCAAAACAAAACTGTCAGGGTCTCAGGGTGATTTTATGGGACAAGTGTAAGCTAGTGAATACAGCCCCTCTTACTTGTTGTTGTTGTTTATTCGTTTAGTCGCTTCCGACTCTTCGTGACTTCATGGACCAGCCCACGCCAGAGCTTCCTGTCGGTCGTCAACACCCCCAGCTCCCTCAGGGACGAGTCCATCACCTCTAGAATATCATCCATCCACCTTGCCCTTGGTCGGCCCCTCTTCCTTTTGCCCTCCACTCTCCCGAGCATCAGCATCTTCTCCAGGGTGTCCTGTCTTCTCATTATGTGGCCAAAGTATTTCAGTTTGGCCTTTAATATCATTCCCTCAAGTGAGCAGTCTGGCTTTATTTCCTGGAGGATGGACTGGTTTGATCTTCGTGCAGTCCCTTCTTGATCCAGTGTGGTATGTCCCTATGGCCTGTCCATCCTCCAGCACCTTCTCTGCCTCCTTTGAACTGTTTCTACCACAGCATATCCCACCACTGGACCCACCCTGATCATCCCAGTGTCTTCTCTGCTTTTCCTCAGCTGCCACTGCCTCCACTGGCTTTGGTTTTTTTATTGTTATTAGCATCCTTTGCCAATTTCCTTTCATTTTGAACTTCAGCTTTTTTGACATCATCTCTCTAATTCTAGGCTTCATTGCCTATATTTTTCCTTGATTACTGCCTATACTGTATGGGTTTTTTTTTTCAGATTTTTGCTAAACATTTTGTATATCCACATTTAGGCTTTTTTCATTTTTTTTTCTTCATCAGAATTGGTTGCAATTGTGCTTTTAGTATCTTATTTTTTAGGAACTCTTCTTCCCATTCGCTTCCCCTACTGTTGTGAAAGTTGGGGTTCTTGAAATCCAAGATATACCTGTTTTAGTTTTCCTCAAAATAAAAAAATCTAGTATTACATGGTCACTTTCGCACTGTTCTTGTTCTCTTCTTTCTTTTTGGTCACCATCCAGTCAAGAATGATTGATTCCCTTGTGCCTTTCCCTTTTCTGAAGAAGAAAGTTGCTGATAACACAAACTAGGGATTTCCCAGCAGGACGATGCTTGACAAAATGTGTTTTACAACAAATGTTGGGATAATCAAAGTCATCAATATTGTTTCAATCCTCATTGAAAAACCTGCAGTTTGCTTTTGAAAGTGATCTACATCTTTTCCTGGTTGAGTTAGTGATAGTATGCATCAACAAAAATTTTTTTATTGATTTCTCCACTTATTCTACCTCAGCTTCACAAAGTTCATTCACATGGATTTCTGTGCAAATGTGAATTGCAACTCCTATTCCTTTTCTGTTGGTGTTCTTTTCTAATTATGGAAGTCATCCTACCAATATATCCATGAAGTCATATCTTATTTATTGTACTAAGAGTCATCCTGTTTATTTTCCTATAATAAACAGTAATGTACAGACAATGAATGTTATGAACTTTATGAGCAAATATTCTGATTTTTCATTTAGTAGTTGAATAATCTTCAAGGCAGCAATATTTCTTTCTTTTCTTTTGTTTTACAACACAGAAATCTTGACCTGACTTCCTTAAAAGTTTTCATCTTTAGTTCCCCAGAGGAATCCATTTAAAGCCCTCATGATCAAACTTGGCATGTTTTAGCCAAAAACATTTTTCTTCAGATAACTCAGACTTTTGAACAAAATCTATTTTATTACCAGCATTGCAAACCTAGTCATTTATGTATAGCATATTTTCTCCCCTTTTCAGGTCTCTTTCATAGAATAAGCTGTTCGGGAAAATGGGTCCTTCACAGGTTCTTGAGTTCCAAACCTAGATTTTCAAAATCCATGATGATTTATTTATAGTCTGTATACAACTACATATGTCCTTGCAGGAATTATTAGTGGACTTAATAATTTTTAGAAAACTCCATTAGCTATAACTTTGTATTTCCAGTGCTTTGACTTTAAAAGATTGTGAATGAACAAGTTTTTGCCTTATTATGTTGTTCAAGCAGCACCACCAATTTGAGGTTAGTTTTCAATATCAGGTGGTATGTATCCATATATATGCATGCTGTTTAATTTGTTAAAAATAATACTATTCCATAGGGATTTCTGAAGGTGTTTGTGAATAAACCATCCATTCAAGCTTATAATATAATGAGAGTTTTCAAATATTTTTTCTTTCAGTTGGAGAATTTGTGAGTGATGCTCTTCTAGTGCCAGATAAGTGCAAGTTCCTTCACCAGGAAAAGATGGATATTTGTGAAACTCATCTGCATTGGCACACAGTTGCTAAGGAGGTATGCTGAAAATTCTAGCCTTCTTTAAGCTGGACATTGGTTTTGTGATGATTAAAAATAAATAGAACAATGAGCCAGAAAATGTTCAGCAACTGAACTATTCCTCATTTAGAACAATTTATCACCATATACATTACAGCAGAGACATCATTAGCTTCATTCCAACAGCCCTTTTTTCTGTTTTCAGTTCCATTCACAAAGGTGTATTTTCTTATTCTGTGAATACTTAAAATACACATTTAAAAAATAATGAATTCTCATGTCTTTTAACTGCTTGTTTTCCTGCAATAGGCTTTAGCTTAGATTGAGCAATTAGAAGTAGCGGCAGGCAGGGCATGTGTGCAAACACATGTATAGTTTAGAGCAGTCCTAAATTCTTCAGACGCTTGCCTGTAAGAAGTTTTCAGTGGCCAAAAACCAAAGCAGTGAGCAGAAGTACAGTCAGGGCCTAATCCAAAGCTCTAAGTATCATGGGTAAGTCAGCTGGTCTAGGTTTAAGATGACATTTTCCACAGCACAAGAGTCAGGTTTCCAGGTGCACAGAGTCTGAGTGAGCGGTAGGTTGTCTCCAACCAGGGAAACCCTGCTAGCAACTGCTCTTGAATAGAGCCAAAGTTGGTAAATCTGATGCACTGAATGCTATTGCTCCACTCTCCATCGCGCACAGTGCACTCTGAGGCTGGGCAGAGTGTTCACTCTCTCCAGCTCCTGTTCCTTATTCTCTGACTGCGGGTGCAGTTGCTTCTGATGATTACTGGCTGGATCAGCCTCGAGTGCTTGAATGCTCAAAGCTTCCTCAGGCTGAGGTCATTCTGGCAGCCCCAGAGCAGCTCTTAAGTATCAGAATCCTTTGTCTTGGAGCTGGCCATGACACTTGTAAACAACAGTGCGAGATTATATGTGTAATGCTAGATGTACAGAAAACAAAAAAGCAAAGCATTTTGTATTCTATTTAATTATACCTAATCTATATTAGATATATAATTATATCTAATTGAGTTTATAAAGCTCCTACAATGGTTGCTCCTGGTCACATTAACATTCACAAGGTGGAGACTTCCCTTGTTCCCTAAGCTGATGGCCAAAAGATGCTATTAGCAGCAGTTCTGGCTGTCAAGTATAGCTGCTGCTAGTTACCATGCCTTCTTTGAATGTACAGAGAAAAATAATCCATTTATCCTGCTGGCAGTGAGTTCTAAAAATTGTACATGTACATGTATTTACATGGGCTTTCTTTGCCCTTTTTTTGGTGTGAAGACTTCAAATTATTTAGTTTTTTTTCCTTATAGCTGGAAGAAGCACCAATAATTTTGTTTATTGTACCTCTCTTACAATTGCTTATAGTGATTTTACTAATGTGTACCATGGGTCATCTTTTGACTTTTTAGTCCTTTATAGCCCTAATATTGCTGGGTTATCATGGGTTTTGCTTTTGGTGTTTTGTACATTTTGCTGTTTGTATAACCATAGTGATTTCAGATTTTCAGTGAGCTTTTCATTGTGACCTTACCTGAATTTGTTTGTGATTCTTTTCAGACCATGAAATGTTTTTGAAAAATACATTTTTCCATAGTGTGAATTATTTTCATTATCAAACTAGTAATTTACTTTGGAATTAATCATACTGAAATAATGTTTTCTCACTTGGCATTGGATATTACCATCATGAAGATTTAAATATCCCTCACAAGTGTGGGCAATTTATTCAAGCCCCATTTTGAGTTTGAAATAAATGTTCAGAATGTGCTGATGTAAAAGCTCTGGGGACTGTTTTAAGAATGTTATCTCTACATTCCTAAAAGATCAAATGTTGCAACAACATAAATCAGATCCTGAAATGTAAGGTGAATTATGCTCCAGGAAGCATAGAGGTTTACAAATCTTGCTTTCCTTTGTTCTGTATCCTGAGGAGGTAATAGTTAAATAACTCCAGGCAATTAATAGGCACAGGATAGATTATTTCTCTCAGTAAGAAGAATTATAGGAAGGAAAAACAAAAGATAAAATGTAGCATGTATTTAGAACATTTATATACCATAATAATCTGACTAGAAATATACCCTTCGATATATAGCTATATATACCTAAATGTGGCATTATTCATCAACATACATTTTACTGTTGCTCAGCTTAGGGCAACCCTAAGATCTACCCCTACAGAGACAGGTGATACATTGCCTTTTGTTACCTGCCTTGGCAGGTTTGGATCTTAGGATTTCTATCCCCAAGAATTGTTCTTAAGCATTAATCCACTGGGTTCATTTTGCTCTTACAAAGAGTGACAATGTTCTGTTTTATTAATATCCTAAATAAAGTGATAAAGTAAGCTTAATGCTACAGCAGCCTCTACAGGACATAATGTGTTTTGCATGTGTTTAGAAACCATGGTTTACTCTTACATACATGAGCTTAGTTTCTCCCAGGCTGAGGTAGAGGAACATTTCCCCATCAGGAAATCCAAACTTTTAGAAAATGTGATTGTCCTAATAGCCAGGAATCACGCTGAGAGGAGGAATAGGTCTCTAGTGTTTATTACTGCTACATTAGACAGAAAATCCTAACAAACTGAAGAAGCGTGGGAAAAACCCAGACAGATAAACCCCAAAAGTCAAGGCGGGTCTGTTCTGTCTCTTTGAATGACTGCTCAACTACTCAATACTACGCATGCGTTTTCCCCCCTGGATAGGGGCCCCCTCCTGCTGACCATCAGTGCTCATGACAGTGATTAATGTTAATATGGTTATGGAACCAAGTCACCTTCACACTGAAGAATTGGATCCAGATCAAGTTTGGTGTTACTTCCCATTAATTGTCTATAAAACAATTGGAATTAACTTATCCAATTGATTTCAGTAAGAATTGTCTGAATCAACACATAATTTGTGAAGCTAGCTTCTTTTTAGTAAGAGTAGTTAAAGGTTACCCATAGTAAAAAGTTCAAGTAGAATGTTAAACGATGGTAATATAAAATAGAAACAGTTAAAATGGAACACCTGGAGAGAATAAGCTTGCTTAACATTATTTCTGAACACAGCTCATACATCATGCTGCAGCAAGATCATATGCATATAACAGAGTATTTTCTCTTTCTCACGTTGAATTACTACCTTGTGAAAATATTACAAGGGACTCTGTGGCTGCATGGAGTTTTAATTGGTGTTAAGACAACACCAATTGACTCAGCAACCCAGTCTGTACCAGTTTTTAAAGGCTGTGTTTTGGTGATTACATATGTTGTGTGTCTTTTTGGCTTTCTTTTTAGTCCTGCAGTGAAAAGGGAATGAATCTACACGACTATGGCATGCTCTTACCCTGTGGAATTGACAAATTCCGTGGTGTGGAGTTTGTTTGCTGCCCAGTAGCAGATGAGAGTGACAATATCGATTCAGCTGAGGCTGAGGAAGATGATTCTGACGTTTGGTGGGGAGGTGCAGATGCAGACTATGCAGATGGCAGGTAAGACTGCTCTTCATGCCATCATTGGATGGGGGGCGGGCAGGTTAGAAACCTAATAGGGGATATGTATCTCCTAATTAAAGTCTTTAATGAATGAAGATTATGATATTGTAACAATTATAAACAGTCTTGTCAAGAGCATATTTATTTGAAAGTACCGTACATCCCAGTAGATTCAATGGGATTTGCTAATCAGACACTTTCCTATCATCCCATTAACCTAACCATAATGGGTATGAGTGGGAGTGTTTTCTCTGGGTTTGTTCTTCAGTCACATTGTATGACTCTTTAGCGCAATATAAATTATATGGATGAAATTCTTCTGCAGACTTCCTATGAGGTTTAGAAGCATGATCTCCAAAGCTTTAAATAATGTAGAAAATATACACAAGATTAGCACTGTCCCCTATGAAAAACCTTAGCATCGAAAGTCCTACTGGGCTGGCAAATAAGATGTCATCTTACTTTCTTCTACACACACTCTTGGGGTATATAGGGAGAGACAATTGAATAAGGCTTAAGAGTTGCATCATCGGCTACTTTTCAAGCAAATTTAAATAATATACCATTTGTGAATGCTCAAGACAGTTTATCCACAGGCTACAGGGTAATATTTTTCTCTGTTAGTTGTTCTCTATGTGATTATGTCTTTGGAGGTAGAATGATTGATTCTAGCTACTTTCTTACTAGCTTCGGTTGAATATTCACTACTGCCAACTATCTGTCATATTGAGATGCCTTTATCTGGTTGTATTGTTCTTTGGTGTTGTGTAGCATATAAGAATATGATGGTGGTTGTGTTTATTGAAGATTTTAGTAGGAAAAATGTGTTAGAACTTTACAGCAGCATCATGAAGCATTTACTGTACCTACAATGCATGGAACAAACAAGGAAAGAGCAGATACAAATCTTGCTTCAAGTTTTCTATGTTCCTTGCTGTTTTTAGAGATAATTTGCACATTTAATACAAAGGTGTAAGAATTTTGTTAGCATGTTGGACTAAAATGCTTAAAAAGTCCCCCATGTTTGGGGTTCCTGTGGAGATGTTAGGTACATGCCCTGTCACCTTCCCAATCTAATCTCTCTCATATTATAAACAGATGACTGTCTAAAATTTAGCTTGAGCCTATGTGTTGTTTCTTTCTCAAATAAAATAACACATTAAAATCAGTCCTTTGCCACTTTTTTTTTACCCATCCATTTTTTAAGGAGCTCAAGTTTTGTTTTTGTGTTAAATGTTACATTTTTCCCCATAAAAGGAAAATTAGACATTAAAAACATTATTTTGCCTCCATTACCATATATACAATGAAATGTGACCCTGTAATATTAAAGACAATTTTTGGGGAGGGGGGAACTGGAGCTGTGCAAAATTATTTATGAGGCACTTTGTGAAATACCCCATGAACTTACAGCTCAAAGCGCTGCCATGTCATACAGTTTCAAAAGCTTGGCTCAGCTGCTTTGGGAGCTTCCCCATGCATTCTGATCCTACACATGTAGCTACCAGTAGCTACATGTAGCAGTGCCAGCGAAATAAAGTTTGGCATTGTTTGTGCCTGTACATATATGATGACGCCAAATGAAAATGCCCTCAAAATGATGACACTGAGCTTTCCAGAGCACTTCAGTCCTCTGAAAAGTAGGTTCAGTAAGTAAAGTATTTAATACAGTGTGTCTGGATTTCATTTAAAAATCTTTGTCTATTTTTTAAAATTGCATTCTTAGAAGAAACATATTTTCAGACTAGGAATATTTCAGAGGAGTAACTAATTTCAGTTAGCATCATTGCCAATTGTGGTTTGGAGAAATGTTAACTTTTTAGAATTATTAGTTCATTTAGTTTATTATGAATTGGTCACCATTGAGGTCAAGGCTTTCTTCTGTCTATCTGACAGATCAGACTGGTATAAACTCTAATACCCCAGGGAAAAATGGAAGCCTTTTTCATTATCTCTTGGCTAATGGAGAGTTGAGTGAGTGAGTGAGTGAGTGTAAATTTCAGATATAGAATACATTAACTTTTTTTTTAATTTGTAAGAAATGGGAATGTATTTATTTCATTGTCAGCAAGGCTTCATTATAAATACCTTTTAAGAGAAACATTTTTCATATAATGACACTGTTAACCCACTATTACAAAGATAAATTTCTATTTGAGAAGAGTGAGAAAACAAGTAATTGTTCAGTACTGTAAAGAGATTTTTATAAGAATCTTCAAGAGTATCTCAATATTAATATATATATTTTTTTAAAAGTAAAAACAATGACATTAAGAACTACTTCAGACACAACTAGTGGGAGTTTTTTCATGTTTTAATTATTCCAATGCTAAATCTCCATGCTATATATCATGGGGCTTTTATGAATTAGTTTAAAATATAAATTACATTATATAGAATGGAAGGACCACTGTACGATGACACTACCTCTCAAGCCACAGTCTTTCAGAAATACTGGAGGTAAACAAAATAGACTAAACCATAATTTAGTATGGCCGTATCCAAAATGATGCTTTCAAAATTCATTCCCATCAAGCAAAGCTGAAATCTGGAAGACACAGTCTCAGCGCATATGGCTATCCAGATTGGGACACCAGACTAGGGAAGGCTGGTTAAGACTACATGTGAATATTGTTGCTGGGTTTAGCTTATAAGCAATTAATAGAGTAATGGCAAACCCCTAAAGTTTGGCCATTTACTTATTATATTTATATAGAACCATAATTAAAAAAAATACTCCTTTCTGCTGGTAATTTCATGGCTACTGAAATTTGCTGTTAAGGTCAATAGCAGTGATACTGAGAAATTCATTTTGTTTGCAATGCTCTAGTTTTGCTATCACTGTTGTATATAGCAACAAAATGTAATATGTTGTTATGTGCCAGATGCATGTCTCCCAATTATATTTACAAAAATATTTTGCCTTCTTATGAGTGAACACAAATTAATGGCAAGCAACCCTGGGTAAACAGAAGGTGCTAGGGCATCCTATGGACTATCAGAGGGAAAGCATTCAGAGTAACTATGAAATCAGATGGTGGGATACATCACTTCTACTGCATTAGTTTTGTCTGATTCCTATAATTCTGAGAATTCTCACTTCCTGGCAGGATATTCAAAAGAGGATGTGTAGAATCATTGGTTGCATGAAAAGTACTAAATGACGTAACACTGACTTTTGTACTTTTCATGTGGCTAGAAGTGCTGTACAAGTGTACAGTTCAAAGTATTGTAAATTTGTCCTTTTGGTCCTTTTTTCCACTTCCAGTTTAATACTAAAAAAAGAATCAATTGTGGGAAGAGTTAGCATCCTGAAATGATGATGGAGGTTCTGGACTAGAACCTCCTTGCTCACTAAATCTATAGCAGAAGAACCTGATTATTTTAAAAAGAAAAAAAGAAATGGAGATTTTATCCTGTATTTCATTTGCAAGGAAGATTATATTCTATACCAGATTATTACATTCTGGAAAATTCAGCAGAGAACATCTTTGACATCATGTCTATTGTAGGCTCACCATCTTCATTGTGGCCAATGACCAGTTCATAAAACTCTTGGATACAAAAATGATATTGATTAGCTAGTAACAGATTTATCAGTCAAATCTGATAAATTACATGACAGAATTTGGCCACACTTAAGGAAATAGAGTCATTTGAAACTGAGAGCAAGAGGTTTAAATAGAACTGATCAGAGTGGCCAAGGTATTTAATTAGATCTGGAATTAGTGGCTCATGGCAAGAGTTGGCATAAAATAGAGAGCACAGTAAGGCATGTTTGGAGATTTCTGTTTCTCCTTTACTTCGTGGGCAGAGTCTGGATTTAAATGGAATCCCTTTATATCTTCCTTCTAAAACCACTTATGGAAGTGTGTTGAACTGTGGTAAGGTTAGGGTCCTCCTTGGTTTAGAAACAGTGATTTGGTTTAAATATCTAGAAGGTCTGTAAGGAGTGCCAGGGCTACTTAACCCCAACCAACAAATTGGCATGGTTTTGTTGAATTTCCCCTATATATTTACTGAATAAACAACTATTTACTGAATTCAAAACTGTTTGTAGGAATTAATAATTATGTGGTATGCCTCAAATATATTTCCCCAAATTAATCTCACTTTCATGCTATATGTTAATTTTCTTCTAAGGTCCTCAGAATTATCGCTTCCTTGAAGGATATTATTAGAGAAGAGGATGTGTAGAATTATTGGCTGCATGGAAAGTACTAACTGAAGCAATACTGCATTTAGTAGTCTCCATGTGGCTAGAAGTTCTGTTCTTTTGGCTCTTTTATTTCACTTCCAGTTTAGTAATAAAGCAGAATCAGTACTGGGAGAAGTTGTCCTGAAATGATGACACTGGACTAGAACCTCCTTGCTCACAAAAAATATAGCAGAAGAACCTGATTATTTTAGAAAGAGAAAAGAAATTGAGTTTTTACCCTGTGTTGGTGGGGGGAAAAGCATGTGAAGAATATATTCTACAATTCTAGATCAATACATTCTGCAACAGGGTTCATAAATTGTATTATTTGTGCATTACTTAGCAGGCAAAAAATACCGGTTCCACAAGTTGCCTTGTTTTACCTTGGAGCTGAGGATTAGTGAGAGAGATGGAAAAAGAAGCAAATGAAAAAAGTGGATGAGAGAAACAACTGTGATTATAAGGCACAAGATGTTTAATTATGCATTGTGAGAAGCACTAAAATGGGATTTGGTGTGGGAGGGAGATGAAGGGAAAACCCAGCAAATGTTAATTTGTAATGTTTTCATTATGGTTGTTCTTCATAAATTATTTGGCTGCATTCTTTTTTAACTTCCTCTTGCAATAATGAGTATGAAAACTGATAATCAATTCACAACTACTTGTCCTGAAAGTATTTGAAAATCCTATGCTGCTAAAAATTCACTTTTAAGTCTGATTAGTAAAATCTGGCAAGATATTATCTGATATCTTTGTCCACGAATTCAGATCCTTAATATAAGGTATGAAGATAGTAGTTGCAATAGCCAAGAATCTGAAAGGATAACATGCATAGATTAGGCTTTTTGCGATTGGGGTCTTTTAGTTCAGTGGTAGTGGATTTACAAAAGAGGTTTGTTAAAGCCTTGAAGAAGTCTGTGCAATGGAACAAAGAAGAAATGAAGAGAAATCAAATCCTACGAGAATATTTGAATGAACTAAAGATTAAGATTATTAGAAGTAAAAGTTGGTTTATTTGATCAAGCTTAAAACAAGATATGTTGTTACTTCTGATTACTCTTTATGAAGTTTCTGCTGGCATCAGGACTGAAAATATGATATTTTATTAATTTGTTTATTGATAAGAGATGGGATATAAGATGAAGAGAAGAATGTTTGTAACCTTAGAGGGTGAAGAGTCACTGAATTTGTTTATACTTGTTGTGATTAAGGTTGGAAGTCACTTCTTTATATATTTCTTTTCTCTTTAGTATTTCTTACTATTCCCTCCCTCCCTTCCTTTTCCTTGCACTTTTTACTTCTCTCTATTGTTTTTTTTCTTTAAGTTTAATTTGTATTAGATTTTACTATTATAATCAACATTCTTAATAAAAATTATGAATTATGACAATATATAAATGCATAAAAGTTAAATTAAGCAGACACTTCTGGGGTAGGCATGGCAAACTGAAGACGTTTCTGCGAAAGTGGACCCAGCAACTGCTGCAAAGACTGAAGAACTGGTGCGTAGACCAGTTCTTTGGAACCTCTGAATAAGGAGAGGACAGGAGATTACCCATATGTGCTCCAGATGGCTGCTTCTTGTGAGGAGACTGCAGTACAGTTTTCAGTGGGTTTGAGCACCAGGACACAATGGGATTAGCCATCTTGCTTGCAAGCACAGCAGAGACTTTTAAAGGACACTAAGTTGACAAGCCTCACTTTTCTAATCACTTTCAGAAATTTTGAATGGTATGTAAATCTTGTTTACCTCTTTGTGTCTGTTGATGGCTGCTTTGTCTGAGTGCCAGGCTTCCAGGAATTCTCTGGCGTTTTTGGATTTGTCTTGGTTTAGGATGCTCCCAGTTGAAACTATGGTTGAGTCTGTCCATGTGTAGTGAGATTAAGGAGTTTTCATTGTGTCTTCTGACTGCTAGTTGGTGTTCATGGGTGTGCTCTGCTAGTCTTCTGCCTGTCTGTCCTACATAGTGGCTGTTACAGTCTTTGCATTGTATGCATTGTATGCAACAGACACATAGAGGTAAACAACGTTTACATACCATTCAAAAGAGACAATAGAAAAGCCAAAAGACCAGTACATTCCCTTGCCAGCAATCAACACCCAGATATGCAAAAATCAACACTAGGATTATCACCAGATGAACCATCAAACAGCACAATACACCCTAATCAAGGAACTAGTAACTCAGGCAATCAACCAAGCAGCAAACAACAGCCCAATCAAAGAACTCCCAAGGAGAGAACAACACCCCTACCAACACAAGCAGGGCAAGCCACAGTATATAAACTGAGAGCAAGGCCCACTCCCTCTTTGCACTGAAGATGTTGCCTAGTCTGGCAATGAAACGTCTGCAAGAAAACACAAGGCTCAGAGAGCACGAAGGACTCCACAGTTCAACTCTAAGCTACAAATTTTTGCTTCGATTGGTATCACTTCTTTATATATATTTTTTCTTTTCCTTTATCATATTCTTTCTTTTCTCTTTCTTTTCCTTTTTTCTTGCACTTTTTACTCTTTCTTACTATTCTTTTTCCTTTAAGTTTAATTTGTATTAGCTTTTACTATCGTAACCAAAATCCTTAATAAAAATTATATACAAAAAAAAATCAACTAAGCAGGAAGATAATGTACTACAATTTGGAACTGGACATAAGCTGGCAATGAATCCACATTCTTTAGTAGACTTAAATATCTATGTAGTGGATGGTATGATATAATTAGCCTGAAGAATTGAATCATAGAGGGATGGATGTTAAAAAATAACTTTTAAGATCTTGGAAATACTTCTTGTATAGTTTCACATCCATTTATACGTTTCCACAGTTCTTTTTTTTTTCCCAAGCAAGCCATTGGACTTAAAATCATGCATCTGTTCCTATAGTAATAACATATATAGCTCAAGTGGATTTTTTTATTTATAAATGTGACTGGCTTCTGAATCCTGGTTTCTGTTTTTGATAACATGACATTGCTTGTTCTGTCCATATAAGATGGGGAGAGGGGCAGAAGGAGATACTCTAAAATGTAAGGAAAGGCCATATGTTAGAGCTTTTTGTACAGAAGGCTCTCTATTCAGCCTCTGAATCTTTAGCTGCAGCTCCAAATATTCTCATCTGCTATCCTGAGGAATATATAAAAGTCAAGTTAGAATCTTAACATTGCAGCACTAAAATTAGTAAGGAACTTCTGCACAAATCTGTTTGATGTTTACGTGTGCAACACAATTGTAATTCACTCATCCCTGCAGTAAAGCATGCTGACTTGGAGACTGAATTTTGGAGCATATGGTATCTGATAAGCCAGGGCATTGCGGTCAGATCCAAGATGTGGACAGTGCAATGTGTGGTCTCTTACACAACTAATGGAAACACTTTTCTTGTCAATTAAGATTTTCAAAATGTTAAAGTAATGTAGTACCTCAAATGAGATGAATTTGTTTTGTTTTATTTCCTAATTGATAGAAAATGCTGATTTTACAGGAAAGATAGGGTACCTCCAACAGGGAAGACTATATGTTTCTTAATTATTTATTATGCCAACTGACTACATTTCTGTATTGATTTACAGTTCTTTTAAAATGTGGTGCCAAGAATAACATTTATTGTTAAGAAATTCAGAATTAAATCTAGAAGAAGAAATGCTTTTTAAAATGTTTCTGAGAGACGACAATACTTCTGTGTAAATTAGATGTTTTTCAACTCAATATTATTCATACCTGAAAGTAAATTCCATTATGTCTGGGTAGTTTGTTGCTATGTATATGAACATGTGCTTAGTATAGTGTGAATATACCCACATCAGAATGAGCTTAATTTTACCACAGAAATTCCTAATGTGATACTGAGTGTGTCATATAAAAATATCCTGTAAGGGCACACGTTAAATGACTTTTGTGTGTGTCTGTGCTAAGAATAACACCACATGCTGCCCTTAATTAGTATTCTACCTATTGGTGGTTTACCTCATATTGTGATAATAGATGCTATGGAGGTGAAGTACACTTTAAATTTCAAATGTAATTTCCCCCCAAATACTGTAGACTGCTATCTCTCATTGTAGTAATTATATAAAAACCTTATCCTTTGTAAGATAATTGTTAGTTTAAAATATAAAAGTAGAATAATACTGTATATTCTTAGATATTGATGCTTGCCAAACATTCAAGAGGTCATTGAAACTAAACTTTGAACAAAATGTCATACACTGTCGCGTATTTATATCACCATTATTTATTCAGGAACAAATTGAATCTATTTCCTTTTATCTTTTCAAAAACACCCACAAAACATTCAGGCCTTCCTTTGATGATCAGTTTAAATAAGATCATGTTTGTTCAACACTGTGATTTAATTAGCAATATCAAAAGTTTGACCAAATCTGTTGCTTGCAGTTATGACAAAGTAGCAGAAGAACAGCTAGCAGAAGGGGATACTACAGATGTAGAAGATGAAAATGCTGATGATGGTGATGATGAAGATGGTGATGAGGCTGAAGAAGTCACAGAAGATCAGTACCAAGAAGCCACTGAAAGAACAACCAGCATTGCTACTACCACTACCACTACTGAATCTGTGGAAGAGGTTGTTCGAGGTAAGATGTTTTAGGCATTAGGTCTGAGAAACTGATTTTCACAGAGCACATTTGCCATTTTTCCAAACAGTAAAGTGTTCTATGTTGTCACTTATATCATGTGCTTTTCCTATGATCTGAAAATTGCATGTCCCATTTATTTTTTTGCCATCTCAGACTTCCCAAAAACAAAGAAAACCTGAATAATATCTTGAAGATTCTCATATTTCTGTGCATTGGTATATTGAAATTTAAAATAGATGTGAACTTTTAATTCAAAATAGAATCAAGCATGTGGCGAACGTATTTAGTAAGGTATGAAATGGGAAGGAGTCATATCAGTAAGGTCATCATTTTAAATAAAGCTGAAAAAATGGTAGGGGTGTAACAAAAATAGGCTAGAAGATTTAATATGTTGCCTTTTTTTCCTTGCTTATTTATTCTCCATTGAAGGATAGGGTACAAATGTCAATTCAAGAATATTTTAAAATAGGCTGATTAGACCATTACATTTTACATAAATGTTTTCTGTAACATTGCTTTGGAAACAAGATTTTCACAGCCTGGTGTGCTCCGGATGTGTTGAGATTGCTGTTCAAGAATTCTTAGAAAATATGATGGTGATAATGGAATGTATATTGAACCTGTGTGTTTTGCTAGACTGCAGTCAAGATCCTGCATTCTTGTTATTTATACATTCATTTTTAACGGGAGAATCCACAGGACTTTTAATTCAGTGGTATTGCAGATAAAGATACATGTTTTACGTTCTATTTTTTAAAAGAAATATCTCATTTTGTAAAAGGATATATTTTATATATTTATTTATGTTCTATCCTGCCTTTAATAACTCAAGGTGGCGAACTTACCTAACACTCCTTCGTCCTCCTATTTTGCCCCCAACAACAACACTGTGAGGTGAGTTGGGCTGAGAGTGTGACTGGCCCAAGATCATCCAGCTGGCTTTCATGCCTAAGGCAGGTCTAGAACTCTCAGTCTTCTGGTCTCTAGCCCAAAAAGTCTTATAAAAGTGAATTAATGGTTTCTCATGTTTACACATACATTGAAATATCTACCAATCAAACATTAACATCTATTTTACCTTTTTTGTCTCATGAAAATGGCTACATTCTCCTTGAAAATTTGGGTTTTGGATTTTTTATGTGATGATATATTTGCAAAACTACAGGATAGATTCTTTTTTTTGTAATTATGTGGCCATGAGTTTGTATAAAACGAGGCAGAGAGACAAGATAGCAGGATTTAGGAAAATTTTTTTGGAAGGTCTAGTTGATGATATAGCATCAGTAGAGTGAACAGACAAATTTTTTGTGCCCAGTGCTAAAAAAAAAGTATTTTAGAGAAAATTTATGATGCAATCCCCCATTAGAAAACTTTATTAAGATTTTAAGAACAGTTGGAAGATAGAAGGAAGTTGTCCTAACAGCCAGGAACCACTCTGAGACAAGGAACAGGTCTCTAGTGTTTTATTACTGCTACATAACAGAAATCCTAACAAACTGAAGAAGCGTAGGAAAAACCCAGACATATAAACCCCAAAGGTTAAGGTGGGCCCGATCGGTGTCTCTTGGAATGGCTATCTAATTCCTCAGTGCTACGCATGCGCTTTACAGCCTGGATGGGAGCCCCCTGCTCGCCATCCTTACTCATGACAGAAGTAATGGAAAATATATATGTATGTATATGAAATTACTATATTAGCATTGTGTTAGTACATTATATACTATGGTTTTAAGTGCTCTTAACCCAAGTAATTAGTACTAGGCACAATTTCCTACAATTAATCTTTTAGTGAACAGATTGGTACCACTGTTTTTAAAAGGTGGAGGATTATCTGTGGTAAATGTGATTTAAATTAGGTTTACTCTTATAATTTTAAGCAATTATGTAAATTTTCTTGCTTTAAAACAATCCATTCTGATTAAAGGAGCTGAGAAAGATCAAGGTAAATATTACTTTATTATTTCCACAAATACTGATCAAATAGTGGATTAATATTTTATGGAATTCCATATTCTATTTGAAGAAGAATCTGTATTTCTTCTTTCCTCTCTGGCCAGAACAAAACTTTTATTTGGGTTTGATCATTCACTGAGGGCAGGTGAACAACAGTCTCAGCAAGTTTCCTGGGGGATGGATGTCATTACCCAGAGATGCCACTGCAACCATGGTCTTTTCTCTCATTTGTCCCTCCAGCACACCTAAAGGACTTGCTCTATTCACCACAGTGAAGAGGTGTGGAACATATTAGAAGGATATAGTCAGGTCATTATCCAAACCTGTAATCACAGTAACAATAAAGGGGATAATCCTCCCCCTTCGCATTGGCTCTGAGTTCATCAGGCTGACATGGACAGCCTGAGTACTGATTCTTGATTCTCCTGTACAATCTGTCCCAAAGGATAACATGATTTGAGTTTTTTGACAAATTGTAAAATGTGTTTTTATCAGGTGATGGTGGTTACAGATAATCCATTCCATATAAAGTCCTAGGTTTCAACTTGTGACCTTAGGCATATACCAAATAGTTGCACATGTGAATATAGTGGTCATCCAAGGAAATATAAACCCGGCATATTTTTATTTACCATAATTTCTTGAAACCTTAACATTTAAGAAGTGTCAGCCAAAAATATTCTTTTTAGAATCGAATTCAAATATACTTCATTTTAAAGAACATAACAGTGTTAATCCTGTCTGAAGGATGACAGATGGCTGCCTATTATTTCATTCCCACTGGCAAGAATATTAAATGAAAGTTGTTTTTTGCAATTGCTCTTTTTCAGGAAAACAAGAGTGGAGGAAGAAGGGGACAGAATAACTTTGTTGGACTTCATTCCTGTTAAATTAGTATAACCTTATAGTCAGACATATCCTTGTATGATATGTACAGCTGTTTAATGCTTTTTTTTTTTGGCAATGCAGGAGATCAGAGCCTCTTTACTTCATTGTTTCTTCTGGGGTCTGCAATTATTAGTGACTGGCTGACCTTTATTGACTGCTTATGACCTCCTGCTAGGCATTACAGATGCCTACAACATTATTATTGTTTTGTGGTGTTTGAGAACAAACTGAAAAAAATACAGATAAACAAGGCAAAGTGAAATTGTAAACATGCCACATTTAAGATATATGTTTGTATATGTATATATAATACTTGAAAGGGTTTTCAGAAGACTGTATGTATTTAATGTTGGATTTCTTTCTTTATATTGAATCCAATAGTTCTGTATATTTTTCTACCAAAGTACTCAAGAAAGAAGATCAAATTTCAATTTTTTAAATAATTTTTATTGAAAGTTTTAATAACAATAGTAAAAGATAATACAAACTAAACACAGAAAGAGGCGAAAGTAAATAAGAGAATAAAAAGTGCTCAGAAAACAAGAAAATAAGAGAAAAGATATAGACACACACAGACACACACACACATAAACTGTGTTTATGTATGTATGTATATGTATATGTATATGTGTGTGTATATATATATATATATATGCATTAAAGAAGTAGCTTCCAATCTTCATCACAAGTACAAACTTAATAAGTCATCACCCCCTATAACTTTACATGTAAGTATCTGTTCTTCCCATAACTTATCCCTTATCCATATACAAATCCGTAAATCATTAACATTTCAGTCCTAGTGTCAGCAAAAAGTCCATAAAGGGATCCCAGATTTGTACAAAGACGTCTTATTTTAAGATTGATCAGACAAACCAACTTTGTACTCCTTCATTTTGTTTCTAACAGTTTTAATCTTTAGTTCATTCAGATGCTGTCATAGGATTTAATCTCTCTTCCATTTTTCTTTTTCCCATCTCAAAGATTTCTTCAAGGCTTTAACCAGCTTCTTTTGTAAGTACGGTAAAAAGTCCTTATCCAGCTCAATCTCTTGGCTTGTTATTTGTATTTCCACTTTAGTTGTAGTCCACAATTTTTTTTCCCCAGAATTTCTGTACATTCTTTACATTCTGATATTTCTGTATCGGGCAAAATTTGTTTCATCTCTTTCTCTTGTAAATCTTCCAATATGTTCTCTTTTACATCAGTAATTTCTTCTTCAATGTCTTTTGGACATAATCTATTCATAGAAACATGCATCCTTGCTGAGAATGAAGTTTCTATTTTACAGCCCATTCTTTAAGAATCTCTGAAGTATTTCAAATGTCATAGCATTTTCTGTCATTTGGCAAGTTCCAATGCTGACCAAAGACAAGAGACAAACATTTCACTTTTTTTCTCCTTTTCCGTTTCTGCCTGGAATCTTTAGTCTCCTCTAGTGTTCATTTTCTGAAATCATAAAGTCTCACATTTCTGTTTTCACTTAGGATAGACTAAACAATGTGGTTCCCACATTATTTATATATTTCCAAAATCTAGCAAACATCCTGCTATCCCATAATTTCAAGTTAGGTCCCTTAATTTGTTTATAATTTTCTTGAACCAGATTCTTATTTAGGTTTTTTGACATTTACTTCTAATTCTTTAAGTTCATAAGCTTATAGGTGGTTTTTCTTTTATTCAAGAATGAAGATAAACTCACCAGGTAGCTTTTCAAACTTGTCAATTTAAAGATTTCTAATATCCTTAAAGTAGTTGAATACTGTAGGTAATTTTTGAAAGTGATTAGAAAGTGAGTTAGCGAGCTTAGTGTCCTTTAAAAGGCTCCACTATGGTTAAGAGCATGATGATTCCCTTCATCTCCTGGCATGCAAACCTGTGGAAAACCGCTATCCTGTGATCTCCTTGTAAGGAGCAGCCATCCAGAGCACAAGTGGGCAATCTCTCATCCTCCCCTCACCTGGAGAGGTTCTGTGGGACTGGTCTATTCACCAGTCCTTCAGTCTTAACCACGGCCATCATCTTCGCTCATTGGGAGATGTCTTAGCTCACCATTCCTCACCCAGAAGCTCACACATCACATTTCAGTTATAAAAGATCTCCAATAGTTGAAGTGTCATTGGTTCTTCACCTTAAACTACCTTGTTGTAGTACCAAGAAGCAGAAGCTTTTTTTCTCTCTGCATTCATTTATTGACTTTTCTTACTTTTGTATCATTCTGGGAAGCTTCATTTCCCCAATATTTTAATAAAAACTAAGGAATAGTCTTTTAAAACCTAATTCTTTCTTAAAGGGAAAATAATAAAGGACTGTATTAAAACTTGTTTAATACCTGTAAAGTATTCAGGAGTGTTCACAAACTCTAATATGCTTCATTTATTTAAATTATTTCATTTTAATACTTAATATTTCATCTGGATTTGTGCATGTGTGTATATACACAAACACATATACTGTACATACACTGAATTGGATGTCAAATCTTTCAAAAAATTATATTTGGAGGCATAGGACTTCTACACAATGGTCAATATGATTTAAAAGGTTGAAAACAAACTTGTTGAATATTTCTGGGAGCCCTTGGTATAGTTTTAAGCATTTTGTACTCATGAGTAACTGTAAAACACTATGGCAGGTAGAAACACTACGTTTCCTGCGTTCAGTAATCTTGTACAAGATTCTTTATTGCATGTGCTCTACACATTGCTAGTACTGCAATGCAGAGAGAGCTATTTGGGGCCCTTAAATTGTATGAAGTAATCTGTTACACTACAGAGTTTAAGGACGCAAAAAGCTTTTAAAGAAAGTTTAAGAAAGTTCTTGAAAGTATGGAAAGGATTGTTTTCCCCCTTTGGACTGGCATGAAGCCACTATGTTGAGTTCTGTGTCTCCTGTGCATGAATTTCCATTTCTGTGGGGAATTATCATTTCTTGTTTGAAAAGGAATGTGTCCTAGCTTTCTGAAAGCCATAAAAGCCATAAGTTGTAAAGCAATAAGTGATTTTTTTCTGTTTGGTTTGCATTTTTAAAACTCATCTTTCTCATTGCAGCCTTATATTTAAGTACTGTACAACTGTATATGAGGTGGTTCTGCATGTCTCTGAGCCATTTGGTACCCTGTGCGTGTATGATGGCTTGATATTTATAAGAGACTTATATCACATTGCTATTAAAATGTATTTAATATGTGCCTGTATGGCATTGAAATTGGTGTAGATTTGAAATAAGGAGAAAAAGGTAAGTTTTAACCTGACTGGAAAAACTGAAGATAATTGATGTATTCCTTAAACATCTGAGGCTATATATATGATAAATTTGATAGATAAAATAAATTCTACACACACACACACACACACACACACACACCATCTTCATAAGCACCTGCCCAAAGCTAGGATATTTGTAATTGAATGGTAGTTGGCATAAATCTTCATTCTGAGAATATGTTCCTGGAGTAGGCATGACACTGCCTTTTTTAAGGACTACTTTATTGGCCACGACAGACCACTTTCTAAATAATTTTCTGCTATTTTTTATTTTCCCAGTTTTGTTCTGGTGAGAGCATATCTGTTAGTAATATACTAAGAAGTGGACTGTGCAAAGTAACATAGATTTGCTTAAGGGAAGTGATTCAAGCCATGCAGGCTATTTGATTCACTTCACCACAGCGAAAAGACCATCTCATTTGCACTGATTTGGGTAGCCTCTAATCCCTTTGTCCTATCTATCTATCTATCTATCTATCTATCTATCTATCTATCTATCTATCTATCTATCTATCTATCTATCTATCAAATTTTGTCACTGCCCATCTCACTCAAGGAGCAAGATTTAGGAGAAAACTCTTTTTAGCTGCCTTTTCCTGTAGCACTGATCTAAGTCTGCTAGCTTGATCCATTTGGGGATTGCCCACGGTGCATTTGCCATAGCTACCCAGTGTGGAAAACCTTCAGTATGTACTGAGGCAGGGCTAGGCTGGGTGCCTTCAGTGTACAGTGTGGGCAATCCCACAGTGTTAACCCAGACAGCCCAGGCTAGAGCCCTTCAGCCAATGCTATGGGTGTAGGCTTCTTTCAGCTTTTTCTGGAATTCTTCCCAAAGAGGGTAATTTTGCCCTTTCACAGGCTGCTGCCTCCTTTAACCATATGTCAGGAGAAGGCAAGAGGCCTAGTGCTAGACTCTCAGCTGTTCATGAAGTGTCTGGAGGAGCCTGCAGGCTGTCACATGTTGTAGGCTAGTATGCAGCCCTTGCCACAGCATGCCACTTGGAAGATGCTTGGCCAGCAGTGCTGTCAGCCATTTCTCTTAATGCATTTTGTACAAAGCAAAAGGAGAGGAAAATGAGGAACTGATGGGAACAAATGTAAGATCAGCACTATGATTCAAATATGGAATTCACTTAAGGTTACATATTAATAGAACTGCTTTTAAGTAGTGTTAGTGAGAAATAGTTATCTGCTGTCTATTAATATGAGCCATTGATTAATGCAGTGTAAATTAAATATGTAATTTTCCAAACATAGGTTAACTTGCAAAATAGCACTCCTTCCCTTCATGCGATAGCTTTTTTTTTAGTTTAAAATAAGTATTCCACAAAAGTAAAATGGGAGTGTGTCATTTTAAATACAATAACTAGACTATCATAAATGTTTAATTCAGTATAAACTACTAAAAATAAACATTTGCAAGTTAAAGCTTGGTAAGTTGTTTAAAGTAAAATTCAGTTCAGTTGATTTGGATAGAAAATACAATTTTAAAGTATTTGTTGAAATAATTGTTCATTGGGACTGCATTTGAAATAAATAATTTAATTTTCTTTCCTTAACTACTTGCTGGGAAACGGTTGCTGCCATTGTGCATTTAATGCCTAAAGCTTTTTAAAACTTATTCTTAAGGCCTATGCCAGTTCTCCAGATAATTTCTTACTTTCTTTAAAATCCTCCTTTATTCTTTACATATTACAAATAATCATTTAATTTGTATTTTTAAGACTATTGATAAAATTTAGCTTGGGACTTCGATTTGGAATGCTACGCTCCATTGAACTGAATGACAATATTCACATATTAGCTAAAGTAGAACATTCCTATGTCTGTGTGCGTGGAACTGGTTCAGTATGGACAACATACTTAAGCTGGCTAAAGTCTAATGCTTAGCTGTATCAGTTTACCACTAGCAGCCCTTCTCACTCATATGAGCTCTGGTCTTATTCTTTGATTTCTTTTACACAGATGAAACTGAAGTACCACATTCAGATGTCATGGCTAGCTAAACGATGGATTAGCTTAAGTCCACTTTTGGGAAAGGTCATTGGGTAGTGTTTCTGGAAAATTAAACATTTGAAATATTTCAAAATCAGAAAGTTTTGCACACTTCCAGGACTTGACACTTCAGCTGTTTTCTTTAGGAAAAAAGAGGTGGCAGAAAGCATTACCTTTTTCTTTCTTACATGACTTACAAATTCATATAGCCTTTATAAACATAATGGTCCTTCATAATATTCCTTGTTGAAGTGGGCAATATAGTTTTCTTAAGAAATTAAAAGGAAGGGAACATTTTGAAGAAAATGTTTTTTGCATTATTAAAATGTTTATATATACTTTTGCAGTTACCAAAAATGAAATGTATTCTGTGGTAAGAAATGGGATAAATAGCTTAGATGAAAAAGGTTATGACATCCCTTTTAAGAATGCTTAAGCGTTGCCAATTTAAAATACCTCTTGAATTAAGAAGAAACAGCAAAGGTTATCCAAATTAATTTTATTGATCATTGATTATGATCTTGAAATGGAGTGAAAGGATAGGAATAATTATTTCTAATCTAAAAAATGTATAAAACTGAAAACATCCAGCTATGAAAGGTGGTAAGAAGGACTATAGAAACCGCCCAGACCCTGAATTTTGGAGTGGATGGCCATAATTAATAAATAACAACAACAACAACAACAATAATAATAATAATAATAGAAGGTAAATATTACTGTGTATTGTGTAACTCTTTTTTAAAAATGCTGATTCCTCCCCCCTCCCCCCAGGTTTGGAACACTGTTGATCTGATCTGGCCACTAATAAGTACCACTAATTATTATTGAGTTTGAATCTCAGCATTTTTCATTCTGGGAGATGGTTTCATAACAAGGTGACACAGGAACATTTCCCGAATAGTCAACTGTGTTCACTTCAGGTCTTGCCTGATAGACCTCAAGCATTAACCTAAAACAAACACAGCCGGTTTTGGTTTGAATGTGATTTAAAGAGTGGAACTTGAAGCATTGACTTGACGCTTGATGCTTTGTTGATGCTGTGACAATAGTATAAAACTGCATCATAGAAAAACCGCTTCTAGTTTCGTTTCCTGGAAGATATGTAGACATACATACATATACAAATAAAAGTGCATAGAATAGAATTAACAATTCCACTTTCATGCTAAATGTAGTTCCTCCACATCTCCTATAATTAGAAGTGTGCTCTGAACAAGCTGAGACTGGTCCTTGCCAAGCAATGATCTCCCGCTGGTACTTTGATGTGACTGAAGGAAAATGTGCCCCATTCTTTTACGGCGGATGTGGCGGAAACCGAAACAACTTTGACACTGAGGAATACTGCATGGCAGTCTGTGGCAGCGTCAGTAAGTGGATTTTTCCAGCCTGTGGCAGTCTCTTTCTCTTTTCTATCTCATGCCACCCTGCCTCTGCTGTTTCGTAGTGGATATTTTTGTTTTATATATATATATATATAGAAGAAGACTTCGGGAATGGGCCTATCACTAACCATATTTCTGTCAGCTTTTCTAATTGCCCGCATCTTTGTAGAATGTGTTTGGCCATTAGTGCATCTGTTTCTCTTGCTTTCTTTCTATTCAGGCATGACAATTAGTGACTTCTGTCCTCTGTGTTGTAGACACAAATTACCTTGCAACAGGGTAATGGAAACTGGGATATGAGAAACTTAGAATTTAAAATTGCTGCTAAAAGGCTTGCTATATAAGCATACACACTGTTGTTCATCTGTGTATTTCTTATCATGCATGTACAGTGAATGATCAAAATAGAAACAATCTGCAAGCTTGTAAAATCACCTCTGGTTGTATTATTTTGTTTGCTGTTCTGTTTTGTAAATCAGTAGAGATGCAACAAAAAGTGCAATATCCATACAAATGTGTGTCCACACAAAATAAACTTCTTGCATAAAAATTTGGGGGGAGATGGGTGGTGGCAAAATTGGATATATAAATAAAATAAAATTATTTGATGGACACACACACACACAGAAGCATATATTCACATACACATTTGTTTATTACAAACAATGTTTTTCCTGTAGATGATTGTGGGGAAGGTATTTAAGTCACATATACATTTGCATAATTGCTGTACATTCAGTTCTGATAAAGCATACATAAATGTATGTATGTTTATTTATATAAATGTACATAAATACCTGTGCCGGTATTGAGTTCACCTGTTTCCATACCATTTTGATACATCTGGGTATGCAACGGAAGATTCATTTTCTTATTTGATTAGTTACAATTCTATAGTTGGTTTATGGTACAATTTTTGCATGTGGGGGCAAACAAAGTACATTGTTTCAAACAAATGATAATTGAGATAATCTACAGTTTGTTAGAGTTGAATAAAATGATAAGCTATGACTAATAAAACTAAGCAGTTACCCTTCACTCTGAAGTAATAAGATAATAAAACAGTAAGTCAAAAGGGGAGGGGGCACAAGCCTTGTTCCTTTCATAATAAGCCATGGTTTACTGCAATTCTAATCTCAGCCAACTATGAATAGCCATTGTTGAGTGGTATTTTATGAAATTACAGCATTTTCAGTTCATCCTACTCATGCAGTCAAGTTGTCATTTAATTTTACAGTCATCTAATGTTAAATATTCACATATAAATTTGACTATTTAAGCCACATATACAAGAGGTAAATAGAATTTATAATCAAACACATTGTGACAATTCTGTTCTGAGGTACTTGTAGTGCAGTCCTAAGCATACAAATTGGGAGTAAAATTGCATTAAATTCGGTTGGAGTTACTTCGGAGGAAATATGCTTAGGAAAACCTTGTACAAGCCACTGAAGTATGTTTAGTTCTGCTGAAGTGAAAGAAGTTTAAGTTGGGTATTGGGTGGCTGGCATTTCCTGTTTTGCATTCTGGAGCCAAGCCATAGCAAAAGAGATGCCTTCTCTTCCCAAAGCTGTAAAACAATAATCTTTTCTTTCTCCAAGATAGCTACCTCCAAAAGTGGTTTATACAAGAGGTTCTTGATCTTTGTTGTTGCAGGTGAGGCCTCATTTGTTACCTTATCACCACAGTGCATTTTCTTTTCCCTTCTGAGGGAAAACATCTAAGTGTCATCAGAGAAAGATCTGAGTGCTATTGTGATTAAGAGATTGGACAGGAACAGAGAAACCAAACTCACGGCTTTTTTTGGCTATTGGAGCTCATTGGGCCAGTTGCCATTTGTCAGCTCAGCCTACCACTGTGCTTTGTCATGGAGAAAACTGGATATGGAAAGAAAAGTAAATGCAATGAAACATAATCAGCATGTTTTCTCTATCAAACTAGGCTAAGCAGCTATCATGGACATATATCTGACAAATTAGAAGTCAGAAGAAAATACGGGTAGCTCAGGGTTGAACCGTGGAGTCCGTGGTGCTCTCTGAGCTTGGTTGTTTGCTTGCAGATGTTTCATTACCCAACTAGGTAACATCATCAGTGCTAGGCAAGCTAGTCTAGCACTAATGATGTTACCTAGTTGAGTAATGAAACATCTGCAAGCAAACAACCAAAAGCTCAGAGAGCACCAAGGATTCCACAAATTAGAAGTTAGAACATTTTTTGAAATTTAAATTTATTTACTTTTTAAATCTCAAGATGCATTATGTTGCATATTATTTGTCAAGAATTACATGCTGGAGTGAATGGAACCATTTCCTCATTAGTCATTATTTTAAAATGAAAAAGTAGAGAATTCCGCCTGATGATTCACCAAGGGCTTCTCTATCCTTTCCCCCAACACTTGCTTTTCACTGCTCTGAGGTTGTTGTTAACTAGGCTGGGCCACTCAATTTATTCCTTCTGTACAGCATCCCCATTTCTGAATGCCCAAGTTGCTTGCCCATCCTCTTGTGCCTTGGCTCTTTCACTGACAGTCATATATACAAAGAAACGGTGCTTGAAATTGGATCTCAAGGGAAAAGGTTGCTAACACTGCAGAAGCAAGAATGTTGTTGGAAATAAATAGCAAGACTGTGAAGAACACAAGATACAGGTTTGGATGCTGCATAAAATCAATCTCAGGGTTATGTATGTACAACCTGAAGGTTCCTCTCACTTCATGTACATGGTATTGGATACATAGCCAGCTTAGATATCGACATTTTTTATGTAAACACAGCACTATCCCTTATAAAATATGTAATTAAATTAGGTTATATAAGGGGAACTATCTCTTCCTTCATTATTGCGTGCTGTGGTAAAGGTCATGATGTACAATGTATAGTGGCCTTTTTTGCAGAAACCATTTGGAGAATTTACTGCCTAAGAGACTTTGAATTGGCTCTCTTAATTTTAAACTTAATGTAAGCAGCTAACTTTTTTTGACATGCATGACTTTTAAATGGGGTATATGGTTTTCTTTAATTTTTTAAATGCTGGTTATGTTTATTCTGCTCTCAGGAAGATTAAGTGAAATTAACTTTTGTAATTTTGTAATTTGGACAATTTGTTTAACGTTTTTTTGAAGCAGTCTAAAAAAAATCCAAATGAGATCATAGCTGTGGTTCTTTAACTTTTTTTCCTGTGTTACAGTGCTGAGGAAGATTCATCAAGCATTACAAATATGGCTTCAGTGAAACAGTGAACTTTAAAACGTATACTACTGTAGAATCCCAATACCTTTTATCATTCTCTTAGGAAATAGTATAATTCTGCAATATATGTTAAAGTGCCCTCAAAATTATTGATGGCTTAAATATATACATTCTGTATAGTCCTCGCTATTTCATTACTTCACATGTAATATTGTATTGCTTTTGATATATGTAAATCAATCACAGGCTATAAAAGGATTTAGACTGGCCCTGAGATCATGTTTGATTTTCTATAAATATCTGGAGTTCTGTGTGCAGTTCATAAAATAGTGATCCTTAAAGGATCTTTCTTAAAAATAGTAATTCCAGGCTTTAACTGCATTTCAGAATCCGGTTAGTTTGCCAGGACAGACGGTTGTTTTTTGATAAAATCTAAAATCCGTTAGTATAATAGAATTTATAGTACTATAAATAGCCTATTTATATTGTTCATATTATAATTTATGCTAAAACTTCTTTTCAATGATTATATTTAATTTCACTCTCAAATAGCACAAGATTTTAAGAGCACATTTGCTCTGTGTTAATATTATAATATTCTAAAGTTTTGAACTTTCAAAGTTGGGCATGAAATGTTTCTAGCATCCCATAATTTTTTTATATACTCACACACACTTCTTATTCTTGTATTTATTTTAGAGCAAATGGATTTCAGGAAGAGAAAAGGCCACACGAACCCTATGGACTGATATAATTTGTTTAGAAAATCTGCTTAAGCAGTGGCATGAAATGAGTTGGTCTGATAAAGCCCTTAGATTGGCCATTCTTCCCTACCTCCTCCAATGTCATCTTTGGAATTTCTGAAATTTTCAGTTACATTTTTAATTAGTTACTGTATGTCTGAACCCTAAAAATTCATTTTAGTTTTAACTGTAGGCTGTTTGGAAAAAAAACCTACCTTCAAAACTTGGGTTATGATTAACTGCAATTATTAATGGTAGTTTAGGGTTCAGATGACATACTAAGCTATTACTAATTAAACATGATGAGAATACTTGCTTGGGAGATACATGACTACTAGAGATCTAGTCATTATATGTATTGTCAGTCAGCTTAAGGAGGTTATGCTTGTTACATTACCTGTAAATTACCATTTACAGATTGGAAGGAAGGGGAATTTGCACACCTCTTTGGCAAAACAAATTATTTTTACTAACTTGCATCTTCAAAGCCAAACAACAGATAAGCTTCTGCCAAATTTGCAGTGCAAACAATTTACAGATAGCTATACCTCCCAAGCAAATCTAACTAAACTTCTTAAGGACAGAGTTGTTTGGCACCTTCTTTAAAAATAATTTTTAAAAAATGAATTAAGAGGAAAAGTTCCTTATTTCCAGTTCTTAGATTTTTTTCTCAAGCTGCCAATTGAATGAAATCCCACTCTCAAACTAGAAACTGTTTTTAAGGTTAAGAAGTGAGACTAATGTAAGAACTATTTTAAGGCTAGGCTAGAAGTATAAATGACCAAAATAGGTGGCAGATATTTCAGCGCTGTGTGTAATCTATTTGTTTTTTAATTTTTTCTGGAATAAGCCAAATAGCGGGACTATGGTATATTTTACTCTAATTGGAAGGTCAGCAAGCCTATGTTTACAGAGTGATTACTGAAGTAATTTTAGTAGTCTAGAATAATCCCGTTCAGTTTTATGTAACAAAACAAAGATTTCAGTTAAAAGTGCTGTACATGTAGCACTGATCACAAATCAGATCTTATTTAACAGTTCAGTGCTAAGACACAGCATTAATATTAAGTGTATAAGTTAAGGAAGATATAAAGATAAAGCTTTGAAACACATTTTCAGGTGTTGAGTCTTGTGGAAAGAAGCTCTGGGACATTGCTTCCTTGTTATGTAACTCCTTAATCCAAAAGCCTAAGATTTCATTTTACACACACACACCTCCCACATACATACATACGGTTAGGGCATCTTACACTTTAAAGGCAAGAACAATTTAAAAAAATAAGAAACTTATCATGGATACTACAGAGATTTTATTTTACATGTGCACATAATAATAATTTCAGACTGCTTACACTTTAAAAGAAAAAAAAATGATCATAGATGTCCAGAAGAGGAAAAAAAAGCATAACAATAAAAAACAACCTATTAAGGCTTAGCAGCCACCCTATTTCAAGACTTGGGAGAACAGCCATGCATTTAAAGACTTTCAGAACATTATTAGGTTGGGAGTTATATGGATGTGTGGGGGGATACTATTCCTGAGGGCAGGCAGCATGACAGAAAAAACATGTTTCCTTGTCCCAGTAGATGACATTGTTTAATTGAGGGGACTTGGAGCATGTCTACTCTGCCCAATCTTACTGGATGGGCATTCTGAGGTTTGAAGTTAGGTGAATAGGATATTATTCTAGTTCTAAATGGTACAGTGCAGAGACAAATATCTTCCTTTTTTCTGTCTGTGCTTGATAAATAATTGGAGTTTTAACTCTGTTTTTGTCCTCCTTGAAAGGTCTTGGATGGCCCCAAATCAGTGTTATTCATGTTGTATGATGTGCAGAAATTCAGTATTGTTGCTCACAGCTCTAGTAATCCCAGTAATTAATTAGCATTTATATTTGTTCCCTGATATGCACTCTGAATTGAGACTAGTTGTTTCCCTAGTAAAGAACTCTACAACGCTTTTGTCAAGAATTTCCAAATAAAACACTTGACTCTTCCTGTACATATTAATAATGTCCACATCAACACTGTAATTGTGGCAGTCCCAATATGCTTGTATGAACTTTTCTAAGCATTGTTGATGGGCTATTTGGGGTAGAGTGCAATCTATCTATCTATCTATCTATCTATCTATCTATCTATCTATCTATCTATCTATCTATCTATCTCCACCCATCTCCTCCCATCGGAGGCCTCTGGGCGGTTTACAACAAATGATTAAAACCATCAGAACAATAAAATACAATAAAAATACTATAAATAGAAATAAAAATAAAGAATAAAAAATTCAGATGTTAAAGCATCTTGAACATTTGTATTGAACTACATAGCTCTTTTTACAAATTTGCAATCTAAAATAAAGCTATGGGATTGTGTCCAATGTGCTTGCTTATGGAATTTCATAAGTTTGCACAAACAAAAGAGACTACAGGTAGACCTCATTTAATGATGGCCCTGTTTAGTGTCCATCTGAAGTTACAATGGTGCTGAAAAAGTAACTTTATGACCAATCCTCACATTTATGACCATCACAGCCCCCCCCCCCATCACTTGATTGAAATTCAGGCATTTTACAACTGGCAGGCATTTAGGTTTGTGGCAGTGTCCTGCAGTCACGTGGTCTCCATTTGCATGTTTCACAACTGGCTTCCAACAAGCAGAGTCAGTGGAGAAGCCAGCAGTAAAATCGCAAGTCATGGTCACGTGATGTCTCACTTAATGACCTGCGGGGACTTGCTTAATGGCCAAATAGAAAGTGACATTGTAAGTCCACCACAGTCATGTGATGTTTTGCTTAGTGACCATTTCATTTACTGACAAAGTTGCCAGTCCCAATTATGGTTGCTAAGCAAGGACTACCTGTACATTAAAATGTTCAGTGTGGTTACATTTGAAAAACATATTCATGATATTGCAATCTATTTTCATATTTTAACTTTCAGAAGCTGTTTAGCTGGCAATTGTAAATAAATGAAATTCTACAAAAGAAAGCATGCTTTACAACTGAATTTTGGATAAATAGAGAGAATAAAATAAATGGCAAGGAATTCTGAGTATTTCTCTCTTTGTACGTGTACATTACACTTCATTAAATCTGCTGTTAATTTTATTTTTAAATGGGGAAAGCCAACTGAATCGTAGAATATTTGTTTTGATTCAATCATACCACTTAAAAGAATCATCTAATTGATTATGTGGATGACTTCAACTGAGAACCTGAAAAGCCATTGATAGTCAATGCAAAATAATTCTGGTCTAGGTGAACATATAAATTGTCCTGGTTTATGACAGCTTCCTGTGTGATAATTTCTTCAGTTTCCAAACTGAAGGCAAGGTTAAGGAAGCCTGCAATAATTAGCAGGAAAGATTGTGTTTGGACAATGATGAATTTTTAACATATGCTGTTACATATGCTGTTTGTGAGCTTTTTCTGGCAGTCAGAGCTTTGTAGCGCTGCATAGTTCAAGTTTAATGTTCTCTCTCTGTCTTTGTCTCATACACTATTCCTACCTCCTGCCTTGTTAGTTATAACTGATAATAAACGAATGTTTGAGGTCATAAAATGGTAAGGTTTTAAAAATGTGTCTTGTGTGGGAACCATCAAACATGGGAAAAGGGTACAACTCAGTTAAATTGCCTAGGAATATGCTTTAAATCTGCATGTGAAATTATATACTTGTTTGCTTTTCAAAATAAAACTTGTTTTAAAATCCTAGTTTCCTGTCATTGCTTCTATTCTTTTAAGTAGATTGAAATAACCTGAATCTTTCATGTTTTTCTAGTTTATTTATATGCATTTTCTCTGAAACGCAGACGTATTTTCTTGAAATACATTGTTTCTGCATTTGTTCCTCTACTAGCTGGTTGCTTGACGTTTAAGAGTTCGTATTTCCTTTTAAAAGAAACCTTTGCCTTCTTTGTAAATTCCTGCCTCTAGTTCCTACCACAGCTGCCAGCACTCCGGATGCTGTTGACAAGTACCTGGAAACACCTGGCGATGAGAATGAACATTCCCATTTCCAAAAAGCAAAAGAGAGACTAGAAGCGAAGCATCGTGAAAGAATGTCTCAGGTAAACTGCAGATGGGTCTTATTAACTGGTTTTGTCATGCAGGCTTGATCCAGCTATCTACTATAGCCAGATGTTTCCCCCTCCCTAAACCTTAATGAATTTTTCTGATTACTTAATTTGCCGCTCAGTGTTTTCCTTCCACCCTCCACCAGCCTTTAAAAAAACCTGCAAGCCTATTCATGCAGTAGTACATCCTTCTTGAATTTAAAGAAGCATTCACTTTTGATTTTTTTAAGTTGGGGATATGGTGCATCATACTTTTTTTCAATGCTTGAAGACTTCAATTACTTAAAATATAATCTGTGAAATTCTAACACAGAGTTAGAGTGAACATTCATAACTTTCAATCAAAGAGAAGTTGACCTGCTAAAGATTTACACTTTTTATGGAACCATTGGAAATTTTAACAGGGTCTGTACTAAAGCATTTACTGTAGCCATGCCATGAACTATATTTTTGGCTCTTGTTTATTTTTTGCTTGCCACTAGCATTTAAAACCTCATGTCCAACCCCCCCCCCACCCCCATGTAATTGATTGATGCAATATACTTGTGATTAGGACATGGGTACATATATTCACAGAGGTAACTGTCAACCTTCAATCAATAACTCTAACCCATTGGCAAGGGAAAAAAAGCATGAGACAGCCAAAATAAGTGGACATAATCAATTGATGTGTGAAACTGACTGGCAGGCAAAACCTTCTTGACAAACAAAACTGGAACAAGAGCCATATTTTCTTCTGCTCTGATGTATGTCCTGGATATAAAAAGCATATGTTAGAAACTAAGCATTTATGCTTCTGGGTTTTTTTTTCGGAGGAGGCAGGTGCACAGATAACTTAGTTTTAACGTATTTTAAATAAATATTTACTATTGGGATGAAATCATTTGATTTCTCCCTACACATAATGCCTTTGCATCTTTATTATAATTTCCTTGTATACCATTTTCAGAGTATAATCATATTGGGATTTGGGAATGGGGAAATAGGTCACCTCTGTCTGGAAACAGCTAGCATGCATCTCTAACAAAAAGATAAAGACTTGTTGAGTTGACTCTGGTTGACGTTTTGCAGTTGCCTTCTTCTGGAATATTCTTTTGACTTTTCAGTCTAGTCAAAAGCCCTGGAATTTCTTGCTGATCTCCTATATATGCTCTGAGGCTACATCCTGCTTACCTTCTGAACCCAAAATGGATGATTGCCCAGGTGCTGCCACTGCTGAAATGTGTCACGTATGCATAAACTTAAAATAATTTGAGAAAATCCTTAATATGTACTAAATATCAGCATGCTTTGGATGGTTGCCCTGATATGTGTGGCAGCCATGAGGAAGAGCCCTAAATGCATAATACAATAAATATCTATTTCCATCAGTTGGGATTTCAGTGCTTTGGATTGTCTTTAAGAGTATTGTTTAAAACAACGTTCTTAATTCAAAGCCATAGCAAAACTTCCTTGGCTTAATTTTCCCTGTAGCTGAACTTACATTCCATTGAAATCACTGGGACCATTTAGTCATGTCAGGTCCAATTGATTTCAGGGGGAACTAAAAGCAGCTATGTCTATGTGCTTGTTTGAGTGATACATACCTTATAACTACTTCTGAACAATCTAATTCAAATTAATTACACACAAAGCAAATAATGTGTCAGATCTCATCCTGCAATAAAAAGACAATTTCCAAGCTAAAGATAATCAAAAGCATTGGCTTAGTTTTACAGCCTTCTTCATACAGATCATATAGAAAATTAGTCATTTGTTTAAATAACCAATGTCATGGTATTGACATTTTATCTTTTTTCTTAATCAAATTATTAGAAGTAGTATCTGAACAACTCAGATACTCAAAATTCATTTTGCATAATATCTACATAAGATAAAAAATATGCTTGTGAATAATAATAGGATTGGTGTGGTCTTAACAATGGCTGAGACATTTTAGTTCCTTTTTTCCCTTCCTAATCTTCCTCTTCTTATATACTCATAATATCATACTGTGTATCCTGAATTCTGAAGATTGTTAGACTTTGAAATGGTGGGCTTTTAAGTTTCAGCCTACAAGTTATTATTTTCCCAGCATGAAACAATTTTTTTGAAGTACCATAAATCTGTATAGTGGTGATAGTTTTTTGTTTTCAGTGAAAAAGAATGTTTTATAAACATGTATATTTTTCATCTTCCATGGTTTTCAGTATCTTTCATGGTTCTCAGCAAGTCTTTCTTTTGTGAATGTACATCTTGTTTTTTTTTCTTGCACTAACATGCTTAATGATTAGTAATTTTCTAAACTTTCAACAATAAATAAATGAGGTTTTTTTCTTTGTTCTATCTGGACAGGCTCTGGCAAGAGTAGATAAATTTTTCTGAGTGGTTAGCATAGACTGATTTTCTTACAACAAAATAATAGAGTGAGACTTTTTGAAAGATAACTGTGCTGAAGTTCTGCTTCCGGTTTAGTATCTCTGTTCCAAAGTTGAAACCAGGTTTTCAAATTTATATTTTTTGTATCAGCCCTGTAACTTTTTATTTTATAATCACAGTTCCTCCATTCTTAAGGCTTTGGGGAGATTGTGAAAATGTACTCAAACTGAATACAACTTGACACAGGAAACACCATCTGCACAATTTCATTTGAATCTGAATATTAGTGAATCATCTCTAAGAAGCAGCACTTGGCCAATGAAACTAAATGGATTCTGGGAAAACAAAAAAATCCTAATCCAGTAGTAGGCAACCTATATCCCTTCCCATAATTCTGACCTTGGTATCTGGTGGCACTGTATCAGTGAAATTCACATTTAAGGAAAGCAGTAAAATGACATTGGGAGAGGGTTGGGATCATAAATTCCTTGTGTATAATTCCTTGGATAGGCAGACTCCTGAAAGTGATAGAAATTTTATTAAGAAAAGACTGCATATATCTTGCAGATATTGGGACTATTATTTTACCAATGCAAATCTTCCTTAGGAATATGTCCTTACCAACATCTTGATAAGATGTTTCTCAAAAGAATATTTGAGATTTAACTTGAGACTTGAAGTATTAAGTAAATATTAGTTAGAGAGAATATTAAACAGAAACTTAAGCAGAAAACACTTTGGGTGTCCAAAATAGACAGCTCAGTTCCTAACACTTGGTACCAGTTTAGAAAGTCTTACTAAACAATTACTGTATTTTACAAGTCTCAGTGCAGACATAAATAAGTTAAATGTTGCCATGATAAACTGACTGTGTAATCTTTTCTATTTGTGCCTATCTCAAGTTGTTCTGGCTGTGTATTTTAGTAAGAGAGAAGGATATTTTATGCCTGAAAATACTATTTACAGATAAAAAAACTATGCTTTTAAGACTCTAGAGAGATATGTGTACTCAGGGATTTATAACGGAGTTCTGTTCTTCAAAATCTCTGGTACTTTTTAAGCTCTTTAACAGGTAGCTTAAGTAAAACAGAGATATGTATCTGGATTTTTTAAAATAAAGAATAATAGCTCTGAAACACTGTCATAACAGCAGTAAATGTTTTTATCACATGGATTGGCCAGATGCTTTGACTTGTTGGTTTAAAATATGTAACAAATGTTTTGAAGACTACATTTATATGCCTACAGGCATGTACATACATATTTACACACACACACACACACAAATAATGCATAACAAATAAGCTTTGTATTTCTAAAACAAAGTGCATAGTGGAGGCAAAAGAAAACTAGTGTGCTTCTGAAATACTAATTCTTGATGAATTGGTTTAGATGATTTTATCAGATTAGATATGAAAGGGAAGTAATGTTACAGTGATTGAACTGGGTATGCATCTATATGCATATGGCATGGACGTATTGTGTATACATACATATGGTATGTGCATATTTCCTTTAAAATAGGTTTAAGCAGAAGATAAATCAGGCTTTATTAGTAGATATCTGGGTGATTGCAATAGGTCAGTAAAGGTATGAGTACCAATTTTCTAACAGTAATAAAAAAATATCCCCTTCTGAACACACACACATGCACATGCACAGTTCAGTATTAGGAGAAAACAGGGATATTTTTCAGTGAAAGAACTTGTGAATTTGGTCCTGATGCTGATCAGAAGTTCCTGGGTTGAGGAATCCTATTTCTTAATTGTTAGGGTATGTCATCCTGTGTACTTTTCAGTTGGCTGGTTGGTTTATTTCAGTATTTTAATTTAGAAAACATGCATATCCTGGAAACCTAAGGTTTGTCCAGCCTTGCTCTACAGGTGTAAATAAGAGCTTCATAAAAACACTGGAAATGTCTTGTACATAAATATTTTCCCAAACATACAGTACATAATCTCTTTAATGGTGAGGAAGCACATTTTGTCATGTATATTTTAACTAATCAGCTGTATTCATTATCATTTGCATAATTTTGTAATGATTAGTACTGTGAAGAATGATGATCTCAGTGTTTGCCTTCCAGTGTGTGTATGTTTGCAATAATCGTTAACTGTGAATTGTCCTTACTCACTGGCTTGATGTTCCTGGACTGTCCTTAGACTAACACTGAGTACATCTGAATATCTTTCATTATTCAGTTTCCAGGAGGGCACCATGTACTATAATTGGAAAAAAGCTTTCTCTAAGCAGCAAACATTTGAAACTCTCTTACAAATACATAGAACAGCATTTGCTCATTTTCTGTTTCATTTGCACAGGTCATGAGAGAATGGGAAGAGGCAGAACATCAAGCAAAAAATTTGCCAAAGGCTGATAAAAAGGCTGTAATTCAGGTAAAGAAAATGATAATTTAGGATTGTATAATAATAAAAAAAGGTGTGATATGGCTTGGCTTTTTGTAACAGTCTTAGCAGCATGACTGTTTCTATTTATTTTGTCCACAGAGCATATTATGATAGCATTGTATACATTGTGTGCTTACATATGCTTAATAATCATAGACCAGCTTTCCCCAGTCTCCAGATGTGTTACAGTACAACACTAACATATTTTGAAGGTACAGAGTTTGTAAGAGATATCCAGGGGCTCGACTGAACTTGCATCTTGAGTGTGTTCCTTCATAGAATAGGTTGTATGCTATAAGGGTCTATGACATTACATTAAAAACCTGTCCATTTCATTACATATAATTATCTAGATTAAGTTCGTTGCTTAAATGTTGATTTTAAGTGAATATACTGTATAATATGATGAGATCCATTTTGGTGTAGTGGCTGAAGGCATCTGGCTGGAAACCAGGAGACCATGATTTCTAGTCCTCCCTTAGCCATGAAAGGCAGACTTGTCCAGGCAATTGCCAGGAGTCAGGACTGACTCAAAAGTGCTATACATACATATGCATATAGCATTATTTTTACTATTGTAGAAAAATAGGAAAATATTATGGTATTTTGGGAAGGGGAGTGTTCTTCCTTTGTTTTTTTATTTAATTTTACCTTTTATATTTACCTTTTTTTAGTTTCCATTATTTAGTATTCTTTTTAAGGATATACTTTCTTTTTGAATAGTAGAATGAAATAAATGCTGTTATTATTGATCCTCATTATTAAAGTCAATAATAATTATACTTCTAAACATTTCATGAAGCTATGGAACAAACTATTTTTTTTCCAATAAGTGGGTACAATTTTATGCAGTGTAATTTAAATAATATACAGAAGGCAGATAGCTGCTTCTGCTCAATTCATGAAAAGAACAGCCGATTTCACTTGAAGAATAGAATATACAGTATACTCCACTCTCCCCGAGACCTTAAACTTACTCAAGGACTTCGGGCAAGTCATGTAGTCTAACCCATAGGATAAATAGGAGAAAATCACTATAATCATCTCCTTTATGTGCTTGTGCCTTGAACTCTATAGAAAACAGAGGAAATATAAATAGCTGAACTTCAGTTTGCATGACAGCTTGTTGTTGTTTTTTCTGAGAGTATGCCTGACTCTGAAGTTAATTTGGAGACAATATGAGAAGAGAGATGCAATTTGGGGACAGAAACACTTACATATATACTCTTTCATGTGTGCCTTGAGTTTTGCAAAGACAGAGAGTGGCTTGCTGATCTCAGAAGCCTATTGTATTTATTAGAACTTGTGATGTGTTGTTTAAAAACCAGTTTAAACTCTGTTTTGGAAATATAATTTGATCTATATATTAAAATTTTAGGTCCTTTCTTTAGGTATGTATGTATAGTCACATTACTGTTGAACATTGAAACTTGGATCATCACCGGGTTCTATCACTTTTTGCTACAATTTTAAGAGTCAGCAGAAACATCTAACCACATTGGAAAGATTGGCCATGAGTAGTAAAAATTCAGGAAATGGTAATTTTCAGAAGCTCGCAGTTAAGATAATATAACACCAAATCATTTTCAAAATGTTTATTTTATGTTTACAATTTATTGCTGGTAATATTTCTACAATTACTTTTCCTGTAATATATATATTTTACATATATATATATATATTAATGTATATATATATATATATTTTTTTCAATAGCATTTCCAAGAGAAGGTGGAATCCTTGGAACAAGAAGCTGCAAATGAGAGACAGCAACTAGTGGAGACTCACATGGCCAGAGTTGAAGCCATGCTCAATGATCGTCGCCGTGTTGCTTTAGAAAACTATATCACAGCTCTACAGGCTGTACCTCCTAAAGTAAGGGGATTAGAATAGGAATAGATTATATGAATATTAACCAGGAAGTTAGTCCCAGTATACTGTATATAAGTAGTCATTAACTTACAACCATTCATTCAGCAACTGTTCAAAGTGACAGCAGCACTGAACAAAGGGACTTATAATTGGTCCCTGAAGTTACAGCCTTTGTAGCGCCCCCACAGACATGTGATCAAAATTTGGGTACTTGGCAGCCTGCCCACACTTACAACTGCAGAAATGCTTCAACTTCCCCACCACCTATCTCCCTGCAGTCATGCGATCAAAATTTGGGCACTTGGCAGCCTGCCTGCACTTATGCAGAGGCGCTTCAATTACCTCCACCCACCTATCTCCCCCCATCTATGCCGTTTTGGCCCCCTGCACTCTGCGGGTCCTGTTGCCCTAGCTGACCTTTGCTGTCTTCTTGCTCTCACTGCTGACCAAGCACGCCGTTCCTGGCCCTTGGCGAGGCAGCTGCTGGCCTCACGATGCTTTCTTCCCAAGGTTGTACATGGTGATGTCTTCTCAAGACCTGGGGAAGGTGGCCTCATGTGGCCAGGACCTGCCTTGTGGAGGGTCAGGGCGGGCATGCCTCATCAGCAGCTGGAGCAAGAAGACAGCGAAGGTCACTGGGGTGTGGAATGCAGGGAAGCCGAGGCCTCAAAGTGCAGGGTGGTGAGGGTGACTGCAGCTGGGACTGGGCTAGGGTGGCTGGGGCTTCCAGGAAAGTGGTGGCTTTATGCCATGCTGCTGGGAAGGGCTGGGGCTGGTCTTTGTGCTATGCTGCATTTCAGGGGCTTTTTGCAGCCCAAGAGCTGCTGCATGTGAGGAAGTCCCTTTGCGCCATGCTACTGGACTGGACTGGGGCTGGGCTTTGTGCTGCAGCTCAGGACTTTTTGCAGCCCCAGAACTGCAGCACCCCAAGAAGCCCCTTTGCACCGTGCTTCTGGAGCTGGGCTTTGCACTGCGGTTCAGGGGCTTTTTGCAACTCCAAAGCCACAGCATGCCCAGAAGCCCCTGAGCCGCAGCATATTCTTTCCCCAGCCTTCCTGAGCTCACACTGCAGCACCCCCTCCTCAACTCATGTGCAGCCTGCACTGGCCCTCCAAGGCCTCCCACAGCACCCCGTGCTCCTTACTTGGGATTCCTGCCTCTTCCCACTTAACAACCCACATCCTTGGGGTTGCAACAGCAGCCCGGACTGCCTGGTATTTCCATCACCAAACAATGTGGTCACGTGATGTCATGTTTTACAACTACATTGCAGCGATGGAAATTCCAGTCCTGATTGTGGTCGTAAGTCACACAATGGAACTTATTCACAAGCAGGTGTGCATGGATCCATGGAGCTGTTTATCTCAGTAATATACACTGAAGTTTATAATTTAGTTAAATTAGTGAATTTAGTTAAAGTAGGCTAGTTATGTAATCATCTTTGTAAACTCATTGTCCTTTAAATACAATTTTAAAATTCATCGTTGATAATAATGTCTCAGACATAGAATGTAAGGCTTATTGGTCTTTTAAAGGCAGCATACATTTCATGGAAGTGTGAACTTCATAATTCATTTATCTGGTGGACGTTATCTCTACAGCCTCGACATGTATTTAATATGCTGAAGAAGTATGTGCGTGCTGAGCAGAAAGACAGACAGCATACGCTCAAACATTTTGAACATGTGCGTATGGTGGACCCAAAGAAAGCAGCACAGATCAGATCTCAGGTAACAGTATAGACAATTATAGAAGTTCTTATTCTAATATTGTGTGAAAGTCAGCATAAGAAGGTTGAATAGGAAGCAGCGTTTTAAAAAGGCTGCAAGATGCAATACAATAATACTGTTTCTTTTTATATTTCATCTTGTAGAGGAACTAAAGTTGTCATACTTTAAGCATTTTTGTTGCATGCATTGCAGTATTTTTATAATAAAGTTTAGATTTCTACTTAGGTTGCATTTTTTATCAAATACTCCTTCCTGAACTAAATTTATTTGGTTATGTGTATTTTCCATTTGTTCCTACATTACATGGAAATTATCCTTGATATATAGTTTCGCTTATACAGTAAGTTATTGCTCATCCAAACATAGCAGTTACTGCTTTGATGGTCAGCAGTTACTGATGATGTGAGTGATAGCTCCATATTTAAAACTCTGTTTGTATACCTGTTTTTACTTAAGGTATTAGTACAATGCTTTGCCAAGAATATTTGTAGAATTGAAGTTTCAAATTGTCCTGTGGACATATATCTCTCTGAGGTTTTAAATGCACAATATGCCAAAGATACTTTTTTTTCTTTTTATTAAAATACAATTTTATTACAAGTGTAAAAAGGCAAAATTCACAAAAGATTAGAAATGTATTTTCTCATGATATAGATTTGCACAGTCAAATCATTAATACATTCCTGTAAGAAACTTATAAAGTAATTACTTAACAGGTCTAATTCACATGCAAGTAAGAAAACAAGGGACTTAACTGTCCATTTCATATAGCTGGCTTTGGCTTAAATTTCCCTTTTATCTGGCCTTGTCTGGCCTCAGATGCTAAGCAAGGTCAAATGTTGTTAGTGCTTGGATAGGGGAACTTCCAGGAATACCAAGAATATAGGCTACATTCTTCTCTCCCAAATCATAAAATATTCTGTCAAACATCTTTATCAATGTCTATTTCCATGGGATAGATTTATAAAGGGAAAATGATTCTCCATGATACTCTCAATATCTGTGCAAAGTTTTATTTAATGTCTTTTCTGTCATCTTCTGGAGTCAGCAGAGAAAGGACTTGATGACTAAAACACCTCATTGTATCATCCTTCCTAGCTCTGGCACCTGGTGTTACCAGGTGCAGACACCAGAGTCAGAGTCAGAGTCAGAGTAAGGAATGTAGAATGTTCTCTGTCAGATTAGCTATAAGCTTCTTCCTGAGAATCCTTCTGATGCAATTTGCTTGTGACCAAATGCTTTTCACTGGAGATTTTCCATATTCTAATGTTTTTATTCAAATTAAATTGTGCAGGAAGTGCTTTTTCTGTCATTGTGGTATTTCCCTGAGGGAAAGTATATGACATATTGCAGTTCAAAGTAGTGATATGTTGGTCATTTTAGGAATTCCTGTGCTGGCTATAAAAAACATTTTACCCTTTAAGGCTTATCCATATTAAAGCAATAATGCTCCAGTGCCATATATCCCTGGGCAAAACTCAGTCACAAGCAAGCATAGATGTCAGGGTGAGGAACTCATTGACCTTGGCATGTATATTTAGCATGCAGTTTATCAATGTTCAGTGGGAACATTTAAATATTATTGCTTCTGTAGTTTTGAAACACCAGTATGAATGAAGGATTTTCAGGTATTGGTGGGTATAGTGAATAGAACAAATAGCTTTATTTCTTCAAATTGTTCAGAAAAGGCCCTAATGGAGAACTCCTTATAATTCTGTTATCTTACTTATTAAACATTTTCTAAGAAAAATAAACTAGCATGGCCTTCCTAAATAAAATTAAAAGAATAGACAGTTTCTAACAAAATTTTACCCCTCAAGATTTGGATAGTATCAGTAAATTTCCTATTAATTCTTTTATGAATTCTCATCTGTAACTTCAAGAAGTTGGTCATTGTTGTTGTAACTGAAATGTATGTAAAATTGAAATACCAAATCTGCATTATTTGGATTTACTTTGATACAAAGAGGAATCAAAATTCCAAACTGGAGCTATTAGGAGTTGATTTTGCTTATTTTATTTCTCTAGGTTATGACACATCTACGTGTGACATATGAACGCATGAACCAGTCTCTTTCTCTCCTTTACAATGTGCCAGCAGTCGCTGAGGAGATTCAGGATGAAGTTGGTAAGTTCAGTTTTAAATCACTTTTTCAACATTTTGGCCAGCATGCCAGAGAGCAACCAAGCTTTACCCCAAATGGCTCCTGATTTTCTCTGCAGCTAGGATCTCTAATTGTGAGATTATCTTGCAACCCAACATATTGTTCCTGGCATCCAGCACCAGGAGACACAGGCAATGTAATATTACACACTCAGGATGCAAATATATGAAATAGATTGATATGACAAGTTTAAACTTTTCCATAAAAAGTTTCTGATCAAAATATAAGAAGCGTTTGCAGCTGAGAATTAGCACAGATTTAATTATGGCATAGTTCAAAGAATTTGCACTTAATGCTCATTCAGGGCATCACTAACTGGATTAAAAACTATTCACTTTTTTTTAATGTAACTTGTTCTTTGATGACTTTTTGTAAACTTTCATTTTTTTAGTTATCTACATAAAAATAGTCACAAAGATAGCTGGGTTAGTTAGGTGAACATATGCTGCAATATCTGCCCCAATTTAGAATATGCATTGACATTGGTTTGCCTAAGGGATGAGGAGAGCCACTAGATATCAGTGAGAAATTGGATTTCTCCATGCCTTTCATGCTACAAAAATGAAAAATGCAAATAAAAAATGAATTGCTCAGGAGGATATGTCTGCCTTTATCAATGCTGCCGGAATTGTATGTGCTTTTCAAAGAATTATTTAAAAGTACTTTGGTGTTATTTCCTTAGTAATGATTTATCATGGTAAATTATTAGTATTACTAATACTAATTATTATTGTTGTAGCCTAAATTTTTTCTTTTGTTTTGTTTTTTGTCTTTTTCCAGATGAATTACTTCAAAAAGAGCAAAATTATTCTGATGATGTTTTGGCTAATATGATCAGTGAACCCAGGATCAGCTATGGAAATGATGCCCTCATGCCTTCATTGACAGAGACTAAAACAACAGTTGAACATCTTCCAGTAGATGGAGAATTCAGCCTAGATGATCTTCAGCCTTGGCATCCCTTTGCAGTTGATTCAGTCCCAGCAAATACTGAAAATGAAGGTAATGTAATAAGAGCTTGGATGGAGATGGTGTGATTATTCTAGAATTCTTTCTTTCTTTCTTTCTTTCTTTATTCATTCATTCATTCATTCATTAATCCATTCATTCATTCATTCATTCATTCATTCATTCATTCAATTTATATAGCTGCCCATCTCAGACCAGTGACTCTTGGCAGCTAACAATAATAAATTGTTGTTATGATTATGAGAAAGACTTGATCTCTCTGACCTGAGCAAGATTTTTTTTTTTCATCCTGAGTGGTGAAAGGTCTGTGAGAACAACTTGCTCACTTTATTTGTGGATAGGATATACACAATGATATGCATAACAAATTTCAGGGATGAAGTTCATATAGCCCATTGGACTGAGAATCAGTCAAAACTGAAGTGAGATGCATGACCACCTTAGAGAATTAATCCAGAGAAATTGTCAGAAATGGTTATAACTTGAAATAATAGACACCTGATTAAGAGAACTGCTCTGAATTCCTAATGAGTAAATATTACTAACTTGGAGATTTAATGAAAGTGAAACTTAAAGGAATATTATACATTTAATAATTAACATTATTAAGTGGCATATTTAAAAATTGCTACTATTATCTAGAGATATGCAAAATATTCCATGCATGAACTACTCTATTTGTGTAACGGCTATTGTTTCTGAGTAGTCTATGCCCAAACCAAAACATGAAAGTTTTAAATATTTTGGTCCATGTGCAAAATAGTGCTGTTTTGGTCTGTTTGTGGACCAAAAACAGTCCATTCCAGGCAGAAGTGTCTCCAAGGGAGAATAGGAATGAAGATTATAAGAAGAGTCAAGGACATCAGTTACAGCTGAGAGGAAGGAAAAGCACACCGACCCCTCTCTCTTCTCTTCCCTCCCAGCACAGCATATCTCATTGGCCCACCCCCACATCTTCCCAGCCTTTTCCTTCCCTTCCTTTAAACGGTCCTCAGCCATTGTCAATGTGTCAGCATGACATCCTCACCTCAATCTTCCTAATGTCTTCCTACATCTTGTAGGATAGTGTTGGCCATGTTGCAGAATGCACTCTCCATTCATTTGTGGTAACAAAACTCAACAAGCTTGGCCTCTTCTCACATAAGCTGAAAGTGAATTCTGAGTGGCTATCAAAAACCTGATGCTTTCTAAATGTGCTGGAGTACAGCTTCCGTCTTCCTCATCCACTATAGCCACACTTTGAGATTTAAACTTAAATACAACTAGAAAGCTCACTTTTGGAGAAACGTAAAACAGAGACAAAAAGGCTGTTGATGCAAGTGTACTTTTCCATCCTTATTGCATCCACAGACTATGCCTTTGTGGCTCTATTTATTGTGACATGCTCCCATTTTTGGGATGGGATAAGATTTTCCCAAAAGGCGCCATGAACTCTTGGGGCAACATTTGGCAGATAAAATAATTTAAATTTGCTCTAGTGTACTCTGTATTGGTGGAGATAGAGGAGGTGACTGGGTAAGGATTTTGCAGGGTTATCTGTGATTTAGTTTTGGTTTGTAGATTCAAGAAAGTAGGTAGCCACATGTGTGCTTGAATCTGTGCCTGTCCTGGCTTTTTCAGGAAACTACAAGGGTGTGAGGGATTAGATCCAGGAAGTTGTGGATGCCTCACTTATGGAAAGCATTATGCCTGCTGCCTTGGAAGATGTGGTAATGCATCTCCTCACTGGAGTCAGCAAATCTTGATAATTAATTGTTGGAATGGTTCCAACATTCCTTTTTAAAGAAAAGTTGTTAAAAGAGTGATGGGGCTCCAGCCACAGACCACCCTAGTGGTAATAGATTATTTAGAGTGGAAGTCAGGATTCATAACTAGGCATGGACAAAAACCACTTTGATTCCCTTACTGGATGGCTTGCATTGGGATATGGATGGGTATAGTACAGTCCTCTGGTCCTTTTATATCTCTTGAGTTCCTTTGATACCATCTACAATTTGTGGGCAATATATTGCAGTGTTTCTCTCCTTCCTGTCTGAACAGTACCAGTCAGTGGTAGTACATTTACATGGGTCTGCCTTTGAAGACTACCTGGAAGCTACAAGTAGTGTGGTTGTCCAGCAGTTACTGACTTGTACTGCTGCAGGGATCATCTTTCTCTCCCCTATTAATTAACATCTATATGAAGATGCTGACATAGGTAATCTACTTGGTTTGAGCTATGTTATCTCAGAGGTAATTTACTTGGCTTGAGATGTGATATCATGTCTTATTAACACATCTCAGATCAAGTGGGAAAAAAACAGAAAATAACTCTGGATAGGAAGACTTCCCCTGAAGACACAGATCCACATTTTGAGGATCCTCCTAGATACAGCTGCTGCCTTAAAATCCTGGCAGAAAACAATTCAAGGAACATACCTCAAGGCCATGATTAGTTTACATATTAGAAAGAAAGGTTAAGGTTACAACACAAGAATTCCAGTTATTCCGGTACTTTCTAATGAAGCCTCTATTCTGGCAGAAAAGTCTACTTCCATTTCCTAGTGCTGTTAGTGAGGGCATGAAAAGAGGGTAGAAACTTGGCACTTCTTTGAAAATGGGACAATGCATTTGCTCATAATTTTGATAACTGCCAATCTCCTTACTAGTCTATATCCTCATTACCTCATGGACTGACTACTGCAATGCACTCTATGTGGACTGGAGACTGTCTGGAAGCTGCAAATGGTAAAGAATGCAGCAGCCTGTTTACAGTGGATGGGAGCCACCAGGGTAACATAATCCTTAACGTCCTTCTTGGCATGGTGCCTATATATCTGCAGGAACGCCTGCATCAGGTAGAATCAACTCCAGATTGTTTGGCCCAGAGAAACATTTTATGAGTCCTCTCTCATGATATCAGAGGACAACGCTAGAATATGTTACTTTTAAAATTATGGTCATCTATTTTATGTAAAATCTTATCTGTGGAGATCCAGGTGGCATCTTTGCTTACAGTTTTCCAGAGCAAGACATACCGTTTTGGTACAGCGTTTGGCTGTTGAAGGGTATAGAAGTCACTCTGATGACATTTTTTAGGGGGTGTGTTTTTATGGATTATAAATCATCAAAACTCTGAATGAAGTTAGAAATATAGATATATAGAAATATAAATATATGAATGCAAACCTTGTGGAATCTTCTGCAAAGCACAGGAGTTCCATTCAGTCAAGATTTTAATGGATGGCAGTGCCTAAAACTGTCAGTCAATAAATTTTCTGTTGTTACCTCAAAAAGGGGGAAAACAAGTATGAGAGCTTCCACAGATTGTGACTGTAAACCCCATAATTCACATGGCAAGAAAAAGCTTTTCTTCTTACTGATACTCTTAATTTTCTTCAAGTGAAAGTCTTAGGCCTCCCAACACAAAGGAGGTCTCCAAAGTCTAATTATGACATATGATTTGAATATAGAACCCACCCAACCATCGGTGGCCGTACTGTTCATCTGCAGGCTGAGATTTGAATAAAAGCAGGTCCTACCCAACATATCTCTGAATATCTTCTATCCATAATAGGTACCTGTAGTTATATAGGTGACACTCCTAAAATGGTAAGAGTAATTTGAAAGAGGTACTAAGTACCCAGAAAAGTGGTAGGAGACTAACAAGCATTCATTAAAAATGCTTCAATTGGATTCCTGCACTGATCATACAATTGGACCCAGAGCCTGTATTTACTTCATTTATTATCTACAAAAAATTGACTTTTGGTGGGAATTTAAAATCATATTGCAAGATACTGAAAGCCACTGTTGTGTGAGTTCAAGAATGTTGTCACATATGCCATACAGGGATATCACTGGAGGCTGAGAGGACGGAGAGAAGAGAAGGGGTTGGGAAGATTAGAAATACACTGTCTCATGGGTTATGATATGCAGGGAGCTGTTGAGAGGAGAGGGGGAGAGCAGGGTAGACACATACCAGTCTTATCCTACTCATTTTTTCCAAATTTTGACTATTCTGAAACCCAGAAAAACCAAAATGTTCCAGATTTCAGTTCTGCCAAACCATGGCTAGCCTGAAATGGTTCAGTAGAACTTCTAGAATGTGGTTCCAAATTCAGAATAAGACTTTTTTTATCATCCCCGCCTGTTAACACTTCTATGATTATTTATTTATTTTGTCAATTTATATGGCTGCCCAAATAGCAAAATGGAATTAAAATTTTAAAAAATACATCAACAAGTCACACATACACAAAAAGATTATAGCATGACCAAGGCTACAATCATTCAATTTTTGAATAGTCACAAATTGGCTCATCCTTTACCCTGGCCCAGTGCCCAGAGAAAAAGCTAGGTCTTTAAGGCTTTGTGGAGAGCCAATGGGTTTGGCAAATCCCTGAGGGTATGCTGTTCCAAAGGGCAGGCTCTATGACAGAAAAGGCACAGTTTCTGGGTCTTGCTGGAGGGCACAATTTTAAAATGGATTTTCTGCTGAAAGTAACAGATTACATGATCTTTAGTACTTACTCTACATTCCTTGTACATTTCTGATTCTTGCAATTGCTGCTTGGTATTTTTTTTTTATATTGTCCAATTTTCATAAAAGGTAGCTTTTTTATTGATTATGTACCATCAAGTTTGTGTCAACTCTTAGGGACCACATAGATAAATATTCTTCATGATGATCTGTCCTTAACTCATACAACAGCACACACATTGTCACTGTAACTGAGTCCATCCACCTTGCTGCTGGTTGTCTTCTACTTTTTCCTTCTATCTTTCCCATCATTAGAGCCTTCTCCAGAGAGCTAGGTCTTTGAATAATTGTCTGGGGTAGGATAATTTGACCCTGGTCATTTGTGCCTTGAGTGAGAACTCTGGGTTAATTAAACCAAATGCCTTTTGTTCTTTTGAAAATTATAAATTTGCATGTGCTCATAAATGTGTAACATGCTCTAGTATCCCTACCTAATAGATTTGAAGATTACAAATGTATCGTAAGAATGTAGGCATTATTGAACTAAACATTAAACTTGGTTAGTATGCAGGTGACTGCTTGGCAGGCAAGCTGAGGAACAGATGTCAAGGCAAAGACTAATATATGTAGCTACCATCTTCTATAAATTTTATAATTACACAACTTTCAAGATACTCTAGAAGAGCCTTTTCTAATCAAATGCCTTTCAAGTATGTTGGATGGCAATTCTTGTAATTTCTGATTTGGCTTAAAAATAATGGGAGTGATCCAACATGTATAGACAGCATCAGGATTTTTTTCTAAAACATTGTTTTAGAAATATTTTTTTTAGTGACAGAAAATATTGGTTTTGAAAAGGTTAATAAGTTCTTAGGCTTCTTTCAGTTATTCTGTTACAAAGTAGATTGCAGCAATTGTTTTGAGATTTATGATAGTGTTTGATGATGATGATGATGATGATGACAACAGCAGCATAACTTCTAAAGGACAAAAAAAATGAAGGGAGTAAGAAGTACTATTAACTAAGTGGTATGTGTTTACTTGTGGTATTTATGTTGTCAGTTATTTTTTAAAAATAGGCAAGATAATTTATTTTACCTTGAAAAGAATTCTTTTTCTTTTCTATCACAGAATTATTTTTTTTATTATTTTGGTTCAGCATAGCTAAATTGTAACAGCTAGAAATGGATTACACTAACATGTCAGTTGCATATATGCATTTAGTTTGAAAATGTTCTTGTTTCTTTCTTTTTGTTTTCAGGATTAACTTAAAGCAGATCTTTTTTCCCAGCTGTTGCTTTTGTAACTTCATTTATGGCATATATCTTTCCTGCACTGTCCCAATCAAAACCATAGGCAACTTGTTTTCGAAGTTTTTGTTTATTTCTTTTTATTTGCTCTTTATCTTTCCTTTTTATTTATTTCTTTGGTTGCACATCCCCAGTTGAGCCAGTTGATGCCCGCCCAGCTGCAGACAGAGGACTCACCACACGACCAGGTATATAATTTGCATGGCTTTTACCTAACCTGTGTTGTCCTGCATGTCTATATTTGGCTTAAGCTGGAGGAATCATATTTTCTTTGTCATATTTCTCTGCTGAGCTCTTCTGTCTTTGCATAGGCATGATTTAAAAACAGTAACACACAAACAAAATAATCATGCTTAAATATTTCCATTGACCCATGTATTATGTATATCAAGAATATGATGAAATTAAAAGTGGAGTGATTGAATGCTTTAGGAAGTTGTTGTTTCTATTTAGTTTTTCCCCCTGTATCTTAAACATTCAGCAGCATCTATTTGATACGCAAAGTATGGTTATTTCATGATACAATTTTATGCATGAAACATAAAAGTTTGATAAGATATATGGACTGTAAAAATTGCCATCTATTCAGTACAAAATGCAAAAATTGTTATAAGCTACACCACCTCATCATTCACCCTTCATTTACTATGTAATGTAATTTATCCATCTTACCATACTCTTAGTCTAAGTAGTTAAACACTGGTAAATAGCACTTTCCCCTTCTTTCATGAGTGTAACTCAAGCATATTTTCACAAGTGAGTATGTATGTGTATAGAATTAGTGGGATATGGAGGCATTTAATTTTGGTGTACAATAAACATTAAAATAACTTGTTCACTAATAAGTCACTCATGCAGTGCTATATAAGGTAAACATATCACACTGTTCTGTAGTTCCCAAGTTCCCAAGACATTTGTTTGTATTTTCATTTTATTGTGTATATTGTTAAGACCATAAGCAAAGAAAATGTAATTAATTTCTTTTGAAGCAACAACAAATTAATATTTAATATTAATCATATTGCACAATGCAACAGTTAAAAATAAAGAAAATAAAAGTTCAACATAAATAATCACCAAAGATTTCCCTTGGTTTACAGAAGACAGTTTACAAATCTCTTCTAAGGATTATTAGATAGAATTTGTCCACTAAGTTTTATTTCTTTGCTTTCCAGTCCACCATAAACAGGCCTACTGAAGTGTTCAACAAATCTTAATAAAATATCTGCAAGAGTACAGATTGGAAGGAGGGATTTCAGTTTCCTCAGGTCAACAACTAGTTTAAATAATTGCTTTTAAAATAACTTGTTGTTTTACATGGTTTACTAGACTCTCTTTTTCACAGCAACCATATCCAGTTGCCAATTACAGGACTTCAGAATGAATGTGACATTTTTGCTGTTCTTGACGAAGTCGTATAAATCAAATCCTGCGAACACTACAAATATTTTTGGAATAAATAATTGACTCACTATTTTTCATCTAAAATGAAACCTGTTCAAAAACTCAGCTGCTGACTTAGTAATTTCTTCTTGGCTTTAATCTTTGTCATGTATTATAAGCTATAGAAATCTATTTTCATGCCGCTTCATTTTCTTAAGGAAAAATATCTCGGGCTGGGAGTGGGAGACAAAAACTGACAGTCCACTCAATGAAATACTTTGTGTAATCTAGTAGGATAAGTTTGGTTCTTGGAATTCCCCTATTAAAAATCTCATCCTGTGGCAGTTAATTTGTACTGCTGGACTGTATGGTAACTTTTAACATAGTAACCCTTATTGATCCTACAGAAAATTTGTACTGTTTGAAAGCTGGCATAAGGATTTATTGCTCTTAAGCTCAAATACATTTATAATGCTAATTATTAAATTACACCCTGTCTTCATTTAGCAACCGCAATCCGTTCCAGCAACTTTGTTCTTAAGCAAAATGGTCGCTAAGCGAACATGTGACAGAGAGAGACGCTGCGAAGATCACTGGCTGCTGCCATCTAATTCATATAAAGTTTCTTGTACAGTGTCCTGTGCTTGATCTGTTGTTCCCCCTCCCTGCCCCTTTTTTTGCCCTCTCACAGGGCGGACAAAATGTTTACACAAGATTTCTTCCTGAGCTGCTTTCCTCTGCAGCGCAGGGCTTTCCTAAAAAGTGCTAACTGCAAGTTAACAAGCTCAGCAATGTAACCTTGGTTAGTTGATTAGAACTCTCCAACCAGCTCCGCTGCTGAGTGTTTCTCACTGAAGGCGTTTGTTCTCAGGCACACAACATTTGGTTGTAAATGCATGCATTGGTCAGAAAATGATTTTTTTTTTAAAAAATTACAATTGTATTTGTGAACGGTCGCTAACCAAAATGACAAGCGGCTGTAATTTCTAAATTTGCTTCTAAATATTGTCTCAAAATGTGGATTTTAAAAAATGTATTGACTTGCATCTCAAAAGTATACTAATGTGAAGTTTAATTAATTTATTTATTAGACCTATATTTTCCTCCAGGAGATCAGGGCATGTTTTTCCCACAACTCTGTGAGATAGACTAGTAACTTAAATAACAATAAATCATTGAAAGGATTCATGTCTTTAGTTGTATAGGTGTGAATCCCTAAACAGATTTCACACTTGAATATAATGTTCAAATTAAGGTAGTAACTCAGTGTTGAATCTGCTTCTCAAATGTTAAACTTGAACATCTAGCTTTCATTACAGATAAGCACAGAAAACCGTGAATTAATTTAGCAAATACTTCTTAGTCTGACAATTGTATATGTTCATCACACTGGAATAAAATGGAAAGTGTGAAATTTTGCAAGCTTTACTGTCATCCAGATTGTTTGGATATTAACACATACTGGCACATAGCTACTGTCCATGAACAATTGAGCATTTATACTGATTCAGAGCAAAAAGAAAACTGCTAACCACTGTTTTTTTTTCTAAACTTGCTTAAATATTGACAGATACCCATTCTTTCCAGTCTATTATGCAACTAGCAACCCTGACCCAACACAAATAAATTTTGACATAAGTCGCCACAGCCTGGATTGATTGTTTTTCAAGGGATAGACCTGTTGTAACCTGCTTGTGGCATCAATTCCCTAGCAAATTTGCATATATTTGCTTTATTAAAACAGATTATAAGGGACTATATTTGAAGGAATCTGTAACGTTGTTGTTGTTAGAAATTGTAGCTCTACATACTAATAAGCACAAATAATGATAAAACCTCCCACTCAGATAAATAAAATCCTTATTTCATTAATTACATATTCCTTATGATATTAATCACAACTTATAAGGCCATACATGTATTTTGTTCCCTCCATAAGGATAAAGATAAGGCTGGCTTTATCTTTCTGAGGTCAAGACATCCTGGCCTTGAGAAGTCCTTAAAAGGGTCTTGCCAGAACCTGGAGAGGATATCAGCAACTATTTCAGGTGGTGGATACCAAAAGTAAAAATAAAGGACAAAATCTTACATGATTGCTACATCTCATGAGATTTCAGCATACTTACACCTGAGATTTTGATGAAATATCACATGTAAACATTGAAATAAAGTTTCTGAACATCATTGAGATTTTGGAAAGCAATCAAACCTGATTATTTCAACAGACCTTTGAGGGGGAATTGGCTTGAGAAAGATTATTCCTGGGTAAAAGTGTACAGTTGTATGGGTAAATTATTCCTTGAGATAAGAATGTTATGTAGTAATATTTATTGCTTAGCTATTTCTGCTATTTTAACCTTATTTACATACATTACGATTGTAAGCTGGTCAGATTGGTTGATACAAGCCTAGTTTAAATAAATAAATAAATGGCAATCTTCATAATAAATTCAGCCCTTTTCTTTTCAAATATTAATTTTTATTAAATATTGCAGTACTGTGGGCACCATGTATCTCATTCCACTTTTGTCTTAAGAGTTGTAGTTACCTAAATACTAATTTAAATTGGAATTAAGTATCAGAATATAAATTTTGTTATCCATTATCAATGATCTTTTGGCTGAGAAATGCATATAAACTAGCATTTTACAATAGTATGTATCTATAGCTTTAGGGCCTGATCGTCCAACATTTCCCTTTCTCTGAATGAGCCAAAAATGCTATTTTGGACTTGCACTTTGAGAAATGAAAGAATATTCAGGGTGTAGCTGCAACCAAGATTCTCTGTTGATGTTAGTGTTAGTTGCCTCAATGGGCCAGTTCAAACAGTCAGGCATAGCAGTCTCAGCTAGTAAGTCAGGAATAAGAATCATGCCTTCAGGCTTGTTCCAACTCAATTTCCGGCTCATGTCAGCATCACTGCCTACATCATGGCTAATTTAAACGAGTTTCCTATTAGCATATAATAAGAAAACTAGTTTCATACTAATATTGGAAAGTTGTATATTTCAAACATAACAAAAATACAACTTAAAATAACCACAGTTCCACTACTGAAGTGAATACATTCAGGCATGACAGTTGTTCCTAACAGAATTAAACAAGTTGAGATTACAACCTTTACTAAACTTAGTAAGAGTTAAAGAGAAACCAGTTTATTGTGAAATTCTATACTTTTTTGTTTGAAGATTAGGTTAACGGCAACTAGGCTTATTTTCAGGGCTGGAAATGTTTCATGCAGTTCCTGTGATGCTCCCATTCTCCATCACAGTAACTGCCTTGAAGAGGTGGGTCAGACTTTCCCTCAAACTGCCATGAAGAAAATGCAGAAAAAGGAACATTATTAGGGACTGGATTCTGCATCAGTTATTTTGGGGTGCTATCAACTGTATAAGGTAGGTAATAGAAAATACATAAAGCAATGCTAAAATATTTTAGGAAAGTGGAGATCCTCAACATGTCAGCTGAAGCAGAACAAAAGTTGAAGTCCCCAGTGTGGGAGAGAAGCAAAAGGTGGAAAAGGCTCTTGGAAAATTTTGTAAATTAATATTTAATTATCCCTCCTATTGTCAAAGTCCCCATGCATCCATGAAACTGTTGGTAAGATTACTTGGCCTCTTTTTCCTCTGAACACTGTTGGTAGTCTCTAAATTACTAGTGTAGTCTATTGCCTTGTTCACTGTTTTTCTTTGTAAATCTTAATATATTTTTTTTGTTGGCAGCTATGGGGGATGGTGTTCATATAACTACTTTTAAAAGTTTGTTTTTACTCACTTCTTGGTTTTTTGGGTTAATACAGGCTCTGGATTAACCAATGTTAAGACAGAAGAAACCTCAGAACTAAAGATGGATGCAGAATACAGACATGATTCAGGATATGAAGTACATCATCAGAAACTGGCAAGTGTAATCTCCATTCTTAGATTTAATGTCATTAAATGAAACACTAGTTTAATAGTTATTACTGTTGTTGCAGTGTTAATTTGTTTATGAACCTGTTTCATATAAATCTCTTTAGGGTGTTGTCCTGTGATTATTCAAATCTTAATACTAAGAAACCATATTATCTTACTTTCAGTGTCAGTAAAATAACTTACAAACACTTACATTACATTACATTACATTTTTATGTACGTATGTATATAATTTTTTCAGTAAATTATAATACAGGTGGTCCTTGTTTATCGACCACTTGTTCAGCAACTGTTCGAACTTACAACAGCACTGAATGAGTGGTAGTTATGATCAGATCCTCGTACTTACACCTGGTGCAGCATCCCTGCAATCACATGATCATGATATGGGCACTTGGCATCTGGCTAGCGATTACAACATCACAGAGTCCCATGGTCACATGATCATGATTTGTGACCATTACTGCCAGCTTCCCACAAGCAAAGTCAGGGGGGAAGTCAGCAGGAAGTCATAGGTTGTGGTCATGTGAGCTCCTTCCTTAATGACCCATGCAGTCCTCACTTAAAGGCAACCGTTACTGCGAGAACTGCCATCACTAAGCAGCGCAGTCACATGGTTTTTCAGCTTACAACTGCATTGTTTAATGACATTGCTGCTGGTCCCAATTACTGTAGGTAGGTGAGGACTACCTGTAAACCTTTTCTATAGTGCATGGCTAAAGAAAAGCACCACAGAAAGAAGTAAGCAGTGGACAGAAATGGATTCTGTATTCTTCATCACAGTATTTGATTTTGATTTGCTTTTTAAACTGGCCACCATCATATTTCCTATCTTCATTGTATGTGAGTGGACAGAACCCTCCACTTAAATGAAACAGGTCTCCTGCTGTCCCTTCTAGTTTTCTCCATACACAGGGTTTATTGATCTTAAAATTTTAGGTTTAATGAGATTTGAACCCATAACATGTCTTTCTTGCAACTCAGGCATAAGAGTAGGAAAGAGAAAAGAGAGGTACCAGAACCATAATTCAGGAGCAGAAAAATGGGAAGTGACTCTAAGACCTTTACATAGTTCTTTTCTAATCTTTATATCTGGATCTAGTTTGTTTTTTTCTTCAGCTGCTCAATCTGTCCTAGATATTAAATAAGTAATGATACAATATTTGGTTTCTTTGTGGAACACGTTGATGAGACAAAATAATGGCAAAAATTAAAATTTGCATAAGAACCATATTTGCATCAAAGCTTAAATAATGATAAGCTCATTTTAAAAAAGATACTTCATCTATTTGATGCTAATAATTGTGGATTCTCAGGGCTAAAGAGAAGAGTCCAGATTGCATTGAATTTGAATATTTGGAGGGCTTAGCCTGCAAAGTTCACAAGAGTTAAATATGTATTTCTGAAATTCTTGAGGAAGGATTTGTTTTGCGGTGCCAAAATGAGCAGAGGAAGATTTTCCTTATATTCTTTAATTATTCTGTAGGTTATATGCCAAGGAAATACTCAGGGAGCTGAAAAGCATTTGTCTAATAAAGGGCTCAATTTTTTTTATCCTTTAAGTGTTACGATAAAATTAGTTTGCCTTAAAATGCCACTTTTTTTTCTTAACTTACTTGATCACCCATCTGAGGATCTGGAATTCCTCAGAATATGTTCTGCTATCTCAGTCTGTTTGGGTAACTCCTGCAGGGAAACTTTTTTATAAGCCCTGCCAGTTCTTCTCCAGAGAGGCTTTCCGAGTGCCTGCAAAACTCACTGTCTGATATTTGCTTTCCTAGGCTACAAGAGCATCATGTGATAAATAATAAGTGCTCTTAACTTTAAAATATGAGAATCAGATTGTGATAATTTGCCTCAGGAAACAACATTTAGGTATTTAGTTTGAACTTGTTCACTTTGGAGAAAATATTGGATTATACATTGCAAATGCGTCACTTTGCAAAGTTAAAAAATTCATTGGAAACAACATGTTATCTTCTAATTTGATAACTCATTATTTTTATGTTTAGGTATTCTTTGCTGAAGATGTAGGTTCAAATAAAGGTGCCATCATTGGACTAATGGTAGGGGGTGTTGTCATTGCAACAGTCATTGTTATCACTTTAGTGATGCTAAAGAAGAAACAGTATACATCTATCCATCATGGTGTAGTGGAGGTGAGTGAAATAGTATTAAATAGAATTAAATCTATCTCTGTAACTTCAGTGTATTTAATAGAATGGTGTTAACTGCCCATATGAGGTGTGTCAACTGTATTCTTAATATTCCAGTTTTTTAGTATATAAGTCAGTTTTTCCAGTTAATATCCCTGAGATATATTGGATACATAGACCTGTGCTCCAAAAGAACAGTTAAACTGAGATTTCAGTTATAATATATGTTTCTTTTACCAAGTCATCTTGTCTGCCTCCTGAAGAATCTGTATAACAACCAAGTAGCAACAGTAAGAACAGACCATGGAACAACGGACTGGTTTAAGATTGGGAAAGGAGTACGGCAGGGCTGTATACTCTCACCCTACCTATTCAACTTGTACGCAGAACACATCATGCAACATGCTGGGCTTGAGGAATCCAAGGCTGGAGTTAAAATCGCTGGAAGAAACATTAACAATCTCAGATATGCAGATGATACCACTTTGATGGCTGAAAGCGAAGAGGAACTGAGGAGCCTTATGATGAAGGTGAAAGAAGAAAGTACAAAAGCTGGCTTGCAGCTAAACCTCAAAAAAAACAAGATTATGGCAACCAGCTTGATTGATAACTGGCAAATAGAGGGAGAAAACGTAGAGGCAGTGAAAGACTTTGTATTTCTAGGTACAAAGATTACTGCAGATGCTGACTGCAGTCAGGAAATCAGAAGACACTTAATCCTTGGGAGAAGAGCAATGACAAATCTCAATAAAATAGTTAAGAGCAGAGACATCACACTGACAACAAAGGTCCGCATAGTTAAAGCAATGGTGTTCCCCGTAGTAACATATGGCTGCGAGAACTGGACCATAAGGAAGGCTGAGAGAAGGAAGATCGATGCTTTTGAACTGTGGTGTTGGAGGAAAATTCTGAGAGTGCCTTGGACTGCAAGAAGGTCAAACCAGTCCATCCTCCAGGAAATAAAGCCAGACTGCTCATTTGAGGGAACAATATTAAAAGCAAAACTGAAATACTTTGGCCACATAATGAGAAGACAGGACACCCTGGAGAAGATGCTGATGCTAGGGAGAGTGGAGGGCAAAAGGAAGAGGGGCCAACCAAGGGCAAGGTGGATGGATGATATTCTAGAGGTGACGGATCCGTCCCTGGGGGAGCTGGGGGTGTTGACGACCAACAGGAAGCTCTGGCGTGGGCTGGTCCATGAAGTCACGAAGAGTCGGAAGCGACTAAACGAATAAACAACAATATGTTTCTTTATGCCATCCATGTAACAGCATGGAATAGATTGTATATCTCTGAAATCTCAAGGTATTAAAAGGTATATGTCACCATTTTTAAAGGTATGAAATTATAGAATGTTTAACCTGTGGATGGAAGCACTGACTGTATCATCTTTCTACATAGTGTCTGTTGGGAACCAAAGCACAGTGAATGACAGCTGTGATTTTTTTCAGGGCCAATCCTCAGTTGAGTGATTTGCTTGACTATTATAACAGGACTGAACATTCATCTGCTTTTAAACAGCTTAAACAAATGTTAAAGAAACAATGAGTTTTATACAGTATTTCTTATATCTAGAAGCATTATTTCAATACTCCTATGTAAAAGTTGGGGAGAAGGACAGATTCAGCATTGCCTATTAACCAGCAGAATCTCAGATACTTTCATGATTGTTAGTAATCATGAAAATAACAACAACAATAATACAATCTCACAGTGTTTGTAATGTTCAAAAGACCATTACTAGTTCAAAAGAAACTAAGTTATATCAGTGACACATCTAAAATATTATGGTTCATCTTGCCCTCTGTTTTCCAGTGACAGTAATATATTTATCAAAGTAGCAGAGTATCATGCCAGCCCATGCCATAAACAAAGTGATTAAACTGTTAGTATGATAACAAGTAAGCAATTATATGACAAAACATTTAAGGATTTTGTATGCAATGTCAGAGCATGCAGTAGTGAAGGCCCTGCTTAACAAGCCAGAACACAGTCAGTCCTGTTCTAACTAATAAGGATGAGCCCATGTTCAGGCCTACACTACGGTAGAGAAGCCTAAATACTTCTTTGCATTTACTGTGTCTGTGGAGTCCTGACTAACAGCATTTTTTATAGTGACCCATTCCCTTTTGGGTAATAGGTTAGTGAAAGATCTTCCTATTTGTTGTTATGAGCAGTTTGCCAGGGACTTTGAAATCAAAGTTGTTCATATTCATGCTAAGCTAGATGGGCAGAGTCTCATGATATGACAGAATTATCTTGCAAGACCAGCTCAGACTCCTTTGTGCCTGTGATGCCTAAAGATGTTGCCAGGATCCTCTGTGGAATATACTCAGTGACCTGAAAATTAGATTCTTGCCCCTTGGATGGTACATGTGTCCAGAAAAGGCATGAGTACTAAAAGTGGTGAAGGCACTGTTGGGGTAATGCTGCCTGTTTTAAAGGAGAGGGTAATGTGCCACATTCTCAAAAAGCCATCTATTGACCCAGCTGTCTTAGATAATTATCAGCCAGCCTCCTACCAAGTGTTTCTTGGCAAGATTGTTGATAAAGTCATTGACCCTTAACTACAGAGATCCTGGATGTGATAGATTATCTGGATCCCTTAGAATTGGGTTTCAAGCCTGGGCCTCACTGGTTGCTCTTGTGGATAACCTGCAGTGCCAACAATCATGGCATCCTTTTGAGCCATATGAAAGGCTTGGAAATTGGAGGCACTGTTTTGCAGTGGTTCTGTTCCTTCCTGATTGGGCGGTTCCAGTCAGTGTTGTTGGGAGGAAAGAAATGACAATCTCAGTAGCAGCTCCTTCATTCTGGAAGAGCATACCCTCCCCAATGTCAGATTGGCCCCCACCCTTCTGCCCTTCCATCAACTGGTAAAAATTTTAATAAAGCAGTAACAGATTTTAACTTACATTTAATTATTTTTATGGATGATTTTAGCTCCACATAGAGTTGTGCAATTGTGAGCTGTCCATGTTTGGCTTTGACTGTGCTCTCCTTTGGCCTGCTTTAGGTGGATGCTGCAGTGACACCAGAGGAACGCCACCTTTCTAAGATGCAACAAAATGGCTATGAAAACCCAACCTACAAGTTCTTTGAACAAATGCAAAACTAGAACACCATAGCAACCTCATGAATTGGACAGCAAAGTGATTGCTTCACTGCCCATCGATGTTCAACTGAAAGTAATATGGAAATAAGCAAACAAACAAAACAAAATAATAATGTTTTATTATTTACTCATTATCGCCTTTTGACAGCTGTGCTGTAACACAAGTAGATGCCTGAACTTGAATTATAAAATCAGTAATGTATTCTCTTTCTTGACATTTCAGTCTTTACACTACATTATTAATGAATGTTTTTGTGTACTGTAAAGTTAGCTGTACTTAACTAGTGCATGAATAGATTATTTCCTGATTATTTATCATACAGCTCCTTTAGCCAGTTGTATATTATTCTTGTGATTTGTGATGAACAAAACATTAAGTCCTAATTGAAATATACTTTAAGAATTGATGGGGGATGCTTTTTGTGTATGTGGGGTTGAGCTGCTTCTCTTTGCTAAGTTTTCCTTTTTCTGCTTACTATGCATTTTAAAGAAAAAAAGTTTTGGGATTTTTTTTTTTTTAGAAAAGTATTCCAGATGAGTTGAGATTATTTTCCTCTGCAGTTGCATTTTATTGTACAGATTGTTGCTTCTGCTGCACTAGTGATGTAGAAAATCATGGGAATACACATTTGTTTCTTTGTGCCTGTTTTATGTGCACACCTTTAGGCATTGAGGGAGTAAAGTTTTTTCCATGTATCTTTTCATCTTCAAAGAAAAAGTATCATCCCTGTCAGTCACAAGCACTTTTATACCAGGGCAGGGTGCAGGGAGGGGTGGGGGAAATGCCTGCTGGTTTAAAAATTAATGGGAGGCCGACAAATGTTTCTGCAGGATAATATATACAATTGCTTAATGAATTGATAGCTTTCTACACTGTGTTACATAAATAAATTACAAATAAAACCATTGGGCAAGAGTTTTATTTGGATGGAGAAGTTACATTTTGGGAGGGATGATTTTAATAGTGACCATCAAGTGGTAGGTTGGGGGAGGGGGTATCTAGTTTTTTTTTCTCCCCCAAAAAGATATGATTCATAGAATTTCCCCTTTAAATACAATTGATAAAAATAGCAGCGGGTGAGAGGGTTGTTTGCCTTGGCATGCCTTCCCTCTGAAATGTCTCTTTTTTCAGTTTGTAAAATAGTGTTTTAATGTAAATAAATACATTCCTGGAGGAGTTTCATTGTAGTAGTGTGATTCTGTGATAGCTGTCCTGTGTTACCTGCTTGACTGTACATTTTACGCCACAAAGAATACTCAAGCATCCCTGGTAAATACTGAATGTTTGAAGCTGTTCCTCACAACATTTTAATTTAGCAAGCCTTGTTTAATACATAATTGAGCTCAGTGGGATTTTCTTATCAGTAAATGTTGAAATCTATCAAAAATTTCAAGGCTGATTATCTTCTGGCAGTAAGGGCATTTGAGGAAACAGGATTGGCTTTTCAAGTACCATGCTTTAATTTTTGTAAATAACTGAAAAAGAAAGAGATTGTATTCTGGTAGGCAGGAAAAGTGTATTTTTAGTCAAAAAGCTTCCGGTTCACTGGACCAACCTATTATCTTCTGTGGTAATAATGACACACAGACTAGTAATCTATGATATGCTCAGCCCCACGCTTCTTTACAGCCACCTATCGCTGCCTCTGAGCAGTCCAAGAAGAGAACCCAAAGAGTATTTTTTACCTAGCTCTCATCATCGTGTTCTTCTCTTCTGTTTAGTCAGAAAAGTATAGAATTTGTAGATCCTGGTTTTCTTAAATGTATATTTACATATAAAAGTGCAGCCCTCAAACTGTTTAACTGACTGACACAGCACGGTCTCAAAAGGAAACTATATAAACTGAGAGCAAGGCCCTCTCCCTGTTCACCATGAAGATGTTGCCTAGTCTGGCAATGAAATGTCTGCAAGAAAACGACAAGGCTCAGTGAGCACCAAGCACTCCACCATTCCATTTCATCTTTCTATGCATTGACTCTCTTAAAAGTGTTAAACCTCTAAAACTGTCATGAGTACTGATGGTGAACAGGAGTGGACCCTTATCCAGGGGGAAAAACGCATGCGTAGTTTAGAGGCTTTGAATCTTCCTTCGAAGAAACTAAGAGCAGACCCGCCCTAGATTTATGGGTTTTATCTATGAGGGTTTTCCCTCAGCCTTCAGTTTGACAGGATTTTCTGTCTAGTCAAGTAGAACAATAAACACTAGAGACCTAACCGTCTCAGCGTGGTTCTTCGATCCAAGATAGGACAAAAACACTGATAATTTCTATGATAAATTCAGCAAGATTATTGTATGCACAAAGATGGTAAGATTCAGTATTCCCACAATGGAGGAATAGTGGGTAATACTGAAGATGGAACTTGCTGAGATGGCCAAACTGACTTCTTTGATTAGAGAAAAGACGACATCTATGTTTATTACTGACTGGAAACCCCTTATGTAGTGCATAAGATGGACAAGTTATATACAGAAAATGAAGCACTGAAATATCTTACTAAGGAAGGTCAACAAACTCTTAATCTTTGCAAATAACAATTTTGTTTCAGTTTCATCATATTAGGCATTATTGCAGCTATCTACTTTAGCCAGTAGCAATGAATCCACTTTTATAGTAACAGGGCAAAAAGTAACTGATTTAGATGGCCAGCAAAACATGGTTTACTACTGAGACAAAACAAAATTCAAAATCTGTATGTCATTTAATTTTTTTCAAAGTTGAGGTGAAATGTGGGGATAAATACTGATTTTGCTTTCAATTTTCACTCAGCTCCACAAAAATGTGGAGGCATATTAATTTTTTAATTACAAAAAAAAATCACTTATGAAAATGTCCTTAAAGTGAAGAGAATGTCCTTAAAATATATAGGGATACATCGATGTTCTGCCAGCAAACGATTTAATAGCAATAGAAATAAAAACTGTAGAGGGCTCACTGCATCATTTTTTTTAATCAAGAATGAACTTTGTAGCATTTTTAATTACTAACAAATTTATTATCACATAACCTTTCCTGATTCACACTTCATCAAGAGAACATCTGCACAAGGAGCTTCATAACACCTATCCAATTTACAGGGTTAAGAAAGGTATAGGAGACACTACTCTGAAACTACTTAACAATTGCAGATTAAGGGGAAGGGAAACCATCATAAAAGAGCTAGGATCTGTCTAGCTAAGACTGATTTACATTTAATTCCATTGCTAGTGGTTAGCTTTCTATTGTGTGTTCCATGTTAGAAGAATTACATTTCCAGTAGTTTCCCTTCTATATCACTAACACATTCCTGAGAGATTCACAAGAACAATTCACTACGCTATTCTGTATTAATCTAAAGTTCATAGAAGCAAAGAATCATATCATTTGAAAGGACCATAAAATCATCTAACCCAACTTGGTGCAGGATCCATTACAGTACTGTACAATACTTGTGTCCTACAGTTTCCCTATCCAAATGCAGAATTTTACATTTTTCCGTTAAATTTCATCTATTCATTTCAGCCCACTGCTCAAGCTTGTCTAGAATTTTTTGAATCTTTTTAATCTAAACCATTAGCAGATCTTCTCAGTTCAGTTGAATAAGGGTCACTAGTTCTTTTTATTTTCCATACCATGGGCATTGGTGGTCAAACAGCTGAGGTTTAAAATACCATCCATTGGTACAGTATCTCTATTATAGCATCTTATGAAACTCAAGTTCCTATGTTGGCCTCCTGCTTTTGCCTTTGTATTCTGCTTTCTTCACGCCAGTCCTTGGCTGCATATTTGGTTCTGGACTTTTGCTACTCCATCTTTTCTAGATTAACTCCGAGACTGGTGAGGCACCTGTCACACACTTCCTTCTCCGTTTTTGCAAGACATATCCTCTCTCTTTCCAGGAGTCTTTGTAGGCCACTGTGATTTGCATAGCCAGTTGTTGACTTCCAGGATTGTGTCATGATTGCAACAGAAACGCTAAGAGCACGCAAGGCAAGGTGGGGGTTTTGTTGTTGTTGTAGGCATCTACTAGGAAAGATTATGCAGAAAATTGCATAGTGATTCACACAGAACTTTCTCACCATTATTTCTGGTTGCTGACCTGCTCCTGTTGTATTAAAGCTTTTGCATTTTGAAAGAAATAGATTTCCCTAATTTTGTCTATTAAATTAGGATTTATTGTATCTCTACATGAGTGAGGATGAGCTATTGTAATGTGTACACTATAATTGTACAAATTCAGATGTTTTATTAATAGAATTTACATATTTCAAGAGAAAAGTTGTATATTATATTCCTCTTACAAAGCATAACTGAAATGACGACCATCAGAAAGACCTGTATCCTGGATGAACATGTCATGTAGCACAGGGTATTCTAGCATTCTAAAAACTACTATTAATCTCCATCTATGTTATACACATATAGCATTTAGAGAGCAATCCTAAAAGTATGTGCAGTCTCCCCCGCACCCATGTATCTGTGAGGAAGTTTCCTTGGTACAGTTTCAGTCTTGGCAACTTGCTCTAAGCAAGGTAAGCGGTACTGCTTGTTTACAGAACATTACTCTAAAAGAAAGATTCCAATTAAAACAATCAGAATAAAATGATGTGTGCTAGTCTTCAGCTGATGTAGTTTAGGGGCTCAAACCTCTTTGTTATGCTATGATTCTTGTGACAACAGATCTAAAGCAATCAGTAACATGGTTCCAGAACGTTTACAGTGCAAACCAGCAGGAACTATGAATAATTAAATATTTGGACATAAAACCAAAACTGCTGTGTAAAATTTTATTTTATTTTTTACTTTGCTATATTGACAATTTTATGCACAAATATTTTAGCGTAAAAATAGAAAATAATTGTTTCATGTAAAATTACCAAAACATTCAACACAAAAGGAAATACATAATTTGTAGAGCACATGTCCTTGAAGAGTAAAAATGTATGCAAACCCTCTATTTTACAAAAATTTGGGAATATACCATCTATATTTTTCTTCTCACAGCCACACAATGCCATTTGACATATAATAATCCATACCCTTGTACTGAAGACCTCAAATTAGTCACAGATTGTCCCTCACAAGAAATATAACAAAATATTTCTAAATTGTTTTATTCCTTTCAGTGGTTCTGTTATAAGCAAGGCTTAACATACATCAGCACTATAAACTGGAACAAATGTTACAAGTGCAGCAAACTTATAAAAGAAATACAATGAAATTTTAAAGTTATGAAAAAAATCCAATGTATATAAAAAAGAGGCCATATGCCATGTTCCTTACTATGGCTTATTCTATTATATGCATAGCTGAGAGAATATCTGTCATAGCATTAACTAACTTGTGATCAGACTAATCTGACTCAAAATGAACAGACTTGTAAATATGCATGAAGTAATCTGAGCTACATTGCTTGTTATGCGATAACAATCCTAAAGCGCATATTGGCAGAGAAAGAGTGACACTATCATATTTTTTTGCTCTTAATAAAGCAAATAAAAGCATGAATTCTTGATATACAATTCAAATGGACAACTCTTTATAATTATTGTACAGATTGGAGAAGAAAAAAGTATTCTAAAAAAGTTTGAAAAATAGCATAAAATGCTGATAGAATTTAAACTGCTATTTTGTGTTCTGCTAATATTGTACTTAACACCAGAGTGAATGGATTTAACAAGCCACAAGAATATCACATGCTTTCTTTGCCCAAAATGTTCTTTAAGCACTACAATATATTTCTGTAATTTTTTTTTAGTAACTTGAAAATGAGTTAAGTAAAACTGTGAAAATATACCTTGGAAATTAGTGGAGCTGTTAGAGTAACAACAACTGTAGACTAGTGTTCTTAGAACTAAGCCATATTGTATGATCATTGCTTATTATGGAAGCATGATGCTCAACTGAGTGATTTATTGATAAAGAATAAAGATCCTATTCAAATAGGCTACTTTTTCTGATTAAGTGAAACCGTAACTTTTAATGGCCTGAATTCATAATATTTATACCAAACAAATTGAGAGTAACAAAAACAAATATACCCATGAATGTGTTTTCCAGGCTTTATAAGTCAAAAGGATAAAAAAACACAGGTGCAAACAGTGCACTATTGTCAGCATTTCTGGATTTCAACTGGGTATAATTTTTAAAAATATTTTCAATTTACAGAACTATTGCTTTTTCAGTCTGGATAATAAACACTTTTATTTTCAAAGCATTAAAGCAAAGCTTGGAAACCAAGTAATTTAAAGAAAGTATATTTTTTATTTTTATTTTTAACACAGCCATCTATGAAGTCACACTTCATTCTTTAATTCTGTTTCTCAACAGGAAGGGGCTTCTTTCTGTGATTAACTTAAGTCTTCAGTTGAAAGACAATTATAGTGCAAGTATAAAAGCAGGAACAGCTGATATACTCTGCAATGTAGATTAAACAAAGCAAATCTATTCTTTGGATGAGAGACAGATTTCAAGTTTTTAATCTCTTACAATAAAAATGTGGAAATCCTTTTTGTGCCAGACATCAAGCTTAACAAAATTTCTCAAGATAGTTAAGTATTTTCCCCTCAAATACACATATTTATCTACACATATCAAAATACTCATAATTGGCTTGTTGGATTTAAACTTGGATTTCTCTTTTCAGCAGTTACCTTACATTTTTCTTGTTAAGGGCCAAAGAAATCACTTTTTTATCAGTGTTTTTCTTACAACTTGTCATGCTTAAGTTATGATGAGGATTAACAGAAACTGCTCTAATTTTAGAAATCTCATAGCATCTGATATTTGAAGAACAGAAGTGCAGAGAACTAAATTAAAAAAAACAAAAAACCAACTGTTCTATTCTATGTGAATGCTTCACTTTAAGCTATGAAAAAAAAATCAGTGATATAGCATGACACAGTATCAACAGATCTTCAATTTCCTTATAATTCCCAAACTATTTTTACAACCAGTGTGTCTTCATATTGTAGAGCCTGTGGAGTGCCCTTAACATACATGAAATACATCTTTAAGTGAAAAAAGATCCAAATTTATGAGCGTTCTTTGTAGAAAAAACATGCACCGTATTGAATTGCCAATTAATAGATGCAGTTCTAATTTTAAAACCAGAAACTGCTAAGTGTAAAAGAATGCTGTAAAGCTTTTAGTTCCTAGTCCTCAGTTATCTTTTTCTGTTTGCAGAGATGCGGTCGCCAACGCAACTGCTGTGACTGGTTGTGTAATGCCATGTAGCTGCATCTTTGCCAGTTTCTTTTGTTCACACTCTGTCACCAATCGATTCAGTTCTGCTGCACTGTACCCAATGAGAGTCTTCAAGTCACACACAAACTTGTATACAAACCTTTTGCCTTGTACTTTGCAGATCATGTCACCATCGTAGTAATACCTTCATTGAGGAAAGAAAATAAAACAAAAAAACAATGAAAAGTAACTGAAGCTGGCCCATTTTTAAAATGTGTGAAATCTAGTCTTGCCTGTTCATTGCTGTAGAATGGATTATCATTTCTTCCTTGGTTCCCTCAAAATCTGTGCCAATTCAGAGACTACACAGTAGTCATAGATGCAGGTGGTACAAAACATAAACAGAAGCTCACCCATGTCATGTTAGATAATGTCCATTTCATTTAAATTTGAGCTTAGCCAGTCTTTATAGCTGTCAGAACTATGATTTCCTGCATATTCGATATACAGGAAGTCCTTGACTTATGGCCACAATACGGACCAGAAAATTCATTGTTAAGCGGTGTGGCTGTAATGTGAGCCATCACATGACCACACCTGATTTTATGAATATTTTTCCGGCAGTTGTTAAGTGAATCATGTGGTTCCCCATTGATTCTGCTTGTCAGAAGCTGGTTAGAAAGGTTGCAAATGGTGATCATATGACCCCAGGCTGCTGCAACCATTGTAAATACCTGCTGGTTGCCAAGGGCCTGAATTTTGATCACGTGATTGTGGGGAATGCTGCAATGGTTGTAAGTGCAAGGACTATTGTACATCACTTTCTTCAGCACCGTCATAACTTCAAAATGCTAAATGAATGGCCATAAGTCGAGGACTACCCATATATCACTATGGGATTATTAAATACTGTTGCAGTTCAAAGATACAACATCAAAGCAGGGACTGCAATATTCAAAGAGCCCATGATGGTAATTCTGTGTATCTTCATATGTACTGGCACCGTGAAATACTCCAGTGTTCATACACTGGAGAACATTTGGGAGAACTGGGATACAGTGGATGTAGAAAAATGTGATAGAAAATAAAAAGGAACAGGTCATCTTAAAGTGTTTAGCTTGACAAAATATTTTAAGTTGGAAAAAAAGAAAAAGAAAAATTGTAGATCTAACCCAAACACTCTTTTTTGAAAATATGTGGCCATTTCTATAAGCTATTTCAAAGCTTTCGTCTTAAGTGAGAGGAAAGTCACTGTTTCTGATTGGAGCAACCTGTAAACCCTATAAGCAAATTTGCAAGCAAGCAAGTAAATAAATATTTAAAATGAACAAGCCATATATTTGGAATATCTTCATAATGAGCAACAAAGTTTGAAGCTTTTTTTAGTTAAAAGAAATATCAAAGGATTTTACAATATTGGAAAAATATTTTCCCATTGTCATAATAGTGTAATTTGAAACCACCAATTACAGCAATTGGAATTATACTGAGGATGGAAAGAAGTACTTCATTACAGAATACATGGTTTATAAATAGGATGCACCATCACATACATTTCTCTTTGGACACCTCTGCCTTCTGGAACCATGTTTCTCCTGAAGTTCACGTGGCCCCAACTCTGTGGCGTTATTGGAAGACCTTTTTTTTTTTTTAAGGAGGTCCTGTGACAGGATGGTTTATGACGTACTTTTTGATCTATGTTTCTTAAAGGGCATAACTGATTTTGCTGTTTCCTCAACATGGTCTTAGTAATCTCACTGTTATTTCTTTGATTTGTCTTTCCTTTGTTTTTATTTTAATCTTAATTATTTATATTTTATAAGCTACTGAAGTGAATAAAGAGGATGGCCTTGAAGGACAGAGGCAAGATTTGCTATCAAGGCAAGAATCAGATAAACTTGAGCCCAGCCCAAGAAAGGAATTTGCAAAAATGCTTCAGACAGACCCCCCCGCCCTCCCTTCTCATGAAGGTAGCATATTCAGACTTGAAAGATTCTGTTACAGGCTTCCAGTGGGGAACATAGCCGGCTGAACAGCCTCGTCTGTGAGCTCCGGACAAGATCTGACAACGTGGGTTTTTTTTTTTTTTTTTTCGGGCTCAGGCTTTTACTTGAAGCCCAGAGCTTTTTTGTGAGTCTAGAAAAAGCTCGGAATTATCCCATTTTGTCCTCCAAAATGTTGCCTCACAGCCTGAGAGTCGCAAACAGTGAAGACCTGGTAAGAGACGATGGGAGGCTGGGAAGCCATCATGTCCAGCCTGCATTTGTAGCCTTGATGGACATTAGGTCAAGGCCCACTTGTAAATCACACAATTTATATTTTTAAGTTTTCTTACCCTAAGAAAGGCTTTCTACAAGAAAAAGCAGATTTTCTTGGTGCCTATAGTTATTTCTGGATAAACTTTAAAAAACCTGTTTACTCTTTGGCTTATTTCCAGTTTAATTTTAAGATGGGCTGAGAATAATTAATCATCTTCCCGTTACTATTTTTGTATTTAATTTGAAGGACTTAACTTTTTCCTACAGGTTGAATTTGCTGCTTTGACTTTTCATTTTTTGGTTCACTCTCTGTAGTTGCTGGTTAGCACATTTTTTTCTTTGGCAATTTTATTTAGTAACTTTGCAAGCCTTTTATTAACTTGTTAGCTCCAATCTGCCTTAGTTAAGTATCTAGAGGGTGCCATAATCTACTGCCTGAAACATGGATGACCTTAAGGAAACCTTTGCAGAGTTTCATTCTGATTTCAAAGAGATTTTCTATGACTCTCACCAAGCCTTTATGCAAGATATTCAAGATACTGTAGAAAATATCAATGCTAAAATATGTCAACTGGCTGAAGATGCTCTGAGGGGAGACGCAAAGAAGTTTATCAAGAGGAAGATTTTTTTCCTGACAGGGAGAATGATTTCTCTGAAGAAATGCCAGACGACAAACATACTTTGGTAAAGAAGGAGTTAAAAGTTTAACTTGCAAGATACTGTCCAAGCTGTTTTCCTGAAGAATTATTTTGAGAACAAAGCTATTTTGTGTGGGAGGTTCTCAACTGAGGAATTTGATTTTCTTTTAAGTGGGGCAGTTGGACTGTTTAATTTTAATTTTATTATGAAAAATGCCTTAGGCATAAGATGGAGACAAGTAACTCTGGTATATTTTGATGTAGGATAAATTAAGATTATGTATTTGGATTGATATTAAGGTTTGTATGATTCCATTTTTCTTTAATGATTTAATGTTTGCTTTTTAAAAAGATTTATAAGGTGTAAGTGTTTGGTTTTAGGTTTAATAGGGTTATGGTTGCTATAGTATTATTAAGCATAAAAGTAGATAATTTAAATGTTTTCATAATCTGACTTTTATTATAGTGGCCAGAAGTGTATAGAATAGTGGCAGGAAATAAATATTTAAATAAATGGGTTCCTTTTTGGGGGGCAGGGAGTTGATTTAGAGGTTTATATATTTTATGTTTATTTTTCTTTACATATAAGGGGAAATAGCAATTGTCTTTAGTGATTTTTATAATGTGTTTATGGAATGATTTATAGAAATAATATTATTTTGGTTAGATCTAGAGTAAGGGATTAATTATGGAAATTACCGTATATTCTTGTTGTTGAAAGTTGAAAGTCATCTTGTGATTTCTTAAAAAATCTTTTTTCATTTTCTGTTTCTTCACTTTTTTTTCTTTTTGTAGTTTTTTTCTTTTTTGTAGTTTTTATCTTTGCTTTATACTTAATAAAATTCTTATTTAAAAAAAAAGACTTGAAAGATTCTGTTACTAAAGCTGTTCTAATAAAAGTAGCTTTAGTCTGCATGGTGTCTGTTTCTTGTTTCTAGCTGACAGTTACCTAAATTTGCAATTGTGACTGAGGTGACTTATAAGTGAATAGAATGAATTTAAAAAGTAAAGTAACAGATAGCAAAATTGAATTTTACTATTAAGGAATAACTTTGTTTTCTAGCACATGTCAATTTCGTAAGATTCACTAATTTCTGCTCAATCTCATATCCACACTAATATATTATTTTAATTACTCTGTCAATATACTTAGATAATATTTTAACACAAGATCCTTGCACAACACACATTTCTAAATGTATATATGTTTGAAAACATTTTTCTATAAATGCATTCAATATGAATTTTCTTTATTTTTGCGAAGAACTTCATTACAAATTCAGTGACATGGAAAATTCAAAGAGTCTTTATATTCCAATTGGCATATTATTTAGGAGTTGCTGAATATTTGACTATCATTCCTCAGTGACAAACAATTGAGATTTCAACATCTTAATCCTCAGGTTGTGAATGAACTGGTAACTGGCAACTACTTTGTTAGAAAAAGAATATGATCTATTAGCATACCTATATTTCCATATAATAATGTAAACATATCTGGATACAGGAAGGGGTGAGAAGGCATTTCATCAGCTCTGCTGAAGTCAGCTGTAACAGGTTCCTCCTCTGCTTGAACTGTTTTGATGTTAATTAGTCATTTAATTTTAAAAACTGAATCCAAGTTGCTTTTTTCTTCTTTTTTTATGTTGCTACTTAGATTATAAGCCTCTAGGCAGGGCCTGTAAACATTTTATGGATTATATGTCTATTGTTCTAGGAGAACTTTCATCTGAAAAGCAATATAAAAATGCTATAAAATTGATCAAGAGTTTTTAACTTACCGTAAAGCACGACTGAGTTTTTCATAATTCATTGTAGGCTTATTTTTACGTTGTCCCCATTTCTGAGCAACTAGCTCTGGTTGATTTAGTTTAAACTCGCCTTCATCACCAACCCATGAAATGCAATCTCGGGCATCTTTATCAGTCAGAAGCTCAAGCAAGAATTGCCATAACTGGATCTGACCATTGTTTCCTATTATGATTAATATGCAAATATATATGTATATATAAATAAAATAAAATATTTTCATCTTCCTATAAAGCTAATATGCAGCAGAGTAATAGAATAAAATAGTAAAGACAGAAAATTTAGGCAACTGTGTACAGGTAATCCTCACTTACCAACCACAATTGGGACCGGCATCTGTTGCTAAGTGATGCGGTCACAAAGTGAAGAGCAGTTGGTAAGCAAAAACTAACTGTAATCTATTATAAAAAGAAGAAACAAATGTAACAATAGGAAATCTTCATCAAGTTTATTAAGATCAACTAAAATGTGGAAGAAGCAACCAAGCTTTTTGCTCATTAAAACTCTACAGGTTAGAACTCAAGTATAAAATATGCTTAAATAATTTTACAATTTATATCAGCCTTCCATAATCTGGGCATGCTCCACAAATTAGGACTAACTTCTCCAGCACCACCATTGCTGAAAATCATGGGAGTAGATGTTCACATATCTGCAGACCAGCCAGGTTGAAGAAGACTTAACTAGCTCAATTTAAATATTTTCTTAATTCAAAAGCTTGTTTTTCAACATTTTAGTTAATTCTAACATTGTACTATAATTTATTTATTTCTGAAGTCCTGCATTCTAATCCTAATTTACAAAATTACTTAATAAAACTGTTTAGTACTGTTTGTAAGCAATCAGCTCACAAAAGCTTATGCCTCTTAATAAAATTTGTTAGATGGTAAAGGTGCTACCAGAGTCCTGATTTTTTTGTCAGCATAGATTAACATGGCTCTCCAACATTTCCTATGATATACATGTATCAAGAAAATTCTTGAAGAGTCTTGCATCAAAATATAAACAAATTTAGTGAGAGATAAGATTAAGCATGCTTAGGATTGAAACATTAGTTCTGAAAGATTCATTCACATTATTTCATTAAATAATGGAAGTGAAACTATTTCAAACTCAACACTTTCTAGGAGGCAACCATTAAGCTACACTGAAAATAAAAAAATCATAATTCATAAATAAATAAATAAATAAATAAATAACTCGGCGACTCAGCCCTGCTCTCTCTCTTTATTGGAGAGAATATCTAGTTTCTCAGCCAAATATGAATGTTAAAATACAATAATATAAAGTGTGTGTCTTTATATAGTTTTATATTTCTAGAAATTACACTTCATTTTTACATTTTTTTCCACAAATGCTTGGTGATGTACTCTCCCTTTAACTTTAAACTCATTGTCTTTCTTCAGAGTAATAATTGAAACATTTGCTTTTAGAAAAAAAAATACCTGTTCTGTTACCAGGTGAGCTTCTATCTTCCCCTGAAATCCTTGGAGCTCTTTGTACTTTTGCTGCCTTTGCACTACTATTAATGACTTTAATGGTGGTTGGAGTAGAAGGCTGAACTGAAGCTGGAATAATTTGCACAGCTACAGAGGACAAAACATGAAACAATAAAGTTACAAATAACAAAACACATACAAAATTGCAATATCTGACCATAACAGAGAAGACTTCTCAGGACATTAGACATTTTTGATGGACAATGCATAATGTTCTCCTTAACATGCTTTAATAAAAAAGAAAAGGAATATATAAAGGATCAGCAAAATAACTCATATTTTATATTAGAAGCATTATTTCCTAATCCTTATACCTGTAACCTGAACTCTACACATAAATTAAAAATGGGACTTAAATGGAGACATTTGTGTGAAAATACAAAATGGATTTGTTTGTCCCTTGCATACATACTTATATGCTGATCAGTATGCAACTTGTGCATTACCATTTCTATGAGGAGTTACTACTGTTTGCTCCTGAACTAAGTAAGAACGTAGAGGACATCTAATATAAACAAATAAACAAAGAATCCTTCAAGTTGAGCTTAACTCCTGGTGATTTTATGGGCATATCCATGCACTTTTCTTATGAACAGTAATGAAGATATTTGCCACTCCCTTCTTTGGGGATGTTTTTTTCAACTTCACAGTCCAGCCTACAGTCCTGTTAATCCCTGGTGTGTCCCACCTAAATACTAACCTGCTTCACTCCCAAACTCAGACAAGATTCATTTGAACTTAGTGTGTCTGAGGAAGCAAACAGGGTTCTCTCAGAGTGAGTTCTGCCACTGTGGCCTATATCCATACCTTTCTTGGCTCCTTTGGGTAGCTAGGTGGGGTGTGAGCTGTTAGATCAGGGAAACTATCAATATTTCTTTGAAAATCATGTTGCACCCCCTCTTGAAGAAGTCCTCCTTAAATCCAGTGGTTTTTGATAACTTCTACCTTGCTTCAACTTTCCATTTTTTAATTTATTTTTATTTATTTATGTATAAATTCATTCACCGCCCATCTCCCCCTCATGGGGGACTCTGGGCAGTTTACAATAAAATTCAGTTAAAATTTTAAAACCATTTCAGTACAACAATACAATAAAATAAGAATACAGTAAAATCTAAGTGGCAAGAGATTTTAATCAGTCCATGAGTGTAGCAAGCCCATCAAAATCACTTAGGGTGCTAGCCATCCCCAAGTATAACTATTCCCTCTCCCATTCCAAGCCTGCTGACAAAACCAGGTCTTTAGTCTTTTTCGGAAGTCCAGGAGCGAAGGGGCCTGTCGGACCTCTGGGGGAAGGATGTTCCAAAGGGCGGGAGCTACAGCAGAGAAGGCACGCTTCCGAGACCCTGTTAGATGAAATTCTGTTATAGATGGGGTCTGTAACATGCCCTCCCTGCATGACCAGGTGGGGTGGGTCGATGTAATAGGGATGAGACAGTCCCTCAGATATCCTGGTCCCATGCCATGTAGGGCTTTAAAGGTAATAACCAACACCTTGAATTGGATCCGTACTTTTGGAGAAAGTACTTGAGAAAACAATGGTGGCTCTGTTCCAGAGTCCTAGAAAAAATTGATTATCTATATCTGCCAATTAGAATTCAGACTCTGTCATAGAATGAAAATGGAGTTGGTTGTTCTTGATGATGGCCATCAGGATCTGGATGAAGGTCTTGGTCCTACTGGATCTATTACTGATGTATTACTGGACCACCTAAAATGAATGTGAGTTGGAAACACTGTTTTGCAGTGGTTCTGCTCCTGACTGGGTGGTTTCAGCTTGTATTCATGGAGTAACAGAATTGGAGGCCTAATATACTAGTATATTATATATATTAATATATAGTATATTTACTCCAATATGGGCTCTCAGCTTTTCCCAGTTCCCACAATATCCCATCTTAATATAGATGTTAATTCATTAACATCCATATTAAGCTTCTTGGGGAGGTCATCCATCAGTTCAAGTCAGCTGATGACAAATAGCTGTACTGTGCCACCCAAGGGCAAACCAGTGAACCGAAGGAAAGCCTGAACCAGTACTTGGAGGCTGTTGGGTCTGCATTTGGCAAATAGGCTCAGATTAAATCCCTCCAAGTTGCTGCACATCAGCAAATGTCCAGGAACACTGGGCCAAATAGTTATTCTAGACAGTAGTAGTAGTTACTCCCCAAAGGAGTTGGTGAATAACTTGGGATTCTCCTGGACTCATGGCTGCTGCTTTAACATTAAGTGGAGGCAGTGGCCAGGGGACCAGCTTTTGTGGTATATCAGTTACAGCCCAACATCAGCTAAAGAGATTTGGTGTTGATAACTGATGCCCTGATATACACTCAGACAGATTACTGTAATTTTCTCTATCTATGGGAGCCTTTGTAGACAGTTCAAAAGCTACAATTGTTCTAGATTACAGCAGTGAGATTACTGATGCATCAATTCCACTACTGCAGTCTATCACATCTCCTGACATTGCTTCACTACCAATAGGCTGCCAGATCCAATACAAAGTGTTGGCAATGACCTACAAAGCCCTATGCAGTATAGCATTACCAGAATTGAATCAACCTATGCTGTAAGAACATCTCAGAAGATTAATAAAGAGTATTCCTTCTATCTGAAGTTAGAAGAACATGAATGAGACAACAGTATTTCCCTATGGGACCACATACTTTAGAACTCTTTTCTCCTGGCAGTTTCCTTCCCTTATACAGTTTAGAATATCACTGAAGACTATTTTATTTTCCCAAGCCTTTTTAAAATCATTTTTAATGTGTTACAACCCTCCCAGATTCTTTTTATTTAGGCAGGCTATAAAAAACTGTAAAATAAATGAATCAAGATAAAGTTGAGAAGGTGCTACTACTTACTGAGACCTATCTGCTAACAGTTACATCTAATGTACTTCCATGAAAAAGAGACGAACTGTAGTGACAGAGCCTTTAAAAAACTACTTTACCAAAATAGATCTGCCCAGCTAAACAGAAAGCATTCTTTACTATTATGGGTCTCTATACTGGGGTCTCTTTTTTTTTGGGGGGGGGGAGTTTCAATAAAATATTAACTTGGCTGTTCAGCAGTAACATAATTTTAGCCCAAGTTTAAAAATAGGAACATATCCAGCAGAATAGTCTTTTCTCAGAAAAAAAAAAATCAGTTTAATTTCACTTTAGATACTTTAAATCACAGCTTTAACTTTTATGAAAACTGCTTTTGTTTTTAGAATTTAAGGTCTGACTCTGATTAAAATATTTTTCTTTCATAAGTCAAAGAATGACAACTTACGCTGATCAATAGTAACTGTTGCTATTTCTCCAGAGTGTTCCTGGCTAGCTAGTACATCTGCAATAGATCATAAAGACAAATTTTTGCCATAAGAAAATGCTATTACTGTTTGATCAACAAGGAAAGAAATAAGGATACAACAATTTTATGAATTATAAATTGAGGGTATGGACAAAAATAGTTTTTGTTTGTTTGAAGCCAGAAGAATTCATCACATTCTGTATGTTCTACCAAACTGTTTCAAGAGAGCTATGGTTTGGCAGAACTGAAACCTTAAATGCTTTGATTGTTCTGAGTTTCAGACAAAAAAATCTAGGCAAGGCAAACAGGGCAAGGCTGGGAAGCATTTCTCCCTCTGCCCCCTCTAAAGCTCTCAGAATAGCATACCCTACTAGCCTGCCTTCCCAACTTTCCCTTCCCTATTTCCTCCAGCAATATCCCAGCACGCATATCCCACCAGCCAACACCCTTATTTTTCAGCACTTTTACTCCTCCTCTCAGCCAATGTCTCAGCACAGGATATTCCACTGCTCTGTCTGCCCCTCAATCTTATAGGCATCTTCCCTCAGCCATTATTACTGCTCATAGCCCACCATAACATATACTACTGGCCTGCCCATCCCCCAATATCCCACTGCCTTTCCTCCCTGTCTTCAGCTGCTACTGATGTCCCAGAGTGGCTTATCCTACCAGTCAATCTCCACCAATCTTTTCAGTGCCTTCCCTTCCCTCCCTCAACCTAACAATGCCCTTGGCTTTTTCACTGCTTCCATCACCACCACTTCTACCTGAACAAACTCCATGTTATTCCATATACAAGGACAAGGCAGCCATTTCATTCCGTGCATGGATCAAATAACCTGAAACCAGCTCTTCTGTACATGGAACATTTTGTACATCCTATTATAAATATACTGCAGTGAACAAAGATATTTTCTCATTTATATATCTATTATATTCATTATGTTATAAATTCTACAAGGCAATTTTGTTTCATACATTTTCTTTAAATACCCAGTTATTTTCACTAGTTACCTTCTGCTATTGAAAATGTTTCATTATGAATGGGGTATGTTTTTATTAAGAATAACACTGAGGGTGAGATGGGTTTATTTAGCTTTGCATGTTTGAGGAGGTGGATATTAGCTGGATTCCCAATAACATCTGACTGCCAAATAAAATCTACTGGGGTGGACTAGCTTACTGTTTCTTTGATTTGGGACTGCCATCTTTAGGAATCAGAGTCAAGCCTTCTCAGTCACTGGCCTTCTTCTGTGGAACAGCATTTGCCTGAATATCCTAATACAGAGCGCACACACAAACACACACACCAGCTTTTGGGATGGCCATGCAAACATGACTTTTTTACCAGGCCTTGGAAGCTGGCACTGTATGATCTACTCCTTCTTGCAATAGCAATTGTTTTGTGTTTGGTGAGTGTAAATGGATTAGATTCCCAGGCTTCTGCTGCTATATATTGCTAATTTATGAACTGTGGTAGCTATTATTTTATTGTAATGTTTACTGTACGTTCTGAATTCAATTTATGGTGGCTGGATATACTGTATGCTGCTTAAAGTCAGTTTCACTTGGAGCAGCTTATAAGCCCAGTTAAATATATAAACAAACAAACAAATAAATAAGGTATATTCAGTATCCATAGCATTATAGAATATTATGCATTTTATTTTTATTTAATGTCTGCTTACTTTTTAGTAAGTGGCAGCCTGAAATCTTTTAAAAATTGCACAATATTGTTTTATTAAATAGAAAAACATAAGCACTAAAATTTCAATTACAATATTAGAATAATTCTAGTGCTTTATAGTATCAGTATCTTTCAAATGATGCTAAGATTAATTTTTTCTGCTAAAAAACTGAAAGGATAGAAATGAATTCTTACAATTTCACACAGCTAAGTAGCATTTAAATTCACATTTCATGCATACATTGCTTGAGAACTAGAACATCCACAATGTAAAACTTTTTATTTATCTTTTAAAAAATACACTTGCTGAGAAAACTCACATACATTTTCGAAGAAGTTCCAGATGGCTCCAAAGGATTTCTCCTCGAGGGACTCTTTGGAAGAAATCTTCTTGGCTGAGGCTACACAATTCTCTTCCCGGAATGCTGAGAGTATTGAGGTCTATGTCCGTCATACTGAATTCCTTCATCACCCAAACAACCCAATGCAGTACCTGGTCAGTTGACCACTGTACTGGATCTACAAAAATACAAAGTATTCTTTTTTTCAAAAGCTGAAACTGTTATGATATATCCTATATAATGTACATTCTGCAAAAATAATTAAGTCATCATAAAATTCCAGCAGAAGATATTGTCATGAGCAGAAGCAAATGAGAATTAGTAGACTCAGTTCTAACACATCATTCATTAAAACTATAATTTCTTTCAGATTCTTATATAATTCACCACCTGAATCATCAGTTTTAGAAAAGAAAAACTTTTTAACCCACTGTTATCATAATAAACATAAAATAAATTAAAAATATATGTCCAAGAAAGTATTCATATTATCCTATGGAATATAGCCCTACTTCTACTCACCACGTGGAACAAATTTGGGTGAGGGCTACAAGGAAATAAAAGAGGAAGATCTATTGGGCAAATGGAAGCCTGGTTGTGCAACACCAAATTTAACCCTCAGTATTTAATTCATGATTTGCCAAGATTCTTTAAGACCAATACTTATGAAGACAATACAGTAAAGTATGTTTTGTATGATGAAAAGTATACTTCACAGGCTTTCTTTTCCTTTTGCCTTGTCAACCAAGGAAATGAAAGCTTTGATTGTAAATAAACCCCAAAGATGTAATAGAAAATGTAGTTGTCTCAGGTGATGCATGTGATTAAGTGTGTTATTAGCTATTCTGATAGCTAAGTATTAGCTATTCTGATTAGCTGGAATGTGCTAATGTCTTAAGACTTTTTTTTTTTTAATGCTATCAGTATATCAGGGTTTCTCAACCAGGATTCCATGGAACCCTAGGGTTCCATGAGAGGTCACTAGGGGTTCCCTGGGAGATCATGATTTATTTAAAAAAATATTGCAAATTCAGGCAACCTCACATTAAAGAGGTAAGTTTCATTCTTTATTTTTAGTTTAAGAACACTGTTAATGTATATATATAGGCCTACACATAAACAAATATAATAGTTTTGTTAAGTTCTGGCCTATATTTGAGCCTGAATGTGCAGGGGTTCCCTGAGGCCTGAAAAATATTTCAAGGTTCCTCCATGGTCCAAAGGTTGAGAAATGCTGCACTGTATGTTTTCAATAGATATTAAAGCTGATAGAATACATATAGTTTGGTGTCATAGCATATTTTTTATATGCAGGTCCCAAATTCAATCTCTTGCATATCCAGATAAGCTAGAAAAACTCCTGCCTGTTGAAAGCAACTGGATAGACAAAAGAATGTTTGATTCCATTTGTGGCAACTTGTTATAATTGAACATATTTTTGTAATCTACAAAATACATAAATCTAAACAGAACTACTTGCAGTGGATGAAACGGGAAGACCAAAACAATATTCTACTGTATAATTTGTTTTACAGTTGCATGCAGAAACAGAACAATTCAGCATTCCCCAGAATGTTCCACTCTTCTGCCATAGTAAGTGAGGTCAACTCTATCCCTACGTATTTTCTGGAAGTCCCTAAGACCTGGCTATGTCATCAGGCCTAGGAATCTCAGGGGACAGGTGAGATATTGAGGTGGCTCCCTTGCTGATCTGATCTCTTGTGGGTTTTTTAAAAAAACTTTTTAGTATGACTGTGTTTGGCATGTTTATTGTTTTATATTTTTTGCTGTACACTGCCCAGAGTCAATTCTTGTGAGATGGGTGGCCATATAAATTTAATAAATAAATGCATAAAGCACTGACTTGGACTTTGCAGGAGTGGTTGACTAATTTTATGGAAATAATTTTTCCACAACACAAAGTAGTTCATGGTGTTTTAGACATGTCCTAAAATGGCATGTTCTAGAAAGCTTACTTCTGGATAACTACTAAACTCAGATGACCATATCATCACGTTCTAAGAAAAATGAGATATATAGAATAATGGATTTTACACATCCCCGTTTCTTGTCATTTAATGATAAAATGTCTTACCATAGGGTATCCCTAAGCGTTCTTGTTCTTTACGGTACCCTTCTAATGCTGCAGCCCATCGGGTTACTTGTTCAGATGTTTCATCAGATATGGTAGTAATATGCTTAGTTCCATCTAGTGTTATTACTTGAGTTTCTTCAACAAGGTGTGCTTCAGTTTCAGTATGATGGGCATCTGGATCAATCACTACCTCAACTGTTTCAACTGGCTTTACAATTTCAAGGATGTTTAACTTTGGGTCCATTCCTATGTACAGAAAAGGAAAGTGAATGAGCATACAAAAATAGTATTTACAAAAAATTAAAGTACAGTATCTATAACTTAATATTCCAATTCAATATAACATAACAAACAGGATGGTTACTAAAATTGCCTCTACAAATGCAGTTCTGATTTTTAAAAAATCGTATGTTAAAAAAAGTTATAAGCATTTATTCTCCACAATGGTAAGATTCATTTTTTTTAAAAAAACCATAATATTCTTCTATGAACTAATTAGCAAATGATTTTATTTCACAGTCTTTTCAAAGTTATAGTATATCTCCCAAGAAAGAAGTGAAGGGGAAACAAGTGAGAGAGGAAGTATTGATGCCCCATGATTCCTTCATAAGCTGCCCACAGCTATCTCAGCTCCCCATTATGGAAATTAGGAATTATTAAGAACTGATACCACTTCTTTCTTCTTTCTTCACCCCCTTGTCTTTCTATTTGCATCATTTTAGATTGAAAACCTCTTCTTGATTAGATAATCCTTAATGGTTTACCTTGCCTCGATATTACTTGAACACTAAGCTGCACAGTTCCATCTGTTTTGACTCCTTGATCAAACAGACTACGGTCTGGATCCAGCTTGATAATGAAAGGAGATTCAGAAAATCAAGAAGTCAGAATTAATAATAATCAACATGAACATCATTTCTTATCAAGTTATAAAGAGGTACTGACTTTTCAATAAGCATGTGAAACCATTATTTCCCAAACACAAATAACAAAGCTATCAAGTATTCTTTTAAAGATGTATGAAGGTATGTATGCATGTATTTGTACACATACATACACACCACTATATTATATGATAATACTGCAAAGAGTCATAGTGAATATAATTGTTTGACATGTCAAAATTGTTTCAGATAAAAATACAGTTTTTTTTCCCCCCCAGGATACAATAACCTTTGTTCTGGACGTTTGTTGAAAATAGTTAGCATTTATGCTGCACAGTACTACTTATCCTCCATACAGGTGTCTAGATATTCCTGTGTTTTCAGTTAAAAAAAACAACTGTTCCCCTCACTTACATACACAAAAACATGTGTTTCATCTGAGTAAATCAAAATTCTATCCTTTTCTTCTGATTTATTCGTAAGCAAACAGGAATTCATTTTGCATCAGAGAACAATCTGTTTCCAATATCAAAGCCAGAACTTTCATCTACATGCAATACTATATTCCATAAACTTTAGCATTTCACATTTAAAATAGGCTAGATTACTTGCCACAGTATTTTAGATTTCTCATATATCTCTGACCTTATATTCTGTATTCCTAAATAAATACTTTTTTTTTTTACTTTCCCTTAAGTTATTCAAAAACTCATACAATAAAAGGTAGCAACTGGTTTGATAAATGTATCAGATATCACAGAGGCGAAACATAAACAGCATGGTTGAAAAAAACTGTTGCATTGTATAACAGAAGTGTGCATGAATCGATGCTTGACTGTCTATATCCTTTCGTGAAATAACAAATTATTCCAACTTAATGCAAGTAATAATGTATCTAAGAACAAAATATCTACCAAAAACATAGAGAGATCAGAATAACTTTACTCAGTATTTAGATTTATATCCCACTTAAAAAAAAAACACCTCAAGACAGTGTACATATTGTTCCCTCCTCCTATTTTCCACACAACTATGTAAGAGGAGTTGGGCTGAGAGAGGGTGACCAGTCCAGGATCACCTACTTGGCATCTGTGCCTAATGGACTAGAACTTCGTCTCTCAGTTTTTAATCCAGCACTTTTACTACTAAATCAAACTGGCTCTTAAAATGATTATTTAACGAATTTTAACCATACTGATTTGTGCTTATACCTGTATATCTTGCAGACAGATTTCATGTGCTTCCAAAAAACACTGAAGTCTTGGTTCCAGCAGTTTCTTTAGGTTTCCAACTGGTTCATTGATATCAATAGCCTGACTTACAAATTCTGCAGTAGTGTAAGTCTGTTCAACAATACTGAAATGAAGAATTAAAAAAAAATTCTACTGTATTTTAAATAAAAATTGTTTCTAGAATAGATTTTTTTTAATTTGTTGGCCTAAACCTGATTTGACCATTTTTAAATAGTACAATAATATTGAATATCATCTCAACTAGAAGCACAGGTAGATTATTCATATGTAAATAACCAAATCAATGTCATTTCCAAATATTAAATGACTGATGACGTGAAGGTCACAGATGGATATTTGTTTAATGGAACTATTTATTTTTTTAACTGAATTCTGAAATCCACTAAACTAAGTGTGAGGCAAAAGGATTAAAGAATGATAACAACAGCAATTTCTTTTTCGAGTATCAGACCTGAATGGAGCTTCTTCATATAAAAGTGCATTTCTAGTTAACCCCATGATTTTGGAATTTTATGATTATAATTTGGGAAAGGTATAGTCTTTTTGCAAATCACTCAGGGATTTAGCATGAGATCCTCAAATGTTTTCTGTTGTTTCTGCTCCCCTCCCCATAAGGAATCTTCAAGATGAAGGACAAGGATGTGATTAAAGCAACAGCTCTACAGCAAAAAGACACATGAGAAGGAATAAGTGAATTCTAAGATACAAGCAGATTTATATCAATTGCAAAAATCAAAATGTGCCAGCTGTTGATTAGCCAATACTAATCCACGAAATTCTTGACTAGTATTTGAACTGGAATCTAAAATCAAGTCAACTCAATGAAAACTCTGTACTGACAACTATAGAGGGTGTTTATCTTTTCCCTATCAGTTAAATATTTTTTTATTACTTATTTTGTCATCTTAATAGAAATACATACTCTGCCTTTAAAGAAAATACTGCTTGTAGGGTGTTTTTATTTTATTTCAATTTTATAAACCATTTAATTTTTATGATACTCAAAAGTAACAAGGGGTGAGGTAGAAGAAACATTTGTTGCTTCAATTTGTTGCAAGCCTCAAATGTTCCTTGACCATTCCTAATAACAAATTTATGATGCTTTCTATCTCTCCTTCATCAAAGAAATCTCAGATAGTTACATTCTTAGAGTACAGCCAAGCAAAAAATTACTTCCATAGAACTTAAATGAACAGGAGTGTTCAGCTGGAATTTATTTTAACTTTCTTTTATTAATCAGAAAGGCAACTATAAAAAATAATCATGTATAGGGTCCTATGGAGTTCTTCTATATACCTTTCTTCAGTGCACTCTTGTTTCTCAGTTCCATCAATTTCTATTTCTATTAGTTCTTCTGCTTCTCTTTTAGTCATGGTTGAAATATTTCAGGAGATAGCCTGCAAATTGAAACACAGCAAACAGTCCATACATAATGTTAAAATTAAAATGTCATGTAACATATATTTTTACTATTTTATACACTCTGACAAAAGATATACAGTATTGTAGTGTAGCATAAAGAATGCATATTAGGAATATATTTTGTTGAGTGCTACTATGAAGCAATAATGGTTGATAATAATTCTAGTATTCCATTAAATGTAAAAATGCTGCTTTAAGTTGTTGTTGATGGGTGCTAAATAAATACACTCAAGTACTTCTAAGTACCTTTTTTACCTTTCAAACCTGAAGCGCTGCACAGGCCTGAAATTACTTATACAGTAAACAGAAATCTGTGTTACTTCTGTGTTAAAATTGTTTAGATACACAATATCTTAATAACCTCATATACTCTGGATTATTTTTAAGGAGATAATACTGGATCTTCTAGAAATCTTGTAATCTCAATTTGTTGCAAACCTCCAGTGTTGCCTAACCATTCCTTATACTAAACTTATTTTGTTTTCCATCTTTTTCCCATCAATTTCTGAGATATGCAGCATATATTATATTTACTCAATTCCAAGTAATCCATACAACATATGAATTAGAATTTTACAACTTATAAGAGTTACCTTTAATCTGCTTATATTTGCCAATTAAAATACACATTTTGAAAACATAGGGCTGTCCAGAACTTCAGACTCAAAGACAAAATGGTGCTTTAGAACACTGAGGGATACAAACACAGCATCTGTCTGCAAGTATGCAGCTCTTTAAACCAAATGCACCTTTTCCTCGGATCTCAGGGCAGCTTTGGAGGGTGGCCAAGCCAGCCTGGAAAAGGCATGGCTGCTCTAAGGAATGGCAGACAAGGTCCACCCTACCCCCAAAGTAACTTATTGCCTTCGTGTTGTAAATGCTCTAGTCCTACAGTTTGGGATTTTTTAAAATGTGTGTGATACTATACTACTTTCTGTTTCAAAATATCCAGCTTTGCCTCCCAGAAAATGGAAAAAAATAATTTCCAAGAATTCTAGGCTACATAGCAGCAGATATACCATTAGACTGTACAGCAAAGGCAGAGAAGAAAAACAAGACTAGGCATTTGGGGAATTCCACCAGATATCACTAGGGAACTTTATAATTAGGCTACCAAATAATGTACAGCTGAGTTAATCTTTAAAATAATTATAAATTTAAGACCCAACACCAGAGCTTTTTCTCCTTCCATGTTATCCAGTTTTCCTTTGAGCATCATTAGCTGTGTTCATAAGCAGTGGTAAGAATATTAATTTAGCCATGATCTACTGAATCAACCAAGAGGTTCACAAAATATAGTGAACCATAAAATAATCAAACTTTCTGGATGTACCTAACATGCCTGCTAAAATGTAACTGGCTAGTTTATGATCTGTCTGTCATTAGAACTCAACCATTTTAAGCCATGGGGCTGGCATTGTCTCACTACTGACACCTGGAAGATGCTCTTGGGAGCCTAATGAGATTGGAAGCTTTGGGTCTGAAAAGTTAAACATTTTTAAATAAAAACAAAGGGAAGTTACTTTGTTCTTTATAATGAAGAATTAATCTGGGGTAATTATTGTAGTCCTGACTGATCAAGAAATAGTGAAAGAGCATCAAACTCAAGGCCTGACATTCTTAAACATTTTGCCCCCTCTCCATCTATATCCTGCTATACCTGGTATTTGCTAAGAGAAATAAAAGTAATGATAATTGCTTCCAGACCAGTTCTCTGATATTCTTGGTCCTTTATCAAATTGAGGTCTTGTATAAAAGATGAACCCTACATGCACATCCACTAAGAAATTCCATGAACAAGAGAGTAGTTTATTTCTAGGGTGCATCATCAAAATTACAAGATAAGTAGCAACTGTAATGAAGAAATGCTGCATGCTCCTTGTCTCCAAAACATATTACAAGAAACAGAAAAATATAGATTATATCCTGAACAATATAACCCCCTTTTTGCCATAAGAATTACATGTTTCTTTTATCCCTAGTTCTCCCATTTTCATAGTGTTACTTCATTGCAACAAGCCTTACTACACTTTAAACAGCCAGTATAGTGTTGATATACTTGTCAGGTTACTTATAAAGTAACTTTTGTTATCAACTACGCGTATCCACATGAAGTCATGACAGCCTCTAAAGTTCCTTAGTCTGAAATAATTCCATACCGATTTTGACAGATATACGGCTGTAGCAGTTGAATGTGACTAAGATGAGCCGACAAGTCTACGACAGACTAAGAAAGAACTGCGAAACACCGAAGCCGGTGCAGAGCGTTTCAAACACGGAGATAGCGAGAACGTGTTTAAAATTATGGGAGAGAAAGGGGCTGCCGAATTAGTTGTGAAATTTGTTGTCAGGCTCCATCTCCGAGACACGACGTTGTCAGGAAAAAAAAAAATCAACCCATCCCTAAGTGAAGAAAAGGAAGGCGCCTGCCAGAGGGACTTGACTTTCGCCTGGACTCCCGAGATCTCGTTTTCCAATGGCCAAAAGAGGAGACGAAGGGGACGCAGGGAACCTTCCCGCCCCATGATTCGAGAAAAGAGGCAAAATCTTGCCAGGACGAAGAGGCGCCAAGGGAAAACCATTCCCTCGATCCAGGCCTTCCTCCGTCGCCCGCGGCGGCGCCTCCTTGTTGTTTGAACTCGAAACGGAAATGAGACTCGCGCCGCGCGGGGCAGAAACGGAAACAAAACACAAGAAGCGAGGAGGCCACGAGACCCCCCTCCCGCCCGGATACAGCGCGAGGCGCTTTCCTCTTCCCCCTCCCGCTCGCTTTCCTCCGAGCCGCGCGCCCCGGAGTTCGCGCTTGAAAACTCACCCGCCGCCACCTCAGTCTCCGTCACAAAAACAAACCAGCCCCACTGCGAGTGGAGCAGCACCGCTCCTTTCCCTTCTCCGCCGTGGCAGCTACGACGGTCCAACCAAGAAGCTTCTATTTTCCCTGACAGTCCTGGCGGGGAAGGGGGGGACCCTGAGCGGACTCCAACTCTGGCGGGCGAGCGGCGAGGCCTGAGCGCGGGGCCCTGGCGGGGGAAAAGCGTAGATACACGATTCCCCCCCCGCGTCAGGACAAAAACTACGACTCCCAGCGCCCCTTGCGAGCCCGTCTGCGCTGCTTCAGTAAAATCCAAAGCATTTTTTACTAGTTCCACTTTAAGACGGAAGTGAATTCTTCTGTTTCCGGTAGGTGTATGGGGGGGTCAGTTAAAGAGCTTTTCCTAGGCTTTAACGACCTTTCCTTATTAGAAAAGACAACCGGAAAGGAATTTCGAGTTGTTACAATAGTGAGAAGATGAAGGTGAACTGTGTGTAGATAGTTCGTGAGGGGGGACGAAGGGTCAAAAAGCAAAGTTCCCGAAACCCATTGCGGCTTTCGGCGGCGGGGCGGAGCCACTTGACTGCAGGCTCGAGGAAGGTGACCGGTCGTGGTGCCGCTTGCGGAGTGGAGACGGGTGAGAAGGGTGAGAGAGCAGCCATCTCTGAAGGATTTCGGCTTTAGGTCGTTTAATCCCGTTTCTCTTTTTTTAAATCACGTTGTTCAGAGTTGTCTCTCCTCATTTTCTTCAATATTCTGGCTTCTATATAATCCCTGGAATGATGCAGACTTTAAGCGAGTGGCTGCAGTCAGCCACAGGTAAACGCTAATTTGTCGACTCCGACAGTGGCACGTTAATCTTGGCCCCAATAACTGGGTAGCGCGGAAATAGTTCTCCAGTGCATCAGGAGGGGATCAGACTGGCAAAGTGGGGTTAAGAATGCGAACTAGCTTGCTGTGCTGGGTGGAACTTTCAGAGGGCTGGACAGAAGTGTTCTGAGCAGGAATGCTTTTAGCAAGAAAGGCCAGTGCCAGTTGATGTTGTGGCGGGCCGTAGACTTGGGCATTATGCCCTCAGTGGAATTTCCTCTAAGACAATATCGCAGCTGTCTATTCTTTTTACCATTTTTACTGAACCCGTTTGTTTTTATTCAATGGAGGAGGATAAAGCAAATGAATGGTACCTACAGCAAAAAGGACTACTGTAGTAGCAGTATTCTAAAGCTTGAAATAGCTGTTTGGAATGTGCCTCAAAAGATATTGATGGCAACTTTATTAGCTCCACTGAAGAGGGGTCTGCAAAAATAGATGGAGAGGCAACTGATCTGCCAGCTGATGTGATTGAATAATTCACTTTTTTGCTCTCCTTTATCTGCAGTCTAGTGGAATTGTCCAAAGTGGACATCCTGTTGATTCCTAGTTTTAAAAGTAAAGCTAGTTGGCAAAGTAGTTTTATGTTGCTTTAATCTCCTCTGTTATCATTAACAATATTATGTATTGATTTGACTTCTCTGCCTACAAATTAGAATGACTCAAGGTGACTTACCATAAACCTCAGCAAAAAAATCAGAATGGAAAAGGTATAAAATGACTCTCTGGGAAGTGTCCCCTCCCCTCTGGGCTTGGGTGTCAGTCTGTCTGTGAATTAGTTTTATTGAAATATTTGTATTGTATTTGTATTGATGGTGGATTTTTTTTTTTTTTTGGTGGTTGTGTTTTTATATCAGCAACCCCAAAAAAAAGAATAGCCAAAATTTATTTTGCCCTTTTTTGCTATTTTTTAAAAATTGTTAGCTGCCCAGACTTGCTTGTTAGAGATGGGCAACATATCCCAAAAACTTGGCTGATGGCCTATTCAAAAAGCCAGGTTTATACTACTGTTCTAAAACACAGTAGGGATGGGACCAACTGGACCTCTGGGAAATAGTATTCTACAGAGCATGAATGGCATGTTATCTCTGGGATACCACAAGATGACATTTAAATAAAGGGATCCAGAAGAGGTCAGCAATAAAATGAAACAAAACAGTAAAAATCCAATGTCAATCCATTAATATACTGAAGGAAGATATTGAGATGTTTGTTGGAATGAGCAGAGCAAAATTCACTATATGGTTTTGAAGCACTATATGCTTCTTGTGGAGTGAGTTTAAACTTATCTCAGACTAGTAGGGGGCTCATATGAAAGTAGATAATTTGCATTTGAGATGTAACAGATCTTTTGTCTTTTTAGCTGAAACTTTGGCAAATTCATCATGATTCTTCAACAGCTCTTCAGATTTTCTTCCATTTTCCATTCATCCCTCTCTATCCAGTTGCGTAGAAATATTGGTTTTTCTGCTATTGCATTTAATAAAGCAAAGGAACTAGATCCCATACAGAAGCTCTTCTTGGACAAGATTAGAGAATATAAGACAAAGAGTCAGTAAGTGTATGACCAATTCATTTATATGAACAAGTACTTTTACTACTCACAATTCCTGCAAGTTTTTTAATAGTATTACTTGAATGTCAGTTGTATTGGGTTTAATATGGAGTAGTAATATAAACATTTCTTTTTATTTGTTACCATTTTTGTTTGATGAAATTCATGGAGTGAAAGGTCCTGGGATTATGGATCTAATTTTGTAGAATAAGTTATATGAGAGTTCTATAGTATACTTAATAGTTCTTCTTTCTCCATCTACTGGCCCCTGAATGAGACAATGCATACCATCCTTCCATGGCCCCCAGTCTCTGACCCAGAGATTCTGAAACTAATAAAACAACTGAAAAATGGAAAAGCTCCCAGATCGTTTTCCTCAGAAAATGAACTAGTATAATGTTTTTGACTCATTTGTTTAATTAGGTTCTCTTTATCTAGTTTTAGAACTTTTGTGGAGAATAGATTGCATTTTAGGTCATATTTATGCAGAGATATTGGAAGTTCACAAGAGTTCACGAACTGTTAAGCACCACTGTAAATCTATATCCCAAATGCTGTACAGTGCACAGATACACACCTACAGTGATCTAAAGCCCATGGATGTTGTCCAGTCTAAATTTTTGCAAGCACTCTTTCAGGTTCCATGTTGTGTTCCAAACATTCTAATTTGCATGGAAATAGGAGTGATCTTCCTGTGGGGACATGGTGGACTGAGCAGCTGTGTCCGTGGGCTTAGCAGGTGGAACTAACAACCCAGCAATTTTGGGGGGGCTCAGGCAGGTTTTTCTGAAGCCCAGGAGTGTTCTCCGGATGAAGGAAAACACCTGGAATCACCCTATCTGTCCTCTGGACGGCTGCTTGCAGCCAGAAGATCGCAAACAGCGTTTTGCGTTTGACTGGTAAGAGCTAGTTGGGAGGCTGGGATGGCATCATTTTCCAAGCCGCGCTGTAGCCTTAAAGGGACACTGAGACCAGCAACCCCATTTCTAAATCACCAAATTTATATATATTTTTTAAGTATGCGTACCCTAAGAGAGGCTTTCTACAGCAAGGAGAAGCTGGCTCTAAAAATCATTATTTTGGGAATTACTTTTCAAAAAATTCTTTTTTAAGTTTTGGAATTCGTTTTCCTTCCAAATATAAAGGAGGAGTGAGAGTAAACAATTGTCTTCCTGTTATTATTTTGGTATTAAATTTGAAGATATTAGCATTTTCTTACACATTGAATTGGCTGATTTAAACCTTCAGCTTTCTGCTTCTGCTTTCCCTTGGGAACTGTCTGCTTATCTCACTTTTACTTTGTGTAAACATACTTTGGAACTTTACCGTATCTTCGACTTTCACTGGTTAAACTCCTAGGGGGGCGCCATAATCTACTGCATGAGATATGGAGGATTTTAAACAGATTTTTGTTTTGTTTTTTACTTCCACCAAGATTTTAAACAGATCTTTTCTGACTCCTATCAAGTTTTTATACAAAACATTCAGGACACTGTGGAAAATATGAGCTCTAAAATATGTCATCTGGTTGGGGGTGTAGTAGATGAAATTGAGGAATTCAACAGTGATAGAAATGTTTCTTCTAAGAATGAAATTGGGATTTCTGTTGAGATGCTGGGTGAAGATTGGATAGTGGAGTTGGAGAAATTTAATGGAGGGAGGGATCTGCAAGCAATAAGTAAAACTGATTTTTTGGTAAAATGCCATGAAGAAGAAGGGGTCGTTATGTATGGGAGGTTTTCTGAAGAGATGTTGGAATTTTTGAGGGGGGCAGTTGGGTTGTTTGATTTTTTCAAGAGAAAAGCTCTGCGCACATTGTGGGGATAGGTAAATGTTTTGGTTTATTTTGAAGTGCGATAAGGGTTAAAGAATGTTTATCTGGATCGCTTTTAGGGTTTGACTGATGTTATTTGTTTTTAAGGGTATGTATTAAGATTATTAGGGTATAAAATATTTATTTGGTTTTAAGAATTTGATTTAAGGTCATTGTTTCAAATTGCTTTTCTTTTTGGGGGGGTTATTAAGATTAAGATTATTAAAACTTGTATTATTTAGTATAATGGCAGACAATTTATGTGCTTTTTAGTTTGATCTTTATTATAGTAGACAGAAATGTATAGAATAGTAGTAGGAAGGGAATAATTAAATGTTATTTTGGGGGTGGATTGTTTAGGAGGGTTATATTAATTTTTTTTCTTTATTTTAATATAAGGGGAGGGAGTAACTGTACTTAGTGATTTTTATAATGTGCTAACGGGGAATGATTTATAGAAAAAATGTGATTTTGGTTTAATATAGAGTAAGAGATTGATTATGGAAAATGTTTGTATTTCCTTGCTGTTAAAAGTCAGAAGTCACATCTTTTTGTAATGTTGATTTTTTCCCTTTTGAGTTTTCACCTTTTTCTTCTCTTTTTTTGTAGTTTTTTGTTTTTTCATAGCTTTTATCTTTCTTTTCAAACTTAATAAAAATCATCATAATAAAAAAAGATATTGCACATCAGACAGATTTGAGCACTATAAGCAACTTACAAGGATGGGTTCTTTCCTAGAAACCTTTTAGACCTGAAAACTATCTGTTCAATCTGGTTTGCTCAGCAGACTGTACAGCCTTCTTTTTGGCCTGCTTTAATGCTATACCCTCAGCAGTATTGGATGGGAGGTTTCATAAAATCTCATTTAATGAAATTGTCCCTGTGGCCAGAATCAGCCTGACCTTAGTGCATGTAGTTTTTCATTGTTGGGTCAACAAGTCTTTCTCCTTCCAATAAACTTCCTGAAATTTTCTGCCTGTTGATAGGCAAATGCACTAATATGCAGCAGGATTTTTAGGAGAGAGAGTTGATAAGGCAGCTTCTTACAGTCCTGTTAGTTCTCTAATGTTATTAGCAGCAGAAAAACAAATATTTGCCACTAACCCTACCGTAATTATATCTGTGCATGGCCATGTTTGTTAATAATAAGCTGGCAGCAGAAGGTTGCCATTCTACTGTATAAGAAAGATATTTTTAAGACTACACATAAGCACATAAAATAGAAAATAGAATGGCAAAAACACTTGTGAATTACAGGTAGTCCTTGACTTACAACCATTCGTTCAGCAACCACTCAGAGTTACAGCAGCATGAACAAAGGGACTTATGAACGGTCCCTGAAGTTACAGCCATTGCAGCGCCCCCACGGTTCTGTGATCAAAATTCAGGCACTTGGCAGCCTGCCCACACTTATGACTTCAGGGCAGCTTCAACTCCCCCCCCCCACCTACCTCCCCCCATCTATGCCCCTTTGGCCTCCTGCACTACATGGCTCCTGCCACCTCAGCTGACCTTCACTGTCTTCTTGTTCCCACTGCTGACCAAGCATGCCCAGCCTGGCCTTTAGCGAGGCAGCTGCTGGCCACATGAAGCTTTCTTCCCAAGGTCACACACAGGGGTTTCCTCGTGAGACTTGAGGAAGATGGCCTCATGTGGCCAGCAGCTGCCTCGCGAAGGGCCAGGACAGGCATGCCTCAGCTGCAGGAGCAAGAAGACAGCAAAGGTCAGCTGGAGAGGCAGGGGCCTCAGAGTGCAGGGTTGCGAGGGCGATTGTGGCTGGGACTGTGACTGTGACTGCGACTGGGATGGGGTGCTTCCTGGGATGTGGTGGCTTTGTGCTGCACTGTTGGGGCTTCCCGGGATGCTGTGGTTTTGCGCTGCACTGTTGGGGCTTCCAGGGGCAGCTGTGGCTTCACAGTGCACTACAGCTCAGGCTTCTTGCAGCCCCAGAGCTGCAGTAGGCAAGCAGCCCCAGTGCCACATGGTTCTGGGACTGCTTGCTGCCCTGCAAGACAGGGTGCAGGGTAGCCAAAAGGGCAGATATGTGGGGGGAATAGGCAGTTGGGGGGAGTTGAAAGGGAGGTAGTCCCTTGCCTTGGAAGAACTGAGGCTCGGGGCTGGGAGGGACCAAGCGTGGAATGGCTTGGATTGGGATGGGTCCTTGCCTAACAACCAGTGGAATTTGCTTAATGACAGCAACAGGGATTGCCGGGTTTGCTGTTGCTAAGCAATGCGGTCACATGATGTCATGCTTTATGACCACATCTCTTAGCAACATAAATTCCGGTCCCAATTGTAGTCGTAAGTCAACTACCTGTAATATATGGTGCTGCGTATGTTAACAACATATTTCCTGGAGGAAGGATAAATGGATTCTCCATACATAGCATACTTGTGGACAGCTTCAACAATGGGAAAAGGAACAAATGAGCAGGAAATATTAGCTTTAATGCCACACTGTATGCCTCAGCTAGTATCTTAGTTATCTTTCCTCCCAAATAGTGTTGAAGTATAACAGGTAGTGTATATTTGCAGTAGTATTTCTAGCATCATCTGCAAGCTTTGTCAACTAGTAAACTATCCATTGTAGCTTAGATTTTTTCTGTGAGCCTATCCTGTAATGTTACTAAGTTTCCTCCAAGGGAGCTTTGTTCCCTAATTTCATCTTCCCTTTTCAGGCAAATTGAGCAGGTTCTGGGTACCTGCAGCAAAAGAAATAGGTTACCCATTCACAAAATAGCTGCTATGGAACAGGTGTCTTCCACAATACGTTGCTATATGATGGATATGACCAGTCACAAAATGCCCATTTAGCAAAAGGCAAACTGGTAAGGATACTTTCTGTCAGCCCAGGTTCCCATTTTTTGGGATAGATGCATATAAGTACAGTATATAGATGCATATACTTTCAAGAAGATCTGCAGCCACCCTTTTTTTTCTAAGAATGGAGGGGAGGCATACTAGAAAATGAAATTGAAAGTGCCGTTTTTCTGCCATCTAAGAAGCATTTTTAAATTAAAGTCATGTGGAACAGGGAACCTGGCATACTCCAAAGAGGCATGTGTAGGCACATGCACATGATGCCAATGGGTACCAAAGATGCCAGTGGGTGCCAGGTTGGAAACCCTGTATAGTGTATGTCGGTATATATCTGGCCTAAGATTGTTCTGCAAGTATCTTGATGACTGAGAATTCAACTTAGTATTTCCTGATTTGTCAATTTGTAATGGGATTTTCCTGTGGCTTTCTTGGTAATTTAGCAGTTCCATAGCTAATGATCGAAGATTATAATGTATCTAATCTGAAAGTTATTATAAGCATGTTTATTATAAATCTTGTAATCAGTTCTCATTCTGTTTATGCTTAAAATAAAATTGTTCATTCCCAAAGAAATTGATTTGGAATTCTCACACATGGATCTTTTAAAAAGGATGTGCTCAGGTTTGTGCATTCCTTTGGAAAAATCAGTTTTTGTATTTCTAGAAAAGCTGGCGGCCCTGTTGATGTTGGTCCAGAATATGAGAAAGAGCTGAAGGACCAAAATGAGAAACTCTTGCGGTTATATGGTGGAGGAGAAATGACCAAATTTCCAGAGTTCACATTTGAAGGTAAGGTTTTAGAAATGTGTCCATTATTAATATATAATATGATTATAAAGGTGATAAATCTGAAGTTACAGTTAAGGAGTTCTACAACTCCTTAAAGCAGTTGTACCTTTTCCTAGGATCACACAGCTGCCTTCCATAGTTGCTACATGATCCCATCAAAACATGTGTTTGATTTAAGGAGCTGCAGCACAAATGCTGTGTTCACATCTCTGCATGCCCTAAATCCCCTTTTGTGCCTTCAGAAGTCTTATACAGACTTGGAGTGGTGGTGTTGTGCCTTTGAGTTAGTTTTTGACTCCTGATGACTGCGTGAACTAGTCCCTGCAGTTTTCTTGGCAAGGTTTTTCAGAAGTAGTTTGCCATTATCTCCTTCCTAGGGCTGAGGGAGAGTGACTGGCCCAAAGTCACCCAGTTGGCTTTATGCCTAAGGCAGGACTAGCAGGCAGTAATTAATACATTTGAATTCTAAATGTAGTTTTGTGGTTCTAAAAAAAACAGTTCTGAATTCTGTTCAAAACATAACTCTATTACCTGATTGTAATTTCAATACATTTATGAAACATATATCCAAATGTTAATACCCAGTATAAAATAATGTTGTAGAAACCCATGTTTTCATATTCTTAGTATAGTAATCATAATATGTTCTGTTTCCAACAATATCTGTATACATTCATACTTGGCATCTTTGTTTACTGATCTTTACATCAGGCAGTCAATGTAAGGTTTTCTAGTTTGAGATAATACTTTATGGAATTTCCTAAAATTCCTTTCTTTTGTTATTTTAGGCGGTAGCTTGACTGAGAAGCAACTCGGCAAGCTGCTTTTGCATAACTAAGTTTCAGTGATTTGCAACCTGTAGTATGAAAAAAGTGGGGTCCAATGTTGCTTTTTGATCTTGATTACTTGAACATTTTTATGCCGTGGTATATCACAAAACAAATGCTATAATTATTTGCTCTTTTTAAAAAAAAAATGTCTATTGAACAGTGTGACTTTATTTCTGGCACAGCGGCAATAGGAATCAAGTTATAAAACCTTTTATAAAACTTTGTTTTCAAAATAAACTAACAAGAATTTTTTCTACTCTCAACAGAACCCAAATTTGATGAAGCTCAAAAATGATGTGATCACGTGTGTACTAAAGGTCAAGTTGGACATGTTGAGTTGGTCTGCAGTTGTAACTTAAATAAACAGTTCAATGGTAACAGTGTGTACTGGTGTTTTGAATTCTGTTAACATGTAGATTCTTACTCATCCAATAGGCTTCTATAAACGTATTACTAAATATTTCATTACAAATTAATGTCTTTATTTTTATGATAAGCTCTGTTTAATTATCTCATTAAACATAGTAAAAATTTAGGAAAATAATTTAAATACTCCACGTATTTCAATCATGTAGAATTAGAATGTAACAATATTCTAGGTGTCTAATACGGCTTTTATCGTATTGTGAACTACTTAAGCAATAGGGTTGCTTAAATGATTAACATCTTTTTAAGATTTTAAAAATAAAATCTTGCTTGGCAACCTTTTGTGGATTCGACATTTTTATAGTCTTTGAAGGAAATATTTGCTTCTGAATAAATACAAGAGCCATTAAGATTGTAGATAGTTTCATCACAAAGTCCATAACTGGTGATACTGAGTCCTTAATAAATAATTACTTTAAAGATTGTAAGCAAGCCTATAACATGTCAAGGATATTGAAAACTGAATATGCCTTATTGCCAATTTAAGAAAGGAATCTATAGATTTTAAAAATCTTGATAGAATGGTAAATTATTTTCTCCCCTTTTCTTAAATATTGACATCATTTTGAGAACTGTGAAATATGATCATTTATTCATTTATTTTTTAAAATTATATGGCTGCCAAATCAGATTTTTGAAGGATTTTTAATATACAATAAATTCTCGAAGTATACCTGATGATTTAAGTGTGTATGCTTATATAATATTTTTTTTACATTTGTTATAAATTTGATTAAATTCAGATCTAAGCTATGCTTTTTATTTGTGACTGAAAAAAATGCCCTTAAAGCCTATAAGAGTTGAACTTTATTTTTTATGATTAGTACTAGCAAAATGCTGGTAGTACTAAATGACTCATTGCTCTATTAGGTGTCTTAATTTTGCTTTCAAATTAAAGACTGTGAGAAATGTGCAAAACATGTAAAATCTTTTGCATTGTTTAACAGTTGGAGATAGAAACACCTGAGTAACATGTCAAAAACATTTTATCTATCTATCTATCTATCTATCTATCTATCTATCTATCTATCTATCTATCTCCAACACCACTTTCTTGAAGGTTTTTTTTTTTCTGAAGCAAAAATATATAAACAGTCTTCATAAACTTTTAAATAATAAAATAAAAACTATGGATGGTGGTAAGGAACCATATACCATAATTTCAGTATTGAATGTAGGGTTGGAAACCATCAAAGCACTTAAAAAATATTTTAGGCAAAATGTTTTATAAATATTTTTTTTTACTCGATCATACTGCAAGAAAAACTCTAACTTAGAACGCCCATTGCTGAGTGGACTTGTATCTTTTTGTCATTTGGGTTGGGAAGCAGCTTATATCCTCATGTAATTCTATATCTTTAGCATCCCCAAAATCATACCATTGGATTGTACAACAATCTAGTGTGTGTTTTGGTGGAAAACAACTAGAAGATATATAACCCTTTTTTTAGGCTTCATTTATTTCAATACATAGTCCCCATCCCAAATAAAAGTTGAAAATCCAGTCCTATCTGCTTGTCATGCAAATAAAAAAAGTGCAGTCCTTTGCCACTGAGAGGTTGCCCTGCTCAGTTTAGTTCTCTGCAGTAGCTTACACATACATTTAAATAAAGTTTACAGACTAAGTAGGAGCATATATTCTTTTATCACTACCTCACTCTACACTTGATAACTGCTGTCATCTTAATCTCAATCCTACAACAACAACAGCAACAACAAAACAACTTCGCCCCCCAAAGCCAAATTCATGATGCAAATCAGTAGTAATTTTCAAATCAAGATGTTAGAAATGTCTCTGCTCCATGTAATCATCTGGTTACTTGTAATTATAAACCTGAGATCAGACTGATTGTGGTTATTTTCCTTCCTTAGCAATGATAGTAGCGGTTTTAGCTGTCTTGACCTCCAGGGAAAAAGCAAAGAACAAGTCCTCCCTGAATGCCCAAGCCCCAAACTCTGTCTTGGAGTAAAATGGATAATTGTTTAAGGCTACTTCAGTCACAGAATTCTTTTCAGAAAGATGGCTTTATAATTAGCTCCCTTAATCAGGCCAAAGTGCTATGTAAAACAGTATTCTGTTCCTAGTGCCTGTTTCCAGCAACCCCACAAGGATGAGTTAAAGGCAGTAGCTTTCTCCTATAGTTTGTCTCCACAAGCTAATAATGTAAAAAATGGCAAATAGTATTTACCCATCATAAATAGTAGCCATCTGTAGTCCTGTGGTAAATGAAGTTGTTCAATTCTCATTTCATGCCATCCAAGCCAATAGTAGTCACATATCAATTAGCAAAAATCCCATAAATTAATAATGTGAATACTGCTTTTTGTCTATGTGGGATATTTCCTTCCCCCATCTCACCAAAAGATCATGGCAGCTAATGCTGTCAGTGAGAAGACACCAATCTATCCATTTCTTCATAGATTACATAATTTTATAAAGCTTGGTCTTGGTCCCAGCGATTGCCTATTTTTAAATTCTACAAGCCTCAAACACTATTGCCTGTTCCTATTTAGGATGTTTGCCCTTTTCCACCTATTTTCCTACTTAACAGTACCCTTTTTGAGATGTAATAATCAGAATTATGCCATTAGCTCACTATTTCTTTACTTATGGGCATGTTAAACAGCAATAATATCTTTATATTCTCTTCGATATTTTCTGCAGCAAATGTTGATCCTCAGAAATAGACTTTCTTTTAAATAACAAAGGACTTGGTGTGCTTGAAATCCTAAAGAGGAATTAAATAATTAACATAATACAGAAAAGTTATATTGAAGTTCATACCTCAGCATTAGTAAACAACCAGTGATCATGCATGTTCTCAACACACTTGGAGAATTATGCGGGTATATCAGGTTATGCTTCTTCATATCATCTTGAAACAAAACAGTACTGGCCTGCCCTCTTTCCCCTACTTCTCCCAAATATAGAAGACAAATTATATAATCCCCAGACTATACTGATGTACCTGATGCTACAAGAGCAAATACTTCACTGCTCAACAAATATTAGGAGCACTTCATGTTGTAGAAGGTTACTAGTCAATTCAGAAGCATTGGGATCACTTCCTGCAGTAATCTGGTGCTGCACGTGAACCGGATTTAAATATGATTTAACATGGAAATGTCTTAAGACACATTGGAGTGAATCTTTAGCTTGTGGCCATTTTCATGATAAATATTACTAGCATTTCCACAGATACTGCCTAAAATCAAATTTTCAGCCAGTGATCATGTAGGAGAGAAAGATCATAACAAAGAAAAAAGTCCATTTTCTGAAGGCAGACTTTCATTTACATCATCTTGTAAGCCTAAACAAGTCTGCCATGGCTGATACTATTACTGTATACTATGTTATAGTGATCTTATGAGAGGACAGGTATCCAATGTCAAAAATAAACTGCTGTGGCACCTTCGAACTAACACATGTGTTTCTACAGTTTAGGTTGAAAATTATATGCAGCTGTTCTTCTAACAGCTTTATCTACATTTAAACATAAGATAACCATTACAACATTTTTTTCCCCCTGAAATGCTAGTTTTCATTTGAAGGGAACATTTACTTCGGGGACTATTCAGATTAAGTCCCAGCGTTTTTTCCCTAACCCTTCCTTCCCCAGACCCAGCAAGAATATATCACAAAATCCAGTTGACTTGTTCAGTTTTTAGCTACTTTATACCATAAAGTATATAATAGATGAAGAACACTCACTTTTTCACTTCCTGTAGCTTTGTACTTGGAACTGTTATTCCTGCTAGGGAAATAAAAAAAATACATCATTACATATGAGCACTTCTTGCCAATTAAATCTATACATCTTATGTATAAAGAGGTCTTTCAGATATGTTTGAACTGAATTTCCCTGAATTAAAACCAAAATTTTATTAATTGCTTGGAGAGAGTATACTGATGAAAATATTTTCATGCATAAAAGCTAAGCCAATCATCAAATTTTAAAACTTGGGACTGCATAATACCTCACTTTTTAATAATAATATTAGTATGTCCAAATCTCACATCAGCTGAACATATTACAGCAGAAATTTGATTTGGTATTAAATGCTGTATTTCTTTTATTTAAGTGAATCTGCCTAGATAGGAAATGTATGCATCTTAATGGCAAAAACAGCTGCTCTTGTTTTTTAAATTAATGATAAAGAACTATACATTTAGCTCAATGTCCATAAACCTTAAAAAAAAGGGTTTACTTTGTATATGTTCAGTGATGAAACTGCATAATGCATAAAAAAGAAGATTGTCCAGGACCTCTTTACTGTATCCAAATATTTATAACTGGTGTATTAGAAATCACCCCCCCCCCCTTAAATATTTCCCAGCTGGGCCAAAAATTTAGAGATTACATTCTTCAAAAGGCAATAGTATAACTGATACTACTGATTCTACTCAATTGTTTCCTAAACCCAGTAGAAATTATAGTTAACAATTTGGTAGTTGAAACATGGAAGTAGAAAGAAAAGTAACTGTACTTACACTGAAGAATTCCTTTCTAGAAAAATGAGGAAAAAATGCAGTAAGACCAATAAAATTTGATACTGCTTAACTGCAAAATTTTTGAAAACTTAACTATTACAAGTCCATCTGGAATTGCATTGAAACAGATACGGTATTCTTTCATGATCCAATTTATATTTACTTTCGGAAACATTTATTTATATATTTTTGTATTTCCCATCTGACTGCAATTACATATTAATATGACTTACATAGTTTAAAGTATTGTCTTAAGGAATGGTTTTTCTCTATATTAGTTTGCCCTGCAGACTGGTGATTTTTCTCTTCCTTCTAAGGGATAGCTCATCTTGGCACATTTCTTAAATAATCTGAAGGGGTTTATTCAGCACAGCTCTTTACCTAGTTTGGATTGCTCTGTCATGGAATTAGGACTAGGTACTGCTGTTAGCAAATCCTAGTCACAGCTATTTTCTTTTCTAGGTGTTTTATGTGTCTGAATAGAAAAAAATCTAAAATATTTTCATGGTGTGCTATAGAAACACTTGAAAATAAAAATTCATTTTGATCAGTTATGAAAACATTCAAAGCCTGCAATAGGGCAACACTTCTTAGAATAAACTACAATATTACAAATAAGGAACATATTTTTAGAAATTAATTGACAGAAACATTGTGTGTGAGAAAGCAAGCAAGATCAGGGCACATATTTTATTTGTTTGAGTGTTATTAAAATGTTGTTAGATTCCCCCTTGACTGCTCCTTCAAAGAATAATGGCTCTGTTCTACTGCTAAGAATCCAAATATTTATGTTTCTTTTGTGGCTCATTGTTCCTGTAAGAGTAAGGCACGCACAGAGCAAGAGCTGACCAGCTGCTCTGTTGATACTTAAAAGTGAAGTGAATTTTCTTTTAGCAAAATCCTTTGTAAATTAGTGTGCTTTTATTGTAACCCAGCAGAGGGAGCTAGCTATTAAAATTCTGCAAAGATTAAATCTGCTATCTAAACATCACTCTTTGTGCAAAAATCAAGGTACTTCAACTTTTAAATTGTTAGTATGTACTTACTTGCATTTTATAATCCAGAATGCACCTATTAGAGTTCTGGTGATGTTTCAGATTCAGTTCCAAAAAGGTACTTACACAGGGGCACAAACATAGCAATGCTGTTACATACTGAATTTAGCAGACATATAATCTTGGGGGAAATACAGCTGCTCTAAAGATTTGCATTGAGGTGCCGCAATCATGCTATAAATCACCTTTTCAGAATCATTTCCAAAGTACTGCACAGTCCTAGTTTCTTTACTGTGCATGGGTTGCTTTTAGAGCTAAATTTGCTGTTTTTAGAGCTAAATTTGAAGAGTATCCGGAAGCTACAGCTGGTCCAGAATGTAGCCGTGCAGGTAATTCTAGGCACCCCAAGGGTGGCACGTGTAACACCTTTACTGCGTGAGCTGCATTGGGTGCCAGTTTGTTTCCAGGTCCAATTCAAGGTGTTGGTTATGATCTTTAAAACCCTACACGGCATGGGGCCAGGCTACCTGAGGGACTGTCTCGTTCCCATCACATCAACCCATCCCACCCGGGCATGCAACGTATTCCATCGGTTAAAGAGTTCCATCTGGCAGGGTCACGGAAGCATGCCTTCTCTGCAATAGCGCCTGCCCTTTGGAACATTCTCCCCCTGGAGTTGAGGCAGGTCCCCTCGCTCCTAGACTTCTGTAAAAAATTAAAAACCTGGCTTTGTCAACATGCCTGGGGTGGGAAAGAGAATAGTTCCTCTTGGGGATGGTTAGCTCCCTTAGAATTGCCCTGTTTTGCTTGTGGACAGAGAGAGAACCTTAGCTATCTGGTTTCTATTATATTTTAATATATTTATATTTCACTGTTCATTGATATTATTGTATATTATTTATATTGTATTGTGGTTAAGTATTTTTATTGTGAACCGCCCAGAGTCCCTCCTTGCGGGGAAGATAAGTGGTGATAAATTTGATAAATAAAATAAAACGTGAATCAGTTCTATGATTTTCATAATGTTCTTATAGCCTCATATATAGAGGGTCTAAAATAGAAGTTTTTTCCAGTGTGAATACTGGCACATTCCTAAAGGTTTGTTTGTTTGTTTATGGAAGTGCATTATTTTCCACTCATGTGGTTCCTTAATAATCGCAGTGACACAGAGTCTGCTGGAACACATGGAAGTGTCTCCCAAGCTATCAAAGGTACATTAAATCTAATTGTACTTGATCAGTAATAAAATTTTAGATATAAATTCTGTTGCTTCTTCAGCCAGGAATGGGTTAGTCGTGAGTGTGTGTATGTGTGTTTTGGGGGGGTTGTCAAAACCACCACCCAGTTGTTTTTAGTGTAGGCAGTGCGTCCAATGCACATAAAAATGGGTGGGATTTTGATCACCCAGTTATACCCACTATTTTGATGCCCTCCCACCCCCCATGGAGGCTTCCACTTCTGTTGTACAAGTTGTAGCCACAGTTCGCAAACATGTAGACAATGAAACATTTTAATACTTCAAAGAAGGAGTGACCTTTACTTACTTGAAAAATAACCCTTCTTTTGTGCATAATATACCCCAAGACCACAGGAAGCCATTATTAAGGCCACAATGATCACCGAAGCTATGATAGCACTTACATTAAGGTCATCTAAAATTCAAAACAAAATAAATATAAATATTGGGGAGGGGTGCAATACCCAGGGTAGTTATTTCAAGTAAGTCATCTTGAGAGAAGGCAGTAATGAGTAACATTCACTCTTAAATGAGAATATTAAATAAAAACCTTACTCATATGTTGCTGCATTTCAGCTTTCACTATGGTCATGGACTTATTGAATGGCCTTATCTTTGCTTCTTTCTCTGTGTCCTTATCTCCATAATTCTTCAATAAGATAGCCACTGAAAATAATTGTTGCAAAGCTGAATCTGAAGTCTGCAGTGAAGTCACTTGGAAGAATGCTTTAATTTTTTTCAGTTGTCTTCCTTTGAGAACAACTTATACAACTTACAGAACAACTTACGTTCTGTAAGAACGAGCAATGAGACAGCAAGATTACAGCACTCACTGTAGTCTCAGTTCTTCCAAAAAGGCTTCATTCCTAATGTGACATGCCAGTTGAATATAGTTGGAAAAAGGGCAAGACCAAAATAGAAAAGTGCCGCAGCAATAAAGGTAGAGTTTAAACAGTCACTATACTAAATGAATAAAATATGATTCCTCTGACAATAGCCAGTCAATGTTTCCAAGAGATCTAGAATACATGATTGAAAACCTTAGCAGACAGGACAGCATACTCATATGTGCATTTATTACCTTTGCCAAATATTTTCTTTACCTGGTTCTAAAATGCTACTGAATTTAACAAAACTGATATCTAAGAACTCCCATGTAGGATTATGCTGTAAAAGAGATTTAGCTAGTATGCCCAGTAATAGCCCTCTTAATAGCCCTTTAAAGACTGAACTCTTCCAGGGGGCCTTGGAGAATGACTCTTTGCCATCTATGCTTGGTTGTTTGTTTATTTCATTGCAGTCATGAAAGAACAGGATATATTTTGCTGCTTTAAATATAGCACAAAGCAAAAGTGTATTTGACAATTTGAGCATATCTGCCTTCAGTCCTTGTGATGGGGTGCAAAGAGAATGATTCTAACAACAATATCAGAGTTGACACTTTCATATGGAAAAAAAGTCTTCGATATCCTGTTCCCATCGCTAGATGACTTATGTATCTTAAAAGCATTTAGATTTCTATTTAAAAATAAATGGTTATATCTTATTTTAAGATTAAAAAAATGCAGAACTGTCCAAAAACTGTTCAAAATTATTAACATTTAGTTACTCACTTGATTACCAGTTCTGCACCGAATGGTATATTCAGTATAAAATTAATATAGTAATGTGGTGACATTACTCTAGAATTTTAGTTGATAGAAATTTGGTGTACAAGTCTGAGATCTAAAATGAGATTGGTACTTATGTAAATTGTAGGTTTGTTAAAACAGTGCCTTTAAAAAAATTCCAAATTGATCCTGGACAATAAATGATCTTTGTCTTATAGTGATGACATTTTTATACAAAGATTTTCTGGCCTTATTTGCATTTGACATTTACCAACTTGCATTCTCTTCACAGGACATTTTTGAGGCTGTCCAACTCTATTGTCAGCTTCACAGTAATATTCCCCAGTGTCATTCTTTGAAACAGGATTGAACAGCTAGTTTAAAAAAAAAAAAGATAGCATAGCTTACTATGTATTAAAAGGCTCGTGAACAGTCAAAACTTTCAAATTTCCTATATGTCCCTTTGCATTATTTAAATATAGATTTAGAGTATGTCAACATTTTCCAGCGCTGAAAATTGTTAACTCATCTAGCATCTAATTTAATGAAGTAACTACCATTTTTTCAGAGGAAACCTAAGCAAAAGATAACAGAATGCACATCAAATTCTGAAAAGTTGGTAGGTTTTTATATCACGCTGAGAGATGAGGAGATACCAAAATACGACTGTTATTAATAAAATAGAGGGAAATGAAATTTCTTTTTGAACTTTCTTTCCTCAGCCATAGGAATGTAAAAACACTTCTGCTTTATGGCAGAAGTGACTACCCATTTTGACACTCATTTCTTGAAAGTATAAATCAGACATAGAAAGTTAAATATTTGTCACGTGCAAACTGGTATCCTTTAAAAGTGTGCTAACCATGTGAAAATAAAGTGATAAAAATAATTTTAATTAACAGAATGGTGCCAAAGAAAACAGATCCAGAATATAAGCTACAGTTTTTCGATTCAGCTAAGATTACTGTTCTGTAAGAATTCAGTGCATGCTCAGTGACGAAGTTTGCATCTCAAGCCTGATGTTTTATCACCGATCAGTGCTCTTGTCAATCTTATTTAATATACAAGGCCTTGGCAGACATTGCTAGTGTTGTCCTCACAGAGGAATGAGATCCAGGATCACAGGTCAGCAAATTTTATTGCAACAGGCTTTTGGAAATAATCCTATATGTGTAGTAGACTTCTGACATAATGAATTAGTAGGCAGAAACTAGTTTGAGATCAAAGTGAAGTTTCCAACGCTCATTTCTGCAGTAATAAAGTGTACACTTTCTAGTTGGCATTCAATGGAATATGTAAAGCCTTTCCTTAGTGTTGTTCCCATTCTTACATTAGTCCATTCCCAATTATTTTATTCACAATGCATTATTTTTTCTCATACTGAGGTTGCATATAAAAAAAATCTGCATGCTGTGAACTGTTTTGACGTTGGCTCTCCTTTTTTGCTATATTTCTATAATTCCATTTTGAATTTCCCCAGCGTTGCTAGAATATGGTTTCAATTGTTTTATGGACTGGAAAGTCAAATGCTAAGTGTTATTCAAGGAGTATAAACTTACCAAGGTTCCTGTTGTAGTATTCAAAGTATAAGGAATTTTCCCTTTTTTAAACTTCCCAGAAACTGGATTCTCAAGCAGAATAGCACCATTCCGATACCATCTGTATTTTGAAGCTGGCACACCTTCATTTTCTTTGCATCGTAATTCCACTACTGTCCCACTCATAGCTGAAATAGGTACTTCACAAACAGGAGCAGCTGATGGCACTAGAATATTATGTCATATATCTAAGGCAAATACCTGTATTTCTAAATCTGAATATTTGTTCACAAGTTATTCAAATGAAATATGCGTGGGTGTGTATATACAGAACATACATATGTATCTCTCTCATGATATAAGTACATGACACTGGTTTATGTTGGACTTCTCACTAGAATTTATGGAAGCCAATATTAAGTAGGCCTTGAAATTATCTCTTTTAACAATTTATAATCAATGAAGTAGCAGATGTAATACAATCTTAAATCAGTTAATAACAAGATACCAGTATATCAGTTGTATTTTGCACATGTATGTTATTCCACAGCATTAAATAATATAAGGTGAAGCTGCTCATGGTATCCTACTTCCTTAAAGTTAGCGGTGGGGGTGGGCAGGTTGCTGAGGCCAGAAAGCATTATTTCTCCATTATGACACCTGCATTATGCAATAGATTCCCTCTAGAAATTAGGCTGGTATGCCCAGTAATAGCCCTCTTAATAGCCCTTTAAAGACTGAAGTCTTCCAGGGGACCTTGGGGAATGACTCTTTGCCATCTATACTTGGTGGTTTGCTTATTCCTTTATAGCTATTATATTATTGATATGATCCCATGGTATAATGTTACTCTTATTTATTGCTCAGAGCTTCATTATATTTTAAAATATTGTTCCACATTACTGTGAGTCTAAAAGATTCAGCAGCATACAAACCTGACATTCTTCTTAAAATCTGAATTTGTTTAAAGTGCCTAACATTTTTTCCCCTAATTTTTCATACCTTTCTCATTTACAGGCATTAATTTAATTATTCCTCATTGAAATAAATGCCTTCATTTAAAAGTTTTTTCATAAAATTGTAATATTTCTGTATTTCATCTGTATCAGATAGCAACTGAAATCTAAAGAAAAATGAAGCTGCCCTGCTGAATTTAAATTTAAATTTAATTTATACTTCTGATAATACCTTTTGGATCTCTTACCCAATACTAAGAGGGAGACTTCAACTTCCCCTGCTTCTTGTCCTTGTTCTGCAGGTGCACTAATTTCACAACGATATTTTCCAGAATCCTTTCTAGTCACATTTTTAATTTGAATGCTTGAGTGCAATATTTCAGCTCGATCTTTAAAATTACCTGGAAAACAATAAAATTGACAGAGAGAAATGAGACAGAGAGTGAGAGGAGGAGGAAGAGAAGGCAGTCGTGGCTGCTAGCTATAGACTCTTTGATGACTGACTTCTGTCTGTATATAAGATTGATACGAAACCGGTTTCCTTTCCCAGGATATAATACATATTTGCTTTCCATTCCCCAGAGGGCATTTTCTTTGAATTACTTAACAGTTTTGTATTTTGGATTAGCTTTTTTAAAAAATCGAATTAGAGCTTTCAGACAAGAAAGATGCAACTACATTTTCATTTTTCTTTTCCTGCTGCCTGCAGGTTGAGGCAGTGGCTGTAACAATCTGTTGTCTGCTACTCTCCATAGGTCTTCCCATGCATGAAGGGTAGTATTGACTTTTCAGTCCATATTCTTGCTGGGGATGGGTACAGGACTGCATTTTATATTTTCACTAAAATCCTCTTAGGGTGTATATTACATCATAATCTTGCTCCATGGTATCCAGACACATACTACTGCCACGATCACCAAATCCTCTGCATTTTCCCCACTCTAGAAAAGGCCCTCCCCAAATTACCTCCTTATACAATTGGTTAAATCAGGCCCCACAAGAACAGTCACTTTGAAAGTGGCAGAACATCCTGGACAAGCTGTAATTTGATTGCTGAAGTTGGATTCACATATGTAAGCTGCATACTTAGCTTTTCTGTGTATTCCTCTAAGCACCTGGAAGCATGCAAATAAAAAGGTTATATCTGGTTAAGCTCACATTAGTCAGCAGCCATTTCTCCAAATAATCATGGTGACAGTTTTATCAGAATAGCTGCTAAAGCCCAAACTCAATCCAGGACAGCCCAATTCAGCTTTCCACACAAGCAGGAATGTCATTTGGTGGCTGACAATGGTTACCTCTGAGCCTAACCTCTCTCACTGGGTTGTGGTGAGGATAAAATGGGGAAGGGATGTACTTTCTTGGAAATCTTGGAAGAAAAGGATGATATAAATAAAGGAAATAAAATCCACAGATATCCTTTATATGTCCATTTTTCCAAGTGATCCTATATTTGGGTCCATTAAAGTGCCACAAACAGCAAATTAATGCACAAACAACTACAAAGTTTTTGCTTACCCTGAAAGACACCACTGAGGTAGACAAATGTGACAAGAGAGCCTTCAATCTTTTTCCATTCTACTCTTATACCACTTTCCTTCCTTACATTGTGTTTACAACTTAGAAATGCCCCTACAGGGAAGAGGAAAAAAAAAAGATGGTTGTTTCTGTTCTAGTAGAGCATATATTAAAATTGTACAATGCAAACAACTGGCATAACATGGAAACTGATTACAATAGGATGATTCTGAATGCCAGTTCACAGATTACATTTTGAACAGAGATTGGTTATCTGAGTGTAACATACCTTCATTCTCATAATGTATGAAATTACAGTGCAATAACTTAATACGTGGGTAAGTACCTTTAGAAATGGTGGGCCCAATCTTTCTTAGACCTTGTTTTAAACTGATACATTTGTCAGACCCTTTACAATTTTTTTTTCAAAAATATGTCTACTTCCAAGCATAACAGTTAATGTAGGAAAGGGTAAGAATAAATCCAAAAAGTGTAAGCAATTACAGTAAACTCTCACTTTAACTAAAAGTAGGGGATGGCATCCATTAAAGTAGAAGTCTTAAATCTAAAAAGGATTTTATGCATACAGTATATACTATAAAATGGTGAATAGGACAAATTTTGTCCATTGCATCTGAAGTATACTGAGGTTTATTATGCCAGCATGGGGGGAAAACCCTGGCTACCCAGAGAACTAAATTGTGGAATATTTATAAGGACTATTTCATGCAATCTCACCAAAACCATAATTATTATTCGGTCCCCAAAATAACTATTGGATATTCTAGAAAGGGGCAATTAGGGCAATGCTAAAGTCTTCACACAAGAAAATATTCATTGACGGGTAAGCTCTTCCATCTGTAACTATTCCAGGAAATTATTCTGTAGTTATCTGTCTCTCTGTGTGTATATTAATTTTTCCACTGAATATTAAAACTTGTCTTATTTATACAAGAGTAGGAGCCAGTAATGGCAGCAGATTATATTAAAATTTGATCTTTTATTATCCATTTTCCTAAAATCTCTTGACATGCATGCCTAAATTTTTTCATCATGTAGAGATGCTCATTTTCAATTTTTATTAGAACTCTGAACTCCTGATCACTAAGAATACCCATGTTTTCATTTCCCAAGAACACTGTTTCAAAAGTTATTTTCAAAAGGCACTGTTTTAAAGAAATGTATACTAATGGGATGTTATATTTTTCCTAGAAAATACAAACAATGTTGTTATAACGGTGGAAATGGCTAGGCGGTGGCTTTCCTGAAATTTAGTTATCATGAGATCACAGTATTTTTATCCTTTCAAGAATAAAAGTTATTAATCAAAGCACTGTTTATTCTCACAATGTTCTCTTTGTCTGATTTCTTTAGTCTTTTTTTTTAATTTATTGTAGCATGCTTGTGTGTGTTTTAATGAGGAATGCTGAAAAGAGAATATCAAATCTATCATTTAACATGCAGATGAATAAAAAACTCCCATCATTTCTTTCACATATCTTTACAGAAAATAAAAGTATTTTCAAATTGAGTTTCTCACTGGTATTTCTTAAGCGAAAAGAACAGGAATTAAACATTTTAATGAAAATTGAGAGGTATTATATAACATTAAAAACCAGGAGAAACTGTTTCTGAAGGATGCAGTAAGCAAAATAAACGTATTTTGAGAAGCACATATCGGGGTGGAGAATTCACAACAAAGATTTCAAAAAGGAAAGATGGAAACATTTTTGAGAAAACAGACTATTTAAATAAAAAAGAGAATAAAATGATGCAAGGTCCAAGCATTAAAAATGATAAGCTTTTCCAAATTAATGAAAATAAACTTGAAAGACTTTTTAAAGTAAGCATTGCCTAAACTTCCACTTATTCCACTGTTGTGCAGATACAGATAGAATTGTATTTCTCCATACCCCGCTATAGTCATGACTCAGTGCTTTCACAGGGAACCTTTCACCTTTCCCCCCCTCCATTTACATATTCCTTTTCAAGACGTTCCTGTTTGAATTGTCATGTAACAAGATGGAATATATGTCAAAAGTGTGATTTAGTAATCAGAAGGCCATAACAAAGCTTGAGTAGGACTGATATAACACAAACCATGACTATTATAAACAAAGGTTAGAAAAGGAAGTTATGTTAAGAAAGAGGGCTTCAACATAACACTTCCAGAGAAGCCAGAATTGCATCTGACTCAGACCTGAAAGAAAAGAATAACCTGATATAGGAAACCTTTATGAAATATTTAACAAACTGCAGCACAAATAGATTCTATTTTGTTAAAAAAAGACAGAAACACATCATAAGTAAAGAGTAGTAATCCTTCCAAAAAGACCAGTGTTCTTTATCAGAAAAAGTCGCATGCTAGTTCCTTCTTTGTTCTAACAGCAGCTCATCAAGGAGAAATGGTAAGGAAAGGGATGAGTGCATAAATGATTCCTACTTGACAGTCTACAATAAGCAATCATACACATTTGAGCAAGAAATGTTAAATACAGAAAATAAAATACTTATTCAGAAGTTATATGTCAAAATACATCACACAAATCATAGCAATAATCCAAAATTAAGCAAATTCACAAAATTCAGTGAAAATAGACATGTTCTCAAACATTAGAAATCTGTCTATGTTCCTCAGTGAGAAAGACTACAAGAAAAGTAGGCTTATTGTATAATCAGATAAAACTCGAGAAGAAAATATTTGTAAAAGCTGTCTACCTCATGGGGTTATGGGGCAGACTTCAGAGAACGGAAAAGATACCTTTCCCTAGATTCCATATCACCGGAGATGAGATCTCCATGAATACAGAATAAATGTTACCTGTGAATTAGAAGAGCCAACAATGGCAGACTTAAAAATCAAACTAAAATATGAATATCACAGGAAGCTAGGATGGAACATGAAAAATCACTCAGAAAACATTCCCATCTACCTTTTGTAATATGAGCAAATTAATACCAAAATCCAAAAGGTAAAGGAAATGGATTCAATGAATTGAGAAAAAACAGACATAATAGGTAGGAGAGGATGGAAGTTTGGAAGATGGAGAGGAAGCAGCAGGTGACTTCCCAAAATAGCAACTCACCCCATGGCAATGGATGGGTTATGTATAAGATTATCTTGAGATTGTATTTATTTTCACTGTTTTAGACAGATCTGAACAAACAGTTAACATAATTTTTCTACTGAAAATTACTATGAATAGTAATTAAAAATATATATCCAAGGTTAGTACTATGAATGGTTTTAACTAAATTGAAGGACATTTTCAATCTTCTTCTATTAAAATAAACATGGCATAATAAATGTTTGAGTTTAGCTGGATCACCTCTGAGAAAAGCCAAAGAACAATTGAAATGTCTGTACTAATCAAGCAACTAAATGATTCTGGAGAGGTATTTTAAGTTTCTACAATCTATTATACTTTAATGATACAAGCCTTCCTGATCCCCAACCTTGTTTCTGGTTTTCTGAGCTTTCATGTATCTACTGTAAATAGCTTTATTTTTTTTCTCAAAATATATATATACCTAAACATTATAGACATACTATACCCTCAAATTCTCTTGCTTTAACATGTTCATTGTCTGACTGCACAGTGATTCCATATGTTTCATAGTCTGGAAAGAAAGAAAGAAAAACTTACATTATAATGTTCATTATTTTTTATACAGACACACACACAAAACCTCCCTTCCTTTGCAGTTATACTGTCAGGCTGCTTAGTGTCATTTATGATAAAAACAATTTAAACTTCCTATGTGGGATCAAGGGTTTAGGTTTTTAAAATGTACTGTATATGCAAATTTATGTTGTGCTTCTTTGAAACTAGGTTTCTTGTAATATAGAAGCATGTTTCTTCTTATAAGCATTTTATGTTAGAAGGCAACTCTGTTTATTATTTGAACTTACATCAATTTTCTTCTTGCATTTTAATGTGTTGAGTTTGCTCTCTGTCAGAAGAACTAAGATTCATTTTTGCAAAAGTATCTTAAATACTTTTGATAAAAAGAAATGAGTTCAAATTAATGCTATTAATTTTCATGATAAAAAAACATAAAAGCAAAGAACTGATGAACGTACAAGAAACAGCACACAGAATTACAGCTTCATTTATTTTTAATGGCATAGCTTCAAAACAATTTTTAAAGCCAAAGAATTACTCATCTCAGAAACTGCTGCACAACTGAGACAATGTGTATGACACAGAGGATCATATTTCTGTTTGATCACAGGGAGTCCAAATCAATCTTGCTTCATGGGAGTTATTGTGAAAGTATGACAAAAAAACAATTCTCCTTCTTAGAAAGTAAGACAAAAATGCAACAAACATAAACTCAGTCCAGCTACTTGCACGCAGTTGTCTTCCCTATATGCACATCACTGAGAACTAACCAATTACTATGAAATAGATGAGTGGATTCTGAAAATTAATTAAATACTATCAACATTGTTTTATTAAGTATTCTTATAAAGAGAAATCTCTTAAAATTGCCATTTTGTCTAAGCTTGATTTGTTCATCACTCTGTATTCCATGTTCCATGTTATTTACCTCAGAACACATTTCAAAATTAAAGTAATAAGGGAACGTTCACTTCTTGCTTCTATCAACCATTGCTAGATAAAAATACAAAGTGGCTCCCATCAGTACTTTCAAGATTTTGAGGTGTCCCTCCTTTGACTGCAACGTTGGCAGCAGTACCAGTCCCCAAACTGATCACTTGATTTCTTTTCTTGGAGAACTCAAGGCAGCATACTCAAGGATATCCATTAATTTTAACTGTTTAACAATGTTTTGAGGTTGGTTGAACTGAGATCTGTGTGTGACCAAAAGATGACCGAATGTGGGCTTGAATTTCGTCTCCCCGATCAAAGTCCACCATTTAACTACTATGCAGCCCCTTTTTCTAAACAGCAGGTCAGTTAAGACCGAGCATGTGAGATATTTCTTAGATGGGCAAACAGAAAATTTTGGAGAGAGATTGAGGGGAGAGCTGAGTGCCCAGAAAGAAGGTATTGCTAGGTGGCTAGAACCTCCCATGACGATTCACCCTCTTACTTCTTTTTATTTCAGACCCCACTTAATAATAGTAGGGATGGACTGAAATTGTATTTTCTGAATTATAAACATAACACCTAGTTACATAAGGTCAGTAGAAGATACATTTTAACCTCTGACATTATATTCTGTACATAGACAAATGAGATCTCAGACTCATTATTATCAATGTAAAAAACTTTTTATATTGAATTCATTGGAATTTTCATGTAACGAACTTGGTGAAGATTCAAACTTATCTAGACAACACATGTGTAGTCTAGCTAGTAGTACAAGCTACTAAGTTTGGTTATTTTCTATGCTACAATAGGGAAAGTATAAGATAATAAAGTATAATATAGAAAAAAAAATTACCTGCCCACATATATATGGTACTTTTTGTGAACACTTTTGTTCCTGGTTCCCTTTCTCCAAAGGGGGGAAAAATATTTATATAAACTCTTTCACCTTGTGTTATTTGGAAAGATCTTTCATATCTATGGATAAATTCCAAAACATCTAAGCAGAGCCATATCTAGTCCCCAAACGATGGCACATTTGCATCACTGCATGCTTTGAAGCACCTTTATGGAACTGAATCCAAAGCACTATACAGATCATACTTGTATCAATGCATACATATATAGAAATACAAACATATCTAAATACTGGACAAATTTGTTCCTTATTATTGCAGACAGAATAGTCATTTGTGTAAGTAATTAGAGTGAATACAGCTGTTAAATAGGACTGTAATTGTTTTCCCACTTCTACTTTGCAAGTTACAATATTACTATTATCCAAAAAGGACCAGAGTGTTGAATTTATTTTCCTCATTTATACATGATACTCTTGTGCAAAGGGTAAACAGCTGTTCCATGAACAGAATATTTATTTTATGAATTAAAAGCCACATTTTAGATCAACGTTTTTGTTATAGTATTTAGTAATTGCCCTATTTTGTACAGGTATCTGTTTAATAACAGATGTCGGGAAAGTAATCTATTCTTTACAGTATCAAACTACATAAAAATTTTCATGCCCAGTATGGATGCTTGGCTCAATTTCCATATTCCTTTTCCATGTATGATCGTTTCAATTGCAGGTTTTTATAAGATAAAATATATGTCATAAGTGTGATGTAATCATCAGACCCCCAGCAAATTTTGAGTAGTATCAATATAGTGTAAACATTGACTATTATAGACAAGGATAAAGCAGGGAATTTATGCCAGAAAGAGAGGGCCTTTAACCAACATATCCAAGGAAGCTAGTGTTGTATCAGACTGAGTCCTGAAAGGGTAGGAGTGGGGAACTGATACAGAAATCCTTGATGAAATATTTGTCAAATCATAGCACAAGTAGATTCTAATAAAGAAAAAAAAAAAGTACAAGAGTTCAAACCGCCCAGAGTCCCCTTTTTGGGAGAGATGAGCAGTGATAGAAATTTGAAAAATAAATAAATAAAAATAAATAAATGCTTCCACAGAGGCCCAGTGTTCTTTCTTTAAAAATGTGGTCATCACTCCAGCTGCAGTGCTGTCCTCCAATGCAGTTTGCAGTCTTGAGAACCAAATAGCATCCAGAGATTGTTTCAGCTGCAGTTGCTGCTATTCTCAATGAAGTTGCACCAACTCATTGGTGATACCACTAAATCAGCTTGTCTCTTGCTCATAACACATTTGCTTTCTGAGAATGCAATCCTCTTCTTGCGGCTTACCAGATCCCACACCAATTGGCTGGGGCTCAAAAAACCAGGATTTTCTCTTTTAACCCCCTTTTTTTCTTCTCAAATCCATCCTCTCCAACATATTTTCCAAACACTCTTCACCACTTCCACTTTCTCCCTTTCACTTTTGTGATGCTACTACTTTTCATTTTAACACCCTTTCACCTTCTCTAGCCCTTTTATCACTTTCACTTTTCCCACTAAAAGAAATTACTAACCCCCAAAGTAAAAGCCTGCCTTGCCTATGTTAGGGCAGTCTTTTACTTCGGGGGTGGGGGGTGGGGGTTAGCACTTTGTTTCCTGATCTGCTAGCAAAAATTGGCATCATTTAAAAACAAAAAAGGAAAGGAAATGGCTTCTTCCAAGTTCACTGAAGTTCTCTTTTTTAATATAAGAATGTTATTACGTTTCAAGCAAATATAACAGCTACAGAAAAACAAAAAATCTACCAAGGAAAAAAAACTAAAAAAGCATGGAAACACAAGAGGAATTTTTTTTTTTTTTAATTACAATGTCCCTGAATTTCTTTATTTCAGTTCAATTCCAAAGGTATACCTAGATCATGAGGTATCTCCTTCCTATGGGTCTTTATAAAGCCTGAGCACCTGAGAGCCTGCAGAGGGCTTAGAGATGGGTAATAGAAACTATGGCACCTGCCTCCTTCTTGCAATGAGACTAAAAACAAATGGCACCAAAAGACATTCTAAAGGAATTTTAAAGAACCAAATCATGAGGTAGGGGGAAAAAAATCTTTCAGAGAGAAAGGCAGCTACAAGTCTTTGAAATAGTAAACATATAGCAGAACTTTTTCAGTTTTTATTTAACTTCTATTAATAAAGAAGAATTTCTACATATTTAGACACATGGATTAAATCAGTTTGTTTTTATATCTGTTCTTATCCAAAAGATGAACTCTATGTTGATTACGGAACTTAGGTATATTTAACTGGGGGAAAACTTGTTGGCAATTGTTGTCTGCCTTCTTCTTTCTCTCTCTGTGTTTGTATTGCCATGATTTCAATCCTTCTAAACTAAATAATAAATAAATCATACCTTTTACTGATCACATCAGTTTGTAAATGACAAATTGCATATTGTCTAATTTTAGCATGATTTAAAGTCCTGCATATTTCATTGTAAACTATTTTGACAGCTGTGCATTCCAGCTTCACTTATCTATGATCAACATATTGCTTGGGTATGGTGATTTCTATTCCATATTTGTGATTTTTTTGTGTGTTTATTTAGTTTTCAGTAGCTCTTTCCATTTTGTTTTATGAACAATACTACAAACTAATACTTGGAAACATTTGGTTTCAAAACATCTGATTTCAAGGAGAAATCTATGACACTCTTACTATTTAACCAGGCTTACTCACAAATTCCCAGTGGGTTTTACAGCAACATTTTCAATAATATTCATGCCAACACTGAACAACTAGCAAATGTAAACTAATTTGACATGAATCTATGACTGGCAGATGTTTCAGATAAACTAGAAGAGGATTGCCCTGTGCTCATGTCCCCAACATAGACAACATAGATGAAGAGGTACAGACAAGGCTTATCAAATTTGCACAAGACATCACATTGGGAGGAACAAAATTTAAAATGATGATAGGTAGAACTGAGCCAAAACTAACAAAATGAATTTCTACTGAGAGAAGTATAAAATTCTGCATTTCAGTAGGATGTTCGGGTGGGGGAAATCACATGCATAAATATAGGATAGAAGAGTGTTGGTTGACTATACTGTAGTCCATATTAAGACCATTAAGGAATTGATAAAGTACAAGCTAAATATTAATTGAGCACCAGCAAAGTATAAGAAATTCTATTCTTCATCAACAGAAGGATAGGTAACTTCTATTTTGTGTTGACTGAAGTTATTAAGACATGTTCTTGAATAACAACCTTACAGCTGAAAAAGGGACAGTTGAGAGGAAATGTTAAAGCCTTTTACAAATACCTGAAGCATCATCACACGGTTGATGGACAGATCAACAGGTTCATGTTTTTTAACTAAAGGGTTTTTTTTAAGGAAAAAAACCCTGAATATTTGGAGAAATTTCCTAATGGAAATGGAAATTTTCCTGACAGTGGAAGGGCCTTGGAAGACATTGTATTATCCTCATTACATGATTTTAAGGAGAGACTTCTTATCAAGATTGCAGTCCTATTGAGAATAATAAGCATATCTGAATATTTTCTTGTGAACAAACACGTATCTTTGCAACTGGTGCTGTATTTAAAGCACATGTACACATTATTTTGACCTTTGGGTGCCACTAAGGGATGGCACTAATATGATTACAGCATTGGAAACTGTGGAGCTAAAATTTTTGGATCCTTTTAAAAAAATGATAATGGGTGGTGGGTGTGTTAAGCCTATCCCATGTTTGCTTTTCTCTTTGTTTACGAAAAGCAAATCATATGGCCATATTGGCCATATTTTGATGGGTTGCTACTCCATGTTGGCTACATGATCTTGCAGGGTCTCCCAGGGACACACAAAAAGCAAATGGCTATCACATAGCCTACAATACAAACAGTAACTGTATGTACAATCATTTCATTCCAATAAATAGGCATGGGTTCAGGGCATAAACATTCAATGGACTATAGTTCATTTGTACTTCCAAACCTAAGGCATATAAATTAGAAAGCTAGTGATCCAATTAAATGCAGTAGACGTACTTAATTTGGAAATAAAGTACTTTATGTCACAATCCAGATGTGCAAACTCCTATATTCGGGAAGCAGCACTACTACACTCAACAAAACTTAGATCCGAACAGAAAACAGACTGGGTCAGGCAACCCAACCCATTTTACAGCCAAATCCAACAAATGCTTCCCCACAAATCCACCCCAATGAGTTCACTGGGGATAATTCTAAGAAACTGTGCTTAAGGTTCCACCTGTCTCACTTTCATTCAGAAATCCCGTTTGAAGGGGAAACCAGACTTTCTTTCTTAGAAGTGCAACAAAAATGTATTGCAAGTACTAAAAAACAGGAGTACCAATCCCGCTCCTGAATTCCAGGGTTCCAACTTCATCACAAGCCCGCGTCAGAGCCCGTTTCAGGCAGTTGGTTAACACGGCCAGCCCCCTCTAGGTATAAGGAGCAGATCACCTCCGCAGCTAAGACTGGGAGGCAGCGGCAGCAGCCTCTGGAAGCCCCATCAACACGTTGAGAAAAGCGTCAGCTCCCAGTTCGTCTGCTTCTTCATCCAGTCGGTTATCTTGGGCCAGCCTTGGCAGACATAAACGCTTTACCGATTCAGTGGTTTTTATTTGTGAGGGAAGAAAAAAAAAAGACTACGCGGTTTTCCGGCCAACGCAAGCCAAGCTTTGAAAGGGCTCGAACTTTTTTCTCGCCTCGGAGAATCCTCAGTTCCTCCCCCATCGTCTGGAGCCCAAACCCGGCCGGCGCAGCTCCCCAGGACAGCCTCGGTTTCCTAGTTGCCGGGAGAAGCGTGCGCCTCTCAGCAGGAATCGCCAGCCAGTTTTCCGCCAAGCTTGCTAATCAAATCAAAGCGAGCCGTGGCGGAGGGGCAGGCAGACGCCCTTTACCCTTTTCTTCTCTGCAGCAGCGGTACCGCCTAGTCGGAAGAGCCAAGTGGAGCGGGAAACGGGCTTTGTTTTTCTCCCCTACCCTCAAAGTGAGGGGAAAGGCGAGCCTGAAAAGCCAATAAGGAAAAGCGCCTCCGCGTCGGAACAAGATGCTCCTCGCCAAAGGAGGAGGTTTAAGGCGGCGTCGAGTTTGGCAGCTCTGAGATCAGAGTCCTCCCCCTCTCCCACCCGACAGCCCTAGTCCCCCGCAGCCCAGAATTGAACGCCCTTGCGTTGGAAACCAAGAGCCCCGCTGCCAGCCCCGGAGGAGAGGGGAGAAGCCGCGAGAGACTTACAGCAAAGGGATCCCAAGTAGGAGAAGAGAAGCCAGCGGAGGAGGTGGCGGCAGCTCGCCATCTTCAAGAGCAACAGCTGCTTTTCCCTAAGACAAACGAGAAAAGTCGCTGGCGGGCAGCGACGGCGGTGTCCCCCTCGAAAGGGGGACGAGAAATCGATGCTGCTGGAAGCCTTGGCTCGAAGCTTTCCCGCAGCTCCTCCCTTTCTCCGCTTGCGCACCTCGCGGAGTGGAGGGAGGGGACTTTTTGCTTTGGTAGGCCGGTGTGTGTGTGTGTGTGTGAGGGGGGGGGCTTGGGGGAGATTCCCGTTGGGTCCTAGTGGCAAGCGGCAACCGGAGGAGCCGTTGAGCCGGTCTCTCCACCGCTTTCGGGGAACGCCCGAAGCAAGAGAAGCCCCCGAACGCAACAAGGCTGCGTTTTGAACCAAAGTAAGTGATGCGGCCAAGTTTCATATCACTCCAACGACGGTTAGGTGATGGTATGAAGACGCTAAAAATCATTAGTGTGAAAATGCTCCATGGAGGTACCCAGCTTTCACTCAGCTAACCCAATTCTCTGCTTCTCCCTAGCCACAAACTAGCCAGCCTCATTTTAACGTGCAGTGCCATACCAAAAAGTGCCTTCATATGTGTCTTAATTACTACTGATATTTGGAATAAAGTTGATTCAACATTTGTTTTTGCATTTGTAATGTAAATTTTTTGGAGTTGTCCCTTTTCATTGTTTCTTGTGTCCATGTAATATTTTTTACTTAAAAGAAATTATATTACTGACTACCCATATCTGAGGGGTTTTGTTGTTCTTCTTTATTGAAGTCAATGGCCAAATAAACAGGAGTGTGAAAACCCAGTTCTCTGGAGAAGGCTGTAATGCTGGGGAAAGTGGAAGGAAAGAGAAGGGGATGATCAGAAGCAAGGTGGATGGACTCAGTTACACTGGCGATGAGTGCCCCATTGGAGACTTGAAAGACCAGATTAGGGATAGATCATCTTGGAGAAAATCTATCTATATGGTCGCTAGGGGATGAAAATGACTTAATGGCACATAATCCAATCAATCAATCAATCAATCAACCAATCAATGTTTATCTAATCTGTACTGAGAGAATTGAGAAGGCCAAAGTTTTAATTCCCAGTTTAGAGAGTTGGTTTGAAGATGAAAAGTTGCAGTAGATTCTTAATGGCATTGAGATCAAATAGAGCTTTGAGTTATTGGACTTGCCAAATACTTCTGTAGCAGAGAGAGGTCAATATAAAGTAATATTTTGTGTTCCACCCAAGTTACATTTCTTAGCCTGAGCTTCATATACTGTTTGGTGTTAAGATCAGCTATCAGAGAAAAGGGTGTATTTTGGATGACTAGGCAACTCCAGGGATGGCATAAGATCCAAAGCCGGACTTCTGTCTCTGAATGGTTGCTAATCGCTGGGATAAGGATTATTCTCCTTTGTCAGTTTGATTTTCAGCATCCTCATCTAGCCCCCACAATGATTTAGAAGTATTTTGGGGGGATACAATTGTGGAGTTGCACTGTAAGGAAGTTATTGGTGTTAAAAGCATGCCTGGATCTGATGAAGGCAAGAAATGAGCCTTTTTCTCAGGGTCTGTGTACTTTAGATTCTCTAATTGATGTAGCATTTTGTCAAGCTGCAGACTATTGAGGACAGTGTTAGACATTAAAGGTTCTCTGTTGGTAGTCTGTGTACCTGGCCTTTTTGTGGCTGTGGCAGCATTAACAATTTGCTGATTGAGTTTATTGCCACAGTCCTGAGCACATGGTAGGACCAGATTAATTAATGGTTTCACTGTGGAGCATATTGTCACCAATGTTTCTCTTAATTCATCCAATCTCTGTATGGGTCTGTTTGCTCTGAATTTAGCAGTGCACCAAATGAGTCAATCAACTTTACTTCCAGTGAGTCCTTGGCAGACCCTCTAGTTGTAGATAATGCAGTTTTTTGATTAGAGCTCTTCTTTCTCAAGCTCATTGCTGGTGAAACATCCCTGATGTTAACTGGATTCAAATTGTTACACTTAGATTTTAAAGTGGTAATATCCTCTTGGGAAAACTGATCCAAAAGCAGGTGAGCTTCCTCTGAACAGAAGACACATACTGGCAATATTGAGAAAGTGCTCCGGAAGGTTTTCATTTTGAAAAGCATGCTAGGAATTCACATGCAGCCTCTCCTATATGGCAGCCATTCAGCATGTAGTAGATCTATCAAAGAGCTTTTGCAGTGGAGCAGCTTGTTCAGAGACAGAATAACTGCCTTTTTGAAATCCCATCCCCCTCTGTTCACTCTATTGTTGGAAATCTGCAGAATGATCTGATTGGTCTGTAAGTAATAATTGTACTTATCTTGTCTCTGCCCTTTTTCTGCTTGAGAGTTAAGCCCTCCACAGTTATTTCTTTCTCTGCTAGTAGATTTGGGAGTGGAGTCAGTTCTACATTCCCTGTTAGCTGCTTGTTGTCCTCCTAAGAAGGTCAACCTTATCTTTCACTGAAGTCAAAAGTTTGAAGATCAAGATCACCATTTATGCTGCGAGCAGGCATTACCTAGTCATGAAGCCTGTTATATTCTCCCTTTCATATCATCTCCATCTTGCATAAGCAATGCAGCTGCTGAACAAACAGCAGCAGTCTGGGGAGTGGGGTATCCTCTACCAGGGAAAAACAAAGTTCTATGAACGACTTTCAGTTTCTGTCTGTAGATCCTATTCCAAAGAGATAGAAGAGTTATAAGTGTCATGTCTGTCTGCACCAATTGATTACATCAACAGTGGGTGAAAAAATTTTGGACATGAGATTTTAACACTAGCAACAGGCAAAAAAGTAACAAGAGCCCAAATGACTGTTCCGTTTCATCAATTTTAACCATATAACTCACTAAACAATTTTTCTTTTTCTAGTGTAGATAATTGTATTTTTGAGTGCATGTGTGGGTAAAACATTTTATGAATGACTTTGGTCCTTTTGTGATATATTATTAATTTTAATATTGTAGCATAATTTTGCACCTTATTTACTTACTATAGGTCTTTGTGTTTTATCCAGCTTTTTCATTAAAAATGCAGAACAATAAACTCAGCAACAAAAATAATCAGTTCTTGACGTACGTTTTCTATTCATGTAAACCGCTTTAGAAAATACTTTGTTTGAATCACCTGAAATGCCTTTAATAAAATAAACACCTGTAATCTACTTGTAAACTAGAGGGCATATTAAGTGATATATAATATGTATGTTTATATAGAAAAAAAGAGCAAAAGATACACAAAATATTCTCCATCAAAATGAATAAACTCATATGGGACCCAGCTGAATTTAGTTCCAGCTGAATGTAAGCCAAAATTAAGCAAATGAATGCAAGGTCAGCAAACAATGTAAACAGATTTTAGTGTAACGACCAGCCTGCTCGAGCATTCACTCAATGATAGTCTAGAGACTTGTGCTTAATTAACTGTTTAATGAAGCAAAGCATTCTGATATAGGGAAAAAGTTGCGAATGCCCTTTTCCCACACATTCTGCAGTTTAAAATCACAAACCTCTATTCCACCCCACACACACTCCCTGCTTAGGTATTCCCCCTCCCTGGTACCAGCAGATGGCTTGAACGGTTACTGCCCGTTGAACTTGGCGAGGGCCATCTAACCCAAACAATATATTTCACACTCGAATCTCATTCCCCCTCCTGCTGGCGACTCGCAGTCTGCTGACACGGGTTTCTGGATATCTTCAAAATGGCAGCAAGTTTGATCAAATGTTATACTGACATTTGGTCAAGGAGTCTGACATTTAGAATTATTTTCATTACTGTATTCAACATTTATCTTTAAGTTCCATATGGCTTTAAGAGAGCATGGTCCTGAAATTAGATTTTTAGGCCTACATTTATTTTACAGCAATCTACAGTACAATACAATGCATACAATACATGATTTCCGCCTGCAGTGTGACATGCACTGTTTTCAGGCCTTCCTGTTCAAACAGAGGTGCACTACAGCTTTTTTATCTGTTTCAAACACCTGGGGAAGGAATTAGTAATTAAATCTAACTGCAATATGAAACAGGACATGTTTATATTTCACGTGTTTTCATAATCCGTATACACAAAGGAATATAAGTGATCATAAATAAAAACGAGAAACTTCAAGGCCACTTCCTACAAGGCATTTGTCGGTAATGATCCCCGGTGTAGAAGTGTTACAGCTGAGCAAGTTTCTGTGATGGTTAACTCTTGCTAGTGTGCATTTTTAGGTTCACTTTTTCCAAGCAGGCTCTTGAGAAAAGCCATTATGCATAGCCAGAGATAATATCTCCCACAGGATTATCTCATTGTCCAGTTGTTTTGACAGTGACTTCTGTGCACCTTTAATTTTGCTTTGGCTGTACAGTAGTACAGAATAGGTTAAACTGTTTAGCTAAAAAACAGGGCTGATGTAGAAATATCTGTCTCCTAGTGATATCATTAAGAAGCAATTTTGGAAAAGGCAGCTGTTTTGTATTGCTCAGATACTTTTGACCCAGTAATGCTACACTGAAAAAGTTTTTGTTTCCCTCACTGGGACATATATCACAACAGATTGATACTCCCCAAATATTTTGTTCTGTACATAGTTCTATTTTACACAGGAAGGTTGCCAAAGAAATTGTGTCATGATGGAGAGAGGGGTCTGTTCTGTAAGACAACATATCACTATGCATGTAGCATCTATTGGAGCTCTAGTAATTACCCTTGTTTGAGTAGAGGCACAAAATGCTCCACCACCTGGAAATAGGACACTTGATTCTTATCCTGGTCTACAGAAATCAGGATCCACATAACAACATAGGTCTGTTTCTCCCAGTTTTCTTTCCCACTCATCTCCTTCAGAGGTGACCATCTCTAAAAGCTTCCTAAGGATTAATCATAGGGAAAGAAAGTGGGCATTTAATTTATAAGTGATATGTAGTCAAGCATGTTCTCCAAATCCATTAGGTAACTGCTGTGAATTTTCCTATTCAATGCAGAGGTCTCTGGAAAGTCTCTCTAGAATCTGGGCTGCAAAAATCCAGGTGACAACTTTATTGTAAACCACCCAGAGTCCCTCCTCTGGAAGGAGATGGGTGTGGCAAAATTTGATAAATAAACAAACAAACTAGATGGCAACAAAGAGTTAGCATTAGCAACAAAGAGTCTGTCTCTCTTTTCTGCCATGTACTGGTCATCTGGATATTTGTAGCTCAGATACAGTAGCACTATTCTGCTGAAAATTGGGAGAACTGAAAGACACTTGATCGGCCTTTGTGCAGTATTGTGCAAATGAGGCTTTAAAGTTGAACTGAGTTAGGCACAGAAACCAACTGGAAGCCAGAGATTATGTCATAAAATCAGCACTGTCTACTCTGGTTAGTTACATCAAACAATCTAACAGACACATCCTGAAACTGGCTTTAATTTTCTAATCCAAAAATAATAACTTTATTAATCACATGTCATGAATTTTTGTTAGTGATTAGACTATGAATCTTTTGTTTAAGATATCTTGTTTGCACACCACACATGGCATATGAACTTAATGCTTATATTCAGTCTAATTATACATATGCCAACAGCAGTAACCATAAAACTCTACAACAAAGAAACCATCAATCTGATTAATCAGAAAACAATGATTATTTTTGTTCTTTTACTCTTAGACATGAAAAATATGTATGCAACCTGATAACCTACTTCCAGTATTTTGTAAAAATACAGTTTAAATATGTAATCTCATGCTATGTTTATTAATGTTCCATTGATGATTCAGTTTTTATAATGGGTACAATAACCAGTCAGTTCATATGGCAAAAGGTCAGAGGCAGTACCAATAGAAGTCCATAATTCTAATAACAGTATCAATAGATACCTAAAAGTCATCAACCAAGATGGAACACAAACTAGGCAACAGTACCAGACAAGTGAAGTCTAAGTCTAAGAGATCTTCCAAGTGAAGATTTTTCTACTTCTGCTTTTGGAGTCTCCATCCAGTACCACCCACTGTTCAAGGACTGTCCCACCAAAAGGATTTGGCTTGTGCCACCTCTCTTGGGGTGGGAGGGGGGATAGTCTGTTATGGGGGTGGTTGGCACCTTGATGCGGCCCTGGGAAATTTTATCAAGCCCAATCTTGGATTGTATATTTCGTATTTCATATTTTATAGTTTTATGCATATTTATATTTTTATATGAATCTATTTTATGATATTTTAATTTTGTATTCTTTTAATTCACCTGTAAACTGCCCAGAGTCATTTTTCGAGATATGAAATATGATAAATAAATAAATAAAATTGAGGAGCAAGGATTTTCCCTTAGTTGAGCCATTATTCTTGGAATTTAGTAGTGCTACCATCTGTGGGTCACAGTCAGGACCCCAATCATGCATGGGAGGGCACTGCCAGAGCATCCCCAGATGGGACATGACAGGTTGAAAAAGGAGATGAGCTTCTCATTTTTGTCTGACCCTATTTTATGCCCCTGTTTGATTTTTATCAATTCATTTTTTGTTTCACATCTTTTGTTCCCTTTGTTTTTCCTTTTAGTTCCTATGACTGAGATTTTGGCTGGAATGTGTTTTGTTTTATCTGTTTATGTAGTCTATTACAATAATAACAGATGATATATTTCTGAGGTTTACACCTCAGTGACCTGCACATACATTAAGATATTTACCACTGCTATTATGGCAAAATGAAAACTGTGGTAAGAACACTCACATATTTTGTGGTGTGGGCTGTGTGGCCTTATCCTTTGGTTATATGTTTTCTTAGACCATCAACATCTCTTAATAGATAGATGAACACTTTTACTGGGAAGTGGTTCTAGAGGACTCCAAAGGTATTTTATGGGTGCAGATAACACCTTACACATTTTGTATCCAAGGTTTACTTTCTTAAATCATAGCCTTTTATCATCAACACACAGACAGATTTATCTAAGATTAACTGCCTTTCTGATCTTTAGACAGTGATGGAATGAGGACAACTGTAAAATAGGATTGCTCCAGCTACAGCATCTGTACCATTCCCAACCTCTTTTTTTACCTTTCATGAATAAAAGGGAGACTCAGCTCCTCCACCCTCTCCATATGCAAAGACTCCAATCCGATTAATCCACAAAATATAATAATAATAATAATAATAATAATAATAGGCAGCCAGCTAAAAAGCCTGTGTTGGCCAGCTTTGACAATAGCAAGTAAACCATATCTGGCCACAGTTTGTCATGTTATTTGGCAAAACACCAATAATTAGTGCTAAACTTAGTTATAATAATTAGTGTTAAACCAAGTACTAAAGTTGGTCAGCATGAGGGAAAAATAGGCTTAATATGCTATATAAGCAGCAAAATTGAGCAACATCCTCAGTCCTGAGGCTACAGACTAGTAAGACATTACATATTCTTGTAAGAAAGAGCAATGCAAACTCACTGAGTTTCCAAAACTGCTCTGGTTGCATATTAAGACAGCCAACCATATAATCTTGGTTCTTTCTGTGGTCATCACCATGTCATCATTGGATACTTCTATTGTTATGTTAGTTAAATTGCTATCCACATGACTAGCTGATGTAGCCAAAGCCTGTAAGTGCTTATTGATGTGCAATATGTAGTTTAGGGTACTTGCAAATGATTAAAAATCAATAAGAACACTAAAAAGGTTAAATATTTGCTTGGGCTGCATCTGTGTGTAAGAGAGAACATAAAATCTTAGAAGCATGCTAAAATAACAAATAAGTCTAAGGCTCAAATTAAATGTTTTAAAATATAAATTTAAATATAAATTATGGATTGCTTAAAATTACAGTTGTGATTTATATATTAAAACATATAATAAAAGCATACTGCTCAGAGATAAACATCTCCCTTGAATAGAGCTCAACCCTTGCTGAATTTCTTTTTTTTTAAATGGCAACAGTATAGAACTTATTTGCCATTGCCTTTTTCCAGGGTGTTCCTTTGATCTCCCAGTCTCCAGCCTGAGGTTTCCTGGTCACCTTCCATCCAAGTACAGGTTTGACTTTTTCTTACCTTTGTTTAAGATCAGCCAAGGCTTGCAAGATGACATTACCAACACCATCAACAACAAAATGAAGAAGATAGTGAAACTTCAATAATGTCCCAATGCAGTTTCTATTCTGTAAATAAAACAAGCATTCTTAAATGAGTCTTGGTATACACCTAAATGCTACCCTATAATTTAGTGTAGCAACAGACTGAGGCACAAATACATGCATGAAGAGGACAGTTTGTATTGACATTACTAGCTCCCATAAGGGAGTCTCTGAACATTTTGCCCACAATCCTATTGCATCTTCCACAATACTGTTTGGTGGTATTGCCACCAGCCCCTTTACTCTTAAAAAAAATCTTTCTCTGGACTGGTTCATTTAGCAGCAGATAAGTAGCAATCCTTCTGCCTTTTCTCCAGTAGTTGATTGGGTGGCGGGAAGGGGGGACACATCTTTTGAAGGTGGATTCTCTTTTTTCCAAATTAATGTCATTGATTCATTTAGAATTAAAACCTTTATTACTGTATCTATCAAACTCAAAGAAGGAGTTGAAAGGAAAGAAGTAGTGAAAGAAAAAGAATGATTGAACAAGTACTTCAAAAGAAATTTAATTCAATCAGCCATTCCCAGAACATATGCGTGCACACGCGCACACACACTCACAGCAAAAATCCCAACAGCTCATATAAATCAAATCTATGCTGCAAATCTGTTCCAAGACTCATTTAAGAATGCTTGCTTAAATGGGTTGAGCTCTATTCAAGGGAAATGTTTATCTCTGAGCAGTATGCTTTTATTATATGTTTTAATATATAAATCACAACTGTAATTTTAAGCAATCCATAATTTATATTTAAATTTATATTTTAAAACATTTAATTTGAGCTTTAGACTTATTTTAGTTATTTTAGCATGCTTCTGAGATTTTATGTTCTCTCTTAAACACAGATGCTACCCAAGAAAATATTTAACCTTTTTAGTGTTCTTACTGATTCATGCCCTAGACTGTGAGATCAAAAGCATTTATCTGCAACCTGCACTGGACAAGCAAGGTAGATTACAGTCCATAACCTTCAACGAGAGGCCTTCATCCTGCAGTGGATAGATTTAGGCTGATAATAATCTCTTCTCTATTCCCCACCCTCCCCCAGAAAAATGAAGCATTGAGTTGTGGTCACCCACCATTTAATTTGCTAAGAGGGCCTCTAGGGACTATGTGGGGCCTAGAGGCACTGTTCAAATGACACATTATGCTTCAGGATAAACACTGTTTTGCAATCTGCTAACTTAATTAATTAACATAATCTAAAAAAACAAAACAAAACACAAGTAAGGAACAGGAAATCTGGCAAATGTCAAGGAAGCAGAAGTTGGCAGGCTCACTGTTATCCTCAGGAGCCACAGTGAGGATTCAAGATCTGAAGCATCAGAGAAACATTCACTTGGAATTAGAAAATGGAAAACTGTTCTATTTCCAACAAGGACTTTCTGAAAATTACTACAGACAGCTTTCAGGACAGCAATCCTGGCCACTCATAAGAAGCCAAGGATTTTCTTATCTATTTAATTCTAAACTGCCACACTAAGCAGGGAAATCAGAAGGAAGATGTATTCATGGTTGTTTGGACATGAGTAGATGTTTCAGGTGATGTATCTGAATGTTCCATGTGTCAGAGTCTGTGACTTTACAGAGAGTTACCGTGATCTCCAATAGAAGAAATACTGTACATATAATGCTTATTTTCACAGCATGGCAGGATAGGGACTCAAGGGTAAATTATACAATATATTAAATATGTGCCCTGCAAATGCTCTTCCAATTTTGTTTCATTTACACTAGAGCAAGGGTGTGTAAAGCATCTTAAGTTTGAACCATTCTGAATTTAAAACACCCTGTTTTGAATGTGAAAGTGTTGTCTTGAATGCAAAATTATCTGTTGGTTATCTGGAGAATGTTTTGATAGCAGCACAGCTCAATTTGGATAAGGAATGGGTCATTCCAATTAGTAAAGTTTCAAAACCAAGGTGTTTCACACAGCTCTACACAAGAGAAAGTACACAATGGCCGAATCTGTAGAGATTACTCTGTGTGGATACATCCTCTCCACATGATATTGTTTCATGAAATTCAAATGTCATCTCTTGCTGTGTGTATATGTGTGTATGCTTGAAATCTTCATTGGGCTAATTGATTTTTTTTTTTACTTCTTTCACACACAAGAGGTTTTCTGTGCATTCCATGAAATAAGGTAACAGGGGTTGTGGAGGAAAGATTAAACTTCCCAGCAGCAGTAGTCACAATCTGTATGTGCTTCTATTTTAATATGGGAAGCCCAACTGTATGGAAGCTAAAGGCCATATTAACTTTATTTTGGAGGGCCAGGGCCAGACTGAGTTTGTTGTGGATGCAAATTTATTAGGGTCAAGTGATGGCCAAGGTTTTGTTTTGTATCCTATTAGGTGTGATAGGGCCATTCAGCAACAAAGCAGCTAACTATGGCAGCCATTAATATCAAAAGTTATAAGTGAAACACAACCTAGACCGAAATCAGATCAGCTGCATGGACTGAGTTCAACCAAACTATAAAAGATCAGAGAGCATACTTCACAAGGAGGCACCAATACCAGCCCAAGGACAAAGTTGTGATGCACATTCCGTCACTTATCGCCTCCTCCCTCTTGTATGCATATGTCATTGAACTGAAGACCTGTCCTGGGACTCCAGGACAGCCTAAGTACTAGCCATAAATTAGAAGGAATTTATGATGAACAGGACCCTCTTTCCAAATATTCCCTCATGAGACCAGCTCTGTAATAATTACTTTGTTTTTGGGCTTGAAACTGCAAACTAGCTGCCCCACTTAGGGCTCCATCTGCCTCATGGCTGTCTGATTATGCATATTCCAAGTCTCCAAGTTCTATTTCCAGGTGATGTGAAACCTGTGGACATCAAATATTTCATATTCATCTTCTGACAAGGACTTTTTCAGGTGAGATCCAGTACTTTAGGGCTTTCCAAAGCCTGCTAAATCCTCTGTTTTCTGAGTAGACTGGTATCCTTTGGGCTACATAAAGATCTACCTCACCTTGAACTTCAGAATTAGGTGGAATTATCCAAGAGTGATTTACATCAAAAACAACAACCACTGAAACTAAGTAGTTGCCTCTCTATTGTCAGGGAGAATTGATCTTAAAACAATCAGCATAGATCTCAGTTTTTAAACTACAAATGCCATCAATGTCATCAGTCATCTAGACAGTAACTTTGTTTTGACACTGAGGATGTTGGGAGTCAAAAAACTTCTAGAACAGCCATTCCCAATGTATGTCCTCCAGATGTACTGCAAATAAAACTCAATTTTGCCACAGTTGTGCGAACAGTTCTACCAGATTGGTTAAACTTTTAGAAATAAAGAAGGAAAATATTAACTTATTACAGAGTTAAACTGCATAATTTCAGCCCTTTCTGTCAAAGATTATGGACAGACAAGTTAATTGTATATATCAATTTTTATGACAAAGAATGGGAGTAATGTAGTAACTTCACAATGTTTTAAAATATGCTCTTTAGAGCCCTCTGTCAGGAAGGAATATGAAAAGGATGGTAAATAAGCAGTAAAGAAGAAAAACCATTTGTGCCCACATCTTGAACAAACTTGTTTTTCATACTAGAAAAAAGTTACAAGATACAAAAATGGTCTGGGGGAGGGGAAGTACTTGCAGTACTAAATTAATATAAAGCATTTCATTCTTTCATTGATATTCAAGTTTTAACTTTTTAGCTTGCCTACTTAAATAGTATAATCACAATGATTTATATGATATATTCAAAAGTTCTGGGAAAGCAACCTGATGTCCTCCTGATGCTCTGAATTTCATCTATTCTAAGTCTTAGCTAGCGTGGCAAGAAGCAAGAGACTGTGGGAAATGTAGATCAACACAGTCACTAGTTTGCTTGCTGTTATCATTAGATCTTTATCTTCATTTTTCAGGTTTTTCCAAATCTGAAGAAGAGGAAAAAGAAGTAGAAATAGTGTTAAAAAATGAACTAGGTGCAAAATTCTTGTTCTAGGTGCAAAATTCTTGTTCTAGGTGCATATTCTTGTTTTACTAACTAGTGTTCACTGAGTTCATATTAGAAAACAAAACATAAAAGAGTTATTTTTTTAATTATTGGGTAGACAGACCAACCGTTATGTAGCTGCAAAAGTTTTCCAAATTTTGTATCTGTTTTTGGCATAGAGATAACTTAGACTGAATGCAAATAGAGTGATCTGATCTCATATATGATGCCAGAAAGAGTAGCTCAAAGTTTTGCCAGGGCAAGCCATGGACATTATGGCTGCAGTGAATATTAATGAAAGTGTTATTGTCCAGACAAATTAAATTTTGACTCCAATATTGTCTGTGCTGCCTGACAACTGGTAGCAAAAGTCCAACACATCTGCGGAGCACTCTGGTGAGAAAGACTGTTTTATGCATTGTGTTTCTATGTAATGAGAGTTAATAAGCTCCTCCTGAAATCGTGTGCAATAGCAATGATCCTCTCCTGCTTAGGAAAATATTGTATGGAACTCCCTCCCTCTGTACAACTTTCTGAACTAAACTTTCATTCGATGAATTAAAACATTGCAAGCTTGCTGTATGAAATCACTTCTTATCTACACAATTTTGGAATTGTGACTGAATTCCATCCCAGTAACACTTAGGCAATTCTTCCTAACAATGAAATTTATGGATTGTTCTTCCTTTTTAAAGATTCATATCTTTAAATAAGCTATAAGTACCTTGTCTTTTATTTGTTTGAGTAAGATTTGCCAGGGTGACTCCCTCAACTATTTTAAATAATCTTCACCAAAATATATGTAGTTAGAGACCATCTACAGCATTTATAATTGCTGTATCTTATAAAACTCTGGAGAAGTGATTTTTCAAGGGAGATTGCCTTCAAATGACCAGAGCACAACAGTCATAATATAGTAGGTTATATTTCTAAAAGAAACCTGCAAATCAGCCAACATATTCAAAACTAAGGTTCAATTTATTTATTTATTTGATTGATTGATTGATTGAAAGGCTGCCTGACTCCCAAATGTCTCTGGACAGCTTACATACAGTAGTTAAAAGGGGGAAGGGGGTTGGGAAAAGAGAGAGAAAAGGACATGGGCACCTGGATAAAATTGCCCAGTATGTTACAGAAAACCCCCAGAGGCTAAACCAAACAATCTACCCCAAGGCCTGGGAGCAAATTCAGGTCTTCAAAGATTTGTGGAACCCTTACAGGGTGGGACCCATATGGTTAATCATTTTCTAGGAAAGATTTTTGGAATAACTATTGACTGGTACATAGTTAGTGAATCATAACTGGGTAACACATTTTGCAAACCATTCCAAAAAGCTTTACCTCTGTTATACAGTCCCAGCACTACCCATCATGACGATCCATCTTGCCGGCCTTTAGACTCCAACTTTTTTGATCAAGAATGTGAACTTGCCCTTTTTTTGATATTGTACAAGACACAAGAATGTTACCTTTGATTCAGTCTATGTCAGCAGACTGCCCTAGTGTCATGGGCAGCCTTGCTCCAAGAAAGACACGGACTCACTTAGAGGGTCTAAGGATTTCCGGCTTTATTGGAACAGTACGCATGCAATGAAAAAGACGGGAATCCTTATGTGTTGGCAGGGTGTCCTGTTTATACCCCGGTGGCGGACCTTGTCCTACTCCACCCCCTGTTGACCCTCAAGCCAGAACCGGATGGGTGCTTGGGACTGTGATGCGTCTGCTGATGGGCGATCCCGGCGATCTCCGGCGTTCTCCTTTGTTTCCTCGCCTTCGTCCGGTGCAGGTGCATCCCTCGGGGTAATGGGAAGGCGTTCCCCCGATCTTTCTATGGGTGCCAAGTCCGGTCTGAGGGGCGTTTCTATTATGTTGGTGATTCCTTTATGGATATGGGTGCTTGAGGGATATGTGAGTGATTAAGGGATTATGCTTATCCCTTCCTCTTTCCTAATGTGCATGTTCCCTGTTGTGATGCACATATGCCTTACAACGGGGAACATGACATGCTGCCCCCCAAAGAAAATCTTAGGGTGCTGGTTTAGATGGGTATGCTTCATGGAAGCTCTTTACCAGCTGTTTAGCTGAGACATGTTGAGCTTGGACCCACTCTGGATGTGGGAAATGTCTCCATTTAATGAGGTACTGCAGTGTGCCCCTCAGCCTCCTGGAGTCAAGTACCTCTTGTATCTCAAAATGTTGTTGCCCATCTATCATGATGGGTGGGGGCGGGGGGGGTTTCTGTGTGCCATTTTGAAAGGGTGGCTGGTTTCAGGAGGGCGCAGTGGAATACTGGGTGTATGCGCCATAGATTGTGGGGTAAATCCAGTTTAAAGGTGACTGGGTTAATAATCTCTGTGATTGGGAACGGTCCAATAAATTTGGGTGCCAGTTTCTTGGAGGGCTGTGGGGATTTGATGAACTTAGTGGAGAGGTAGACCCTATCTCCCACTTTGTAGTTTGGTTGCGCTGCCCTGTGATTATCTGAAAACTTCTTGTATGATGCTTGCACGTCAGCAAGAGCCAGTTGGATGATGGGCCAAACCATGCCCAGTTGTGCTGCCCAGTCATCTGGAGAACAGGGCGGGGTGTCTGGTTGTGGCAGTTCCGGGATTGGCACAAAGTCTCTGCCATAGACCACCTTGAATGGGGTGTGACCTGTGCTCTGGTGTACCGCGTTGTTGTAGGCCACCTCTGCAAAAGGTAGCAGGCCCACCCAATTGTCCTGTTGGTAATTAATAAACGCTCGTAGGAACTGCTCCAGGGTGGAGTTGAGAATCTCCATAGAGCCATCTGTGTGGGGGGTGCCAAGCCGTTGACAGTGCTTGCTTCGTGCCAATGAGGTTTAAGAATTCTTTCCAGAACCTGGAGGTAAATTGTGTGCCCCTATCGGTCACCAAACGGGAGGGGGCGCCATGGAGTTTGTAGATGTGGGTGAGGAATAGGCGTGCCAGCTGTTGCGCGGAGGGGATGGATGCGCAGGGTATGAAGTGTGCCTGCTTGGAAAAATAGTCTTTTACCACCCAGATGATGGTTTTTCTTTGGCTGGGTGGCAGGTCGACTATGAAGTCCATGGAAATCTCCTCCCAGGGGCGGGAGGGGCTTGCTTCTTTCTGCAGCAGTCCTTGGGGTTTCCCCACCTTCCGTTTTGACCTTGCACATGTGGGGCAAGCCGTGACATATTCTTTGACGTCTTTTCTGAGGGTGGGCCACCAGAATTGTCTCCTAATTAAGTGTAAGGTTTTAACGAACCCAAAATGCCCAGCCGTCTTATCATCGTGGGAGCGGTTTAAAACCTCCGCTCTCAATGATTCTGGCACGTATAGGGTTTTTTGTCTCCAGGCTAGCCCGTTCGTAAGAGATACATGGTGTTGGTTGTTTTGCAACCATGAATCTTTCTTGAAGGCTTGAACGAGTCTTTGTTGCCAGTCCGGTGAAATTGACCTGTGTCTCCCTCCGTTCACCGGTGGTTGCGCTGAGGTGCGTTGGGTTTTTGTCTGGCTGTGTGTGACAGCAGGGCAGCCCAGCTGTGTGTCTGTCCACACAGTGCCCACAATGTCCGATGCCTGGCCGGCATCCTGAGGTCGTCGGGAAAGGGCATCTGCCAGGAAGTTCTTTCTCCCCGGTATGAACTTAAGTTTGAAGTTAAATCTGCTAAAGAACTGCACCCAGCGTACTTGCTTTGGACTGAGGCGTTTTGGGGTGCTGAAAGCCTCCAGGTTTTTGTGGTCAGTCCAGACCTCGAAGGGGCAGGAGGCCCCTTCCAGGAGGTGTCTCCATGTTTCCAGGGCTGCCTTGACCGCGAACGCCTCCTTTTCCCACACGTGCCATATCCGTTCCGTTTCGGAGAACTTGTGGGAGAGGTACCCGCAAGACTTCAGCTGATTGTCAAAATCGCGCTGAAGGAGGAGCGCTCCGATAGAAAAATCTGAGGTGTCTACTTGCACGACAAAGGGTCTGGTGGGGTCAGGATGCTGCAGTACTGGCTCCACCGTAAAGAGGCTTTTGAGGCGTTCGAAAGCTGTTTGACAATCAGCTGTCCAGTTTAGCAGCGCCCCCGAGTTTCATGATTTTTGTGTATCTCCTAGGCCCTTTGTCCAGAGTAGGTTTGTTAGCGGCAGCACAATTTCCGCTAGCCCCTGGATGAAACCCCTATAGAAATTAGTGAACCCGAGGAAACTTTGAAGTTGCCTCCTCGTCCGTGGGCACTCCCACGCCAGTATGGCCTGGACCTTGCTAGGGTCCATTTCGATCCCCCTTGCCGAGATCCAATAGCCAAGGTAGTCGATTTGCTCCTTGTGAAACTCACACTTGGAGAGCTTTGTGTATAGCTCTGCCTTGCAGAGTTTCGTGAGCACTTTCTTTACGAGGCGTTCATGCTCTACTTCGTTCTCAGAGTAAATCAAAACATCATCAAGGTAAACAAGCACCCCCTTAAACAAGTGGTCGTGCAAGATCTCATTAATTAGCTGCATGAACATGCCTGGTGCCCCAGCCAACCCAAATGGCAGAACTCAGTATTGGAACGACCCCAGCAGGCAGTTGAAAGCTGTCTTCCATTCGTCCCCCTCCTTTATTCGAATCCGGAAGTAGGCTTCCCTGAGGTCTAGTTTTGTGAATATTTTGCCCTTTGCTAGGTGGGCTAGAATGTCCTTTATTATGGGTAGGGGATATTTATTTGAAATGGATGCGGCATTCAGCCCACGGTAATCTGTACAGAGCCGGAGGGACCCGTCTTTCTTCTCCCGGAAGAGAATTGGGGCCCTGACTGGCGAGTTAGCTGGCTTAATAAACCCCTGCGCCAAATTTTTGTCGATAAAGTCCCTTAATGCTGCCAACTCCCTCTGAGTCATAGCGTAAATTTTGGGCTTTGGTAGAGGTGCCTCCGGGACCAGTTCGATGGTGCAGTCTGTTTTTCTATGGGGGGGGGGGAGTTTGTCAGCCTCCTTTTCCCCGAAAATGTCAGCAAAGTCTGCATATCTGGCTGGCAGGCCCTCCGGGGTTGCTGCCTCCAGGTGCATCGAGGTGGTTGTCGCCCTCCCCATTGCAGCGCGGGGAACCCGATCCCCTGTGGGTGCTTGGTAATGCCCGTCCGAAAAGGTGATCTCTCTGGTCGTCCAATTTATTTGAGGGTTGTGATGCACAAGCCACGGGATCCCTAAGATGAGTAGGGGTTGGCTCACTGGTGCCACTATGAAGGGCAGGCTTTCCTCGTGGTCGCCGAGCCTCAGCGCAACTCTGTCCATGTATTGGGTGACCGGACCCCCTCCCGCTGCTGATCCATCCAACTGTGTGAACACCAATTGGTGCTGAAGTGGATAGCAGCGGAGGTTGAGCGCGGCTACCAGGTCCGGGTGCATGAGGCATTTTGAGCAGTCCGAATCAATCAGCGCCCAAACTCTCTCTGTTTTTCCCCCGTGGGCCAGGGTGACTCTCACATATAGGGTGGGACCGTTCTCACTCACCCCAAAGTTGTCGCACCCTTTGTTGTCTTCCACCTGTCCTTTGGCACTCTTTAAGGCAGGTGGCTGGCGTTTCCCACCGGTTCGTCACTTCCACTTTCCTCGTCAGCGGTGATGTCAGGGAATTCCCTTGCCGAGGTTTCGCCCTTCACGGCTGGCCTTTTCCTTGGTGTTGGGGTTGGTTTGTTTGGAGCCTTCCCCAGGCTGTCTCTCGCCTTTGCTCTCGGGCAAGCCGCCGCCTTGTGGTTCTCCTCCCCGCACTTGAAGCACTGACCACTGGCAAAGCGTCAGTCCCTGTTGTCCTTATGAGGTTGGGATCTTGGGTTCACAGGTCTTGCAGCTGTGCGGGGTCCTCTCACCGCCTCTGCGTACTGCGCTTCCCTCCGCACCTGGAGGAAAGTTTCCTGGGCGTCCTCTGCCTCCCCTGCCAGCTGGATCCACTCCACCAGAGTGTTGGGGTTGTTTCTGCAGAGTGCCCACCTGAGTACATTCAGGTTCAACCCTTCCTTGAATTTTTCAATGAGGGTTGATTGGGACCATACCTCGACCTTACTGGCCAGGGCTTGGAACTCCATGGCATAATCTGCCATGGAGCGCTGTCCTTGTTTGATGGCTTTCAAAGCTCTTTTTGCCCTCTCCCTTTCCAGGGGGTCCCTGAAATACAGTTCCACTGCCCATAGGAACTCGTTGCAGTCCTCGAGTTCCAGGGCGCCTGACTGGCACAACTGGATGTACCAGTCGGCAGCACGTCCTTTCAGCTTGACAGCTAGGGCATTTACCTTGCCCCTCTCAGTTCGAAAACAGGGGCCCCATTCTTCCAGGTAGATCCTCGCGTTCGTGAGGAAGAAAGAAAGTTTTGTGGGGTCCCCATCGAACATGATCCTGAAGTCCTTGATCACCACTCTTAGTGGGCTCCAGGCCGCAGCTGGGCGATGCTGGGTACTTCGGGAAGTCGGGGCTCTGTGGTCGGGATGTGGGAATTCCCTCCATCTGGCGTCGGGTGGTGTTTGTGCCCTCTTGTGTCGGCTTCCGGTGTATTGGACTCACCTTGGCTGTGGGGTGGGAGGGTGGGGTGCAGCCCATCTGGCGGGTACCTGGAACCGGACTCTGCCTGGCACTGCGTCGTCCTCTGGACCTCTCCTCCGTCTCTCCGGCTGGTACGTCTCTGAGGGGGGAGAGTGAAGGGTGTTGGGCTTCTGGTGCCTGGTCCCTCCGCTCCCCGGCTGTGTGACTCGTACGCCTCTGCTAACCTTTGGAGCAGCTGCCGCGTCGCCTCCAGTGTTTCCTCAACTGTGCTCAGCCTTGCCGCCATTCGCAAGCTCGCCGTGGTGCGGTTGCCTCCGGTTCTTGACGCCTTTGGTGTCGGGATGTCCCGTGGTTCCTCCGGGGTGCCGGGCGATCCAGGCGAGGATCCGTCCGTCTTGTCGAGGGTGAGCCATGGGCCTCGGGACTCATGGGTAGCGCTTGCCATGGATTCTCCCTCCGAACTTGATCCTGAGCTCCCCTGGACGTCGTGCCATCGTGCCGTCGTGCCGTCTGGACGGGAGTTCCGTTGCCAGTCGCCGGGTAGCCCCTTTTCCGTGAGTTGAAGTCTTCCATCCTAGCATGGATCCCTCACAGAACCGGTCCGGATTGGTGCTAGGGAAAAAAAAATTTTTGGATTCCCGTCTTTATGTCATGGGCAGCCTTGCTCCAAGAAAGACACGGACTCACTTAGAGGGTCTAAGGATTTCCGGCTTTATTGGAACAGTATGCGTGCAATGAAAAAGACGGGAATCCTTATGTGTTGGCAGGGTGTCCTGTTTATACCCCGGTGGCGGACCTTGTCCTACTCCACTCCCTGTTGACCCTCGAGCCAGGACCGGATGGGTGCTTGGGACTGTGATGTGTCTGCTGATGGGCGATCCCGGCGATCTCCAGCATTCTCTTTTGTTTCCTCGCCTTTGTCTGGTGCAGGTGCGTCCCTCGGGGTAATGGGAAGGCGTTCCCCCGATCTTTCTATGGGTGCCAAGTCCGGTCTGAGGGGCGTTTCTATTACGTTGGTGATTCCTTTATGGATATGGGTGCTTGAGGGATATGTGAGTGATTAAGGTATTATTCTTATCCCTTCCTGTTTCCTAATGTGCATGTTCCCTGTTGTGATGCACATATGCCTTACAACAGGGAACATGACACCTAGACTGTAGGCACTGACTCATCTCTGCAATTATAATCATATTATACTGGTCTCACCGAATCTTTACTGGTTCCAACTTTGGTTCTAATTCAAAGTGTTGGTTTTAATCTCTAAAGCCCTTCATACTTGGGTCCACAATAACAGAAACAATGCCTTTTTCTACTTCAGATCAAATCAAATCAAATCAATTTTTATTTGATCATAGACCAGCAAATAAAACAGAAGATTCACATCTGATTAGAATAAAAAAACACACTTAAAATTCTAAAAAATCTAAGAAAAATTAGAAGAGATATTGCAGCTGCTATACAAACTATAAAGCAATATTTAGCTGTGGCCAATGAAGTAAAGTCAGATTGGTCTGATAGAAACAGCTTGAGATGGAAAAGAATCTGAATGACCCAGATGTTTAGTAAAAAAATTAAGATAATAATTCCTGGCGAGCATCTGCACAGACAGGACAATATAAAATGATGTGTTCCATTGTTTCTATTACTCCTCTGCCACATGGGCACAGTCTTTGATTGAAAGGGATATTTCAATATCTCCCTTCAATAACAGCTGTTGGAAGGGCATTGAATCTGGCCAAAGATAAGGCCCTTCTAAATTTTGGAATTGTTATGCAGCTAAGATATCTGGCTGGTTGGAGAAGATGTGCAGAATGGCCCAAAAATGTTTTTAGGTAAAACTGATAAATCTGATTGTAGCTCTAAATCAATGGCGCATCGTTTGAGATCAGCTGGTGCACATTCATAGCCCAACAAGATGATAGCTGCCCCTGAAAAGCCATATAATTGCAGGTTGGGGTGTATTGCCTGGCACCAACAAGACTGAAAGCTATTGGTCATAATCAAAGGGGCCAAGCCAACTGGGGAAAAAAAAAAAGCTTAAGCCAGTAAGAAAAAGTAAATAAATAAGTAAATAAATCCAAGCAGACGTTTCTATTTTTAGTAGGCCAGCTTTACGGCAAAGCACACTGGGGACACAGCAAGGCATTTGAAAGATAGATCTTACTAGACACTTGGATTGAACTCTTTCAAGAGAAAGGAATGACCTGTAGGGGCCCAACTGAGTTCCAAAAAGGAGCTGAGCTTGGATCTTAGCTGAGAAAACTTTAATCGCTGCTGGTATATATCAAGCTTCTTTGGAGAAATAGAAAGATTGTAGGGCTGATGCTGTTTTCTTTGCATTCAGGCTGACATAGTTGGTGTGGAATTTGCAGTTACCCATGGCATGAGAAACAATCCCCAAATATCTAAAGGTCTTAACTTGCTTGTTTAGCCGCCAGATATGCACCTTAGGGCACTTGGCAAAAACCATAACCTTGGTTTTCAAGTAGTTTATTTCCAGCCATTCTTCTCGACAGTGCTCAGCAAGCATACAGAGCGCCTGCTTCAGGCCAATCTATGTCCAAGAAAGCAACACGGCATCATCTGGATATAAAAGAACAGAGAAGTGTCTATTTCCCATTTTGGGGGGATGAAGAGATGGGCTATTCAGTTTGCTATGAGAGAGTTAATATATAGATTAAAAAGAAGGGGAGCTAGAATACACCCTTGTCTCACTCCTCTCTTGACTGGGATTTCCTTGGTGCAATGTCCATACATATTACATCAGACCTTCATCCGGGAATTTTCATAAAGCTTATATATAAGGACAAGCAATCTTCTATCAATCAAGGAAGAGTTCAATTTCTCCCATAGTTTGGCTCTAGCAATGAAATCAAAAGCACATCTAAGGTCAATAAATGCTGCATAGAGGGTTGAACGAGCTCTGGAGGAATATTTCTCAACTAGATATTGAAGAGTTAAATTGAGTGACACCCTCTAAAGCCTGCCTGCTCATCAGCCAAGATATTCTCAGTTATAACCCAGTCCAGGAGCTTATTGTATAGGTGTCTAGCATATAATTTGCTAACCACACTAAGAAGGCTGATGGGCCAATAATTGGCAGGTAAATCTCTGTCTCCATTTTTATAGATTGGAATCACCAAAGCTAGACCCCAATCATCAGAGACCTTGGCATAGTTGTCAATATAGGTGAATAGGGAAGCCAAAACAGGTGCCCACCAATCTAAATTGTTGTGAATGTTCTCTGCTGAAATGAAGTCATATCCTGGAGCTTTGTTCGATTTCAGCTGTTTAATCAGGTTTATAAACTCAGAGCCTGAGACAGGGGGCCAGGATGGGAGCAAGTGAGCTTCGTAGTCTAATCCCCTCTTCCGGTGAAATAATTTCTCCTGTGTATACAGTGATCTAAAGTGGTCTTCCCAGGCTGAAGCAGGAATAAGAGACAAGATTTGTAAATTAAAGGAATCAGATTGGAGAGTTATACATTTCCAGAATGAGTTATTTATAAGAAAAATAATAAAGGCGGGATAAAAATTAAATAAATAAATGGATAAATAAATAAAGCTGAATTCTTCGAGCGAGTAGCAGAAATTAGTTGATTCCAAGACTCTCTCAGAGTCTGCCTCTTCTTTGCCTGTAACAGCTGTTTATATTTCCTCTTGAGGAGCCACAGATCCTGGGTTGAATAAGAGAGGATCATTTTTATATTCCTTAAAGCAGGAAATCAGTTGTTTCTTAGCTGCATGACATTTGCTATCAAACCAAGGTTGGTTGAAAGAGCATTTATGCCTATTTACACCAGCTGGGCGAGTGGAGAGGGTTGGCTGAAGAAGCTGAACTAGTTGAGTATAAGATTGGCAAAATTTGGTCAGAGGATCTGTCATCTACAATAGCTGTACAAAGTTGGAGTGCCTCATCGCTAGAGAGCATTTGGGTTAATTTATCCTTCATGTGAACGTCCATTTCATTCGTATTTGGCCCATGGGGATATCTTCAGCTGGAATAGGATATAGTTCCAAAAAGAGAACACCAAAGGGCTTCAAAAGCAGCACGTTGGGACAGTGATCACTCTTGGGGCAGTTGTCAATCTGACATTGAAGGACCAAGGAACATACACTAGCTTTCTTGATATGGCAGTGTTATCCATCAAAGAGGGCCTTGTACCAGCCCAATGAGAAAACTCTGCAGGGTAGTCAATGATGGTGCCATTCATAATTTGGAGATCCAACTTGTACAATGTCTGCAACATATGTAGGCCCCTAAAATCTCCGTGATCCTTAAATTCTCTAATTAAGAAGGGAGAGACAGTCTGCAGGTTAGGTGGAGTTTGAAGGAATTTGGCCAATAACTGATTATCATTTGGGCCTAGTCTAGCATTAAAATCCCCTGTTATCACAATATGGGCAGTTGGAATGGGTAGCTGAATATTATTAACATAAATTTCTGCTTTTGCCCAGATTTCTGCAATGCATGGTCAAGTGATGTTGGGTGGTATATACAAATTAACGAGGAGCAATTTCTCAGCAGAAAAGTTAAGAATGACTGTTCATGCAAAATTCTCAAATGAGTCTATTGACATGATCTCAGCATTAAGAGCAGTTGAAATATGGATGCTCAAACCAGCACGATGCCTCCCTCATCCAAAGGTGGGGCTGCTGGGAGAGTTAAGGATTTATATCCCTCCATCAACAGATCATGTCTCTTGGAACATGAGAATATTGAATTAGGAAATGTAGCTTATGAAGGCAGGGTCTCTATTTCTGACTTCCCATCCAGCAATGTTCCAAGAAAGCAGGGATAGTGATTCCTTTGAGAACTTAAGACAACTGGATCTTCTAGGGGAGCTCCTCAGGCATAAAGGGAGGTCCCCTGTATCAGATTTTGGCCTTGGGATAGAAGGAGCTTTAGAAGCAACAGTTGTTTTAATAGCTAGACTTCCATATAGTGGCTTACTGGAATCTAAAGGGTCCTCTTCAACATCATTACCAGGGACTAGCAACTCAACTCTCTGGTTATCTGAAAATGCTGGATGTGTTTCCGCCATCTCCTCCTCATCCAATGAAATCTGCTGATGCAATGTTTTAGGTGTTATGAGCTCAATAAGTGGCTCAGCAGTGGCAATAGCAGCCAGCAGAGTTTCCTCAAGACTGTCCAGCCTTTGCAAAATATCTTCTTGCTCGACCTTGGGCAAGACTCCAAGGCACTGATAAGAGCAGCCTTGTCCATATCCAACTTAGCCTCATTTTGCATATTCATCTTACTCCCATGTCCTGGCTTAGCCAAGGACGAACTGGGGGTGGGGATACTGTTGTTAGTAACAGGCTTGATGTTTGGCAGTCTGTGTAGATCAAAAGCAGCAGAACTGAGCAAAGGAGTTACCCTTCCATCATGAAAAATTCTATTGGGGACAATCCAAAGGGGAGCAAGAAAGGGTTTCATTTTAAGCAGCATGTGTGGTATAGTAGATTGCTTAAAGGTCAGTAAAATTCGTTGACTGCCAGGCATGCTTGGAAGCCACTCAACCGTGCACAAATCTATTTGCTGGTGGTGGCAACGAAGACGCTGTCCCAGAGAAGTTATGATTGCTTTTATGGAAATCCAGCAACTGGAATTGAGGCTATGGATATATGAAGAGCAGCCTGATTTAATTGCAAACAGTGGGTCAGCTTTGATGGGTGACTTCTTGAGTACTTGCACACCTCCATCGGTAATCAGGTTGACACCTTTATTGGCTTGTGATTTATTATTATTTTGCCCTAAGGGGTATTGTTTAGCTAGGTTGTCTGTCTGAGTTTGCACTTCAATAAAGGCAGAGAGTCTTTATGCTTTTGTGCAAAGACCTCAAAATCACTTTTTAGCAAATCCAAGTTGTTTTTAATAGAGGCTAATTGCTCGAACACTGAAATAACAGTTTGCACTGTAAGCAAACATTGTTTTGCCATGAATTCAGTCGAGCCATCTCATGCCAGCAGCTTTTCCCAGTCCTTGCCCTTTGCAATCTTGCTGTCATTTCCTTTAGAGGAAACTAGAGAGCTAGTAAAATGAATGGAAGAGTGATGGGGGAGGGCTGACATAGAATCAGACCAGTCTGTTAAATCATTTTTAAGAGATGTAGAAAGCTCCAATAGTTGCTGTTTTTCTGTATCTGTTTCAAATCCCATTTGAGAGCCTCAAATTTATTGGAGGTGGGAACTGGGGACAATTTACTTACTGTCTCTTTTTGGAGAAAAAATGCATCAATTTTTGGTTGTTTGGCTGTCTTGGAAGAGTGCTGTGAGCCCGGACTGGCTCCATGATGCTTCTTCCTCTTCCCCATTCTCTAAATCAGAAGACTTTTCTGTTATCTTTCTCCTTCCTTCCCGCTGTCTAAATTCTGTCTTTTCCTCCAAGGAAGTCACTGTTGTGTAGGACAGGGTTCCTCAACCTTGGCAACTCTAAGCTGTACAGACAGCTTAGTACAGCTGTACAGCCAGCAAAGCTGGCTGGGGAATTCTGAAAGTTGAAGTCCGCACAGCTTAGAATTGCCAAGGTTGAGGAGCCCTGGTGTAGGAGATGCCATCTGATTACTTTAATAGGTCTTGACCAACTCTAAACCAGAGGCAGGAACATAAATCAAGAGCTCGCAAAGAAACGTCCTGTCCTATTAGCAGCCATGAACATCTCCCCCGCCCCACCCCCACCCCCACCCAACAGCGTGGTAGCTCAAGTAGAAAGGAAGTCTCTTTCTACTTGAACCATGAAATCTTCTGCTGAGACTTTCCAGGCAGAGTATTGCAGGTGGCAGCCAGGAAGTGAGCTTTTTCAATTGTGGTATCCTAGTTTTTGAACACCATCTCCACTGAAGTGTAACTGACAGCTACTTTATAATAAGATAGAAGGTCAGATGAAGACTGTTTATTTCACATTGTTGTAAACTTCGTTTTAGAAAGTTGAAAGCTATCCTGAAAACATGTTCTGATGGCTGCTTATCACTGTCAATGCTGTAAAACACGAGTATATTCAAACTAAAAATTATCCCGACTGTCTGGCTTTATTTAGGCATACAGAAAGACAGCTAGGGCTGTCATGTCTTCAGATAGAAGAAGAAAGCAACGAAGAGATACAGAAAATGCATCGCTGCCATCTGGTGGTCACCTTAGATTTTGCAGCCCAAATACGGTAATTTCTGTTTAGGTGAATCCATGATGTATGAGAGGGATCTTTGAGGACAACCTACATTCTTACTTCTTTGGAACCGTTCCCATCCGTTTATATTTATTCCGAAGAAATAAGTTGCGCTCATTTTAATTGGACTTACTTCTAAATAAAGGGGTTTAGGATTACAGCTTCAGAGTGAACAAGAATATGAATGAATTATCTCTGTCGTCATTTAATTGGAGGCAGTTTCATGTACACTAAATAGTTTTCAATCTCACCCTTAACTCCTCAGAAGAAACAAGGAGAGTCTAGTGCAAGGTAATATTTTTGCATCCCCGAGTAACCCAGGATTTCAAAGCAAACCAAAGCAAACAATACAGACTCCAGACAGAACACGAGTATGTTCATGTCAGGAAAGAAAGTTTCTTTATGGTTCAAGATCAGACAACTGAAAGAGATAGGAAAGTGACTGCTTTCGATCCTCCTTCTGACAGATCTCCTTACAGCTATGCGTCAAGCAGAAATTCAGCTGGTGCAGCCTTATTCCTCGATGCCTATGCCTCGTTTTCACCGGTCGCGCTCAGCTCCTCTCGCACATCTCGTCTAGGTAAGCGGAGCGTATCTCACAAAGCAGGTGGAGAGAACACAAAGCTGCACAAATCCGGTGGGTTGTTGTTTTTTTTGCAAAAAGTCATCGGTACTCCTTTGCTGTCATTGAGTGGCCGTTCGGGTCTTCGCAGCACCTATATGATAGCCTTAGAAAAGAATATCACCTTAATGCTAGGAGAGAAGTGTTTTATCCTATCCGTTCTTTTCTCATAGCTGGGCAGAAAAGCGTCAGAGCCCAAAGAGCGGTGGCTACCGCTGAAGCCAAGTGGGGAGAGAGGAACCGCGAGGAGACGGAACGCTTTTAGTGAGATCGGTGTTTCCGGGGAACTGGAAGTGTGTCGGACTGCCTAAAGGAGGAGCACGAGAGAAAGGAATGTTGTGATGGCTTCTGTTTGGTTTGCTCGCGGAGTATGGCGGGTCTGCAGCAAAAGTAAGGCTACAGAGGAATCGGGGGGATGGCTGGTTTAGACTCTGGTGGGCAAGGGGTTTTGTTGTTTATTCATTCAGTCGCTTCCGACTCTTCGTGACTTCATGGATCAGTCCACGCCAGAGCTTCCTGTCGGGCAAGGGATACAGCTAAGGAATTATTACATCGCCTTCCACTTCAGTGTATGTTGGTTGCGGTATTGCATTTCTTAGATTAAAATACTGCAACCCCCGCCCGCTCTTCTTAAATCTTGCAAGAACAGCCTCCTGAGCGTGGAGTTGGCTGTTTGCTTTAAATAATCAGTGAAAGTCGGATAACCGCTTGCATAGGATCAATAATATTTCCTATCGTATTTTCCAGGTTTAACCCTGGAATTTAATAATGGATTCCAGGGCTATGAACATTGCTTTATGTTGACTTGATGTGGTTGGTGCCCTGCTTTTCGACCTGGAGATTTTTAATGTGTGACAACTCTATGCTCCTTAAGTTGAAGAATGTTCTCTTGGTAATTGTCTGTGGTAAGAAAAGCAGAGTAGGCAGGTCTGACACATTAGGAGCAGTGAGCATTGTGTATGGTAAGGTGTTTGTGCAGTGTCTTGAAGTTTGTAATATGATCGTGATATTTGGATGTGATATGGTAGATATTAGTGGCATATGATATTGGCATTCTTCCACACCCTCACACCTCAAATTTGCAGGATCACAGTTCTGTTAAATGTTTTTTTTGTATGTATATACTGTATATACATTTATTTGCAACCATAGGTTTTAGCAAAATTCATATAAAATTACAACAATCCATATCAGTTCAATACATCCCCTCTAATATTAATAGCAGTGTTTGTCAACATCTGCTTTTGTATCTTCCTTGTTGCCATTGCAAACAATGCAACTTGCTTAATTACACATTCATCAACATCAGTCAACATAAAATAGATTTGTTCTTCTAAACTAGAATGATTCAGTTGGATTAACAAAGCCATGATGAATCTAACTCTAGGTTCCTGATATAAGTTGCAAAATAATAAGTAATGGCTCAAATCTTCCATCTGTGAGTTATTATTTGTACTAAATGCATAATCGGTGTGTAGGTGGTAATCCTTTATATCTTTCATCCAAATAGGCTGTTGGCATTGTTTAAAAACGAAATACTGTGATCGTTTCCCTGTCTCAGGGAATGGGATGTAAGAATGGGATGTAAGAGACTGTAAATAATATGACATTCCTTGCCTATCTTTAAAGGATTGATACCACTTAGCTTACATACCTGCTCTGTATCTTGTCTAAAATCTTTAAAAAGTAAATAGTCTATCAATGGTGTATGATAATATATGCCATTCAACCATTTCTGATCTAGCAGTAATTGTGAAAATAGTTTTAGACACAAATTTGTCTATTACTGTTTTTATTTATTTATTTATATTTATTATTCAAATTTTGCTACCGCCCATTTCCCCAAAAGTGGGACTCTGGGTGGTTTACAATAACATTAAAACTATAATAATAAACAATTAAAATCCTATAAAAATAAAACAATTTACAAATATAAAATACAATATAAATAAGTGTAAAATCGAAGAGGCTAGAAAATTCTGATCAGGTGGGAGGGGCTCTAAGGCGCGAGCCAACCCCATGAATGGCTGCCCACCTTCCCACCCCACACGAGATGGCAGAACCAAGTTTTCAGGGCCCTCCTGAAGGTCGGAAGTGATGGGGCTAGCCTCAGATCTGGGGGCAAGATGTTCCAAAAGATAGGGGCTACTGCAGAGAAGGCCTGCTTCCTGGATCCCGCCAGATGAAGTTCTTTTACAGACGGGGTCCATAACATGCCCTCTCTGCCTGACCAGGTGGGTCAGGTTGATGTTGTAGGGATTAGACGGTCCCTCAGGTGGCCTGGCCCCATGCCATGTAGGACTTTAAAGGTGATAACCAACACCTTGAATTGGACCCGGAAGCAAACTGGCAACCAGTGCAGCTCGTGCAGTAAAGGTGTTAAATTGTTTGTGGAGGCATTGTTTTGCCAAATAAGTATTGGGCATGAGGACTAGTCTCCTTTAATATAAGATTATTGTTTTCTTTATCCTTATATTGATTGATGAAAGACCCACTTCTAATCTCAATATTGCTGCTGAAATACATGGTGGTAAGGCTAAGATTGATCTTACAGATTTATTCTGGACAACTTCTAATTCTTCTAATTTACTGAAACCCCAAATTGGGGGCCCATATTTCAACTGTGAGATTCTTTTCCCTGGAAGATCTTAAGCGCAGGCTGTACTAACCATCTTCCTTTTGAGTAGAAGAAGGAGCAAATGGCTCTCATTGATCTCACGGCCGTTGTTCTTGTTGATCCTATATGTGTTTTCCATGATAGTGTTTTAGTAAACGGATACGAAAATACTTAAATGTCCTCACTTGTTCTGTCTCCTTACCATCTACTGTCCATCTATGTCTCTTTGGTCTTTTAGCAAATGCTACTACCTTGGCTTTGGAATAATTTATCTGTAAGCATTCTTTTCTCAAGTATTTGCCAAATTCTGTTAGGATACTTCTTATTCCAATAAATGTTGTCAACATGAGTACCATGTTATCTACATTCAGTAATATAAGGAACCTTTCTACTTCCAATTGATGGGGCATAAAAGGAAGGATTATTAAGCTCTTCTACAATGTTGTTTATATAAAAGTTAAAGAGGAAGGGAGTCAGTATACAGCCCTGGTGGACACCTTTTGTGGTTTTAATCTGTTTTGTTAGGATATTGGACAATAAAAACATTTTTAACAAACATTTCTTTATTTCCAGGATTTATTTCAACGGCACCTACTCCTCAACTTTCAACAGCAGAAATTGCTCAAAGGCGCAATGACCTGTTCACAAAAGAGAAGGAAAGACAACTGTCTCTTAATTCAAGGATTGAGAAAATTGAAGTAAAATATGTGGGTGAATCACACCCTGGCACCTTATTTATAATGAACAAAGGGCTTTCCACTCCATACAGTTGTGCTATGCGTAAGTAGTTGAAATAGATGGTTGTTGTTAGGCTGAATAACAAATTAAAACATGCTTCATTTAAGAAGGACAATGGATTAGTTAGTTATGCTGGGTGAGATCATCTGCCACCATGGGATGAGGTATCATCAATATGCAGATGATACTCAGTTATACATCTCGATCCCAGGTGATTTAAGTTATGCGGTGACCACTCTTTCTCAGTGCCTGGAGGCTGTAGGGGTCTGGATGGGGAACAACAGGCTTTGGCTGAACCCTGGTAATACAGAGTGGTTATGGGTTAGGGACCCCTCTGTATCTGGGAGTTTGGTTCTGGATCGGGTTGTACTGCCCCAGACACACCTGGTGCATAATCTGGGGGTCCTCCTGGACTCACGACTCCTGCTCAAGGAGCAGGTGGCAGTCGTGGCCAGGAGGACCTTTGCTCAACCTCATGTTGTGTACCAGTTATGCCCATTCTTGGATTGTTTTCTAGATGGGCAGTGGAAAAATGTGATAAATAAATAAATTGGGAAGCCCTTCAGTCAGTCACTTAAGCCATAGTTATCTACCATATAGACTATTGCAATGTGCTCTACATGGGGCTACCCTTGAAGAGTATATAGAAGCTACAGCTTCAAAATACAACTGTGCAAGCACTTTTGGGTGCCCCGAGGATGGTACATGTGACACTTCTGCTGTGGGAGCTGCATTGGGTGCCAGTTTGCTTCTGGGTCCAATTCAAGGTGTTGGTTATTACCTCTAAAGCCCTACATGGTATAGGTCCAGGTTACCTGAGGGACTGTCTCATCCCCTTTACATTAACCCATCCCACTGCGTCAGGAAGAGAAGGCATGTTGCAGACCCCGTCCATGGAAGAATGTCACTTGTTGGGGCCCAGGAAGAGAGCCTTCTCTGCCATTGACCCCATCCTATGGAACACTCTTCCCCCAGAGGTGAGACAAGACCCCACTCTCCCAGCCTTCCAGAAAGGAGTGAAGACCTGGCTCTGCCGGCTCACATGGGCTATGAGGGGAAGTAACCAACCCTGGGGATGGTTGGCACCCTGAAGATGCTTCCGTAAATTAAGATCTTTTTAACACCTATGTCTTGGATTGTACTTTTATGTAAAAACATTGTTTTACTGTATTTTAATGATTATTTATTGTTTTTATTGTAAACCACCCAGAGTTGCTCCCTGAGTGAGATGGGTGGTAGCTTAATTTGAAGAATGAATGAATGAATGAATGAATGAATAAATATTCTACAAACAGAGAATGTTTGAGGGTTAAACTTCATCACTTTAGTAAATGTTCCCTTGGGATCACCATTCCAAAGGACAAGTTACAATAATTTCATTTCCCAATCATCCTGCTTCCCTAGTGTGTTTCTTGGTTTCCACAGATCAGTTCTCCTCTTCCATGGTATTTCATCAGTTCTAAACTCTCAGTTTTGCTGAATCATTTTCACCCATCCTTATTAATTCCACATGAAGCACCATAAAAAAGGAGAAATATTCCAAGTCATCAAGCTATTTAGCAACAACCAATAACATGGTCCAAATTAGGCAAAAACATTCTGGCTTCTCCCTGTTAACCCAAAAAAGGTGTTGAGTTCTTATAGTGTCTCATAGTAGGATTTAGAAAACAGCAAGTAGCAGCTGTTTTCTAGTGAAACCTTCTACTCTTCTGAAAAACAATTTTTCACCTTAATTATAAATAGGTGATTGATTTAGACTGTTGTTTCATTAATAAAATATTCTAGCATAATATAATTTTTGAAGGTTTTTTTTTATCTTTTCTAGATGTAAGTGAATGGTACACAAAGAGATCTGTGCTTGCCCTTGTAGATGGGCAGCTCTGGGATATGTATAGACCTTTGACTCACTCCTGTGAAATTCAGTTTCTTACTTTCAAAGATGAAGATGCAGAAGAAGTGAACAAAGTATGACAATATCAATTTTATTTACAAAGTTTTCTTGTCTTTGTATTGGACCTTGTTTTTAATAAGCCTGAGGGATAAAATTTAGCTAAATGTAAGTACAAGTAGTCCTTGCTTAACAACAGTAATTGGGACTGAAATTTCTGTTGCTAAGCGATGTGGTTGTAAAGCACAATGTTATGTGACCACATCACTTAGTGATAGCAATTCTGGTTGCCGTTGTTAATGAGGATCATGGATTGTTAAGCGAGGACATACCGTGACCGTGACTTGCGACTTCCTGCTGGCTTCCAATAAGCAAAGTCAAAGGGGAAGCCGGCAGGAAGTTGTGACTCCTGGTCACAAAAGCCTGTCATTAGGCAGCTTGCAAGCAGGCCAGCGGGTGGGTGAGTGCTATGGAGTATGGCCAGGCGGGGTGGGTGCTGTGGCACAGCCAGTGGGGGGGCTATGGCCCTGTGTCAGACGTGTGTGCTCTGCAGAGTGTGGGCAGGGGGGGTGCTGAAAGCGAGTGCGTGCTATAGAATGCGAGATTTCCAGGATCTTGTACTCTGTAGCACGGCTCCTCAGGAGAAAAAGCAGCGGGAGAAGGAACAACTTACTGGAGCGACTTACTGGAGTGACTTGTGACCTTCCCTGCTGGCTTCTCCATTGACTGCTTGTGGGAAGCCAGCAGAGAAGGTAGCAAATGACGAACATATGACTGGAACGCTGCAACTGTTGTGAGTACGAGCCTATTGCCAAGTGCCTGAATCACAATTATGTGACTGCGGAGGTGACAGCCCAAACTTTGAGAACTGGTTGTAAGTTCGGTTGTAAGTTACATTTATTCAGCACTGTTGTAACTTTGAACAGTCGCTGAACAAGTGGTCGTAACCTGACTGACAACCTGTACAGGAGTTGGTTCAAAAACAGTCTGAATACAGTATAATGATATTCTGTTTCTTTTATTATAGAAATTCATCTTTCTGGCTTTCTATTATTTGATTGCAGATTTAAATAATACAAGTGGAGTATTTCTGATTAATAATATAAATGACATTCTTATTCCTTAGAATGCTCAGAAACAAAATGCAAGGCAAATATCTTTTATGTCTGGCTGCATTTTTTAATAACATTTGCTGTCAAACATGAAACTTCATACACAATACCTTGAGACTTTTAAATTTTGCTTTCAAAACTTGAATTAAAATGTCTTGACATAACTTGAATTAATAATCTATTGCAGGCTTATTGGCGCTCTTGTGCTATGATTCTGGGCTGTGTATTAGAACAAGCATTTAAAGATGACTATTCAGTTACTCTTGTTAAAGCTCCAGAAGTGCCAGGTAATATATCCCTTTTTGTAAGAATATTACAATACACAGAGAAGAAATTTCTTTAATTTATACATTTCAAAAATTTAGGTATTATAGCATTTGGAGACTAAGTGCATGCAAAATACTTTGAATTTGAAACATCTGTTTTCAAACTCAAATCAGCTGTTCCAGCTATATAAGAACCATTCTAACACTGCTCTGACTAGAGTACACTGAGCTTGAAAGGCTTCCATTTCTGATAAAATCAGAAACCTGATTTGAATTCTAAATGAGGCTTTTCTGATTCAAAGTGTTTTGCACATTAGTGTTAGATACATTTTTTTTTATTTTTTTTGCATTTAAACAGGCAATGGCCATCTTGAATCTTACAGAGGTTCATCTTTCCCAATCTAATGCTAGGTTTGCTGAGAATTCCAAGAATTACAGTCTCAACCCATCTGAAGAAAATTATAGTAGGCAATTCTATATACTATATTTCAAGTACAGGGAAGAATTATTTAACTGTTAGGAGGGCCCTGTCAATTAATTTCATGGTATAGCACAAAGGTTTTGTATACATAGAATAATTTTCTTCCACTTTTTTGAGATTCATCTGTTGTGAATTTGCTAAGTAACCATTTTCAGTAGATCACTGTCAAATCTAATCATATTAAAGTTCTTATGATGGTAAAATATTTACTGCATTTACCTTTTTCTTTGAAGGTAGTATACATGGGTTTTTCAGTTGGTCCTTAGCTTGGAATTGGCCATAACCAAAATTGCTGTGCTAAACAACATAATGCTGCAGAAAACATACTTCTTAAAACCATTTATTAACCAGTATTCAGTTGTCAGTTGCATACTATAACAGAACACATAAAATGACTGTATAAATATAATAGTCAAATTAAGTCTGCAATTCTGTTCTCATTTATCTGAAAGGTTTTACCCCACTGAACTTGAAGAAATTTATTTATGTATATATGTGTACAGAGTTGTGTTACAAAACCCCAAAAAGGCCTGAGCAAGTAAAAAAGGTTTTCACCTTGGCTAAAAACAGAAGTTAAGACTGTGTTAGGTGAACTTCCTTGTGAAGAGGTTGCAAAGACATTCAGTTGTTGATAAAGGCTTTTTTTCGGTTTTCTGCATAGCATGTGGCAATGCTGGAGGAAGACCTAAAAGACTATCTTGATATTTGGACACAATTCATTATTTTCATCAGGCAAGTTGTTCAAAAGTGGGATCTAGAACTCATTACTTAACTATCTGGCCAAATATTTAGATTTCTTCATCAACCGTCTTGGGTTTATTTGTTTTGGTAATATCTTGTCTGATGGCGAATTCTGGAAAACCTGACAGCTTGTACCCTGTTTTTTGACATTTTGCTTGGACTTTATTAAGATATACCTAATTATGGATTTAGAATTAAGTGTACAGCCTTCTGGAAGGGCAAGCTGATGCTATAACCATGTGTCGGTTCTCATTGGATTTGTTAAATGTCTGACTTCGGAAAGTCTATTTATATCAATATCCTTTCAAAACATTGTCTTGGTATATAGTGACATCTGGAGCATTTTGCTATGATGTAATCTTGGATAGCAAGCTTGATGCATGGAAGCCAACTGAGGTAAGCATCAAACTGGTTTAATGGACAACTTTCAATATATCTGTTCTATGAAAGGAATTGGTTGCTAAATGTTAAAAATTGCAATGGAAATGCTTATCCACACAGAACTGTATGTGTTTGTGCCCTGGGTTCCATTTGCTCTTAGTGTATAATAAACTATGCTTAGAGAATTTGAGCTGCTTGGGGAATTTAGTCTCTGTAAATTTAGATGTTACTGATCTAAAGTGCATTTCCTAGATTGATGGATCAAGCATTTAATTCTTATTTGGGTTTCAAAACATGTATTTATGGATAAAATATGTTAAAATGTATATATTGTGATATATACTTAAATATTTTGTGCAGATAGAAGTGTGAATTAATCTGGAAACAGAACAGATCTATCAGTGAATGTATGCAGAATTAGCAGACCAGAAATAGATTGATCTATCCACCTATGATGATAGAGATAGTGTTGGATTCTGTTCTGGATTCAGACTTTAATCCAGATAACATTAAGTGTGTAAAATATTAAGTGTGTAAAACCTAGTCTGGGACCTCTTTATTTAGACTGGCCATATTTCTATTATTTGCTAATATTGATTGTAGGTCATGTAGGGAAATGCAAGGATGCAGGTTAGTTTTAAGCACAGTCTTGCCTTAATAAAGCCTTCTGAACAATATGGTCTACTGAAATATATAAATTATATTTGGATAACCTTACAAGCTTGCCCTTTTATTCCTCAAGTATCGGCTATTGTCAGTTGGATTACTAAAATTGTTAATTCAGTAAACTTCCTTCTGTACTGCTTTGGGAGTTAGGAACCCTATGTGGATAGGTCTAAATCAATTAAACCAAATAGTTTTCCAGTCTGCTGGGCAGATGGAGAATATTAAGCATTTCAGCTGAGATGAAAGTAGGAATACTAAATATTAAACATGTTCTGGTTTTATTATATTCCTGCTGTACTCCTGCAGAAACAGAGCTAACTTAATCAGCTTTACCTTGAAAAGTCAATGATTAAATATTACAGGCCAAGAATTTAAGCTACTTGAATTATTTGAATCCCTGATTTATCATGTCAGTCTTTGTGATCTCATTATGTTTTTCTCTCTTTTTCAAGGAAAATCTCCGTTCTCTTACAAGAGATGCTTGCAGACTAATTCAGAAAGATTTGCCATTTGAAATGCTGGATGTTGATGCAAAAGTTGCACTTGAAATGTTTGAGTATAACAAGTTAGTATTAACATACCTGTCAGAGTTAAAAAGTCATTCAGAAAAGATGTGCTGTATGTCTACGTGTCTGTGCACACATGTGTATAAGCTGAAGTCAGTGTTTCATGTCAGAAGGTTTATAATGTGATTTGAGATCTAAAAATAAACAGTTCCTTATTCATTTACTTGTGGTTTTCATATCTACCGGAAGGTGGCATTAAAGTATGCTACTGATGATGAAGGGAATATTGCTGAATTATGTTTAAGTCTCGTTAAAACAAGGAGCTGTATATTGCAGCTGCACTGAATATACGTCGCACATTCTTTATTGTGTAATAGATAATGCTCATAACTGTACTTTGAAGAATCATAACAAGAATGAATAAAAGGGAATGTGTCGTCTGTGGGTTTAAATGCACTGATATTTATCCTATGAGGCATTTTGAAGTTTTAGGAACAGCTCCATTAGAAGCAACTCTAGTGACAGTTAATAAAGTTAACAAAGTTAATAAAAGCCTGGTGGGGTATAAAAGGGAAGAACTTTTCTTAGTTCCTGAAAAGAATCTATTATGGGAGAGGAAAGAAGGAAAAATTATTCCTTAGCCCACTGTTACTAGAATTGGCAAGTGGGAAGGAAAAATTACATATGCTCAAAAGATGAAGTAGCATGGATATACTCTTCTAGCTGACTTTACCATTATTTTACAGTATATACCATATGAAGTTTAGTTCTGGGTCTCTTTCTTTGTGTTTTAGGTACAAACAGGATATGGTTGAACGGAGAGCTTCTCAGAATTCCAAAGGAATAGTAACAGTGCATAGGTGAGCAAAGCACAAGCCAGCCTTATTTTTATAGCTGGAATTCTTTATCTTTATGAACTTGTTTTCACTGAACCAGAAATGGTATATATTATTACAGTCATGTGGACAGTAAATGAAGATGTAAGGATCAAATCAATGTTTTAAGGATTCAGATGAGAAGAAAGTTATGCAGAGAGAAAGAAACTTCTCTCTCTGTCTCTCTTTCTTTAAAGTTATGTCAGTTAACAGACTGACCATTCCTGATACCTAAGGGTTTATGCTTTATCAGCAATTTATCTTGGATTAAAATTATAGTGCAAACATACAAAAATACATTATATTCAGTGACCCAATCCACTTTTGGAGTTCATGGGATTATTCCTTGCGAATAGGGCAAATATTTTACAAGTTTCAGGTGATAAATAAGCCCCCAATCCTTTGTACTGGAAGACTCCTCTTGATAATTATATGGTGTGAAGGAGAGTTTTATTCAAGTGTGCATCTAAATGCTGATGTTATTTTTATTATATTTTTTACTCTATTTACTCTACCTATACTTTATTTTCCTATATTACTATTTTACTATATTGCATCTGCATCCTAGTGTAGGGTTGGTCTCTTATCTCGGTAGACAAGTCTGCCGCCACCCACAAACTGTAGTAGATTTTAGAAATGATGGTGATTAACTGGCATTAAAAGGCTTTGTTTAACTGGCATTAAAAGGTTCTAGATGGGCAAAATATGCAGCAAAATTCAAAAGTTATAGGTTTAGCACTGCATTATGTTTTCAGCCAGAGAAGAATTCATTTTAGATCCTTAAGTTAGTCATCCCAGAAGCTTTGAGTTCTGTCAGAACAGTAGACAGTTAGGCCATGATTCAAAGCCATGTTTGTGCAAGAATCCAAATAAGAAGGGGACGTTTAGGAAACTTAGTCCATCCCCCAGTTATCTATCCAGTTTCACTTGAACACATACGTTGAAGGGGAGCTTACCCGCCACTGGATAATAATAGATGCATTTTTTTCAAACTATTACTAACACATTTGGGGTGATTAAGCTTTCTGTGTCTTGCTTTCAACCAGATTTGGTGATTTTGTAGACATTAGTGAAGGGCCTCATATTTCCAGAACTAGCTTGTGTGATCAGTATGAAGTAACGGCAGCTCATAACCTTCAAAGCAGCCAGTCTGAATTTAGAAGAAGATTCCAAGGTATCTCTGTTCCATGTCAGTTAAAGGTTAGTAATATATTTATTTACTAGTATTTTTGTTTAGGATAAGAAAGAATACAGACTTAGGATGATATGCAGCAAATATCCTTAATATTCCTCATCCTAAACACATTGATAACACTCATGAGGCAGGAGAAAATCTTTTGCCCATATTTAAACTCCTGGGGAATGTTGGAGATCTTTTTTAAAAAGTAAACTACATTAAGTTTTTTGGAAAATTAACACGTTTTTGTCATTTCTTTGAAAATAGTAGCAAACCACACATTTGTAATGTGGCAGTGCAATACTTTAGGGGCCAGTAAAAAAGGAAGGCTATACATGGGTTTTGGGTTGTGGACTGATATCTCCTGCACAACCAGCAGCAGCAGTTGATATAAGAATTACCAGGAAAGGTAATTCCTGAATTTGGTTTTTATATATTTTAAAACATTTTTATTGTACTCTTCTGCTCCCAGATCATGTTACAAATTAATAAAATTATCACTGCTCCATGGCTTAGAATCTAAAAAGAAACAGAAAGAAAAAGGGATGGAGAATTGGAAGCCTTCTCTTGTTGCTCCTTTACTGTAGAAAGAAACAGTACAAAGCCACCATCTTAGGGTCTAAACTTTAGTGGAAGAGATTCAACAAAACTTTTCATGTTATAGTACTGTAGTTTCTGTTTAGAAAATAAAATCGTAACATCCTTTCCCCCCAAAAGGCTTAATCTGCTTGAATTTGATCATCTCATGAGATTTTGTCCATAATACACACACAAAACCATTGATGTTTCATTGCAAAATAACAATACCATTTTATTAAACTTGTATGCTGCCTGACTCTGTTTTATTACAGCTTTATCACACTATATGGCACAGGTTGCGGAAGAGATCCCAGACACTAGTAAGTTTAAACTTCAAGGAGCAATCACTACATTTGCATGACTTATTTTTCTGAAAGCTAGGAAAAAACACAACCTGTAATAGAAATGTAACCAAGATTTCAGATAAAAATGCATTAGATGTAATCATCAGTTTGTTCTGTTCTAAAACTCTAGATTTTTTTCCTAGTAATAACTACCATTGAAGATCATAGTGCGAAGATGAGCATTTCATAAGGTGTTCATAATGTAAGAGATAAAACTATCATTCCTTTCAGGAGACTGGAAGGAATGACAGTAGCACTATTCTGCAAATTTTATTATTTCTGAATAATAATATGGATCTGCTTTTTAGATTGCAGGATATAGACAGACTTAAACATATTATCACATGAGAATAGTGGCATGACATTCATACTTTTTTTTGACATTGTAAATATCCATGGATAGTTTTGTTGCCATTTTCTTGTTTATAAAAGCAGAGGAACAGAGACCTATTCTTTCCCATTTGCCACTGGGTTTTGGGTGGTTCTTTGTTTTTGTTGTAGTGTAAGTTACAGTTTACATGGGATTCTCATCTCAGGATGGCAAAAAAATGTAGTGTTAGTCTTTGACAAGTATGGCCAAAGGCAGTTCTAAGGGCTGCACATAAGTGATTTGAAGATTGCTAGGAGCCTTGAAGCCTTAGTTTGCCCATGGGTGGAATAGGGAGGGTACTGAATTGCCACTGATTTCTGATTAGATTGTATAAAAGTAGTAGGTAGAATTGGGCTTAAGAATAATGGCATTGTCAATCTAATATTTTCAGATAATTTGAGTTATTGCCAAACCACTAAGATTTCAAGTTTTAATATTTCTTTCATTTTTATAGACATGCATTTGCTAAATGTTCAGTATTACCCTGTATATTAGTGCATCTGTTAGAAAATCTACTAGTTTGTATCTCTGGGTTCTCTTTCTTTCCTAGCCAGTCTGAATATTAAACCAAATTACTTTCCAAGTGTGTTTTATCAGTAGTATTTTTTTCTGAAGCAAAAGTTAATGAGGAGTGAATTATAATGTTCCCAGGAGGCTTAACAATACCACAGTATTGTCATTTCTGCCCAGATTTTGCAGTTTATTCATGCAGTTCTCATTGAGAAAATTATAGTGTGGCTGCCAACATGCAGGGTGATCAGTACGAGCAGTGAAAAAGGGAGAGGAATTAGAATGGATTTGGGGATTGGGCAAATGGTATATGAAAGTTCGTATTTTGCCTCAAATATTTATCATGTTTTACAGATCATTGAAAACAGAACGAAAGAAACAAACGACGGAAATGAAATTACAAATATTGAACCAGCCTGACCTTTCTAATGTATATGTGTGGAAACACTATGAATTAAATTGAAATTGTTTTAAAGTAAAGATTCATTTATTCAGATCAATTCCTTGAAAAGTACTTTGAGAGAAGGTTTTCACAGACTCACAGAACATCAACCCTTGCTCTATCAGATTAGAATTTAGATGGAAAGGCAGTAACAAAAGGTTGCATATCTAGGGGTGTTTTACAGTATCTGCAAGCATTCACAGCCTGTTGCAGAATGAATGAAATGAATTCAAATCCTGATCCTGGCAGATGTTGGATTTTCCTCACAGCTTCAATACCTCTAAACTTCACAGTTAATGAATATGAGCAATAAGCCTGTATAAATCACTCCAATTCAGTGTGAATGGGAGATTTGAAGAGGGCGTGATCGAATTTGAGATTGCAATTTGAGATTTGGAGGCAAATCTGTTTGAGCCACTTGAATAATTAGGATTGAGATTAGAAAAAAGATTTTTCAATATTCTCTAAGGGGAAAGGATCAAGATGCCCACAGATGTTTATTGTTGACAGAATGAGATGAAAATAGCAGGCACAGTAGATTCTTTAACCCTGCCAGGTTTCAGCTGGATGGTACAATATATTTTTGAACTATTAGTATTGTACCTCTTTTAAGGCAGAGGCAGCTTCACACATGCTTAGTGAACAATGCAGCAAGTGCCCTCCTTCAGCTTAAAAAATTAACACTTTCAGAATTTTTTAAAAGGTAAATGCTTGCTTTCTCACTTGTTTTCTGGAGTGCCAACCTTGCCCAGTATGCTAAAAAATGCTTTGCTGCTTCTATCTCTGGATATCCCAGGGGTGCTGGGAAAATAGATATAGCAGGTTGGCCTTGCTGCTTTCTGGGAAGGATCCTTTCCTCCCTGGCGTGACTCGATTGTGTCCGAGTTGTGGTTTGTTGGCAACAGTTAGCAGAGGCAGCAAACAGGCTGACTCAGTGAGATACAATTCTATAGAGACGGGCAGTCCAGAAAGAGAGAGGTTGGCACAGAAAAACTTGTTTTAATATCCTTACCACTTTATTTTTAAAATCAATTAAAGGTAGGATATCTGTATTACCACGGTCCTCTTTCAGTTCTTATCAACAATTAAATTTGCCCAAATGATACAGAATCGAAACATTAGCTTTCAACCAACAATACATGCCAGACTGGCCAGCCCTGAGTCCATATTCAGAGTGCTGGGAATTGAGTTGAACTCCCAGTTGCATAGGCATAACTAGCATCAAAGTTTAATATTATATTAGCATAAGAGAGAGCAAAGTTAGGTCTTGAAGCTGACCACATTAAAGAAGCTAAGAGCCAAGAAAGTGAATGAAGCTCAAAGCAGTTTTTCCTTCCCAGTTCAAAAGAGCTCTGATAATCAGAATTGTTAGCAAGATAGTTGAACTCATAAGCTGCCAACTGATTCCTGTGTCAGAGAGTTCATCACACTACTTCACTATCTCAGAGTTATAAATCTGTAAAAATAAAGTGGCAACATTTTATATCATCAGTAACAACTTCAGAAGGAGCAAAAAGACCTTGTAGAATCTGTGAAGTGTTTTGCAAGGCTAACAAAATGCTTCACAGCCATCAAATTTGATTTGCTGCTTCAAAGTGGTTCCCTGCTTTGGTTCATGAATGATGTGATTATTTGACTGAAGCTTCATCTAATTAAAAACCAAGGCTTTGGACAGCATTGATGAGCAGACTTCCTTAATCTAATGCTTTCAGGTGTGCTGAGCTGTCCATTGCCAAACTTTCCAGCCTGCAAGATTCTACTGGCTGTGAATTCCAGAAGTTGCTATCCAAATATTTGGAAGACGTAAAGTTGGGAGAAGTTGTTAAAAGCTGGATACTAGAGCAATGCTACACAAATAGTATGATCAGATTTAGTCCACTTTGTGTTTAGATTACAATGCTTGAATTAATATTTGTATACTGGTAAATGCTGCTACTGTTTCAGTATGGCTATAATGGACATACTTTGTACAAATGTGATATTAAAAAACACTTATTTTAGTGTTTTAAATAAAACTGTTGGTAAATAGAGCTATAAGGGAGGAAAACCAATTAGGGATGTAATGAGGCTATCAGAATGGCAATTGATAGCTGAAGGAAATCTTGTAATTCATCAGCCAGGAATGTATTTTAAGTTATCCCACTTTAATTGTATCTAGGCCTGGCCTTTTCCTTTTCTTTCTGTTAATATTTGGTCTTTTTAGTAGGGTGTCCACTTGGAAAGAGTTCATAATGCAGTCCCTACTACAGAAGGAGCAGCCTGAATTATCAGTATTAATCCTTAATCCTTGGAAATATGGAGCCAAAACAAATTTCTGCCTTTAGTTTGAAAAATTGATGCCAGTCATTGTTCCTAACTACATAGCCCTATGCTTCTATAACATGTTGTGTGGATTACAGATACTAAGGCTTTTCTCTATGCAGGCAAAGGCTTATATGAGTGTATGAGGGCACTAATCTACTCTTAATGATAGTCGACTTGAAGCATTTTTATTGAATCTGTGTGATCCTGATCCACTATCTGCAGTACCTGAAGTTTTCTTTACTGTCTATTTGGAATAGTAGAACTTTCTTGCTTCTGAGACTCAGACCATGGGAAGTGAGTCACGTGATACAAAGTTTCTGGAAACATTGAAACAGTGAAAGGAGAAAAAGTGGTTCTGTGCGAGAGGATAGTGGGAGTATGGAAATTTTGAAATGTGCAACTTTTTAAAAGGAAACTTAAACTTTCCTACTTTAAGAAAATGAAATGCATTTGATGTTCTTTACAACTAAAAACATAACATGTTTATTTCTCAGGTGTTTGAGAGCTCAAGATCGTGAATTATCAACATGGTGGCCTTCGTATATTTTTAACTGTAAATTATATCAACTGTAGCTGGTGTGGCCATGGGAGTTGTGGTCCAAAACTCTCACTAATTGGTGGAAATTTCAATTTCGAATTTCAGAAACTTTCCATATAAGCTACAATTCCCTAATGTTCACATTGAAAAGTGGTACATACCCAAAGTATAATCTGTGATGTGGAATATTTTAATCTGATTTTTCTTTTGGCTTTAGAAAATTTATTTACTAACATATGCATCATATTATTTGTTGTGGTTTGCTGGATGGGTTTTCACATCACAGGAAAAGTTGTAGTGCATCACTGGTGCTTATCAGTTGTCTTCATAAAGATGTATTGATAAAATGGTTTACTTTTGTTGGAAGAAAACTAATGCATGCTAGCAAATTGGTAAATGAAACTATTTCCTTTATTTTTTCATTCTCTTTGCTTTCGTTCCACCAGCAGCAAGTGTTTTCCATATTACTCTGGAAAGCAGCACCACACCCTATTAATGCTAACATGTAGGAGTTGATCAGAGATAAAACACCTATCACAATTAGCATTAACACTGTATGGCCTGCAGATTTAATGTAATCCATAAAGATGAAATCTCTGGACAGTTCCCTTTGATTTACCTGTAATATGAAAGCAACAATGAATTTAAGGCAATACATAGAGTGCATACTAAAGGAGAAATCAAATACTATAACTTTTTAAAGGTTTATAAATATTGATTTATATTCTGCTAATAGGGGATACATCTTCTCAACAGCTTTTCCTATGGCAATTACAAACTTTCTTTTATCCTGTTTGGTGTGTGTGTGTGTGTGTGTATGTATGTATATATATGTCATAAATATTTAAACTGGGTAAAAAAAATAAATTTGGTATTTCAAGTGGAATTGCACATGTGAATTGAAAAAAGGAGATTATTTTAATTGTGTTAAAGATCTGAAGGAGAGCCAGTTTGGTGTAGTGGTTAAGTCATCAGGCTACAAACTGAGTTCTAGTCCCCCCACTTAGGCATGAAGCCAGCTGGGTGACAGTCACCCAGTCACCCTCTTTCAGCCCTAGGAAGTAGGCAATGACAAACCACTTCTGAAATCTTGCAAGAAAACTGCTGGGACTTGTCCAGGCAGTCACCAGGTGTCAACACTGAATCAAAGGCACAAAAAGATAAATAAAAAATCTGAAGATGCAGTTCTATACATACTTACCTGTAAATATGCCTCATTGAATTAAGGTTCATTTCTGAGAAGATTGCATTGTGAATAAAATTACTAAAGTCAGTAAAAAAATGCACTGTTAAAATAGATCTTTTCAATTTAAGAAATTGTGTGGTGAGTTCTATGGTTGCATGAAAATTTGAAATTGGATTTCCCATGTCCAAATTCAAGAGCATTACATCATATGCTCTTTTGCAGATTGCCATGAAAATGAAACACAGTGATCTTACAGTCTAAAGAGATTTGACCTTTCTTTCTCCCTTAGCACCAACTTCTTGTATTTAAGAAGCAGCTTCTGGTGGCTCTGTAGAGCAGGTATTTTGTGGAGACCTGGCATTTTGGCTCATAGTGTATATTTTCACTGTCCTAAATTGCAAATCAAGTCATTGAGAAACTTAGTGCAATCATCTTGTTTCAGAAGTTTCCCTTTTGGGGGGAGGGGGAAGTAAATGAAACAGCAGATATTTTCATAGTAGTCTCAGTTAATAACTGAAGAACAATGAGGAAGTAGATGTCAGGTTAAGATGTGGTAAGTTAATTTAAGTGATAAATGGAAATTACCTCTTCCTTTTTATTCTAAATGAAACCAGTCTAGTATAATCATAAGACACAAAAGTAAAGGCCCGGAAAAGACAGTCAATGTGAACTATATGGGCTTTTGTAAACAAATGCTAGGCTTTGTTACAGCGTCTGAAGAAAGTGTAAAATAAAATTGCCACCATTCCAGATTGCCCCTCTTATGAGGAACAACACATATTCTCTACTTGAATGGCCCTCAAAATGTCCTTGCAAGATTTTTCCTTGCAAGCTAAGAACACAAGTAATTGGGCTTCCCTGGATTACTGTAGCCAAGAATGCATTGTCCTTATTCCTTTTCCTGATTCATGTAGGTTTTATGAAAAAGTAAATAATTTGGTTCTGTGTTGTCTTCCAGATCTTAGAAAAATGAAATACTATCAAGAGGGATGGGATTGCTCTATTAAATCAAATGAGGCAGGTAGTGGAGGTTCAGATTCTGTTGCTTAGTCCCACTGAGGAAATTACAGTAGTATCACTCTTCTCACAGTTACCAATTTCAATTCTGTACATGTATGGAACATATATGTCCTCAGTTAATAACCAGGTCAACACTTGTTTTCATAAAAGCCACATATTAAATGGTTATTTGAAGGGTGTCATTTACCTTCCAGAAATTTTGAACTTTTATTGAAATATCTGGAATCTGAAATGTCATTTATCCAACTGATTTGTTTACTGTTAAAGCTTATCTGGAGTACTTGACTTTAATGATTTTTTTTTTAATTGAAAGGACACTTTGAGTTTTCCTTTCTTCTGTGATGGCTAGTAAAATGCTGTAGTAAGGTGGTTGTAGATGGGAACCAGTCCAGACTGCTACTCAGGGACTGAAATTGTGTATCTATTATCAAAGCAGAATAGAAATACTCCTGCCACATAATAGTATGTCTAGGAGATATGATCAGCCTGGTCTTCAACCTGACATAGTACATTTGCAGGGAATTTCCGTCTTTTAAGTAGAGGAACATTTAAATATCAAATGTATCTCTTCCCCAGAACTACCTGTACTGCTCAAGAAAATGTTATTACTTGATTCCACTGCATGTATGATCACTTGAGAGACCAGAAGACTGGCATCTATGAATAATACATAATGTTATATTAACATACTTATGGCATTCCATTTCATTTTTTTAAAAAAAAATTACTGTTTTTTGGAACAAAGATGGTTTTAACATGCTTTCTTGGAAAGAGGGACAGCCCTAAATTAAAATGCTTCCTATAACATATAATGTCAAGTTTTGTTTGACATGTCATAGAACTATCTTGTGTGACTTGTGTGTTGTGCCAAAGAGAAACCCTCTTTGAAATCAGTAAATGATACTTCAGTAAATTAAACTGGAATTACAGAAAGTTCACAAACCTGAGCTGAAATTGCTATAAAATATTCTATGGAAGTTTTCAACAGTAAAAATATTTTTTTAGGAAATGTGTAATTGTAAGTACATATTCTAGATAAAAATTTCTAAAGGTTTATTTTTAAAGGAGGAGTGTTGAATAAATAGCCCCAGTCTAAGGAGAGCCACATTGAAATCCAGTTAAAACAGTGGAAGAGAGTTGCAATTAACTCAAGTCTTATTAATATAATGGTTCTTAATGTAATTAAGATTTTGATGAAAATGTTTTAGTTCCTGCATTGCCAGTGCAGGAAAACCATTGCAAACTTGCAAAATTACCTTGTCAAAAGAATAAAATCTATTGTGAATAAAATCTATAGTTAAAAATAGCCGTATGTGTAGATGTGGCCTAATGTTAAATTACTAGTGACAAAGCTATTAAGGATCTCATTTGGCTTCTATTTTAACAGAATTACTCTGGCCTGAAAATGTCCCTATTTCCTATAGCATACCCATGATTTCATAGATATAAACTGCAAAATATTATTTAAGCAATTATTCACATTTGTTTACCTGTGAATGACTCCTGACCCATGCCCACTTTGTTTCATTGCATCCTGTAGTTTTATTTTTTAGAAAGAAAGAAAAGAAAAAAAAAAGAAAGGAAGGAACAAAGAAAGAAAGAAAGAAAGAAAAAGAGAAAAACTCCTACCTGCTATTGGAAGCTGTTTCCACTCAGACACGAGTAGTTTAGCAAAGCAGCCACAGACTTCCTTTTGTTACGTTTTATGGAAATCAACAAAAGTGCTCAGCGTGTAGGTTCTTTTCTGTCTCTCTTCTCTGAGAAAGAGGATCATAAACACAAACAAGGTTCTCAGTGGCCCAGAAGTTGCTGGAATTGGTCTGTGCTCCTGGCATCCTTTCAGCAGAAGATAGGCAAAGAAAGCCAGTCCTATAAAATCCCAAGATCTTTTATATAAGTCATGAAGGTGACTCATCCTCTTCTTTGCAGGGGTTCCCCTACTTCTTTTCTTCTTAGAATCTAATGCTCAGGTTTTTTTCAGTGGCGTTATAAAATTTCCATGTATGTTAAAATACACTGTACTTTCTGTAGGAAACATGGTCTGAATGTATGAAATAACTATTTGCATTTATGATTATTTAAGTTTTCTATTTTCAGTTGTAGGAATGGGCCAGATCTATTACTGAGCCCTGTCTAGCTTATCATTGTGAAACACTCTTGTCAAGTCATAGTAAATCCTCCTCTGGCCCTCCAGTAACACAGAAGAAGTTGTTAAGTTTAATCTGACAATGCAGTTGAAATTATAATGTGTGCAAATGTATCTAAAGGACTGTTTTTGTTCTTTATAATGGTCAGAGAAAACAATATTAAACTGATATTTAATATTGGATTTTGCCAGATGGTCTTTTTTTTTTTTTTGTCCTATCATATATGCGGTGCCTATAAACATTGTTTTGGCTCAAATTTTGTTGATTGTATTTGCAGTAAAAGATGTCCATTGCTGTGACCTGATAAATGAAGTGGTTGTATTACAGATATACTCCGAACATCGTTGGATCACTGAAGGGGTCAGTAGCCCCAATGAAAAAACAAAAACAAATGTGATGCTTAGTCATTAATCCCGATCAGTTGCTTCTGTGCCACTTTATCGCTCACCTGGAATATCTGCATATGCATGCAGACCGCAGTTGCCCCTAGCTCATTAAAATATTGGCGGGAGAGAACTTTACCAGTTTGTCTTCTGTAAAAGGGTTCTTTGTGATTGCAGTTGTTTTGTAAATAAAGAAGCCCATCCCATGGTAAGACTTTTGCTGGAAGTCTCCAGAACTTGTTTTCATAATTCTAAATGTGGCCTCTGGCCCAAAAAGGCTAACTTAAAGTTTTGATTGTATTCATCCATTCATTTTTATAACAACTGCATGTGATATTTTTATTGAGCTCTCTGCTATGCTCCAAAGTTCCTCTCTACTTCATATTGAAAACTGCCAATTCAGATTCAAAACCTGGGTCACCTTGCAATTATTTATACTGAATTCTATTTGCCATTTTAAGCCTTATTCATTCAGTTTGGAGATTTTTTAAAAAAGCCTTTTGCAATTCCACTTTATTTTATCATTCAGAATAATATGTCATCTACAAACTTGGCCATTTTGTTGCTGATCTCTAACTCAGGATCTTTTATATACAAGTTTAAAAGTCCTGGCTCAAGTAAATATTTTCATTAGATCCAAATTTGCACATTCCTTCATTATGAAAATGAAAGTCTGTTTGTTCTTGTAGATTAGTTAACTGGTTCTCTTATAGATTGGTAACTGGTTAACAATTAGGGAGCCAGTCTGTAAAAATATCTGCCCTCTTACCTTGTACCTGCCGAGTTTGTTCAGAAGTCTTTGGTAGGCAAGAATAACATGTGAATTTGGAGAATCAATTGAGTATAGGGATTTCAATTCTCCTGCAAGACTTGGATTCTGTAGGACTGAATACTAGCTCAAGAAAATTATCAGGTAGGAGTGCAGCTATGATCATTACTGTTAAGGGACGCTTCTCTTCCAATGTTAATTCAAGCTTTGTTGGGAAGGATAAAATAGGTCAGGACGTTCCTCCCTGTGTCTCCAAAAGTTGTCTTTGGCTCTCATTTTGGTAAAATGTACATTAAAGCAAAAAAAGATAAATTGTACAGTCAGGTTTAGTCTAACTTGGCTCTTAACTGTGCAGCTATCTGGATTCTAACTAGCCTTCCTCATATGTTAAGCAGTATCATTTATAATTCTAATATTATGATTCATAATATTACAATTATGAAGTCTATGATTTGCAATTATAATTGCAAAAATTGTATAAACCTCAATGATTTTAATTCTGGTTCCTACATAGCAGAGTCTTAGCTGGATTGAATTAGTGGAAGGGTTAATTCTTTGAATGAATATATCTGCGCACATGGGAAGGAAACTGAACACAGATTTCCTGTAATTTTTAGAAGCTTGGCTATATTTGGCACATAATAGGTAACAGTGTAGGCAAGAAAGAGAAGCTTGATAATATGCATATTTGAAGTGAATCATGTAGGTGGGGAGACTTTAGAAACTACTTAAATTTGTTCATGTTTTCAAGCCAATCTCTGTTCCCTGATCACTAGATGAAGAAAAGTACAGGGGATTTTAAATTATTAAATACAATCTAGGGTTTTTTACCTTCTTCCCAGAAATTATCATTAGCAAATTGTGCTGGACATTTTTTTAAACAAAGAAATTGCCCCATCTTCCACATAAATTGCTATATTATTGCTCTTAGTGGTTTTTATTATAATGAAATCCCCATTTACTTTTAAATCTACTATCAACATTTTCTATAATAAATAAAACCTACTCATTCATTAATTGTCCTGTACTGAAAGTTTGAATTGAATATAAGTAAAGATAAATTGTGATAAAATCCTCAGGAAGAAACAGTACAGGGTATAACTAAAAGTATGTTGTTACGTTCTATGAAGCATGTATACATAAAAATGAGATATGAGGTATATAGAGAATTCTACTCTATATCACATTGGATTGTTTTAGAAAATAAGTTGAGGTATTCAATAAATAAATACTTATTTTATAAATACAGAGTAGCCACATTTTCTTACATCAAAGTTTATACATGCAATTTTAATAAATATTTTTGCATTTATTATACCCCTTCCTCATTGCTCAGGAAGAAAAATGAAATGCTGAAGTTAATATTACATGATTTGTGAAAATATTTGAAAAATGGAGGATAGATGGGATGATGTCTTTGTGCTGGTCCCCAGTGGTCATCTAGTTAGTTTTGGGCCCCATCTAACTGGGGCCCCATCTAACTAGCTCTTGTATTGCTTTACTACATTCCAAAATACGTAATGCTGCATGTGCTCCCTCCCTCATTTTTGTTCTCCTTACGTAAATAATTGTATCCTCTCCTACTTTCTTAAGGAAGTGCATTATACCACAGAACATTATGAAACATTAACTTATTTCTTAGAATTATTGATATGTTTATTCTTAAAATCAGCTGTTAAAAATATACTAGATACGATTAATAGAAAACAATATATAGTGTGTGTGTGTGTGTGTGTACATTCTTTTGATTCTGCCTTGCATTTGCTCAAGTTTCTTCTAAGGTGAAAGAGACTTGTTTTTTTCAGAGTGCTTCAGAATTTCTTCACATTTTCACTGTATATGTTTCCATTCTGTTGGATGGATGAAAACAGTTTCTGCTTGTGCTATTACACATCTTTCCATCACTGAAGCCTCACTCTGAATTTCCCATTCTGAAATAGCCCCATGGGACGAGTTCCCTCATTATGTCTTTCTTTGGACATAATTTTAACATAAGGACCCAAGGAAGGTCAGATGGCTGGAAATATATTTGCCAGTGAAGGGCAAGCCATTCATGTACACTCCACATCCACTTGTAATTAAAGATGTAACACACAAGTAGTATCACAATTTCATTGGAATTCTTTTCTCTGATGAAAGAAATCTAAAAAGCAAATGATATTTTACCAAATGTAATATGAACTGGTAGAAGAAGAAGAAAAATAAAGATTTTTTCAGTTTGTGGCCAACTATTATTTCAAGCTTCTTTTCACAGCTGTCATTGCCAAACCACATACCCTCCCATGCTATATGTGCATTTCTTACCATAAGCCTAAGGATTCCACACAAAGGCTTAATCTGTTGTATAATTCTATCAACGTATGACAGTATTTAATTATGACTGGAAAAAGTACAATTTGGAGTGTGTGCCACTAGGTACTACTAGTGACCTTATGACCTTAGTAAAATGATTATTTCTGGCTATATTTGGGCAGCTACAGGGTTCAAGCTAATGTTTTAATAAGGTCCTGAATGGTTCTTGGAAGTGCGGGTATCAGTCACTTCTGACTTATATGTTTGATTGTCTTTAATGTTAATGCCTTTTTTCGGCAGATTGCATGTGTGTTGGGACATGGAACGCATGGGAAAGACAGAGGGATGTTAATGGTGTCGCCCTTTGTTCAACTGGTATCTTCACTGTAAGGGTGGAAGCAAGAGCACCAGTAAACAGTGAGGTAGCTGGTGTGACTGTGTTAGCTACCATTGTGCTCCTGAACTTCCTAGTGCATTAATCAAGGTTGTAATGGTATTGTATACAGATTTTCCTTGCCCCATCTGTAGACAAAAACTATACGGGGCAGCTCTGTGTTTGATGGTCTAGCAGAGCTGAGGCTGGCCAGTTCCAATATGATTTAAAGATAAGGAGGTCCTAAGTCAAAGAGCATTTCCTAGGGCCTTGAATTTGTCCATTAGAGGATTATTTAAGAAGGTACACAAATCATTGGGAAAAATCTTTCCCACCAAGATGGATGTATTATATTTAACTTAAAAGTACATAAATATTTTTTCTGTATGCATTACTAACTGTGCATTGATAATGTATTCACAGAAGCATGGACATCCTCCGTCACGCACTCAATGAATCTATGAAGGTAAATAGAAATAGCGTTTGCACTATGAGGTGTTCGGTAGTGGCCCAGCTGAACCGTTCAATTGACATGTTTAAGATCATGCTTTTCCCAGTTGAAAATAATAATAAGAATAATGATGTTAAGCTGTTTAAGACTGTTTAAGCATGCCTGTGATCATATATAGTTACTTGCTTGCCTTGGGCTTTCAGTATAGGTTATCAATTTTGCAGACTAGCTCTAGAACTTTCTGTGAAGACAAGCAGAAAAAAAAATCTCCTGATTTTAGTGCCTGTCAGTATTAAAGATATAAGTGGCAATGAAGTGGGACTATAAAAAAAAACTCTAAAGCCTTGCCTTATCACTGAAGGGGGAGAAAGGATAGTAAAAACAAATAGACAAAAATAATGCTGAACTTGTCACAGTGAGTAAAGACTAAAGGGAAAAAGAGCCCAGCAGGATAGCTTGTTTTATTGGGAAGATTGATTTATTTGATGACTGGACATTATATAGAGAGAGACTTGAACAACATTTTGAGGCAAATGAGAAAAAAATCCCTGTTTCACTAAGACTTATGGGAGACAAAACATACAGCTTATTGAGAAGCTTAATTGCCTCACAAAAATCCTAGCAGTTCAGCTTTTCAGAACTAGTAGCAGTGATACAGGAACATGTGGATGCCAAAACTGTTATTGATTATAGTTTTTCAAGTTTCATAAGCACAGATTATAGTTTTTCAAGTTTCATAAGCACAGATAAAAAGGAGAGTCCATTGCAAGAACACAGCTGAACTTAGGAGGATGTCTCAATATTGCAAATTTAACAAAGGACTTCATGAGGCATTGGAAGACTCACTAGTCTGTGGAATTTTAAAAGAAAACATAAGAGAGACAGACTGAACATTTGAGCATGGAAACAACTACTAGAGCTGCATTTAGGAATAAAAAAATATAATTAAATTTCTAGAAGGCCCATTTGGTCTAGTGGTTAAGGTAGAAACCAGGAGACTGAGAGTTCTAGTCCCGCCTTAGGCATGAAAGCCGGCTGAGTGACCCAGTCACTCTCTCTCAGCCCAATTCACCTCACAGGGTTATTGTTGTGGAGAAATAGGAGGAGGAAGGAGTATGAGGTATGTCTGCCGCCTTGAATTGACCAAAATATATATAAAAAGGTGGGATTAAAAATATAATAATAATAATAATAACCACCACCACCACCACGAAGAGGGAAAGGTCAAAATGAATTGTGCTATCATTGTGGCACTGCACACAAACTCAGTGCAGATTTAAGGATGAAATATGTTTGCCACCTTGAGTTATTTATAAAAGTAATAAAAGTGGGGAAAAAAATCTAAAAAAATGTAGTAAGGTGGAACATATCCAGACAACCAGTCACTCAGGTAAAAGCAAACAATTTTCTAAAGATACATAAACAAGCCGTTGCTTTGAAAAGTGTGCAATATTGCATGCCGCTGATGAAAATGAAACAGATTACTAACTTGGAAATCTGTAGCAAAAGGTAAAATGAGACCAAGAGTAGTGATCACACTAGAAGTGAATGACAAAATCAGATCAATGCTATTGGTTGTTGGTTCTGCTAATCATATCACAGCATAAACTTGAACAGTACTTCAAAAACACTAAACTATAGCCATCAGAAATACAATTAAAATTTATACTGGACAAAATGTTTCCATTGGAAAGATACCTGTAACTGTAAAATAACCTGTAAGATGTGTTGGACTTATGTGTTGTGAAAGGACAAGGTGGAGTCACACTGCTGCTAAATTGGAATTGCATCAACAGCTTGCGCTTTACCCTTCTTCTCATGGAGACTACCACAAGTAAGCTGGAAAGTACAGCATCTGTAGTCAAATATGGCATTGGTACATTCAAATTGATCAAAAGTAAACAAGTGTCACAGGAAAGCCATGTGAAAGTCCAGGTTCATATGCTATATACAAAAAGAACCTGAACTGGATTGGAGGGAAGCTGAGGAAATTCTTCAAAATGTTGTTTGGATGGGCTGCACCTGGGGTTTTATAGCTAAATGGAATGAAGGATTCTATGAGGATCTGTGGTGATTTTGAAGTTACCACTGACCCACAATTACAAGCTGAGTAGTACTCCTTGCTGTTCATTTTGGGTCACCTCGCTGGGGTTTAAGCAAAATAGTCCAAGCAGCGGTTTATTTACAGATTGAAAGGGAGAAAGATTCTAAGGTATTCCTTATCATAAATGCACATAAAAGATATATTATTATAACACACTTTGCTTTGGTGTAGCATTTGCTTTGGCAGAACTATAGGCCAAATGCTACAAGGCTTTCCAGGCATTCCAGGAATCGTATGCTATTTAAATGATATCATTGTCACCATAAAAATTAATGGGGTGCATATGCAAAATCTCAGACAACATTGTAAAAATTGGTGGACTTTGAACACAGCACAGCAAATGTGAGTTTTTGGAACCTGGTATTACATATTGTGATTACTCCACTGATGCACAAGTATACAGAGGTAGTTCAGGCAATTATGAATGATGCCCCAAGGCCAAAAGAACTATCAGAGCTATGATTTTTGTTTTTTAGAATCCATTGTTTTTTATAGTAGGTTTGTACCAAATTTAGCCACTCTTGAATATTTTATTATAGTGGGGAGAACATGTCAGTGGACAAAACAAACTTTTACAGAAGATGATGGCATCAGATATGGTACTCACTTATTAAAACCTGCAATTACCAGTGAAATTGGTTGTGATGATTCACCGCATGGAATTGGTGTAGTTATGTCACATACCATGAAAGACAACATCCTTTGCAGTATGGTCTTTCACAGCTGTGCCCCACCCCCAAAACAAAACAAATCAAAAACCAGTAGGGAAATGCTGAGTTTGGTTTGGGGCGTTAAATGTTCCAAGGATATTTGTATGGAAGGGAATTTACTGTCCTTACTGATAATAAAACTTCAATTCACAAAAAGGAATTCTGCTTGCAGCTTCTTGAATATAGCTTTTGGCTTTATTCTTTCTCAACTTTTTGACCCTGGAGGAACCTTGAAATACTTTTCAGGCCTTGGGGAACCCCTGCATGTTCAGGTTCAAATATAGGCCAGAGATTACAAAATTGTATTTGTTTCATGTGGAGGCCTGTACATATGCCTACACATGAAACAAATACAAGAATTTTGTAACTTCTGGCCTATATTTGAACCTGAATCTGCAGGGGTTCCCCAAGGCCTGAAAAATATTTCAAGGTTGCTCCAGGGTCAAAAAGTTGAGAAAGGCTGCTCTAAAGAATAAAGCCAAATGTTTAACAGTGTTCTTAAACTAAAAATAAAGAATGAAACTTACCTCTTTAATGTGAAGTTGCCTGAATTTGAAATAACTTTTTAAATAAATTGTAATCTTCCAGGGAACCCTTAGTTACCTCTCGCAGAACCCTATGTTGAGTATCTGCTTTCAGGGATAAAGGATACAATGTTTTATTCTTTATTTTTTATATATAATTTTAGGTCTTTCCGTCTCAGCTGAAATTATTCAAACAGAGACCAGGAGAGACTCAGCAACATCTCAAGTCTATGAAACTACCAGCATGTTCAGCATAAACAGAAAAAAAAAACCTCAGTTTAGGTGGTTTTATTAACACTATGATCAGTCTACAGTTGACAGAGGTTATATTATGTAGGGAGTGAGAGTCACCATAGCATCTAAGCTGAGAGCTCTGGTGTTGGATAGGCTACATCAGGGTTCCTCAACCTTGGCAACTCTAAGCTGTGTGGACTTCAAATCCCAGCAAAGCTGGCTGGGGAATTCTGGGAGTTGAAGTCGCAAAGCTTAGAGTTGCCAAGGTTGAGGAACCCTGGGCTATATGGTTGGACACCACAGAGTGGTAAATATGAAAGCACTTGCCCCCCATCTCCACCCCAGCTTATGTTGCCAATATCTCCAAAAGATGCCCCAAACAGCACCACTTTCATCCATGGGAATGGCCTGCCTTGCCATGGCAAAATAATTCATATAGACTTTGCAGACTATTTTTAGTTGTGATGGATACCTATTCAGCACACCCAGAATTGTTTCCAATGGCTTCAGCAACACAACACAGGCAGAGGTGTATTGAGAGAATTCTTTGTGAGTTGTTCTGGTGTCCCAGAACAATTGTGAATGATAATTAATCACAGTTTGTAGCTGAACAGTTTCATATACTTCTGAAAAAGAATGGCATTGGGCATATGTGCTTTATTTTTGGTATTTGTATTGTGTGTTTTATCCTGCTATTATATCCAGATTCTATATCTGGAATCCTTTGGGAATCCTTTGGGATGGGGTAGGACATAAATGTTGAAAAATAAACATTCAGCACTGCATGACCCAGTTACCAAGAAATTTGCTGAAAAGCTTTTTTGAAATCTCACTTGTATTTCACATTTCAGCAAAGCAAGCAAGGGAAAAACCTAAGTCCTGACTCTAGTGACACAACAAATGGCTTTTAAATCAAATAACTTCTGAATTAATTGTGCCATAAGAATGCCCTTTTAATGATCACTGTTTCTTTTGTACAACGTCTAAAATGTGTAAAATAAAAAAAGCCATGTAAGTTGGGAAATCCCCCGTTGTCTTTCTGGATCCTAGAACATAAATCACATTTTCATTTCTGATGAACATTAGTAAAGCTGCAGCAGGAATAGAGACAAAATGAAAGTGAAACTATTGGGCTTGGCATGCCAGTACTTTTTGAACAGCTTAGGTGTTAGTGAGAAACCAACTCAGAATTGAAGTAGGACTTGCAAACATTTTCATATCAGAATCTCTGGAGTGAATGGAAAACTCCACATGAGATCAAATGATACTAAATGTGGTTATTACAGATTGGCACACTGACTTCCAGAATTTAGTTGTTGAAACGTATGGTATCACATTATCCTCCCCTTAAGATTGTTTAAAAATTGACTACTAGTAGTATTTAGATTATGTATTATTTAGAAATAGGCAGTGTGGCTCCAGCAAATTGTCCCCTTTCTAACTACTTTTTTCCCCTCTATCTCAAAGCAGGAAAGTTTATTAAAACATGAAGGCATCCAAAGTAGCAGAAATGCAAACTGTTCTAGCTATCCAGTTTATTTCTTTTCTATGATGGTAACAGTCAGGATATTGCAGGCCAAAAATGTTTTGGAAGCAAGTGAAAATTAGATAATAATTTTATATTATTAAAATGCAAACCAACAAATTTCTTCCCCAACACTGTTTTAATAAAAGGCAAAATACATTACCATGTGACAAATCTCTTTTCTTTTGGGTTTTTGGATAATTTTCTTTTCATATATTCATCTACAACTACTTGTCTACACCCAAGACTGATCTAAAGAGAATGATATCATCTATATATCTATTTTTATTGTAAACCGCCCAGAGTCCCTTTTGGGAGATGGGCGGTGATAAATTTGATTAATAAATAAATAAATAAATAAATATACATTAGAAAATGGAAATTTTCCTTATTTGGAAGCAGCACTATTTTTAATCAGTCATGTGATCATGTTTTCTTTTTCATGCTTATGTAAATATATTTAAACATTTAACCATGTCTTTTACTTGATGGGCAAGATGACATTATCTGAGGCAATCAAAAAGCAAGACAAATCAGAGACATTGCTACCATGGTGTCAGATTTGTATTGTGGACCAAAGTTCTATATTTTGCATTTTGGGATGTCACTTTTCCAAGCTCAGATTGATAACATGTTAGCACAAAGGCTAAATGTGATTAAGACTAGGGCATGCATAAATCAGCCTGCTTAACAATATCCATACAAAATGACTCCTCATCAGAGCTCCCTTTATTCAGTGCCTGTATTTGAAAAAGATTTCTAAGCATATTCAGGTGAACATGCATAGAAGCTGCTGTCTAAATGGAAATTCAGCCTTCTCAGATTTTCAGTTAAAATGAAACTTCTAAAATATTCAGCTAAATGAATATCCTTACAAACTGTTTTCAAATCTTAAATACATAAAGAGCTGGTGTCTAAGTAGGTGTGTTGTGGTGGGTTTTGCATATGTCTTTCTCATCCATTACTCCTTTAGCCTATGTGTATTCAGCAAACTAGGGTTATTCATTTAGCCCAAACTCCAGCAAAAATTTCTGTTTTCCAAAAATATCTTAAACCAACAAATAACATCTCTTGGATGTTAAATTTATGAAGGAATATGGAGAAGAAACAAACATAACTGCTACTAATCTGGCTTCAGTGATGTACAATAATTTTTCTTGGTGGTTATGTTGGTTGTATCAGACTCAGAGAATTATCCTTGGATTTGGAACTGGAGGTTATCTTGATTTTAATGTCCTGCATTACAAATGTGAAAGTATGGTTTGGCACCCCAGGTTAAATTAATTAGCAATGCTGGCTTTATACCTTAAATTTAGAACTCTTGCATAAATACAGTAGCTCTCACAAAGTTAGCTTACAGAGGATTTCATTCTTTGTTTTTTATTGAAGAAGACAGTATGGCACAAAAAGTTTTCCAATCTGCATCCAGTTCTTTCTTATCTCAGTTTTTCCTGGTTCTTAAATTACTGGCTGTTATTAGCACATGTACATTTCATGGAAATATGTATTCTATACCACTGTTGGGGGTAAAATTAGAATAAACATTTTAAATTAAAAGAAATACAGTACATTTATTTTTATTTTTATTTTATTTATTTGTTTAATGTATATCACCGCCCATCTCCCCCAATGGGGGACTCTGGGCAGTTTACAATAAAAGATAATAAAAATGTATAAACCTAAAATTACAATCTAGGAATATAAATAGAACAATAGATATAAAACCCAAGAGGAGCTGGAATCCCAATCAGTAGGGGGTGCTATGGTGCCAACCATCCCCAGGTGGATCTGTTAGATGGGATCTCTTTCCCATCCCAAGCAAGGCAGCAGAACCAGGTCTTCAAATTCTTCCGGAAGGCCAGGAGTGAGGAAACCCATCTCAATTCCGGGGGCAAGATGTTCCAAAGGCATCACGGCAGAGAAGGCACACCTCCTGGACCCCGCTAGATGGAATTCCTTTACTGATGGGGCCAGTAGCATGCCCTCTCTGCCCGACCAGGTGGGCGGTCAGATCATGTCCACTTCCTCAGGCCCAACAAGATCAAACCGTTCCCAGATAACAGGGTAAGTACACTTCCTTGGTATCTCCCCAGACTCTGGGCAGACATTTCACCATTAACAAGGAAGATAGTGACTTGGTGAAATGCCTTGAATCCTTTAAACCCACAGAGAAACTAACTATGAATGACATTTCTACCTTTTTATGGTTCTTTATTTGGAAAAAGGATTTGGAATATATTTTCAAACAGACCGTGCCTTAATGCAGTTGGGTCTGAAGATAACAGGTGTATACCATTGGTAGAGTTCTCAACAAGCATAGCCATCATCAAGCTGGCTGGAAATTCTGCAGACTTGTCCCAATACTTCTATAGGGTTTTAGGCTGAATGATGGAAGATTTTTTTTTTCCTGATTTCAGGCCACAACTAGGGCCTGTGTCACCCAGGGCAAACATGGATTCTGCCCCCCCAACACTCATTTTGGCACCCCCAGTGCTCATTTTGGTGCCCCCCCAGCATGGTGCCCGGGGCACATGCCCCACTGCCCCCCCCCAAGTTGCGGCCCTGCATGATTTGTAAATAGCAACATTTTTTTTTAGTTTCTCCGTCTTTTCACAAATATGATTGATCTATCACTAATAATAAATTTTATATTTTTTGTGCCTTCAAGTCAGTGTTGACTCCTGGTGACTGCCTGGACAAATTCCTGCAGTTTTCTTGGCAAGATTTCAGAAGTAGTTTCTCATTGCCTCCTTCCTAGGGCTGAGAGAGCATGACTGGCCCAAAGTCACTCAGCTGGGACTAGAACTCATGGTCTCCCAGTTTCTAGCCGGATGCCTTAACCACTACACTAAATTGGCTCTCTGATTACTCTTTAGTAATAATAAATTACTAAAATCATAATTCCAGGTTTTGTAGCTTTATGAGTATATATCTGTTGTCTATCTTTTCCTGTGGATGGGTAACAGTAATATCCAGATTCAGCATCAAATAAGATATTGATTTTCCTATAATCCAGAGAAACCTCTATAACCATCATCATTTTCAACTCTTCTGTGAAAATCTGAAAGAAGAATGGGGTTACGTGGATTGTCCTTGCTCCTGACTTTCACATATTTATTGACAGACTAAAGTAAAGGTGTATGTTTGGACATATGACATAGCTCGTTGGCACATAAATACCTTCAACTTGGCACATATCCTTCTGATTGTGAGCCTTGAAAAGACAGAGTTCCTGATGGTGTGGTGCTGAAGAGTTTCATATATGTGCCCTTACTCTTGTGTTAAAAAATCAGGAGTAAATGGCTCCTGTGACTAAGATCAAAAGTCTGTGAGGATGTTAACATTTACTCATTTCAGAAATGTGTGATAAACAGGAATAAGTAAGTTTAGAATATCTGATCAACTTCTGATCAAGCATCTTGCTTGACTAGCAAAACTAAATTTATGTATCGGTTTATACAGACTAACATGAATGTCATTTGCAATGAAAATTCATTTGAAATACCTTGGATCAAATGATATATACATATACATATACATATACATATACATATACATATACATATACATATACATATACATATACATATACATATACATATTTGTGTTCATTCATATGCACTTTTCCTTAGTACTTCTGACCTTTTCAAATGTCTGGGTTAATTAAGAATGAATGTAGAGGCATCAGGCTTTCCTAGTCCATAGTGCACTTTTTGTTAGGATCAGGATGGATGCAATAATAGGTACCCAAAGCTCAGTGTTTCAATAGTCAGGATGAATTAATCCCAGAATATCAGTAATCCGTAATTTGTAATACCTGTAAGATGGACCACACTAAAATCAATACCATACTGAACTATCTAAAAACTTTTAGAGCATAGAAGAAGGATGAAGGTGTCAGTATCCATCTGCAGATGAAGTAAAATCTAATAGAAATGATAAAGAAGTAGACCATCTTGGATGATACTTAGTGATTCATAAAGATACTGATACATTTTAAAATTTACGTTTTTAATATTATGGGTCCTGTTAACTCAGCATTACTCCTGATATCAACTCACCCAACGTCAGTGACAACCTCACTTTAACTTGCTATTCCTAATGCTTGTAAGTAGTTTAACTATTGGATGTGCATCCATCCATCCATCCATCTGAAGTGCTCTATGCTTCAAAAAAATCCTAACACTGCATACTACTGGTTTAGTATGACATGCAAAGACAGACTGTGCAGACTGTGCACAGTGCAGACTGAGGCTTACAACTGATTTGTGTGATGGAGAATCTGCAGGACTGCCTTCTCCGAGTATCATCTGCCTATCTGATAAAATCTAGTAGAGATTACATTTCCCCTATATCATACATTGCCGCCTACAGAGACCTTTTCAGTAGTCAAGGCTCTGGAATAATATTCTCCAGAGATTCAGATGTTTTAGAAAGTCTGTGAAGACATGGCTGTTTCACCAAACCTTGGGAGCAGGACTGCTATGATGATCCTTCAGGATGAGTAATTATTTTAATTTTTTTCCCAAAAGTTCAAATAAGAATTTGTCTCTAAAAGGAAGGAATCCAAAAAAGGTTCTTGAGTTAGTCTTTTGCAATAAAAAATGTAAGTATAGTGTCTTATTAAAAAGTAACAGTTAAACTGTGACAGCAGTGTTTTATCAACTCAGCCCACTGTACATCTGGTGCATAAAAGCTTAAGCCACATTAAATCTGTTAATCTTCATAGAGACACAAGACTGCCATTTTTTCTTCTGAGATAGCCTTCTCCAGTCTGCTACATTCTAGGAACTTTTCTTTCAAGGAATGTATGAAGTCAGGATTAATACCATACCCCTGTGTCTTTACAAGCAGGGGGAATTCACCTTTGGTTTAGCTGAAACACTAGATAAAATGCTGCAAAAATAATGTTGCAGCATTTTCTTTGGACCTGTTGGAGTGGTGGTAGTTTCCTATAGGTTGGAGTCCCTGCCTCTTGGCTCCTCATAGTTCACATGCCTCCAGAAGTCAAGGTGCCATTGCACCTTGCTGCTATCCTCTTGCTTCTAATTGAGGCAGCTTTGCCATCCATGCTCACAATGGCTAAAGGGAGCACTGGGCTACTCAGAGAGTTTACTTAGCAGCACAAAGAGGACATTCATAAGGTAGCCCAAAGGTGACCTTGAACATTTGGAAAGAAAGGATTGAAAATAACTGGTTTGTATGTGCCCTAGCTGCATTGCATTGTTACTCTCATCATCCTCTGCTAGAATGATAGCTGAAAGAACTTAAACACACACAGAAAGTTGGGAAAGTTATTTTAATGAAAGCTTTTATACTGGAATTAAGTTGCATGCAATGCATCTGAAATCCCATAACTTTTACAAGAGAAACAAGCTATGTACTCATGATGTCTGTGAGTAGCATACTAATTTCTTCTATCTTGATTGGTGTTTTTTTTTAAGTAGAGAAGAATAAAAGTAGTGCATGATTAATCTCTGGAAAAAAAGTTATTTCAGAGATTATTCACACATAAAATTCCCTTTTATCAAAAGCATTTAACAGTTTTGTTTTTACTCATTATAAATGCAATTTTGCTTAGTTCAAATGAGTATTTTGAGTGCCAAAATAAATCTCTTGCCACCAATATGTACAGAAATTAAAATAATAGTTTCTCTTTCCCCATCCCTCTTTTTATTTTCTCCTTTATGAACAACCTCAATTTTACTCTCAATTTAAAAAAAAAGTCTGTGTATCCTCGAAGTGTATTGGTTCAGGATTTCTACATTTGCTTATTTATGCCTGTATCTTGATAGCTGTGGTTCACTTGAGCTTCTCATACTTAGATATAAATTCCTGTCAGATTCATGGGCTGTCTAGTGCCAAAACTGTGTGGTAGTAATTCTATAGGTTCTAGGTAGAAGTCTTTCTAAGTCTTTAATGGCTGTGCCAGAAAAGTGCATCTGCAAAGTGTATGCACTAACACTGAGCTATGTTTTTCCCCAAATTTAATCCACTTACCCTGAGACTTCTTCATAATCTAATAAATCACAGCTGAATGCATGCACTTTGTTTGGCTTCGATGATCACACTGATTTTCATAGATTTACTTAGGGAATGGTGGGTACTTTTACACATCAGGCTTACATCTTTTCTGATATACCCAAGGCATATTTGGCTGCTTTGTGCATTCACTCTCAACTAAATTCTTTCTGTATAAATAGAAAGAATAAGATAGTTTCAGAAAATGTTTTATAGAGCCACTAAGAAGCTTAGTTATGAATTTCAGCCTAATCCAATTTATCCAAAATAAAATGGAACCAAATACCTTTCCCTGTAACTGTAGGATTGTATACACACACACATACATACATTACATACTGGCCCCAAAGGGGCAGATATTGCACCACAACACAACACAACACAACACAACACAACACAACACAACACAACACAAGCAGTGAGATCCTGTGGGGGTGTTCTGTTGACTTTAGGAGAGTGAGGATTTAAATTTTTTACCTTTAAATATAAGAAAGCAATATTTTAAAAAAAAAATTGGGAAAAATCCTTACATCTTGCTGCCATTTCAAAACAGCTTGGCAATATTTTTAAAGAGAATGCCTCATGAGGATGACACTATGGCATAATGCACATGTAAGGCAGTGCATGCTTTCTAAATGATTTAATAGAAGGCGTTCAGACACTGGTCAAGTAGGTCACTTCTACTATTTATTAAAGGAGCCTGAGACTTTTAAACTCCTTTATGAGATTAAAAAAAAATATGTGGGTACTGTAAGAGATGCTTTAATGAGTTGATTTGTTAAAGCAGTCACATCTTTTTTTCAGGCTCAGGTGGAAGCCTAAAAATAATGAGCTACTTTATTGAGTAGCAGAGAGGTGCTGTACTCATGTGAAGTTCAAAGCACTTCTGAATAATTTTTGAAGCTTGCACAGCCCTAATGTTGTGTATTGGTCCCAATCCATCTCAAAAGCTGCGACAGAATAAGACTTCTTGGGACATACTCCATGCAGGTGGCATTACATGAGGTAGACAGTGGGGGAGCATCTTATTTGCTTGGGTGCCCGTCCAGCAGGTGTACCTCTGGACTTCTGATTCTTTCAGAACCTCACTTGCTATAGAACTCTATAGTCTACCAAGGGCAGAAGGGAAAGCAGAGCTAATTTCTGCAGTTCCTCACTTGATGCTAGTCATACTGTGATTAAAATGTGAACAGACTCGCAAAATTTATGGGAGAGCAATGCAATTAAAGTGTAAGATGTTCTTCATAATGGCCTGATTCAGACATAATAGGAAACAATGATTTCAGTCTACACCAAGGAGGGACACTGTGTAACTTTCAAGATGTTACTGAATTACAATATTTCATATTCTTCACCAATGAGTGTATTGGGTAGACTGATGGTAATTGCTTTTCAATAGTGAATGATGGATCATGCGTTACCCACTGTGTTACCCACTCCTTCCTTACATAACGAATCCTGCATAAGCTTTGGGCTTACCTTCTCCTCTTTATTCTCTTGTAGCAATAGGGATATTGAGGCAAGCGGTGTGTGGAGATATGTACGGATATATGTATTCACTCATGTACTTCCTAACTTTCCCACAGTAGCTCAAGGTGATGTACGTGATTCTCCTTCCTCCAATTTTTCTGACAACAAGCACCATATGGGATAGTCCAGCTGAAAAAAATGATAGCCAGTGAGGTGTTATGGTTGGGGGTGGATTTGAACCTGGCTTTCCCCAGTCCTAGCTCAGTACTTCAACCACTGCAGTACACTGGATTCTGAAACTAAAATTTGGTTTGTTTTAGCATCCAAGCCTGCACCCTGAGATTTGTTTAAACTCTAATTTGGAGGTTCAGATTAGGGTTTTAGATGTTGGTTAGTTCATGAGTGAAAAAAAATGGTTTCTGAATTAAGCAAATGAAGAGTAATTTGAGGGTAGAAAAAAATGGGAGAACAAAAAGATGTAATTCAGAATATGTAGAAAACTAAATGATCATAGTAATGTTCCAAGGACTTTTTAAAAACAGAATTAATGTACAGTACAGTTAAAATAATTGTAAGAGCTTTATTTATACCTTACAGGTAGCAGTAAGTTAATCCAAAGAATATACTTCTACAAGTTTAATGTGGCCAAACCTCTCTTGATAACTTGGTTCAGAATTTGACCTTGCAAGTCTGTTTCCCCCAAACAAGTTGAAAATAACTTATTTCTCTTGATTCAAGTTCAAATCTAAATTTTGGTCTCCATCTCACTCCTTATTTTGTCATTGTCAGTTCTATCTTTCATATCCTTAACTAGCATCTCTCTCAGTGTCAGACAGAATTCTCTAGAGAAGTCACTCTTCTTTATCTCCTTTTCTTCTCAAACGAAATTGTCCATGATATCAGGGGACCTCTGAAATATAATTTCCCCCAGCAACCTTTCTTTTTTTAATAGGGATGTCAAATGGCCTGAAAACTACTAGAAACCCTCAGACTAGAAGGGTTTTGCTGAGTTTTCTTATTTGGTTCCTGCTTCCAGCTTTAACGTAATCATTGTTTTGGGAATCTTGACTTGCTGATATGATCTTCAGATATTTCAGCCTGGCATCCTCCAGATGTGTCAGGATTGCAACTGCCAGAATTCTCAGCCAACATGCTAGCATTCTGGAGATCAATGTGTCAGTACAACTGGAAGGTCGCTACTAGACAAGGCTGGGCTGAAATAGCTGAACATAGCTGGATATTTATGCATGCTATTTATGATGCTACTATTGTTAATTTTTAGCTATTAGTACAAATAGTAATTTTATTTTGGAATTACCTTCACACTAACAAAATCTGCACAGATTATGAGTGCATTTGCAAATGATGCAGTTAATAAGATTCTAGCTTAGATCCAAATAGGAATCAGTGCTAGCCTAAACAGACTATAATAAACAGCTGCAGAGATTCTAGGAAAAAGAAAATCTTGTAGTGTATAGCTGTTTCTAAGATTCAAATGTCTGAGAAAAGTACATAAGAAAGATGTGCCTTTCTTTTTCACAAACTGTTGTTGTTGTTGTTGTTGTTGTTGTTGCTGTTGAATTCAGCTACAAAATGAATGATAAGGTATATATAATTAAAAAGAAGCAGTAAAGACTTGAGCTGAACTTGACTCCTGGTGAATTACATGGACACATCCATATAATGATTCTGACAACAGTGTTGCCAATGTTTTCCTGTCAACTAATAAACAATTGTTTGCCTTTGCTTTCTTTTTAATTTTTTTTAATCAACTCTCCTAATTTACAGACCTGGGATTTCCTGGTAATTTCCCACTTGAGTAATAATCAGGTCAAACTCTGCTTAGCTATTTCTTCTGAATTCTTAATCATATTTGCACCTGATCCTATCCAAATTGAAAAGCTTCTGTTGATTATTATGGTCCTGGATTATGCTACAGTCTTAATGAAGGTAATGATTGACATTCAAATGAGTAAATTGTTGCAAATTCAAGATTTCATTTAGCATGAAGTTTTTAAATTGTGTACCTATTTATCTGTGCAGAAGACTCTTAGATCTGTACAGTAAAACAGTTTTCACACTAGTCTTCTTTTCTTTGGAATTTCCATCTTTTCTTCACCTTTTAAAAATCAATAATCCAGATGATGCCACTATCAAATTCTTGTATTGCAGTGACTTTAAGTCTTGTGTGGTGTTGTGGTATGTTTCTAGACTTCATTTCTTGGATGGCACCATCATCATGGAAGCATAAATACAGTTGTGGGATCAGACCATGTGTAAAATATGATTTTGGAAATGGAAATTTGATTTAATTGAAAACATATATTGTAGATGTGTGGTTTATGTAGCCTTCTTTATCTTTTTCTAAATGCATTCTTATTTATTTGGAGAGAAAGTATAATAATTATAGGCTATGTCATATACAGTAAGTCAATTAAAATATTTTTATGATAGAGCTATAACATAATATGGCAGTAGAAAAGTGAACAGCTTTCTTAATTAATTAATTTGTTATAATATTCACAAGGTATGCTATTCAAAATATGAAGAGGATCATTCAGTGAAACTAAAGCAATGTAAGATCCAAAATAGGAAATGTCCTTAACACAGTATACATTTTGTGGAATCAGCCATCATGATGTGTAGAATGGTTACCAAGATAGGTAACTCTAAAAGCTACCAGATTTAGGGAGAATAAATCTATCAAGGCCATCCAGTCTCAGAAGCAGCGTGCCTTTCAAAAATACCTGAGGTGATTACATTTTTGGTCCTGTTGGAAGGCTTTCCACAGTGGTCATCAAGCACAGTATAGAAGCACTGTGATTGGTCACTGTACAATCAGAATGTTTGACTGGAAAAATAGGTTGCTTTTAGATTTTTTCTCCCATTGTTTCTTTTCTATTTTCATTTCTTCTGAGAATCTTGATGAAAGTTCTCATAAAATATTGTAATTAATCCCCTCCTCACAATTTGAGATATTTGACTGTTATAACTAATTATAAGTAATTGCAATGTTCCTTGCAGTTTTTCAAAATCTTTGTTCTCCTGCAAAAGATATCTCTGTTTTCTATCTTACCTTCAGGTGCTTGATTTTAAATTTTCTTGGTAGTGTCTTGAAGTGATCAAAACTGCTCTTGCTACTTATAAATGTAAGTTTCTTGCTATTATATAATTTTACTGTATCTGGCCTTAGGGCTGCAATAAATGTGTTGTGGTTGCTATTGCTGCTGTGGTTTATTTTTCTTTCATAGCTTGCATAATTCTACAGGCTTCCTGATTTCCCAATCTGAACACACACATATATACATACCATAGGAAATACCAGGAGACTGCAGATGGCTGGAGTGTGATTGTACAATGAAGGGAACATACTGTATACCCAAAGGTCTTGACCATCTTGTAACCTTTTTATATTATTATTATAATATAATTACTTGTCTATTCTATTACAAAAACTGCCTAAAGCCCAAGTGGATTAAGGTTGTGTATAAATAAATAAATTAATAAATGCCCAAACATTTATTTTCCATCCATGAGAATTTCATCATAATTATCTTCTTATCTGACAGAAATTTCAAACACAAATTCTCCTTCATCAAAATGAAAACTAGAAGAAAAAAATGCAGGTAATTTTTCTGCACAATATTGTGACTTTATTGGTTCCCCTGGCTCACAAGTTTATGATACAGCTGGTAATAATGGCTGAAGCCCTACAAGGTTTATTATTTTGTGGTTGTTTGCAATGATCACATTAATCAGCCCCTCCCCTTCTTTAGCGTAAAACATCAGTCCAAAACTAGTTCTCCATTTCATTGTTTTATTTTTGTAAACCAGTCCCACTTTCCCCTTAAGGTTTCAAGTTGGGAATTAAGGTTTGAGTTAAAATTGTGTGAGGTTAAAGGGGGCAATACTGAAATGCAACATGAAGGAAGATGAAGAAAATCATTGGACAAATGTATTTTTTTTAATTAAAAATTTTAAACTGCCCAATAGCTGTAGCTCTCTGGTGGTTTACAATAGAACTTGTCATGTACCCATATGGAGGGAGAAAAGTGATACAGACTATTATCTATTTCTTAGATTGAACAGAAAAAAAAAAGATATTTATATAATGAAAAATAACTTGTGGCAATAGTCATTGTCAATAGTATAATGTCATGACAAGTTATATTTCTTGGATTTTTCCAAACTACTTTTCATATAATCCTCTAGGATTATAACTTCTCATGGACCCTCTAATGAAATGGATGCTTGCCCATAAAAGTTTATACTAACAGTGGGTCATTGAGCTACTGCTGAACTTCGCCAACCTAATTAGAACATCCAGTGAAGAGAAGTTGAATCCCACAATATTCAGAGGGCCACAAACTGTCCATAACTATTTTAGCAACATAATATCTTTGGTACCACAAAAGTGTTAGAATTGTGTTGGATTTGAGTAGCATATGTGAAGATAGATAGATAGATAGATAGATAGATAGAAAGAAAGAAAGAAAGAAAGAAAGAAAGAAAGAAAGAAAGAAAGAAAGAAAAGCTTCTGAGATGTTTCTCTTTGGATATTTCCATTAAATGTCCAAGTAAGGCAAACACTACGCTCTTTGGCAGATGGATTTCCTGGACTCATTGCCAAGACAGGAAACAACAACAGTTTTCCAAGGTGTGATACCCTCTCTCCTTCCTCTTCCTCAAGAGATGGGAAAAGGTCAGATCTCCCTGATAAGGGAAGCAGAGCCAGAAGGGGATGAGAATAAAGCTTCTGGGGACTCTATTCCCTTTATAATCCCTACTAGATTTCCTTCTTATTCCTTAGGGAAAGCGTAAGTTGGGATTCCATTTTACATGCAGCTTTTTGGTGATTGTGAGCCACATTTAATAGTTTTGTGGTACCCAGAGGATGGGTTGTGGAAATAAGGGGCAGGGCTAGGATTTCAGGGACTTTTTCCTCAGTTATTGGAGAGAGTTTTTTTTTTTAAAGCAATGCTGAGCCTGAATTAGGACATACACTTAAGTTTTTGTGTATTTCCTGCTTACTGAAAACTGAGTTGTCACATTGCCTGGTAAAATTCACTAAGATTAAAGTTATCAGGTACAATATCAACATGTTTCTGTCTCATAACACAAGGAACCTGGGGCGTTCCCATTACTGTATATACTTTGATGTTTTGTTGACTGAGTTGCATAGCAATAGCAATCTTGAGACAAGATGTGGAGGGTGGGGGTAAGATTGGAGCTGATAGAATGTGCAAATATGAGAAGGAAATTAAACAAAATTGAGTGACTATTTAATAAAAAATACAATTATTAATAAAAAGAATAATACATTTCAGCAATGGAACATTTGGAAGGCATTGAATGTTCTCAAGATTTCTGGAGTGCCCAGTTATAGAAAACTAAGCTGATGATTACAAGCATTCTCAGTACCAAGGAAAAGTAATATGGTAGCCTCTGGCATCTTCTTGATGGCTGCCAGGTTTCATGACCAGCCTAGCTCTAATTCTTCATTCTTTTAGATAAAAAAAAATTAAATGGAAGGCTGGCATGGGGCAAAACAAAGTGTCAGCCTTGAGGATTTTGAAGGATACATTGAGGCTTTTTGCTGTTTATTCATTTAGTCGCTTCCGACTCTTCGTGACTTCATGGACCAGCCCATGCGAGAGCTTCCTGTCAGTCGTCAACACCCCCAGCTTCCCCAGGGACGAGTCTGTCACCTCTAGAATATCATCCATCCACCTTGCCCTTGGTCGACCCCTCTTCCTTTTGCCTTCCACTCTCCCTAGCATCAGCATCTTCTCCAGGGTGTCCTGTCTTCTCATTATGTGACCAAAGTATTTCAGTTTTGCCTTGAATATCATTCCCTCAAGTGAGCAGTCTGGCTTTATTTCCTGGAGGATGGACTGGTTTGATCTTGCAGTCCAAGGCACTCTCAGAATTTTCCTCCAACACCACAGTTCAAAAGCATCTGTCTTCCTTCTCTCAGCCTTCCTTATGGTCCAGCTCTCACAGCCATATGTTGCTACAGGGAACACCATTGCTTTAACTATGCGGACCTTTGTTGTCAGCGTGATGTCTCTGCTCTTAATTATTTTATTGAGATTTGTCATTGCTCTTCTCCCAAGGATTAAGCGTCTTCTGATTTCCTGACTGCAGTCAGCATCTGCAGTAATCTTTGCACCTAGAAATACAAAGTCTTTCACTGCTTCTACATTTTCTCCCTCTATTTGCCAGTTATCAATCAAGCTGGTTGCCATAATCTTGTTTTTTTTTTTTTTTGACGTTTAGCTGGAGGCCAGCTTTTGCACTTCCTTCTTTCACCTTCATCATAAGGCTCCTCAGTTCCTCTTCACTTTCAGCCATCAAAGTGGTATCATCTGCATATCTGAGATTGTTAATGTTTCTTCCAGTGATTTTAACTCCAGCCTTGGATTCCTCAAGTCCAGCATGTCGCATGATGTGTTCTGCGTACAAGTTGAATAGGTAGGGTGAGAGTATACAGCCCTGTCGTACTCCTTTCCCAATCTTAAACCAGTCCGTTGTTCCGTGGTCTGTTCTTACTGTTGCTACTTGGTCGTTATACAGATTCTTCAGGAGGCAGACAAGATGACTTGATATCCCCATACCCCATATTCCCATACTGCTAAGAACTTGCCACAATTTGTTATTGTCCACACAGTCAAAGGCTTTAGAATAGTCAATAAAACAGAAATAGATGTTTTTCTGAAACTCCCTGGCTTTTTCCATTATCTATCGGATATTGGCAATTTGGTCCCTAGTTCCTCTGCCTTTTCTAAACCCAGCTTGTACATCTGGCAATTCTCACTCCATGAATTGCTGAAATCTACCTTGCAGGATCTCGAGCATTACCTTACTGGCATGTGAAATGAGTGCCAGTATACTGACATATCTCTGGTTGTACTGATCCATTTAGTTTTCACGGCAAGAATACTGGGGTGGGTTGCCATTACCTTCCCCAGGGATCCCATTTAGTCTGACCTCTCTGTCATGACCTTCCCGTCTTGGGTGGCCCTTCATGGTTTAGCTCATGGCATCATTGAGGTGCTCAAGCTCCAGCACCACAACAAGGTAACGATCCTTTGCTGAAGACATTGAGACTTTACTTAGGCCTTATATGCATTCTTGAAAATGAAAATAATAAGTTACTGCATTTCAGCTCTTTTTCTGGAAGCATGCCCATTTGTTCAGAAAAAAAAAAAAGACAGACTGGGGCAGTAGAGCATTCTGGAAAATAAGTGAGGGTAGCAGAGTTTTACAGTATAGTTTGTCTACCAGTAAATGAATATTTTACTGGACTTTTAAGGAATTCCCATCCATGAAATAGCCATCACTGCCACTGTCTGATTTGGCTGCCCTCCCTCTTTGACAGCCATTTTATGAAAAAGTATGTGTGACGGCCCTCAAAATTTTAACTGTATCTACTGGTTAAGAAAGGTTACCCTATGACTACTAATAGCTGTAAAAGTTTTCAGACATCATTCCAATAACAAGATACAGTATATATTCACTAAGTTACAGTTTGTGACTAAAAACTTAACTCATATGGTCATTATCTGTAAGCATTTTAAGCATTTTAAGCATTTTAATTTTCTTTTTCTTTTAAATTTTGCTAATACACAGTTTATTTATATCATGTATGTATTTGTTTATTTATATTGTGTGGAAAAAATACATACAGCTTTAGAAAGTATACAGTTTTTTCCCCATTGCAGTATATTTTTCCTAGAGCTTCTGAAATTCCTAGATGGCAGATAACTTTTTCAGGAAGAAGATAAAGTCATACCGATCTGGATAAAATACTCTATAGGCATTTCTCTATAATGTTTTTAAGGCCATTAAGAACAAGGTCAAAAATCTATTGTAGCAAAGCTTTAATGAAATCCCCTTTTCCTGGCATGTAGATCCATGTCTATACATTGTCTTGCAGCTATTAATAAAAACTGTGGATGTTTTGCTTCACAAATATTTAGTCTTTGCACTGAATATACAAGAAGTCTCAGTTGTGGTATTGTTTGTTATGTATTTTATTATCAGTCTTATCACCATAAGGAATTCTAATCAAAATTTCAGTTTAATGGTATCAAACTACTTTAAATGAGAGAACATTGCTTCATCCTTAAAATCATCTCCAACATGAAATTGAATAACTTTCTGTCATATGAGAAAGTACAGTCATGTTGAGATACCATCTATGGAATATTTTAAGCATGTCTTGTACTTTTGCTGATGACAGAAATAAGTCTTTCCACCCACAAAGTGAAAAAGACATATTTTCCTCAATTTTATTCTGAAAGTCCCTTTCCTGTACTATCTTTAACCCTTAATTGTCCACTTCAGAGTCTAGTAGCACTCTATATAATCTTACAGTAACACCGTTTGATAAGAAAATACCATTTGCTTAAAAAATGTTAAATGTTGATGAACTTCAGCTTTCAATTAAAAATTTTAAAATGTTAAAACTTAAAAACAGCAAACCCAAATTTATCACATGCAGAAAGTACAGTGGTGAAAAAATTAGGAAAAGTCCCAGCTGAATATAGTCTTCCTAAAATGTTTACAGGCAAACACCTTTGGATATGGTATTTTTGGAAAGAAAAGAAAGGAAAAGAAAAGAAAAGAAAGGAAAAGAAAAGAAAAGAAAAGAAAAGAAAAGAAAAGAAAAGAAACACAGGTAAGATTGTACATGGTTCATATAAAATTCATATACTCTTAAGAAGTACATTCAAAGGGAAACTATTTATATTCAATAGACAACAGTATGATAAATGTGCAACTGACAGCAGTCAGATTCCATTTCTGTAAATGCATTTGCTCTTTTTTTTTGGCAAATATTTATGACTGCAAACCAAATCTGCTGTAGTTGTCTTCATTGATGCTATTGGAATCAAAGATGTATAAAAGGATATGCTTTCAGATAGGAGGACTATAAAGAACATGTGTTGTTTAGGAAGAAGAAGAAGATTGCCTCATATTTTAAAAGAATGCATTATGGCAGAAAATTATTCCTTAAATTTGATCGTTGTTGAAAGAAACTGGGCATCCTTTAGGAATAATTTCTGAAAAGCCACAAGATGGCAATAGCATCACATGCCACTTTGAAACTTCTGGATTTCATATACAGTATATTGTCTTTCCATTTTGTTTTCTATTTTAACTGTACTAGGTGTTTTCACAGTAATTCCATAGCAGCCACTTTTTAAAGTTAATATTGTCCACAGAAGTAAAGGTAATAATGACATTCTGAAATATATAGATGAGGCAGACTTATCTTAAAAAACACATTATTTAGTGATTAGATTTTTCATTTACAATATTGTGTTTTAATAGCAGTATCATTTTAGTAGTATTTTACAATACAAATTCTGTAATATTCTATAAAGGTGAAGATTAAAAACCAATCACAGTAATTAAATTTATACTTTGATTACCACATGAACATTCCACCTCATCTAAATTATGCTGCACATACATTGAAATTCAAATGTGTACAGGCTTAAGGAGGTGAAATAATTGTATGTATGAACATGGACTTATCAAATCTATGGCAGCTCAATCCTAAAGATTTGTGCTAGTTTAATTATCTGCACGATTGGCTTGATGCCATGTTTTCTGATCTTGCATTGCTCAGTTGATTTACAAAAATGCATATTGGCTTTTAAATCACATCTAGTAAGATTTAACAGCTAGCATGTTTGTGAGCCCACTGGCAGAAAGCTATGTTCTGTTCTGTATGTACTTTGTGTAGCACACTGCCATGGCTGATAGCTGCACACTAAAATTCTCTTAAAATCCTTTTAAAATTAATTTGCTCACTCCAGGTTTGTTTGGTTTTGTGGACAGAGATTCCTTAATAGTCTTACTAACAGCCTTTGGATGATCCCTCAGGAAAATTCAGCAAAATACGTTTTATTTAATAAGTTAAATGTCAGATCTAGGTAGTATCAAGAGAGCTTAAATTCTAAATAAAATATCATCCAGAAGTGTTCCATTTTTTAACATGCTAGTATTGCTAAAAATAGAGTGGTTTCTTAGGACAACTCATTATCTGTGTAAGCCTCTTTCTCTCTCTTTGTGACAAACAGTAAAAACAAAGCAAAATAAAAAATAAAAAATAAAAAATCCTAACCTAGAAATATTCTTTGGTTTTACAATAAATATTTCAATTTATGCCTTTTAAACTCCTATGCTGTGTATGAAAAGATAGTTTAGCCAAACTATTATGTAGAATATTGCTGTAGCAGAATGATATTATGGATGTGCAAAACCTATTCCAGAATAAAAATTTCTGGAGAAGTCTGGAATATTCTTTTTCCTCCAAGAATATGCCAATCTGGTTGTTCTAGTGGAGTGGTCTAGGCATTTTCCCCAACGTTAATCCTGTAAACTAGAATCTATTCATGGTATTCATAACTTCTCTCCCTCCCTCCCCCCCCGCCTCTCCTTTTATACCTTTTCTTCTCCTTCTTGTTTTCCTTTTCTTCTAGTTTTATTTTATCCATACATCTTTTCTGGAATGTGAAGAGGACAGGGAAAGCCAGCTCTTGAGAAATGGATTGCTGGAGTCCACTGGAGTTGGGTGGCCAATAAATTTTACTACTACTACTACTACTACTACTACTAATATAGTAGACATTGCAATACCTGGAGACAGCAGAATAGAAGAGAAAGAATGGAAGAAAATCAAAAAATATAAAGACCCTCAAATAGATATAGAACGACTGTGGCAAAATAAAGCAAAGATAGTACCAACAGTAATAGGTGCCTTGGGTGCAATTCCAAACACTTGAACACCACTGGCTTTGACAAAATCACCATCAGTCAATTGCAAAAGACAGCTTTACTTGGAACAACATACATCCTGTGACAATTCCTTTAATATTATTAAATAACAACATCTGCCTATCCCAGGTCCTTGGGAAGGACTCGATGGGTAGACAAAAATAAATCCAGTCTAAACATATGGCTGACTGTGTGATCAACCATAATAATAATAATTACTGTTCTCCTACATGGTTCCATTTCATGCTTCCTATTCTCTATGCAAGCATCATATGCATGGGAATACAGCACACTTGTTAGGCCTCCAACCACACTAATTATCACAATTCATGTTCTTTTATAACATTTTAAGCAAGTTTTAAAAGAATTCTCAATAAATAAATAAACAAACAAACAAACAAATAAATAAGTGATTTACAACCTATGTAAACAAATACTGCTATATTTAAAAATCACATACAGGTTTTATTTTCTTCTAAAAGGGGGAAAGTATCTGCCATAATTTAATATGAATTATTTTTCTGTTTGAAACTTTCCTGACAGCTGACTCTTCTCATCTTCTAAAATTCTCTTTAATGCTATGTGAGATGCTAAAATATATACTTACTCAATGAAATCTTAATTTGCTTTTGCTTTTCAAAGAAAACTGGCCTATCAAAGGTTTTTAGATTTTCAGAGACTTTCTTATTGTACATCAAGACATCTACCCATACAGGAGATGTACTAAATTCAAAATTTTGCTGTTCCTGATATGGAGATGCTAGATAGCCATTATAAGTAGCCATTAATAGATACTGTCATGGAAAATGAAATAATCAGATGTTATTGTATTCACATCACAGGATATATATTTCTCAATACCAAATGCTGGAAAACTTGAGCAAGAAGATACTATTGTATTTACGCCATGCCTTTTCAGAGGTACCTTCTTTGCTTGGGTGAGAATAGAATGCTGGATATGTTGGTATGACAGGCAGACACTGGTTACTGAATTAACAAGTGTTTTGGGTTCAGACTTTAAACTGAACCAAAAGCTAAGTAGGCTGGGTTGTCACAACCTGCTAAGCCAGCAATAACAGCAGCAACAAAATCCTAACCAAAGTTAACATTAATCAGACTTAGCATATTGTGCAAATGCATCTGCAAGGTCTTTTTATATTTTGCAGTTTCATTGTACAGAAATAAGGGGAAAAAGAAATAAAAACGAACAAAAGGAAAGGAAAGGAAAAAGACAAACAACTTTGCCCACAGGGAATAATAATGATCAGTCTTTCTGTTACATCGATAAAGAGCCAGTTCATAAGCAGAGTGAAGACATTCATTCAAGTTTGTAAATCCATGATGGCATCATAAAGTAGTAATCTTTTTTGCTCTGCCCCGTGCTTGATAAATCCATGTTCTTTGCATAATGATACATTCCAATTTTGGGTCAATAATTCAAAATCATACATATTCAGATAAAAGCAAACCAAATTTTCAGACAATCACCATATTTTTGTGCTAGAAAATTGTGTAATTTAATGATGTTCTGTGTGAAGAACAGTTTCCTTTTACTTCCTTTTGAATTTCCCACATTCTAATTAATTGGACTAATTTAAGTTCTAGTGTGACCAGAAAACAAAAGCACTCTGTATCATATTTTTCTCTCCCATCTATAATTTGAAAAACTTCTATCACATCCCTTCTTACTTACCATTTTATAAACCAGAAGAGCCACAAACTTTGTAGCCTTTCCTGATATAATATGCACTGGAGGTTCTAGAAGAATAGGATATGGTGCTCCCCTGTTTGCTTTTCCATGGCCATTGATCATTGTTACAGTGCTTCTTGTACATTTATGTTATCTCACATAGTTTTGGCCAAATATCTAAAACCATTAGCAGCTTATGAAAATTTTGGTCAACACTGGAGTAGGGGATAAGCATGCAAATAGTTATTATACTCTGGCTTTGCTAGTGATGAACCATGAGAATAAGTGGAATTGCACAAGTGATGCTGTAGCAGCTGGATTTTCATCCAATCTATGTGCATTTTTTGCAACATGCATAAAACGTTCCATATATATGAACGGCATATATGGACTTGTGATTGCATGGACAGACTTTTAGTAAGAGAAGTCCAGTCTAAGAACCAGTAACTAATCAAAGTAAGCATGTACTTTACAGAAGATCATTGACAGCAGACATTTATACCTGTACAAAATAAATAGGTTTTGATTTCAGCTGAACTATACAGTATCCCAACAGTCTCAGACAGGAGGGCCAATGGTAAAATATAGAGTATGAAGACACACTGACAAATTCTGGTCTATAGTATGTCTATAGGTGCTTAAAAGAGGTCTATTTCTAGCATGCATTGAAACTTTTGTGTATGTCATCAATACATCAACTTGGACAAAGTGCACTGCATTTGTATTATCATCTCTATAACAGAATAATTATATGAAGATTTTAAAAATAATTGCAAAAAAACAAAAACAAAACAAACCAACAATCACAACAGGAAATACTGTACAAATGTAATACAAAATCTGTAATTTATATTCCAATTTTTAGACAACAGAACAATAACATAGGCTAATTTATTTGGTTCAAGGTTCTGGAATAGTCTGCTATATTGTTAACCTTATATTTATATATTTTGACAAATTTGACAAATAAATAAATAAAATATTTATATATGTTGTATGGGATAGGGGCATTTTGGTGCTTACAGCTACATCTGACAGTGTTTGAGGCAACAATGGTGAGTAGTGATGCAAAATGCATGGCACCATGTCATGAACAAAGCTGGCATTTCCAGTATATAATATAGACTATGATGCTTGTGCCTTTCTCACCATAAAATGGTGGGAAATTTTATCTCCAACATTTGGCATTTACTTTCAGTGGTGTGGTCAGAATTGAACTTAGGGCTGCAAAAAAGAGATCTTGAGTTCTCTGTGCTGCCTGTCTTCTGTATTGCACTTCTTCACACACCAGCAGATGAGGAATTATATATCTGGAAAGAATTTCTGGGCACATATAAAAATTTTACCCAAGGAAAAAAACCTGGGTGAACTTTTTTCCCTGGCATGCTAGTTTCTAGAGACAGAAACTCTCTGCAGCTTTTTTTGCCCCTTGGGCTGGAGGTAGTAATAAAACTTATGGTTTGTATTTACCCACAGTCTAACAGAAACACTATCATTAGATCCTACTGAATTCATAAGCATAGCATGTGAAGTGGAGCTTAGCATTCCACAGAATATATTATAATATAGTTTTCTACAGTTTATTTCCAATGCTAGTCTTGGCAGACAAAACCATTATGATAGGAAAGGATGCATTGTAAAAGCCACAAAATAAGCCTGATGAGAAACTAATTTCATTTTGGTTTTCTTTGTGTGTGGAGTAGTATTTATGTAGATTGTCTCTTTAAAAGGCCATAATGTTAATTTAACCAAGATTTCCACCGTCCTACATTATACTTTCTCCCTTTGTTGGAATTGTATTGGAGACTTAATAGATATTTTAATTTAATGGCAATATTGAGCTAATTGAAAATGGTACCTTGGAATGCTGATGCAGCAGATATATTTCTGGTAACAACAATTACACAGAAACTGAGGCAAACAAATCATAAAAAATTAGATATGTAGAGAGAAATAAAAAGTGGGGTTGATGAGGTAGAAAGAAGTAATACAAATGGCAAAAATGTACTTCTCTGGTTTACTTTTAATCAAATTCTGAACTCCAATACTATATGAATTAATCTCAGAGTTACTACTATTCACTGACAATTCCCAAACAAACAGTATCCGTTTCCCCATTTATCTTAATAATATTTAAGCAAACTGCTACCACCAAAGTTTTATGAATTATTTGTGTTTATCCTACTGTGTAAGGGAAAGAAAAGCACTCAGTGACTTTTGCTGGAGAGTTACAGACTACATCAAAGGCCAAGTTCTATCTTAAAGAAAAAATGCAACGTTTATTTTCATCATGAGTACAAGCTGACCAGTTAATAACTATTTCAAGTATGAATGAATGCATTTGTAGATATGGCTGCATTCTGGAGGGGATCATATCAAACATCCTCTGGCTAATGACTGAAGGCTGTTCCCAAGATAAGTCTTTCTCAGTGTGATGCTTTCCAGATAACTGGCTTTTAATATCCAACATCCTGGCTATGCAGTTGTAGATGCAGATGAAATTAAGGATGATTCTATGTGATCCTATTTTCTTGGTTGGTCTACTTCTTGATGACGTTAAGTTGTCATTCTCTTTTGTAAAGGTAGAGGATTGTTTACTCCAAAAGTGTGATGGAATCTGAAGAATTCTTGAATGTTCTGGAGAATGTCCACTTAATTTGGCTAGTACTCCCATGGAATTCCTAGTCTCACTATATTCCAGTATTACAGAAGGAATGGATTGCTGACAGAATCCTCCTTTCTTGCACTATAAAACCCAACCACAAGTAGGTCTCTAATTTACTTGAGAGTTATAAGCAGAAGTATATCTAAGAGAGAGGTGAGATATGAATTACATTCTATTGCCTACTTTGTGGCAGTACTGATAGCAAAGTGGTTACAGATCTTGGTCTGCATTACATCCTTGAAGAGCCACTGGCAGATATTTTTCTGGTGGCAAACAAATTGTTAAATCAGTCTTTAAATAGGATATACAAAATCCATCATTCCTTTATTTCTTGTCTGCATGGGGTTTCTTGTTATCCACTCAGAGTCTTTATAATTGGAGTTGCATACAAGATGGAGTATACATATTTCTTAAAATATTTCACTGAATGGATTAGATTTACAGTGTAGTGTTTTTCTTCAGCAATGATAATGGCATAGATGTCTGCAGGGGAGAAAGGGAAGAGAGACAAATGATGCAACATACATTATGACATCATAGTGCAAAGCATATGACTTCCAACATTGGGACAAAAGTATGAAAGGCAGATGGTCATGCCATGATGTTGCAATGTTTATTGTTATTTTCTCACCATCATGAATCACAAGCCCAGGCATCTAACATATGAACAGAATGTGGAAATATCTGTAAGCAGATTGTGGCTGTGTTACCTTTTCGCTGTTACCACAGTCTCCTTTTGGAGAGCAAATAGAAATGCCTTGGAATTAATAAGAAATAAGTAAACCCTGGCCAGGATCCTGTGAGCCCAGAACATTACATATACTATCTTCATTTTATTAGCCATTAGCCTCTATTAGCAACTGTACTCAATTGTCACATGATAGGTAGCCATTTTGTTCACAGAAGGCAGGTTATGAGAATGTCCTATCAAGTACCAGATCATGACTGAGAGGGCTACTACAATGGTGTCACAGGTAGATGAGCAACATATGTCCAATTGAGTTCCTTAGTTCAACTATATGTTTGTAATAATTTTATGTTGCAAATAGATTCAACAATCTTGCATGGGAATTCAACAGGCAAATGTGATCAGTAATTGTGGTTCCATATCAATTGTGAACAAACTGTAATTAAAGACATACACAAAGTAGGTATACTATACACAAATGGCCAAATGCATAATCAGTGATAATATGTTCCCAGATGAGCTCCATTTAAGGCTGAATTCAAAACCTATTGCTAAAAATTTAACTATATGAAATCAACACATGCTGTATATGTAAACTTGAATTCATACTTACCAATACTTAATATTGCTTTCTACCACTTATTTATTATCTTTACTGTCTTGTTGTAGCAAGAAGATGCTCTTAATCGGAAACCTAAGGAAACCATGGAAAGTTTTACATTGTTTTGAGCATGATTGAAATCTTTTGGGTAAATTTTATTCCATACTGCTTTCAAGAGGGGATGTTATGCATCTGTAGATAAATATAGCTGTCTGAGTTCCAATTTTTCTCTCAGATGATTTTCAGTTGGAAAATGATTGCCACATGTACCAGAAGAATATCAAAATGAAGAATGCTTTGTAGCCAGGCATGTTTCTATCCAACATGCAACTTGGTTTTAACACCATTTTGTATTCACTGTCTGATATGTGCAAAAGATGGTATACATCAATATCTCTTGACACACTGCTGTTAAATGAGATCAAAGGATACTATTTTCTGTTGAAACTGACAGTCTCAGCTGAGCAAACCTTCTTCAGATGCTTAACTTACAGGTGCTGGAGAAGAAACAATTAAAAACAGCTTATTCAGATATCTTACTTGGTTTTAAGGCTCTAAAATCTGAAAGAAAATAATACAAATTATCAATAGCATCTTTAATACTGGTCTATTTGAAAATTAAAATCACTGTATTTGAAACACAATAAAGGAATTTTTTAAAGAAGTGTCATGTATTCTTAGGTATAATATTCTTGAGTAGATAGGGAAAAAGCAAGAATATTGATTGCTATTTTAAAATCTCAATCTATGAAGAGTCACACGAGGCAGAAGTTCTCATACTTGGCAATGCTGTGAGTGCCAAAAATGATAATTTGATGACTACCCTAAAATGAATTTGATCACTGCTTCCATCTCCCATGAACAAAACAAATTATTTCATTGGGGATAAGGTTCAGGAATAATAAATATACCATTTATTTTCCAATAATTAAATTTTAATTTTTGTATATATAAAATGAAGCAATGGTAGAACCATGCACATTTACAAAATAAGGTCATTTGTTTGGACATTAAAAAAAACCCAACCATCAAATGTAACACAACATTTTAAAGGAAAGGATGGTCTTGTTAATTAGGCTTGTGCAACAATCCAGAGTTGAAGGGCAAAAGGTGATTTGGAGTATGTGGGGGCACTCAAATAGCACCTGTTGGAAATGCTTTAAAGCAGAGTTTCTCAACCAGGATTCCATGGAACCCTAGGGTCCCATGAGAGGTCATTAGGGGTTCCCTGGGAGATCATGATTTATTTTAAAAAAATATTTCAAATTTGGGCAATTTCACATTAAAGAGGTAGGTTTAATTCTTTATTTTTAGTTTAAGAACACTGTTAATGTGTATATATAGACATACATACTGTCAGGGCAATCGGCGAAGAAACAATGCTGAGTCAAAGTTCTAACTCTAGTTCTTTATTGCTTCTACCATACACAGAATCTTGCCAGACTAAAGTTTCCTTCTCTGAGTCAAAGGGAAAAATATCCCTGGGAAACTAAGGCGGTGCCAGCCTGACCTTCTTCTTAGCTCCCCCCCCACCCCCAGCACTTTCCACTCTAAGCAGGCTGAGACTTCTTTTATCAGTCTGGAATGCGTTCTCCTCTCTCCCCGCTCTGAGCTCTATCACACATACATAGATACATACATTCATACAGGTCTACACATGGAACAAATATAATAATTTTGTAACGTCTGGCCTATATTTGAGCCTGAATGTGCAGGGGTTTGCCAAGGCCTGAAAAATATTTCAAAGTTTCCCCTAGGGTCAAAAGGTTGAGAAAGGCTGCTTTAAAGAAACTGCATTTTTACCAGGCCTGTGCGATTGCCAGTGCACAATCCCATGAAAGATTATATTAAATTTAAAGAGCTAGCTATAGATGCTATGTGTGCACACAGATGCATTCTGAATCATCTTTTTGCCTTTGAATCAGGATCAGCTCACAATCCTATGGCTTATTGTTGATTAATTTCTGAAACCTGGTTTTGTTTTCAAGGCAGTACAATCAGGAAAATATAGGAAAAAGATGATTTCTTGCCATAAATCAACTGCTCTTCAGCTTCAACACTGACAAGCTGTAGGTAACTTTTGGTGATTTCTTTCCCAGTGCAACAGCACTAAGATAATAACACTTCCCCTTATTCTCTTTGCTTTGTAGCCTTCTGTTCAGTCCTTTCTTTCAATTCTGTCCTCACAGGACTGTTACAATCCCTCCTCCCTCTGCAGAGTGGTTAGGTCAGATGATCAGAGCCTCATACATTCCAGACATTTTCACTCCTCATGTGAAAAGTAAATATTATGCATTAAAACAAAACAAAACATTAAGGCTTTGTACAAGATTTTGTAAATATCAGGTTGCTTTGAATTCATATCTTTTCATCAAAGTATAATCCAGCCTGAAAATGACTTGCAAGAAAGACATTCTCTTCTGATCCCCCCATCCACTGTCTTTTGCTACCCCCTTTCCCCTCCAGTCATGATTTACACTTTGAGAATTGCTGATGTAATGAAATTATCCAACCTGAGTACATAATCAAGTGGAAAGACAATAGCTAATGTGCTCACTCTCCTGCCAAAGTATTTGGATTGTTGTATAAGACTGTCCATTTTGAAGCAACTAGCTTGGATGAAAAATGAGAGATTTCTTTAGAGTGGAAGTTAGACTGTTGCAAAGACCAATCCATTTTTTTAAACCCCTCATCTGTAATGTTTTAGGATTATTCACTGAAATACATTTATTTTTATAATATGTTAAAGAGATTTAACTTTAAAAGAATTGATCTTATTTGATGGCATCAATTGTAACTTAGTCTAACATTATCAAAAGCAAGACTTACAGGACTAGGTCAATAAATACATTATATTTCCTTGTTAACCTAATTTGAAATTATTCAGAGTAATTTCCTGCATCTAGACTCTGAGAAGTTACTATTTATCTTCTACCCAAAAGGAAAAAACATAGTATCCAAATCAGGCCACATGAGGTATTGATGAGCAAAACAGCACCTAGTCCCTGTGTCTGAAAACAGAGGCAATGGGTGAGACAGGAGTGGCATATAATTATTGAAAACTGAACTTCAAATTAAATTGCTTCTCTGGGAGAAGTAGTAATCATGGTAACTGTATAATAGAGTTGTCCAGTAATGGCTGAAGTTCACTTTGTTTTTGCTCTAAGCATGGTTAATTATTTGAGCTGAGCACTTTTATTAAACTGAAGATGAGGTGCTGCCAAATCCACATTTAACAGTTGAATGTTTAATCTACTGATGAAAAAATTTCATTAATAAATGTGGCCTGGTTGTAAGCCATTCTTGAGTAGCAATATTCGTTCATTTTTAAATAGTGTATGCTTAGATTAGTTCTGGTATTTCTGCTAGTCTTCCAAACCATTCATTTTCTAGTTTGGCATAATCTCTGAAGGTCAAACCTCTTCATTCCATTATGGCAGGTAACCATCACCTATGCTGAATTTTAGCAACCAGTGCCATTCATAAAAGTGGAAATGAACAGGCAAATGGAACACATAGATCTGGTCCAAGTTTCCTTATCCCTGGCTGCATACTGAAGGCCAATATATGCGAAGATCTATTCAGGTTTTTGCTGTATAAGATTGCATCTCCAAAGTATGCATGTTGTACAAGTAAGAATAAGGCAATATCTGTAATATCAGGGGCATCTCTGAGTCTTCAATCAAGGTGATATTAAAAGAAAAAAATGCCACAGCAGCTGAGGTGATTTATCCTGCTGTTTCCACCATTATTGACCTTTAATCTTACAATTCCCAGAAAATTTAAATCCATCTTAAAAGCATACCTTGAGTCTCCAAATAGATACAGCAGTAATATTAAGCAGTAGCTAAAAATAAACTGGTCTATTATTTGCTGTACAGTGCTGAGGAGGATGAGAAAATGTTAATCTGTTAAGAAAAAAAGGAGGAGGCAATCATAAAAAGGGGGTTGGCTTTAGAAATCAAAGGCTAAGGTCACATGGACCAGGACCTGTAACAAAGCGTTTTTTAAAGACTTTGAGGACAAAGGACAGAATGTTCATTTGAGCCCCCTGCCCCAATTTCTTCTTCTTATTTCTTAAGTCAATATATTTTTTCTTCTCTTGTTTTTTGTTCATTGAAGTAAATGGTCCAGTAAAGTGGAGTGTGTGGGGAATGTCAAAATTGGGAAAACATTTTCACTTACTAGATTAGCTGCCTCAAAGAAAAGAGTTGATCTATATGATCATTCGGAAGCTGAACCATACCTTGGATGAGACTCCTTCTGTATCAGGGGCTCAGAACAAATGCTCCCAGTACCCCACTCCCCAAAAAGAATTGGGGTCTCAGTTTATGTTTTTGACAAATGGGGACATTGATACAAATATACACTATTACAAAAATAAGATATGATGCTTAGCAAGTGAACACTATCATGAATTATGTGGATCACTGCAGTCAGCTTCTGGGTAACAGTAATGGCCCATGGGATACTACATAAGAGTAGTAGGAAGCACTCTGTCTCTACTGTGCGGCACCAGTTAGGAGAACAAAGTAAATACACATTTCTGAGTTCTTAAGTGTGGTTTTATGACATTCTGACTACACTGACTGCTCTTCCAGTGCTTGGAACTGGTGTGGAAATCACAGTTGTTTTTCTTAACTTTGAAATAGTTTTTCCACTTCATCTAGAAGCAATAAAGGGGACAAACAAACATTTTATGGTAATCTACCAGTATGTGTGCCTGGAGGTAACTGTTCTATTGGAAGAACATTACCCATCTGCTGGCAATTTCAAGAACAAACATAAGTAATGGCGGGACAATTAGTGGATTCAAACACTACTGTGATATATCCACTGAAATCTTACACAGGAGGCCAGATTCTGATATAATGGCTAATGGACTTAAGTTGTTATGAAAGCAGGTAGTGATGTGGAAGGAAACACTACTTGGTATTTAATAATCTTTTGAAGGCTTTGCCAGCTGCTTCTTGGAAAAATGAAGCCACAAATATGTACGTATATGTGTGTATACCTATATTTGCATAAGTAACTACATCTATATCATCTTTATATAAGTATATATCTGCACTTATACCTGTACATTATCTGTATCTGTATCTATCTATATTTACATTTACACCTGTACATTATCTGCATCTGCATCTCTCTCTGTCTCATCACACACAGACACATGGACACACAGTATTATCCTGTATGAATATAGGAGATAACCTAATATTTTCTGACCTCTTTGCTGGAAAAAATGTTGAATACCATGCTAAACTTTCACTTCAGCATTAAATAGGCACAGGAAGAAATACTGATTTTAGTTGTTATTCAATATAAATACCAGGACACACATGCAAAAAACTTGGTCATCCACTTCTTATTCACCTTAGCCTTTGAAAAGAGTAAGAAGCTGATCCAATACCATGAGAGGATGAAAATGTGAGAATGTGAGGCTTTTGCTGGTGATAACTTTTGAGAATTGGGTTTGAATAACAGAGCCACAGAGCAGACATTTAAACAAATCGTTTTTTAAAAATATGATACAAAAACCAAAATGTACCTCAATGCTTCTATTTTTAAAGGAATAAATATAAAGATTTGATCATTATTTTTATTTGCCTTAAAATTCCTACTTCATATTTTACAAATAGTAAATTATTGTGCACATTTTAAAAAATAACACAAATCAGGGATGAATCACAAACCTGACTCAAGATCTAAGATAATTTGAAATTAAACTTGCTCATTCTGATTGCCAGAGCAATGACTCCAGAGGGTTACTTTTTAAAATAATCTTAAAATAGAGAATAAAATCAGAGTTTTCTGTAAAAGTCATTTGACAGATGGTGTAAAAATGAATTTAGAACTAGTGGTACTTTTTCTTTTTTCCTTTGGTTTTATATTATGCATTTAGAAGTTTGCATTTGTTCTACATTTTAGTTGCCATGGCGCTAAAGTGAACTTCAGTTCACTACAGAAATAGGAAAAACAATCATGGTGTCATTGATTATCATACCAATATCTTAAGTCCCCCACTCATCCCACAAATAACTGAATATGGGCAACAACAATAACATTCCTGACTTCTATTCTAGAAGCAGAAGAAATGGATTTTAATAGCTATTTTAAAGGTGGTTGGGCTGACAACAGGGTTGCAAGTTTCTGCTGAGAAGTAATCTTTGAAAAGGAATCTGGAAGGAGAGTATGGTCTATCTCTTTCATGGAAGATTTTTTTCAAATATACAATCACCAGCAAGCCTGCCGCATCACATTTGATCTCACCCTGAGTCTGGGTAGGTGGCATAGTTCTTTGAGAGACAAAGCAACTGCTCCTAATTCATACAGACATGATTTCATAGAACTGATAACTATTTCTATTCTTTGCACAGCAATTTGTCCCAAGGTGGACAAATAAAAATATATCTAAATTAGTAGATTTCCAGACACATACCAAGGCAGAGATCTAAAAAATGTTCATAGATCTGATAAGAGCTACCACAATGCAACATCTTCAAGTCAGTCAAACCCAGGGGCAGAACCCAGATACAGAAAGGGAACTTTTCCTCAAATCTTCAAAGAAATAAGGCAAAATGTTTAATGACCTCCACAGTATTTTGGTTCTAAGTAGCTTTTGATCATGGAAATCAAAACATATATTAATTAATTGATTAATTAGATTAAATACCATATTTATGCTTTGGTGAGCATCTAAGATAGCTAAGTAAATATAAAGACAAAAACAGACCTAAAAATACAGATTAAAATTAACAATAAGTATTAATGTCATCTAACAGTTAAAGCCCCAGGAAATGGATGTGTCTTTATAGATTTTCTAAACATTAGATATTGGAGGTGGGGAATGCATTCCTTGTTTTGGGACCAAGACAGGACAAAGTCTTCTATGTGTTAGAAAGACAGGCTTCTGCTATTGGGAACTTCTTTAAAAGTCATCATTTGCCAATAGATTTGTAAGAGGATAGTAAAACCCAAAGCTGTTTAGAGCTTTAAAGAGCCAATACCTTAAATTGTGCCTGACATGAAGTTGGCAACAAGAGGATTTCTTTCAGTATAGATATCAGTTAATCCCCTGTCTTGTCTGGATAGTAGCTACCAGTGACCCTTGATGATGAAGGAGCATTCTCAAACTGTGACCCTGGTCTTCTAGGGGAAAAGTACACCCTATTTAAAACAGGTTGAATTTAACTGTCCAAGTTTACTTTCCTGTTTGCCAACAGCTATTTGGTAAATAGCATATGATGTAAGAACATATAAAATTCCAGTAGAATCTATGTATATTTATAAAAGACTTCCAGTAGAATCTATGTATATTTATAAAATAACAGCATCCCTAATAGCAATACTCTTGCACATACAGACAATAATTTAGTAAACATGTGCTGCCATAAGCCATTACACCCATTAACATTACAAAAATTTAAAATACAGTTAAAACTGGAATTTCTTAGTCCAACATCTACTACCATTTAACCTACACATGAGTTAAAAGAATTGTGGGTATTCTGTCATTAAGACATATATTTATAAACTACATACAAAACCATAAAAATATTCCTGTGGCAGTTCCAGTTCTATTTGGCATTTATAAAGTAAATATTTGCATTATAGTGAACATCTTTATTCTAAATGATGTGAGAATTACAGCTTCAGCTGCTGATAGAAATATAACATTTAGTTCTACTAGCAATCACCATGAGAAAGTTAATGCTGAAAGTTTTTCTGTTTATCTTTAATTATAAAGATTGAATCCTGTTATTTTCAGTCCATGGAAAGGCATTGAAGAAATGTATAAGCACTGGTCTGTTACATTTTGAGCGACTATATAAATATGATGAATGAATAAATGAATGAATGAATAAATAAATAAATAAAATTGGGGTAAAAACTATTAAAATATCCAATCTAAGAGCAAATTAACCTGCTGAATTCCAAAGTTGTCCTATAACTCACTAAGAGCTATTTTGGAGAGAAAATTGAACAAAAGAGAAAAGAAGCAGAGGGTTAGGAGACTATTGAGAGAAAATAATCATTGAGATAAAAAGATCACTGAAGACCCAAAAAGAAAAGAAAAGAAAAAGTGCAAAGGCAGAAAGAGCAAATTGTGAGGGAAGTCACAACTGATATCAGGAGGTTGGTAGAAACCAATGTGGTTTGGATCCCACATAGCTCACTAGGCCAGAGTCCTGAGGTGAGAGCCTAGAGGAACTTCTGTTGTAGCCTGGGTAATAAAGGGGGAATCCTGGGAAGAAGCAATCTGTTCTATCCTAGAAGAGGATTCACAGAATCCTGCATGAAGCCAATCCTTCAGATTGTTACTGTAGGCAGCAATGGAAATTTAGTTAGTAAAATATAATTTGTTCCTAGAGGTGGAATTCGATGGAAATTATTCTGGAAGCTCAGAGAAAAAAAAATGGCTACATTTTTAGTAGGAATTGACATATTCTATCCAGTTCTGTCTTTCTACTCATTTACAGCGTTTGTTGAAAGAATTAATAAGGCATATATCAACATTACTGAACTTATTTCTTTAATACTAGTTTTTGTTATGTTAACCAAATCTGATATTTCTGCACATTTTTAAAAATTCTATTTGTTCCATCTTTACTCCCATATCTAATTACTATCATATCAGTCTCTGCAAAAAGGATAATATTGCTATTACTTTTCCTTTTTTTTTTTTAGAGAGAAAAGATGGTTGCAGAAATATCAGTCAGTGCTGAGGTTCCTACTCAGGAGAGGCTCATGATACATGTCTTCCATGATGTCTTTAGATTTGTCCTGGCTAGTATCTGGTCCACGCATGCAGCAGGGAATCCACTGGATTTGATATTGTGTGACCTGATGATTTAGTGAAAGAAAAAATGGTTTCCAGCATTATTACCATATTTTGTGATATGAGGCATCAGTTGTTTTTCTCCTTTTCATGTTTCTAAATCTAATATTCAGCACATGTCAATTTATGTAACCTACATTTTCAAAGGATAAAATAAATTCATTCAGAACAAAAACAATTTCCAATTCCAGTATATTGCCTCTTTCAGAGAGTCAAATGGATGACCTTTAATAACTGAATCCTCACAGAATTTTTTTAAACAAATCTTTATTTAGGGCAACAGAAAAAGGCTATAGGTAAATGGATACTGTTTTAATGGAAAAGAAAGATCCATTTAAATAGATCTTCAGCTGAGAAACTATGAAGTCTGCTTGCTGTCTGTCAGCATTACTTTGAGTTGCAGATGACTTTAATTTGGATTTAGAGATCCAATGTGTAGTATCATATTCATGAAGTAGATGGGACTATACAGGAATTGGAAAACTTCTTTGAGGTGAAATTCTGAGTAGACATGTATAGAGTAGACAAATGAGTAGACATTTCTGTTGTGTAAAAATTGCCTTATTTCTAAGTATTGGAATTCCAGGATGTTGAATATATCTAGATAGCAGTGTTCACAATGGATATACAGTATTTTGTTTCTACTTTAAAATGATAAATTCAGCAAAGGGCTGTTTAAGAAAGATTTGATGAAAGATATTTTTAATGTAGATTTAGGAATTTGTTTGACATACAGTATGATTAATATGTGATATATGTAGATAGTTTCCCATTTTCTGTTTTGTTTTTTGTTAACTATTTTGTACTGTAGTGTTTCATACATTTCTTTTTCTGTTTTTTCTGTATTTTGTATTCTTTTTCTATTTCCTTCTTAAAATCTTGTTAAAATAAATAAAAATGTATTTAAACAAAGAAAGACCCTGTTCAATTGTTTATAAAAAGCAATAAAAAAGTGAATTCTATACTATTTAGATATAATGTAACATAATGTAAGACATTGTGTATATGTTTGTGTGTATGTGTGTTTATGTGTCTGCATCTTTTTCCCTAATGCTGTGTTCCAGCTTAGATCCTTTCCCTCCCCTCCCTCTTTTTTTTTTTTTTTTACAGTTTTGGTAGATCTTCTGCCTGATTTCAAACTCAAGAAGCTCAAAACTATGAAAAGCGTTACATGGGCTTGCTGAAAAATTTCTTATAAAGCAGTATTACACAGCCAGCAGATCAGTGTTTTCCCAACAGTGGGAAACAAGTGATATTTTGGGGGTCACTCAGAAATAATTTCCCATATGCTTTATTTCTTCCTACCACATTTCAAATTCATGAAATGAGTTACATAAACTCTGCCAGCTGTATATATACCATATGTAGCAAAGATTTATCTGCTCAACAAATGGATCTGAAGATTGCAAAAGATTTTGATAAGTAAAGAAATAAGATAGATTGGGGGAAGTTTTTACAGGATGTCTACAAAAGGTAAAAGATGAGAATTATAAAATGGCAAGGAAGCTATATGTGAGAAGGAATATGTGACACTCACTGGTTTCCATATACACAGCAGATTTTATACATTTATTTTCTTCAACCCTGAAGGGACCTCACTCAAAGTAAGATGTAACCCCCAGGGCCATCCCATCAGTGCCATCGAAACTGAGAAAGGTGTCAAGCAAGGCTGCATATTGGCATCACTCTTATTCAATTTCTATATCTACTCCATGGTGGGCCATCTCCACAACACGACCTTTCACTCCCCAAAATTCTCTGTTCTACTCTATGTAGAACTCTGTTCTACTCTTGAAAGCAACACTTTCAAGAACACCTACTGGCCTTAAAAGAGCACTGAGAGCACTAACACAGTACTGAAAGGAAGACCAGCTAGAACTCAATTATCAGAAAACTAAAATCATGGCATTTGCCAAAAGGCCAAAGAGCCACTTTTGGAGCATAGATGGCCACAAGTTTGAGCAGGTCTCCTGTTTCAATATTTGGGGGTAGTCCTCCATTCTACCAGAAGTAGAAAAGCCCATGGGAACTACATTGCTGAAAATGCACAGAGGACTCCATCTGCCATCCTTAAATTACTTAAGACAAGAGGTGGCCACTATATACTGGTAGCACTCAAATTATTCGAAGCCAAACCAATAGCATAACTCCTTTATGGTGCCCAACTTGGCCCCTTCTCCAATTTTGTACCATTAAAACTTGTACAATCCAAATTTCTAAGATCAGCCCTTCAAGCCCCAAAATGTATCTCTAATGCCACCCTGTGACTAGAGACAGGCCTCATGAAAGTGGAGGCTAGAGTATGGATGACCATCCTCAACTATTGGCCCAGATAATCTTTTTTCCCCCTTGGCCTTTCCCCATTAACTATGAGTGATGATTTTCAATCCACATGGAAACAGGCAGTGGTACCTAAAATGTCATCCTTGGGCTTCTCTCCAGGTCTTCTACTCAGGATGGGATAAGATCAGGCCAAAGCACTTGTTAAGGGGAGGGAGTAACTGTACTTAGTGATTTTTATAATGTGCTAAAGGGGAATGACTTATAGAAAAAAATGTAATTTTGGTTTAATATAGAGTAAGAGATTATGGATTGGTGAGATGTCAAGATTAAAGATAGACATTTTGGGCGTCAGTGAACTGAAATGGACTGGAATGGGTCACTTCACATCAAATGACCACCAGATCTACTACTGTGGACAAGAGGACCACAGAAGAAATGGAGCAGCCTTCATAATTAATAGTAAAGTGGCTAAAGCAGTGCTTGGATACAACCCAAAAAATGATAGAATGATCTCAGTTTGAATTCAGGGCAAGCCATCTAACATCACAGTGATCCAAATATACACCCCAACCACAGATGCTGAAGAAGCTGAAGTAGATCAGTTCTATGAGGATCTGCAGCACCTACTGGACAACACGCCTAAAAGAGTCATTATTTTCATCACAGGAGACTGGAATGCTAAGGTGGGCAGTCAAATGACACCTGGAATTACAGGTAAGCATGGCCTGGGAAAACAAAATGAAGCAGAACATAGGCTGATAGAATTTTGCCAAGACAACTCACTCTGCATAACAAACACTCTCTTCCAACAACCTAAGAGACGGCTTTATACATGGACTTCACCAGATGGACAACACCGAAATCAGATTGACTACATCCTTGGCAGTCAAAGGTGGCGGACATCTGTACAGTCAGTAAAAACAAGACCTGGAGCTGCCTGTAGTTCAGATCACAAACTTCTTATTGCACAATTTAGGATCAGACTAAAGAGATTAGGGAAGACCCACAGATCAGCTAGATATGAGCTGACTAATATTCCTAACGAATATGCAGTAGAGGGGAAGAATAGATTTAAAGAACTGGACTTAGTAGATAGGGTCCCGCAGGAACTATGGACAGAAGTTCGCAACATTGTTCAGCAGGTGGCAACAAAATCCCAAAGAAAGAGAAAACCAAGAATGCAAAAATGGCTGTCTGCTGAATCACTAGAAGTAGCCCAAGAAAGAAGGTAAGCAAAAGGCGACAGTGATAGGGGGAGATATGCCCAATTAAATGCAAAATTCCAGAGATTAGCCAGAAGAGATGAGGAATTATTTTTAAACAAGCAATGTGCGGAAGTGGAAGAAGACAATAGAATAGGAAGGACAAGAGACCTCTTCCAGAAAATCAGAAACATCGGAGGTAAATTCCAGGCCAAAATGGGTATGATCAAAAAGAGAGATGGCAAGGACCTAATAGAAGAAGGAGAGATCAAGAAAAGGTGGCAAGAATATACAGAAGACCTGTATAGGAAGGATAACAATATCGGGGATAGCTTTGCCAGTGTGGTCAGTGAGCTAGAGCCAGACATCCTGAAGAGTGAGGTTGAATGGGCCTTAAGAAGCATTGCTAATAACAAGGCAGCACGGGACTACAGCATCCCAGCTGAACTGTTCAAAATCTTGCAGGATGATGCTGTCAAGGTAATGCATGCTATATGCCAGCAAATTTGGAAGACACAAGAATGGCCATCAGATTGGAAAAAATCAACTTATATCCCCATACCAAAAAAAGTAAACACTAAAGAATGTTCAAACTATTGAAGAGTGGCACTCATTTCACATGCCAGTAAGGTAATGCTCAAGATCCTGCAAGGTAGACTTCAGCAATTCATGGAGTGAGAATTGCCAGATGTACAAGCTGGGTTTAGAAAAGGCAGAGGAACTAGGGACCAAATTGCCAATATCTGCTGGATAATGGAAAAAGCCAGGGAGTTTCAGAAAAACATCTATTTCTGTTTTATTAACTATTCTGAAGCCTTTGACTGTGTGGACCATAACAAATTATGGCAAGTTCTTAGCAGTATGGGAATACCAAGTTTTCTTCTTTGCCTCCTGAAGAATCTGTATAATGACCAAGTAGCAACAGTAAGAACAGACCACGGAACAACGGACTGGTTTAAGATTGGGAAAGGAGTACGGCAGGGCTGTATACTCTCACCCTACCTATTCAACTTGTACACAGAACACATCATGCAACATGCTGGGCTTGAGGAATCCAAGGCTGGAGTTAAAATCACTGGAAGAAACATTAACAATCTCACTTTGATGATACCACTTTGATGGCTGAAAGCGAAGAGGAACTGAGGAGCCTTATGATGAAGGTGAAAGAAGAAAGTGCAAAAGCTGGCTTGCAGCTAAACCTCAAAAAACCAAGATTATGGCAACCAGCTTGATTGATAACTGGCAAATAGAGGGAGAAAACGTAGAGACAGTGAAAGACTTTGTATTTCTAGGTGCAAAGATTACTGCAGATGCTGACTGCAGTCAGGAAATCAGAAGACGCTTAATCCTTGGGAGAAGAGCAATGACAAATCTTGATAAAATAGTTAAGAGCAGAGACATCACACTGACAACAAAGGTCCGCATAGTTAAAGCAATGGTGTTCCCTATAGTAACATATGGCTGCAAGAGCTGGACCATAAGGAAGGCTGAGAGAAGGAAGATCGATGCGTTTGAACTGTGGTATTGGAGGAAAATTCTGAGAGTGCCTTGGACTGCAAGAAGATCAAACCAGTCCATCCTCCAGGAAATAAAGCCAGACTGCTCACTTGAGGGAATGATATTAAAGGCAAAACTGAAATACTTTGGCCACATAATGAGAAGACAGGACACCCTGGAGAAGATGCTGATGCTAGGGAGAGTGGAAGGCAAAAGGAAGAGGGGCTGACCAAGGGCAAGTTGGATAGATTATATTCTAGAGGTGATGGACTCGTCCCTGGGGGAGCTGGGGGTGTTGACGACCGACAGGAAGCTCTGGCGTGGGCTGGTCCATGAAGTTACGAAGAGTTGGAAGCGACTGAACGAATGAACAACAACAAAGAGATTATGGAAAATGTTTGTATATCCTTGCTGTTAAAAGTCAGAAGTCACATCTTTTTGTAATGTTGAAAAAAAAAAATTCTTTTGTGTTTTCACACCTTTTTAGTTTTTCTTCTCTTTTTTTGGTAGTTTTTTGTTTTTTTGTAGCTTTATCTTTCTCTTCAAACTTAATAAAATTCATAATAATACAATAAAAAGAAAAATCTGAAATTCCTCTTTCTTCATGGTTTCTTGACTCAAGCCAATCTCTCCCCATCCTATAGAAGTTCAACTGTGGTATGTAGGCCAAGATATCATCATTTCATAGATCTTTAAGTGCAGTAGGAGGACAATATCTGGGCAGTTCTGCTGCTTCCCCTCATATTAACTGCTCAGTTCTTCAAAGATGCCCATCATGAACAAAAATCTTGGATGGTGGGGAAAACAGAATAAGGTGCTAATTCAGTAACATCTTTTGCATTCTTTGTCTGTTATCTAGATAAGCAGTGACTGGATAGAATGTCCTCAGTATTTCAGCAGCATTTCAGTGCCAAACGCCTTTTGAGGAATTGGGAAATGAAACAGTAGTAGGGTGGAAGTGCCCTCAGAGTAAGTGTTGTGATCTGTACTGGAGAAAATAAACCTAACAAACAAAATGAAAATTGCATCCTTTTCCTCCCTGTCTTTTAGATGTCACCAGGGCTAAACACAGTTCATCTCTTTGCCAAATCCTATCAGACTAAAATTGACACTCCCTCAGATAAAGCCCCCTGCAATCCCATCGAACCAAAGCATAGAAACCTCCTCACCAGTTCACAGTACAGCCCGAGGGCAGCCCTTACAAAGAAATTGCAACACAGAGAAATCCCAACTGTTCTGTCCTCCATCAACTGATGACTTCAATATTCCATCTACTTCACAATGAACTTCTTCAGCTCTGCTGCCCTCCTGAAAGACCCATTTTGCCTAATAATAGAACTAACCCCAGGTACACTGACAAGGACTTTCCTAGCTTCCCCAACCTGACCAGCAAATCAGACACCTAGGATTTCCCACCTTGTAGCCTTCAGCTTCTATAAAAACCTTAACTTTTCCATTCTTCAGGGTCCCTCTCACTTGTAAAGCAGGCTCTTGTTGCAATAAACATGGATCTCCTTAGTGTTATGTTGCTTCTTCAGACTGGATCCATGACACATCTAACTTGGGGAATATTTTACTTTTCTGAGAGAGTGACACTTTGGTAAGGAAGGTTACTCCTCCCTCCTTCCCCACACAAAGGTCAACTTCTTCTATGTCTCCCAGAGACAGAGCAGGCATTACATACTGAAGCAAACTGAATCTGTTTGCATAAAGTTCCACTAGAGAAATTCTGAACAGCTGTTCAGAAAGGAGGAAATAAAAGGCAGTATGTTGCATCACAGTAGCTGAGACCTAATTACTTTCTGAGGTAAAAAACAGAGGAAGGAAATGCATACCACAAAGAGGACTTTTTATGTTTAAACAGTTCAAGAAGTAGCTTCTCTGCAAGAATGAATTCTGTTTTTCTAAATCACATTCTTTGAAGCATAAATGGATGGACCACTGCTAACCTTTGCATGACCTGCACTTGTCCCTCCCTCTCTACCTTCCATTCTTCTGCAATCAAAAGCTCATGCCCAGGCATTATTCCATAGACAATCATGGAATTGTTTTATAGTGTGTTTTATACTGAAATTTTATATATATTTATTGTTTTATATTGTAAACCGCCCAGAGTCCTTCTGGTCAGAGGAGATGGGCGATGACAAATGCGATAAAATAAATAAATAAATAAATAAATAAATAAATCATAGATCCCCCAGTGAAACAAATTTATCTTCAATCCCTCAAGCTGCACCTAAATCTGTTCTCTGAATAAATAATTAGGGTTGAGCATTTTTCTTTTCACTCAGAATGATTGGGGAACCTGCTTCCAAAGATTTGAGCATGTTGGATGGGCTGGATGACAAAGAACAGCAGTCCCATTGCACAAGCATTGCACAAGTCTCCAATTCACTGTTATGTGGTCTCACATAAATCATACCTGGTTAACTAAAATGCCACATTTTAGCACCAGTTTCTGGTCTACAAAGCTATGGATACTTTCAGGTGATGTGATTTTTCTATTTCCATGTACCATTTCAATGTGTGGAAAGTTCTGAAATAAAATGTTAACTATTCATGAATAATTTTTCTTGTTCCTATTCTTTTAGCAGATTCTAAAAGAATTGGCAGGTTTGTTACACAAATATCTATCTTCCTGCAATTATAGTTAATGAAAAAAGGGGAACAAGAAAGGAAAGCAAAGGTGCAATGAGGATTACTAAATATGACTATTGATCTGACTATATGCATGCAGATGCATGCCCAGACTGTCAGATGTGCTTATCATCTGAACTATATACTGAAGTGCTTTAGGTCAATTTTTTCCATTTTTTGTACAAGACAGGAGGATAAGGGATGGTTTATAACAAATGAATAAATAAATACTGTAGGTATCAGCATTTCTCTTTTCAGTCAGAATGTGTCTGCAAGCCCTAATATCAAAACTTAGAATTTTAATTTTAAGTAGCCACTTGCATGAAGATGCCATATCCCAAATATCAAAGCATAAAAATCAAATGTGAAGTATTGAGTGAAGACTTATTTACAGCATATGTCTAAGCTTTTATTGAATATCACACATTATTTTGTTGTTTATTCATTCAGTCGCTTCCGACTCTTCGTGACTTCATGGACCAGCCCACGCCAGAGCTTCCTGTCGGTCGTCAACACCCCCAGCTCCCCCAGGGACGAGTCCATCACCTCTAGAATATCATCTATCCATCTTGCCCTTGGTCGGCCCCTCTTCCTTTTTCCTTCCACTCTCCCTAGCATCAGCATCTTCTCCAGGGTGTCCTGACTTCTCATTATGTGGCCAAAGTATTTCAGTTTTGCCTTTAATATCATTCCCTCAAGTGAGCAGTCTGGCTTTATTTCCTGGAGGATGGACTGGTTTGATCTTATTGCAGTCCAAGGCACTCTCAGAATTTTCCTCTAACACCACAGTTCCAAAGCATCCTTCGTTATCTTCCTTCGCTCAGCCTTCCTTATGGTCCAGCTCTCGCAGCCATATGTTACTACGGGGAACACCATAGCTTTAACTATGCGGACCTTTGTTGTCAGCATGATGTCTCTGCTCTTGACTATTTTACTGAGATTTGTCATTGCTCTTCTCCCAAGGATTAAACATCTTCTGATTTCCTGACTGCAGTCAGCATTTGCAGTAATCTTCGCACCTAGGAATACAAAGTGTTTCACTGCCTCTACATTTTCTCCCTCTATTTGCCAGTAATCAAGCTGGTTGCCATAATCTTGTTTTTTTTTTTGAGGTTTAGCTGCAGGCCAGCTTTTGCACTTTCTTCTTTCACCTTCATCAGAAGGCTCCTCAGTTCCTCCTTGCTTTCAGCCATCAGAGTGGTATCATCTGCATATCTGAGATTGTTAATGTTTCTTCCAGTGATTTTAACTCCAGCCTTGGATTTCTCAAGCCCAGCATGTCGCATGATGTGTTCTGTGTACAAGTTGAATAGGTAGGGTGAGAGTATACAGCCCTGCTGTACTCCTTTCCCAATCTTAAACCAGTCCGTTGTTCCGTGGTCTGTTCTTACTGTTGCTACTTGGTCATTATACAGATTCTTAGGAGGCATACAAGATGACTTGGTATCCCCATACCACTAAGAACTTGCCACAATTTGTTATGGTCCACACAGTCAAAGGCTTTAGAATAGTCAATAAAACAGAAAGAGATCTTTTTCTGAAACTCCCTGGCTTTTTCCATTATCCAGCGGATATTGGCAATTTGGTCCCTAGTTCCTCTGCCTTTTCTAAACCCAGCTTGTACATCTGGCAATTCTCGCTCCATGAATTGCTGAAGTCTACCTTGCAGGATCTTGAGCATTACCTTACTGGCATGTGAAATGAGTGCCACTGTTTGATAGTTTGAACATTCTGTAGTGTTTCCCTTTTTTGGTATGGGGATATAAGTTGATTTTTTCCAATCTGATGGCCATTCTTGTGTTTTCCAAATTTGCTCATTGTATATTTTGTTGCGACAGACTGTTTATAAAATCTTAGATAAAATAAGCAAGTCTGCTGTAAGTTGATACTGAACTAATCACCAGGATCCTAGACCATAAAGGGTAGCCCAAAGATGATGTGTGTTTTTGTGTTTCTGTCGGTGTGTAAGCTATTAATTTTTCATTGATTCAGGATTGTACTATTAACTGCTTTGAGAGGAATGAATTCTGATACTGTTGGTGCATTATGTTTCTCAAATTGTACATTTAAAAATGGGGTCACCTAAAGCCAGCAAAGACAGCTATGTTTTGGGACTAAATAAATTGCCGTTTGGATATCGTGATTGCTTCTGAGTCGCAAACCAATTTTCTTTACTCTGATCCATGATGGATAAAGATTAATATATTATTTTCTCTCTGGAACATGCAGATGATCTTGCAGTGCAGTTAGAATAAAAGCCATCTGCAAAATCTTTCCTTTATTTCTTTGGATTTTGGCTCAGATTCCAAAGTAAACTTTAAGTGTACAATGAATTGCACTGTCTAATGCCTGAATAATTAGGCTTTAAACATAGGCAAGGGATTATCTGAAGAAATGTATTTTTCACAACGATTTTTATGCCTTTTCTGCTAAATTACTTAAGGACCAAAAAATTCATATCTGTATAAAGACTAAAATATACCTTAAAATATAGTTTAAAAATAACTTAAATCTCACACCTGAATTTCAATTCATAGAAAGCTGTTGGGAGCTTCTTATCAGATGACATACACATAAGGTTAATTTTGGATGAAAAAATCAGTGGTCATTCACAATAGGGCAGGAATTACAGTACAGTAATTCCAAAAATATAAGTTGTTTATAAGTGCTCAAGTGATAGCAGCTTTTAAAACAATCTGTGTTTGGAATTCCTCATTGGAGGTTGAATCAGAGACATCACAAAACTCTGCCATTAGAAAACTCTGATAATACATGAATAGCAGGCCCTCTGGATGACAGCCTATAGAACTGCTGTACCCAACACCTCAGAAACCTTTGACTGGCACAAAGTGAAGGGACGTTTAGACCAATTATTCTTTCATTGGAATGAATAATTATTTCAAGGATCAGATTGTTTCTCTTTTTACTTCCCCTGTTTGTTGATGGCTGTAATGGATAAGGATAAGGATAAGGAGAAGGAGAAGGAGAAGGAGAAGGAGAAGGAGAAGGAGAAGGAGAAGGAGAAGGAGAAGGAGAAGGAGAAGAAAGATGGATTGCCACGTTTGTATGTCTATCTCAGGCCTTCTCTTCTTTACTTTCCTTGTTTGTTGATGACTGTAATGGACAAGGAGAAGGAGAAGGAGAAGGAAGATGGATTGCTACGTTTGTATGTCTATCTCAGGCCTTCTCTTCTTTACTTCCCCTGTTTGTTGATGGCTGTAATGGAGAAGGAGAAGGAGAAGGAGAAGGAGAAGGAAGATGGATTGCTATGTTTGTATGTCTAAGGCCTTCTCTTCTTTACTTCCCCTGTTTGTTGATGACTGTAATGGAGGAGGAGAAGGAGAAGGAGAAGAAGAAGGAAGATAGATTGCTACATTTGTATGTCTATCTCAGGCTTTCTCTTCTTTACTTCCCCTGTTTGTTGATGGCTGTAATGGAGAAGGAGGAGAAGGAGAAGATGGATTGCTACGTTTGTATGTCTATCTCAGGCCTTCTCTTCTTTACTTCCCTTGTTTGTTGATGACTGTAATGGAGGAGGAGGAGGAGGAGGAAGCCTGTCCTCAGGCTTAACCAGTTTCATATCCAACAGAGTAGGGAAAATATGCAGAGCATGGCTTCTGGAATTGTTTCCAATCTTTTAAAAATAACTCCTTTTTGGATCATGTGATGGGAAAGAAGAAGGGACGGGGGCTAAGAGTTATAGTTGGCAGCAGTCTTAACTGCTGCCCAGCTGCCTCCTGCATAAAGATGTATTTGGGAAATGGGGCTGGGGTATTTTTCTCCACAGTCTCCATCCGGGGAAAACCATTTTCAAACATGATCTTTCTTTTGTCAGCTTCTCAGTCTATATCAAATTTGGTCCCATTGTGTTCTGGATTTGGAGAGTTATCCCACTAACAAATAGATAGCCAGCCAGATGAAGTCCTAAGCCCCTTTATAAAATTGCTTTCAGCATTCTGTTGGGCTGGGCATAACAAAAATTTCAAGAACCACACACACCACTGCAGTATCCTACTGACTTTACTGGCATGGTTTTAGGGTTTCCAGGGACCACAAAAAGATGTCCAGCATCAAGCCTATAACCTGTGGACCGATGTGTAGCACTTCTGAGAAAACAAGAGCTAAACCATGTAATAATATGGATTATGCTTATATTGTCTATTGATCTAAAAAAGTGTGAGAAATATGCCATGTTATCAGTAATGTATCAGTTGTACATTAGGTTGTCATCCATGAACAAGTGAATAGTAATTTCTGGCTAGGATGGTGTGATGGCTGCACAGTAATTATAGAAAGGTCTAGAGATGGAGAGGTGTTTGTGAACTGTAGAAGAATCATATCACTTTTGCTTCATGATGCAACTCTTCCATGCATTTTATTTATTTATTTAAATTTATTATGTCCTCCAGAAGACTCTGGTCAGATTGCAATATCAAAATATACAATTAAAATAGTTAAAAACATAAAAGAAAACATGGAACCCTGGACTAAGAACATACCATAACAATAAAAACAATGTGCCTACTGTTCTTCTGGAATAGAGTAGGGCAATGGTTGTTTTGAAAGGGAGCCCAATAATAGGTATGATATGAGTTGCTTGACCTGATAAGCTTCTTTTGGACACAGCCACACCCGATGATGATGATGATGATGATGAATGCTATACTATCAGCTGGTGATAGTAATAGGAGGGGAAAAAAAAACAAAGCTTAAGGTATCCACTAATTCCTGTCCCTAATGTATTGTATACACTGTTAGAGTGTTAAGAAACACACAGAAAGAAGCTTTGTCTTGAAGAAGATACTATATCCTTCCTCCCAGATACATAGACATCATCTGAGCCATTTCTTGGCTTCAAAGGGTCTTCAGAGAGTCATTTTCTGTCCAAGATCATATAACCTATGAAGCCTTTCTCACATCAAAGGTTATGATTTGCTGCCAGTTATGCTTTAGCCTCCAAATCAGTGATTTTCCCTTCTCCTTGTGGAAGGGGAAACTATGGAAAGGTCTAGAGATGGTGAGGTGGTTTGTGAACTATATTCTGAAGAGGTATGCAGACAATTTGGAGAAGCCCCAAATATATATTTTGCCTGCTTTAGAAAGTTTAAATAGCATTTTTCCTGTAGTGCAAATGATAGTAATAAAAAAAGACAACTCTTTAACAGCAATCCAAAGTGTGTCCAAGATACAACTGCTTTATTACAGCTGTCTAATAAGAAGGCAGAATTTGGGCTAGCAAAAATTAAGATATATTAGAAAAGATAGGAAAAGATAGATGTCCTGTTTATTGAAAATTGGGCAATACGATTCAGAGCAAGAAGTATGAGTAAAATCTACTAAGTAAGGTTGCATTCAAAGGTGGCTTTGCTGTAATACACAGCTATTGTTTGCACAAGTCAGAACAATTAATTTTAGTCAACTTTCCCTTCATATCCACCACAGCTATGCATTACACCACATTATTTTGTTTCAGAGACTGCAGATGCTTTAAAACAGCTTTAAACAAAGCTGAACAAAGGCTTCAAAGAGTAGCCTGATGAGAAATCTGATGGTCACACCCAACCTTTTTGCCCTACCTTCCTCTCCTTCTGCCTCTAGTCCTCATTCCCTTGTCCTCCTACCTCTGCTCCTGAGAGTCCACCAGTCCTCTGGAACAATGAGTTGTTTTACATGCCAGGCTGGTCATTGCCAAGTGGCTGTAATGGGAGGAGAGTCCACTCCAGTTATAAATGGGCATTCTTAGAAATAATCCTGAACTTTTAGAACACAGTCAAACCTTTATGAATGATGATCATTATTCTTTTTGGAGGACAGAGGAGCTTTGTTCTTGAGATCATACTGTATCTCAGACTGAAGCCAGTTATTCAGCCAGTAGACTGAAGGAATAAAAGACACAAATGTCACAGTGGAACCACTGTTGTGTTTCTTTGACCAGGAGAGTTTTGATTTTATTAGGACTATTGGATTTTTGTTGTGTTGTGTTTTCAGCCATTATTATTGTAAACCACCTGGAGTTTTGGGAGCTGGGTGGTATAGAAATATATGTAATAAACAAACACATGAGAATGTTTTGTTTGCTGTGCTGTTCTTCATTGTTTATCAATTCGATCATCCTGTGGAATGTTTTAGAATTCATGAGCAAGACTAAAAAGTTATTACTATTAGCAATATCAACAATAAGCACAACAACAAAAGCAGAATTTTTAACAAGATATTGATTGCAATACATTCAGTGCATATATTCTTCTTATTTATGAACTGATGATAAAAGAGGTGGGGGGACAGGAAAAATTCCAAAACTCCAGCTGGGGGCAGTAGGCTTCCACAACCTAAAAAGCTTATGTTGCAGCAGTCATAAATTATTTTGTGGCCTCAGTTTAGTATTAAGCTTGGAAACATTGTTGAATTCATACTTTTATCTTCTCTACAGCAGGCTATTTGTCTATTTTAACCCCAAATGTACAAGTTCATTTAGCTATTTTCATTTAAATAGGTAGTAAGTAAAACTTTCTGAAACCCCACAGTCCTCATGTAGATTTTAGTTTGCTTCCCAATATAGTATTCAAATGGAATTCCATGTTTTTCTTTTTCAGAAACGTGGAGTAATTAAACTTTTCTATAGAGCAACAATTATCTAATAAATGATCTGTACAGTGCTGGATCAAAATGAAGAGATATTCTCAGTCTGCTTGGTGCCCCAACAATAACTTGTAGGGACAAAGACAGGTTTTGAATAGCTAATAAGGTCTAATTGCCTTTGAAACCATGGAAGTATTTAATGATATCATAGTCTGGGTCCTGGTAGGTAGGTAGGTAGGTAGGTAGGTAGATATGGGTTCCTCCACCCAGTTGGAATTTTGTCATCGGTACATCACAAACTGGCTGCTACAACCATTTGCAAACTGCTATGACTGAAGGCTTTCCAAATTATCAGTCTATCAGTTTCCAACACATGGACAATGCATATTTATATGAATTTTGAATACTTTTGACTTGGCTTTCTCTTTTCTGGATATATCCATAATACTATAATCATGGGCATGTCCATGCTAGTGTGAATTGAGAACTTTCAGAGAACCTTGCCTAAACCATGTGCATTCAGCTGCCTACATACTGCCAAGAGATAAGTATCCTTTGAGGCAGACTGCAGTTTTATGACCGTAGAGTTTGTCTGTTTATTCGTTCACTCCAACTTTGAGACTGCCCAATTCCTTGACGATTCTGGACTGCTTACATATAAAATAAAAGAAACAACACATATAAAAGAGTACACAGCCAATCAGAAGAACAAAACTAAGCTAAACTAAAAGAGGTTTCATGACCACTCTATCCCAAGGTCTGGGAGAACAACCAGGATTTTAGTAATTTCAGGAACTTCATAAGGATGGTCTAGAATAATTAATAAGCAAAGTCAAATGAAGTATGGGAGGCAAGAAATTTGCCCTTTATAAAGATGGAAATTGAATCCAAATAAGGAAAATTTAAAAAAATGCACAGGGACCAGCACAGCAGATGTAAACTGAATATATTGCAAATAAATGTACAGACCAAGTGAGAAAGACATGAAGTATGGCCTCTCATAGTGCTCAGAGTAACAAAGTAATTATTGTGTACATAGAACAGTTTAAATCCAAAGAAACAAACCACATTATGGTTTAATGTGATGGGTTTACTCAGAACATGTTAAAACCATGTGTGGGTTGAATGTCAACCCAGTATAATTTTAATCTTGTATACACCTCCATGAATTAGGCTGTGGAAGCAATCAAGTTAAAATAATAATAATAATAATAATAATAATAATAATAATAATAATAATTTTATTTATTATTTATTAAATTTGTCACTGTGCATCTGCCACCAGAGGGACTCTGGGTGGTTTACAACAAAATAATCAATAAAACAATAAATAGACAATATACAAAAGTACAAATATCTAAAAATACAATTTGCAAATAAACAATAATTATAAATAAAACTAAGATCCAAATGGCAGAAGATCTAACTCAGTCCTTGTATGCGATGAGCACTCTAGGGCAGTAGCCATCCCAACACATGATGACTCCCCTCCCTGCCCCAAGCCAGGTGGCAGAGCCAGGTCTTCAAATTCCTCTGGAAAGTCAGGAGTGATGGGGCTAACCTCACCTCAGGGAGCAAGATGTTCCAGAGGGCGGGAGAAGGCCTGCCTCCTGGACCCCGCCAGATGGAATTCTTTTACTGACGGGGTCTGCAACATGCCTTCTGTGCATGATTGGGTGGGACAGGTTGAGGTAACAGGGAAGAGGCAGTCCCTCATGTAGCCTGGCCCCATGCCATGTAGGACTTTAAAGGTGATAACCAACACCTTGAATTGGACCCGGAAGCAGACTGGCACCCAATGCAGCTCACTCAGTTAAGGTGTGATATGTGGACCAGCTGTCATAATAATAATAATAATAGTAATAGTAGTAGTAATAATAATAATAGTAATAATAATAATAATAATAATAATAATTTCCTCATGTTTTATAAAACTCCTGCCTGATTATTAAATTATTCCAAATCATTTGAAAAACAAAGAGCGATCTTTGGGAAGAAAGGGCCCATATTCAATGGCACTCACAGGGGATGAAAAGGGGGAAAATGACAAAAACAATGTTTCAATGTTGTCATGTAAGCCTTAACTGCTTTGCACATGTGTTGTGATGTTATGTACAAATAAGAAGGGGATGGAGTGTGTGACTCCCTTTGTCATTCTGAATGATGTAAGCATTAAGGTTCTTAGGCATGCATGGACTTACTGGTGGTTGTAGAACATTTGGTGGCTGTCCAGGAAGGCAAGTTCAGTGGGCAGTAAGTGGGTAAGGCTATTCATTCACACACACATTCTTCTCTCTTTCTCTCTTATATATCATGGAAGGATCACTTGTGATAGAGAAGATTTAAACTGTTCTTGCTTCAGTGATCCTGATTGTTTTCTCGCTGATAAGAGTTGTGGGGAAGCAGCAATCTTGTCTTCGTGGAATGCTGAAGGAAGAGTGTGTAAACTCATGCCCCTAACACGGAAGATCAAGTTTACTATTAGCAGTGGGGAAACAGGCTTCTGATATCTGCCTCTTACTCACTCCATTTTTTTGGCATTGTTTAAATTTCAATCTCAGAATCCATTTCCTACCCAAGGAATATGGAACCTGCAACCCTTCAATGTTGAGAACTACAATTCTCAGCAGCTTCAGCTAGTAGGGGATGGAAAGATTTTCAGTTTAGCAATATATGGAAGGAAACTGGTTTCCAAACCTAGATCCAGATGCTGTTCTATAATTTATGTAGATCATCTATCCATATTACTTATCCTAATATAAATGTTCTGGTCCTGAGGCCGTATAAAGCCAATGTAAAGCAATTTTCCATGTGTTCTAACATCTGCCAATAAACATCTTCCAATGGACAAAAAGATAACAAATAATATTCTAATTAATTATGGAAGTACAATGTCAAAAACATATTTATTCTTTTAGAATGCAGCTCCAAAAAAAAAAAAAATGCAATGGAGAATAGACAGTCAAGAATCAATTTAAGAAAATAATTGTTAAGTTAATAATACTAATTTTTCTTTACAAAATTAATTTGATACATTATATGAATGATAATCGGTCTGATTTTTATAACAGTCTATTTTTAATTTAGTATGAGCAGATTGTATTTTATCAAAGACTTGTATTATCATCAAACTTTAAATTCGAAATGTGTGTCTACATTTTTAAATGAATATTCTAGGAAAGAAATATCAGGCGTTGTTGACCAATTAATCTAATTTACTATAGACACCAATTTATTCTTCAATTTATTCAAAGCTCTCTAATTTCAAATCAGTTCCTTTTTGCTTTATACCTAAGCTTATTAGTCCACCTCCCACACCCCAATTAAGGTAGCATATTAATGTAGAAATGACTGAGCCATGAAAGTTTATGAAAATGCCATCTTATCTTTGATAATATCTTCTCTTTAGTAATTTTATTAGAATTTACAAAAACAAAGATAAAAGACTAATACAAACTAAGGAAAATTTAAAAAGTAAAGAAAGGAAAAAGAGAAGTGCAAAGAGATAGAAAAAAGAAAAGAAAAAGAAGATATATAAAAGATGACTTCCCCTCCCAGACAAGATAAGACAAGATAAGACAAGACAGGACAGGACAGGACAGGACAGGACAAGTATAAACAATTTCAGTAATTTAATACCTCCCTTGTATTTCAATTTAAAAAATCTCTCTTCTTCCTTATCAATAATTAAATTGTAAAAACTCATCATTCAATCTAATCAGCAAAAGTCTATTAAAAGCTACAAGAAATAATAACATACTGTATGTATTTTAAACTTAATAAGAAAATCAATTTTGTATTCCAGCTTACCACTTTTTCTAAGAAGTAAAGCAAAAGAAATTTCTCCCTACTTATAAAGAGATCCTTAAAACCTTATCATTCAGTACTGGTCAAAAATAAATCCCATTAATAGCTACTGGAAACCACAACATATATTTTAACCCTGGTCAAATAAGTTCACTTTGTAAACCTTCTATTTACTTATAGTTACACATATATTTTAACCTTAATAAAAAAAAAAATCATTTTGTAATCCAACTTACCACTTTCTCTAAAAAGTAAAGCAAAAGAAATCTCTTCCCATTTATAAACAGATCTTTAAAACCTCATCATTCAGTCGTGGTCAAAAAGAGATCCCATTAATAGCTACCAAAACCCACAACATATATTTAACCCTGATCGAATAAGTCCATTTTTATAACATCAGACAAATGATGCTATAATATAATTAAAAGTAATTTCTGTGTACATTGTTCCCAAATAACTTTGGTTTCTTCTATTGTCAAATAATATTGCTCCATTGTTTTAATGAGTCTCTTCTACTTTAATTGTAACCTTCAGTTCTCTCTAGTTTCCAAAATTTCTTCTTATCATACGTTTATTTTCCAATCAACAAAACATTCTCACAGGAGGATTTCTTACACTTAGTTTCAAAATCTTCATATACATTTTATAAACTTTTAAACAACCTGCAGAAAATATCTTTTCAAATCCATGTGGCCCCTTAGCTTTCCAAAACTAACATTCTAGTCCCCTTTTTGCTGTTTTATAAAGGTGATTTTTTTTTCTTTTTCATCTTAAAACTTACATAGAAATTCTCTCATCATGGATAGAAAGAAAATCTTCCAGTGTAAAGAAACTTGCCCTTCTGGATATTCTTAAAATCCAAAAAATTGGTAATAAGCAATTTCCTAAAGTAATTAAGAACAGAAGTTGACAAACCCAGTGTCTCTTTGAAGACACTGAACCATAGCATAGGCAAGATGGTTTTCCTCTTGGCTCCCAGAGCTCTAAATCTAATCACACTCTTGTGAGTTCTCTGCAGGGAGCCTTTGTGTAGAGTGAACTTTGGGTGATCACAGCCCTCTCCTTACTCTGGAGAGGGTTTCCATGGGCCGATCCATTCCCAGCTTCTCTTTCTGCCGTGGCTGTTGGCTCTGCTCTTTGCGGAGCTGTCTTTGCCATAGCTTCCCCGGAAGTCTTATCTTTGATAATATTTTTCGCTATTCTGAAATAACTTGTTATGATTAATTTTTTCTTGTGCACTTGATAATAGCCATGTGTTCAATGTTTGGGGCCAGAATGTCACTCCATATACATAGGTGATATTTATATTGGCAACTTACATGTGCATAGAACAAGAGAATCAGATCCACTTGTATAATGATAACAGTAATGCTTCTGAAAAGATGGCAGTGGAGCCTGATTATTTTGTTATAACAATGGGGTCTGATAATTTATGTCATAACTTAAATTTATTTATTTATTTGAATAAATAAACTTGAATAAGTTTATATGGCCACCTTTCTTACAAATTTAACTCTGGGCAGCTAACAAGGATTAAAAAATATATAATATAACCACAATATATAAAAAAATACATTTCTCAACCAACTAAGTGGCTCCTGAAGACACATTCACCAGCGGTGTACACTTAATTCATCTCTTGGTCCCCATGCCTGGGAAAACAGCTACATCTTCAAGGCTTTCCAAAAGGTGAGCATAGTTGGAACTAGTTGAATCTTGGGCAGTAAGATGGGCAGAAAAGGCACCTTCCTGGGTCCAGCTAGATGACAATCCCTCATTGATGGCACCTGGAGCATGCCCTTCCTGCCTGGCCCAAAGAGGTGGGGAGAAACAATGGGATTAAGGTGATCCCTCAAATACCCTGGCCCCATGCCATGAAGGGTTTATAAGTAATAACCAGCACCTTGAATGGCACCCAAAAGAAAACTGGGAGTCACTGTAGCTCAAGGGGCAAAGGTATAACATGGGCATAATAAGGCACATCCATACTTACCCATGCTGCTGCATTCTGGACTAACTGAAGCTTCTAGATGTTTTTCAAGGGCAGATCCATGTAGAGTGCATTACAGCAATCTACTCAGGAGGTAACCATAGCATGAACAACTGTGTGCAGTACCTCCTGATCCAGGAAGGGGCGCAGTTGGTGCACAATATGAAGCTGTGCCAAGGACCCTCAGCTGCCACATGTTCTTTGAACATAATAATACATAATCAAAATAGTCCATATTCATCCAGAACAAAATTTAATAATGTGGTGGGACATGAATAGAAACATCTTATATGTTATTTATCTTAAGAGCATTTATGTTAAGCTAAATGATATGCTTTTGATGAATTGAGCTACAGTCAAGGTTACATTCATGGAAATACAACATTTCATTTACATGGTATTCATTTACATAGTAATACTTTTCACTTCTACTCTACTGCAAAACAGACCTGGTAGATTACCAGGCTGTGCACACTTTGAAAATAATTTGGAAGAAGCAAGAAAACAAAAAAAATCTTTGTTTTTCCAAGTTCCTACAAACTTGAATTTCAAGTTTGTAGGAACTTGGAAAAACAAAGATGCTGCTTTAAGGAATGTGACTCTTAAAGCAATGGCACATTTTCTTTCAGACACACATTGAAACATGGAAGAAATTGGGGTCCTTTAATAAATAGCAGAGAGGTGCCGTGCTAGTTCCATATCATTTCTGAAATAAGCACAGCCCAATAGATTCTATCTGTTTAACATTCTGGGCTTCTGAAAGATGGCAAGACATATAGTTAGTATGGTGAGCAGGAGGGGCCCCTTATCCAGGGGGGAAAATGCATGCTTAGTAGCAAGAATTTGAGCAGTCATTCAAAGAGACACAGAACAGACCCGCCTTGACTTTTAGGGTTTATCTGTATGGCTTTCTCACGCTTCTTCAGTTTGTTAGGATGTTCTGTCTAATGTAGCAGTAATAAAACACTAGAGACCAGTTCCACATCTTGGCGTGGTTCCTGCTTGTTAGGACAGCACTAATCTAGATTCAGAACCCAGCCTGATGGTAGACTTGATTAGAACCCATCCTTGTCGAAAGTATACACTGGATCTAATCGCTATTGAACAACCTTATATAGGTAGGAACAGGTGCAGTGTACACATAGCCCTGAATTGGCAGAACTGCATACATAATGCAAGAGTTTAAACCCCTGTATTGGCATGTGGAAGACTGGAGGTATGCCAGTTTTTTTCACTTTACATGAACAGGTTGAAAGTAGTTTATTGCTTTTCCCACATCTATTTGTACTTTTCACAATGCAGAAAAACTGACATAACTCTACGTAGATGAATCTTTGTCCTAGCAGTGGGCTACTCCCTACTAAGCACATCTGCAAAGACCCAGACATACTCAGATAAGGATGTCCTTGGCCTTTGGCCCAAGGACAAGCTTATGGTCACAACAAAGTATGTTGTGTTCAGATATAAAAGGCACGATCTTTGGGAGCTCTAGCATAGACTAACTGGTGCTTATTACACTCCATCAGACCAGCTGGGTTGTTGTCTGCTGCCTTGAAGGAGGTTCTGGCAGCAGAACTGGTATATATTTAGGTAATATATCTGTTATGCTTCTTTTTGTACTTTAAACCTTATAGCAAATAAACTTCTATTGCATTGCCTATACTCCTTAAGTGTGGTTATTACCTCTGAATCCTAAAAGAACCTCTGGCTCAGCTGACCACAGCTGCCAAGACAATGCCATAGAAAACAAATCATCAACCTCTAATTGCAGAAGAAGCCAGATGATAGAAACTTAGGAGATGGAGGTAGACATTTTTCTCTAGTCTTTTCTTATATAGGTAAGAAAAAGAAACTGCCCCCCCCAGATACTTGGTTTTTAATTAGGAAAAGAGAACCAATGAAATATACATTTTATTTTCAAAGGCTGCTATTGCATTTTATAAATGGTCTCTTTCATTGGATTTCAGGTCAGAAATGTGAAATTTAAATATCAAAGCAAATCAGACAGAAAAGCAACTATTGTCCCTCACACTGCTGAAAGCAAGATAATTGCAGCAGTGGTTCTTTGAGTTCCCAATTTAAAATATGTGTTCTTGACTACAGCCACAGTAACCTTTTATATTAAGTGTCCCAACCTCACCTTTTGGATCTCCTGTTCAACATTAAGCATTGTTGGACATCTGTCAAGACCGAGATTCCACTGGGGCAGCCATTGGCAGCTTTTTGGCCCTGTTTTCCTGTTTGATGACTCTCTCTATTCCCTGTCCTGTTCACTGAAGAATAATTTGCCTTGTGTTTTCTTTTAAGCTGAGGTGTAGATAAAGATTTGTCTATGAGAGAGGAAGGCCATGTCAAGAATTTAAAACTAGACTCTATATTATTTATAATTAATGACAAAAAAGTGATAAACTAAGACAAAAGGGAAGAGAGAAAGCAAACAAATAGCAAACTGTTAAAAGATTTAGCACCAGCTTTGCCTATCATCTTTCATTCTGCTATTTTATTTAATCTGTCCCCTCCCCCCCCACACCCATTCCTGAGCAAAAACAATGGCAGTTTATTCCTCCAGTTCAGTATAAATTCTGTTGCTCTTTTATTTTTCCAGTATAGACTAAATGGTGCCCACGTTACAGCTCTTAAATCCCTCCCCACCTTTTTTTTGGGAGGGGAGGCATGTTTGTTCCCCCGCAGTTTATTCTGGATCACTTGAAAGGAAATTATCTTGGTCCTGCTGGTGATGCATGATAATATGCAATAATTAATGGGGATGGATAGAGATGGCTCAGCGAGCTTTCGTAGCCTACTGTATCATGGATACAGTTCATTCTAAAGTCATGTTGTAAAGCTACTACAGATAAGAAACATTTCTTTCATGTTCCTTAATGCCATATTGCATTGATACACTTTAAGTTCATTGCATTTAGCAAAAGACATATATCCAAATTTATTAATCAAAAGTCAGCAAAGTTTTCTAAGACATTCCAGATAGAACCGTGTAAGGATGAGTTAAAAAGTATCAGTAAGGCTGCTTCTTTTCCTTCATTCATTAGAGTTATTAAGTCTTTTAGCAGCTTTATTTCCTAAGCTGTTTTTTTTCCCCTTTTGCTCTCCTCCTTTATCTTAACAAATAAAGATATTCCATTTGTTTTTGTATCTTACATTCACATTCTTTGGAAACTAGGTTAGGAGTTTATTTGCACCAGAATTACTGACTCCATGAAGTAGTTAATATAAGCAAGCACATCATGTAGATAGAAGGCATAGTAGATACAAGGTATATTATTGTAATGCTAGAAAGAATGATTTCTGGTTTTCTTAGGCTTGTTTTGTTACTAAATTGCAGTTGGCAACTCTTCTCCTCAGAGTGCACCTCTTTTAGTTGCATGCATTCTTCTCTAAAACTTTTGCCTTGAAGTCATATTTACTTTAGGGCAAGTTCCATATTAATTGCTGACATAGTATTTTGCTGAATTGATGATTAGAGAAAATGCAGCAAAATGAGATTCAGATTACTAATTTCCAATTTAAATCAGACTCCTTGAGTGTCCTGTTGTATTTAGCAAATTGCATGTAGTTTTAACTTTATATTGAGTATTTAAAATCATTTTTACTTTACAAAAGTAAAATCATTTTTACTTTTCATTTCAATATTTTCAAAATGCCTCTAAAAAGATGAAGGAAGTCTATTTTGGCATGCGGTATGGGGATAATGTACATGGAAAACATTTGAAGAAACTGAATTCTTATCTGCATTGAACTTCCTTGTGGTTTTCATCCTACTTAATTAGTCTCTGGTTTCATAAAAGGTATCAGTTGCATGCACACACATACACTTTAGTTTCCTTTCCAGCTCCAGGTGGTAGCTCCAATTTCAAGAGTACTTCCAATTAAAAAATAGTAAGCACTCACTTTTAGGAGTTACACATCAGTATACTTTTAAGTGCTTAATAAGTTCACAGCAAATCAACAACAATTATAATCATGCTTATTCAAAAGGTTTTCTATGCCATAATCTTGCTATTGCCAGCAGAATCATATTGTGATTTATATTTCTTCTAATAGTTGAATGATATTTTAGTGCAGAAGGTAATATTGTATTATGGTTAGAATTTATAGGAGTTTTTGATTACTAGCAGGACATATTTGCACCCATTTATGAAGAGCATCTTGATTATCTGACTGGAAGCGAAATAGAACGGGCAGAATGAATCCATCTTTCCTGAAAAGCTACAGAAGATTTCATATGTTCTCCAAGTAGTTTGTCCAAATGCTAGGCTGTTTTTATGTCTAGCACATAAACAACTCTTTGTAATTAAAAATCTTTGCTTCCTGTTCTTATTTACAGTTGTATAATAAAGTTGTATGTATGTTATTCTTCAGCAAAGGATCGTTACCTTGTCGTGGTGCTGGAGCTTGAGCACCTCAATGATGCCATGAGCTAAACCGTGAAGGGTCACCCAAGACGGGAAGGTCATGACAGAGAGGTCAGACTAAATGCGATCCCTGGGGAAGGTAATGGCAACCCACCTCAGTATTCTTGCCGTGAAAACTAAATGGATCAGTACAACCAGAGATATCTCGGTATACCATCGGAAGATGAGACCCCCAGGTCGGAAGATGGTCAAAATGCTACTGGGGAGGAACAGAGGATGAGCTCAACTAGCCCCAGACATGATGACGCAGCTAGCTCAAAGCCGAAAGGACGGCTAGCGGCCGACGGTGCTGGTGGTGAACGGCGAATCCGATGTTCTAAGGATCAACACACCATCGGAACCTGGAATGTAAGATCTATGAGCCAGGGCAAATTGGATGTGGTTATTGGTGAGATGTCAAGATTAAAGATAGACATTCTGGGCGTCAGTGAACTGAAATGGACTGGAATGGGCCACTTCACATCAAATGACCACCAGATCTACTACTGCGGACAAGAAGACCACAGAAGAAATGGAGTAGCCTTCATAATTAATAGTAAAGTGGCTAAAGCAGTGCTTGGATACAACCCAAAAAATGATAGAATGATCTCAATTCGAATTCAGGGCAAGCCATCTAACATCACAGTGATCCAAATATACGCCCCAACCACAAATGCTGAAGAAGCTGAAGTAGAGCAGTTCTATGAGGATCTGCAGCACTTACTGGACAACACGCCTAAAAGAGATGTTATTTTCATCACAGGAGACTGGAATGCTAAGGTGGGCAGTCAAATGACACCTCGAATTACAGGTAAGTATGGCCTGGGAGAACAAAACGAAGCAGGACACAGGCTGATAGAATTTTGCCAAGACAATTCACTCTGCATAACAAACACTCTCTTCCAACAACCTAAGAGACGGCTTTATACATGGACTTCACCAGATGGACAACACCGAAATCAGATAGATTACATCCTTTGCAGCCAAAGGTGGCGGACATCTGTACAGTCGGTAAAAACAAGGCCTGGAGCTGACTGTAGTTCAGATCATGAACTTCTTCTTGCACAATTTAGGATCAGACTAAAGAGATTAGGGAAGACCCACAGATCAGCTAGATATGAGCTCACTAATATTCCTAAGGAATATGCAGTGGAGGTGAAGAATAGATTTAAGGGACTGGACGTAGTAGATAGGGTCCCGGAAGAACTCTGGACAGAAGTTGGCAGCATTGTTCAGGAGGCGGCAACAAAATACATCCCAAAGAAAGAGAAAACCAAGAAGGCAAAATGGCTGTCTGCTGAGACACTAGAAGTAGCCCAAGAAAGAAGGAAAGCAAAAGGCAACAGTGATAGGGGGAGATATGCCCAATTAAATGCAAAATTCCAGAGGTTAGCCAGAAGAGATAAGAAATTATTTTTAAACAAGCAATGCGCGGAAGTGGAAGAAGACAATAGAATAGGAAGGACAAGAGACCTCTTCCAGAAAATTAGAAACATTGGAGGTAAATTCCAGGCAAAAATGGGTATGATCAAAAACAAAGATGGCAAGGACCTAACAGAAGAAGAAGAGATCAAGAAAAGGTGGCAAGAATATACAGAAAACCTGTATAGGAAGGATAACAATATCGGGGATAGCTTTGACAGTGTGGTCGGTGAGCTAGAGCCAGACATCCTGAAGAGTGAGGTTGAGTGGGCCTTAAGAAGCATTGCTAATAACAAGGCAACAAGAGACGACGGCATCCCAGCTGAACTGTTCAAAATCTTGCGAGATGATGCTGTCAAGGTAATGCATGCTATATGCCAGCAAATTTGGAAAACACAAGAATGGCCATCAGACTGGAAAAAATCAACTTATATCCCCATACCAAAAAAGGGAAACACTAAAGAATGTTCAAACTATCGAACAGTGGCACTCATTTCACATGCCAGTAAGGTAATGCTCAAGATCCTGCAAGGTAGACTTCAGCAGTTCATGGAGCGAGAATTGCCAGACGTACAAGCTGGGTTTAGAAAAGGCAGAGGAACTAGAGACCAAATTGCCAATATCCGCTGGATAATGGAAAAAGCCAGGGAGTTTCAGAAAAACATCTATTTCTGTTTTATTGACTATTCTAAAGCCTTTGACTGTGTGGACCATAACAAATTGTGGCAAGTTCTTAGTGGTATGGGGATACCAAGTCATCTTGTATGCCTCCTGAAGAATCTGTATAACGACCAAGTAGCAACAGTAAGAACAGACCACGGAACAACAGACTGGTTTAAGATTGGGAAAGGAGTACGGCAGGGCTGTATACTCTCACCCTACCTATTCAACTTGTATGCAGAACACATCATGCGACAAGCTGGCCTTGAGGAATCCAAGGCTGGAGTTAAAATCTCTGGAAGAAACATTAACAATCTCAGATATGCAGATGATACCACTTTGATGGCTGAAAGTGAAGAGGAACTGAGGAGCCTTATGATGAAGGTGAAAGAAGAAAGTGCAAAAGCTGGTTTGCAGCTAAACCTCAAAAAAACCAAGATTATGGCAACCAGCTTGATTGATAACTGGCAAATAGAGGGAGAAAATGTAGAAGCAGTGAAAGACTTTGTATTCCTAGGTGCAAAGATTACTGCAGATGCTGACTGCAGTCAGGAAATCAGAAGACGCTTAATCCTTGGAAGAAGAGCAATGACAAATCTCGATAAAATAGTTAAGAGCAGAGACATCACACTGACAACAAAGGCCCGCATAGTTAAAGCAATGGTGTTTTCACTGTAGTAACATATGGCTGCGAGAGCTGGACCATAAGGAAGGCTGAGCGAAGGAAGATTGATGCTTTTGAACTGTGGTGTTGGAGGAAAATTCTGAGAGTGCCTTGGACTGCAAGAAGATCCAACCAGTCCATCCTCCAGGAAATAAAGCCAGACTGCTCACTTGAGGGAATGATATTAAAGGCAAAACTGAAATACTTTGGCCACATAATGAGAAGACAGGACACCCTGGAGAAGATGCTGATGCTAGGGAGAGTGGAAGGCAAAAGGAAGAGGGGCCGACCAAGGGCAAGATGGATGGATGATATTCTAGAGGTGACGGACTCGTCCCTGGGGGAGCTGGGGGTGTTGACGACCGACAGGAAGCTCTGGCGTGGGCTGGTCCATGAAGTCACGAAGAGTCGGAAGCGACTAAACGAATAAACAACAACAAAATGTATGTTATTGAATACAAACTAAACCAAATGAGATCCACAATATTTCTTGCCTATCACAGCACCACCTTTTAAAAACTGTATAATTCTGCCCTGTCTCTTTATTCAATGAACTTATATACTGCTTACCACTATATCTGTAAAAAAATATTACAAAGTGGTGTACAATATAAGATCTGGCAAATCCTTGAAATTCTTCTGCAAGCTTTGTCATATATAGTATGTTTTGTGTGTATATGAATAAATGAAGATATTTTCATCTCATTTATATATATGAATATAAATGTCAGAAGAACTATTGAGTTATTCTGTTGACTTATTTAGTTCACAAAGTTCTGTGTTCTGAGACAAAAGCTTTTGCTGGAGTTTACAAAGTAAGGGGACAGATCAACACTGCAATGTCTGATTACTTTAGCACAAAGTCAGAACTCTTCACCAAGCAGATTAAACCAGGAACCAATCTTAAATTCAAAGATGAAAATCAGGGTCAAAGTAATGGAAGTCTGGGTGATAGGACAAATAGCAATGCTGAATCAAAATATAAATCTTAGCTGAAGAACAGTCTGACATTTCAAAAGTCAAGGAATCAAGATAACACGACAACAACATATTCTGTTTGCAGCATTGAGTGTGTTAGCCAGAAGATGAACAAGTATTTTCAAAAAATTATATTGCAGTCTCTTTTGAAGGTGCTGCCTGCATTCTGTGCAAACTAGCACAGAGAGAACTACAAAGGAATTCATCCTTCATCAGGAGAAGGATATTGTACAATAGTAACTTACCCTTTTTATAAAGGTAAACATACTTTTTTACTTTTAAATATAGTCACAGAATGTATTCATTTATTATCCTAATATTCTCCGGTTGTTCTTGTCTTAGAATGCAATTATCCACAAGATTATTTCTTCTAGTAGTTCCAGAGTGTTGGCAAATCTTTGGTATGAAGAAGTTTATCTAAATCAGAATCATTCTCTGTTTCAAATGCCAGTAATACACCCGGTGCATGCTATAAAATTTATTTTTAAAACTTTAAAAAAGAAACTTGGAAAACTTAACATTTAATCATCTAGAGAAGAAATTTGTGCAATGGGGGGGGGGAATGAATTAACTAATCTATCTTGCAAAATGAATTTCCACATGAAATAAAATGAGGAAAATGATTGAAGTAACATACAGTTTTTTTCCTTGCACCACAGGGCAGGAAACTTTGTGATTGAAAGGAGAATCCAGGTGATTTGACAGGCATTGGTGTTGCTTCACTACCTCTCATCACTTTTAAGTTTATCTGCTTGACTTCTCATCTGTGTGGCTGAGAATAACAAATCTTGAGAAGATGAGGGAAGAGTTTGCCAGGGATGTAAGTCTACAATTTATCCAAATATATCTGGATCATTCTGCTTCTGAGATTAGCCAATTAATGCATTCAACAAGTCAACATTTGCAAACTTGATTTTGCCTATTACTCTCCTTTGACTTTAAAATCTATGGATATAGATTACTTCTACTGCAGATTTATAGGTTCACTCAAGAGAATGTTAATTGCATTTGTCCCTCTTATATCAAGGGGACTCAAGTTATCAATTAACTTTGCTCATGGATTTCAGTAGGTCAGCTCTACCGTTAGGCACAGTTAAGTTCAGCTTTCTTAGGCAGCAAGTTAGGCAGTTACTTTTAGCTATTTGGTTAATACATTTTTTTCTGCAACAGAGAATTACTCATAGGATTTTATGTACCAAAATAACTTGACTAGTCTTTAGTACTATGCACTTTTTCTCAGGGTGAAATATTTGCTGTCTCTCCTTAGGTAGCAAATGTCTTGGTTCAGTCCAGAATAGACTTTAGATTTTGGATACATGTAAAATGATAAACAGTCTTAATAATATTTATTTTCACAGCAGAAGGTTAATACCCTCCTTGGCAATTGGATTTTCATCCTATGATGACTTTAGCCACTTCATGATGCAATAGTTTTTGTTTCAGGGTATGAGTTTCTAGGTCCTTCACAATTTGAGTCAATTTTAAAGTGATTTCTTCCTCAACCAACCAACCAACCCAAAAACAAAACAAAACAAAAACAAAAAAACCTTCCACCAATTTAGTAGATGAATGGAGTTAATTGTTAAATGGTAATATTCCTTTGTTATGTAGATATTCAGCTGCCCAATACCTATTATTCTCCAGCACTATAGACATTGACTAATCATGACATGAGCCACAGAAATAATTATAATACTGTAATGATTGCCCCAGCCCAAATACTCAGACTCACAAGAGGCTGCTATATGAAATCTGATTTATTAAGGAACTAAAGGCAAATACAGAGAAAGCTGAGAATGAGCAAAAGCGCGCCAAATACAAACTTAAACCCTTGGTGCAAACGTATCCCGCCTCCCTCGTAACAGCCCCGCCCGTCACAGGTGCTAGCAATCGTCAGAGCAGCTAGCCTGGGAAAGTAACCTTGAACGCAGTAGATAATGCAAATACATTCCAGAGCAAAGCCAAAAGATAAATACTCCCATCCTCCCGAGAAAGATGAAACACGCATCCAGCTAATGACATGCGAAACGTTACGATGTATCAAAGACATTGAAACGGCGAACATGACAAATACCATCCAGAATGAGTCTACCCATGAATTTTCCAAATAACAAACTATCTTTGGCAGCCCCAATTACCTATTAGTCACCCTCATTGTGTCAGTTTTGATGCTATTACCGCATAGAGATATGGTACATTATGAATACAACTTATGGTCATAGCATAATCTTGCTATCACAAAAACATGACTTCTGAGGAGAAAACAAACAAGTGGAATTATTTTTAATTAAATTCTTTACAGCAGCATTTTAACTCTAGATGACATCATAGGGGCAGTGGAATGCAGCAGAAACTGACCTTTATAAATTCTTAAATGTCAGGAAAATGTTTTTTTTTTTACTTTGATAAAATATTTGTAATTATGGGAGCAGTGTTGTTATTTTTTTCTATGAAAGTCTAATAACTTTCTGGAAGCAATCATTCTGTCTGTCTGTCTGTCTCCATCTATCCATCCTCCATGACTATATCATTATAATAAAGCTATCCATAACAGAAACTACTAACCTTGACTAAAAAATATACTAGATATTAGTCTGTCAGACCACAGTGATCTTTCTCATATACACATGTTTTTTTACTTCAGTGAATAAAATAAATTAATGCATCTTTTTATGTATACATTTTTGTTTCATTTGATCATTATTTCTGACTGCAGGATTAAAGTTTCATTAATCTATAAAATGCAAGTTAATGTACAGTATCTATGTATAAAATGTATGTATTTATATGCTAAAATAGACATCTAGTAAATTCTGATGAGCTTAAGTAACTGAACAAAATTCTCTAATGAAGAAAACAAATCCAGTATGATTCTGCTGTTTGAATGATTAGTTTGTATTTGTTTTCTGTACTGAAAATACAGTATGTTACATCAGAAATAGGCTGCCCATCGGTTGCATGCAATCCTGAATATCTTTTTCAAATCCTACCAATCCCTTCAATAATTGGTGTGGTGAAAATTTGGCAGAAATTGCTGAATATTAGCAGTGCAGCAACAAAATAAATAAATAAATAAATAACCTCAAATAAATAAATAGTCTCAAAGGAAACCAACCAACCAAGTACAAGAAAAATCCAGGGTATAAGGTGCAGATAATAAAAAATAGCAACACAGACCTGTACCTGTGGCCTTTGGCCCCTAATAATGAAACAAAAACTGGAATAATAATGAACATGCAGAAAATGGTTGCACACTTCTTAGGAGTCAAATGCCTTTAAATAAAGTTTGGCTTACTTGTTAGTTAGCAATCTGGCTGCAAATCAATGATGCTCCATGTTAAAGAAGTGAATCATGGGGATCTAATACACAGTGAAATGTCTGCTTAGATTTACCAAGCCAATTAATTGTTATGCTGCAAACTGTTTTCTAAACTTTAGTGCAGCAAGCAAGAAAGAGACAATTATATAGCATTATGCCTGCCCATGAGGAGTAGCAATAACTGAGCTGACAATTCTCAAGTTCCCTGATCTTTCCAATTAACACTGAGGTTAACTATTTATTTATTTAAATTTTGAGGTTGTCCAACTCCTTAATTATTCTGAGTAGCTTACAATTAAAAAGAAGAAGGAAAAAAAAACAAGTCACATCTGACTGGAAGATTAACTCAATACCAGTAAAACTCCAAAACCATAGGTATTCCACAATTATCCTACCCCAAGGCCTGGGAGAACAACCAGGTTTTTAATGATTTTTTGAATGTGATCAGGATGGGAGATGTATGGATCTCTGGGGATATATCATTCCAGTAGGCATGTACCATAACAGAAAGGCATGCTTCCTGAATCCTGCACGATGACAGTGGTTAATTGATGAGACCCAGAATGCATCCTTATCTCACTGGAGGGCAGAAATATTTGGAGATAGTCTCTATAAGTGGTCTCTTAGAAAGCCAGGCCCTATGCCATGAAGGGCTTTATAGGTAACTAGACAACCTGTGACCTGTTGGGTCATTGTTTCAGAGATATTTCCTTACCTTAGCAGAGAAACAGAATGACCACAGGCAGGCAAAAAGGCAGTGGGTACAGGAGTAACTTCCAACATCCCAGCAGCTTCTCCACTGATTTTCCTTGTGGGAAGCTGGCAGGGAATGTTGGAATTGTGTTAGTCAAATTTCATTTCCATGGGAGTAATGGGTTCCAGCCACAACTTTGTCAAATTTCAATCCCTGAGGTATACGGTGCTGTCATCATCTCAGAAGAGTTCACACTTCCTGCTGGCTTCCCCATTGAATTGTGGGAAGCTGACAGGGAGCATTCTTCTTTCCGTATATAATATAGGCTGGCATTGTTTCCCTTCCCCTCATGACCCTCAGCAAAGCCCCAGTAAAGCCACCACCTCTGCCTCCTCCTCAGCTATGGAACTGCCTGCCACTTTGCTTGAGGGAGGGGGAACCAAGGGAGCCACAAACTGTGAGGAAAACTGTACCTTAGCTCCCTATTCCATCATGTCCAAGGGCCACCTCCCTCCTGGGAGTAAGAAGGCTCACCTGTAGACCGCTGGGGAAGGATGGGCCACAGGAGGGGCCAGAAGGGACCAGGTGACATTGAATAGACTCACTGGGCAGCAGATGAAATAAGAGTGGAGAAATATAATCATTTTGCCAAAATTTGATCTCTAACATGGGCTCTTTCTCATGTTTGGATGGATTTGCTCTTTGCCTTCCTCAATGGCACTTTAGATCTTTCTTATTGTGCTTCATCTCTTGGAGTTCCTCAGAGAACCAGGATGCACCCTGGGATCAGTGCACAGGGAAAGGCTGCATACAGGCAATATGGTCTAAGGCCTCTGCTATATACCCATTCTAGACTGTGTCTAGGGCTTCAGCCAGACTGCTCACTGGATCCTCATGGAAAACTCCAAGCTCCTCTGGAACCCAGCCAAGTCCATCAGTCAGTTGGGATGGGCAGATCTTACAGACTCTATGCTGTGTGAGGTGAGGTGCTGAAAAGCAACCAGAGACTTATCTGACCATGACAACATGCTGACAATATCCTCTTAAGCCAGATCACATCACAATGAGACAAAAAAAAAGTTTACTTAGAACAGTGTTTCTCAACCTTGGCAGCTTGAAGTTGTGTGGACTTTAACTCCAAGAATTTCCCAGCCAGCATGCTGCCAAGACTGAGAAACATAGACAGTCATTCAAACATCCAACTTGACCACAGGCACCTAAACTTTTACATAAAACTCTGCATTACTCAGCTTGGTCTCCACAGTCCTTTGACTTAGTTATATTGGTGTTCAAATTCAGATATGAAATTAAAGTTTTGACTTCAAGGTCTAATCTTTAAAATTGTTTATAATATAAGGGTTATAGTCTATGGATCCTTTATAGGAATAAAAGTATCTCAGTGCTGGAATTTGGATAACTGTTTTCAACCAGAACATAAATGTGAACAAAATAATTGTTAGTAAGCTATTTAAATAAGTTGAATACTCCATCTTATTCCTAGATCAGTAATAATGTTTATTTGGTTAATGACCAGCAAAATTTAAAAATATACAACACAAAAGTAAAATCAAATGGATGAGATAAAATACTAGGATAATAAGGATTCTCTATAATGAAGATGTAATATATGCTACTATAATGGTATGTTAATTAACTGCAAGTATAAATCTAGAATATTACAAATTATGAGGTCAAAATACGTTTCACCTAAAAGAAGATAGCTAACACATAATGAACCTGATGAATAAAACAGAAGTGGTTATTCCTATGATCAGTTATGCCTTTTTTTCAATGCAGCAGAATTTGGCTACTGCACAAGTGATAAAATGTTTTGAATCTTCTAGAGGATGGTTTACATAGAAACTGTCTGGCCTTCCTGGGAATTAACATATTAGGGGAAGAATATAAGCAGACCTGATATCCCTGTTGAATTTACAGAGTAATAATACATGTGAAATGGATTTGATCTCCTTGTCTCCACATGGGCAGTTACACTTGGTTAATGGAGCTTTGGAGTATCTGCCTTGCAGCAATACAGATGGTAAGATGTTTTACCTGGCTTTGAAAAATGCTATCCTCAGCCTGGAGGAAGTTAGATTTTGTAGGTATTTTGCTGGTTCCAAATGCCCTTATTTGTCCAACATCTACCACATTGGGGCAACCTATTAACTTCAGCCTGGAACTCCATATCCCTTATTCTTTAAGTGAGCAATTGTTTGGCTTGGTCATACCTGAAAGAAATTAGGAATGGTGCAGAAAACCCATATAATACCAACTTCTGCTTTATGGTCTGTTTCCAGGGAGAATTGTCTATTAAAACAAGAGGGGTCAGGCTGATTGGAAAGAATTGGATTTTCAACCAGTAGTTTATCATCATCCTCCATGCCCTTACCTGGATTGCAGGCATTCCTGTCTTAAGCCTTAACCAGGCATTTGCTGTTCCATTGAGTGCAGTGAGGGCTGGTCTCAAAAATGTTGTTTGCACTGATTCTAGTGTACCCTTCTTGGCATAAATTCCTACTTGTGCACCATAAATCTGTAAAGGATTTGGGCCAATGATTTGTCCTCAAATAGTTTTATTGCTGCAGGGATTAATTAGCCTCCTTCTCTGTAGAAGAAGTACTTAATAGCACTTGTAGATCTAAGGGCTAGCTGTACTACAAGATTTTGGTGTGCATTCCAGATGCCTTTAGAATGGAAAACCACTTCAAGGTATTTAAATGCAGTAAGCTGCTCTAATTTGTGCCCTTCTATTAACCAGGATTTTGAGTGGCTTTCTTAGCAAATATCAGAATTTTAGATTTCTCAAAATTAAGAACCAAGTGATTTTGTCTGCAGTGCTAAAATATTGCTGCCATTGCAATTTTTCAGCCCTATAAGATTTTGTGAAATTATGGTGGCATCATCAGCATAGAGGAGTATATTTTATGCCCTGTGAGTTTAGGAGGGTAGAAGTCTGGGTTATGAAGAAGGTCCACCATTGAATTGACATATAAGTTGAAAAGAGAGGGGGCAAGAATACATCCTGTTGCACTCATTTCTGAACATTGACTGTGCCAGAAAGGGACCCTTGGAGATGTGTTGAAGTATAATGTCTGTATCAGAAAAAGGAGGCTCCTGTCAATAGTTTTGTTTTTTAATTTTTCCCAAAGGGCATTTCTGGAAATTGAGTCAATGGCATGTTATAAATCTAGAAAGATCATGAAGGAGGAGGATTTCTTTTTATGGGTGTATTTTTGTTCAAGATGGTGAAGCACCAAAATATGGCCTATTGTTAACTTCCCTTCTCTGAATCCTGCCTGCTCATCTTAGATTATGTCCTCTGCCTCTATCCAATCTTGGAGTTTGTGATTTAAATGTTTAGCATATAATTTGCTAACAACACTCAAAAGGCTGATAGGCCTGTAATTGCATGGATGATTCTTATTGCCCTTGTTATAAATTGGTACTATTATTGCCAGCCCCCAATTTTTTGGAATATGACTAATCTGATCTGTGAATGTAAACAGGGATGATCTATGATCTATGAATGTATCTCTGATTTATGAATGTAAACAGGGATGCTAGCAGAGGCACCCACTAATTCAGATCCTTTTTGATTATTTCAGGCAAAACACAATCAACACCTGGAGCCTTGTTCACATTAAGGGATTCAATCAATTGGGTTACCTCTTGCACAGAGACTGGAGACCAACTTTACACATAGTCCAGGTCAATATTGGTCTCATTTACGTTACTAGAATTCAACTAGAATTCAGAGGAATATTTTTAGCTGCAAAATAATTGTGAAGAAAAAGTGTAACTCACCAAAATTTAAAACTCTGTTAACTCACCTAAAAGATCAACCATTCTAAATATTTCCACCCAAAAAAAAAATAACAGAGAGAAAGAAGAAATTTCAAAGATGGGGCAGAATCTAGAAGCAGGAAGTATCTCCCCAGAGCAACATTTCCCAAATGGGCTCTTTATTTTCACTTTTATATCATCAGAAGGACAAGGGGAAGGGAGAACATGGCCACTTATGTATGCATGACAATATCATAATACAATACTATGACTTATTTACTTGCATCATATTTGCATGATTATTGAGCACATGTCATAATTAGGCCTCATCAGGCTTTGCTGCAGACACAGTGACAATATGATCTGATATCAACAGAAGATGAGTAATGTAAGTATTTTATTTACATATATATATGCATGTATGTATGTGCATTTGCATTCATTTGTTCTCAATCTGGAGATAGTAATGCATATATCTGAAAAGTACAATTAAAAATGCATTAGTGCACTTCAGTACAATTACATCAAACTTCTTTGTAAACAAGGATAGTTTTGGGTTTTGTTAATAATTTATAGTATTTTTAAAAGAGTCCTTGAATTACCAGTACAAAATTACATGACGTTGATTTCCCAATAACGTTTTATTTTATAAGGTATAGCATTTTACAGTTCTACTACTGTTGTGTGAATGTGATTGCTGACAGATATTCACAATACTTCAGATTGCTAGTTAGACCTAAAATACATGTTCCCATGAAGGAAAGGTGTTCTTTGTCGTATACACAGAGGCCAAGGCTGGGAAAATGGACTAAAATTTCCCCATAGCCTCTAATGCATTTTTGAAATCCCAGGAAAAAGAAGTGTCCAGGCAAAAGAAAGCAGAGGAAAACTGCTTCAAGGATATTTTATTTGTCTAGAAAAAGTTAATATGGTTTAGCTAGGAATCTGTGCTAGGTTCTTGATTGAATTTGAAACAGAAGAACAAGTGAAAGAATGTATGATAAAGTGGGCTAAAAATTTTGGAACAATGGAACAATGGGAAAATATGTGGTTGAAAGGATTAAGATTTACACTATGTTATAATTTTAAAGAGAATTTTTATAAATTGATGTACTATTGGTATATGTCCCCAGTGAAATTGTCTAGAATGTATAAAGGCACTTCATATTTATGTTGGAAATGTGAACAAGAAGAAGGGACATTTTATCATGTTTGGTGGATGTGTAAAAAAGCTAGAAATTTTTGGATTCAAATACACACACTGATTTGTAGGATTTTAAATTATTAAATTAAATTTCAATTAATATCCAATTGAAAGCAGAAGTTTTTCTTTTGTGACTGATGGACAGACAGTTAAAAAAAAGGCATGTAATTTTGTTTTTGTATATGATAACTGCAGCGAGATTATTGTATGCACAAAGATGGAAAGATTTGACATTACCCACAATGGAGGAATGGTTGGTGAAGATGATGGAACTTTCTGAGATGGCCAAATTGACTTCTCTGATCAGAGAAAAGGCAATATTTACGTTTATTGCTGACTGGAAACCCCTTATGGACTTTTTGCATAAAACAGAAAAAAAATGAATTTATGATTTATAGTTTTGATGATTAGACAAGATTGATGTCCCGACAAGCAGGAACCATGCCGAGACGAGGAATAAGTCTCTAGTGTTTTATTACTGCTACATTAGACAGAAAATCCTAACAAACTGAAGAAGCGTGAGAAAACCCATACAGATAAACCCCAAAGTCAAGGCTGGTGTGTTCTGAGTCTCTTTGAATGACAGCTCAAATTCTCGCTACTACGCATGCGTTTTCTCCCCTGGATAGGGGCCCCCTCCTGCTCACCATCAGTGCTCATGACAATAGATTATAGAAAGAAGAGAGTTAAGTTGTAACCATAGAGTAAGAGGTAAGAGTAAGTGGTCTAGTGGTTAAGGCACTGGGCTAGAAACCAGGAGACTGTGAGTTCTAGTCCTGCCTTAGGCATGAAAGCTGGCTGGCTGTTGTTGTGGGGAAAATAGGAGGAGGGAGTATTAGGTATGTTCGCTGCCTTGAGTTATTTATAAAAAATAATAAAGGCAGGATAGAAAATAAATAAATAAAATTATAATTGTTGTAATTTTTCTTTTCTATTTTTCTTTGGCTTCCCCCCTCTTCTTGTACTTTTAGCTTTCTCTTTGATTTCTTTCTTTTTCTTTTCTTTTTCTTACTTTATTTTAGTTTGTATTAGTTTTTATCCTCCTTTATAATTTTTTTTAATAAAATTATATTAAAAATGAATATTTACTTTTATAAATGAACATAATCATATCAATCATTGATCAACCTATCAAAGCAAGCTATGTTTATATAGTTCATGGTCTCAAATAAATTACTAACACATCTGAGCAGATTGGATCTATGTTGTTTAAGAAGCATTTAGAATCTTGTACATGAAAGCAAAACATATGCCTAGTATTGGGGTAGAAAGCTATTCCATTGTTGCTGTTCCAAGAATAATGTTCCAACAGCCAGCAGGAACTTTGTGATATGTTAGGAAATATTCTGAATCATGTTTTCATGACAGATTTCCCAAAATATATAGGTCTGCTCTATCAGTTGTCACCCCATTGCAGGCAGAATAGGTACTGGTTTCTATTTCAGTTTGCTGAAGTGCTGATATTTTAGGACTGCTTCAAGATTTTTGAAGACGATTCTTTCTAAATTTATGTAGGGCACCAAACGTGGGCAGCCCTGTAAAAGAGATTGTAATTTTTTCATCACTTTGAACCTCAGCATACATAGGTAAAGAAATTTCAAGAAAGTATCTCAAGTGTTCTCAGATCATGGGTAGAAGAACAATGAAATCTTATATTTTGAAAATACCTTACTTGTATAGTCATTTCTGTTCAGCTGTTCACTCTTCAGTCTTTTGCAACTTTCTTTAGGAGTAACTCTTTAGGAGTTAATGTATTCTTTGCACTTTTTAGCTATTTAAATAGAACTTAGCAAATTCGATCTTCAATTTACAATAAAAAAAAATACTTGTGTATTGTTTGGTGGCTGTTTTTTCTAAAATGAGAAATATCTTATAGGAATTATTCCTATTATAAAGGTTAAATATTTTCAGTCCTAATAAGTATAGCATTATTTTACATTCCAGTCTTTGTATACTAAAGTTCATAAGACAAAGTGCCATAGTACACAAGTCTATATGGTGGAGGATTGACACATTTCTTCCATTTTTTTTTTACAGTCTCCATATATTTTATTATATATAATTGTCAAAATATTTGTGATGGGCTGTGTTAAGGAATATTGGATAGGACTGAAAGAGGCAGGGTCACATGGCTTTCCAATTCTACCCTTCCCCTTTTTTTTTTAAAATCCATTTTCAAGATAGTGTGAAAAGATTTCACCCAAGCTTGAACAATCAAGCAGTTTCATTTATCAAGTTCCAAACCTTCCTAATTGTCTTGCATTATTTTGCATGCAGTTCCCCTATTTTTTCTAGGATAACTTGGCATAACTTTTGCAAAAATAGCAAACAAGTATTTTTTTCCCTTTGAACTCTAAGCTGTAGTTTAAATTACTTGACACACAAATGACCAGGTTCAAAATATCCTACTTCAGACACATTATATGAAGACCCAGCTCTCTGGAAAAGGCTGTAATGCTGGGAAAGGTGGAAGGAAAGAGAGGAAGAGGATGACCAACAGCAAGGTGGATGGATTCAGTTACAGTGGCAATGCGTGCACCATTGGAAGACTTGAAAGAACAGCTTAGAGATAGGTCATCATGGAGAAAATCTATATGGTCGCTAGAAGTTGAAAATGATGGCAAATAATCAATCAATCAATCAATCAATCAATTGTTGCTAAATACTACAACTATTTCCATCTAGAATTAATAAGGAGCTTAAGATTCTGTTGGCTGGCATCAGTATCCAAAAGCAATTTTTTACCTTGGTGGGTTATTAACTCAGTCAATCAATCAATCGATCAATCAATCAGACTTGCAGTTTGTCTGCTGGATTTTCTCTCTGGCAAGTAAACCTTTGATATTCTTCTCAGTCATCTTCAGCTCCACCAAAAGCTTTCTGTGTTGTATAGAAAGGTCTTGTGACACTTCTCCTGTTCAGCATATTTCGTTGAGTAGTACACAAACAATTCCTTTCTCATTGTTCCCATTTGCCCACAAACTAATCCACTGCATATTGAATTTTACTAAAATCAACAACCCAACTTCAACAGCCAGTTGCTACCTAAGCCTATTTCAGCCATTTTAGCTGCTAGCCCTCATTTCCATTTCCAACATTTTGCTTACCAAGTTTTCCTTCTCAGATAGTGTTTAAAACTCATCTAATGCCAGCATCACAACTGATATCACCCCACCTGCAGCCCTCCTTCTCCTATGAAACTTTGCCTATGAGAATTTAAGCTAACCCTCATACCCAGCTCCTTATCAGCAGAACAAGTACTTTTGTTTCGGTATCCACATGGACACATGGATACCTGAAGTTCCATTGAAACCCTGTGAAACATTGTTGTTTTCATTTTAAACAAAGATATAACAATAATTGCAGTCCATAGACTAAAAATAAATAGTTTTACTTGATAAGGCTGTAACCGCACTTTGAGGTGACAAAAATCTTGAATTGTTTGGTTTGATCTTGTCAGAGAGGCACAAAAGAATGAAGTAGATGATATAATGGCTGTTTTTGTTGTGAGCTCAGTGAAGGCTAATATTCTCAGCATTGACTTGGATATTCTATTTTCTTGTGCTTTCAACTCAATGGCAAAATGGTGCTTCACAGTGTGCATTGCACCTGTTTGCAGCTCCTTAAACCACTTTTCTTGGGTAATGCTGCACTTATTGAGTGCAGCTGTTTGATTTCCAAAAAAGTCATGGCTATTTTAATGAATTGAAATGAGGTGCTATATGAATGCTCCTGCATGCTCCAAAGCATTTTTTTTTTTTGCATTTGAAACTGAAGTAGTGTACATTCCTAAGATTTTCCACATAAATTATCTTCTTGTGGTAAATCCTCTACCCCAATAATTATAGTATTGCACTGTGTGAAGGCATACCTTAATGGATTTCCCTAAATATATATATAGCAATGGCACATAGCATTCATCAATAACATGTTCATTAAAACTTATGATCATAGGGCCATTTAGTTCTGGTACAAGAGCTTTTACAGGAGCCATCAAAAATGACAAAATAGTGGCTGCAGCTAGTGATTGCAGCTTCACTCCTTTTTAATATACATCATGTGCTGGTGAAAAGTGGCAGGGCATCAATTGCCCAGTTGTGCCCACATTTGACATCATGCAGTGCCCCTGGATGTGTTGAACATTTACTAACATCTTGTGGCAAATGCTATATTGACAGACACTCAGAATTAGGATGCTATCAGTAAGATGAACATTATACTATATCAACTAATACTTTGAAATTTTAAAATAATAAATATTGTTGATGAGTTATTTGATTAGAAGAAAGAAAATGCTTTCCCATGTTGCTGAATGTAAACATGCAGATACCTTTTTTTAACAAAAGAGAAGTTTGAAATAAAAGACTTTAAAGCTTCCAGGCAGTTCTACCTTTTGAATTGATGCAAACTTGCAGATGATATCACATTTGAAGAAAAAAAAAGTCATTTTACTTACAGAGCCTGCATGTAACTCTACAGATAAATGAATGGTATTATCCCTGAATGTAACACTCCTCCTTGCTTTTCATGGCCACGTAATATATTACAGCTTTAGATAGGCTATGCTTGAAAAGTAATTTAAGCTTCTGATTGTCATAAGTAAAAGAAGAGCAAGAAACTCAGATCTATGTGCAAAATGTGACATTCCCAAACCCATATATATTAATACAACTAGATTAAAAAGCACACTCCAAGGCTATCGTCCTTCCTAGCACATACATCCCTACTGAATCTCGCTTTTTAAGTAATCATATTGTAGGTGGAATGAGGTTCTGAAAATCTGTTATATTTAACATCAAAATGTCTTCAGTATCGAAACATTTCAGCAACTTCCAAATGTGACCTTTGGTGAGCTGATCTAAGGTAGCCAGATACCTATCTTAGAATACCTCTGAAAATGGTGTGTGTGTGTGTGCATTCATGTCTGATGTTCTTATTCAAGGACTCTTCAGCAAGAACCAACATGCAAGCAGAATACTTTAACCAAAGAATATGGGACTGTGGGTGTAGAACTCTGGGAGATGAGGGAATAGCCATCTTGCTCAAACTGTGGTCAGAGCTTTTGAAAGGGCACTGTTCTCATATTTCCTGTCAATAACTGCCTATTTGGCGAAATACTCAGATAATTCTGATTTATTTTATGTATAGTTGCTCCTGTCAGAACAGTATGATTCCATTTCCTTGAATATGGTAAAATAATATTATACTGTTCGGAAAACTCAGCATGCCTTAATCACCTCAATGATTCAGTAACATTTTATGTTTGTATTTTATTTTACCTGAAATGGAAACTGTTTAATTACATTATTAAGTGCAGAATTCTGGTCACTGACCACAATGAAGAACTAACTACTGTGCTCCAGGAAATATGGACACTAATAATAATAGTAATAATAAAATAATAATTTCAATGAGTAGTGAGGGAAAGAATTTAAAAAGATATTTAGGTGTGATTGGAGCAGGGTTATGGGCTTAAAGATCTACCTGTTCTTGTTAAGAAAGGAGCTTTAGAAATATAAGTCATGAATCAGAGACAATTCTATCAATTCTAAATACCTCTTTGGGGTTCCTTTTGATTTTTAAAAATATCTTCACTTTTTTATGAGTTTAGGTCAGTTCTATATTAGAATATATGCAAATGCTACCATCTTCCTTGCTCTGCCCCTTGCATCTGAGAAATAAAATTTCAGCTTCAAGATTGGGCACAGGGGGAAACAGATGGGTGGGGGGTGTTCTCCATTTCATAAAGTGCCTGAGGCATAATCTCACTGTCACTATTTTTCATTGTAAATGATGAAGTTGAAAATAGAAGTTGTACTTAATATCAGGCTACTGACTCTGTCTTTTTTACGTTTCAGTAACTGGGCAAAATCTGCTTCCTCCAAGGTTTTTTCAGGCTGTGAAAGTCATTATAAAATGTAAATGCATGCATTGTGAGCCAAATTTGAATTACAGATACATTGTCTGGAGTGTTGTGTGAAAAGTATGCACATTCTGTTCATCCTTAACTAACATCCTATGGCTACGCATAAGATTTTGTCATAGGATGTTTGCAATATTTCTTGTAGTTCTGTTGAACTGGAAACTAAAAAAAGAAATGTAATTTTTAAAACTCTGCTCTAGGGTAAGCAAGTGTACCTTTATTTCAGAATTACCCAAGTGTGAATATTAAAATTATACATTTAAACTACTACAACTCTTGAACATTCTGCATTATCATGGATGGGAAGGCACCAGAAATGCAGTGGCTTTTGCTCTACTTGTATTATTGAAAGTTGTAAACTTTATTAGCTTTGCTAATTAATTTTATTTGTCTAATCTCTCAGCCATTTCCAATATAAATCATGCAGGTGGCTGCTTTTAATATGTGCTTATAACGTAACTTCAGTTTTGTAGCATTTTTATTGCATGTTAGTATCTAGTGAATAAAAATGAAAATATACTCTATGGTGATTTTGTGATTATTCACTTACCGTTAAGTGTATCCAGAAGCAGAATTGTGGTAGTCTGTAAAGCAGATTTGGAGAACTTGTATCCTGAGATATTTTAGACTTATAACCCTTAGAAGATTCACTCAACATGGTGAATAGTGAGGGGTGTTTGGAATTGTAGTTTGATGACATCTGCAGTAGGTATCTACAGGTTCTGTACTCATTTAACATCTGAAAATTTAACGGATTTGTTATACCAAGAGCTTTCTCCTTTGTATGCATAATATTGACTTCATTTTTGTACTTCGGTTTCAGTCATGTGTATTTTATGAAGCTAAGAAGAGGATAAATGAAAGTACCCAAGTAAAATCGAAGATGGTGGAAAAATCCAAAAATCTTGATCCTGAGAACACAATGGAATATGTTTGCTGGAATTCCAATTCATAAGTATTGAAGGATTGCTGTGGAAGTGAATGTTATGGGAGGAAATTATCTTGTGCCAAACAAATATCAACCACAGCTCCTATCAAAATATTGTGAAAATATGTTATAATTGGTTAATGACAAATATGTCAATGAATTCTGTAACCTTTATCTTTATTGTATTTTATAGTAAAGATCAAATTTTAAAGAAGTCCTGTATATTTGGCACTTGTTTTGACCTGTTGGAGCTCACGCATTTGCCTTAATCATGGAGAAAGTGGAGGAACTGCATTCTTCTCCCAATCTTCTGTCTTACACAGACACCTCAGAGTGCTTATGAATGTGTTACACAGGTGCGTCAGTGCACCTGTGGAGGTTTGGGGAGGGAAGAGAGTGGGCCTAGCCTTATTTTCCTCTGCAACTGAGTGAAAACAACTAGGAAACACCACTGCATAAGCCTCCATGTCTGTATTGCTTTAAAACACTTGAGCAACCGGTTTTCTGATCACCAACAATCTGCAAAGTCAAATTAGTCATCAGAATTCATTTTGATATCATGGGCCATTTCAAGTTTGCAACTTATGTAAAGAGTATCTGAAGTGAGAAAGAAGCTCAGGACCTGTAAGAAAAGATACACTGCTGAGTTTCAAGAACATATAGACACCTACACCCATCGATTACTTGAAAAATAGGACATTTTTGAGTACAAAGAAAACTTATACAAAACTGAATTTTCACTGTGAAAATTCTGCTGCTCAGATGGAGTGCATTCATTCTGAGCAATTGTTGATTTGGAGGACAATGGGTACTTATTTTCTATTGCTTCCCAAATTGATCTTACCACTATACTGGCCTCCACATGGAAGAAAGCTGAAAAAGAAAAAAAGAAAAGTTTCAACTTTTCATTTTTGGCTCACACAGTACATTGTGTAAGATAGGAATAGAAAAGAACTTTCATTGTGGAACAGATTGATTAATTTTCTAGCTTAGGATGCTGTCTAGTGAAATCATTAGATAAGTTTTATGTACATTCACAAACAGATCGTCATACCAGTATCTATCTAGATCTGAGAGATTGCACTGCCTCTGAATATTTACTGAACCACAATATGTCATGGAAAAAGTCTTACAAAGCATACAGACCAATGCATTGTTGAGTTATTCCTTTTGTTTACATTAAAGTATTATCTGAATTTCCTATATTGAAAAAGTAAATAATTTATCTGCAATAATTTTCACCTTCCATTTATGTTTATATTATTATTTCCTATATTTCTTCCTGGCCATATTTTTAAGGCAGCCTTTCCCATACTGGTGCCACCTAGATGCATGGAGGGTTCCCAGGGAAAACCACAAGTAGGAAGGGGGATGGCTATTATAATCTGATCGTATGGCACATTCTGTGAGCATTGAACACTAGTAATTTAGAGCAGAATTTTTCAACCTCAGCACCTTTAAGATGTGTGGACTTCAGCCCCCACAATTCCCCAGCTTAAAGTTGCTGAGGTTGAGAAACACTGATTTAGAGGATCACCCAGCCAACATTGCGCCAATATAAATCTTGTACTTGCAGTAAAGATAGATTGCATTTAGGTGTAAAAAAAAAAGAAAGAAAAGAAAAATATAAAATATTATTGGATATTTCTGTAAGAAATATTGAAATAAACCTTAGTTGAACTAATGATATGCAAGCTATCTTGAAAACAATTTTGTACCATAAATCTCACTGTAATTATTATAAAATATATAGTTACTTCAGTTGGTGGTTGTTGAAAGTGTTTGGAATATATGCACCTTCTTTATATTATTTCATAATGTACACTTTTATTTTACATCCCTCTCCCCCTACTTGTATGCAAAAAGGATTTCTAACTTTAAAAAAAAATGGAAAATATCTCATATTAGGAGAGAAGAGTAAAACTCAAAACTAATTTCTAATTTTGCTAGACAGAGGTTACAAGTACTGAATAAATACTGAAATAACAAAAAGAAAAGTCCTTTACTTTTTTTTTTAACTGATACAATTGCATTGGATATTGTATGCATGCACAAACACACACACAGAAATAATGTTATCCTGCCAATTTAATCACAGTGGTTCCTTTCAAAACAGTTGCTTTATATGTAGATTTTCTAAAGTCCCTTTTTTCCCTTTCAATTAAGCATATAATAGAAAACAATAATTGTAGCAAAAAGCAATCAGATTTAAAATATCTCTGCAGGGGATGAATTAACTGACTTTATTCTAAATTGTGGATGGACAATATGAGGCCCAGGACTCATATGGCTTCTGAATCTGTGAAGACTGTGACTGCTGAAAATCAGCAACCAGAATTTTTTACCATTTTAAGTGAGAAAAAAAAGTTAAAATTGTAATTTCAATGTAGCTTAGAAAATACAAAGATACCTCCAATACCCCTCCACAAAACCCAAGAAATCCCCCGACCAGAGAAATTCTGGTTCTCTCTGGATTCTGTGCACTGATCCTATAACTGTGAAGAAAATTTACTTGTCCCTTGGAACCTTAAGCATCAGTTTATAATCTCAGTAAATGGCCTATTCCAAATAGGAAGGCCATGAAAATACCCTAGGAAAAGAGAACAGTGACTCTGAGAAAGGAGAAGCTGATGAAATAAAGGAAAATATTGACATGAGCCTCTATTCAGGCACACATGTACATGGAATTGGTGGCTTTTTACTGGTAGGTCATGCCAGAATCAGCAGTCTAGAATGGAAAATTTAGTGACAGAGACATGTTTTTGCACTGTGGAATCCAGAACAAAAAATATTTAAGTACAGCCCAATATTTTGTGAGTCAGAGAGGTATGGATACCTATATCTATACCTATGTGTAGACACACCAAGAAAAAAAAGAACGACTATAGGTAGGAAGCAGTCTACTTAAGCATGGTCACAGAGATTTAATGAACATCCAGTGCATGGAATATATGTAGCATACCTTTTTCCAGAAATTGTTTATGCATACCTTTATACCTTCTAATCAGGTTAGTAGCATTATCATATGTCCCTTCTCTGCACTTACTGGGGTCAGCTTTACAGTCCTTGCATACATAATTAAGTAGCTCATATTAGCATACTTTCACTGCCAAAGTTCCAATTTGAAGAGAGTTAGAAAGTGTTCTGGAGGTACAGAACTTGCACTGACAGTTAATTGCCACTGTTCTTTTTTCTCTTCTAACATCCCATTGTCAAAAGTTTTCTCCCATCCTCTGAATTTATTTAGAATCGGTAATTAATTGTTCAAAATTATAACACTGTGTAATACTGTGTCTCAATCTACCTGCTAATATATAGAGCAGGGTGTGTCTGAACTGAATGTTGGTGGAGGTGGATGTATGACCTTGGACCAGAGGCTCCAGTATTTGCAGCTTTTCCTCTTCTCTCCTACCTCTATCACGAAGTGGCATGTTGTGGCTAGTTGGTTACTGTGTGGAGGGTATATGGAGTTATTTTAATAGGACTCATGCAAGAGAAGGGGCATGTCAAGAACACTCCTGTCTCAGTCTATGTGGGAATTCTTCTTTAGCAACGATCCCAAGTTAGGGGGAGAAGGTGGCAAAGGGTTATCTCTACTTCTTCCCCAGGGCCAACTTCAACCTGTTATAACCCTGCATTACACAGAATGTCAGTGTTGTACTTTCAAAATATATGGAGGGTAAATGGTTTTATGCACACTTATTACAGTTTCAGTCACCAAATTGTTCAAGCCTTTCTGTTTTAACCCCCAGACTGAGAGTGTCTTTCAGTCTTCTGCCTCCTGGCCCTTGTCTCATCTCTTCTGCACACCTTCTGAAACATAAGAATATCTCTTAATACAATACTATTTTAAAACAAAGTGCACTATCTCAATGAGAGTTTTCCATTTCTTGTTTACTTTTTAAACCAATTGTGTATGTGTGTGTATCACTCTATCAATGGTCACTCATAATGAGGGCCTGTAAGCTGTAGCTTCATCAGACACTACTTCATCTTCCCCCCTCTTCTCCAGGCTAATCATATCCAGGACCTTCAATCTCTTATTATTGGACCTGGTTTTCATACCACTGATCAAGCTCCATTATTCTCCATTTCACATCTGAATATTTTCTTCTTAAAATCCTTTAAAGTACAGAGCCCAGATAATAGAACTATTTAAAAATCCTGGTTTTATTTATACAGTCTAAAATGGTCTCAGTTTCTTTTCAAATGGTGTGTCAGACTGAGGATCATCTTCAGTTTATGATTAACTTCAGTTCTTTTCACCAAGAATAGTGACAGGTCAGTTATCTCCCTTATTTCCAGAACAAGAAAAGTTATTGCCCTAACTTTTGGTCCATTCTCCATTTTCAGTCCTGGACTGCAGCATCTCATAAACAAATAAATGACTATTCTGTTTAGGATTTGTAATTTTTATTTGTGTTGATGCTTCTTATGTTGCTTTGATATTGTCTGCTGATTTATGATGGATTCCTCTGCATGGCAATTCTAAATTTACATGTCCTTGGTCATAAAAGATAACCTAAACTATTTTAAATATATACAAATAGTCTATATTCAGTAAGGTAACAATAAAGAAGGAAATACCTGGTGAGGAATATGCTAATATGCTGATATAGCTGCAAACTGTTATTTTAAACAATGTGCCACAGATCAGGGGCCAGGTGGAAGTGGATTAATGCTATTCATAAAATATTTTGTGTATTTTGTATAAATACTCATAAAGTACTTATACAAAACTTCCCACTATACTTGTCTTACCCAAACAGAGTGCTAAATACATTAATCTTTTACTAAATTAATGAACTACATTGCAACTCAGTGCCAACAATTTAAGGAACTATCTCTTTTGGGTAATAATCCTTTTTACCATGTTGTGATCATTATTTTTAGCGTAACAGTCATGTCACAACCATTGTAGGATATTTTATAATCGAGTAATCGAATTCTGTCCATTGTAACTACAATTTTCATAACTTGGCTAGGTTTTAAGCTCTAATTAAAGATTTCCCCCCCCCCCAATCTACTGATTTCAGATTACTATCAAAATCGTAGCATTAATAAGCTGATAGTTTTTTGTAATTTGGACTCAGTACCCAGGTCTTAAGATTTCTTTTTCCACAGGATATATCAAGTTGTTATTTATTGTATTGAAGAAATGGATTCATGTTTTTCTAGTATTATCAATATTTATTTGTAATTCCCAACTTCGGACACTTTATATCAACATAGATAGCGAAGCTCTTGTTCAATTTATGCACCAAATGTAACGTTTTGTATGCATGTGTGTATGTGTCACAGGGCCTTTCTTAAAGTGTACCCAATTGGATTGACCCAGACTCAGAAGAGACACAAAAGCACTGGACCCTGGACTGGCTTCTTTAGACTTCCCTATAAGGATTGGAGAGATGTTTTATTTTGTAAAAACAAATGTATAAAAGTGATATGTCAGTACTTCCTATATTCTATTCTTGTCATGAGTACTGATGGCGAGCAGGAAGGGGCCTCTATCCAGGGGGGGAAACGCATGCGCAGTACTGAGGAATTAAGCAGCCATTCAAAGAGACACAGAACAGACCCGCCTTGACTTTTGGGGTTTATCTGTCTGGGTTTTTCCCATGCTTCTTCAGTTTGTTAGGATTTTCTGTCTTATGTAGCAGCAATAAACACCCGAGACCTATTCCTCGTCTCAGTGTGATACCTGACTGTTAGGACAATTCTATTGCTATCTCTATACTATTACTATGATAATTACTATTATAATATACTATTACTCCTCAATTACTATTACAATGACAATGTTTATACTACATTCTATACTATTACTATTCAATATACTATACTCTATACTGTTACAATTCTATTACTATCACCTATTACTCTGTTACTGTCATGACTACTGATGGCGAGCAGGAGGGGGCCTCTATCCAAGGGGGAAAGTGCATGCGTCTGTCTGGGTTTCTCCCACGCTTCTTCAGTTTGTTAGGATTCTGTTTAATGTAGCAGTAATAAACACTAGAGACCTACTCCTCATCTCAGCGTGATTTCTGACTGTTAGGACATCAATCCTAATGAACTCCTACTCCCATCAAAAGAGGGAGGAACAAAGGAAATAAGGAGAGACATTTGGAAAATGTCTGCAGAAAACCAGGAAATTCAGAAAGCCATCCAACAATTGGCAGCAGCCCTGCAACACCACCAACAGGTAGATTTCCAGATCAACACAGTACAAGCAGCTATGCTACAGCAGTTACAACAACCAGCTCCAATTAACCCACAACCAGTGCCAGCAGCAGCAGCAGCAGCTCCGCCAGTAGTCTTGAGATCTCAGGGCATTCTACCAGAGAAGTTTGGAGGAGAAGCAGGACAGTTGAGAACTTTTCTCATACAGTGCACAATGTTTTTCGACAGCAGACCGGCAGAGTTTCCCACAGATAGAACCAGAGTCACCTTCATTTTAAGTCTGCTAAAGGGCCCAGCAGCCAAATGGGCTATTCCCATGTTGGAGAACAACAACCCAATTCTCAATGACTACCAGAATTTCCTGGCAGGGTTCCAAGCACACTTTGACGACCCAATCAGAGAGGTCACTGCCAGCCAGGAAATTCAGAAGCTCAAGCAAGGCAACAAGAGGGTGGGAATTTACATTGCTGATTTCAAGCTGTTAGCAGGAGATCTGGACTGGAATGAGAGTGCCTTGGAAGACCAATTCAAACAGGGGCTGGATGAAGAAATTAAGAATGAATTAGTGCGCCAGGGAACACCAGCTACCCTAGAAGCCTTATATCAGTTGTCTGTGGTCATAGATGCCAGGCTAGAAGAGCTCAGACAGATGCAGCCGGGGAGAGGCAGGGCCCTCAGAGCATTTCCAGGATTTCCAGTCCTCTCCACAGCACTTCCTTACTCAGGACCATCAATCAATTAAGAAGGGCTCATTCCGAGGATTCCAGGCACTCCTTTTACTACTTACCAGTAATAATGCACGTCAGCCCAGAGCACCAGGTCAAGCTAGAGGCCCTCGTGGATTCCGCAGCTTCCACCAATTTTATTGATGTACAGACCATACAAGACTTCAACATCCTGACCATAGAATTGCCACATCCCATAGAAGTGGAGACCATTGATGGCCAGCCCCTCAAGGCAGGGCCAATTAGAAGGTTCACAGAACCAGTGCAACTGACAATGGGAGACCACACTGAGTGGATCCAACTTTATGTTACTGCATCACTGAATGTGCCTGTAGTCCTGGGCACACCTTGACTGAAGATCCACAACCCATTGCTGAACTGGACTACAGGAGCAATCTCCTTCCCAGCTAAGGAATGCCAGCATCATAAGATTCAAGCCGCTCTCCTCTTTTCAGCAACCAACGCACTCACAGAAGCAGGGGGGGTCCAGTTGCCAGCCAAGTATGCAGATTTTGCAGACGTTTTCAGCGAACAAGAGGCCACAGCATTACCCCCCCCCCCCCATAGGGACTGTGATTGCACCATTGAGTTGATACCAGGAGTCAGGATTCAAGCAAGGAAACAATATCCCATGTCTCCTAAAGAACTAGCCACATTAAAGGATTACTTGGATTCTAATCTCCAAAAAGGGTTCATCCAACCATCTACTTCCCCAGGGTCTGCTCCTACCTTCTTCGTACCAAAGAAGCCTGACCCGTTGGCACCGGCAAACCAGGAGGCACCCATAAGAGTGGTCCACGATTTCAATTTTTGAAATAAAATCACAAAAAAAGAAACTTATCCACTGCCACTAATATCTGATCTGCTGGATCGCTTACAGAAAGCACGCATTTTTACCAGGTTGGACCTCAGGAATGCGTACAATCTGATCTGGATGAAAGAGGGGCATGAATATCTGACTGCCTTCGACACCAGGTTTGGTAAATTTGAGTACCTTGTTTTGCCCTTTGGCTTGTCTAATGCAGGAGCCATATTTTCCCAATTTATGAATCAATTTTTCTCTGATTTACTAGATAAGTATCTGGTCATTTATCTAGATGACATATTAATTTTCTCTGAGGATGCTACAACTCATGTAAACCATGTACATAATGTCTTACAAAGACTGAGAGAGAACAAGCTGTTCGCCAAGCTAGAGAAGTGTGCCTTCGATTTAACTGAATTACATTTCCTGGGCTATAAGGTATCAACAGAAGGCATATCCATGGATCCTTCTAAGGTTCAGGCAATTCTCTCTTGGCACCCCCTCCCCCCCGAAATGTTAAAGAGGTGCAAAGATTTCTAGGATTTTGCAATTTTTACAGGCGGTTCATAAAAAACTTTAGTGACAGGGCAAGACCCCTCACACAGCTTTTGAAGAAAGGATCAAAATTCATTTGGGGGGAGAGACAGCAAGCAGCCTTCCAAGAATTCAAGCAACTCTTTGCATCCCAGCCGCTGTTAAAACACCCTGATCCCATGAAGCAATTCATAATGCTTTCAGATGCTTCCGATATTGCCATTGGGGCGGTGTTATTGCAATATACAAACAAAACTGAGAATACATTGCTTTCGTGTGCCTTTTTTTCATGCATACTCTCACCAGCAGAGAGAAACTATGATGTGTTTAACAAGGAGTTGCTAGCAATTAAAGCAGCATTCCAAGAGTGGAGGCACTGGCTAGAAGGGGCGACCTTTCCTGTGAAAGTTTGCACCGATCACAAACATTTAGAGCTTCTACAGAACACCAGATCCCTCACCCCACGCCAAATCAGATGGAGCCAGTTTTTCTCCCATTTCAATTTTGTCATTTCTTATGTCCCTGGGGTGCAAAACGCTTGGCAGATGCCCTCTCTCGATCCATTCAGGCAACCCCCACCACTCACCAGGAGGTCCAGGCTACTATATTACAACCTCACAACTTTGATCAGTCTATGAGGGGGAAACAGACAGAGATTTTAGCAGCAGGCAGACAAGCAGAGGACCTATTTACAAGAGTCAGAGCTCAGCAGCAACATGACCCATATGCCAGGGCCAGGATGGATGACCTCCAGAGGGACCCGCAAGACACTGCCTCACCATTCAATGTGGAGGCAAGAATCTGCTGGCATAGCGGGCGATTATACATTCCCCCCTCATTGAGGGAAGAAGTACTGAGACTTTGCCATGACCATCAAATGGCAGGCCACGGAGGTGTTTTCAAAACTCTCCATAGAGCTCTGAGAGACTACTGGTGGCCTAAGATGACTGCAGACATAAAGGGTTACGTTGCTTCTTGTCACACCTGCAGACGAGCCAAGCCTCTCCCAGGGAAGCCCACAAGACTCTTGCAACCCCTACCCACCCCCAGTAGGCCTTGGGATACAATTTCCATGGATTTCATCACTGATTTACTCCCGGTCCAGGGGCTGACTTCCATACTAGTGGTGGTGGACCTTTTCACTAAAATGGTGCATTTTATTCCATGCAAGGGCCTCCCATCTGTGCAAGCCACAACGCAGTGTTCATGGACCATGTTTTTAGGTATAGAGGCATGGTAAATCACTTGGTGAGTGGCAGAGGCCCTCAGTTCACTTCAAGGTTCTGGAGGGCCCTTTTCCAGTCATTAGGGGTCCAGATCCACCTGTCATCATCGCATCACCCAGCTAGTAACGGGCAAGCTGAGAAAATTAACCAATGGTTACAGCAGTATCTCAGGTGTTACACTACTTATCAGCAAAACAATTGGCCAGCCCTGCTACCCATGGCAGAATTTACTGAATTCTGAATTTACAGAATTTAGAACAATTCTGTGCAATCCTCTACCAAGATGTCTCCTTTCCAACACTCTATGGGGTTAACCCTTGGGTGTTGCCCACCTCTTCCCAGCAGGGAGCTGTTCCAGCTGTGGCTGATTTTCTTAAAGAGCAACAAGCCACACAGGAGTTGTTAAAGGAGCAGCTGAACAGGGCAAAGAGTGCTTACAAGAGAGCTGCAGATGCTCACAGACAAAAGGGGCCAGCGATTGCGGTAGGAGACAAAGTGTGGCTTTCTACCAAGTTTTTGACCTCTACCAGACCCTCAAAGAAGTTGGACTCTAAGTTTGTGGGCCCTTTCACTGTGGTACAGCAGATAAATCCAGTGGCTTATCGCTTAAAGCTGCCAGCATCCATGAAAGTCCATCCAGTGTTTCACAGAGCCTTGCTAGCCAAGGACCCTCCCCCAAGTGCCTTACGATTGCAACTGCCCCCCCTCCAGTAATTGTGGAGGGGGAGGAAGAATACGAAGTCGAGGAAATTCTGGACTCTAGGAGGAGGGGAAGGGGCATCCAATATTTAATACACTGGAAAGGGTACCCTGAGGTAGAGCGCACATGGGAGAATGCCAGAGATGTGCATGCACCAACGCTGGTTCATCGATTCCATCAGCTTTTCCCTCACAAACCCAAGCCTCACACTCTATCAGAGATTCCTCACTTGGCTGAGCAAGCAGAGGAATCCCAAGCAGAGGAGTTCGTAAGTTTGCAGTTTCCACCCCCCCCTCCGAAGCCTTGACACCAGTAACAGAGGAGGGGAGGGAACCGCAGCCCTCCACCTCAGGCGTGCATTTCCCAGGGGGGAGGGGGGACGACTCTTCTAATTATATAGCTATTTTCCAGCAGCAGCCACCTGGGCCAGAAGAGTTATCAGACCTGGAGAGCAACACTGATTCATCCTTGGAGGAGTTTTCCTTTGAAGACTTTCCATCATTGCCCAGTTCCCATGGGAGCTTAGAAGGAGACGTAGACTCTTATCAAGCCACTGGAAGGGAGGGGGCTGAAATGGAATGTGAATCTGGAGGGGAGGGTAATGTCATGAGTACTGATGGCGAGCAGGAGGGGGCCCCTATCCAGGAGGGAAAACACATGCATAGTACTGAGGAATTAAGCAGCCATTCAAAGAGACACAGATCAGACCCGCCTTAACTTTTGGGATTTATCTGTCTGGGTTTTTCCCACGCTTCTTCAGTTTGTTAGGATTCTGTTTAATGTAGCAGTAATAAACACTAGAGACCTACTCCTCGTCTCAGCGTGATTTCTGACTGTTAGGACAGTTACAATTACCTATGTACTATGCTCTATAGTAACTATTACTAGTATGCATCAACATTTCTTTCTTAAGCCTGTTCTGTCTTAAGTCCCCTCTCTGAAATTTATTTTTCTGTTAATGACCAGCATGTAGAACTCTTACACCTTGTGCTTTGTCTTGCTGGGACTCTATGCTTCTTTTCCCCTCTTTTGGGCCATCCACTCCTAAAGGAAAAATGCCTTCTTTTGTTTGGCTGCTGTACATTATTTTCTGCTGGTTGCAGAGCAACATAACACATGTGTCCTCCCACTGTCCCCATACCTGTGTCAAGGTTGCAGCTTTATTGGTAACTCTGCTGTGCTGACACTGGGGAGAAGGCTCAAATGGGAGGGAAAGAAGGTAGCACAGGTGCCTGTGATTTTGCTAAGCCACCTGCTCTTCCACAGTATGTCTGTACAATAAACATATGTGTTATGTATATCTATATTTATATCTATATATTTATACATATCACATTACATATGCTAATTGGATGCTGATTTGATGATAAATTGGCTTTTTCTGCAAAAGGGATACAAAGCATAGCAATGATGGAATTTTCTTTGCAAATCTTATGCAAAAAGCTCCGTGGACTGTAAGACAAGAAAATACAAATACTCTTTTAATATAAATATTACACCTGGGTTTAGTTACTATTCATGATAAAGAATACATTCTCAGCATCCAGCTGTTGTCAGGTGCTCCATTTGGTGTTGATTCCCGAAGACCTGTTGATTTATTTATTGGTTGTAAAAGGCTGTTGTTCATTGTGCAAACACAACCCTGTTAAACTACTGCAAATCACTGCTGTCAGATCTTATCTAGTATGTGAGTAGCCTTGACTATGGCTTTTTTATGACACCATAAAAGCTGAGTCACAAGAAAAGCATGAGTTTATGGACTTTTCTCCATTAAAGTGAAAATGTAGAGTTTTTATTGGTCTTTAGGCACAGATTATTAATGCCATAATGACATTAAGGAGTATTAAATGCAAATTTGAAAAGCTCCAAAGAGCTTTATTAGGGTAAGCAACACTTTTATTGAGTTACTCTTTTAATGAAAATCTGGCTAAGTAAATCTGGATGGAAGCCACCACAGATGTTGTCTCATGCTTTCTCAATGAGCAAAATGCATAATGATGGGGATGATGGGAAGACTTCAATGCACCTCATCTTCAGAGTTACTCCCTCCTCATTTATAGAATGTACAATATTAAACAGTTCCATTTCAGTCTTTCCCTGCAGAACTAAGAGCCATAATATACTGGCAATCAAAAAGCACTCAAGGAAGAACTTTCCAGATACTGCAGATAAATGTGATTTGATTTAGTCTCAAATTGGATTTGAAATCAACAAAAGATTCACTGAATATATTTTCTGATCAATGCTTACATTACTAAAACTGTTTCAGCAGGTATCCACATCGGTAACCTTCCCTTAAGGGAATATGTGGCCTACAAGAATGTGTCACTTTAATATGCATTACCTTTCTCTGCTCTATCCTTAATTTCCTGTCACTCTGATAAAAACATTGCTCTGCTGAGCTGATTCTCATAAGAAATAAACAATCGTGACATGTTTACATGGATGATGTATAACTACTTATATCTGAAAATCCAACTATGCACATTTAGGCTATTTGCTATTTTTTAAAATAAATTAAAAAAGAATTAACACATTTCTGAATAGGGAAAACACACAACATCAAAGGAAGGAAGGAAGGGAGAGGGAGAGGGAGAAAACCTAATATACATTCAAATTATTTGGGTCCACAAAATAGTGGTTTATTGCTGGGCAGAAACAAGGATTTTTGCTTTTTAAAAGAGTTTAAATAGACCTTTTGGCTTTTACAGTGGCTATAAATCTGTGCATAATATAACATACAGGACATTTACTCTAAGTAGTTCTTCTTCTAGCTGCATGCCTGAACAATATGAGCTGAGAACAGAAGAAACTCAGCAGCCATTTCTTTAAACAGGAAAGTATTTTGGGGAGCATCGCTTCACAGACCACAGATGCCATTGCCCATTTCATTCTCACATCCACATCTGCACAAATTCTCTTTTGATGGCAACACAGGAGTGCATATCAAATAATCTTTGAGGCATTTTTGTTTTAAAGAAGCCAGCATCATTTGTTCTAACTGATATAATACTGTATATCGGAAAGATAGTATGGTGAAACTGGCATAAAATATTTGTGGTCTCACCAGCAAATCAGAAAAAAAATTGATGCTTTGCTTTATAAGCTTTTATTTTAATTAAGAGTACATTGGAAATTTCCAGTTAACTGCTAATATCTTGATGGATTCCTTCCTGCCATGTTTAGCAGAAATGAGATGGAAATCATGGTGCCAAGTAAAACCTACTACATATTTAAGGAAAAAAAATATTAAAAAGAGGAATTTGACATGTACAGATACCTCAGATAATGGCAAGCCAACTCAGCAGCAGGAAATAAAAGAAAATTGGAAGACTGAACTTCTCACCAAAGACAAGAAACAATAAAATATCTTGATCAGCACATCCTCACCTTCTCAGTCACTGTGGCCTTCAGCTGCTGGGAAAAAACAACAACAGACAGTTTTAAAAGGGTGGCCTAGAGCTGACAAAATGTTATATACCCTCTTCTAGGCATTCCTATTCGCCGTCTCTTTGTCTAAACTATCTGCTGAGCACTTACAGTACTTACTAGTGCAAAAGGATTTAAATTGTCTGCAGGCTTATATTTTACTAGTGTGATAATTAAAGTTAGACCCTTAGGTTTAGATTCCTATCAATAAGGCTGCTAGCATTGGTAGAATGCTTAGTTGTAGTTCAGAGTTTGTAGGAATCAAATGAGATTTCTCTGTTTTCTTAGTGCTACAATGAAAAACTGTCTCAGTACAGCATCAGTTTCTAGTTGGTGAGACAATGAAATGAACTACTTGTGCTATGCATGACAGTGCTTTCATTGTTTACTTTTGCAGAATAATAAGGAAGGAGAGGACTGAATCCCAGGATAACTGAAACAATAGTATATCTTGCTGGATTTAGAGGATAGGCAACACAGTCACCAGTGCAAAATGAGAGGATTGACAGAAACACCTTCCTGATTATTTTGGAACAGGACAAGAGTTTCTTCCACATGGGCAGTGCTATTCCATTTACTCACCATGATTACTGTAGAACGTGTAGACACATTTGTTTGGCACCTTGCAATGGAATTATGACTGATGTGACATCTGCTTAGCTCAACAGAATGTGTAGTAAAGAATACCAAAGAGGTGGTAAAAAATGAGGAGCCATGGCAACTCTCAAGGAAAAGTGTATTTGGGAGTTTTCAGGGAATCTGTAGGACTACACATTTCCCATCCTTCAACATAACATTGTACTAAATCCTAAAGTACCCTTTTTGCTTATCTCTTAATTATGTATCAAAGCTTTTTTTAAATTGACACCTATTTAAGATGAGATTAAAAATGGCTTTTTTTCTGCATATCAGGAAAAAAAAAGATTTTTTTTTAATTTTTTGATGCAATCACTAAAGATCAGTTTATTGCAATCTTGGCTGTTCTTGACATATTCCTGCTTAGAAATCTCCTGTTTTAAGCATCATCCATAGCTTTTTGAGTGTATATGCTTTTCCTTTCCCTTTTTGCTTTAATCACTCACTTTGACACCAACACCATGTTTCAAAACATAGCAGCTAATTAGTGTGTTTGGGATAACCTCTTTGTTTGGTTTGTAATTACATGTTGTAACATATCTATTTACCCCTTCCACACAGATTGAATATCAAGGGGTTTTTTGAGTCTCCAAAATAGAAAGTATGCTCAGTGCTACTGGAAGGTTTTAATAATCAAAGAGATATAAAGGCCCAGGCTTAAAAGGTATGCAAACTAATGACGTAGGAAGTATCTACCACAAAGACCTATCATTATAAGCATCAGTTATAACATGACTGAATCAACAAGTTTAATATTGTTGAAGTCATGGGAATAAATGAACATAGAACAAGTTAAGAGAATCACAAAAGATCATATTTTAGCAAATGTGCTTGTCTCAGCACATTTCTTTTGAACCAAGTCTTTAAGAAATAGATACTCATAGGAAATATGAAATAGTGAACATTTCAAGTGATAGAAATGCAGAATAGCAAAGCAGTCTAAGGCAGAAGAACAGTTAATTCTTCCCTACTCTTAAGTCTGTATAACTTGGAATGGTCTAGATTTTACAATATTTTATTGTGAAAATATTTTAATTTCCAACTCTTAAGTTATAAAATTAATTTTATGAGTATTTCTACTGGATCAAAATATGTTACCACCATATTTTAGTTTTGGCAAGATAGGCCTGCAGAAGTCTAATTAAAGGTCTAAAATATTAAAAGGCTATAGGCTCATATTATTCCAAGTGCAGTACAGAAATTGAGTGGTGAATGGAGGTACAATGGCCAAGAAGTGTCAAATGGAACTAACAGGAGAGCTAAAAGATAATCTCCAAGCAAAATGTACTGTACTCTCAGATGTACTGTATATTGTCAAGACTTTTCTTCAACTCCAAATTAGCACCAATTAATAAGGCCAAATGGTCAGGGATGTTGTAGTCCAACAACTGATAGGCTACAGTTTCCCTATGTCTAAGCTGTTATCTCAATATGAAGACACACTGCCTGGGGGCAAATAGCAAGAGATTTTCAATTCTGTAAGACTGAGGCTAAAATCCTTTCTATACAGATTCTTGACATCTCCACATGAGGATTCAGCACCAATTCTTAAGCAGCTGTAAGCCTTCATGATCCCATGTCAATGGCAGATTCTATCAGATGAGCTTTGTGATGTAATCAAAAGAGCAGAAACACATATTTTTGTTTTCTTTTCCTGCAACAATGAAGCTGTGCAGAATTTGTAGGTGATCCATCTCTCTGTTAGATTGAAGTTTTGCCTAATTTCTAGTAGGTTTTTCACAACAAATGCCAGCTTTATTTGTTGGAAATGAAATTGGCATTCCAACTGTTTCATCTCTCTCTTCCACATAAAAAATACAAAGCTGCTTGGGCTTTTTATTTCCTTTCTTTACCTTTTGTGTGGAGTGTGTGTGAGTGTGTGGTGATTTTTCTTATTCTGTTAAAGCAGAATATGTGGTAGGCAGGAAATGATCCTAATAATGAATTCCAGTTCTTGCTGCCTAAAAAGTGGGCATTTTATTTAAAGCATCTCCTTTTCAACTGCTATTGTAACTTATAATCATTAAAGGCATAGGAAACCCATGTGATTGCAACAGAGATGACATAATATCGTGCCTTATGCCCAACTCAGTGTAATTTATAGTAAATTTTTATTAGGTTTCAAGAGAAGAATAAAAGCTACAAACAAACTACAAAGAAAGGAAAAAAAAAACTAAAAAGGTATGGAAACACAAGATAATTTTTTTTTGAATTTACAAAAAGGTGTGGCTTCCGACTTTTAATGCAAGGATATACAAACATCCATAATTAATCTCTTACTCTATATTAAGCCAAAACACCACATTATTTCTATAAGTTATTCCACTTTAACACATAATAAAAATCACTAAGTAGAGTTACTCCTCCCCCTTATATTAAAATAAAGAAAATAAAGGAAAAAAAGTTCATATAAACTTCCTAAACATCCTTCTCCCCTCTAAAAGATTAAAAAATATTTAATTATTCCCTTCATATCACTATTCTATACATGTCTGTCTACTATAATAAGAATTAAAATAAAAAAACCACATAAATTGTACAACAATTTTAACAATCCCAATCTTAATAAACCCCCAAAACAAAGCCAATTCAAAACAGTAAATCCAAATCTTTAAAGGCAAATAGCATCAATGAAATCCTTAAAGCAAACCAGATGAACATTCTTCAACCTTTATCCCACTTCAAAATAAACCAAAGCAGTTACATATCGCCACAGAGATGTGCACAGAGCTTTCCTCTTGAAAGAATCGAACAGCCCAACTGCCCCCCCCTCAAAGATTCCAGGTTCTTTCATGGCATTCCACCAGGAGATGGATTTTACTTATGGCTTGCAGAACACTCTCTCCCTTAGATTTCTCCAACTCCATTATCCAATCTTTATCCTGCATCTCGATAAAAATCCCAATCTCAGTCTTAAAAAAACAAAACAAAACACCTTTCTATCATTCTTAAATTCCTCAATTTCATCCACAACATCCCAAACCTGATGGCACATTTTAGATCTCATATTTTCCACAATGCCCTGAATATCTTGCGTAAAGACTTGATAGAAGTCATAAGAAATCTCTTTAAAATCCTGGTGAAAGTCAGAAAGAATCTGTTTGAAATCCTCCATGTCTCACATAGTAGATTATGGCATCCCCTAGGAGCTTAACCAGCAAAAATTGAAGATATAAAAGAATTCCGGAATGTGTTTACATAAACAAAAGTGAGATATGCAGACAGCTCCCCAGGGAAAGTAGAAGCAGAAAACTGAAAGTTCAAAACAGCTGATTCAACATACAGGAAATTGCTAATATCTTCAAATTTAGTACAAAAATAATAACAGAACGACAATTGTTTACTCTCGGCCTTTGGAAATTCCTTTAGAAGGAAAATGAAATCCAAAACTTAAATGATTTTTTAAAAAAAAATGTAATCCCCAAAATAATGTTAAGCACCAAGAAAACCAGCTTTTCTTCGTGGTAGAAAGCCTTCTTGGGGTACATATACTTAAAAAAACCAACAAATTGGTGATTTAGAAATGGGGTGGCCGGTCTTAGTGTCCCTTTAAGACTACAGCACAGCTTGGAAAATGATGACGTCCCTGGCTCCCAGATGGCTCTTACCAGTCAAAAGATTATGATCTTCTGGCTGCAAGCAGCAGTCTGCAGGACAGATGGGGTGAATCCAGGTATTCTCCTTGTTCTGGAGAATGTTTCTGGGCTTCAGGAAAACCTTCCTGAGTCTGAAAAACATTACCGTGTTGTCAACTCTGCCTGCTGAACCAGCGGGCACAGCAGTTGAGTCTGCCATTCCCACCGGAAGCCCCCATCTCAGTGGACTTTGTATTACAATAGGAATGGTAGCATGGTATACAGGCAGACTCACACTGTTACAAATGCTCAGGTATATGAGGGTTTTTTTTTTCTTTTGCAAACTATTAGACACACAGCATGTACTGAAAACAAGAATGGGAACTGATAGCAATTCATTTCATCTCCTTTTTTGTGAAGTAGGGAAGTTTATTTTTTTTTTTGTTCCAGTATCTGAAGTAAGTTAGCCGGGGCTCTGATAGAATGACTTTTGGGGGACATATTCCTATTAGTCAGCCGGCAGGAAAACTCTGATTAGCTCATTGCCTTGTCAGCATGTTCTCAGCATTCTGATATCAGCAGGCATGAAGATGATCAGCAGGAATACTTCAAACAGCTTTGGAGAGATTAAGAATAGTGGACTTGTAAGTGGAATGTGTGGGTGCCAAAATATGGGGTGGAATGGTAGGAAAGAAAACTGGAATTGTAATTTTTATATGCTTTGATGTCCCTGGAATTATCTAGATTTTGTTGGACTACAACTCCCATAATTCCAACCAATAATGTGTGGAGTTGGGTGGTTTATAGTCCAAGACCATCTGGGGTACCAAAGGGCAGCAACCATTGTTATACATCTTTCTGACATTCATTCAGCCAGACTTCAAAGCACTCCAAATTGCAATGGATCTTTTGACTGGATAAAATTGTATTCTTGCCAGCATTCATGTAGACTTAATGGTTGTTGTTCATATTTTTATAAAAATGTCTGCCCCTCCAATACATGGACATCTTTTTTTTTCTTTTTCAGAGAGAAAAGGTTTAAAACTATGATGCTATAATCCACATTTTTCTCTGTAGCAAAATAGTCTTTTAATATTTAAGATCACATGATTAACACATCAGGCAGAAAAAAGGACTGAATTATTTAAGCTAATTTATCTAAAAGGAAAAAAAAATCCTCCACTGCAGGACTTCCATCTGTCTATAGCGGTAAACAGCTACCACCTGCTTCCTGTAAATGGTGGTGTAAGATTATTACTCAGTAAATGTCACAATTTCCATTTCAACCCCCCCCCCCCACTTTCAGCTGTCTTCCCTTCCACTGACAAAATAATAAATCACCTGCTAGTATGGTCAGTATAAATCCCCTATCTGAGCAATAATAACGGGAAGAAAGAGGCTAGGAAAAAAAGTCCCGTGCTTGTATTGCTTTCTTTTATATAGCAGTGAATCTAGATGATAAAAATGCAAGAGGTAATAATGGACTAGATTGCCCTTCTAAGTCCTTGGGCTTGAGAAAGTGAACTTAGACCCCTGCCAGTCAGGCTATGGCATCAGTGGGCCCTTTCCATCATGCCAGTCCCAGCTCCCTACTGCTGTGATAGTTTCAATGTGTGCAAATGGAACCTCTGTAATGATTGCCTATTCCAATAAAAGGAGTCTCATCAGTAATTACTAGAGAAAACTATTTTATTGAATGAATAGTATGCAAAGTACGAAGAAAGCTGAGAATGAGCAAAAGCGCGCCAAATACAAACTTAAAAAGCCTTGCTCCCATTGCGAACCCTCCCCTCAGGCTAGCATAGCAACCACCCACCCCAGATGCTAGCAACCGTTAGAATCGGCCTGAGAAAGTAACCTTGAACAGCAGAGATAACCCAAACATACATTCTAGAAGATCACAAGTCAGCACAAAGGAAATTTACCAGCGTGGCCAGGCAGGCACGCAACTGCAGATATGACATGTGAAACGTTACGAGGAACCATAAACATCGGAACGGGAACATGACAACCTCCCTGTTTGCTTAAAACCCCACTTTTGAAATAGGGTGAAATCAGAACCTTCAGTGAACGAATGTACTAACAGCCCTGTTGACTGAAGGATGGGAACTGCAGAGGTCTGTTTGCTTTCTGCAAGTATTTCAAGCCATGCCTGTATTGTTCTGTGATTCTAGGAGCCATAAAAAAAACTTCCTGCAAAAAAATGTGCTCTGTAATATTAATGAAATTATAACTTTATTACCTTTAAACCAATTTGGATGTGCACTGTCAATTTTTCCAGTTCTCCTCTAAGGCTCACTGTGAGCTATTCATAGAATGCATGGAATTAAATGGATCCCTAGTTTTTGACTTCCAACTACAACTCTGTTTTGAATTGTATAGTTGGGATAGATTTAGGAAGCAGAATTTACGACCATTACACCTAGTGTTTTGGAATATTTTAAGGTGTGAACATTTTCTGAAAAAAGTTCCATTGCAAAATAACTTGAAATAGAATCTTCAGAAGTTGCCTAATTGGGCAATGAAACATCTGCAAGAAAATAAGCAAGCTCAGAGAGTACCAAGGAATCCACAGTATTTTCACTATCCTCTAGAAAACAAAGTAGCCTTTCAAAAAGGCTTTATATTAGTTTTTAATAAGAATAAATAATTCTGGATAAAAAAATTACAAAAATTACATTATATTATTATTACAGACAGTCCTCTAGTTACAAACAGGTTATGTACCAAGAGGCTGTTTGTAAGTCCATTTTGTTTTTAAGTCCAACCAAGCATAAAAGAAGGTGCTGCCAAGGATGCATATGCTGTGCACCATAAACTAACCCTTTCCTGCATTCTCCCACCTTCCTGGACCTTAGGAGTTGTGGACAGGTTTGTTCATACTGGTGAAAGTTCATAACTCAAAAGTTCATAAGTAGATGACTCTCTGTATTATTCTCAATTCCATTTACAAGTAAGTTTGCAACCATTATTAAAAAGGTTACCAAATGCAACATTTTCTGTCAACAAAATAATAATGAAGCATTGGGAAAATTTCACATCCCATATCACTGGATTCAGCCAACTCTAGAAAGCCCTTAGATGTTACTGATTAATTGGATATCCAATGATTTATTGGCTTTTATAGGAATCTATATGCTGAAGTAGAGTAGGAAATGTTCTGTTGACCAAGGATAGCAAAATGCTTTGCACCACCTCACATACTTGGATGGCTTGGGCTTGGATGGGTGCGGAGGGAGAGTATTCATTTTTGTTAACAATCAAAGGTGATGAAAAATACTCCAGAGTTTTCAGTTACAGGGCAGGAAATTGTGCTATCAGTTTTCAGCTATCTTGATCAGAAATGGCTGCAAAGAATCATTAAAACAGGACTCAGGGGCCACAGGTAGCTCCCCCTTTTTCTAAGAAAATATTCTTCTACTGCAAGTCTGGACATAGTGTACTGAAGAATAATCTGATTTTACATTTAATACGAAATCCTAGTAGCATTGTAACTGAAATATAAATAACAGTTTAAAAAATTGTTCCATTATGGTGAATCACCTATATAGTACCTACTAATACTTGGGTAACACTTTGATTTTTACCAATTTCTATAATCACATATATTGATTGACCATTATTACTAAAACTTATATATTTATGTGTGTGTTTGTGTGTGTGTGGAAAGAGAGAGAAAATGTCAACTCAGGGCAGTAAACATACCTAATATTCTTGCCTCCTGTTTCCCCTGCAACAACAGCCCTGTGAGGTGGTTGGGCTGAGAGAGAGTGACTGGCTCAAAGTCACCCAGCAGGCTGTCATGTATAAGGCAGGACTAGAACTCACAGCCTCCTAGTTTCTAGGCCAGCACTCTAACCACTACACAAAACTGGCTCTCAGATTAGACCTATGTAGTTTACTTTTAGGGCAAATTCAGTGCAGTGTAAACTTTTTATAGTATCAGTGGAGAGTGAGTGGGAAAATGGACAAGAGACAGAAGAAAAGGGCAAGAGTCAGGTATAAAAATTGGAAAGAAACTGTGGAAAAATAGTCACCCAGAAAGATTAAAGTCAGCTCTCAGCTGCCAGGAAGTGATAGATTAGGAATACTGAGATATAGAGGAGAATGGCTTGTTCTTTGCAATAATGTGCTAAAAGTTACAAAAGATTAATGATATACACAGCAGCTGGTCAAGATCCAAGAGCAGCAGCTAAGCTAAATAACACTTTGAGGCTGCCAAAGCTATAACCTCTGAAAAAATCTACTATCATAAACCTGTGGTTTGAGGCTGTGTTTGTGTATAATCAATAGGAGGCATTATTTCATTAATCTTTTTAATGAAACTTAGATGCATTAAATTTAGATGTTGGTGTCATGCCTGGATTGTTCAGTGTGTGTGTGCATGTAGATAGGTGATAGATAAATAGATAGACCATATAGTAGAAGACTGATTACTTTGATCTTTATACACCAGTTAAATAGAACTGTTGTACCTTAACTTGGTGCATAATAATACTCTGTACAAAAATATTTGGTGCATAAAGGGTGTAGCCATTCCTTTCTCTCTCTAATATATTTTGCAACCCAATTTGTCTCTTGAGACAAATCTTTCAATGTTTCAGGTAAAAATATTGCTGACCTTTGAATGTGTTAATAATATTTGATTTAATTTTCAGATAAAATTATTTTGGGGGCTGAGGTTGGGAGCTCAGGTTTTTCACTGTGAAGAAAATTGTTGTTAATCTTTTTATACAGAGAGAAAACTTAGTCCCAGGAAGTGTGATGTACTCAAAGCCTTAGAAGGAAATGAAACAAAAATGTCCATTTCTATGTTCAACTTTATGCATCTTGGATTATGTTGGAATTCCATGGTACTTGAAAATATATTTTCAGAATGGGAACTTTCCTATATCCCTTCCAAACATGCCATTAGTAAGTGACTGATTCAGCACTGACTAGCACTGTGAATATATTTACTGTACTGTTATTTTTTTATTGAGCAATTGCCAGTATATGTTTTTGCTTAATTCGTTACATACTGTATGACTGCTTTGCTTATTGGAGATGCAAAACTGGACATCACCATATTAAAGTGCAGATAGTAAAGGTAAAGGTGTCCCTTGACATGAAGTCCAGTCGTGTCCGACTCTAGGGGGCGGTGCTCATCTCCGTTTCAAAGCCGAAGAGCCGGCATTTGTCCGTAGACACTTCCGTGGTCATGTGGCTGACATGACTAAGCAGAACACCATTACCTGCCTGCCGAAGTGGTACCTATTAATCTACTCACATTGGCATGTTTTCGAACTGGTAGGTTGGCAGGAGCTGGGACTAGCAACGGGCGTTCACCCCGTCACACGGATTCGAACCGCCAACCTTCCGATCAGCAAGCTCAGCAGCTCAGAGGTTTAACCCACAGTGCCACTGCGTCCCTAAAGTGCAGATAATCATTTTTAAAAAGAACAAATAAGCCTCTAAGAAAATCAGCGCTTTGGCAGTGGCCAGCAGATGAACATGGAGCAGTAGAGCATTGTCTGAGTCAACATGCACCATTAATGTAACACCTGGTATCAGTGTTACACATAACAGGAGACCAGGACTCTTCAGATTGCTGACCATTTAAATTGAAAAGAAAATGATTAAAATACAGTATGTCTTGGGGAGTTCTACTGTGACATTTATTGAACCAAAGCTTCACATGTGCGATAGAATACAAGAAAAATGTGAAATTATTTTCATAAGCACAAAAATAAGATTAGGTAGAAAATAGTCCTCTCTGGACTCTTGAATAACACTGAAATATATTCTAGGAATGAATATGCCAATTTGTGCTAAATTGAATGGAAGGACATCAGGGGAAATATGTCAGATAAATTTTTGCCCCAGTGTACTGGCCTGAATGATCAAATAAAACAGCTAATTTCACAAAATCATTGACCTAAGGGACAAAAGTCTATTTAGTCTAATTCCTGTGGTAAAACAGGAGCACTCAAATTTAATAAAAATGAAATGGCAAAGTTATAGAAATATTAAGATAGAGAGCCCTATTTTTAAATTAAAAAGTGGCTGAACGCTGCATTTTACAATTACTGCTAGAATGTATTTACTCTAACTCTGAAAACCGTCTAGGCCCATTTTTTCCCCTCTCTCTTTCCGTGTCACTCGCCTATCCCTCTCCCTTGTGCATTATTGCTTTCCTCACTGCAGCCTTGCTCCACTCCCCTACAACATTACAGTGCAACAGTCCAAAGGCACTCTAAACTTATCTGTCCTGCCTTAACAGGTATTAAGTGCAGACCAGCAATGAAAGCAGTACGCTCTCCTAAAACCATTTACAGACAAATACTGACTTTCTGCATCAGTTTAGATAAGTTCCTGGATATGTCTGCTATCACTCTTTCCCCAGTCCAGTGTAAAATTGAACATATTATCCAGCAATTCTCATCCCTGAAGACTACAAGGGGAAGAGATATCACACACAACTTGTTTATCTGGTTCACGAATTGTAAAAGAAAGGTTTGGTGACAATGGAGTCATATCATGAGCAGCAAGATGAAGCATACAGTACACAATGATAATTTAGCATGATACAGTAACATCCCCTCAACTGACTTGGGTAGGAAATTTTAGGAATAGGGCAATTCACTTCCCCAGGGCACTGCCCATTCATGCTAAGCTTCCTATTGTCCTTAATCAAGAGTGCACAATTTTTTCTTCTTCCTCGAGGGCTACATTTAGGTTTTTTAAATGAATCTCTGCCATCTTTGAACAATTGGCTTTTTAAAAACATATCTCTGCTATCTTTGAACAATTGGCCTCTTTGAGAAACACATTCTTCCCTCACTGACAGTATATTAAAAGAAGCTCTGGCATGAATTACTCTTGAAAGTAAAATGCTATTTGAAAGGTAGGTATCTAGATCACTGAGAATGTATAATAAAATGTTTTCTGTTGAAGCACATTAATACAGCATTCCCCTTTGTATTTTATTTGAGGACAAACCAAGGTAGTAAAATATCAGATTGGCCTTTAATTGTTGATTTCATAGGGTAGACAGGCAGATAGGAGGTAGACAGGCAGACAGCCAGTTTCCAAAGTATATATAGCCAGTTTCCAAAATAGCTCTGTGAGCCTTAAAAAAAAAATAATTTAATTTTTAACAATTAAAAAACAGGTGGTTATGCATATGTTAATCTCATTGTGCAAAAAGTAATGCAATATATTTTTTAAATACATACATACCTACAGTATGAATGATGGCTACAACTTTTTTCTAAATATTACCTAGTACGTTTTCTAAGGAAAATTTTCCTCTCCCCAAATAATAAATGAAAACTTTTAAAAGTGTAAAATGTATATATTGGTGAAATTACTTGAGTGCAGTTCAGTATGATATAATATATATGAAGACTTATTTTAAAGTTTTCCTCAAAGAAAAAAAACAAATATTTGCCACAGATAACTTTGAAATGGAATTTTATCAATCTATTTTGAAAGATTATTTAAGTGAGGTAGTGCAATCTTAAATTGTATTTGGTATACTCAGTGCTTTCTAGCTGTTATTATATTGGGGGGAGGAGGAGATTTTTATTTGTGGTTCGAAATAATTCTAATGAAGTATAGTGCTGATATAATTACATATGGGTGGAAATAATATAATCTGCTTCCAAAAGTGGCTTTATCAAGCAAGTTCGATCATTTTAATTTCATAAGAATAAATCATGTACTTTAATAACTAAAGTACAAACCAAATTAACCAAATTATACACTGTAATTAAAGATTCAGTACTTGTGATTATCCAACAATTTGATTAGATAGCTCTATAAAACTTTTTTCTTTAAAAAAAGAAAAGTAATTTATTACAGATTGGGAGAGACCTTCATTTCAGAACTGTTTATGCTGTATCATTTTTGAGGTCACCTTTTAATTAGTTATTTCAAGTTAATATGCAAGGGGTTTCAGAAGTATTGCAGATTTTATTAATGCTTTGGAAAAAAATGAGAGAAACTAGGGATTGGAAAAAAGCTAAGCTTAATTTCTAATTGAATGATGACACAATGTCATTCTAGAGCAGAAGTGTATGATTTTTTTCAAGGTCAAAACCCACTCATAAGCCTTAACATACAGATACAAGTGAATGCAGATAAAGTATGACTAAATCTGATATCACAATATTTCTTTTCATAATTTAATTAAAATGCAATTAATTTTTTGTCATGCATTAGTAATTATTCTCTCTCTGTACCAAAATAACTTCTAGAGATCCCTGAGTGCCATCAGGCCTTCCAGGGTTACCTGGTTCCTCAAGTTTTGGATGTTTGTGTTAGAGGCATATTAGAAGGTCCACCAATATCTGAAGTCTATGGTTAGAATACTGGAAAGGCAATTATGTATTTGAGACACCTTCTGTTTAGTGGTCACATACATTGTGAACAACAGCATAGGAATCTTCTGTATACCAGATTAGACCATTTTTTTTTTTTTACTTTTGGTAGTAGCTGTCTAGAAATCCTTGCCATTACCTCTTGTTCAAATCTTTCTCTTGAATATTGCTTTTCCATTCATCCATGATTCCTTTTAAAGTGAGCACATTTATTGACAAAGAATGTGCCTTAGAAGCAGACAGTCCAAGGTTCAACCCCCTTCCTTCCTAAAATCCTAGATACTGCTGCCTATGAAGGTCCGTAATTGGTTAGATAGAATGAAGTTAAATATGTACTCAATATATGAAATGTTGCTATTTTCTAAAATTTTACATCTGTATTCCAACTCTATATCCTGCCCAGTGAAATCTTGGACATCACTTCACAGGTACCTATCAATATGATGTCACATAATATATATTTCATGTATGCCATGAACTATGATTAACTTCTTGCATTACTACCTACCATAGTGAGCAAGGAAATGGAAAGCATACCACACATACAGCCCACCTTAAAAACATACAGTACACTGTTGCACCAGCATATGAAGTTCTAGACCATTATAGGAATACCAGTTCAAATCTGTGCAACTATATGACTTGTATGTGAGTATATTTTGTAAAAATACATGGAGGATAATTGTAAATCCTGTAGTTTGACTAATTCATGTTCTAATGAAGACAACACACAACTTTGAACAATTCTAACATCTCACATTATCTCAAAATCAGGCCTTCAAATCAAAGCCCCGTTACTTAAATATATGTCCCTTATCAGATGTTCTTTAAACCATAAAAAAAATAACAGATTATGGCCATGAACATATTTGTAATGTTAAGAGACTGTTGTATGTATATAATAAAATAGCTGCTACTTGGTAGAGAAGGATTGTGTAATTACTTCCATAGTGAGCCTGGACAATCACAAAACACCCAATTACCAGAAAGCAAACTTTTGAAGTGGTTTCTTTACGCTATTACACTGGGTTTTTAAAGCTAAGTTGCACTAGACAGAAGTTGTCAAACATTTTCATGTTATTTTAAGATATCAAAGTATCTTTTTTAAAAATTAAACAGGCAGGTTAGAAACTCTGATGGGCAGGAAGGAGGATTCTTGCTATAAAGGATTTTTTTTTACTTCTCTTACAATGAGTAACCATAATAATTACCTTATATGTAAAACCAAAATCAACGAATGTTTAAATGGATTTTTATTACCTGATATATTTGTTTGGATTTATAATTTTTATTTTTAATAATTATTTATTAAATTTATATGCTTCTTAATTCTCAGCAACTTTTATTAACTTAATTAATTAAAGTATAATAAATATTATCCATAGAATGTTGGTAGAAATGAGGGCAAAACTCTTCTTTCTCCAGCTTCAGTGTAGAACCTTTTTTCAATTTATCTAGTTTTACATTATGTGCTATTCCAGGCTTCATTATACCAAAGATAGCATGCCCACTGTTCACAGCAGCTGCAATGCATTAACCTAATGGATTGGAATTATGGGTTGCTGTAGGAATTGTCTGTTTTGTGCCAAATCCAAATGCAAATCCTACTGTGTGCAAATCCTGACACTATTAAATGAGGTAAAATACAATGTTTGTGAAATAGGAGACAAAAAATATAAAAGTAGGCTAAAAGAGGCAACATAAGGCAAGTTAAAAAAATATTTAAGTTTACACATGGAAATTGCAGATTTGTTTATAAATGCAGATCTGAAATCAAGTTAAGAAGCTGAAATAATCAAACTAGGGAACATCATGTCTAGTGATGTTCATAAATAAAATGTAAAGGCAACAGCACCTTGAGACTCATTGACTATAAAACTATGGATATAATGGAAATTCAGGAGAAATCGTGTAAAGTAACGTGCAGTTTAACATTTGGGAGATAAACATTGGTTAAGCACATCTTCCTTAACCAAACAGTAAAACCATAACAGGACTGCAAATATATATGTGGTCTTCTTTAAAATATATATGTGCTGCTAATATCGAACACTAATAAAAAATACTTTTATGAGAAAGAAAAGTTGAATTAAGATCATTAGAAGAACCAACATTCAGATGCTATCTTATAAAAAAGGCTAGGGATATAACATGAAGTTCTTGGTTAAAATTCTATTCCATAGTAAAATAGTTCATAATCTTGGAGATCATACAGTATTGGCATGCCTTTGTTATAATGATTTGCACATTCATAGGCTCATAGATGTTTAAGGTCAGAGGAGAATATTATCTGGTTTGATCTGTACAGCACCATCCAGGGAATTTTATTTTAATCCCAGTCTCAAACCCAATTCTTCTAGGAAACTATAATTACAAATTGAAAATAACCCTTTTTAATTTCAATACTTAGGCTGCAATAATTTGGATCCTGAGACAGCACCCAATAAATCATAGACTTATATTGGATTTCCATGTCCATTGTCCAGGAAAGGGCTTTGGTCTTTTAGGAGGGATATTTGATAGTTCTTTCCAAGGTTAGGAACGATGTGTAATGATCTCTGGGAATGACCCTGGGAGGCAAGAGGAAGAGGTGCAGCCTAGACAACCATCATGCAAAAGGTATCTCAGCCCACAGTAGGAAAATGGGCATGGAAGCATCTCTGAAGGGACCCTCCCTTGTTCTTGGGAAAGCAAAGGCAAGGGAGGGGAGACATGCTTTTAGACTTGCAAGATTCTGTTACTGTAACCTTACAATAAAGGTAGTGTTAGCACTCATGGTTTGTGCTTCTTGTTTGGACTACCTTGAAGGGCTGACAAGACCAGTGTAAGTAATCAAAAGGGAGCACAACATGGGTTGACCAAGTAAGGGATGGCAGAGATTAGAGCCTTCTACCTGTACCTCCCAGTGGGGGGCAGATACAACCTCAAACTCCAGGGGTTAGCCTAAAATAATCTTGCAGATAATTTTTGCAAAGGAGGTAGATTTTTTTTAAAAAAAATAATGTTGCCAGGAAAAAGCAGACATAATAATCTCTGTCCTCCCTACTGTCAGTGGGAGTGCAAAGACACTTTTCAGTAATCTAAGGTCACTTCCTTCTGCCTTTCTTTCCAGGAACATTCACACAGAACACATGCTCTTTTCATGTTCTCCTTGTAGTTATCTGGGTGGTGGACTTTGCCCACCCCAGAAATATACTTCCTAGACATAAATATCCATTCTGTTATAGTTATAAAACCTGCTTCTCTAATGCTTGCTTAGGTAAGATTCCCACTCTCAGGAATGTTCTCTCTCATACTCAGAAAACTGCAATCAACAAGTACATGTGAACAAACATCAGAACCCTAGATGTACATAGCTTCTGGTCATACGTTTTAGGTGCTGTGGTATGAGACAACATACTCTTTGCCTTGTCTGTGAGGATCATTTTAAAAGCTTTTAGAAATAGCTGAGTTCCACAGTTCATTGATATTTTAAAATTAACTCATTTGAATGTATAAGTGCTAGAATACAGATTGTTCCCATACTGGTGTTGTTTCCACCTCAAAAAAACATATGTGAAGCAGCCAAACCCACAACCCCCAAGGCAAACATATTATGAGATTAATATTAGTTTAAAAATATTTTCGTGATTTTTTGATTGCTCTGTTTTATAAATCTCTCTGTGCTGAGTAAGTTCCTTCCTAAAATAGTGGCAATATAATTGAATTCCTCTTTACCCTTAGAGTAGACAGAGTGGAAAAGCATATTGCCACCTAACAACACACTGTTGGAAGAATGTTTGGATAGCTGCAGTACCCTAGAAATTATCTTACACAAAGAAATAAAATAGCTGGTCCAACACAGCTGTCAGCAGGCAGTTTCTTGAAAATATCTCTGTTTTCAGATTTGGATAAACTTGCATTCTCCCTGTTAAGCTCACTTTGCCAGCCTCCACTTGCATCTTTAGTCTGTGCCTTAACTTAAAAGTCAATATATGATTAATGAATGCAAGGGATTTCTTCATGCAAAGAGTTACTAAGTGTTGTATGTCAAAGAGACAGAGATATATGTATGGGAATTAATATCTCACTGCGATTATTCAGTTGAAGTGCCCAAAGCAGCTAGCCAAATGAAACATAAACATGAAGAATAATCAGTGTCAAATACAGGAACTGCACAAAGAAGCAATTTTTAAAAAGAGCACATTTAGATGCACAAAGGAATCAGGATTAAAGAGATGAAGTTCAGGTAACACAAGGCATCTTCAGAAACTGTTTTTGTTACCTCTTCATACTTTTAAGTTAGGCATTTAATCAAATCTGTTTCTGCTTATCAGAAACAAGTGGAGAGATAAATCTTAATAATCTATTGTTTTATTTTACATTTTCCATTTATTTATTTATATTTCAAATTTCATCACTATCCTTCCTTTTTTTTTTTTTAGCTCAGTGCTGCTCAATGGGTCTCTTCTCAATTTATCTTCCCAAGACACACCTTTTGAAGAAGGTATGACTCACAGTAGTGACTGGTTCAAAAACACACAGTGAGCTCTCTGACTGACTAGAACATGAAGCCAGGTCTCCCCAGCCATGCTCTGCTACTTGACTACTTCACCATATTGGTTTTTATATCATTTATTTATTTATTTATTTTATTTTCTATCCTGCCTTTATTATTTTTATACATAACTCAAGGTGGCGAACATATCACCTTGGCTAAAAAGAAAAAAAAAAAGTACTGTGTAGCTATCCTATAATAAGTCTTTTTGTGGCAGAAAACAGAGGAAGTCATAGAGAAAGGCTGCCCAAAAGGTGGCCAGAGCTTGGAAGACTTCTGATAAGAAAGAAGTAAAACAGGTAATTGAATATGTAGTTTGAATATGTAGTTTGGATTTATGCTGAGCCAAGAGAGGAATAACTGGAATAAATATAAGGTGTGTTTTGTTCTTCATGAAACTTCTGTTAAATAGATCAGAGGGCATGATAGTAAGAATGGCACCTTAATAAGAGAATGGATATTCTGTTGAGTCAGTTATAATTCAGCTGTTAAGATAAAGTCTCATTTGAACTAAAGACAACTCCTAGTGACTTCATGGACAAGCTTATGCAATTTTCTTTCCAACAGTGTGAAAGCAGATTGTCAGAAAAACCTCCCCAGTGTTTTAAGCCTTTCCAGTTTAGTTTACAGTGCTGTATTCCCTGTTAGTCTCTCACCCAAGGACTACCAGGCTCTACTTAGGTCCTGAGCTCTGATAAGGTATTAAAACCTTTGCTGTTTAAATGTTGTGTTGTAAGCTACCTGAGACACTTTGGAAATGAAAGATGTCCAAGTAAACAGTTATTTATGAATAAATATACTGTTAAAGTTCTACACATATGGTATAATACCAATATCTTTTTTAAATATTTGGGCAATATTGGGAAGGAAGGAAGGAAGGAAGGAAGGAAGGAAGGAAGGAAGGAAGGAAGGAAGGAAATGTGTGTTAGGAAAGACTGCATATAAGTTAAAGCAGTGATGAATGGTAAGATACAGTTATCCATAATTCTCTTACATCAGAATATACTATTTTTATTTTGAGCAAACAATTACAGATATGCAGAATATGCAAAACATAGCACTCAGTTAAATGAACCACAAAAGTCTCAACTTTCTTTTTTCTAAACTTCCATTAGTCACAATACTGAAACAAAGGAAAGAAGGAATGTAGAAAGCCAGAAGGAATTTTTGAGATTTGCGAGCAACAAATATTAGACAAATGAAGTTTTATATAGAATTGTTAATCACTATATGCATAGTGGTTCTTAAAAAAAAATAGCAATTTGACATTTAAAGAATTTAAAGAACTTAATTATATTGACAAATTGGAAAAAATGATATTATTATTATTCCAGACCTTAAGGATTGTTTTTTGAAAATGTGCACAATATCTGTTCTGGAAAGACAATATTTCCAACCAATCAGGGAATGAAGCATTATATTCTTATTTGGTATACTGTAGATGTTATGATACTTTACAGTAATGGAATGGTATTATTAGGTGATGTATTTCTATCTTTTTGTATTTGAGAATAATATACTATTATAAGGTATATTTTGTAAACCAGTGACATTTATATGTTTAACATACAAGTTATATGTTTGGTATTGCAAGTTTTGTTAGGGTCTTTACAAGTTTTTTGTGGGGAATCTTTTTTTATTTTCTTTTTGGTCAGGCTTAGTTTTGATTTTTTTGGTCTTTATTAATTACTTTTAGTATTCTAAAATAAAATATAAAAATGTTAAAAAGAGAAAAAATTAAGAACATCTGTGTAATCTCAAAATAATAATGTCACATGAAATGTTATTTTTTTCAAAATAACATTTTGATCTTTCTTGAAATTGTATTGATTTATGCAATGCTATAGTGGAAGGCAGTTGTAATGGTATTATCCTTCTATCATAAATGGAACTTTTGAATGTACAAGCGCTCTTTGCCATTTTGGCAGATGTGCATTGCTTCATTACAAGCTAACCCAGCAGCTCATTAGCTATTGTGCAGAAGCATGAATACCCTCTCAATTTAGTCAGTGGTTACTATGGTCTTTAATATCTTCTAGTGTTATTTTCACCAGGAATTCTATAATAGTACAATAGTTATAATACTTAACAGAGCCTCGTGTGGCACAGAGTGGTAGGTAGCAGTATTGCAACTGAAACTCTCCCCATGACCCGGGTTCAATCCCAGTGGAAGCTGGATTCTCGGGTAGCCGGCTCAAGTTGGCTCAGCCTGCCATCCTTCCAAGGTCGGTAAAATGAGTACCCAGCTTGCTGGGGAAGGTGACGACTGGGGAAGGCAATGGCAAACCACCCCACCATAGTCTGCCAAGAAAACTTTGCAAAAGCGGCGTCCCCCCAAAGGGTCAGATGTGACTCAGTGCTTGCACAGGGGATCTTTCACCTCACAGTTATAATATTTACCTTGCAAATAGAAGATTGCTGCTTCAAATCCCAGCAGAAATATTTTTAATTACTATTTTTTTCTTTCTCAAGCTTCTTCTCTCTCAATAAATCCATCAGGGTATTGTTTCATCACTTTTTCAATCACTTGAGGTAGAAAGTTTTCACCTTCAGCTCTTTCTACCTAGAAAAACATTTAAACAGCATACTCCTTGGATTACTGGACATTAAAGGCCTTTCTTTTAAAAAATAGTTTATGTCTTCTTGTAAGTAATTACATAATTACTGAAATAAATATCTTAACATGTTCAGCTAGAAAGTTTAGCTCAAGTGATGGTTAAAGTCTCATTCCTACATTACTGAAACAGACCATCCCAGTTCTATAAGGTTTAAGCTTTAGTTTTGTTAAGATCTATTTGACAGTTTTATTAAATCTGGTAACATAGTTCCATCTATTCAAGCCACCAACGGAGAATAAATTTTTGTTGTGGCTTCAGGACATCTTATATTGTAGTTCACTTATCACAGAGACTGCTAAAATGAAGAATGGAAATATAACATCATAGTTCTGAATCTCATGTTTTGCTCTGTGAATATTATCTTAGACCTATCTTTTCTAATGAGCTTTTTAACATACTTTTAGAAGAGTCATAACCTATGTTTTATCATAAAAATATGTAATAGCTCTCTAGGAAGATAATCAAAGCCCTATCTATCCATATTTTTCAATTACTTTAAAACTTGCCAGTTTAAGAACAAAATTAAGGTGATTTTATAAGCCCTATTGAAGTATAGGTTCATATGTAGATCTCAGGCTACAAGGAGGTTATTCATACAACCAGCATCTATAGCCATGGAGTATCCAACAGTATCCAACAAGCATCTATAACCATGGAGGTCAACTGTTTGGTGTCATTACCATTTGCTTGCATGTGGAAATCTGTGTGGAAATTTATTGCCCAAGCTGAACTATTGTGACTCGATTTCCACAAAGCAAGAAAATTGGAAATTTTACAAATGTTTACAAATACACCTTACAAATGTTTTCCATGCTCAGTAATGATTTCAATAATGACACAAATTTTGCTTGTGTTCAATTTATCTGCCATGAACGCATGCTTTTAAATTTGTTTTTCAGAACTAAATTACATGATATTTTAAATACTGTAAGTCTTGGGAAAAATATTTCTTTTATATAGCTGTAGCTTGAATAACTTTGAAAATATCTTTGTAAGCTTTACAAAAAGCAGATACAAATTACACAATAAGGTAATTTTCATTTTGTAAACTGATATGCAGTCTCTTCTCTAAGCCAATTTATTTATTCTTTTTATTACTTACATGCAAGTAATGTAAAACAATATTGAATGTCATTTTAACTTCTACTCTGTACAAAGATTTCCTAAATGAATCCAAGCAGTACAATATAATTTGTATGCAAAACATTTGTTCTCTAATCAGACTCATAAATTCTAGTGAACATGTAATCAATTAAATTGGATCCACCAGCCATTAGAAAGTTTTTTTGATAACTAAGGCAGAATAAACAATGGATCTTAGATTTTAGGCATTTTTAAATTAAACAGATAGCATCAGAGTTTGTATTACAAATACATGAATGTAGAATACCAGCCAGACACTAAGGTCTCATGATGTTTGCTTTTCATATATAATCTATTTCTTTTCTCACACTCCCAAATTAGGGCTGCAGTCCAGCCGAATTCATCTGGCTAACCACACAGTCCAATTCATAGTTGCATTGTATCCCGGATATTTTAAAGGAGCCAACATGAAAAAATATAGAAGATATACACTGTTTTCCACATTAAGTTTATTTTTATTCTTGTTTTGTATAATATTTAGTCCATATGCCCATCTGATTGGCTAAAAATAGTGCATAAGAAATGTGTTCTTACATCCAGAGTCCAGTTCTAGATGATGCCTTTGAATTTTGCATTACTCCTTGTGGAAATGTTACACAGTGTATTAACTGAATGTATATTTCTGTAAGCCATTAAAATGGAATTGTTGGCTAGTGCAGAACTGGTTACAAACATGAATCATGCTTTATCTGTGATATGTAATATGTAAAATAACATTCCACCCTCCTGCTCAAAGACAGAGGGAGAGAGAGAGAAGGAACATTGTTCTTCTGATTAGATTTGTTCTAAATTTTGCAAAACTTTATCACAGAAATCTAATAGAATTTCACATGATAGGATTGCATCTGTCAATAAAGCTGGAATTGCCTTCCCATTTGTCTTCATAATGTAATCCAGAAGGTACAGGATGTGAAGCCAGATAATTTCCCATGTTATTATGCACTTGATTTGTTTGTATTTTTCTCTATTAATTTTTATCCTGCTATTTTTTTATTTTTTTATTTTTCTGATCTATCAATATTATTCTGTTTTTCCCATCTCTAAACACAAATTTGTGTTATGTGTAGATTTATAAACATTTTCTCAATCTCTTAACCCAAATCATCATTACAGAAATTGAAGAAAACCAGACCAGGACTGAACCATGTAGCACCCCAATTTTTATCTTTCCTGCAGTTTGAAAATGAATCATTGTTGAGCATTAGAAATTTTAAGCCAGATTTCTATTGATTTAAGCATTGTGACATAAGCTCACCTTGTTAATCAGAATATCACTGGATACTTTGCCAGATTCTCTGCAGAGACTGAAACACATTATGTTTGTACCATTTCATAATTACTAAGGAAATCGCCTGATCAAAAAAAAAAAAAAAGAGCAAGATTGTTTTTTCTACATCAGTGTGGATTTATATTTTTAATATGCATATAGATAGATCAATGTTACTTGCTTTAGAATCTTCCCGGGTACCAACTAACTATTCTGAGGTTTCCTAGATCTTTCTAATACTTTTGGAAAAAAAAAAGAAAAAAAGAAAGATATCTGTCCTTGTCTAGTTGTCTGACACTTTACCTGTTACCTAGGTTTTCTCAAAGCAAATATATGAACCAGACCATCAGCAACTTTTTTTAAACACTTAAGAGGCAATTATTCTGGCCTTGGATATTTAAATACACTCAAACTAAATAGGTATTCTTTGACAAGGTTTCTATTGGTCAAATGTTTTTTTCCCCCTGCTCTTCCTAACTGCCCACTAGAATTTATGATAAAAACAATTCTTTGAGAGCATGAATTCTAAATGCAAGGATCTCCCAGAAATTCTTGTTGATCAGAACATGAGACAGTGAACTTTACTTTAAAACTGTAGATCCACTGACTCTTGAGTACAAGTTATGTTTCTTGCAAATATGGAATGAATCACATTATGGAAGCATTATTACTTTAATGGTCAAGAGAAAATAGAGCCTTTCCACTGTGAATCAAAACCTGCTTAAGATGCAACAAGTTCAGCATCAAAGAAGAGGAGTGTATTCCCAAAGTGTCAACATATTCAGGAGCTCAATAATGATTTAACACAGTTTTCAAGCAGACTTGGATCTTTTCTGTCAAAGCACTAAACACATTCTCACACAGAATCATGTACATTCTTCTTCTTCTTTTGCCTTAGATCTCTGTTATTTAACTTGATTGATTTGCTATACAGTGTAAGGAATCTCAAGATATATTTTCACCTTCAAGAACAAGCTTCTTACGAATGCCAATTTTGAATGGCAGTTTTTATAACAAATTTTGAGCTAGAACATGTCAGGCCTCAAAATATAGGTAATACATTATGGGGAAAGCACATTACAGAGTGCTTTCATTCTTCCATAGTACAAGAAAAGCCCTAAATGAATTATTCATCTCATAATTCTGTAACAATTTCACATGTGCACATGTGTATCTTTAAAACTGGTCAGATTTAGCAATAGAATAAGCTGTGTGAACCCACAAACCTGTGTTTCATATCACAACTTTGCATAATTAGGTGACCATAGGCATGTTGCATGGAACTGTTTAGTGTTTAGCTTAACAAGAACCTTATTTTAATCATTTATGCTAAACTCATGAACATTAGCAATGCTAGGATAGGTGTTCCTTATAGCTTATGTCTTCACACATTTAGCTGAATGCCTGAATGGGAAAAAATTGGGCTCATAATTTCCACTCAGAAAATAGACTATTGGATTAATATAGTAAAGGTCACTGAGATAATTTGAAATAAAGTACTCTGAAAGTTCCTTAGTACTATATCAATGATAAAATCTTCCTAAGTAACAAAATGAAACTAAGACATACATATAAACATACATATATTTCATAAGAATGTGCTCTGAAGGGCAATATTTGAAATAAAAAATTCTTACATAAGTAAAAACAATAATAATTTAATTCCAAGAAAACTGTTACTTTTGTTTAATAATATACTTAAAAGTATGTAAAATATGTGTTCTTTTTTCAATCATCCTACGCTGCGGGTTAAACCGCTGAGCTGCTGAGCTTGCCGATCAGAAGGTCGGCGGTTCGAATCCACGTGATGGGGTGAGCTCCCATTGCTAGTCCCAGCTCCTGCCAACCTAGCAGTTCGAAAACATGCAAATGTGAGTAGATTAATAGGTACCGCTTCAGCGGGCAGGTAACAGCATTCCGTTTAGTCATGCTGGCCACATGACAAGAAGTGTCTATGGACAAACACCGGCTCTTCAGCTTTGAGACGGAGATGAGCACCGCCCCCTAGAGTCGGACACGACTGGACTTAATGTCAGGGGAAACCTTTACCTTTACCTTTTATATGCCATATTAGAAGAAGTTTGTTTTTAAGGTAGAAGGAAATTCTTAATTAAATCAAACATTATTAAAGTACTGTAATACTGAGGATATGCCATAGATTAAATAGGAAATACCATTGGGTTTAAATAAAAATGCATCAAATGAAGACAATCACATGAGGAAACTTCAGAAACATGAAGTTAACAATTTAAGATTACTCTCTTCATTTTGGTCAATAACACTTGCTTCAATAATGCTGAAACCAGATTTTAATGAGATATTAAGTGACTTGCAAAGCATTCGTAAAGTTCCATGTGGCTTAAAAGTTACTCTTAACCTGTTTGCTGCTCCCAGTGAATTATTTGTATGTCAGTAAGTGTTTCTACACAAGTAATTTATAGCAACAGCCAGCCACACTTGTAGAGATATACAGACTTTATATAAATCATTAGTGCTAGAGTCCTCTGTGTGTGCTCTCATCCAGATAGGTAAACACTGGATGAATAGTATAACGTTTTGAAGGCAAGGTAACAATTTAAATATAAAATTGAGCAGTGTAGAGTCCTCAGTCTGTAAAGTTGCTTAGCAATTTCTTTAAAATATACCTTGCTCAGTTTCTGGCTGTGAGCCACATAATATATATTTTTTTTTTTGCAAAAGCCTCTGAGGGCTGCAGGGAACATATCTGATGACATGGTGATGTAATTGGTACAGGGAAGGTCTAACATTTTGGCCTTTTCTTCTTTTTAAAGTAAAGGGGTTTTAAAGTATAAATAAATGAATTAACTTATCATTTTGTGGTGATGTGTTCAAACTGCAGTGTTTGGCATATTTGCTGGAACCAATCAGAAGGTATGTTTGAAGATATATACTGAAACATGATCTGCAGCCTAGCCTTAATCTCTCTGTGTTAATAGGCTTGAATTGAACCAAATTTCCTATCTTCAAGTGTAATAATTTTTTCCCCCATTCCATTTACTCTGACCAAACTCTTTCTAGGAAGGAGACATTAAATGGCAATAGATTTCAGCTGGACAATGTTGATTGACCATATTTATTTGCATAAGAGAAATAGAAAAATAAAGAGGGGAAGAGAAAGGAACAACATCGTAATTTTTGAGCAGATAATGAGGTCCAAAATATTTATAAAATATTTATAAAATTAAAACTGGATATAGTCATTTTGGTATCCCCAAAGCAGCAATGAAATTTCAGGATAACGAACAAGGTATTATGTTAATGTAACCTAACCCTAAATTCCCAATTATTACTATTTCACGTCTCCTTAAAAGACCTCATCTATAACTTGTATCTGCCCATGTGATTTACAATAAGTTCCAACAATAATGCTAATTTCATTTCTCTTTCCTTTTATTCTTACCTTTCTTCTTGCTTTGAATAGAAATTCTATGCTTTGCTTTGTATATTTTTCTTTATTACAATACAACAGCTAACTCTTTCTCTTGGGTCCATTCCTTCTGAATACATTCAAGCCTTGCCAGTAAGAAGTATCATCCCACCAAGTTTCACTGATACCTATTCCATTAGTTTCGTCTACCTCATTTAGAATGTATAGTTATTACTAATAATTCTCCTACTCATGTTGAAAAGTAAGCACATAAGAATAGCCTTGTTGGATCATTTTAGTTCTGTATTTTGTTTCCTATAATGGCCAAACGGATGTTGGGGGAGGAGATGAACCATAATCTTGCCGTTGTTGTACCTGGTATTCGAATACAACCCAGGAAATATGAGTTTAGACTAGCTTTTTATGAATTTATCCAATTCCCTTTTAAATCAATCCAAATTAGTGAAATGATGATTATCTCACAGTGCACTTTCTTCTTTTTGTTCCAAATATTTTTCCAATTAGTTTAAATTTAGAAAAGTTGGAACTTTGGAACTTGCAGGATTTATCTGCAATTTGTTAAAGCAGTCACCACTGTTTTTGAGAATCTGACCCCAAAACTTTTGCACAACCTTATTTACATCTCCTATTAGAACCCTGTGAACAAAACTACTACTGATCTTGCAAGAAGGAAGCTCTCATTATATTTATACCTTGCTATTGTAGCCTTTTGATCATATTACTATGCCTTGAACTGGGTTTAATTTTCATTGCATTTTATATACATGATGCCTGAGTGAAAAGGGCAGGAACATGGCTTGTTAAACACTGTTCTTTTACTAGTTCTGTGTTATAATAAAATTGCCTTTAGACACATTTCATGTGAATGATATTGCCCTCCAAAGCATTTGAAGAGTACATCAACAAAAGGAGAAAGAAAGAAGAAAAAAAATGGCATGTAATAATTCCTGGATTTGCCACCTGTCGGTTACATAATGATGATGGGCTTCATTTCTTTTGTGGAACTTGAGCTCAATGCTTTTGTTTTTGCTTACAAATATCAAAACTATTTGACAGCACTACGCCAAATGAGTCTGGTATCTACTACCTAAGGCACTTTCTGCTTTGTGATTAATAGTATGCCTATCTGTGGCATGTACCAAATAAAAGAGCTGTAGGGTAGCTGATGTTAGCCTATAACCACACAATGTGGATATGTTAGATATTAGTTGGTAATGTTAGAAGAAAAACTACCAATTGAAAGTGGGTCTGACTGATAAAAATCAGAACAAGACATGCATAGAGCTGAGAAACAGTGGGCAACTGGGCAAACATGATTTTTCTGCATTGTGAGTAGTATTACTTATATACAGTTCATCAAATTGGTGACTTTCTTCTATAAAAAGTTTGGAAATGGTCTTCACATGCTGCGTATAGAAGAGGGTAAGAGGTTTACTGCCCTTCAAACAATTGAGCTAAGAAATGTAATTATAAAACAAAGAAATAAGCAGGTCTTTCAGGCTCCATAACTTGATTTTGTGGAATAGTTCAGAAACCCTCTATCATTAAAAAAAATCAAATCAGCATCATCTGGCCAAATTATTCAGACTCCTGGGCTTTCAGGGTAAAATACAGTGAAATGCTCATGAATAAAAAAGAACACATACAAAAAAGTCCACAGTAGGGTTTTTTTTCTTTATATATAAAAGTAAAATAAATAAAACAAACTCCCAGTTCCTCAAACAGCAAAAATAATGCTGAAAACTCCACAACAACTCAAAACCAAACATAAAACACTACAGAATATAAAGATGGTAACTGTGGCAAAGAACCATATCCCAAAGGCCATCCAAAAGACTTTAGCCTTCCTTAACTTTCTGAAGTCCACCATCAAGAGGGCCAGTCAGTTTCCACATAGATGCTATGAATGAAAAACAACTAAGCCTCTTTCTAGCATCATCATGAGATTTCCTAGGAGGATCTTCTCAGTCTTATTGACTGGTTGGAGAAGGTGATTCTGCAGGAACATGATGCCAAGCTATATCATGAAATGTTGATGATCTTGCTCTAAGCTATCACAATGTTCCATGCAAGAATCATGAAATAATGCAAGATTTTTACCAGTTTCAGTGTGGTTTTATGTGTTTTATTATCAGCATTCATGGATGCTGTGGCAAATGTGGATGTAATATTGTTGCAATAATGTTTACTTCCATGTCAATAGCCTAAATGTTGATGTTTATAGGAGAGAAAGAAAGATGGAGAGTACTATCATGCTGTTTTTCATGAATCTCTCAGTGGCCTTTTATTCCAGCTTTCATGGAATATTCTAAGAGTGGCTCAATTGTTTAGAAATTGGAGGCCACATGTTAGTAGCTTCATTCCTATCTACAGGATCATTACCAAGGGCTGGCAGTGGGAAATTTCTGTGTCACTCAATAGTGTTTGAGTTGTAAGGCCCTACAGGGTCCCATTATTTCTCTACTGCTGTTCAATATGTGAAGCTACCCCGCATGAAGCTCCTGGGGGTAGTTCATCTATATGGAGTCATCAGCATGCATATGATATTTAGCTCTATTTTTCTTTTCTATTTAAATCAGTAGAAAACACAGGTGCTTGAGAGCTGCCTTGAGTCTGTGGTGGACTGGAAAAAATACTGCCAAATTAAATATAAATATAGATAAGATGGAGGCACTGTGGAAATATGACACCTAGCAATGAGGAATGTCACCTTTGTGGAGAACTAAAGTAAGAACTGAGGTTGAGTAACAATACTACTATTGTTAGTATTACACATATATTTCTTTACGTTCATAGATGTCCCTCCTTGTACTTCTCATGTAATATTGTTCAGACTGCAATTTTTATTACTGTGCTAATCTATACTTAGTAATTACTAACTGATTGTAGAGATTATATCTTGTAAGATGTTTGGTTGTTATATAGACTTTATCTTCTGGACCCTCATGTTCTATTTATTTATTTGTTTTATTGTTGTTGCTTTTTTAAATGTAAGACACCCAGAGTCACTGGAGTTGGGTCGCCTCTAAATTGTATGTATGTATGTATGTATAAATAAATAAATAAATAAATAAATTCAAGAATTTGTTTTGTCATGTCTTCTTATTTCTTCCTGATATACATGCAGGGTTAGTCTGTTAGAATAATAATGAGGACATTGGCTTAACTTTCATTTCAAAACTATTATGTTGTACTTCAAGGAATGTGTCTGCAATGCTTTCACAATGTGAAGGGTACCCATGTCTCCCTTTGTGGATATCTTATTTTCTTGTCAGTTGTAAAGCAATTCCTTCTGTAGTTAGTTTTCTTTTAATGAACATGCATGCTTGAGCTTTTATCAACATTCTATGTAAGATCTGTTTAACCTTGTAGTTCTTGCTCTTGGCTGACCTGCATACAAGAGACTAGTGACTCACTGTAACCTGCCAACCTTAGATTAATGATTATTTGGGCCCTCTACAGTTGTTGTTATTTCTTGGTGAGTTATTTTCCCATGACAAGTTACTCACTCTGAAGATACAGGTGCATGGCTTTGGGATCCGTCTTGATTCAAATCTATCATTAGAGGAAAATGTCACCTCAGTAGAAAAGGGGACCTAATTTCAGCTGCTACATTGGTTTTAACTGTGTCTAAACTGAGACAGTCTAGCCTTAGTGAATAGTGTCCTAATTACATTCAGTTTGACTACCCTAAAGTACTCTACATCTATTCTTAATTCAATTCTATTTATTATAGAGCAGAGTTCATGCACATAAAAGCATTCATAAAATATAACATGTAAAGACTAGTAAAATTTAATATACAATGCACTTTATTCATATCAACCCACTCCCCAGGAAGATATCATGTTACTGTGAATACTTGTTGCTAGGTAGTAACATTTTGCAACTGGATATTTCACTTTGGGACTTGTAATCTGATACCTGATAAAGCATATACAGTTTGTCAGGCAACCTGTTTTATGTAAGGTCTGTAATAGCCTGAAAAATGTATATCTTATGATGCTCAATTGATTTTACCTTTCCTAGGTCATATGAGCAGAGCCCTTCAATAGCTGGTGTACTCTTATATCTGCTTTTTAGTGTTGATGGCAATTTTTTGTCTCTCTCTTTTTTTCCTGTAATCTGAATTACAGCAGATTCACATACAAAGTAGGCTGTGTTGTCCTTGTGGACAAGAATGTTGGATTTGGTTGTATGCTCTGGCACTTATATTGTCTTTGTCTTTATGTCACCAAGGTCACTTTTTAAAATTGTATTAGTTGCAGCATCTTGCTAAACTCTTCTTTTCTTCCCAGACGGAAGCAGACGGAACCTTTAAGCACTTTTTGTCCCTTTGTGGGAGAACTGACTCCTAGTCTATGCAGTTTTCTTGACAACAGTTTTGGAAATGGTTTGCAAGTCCTCCTTCCTAGGGCTGAGAGAAAGTGACTGGCCAAAAGTCACCAGCTGTCTCTGGGCTTAAAGCAGGACTAGACCTCACAGTCACCTATTTGCTAGCCTACAAAAAGTCTTTTAGGATAATTAAAATTGGAAGTCAAAATTTAGACTATATGTCACACTAAAGGGGTTACAATGAGGTTACAATCAAATCAAAGGCACAGTAGCTAGGATACTGCTTTCTTGTTGTCCCATTTTTGAATGATTGAAGCTAGTGTTCCCAATGAAGAAGGTAATTCAGTTGCTTTGAAGTCTGAAGGTATTATTATTGTACTCTCCTCTATTCTTATCAAATCCTGTATATGGGAGATAGTTACTTAATTGTCCTCCCCCACTGTTGCTGATTCAGCCCCTAGCCTTCTCTTATTTACATTATTCTGTAAGAATCCTAGAGCTGTTTTCCACCTTATTAGCAAGCTAGTTAAGTTTTTGAAACACACTTATCAATGTCTCATTGATGAGAAACATTTGCTGAGTAATAATTCTACTGTACCTGTCTTAGTCAACTTGGAGGCTAGAATGCACTGACGTTTTTCTAGCTTGAAAGATAGAAACACTAGGGATTCTAAAGTCCATTCTTCCAGGGGTTAGTACTGTACATCTAATTTTCTGGCTAGTCATTCTAGTGAGATAGACATCTCCAACAGAAGAGAATATCTGTAGTTGAACTGTGGAGTTCTTGGTATTCTCTGAGCTTGGTTGTTTGTTTGCAGATGCTTTATTACCTAACTAGGTAACATCATCAGTGCAAGCAAACAACCAAGTTCAGAGAGCACCAAGAACTCCAAATAGAAGTCTGTTATTCATGGCTGGCTCAGGTGTTTACTATGGAAGGTGACTCAGCCACCTTTTTTTGTACCCAGAAATGGTAAAGACTGTCATAATGGTTCACTGCCTTTCCCTTTGATATAAAAAATGGGGCATGATCATGCACTTTTTTTTGACTTGCTAAGATTTCTTTCCTGTATTATTACTTGTTAATCCTTGTTCCTTTTTTTATGTGTGCATGAAGTAAGTCATTCAATCTACTGTGTTGGGCCACAAATCACCTGGTAGCTGGGAAATAAATTAGGATCTCAAAGCAGTGTAGTTGCCAAAAAGAAAAAAAAGGGGGAAAACTCTGGAGAGGATATTCCAGCGAGAGATAAAGAAAGGTTTGCCACTTTCACTTCAGGAAAGCAGTTAATCTTACTTTATCCAGTCCTAGGAAGAATGGATAGCTAAAAGGATGTAAATAAAAGCTTTGTTTTATGGCCAGGCTTGCAGGAGCTCTGGGCCTGCTGTCTCTCTTGTTGGTGCCATCTTTTTATCGACCGAGCAGTTTTTATCTATCTTAGCAGTATGCCTTGGGTCCATGGAAGGTCTTTGAACACCTCCACTATCAAGGTGGTGCTTTAGCTTGTCTTGTTTCATAGTTTGAGGCAGCCAGTTCTCAATCCAGGATAAATAATCTGTTGTTGATAGGACTGTCACCATTTCTCTCTACAGCTCTTTATCTATAAGAAATTGATCTAGGTAAAGTTGCTTAAAGTTGCCAACATCCCCTTTGCTCTGGTGATGCTCTCTGCTATTTCTTGGATTCATTGAATTATCTGGATAATTTGGAGTAGAGCCATACAAAGCACAAAATAAAATAAATAAAAAAGAAAAGACATCCCCCCCCCTAACAGATAGCCATTTGGTTCTGGTCACCTGAATGCATTAAAATAGATTGGATTATCTATGGACCTATACATAAAGATCATAAGTGCTACATGATCTGGAGTTTGCAGCTGGTGCAGAATCCAGCTATTTGCTGTTAAGTACAGTAGTTAAACAGGACTACATAACATTAGTGCTGAAAGTAATGCATTTATTGCCTGCAAGTTACAAGGCCCTCTTAAAATTGTTGGCATTCATTGATGATGCTTTAAACAGTCCATGGTCCCGGTATTAATAAGATTGCTTTTCTTAATACCATACAACTCATGCAATAAGATCAGCTGGCATCAGTTATTTCATCTGGGTCCCACCAATGAATCTGACTCATGGTAAATTGACAAGAGGAAGGTCTTTGTAGTGACAGTGTCCCAATTTTGGGATTGTCTACTGAGAGCTTGGGTGACTTCCATGTTGCTTTCTTCTAGAAACAATTGAAGACCTACTTGGTCAAACAGGGCAAAATTTCAAAAAAATCAGAATTTTGTTTCATTTTAAAAATATTTATTAATTATTTTGATTTTTATGCACGGTGGTTTATTTAAAAGTATTTCTTCAGCACCTTATAAACCATTCTGGCTGGTTCTGAGAGTAAGAACAGAATTCATTTTATTTCAGTTCAGTTCAACTAACTTACTCATGCTCTGGATTACCTGGAGTGGTAAGGAAATGAGAACAATTAGCAAAGAAAATTTTACAGAGAAATAGCAAATATAATAACTAGTCTAACCCTCTTCAGCAAAGGATCGTTACCTTGTTGTGGTGCTGGAGCTTGAGCACCTCAATGATGCCATGAGCTAAACCGTGAAGGGCCACCCAAGACGGGAAGGTCATGACAGAGAGGTCAGACTAAATGCGATCCCTGGGGAAGGTAATGGCAACCCACCTCAGTATTCTTGCCATGAAAACTAAATGGATCAGTACAACCAGAGATATGTCGGTATACCATCGGAAGATGAGACCCCCAGGTCGGAAGATGGTCAAAATGCTACTGGGGAGGAACAGAGGATGAGCTCAACTAGCCCCAGACGTGATGACGCAGCTAGCTCAAAGCCGAAAGGACGGCTAGCGGCCGACGGTGCTGGTGGTGAACGGCGAATCCGATGTTCTAAGGATCAACACACCATCGGAACCTGGAATGTAAGATCTATGAGCCAGGGCAAATTGGATGTGGTTATTGGTGAGATGTCAAGATTAAAGATAGACATTCTGGGCGTCAGTGAACTGAAATGGACTGGAATGGGCCACTTCACATCAAATGACCACCAGATCTACTACTGCGGACAAGAGGACCACAGAAGAAATGGAGTAGCCTTCATAATTAATAGTAAAGTAGCTAAAGCAGTGCTTGGATACAACCCAAAAAACGACAGAATGATCTCAATTCGAATTCAGGGCAAGCCATCTAACATCACAGTGATCCAAATATACGCCCCAACCACAAATGCTGAAGAAGCTGAAGTAGAGCAGTTCTATGAGGATCTGCAGCACCTACTGGACAACACGCCTAAAAGAGATGTTATTTTCATCACGGGAGACTGGAATGCTAAGGTGGGCAGTCAAATGACACCTCGAATTACAGGTAAGTATGGCCTGGGAGAACAAAACGAAGCAGGACACAGGCTGATAGAATTTTGCCAAGACAATTCACTCTGCATAACAAACACTCTCTTCCAACAACCTAAGAGACGGCTTTATACATGGACTTCACCAGATGGACAACACCGAAATCAGATTGATTACATCCTTTGCAGCCAAAGGTGGCGGACATCTGTACAGTCGGTAAAAACAAGGCCTGGAGCTGACTGTAGTTCAGATCACGAACTTCTTCTTGCACAATTTAGGATCAGACTAAAGAGATTAGGGAAGACCCACAGATCAGCTAGATATGAGCTCACTAATATTCCTAAGGAATATGCAGTGGAGGTGAAGAATAGATTTAAGGGACTGGACTTAGTAGATAGGGTCCCGGAAGAACTCTGGACAGAAGTTGGCAGCATTGTTCAGGAGGCGGCAACAAAATACATCCCAAAGAAAGAGAAAACCAAGAAGGCAAAATGGCTGTCTGCTGAGACACTAGAAGTAGCCCAAGAAAGAAGGAAAGCAAAAGGCAACAGTGATAGGGGGAGATATGCCCAATTAAATGCAAAATTCCAGAGGTTAGCCAGAAGAGATAAGGAATTATTTTTAAACAAGCAATGCGCGGAAGTGGAAGAAGACAATAGAATAGGAAGGACAAGAGACCTCTTCCAGAAAATTAGAAACATTGGAGGTAAATTCCAGGCAAAAATGGGTATGATCAAAAACAAAGATGGCAAGGACCTAACAGAAGAAGAAGAGATCAAGAAAAGGTGGCAAGAATATACAGAAGACCTGTATAGGAAGGATAACAATATCGGGGATAGCTTTGACAGTGTGGTCGGTGAGCTAGAGCCAGACATCCTGAAGAGTGAGGTTGAGTGGGCCTTAAGAAGCATTGCTAATAACAAGGCAACAGGAGACGACGGCATCCCAGCTGAACTGTTCAAAATCTTGCAAGATGATGCTGTCAAGGTAATGCATGCTATATGCCAGCAAATTTGGAAAACACAAGAATGGCCATCAGACTGGAAAAAATCAACTTATATCCCCATACCAAAAAAGGGAAACACTAAAGAATGTTCAAACTATCGAACAGTGGCACTCATTTCACATGCCAGTAAGGTAATGCTCAAGATCCTGCAAGGTAGACTTCAGCAGTTCATGGAGCGAGAATTGCCAGATGTACAAGCTGGGTTTAGAAAAGGCAGAGGAACTAGAGACCAAATTGCCAATATCCGCTGGATAATGGAAAAAGCCAGGGAGTTTCAGAAAAACATCTATTTCTGTTTTATTGACTATTCTAAAGCCTTTGACTGTGTGGACCATAACAAATTGTGGCAAGTTCTTAGTGGTATGGGGATACCAAGTCATCTTGTATGCCTCCTGAAGAATCTGTATAACGACCAAGTAGCAACAGTAAGAACAGACCACGGAACAACAGACTGGTTTAAGATTGGGAAAGGAGTACGGCAGGGCTGTATACTCTCACCCTACCTATTCAACTTGTATGCAGAACACATCATGCGACAAGCTGGCCTTGAGGAATCCAAGGCTGGAGTTAAAATCTCTGGAAGAAACATTAACAATCTCAGATATGCAGATGATACCACTTTGATGGCTGAAAGTGAAGAGGAACTGAGGAGCCTTATGATGAAGGTGAAAGAAGAAAGTGCAAAAGCTGGTTTGCAGCTAAACCTCAAAAAAACCAAGATTATGGCAACCAGCTTGATTGATAACTGGCAAATAGAGGGAGAAAATGTAGAAGCAGTGAAAGACTTTGTATTCCTAGGCGCAAAGATTACTGCAGATGCTGACTGCAGTCAGGAAATCAGAAGACGCTTAATCCTTGGAAGAAGAGCAATGACAAATCTCGATAAAATAGTTAAGAGCAGAGACATCACACTGACAACAAAGGCCCGCATAGTTAAAGCAATGGTGTTCCCTGTAGTAACATATGGCTGCGAGAGCTGGACCATAAGGAAGGCTGAGAGAAGGAAGATTGATGCTTTTGAACTGTGGTGTTGGAGGAAAATTCTGAGAGTGCCTTGGACTGCAAGAAGATCCAACCAGTCCATCCTCCAGGAAATAAAGCCAGACTGCTCACTTGAGGGAATGATATTAAAGGCAAAACTGAAATACTTTGGCACATAATGAGAAGACAGGACACCCTGGAGAAGATGCTGATGCTAGGGAGAGTGGAAGGCAAAAGGAAGAGGGGCCGACCAAGGGCAAGATGGATGGATGATATTCTAGAGGTGTTGGATTTGTCCCTGGGGGAGCTGGGGGTGTTGACGACCGACAGGAAGCTCTGGCGTGGGCTGGTCCATGAAGTCACGAAGAGTCGGAAGCGACTAAACGAATAAACAACAAAGTCTAACCCTATAATTAATCATGTTTTAAATAATTTATTATTATTTTTTCATGTGTACTGCAATTTATATGTTTGGAGTTATCAAAGCAACTTTTTAAAAAGTATTATAAGCTGTAATTTCAACAAGAAGGAAACAGGAAGTCTGAAAATAGATTAGTAGCATAGTATTATTTTACTTACATCCTAGATTTTCTCTAGGAGCTCAAGCTAGACTACATGAAGATCTCCCTTTCTTTCATCCCAACAATAACAGCCCTGTAAGGCAGGTTGGACTGAGAGAATGATAGACCTAAAATCATGCAGGGAGTTTCATCGCTAGCACCATCACCTTACTCACTACATCATACTGGTTCTGAGTTCTCATATTTATTTCAAAGACATTAAGTAGACACGTATGGATAATTTGGACCAGGTGTGGTATGGCTAAATAGGATTACAGTAGGAAAGATCCTTTGCTAACTGGCCTCAGAGCATAGTTAGCTGAGTAGTTCTTTGTCAAGTTTCTCAACCTGACATATTGGAACCAAAAGTTTCACAAGCAATGATTCAAAGGCAAAGCCTCTGATAAGCTATGTTTATTGCAAGAACTAAGGAAGCTATGAAAGAACAAGCAACAGCCAAGTATAAAATATAATCTATACTTAAAGTAGATGCAAGGTTTGATACTTTCATATCCTTCTTCTATCTGTGCTACATAATGGACTGCAAGCTTCTCACTGTTGTATGGGAGAAGCAGTAGACTACTCTGCATTATTACTATAACAGATCAGTCTGGTCTCAGCCTGTTTGCTTCTGACCTTGGCAGATGTACCCCTCATACTCTTGCAGAGATAAAGTTCAATGTATTTGTATTCTATTTTAATTATTCAGAGAAGAGTTTAGAACAGAACCAATGCACTGGTACTATAACACTATGTGCTATTAAAAATGTTATCATTGCTCTAGATATATATGAACACATGCCCAATTTCTTAATCAGTAATTTATTTATCCTCACTCCAATTTTACAAAGCAGGAAATTGCTTATTTGCCATTACATTGCCATTAGATGTGAAAAAGACATTTAGAAGGCAATGTTCCAAAGAATTCCAAAGTTTGAATGCCAGATAAATCAGCAGAGAGAAGTACAATCTGCTAGTCTAAAAATGTGAAAGTAGGCATAATGTTCAACCTATATGACTCTCAAGCATTGTAGTTCAGCAAGATGCTGTAGTTTGCGCAGAACAAATTGTAATAGGGCATAAAATATTAAATCAAAATTAATTAAAGGATTCATATGGTTGGCTGTGCATTTATAATAGAGCTAGAAACTTGCAGCATCAACTCTGTACAGGAAAGAAAACAACATTTTATGTGCCCTTTATTAATTCAGACAAAAGCTCTAAGTAAAGAAACTAGTACTATTAGATCGCTACTAAGGACAAGAGTCAGACATTTAAAATATTATTTTAAAAATCTCAGAGAACATGAATTATTATATTGACATTTTACTTAATTTTTTTATTTTGGCTATTACATTTATTTAGTAAATACTTTAAGGAATTCAACTTGTTTAGTTTTACAGATTCTCATGACAAAATAGGCACTGACAAACCAGTTGACTTTTATTTATATACTGTAAAATACAAACACAAGATCATACGTGTAGAACAGCAAACATATATAATACGCAAACATTTCTTCTACTGCTATCTTTTGCATTTTGAAGTCAGTTAAGATTATTTACAAATAGTCATATCTATAATTATACTACTAGGGAACTTGATTTTTTTTTTTTTTTAATGCAGGAAATCTTACTACTGATGTTTGCTGATTTGGGAACACAAAATGAGAGATATGGAACCATTTACAGCCGATGGACCACACATTTCACATACCAGCAATACATACCCCTCTAAAAATTACTATTAAATTTGTATATCTAATTTCTTAGATTGTAAAGCTAAAATACTTAGGCTCCATCAGCAGAACCACAATATATGAGAGGAAAAAAAATGCTTGATGTCCATTTGTTGAATTGAAATTCAAGAAAAGGAAGAAAAAGAAAGAAAAAAAGGAGGAAAGAAGGAAGGACAGAAGGAAGATGAGGCTGCTAGTTACATAAGTACTACCATGACCTGAGAAATATTACAGTAATCGGTAGCTAGTATATGGTGAACTTAGCTAAATGGTGGGACAGCAAATGCTGGATTATGAAATATCAGAGTTATAGTCCACTGATCACACAACAAATCTGGATGAGTAATGCTACACTATGCTAAGGAGTTACTTCTTTTGGTATCATTTATCTTTGTATCAATATGCAACTTATGCAGAACAAAAGGATATGGAAGTGATAGAACTGTGAAGATTGCAGACTTTAGGTGGTCTGCAGTGAAAACAATAGAATTAACTCAGATTCTAGCAGTGTTTTAGTTATTCCCAGATGATAAATTTATATCCCATTAATATCACATTCTGAGTATTAGAAATATCATCAAATTCTAGCCTGAAGAAACTGAAAAAAAGTCACTTGGTTTCAAAGGTGGAAATTGTCTATGTTAATTAATGTATGAATATAGCCATATCAGCTTGAGTGGTTTCAATAGAAATCTGTGACAGCATTTCTTAACTCTGCTGTTTTCATGCTGAACAAAATCTTTTACCAAATCTTATCAATTTGTTCAGTGTGTGCTTTATTTATACCTCTGAAAAATTGTTAAGTGATGTGGTGATGTCTAACGCTTACTATAAGCTAAAATGTCAAATCCATTCCAGCTGCCAAGAGAGATTCCTGCTGCTTGATGACAGATTATACTACACTCACTAGACTTCCACAAAATTAAAAGCAATTTTTCCACTATTCAAATGCACCTGGCTATTACCATAAAGCAATGTTTTCAGAGTATAAAATCAGGAGAAATTTAGACTTGGCAGAGAACCTGCTTTTTCATACGCAATGGAACTGTCCAACTGTGATACAACAAATGTTAAATTTCCTTACAGAAATCGATCACAGATCAGTTTAAGTTTTGCAGTTATTGTCTAGCTATGGGTTTAACTTGTGGTCTGGCTACCTTGGTGTCTGATTATGAGAGAAGAAAATTATCTATGGAAGAGAGATGTGGATCTACACATTTCCAAATATGGAACAAATCACAAATGCCTGGGATTAATATCCATTAGTATTGTTTTTGTTAATAAGTATCAACCAGTTAATTCTTCACTTTCATTATTTTAGTCTATAACAAGCATTACAAGCATTTTCTTTTTATAAGAGGGTATTGAACCTTTATATATATGGGATAGAGATAAAGAGGGAAAGGACAAATATGCATTTTTCTAAACACACAAAAGCCTTCCAGTTCCAAATCTTATTACAAAACTACCCATGATTTTTTTTCCAAAATGGGTGCTATTTAAACTGATATGAAAAATGAATTATTATTGTACAAATATTGCTTTTTTAATAAATGCTTTGTGGGAGTGGAAGGCAGCTGTTCCATCTTCTACTTTCTGCTAAACTCAGTATGTAGCTTCTGTCAGAAAGAGTGACTGAGAGATAAACTCAGCAAACCAAGTAGCAAAATCAGATATATGGCAAGATATATGGCTGAAGCTATAAGGGGAACAGCTAAAATAAACTGTGCCCTTAGTAATCTGTCACTAGTCCATTTCTCCTGGTCTTGCCCTTTGCTTGAAGGATGCAGACTTCCAAAAGATCAACATTTTCAAAGCTGCCCAGTGTGCTGATGGGCGCATCTCATTTTGGTGGCCTTCTACGTTGTTCATTCTTTATATTGTTGGACAAATGTCTGTCCAACAGACTCCAACTCTTCCCATCCAGGGACATGATCCTTAGCTCCAATTTTATGCTCTGTGGTTCTGCAGTCTCTGGTGTTCCAGTGCCAGATTCAACAGCCCTCATCTAAGTGTCAGTAGACTGATTCAGGTCCCCAGTTGGTGGTACAGCAAAATTAGACTTAACTACTTTATCTCCCATTTATTCACATTCCCTATTGTGCCCTGATTTTCATTGTCCTCCTCTGAATTCTATGTAAGTATTTGCCATTACAGGAATAACAGATAAAAAGAAGAAGGACTATGTCCACAGGCTTCACATCGACACTGCAGCCATCTCTTCCATCAATGTCTTTGGAAATGTAAAGAACTTGGTTTTACTTAAGTAGGCATTCTCAGTATAGGAACATACATGTGATTACAGTTTTGACTAGAACAAGTCTCTACTATAGCTAGGAGTTATATTCTTAGAAATTCCTAAGAGAGGAAAAGGAGAAGGAGAAGTCTGTGTTATACAAAAGTGGACCAATCTTGATGTATTTATTTATTTTCTATCCTGCCTTTATTATTTTTATAACTATGTCAAGGTGGCAAACATACCAAATACTCCTTTCTCCTCCTTTTTTCCCTACAGCAATAACCCTGTGAGGTGAGTTGGACTGAGAGAGAGTGACTGGCCCAAGGTCACCCAGCCGGCTTTCATGCCTCAGGTGGGACTAGAACTCTCAGTCTCCTGGTTTCTAGCCCATTGCCTTAACCACTAGACCAAACTGGACATATGTCTGGCAAGACATGAAATAGCAGGGGGCAAAACCTTCACTCATAAATGAGCAGAACTGCTGAATCCCTTGTTCTGTATTCCAAGAAATTCTGCCTTCCATTCTAGTAGGAATAGATTTTTTTCCCCCCTACTTTCACAGAGAAAACTTCATGGGAGAAGGAGGAGTGAATGTGTGGCTGTATCTAACTTTTTATTTATCAAAAAAGTTATATATTTTTTTAAAAGAATATTTTAACCCACCACCCACAGATCAGGATGACTGAAAGTTGTGCTTGTTTTTAATTTTTAAAAAATCTTTCTAGCTTAGCTCAGCTTCCACTCTTTTTCGATCTCTAATAAATATTACAATTCTTCTTTGTGAGAGAGGACATTTATATGGGAACAAAGCCTATATTGGACTTCATTCTGAGTATTCTTGCATATCAATGTGCTATAAAGGAAGCCAGTATGAGGACCTACTACTTTTAGGATTGTTTTATTTTTATACAGATTTTGGATATCACTCTTGCAGAATTATGCCAAGTTCAAACCTGATATTAAATGTGTAGGTTTTATTTTCTAATGTGATATAATTGAAAAAGTACATTTTTATATGAGTTCGAGAAATAGTACAAATATATTTTCATTTATTTAATGCTTTCATGTAACATTTGCTGTATTTTATACATGAATATAGTCACTTTTGTGCCAAAGCTTATTAAGGTCTCATTTTTCATTTAAGTTGTCAGGAGGAAATTAAAAAGGGGCTTTTCTAAAGGTTGGTTAATTACTGACAGAAAATTCTTTATACCCACATAGACTCCCAAATGATTTAATTTTAAAATAAAACATACCAAGCTTGTGAATTAAAATTTACCTTTTGTTTTTGATATTAAATTACCAGTGAAATTAAAAGTGACAGAATTATAAAGGGAGTCTTTCTATGTGCTGATGCATTTGGATCAAAATGTAACAGAGTATAGCATACCCTTTTTTAGAAGTGTAATAGGTATTCCAGTTTGTGAATGGATCTAATTATGAAATACAATGAAATTAGAAGATGTTTATAGCGTGATCCTGTGGCATAAGGGTTTATATGACCCAGGGTCTAATTTCAAGAGCCTGTTCCAAATCAGTAAATCAGATCATTGGCAAGAGTTGTCTGGAACTTCACTGCAGGTGTAGGCTTTACTAGAAGTCCTGGAATTCCTTGCTCTGGAATCTTTTTCATTCAGTTTTGGGCTCTTCTGAATGTCTAGAATATGATCTACAACTAGCTTTTTTCTCTACCAGCCCAAACTATACTTCTCATCTTCACAATGGCTCAATATGTAACTGATGTTTACATTTCATAATATTTGTGTGGAGCACATCCAAGCCATGCACTACTTCAATAAGTTATTTTAGGGTTTTTATTTTGTGTTTTGTGCTATGCTTCATTTATATGATGTCATACTCCCAATTCTTTTTCTCTAAATATAGTTCTTCAGTTTGAATTTGCCAATGATGTTAAACCATAATAGAGATATTTCATAATTAACAAAGAAAAATGGCATGTACTGTATGAAATGCTTAAGTGGATTTTAATAATACAATTCCTTCCTTAAAATTCTAAACTTTGTCAGGTGACTGCCAAGTAAGTATAACAGATTCATGAGATTTTAGGAAACAAAGACATATGTTATGCAACACTTTCCTTTTGTGAATGATTTAGCAAACGTCTGTCCTAACTTCTGTTAACATTATGGTTGTTTGCTTTCAATTTCCCTGGCCGAACTGGAGAATTTACCTTCAGTATTCTGCTGAATATTCCATATATTAAATATTCTTGTATTTATTTACAGAAAAGTGTTTTGTTTAGAATAGTTTGCAATGTATAACACATGTGAAAGCCAATGTTGCAGCCATTTTAGGCCAACAGCTGATATCTCATAACAGAACAAAAATGGAAAGAACTCACATAAAGCAAAACTAAATAGGTATCTGGACAAAGCTGTGATAGTTGCAGCTTTTGCCTGGTAAACCAAGAGTTCAAAATAACATAACCTATTTTAACTATTTTACTACAGTACATTGGTGGTAAAGATTTTGCAAATATTAAGGCCAAGCACACCCTGTATTGATCGAACTATAAAAAGGTAAAGGTTTCCCTTGACGTAAAGTCCAGTCGAATCCGACTCTAGGGGGCGGTGCTCATCTCCGTTTCTAAGCCTTGGAGCCGGCGTTGTCATAGACACTTCCGGGTCATGTGGCCAGCATGACGACTCGGAACGCCGTTACCTTCCCGCCGAAGCGGTACCTATTGATCTACTCACATTTGCATGTTTTCGAACTGCTAGGTGAGCAGGAGCTGGGACGAGCAACGGGAGCTCACCCCGCCGCGCGGTTTCGAACCGCCGACCTTCCGATCGACAGCTCAGCGGTTTAACCCGCAGCGCCACCACGTCCCATCTTGATCGAACTATATTTGGTATTAATTATCAACATTTTTTAAATTAAATTATTACCTGGCTGGAGGGCATGTCAGGAGGGTTTTTTTAAAAAGATATTCTCCTCCACTATAATCCAAAATAAATTAGTTTCCCAGAAACCATTATGAGCAGGAAGTTTGATGTCTGAATTTGTATAATTATGTGCACAGAAATGTATACAATAAGAGCAGCAACATGGTAAAGGAACATTATCCATCATCATTGTCCCTCCATAGCCTTCATCAGGAACTGCGTATTATCCACCTGCCTATCAGAGTAGTTTTCTTCTCTTCTGAAGGTACTAGCTGGCCCAGATTCTGAGCAAATTTGTCCCTTGTGGTGTTTGTGGAAGTGACATATTTGACATTCTATCACTAGAATTATGTTGAATGATTTTAGTCCAGAAAAGAAGAGAACTGCAGTAAAAAAAGTGGGCCTCTGATAAACAAAGCACAACACCCCATATTTCTTTACATTAAGCAGAATGTATGGAACATTTGTTTTGATGAACAAAAGGGATCTAAGACTATTCATTTTTCCCCTAGTTCTGAATGTTTTGAAGAGTAAGGATTTGGCAAATTTAGTCACTTACGTCTTCCTCTAAGATAAATTTAAGTTATGTTTGCTGAAGTAAAAGAAAGACTAAATGTTCTGCAGAGGAAATTGGTTATGAACATAAGAGTAGAAGAAAAAAAAAGATATATTAGGTTCTGAAAGCAGAACAAAACACCAGTGGCAGCGATACCAACAGAGATGCAGTTGCAATGGAGTCATTTATATGCATATGTTACAGTATATTACTGTCATATTTTTCATCAACTTTTCTGTAACAGTAAATGTGTTTACTGTTCATTTCATTCTGGGAGGCTTGTTTGCATGTAATAGTAAAGCGCTGACAATATTTGGATTATAAAAGAAGTTGGAATAATCCTAATGTCCTCACTTGTATTGTGCTTAATGCAGTGCTCCAGCTGATTGGCAAAAGGAAGGGCCTGTCCAGTATCACTGACACATATGCAAGAGTAATATTCTAGGGAGAAATATGCTTACCAGATTAAAAAAAATAAGCTTCCTGGAATATCAAAACACTAAATATTATTTTACCCCATAAACAAACAAATAAAAATGTCATTTTGTATTTTAATTTTCTAATTCTGTACCAGTCTCAGGATAATAGTCTTCATGAACTACACTCATGAAAATAGCCTTAGCTAGATATCTGACTATATTTCTCCATCAAGAATGTGTGGGTATGCATCTCATTGAGTGAAGGGATTTAGCTTAGTTGTGTTAGGAAACCATTTTCCACTTTGATTGTGGTTTTGAACTTCTGGACAACAAAATACTATCTATATGATATAGACTAATAAATTTGCAGATTTTCCAAATATTAAGTATATGAACATAAAGAAGTTAAGCTGGTTTAATGCTCACTTAAAATTTTTGTAAATTTCATTGAGACAGATTAACAGAATAATAAGTCAACTCAACACTAAGAAGCTAAGAATGTCAATATACTTGGGATTGAATCTTTGAAAGTGGTTGCTTAAATAGGCCCTAAATCTTAATTCTGAAATGGGCCATCTGGACTATGTCCACCATATCCATCCATCCATCCATCCATCCATCCATCCATCCATCCATCCATCCATCCATCCTGTACTTACCTTAACAAGTTTAAGGTAAAAAATATATCATATATAACCACAGTAAGAAAGATATTAAGAAGTTTGTTCTTTGTTTACATTTAGAATTAGTCTGGTTCAGTTATTAACAGAGTTATTCTGAGACTATGCAAAAGATCATAAAATCCCCCAAAGCTCTCCAGGTGCTGAATGCAATTACCTTATCCTATATATAATACTTTTGCATATTTGAAATTGACCCTGTTGAAATGAATGGTATTATGCACACTGAGTTTTAAACTTCCTCTACAGAAACTTCCGCTTATATGGAATTAGATACAAATTGTACTTGTCAATTATTCTTCCTACTGAAAGTTAGGACTTACTGCGTTTTATTATTTTCAAAGTAGATTTAACCTAATATAGACTAAATCCATTAGATTATAATAATTTCTTAACTGTTAAGGGAACCTTGACATTCTTATTAGATTTATAAAGTATATTTTAATTGAATGTTCACAGTGGTTACAAAAAATATGACAATCAAACCCATAGTCCATACTTCCCTGATCAATGGAGTAGTTGGTACTTGGCTTCTGCTCTTCATCCTTGGGTTTTGAGTAGTGGGATAAAGGGTTACTTCTAGCTAGGAAAGTAAAGAAATCAGTTATCCATAACTGTGGATTGGTTGGTGGATGGGGCAGGTTGGTGGATTTGTTAGGAAGAGGTTGGCATGTCTTCCCATGATGCCCTTCCAAGCCACTCTTTTTCTATTAGCTTATGGCAGAGTTGTGTAATAGAAATGCTGCTATATACTCAGAAACCACCATTTCACAATAACAAATGGGAAAAAGACTAAATATAAGAAAGCAGAATAAAAAAGTATACTGAATCAAGTTTGACTCCTGGTGACTTCATGAACACATCCAGGCAGTTTTCTCTGCAATAGCATAGAAATGATTTGCCATTGGCTTCTTCTAGGATGTTTTTAAACTCCCTCATCAAGTTTAAAAACCTCCTTCTTGCTAGTCTCCCATCCAAGTTGTAATCGGATCCAGCTATAGGACTACCATATCTGGGCTATAAAAATCCAAAGGACTATTTGGCAGCCCTCAAAATTAAAGTTGCCTATTGTCAGGGCAGCCTTGCTCTGAATAAAACACGGACTCACTTAAAGGGTGTAAGGATTTCCAGGTTTATTGAAGCAGAATGCATGCGGAGAAAAAGACGGGAATGTGGGTGTGGTATCGGGCTCTCCCGTTTATACCCCAGTGGCGGACCTTGTTCTCCTCCACCCCCTATTGTCCCCCAAGCCAGGTCTGGATGGGTGATTAGCGTTGGTATGGGTCTGGCGATGGGTGATTCGGGCGATCTCCGACGTTCCCCTTTGTCTCCTTGCCTTCGTCCGGTGCAGGTGCATCCCCCGGGGTAATGGGTGGGAGTTCCCCCGATCTGTTAATGGTTTCCAGATCCTGTCCGAGGTGCGTTTCTATTGTCCTGTTGATTTATTTATGGGTCTGGGTGCTTAAGGGATGATGTGTGTGTTTAAAGGATAATGGTTATCTCTTCCTCTTTCCTGATGTGCATGTTCCCCATTGTGATGCATTTATGCCTTGCAACGGGGAACATGACAACTATACAGTATCTCTTTGCTGCCATCTGAATTTTTGTAGCTAAAGTATGATAGTTCTATGCTGTTTCCTTAGCTGTTCAAGACCAGCCATATCAGCTAAATGCTGCAGCTCAAAAATAAAGCCTCATGGTAACCCTGTGTAATTTCATAAATTAATGAAATGACCAACGCACAGTGTGGTCATTAGCATAGGACTTTGGGTGTAGAAGTCAAGAGCCACACTCAACAGAATGAGCAAGCAAGAGAGACCCTTAAAACAGCAGTCCAGAGCTTACCACCCATTTAAAATAATGTCCAGTGGCATCTAAAAATGATGGTTGGAAAAAGACCATCAGGTCTAATGTTTAAATTATCTTCCTGCAACTTTGCCAGTATGTTTCAGTATGTTCTTTCTCAGAGTCACAAGGATACAGCTTTCCTAATAATGCAACATCTGTTGAGTCTTGAAAGATGATCTTATCTGAACCTCTCTTTATTTTCTTTACTTTTGTATTTTTCATATCTCTTTGACCCTTTGCCTTTCTCTCCCTCTGATTCTGCTTTCTTTTTCATAATGTTTCCTATAGAACTAAAAATTGTATGATTTTTTAAAAAAGAATAGATACTACTTTTCCCCCATTCCACTAGGTAGAACAACTCATTATTTTACCAGCATGTAGCAATCAAGAGTGACTATGAGAAGGTGATTCCCAAGCTGTTATTTCATGTACAGCCATAAGATTTTTCTTGGCAGCTAGTGGACTTGCTGTCAATTGTAATTGTATTAGTGCATTAATATGTGTTGCTCTGTGGGATCATTGTAAACGTCTGTGATGAAACAGTTCCACTTATCCATTGTAAGCCTTAGGTCTCACATTTCTTCCTGTGATCTTGCTACATTTTTGCAGCAGAGCTTGTTACATTATTGAATATTTGAATAAGGTATGGCATATCTATATGCCCCCAGAGATAATTTACACAGTATTAAATCTTAGCATTTAATTATTTTAATGTGATGCATTCATGATGGATGAACATAGAATGCATGCATACATAAATTAGACCTCCCTTTCAAGCCCCAGTTTTTATATACAATATGGAAACAATTATGAATTAGAAAGCTTTCTGATTTGTATACCCTTACACCAAAAATGTTATAGTAAAAACTACAAAGATCTGTCTTATATTTCCTTATAAATTCTTACAAGTAATACAAATATTAAAGTATACAGTACTTTGTTGTGTTGTTTTCTCTAAGAAGAAAGAAAGAAAATGAATTTATTTATTAAAAGGATGAATTAGTGTGAACTTTCTCTAGAGCTGGGTCCTTTCTTTAAAACATGCTAGGGGAACTCCAAAATCAATTTCAATTAAATTTCAGTTCTCTTTAACAGGAATAACATATTGATGAAATGTTTAAAAAGATAATGTACTATATGCCCCCTTTTGCAGCTAAAGAGAAAAGAAAGTTGAAATAGCCTAATGGCTGACTCAAATGTTGGTCTCAACTGTTCTAAAAGATGGAATTGAACATATATAGAATTCTTTTGTGGGGGTAAGAGGGTTGTGAACCTGGATGTTCCCATTTCAAACTAATTGCAATTATGAACTTGGTCAAAATCATAAAAATGAAACAAAACAATGACTGAAATAAAAGGATGACCTCAATGTCTTTTAGCAAGATGGAATCTACCTTAGTTCCCACTCTGCAATGGCACATTGAAGGAATCATTACAATGTATCAATGGGGGATTATAGAAAAATGTTACAGGGGATATAAAAAGTCTACACACCCCTGTTAAAAAGCCAGGTTTTTGAGATGTAAAAAATCAGACCAAAATAAATCACTTCAGAATTTTTTCCACCTTTAATATTACATACAAGCTCTACAATTCGATTGAAAAACAAACTGAAATCTTTTAGGGGAAAAACAAAAACTAGAATATCATGGTTGCATAAGTGTGTACACCTAAACTAATACTTTGTTGAAGCACCTTTTGATTTGATGACAGCATTCAGTCTTTTGGGGCAGGAGTCTATCAGCATGGCACATCTTTCCTTGGGAATCTTTGCCCATTCTTCCTTGCAGAAGCACTCCAAATCTGTCAGATTGCGAGGGCATCTCTTCTGCACAGCCCTTCAGGGCACCCCACAGATTTTCAGCCTTGGTCTCATCAGAGCATAACACATTTTCCCACATGCTTTTGTCAGACTTGATGTAGGTTTTTGCAAAATGTAGCCAGGCTTGGATGTTTTTCTTTGAACTTTTTGGCCATAATTCCAAAAAGTATGTCTGGTGCAAAAACAACATAGTGCATCACCAAAAGTACACCATACCCACAGTGAAGCATGGTGGTGGCAGTATTTTGCTTTGGGGCTGCTTTTCTTCTGGAACTGGGGCTTTAGTCAAGGTGGAGGGAATTATGACAAATTCAAAATATCAGTCAATTTTGGCATAAAACCTTCAGGCCTCTGCTAAAATGCTGAATATGAAGAGGAATTTGACCTTTCAATGGAAGAACAACCCAAAGCATATCTCCAAATCAACAAAAGAATGGCTTCACCAGAAAAAGGTCAAAGTTTTGAAAATGCCAAAGCCACTGTCCTGGATGAGACCCAGAGCATCCAGGAGTACATCAGTAAGATGGCACCTAAAAATGACCTGTTGAGAGAATGCCTGAGGCAGCAGCAGACATGGAAGGAAGATCAAGCAGAGGAAGTGCCATGGCAAGGTAAGACCCTGCATGGATGTACCATCGACAGATAGCTGAGGTGTCTGACCTTGGGAAATCCTACCAGTGGCTGGAAAGGGCTGGACAAAAAGACAGCACTGAGGCACTGGTCATAGCAGCACAAGAACAGGCACTAAGCACCATATCCATAGAAGCAGGGGTCTACCACACTAGACAGGACCCAAGGTTCAGACTGTGCAGACAAACTCAGAGACAGTCCAACAGAGACAGTCCAGCACATAGTGGCAGGATGTAAGATAGAAGCAGGAACAGCATACACAGAACAGCATAACCAAGTAGCTGGCATTGTGTACAGGAATATCTGCACAGTGTATGGGCTAGACCCTCCCAAGTCCAGATGGAAGATTCCACAGAAGGTCATGGAGAATGACAGGGGGACTTCCAGATCCAGACAGACAGGCAGGTACTGACCAATCAACCAGACATTGTGGTAGTAGACAAGGACCAGGACACAGCTATGGTGATAAATGTAGCAGGGCCAACAATATCAGGAAGAAGGAGTATGAGAAGCTGGAGGAGTACCAGGGTCTGAAGGAGGAACTAAAGAGGATGTGGAAAGTGAAGGCCAAAGTGGTCCCAGTGGTGGTAGGGGCGCTTGAGGCTGTGACCCCCAAGCTGGGAGAGTGGCTCCAACAGATCCCAGGAAAAAAACATCAATTCTCTCTGTCTAGAAGAGTGCAGTGCTATTTATTTCTAACTCATGGTAGTATATTAAAGCTAATTTGTTAAACAGGATAAAAAAAAATGGGGATGTTCTATTCTTGAAACAAAGGTGCTCAAGATCAGATTTTGTGCCTTAACTTCTTTTACATAAAGGATGCAGCTGCATTTTACTGTTTCTGTCTCTAGGGATGCCAATCTCATAATGTTACTGTTGATGTGGGATATTTTTCCTATGCAATCATCTTAATAAAATATCCCTGGAATTTATTTATTTACATTTACCCCATTTTATTATATTTACAACAAAATAACAAAAAATAAATTAAAAAGAGAAACCAACAATGACATTCAAAAAAGATTTATTCAACAACAAAAAATAAACAGATACAAAAATAGAGAATCCCCCATTAAAAAACAACAACAAAACATCTAAATGTATCAGTTATGCAGCCTTTCTCAAACTTTTGTCCCTGGAGGAACACTTGAAATATTTTTCAGGCTTTGGGGAACCCCTGCACATTTAGACTCAAATATAGGCCAGAAGTTACAAAATTCCTATATTTGTTTCATGGGTAGGCCTGTATATATGCATTAACAGTGTTCTTAAACTAAAAATAAAGAATGAAACTTAGCTCTTTAAAGTGAAGTTGGCTGAATTTGAAATAATTTTTTAAATAAATTGTGATCTCCCGGGGAACCGCTGGTGACCTCTCATGGAACTCTAGGATTCCATGGAACCTTGGTTGAGAAACCTTGCAGTTATGTATCATATATTAAGTATTGTATCACTTGCTTTAAGAATTTAATCTGAACCAACTCAAAGGCTTTTTCAGCATCAAGAGATGCAAGTACTGCAGAATCCTTTTTATCTTTAGCTACATCCAATATATCAATTAATATAATTACTGAATGCTTATTGTTTTTTAATAAACCCAGATTAAGAAGGGTGGATTATGTATAATAAAACCTTCTGCAATTGCCTATTTTCTAAAGTTGTTAAGATCTTGATATCAGGCTTAATTAACCAAGCTTATAACTCACACAAAATCTAAGATCTTATCTGATTGTAAAATCAACCCACAGTATATAAGCCTCAAAAGCAGTAAGGCAATTTACCAGTATTAAAAGATTTGTATAAACCTGTAAATATATTGAGGCCAACCAATCTATGATGGATTTATACCATTCCAGTGAGAAACCCTAGGGAACAGGAAAGTTTCAATTTTTTTAACAAATGAATCAAATCCAGTACTTCTTCAAGTGACAAAGTTGATATGACACAAAAAAATGTGTGACATCATATTGATTCCCCTTATCATCCAATTTGTATTGACTTATGAAAAAGAAAAAAATGATTATTAATACTTGTAAATAACAGTGTCTGCTTGTTGTAACTATTTCAGAGATTAAACTCTATTGATTTCTTTGCTTGTTGTATCTGCCAATAATTCACTAGCTTCTTCAGCTTACTCCCATTAATTTAATTTCAATTTCCTCAGTGAAAATTACATCTTGTCAGCCCAAAAATAGCCCAGTTTTTCTGTGTGCCTTCAAGTCAGTCTTGACTCCTGGCAACTGCCTGGACTAGTCCCTGCAGTTTTCTTGGCAAGATGTTCAGAAGTGGGTTCACACCACCTTTTTCCTAGGAGTGAAAGTGAGTGATTGGACCAAGATCACCCAGCCGGCTTCATGTTTAGGACTAGAACTCACAGTCTCCTGGTTTCTAGCGTGGTACCTTAACCACTACACTAAACTGTCTCTGCAACTGTAATTTAGCTAATATAAATGTGTTATAAATTGGATCCATAAGGTTTTTTGCATAATCCAGAAAGTGTTCTTTAAATTTTACAGCTGTTGATACAGAATTTTTTAATCTTGCTTCATCCTGGAAGCAAAGTCAATAACATAACCTTGCATACAGGTATTATAATACAAGTATCTTGTACAACCTGTTAAATGGATGAATCATGTTTAACTTAAAAAAATTGTAAGGTTAATTGTTTAATGTGACTTTAAAAAAAAAGAATCTTGTAATGAAGTATTAAAATATCACCTTCCATAGAGTAGCTTAATAGATTTAAATTGAAGTGTTAATATAATTGGAGCCTGACAATAGAATTAATTGAAAAATTTAAAACATATTCCACTAATGAGGGAGAAATTTTAAAAAAAAATCATCTGATCTGGGACTCATTCTAAAAGGATGGGAAATAAATGTATAATTCATAATATGAGGGTGAATTTGTTTTGTCAAATTAAACTCTTGTAAACAAGCCTGAAACACTTTTTAATTCTGATGATAGATAGATAGATAGATAGATAGATAGATAGATAGATAGACAGACAGACAGACAGACAGACAGATAGATAGATAGATAGATAGATAGATAGATAGATAGATAGAGTGGAATGTTATTTTTTAAAATAGTAATTTCATTAAATATTACAATTATGACAATAAAAAGTAATACAAACTAAAAAAAAGAAAAAAGAAAAACAGGTGCAGAAAAGAAAGGAAAAAATAGAAAAATAGAAAATAAAGAAAAAAATAAGAATATAATAAAGAAAAAGAAAAGAAATATATAAAGAAATGACTTCTCCCTTCATCACAACAAACAATTTTAGTAACTTATTACCTTCTCTTAAAATACAGAAAATGATCTCTTTTTCCCATATCCCATCTCTTTTCTATAAACAAATTCATAAAGACTCATTATTTCAGTCTTGATGTCAGCAAACATCCATTGATGGTTATCAGAGATAACAACATGTCTGTTTTAACTTTGATCAAATAAACCAACTTTATATTCCTTCCTTTTACTTCTAACAATCTTGATCTTTAGTCCTTTCTAATAATGTCCTAGAATTTGATTTCTTTTCATGTTTTCTTTGTCCCTTCTCACAATATTCTTCAAAACTTTAACAAACCTCTTTTGTAAATTCATTATAGGAAAATTATCTAGGTCACTCTCTTGGTTTGTTATTTGTATATCCCTTTCAATTATTAAGACATCAGCCGGTTTCTTTTGTATGTCCAGTATAACATATTTTTCCATGTCATCCTTGTAGCCTGTTATTTTTAAACCCACTTTCAAATCAACCTCAATTTTGTCAGGGAAAACTTGTTCCTCTTACATAATATCTTTTAAGCACAGTCTATCTACAGATGCAGATTCTCTTAAAATTAACTTCTGGGTTCATTGTCCAAAAATGTCCTTTAGTATGTCCAATAGTAAAATACTTTGCTTCAATTTCCTGAGTGACTTCATTATCCCAAATGACTTCTTTAAGTTCATTCCATAATTCCTGTTTCTCTATCAATGAGGTTCAGAACTTCAAAGCGATTCCTGATGTTCTCCTTGAAAATCGTGGGTATATGTCCAAGAATCATATCATGGAAACTGACTGGCTTTCTTCTTCTTCTTTAGCTCAACTTGGAACTTGCACATGAGCAGTTCCTGATCTGTTCCACATTCAGCACCTGACCATGTTTTTGATGATATATATGAGCTCTTCCACCTCTATTTTGCAATAATATAGTCAATTTGATTTCTATATACTCCATCTGGTGATGTCCATGAATAGAGGTGTCATCTTGGTTGTTTGAAGACAGTGTTAGCTATGAAGAAATCATTGGAGTAGCAGAAATTGATGTCGGTCTCCTGCTTCATTTGGGTTTCTTAAGCCATAGAATCCAACTACATTTTCCTCTTTCATGTTTCCAACTTTGGCAATCTAGTCTCCAATCACAAGTAGCACATTTTGCTTACATATTCTGTCAATTACAAATTGAAGCTGATCATAACACTCATCAATCTCTTCTTCTCCGTTGGTGGTGGGAGCATAAACTTGAATGATCATCATATTAAAGGGCTGTCCATGGTCTAATTGATATCATTCAGTCATTGACTGCATTGTAGCCCAATACTGGTCTTGCTATACTCTTCCTAATTCTAAAAGCAACACCATTTCCTCTTTGTTTTCCATGTTGTAAGTAATAAATGGTGTGATCTGATTGATAATGTCTGACCCAGTCCCTCTCAATTCACTGATGCCAATTTGATGCCAATTTGTAAGTATTTCATCTTTCACTGTGTTGAATTTTCCTGTGTTATGCTTCTTATGTTCCATGTTCCTACTGTACCTTTCTGTACTGTAGCTGTGCTCTATCTCTGCAGCTTCAGATTTTCTTTTATGACAAAATCAGCAATCCCAAATGCTTTAATCTAGCCATATCACAAACCCCATTAGTATTCTGAAAGATCCTCAGCTGGTCCTCAGTAGCATGTTGACTGCCATCCAACCTGAGGGCCCCATCATCTGGCACTATTTTGTCAACCTTTTTATATTTTATATCCATATGGTTTTCTTGGTAAAAATACAGGTGTGGTTTACCATTGCCTCCTCCCATGCAGTGTGAATTGATGCCTTTGCCATTGTCACATTGTAGCCTCCAGCATCTTCCTATATTCCTACTGCCCAATATAGGTGCCTGCTTGCTTTAGCTGGGCAGCTGGGGTGACTTTGTGCCTTGGGTGACTTTGCTGGGAATATTTATGCTTGGCATACACTCCCAATGTTCTTCGCTCATCCCTCCCAGAGACATCTCCCCCGCCACAATGAGGCAGCACAGCAGGTATGGATGGGGGTGTCATCACCTACACTTGTTAATATTGAAATTGAAATTCAGGTAATTATAACAAGGATCAGCAGAGGGCACTACAAGTGAATCTAAAACAAAGTAACAGAAAGAGATTAAAGAATACTTAAATAGTGATTGCCACAGTTGCTGTAAGAAATTCTAGGGCAGCATCAGGATCCATAACTTGTTAATCTGATCTGAAATTGAAAGACAAAAATATTGCTGGAAATAAAGCTTGAGTCAAGGAAAATTCCTTCCTTAAATAAATTATTGTGGGGAGAATGTGAGGAAAGATTTGAAGCTTATGTTCTTTAAATCTCAAGGAAAATATCTCAGTGCCTTTCTTAAGATGATATAATGGACTGCAGAACCTAACAATAATAGGAGGAGTGCTTCTTGGTATTTTTTCATTGGTTCTTATATGAAAGACATCATCAATGTCAAGATCAATATGAGAAGATGGTGGAAGTAATTCATGTAAACATTTTACAGAAAACAACCACAGAGTTAGATTTTCTGTTCCAAATCTGGTCCTTCAGGTCTTCCAATGGTTCACCTATCACCTCTATAATTGAGTCCATCCACCTTACTGCTGGTCATTCTTTTCTTTTCTTTCCCAGCAGTGGAGCCTTTTCCAGAGAGCTAGGTCTTTGCATAATATGTCTAAAGTAAGATAATTTGAGCCTGGCCATGTGTGCCTTGAGTGAGAATGCTGAGATGATTTCTTCAGTGAGCCATTTCTTTGTTTTCTTGGCTGTCCACGGTATTCTCTTTTCCAACAACAAAATTCAAAAGTGTCAGTACTCTTTCTATTCTGCTTTTTCAAAGACCAACATTTGCTGTCATAGAGTGTCACAGGAAAAAAACATTGCCTGCACAGTTCTGATCTTTTTAGATATGGGCACATCCTGCATCTCATCTTTTCCAAGACTTTCAAAGCTCCTTTGCATATTTCTTGTGACATATTTCTTGACTGATGTTTCCTTTGCTGTTAATAGTTGATCATAGAAGGCAGAAGCTATTCACCACTTCAAAAGCTTGATTGCCCATTCTAAGTGTGGTTGTTGTCAACAGGTTTAAATTAAGTAGATTTAAGAACAGGGTGGTGTAACATAATTTGGTAGCTTTACAAATGTAAAGAAGGAGAGTGCTGCATGTACCTGGCAAGCTATTAAACAGTTTACACAATGTGGAGGCCACTACAGAAAAGCCTGACTTCTTGTCCAAGCCCATAGTCTTCATCTAGGAGGGAGATCTAGTCATCTCCTTTTCCAAAAATCTGCATGGATTATATGACACACATTTTATTGTGGGAACAAAAATTAGTCATCCAGGGTCTTTGGGGAGCCTATAAATTCCACAAACAAACAAAATCAATCAATCAATCAATAGACCCTAGATCAGCATATTCTTAAAATTATATTTATTTTAAAATAAACATAATTAAAAGTGAATTATGAAAATACTATCACTTTTGAAAACTTACTTGCAAAACTACATGAACTGGATGATCTCCAAGGGATCTTTCAATTATTCTATTCCATGATATATTCTACTTGACATATACCAGTCCATCTCACTAGACCATGAAAGATATGAAATTACCTTAAAACAGAAAAAATAGTATATTATACTTACAAACCAGCAAGAAATACAAATCAGAAGCATGTCTTGAGATGTTTACAGACATGATGCAGCCAAAACTCTCATGCTAAGCCTCTGGAAATGATAGCATTTTGCAAAGTATAATATGCTAAGTATATTATACTTAGTATATATTAAGTATAATATTATACTTATGCAATAAGGGGGCCATACAAATTGAATAAACAAACAAATTCATAAATTAAGAATATGCCTTTTTGGTTTAAATGGTAAGACAATATTTCTATTCCTGTGCTAATAGCAGAAGATGTGAAGTAGCTATTCAATCTGACAGGAGGAGATGTAAATACTGTGAAATCATGCTGAGAGAGAAAGAGAGGCAAAAAGATAAAACAGAAGAAAGAATTGGGGTTAGAATATCTCATCTGTCCAAGCAAATTCCACTATCTCATCAGTTTGGAAAAGATAACTGTAATGCTGCTGTTCTTCTTTGAGATTGAACAGCTTGATTCAATCCCGCCTTTCTCTTTTAGATGACTGCTTGTTCTCAGACCTCTTGATGTCTTTGTCTATAATGATATTGTTAAGAAGCTTACTCAGTGCATGATGGATTGCTTTATCCCACCATCAAGAGGATACCTATGTCTGTGGTCCTGCTTTTGAAGAATGTATTATGATATATAATGTCACTTTCTTGTGTAGAGGATGAAGAATATGATAATTGCACCAATGGTGTTCTGTCCTCCTCCTGTCTTGCCATTTCAGTTTCATAAACCTTAGAAATTACTTCAGAATTATATTACTTTTGGAATATATTGGCTTCATAATGCAGCTTGAAAACTGACTTCTGTTAACCCAAACCTATTTTCCTCAGCTGTTGGGAATCTCTTCCTTAGTTCATCTCTGATGAAGGTGAAAAAGCTAAGAAGGGTCAGAATTGCATCTGGAATGAAGATCACCTGGAAATCGAGATTGTAGACTAGACTGGGAATTGAAAAATAAATATCCTGCAAGAAGGAAAAGACAAATCATGTCTATACTGTTGCCAAGGAAACTACAGGCCAGGAAGAAGGAACTGGAGGAAGGAAATACCTTCCATCTGCAAAAGTGTTGGAAAAATGCTTTGGAAATTTCAAAGATGAAAAGTAAAGAGTATGATTAATACCTGGAGCATATAATATACACCTCAATGCATTGTAAGTATTGATTACAAAATATATAAGATATGTGTGGCTTAGCCAATACTTTATCTCAGTTTTATCTCTTTTTCAATCCATTGGGAGAGAAAATATTGTATTAACTATGCACCATTTATAACTGCTTGTTTAATTTTAGTAACCATATCACCAAAACTATGAGCTATATCAAAATTATCCTTCTATAATAATTTAAGGGGGAAAATTCCCTTTGGTTCCAGTGGCATTTCATCCCCAATTCTATTGTGAATTGCATAAGTGCTAAGCTTCCATGTGAAGGAAAATCAGGGTGTCCCATACATTGTATTCCATTTTTAAAAGCATGTTTGCTAACAAACAATTAAGATACTATGTAACTTGACATTTATGATACTTTCCTGTTAGCATACCTTATGGTGACACAGAGTTCTAAAGGATTTAAAGGAATAGGATTTTGTATAAAGACATTTCTCACCTCTTACAGCTGCCCATAAAACACTTATGTCTGGGCACTTGGCCAAGAGAGTTGTGCCCCCTAGTGATATACTGGTGAAATGTCTCATCAGCATATACTTGTCATTATACAGGTGGCAGGTGTACTTCATAGAATAATGGTGGAGATTTATCTTAGAGTTATGGTGGCCTCTGTGAAATCTTGACATTCCTTAGAGTTCTGGCTTTATTTTATTTTTCATCTGCCCAGTAACTATTTTATGACAGACTACAGAAGAGTGATCTGATACCTGTACCTGTAATTCATAGACTAACCTCCAAGCACTTGGTAACTGCTTCATGTGTAGTGTTGGACTACCAGGGGACTGTGAGGGCTAGTCATCGTTAGGGACAGAAACCAGCTGGGTGACTTTGGGGCACTCATTCTCTCACTTCAGTCAAACCCATCTCACAGGGCTGTTGTTGTGGGAAAAACAGGAGGAGTGGGCATTATGTACATTGTCTTGAGTTGTACAAAATAAAAACAAGATATAAATCTAATAAATAAAAAAATGAACTAAGAATTGGAGAGCATTTCTAAATTAGATGCAGTCTTTTAATAAATAATGGTACTTGTATTTTGCTATGTAGATTAATAGGTGAACAATAATATTTAATATTTTCCAAATGGGAAATATCTACTTCTATCATTGTTTCTATTTTGCTCATATGGAAGCATTTTAAAAAGGACCTTCAAAATGTTTACATATTCCTTATTCCATTGAAACACATATTGCCTATTTACATTCCAAACTGAACTTAAAACCTGTGGTAGTTGCTGCTTCCATATTTCTATACTGACAGTTCTAAACTAAATCACTGGTTTTTATTAGCAGGATGGAGTTGTTAATTATCCAAAAGAGAATCAGGGAAAAAAACAGAAGTATATTTAAAAATGCTATTTTCTGAAATGCTAGAAAATAGATTGAGTCTGAAAGGACATAAAAGAAATGCATCATTTCAAGGGAATTTCTTTATCTCCTGCTCCTGAAATGAAATATTATTTATCTATATTTAGGAAGTGGATCCCACTGATTTTATATTTATAAATGCCAAAGCACTATTGTATAAAGAACCCTAAAACTTCTTTATATACATACAGGACCATATCCAATAGTGGTCATATTTTACCACCACTGGTGGAGGGACATTGCTAGAGGCAGTGGGCTAGAAACCAGGAGACTGTGAGTTCTAGTCCCACCCTAGGCACAAAGCCAGCTGGGTGACCTTGGGCCAGTCACCCTTTCTCAGCCCTGGGAAGCAGACAATGGCAAACCACTTCTCAAATTTTGCCAAGAAAACTGCAGGAACTATTGCCAGAAGTCTATACTGGCTTGAAACCCCCCCACCCTTTTTTTTTTCTTCCTTAGAACCACATCCAATCTTAGCAGCCAAACATCAATGACATGGTTTCTTGCCATTTTGAAGTAGAAAATACAGAAGAAGAAGACTTAACCCTTGAAATACTTTCAATATAGTTTATAAAAATCTTCCTCAACCCTAGAAAAAACCTAACCCAATTTCACTGACATGTTCCTGGCTACTTGGTAAGCGTAATTGCAGCCTTGTATGCCTTGCAAATGTTAACTGTACTCCCCAGTCACCACACCCTTGGCAAAAATCACAGTTGTGAATAGGACACATGCATTCTCTGTGTATAATTATTCAGAAGTCAACCCTTTAATCCAGGAAATCACACCCAGTTATGTGTATAGGACTTTAGTATCATCTTTATAAGACAGCATTCCCAATCATCTCCAGATAAGTTGGGCTACAGGTGTAGCCAGCATTACTCATTACTCTCCACTGATCTCCTTGAGAATAATAATCATAAAACAAATTAAATGGTTCCTTTGGAAATTAAGCTCCTTCTTTTGTTGTACATTTGGAAAAGCAGTAGTAATATTGACACTCTGAACTTGCATAGATAATGTGCACAGATATGTGGTGCAGAGATAGAAGGTCAATTCATTGATTGGTTTATTTACAAATTGCTGGTCAGGACTTTAGAATCAATCTTAATTTCTACTGCCCTCCTCACCGCATCGTACTGGAACACTATTGCCCTGAATGTACATATTTTACGGTATTTTTGCCAAACAAGCTAAATTGGTATTTAAATTGTATGAAAACAGCATGCTTGCAGTTCTTCCTACTGTCTAATTATGTCAGTAGCATTAAGGTTTTAAAGATTAAATCAAGACTAAATTTCCTCCCTGAACAGCTTGACAATAACCTGTATATGTGCTTTCAAGTCCTCTCTAATTCTCTGCATACTGAATAATGATTATGATTATAACACTTTGCAATTCTGTAGTAAAAACTAAGGGTCAGCAGGGTAAGAACTTGATAAAATTTTGTATAGTAGCAATGAATAGGAAGATGGAATTGTTTACATTTTCATACCTATGGCAACCGTCAAGTATTTGCTAGGACTGCTGTGCTTTTCAAAGCACAGTTCCACAGCAAAACTCTGCCTCCCACAAATCTAGGCCCAAATAAATGCTGAAACCACTAAACCTTCTGTGAATAGTTTCACATTCAGAGTGTTCATTCTGATCCTAGGGCATATCCATACCTACTGTTAAGTTGCTCCTGTCCTGTAATCATAGCAGCTTGGCTCTAAGCTGACTTAAAAAACAGTCCTGTTTGGACCAAGACATTTGGGCAACAGGTTGCAAATTGTTCATCTACCTCCCTTTGGACTGTTCATCTGCTACTGTTGTCTCCCATCTTTCTCTTCCAGGATGTGTCTGTGCATGTAGAAGTGGAACTCTCCATCTCAGGTAACTGGAAAAACAGTAAAATGGTGAAACTGTACTTAATAAAAAAAAATTGAGAAGGAGGAAGCTCAAAACATGTAATAATCATAACAGAACAAACATTCCTGCTGGTTTTCAAACCAGCAACCTCTGACTTGTAAGGCAGGAGTTATAGTACCTGTGCTGGGGAGGTCTAAAATGTTCTACAGCTAATAGTAAGCATTGGCTCAACTGAAGGGGCATTTCTTCCTCTGCAAAGTAGCCAACAAATTGCTAGAGCTAATCTGTAAGGCAGTGAGGCACTCCAGTAGAAACAGGCAAGAATGAGGAGGAGGAGGAGGAGATTACTTTCAAGCTGCCAGAGGAAAACAGGTGGATCAACTTTGTGACAGAGTGAGGTGAGGTGAGACAAGGCTGGCATTGTCTGTTTCTGCCATCAAGAAATGGTTGCCCTTCTTGTTCTGGCAATGGGGCAACTAGACAATGTAGATTAACACTCTGCTTCTTTTTTCCCTCTCTACAGCATTTATTGTGGGCATGCTCATTTGATGCCCATGTAATTCATTTTTTTTCTTTTCACTAAAGCATAATTTTTTGCAAAGATACCTGATTACAATGTAAATTAATACCTTTAGCCACTAGCTTTCCATCTTCTGATTAAAGCTGATGATTCCCTTTGGATCAGGATATTTGAGGTTATTATGCTTGAGCAATGACTAGAAGCAGAGGAAATAAATATGTGAGTGAGCCTGGGTATCTCCCATAAACTTATTATGTATACAGCATGAGATGCAGAATATAAATGTGTTTTTCCTGATGATATTTATCTCTACATTACAAGCCGGTGGCCAGAAGTTGAGAAAGGTGGATAAAGGAATATTTGCTTTTATTAGAACCTGCTGCAAAATTGCACATGAAATCAATGCCTCTACTTCTGCTCTTTAATTTTACTAAGGAATCTATGAGATGACTATCCTTTTACCAAAATAAGCCTAATTAGATTCATATGGGATCATATAGGATTGCATTATAATTGATCCAAATATTGTAAACAAACGAACAAACAAACAATTCTACAGGTGATTTTGTATTGGCCAGAAAACAAAAAGTCAGAGAAATGGGTGGGATAGAAGAACCCTGTTCCTGTATGAATTGTGTGAAAATTATTTATTTTATTTTATTTTCTGTAAGGACCTTGTATCATCCTAACCTGGGGATAAGTACATTAACTCTGGTGATATTAATTTCTGAACTGGCATGCACGGAGAAGAATAGGAAACTAATGTCACTGCTTATTGGGGAAGTGGTCTTTTTGTTTTCTTGGTCCTTTCCATTTTAACTTTGGTCCCATCAAAATTGCAGTATGACCGCCAAGCCTTTTCCTCTTATGCCAGTATTTGTATTAAAAAAACTAAACAAAACTAAACACAAAATAAATATTTGGACACCTTGTTGGTTATACAAAGACTGTCTCTTCATGCTTGATAGTAAAAGTTATCTTCAAGGTTGGAATGAACAATTGTTCTCATTTGTTTCTGAACATGGTGCTATGTGAACAATATTAAAATGAAAAAGTAATACTGTCCTGAAACCAATCTTGATTTCTAATTACTGCAGCCATGCAGTTTTTGTGGCCACTCCACAGATGTATTGTAGTTTGCCACTGCCTTCTTCAAGGATGTTTTGCAACTACTGGATCTAGATAATTCTTGGGTGTCTCCCATCTAAGCACTAACCATGGCTGACCATGCTTAGCTGCCAGGATGAGCCAAACTCATTTAGGTGCTGTGACCTACTGAGGAAGATTAAAATCACTGAAACTTTATTTCTGATTCTCAAATGTTATCAGTTATATATTTTGATTTCCTGGCAATCCAGTAAGGTCCAGCTAGAACCCTGTCTTTTACAGGATTTTCATTTTGTTTGCAGCTGTACTGTGTTCATGGTCAATATAGGTGTTCCTGAAATTCACCAAAATCTAAAAGGCTATTTTTTTAAAAATAAAAATATTGGAAGAACTATTAGATAAAATTCTTATTAGAAAACTTGCTATGAAGTATTTTAAAACAATGCAGTAATATGCAGCTTTTCTTGATGTTGATAAGAATAAGGAAGACCTTTTTCTGTAGCTCCATGAAAATATACAGGCTTTGGATAAAGGCTAAGGCAAGGATCCAGAAATGTGTACATTCCTGATCAGTATATTCATTCGGAATTATTGAAATATTTAGCAGTATACTTCGTGTTCTAAATTCTGAGTGTGTATACAGTATATACATATAAAAGGATTTCTCAAATAATACATGATTATATCCCATATCTGCATTGCAGCTCTACTTAACAAAGGACTAAGAAGCAATTCCCTTTTATATTTAGCAACAATTCAGCACATACACTTTTATAATACAAATGGCAAGACACATTGTATGGTGTTAGAGAATTAGCTTTATATTTACAGTTCTTTTCTCTCCATGATATTCTCATTGTATTCAACATTCAGGAAGCTTTGTGTTGCATTGTTACAGTTAGTTTAACTGTTATCACAGAAAAATGCATCATAACATGTGTGCTGAAATTTTTACCTGAAAAATTTCAAGTTCAAGTCTCCGAAGGAGATTTTTTAAAACTCCTCACAAGTCATTTGTGAAAAAGACCAGAGACAGCATGGCAAAATATATTGCAGAGATAGTAAATATCCAGCTAAGGTTAGTTGGGCTAAGGTCTCATTGAAATTAATAAAGCAAAATAGTCAGCAATAAACTTAAGCCCTAATTATCTTAGTGCAACTCTTTACTAACTTTGATACAGATGCATTGAGAGTTGGGACTGTTTTGTTTTATGTGTTAAAACTAATACTAAGTTTTAATTTTCTATCAGTTGCCTTAAGTATGTGCTTAGACCAACATTAGGAATGATCATTACTGACAAGGCCAATATTTGTCCATGATAGGAATGGACAGAATTCTCCTGGTGCTGCTGCTGCTGCCACTGCTCGTTCACGCCTTATCTCTGAGAATGCAAACAGTGAGATGAATCAGGAAACAGAATAGCTTTTTTCCTTTCCTTTGTATGCTCCACTGGCTGTATGGGATCTAAAGAAACTGAATGAGTGAATGAATACTGGAACTGGATAAGGAATCCATTTGGGAGCATCATTGAAGACATCTTGATTAATGCCCATCCAAGCCTGTCACTGGTGCTGTCTATATTGTATACTCAAATCCATTCTTATATATGTACATGCTGAAAACAAATAAACCATTTAAATGTGTATGACAATGGAATGGATCAGTGGAGGGCAACTTGCTCTTTACCCAGGCAGTATACTTCTTATGTGGGCGGACAACTCAGTTAGGAGGTACAAATAATACATCCAATGCATGTAGTACCAGATCACAAAAGTAAAATTTGTCTGGAACTTCAGTCATGCAATTGATGCTTTTCTCAATCTATATGCATATCCCATATACGATGTTACACAATGTTGCTTGTCTTGAGATGAGGTATGCCTGATGGACGGAAGAATAAGGCATCTTTTTATGTATGTATATGTAAGCAAACAGATTAACATAACATATAGCAAAACCAGGAAAAAAATATTTTAAAAACACACTGGATATAAAGCATTTAAAATAATGCATGTGGCAAAAACCATTAGGAAAAAAAAATGCTAATGAAAATAGTTTTCACAATATTGAACAACATGACAATGTTATTCTCACAATATTGTATAACATGACCTCATATGACAGAGTTTTATTTCCCTGGCCCCAAAGTTAAGCTTTAACAAGATTAGCAGGATTATAATTCAAATTATTTTTCTCCAAAGGCATTTTTAAAAGAACACACACACACACACACAAATGTCTCACAATTGATGTGTATATTCATGCATTTGTGTTTGTATGTGTGTGTGTGTCTATGTGAGATTTACATAGAATTCAGAAATAGGGAAGATGCATATCTGTTGGATATTTCAACAAATTATTATTATTTTACTATACTTCAATAATATCACCAGGCAATATAAAAATACCTGAAACTTTTACTTCAACAATGTGTTCAGTGTTGGATGTGCAAAACCTGGATCAAGAAGTTATTCTTTGATCCAGCTGTCCTGGACAATTGCTGTCTGGTGTCCAATCTTATATTTTAGGAAAGGCTGTAGAGAAGGCAGTGGTCTCACAATTACAAACACTCTGGGTGGAAAGATATTATTTAGACCCCCATCATTCAGGATTCAGGCCTGGTACAGGACCAAAAACATCACCCTGTTTGTTGACCTCTGGCAAGTCTGGGATGGGGCAGTAGGATTCTTCTGGTCTTGTTGGATCTGTCAGTAGCCTTTGATACTATTGGCTATGGTATCCTTCTGGACCAGCTACAAGAGTTGAGAGTTTGGGAGTGTGTTGCACCATTTTGTGGTGGTTCTCGTATTTCCTGAGCAATCAGTTCCAGTTGCTGTGAGGGCAAAGCGGTCAAATCCATGGTTACTTTATTATCAGCTCAGGTCTTTTCTCCTTACTTTTTAATATCTATATGAAGCTGCTAGTTTAGGTTATTCATCAGCATGGAGTGAGACATCACCAGTAAGCTGATAATATCTAACTTTATGAACATCTTCTGGGCTGGACAGGTGATGCAGTAGTGATCCTGATTTGGTGCCTGGAAGATGAATTAGGCTTAAATTAGGAAAAACAGAATGGCTATGGATATGAAAGCCTTCTGACTCCAGAGATAATCCACATATACAGTAGTTCTAGACAGGATCATGCTGTCCAGAGAAAGATTATCTTACTCAAAACTCCTGCTTGAGCATCAGTGGAAACTGTGACCAGGATTGCCTTTACACAATTAAATCTTGTGTACCAGTTGTGATCAAGATGTGTTGTATATGTTATCCATGCCCTTCTCACCTTATGACTAAGCTATTGCAATTTGTTCTAAAAGGAATGGTCCTTGAAAGACCATCTGGAACTTTAAACTGATTTAGCCTGAGTAACAGGGGCATCTAGATTTGCCCACATACTACCTCTACTCTATGAGCTGAATTGGTTGCCAGTCAGCTTCTACTGCAAATCAGCATACTGGTTATCACCTTTAAAGTCCTGAATGGTTCAAGGTGTGGTTAAATCTGCTCATCCTGTAAGATCTGGAACAGAGACTCTACTGAAGTTCCCATTCCCTATGGAGTTCCATCTGCAATAAGGCCTTCTCAATGGTGGCATACCTCCTTAGGAATAACATGCTTCAAATCACCACTTTCCCACTGAAGTTCTGCAGAGAGATACAAGACTGACTTTGAAAGAACACATGAATATTAATTTGGGGTCTGTTCAAGCTGGGTGAAACCATTATGGTTTATACTGTTTTCTGTTTCTTCTGTTGTTTTCAATCTCTTTTTTTTCCTGGTGTGCATTGCTAAGATTGGGCATAAAACCCTCAAAAATTAAAAAAGAGTAATAAGAGAAAAGTTGAAATACTGAAAGATTCTGTTGAGAAGTCTGCTTTATTTTGTATTTCTTGGAGATAGAGTGGTGAAAATTTTCACCAAAGGGTATGTGCTTATTATATTACACATTATTTTTTTTAAAAAAACTGTTACATAGAAGAATATAAAAACATATGGAAAAGCAGAAACAAATTTTGATATGCCATCAACTGTTTTTGCTATAAGCTATGAAAACTGTCAGGAATACATTTTTTGACATTTTGGATCCTCATTCTTAATCCTACTGATCTGAAAAAGAGTTTATCTTTAAAAAAAAACAGTAAGTTTATGGCTCATTGGTTGGGAATGTTTTTCTCCAAAGTATCATATAATGGATCATTTCTTCTGATGAGAATTCAGGTGGTTGAGTGCCAATAGTATTTAGGCTAAAGCAGGCCTACTGAGAAACAAGAGGGAATTATCTGTATGCTTGGGAAGATCCCAAGAAATGGGGGGAGGAGAAAGAAGGAATCCTTCACAATAGCCTTTAGTCTTCAGGAGCTACTGGATGTTGAATCCACTGAACAGTGGGGAATGAAAATCTGGAAGATGGAATGGACTTATGTAGTAAAATTGCATAGTTCCCAGTTGAACAGTAAGTAATTAGTAGATTTTTCTACATTATACTGTATTTAAATGGTAGGAGAATAAAGTTACTTGAGAAAGAAATGGGGAGACAGAACGTTTATAGAACAACAGTCTTACTCATAGACTGTCATGAACTGATACAGCTTATGCACAGAGGACAATATTGCTGGTATTAATATGAATCAAGAATATTGGTTTATATAAGTTGTGATAGTCCTCTGCCACATTCAGTATTAAGTTTTATGCACTATTACCCAATGAAGTCCCCCTTTTCTAAGTTACGATTGGTGTTTGGCAGACAATAAATATTTTCCTAGATGCAGCAGTCACTTTAACCTTCAGTCATGGTCATCTCATGATCATCACTGAGGATCAAGTATCACACTATACCCTACTTATAATTATTGCTTACCAAGCAATAGCCACATCCAATTTTCTTCATCTGGGACATAGGTATACTGTATCATGGCTTTCATTTCAGAGTGTGGAATAGTAATGTACATTCAGCATTTACAGTAGTTGAATACCTCAAGCAAAGGCATCTGTGGAAGTGGGGGCAGCAAGCAAATACAAAAGCAGCATTCTGCATTCATGATTCAAGATCCATCCCTTTTATATGTGCTACGGTGATATTACAGGAATCTATAATGATGCAATGCTACTTTTGTCATTTTGATGAAAGTGTCTGATCCTGTGGATGACTGTCCCCAAAACTATAATGTACAAGAAACATGCACTGCCTAACCTAATACAGTGAGAAGAAGAAGGAGAAGGAGAAGGAGAAGGAGAAGGAGAAGGAGAAGGAGAAGGAGAAGGAGAAGGAGAAGAAGAAATATATTGGCCCTTGCTCAGGGTATTTCATGTGCATATGACTACAATATTAAAAAAGGAAAGAAGCATTCTTTCTAGCTAAGTTGTCTGTCTTCAATTCTTCACCAAGTACTGCTTCTTTACTAAATACCACTGTCCTGAACAGGGATGGTTTATGTGGAAAGTGATGTAGTTGAAGAACAATTCATAACCTTTAGAGAGTCAAAGGAAAACAATTACTGAACCACTGCCTATTACAGTCTGCAGTGAAGAAGAAGCTTATTTGATATGCAGCTGACAGAAGCCACTGCATCCCATTTAATGGTGTTAGTATTATTCTATGAAAGGCACACAAATATAGAGTGGTACATGTTTCAAGCTGAGTGATGGTTTGGCTTCTTCTCATCTGCACCATGTCTTCCTTGCCAATGAAATACTGCCTAGCCAGCCTCACTATTTTCCATTTTTCCCTCACTAAATATTTGTTTGTTTACTGTCTTCTCAGAGAGGCTTGTTCTTCTACATATATGTTTGTACATGTGCATGTGCATGCAACACACACACACAAATACACACAGTTGGCAGTAATGTAGGCTTTCATAGTAGAAAGGATATGGATATATATATATATATATATATATATATATATATATATATAATCTCAATCAGCAGGGAGCTATCATTTTATAATTTGCCCCATCATGTCATGATGTTGCTTAATAACCTATAATGACCACCTGGCACAGTGAAATAATGAAATGCTGACTGTGCTGAATATTTAAAGACAGGTATACTTATCAGTGAAGAAAGCTGTTATTAGCTCATATAGTATTTCCTCATAGTGAAATGAAGATGCAAATAGCTATTTTAATATGGCATATAGATAAAAAGGTGCTTGTTTGTGAAATGAGCTATTTAAAAGCAAACTCTTTGATAGTCAGGACTTTACATGAATTCCCCAAAGGCATCCAAATAGCCAACTTTCTAAAAGTGTAGCATTTTTATTATTTACCATAACAATTCAACCAAGGAAAATATGAGCATCGTATTTCAAAAACAAACTTCAGTTCTTTGAAAGAAACAGGAAATAGTAGTGATAAGAGAACTTAATTACTTCGATACCTTTTGGGAGAGAAATTCAGATAAGCCTGCTTCTTCCAGCAAATTCCTGTCTTGTCTGGTTGATAACTTTCAAAGGGTGGATGAAGACATAAGGAGATCAGCTAACCTTGACTTGATTCAAACCAATAGGGGGAACATAAATAGATAAAGTGAAAGTAGTGGCAACCTTGGGAGAAAGTGGCCATCTAATGCTTGAAATATTGATATTAAGGGGAATTGAAATTGGATGCATCAAACTTTGGACTTTAGAAAGACAGATTTTAATAAATTCAGAGCAATAACAAATAGAGTTCCATGACAGGAGACAATATGGAAATATTTCTTGGAAGAGAATTCCTAAAAAAGGAGATATCATTTTCTTCAGTGAGGGGGGAAAAAAAGCAGAAAAAACCCAATGTGATTGTACAAAAATCTTAGTAAAAAATTGAAAATAAAAAAGATACTTATACGAGGTTGAAAAAGGGATAATCACCAAAGAAATATACTGTACATATAAACAGCCTAGATTTATACAGCTAAGATTTGGTAAACTAAAGCTCAGAAGGAGCTGAGATGAGCAAAGGATGCGAAGAACAGCAAAAAGAGATATTTCAGCTATGTTCACACTAGAAAGAAGAGAAAGCAAACAAGATACTGACTGCTCAGTGAAATGGCAAAGAGATGCTGACTTCTATTTTGGCTCAGCTTTCTCTGATGATATGCATTCCACTGAGCAATTGTGTAGAGTGGATTGAAGAAGCAGAATTATAGCTTGAGGCAGACAATACCTACTGACCTTACAAATCTCCAAGGCCATGTGGATTGCGTTATAGGATGATAGAACTTGCTCATGGTCTGGCCATTATCTTTGAGAAATCCTGGAAAATGGATGAAACACAAGATAAATGCAGAAGGTCAAATGTCCCTGTCTTCAGAGGGGGAAAAAGAGAGGACTGAGAATACTATCGACCAATTAATCTGACACCAATAGCTGGCAGCATTTCAAAATAATGAATATGTAAGAATTTGTAATCACAGTGCAGTAATTAAAGTTAGCATACTGTAGCTCCATCAGGACCACTGAAACTGGCACAACTTCAAAAAGAAAAAAAAGAAAAAAAAACAGCAGTGAAAACAATAAGGGGGTTGGAAACTGAAGTCTTATTGAGAAAGACTGAGGGAATTATTTGTCTTTGAGCGGGATGATAGCAGGGGCTATGATAGATTTTTTAAGTATCTAGAAGGGTGTCCCACACAAGAAAGTAAAGTCTGTTACATATAATCCTAGAGTAAAGGATATAGAATAACCAAATCAAATTGCAGGAAGGCAAATTTTGGATGAACATTAGGAAGAGCTTTCTAATAGTATGAGCAGTACAACAATGGAACCAATTACCCAGAGAGGTGGTGGGCTTGCATTTCATTGGATCTCCAAACAGAGCCTTGACCCCAATTTTTGAGCAATTTTAAAATGTGGATTCTTGTCGTAAGCAGGGAATTGGACTTGATAGTCTTATTAACCCCTTCCAATTATATATTTTAGACTAAATGTACTCTTCTATAACACAAAATATAGACTACACAAAAGGCTTAAAAAAATAAGCTAGCAAAATTCAGCACAGTTAACATTCTGATAATAGCATTTCCATTTTTCCAGTCTTTTTAAATCTTATATTCTAAGCAATTAATCATACAGATATAGTATGCATGCATGCATGCATGTATTGGAAATGTCTTCCATTGTTTGTTCAATGGATTCAGAAGTTGCCACTTACTGTAGCATAACTATAAAACCTGGGAAACTGTCTGTCTGCATTCTCCATACACATCTTGGTTCAGTCAGCCTAAATAGTGTTAAGGATTTGTTGCACCACCTAAACAGAAGATGGCAGTGTTTATTCATTATTGAAGAGCACAAAGCTAGAGCTTTTAGTTGCAGGGGGAGGGGAGGGTGAATATACATTTGGATGAGAAAACTATTGAAAAAGAAGGTATTAGCAATTAATTGTACTCAGACATTCACTAAGTGCTCATCTAAGGTCCCAATCATCCAAGTGGTATGCATAGCTTTGTCTTACGCATCTGAGGATCTGCCTGAGTTCACATAATGTGTGGGAAGCCATTACTGACTCAGGTGTTAAAGAGGTGTAGGCAGGAAAGGAGAATGCATTATTTTTCATTAAATGGGATTAAACAACAAAATGAAACATCCTGTTTATCATAAAATATTTACTGTGGAGCTAACAACATTTATTTTAATTCTCATGACTTTAAATTTTAAAGGAACATTTTTTTTTTGAAATGGCAGTTTCAAAAATATATAGCCATCAAGTACCTCTATACATCAGGGGGGTGTTGATGTCTAATTATAATCTATGCTTTTTAGTGAAAAATCTCTCCCATCCCCGTTTGAAGGAAGGACTCACCAAAAGAATCAGATATCAAATTAAAATGCCCAGTTCAGTATAGAATTGCTACTATTAAAATGGTAAAATGGTCTGTTTGCTATGCCCTCTGATTTGAGAAACCACATAAATTATGGAAAACAAAAACTGAATTACAGATTGGGTAAATTCACTAATGATGGAGAACTCTAATTTTTAATTGGTGTTACCAGTTGATTTGAAAAGACTTCCTTTTAATCAATTTTCACTGATTAAAAGTTCTTGGATGATCTAAGATATACACATGGTACTGTTAAGTGATTTATCTAAACACTTTTACTATTGTATGTACAGTTCTGTGTTCACACTATTCTGTGCACAACTACCAGAATTCAGAGCATTATTTTGATACTGAAGCAATTGTGTGTTTATTAGATTTGCTGAATCCCACATCCACAATCAAATAGGACTGGTTCATATGGATTCAAAAACCATTCAAATTAAAAACAAAACCTGATTTTGAATTCTCCTGAATTAATTTTACGTAAGTGTTCCAGTGTTTGGATATCTTTGCTAATTCTTTGCTTAGGTACAAGAATCAGGGAACAGCTTCTGTCTTCTTAAAGTCACACTGTTGATGTCATTGAAGCATTTGTCTCCATGAATACAACGTAATTGTATACAGTGAAGAGCTTTTGGGGACATAGAAAAATGGGAACCTTGAAGCCTGACTGTTAAAATAAGTATTAATTCAGCATAACTTTTCATTCCAACGCTACTCCTTTCTGAAAAGTTACATACTTCTTTTGATGATGGCTATATTTATATCTGCCATCATGACACATATCTTACACACACACACCCGTTGTGTCTTGATTGATGATCAATTGACTCTGTGCCTACTTACTGAGACTACAGATAGGGTTGCTAATTTTCACCTGATGAGTATTTGTAGGACTGAGGGCTTATTCTTGAAGAAGTCTGCACTGTAATTCATATGTGCCTTTAATTGTGTCATGACTAAATAATTGTAATAGCCTCTGGGCAAGAGATACAGATTTTTCTCCCCAGATCCAGAGCTAGTTTAACTATCGTTGCTTGTGTCTAGAGCCTTTGCTTACATACTCCCCAGTGTCCATCTGACTTTATTCTTCTCTACAATCCTATTCATTCTTTATATTCCTTTGAGCATGGCCTTCTTTCAGTTCCTCACTGCATGGTCATAGGCACCAAATTCTAGGCTTTTAGGAACTTTATCCTATGATTCTAGAATCAGTTCTCTTCTTCCCTTTATCTCTGTGGAAATGTGATGGCCTTTAAAAAATAAATAAATACATTTTTATATACACTTATAGGTAAGTGTAGAGACTAGTCTAGTCTTATTTACTAACAGTTCTAGGTTAACACCTGTTTTAAATTATTGTGAATGTTGGGATGGTAAGGTACCCCTCCCACACACAGGTGAGCTGCATTCCCTTGAAACCTATGAAATGCACCCCCCCAGCTTAAAATACCCTTGTTATAAAATAGTTACAACCAGCTGAATTGACCCTGAGTGGTGACAGGGGAAGAAACAGACAGGGATCAATGGTCTAGTAAACCAAATTGTTTATTTGTTTGTTTATCACAGGGTTGTTGTTGTGGGGAAAATAGGAGGAGGAAGGAGTATTAGGTATGTTTGTTGCCTTGAGTTATTTATAAAAATAATAAAGGTGGGATAGAAAATAAAATAAAATAAATTTTATTTATCAAATTTATCACCGCCCATCTCCTCTGACCAGAGGGACTCTGGGTGGTTTACAATAAAAGTAGTTAATTAAAACCATAGGCATAACATATAAATACAATATATAAAATATAATTACAGTCAACAATAAAAATAAGAATTTATATTCACTGGCCATGTCTCAGAGATAGTATAGCTAGCATACTGTCCCAGTAGGAAGGGATAAATAATGAGAAGGTCATCCAGATGGGTTTATTAAAAACATTCCAGTGTCATGCTGTAATTTATATTGTGTCTTCCTTCTCCTTTGTCTTGTCTTTGTAATGTAGTAGGCCAAAGGTATATAAGCTGTGGTTCTGCTTTTGCTCAGGGCTGCTCAGCAAACTGCCAACGTTTTGCTGGGAGCCTGGTATACATTGTCATTTGCATTCTTAATAAATTTATGTTGTATCTTCAAAGTGATTTGTTTGCTTTAGGTGAGCCAGGTTTTGGACACAACAAAGTACTGTATGCACATACACTTGGTCCTACTTCAGAGCATTGTTTTGAGTGTATTGTGTTAGTTGTTGTACTGTTAATATTTGTTCACTGGATTATGAGTTGATTTTATTGGATTGATTTTTAATTAGTGTAGATGTTGTTTGCTTTATTTTGTACTGTGCCTTTAGGAAGTATGAGAGTGTGAATAAATAGACTAGAATGGAAAAAGAAGGAAATATGAAAAAGGACTGGAAAAAAGAGAATTAGTACTAGGTAGTAAGCAGAAGGAGAATTGCATGAGTAGCCACAAAGAAATACTTAATATCACAATCCCCTCAAAACACAAATATTCACATAAGGATGCAAAGCTAATGACTGGAATTCCCCAATGAAACCATGATAGTTCATTGTCACTATAAGATATCCCTACCAATCAGTCAGACTTACTGCTGTCTGCTTTTCCCATCATGATACTTTCTGTGTGGAGAAATGAGAGCAAAATAGTAGTTCTGATGAGGCTTATTGTCTAAAGCTCTTGGAAGTGCTAAATTGCTAATGATGGTTCATGGTTCCTGTTCACTTCTGGTTGCTTTATAGGGAATTTACATGCAGCAATAGTATCCATAAGAAAAGAAAACATGTGAAAAAAAGAGAACAGGGTCCATGTTCTAGAACAAAAGAACTACAGACACTTGAATAAATTAATTAATTGCAACCTTGAGCTAATTTTATGTACAAAGTATTGGGGCAGCTTCTTTCAATTTAGAAATCTGATAAGCACTTAATTTGTCCATTGTTTTTCATATGGCGTAGTAATTCTATTGGAAAGAAAATACATGTATAAGTTGGCTAAAAGGGCATGCTGGGGCAATATATTTTTGTATAAAATTTTAAGATTGCAAATATGGTCATTTTAAGAAATCCTCTTCCTGCAAGTTATTGTAGCAGTCAGAACTAAAGGGATGGCAAAAAATTGCCCATCCTTACAATTAATTATTTTAGATATCACATTCACACATTAGGACTATCTTTGGCTGGAAATTATGTAATGTAGAAATGAAGACTGAAACCAGCTGAAAGCATAAAAACATTGGTTTTACAAACCACATGTGTTTCTTTGCCATAGGTCTCAATATACATGGAAATCCCTTTGTGCTGTTTCCTATTTCTCTTGTGAAAATACAAAGCAGTGTGCTTTTAATTTCAACTTTTAATTTGGGAACAATATCCCTGAATTTCCTACCCTTGTACTGTATAAGATCTGCTGTAAATGTTTCCAGTAAATATTTCATATGTACTGTATACGTATATGTATATGTATATATATTATCCACAGTTGGCTACTTTAAGTCAAAATTTGCAAGATGCTCGGCAGGACATCAAAGTCCAAGCCCTGATGACAGGTGTGTGATGTAAACATATGCACAAAAGGGGCATGTTTGATAGTTCAGTTTTGCAGTGTGTGGTAAAAATGGACCAGAGAGATACTAAAGCAATGCAGTTGTATAAAACAAAGAATAGAGGAGCTAAAATTAAACGTTTACTCTTCTATGGAGAGTACACCTAACTCTCAGGCAGGCATTATCATGTAGCTCTCAAATGACCAATCTTATTGTAAGAATGACAAAATGTGGGCTTCCCATCTTCATAAGTGATCCCCTTAAGGAAGCTGGCTGCTTTCTATAGTTTGGATCCTAATATACATTGGAAAGTTAATGGGCAGAAAATTTCCTATCTCCTATCTCCTGTCCCCCTGTTACCAGCTGTATGGTGCCAAGGGTGGATCTTGAGAGCCAAGGATAATGAAAGCAAGGGGGCTGTCAAGAGAGGGATAGCAGAGGTGGAGGTGAAGTTTCTGAAGTTATTTATCTTAGAATCTGAATCTCCATCTCATATCAACACTATTTTTATATCACCCAAGTTTCAGCAAATGACACATTAATTACTCTCATTCTTAAATCACTATTTGTAGTGACTGGCTTGACATTTCAAGTATAAGGTTATTGAACTGCACAGGGTGAATATGGTTTCTGAATTATTCTAAAATTAATAGAACTGTCACAAATATGTACAATAGTTCCAAATACTCAGGGAAACTGTATCTTATGAACCTTAAAGATAACTGCAGGCCTATTACAGAAAGTAATTTTATTCTTCAGGTGCAGGGAAAAAATGCATCAGAGAAGCCTTGGTCACTTAGGAAAGAACAGAGGGATACACTTTTGGAATTAATAGGATACTTTAGTGCTGCTGTAATATGCTTAGGCAGAAACATTCTTAGTCTGTTTTATGCATTATCAAGGAAACTAGATATATAGTCCTCCCATATGGTGATGTATATATTGACATTGTGCCCGTGTTGATTAAACAAATAAAGCACATTTCACCCAAGTAGCTTTACTTATTTTATCAATGAAGGTTTTCATTCAATTCTGAACCAACTGTGTAATACAAAATTCATTGGACTGAAAAAAAAAATCTATTGGAGCCCTTATTTTGCTGCACTTTAGACCAGCCTTTCTCAACTTTTTGACCCTGGAGGAACCCTTGAAATATTTTTCAGACCTTGGGGAACCCCTGCACATTCAGGCTCAAATATAGACCAGAAGTTACCAAAGTATTGTATTTGTTTCATGTGTAGGTCTGTATACAGTGTTCTTAAACTAAAAATAAAGAATGGAACTTACCTCTTTAAAGTTGACAGAATTTGAAATATTTTTTTAAATAAATCATATTCTAGGGACCCCCTAGTGACCTCTCGTGGAACTCTAGGGTTCCATGGAACCCTGGTTGAGCAACCCTGCTTTAGATCAAGCACCTAATGTTCTGATAGCTAGACAATATTAAAAGTATTGTTTCTATGCAATTTGTTTTTCTGGCCCTTTCTCTAAAGACATGAGTATACTAGATCAGCCACTACAAGAATAATGCTACATCTCCATATGTAAAGTAAGAGAGCAATTGTTATGGCAGCTCCTGTACTCAACATGAGCCAGAAAAGCTCTCTTGAAGCCTATGCAGTTATAATAGAAAAATAATTTCTTCTTTGGCTTAATAATGTTTTTTTATGAATTTTTATTGAAATTTTAAATACATAATTAAAAGTTAAAAATAGAAAAGGAAATAGAAATACAAAATTAAGAAAAAGAAAAGAAAAAGTAAAGTAATAAAATGAAAGAAGTATGAAAGATAAATAATTTCCAATCTATCTCTGGCCATAAGAACATAAGAATCTATTCTAAGTACTAGTTTTCCATACAATATATAGAAATAATTCTTTGTCTAATATATCTTATTATATTTACAATCTAATCTTCAAATCCCCATGTAAGCTTTGCCCCTCCTGCATTTCATAAATAATCCAATAATGGTTTCCACTCTTTAGATAATAAGAACTTACGTTTTCTTTCAACAAACAAGTCGATTTATCGTTTTCTGCCATCTCCATCAAGTTTAACAACCATTCTTGTATCGTTGGTAAAGTCTGAGTTTTCCAAAATTGTGCATAAAGAAGTCTTGCTGCGGTGATCATATATTGTATAATTCTGACAAGGTGCTTTTCTATTTGTAGATCCAATATCCCCAACAAAAATAATTCTGGCTTCAATGGTACCTGTATCTTTAATATACTCTGCATCAACATACATATTTGGGACCAATTTCTTTGCAACCTTGCACATCCACATATGGTAAAACAACCCTTCTTGTTTATTACATTTCCAGCAAACATTGGAAACATTACCATACATTTTAGAGAGTTTTTTGGGGGTCATATACCAATGGAACATTATCTTATAAAAGTTTTCCTTAAGATTATAACAGAGGGTAAATTTCAACCCTTTAGACCACATATATTCCCATTGCTGCATAGATATATTATGATGAAGGTTTTTTGCCCATTTAATCATGCATTCTTTCACTTTTTCTTCCACCATTTCCCCTCTCAACAATAATTTATACATTTTAGCAATTAAATGTTCATCTGTTTCACAAAGTTGTACTTCAAATTCCGATTTATTCTGTTCAAATCCAAAGTCTTTTTTATCTAAGTTAAATTTATCTGTAAGTTGTATATAAGAAAACCATTGAAAGGTATATCCTTCTAAAACAAGTTGTTCTTTCAATTTGATTTTGTATTCTCCTTGTTCTTTTTCTAATAAATCCTAGTAACTCAACCATTTATCTTTATCTCTTGTTTCCATTCTATAAAATGCTTCTTGTGGAGAAGTCCACAAGGGCATCCTAGGACATAGAATTGGTCTATATTTGTTCCAAATCCTTAGCAAAGATCGTCTAACAGTGGTTTTTAAAGTCCACATTAACTTTGACTTTACCATACCATAAATATCTGTGCCATCCAAATCTTAAATTATGGCCTTCAAAGTTCAATAATTTGTCATTCTTCAAAACTATCCATTCCTTAAGCCATACTAAACAACAAGCAGCATAATACAACTTGAGATCCGGAAGGCCCAGACCACCTCTCTCTTTTGATCTTGCAATACCTTATATTTTATTCTAGGTTTCTTCCTTTGCCATACAAATTTAGAGATGTCGTGTTGCCATAGCTTAAAGGGTGTTTCTGTAGTCAATATAGGTATTGTCTGAAAAAGAGATAAGAGTCTTGGCAAAACATTCATTTTAATCTACCTAATAATGACAATTGTAATTTTTCCCATCAATCCAAGTCTTTTTTTATATCTAACCAAAGGGGGATATAATTATTCTGAAATAAATTAACATTCTTTGCTGCTAGATATATTCCCAAATATTTCACTTTTTTCTCTATTGTAAATCCAGTTAATTCTTCCAAGTTCTTTTGTTGATACCAATCCATATTCTTGGTCAAAACTTTTGTTTTCTGTAGATTAAATCCTGCTAATGACTCAAATTCTTTCAATTTTTTCATTAATACCGCAATCCCATCCAATGGATTTTGTAAAGTCATAACCAGGTCATCAGCAAAAGCTCTTAATTTATAAACTTCTTTCTTAACACGTATACAGAAATGCCCTCATCCTGCCTAATATCTCAGAATAACACCTCTAATACCAATATAAACAAGAGTGGAGATAGGGGGTAGCCCTGTCTTGTACCTTTTTGAATTTCACATGGTTTGCTAAGAATCCCATTAACAATTATTTTAGCCGTTTGAGGGATATATATTGATTTAATCCATTTGATGAAGTTTCTCCCAAAATTCATAGATTCCAATACTTTAAACATAAAAGACCAATTTAAATTGTCGAAGGCTTTTTCAGCATCTAAAAATATCAAAGCAGCCTGTTTTTCGTTATGTTGTTCCAAATACTCCAGTATGTCCAAAACATTTCGTACATTATCTCAGATTTGCCTTTTAGGCAAAAAACCTGCCTGGTCCTGATGAATAAAGTCCTTAAGAATAATTTTCATTCTTTCCGCCAACACTGTTGTAAATATTTTATAATCATTGTTCAATAAAGATATTGGTCTATAATTCTTCACTAAAGTCAAATCTTGTTGATCTTTTGGAATCAATGCAATATTAGCTTCCTTTCAAGATTCTAGCATTACACCTGTTTTTAAAATCAAATTCATAGTCAATTGTAGAGGGAGGCAAAGCTCATCCCCAAAACATTTATAATAAGCCACTGGCAAACCATCAGGACCAGGTGCTTTTCCACTTGTAATTTTCTTAAGAGCAGTTATTTCCTCTACTGTTATGGGACCATTAAGTATTAGGCTCTGCTGATCAGTTAGAACAGATAATTTTTGTTTACTCAGATATTTGTCAATGTCTTCTATTAGAACATCCTGCTTTTTATATAATGTTGAGTAGTAGCTATAGAATGCATCTTGAATACCTACATTATCCATCAAGTCCCTCCCTTCATGTTGTATTTTAGAGATTAAGTTCTTTTGTCTTTGTTTACATAATTTGTAAGCTAACCTACCTAGTTCATTTGCAAATTCAAAATGTTTCTGTTTCACAAATTTCATCTGAATCTCTAATTCCTGTATCATCAACATTGATATTTGTTTTTGTAAAAAGTTAATTTGGGTCATCAAGGTCTCATTGAATGGATTGTCTCTCAAATCAATTTCTTTATTTTTAATTTCATCTAAAATCAATTGAATTTTCTCTTGTTTTTATCTCCTTATCTAAGCATTATACTGTATAAAATAAGCCCTCATATATGCCTTACTGGCGTCCCAGACAGTATATATATTAGTGCCTTTATCTAGATTCAGTTGAAAAAAATTCTCTTAACTTTTTTTTTCCAAATATCAACTATTTCGATTTTCCTTAAAATTGTCTTATTTAATCTCCATCGAAATGTATTCCTTTCCCCTTTCATAGTCAATATAATAATAAAAATGTTCACATTTATGATTTCCCCCCAAAATGCTTCTTGAGAATGTAGTTTCTCTCCCCCTTATTTTTAACAAAATCTTAAAACAAAACAAAACAGAAAAGCCACGCGTTGTTACAAAAAATTAATGACATCCTAGATGTGTTGAGCATTTAATGCAGCTGGGCTGCTTTTGTAGAGTTTGCATAAAAAGACACACATCATTGTTCATTTATGAAATGGTAAATGAAAGCAAAGGCTTACTACTGTGAATTTGACAGCAACCATTTTCATGTCTGCATTGTTATTTCTAACTAATGTAAAAATAAAACTCTTTTCATGAAATAGCTTTGAATTCCCAAGGTGCCATGTGATTATGTGATGTGGTTTTCATTTTTTTTTAATGACTGTGCCAGATTCCACTATTTAGAAACTTAACTCTGAGAGTTTACCTGCATTATAATTTTCCTTAATCATTTTTATTGTTGTTTGGATTTGTGCCCTGTGATAATCTGTGCTCAAGATTCATATCTAATGATTCATGAAAATGCTATACAAAACCCTTTCTGGGCAACCAAAGAACAGAAAATATGTCATGATTTCAGTTTCATTTGTGATTTCCTTTATTGGATAAGGTTTATACCAAGAGAAGTACTGCCCAACCATAAAGAATGTATGGTTTTATAATTTTTTATAAAGAATTCGTATTTTAAAAGGACTTAAAGTTTAGTGAGAATAATTAATAACTATATCAGTCACAAGATCTCATTGTTATTAATCACCACAAAAGAGTCACTTTGTAATTTATCTCAGTATTATTTTTTCTATTTTATCTGTATGACTTACAGCCTATCAAGACTGAGGCAGTAGAGAAATCATACAAATAAAGCTAGTACTAGAATATAACATTATGTTTACATACATATTTTCCTACTGACAGTGGGGATTAGTGCAATGTCAAAACCCGCCTTACAATTTTTCAAAAGTTTTCTTCCATTGTGAAAGAGGCTATATTTTTTACCTTGTTCTCAGGCCTCTTGAAAATTCATTTTGAATTCCTCTTAGTGTTTTGGAATTACTGTCTTAATTATTGTTGGACGTGTAGGGTTCTACTGCTGGTGTTTTCTATTGTATGTCTTTCTAGCAGTCTGAAGTATTTCTAGCTACCCATACTCAGTCTGAACTTATCCCAAAGGAGTAAGTTCTTCCATGAGCTCTTCTTCTGAGATTAACTGAAATATGAGAAGGCCAGAAGATTGCAAGACCACTGGAGAGAAGATGGTGCACTGAAATACAGGATATTCCCACACAGTTTTTGGTCCCACAAAACTATGTAAGTTCAAAGATACAGCAGTCCATCCATGAAAATGAACATTTTTCTTCAACTCAGGAAAAAATAAAGCAATTTCTCTTTCATCAAACTTAATAAGATTAGATAGAAAAAATACAGGGTAATTTTTCTGTGGAGCACTAGTGGAAATACCCTAGTCTTTTCAGAAGAAAACCTCAGTGAACCCAATTGAAAGACCATGGAGGTATTTATAGGACTGCAGACTAAATATATTTCTAAATACCCAAGATGGATAATAACATTCTAAAATATTTCTCAAACATCATCTCCAAACTAATAAGCAAAGCAAAACCAAAAATATGAGGGCTATGTTTGTTATTTCTTTCAGTTAATTGGAGAGGTCAGCTATTTAAACCTATCTGTATCTGTATATATCTATACAGATCTCTGTCTCTGTCTCCCCCTATATATATATATATATACACACACACACACACACACAGACACACAGACACAGACACAGACACAGACGCACACACATACTGTATAGTATGTGGCAGAGTGCTGGGAAGCGTTTGGCCTGAGAGATCAGAAAAAACACACACCAGGCATTTCTATAAAAATAAATGTATTTACAGAAAGCACAAAAACATATTTACAAGCTTGTGCATTCACACGCGCTCAGAGAGAACTGGGAGGAAGGCTGTGTAGAAAGGAAACAGAAACTAACAAGCCCAGGCAAAATACCTCTCCAGGGCAATTAAAACTTTACCTTATATGGTCATGCCTTTTCACACCCAAAACTAAGGATACTTAAGTTTGAACTGTTCACCCTGCCAGAGTGATTTGTTACCATAGTAACCTTAATGGCTTAGTCCTTGCAAAAACAAAGAAATACCAACATAGCAATTCCTTGAAACATAAACTACTGCTGTACCCTTCATCAAAGATGAAGACCAAAAGTATAAAAGCTTGGATATGCCTCAGAGTTAACCGTTTATTTTGCACAGTGTCCAAAGTTTCATAAGGAGTTTTCAATGAATGTTTCATTCAGTGAATATACAAAGAGGTTCTTGGGACAACAAAGACACACAATCTCCACTGTCAGATGTCTGTCAACTACTTGTAGGGTTTGTATGGTTTTTCTTTTTGCATATCTGGTAGATAACTTATCACAAATGCCCTTTAACTGAGAGGGCTGAATGTAATCCTAGCAGTGGCCAGAACAGGGCTGGCCTGTATAACCTTGTGACTTCCTGATGTGTTTATTGAACATTTCTGTGAAAGTATATGCTGCTTTATATGAGATTTGTATATGTGAATAGAAAAATAAGTATTATTGGCCAAAAATATTCTCTCCTGAAGAGAACTTCAGTTGTCCTGAAAAACAATATGTATAAAATAACAAAATTCAAATGTGAAAAACATTTTCATACCAAAAAAAATTAGTCAACTGTCAAATGTCCTTAAGTTTGTGTAGACTGTATTTGCACTTCTGTGGATGCAAGTAATATAACTACAAGAGAAATAAATTTCCTAGGCAGTAAAGAGAGTGCTTAATTTGGTCTTAGGGGGGATTATCTGGACTTCAATTAACATCTTAAAAGTTCAGGAGACACCATAGATGTAATAAAGAGTGTGTAATTATTCCCCCTAGATAATCACTTGTGCTTAAAATGAAATATAACATTTTTTTTATGATGCACACTTTTGGAAGCCTTCCTTCAGAGATGCAGTTTCTCAGCTGTGTGGGTCACTGGTGCTTAGTTATGAGAAAATCTAATTAAGCAGTGCACATTCTTTCACATAAAAAGGATCGGCCATCTATGAAAAGTACTTTGAATTATATCTGGTGAATGAACATCATATAGTTAACTGTACTTACATGTTCTCTAAAGGTTTACTTTTTTATGGTATAAACCTGAAATTTCTCGCAAAGGATATTGTTATCCCAATGTATATTATTCTGGGAAATGCAAAATGATCAACAGAAAAGATGGATATACTCATAAGCATTCTTCTTACGTTCATGATCCTGATGAAGCATGTGCACACACACATACACACAAACAAAAAAACAAAAGTTCAGATATAAAGGTACTGTATTTATAATGAAGGCAAAAATAGTAAACAGTGCCACATTCCATGTTTGCCCATAGCTCCACTTTTACCTAACAATAGCTCCAAATGAGAAATCATATTAAAGTTCCTCCATTATGAATATACTCTGTGTGTGTGTGTATGTATATATATGTATATATGTATGTGTATGTATACGTGTTTGTGTATATATGTATATGTGTATGCATGTATTTATGTGTGTGTGTGTGTAGACACACAAACACACAAGATTTTATATCTATCTATCTATCTATCTATCTATCTATCTATCTATCTATCTATCTATCTATCTATCTATCTCAGAAAAGCCGAAAAGTAGTGACAAGGCAGTTCATCCTCCGTCCCAATAATACTAACTTTTTGAATTAAAATAATCTTATTTCCTTACCATACTCTCTTTAAGAGTAAACAGTTCATAATTTATATTTAATAATGCACTTTTGAAGATATTTTTATCAACTGTATATTTCTAAATGTCTGTTCTCTTCAAAGTACCAATTTCTATCATGAATTGTCTTAATCCATGTATTTACAGCATAGTTGCAGTTTGGAATATTTTTGGAGCTGGAAACTGCATAGGCAATTTAAACGATAAGTAATCCCCAAACTCCATATTAATTCAGGAAGTGGAAGTCAGACTGATTTATTTCAAAATACACAAGCATTCCTTTTCCTTTTGAACTTGGCTGGTTTTCTTTCCTCCCCTTCCCCAAGACACTCAGAGAGATGTTCAATAAAATCTTTCAATTATTATTATTTTTATTGATTGATTGATTACTTCTACCAAATTCTACCAAATTTGCCCATCTCACAAAGCAACTCTGGATTACAATAGGTTAAAAAAAAACACCATACAAAATATAGTCTAAAACACAACAATGCAGAGAAAATACCTGATAGACTAAAGCAATCTAAAAAATGTAGCACATCATGGGTTCATACTAATACTCCACCCCCATGCCCTAAAATTAAATAAACAACCCCAAATACATTAGCTAATAATAAAAAACTTAATGAAAGTGAAGGTGAAATTGTAATTAGCAAGTCATTTTCATCAATAGTTGTAATCAAAGATAATGCATAGGATGCCCCAGAATGAAAATATCTCAAATTGCTTCTTGGTTTTGTCATATTGTTTCCTTTTTCCTGCTGAATCTTTATTTTGCATATTCAAGTGAGACGAAAGCACAAACACATTTTGAACTCATTTTTATGATATTCTGCACAGATAGTTTCAGAGAATAGGTATATTAGAACAAGCTTGTTTTTAAAGAGATACCAGCAGAACCCAAACTGAATCACTAGCTGTTTTGGACAAATTCCTTTCTTTTGGATTAACAGGCAAGCTTGGACAAAAATACTAATTTTTTAAACCAAGATTTGAAGCAAATCCTGGTTAGGTGTTTCTCAGCTAATTACATATTGCTCTATGCCATACCTTACTAATTTTTATCTTATTCCCAACATAGATTGAGAGTTTGGGTCTTTCTTGCTAGTGTGATATAGAAAAATTGCTGCTGTTGAGATACTAATTTTAATTGACACACTGGAGATTCTTTAAAAGCACAATTGTTCTATCTTTTCCTATTTATTCTTAAAAAAAGAAAAAAAAGATGCAAGATGTGTTTCTGCACCTATGCTGAACTAGTCAGATGCATAAGTGCTGGTATTTCATTCTGGTACAATAAATGTGTAATTCTCATGTGAGACTTATTTCTGTTTGAAAATACAGCGAACCTCAAGTCTTAATAAGATAGGTTGTTCTTGGAGTTTTGCATTTGAATAATTTCCATCATACCTTGAAAAACAATTAATTCGGAATGAGATTTTTGCTGTTTTTAATCACTACAATTACCAAAAATCATGAGTATCTTCAAAGTAATAAATGATTCTCAGTTCCAGTAAATTTTGTCTTCCATCAGAATATTTAACGTTGCTATTATTAACTCATTAATCTCTGTGATTCTTTCTTCTGATAGGATTGTGAAGAGTATTATCAAAAAAAGAAAGAACTATTATGTTCAACTGAATCATCATTGAGTTAAGACACCTTTCCTTAGCCATTTTTTACTTGCATCCTACAACACCCACTTAGGCAGCACAGCTCTTGGCCATGCTAATTAGGATTGATGGGAGTTGAAGTTCAACACATGGAGTGACTCGGGTTGTGAGGAATAGTTTACATGTAAAAATGGAAGGAGGAAGTGCTATGTACATTGCTTTGTGATCCTAGAGGGAAGATACAATGTAAATCTCACAAACAAAAAACCTGTACTGAATCAGAATTCCTAACAGTGCAATATTAACCACATTTGGAGGTATCACTTTTGACTCTCTGCTAGCTTGCATCAAACCCTGTGAGAAAAGGGACGGAGGGAGGGCTTGTCTTTGCCTTAGCAGTTCTGGATTTTACCCCTTCTGGTAGTTATAAATACTTATAATGAATATAACCCAGAGCTGCTTAGGAAGAACTTAACAACGCCTCCCCTCCCCCCAATGAACCATCCTAACTTAACTACTGCCTCCAATATTAGAAACAATGCTATTTTTATCATACAGAACAGATGTTATTCCACATATCCTGCTTTTCTCCATATGTGACATGGAATACTCCATCAGATGGCAGGATGACAAGTCAGGAAGAGAATAGTGTATCGGCAATATGGGACATGTTCAGAAGCATTATGCCACTAAAATTGATTTCAGGGAAGCTACCACAAGATAGAGCCGTTGCCTTTATTTTTGCTTATGAGTTTCTCAGGAGCATCTGGTTGAGATTTGGTCTAATCCAGAAGATTTATGGCCTTGTGTACTATTATGTGAAATACACCTCTCATTAATTTAAGAACCTTTGTGTTCTTCAAAAGTGCCAGTATTCATATGCTCTTCTAATCCGCTTACAGCTCCTTTGGTAACATGAGCAAACCTGCTTTAAAATTAAGAAAGACTGTGTTGCTTTTGAAATGAAATCTTTTATCTGCTGTTTTTATTTAGATTCTTAATATACTTTCATTTGTAGCAGAATGGCAACATGGGTAGAAAATGTTTTTTTATTTCTGTATAAAATCATATGCAGCATATGTTGCCACTTTCTACAGTTGTCTAGTCTTAATATTTTTTTCCATTTTTTAAGAATAATTTATTGCTTCAACTGTCCTAAATGCAAATCAGTTTTACCAGTTAGTAAAAAGAGAATTGAAGGAATGCATATAATCATTGTAACAACTTGCATTATAGTTTGGAAATGAAGTTGTCCTAAATAATGTACTGTTTCATAGAAATGTCATGTTTCTCACTTCTATGAAGCCTGTACTTTATTCTGTTTTTTCTGCAGCCTATACAGATATCTAATAACTTTTAGTTGAGATAAAACCCTAACATTACAACCCTTGAAAAATAAATTAGTGCTCATTGTATTTTCATGGCCAAGCATAATTTGTCTCAATAATTTGTAGTTTTAAAAGAGACTTCAGATGATTTAAGTTAGCTCATCTTTTTATCTTCTGGATACAAGTAGATACAAGGTTAATTAGGTTAAAAAAGGAAAACGGATTAAGAGAATCTGTCTCTACTGGTAATGTCGACAAGCCTAGGAAGTATCAGTTTTCACTACTTGGCTATGGATGCTTAGTTCTCAAATAAAGTTCTTTAGCACTATGGAAATTGGCTAGGTACAATTTTATACCTTTTCTGGCCTGCTGCAGTGTAACTCTCTAATGGCTGTATTCTTCAATGAAGCAGAATATTGAGGCCTGATCTATTTTATACTACACCATTTTTAGGTTTTTGAAAGAAATGTTCTATTTTAAATTTACATTTTTGAGCATACTGTATATCCAAATACACAGTTATAGTACAATACACAAACCCAGTTACAAACATATCCAGACTAAGTCTGATTTTACCCTTCAAATAGAGAGAAATTCCCTGGATCCATGGTATCCAAATCTCATACATGTTTATCATGTGTATATAGTTTATCGAAAGAGATGCAACATAATTATCACAGAGGCTTGAGGTTTTTTAACTGTTTAAGGTATATCTTCTAAACCATTCTATTACATGCTTCTACAGTATATAATATGAGGAAATCTTTTCAGGAAATATGTAGAAATTGTTAATTTATCTGATTTTTCCAGTCTGCAAATATGGATTGATTGATTGATTGATTATGGGCCATCATGTTGTTGTCAACTATCAGTAATCACACAAATAGATTTTCTCCATGATGATCTGTCCCTAACCTGGTCTTTCAGGTCTTCTAACAGTGCACCCATCACTACTGTACCTGAGTTTCTCCACTTTGCTGCTGGTTGTTTTCTTCTTCACTGAACTGGACTTTGATGGAAATGACCCAATGTTCAAATCTATCAAATATCTTGTAGAATAGTTAGAGTAGCCCTTCCTCTTTCTCAATTTTCTCTAGTAGGCAAAACTTTGTCTAGAATATTAAATTAGGAATAAAAATTAGAACTGTTCATCCCTTCTTTATCAGGGATGAGCTAAATTACCACAGATTGTCCAAACCTAATCTGTATTGGGGTTTCTTCCCAGTCAGAACATAGGCTTCATACATGTTGAGGTTTTCCTACTAACAGATTAAGACTGCTATATGTGCCTAATCATTTTGGCCAGGTGAAGGGGTTGTATTAGATTGTCTCCTCTCACGTGCTTCATGCAAATAGCCTGGGGGGAGGGGAGGAATCCTGCCCGGACTTGTTCTTTCTTCCTCTTTTTCTCACTGCTGGAAATGTAGCTCAGCAAGGCTTGCTCCAAAGGGAGCTACGTACTTTAAATGTTTTGCTTTTGTTTTTGCTTTCTGTAAATAAATTATTTTTATAGAAATGCTTGGTGTGTGACTTTGTTGACCTCTCCTGGGCTAAAGGCTTTCCCAGCATCTGCCAACAATACATAGTTTTTATCTATCATACAATTCAAAGTGGATTGGGTATTTGGATTAGGTTAGGTATCAACCATGTCCTAATGAGTGATTGCTAAACATTTGTATCCCCAAAGTCACCACCTCCACTGAAATGGTTGAGTATCTTCCTACGTGCTGTGTAGATTTTGGTGGACAGCCAGACTGGTTCTTATAACTGATGAAGCCATTCTGCCTTTCCGTAAAACTGTGACAGTAAGATATATTCATTTTGCTTTTGGCTGACATCAAAGCCTCTCTAGCACATCTGAAGATTCATGTGATGTGCTTACAAACACTTGAGATATTTATATCACAAATTGAAAGCAATTCCAAAAGAAACATAATCTTTAAAGGCAATGAACCTATCTGCTTTCTTATCTTATTTATTTATCTTATTTATTTATTTATCTAATTTGTCCCCACCCATCTCCTCCCATCGGGGGACTCTGGGTGGTTTACAACAATCAATTAAAAACAACAACTGTAAAATACATAGTATAAAAATACAATAATAAATAATATAAATAAAGGCAAAAATAAAAAATCCAGGTGGCCAAAGAATCTAAAAAAGGCCAAGTGTGGGAGGAGTGGTTTATAGCAACTATCCCCATGTAGATCTATTCCCCTCTCCACCACAAGAGAAGCGGCAGAACCAGGTCTTCAGACTCCTCCGAAAGGCCAGGAGCGATGGGGCCAATCTCACCTCTGGGGGCAGCATGTTCCACAGGGCCAGAGCTACTGCAGAGAAGGCCCACTTCCTGGACTCCGCCAGATGAAATTCTTTTACAGATGGTGTCCACAGCATGCCCTCTCTGCACGATCGGGTGGGACGGGTGGATGTAATGGGGAAGAGGCAGTCCATCAGGTAATCTGGCCCCATGCCATGTAGGGCTTTAAAGGTAATAACCAACACCTTGAATTGGACCCGGAAGCAAACTGGTACCCAATGCAGCTCGCGCAGCAGCGGTGTTACATGTGCCCTTCTGGGGGCATGAAAAACAGCTTGTGTGGCTGCATTCTGGACCAGCTGGAGCTTCTGGATACTTTTCAAGGGTAGTCCCAAGTAGAGTGCATTGCAATCGTCTATATGGGAGATAACAAGAGTATGAGTGGCTGTTTGATGGGCCTCACGATTCAGGCAGGGGTGTAACTGGTATACAGCATGTAACTGCACAAAGGGTCTCCTGGCCATGGCTGCCACCTGCTCATTGAGCAGGAGCTGTGAGTCCAGGAGGACTCACAGCTGTCTGGGGCAGTGCAACCCCATCCAGAACCAGAGATGTTAATGTCCCGGATATGGAAGAACCATTAACCCAAGCCACTCGGTCTTACCAGGGTTCAGTTGAAGCCTGTTGTTCCCCATCCAGGCCCCCACAGCCCCCAGACACTTGGAGGGGGTAGTCACAGCATCACTTACTTCACCTGGGATGGAGATATATAGTTGAGTATCATCAGCATACTGATGATACCTCATCCCATGGTGACGGATGATCTCACCCAGAGGTTTCATGTAGATATTAAAAAGGAGAGGGGAGAGTACTGATCCCTGTGGCACCCCACAAAGAAGAAGCCATGGGACCAATCTCTCCTCCCCTACTGGGATCGGCCCTGGAGGAAGGCGGTAAACCAGCGTAAAACTACGCCACCCACCCCCAACTCCCTGAGCCACCCCAAAAGGATACCATGTCGATGGTATCAAAAGCCGCTGAGAGGAAAGTGAGGATGGATGCATTGCCTCCATCCCACTCCCACCAGAGATCATCCATAAGTGCGACCACTGCCATTTCTATCCCATAACTGGGCCTGTAACATGACTGAAAGGGGTTTAGATAATCCGTTTCCTCCAGGACCCTCTGGAGCTGCAAAGCCACCACTTTCTCAACCACCTTCCCCAAAAAGGGAAGGTGGGAGACTGGACGAAAATTGTCCAGAACAGTAGGGTCCAGCGATGGCTTCTTGAGGAGGGGGTGCACCAACGCCTCTTTAAAGGTAGCCAGAAACACCCCCTCTCCCAGGGGTGTATTAACCGTTGCATGGACCCAACCACATGTCATCTCCCAGGCTGCTTTTACTAACCAGGAGGAGCATGGGTCTAGATGGCATGTGGTGGCATTTACTGTCTGTAGGATCCTGTCCACTTCCTCAGGTCCAACAGGATCAAACTGCTCCCAGATAACTGGGTAAGCCTGTTCCCCTGGTATCTCTCCAGACCAAGCCTCATGCCTGGAGTCTAACTTGGAGCGGATCCAAGCAATTTTGTCCTGCAGATGCTCAGCAAATTTCTCTGCATGATCTTGTAGGTGGGTCACTGAGCCCACCTTCCCCAAAAGGGATTGAGTGATCTTACACAGGGCCGTCAGGCACATTCTGTAGACACAATAAGAGCAGAGAAGTATTGACATTTTGACGCATTTATCACCACAACATAGGCCTGAATAGCAGCTGTTACCTGTGTTCAGTTGAATTCAGTCTTTGTCTTCTTCTGGCAGTGCTCTAGGCATCTCTTAACCCTCTTCAGAACCCTCAACTCCTCCATAAACCACAGGGAGTCCTGGGTTCGATGGGAGAAGAGAGGCCACAGAGGCGCGATCCTGTCCAAGACCCCAGCTGCCTCCCTATTCCAGGCTGCAGCTAGGGCCTCCACTGGACCATGCAGCAGATCACCGGGTATAACTCACAGCTCCCTCTGAAACCCTAGCAGGTCCATCAGTCGCTGGGGGTGGACCAATCGAATGGGTCCTGCCTCCCTGTGGAGGGGGGTGGCAAAAGAGAATCTCAGGGCCACCAGGGCGTGGTCTGACCATGACAAAGGGGACAGCTGTAACTCTCCCCTCAGATCACATTGCCACTGTTCCGACAAGAAAACCAAGTCCAGGGTGAGGCCACTGTCTCAAATTGGGTCCCGAATTATCTGGGACAGGCCCATGGCTGCCATGGTAGCCATGAACTCCCAAGCCGCCTCCGAGGCATGCCCCAGGGATGGCAGGTTGAAGTCCCCAAGAACCATGAGCCTGGGGAACTCCACCACCAGCCCCGAGACGGCCTTGAGCAGCTCAGGCAGGGAGGTTGCTATGCAGCAGGGAGGCTGATACAGCAGCAACACTCCCAGCTGTTCTTGGGAGCCCAACTTGAAGAACAGGGTCTCACAGATGGCCACTTGTGGAACAGGGCCCCTGAAGGCCACAAGAGCAGGGCCCCTAAAGACCACAAGAGACTCAGATGACAACAGTCACACCTCCTCCCCTGCCCTGGGATCTCAGCTGCTGCCATACTGTAAACCCAGCTGGGCACATTTCTGAAAGGGGCACCCCCCCTTCAGGGCCAGCCAGGTCTTGGTAATACATGCCAGGTCGGCCTCCTCCTCAGTAATCAAATCATGTATGAGGGGGGCCTTGTTATTAACTGACCTGGCATTAAAAAGCAGCAGCTGGAGACCAGGGCCCCTATGGATCTGCTGACCAGGGCCTGGGTCTGAGCACAGAGGGCTGGAATGCGCCACCGGTAGCAAACATCAGGGGCGTCTTCCCCAAAGATGGCCCACTCTCCGGCTCCCACCATAATGTCTCCTACCCATCACCACCTCAATAATATGCCCCACCCTACAGCCCCCAGTGACTCCTGATCCATTAGCCGCCACTCCTGGACCTCAGGAGTCTCTGGCTCTAAGTAGGGCTCCCTCCTTCCATTCATACATCCTTACAGTCAATCTCCCATAAGGTGATGATAGGCCCTCTGGTGCACCAGCTTCCGCTGTCAGCATCATCAGAGCCCAACCATCCCCCCCACCCCGCATTCGCTATGCCTCCCCTCGAACTCTCTCACTGCTCAACAGGGGGCACTCATTCATTTTTCACCCACCCCCTGTCTCTCACTCAGGGGTTGAGTGCCCTTTTACACAAACACACTCCCAGACTCCCCCTCTCATCTCTCACCCTGGGGAAGAGTCTCTATTCACTCTGGAGGGGCCCTCACAACTTCCAGCTGCCTCAGGGGTGGTTGGGGGGGATGGATAAGTGTTTATTACTAAACTCCCCACTCCTTGCCAGCAAGGTCTGCCACACCAAGGCCAAAAACTGGTCCTTCTCTGGTGCAGCCCAAAGCCTCTCCATCTTGCCACGGCTCGCCAAGGCCCGCACCACCAGGGTTCACTTTGTTGGCCAAAAAGGGGTCAAAAGATAGTCCCAGAAAGCCCCAGGCCCCCAAACCAACACCACCCCAGGTCTTTCTGCCAAGGCTCCCCATGTGGGTGAGGCCCTCCAGAGTCTGCCACGCTGCCAGCCCAGTCCACTGCTGCACTGTCGGCCCAGTTTGCTGCCATCTGGTCCACCGCCACACCACCAACCCGGTCTGCTGCCATGCCGCCGACCCGGTCTGCTGCCGCACTGCCCACTGTGGTGCCGGCCTGGTCTCCTACCACGTAGCTGGCTTGATTCACTGCCACGCTGCCGGCCCAGTCTACTGCCGCACTGCTGCACTGCCCGCCGCAGTGCCAACTTGGTCTCCTGCCACACTGCAGGCCCGGTCTGCTGCCGCGCCACCGCCCTGGTCTGCTGCCATGCCACTGGCCCGGCCTGCTGCTGCGTTGCCCGCCATGGTGCCGGCTTGGTCTCCTGCCATGCTGCTGGCCCGGTCCTCTGGGGCCCGCTGTTCTGTCAGGGCCCAACTGAGCTCACAGCACCTTGCCGCCTAGTCCACTGCTGCTGTTCTTTTTGCAGTACAGTTTCTCTTTGATCTACAGGAAATACTGATTGCATATGAAAAGTATCAACCAATTATCATGTGTCCAAAGTAAAGTTCACTGAGCCTCTTACATCAAATCATCAGCATAATCAAACCATTTCTTCATATTATAGTATCAACCTACAATTGCATAAGAATTAATGTTATGCATATTAGAGATGGCTTTTTAAAAGGTCAGCTACTAGTTAAAAATATCTTGGTTAGATATGCAGAAAAGAGGCTTAGACAAATTTAGAAGTTAAAAAAACCTTTTACCAGACAGATTACTGAAATGTAGCTTCTAGTATGAAGACTTGGCTTTTGATAATCACATTAGAATATTGATTACTGATTAGTGACAACTGGAACATAAAAACTTATGCCTTTATTATATGAGGTGAAGTTTAGCTAATCAGAAATAAGAGGTTTATTAACCTCTATATAGCTTACTACTTCAGAAGGGTGTGAAGATCTAGGCAGAGGTACTTTTTATGTGAATACTGTTCTTTGTGCCTTTGTCCATGGGAGGATACTGGGGACCAAAGCAAGGAGTTGTACAGAATAGGCAATTACATGCAAGGAAGCATCATAATGGGCAGAACTCAAGGCAAAAAAATCAGATTAAATCATAGAATCATAATGGTATTCACCCAAGCACTAAGTAATAGATGAAGCTTAGATGTAACTAGCCATTTAACGTTATAAACCTTAATTTATGGCTCAGTGTCTTGTGCAACTTCAACAAACTGGTTTAATAAAAAAATCATGGCAAAACAAACTTTGGTTTAAGATGATATGTGGACCAAGTTGTAGCACCCCTTGCTAGTGTAAGAAATCTAACACTGTCATTCCTGATAAGTTGTCACTAATCTCTAACTAAAACCTATAGTGAAGGAGAATTCACTATCTTCTCAGGTCCTTCAAATATTTGAAAATGGCTGCCATGTATCTAAATTTCTGAGTTTTTCTTTGAAAATTTGGCTTCACTTACACTATAGAGAAGTTCCATATAGTGCCAGGACTTCCAGGGGAGGTATGGCGAATTGAAGATGTGAAAGTGGAGATGACGACTGTGGCAAAGACCAAGGAATCAGTGAATAGACTGTTTCCCTTGAACCTCTCCAGATAAGGAGAGGATGGAAGTCACCCACATGTGCTCTGGCTGGCTTCTTCTTGTGACCAGGCTGCAGGACAGAGGTTTTCCTCAGGTTTGAGCACCAGGAGACAACAGTATCAGTGATCTTGCTTGCAACCACAGTGGAGACTTTTGAAGGACACTAAGTTCACAAACCTCAATTTCAAACCAGTTTCAGAAATGGCCTATTAACTATTCTAAATCTATTGGAGAACTTTGAAACAACAGGTCTGAAAAGACTTCAGACTTTTTGCTGACACCAGGATTGAAAAGTTGATGTTTTATAGATTGTTTATAGATAAGGGGTAGGATCTTCAGCAAAGGATCGTTACCTTGTCGTGGTGCTGGAGCTTGAGCACCTCAATGATAACATGAGCTAAACCGTGAAGGGAAATCCAAGATGGGAAGGTCATGACAGAGAGGTCAGACTAAATGCGATCCCTGGGGAAGGTAATGGCAACCCACCCCAGTATTTTTGTCATGAAAATTAAATGGATCAAAACAACCATAGGGTTAGGGTTAGGGTTTATACATGGACTTCACCAGATGGACAACACCGAAATCAGATTGACTACATCCTTTGAAGCCAAAGGTAGTGGACATCTATACAGTCAGTAAAAACAAGACCTGGAGCTGATTTTAGTTCAGGTCACAAACTTCTTCTTAAACAATTTAGGATCAGACTAAAGAGATTAGGGAAGACCCACAGATCAGCTAGATATGAGCTCACTAATATTCCTAAGGAATACGCAGTGGAGGTGAAGAATAGATTTAAGGGACTGGACTTAGTAGATAGGGTCCCGGAAGAACTCTGGACAGAAGTTCGCAACATTGTTCATCAGGCGGCAACAAAATACATCCCAAAGAAAGAGAAAACCAAGAAGGCAAAATGGTTGTCTGCTGAGACACTAGAAGTAGCCCAAGAAAGAAGGAAAGCAAAAGGCAATAGTGATAGGGGGAGATATGCCCAATTAAATGCAACATTCCAGAGGTTAGCCAGAAGAGATAAGGAATTATTTTTAAACAAGCAATGCGCGGAAGTGGAAGAAGACAATAGAATACGAAGGACAAGAGACCTCTTCCAGAAAATTAGAAACATTGGAGGTAAATTCCAGGCAAAAATGGGTATGATCAATAACAAAGATGGCAAGGACCTAACAGAAGAAGAAGAGATCAAGAAAAGGTGGCAAGAATATATGGAAGACTTGTATAGGAAGGATAACAATATCGGGGATAGCTTTGACAGTGTGGTCAGTGAGCTAGAGCCAGACATCCTGAAGAGTGAGGTTGAGTGGGCCTTAAGAAGCAATGCTAAGAACAAGGCAGCAGGAGATGACGGCATCCCAGCTGAACTGTTCAAAATCTTGCAAGATGATGCTGTCAAGGTAATGCATGCTATATGCCAGCAAATTTGGAAAACACAAGAATGGCCATCAGATTAGAAAAAATCAACTTATATCCCCATACCAAAAAAGGGAAACAATAAAGAATGTTCAGACTATCGAACAGTGGCACTCATTTCACATGCCAGTAAGGAAATGGTCAAGATCCTGCAAGGTAGACTTCAGCAATTCATGGAGCGAGAATTGCCAGATGTACAAGCTGGGTTTAGAAAAGGCAGAGGAACTAGGGACCAAACTGCCAATATCCGCTGGATAATGGAAAAAGCCAGGGAGTTTCAGAAAAACATCTATTTCTGTTTTATTGACTATTCTAAAGCCTTTGACTATGTGGACCATAACAAATTGTGGCAAATTCTTAGCGGTATGGGAATACCAAGTCATCTTGTATGCCTCCTGAAGAATCTGTATATAGACCAAGTAGCAACAGTAAGAACAGGCCATGGAACAACGGACTGGTTCAAGATTGGGAAAGGAGTAGGGCAGGGCTGTATACTCTCACCCTACCTATTCAACTTGTATGCAGAACACATCATGCATCATGCTGGTCTTGAGGAATCCAAGGCTGGAGTTAAAATCACTGGAAGAAACATTAACAATCTCATATATACAGATGATACCACTTTGATGGCTGAAAGCAAAGAGGAAGTCAGGAGCCTTATGATGAAGGTGAAAGAAGAAAGTGCAAAAGCTGGCTTGCAGCTAAACCTCAAAAAAACCAAGATTATGGCAACCAGCTTGATTGATAACTGGCAAATAGAGGGAGAAAATGTAGAAGCAGTGAAAGACTTTGTATTTCTAGGTGTGAAGATTACTGCAGGTGCTGACTGCAGTCAGGAAATCAGAAGACGCTTAATCCTTGGGAGAAGAGCAATGACAAATCTCGATAAAATAGTTATGAGCAGAGACATCACACTGACAACAAAGGCCTGCATAATTAAAGCAATGGTGTTCCCTGTAGTAACATATGGCTGTGAGAGCTGGACCATAAGGAAGGCTGAGAGAAGGAAGATCGATGCTTTTGAACTGTGGTGTTGGAGGAAAATTCTGAGAGTGCCTTGGACTGCAAGAAGATCAAACCAGTCCATCCTCCAGGAAATAAAGCCAGACTGCTCACTTGAGGGAACGATATTAAAGGCAAAACTGAAATACTTTGGCCACATAATGAGAAGACAGGACACCCTGGAGAAGATGCTGATGCTAGGGAGAGTGGAAGGCAAAAGGAAGAGGGGCCGACCAAGGGCAAGATGGAGGGATGATATTCTAGAGGTGTTGGATTTGTCCCTGGGGGAGCTGGGGGTGTTGACGACTGACAGGAAGCTCTGGCGTGGGCTGGTCCATGAAGTCACGAAGAGTCGGAAGCGACTAAACGAATAAACAACAAACAAGGGTTAGGATATGAGATGAAGAGATATCTCTGTGTTTATTTATTTATTTGATTTTTATAGCCACCCATCTCAACAAGAGACTCTGGGTGGCATACGATCATAAAAACATAAAACAATTAAAACAATAAAAAATAAATATATACGGCTGCTGAGTAAAACTATTGCCATAGATGTTAATATAGCCAAGAAATGGGGCCCTCATAGCAGGTATTTTAACCTTATAGGGCATGAAGAGTTATTAAATTTGTCTATACTTGTGATGAAGATTGGAAGTCACTTCTTTTTCTTTTCTTTTTCTTTATTGTGTTCTCTTTTCTTTTTCTTCCTTTTTTTGCACTTTTAATCCTTTATTTCCATTCTCTTCTCTTTCTCTAGTTTTAGTTTGTATTAGTTTTTACTATTGTAATTATAATTCTTAATAAAAAATTATATTTGACAAGAACATCCAAATCCTGCCATTTCTATTCCCTACTCCCTTGAAAGAAAGTTGAAATTAATTACGATTGGACGAACTTCTGCTGACTGTGAAATCAGAGCTTTGGCAGGGAAGACAAGGAACCAGTCAATGCTCTGCCTCCAGCAGGCCAATAGTAAAGTGCAAAAAAAGTAATTTCTTCACTGCTCTGCCCAAAATTAGAGCAGAAATCCCTTTATTCCACTACATGCCAGAGAGAGAATTTTTTGCATCCCTTCTATCAACATTTCCAATATATGGAAATGGTCATTAAGAAACAAACAAACAAACTGAGCAGCTTCTATAAAGGACTACCTGTAAAAGTGTCAAGGCACGTTTGCTACGATACATTGCTAAGCCGCTTCCTAGACAAAAGGACAGAATACATGTAATTTTGCAATTTTTTAATTATGGTATGTTGCTTGGGTAGTTGGAGTGGCAAAGACAGAAGATGCATTATTTAATAATTGTGTTTAGGCATTAGGAGCAGGATTCTGTAGATTGTATGCAGGAAGAGGTAATCTTGGAGCAAAAAAAAAATGACCTGCTCCACCAAAAAAAAAAAAAAAAGGGACAGGAAAATAAATTGCTTCCCCTACCAACCTCTATTAGGAAGTCGTGTTTTCTTTTGAAAAGCCACCTGGCATTTTGTTCATGAACTGTTGGCATGATATTGCTAGTGAAGAGAAAGGAAAAATGCATAGGATTCTTATAAATGTCACCCCAAGTATCTCTGCCTCAGGAACAAGGAATACAGTCAAAGTAGACCAGATTAATCCCAGCTGAATTTTTATGTGAATTCTTCAGGGTACTGTACATTTATCTGGTTGTATTTTAAAGCTCAGATTGGCTCCTATGAAAGCGACTGTCAAGCTATCATGCCACCTTTTCTCTTTAAGGAGTTGTGAACAAAATACTACATCTGCTAAAGCCCAGAAGTAGATGGGTGTAGAGAAGAAAGAGTTTTCTACAAAGAGAAAATAAACTGACCTGAAACTCCCTTGAGTTTTAGCACTGCAAATGGAAATACTGCTTTTTCCCCACTTTGGATTACAGTGTAGTTGAGGTGGAAATAAAACAGCTTAGGTGCCTAATATATTATACTTTGAAAACAGAGATATTGTTGGTTTTGGAGTAGTGCGAAGATATTGTTTGGTAGTTCCCCCCCCCCCACTACTGGACATATTCCAGTTTTGTTCTGAAAGGTAGAAATTGAAAATAGAAAGATGACACAGATTACTTCTAGATTTCTTTTAAGCCCACTGGGGGAAAATATGTTTTAAAAATGGCAGCATTGCAGAAGAAATCTATCCACATGAAGATAGGAGTAAATCTCCCAGAACTCAGAGTTACTTCTAGATAAAATCAAATAAGATCACTTCCCTCATTTAAGGAGGCTGTTAGCACCTAAAAGAGCTGAAGGTAGAGACAATTAAAGATGTCAGTGGGTTTATAAAACAATAATGGCAACATACTCATTTAATCAAAACGCTATTAAGTGAGGATTTCAGTATTAAGAACCTGGTAGTAGAAAAATAGAAAAGATTTTGCAAAATCAAGCTAGCCCCCCCCCCCCTTTGGTGTGGTTATTGATATAAGCAGAATTAAATTTGAAAGCCTGATTGATAAATGAAGAGATCAGAATTATACAGCTAGGAAATAATAGCATGAAATAAATTCAGATATTTTTGTAAAAACAGTATTTCATATCTGTAGGCTTTTTTTTATTCTTTAAGATATATGTTAGATGATTTGATCAAATGATTACTACTGTGGTTAAACTTGTAAATCAGTTATTTTAAATCTTTATTTAATTATTGAAATTACACTACAAGAATAGACAGTAATCATATCTCCTGATCATGTTACTCCAGAAGTCAGTGGTACTAAAGTCAATAGAATTCATTTCCTATTAACAGCCACCTCTTAAGTAACCAAATACATAAACCTAGCTAAATCCAAATTCTTCACAGCTCTGAAGGTATTTGGTTGGAGTCCTGTGAGTTTGGTGTATTGAAAACCTCTTAGAACTACCTTCAGTCAGGCCTAAATTTGGGTTGATGTTATGACATTTCCTTAGCTTGATGGATTTGGAAGTGGTATAATTCATCCTTTGCCCTGCCCCCTTCTCTGCCCATTTTTCTGGAATATCTTTTTCTTTAGGGGGAAACTTTTCTTTTCCTTCCAGATCTCTGTGCTGAGGCTGGCATCAGCTAGTAATAATAGTGCATCCTAACCCCAGCCTGGAGCACATTAAAAAAAAAATATAGAATGCATTCTTAGCATGCTTGCATTTATGCCTCCTAGAAGTAAACAAATTAAGTAAACAAACGAAGTTGTAAACTTCAACTCAGCATTCTCTGTTTTCAAATAACACTTCCATGCAGGTGTAAAGGCACTTCAAATAAGACTTTTTCTTACTTTTTCTTCATGCCAAACCCTGATATTCAAGGAATGTCAGATAAGGTAAGAGCATATTTTTAAAAATCTTGGCAACATTCAATAACAATTGACCTTATGGTATAATTTGCCTGAAAAACTCCTTCATTTATAGAGATAAGAAGTTATTCTGGTGTTCTGTGGTAATTAGACCACTTTGCTTCATTCTGGGTTTGAAGACTGAACATTTATTTCCCAAAGCAGGATATCTATTAATATATTCAGAATTCAGAATTTCAGTGAGATTTCCTGCACTTCTCCGCATTAAGGCATTTAAGATTAAAATGATAAAATGTCCTGATGCTGTTTAATAATGCACTAATTGCATCTACCTTGTCAATGAATGCAGTGTCCCATGCTGGGAACACTGCACTGTTTTGTCCTGATCGCTAATCTCTTACTTGCTTGTACATAGCAACCTAGAAGACAAATACTGCATTGTCTTCCTGGAATAATAAAGAGCACACAGTTTTAGCAGGAAGTGCCAATCAGACATTATAGGACCAGAATAGATGGCTGCTTTAAAGGTAACAGTAAAAGCCCATTTTAACATAATAAATTACCCTTGAAAACCAATTAATAACCATAGCAAGCACTTGTTTAAAAAAATTAAGGTGAAAAGGGAATGGGGAGTGATTTTGCTGATACTATGTAATATATATACATATACATATACATGTCTCAATGTTTGCAATTCGTTATTATTATAATAGAATTTTTATAGTTATAGTTACTGACTGAAGATATTCCTTTCATCAGACCTTTTTTTAATCTTTAGCAAAGGCACCAGTTTTCTTTAGACATTTTTTTCTAGAGAAATTAATGCATGTAGGAGTGCAATCTGCTCTGATTTGGGAATGTAAGCTACTTACTGGAATTTTGATAGGTTCAAAGTTATGGTGGACAGCCATCCATCAGGGATGGTATAATGAAGGTTCCTACAATGAGCAGGAGTTGAACTCAGTGGCCTAAAACAGAGATGTACACCCTGAAGTCCAGAGCCTGTTTTCTCTCATTTCAGAATGTAGGATAGGTATTAATAGATATAAGTTACAGTAATTCCAAATGAATATTAGAAAAAAAGATCTATCAGTGTGAGCAGTTCAGTGGTAGAACAAATTAGCTATAGAGATGGTGGACTTTCCATAATTAAATGTGTTCAAACAGAGCCTGAGATGCTTTAAATTGGATACCTGCACTGAGTAGGGGATTGGACTTGATCTCCTAAATGGCCTTTTCAGCTCTGATTCTTCAATTGTTGTTGAATTACCAGCTAATAGATTTCAGTTTTGTGATTTTTAAAGTTCCTTTTAGAAGTGGTTTCTATCATGTGGATAGATGGAAGAACAGAACTTTTTGTGACTGGACTTGGGAAGACACCAGGGGCATCCATGGAGGTGATCAACAATGTCAAAATAGTGGGACTGTAATGGTTGCCTACTCCGAAATAGTCTCACAAGCCAGAGCTTAAAGATAACTGATTTATTAGAAGAATAGTATGCAACTACAGAGAAAGCTGAGAATGAGCAAAAGCGCGCCAAATACAAACTAAAAACCCTTGCTTCAAAACCAGTCCCGCCCTTACCCCCTCTTAGCAACCACCCCCTCCCAGGTGTTAGCGACCGTTACCCACATCGGCCTGAGAAAGTAACCTTGAACAGAGTTACAAACCCAAACATACATTCCTAAGCAGCAAGATAAGAAACAAAGAGAAACGGAAAAGTACCAGCAAGCCTGCAAGCCTGCAATACACGGATCAGAGGTGTGACATGTAAAACGTTACGATGTTAACAGAACGTTGAAATGGTGAACATGACAGGGACCAACCAGAAGATTGAAGATCCATCCCTTTATAATTTGCATCACATGTATCACATGCAGGTAAAAAGGGCTGGACCTTCAGCTGATGTGGTGGATCATCTCTGCAAATGCTCCTGAGAGGCAGGGCCTACTCTGAGGACACATATCAGAGAGAAACAAACAAATGGGAAAGGAAAAGGAAACTCAGAAGGATTTGAGCAAATGATCAATTAGCTCTCCAGGATAATGAATCCATGCAAGTGTAAAGGGACTTCAAATATAAAGGAAGAAACACCTAAACACCTACAAGCAACAGTGATATTTATTCTTCCAATTCAACATAAATATGCAGAGTCTTGGGACCCATCCAGCAAGATAATTAAATCTCTGAAAACAGAATGGTATGGGACCATCTCTGGTGTGGAGGAAAAAGCAACAACAACAACAAAAGAAAGACAGCTTCAAACTGGGTGGATCTGGCTGGTGGATGCAAAGAAGAAATCCAGAACATTGTCTTCAGGGCACCTCTATGGGAAAGGCAGATGGGGAATGGGTCAGAAAGTTGCTGATTGTCCCACTCTGAAATCTCTTCCTCTCTTTCTCCTGGTCATAGAACCCAACATGAAGTATGTACAGCCTGCCCTTGGTTCTCAGTGTACACAGAGGTACATTGTAAGGAGACAGCAGAAACAACACATAACACACATTTAACATATGCCCCCATCCTTATTAGACTTTCTCTCACAGACACAGACAATACATATGTGCTCAGTTTGAATAGGCCCTCTCTCTCACACATATAAATGCAAGAAACCCATCTCAATCCTGATTAAATTCATTCTCTCACACATACACATAGAGACACCACATATATAACTCCCCTGAATATATCTACACACACACACCCATGAAGAACTGGGATATGTTGCCTGTGTATGTGCAGGTGAAGATACTTTCTATGCCTGCTGCTAGTAGTAAAACGGTTGGAAAAAAATGCAGAAACTGCTCAGTCTGCTTTTCCTACCTTGCTGTTCTTCCCAACCCAACAGAATGTGGGAAGAATTTGTATAAAAGGGCTCAGGACTCTGACTATCTCTCTGTCCTTCAGTAGATGAATTATCTGTAAACAGAATAGAATGAGAACAAATTTGGTGTGGTGGGACAAGTGGCAAAAAAAAAAAGAATTTAAAAAATGCCCAGATCCAACTGGGGCTGCAGATTAAATTATCTATCTATCTATCTATCTATCTATCTATCTATCTATCTATCTATCTATCTATCTCCCAACAAATTCCTGCCATGCATTCCTATAAGAGGGATTGTTGGCAGTGGCACAGAATGTTTCTGACCCCTCTGTTCTAAGCACCTTTTCCTGCTCTCTCCTGGTCATATTAACCTAGTCTCATTAAGGAGTTTGAAAGACTTCTAGAAGCCATTCTCACCATTCTCTAACTTAAACTGTCTCACTGCACACAACTGCAAACAAATATGGAATTCAGAACTAGTCAGCCAACCAACAAGCATCACAGCTGTTGCTATAGATTATCAAAAACATGTCATATTTGTGGTACTTCCTATTTCTTCTATAATGTAAATTGTATGGTGGTATTAGCCATATTGGGTACTACTGTATATGAATTACATTTTAGGGGAAAAAAGCCTCATATAGAATGGGGGTTCTGGTGTAGTTCATGCCCATTTAACTACTGACATAAATTTACAAGATTCCAAATATATTACTATATGTTTGTGTTTACTCTCTAAAAAATTGACTCCTAGTTTCTTTTCTTCTTAATCCATTATTGATAATACTTATGAAGACTGTTGTACATAGGTATTAATCCTTTATCTCACTTAATTTCTTGGTAGAGGTATTCTGTAACATTTAAAATAGTTCAAAAAGAACACCAAAATGCAGATTCCCACCTCAGAAGGACATCGCTGCTTTTATATAATATTTTTAATATTTGAAAGTAAACGTATTTGTATGTTGCCTGTTACTAGAGGTATTGTATATTATGATCACTTCTAAAATTATATGAAATGGAGTACACTTTCATCTTTATGGCTTTTTATTCACATGACTGACCAGTAAAACACTTAAAATATCTAAGAAATAAAGTAAAATGGAATTTTAAAATAGATATCCACGTATTTGCTTTGTGTGATTGCTTTTTGTTACCATTATATCATCAGTATAAACTGAAGATAAGTATTTGCCTAGGTTTGTTTAGAATAGAAAAAAAATTAGCAATGAAATTAGTTTCATGGATAGATGAGCAGGTGAATGTGGAAAAAGGCCATTCAAAATCATTTTTAAAATTTGAATTCAAAGCAAAGGAAACAAACTATGTCTGCATATAATTAGATTTTTGCTATGATGGAATAGATATGGACATTTTGGAGTATAAGTAGAGACAGAGTGGATGTCTAACACTACTGACAACCTCAACAATGAACTCCATGGTAAAGTTCTGATTTTGAGATGAGAACAAATATATTTTTCCTATTCTCATCAAACTCCTTGCATGATAAATTAGTGGGTGTGATGATTATGTGGTATATGAAATGGCCGACTAACTCCCAGTGAGCATTACTTTGCATTCTCCATTATGCATCATTATTCTATTCTACTTTAATTGTACTCACATTGAAATTTATTCTAAATTGAGGCATTAGTTACAGTAATATAAAGATGGAGATAGCACTGTAATTAAAACATTTGTCTTTCACATGTGGGACATCTGTGGTCTCATATTACTCAGTAATCTCATTTTATATCTGGTAGAATGCATAGGCAAAATGTAGAGAATAACTGGAGTGACCCATGCTCACTGCCGTGCCCAAATCTGTTCAGTTAGGGTTCTCACAAACCTATATTTCCTATGTAAAAGAGTCCTTCTGCTTAGAGTTACAAGATGTCTGGCAGGTATAGCCTAAAAATCATGTATAGTCCAGGTTTTTGAGTATCTAACAAACTTTATCTTCCTGAGCAGGTTTTCTCCAGCTCAGTGCTTCCCTAATAAGTGCTAACCAAAAGTTAACAAGCTTAGTTATGTGATCATAATTAGTTGATTAGTACCCTCCAGCCAGCTTGCACTGCTCCCTGAAGTTGACATGACCTTTATCGGTAACATGCAGAAGGCTTTTGCCTCCTTACCAGCTCTACCACATTCCTGCAATAGAAAAACCAGTCTTCATGATACTGGAAAAAAATAATTTTATATACATGTAGACCTAAGTACATTTTTTTTGCAGTTTTTCACTGAATATTTGTCATAGATGCCAAGAAAGTTAAACAGTTAGTGGTCTTCCTCTGCCCCCTTTGTCCTCCTTTCCAATTGTCCATATCCTCCTTGCCTGTTCAGATATCTGGTAACTCTACTTCTGTTTCACTTTAAAGGATCTTTAAATCATACTACAAGGATACTCAATTCCTTACCGCTTTTCTCTTTGTGGGAGTTAACCTTTGTCTTGTATTATCATTGATATTATACAGTTAGGTTTGACTGCACTGCTAGACAAGGCAAACCAGTTTCTCAAATAGATAACACAAAGACACCATGAGCAGCAGAGAGATCCTGGTAGGCAAACTGTGTGCATTTCTCAATCTGCCCAAAATCCTTAAACAAGCTTGATAACCTCAGATACGATATAGATTGCTATTACATTGCTTGTGCAATCAGATTTTATATATGGAATGTAAGTGGAGATGGCATCAGCCTGACTTTCCATTCAGGGAAAAATATGGTTGATTCTGCCATTGATGTTCCAATGTTTCTAAAGTGAATTTACATTTTCTTTCAATTTTGTTGATATGTGATCAACACAGTACCTACAGGTTAATGACATTTGGTTATCTATCCACTGATTAACATGCTTTAATAAAAATGTTCTGTTATAAAATATGCATTTAGTAATTCAATTATTTGTTCATTTTCAGATGTCTATATCTCACTAGTTAGTCCAACAACCGTTTTTGAAGAAGAAGTTTAAGGAAGTTTCTTCAAGCTTGCTCCTTTCTCTTGAACATCAGCTCATATAATTTCCAGCCAAAATAAAAGCTAAACCTTTAAAAATCATTAAAGCACCAAATGGTTCAGAAAGATTGTCTTAAAACAATAGCCATAACACTAAACAATCCAAAATTGGAAGGTTCTGTTATCTGAAGCATGCAGGAAAGTCTAACGGAAGCCATTTCACCCTGGAGCTGTCCATATAATTGTTCTTCATAGCATTCACTCTGATCACACAGAGAATATTCATATAAATACTACAAATTACAGTAAAATTAGATATATCACATGATGATAAGTTTAGAGATGACACATTGTGTAAATGGTATAAATGTGTTGGGCAGTCTACACATGATTTATATAATTATACAAAAGTCTTTTGTTTGAATATTATTAATATATCTGCTATTTGAAATTTAGGAATAATAAGGTTTGTATGTTGGTAAAAGGCAACTCATTTCTGGTAATACAGCTTAAATGCTCAGCTGAGTAAATGATATGTATCATTTATTCATGTTGTGATGTGATTTAAAGCCATGGAAACCAGTTGTCTTATTAATAAATAAATTTGTTCTTGTTATGTCTCTACTAATTATTATGCAAATTGTGTGGTAATCTGATTATGAGGTGGAGCATATGACAGTTGAGAATACTAAGAATTTTTCCAGATGCATTAACATAGGGAAAACCATTAAATGCATTTACTCCATTTTCAATAGCTAGCCTTAATGGAGCTGGCTGGGTATGTACAAAATAATAAGGGCGGGTAAGTGTAGCTTTAGTTATCTGGCAATACAAGGCAACAGAAAGGGTTAGATTAGGGTCTATAGGAACAAAGAATTCCCTGTTCAGTCCTGCAGCTTGTTGATTTGTAAAGCAAAACTGTGATATTATGATGTATATTTGCATCTGCCACTTCTATGAGATAATAGGATTATAAAACATAAGTTTAACAAATGCACATCATGTTTACATAAATTTAGAGCACTGTAGGAGACAAGCAAACCATTGGTGAAGTCTCTTGTTAGTGATTGTGCAGGAATAAATCACTGGGTGATTGGACTTCTCTCTGCAGGAATACTAAGCAAGAATCACATGAAATCTTTGGTATATTCTGTATATTGCAGGCTAATTAGTAGATGAATTGTCACAGGAAGCTAATAGTCCTATTTCTTAGTCCTCCTGTGCATCAAAATATGCTTTTGTCATTGCCTTTGAGCTGTCATCAATCAAATTTCAAATTATTACTGGTTTTTAAAAGAGTATAGAAACTTAACATGGAAGATGAGGAAAGACAAAATATAATAATAAAAAAGAAGCATTGAGTTTTGTAAGTACATACTCCAACTGTTCTCATTACCCAGGACAATTCTGTTTTTTTCCTAGAATGCTTGAAGGAAGGCAATGCACAGGGTTAGAACAATTCTATGGCCAGCACAATTTTCTATTAATTGTTGCAGCAAGGAGTAGAGAAATTTAAGGGATTTCTCTTTCTTATTTCCTGTATCACTTCTATTTACAGTGCTATTTCAGAGGCTCCCACTATGTTTCAGATAAGATCTTGAGAAAGTATAAGAAATGCAGAGAAAGGAAGAATGGCTGTACCCCATTGGTTTTATTTGTAGATACCCAGATTGGATAAAGAACTGCAGAAACAAATCAGATACAAATAGCTTTTTTGGCCTTTGGGATATCTGGTAAAATTGCTGTAAATTTTAATATTTGGAGTTGTCATTCTTCAATGTTAAGTTTCCATTTCTTTTGTTTGAGTCATAGGGGAGAAGATTTTCCTCCATTTAATTTATGTATATGGATACTACCTTGTCTTTATTTTTAGAGATGAAAAAATGTATATACCATCCATTACCAAAGTTTTCCATGGCAGTTAACATGTAATACTGTTTAAATGCAGAAAATGTAAATATCTACAAAAGAAAATACAAAATAAAAATGCAATATTTAAAAATTTTAAGCAATTTCATATCTAACAATGTGAACAAAACATATACATACAGACACACAAACACCAGACTGCACAGAAAATAAATTAATAATAATAATAATAATTTAAAAAAAACACAGGAAACAGATTTGAAAAGTTCAGGGACCAACAATGAAGCTCCATCGCCTGGTATTGCTATTCACAGCAACTGTCTTGGCAGGATAACCTTAGAGAATGCAATCAAAGAAAGTCTCAGATAAAAGGAAATGCATGAGTGTCAGAAATGAGGTCCCAAATCATCAATTGTGATAGCATGTTAAAACACCAACACCTGGAATTGCTTATTGGAAATGTTAGCCCTAGAAATTATATGGGAGGAGAGAGAAGTAATGGAATCATGGTATTGATTGCTACCTAGAGATTCTGTAATTGTATTTTCAAAACAAAATTTTATTGATGAAAATGCTGTATTTATGATAGCTCTGTTCAATAATTATTTGATTATTTTCTTCTGTAGGTTTTAGCTTAAAGGAACTTGGAAACTGATATGTTTAGTCTAAGCATGGTCTCTTTGTACTTACAGCTGGATCAGTCCTTATTGTAGCTTCATCATTTTTTCTACATTCACTTTCTTCCTTTCTTTCCCTAGGCATACACTGGCTTCTTTGAAGTTTTATCAAATATGGTCTCCAAAAATTATATGCAAATAAGTATTATAGAATGACCAACTGATTTGAAACTGTAGCTTTGATTAATAGTGACTTGTGCTGGGAGAAGAAAACTGGAGGCAAAATGAGCAGAATTGCAAAGAAAAAAGAGTTCATTTATTTGAATTCTATGCTATGTATCCCTTGAAACTCTGTTTCCCATTAAAATCAAGACATTCCTTCATTTTCTAATTATACATATCTGCCTTATATTGGTAGGAGAGTAAATCTCGTATTGCAGTTGAGAGCTAAAATTTGAAGGTCCTGAAATTCCAAACTTTTTTGAAATCATACCAGAAAGAAGGGAAGAACTATCAGGATATGGTAGGTTTTTTTTTTTACTTCCCCAGAGTTTTACATTATTAATAGCCAGAATGCTGTGGATGGTGCTTAAAGTGCAGATCGAGGAGTAAGAAGACCCAGGTTCTAGTACTTCCTTAGTCCATGAAGCCAGCTGGGTGACCTTGGGCCAGTCACTCCCTCTCAGCTTTAAAAGTGTCAGGCTTTGCAACTAGCTGGCTGAAGTAGGAAGAGCAATTATAGTTCCTGGCTCCCTTCTAAGTTAATCTTTTACCTAGACTTAGAAAAGTTTGTTGGATATTGGAAATGTCCTGATGGATTGATTGAAACATCAATTTAATCCAATATTTTCATCCTAATAATGGAGAGGCAAGTGTCTTTATAAAATGTATAAGCTAGCATAAAGTCATTTCCTTTCATTTGTACCTGATAACTTGTTTGCAGAGCATAATAGCAGTGTATTATCTGTGAAGTCTTGAAACAGATTTGCCTACATCACAGAGAATTGGAAGCAGTCTTCCAAAACTTGAAAAACATAAATTTGGGAAGAAAAAATGGACGTCTAAAAATATATGACTCTTCTGTGCTTTCTGCTGGAGTACAGTAGCTGTCATCTGTACTGTGCTGCTTAGGTGAACTGGTAAGGAGATTTCCTATTGCACTAGGGAAAGTTCAAGAATTTCAACTCCAAGAACTAGCTTCACTCCTTGCCTGAGCTGTTTTGAAGGTAGAACATGGGTCCTAATCAATAGTGGAAAGGAGAAGAAGCTTAGTTCATTCAGGTGATATGGTTACATACCTGGCAGTTAGGAATCCTCCATTTCTGAATTCTGTGTCATCTGTGCCATTTGTGTAGAAGAAGCTACAGAAACCATGTTAAAAATTTGATCTTGATTGCTCCATGGAATTGGGATTCCAGTGTCTAATGTAACATTCAGCCAGGTTGCCTTGGCAACAGAAATATTCATAACCCAGTGGCAATTACTCAGCTAAGTGTTTATTTTTGAAAGCAACAAGCACTACCTCTTTACAATTTATTAAATTAAAGGTATATGTAAGAAAGCTCAGATACAATTATAAAAAGAAGGCAAATGTTTAGAATACTGAATATAAATGGATTGTTATTGATTAATAGTGAAAATAGGTTACATCAAATAAACAGAACACTAGAACATTAGAGAAATGCCCTTGTTTGTTACAGGAAAAACAAAATCTTATTGCTCCTTAAAGGTTAACTAAAAATAGTAGCATAAGATTTTGGCCTACTAAATCTTATTACAAGAAGTGTTAAAGGAGTTGCAAGATTTATTTTCCTTTTTGGGAAAAAAACCTAATTTTCTGAAGTATACATCATCGCTACAATTATTTTAGCTTCATGCAGTCCTATTATTTCAAGTATTTATCATAATTCTCAATAAATTATTGTTACTGACATTTGATTAAGACTTGAAGTGTATGCTTCTTATCCAGATATTCCTTGAAGATACTGAAGATCAACCAGGCTAAGGCATCTTCCTGACTGTTGTAGTGGAGTGGTGATGATAGTGAACAGTAAAGCACAGGATGAAAAAGTCAATATGGCAGTGTGGCCACACAACAAAAGCCTCATCCCATACATGTGTCTCATATATGCAACACATGTAACAATGGGGTGGAGCTTTGACCATGAGGCTGTGGCTACCAACTTGTCTTTTTTGATCAACAGGGCAGTGAAACCACGCTGAGATGAGGAATAGGTCTCTAGTGTTTATTACTGCTACATAAGACAGAAAATCCTAACAAACTGAAGAAGCGTGGGAAAAACCCAGACATATAAACCCCAAAGTCAAGGCAGGTCTGTTCTGTGTCTCTTTGAATGGCTGCTTAACTCCTCAGTACTACGCATGCATTCCCCCACCACCCCGGACAGGGGCCCCCTCCTGCTCACCATCAGTGCTCATGACAGGCAGGGTGCCAATAGCTTGGCTATTTACTAGTTCTCTGCTCAAAGATACGGTGCAGCTAATGCAAGATCCAGATCAAGTTCTTTTTCCAGTTTGGATTACCACTGGTTTTGCATGATTACTAACTTTTCACAGGATTAAAGTATTCCACAGATTGACTAGTGATAGAATACAGGTACTATGGCATTCAGTTGTCCTGTATGTTGCTGTAAGATACTGTCCACAAACATGAAGCATGTTGTCAATCAGCTGTTCAACTAGGCAACTGAGTACAAATAACTCTTTAATAGGAACAGAAAGATCGAACAGATTGGATTTCATTTATTATTTTAATCCTCAAATTCTGCTTTTTTATAGCGATCTGACAATTTTAGTGAATTTTGATTTTAAAAAAAAAACAAGTAAAGCTTTTACCCATTATTTGGCCAAAGATGCAAAATGATGCTGTTAAAGAAGAAAAAGTCTAATTCACAAGGTTGCTCAAATCAGACAGGATTTTAAACTATTTCTGTTAAGCGTTCTTCCACCCGGATAGATGAAACTGTCAATATTGTTACTTTGCCATTTATTTTAGGCAATTTTCAATGAAATCTTCCATAAACCAACTGAATGGAATCATTATATATCTCTACCATGTCCCCATTGCTAATAGATTTCAGGAAGCAACAAATTTGTTTCTCCAGTATTTCTGATGGGGAAAAAGTTTTAAACTTTGCCCTCTCAGCAGTCTTTGCACACAGGATTACTGCTTCTTGCCATTTTAAAACAGCAGGGGAAAAATAATCTCAGTCAGGATCACTGGGGTTGGCGATGAAGCTAATATCTTAACTTTCTCATAGCAATCCTGATGCAGGGTAAGATTGGTACAGGGAAAGAAAAGCAGGTATATGAAACAAAGAATGATATAACACAATTAAAAAAAAAGCTCTTGTGTGTGTCCTATAAACTTATACAGTGCCTGAAGGATATTCAAGGGTAATACCCTTCATGCACTGTATAAGTTTATACAGGCTTTCAAACTGATTGTTCACTCTTTAGGTATACAAACCACATCTCAGAGAAGTTTTCTATATGCAGACATCCATCATTTTGAGGGTATGAAACAAAAATTATCTCAGGTATAATGCCTGAATCCCCAGTGTGGCATCCATGAGCTTAATGCTTCTCACCATATCTCCATTGCCAGGCTTCAGGACCCACTTTATTTTAAATTATTTTAATTTTTAAACAAATTAAATCAGGAGCTTTCATGATAGGGAGCCAACTGAAAGCCTCATGTGTGGGTCTGGATCCTCTGCAGACCTTGGTGGCATTCTTAGAAACAAACAAAAAATGGATGACCAGAAAAAGGACAGTGAATTAAAGTTATAGAAGGCATAGGGAAGGGATCCTGGCATAACGCATCAAAATTAAATCAATTTAGCTTAGAATGGCCATTTATACACTGCCAACAACAACAGCAAAATGCATTATCCCCAAGAGGGCAAAACATGTTTTTACATAAACATTTATACTTCTCTATATACATAGGAGGGATGCGGTGGCGCTGCGGGTTAAACCGCTGAGCTGTCGATCGGAAGGTCGGCGGTTCGAAACCGCGCGGCGGGGTGAGCTCCCGTTGCTCGTCCCAGCTCCTGCACACCAAGCAGTTCGAAAACATGCAAATGTGAGTAGATTAATTGGTACTGCTTCGGCGGGAAGGTAACGGCGTTCCGTGAGTCATGCTGGCCACATGACCCGGAAGTGTCCTATGGACAACGCCGGCTCCAAGGCTTTGAAACGGAGATGAGCACCGCCCCCTAGAGTCGGACACGACTGGACTTTACGTCAAGGGAAACCTTTACCTTTACCTATATACATAGACATAAAGACTGATCAAGTGGGATGTGTGTCTCATCAGCCTGTACTGATGGTCAGACACTAATTGTTGATAGATTTCTTTCCAGCTCTTCTTTGCTTTCCATTCTTCTATTTATTTATTTATTTTAACTTAAAGTGGACTTGAAGAGGGCAGCTCTTCACATAAAGGATTGTTTTATCAAAGCTTTTTGTAAAATAGAATGTAAAGCTATATACATTTACTTTGCTTCATTATTTTTTTAAAAATGGAACTTAGCTGTTGATGGTTTTGAATCAGCATTGTGGTTCTCTACATTTTTTTAACACTTAGAATGTGAAAATTCTTGAATGAAATTGTTTAAGAATTATCCTGTAAATTGCAACAAAAGACACCTACAGTTATTTTTCAGTTAGAGATCTGATATTAGTAGACTATTACAGCCTTCAGTACAAATCTACTTAGCTTTATGAATGTGTAGTGAATATTTGCATTATGGAATTAACCTTATAAATACTCTAGATTTCAAAATCCTAGGCCTGAATAACATTTATGGTACACAAGTATTCTGAAAACTTTCCAGGAATACTGTGCCAATTACTGACACACTGTCAATTACGTGACATGTTAGGCTTCTAACAGTGTTGTCCCCTTTTCTCTTCTCTTGTGTATATCATTTGTCTCTGCATGAACACCTTATATGTTTTCAAATGCCTTCAGATATTTTCCCCTATGGGGGGAATGGCAGACTTTGACCTTGAACAACACTGCTGATATATTTACCAGTGTCACATGAATAGGCTTGCCAACTTATTTGTACACAGGTATATTCCCAAATCCAGTAGCAGAGCTAAATTACCAGAGGCTTTGGCAAAACATTCTTTTCTTTATCACTTATTGACAGCCTCTAATGATCAGTGCTCAGGAATTCACAATGAATTACCACCTGAACACTAATGATGTATTTAATGAAATGACTACTCGACAAGTAAGGGAGAAACACCTCGAATTTTTATTTAAATTTTCTAGAGTTAACTTTTACATCTTATGTTTTAAACTTTTGTTATAAAAAGTATTTGCCAGTTTCTGCAAATCTGTTTTAATTCTCTAGAGCAAGTTTGCTAATATTATCCTGTCTCATTCTTCTGATACCTTCTGGATTTATTAATCTACTTTTTATTTAATTTTCAGGAGTCAGTAGCCTGAACTATCGCAAAGAGTTGGGTGGGGGGGAACAGAGCCAATCACAAAATGGCATCCTCCATTGATAACCAATTGATGTTTAAATTAATACAGTTGACAAACTCTAATAGAAACTCTAAAATAAATACAGATAATTCTAGGTACAGTGTTGGATTTTAAAAATCTGATTAGCTACACTGACTTGAAATTCTTTTTTTTATAAGAATTTTATTAGATTTCAGACAAAGATAAAAACTACAGAAAAACAAAAAGCTACAAAGAGAAAAAGAAAAAAAACTAAAAAAGTGTGGAAACACAAGAGATTTTTTTTAAAGTTACAGAAAGAGGTGACTTCTGACTTTTAACAGTGATATACAACTATCTTCCACAATCATTCCCTTACTCTATATTAAACCAACATCACATTATTTCTATTAAACATTCCATTGGCACAATACAAAAATCACTAGATATAATTGTTCCCTCCCCTTTTGTTAAAAAGAAAGAACACACACACACACACACATACACTTACATACATACATATACATATCCTAATAATACCCCTCCCCTCAGGGATAACATTTATTTAATTATTTCATTCCTACTACTAATCTATACATTCCTGTCTACTATAATAAAGATCAAACAAAAAAAAGTAAGTTGTATGCCATTGTAATTAATAATACAACAATTATAATAATCTTAATCATATTAAACCCAAAATGAAAAAAAAATATTATCATTTCTTGTTTATATCTTAATAATCTTAATCCAACTTGTTAAAGATAAATGAAATCAACCAGACCCTGAAAGCCATCGAGATAAATATTCTTAAACCCTTACCACTTCAGAATAAACCTACATATCCCCACAATGCACACAAAGCTTTTTTCATAAAGAAATTGAACAACCCAACTGATCCCCTCAAAAACTCTGACTTCTCTTCAGAAAACCTTCCATACAGTACATAATAACACCTTCTTTTATGCAGTGTTCCATCAAAAAGTCAATTTCACTTGTGGCTTGCAACTGGATCTCTCTTAAATTTCTTCAACTCCACTGTCCAGTCTTCATCCAGCATTTCAACAGAAGCCCTGATCTCACTGTTGGAAGAAACTTTTCTATCATTGTTAAATTCTTCAATTTCATCCACATCTCCAATCAGATGACACATTTTAGACCTCATGTTTTCCACAATATCCTGAATGCCTTGCATAAAACCTTGGCAGGAATCAGAAAGCCTTTGTTTAAAGTTTTGATGGAAGTCAGAAAAAGTCTGATTGAAATCCTCCATGTCTCACGTAGTAGATTATGGCACCCCCTAGGTACTTAACCAGAAAAAGTGGAAGATAATAGAAAAATTCCGGAATGTGTTTACACAAGTGAGAGTAAGATAGTTCCCCAGGGAAAGTAGCAGCAGAAAGCTGAATGTTCAAAACAGCAGACTCAATGTGTAGGGAAATGTTAATATCTTTAAATTTAGTTCAAAAATAATAACAGGGAGATGATTACATACTCTCAACCCTCCTTAGTATTTGGATGGAAAGCAAAGTCCAAAACTTGAAAAGAATTTTTTAAAAAGAATTAATCACAAAAATAACAATAAGCACCAAGAGAACTGGTTTCTCCTTGCTGTAGAAAGCCTCTCTTAGGGTACACATACTTAAAAGAAAAATAAATTGGGTGATTTAGAAATAGGATGGCCAGTTTTAATGCCCCTTTAAGGCTACAGCATGGCTTGGAAATGATGATGCCCCAGCCTCCTGGCTGCTCTTACTGGTCAAACATGAACACTGTTTGCGATCTTGCTGCAAGCAGCCATCTGAAGGACAGATGGGGTGATTCCAAGTGTTTTCCTTTCTCTGGAAAAATGTTCCTGGGCTTCAGGAAAAACCTGCCAGAGCCCCCCCCCCCCGCCCCCCCAATTTACCGCATTGTCAGTTCTGTCCGTGGAGCCTGCAGGCACAGATGTTCAGTCTGCCATGTCCCCACCGGAAGTCACTGACTTGAAATTCTTGTAACCCACTCCAATGCACATTTGCAGCTAGCACTTTGAGAAATATACTTTACTGAAGAAACATACCACATTGTTGTACCATTCAGATTACATCAGTAAAATGAACCGTACAGAGATGTGCTTAGAGTAACACAAAGATAATTCTATATTCATCTTAGATACTGTGGGTAATTATATGGGCACACAAAAGGTGTTTCTGATTTTCTCTTTCCACAAGAAACTGATTAATTTTGCAGAGATGTAGTTGTCTCTCTGGGTTTTCTAAATCTTTATAGCGCTAACTGCGGCACTAATATTTTAAGTCAGTTGATTTGAGGATTTGCCTCAACCTGAAGTGCATTTCCTATTCTCTCTCATTCTCTCTCATTCTCTCTCCCTCTCTCCATGTGTTTCAAATATTTAATTCACATTAATACATATAGGTAAGAAGTAATTCTGTGCCAGGGTTATTCATCAGGATAGCTGGTGTCAGGTCAAAGCTATTCTCTGTCAGAAGAGAGGTTTAAAAGGTGCTTTTGTTCTCATGGTTCTACTATTATAAAATTTCTAGTGCAGTGCAGATCAAAAGAGCTATGTTGTGAAATGATATTTGTACTAAAACATTCTGATGCTTTTCAAGCTTCATCACTGTTTTTGAAACAACATGAAAGCAAATAATTCTTCAGAACATAGGATCATAAGTAGCAGATTATAAATGATATTACCTCTGTCTTGGATTTATATTTCTTTCAGTTAAGACAGAAGATGGCAGTCTTCGTTCAGTGTGGATTGGTCAGACTGAATTATCTCACTTCAAAAGAATATGACATTTTCTTTTAAAGATAACTATATGCAAATCACAATACAGTAAATCTTTTGTAAGCATGTCATTTCTTCATTAATAGCAATGTAATAGAACAAGAACCATGTTCTGCATTATTAAAACAGCAAATGAATCAGATTATGCAGCACTAATGATTGCATCATTGAGCTAACTGTCTCATGTTTTGTGCACTGTTTATATTATTTTTTTAAAAGAGAGATGATATTCAGAAGGGTAAGTTTACAGTGCAATAAAACCATACAACATATTGTTCTCTATTCAGCAGATATGAATTCTCCTGATAGCATTACATCTGTCACATATGCAAATTAAGCCAAGTGAAAACTTTGCAATAAGAATGCAATGTATGACAGAATTTTTTTTTCAAAAAAAAACAAACAAAGAAAAATGCACTGAAACTCCCAATCAACAGTCACATTATGCAGATACTGTGTGATTTATAAATTCCCATATCAGTCATCATTAACTTTCACCAGAGTGTTTCAGCATGCTTTTGCCTTTTTGGAGATTTAAAGAATGTGAATGCAATGTATGCTTTTTCTGTAAGCCACACGTACTCAAGCATAGATTAATTGGTTTTTGCCTACATGGAGATTAGATAGATCCTGTGCATTTGGTCTAAAGAGATTTGCAAAATAACTGCATTAAAAAAAAATCTTAGCCATATTTCAGAAGTATACTTGTGAGAATGAATAAAATCGGCATTTCCTATAGTTATCATTATTACTATTATCATCATCTATATTTATCTATAACTAACAATAGATGGATGGATGGATGGATGGATGGATGATAGGTATAATGTCTATAATAAAATTATCTTTCATCTCTAAATTCTTTTCCATATTATAATTAGAGTTGAACATTGTGATAACTTTTGTCTATGGTCAGAAAGCTGCAGAATGGGAGAAGAGTCATCTAACTGTTAAATCCATATTTGGAGAATTATTATTTTTCCTTAGGAATTCTAAGGCATGTTTGTTGTCCTCTTTTGTAATCTAGAACACCACAGGCAATAATAAAGTTTTACGCAGTAACAAAGACAGATTCTTCAACAATACCCAGTTGAACAATCTTACCAGGAAATTATTTTTGAATAAAAGATGTGGACATAGAACTTTTTCTTCATTAAGTATGTTTCTAAGGTTCACAAGGAATATGTATATCATCATACATGTCATTATATTAAGGATAGATTACTGTAACAGATTTTACATAGGGCTGCTGTTTTTCTGAAATTCTAGTTAGTTCCAGATGTAGGATCCTGGAATTTTTACTGGAATCAATTTATAGAGCATGTGACCAACTCCATTGTTATACCTGTTCTGATTGCCGGCTTAATTCTCAAATCAGCACTATCTTTAGGTATTACCACTAAAAAAACTCAGTTGCTTGGAAGCTGATTCTTGACTGGCAGTATTATTTTTACATGATCTTGCCTTCTCTTCAAGTCTATAGGCTAGGCCTGCTGTATTAGCTTATTGTTGTCATGAAATGTGATGCTAAATAGGAAAATGATACTAATATTTTTATGTCAGAGAGAGAGAAAGAGACCATAACAACAAAAGGAGAAATGTGGAATATGTATTATTACTAAAAAGTGTACAGTAAGTGTATACACTTGGGTATTGTAGATAAATAAGCTATTCACCTAAAATTCTCAGACCATTTTATAAAGAACAAGAAATCACCATCATTCGTATAGATGCAGTGGAGATTCTTCTCCATTTTGATGCTTGCACTATAACATCCCTTCTCCAAATCATTCTTTCTCAAATAACTTTCAGATGATAAAATGATTCCAGAAGATTTATCGTTTTCTTAACTCTTATCTTGTGCTGACTATTAATTTCTTATTTTCTTTGTTGGTCTTTTTCATTTAGTTTAAGATGTTTTTGTTAGTCACTTTGAGCATTTTATTTATGAGTTTCAAAGGAGAACTATAAATATTCTAACACAAATATTTTACTCTTTATTATGAAGAAAGTGGAAACATATTAAAGTGAACAGCTGTTCTAGCCTTTTCAGAAGTGTTCTGATCTGTTCCAACTATTCCAGAAGTGTTCCAAGCAAAAAACACCCCCATTTTGAACTTAAAACAGCTCTTCTGAATATGAAACCAGGGTATTTTGAGCGTGAGATACTTTTAGAAACATAGGAGAAGAGCCTGGGGTAGCCAAAAATCAGGAGTCTCTAGGAATCTCATAGCATCTTTTCAGACCAACAAATTTTAGTTAACACATTGCAATTGTTATTTGATAAAGTACTTGTAATAAGTTTAATATGTGACTTATCTGCATACCTATCCTGTCTTCCTCTCCCTTCCTCCCCACCTCATCCCAAGTTAAATCCAATATCAGTTTAGCCAGTCCATGTATCTGATGAAGTGAGCTGTAGTTCACAAAAGCTTATGCCTTTTAATAAAATTGGTTAGTCAGAAAAGATGCTACGAGACTCCTCCTGATTTTCAGAAACACTGGAACAGTGTTGAATACTTCTAGAAATGTAAAACAACCCATTTAAAATTTGAAATATTTTGAACATCTCTATTCAGTTTACTAATGCTGTCATCACCTTCCAACTTTGTTTAACCAAGTGTTGCAATGTTTGCTTTAGAAGGAACATTTTTTAGGAATATTGCAGATGTGCTATAAAATTATAACATGAGTTGGGAATAGTTTTATATGATCAAACCAGAATTGTTCCCAGATCTTGAGCCAATATTTTCTTGTTCTAGCCTCAGACACCTTCATTACACCTTCTTTGTAATAAAACAAATCCTTGTCTTTTCACAAAATAGTAATATTTCTTAGAGGGAAGTGATCAAGAGTTTCTCCTCTATTAAAGTAATTAATTCATCCTAGGAACAGTGCCAAACACAACTGAAATAAATGTTTTAGATGGTGCAGGTGGTTAAAGATGCTCAAGGGGACTCTGGAGCACCCTGAGTGCAGAAACGTCCTTGTACTTCACATGTCTTAATGTATGATTACTGAAATGGGATTTGAAGATGAAACTTGTCACATTATGTTAGATAAACAAGTCTGAAAATAAACTAAAACTCTCAGTGCAACAAAAACTTTCAAGATTTAGGTCTATTAATTTCACCAGTTTAAACATGCTTAACTCTATCTGGATTGTAATTGATTATAGTGCATTGATTTATGATCACTAAAGATGAATGATAAGTAATTAAATATAATAAACTAAAAGAGTTATGGCACCTTAAGATCTTACAGATTTATTGTGTCTCCTATGTAGTGCCTATGTACACCAATATGCTTGCCACCACCTTTTTTGGTGTTCTTCTCTGACCTTAAATTAAAACAAAACAAAATAAAATGAATGGGAAACTGACATGCTGTAGAACACTAGCCTCCAGCATCATCTTTATTTGAAAAATGACACTTACTCCCACATGAGACCCAAAGGCATTCTTAGAAAATAAAACTGATAGGTGGCTACAGCCCAATAATTGTGCTCAACTGCTCAAGGGAAAAAAAAAAGAGAGACCAAATAAGTTAAATGTAAGAATGAATGGCCTAGGGGATTAAAGTGTAATGGAAATAAGTGCTCTCTCTCTGTGCTCTTTCTCTTTCCACCAATGCATTATGTATATATGTATATATCTTAATTGGCTTAAATTTATTTGTTTATTTTCTATCCTGCCTTTATTATTTTTACAAATAACTCAAGGCGGGGAACATGACTGATACTCCTTCATCCTCCCATTTTCCCCACAACAGCAACCCTGTGAGGTGAGTTGAGCTGAGAAGGAGTGACTGGCGCAAGGTCATGGTTTAGTATGCTGTGAATTATGACTATTTTTCATTTGTTTTGTGGAATGGGACATGGCATTTATATAGGACTGCTGTGGGTTTAGATAGAATGGAGTATGTAGCATCTCTCTCTGTGTGCGTGTGTGTGTGGGTGTCTGTATGTGTGTGTGTGTGTGTGGAGTGTGTGTGTGTGTGTGTGTTTGGGCATGCTTTTCTAAGCACCATCAGTTTTGCTTTATGAAATAGAGAAATTGTCAGTTTCGTGAGTATAATTACCTGCTATGGCACTTGGATTTAGATCCCAAATTAGATCACAAGGATTTAGATCCTAGTACTTAAGTTTTTGTACTAATTTGTTTTAGTCTCACCATTTTGATAAACAAACAAACAAACAAACAGATAAATACAATTTTCCATTCAACTAAACACTTACTTTGTGACTGGCCTCACACTATGGCAGACATTTTGAAAAAGCACTTGCAATGTGTTCTCAAAATGCCATATATGTCCATCAACTGATCAGGCTAAGAGTTCCCCTAGAGATCATGTAATCTCTGTAATCAGTCATTTAATATTTCTTCCAAATGGAAATGAGGAAGAGTTGTTTCATTTATGTCAATGTAGTGAAGCTAAATAGAAGAGGTTTGGCAGTGCTTTCCTTTTCATAGATGGGAAAATTGGGAAGAACTTTCAGGGTAAGCTGTATAAATATAGATCATTTCCTTAGTGTGAGATTTGTGGATTTATCTCTCAGAGGGAGTAGCTCAGAGGCTTTTTGATAACTTTTTGCATATACTTGCCACTGTTTTGCTGTGGGAGCAGTGATCCTACTTCATTTTATATTACTCGGGAGCATTTTTAATACTCAGGAGCAGTAGCACAAACAGAGGCGGTCATTATAGTGCTTCAGTGGATAACAGCTTCACTGTCTGCTGCTGCATCATGACTCTTTCTGCTGATCCTGGGTATAATCAGTAGAGGCAGAGCTGATAGTTCTATCTTTTGGTGAGGTTAAAGGAACAGTTGGATTCATTTGACTTAACATTCACACTCTTTGAATAATTCTCAAATCAAGTGAAAAATAATCTGATGAAAAGAGGCTATTTTGCTGCTGAGTTTCAGTGTAGCTGTTCATTCCTATCCATAGTGGAAACATTTCCACTCCAACCAATATTATTCTTTCCCAAAATGCTATTGAAGGAAGATACCCCAGGGAAAGTGATGTCAAAAACTGTTTTAAAAATAGCTTTTTGTCTCTTAAAATAATAATCCTTCCTAACTGTTCTCTGTCTGAGGAAAACTTCCCAGAAATTATGAGACATTCTTCATTCTACTCTTCTTTCCAGCTCCTTCCACTCCAGTGCATATATCACCAAAAAAAAAAGTCCTTGAAAAGTGTTTAGTGCTAAGAATATTACTTCTGGTGTTATAAAAAGGGTATGTCTCTGTCTGCCTGTCTGTCTGCCTGTCTTTCTCATTTCTATCTCTATCTCATCTAGAGATCAGACATTATTTCAAGAATTTGGACCATAGCCCTTTGTATATCCCCATGAGAACTTGTAAGGCAAACAGAGATCAATGAAACACTGGCACACTGGCACCACAGAATGTGTGTGAGAGAGGGTGAGAGAGAGGGATCCCCCCCTTTTGGGGGGGAAGTATCTTTTAAGCATTTTTCCAAAGTTAAATCATGACTTTGTATCATGACTCAATGGCATCAAATTAGTCACTGGATGTTTATGTCATAGAAAAGTACTTTGATTTAAGGCATGCCTAAAAGAATTTTAAAAGCTTAAATACTGTATCTTGGAAATTATAAAGGGATGATGCCTTGACAAATGTGCTCATGTGTAAGGGAAATTCAAATGCTATCCTGTGAAAGCAGAAGTCAGAACTTGTTACAGATAAATAATAGATGCAGGTGATACTACTTGGTTATTTGCCTTGATCTTTTTGTTAGGATAACAATTCCAGGCTTTCTTTTTAAAATGGCATTACTTAAGGAGAGATGCTTTTTAAAGTCCTGCATTGTTAAATTTTGGTGAAGGGTTTTGTATGTGAGTGTGTGCATGTGAGTGAGTGTTTGATTGTTTTTAATGTTTGTAAAGCTTCCTGGTTAGCTGTTAGGACCGAACACATAGAATGTTTCCTGACTCCATCCACTTGTACCTTTAGAAAATTCTCTGATCTGAATGACAGCATACAATATAAACTGAGGAAGAGAGAAATAGAGAGGAATCTGTTTTCATTTCTCATTTCTGGCTGAATTTATTCAGTGCTTCATCCCACCGAACACCATTTTAGTTTAATTAATTTGTACTTTTATTTTAATTTCAAGGGTTTTTTATTTGCCCTCTCCCCCAACTGTACAATTCTTCTGATTTATTAAAACTAATAAATAACATTGCAGGCCCATAACCTTTTGTCTGAGCACTAAGCCTCCAACTGTCAGCTAAAAGTATTGTCACTGTGATGGAGCACTACAATAAGCCTATTAGTATAAAAGCTTCACACGCAGTCACTCCGTAGCTCTGCTCCTTTCAAGGTCTCCAGCATATAGTGCACTCATGATCCCTTTGGGATAATATCTGTGTATGCTGGCTAGGATCTGACTTCCAGGTAAATTCTCAGTTCTTGAAAATGGATCACCGTGTTCTATACAGTCAGCCAGAGTAGTACAGGTCAGTAAATAGTGAGCAAGATAGCCTGAGAAAACAGGTATATACAACTTCTGTGGGTTTATGAGTATATTTGGAATATTTAGGTAAATCACAAGGATCTACTGATTATAAGGCAAGCACCAATTTGCTTCCTGAGTTATTCATAATCTTTCAGCCTCAACTTCACTTTGTATTTTTTTCAGGATAGCTAGGCATACTGGATAGGACTCATCAACCATTTCATATTCTAAGAATATCTCTGGGACTGTGGCAGTCTTGGAAATAAAGATAATGCTTGAGACTGGATTTTGCTTTGAATGGCTATTTGTTTTATATTACTCTATTAAAAGAGTCTTTAAAACTTTTAATTGCATTTTAAAATTACTTCTTTTAAGTCAAGTGGTACAGAGTACCTGATGGGTGCTAAAGAAAGTATCCCTTAGGCACAAAGTTGGGAACCCAAATATAAAAATTTGATGAAGTACTTTTTAAGAACTTTTTCTGTACTTCTTTTTGTTTTGGTTAACATTAAGATAACAAAGTCTGGGCATTTTGCCAACCTATGTGCCTATCTCCAGATACAATACTTTTGCCTGAGTAATGACTTTGAAACTGTTATATATCTCATTTACAAGAATAGAGATGAAACCATAGTGCTGTCTGATTGGGAAGCCGTGTATTTCTTTATTTTCTTATTTCCTAGGATAAGGGCAGACATTGTTTTTACAGGAGACTCATTTAATGGAACAGTATAAATCTTTATTAATGAAGGATTGGGTGTGACAGGTTTATCTTACAGATACTTTGATGAAAGCTAAAGGTGTGGTTCAAAAAGAATTTTCAATTGATGTACAACAGGTTATTGCTGGTGTAAATGGGTGTTATTTAATTTTATATGCTAAAGTAGAAGGAATTGTAATAGCTATGGTTAATGTTTATGGACTTAATTTAGATTTTCCTATTATGTTTTATGAATGCTTTTGACATTTGAATGAGTGTATTTATGATAAAAATAGTAATAGAAGGAGTTTTTAAATAAAATATTGGATCCTGAACTTGAAATACACTGGTATAGAAAAAATAATCTTTAGTGAGGGAAAACAATTAAGACTTATATGGAAGAATTGAATTTAATAGACCCTTGGCATTTGATGTATTCAACTAAAAGAGAATATACATTTTATTCAAATATGCACCAGAACTTTTTTAGGCTCGATTTTTTTTTTTAATATCATCAACTTTATATCTTCAAATTCAAGAATGTAATATTGATGTTTATTATGTATCAGACCGTAGTGCAATTATTTAAAATGTGTGTTTCAAAAACCAGTTAATGTATCCAGAAATTGGTATTTCAATGTTTCCTTGTTGAATGACAAAAAAGTTGTACAACAAATGCAGGCAGAGACTTTACAATACTTTGACTTGAATGCAGAAATGTCAAGTGCCCGAATTTTTGAATGGGAAGCATGTAAAGCATATATTTGAGGTCATTTGCTCATGCATCATATAAAAATTAGATTAAAAATAAAAGGGAAAATAATTTGAAAGATGAACTGAAATATTTATGGGCTCAGATGGTTAGATGCCCATCTTTTACTCTGTAAAGATAAATATAAAAAAAGAAATATGAACTAAATACTATAATTTTACAGCAGACAGAATTTTTGCTGACATTTTACAACAGAGGTACTGGGAGAACAGTGAAAGACCTGTCAAGATTTTGGCTGATCACTTAAAGCAAAAGAAAGATAGGGTAATTATTTCAATTATTAGAGGTGAAAAAGATGAAATATGTAGCATTTCAATGGACATAAATTGTCAATTTTTAAAATTCTATTTAGAATCAGAAAACCAGAGTATGTATCAAATGAAGATATAGAGGCCTTTCGAAATAAAATTAACTTACCTTATTTAGATGATATATAAAAACAACTTCTATTTGCTCCACTATCAGAGGCAGAGATTAAACAAATAATTTTAAAAATGGCAGGTAAAATACCAGGATTGGATGGATTTCCTACAGAGTGGTATAAAACATTTATAGATCTTTTGATGCCAAAACGTTGTCAATTGTATGATGAGATATTTGATAAAGGAATTTTATCAGTGGTATTTAATCAAGCTTATATTACAGTTATACCAAACACAGGTAAAGATCACACTCAGTGTGCTAATTATCATCCAGTCTCATTGATAAATGTTGATACAAAGATCTTAATAGCAGTGTTAGCAAATAGATTACAGCAAGTTATATCATTTGATATTATGAACGATCAGGCAGGGTTTATACAAAACTAGGTAAGCAGCAGATAACATTAGATTAGTTGTAGATTTAGTAAACTTGAATAAAAATAAAGATAAATTTGTAAGTTTATCATTAGATGCTGAAAAAGCCTTTGACAAAATATATAAACAGTATATGTTTGCTGTATTAAACAAGTTCATATTTCCTTTTGGAATTCATAAAATGGATCAAGATATTATATGAGTCATCCACATCTAAAGTAAAGGTTAATGGCATGTTCTCTGCTACTTTCCCACCATGTAGAGGAACTAAACAAGGATGCACACTTTCACCCTTGTTTTTAATATTTGCATGGAACCCTATTAGACAACATAGGGAGATCTACAGAGTCGTACATAATTCAGTTGAATATAAATTAGTTTTATTTGCTGATGATGTCCAAGGCTGGAGTCAGCTGGAAGCCCTGGACTAGGCTGGATTCTCTAGTCTAGCGACTTGGAGCAAGGCTGGAGACTTGGAGCAAGGCTGGACTCGACTGGAAACCCTGGACTAGGCAGTGATTCAGTTTCATGACAAGATAGGTGTGAAACTCCTGAGCAAGGTTGAGCAATCAAAGCACTGTTAAACAGGACTGAAGATCCACTGTGAGGCTGGAGATTGAAGGCATACTGAAGCTGCACAGAAGACTTGCAGCTAACCAGTGATCTATAAATGTTGGAAGGCTGAACCGGAGATTTGGGGTGGAACTGTGGACTAGAGGAACAACAAGATGGGACTGGAGATGCTGGACTTGGCTGGAATCCTAAAACAGGGTGAGAAGCATGCCCAGAATGCATACAAGATGACTGTGGCAGGCCAATACTGGAAGCAAGGCTGAGGTTGCTGGGCTTGGCGATAAGAGCATCCTCGATGGCAGCAGAAGCAATTGTGCTTATTCTTCATTGGTAACAGATGCTGACTCTGATGCTGGTAGGACTCTTCTGCAGATGCTGCAGGCTTGTAGGATCGGTTGTCTCCAATAGCTTGCTGTTCGTGCGTCTGCCTTTTATGCAGATCCTTCATGCGCCTGGACCCTTCTGCAGCCAATCGGGCTGCCTTCTCCTTCATGTGCTTTTCTGCCCATCATTGGCATGCGCTGATTGGACGATTCAAATCCTCCACCGAATCTTGGCCAATCAGCAGCTGAGGCTCTTCCCATGCCGTTGATTCATCTTCCAGTTTCGCTTTCCCGGCTTCAGCCTGGTAAGTTTCTAATTCTTCCTCTGACTCAGAAGGAGTTTTGCTTTCTGAGTCAGAGGCAGACTTGATTCTCACAGGAATTTGCTCAAAAAATATTTATCATAGTTTACTTTTGATAGTAAGAACATTTGGATTAGCTCAACCATCAATAGTAAAGGAACAACCACAGACCACAGACTAGCACTTGGTAGAGCAGCCATGAAGACCTTGGAAAAGATATTCAAATGCTGCGAGGTGCCTATACCTACAAACATCAGAATCATGCAAGCCATGATATTTCCTATGACACTCTTTGGAAGTGAAAGTTGGACTTTAAAGAAGCAGGATAGGAAGAGTATTGACACTTTTGAACTTTGGTGTTGGAGAAGACTCCTGAATACCATGGACAGCCAAGAAAGCAAACCAATGGATTATTGAACAAATCAACCCAAGTTCTCACTCAAGGTACAAATGACCAGGCTCAAATTATCCTACTTTGGACACTTTATGTGAAGACCCAGCTCCCTGGAAAAGGCTGTAATGCTGGGAAAGGTGGAAGGAAAGAAAAGAAGAGGATAAGCAGCAGCAAGGTGAATGGACTCAGTTATGATAGCAATGAGTGCACCATTGGGAGACTTGAAAGAACAGGTTAGGATAGCTCACCGTGGAGAAAAAAATATCTATGTGGTCTCTAGGAGTCAAAAACGACTTGATGACACATAATCAATCAATAGATCAAAGAATCAGAACCCACTGTCTTCCATCATAAACAAACTTCAGGAATAGATTGTGATGATATGGTTGGATAAAATAATGTTGTTTTGAATAGTGAGGTATAAAGCAAATATTTGCAGACTTGGACATGATTAAAACTATTTATGGAATTAATATTGCAATCCTTTGGTTCCTGGGAGATTCTAAGAGTTTGTATGTCTTTTTCTAGATCTGAGGCAGACAGAAAAGAGAGAGAGTGAATTCTGACTTTGGATCTCCTCTTCCAGACCAGAAGGATCTCTGTAGTCTTTGTTTCTTCAATGTCATAATTCTAATCTAGATGAAGCAAAAAGAGGTGACAGCACTCATTCAAGATGGATTAAAATGCTCTGAGACACACATCAGCTCTTACTTACCTTTGGAGGGAAAGAGTTCAAAGAGTAATAACAACTTGAAAGAGAGGGAATTAGAAGAAACTGTTCTGCCAGGAAGTCTTTGAATGAGTTTTCTTCTTGCTTCAGATCTGTCCAAGTGGCAGGTAAAATTGCTCTGTAAAACTGGGCTGAAAACAGTATTTGCTTCCAAAGGGGCTTGTTGCAAGAGCAATGTTTTTCAGACCAAAAGCTATTACAATTTAAAAAGGCATATATGTTTGAGATAATGGGAATAATTAGTACTTTCTTCAATGTTGTATTCCAAGATGGTTTTAAAAAGATAGTAGAGGCTCCAAGCACAGCAGATTAGGCCGCACTTGCTTTCAAGAAAGATACAGTTATTGGCTACAAAAGGAAGAAAAGCTGACAGCATCAAATTTCATTCTAAAATGGGCACCATTTTGCATGACTGGAGGGAAAACGTCTCTGGCCTTGCAGAACTTGTGCTAAATTGGACTTACTGTGCTGGTATGCCAATGTTTTACTAATATCTTTTTCCTAATTAAAGCAAAATATTCTTATGCCTTGGAAAATGTTTCAGTTAATGGTATTAGGACCAACTTATTCTGTCCAAGCAGAAAAGGAGATTTTTGATTAAAAAAAAATTATGAAAACGTAAAATAGGTCTTTTTTTTTCTCCATGTTTTTCATTGATTCTTGCATTACAATTGCTATTTAATAATAAGAAGTCTGGGATTTTGTTACAAACATTTGCCATACAATAAGTTGATGATATTCCACTAAGCAGCCTTACGGCTTATTGAATGAGTAACCATTGTTTAGATTCACATTCACAACCATTGTCTAGGGTCACATAAAATATGAATTATAACTATCCCTTACTAAACATTTATTCACATAAAATGCTACAACTTAAACCATGGTTTATAAATCATAATGACTATGTGAACTCAATATTAGCCAAAACTAAGCAACATGGGCATGTGACAAAGCCTGAATCCTGGCTATGTTTGTTTTGGTTTGAATGGTGCCCAACTGCTATTTTTTTTTCATGTATTTTATTTATTTTATTGTAAGCTGCCTAGAGTTACATATGTGAGGTGGGCAGCTATATAAATAGAATAAACAAACAAGCAAACAAAGAACATTATGGCTTGGGAATGTTTTAGGCAATAAGGTGCCTTCAGTCAGCAATGTGGCCCTTGGTATATTCCTGAACCAGACTCTGGAAAAGGTTCTTGAAGCTAACATGTTGGAAAGCAAAGCACACAATCCCACTGCATCCCAGGGTTGGAGATGATGAATGTGTGTGACCAGCCCTACTCAATACAACAATCCCATGGTGACCTTCTTTTTTCTTTTTATTATGCCAAACTAATTAACGGAAGTATAGATGTATACAGAATCTTAACAAAATAATTAAACATTAATAATCATAATAACAATTTTAAAGGAAAAAAGGAATCAACCATATTACTTGAAAGTCTTCTTCCTTGCCCTTTTGACAGAAAAAAAGAAACAAAACAAAACAAACCTATTTCAAACGTTAACAAATAACCCATAATTCATTGCTGCAAATGAAATATATATTTCATATCAGTATATATATTTCATACCAGTATACTATACAGTACTGGAATATATACTGGCATATATTCCAGTATTGTATAGTAATTCTTCTATCTAGCATTCATGCCTGAAAAACCACAGGTGTAAAATCCATATCAATTCCAAATATTGGAGATATAGCCACAAATAACGTACACATCTTTAGCACAGAGAAGTTCGTCCAGAGACATATTAATAATCCTGTAGATATCAGCCCAAACTGTTACAATAAGAAGAAAAGACCAAACCATATGCTGTAAGTTAAAGTTCTCATTTCTGAGATGCATCTCCAACAGCAAGGCAGCCCTTACACTAAACATTCTTTCAGGTGTCCAGGATGCACAAAAACTATAGAACACATTGTACTTCCTGTCCACAGAACCTCCTGTGATGCAACTGCTGATGATTCCCCATTGCTGCTTTGAGAGGGGATGGACTGAGCTGGGTATCTGAAGCTGGGCTGCCCCCAAATGAGAATTTGGGTGGGGGTGAGGATGCCTGACCCACAGTAAGAATGTAGGCTGGGGTGGTAGGGAAGTAGCATTTCAATCCAATATTTCAATCCAATATTTCCTGGATGATGGAAGAAACCTAGTGATTTATATTTTACCATTATATGTTCTTCAACATGCCTCATTTTAAAAATGACCATGGAAAGGCTCAGCAGTCCATTAAAACCATACTAATGGATAATTTGCTGATTTTGTTTCTATTTGTGAATGGTATGTAAAGAGCAATTATGCTTAATGTGATTTTAAATCGTCAAATGACTGAAGTTCTGTGACAGCAATTGATAAAGAACTATGTAGAATTAATTTGTTGTGAACTATATTGTTAAATCAAATATTACAGATTATGTCAGCGGTTAAATAGATATAATAGTAAGAATTGTATTAGTTTTCTTCATATAAGACTACTATATTGTCAATTATTAATTTTTTAAAAAGCTTAACAATCAGAATTATTATTTTTCTTAATGAAATTTTCACACCTCCTTTTTTAATAGAAGCAGTGAGTGTGTAGTATTATCCCATGAGGAACAAGTCAGCAGTGATGTATACTAGATATAAACCCATTATATATTATGTCTATGACAGTAAATATGTGCATTGAGTTTACAATTTATCCTGATCAACCAGTCAACAAAGCTATCAAAACAATATTTGAGCAAATGCTAAAACTTCAGAAGAAAGTCATGAAAAAAACATTGCAGTGAAAATTTTATAGAATAAAAAGAAAAATGCATAAACATTCAGAAGAATAGGAAAAATCAATCAGCCATTTTAGTGCAAGTGTTATCAGTTCAGTCAAAAATAACTGAAGATGATAATTTAAAATATGTTCTACTGAAATTCAGAAGGCCATCTTATTTTACAGCTTCCTTTGGATGATTGGCAACTTAGAATGGAATGGGTAAATTGTGCCCTTCCAAATGGCCTTCCAAATTGCCAATATCCTTCACCATTGGGTGGTCTGGTTGAAATTGTTGAGACCAGTGATTCTCAAGCTGTCATCTTTGGATCAGTGGTCTTCAGAGGACTTGTGGATAATTTTCACAGCTGTTTCATGCTTACTGCCCTCACCTCTGTGCATTATCTGTCAATCAGTTGTCCAGTCCAGAGGCTACTTGCTGCCTTCACTTCTATTTTACCTTCTCATGTTCACTGTCAAGTCAGATTTAGGAAAGACTTAATAATCAGAATGGTCTACTGACGAATATTCTTGATAAGGAAATTTGGTCTAAGAGCTATTATTATAGGGTATGTGGAAAGTAAAGACTTAATTTTGGATTACGTTTTTTGTATACTTTCTAGTTAAAAATGGTCTTTAAAAGGGAAGGGAATGGGAAAGTATACACTAACCATCATTAATACTTTATTTGCCGAAAAGTGTAAGTTGTCATGCTCTAAAAGATAAAAACATAGGGAGGGAGTATTTTTTTAAAATGAGTTTCCAAATTTTCTGAATGTTTATTCAGAGGTCCATGATTGCAAAAAGTTTAAGAAAAATTGATCTAGAGGGGGTTGTCAGATGCTGACGACATTGTTTAGGCAAACTTATGTGGGAAAAGGTTTTGGGTTTGCATGCAGCAAATCAGCAATTGGCAATCTAAAGTCCTATAGATACAATTCCCTTGCCCTTTGCCATGCCAGCAGGAGCTGGTGAAAGTCCAAAATATCTGGTAAATATCTGATGCCTACTTCAGTAATAATTCAGCAAAGGATCGTTACCTGGTCATGGTGCTGGAGCTTGAGCACGTCAATGATGCCATGAACTAAACTGTGAAGGGCCACTTGAGATGGGAAGGTCAAGACAGAGAGGTCAGACTAAATGTGATCCCCGGGGAAGGTAATGGCTACCCACCCCAGTATTTTTGCCATGAAAACTAAATGGATCAAAACAACCATAGATATGTCAGTATACCATTGGAAGATGAGACTCCCAGGTCGGAATATGGTCAAAATGCTACTGGAGAGGAACAGAGGATGAGTTCAACTAGCCCCAGATGTGACGATGCAGCTAGCTCAAAGCCAAACGGACCGCTAGTAGCCAATGGTGCTGGTGGTGAACGGCGAATCTGATGTTCTAAGGATCAACACACCATTGGAACCAGGAATGTAAGATCTATGAGCCAGGGCAAATAGGATGTGGGTATTGGTGAGATGTCAAGATTAAAGATAGACATTTTAGGCATCAGTGAATTGAAATGGACTGGAATGGGCCACTTCACATCAGATGACCACCAGATCTACTACTGTGGACAAGAGGACCACAGAAGAAATGGAGTAGCCTTCATAATTAATAGTAAAGTGGCTAAATCAGTGCTTGGATACAATCCAAAAAATGATAGAATGATCTCAGTTCGAATTCAGGGCAAGCCATCTAACATCATAATGATCCAAATATATGCCCCAACCACAGATGCTGAAGAAGCTGAAGTAGATCAGTTCTATGAGGATCTGCAGCACCTACTGGACAATACGTGCAAAAGAGGCGTTGTTTTCATCACAGGAGACTGGAACGCTAAGGGGGAAAGTCAGGTGACATCTGGAATTACAGGTCAGCATGGCCTGGGAGAACAAAACGAATCAGGACACAGGCTGATAGAATTTTGCCAAGACAACTCACTCTGCATAACAAACACTCTCTTCCAGCAACCTAAGAGACGGCTTTATACATGGACTTCACCAGATGGACAACACCGAAATCAGATTGACTAAATCCTTTGCAGCCAAAGGTGGTGGACATCTATAGTCAGTAAAAACAAGACCTGGAGCTGACTGTAGTTCAGATCACGAAGTTCTTATTGCACAATTTAGGATCAGATTGAAGAGATTAGGGAAGACCCACAGATCAGCTAGATATGAGCTCACTAATATTCCTAAGGAATATGCAGTAGAGGTGAAGAATAGATTTAAGGGACTGGACTTAGTAGATAGGGTCCCGGAAGAACTCTGGATAGAACTTCGCAACATTGTTCAGGAGGCGGCAACAAAATACATTCCAAAGAAAGAGAAAACCAAGAAGGCAAAATGTCTGTCTGCTGAATCACTAGAAGTAGCTCAAGAAAGAAGGAAAGCAAAAGGCAATAGTGATAGGGGGAGATGTGCCCAATTAAATGCAAAATTCCAGAGATTAACCAGAAGAGATAAGGAATTATTTTTAAACAAGCAATGCACGGAAGTGGAAGAAGACAATAGAATAGGAAGGACAAGAGACCGCTTCCAGAAAATTAGAAACATCGGAGGTAAATTCCAGGCAAAAATGGGTATGATTAAAAACAAAGATGGCAAGGACCTAACAGAAGAAGAAGAGATCAAGAAAAGGTGGCAAGAATATACGGAAGACCTGTATAAGAAGGATAACAATATGAGGGATAGCTTTGACGGTGTGGTCAGTGAGCTAGAGCCAGTCATCCTGAAGAGTGAGGTTGAATGGGCCTTAAGAAGCATTGCTAATAACAAGGCAGCAGGAGACGACGGCATCCCAGCTGAACTGTTCAAAATCTTGCAAGATGATGCTGTCAAGGTAATGCATGCTATATGCCAGCAAATTTGGAAAACACAAGAATGGCCATCAGATTGGAAAAAAATCAATTTATATCCCCATACTGAAAAAGGGAAACACTAAAGAATGTTCAAACTATCGAAGAGTGGCACTCATTTCACATGCCAGTAAGGTAATGCTCAAGATCCTGCAAGGTAGACTTCAGCAATTCATGGAGTGAGAATTGCCAGATGTACAAGCTAGGTTTAGAAAAGGCGGAGGAACTAGGGACCAAATTGCCAATATCCGCTGGATAATGGAAAAAGTCAGGGAGTTTCAGAAAAATATCTATTTCTGTTTTATTGACTATTCTAAAGCCTCTGACTGCATGGACCATAACAAATTATGGCAAGTTCTTAGCAGTGTGGGAATACCAAGTCATCTTGTCTGCCTCCTGAGGAATTTGTATAACGACCAAGCAGCAACAGTAAGAACAGACCACGGAACAATGGACTGGTTTAAGATTGGGAAAGGAGTATGGCAGGGCTGTATACTCTCACCCTACCTATTCAACTTGTATGCAGAACACATCATGCAACATGCTGGGCTTGAGGAATCCAAGGCTGGAGTTAAAATCGCTGGAGGAAACATTAACAATCTCAGATATGCAGATGATACCACTTTGATGGCAGAAAGCGAAGAGGAACTGAGGAGCCTTATGATGAAGGTGAAAGAAGAAAGTGCAAAAGCTGGCTTGCAGCTAAACCTCAAAAAAACCAAGATTATGGCAACCAGCTTGATTGATAACTGGCAAATAGAGGAAGAAAATGTAGAAACAGTGAAAGACTTTGTATTTCTAGGTGTGAAGATTACTGCAGGTGCTGACTGCAGTCAGGAAATCAGAAGACACTTAATCCTTGGGAGAAGAGAAATGACAAATCTCGATAAAATAATTATGAGCAGAGACATCACACTGACAACAAAGGTCCACATAGTTAAAGCAATGGTGTTCCCTGTAGTAACATATGGCTGTGAGAGCTGGACCATAAGTAAGGCTGAGAGAAGGAAGATAGATGCTTTGGAACTGTGGTGTTGGAGGAAAATTCTGAGAGTGCCTTGGACTGTAAGAAGATCAAACCCATCCATCCTCCAGGAAATAAATCCAGACTGCTCACTTGAGGACATGATATTAAAGGCAAAACTGAAGTACTTTGGCCACATAATGAGAAGAGAAGACACCCTGGAGAAGATGCTGATGCTAGGGAGAGTGGAAGGCAAAAGAAGAGGGGCCGACCAAGGGCAAGATGGATAGATGATATTCTAGAGGTGACGGACTTGTCCCTGGGGGAACTGGGGGTGGTGATGACTGAGAGGAAGCTCTGGCGTGGGCTGGTCCATGAAGTCATGAAGAGTCGGATAAATGAATAAACAACAAAACTTCAGTAATAAGGTATTGGATTTTCTTAATTCCTCCAACACAGATTTACTGGAGTAACAAATTTCAAAAGTTCATATCAGCATCTATTTTTTTCCCATGATTCTCTTTTAATATTGGTATGAACTATATTTTTTGTTAAAATTAATTCTGATTTATCATTACTGTTTTTTACTTTCTTATCCTTGTTCTGCCACAGGAACTTTGAAACATGTTTAAAACAGAAAAAAAACCACTAAATTTTATTTGGAACAGTTTTATAAATAATATAATTAATATAATATATCTTAACATAATCTTTAGACATATCTTCCTTCCTTCCTTCCTTCCTTCCTTCCTTCCTTCCTTAAAAAACAACAACAACACAGCTTTAATTTGACTTATCCTTATGGTAAAGTTAACTGCTCTGTTTCTTCCCTAAAGTATTCATTGTATGTTGTGAAGGTGACATTACAGAGTATTTAATGTGTTGGGAAAATGTCTTTCTATCACAGTTTTCTATGCCAGAATGGTTTTAAAGCATTAAGCTTCATATACAAAACCAGGTGGTTAAAGAATGGAACATTTGATTTATTGGCCCTAGAAATAAAGATTAAACTGAGTCACTCTGCATTTTGTGGTTGCTGACACCTGCTAGAACTGAAGGTTTTTTAAAATATCTATAAAACTTGAATCAGTAAAATGAAAGCAACACAAATGAATGATGATCAGAGGTGTGTGTGCCCAGCATAATTATGTTAGTATGCTTTATTCCTTTTAATAATTCCCTAATGCTCAATGAAATTTTAACATGCCATGGGGCTTAGAGAATTACTGAGAATCTGGTAAGATGTAGCACTCCTGGGATCAGTATGTTATGGGTTTATGAAATTAAAGTCCTGCAAAAGTGAGGATTTCTTTTTCAGTGCAACTCAATTATTATGTACTAAAATGCCTCTTCTCTGTGAAAAGACTTCAGCAATATCTATTACAGCTATAAAGTTTTGATCCTTTTAGTGTAGAAGCTTTTAAAAAGTGGTGGGGATATTATAATTCTGGGCTAGTTGTTGGTAATTTCTTGGAAGCTATATTTTATCAGAGATGGGGGAACTGAATAAACTCAGGAATTACTTCTGCATGGAGTCCTTTTCCCACAAAGAGACAAAGTGGTTTGTCAGTCCAGGGCGTTATGTTTAGAAAAGGGAGAACACTGCCATATTTTAATGAAACCCAACAATAGGGTTTGCTTTATGATTTGTGGCACAGCAATTAGAATTAAAAGTAGGGCTCCCCTGCTCAAACTAAGCAGTTGCCTATTTAAAAATGATGGTTTATCTACTCAAGTTTATAGATGTTTTATTCAAAGTACTAAATCTCCCTTAAGTTAATGAATGGTTTGGTATCATTTCACTAATGGAAAATGTACTGCTGCTAGCTTGTTTATATCACTAATATGATACTATAAATATAATATGAAAGATATTAAAATATGTATCACAGAATGCATGAGTTGGAAGGCCCTATAAGTCATCTAGTTCAACTCACTACTTAGGGTAGACTCCACTAAATAAGCCCCAAAGGTAGCCTCTGGTCCCAATTTGAAAACATCCAGGAAGGCAAACTGTTCCTTTGCTCAACAGGAAAATCTTCCTAATATTCAATCAGAATCACCTTTATTTTTATTTCAACCCTTTGGTCTTTGTCCTGCTCTCACTTTCAACAGATAATAATAGGTCTGTTCCCTCTTGCACATTACAGCCTTTAAGGTACCTGTGGACTGCTATCATAAATTCCCTTATTCATCTCTAAACCATGCCTATATATTTTAATTACTCCTCATTGCACTGCGTTTCCAGACTTATTATCATCCTGGCAACTCTTTCTGAGTCAGTTCCAGTTTCCTCATGTCTCTTTTAAAACGTGGTGCCCAAGCTGGACATTACTCTAAGTGTAATTTAAGCAGCGCAGTACAATGGAACTATTATCTTCCACAATCTGGATACATTCTTCTCTTAATGTAGGACAAGATTGCATTGACCTTTTTAGCTGTTGTATCACAGTGTTTGCTCATGTTCAGCTGTTGGTCTAAATCTTTTCAGACACACTGCCTCCCAAACTGGTCTGCCTGGTCCTGTATGCATGCATTTGAGTCCTATAGATCCAGGACTTTATATTGGTTGTTTTGTATTGTTTCCATAGTATGAATGGTTTATGTTTGTTTTTTTTTCACTGTTGGCAATATTTTGCCTCTTTTAATTGTTTTCTGTCTCTGTAGGCTAGCTAGATCTGTTTCAGTGTTTGAAGCAGCTAATAAATTGATTAAATATATAAATGCATTTTTTATCTTTCAAAGTGTTAGCCAATTTCCCTTGCTTGGTATCATCTACAAATCTGATAAACATCCCTTCCATTTCATCCTTTAGGTCATTTATAAAGATGATAAATAGCATCGGATAAGGTTGGAGTTCTGAAGGATCCCACTTGACACTTCCTTCCAAGACAGTGCAGACAGATTTATAAGGTTTCTTTGGATATGGCTGGTAGACCACTGACAAATCCACTTTTTAGCTCATAGATATCCATCCTCTCTAAAAGGATACCATGAGAGACCTTTTCAAATGATTTACTGGGATCAAGGCACACTACGTTCACAGCTTTCCCTTGATCTAACAAACTCACTCTGTTTGGTTTTCCTTCTTCCTTATTTGAATGTTTGCTCTTTTCTAGCTTTCCAGCACTCACGACTCAGAAGTTTCAGATCACTTCTGAGGCATAATCGGTCTGACTCTGGAGTCCTGAATTTGTTTAAGTGAACAGGTGGGTTCTTACTAATTCTCTGTCAGTTCTGTATTCTTCTTTCTTCCATCAGGTCAGTTCTGTATTCTTCGTTCTTCCATCTTCTTTTCTTCCATCCACCTTTTTCTTCTTCTATTTTGTGAAAAAGGAAATTGTCAGAAAGATGAATCAGAAATCTATTGGATCTCCCATTTCTAGCTAAGCAGTATTAACTAATGTAAGAAAAAAGTAGTGGCTCGAATAGAGAAACATACATAGCCAAGCAAATGATAATGAAATTATATACGTAGTGTCAAGAAGATCCTCCTTTTTGATTGAATTAGCCAGCCACAACTCTTTATCTTTTCTTTTTTGAGATGTGTGATAGTGAAGCTTATTTCTTAATTCTTACCTTTAGCTCATGTAAAATATTATCCTCGAACACCTTGATAATTCTTAGGAACCTGAGATTTAGGGAAAGAATTCAGAGAATATGATATGACAAACATTTTATTTGTTCAGAAAAAATATGGCTGTTAGTACATTAAAAAGAAGAGCACTTTAAGTTTTACCAGTATATCCATTTAAAATAATTTTAGCTGAATTAACTCAGTTTTTCACAATAAGAGCTTGTAAACATACTGCATATGAAAGATAGATACTGTACTATATGTGACTAGACATATATGACATCACAACTGTTGTAAACAATAAAAAGCTGCATTCCTCTGTTCCAGTAATTCCTCTTCATGAATTTTTATTTGACCTCTCTCCCACCCTATTCCACCCAAATGCCACATAGAATAACACAAGGGTTGGTTTTAATGTGGGTGATATTACCTTAGGCAACTCTGTTCTGGGAGATAATGAACATCTGTTCATTGATAAATGATTTTCTCTATACTTAATATATTTTTGTTTTCTGTGCTGGTTTTTGTGCTTTTTGTTTTTGTTTTTCTCTCTCTTTGTGTTTTAAAGCATTCTTTAAAAAAGAAAAAAAACCTCTTCCTTTTCTACCTTTAATTCCGACTCAGTGCTACTAAAACCAAATAGCTGTGGGTGTTTGGGCCACCCAGATCTGGGGATATTTCATCTTTGACCTTAGATGGAGTAGCACTTTCCCCTTCAAGGTTTGTATGCAATTTGGGAGTCTTCCTGGACTTGCAGTATCTGCTTGAAAAGCAGGTGGCAGCTGTGGCCAGGAAGGCCTTTGCACAACTTCAACTTGTATGCCAATTGTGCCCTTTCCTAAATTGAGAGCCCTTCAGACCTCACTCATGCCCAAGCCACCAGCAACACTACTGCAACACATTCTACCTGGGATTGCCAAGCTTCAGCTGGTCCAGAATGCAGTAGCCTGAACAGTGATGGGCGTGCTTTGGTATTCCCGGGTAACATCTCTGCTTTGCAAGATGCATTGTTTGCCAGTTTGCCTCCAGGTGTGATTCAAGGTGCTGCTTGTTAAGTATAAATCTCAACATGGCATAGAGCCTGGTTACTTGAGGGACTGCCTGGAATTTATAGTATCTGCCCAGCCTCTTGAATCTTGCACAGTTGACATGCTCTGGCTTCCTTCGATTATGTCATCTATTGGGACCCTGGAAGCATGCCTTCTCTATAGCAGCACCTGCCCTCTGGAATGAGGTTACCCTGGAGATCTGGATGGCCCCCATTCTGCTGTTGTTCAGAAGAACAATGAAAACTAACTCTTTGCCCAGGCCTTTGGTGAGGGAGAATGAGACCCCTTGCTTCTTTCCATCTAATCTGTTGTGCTTGCCATCTTTTATTTTTATTGGTTTTATTGTAATTTCTTTGTTGTGAGCCACCCAGAGTCTGGAGTTAGGTGGTATACAAGTTTAATAAAACAACATAATCATCATTGTTATTATCATCTATGTGTACATAAGTTCATGACAGATAGACATTAACTATTTTCAAGAATATTAACACCTGAATATCACTTTGTTTTCTTTTCATTTTGATTAAATTTCCTATATATTCTCACTAAGATAATTGTAGAGAATGTGAATTTTCAAAAGATCAGAAAGTATTTTAGGTCTTCTACTGAAATAACTAAAATTCAAGTGGTGCTATAAACAATTATTACTATTACTGTGACCATTAAAGAGCAAATTTGTTGCTGAATGGATTTTTCCTCCATTCTTCCATCTGCACTAATAATTTTACCCATTACTAGTTCTATTATAATTTCAAAGTACTATAAAAAGTCATGATACATTTGCTAATCAAGGGCAATTTATGCCCTTAGGATTGGACATGTGTTCATACTCCTGATTTGTAATTTGTCATTTACACATCTGATTATCCCTGTACTTGAAATAAATGCTAGTTGCTATATACTTATACTCTTATACATAATACAACTGTTCTTCTGTATGAGACTAATCATCTTGGCTTAGCACAAGCAAATCTTTGACTTATCTATCTCCTGCAGCTGTTCATTATGACTGGTTATTATCACACATATAAACACACAATATTATTTGATCTTACATTTTCCTACTCCCTTGTGTTTTCATGCAACTTGATTCTAAACGCTCCTTTATGTTTTGAAGGAGATAATCTAGTTCAGTCAAAATGTGGAATTACTCAGAACATTGTACCATATTAACCACATGTGCTCTTTTGATTTGATCTAATTTATTAAGGATCATTATTAAGGAATTCTAAATTTCTTCCAAAAGAAGACACAGGCATTTGACAGCAAATGTGATATAATGAACATAATAATAATTTCCCTGCTTGTGTCAGATATTTTAAGTGTTTGACTTATTTGACTTCAGTGTTTCTACATTTTCCTTCCATACACTAATATGAGTACATGAAAATACATTTTACAGAATGTATCTGTGACCCCAGGATTTCATGTCTATAGTCATGAAAACAATAACCTTAGGCTGGCTGTAAAAGCCTTTAAGTATGTGGAAGAAGGAAGCACAGAAATGTTTGTGCTTTTTAAGTGGGAAATTATAATGTTTCTCTTTGGTGATACAGAAGATCATTTATCACATTCTGAACATGTGCATCACTTCCTGAATTATCAGCACTCTCCTCTCCAATTTACACATGTAAAATATGGATAGAAAAAAATGATATATCTATTCCTTCAGTTTACTCATCTCTCCTCCCCCCATATTTTAAATTGCAAAATTGTATTGATTTCTAATATTGCCACAACAGGAATTATGCCAGGCAAAGAGCCAACTCATCTTAACTAAACAGTAGTTTGTGGGAAGTGGTAAGGGTATTACCTGATAAAATGGCCTAGCTGGACAAATACAGTAGTTTCTCTGTATATATTTGTATAGTTTTGTCTTGTTTTTTTAATAGACTGTATAAGTCATACATATAGTGGCTGGATAGCATAGTGGTTAGAACGCCGCCTTTGGAGCAGGAGACTGGGGTTCAAATCCCATCTGTAGCTACCTTACCAGTAGGGCTCCTTGGGCAAAGGCCCCCTAACACTTCACCTGCCTACCTCAAATATGAGAGTGACATGAACTAAGAGAGTCATGCCTGCTCGGACGTTGCCTGGATTAACAAGGTCCTCGTCAGATGTTGGGGAACCAGGACAATCTGACAATAAGTGGGCTACTGGAACAAACCATACATGGATGAGACAAGAGAACCTGGACTTGATGGAATGCTACTACAACAGCAGACCTAATGAGAGGGGATATATGAAACGCATAAGGGAACTATGGATGGACAGAAGAGTTGCATCCACACTGATTGAGAAACAGCTAGCTACCCAATGCTTCAACATAGTGAAGAAGAAGCTGCTCTCACAACTTGAGATAGACCAACTACACATTATATTCCAGACTCAAGAAGACCCAGAAGAACAACAGGAAGTGCAGCCAACACCTGAAGCTGAAACATCACTTCCACCCCCTCCATTACAGAACAAAGCAGCCAATATGAGGCAAAAGATCATGGATAAACTAGCTACAGTCAACTCTTGAGACCGATTACCAAGGCTCGGTGGAGAAGTACCATCAGATTGTCTGCTAGAAGATGTCAACAGAGCCATCACGACAATCCCTACTACCACTATAACTCAAACCAATGAACTAGTATATGCTACAGCTGATGTAATCCTAGAGATGATGGGCTACATGATCAAGAAGAACAGGAGTACATACCCCCCCTGGAAAATGAGGTTGGAGGCTAAGTTCGAGGCAACTCAGAGAGAAGTTAGTCAGCTGGTGGAGTTACAGAAGGGTGTGGAGATTAAGGGTAAGACTCAGCTACTGAAAAAATACAAGGGCCTGACTCCATCTGAAGCCCTAGAGACTGCTAAACAAAGGCTCACAGCACTGGCTACCAGGCTAAGGAGATAGAGAAGCAGAGGCCAAGAAGATAAATGCCCTGTTCTCCAAAGAACCATCCAAGGTGTACTCCCAACTGCAGTGCAGCAACACAGTAACAGCAGAGCCACCAACAGCAGAAACTGAACCGTACTGGAAGAACATATGGGAGAAAGAGAAGACAAATAACACTGGTGAAAAGTGGCTGCAGGACCTGAGAGCAGACCACAGAAATCTCCCAGAGCAGGAACCAGTCACCACCAAAGTAGCAGACATCCAACAGTGGTTCAAGAACGTGAAGAGCTGGACAGCACCTGGCCCAGACATGATCCACACCTACTGGCTAAAGAAACTGACAGCAGTGCATGAATGCCTAGCAGCACAGATAAACCAACTTCTAGCAGCAGGCTCCCAACCACACTGGCTGACACAAGGTAGGACAGTGCTAATCATGAAAGACCCCAACAAGGGAACAACACCGTCCAACTACCGGCCAATAACCTGCCTCCCCACAACATGGAAAGTCCTATCAGGCATCATAGCCACCAAGCTGCAGGACCATATAGGCCAGTACATGAGCACAGCTCAGAAGGGCATTGGGAACAAAACCAGAGGCTCCAAACACCAGTTGCTCTTAGATAGAGCAGTCACATGAGACTCAAGGTCTAGACAGACCAATCTCAGCACAGCCTGGATTGACTCAAAGCCACACACATGGATCTGTGAATGCCTGGCACTGTATAAAGTCAACAGGACACTCAAGACCTTCCTCAATAACTCAATGGGATTGTGGAAGACAACACTGGAAGTCAACTCAAGGCAGCTTGCACAAGTGGCCATCAAGTGCGGCATATACCAAGGTGATGCACTGTCCCACTGCTGTTCTGCATGGGCTTGAACCACCTCAGCCAGATAATCACAAGGACTGGATCTAAGTCCAAGAGTGGAACTACCATCAGCCACCTCCTCTACATAGATGACAACAAGCTGTATGCTAAGAGTGAACAAGACATCGACTCACTGATCCACCTGACACGGATCTACAGTGAGGACATTGGGATGTCATTTGGACTGGAGAAGTGTGGCTGAATGGTAGTAAAGACAGGGAAGGTAGTTAAGACTGATGGGGTGGAACTACAAGCAGGCCACATAGCAGACATACAGACCAGCCTCAAGTATCTTGGTATCTCACAGGCACATGGGAACCACGATGAGGAAGCAAGGAAAACAGCAATAACCAAGTACCAACAAAGGATAAGATGGGTCCTAAAGAGCCAGCTCAATGGGAAGAACAAGATCCACACCATCAACATGTATGCCCTGCCAGTCATAAGATACCCTGCTGGTATAGTGAGCTTGCCAAAGGAGGACATGGAGGCTGCTGATATGAAGACCTGGAAGCTCCTCACAATGTATGGAGGCTTCCATCCCCTGTCCAATGCCCAGAGACTGTATACCAGGCAGAAGGGGGAGGGCGGGGTCTGGTGAGTGTCAAAGACACTGTCCTGGATGAGACCCAGAGCATTCAGGAGTACATCAGTAAGATGGCACCTAAAGATGAGCTGTTGAGAGAATGCCTGAGGCAGCAGAAGACATGGAAGGAAGATCAAGCAGAGGAAGTGCCATGGCAAGACAAGATCCTGCATGGGATGTACCATCAACAGATAGCTGAGGTGGCTGACACTGGGAAATCCTACCAGTGGCTGGAAAGGGCTGGACTAAAAGACAGCACTGAGGCACTGATCATAGCAGCACAAGAACAGGCACTAAGCACCAGATCCATAGAAGCAGGGGTCTACCACACTAGACAGGACCCAAGGTGCAGACTGTACAGAGAGGCCTCAGAGACAGTCCAACACATAGTGGCAGGGTGTAAGATGCAGGCAGGAAAAGCATATACTGAATGGCACAACCAAGTAGCTGGCATTGTGTACAGGAACGTCTGCACAGTATATGGGCTAGACCCTCCCAAGTCCAGATGGGAGATTCCACAGAAGGTCGTGGAGAATGACAGGGCTAAGATCCTGTGGGACTTCCAGATCCAGACAGACAGGCAGGTACTGACCAATCAACCAGAGATTGTGGTAATAGACAAGGACCAGAAGACAGAAGTGGTGATAGATGTAGCGGTGCCAAGTGAGAGCAACATCAGGAAGAAGGAGTATGAGAAGCTGGAGGAGTACCAGGGACTGAAGGAAGAACTAGAGAGGATGTGGAAAGTGAAGACCAAAGTGGTCCCAGTGGTGGTAGGTGCACTTGGAGCTGTTACCCCCAAGCTAGGAGAGTGGCTCCAACAGATCCCAGGGACAACTTCAGAGCTCTCTGTCCAGAAGAGCGCAGTGCTAGGATACTAAGCACTGCTAAGCATCTAAGATACTGCTCAGAACCCTCAAACTCCCAGGCCTCTGGTAGAGGACCCAAGGTTGAGGAAGACACATACCACCCTTGGTGGTGAGAAGGGAATTTTTTTTCATACTGTGTGTGTGTGTATACTGTGTATATATACTGTTTGTGTATGTATACATGTGTGTTTGTGTGTGTGTATGTATACATATACACATACATATACATAATCCATTCAATTGTGTCTGATTCTCAGAGACTGCCTGGACAAGTCCCTTCAGTCTTCTTGGCAGGTTTTTCAGAAGTGGTTTGCCACTGTCTCCTTCCTAGGGCTGAAAGAGAGTGACTGGCTCAAGGTCACCCAGCCGGCTTTGTGCCTAAATTGGGACAAGAACTCACAGTCTCCTGGTTTCTAGCCTGATTCCTTAACCTCTCCACCAAACTGGATCTCATGTATAAATCTACATAGTATTGTTTAATAACATAGTTAATGGTGCCGAACTGTAATTATGAGTGGACAGCATAATAAATATGAATAACTAATTGTAGAATCATAGAGTTGGAAGAAACCATAGAGTCATCTAGCCAACACCTTGCTAAGTGCAGGATCTAGTACTGTATCTTGACAAATGCTCATCCAGCCTCTACTTGAAGACCTTTAGCAAAGCAGAATAATTACTTCATGTGGCTGTCAGTTCCATTGGCTGATATCTTGTACAGCCAGGCACTTCCTCCTGATATTAACATAATCCTCCTTCCTTGTACTTTTAAGCCACTGCTTCTAGTGATGCCTTTGGGGCAACAAAGAGTAAGTTTACTGCTTATTCTTCATAACAACTCTTTAGCTATTTGAAGACTGCTATCATGTTTCTCCTCTGTCATTTTTTCTGTAGCCTAAACCTACCCAAATCTTTTAACCTTTCTTCATAGGGCTTGGTTTCCTGGACCTTCAACATGTTGGTAGTCTCCTCTGAACTTCCTTCAATTTGTCACTGTCATTTTAGAACTGTAGTGCCCAGAACAGGACACAGCAACCCAAATGGGGTATGACAAGGACTGAATGGAGTGGAATACTTATTTCCTGTGATTTCAACTCTATTGTCTTGTTAATGTATCCCAGGATAACATTTGCTATTTTGGTTAGGGCATCACACAGCCAGCTAATGTTTAACTAGTCAAAAAGGACACCTGAACCTTTTTCTTCTGTATTGCTGCAAAGCCAGGTCTACCCATTCTGTATTGCCATGATGGAATGTCAAAAGCATGTACAGTAATGCCATTACTGAAAACATATCTCAGTCTTGGGAAAGTAGAAAGCATCAGAAATAAACACAGAAGAACTCTGAGCCTTGACTGTGTAGGTATAAATTGAAATAGAGTAGGGCTTTGACAAGCTTTCAAGATTGATGGCAGTCCTTCTGGGTAGGCAAGGTCAGGAGTTGTTGGGAGTCTTGGAATGTACTTTAATACTGTTAAGGTATTGTAACAATATTGAAAGCCTGCCAGAGCCCCTTTTTATTTCCATTTATGCCTGCACCTGACACAATCAAGGCAGAGTTGTTCTGAGTTTATTTCTCATGCTTTCTACTTTACCAGGACCCAGATACCTTTTCCATAATGGCTCTACATTCTATCACAATTTGTCCCTTTCGTCTTTTCTACCAAGATGCAGAACTTTATATTTCTTCTTATTGAATTCATCCATATTTATTTCAGCCCACTACTCAAGCCTATCTAGATCTCCTCGAATATTCTTTTATCTAAAACATTAGCTCCCCCTATAGTTTTTTGTCCCTGGCAAACTTGATGAGTGACTCATCAAATCCCTCATCCAAATTGTTGATAAAAGAGTTGCACAAAGCCCTGGACAGATCCTGTGGCACTCCATATAATACTTCTTCAAGCTGAAGCAGAACCAACAGTGAGTTCACTTAACTGCCTATATTGCACCAATTTTTGAAAAATATAAAAACACTGTATTATGTCATACTTCAGCAAAGGATTGTAACCTTGTCGTGGTGCTGGAGCTTGAGCACCTCAATGATACCATGAACTAAACTGTGAAGGACACCCAAGACGGGAAGGTCATGACAGAGAGGTCAGACTAAATGCAATCCCTGGGGAAGGTAATGGCAACCCACCCCAGTATTTTTGTCATGAAAACTAAATGGATCAAAACAACCATAGTTATGTCAGTATACCATCGGAAGATGAGACCCACAGGTCGGAAGATGGTCACAATGCTACTGGGGAGGAACAGAGGATGAATTCAACTAGCCCCAGACATGATGACGCAGCTAGCTCAAAGCTGAAAGGACGGCTAGCGGCTGACGGTGCTGGTGGTGAACGGCGAATCCAATGTTCTAAGGATCCACGCACCATTGGAACCTGGAATGTAAGATCTATGAGCCAGGGCAAATTGGATGTGGTTACTGGTGAGATGTCAAGATTAAAGATAGACATTTTGGGCATCAGTGAACTGAAATGGACTGGAATGGGCCCCTTCACATCAAATGACCACCATATCTACTACTGTGGACAAGAGGACCACAGAAGAAATGGAGTAGCCTTCATAATTAATAGTAAAGTGGCTAAAGCAGTGCTTGGATACAATCCAAAACATGATAGAATGATCTCAATTTGAATTCAGGGCAAGCCATCTAACATCAGGGTGATCCAAATATATGCCCCAACCACAGATGCTGAAGAAGCTGAAGTAGAGCAGTTCTATGAGGATCTGCAGCACCTACTGGACAACACGCCTAAAAGAGATGTTATTTTCATCACAGGAGACTGGAATGCTAAGGTGGTCAGTCAAATGACACCTGGAATTACAGGTAAGCATGGCCTGGGAGAACCAAACAAAGCAGGACACAGGTTGATAGAATTTTGCCAAGGCAACTCAATGTGCATAACAAACACCCTCTTCCAGCAACCTAAGAGACGGCTTTATACATGGACTTCACCAGATGGACAACACCAAAATCAGATTGACTACATCCTTTGCAGCCAAAGGTGGCGGACATCTATACAGTCAGTAAAAACAAGACCTGGAGCTGACTGTAGTTCCGATCACAAACTTCTTCTTGCACAATTTAGGATCAGATTGAAGAGATTAGGGAAGACCCACAGATCAGCTAGATATGAACTCACTAATATTCCTAAGGAAAATGCAGTGGAGGTGAAGAATAGATTTAAGGGATTGGACTTAGTAGATAGGGTCCCGGAAGAACTATGGACAGAAGTCCGCAACATTGTTCAGGAGGTGGCAACAAAATACATCCCAAAGAAAGAGAAAACCAAGAAGGCAAAATGGCTGTCTGCTAAGACGCTAGAAGGAGCCCAAGAAAGAAGGAAAGCAAAAGGCAACAGTGATAGGGGGAGATATGCCCAATTAAATGCAAAAGTCCAGAGGTTAGCCAGAAGAGATGAGGAATTATTTTTAAACAAGCAATGCGCAGAAGTGGAAGAAGACGATAGAATAGGAAGGACAAGAGACCGCTTCCAGAAAATTAGAAACATCGGAGGTAAATTCCAGTAAAAATGGTTATGATCAAAAACAAAGATGGCAAGGACCTAACAGAAGAAGAAGAGATCAAGAAAAGGTGGCAAGAATATACAGAAGACCTGTATAGGAAGGATAACAATATCGGGGATAGCTTTGATGGTATGGTCAGTGAGCTAGAGCCAGACATCCTGAAGAGTGAGGTTGAATGGGCCTTAAGAAGCATTTCTAATAACAAGGCAGCAGGAGATGATGGCATCCCAGCTGAACTGTTCAAAATCATGCGAGATGATGTGGTCAAGGTAATGCATGCTATATGCCAGCAAATTTGGAAAACACAAGAATGGCCATCAGATTGGAAAAAAATCAATTTATATCCCCATACCAAAAAAGGGAAACACTAGAGAATGTTCAAACTATCGAACAGTGGCACTCATTTCACATGCCAGTAAGGTAATGCTCAAGATCCTGCAAGGCAGACTTCAGCAATTCATCGAGCGAGAATTGCCAGATGTACAAGCTGGGTTTAGAAAAGGCAGAAGAACTAGGGACCAAATTGCCAATATCCGCTGGATAATGGAAAAGGCCAGGGAGTTTCAGAAAAACATCTATTTCTGTTTTAAAGACTATTCTAAAGCCTTTGACTGTGTGGACCATAACAAATTGTGGCAAGTTCTTAGCGGTATGGGGATACCAAGTCATCTTGTCTGCCTCCTGAAGAATCTGTATAATGATCAAGCATCAACAGTAAGAACAGACCACGGAACAACGGACTGGTTTAAGATTGGGAAAGGAGTACAGCAGGGCTGTATACTCTCACCCTACCTATTCAACTTGTATGCAGAACACATAATGTGACATGCTGGGCTTGAGGAATCCAAGGCTGGAGTTAAAATCGCTGGAAGAAACATTAACAATCTCAGATATGCAGATGATACCACTTTGATGGCTGAAAGCAAAGAGGAACTGAGGAGCTTTATGATGAAGTTGAAAGAAGAAAGTGCAAAAGCTGGCTTGCAGCTAAACCTCAAAAAAACCAAGATTATGGCAACCAGCTTGATTGATAACTGGCAAATAGAGGGAGAAAATGTAGAAGCAGTAAAAGACTTTGTATTTCTAGGTGCAAAGATTACTGCAGGTCCTGACTGCAGTCAGAAAATCAGAAGACGCGTAATCCTTGGGAGAAGAGCAATGACCAATCTCGATAAAATTGTTAAGAGCAGAGACATCACACTGACAACAAAGGTCCGCATAGTTAAAGCAATGGTGTTCCCCGTAGTAACATATGGCTGCGAGAGCTGGACCATAAGGAAGGCTGAGTGAAGGAAGATAGATGCTTTTGAACTGTGGTGTTGGAGGAAAATTCTGAGAGTGCAGTGGATTGCAAGAAGATCAAACCAATCCATCCTCCAGGAAATAAAGCCAGACTGCTCACTTGAGGGAATGATATTAAAGGCCAAAGTGAAATACTTTGGCCACATAATGAGAAGACATGACACCCTGGAGAAGATGCTGATGCTAGGGAGAGTGGAGGGCAAAAGAAAGAGGGGCCGACCAAGGGCAAGATGGATGGATGATATTCTAGAGGTGACGGACTTGTCCCTGGGGGAGCTGGGGGCGTTGACGACCGACAGGAAGCTTTGTCGTGGGCTGCTCCATGAAGTCACGAAGAGTTGGAAGCGACTGAACGAATAAACAACAAAATTATGTCATAATATAAATAATATAAATAACTCATTTGTGTTTATTTAATTAATAAATCTTTACGTCACAACCCAGCAGATTTAATCTCCTGAGGCAGCCAAGTTAACCACTATTATGTTAATCTCATTTCCTTCCAGTTTTTAAACAGACAGCATTAAAATAATTGCAAGGCATTTTTATTGGAATTAATGTTAGGCAAATATATTGATTAGAGGACAAAAAAAAATTGAATAATTATCTGTACAAATTCAGGCTTGTGTTTAATTTTATGCTGTGAGCTCTAGCCCTTGCCCCCTTGACAGTTCTGCTGAGAATGAAAGAACACTGAACTAAGATTGGCAGCTTACAACTAAAAAACAAAATAAGACTTAAAAGCCTTAAAGCTTGGCAGTCTTTGATGTACAGTATACAAAACAATACAAAATGCTGAACCACTATAAAACAATAAACATGGGACAGAGCATATTGGACCTATTGTCCAGTCCACAAAACTTTTTTACCACAAACATTATGTGCTAACTAACGAATTATGAAACTAAGTTTTTAGACCTTTGACGTGTAAAGAGCACACTTCAAATTAGCTTCTGTTTTTCTATTTCATTATCACAGTAGTTATGAATTTATTTTAAAGTTTGTTTTGGTGGCATTTTTAAATTAATTTTATTGTTACAAAATTGCATAAGATGCTAGTATTGCTTTCTCTTATTCACCACTCCATCACTGTGTAGTTTTCCTGGGTTGCTCCTGCTTCCTGATTTGAAGAAGCTGGATGGGACAAATACCCTTGTAATAATCACCTGCCCTTGGACATGTAAGATCTGCACACAGGACACAATAAAAGGCAAGAAAGCCTTAGTGAGTTATCTGAATTATCATGTGGGTTGCGGAAGGTGCTTACTGCTGTGAAATATAATGGGCTTTGGCACACTGGGGTGATTGGTTTACTTGCCTAACCTAATGTTAGGATATCAGCAGCTGTACTTCTTTAGTTAGTAGCAGTGCTGTCAATTACCAAGTGTTGCTCTTGTGGACTAGCTTCAATGCCTTGTTTGAAGGAAGGATCCTTAGAATCTTGGTGTTGAGGAAGGATTCTGCAGATCCTCACTGTAGTCAGCAGGAAAGTGGTCCTTGCCAACATCTAAGGGCTCAGTGTCTCCTTAGGATGAATCATTGAGTAACACTCCAAGCAGATAGAAGATCCAGTGCCATTTTGTGGGTCTAAGTGAACCCTCATGACAGTTGTAAATTAATTCTAGCATATTTAAAGTTTCCTGTTCTCCTTGCAACCACCTACTTCAACCTGATAGTTCTTCTTTTACTGATCTTATATTTACATGATACCATGACTTTTAATTGTATCACAAGATAGAAGATGATAAACACATATTTCCATATGTGTGCAAGCAGACGTGCAGGTGCAGGTGCACACACACACACACACACAGTGTGTGTGTGTGTGTGTGTGTGTGTATCTGTATGTATGTACATGGGGGGGCAGGGAGAATTTCTAATTTCTAGAGCTCTGCACAAAAGGCCTTTCAGAATCCTTCCAATAGATAGAAACAGCCCAGTAAAAGTTTATAATGTATCTCCTTGGAATTTAGTTGAAGTATGAAAAGTCAGGAAGCCTGAAGGTTGTTGAAGAACTGACTAAAAGCCAAGATATCCACATACTGTTGAACCCTTGGTTAACACGACTAACTAAATAGATGCACGGATACCATATTCTATCTATAAACATTTATTTTTAACTTTCTTCTTCTAAAATAATTTCTAAACAAATTATCCTACTTCAATTTAATGAGAATGGTTCCTTCCTTCCTTCCTTCCTTCCTTCCTTCCTTCCTTCCTTCCTTCCTTCCTTCCTTCCTTCCTTCCTTCCTTCCTTCCTTCTTCCCACTTGCCTTCTTTTCATTTTCTTCCTCCATGATTGTTCTTTCCCTAGAGTCCACCAACACTCTAGGAGCACTACAAAGTATAATTGGGCTTGTTTAGACTACAACAGAACAATGTAGGAATACCATTTGTGACTTACATGTAATTCTTCTGTGCAGAAATGAACAGATGGTCTTACATGAGTCAGTCCTGCTATGGATAGCATGAATGTATTACAGTAAATGTTGAGAGAGCTTTCATTCTCCTGCAATAACTGACAGGTCACCAGAAGACAGATTAAAAGCACCTAGGACCATGTTCAGAGGTTTCCAAACCAGTTCAAGCCATCTTTAATTGCTTGTTAACATAAACCATTTATGTTAAACCATTTACAAGGGGATAAATGATTTCCATATCAATTAATGCAAAAGTACTTTGTCCAATTATTTTTAAAAAAGGAGCAGTGGTAAAATATTTTTAAAATTGAGATGAAAAGAAAGGCAGCCATGTGAGGTTAGTAGCTTCTGGCTGACAAGCCTCTTTTGCATTTTAAGCAACTATTGATTTGCTGTACTTACACAGGACAAAAGAAACACTGATTTATTAGTAGCCTAATTCATGATTTAGTCTGGCTGTCTTTTCAATATATGTTTATAATTCAGTGTTTTCTTCTAAGCTTGGCTAGACAATATTTCATTTGAAGATAATAGAGAAGTAGCTTTATGCAAGACTTTATCTATCAGCAATGGTGTCATTATCCTGTGAAGTCAAATATTGGCTCTGGAAATTGTTCCGGTCTACCTATATAGACTCTTCTCATCTAAAAAAAAAAAGGCAGAAGTGAAGGTTTCATATAGCCTGGGGCATCTGTGGCTAACCAATATTGAAAACATGTCAAGACATGATCAGAAATAAGCACAGCGGTCATCAGTCCATGATAGGTAAGATGGTTCTGAGCTGTCCAAAGTGAATCATTCCCCTTCTTAATCAAGTAATGGAATTTCCAGATATGTGGCCCCTATTGCTCTATGGCCAATGAAATCCACATGTAGCTCAACTATCTCATCAAATTTATCCATTCTAGAAATCTCAGCTTGAAAATGGATATATTTAACAGCCAATTATCTACTTCAAAGACCTGAGTAATTCTCATTCTTGGAACAGAATGTTAAGCAAAAAATTCATTCACATTTTATGAACAAATATGCATAATGATGTGTAAGCTAAGAAAGTTGTTATTAAAATGTGTACAAAGTATAAAAGTGAAGATTAAATATGGAAATAAATTCTTTGCATTTTTAATTCACAGACTGATGCAGAAGTTGGATGGAATAAACTTAAAATTGAGGAGTTGATTGTGCTGTAAATGTAGAAATAAATAGGAATAAATATATTCTAATTTGTCTGATGTAATTCTGTATTTGCTCTCCAAAGCTATTTTGTACTGAGTCCATCTATTTGTGTTGATTTTACAGTATCCTTTCACTAGTATGCATGACTTCAGTTATGCATGGGCCTCAAGCATCAAAACAGGAAATCAAATCTAAAGCAAATCTCACTTAAATCCTACTGATTTTAGCTGGTTCTGTTCAGATCTTATAAATAAGTAAATTGATAAATATCTTTATTATGGTATTTGACCAGCCTTGATCTTATAAATATTTCACCTTTTACTAAAGATAAAGCTGTTATTGTGATATAGATAGATAGATAGATAGATAGATAGATAGATAGATATAGATATAAGTGAAAAAGTGTTGTAAAATGTAGATCATTTTTGAAGTGATCCATGGCTTACTACATACTGAGGCCATTCCAAAGCCTATCTCAATACATCTCAATATATTATTAATTTTAATAGAGATGCTAAGGGTAACAAAAAATTATGCTTATTTAGTATTGAAGTCTAGAAAACTTTCAGTGTTTCAATACATTTCCAGTAAGTTCACCTGAAAACTTGAGCTTTTAAAGTATTCTTTATATCATTTTCTAAGTTATCTTCAGAAACATTTGGAAGGCTTGACAGTGAATAAAACATGCCTCATTACTGCTCCCCAACACATTACACTAAGTAGGTTTTATACAAATCACTTGAAGTTTATCTGCTTTCAAATGTCATCATCAAAGTTTTCTTTTGCCTAAACAGTTATTAGGAAATAAAGTGTATTTGAATAGAGCTCCCATCCCACAAATCATAAAAATCAACCATACCGCCCAGTGTCCCTTTTCTAGGGAGATGGGTGGTGATAAATTTGATAGATAGATAGATAGATAGATAGATAGATAGATAGATAGATAGATACACAGGGTACAATGAACCATTTCACAACAGAGAGCATGTAAAAAAGATAAAATGCTGTATGAAACAAATATAAGATGGCTTTTATACTGTCATCCAAAACAAAAATAGCAAGAGTGGTTTACAATTATGTGTATGTGTACCATATATTTATTCTCAATTATTTGAGAAACTATAATACTGGAAATAATCTAATTGATTTGGTTTTTTTTAATGTGCAAAGTTTAGTACTCTAAATCTATGTACCAAATATTATTAAATAACACTACATGCCAGGGCAGTATAGAATTAAAACTGGTTAAGCTACCAGCAGAAAAGGCTTTCACATACCAATTTGCAAATTTGAACCTTCTTATTCTAAACCATCAAAAAGCTATTCAATGTGATCTTCATGGAATCATACAGTATATTGCATTCATACATGGTCCTAAAGCATAATGTAGTTTGATTTGGCTTGGCATGATATATTAATCCAGTCATTGTGTTTTACAAACTATTATTAATTACTTGAGAGCCAGCTTGATATAGTGGTTAAGGCATGAGGCTAGAAACCAGGAGACCATGAGTTCTAGTCCCGCCTTAGACAAAAAGCCAGCTTGGGCCAGTCACTTGCTCTCAGCCCTAGGAAGCAGACAATGACAAACCACTTCTGAAAAAACCTTGCCAAGAAAACTGAAGGGACTTGTTCAGGCAGCTGCCAGGAGTCAACACTGACTCAAAGGTAAGCTGTGGTAGCAATGTGGAAGACCATTTTATTTCAAGGAGTTTAAGTGACATTTTTAAATTTCTCTTTCATATTAAGAAAATTATACAACTTTAGAGTTCATTCTGAGCTATGTTTAACTTGCTTGTTTTTCACTTTTACTTAGAAGTGTGGGGGGGTGAGGTTCAGAGAAGAGAAAACTCCAAGATTGTTTAACCTAGCACTAGCTTATCTGTAGAGCTTCCCAGGCTCTTGAATTATGTCATAAACAGGTGCCCAAACCCTGGGTACCATGTAAACAGGGTCATGAGGTTTTAGGGCCAAACTTTGATAAAAACCTTAGGATTGCCTCTTGAGATTGGAGCTTGGCCACAGACTGGTACCATGTGCTGTGTGCATAATTGGCTTGGGGACTCTCTGCTGTCATTTACTGGAGCTCTCCATAGCTGAAGTGAGATTTCTTATCATCTGGCTTGGTATGCTTTCTTGGTATGCTTTCCTGTTTACTTTGCCTACCACTTTTAAACAGTAAAGCTTAAAGTCTGCTTTCTTACTGGTATGATCATTGGATCTAAAAGAACCAGTTGTCGAGGTATCTAATCATTGCCTGGACATTTGGCAAAACTCAAGCAATCAATTAATCACTTAGCATTACATAACGACCAAGTCATTTTTTTAAAAAAATGATAAAAACTAACTATTGCTTAGCATAGTTTTCTATCTGCATTCATAAATTAAGTGATATGGTGTTCTGTTTATTATGCCATACAGTGATTGCTATTGTCATTGTTTACTGTGATTATTTTAATGTTTTATATTTATTGTGGATATGTTATTGTTTATAGTGTTATATGTACTGCAGACTTTTTAGCCACTGTAAACTGCCTGAATCAAATAAAACTGGTGGCATACAAATTTAATAAATAAATAACATCCTCAGTTTCACTTAGAATTTGCATAGCTTCAATATTTGCACCAAGAAATCTACACCTATAAAAGGAGGACCCTGAAAGTCTTTGAAGGGTCATTGTATTATTATTAATTATATTATTATTATTATTATATAATATATATATATTATATAAAGTTATATAAATTTTATTATATAAAATTAGTGGATAATTTATCATTTGGGTCATTTGGATTTATTCAGAACTAGACTACAGAAATTAAGGACATTACATTAAAATTAAAAAAATAAATATCACAGAGTTTTTGGCATACCTTTTCCTTTATAATAACTAAATCATTATTCATTAGCCCTTTTTTTCTATCTTCTGAAATATAATGCAGAGAATTTTGATCGAATATTGGGTTAACTCACTCGATCCATTATTACAAGAAACATAAAGCTGGGGACATTGTTTAAAGCTGATTTACTACCCCCATCAGAGTATAGCATGATTAGAGGTGTCTCTGTTAAATTGCTCTTAGCATATGCTTCCTAGGGAGGCAAGTGTCTTAGTTCACAGTTGAACCTTTTAAGAGGACAAAAAGAATATCACTGTGGGTTAGGAACATTCCTTTGTATTGTACAACAAGCTTTTTTACATTTTGCTTAAGCACTGATATTCAAGATTTTATTTAATTTAGGTGTAAACTATAAACAAATATATAATTCATGCTATTTATATGGAACATTCTGAAAAGATTTTTGGTAGTGAAATTCAAAATTTTAAAAGAGGTTTAAGCACATTTCGACTTTGAATTACACATTGTGAAGTAACTCTAATCTTGTTATTATTTTTAATGTGATTAGTTTATTTGTCCAGGCTGTTTACTTTCACTAGAGAAGGAAAAGACATTCCAGATGAGCTCTTCATGGAAGAAAAGAAGAGGAATCCTTCAGCATTCAGCCTAGGATGAACTGAGGGATGGAAGACAGGAATTTGCAATTTAGAGTAAGGACACTTATTTTGATTCATTACATAGAAATAACTTGTTATGATTTATCATAAGTTTGAAGCCTTAGCAACTTTTCAGAGGAGGATTAGGTTGATCTGCCTTGGTGACATTAGGGCAAGATAAGCTGATAAATAAATAATGAATCAGGTATTTTTTTGTAGCTTATTTCTTCTACAGAGGTCAGCATACTGGCATTGAGAATGGTAACCACGATTGAAATTACTCAGCTGGCTACAGTCAAAACTGGGGATCCCAGTTCATGTCTTTCTGCTGCAATGTGAGGACATTATGTAGAAAAAAATACTAGGGGAATATATACTTAGTCTTTTTTTTTCTCATTTTCTTCCTGCTGTTTTCCACCAGCTGCTTTAAGTCAGTTGATACAGTACTCATATGTTTGGGAGACCCAAAAGGAAAGTGGTTAACAGAAGAAAACAAAGAAGACCAAGTACCATTTATCTACTCAAATTAACTTCCCCTCCTTTCTCTTCTTTCTCTTTTCTGTTGGAGAACACTTGGGAGCCTGGTAGATTGCTAGCAACCACACATAACAGTAATTCTAGAACCCCATCTTATTAATTCACAACATATGTAGTCCATTCACTCCTATTTCTGTCTTCCTTTTTATAAGTCAGTAAATAAATGTGCTTTATGAAACATGCAAACTTGTGCTTATGATTTATTATACTACAATTTAATATCTCTTTCACTAGAAAGATATTGTGTGCCTGTATTATAATTCATAAACTTGGCACGGGCTTTTTTAAATGCCATATTTTATTTTTACTAATAGTCTCATTCAAGTATTGGAGCTGCATTATTTTCTTCTTCTAAAAGTCTTGGAAATTCCTATTCCCTTTGCTCTTCCTGCCCATAGATATTATATTTGATGCAGCACTTGGTAAAGACTAGGGTGTGTTTATTTGAACATTTCTCCACTAGCCAAAATATGTTTACAACATCTCAAGTTGATACATTCATTTTCTCCTAATGTAAACCAGAACTTATTTGCATTGAATTACTCACTGCATAGAACACTGTATAGAACATTTTTTTTTAAATATGACATTGTACAAATAATCAAAGGAAGCCTTAGGGCTTCAAGAACTAAATTCAACTGAAAAATTTTTTGTGCTAACATCTTCTGTATTCCTTGGCACAATTTTAGGGGATATCCTTAATTGAATTTGCATACTGTGAAATTGACTGTAACCATTGGATACCTTGTTATTATACTTAGAAGGCAGATTTAAGTACAATATCAAAAGGATTGAAAGGAAAAGTTTATTTTAAAAATCTTGTTAGAAAGAGCACATGAATATATTAATGATGAAACATGGAAAACATCTTTCTAATTCCACAATAATGTGGCTTTTGTATTATTATACACAAAGGTTAAATGAATGCTAATGACTGAGCTAGAAAATGTACTCAGAGGAATTGAGGCTTTACTAAATATAATGGAAAGCTATTTCCTAGTATAAATACAACTGCAAATGGCTTGGATTTTAGTCTATTTCAGTGAGTGATGAAGCTTTTCTATTATAATGCACATTAACAATGCATCTATATATAAAGATTAAAATGGTAAACACATTAGTATAAGGATAAGGAATCAATGAGAAGCAACAGAGAGGACTTTACTACATGAGCTATTCAGTGTGACTTTTTGAACCTTACCAAGTTGAGTAAGAAATCAGACCATTAAAATTCCAGACACAAAAGTATCAAAACAAAAGGCAAAAATGATTTAACAGAAGTCTATCTGTGTGAAATTTTCTTAAATAATCATAGTCATTATTATTATAAAAGGAAAAGTAGTATTCTTCATGAAGTTGCTAGAAAGAACAATAGAGTTCTGGTTGAGTTGGCAGGACAGGAGCTTTTAATGTACAAAGAAGAAAAAAGGTGAAACAATAGCTCCACATGAACTATCTCAATATGTAAAGCCATTGTTACTTTGAGGGGGGGAGGTTTGTGGGTGATTAAAAGAAATTTCTGTTTCTAAAGCACATAGGCTGTACCACATTCCATGCAGAAATGGAAGTCACATCACTTTACTTATGTGTGAACAGTTCAAGTCCAATGAAGTTGGAAGCTTATTTCTGAGATGACCAGGAATGCTTCAAGTCAGTGATGGGATTACACGTATGAATAACTGAACATGTGGTTGTTTGGCTTTGTCTTAGCACAATGTGTGGTTCTAGCCACTGTGTTTTGTTAAATATATTGATTTCTTGGAACAATATGTGTCCTAGACAACTTGTGTCTTATTTGACAAAATGTAATTAAAATGCATGGCTTAATGTGAGGTGTGAAGTCTGTGGTAGAGTGTAATGCAGTGTTTAGTATCTCAGCAATATATTAAGGAGAATGATCTTTTCCCTTGAACTTTGGGGGAAATAGATACATACATTTAGATGTTTCTCACATGAACCTTAAATATAGTATGATGTCATAGATAGCCCCACATTTCTCCTGTGGGGAAAAGGAGAGACTAACTCCTGCTACCTGTTAATTTTCTCTCACTCAGTATTACCATAAGTAACATTAAGCTTCTGCTAACAATTCTCTCTATATAGATCTATGTCTAATTGTAACATTGGTAATAAAGGCTAAACCTAGTGAGAATTTTCTATAATATCAAGAGCATACAACAAAATGAAAGGCTTTGGACTCACTTCATCATCTATCTGCTGGATATGGTTTGAAAGCTTCCAGATGAAGTAACTTATTGTTGATGGCTCACATACGGTATTTTAGTATATTTGCATATAACTCTTTACCATGTTTATGCTTAACAGAGGAAAAATATACAGGATTAATGTTACATTTAAATTACTTTTTTATAAAACTAAAGCTTTTTTATGAAGTGTCATGGTCAATTGATTTGGGCTCAGCAGGGCTTTAGATTCAAAGTCAAAATAATACCAGAAGTGAATGGGAATGTGCACATGCAATTCCTTACATGAAATGTGTCTTTTCCTGGGATCATGCTATAGTTGCAAATGGCAGACTTACATATGATGCAAAGAAAAGATGCTACTTGGCTGCCTCTGTACTCTTCAAAGGGAGTTTTCAGATCCAAAGGACTGCACTGCCCTTCAATGGGTAAGTAGTGCCATGTTTCTTCAGCAAGGTTATTAACTGAAACTCTCACTCAGGTGTCTAGTGGAAGAAGACATTCACAAATCAATGTGCAAATCAGATTTCAGCAACTTTCAAGTGCCCTTTCTCCTAGTTTGCAACATCTTTTCAAGACAAATGTAACTTTTTAACCCAAGATACAAAATGAACATATACAATGGCAACTACGTATTTCTCTCTTGTAGAAATGTTATCAAATTATATTAGATGATTATTAATGGTATCTCTAAACATCAGAGAGATAGATTACTGATTAAGATTATGAATGTCTATGCAAAATTTTAAAATATATTTAAGATGACTTACAGGTGAGGCATGGTGAACTGAAGATGTCTCCATGAAAGTGGACCCAATGACTGAAACAAAGACCAAAGAACTGGTGAGTAGACCAGTTCTTCAGAACCTCTCCAGATAAGAAAAGGACAGGAGATCACCCACATGTGCTAAAAATGGCTGCTGCTCGTGAGGAGACTGCAGAAAAGCAGTCTTCCGTGGGTTTGAGTCCAGGAGATGAAGGGATTAGCCATCTTGTCACAATCATGGTAGACCCTTTTAAAGGACACTAAATTCATAAGGACCACTTTCTTAAAGCTATTAGAGAACTTCACAACAACAAGTTTGAAAGTCACCAGGTGAGTTTAGCTTCAACTCTGAACAAAAGAAAAAATAATTACAAGCTTAAGAATTTAAAGAATTTCAAATAAAGAGCAAAAAGCTAAATAAGATTTTATGTAAGAAAGTTACAAATGGATTAAGTGTCCAGTTAAATTTGGAATATTAACTTTTACTATAAGATTTTAGAATTAACTATTAAAAAATAAATAGCTTCCCATTGGAACCAGAGTTATTTTGGCTATCTTGGCTCATAAGAAAGATAAGCAACTTTATGATTTTAGAAATTGGACACTAGGGGAGACTCAAGATTCTAAGTAGAATAAAAAAAAAAAACATAAACCAGCTTTTTGTGTCGGTTAACATGGTTTTACATGTTACAAAATGACACAAAACATCATAACATCGGAAATATTAAAGGAGATCTTTGAAAAATGGAGCCAGAAATCTGTAGCTACATTATCAACAGTGTCAGTAATGTCTAATTCTATGGATAGATTATGTCCAAAAGATGTCAATGTGGGACCGATAGATATGGAATAAATTTTGTCTGACAAGACAGAGGAAGTATTAAAAGTAGAACTACACACAACAGGCCAAGAGAATGATTTGGAAAGGATGCTTTATTGGGTATGCTGGCTGAAATTTTAAAAATTAAAGGGGAAATGTTGTTGTTGTTTATTCGTTTAGTCGCTTCCGACTCTTCGTGACTTCATGGACCAGCCCACGCCAGAGCTTCCTGTCGGTCGTCAACACCCCCAGCTCCCTCAGGGACGATTCCGTCACCTCTAGAATATAATCCATCCACCTTGCCCTTGGTCGGCCCCTCTTCCTTTTGCCTTCCACTCTCCATAGCATCAGCATCTTCTCCAGGGTGTCCTGTCTGCTCATTATGTGGCCAAAGTATTTCAGTTTTGCCTTTAATATCATTCCCTCAAGTGAGCAGTCTGGCTTTATTTCCTGGAGGATGGACTGGTTTGATCTTCTTGCAGTCCAAGGCACTCTCAGAATTTTCCTCCAACACCACAGTTCAAAAGCATCTATCTTCCTTCTCTCAGCCTTCCTTATGGTCCAGCTCTCGCAGCCATATGTTACTACGGGGAACACCATTGCTTTAACTATGCGGACCTTTGTTGTCAGTGTGATGTCTCTGCTCTTAACTATTTTATCGAGATTTGTCATTGCTCTTCTTCCAAGGATTAAGCGTCTTCTGATTTCCTGACTGCAGTCAGCATCTGCAGTAATCTTCGCACCTAGGAATACAAAGTCTTTCACTGCTTCTACATTTTCTCCCTCTATTTGCCAGTTATCAATCAAGCTGGTTGCCATAATCTTGGTTTTTTTGAGGTTTAGCTGCAAACCAGCTTTTGCACTTTCTTCTTTCACCTTCATCATAAGGCTCCTCAGTTCCTCTTCGCTTTCAGCCATCAAAGTGGTATCATCTGCATATTTGAGATTGTTAATGTTTCTTCCAGAGATTTTAACTCCAGCCTTGGATTCCTCAAGGCCAGCTTGTCGCATGATGTGTTCTGCATACAAGTTGAATAGGTAGGGTGAGAGGATACAGCCCTGCCGTACTCCTTTCCCAATCTTAAACCAGTCTGTTGTTCCGTGGTCTGTTCTTACTGTTGCTACTTGGTCGTTATACAGATTCTTCAGGAGGCATACAAGATGACTTGGTATCCCCATACCACTAAGAACTTGCCACAATTTGTTATGGTCCACACAGTCAAAGGCTTTAGAATAGTCAATAAAACAGAAATAGATGTTTTTCTGAAACTCCCTGGCTTTTTCCATTATCCAGCGGATATTGGCAATTTGGTCTCTAGTTCCTCTGCCTTTTCTAAACCCAGCTTGTACATCTGGCAATTCTCGCTCCATGAACTGCTGAAGTCTACCTTGCAGGATCTTGAGCATTACCTTACTGGCATGTGAAATGAGTGCCACTGTTCGATAGTTTGAACATTCTTTAGTGTTTCCCTTTTTTGGTATGGGGATATAAGTTGATTTTTTCCAGTCTGATGGCCATTCTTGTGTTTTCCAAATTTGCTGGCATATAGCATGCATTACCTTGACAGCATCATCTTGCAAGATTTTGAACAGTTCAGCTGGGATGCCGTCGTCTCCTGTTGCCTTGTTATTAGCAATGCTTCTTAAGGCCCATTCAACCTCACTCTTCAGGATGTCTGGCTCTAGCTCACTGACCACACCGTCAAAGCTATCCCCAATATTGTTATCCTTCCTATACAGGTCTTCTGTATATTCTTGCCACCTTTTCTTGATCTCTTCTTCTTCTGTTAGGTCCTTGCCATCTTTGTTTTTGATCATACCCATTTTTGCCTGGAATTTACCTCCAATGTTTCTAATTTTCTGGAAGAGGTCTCTTGTCCTTCCTATTCTATTGTGTTCTTCCACTTCCGCGCATTGCTTGTTTAAAAATAATTCCTTATCTCTTCTGGCTAACCTCTGGAATTTTGCATTTAATTGGGCATATCTCCCCCTATCACTGTTGCCTTTTGCTTTCCTTCTTTCTTGGGCTACTTCTAGTGTCTCAGCAGACAGCCATTTTGCCTTCTTGGTTTTCTCTTTCTTTGGGATGTATTTTGTTGCTGCCTCCTGAACAATGCTGCCAACTTCTGTCCAGAGTTCTTCCGGGACCCTATCTACTAGGTCCAGTCCCTTAAATCTATTCTTCACCTCCACTGCATATTCCTTAGGAATCTTAGTGAGCTCATATCTAGCTGATCTGTGGGTCTTCCCTAATCTCTTTAGTCTGATCCTAAATTGTGCAAGAAGAAGTTCGTGATCTGAACTACAGTCAGCTCCAGGCCTTGTTTTTACCGACTGTACAGATGTCCGCCACCTTTGGCTGCAAAGGATGTAGTCAATCTGATTTCGGTGTTGTCCATCTGGTGAAGTCCATGTATAAAGCCGTCTCTTAGGTTGCTGGAAGAGGGTGTTTGTTATGCACATTGAGTTGTCTTGGCAAAATTCTATCAACCTGTGTCCTGCTTTGTTTGGTTCTCCCAGGCCATGCTTACCTGTAATTCCAGGTGTCATTTGACTGCCCACCTTAGCATTCCAGTCTCCTGTGATGAAAATAACATCTCTTTTAGGCGTGTTGTCCAGTAGGTGCTGCAGATCCTCATAGAACTGCTCTACTTCAGCTTCTTCAGCATTTGTGGTTGGGGAGTATATTTGGATCACTGTGATGTTAGATGGCTTGCCCTGAATTCGAATTGAGATCATTCTGTCATTTTTGGGGTTGTATCCAAGCACTGCTTTCGCCACTTTACTATTAATTATGAGGGCTACTCCATTTCTTCTGTGGTCCTCTTGTCCACAGTAGTAGATCTGGTGGTCATTTGATGTGAAGTGGCCCATTCCAGTCCATTTCAGTTCACTGACGCCCAGAATGTCTATCTTTAATCTTGACATCTCACCAATAACCACATCCAATTTGCCCTGGCTCATAGATCTTACATTCCAGGTTCCAATGGTGTGTTGATCCTTAGAACATCGGATTCGCCGTTCACCACCAGCACCGTCGGCCGCTAGCCGTCCTTTCGGCTTTGAGCTAGCTGCGTCATCACGTCTGGGGCTAGTTGAGCTCATCCTCTGTTCCTCCCCAGTAGCATTTTGACCATCTTCCGACCTGGGGGTCTCACCTTCCGATGGTATACCGACATATCTCTGGTTGTACTGATCCATTTAGTTTTCACGGCAAGAATACTGGGGTGGGTTGCCATTACCTTCCCCAGGGATCGCATTTAGTCTGACCTCTCTGTCATGACCTTCCCGTCTTGGGTGGCCCTTCACGGTTTAGCTCATGGCATCATTGAGGTGCTCAAGCTCCAGCACCACGACAAGGTAACGATCCTTTGCTGAAGAAAGGGGAAATACAAATGACAAACCAAGAGAATGATCTGGAAAATGTTTTCTTACTGAATCAACAAAAGAGGCTTATTAAGCACTTGAAGAAAACTGTGCTGGGATGAAGAAGAATTGAAAAGAAATTGGATTTCTCTCCAGGGGGAGATGGGCGGTGATAGAAATGTGAATCATAAATAAATAAATAAATAAATAAATAAATAAATAAATAAATAAATAAATAAATAAATAAATTGCTATGGCAATATTTGAATGAACTAAAATTCAGGACTGTTAGAAGTAACAGGAAAGAATATTAACTTGGTTTATTTGATCAAGGTTAAAATAAGACATTTTTTTGCAAAGTTCTGGGAACACTTTACAGACTTTGCTGACACCAGGATTGAAAAGTTGATATTTTATGGATTTGCTTATAGATAAGGGATAGGACATGGGATGAAGAGATATCTGTTTGTAACCTTATATGGGGTGAAGAGTTATTAAATTTGTGTATACTTGTTGTAATGAAGGTTGGAAGTCACTTCTTTTTATATTTCTTTTCTTTGTCTTTATCATATTCTTTCTTTTCTCTCTTTTTATTTTTTATTGTACTTTTTTATTTTTTACTATTATTTTTTTTCATTAAGTTTAGTTTGTATAAGTTTTTACTGTTGTAATCAAAATCCTTAATTAAAAAGTATATACAAAAATAAAAATAAAACTATATCTAAGATGCCTCAGCAAAGGATCGTTACCTTGTCATGGTGCTGGAGCTTGAGCACCTCAATGATGCCATGAGCTAAACTGTGAAGGGCCACCCAAAACGGGAAGGTCATGACAGAGAGGTTAGACTAAATGCAATCCCTGGGGAAGGTAATGGCAACCCAGTATTCTTGCCGTGAAAACTAAATGGATCAGTACAGCCAGAGATATGTCGGTATACCATCGGAAGATGAGACCCCCAGGTCGGAAGATGGTCAAAATGCTACTGGGGAGGAACAGAGGATGAGTTCAACTAGGCCCAGACATGATGATGCAACTAGCTCAAAGCCGAAAGGACGGCTAGCGGCCGACGGTGCTGGTGATGAACGGCGAATCCGATGTCCTAAAGATCAACACGCCATTGCAACCTGGAATGTAAGATCTATGAGCCAGGGCAAATTGGATGTGGTTATTGGTGAGATGTCAAGATTAAAGATAGACAATTTGGGCATCAGTGAACAGAAATGGACTGGAATGGGCCACTTCACATCAAATGACCACCACATCTACTACTGTGGACAAGAGGACCACAGAAGAAATGGAGTAGCCTTCATAATTAATAGTAAAGTGGCTAAAGCAGTGCTTGGATACAATCCAAAAACGACAGAATGATCTCAATTTGAATTCAGGGCAAGCCATCTAACATCACAGTGATCCAAATATACGCCCCAACCACAAATGCTGAAGAAGCAGAAGTAGAGCAGTTCTATGAGGATCTGCAGCACCTACTGGACAACACGCCTAAAAGAGATGTTATTTTCAACACGGGAGACTGGAATGCTAAGGTGGGCAGTCAAATGACACCTGGAATTATAGGTAAGCATGCCCTGGGAGAACAAAATGAAGCAGGACACAGGCTGATAGAATTTTGCCAAGACAACTCACTCTGCATAACAAACACTTTCTTCCAACAACCTAAGAGACAGCTTTATACATGGACTTCACCAGATGGACAACACCGAAATCAGATTGACTCCACCCTTTGCAGCCAAAGGTGGTGGACATCTATACAGTCAGTAAAAACAAGACCTGGAGCTGACTGTAGTTCAGATCATGAACTTCATATTGCACAATTTAGGATCAGACTCAAGAGATTAGGGAAGACCCACAGATCAGCTAGATATGAGCTCACTAATATTCCTAAGGAATATGCAGTGGAGGTAAAGAGTAGATTTAAGGGACCAGATTTAGTAGATAGGATCCCGGAAGAACTATGGACAGAAGTTTGCAACATTGTTCAGGAGGCGGCAACAGAATACATCCCAAAGAAAGAGAAAACCAAGAAGGCAAAATGGCTGTCTGCTGAGACACTAGAAGGAGCCCAAGAAAGAAGGAAAGCAAAAGGCAACAGTGATAGGGGGAGATATGCCCAATTAAATGCAACATTCCAGAGGTTAGCCAGAAGAGATAAGGAATTATTTTTAAACAAGCAATGCACAGAAGTGGAAGAAGACAATAGAATAGGAAGGACAAGAGACCGCTTCCAGAAACTTAGAAACATTGGAGGTAAATTCCAGGCCAAAATGGGTATGATCAAAAACAAAGCCAGCAAGGACCTAACAGAAGAAGAAGAGATCAAGAAAATGTGGCAAGAATATACAGAAGACCTGTATAAGAAGGATAACAATATGAGAGATAGCTTTGACGGTGTGGTCAGTGAGCTAGTGCCAGATATCCTGAAGGGTGAGTTTGAGTGGGCCTTAAGAAGCATTGCTAATAGCAAGGCAGCAGGAGATGACGGCATCCCAGCTGAACTGTTCAAAATCTTGCAAGATGATGCTGTCAAGGTAATGCATGCTATATGCCAGCAAATTTGGAAAACACAAGAATGGCCATCAGATTGGAAAAAATCAACTTATATCCCCATACCAAAAAAGGGAAACACTAAAGAATGTTCAAACTATCGAAGAGTGGCACTCATTTCACATGCCAGTAAGGTAATGCTCAAGATCCTGCAAGGTAGACTTCAGCAATTCATGGAGCGAGAATTGCCAGATGTACAAGCTGGGTTTAGAAAAGGCAGAGGAACTCGGGACCAAATTGCCAATATCCGCTGGATAATGGAAAAAGCCAGGGAGTTTCAGAAAAACACCTATTTCTGTTTTATTGACTATTCTAAAGCCTTTGACTGTGTGGACCATAACAAATTGTGGCAAGTTCTTAGTGGTATGGGGATACCAAGTCATCTTGTATGCCTCCTGAAGAATCTGTATAATGACCAAGTAGCAACAGTAAGAACAGACCACGGAACAACGGACTGGTTTAAGATTGGGAAAGGAGTATGGCAGGGCTTTATACTCTCACCCTACCTATTCAACTTGTATTCAGAACACATCATGCGACAAGCTGGGCTTGAAGAATCCAAGGCTGGAGTTAAAATTGCTGGAAGAAACATTAACAATCTCAAATATGCAGATGATATCACTTTGATGGCTGAAAGTGAAGAGGAACTGAGGAGCCTTATGATGAAGGTGAAAGAAGAAAGTGGAAAAGCTGGCTTGCAGCTAAACCTCAAAAAAACCAAGATTATGGCAACCAGCTTGATTGATAACTGGCAAATAGAGGGAGAAAATGTAGAAGCAGTGAAAGACTTTGTATTTCTAGGTGCAAAGATTACTGCAGATCCTGACTGCAGTCAGGAAATCAGAAGACACTTAATCCTTGGGAGAAGACCAATAACAAACCTCGATAAAATAGTTAAGAGCAGAGACATCACACTGACAACAAAGGTCCGCATAGTTAAAGCAATGGTGTTCCCTGTAGCGACATATGGCTGCAAGAGCTGGACCATAAGGAAGGCTGAGAGAACAAAGATTGATGCTTTTGAACTTGGAGGAAAATTCTGAGAGTGCCTTGGACTGCAAGAAGATCAAACCAGTCCATCCTCCAGGAAATAAAGCCACTTGAGGGAATGATATGAAAGGCAAAACTGAAATACTTTGGCCACATAATGAGAAGACAGGACACCCTGGAGAAGATCCTGATGCTAGGGAGAGTGGAAGGCAGAAGGAAGAGGGGCCGATCAAGGGCAAGATTGATGGATGAGTTTCTAGAGGTGACGGACTCGTCTCTGTGGGAGCTGGGGGTGTTGTCGACCGACAGGAAGCTCTGGCGTGGGCTGGTCCATGAAGTCACGAAGAGTCGGAAGTGACTAAATGAATAAACAACAAAATATCTAAGATGAGGGAATAGAACATGCTAATGATTAAACTAGCAGAAAATAGTTTATTATGATCCATCACAAGGAAAACATCCATTCTTCCACATGAAATGTTTATATTTTTAAAAATCATAGGCTAGATGGTGATGATCTTGTTGGGGTTTTGTGTGGTAGAATTTCCTGATATTGTAAACAATCTGACTTGGAGGCTAAAGGAAGAAAGAGGAAAGAATATGTTGTCATATTTCTTATATTTCTGTATAGATCTTAGGAATAAATCTGATGACTCCGAAGATGTTGTTTCAAAAACCTTTCAATAAATACAGATAAATACCACATATTCAATGTGAAAAAAAGTATAGATGCCTAGAAATATGGGAAAAGATAAGGCCATTAAGAAAGATGTACAAGCAGAACTGCTTTTTATTTACTATAATCTAACATTGACATTTTGGACTGTGTAATTGTTGTAGTATATTGAAGTATATCTCCCCAAACTTTCCATATAAGAAAAACTCTAGAGTGGAAGGAAAAGTTTTGTTACTTAAATATCTAGAATCTCTTCAGAATAGTTTACTCAGGGTGCTTAAGGGGAGGAATGTTGAAATATTGCAGGAACAGTAGAGTTCATGCTATTTTCTATTCTTATTTCTAAGAAGGATGGAGTTTTAATGGAATTTTAGAGAATGCAGCATTGCCTGTTTGCTTGGAAATTCTGGTTGTTCATGCCTTTAGATTTATCATCCATCTCTGTCCTGTGGTGTCAGCTTGATGTCAAATCTCCAGAAAATATTTTCAGATTATATATTCAAGAACACTTGTAGAACAGTCTTACCAGACCTGACAAAATCTCTAACCTATTCAATAACCTATCAACAGCAGATTATCCTGTTTTATGAATCTGACCTTCTCTGGAACTGAAAATTGTTTTGGACAATATAAGAAATGTATGTTCCATCTGCCTAGGAGAAATTGTCCTTTTATATTTCTACTTTTCCAGAAGCAGTAATTGGATTGAAATGCTTAGTCTGGTATAATGATGAGTAATAGTTTTAGGTCTATGCAAAACAATGTAAATTCATTTTGATGGTGCTATTTGGATTTACTTTTCAGAAATTAGGAGGCCATCCACTTTGTCTCAGTTTTTTCTCTCAGCATTGGCTTATGAGCATTTATTTATTTGTTTTTTTGTTTGTTTGTTGCATTTATATCCCATAAACGTAAGAATAAAACCAAGGCAGTTAAAAATGAAGACAAATTTAGAATTAGGATTGTTAAAATCAAAACTCAGTTCAATTGAAAGCTTGATAAACAGATTTTTTTTTTGAAAAAACTATTTTCTTAAATACTTGAAGAGTTGGGGCCAAATAGTCCTTCTTGTGCAGTACATTCCATAGCCTGGACACCATACTGGAGAAGGCCTTTTTCTGTGAACTAGATGGGCAAATATTTGGTAGTAGGAGCTCTTTTAAAGGGCCTGTCTACTTGATTTTAGAAACTGGGCAGGTTCAGTCAAAACTAGGTATCATGTAGAGTGATTAGAAACTATTGCCACTCTGCATTCCCAAACAGATTCCAGAGGTTGTATAAGCAAATTTATTTCAGAAAATTAGGAAGCCATACATCTCAGACAATCATGGCCTAATCTATTTAGGACTTTACAGTTCAACATTAGCACCTTAAATAATGCTTGGCAGGCAAGAGAGAGCAAAAGTGGACTTTCACTATGGGACTCATATGCTCCATGTACCTATTCTGACTTTCTACCAGCCAGAAGCCTAGCTACCTCATTTTGCACCAAGTGCCATTTTTGGACATTTTTCAAAGGCTGCTCATTTAAAACAAGGTGCAATAGTTAAGACGAGATGTAACCAAGATGTGGATAACACCAGTTTAGAAGACTTTTAGGATATGATGAGGGATTCTAGGCTGGGTGCAGTGTTTGCTACAGCATTGAAATACTTTTAACAGCACTATGAGAGAAGTCTTATCTCACTCTTCTGCTTTAATGCACAGCAAATAAAGCTTCTCTCAAGCTTCTCTTGTAGTGTGATATCTGCAAGAGAAGCCTAAGAAGATCTTAGAATCAGACAGAAGCAAAGAAACATGGTCACTTCACTCTTTTAAGCTGTAGGTTATGATATCTATCTATCTTTATCCATCCATCCATCCATCCATCTCTATCATTATCTATATCTGTCGTCATGCTGGCCACATGACCCGGAAGTGTCTATGACAACGCCGGCTCCATGGCTTAGAAACGGAGATGAGCACCGCCCCCTAGAGTCGGATTCGACTGGACTTTACGTCAAGGGAAACCTTTACCTTTACTATCATTATCATCTGTCTGTCTGTCTATCTATCATTATCTATCTCTATCATCTCTGTCTGTCTGTCTGTCTGTCCGTCCGTCCGTCCGTCCATCCATCCATCCATCCATCCATCCATCCATCCATCTATCTATCTATCTATCTATCTATCTATCTATCTATCTATCTATCTATCTATCATCATTTAGCCAGCCAGCCAGCCAACCAGCCAGCCAGCCAGCCAGTTAGCCACATACACACACATACAATTGAAATGCAACTTACCATTTATTTAGAAACAGTTTTTCCAAATATATACTAAATTTGTACATAACTTTCAAAATTGTACAATGTTTTGTATATATCTTTCCCAGCCTAGTATTATTTTTAGCAGACCTCTTTTGCAAAGAACAATAGTCACTGGCAGATTTTGTTTGCTGCTGCTGTTAATGCTCCAACAGAATTCTCTGTGATGGTTCTAGATCAACTTGCAAGGGAACTAAACATATTTCAGAATATACTGTACATAGATCTAGATTAAATGAGAAGAGATTCTATAAGTTTAAATGCAGCATTCTGTTTGATAAATAGGCATACAGGCAAAACTTTTGATTTCTGTGTAGCTGATAAGAGGGTTTCTATTTCTTGAAAAATTCTAACATTGGTATTGTTGACTACTTAGGAAAGAGTTAGATCCAAGATTAATTAAGCATTGAAATTAGTGGTATTTTTCCTGGCTGCAGGAAAAGCAATGCTTATCTGTTTTAAGGTTGTAATAACTCAACTTGAAGTCATGAATTCAATCAAGGCTTGCTGATTACATTGTATATTGATTAAGGTGGGTCCATTCAAAGCATTCTAGAGTTTGGATACAATTCATAGAACATAAGCTTAAAGATATATAATGGAATCTCTTTGGTCCAGACTCATATAAAGGCACTGGATTAATATTATTTGAATTATTATTAACTTTATTATGTCTAGTAAACATCACTGCCATTAGGAACATTTATACATAGACATAATATCATCGTTTTAGTTTATCTGGGCCCTGAATTGTAAAATACCTTATCTTATGATCAAACTACTAGGCCGTAAACCTGATTCTTTACCTTTTTGTCATCTTGAGTTCATTATCATCACCTATCAGGGTCATGCAGACATTCTCTTGAAGGTCACTGGCTGTCTGGTCAAAGAAGGCAGCAGATTTTATCTACAGTCATTTTCTTCCCTTATACATTCAAAAAACTTAAAACAAGTGTCAGCACTAGACCATTCACACAATAACAGGAGTCTGGATTCCTTTAACTGTTTAATAAAGCGAAATGACTAGCACAGAAGCAAAGCTGTGAATGGAGAATTCCCGCTAAAACATACATTTAAAACTACATTCCCTTGTCTACCTTCCTTTCCCACGAAAGTATGTCACCCCCCCCTCCCATCCAGGTGGTATTCCTGGTGTATTTCTAACCACTGGCCTTGATGTGACCCATCATTAATCTGTAGCCATAATAATGCAATTCACACTCCAACTTCACACCCCCTCCCATCCGGCGACAGAGAATCTAAAGCATTGATAAGGAAGTGATGGAAGATGCTCCGATAAGGGGTGCTGTGAACCCTTTGATCGGAGGAATCTGACAACAAGCTTTATTCACAGCACTTTTTATCCTGGCAATATGATCTCTGTATGTCATCTTGTGTTGCAGTGAAATCTGTGGCCTTTTCCAGCTGACCACTTATTATTCTTTGAGATGAATTTCGAGTGTATGCATGTCAGTGCCAAAGCACAGACTAAAAAGGTGTATTAAATTTTCAAAAAGCAATTATTTTAGGTGAGTCTGCAATCCCAGGGACTCTTGTAGTTCCAAAGCCCAAAGTGTGGTATCCAGAGCTCCTGCAGAAACTGCTGCTGAATTTTAAGTTTTAATGTGAAAAAAGAGGTACTTAATTCAATGCATAAGAAGTAAGCATTTTAGTTTTACTTTATGTATACTTAATTAATGTACTTCATGTCCTGGCCCTATCTACTTATTTTTCTGGTCCCATCTACTTTTTGGGCCTTGCTACCTCAATGAAAGAGAAAGTAGATCCCTTAGCCTGGGGAAAAAAAGTTCTGCACTGTTGTTTTAGGTTATTAAATATACAGATGTATATTTATAAACTCTGATATTTTATAAACTCTGATATTTTATTCTAAGCAGTAGCAATGGGAAATAGGTATACAATGGTAAATCATGCTGCTATAATGGTTCAATGATTATATTCATAATCATTTCAAGTATGTATATTTCAGTGTATGGGCAAATTTTATTCATAGCCTATTCTATAAAGTGAGATACACTGTACTCCTTATATAATAAAGGAGAATTCCTTCCTTACTGCCTTCCATTTACATCACGTTACATTACATTGCATTACACTGGACCATTTTACCTATATTGTCTGTTATAGTATAGGACAAACCTCTGTCAGAGTCTAAATATTTTGAGTAGTTTTTGAAGAAAACGGTGATCCACTATTTGTGAGGACATTTAGTGGTAGTCCTTACTGTTTCCAGAAAAAGAGTAGACCAGTCACAGAATCACTTTTTATTTGTGCCTACCTTGGCATATTTAAAGTAGACATCCATGTATGATAAACCATATTTAAGGTAGGATAGCAAAGCAGAAATGATTGGAATTTACTCTTAAAAAATGATGCTGAATGCTATTTTCAAGGCGTGAAAGTAATGATTTTTGGGGGGCAAATATATATAAATATATATATTCCTTCTCACTCCTATGGGTGGTATGTGTCTTCTTCAATCTCAGGTCCTCTACCAGAGACCTGGGAGTTTGAGGGTTCTGCGCAGTATCTTAGCTGTTCCTAGCACTGCACTCTTCTGAACAGAGAGGTCTGATGTTATTCCTAGGATCTGCTGGAGCCACTCTCCCAGCTTGGGGGTCACAGCCCCAAGTGCCCCTACCACCGCTGGGACCACTTTGGCCTTTGCTTTCTACATCCTCTCTAGTTCTTCCTTCAGGACCTGGTACTTCTCCAGCTTCTCATACTCCTCCTTCCTGATGTTGCTGTCACTTGGCACCTCTACATATATCACCACTGCTGTCTTCTGGTCATTGTCTACTACCTCAATGTCTGGTTGATTGGCCAGTACCTGCCTGTCTTTATGGATCTGGAAGTCCCACTGGATCTTAGCACTGTTATTCTTCATGACCTTCCGTGGAATCTCCCATCTAGTCTAGCCTATACACTGTGCAGATGTTCCTGTACACATTGCCAGCTACTTGGTTGTGCCATTCAGTGTATGCTGTTCTTGCCTGCTTACCACTATGTGTTGGATTGTCTCTGAGTCCTCTCTGCACAGTCTACCTCAGGTCCTGTCAATTGTGATAGACCCCTACTTCTATGGATCTGGTGCTTAGTTCATTTACTCTTAGCATACAGCTTGATGTCATCCATGTAAAGGAATGGGCTGATAGTAGTTCTACTCTCGAACTTTTTGCACTTCTATGATCAGTGCCTCAGTGTTGTCTTTTAGTACAGCCCTTTCCAGCCACTAGTAGGATCTCCCAAGATCAGCCAGCTCAGCTATCTGTCGATGGTACATCCCATGCAGGGTCTTGTCTTGCCATGACGCTTTCTCTGTTTGATCTTCCTACCATGTTTTCAGCTGCCTCAGGCATTCTCTCAGCAGCTCATCTTTAAGTGCCATCTTATTGATGTACTCCTGGATGCTCTGGGTTTCATCCAGGACAGTGGCTTTGACACTCACCAGACACTGCCCACCCTCTTTTTGGCTGGTGTACAGTCTATGGGTGTTGGACATGGAATGGAAACCTCTGTACATTGTGAGTTGCTTCTGGGTCTTCACATTGGCAGCCTTCATGTCCTCCTTTGCCAGCTCACTATACCAGCAGGTATCTGATGACTGGCAAGGTGTACATGTTGACAGCCTGGATCTTATTCTTCCCATTGAGCTGGCTCTTTAGGACCTGTCTTATCCTTTGGTGGTACTTGAATGTTCCTGTCTTCCTTGACTCTTCATTGTGGTTCCCATGTGACTGTGGGATACCAAGGTACTTGTAGCTGGTCTATATGTCTGCTATGTGGCCCTCTGGTAGTCCCTCCCTATCAGTCTTGACTACCTTCCCTCTCTTTATTACCATCGGGCCATACTTGTCCAGTCTGACTGACATCCAAGTGTCCTTACTGTAGATCTGTGCCAGGTACATCAGTGAGTTGATGTCTCATTCACTCTTAGCATACAGGTTGATGCCATCTGTGTAAAGGAGGTTGCTGATGGTAGTTCCATTATTGAACTTTTATAGATATATAAATGAAAGAGGCTATCAAATATGTGAAGCTGAATCTTTGATAGATGCTGGAAAGTTTTTAAAAAAGCATGTCTATGAATTAAAAAAATTAAATGTATGTCAAAATGTATGAATTGGTGTCATCTAGAGTGCTCTGCACATTTATGTTAGCATGAATTCATAGGTGATAGTAGCATAGGGACGGATGAGTATCTGCTTAGAAAATAATCTATTTGTTTTGTCTGTAATATTGAAACATATGTCTATGCATAAAAATAGTTAAGCAACAAAATCTAAAAAAATGATTGTTTATTAAGAAATTTTGACAGAATTAGTAAATATAGGAAGAAAGGAGCTCATAAATATGAGATAGATCATTATCTGGCAGGATCAAGAGTGGATCCTGAAAAAAAAATAGATCTGTAAGGAAAGGAAAAGAAAGTATAAGTCTTTTGTTTCTGCAAAACAAAAACAAAATCAAACCACACACATACAAAAACCTTAAAATATATATTGATCCTTAAATAATTAATAGAAAAAGGATATAAGGAAATATAATATGGAAGATGCTTGGAATAAGAACAATTATGTTTCAGAATGCCAGAGAAGTGTGTGGAGTTACACTAATTGCATGGCTGGCTTTTGGCTAAGGCCAAATAAGCACTGACCAGGACACCAAAGCTTTGGGGGTTCCAACACTGCCCATTCTTCTGAATAGTTCTAAAAATGCAAATCTTTTCGTCTGCAGGAGGTGGTACCATCACTGTATGGCCTAGAGATACCATATACCCTTAAGCCACCACTGTATGTTTGAAAAAGAATATTTGGGGAAATAACAAGGTGAAAAAGGTTAGGAATGAAAAGAAATGCATAAAATTGCTGCAAAAACATATTGTATAAAGTGTATTGCATAACAAAGAAATAAGAGTCCTTGGGAGAAATCCTAATGCTTTAAGAACTGAAGGCAACAGAAAAAGAAACAGACTGTCACTGATACCATGTGCATAAGCTTGTAAGGGCTCAGTAAAAGAGTTAATGACAGGCAATTCTGGTGATTTGATTCAACAGATTCACAGAATTCATGATTCTGTCAGGTCATGAAGAGTTAGAAATATTTAACTGAACAAAAAATATTGAGACAAAAAGAACAGTTAAATAATGTAGAAAAATAATGTAGTTAAAGACATCAAGAAATGGTCAAGGTTGAAAGAAACAGAGAAGATGCAGAAAATTTCTGATAGAAATAAAAGAAAACTATTTTGGAATTTGCGTGGAAAGGATTAAATAAAGAACAGAATAATGATTAGAATTGAAAATAAATGTGAGCACGTGAAATGGTGGAAGGATTATTTGAAGTATTTTTATGTCAGAATGGAACTGAAATGAGTGCCATAGATGTTAGTGCTGAAAAAGGTTTTATGAATAACTAAATAAAAATACTGAGAACAAGGAATCCATAAATGCTGTGAGCATATTGAAAAAATGGTGACCCTGTAGGTATAGATGGTATAACTGGAGAAATTTTAAAATAGAAATGTGGCTTACTTGTCAACTGTGTGTTCAATTTATTTAATGTTTGTGGAAACAGCATTTGAGCCTGAGGATATGAAGAATGCAGTTATTGTTCAGTTATATAAAGGAAAAGGAAACAATAGTGAATGCAAAAGCTACGGGGGAATTTGGTAGTTAACGATATCTGGAAGATGTTTGGCAGAAACTGTGACAATGAACAACATTTGGAAAATGAGGTGTGGGTTTTCTGATGAAGCTTTTGCTGTTTTACGGGTCATCTAAAAAGTACAAAAAGAAAGTGTATGTACATTTCTTTATTTAGAGAAATGATATAATAAAGTGAATAGGCTTGAATTATGGAATCACTGATTGCTGAAAAATAAGAGCATGATGGAAGTAAAACATGTATTAGAATTATGGTTTTATACTGAACAGAAAAATAAAGCAAAGAGGTAATGTTACATTTTTTTGTTTAATGTATGTGGACAAATATACAAAAAATGCTTGTGGTGGGTTGGCTGAGTATGTAAAAGTATGTGTACTTTTGTATGCAGCTGGTTGCTGGTGTGTTGCTGGTTGAGAACACAAATGACCTGCAATGAACATTGTATTGTATGATGAAACTGGGAATAAGAATCTAAAAATTAATGTATCAAGAACAAAGTACTTTTTGAGAGGGTAAATGGAATGAATGATTGCAAGTTATGGAATAATCATCCATAATCAATTAACATGTAATGACATCTTCAAAACTTTTGAAAATTATAAAAGTAATATGATTTAACAAAAACAGCTGAATGTCTATATATACAGTTAATACTATCTGATCATGATGCTTTAACAGCTCCTGAATTTCCAGAAATCTGAAGTACACTGGAAAAAGTTTTTACAGAGGCAAAATTCAATATCATAAAAAAATCTAAAAATAAACTTAGATAATATAAAATAACTCCATGTTTTGGATATATTGGACACATCAACAGATGTTTAAAACAAGATGGACAATCATACTTCTTACTGATTAGAGATGATGATGATGATGATGATGAACCAGATTCTTACATATAAATTAAGATTTAAGGATGTAAATGTGTTGTTACATGATATTCCAAACATTTAAATGTGTTTGTTTATTAATAGGTTTGGATATATCAAGCCTGAATTTTGCACCAAAAAAAAAAAAGTGACTGTGTTCCTGGAAGGACATATGTCCACCAGATTATAAAGGTTGGCTCAATCAAATTTATCAGTCCTTCACCTTTGAACTATCGTTGTATCACTGGAAATGCAAGATCAGACATTTGATCTGTAAATTTGTATAGTCATAATATGATGCTATTACTTCAGTATCATAAAAATATTGATTTTTTCATGATTATAGTGTTTTTTCTTTTTCTTTTTTCTTTCTTTTTTCTCTATAATTGCTTTTCTTTTTGTTTTCAATGTTTAAATTGGATTTAGTTTAATATTTATGTATAAAAATTATAAGTTCTTAACTGTTGTAATTTGCACAATTATTTCCACTACTTGTATTAATTCTAAAAAAAAAAAAGCAAGAATCACAAATAGTGAAAAACTACAGCATGTAGATGAATTTATGTACCTTGGTAAAATGTATGGAGAAATCTTAAGACATGTAACTGCTGTGTAGTGAGGAAGCATGTGGTCTGTTTCAAGGAACACATATTTGTTGAAAGAAGCAAAAATAGTTGTGCATAACAACATGCTTCTGACAAGTTTTTTATATGGGTATGTCAGAGTTGGGTATGTCAGAAGAAACACAAACATACGCTTTCTGCACTCAGAATGGGTAACTTAAGAAGTTTGTGTGATAAAACAAGAAGTGATTAAGCTCAAGAATAAATGGGTGCTGAATGAATGTAGATTGAATACAAAAGTGACTGGCATATGAAAGAAATACATTGAGGTGGTTTGGTGAAATGGAGAGAATGAATTAGGATTGAATTGCAAAACAAATATTTGAAGGAAGAATGATTTTCAGAAAAAGACATGAGAAGGTTAAATAACTAAAGGCACTGTACGAAGCAGTGTATCTTTGTGGTGGAAGCAAAGATAGCTTGCAAGGGTAGAGAGATGTAGTGAATGGTGTTAGTGTAAACTAGTTTTCTTTTACTTATATCTTTAATTTCTTCTGTTTTCTATTTTTTGTTTATTTTCTACACTTCGCAGATTTGCTTACCCTGAAAAGGAATAGCATGTTGTGTACATACTGAAAAATAATGGAGTACATAATGCATTTTCTCATAAGACCCTAGGATGTATTACTTTAAATACAGTACTGCTATCTATTTATGCTAGCATAAATAGAGTAAGTTCAGTACAACCTAACCAATGAATTTACAAATATTCAGCAATGTAGCCAGCTGCTATATTTCTAGTTAGATCCAAACTGTAATTCAAGTATATCTGCATGAAATGTTAAAAATAACTTATTTCTTGTTGTCCTGAAATGTTAAAAATAACATATCTCTTGTTGTTTCTGTTTGTCTTGAAGTGTACATTTCTGAAGCATCCTCATAGCCAGAAGGACATTAAATATTTGACCACTTAGAGAGCTAATGATCCATATAAAGTCATCTTGCACTATTACAGAACCAGGTAGTCAGCTGAAATCATAATATAATTTAAAGTGCTTGGGGATACCTTTTGTTATACTGGGGACCTGTATATGGATTTATTGGTGTTACAAAAGGACATCTAGGCAAGCAAGATCTTTTAACTGAAAAGTATTTAAAAACTACATATTCCATGGCAACCAGACACACCACAGAGAAAGTGGTTATTGAGGAACAATACAGTGAAAGCATGTCATTGGGAAACAGCAATGAAGAAGACATTAGTATTTAAGGGCAATTCAAGAACATTTTAAATGTTCAATTGCATTTAAAATGGCGTTGAAGGCATAGCAATGAAAACATGAAAAGTAATTCACAAAGCTGACAGTCAATGGGAAGTGGTAGCAAAGGAAAATGGGTAAATATTGGGAAAATAGAATTCAGTAGGGAAAAAAAAACATTTAAGCAATATTTAGAGAATAGGTTATCATGAATCCTGGGCTATTTGGAGAAGAAATAAAGTCCAATATCAGCTCAGTATAAGCTCTTTTCTTTGAGTTAGAAAATGAGACAGAGAGAGAGAGATGCTAAATGAATGTAAATTGACTACAAAATGAATGATCTGTGTCCGTGTGTGCGTGCATGTGCATGTGTGTGTTTATGTGTATGAATAAGTAAGGGAGGTGCTGACAAGGGCATTTTGGACTCTGAAGTTCAGCAGAAAAAGAAGGGAAAAGAAAAGGAAGAGTGAAAATCCAGCCCACAGATAAAGGGTAGGAGTAGAGAAAGTCATGGAAAAAAGAGAAAGGGAAAAGAGAAATTAGCTTTTTGTAAAGACATATAATAGAACAGGAGCTGGGGAAAAAGAGGGATAAAAGGAAGAAAAAAATGTGCACTTTCCATTGCACATTTTCAGTTCCCATGTATAGAGCTAATTTTTCAGAAGAAAGGGAAAAAAAATAGAAAGGATCCATCAGTAGGTGCTTGGTAATGCTTTGGGGCTGCATTAACGTAACATGTTCCTTGACTTCCTAAAGCCATAGATCTCCTGAAGCTGAAGACTCAAGTCAGTTTATGAGGTGGGCATGGGCATAATGTTCCTTTGTCTGACCTGAGCCCAATATATTAGACAAAGCTAGTTAGCTGTGAAACACATGTCGGCAGAGACTGCTCCAGGAACCAGCTGGGCTTTTGAAGTCTAAGGAAGCAATATCATGAAGGGGCTAAGTTCAGCTCCTGGAATATCCAGTAGTTTATTTATTTATTTAAATTTGTATCTCTGCCCATCTCCCCCAACAGGGGACTCTTGGCGGTTTACAATAACAACAACAACAACAACAATAATAACAACCTAAATTACAGTCTAAAAACATAAATAAGATAATAAATATAAAATCAAGATGAGATAAAATCAAAATTAATAAGAGGTGCTATAATGCCAACCACCCACAGGTGGAGCTGTTACCCTTCCCATCCCAAGCAAGGCAGCAGAACCAGGTCTACAATTTTTTTCCAGAAGGCTGGGAGCAAGGAAACCTGTCTCAACTCTGGGGACAAGATATTCCAAAGGGCGGGCACCACTGCAGAGAAGACCCGCCTCCTGGATGCAAGTAATCTCCTTGGTTCTGTAACTGTGAGACCAATTCAGTGAAGAATGCAACAATTGTCTGTCCACTGCTCTAGTCCACTCCATTAAGAAGACCTGATCACAGACGGCTCAAAATAGTCTCTTTCAGGGATAAGCAGAAGCAAGGAATGGAGAGAGTTCAGAGCTGGCCCCCCAGTTCTGCAGTTTCCTTTGTGTGACTTCAGCTATTGATGGAGAGATTATCCAAATGAGGTGTTTCTTCTCTCTGTGGCAAGCCAGAATTTAGAGTTATACTATGTTTGCTTAGTATGGGAACTCTTGAGTCATCCCCTTACTGAGAGGCAAGTTTGCAAAAGCCTGCCTAGCTCTGATTGTCTTAAAACTATTTCTAAAATATCCTCTTCTTCTTTCATTCAAGACAATCAACATTAATGAGATTTGAAATCCAATCAACATTTTGACAGGATGCCTGAGTGCTTGCTTTATATCTCCACAATGAACGTGTTATTTATATAGGTAGCAACGGCATTACGCCTGAGCAAAAATATCACATTTGTAAATTGGGGAACTAATGGAATTTCAGGGCTGAGAGTCTCTTGGGACAAGCTGAAGGAGAGGGGCTTTCTGATCAAATTGTTGGCTATGCTCGTCTGTTGCTTCTGATTTGATTTTTGGTTTGGTTTTGGTTTTGGTTTTTAATCTGTCACAAAACCTCTTATTATGGACTGCTTCTGATAAAATTTCAAATTGTGCTGAGTTGTACCCTGGTAACAAACACTGTGCAGCTCTTCAGTAACTAGTATTGCAGTAAACTGATGCCAGATAGCATTGTTTTGATTACAGCAAGAGGTAGGATCATGGTATCCTTTTGAGCTGCTTGCAAGGTTTGGGAGTTAGAAGCATTCTTGTTCAGCGGTTCTGCTCCTTCCTGGGATAAAAGTGGTAGTGAAGTGGGGCTACTCCATTGTAGGGGCATCCATTACTTGGATCCATTACATCCATGGGTGATTATGTTGATGATAACCAGTTTTATATGTTTTGCCCCTAGCTGGGTAGGTACAGTAACACAGTAAAAGCCTTGACTTGGTAGCATCAACAAATTAAGATCAGGCAACAAAATAGCCATCAGTACCATGTGGGGAATGCCAAAGAATGAAAATATGTTTTAAGATTTTTCTTAAATAAAGAAGAAGTGGACCACACTGCCTGGAGGAGGTAATTCCAGAGTGTTGACCCCATTACTCAAAATACCTTAGACCTAGCAACAGCTACAGAGGACTACAAAAATATCTTGGTCCCAACTGGATTATCATAATGAAAGTCCAAATGCAATATGAGTATCTATTGAACTCATTATTTTTACCAGTAAAATTGCATGGGATAAAATGTAACTATATCTGTGAACTGGAACAGAATCTCCTGCTTGGGATATTTGTTTTGAATTAAAAAATTTACACAGCCATATCGTGCTTCTGGACAGGAGAAGGAAAGAATTCCTCTAAATGACTCATCTATTAAAGCATTATTCAGAGAGTTTTACTATGTTACCCACTGTATCTGCTTTGATTGATATATAATGGCACATAGAAAGGGAATGGTGAAAAGAAAAATTTGGAAAGGGGATGGCAGTGAAAAAGAGAAGGCAACTCTTTTTTCTTTTCATAAGGAAAACAAAATTCTCCATTCCTATATTAAAAACAAAATCCTAATAATTTAGGAAGTTAAGAATTTATCCTTTACTGTGAACAACAGAATTGCATGGTTCATATATTTATAGATGTTATTCATACATAAGTTTTCATACTTTTGGGGCAGACTTTTTTTTTTTTTTTTTGCACATAGCATAGTTGAAGGAAGAACAAAATAATAGAAGTGCTGGTGTTATTCTTAAAGCCCGTGTCAAACACAGATTGTAAAAAAATGTTTGATGAATTAGAACAAGATATGACAATTCCTGCAACAGCCAACTAGTGCCTATGGTATGAATTTCATGGCAAAAACTCAGTTTGATGCTGTGGTACTCAAACTGATTTATTGTGCAGGATTCTTACATAGAAAGCCTCAGGCTTCATGGGAAATTTTTAATTTATTTGTGATGTAGTCATACATAAATAACATTTGTATCCTCTTTATATGAAAGGTAACCAAATCCTGGTTAGAAAATTGAAAGTTACAGGAAAGAAAAGGCTAATGTTAGAGTTCTTTCAGTCAGCAATAAAGGTTTTTTTTTAAAGAAATTTAAACTGCCCATAGTTGTTGCGACACGAGATGGGCGGTGAGGAAATATGATAAATAAATAAATAGATAGATAAATTCAGCTCTCCTATAGTGAGATTGTTAAGACACAAATCTTGCTTGTTAGAGATGTACAGACTTCTGATTCATGCATGGTGCTAAAGTGAATATGAAAACATACAGAAGTGTGAATCAGTAGTGAAAGTCTATTCATTCCCTAGTAGTTTTCATAAACAAATTTTAGGAATCCTATGAAATATATCATAAAGAAGATTTTAACTTCAGATACTCTAGAGGGAATCTTTAGAAGCAATTTAGAGGCAAACACCAGATTTCCTTGTAATTTAATCTTGGAGATGTGACAGAAAGCAAGATATAGTATCATAATGCAAAGTAACAAATAGAGAAGCTTAAAAAGGACAGTTACAAAATTGAAAACTTGAAATTAGAGAAGATATATAGTTGGTAATTAGAAATGTAAAAGAGAAGAACAGATGATATACCATCTGGAAAAGCAGGGTAATAAACTTCAGATTTTGATAAGGCCAAGAAAGACAACATGCTGGGTAGACAAAAAATATTAAATTGGATTATCTCTGTAAAAATATTATATGGTAAAAGTCCCTAAGTCAAAAGTTGTGATGACAAATACAGAAAAAATGGCTGAATTTGAATTCTAGAAGATAAAGCAAGGGAGTGAAAATATGGTTCAATGAATAAATAATATATAAAATAGAATAGGTAAGACTTCAGGTTTACAAACTTCTGCTAGAGCTTCAGATTTCACCATCTGAAATCAGTTAGAAGATAGCAATTTAGGTACAAATATGGAAATAAAACAATATATTGTTTAGGTTTGGGTTTGAATAGTTCAGAGGCATGTTAGAACAAGAGGAGGAGGGTAGAAGGGAGGGGAAGTTGGAAGTGTTTTAGAAAGGTGAAGAGTACTTTTAAAAAAGATATTTGATGGAAGAGGATTGGTGCCTAGGAGGAAATCCAGCAAGCAGTCTGTGAGGCATTTCAGAGTAGGCGTCTCTGTCTCCCAGGCCTTTTTGTAGAGAAAGGAAAGGAAAGGGGAAAGCAGCTCCAAGTTTGTCTTCTGAGGACTGGAATGTGGACTAAGTTCAATAATTATATCAGTATTGGGTTGTTCTTTGTATTCATAGATAATTCAGGTCATTTATTTTAAGATGCATCATTTGGCATATCAAGGTATAATGCTTTTCTATGGACAGAATAAAATATTTATAGTCCAGCTAGGGTAGCTGGACTAGATGCAATCTACTCATGTAAGTATTCTCCTGAAAAAAAAAACAAAAAGTATTTTGGGTGGTTGGAAAGCAAACATAATTGATGGGGGTGGGGAACAAATGAGCATAATTCTCAACACATTCAGTTGCAACTTTGGCTGAGTGTCCCTTAACACCTTACTAACATTTTAGAAAAGACCACAAACCAAACTTGAGTTCTCTATATCTTGTATCCATACCAGGACTTACAGCTGTTCACTTGTCTTTTCATATCTGCCACTCAGGTCACACTATTGGCTTTTAATCAGTTAGGTTTAGTGTAAATAAATTCATGGGTAAGAGCACATAATAATTACTCATCTGATTATAGACTTTCCCCACAATCTCTAAAGCTTCTTTATGTGGCAGTAGGAGACAATTATGATGTAATACAGAATTTTCTATTTAACTGACATTATTAATTTAGAGAGAGAGATCTGATGGCCAATGCAGAAAATTTTGAAGGCAAACTAATTTGGAATATCCTGGTATTTTCTGTTGCAACTTTTGCTAAAGTTTTCCAACAATAACAACAGTATTTAACAATTGCAATGTTCAAAGTTAGAGGGCATAATTCAGGAGAAGAAAAATGCTAAAGATTATAGTGCCACTCTTCTAGAATGCCATGAAACAGACGATAGATAGAAGAACAGATGAAGAAACATTTACATGTCTGAGGATCAGTAGCCAATCTGTCTCCTGTCAGCTCTGTGCATCATGAGTGTGGTAAGCTGCCAATTCATGTCATAAGCCCTTTCCTTAAACCTGTATAGTTAAATAGTAGTTGTCTTGGTAGTTAATGACATAGAGGTATGTTTACATATCAGGAACATAACTTAAACCAGATCCTGATGAATTAAGTTATACTTGGAGTGCTTTTGAGAATGAAAGATAATATACAGGATAAAAAAGAAATGGGTAAGGTACTATGCTCAGTTAGAGAAGGAAAGCAAAAGAATGTAAATAAATCAGCAAAAAACTGAACCTGGAAATGTGTCTGCAGGATCTTATTGCTTTCATTAGTCTGACATCCCTTTCCCTCCTATAGATGCTGTTTCTTTCTGTCTCTGTAATTTTTTTTTTTAAGTGTGTGTTGTGGAGGGGTGGAAACAATGTGCTCTTGCCTGTTTCAGATCCAGGAACCTGGATATATGTCCTGCCACGGTCCCTTTGCTACCTTTCCCCCCCACCCCACCCCCACCCGCTCATCTGCAATGTTAAGAATAAAACAAGAATGAAGATTATGGTAGAATATAACTTTGTAGAATGAATGAATGAATGAATGAATGAATGAATGAATGAATGAATGAATGAATAGCATTCTTATGACATTATGTTATATATAGAATATTCAAACAACATTGCAATAGATATAAATCATCTATATAAATGTTGTGGTTCAGGCAATGTAATAATGATAGGCACAGATGGGTTAGACATGAAACAACAGTGGCTGCTCCTCAACCCTAAAAATAGAAGAAAAAGTTTAATTGCTTTTGTCAGCTGTGGCCTTGTTTCAGTTTGAGTAAACCTTCCACTTAGATAAGAAATCCATTAGCCTTTCTCCTTTCACACCTGTTCCCCACTATGGCTACCTGGGAAAAATGCATCGTGATTGTGTTCACCCATTCTTCAGATAGCCTCAATTTCTCTGAGAAGTCTGGGTTACCCACATGCATTGGTTTAATGGTACAATATTAAAGTAGAATAAGGCCTTTAATGCTACACGGATGTACCTGTCAGTAAATCACACTTAAAGTGCTGGAACTTATTTCAGAAGTGTGCATAGGATTACAGGATAAGTGAAGCAATTGGTTATTTTACTTCCTACCATTTCACATTCCATAACTGGAATTTTACAATGATGTGGGAAAAGCAAACAGATAAATATTGCACTACAACATGTATGATCATCCCATGTCAATGGAGCTAAAAGAAAAACAGGTTTAACGTAATACAGTTAGGCAAAAAGATAAGTCATACTATGATGGTTTATATATACTAGCTTATTGTTAGAGTCAAGAAACTAGCATGCAGAATATTTTAAAAAAAGACAAAATGAAACAATCTGTATATGTTCTGAAACCAAAAATCTCAAAACAACCTGCCAATAAAATGTTTTCTCTTTTGGATTGATTATTTAATTAAAATGTATATTATACAGCTCTATATACCCATAGTGATCTAATCTGGGAAATATTTTAGGATAAACAGAAAAGATTCCTGCTGTTTGTATCAAAGTTATCCCTTTTTCTCCAGGAAATTCTATTTTACTTTGAAATAAGGCTGATAATAGGCAGTACAAAGGAACATGTATCACACTGAAATTAAGATTACAGATAAGACACAGTACAATTAAGATGGAGCTTTCATCAAAATGATGAAAATATTGTGATGTCCTGATGCAAACTTCACCTTTATGTTCTTCCATGTGACATCAGAACAAAAGGGGCAGTCATGATTTCATAATAAACAATATACTGTATGTGGTTGTGGATCTGCTCATGACATAACATAAGAAAAATAAATTAAAGAGATGCACCTTATCTTGAGTTAGCCCTTGAGGCAGTCCAGATAAAAGGCACAATGATGAGTACTAACTCTTATTTTTATTGTAAGGTTACATTAATAGAATCTTATAAGACTGAAAGTTATTTCTTTCTTCCTCTCCTTTTACTCTCAGGAAAACTAGGGAGAGTCCCTTCTGGAATGGTTCCCACTCATCCCGTCCTTCTGTGGACTGAGATATATTTTACATGATTGTTCTCCAGTCTGTGGCTCTTCCTCCTGTCTCCCAGGGTCATTCCCACATACCATTACACCTTGTGAAAGGTCAGATATACAAATTGCATGGAACACATAAAGGCTGTGGCTATGTGTAATATTGCCTTTTCCCCTAAACCATAAAAATACAAGAATTTGTGATTTGAATATTCCAGCACAGGATATAAATGGAACTAGTGGTGCTATAATATACTGTATGAATTAAGAATTTCTTGAGTAATTTTATACTGTGGCAAAATCATGCATACAAATAATTGGAATTCTTCAAAATAACCAATTAAACTGCTTACTAATGAATTTGTAGTTCTCAGGCCCACATGCTTCAGCAAAGGATCGTTACCTTGTCGTGGTGCTGGAGCTTGAGCACCTCAATGATGCCATGAGCTAAACCGTGAAGGGCCACCCAAGACGGGAAGGTCATGACAGAGAGGTCAGACTAAATGCGATCCCTGGGGAAGGTAATGGCAACCCACCTCAGTATTCTTGCCGTGAAAACTAAATGGATCAGTACAACCAGAGATATGTCGGTATACCATCGGAAGATGAGACCCCCAGGTCGGAAGATGGTCAAAATGCTACTGGGGAGGAACAGAGGATGAGCTCAACTAGCCCCAGACGTGATGACGCAGCTAGCTCAAAGCCGAAAGGACGGCTAGCGGCCGATGGTGCTGGTGGTGAACGGCGAATCCGATGTTCTAAGGATCAACACACCATCGGAACCTGGAATGTAAGATCTATGAGCCAGGGCAAATTGGATGTGGTTATTGGTGAGATGTGAAGATTAAAGATAGACATTCTGGGCGTCAGTGAACTGAAATGGACTGGAATGGGCCACTTCACATCAAATGACCACCAGATCTACTACTGCGGACAAGAGGACCACAGAAGAAATGGAGTAGCCTTCATAATTAATAGTAAAGTGGCTAAAGCAGTGCTTGGATACAACCCAAAAAATGATAGAATGATCTCAATTCGAATTCAGGGCAAGCCATCTAACATCACAGTGATCCAAATATACGCCCCAACCACAAATGCTGAAGAAGCTGAAGTAGAGCAGTTCTATGAGGATCTGCAGCACCTACTGGACAACACGCCTAAAAGAGATGTTATTTTCATCACAGGAGACTGGAATGCTAAGGTGGGCAGTCAAATGACACCTCGAATTACAGGTAAGTATGGCCTGGGAGAACAAAACGAAGCAGGACACAGGCTGATAGAATTTTGCCAAGACAATTCACTCTGCATAACAAACACTCTCTTCCAACAACCTAAGAGACGGCTTTATACATGGACTTCACCAGATGGACAACACCGAAATCAGATTGATTACATCCTTTGCAGCCAAAGGTGGCGGACATCTGTACAGTCGGTAAAAACAAGGCCTGGAGCTGACTGTAGTTCAGATCACGAACTTCTTCTTGCACAATTTAGAATCAGACTAAAGAGATTAGGGAAGACCCACAGATCAGCTAGATATGAGCTCACTAATATTCCTAAGGAATATGCAGTGGAGGTGAAGAATAGATTTAAGGGACTGGACTTAGTAGATAGGGTCCCGGAAGAACTCTGGACAGAAGTTGGCAGCATTGTTCAGGAGGCGGCAACAAAATACATCCCAAAGAAAGAGATAACCAAGAAGGCAAAATGGCTGTCTGCTGAGACACTAGAAGTAGCCCAAGAAAGAAGGAAAGCAAAAGGCAACAGTGATAGGGGGAGATATGCCCAATTAAATGCAAAATTCCAGAGGTTAGCCAGAAGAGATAAGGAATTATTTTTAAACAAGCAATGCGCGGAAGTGGAAGAACACAATAGAATAGGAAGGACAAGAGACCTCTTCCAGAAAATTAGAAACATTGGAGGTAAATTCCAGGCAAAAATGGGTATGATCAAAAACAAAGATGGCAAGGACCTAACAGAAGAAGAAGAGATCAAGAAAAGGTGGCAAGAATATACAGAAAACCTGTATAGGAAGGATAACAATATCGGGGATAGCTTTGACAGTGTGGTCGGTGAGCTAGAGCCAGACATCCTGAAGAGTGAGGTTGAGTGGGCCTTAAGAAGCATTGCTAATAACAAGGCAACAGGAGACGACAGCATCCCAGCTGAACTGTTCAAAATCTTGCAAGATGATGCTGTCAAGGTAATGCATGCTATATGCCAGCAAATTTGGAAAACACAAGAATGGCCATCAGACTGGAAAAAATCAACTTATATCCCCATACCAAAAAAGGGAAACACTAAAGAATGTTCAAACTATCGAACAGTGGCACTCATTTCACATGCCAGTAAGGTAATGCTCAAGATCCTGCAAGGTAGACTTCAGCAGTTCATGGAGCGAGAATTGCCAGACATACAAGCTGGGTTTAGAAAAGGCAGAGGAACTAGAGACCAAATTGCCAATATCCGCTGGATAATGGAAAAAGCCAGGGAGTTTCAGAAAAACATCTATTTCTGTTTTATTTACTATTCTAAAGCCTTTGACTGTGTGGACCATAACAAATTGTGGCAAGTTCTTAGTGGTATGGGGATACCAAGTCATCTTGTATGCCTCCTGAAGAATCTGTATAACGACCAAGTAGCAACAGTAAGAACAGACCACGGAACAACAGACTGGTTTAAGATTGGGAAAGGAGTACGGCAGGGCTGTATACTCTCACCCTACCTATTCAACTTGTATGCAGAACACATCATGCGACAAGCTGGCCTTGAGGAATCCAAGGCTGGAGTTAAAATCTCTGGAAGAAACATTAACAATCTCAGATATGCAGATGATACCACTTTGATGGCTGAAAGTGAAGAGGAACTGAGGAGCCTTATGATGAAGGTGAAAGAAGAAAGTGCAAAAGCTGGTTTGCAGCTAAACCTCAAAAAAACCAAGATTATGGCAACCAGCTTGATTGATAACTGGCAAATAGAGGGAGAAAATGTAGAAGCAGTGAAAGACTTTGTATTCCTAGGTGCAAAGATTACTGCAGATGCTGACTGCAGTCAGGAAATCAGAAGACGCTTAATCCTTGGAAGAAGAGCAATGACAAATCTCGATAAAATAGTTAAGAGCAGAGACATCACACTGACAACAAAGGCCCGCATAGTTAAAGCAATGGTGTTCCCTGTAGTAACATATGGCTGCGAGAGCTGGACCATAAGGAAGGCTGAGCGAAGGAAGATCGATGCTTTTGAACTGTGGTGTTGGAGGAAAATTCTGAGAGTGCCTTGGACTGCAAGAAGATCCAACCAGTCCATCCTCCAGGAAATCAAGCCAGACTGCTCACTTGAGGGAATGATATTAAAGGCAAAACTGAAATACTTTGGCCACATAATGAGAAGACAGGACACCCTGGAGAAGATGCTGATGCTAGGGAGAGTGGAAGGCAAAAGGAAGAGGGGCCGACCAAGGGCAAGATGGATGGATGATATTCTAGAGGTGACGGACTCGTCCCTGGGGGAGCTGGGGGTGTTGACGACCGACAGGAAGCTCTGGCGTGGGCTGGTCCATGAAGTCACGAAGAGTCGGAAGCGACTAAACGAATAAACAACAGGCCCACATGAGAACTGTACAGCATTTATACAAATATTCACACTTTTCAAAATATTATGATAAAATTCATAAGTTTTTTTAAAATGTGTAGGCCCAAGGTAATTTTACTTAAAGAAAAACCACATGAAAAAAATCTTTTAAGTATGGTGAATACCAAAATGAATACTGCAGACAAAATGAACACTGAAAAAAGCACATGAAGTTTGATACAGATTATTTTTAAAATTTGATACTGACGTTAAACAGTAAACCAGTGTACATTTGGAAAAATGAAAAACTGAGTGAAATCAATTTTTTCATGTTTTATTTATATTTTAGATTGTCGTGATATGGATAGTTTGTAATAAAAGCTACAATTATACCCTTGAATTAGATATGGGCAAATCTATCAAGATTTTGATTTTGCCAGTTTTCTCATTTTCTGATGCTAAGTTTGTTTGGGCCATTTCTGCAACAGATCCTGTTTGGGCCTTCTGCAACAGATTCAATCCATTTGAAACCATATTGTGCCATCAAGTCCATGATGATCTGTCCCTAACCTGGTCTTTCAGGTCTTCCAGCTGTGCACTCATCACTCATCACCACTATAACTGAGTCCATCCACCTTGCTGTTGTTCATCCTCTTCTTCTCTTTCCATCTACCTTTCCCAGCATTAGAACCTTCTCCTGAGAACTAGGTCTTCATGTAATATATCTGAAGTAGGATGATTTGAGCTTGCCCTCAATCAAGTGGGTTGATTTGTTTGTTTGCTTTTCTTAGCTGTCCATGATATTCTCAGGAGTCTTCTCCAACACCAAATTTCAAAAGAATGAATACTCTTCCTACCCTGCTTTTTCAAAGTCCAACTTTTGCTTCCATAGAGTATCACAGAGAACACCATTGCTTGCACTATTCTGATCTCTCGTTCTCTCTCTCTCTCTCTCCCACATACACCTATACATGCATTTTCCTAATTTGTACATCTTTGTATATCCTTTGCCTAATGTGCACATTTTTCAAGTTAATTTGCCTAATATACAGTACATGCCTGATTTGTGCATAGTTTTCTCTATTAGTATTTATAAAGTTAGGTTCACAATACTGCACCGTATTGGCAGTTTTAGGACCTGATATTACATGTTTAAGCAGAATACAGATATGTTTAAATCCTTTTCACTATGCCCTGTAGAGAATAAACACTGAGAAATATGGTTACTTGGTAGAAAGTATGACCAGTTTGAACCAGATTTGCATTAACAGATATTGTATTGTCACTTTTCATCTTGCAATGTGAGTCTTTGAAGCAAGAAATGGGATTTTTCTCATGCATAAAATAGCACCCACTAAGTGGGTCATAAAAATATGTAAAGCTATCAAAAGTTGCACCCTTCTGATTTTTAAAATACAAAATTTGAAGGTTTCACTGGGATCAGAGGGTGGTAAGTTTGATAAGGAAGCTTCAGGCAGTAATGTTAGCTATATGTTCAGTTTGATTAATTATGATTTGTTTAAATATGATTGTTCTCCTCTTTATTCATTTATTTATTCATAGGTATATTTACTAGTGTATGAAAAGCTTTTTCAGTGATGTATATAATTCAAACTGTCACCACTTTTCATGGCAACTTTGAATCAAAGTGTCTTCCAGAATCATGTGATTTCCACAAAAAAGACTCAGAGGAAACCCTGTGTGAATGCTCTCCTAAGTTCTCTACCTGGACATATTTCATACTTTCCAATTTTTTGGGGGAAGGAGAGTTAGAGCAGAGTTAGCAGAGTTAGAGGAGGAAGGATCTGATTTAAACTCCTGACACTGAGGATTGCAAGTAAAATTTTTCTTTGGAGTCCTTGGTGCTCTCTGAGCGTTGTTGTTTTCTTGCAGATGTTTCATTGCCAGACTAGGCAACATCTTCAGTGCAAAGAGGGAGTGGGCCTTGCTCTCAGTTTAGATACCGTGGCTTGCTCTGCTTGTGTTGGTGGGGGTGTTGTTCTCTCCTTGGGAGTTCTTTGATTGGACTGTTGTTTGCTGCTTGGTTGATTGCCTGAGTTAATAGTTCCTTGATTAGGGTGTTTTTTTTTTTTTTTTGAGCTTAAACATAATTTTATTCATTAAAAATTTCTACAAAAGGATTCTATAAGACATATATACAAAAAGATTTTTCAACAAAACAAAATAACGAAAAAATCAACATACATTTCTACACATCTTGCTATAATGTACTATGTTAGTGATACATCTTATAATTTTAACCTTTCTTTCTCAAAAAGAAAAAAAAGGTGTATTAATATATACAAAATCATATAAGTAAAAGGTTTCCAACTAAACTAGCTAAAGATATATATTAAAACCCCTAATGTAACTCCCGATAATTTTGAACTCTTATTTTACTATATTTCTAAATATTCACTTCTTTACAGTAAGAAACCCAATATCATTACTTCATTTTCAACAATTGAATACAGGTAATCTAGAATTGGTTGCCACATTTCCTTAAATTTCAAAATATTGTTATCTTTCATTAGACATGTTAATTTTGCCATTTGTGCTAATTCAATGAGTTTTATTATCCATTTTTCCATTGTTCGAATAGTTTCCCTTTTCCAATACTGTGCATATACTAATCTGGCTGCTGTGATCATGTAAAGCATCAAATTACTATATTTTTCTTGTTGATCGCCATCAAAGAGACCTAATTAAAAAAAATCTGTTTTTTTTCCAATCTTTTTCTTAAAATTTTTCTGAAACATTTCATGGATTTGTGCCCAAATTTTTTTAGCTTTGCTACAGGTCCACCATATATGATAGAATGTTCCTTCCATTTGCTGACATTTCCAACATGTATTTGAGGTATTATTGTACATTTTTGCTAACTTTTGTGGTGACAAGTACCATCTAGACATCATCTTATAAAAGTTTTCCTTTAAATTATGACATAATGAAAACTTTAAATCTTTAGTCCACATTTTTTCCCATTTTTCTAATGGAATGTCATAACCAATATTTCTTGCCCAATTAATCATGCATGTTTTAACTTGTTCATTTTCTTGATTTGTTTGTAACAAGATTTTATACATTTTTGTGATAATATGATCATTATTTAAATATAATTGTTTTTCAAATTCCAATTCTTCTTTTTTAAATTTTATAGTTCTTTTTATCTAACTTAAATCGTTTGTTTAATTGAAAATAAGTAAACCAATTACATGTGTGGCCTTCATTCTGTAATTCTTCCAGAGATTTTAGAATAGGCAGACCACCTTGATCGAAGTTTAATAGATCTTTATATGTTAACCATTTAATCTGGTCCCTTAAGCTTTCTCTTCTTGATAAGGCTTCTGATGGTGATATCCAATTTGGTATGTTTGGAAGTAATCTTCTTTTGCATTTGTCCCAGGTCCTAAGTAATGTTTTTCTCATAATGTGATTGTTAAATTTTTTATTCAATTTTACTTTTTCATACCAGATATAAGCATGCCAGCCAAATTTAATTTTGTATCCTTCTAACTGTAAAAGTTTTGGATCTTCCAATGTTAACCAGTCTTTAATCCATAGAAAACAACAAGCTTCAAGATATAATTTAAGATCAGGTAATCCCAGGCCTCCTTTTTCTTGGGCATCTTGCAATAGCTTAAATTTAATTCTTGTTTTTTTCCCCCTGCCATATAAATTTTGAGATGTCTTTTTGCCATAACTTAAAGGTTTTTTCATTTATCAAAATTGGAATTGTTTGAAACAGAAATAACATCTAATACATTCATTTTAATTGCAGATATTCTTCCTAGAATAGATAATTGTAATGTATTCCACCTCTCTAAATCTAATTTAATCTCAAACCACATTTTTTCATAGTTATTGTGGAATAATGCATTGTTATTAGCTGAAAGTATTATACCCAAGTATCTAATTTTCTTTTCTATTGTAAAACCAGTTTTTTCTTTGAAAATTTCTTGTTGTTTTTGAGTCGTACTCTTACTCAATATTTTAGTTTTTTTGGTTATTGATTTTAAATCCTGCTACCTCTCCAAATTCTGTTACTTTTTTTCAATAAATAGTCTATCGAATCTTGTAAAGTAAACACCAAGTCGTCTGCAAATGCTTTCAATTTAAATACTTGTTTTTTTATTTTTTATCCCTTCTATTCATTTATCAAATCTTATCTCTCTAATAAGAACTTCCAAAACAAGAATGAATAATAAAGGTGACAATGGACATCCCTGTCTCGTTCCTTTTTCTATTTTACAGTTATCTGTTGTTTCTTTGTTAATTATTATTCTGGCTTTTTGTGATAAATAAATTGTTTTGATCCCCATCATAAAGTCTTTTCCAAATTCCATTTTCTCCAATACCTTAATCATAAATCTCCAGTTTAAATTATCAAAGCCCTTTTCAGAGTCCAAAAATATTAAGGCTATTTGGCTTTTATGATGATGTGTATACTCCAAAATATCTATCACTGTTCTTGTGTTGTCTTTTATTTGTCTTTTTGGTAGAAAGCCATTTTGATCTTTATCTATAATTTCTTGGAGGACTATTTTTTAATCTTTCAGCTAATATTGCCATAAAATTTTTATAATCATTATTAAGCAATGAAATTGGCCTATAATTTTTAGTTAAAGTGGGATTTTGTTCTCCTTTTGGGATAAGAGTAATATTGGCTTCAGACCATGACTCGGGTATCTTAGACCCCATCAGAATTGAGTTCATTAAATCTTTAAGTGGAGTTAAAATTTGTCCCAAAAATAATTTATAGTAGCCCGTAGATATACCATCAGCCCAGTGTTTTTCCTATTTTAAGTTTTTTTACAGCATCTATAATTTCTTGGTTAGTAATCGGACTGTTAATACTAAATTGTTGATTTTGTGTTAATTTGGGAAGATTTTGGTTGTTAAGATACTTATCAATTTTTTCTTCTAAAATTTCCTGCTTTTGATATAACTTTGAGAACAAGGTGAAAAATGCTTTTTTAATTCCTTTGTTATCTACCTCATCTTCCCCACTGTCTCTTATTCTAGTAATCATTTTTTTCTCTCTCTCTTTTCTTAATTTTTAAGCCAACCATCTACTTGGTCTATTAGCAAATTCAAAATTTCTTTGTTTTACATAATGTAATTTTGTTTCCATATCTTTTATTGTTGTAAGCTCAAGTTGTTGTTGTAACAATTTAATTTGATATATTAAATTTTCATCTGATGAATTTTCTTGTAATTCTCTTTCCTTTATTTTGATTTGATTCATTATTAATTGAACATTTTGTTGATATTGTTCCTTTATTTTATAGTTCAAAGATATAAAATGTCCCATCATTACTGCCTTACTAGCATCCCAAACTGTTCTAATGCCCACTTCATTGTTCAAATTTATATCAAAAAAATATTTTAGTTTCTTTTTACACTCCTCTATTACTCCCTCTTTTTTTAAGTTACTCTCATTCAATCTCCATTTTGTACATTTAGAGATCCTCTTAAGTATAACTTACACTGGGTTATGATCTGAAAATGTTTTTGGTAAAATTTCAGCTTTTATTATTTTATTTGCTAATTTTTTAGATACCCAAACCATATCGATTCTTGAAAACGATTTGAATCTATCAGAAATATATATATATAATCTTTCATTAAACTGTTTTTGTGTCTCCATGCGTCTATCAAAGCTAAATTTTGAATAATTCAAAAAAATTTTTTTGGTAATTTTCCCTGCTTATTTGTTTATCTGATTTTCTGTTTAATGCCGGTATCGTAACCCCATTCCAGTCACCTATTAATATCCAACTGGTATAAGAGTATTTTAATAATTCTTCCATTATATTCTCATAAAAAACCTTTGTATCTTTATGGGGTGCATATACTCCCACTACAATTATTTTCATATCTTGAAATTCAATTTCGATTCCTAAAAATCTCCCTTGATCATCAGAAAATAGTAAACATGCTTTTAAGTAAGATTTAACATATAATACTATACCATTTATTTTCTTATCATTTGCTGTTACAAATTCATTTCCCAATTTTCTATTGGATACTAGATACTTTACATCCTTTTTAAAAATATGTGTTTCTTGGAGACAAATAACATCATTGTTTAAATTTTTAAGATGGTGAAATATTTTTTTCCCCTTTTTTGGGGACTATTTGCCCCATTAATATTCCAAGTTATATAACTAATACACTTCACACCAGTAATTCTTCGTATTCTTTAGAAGTTGTGGCTAGCTCTTCTCTGCTTCTTTCTCTGATATTTGTCTTAATATGATCTAAATTATTTTTATATCTTTCTAGAAATTCTTTAATCTTATGCATTGAGCTCAACTTAAACCTCCTTTCCTGAAAGGTAAAGCTCACCCCCTCTAATTTCTCCCAGCGAAATGGTATGTTGTTTCTTTTCAACATCTCCATTAAACCTACATATTCCTTTCTTTTTCTCAAAATTCTTTTTGGTATTTCTTTGAGCACAATAATATCCTTTCCTTTAATTCTAATTCTATTGTCAACGTGTGCATGTAACATCATCTCTTTAGTTTTTCCTCCTTGAAAATCCAATCAATATGTCTCTAGGTTTATTATATGTCTGTGCATATTTTGAATTTATACGAAACATCTTCTCAGTCTCCTCTTCCATCTTACCTTCTTCCCAATTTAGTAAGTTTGCTAGTGTTCGGACTATTATTTCCTCTATCTCATCTTCCTTTCCTTCTGATATACCCCTAAACCTCAGACTGAATTCCTTATCTCTTAGTTCTAAAAGAGCTATTCTGTCCAGTTCATTTTCTTTCTCTACTTCCAATCCTTCTATTCTTTCAATCACCTTTTTTATTTCCCCTTCCGTTTTCTCATTTATTTTATCTAAATTTTGTTTCAATCGTTTCTTAAAATCTTCAAAATGTTTTTTCCAACATTATATTTACATTTTGCAAGATTGTTTGTGAAGCCTTTTCAGAAAACTCTTCAAACATTGCTCAAAGTCCATCGTTTTCTCCTATTCCCAATTCTCTTGTTTTGCCTCCTGGTATTCATTGTTATAGTGTTCATATAATATACACAGTATTTTAAAGGTTATATCCACCACATTATAAAAAGAAACTGGCTATACAACTTTTATCCACCAAGTCCACTATATGGCAACAGATAATATAGTCTCAAGAAAATGGTTACTATATATTAATAATTAATTTGCACTCTGTTCCTATAGTCCTTATTTTCTCCTTTTAATCCCTCCACATTTCATCCACACATTTCAAAATAAAGCGACTCACCAGGCTTTTCTGAGTCTCTACAGCTACATCTAGTCTCTTCTTCTTTCTTCTATTAAGTTGTAAAATAGCCAAGGAGGTGGGGTGGTCAAAGGTATTGTCTTTTAACAAGATGTTCAATTGCAGCTTCTGCTTACCGAAAAGAAGGTGCTTCCCAGCTGAATCTCTGCTTCACAAAGAAGCGACGTCTGCTGTTTTTCTTGCTTGTCAGCTGTCTGGAGAACACTTTCGCTTTCACACTCACAGCTCCTTTCGCCAGGAGTTGCTTTCGATCTGGAAAAAAACCTTCCAGCTCATCGTATCAAGCCGCAATGAGAACTCTATCTGCGGAGCTTCAGTAGAGTTCAACCCGATGCAGTTGCTCCCATACCGTAAACCCCTTGATTAGGGTGTATTGTGTTGTTTGATGGTTCATTTGGTGTTAATCTTAGTGTTGATTTGTGCATATCTGGGTGACTGAAAGGCTAATGCAGTTAATTTCATTATTTTTTTTTAAACATAATGGGTTCCCTCTCACAGCACCTTTTCCATCTCTCTCATATTGAAGTAAATAGGTATTACATATATTTTAAATGCACTTTTCACTGTTATATTTTTTAAAGTTGTAAACTGATTCAGAAAATATAACAGGAAAATAAAAATGAGGATTTGGGGTACATAACTATAGTTACATCCTGATTCAGAAAGAATGAACTGAAAGAATGATCCAAAATATATCACTTCAAAGCTATTTCCATGAACTGCAGCTATTCCTCATTTTCTGACACATAAAAGGACAGATCAGAAGTAACAGAAAACTCTAGGGAAGGGGTTCTTGCCTAAACATTAAGAGGCATATACTAATATTGTGGAGATATGGAAATACTCTGGTTTATTTTGAGGTGGGGTAAGGGTTTAAGAATAATTATCTGGATTGCTTTTAGGGCTTGTTTGACTTCACTTTAATGGTTTGGATTAAGTTTAATAAGACATAATAATAATTGTTTGGTTTTCGGCTTAAAATGATTAGGATTATTATAATTGTATTATTAACTATAATGGCAGACAATTTATATGCTTTTTAGTTTGATCTTTATTATAGCAGACAGAAAAGTAAAGAATAGTAGTAGGAAGGAAATAATTAAATAAATGTTATTTTAGGGGAGGGAAGCTAATTAGGAGGTTTGTATTCTTTCTTCTCTTTTACTATAGGGGGAAGGAGCAAATGTATTTAGTGATTTTTATAATGTGCTAATAGAATGATTTATAGAAATAATCTGATTTTGGTTTAATCTAGAGTAAGGGGTTGATTATAGAAATTGTTACCTATTCTTGCTGTTAAAAGTTGAAAGTCACCTCTTTATATAGTCTTTAAATATTTTTTTCTCTTTTTGTGTTTTCAAACTTCTTTAGTTTTGTTTTTTCTTTCTGTATTTTTTTTTGCTTTTTTGTAGTTTTTATCGTTGTTCTAAATCTAATACAATTCTTATTCAAAAAAAAAGAGGCATATACTAATGGTAAGAGATGCACAGGGGAGCCAATTTACTTTTTCAGAAATTATTATGTTTCTTAGGGAGGGAGGGAGGAAAGCACAGAGCTCCAGTGAAGGAAATGCAGTTTTGGTTTTCTGCTCTGGGTGGTTAAGGTCACAGCAAGCACAGTAGCCAGAACTGGATGATTGATGTGGAGGCCACAGAATGCAGAGGCAGAAAGACAATCTTGTTCTGTTTAAAAGCAGCACTCAGTGCTACACTCTTAAGATCTTACAGACTCTGCCAAAACATGTTTTTATCTTTTCTACAAACCAGCAAAATTACATAACTGAATCACAAAATTGCTCAGTCCTGAGATATAATATGTCAACATCAGTCGACAAATTGGATAAAACCAATCATTCTCATAAGAAGCTGGAAATGTCAATATCAAAATTCTACCCTTCCTCTGCTTTTCCTTTTCTTCAAGTTGGAGTTCAGAATTCAACATCTGGCTGAATGCACTTTTCTTCTTTTTACTATATAGTTAGGAAAAAAAAAATATCTCTCTCTTTCACTGCTTCCCATGTATTTGAGACAAAAAAACTGTATCTCGGGCAGATTCTATTTTACTAGTTACTAAAATTAGTGATAAATATATGAAGAAAAATGTCCCTTCCTTCTGTAAAATATTATAGCATTACAGAACAACAGACATTAAGAGTAATGTTATTTTCTGGACATTATCAGTAATATAAAGCAAATGTGCTGTGTTACCTGTATTTGTAGAAGTAATATAATTTTAATCTGGAAGTTACTAAAATAATGGTTTTATTGCTTCAAAAAATGCATTTAATATTTTCTGAAGTTAGATGTGCCTCTTAACTTTATGGTACAACTCATACTTCTGAAGTACTTGTTATTGTTGAAATTAATGGCACAGTTGACTATCATATTATCAGGGTTGGGCTCAATAGATTTTCTCCTTTTTGCCTCAACAAAACATAAATATAACTGGCATTATTCATTTACTGCTGCTTGTACTGGAGAGATAAATGAAACCCTGCTGAAAATTAATGTATTAACTTTGAATAGATATTCAGAAAATATTTTTTGTAGAAATTTTTCTCTTTGGATAGACATTTTATCAGCCCTGGATGGAGACATATTAATAGATTTTCTGTTTGTATATTACAGTAATAAGAAATGTAATTAAAAACCATGGCTAATAAAAGCACAGGGAAGCTAGAAACAATAGCCATAAAATAGCAGTTAACTTTTAATCAGATGATGAATCAAAGAAGGAAATGAAAAGCCTTAAATAACTTTAAAATGAAATGACTTTGTACAGAATTCTAAGTTTTCTGCAAAATGATACTTTGAGTATTTCTTGGTATTTTTACATAAACTGAAAAATAGATGTAGTTTGCATAAACTTTAGCAGATGTACTTTTGTATCACTATCTTGCCATCTGAATCTACATCTGAGGTACTGGAAAGAAATCATGCTAAGAACTGATGAAGTATTCTGCTTAAAAATTCTGTGGGAATTTAATTTGTCTGCTTATGATCGTAGATAAAGTGAGAAAAGGTATGGCTTGGCACATAGGTAAGTTCCATTGTCCAGATCCTCAAGCCACAAGGTGTCTTTTAGATCTTTGTATATTCAACACTAAGAGAACCCTTTTCAGATCTTTACATTGAATATTCAGAGTTCTAAAAGACAGCTGAGTATTCAAGAATAAGGATGGTGGAAAATCGAACCTGCATTCAGGTTCCACTTCCAACTTTAACTGCTCTGTGTGTAGGGCAATACTGAACAGAACTGTACTTAACTTATCCTTAAATTCCATAAAAATATAGACTTACTAGAGCTCTGGGTACATCTCATCAATATAAGTAACCCAATACTGAATCCCAGAATAATGTGGATATCCTAAAGATAAGACAAGTGGATGTGAAAACTGCATAATCTAGAAAATGAAAAAGGGAAACCAAAGAGAAAGCAAGTCCCATCCTTCAAGGGTAGGATGCCTTGAGACAAAACTGTCTCTTTATTCACACTTTTGAAAAATGTATGACCTTTATTTTGAAGAAAAAAAAGTCTCTGTAGGATTCCATCTTCAATTCCTGATCAAGAATGTGCTATGAATTTGAATTAGGCTACACAAACCTTACTGCTGAAAATTGTGTCTATACTTCTACTTTCAAGCTACAATAACAAATAGAAGCTAAAGAAGAAACAAGCTTTGGCATAACATTGGTACATAAATCAATACATAACAAAACAAATCATCATATTTTTTTCTTTAAAAAATAATTCAACTATTATATTTTGAACTTGTATGTTTGTCTTTCATAGACTGGTACTTATCTTCATTGATGGGCTGATAAATAACAATTTGTTTCACAACTAATCCAGCTGTGCTGAGTAATATCTACAGTTCAGTTTACTGTTTCTGGTTGTCCACATCAGGATACTGTAATTGTTCACTTACAGGATATTTTGGCTTGGCTTAGGCAAGCTGAACACTTCCATGGGGCTCTTTATTTTTCAACATGTTAAGATAAAAAAAATAGGAATATTTAATTAGATTTATTTATTTTTTTATTTATTGGTTGCCCAAACTGTTATGACTCTGGACAGCAATTGTCTTACCCTTCGTGGCTACTGTCAGTTTTCTTTCAGACCTTCAGGTCTCAAAACTGCCGCAACACATTTCTACAGATACAGTGTAATTACTTCTAGATAATATCACTTGATCTTTTATGTGTGTGTGTGTATGTGTGTGTGTGTAGAAATGCTTTTATTTCTTTAACTGAGTATCTGTCACAAACATTCCTGAGTAGTAAAGTGGTACATTAAACTAATATTAAATTAACATTTGGCAGCAGATGAAAAAAAAAAAAAGTAAAATCAACAATTAATCATTGCAGGTCAATTGAGAGATATGCTTAAAAATCTTAAAACCAATATGAATGGCAGTCTCTGCATTGTGTTAAGGCAACCACATAGAAAACTTGACTTCTAGAAGCACATCTTCCCAGTTGATCTTAATGTTAAGTGGAAATTTTGAAGAAAGATACATTTTCTCAGCTGTCCTGTGTACAGAGAGTTTAGGGCTTTAAAAATAACATGTAACCTTGTATTGTATCTGATAAGAAGTTCATGGCTCATGTAAATCAACACATATTCCTGTGATATGGTCTCAATACAATGATGGAAAACCTGATTGCAAAATTTTGTACAAGTTGAAGTTTCTGATTGAAACATGAAGTCAGTCATATATACAGCACTTGATTGATTGATTGATTGAATTTTATTCCACTGCAATCCAAAGACCCTCAGCAGTCTACATAAATCAAGTAAAACATCTACTGCAACAATCATAAAAATAGAAGAACAACAACACCTAAACCTATAAATGCAAACAATAAAAATTAAAAATGGCATGATAACATCAGGGGAACAATGGAACAATATTATCTTTAAAAGCTTCTGAAGCACCAACAAGAGGGGAACTAGCCTGATCTCTACTAGGATGCTATTCTACAGTGTTGTGCTGCCACAGAAAAGCAGGATATTCTCACTTCAATCCCTCAAAACTTTGGAAAATGTGTTATCAGTAACACTTGATCTCTGTTTGATCTATTTAGTCAGGCTGGTACAGGTAGAGTAGATGGTCTTGCTGATGTCCAGGTGCCAATCTATAAAGGGCTTTGTATGTTAAAACCTGAAACATATATTATTCCCAGAAGCCAACTGACAACCAATGTAACAAATCTATCTCCATTCTAGACCTAGGCCTCAACCCCGTCTGAAAAAGGTCCAGATAAACTGCTTCCTCTAGAGCAAGATTTCTCAACCAGGGTTCCATGGTACCCTAGGGTTCCACAAGAGGTCCCTAGCAGTTTCCTGGGAGATCACGATTTATTTTAAAAAAAAAATTCGAATTCAGGCAACTTCACATTAAAGAGGTAAGTTTCATTCTTTATTTTTAGTTTAAGAACACTGTTAATGCATACATATATACAGGCCTAAATGAATATAATGATTTTTGGAATTTTGGAATTCTGTGAGATGGTGAGATGTTCACCACCCAGACAGAATCCCTAGTCTCTCCCTTGTTCTTATTCCAAAGTACAGACATTTATTATAGGGAACATCTCTACCTGGAATTCTGGCACGGGTATATTATCCATATGAACAAATGTGTCTCTGGATAGCTAACATAGATTTTAAAACGCAGTATAAAAATACATTTCACAGTCAATTCATCTAACTACATTTCTGTTATACAAGCCAGGTCAGCTTCCTCATACATGATAAAGTCATGAATGATTTTTGTTTTATTCTTGCCTAACATTTGAAAGGATTGTTATTCATGAAGATCCCTGAGTTGATAGGTCAGCTGAAAGGGGAGATGGTTAACAAATTTCTAAATTCCTTTACTCTGTAACAACCTGCTGATCTGTCAATGTGTGTCCTCCTATTCACCCACCATTACCAGAATAAGTGCCCCATTAACAGTGCCGCCATCCCAAGTCTACCATCAACTATTGCCCCCTAACACATCTTCTCCCCTACACACCAGCTGAGAGTGAAGGTAGTCTTCAGAGATCATCTTCTGCATACTCTTACTAAATGGACTGAGGTGGACAGCTATTAAGGATGGGCCTTCTCAGCACTAACATTGTGGAATGTTCTTGACACAACAGTAGTAAAATTATTTTCTTAGATTTTCATTTTTAAGAATATTTGTGCTTTTAATTTTTCATAGTGCTATGGGTTTACTATGGATTTATTTGGTATACTTTTTTTTTCAGTATATTTTACATTAGGCTTTGGTTTTAAACTATTAATTACCACGAAATCTTTGGCTATTGTGTGATGTATTTATGGTTTATATACAGTACGTTTGAAAATCTAATCACATAGAAACTCACAGACATAATATGAATCCTCTACAAATTCTTCTGCAGTCTTTCATTTCCTTACCTTTCGTGAGGAATAAATCAATTACCTCTACCATACACAGGCTGTATCTAATTCCCTATCCAACTGTTGATTCGGTTGCTGATACTGCCCTTGCTCATTTTGACTGCTTCTTCAGGCTAAGAATATTCTTGCATTATCTCAACCTATCAGCTTCATTTTAGCCATTCATTCTTCTTTAAGAATTTAACCTCATCCATCCAAGTTACAAACTGAATTTATATGCTATACCTTAGTCCTATTTCTGAGTTCATTCACTAATTCAGTGTTACCAGAGGCACCTGTCATGATCAATAAGAGTGAACCTGTTCTGTTCTGTTTGGTTCTGTTCTATTCTTTATAAGATTTGTATGGCCATGCATCTTAAACAACTCTGGGCAGCTCACATCAGCAGTAAAACCAGTGACTATAAAACATAACCATAAACCAATAAAATAGTAAAATGATCAAACAAAAACAAAAACCCTGCACCTTAATCATTCCCTTAAGATGCTCCACAGCAAACTCTAATTATCCTCATTCCATTCCATTCTTGCTATTCTATTCTTTTAAACTCAGATCAGATTTTTTTTTATTTATTTATTTATTTATTTATCTATCTATCAATCAAATTTGTCACTACCCATCTCCTTCCACCAAAGGACTCTGGGCAGTTTACAATAAAAGTAGTCAACAAACTACTTTTTAAAACAATAGGCATAAAATATAAATACAATATATAAAATGTAATTACAATTAACAATAAATATAAAAAAAATAAGAATAAAATCCAAGTGGCAGAAGGTCTAATTCAGTCCATGTGTGTGAGGAGTGCTAGCCTTAGATACGCTGTTTCATTTTTTTTCCCTCTATTGCTCACTCACCCCCAGGAAATAAGGTAGTGCCAGAGAAAGAAATGTCAAATACAAATATTATAATAGCCTTTATATAGGAACTCAATAGTTTATTTAAATTCAGCCTAGAAAATAACATTTTCTGGCTTTATTTTAATATACAATCTAAAAGCTAAAAGCTATCCTGCAATGAAACTTTTAACCCAGGCTTAATACATTTTTGTTTTTTTAAGTTATACATTCATATGTATGCAAGATATAGAGATAAAACAACAAATAACATTCTGTTAAAGAGTAATAATAGGTTGCTCAAAAATAATAGATACTCAAAACTCAGATAGGAGTTTGTATCTGACTTTATGACAGATTCTGTCTGTATCTTAAAACTATTTTTTAAAAAAATGTGGTCTGTTTTACCAAATCTGCTTTTTCCTCTCTGAAATACAAGCATCCTGTTCCAAACAATTGTCTGAAATATCCTTTTGGATTATTGCAAATTTCATGCAAGTCACTTTGAAAAGTTACATATACTGTATTCTGTATTCCATGTAATGAATTATTTTGCTTAATGAACTGATTTGTAGAATGTCTTTCTACAGACATTGGTTTTTATTTCTGCTAGTCTACATGGGCATCCATGGGCATCCATAGGAAGATATTAGAGGAGGCAAATGATGAAGAATGCATAGTGAACATCATTGCATGTGGTCATAGCTTTTGTGTCATCATGGCTTGCAGCATCCACAACTGCTGCTAGAATGGCTATGACAGAGGGACATATCAAAGATAGAACTAACCATTACTTTGTTGGTAGTCCTAAAAAAAAATCATGAGTCAAAAAATCAAGCAGGGTGAGTTTTTTCAAGGTTAAATGTTTCTTCTATGGACTAAGTGTCCTGCATATACTGAGAAGCTCTGTGCCTAATTAAAATACCTGCCTTTGAGCTGAAAACATATAAAAGGGCAGTGTGAGCCAGAGACTCCTGAGAAACTGCACAGGGTTTTCCGTGCTGTCAGCTCAGCCACCTGTTTATTCGATGCTTCCTGGGTCATAAAAGCAGCCAAGGAGCTGACCCACAGTTAGGTCCAGGTCATGGTGTTGGCCTCTCTGAAGGAGGGGATGATACCTCCTGCCTTGGAAGAGGCAGTAGTATGTTTCCTACTTAAGAGGCCAATCTTGGACCCAATATTTCTGACAATTACAAACCAGTCTCAAACCTTCCTTTTTGGGGAAGGTTGTTGAGAAGATAGTCAGTCTGCATCTGATTAGAACCCTGGAGGGAACTGATTATCTAGACCTATTTCAGTTGGGTTTCAGGCTGGGATTTGTAATGAGACAGCTTTGGTCATACTGGACCTGTGACAGAACTGGGCTGGACGATGGACATCCACCCTTGTGCTTCTTGATCTCCCAGCAGCTTTTGATACTGTCAAACGTGATATCCTTCTGAGCTGGCTCCAGGGGTTGAAAATTGGGGGCACTGTTTTACAGTGGTTCTCTTCCTTTCTCCAGGGGCTGTTCCAGTTGGTGTTGGTTGGGGTGGAAGATATTGCTCCATTGACCTTCCTGTGTGGGTTGCCACAGGGTTCTAATCTATTTCCCCTCCTTTTCAACATCTACATGAAATTAGGTCATCCACCAGTCTGGAGTGAGATCATCTACCTGTTTGGGGTTTGGTATCATTGGTATGTTGGTGAAAAAGTCAGGTTTTTACAACTCTTCTAAACAATAGCAGAGTGGGGGTCATCTGGATCTTGTATGGGCAGCATACAAGTTAACTAATTCATTACTATCATCATCATCATCATCACCACCATCATAAAGTTCAAGAAACATCATTCTAAAAGGCTCTGAAAATTAATATCTGAATATCCTTAATAAGTCTCTCATCCTAAACAATACTGAAGGGATAATGTTTTATCTATTTATTTAGGTAAAATTGTGGCCTTCCTATAAGAGATGGCAGCTAATCAGTGTTATTTACATCACCGTAATAAACTTCAACAGTTTCAATGATGCCAAAAAATACCTGTATAACCCCTTTTTCTTATGCTTACATTATTTTTTACTATCTGTAGAAATATCCAATTTAATTGAATATTAATTTGGAATTAATTATGTAAATTTAAAATGGTTGCTACTTCTTATAAATAAATAATTAAGGGATTACCAAATGATTCTCACTTTTCTTCTCTCTGTCTTATTTTCAGGCTTTTTCCTTTCCTTTCTGTTCTCACTATTTATTGTACAATTATATTCAGTTTATCTGAAGTAGCTCTTTCTCCAAATACTTTTGAGTGAATAAACCAAAAGGCTTTTTTAGTTCATCCACCTTACTATTCACAGTGTTTAATTGTTTATATATATGTATGTGTGTGTATGTATGTATGTATGCATGCATGCATGTTTATATGTATATATGTATGTATGTATGTCAGTCTGGATAGTTAGAAAACACTGGCCATAAATGTAGATATATCCTGGTAGATAATTGTGGTTTTGGGGGACTTTACATTTCTTATATTTCTTCTAAAATACTAGCTGGGTATTCATGGGTTACTCATGGATAAAATGCACTTGGGATAGTCAGATTTTCTGGACTAATCTTATTTTTACACCTGAGAGTCAATGCATCTGGCAACTCATTTAGGTAAAGGACAATTATTAATCACCTTCCATTATTTTAGTTATGATGTATGAAGTCTTTCACACTTGTGAAATTTCAAAAGTATTTAAAGCTGATGCTTCCTCTTACTAATTTAAAGTCAATTACAAACAGCTCTCCTGAGGAATACCACCTGTGTTCATTTAACAGCTCATGGTCACTCCAAAATTAATTAACACTCTGCCAATTTTTTCTTTGTTTTCTACAAAGGATAGTTTCCATCTGATGTTAATCAGATACAGTGCCCTTCAACATACTAGGATGCATTTATTTTGAATCTTTCTAGAATTTAATCACATGGTTAGGAAAAGAACATCAACATATATTTTTATGGTACTCAGTTGAAAAATGTGTCCCATGCATACATAAATATTCCCTTTGTGGGTAAACAACATTATGTAGAACTCAGAAAAGGAATAAGAAATACTAAAACAAATAAATGAAAGACATCAGATAAGAAAAAGGAAATAATACATAAAACTAATTTACACCAATGCCATTCATGATTCCTTTCCAGAACTTCTAATCCCTGCAAATTATCCTTGCTTTGAACACATTCACACTGTACATTGCTTCACACATTACCATTTTTTCTTTGAACATCTCACTTCTGTTCTTTTCAGAATTTTATGAATTCCATCCAACCATGAATTTTTCAATTTTCCCTTCCTCTTAATTCATTTACTCTTCCATCATATATTTGTTCTGCAAATCAATACTAATTCCTTTTCTCTATAACACCATACCAACTCAGATTACTTCTTTTGCACTGGTTACTCACTTTGCTTTTGTATTTGTTTTTCTCCTCTATTTCTTTATATATATCTGAGATAACATGACTTGGTAGGAAACGTAGGGAAGAGATCATTATTTAAACTTTCAAACAAATAACTGAATTAATTGTTATTAAAGAACTTAAAATTTGTGGAAAACAGATTGCCTCAATATCTGAGTTCAGGTTAATGTCTAGTTTAAGGTTGATTTTGTAAGAAAATAAAATTTTATTTAAAAAAATGAAGTCATACAAAAACTGCTCACATAAATTCAAAGAAAAAAGAAAGCAGGCAGGTTATACATGAAACTGACTTATGAGGGATTCTGTAATTTTAGGCATAAGTAAAGTAAGTCAGAGAGGAAAACATGGGTCTGAATAATACTATCATATTGGAAAATATCTGGTAAAAACATCTGCAGCTATTAAATTTTCACAACCTAATTAAGCATAGGGCAACACTGAATTGTATATTCATTATCTATTATTCCCTTATATTGTATAAAAAAAATCAGAGTTTTATTTCTTGAGTATAAGTTGTTTGGCCAGTGGTTAAAGTGCTGGGCAGAAACCAGGAGACTGTGAGTTCTAGTCCCATGTTAGGCATGAAAGCCGGCTGGGTGACCTTGGGCCAGTCACTCTCTCTCAGCCCAATTCACCTCACAGGGTTGCTGTTGTGGGGAAAATAGGAGGAGGAAGGAGTATTAGGTATGTTCACTGCCTTGAGTTGTTTAAAGAAATAATAAAGGCAGGATAAAAATAAAATAAAATAAAATAAAATAAATAAATAAATTATTAAAGCTTCACTAAGTTAATTGTTCCTATTGAGATTAGAGTTTTGCTATAATCTAACCAGGATCTGCTATTTTGTTTTTCCTCCAGCTACAATATTTCAATTCTGAAGTTGAATGAATTACAGCATAGACCATAATTTAAAACACAAATACCAAGAAAGGAATGTAGCAACTCTATATGAAGAAAGTGATGTAAAGATCTACATGGCTACCCTGTCCGAAGGAAATTTGGAATACTCCAATATCATAAGCTTCAGAGCAGAGTTTTCATGATGCCACCATGGCATATCCATTTGTGGTGAATAGATTGCAGAAGTTTGGCAGGAAAGAATGTGCACAAGGAGCAGATGATATGAACTGAATATTTAAAAGTCCAAAACCCTTACAAGCAATTGTTTTATTAGGTCTACTGAAGTTGTACAAAATCACTACAACTTTTCAAGTTCAAGAATATTTTATCAGGCAAGCTGTTGGGAAAGAAGTGGGAGGCAATGTGACTGAAATTGGAGCAGCTGTTTAACTTCAATGGAGCCAGGTCTATACCAGCTTACATAGTTATATAGAATAATAGAGTACCTTCAGATGGATACATTGGATTAGTTTCAGAATAACCTTAGCTTGCATTAGGGGTGTTTCCAAAGCTTACTGGGAAAAAGAAACACACAAAAGTCTTCATATATGAAAATATAAATTCTAAACTTTAAAATCCTATCAAGATATATGATCTCTTGGTCAGTGTGAAGTATAATAGAAATAACTACAGACTCTTTATATTATGATACAATAATATAAAGGTATAATATTACAGGCATAATTTGGCCTGTTGTACTAAGAAATAAAAGTCAGTTAAAACTAGTGGTAGAAGGAAATAGGTTTGGTAAGATCCTTGTCTTTGTTCTGTATGAAATCTTAGTATAAAATAGCTAAATAGTAGCTGTCTGCTATTCAAATGCCTGTTCAAAAGAATAGTGTCCACCAATACATCACTCTAGTGATAGATATTCAGAGGTGTTCTCAGGCATCCAGCAAGAATAGACTTATCCTCTTGTAAGAAAAACTTGATTTCTTTATTTTAAAACAAGAACATATGTAAGCCCTGAGTGTTTACTACAATCATTTATCTGAACTTCAGGTATAGTGAAAAATCTCATTTAGGATGTTTGATCTTATTTTGCATCGAATTATTAATTCTTCCCACTCATTAATATCTTTGCAATATTTACGACTGACAAATACTGGTTCAGTAGGAACAAATGAAATATGGCAGCAGTTCTCTACTTCTAGTACATCAACACAGAGCTGGTTATGACTTTTGCAACTGTTGCCCTGACCCACTTAAGTTGAGAGTAATTGTTGCAATAGAAGATCAGCATCCAATTCTTATATATATTATGGGTAACTTTGAATTGTTCTTTGAATTTTCTTTTATCTAATTTGTAATTGATCCCAATTCCTTTTTCACTAGGGAGGACATTCTTTCCCCAATAGGGAGACTACTCCAAGCAGCTTGTTCCACTACAGGATATAGTTGATAATTGAAAAATTCCTCTAGAGACCAGCTGGCCATCCTGAGAAATTTGTTTGATTTGCAAAAGGAAGATTTTACTCGTTCATTAATTTGGGAAAGGTAGGTCTGATCCATCTGGGTTGATTAAATATAGACAATCAGTAGGTGGCAGCAAAACAACACAGAAAATTCAGACTCTTTGCTGTCATCTAGTAGGTGTATGGAATTTTGCAGCCCAGATCTGATAATGGCTACTTAGAGGTTCAAATTCATATTTTCTCCCAGAAAAGAGAGATTGTATATTGGGGTCTTGAAGTATAATCCTGCTTGGCAGTTAGCATGGAAGCAACTGTAACTTTACAACCTTTACAAATTTAGACCATGTCATCATGCTTTGTGATAGAAGGCACTAGAGAAATGACATTTTCTATTCTCAGTTTCCTTAACCATTTCCAATTGGGCTCTCTCAATACTGGGCATACCTTTAAATAGCCATACTCCTGCTTCACTGAAAGATAGCTGGCCATTTTTTTCCTGTGCATCCCTTGGCCTTGAAATAGTCACATTTGGGACTGATACTCTCAAACACTTTCACTATCTTCATGGCTTTTGGCTCAGAAAGTTTAGCATTTACTTGGCTATTCCAGCAATATTGCTAAAACATTTCTGCTATTTTCAAATTCCTTAAGTAAACCATGTAATCTGTCACTGACTCTACTGTGACTTTTGTCCCTGAAACAGAACAAACTCTATGAATTACTTACTTTTCCTGAATGCAAAATGTTGCTCTTCATTGTGAAGTGTCTCCAATCTTGTCTGTCTTCAGACAAGATAGGACCTGGCAAGACAGTGACAACCAAGTAGGTTAGTAGATGAGAACAATTAATTAATGATGGACTTCCAGTGGGAATATGGACTGAGCAGTTGTGCCTGCAAGCTCCGTGGGCAGAACTGGCATAATATTCAAAAGATTCTTAAAGTGGACTTACAAAAAAAGCCCAGAACTGTTTCTCTTAGGTTTGATGGAGAAGCAGCTAGAGAAATAACAAAGGGCTTTGCTTTTTTTACATGATAACAGCAGCAAGACTTTTATATGCACAGAGATGGAAAGACCCAGAAATACCTACAGTGGAAGAATTGATTATCAAACTGATGGAACTGGCCCAAATGGCTAAGTTAACAGCGTTAAGAAGAGAAAATACTGTTTCTGGATTTGTTTTTACTTGGCAACCACTTTTAGACTACTTGCTTGTGTCAGAAAAAAATGAAGCTTCTATGTCTGAGATGAGTAAAACAAAGAATTTCACTCTCAGTGTGCTTGCTTCTGCACATTTTACTCTGGCTTTTTTCCATTTTCACTGAAAATTTTGCACTCAGTCTCACAGAATTTAAAAGTATCATCACTAATTCATTTTGCATCCATCTTTGCTAAATCTCACATTTTAATCTGTGTGAAAAATGACACCTACTAAGACTTTCAGTACTCCATATAGATATTTTAAGTATTGCCTCTTTGTTCTCTGTAGTCAATTCAAAACCTTCATTACTGCAGTGTGCTTCTTTAATGAGCTCCCCCCAAAAGAAACAAAGTAATATTTAAGTATTTATGATCTTGCCCAGAAGTCTGCATAAGATTCTGACAAGCAAACAAACAAACAAAAAAGCCACCTTCATAAAAGTAACCACTACAACATAAAACATTAGCTCCAAAGGAGATATGATGATACTGGGTGAATATTGGTTGGTGAAATAAAATTTTGATATAGTAGTTATATGTTATGAGCCTTGTATGGCTCAGAGTGGTAGGCAGCAGTATTGTGACTGAAAGTCTCCCCACGACCCAAGTTCGATCCCAGCGGAAGCTGGATTCTCAGGTAGCCAGCTCAGGTCAACTCAGCCTTCCATCCTTCCGAGGTTGGTAAAATGAGTATATGATAAGGTGACAACTGGGGAAGGCAATGGCAAACCACCCCACTATAGTCTGCCAAGAAAACACCATGAAAGCAGCATCCCACCAAAGGGTCAGACATGACTCAGTGTTTGCGCAGGGGACCTTTCACCTTTCACCACACAGTTATACGTTGGAGGAATGGGAATAGATAATCAAATCAAATCCAGTGATCTTAATGTAATTTGAAGCTTCACTGACTTTCTGGTTTTGTAGAGACTTAAACATTGTTGCCAGGTTTCTCTCTATATGTGGACAGAGATAAGGGTTGTGGTTGAGAGGATCAGAACAATAATATTGAGATGAGTAGTTAACCAATTTTATCATGTCTTTAAAACATGGCTGTCAGACTCCCCAAAGCTACCTCAGGACAGAGCCGAATATGATTTCATCATTTTAAGTGCTATAGCAGGTTATGGAACAAACCATTTTGAAATAAAGTATGTATTAATATTGTGTAGGCAGTTTTGTCAACCAGTGCTTCACTGGTACTCCCAATAGAAATATTTTATATTTGGGGAGCCTCAGGGTTCAGTGCTCTCTCCCTTCCCTTTTAACATCTATATAAACCCACTGGGTAAAGCCACTCTTCAGTTCAGGGTTCAGTATCATTAGTATGCTAATGATACCCAGCTGTACATCTCAACCCCAAGCTGCGCAGGTGAAGCTGTCAGTGTACTCTTCCAGTGTCTGGAAGCTGTTCAGGTCTGGATGAGAAGGAAGAGACTTCAGCTCAATCCTGACAAGACTGAATGGCGGTGGTTGTTTGGGTCCCCTGGAGCAAGGCTATTTCCATTGTTGGTTCTTGATGGGATTGCATTTTCCCATTCAAGATCAGTGCACAACTTGGGGTCCTCCTGGACTCAGCTCCTTCTCGAAGAGCAGGGCAGCAGTGTCCAGGTGGGTCTTTGCAGAGATTCATCTTGTGGGCCAGTTTCACTGTTTCCTTCACTGGAGACCCTTCATATAGTCACTTATGCCCCTGGTCACCTCATAACTAGACTACTGCAATGTACTCTACATGGGACTGCTCTTGAAGACCATCTGGAAGCTACAGCTGTACAAAATGTAGTGGCCTGAATAGTAATGGGCACTTCATGGTATGCCCATATGTCACTGCTGGTACATGAGCTCTATTGGTTCCCATTAGGCTTCTGGGTGCAATTAAAAGAGCTGGTTGTCACCTATAAAGTCCTTCATTATATAGGACCTGGTTATATGATGGACTGTTATCTGATGGACTGATGGACTGTTTATCTGCAATTGTTTTTGATATGTTTGCACTCCAAGATTCTTCAATTAAATGTTGCCATCTTGTGGGGCTGAGGAAGTGTATCTTCTCTGTCACAGCCCAGCCTATAAAACAGCTGCTCTCCAGAGATATGGATAGTGCTCACCGTCCTGGGATTTCAGGCCTGGGTTAATGTGGGTGTGATTCACTGATTGAGCCCCATACTTCTTATACTAATTGATCTGTTATGTATTTATTTTGTTTTTAATCATTGTTAGTCACCCAGATTTGAGATGGGTGGCCTACAAATTGAATGAACAAACAAATAAATAAAATTACTGCAAAATCATTATGGGAGATACAAAAAAAATAATAATCACACAGTTGAATTTTATTAGCAAGAACTAATACAATTAAAATGACAGTGTTTAATAAATAGTGATTCTATTGAACATGATTTTATATATAATATTTATATAGTATTACACACATACACACACAGAATCCCAAAAGATGTACTTCTTTGGTTTCTCTCAAAATGTTTCTTATTTTTATGGGTAGAGAAATGAATGAGGTTAATTTCCCTGAAAATTATCCAACTGTTTTACATTAGCAGTATCTGTAGCTGAACAGCTTCACTGTGTATGTATGTATGTATGTATGTATGTATGTATTTATTTTCCTTTATGGTGCTATTTTGCTTTGTTGTATAGCTGCACCAGCTATGATATAGGCAGGCTGATCACTCTTTTGATTCCTGCATGAGCTTTTAAAACTTTCACTGTTCTGTCATATGGTTGTGAATGAAACATGAAAAGGATGTTGCATTTTCCACATTCTAAGAATAAAATGTGACTTCTTAGATAATTGCAATATTTAATAAACAATAAAATGAATATTTCCAACAGTACCAAATTTCCAGGACAAACCATAATGTGTCCAAGTTTTGCTGTATATTTTAAGGAAGATGAGATAAGCTGAATTCAGAGAGGGCATCGATGTTTGTCCTAGTAAATGGATGTCATGAGTGCCGATGAGCTGAAGACATCAGCACATCGGCACACATGACAAAGACAAGGAAGCAGAAGGAAGGGACACAAAATAAGCATAGCACGCAAAGCCATCACGACACAAAGAGAAGGAAAAGAAGACAAAGACAAGGCAGATCACGAGGCACACCCAAGCTATTAGCAGGAGCGCCACGGAGATCGCCCAGCGGACAGCAATCATCGGCTGAAGGAGGAGACCGATGATGGGCGATCCCGGGGCACCCGCAGGGGCCCCGCAACCCTACACCTACCGGCACGAAAGGATGCAGGACAAAGGGCGGGTGACGTAACCTAAGGAGAGGGGGCGCTGACCGGCGCGGGGTATTTAAACCCCGCACCGACGCGCTCCCTTCACTCTCGGCTTTTTTCCCAACTGACACTACGTGATGAATAAAACAGAACCTGCTTCAACCGAACCAGTGTCTGTGCTTTACTCAGTGGTAGGCAGTGCATGACAATGGAAGATTAAGGGAAACCTTAATGACAATTTTCAAATACCTCAAAAAGTATCACACCGTGTGTGTTTGTGAGTTCATTCTACTTTTGTTGCTTCATAGAACAGAATACATGAACTCTGTTGGAGATAAATTTTGGCTAAACATTAGGAAAATGTCCAAACAATAATAAATAGTCCTGGAACAGTTCAATGGTGGGCTCTTTTCAACTGGGGAGGCACTATAGATTCAGTGCTTAGCAGAGGGCTGATTTAGATGACTTCCAAAGTATACCACTGTATGTAATCTGGCAGACTGGAAAGCTCCGGAAGCTCTCTGTGTTGTGAAAAAAAAAGTAGAGTGCTCTTTAAAATAGGAAAATCATAGGAAAGACTGCTTTGCATATAATGTAATATTGGCAAGTAGGTGAATTAGTGACCTTACCCTCATTCGGCTTCTACAATTGAGATTGCACTCAATGTAGTCATGCAGTAAAGGCAATATCAATCATTACATCGCCATTTTAAGATTTCTGACATATTGGCTCATGCTGAAATTTGCAAGCAGCTGAAAATGAGGATTTTGTATTGTTCCTTTCTCCCCCCTCTCCCCTTTTGAATGGCTCCTTAAATACAGGCTACATATGCCTCTGAAAAGATGATTAAAACTTTACTGCCAAAAAAGCTTCAAACTGGCAGATTTTACCTCCAAAGTCTTAGTACATCACTCTATTATAATTAAATTTTGTTTGGCACCACTGTAATACTGCCTTCCTTATTCAAACAAAAAAAATGTTGTTTTGGAAACTGACCTGTGCCCCCTTTCTTTTTTTAATGGATGACATTTGGACTGGGTTCTTGCATCTGGCGAATTGCTTCATTTAAAATAATTGGCTGTTAGGGAGTTGCTTGGGCTTTATATATAATACCTATGTCAAAATGGGAATTAAACTGATTTTTCAGCCAAGTAAACCTTTGTACAATTTTAAAAGAGTGCAGCGCAAAATAATACAGACTGTTTATCCTTCCTTGAACAAACTGTATAGAACAATTTCTGGACAAGTGGTACACTGGTATTTACACTGTATTGCATAGTGTATCACATCTTTAGACTGTGGTGTAGTGCACAGTGAAATACATTTGTTTTAATGTATATAAATGCATAGAATGTTCACAAATAATAAAAATTTAGAGAAAACAAAGTTGTCAAAAATGTGTAAGTTATTAGATGCTTTGCCCATTCTTCAGCAAGATTATCCAACTTTTTATAGTTAAAACATTGCTGGCCTACTTAAATAATTTAAAATTTATCACTGACATATAAACACACACAAACACAATTAATTCAGACATTCAAGTGCTGACCAATCTGCATGTGCATAACTGGTATTAAATCTTCACAACAATGTAATATTTGCTTTCTCATGTGTCATATGTGATATATGACTGTAATAACAAGGGAAGAAACTAGGCATTCCTATTCACATACGCATTATGTGAACAGATTATTGTGAAAAGTTAATATAGGGAAAAGGGAAATCTTCTCTTTATATCTTGTCGATCTAAGATAAAGTTGAGCTTTAGCTGAATGTGTCTCCAGATTACTCCATGTGATATACTTGGCAACAATACAGAATTGGTTTGTCATTCCATCATCCTAGATGCTGAGTTTGTATTCATTTATTTTTAAAATCCCACTGTAGTCTTGGGAATTTCTTCATGGCCTTCAAAATTCAATCATTAACTAGGTCTGACCTTACCTAACTTTTTTTTTTGGAGGGGGGGAGAGGAGAAATTGGCCAAGATGCTGCTATCTTCTGTGACATGACTAAAGTACTACTTTAAAATGTGCTTTAATTTGTTAAGGGGACTGTAAATCTCAATCTGAAATTGAATATTTCAACTTTGGAAAGGTTCCTAGGAATATATTTGGAATAGCAGCTTGAAGTGCATACAATAATCTACAGAATAAAATCTCATTGTATGTTTGAGAATGATGTCTCTTTAAGAAAGACGCTTCATAAACTGCACATAATACATTAGGTTAATCTTTGTGGGAGAATATTTAAGGAGAGAAACATCATAGAAATTGGAACATCCAGGAAGCTTTCTACATTAATATTCTAGGATGGCACTAGAACGCTCAACAGAATTCATTAAGGACAGTTTTATTGTTAAATATATTTGCTAGTTGCATGAAATAAATTGGTAAATGCTAATACATTTCATCTATCATTAATGTACATAGTCCAATCTGCCTGCTTTTTAATAGACTAATATCCCTTAGGTTCTGTGGAAATTGCCAGTTTAAAAGCTTGTAGAAATGTTTTACTAAAAATTGTTCCATTTAGTTCACATGGACAAAAATAGTTTTCTAGAGACAAATACAATAAAAAGATTATCTGTTCCATTAACATTAGAGGAGGCAATTATCATTGGGTCCAAAAGAGTTTTGAAAGGAAGTAATTATATTTGGAGTTGGGTGGATTGCTCTCTTTCCAAAAAGGCCCTTTTACATTTTACTGGTATCCAATAATGAAAAAAAAAAGAAGACAATTGCTGTTCTCTGCAGTACACTAAAATATTTTGATATTATCTTTGACTTTCCCCCCCACAAGATTGATTAGATTGCCCAACCGTGCAGTCTTCACTCTTTTAATATTTTATATTCTTTTTTCCCCCTACTTTGAAAATGCAGATTTATTTTTCAGGCATTTCATGCTTGATTAAACTTTACTTTCTAACGATCCTTCTTCACCTTTACAGTGTGATCCTATTCATACCTACTTAGGAGTAAACACTGTTGTGTTCAGTAAGATTTTTTCTCAGGTATGTGATTATAGGATTGCAGCATACAGCATCCTATACCTCTTAACCTTTTCTGAGAGGGATTAAGCAGTGGTACAGATGTCTCTCCACTAGTGAATGAAAGATGGCTGCTGTGTGACTCAATTCCTAGCTATCATAGAAAATTTTGTACATGTAACTCTATTGATTGTGCTATAACTGCAGTGCTATGCCCCAATACATGGTGTTTTAGAGTGAAATGGATACATAAGGGAGTAGCTTTAAATCTCCTGTACCTTATCCACCCCTAATAGGAGGAGCCACTAAGACTTGCAATATAAGGCTTTAATTTGCCTTAATTCTCTGGCTTGAGTTATTTGTTTTCTAGACAGTTAGAATTCCATTAATCATCTATTTTCCTTTCACAAATAGAGCATTGTCTCACATATTAAACTTTCTGTGTGCACTTTTAAGGTAACATCTTAAAATGATCATGCTACAGTGCAAGTGGAATAAAATATTTAAATTACATAAAGATTCTAATTGAAAGGTAAGAAAGCCTTTCTATGTTAAAAGCAGTTTAGGAGTAGAATCAATTACTCAGGAAGTGTTTGGACTCTCCTTCATGGGATATTTGGGCACCCATCTGTTGTGGAGTCTCCCATGCAGGGACTTGGACTGAATGAATTAAATAACTTCTCCCAACTTTAGGATTCTATGATTCCCTTTTTATCTTTAATCATGCCAATTAAATATGTATTGCTTTTCCCTACTACCTCATGTCTGTGTATTCAGATGTAATGCCATAATTAGAAATGCTTAAGAAATATGTTGACTTAATTGGAAGTATTTCATTCACTCTGTTTCCTTTTATTGGTAATTCTGATTTAAACACAACCAATGTTTACAAGAATATTTATATTAAAGGATAACATTTCTTTTTCAATGTCCCTCAGAAAGCTTTGTAGAGGCATCAAGAGGCTAATCTTTTGCTTAATAGAAAATGAAAAGAGTCTGTTTGCTTCTAATTTAGGTCAGGGCTAAGAATAATTTCTTTTCATCTACTTTCTAAATGTTTGGTTACCAAGGATACATTACTGATGAAATAATAATCTGGATTTTGTTTCTTCTTCTGAAAACATTTCAAAGCATTTGGTGTACATTGCCTTTGGGATACCCTGATAAAACAAATATTGATTTTTATTAACACTTTTTAAATCTAGCGACCTAAAGTCTAAAAGGGTGAATCCAGATTTTAAAAGTCAGAACACAAATTGTAGGGAAAATAAATCCTACATATCCTGTGATATTCTGAAGTATTTGCCTCTGTCTCTCCAGCCACAACAGATTACAGCAATCAGCAGCACAATGCTCTAAAACAGTGTTTCTCAAACAGTGTTTCTCACCTTGTTGGCTGGGGAATTCTGTGGGTTGAAGTCCATACATCTTAAAGTTGCCAAGTCTGAGAAACACTGCTCTAAAGGAGGTGCCAACTTAATTTCTTATGATTTCCTGAGGTAGCATATTCTCTGGCTTTGGATATGATGTGATTTTTAGAGTACAGTGTAGGTAGGGCATGCTTTATGATATAAATGGACGTTGCTATTAAAACTAGAGAAAAAATAACAAAGTATGTTTGGCTACATAAGCATTAATCAAGCAGTACTTGTATCTCTCTTTGTATTATGAAAATTTTCCATTCTGAGGCCCTATTTAAGTTGACAATAAAATTGGAGCTGGGTTGCTGAGGTAAGGTTAGTCTAAAGTTTTTTTGTCCAACTGCAATGGAGTGATTTACTTTGGACTGTAATCATTTTCAGTTAGGAAGAATGAGATGAAACAAGGAATGAAAAACTAGCAAACTAGACATATTATATCTGAACTGCAATTCTGGAAGACCTCCAGATAGCAGCATAAAAGTAAGGATTTTCTGTATCTTTTTGTCCTAACAGTCAGGAATCACGCTGAGACTAGGAGTAGGTCTCTAGTGTTTATTGCTGCTACATAAGACAGAAAATCCTAACAAACTGAAGAAGTGTGGGAAAACCCAGACATATGAATCCCAAAGGCTAAGGCGGGCCTGATCTGTGTCTCTTTGAATGGCTGCTTAATTCCTCAGTACTATGCATGTGTTTTCCCTCCTGGATAAGGGCCCCCTCCTGCTCGCCATCAGTACTCATGACACTTTTCTCTTTCATTTAGTAGTCATATAAATGAACAAAAAATGTTCTACTCCTTCAGGTTAGTGCATATTAGCCATTTTAAACAGAAAGAAGGGATTGTAATGAGATAGGAGCATTAAACAATATGTTTCTAGCATAAGTTGGACAAAAGTCAGACATCAGTAGAAGTTATTGAAATTTCTGATTATGTGGACACACCTGATCATATTTTTTGTTACGTAATTTGCTGAAAAAGCAGCCATTTGTGGGAAAATAGATTCCTTGATAATAGACCCCTCTAGAAGCACAGGAAAATTTATGTTTGAATTTGAGTTTGAAACAGTAGTTACTTAACTGTGTGCTAAATCACTTGATGCATTGTGACTTGTGGAAGAATAATTAGTCTGATTTGAGCAATAAATTTCTTAATTAAGGACCCCTACCCATAGAAGATTTTCTTTGATTCATTTCCTAAAATATATATTATTTCATTATGGCTTCCTTTCTATCAGGTCAGAGCCAAACTACATGTTAAACTACTCCAAGTGATCTCCTGGTATATGTGCTTAATACTATGAAAAACAATCATTGGATAGCAATACATAGGGATTGGGGAAGCAATGTTTGGCTAATTCTATTCCATTTGCTTGGTTTTCAGAAGGCCATAGCTCAATGATAGCATTTTACAAGCAAACACTCTGAGTTTATTAGCATAGGGCTTGGAAAACCTAGCATTTATCCAGAGAACCATGACAAATCAGTGGAAAGTAGATATTTTCAGGCTGTAGCCTGAAAGATTTGAAACAAATTACAAGTTATAGTGAGGTGATTTAAAACAAACAAAACATCAGCAATATAATGTATTATACCTCTGACAATTACTTTTTATAACAGGGATGCATTACTTCCTTGCTGCCATGTTTCTGCAGTCCTCTACCTCTATTGCTATAGCTACCTCTGTGTATGTAGTTTCTTATTTGATCTAATGAGAAATAGGTGGTTTTCTATTGGATGACTTCCTCTAGATCCAGACTCAGAAGCTGTAGAATTGGGCTAACAAAGTCAGTCTATACTTTCTCAATGATTTTGTAGGTTAGAGAAAAGGGGGAAAAAATGTTGGGAAAATGTAATCATTTGGACGACAGCTTTCCATTGCTTTTTCTTTGATCAATTAAATGACAAATTAAATTTTTATCTCTTTTCCTTTCAATTCATTTCTCAGTGATGTCTATCCTTGTATTCTGGAGTCCCACTCCCTGAAACTGTCTTCAGAACAATTTTCTTTATTGTCCGCTGCTGCTGATACTCTGCTTTCATGTTTGAGAGTACCCAGGTATCATTACTCTCTGCTTCTGTGGTGTATTGTACTAAGAATAGCTTATTTATAATTTAAGAAAATTTTATGTTCTATGTTTATCAAAGACTATAAAGGATATAAATGAGTTCTAAACATTAATGAAAGAGCACAAATCACTCATATAACTTACTTGCTGCTAAATGCAAAATAAAGCTTCCTGCTCTAAACCACAAAAGCAGGGGACTGATTCTGCTAATTGTACTTAGCAGGCCATCCCAAGAGGTTTTAATACAGGGTGGCTGCTTTATTTCCTTCAGCTACTCACATTCAAAATTAAGCTTGGACTTATCTTACTTTGAGCCTGCCAATAGCTTCAGTATAAAGATTCTATATTTATACCATTTATATACATTAAAATGGAGACAATCAGCAGCATATACAGCTTTGAAGTAATACCTTGAAATGTTGTCGGAGTGTCACTTTTTCATTCTCTCCTGTATGTATGTATGTAGGTGTATGTGTATTTGTATATACTATGTATGTGTATGTCTGTGCATATATATATATATATATATATATATACACACACACACATACATACATATACATACATACACACATACATACATACACATACAGACACTCTGTGTGTGTGTATATATATGTGTATGTGTGTGTGAGTGTGTGTGTGTGTGTCTATGTATGTATGTGTATATAGATATATATATATATATATATATAAATAAAACTTCCTGGTTCTTTCATTAATTGACAGATATGCAGGGAGGGATGTAAATGCAATTAAGAAATCACCAAATCATTGGGATTGTGGTAGAATACAAATGGAGTAAATAATTCTTATCTTACAGAGTCTGGTTTCTGGAATTCTTTCCAACTCTTTATCAGCAGGGTCCATAAGTCACATCTGTATTTTCTTCTTTGTTATGAAGTAATGTGTGTCTGTGTGTGTTTTGACTTCTTTCATGGAAACTATCATGGATAGATCCATATGTGTTGCTTGTAGGAACTCCCAGAGTCCCTCTTTTGGGGAGATGAGTGGTAGCAAAATTTGAATAATAAATAAATAAATAACAAATATCTAGTGTTTGGAAGGCGTATTCACTTGGATACATACTGTATGTGTTGTTTTGGTGCATGTTTGGGTGTTTATACTATGCCCTCATTTTATTTTGAAGTGCTTTTGTATGGATGAATGCACTGGGAAGCAGAGAGTGGGCTAAGTACATTCTGCTCAGGTCTGTGCAATGAGGAAGGAGGAGGAAGAAGGCTTAGGATGGACCAATTGGCAATATTCTGAAGTCATACCCATCTCCGTCTCCCAGAGAAAAGAAAACCCTATTCATTATTAAGGAAAATCTTATTTTTAAATATTTTTTCTCTATAAATCCCTGTTTTCAAAGTTGATATATTTGTTTTTCCAGCTTTTTTCTCAGACATCAAATTTGGGTCTGCTTCCATTTTGTCTTTGGAAAATTATCCTGCTGATGGAAAGCATATGGACAGACAACTACTTTACAAAATTTATTTAACATTCTGTATCTAAGAACATCTGTCCCCCATCCCAGATTAATGGGTCTGTCACATAGACCAAAACTCCAAGAACACTTCTGCAGTGGCTATATCTGAGCAACACCAGTCTAGGGACCCTTATGCTATAGTCATGAAAGATGAACTCTTTTCTGCCATCTTGTGGCTGTTTGGAGAATAGCCCTTTGGGCAAAAGAAAAAAAAGGAAGAAAATGAAAAGCAACCCCCCCCCCCCCAAAAAAAAAGATGAAGTGCCTGGAATGTACAAATACCTGTCCTGGCACACATTATCTACACTGATTGGTAGTAGCTTTTCTAATGGTTGTTGCCGTTTGAATTTCAGCTGGGGAAACCAACAACCAAAGCATTGCTTGGTATAGCAGCACAGTATGGCTCTGTTCCAGGTAAGTAAGGGTACACTGTGAAATCTGCCAGTTTTAAGGTGACAAGAGATATTCCATGACAGGAAGAAAGCACTGTGAAAGTGCTGCATGGATGAGCCCAAGATATTTATTCTTTTCCAACCTTTATGTTTTTATCTTTTAGAAGCAATTTTTTGTTTTCTAATACAACTGCCACAGATATATTCCAGCAGCATTTTTACTTTTTACCATTATATTTAGCAAAAGTAAAAATGAATTAATGGACAGGTAGGATCTAAATAAGATTACTGTAAAGCATTAATTAGGGAAACTCAAATTCTACTACCTAGGAAAAGCAAGCTACCTTTGAAATTGCTATGGCATGGAAGATAATACTGGAAACAAATGGAACATAACAAATTCCAGAGTTGAACACACTGGGATATTTCAATTTATAATCCATGTTATCCTGGAGTGGATAATGTGAATAATGTGAATCATATTCAATAATTCACATTATTTAAGGTACTACTTTATTTTTAGCCACATATTATTTCTTCCTATAGATCAACTTTATTGGCCATTTGCTTCCATAGCACAAAGCTTCATTGTGTTTTTTTATCAAATTGGTACAGAACAATTGTATCCTGGAGGCTATTTATTACTTTTACTTTTCTACAATAAATTATTGTCCTAGCAATTTATCACCATTTTCTAAAGTAATCACCTGCATTATTTGTATTATTATATCTAAGGCTACATGGCACAACTACACTAGACTTGTCAGCTTTTGGTCCGTGTTAGGATCTGCGTCTCCAGTGAACATGATCAGCCTGAAGTGTCAGGAGGACATGGTCTTCAACTATTCCACAGACAGGGATTACCAATTGCAATATACTGGCCCTTTTTGTGCATCCCTCTTTTCCAATACAAACTGCCCCAGGGTATCTATAGTTGATCACATTGCTTTCTTAATGGGGTAAACAAAGAGAGGCCTGTATTTTAATCAGCTAGAGATCTGTCTTAATAGTCTACTGTTCTGAAGAGACTGCATGTTCAAATAAGTGTAGATTAGTAGAGGACAGAAGAACAGTTCAGTCAAAGCAGTAGAATTGTTCAATCCCCCTTCATTTATTCATATGCTTTTGCCTGCCTCCAGCATATTATGGTCAATTTATGGATATGGATATCAGTGCTTATAAACCTCTATGGGGTCATCGTTTTCTTCCTCTATTCCTGATCTTACTCATGCATAACCTACAGCACTTATAGCAGCAAGGCACAATCTGCACTCGTGCATCACTTTCTGCAAGTACAACAGCAAGACAAAATTCTTTATGATGATTATTTTTCATTTTCTTGCATTTATAGGTCACACACAGAAAGAAATAATCACCTTTACAAATCCAAAGCTACTGTTCAATTGCCCTTCATTCAGAATAATCCAAGTCACAAAAATTATCTCAGACACAAGTATAAAAAGAAGCAAGGGATACCAAACCATATCATAATTCTTCTTTCTCTCCTGCTAGTAGCTTTTTTCTCAGCACCTTTTATTTCTTCAAAAAACTCTAGGCTGCTTTCAAAGGTCATTCTTTCCCAGGTTCTGATCAATTTCTCTGATTTGAGTTGTCTTTAAGGATCGAGCCTCATAAGCAGCTACCCAACTTTCAAGTCATTAAGGGTATTTCCAAAGAGTCTTGCTGACAGTTTGACAATCAGATCTTATTAGAACAAGAATATGTTATCCTTTCTCATTATGATTTGTTTATATTTTCCACATCCTTTCCATTTACATACTATATTTTGTTTACTTTCTCCACATCCTAATGTTATCTCTTCCATTTTTCCCACAGCATCTAAGTTTCTGGGAGAGGCAGTAGAATTAAGGGGGGAAAAAACGGTTTGAGTAAGTATAACGTTGTACCCTTCACAAAATTCTAAATATAAGGAGCTGAAAAAGATTCTGACTTTACATTCAGATGTTGTTACTACTGTTACAAATGAAAATATCATATACTTTTTTAAATATTAAATTTTAACTAAATATCCATTCTTGTACAGAAGTAATTAGAAAGTGGTACTAACTATCCAGTTTGGCCAGATTCTTTTCAGGTACTGTTTCAAGTCACAAGGCAACGTGGAATATTTAGGAATGTCAGTTAATTGTAAATCTCTTGAGAAAGGCCACTAATCTTGTACTCCTAAAGACCATTAGTTGATGTACTAGTCTGAGTCTTATTTTCTGTATCAAGAACCTGTAGAAATAAAGTTTTATTCATTCTTTGAAGGTGATAACAATATCAACATAAGAAGAATACATGTACAATTTATGCAGGATTAAGTCCGATTGAACTCGGTAGACATGTATTTAATTACTTTGCAATGCTGCATATTTATTAAACATATCTGAACTCTACAGAACTTATTTCTAAGAAGACACATGATGTCCCTAATCTGTTAGATACAATAAAGTAGTCTGTGAATGGTTTAGTTATAACTCTATCAATAATTTCTGTATTGAGTGAAAGAAGGATATGTGCCTGATAGATCAGGAAACAGTTATTGACTTTTACCCAAATAAAAAATAAATTGATTGCTTGAAATTCACATTTGATTCCTAACAATACTTTCTTCTTTTTTATATCATACTTCATGGAAGTTCTCATTTTTATTAAAAAAAAAATACAATACCCACACTAATGGAATTTACTCTGGAGTAGTACAAAGAACAATTAATTTTAGCAATATAAACTTCTGCTTTGTATAATGGAATCCTATCTGATTGCCAGCATGTTTGTTTTTAAATTAAAAATTATAGAAACTCTTGCAATCAATTCACAGAATAACCAGACCTCATTCAATTCAGTTTGTTTCCTTGGATGACATAATTTGATGTTTTCTAAGAAACCATTTGTAATCAATTTATTTAATATTGCCACCTTACGTTTCTTCTTTGGAAGAATAATTTTGATATTATTGAAGCAATAACAGTCCCCCCTCCATTTCTCTAAAAACATCAGGGTAGCTGGATATAGGAAGAATTACATGGCTAGCACAGTTTATGAACACTTTTGTTTATTTCACTTTCTATGCCCAATACGTATTGCAATGTGACAGAATTTTCATCTGTAATGCAGTATTCTGCAATCTGACATAGCAGATGTACAAAGGAAAAAATGGGTATCAGACGTATCAGATGGTTTTGGCAGGCACAGGAGTCCTTACTGAATGTGCCAGGACAGCCATAGGTACTTTTGTTAAAAGGGTTCATTCCATTCAGTTATGAGCAAATATTCTATATTTAGAACTGCTGCCAACCTTCATTTCAGAACTGAAGCATTTTCCCAGAAACTAAATCATCATTTCAGCATCTTGGAAGAAAGCCCAGGCCAGGTAACGGGCATATGTCAAGATTACCAAGATCAAAGTAATTCTTCAGCTGTGTCATAATATCCCAGGCCATTTAGAAATTTAAGTGGCAAACTGGCTGTTCTTCAATATGTAACACATGTTTATGTGGGTCTGGACATAATGTTTTATGCCTTATTTATTTTACTTGAAATCAGCTCTGTTTAGTTTCTATTCATATGAATGTAATTGGCATGCACATATTTGGAACTCTTACACTGCTGTGAGTAGGTGGTCATGATGTATGTAATGAACTTTGCAAAAGATACAGGGGATTGCTTACATTTCTTACTGGACCCCTATACCTACTATTATTATTGTGGCTGTTGCTGTTGCTGCACTGGAAAGCTGTTTAAGCAGAGTAGGCATTTTGACACATGCCCTGCTTATATGGGCCTGTTAGAATCTCAGAAATGGCCCAGCAAAAGCAGGTAAAATATGGAATTTTTGGAAATAAAATATGGAAATATGGAATTTTTTAGAGTACTAGGGAGCGATAATGAAGGTTTATTGCTATGGGCATTGTGCATCTTAGAGGTGCTCATAAAACTTTGAACTCAAATATAATTTTGACATGATCCAGAAAGGATAAAATCTTGTTCTTTTGACATATACATTGAAGATAACAAATACAATTTTATATTGGCCATAAAAGTAGTGCTGTCTATATAACCTAGGAGTATATTGTTCAGTTGGGAATTCCATTGGGTGGAAGGTAAAAATGAAAATCAGAGGGTGACAGAGTACAAAATAAAAGTAGCATCCCCCAACCCTACCCAGTTTTGGAGAGCAGCCCTTGACATGCTTTGCAAAGCCAGCAGCTGTTGTATACTTCTGCTCTACAACTGATCTTACTAGTGGATCTGGTGAGTCCTGTTTCCAGAGATGATCTTAAAGTATCTGAAGATCCATATGGGTGAAAGTAAGTTGTGGTAAAAGTAGGAATATTGGATTCTACAGACAAGGATATTGCCCATTCCCTGCCTTCGTATAAAGCTTTACCTATTAACTTGATGGATAAGCCAACTGCTTTTAAATTGTTTTAAATTGCCAAGATCTGTGGGCGGGGGGCGGGGGGGGGGGAGGAAGGAAAGAAGGAAGGAAGGAAGGAAGGAAGGAAGGAAGGAAGGAAGGAAGGAAGGAAGGAAGGAATGAGTATGTGAATGTCCCAAAACAAAGTTGTGAAATTAAAATCTAAATATTAAATATAATCCCAAAACTTTATGTTTTAAACATTTTATTTTGTAAAGATATCAATATACATATACACATAAGACAGGATAGTAAAACAGGAAGTATATAAGTGATTTTTAAAAAGTTGATAATTAAATAATGACAATATATTTTGTTTATTGAATTAAATATATTAAATAAGATACTACTGGATTTTACAAGCTGTTGTGCAGAATTTATCTAGATTATGAATTGATATCCAGATGTAATAAGTGGCTATACAGCCTCATACACTTGAAAGCAATGGGTAAACAAGCGTGCTATGAATATGATGGTAGAACACACAGTGAAGAACAACACGTTTGATGGTCAACTTGTCTATCATGAAAGGGGTGCAGACATTCCTTAAAAAAAATCATTCTGTAGCTTCCCTCTAGGACAGCTGAGGAGATACTGCAATAGTGAGTCAAAGCTGTACTTAAATACTCTATCTATGTATAATATACCATAGGTACCACTGAACATATTTAACTTTCATTAACAGGAAGATGTGAAAATTAGGTAAGGTCAAATTGTTATACCATATCCATTATATGCTGCTCTGGAGAATTCTCGCCTGCTTGTAAAACACTCAATGTTAAGTGGCAAAGAAATTTCCAAGCACTGAAAGTTTCAGGATTCATTTCTGTGAAGCTTGGTATCCAGAAGAGTTAAAAGGATTAGTCTGAAAGAAGAAGTCTTAATCAGGAACAAGATATGAATAAATGTACCCTGGCCTCCAGCTTCCAATAGTAGCCCAGCATTTGAAGCCGAATGAGACACATGTAAAATAACTCTTAAAAACCTAAAATGAATGATTTCTAGAAGGGAAAAACAACAGAAAAGAGTCAGCTGAGATCCATAAAAATATTGTGCCAATGACTTAGCTTCAAAGAATTTAGGAGCTGCATATATATAACAGCTCTTTTACTTAGGAAAACAAAAAACAAAACTTTAGAATAGCAGCAGCACTGGGCATTGGATTAAATAAATAGATCATTTCTTCAGCAGAGAAAGCTGCTGTTGTAGTAGCGGCAAGTGAATCCTTTTCTGCATGTGTGCACTTTCCTCACAACAGCCTTAATCAAAAATCTATTATCTTTCTAGTCAGTCTTTCCCTTTTTAAAACATTTAGACCTGTGGATGAAACCCCCTCCCCCAAGTTTCTCTGTCACCACCTGAGTCTAATTATGTGAGTGAAAATATTTCTACTCCACTATTATGCAGATAGTTATTTTCTGAAAATGACTTTAGGTGCCAAGTAACATTTTCCTATACAGACAAATTTAATGCAGATAGCTAGTTATGTCTTTTGTTCTGTATCCTGTTAGGTTTTTTTCAGGCAGTGCTTTGGGAAGTGTGACTTCAGTGGCACTGATTCTTTAGCACCTCATGAGCTACTGACCAAAATGTGCAGTGGGATATAGATTGAAGATTTATTCAGTGTCTCCTCTTTCTATTTCACTCTGCCTGCCCTTCATCTAAGAGATTTCTAATTTCAGGTCACTTCTTCCTTTGTTTCCAGGTACATGTGCATGGAGCATGTGCTCTCTGCTCTCCTGCAAGGACAGGCACTAGGTGCTTAAATAAATCTCATTTCTGTTATAGTTATACATTCTGCTTCATTAATCATTGCTCAGAACAGATTCCCACTCTTGTGAAAGCTCACATGCACAAACAGAACACTCCACTTCTGACAAATTCCTTCTTTATGAAGATAAAGATGACCTGGAACTGCTTCCCCTCTGCCCCTACATCTTATCTAAACTTTTATTTTATAGTATTTCACTTACCAAACTTCATGATTTGTATCTATTATATACTTGCAGGTGCAAATACTTTGGGATTTCTCATCAAATGCCATTGTTTATGCAAGGTCTGTATAATTGCAGTTCATACCTGTGATAGTGTTCTGAGATGTTTTCTATGATGCAATGAATATGATATTAAATTGGGATATATAGAGGTCATCTACCACCTGGATGAAATACAAGCTCTAATTAAACCTGCAATATTAATCCCTGTGTAGATTTATTTATATTCATGCTCTGAAGTTGGTAATCATTATTAATACAGCCAGTGTACTGGTGACTTCAAGTTTTTAAAATGTATGCAATCCAGTTCTGCTATACTAGAAATAAACAACTTAATTTCATCTCAGCTTTTTATAATTTGGGGGATTTCTCCATGTCTGCAATCTATTCTTAATAAACCAGATATTCTTAGCCCTGGCTGGTGAGTCTGTGTTGTTTTTGAATAAGGCAACCATCACAATTGTATTCGCTGTTCACCACAAGCACCGTCAGCCGCTAGCCGTCCTTTTGGCTTTGAGCTAGCTGCGTCATCACGTCTGGGGCTAGTTGAACTCATCCTCTGTTCCTTCCCAGTAGCATTTTGACCATCTTCCGACCTGGGGTCTCATCTTCCGATGGTATACCGACATATCTCTGGTTGTACTGATCCATTTAGTTTTCACGGCAAGAATTCTGGGGTTCATTACCTTCCCCAGGGATTGCATTTAGTCTAACCTCTCTGTCATGACCTTCCCATCTTGGGTGGCCCTTCACGGTTTAGCTCATGGCATCATTGAGGTGCTCAAGCTCCAGCACCATGACAAGGTAATGATCCTTTGCTGAAGTTACCTCCCTAATTTACATGGATATAAGAAAGGGAGTACAGTGAGACTTGCAACATTGTTTTTATTGGTTTGCAACCATGTATTCGTTTTTAAGGCTTGTACGAACTGCTGTTGCAATTGTGATGAAATTGACATGCGTCTCCCTCCCCTTGCGGGCGGTTGTGCCAGAGTACACTGCGTTCCAGTTTGGCTGCGTGTAACAGCTTGGCAACCCAGCTGTGTGTTGGTCCACATAGTACCTATAATGTCTGATGCCTGACTGGCATCCTGGGGCTGCCTAGAGAGAGAGTCAGCTAAGAAGTTCTTTCTTCCCGGTATGAACTTCAGCTGAAAATTAAAGCGGCTGAAAAATTGAGCCCAGCGAACCTGCTTGGGGCTGAGGCGTTTCGGGGTACTGAGCACTTCCAGGTTTTTGTGGTCCATCCAGACCTCAAAGGGGCAAGTGGCCCCTTCCAGGAGGTGTTGCCATGCCTCTAAGGCAGCTTTGATGGCAAAAGCCTCTTTCTCCCATACATGCCATCTCTGTTCTGTTTTGGAGAACTTGCGGGAGAGGTACGCGCAGGGCTTCAGCTGATCGCTTGGATCCCGCTGAAGCAAGAGCACCCCAATTGAGAAATCGGATGCGTCTACTTGGACTACAAAGGGCTTGGTGGGGTCGGGATGTTGTAGAACCGGTTCGGCTGTGAACAGGCTTTTGAGATGATCAAAAGCCCTTTGGCATTCAGGTGTCCAGTTAAGTAGCGCTCCCGCGTTTTGTGCCTTGCGCGTGTCTCCCAAACCCTTGGTGCGGAGTAAATTAGTTAGGGGCAAAACGATTTCCGCTAGTCCCTTGATGAACCCCCTGTAAAAATTAGAAAATCCCAGAAAACTTTGTAGTTGCCTCCTAGTGCACGGGCGCTCCCATGCCAGGATGGCCTGGACTTTCCCAGGGTCCATTTCGATGCCCCTCTCAGAGATTCTGTAACCCAGATAATCTAGCTGAGATTTATGAAACTCGCACTTAGAGAGCTTGGCAAATAGCTCGGCTTTGCAGAGTTTCCTGAGCACCTGCTTAACCAAGCGTTCGTGCTCTTCTTCAGTCTCAGAATATATCAATACATTGTCTAAATACACAAGGACCCCCTTGAACAAGTGTTTGTGCAAGACCTCATTGATCAATTGCATAAATACCCCTGGTGCCCCTGCCAAACCAAACGGTAATGCTTTATATTGGAATGATCCCAGTGGGCAATTGAAAGCTGTCTTCCACTCATCCCCCTCCCATATGCGTATGCGGAAATAGGCTTCTTGCAAGTCCAGTTTAGAGAATATTTTCCCCTTTGCCAGATGTGCTAATATGTCTTTGATTAGGGGCAAGGGATATCTGTTTGATATGGAAACCAAATTCAATCCACGGTAGTCTGTACAGAGTCTTAATGTCCCATCCTTTTTTTCTCTGAACAACACTGGGGCTCCAACTGGCGAATTTGCAGGCTCGATGAAGCCTCGTGCTAAGTTCTTGTCCACAAACTCCCGCAATGCTGCCAGTTCTTTCTGGGTCATTGCGTAAATTTTTGGCTTTGGTAAGGGTGTGTTGGGGACCAGTTCTATTGCACAGTCAGTCTTTCTGTGGTTTCTGTGGGGTGGGAGTTTGTCTGTTTCGTTCTCCCCGAACACATCTGCAAACTCAGTGTACTTGTCCGGCAAGCCTTTCAGGGCCGCTGCAGCCAGATGTGTGGTTGTAGACACCACCCTCCCCACCACAGCATGGGAATTCGGTCCCCTGTAGGTGTTTGGTAGAAGCCATCTGCAAACGTGATCGTCCTGGTTTCCCAATTTTTGTATGGGTCCTTCGTACCAGCCACGGAATGCCTAAGATGATTAAAGGGTGGCCCACCAGTGCCATGACAAATTTCAGTCTCTCCCGGTGGCTGCCTAACTGCAGCGCCACTTCTCCAGTGAATTGGGTGACCGGGCCCCCTCCCGCTGCCGAACCGTCCAATTGCGTGAACACTATGTGGTGCTGAAGTGGAAAGCAGGGGAGATTTAAATCGGCAACCACATCCGGGTGCATTAGGCACCTAGAACAGCCCGAGTCTATTAGGGCCCAGACTTCAACCAACTTCTCAGTGGAACCTAACTTAACTTTTACGTACAGGGTGGGACAGTTGGCACTCACCCAGACATCGCTGCACCCATTCTCCTCCACCTGCCCTCTGGCGCTTCTCAGGGCAGGTGGCTGGCATTTCCTGCCAGTTGTTCCTGGTCGTTCTCCTCCTCTTCACTGGAGTAAGGTAGTTCTTTTGCTCCGATCTCTCCCCTGGCCGCTGGCATCTTTTTGGGTCCTACGGGTGGTTTGCCCGGCGTTTTTCCTGGCCTGACAACTACCTTTGTTTTCGGGCACACCACCGCTTTGTGGTCCTCTTTCCCGCATCGAAGGCACTGCCCCTTGGCAAACCGTCACTCCCTCTCCTCTCTCCAGGGTTGGGATGTTGGCCTCACCGGTCCTGCAGCGGTTCGGGGTCCCTTTACCGTTGCCGCTTGTTGCACCACCCTCTTGGCTTGTAGGAAGGTTTCCTGGGCATTTTCCGCCTTACGGGCCAGCAGTATCCAGTCGTGTAGAGTGTTTGGGTCGTCTCTGCATAATGCCCACCTCACAACGTCCAAGTTCAGGTCCTCTTTGAAACGTTCAATTAGGGTAGACTGCGACCAGTCCACCACCTTTCCAGCCAGTGCTTTAAACTCCATGGCATAGTCTGCTATGGATCGTTGCCCTTGGCTGATTCCCCTTAGGGATCTCTTTGCTCTCTCCTTTTCTAAGGGGTCTCTGAAGTGCAGATTTAGTGACCAGAGGAACTCGTCGAATTCATCAAGCTCTGGGGCTTCTGCCTGGCATAGCTGCACATACCAGTCAGCCGCCCTTCCTTTAAGTTTGTTAGCAATGGCATTAATTTTGCCCTTTTCTGAGCAGAAATATGGCCCAAATTCTTCCATGTAGTTCTTGGCATTTGTTAGGAAGAAGGATAATGTTGCTGGGTCCCCGTCGAATTTGACTCCAAAGTCTTTCACCCCCGCTCCTGGTGGGCTCCAAACCACATCTGGTCATCTGGACATACCTTGGGCTGCTGGGGTTCTCCGGTCTCGGTGTGGGAATTCCCCAAGCCAGACTCTGGGTGGCGTTGCCTCAGTTTCATGCCGGCTCCAGCCTCTTCCCAGCGGTCGTGTCTCCAGGGTGAGAGGGGGGGAAGATGACCTCCTGGAGGATTCCGTGAGGTGAACTCTGCCCGGCGCTGCCTCAGCCTCCTGCCATCTCCTTCCTCTCCCCGGCTGTCGCATCTCAGGGGTGGGAGGGGGGGGTGATGAACTTGTGGTACCTGGTTTCACCTCACCCCTTCCTCGGGATTCCCACGCCACTGACCATCTCAGGAACAGCTGTTCAATTGACTCCAGCCTCGCCTTCATTATCCTCAGCCTCTCAGCTGTCTGGGAGCCTTCCTCAGTTTGTCTGATCTGGCGCCTTCCCTCAGCTCCTGCGATCCTCGAGGAGAGCAGGTCCCGAGGCTTCCTAGACACCCCGAGCGTCCCTGGCAGGGATCCCGGCATCTTGTCCAGGGTGACCCACTCACCCTGCGACTCTCTGGTGGCTTCAGGTGTCCTGCTCCTTCCGGCCTCCTCCTCTTCTGAGCTTGATCTCGAACCCTCCTGGATTTCATACCGTCTGGGAATAGGGTTCTCACCGATTGCCTGTGCCGTGAAGTCGGGTGCCCCATCGCCGGTCCTCTGGTAGCCACCTCTTCGCTGGTTGAGTCTTTCTATTGCCAGCTTTGATCCCTCACAGACGAAATCTGGAATGGTGCTAGTGGAAAAATTTTTTTTGATTCCCGTCTTTATGTGATGGTTGCCTTACTCAAAAAAAACACAAACTCACCAGCCAGGGCTAAAGATATCTGGTTTATTAAGAATAGATTGCAGACATGGAGAAAGACGGGAATGAGCACATGGAGTGCGAGGTAGCCGGTAAATACCCATGATGCGGACCTGATCCTTCCCCGCCCCCCATTGTCCCAAAGTCCTGATGGACGGTGAACCCGGAGTCTCGATGGGCATTCAGGGGGCGATTCCGGAGTTTTGATGGGCGATCAGGGGGATTAGTGCTGATTACCTCTGTTCTCTTCCTGTGTCCGGAGCAGGTGTGTCCCCCGTGGTAATGCAGAGATGTCAGGGAGATGGGATGATGGCTTCCCGGGTCAGGGCAAAGGTATGGCTCCTTTGTCCTTTATCTGTCTTGTCTTTCAGTGCTTATGGGATTAGCACTGATTCTTTCCTCCCCTCTCCCCTTCACCGGAAAGGCATGTTCCCCATTGTGATGTATGTATACATTGCAACGGGGGACATGACACCGATGTTCTAAGGATGAACACACCATTGGAACCTGGAATGTAAGATCTATGAGCCAGGGCAAATTGGATGTGGTTATTGGTGAGATGTCAAGATTAAAGATAGACATTCTGGGTGTCAGTGAACTGAAATGGACTGGAATGGGCCACTTCACATCAAATGACCACCACATCTACTACTGTGGACAAGAGGACCACAGAGGAAATGGAGTAGCCTTCATAATTAATAGTAAGGTGGCTAAAGCAGTGCTTGGATACAATCCAAAAAACGATAGAATGATCTCAATTCAAATTCAGGGCAAGCCATCTAACATCACAGTGATCCAAATATATGCCTCAACCACAGATGCTGAAGAAGCTGAAGTAGAGCAGTTCTATGAGTATCTGCAGCACCTACTGGACAAAATGCCTAAAAGAGATGTTATTTTCATCACAGGAGACTGTAATGCTAAGGTGGGCAGTCAAATGACACATGGAATTACAGGTAAGCATGGCCTGGGAGAACAAAATGAATCAGGACAGGCTGACAGAATTTTGCCAAGACAACTTACTCTGCATAACAAACACTCTCTTCCAACAACCTAAGAGACGGCTTTATACATGGACTTCCCCAGATGGACAACACCGAAATCAGATTGACTACATCCTTTGCAGCCAAAGGTGGCAGACATCTATACAGTTGGTAAAAACAAGACCTGGAGCTGACTGTAGTTGAGATCACGAACTTCTTCTTGCACAATTTAGGATCAGACTAAAGAGATTAGGGAAGACCCACAGATCAGCTAGATATGAGCTCACTAATATTCCGAAGGAATATACAGTGGAGGTGAAGAACAGATTTAAGGGACTGGACTTAGTAGATAGGGTCCCGGAAGAACTATGGACAGAAGTCCACAACATTGTTCAAGAGGCGGCAACAAAATACATCCCAAAGAAAGAGAAAACCAAGAAGGCAAAATGGCTGTCTGCTGAGACACTAGAAGTAGCCCAAGAAAGAAGGAAAGCAAAAGGCAACAGTGATAGGGGGAGATATCCCCAATTAAATGCAGAATTCCAGAGGTTAGCCAGAAGAGATAAGGAATTATTTTTAAACAAGCAATGTGTGGAAGTGGAAGAGGACAATAGAATGGGAAGGACGAGAGATCTCTTCCAGAAAATTCGAAACATCGGAGGTAAATTCCAGGCCAAAATGGGTATGATCAAAAACAAAGATGGCAAGGACCTAACAGAAGAAGAAGAGATCAAGAAAAGGTGGCAAGAATATACAGAAGACCTGTATAGGAAGGATAACAATATTGGGGATAGCTTTGACGGTGTGGTCAGTGAGCTAGAGCCAGACATCCTGAAGAGTGAGGTTGAATGGGCCTTAAGAAGCATTGCTAAGAACAAGGCAGCAGGAGACGACGGCATCCCAGCTGAACTGTTCAAAATCTTGCAAGATGATGCTGTCAAGGTAATGCATGCTATATGCCAGCAAATTTGGAAAACACAAGAATGGCCATCAGACTGGAAAAAATCAACTTATATCCCCATACCAAAAAAGGGAAACACTAAAGAATGTTCAAACTATCAAAGAGTGGCACTCATTTCACATGCCAGTAAGGTAATGCTCAAGATCCTGCAAGGTAGACTTCAGCAATTCATGGAGCGAGAATTGCCAGATGTACAAGCTGGGTTTAGAAAAGGCAGAGGAACTAGGGACCAAATTGCCAATATCCGCTGGATAATGGAAAAAACCAGGGAGTTTCAGAAAAACATCTATTTCTGTTTTATTGACTATTCTAAAGCCTTTGACTGTGTGGACCATAACAAATTGTCGCAAGTTCTTAGTGGTATGGGGATACCAAGTCATCTTGTCTGCCTCCTGAAGAATCTGTATAATGACAAAGTAGCAACAGTAAGAACAGACCACGGAACAACGGAGTGGTTTAAGATTGGGAAGGGAGTACGGCAGGGCTGTATACTCTCACCCTACCTATTCAACTTGTATGCAGAACACATCATGCTGGGCTTGAGGAATCCAAGGCTGGAGTTAAAATTGCTGGAAGAAACATGAACAATCTCAGATATGCAGATGATACCACTTTGATGGCTCAAAGTGAAGAGGAACTGAGGATCCTTATGATGAAGGTGAAAGAAGAATGTGCAAAAGCTGGCTTGCAGCTAAACCTGAAAAAAATAAAGATTATGGCAACCAGCTTGATTGATAACTGGCAAATAGAGGGAGTAAATGTAGAAGCAGTGAAAGACTTTGTATTTCTAGGTGTGAAGATTACTGCAGATGCTGACTGCAGTCAGGAAATCAGAAGACGCTTAATCCTTGGGAGAAGAGCACTGACAAATCTCGATAAAATAGTTAAGAGCAGAGACATCACACTGACAACAAAGGTCCGCATAGTTAAAGCAATGATGTTCCCCATAGCAACATATGGCTGCAAGAGCTGGACCATAAGGAAGGCTGAGAGAAGGAAGATAGATGCTTTTGAACTGTGGTGTTGGAGGAAAATTCTGAGAGTGCCTTGGACTGCAAGAAGATCAATCCAGTCCATCCCCAGGAAATAAAGCCGGACTGCTCACTTGAGGGAATGATATGAAAGTCAAAACTGAAATACTTTGGCCACATAATGAGAAGACAGGACACCCTGGAGGAGATGCTGATGCTAGGGAGAGTGGAGGGCAAAAGGAAGAGGGGCCGACCATGGGCAAGGTGGATGGATGATATTCTAGAGGTGACGGAGTCATCCCTGGGGCAGCTGGGGGTGTAGATGACCGACAGGAAACTCTGGCATGGGCTGGTCCCATGAAGTCATGGAGAGTCGGAAGCGACTAAACGAATAAACAACTTTCTTAACCACTTCTGCATACTTTCTGCTTGCTTTGGATTTATGCTACTTTTTTCTCCTCATCACTTTGGTAATGCATCTGGCCTACCATTGCCAAGGTCCTCTTCCAGGTTCCTTCCTTCTGAGCTAGACCTCCAGATTGGCTTGTTATGTCAAAATTTACCTAAAAGTTACCCAGAGCCTTCATGTTGTCCATGTATATCCATCTTGAAACTGAGAAAGCCTTCCAGAATTCGTGTAATCAAATGCTTTGCCAACAGTATAGTTTAAGGGGTTCACATTTCTTAAACTTTCCAGATGTGTATATCATTAACATTATTGATTCTTTGCCGAAGTGGGACTTGGCTTCCCTCATATTTGACCAGTGACAAAGTTTGATGAATTAGATTTTATCCATCTAATGTTCAAATGATATTAATAAACTTAAAAAAACCCTAACAGAACAAACATATATTACTATGAACATTTTCACCGTATTTCACTATCTCTATCAAATGTCCTGAGTGCGCATCCTTCATCTACAAGCAAAAGTATTATAAAGTGAGTTCTTCTATAATTTTTCTTAAAAAAAATATTTTTCTAGATGCTATTTATACTGAACCTAATGCATTGCATAGCAAAAAATGTAAGAAAAAAAACTTTTTAATGGCTTCTTTTATATCTGCTCTATTAAGAATGTATGGTAAGATAGGTGTCCATCTTCTTTTGCTATGTAATTCAGAAATAAATACTCTATGTGTGATTAATAGCAGTCCACAGTTTCCTTACAGCTTGCACATTGGGGTGGAGGGGGGAGAAGGACTGTATTAAACCTAGTTTCCAGTTGAATGTGTATGTTTGTTAAAGAACTAATTATGGTGTGGTTCAGAAATTGTCAAATACTTTGAAAGTAAAATGAAACCTAAATATAGCTGACAAAAATCATAAGGGTCTCAAAGTAATTTTTGAAAGACTCTATAGCACAGTAGGGCCTTTAGCAAGCTTCATCAAATAAGGCAGTTACTTGCAGAAGTGTAGGAAAAGATTCAGTAGAAGAAATTCAAACTGACCAATCAATACTTTGGATGACCTGATAAAATTTATTCCAGATATTTGTTTAGCATGAACCAGCATAAAGGCACTTAGCCTGGTACAGCATAGATCTGATTTGTTGTTTTAGAAAAGTCTAAATGCGGTGGAAGAAAAAGTAGGACTTACCACAACACATCAGGAGTTCAATGCGCAGAAAGGCTCTCTTTATCATTTGGGGAATATAAAGGAGAAGGAACACCTTAGCACTTAGAAAGGTTTTCTGAGCTTCTTATCTCCAGTCAGCAGCTGCCTGTGAATTATGAATGTATTTTCAATATTTTATATGATAGAGCTCAGTGAAGCTTCAGTATGGAGATTTGATCTGGAAGTTATTCAGTTATATCTGAATTGTATTTCCAGTTTGGACTGATTATCTGGATCAGTTTGTTGAACTGAATGCTGATCCTCATGCTCTTATTATGGTAACTTTTAGAAAATTTCAAAATAGTGTAGAACAGTAAAATAAATATAATAATTACTACCTAAAATTATTACTTAAAATGCAATCAACATATAAATCTAATAAAATTATACTTGATATCCTTAAAGAGAGTAATTGTGGGAGCAGAGCTTCTTTCATCTGTCAAGAAGAGAACTTCAGTGCATAGAAATGTTTCCTTTATGAAGGTTTCTAAGAGATTTGAGGTCAAGAAGATGTATTTCTGAATATTGAGTAGAAGAACTTTGCAAGAGGGAAATAAAATTAGTTATGTCTAATGGTCTAATGTGGAGGTCTAATGTGGAGTGAAAATTATAGTGCTTTGTAAGGGAATCTTCAGAATAAATCATTCCATGTCATGTAGCAATGGAGACTTTGGTGCCACTGAGCAGTATCAGAAACAAGTTCTATGGCCACTATGTTTTCAATGAAGAAGAAGGACCCTTAGAACAAATTGCTTATGATTGAAGAAGTAGCAATCAGCTTTCCTACTTTAGGAAAATAGACATCTTGTATTAATTCTGGTTTTAATTTTTTGTTCTATAGTGTTTATAAATTCTGCATTTTCATTCTAGGATTCAAAGTTTTGCATTCATTCTTTTAAATAACACACCTTCAAGTTTCAAAATAAAATTCAGACACATTTAGAAACTTGCTTGTGTCAAAATGGGAGATTCAGGATCAGGGCCGCAACTAGGGTCTGTGTCACCTGGGGCAAACATGGATTCCATGCCCATTTTGGTGCCCCCTCAGCATTCATTTTGGCGCCCCCCACCCCCCAGCACAGCACCCAGGGCACATGCCCCACTTGCCCTCCCCTAGTTGTGGCCCTGTTCAGGATGGTTCCTCTACTCAATCAAGACATGGTTTAAAGGTCTCCAAAATATCTTTCTTCAGGGTCTGCAGGGTCTGCTTTAAGCACACAAGAACACATTAGGTAACACTTTTTGCTGAAAGAACAAATTCTCACTTCTACCAACTGGAAGGAAGGAAGGAAGGAAGGAAGGAAGGAAGGAAGGAAGGAAGGAAGTTTTACCTTTTTTAAAAAAAATATTTTTTATTGAATTTAAAAAACAACAGTAAAATACAATACAAAGGAAAGTCAAGGAGAAGAAAGTGCAAGAGAAAAGAAAAAAAAAGCAGAAATAGGAAAAGATAAGAAAAAGGGAAAAGAAATATTTAAAGAAGTGACTTCTGATCTTCATCAAACAAATACAAAGTTAGTGATTCTTCACCTCTTATAAGCCTACATACAAGTATCTCTTCTTCCCATAATCCATCCCTTATCTGAATGCAACACTGTAAATCATTAACGTTTCAGTCCTGGTGTCAGCAAAAAGTCCATAAGGGTTCCCAGAAATTCATGGAAACATGTCTTAGTTTAACCTTGGTCACACAAATCAACTTCATACTTCTTCCTTTTGCTTCTAGCAATCTTGATCTTTACTTCATTCAGATGTTGTTGTAGGATTTGATCTCTCTTTAATTTTTCTTTTTCCCATCTCAAAAGCTTCTTCGAGGCTTTAGCAAGCTGCTTTTGTCAATCCATTAGGTAGTCATTATCCAGGTCATTCTCTTGGCTTGTCATTTGTATTTGAACTGTCATCTTTGTCATATAATCCACATTTTTTTAAAAAAATCAGTATTTCAAAAATTTCTTTTTATGCTAATATTTCTTAATCAAATGAGGTTTGTTTCATTTCTTTATCCTGTAGACCTTCCAAGATATTTTCTTTCACATCTGTCATGATATCTGTCATTTCTTCTTTAACATATTTTGGACATAGTCTATCCATAGAGGCAGACATCATTGCTGAAATTATAGCTGCTAGTTTCTGTCCTCATTCTTCACATGTTGACTGGACTATTTCTAATATCATACCATTTTCTTTCATTTTGTCTCAGTGCTGGCCAAAGACAAAAGGCAAGCCTGTCTCTATCTCTTTTTATTTTATGCCTGGAATCGTTAGTCCACTCTAGTGTCCAATATCTGAAATCATGAAGTCTTGAATTTCTGTTTTGACTTAAGGTAGACTAAAATATTCAGTTTCCCGCAAAGGTGCTGTTTATTTATATAATCATTTCCAAAATCTTATAGCAAAAGTCCTAATTATTCAAATTCACCTTTAATTCATTTATAACTTTCTCCGATTAAAGTCTTATTTAACTTTTTGCTGTTTATTTCAAATTCAAATTCTTTAAATTCTTAAGCTTATAGTTAAATTTTCTTTCATTCTGGAATGAAATTCACCAGGTGGCTTTACAAACTTGTCCTTTTGAAGAGCTCTAGTAGCCTTAAGATAGTTAAATAGGTAATTTCCAAAACTGATTAGAAAGTGATGTTAGTGAACCCAGCGTCCTTTAAAAGGCTCCTCTGTGGTTGAGAGCATGATGGCTTCCCTTCATCTCCTGGTGCTCAGATCTGCAGGAAACCACTATCCTGAGGTTTCCTCATGAGGAGCAGCCATCCAGAGAACAAGTAGGTGATCTCCCATCCTCTCCTTATCCAGAGAGTTTCCATGGGACCGGTCTACTTGCTGGTCTTTCAGTTGTGACTTCCCACTGGAAGTCTCCTCTGATTTATTTTGGAAGTTTTAGCTTCTGATACAACTATGAGCTGCCCACCAAGCTAAATATACAGTATAAGTTAATGGCACAAAATATTTAGCATATTCCTTTGAACTGTATTTTCAGTTGACAGGTAAAATTACATTTATGTCCATAAATAAAGTAAAAGACTTATTTAAAAAAAAGAAATAAATCTTCCACTCTTGGGTACATAGCTAAAAAGACAACACTGTAATACTTGTATGTTATAGTTATCTGTTGAACAGTAAATAAGTCCCCACTCATGCAGCTATAAAAACAAAAGACTATTTGTATTACAAACAAAAAAGACTCTTCTTATGGGTAGGAAATTAGGCTAGGTTATGTTTTCTGTTTCCAATTCATTTTATAATGTTTTCTTTAACCTTTAAAACCCGAAATGGCTTAGAGCTTAATAATCTGAAGAAGAATCTATCACTATATGAAATTGTCCTCTTAAAGATTCCTGTGTTTCAGAGTATTATCTGTCAGGCCAAGTTACAAATGTACTGTATTCCTTCAGAACAATTGCATGTTGTGTCCTGCCTTTTTACTTTTAGGAGAGGAATTGAGATTTCCTCTTTCCCCAGTCTTTTAAGTTGTGTTATCAGTTTCTAATTGGCAGTGTTTACTTCTCTAAATAATTTTCAAAGAGTGCTCAGTTCTTGATAGATAAATATTTCTTCAGTTACATTTGTAATATTGTTCTTTTTTCCCTTTTTATTTTTTTATTTTTTATCCTGCTTTTTTTTATTACTATTATTATTTTATAACTAACTCAAGGCAGCGGACAAACCTAATACTCCTTCCTCCTCCTATTTTCCCCACAACAGCAACCCTGTGAGGGGAGTTGGGCTGAGAGAGAGGGACTAGCCCAAGGTCACCCAGCCGGCTTTCATGCCTAAGGTGGGACTAGAACTCACAGTCTCTTGGTTTCTAGCCCAGCACCTTAGCCACTAGACCAAACTGGCTCTTTTATTGCAATGTTTCTTAGGAAAAATTCTGCAAACTTTAATGTTTCCTAAAAGAAAAATTCCTAACTGCATAATCATTTAGAAGTTAAGAATAAAAGAAATATGATTTGAATAATGACCTGAACTATAGCAGCTTGCTATAGAATCATCTGTCTAGCAATTGTTGTTATAGGATGAAAATGTATGCAAGATTTGATTATGTCCTTGAGTCAGATATCAAACAAAAGTGAAATAATAAACCCTTTCTAAGCATTCCAGTTATTCTGGATTCTGGCATAAAATCCATATGGAGGGCTGAATTAACATTACACAGTAGGAGGTCAAAGAATGTTTCTTTTTCTGTTTTATATGTTGTAAGAAAAATAACATGTCTGATAATTTTATACAAAATGAAAAATGAGCAAAATATAATGTCTTTCATGTATTATTCAGGTGTTGTGGAGAAGACATCAATGCATTGCTACACTGTTTAATTAGCCTAAAGTATCTTCAAAATGCAGGAGACCTCAGGATCCTGCTGATAACTGCCACCTGTAATTTTAACTTTTCATTCCTATTTCTGCTAGTGATAGACATTCCAAGGGAAGTGTTTAAAATGTTTTGGCTTTCTTTGTTGGAGAGATTAGGGAGATTTATGTCTAGTGATGCATATTAGTAGATCACAAGCAGAAACAAATAGTTTAAAAACTTAGTAGAACAGCAAATGCACTAGTTCACATCAAATATCACAATGTAACATGTTATTTATGTTTATTCTGATGTGTTATTAGTAATTTAAAATTTACTTAATTTTTTTTTAATTTTAAAATTGCGTTTTTTTAAAAAAAACTTGGGTCTGTCAATGAAAAGACTATTTGGATGATAAAATTGGATAAAATTGAGTCTTTAAAATCAATAGGCCTGGAACTTGTAGTTAAAGGATAGTAAGATGCCTTCCAAAGTTCAGCTGCCTTTTTTTGTCACTCTGAGTTTGATTATTGAGCTTGTTACTTGGAAATGAATATCTTGTAGAGAAGCAATTAACATGTTCAGTAACTTGAAGAACTAGAAGAACAGTTTTATTAGTTTACTATAATATTTGCAGAATTTCATATCCATTTTTGACAAAGAAAGATGTTTGCTTTGCATTAGTTGGATTATTTAATTATGCCTATCACATAATGTCCTGGAATATCTTCCTTTCTCCACCTGCTCAATGTTTTCACATATCTGTTTTCACATATCCACAGCAAACCATTGCCAGATCACATTGTGATCTGGCAATGGTTTGCTGTAGGCAGCCAAAAATTCTGACTGCTCTAAAAGAGCTTTTTTTATTATTATTTGGCACTTCAGGACAAATACACTTGTATATAACCTTTTGTCTCCATTGAGAGCTTGATTACCTGCCCCCTTCCATTTACCAAACTGTAGATTATAAGATGAAGGCAGGGAGACTCATGCTGAGAATCACTAGTCCAGTCTTCTTCTGACTGGGAATAGTGTGTGTCCCTAACAGGTTGTCTCCTGACAAGATTTATTTTAGACCTACTTGGATGTTTAACCCTTTGTTTAGCTGCATTATTTATTTATTGTGTTCTAAATAAAGAAACTTGGCAATTTTCATTCCAAGCTAGCCCATATATAGACTATATAAGCAGAAGTCATAAGAACAAGCCAAAATATTCTATTTGGCTCCATAGATACACATAAGTGGAACAAGAAGAAGAAAATAATAAAATGTGTATTGTGATATCACAATCCAAATTTCATGACTTACATACTGTGCTAGTCACCAATGGCCTAGGTTTGTATTTACAGGTAATTGGTTCTGAGAAGCTAAAGAGTTCCAGCTTCAAACGAGAAAGTGAAGAAACTTTGTGCTAGAATTCTTTAACATATTTATTTTTTGGAAGAGATCAAAAGTATTCTTTTCTAAGGCCAAGGATTTTTGTAAAAGAGCACCCCTTCCAGCTTGGTATGTCCTTCTTCCTAATTCCAAAGGAATGCTTATCTGATTGTGGCTTTTCTAAACATTTGCTATAAAGGGCTGATGCCAATCTTGAAAGCCACTCCATGTTTCTCTCTGTCCCATCTTATACCAACATGTGATTATTGTTTCTTTTTCATGGTTGTTTCAACCTCTGGGCTGTGTAATTGCTTCTCAAAATCCCTCTTTAATAGCTCATTCTTTCATTCTCCCCTTAAAGGCTCTTTCAAAACTTCCCCAAGGTCAGCTTTAAATTCCTTTACATTGTTTATATATAGCAGCTTGTCCTACCAGCCTTCTGTGTGATTGGACAGGATGGGTGGATGGGTGCCTATTGTGGTGATTAGATGCCATGCCTGCTTATATGGGTGTTGGTTAAACATGTGTGATAAGAAGGGATATGTTCAGGGATATTGCCCCTTTCTTTAAAGTTTTTAAAGTTAAAAAGTTAAAACAACTTTTAGTTGTTCTTTTAAACCAATGGGCTTCAAACTTGGCAACTTTAAGATATGTGGACTCCCTGCTGGCTGAGGAATTCTGGGAGTCTGTTCTTCTTTACAGCAGTTATAAGTACTGCTGTAATAGTTATAATTATAATTTCCCTTTTTACTCTATGGTTACATCATAGCTCTCTTTTTTTCTATAATCTATTCTGTCTAATCATCAAAACCATGAACCATAAGTTCATTTTTTTATGTTTCACACAAAAAGTCTTTAAGGGGTTTCCAGTCAGCAATAAACACAGATATTGTCCTTTCTCTGATCAAAAAATTCAATTTAGCCATCTCAGCAAGTTCCATCATCTTCACCAACCATCCCTCCATTGTGGGTAATGCCAAATCTTTCCATCTTTGTGCATACAATAATCTCACTGCAGTTATCATGTATAAAAACAAAGTTCCATGACTTTTTTCCAGCTGCTTGTCCATTAATCACAAAAGAAAAACTTCTGGTTTCCATTGTATATTAATGTTTAAAATCCTCTGAATCAGTGTAAGTATTTGAATCCAGAATTTTTGAGCTTTTTTACTTATCTACCAAACATGATAAAATTTCCCTTCTTGTGTTCACATTTCCAAAGTAAATCTGAAGTGCCTTTCTATGTTTTAGACAATTTCTCTGGTGACCTATACCAATGATACATCATTTTATATAAAAAAAATCTCTTTAATATTATAACGTAATGTAAATTTCAATCCTTTCAGCCACATATTTTCCATCTGTATATTATAACCAAAGTTTTTAGCCCACTTTATCATACATTCTCCACTTGTTCTTCTTCTGTTTCAAATTTCAATAAAAGTTTATACATTTTAGCAATTACATATTAATCACTTGTACACAATTCTATTTCAAACTCAACAATGTTTAAAACATAAGTTCTTTTGTTTAGTTTAAATCTTTCTAATAATTGTAGCTAAGAGAACCATTAACAACTATATCCCTCTGCCACCAGTTTTTCTCTTGATTTTATTTTACATTCTTTTTACACTACATACTTTGGCAAAATTCTAGTATCTCGTGATAAGTTCACCATTTGTGTTTGCCTATTATTTCTTGTCTATAAAATGCTTCTTGTGCTGACAGCCACAAAGGTGTTCTCGGGCACAGCCTGGGTTTGTATCTATTCCATATTCTCAATATGGCATGTATTGATTCTTAAAATCCACATTAGCCTTGACTTTATTGGACCACAAATATCAATGCCACAAAATCTCAGGTTATGTCCTTCTAAATTCAAAAGCTTTCTATTTCTCAGCAACACCTACTCTTTCATCCAAACCGAACTGCAAGCTGAAAAATGCAGTTTCAAGTCAGGTAAACCCAATCCTCCTTTTTCCTTTGCATCTTGTGACACCTTATATTTAACTTGTGTATATTTGCCTGGCCACACAAATTTAGATATATCCTTCTGCTACTGTTTAAATAGTGCATCAGTTGTCAAAATAAGTATTGTTTAAAACAAAAACATCATTCTAGGCAAAACATTCATTTTAATCACAGAAATTCTCCCCAGCAATTACAGTTGTAGTTTCTCCCATCTCAACATACCTTTTTAAATTTCATTCCATGTCTTAACGTATTTACTGTATTTTGGAATAACATACAATTCATATTTGTCATAGTGATACCCAGATATTTTACCACCTTCTCGATCTTAAAACGTGTTTTATTTATCAATTCTGTTTGATCTTCTATTTTCATATTTTTGTTAACATCTTCATTTTCTGTTTATTAATCTTAAATCCTGCTAATGTACCATTTTTCAGTTAATTCTTTTGCCCAGTAATATTTCAATTCCCTTTAAAGGATCTTCCAGAAACAACACCAAGTCATCTGCAAAAGCCCCTTAACTTATATGTCTCTTTTAAAATCTTTATTCACAATCCTCTCAACTTGTCTTATATCTCTATTCAGTATTTCAAGAAGCAAAATAAACCAGAGAGGACACAGTGGGCATCCCTGTCTTGTTCCTCTTTGCATCTCACTCGGTTTTGTTAGCTCTCCATTAACAATTATTTGTGCTTTATGTAGTATAGATTGATCTTACCCATTTATTCTCCAATATTCATATCTTCTAAAACCTTCAAGAAGAATGCCCAATTACATTGTCAAAGGCCTTTTCTGCATCTAAGAAAATCAATGTTTCTTGTTTTTAACTATGTTGCTCCAAATATTCCAAAATGTCCAGCACATTTCTAACATTGTCTTTTAACTGTCTTTTAGATAAAAACCCACACTGATCCTCATGAAGAAATTCTTGCAGAATTATTTTCAGTCTATCAGCTAAAATGGATGTGAACAACTTGTAACCATTATTCAGTAATGATATTGGCCTATGCAGTAGTTTCTTGTTGGAGTGAAATCTTATTCTTCTTTTGCTATTGGTGCTATATTGGCCTCTTTCCAACTCTCTGGCATTTTTTCTCACTGTGGAATAGAATTCATCATGTTTTGTAAAGGATGCAAAAATTCATTCTCAAATATTTGTAATAAGAAACTGATAATCCATCTGATCCAGGCACCTTCCCTAGTTTAATCTTTTTTATAGCTTCAGAAACTTCCCTTATTGTTATAGGTCCATGTATAATCTGTCTCTGTCCCTCTGTCATCCTTAGTACATTTTGTTCCTTTAGATATTCATCTATTTTCTCTAGAGAGATGTCACTTCCTTTATATAATTTGGAATAATATTGATGAAATGCTTTTTGTATCGCCCCGTTGTCCATTAATACAGAATCTTCCTTTTGTAATTCCAGTATCCTTTCCTTTTCTTTTTCTTTTCATATTTATATGCTAGCCATTTCCCTGGTTTATTTGCAAACTCAAAATATTTTTGCTTTATGTAATATTTATTTATTTATTTATTTGTCAAATTTATCACCACCCATCTCTCCCTCCTCTCCTTTCCATTTCTCTGACTGTTAACATAGTTAATTGTCTTTGTAAAAGTTTAATTTGTTGAATAATACTTATCTACTCCAGAATTTTTAATTTTTTTTCTTCTTTTCTCTTTATTTCATCCAAAATAGCTTGTGTTTTCTCTTGACTCTTCTTTTTAAGTTCACTATTATGTTGTATAAAATAACCTGTAATAAAAGTTTTACTTGAACCCCAAACCATTCTTACATCAGTGCCTTTACGTAAATTAACTTCAAAGAATTATTTTAATTTCTTTTTACAATCTTACACTATTGCTTCTTTCTGTAACAACATTTCGTTCAGTCTCCATCTAAAATAATTAGATTTTTTTTAAATAAATCAAACTCACAGGATTATGATCCATCAGCCAGTTGAGCAGCCCAATCAGAAGCAGAACAGGGCTGGGTAGGAGGTTGTGGCAACTCAGGAATGGGCACGAAGTCCTGCCCAGAAACCACATGAAAAGGAGTGTGCCCTGTGCTCTGATGGACCACATTGTTGTAAGCCATCTCAGCAAAAGGGAGTAAGTCAACCCAATTGTCCTGTTGGTAGTTTATAAATGCCCTTAAAAATTGTCCAAGGGTTGAATTTAAAACCTCTGTAGATCCGTCAGTCTCAGAATGCGAAGCAGTGGACAATGCCTGCTTGGTGCCAATCAATTTCAAAAATGATTTCCAAAATTGGGAAGTGAACTGTGCCCCACGGTCCATGGCCAAATGGGAGGGGCTACCGTGGAGCCGGTAGATGTGTATTAGAAAAAAGTGTGCCAATTGTGGGGCGGAAGGAATAGAAGCACATGGAATGAAATGGGCTTGCTTGGAAAAGTAGTCCTTGACCACCCAAACTACTGTCTTCTTCTGGCTGGGAGGAAGGTCAACAATAAAATCCATAGAAATCTCCTCCCAAGGGCAGGATGGGCTCGCCACTGGCTGCAGGAGTTCCTGCGGTTTACCCCCTTTTCGTTTTGACATGGCACACACAGGACAGGAAGCGACATAGTCTTTCACATCGCGCCTCAGAGTGGGCCACCAAAACAGGCGCCAAACCAGGTGCAACGTTTTTACAAACCCAAAGTGCCCGGCAATCTTATCATCATGAGAACGGGTTAAGATTTCAGCCCACAACTGTTCAGGCACATAGAGGTGGTTTTGCCTCCAAGCTAAACCACTGTCAAAGGAAACATTGTCTCTGTTCGCCTACAACCAAGTATCAGATTTCAGTGTCTGGAGAAACTGGTGTTGCAATTGAGAGGGAATCTGCGTCCTCCTCCCTGCCAGTGAAACCGGGGTCGGAGGCAGCTGTGCACGGGTTTGGCTACGAGTTACAGCCTGCAGACCCAGCTGTGGCTCCGTCCACACAGTACCCATGATCTCAGTCGCATGGACAGAATCTTGGGGTAACCGTGAGAGAGCATTAGCAAGGATGTTCTTCTTACCCGGAATAAACTTCAGCTGGAAATCGAAATGACTAAAAAATTGAGCCCAGCGAATCTGTTTAGGACTGAGTCTTCAGGGGGTGTGGAGCACTTCTAAAATTTTATGGTCAGTCCAAACTTCAAAAGGGCATTTAGCCCCCTCTAAGAGATGGTGCCATGCTTCTAAAGCTGCCTTAACTTCAAAAGCCTCCTTCTCCCAAACAAGCCACCGCCGTTCGGTCTCAGAAAACTCCCTGGACAAATAAGCACAAGGCTTCAAGTGATTGTCAGAATCTTTTTGCAGCAAGAGCACCCCAATTGAAAAATCAGAAGCATCTACTTGAACCACAAAGGGTCGAGTGGGATCGGGGTGCTGCAAAATGGGTTCAGCAGTGAAAAGGAGTTTACATTTTTTGAAAGCTGCCTGGCATTCAGGTGTCCAATTGAGCACTGCCCCTGGGTTCTTCACCTTGCGTGTGTCTCCCAACCCCTTGGTACATAGTAAATCAGTAAGGGGCAAGGCAATTTCAGCGAACCCCTGGATAAACTGGCAGTAATAATTGCTAAATCTGAGAAAACTTTGTAGTTGCCGCTGGGTACGTGGGCGTTCCCACCCCAAGATTGCTTGAATTTTAACAGGGTCCATCTCGATGCCCTTGTCAGATATCCTATACCCCAGATAGTCAAGTCGAGTTTTGTGAAACTCACATTTAGAAAGTTTGGCATAAAGTTTGGCACTCCTCAGCTTGCTAAGCACCTGCCTAATGAGGCATTTGTGCTCCTCCTCAGTCTCTGTGTAAATCAAAACATCAACTAGATACACAGTACCCCTTGAAACAAATGGTCATGTAACACTTCATTAATCAGTTGAATAAACACCCTGGGTGCTCCCGCCAACCCAAAAGGTAGGATTTTGTACTGGAAAGAACCCAATGGACAATTAAAAGCAGTCTTCCACTCATCCCCCTCTCGTATGCGGATGCGGAAATAGGCTTCCCGCAAATCCAGCTTGGAGAAAATTTTGCCCTTTGACAAATGGGCTAACATGTCTTTTATTAGTGGCAAAGGGTACTTGTTTGATATTGAGATGGCATTTAACCCCCGGTAGTCTGTACAGAGTCTTAGTGTGCCATCCTTTTTGTCACGGAACAGCATGGGGGCTCCGACTGGAGAATTCGCTGGTTCGATAAACCCCCTGGCCAAGTTTTTATCAACAAAGTCCCGCAGTGCCTCAAGCTCTTTTTGAGTCATTGCATAAATCTTCGGCTTGGGCAGTTGAGCGTTGGGGACCAACTCTATCGCAGAGTCAGTTTTTTGATGAGGAGGGAGTTGGTCTGCTGCCATCTCCCCAAACACATCAGCAAACTCCTGGTATCTATCCGGTAAGCCCTCCAGAGGTATCACACTGAAACGTGGGGTTGCCGCCACAGCCCTCCCCACCACAGCACAAGGAACTCGGTCCGCCGTAGGGGCTTGGTAAAAGCCATCTGGAAAAGTCAGAGTCTTGTGTTCCCAGTTTATGTAGGGGTTTCTTTGGACCAACCAGGGAATCCCTAGAATGACCAAGGGATGACTAACAGGTGCCACTACAAACTTTAACCCCTCATGGTGGCTACCTAATTGCAACTCCACTGTTCCTGTGAAATGGGTCACACACACACACACCCCCGCCGCTGTTGAACCATCCAGTTGAGTGAAAACCATGGGCTGTTGAAGGGGAAAGCTGGGTAGGTCCAAAGCAGCAACCACATCTGGGTGCATTAAGCACCGTGAACACCCCGAGTCAATTAACGCCCAAACCTCAATAGTCTTCATGCGGGAGCCCAGCTTTACCTCCACATTCAGAGTGGGACAGTTAGCACTCACCAAAACATCTTCATGCCCGTCCTCCTCCACCTGACCACAGGGGCTTTTCAGAGCAAGTGGCTGGAATTTCCCACCAGCTCTTTAGGATCGCTTTCCTCCTCTCCGCTGAAGTAGGGTACCTCATCAACTTTGGTCTCCCCTTTGGCTGCCGTCATTCTCTTGGTCAGCAATGGCGATTTGCCCACCGCTTTTCCAGACCGATCCACTGCCTTGGCTTTTGGGCAAGCAGCTGCCCTGTGGCCCTCCTTCCTGCACTGGAGGCACTGCCCTTTGGCATAACGCCGCTCCCTCTCCTCCTCCCAGGCTCGATACCCGGGCTTCACAGCCGCCGCAGCGGTTTGGGGTCCCTTGATGATCGCCGCTTGCCTTGCCGCCCTCTTGGTCTGCAAGAAGGTCTCTTGGGCATGTTCAGCCTTCCTGGCCAGCTGTATCCATCCATACAGGGTGTCTGGGTCATCTCTGCCCAATGCCCACCTCAGGACCTCCGTATTCAGACCCTCTTTGAATCACTCTATTAAGGTAGACTGGGACCAGTCATCAACCTTCCAGCCAAAGCCTTAAACTCCAGGGTGTAGTCTGCTACCGACCGTTGCCCCTGGCTAAGATCCTTTAAAGACCTTTTTGCTCTTTCTTTGGCTAATGGGTCTACAAAGTGCAACTTCAGTGCCCACAGGAATTCTTCGAACTCATCAAGCTCAGGAACTTCTGCCTCACTTAACTGAACATACCAGTCAGCTGCCCGCCCCTTCAACTTGTTGGCAATGGCATTTATCTTGGCCCTTTCAGAATGGAAATACAGTCCGAATTCATCCATATAATTCCTTGCATTTGTCAGGAAGAAAGACAACTTAGTTGGATCCCTGTCAAATTTGACTGCAAAGTCTTTCACTCCTGCTCCGGGTGGGCCCTGTACAACATCTGGTTGGCCAGTCGTGCGCCTGATTGCTGAGGAACTCCATTCTCGACGGGGGGATTCTGAGAGACAAACTCTGTGAGGTCTTGGCTCAGCCCTGTGCCGCCTCCTGCCTCCCTCCAGTGGTGGTGCTGCCGAGGGGAGGGGAAGGGGACGAGTACCTGGTGCTTGATTCCCCTTCGCTCCTCACCTGGGGCCCCCATGCCATTGACAATGTCTTAAACATATACTCCATCGACTCCAATTTTGCCTCCACTACCTTTAGCCTTTCAGGGGTTTGGGAGTCCTCCTTCCCTCATCCGTCTTGCTGCTTCCCCTCCGTCCTTATGATGATTAGGGATAACGGGTACCGCTGCTTCCAGGACATCCTGGACATCCCTGGTAGGGGTCCCTGTGCCTCATCCCAGGTGATCAGCTCACCTGGCGAATCTCCGGTGGTTTCGGGTGCTCTTCCTTCTCCAACTTCCTCTTCCTCCAGGCTGGAACTCAAACCCTCCTGTACCCCTGATGGTTCTGGAGTAGGGTTTCTCTCTGTTCTCCTAACTGTGATATCGGGCACCCCGTCGCTCACTTCCTCGCTTCCACCGGTCTTGGGTTTGGGTTCGGTCATCACTAGCTCTACTCCCTCACAAGATCAAATCTGGAAAGGAGCTAACAGTAAAACTTTGTGATTCTCAGCTTTATGTAATGATTGCCTATCCTAATATACTCAGACTCACAAGCAGGGGCTTAATAATATCTGGTTTATTAAAGAATAGCATGCAAATACAAAGACAGCTGAGAATGAGCAAAAGCGCACCAAATACAAACTAAAAACCCTCGGCTCAAACGTAATCCCTCCCCTCTCCCAACTGTTTCAAATTCCCCACCCCAGGTGCTGGTAACGAGTTCTGCTCATCTCCTGGGAAGAAAACCTTGAACACACTGGATAACCCAAACACATTCCATTCAACTGAATACAGATAACAAACCCAGTAGAAGGAGTCCGCACAGCCCCTCCCAAACAGAACACACGTCAGCAACTTGACATGTGAAACGTTATGATGTACAATGCACATTGAAACGGTGAACATGACAGGTCTTTGGTAATATCTCTACTTTAGAAACCTTAATAGCCAAGTTCTTTGAAATCCAAACCATGTCTATTCTTGAAAAGGATCTATGTATTTCAGAAAAGTAAGTATACTTTCTTGAATTACCATTTTTCTGCCTCCGTATAACATCAATTTCCATAAGAAAAACCTATTAATCTCTCTATAAGTAAAGGTAAAGGTTTCCCTTGACGTAAAGTCCAGTCGTGTCCAACTCTAGGGGGCGGTGCTCATCTCCGTTTCAAAGCCAAAGAGCCGGCGTTGTCCATAGGACACTTCCGGGTCATGTGGCCAGCATGACTCACGGAACGCCGTTACCTTCCCGCCGAAGCGGTACCTATTGATCTACTCACATTTGCATGTTTTCGAACTGCTAGGTGGGCAGGAGCTGGGACGAGCAACGGGAGCTCACCCCGCCGCACGGTTTCGAACCACCGACTTTCCAATCGACAGCTCAGCGGTTTAACCCGCAGCGCCACCACGTCCCTTAATCTCTCTATAAGTCATTTATAAAAGAATACTTTGTCTTAATTTGGGGGCATACATTTCCAATATCAAAGTATTAGTCCCATGCAAAGTAACTTCCACCCCAACAGATCTACCTTATTCATCAGTTTCTTCTTTCTAATATATATTAGTTATATTCAATTTTGTATGAAAAAGTCAAATAATTTTATGTTGTAATGTTGATATCTTAAATTGTACTTAATATCGATAGGATATATTTTTTTCTCTATTTCTAATACTCTGAGTTTTCTAAACAATAGAATGTTAATAACTGTAATTAATTAATACTGTACAAATATCATTGGTATTAAAACAATAAAAGGTATCAAGATTTATAATGATATAATAAAAAAGGAAAAAATGATAAAATACCATAAGGCAAAAAAAGAAAAGAAAAAAAGTGGTAGTAATTGTTTATGGCATATTATTGATTAACAATTAATGTGATAATTTTTCCAAGTGAGATCTCTTATTGTATATAATTCGTACCGCAATTATTCAGAGGTAAGTGCTAACAGTAAAGCATGGATAGGATTTTAGCTGAAAGCCGCTATACTACTGTTGTTATGTATCTGGAAGTAAGTCCCATTGAAATCAGTGGTTTTTATTCTGAGAAACCATGTAGAAGTTTCATTGGATTATACTGTGGAAATGTAGTGGACCGCACCATTAATTAAATGCCTGTTCCAGTATTCAAGATATCATTTTCAATTATGCAAATCATATAAGCAAGACATAGATTCAGTACATCTTACAGGATTTTTGTCGTGTCATACAGCTTGCTGCCAGTGGGTATTATTTCAGTCTTGTATGCAACAAACCAAACTGTTACCTAATCTTCCTTTTTCAGACACTATTTTTCAGTTCACAAATTATTCACTTAGTGAAAACATTTCCCCTTCTAGCTGAATTTACATATGTTGTTCTGTTATCTGCCATGATGCTTGTTCTAATATCCCCTTACAATTCAATTATGTCTTTAAACAATTTCTCATTAGGTTTCTGGAAAATATAAATACATTGGCCAAACCTGTACCTATACTGATATGAAAGCCAGGGTACGAAAAAAAAAATGATTTTTTTTTGTATCATGCACATATTAGCACAAAAAGCTGCTCCATCCAATTAAATGCATGCACTTTTCTTCCCATGATAATTTCTTATTACTTTCATTTAAGGTTGTGCTGAAATTTTTCTTTTATAAGGCCATAAAGCCACTAGATGAAATAAGGATTTTCTGAGTGTGTGGATGGGTGTGGTGGGACAAAATTTGATGAAATTTTCAGAACACACAGTTTACATTCATTTATATGTCACTGAGATTATTTTGCCATGATTGTCTTTTCATATCCATGTTCTCTTGCCTGTGTTTCCTCTCATAGCCATTTCTATAGGCTTTCTGACCCACTGCTGATGAAAACCCCCTGGCTACCATGATCCTTCATGAATACCTTGCAGGAACTCTGAGAAAATATATTTCAATTACCCTTCTGTACATTTATTTTATTTTATTTATTTTATATCCCACCCTTTATTATTTTTATAAATAACTCAAGGAGAACATACCTAATACTCCTTCCTCCTCCTATTTCCCCCACAACAACAACCCTGTGAGGTGAGTTGGACTGAGAGAGAGGGACTGGCCCAGTCACCCAGATGGCTTTCATGCCTAAGGCGGGACTAGAACTATCAGTTTCCTGGTCTCTAGCCCATTACCTTAACCACTAGACCAAACTGGCTCTCATCCTACATTTAATATATAAACACCCAAGTGGATCTATTGAAATTATATTCAACCTTGCAAATTTTTCCTTCTATTCAGAATGTGTACTAGGCAGCCTTTGTTTCTCAATCAGCAGAAACATATAGGGAAAGTTTCAAAATCTGAGTGGGATTTATAGGACAGTAACTTTTACTAAACTCTAAGCATGTACATGTGTATAGAATATGGGTTAAGCTTAACATATTGGTGTACTGAATTAATTTTATTCTGTGCCTTCTACTCTTCCTTCTAGAGTTAAGGAGTTCCTTCCAGATATTGGATTTCTTTTTTCTCTGGTTCTTTCAGAATAACTGGCACTGGCCTTCATCTAGGTGGAAAAAACCTTTAATATTCTCTCTTCTACTGCCCTGTGGGTCCTCTGTGATGGGTAGATTAAGGTCCCTTGCTGATATTCTTCCTCTTCAGCAGTCCTCCCCTAGATTGTGTCTTTTAATGCTTTATGAACTTCAGACTGCTTACAAATTAATGAGCAGCACAAAAGCTGCCTGGTCTGTTTTAGTATCATTAGCTACCCTTTTTCTGGATTGAAACCATCTTCAACAGCTGCAACATCTGCCTAAGGCCATGTCAGGCATTTTGTCTGTCAGCCATTACTTCCATTTCCAGTCTTCTTCATTTCTAAGCTTCCTCACCCGTGTTTTTTAAGACTAGTTCCTTTGCCATTCCATGTTTGCCATTCCTCTTTCTCCTATGAGAACTATGTCCCATCTGAATATAAAATAACATTCCTGTCAGATCCTTATCACCAAAGGAATAGAAACTGTTTTATTCTGGCATCTGCATGGATTTGTGAAGAGCCAACAAGAATATGGCCAAAAGCAGGTTTATTACTAATGTTATTCATATATTTTAGCATCATCTGTGTTGCTGTAGTTCTGCTATAATATCTAACTAGCCATAACGTATTATGTACTGTATATATGTTCGTTCTATATTTGAACCTAAGTAAGTTTAAAAATAAATCATGGAAAGGGCAATCTTTGTTGCAAATATGAGGCACTTCAGATGACATAATTTTTAATTTTGTTACAAGATAAAGGAACAAAGTATATTCTTATATCAAATAAAAAATTGATCTTAAATGTTAAGCGCCCATAGAATTAAATGTTTAATAGGATTTGACTTGATACATCACACTGCAGCAAAATGAGCTCGCCCATCCACTTAAAGTCCTATTATTATTAAAGAGAACAGAGAATTTATGGTTGATATTTTTCCTTAAAAAAAAAAGGTTTACCATCTGCACTACTAGTGCAGAAAAAACTGTTTTATGTGGGCTCCAAATGAAAACTATTTATCTTTTCTCTTCTATCCAAATCATATATCACAAATTGTGAGACACAAATGGAAGAGGCTTTTGATAAAATATTTCTAGGATTTCCTCACAGTAAGAAAGGCCTCTTGTATAGTAATTCAGAATGTAAGCAGAGATAAGAGTAACAATATTGAATTTTATAGCATGCAGAAATTATGCAGAATGAGGGCAGACTGGAAAGAAATACTGATGTTATGCTAAATGCAGTAAAATGAATTCTATGAGCCAAAATGTTCAACAGAAATGTAGATATATCTTATTCTATACATCCTCTGTGGGGAGATGAGTGGTGACAAAATTTGAGGAATAAATAAAATAAATAAATTTACTCTTAAAATAATACTTCTTTTTAATGTCAAGCTGTTATGCTATATAGAAAATATATCAGTCTCACAGTGGAAACCTTCTTTAAACATTTCTGAAACAAGAATCTGTCTGCAATGAAGCAAGCATTTGTGTGTGTGTGTGTGTATGTGTAAAAAGGGTATGTGTTTACCCATACTATACAAATGTGTTACTTTAACTGAATGGGTAAAGATTTTTATTTTTATCTATACAAATAGAGCTAGTACAAGCAAATTGATATACTAGCACTTACTGAGACTTTTTGTAACAACTCCACAGCCTTATACTTTCCTGCAACATTTGCTAATTTTGTTGAAATAAGATAAAGGAAATAAAGGACATTTGAGCTTCCCATCCATCTTGCCATTTATTGCCAATCTTTGTACTTACCACCATAGAAAAGAATATCAATATCCTTGAAATTAAGGAATAATTCCCTCCTTATTGAACAGGAGGTGATTTAGATTTGTCTTGACAAAGACCTGCACTCTATCAAGGCTTCTTGATATCCCATCTCAGACTGACTGAAGATCTTTTGGACTCTTCACAATTTGTGGCAAATGCTGTCAAAAGTCAGGAAATAAGGCTTTAAACTTTATCTGAAGTATTACAAATGGGCACCACACAGGGTATATGGAGTCAGCTAAATTAGATCCCTGAAGACAAGTAATAGAGCCTGATATAACATTGCTGGACAATTTGGCCTGGTAGCATAGCATATTTCAGTGGAAATCTGGAGGTCTCACTTTCAGACTTTGTGTACTGGTTACAGGTATATCAGGGACATTTTGAATTTCATCTAGCAGCTGATTCTATTCCTGATTATCTACCCATCTCACCTTCAAAATCAAGAAATGGATTGATCAAATAGAAGTTGGCCAAATTCCAGGTAGTGATCTTATTCCAGCTCAGTTGGTTATGTCCAGTGTTAATCAGTGAAGCCCAATGTGAGCATCACTGTTTGTTTTAATGACAAAGTGGCCTGACAACTGATTGGAGCATACTAGTTGTTAACCCATTATAAAAAAGGAAATAAGCACGATCCAACAAATGACAGACCTATAAGACTTCTGAATACAATCAATAAACTATATTGGAAGCTATTCAGATAGAAAAACTCCTAGAGGAAGAACAGGATCTGTGATGGATCAGATCTTTGTTTTGAGTGTTTGATTCAAAAATATACCAACAAATCCAAATCTGCCTTTTATGTATGCTTATGGTCTGCACTTTATTTCTAATGTAAAACTCCAAGGAAAACTCAATAACTCTATAACTGACAGGTGCTTGCTATCACTTATTTATAAATTAAACAAACACACAACTTTGAGAGTTACTGTAATGCTATAAGTCAACTTGTAGGCCTTTCTTTTCTAATTCAAAATGGAGTTAAGCAGAACTTTATGCTATTTTAAACTTTCATTTTAACTCACCAATGAAGCATTACAAGAATTTGGATATACATGCTCCCAAATTATCTGGGAGAGCCAATTTGGTGTAGCGGTTAAGGCATCAGTCTAGAAATTGGGGGACTGTGAGTACTTGTCCTGCTTGAGGCACAAAGCAAACTAGGTGACCTTGGACCAGTCACTCTCTTCAGCTCTAGGAAGAAGGCAAAGACAAGCCATTTCTGAAATCATGCCAAGAAAACTGCAGGGACATGTCCAGCACCACACCACCAACAGTTGCCAAAACACATTCTCATCCCAGATAAGCAAGCATTCTGAAAATACTCCTCTAGCTTCCCTGCTAGTTGGACATGCATGCATGGAGGGAGACAAGGGGTTGGTCAGACTGACAAAAGTAGTGTCATGGCATCATTAGGCAAGTCCTGGCACTTTTCTATGAGTCATAGTGTTGCATACAATTTTGATGTGGAGAGTTGAGGCAATACCATGATTCTGCTTTTATCACTATGAATGAAAGCAGAGAGGTCTTGCAGATGCTGTTGTCAAGCTATATTGCTTTCTATTAATTAATCAAAACTTTTTTCATTTCCATGCCCTGTCATACTTATACAAATAGGGCAGACAATCCCAGCGTTTATCACCAAAGATAATGCTTAAATTACTGTATATGGCTGTTATTTTAAAATGTGTATGTGTTTGGTTTAGTTTGGTTGTTGTCAAGTTTTGAAACACATTTTTTCTGTCATTCACCATTCAGTTATTACTACTATCACTTATATAAAGCTAAGAGAGTCATCAGGATTTGATGGATTGTTGAAGGAAAAGCCGAGAATTCTTCTTTGTCTTGGATAATCTCAACTGAAGAAGAATCCAAATGCTTTTAAAATTTACCTATTCATGTAGGTAGGTGTTTCTGAGCCAATGTAGTTCTCTGACCCTGGGACACCTTCACCAAAACTGGAACAAGCATACATAATACAAAGTTCAAGAATTTAATGTCAGATTTGCTATCACTGTATTCAAATACAGAACAACTAGATAGAGAATGTTGGTGCCATTATTTATGGCATCATATACAGTAGGTGCCCATTTGTATTCAGCTAAATGCATAAAGTTGTAAATGATCCATCCCTGCTAGCTAGGAACTCTGTGAAGGACTTAACATTTCTTCAAATGAACATGTATACACAGATTTGTAAACATCATGCTCAATCATTCCTTTGCAGTAAAATACAATCTGCTCTGAAACAGTATGTCCTAAACAAAAAAAATCTATTAACAGGAAACTTATTTTCACTATGTTCTAACCAAAGCTACTGTTCAGTTTCTCATCTCATTAGAGATTAATAGAACACAGTTATTACATATCTCACCATCCCTGATTAGTGTTATGTGATTCCATTCTTATCTAATTTTGTGTCTTCAGAATAAAACAGAACTAAGCTTTGTTAACAGAATATTATTTTTATTTAATTGATCTGATTTGGCTACTGCTATAGCAACACTTCTTCAGCAAAGGATCGTTACCTTGTCGTGGTGCTGGAGCTTGAGCACCTCAATGATGCCATGAGCTAAACCGTGAAGGGCCACCCAAGACGGGAAGGTCATGACAGAGAGGTCAGACTAAATGTGATCCCTGGGGAAGGTAATGGCAACCAACCTCAGTATTCTTGCCGTGAAAACTAAATGGATCAGTACAACCAGAGATATGTCGGTATACCATCAGAAGATGAGACCCCCAGGTCGGAAGATGGTCAAAATGCTACCGGGGAGGAACAGAGGATGAGCTCAACTAACCCCAGACGTGATGACGCAGCTAGCTCAAAGCCGAAAGGATGGCTAGCAGCCGACGGTGCTGGTGGTGAACGGAGAATCCAATGTTCTAAGGATCAACACACCATTGGAACCTGGAATGTAAGATCTATGAGCCAGGGCAAATTGGATGTGGTTATTGGTGAGATGTCAAGATTAAAGATAGACATTCTGGGTGTCAGTGAACTGAAATGGACTGGAATGGGCCACTTCACATCAAATGACCACCAGATCTACTACTGCGGACAAGAGGACCACAGAAGAAATGGAGTAGCCTTCATAATTAATAGTAAAGTGGCTAAAGCAGTGCTTGGATACAACCCCAAAAATGACAGAATGATCTCAATTCGAATTCAGGGCAAGCCATCTAACATCACAGTGATCCAAATATACGCCCCAACCATAAATGCTGAAGAAGCTGAAGTAGAGCAGTTCTATGAGGATCTGCAGCACCTACTGGACAACACGCCTAAAAGAGATGTTATTTTCATCACAGGAGAATGGAATGCTAAGGTGGGCAGTCAAATGACACCTCGAATTACAGGTAAGTATGGCCTGGGAGAACAAAACGAAGCAGGACACAGGCTGATAGAATTTTGCCAAGACAATTCACTCTGCATAACAAACACTCTCTTCGAACAACCTAAGAGACGGCTTTATACATGGACTTCACCAGATGGACAACACCGAAATCAGATTGATTACATCCTTTGCAGCCAAAGGTGGCGGACATCTGTACAGTCGGTAAAAACAAGGCCTGGAGCTGACTTTAGTTCAGATCACGAACTTCTTCTTGCACAATTTAGGATCAGACTAAAGAGATTAGGGAAGACCCACAGATCAGCTAGATATGAGCTCACTAATATTCCTAAGGAATATGCAGTGGAGGTGAAGAATAGATTTAAGGGATTGGACTTAGTAGATAGGGTCCCGGAAGAACTATGGACAGAAGTTTGCAGCATTGTTCAGGAGGCAGCAACAAAATACATCCCAAAGAAAGAGAAAACCAAGAAGGCAAAATGGCTGTCTGCTGAGACACTAGAAGTACCGCAAGAAAGAAGGAAAGCAAAAGGCAACAGTGATAGGGGGAGATATGCCCAATTAAATGCAGAATTCCAGAGGTTAGCCAGAAGAGATAAGGAATTATTTCTAAACAAGCAATGCGCGGAAGTGGAAGAAGACAATAGAATAGGAAGGACAAGAGACCTCTTCCAGAAAATTAGAAACATTGGAGGAAAACTCCAGGCCAAAATGGGTATGATCAAAAACAAAGATGGCAAGGACCTAACAGAAGAAGAAGAGATCAAAAAAAGGTGGCAAGAATATACGGAAGACCTGTATAGGAAGGATAACAATATCAGGGATAGCTTTGACAGTGTGGTCGGTGAGCTAGAGCCAGACATCCTGAAGAGTGAGGTTGAGTTGGCCTTAAGAAGCATTGCTAATAACAAGGCAACAGGAGACGACAGCATCCCAGCTGAACTGTTCAAAATTTTGCAAGATGATGCTGTCAAGGTAATGCATGCTATATGCCAGCAAATTTGGAAAACACAAGAATGGCCATCAGACTGGAAAAAATCAACTTATATCCCCATACCAAAAAAGGGAACCACTAAAGAATGTTCAAACTATCGAACAGTGGCACTCATTTCACATCCCAGTAAGGTAATGCTCAAGATCCTGCAAGGTAGACTTCAGCAGTTCATGGAGCAAGAATTGCCAGATGTACAAGCTGGGTTTAGAAAAGGCAGAGGAACTAGAGACCAAATTGCCAATATCCACTGGATAATGGAAAAAGCCAGGGAGTTTCAGAAAAACATCTATTTCTGTTTTATTGACTATTCTAAAGCCTTTGACTGTGTGGACCATAACAAATTGTGGCAAGTTCTTAGCGGTATGGGGATACCAAGTCATCTTGTCTGCCTCCTGAAGAATCTGTATAACGACCAAGTAGCAACAGTAAGAACAGACCACGGAACAACGGAGTGGTTTAAGATTGGGAAAGGAGTACAGCAGGGCTGTATACTCTCACCCTACCTATTCAACTTGTATGCAGAACACATCATGTGACATACTGGGCTTGAGGAATCCAAGGCTGGAGTTAAAATCACTGGAAGAAACATGAACAATCTCAGATATGCAGATGATACCACTTTGATGGCTGAAAGTGAAGAGGAACTGAGGAGCCTTATGATGAAGGTGAAAGAAGAAAGTGCAAAAGCTGGCTTGCAGCTAAACCTCAAAAAAACCAAGATTATGGCAACCAGCTTGATTGATAACTGGCAAATAGAGGGAGTAAATGTAGAAGCAGTGAAAGACTTTGTATTTCTAGGTGCGAAGATTACTGCAGATGCTGACTGCAGTCAGGAAATTAGAAGACGTTTAATCCTTGGGAGAAGAGCAATGACAAACCTCGATAAAATAGTTAAGAGCAGAGACATCACACTGACCACAACGGTCCGCATAGTTAAAGCAATGGTGTTCCTCGTAGTAACATATGGCTGTGAGAACTGGACCATAAGGAAGGCTGAGAGAAGGAAGATCGATGCTTTTGAACTGTGGTGTTGGAGGAAAATTCTGAGAGTGCCTTGGACTGCCAGAAGATCAAACCAGTCCATCCTCCAGGAAATAAAGCCAGACTGCTCACTTGAGGGAATGATATTAAAGGCAAAACTGAAATACTTTGGCCACATAATGAGAAGACAGGATACCCTGGAGAAGATGCTGATGCTAGGGAGAGTGGAAGGCAAAGGGAAGAGGGGCCGACCAAGGGCAAGATGGATGGATGATATTTTAGAGGTGACGGACTTGTCCCTGGGGGAGCTGAGGGTGTAGACGACCTACAGGAAGCTCTGGCGTGGGCTGGTCCATGAAGTCACGAAGAGTCGGAAGCGACTAAACGAATAAACAACAACAACATAGCAACACTTAAAGGTCTCCACATTTTCTAGATATCTGTGAACTCCTATGACAAGCAGCCCACAAATCCTGATTAGACTGGGAACCTATTCTTTTAAGAAGTATGGAACATGATATCATTCTTTTCCCATATATTTTACTTTTCCTACCTAAAATTTACAATATAAAATATTCTGAATATTATTCTGTTATTCATCTTAGCATGTTCAAGACCCAAAATTTATTATTTTTTATTTATAATAAAAAAATATCACATTTCTGATATGAAATACATATAGATTATAGACTCCTAAGTTAGAGTCTGCTTTTAATAAGTTTTCCAAAGTAGCAAAATTACATGAGTCAAGGATTAAAGTGAAGATGTGTTTGAAAATCATTTTAAGACAGAACATTTGAGTAGCTTTTCTGTTGTTCAGGATCCATAGCTTGAGAATGTGGAATAGCGGCACAAACACCTGTTCTCAATTACTGGGAAATATTTAAACACCTTAACAAGGCTTTACATGGAAGACTTAATCCCTGTGAAGGGTTTCTGATTCTGTTTCAATGAGCTATCATTCAAATGGAACAGAGCTTGACTTTTCCCTCTGCACATTCAGGATCTGTGGATGCTGAATGTTAAAATGTGTGGATTTCATGTGTATTTTACTGTAGTATAGTGTCAGCCCTTCCAGGTAGCCCAGATCAGAAAACAGACATCATGAGATTTTTTTGGGTGGGTGGTGCCCTTGAGTCAGTTTTTGACTCCTGGTGACTGCCTGGACTAGTCCCTGCAGTTTTCTTGGCAAGGGTTCTTGGTAGTGGTTTGTCACTGCCTTCTAAGCCTGAGAGAGAGTGACTGGCCCAAAGCCATCCAGCTGGCTTTGTGCCTAAGGCGGGACTAGAACTCAAAGTTTCCCAGTTCCTAGTCTGATGCATTAACTACTACACTGCATTGGTTCTCATCATGAGAAATACTAGAACGTTAATTACAAAAGCTTGAAAACCTGATCTTTATCATTCTTCCCTCTTATACCAAAATGATTCAAGGCAGGGCAATCTTGAATTTCTTTCTCACACTTTCCTGGCTAAACTCCTGTTTTACTAATGGTTGCCACAAATTTCCTTCAAGGCCATTTCTGTATTCCTCTACATGCAGGTATTGGCCAATTGCAGGATTCAAAGGCAATTGATATACACCAGGGTAAATAAAAAATAAGATTTGCAAAATAGGGCTATGTAATAGTAATAGAAGATTACAGAAGATATGATACTCCTTATATCCCTTCTGTTCATTATGAACCCCAAGGATGACATGTATGAACCCATAAAACTAACATGTATGTTGCACCTTTCCACAATCTAGTTTACACTGAGGTTCATCTGTACTGCTAACTTTTATACTTTTCAATATTCATTGATCACATCTTATAATGATCTGGTGATGAACTGATATCAGTGGTATCTTTGTATTCCATACCTCTTTATCACCTGTGCAGCAGCTAATGACCTTTCAGCCAGAGATACTGTACTATCCTTGGCTTGGGTTCACCTATCCCCTCTTCTCCAGATGGTAATCTTTGAGATACCTCTAAAGAGTATGTTTTAAGTAAACATCATCTCTGCCATACACCACATTATGTTGTATAAAAATATACATTACAAAACATCATCTCAGAAAGGCGAGATTACTTTTGCTCTTTTTATTTTTCTATTTTGGTAGAAGAGCTTTGGTAGAATTGCTCCACAGAACAAGTTGGTTCTTGTACTTCATTCATGGAATACATGAGCAGCACAAGAATTGAACAGACACCTAAGTGGTTTAAAAATGAGAATGATTAAGATACTAGAAATGAGGTCACATGGAAAAAGATTTCAGGTCTAGACACGATTTATCTTGGGAATATAATATTAAGAAGAAATATGACAGCATACATCAAACATCTGAAAAGATGTTAGAAGAAGGTGAACACCTGTACCCCAGCATTCCATAGTGTAGGACATCAAATTTAATGGACTTAAATTAGGAGCAGATTCCAATTAAATGTTAACAATTCCAAACAATAAGAGCAGTTCAACAATGAAGCTAATTACCCAAAGAATTAGTAGGTTCAGTGGACCTGTTCAAGCAAACACTGCACAGCCATCAGTCAGGGGTGGTTTAATTTAGATTCCTTCATTGAACAAGAATTGGACTCTGTAGCATGAATGGCCCCTTTCAACTTTATGATTCTATGATTCTATGTTATGAGCTAAATAAACTATTTTAACAATAACTGAATATGTCTGTAGGGAAAATACTGCTGTCCCAATATTCTTCTCAGGAATCAGGTTGTTGTGGTTGTTGTTGTTGTTGACTTGTGATCAATATTATTTTAGGTAGGTAAATAATACTGATCACTAGACAACTTGCTGGAATGTAAAGCAAACAAAAGAAACTTTAAACTGTAAGTGGGGTGAATATACAGTAAATCTACTGTATATAGACATTACTTTGAGGGCAATTGTTATATCATTTTAGAATTACAGTGTTAAACTAACTTGGTATTTTGGCAAAGAGTAAGCAAGTAAAATAATTCCACATGCATGTGTTTTGCCCCTTTTCATTTCCCTTTGAAAGTAAAGTGCTACACCAGATGGCAGAATCTGATTACTTAGCTATGTAGAATGCAGATGCATAAAAAATACCAATTAACTCATAATTATTCCAGAGTTGAGTTATAAAAATATTAAAGTTAGTTGGAGTAAAGTTAGGACTTCTTATGCATTGAGAATTAGGAATCTAGTAAATTTGATTTACAGCCAAATAATTTTGGTTTATGATTTTTCACTAGAGAAAGATCTACCTTAAATGTGTAGTTAAGAACCAAAATAACCTGCAGCAAGATCCTATAAGATTTATAAAATATGGTGGTTCCCAACAATTTTGAGATCATGTTATGATCATACACACAAAATGTTTGCCACTGCTGACACAGTGATTCATAATACACTCATACCTAAGAATTCCTCCAGGATCTATGTGGGTTCAGAGACTTGTTGTCTATAAAGGTTAACTTGGTTGATGCTTTACTTTCCAGCATATAGATTTCACATTCATTTTTTTTAATTAAAAAAATCTTTAAAAAAATATAATTAGATAGCACAGGGGACACTAAGAAATGTCTCATAGTACACAAGTTTCCCTTTGGGGACACAGGACTTAATATACAATAGTGGCAAACTTTCTATCTATCATCTATCTATCTATCGTACAGTAGCTGTCCTTTATAATACGTATGCTATGGTTGTATATATGTCAAGGTTGTGCCTCTTCTAAGGACACAAATTTGTGTATCCACTAATTATATTATATTAACATTACATTATTTACTGATGCAACCCAATAATTCGTAATAAAGCCAGTGCAAGCACTGTAAAGCTATATAGATAAAGTGTAGGATATACAGTAAAGGGCAGAAAATAGGATTCTCAGAGTTGATAGATAAATAGAACAGATTTTTGGGAAAATATAGATAAGTTCTTCCTAAACTTGCTGGATCTGGGTTTTAGGTTAATTAGCCCAGCCTCTAAATGTCAGATTGTGGGACTAGAGATAGAATAGAGGAAAAAATAATAATTTTGGGGCGCCAACTCAGAATCATTTCCAGGACTCCAATTTGGATAAGGCAGAAGAAGGAGAGGTGGAAAGTAGAAAGGAAAGGTCTTTGGAACTAGAAGTATGTATGTGGGAAGATAAGAAGACAAAAAGACTACCTGGAGCAAGCTATAAAGAAGAGAAGGCATAAGGCTTTATAAAGGATACTGTACCATTGGTTGACAGCTCAATCATTGGTTTTGGAAGTTTCACCATAAGGAAATTGTCTAGTGGTTTTCAGCTAAAACTACAAATCGTAGTTTTGATGGCCAAAACTATGAATTGTTGCTTTGATGGCCAAGAGGAGGGAACTAGATTGAATGCCTTGCCAAAAAGGGAGAAGTGGTTAAAAGGAAAGTAATAAATTGTTGCATGAGAATTTCCACCAATACAAATTACAGTAAAAATATTTGCAAAGAGGGAAGGGCAATTGGTTTGGCTTACTGAGTTGTAGAAGGATACTGCTGTAGGTTATTGCATTTTTCGAGAGACTGTTCATTTAATAGTTTAGTATTGTTTTAAAGTTTCAAAGTTTTAAAAGTTCCTATAATGCCTATGTATTATACTATTTCTTAATTATGTAAATAAAAATGTTTACCATTAAAGGAATATTCTTTTTTTTTATTATTGGATATACCTTGATAACCCCTACCTTAAGCATTTGGCAGCAGGTTTGGTAAGAATTAAAACAAAAACAAAAAACTGGGAGATTCTTTGGGAAAATCAGCTCTAATACTGAGATTCTAGCAAACAACAGAGGCTACAATGATTAAATAATTTAATGCCTTTTCTCTTGTAATGTTATCATTACCACTTTATATTTACAATTGTATCTATAGTTTGCCATTATAATTGTGGATTTAAGAGCAGGCTTTTTTAAAAGAATAAACTAAACATGTAAATCCTATGAATCTGAAGCTGTAAACCAAAAGGTGTGGAAATACATTTCCCATCTGCAAAATCAGAACTTTGACTTTTGAATTGTAGGTAACTAATATCAGATTTCCCCTTGCAATCTGTTAATGTGGAAATGCCTAAAAAGAAGAATTAGCGGGGGATGGGATCATATGACATGGAATATTAAAGATCAAAAGGTAATAACAACAATAACACTGTACAGTAACAATATAAAATGTTCACCAACTAGACCCCATCTAATCATATTCTCTTCCACTGTAAGATTTTTCTTTTTTTGAGAGAGAGAAAAAAGGAAGGGAAGGCTAGGGAAGACAAGCAGTATTCTTCTTTCTTGCTCAGCCTTGCCACTCTGCTGTCAGCAGAGCACTTAAAAAAATTCGATCGCCTTACCTTTGAAGTGCTTAGCATTTAAAATAGATTTCTCAGTAAATAAATATCAAAGTCCCAATATCCCTAGTAATTCATTCTAGTCGACACTGTAGACCTTTAATATTAGCAGAATGCTATTAATGTCTCTAGTGATGGCATATTTTTCTTAACAGCTCATTATCTCAATAATTGCCTGCAAAGTAAACCTCCAAGTGATCCAAGCCCCATGTAGAGAACATTGCAGTAGAATTTGTGCATGAGGTGACTAAAGCATTAGTGTCTGGGTGAAGGCTCCCCATCTGGATAAGAACATAATTTTCTTTTATTCTAAACAAATTTGAAATTACAGATTGCATATAGCTTAAATATAGACTGCGGGCAAACAGTCTTGGTGAGGAACATGGGTGCCGGTGGAGGACTTTTGTCTTTGATAAAAGCTTTTTCCTTGAAGTTTCGTCCTTCTATGAAAGCTATTGAGATGCAGTTCAATTAATCGTATGTCTTAATTTTATTTTGCTTAGATCCCAAAAATAATCACACAGCATGTAAGTTTAATTGCCTGAATTGTTGTTCTGGTTTATTACCACTATAAGATGCAATTAATTTTAATTAGTTATTCACCATATTTAAGATAACTTTTCCTTAAATATTTGTCCAAATAAGGAATGGACAGGGAGAAAATAAAGAATGTAATTCTGCAAAAACAAAACAAAACAAAAAAAATAACCACACTGAAAAAACCTTTTCTTCTTAGTCATAATTTCATATTATTATTATTATTTATTTATATTATTATTTTATATCATGTAACATTGCCTTTACAAAATTAGTTAAGTTTTCCATTTAGATTTCTCTTCACCATATCACCATTGATCACAATATATACTCAAACAATAATTAGTAAATGACTAACAAATCCTTTAGCATGGTAAAGGCTTGGTAATAGTGACAAGAATATTTCCACAAAATACTTTAGCATTTACCAAACTTCTAAGTACAGACTACGTATAATATAACTGTTAGCCACCTTATCTAATTGTAGAGCTATTAAGAACTTCTATTTAAGAGTAGAATATTATGATAAAAATGCTGGAAGCTATGAAATAATCATAAAATTAGATATAGAACACAGGACCAAGTGTTGGTTTTCCCCTGGTTTTAAATAAAAAATAAACTTCAAAGTTATTGGGCAATTATCAAGACCATTGTTACACAAACACTAGTTCACAGAATAAATTTAGTTGCATCACAAGCGACATTTTTTAAAAATACCATATTTGTTTTATAATTAACACAATGTATCTATCATTATTTTATTGTTTATTCGTTTAGTCACTTCCGACTCTTCGTGACTTCATGAACCAGCCCACGCCAGAGTTTCCTGTTGGTCGTCAACATCCCCAGCTCCCTCAGGGATGAGTCCGTCACCTCTAGAATATCATCCATCCACCTTGCCCTTGGTCAGCCCCTCTTCCTTTTGCCCTCCACTCTCCCTAGCATCAGCACCTTCTCCACGGTGTCCTGTCTTCTCATTATGTGGCCAAAGTATTTCGTTTTGCCTTTAATATCACTCCCTCAAGTGAGCAGTCTGGCTTTATTTCCTGGAGGATGGACTGGTTTGATCTTCTGGCAGTCCAAGGCACTCTCAGAATTTTCCTCCAACACCACAGTTCAAAAGCATTGATCTTCCTTCTCTCAGCCTTCCTTATGGTCCAGCTCTCACAGCCATATGTTACTATGAGGAACACCATTGCTTTAACTATGCGGACCTTTGTGGTCAGTGTGATGTCTCTGCTCTTAACTATTTTATCGAGGTTTGTCATTGCTCTTCTCCCAAGGATTAAACGTCTTCTAATTTCCTGACTGCAGTCAGCATCTGCAGTAATCTTCGCACCTAGAAATACAAAGTCTTTCACTGCTTCTACATTTACTCCCTCTATTTGCCAGTTATCAATCAAGCTGGTTGCCATAATCTTGGTTTTTTTGAGGTTTAGCTGCAAGCCAGCTTTTGCACTTTCTTCTTTCACCTTCATCATAAGGCTCCTCAGTTCCTCTTCACTTTCAGCCATCAAAGTGGTATCATCTGCATATCTGAGATTGTTAATGTTTCTTCCAGTGATTTAACTCCAGCCTTGGATTCCTCAAGCCCAGCATGTCACATGATGTGTTCTGCATACAAGTTGAATAGGTAGGGTGAGAGTATACAGCCCTGCCATACTCCTTTCCCAATCTTAAACCACTCCGTTGTTCCGTGGTCTGTTCTTACTGTTGCTACTTGGTCATTATACAGATTCTTCAGGAGGCAGACAAGATGACTTGGTATCCCCATACCGCTAAGAACTTGCCACAATTTGTTATGGTCCACACAGTCAAAGGCTTTAGAATAGTCAATAAAACAGAAATAGATGTTTTTTTCTGAAACCCCCTGGCTTTTTCCATTATCCAGTGGATATTGGCAATTTGGTCCCTAGTTCCTCTGCCTTTTCTAAACCCAGCTTGTACATCTGGCAATTCTCGCTCCATGAATTGCTGAAGTCTACCTTGCAGGTTCTTGAACATTACCTTACTGGCATGTGGAATGAGTGCCACTGTTCAATAGTTTGAACATTCTTTAGTGTTCCCCTTTTTTGGTATGGGGATATAAGTTGATTTTTCCAGTCTGATGGCCATTCTTGTGTTTTCCAAATTTGCTGACATATAGCATGCATTACCTTGACAGCATCATCTTGCAAGATTTTGAACAGTTCAGCTGGGATGCCGTCGTCTCATGCTGCCTTGTTCTTAGCAATGCTTCTTAAGGCCCATTCAACCTCACTCTTCAGGATGTCTGGCTCTAGCTCACTGACCACACTGTCAAAGCTATCCCCGATATTGTTATCCTTCCTATACAGGTCTTCTGTATATCCTCGCCACCTTTTCTTGATCTCTTCTTCTTCTGTTAGGTCCTCGCCATCTTTGTTTTTGATCATACCCATTGTTGCCTGGAATTTACCTCCAATGTTTCTAATTTTATGGAAGAGGTCTCTTGTCCTTCCTATTCTATTGTCTTCTTGCACTTCTGTGCATTGCTTGTTTAAAAATAATTCCTTATCTCTTCTGGCTAACCTCTGGAATTCTGCATTTAATTGGGCATATCTCCCCCTATCACTGCTGCCTTTTGCTTCTTTCTTGGGCTACTTCTAGTGTCTCAGCAGACAGCCATTTTGCCTTCTTTGTTTTCTCTTTCTTTGCGATGTATTTTGTTGCCACCTCCTGAACAATGCTGCAAACTTCTGTCCAGAGTTCTTCCGGGACCCTATCTACTAAGTCCAGTCCCTTAAATCTATTCTTCACCACCACTGCATATTCCTTAGGAATATTAGTGAGCTCATATCTAGCTGATCTGTGGGTCTTCCCTAATCTCTTTAGTCTGATCCTAAATTGTGCCAGAAGAAGGTCGTGATCTGAACTACAGTCAGCTCCAGGTCTTGTTTTTACCAACTGTAGAGATGTCCGCCACCTTTGGCTGCAAAGAATGTAGTCGATCTGATTTTGGTGTTGTCCATCTGGTGAAGTCCATGTATAAAGCCGTCGCTTAGGTTGTTGGAAGAGAGTGTTTGTTATGCAAAGTGAGTTGTCTTGGCAAAATTCTATCAGCCTATGTCCTGCTTCGTTTTGTTCTCCCAGGCCATGTTTACCTGTGATTCCAGGTGTCATTTGACTGCCCACCTTAGCATTCCAGTCTCCTGTGATGAAAATAACATCTCTTTTAGGCGTGTTATCCAGTAGGTGCTGCAGATCCTCATAGAACTGCTCTACTTCAGCTTCTTCAGCATCTGTGGTTGGGGCGTATATTTGGATCACTGTGATGTTAGATGGCTTGCCCTGAATTCGAATTGAGATCATTCTATCGTTTTTTGGATTGTATCCAAGCACTGCTTTAGCCACTTTACTATTAATTATGACGGCTACTCCATTTCTTCTGTGGTCCTCTTGTCCACAGTAGTAGATCTGGTGGTCATTTGATGTGAAGTGGCCCATTCCAGTCCATTTCAATTCACTGACACCCAAAATGTCTATCTTTAATCTTCACATCTCACCAATAACCACATCCAATTTGCCCTGGCTCATAGATCTTACATTCCAGGTTCCAATGGTGTGTTGATCCTTAGAACATCGGATTCTCCGTTCACCACCAGCACCGTCGGCTGCTAGCCGTCCTTTCGGCTTTGAGCTAGCTGTATCATCACGTCTGGGGCTAGTTGAGCTCATCCTCTCCTCCTCCCCAGTAGCATTTTGACCATCTTCCGACCTGGGGGTCTCATCTTCCGATGGTATACCGACATATCTCTGGTTGTACTGATCCATTTAGTTTTCACGGCAAGAATACTGGGGTGGGTTGCCATTACCTTGCCCAGGGATCGCATTTAGTCTGACCTCTCTGTCATGACCTTCCCGTCTTGGTTGGCCCTTCACGGTTTAGCTCATGGCGTCATTGAGGTGCTCAAGCTCCAGCACCATGACAAGGTAACAATCCTTTGCTGAAGATCTATCATGATACTGTATATTCAAATTCATTTTTGTAATTCCATTCCAGGCCTTGTTCTTATGGGCTATCTATAATACAGGGTAGATTACTAGGGCATCTGAAGATAAATCTTACAATAATGACCCATGTTACAAAAAAAAGGGGGGGGCTTGTGATTTGTAATTGAAACTTTTTTATCCCCTCATCATTTATTCTATGATTAGGAAAACTAAGCCCTCCTACATCTCCCAGAATTCCTCATAATGAGTCATGTTATATGAGAATGTTTTGAGTTGCAATATTATTGGAGGTCCAGTTTCCCAAAACCTGCCTTATTTGAAGAAAACTCTGGATAGTTTCTTCTACCTAATAAAATGCTCTGAACAACAGATCTGTTATCTATTTTACAGTATAATTCTAATAATGTTATCTTAGAAATTAGTTCCACTGATTTGCATTGAAATATAGAATTACATTATATGTTACATTTGTCATATCATATAAACTTCCATGGCTTATCGATGGGCAGGAGCTTATCTTTCATCCTATTTTTTATATCCCCAGGCTATAATTAAAATGCTGAAGACTAAAGCTTAAGTTTTGTTAATATATACTGTACATCTACAGTACTGTACATCTACAGTAATCCCATGGAAATAAAAATGCTTAACATTCCTAAAACTGTATGCAAAAGTTTCAATCCAGTTCAAATCTCCTATATTTCCACACCAATTAAAATCATAAGGATCAGCAGTATATTACTAAATGTAATGTATATTTGATCTTGAATGAAATTGGCTGATAGGAGGGGACAAATATTTTATCTTCCCACCAGTGGCATCTGCAGGAGAGTGGAAAGAGGGATTATATTATTACAAGCAATATTACAATATTACAATGCAATCCACACCCCCAAAGGGGCAGAGCTAGTGGCTTTTACGTTTTGACAAAAGCAGCAAGAAATTACAGATCATGCTGCTACCTACAGTAATCTATAGTAAATAATCCTGGTGAACAGTATACAAAGAAGCCTGAAGATATAACATACCCTTGTTCCTTAGATTCACATATAACTAGTTTTGCAGAGGAAAAAGACACCTCAATGCACTTTTGCTTAGAATTAATCCTTTCTGAAAAATGTGTAAATTTCTAATCCAATGCATATATTTGCCTTAGGAAAGTCATCTGAAGAGGTGTGCCTTCTCTGTCACAGTACCTGACCTCTGGAACAGGATATTCCCAAAATTTAGATAGCCCCAACCTATTAGCTTTCTGTAAGGCCTTGAAGAATTGAATTATCATCCAGGGCATTGGTCAGAATGGTGCATGAATCTGGCTACAGTACTGTAAAATGTAATGATTATGGGCTGGCCTTGGTTACATTATCTTTTCTTTTGTGTTGTTTCTGTCTATGTTTCTAATTTTTGTTAATTGCCCAGAATCAACCTGTGATCTGGATGACTATATACATTGATAAAATAAAATAGTACATGTGTTTCCCTTCCTTCTATTGCCACAGCAAACACAACTGGCAAACTAGGTTTCATTAATGCAAAGAGATTCTCTAAGAACAGAAATTTGAATTTAAACAAACATCCTGTTCAAATCTAGAAGGACTTTTCTACTACCCTGCACCTGCAACCTTTACATTTTTCCACATGTTCACCTGTATGACTTATTTTTCATCAGTTTTGGGGGGACCCTAATATTAATAGCATTAATTTCAATTCCACTAAAATTCCTATACAGATCTGATAAATACTCCATACAGCATTCACATTCTTGTAATTCCATTCATTCTCCTGGAGGTTCCTTGTTTTTCCCTTTGCACCTGTTTTATGTATATCTATATACATAGTAAAGTAATCCACAGACTTTTCTGTCACTCAATAATATATCTATATAATCTATATCTATATCATCTATAGCTATAGCTATATCCATATCATCTATAGCTATATCCATATCCATATTCATATCCATATCCATATCTACATATCTGTTCCTAGCAGTTTCTATGACTGCTTTCCTTAGTGCCTTTTTATATTCATTCTGGTTGGGATACTAATTTATCTTCTAACGCTAGATTTTATCTTACTGTAGTCATTCTACTTCATGGTAATTCCTTTCACTTCCTTACTTTTTGCCACGTCTATTTCTCCCAAGACTCCCTTTCCAAATTACACCCACCCACACAAAGTCTTCCACATTTAGACCGTCTCATCATCCACTATCCTTCACTCAATATTTCATCATACTTTATATAAGTATGAATTAGACATGCTTAAATCACATATTCAGAAGCAGTAGACCTTTTTTTAAGCAGTTATCAGATAGTAATAATTCAATTCAATTTTCAATCTGCATATAGCCAAATTACTTTTTCTGACCTCTCTTCTCTTTTTCCCAGATATCAATTCATGCCACTTAACTGATTATTTTTTACCCTTTGACTGCATTCATTCAGAATGTTGCATATTTTTTTCCCATTACTCGTATATGGTTATTTTATTAACAGCATTTCCTAGAAGGTAACCTGCAGCTATTACCAAACTATTACTTTCGTATGTATCCATAACAACATAGATGACACAAGCTCATTTTATAACATATATTTTAGCCCTTTCATTCATAATTAATATATGTCTTCACATGATCAGATATATTACATCCTTTCCAACTGTATTACTTTTATAGGCACAATATCTATTTTTCTATTTAATTCATTAAGTTCTTTATGATAGGCTGTAGTCATTACCAGATGGAACCATGGATATTGACCTCTATCATCCATCATAACTTTGGTTAATCAAGTTTTTCCAATAATGCTGTTTAGTAAGAATGAAAGTTGTAGTTTAGGTTATCAGCATCTAATCATACCTGTACAACATGGTAACGACAAGACAATGTTGCTTAAATTTTGGCACATTTGGCCAATATGCACAAGTGCAACTAAAGCCCAGTTTTACTCAAAGATATTCAGTTAAATGCAAGCCAGGACCTCTAATATACAGAGTAAAATGAAATACTGTTTTTCCCATTCCATCAACTAGGAGGTGAATTGAGCATACTGACAGTGCACTGACACATACTCAGGATGCTATTCTGAATAGCTTCAAAGGCTACAGGTGAAGATTATTGATGATTGTCTTCATAAAGAATAGCAAAGATTACTATGTTTTGATTGTGCCTTTGCTTTGGATACCAAAATCATATATTTCTTCAGCTGGTACCAGATCCATTTCTTTTGCTAATGAATTAATTCAGTGACAAGATTTGTTAGCTTTGCTGAGAACTGGAACTCCCTTTCCAAGAGAAAAAGCTATTAAGTGGAATGGTATATTATTAATGTGTTTATGCCATGTCTGCTATATTTATTGTAAGCACATTAATGAAACTGCCATGAATAATCAGGCAGATTTATAGAACTGGGATGCTGTTTACAGCCAGATTATTGTGCAGCTATGGAAATACTTTATTTTATTCACTATACATTTGAAATTTATTTAACTATTTTCCACCATTTCAGAAAACAGCACAGTTATAAAGATTGATGGCTTTGGATTTTCAGAATTCTTAATATCTCTTTTCATTGTGTTCTTCTTTAAAAAATCTTATCAGTTTTTAATGCAATTAATTTATAATCTGCTTCAATAATTATATAGAAATATTATAATGAGAAGTATTTAAGCTTTCCAGAATATAGCCAAGATATATTGCCCATTAAAACAAAATTATTTAAGGATTTATATGGTTACCAACTCACAAAATATGACTCTGACTACATACAACTATAATATGTGTAATAAATACTACAAAGACAGCCCAAAACCATACCAACAAAACATATGATTAGGGAGTCCCACCATATGTCAAACCTCACAGGAAAAGTGCATCAACATACAGACCCCAATGCCAGAGGGAACAATTAGGTCTTCATAGACTTCCAATAGACTAACAGAGTCAGGATTTGTCAAATTTAGGGAGGGATATCATTCTGCAGGGCAGACACTAATACAGAAAAAGCATGCCTCCTAGACGTACCCACTGGTTCAGGTATGTGGATGACACCTGGGTTAAAATTAAGGCTCAGGAGGTACAGGCTTTCACAGACCATATAAACACCATAGACACAAACATTAGGTTCACCAGGGAAGACACCAAAGACAACAGACTGGCATTCCTACACTGTGCGGTTCTTATTGGGACTGGTGGCAAGCTTGAAATACAGATTTACAGGAAACCCCCACACACAGACCGATACCTGATGTTTGACTCCCACCATCCACTGCAGCACAAACTAGGAGTCATCAGGACATTACGTCACAGGGCAGAAACCATCTCCACCTCCATGGATGCCAAAACAAAATCAGCACCTAAGGACAGCCCTGAAGGCTCCTGATGGTTTGGCAATTCGGCATTTCAATTCTATTACTGTTCATGATTTTATCCCGATTTATTGGTGCTGTAGCACATTTTTCTATGCCAAATTCCATTGCTATATCTGACTAAACATTCTTACAGTATTTGTCAATTATTGGATTTCGATTTCTGATTTTCCATAAAGCTTCAGATCATCCTTATAAGATCTCAAATGTGAGATTTTATTAGCATTTTTTGCTGTATGATAGCCAATATTTATTTTCTTCAAAATCACTGAAAGTGGAATCATAGTAATGACAAATAATAATGAGTCACCCTAGATGATGCCTCTCCTAATATTGACAAACCCATGTTTTTCATTTTGAATCACCAATTCTGTCTTCCACTGCTTCATTATTTTTTCTATAAACATTCTAATGTTTTTACTGACACCAGTTATTTCCAGTCCAGTTATTGATGATTCAGCTATGTGGTAATGAATCAAATGCCTTATTATAATCAATCCAGACCATATATAAATTGGTTTTTCAGCTTTTGCAAGTCTTCAAAACCATTTTATCAATCAGAATTGATCTTTTGTACCTCTGCCTTTTATTTCCTTTCTGGTCTACTGGAGGAATGTTATTTTCTTCCAAATAATCTTGGATGTTGTCCGCTATTATGCCTGTGAGTAATTTATACATTGTGGGCAAACATGTTATCAACCTATAGTTTCCTGGTGTTGGCCCTTTGGCTGGGTCTTTTGAAATCAGAAAGTTTTGCCAGTTATTAACTAACTGCTGATGTCTCCTGTATGTAATACTTCATTAAGCTATTTAGCTAAAATTGGATGTAAGCTAGTCAGATATTTGAGCCAAAAGCCATGCAACTGATAATTTCCAGGAGATCTCCATTTTTAATCCTTTTCATTTTTAACCATTTCTGCTCTTTTCATTAGTTCATCAATTTGATATTTACTAAATTCATCTTCAAATTATTTTATCCATCCAGCAATTTTATTGCATTGTTTTTGAATTTCCCATAGATCTTTCCAAAACTGATTTTTTTTTCCTTTTTGTTTGGTTTTCCATTTTTAGAATTTCTATTGACATTTATACTTTGGTAGAATTGTCTCTGGTCTGACTGAAATAGCTGATTTTTCTTAAATTGGATGATTCATGCCTTGAAGCATTCAATTTTCCAAGCTGTTGCTGTTATTTGTTGCTTTATGATTTCCAAAGCTGCTTCAATTTTTCTGGTGCTAAGAAAATACTTTTTTATTAGGCTACTCTTGATCCTTACATTCTTCAATTTTTGCTCTTTCATGTTCTTTAAACTGCATCTGATCTTAATTTCTTTATCTTGGTTTCCAGTCTGATCTTCCACTTTGGGATTGAATATGATTTCAATACCCACTTTTTCTTTAACCACCACTGTTGTACTGTAGGCAAACTGGTCTTTTTGATAGATGTTATTTTAATTCTTGCAAGTGCCTTATTCACATCCTTCATTATAGGTGCCAGGTCTTTTTTTGGCACCATTTTCAGTACCAATCGAAAAGAATGTTTGTAGCTTGGGGTTGAACTGTGGAGTTCTTGGGGCTCTCTGAGCCTTGTGGTTTTCTTGCAGACATATCATTGCCAGACTAGGCAACATTTTCAGTGGGAAGAGGGAGTGGGCCTTGCTCTCTGTTTATATACTGTGGTTTGTCCTGCTTGTGTTGGTGGAGGTGTTGTTCTCTCCTTGGGAGTTCCTTGATTGGGCTGTTGTTTGCTGCTTGGTCAATTGACTGAGTTAATAGTTCCTTGATTAAGGTATAATATACTGTTTGATTGTTCATCTGGTGTTAATCCTGATGTTAATCTTTGCACTTCAGCAAAGGATCGTTACCTTGTCGTGGTGCTGGAGCTTGAGCACCTCAATGATGCCATGAGCTAAACCGTGAAGGGCCACCCAAGACGGGAAGGTCATGGCAGAGAGGTCAGACTAAATGCGATCCCTGGGGAAGGTAATGGCAACCCACCCCAGTATTCTTGCCGTGAAAACTAAATGGATCAGTACAACCAGAGATATGTTGGTATACCATCGGAAGATGAGACCCCCAGGTCGGAAGATGGTCAAAATGCTACTGGGGAGGAACAGAGGATGAGCTCAACTAGCCCCAGACGTGATGACGCAGCTAGCTCAAAGCCGAAAGGACTGCTAGCAGCCGACGGTGCTGGTGGTGAACGGAGAATCCGATGTTCTAAGGATCAACACACCATTGGAACCTGGAATGTAAGATCTATGAGCCAGGGCAAATTGGATGTGGTTATTGGTGAGATGTCAAGATTAAAGATAGACATTCTGGGCATCAGTGAACTGAAATGGACTGGAATGGGCCACTTCACATCAAATGACCACCAGATCTACTACTGTGGACAAGAGGACCACAGAAGAAATGGAGTAGCCTTCATAATTAATAGTAAAGTGGCTAAAGCAGTGCTTGGATACAGCCCCAAAAATGACAGAATGATCTCAATTCGAATTCAGAGCAAGCCATCCAATATCACAGTGATCCAAATATACGCCCCAACCACAAATGCTGAAGAAGCTGAAGTAGAGCAGTTCTATGAGGATCTGCAGCACCTACTGGACAACACGCCTAAAAGAGATGTTATTTTCATCACAGGAGACTGGAATGCTAAGGTGGGCAGTCAAATGACACCTCGAATTACAGGTAAGTATGGCCTGGGAGAACAAAACGAAGCAGGACATAGGCTGATAGAATTTTGCCAAGACAATTCACTCTGCATAACAAACACTCTCTTCCAACAACCTAAGAGACGGCTTTATACATGGACTTCCCCAGATGGACAACACCGAAATCAGATTGATTACATCCTTTGCAGCCAAAGGTGGCGGACATCTGTACAGTCGGTAAAAACAAGGCCTGGAGCTGACTGTAGTTCAGATCACGAACTTCTTCTTGCACAATTTAGGATCAGACTAAAGAGATTAGGGAAGACCCACAGATCAGCTAGATATGAGCTCACTAATATTCCTAAGGAATATGCAGTGGAGGTGAAGAATAGATTTAAGGGACTGGACTTAGTAGATAGGGTCCCGGAAGAACTCTGGACAGAAGTTGGCAGCATTGTTCAGGAGGCGGCAACAAAATACATCCCAAAGAAAGAGAAAACCAAGAAGGCAAAATGGCTGTCTGCTGAGACACTAGAAGTAGCCCAAGAAAGAAGGAAAGCAAAAGGCAACAGTGATAGGGGGAGATATGCCCAATTAAATGCAAAATTCCAGAGGTTAGCCAGAAGAGATAAGGAATTATTTTTAAACAAGCAATGCGCGGAAGTGGAAGAAGACAATAGAATAGGAAGGACAAGAGACCTCTTCCAGAAAATTAGAAACATTGGAGGCAAATTCCAGGCAAAAGTGGATATGATCAAAAACAAAGATGGCAAGGACCTAACAGAAGAAGAAGAGATCAAGAAAAGGTGGCAAGAATATACAGAAGACCTGTATAGGAAGGATAACAATATCGGGGATAGCTTTGACGGTGTGGTCAGTGAGCTAGAGCCAGACATCCTGAAGAGTGAGGTTGAGTGGGCCTTTAGAAGCATTGCTAATAACAAGGCAGCAGGAGACGACGGCATCCCAGCTGAACTGTTCAAAATCTTGCAAGATGATGCTGTCAAGGTAATGCATGCTATATGTCAGCAAATTTGGAAAACACAAGAATGGCCATCAGATTGGAAAAAATCAACTTATATCCCCATACCAAAAAAGGGAAACACTAAAGAATGTTCAAATTATCAAACAGTGGCACTCATTTCACATGCCAGTAAGGTAATGCTCAAGATCCTGCAAGGTAGACTTCAGCATTTCATGGAGCGAGAATTGCCAGATGTACAAGCTGGGTTTAGAAAAGGCAGAGGAACTAGGGACCAAATTGCCAATATCCGCTGGATAATGGAAAAAGCCAGGGAGTTTCAGAAAAAACATCTATTTCTGTTTTATTGACTATTCTAAAGCCTTTGACTGTGTGGACCATAACAAATTGTGGCAAATTCTTAGTGGTATGGGGATACCAAGTCATCTTGTATGCCTCCTGAAGAATCTGTATAACGACCAAGTAGCAACAGTAAGAACAGACCACGGAACAACGGACTGGTTTAAGATTGGGAAAGGAGTACGGCAGGGCTGTATACTCTCACCCTACCTATTCAACTTGTATGCAGAACACATCATGTGACAAGCTGGCCTTGAGGAATCCAAGGCTGGAGTTAAAATCTCTGGAAGAAACATTAACAATCTCAGATATGCAGATGATACCACTTTGATGGCTGAAAGCAAAGAGGAACTGAGGAGCCTTATGATGAAGGTGAAAGAAGAAAGTGCAAAAGCTGGCTTGCAGCTAAACCTCAAAAAAACCAAGATTATGGCAACCAGCTTGATTGATAACTGGCAAATAGAGGGAGAAAATGTAGAAGCAGTGAAAGACTTTGTATTCCTAGGTGCAAAGATTACTGCAGATGCTGACTGCAGTCAGGAAATCAGAAGACGCTTAATCCTTGGGAGAGAGCAATGACCAATCTCGATAAAATAGTTAAGAGCAGAGACATCACACTGACAACAAAGGCCCGCATAGTTAAAGCAATGGTGTTCCCTGTAGTAACATATGGCTGCGAGAGCTGGACCATAAGGAAGGCTGAGCAAAGGAAGATCGATGCTTTTGAACTGTGGTGTTGGAGGAAAATTCTGAGAGTGCCTTGGACTGCAAGAAGATCAAACCAGTCCATCCTCCAGGAAATAAAGCCAGACTGCTCACTTGAGGGAATGATATTAAAGGCAAAACTGAAATACTTTGGCCACATAATGAGAAGACAGGACACCCTGGAGAAGATGCTGATGCTAGGGAGAGTGGAAGGCAAAAGGAAGAGGGGCCGACCAAGGGCAAGATGGATGGATGATATTCTAGAGGTCACGGACTCATCCCTGGGTGAGCTGGGGGTGTTGACGACCGACAGGAAGCTCTGGCGTGGGCTGGTCCATGAAGTCACGAAGAGTCGGAAGCGACTAAACGAATAAACAACAAAATCTTTGCATATCTGAGTGTTGATTGCTGGCGAGGTGTCTTTTGGCTTTTCTATTGTCTCTTCTGAATGGTATGTAAATGTTGTTTACCTCTATGTGTCTGTTGATGGCTGCTTTGTCTGAGTGCCAGGCTTCCAGGAATTTTCTAGTGTTTTTGGATTTGGCTTGGTTTAGGATGCTGATAGTTTTCCAGTTGAAAGTGTGGTTGAGTCTGTCCATGTGTTGTGAGATGAAGGAGTTCTCATCATGTCTTCTGACTGCTAATTGGTGTTCATGGATGTGCTCTGCTAGTCTTCTGCCTTTCTGTCCTACGTAGTGGCTGCTACAGTCCTTACACTGTATTTTGTAGATAACTCCTGTTTTTTTCTTCTTGGGCTACTGGGTCTTTTGGGTTACTTAGGATGTTTTGAAAGGTTTTGGTTGGTTTGTGTGCTATGGTGATGCCATGTGGTTGTAACAGTTTGTTGGTAGTTTCTGAGATGTTTCTGATGTATGGCAGTATTATCCTTTTCATGTTGGTTGGGTTGTAGTGGGTTGAGTGGTCAGGCAGTTTTTGATAAAGTTCGGGGAGTATCCATTTTGCTGGAAGATGCTGTATACTGTAGATGATCTGTTTCCTTTTTTCTGGTGTTGTCATGTTCACTGTTTCAATGGAGTTTATACATTGTAATGTTTCACATGCCATGGGACTGACGCACGTTTCTGTTTGGGAGGGAGCTGCTTTGAGACCTTGTACCAAGCTCTGCATGTGAAATCAGTACAATGGAATGTGTTTGGGTTATGTTATCTGTACAAGGCCTTTTCCCGCAGACCATCAGAGACCGTTAGGAGCACCTGGGATTGTGAACTTGAGAAGATTTTATGGGGGGAGGGATTTCATTTGCACTGAGGGTTTTTACTTTGAATTTGGCATGCTTTCATCATTCTAAGCTTTCTCTGTGATCCTGCATACTATTCTTTAATAAATCAGATATCTTTGAATTCCTGCTCATGAGTCTGATGGTGTTTTAGAATAGGCAACCATTACAGGTGTTCTGTTTCCTTTTTCTGGTGTTAATCAAGGAACTATTAACTCAGTCAATCAACCAAGCAGCAAACAACAGCCCAGTTAAGGAACTCCCAAGAAAAGAACAACACCTCCACCAACACAAGCAGGACAAACCATGGTATATAAACAGAGAGCAAGTTCCACTCCCTTTTCGCACTGAAGATGTTGCCTAGCCTGGCAATGTCTGCAAGAAAACAACAAGGCTCAGAGAACACCAAGGACTCCACTATTTTCAGTGCTGGCAGTCTTTGTCTTTCTACTGGTAATTCCACATATGCCATGATTTTCTCTTTTAATTCTTCTTGTCGGGGGGTTAGTTCATAGGTTGTTTCAGTTTCTGTAGTTCGTATCAGCTATTTCCTCTATATTTCAAATTGTTGTTATCTGAGTTTCTTCTATTATTCTACTATTGTTTTTGGATCTTCTGTTTTCACAATTTTTCTGAATCTCTTCCATTCTGCATCCCTGAATATTTTATTTCTAGTAATAAATCTCCTTTGATCTGCTAATCATTGTTCAGTGATATTTGAGTCTGTATATATTCCTCTCCACAGTTCAAACATTCTCTTTAAGTAGCCCTGCTTTGTTGGTTCCAATTTACAATAGCAGGGCATAATGGCATGGTTTTCAAACACGATATGTTTTTCTTGTCTGTGGTTGCCCAGCCCTAGCTCCTGTTGTCCACTTGTCAGCAGATACCCAGGAACTCTAACACCTGACATGGTCCTTATTGACCTGGGCAATGACTGATCTGGCATAGGATTCTTTTTCTGTTTTCTCACCATAGTTAATGGGTTGATGGATACAGTTAGTCTGGGTCTTCTGCTGAGACCTGTCTGGCTTGTGTGACCTTTCTGGTAGAATACACTACTGCAAGCATAGATCATAAGCTCATCAGAGCATCACAAGCTCCTCCCCAATAACAAAAGGGTATCCATGGAGGGGATGATGATGATGATGATGATGATGATGATGATATATGCAGCCAGCCAGACCTAAAATGTGAAGTTCCAAGAATAAATACACAATTTCAATAGCATTTGTGTGGTATAAAATTCAGGTAATTAAAAAGTGCATCAAGTTAATGAAAAAGTGGCTGATCAATGATGTGAAAGTATAGTGAACTATATATCATGGTTAGGTCTATTTGTTTCCATTTTTATTGCAAAAAAGTTACTCAGCACAGACTCCATGGCTAGCCTTAAGAGAATGTTCCCTGATATTATCAAGATAAAGAAAAGGAGCATGGTTGATCCTCTATTTTCATCACTATTTTACTTCTTTATATCCCAGGTTTAATCCCTGGTCTCTTTATTCTGAATAACTGTTAGAGTTATAGAGAATATTGAACTAATTAACTCAGTATAAGTTAGCTCAACAAAACACATACACGAAAAGTGTAATGGCACATGCAAAATGAACAAACTGCAGTCATGTCTAATCTCTGGAATACCAGATTTCATTTTAAAAAGAGCTAATCCATTTCTCTGATGCTGGGAAAGGTGTACAAGAAAGCCACATTAAAGAACGAAACAAATATTAAAAATAATGAATAGATTTTTTTTTAAATGTATGAATTCTTTCTCTTAAATTAATGATGGCACATCCATAAATGATCAATTTTATCTACATTTTGTATTTGCACAACATGATCATAAACCACAGATTATGACCACAGATTTTGTTTTTGTTGTATTAATTAGATTTATATCTCGTCTGTCATTTGTCTTTACCCACAAAGGAGGAATAGATGGTGAAAATGATGGAACTTGCTGAGATGGCCAAATTGACAGCTTTAATTAGAGGTAAGACATTGTCTAAGTTTAATGCTGACTGGAAACCCCTCATTGACTTTATGCATGAAACAGAAAAAAATGAAATTATGATACACAGTTTTGATGATTAGAAAAAAATAGAGTATAGAAAAAATGTAAGTAATGCTCAAACCATAGAGTAAGAGGTTAATTGTAGAAGAAAAGGAAGTCACTTCTTTGTATTTTCTTTCTTTCTTTTTTTCTGCACTTTTGGCTTTCTGTCTTTCTTATCTCTTCTTTTTTTCCCTCTTTTATTCTAAATATTAGCTCTTGTTAGTTTTTATCTTTCTTCCTTAAAACTTTAATAAAAATACACACACACACACACACACACACATACAAACACAATCTGTCATTCCAAGAGTTTAAATGAGCATATTGATATTTCATTTTATAATCACAAGAACCTTATTAAGTAAAACCTAGTGGTTAAATCAAAGCACCGTGGCAGATTAACTGAGGATGGAATGTGATCTTAAGATCCAGGACAGAATCAAATAGAGGCAGATTCCATTAATATCTCTTTGCAATGCACCCTTGATAGAGAAAAAGAGAAAGAGAAATATATTAAATATAATTATCTAAAATATATATACTCCCCAGAAGCTAAAAAATTATCAATTTATTTCTCTTTTTCTCAGACTTGAGAACACTGTTTTAAAGTAATAAACTCTAAGACCACAGAAATCATGATTTATCCAAAGTGTATCTGTCCCCCAGAAAAAAGAAAAGAAAAAGAACAGGAACAGAACCTCAACCTCTCATTATTTTAGACCTCCAGATTTATAGCAAACTGTTCCTTTTTGCTAATGCCTAAATGCTCCAGTCCCTAATTTAAAATATTGCTTTCTTGACCGCTTACTAAATTGCTGCAATCTCTGCTTGGCTAACTGTTTAATTAAAATGAATCTATTGATCCGGAATCCAATTAATTCCCTCCTTGGCTAATTAACTGGTTAACTAATTGTCTGACTGATATACTCTTATTGCCTGTTTAATTGCTTATCTAGGTCTCTTCTTACCTTATTTATTAGTTACCTCATAGGTCTATTGATTCTCTTCCTGATCACTTGGTTTATGCATTATTGAATTGATTTCCCACATACCTAATTGGTTAATTTTGTATGGGTTTATTCCGGTGTCTATCACTAACTCAGCCATTATGCACATTAAAAGGTACATATTCTGCTCCATGAATTTGGCATTTCCCATTCATTATATATCCATTGCCTTTTTGTCTTGGTTTGCTTACTCATCCAACCTATTGTCTATATACTTATGCCTTATCCTAAGCAATGTCTAAAAAGGAATAATTATTCTTTCAGGCTATTAAATTTGTCTATAATTTCCATAACTTTTCATCTAAAAAACTATGAAATCTTCTTCACAAACCTATAAAGACTACTTAACTCCATATTAATTGTATTGAGTATGGCAATTAAATGAATGGCATAGTCTGTTCTTGAATCAAGCTTACAAAACAGAATGTATGGATGCTTCTGATTCTCATGTAGTTTATTTTTGTTGCTTTATTATATAGATCAAAGACAAAAAGAAGAAAAACAAGCATGAAAAGAAGGGGAAAAAAGGACAACATATTATAATACAACTCTATCTTAAAACACAGCATTAAATCTTGTCTACCACTACAGAATAATATTGATCAATCTTTATATCAGTAAAGATTCAATCCAAAGAGATAAAACACATATAATGAATCCAGGATAGTACAATCTTTCCATCACAGAAACATAAGCTTTTTTGCTATATCCTACACTCAGTAAATTCATAATTCCTGATATAATGATAATCTCAGATATTTGGCATGTACACACATATCACATTTATTTATTTATTTATTTATCTCATGGAAAAGTGACTCTGGGAAGTGTACAACACTTAATTAATAATCAATAATTATATAAAAACATTATTAAAAACTATTAAAAACACAAAAACAGGAGAGGATGATATTAGCCACAGGGAGCCATTGCAAGTTCTCCCCAGTCCCATGGGACCCCTATGCCTCAAGGCAAAGTCACGTTTTGAGGGACCTGTGGAATGTTAAGAGGGATGGAGATAACCTCACTTCCAGGGGAGAAGATTCATAAAGTGGGTGCCATAGCAGGTCTGCTTCCTGGGACCCACCATATGTAGTTCCTGACACATGGGACCCACAGCATGATGTCAGATATGGTGGGATGGGCAGATATAATTAGGGAGAGGTGAAACCTCAGATAACCTGGTTTCATGCCATGAAGGGTTTTAAAGGTCAAAAACTGCACCTTGCATTGGACTCAGAAGCAAACTGGCAATCAATGCAGTTCATGGAGCAGAGGTGTAATGCATGCCATTCTAGGGCACTCATAATTGCCCACACTACTGCATTTTGCACCAGCTGAATGTTCTGGATACTCCTCAAGGACAGCCCCATGTAGAGCACATAATGGAAGCCCAATCAGGAGGTGACCAGGGCAAGACTGAGTGAGCAGAGCCCCCCAGTCCAGGAACATTCACATCTTTAAGTCAAATTGCTCTTTCCAAAATAATGTTACACATTTATGGACATTAAACCAAAACATGATAATAAATATACCACTGGGGAAGATCATCCGTCACCATGGGATGAGGTATTATCAGTATACTGATGATATCCAATTATACATCTCCATCCCGGGTGAGGTAAGTGATGCGGAGAGGGCATGTTACGGACCCCATCAATAAGAGAATTCTATCTGGTGGGGTCCAGGAAGTGGGCCTTCTCTGCAGTTGCCCCTGCCCTTTGGAACATCTTGCCCCCAGAGGTGAGGCAGGTGCATTCACTTCCGACCTTCATGAGGGCCCTGAAAACCTGGTTCTGCTGTCTCACATGGGGCGGGAAGGTGGGCAACCATTCATGGGGTTGGCTCGTGCCTTAGACCCCCTCCCACCTGATTAGAATTTTTAACCTCTTGGATTTTATACTTATTTATATTGTATTATATTTGTAATTTGTTTTTATAAGATCTTAATTGTCTATTATTATAGTCTTAATTTTATTGTAAACCTCCCAGAGTCCCTCTTTCGAGGGAGATGTGCAGTAGCAAAATTTGAATAATAAATAAATAAATAAATAAATAAATAAATATGCATAAGTGCCCCTCCATCATTTTATACTTTCATCACATTGAAGCTGACAGCCTCAACCTTTTAAAAATATCTCTGGGGTGTCCAATAAACATAAAATATTTTTTATAAATAATCTAATTCTAAGACCATATACTTAAGATCCTCTGTTATTATTTAGGAGTCTTAACTGATATGTTAATATAGGGTGTTCCATATTTAAATTCTTACAACAGGTAATATATGTTGTGAGCTGCCCAGAGTTGTGTTTTAAGATGGGTGGCCATAGAAATATTATAAATGAATGAATGAATGAATGAATGAATGAATGAATGAATGAATAAATAAATAAATAAATAAATGTTTACCTCAGCAATATACTTTATATATAAAAATACTATGTTGGTATACAAAGGTTTTTAATGCCACCATTTACTGCTTCCTGTCCGAAAACTCTATTTTGCATCATCTACTAGGGCTTTTATCTGCATAAATTCAGTCATTCAAACAGATTATAAATCTTGGGAAAGACCTTTTATAGTGCTAAGGCCTTTTATAGGAGTAAGCAAGTCCACATAAATGTACTTGTTACTTTCTCTTTTTCTGTTATATACTTTATTTGTCCTTAAGTTTAATTAGTTCAGCCAACAAGGCATTCTCCCTCAGAGGAAGACAGCATCTTGTTTTCTCTATGATCTAGATTTTGGACCTATAGTTAATAATGTGAGAAACACACAAGGTAACAAATGAAGAAAGACAGAGACAGCTGGAGTTTTCTACCATCCATTTAAACATTAAATCAGTCAAAAGATTAGCAGATAGCCCTTAACTTGGGAAAGAATCAAGTTTGTAAAGCAATCTATCACCATATCAGCTGTTATATCATGTAAAGGCCACCAACAGGAAGATGTTTGTAAAACAGCACAAGACAGAATATGCAAGTGGTTTAAGAATGTAAACAGATATGTTCAGTAGTACCTGAAGTAAATAAAATGTATGTATGTCAAAAAATAATATTCAGAGCCTTTAGGAAAAAGAACCATGGGTGGAAGTAGAATGTGCACATGGCCAAACATGTCTTGGCAACATCTGTTTCTTCATGTCCCCTTGATGTTTCCTTCATCTTGTGTCTCCACCCCAGAAGTGTGTCCTCCTTAGCTGTACAAGTGTAGAGTATCATTTTCCTCATTATTTTGGCACCCTTAAAGGGTAGATTCAAGGCATATAAAATCTGTGAAGCTTTATTATCCATGACCTTGCAGGAAAGTCATGTGACTGACAGTGACTGGGAATAAAGGCAATAAAGGCAGGATAGGCATTGGCAATGAGGATACCTAATTTCATGCCAGTGTAATTTCTGCTGATTGAAGAATGGGTGAGCAGCACCTTAACTGAATAGTGGGGGAAAAAGAACATTAGGTTTTAATCTTATACGTATCACAAAATTACCTTTCTCTTCTCTGCACAGCAAAACTTGTCTTAATGTTCACCTGTGTTTTCCTTCTTTAGATGTGTGAATGGAAGCAACTTGCTGAACTCAGCAAGCAATACTGAATTCTCACACATCTCTGCACAACTGGCTTTTTGCAAACTTGACTATTTTTCTTGAACAAGAAAAGAAAGAGAAGGAAAGTTTTCTAAGGTAAAAAGATGCATAAGAGGCTTGTATACATCACTAAGCTAAGACTCAATTCACCACATGAAGTCCTGAGTAAGCTTTGTCTGCATATAATCTGTATTGATCCTCTTATATATTCTTGGAATTGATGCAGCAGAATATTAACTGTAGGTATTTACAGTATGTAGTGTATTTCAGCATGACTTGAAGTAATTAGGTTGGGTCTAATGCTGAACTAATTACTTAGAAGCTTAGTTTTTACTACAGTATCTTCATTTGTCAGAATGCCCCTTCTCATGATTCATATTGAGTACAGCCTTTGTCCTAGGGCACACTCTGGAATCAGAATCCAATTCTAGTCCAGTTGAAACCAATCCCAGGAAGAAATGTTGCTGTACCATACATAATTCTATTGTCCCATTTTTTATCTGTCCCAGCCACTATGGTATGACTTGACATAATTTGGAATATTATAGATGTTTAACAGAATATAAACAGAAACTATAGGTTTGTGTGTGTGGATGTGTGGGAGTGTATCCCTCAATGGAAATTAAAACAACAAAACCCGAACAATGTAATAACAGCTGACATAAACTAGAGAATTTTTAAAACTTGAATGTTCCCATACTGGCTACAATATTTCCTAATAATTCACAGACCTCTTCATCCAAAGAGCAACTAGCATTGTTTGGTTTCCAGGAAAAGAGATTTGTCAATCTCCTTCTTCTTCTTCAGCACAGATCATTTGTTTTCTATCTGTTGAGCAATAAGCAGAGATAAACAATAAAGAACCAACCAGAGGTAGCTTTTGAAATATGTAAACATTATTAACAAAAACAAGTGGTCAAATGCAATTGCCCATGGTGCCATAAATTTAGTCCACAAAACTAATTGGACTAAAATATGGAAAAAGCGATCTGATACTGCGTAATAAGATTGTTAGAGTTCCTTATAAAATATATAAGTCTACACAGGTTTATCCTCCTGAAATATCTATTTCCTTGCAGTGCAGAGTTCCTAGCAAGCCTATTCAAAAGAGCAGTTTTATTCTTCTGAGAGGAACTAAAAAAAAGAAAAACCAATTGGCCTTTTACTGTTTTTTTCCAGTTGTAATCTGTTTGTTTAATAGGTTTTCTTTATTAGAAAGGGAATAAGCAATGAGAAGGGACATTTATTGCAGCATAGTTTAGATGAGGCCATTGATTTGTTTTATTCTTGGACCATTAAGTTTATTATTATTGTTATCTGTTTCTGTATTAACTTTAAGTAGGCACAGCTCTCTACTCTGAACTTTTACTTTTATTCAATAACTTCCATTCAGTAGAGCTTCATGCCATGTAACTAAGACGTATAGGCTGTAAGCTTTATCCCAGTGACAAAGGAGTAGGCCTATTGGCATTGTTAAGCTCATTTCAAAAGATGTCACTGGAAAATTACTGTCTTGTTCAGCAACATCGAAAATTAAATATTTCCTGAAGAACTAGTAAGCTTGTTGTTGTTGTGTTCTGTTGAGTTGTAGCTGACTCCTGGTGACTCTATGGATAAATGCTCTCTGAGCTGTCCTTATGGAAACTTATGGATTATTTATCAATATTATTTATCAATATTATTCATAATATTGAATACTTATGGAAAGAGGTTCAGAAAGAAAATAGTATATTTAGCAAATCAAAATCAAAAATTTGTATGTAATGACAATTCATTGTTCTGATACAAAACCCTAGGATTACCTCACATATTTTCTCACATTTCATATGTAAGAACAAAATTCACCTATTTATAATAATATAAATATTATATTTATTTTAAATAAATATTATTATACATGGCAGGCAGGCAGGAGGAAGACAAGTGGGCAGAAAGGGTACTATTAGTGTTAAATGCAGTTATAGAAATATTAAAAAAATATATTAAAAAATTAAAAGTATAAAAGTATAAAATGCTTTTGTTTTTGCTAAATTATAATTCACTCATTTGTATGTGCTTAGACTGGAATTTTCATTACATTTTATGACACAGAATTATTAGGAATTAGGTTTTAAGAAAGATAAAATATTGAATTCTAGATTGAAAGAACAACTAAACAACAACATGGCAACAGAATATTATTTATATTGAAGGAATTCATATATTGTTCTGACTTGATAAATCAATATATAAGTTTATATATATATATATATATATATATATATATATATATATATATATAAATGTGTGTGTATATGTGTGTGTGTGTGCGTGTGTGTGTGTGTACATACATACTGTATATAACTACAAAGTGGATGGATAGCATAGTGGTTAGGGCACCGCCTTTGGAGAGGGAGATTGGGGTTCAAATCCTGGCTGGTACCTTCCTTACCAGTAGGGGTCCTTGGGCAAAGACACCTTTTTCACCTGCCTATCTCAAATATGAGAATGACACAAACTAAGAGAATCATGCTGATTCAGACATCACCCAGATTAACAAGGTCTGCACCAGATGTTGGGGAACCAGGACAATCTGATGATAAGTGGGCTACTGGAACAAACCATACATGGACGAGACAAGAGAACCTGGAATTGATAAAATGCTACTACAACAGTAGACCAAATGAGACGGGATATATCAAACTTATGAGGGAACTATGGATGGAGAGAAGAGCTGCATCCATACTAACTGAGAAACAGTTAGTTATGCAATACTTCAATATATTGAAGAGGAAGCTGCTCTCACAACTTGAGAAAGGCCAACTACACATTACATCCTGGATTCAAAAAGACCCGGAAGAACAATGGAAGTGCAGCCAACACCTGAAGCTGGAACATCACTGCCACCCACTTTATTACAGAACAAAGCTGTCATGAGTAAGGATGGCGAGCAGGGGGCTCCCATCCAGACTGTCAAGCGCATGCGTAGCACTGATGAATTGTTCAGCCATTCAAAGAGACACAGATCGGGACCGCCTTAACCCTTGGGGATTATATGTCTGGGTTTTTCCCACGCTTCTTCAGTTTGTTAGGATTCCTGTTAAGTACTAGCAATAAATATTAGAGACCAGTTCATTGTCTCAGTGTGTTTCCTGGTTGTTAGGACAAAAGCAGCTGATATGAGCCATAAGATCATGGATAAACTAGCTACAGTCAACCCTCGAGACCAATTACGAAGGATCAGTGGAGAAGTACCATCAGATAGTCTGCTAGAAGATGCTAATAGAGCCTTCACAGCAATCCCTACTATCACCATAACTCAAACCAATGAACTGGTATATGCTACAGCCACTGTAATCCTGGAGATGCTTGGCTACATGATCAAGAAGAACAACAGTGCATACCCCCTCCCCCAGAAAAGGACATTGGAAGCTAAGATCAAGGCAACTCGGAGAGAAGTTAGTCAGCTGGTAGAACTACAGAAGGGTGTGGAGATTAAAGATAAGACTCAGCTACTGAAAAAATACAAGGGCCTGACTCCATCTGAAGCCCTAGAGACTGCTAAACAAAGGCTCACAGCACTGGCTACCAGGTTAAGGAGATACACTAGAGAAGGAGAGACCAAGAAGATAAATGCCCTGTTCGCCAAAGAACCATCCAAGGTATACTCCCAACTTCAGTGCAACAACACAGTAGAGCAGAAACAGCAGAAACTGAAGAACAGTACTGGAAGAACATATGAAAGAAAGAGAAGATACATAACACCAGTGCAAAGTGGCTGCAGGACCTGAGAGCAGATGACAGCAATCTCCCAGAGCAGGAACCAGTCACCATCACATAGCAGGTCAAGAACATGAAGAGCTTGACGGTACCTGGCCTGGACATGATCCACACCTACTGGCTAAAGAAACTAACAGCAGTGCATGAACACCTAGCAACACAGATGAACCAGTTGCTAGCAGCAGGCTCCCACCCAGACTGGCTAACACAAGGAAGAACAATGCTGATCATGAAAGACCCCAACAAGGGAACAGCACCATCCAACTACCGGCCAATAACCTGCCTCCCCACAACATGGAAAGTCCTATCAGGCATCATAGCTATCAAGCTGTACATGAGCACAGCTCCGAAAGGCATTGGGAACAACACCAGAGGCTCAAAACACCTTATAGACAGAGCAGTCACCCGAGAGTCAAGGTATAGACAAACCAACCTGAGAACAGCCTGGATTGACTACAGGAAAGCCTACGACTCAATTCCACACACATGGATCTATGAATGCTGGCACTATACAAAGTCAGCAGGACACTAAGGACCTTCCTCAATGGGACTGTGGAAGACAACACTGGAAGTCAACTCAAGACAGCTTTCACAAGTGGCCATCAAGTGCGGCATATACCAAAGTGATGCACTGTCCCCGCTGCTGTTCTGCATAGGCTTGAACCCCCTCAGCCAGTTAATCACAAGGACTGGATACAGATATAAATTCAAGAGTGGAACTACTCTTGTGGTAATAGAGAAGGACCAGAAGACAGCGGTGGTGATAGATGTAGTGGTGCCAAGAGACAGCAACATCAGGAAGAAGGAGTATGAGAAGCTGGAGGAGTACCAGGGCCTGAAGGAAGAACTAGAGAGGATGTGGAAAGTGAAGGCCAAAGTGCTCCCAGTGTTGGTGGTAGCACTTGGAGCTGTGACTTCTAAGCTGGGAGAGTGGCTCCAACAGATTCCAGGAGCAATATCAGACCTCTCTGTCCAGAAGAGTGCAGTGCTAGGAACAGCCAAAATACTGTGCAGAATCCTCAAACTCCCAGGCCTCTGGTAGAGGATGCAAGGTTGAGGAAGAAACATGCCATCCATAGGGAGTTTGAGAAGGGATTTTTTTTTTATATATAATATTCTTTCAGTTGTACACTTTTGATATGGCAGCTTCTGATGAACAAATTATTTTTAAACAAAATGAAATAATCTTTAAAGTATTCCCAAAGATCAAAATGTTGAATGACCTGCATCACTATAAAATATTACAGTTGCTATTGTAGAATGATATGGGAATGTATGGAACATCTCACTCTTTGTATTATTGGTAGTAGATAATGAAATATACTCAATGGAGTTTTCATCTCCCTTTTTATAAAGCCTAAAGTATATAAGGATAGTAATGAAGCATGGTAATAAAGTTTATCTAGAATGTATAAGTATCACGTGACTTTTTAATTAAATATGGATGCTGGAATTTGATTGCATCTACAGGTATATGCAACAAAGACTGAAATACACTACCCTAAATAATCCATCCTGATCAATTTGTTCCATAAATGGGCAAAAAGTTTAAGAAAATATCAGGCTGATAATTGATTTATTAGAAATGCAGTCTGAGATTGGGATTGTGTCCTTGGATGCTGACAAAGCCTTTTATATGATACAAATTAAATTTTAGAACACGGTAAAATATAGATTTCCTCCTGTTTAAAAACTGTTTAAAATGTGGCATCATTAATTAGAGTGATTACAAATTGAATTATTTATTTACTTATGAATATATCTTATGGAATTTAACAAGAATGTCCTTTATCTTCCTTGGCCTTTTTTGATTAGACAATGAAAGGAGATTTGGGATATAAATATGGTGGAAGCAGGACATAGTTGTTATTATATGATTATAATATTTTATGTATTATTAACTATTATAAGAATGTTATAAAATTTGTGGATATTATACATCAGTTTAATAAATTATAATGTTATTCAATGAACTGGAGAAAATTTAATATATTTTAATCAGAGCTAGGGTATCTAAGGAAATATGTAGTAAATGAGATTTGTTTATTGTATTGATTTTCTTAAAATACCTTGGAATAATTTTTGCTAGGAAAATCTTCCATGTCTTGACTCAGCCACTCTAAACTGTTTCTCACAGAATTATTTTAATAGGTGATGGAAAATTCCTATGAGCTTATGGGGAACACAAATGTTAAGATGAATAACATTCAGATTGATATGTATTCAGTATATTGAGAGGGATCCTTATATTAACTCTCTTACAGCAAATTAATAATCTATTGATTATGGTTTTATTGAATAGACAGACTTCCCAATTTTCTTTTTTCTAAATTGTGACTTCATATTAAAAATGTAGTATTAATTTTATAGATTTTCAATTATGTCATTAAGCATATATTTCATTTGTTTATTTCTCTGTCATAAAATAGAAAGCAATGCAAAATCATATACTATTGAATGATTTTAAGCAACTATAATGAGGAAACAAGCAAAACTTAGTCTTGGATCTAATAAACCAGACAAAATGTTGGTTTATCAACTGGGAAAAAAAGAAAAAAAAAAGAATCATCACTTTTATTTGGGATGGAAGTAGTCACATCACAACAATGGAGCTGATGATAGTGTCAGAGTGTTCTGGAAAGCGTTTGGCCCGAGAGATCAGAAAACACACACACCAGGCATTTCTATAAAAATAAATGTATTTACAGAAAGCATAGAAACATAAACAGTTTCATATCCACATATCCTGGGTAGGTTCAAAAGCTTCGTACAAGCTCAGAGTAGGAAGGAAGGCTGGAAGGAAGGCTGTGTAGAAAGGAAACTGAAACTGTAACAAGCCCAGGCAAATTCCTTCCAGGCAATTTTCTTATATGGTCATTCTTTTCACACCCAAAACTGAGGATACTTAACCTGTTTGACCTGTTCACCCTGCCAGAGTGATTTGTTACCATAGTAACTTAATGGTTTGCTCCTTGCAAAAAACAAGGAAATGCCAACATATAGTTTATTAACTACTATGATAGATCATGTACTAAACAGACATCTAATTCAGGAAAATAGATCAGAGTATTTAAATACAATATCATTAATTAAATTCACAGACCAATAAAAGGAAACTTTTAATAAATTAGTAAAAGAAGATGAAAGCAAAGAAACAATACAGAAATTGAAACTGAATAAATATCCCAGACCTTTTTTTATTATGTTTTTATTTTTGCAGTATATTTTGCAGTATATTTTTTATTTTCGCAGTATACGCAAGACTTTTCAAGAACTGTTGGTTTAACCGTTGGCCCAGGTAATGAATGAGATTGAACCATGCCATGTACTGCCTTCATAATGTTAAGAAGCTTTTATTTCTTTTATTTATAAAGAGAGAAATACCCAACTTGTTTAGAATCATATTTCTTTACTGAATGTAGATTATAAGCTTTTAATGGCAATTCTTGCAAAAAGAATGACCTTTTAACTGAACTAATACAATCCACACAGATTGGATTTGTTCCAAAAAGATATATGAAGGAACATATCAGATATGTTTTGAATACTATTGATAATATAAAGCAGAAAAAAAAATAACTATGATTTTCCTTGAGGCAGAAAAAAAAAAGTAAGAATGACCCTTTATACTTACAGCTCTGAAGGAGATAAACTGTCTTCACATTCTTCACAAGGATATAGAGCATTTATAAAGAACAAGAAGCCAAATGGTTCTAAAAAAAGAAATAAAAGGGGGAAACCTTGTCTTTTTTCTTTAGAAACTGAAAAAGTTAAATTTTAAAAAGTTAAGGACTAAATCAATGGAGAAATTAGAACAACTGATATACAACAATTGGAATTTCATCACAAGAAAAATATATAAATTTACAGTGAATATCATATTTAGGAAAAAAACTGATATAAGATATTATAACAGAGTCCATTGGAGTCCATTGCTATAACAAAATTTGAATGAAGTTATATCCCATCAGCTAAACAATACACACACACAAACACACACACATATATATATATACTGTATGTGTATATGTATGTGTGTGTGTCTGTGTGTGTGTATACATATACATACATACATACATACATTTGTTTGGCTGATAGAATATCACTCCAATTTGCTAAAATAGATAGCACATTTTCTAAAAACTATTGGAAATGTAACAATCAAATTACATTCCATAATCGTTGGCAATGTTGTAAGCTTAACAATTTTGGGAAAGTACGTAACATAATTTCTTTTTTTAAAAAAATCTAAAAGTTGAATTCCCTTCTTAATTTAAATAATTAAATAATTAATTTAAACAAATTAAATAATTCCTTTTATTAAATATTGTTAAACCTTACATAAAGTACACCAAACTAGCTTTGTACATAGTAACAGCTGCTAGAATACTCTATGCCTCTTATTCAAAAGAACATTCCATTCCTTCTGCAGAAGAATGGCAAATTAAGTTGTAGGCTTTGATATTTAAATAACTTCATATTTGAAAAACAGAAGTGATACAGAACTTAATCTAGTATCAAAATATTTCCAGAGTATAAATCTATTCATGGGCTTGTACCATTACTGAACTTGGGCTTCTCTTAACATAAAACATTAACATTGAACTCTTGAATGATTTTGTTAAACAAGACTATTTTTTTTTAATTATTAGACTATGATTGTTTTTAAAAATTCAGGTTGTGATGATTATTGCTCTTGATATTGGCATATTGTAATGGTTGCCTAACCTAACAAACCCAAGCTCACCAGTAGACTCTAGGAAATCTGGTTTATTGAAAGATTAGTATGCAAGTACAGAGAAAGCTGAGAATGAGCAAAAGTGCGCCAAATACAAATTAAGAACCCTCGGCTCAAAACGTAAGACCTCCCCCCACCCGGCCGTTCTACCCCCCCCCCCTCCCCAGGTGCCAGTAACTGTCTTCACCATCCCTGGGAAAGCAACCTTGAACATTTGAGAAAACCCAAACACATTCCATTCCCTCAGCCCAGAGATAACGGTCCAGGGTATGGAAGCCTCCCTTCCCTGCAAATCAAACACGCAATTAACAACTGACACGTGAAGTGTTACAAATCAAATACAGGAGTAGCAAATGACATGTGAAGTGTTACGATGTACCAGGCACATTGAAACAGTGAACATGACACACATTAACATGAATTTAACAATGATCTGTAGTTTTAAAATAAACTGTTCATATTGAGCTAAACTAATATTACTCTGAAAATTTGTACTCAATTTCAACATCAATTTTATGTTAATTGTACATTTTTGTCTCTTTTCTTTATGCTTTTTATTTTTCTTACGTTTTCTCTCCTTTTTAAAAAAATTTCCTGCTAAAATGTTCAATACAATAAACATATTAAAAACCAACCTTTTATTGTTTAATTTGAACCTGTTGAATTAGCAGCTTCTAAAGCCCCAAATTACTTTGTTTATTAGAAAGTGTTTTATAACATTCTAAACAGCCATTGATCCTGCCTTCCTCATGAGCACCCTACCCTCAGATTCTGGGGAAGCTAGAGAAGCACTGTATATGAAGGGACTTCAATTTACCTATATGCTGAATATACATTAAGAGAAGCTATATATATATATATATATTTGAAGGTAAGCATGGTTTTTAAATTTGAAGAAGAAATATCAATAACCTGCATTATGCTGATGGCACTACTCCTATAGCCAAAAATGCACAGGTCTAGTAATGAAAGTCAAGGAACATAGTGAAAAAAAAAAGGACTAAAATTAATATAAAGAAGACTGAACTAATGACAACAGATATGACAACCAGCCTTTGAATTGCTAGTGAAGATACTGAAGTGGTAGATAGCTTCTGCCTTTTAGGATCAACCATCAACAGTAAATAAACAAGCAGTCAAGGAATTCATTGCAGACCGGCACTTGGTAGAGCAACCATGAAGACCTTAGAAAAGATATTCAGATGCTCTGGTATGTCTATACCTACAAAGAACAGAATAATGCAAGTAGTGGTATTCCCTGTGATACTCTATGTAAACAAAAGTTGGACTTTGAAGAAGCAGGATAGGAAGAGGTTTTGAATTTGGTTTTTGAGAGAATACCATGGACAGCCAAGAAAACAAATGATAAGCAAACAAATGAACCCAGAGTGCCTAATAGACTAGTTTGTCAACATTATGCAAAATCGCCAGGCTCAGATTATCCCAGTTTGGCAACATTATGCAAAGACCTAGCTCTCCAGAGAAGGGTCTAATGCTGGAAAAGGTGGAAGGAAATATATATTTCAGTCATTCTGTCCCCATAAATGTTGTTTCTTATGCACATCTGTTTTTCTATGACATTGACAGACATGAAGAAAGAAATCACATTATTTTAATAATTTTCATGATAGGTTGTTTTAATTGATTAAATCAGTCAATTTTACAAGAGATATCGTTATCATGATTCCAAGAAATCACTAGGCTACAGTATATGTCTGGGTTTGGAATATTTTCCAATGTAAGCCCCACATATGAGGAGTAAACCATAGAAGCTAGACATTTAAAGATATGCCTTAAGGCTAGGGTTAGTCCTGCCACTGCTGCTGCTACTGCTACAGCAACAAAGACACTTGAAAGCATTCACATTAATTTAAAAACTCTGCAGAGAGCTGTACAAAATGCCACCATACAATAATCAATACCAACAATACTGTCTTTGCATCATTCAGTGAAGTATTGTGTGATGACAACATGGACATCAAGATAACAGGGTCTAAAATAAAGCAGAACTCTTAATGTAATTGGCATGTTGAATGGGGTGCGGAGAAGCTCACAAACCTATTTTAGAAAGCTTTCCCCATATCTCATTCCAGTAATCGATTGTCTTTTGACTATAACCACCCAGTGGAGAAGAGATGCTTAATAATATGCACTGTGTCTTTTTTGTTTTTGTTTTGTTTTTGCTTCTTTGCTACAGTGCACAGTAAATAATCAGGTATATGCTAGACAGAAAGGATGAAAACAGGCTATTTGTTAAACAGCTTTTGAATTGGTGCTGCCCATTAAATGTATATATGTTTCTTTTCAAGTGTTCATTTAAAAAGAATTGAGTGCTTCTGTTACATATAAAAACAGTAATAAAAGTTAGCATGGCCACTCAACAGTTGGTGCCTGTCTTTACTGGCAATGGATCCACTGCAATTTGCTTGTTCTGTTAGGCTGATATTTGCCATCAAAGCATCAGAAATACTTCCTTTGTCTGACTTTTGTGAGCATTAGGAATGCGCTACTGGACAAAATGCAACAAATTAAACTATGTCCTTGACATATATAGACTCAATGTCTCCAACGTGTAGCATATTAATTTGATCCTTCATTTGAATTCAGCAACCTTTCCAGTTCATATTCCTATAGTTGTAGATTTTTTTAAAACTGAAGAACTGGGTTTTTTTTTTAAACAAAAGGTGAATATAGGAAATACAGTTTTATCAAATGCCAACCAGTACCTCCTCTGAATTTGGGAAGAATTGTGAAATCTTCCTGGTTAAGAAGATGTCCATATTGCTACAAGAAGAGTGTCGTATTTAATATTTAAAAGAAAAAAAATAGGATTAAACTATTCATTATTTCAGGAATCAGCAGCACCATGTTTGTAGGCACTGTGGCAACTGCAGCATCCATAGCTAGCATCCACCCACCACCATTTTTTTTTTAATATATGGCACAACATTTAAGCATTTTGGAGGAGGGGTATAGTGGGTGAGATTTGGGATATGGTATTGCCAGTCTTGTGATAATCTCACAAAATTGTGATAATTTGTCCTTTTTATCAGAGAAGTCAACTACCCTTCGTTACAATAAATAGGCAGTATATAATTCAGTTTGAGCTTTTTTTAAGTGAAAGTAAATGTATGGGGAGTATAAGATTTGGACCATAATATCAAGCTATTTAGGATTAATTGTTCTACTAGATCCTACAACTGTGTCTTTGAAATAGTAACAATGGAAATATTTTTTTTATCATTTTCAACAACAACAACAACAATGACAACAAGCCCTTTGGGAAATTTGGAGGCGGGAGAGTATCATGCCAGAGAAAGCAAGAATTAAATATGCACACAAATTGTAGGTCCAGTCTGTGCATTAAGGAAAACCTCTACAGAACTTTAAAGCTATGTGTAACATAATGTGTAGTTTATAGCCTGTTTCTTAAGAACAATAAGTAGTTTTATGGCTCAGTTCACTGCCGTCATCCAGTTCTTGAGATGGCAGATAAAGATTCCAGCATAAATTATGTTGCACCAATAGGTGAGCCTTTTTCTGCCTGTAGAATGAAGCTGGCAAGCAGTGCTGTCCTTATCATTTTAATGTAGGACAAGTTAAGGACAGTGACTAATGGAGTTCCTTGGCTTAACTGCCCCTTCCTGCTAGGATCACCTGTTAGTGGGAAATACAACCTATAACCATAATGGGATGGAAAGTGCACCCACTTTCACTTTGTCTATTTCTGAACGCTCCTTCTGTCCATCACAAGAGCATAGATGTTATGAAGAGCTTTGGAGAGCACTCCTTCCTATTTCACCCCATGCCCCTCTCCCATACTTGTCAATGTCAGGAGCAGCTAGTAAGTGCAAAAAAGAGTACTACTGCAAGGGAATGAGTGTTGGTTGTGGTAGGCAAAATGGTACTGCCCCCCTCCCCCCAAATACATACATACATACATACATACATACAATACAAACAGTCAAAAGTATGGTCATGTAAATCCCTTGTAGGCTGAAGCGTTGTTTTGTGACAGAACTAGCAACACACAGCTAGCAGAACCCACTTCTTTTTTATCTATAAATAGCCTTGTGCACAACAACTCTATTAGTGTTTTAAAAGAGCATTAAAGCTCCTCTCTAAAGTTTGACCAATTAATGCAGGCAGTAACCTCTGCAAAAGCCAGTTTTATGCCTTTTCATTTTAGCTATAGAATTCCTGTGATTGGAATGAAGAGGCCATGTTCTCAGAAGCTTAAAGCGGCCAAATACAAGTACCAACAAATACCAGCCCCAAACTGTCATCGACCACATCATTTACGGAATGTCCTAATTAAGTCCCTGACAACAGTTGCACTGGGGGAAGAGAAAAAATACTGGAACATGTAATTTCAAGCCATGTCTGGACTGGAATAAAATGAAGGCAACATCATAAGGATATATAATTTAGAAACAGTATGTAAACTCAGTATCTCTTTATAGCATCATAGAATTTCAAAGTTAGGAGGACAAAGGTGAAACATTGACTCCAGTCCCTTGCTTAAATAAAGTGTTACAGTATTTCTTTTTATTGACACATTTCTACTAATGAAATAAGTTTATTAACTCAGTATCTCTTTATAGCATCACAGAATTTCAAAGTTAGGAGGACAAAGGTGAAACATTGACTCCAGTCCCTTGCTTAAATAAAGTGTTACAGTATTTCTTTTTATTGACACATTTCTACTAATGAAATAAGTTTATTAATATTATTTTATGAATAAAATGATGCCAATGAATCTAGTCCTTTGGAACTGAATCCTGATATTCATCCCTTATGGTTCCTAGCTTCAGAAAGAGAAGTAAAAATGATTATATGATAGATAATATTTTTTCTGCAATATTTTCAAGACAAAATTCATAGGTTAAATGTTGATTTGGTGGGCATTAGTTCTATTATGAAAGCTTCTGATTTGGTATTAGTGGAAAACACTAGATTTGTCCTTCATGAGAGAAGATGGCCTTGTGAAAATCAGACTTAAAATAAAATTTGATTGTAAATTATTGTGAAAGTGATATATAAGCTCTTTCTCTCTCTCTCTCTCTCTCTCTCTATGTGTGTGTGTGTGTGTGTGTGTGTGTGTGTGCATGCATGCCTTTGAGTCAGTGTTGACCCTGGTGACTGCCTGGGCTAGTCCAAGGATTTTTCTTGGCAAGGTTTTTTGGAAGTAATTTGCCATTGCCTTTTCCCTAGGACTGAGAGAGAGAGTGACTGGCCCAAAATCACACTTGGTGCCTAAGGCAGGACTAGAATTCACCATTGCCTGGTTTCTAGCCTGGTGCCTTAAACACAATACCAGACTGACTTTCTTATAAACTTAGTAAAGTTTAACTTGTTAACAAGATTACATCATGTTCAATAAATCTTGCGTAATTGCCTATAAGTACACATATACAGTACTAGCTTCAATGTAACAATTAATTATATAGCCCCTGATATATTGTCTCACGGATCAGAGGGCTGCAGTCTAAATATATTTTGCTACAAAAATAAGCTTGTAAGAAAAGAGTTCGTAATATGATTTTAAGATATTCCAATAATGTTTTGTGCCTAAACGTTCAGCAATGTGGAAGTTAGTTCACTGAATTGGGTTTAACTCCTGTAATTTAGGGACAAATCTCAAAAGCCAGTGGATTATAGGTTAGTGGATTTCTTGAGGTGTAGATGACCACAGATCATGACAGAATTTGAGAAGTTAAAATACCTCAAACATCTTTAAGCCAAAAGAATGGATTTGTCAATTAAGACAGACAAATGATATGATTCTTTATTTAAAGAAATCATAGAAGTTTTTTATCTATTTATGTATTCTATGACAGTGCACAGACATAAATAACTAAAATATATGCACAACATACTAGTATTAACCAAATAAATGCAATTAAAATGATTGTTCCTAAAGTACTTGTTCAACTGAATTCTTTATTAGAAAAAGGAAGGAAGGAAGGAAGGAAGGAAGGAAGGAAGGAAGGAAGGAAGGACGGACCCAGGGACTAGCAATCCCTGGGGTGGTTAGTGCCCTGAAGAGGCCCCCATGAATTACATGAATTTAAATTAAGAACTTTTAATATATACATATTGGATTTTATATTTTATATTTTACATTTACATTTATATTTAAGAAGTACTGTTCTTATTGTAATTTAATCTGTGTTTATTTTTAAAACCACCCAGAATTGCTCTTTGAGTGAGACACAAAATTCAAAATATAAATAAATAAACAAACAAATAAATAAAACTGCTTCTAGAGAGTTATCCAATTTATTTATTTTATTTAATTAAATTTATGTCACCACCCATCTCCCCTAGTGGGGGATTCTGGGCAGTTTACAATAAAATGACACTAAAAACAAATAAAATATATATCCCCTATTGCTTTCTTTCCAAAATATATGCTAGCATAATTATTCATACAGCAATTAAAATATATTCCTTTGTTCTGCATTAATGTTTTATTGACACATTTCAAAATTAACAGCTATAGGTATAACACATTTATTATCTTTTATCCTTTCAGTAGTTGGAACTGTCATTTAATTTCTCATGAGAACATTTGTATTAGTATGTAGATATTTCTTTCTGCTTTAAGCACTTGATAAAATAAAGATGCATAATTCTCAGGAGGAACCAATATACCCGATTTTATGAGTAATTGTGAGTTTTTAAACATTCTAGCCAAACTTTTGAAGGCACATAGTAATATAAGGTTTTTGTTTTGTTTGTTTCTCCAAGCCAATATAAAAAGATTTATGTATGTAAATGCACATCTCTCATTGTAAATTGACACCCTTTCTGCATGTTATTTTGCATGAGATTCAAAATAAATCAGTATAGCAACTGCTAAGTAAGATGACAAAATGTTAACAGGTTACAAAAGATAAAGCTATTTAACTCATACTTCAGTTCAATCTTCAATAAGAGAATATAATTTCCACCAGGTAATTATTACGAGCAGGATGACTATGTAAGACTGAAACTTGAAATTGATAGAAAGGTACTCAGGGAATCCCTATTAATTTTGAATGGGTTAATTTCCAGGTCAGATGCATCACATCTTTGTACATTGAAGGGACTTGCTGATAGCTTGATCAAACTTCTATTATTGAAATATATATATATTTCAAATTTCAAATTTCACCACCCATCTCCCCCAAGGGGGAACTCTTATTATTATCTTTGAGAAATCCTGCAGAATAGTGAAATAAGACAAGTGGAGGAAGTCAAATGTTGTATCCAGATAATTAAATATGAAAAAAAAAAAAAATACAGAGGGCTCCAGGAACATAGACTGGTTGGTCAGACACCCATACATGAAAATATTATAGAATATTAGAATTCTCAAATAATAAAAGGGTTGATCTGTGGTTACCTTGAAATACCCTCCTAAGTTGAAGAATCTATGCCTCATCAAAAATAATCGGTTTCTTTTTTCATCAATAGAAGAGTTTTCTAATGTGAAGAGGCTACCACAGATAAGTCTAATCAAAAGGAACTTGCAAAGAAAACTAGAATTCAAGAGAGACCTGAACAACAGGAATGGGTGGATGATATCATGGATTCAACCTTCTACCTTCTCCCTATAGTATCTACTCCCTCACAATTCAAGGGATGGAGGTGTGCACAGGGAATAAAAATCTAAATGGCAGTTCCCATTTGTATTCCCCCCCAATTGGTTTAGTCTGATGATATTTATATATTTTTGTTATAATAAATCAAAAATCAGATTTTTCTTGTAATATATAAAATAAAATTTTTCTCACACTTTAATATAAGCCAGGAAAAATCACATTAAAACAGCCCTCTTTATACGTGCCTTATTTTAGATATAGATTTTATTGTACTTAGTAAATATTTATATTTTATTTATTTATTAATTAAACTTGTATACTACTATAATCTGCAGGAACTCCCAGAAGCTAACAATTGTACTAAGTAGCATATGTCATACATTTAAACTTATTATAAAGAATAATTTAAATAAAATTGAGATTACAAGTAAAAAAAATAACCCCACCCAAAGCAAAATAAACAAACACATACAGCATTACCCTGCTCTACAAATTATGTAAGAATTTCTTCATCTTCAACTTCTAGAACACACACAAGGAGATAACACTGAAATATAATTTAAACATTTTGAAACTCCAGTGGGTAAGTAATAATAATAATAGTAGTAATAATTTAAACTTGAATGCTGCTTGACTATCCAACTTTGTAGAATGCATTTTACTAATATAATTTCTTATCTTTAGTGTTTTATATAGTTAAAATTCTAGCCCAGCATTTAAATAAAGTATTTTATGCTGAAGGCCACTTTTGTTACATTTTTAATTAGAAAATGTGGTTTTGAACATTTAACATTGTAAAGTAACTAAGGGTTCCCCCTCTTCCATATAAAATATTGTGGCATAATTGCAACAATATGTATATTGCATATTTTATAATACTTTTATTCTGTATTTATTAACAGTATTTTATGTCATCTGCTATCCACGTTTTCTTAATAAATTGAAATTATATTAAAAATAAAAACAATTGCCATCCAGATGTCTCATCTGGACCTGGGCCCAAAGATGTTTTGCAGTTAAGTATGGTAATTTTAGAATAGATTGACGAATCCTTGGTTTGATTGATGAATCCTTGGTTTGCTATTGGGGAATTATGGACTTCTGATAAATCATGTAGTGGTTTATAACAATATATATAGACAGAAATAAAATAAAAAGACAGGTAGTGGGAATTACTTTCTGGGAGGCTAACATAAAAAGATGCAATTTGGGTAACTGTCTAAAACACACAGCAATGGGGCATGATATCCTACAGAGACTAGGTCATTCCATGAGACAGGGACCACCTTCAAAAGTGTTTGCCCTAGAGGGAAATACTGAAATTTTCCCATGTGAAAGATGGAATCTGAATCATGTTAACTGCCCAGTTCCTTTGGTCTGTATGATTACTATGTGGAATAACCCAGCTGGCAAACTGTGTCAAGACAACCCTTGTGAGCGTACATAATTTTGTTATAGATTGACCAGGTATTAAATAATAACACATTTAGGCTGAAGGGATTACTTGCATATACACTTACATTGTATAGTTGCTTCTTTCAAATATTTCTACCTAATGTGTCCCAGTTCAAAGAATTGTATAAAGATACCCTTCTGTAGACTTTTGGTATCAGGTTGCTCATTCATTCATTCATTCTGGCAGATATGTTCATCCAACTGAAGAGAATATATATAGTTCAGGGTTGAACTGTGGAGTCCTTGGTTCTCTCTAAGCTTGTTGTTTGCTTGCAGACATTTCATTACCAAACTGGGTAACACCATTATCAAATCTGTTCATATAAGAATTTAATGGATTACTAACAATAACCTGTAAAGTGCTATAAATATAAGTAGGGTATAGGTGTTTATTTTTTTTTTTAATATGCAGGGTGCTACTTAAAAAAAAAAAGCTATAATGTCAATTCACCTGTTCCACAGCTCTGAATATAATTCTAAAATACAGGTTGTCATCGTTTAATAACCACTCGTTCAGTGATCATTCAAAGTCATGATGGTGCTGAACAAGTGGTACTTACAACTGATCCTTGAAGTTCTGGCCATTGCAGCACCCCTATAGACACATGATTGTGATCTGAGCGCTTGGCAACTCATACTTACCTCAGTTTAGCATCCTGCATCCCTGTGATCACCGTTTGTGACCTTTTCTGCTGGCTTCCCACAAGCAAAGTCAATGGGGAAGCTAGCCAGGAAGGTTGCATGTTACTTCCACCACTTTTATCCAGAGGACCCCCACTATGGAGTATCCCATCCCCAGTCTGCATGCATTTGCCACAGCAACCCCTCCCCCATGCCACCTTATTCCATAGTACTCACCCACCTGCTAGTCTGCTTGTGAGCCACCCAGGAGTTGCAACTTCCTGCTGGCTTCTCCATTGACTGCTCCATCACAAGTCATGGTCATGTGATGTCTTTGCTTAATGATTTGCAATCCTTACTTAACAACAACAATGGGGACTGCCAGGATTGCCATCACTAAGCGATGTGGTCACATAATGTCATACTTTACAACCGCATCACTTAGCAATGGAAATTCCCATCCCAATTACTGTCATTAAGCGAAGACTACCTGTAGTGTATCATAGCTAAACAATGAAATAAGCTAAGGAACTGTTGATTGAGATCCATGTTTTAGATTTTCAGGTATAGTAAACATCATGATGTAGTATGTGATTGGTTTTGTTCTTATTGGAACTTGTCAGACATAATGTGTAAAAATAGAGAAATTTCCTCCTTCCCAAAAGGGAGGAAGGGGTGGAAACAATGTAAAACTTCATATATGAAGGCATGATATACTTGTACACATGATGCAATTTGCACAAAAAAATGACTGAACTTTGGTGGCAACACCTGGTTTCTTGGCAACATGGAAACACAACTTCTAATTAACATCCTGAATGACCCTTCAGATTCTATGTTTAGAGCTCTCAGGAGAAATTAACAGTTATTAGAAAATATAGATATGATCCTCTGGAATTGTATTCCAATAAATCCTAATTATAAAACAAACAAACATGTGCATCAAATTAATCTGTAAGTAATAAGAACACTTCTGTGTCTTCCTTAACAAAACAGGATACATGTACAAGTTTTGCTAAAGTTATCCATTTATGAATGTGAATGGGTTGGATGAGATAAGCAAACCCAACACAAAGGAAACAGGTGTTAGATTAAGACATACTTCGCATGAAACATCAACGATGTATATTTAATATTACGTGGAAGCCTTTGTACACATAATAGATGTGGAAGTATTGTATGCCTGTATATTAGGGGAGAGGTTACTTCAATCCCATAATGACAGTAAATAGAATTTGTGAAGGAGCCTCTGCACCCACCTGCATATTAGAATACTTCCATACCATAGCCTCACCATTCCAACATAACTTTTATTCCCCAAGCCCTGAAAACATTAACTATACCTCTGCCTGTCTCAAAATGTGGGGAACCATGTTACAATTAGAGGAAAGACTTATGTGGTAGGATAGGGCAAGAATTCCTGCTAATGTAGAAATGGAACATCCAATAGCTCAGCTGAGCTGCAATGGTTCAAGGGAAAAAAAATGTAATTTCAAATATAATATAATATTTTATTTATTTATCAAATTTGTCACCACCCATCTCCTCCCACCAGAGGCAGAAGATAATATATAATATACAAATGCAGCAATAGAACAACTCTTTCCTGTTCTAAGAATCTTGGCCACCACTAATACTATGACAACTGTTAGATCCAGAGCTGATTTTGAGCTGATTTCAAAGTCTTATATGGAATGCCAGTTGGACCTACTTGGGAAAAGATCAGATGAACAGGGTAACCTTTCTTGTGTAGTTGCAAAAGGCATCCTTGTGATTATGGGCATCTCAAAGCAAATTACAGCAAACATTAAAATATGTGCTTCATCTTGTCGTATAATCTAGTTTGTATGGGACTGTCATTCTAAAATAGATAGAGAGATAGAGAAATAGAGGGATGAACTCAGATGATATTAAAGACCCAGTCAGGGTCCCTGGAAGCTGGATCACCCATTCAAGAATTCTGAATGGGCAGGTATGCTGTTAGGTGGTGATGTAAACTATAATACTTTTTATTTGGGACGGATTTCAGCATTCATGCTGATATTTCCTTGATAGGTAAAGTTCAGTAACTCACAATCTCCAGGGCTTCCAGATTGTTCTGGAATTCACATATGGGGCAGATTGTATTTTAATACAGTTTGTCTTAGGGGGAGTTCATACACAGGGGCTCCATAAGTAATTTTTTTGTCATGAATAGATCATGGCATAGAGAGCCAGTTTGGTGTGGTGGTTAAAGCATCACACTAGAAACCAGGAGACCACCTTAGGCACAGAGCCAGCTGGGTGACCTTGGGCCAGTCACTTTCTGTCAGCCCTAGAAAGGAGGCAATGGCAAACCACTTCTGAAAAACTTGCTAAGAAAACTTCATGGACTTGTTCAGGCAGTCTCCAAGAATCAGAAACTATTGAACGGACCACAACTAGTAAAGGTGGACTGTTGCAACTTATTCCCCACTCAGGGATGAGCACCAGTTTGGATAAGGATGCCCCTAAGATTGATATAAATTGTTGGATTTTAGCTAACTCTGGAGTGTCTTCTGCAACCTTGATGATTGTCCTATAAATTATTTGATTGAGACTTGGCATGATGAAGTCTTCAAATATTTGGTATTTTAACTCCTAAATGTTCCCACTCCCATGTTGACATTCACTGCACCTCATTGTTTACAAAAACATACAAGTGATGAACCTAGAAGAAAAGGTGCATGTCTAGAGGGCAGAGACCTAGCTTTGTTGATGATTTCAAGGGTGTTGCCATATACTGTACACTTTATGGAAAAGTCCTTGAAGATAGCCTGTATTTAGCAGGTGAGCCAAAATATAGTAGCATGGGTCATGCAGAATTACCCCCAAAGCCCATGTTATCCTGTTCGGCCAAGTGTCCAAGCAGTGATCAGGTACTCAACCAATTGGTTCTTTTAGATCCAGAGACAATAAGCACGCCAGTGGATAAAGAAACTTTAAGCTTTATTATAAACTTAAGCAAACAGATTTAAACAGAAACACAGTTTAAGCAAATTAAACAGAAGCATGAAAAAGCATAACATAAAGAAAGAAAATCATAACATACCTAAGCAAGGTGACACCTTATCTCCCATATGCTGCCAGGAGCCCTTTAATATGGACAACAGAGATACCCCAGGGTGGCTCAATATCCATAGCACCCAGCACTCAGGTCTGTGCACAGGCTCCCAAACTCAAAAGGCAATTCTAAGGGCAATATTTATTTATTTATCTATTTATCTATTTATTTATTTATTTGATTTATATTACCGCCCCTCTCCCCCAGTGGGTATTATTCAAGTCTGGCCCTCAAACCTCATGACCATGTTTCCATGGTACTGAGGATGCATGGTCTGACCTCGACTGGGATACTTCCCAAGGTCTAGAGCGCCTGTTTCCAAGAGCCTGGGAATTTTACAGATTTACAAAAACAATGGGGGGGGGCGCTTTCTCGCATCTCTCCTCTCCTACTTCACACTCTCTGGAGGGCTGTTGGAGGAGTGGGCTTATTCTTACGAAAAACAATCTTGTGGTTTTATCTCCTCCCTCCTCATGCCAAGCAGAAATAGAAACAAGCCAATTAAACATCAGCATAACTCAACATAAACTCTAATCTTCTTTGTGTCAGGGAGAAAATCAACATATGTCATTAACTCATTGAGATAACAATGGTCTTCCGCATTGCCACTACATATCCCCATGTTGTTGGTTTTCCCAAACTCAGATCAAGGAACATTAGACTGCCTAAAATATTAGGCCATCAATGGGACGCCTTATGCAACCACTTTATTCTAGTTTTCACTTGTCCCCCCTAAAAGATTTTACTTTGTTTTTCAATTGAATTGTACAGCTTGTATGTTATATTAAAGGTGGAAAAAATTCTGAGGTGATTTATCTTCATCTGATTTTTTTACATCTCAAAAACCTGGCTTTTTAACAGGGGTGTGTAGACTTTTTATATCCACTGTATCTGATCACTTTTCACATATGGGAATACATGCTTCTTCAATGTGTGTGAAAGAAGCCTGATAGAAGTTTACATGTGCTTCATGTAAGTAACAAATAATGTTTGTTTATTTCTGTTGTATTAATATGACTCTAAATCTCAGAGGAAGGAGGAGGAAAAAGAAATAGATTCTTAATCAGATTAACTTTTTTGAGATACATACATACATACATACATACAATATTCTCATGATGGATTTTCCCATGCAACAATATTGGTAAAAAATAGCTTGTAAGGAAGAATATAAGGAATACTTGACATAGGTATGCAATGTGCATTATGGTTTGGAAAGAGTCCTTTTAGAATCAGATAATTATTTAAGTAGCAATATCAGAAAGCTCTGCCAAAACTACATACAGTATTTTTAAGGAGAAAAAAAATATCCAAAGATCTGTTTTACACATGAAATATTGAGGAAAAAGAGGTCCCCCTCTCCCACATGAAGTAGAGATATAAAAGAGAGGAAAAAATAGAGCTCTGTTTGTGAGGACAAAGTTGAATTATGTTGCAGGTGTTAATACAGAAGAACAGTTTCTTTGTCTCTTAGTATAAAGCAGAGCTATTAAGATCAGAAAGCAATCTCAACTCTTTGTTTCCCATTTGTTTACTCTAATACATAACTAATGAAATACTTCTTCAAGCAATGCATAATTAACTATAAAAATTATTGCCACAAGATGTTGTAATGGCTGTCAGCATACACAGCTTTTTAAATGCATGCAGAAAAGAGCTGCTAGAATGATTATTACCTGCCATATCTAAGAAAAGAACTGTCATGCTTAGAACATCTTAGTGCCAGGTGCTGGAGACCAATGGAATATAAGCATGGTCAAGGTCATTATATTTTGTATGCAAGCTTCCCTGTATTATCTATAGGGTTACCATACCTGGACCGCAGGTATGATAAACTGGAAGATCATTAGATGGAAGCAAAGTGTTAAGAGTTTTCTATATTTCTTTGCTGACATCTAGTGGTCACCTGTATTTTTGTAGTTCAAATGTGATAGTCCTACCAATAGCCACATTTTGAAAACAATGTTGCAGTATATATTACACTAATAATGATTTTGTATGATGCTTTGGAATAATAAAATAATTCCTTTGACTTAAAAACCTGCTGCATTATGGCAACAAGAATGTGCTTAAAGTTAATCATGCTATGTCACAATGTGATTTCTATATTGGTTGCGTAACATGTATACATTGTAGTGAATAAATCATGGTTGTTTAGAGAAATTAAACACAGTTTGAACTGTCCAATATTCTTGGATTCTGATTCCAAGTGTGGCTTACTGTAATGTAGGGATAGGAATGCCCAGTTTATCAGCACTGATCAACCTCAAGGCTCCATGGAGGGCAAACTATGGAGGTGAACAAATCACAGCCTTGGCCATATGCAGCTTCCCAAAACATTCCAGAACATCCCATAAAGTATCCTTAGAGAAAGTGGAGCCAATTCTTTTTGAATTTGAGGTTAGTTAAGATATGAAATGGATATCTTACACTTTACAGAAGCTTAATTCACCATCCTACTCCTTGTGAAAGGTGAAAGGTCCCCTGTGCAAGCACCGAGCCATGTCTGACCCTTTGGGGGGACAGCACTTTCACGATGTTTTCTTGGCAGACTATAGTGGGGTGGTTTGCCATTGTCTTCCCCAGTCGTCACCTTCCCCAGCAAGCTGGGTACTCATTTTACCGACCTCAGAAGGCTGGAAGGCTGAGTCGACCTGAGCCAGCTACCCGAAAATCCAGCTTCTGCTGGAATCAAACTCGGGTCGTGGGAAGAGTTTTGGTTGCAATACTGCCACCTACCACTCTGTGCCACACAAGGCTTTCATCCTACTCCTTAATAGTCCAAATATATTACCCCAATCCCCATGCCCCCGCCCCCCAACAAAACAGACTGATTTTTCTTTTTCTTTTTTGGAGGAGATTTTATGAAGCAAGACTCAAGATTTCTTTTATACTCTATCTGTTTTACTCTGGTAAGCACTCACTCATTTGTCTTTATTTACAAAAAAAACAACTCAAACCTCCAACATGACCTGAGAGGTTTGGTACCTGCTAATCTGTTGGCTTCATGACCATCTGGCCATTTTGCCTTCTTACATGTTGCCCAGAAGCCAACATGTAAGTACTATCCCTGACCACAAAAAAATATTGTTCAGCCCTGGAATAACACCCCTGGAATAACAGTTTAGGGTCATAAATCCCATGAAGACATAATGTAATTTGCTTGGAATGGGTCTAGTATAGTGCATGAACCTATCTATAAACCATCACTTATAGTTGATATGGCCACATGACCCGGAAGTGTCCTATGGACAACGCTGGCTCCAAGGCTTTGAAACGGAGATGAGCACCGCCCCCTAGAGTCGGACACGACTGGACTTTACGTCAAGGGAAACCTTTACCTTTACCTTATAGTTAAGCTTGGTGTGTGATTTATTCAACAAAGTGTAGTTTAGCAAATAATTGCTTTGTGCAATTTGGAAAACCAGTATTACAGACATGCACACATACACACACACACAGAGTATTGAATTAGTAGCTGGAATTGCAAAAATATATTCAAAGGAGTATGTAAAGGAGTAGATCATGCAAAGTGAGAATTTGTCCCTTTGTCAAAGAGAGCATTAACAGCACATTCACTTTGCCTTGGTCCTTTTGACAGTCACCCAGCAGCTCCAAATAGATTATTCCACAGGAATGTGTTTTTCCACAAAAGAAGGAGGAATATTGTTCACTTCTGACTTAATCAGCCTTCCCAAATGCTTCTGTCATACATGTTCAGATTTCAACTTCCCCACGTTTTCAGCAAAGGCTATGATAGTTGTGGAATTTGAGGAGTTAAGTCCATACATATGGAAGGAACTTAGGCTGGGGAAGTTTAGGCTATAATATTGTTTGTGGAAAGCTAACACTGGTGCTCAGTCTGATGTCAACAATATTTGTTTAAAAATAGTTGACCAACATGTTCCTTTAGTTTATTTTTCCTGTCAGTGTACATCATAAGGAATATTTTTCCTGTTGGAAAAGTCTACCCTCTCTTGTTTTTGTTACTTAAAAACTAACATTATTTTATTTGGAATGAGAGCTAGGACTACTATGTGTGGTATGCAAAATTCCACATGATTGCTACATGGCAGCATAGATATTTGCTGCCATCTAGTGTTTATTTTTGTTTTGCAGGTCAGATTAACCCTACATGCAGTAGTAGACTAAGGCAACATATGTGTTAGCCCTCCTGGGTAAACCAGACAGGAAACATGACTAGATGAGCTAATTCTACTTTATTGTGCGGCTACATTAACAGGATCTTGCAAGTCTGAAAGTACAAACTTCCTGCTCTCCCTATTTACTGCCTCAGTAGTTAGCGCAGGTCCTTCCTAAGTTTCCTCCTCTGGCAGTTACTCTGTTGCAGGCTCCTTTCTTCTTTATCTGAACATTTCCTAGGCGGCATCTCTTTCCTGTGTCTTCCAAGGTCATCCTCACATTCCATCACAATATGGGTTTGTGTTTTCCCAGCAGGATTGTATTGGCTACTCATATTAATAGGTAAAGGTAAAGGTTTCCCTTGACGTAAAGTCCAGTCGAATCCGACTCTAGGGGGCGGTGCTCATCTCCGTTTCTAAGCCTTGGAGCCGGCGTTGTCCATAGGACACTTCCGGGTCATGTGGCCAGCATGACTCACGGAACGCCGTTACCTTCCCGCCGAAGCGGTACCAATTAATCTACTCACATTTGCATGTTTTCGAACTGCTTGGTGTGCAGGAGCTGGGATTAACAACGGGAGCTCACCCCGCCGCGCGGTTTCGAACCGCCGACCTTCTGGTCGACAGCTCAGCGGTTTAACCCGCAGCGCCACCGCGTCTCCCACTCATATTAATACTTCCACTCATATTAATACTTCCAGTTTAAATAAACTAACAAATAACAGGAACTAGGGTTGTTTTTCTATGGCTGTCATGGTCTCACCAGCTGCTTTCTCTTCATCTCCCTTTTATTCCAAAGTGCCTGATTATTTGTAGTAAGTGGCAGGTTGGCTGATTTGACATGAGAAGAAAATAGGATGTTTCGCATGACTAAAATGATGAACAGGATTCTCCAGGTTGTGCGTTATAGACAATTTTAGGAAATAATGCTAGTAGGACAGATTCAAGCTGGGTATAGAATCCTGTTTCTCTTCCACCTCTATAAGAGATCATATGCTATGGTACTCCAAATGAGAATTCTTTCAAATTTAATGTATGAAATAAACTATCGATGCTTGGAGCAGTAGGAAGGAAACCAAAAAAACCCCTTTTTTCCCCTAGGTATACACTCTTCACAATATAATTGCACTTAAAAAGATCACAAGGAGCAGAGGTTAGAAGATGAAATTGTTGGTGCTTCATCCCTACCTACCCTTTTGTCTCATACAATAACCTTTCTTCACTCCTGCATTGTTTTTTCTTATTCTTTTTCCTCAAGCTGATAATTTGTCTCCCTAAGCAACCAGCTTTAGTCTGGTGAGGCTTTTTTTCTTACATAAAACACCTTTCAGACAAATGATTCCATAATAGAGATAAGATGCTAAAAGCCATTGGTGTTTATTATATAAGAAATCATTCCATGGAAACTTGATTGTTTGGGTGCTTAACCCTACTTCAGGTTTCAGGAAACCAATTTTGCTGTGTCTCAATGTGCGACCTTTGCTTGTGCTCAGTGAACTCCACAATGCACAATGCAAACTAGGGTGATGCTTGCTGGTTTTTTCTTTATTATTGTTTTGCTGAAAGGGCTTTTCTCATTTTAATGTGATTGCTTTGTTTGGCATTCTTCATTTATATTTTGGACTTTGACTGTATTCTTATCTTTTCAGTGATAAGTCTAGTTTTATCAGACCTACTAATGATAAAAATTAGTTTGAAATATTCAGTGCTGTTGCATTTATTTTTTAAAAAACCTAGAGGGTCTAAAAATATCAATAGCTTAAAAATGGATTCTGTGTGTGTGCGCCAATGGCGAACAGAATAGTAAAGAACAAAGAAAAAAAAGTAAAATAAAATAATTGCCCTATAACCAGGACCACATCTGGCTCCACGAAGCTGGGAATGAAGCCTCCCCAAACTCTTCCAGAATTGTAATTTTTGATGTAATAAAGAAATGATTAAATCATATTCCCATGCATTTATTTTTAATTTTAATTAAGTTTATGGAAGTCCTATTGAATGTGCAGTGAAGCCTACAGCACCTCCACAGCTACCAGACTTTGGGAGGAATACCTCTAGAATTTAGCACATTGTTACTAGAATATGTAGTAATCACATAGAAAAATATACCATAAAAGATGAAATAATTGCTTTACTACAGGATTTCAATTAGTGATAGACTATGCAGAGAAATGGCAGTGTGTAAAATCACCATTTACTATGCAGGTGGTTAACAACTGCCCTGTTTATTGAATGATTAAAGTTATGGTGGCACTGAAAAAATAACTTTATGAACCTACAACCTCGAACTTACAACTCTGCAGCATCCCCACTGTCATGTGATTGCTCTTTGCATGCTTCACAACTGACATGCATTTATGACCATCACAGTGTTCAACTGTCACTTGATTGCCATTTGCAAGCTTCTGACAAGCAAAGTCAGTGGAGAAACTGGCAGTGAACTTGCAAGTCACGGTCACATGATTTCTCACTTAATAACCATGGGTGATTCACTTAATGACCAGAGCAGAACAGAGCAGAACAGAGAACATAAATCTTGTGTGGTCACATGAAGTTTCACCTAACAACCATGTAGCTTAACAACAGATTTGCAGGTCCCAATTATGGTCGTTAAGTGAGGACTACCTGAACATGCTTAGAACCTTTGTATGAAGAATCTTTGCCTTTACCATCTATAATTATTGGAGTGAGGATAATTGTCTTGAATAGTTAATATGTGGTTTTATTGCTATGTTCTATGTTATTTTATTTTGCTGTTGTATACTGCCCAGAATCCTTTGAGACTGGAGTGAGTCAGAGCTAGACAGCAGGAGCTAGAAAGAATGTTCCTTCCAATAGGCAAATTACCTGTTTTGTCAAAAAGTGACAAAACTGTGGGGTCACAGAGGTGCAAAGTGATATGCATATGTCATCACATACATTATGTGGAAGTACAAGGTTAAAAAAACCTCCTGGGAGAAACATATATCTCCAAAGATGCTATACGGCATAAGCTCACACAATATTCAAAATGTTAAAGAAACAAAAATGGAAGATCTGCTATCTCTGTACCTCCCAACTACCACATCCCAGTGAATAAGTTAAATGTCCCATTAATTCTAAATATGGTTTCAAATGCTAGCTGGACTTCAGTTCTGGCAGATGTTTGAAAATGGAATGTCCAAATTTGTTCCTGGAAATCTATGACAGAATCTTTTTCAATCATTAATTGCCAGTTGAACTAATCAGAAACTTGCAACTTGAGCTAGATGAAGCAATAATCTGTCACTCCAGAGGGCACAATTTTCTCTGAATTTCATACATGATATTTACAAAAGCGAAGGTTGTCCTGTCAGTGAAAAAAAGTATATTCTAATTCTCTTTGAGTGTTACCATGCTGTTCCCAGTTGGCTTAGTACATTACTCAGAACCTAGACTGTGTAAATGTTTAATGTCTATGTGCACAGGGGCATTTGAAGTGTAATAAAGAATAGTGAAACATGCTGATGAAATATTAATTGTCATTGAACACCTTCGTCTAGGGTGAGTTTTTGTATAAATTAGAGTCTTGCATAGAAAATGGTTTGATACACTTTTGTACTGTAAGTAATTATAAATGATTAAAGTGGAATGAGAATGCAATTAATAAAGGTTAAATAGAGCTCAGAAGTTTCTGTCTCCATCTTTTCATATGCACATGAAATGCTAATGACTTATCTATGCATTAGCCTATTCCTTCTATCTGGCCTATTCCTACTGCCCTATTATACAGTTCTTGTATTGAAGGATCTTGGGTAATTTCCTCCTCTTTGGAGGAAATACTACACTTATTGATTCATGTTAAATAGATATATCACGTGACAGTAGGCTTATCTTATCATCATGACCCCTGGCTTGAGAATACGAAGTCTGAAAAGCCAGAAGTTGTCCATGCCAAGGAGAATCATCTTTTATTGTTTCATAGTCAATGAAAATGATTTTTATCTTCTTTCTGTTGAGCCAGCTGAGAAGCATTAAAAAGAATAACCAGGGATCCCTTAAGAAATTAAAGTCAAAATCCAACATGGTTGAATGACTGATAGACCAAACTCCACCAGCTTTCTTAAGGCATTAGTTGCCTATTGCCTTTTGCTAAAGAGGTAGCTGAGAGTTCCATCAGCCTTTTGTTTTACATGAAGAATTTTAAGTATTCTTTCCTAATCTGTATTGCATGAGGGTTTCTTGACGTGTTGTACCCCTGAGCTTACTTGATAGCGTACTGTATGTACTGCATGCAAAGATGGCTCAGGTGGCTCAGATTAGTTTTTAAAAAAAAATCAGATCTGTTCCCTCAAGATACATATTTATTATTTATATGCAGTTGTTTACAGATTAAAAATAGGGAAAAGGTGAATATGGCAGGCACAGAGGTTTGGTAAGTATGCATTCAACTTGGCAGATAAAGAATGTTGATGGAAAGATAGTAACTAATTTAAAGAAGACCATGCAAAAAAAATGGAAGGAATATACTAATATTCTGTATAGCAGAGATGACAATATCCAAGATACCTTGGAATATATTCTTTACTTACAAAATCTTCCAATTCTGGGATATGAACTGGAACACCTGATAATGGGACATCAATGGTTGCAGGTCTTAAAAAAATGTGAAGTTTAATCCGATTCATCAGAATTAATGAATCAGATTTAAATTCTAATTTCTAATTTCAAGTTAACTGGAAACTCTAAATAATATATTTGAAAGGATGGACATCAGATCTACATTTTCTCTGTTGGTGGTATAAACAAATTAGAGGGGTCATTGATTCATAAGATTCCTGTGAATCAATGGCATCTTTTTGGAATAATATTTAATATACATAAGTAGATAAATGAGGGAGGGAGAAAATGTAGAAGCAGTGAAAGACTTTGTATTTCTAGGTGCGAAGATTACTGCAGATGCTGACTGCAGTCAGGAAATCAGAAGACGCTTAATCCTTGGGAGAAGAGCAATGACAAACCTCGAAAAAATAGTTAAGAGCAGAGACATCACACTGACAACAAAGGTCTGCATAGTTACAGCAATGGTGTTCCCTGTAGTAACATATGGCTGCGAGAGCTGGACCATAAGGGAGGCTGAGAGAAGGAAGATCAATGCTTTTGAACTGTGGTGTTGGAGGAAAATTCTGAGAGTGCAGTGGATTGCAAGAAGATCAAACCAGTCCATCCTCCAGGAAAGAAAGCCAGACTGCTCACTTGAGGGAATGATATTAAAGGCAAAACTGAAATACTTTGGCCACATAATGAGAAGACAGGACACCCTGGAGAAGATGCTGATGCTAGGGAGAGTGGAGGGCAAAAGGAAGAGGGGCCAAGCAAGGGCAAGGTGGATGGATGATATTCTAGAGGTGACGGACTCGTCCCTGGGGGAGCTGGGGGTGTTGATGACCGACAGGAAGCTCTGGCGTGGGCTGGTCCATGAAGTCACGAAGAGTAGGAAGCGACTGAACGAATAAACAACAACAAAGATAAATGAGGAAAATTTTAGTATTAAAAATATTAACGTTAAATTATGTCCTGAAACTATGGAATCTGACTATTTTATGGTTGAATCAGACCTGAGCTGTTGCTAATGGAATTATTTTGAGAAACTGGAAAAGTAGTAATTTTCTTGGTATTAAGCATTGGATTCAAGAGATGTGTGGTTTTTCCTCTTTTGAAAAAGCAATTTTATCTACTAATAAGAAAAATGACTTAATATATTTTTCTGTGGCATAGATTTTATGACATGTTGTAATGGGAGAAAACAATTAATCCCCATCCCCCTGGTAAAGTTAGAAATCTATTTGACATCTATATAGGTGACATACAGAGATATTTTCCTTTTTCTGCATTTTGTTTGGTTTGTTAAGTTGGGTAGCTGATTTTTTTTTTTTTTTGGTAGTTTTTATATATTTTTCTTTCCAATTTTGGGCAGTTATTTTTTCTATTCCTTTCTGTAAAACATGTTATTTAAAATATAATAGTAATACTGGATGGTGAAGTTAGATCAGCATTATTAGTCATTACCAAGTTGAAAGGCTACAGGAATTGATGGGATATTTACAGAAATATGGCAAGCACTGAAGAATTATAAATAAAGATTCCAACCAAATTATGCAAAAAAAAAAAAAAGAATAAAGATTCCAACCAAATTATGCAAAAAAATAAAATAAAAAATCTGGAGAATGATAGAGTAGCCAACAGATTGGAAGAGATCAGTCTCATTCCAATACCAGAGAAGGGAGACTTAACACTAGTGTATAATATCCTTAATTTCACATGCTAGCAAAATAATGTTTATGTTCATCCAATGCAGATTACAGTGTGCATGGAAAGGGAAATGCCAGATGTTCAACTTGGCTTTAGAAAATTCTAAGGAACAAGAAGCATTATTGCTAATGCAAGGTGAATAATTTAGAAGGCCAAAGAATGTCAAAAAAGTTGTCTGTGCATGCTTAATTGATTTTAGAAAGGGCTTCAATTGTGTCAATCATATCAAGTTATGGAATGTTCATAGGAAAATGGGAATCCCAGAACATCTCATTGTCTAAATGTGAAACTTATACATAGGTCAGGAAGTAGACATGTGCATAAGTCCAGATAAAACATGGCAAAACAGATTGGCTCCAGGTTGCCAAAGGAGTGAGACAAGACTGCATGTACGCACACCCTTATTTATTGAACCTATATGCTGAATATATATTGTGGAAATATGGATTGGAAGAAGATGAGCATCATTTTAAAACTGGAAGAAGAAACAGCAATAATATATGCCATGCTGATAACGCTTTTCAGTTAGCTAAAAATGCAACAAATGTGGATGTTCTAGTAAGAAAGTCAAGGAGCAGGTGAAAAAAATGGGGTTAAAATTAAGGATGAAGACCAAACTAATGACAACAGATGTAGCACCAGCCTTAAAATTGGCAATAACAATATTAAAATGGTGGATAGCTTGGCTTTTATGAACAATTATTGACAGTACAGGAGACAGCAGTCAAGAAATATTCCACAGACTAGAACTTGGCAGAGTAGCAATGAAGACCTTGGAGAAGAGAGACAGTTTGGCGCAGTGGCTAAGCTGCTGTGCTAGAAACTAGGAGACTGTGAGTTCTAGCCCTCCCTTATACATGAAAGCCAGCTGGATGACTATGGGCCAGTCACTGTCTCTCAGTGCAACCCATCCCACAGGGTTGTTGTTATGGGGAAAATAGGAGGTAAAAGCATTAGATATATATGCTTTATTGAGTTGACAAAAAATAAGGCAGGATAAATCAATCAATCAAACAAATAAATAAATGGAATTCAGGTGCTAGTATGTGTCTATACCTTCAAAGATCACAATCATGAGAGCAAAGGTTTTCCTTGTGATTATCTATGAAGTGAAGCTTGACTTTGAAGAAACAGGATAGAAGTAGTATTGACGCTTTTGAATTTTGGTGTTGGAGAAGACTCCTGAGAATACTATGTGTAGCCAGGAAAACAAACACATGGATCATTAAGCAAATCAGTCTAGTGTTTTCATTTGAGGCACAGATGACAGACTCAGATTGTCATATTTTGGATATACTATGCAGACACATAGCTGACCTGAGGTTTATAGTGTTGGGAAAGATAGTATGAAAGAGAAAAAGAGGATGATCAACAGCAAGGTGGTTGGGCTCTATTATAGCAGCAGTGGGTACAGCATTAGAAGATCTGAAGGAAAACATCAGGAACAGATTGTCCTAGAGAAAATCCATCTATGTGGTTGCTAGGGGTTGACAGTGAAAGGCACATAATCAGTCAATAAATCAACATAAATATTCTAATAAATTAAATAATAATTGAATGAAGGTCTGAACTTTGATCAAACACATACTGTATTATTCCACTAGAACATGTTATAAATTTATTCATGTTTACATGGAAGTTTAATCCCATGGAACTCATCATACAATTTTTCAGCTAATCCTTTAACAATTGCTTTGGCTCATTTTCAATTAACATTTCTCTCTCTTGGGAGTAGATGCCTTTGCAGAAAAGAATCTTAAAAATAGAATTAAAATCAAGAAATACCTGATATTTTGTGTTGTTTGAGAAGCCTGTATCAATATGCCTATATTCTTCTATTATTTCACTATCCTTTGATTATGAATAAATTCACTTGGAACACAGAAAACTGTCTTTTGCTAGGTGGGAGTATGTTATAGATGTGGTACAGGCATATCTAATTCATGCCTAAATAACACTGTCTTGTAATAGACATGCTTGGATAGTTTTTGGTATTTGTTCACCTAGACACAATGGAAAGTATAGATTTTCTTTTTAGGAAGAACTAAGTATAAATTAATGCTTAAACTACAAGGTCTGTTTCTTCAGATATCCTATGACTTCAAAACATGAATCGTAAGTGGCAAATAGCTCATTAAAATAAAAATGTTAAGCCTAACAAAAGAGTTCTGAAACATTAGGAATTATATTTTTTTCATTGAAATACCAATACATTATTAGTTCATTAAGTAAGAACCAGAAATGTTAACTAAACTACCAACTGGAACTCCAGATGACTTAAGCAGAAATAGTGCTTTGATTTATCCAGTGGCTGTAAAGAATTAACATTACCCTGCTTCAAAGTGTACTTATCAGTACCATCTAGCCTGGGCATAAAGGAAAATGGTATTACATGTTTTAAGGTAGAGAATGGTTAAGGGGGAAATGTTTATTTATTTATTTATCTATCAAATTTAAATGACTGCTCATCTCACAACAGGTGATTCTGGGAGGCATACAACTAAGTTATAAAAATAAACATATGAAAAACAGTCATTATTGGGGGGAAAAAAGCATGAGAGAAAATAAATGTTAATAGCAATAATGGAGCCACCTCAAGATCTCACTGGTCCCCTGAGTCCACCAGGCTTGATGATATAGCCAGGTCTTGAGGGAGTTCTGGAAAATCAATAAGGATGGAGCTAATTTTACTTCAGGGGTGGGGGGGGGGAATGTCCCATAAGGCGGACACCATGGCAGAGAAGGCCTACTGTAAGAACTGGCGCCCTTAGTCCCAATATTGACCCAACTCATGCACATTTGGTATATGCAGAATTCAGGTTTAATGAAGACAAGTGCACAGAACAGAAGAAAGCTGTGATTAAAAGATTTCTGCCTAAACTCACTCATTAAAACATTCTAAAGCCCCAAGCCCCCCTTTCCTGTCTTTTCTCACACTGTTTCTAATGGTCAGCAATGCCAGAAACAGATGTCTCCAGCAGGACGACCCTGACTCCCTCCTTCTAGCCCAAACATCAGCAATTCTCTCTCTTGGCAATTCCCCCTCCCATCTTCCTGCTTGACATGCCTTGCCTCATCGATGCAGACAAACATGACCAGACAATTCAGCAACCATTTGATTGTGGAGTCTGACACCTACCTCCTGGGACCCACCAAATGTAGTTCAAATGTTGAAACATAATGACAATTTAAAAAAAGAAACCACATTTAACAAGTAAAAAAAGGACCATCATGGGACAGAAGAGAGATTTGTTGGCAGCGTACTTTAGATATACATAAACCAAGAGCTAGCTGAACCAGATAAAATTCACATTTGAATGGAATATAACCTTTTTGCAGGCTTGCCCAGCAAATAATGTTTTCTAGCAATCACAAAAATTACCCTAATTAACTATATATTGAATACTAAGTCTAAATGCAAACAGTCCATCTGAACACAGATGCATGGAAATACAGCAGCATGCCTGGGTGATTAAAACAATAATGTGTCGATGATTGATAGGTAAAAGTACCAAGAGACAGCCAGGACATGAACTTCCATGACCAAAGATTGCCCAATAACAGCTAGAGCCATCCTTAAATTGTCTTCTTAACTGTAACAATATTTCATGACAAGACTGTAATGGTCTTTCTAAGTGCAACATCTTTTGGTTATAAATAGGAGGAAAAATATATATATATATGTAACTACAAGTTGGGAGCAAACAGATACAGAAAACCCTCTGGATCTTTGCTGCCTGTATATGATAGCCCTAGGTATAATTTAGGACAGTGTGTGTGTATGTGTGTGTGTGTATGTATGTCTATCACACACAAAAGTTGCAGCAGTTTTCCAAAACTTAAAAGGTTTTATTGGTATGTTTCCTAATCTGATATCTACTTTGACAAACTTCTTTGACCACTGTGGAAATTTCTTTGATTCTTATTATTCTGGATTATTTATCTGAATATTTATTGGATTTTGAGGCCACCTAACTCCGAAAAGCCTGGGCACCTTTCAATATTTAAAAATACATAATTTAAAGAAATACGATGGCCTCAATAAAACCACATAAATAGTATTTAAAAAACAAACAAACAAGCAGGTGTCAACAAAACAACCTTACTTCAGGCCTGGGAACAGAGCCAGGTCTTAAGAGACTTCTGGAACTCATAAGGGTAGCAAAAACTTGGAGAAGGGGGATACAGGATTTCGGGGAGGGGTAGAAAAAATAGAATAACTGGGTCCCCCCACTTAAATGATGCCTCATCAACCTTGTGACAGCAAAGCTGTGCTCACAGGTCATACCTGAGTGTCTATTCCCCATTTTTTCCTCTTTCCTTCTGCTGACTCATGCCAGCACAACAGCAGCCAGCCTAGCCACAAAACCCAAATGCCATAATGTATTTATGGATAAATGTATGAGGATTTCTTGAGGGAACATAAAGGCATACAATTGGGGCATGAATCTACATGTTCTTTTGTATGTAGGTAATGTCATCTTAGATTGCATGATGCAATGTGAATTACGGATCTAGACATTAATGTATCAATGATCAAACAAGCTTTGTTTGACAGAAAAAATGGAAGAAAAATTCAAGTTATATATAAATAGCAAAAAAGCAAAAAACAACCAACTAACCTGCAAGCGCTAGGAAAGTGGCTGAATTTCTGTGGCTTGAAATAATGTTTTAGAGGACAATGTCATATAGTGATGGAAATGTTTTATAGAAATAATGTTCATCTTGGTTTAAATTAGAGTAAAAGATTGATAATGAGTTATATACTGTATATCTTTGTTGTAGAAAGTCAGAAGTCACCATATACAGGTAATAGTCTTTTTTGTATTTTCACACTTTTTAGTTTTCTTTTTCTTATAGTATTCTTTGTTTCATTCTTTTTAGTTTTTTTATGTATTTTATGTATATGTTGAAAAAAATAATAAAGCTTTATAAAAAAAGAAGTGTGTGCAGTACAGCAAGATGTGTTTCAGGTAAGAATAGGTGTTTAATTAATATGTATTGAATATAACAATTAGCAACCAGTATAAAAGAAGGGATGTTAAGTTAGTTAGATCATACATAGAGAATGAATGAAAACTGCAAAACAAATAAATGAAGGAAAATGAAAGAATTGAAGGGAAGGGGAACACCAAGAAATGTCTGTATGGAGTTGGTAAGATCTCCAAAAGAGAGAGTTAAAAAGTTTAAAGAACAAAAAGCAATGTGTGCATCAGTATATGTATATGGTAGAAGTAAAGATGGTTTGCAAGAATGGAAAAGTATGGAGAGGTAATAATAATAATAATAATAATAATAATAATCTTCAGCAAAGGATCGTTACCTTGTCGTGGTGCTGGAGCTTGAGCACCTCAATGATGCCATGAGCTAAACCGTGAAGGGCCACCCAAGACGGGAAGGTCATGACAGAGAGGTCAGACTAAATGCGATCCCTGGGGAAGGTAATGGCAACCCACCCCAGTATTCTTGCCGTGAAAACTAAATGGATCAGTACAACCAGAGATATGTCGGTATACCATCGGAAGATGAGACCCCCAGGTCGGAAGATGGTCAAAATGCTACTGGGGAGGAACAGAGGATGAGCTCAACTAGCCCCAGACGTGATGACGCAGCTAGCTCAAAGCCGAAAGGACGGCTAGCGGCCGACGGTGCTGGTGGTGAACGGCGAATCCGATGTTCTAAGGATCAACACACCATCGGAACCTGGAATGTAAGATCTATGAGCCAGGGCAAATTGGATGTGGTTATTGGTGAGATGTCAAGATTAAAGATAGACATTCTGGGCGTCAGTGAACTGAAATGGACTGGAATGGGCCACTTCACATCAAATGACCACCAGATCTACTACTGCGGACAAGAGGACCACAGAAGAAATGGAGTAGCCTTCATAATTAATAGTAAAGTGGCTAAAGCAGTGCTTGGATACAACCCAAAAAACGACAGAATGATCTCAATTCGAATTCAGGGCAAGCCATCTAACATCACAGTGATCCAAATATACGCCCCAACCACAAATGCTGAAGAAGCTGAAGTAGAGCAGTTCTATGAGGATCTGCAGCACCTACTGGACAACACGCCTAAAAGAGATGTTATTTTCATCACAGGAGACTGGAATGCTAAGGTGGGCAGTCAAATGACACCTCGAATTACAGGTAAGTATGGCCTGGGAGAACAAAACGAAGCAGGACACAGGCTGATAGAATTTTGCCAAGACAATTCACTCTGCATAACAAACACTCTCTTCCAACAACCTAAGAGACGGCTTTATACATGGACTTCACCAGATGGACAACACCGAAATCAGATTGATTACATCCTTTGCAGCCAAAGGTGGCGGACATCTGTACAGTCGGTAAAAACAAGGCCTGGAGCTGACTGTAGTTCAGATCACGAACTTCTTCTTGCACAATTTAGGATCAGACTAAAGAGATTAGGGAAGACCCACAGATCAGCTAGATATGAGCTCACTAATATTCCTAAGGAATATGCAGTGGAGGTGAAGAATAGATTTAAGGGACTGGACTTAGTAGATAGGGTCCCGGAAGAACTCTGGACAGAAGTTGGCAGCATTGTTCAGGAGGCGGCAACAAAATACATCCCAAAGAAAGAGAAAACCAAGAAGGCAAAATGGCTGTCTGCTGAGACACTAGAAGTAGCCCAAGAAAGAAGGAAAGCAAAAGGCAACAGTGATAGGGGGAGATATGCCCAATTAAATGCAAAATTCCAGAGGTTAGCCAGAAGAGATAAGGAATTATTTTTAAACAAGCAATGCGCGGAAGTGGAAGAAGACAATAGAATAGGAAGGACAAGAGACCTCTTCCAGAAAATTAGAAACATTGGAGGTAAATTCCAGGCCAAAATGGGTATGATCAAAAACAAAGATGGCAAGGACCTAACAGAAGAAGAAGAGATCAAGAAAAGGTGGCAAGAATATACAGAAAACCTGTATAGGAAAGATAACAATATCGGGGATAGCTTTGACGGTGTGGTCGGTGAGCTAGAGCCAGACATCCTGAAGAGTGAGGTTGAGTGGGCCTTAAGAAGCATTGCTAATAACAAGGCAACAGGAGACGACGGCATCCCAGCTGAACTGTTCAAAATCTTGCAAGATGATGCTGTCAAGGTAATGCATGCTATATGCCAGCAAATTTGGAAAACACAAGAATGGCCATCAGACTGGAAAAAATCAACTTATATCCCCATACCAAAAAAGGGAAACACTAAAGAATGTTCAAACTATCGAACAGTGGCACTCATTTCACATGCCAGTAAGGTAATGCTCAAGATCCTGCAAGGTAGACTTCAGCAGTTCATGGAGCGAGAATTGCCAGATGTACAAGCTGGGTTTAGAAAAGGCAGAGGAACTAGAGATCAAATTGCCAATATCCGCTGGATAATGGAAAAAGCCAGGGAGTTTCAGAAAAACATCTATTTCTGTTTTATTGACTATTCTAAAGCCTTTGACTGTGTGGACCATAACAAATTGTGGCAAGTTCTTAGTGGTATGGGGATACCAAGTCATCTTGTATGCCTCCTGAAGAATCTGTATAACGACCAAGTAGCAACAGTAAGAACAGACCACGGAACAACAGACTGGTTTAAGATTGGGAAAGGAGTACGGCAGGGCTGTATACTCTCACCCTACCTATTCAACTTGTATGCAGAACACATCATGCGACAAGCTGGCCTTGAGGAATCCAAGGCTGGAGTTAAAATCTCTGGAAGAAACATGAACAATCTCAGATATGCAGATGATACCACTTTGATGGCTGAAAGTGAAGAGGAACTGAGGAGCCTTATGATGAAGGTGAAAGAAGAAAGTGCAAAAGCTGGTTTGCAGCTAAACCTCAAAAAAACCAAGATTATGGCAACCAGCTTGATTGATAACTGGCAAATAGAGGGAGAAAATGTAGAAGCAGTGAAAGACTTTGTATTCCTAGGTGCAAAGATTACTGCAGATGCTGACTGCAGTCAGGAAATCAGAAGACGCTTAATCCTTGGAAGAAGAGCAATGACAAATCTCGATAAAATAGTTAAGAGCAGAGATATCACACTGACAACAAAGGCCCGCATAGTTAAAGCAATGGTGTTCCCTGTAGTAACATATGGCTGCGAGAGCTGGACCATAAGGAAGGCTGAGCGAAGGAAGATCGATGCTTTTGAACTGTGGTGTTGGAGGAAAATTCTGAGAGTGCCTTGGACTGCAAGAAGATCCAACCAGTCCATCCTCCAGGAAATAAAGCCAGACTGCTCACTTGAGGGAATGATATTAAAGGCAAAACTGAAATACTTTGGCCACATAATGAGAAGACAGGACACCCTGGAGAAGATGCTGATGCTGGGGAGAGTGGAAGGCAAAAGGAAGAGGGGCCGACCAAGGGCAAGATGGATGGATGATATTCTAGAGGTGACGGACTCGTCCCTGGGGGAGCTGGGGGTGTTGACGACCGACCGGAAGCTCTGGCGTGGGCTGGTCCATGAAGTCACGAAGAGTCGGAAGCGACTAAACGAATAAACAACAACAATAATAATAATAATAATAATAATAATAAAATGTATATGCTGTCTGACTCCCATACTGAATGGTGTTAGCATAAATTAATTTAATTTATATTTAGCATAAATTAATTTTAAAATATCTTTCCTACTATTTTTATTATCTCATGCCATTATTTCTTTGACTTACTATTTCTTATTCGTGTTTTGCATTCTGCATAACTTCAAAGTGAATAGTATAACAAATGTACATATCTGTTCATGCTTTCTAGTTATGTCATCTGTATTAAAAATCTTCTGAAGAGTATGTAATAATCACTGGAGGATGGATGCTTCTCCTTGCCTGTGTGAAGTGACTTAGAGCCCATCTTAGGCATCTCCTTTTACTGAACAAAGGACTGGTTGATAAATCTTTTAGGAAAAGAGGGGCTATGAAAGTGCACACATTTTGTTTGAGTAGCTGAACAAATTTTGAAATCTTTCCAGCATCCTTTATCTGAAATTAGTTTATTTCTTCTACTGTCAAGCCATTTGCACAGATTTTGGGCTGCCCTCAAGAATCTTTGAAATGTGGATCCAGAAGCCATAGTGCTATTGATGCTGTGAATACTGCCAGTATTAACCTAATTGCAAAAATCAGATTGTATTAGAACTTATGAGCTCTGATGAGATTTCTAACAGGCAACTTTCACCTTACCAGACAATGTGCTTCTATAGATAATATATGGAAAAATCTTTTTTTGTTAATTACTGAAAGGGCTTTTGGAATAAATGCCCAGAGAATTGTGATATATTAAAAAGTCAAATAAATTTCTGTTAATCATGCTGTTAGATATTTATATATGGCAGAAGAAAGACTGTTTCATAAAAAGTCTACTCTATATTCTCAGAAATGTGGGAGTGTTAATAACAGCAACATTTTCATTCTTCTTCATAAAAGAAAATATGGAGCCAAAGAGCATATTAATTTTATTTGTTTAAAACCTAGAAGCATAACAGGGTTATATATTATATATTTGAAAACAAATAAGTTTGCAAAACGATCACACAAATGAACTAGGTATCTAAATTAGCTATTTAATGCAGAATGAAGTATCTGATGTTAGTAACTTTTAATAGAGTTGATTATATTTAAAATATTGGACTTTAGATATCATCAGCATAAAAGCATATTTTAATGTAATGCAATTTATTTGGAAAAATAATGAATTGTTCAATTATACTTTTAATGGTATCTTTAGCTAGTAAAGATGTAGTTGAACCAAAATATTGATGTCATATTTTTACAGTATATCCAAACAACTGAAAAGAGATCTAAATTTTCTAAGCAATCTTCTATTACTTGATGTGTGACAGTTACATATTTCTAGTTTAAAATGTTACCACTTTCACAATTTCTTTCCACAAAAGATTCCTGTTAAATGATCCAGGCATGTGGGCTGAGGTTCATCCTGTGAGTCTTTCATATAATAGTTGCCATAATTTGGATTAAGAAAACAGATATTTATTTATATATTGCCTTATCTGTGGGGTATTTTTTAAAAATCAGTCCTACTATGAAAGGGTCAAAATTTGACATATTTCCTGAGTAGTAAGTGTTTTCATGTTCAGTTCCTTTCCCTTTGAAGTTTTATTCATTCTTTTGACAATAACCAGCTTAAGAGAAACTGTACACAAGGGAAAGTAAAAATTCAGAGCACAGATACAGTACATTACTGAAAATGAAGGAAGATAACATTTATTGATAGACTAAGGGAAAGTAAAAATTCAGAGCACAGATACAGTACATTACTGAAAATGAAGGAAGATAACATTTATTGATAGACTAATTAAATATGGCAGGTGGTGGGACTTCCTTCCAAAACCTATTGCCTAATAATTATTGTATCTTAATTTCTTTTTAGGAGGTTGGAAATGATGGCTGCTAACTTCTTCCCATGTGAAAGACCTCCAGACTCAACCCATTGCATTCCAGCTAGAAAGCATTAGGAATAATTATAACTGCCTTTCTTGTGCTTTGCTTCTCCCAGTGGTGATAAAGCTGGACCTTGTTTGAGGTTCTGAAGACTGGACAGGCTAGTCTAGGAGGAACAATTAAGTCAATGGATCAGAAGTTCCTCAGTCCTGTCTGGAACCAGTCTGAAAGTTGTTTGATTAATTATCCTTTTACAACTTGGTTTAAATATGGAAGCTTTCTGATTTCTAATAAATATGGTATACTATATTTATATCAGATATAACCTTGCATTTATAGTGATCTCTCCCAAAATAAAGAACAGAAAGAGAAATTACAAACAGAGGCAAAAATATTGAACAATGAATGTTTTGTCAATCAACAGTTCCCAATTAAAGCAGAAACAGTAAATCTACAAGAACATATTCTTTAAAAAATGCTGGTGGTGGCAAGACTTCTCATTAAAATTAAATACATGCAATTTAGATAAATATAAATATAAATATAAATAAAATCTCCTTCTGGGTATGCTAACCATTCTTTCTCATACATATCATTTTCACATAAAAAACACATGTCAGGTACATGTATATATCTTTTTCTCTTTCTAACACAAACAGGAAGAGAAAGAAGAATACAGAATAGAGAGAGAGGAAAGGCAGAAACTGCATTCTTTATTTTATTTTCTAAAACAACTTTAATAAACTGCATATTTTCCTTTGAAAATATAAAGTCTTGGGATACTTCCACACATTCCCAGTATTCTAGGAAATATTCTGGGAAATTAACAAAAAGTCACTGCAAGCAGCAGAGAAGTTGGATTTCATCTCATTAGCTCAAGCTAGTGACTTGTGCATCCAATGGCATACAAAACTTAACAAATCTATCGACTTTCCTCCTTTTTAGGCTTCAGCATATTAGACTCACTGACAACAAAGGTCCGCATAGTTAAAGCAATGGTGTTCCCCATAGTAACATATGGCTGCGAGAGCTGGACCCTAAGGAAGGCTGAGAGAAAGAAGATCAATGCTTTTGAACTGTGGTGTTGGAGGAAAATTCTGAGAGTGCCTTGGACTGCAAGAAGATCAAACCCATCCATCTAAACGAATAAAAAACACATATTAGACTCATCATGTTTAATTTGGTAACATTAACTATTTTGTTGTTTATTTGTTTATTCGCTTCCGACTCTTTGTGACTTCATGGACCAGCCCACTCCAAAGCTTCCTGTTGGTCGTCAACACCCCCAGCTCCCCCAGGGATGAGTCTGTCCCTTTAGAATATCATCCATCCATCTTGCCCTTGGTCAGCCCCTCTTAATTTTGCCTTCCACTCTCCCTAGCATCAGCATCTTCTCCAGGGTGTCCTGTCTTCTCATTCTGTGGTCAAAGTATTTCAGTTTTGCCTTTCATATCATTCCCTCAAGTGAGCAGTCTGGCTTTATTTCCTGGAGGATGGACTGGTTGGATCTTCTTGCAGTCCAAGGCATTCTCAGAATTTTCTTCCAACACCACAGTTCAAAAGCATCTATCTTCCTTCTCTCAGCCTTCCTTATGGTCCAGCTCTCACAGCCATAAGTTACTACAGGGAACACCATTGCTTTAACTATGCGGGCCTTTGTTGTCAGTGTGATGTCTCTGCTCTTAACTATTTTATCGAGATTGGTCATTGCTCTTCTCCCAAGGATTAAGCGTCTTCTGATTTCCTGACTGCAGTCAGCATCTGCAGTAATCTTCACACCTAGAAATACAAAGTCTTTCACTGCTTCTACATTTTCTCCCTCTATTTGCCAGTTATCAATCAAGCTGGTTGCCATAATTTTGGTTTTTTTGAGGTTTAGCTGCAAGCCAGCTTTTGCACTTTCTTCTTTCACCTTCATCATAAGGCTCCTCAGTTCCTCTTCACTTTCAGCCATCAAAGTGGTATCATCTGCATATCTGAGATTGTTCATGTTTCTTCCAGTGATTTTAACTCCAGCCTTGGATTCCTCAAGCCCAGCATGTTGCATGATGTGTTCTGCATACAAGTTGAATAGGTAGGGTGAGAGTATACAGCCCTGCCTTACTCCTTTCCCAATCTTAAACCAGTCCGTTGTTCCGTGGTCTGTTCTTACTGTTGCTACTTGGTCGTTATACAGATTCTTCAGGAGGCAGACAAGATGATTTGGTATCCCCATACCAGTAAGAACTTGCCACAATTTGTTGTGGTCCACACAGTCAAGGCTTTAGAATAGTCAATAAAACAGAAATAGATGTTTTTCTGAAACTCCCTGGCTTTTTCCATTATCCAGTGGATAATGGCAATTTGGTCCCTAGTTCCTCTGCCTTTTCTAAACCCAGCTTGTACATCTGGCAATTCTCGCTCCATGAATTGCTGAAGTCTACCTTGCAGGATCTTGAGCATTACCTTACTGGCATGTGAAATGAGTGTCACTGTTCAATAGTTTGAACATTCTTTAGTGTTTCCCTTTTTTGGTATGGGGATATAATTTGATTTTTTTCCAATCTGATGGCCATTCTTGTGTTTTCCAAATTTGCTGGCATATAGCATGCATTACCTTGACAGCATCAACTTGCAAGATTTTGAACAGTTCAGCTGGGATGCCATCATCTCCTACTGCCTTGTTATTAGGAATGCTTCTTAAGGCCCACTCAACCTCACTCTTTAGGATGTCTGGCTCTAGCTCACTGACCACACCATTAAAGCTATCCCCGATATTGTTATCCTTCCTATACAGGTCCTCGGTATATTCTTGCCACCTTTTCTTGATCTCTTCTTCTTCTCTTAGGTCCTTGCCATCTTTGTTTTTGATCATACCCATTTTTGCCTGGAGTTTACCTCCGATGGTTCTAATTTTCCGGAAGAGGTCTCTTGTCCTTCTTATTCTATTGTCTTCTTCCACTTCTGTGCATTGCTTGTTTAAAAATAATTCCTTATCTCTTCTGGCTAACCTCTGGAATTTTGCATTTAATTGGACATATCTCCCCCTATCACTGTTGCCTTTTGCTTTCCTTCTTTCTTGGGCTACTTCTAGTGTCTCAGCAGAGAGCCATTTTGCCTTCTTGGTTTTCTCTTTCTTTGGGATGTATTTTGTTGCCGCCTCCTGAACAATGTTGCGAACATCTGTCCAGAGTTCTTCCGGGACTCTATCTACTAAGTCCAGTCCCTTAAATCGATTCTTCACCTCCACTGCATATTCCTTAGGAATATTAGTGAGCTCATATCTAGCTGATCTGTGGGTTTTCCCTAATCTCTTTAGTCTGATCCTTAATTATGCAAGAAGAAGTTCGTGATCTGAACTACAGTCAGCTCCAGGTCTTGTTTTTACCAACTGTATAGATGTCCGCCACCTTTTGCTGCAAAGGATGTAGTCAATCTGATTTCGGTGTTGTCCATCTGGGGAAGTCCATATATAAAGCTGTTTCTTAGATTGTTGGAAGAGAGTGTTTGTTATGCAGAGTGAGTTGTCTTGGCAAAATTCTATCAGCCTATGTCCTGCTTCGTTTTTTTATCCCAGGCCATGCTTACCTGTAATTCCAGGTGTTGTTTGACTGCCCACCTTAGCATTCCAGTCTCCTGTGAGGAAAATAACATCTCTTTTAGGCGTGTTGTCCAGTAGGTGCTGCAGATCCTCATAGAACTGCTCTACTTCAGCTTCCTCAGCATCTGTGGTTGGGGTGTATATTTGGATCACTGTGATATTAGATGGTTTGCCTTGAATTCGAATTGAGATCATCCTATCATTTTTTGGATTGTATCCAAGCACTGCTTCAGCCACTTTATTATTAATTATGAAGGCTACTCCATTTCTTCTGTGGTCCTCTTGTCCACAGTAGTAGATCTGGTGGTGATTTGATGTGAAGTGGCCCATTCCAGTCCATTTCAGTTCACTGATGCCCAAAATGTCTATCTTTAATCTTGACATCTCACCAATAACCACATCCAATTTGCCCTGGCTCATAGATCTTACATTCCAGGTTCCAATGGTGTGTTGATCCTTAGAACATCGGATTCGCCATTCACCACCAGCACCGTCGGCCGCTAGCTGTCCTTTCGGCTTTGAGCTAGCTGCGTCATCACGTCTGGGGCTAGTTTAACTCATCCTCTGTTCCTCCCCAGTAGCGTTTTGACCATCTTCCAACCTGGGGGTCTCATCTTCCGATGGTATACCGACAAATCTCTGGTTGTACTGATCCATTTAGTTTTCACAGCAAGAATACTGGGGTGGGTTGCCATTACCTTCCCCAGGGATCGCATTTAGTCTGAGCTCTCTGTCATGACCTTCCCGTCTTGGGTGGCCCTTCATGGTTTAGCTCATGGCATCACTGAGGTGCTCAAGCTTCAGCACCACAACAAGGTAACGATCCTTTGCTGAAGAACATTAACTGTGGATGTAATATATTTAGACTTCAATAAGGCATTTGATAAAATTGACCATAGCCTCTCTCATGATAAAATGGAACTGTGGGATGAATGATCCCAGTACCAGATGGATTCATAGTTGTTTGAACTACTGTACCCAATGCATTGTCTTTAATGGATCTATGTCTATATGGAGAGAGATAGTTTCAGTATACCCCATAGTACTATCTTAGGCCCAGTGCTTTAAGATTTTCAAAGATGATGGCATAGAAGTGATGCTCACCCAATTTGCAGATGACATGAAGCTGGTGTGAGGTCTTGCTAACACCTTTGAAGATAGGTTCAAGGTTCAAAATGATCATGATAGACTTGAATATTGGAACCTATACAACAGTTCATTGCTGAGAAATGTTTTTTCTGCACTTAGGAAAGCCAGATGCATAGGTACAAGATAGCAATACCTGGACTCAGCTGTAGTACCTGTGGATGTCCTGATTTGTATGTGTGTGTGTGTGTGTGTGTGCACGCACCTTCAAGTCATTGTTGACTCCTGGTGACTGCCTGGACAAGTCCCTGCAGATTTCTTGGCAAGATACTCAGAAGTGGCTTGCCATAGCCTGCTTCCTAGGGCTGAGAGTGACTGGCCCAAGGTCACCCAGCTGGCTTTGTGCCTAAAGTGGGACTAGAATGCATGATATCTTGGTTTCTAGCCTGGTGCCTTAACCACTACACCAAACTGATAGAGCACAGATGAAGCATGAGCCAGCAGTGTGCTGCAGTTGCTAAAAAGCCCATGCAATCTTGTGTGGCATCAACGAAGTATAGTGTTGGGATCATGGCAAGTGATAGTTCTGCTCTAATAAGAAATAAGTAAATAAGTTTATTGTTGTAACCACAGGTCATAACATAATAATGGCATAAAATACAATAAAATAACAATAAAGCAAAAAAAAAAGTGTAATTAGAAAATAGAATAACAGAAGAACTATTAGATATAAAATGGTGACAACAAAATAAAGCCAAAGCTACAACTAAAAACATCAGTATTTCTTTCTAAGTTTAAATGGCAGCAGAGCAAAAGTAGCAAATTGGTTGCCAACGGTTGGAAACACGTCTGCAAGAAAATAGTCCAATTTTTCAAGGTTGAAGCCCTTGAGTTCATCTGCCATTAATAATTTGACCCTGATCTCATTGTACTGTATATGGGACAGTAGAGGACACAATGGATAATGTCTTCCACTTGACCAAAATCACAAGGACAGAGGTCCTGTTCGACAGGGAGCCCCCTTTGAGATATGTGGAGGGCATGGTCTGCAGGTGAAGGGATGCTAAAGCCCTTCTGAGTGAAGCACTGGTTATGTTAACCAGGTACTGGGAGAGGTTTCTATGTTTTTTATAATGATGATGCCAAGATGAAAATTTGGATAGTTTTACCACAGTGGCAACTTTCTTAGCACCCCTTTCAAAAAGCCCATCTAATAATTCCTATATTCCAAGATCTAAGTTCTCCCAAAGGTGGTAGGGAATACATTTGTAGAATGGGTGACAAAAGTTAAGTCCATTGATTCACAGCTGGGTAATGGAGAAACAGTTTGGCAAGATGGGATTCTTGAAGGGTTTCTAGTTTCTTACAGTGCCCCAACAATGCAAGATGTATTTTAACAGTGATGGAAGGTAGCCTTATCTCCATCCTTAAATAGGCAGCAGAGGTGCCCTGGGGGAGGCCCAAGATCTTCCTTATGAAGTTGTTTTGGACTACTTCCAACTGGGCAATGACCGTCTTATTCCACCCCCAAATCTCAGCCCCATAAGCATCTGGACTATCACCTTGCCTTGGAATATTTTAAGTCCAATTGCATTCCTTTAGAATAAATAAAAATGTAAGAATAGCACCTACTGTATGCTAGGCAGTTGCCAAGACAGTGGATAAGTGTGCTTTCTATAAAAGGGACTTATGAAAGTGATGCCCAGGTATTTAGAAGAGGGACATTGCTCTATTTGTTGGGTATTAATTGTCCATCTGTGTTTAATATTACTTTTTCCAAAAACTACTACCTTTATTTTACTATAATTTATCTTCGGTTTTTCCCTTTCACAGTAAGCAGCTAGTCTGGCCAGTAATCTTCTAAAGCCAATGGTACAGGAAATAAGAGCCATGTCATCAGCATACTTTAAAATTGAAATTTTCTGTCAATGGAATGTGGGGCAATAAAAACTGTGTGACTTCATGGCCATTACAATATAATTAATATAAAAGTTAAATAAGAAGGGAGAAAGTAAACAGCCCTGTTTAACTCCACTCTCCAATAAGATAGGGTCTGGCAAGGACCCTTGTGGGCCCATTCTTACTCTAGCTGTAATGTCAGTATGTAGTTCAACAATTAGTTTAAGAAATCGCTTATTGATATCTACCCTAGCTAGTTTCCCCCAATAGTTGAGACCTGTCAATGGAATCAAAGACATAGATAAGATCAACAAAAGTGACATAGAGTTGTTTTGTATGTTGATTGGTCAATTTCTGAATAAAGGCCTTTAAAGTAGCACAGTGATCTATTGTGCTATGTCCTTTTGAAAACCCTGTCTGTTCTGGATGAAAGAGTTTTGTTTCTTTCTCCCAGTCTTCTAATTTATTCAGAAGATGTCTGGCATAGAGCTTAGAAGAGATATCACTAATCGGGTGATAATTGGTTGCCCTTTTTATAGATTGGGTATATTATACTTTGTTTCCAATGGGGAGGTACAACACAGTTCTGCTCTACACTGCAGTTGTCAGACCACACCTGGAATAGTGTGTCTCGGTTTGGTTGCTGTAATACAAGAAGGATGCTGAAAAACTGGAAAGAGTGCAGAGAGGAGTGGCAAAGCATAACAAGGGGCCTCATTTGATAAAGCTTTAATCTAACCGGTTGAATAAAAAAAAATTCACCACCTGAAGCTACATTCTCCAACAACTTTGACCAGGTGGCTATATAAAGGCTGTGAAATACTTTACAAATTAATAGGTATCAGAGTATGTTGCACACATCAGGCCTATGTGAATGAACCCTCTTTCAATCAAACTGGAAATCCAACTTTCAAACGGGGCATGATTTTATTCAAGATTCAATGGCAACATTATACAATTCAAGCCACTTCAAGATTCAGATTACAATTTAATAGATTTATTCTCAGCCTCTTAACTAAAATCAACTGTAGTATAGTATGTTGGCTAGAATGTGGAGACTTCAAAATGACTAGAGCCCGTGGTATCCGACAAAATCTAGTGATCATGGGCAGTATAATTATATCAGAGTCAATTGTCATTGTTCTGAACTTGCCTAGAAGAGACCAAGCTCTGCCAATATGTCCAGAAAGTGGAGACAGTTGCTTTCTAGGAAGGGCCCAACCTGTCGACTCCCATGCCAATCTTCCTCACATCCACTTACAACCAATGATTAGAGGCAGCAAAGGCACTCCATTTCTGTCCTTGGGGAAAGGTTGCTCCAAGATTCAAATGGCCCCAACCTCACTAGTGTTCTGAAGGTCCCTGAAGACCTGGGCCTTTACCCAAGCCTTTGGCAAGCGTGATTGAAGCTCCCTTTTCTTCTTTTCCTTTGCTCCTATCTGGATTTGCTGTCTCTGCCATCTTTGCTCTTTTTTGCTTTGTGTTGTTTTCTCCTTTTAAATGTTTTCAACAATTTGTAAACCACCCAGAATTGCTGGGTGGTTTATGCATATACATTTATTAAATTATTGTTGTTGCTGTTGTTATTACTATTGTAACAGTAATAATATTATTATTATTGCTACTATTACTATTACACACAAAGCAGACCAAAGGATTTTTCTCAATGTCAAACAAGTCTGGCATCACAGAAAATCAAAGTAAAAGCTTACTATCAAGACAGGGTTTTTAAAAATAATACTAATAATTTTTAAAAAGTTGGACTAGGTTATCTTCTGCATTTGTACAGTGCAACTTTTTAATAGCATTTTTGCTGGACACTTTGGAGGTTGCTGTGCTGTTTCTTTTTCTTAAAAAAAGGTGCAGAAGAGGATTTATATAGATATAGATATAGATATAAAGATATGTAGCTGAAACACCACAGGGTTAGTGTCTGCTGAACAGTCTACCTATGTTATTTTCACCTCATTCTGCCATAAAATGAGGCAGCTGCAGGTGTTCTGCTGCTTTCCCATTATTGCCGAGGGATTAAGCTTCTTTTCAAATTGGATCTCAAAGTGACTCAAATTGAATATGTTTGGTCTCAGGTTGCAAGCTTAAATAAAATCATAAGTTCATACTGAATCTGAGCTGATTCTCACCTCATTAAGATCTATTTAAGAAATGCTGTCTCGTAACTCCACAGGTAGTTGCAACCACCAAAACGAGTAGCCATTCCAGCGATAACCGAATAGGACTGTTGCTGACTGCTGGGATTCTGAGTAGAGCTTAACATTTAATTTTTAATGAGGAATTTGCAGGTGGCAGAAGCCAGCTGGTCTTAACTGATCTTAAAAAAAAAATAAAGTAAGTCAGGACTGATTAGTACTGAAATGGGGAAACTATTGGGAAATTGCAATGTTGTAAGTCATATTGGATAGGGACGCGGTGGCGCTGCGGGTTAAACCGCTGAGCTGCCGATTGGAAGGTCGGCGGTTCGAAACCGCGCGGCGGGGTGAGCTCCCGTTGCTCGTCCCAGCTCCTGCTCACCTAGCAGTTCAAAAACATGCAAATGTGAGTAGATCAATAGGTACCGCTTCAGCGGGAAGGTAACGGCGTTCCGTGAGTCATGCTGGCCACATGACCCGGAAGTGTCTATGACAACGCCGGCTCTAAGGCTTAGAAACGGAGATGAGCACCACCCCCTAGAGTCGGACACAACTGGACTTTACGTCAAGGGAAACCTTTACCTTTACCTAAGTCATATTGGAAAGTCAAAAAAAAAAAAAGTCCAGAAAGAAATGGCAGATCACTTCCATAATGCTGCAAAGAAGCTGCATAGATGTGTCTATGTAAACATGAGTTGCTGAGCTGAAATTCAGATCAATCTCTTTTTATTAGGGTTTTAACCATAGGAAAACATATCTAACAATTAAGTTGATATGAGAGGAAAACAAAACTCCTTCTCTGAAAGTAGTCAGAATGTCTGTCTGTATTTTGAAATGTCTCACACTTCCAGCACCCCAGGAATTTAATTTGGTGAATAGAATGGATATAGATTCATTCTGCAGAAGAGGACCAGTTCTGTGACACATTTAATAGACATTCCCATAGCAGGAAAAGAATGACTTTTTGATATCTGTAGACTAGTTCAATTCTCTATAATTACTTTCAGTGATCAAATATTATACAGGCCTTTGGTTTAATGAAAAAGGTAGATAGTAGTTTCTAAGTTGTTTTGAGATAATTCAGAAGTAAAATAAAATATGTGTATGAAGCAGTTTACAAGAATAGATAGATAGATAGATAGATAGATAGATATAATATTAAAAGAAAAGAAGAAATTAATTCACTATCATGTAAAGCCAAGATAAATGCACATTTATGGACCTTTTCTTTTATTAGTTGGCTACTGCTAATGCTATATAAGCTTAACTGACTCTGCAGTTTTTAAATAGTGATGCAATTACAACAGTAAATACTCAGAAGCAAGGAAAGCTTTCTATACATAATCAATTTAATTATTTTAGCCAAAATAAATAAAATAAAATAAAATAGGAATCATGAGTTGTAATTTTATTACTTAGCTCTGACTTCCCAGATGTGGTAACATCATGATGCAACACACCAATCACAAATGCCTATGCACTATTAGCAGTTATTACCGAAGGAAAACAACACAGAAGAAAAAAAATAGCCAATAGGAGGTGGAGGAGGGATGATAACATTTTCAAAGCAATTGCTGAAAGATGTTAAAAGGTGACAGGTCATATCTCATGCTAAGACATGTTCCCAAAAGGCTGATTACTTAAGTTTACTCCTAGTTTTTATTGTAGGCATCCAAATAAAAAAAAAATGCATTCTATAAATCTGAAGAAAATGGCATTTTTTGCTGATATATGACTATTACAATGGAAAGTTTCTGTTATAAGCTATGTAGTAATGCTTGAGATATTAGTATTTTATGGAGAATGCTCTTCCTATTAAACCATAATGAGAATAGTTAGAAAGCTGTCATTAGGCACAATGGTTGGATATGTAATTGACTTGAAGCAAGACATCAGCAGATGCAGCCTAATATGGTACATAGTGAAATGGATTGGCTAATTTGATGAGGCTCATGGCTATAAAGTTTAAGGTGTTTGATAATGACACAACAATAGAGGATCTTAGTGAAATAAGAGTCTCGGCTTATGGATGCACAGAGCCAGATGTTTCAGGAATAAGAGTAGGTGGCAACAGTTGGAACTATCTGAACAAAATCTAGACCTCTGAATTGTATCTGTATAGCCCTAAGTTCCTAGAAATGAAAGTTGTGTAATTAAAAAGCAGGAGCTGGTGATACTGATGTTTATTTACAAATATATGTGTAGATGGATATATGCAATTGTAGCTAAGGTCTGCCATCATCATCAGATGGTTCTCAAAGTGTCCAATTAGCATTAATGATTATGGAATTAGTATTTAAAAGTGTGGGGTTAAAAGATTTTGATCCATTGTGGTGTAGTAGTTAAGATATTGGATTAGAGTTGAATGAGGGAGTAGTATGTACACCTGCTTGAGCTCCTGGAGGAAATATGGATATAAATCAAATAAATAAATATGGACTGCAGGATTAAAAAAAAGAACAAATTACTCAGTGCATCGATCTCCAGAAATTAATGGAGATCTATGCTGCTTCTAGTTTATTTCTGAAAAAGACATCTGTTCTCACTTTATTCTCAGAGTTCTTTATTTTGTGGATATTTTTTTCTTACATTATTGTTGTAAGATAGTGGTTTTGCAGCTGTGGTGTGTGTGTGTCTGCCTCTACCTGTGTGCCACTCTGCACTCTGCCATTTTTTTTTTATGTAACTGCCCAACTTGTTAAAAAAAGTCTATGAGAGAAAGTTCTTTATTGTCATGCTGTGGCATTTAATTCAGGTAAAGGAAGCCAGGAAGACTGCAGACTTTGGGACAAAATTCAGTGGCTACTTGCAACTAAAGTAAGTGAAAGACCTCCTACAGCCCATCACATTAGAAAATCACAAGAAAGAAAGGAAGGAAGGAAGGAAGGAAGGAAGGAAGGAAGGAAGGAAGGAAGGAAGGAAGGAAGGAAAAGAATTTTTTTCATCAAATTCTAACACAACTTAATGAATGATGAACATGGCAGGAAAGAAGAAACAACAGAAAATGTATTAATTTGTTTCAATGTATGGACTTGAAGTTATGAAATTACAGTTTCCCAAGTTAGACTATAGTGGCACACTATATAATTTGCTAATCATACATTCACAGTGAGCATGAAACATTTAATTTTTTTTTCTTCCTAACCTTGGAACAATGACAATGACAATGACATAGCTGTTTGAGCTTGTGTGTATGTGCATATGCATATTTTGAAATTAGCTAGCTAGCTAGATAGCTAGTTTTAAATGAAATTCAAGGTTATTGCAGTCATGTGAATTGAAAATTGGCAGTGTGATAGGCTAAAAGGCTTACTGTATCTTGTGGGCTGATAAATACAGGCTTAGTTTAAACACTAAGAAAATTGCCCTGAAGTAGATAACTTTCTGTGATGCTAAAATAGCCACCTTACTGTGTTTTCTTTCATGTAGATTAGGAAAAACAAATTTATAGGTGCTGATGGTATAAAATAAAGCAAAAGTGATACTACAACTATGTTCTTAAATTCTGTATTGTGATATATATTTGTGAAATAATGATTATGAGAGATTACAAAATGTCTTAACTATAATATAAAAAAGTTGGAAATTAATTGAATTGCGATTGCTTTGTTGATTAAGATTTGGGCACTTGACAACCAGCTTGTGTTTACAACCAGTTGCAGCATCCTGAGGTCACGTGATTATGACTTGCAACCTTTCCAGACGGCTTCCAACAAGCCAAGTCAATAGGGAACCATTGATTCACTTAACGACCACAGTGATTTGCTTAACAGCCATGGTAAAAATGGTTGTAAAAATCAGGTCCAGTTGCATGATGCCTCACTTAATGACTGTATCACTTAGCAACTGAAATGCTTGTCCCAATTGTGGTCATTAAGCAAGGACTACCTGTATTGTATTTCAGCCATCACTGTTTACTAAATGAGAATTAAGTCACCCTGAAAAAAAAGTTTTGAATAGTGCATAATTAAAATAAACTAATAAATCAGCACATGATTTCAGGCATCTACTCTGGCAGTGTAAGTTCATTCAGAAGTAAGAAGTAATTACTGTGTTTGTATTTTGTATTTCTTTTAATTTAAATTATAGGATGTATTTCACTTTCAAGATTTCAAAACCACTGACATGTTATTTGCAAACCTAGAAGAACAATACAGTGGACAAGGAAGAAAGAATCTTTCATTCAACAACCATTGCTTTCTAAACTGTTGCTGATGTGAGAGCTTAGTTTTCCCTTTATTATTTATTTAACTTTATTTTAGTTTCCCTCTCTCCTATACTGCAGTCCAGAAGACGAGTGGTAAAAGTAATGAAGCTCTCTTTATTTTCCCAAATTGTTAGCTTGTCTCATTTTTGCCCTTACCAGTCAGGCAACCATTGTAGCCAATCAAGAACACTCTTTTATTACTAACCCTCCAGAATGTTCAATCTATATACTTGTGGAGAGGGAGGTCTCCAGTATCCTGTGACCCTGAGATACCTAAACAAGAACAATGAAGTTCATTTCAAGTCTTAAATGCTACTGATATTTACCAAAGACTCAGTTCTCTTTAACAGTTAATTTTGTCAGGCTCCCACAAAGGTAAAGGCACCCACAGCTAGGAACTATATCTTTACTGCATTCAAGATCTCAAACTTTTTGTGCTCTCTTCCTGCAGAATGGATACTTTGATTTCCTCTTATCTCTAGACTGTGAGTATTTGCAAAGGGAGCAAATGTCATTGCATGCATCATTTTGACATCACTGCAGCTTCTACCAAAGCCTATGATCTAGTCTTCATGGCACTGATGATAAGAAAAGCTTATTTACATTCCTCTCATTCCTGTTCTACAATTCAGAAAAGTCTGGAGATTTCCAGCCACTAAACAAGCCCTGACAATTGATGACAAGATTTAGGTTGTAATGTGCTTTTTTCTTGCTCTATTTGCCAGTTGTCATATAATATGCACAATACTAGATGGTTATAATTAAATAGAATGCCTGATATTTTCATATTTGGATATCAGGTATTACACTATTATGTTATTCGATAATTTACAAAACTTAAAAAAAATGTCTGTGCATAGAGTAATAATAGAATGTGCCTTAATGGCCGAGTAAACACACACTATATAATTATAAATGCCGACATTAATGTTTCTCTCTAGGTAAATTCATCATTTGTTTTATGTTTAATAGCCTCATTTGTAAGAGCAATAAAATGCCTTCTATGCCAGAAATTGGCTATGACATCTTAATTCAGAAGCTTTTAAAAAAATTATCTGAGAGCATTCAAACTGCTGGTTTGTTTCTTTTTAAAAGAACAACTTCAATTAAAATATGAGAGCATTATGATGTTATGATGCATTTTAGCACTCTTATGACTAAGCTATCATTTTTCTAGGGACTTTAAATCCATATAGTACTACTAAGAAAGTTTGGAATATAATTGTTGTTTATTTTGTGTTATGATATTGCCTAGAGGCATAGCCTCATTGTTGTGCACTGAACTGAAAAGTAAAGATTAAAAATCTGAATTTCAAACTATATTACAAGATCAAGAGATTGAGGATGGGAGCAGGGTGTGGAATCAGATATGGGTAAGTGAGTGTTCTTTGACCAGAAAGTAATTTCCATAGCAGAGAAATCCACAAGGAACCCAGTGTCAAAGATTCAATTCCATGCTTCCTGGGTTTGCTAGGATACATCAGGCAATATCACTAGAGGAGGATAAAGAAAGCAGGAACTGGATTTTTTAAAACATCAGGGCCAAACATCATTTTTATAGGGTAAGGTCTACCCCGAGTGCATTGTAATGGCATACCTTAAAAGAAAGACTTCACCAAACCAGTTGTATCATAGTGTCTAATAGATGGATGTAGATAATATAGATCAGTGCTTGGCAACATTAAGATATGTGGACTTCAACTCCCAGAATTCCTAAGCCAGCATGCACCTACCCATTTAAATCACTTTGTGAAGCAATATATGGGCCCCTTGCTTCTAAGAACAACCAAGAACCAAGTGAAACAACCAAGGTGCTTACCTACTTCTACTTCACAGGCTCACTCAGCCTTCTCCCACTGCCTAGCATGAAGCAGTGAATTGTTTTGTGGATGCAGATTGGGTACCTCTTTGCTATGACAATAACTCCACCTTCACAGCATAAATCTATATTACTTTGCACCAATCTAGTATAAACACCACTAATATCAGACAAAGACCAATCAAAACCTATCAAGCCCAGCAGTCGATTATCACAGAAGGCAACCATATAACACAGGCACAAGCAGAATGTTAAACATATTCCCATTCTTGTTTCCAAATAAATGATACTGCTAATTAGTAGTAAAGGTAAAGGTTTCCCTTGACATAAAGTCCAGTCGTGTCCGACTCTAGGGGACGGTGCTCATCTCCGTTTCTAAGCCTTGGAGCCGGCGTTGTCATAGACACTTCCGGGTCATGTGGCCAGCATGATGACTCGGAACGCCGTTACCTTCTCGCTGAAGCGGTACCTATTGATCTACTCACATTTGCATGTTTTCGAACTGCTAGGTGAGCAGGAGCTGGGACGAGCAACGGGAGCTCACCCAGCCGCGCGGTTTCGAACCACCGACCTTCCGATCGGCAGCTCAGCGGTTTAACCCACAGCGCCACCGCATCCCTTGCTAATTAGTAGCTGTATTAATTTGTTTAATTCCCTTTTAACAGTTTCCAAGATGGACACTTTCACTATTGTGTTATGGGAGCAAAGTCTACATTGAAGAACAATGTGAAGAAATATTTTGTTTTACTTATCTGAAGCTTTCACTAATCAGCTTTATAGTATGAAGCTGGAGTTCATTATGAGAAGAGAGTAGGAAGCTCTCCATACCATTTATAAGTTACACACCTTTATCATGGTGTTATTTACTTGGCTTTTTTTCAAAAAACGAACAAACAAACCTAAAAATCGTAACCCTTCCCCAAGGGAGTAGTGTTAGCCTTTTGATTATTTTGTTTATACTTCCAGGGTTTACTTAGATTTTATTTTATTATTGCTTTAATTATTTTTAATTTTTTTCATTATTGTAGTAATTATGTTTATTACACTCAATAGTCTCAGCATAGAACAAAATAAATTAAAACATTTAGAAATACAAATGTTTAAGCAATAAAATATTCATGAATAATCAGCAGATGGAAAAGTTGTCAGGGTACTGCAACCATTTCACTTTAGTTTACTAATTGTGTCCTTTGATAGCCACCATCAAAAACAGCTGTCACAAAAGTCAATATGTAAATCTACCAGACAGCAAGAACTTGACATAGATATGCTTAGAGCTGTCTGGCTTCATTTTATCTGTGTAAAGTCTCATAAAAAGCAAATAAGAAGTCAAATCAAATGAAGAAAAGCATAAATGTAAAAAGTTTTATATGCACCATGGTGGCATGCAAACTGAAGCTATATTTAGTTGTATTAATTGACAAAAAAGGCCTGGGAAGGAAAATAATAATAATTAGGGAAATACCCAGTAAAGTAAATCAAAAGGAAAAGGGCTATGCATAGGAAACTAATATCTAAATCAGATGGAAAAGACAAATGCATAAATAGATCCTCCACTGATAGCCCATCAATCATATGCAAATTTATCTGTTACATGCTCAGTGCTGAATTATGATAATGTTTGACAAACAGTTCTTGGTACTTACAGCTTATTACAAATACATTAGCCTTTATCAGTTATTTAAAACCTACAGGCCTGTTAACACAGTTTAAACAAAAACAACATTTCAAACGTTTTACCTAGCACCTAATCCCAGCAAATATCATCACTAAGATGATTAGTAAAGTATACTATTTGTTCCATGATTATATCAAAGTCAGAGCAATTGTTACACTTCCTGATATTACTGATGAAATATTTAGTTCTCAAAGTTCATTATACAAGGTTGGTGTAAGAATAATCTCTTTTTTAAAAAAGCCTATAATGGATGGCTGTATATTAGAATATACACACTATACATAAGTATGTATTCAAGACCTTTACTGATGAAAAAGTTATAGATGTACAAGATATATAGTTTATTGAATGATTAGTCTTATGACCATATTAAATGGAAAAGAGAAGAGAAGAGAAAAGTAAAATATAAGGAATATTTCCAAGATAAAATAGATAAAAGAAAATACAGTAATAAAATACATATGTGCTAAATACAAAGAATCAATGTTTGGATAAAGACATCACATTTACACAGTACCCTGATCTGTTCAATATAATGGATTCTTAGCTTAACTGCCTTGTCTATAAACTCAGCTGTTCTTCTAACAATGTATATGTTAGAGCCCAGAAGGAAATAGGACAATCTGATTCAGGTACAACAGACACATGTTCTGAATGATGTTACTATGTCTAACATTCTTATTGCAAAACAGGACTTGTCCTAACAAAACCTAAGAATTGGCTGAGGTGGATATTAAACATAATAAAGAAGATAAAGACCATCCTCAGCCCTCTATTTAGCGGCAAGGGATAAAATTCCTCAATGATTCTGAGCTAGTCTCCCACCTAGGATTTCTAACATTCAGGAATATATATATATATATATATATATATATATATATATATATATATATATAATTATTATTATTATTATTATTATTATTATTATTATAAATCCTGTTATCAATTCAATCCACCAAGACCTCCAGCCCACATAAATCTTTTGAATGAGCAATCTTCATACAAATGAGGTAAAATACTAGATCTGGATGCTGTGAATGTAAATTAGGATTAAAGATAAAGGTAAAGGTTCTGGTTTAGTCGTGTCTGACACTAGGGGGCAGTGCTTATCCCTGTTTCATGCCCAAAGAGCCAGTGTTGTCCAAAGACACTTCTGTAGTCATGTGTAGTCATGACAGTCACCGAATGCTGTTACCTTCCCACCGAAGCGATACCTATTTATCTACTTGATTTGCATGCTTTTGAATTGCTAGGTTGGCAAGAGCTAGGGCGAGTGTGGGAGCTCATTCTGTCATGCGGCACTTGGGCCTCGAACCGCTGAACTTGTAATCTTCCAGTCAACAAGCCTGGCATCTTAACCCCTAAGCCACCATGCCCCTAAATTAAGATTAGTCCCAAATAATTTCATCAAAAGTTTTAATGTTAGAAACTAATGTTTTCCTGTATAAAATGGAAATCCTAAATTGTTTTGATGCACAAAATGAACTAAAATTTCATAAAAACATCCGCCCACCCATTTTTACAAATACTTTTCTCAAACATAGTAGGTTGGACCAACAACAGCAAAACTTTATGTTTTGTAAATTACTTTAACACTTTTACTTTTTTTTTTACAGGCAACATGGGTTATAAATGGCATTCACTTGGAAGGATTTACTCACTGTTCAACTAAACCCTCTAGATTTATACACAATGAAGAGAGATGCTGAAACATTGTCAGGGAAAATATATACTTATTCTAGGATGAGGTGGAGGATGTTAAATGTCTGCATTTTGGGGTTGAGTATATTCTCTAGCACTAGATACACATTTACAAATTTATTTCTGGGGAAATCGCACATAAAATTGGGAGATTTAGTCCTTTGGGGAACAAAATTAGCAAGTCGTGAAATGATCATCAAATATGCAGTGGGTAGCGGCTCTTATTGCATGATCAAAGCCTCACCCTTTTCTTTGTGTGTTGCAAACTCTAATCAGGCTTTTAGCCCAAGTATATATTAATTGGCTTTGATCCTAAAATTATTAGCTTACAGAACTTTTCAAAATGTCAGGAAGTGTCTGCCCTCTTGAAAAATGTGAAGTGTGTAAAAGTAATGTAAGAGTCTGCTGAGCAAGGACAGAAATATAGTAAACTGATATAAGCCGTTGTACAGTAGGTTTGGAAAATGATGTCGGACAAATATCATTTAAGGTCAAATTATAAGGTAATAATATTTGAATGAACAATAAAACCTGACATCAAAATTAAAATGTAGTGCTCTTATACCTGTTAATTGAACCTTTACTGAAATGATTGATGGATTGATGGATTGAATGGGATATATTTCCCATCATGTCTTTCAAGATGTGGCTTAAGCCAATTAATAACAAATAAAACTAAATTAATTCAATCAATCAACCTTCATGAATGCAATGCTAAGAGTATACAATATACAAATATAGAGGGACAATTACAATGTGCCATTTAAAATTAGACTATTATATACATGACAGAGAACAATTGGCTAGGAAAATAGAACCAAAATGATATTCTTTTTCTCAGTATAATTGATTTGGTTGTATGGGGTACAAGTCAGAGATGAAAAGTTTCTGAATAGTGTACTTTCATTTTTGCTCTTCCCCAACCAGCAGAAATTAGGAAAAGAGATGATTTGCCAAAATTTTGAATAGATCCCTTTCAGAAGATTTTTGAAATTTCCCCAAAGGCTATATATTGTCTAGCCCTGTATTATTGAATCTGAAGTCTTCTTTAGTAGAGTAGCCAAGCAGACCACTTCATGACAGTCCATAAACAAGAAAGAAAGCAGAAGCTGTAGTTTCACATACTGAACACATTTCATAATAATAAACTGGTGGTATAGCGGTTAATGTGTTTGATTGAGGTTGGAGTGACCCAATTTTGAGTTCCTACATACCCTTCTCAGCTCACAATCTCTCTCTCTCACCTCTCTTTTACCCCTCTCACCTCACAGTCTCTTAAATGAACCTGCCTTCAGCTTGTTGTCTCACAGGAAAGAAGCCAATCACTCCTTTTTCATCAGAAAAGTGGAATAGAATAATATAAGTAAAATAAAATATATAGCTAACTAGGGTATTCTGCACCATCAGATATTATGATAAGTTCATTTCATCTTTTCTGAGACTCCTGGCAGTTCATGTTATTCATGAAAGGATAGACTTCTTTTAATTTGCTTACTATATAGTAGATGTATGTATACAAACACACACACATGCATACACATACTACATACATGCAGTATATACAAACAGTGGATGTACTCTTGATGTTTATAGTTTTTGGAACCTTAAAAAATACATGACAGTGAGACAGTGGACAGTCTTGAACATGGAATTATGTCAAGAGAATGATTTCAGATGTCTTTTTCAATATGTTTTTATTGAATAATAAACATTCTATTCATAATAATGAATAAAAATAAAATTCATATCTTATTTATATTTAAAATTTTGTCACCACTCACCTCATTCAAAGAGTGACTCTGGGTGGTTTACAATAAAACTAAAAATAAATACAGATTAAAATACAATAAAAACAGTACTTCTCAAATAAAATATACATATACATATACATGCAAATATAAAATCCAAGATGGATATTAGAAGTTCTTAATTTAAATTCATGAATTTATGGGGGCTACTTTAGGGTTAGGATGTTCATTAATTTATGGGGGCTACTTTAGGGTTAGGGTTAGGATTGATTAGACTTCCTCCAACCCCATGTGAGATGGCAGAGCCAGGTCTTTACCCCTTTCTGGAAGGCCAGGAGAGTGGGGGCCTGCCTCACCTCTGGGAGAAGAGTGTTCCATAGAGCGGGGTCCACAGCAGAAAAGGCTCTCTTCCTGGACCCCAACAGACCCCACCAACCATTGACAATCTCTCATGGATGGGATCCGTAACATGCACTCTCTGCCTGAGCTTAAAAATAATCACATGTTTTTGTTTACATGTCTTTTTTCATAAAATTACCAAAGGATATATAATACAAACCAGTGTAAATTAAAAGAAAATAAAGTCTTTGGTAAGTGTTTTCCAGTCTCTATAATGGCTTAGCATTCTCTTTTTCAACAGGCGATCCACCTGACTCCCTCTCTTCATCTTGCACCTTCCCCCAGAATATTACTTACTAAACCAATCTCTTTTACATGAATATTGTTACAGTCTAGACTCATGACTACAAAGAACATACAGAACAGATAATAAAATTTATGAAATGAGTCAGGGTCATAGTGGGGCTAATCTTTTGTCAAAAGTAAGGTTAATTTTATGTTTGTTTACTAAAAAATAAATTCAACTGTATTAACCAGGAAGAGCATTTACAGCTACATTTTATACTTCCAATCAACACAACCATGTTTTTCTTGGTGTTATAAAAGATGCAAATTAATTACCTGAATGTAAATGATTTGACTCATAAGTTCCTAGTGCATTCTGGGTATCCCCTTCCAAGCAGAACAACGGCAAGTTTCTTCAACATATGAACAGCTTGTCAAAGACAGATGGTTAGACATATTTTCATATTTTAAGAAATTGAACCTTATTTATTACCTGCCATACATAACAGAAGATTGTGTCATGTTTGGTTGGATGTATAATTAGATAATGATGTATCGCTGTGTAAATTAATCCCAATGTCTTTTAGCTAATGTTTGCATTGAGAAGCCAACACAAAATTTAAATGAGTTAACATTTCATAAAATAGGCTAGGACCACTAATCCATGCATCTCAGGATAGTTCCACTTCTTATAACTGATTCCCACAATGCAGGGGTAGTTAACATAATGATAATGATAGTTATAATAACATTTATATTAATTAAATGTGATATTCTTCTATGAATGAATAAAAAAGTAACACTGTCAATTGGAATGATAAAAATGTCCAGTTATTGATAACAGCATCTTATTTTTAAAGATATATACCATTCCTTAACCTACACACTTGCAATAAATTAATTACTCACATGAATAGTGGTAGATGAATCAAAGTTGGGGTGCTTAAATGCTTCTACTATACAGCTGCAAACAAAGCTGCCTATGTTCTTGAAGAAGCTGGCTTTCATCAATATAAAGTTTTTCTTTTAAGGAAGAGAACTTCTAAATAGAGCCCAGAATCCTTCCTTTTATATACCATTTATTAACTTCATTGTTGTGTATAATGTTAGTAATGTCAAAATGGTTTAAGAAAAGTGAGCAATGTTATTACATGTTAAATCACAATACACATAGTATTGGCTAATATTAACAATTTCCCAAGTGTCATATACAGTTCTGGATTGAGTTGTTGTTGTTTATTCATTTAGTCGCTTCCTACTCTTTGTGACTTCATGGACCAGCCCACACCAGAGCTTCCTGTCAGCCATCAACACCCCCAGCTTCCCCAGGGCCGAATCCATCACCTCTAGAATATCATCCATCCATCTTGCCCTTGGTTGGCCCCTCTTCCTTTTGCCTTCCACTCTCCCTAGAATCAGCATCTTCTGCAGGGTGTACTGTCTTCTCATTATGTGGCCAAAGTACTTCAGTTTTGCCTTTAATATCATTCCCTCAAGTGAGCAGTCTGGCTTTATTTCCTGGAGGATGGACTGGTTTGATCTTCTTGCAGTCCAAGGCACTCTCAGAATTTTCTGCCAACACCACAGTTCAAAAGCATCAATCTTCCTTCTCTCAGCCATCCTTATGGTCCAGCTCTCGCAGCCATATGTTATTATTGGGAATACCATTGCTTTAACTATGCGGACCTTTGTTGTCAGTGTGATGTCTCTGCTCTTAACTATTTTATCGAGATTTGTCATTGCTCTTCTCCCAAGGATTAAGCATCTTCTGATTTCCTGACTGCAGTCAGCATCTGCAGTAATCTTTGCACCTAGGAATACAAAGTCTTTCACTGCTTCTACATTTTCTCCCTCTATTTGCCAGTTATCAATCAGGCTGGTTGCCATCATCTTGGTTTTTTTGAGGTTTAGCTGCAAGCCAGCTTTTGCACTTTCTTCTTTCACCTTCATCATATGGCTCCTCAGTTCCTCTTCGCTTTCAGCCATCAAAGTGGTATCATCTGCATATCTGAGACTGTTAATGTTTCTTCCAGTGATTTTAACTCCAGCCTTGGATTCGTCAAGCCCAGCTTGTCGCATGATGTGTTCTGCGTACATGTTGAATAGGTAGGGTGAGAGTATACAGCCCTGCCATACTCGTTTCCCAATTTTAAACCAGTCTGTTGTTCCATGGTCTGTTCTTACTGTTGCTACTTGGTCGTTATACAGATGCTTCAGGAGGCAGACACGATGACTTGGTATCCACATACCACTAAGAACTTGCCACAATTTGTTATGGTCCACACAGTCAAAGGCTTTAGAATAGTCAATAAAACAGACATAGAAGTTTTTCTGAAACTCCCTGGCTTTTTCCATTATCCAGCGGATATGGGCAATTTGGTCCCTAGTTCCTCTGCCTTTTCTAAACCCAGCTTGTGCATCTGGCAATTCTCGCTCCATGAATTGCTGAAGTCTACCTTTCAGGATCTTGAGCATTACCTTACTGGCATGTGAAATGAGTGCCACTGCTCGATAGTTTGAACATTCTTTAGAGTTTCCGTTTTTTGGTATGGGGATATAAGTTGATTTTTTCCAATCTGATGGCCATTCTTGTGTTTTCCAAATTTGCTGGCATATAGCATGCATTACCTTGACAGCATCATCTTGCAAGATTTTGAACAGTTCAGCTGGGATGCCGTCGTCTCCTGCTGCCTTGTTATTAGCAATGCTTCTTAAGGCTCATTCAACCTCACTCTTCAGGATGTCTGGCTCTAGCTCACTGACCACACCATCAAAGCTATCCCCGATATTGTTATCCTTCCTATACAGGTCTTCCATATATTCTTGCCACCTTTTCTTGATCTCTTCTTCTTCTGTTAGGTCCTTGCCATCTTTGTTTTTATCATACCCAATTTTGCCTGGAATTTACCTCCAATGTTTCTAATTTTCTGGAAGAGGTCTCTTGTTCATCCTATTCTATTGGCTTCTTCCACTTCTTTGCATTGCTTGTTTAAAAATAATTCCTTATCCTAATTCCTAATTCCTTTTGGCTAACCTCTGGAATTTTGCCTTCAATTGGGCATATCTCCCTCTATCACTGTTGCCTTTTGCTTTCCTTCTTTCTTGGGCTACTTCTAGTGTCTCAGCAGACAGCTATTTTGCCTTCTTGGTTGTCTCTTTTTTTGGGATGTATTTTGTTGCCACCTCCTGAACAATGTTGCGAACTTCTGTCCATAGTTCTTCCGGGACCCTATCTACTAAGTCCAGTCCCTTAAATCGATTCTTCACCTCCACTGCATATTCCTTAGGAATATTAGTGAGCTCATATCTAGCTGATCTGTGGGTCTTCCCTAATCTCTTTAGTCTGATCCTAAATTGCGCAATAAGAAGTTCGTGATCTGAACTACAGTCAGCTCCAGGTCTTGTTTTTACTGACTGTATAGATGTCCGCCACCTTTTGCTGCAAAGGATGTAGTCAATCTGATTTCGGTGTTGTCCATCTGGTGAAGTCCATGTATAAAGCCGTCTCTTAGGTTGTTGGAAGAGAGTGTTTGTTATGCAGAGTGAGTTGTCTTGGCAAAATTTTATCAGCCTATGTCCTGCTTCATTTTGTTCTCCCAGGCCATGCTTACCTGTAATTCCAGGTGACACCTGACTGCCCACCTTAGAGTTCCATCTCCTGTGATGAAAATAACATCTCTTTTAGGCGTGTTGTCCAGTAGGTGCCGCAGATCCTCATAGAACTGCTCTGCTTCAGCTTCTTCAGCATCCGTGGTTGGAGCATATATTTGGATCACTGTGATGTTAGATGGCTTGCCCTGAATTCGAATTGAGATCATCCTATTGTTTTTTGGATTGTATCCAAGCACTGCTTTAGCCACTTTACTATTAATTATGAAGGCTACTCCATTTCTTCTGTGGTCCTCTTGTCCACAGTAGTAGATCTGGTGGTCATTTGATGTGAAGTGGCCCATTCCAGTCCATTTCAGTTCACTGACACCCAAAATGTCTATCTTTAATCTTGACATCTAACCAATAACCACATCCAATTTGCCTTGGCTCATAGATCTTACATTCCAGGTTCCAATGGTGTGTTGATCCTTTGAACATTGGATTCGCCGTTCACCACCAGCACCATCGGCTGCTAACCATCCTTCCGGCTTTGAGCTAGCTGCGTCATCACTTCTGGGGCTAGTTGAGCTCATCCTCTGTTCCTCCCAAGTAGCATTTTGACCATCTTCCGACATGGGGGTCTCATCTTCTGATGGTATACCAACATATCTCTGGTTGTACTGATCCATTTAGTTTTCACAGCAACAATACTCAGGTGAGTTGCCATTACCTTCCCCAGGGATCGCATTTAGTCTGACCTCTCTGTCATAACCTTCCCGTCTTGGGTGGCCCTTCACGGTTAGCTCATGGCATCATTGAGGTGTTCAAGCTCCAGCACCACGATAAGGTAACGATCCTTTGCTGAAGTCTGGATTGAGACTTAGTCTTAATTTATAATACACTGTTACTAAACTAAGTATTTTACTAAACAGCCTAAGCCTGTATTCTAAACACAGAATGGCCTCCAATAAAAAAATGTGCTTCTGTTGATATAATTAGCATCAGCATATATGAACAAATCTGAACCCAGTTGTTGTATTCTGCAGTGTTTTCAGATAATGATTCTGGCAATTAAAAAAAATGTATTTTTCTTTAATATACAGAAATAAAAGCAATAAAAAAGGAAGTGAAAAAAGGAACGAAGAAAATATGTTGATGTGTACAAACCATCTCACTTTTAAACACAGCATTAAACTTGATGAAATCTTGATGATACTTTGAAATATAATGAATAAATGGCAGTTATTAATCAGAACGCATATAAACATTCCATAATTTTATACTTCTTGAATAATGAAGCTGACAGCCAGGCTTTTTCAAAATTCTTTGAAATGACCAATAAGCAGTTTAAAAATCTGTTGGATAAATTATTCTCATTTTAAGCTCAAAGGAAACATACTTAATAATCTTCAAGAACCTTAGCAATTGTTTTCTTCAAATGGCGTATCCAAACTCTATTCCAACGTTCATGTAAGTAATTGTCTACTTTTAAAATATTCTATAAATAAAATGATAATGCAGATTTGGAATTATGCAAAGCATATTTAAGTGCAAATTGCTATTCAAGAATTAGATACTCCTAATATAGCTTAGCTGAATTATGAAATCAAAAGATATTTTAATAGAATATACATCCATGGCTCTTGTAATAACTCAGATGACTTAAAAAGTTATCAATTAGTTGCTCTAAAGCAATCATTTCCCTTATATATATATATTATATATATATATATATATATATATATATATATATATATATATATATATATCTTGTTCATTCTTCCTTTTTTTCCATTTTTTAAAATGTATTTTAAAATGTATTTTAAAAAATCTCTTGAAAGGAGATAGTCAACAAACATGATAAAGATGCATCACAAACAACCCATGGTGCTAGAATAGCAGCGCTTTTAGCACCAGCTCTTGTTCGATGTTGTTGTTGCCATTGTTTCCTCTTTCTGAGCCCTTATTCTGTCTACTCCATTTCAATATTTGTCTTATTGTATGACCTGCACTTTAAACCACCTGGTGCTATGGGCAGGAATCCTGGAACTTTGAATCTGACATAGCAGATTAAAGAGTTCTTCAATTCAAGGCTTCTCTGAAGCATTTAATATCCTCAAACTGTGAATTCTATGAACAGATTAGAAGTGCTATTCTGGCAATTGGATAGTACAACAAATTTAATTATTTTAGAGTAGATAAAGTAATTACAGAAATGGATGTTTGGAAGACAAATGTTATACTCATGTACGTAGCTTCCAGTGAGGTATGGAAACAGGAAATTGTTGGTAACCTGGCACAAAAGAAGAAATAATGAAATTCCAGGACAACTACTTAGGCTAAAGCTACATTTGAAATGTTCAGCAGAATAGAGAACTACAAAGGATGCTTAGGAGTTCACCATTTCTTTCCCAGAAATAGTGTTTCATATATGTTTAGCCATATGAATGTATATGCATATATAATTTCTAAGGAGATCTTTCTCACATTCTCTCTCATTCTATAACTTTGGAAGATATACTGTATGCATAGGCTTTCATATGACATTGCTTGAGGTATAAGCATTAGTTCCCCAAGAAAGGCATGAAAAAGAGAGAGCAGATATATATGAATGTACACGTGTGCATATGTATGTATGTAATGGTATGTGAGAAAGACCTTGAGAAACGGGTGAAGAGGCTGCCTAGGGAACAGTCAGATAAGAGAAGGCAAAGCCCAAAGCTGCATAATGGGTGGAGAAAGAGGATCAGAAGCTGACTATATCTCAGCTGACTATAACTTCTCAGGCTGTAAAGGAGACGGAAGGAGATTTGTACTTTCAGACTTGCAAGATTCTTTTAATGTAGCCTTACAATAAAGTAGAATTAGCTCATCTGGTCGTATTTCCTGTCTGGTCTAGCTGGGAAGGCTGAAAATATATGTATGTATGTATGTATGTATGTATGTATGTATGTATGCATGTAAGTATGTAAGTGAATAGATAGATAGATAGATAGATAGATAGATAGATAGAGAAATAGATGTGTGTGTAAACAAGTATCTGTATATTATCTCTATCATCTACCTACCTACCTACCTATCATATATCACAAAACTTAGACTAGCGCTCTGAAGATTGCATAAATCCCCCTGATATGAGACAAGAATTACAAAGAGACCATTGGCTAGTGATACATGTCCTCCCTTTTTAATGTGGTTGCTTGAAGTCAATACCAGCTTAAAGGCACATAATAAGTCAATAAATCAATCATCAGATGAAAAAAAAAACAATAAAAATCCCTCTTGCCAGTTTTTAAAGTTTTCACGGAAAGCCTATCATCTACAGACTATAATGAGTAATGGGCAGACATCTTAATTTTAACAACTTCAGACTACTTAATATACATGTCAATTCTTCCTCACTTTCAGCTACTGTATACTGTTTAATAGTTCAGTAGACCACAAAGTAATAAGCATATTATATTATTCCATGTTTTCAGCTGGCAAAACCTATTCTCCTCTGCCTGACTCATTTGGCTGGGAAAAATGATTCTATCTTTACCTTGAAGTGTCCCCAGTTGATATGGGGTACCTTTGACGATTACCTTGTACAGGAAAAAAAAAATGATCAAAACATTCTTCACAAATGCTTTCTCAACAGGGCACAATGACAACAACAAAGTAGGAGTAAATGAGGTAACAAACCTGTGTGTGTGTGTGAGTCTGTGTGTTTATGTACATACACACTTAAATTTATTAAAGAAGAGCTCTGGCTGCTTTAACCTATCTGCCTTCTCTTGTACAGGTAGGAAAAAAAAGGCCATGAATTCTTCAGTAGAAGGCATTCTAGTTCATTTATGAGGGAAAGTGTTTTATACGTGCTAGCAATTCAGTCAGCCATTAGTAAGTATATTATGGAATGAAGTCACTATCTGGGACTAGGGCAGCATAGACCTGAAGGCTGAAACATTAAGCTAATTAGCACTGTGAATTCTTGAAGGAGTACTCATTATCATTTTTCAGTGTGCAACAGAGCATTGAATTAAACCACATTTGCATTATTTTCTTATTTCTTTCACCTTAAGTCAGTATATTTCCTCTTATAAAATGGAGAACTGTGGCATGGTTTGGTACACATACAATTAGATAACTCTGATAGGAATTATTTATAGGCTTGTGCTTGGAAGTGAAGTAGAAAAAAATGCTGATTCATGTCCTATCAGTATATAGCACCTACCACCATGTACATAGGAAGAGATATAGTCAGCTCTTCCCATTAGGATTTTTTTTCCCTCAAATCTACCACATTAGGAAGGACATTGACAATATGGATATTTGCAGAAAAGGACAACTAAGATAATTTACAAGGAAAGCCATAAGTGGAACATTGAGTATTTTAATTTGGAGAAGAAAAGATAGAAGGGAGACATATATCTATAAGCCTGTCAGAATATGGAGCAGCCTTGTACAAAGGTTTTCCAGGAAGCAGGACTATTAGCAATGGGTTTAGATTACAAGGAAGTTGATTTTGGATGGACATCATGAGAATGGAGCCTCAGAATACTGTGGACTTTCCTTTACTGGAGATATTTAAACAGAGGCAGGATTGTAATCTGTTGGAGATGGTGCAATAGTAGATGCACTGGGCAGGGATCTAGAAAAGATAGTCTTCAAGGTTCCTTCCAACCCCTACATTCTATGAGTTACAGTAAATGATAAAGCATATTACAGTTTGTTGTATGATTATACCATTAATTACAGAGACAAAAAATGTAACCCAAGGTATGCATTCTTACATTTAGTAGCTATAAATATCATTGTGTGTTAAAAACTGGAATTACTTTCCAGCTTTTCTGTATTTGAATGCACCTCTAATTCATGCCTATAATTCTTACAATCTTAATATATAAATTTATTTGGTTATATCATCTTCATAAATAAAAATACATTCATAGTTTTCATCAATTGACTCAACTTTCATCTTGGATCATGGTAAATTTCAGTTAAAACTGTCTTGAGCTTTTTATTTATGATATGTAATACCCAACCAGCAAATATTTTTTTTGAAAAAGGTGATTGTTTCAGAAACAATATGTGGTATAGTGCAAAATAAATCAGCCCTAGATAAACAACAGGGAAGAAACAATGCCCTAATCAAGGAATCACTAAGGAAGAACCCAGGCCCCAGCCAAGACTGGCAGGGCAAGCTACTATATATAAATAACCAGCATACTCCACTCCTCCATGCACAGATGATGTTATCAAGCTGGTAATGAAATTACTGCAGGAAAACAGCAAAGCAGAGAACATCAGGAACCCAATAGCACAAAAAATCAGTGTACAAAAAAACCCAAAACAAATCAAATTATCTGGGCAAATGGGCACTCCTAAAGTAATTCTAGATCTGCAGGCCAACACTGACATTTAGAGTTGACAGCTCCTGCTATCTAATATTTCAGATTCCTTATGTATATAGAATTCTGTTTGTCATTATTTATTTTGTACTTACAATATTTTCACTTCCAAGGACATGAAGAGATTTTGGTATTTGTATCTCAGGTGGAAGACTAATTTGGCTAGTGTTTGGAAAGGAGCACTATGTGCTAAATTTCACCCAAAGAAGCAAAATGTTCAGTTCTCTACATGCAGAGGAATTATACACATATTGGCATTGTAGGCATAGCTCTCAAATGGCTTTTACAATGTTCTCAGATCATCTTGAATATGTTTACTCCATCAGCTGATACATGGTGACATAAGAAATAGTATGATGTCCCATTGTTATCTACCCTGGCTTGAAGAATTGTCTATTTAGTAGCCATAACGAAATGCAAGGCACATCCTTGAAAGACTGTCATGCTCTAGCCAGACTAGAACAAATTGATTGAAAGTAAGCAGGTTTTGGCTAAAAATAAAGTTTCACAATGATATGAATTATTTGGTATGACAGGTGTTGTGATTTTCTTTGTTCAAAATGTTTAAGCAAAAGTTGAACAGTCATCTGTTAGGGATGCTATAGCAGCATCTTCTGCTGAAGTATCTGCTTTGAGCAGACAGATCAACTGGTATAATCAAGGTTTATGCTTCCACAGTCACATGATTGTGATCTGGGTGCTTGGCAATCTGTTCACACTTACGACCATTTGCCAAGCACCCCACAGTCAAGTGATTGTCATTTGCAACCTTCCCTGCCAGCTTCCCCAGAAAGTCAATGGGGAAGCTGGCAGGGAAGTTTGGAAGTCTCTTGGATAAATGTCCCCCACCAATGCACCATCCCCCAACCCCTCTGTGCTTGTGCCATGTCAACCACTAAAACTCCTCATGCACCCACCCCATGCCTCGGTCGTACCCCTGTGCAGTCTCTCTGTGCTTCCCTCATAACCTTGCACACCCCCTTGCACCCCCTCACACCCTCCCCCATTGGCAGCAGCCACTTACTGCCTGCAGGCCTGGAACTTTCAACTTCCTGCCAGCTTCCCTACTGACTTTGGTTGTCGGAAGTTGGAGGGAATTTGCCTCACCTAATGATCATGGAATTGAGTTAACGATGGCAACTGAGACTGCAGGGATTGCCGTTGCTAAGTGATGCTGTCATGCTTTATGATTGTATTGCTTAATGACAGAAATTCTGGTCCCTATTGCTGTCGTAGGTCAAGGACTACTTATAACAAGAAAATCATAAGATAGATATATATATATATATATATATATATATATATATATATATATATATATATAAACACTCTGCTTTTTCCTGTATTACTATATTGAGGTAGCAGGGGATTCTGCAGTTATCTTGGGGACAATTTATTGATTTAAGATAAAGCTTTAGCCTCCTGTTAGGATAGCTCTGTTAAATTTCCCTCTCATTAAATTTAATCATATTTTCTTTTCCTTTGGCCTTAAGTATTCTTCGTAGCCCAGCGGCCCAGTTGAAGAATGTTTGTTCCAACTGGAGAGAGAGATTTCGTTCCAATATAATTATTCTGAGAGAATTAAAAAAAAGTTAGACTGTAAATTGCAGTTTCAATTCACAGTCAGTTTCCAAAAAGGCACATTGCAAAACGCCTTCTATTTTGGATGAAAATAATTTTAGGAAGGAAAAAAATCCCTCCTTTGAAATATCCTTTGAACTCGACATTTTTTTTCCCCTTCAGTTTAACTCTTGACAGTGTCTCTTACCTAAGTCCCAAACATGACAGAAAATTATTCAAAATGTTCCAACTGTTCCAACTTGGCCTGAATTAATGGCACAGAATGCTCACAGTATAGAGTCCATAAGTGATTAATTTTTCTTTATTTATTTCTGCAGTGCATATATTGCTTATTTTTTTAAAAAAAAAGCTTTGAGCAGTTTAGAATATTATTAAATTAAAAGACAGATATTAAATGATTATTTAAAAGCTATACATAAATATATTGTATTGACTCTCTAAGGCTTGACTCCTGGGGACCACATACAAAATCCTTAACAAAGATATGGAAGTAATGCCATAGAGGGACTTAAAAAGAAAAAAAAGAAAAAAATATATACGGTTAATAGTTTATGTCCATCGATGCACCAGCTGGTCCTCCCTAGATTTTTTGAGATCAGCCAAAACCAGCAGGGTGGCATATCCAGTTGAAGTCTTTGTGGATGGATTGAGTCCTTCACAGCCTCTATACTGAACTTTACAATTGTGATCTAACAAAATCAAATGATTTTGAGCAGAGGATATAGCATAACTGTTTTTAAAAATAATTGGACCGAAAGTAATGTTTAATAGCATGTAGCTACTGTATTGTTACTGATATCTGAGAATACAGAGCTGTTTAGCAGAAGAGGGCACTGTTTCAACATTGTTACTATTTTTTTTACCTCAATAATTTTATTGAAGATTTAATAAAATTAGTACAAATGAGTACAAACTAAACTAGAAGAAAAAAAAAAAGTTCAGAAGGTGCAGAAAAAATAAAGAGAAAAGAAAAAGAAAAAAAGAAAAAGGCAATAAAGACAATAATAAAGAAATGGCTTCTAACTTTCATCACACTGCGTACAAGCTAATATACTAATTTTTCACTCTTTTTTAAAGTTACAAATAATAATAATAATAATAGAAACTCTTTTTCCCATCACCTAACTTTTATCTATACACAATCCATAAATCATTATCTTTTCAATGCTAGTTTAACAAAAAGTTGAACTAGTTCAACAAAAAGGAGTTACCAGAAATATCAAGCAAATAGTTTATCCCTGGTCAAATAGTCCAACTTTATATTCCTTCTTTTTGCTCTGCACAATCTTGACCTTTAAATCATTCCTGGCATCCATCACTCTTTGGCATTTAAAAGGATTCTTCAAAGCTTTCACCAGCCTACTTTTTAAATCCCATAAAGAGGCATCATCCAGGATTTCTTGTCACAGCTTTTCCATGCTCAGATCCTTTTCTTTAGTTGCCTTTTGTATTCCCAGTTTGGTAATCTCAATTTTGTTGTCTTCCATGCGTTCAAACTCTGTAGTGTCTATGTCAGGTAAAAGTTTTTAAAAGTTTTCTCGTCATCTTCTAAAAGTTTATCCACTGAAATCTGTATCCTGAGATATCACTTATTAATATTTCAGTCCATGTTTCAAAAAACTCTTTAAGATAAGAACAAGTTATAGCCAGCTTAGCCATTTTAAGTCTTTTCTGCCTGTTCCTTTAGTTCCCTCTAGTGTCCATTTGCTACCTTCATCAAGCCTCAATTCTTAATATGGATTTAGTTCCTTTACAGTCATTCCCCACATGTATATTAATTATATACTTGTTTTTTTTTTTCAAATCTTACAGCAAAAATAACCAATATTCCAAATTTCTCTGGCCTCCCAAGCCATTTAAAACTTTCTTAAATTAAAATCCTCCCCCCTTTTTTTTCTTTTTGTCAATTGTATATTATTTTAAATTCTTAAGTCTCTGTTTAAAATTTCTTAAATCTGAAGAAGGTAAAACTCATCAGGTCTCTAATATCCATAAAGTGGCTAAATTGAACATTCTGAATGTGATTAGGAAGTGAGCTTGGCTGGCTTATGAAAGGCTTTGCCACTGCTGAGAGCAAAGATGTTGTCTCCTGTGGCTCCTGATGCTCAAACCCATGGGAGACCATTATTTTATGGCTCCCTCATGAGAAGCTAGTGGATATGACAGTATTCCAGCTGAGCTATTTAAAATCCTAAAACATGATGCTGTTAAAGTGCTGCACCCAATATACTAACAAATTTGGAAAACTCAACAGTGGCCACAGGACTGCAAAAGGTCAGTTTATGTTCCAATTCCAAAGAAGGGTGATTCCAAATAAGGGCAATGACAAAAAATGTTCAAACTACTGCACAATTGTGCTCATTTCACATGCTAGCAAGGTTATGCTGAAGCTAGACTTCAGCAATATATGAACCAAGAACTACCAGAAGTACAAGCTAGGTTTCGAAGAGGCAGAGGAACTAGAGATCAAATTGCCAACATTCACTGGATCATGGAGAAAGCAAGTGAGTTCCAGAAAAACATCTGCTTCTGCTTCATTGACTACACTAAAGCCTTTGATTGTGTGGATCACAACAAACGGTGGCAAATTCTTAAAGAGATGGGACTACCGGACCACCTTACCTGTCTCCTGAGAAGCCTGCACGCGGATCAGGAAGCAAGAGTTAGAACCAGACATGGAACAACTGATTGGTTCAGAATTGGGAAAGGAGTACAACAAGGCTGTATTTTGTCACCCTGATTATTTAACTTATATGCAGAGTACATCATGAGAAATGCCGGGCTGGATGAATCACAAGCCAGAATTAAGATTGCCAGGAGAAATACCAACAACCTCAGATATGCAGACGATACCACCCTAATGGCAGAAAGTGAAGAGGAACTAAAGAGCCTCTTGATAAGGGTGAAAAAGGAGAGTACAAAAGCTGGCTTGAAACTCAACATTAAAAAAAAATAATAATATTGTGGCATCTGGCCCCATCACTTCCCGGCATATAGAAGGGGAAGAAATGGAAGCAATGACAGATTTTATTTTCTTCAGCCATGAAAGTAAAAGATGCTTGCTCCTTGGGAGGAAAGCTATGGCAAACCTAGACAGCATATTAAAAAGCAGAGACATCGCCTTGCCCACAAAAGTCTGTATACTCAAAGCTATGGTTCTCCCAGTAGTAATGTATGGCTGTGAGAGTTGGACCATAAGGAAGGCTGAGCACCGAAGAATTGATGCTTTCAAACTGTGGTGCTGGAGAAGAATCTTAAGAGTCCCTTGGACTGCAAGGAGGTCAAATCAGTCAATCCTAGAGGAAATCAACCCTGACTGCTCACTGGAAGGACAGATACTGAAGCTGAAGCTCAAATACTTTGGCTACCTAATGTGAAGAGAGGACTCACTGGAAAAGACCCTGATGCTAGGAAAGACTAAAGGCAAAAGGAGAAGGGGACGGCAGAGGATGAGATGGTTAGATAGCATCACCGATGCAATGAACATGAATCTGAGCGAACTTCAGGAGACAGTGGAGGACAGGAAGGCCTGGCGTGCTATGTTCCATGGGGTCACGAAGAGTCGAACATGACTTAACGACTGAACAACAATATGAGGAGCACTCTTGGGCGATCTCCTGGTCTCTCCTTCTCTGGTCTACTTGCTGGTCTTTTGTTCTTCACAGTGGTTGTCATCTCTGCTCATTCACAGAGACATTTCCAGTCAGCCATGACTCACACTGGAAGCCCTGTTTCAACATTGTTGCTAGAGAAAACCTCATTATCTTCTTTTTTTTTAAATGCAGCAGTCTGTAGTGATCTAATACATACAGGACAATAAATAATCTCTTACACTTCAGTGTAATATACTATTTAGTTAAAAAGTAATCCTTACTGGTTAACCATTATCAACTTCAGGAGATAGCCTACAAACCTAAATCTATATCATATTGTTCAGATGTTTATGTTATGAATAGAAAACCCTTTAATAATACAAGATTGAGATGATTTATAATTCAATTTTATTAACCTATGTTACATTCAGGCATTTAAAATCTGATACTCTTTGAATGAATAGTGAATAAAATGCATTTCTTAAGATCTGGACTTAAGTAAAAAAAACAGCCACTGCCAGACAAAATCAACAGTAATCAACAATAATCAAAATACATAGCACACACCAAGGCATGATAAATAACACATGATCCTAGCAACCAGCCTTAGAGAGTAGATCATTACACCTCACCCCAGGTCCTGTAAGAGCCAAGGTTTTAATGGCTTTTTGTGGCTTTATGATTGCCAAACAGGGTCAGAACTATATGGACCTCAGGGTCCAACTACTGTTCCAGAAAGCAGGTACAGGTACTGATAAGGAGTATATCCTGGATGACAATGCTTTACTGCTTGGACTAAGAATGCAGTGATGTAACTGCTCCTAAATTCTCCTAATAGTTAATTAGGTCAATTTAAAACTTAGCTGGCCATCTTTCACACCTAGCAATACCTGGTATCTTAAGATCTTTTTGTCCCTTTGGATGTCTGTGCAAGGTAGACAGAATCCATGCTGCATTGTTTTCCTTATATTTGTTTGTTTATGCCTTTGAGTCAGTGTTGACTCCTTGGATTGGTCTCTGCAGTTTTCATTCATACATACATACATACATACATACATACTGTACAGTACATACATACATATACATACTGTATACATACATATCGACCACTATATTCCTTATTGGTGGTCTTGAGTCCCCATGGAATCTGCATTAGATAATTAAAAACTTATTTGCTGAATAATTTACATTGTTTCTTCATTAGTCTTTAGTCAGTTACTAGCTCAGACCTCTAAGATGCTTTTCAATTGCACTATGAGTTAGCATCTCTTTATTTTATAAGGCTTGGTCTTACAAAGATAGTAAAACAAGAAAAAATCACAATTATTGAATATATTTTTTTTCTCTTGATAGACACTTAACAATGTTTCCCAAATGTTATGTTCAAGATCTATGTGACTCTCGACATTTCCTCAAATTCCTACAGGAGACTACATGCAAGACCACTTCAAAACTACAGTTGATCCAGAACGCAGCTGTGTAAGTAGTTATGGGCACTGTTCATTTCACTCTAGTAGCTCATACAGTTACATTTTATGATACACACACTGACATTCAAGAGAGGCATCACTCACTATTGCTGGCAGTGAGATAATTCATCTTGGAATGGTAGAACAATTAGGACAGAAATAAATGGTTATATGCCATCCACCTTGTTATGCTTGTTATGCTAGGAATAAAGGGAAATTGACACAGCAAGAAGGCCCTTGTGTGGTATATTTTGTATCAACAATCCTGAGAACTCATGACATAGAAGAACTGAACAGATATGGGTTAGCTTTTGAATGATACACTCTATAATCCTTCAAGTTCCTGACTTAATTCACGTCAGGATTTTGGATATAATACCTATTTAATAGCAAAGAATACAATGTGCATTAAAGTGATACTGTATAGTATGTAACATCAAGTATTAACAACTTGCAATATCATGGATAAGTTTTTTTTAACAGTATATGAACTACTGTGTAAGAATTGACTGAGATCCTGAGTTTTCTCCTAATATTCCTTGAGATGAGTTTTATTCTCAGCTCTTGCCAGTATAAGAAAGATAATGGCTTTTGTTTAATTTCCTTCTGCTTAGTCTCTTGTGTTTCTTGACATCTAATCAGATAGATAATTGGGGTAAGGGTTGAACAAATTTGCAGGAAAAGAAAAAAAGTATCTTCTCCTTTTTATAAGTAGGATCCTTCAATATCCATGAATCATAATCATATCCATAAATGGAAAACAATTTCCATGCATAGTATGAAACCCTAGTTAAGCTTTAATCCACTAAATTATAATGAAGCAACATATTTCTAAGTATAAACAAAATATTTTCTGCCTTTTATTTTCAGAAGAGCATTGTTGGCCCAGTTAATTATAAGTTTTTAATTATAAAAAAACTTATAATGTTAGGCCCAAGCCTAACATTTATATTGCTAGTGAACAAATAAATGGCCAAGAATTTGGAGTAATTCTTGTACTATGTAAACCTTCAGATCCATTCAATTTCTCTAAGTGATCTGATGAATGAAGTTTATTCTATAATGGTGGAATACTTTAAGACTGACATTAAATTATATATCTTTCTATAAAATGAGACATTCTGGGTATAATCCCTCAGCAATATATGGAAGTCTTTTTTGAATACCATTTGGTTTTGGTGAGAGATTACCACAGGTTTTTGTTCAATTCTAGTACTTCATCTATGACTGTAGACACAATTTGTCTAACATTTTGAAAGCATCATTTTCATTTATAAAGCATTCATCTAATACGAGTCCAACAGTTGATTCAGTGGTGGCTATGTTGGTTTAAGATTCTTATAATAGTGTCAACTTTATTTTTGGAAATTTTTATCCTTACCCCGATGATAAAGAATATATTTTAATTTGTGGTTTAGAAGGCAGATATTTAAAATATTTCCTATCTTTTTTTTAAAATCACCCTTCTTTATAAATGCTCACAGTTGATCTCTTTTCTGTGTACTATGAAATGCTTTCCCCAAGAACTAATATTTATATATCAATTTAAAAGTTCAGAATAGCTGGCAATGCTTGTCAAAAGCAAAAAAAAAAAAAAAAGTTATTTCAGTCTGTGATACTTGGCAGAATATATTTTAAAAATCCAAATAAAATGTAACACAATGTGAATATGAATAAAAACAATTATATAACCCAATATTCATATAGATGATCTATAAGATACATAATTTCACACATCTAGAATTGGGAAGTGTTTTGAAACTGATTCCTTTTTCACAGTATTTCTTTTACAACTATTATTGCTATGATTTACTTCTAGTTGCTTAGTGGTCTGATGCTTAGGGAAAACCTTAGCAAGATAAACTAAGATTAAGAGCTACTTACTGATAGCACAGGTCAGGGTTCCTCAACCTTGGCAACTCTAAGCTGTGTGGACTTCAACTCCCAGAATTCCCCAGCCAGCTTTTCCGGCAGTTGAAGTCCACACAGCTTAGAGTTGCCAAGGCTGAGGAACCCTGGCATAGTTCATAATTCAGTGACAGATCATTCTCAGGGTGCAGTGGTGATCAAGAAGATTCAGTCTGAGGGTTCCGTTACATGGATGGGGATATACAACAAAGATTCATGAAATATGTTGAGATATTTTGTTTAGTATTCTATATACAAACAATACTGAACAAAACTGAAGAATAGAAATTCATTTACAAAGCAGGAATATCTCTCCCAGTTGCTACCTAATTACTTTACCAAAGGAGGCATGATCCTGCCAGTTAACTTCAATCATACATTATTATTTCTGTGCTCCAGCAGTGGTTATCTCCACTCTCTTGACTCTGGAGAAGCCACAGATTCCAGCAGTTTATCACTTCCAGCTGTTCCTCTTAAGTGGTCACCTTCACCTCTTTCTCTATAGTTAGTTGGGATGCCACTGTTTCCTTCAGGTCATAATCCTGAAAATGTACAGTACCAATTCAGACTTAATACTTTGGCTTATAAATGCTAAATAATGAATAATGTATGCAGAATTAAATTGGATGAAAGGAGCAGCAGGTAGACTAATTTCTTTCTTCGCAAACAGCAAGCCTTCTCTTGTCCTCTCCCTCACTGGAACCTCTAGGTCAGACTAGGTTTTTTTTTTAATTATTATTATTATTAGATTAGTTTCAATGGTAGTTTCTAGCTCTTCATGTGGATTTTTTTAAGGACTAAAAACTAATCACCAGGAGTACATTAACTGGTGATCTGAAGCATTATGCAAAATTCCCTGAAACATTTAATTACTGTTGCCAAAACTATATTGGTTTATTTCTAAAATTTCTTCAATGTTACTTCTGAAAAGAAACCTCAAGATTTGCTTTGAATTCTATCTTTGGCAAGCTCAAATGACAATATGAACACTCATATGTACATATATTCAAAGAGGGAACACATTTCAGTAAATAATTACACTTTATAAATATTAGCCTGACTTTTCAGCCACTCCTATTCAGTTGGTGGAGGCATTATGTACATCATGAAACATTTTCTTATTGGTATTTGACTCCCAGCCCTGCTGAGGTCCTTTTTATTTACCACTCACCCCTAGTTTGGGTAACTTGGGTAACCGCCCAGAGTCCCCCGATGGGAGGGGGACAAATTAGATAAATAAATAAATAAATAGACTTTACAGATGCAGCTGCAGATATTTTTTTGACAGCTACTCCACAATCTTAAAGAGACTCAAGTTTTCCAGAACCAGATGCTGCTTCCCATTTGGGCTTATGCCTTCCCCAGAATTTGGCAATTAGAGGTCTACAAACAAAACAAATTAGTTACCAGGTTGATATATTTTTCTCATCATCAAGCCATTTATTTTTCAGATTTTTGTTTTACTCCATCATCTCCAACTTATATGAATGCTCAATTTATGTATGCTAATTGGTAGCCATTGCTTTCTTATCTTATGCACATGGAACATTGTCGGATGAATGGCCAAATGTTCCAATTGCTCCTTCACCGATTATCTAAATTCTGCATCTTATTTATACAAGAAACTTGGGTGATACTGATGCATTTATTCTCATGATTCTAAGGTGGTCCCAAGTGAAAGGGGAGGTAAAGCTAAAGCAGGTTTGGCAATTATACAAACATGCAGAGACTTACAGGTGAAAATTATCCATCTCCCGTTCTTTGTCCTCTGGAAGACAGCAGTTTTATTCCAATTTAATCAGATTCAAATCTTTGTAATTAATATATATTTAACCCCACTCCAGTGTCAAAAGCATATAATATAGCTTTGGAATGAAGTGACAGACTCTATTGAGAGATACATGGACTTTCATTGCCAAGATTACATTATAGTCAGGAGTGATTTTGATGCACAATTGGGTCCTGACAACCCAACACTATATGCCCCCTTCTAAGACTATCCTGTGGAGACCAGTGAGGGCTATTCTGTCCCCACATGCTTGGCTAAAGTCACCACCTGTAATTCTGTTCATATTAGTCAGTCAACTTGACTTACAAATTCTGAATTATACGTTCCTCTCTTGGCTTGTTTCTGTGATCTAGTTAAGAATGCTATTCAAATGTCAATTGAACCACAGGCAGACAGTAGCCATCTTCCACTAATTTTAGCATTAAACTGTGAATTAGTCTACCATCCAAATGAATGCTTCTCCTTTGGAGATTGTTGCAGCCTCTGTCTATAATAGATGAAACTGAGTGAAAGTTTTTCTGGTATACAATTTGCTACATTCTCCTCAATTATTGAGATTTCAAGCAGAGATTGTAGATACAGGGTTGAATAAATTGGTCATTAACCATTATATGTCCCTTGTCCAAACTCTACACGAACAGATTAGCTGTGCTTGGGCTAAACATACCACTCACATTAACATCAAATCCAAAGGCTGGCTTGACTGGGATTATGTTACAACCCAGCACGAGTTGCTGGCACTTTCCCCTTTACATTACAAATATGCTCTTCAAGTGCCCCTTGCTAAATCGGTGGGAATGAAGAAACAGTATAAGGCCCATTCGAGATTTTAAAAAAGAGCTGCTTTAAACGAACATGATGGCAGTTTTAGCAGCCAGGGACAAAAACACCACTGTCTTCTAGCAAATTATAGCAGGCTGTCAGGGAAATGATTTGCCCCTACAATCAATAAAGTTCCCATGAAGGCACGGGAAATATATTTTAAAGCCTTTTGCAACTCCTATGAACAGGAACCGGAAAATCTGAAAACTGAAATAAATCAAGGAACTGTTCCCAACCTAAATGAGAAATGTTTTGGAGTCCTTGAAGTTAGGCAAAACCTAACCAAAGAATGGTAGTTGCTCCATTCTCCTTGAAGTTCTGAAGGAAGAATCATCTGGTACGTTCCTGTTTTGGCATCCCATTTTTCTTATGCAGGTCACATGAGTAATGTTTCTCAGGACTAGGCAATTGCCATTATTGTGCCAATATTTAAAAAGGGTACGGGGGGTTGTTTCTAACCAAATATCACCTTTTGCTAGGTACAATTAGTAGTCTTTTTGCCTGTCCTTTGGATAGCAGATTACAAGTAGGGATAGGGAAAAGATTGAAACTGGGCAACAAGCAGCCTGTTTTTGTCCAATTGTTCTACATTAGATTATAGTCCTATTGAAAAAATATATGTGCAAGAACAGGCCTGCACTTTATGTAGCCTTTATGGATCTTAACACTATAAAGTCTTTCATGGTCTTGGGCTTTGCTATTTGAATGAGTGCCTGTCTCCAAAAGTTTCTGTCTATATGGTAAGATTAGGCAGTGGGGATAATCCAAGTCCCCACTGTCCCCTTATTTAATATTTATTTAAACTCTCTATCAGGTAGATATTCTGATTTCAGTTTCCACCTTCTCTTCACAAGATTGGGGGTCTAAATATCCCAGTTTTCATTTATTTATTTATTTATTTATATTTCAAATTTCCATCACCACCCATCTCCCCCGAAAAGGGGACTCTGGGTGGTTTACAATCAGAATTAAAACACACAAATTACAATATAAATAACTCTATAAAAATAAAATAAATATAAAATATAAAATCCAGCAGCGCAGATCTTGTTTGTTGGGGAGAGATCTATAATAGCCACCCCCAAGATGAACTAGTGCCCCTCCCACCCCAAGCAAGGCGGCAGAACCAGGTTTTCAGGTTCTTCCTGAAGTCCAGGAGTGAATGGGCCTGTCTCACCTCCGTGGGCAGAAAGTTCCAGAGGGCAGGTGCCACTGCAGAGAAGGCCCACTTCCTGGACCCCGCCAGATGAAATTCTTTTACAGACGGGGTCCGTAGCATGCTCTCTCTGCATGACCGGGTGGGGCAGGTTGATGTTAGAGGGATGAGACGGTCCCTCAGGTAACCTGGCCCCATGCCATGTAGGGCTTTAAAGGTGATAACCAACACCTTGAATTGTACCCGGAAGCAAACTGGTACACAGTGCGGCTCACGCAGCAGTGGTATCACATGTGCCGATCTTGGGTTACCAATAACTGCTCATGCAGCCACATTCTGGACAGTTGATGCTTCCGGATACTCTTCAAGGGTAGCCCCATTGCATTGCAATAGTCTATGTGGGAGATGACCAGGGCATGAGTGACTGTTCGGATGGCCTCTCGATCCAGGAAAGGGTGTAACTGGTGTACAACATGAAGTTGCGCAAAGGCCCTTCTGGCCACGACTGCCACCTGCTCATCGAGCAGGAATCATGAGTCCAGGAGGACCCTCAACCAGGTCTGAATGGGGCAGTGCAACCCCATCCAGCACTAAAGATGATAACTTCCTGGATACAGAGGAACCATCAACCCACAGCCACTCCATCCTACCAGGGTTCAGTTGAAGCCTGTTGTTCCCCATCCAGACCCCAACAGCCCCCAGGCACCTGGAGAGGGCAGCTACTGCATCACTTACCTCACCCGGGATGGAGATATATAACTGAGTATCATTGGCATATTGATGATACCTCATCCTGTGGTGATGGATGATCTCACTGAGTGGTTTCATGTAGATGTTAAATAGGAGAGGGGAGAGAACCAAACCCTGCGGCACCCCGCAATGGAGGGGTCGAGGGGCATATCTCTCCTTTCCTATTACCACTTATTGGGACCAGCCCTGGAGGAAGAAGGTGAACCAGCACAAGACTACGCCACCCACCCCCAACTCCCTGAGCCAACCCAAAAGGATACCATGGTCAATGGTATCGAAAGCCACTGAGAGGTCAAAAAGAGCCAGTATGGATGCACTCCCTCCATCCCGCTCTCGCCAGAGATCATCCATAAGTTCAACCAATGCAGTCTCTGCCCCATATCCTTGCCTGAAACCTGACTACAAGGGGTCCAGATAATCCATTTCCTCCAGAATCTTCTGGAGCTGCAATGCAACCACTTTCTCAACCACCTTTCCCAAAAAGGGAAGGTGGGAGACAGGGTGAAAATTGCCCAGTATAGTAGGGTCCAAGGATGGCTTCTTGAAGAGGGGGTGTACCAGAGCCTCCTTGAAGGCAGCCAGAAACTCCCCCTCCCTCAAGGATGTATTAACCATTGCCTGGACCCAACCACAAGTCACCTCCTGGGCCAATTTTATCAGCCAGGAGGGGCAAGGGGCAAGATGGCATGTGGTTGCATTTGCAGTCCGGAGGATCCTGTCCACCTCAAACTGTTCCCAGATAACAGGGTAAGTACATCCCCTTGGCATTTCCCCAGACTGTGCCTCATGCTTAGAGTCCAACTTAGAATGAATCTGAGCAATTTTATCCTGCAGATGCTCAGAAAACTCCTCCGCACAGCCCTGTAAGTAGATCGCCAAATTCCCCTTACCCAAGAGGGATTGAGTAATCATAAACAGGTCCGCCAGGTGGCATTCTGCAGATGCAATAAGGGTGGAGAAATATTTATTAATTAAATTATTTATTAATTAAATTTATATCAACACCCATCTCCCCCAATGGGGGACTCTGGGTGGTTTACAATAAATAGCATTAAAACATAGCCAGATAAAAATTACATTACAATATACATAAAACACCATACGTATTGGTGTTTCACTGCTCTTACCACCACAAGGTAGGCCTTAATAGCAGCTCTAGCTTGTGTTTGGTCAGATTCGGTCCTTGTCTTCCTCCAGCGGTGCTCTAGACATCTCTTAATCCTCTTCAAAACCCGCAGCTCCTCCATAAACCACAGAGAGTGCCAGGTCAGATGAGACAAGAGAGGTTGCACAGGCGCGATCCTGTCCAAGGCCCCCGCCGCCTCCCTATTCCAGGCCGTGGCTAGGGCATCCAATGAACTGTGCAGCAGATCACTGGGTATAACCCCCAGCTCCCTCTGAAACCCTACCGGGTCCATCAGTTGCTGGGGACAGATGAATCAAATGGGTCCTGCCTCCCTGCAGATTGGGGCAGCACCAGAAAATCTCAAGGCCACCAGGGAGTGATCTGACCATGACAATGGGGACAGATCTTACTCTCCCCTCAGATCACATTGCCACTGCTTCGACAAGAAAACCAAGTCTGGGGTGAGGCCACTGTATCGAATTGGGTCCCGAATAATCTAGGACAGGCCCATGGCCATCATGGTGTCCATGAACTCCTGAGTCACCTCCAAGGCATGCCCCAGGGATGGCAGACTGCGGTACTCCACCGCCAGCCCTGAGACCGCCTCCAGCAGCTCATGCAGGGAGATTGCCATGCAGCAGGGAGGCTGGTACAGCAACAATACTCCCAACTGTTCTTGGGCACCCAACTTGAAGAACAGGGTCTCACAACCCACCACCTGTGGAGCAGTGCCCCTGAAGGCCACTAGAGACCCTCAGATCACAACTGCTACCCCTCCTTCCCTGCTCCAGCACCACAGCTGATGCCATACCTGAAACCCGGCTGGGCACATTTCTGAAAGGGCTACCCCCACTTCTGGTCCCAGCCAGGTGTCAGTGATACATGCCAGGTTGGTCCCCTCCTCTGTGATTAAATCACATATGAGGGGGGGCTTGTTGTTAACTGACCTGGTGTTAAGCAGCAGCAGTCGGAAGCTCAAGGATCTGCCACCCAGGGCCTGGGTCTGAACGCAGAGGGCCAGAACACACCACCAGTAACAAACACCAGAGGCATCTTCCCTGAAGATGATCCACCCTCTGGTTCCTGCCATAGCATCCCCAGCCTGTTACCACCTCAATAGAGTGACCTGCCCTACAGCCCCCAGAGTTTCCAAGCCCAGTTGCCTCCATTCCTGGACCTCTGGAAACCCTGGATTGAAACAAGTGGCCCCTCCCCCGTGCACCCAATCTCCCATACACAACCAGCCTCAAGTGATGGCAGGCCCTCCCAGCACACCAGCTCTCGGTCTCAGCACGTTTGGGCCTAGCCACCACCAATATACATATGCATACACTCACTGCGCCCCCCAACCTCTCTCACTGATCACGGGGGCATCCCACACACTCCTACCCTCCCCTCTCTCTCACTTAGGGGGGATACTCTTACACAAATGAAAAAAAAAGGGCTCCCCACATGTCTCTCACCCAACGGGGAGCACCCCACTCACAGAAAGGGGATCCTAATATACTGTATCAATAATGCAGCTGTGCTTTCATTAACACCTGTAGCACTTAGAGAAACTCTCAAAACTTTTACCCATTACTACTGAGACCACCTTATGGTAAGCAAAGACTAGAAAACCAAACTGGTGGTTTTTGCCAGAAAGACCAAAAGAGTCACTGGGAGTCAGGAGGTATCTAAATTTAAATAAATAAATAAATAAATAAATAAATAAATAAATAAATAAATAAATAAATAAATAAATAAATAAATTTGAATGGACTATCAAGGGGAAGAAAATTGAGTAGGTTAAAAGTTTCAAATATTTGGGGTTGGTACTCCAGGCTACAGTAGCTCAGAAGATGTAGGTTGATCATGATGTTTCACGAAACCCAAAGGAGTACAGCAGCCATCATGAAGTTTATCCAAACAAAAGGTATATAAAAGGTACCAAAAAAACAACAACAAAAAACTGCATACAAGAGCTCTGAAATCTTTTATTGCAAAACCTGTGACCCAAATACTTTAGGTTGCCCAACTAGGACCATTTTTCCTTTATAAATCACTTGAGATCATACAAATCAAGTTTTTGTAAACACTCTTCCAAGTGTTTAATGTGCATCTAACAAAACTTAGAATCTAAGCAGAATGTAACAAAAAGTTGAGATTTCGTTAATACTTATCTCTGGCTTAATATATTTTTTTTTCAATCAGGGCTGATTCTATCAGTCCTGGAGACCAATTTGGGGAAAATATATACCTTATGCTGCTTGAGCAACTTCTTTTAGAATACACTCAGACAAATAGAATAATCAGAGAATTTGTATCTTGTATTGTATTTTATAATTATCCTAATTATTGACCTTCAGAAGGAAGTTACTCACATTCCAGATCACATTAGAGCTTACATAACTTACTCCTCATGGGAAATAAGAAGATACTTAACTACCTCGGTCTCTCCTGCCCAACAAACAGCTTTTTTCAGAGCTGGACTTGATGTTCCTTTATTTGAGACTTACTAAAGTGTCCATGTGTGAAAGAACTTGTCCTTGTAGCCCAGGTACCAGAGAGACTATCACATATGCACTTTTAAAGTGTCCCTAATGCCAGGGCAATTGACAAACTTTTATTCTTCCTTCATCAACACATTTTACATATCAAAACGAAAGTTTTATTGATCATTTTTTTCTGTCAGATAAAAAAAACATTTATAATATTTAATACTGCCAGGTTTTGCACTACAGCAATTAAAATTCATAAATGGATAATTACAGAGAGAGGGCATGAACAAACACATTGAAGATCCTTTTCTTTCAATCACTATCACAATTACAGATAAACACTCTTTCAGGCTGAAATCAGCCATTTCAGACTTCTTATAACTTATATCTTTTTATTAACCATACACATCTTATTAATCATATGGAAATGCATTTTTTTTTCATAAAAGTTGTTGGGTGGTTATTAGATTATATATATTTAACATATTAATATTTTATTAGGCCTTTAATTTTTGAACATTAAAGTAAGTTTAACTTTTATCAATATTTTATTACATCTTTTTTCTGTTCACTCTAAATATTTTTATTATTTTAAGGATTGCATTTATAACTTTTATTTCACTTATGCATCTATTTATTCTTATTTTCTTGGTTCTTCATTTTTATTTTCTTTTATAATTTATGCTATTAAGTTATATGAATCACTGGTCAATAACTGTAATACATTTGATTGAATGACTGACTGATAGTTAAATGTTTGCCTACTAATATAGATTAATAGGACTCATTGGATGGTTAAGGATTAGGCTTCCGTATGGGAGTTGCCATTAGATGGTAGCAAAGAAATAGAGAAAAATTCTAACTCTTTGTGTACATCTAGCCATGATCTGGATTTTTGCAACATCAAATATAGTAGCTGTAGTCAAACATCAAATGATATTGAACACTTACAAATAGGTTGCTTGTTGCCTTTACAATATAATTTTTAATTATAGTGCAAAGACTTTAGCGTAAGTATATATTTCTTATACCCCAAAATATTTGAAGAATATCTGTATGTTTAGAAAAATAGCAAAAATATTTAAACTTCTTCAAGAATAAATAACAATGTTGTTGAGGGCACTATATCATCCATTTTGATTAACATTACAATCTACTAATCCCTAAAATGAAAATGATGAAAAGATTATTGAGGCAGAAGTAAAGTTCCTTTTTTGAATTCCTTTAGAATAAGGTGAGCTGCCAGTATGAAATTGCTTTTCATTAACAATGAATCTACATAATTCAGAAATACTGCTTTTTGCTTAATACATTTGAAATAATACAGATCTTCCATAGCAAATGTCAGCTTTTCTCTTATATATTTCTTGTTATTATCAAGAGACTCTGTCTATTATAAACTTTAAAGAACTTTCACAACTGGGAAAATATATGAAAATTTCCTTTTTAATCTGAAATACTTGTTTAGGAAGTAGGACTGAAATTGGGCTTCAGGTCCTTTGCAATCTGCATTCAAACTTTTTATTTCATCACAGTCTTCAGATAGTATACACACACACACACACAGACAGACACACCTATTAATACACATTAAAAATAGCAACAATTTTAAAACTGACTTCAGGGAATATGCGAGACAAAGGCTAGGCATTTGTAAGTTGAGTAAAAAGTGAAAGTCCTGAGCAAAAATAGAGTTGCATTTCTTTGGAGGATATTTATGTTTAAATGGTATTTAGGTATAATCTACCACCCCTTACAAATCTGCCTGTAGTTTCCTGGATTGTTGTTAGAATTGATTTATTAAAAATGCCTGTGATCTAGTGTGGTTATTCAATTATCTTGGATTGCTATGTTTGTTGAAATCTTGTAGAATCAGTAGAACTAATTCTTCCAGAAGTTTCAACTAAGCAAGCAGCAGAAAAATGTACTTCAGACTGAAGTGTCTTTTGTTTGCTCAGTAATACAGACACAACAATGCAATTAAGTGGTACTGCTAAAAAAAAAAAAGACTCTCAAGCCTTTTCTTATCTTGGGGGTGGGAGTGGGGACAAAGGGCATTAAAAGGAAGAAGCAGGAGCAGGAACAGATTAACACTGAACACAGTTTGTAAAATAAGACAAAGGTGGAAAGAGACAGCAGGATGACTAGTTTTATTGGGGAAGATTAATAGGTTTGATAGTGCCACAGACGACTGGACATTATATACAAACTTAAACATTTTTTAAGGCAAATAGATGGGCTAGTCTGTGAGCTTCTGAAATAACAGATGCAGAAAAGACTGTTAACGTTGATTTTATATTTAAAAGAAAATTCGAAATTGCTACAGTATCTCCATGGATACTACTGTTACAGATACCTCTGAGCTGCAGTTAGTAGCAAACAAACAGGGAGTAACAGGTCAAAATGATCTGTATTACCTTTGCAGCAACATAATGGCATTGATGTGCTGTTTATCAGATTTGTGGGTATCACAATATTGGGAGCTCTGGCCAACACCAGGATGACACAACAAGATTTTAATCTAATCTGCATAGGTTGGAAAACTGGGCTGAGAGGAGCAAGGGAGAAATGTAGGATGTTACACTCAGAGAGGAAAAAAATATAGGACACATATACAATATGGGAGATTCATGGTTTCAAGCACTACATTGGAGAAGGACTTGGGTGTGATCATTTTCAGTTAGCTGAACATGAGCCAGCAGTGTATGTATGAAGAAACTTTGTAACCCTATTGGGCTGAAGGAACTTTCAACTTCACCACAATTCTATGATTCGGAGAGGTGTATAGGATTGAAACTACACATATGTGCTCATTGAAGCTATCATATTTTCATATATTTTGTTGTACATAAGAGAACATGCTTTGTTTTATCTAGAACAATAATTCTTGAAGGAAAATCTTCAAGTACAAAAAGGATGATTTTTAACCGTTATTTACTATACATATCAGAACAGCAAATTATGCAAGAATAATTGTTACACTTGTGAAGGTTTTAATCTGAATTTATTCTCAATCTTGTTTTCTTATTTGGCCTTTTATTACAAAGTGACAAAAAATTCAATTTCTAATGCCAGATCATGTAATATGTTTAGATTATGACTATAAATGGAGATTCCTATGAAATAGGGCAAATAGTATTGAATATGGTAGCTAAAGTATGGATTGAAATAGGTTATTATAACTATTATGCAACTATTACATCATCTCATAAATTTTAACAAATATTGCTATCCCTGTTTCAAGTTTATTTCAAGATTATTATAAGAAAGCTTAACATGTCTTGTTATAATTGCTGGATACTCTGGAATGCTAAAATAAATGCACATATGATTCTAGTTAATGTCATAATATCTATTTTACCTTCTTATTCTTAACTTGATCTCAAGTCCTTCATCAAGAAATTTATATGCCCATGGAATCTTAGTAATCATGTTGTGTAAATCTTAGGAAAAAAAATGGAAATGTATGGAGAAGAGACAAATGTTCTAGACTACAAGCAGAAATCTGCTTGTAAGATATTGAGTTTATCTCCATACTTTTTTCCAGTTTAATGTCCAAAAGAGTTGGTGACTATCTTTTTTAAACTGTTACTGAACTTCACCTTAAGGATATATATTTTAGCCTCCAATATTCCATTACTGAGCTCTAATAGCTTTGTAAGACATGGATTATTAAAACCCATTTCACTTTAGAATAGAAACTATTTTATAAGAATTTTATTAAGTTTAAAGCAAAGATAAAAGCTACAGAAAAACAAAAAACTACAAAGAAAAAAATAAAAAAGTGTAGAAACACAAATATTTTTTTTCAAAATTACAAAAAGATGTGACTTCCGACTTTTAACAGCAAGGATATACAATAATTTTCCCCTTACTCTATATTAAACCAAAATCACATTATTTCTATCAATCATTCTATTGGCACATTATAAAAATCACTAAATACAGTTGCTCCCTCCTCTTATTTTAAAAAAAAGAAAAAAATATATAGACCTCATAATCAACTTCCCCCAAAAGATAACATTTATTTAATTATTTCCTTCCTACTATTATTCTATACATTCCTGTCTGCTATAATAAAAATCAAACTAATAACATATAAATTGTCTGTCACTGTACTTGATAATACAACAATTTTAATAATCTTAATCATATTAAACCCAAAACCAGACATTTATTATTTTTTCTTATTATACCTTAATAATCTTAATCCAAATCATTAAAGATAAATGAAATCAGCCAAACCCTAAAAGCAATCCAGATAAATATTCTTAAACCCTTATCCCACTTTAAAATAAACCAGAGCATTTACATATCTGCACAATACGCACAGAGCCTTTTTCTTAAAAAAAAAATGAAAATAGAACAGCCCAATTGCCCCTGTCACAAACTCCAACTTCTCTTCAGAAAACCTCCCATGCACAATAACCCCCTTTTTTTCCATGGCATTCCATCAGAAGCTCAATTTCACTTATGGCTTGCAACTTGATCTCTCCCTTTAATTTCAACTTGACTATCTGATCTTCATCCAGCATTTCAACAGAAGCCGCAATCTCACTCTTAGAAGAGACCTTTCTGTCATTGTTAAATTCTTCAGTTTCATCCAAGACATCCTCAACCAGATGACACATTTTAGACCTCATATTTCCTACAATGTCCTGAATGCCTTGCATAAAAAGTAGGTAGGAATCAGAAAGAATCTCTTTAAAATCTTGGTGGAAGTCAGATAAAGTCTGTTTAAAATCCTCCATGTTCCATGCAGTAGATTATGGCACTCCCTAGGAGCTTAACCAGTGAAAGTCAAAGATATGAAAGAATTTCACAATGTGTTTACACAAATGAAAGTGAGATATGCAGACAGTTTCCCAGGGAAAGTAGAAGCAGAAAACTGAAAGTTCAAAACAGCCGATTCAATGTGTAGGAGAATGCTAATATCTTCAAATTTAATACAAAAATAATAACAGGGAGACAATTATTTACTCTAAATCTTCCTTAATATTTAGAGGAAAAACAAAGCCCAAAACATAAAAAGATTTTTTTTTAAAAAAATGATCCCAAGAATAACAATAAGCACCAACAGAACCCACTTCTCCTTGCTGTAGAAAGCCTCTCATAGGGTACATGTACTTAAAAGAAATATAAATTGGTTGATTTAGAAATGTAGTGTCCCATTAATGCTACAGTGTGGCTTGGAAATGGTGATGTCCCAGCCTCCCAGCTCCTCTTACCAGTCGAGCGCAAATGCTGTTTTTGATCTTTTTGCTGCAAGCAGCTGTCTGGAGGACAGATGGGGTGATACCAGGTGTTTTCCTTTTTCCAGAAAAAAAACACTCCCAGGAAAAACCTGCCTGAGCCTGAAAAAACTGCTGCATTGTCAGTTCTGCCCACTGAGCACATGGGCACAGCTGTTCAGTCCACCATGTCCCCACCAGAACTCCAGAATAGAAACTACTTTTGTTACCTTGGTAGGTGAGTTTTTTTATGTTCTTCTAGATCACTCAGCACTATCATACAAATAACTGGTCTGTACTTCTGGAATTATTTGGCTTGGATATGCTTTGAAGACATTCTTTACCATGGCTCAAATTCCAAATCAGTGTCTGTTATTAATAATAAATTGAAGAAGGGTAGAGAAATAGAAACTTAGTTCAGATAGCTCAGAGCTGGTCCTTGTTAGACAATGAAAGATCAGATAAAAGTGATCAGATCTGTTCTGTATGTAGTTTTTTTCCCCTTGGAGACCTAGGTATACAGGTAGATGCCCAGATTTTATCAGTGATAAGGAATGAATATGCACATAAAAAATTAATGTACCAAGTGTGCCCATTCTTGGAGATGATGATCTTGTCAGAGATTGCTGGAAATGCTTTTGGCACGAGAGATCAGAAAAATCACACACCAGGCATTCCTATAAAAATAAATTTATTTACAGAAAGCACAAAAACTTATTTTCAAGCTGTGCATTCAGACACTCTGAGAGGACTGGGAAGAGCTGTGCTGGAAAGCTATGAAAGTGAAACTAAAAAAGCCCAGGCAAGCTGCCCTCCCCCAGACAATTAACAGCTATTAACACCCAAACTAAGGACAATTAAGTTTGACCTCTTCACCCTGCTGATACTTAAGGAAGTACTCAATTACCATGGTAACATTAATTTCTGTAGCAGAAAACAATATACCAACAGATCTGTCCATGGTGATATGCATCTTAATAAAACCAGTTTCAATTATTTGGTTATTTTAATTTTAATTAAATAATAACATTAAAATTTAATTTTAATTAGTTTTAATTTATTTGCTTCTAATTTTAATTATAACTCTTTATAAAATATATATATTATTATTGTTATCCACATTTTTTATGAGCAGAAAGGCATGGTATAACTTTAACAAATAAGGTAAATATTTTTCCCAATACAATAATATACAGTATTTTTTCTATTAGTATAGAAATATATACTTCAAATCATCTTTCTGCAATGCTGAGCCCTCCAGAAGTGTTGGGACAACAGATGTCCCATAATGTCTGGCATACACCAGATTGGAAGAACATGCTTTATGCTTTTTTGATTGGTATACTAACAACTGAGAATGTTCTACTTTACTTATATATTGAGATCTGATTGATTACAGAATATAGATTAATTATAGTGTATTATGCAGTTGCTTGCATTGCAAAACAGTATGAATCCTAACTGTACCTGGCAACTGTAATTTTATTTAAGTTATAAATTACCTGCTAATTTAAAGACTGTTATATAGACTTGTAGAGAAAAATGTATCACTTGATTTATTGCTGAGAAATAAATAAACTGCAGGAGAAAATCAGTCATCTTGCATGGAATCTCAAAGAATCAATAGCATGCTATCCGAGAGTTTTCTGCTTTGTTTTTGTTTTTACTTTTTTCATAATTTAATATTGCCACATTGTTGTTGTTCTTATTTTTGTTCATAGTATGTCATCCTCCATGATGGGTGAAACAAAATTCCTCCATAACATATTGAAATAGATGGTAAATTTGTAGCAGATGGGTTAGTAGGTATTGCTTTTGGATGTGTGAAAAGCAGATAACTGGATTTTATCGGGATTTTATAATTACTTTATGTTTAACCTATATACACTTTAATTTGCTCATAGAATGAGATTGACAAACATTTTTTTAAAATTATTATGCAATTAGGTAAGTTTCACAGAGGTAAATCTTTGAATTAGTCATTTTAGAGCTTCTCTGCTTTAATATCTTCAGTAAAACAGTATCTACAAAGAAGTATTTGAGGTATATTTATTTTACTTGTCCCCATGCATGCATACTGATTCTCATTGCCTATCAGTAGAGTTTTCTGGGCTGAAGGATTGATTGATTACTTAATTTGTGCTAGATTTAAGATTCTGATTAACAGTTATAGGGTAATCTTAGCATTTTACATCTGATAAACCATCAACAGATGAAAAAGAAACCAAAGGAATACATGTATAAGGATAACTCAAGGAATGTGATGAAGGAGGACCCAATATCCAAGGCACTTAGACCTACTATTTATTTATTTGTTATAGTTATATCTTACCTTTCCTCTAGGCCTCAAGATGAAATATATAGTATTCCCTACCATATACTACTTTATTTCTCTCATGCTTGCTTCAATATATTTCTTTCTTCTCTGCGGATGTGCTGTCACTCATCCTTGCTCAACAAAATGCCTCATTTTTGATTTGCTCAGGAATAGTATAAACATCACTCTGAAGGCTGAATTATTAGCAACTGCCTAGGTAATGTGGGACATAGATGCTTCTCAGTCTGTTGATGATATAAAAGAACACTTTGAGATTGAACAGTAGAGAATGACTCCAAGAGATGAAAGCAATATAGCTGCAGTCTTAGGGACAGTGTGGCAACTTCTTTAGGTCACAGCAAGTGGGACCTTGACCTTTTTCTGATATCTGGTTTGCTTTCTTCTGTTTATATACTTATCTTTTATTTTCTCTCCTCATTTTCTTCTTTTCTTTTGTGTTCTCATTTATTTTATTCTTTAAATGTTTTAAAATAAAATTATTTTCTCTTGATCCATTAGATGGTATCATGGTCATCATGCTCATGATCATCATATCTGTTCTCAATTTAAAAATTGAATTAAGGAAAAAAGTTCTGTAAAATCAGTGAATGTTTATCTCTCTCTTTTCTGCAATAAATTTTCCCATTCCATTCTTTTTGTTTTCTCATTTCAATATGGATTTTAACCAAATATTCGAAATGCAAATTCCTGATTGCTTATATTTATTTATTTATTTATATTTCAAATTTCCATCACCGCCCATCTCCTCCAAAGGGGGACTCTAATAAATGTTATCAGATATGATCTAATGTTAAAAACCATTGCATTTGAACTTGTAAATACTGTGAAATTTACTGTGAAATGTAATACACTAGCAGCTTTGTGAGATCTGAACATTTTCTAGTGTGAATTTGTCCAAATATGTGGCTGGAGGAAAAAAAAAAGCAACAACTTGCCTCTTTGAATGGGGAAGAAGAAGTGATAACCTTCCCAGGTCTGAAGAATTTTAAAACAACATTGTCTAAAAACAGAAACTATTGGAGAGTTCAGTTTACTTGTCCTATAGGGGGAAGAGGTAGCTTTTGAGTTCATGACCACCAAAAAATCCATGGGCTTTTCTAAGTAACTATTTATTTATTTATTAAATTTCTTTGCTGCCTATCTCACATATGATGACTCTGGGAGGCTTACAAATAGTAAAAATAGCAAATCAATATAACAGTTCAATATAAATGACTAAAAATACAAATACATAAACAAAATATACAATATACAATATACAATTCCAGATGGGAAGATCTTAACCTTGGCACCCTCACAGGGCCAACCATCACCATGAATGGCTGTCCCCCTTCCCACCCCAGGCAGGTTGCATAGCCATGTTTTTAATACCTTCCAAAGGGCCAGGAGAGTGGGGGCCTGTCTTACCCCTGGGGGTAGCTTGTTCCAAAGGGCAGGTGCTATGGCAGAGAAGGTCCTCTTCCTGGACCCTGGCAATTCCTCACGGACAGGGTCTGTAATATGCCCTTTCTGCCTGACTGGGTGGGACAGGTCAATTTAACAGGGGTTAGGTGGTTCTTCATGTAACCTGGACCCGTGCCATGTAGGGCTTTAAAGGTCATAACCAATACCTTGAATTGGACCTGGAAGCAAACCAGCACCCAAAGCAGCTCACACCGCAATGGTGTTATATGTGACCTTCTAGGGGCTACTAAGGTTGCTTGCAATGCTGCATTTTGCACCAACTGTAACTTCTGGATACTCTTCAAGGATAGCCCCATGTAGAGCACATTGCAGTAGTCTATGCAGAAATGACCAGGGCATGAGTGACCATTCAGAGGAACTCCTGGACTATAGCATTGAATACATCCTTGAGTGAGATATACTTGCCTCCCACCTTAAAAAAGGCAGTGATGTGTGTCCTCAAAAGGTCATCTACCAATCTAGCTATTTGGGACAACTATCATCCAGTCCCTAATGTTCCTTTTTTAGGGAAGGTTTTTGAGAAAATAATGGGGATGTAGTTACAGAGATTGTGGGATGCGGTGGCACTGCAGATTAAACCGCTGAGCTGCTGAGCTTGCCAATCGGAAGATTGGCGGTTCAAATCCACGTGACGGGCTGAGCTCCCGTTGCTAGTCCCAGCTCCTGCCAACCTAGCAGTTTGAAAACATGCAAATGTGAGTAGATTAATAGGTACCGCTTCGGCGGGCAGATAACGGCATTCCGTGTAGTCATTCCGGCCACATGACCACGGAAGTGTCTACGGACAAACGCCGGCTCTTCGGCTTTGAAACGGAGATGAGCACTGCCCCCTAGAGTCGGACACGACTGGACTTAATTTCAAGGGAAACCTTTACCTTTACTAGTTACAGAGATTACTGGATGAAATTTATTATCTGATTCTTATCACTCAGAATTCAGGCCTGGTTACTGGAAACCGCATTGGTTGCTTTGTAGATTAGATTTGTTGGGCCCGGGATTGAGAAGTATGACCTTTGTGGTCATGCTGGATCTCTTGGTGGCTTTGAGTACCATTGACCATAATATTCTTATGGACCAACTGTGAGTATTGGGAGTGAGGAACACTCTTTTGCAGTGGTTCTCCCCCTTCCTCAGTGGTTAATTCCATTCAGTGGGGAGGGAAAAGTCAAGCCCTCAGAAAGTCAGGGCTCATTCTTTTCTCCATTTCCTCCCTATATGTAACTACTGGGAGATGTCACTGCTGGGGTAAAGTGTCATCAATATGTGGATAATACTCAGTAATATATCTCCATCTTGGGATGGAGAGAAAATGTGTTGAAAGTTCTAATCCAGTGCCTGGAAAATGTAAGAGCTGGATAGAAAAAACAGGGTGAGGCAGAATCCTAGCAAGACTAAAATGGCTGTGGATTCAGGAGAATATTCTAGCTATGAGTGGGATTTCTTACTCAAATGGAGCTAATGCAAAATCTGGCAGAACTTGTAGAATTATGGTTCCTGCTTCAAAGGCAGTGGAGGCTATGGCTAGGAGGATTTTTACATAATTTTATTGTGACAGATAGATGTAGCCATTTCTGAATTAGAACGCTTTGTGTGTGGTGACTTTTTTTAGGCTTTTGATAAAATAAACCACAGCCTACTTCTTGGTAAGACAGAACAATTGTTGCTCTTCTCTGTACTCAATCTAGGGCCTAGATCTAGACAGTACCACTACCAGATGGATTTGCAGTTAGCTGACCAACTGCACTCAGAGTGTGATCTTCAATGGAATGACATCTACATAGAGGAAAGTATGCAGTGGGGGTACCTCAAGGTTCTGTCTGTGGTCCAGTGCTCTTCAACATCTTCATAAATGAGCTAGATGAAGGTATTGAAGGGATGCTTATCAAAGTTGCAGATGACACAAAGCTGGGAAGAATTGCTAACACTTCAGAAGATAGACTCAAGATTCAGAAGGATCATAATATACTTGAACATTAGGCCATATTCAACAAGATGTAGTTCAGCGGTGAGAAATGTAAGGTCCTGCACTTAGGCAGGAAAAACTAGATGCACAGGTACAAGACAGATAGTACCTGGCTCAACAGTAGTGCCTATGAGAGGGATCTAGGTGTCCTGGGGGACCACCACTTAAATATGAGTCATGACAAAAAAGCCAATGTAGTCCTGGGATGCATCAACAGAGATATAATATCAATATCATAGGAAGTGATAGTACTACTCTGTACCTCACCGGTGAGGCCACATTTGGAATACTGCATACAGTTCTGGACATCACAGTACAGAAAAAGATGCTGAGCCCCTAGACTGAGTGCAGAGAAAAGCAACAAAGATGATAAGGGGTCTGGCCACTAAATCCTAGAGAAGAGGAAAGACATGACAGCAGTCTTCCAATACTTGAATAGCTGCCACATGGAAGAGGACACTAATTTATTCTCCATAGCATCTAAGGGTAGGACAAGAAGCAATGGGTGGAAGTTGTCTGAGGGAGATCCAACCTGTAAACAAGGAGGAATTTCCTGACAGTAAGAACTATTAAGCAGTGGAACAACTTGCCTCCTGGAGTTGTCTGAGATGGTATGTGGACTCCTGACTTGGACAGGGGGTTGGACTAGAAGACCTCCAAGGTTGCTTCCAACCCTATGATTCTATGATTCTATAACTTACCAGTTGTCACATGGCATCTGCAATTTGCTGAACATGGGGCTGTTTGAACACCATTCAGACATTTCATATTTTTCAGTATGCAGTGGCAAGAAGCTATCTACTTGGACATATAAAGATTTATCCATGTAGCACTGCTATTAAAGTAAAGTAGCTGCCTTTTATTTTCTGGCTGCAGTTCAATATACTGGTTGTCACTTTGAAGCCTAAAAGGATCAGGGTTTGGATATCTCTATACTGCCTTGTCTGGACTGAATCTGCTCATCTGGTGAGACCTGCAAAAGAAGATGCTGAGGATCCCTCCACTAAGGGAATGTCATCTGCAACAACCCATTATTTAGCCTTCTTGCTGTTAGCCAACCTTCTGTGGCATAAATTCTCAACACTAAAATCTCCCCAACCTTCTTTGGCTTCCAAAAACCATGAAGTCATGGTTCTTCATGAAAACATTTGACTACTAGACTGATGTTATATTACATTGATTTCTGTTTTGGTTTTGTTGTTTATTTTTCACCCCATGTTATTGATTCTATAGATCAATAATCAGAAAGTAAGCCACTCTTATTTTTATACACAACCACAGAAACAGCTAAATAACACAACCTAAATAACAGCCATGCATATTTTTGATATACATATTGGCCTAGCATTCATAATTAAAAATCTTCATTTTTGTATGTATTCACCAACTCCATTTCAAAACAGCAGACCACTTTACCCGTCATGCAGATCAGTTGTACCCCTCCCTTTCTCTCAGTTTCATTGGCAAACAATATCATTCTCTCTCCATTTATTAATTCATGCTCTTTATCAATTATTTCTCTTATATATCACATTTATGTGTTCCATATCCCATTATCACCACCAGGTGAATTCCATAACACCCATCATGGAATTGGTCAGTGGAGACTTTCAGTTAACACATTTTATTAAGGCAAAGAACTTATAGACTAGTTACTGTTGTTGTTTAGTCATTAAGTTGTGTATGACTCTTTGTGACCCCACAGACCATAGCACTCCGGGCCTTCCTGTTCTCCACTGTCTTCCGGTGTTTACTCAGATTCATGTTCATTGCATCAATGATGCTATCTAACCATCTCATCCTCTGCCATTCCCTTCTCCTTTTGCCTTCAGTCTTTCCTAGCATCAGGGTCTTTTCCAGTGAGTCCTCTCTTCACATTAGGTAGCCAAAGTATTTGAGCTTCAGCTTTCAGTATCTGTCCTTCCAATGAGCAGTCAGGGTTGATTTCCTCTAGGATTGACTGATTTGACCTCCTTGCAGTCCAAGGGACTCTTAAGATTCTTCTCCAGCACCACAATTTGAAAACATCAATTCTTCGGTGCTCAGCCTTTCTTATGGCCCAACTCTCACAGCCATACATTACTACTGTGAAAACCATAGTTTTGACTATACGGACCTTTGTGGGCAAGGGGATGTCTCTGCTTTTTAATATGCTGTCTAGGTTTGCCATAGCTTTCCTCCCAAGGAGCAAGAGTCTTTTAATTTCATGGCTGCAGTCACCGTCTGTGGTGATCTTGGAGCCCAAGAAAATAAAATCTGTCACTGCTTCCATTTCTTCCCCTTCTATATGCCAGGAAGTGATGGGGCCACAATCCTTGAAATTAGTTTTTTTAATGTTGAGTTTCAAGCCAGCTTTTGCACTCTCCTCTTTCACCCTCATCAAGAGGCTCTTTAGTTCCTCTTCACTTTCTGCCATTAGGGTGGTATCGTCTGCATATCTGAGGTTGTTGATATTTCTCCTGGCAATCTTAATTCTGGCTTGTGATTCATCCAGCCCGGCATTTCTCATGATGTACTCTGCATATAAGTTAAATAATCAGGGTGACAAAATACGGCCTTGTCGTACTCCTTTCCCAATTTTGAACCAATCGGTTGTTCCATGTCCGGTTCTAACTGTTGCTTTCTGACCCACATACAGGTTTCTCAGGAGACAGGTAAGGTGGTCCAGTACTCCCATCTCTTTAAAAAATTGCCACAGTTTGTTGTGATCCACACAATCAAAGGCTTTAGTGTAGTCAATGAAGCAGAAGCAGATGTTTTTATGGAACTCTTGCTTTCTCCATGATCCAGCGAATGTTGGCAATTTGATCTCTAGTTCTTCTGCCTCTTCAAAACCCAGCTTGTACTTCTGGTAGTTCTTGGTTCATATATTGCTGAAGCCTAGCTTCAGCATAACCTTGCTAGCATGTGAAATGAGCACAATTGTGCAGTAGTTTGAACATTCTTTGGAACTGCCCTTCTTTGGAATTGGAATGTAAACTACCTTTTCCAATCCTGTGGCCACTGCTGAGTTTCCCAAATTTGTTGGCATATTGTGTTCAGCACTTTAACAGCATCATGTTTTAGGATTTTAAATAGCTCAGCTGGAATACTGTTATCTCCAGTATTTGTTCTTAGTAATTTGTTCTTAGTAATGCTTCCTAAGGCCCACTTGATTTCACTATCTAGCATGTCCGACTCAAGGTCAGTGACCACACCATCGTGGTTATCAGGGACATTAAGATCTTTCTTGTATAGTTCTTCTGTATTGCCACCTCTTCTTAATTTCTTCTGCTTCTGTTAGGTCCCTGCCTTTTTTGTCCTTTGTCATGCCCATCGTTGCACAAAACATTCCCTTGATATCTCCAATTTTCTTGAAGAGATCTGTAGTCTTCCCCATTCTCTTGTTTTCCTTGATTTCTTTGCATTGTTCATCTAAGAAGGCCTTCTTATCTCTCCTTGCTATTCTCTGGAAATCTGCATCCAAATCTGCAACAGGCATCATTCCATGCTAAGGACAGTACTGTTTTATATAGTGTGCCACAACCACAATTAAAAAACAGTTTTATCCAAGCCAGCATACTGGTACTTGCATGGAGGTATATGCAGTATACTGAGACAAACTGAAAAAGCTCATCAAAATACACTTGTCTCTTTATTTGAACATTTTCCAGGTATCTAATGAGATGGCTGGAACTGCTGCCTAGTCAATTTTAAGTCTATTTGGAACAAATTTTAAACCACATGTTTTTCTGTCTTTCCTGGTGGTCTAACATTTTCCAGTAACTAAACGCTGCAAGCCAAATCTGGTTTCCACAGAGGAAATTACTGAAGAATTGAAACAAATCAGTTTTGCTGGTTGCACCCAACAAAGTTTCAAAGTCCATCTGTGCTCCTGCCATGGTATGATTCAAATCTCATCCTTTTCAAATTCCGAAACAAAGTTGTTTAGCTGACTAATGCTCATCTTCTGATCTTTGCTTCTAGAAAAAATAATGTCAGTGCATCTGTCAAACATAACATCAGTTTTCATCTTTGTCTCATGAGCAATGAGGCAGTGTTCTAATGATCTGCATGGTTGCCAATTTCTTGATGCTCTACAGATTTCCCTCATGCTTAAAATCACTTCAAAATCATCCATCCATGCACATATGGAAAACTAAACCTGAAAAAGCTGGTGGTTTTAGCATAGCAAATTGTGTTGTGAATTAAGTCAAATGTAGATTGTCTGTTTTGGAAAAAAATTGCTACCCATTTATACCAACAAGATTGGTGTAATTTGGTATATGTTTAATTCAAAAAGAAAAGGCCATGTAATATTTTAAAAATGAATATAACCAATGATAAAAAAAAAAATTGGATCGAAGAGTCATTTTCTACTTTCTAGTTGCTAAATATTTTAGATTATTGTTTACTTATTGTCAGTATGTAATATAAGGTCAGTCTTCCTTCATCGTGTCATTCTGAGAGAATGCAATGTCCTGCTCTCCCATTATTCCTCATTTGTGCCATGTACATCATATAGGAGTTTTAATAATATAGATTTGTATTTCTGCATTACAAAATTCTTATTGAAGATTAGGAAGCTGTATAGTTGATATGCATGACAATGTACTGTATTTCACTCCCAATACATACTGTATGTATTGCACAGGAATTTGAACTACACTGGAGAATTTAAATCACTGAGTGCAATTACATGATACCATTAATACTCTGTTATACACAGGTTTTTGAAATATAACTTACAATACAAGTTTGCATGCTACTTAATTGCAAAATCCAGCAATTAAATTTTATTAGTAGCTGTTTTACAATACTGCTGATGATTCTGGATATTCCAAAGTTCCTGTTACATGTACCAATAGACCATTTCTACTAACTCAGCTATTTGAAAGTGTACAGAGCAATTTTTAAATATTTTGGATGACAACCTTATTTAGTTTACAGTATGAATGTGCTGTAGAAAGTCTAATTCATATTGTGTGAACACACAGTGAGTTATTGAAGGAAAATCTGTATAATAACCATTTAAACAGGGTGTATTTAATTCAACTGGAAAAGAAGGAAAAGGATATTTATGTTATTTCAGTTAATTATCAACTGTTTACAGATGCAATTGTGACCCCATTAAGCTTTGAAGCTCAAGGAATCTTATTTCTGAGAAAATATGCATCGTATTACGTCGTACATTCTTAGTTTCAAATATTTAAAAGTGTAATATCCTCCATGTAAGCCAAGTGTTTCTGGATTATTGTGTGTGGAAATGTGGAGAATGAATGAATGAATAAATAGATAAATAACACTTTAGTGACTTTTGTTTTTTTTAGCTAGCACAAGCATTTAGAAGCTGCAGCTGTTCCAGAGTGTGGCAGCCAGGGTGGTTTGCCATTCTTTGTTAGGCCAATATAACACTGTTGCTCCTTCAGCTCAGCTGGGTCCAGCAGGCTTCTGGGTATGATTCAAAGTACTAGTTGACACATATAAAGTCCTACAAGGCACAGGACCAGGCAATTTGTGGGACAACCTGCCTCCCATTGTCTCTGTTTGGCCCACCAGATTTAGCAGGGAGAGTGTACTTTGGGTCCTTTCAATTAATCAATAAGACCCAGGAATTGGGTCTTTTATTTTGCAGCACCTGCCCTGTGGAACAGCATCCCTTTGGGGATTCAGATGACTCTGACCCTGTTAGCCTTTTGTGAGGCACTGAAGACTCGGCTACAAGCTTTGTTGACGGATGTTGTTTTATTGTAAATTTGGAATGTGTTGTTTGTGACCTCAGACCTTTATTATTTGGGTTCTTCACCAGACGAGAAATCAACTCCACAGGAAGACTAGAACTATCCTTACTGAGATTGGCAATAATAACAAAATCTTGCAAGTCTGGTTGTGCTGTATCTCTACCCTTCCACACCTTATTCTAGTAAATCAGGGAGGCATCTGTGTGAGCTGCTTCTGAATATTATCTTGTTTCTTAAAACAACTGTAAAAATGTTACAGACCCCTTTGCCTAGGTTACAGTTCTTGTATCTTCCCTATTCTTTACAATTGAAGAACTTCAGTAGTGTGACCTACACCTTCTTGTGAAATGCAATTAACAGCAATTCCCCCATGAGAGATTTGCCAATTGTCTTTAATCAACCATTTTCATGTGAAACTCATTGATTACTGTTAAAGTTAATCCACTTTGTTCCTGATCACACAAATCAGCCCTTTTTGATTCACTATTATTACACTGTTTTGGCTCAGCAATGCACAGTACTCATGTTACTACAATCATCACTATAAACAGCCTGCACTTAGTGGTGAATTTCAGTTGGAGTGACTCCTTTGCATTCAAAAATTAAATCATGGCACATTACTTATAGCGGATTTACATTTTACAATATTATTCACTATATCAAATAACAATATAATTTTTCTCACAGGAACTTTCCACCCAATGAACTTCCCAGTGAAATAAGAGATGCCAAATAATACATTAGAGATTTTAGTGCATCAGTACTCCCATCTATTGGTAACTTATAATGTTGATGGCATTACTTTTCATTCAACCCTCAAAATATGACCAGCTTAGTTGTCTACTAGAATGTGGTAGGCATAGTATACCTTGCCTTCAGCAAAGCATCTGATAAAGGTTCTCATGAATATTTAATAAAGAAAAAGTAAAACATGGCTTGCACTATTCTATCATTAGATGGATAAGAGCTGGGTGAATATCTGAGCATATTTCAATGGCTCTGCATCAAGCTGGAAGAAAGTATCAAGTGAGGAAGCCCTGAATCTTTTCTTGGCCTTATGTTCATCAATATATTTGGTTAAAAATAGCCACTATGTTCATGATATAATTCCCCAGTCATTCTTGATCTTATCTCTTGCTTTATTTTATACACTTCTTCTATCCCATTTGTATGTGTTCAACTTACATTTAAGTTTGCCCTGAAATATAGAACTTTCACTTCCATGTCATCAAGCGGGGAGAAGCAGCCTATTATGTGCAGCCATTTTTATTTCTTTCAATAAACATTCATCCCTCTCAACAGACTATGTACTACCCAGTACTTTTCTATCAGTATTTGCATATCTTACAATTTCTCCATCAGTGCACGGGTGCTAACTGAATGTGGATTGAACACAAAAGTAAGTGATTGGTATGAAAAAAAGTGCAATAGGATGGTTTGGTCAAATAAAGAGATCAAATGTAAATTAGATTTAACTATATTTTCTTTTTTCTTTCTCATGTTTTAAATTTATTTTGCATTTTATTTCATACTTCCCTTCAGCACATAAGATCACTTATCACAAAAGGGAAAAGCAGGATGGGTATGTTTGATGATAGGGTTAATTTATGTGGATAAGAAGTCCAGGAGTGCAGGAATTCCTCCTTTCCATGTCCTTATAAAACATCCCTTGCTACTACATTAGTGTCACTTTTGATAATAAATGTGAGGGTTCAAAAAATGCAGACCACAAGTGAACAATTGTTTAAGCTAGAGAAAAGTGTCATTCACAGAAAAGGGGTCTTTGCTGAGTGAAGATTTTAAAATGGGAAATATGCTGCATGCTAAGTTTGTGATAAATCACTTATAATAATTAGGGAAATCAAGGTTTGTAATTCCTTGTTATTTCAAGATGTTTCCTCAAACAAAATGGCTTGCATTTTAGTTTAGTACAATTTTGGCATGGGAAATTCATTGTCCTAAAATATTCATAGTAATCAAATTTTGTTTCATATGACACATAAATATGCATCTACTCTTACTGAAAATGTACAGGCATCCTATGTATTTCAGATATTGCATGGAATTGAAAAGATAGAAGGACAAAATGTTCCCCTTGCAAACTTAAGGAATGAAAGGTTCTCTATAAAAAATGTGATTAAGTTGTTCAGGCTGCAGCACTACTTTACCACAGCTAGACAAACATCATAATGTGTGTACAGATTACAGGCAAATTATCCTCTCAGTGTGTGATTTCTACAAGAAGATTATTAATAGTGACTCAAGGTACATGCAAGTAAAATAATATCTGCCCATAATCACTTGTGTAGTTATAAGATAATAGATTCACTTTATGTACTGCCCTTGACATTGGAAAAATATATATATCTTTGTCCAGATACAGCAAATTGGACAAGCAGGGTTCTAATGCTAAATGTTGCAAATCTTTAAAAGAAACATTTTAAATGCCAACTTAGGTGTAGGCTAGGTATTTATAAGATATAAAATATAATTGTTTTCTTAATATTTTCAGTGTTGATTTATACTAACTGAGGACTGGCCAATCTTTATTATTTGCTTCTGGTCAGCATAGAGTAAATATTTTCAGGATGCACAAGCCAATGAAAGAAATTGTTAAGTAAGTATTAGCTTTGTCCTTACTAGAATACCTAATTTTATTTTCTGTTTTACCCTTTTGTAATTGTTTTTATTCAAATTTCTATATTGTGTGGGAAAAGTTTTTGTAAATAGTTTATAAATAAATAATTCACATATCCTTAGATAAGAGTGAACCTCACTGAAAACTTGGGCTTACTTTTGTGCATAGGATTGCACCCTTAGGCACAATCCATATAGTGAATTACTCCCCTGTGACTAAGCTGAATGTACAAATTCTGAGAAATCATTTTCCATTCCAAGGGCCTTGTGCTTGAACTAGTCTTCTTTACAATGATCTAATCACTATGACTCAGGGACAACAGTGGTACTAATTCATAGAATACACAGTTTTTATTCCAGTTTAAGATGTTTTCTGACTGGTGACTTCCAGAAGAAGAAATGATGGACCTAATACAGCTGTGCGGAAAGCAGAGCCAATGACCATGGCGAAAAAACAAGAGCTGGAGAACAGATCAGTTCTTTGGGACATCTACAGACAAGGAGAGGATGGGAGATCACCCACATGAGCTCCAAACAGTTGCTCCTCATGAGGACACCACAAGACAGTGGTCCCTGTTAAGTTTTAAGCACTGGGAGACAACTGGAATAGCCATCTTGTTCACAACTGTGGTCAGCACCTTTTAAAGGACACTAAATTTGCAAATGACCTTTTCTAATTACATACAGAAATTTCTTGTTAATTACTTTCAAGCTATTAAGACCTTTGGGTTGACAAGTCTGCAAGTGCCAGGTTTTCCTTCAATCCTCAATGAAATAAATTTTTAAAGAGATAAACAGCAAAAAGCTACATTAGGCTTTGATCCTAGAAAGTTATAAATGGATAAATTTGGAATAATATTTTGTATATAATTTTTATTAAAATTTTAAAGAAAAGAAGCTAAAAACTAATACAAACTAATATAGAGTAAAGAAGAAAGGATAAAAAGAAAGAGAAAGCAAAAAGTGCAAGAAAAGAAAAGTTAACTAGAAAGGGAAGAAAAAAGATACAAAGCAGTGTTTTCTGATATTCTTCACACAAGTTATTTTTTATTATTAATTTGTATTGCTTTTTAATTAATAACATAAAAATAAAAAACAAAACACAATAATAATAATAGTAAGATACATACACTATTTAGTATGTATACATACATACTAAAAAGTGCTATAACAAAAAAGTGAAGAAATACAACAAAGGGAAAAAAAAACAGTTATAGGTACAATTATATTTTAACTTCTCTCTCTATTACATTGTAACACTCTTCCTTCTATAATATATCCTGTCTAATCATAAAACCATAAATCACAAGTTCATTTTTCCCATTTTTATGCAAAAAGTTCGTAAGAGATTTCCAGTCACCAGTAAATGTATATAGTGTTTTTTTTCTCTCTCTCTCTCTCTAATCAAATAAGTTAGTTTATCCATCTCAGACAGATCTGTCAATTTCACCAAATTGATGGAATGTGTAACTCACCATCAGACCTCTCCTGGAAGCCATACATTTGGAATAAGATTTTGGAATTAAATATAAAGAATCCTTTATGTCCAGTCATGTCCAAAAGTCCAGTCATGTTTGGACTTTTGCAAGACAAAATCATTTTAAAAATAAGTAATTTTAAAAATTGGAACTAGAGGGAACTAAAGATTTTAGCTAAAGAAGAAAAATACACAAGCCTGATTAACAGCTAATTAACTGATTAGAACTTCTCTACTAAAACCATGAAGTCAAATCTGTAGGAAGGATCATTGGCAATGGAAAATCAAGGAAGGTAACACAAATTTCAAAATAAAATCAGTATAGTTTGACGAGCTCAGCTAGTTACTTATTACCTCTTGAGTATATATTCACCATAGAAAGGATGATTGGAGATCACTGGGGACTTGTGCTTGGATGGTCATAGGCTGCCTCCTTTTTCTTCTTTTTCTTCTTGCCTTGTTACTGATCATTTTTCATGAGCATTTGTCCCACGTTTTATAGAAAGTGAGATCCAATTGAGGCCAGCCTCTTTGAAGACTGATGGTTGCTTTGTCACGCCTAGCACAATTTGTCTATTTATGATGTCCTGGGTATTTCCTGAGTGTAGCCAGGATATCAGAAATCAGCTAGGGGCATGTCTACCTAATGACCCTTGCCAGAATCACCTGAGATAAGCTGAATTAAAAAATAAAGCTGAATTCTGCCTTTCAAACTCTCAGCACTGTTCAGTTGTCAAATGCTTTTATGGAGCTCTGTTGCACCAATTCAAAACTAGATTCTGTTAAACTAATAGAAACTATATATGAATAATTCTGTAAGGTTGTAGGATAATTTATTTAGCCAGTTGGAAGGAAATGTACATTCACAATTCTCTTTCCTTGTTAAGAAATGCTATATTCCTATTATTCTATTCATGGCAAATCACTACTTTCTCAGTGAAATAGTAAAGAAAAATAGTTCAAGCATATTTATTTTTCCCCAAAGGTCCTGAAAGAAGAAATCACCTATACTAGATAAGAGGATCTTATTGATTTAAAATATTATTGTACAGTGATCTTGATTTTCAGAAGAACTGGGGCACCTTCTAGAATGGCTGATAAAAACTCTTTGGAGAACAAAACCAAGAAAATTGGTGGCTAGGAATCAAGGTAATTATTTTTCATCTAAACTTTGCATCCTTACCCATCATCACCTGGGGTATTTACAGCACTTAGGTAAATGACATAACCTAGTAGCTGAACATTTTTTGGAATAGGTGAACAAAGGGGGCAAAAAATAGAATTACTGCATGCAGCCCAGACTTGGCTTAAAGAAGGTCACAGTCTATTATTTTCTACATATTACTTCAATTTACTGTCACTTAAGCAATTCAACTGTTACAGATTTTTCTTTATCTAATTCATGTGACAAGGACATTACAGATCACAGTGTAGACACTTCCATTTTCTGCTATGAGGTAGGCATACCTGATTAAATATACCAGCACCTTATGGCTTCCCACAAACCCATTGTAAGACTTTGCAACCTGAGAAATTACTCTCTCATTTATTCTTGAAACGTCTGGGTAAAGCCATGTAGTGAAATCACACTAAAATTCACAGGATAGATTATCCAAATTTGTATCCTAATCCAAATCAAATCAAACCTTTATTACTGCCTTTGGGCCATAAAGAACAATAATAATACATAAACCTGTAATTCTTAATATAACTTAAAACGTTTTAAAAAATGCAATAAAATTACATAAAATACATAATTATAGTAACTGAGAGTCAGTTTGGTATAGTGGTTAAGGCACCAGGCTAGAAACCAGAAGACTGTGATTTCTATTCCTGCCTTAGGCATGAAAACCGGTTGGATGACTTTGGGCCAGTCACCCTCCTTCAGCCCAACTTACCACACAGGATTGGAAAGAGTATTAGGTATATTCCCCACTTTGAGTTATTTATAAAAATAAAGGCAGGATACAAAAATCTAAAAAAAAATCTTGTAGTACAAATAGCAGTGGCAATCACCAAAATTTATGCTAAACTTCAACTGTAGGTAGGACAGATACAACAAATGATAGCACAAAATTGGGCAAACTGGAAAAAATATGTCTTGGTCCTGGTCAGATAGAAGCAGTGATAGATAGTGTGCTCTCTACCAGGGTAGTTCTTTAAGATGCGATAAATATATATTTCTTGATTCTCTATAGAGAAAGCAACAAAGAGCATATGGCTTAGGGATTCCACAGAGCCATTTCCACATGGATATAAGCACTGCTGAAAAGGGATGTTTTTATAGTGCCCTCACAGAACTTCAAAGGGTAGTACTCTGGTTTCTGTTACAGAAAGATTCTGTGAATCTTTCTCCTTTTATTGTCCTAATCCATACATTACACCTACTCTCTAATCAGGAATGTAGCAAATTCAAAGTTCAATTCAGTATTGAAAATTATCAGATACTTTTACCTTTTTCATTCAGTGTTATAAAATCAGTCAGTAAAATATAAAAGTTATTACATTTTGGACTTACTCCCATTTATGGGACCACTGGTTTAAATGGATAACATTTACATTAACCTGGAAAACAGCGAGAGAAAAAAATAGTATGTGGGTATGATGCCAAAATGACATCATTGTTCCAGGCCTCTTCTTGCCTTACAAAGCTATAAGGCCTGGAGATGGCCTGCTGAAGAAAATTTCCCCAAACTTATGCAACAGAGGAAGGCAAGGGAGTACTGTGGGAAGATTATTAACTTCATTTCTTGTTGAAACATTTACAGAGCATTCTCAGAAACAAGGAATAAAATAGTTTTTTTTTCATGAAAGCAACTGAGAAAAGGAAAAAAAGCAGTGCAGTAAATCAGTTGGATTGCTAATCTGTGTATAATTATAACTGTAAACAGTTATTAAAACATTTTACAACTAGAAATGTTATGTTTCATGTTATGGTTTTAATAAACCCCAAAATGTGAAAATACATTGATATTAATATAATTGCAACTATAACAATATTTCATTAGAATATTTAATTTCAAACATATAAACATCCAATATGAGCCAGAAAAATCAATAAGCCTTTTGTTGGCTTAAGTATATGCACACAGTCATTACAGTTATAATTATTTTTGATAGATAGTATTAAATCCTGGCTTTCTTTTTAGCATAGCAAGCTTTACTATGGGAAAACCACAAGTCATGTGTAAAAAGAACACTATTTTTCAGACAAATTGAATAGCCATTGAATTAAATTGAAAAGAATGAATAATGATATACGTATTCTCAAATTTTAACCCTTAAATCTTCTTTATGTGATTATTATGCACTTCAGAGTTCTCTTCTAAAGTTTGTAGATAATCAATTCTACTAAATGGAAATATCTGGACTTTACATGCAGAATTAGATAACATTAAGCCTGAGTACACCGTAATATTAGCTCTTATACAATATAATAGTTATACAGCCAACTAAATGTATAAGACTGTGCACCACATAGCCATGTAAAAGAAATGCATCATTAGTATCGCAGCAATGAACACTACTTCTTTTCGGCTGAACATCACTTCTATTGTTTTCTGCCTGAAAACTTATACAAACATTTGAGAAATGGGCATAAAAATCAGTATATATTCTGGGAAAAGTGAGATTAGACATAAGGATTTTAGTTGCATTTAATTAAAGCATGGAAAATATATATTACAGAAATATTCATAGAAAACTATTATTGGGTTAGTTGCACAGGAAAAGGGGCATATTGGAGTAATATACACCACATACAGTATAAAAATATATACACGATGAAATAATACATCCAAAATCTATAATTAAGGATATCTACCTACCTGCCTACCTATGTACTACTGGTAAACTGGACAGAACAGAAAATGCAGCACTGATGTCTGCTATAACAACATCACTAGAATCATATCCTAAAATCAAATATATTGTAATTGACAAATACATTTGACTCTCAGTCATGATACCTACCAGCTTGACAATATAAAATATAAAGTTACCCCTCCAGTATGTGTGAGTAGCATCCCTATTTTGGGGTGGTAAGCAGTTATATGACAAAAGTATGCATACATATTCAAGAATACTGCTAAGGCATCTGCATGTGGAGCATGCACATCTATCAATTCCCTACAAAAGGTAAGCCAACTACACAAAGGTAAATGTCCTGATTATTACAACCTGTATATCTTGTCAGGTAAATGACAACCAAGGCTGCTCTTGTTTATTAATTTTGCTTCTCTTTGAGAAAAAAACATCTCAGGGACTAACTTGAAATGTAATATAATAATCATAAAATATAATAATCATAATAAAATCAAGAAAATCACAAAATAGAAAAACCTGCAAATAGAACGACTGTGGCAAAAGAAAGCAAAGATACAACCAGTAATAATAGGCACCTTGGGTAAAATTCCAAAAGATCTGGAGCACCAGTTGAACACCAACAGCACTGGCAAAATCACTATTAGTCAATTGCAAAAGGCAGCTTTACTTGGAACAGCTTACATCTTGCAATGATACTTTTAACATCTTCCTATCCTGGGTCCTTGGAAAGGACTCAATAGGTGGACAAAAATGCCAAATCCAGTCTAAATTTCTGGCTGACTGTGTGAACAACCATAATAATAAAGATAATGTTCATTATATTTTGTGAGGTGGACAGCTATATAAATCAAATCAAATTAATCAATCAATCAATAAATAAATAAATTCTATGTAGTTGCTTTCATGGTGGTTCCCAGTCACTATATTAAAACAAACAAAAGGGCAAAATGCTTTCCCACAATAACTGCTTGCCTGCTTAGAGCCTTCACATGGGCTGCAGTATTTATTTTATTTATTTTGTCTGCAGTAAAATTTATGTGTACCTTAAAGAAAGAAGAATATGAAAACAGGCCAAATATTTCCATAAATGTATTTCAGTTTCAGTTTCTCTATTATTGCTAGAGAAGGAAATTTTTGTCAATATTGTCAAGACACTTTCTTTCTATATATATTTGACTGACAATATAATTATGTTTTCAAATATAATAACAACTATACAGTAGATGTATATATACATCTATATCCTTTCCCTACAGTCCCTAAAGCTTCTGCTATCCTAATTTGGCATAGCATATTTTTTGCAGAGGTGGGAAAAAAGGGGACTGAAGGCAGAAGGTTGTCTGTTTAGATGATATCGGCTTCTGAAAAGTGATTTAGTATAGTACTAAGTGACCTAACTTTCCAACCTGCAAAAGATAATTTATTTTATATGCCGTAATAGATTACCTGTCAGAATAAGTCAAGTCAAGTCAAGTCACCAACAACTCAAGCTTGAAGCCTAGTGGCTTACATGATTATACACATGTAAGTCATCACACAGTTTTCTAGGTATTATATCAAACTATTATTGCCTTTTTCCAGGATGTTTTCCTTCTTTCCCTCCGCTTATTAGGCTTAACCCAGTCCATTACTTAATATCAAACCAGCAGTTGCCAGCTAAATATCTCAAAGAACCCCAGAGTTCAAACCTTAAGTCTCTGGCTCAATGCAAGGAATTGGACTGGAAAGAATAAAAAGTGGTATGTATAGTTGGTACAGAAACAATCTGTACAGTGGAAGCATGTATAGTGGAAGCATGTAAGAAAAAACTTAGTTTCATTACTTTGTGAGTCCCAAGAACATGCATGTCTTGCAAAATCCATAATGGTTTCCATAAAAGTAGCACCTGAATTTTGGATGGATCTATCCATATAGCCTACAAGGGGAAAAAATAATCAGCTTCAGGAAGATCAGAGGGACAGTGTGGCTGGAGGGGAGCTAGAAGTGAACATCTTCTGCTACAGTTCCTGTCCAGAGAATATGATGAATAAGATAATCATCCTTGTTATTAGAATTTATAATACTAGTGAATACGGCTCTTTAAGCAGTGTTTGGGAATTGAAACATGGATGATGAATGTACCTAAGATTTATGTAGGTATACTAATGTAATTGTGATTTTCTTCTGATGTTTATTAATATTTTATGTATTATATATTACTTTTGTAAGCTACTTAAATTATGGAGTCCTTGGTGTTCTCTGAGCTTGGTGCTCTCATGATGTTACCTAGTTCGATAATGAAACATCTGCAAGCAAACAACCAAGCTCAGAAAGCACCAAGGACTCCACAGCTCAACCCTGAGCTACAGATATTCTCTTCTATTGGCCTCATAAATTACTTTTTGACTGAACAGGCACTCACAAGAAAGAAAGAAAGAAAGAAAGAAAGAAAGAAAGAAAGAAAGAAAGAAAGAAAGAAAGAAAGAAAGAAAGAAAGAGGGAGGGAGGGAGGGAGGGAGGGAGGGAAGGAAGGAAGGAAGGAAGGAAGGAAGGAAGGAAGGAAGGAAGGAAGGAAGGAAGGAAGGAAGGAAGGAAGGAAAGATAATAAATCTGTCTTAAAAGTGGTGTCTAATACTGTCTTGATCTAGTATTCACAATCTTTGGTCATTTGGAATGTGTAAAGAGATTATCAAAGTATGCAATCAAATGCTGCTCCTAGAAGAAATTAATTCATAAAATCCTAGAATCTCAATGTGCCTGTATTCAAAAAATCAGTTTTAGTTTGAATAACTGTCTTTGAATCATCCACTCTTTACATGAGTTAAGTTGTATGGGGCACAGAATTTCAGTTTAACATAGATGACAGCCCCATGTAGGCATCCCAATAAATTAGTAACGAATGGCCGGAGTAGTTTATTTAATTATTTATAAAGGTATTTCTAGTAATGAGAAAGAGAAAGAGGCAGACAGATGTGTGGTGGCTGTACTAGCTCACAGTGACTCATTTGTCTGTTGCAAATATTGCAGACATCATGTGCAATCTAGATAGTCTTATTGGTACTGCTGGAGGTAGACTATTGATTGTAGTGCCCATTGGTATCAATGATGTGAAGAAAATTAACTGAGCTTCCTGGAAGTCAAGTTTTGATTGTTGAAATCCAGGACCTCCAAGATGTTTTCTCTGAGATGCTACCTGTTCTATGAGAAGCCAGTTATATAGACAGAACTGAGTAATCTGAACAAGTTTCAAGATGTTAGACAGAGTTACAGTAAATAAATGCCAAGTGATGCATATTGGCACAACAAGTAATTCAAACTTCACCTATACATAATGGGATATGTGCTGCAGTGACTGATTATTAAAGAGATCTTGGAGTCATGGACTAAAGCAGTGTTTTTCAAATTTGGCAACTTTATGATGTTTGGACTTTAACTCCCAGAATTCCCCAGCCAACTATTCTACATGCTGGCTAGGGAATTCTGGGAGTTGAAGTCCACACATCTTAAAGTTGCCAAGTTTGAAAAACACTGGTCTAAAGTTTAATGATAATGTCAGCCCAGTACAGAGTAACATAAAAACATAAAGCCCATGTTAAGTATTCTTAAGAAAGGAACTTAAAATTAAACTGCCATGTAATGTCAGGACTGGGTAGTGTTTTTGCTTCAAAGACAAAAAGGTTTTGGTGTGTGGGTGGAGACACAAAAGAATCTGCCATTCCTTACAGCAGCTACACAATCCCAGGAAAAGATTCTGCTGCTTTAAGGAATGGCAGACTCCTTTGTGCCCCTTCACACAATAAAGCACCTTTTTTGCCTTTGAAGCAAAAGCCCTGCACTGCCCTAGTAATAATAATGAAGAGACACCTGGAGCTCTGTGAATAGTTCTAAGCCCTGCACCGTAATAATTGTATTATAGAACTAGAAAAAGTTCAGAAAAGGGCAACCAAAATCAATAGGGCGCTGGAGCAGTTCCCTGCTAAGAAAGATGATAGCACTTGAGGCTTTTTAGCTTGGAACAATTGAAAGAAAGAAGAGACATGATAAAGGTATATAGAATCATTACAGAGCAGCCACAAATCCCCTATGCAGAGAGATTACAGCCACTGAAGCTCTTTAGCTTGGAATGAAACTGGGAAGGGGAAACGTGATAGAATTGCACAGAATCATGCCTGGCATGGGTAATGCGCAAAGAGAGAACATTTTCTCTCCTTCTCACAATGTTATAACTGGAGTCATCCACTGAAAGGCAGGGAGGTTTAATACTGTCAGAAATCAATCTCCTCTCCCCCACATTGCATAGTTAAACTTGGAATTATCTGACAGCAATCACAGCCAATTGGTTGGCTTTTAAAGGGGGACTGTACTGTTGCATGGAGAAAGGCAATTAATACCTGGTAATAATAATAGCTTTCACTACCTTTTAAGTCATAGGTGGAACCCTTTAAGTACAGGTTATGGGAAGGAAGAGTAGAGATATTGTATGTCTCCACCGTGTAGCCATTACATTATCCCAGTGGTATTGGGCCAAGAGAGATTTGGCCAGGGTATTGGGATGGCCCTTTCAGGGGAGGGAGACCTCCAATTTGGTGGCAGTCTCAACTTCCAGCCTGTCAACTCCATCTTGGGAAGTGGGCATAAGATTGCTAGCACCATTGGCCTCAAGGTACTGAGAGTTAATGCCGGACCTGTTTGCAATAAGTCCATACTTGTCTGTGATTTAGTGTTGGTGAGGCTGAAACCTGATTTCTTGAGCTGGTCTCTGGTTAGTGATGGAGCATCTTTGTCTTTTGGTGTTGGGTGGTTTAAACTGGCTGATTTCAGGCACTTGGTAAAGCTCAGGGGTTCTATTTTTATGGTGTAACTGTTCTTTACTTAATAATATCTAATTTTCCAGGTTTTTAGTTTATACTATGGATGTCTTAACTGTATTATTTATTCTGTGTAAGCCACCAAAAGTCTTTTAGATTGCAGTGGAGAGAAATATGTTTAATATGTACATACTGTACATAAATTTATTTTGCACTTTTTTTTTCTTTTCAAATAAAACTGGATCTGCTGCTAAGAACATAGATGACCGAACGGACCTACCCTTAAGGTTTTCCTGCCACCTATTTTTATAAAGGATCTGAACAATTACTTTTATCAACCACAGTTTTATTTCCTCTTTGAAATACTGAATTATGTTTTGCACAAATGTGCCTTAACCTAGAAACTCTCAGTGCACAATTCTGAACTCTACAATATGGTAATCTTACAATACTACTTTGCATTAAAGTATTTGACAGACAACAACAACAAAATGCTTCCATTTGCAGAAGTCTTATCCTGGATTCTAGCCATTGTCTAAAACCACCCAACCAAACCAACCAGCTATAATTTGAATGTGAAGTATGTATCAAGTCATCTACACATATGTGCATTTATTAAAATTATTTTTGTTGACATGAATTTGGGAAATACGTTAGGTTGACTGCAAATCCTTTTGCTCTAAGAGTGAAGTAAATTTTATAAAATTCAAATGGACTTTGGATTTTAATGTAATTTATCTGACAATCTATCCGCTACATAGTTGCACATTTGTTCTATTTCCATGCTTTCTTTCCCTCAAGAGTTCATAACAGTTTTTACAGCTATCATGTGAGGTAATTTGACCACAAAGAAGGTCAGTTATGGAGCTTAATATGCTTACAGTGAATCTTAATCCATTAACCAGTCATTAGGGTTCCGTTTACCCTGTTACTCCTTCAGATTGTCTTTTAGAACATAATTGCTTTCCCTGCACAGCTCTGCCCCCAAAGATTCAGCACAAGATACATTTCAGCCATAATCCCACAAGGAAAAAAAAAAAAAAAAGAATAGAACTTCTTTCAGTTGAGGCCTGAATTCAAACTACCTAAGAGGCTGCAGAATGTTGTATTGTAGAAGGTCACATTTTAATTGCACCTAGGATGCCACCTTTTATTTCTCCCTTATTGCAATTCAAGGATATCACAAATTTCACTGAAATCCCTTTAACCACTTAGTTGAAATGCTCTACCACTTGGCAAGTTTTGTTCATGATCAACATAGCCCATCAAATAATTACTCCTTTTCTTTGACTGTCTCAGAATGAAGTAGTCTTGTTTTTTGGTAAACTCACATGTGTTTCTTTGTTTCTTTGTCTTTTATATCTGTCTTTACCTGTCTATTCATAGACTTACATATTTTGAAGTAAATTCTATTTTGCCTTTATTGAATGCTTATCTGGAAGGATGACATACTTCATGATTACTGGCAATCTGGATTGCCTGGTGCAAATCATTGTTAGTGTCCTGTTCAGACTATGCAACCAGGCAGAGTAATATTAAAAATACTCTTTATTAAATAACTGTTTACAATAAATAAGTCCTTGATATACAAAGACTTGGGTTCAATGAGCCCAACTGGGCCACAGCAAGGCAGTGGAACAGGACTCTAACTGGAACTGTAGGCTGGATGAGACTGGAACACAATGTGCTGATGAAGCTGAAGGGAACAGGTCTTGAACTGGAACCTTGAAGCAGGACTAGGAACTGGGAACAAGGCTGGACTTGACTATAAACTCTGGACTGGGTTGAAGACTTGAAGCAAGACTGGAGCTCAGAGCAAGGCTAGACTCAATTGAGAGCCCTGGACTAGGCTGGATCCTCTGGACTGGAGACTTGGAGCACAGCTGGAAACTATGAACAAGACTGGATTTGGCTGTAAGCCCCGGACTACACTGGATTCTCTGGACTGGACACTTGGAGAAAGGCTGGAAACTTGAAACAAGACTGGACTTGGCTGGAAGCCCCGGACTGGGCTGGATATCAGATCCAGAACAAGATAGGTGTGAAATTCCTGAACATGGCTGAGCACACAAAGCACGGTTGTACGGAACCGAAGGCACGTGGCAGCACTGGAGTTTCAAGGTATGAAGAAGCTGCCATGTGCCTTAGGTCATGGCAGTTTCAAGACTGGAAGCAAAACTGAGACTGCTGGGCTTGGCAAGCAAAGGATCCTCGATAGCAGCAGAAGCGGGATTCAAGTCCTCTTCAGAGAGGAGCAAAGCCACTGATTCCTCTTCGGCAACAGACACTGTCTCTGATGCAGGTAAGGACTCTTCCGTGGATGCTAGAGGCTTGGAGGATCGGTTGTCTCGGGCAGCCTGCTCTTTGCACAGCTGCCTTTCATCCCGATCCTTGGTGCACTTGGACCCTCCTGCAGCCAATCAGGCTGCCTTTTCCTTCATCTGCTTTTCAGCCTGTCGATGGCACATGCTGATTGGTGGATTCAAATCCTTCCCTGAATCTTAGCCAATCAGCACCTTGGATTCTTCCCATGCTGCTGATTCATCTTGGAGTTTCATTTTCCTGCAATCAGCCCAGTAAGTTTCCAATTCCTCCTCTGACTCAGAAAGAGTTTCACTTTATGAGTCAGAGGCAGGCTTACTCTGACAGTAAGCAGGGGAATTTCACCACTTTGTGCAAGCAGCCTCTAAATTCACGTACTGCTTTTTGCTCCAATATTCTCCCATTTAGTCACAGTATCTAGCCTCTTCTGTAGGCTAACATCTGTCACAAGGATATTATATTGTAACCATGCAGCCCTTGTGATTGATTCCATCCAAGAATTTGTCTGGGTACTGATGTTTGGTTTTCTTTGCCATCATTGTTCTTATGCTGTTTTAGTGTTTTTGTATTGTTCTTTGTTTTACATGTTTTTAACAACTGTAAACTGCCCAGAGTCTCTGGGAGTCAGGCAGCATATAAATTTAATAAATAATAATAATGTCTTATATCACTTTTCCTGATATAGTGCCCAGATTGCCTGGTTTGTCTCCACATAACTGGTATGTCCATGTTTTCCATATCTGTTGTTTTTAGTGGCTTGTAAGCAATTTTTTTTCTTATTTAACTTTTACTTTCACTAATATAAGCAATTTCTTTATATTAAAAAATCCCATTACATATTTCTGTCTTAGGTAAACCAGTAATGTAACAGTTTACAAGACACTTTGAGAGGTTTTTTTTTTAAAGTATACTATCAAACTTCTTCAAGAACCAATTCCTTTGTGTGGTCTTAGGCAGTATTTGTCCTTAGATTAAAAGACAAAAAGATATATTTTTCTATATTATTGAAATGTGATTCTATTATGTTTTAAAATTGGTATAAATCATAAATAAAGATTACAAAGTTAAACCAGTATTCACACAAACAAATAAGTAACATTTCTGCATCATGGTTGTACAGTATTTAACAGGTATACATGTAAGACTTCAGCAAAGGATCGTTACCTTGTCGTGGTGCTGAAGCTTGAGCACCTCAATGATGCCATGAGCTAAACCAAAAAGGGCCACCCAAGACGGGAAGGTCATGACAGAGAGGTCAGACTAAATGCGATCCCTGGGGAAGGTAATGGCAACCCAACCCCCAGTATTCTTGCCATGAAAACTAAATGGATCAGTACAACCAGAGATATGTTGGTATACCATCGGAAGATGAGACTCCCAGGTCGGAGGATGGTCAAAATGCTACTAGGGAGGAACAGAGGATGAGATCAACTAGCCCCAGATGTGATGACGCAGCTAGCTCAAAGATGAAAGGACAGCTAGCAGCCGACGGTGCTGGTGGTGAACTGCAAATCCATTGTTCTAAGGATCAACACACCATTGGAACCTGGAATGTAAGATCTATGAGCCAGGGCAAATTGGATGTGGTTATTGGTGAGATGTCAAGATTAAAGATAGACATTTTGGGCATCAGTGAACTGAAATGGACAGGATTGGGCCACTTCACATCAGATGAACACAAGATCTACTACTGTGGACAAGAGGACCATAGAAGAAATGGACTAGCCTTCATAATTAATAGTAAGGTGGCTAAAGCAGTGCTTGGATACAATCCAAAAAATGATAGAATGACCTCAATTCGAATTCAGGGCAAGCCATCTAACATCACGGTGATCCAAATATACGATCCAACCAAAGATCCTGAAAAAGCTGAAGTAGAGCAGTTCTATGAGGATCTGTAGCACCTACTGGACAACACGCCTAAACGAGATGTTATTTTCATCACAGGAGACTGGAATGCTAAGGTGGGCAGTCAGGTGATATCTGGAATTACAGGTCAGCATGGCCTGGGAGAACAAAACGAAGCAGGACATAGGCTGATAGAATTTTGCCAAGACAACTCACTCTGCTAACAAACACTCTCTTCCAACAACCTAAGAGACAGCTTTATACCTGGACTTCACCAGATGGACAACACCGAAATCACATTGACTACATCCTTTGCAGCCAAAGGTGGTGGACATCTATACAGTCGGTAAAAACAAGACCTGGAGCTGACTGTAGTTCAGATCATGAACTTCTTCTTGCGCAATTTAGGATCAGACTAAAGAGATTAGGGAAGACCCACAGATCAGCTAGATATGAGCTCACTAATATTCCTAAGGAATACGCAGTGGAGGTGAAGAATAGATTTAAGGGACTGGACTTAGTAGATAGGGTCCCGGAAGAACTATGGACAGAAGTTTGCAAAATTGTTCAGGAGGCGGCAACAAAATACATCCCAAAGAAAGAGAAAACTAAGAGGGCAAAATGGCTGTCAGCTGAGACACTAGAAGTAGCCCAAGAAAGAAGGAAAGCAAAAGGCAACAGTGATAGGGGGAGATATGCCCAGTAAAATGCAAATTTCCAGAGGTTAGCCAGAAGAGATACAGAATTATTTTTAAACAAGCCATGCGCGAAAGTGGAAGAAGACAATAGAATAGGAAGGACAAGAGACCTCTTCCAGAAAATTCGAAACATCGGAGGTAAATTCCAGGCAAAAATGGGTATGATCAAAAACAAAGATGGCAAGAACCTAACAGAAGAAGAAGAGATCAAGAAAAGGTGGCAAGAATATACGGAAGACCTGTATAGGAAGGATAACAATATCGGGGATAGCTTTGACGGTGTGGTCAGTGAGCTAGAGCCAGACATCCTGAAGAGTGAGGTTGAATGGGCCTTAAGAAGCATTGCTAATAACAAGGCAGCAGGAGATGATGGCATCCCAGCTGAACTGTTCAAAATCTTGTGAGATGATGCTGTCAAGGTAATTTATGCTATATGCCAGCAAATTTGGAAAGCACAAGAATGGCCATCAGATTGGAAAAAATCAACTTATATCCCCATACCAGAAAAGGGAAACACTAAAAGAATGTTCAAACTATCGAACAGTGGCACTCATTTCACATGCCAGTAAGGTATTGCTCAAGATCCTGCAAGGTAGACTGAAGCAATTCATGGAGTGAGAATTGCCAGATGTACAAGCTGGGTTTAGAAAAGGCAGAGGAACTAGGGACCAAATTGCTAATATCTACTGGATAATGGAAAAAGCCAGGGAGTTTCAGAAAAAACATCTATTTCTGTTTTATTGACTACTCTAAAGCCTTTGACTGTGTGGACCATAACAAATTGTGGCAAGTTCTTAGCGGTATGGGGATACCAAGTCATCTTGTCTGCCTCCTGAAGCATCTGTATAACGACCAAGTAGCAACGGTAAGAACAGACCAGGGAACAACGGACTGGTTTATGATTGGGAAATGAGTACGGCAGGGCTGTATACTCTCACCCTACCTATTCAACTTGTATGCAGAACACATCATGCGACATGCTGGGCTTGAGGAATCCAAGGTTGGAGTTAAAATTGCTGGAAGAAACATTAACAATCTCAGATATGCAGATGATACCACTTTGATGGCTGAAAGCGAAGAGGAACTGAGGAGCCTTATGATGAAGGTGAAAGAAGAAAGTGCAAAAGCTGGCTTGCAGCTAAACCTGAAAAAAACCAAGATTATGGCAACCAGCTTGCTCGATAACTGGCAAATAGAGGGAGAAAATGTAGAAGCAGTGAAAGACTTTGTATTTCTAGGTGCAAAATTACTGCAGATGGTGACTGCAGTCAGGAAATCAGAAGACACTTAATCCTTGGGAGAAGAGCAATGACAAATCTCGATAAAATAGTTAAGAGCAGAGACATCACACTGACCACAAAGGTCCGCACAGTTAAAGCAATGCTATTCCCTGTAGTAATATATGGCTGTGAGAGCTGGACCATAAGGAAGGCTGAGAGAAGGAAGATAGATGCTTTTGAACTGTGGTGTTGGAGGAAAATTCTGAGAGTGCCTTGGACTGCACGAAGATCCAACCAGTCCATCCTCCAGGAAATAAAGCCAGACTGCTCACTTGAGGGAACGATATTAAAGGCAAAACTGAAATACTTTGGCCACATAATGAGAAGACAGGACACCCTGGAGAAGATGCTGATGCTAGGGAGAGTGGAAGGCAAAAGGAAGAGGGGCTGACCAAAGGCAAGATGATATATGATATTCTAGAGGTGATGGATTCATCCCTGGGTGTCCCTGGGGTGTTGACGACCGACAGGAAGTTCTGGCGTGGGCTGGTCCATGATGTCACGAAGAGTTGGAAGCGACTAAACGAATAAACAAGAACATACATGTAAGAAAGAAATTAGATAGCTTCAACATGAGCTCTCCTTTTATAAGCCTTTTAATATGGTATTTATTTAATTGGTAATATCTCATATTTATGAGAGGATAACCTAAGAAAACACTTTCTTCTCTCCAAAACTCTATGTTCATGTATCAAACATGGCTAGCAGTATATATTTTTCATAAAATAGATTTTTAGTGGTAAAGTGATAATACCGAACATCTGGAAGAGTTGTACAGTGACTTCTTTAAAATATTCTCTGTAGCTTGTTGATTATATTCCCATGTAAGAATTGAAAAAATAATTTAAGGCTATACATATCTTATCCTTGGATTATCTCTAAGAAACCAAGATTAGTGTTAGGATAAGGACTGTACAATGCTTTCTATCAAATTCGCTGACAGTTTCTTGTTCTAAAAAAATCTTTTTTAAATTCTCATTTGCCTATGACCAAATGCTCTCTCTTGAAGATTTTATAAATTTGATTCATTATTATTTTCATCCAAATTTAATAGTGCAAGTAGTGCTTTCTCTGTCACTAAACACTAAGAATAGCTGTTTCAGATCCAGGTATGATTTTATAGCTTGCATACCTATAATCACCCAAGCAGCCTCTAAATTCACAAGTTCCTAAATTGAAGTGTTTGTTTTCTGGAATTTTAGACGTGTTTGTTTTCTGGAATTTCTGTTCTTCTTCTAGAGCTTTCACAATGTGAGACACAAAATTTTTTTTCATAGTTTTTAGTTTCATAAATTTTCAAATGATAAGAATGGGATGTTTAGTCGATCACATAAAATGCCAAAATAACTGATAGAGAATATAGAAATGATATATGTGTTCAAAACTTTGCCAAATCCATAGTCAGAATACAAACATTAACCAAGTTATTCTTATAAAACAAAACTAACTCCCTCCCCACCCCACCCCATCCCTCTCTCTCTCATGTTTCCTTAAGCAATGCTGGATGATTCCAGGAACAATTTTTCTTATGTTCCTATGAAGCGTGATCTCTGGGAAATCATCCTAGCAATGTCAGATCCACTATTTGGGGCAGTGAACAATTTGGAACTTTTAAGCACTGTAGCAAGGCAATTGCTGGGTCTATAGAAGCAAATATTTTCCCCACAGTCACTCACAATTTCAGCTCTCTGGAATTAGGACAAGAAGAGTTAATTAAGCAAAGTCTATGCCTTCCAAGAAAACAGATTTTTTTTTTTTCCTGGCTCACAAAGCATAGTGCCTTAGGGAAGATCCTTTACATAGAAATATCATTTACTGTTGTTGAAAAAAAAAACCTGTAGGTACATACCCTTGTTTTAATATATTTTAAAAGAACAGCAGAAGTAGGGTCCATTACATATCTAAAATAGGGACTCACCTTACCTATCTCTGGGACTGTGTTTTGTCTATTCCAAAAGGTTCATTATTTCATTTCATGTTGTAGAACCATTTTAAAAGGTTATTTGTGGGTTTTCCAAACTATTCAATCTTTTTTCTGTCTCAGGTCAAAGTTGCATCAAACATCTCTGAATTGGACTAATTTGTGAATTAGGCTGGAACAAAGTGTTGAGTTTTATTCAAATTCAGTACATTGTATCTGTCCAAAAGCCCTGCAATAAAAAGTTGAGAGGCTGAAGGCAATGTAGTTGGCTGGATAAGCACGACACGAACACAGATCTCACTATTAAAATTGCATCAAATTGACTTTTAAAGAAAGATTTTTATATTTGGAAGCCATCAAGTTCATATCATCTGAACATTTTCTAAAGTTCAATAAGTAATGTTGAATTTAATAGCATTGCCCTTAAGAGAGATTTATGCTAGTAATAAATGCAGATTTAAAGGTCCATTAAAGCATTACATTTTAATGACTGGTTAAGACATTTAATTAGTACATCAAGCAACAACTAAGAAACTATTGCTGCCCAATTTTTGAGATTATTTTATCTCACTTGTTATCCTATGATTTCTGAAAGCACCTTCCTTCAGCATTGTAATGATACTTATCAGGTATTCTTTATGTATGTTTAAGATATGGTCACATTAACACAGTCTATGATCAAATAATAATGTTTATTACTCATTCAAGAAATAATTGAATAATATTTGTTATTGTAAAAGGTAAAGCCAACTGCTAAGTGATCAGAGATGATAAGAGAAACTTATTGAATGTTTGTAGAAATCTTAATTAGGCAATATCTGATTTTTTCGATTTTGAAATTGGTAGATACCACTGTGAAGTTATCTTATATTAAACAAGAAAAACTCAAAGACTGGCTGGAGCAGAGAAATATTATAGCGGGCAAGCAGGCTGGCTTTAGAGAAGGCAGAGGAACTATTGAACAATGCCTGATTCTTCAACATTTGATTGAAAAATATTGTACCAACAAGATAACATCATTGTATGCTGCCTACATAGACTTAAAGGCAGCTTTTGATTCTATATCTAGGCCTAAGCTGTGGGAGAAGTTGGAAGCCGCCTCAATAGATAGCAGGCTTCTCTACCTAATACGTGCCCTACACTCAGATACGGCCTTGAAGGTCAGGTGCAATAGATCTGGGTCACTGTCCAAGCCGATTAAAGTACAAAAGGGGGTGAAACAGGGTTGCATTTTGGCTCCCCTTCTTTTTAACTTTTACATTAATGATATGGTAAGATGCCTAAGTCACCCAGACTTTCATCCTCCTAAATTAGGGGACCGAAGTATTGCCCTGCTGCTGTATGCAGACAATGCGGTCATACTCTCCAGGACTCCTATAGGTCTCAAGAGAGCTTTGACATCCTTGGCCCAATATTGTATTAAGAATCAGTTAGAAATAAATTATCAGAAAACAAAGTTAATGACCTTCGCTAAAAGGCCGAAACTTCGCTCCTGGCATATAAATGGGCACAGAATAGAGCAAGTGACAAGCTTCAAATACCTAGGGGTAGTTGTGCATGCCACTGGATCTAGGAAACCTCACTTTGAGTATGCAGCTGATTCTGGACAAAAATCAGCCAATGCCATTCTAAAGTTTTTCTGAAGCAAAGACAGGCACTATATTCCAGCAGCTCTTAAGCTCTTCCAGGTGAAGTCATTAGCCCAGCTCCTTACGGGTCCTGCATTGGTGCTCTGACTTCAAGCATTACACCTCTGGAAAGAGTGCAGTCCAAATTTATTAGAGCAGTACTCCAAATGCCCAAATGTGTGACAAACGCTCAACTTCGATTGGAAGTCGGCATGATAAAAGTTGAGGCAAGAGTGCGTCTAGCCTCCCTGAACCTTTGGCTAAAACTCAAGCATTATCCCCAAGGTTTAGCACCACTCATTTTTCAAGATTACTTCCAATCCTTTTGGTTAAAGGACATTGAATTTAGCCTCACAAAGCTAGGATTTTCTACAGATTCAATTCTTAGGATGGATTACGAACAGGCAAAATTGACCCTGAAGCAAAGGATAAAGGATATAGAGAGACAAATGGACTTACAGAAGGCCCCTCATTTCCTATCTTCAGAGCATAATAATTATATTGTCAATACCGCTAACTACCTTTCTCAACTTGAAATTCCTAGCCAGCAGAAAGCTTTCTCCCTAGCTCGAAGCCATGCACTCCCTTCTGCAGTCTTGGAAGGCAGATACAAAAAAATCCCAATAGCTGCAAGGCGGTGCCCTTGTGACAATGGAGAGATAGAAACTACAGACCATGTGCTTCTCCGTTGTCCTTTTTATAAAGAGCTCAGGAGTAAACTAATATTACCTTTGATTAGTAAATGCCCTAGATGGAAAGATATAGATTGTATGCAAATGTTACTTATAGATGAATATCCAACTGTCACGGCGCAAGTAGCCAGATTCTGCGCAGCTGCTATGAAGATACGTCAGATTATGATTGGAAAAATGTAGTAATGTATCCCTTGTAATAACTTTGTGGTCTATATAACACATTTTATACATGATATTTTACTCTTTTTATCACTCCTTTTAATATTTTATATATATTTTATAGACACTTATACTTGATAGAATATTAGTCATGATAATGCAAATTAATAAGATTGTTTTTAAACTTGATTAAGGGGCTCACTTACATTGTGATCCAAACATATTTTAACATTTAATTGGAACTTGTAAATTCAAATTTAAAATTCTTTTAAATCAGATGGCTCATATTTTAAGGCTAAGGCTAATGTGTATATCTTTATAGAATTGTATCTTGTATTGGTCAGTGACCGTAATACAATTGAACTGAACTGAACTGAACTTATATTAAGGGAATCTCATTATTGAGTCCTATCATGGAAAATATCTTGGAAAAAATATCTATATGTTATTTTGTGCCTATATTTACAAACATCAGAATCATGCAAGCCCTGGTTTTCCTGTTTCACTCTGTGGAAGTGAATGTTGGACTTGGAAGAAGCAGGATAGAAAGAGTATTGGTGCTTTTGAACTTTGGTGTCAGAGAAGACTTCTGAGAATACCATGAATAGCTAAGAAAACAAATGGATCATAGAACAAATCAATCAAGGGTTCTCTAAGCACAAAGGAGAAGGCTCAAATTATCATATTTTGGACATATTATGTGAAAACCTAGCTCTCTGGACAAGCCTATAATACTGGAAAAGGTCAAAGAGAAAAAGAGGATGGCTAGAGCAAGGTGAATGGTCTCAATTACAGCAGCTCTGGTGAACTATTTTGAAAGGAGCAGGTAGTGACAGGTCCTCCTGGAGAATCCATCTGTCTACAAGATTGTCAACACTGACTTGATGGTACATAATTAATCAATCAGTTATTGAGTCATGTATCAAGCACTACCTGTCCTAGTAAGTATTAGATTTCTAGAGTTTTAGGCAGAATTGTTTTTACTGCATCACCTGCTATCTGATCTGTTTTTTCCAAAGATCCTAGAGAATAAACTTGGGATTGTCTGCTTGTAAATATAGCACATTAAAAAGAACACTTAGAGTATAATATATATTTTATACTGTATATAAACTATAAAGTAAGTTATAGTAGTGAGTGTAATATAGAATCTATATTAGAGTTGAAACCCTGGCACAAAAGTAAAAAAGGAACTGCAGAAAAAATAAACTTGAATTAATGAAAACAGAGACAGTAGAAATAGAGAAGCTGGTGTAGCAAGACTAAGCCCCAATGCCTGGCTGAAAGTAGTAATCCTGTTCCATAAGTTGTGAATACCACTTTAGTTAGTTCCCATTTCAGGAGTCTCTGGTTACAAGAGAAGCAAAATTTCCTTTCTGTGAATCAGTGAATTGGTGGTTTTTTTCCCTGATCTCAGAGCTAGCAGATGGCTGTTTATAAAGCCATCTTCAGAATCCTTATCAGTCTGTGACTGACCATTACACCAGGGAAACAAAAACAGTAATTACTGTTCAAGAATTCAACTGGTCACTACCAGCAGGAGAAAATCAACTCAACCAAAATTGACCATACAAACTAATTTTTCTATCAGTGCTTTGAAGAAGTGGTTTTCTCAGTGTCCTCTTTTTCTCCATTCCCTTTCTTTCATGTGTCTTGGTTTTCTAGCTGAATGTTGCAAAGTATTTGGCCCAGGGTGCCATTCAGCTCATCAGTATCTTACCTGTTTCAGGGCGGCTGAGAAGATTGTATCAACAGAATATGTTCTCCAAAATTATATATTATATATAGAAAAATAGGGTTCTTTTATAGTTCTTCCACTGTTACCATGACATGTCACATCCTTGCAAAGTCATGAGTGTGCACATAAGGGAGCTTATCAAATTTGTTTTACATAAATCTGGATGACTTTCTTTTGTTTTTTTATGATTATTTATTGATTTATTGATTATTATTTTGTGATTTGTATTATTTTTTTTGCAATTGTACTTGACTACAGTATGTAAGTGCACAATACTTCTTTTATAAAATCTGCATACTCCTGCTGTGAAAGACATATAGCTCCTTCCTAGATGAAATTATAAAAAACATTTAATGAGATTTAAGTATTCCTTTATTCAAAGGTAGGTGGATTGGGTGAGAATTATATTTTGACAAGGACTGCACTGTAATATAATCTTTTCATTTATTAAGTGGAACCAAGAGAAATAATAGTTGAAATATTTGAATATGGGATCCAATCAGTTACTCCATCAATAAAGAACTGAGTTTGGTGGAAGTATACCTTCAAACATCATTTTAACCACTAAAGGTCCATCTATATATTTAATGTATCATACTGAATGCTTTAAGACATTTAGGACATTTCACAAATGTTACCATAAGGTTAATGGCTTTTAACCTATTCTTTAAGTAAAACCTTTCCACTCCCTGAAAGATGCCAAATTTAGATTTCAGTGGCTCACACCTGCTTTGGAAGTTGTTTTAACTTTAATGCATTTGGGAAAGTTTATATATCTATATTGAGGGGAAACTATGACTTTGACATTTTATTTCTGTTTTATTTTTTTTTTAAAAAAAAGAATCATTTAGCATCTGGTGCAATTTCAACTGACATCTGTCTCAGTTATCCATTGTTAAAATATGAATAATATTAAAATTCAACCTCTTTTTTTCTGAAGCTACAGTCTGATTATTGACAAAAAATTGATAGGGCATCGACTCACTGAAGAACTCTAGAAATGTTTTCAACATCACATGGTATCTGCATTTCTGAAAGTGACTTCTGCATTACAAGTGTAACTTTTAAACAACAGAATCACATGACTTGGATTTTGGTTTCAATTTTTTTTTTTATCATGAAATGTATATATTATATCCTTTTCCAACAGAGTTCTAATTTTGTTGTCTGGGATATTCCACAAGATCACCTTCTGTTTTGCAATTAATTACCTAAGCATTGTGCTAGCTTGTACATAAGTTGCTGAAAGGAAAATAGACTTTATTTGTTTAGGAGCTGTAGAAGGATTCTCTACCATGAATATTCTAGTAGATTTCTTCTATTTGGAGAAATAAACCCTGCATTTATTTTATCTCTTCTGGATATCGTAATAACATGTTTATATTTTGTATATTTTCTGTTTTAATAAATTAACATAGAACACTCTTATATCTCAAAGTAAAATATTTTACTAACATATTTCTACCACCTCCTCAAAACAGGAGATTTTGTGAAGATTTGTGTGCATATTCAGTGTTTCTTTTTCATATTAAACCTAAATTCTAGATCTTAAGGAAAATATTTCTTTCCAGCCTGTGGTGTCCCAAAGTACTTATTATGTTTATAAAGATAATGACTGTATTATGATAAATTGACACAACTTGTATTGCATTTTAAATGTATTTTTTATTTATTTATATTCTGCCCTGGGGTTTTAATTAGCCACAAGGAAAGCAAACAAAGGACATAGGATAATGAACAATGGAATAATATGAAATTGCTAAACTGCAGTTTAAATTTGAATTTTATAATTATTCTATCTGATGCAATTAAATAAAAGAGCAATTAGGAAATTAAAGACATTTTTCTTCTGAATTATGCAGCTTTCAATCTTTGATAATCTATTGATAGATCTATTGATAAATGAGCTTTGATTTCAGAGTATTATGTAATAAGGGCTAAAGTCTGATCAGGAAAGCAGCAGTGTGTGGTCTCACTAATTGAATAAAGTAAAAAAATATATTGAAATGAATAAAATTCAACAAATAAAAAAGTCAGTACTTGTTATTTGATACTTCATAGCATCCCATATTTCATTAATTTGTATTGCACTAAAGAAAAGACAACGGATTCACTTTACAATATAACTATTCTTCCCAGTCAGTCAAAAAACGGAGAGTATTCAAATTGTTTCTAAGGAAGCAAGCACAGTAGTAAGTTCCAAAAATGATTTTAAATGCATCATCTAATGCTTTTACTAAACTTTTTTAGGTATTTACTATCATAGCCATTCTAGAGTTGAATTATCATAGATACCTAGAACATAAAAGTGACAAAATACATTGGAGAAAGAGGTTTCTGCAGAATCTGACATTTTTGTCGGAATGACACACAGGGTTAGGGTTAGGCATTCATTTCGTCATTTTGTCATCCTGTATTTGGTATATGACTATATGTTTTAATAAACGAATTTCCTTTCTTCATTCCTTCATGCCAATGCCTGAAGATCAACTAGTGCATCCACAGTGGCCATCCAGCCTTTATTTAAATATTTTCAGCAAAGATGAGTCCAACATCTCCTGATACTCTGTTCCATTTTTATCAGCTTGTATGATTTGGAATTTTTTCATGATGTCCAATATAAATGCTTCCCAGTAATTTAAACCATTTTTCCCCCTTGTCTTCTGGAAGGACTCTGAATAAATCTATTTCATTTTCTACATGAAGAACTCATTAGATACTTGAAAATGGCTACCAGATCTCCCTGCAGTCTTCTCTTCTCCAGTTCCACTAACGTTCTTTATACATTTTTTTTCTTTAAAGGGATCTTATCATCTTGGTTGCTTTTGTACACAATACTCCAGTTTCTCAATACTCTTTTTAAAACCTAATACCCAGAACAGGATATAGTATTTTAGGTGCAGTATAACCAAAGCAGTATAGAGAGAACAATGGCTTTGCTTGATCTTGACATTTAACTTCTGTTAATAAATCGTAAGATTAAATTTTCTGGTTTCTTGCAAGTACAACACTATTGGCTCAAGATAATCATGCCTTTTGGATACATTGCTGTGCAGAATGGTCCCATATATCTTATACTTTTGTTTTAAAAAAATCCTATCAAAAGTATAGGACTTTGCATTTGTTCATGTTGAAATTCATCCGGCTGCTTTCTGCCCATTGTTCTCTCTGGTCAAGATCTTCCCGAATCTTAATACAGGTAGTCTTCACTTAACAACCATTCATTTAGTGATGGTTTGGACTTGCAATTGTGCTGAAAAAGATGACTTACAACTGGTCCTCACAAGACCATTGCAGTATCTTCATGGTCACATGATCACAATTTGGGTGCTTGGCAACCAGTTCGCATTTATGACCATCACAGCATCCTGTGGTCATGTGATCACTATTTTTGACCTTCCCAACCAGCTTCTGGCAAGCAAAATCCATGGGGAACCCTCTGATTTCACTTAATGATCATGTGGTTCACTGAATGCCCATGATGATTTGCTTAATGATAATTGCAAAAAAAAAAAAAAAAATTAGGTCAGATTTGCTTAATGACCACTTCACTTAGTAACCAAAATTGGTCCCAATTGTGGTAATTAAGTGAGGTCTACCTGTAGAGTCCTCTCTCATGATTGCTTTAAGGAGTTGTAACCAAGTGCTACTTTCATGGTCCTGCTTGGCCCTTTATATCTTTTGGGGATAAAATATGAAGAAAACATCTTACTTTGCAAAGGATAAGCACCATTTTATTGTTTATGCAAACTTTTGAGCCCCTAACAAGTGAGTTATATATTACGGTTTATCAGAATTAGCCTTGAAATTTCAAGATCGGAATAGCTTTCTGTTTTACTAATTCTGAACAAATAGACACTGATGGAAATTTCATTATAATTATTTAAGTGCAGCATACTCTAAACTACTTCTTTAAAAGGAAAGCCCTTGTTTAAAAATAATGAATGGCTTGTTTTGACCTGTGTTTTTCAATACATCCTTCAGAATCTAAATTTTACTGAGAATTATAAAATAATTATAGGCATCTAAGTTATTTCATCTGAACTGCTTTTTTTGACTTCTAGCACTTTAAGAGAGCAAATAAACAAGGATTCACAAATAAAAATGATATAGTAGAAGTATGAACTTCAGCAAAGGATAGTTACCTTGTCGTGGTGCTGGAGCTTGAGCACCTCAATGATGCCATGAGCTAAACCGTGAAGGGCCACCCACGATGGGAAGGTCATGACAGAGAGGTCAGACTAAATGCAATCCCTGGGGAAGGTAATGGCAACCCATCCCAGTATTCTTGCCGTGAAAACTAAATGGACCAGTACAACCAGAGATATGTCGGTATACCATCGGAAGATGAGACCCCCAGGTCGGAAGGTGGTCAAAATGCTACTGGGGAGGAACAGAGGATGAGTTCAACTAGCCCCAGACATGATGACGCAACTAGCTCAAAGCCGAAAGGACGGCTAGCGGCCGACGGTGCTGGTGGTGAACGGCGAATCCAATGTTCTAAGGATCAACACACCATTGGAACATGGAATGTAAGATCTATGAGCCAGAACAAATTGGATGTGGTTATTGGTGAGATGTCAAGATTAAAGATAGACATTTTGGGCGTCAGTGAACTGAAATGGACTGGAATGGGCCACTTCACATCAAATGACCACAGGATCTACTACTGTGGACAAGAGGACCACAGAAGAAATGGAGTAGCCTTCATAATTAATAGTAAAGTGGTTTAAGCAGTGCTCGTATACAATCCAAAAAATGACAAAATGATCTCAATTCGTATTCAGGGCAAGCCATCTAACATCACAGTGATCCAAATATATGCCCCAACCACAGATCATGAAGAAGCTGAAGTAGAGCAGTTCTATGAGGATCTGTAGCACCTACTGGACAACACACCTAAACGAGATGTTATTTTCATCACAGGACACTGGAATGCTAAGGTGGGCAGTCAAATGACACCTGGAATTACAGGTAAGCATGGCCTGGGTGAACAAAACGAAGCAGGACATAGGCTGATAGAATTTTGCCAAGACAGCTCAATGTGCATAACAAACACTCTCTTCGAACAACCTAAGAGACGGCTTTATACATGGACTTCCCCAGATGGACAACATCAAAATAAGATTGACTACATCCTTTGCAGTCAAAGGTGGCGGACATCTATGCAGTCTGTAAAAACAAGACCTGGAGCTGACTGATCACAAACTTCTTATTGCACAATTTAGGATCAGACTAAAGAGATTAGGGAAGACCCACAGATCAGCTAGATATGAGCTCACTAATATTCCTAAGCAATATGCAGTGGAGGTGAAGAATCGATTTAAGGGACTGGACTTAGTAGATAGGTTCCCAGAAGACCTATGGACAGAAGTTGGCAGCATTGTTCAAGAGGCGGCAACAAAATACATCCCAAAGAAAGAGAAAACCAAGAAGGCAAAATGGCTGTCTGCTGAGACACTAGAAGTAGCGCAAGAAAGAAGGAAAGCAAAAGGCAACAGTGATAGAGGGAGATATGCCCAATTGAAGGCAAAATTCCAGAGGTTAGCCAGAAGAGATAAGGAATTATTTTCAAACAAGCAATGTGCGGAAGTGGAAGAAGACAATAGAATAGGAAGGACAAGAGACCTCTTCCAGAAAATTAGAAACATCGGAGGTAAATTCCAGGCAAAAATGGGTATGATCAAAAACAAAGATGGCAAGGACCTAACAGAAGAAGAAGAGATCAAGAAAAGGTGGCGAGGATATACGGAAGACCTGTATAGGAAGGATAACAATATTGGAGATAGCTTTGATGGTGTGGTCAGTGAGCTAGAGCCAGACATCCTGAAGTGTGGGGTTGAGTGGGCCTTAAGAAGCATTGCTAATAACAAGGCAGTAGGAGACTACAGCATCCCAGCTGAACTGTTCAAAATCTTGTGAGATGATGCTGTCAAGGTAATGCATGCTATATGCCAGCAATTTGGAAAGCACAAGAATGGCCATCAGATTGGAAAAAATCAACTTATATCCCCATACCAAAAAAGGGAAACACTAAAGAATGTTCAAACTATCGAACAGTGGTACTCATTTCACATGCCAGTAAGGTATTGCTCAAGATCCTGCAAGGTAGACTGAAGCAATTCATGGAGTGAGAATTGCCAGATGTACAAGCTGGGTTTAGAAAAGGCAGAGGAACTAGGGACCAAATTGCCAATATCCGATGGATAATGGAAAAAGCCAGGGAGTTTCAGAAAAATATCTATTTCTGTTTTATTGACTATTCTAAAGCCTTTGACTGTGTGGACCATAACAAATTGTGGCAAGTTCTTAGTGGTATGGGGATACCAGTCATCTTGTCTGCCTCCTGAAGAATCTGTATAACAACCAAGCAGCAACAGTAAGAACAGGCCAGGGAACAACGGACTGGTTTAAGATTGGGAAAGGAGTATGGCAGGGCTGTATGCTCTCACTCTACCTATTCAACTTGTACGCAGAACACATCATGCGACAAGCTGGGCTTGAGGAATCCAAGGCTGGAGTTAAAATCGCTGGAAGAAACATGAACAATCTCAGATCTGCAGATGATACCACTTTGATGGCTGAAAGCGAAGAGGAACTGAGGAGCCTTATGATGAAGGTGAAAGAAGAAAGTGCAAAAGCTGGCTTGCAGCTAAACCTCAAAAAAACCAAGATGATGGCAACCAGCTTGATTGATAACTGGCAAATAGAGGGAGAAAATGTAGAAACAGTGAAAGACTTTGTATTTCTAGGTGCGAAGATTACTGCAGATGCTGACTGCAGTCAGGAAATCAGAAGACACTTAATCCTTGGGAGAAGAACAATGACAAGCCTCAATAAAATAGTTAAGAGCAGAGACATCACACTGCCCACAAAGGTCCGCATAGTTAAAGCAATGGTGTTCCCCGTAGTAACATATGGCTGCAAGAGCTGGACCATAAGGAAGGCTGAGATAAGGAAGATTGATGCTTTTGAACTGTGGTGTTGGAGGAAAATTCTGAGAGTGCCTTGGACTGCAAGAATATCAAACCAGTCCATACTCCAGGAAATAAAGCCAGACTGCTCACTTGAGGGAATGATATTAAAGGCCAAACTGAAATACTTGGGCCACATAATGAGAAGACAGGACACCCTGGAGAAGATGCTGATTCTAGGGAGAGTGGAAGGCAAAAGGAAGAGGGGCTGACCAAGGGCAAGGTGGATGGATGATATTCTAGAGGTGACGAACTCGTCCCTGGGGGAGCTGGGGGTGTTGACGACTGACAGGAAGCTCTGGCGTGGGCTGGTCCATGAAGTCACAAAGTGTTGGAAGCGACTAAATGAATAAACAACAATAGAAGTATGAAACAACATTGATAAAGAAATATTTGTTGACAGAAATTATTTCCTTCAAAAGTTAGCTACTCTGAGGCTAAGATAATGAACAATATCTGTATTTCTCATTCAACATATAATCAAATACTTCTCAGAATCTATACTGTATGTATGTATGTATGTATGTATTTATGTTTGTATATATATATATATATATATATATATATTCTTATTATATTAAGAATTAATATAGTAATTATTATAATTAATAATAATGGGCTTTTTATTCTTAGGTGTGCATCGTTAGCACTTCTTAAAAGTCCTACTGTATGTGGCTCAGCTCTGGGAACTAAAGAACTACTGCTGAATGTGATTCTGTACTCACCTGTGAAGAAAAGAGGGTCTTCCCAAGCTCCCTCCCTGGCATGAAGTAAGAGAAACATGAACTAGAAGGTAGGACTACTCATTAGTTGTCCCCACATTATAGGACATAGTGGCCCAAAAGAATACCTGGGCTCCTCACTTCTAGCACCCAAGAAGGCAAATAAACAGGCAAACGAGAAAACCCATTTACACATATCTCTGATGCCTAAGTATTTAATTATTTATTTATTCATCATTTTTAACATAGTGCTGGAGTTTGTTTTTGTTTTTAATTGAAGTAACTGTTGATTAGCTATATTGTTTGTACTCTGCCCATAAAGTTTTGATGGATGATAGAAAAAAATACCAGAATGAGTGAATAGTGAATGAAAAATAAATAAATAAATTAATAACCTTTATTAAAGAACTAAATAACATTGTCAGCAACTTGAAAAAATGAAACAATCTGGTTTCTGAAATTTCTTCTTTTGTGTATTACAATTCTCCATCTTGTCTTCTTGGAGGCACTTTATAAATACTGTGTTGTCTATCTGTCTGTCTGTCTGTCTATCATCTATCTTTATTATATTTCTATCCCATCTTTAATTCAGAGTCTAAAGTAGCATTTTTCTCTGCAAAAATAACACTGCCGAATAGGTTAAGCTGAAAAATAGTGACCAGTCTAAAGTCAAACTTCTATAGGTGAGATTGGACTTAAACCTTGATCTACTCATATCAATCCAACAATTTAACTGCAATCCAACACTAGCACTCTTGATATCAGTATCTGTAGCTTGATATCACATAGTTTTGTCTCTGTATCTACTGATCAGAATTGCATTTAAAGCATATAGGTTGCATTTTTATGAGGAAATTTTCCAGGTGTTTTACAAAATTATTCTGATATTTAATTAGAGTTCTCAGAATTCTGCATCATTGGTGGCTGAGGTGGACTGTTTTTAAATAACATTTGGAGGATCACATGTTCCCTATCTATGCCTTTTAATAATGTATTTAATAAAAACAAATGTAATGCATTCATTATTTTAATGAATTAAGATTTCCTATATCTTATTTTCTACAATTCTAACACAAAAGAATCTCATATTAATATATTTTGGACCATTTTTTATTGGGCAACATTCAATTTTAGATATTTTTTACCTCATCAACCGACAAGTAATATGTTGTTTTATGGTGTTCAGAAAAATGAGAAAAAAAACGTTGATATTTACCTAAAACCTGATCTCACGGTTGGTTGGGAATTAGATTTTCTCCAGATTGTTACAAATGTATAAATTTGCTCTGCAAAAGGAAGGAAAAGAATTGTACTATAAGGGGGCTAATTAAGCAGAGAGACTACCCTAAAGTTAAAATAATACATTATCCTTTCCGCCTCAATCCACCATTTCAACCATAATTTGGGCAGAAGGAAAAATCTCTAATACTGTGATTGGCAACACAACAACATGTCAGTTGGAAGAGGCTTTAAATTTCTCTTTTGTACCAATCTCAAAGCAATAAAGACATCAGGGCAGAAGTTGTATTCTTGTCCTCTTTGCTTATAGTAAATATACTGTATTTGGAAAAAAAATTCTGGAAACGTATCAAGTGGCATTAGAGAGTTATATACCAACTTTCTTTCATTTCATGTCCACCTGGATTTTTGCAGCCCAGATACCAAATGCTAACTTAGAGTCCTGAGGAAATAGCAGTCTTAAGGCTGATGATTATGAAAGGTTTTGCCTGGGGGTGATCAATAATTTTGTTGTTTATTCGTTCAGACACTAATAACTCTTTGTGACTTCATGGACCAGCCCACGCCAGAGCTTCCTGTCAGTCATCAACATCCCCAGCTTCCCCAGAGATGAGTCCGTCAGCTCTAGAATAACATCTATCCATCTTGCCCTTGGTTGGCCCCTCTTTCTTTTGCCTTCCACTCTCCCTAGCATCAGCATCTTCTCCAGGGTGTCCTGTCTTCTCATTATGTGGCCAAAGTACTTCAGTTTTGCCTTTAATATCATTCCCTCAAGTGAGCAGTCTGGCTTAATTTCCTGGAGGATGGACTGGTTTGATCTTCTTGCAGTCCAAGGCACTCTCAGAATTTTGCTCCCATACCACAGTTCCAAAGCATCGATCTTCCTTCTCTCAGCCTTCCTTATGGTCCAGCTCTCACAGCCATATGTTACTACCGGGAATACCATTGCTTTAACTATGTGGACCTTTGTGGTCAATGTGATGTCTCTGTTCTTAACTATTTTATCGAGATTTGTCAGTGCTCTTGTCCCAAGGATTAAAGATCTTCTGATTTCTTGACGGCAGTCAGCATCTGATGTAAACTTTGCACCTAGAAATACAAAGTCTTTCACTGTTTCTACATTTTATCCCTCTATTTGCCAGTTATCAGTCAAGCTGGTTGCCATCATCTTGGTTTTTTTGAGGTTTAGCTGCAAGCCAGCTTTTCCACTTCCTTCTTTCACCTTCAGCATAAGGCTCCTCAGTTCCTCTTCGCTTTCAGCCATCAAAGTGGTATCATCTGCATTTCTGAGATTGTTAATGTTTCTTCCAGCAATTTTAACACCAACCTTGGATTCCTCAAGCCCAGCATGTCACATGATGTGTTCTGCATAGAAGTTGAATAGGTAGGGTGAGAGTGTACCACCCTGCCATACTCCTTTCCCAATCTTAAACCAGTCCGTTGTTCCGTGGTCTGTTCTTACTGTTGCTACTTGGTCGTTATACAGATTCTTCAGCAGACAGACAAGATGACTTGGTATCCCCATACCGCTAAGAACCTGCCACAATTTGTTATGGTCTACACAGTCAAAGGCTTTAGAGTAGTCAATAAAACAGAAATAGATGTTTTTCCTAAACTCCCTGGCTTTTTCCATTATCCATCGGATATTGGCAATTTGGTCCCTAGTTCCTCTGCCTTTTCTAAACCCAGCTTGTACATCTGGCAATTCTCGCTCCATGAATTGCTGGAGTCTACCTTGCAGGATCTTGAGCATTACCTTACTGGCATGTGGAATGAGTGCCACTGTTCGATAGTTTGAACATTCTTTGGTGTTTCCCTTTTTTGGTATGGGGATATAAGTTGATTTTTTCCAATCTGATGGCCATTCTTGTGCTTTCCAAATTTGCTGGCATATAGCATGCATTACCTTGACAGCATCATCTCACAAGATTTTGAACAATTCAGCTGGGATACTGTCATCTTCTGCTGCCTTGTTATTAGCAATGCTTCTTAAGGCCCATTCATCCTCACTCTTCAGGATGTCTGGCTCTAGCTCACTGACCACATCATTAAAGCTATCCCCGATATTGTTATCCTTCCTATACAGGTCTTCCGTATATTCTTGCCACCTTTTTCTTGATCTCTTCTTCTTCTGTTAGGTCCTTGCCATCTTTGTTTTTGATCATACCCATTTTTACCTGTACTTTACCTCCAAAGTTTATAATTTTCTGGACGACGACTCTTGTCCTTCCTATTCTATTGTCTTCTTCCACTTCCGCACATTGCTTGTTTAAAAATAATTCCTTATCTCTTCTGGCTAACCTCTGGAATTTTGCATTTAATTGGGCATATCTCCCCCTATCACTGTCGCCTTTTGCTTTTCTTCTTTTTGGGGCTACTTCTAGTGCCTCAGCAGACAGCCATGTTGCCTTCTTGGTTTTCTCTTTCTTTGGGATGTATTTTGTAGCCGCCTCTTGAACAATGTTGCGGACTTCTGCCCATAGTTCTTCTGGGACCTTATCTACTAAGTCCAATCCCTTAAATCTATTCTTCACCTCCACTGCATGTTCCTTAGGAATATTAGTGAGCTCATATCTAGCTGTTCTGTGGGTCTTCCCTAATCTCTTTAGTCTGATCATATATTGTGCAATAAGAAGTTCGTGATCTGAACTACAGTCAGCTCCAGGTCTTGTTTTTACCAACTGTATAGATGTCCGCCACCTTTGGCTGCAAAGGATGTAGTCAATCTGATTTCGGTGTTGTCCATCTGGTGAAGTCCATGTATAAAGCCGTCTCTTAGGTTGTTGGAAGAGAGTATTTGTTATGCAGAGAGAGTTGTCTTGGCAAAATTCTATCAGCCTATGTCCTGCTTCATTTTGTTCTCCCAGGCCATGCTTAGGTGTCATTTGACTGCCCACCTTAGCATTCCATTCTCCTGTGATGAAAATAATGTCTCTTTTAGGCGTGTTGTCCAGTAGGTGCTGCAGATCGTCATAGAACTGCTCTACTTCATCTTTTTCAGCATCTGTGGTTGGGGTGTATATTTGGATCACTGTGATGTTAGATGACTTGCCCTGAATACGAATTGAGATCATTCTATCATTTTTTTGGATTGTATCCAAGCACTGCTTTAGCCACTTTACTATTAATTATGAAGGCTACTCCATTTCTTCTGTGGTCCTCTTGTCCACAGTAGTAGATCTGTTGTTCATCTGATGTGAAGTGGCCCATTCCAGTCCATTTCAGTTCACTGATTCACAAAATTTGTATCTTTAATCCTGACATCTCACCAATAACCACATCCAATTTGCCATGGCTCATAGATCTTACATTCCACATCCACTGATGTGTTGATCCGTAGAACATCAGATTTGCCGTTCACCACCATCACTGTCGGCTGCTACCTGTCCTTTTGGCTTTGATCTAGCTGCGTCATCACATCTGGGGCTAGTTGAACTCATCCTCTGTTCCTCCCCAGTAGCATTTTGACCATCTTCTGACCTGGGGGTCTCATCTTCCGATGGTATACCAACATATCTCTAATTGTACTGATTTATTTAGTTTTCATGGCAAGAATACTGGGGTGGGTGGCCATTACCTTCCCCAGGGATCACATTTAGTCTGACCTCTCTGTCATGACCTTCCCATCTTGGGTTGCCCTTCACAGTTTAGTTCATGGCATCATTGAGGTGTTCAAGCTCCAGTACCATGACAAGGTAACAATCCTTTGCTGAAGTGATGACTAATAGTTGTTTGTAGATAGAGACATTAATTAGAACTATTAGGAGGAGAATATATTTATCTGTGGGTATGTCTATGTACATTTCTGCACATAGAGTAATGTTTACTTTACCTGTATGTGTTATTTGATTATTCATGAACTATAAAAGATGTGGTAGAATTACTGTGATCATGTATTTCCATGGTATAGTGGAGGTTCTTGTGGATAACTAATGCCATTGCAATGTACCTAAACATCAGAAAGAAAATTTAAACTTCATGGAAGCTATTCAAGTCTTTAGTGCTGTCTTAAAAAATGTACTGCAGTTGTTCTGTGAGCCTAATATAATGTATCACATCTAAAAAAAAATAGGTTTAGTGTTTGCCCTTCAAAGATCCTTCAAATATTGACTGTATTTAATTGTATAATTATTCTAATGCAAAAAAGGCTTTTACACTGTACAGGAAAATATAAGGTATGCTTACTTCTTATGAAAGGAAAGTGCCCAATACTGCTAAAGAGTTTTGAATAATTATAAAGAAAATGAACTACAGTGAATTTCAATATACTCCACTGTTTAATGAAATCTTTGCCAGGAAATTATGTGTACATTTTTTATTGATTCAGTCATATCTATAATTCAGCCCATACCAAATCATGTCAGGATTTTTCAACCACAGTGTTAAATGATTTTCCATTTATGATTAAAACAATAAAGGATTGAATTAAAGAAAACAAAGTGATGATAACTCAGTTTATACAGAGAAACCTCCTGGTCAATATAAAAACAATTCAAATACTCACTAGTTGCTTAAAACATCCTTTTAAAAGGGTAGGCTGAATATAACTCTTATAACCAACTAAATACCCCAGTTTCTTTCATCTATATCAATGTTTCTCAACCTCAGCAACTCTAAGATACGTGGACTTCAACTCCCCGAATTCCCCAGCCAGCATGGGTAATTTTGAGAGTTGACATCTACACATCTTAAAGTTGATGAGATTGAGAAACACTGATCTATATAATGCTATTTGGCCTAACCAATATACACCTTTAGGCTCTGCTTCTCAAATGAATACACAAGAGATTTCTGTATCTTTACAACACAGTTCTTTGCCCTATTTTATTGACTGACTAATTGTTTGCATTTCTATCCTGCTTGTGGCCAACAGTGCTGACATTTAATTTCTGAGTAGCTGCATACTGTACCAAAGTGCCAAAGCCTGATGTGAGAGAGAGGGAAAGAAAGTACCAGTTAGGAAAGAAAATGGAAAACTTACAACTTTATTAATGCTGTGCATGCATACATTATACACTCTTCCATTCTTAATGAATTGCCTTACTATTACAAAAAAACTTCAAACCTCAGCCTGCCCCCACAGACTCTTCATTTCTTTAAAAATGCTTAAAAGATGTAGAGACTGGATTAAAAAATGCAATACACTGCAGTTTTGTCATACTTCTAGCTCTCTGCCCACATAAAGTATAACATGGATGGGCTAAGTTGCAGAGATGGATAACTTGCAGTCTCAGTTACTCTTTTGCTTGTGATATACCCAAAATCTGCAAATGTGTTTAGCAGCTCAAAAAAGGCAAGCCTGAGTTAAGTATATAATAAATTCCTCTCTTTGCCTTTACATACTAGTGCCTAATCAGAGGTATACCATAAGTATGAATTTCAGAACTGTTCTTTATTGGGCAGTTGTTAAGCTTTGGATAAAATTAAAGTAGGATAATTTGATTAATAAAAAATATTTAATATAAAGATCAACTTTATCATGTGTATATTAATTAATTAATTTGTATCCTGCTGCAATCAAAAGAGACTCTTGCTGGTTCACACATATTGATAAAAATACAATAAAACATCCACATAACAAGCATTTTTCTCTAGCATCTTCAAAATAACTCAATTTTTAATAATTTACAGCAGGGTTTCTCAACCAGGGTTCCATGGAACCCTAGAGTTCTGCAAGAGGTCACTAGGGGTTTCCTGGGAGATCATGATTTATTTAAAAAAAATATTTCAAATTTGGGAACCTTCACATTAAAGAGGTAAGCTTCATTCTTTATTTTTAGTTTAAGAACACTGTTAATTCATATATACAGGCCCACACATGAAACAAAAATAATTTTGTAATTTCTGGCCTGTATCTGATCCTGAATGTGCAGGGGCTTCCCAAGGCCTGAAAAATATTTCAAGGATTCCTCCAGGGTTAAAAGGTTGAGAATGGCTGATTTACAGAGAGCAAGTAGAATCTAGGATGACCTTGAAGTTGCAGATCTGCTTCTTCAAGGGCAGCATCAGTTGTCAAGGGACAACACTAGAGACATCAAGGAATCCATAGGAACAAACAGCAGCACCATCTTGCATGGGTACAACTCCAGCCTGCTTTGTCCCATCCAGACCTTCACAGCCTCTAGACATTGAATCACAGCATTGACAACTTCTGCTGTTTGGTCCAGGACAGAAGCTGGGATCAACACCATCCCTCAAACTGAAGAATGACATCTCCAAGCCATATCGTGTAAATGTTGAAAAAGCAAACATTTGAGGTTTGATCTCTCCTCTTTTGGTTGATCTCTCCATTTGTCTTCCCGCATCAACCAGGACAGCCTATTGAGGAAGGAAAAGAACCATTGTAAAAAAGAATCTCCAATGCCAACCTCTGCAGACAGTCCAGAAGGATATTGTGGTGCACACTGGCTGCAGTGGCTTTTCAGAGTATTTGAAGCATATTAACAGAATTTCAAAATCCTAAAAAACATTACTTGCTTTTCCCCCAAACTTTCTTAGGATGTATTCTAGATTCATTTACTCATATATTAACATTTGACTAAGCATAAAAAATAAATCTGAAAGAAAATTTAAAAAATGAAGTAAGCATATCACTAGATTTTTGAGATTTTCTATTATTATTTTCTATTATTTTTATACCTGGACACCAAAACCCGTCCACATAAGGAATCCACAAATTATTAGCCACCATTTCTTTTGCTGTTTCAGTGAAGTAAAGGCTATTAAAATGTGGCAAAGATTAAAATCAAAAGAAAGAACTATCCTAAAATACATCTGAGATATACTGATAGTCACCTACCACCTCTGTTTAAAGCAGAGCATGTAAAGGAAGCATTAGATGTATTCTTTATTTAAAAATAGTTATTGTTATCCACAACATTAAAACACATTTATAATTTTTAATTAAAATAAGAAAATTATTAGGACATGTACATGTTCCTATCCCTTACAAAATATTACAGCTTACAAAATTAATGCATTAGGATTCAGAAGTACTATACAACTGACTTCATGCATTTTAACTGCATGAATAATAATAATAAAAAACCTTTAGTAATTGTTATTTGCATTGCTCAGATACTCTGTTATTCCATTTGCCAAAAAAAAAAAAAAAATCAGAATATAGACATGTGTAAGCTGAATAATTTCAAATTAATGCAGCATTTGATTGTTACTTAAACTCTGGTCCAAGAACCAACTGGTGGTTGACCAAGACACTCTCAGGGGTCTGCAAAATCAAAATATGTGCCAGATGTTGAAGATATTTGGATATTAAAACAATGTCACTCCTCATTATTATTTTTATTTGTTAAAAATATAGGGTTTTTCATGAAAAATAATTTATGTTAATATCTAATGGGGTTAATATTGTTATTTCTACACCCTGGAGAAGATGCTGATGCTAGGGAAAGTGGAAGGCAAAAGGAAGAGGGGCTGACCAAGGGAAAGATGGATAGATGATATTCTAGAGGTGATGGACTCGTCCCTGGGGGAGGTGGGGGTGTTGACGACTGACAGGAAGCTCTGGCTTGGGCTGGTCCATGAAATCACAAAGAGTTGGAAGCAACTGAATGAATAAACAACAAACATGATTTAATAAATAAATATTCTGCAAATGCATCGGTTTTAATTTTTAATATGGTAAATATCAATAAATATAACCCATACAAACAAAAACTCTTTTGTGGTCCTCCATAATTTTTAAAAGTGGAAGGGATCCTGAGAACAAAAAGTTTAAGAAATACTGATATATGTATTGCAACTAACAAAACTTTTTTTAAAAATTAAATACATACTCTAGACTATTCAGGTTTTTTTTACCCACTAGTAATTACAAAATATTTTTGTAATACACTGTGATTATTGATCAATTCCTTCACTCTGTTCTGTTTTCCTTTTGAATTTCTCTCTTTATAACTTTAAATTTACTTGTTCTGCCTCAGTCCAGAGAACCTGCTAAGGCATATACAAATATTGGTTAAAGAAAGCAAATGGAAACAGATTTTTTTTCAGTTTCTTTCAAGATTATAGCAAGGGAATGTAGTTATCTAACACTGTTGACTGAGAAATGGAACATTCCTCCTATCTGATATATTTATCCTCTTCCATAAAATGTGCAGCTTTGGAGGAATACACATGGCATGGTGATGAACAGATGAATACCCACATAGCCAGCCAGATTTGTCAAATCAACCCTAGTGATCAGTGTCTGTGTGCCTTTGAGTCAGTTTTTTTGTACCCCTGGCAACCACCTGGACTCATCCCTACAGTTTTCTTGGCAAGGTTTTTTGGAAGTAGTTTGCCATTGCCTCCTTCCTAGGGTTGAGAGAGAGTGAGTGGCCCAAGGTCACCCAGCTGGCATTCTGCCAAAGGTAGGACTAGACCTCACGATCTCCCAGTTTCTAGCCTGATGCTGAAGCACTACACCAAGCTGGCTCTCTTAGTGATCAGTTACATCATGTGTATTGCAAACCTCAAGACTATTGTTACAAATTTTAATGAAGCATACTAATGCATGGAGATAGTTGTTTTGTACACCAATGATAAACTCTTTGTGTTGACTTTTAAGGTGGCAATCTAGAACAATACATGCAGTCTTGATTCAAATCTGAAATTGAGAACTTATCTTTAATCATGCTTCTGTTCCATTAAAATTCATTTGGACTGGGAGGCATCTTATCCTTAATTACAATAAAAGAACTATTAAAATGTTTAAGAATTGCACAGTATGACCATTATTAGGAAGAAAATTTAAGAGGAAATCTGTTCTTCTTGGAAATAGCCTTGATGATAATGTGTTCATGGTAATGAGCACAGAAAGTAGCAGACAACTTGCACACAGTCCTTGTGAAATCAAACAATTCCAGCAGATTAACTCTTTATACCCTAAGAAAGTAGAGAAAATAGGTCTATGGATATACACTTTAGCAAACTGAGGAATTTCAGTACATGATCAAGTTTAGCCTTGATTAACCCGTTTTCCTGCCCAGATCTTTATTATACCTCAGCAAAGGGCTTAGCAATGTTATTGTCCTTACAGATTTAATACAGGACAGTTTTAATGCAGAGATTAGTAGATTTTCCCAGCTTCCTTTCCTCTCCCATCCAGTGCCCCCTACCAGTGGAAAAACAACACCAGACACTCTCCAGAATGTGTGGTGAAGTGAGATTTGGCAGAGTCTTGATACTCTATACTACAGCAACAAGTTAAGTTGTTGTTAGGTTTTTGTCACTGGATAAAAACATGGCGGGGGGGAAGACAATATCCATCCACTACTATCAGACTCGTTCCTTGTATTCAGTGAAGAGAACCTGTGAATTCTAGAAGCATGATGATACAAAAGCCTGTGAGTTATACGGTATATTTCTGTATACAGAGATAACAATCATTTATTTAGGCAGAATAATCTATTGGTGTATTATAGTCATAAGGGGATGTGATGTCACCACCAGAGTGGATAGCACTAGGGATGATGATGATGATGATTTTGGTCTTCTGCTTTTAAGAATGTTTAACATTTTTTTTAAATTATTATTTTATACAGCACAATCATATTTCGCCTTCTATAAAGGCACACTACTCTGAATTGAGAAATTACAATGGCACACAGACAAAAAAATCAGAGCTAAATCTTTTATTTTGCTACTGGATTTTAATGGCTTAATCCTAAAAATTAAGGAAGACTAAATATGGAGCTGGGAAGCAATAGGCAATTCATGAGCTATGTGTTACCCAACCCTCCTGTAGTTAAACTACATGCATATTTTTATAACAGACCCTTGACCTATGAAATCACATGTAAATACCACACATGCAAGTCCTATAAAAAGCTACTTCTTCATAAAGGTGTTAAATCAAACTTGCTCTTCATTTTCTCCCTTGATGAAAATGTAATTCAAAACCAAATGGACTTCCTGGGGCATTCATCAACTTCTGTGATGATAAAAGTCCTATGGCAACAGGCTGAACAACTATTCTGCTTTTTAAATACTCACAGCATTCCATATTAAATTTGAGAGATTTCATCCCTAACCATTAACTATATTCAAATTAATTCTGCCCACGTGGTTTTGTTTTCCTATATGCAGATTTTTTTCCTCAGAAGAAATATGAAAGTTAATCAGTGTATATTGGTTTCCCACAGTTACTTAATCAAGTGGAAAAAATGCTGTTAAGTTGTTGGAATTTGACAAGCCAGAAGCTGCTTTTTTGCCCTTTATGTTTTAAATTCACTCTGCTGTAAAGAAGAGCTATCTTGTGCAAGTGCTATCTTGTATGTTGAAATTTATCCATTTTAATACATCATTTCCTTCTAATTGCTTCTTGATTACATTGCTGTATTTGCTTCAACAAGCTTGCCCATTACACCATTTCAAAGGGAATGTTTCCCCACCCCCCAAAAAAGTCTTTTTATACTGGTTATTTTCATTTTCTGCATTCCATTCTTCTTAACATCCTTTCAGAGTGGATGAAACAAGAGGCAATAGACAGCACCTGAGAAAAAGAAAGTTCCATGTGATGGTGCCACTTCTGTGTGCTGGTTGAGAAGGTGGACAAGAGGTCCTTCCATCAAAAATACTATATTGCCTTTTAATGGTTGCAGTGTAGTTCAGACTGGCCATTAGTCCCCATCTCTCCCCCATTCTATGTTATACTGTATTGCACTAATTTGAGACAAGATGCTTCTGGCACCTTGTATCTAGGATGGTGATTCAGTGGCATGCATTGCAAGAAAATCAATAAGAATATATATTGGAAGTGCTTGACATACTTTTGGGAAACCTCACAATTTTGTTCTTTCTGTCTGTGAAGCTCTATGCAGGCCCGCAAGTAGGGTCTGTGTCACCCAGGGCAAACATAGATTCTGTGTTCCCCCCCATTCAGTATACAAATACTATTTTGTCATTTTGGCACCCCCCCAGTGCGGCTCCTGGGCACATGCCCTGCTTGCTCTACCAGTTGTTGCCCTGGGTCTAGGGGTACAGAAAATATCTTCTATGAGCCTTAAGTGGAATCACACACTTAACATTTTGGGCTGATTGGTGGTTAGAAGAACTACTATTGTATTAAAAAGGATTAAAGGGGAGTCCCAAATAGGACAACCTTGCCCAAATGAGATGGCAAAAGAGTGGGAGAACCACCAAGTGGCTTTAGTGTGAGTGAGACCAAGGTTGATGAAGATTATTGTAGATTAATTGCGTAAATTAACAAAGCATGGTCACTAGGTACAAAAGAGTTGAAGTTGATTTCTTCCTTTCTCTACTGAACCTGAAATGTTATTGGCTTTGCATTATTAGAGAGTACTTTGAGATTGTGGTGGGGTACAAATTTGATAAAGAAATAAGAAAATAAATAAATTTGTTTACTGATTGAGTTAAAATGTTATATATATATATATATATATATATATATATATATATATATATATATTTTAAATTTCAGCCTTACTCAGTCACTGAGTTCAATGGGATTATTTACTTCCAAGAAAATATATCTGGGACTGCAGTTTTATTTATTACACTTTACACTAGTCTTTTCTAAATAGTTATCATCTTTTTGCTAGGTTTCAACTTTCAGAATTCCCAGTCGAATGCATTCTTCCTGAAATACTAGAAATTGTAAAAATAAGCCAACTTGAGGACAGCAGGTTGAAAAAAAATACTTACTTGTATTTCTTGAAAAAGGATGTTCTTTTTCATCTTTGTACTTCTGATGATTTGTTGGAATTCCAAAATATTTGAAATATTAATCAGATATTTATTAGTAGACATGTTATCTCTCATCTCTTAATATTCTTTCTACACTGATTTTCAATAGGGAAGTAGAAATTGGTAAGACTTAAAATTATCATTGCTGTTGTAATATTTTAATCTCTGTGACCTGTTACAGATAATGTGTAGGATTTCTCATACCTTTTATATATATATATATATAACTTGTTTTTCAATATATTATATTTGTGTTTTACTGGTTCAATTTGGTCTTGATGATTAGTATTCTGACCTTTTGTACTGTCTATGAGGAACTCCACACTTATGTCAAGTGACTAATCTTATTCTGCCATGACAAGTGAATGAATAATTCTTGGTGACATTTACTATCTTTGGATGAGTGATGAATTTCAAAAACTAAGTAAGTGATATATATTCATTCCAGAATATAACCCTAATTTATTATTTATGCTGTATCATGATAAGGACTTTTTCCATTCCTATTTGGGTAATTGCAAACTCCAATCAGTTTTAGGGAGTATGTCCAAACTTTACAAGGACAAAAGAGATCATTCAAAACATCATGGCTCTCAGCTGCATCTATATCTTCTTATAACACATACACATACATATATACATACACAAGGATATACAAACCTACAGTCCTCACAATATCTCTTTCTTCATACCAGTGCTTCTTTCAAAGTCACACCAATGAAAGTTCTTTTCTGATGCTATATACTGCATTCATTTATTTTGCAAATAACCTGTCCTTCAATGGCTTCTGAATCAAGATATACTACTAAACTTGACTATATTGTGTTCATGAAGAAAGCATTACAAACAGCACGTAGGATGATAGTATAGTTACAATTTTACATTTCTCCATAATTCTGTTTGTTGGAGAAGACTTGTTTTTAAATCTTTTTTTCAAAGAAAAAAGATATATGCCATTCTGATGGGAGTGCTATAGAGCTTTTGTCCTTATTTAGTTGTATAGCGATGGCATGTGATATATTTTATACTGGTATTATTTCCCTAGGCATCTTCAACCTCCCTGGCTGTCCATATTTCAGGTAAATACCAAGATAAGGCATTATGATAGAACTCTACCAGTTGGGCTTCTTTGAGTTGGAGGTACACTGCAGATGGACAAAGAGATATGAAATCAGTGGTGAAGTAAAAACAATAAAGTAAACATAAAAATACCAACTGTTATACTGATCAGTTAGGAAGGAATCTGATATGTATTTTTTTCAAGGTATGAAAAAAATGCGGGGGGGATTTTTCCCCATTGTATTTGTTACTGAAAAGCTATAACTAAAGCCCAGTGTCATGAGCAAGGATGGCGAGCAGGGGGCTCCCATCCAGACTGTCAAGCGCATGCGTAGCACTGAGGAATTGGTCAGCCATTCAAAGAGACACAGATCGGGACCGCCTTAACCTTTGGGGTTTATATGTCTGGGTTTTCCCACGCTTCTTCAGTTTGTTAGGATTCCTGTTAAGTACTAGCAATAAATATTAGAGACCAGTTCCTTGTCTCAGCATGTTTCCTGACTGTTAGGACACCCAGTATCTGTTCATACACTTTTTTGTAGATGATGGGAAGTCATAAACTTAACATGGTGTGAGGCAGCAGAGGAAAAACAGTATCACCATAATCTGAGCTTGCTTGCTTGCTTGCTTGCTTCCTTTCTTTTCTTTTCTTTTCGGAATAAATTTTAGTATATATAAAGAGAAAAATAAAAAGTACAAGAAAAAAAAACTACAAAGACAAGAAAAAAAAACTACAAAGACAAGAAAAAAAAACGAAGAAAGTACAAAAACATAAAAGGGATTTTTTCTCAATTTTACAAAAAGATGTGGCTTACGACTTTAAACAGCAAGGATATACAAAAAATTCAACTATCAGTCTCTTACTCTATATTAAACCCCAAACACCACATTATTTGTATAAATTATTCTACTTTAGCACATGATAAAAATAACTAAGTACAGTTACTCCTCCCCCTTATATTAAGATACCAGCCACTCTCTCTCAGTCCAACTCACCTCACAGGGTTGTTGTTGTGGGGAAAGAAGAGGAGGAAGGAGTATTTAGTATGTTTGCTGTCTTGAATTATTTATAAAAATAATAAAAGCAGGATATAAAATAAATAAAATAAAAATAAATAAATAAACCTTAACCCTCTTTCTCCCCTCCAAAAAATAAAACATATTTAATTAATTCATTCCTACCACTGTTCTATACATTTCTGTCTACTATAATAAGAATCAATTAAAAAGCTTAAGTTTTCTACTATTATACTTAATACTACAGCAATTTTAATAATAATAACCAGATAAACATTCTTTAACCCTAATAGAACAGTTTTAGTAATTTTAATCTTAATAAACCCACAAAAAAACAATTCAAGACAGTAAATCCAAATCTTTTAAGGCAAATAGCATCAGTCAAGTCCTTGAAGCATACCAATTTTTTTTTCAACCCTTATCCCACTTCATAATAAACCAAAGCAGTTACATATCCCCATAATATGCACAAAGCTTTCCTTTTTTAAAAAAATCAACAAACCCAACTGTCCTGCTCAAAGATTCCAGGTTCTTTTCATGGGATTCCACCAGGGGATCAAGTTTACATATGCAGACCACACTCTCCCTCAGTTTTCTCCAAGTTGGATCACTCAATCATGCAAGTTCTCTTGGAAATCTGAAAATAACCCTTAAGAAAGGCTGATAAAGTTCTTTATCCAATCTTCATCCAGCATCTTGATAATAGTTCCAATCTCAGTCTTAAAAAAAACAACAACACTTTTATCACTCTTAAATTCTTCAATTTCATCCACCACATCCCCAACCTGAAAGCACATTTTGGATCTCATATTCTCCACAATGTCTTGGATGTCTTGCATAAAAGCACAATAAAAGTTAAAAGAAATCTGCTTAAAATCCTGGTGAAAATCAGAAAAGATCTGTTTAAGGTCCTCCATGTCTCACATAGTAGGTTATGGCACCCCTTAGGAGCTTAACCTGTGAAAATTGAAAGTCGGCAACTTGTTTACAAGAAGTGAGAGTGAGCAGAACATTCTCAAGAGAAAGTGAACAGGAAACTGAAGGTTCAGATCAGCTGATTCAACATGTAGGAAAATGCTAATATCTTCAAATTTAACACAAAAATAGAAACAGGATGTCAGGAAATAGGCAAAGAATCACACTGAGTCAGGAATTGTACTCCAGTATTTATTGTTCTACCCTAATAAACAGGATCCTGCTAAACTGAAACAGAACTAGCAAACTCTAAAGGAAAAAAAAATACAAAACAGAACATTAAGCTGTCCTTTTCTGATTTTTTTGGCTGGGAGCCCAAGGATTTCCACACTGGGCATGTACTTTTCCCCTGGAGAGGGCCCCCTCCTTCTTTGCTAGCGATCCCCATAACACAGGAAGACAATAACTTAGTCTCAATCTTTGTTTCCTCTGGAAGGAAAACAGAATCCAAAGCTTAAAAGATTGATGATGATGATGATGATGATGTAAACCTAAAAATAATGTTAGGCACCAAGACAGCTAGCTTCTCCTTGCTGTAGAAAGCCTCTCTTGGGGTACATATACTTAAAAAAAAAATACAAATTGGTGATTAAGAAATGGGGTGGCTGGACTTAGTGTCCCTTTAAGGCTACAACATGGCTTGGAAATGATGAAATCCTTTGCCTCCCAGCTGATCTTACCAGGTGAATGTGAAGCTCAGTTTGTAATCTTTTGGCTACAATCAGCCATTCAGAAGACAGATGAGATGATTCCAGGAATTCTCCTTAAGCCGGAGAATGTTTTGGGGCTTCAGGAAGACCTTCCTGAGCCTGAAAAAAGTCACCATGCTGTCAGTTCCACTTGCCGAGCCAGTGGGCACAGCCATTCAGTCCACCATTCCCACTGGAAGCCTCCATAATCTGAGTTTTCTTACATAGTTCTGGAAGCAACAATTAACAAAATAATAAATGGAACTGGTTTTCTTTATATAAATAGTGAAAAATTCTCTGAGTATTTCTTATATAGAATATTGTACATTATATAGTGTCTTCATGTTTATGGATATAAACAAGTATCAAAATATTTTCAGTATACTTAGATTGCTGTGATTCAGATGACTGCTTGATGGATCTAAAGTATAACAACTCTTAGGATGAGCTCCCAGGATCAGTCAAACTAGGCATTTTCTGGGCTCCACAATCCATTGAAGATTTCATTACCAGTTGTCAGAGACTACCTGCCATGTCTTTCCTAGATTTATGGAAGTTTTAAACATAATGGAAATACAGAATTACTTCATGGTTGAGACTATCACTCTAAAAGCAAAGTAGTATATATTCAGCCATATATGATTGATTGATTTCCTTCCATCTATCCATATGCTAAATGTAAAACTGAAAAAAAAGAGCATATTGATTAGCAAAGCCAAGGGTTACATTGTGAAATGTTCCACTAATTACATAGCCATAATAGGAGGAAAAAATGGAATTGACTACTTTCATCTCAGTAACTGAACAACATGATATAATAATTGCAAGTCATTTCTGACAAGCAGAGTGTTATTTGATTGCCTGGGACTAAGAACTATAATAACCATCCCATCTGACATCAGGTTATTACCGACTGAATGAAACCCTTTGTGTGTATGTTCTACTATCCCTGGATAGTGAAACATTTCAAGTCCTTAAGGAAAAGTTGTCTGCAATGGAATGTTAATACAAGGCTGTGTTGTGATATCAGAATTCTGTGATTGATTTATCTTAAATAAGACAGGAGGTAAGAGGATGGGAAACAGGAAACCATAAACTATGCAGGGTAAAGTGCACAATTTCTATAGCTTAGTTACAAAGATAACTGGATTAATACAGGACAGAACAGAGTAGGACAGAACAGGAATCAATATATTTATACAGGAAATCATATAGTCAAAAGGAAGTAAATATAAAAATGACATTTGAAAAAAGGAAAATCAGATCGAGGATGCAGTTTTATTGTTCTGTCCATAATCCATTCATTGTTGGGTTATAAAAGAATATTTGATTTATTTAATGAGTTAACAGTCTAATGCATATTTTCCTAAAAATCTTATTCATGTTTATACGATTGGGAGCTTTGATCTTTAGGAAAGGATTTGTTGGCAGCTTTCTATTTCTGCATAAGCTCATATGTATTGCTATATAATCAACTGAAACTGTTGACAAGGAACTACTTTTATTTAACAATAAGTTGATATATTCAGACATATCAGAAAGTAAATCTTGAAAATTAATTCACACTTGGGATCCAGATGTTATTTGGCTTATTACAGTCTAGTAGACCAGCATACAGAAACTTTATATAATGAAATGAATTCCCTACAATTACAAAAATCCAAGTTGACCTGACTATATCCTCAAAATCATAAATCTGCAATCCAGCCTGATATTAATATGAAGAAATCCATGATGACATCTGTGACAAGTAGTGAAATAAAACTTGGCAGTCCTGCTGAAAATTGCTAATTTTGATCTGACAAAAGAATAAAAACCAACTCTCTGCTTGGCAAACTTTGAAATAGGAGAATAACAAAAGTTGCTCTGATAGTTCTATGAGAAGGACAGTGCCTCTCCTGTCTCACAAGGACAAAGATGTTGATCAAGACAAGTGTTCTGATATATGCCCATCAGTAGTGCAGAGGAGGTAAAGTAGAGATGCTTAATAATACATAACAGATGAGAGGCAAGAATGAAACTGTGGAGTCCTTGGTGCTCTCTGAGCTTGGTTGTTTGCTTGCAGATGTTTCATTCCTCAACTAGGTAACATCATCAGAGTTAGTGAGGGTGGGGTTTGCTCTCTTTTTATATGCAGTAGCTTGCCCTGCCAGTGTTGGTGGGGATGTGGTTTTCTCCTTGGTAGTTCCTTGATTAGGATATTGCTTTCTGCTTGATTGTTTCTCTGGTGTTAATTCCTGCTTATCTGGGTGTTGGTTGCTGGAGAGAATGTGTTCTGGTTTTTTGTTTCCTTTTTAGCATTTTTATTTCTCTTTGAATGGTCTGTAAACGTGGTTTGTCTATTGATGGGTGATTTGTCTGAATGCCAGACTTCCAGGAACTCCCTAGCAATTTCAGATTTAGCTTCATCTAGGATGCTCACAGTTTCCCAGTTGAAACTATGGTTGAGTCTGTCCATGTGTTGTGAGATTAAGTTTTCATCATTTCTTTTGACTGCTAGTTGGTGTTCATGGATGCTCTCTACTAGTCTTCTGTCTGTCCATCCTACATAGTGGCTGTTACAGACTTTACACTGTACGTTGTAGATGACTCCTGTTTTTTTTTTTTCTTCTTCTTGGACTACTGGGTCTTTTGGTTTACTTAAGATGTTTCGGAGAGCTTTAGTTGGTTTGTGTGCTACGGTGATACCATGTGGTTGTAAAAGCCTGTTGGTTGTTTCTGAGATGTTTCTAATGTATGGTAGTCTTATCTTTTCATAGTTTGTGTTGGTTGTGCTGTAATGGGTTGACTAGTCAGGCACTTTTTGATAAAGTTGTATCCATTTTGTTGGGAGATGTTATGTAGGTGGCCTGTTTCCTTTTTCTGGTGTTCTGGGTTACTGCAGTGTCTTTTTGCTCATCTGAATAATGTTCTTACACACCTCTTCTTGTGGGAGGTTGGGTTGTTACTTTGGTAACAGAGCACTTGGTTAATGTGGGTTGTTGTGAAACCATTTTTCATGACCTGTTCAACTTGATTTTCTTAACTATACCTTAATGGTTCTCTTCACTGGCTTAATGGTTGCATAGCTTCAATATTTTGGTCAATACTATGAATCTGTGAGTCATGCTGGCCACATGACCCGGAAGTGTCCTATGGACAACGCCGGCTCCAAGGCTTTGAAACGGAGATGAGCACCGCCCCCTAGAGTCGGACACGACTGGACTTTACGTCAAGGGAAACCTTTACCTTTACCTATGAATCTGAAAATAATATCTGCAGCAAGTAGCTCACTATTATAGTGAAACCTAGATACCTTCATGTGCTACCAGGAAGCAGAAAGGCATATAACATCCCTTTTGCTCAGTCAAATACTGACAGAGAGAGGGAATAAAATTATATTAAAAGTGATTACAACACTGAGCTTTTTTGGCAAAGATGTGATCACAAATGTAATGGTCTTCTCAGAGTCTGGGAAAATGATTGAAGATTTATAAAATATTACAGGGCTAAAACATCTGTACATACCTCCTGTATAAGCTTCCCAAGAAGTTGGTTCAAGAGGTGATCAGCAAGAAGATCAATAAATCCCCACCCTAACAATCACATAATAAATTGGATGTTAAAGTACATAAATACAGTTCCCAAGATTCTGGAATCTCCTTTTTCCTTTCAATAAATTTGAGTAATATGAGTCTGAGAATTTAGCCTTCTTGGTGGTGAGCAAGTGCTTGGGCTTGACTATAATGACACATAAACATATTTGCAACATATACATTACAAATTGTTAGTAGAACAATGGCTGCTGCTACTATATCTGTAGTAACCCAAAGATCCTTCTATAGTATCATTTTTGACAAAGAAAAAGTCTAGAAAATGGTAGAGGTCAACCTCTACCAATCTTTGTTTAAACAAGAAAGCCATTAAACAAGCCATAAATTGACTCTACTATATATTATACCATTTAACATGTTTCAGTTCGTGAATTACTATTTGCTTTTTTCACCAAATATCATCATGCAAGTGTTCTTATTTTCAAAGGCAGAGAGAATAAATCCAAAAGACTAACCAATTGGCATTTAGAAAATATATAATACAGCAGTCACTGCATTAGATTGATTTTAAGAATAGTGGAAACAATAAGGGGGGCAAAGATTTTTATTCCCATGTAGCTGGCAAAATATGGAAGCAATAACCCTATAAATTCTTTAATGCTAGTCAGGGTAGAAACATAATCTTAAAAACTGTAAAAGGTTTTTTTGTCTCTTTGCCTTTCCAAACTAAGAATAGATCAGTTTTGGTGAGAAATACTTGGCTGGAACTTATTTTTTTGACTACATTCAGTTCCATTGTGGTAAATTAGCCATGCAAGTGATTATAAGAGGAAGCAGAAAGAAGAGATAGGATAGCAGACAGCCTGCAGATACTGTTGCAGATGCCAATGCCCTAACAACAAGAGAACTTATAGGAAGCTCACACATATTTTGGTAAAGATTGTCTGCAACTGAAAGAAGAGGCTCCATTCCAGGTTGGCCAAGGCATAGGACAAGCCTTACAGTTTTGAAATTCAAACAATATATTTCTGTATGCAGTAACACTATTGATGTTGCCATTCCTCTATTTAATACTTGTAATAATGCTTTGGGGCTAAGGCTAATAGAAGTATTTACCAAGTATGTTCTGTGTGATTTTTAACTAAACTGTTTAAGCAAAAAGATAAGGATATGTTACATAAGGCAGACACACACAGGCAGTATCCAGGCTTTTCTTCTTTTTCTGATACATGGTGTAATGGTTATAGTCTGACAACAGTAATCAATTTCAGCCATGGAAGGTTATTGGATGACTTTGGACTTATTACTATCTCTTAGCTATTTTATAACCTGAAATTATAGTATTTAAAGTTGATCATATCTGTATGCTGCTGTAGTCAAATCCAAAAACTTCAGGAAAATATTTTGTTTATGATAATACTGGGTGAAGTCCGGTCTTTCACTAATCATTATACTAAATAATTTCTTATTTTTTCCCTGTTGGACAACTGATATTTGATTTTTAAAAAGTCTTGTAAATTATTTCATAAAGTCCCCACAGAAAGTATCAAAATGCCTTTTAACCAACCAGCCAGTCAGAGGAAATTATGGCAACCAACAACTCTAATCTCTCCTTCTCTTTTTTCTGTTTGTTTTTATTCAGAGGAAAACTTCCTTCCTTCCTTCCTTCCTTCCTTCCTTCCTTCCTTCCTTCCTTCCTTCCTTCCTTCCTTCCATCCATCCATCCATCCATCCATCCATCTCTTTATCCAAAAGGAGGTAAGTCACCTCCGTCTCACGCAAGTCAGAAGAGGCCATTCCCTGCCCCCCTTTTCTAATGTATCTGAAACTACTCTGTTTTTTCTGACATTTTCTCCCACAAATTCAGTCTCCACAAAACCCCTTCATAGTCCTGGTCCTAGACCTTAATCAGTTCTGAGTTACTTGTCATCTGCATAATCCTTTCTACAGTTAAAAGAATTTCTGTCAGTAGCTTTTTTACAAAGCTTTTTACAAATGATCAACAGTCAAGTATCTGTCTCTTACTTTCATTCCTCATGTCCTTAAAATCATTTGTCTATTTCTCATGCAGCAGCAGTTGGGCTTCAACAGATTCTACTGGCATCTAATCAAGATGAGCACAAGAGCACAAACTACTGGCAATCTTTTTTCCTAGTATAAAATAATGCATTTAAATAAATTAGGGCATATACCTGGATATAGCTTTCTTTTACATAGGGCCTGGTAGCAATTGTGTAATGGGAAAATGTGCACTTCCAATCAGCATACCACCTACATTCCAAGTCTTCTGGTGGGGAATATTTTGCCTCAAACAGCAGGGCACTACCCTTCAGATGGAAATTCTAGTTCCATTCAGAAATCCCAAACTGCAACCTGCTTCATATTTCAGACATTATGAGTTAACCAGGATTTATTTATCTTTACTTACTGCCTAAGTTAGTCAAAGTTGTTGAGATGTTATTCCAATGATAACAAAATTATACATAATGTAGTAGACCTGTCTATTTATTAATATTTCAGTACAGTCTAAACCGATGGGTGAATCTATGACAGGATTTACAGGGAAGCACAAGTGACCTGCAGATCAAACCTTTATGCATCCTTCAACTGACGAATAAGCTACATTATCAGAAAAGGCAAATATTGAATTATTTTGAAATATAGTGTTATAAATGACACACCTATGAAGTTACTTATAATATGATCTATATTTCCTCCATGCCATACTGGTATGAAGTGCAGTGACAGAAGAAAAAAATGGCATACACATCTGACTTCTGCTCAGATTAACAATAAAAAGCTTTGGAACTGGAATAGCATATAGCAATACACTACTGCAGGAATGTTATATCGGAAAAGAACGATGCGCTTATAACAGCAATAATTGAATTTGTCTCCCCAATCGTAAAAGGACAAAAAGGTTATGAAGTTTGTCATGTACAAATGAATCTCTTGTAAAACTATTACGAAGTATGTGCAATGAAGTAATTTTTAATTTTGTTTCAAGTAATGATGTTAGATCGTCAGCCATGCACTATTTAAATGAGCATGTTTGACACCATTGTGTTTTCTTCATTAAAGCAAGTTGTTTATTAGTTCTGACAAAGGGTAATTCTAGATGGGGCCAGATCTGATTATTTGTAGACAAGGATGCAGACCTGATGATCAAGTAACACATTGCTGGGTAGTTTTCATTGGGATGCAACCTAGCTCCCTGAATGTAAATTTCATTTTTTTTTTCATTAGAAATATCTGGTTTAGCTCAGGCTCAGGCAGGTTTTCCTGAAGCCCAGGAATGTTTTCTGGAAAAAAGAAAACACCTGGAATCACCCCATCTGTCTTCCAGATGGCTGCTTGCAGCCAGAAGATTGTAAACAGTGTTTGCATTCGACTGGTAAGAGCTAGCTGGGAGGCTGGAATGGCATCATTTTCCAAGCCATGCTGTGGCCTTAAAGGGACACTAAGACTGGACACCCCAGTTATATCCCCCCTTGGGGGAGATGGGCGGTGACAGAAATTTGAAATATAAATAAATAAATAAATCACCCAATTTATATATTTTTAAAGTATATGTACCCTGAGAGGCTTTCTACAGCAAGGAGAAGTGGGTTTACTTGGTGCTTACAGTTGTTTTTGGGATTGTTTTCTTTTTTAAATTCTTTTTAAGTTGTGGACTTCATTTTCCCTCCAAATATTAAGGAGGATTGGGACGCGGTGGCGCTGCGGGTTAAACCGCTGAGCTGTCGATCGGAAGGTCAGCGGTTCGAAACCGCGTGGCGGGGTGAGCTCCCATTGTTAATCCCAGCTCCTGCTCACCTAGCAGTTCGAAAACATGCAAATGTGTGTAGATCAATAGGTACCGCTTCGGCGGGAAGGTAACGGCGTTCCGAGTCATCATGCTGGCCACATGACCCGGAAGTGTCTATGACAACGCCGGCTCCAAGGCTTAGAAACGGAGATGAGCACCGCCCCCTAGAGTCGGATTCGACTGGACTTTATGTCAAGGGAAACCTTTACCTTTACTGAGAGTAAATAATTGTCTCCTTGTTATTATTTTTGTACTAAATTTGAAGATCTTAGCATTTTCCTACATGTTGAATCACCTGATTTGAACCCTCAGCTTTCTGTTTCTATTTTCTCTTGGGAACTGTCTGCATATCTCACTTTTGCTTGTGTAAACACATTCCAGAACTCTTCCATATCTTTGACTTTCACTGGTTAAGCTCCCAGGAGGCGCCATAATCTACTGTGTTTGATATGGAAGATTTTAAACAGACTTTCTCTGACTTCCACCAAGATTTTAAACAGATTCTTTCTGACTCCTACCAAGTTTTTATACAAGACATTGAGGACATTGTGGAAAATATGAGGTCCAAAATGTGTTGTCTGGTTGGGGATGTTGTGGATGAAATTGAGGAATTCAAAAATGATAGAAACATTTCTTCTATGAGTGAGATCGGGATTTCTATTGAGATGCTGGATGAAGGTTGGATAGTGGAGTTGGAGAAATTTAAGAGATAGAGCGAGTTGCAAGCCACAAGTGAAACTGATCTTCTGGAGGAATGCCATGAAAAAGAAGGGGTTATTGTGTATGCAAAGTTTTCTGAAGTCAGAGTTTTTGAGGAAGGCAGTTGGGCTGTTCGATTTTCCTAAGAAAAAAGCTCTGTGAAAATTGAGGGGATATGTAAATGCTCTGGTTTATTTTGAAGTGGGATAAGGTTTAAAGGATATTTATCTGGATTGTTTTTAAGGTTTGGCTGATTTTATTTATCTTTTAACTATTTGGATTAAGGTTAATAAGATATAAAATATGTCTACTTATATGGTTTTGGCTTTATTAAGATTAAGATCATTAAAACTGTTGTATTATTAAGTATAATGGCAGACAATTTATGTGCTTTTTAGTTTGATTTTTATTATAGTAGACAGAAATGTATAGAATAGTAGTAGGGGGAGAGGGAAGTTGTTTAGGAGGTTTATATGAATTTTTCTTTTTCTTCTTTTAATATAAGGAGGGAGAAACTGTACTTAGTGATTTTTATAATTTGCCAATGTGGAATGATTTATAGAAATAATGTGGTCTTGGTTTAATTTAGAGTAAGAGATTGATTATGGATTTTTTTTGTATATCCTTGCTGTTAAAAGTTGGAAGTCTCATCTTTAACTTTGAAAAAAAAATCTCTTGTGTTTTTCACACCTTTTTAGGTTTTTTTCCTCTCTTTTTTTGTAGTTTTGTTTTGTTTTGTTTGTAGCTTTTATCTTTGCTTGAAACTTAATAAAAGCCTTATTAAAAATATCTGGTTTAGCATGAGTCAACCACTGATGTTCTAGCATTACAGCTAGGTGCCAGCACTTAGCTAAGGGTCCAAATACAGAGTAGGGTAGGTGTTTTATTTTTCTTTTGTTATATAACTGTTTTGACTGGGAGGATTTTTATAGCACAGAACTAAAGGGCAAGATGAAGCATTCCTTAACAGGCTGACAGATAAACACTGATTGCCCAGGAAGTACAAGTTATGATTGGCTGAGAGTTTTCTGCAAGCACTGTAGACTCACAAAGAATTGCACATGTCAATTGCAGTTGTGCCCTGATGATCATAAATGAACTGAACATCTCTCTCAAGACCTGCTACATTGTGAAATCAAAAGGCTTGTGCAAGATAAGGTTGGACAACTGTAAATGCTCTTACATTATTCTACAGTCAAGCAAAGAGGAAAAAAAAGACCAAAAAACCCCACAGTCTGCAGAAGTTATCTGCAGAAGCATATATTCTAATTTTTCATGGACAATCATTTATTCACAGCTGTCTGTAATCAAGTGTGATTGCCATATTACAGACCCTTTTCTTTCCAACAGAAATAAATGGCTTCAGAACTGACTCAGGGAGTGTTCAGGGTCTGGTATTCCAAGCATCTTCTGCATGAACCACTTATCTCACTTTGGAGACTGACGCTGGCCAGAAATTAATTTAACTTAGTAAAGAGGATTGGGTAAGGCAGATCTGGCTGACAAGTCCTCTGCCCTATCTCCATCTTACAGATGGATATACATAATTCTGTGCATTCAAGGATCTTGTTTACTACTGAGGATATTGGAAGTGTTCCCAGCTAAAGAAAAGAGTCAGTAGAACATACTTGTAGCTTCCCAAATCAGGTTGGTCCAAAGTTAGAAGCATTGTTTTTATCTAGCTACCATCTCCAGCATAAGCATGGGATTTTTATTTAGTTCTCTACTTATTGTGATGGTCACTATTTACCACAATAATTGCAAAAACTTTGTAGTTGCTATTTTACATCTCTGGTCCCATCCTGGTTGCCCATCTCTTCAATTCTCATTTCTTTTATTGAGTTTCTTTGATGACTTATCTGAACTGAGAGACTCAGATTATTTCTGCCAGCAGCCACTAATGTTGCAATCACAAAATTTATCATCACTGATATCTGAAAGTTATCCAGATTTTGGGTTATATAGATATATGCACTCTTGATTAATGTATAAATCAAAGTTTATTTTCAATTTTCATCTGGTAAACTAGGCTTAGAAAACAAATATGTACTTCTGAACCCTACTTTCTAATATCGACACAAAACAACTGCGAGAGGCCTGCATCATTTTCATAAGGTACCATCAATATGCTGATAACATCCTTGCTATACATCCCTGCTCTGGGCGAGGCTGGAGAGACTGCTGATGCCTACTTGTATCTAGAGGTGGTATAGGATGAATTAATGGCCAGACACTAAAGGATTAAAAGTTGTGCTCACTGAAATATATGAACATACTTACTATATAAGAGCATGTCCAAACAAAATATGTTATATAGTAAGATGTTCACTTGAGGGAATGATATTAAAGGCAAAACGGAAATACTTTGGCCACATAATGAGAAGACAGGACACCCTGGAGAAGATGCTGATGCTAGGGAGAATGGAGGGCAAAAGGAAGAGGGGCCGACCAAGGGCAAGGTGGATGGATGATATTCTAGAGGTGATGGACTCATCCCTGGGGGAGCTGGGGGTGTTGACGACTGACAGGAAGCTCTGGCGTGGGCTGGTCCATGAAGTCACGAAGAATCGGAAGTGACTAAATGAATAAACAATAACAACAAAGATGTTCCAAGCCAAGTCATGAAGGAACCATTTTTGTACTCCCTATTTTCATGCTACAGTCACAACAAAGAACATATTGATGACTAACCAGACTACTAATGAATTATTAAGTTTTGATGAATGATGCTGAGAATGTCAAGTGATTCAGCTGAAGAAATTCAGCATTGCCTATAAAAGATTGTTGAAGGGAAGATAAGTCGAAAACCCCATCTTCCATTATATCAAGATTCATCCCTGAGAATGTTCTAAGGGGACTTTTGTTTCTTGGCCAAAGATAAGGAGGGTCTTCTGATATGTATGGTCTGAAAAAGTGAGTGAGTGGTGTTCACTGACTTTGCTCTGGCGATCATAAACATATTCCTAATTCTGTAACAAAGGACAAACATCTTAAGAGAATATGGGGAGAGAGGTGGGGAGACAGTTGGAGAGAGAGACAGAGAGAGAGGGAGGGAGAGGGAGGGAGAGGGAGAGAGAAACAGGATGAAACTGAACCCTTGCAAAATGGAATTACAATTTGTTCAGAAGCCATATAGTGATTATCTACTCTGGGTGGGGTAGGATTCCTCCTAAAAGAGTAGATCTATAGTTTGTGAGTTCTCCTAAACTTATGGCAGTTACTTGATTTGCAGGTAGGACTGTGGACTGACTTACGCCGGGAGGTCCTGGGGCCAAGAACTCATGCCATCATCATCACAAGTTGAGATTTCTGTGATGTACTTTACATAGGTTTTATTTAAAGTCTACTCAGAAACTGCAATTCATGCAAAATGTACCAGCCTATGCGTTGGTTGGGGAGAGTGTTAAAGCCACATAAATCATGTGCTGTGGATGCTGAATTGATTCCCAGTACATTTAAATGTGCTGATTTTAACCAATTGAGGACTACATGACTTGTCTTGCAGGTAACTTTAGACTGCTTCTTCCACATGGAATCAGCCTATTTTATGTGCTTGTCCCTGTTAGGAATGCTTAAATTTCCACATATATTCTGTGACAGAGGTGGACCATAGACAATGTTTTTCCATGATGCTCTCACTGTGGAAGAGCCTTTTCTGAAGATTTGGCAATAACTACTTTGAAGTCTTTTTAAAAAGCCGTAAGAATGTAATTTTTTGTAGGGCATTTAATGGTGACCTGTTTCTGTTACTGGACATGGGCTTGGTGCCAATAATTACTACTAGGATTTTTAAATTGCTTTTAGAATTTTGCTATATGCTTTATGCTTTTATTTTTACTAGGTTTTTAAAATTCCTTTTAGAATGTTGTTATATGCTTTATGTTTTTATTATATATTGTATCCTTCCAGGAGTTGGTGTTTTGATTAGAGGACATATAAATACCATTATATTAATTTTTACTGATACCTTACAACTGTAACTGACAACCTGATCAACTCATGACTGGCCTATTGTAATGTACTCTACTTGAGGCTACCTTTGAAGATGACTTGGAAATTGCAACAGGTACAGAAAGCAGCAGCCAGACCAGATAAGTCTGCTACTGCAGAATAATGCCCATTTTGGAATCACTAAGCTGGACCAGTGGTTGGCTCAGTTCTAACTGCTAATTATTACCTAAAAAGTCCTATGTGGAGTGGTATTCCCCAATACATATAGTACATTGGGGGCATAACCCTATTAAGCATGATTTTCCCTATCCAGTCCATGAATCTAAAGAGAGTCTGCTGAGGATCCTATACCCATAAGAAGTGACAGAGGGGTAGGGTAAAAGGCAGTCCTTTTTCACTATAAATTTTGTGCTCCTGCTATAGCCTGGCTGTTAAGGTTAATTACACAGTTATAAATTTCCAAGATAAGACAGGCTATAAAACTCTCCAGAAATAGGCAGCATCGAAGAGAAGGGGAAAAAAAAACCAGGTTTGCTTTCAGTTAATCAGGCAAATATGTACAGTAGCAAGTCAAGACTACTTCAAAAAACAAGCCAAACTAAAATACCAGACTAAAAGGGAATTACAGAAGCTTAGTCAAACAGGTGAAGTACTGAGCAGGAACATAACAGAAAATAGTGAGACAACCAGCAACTGAACTGGAAAATTATTCCTACCAAATATAAGGATGGTTTAAATATTCTACCCTGACCTTCTCCCAGCACATAGCTAAGAGTCATCCAGCTTTCTTCAACAGCTCATCTGTTCTTCTGCCATAACTTATAGCCTCCTAAGCTAATTGGATATTTCTCTGCTACACAGCCTCCTGACTTTATATCCTGAGTTAGCAACTTTCCTGAGGCATAAATGGAGCTGGGCCACTTGACCTACTATAGACCTTTCAGGGAGTCTGCCTATTTGTCCCCAGAGAAATCTGAAGGTATGTTTTCAGACAGAGACATGACTATAACCTCTGCATTATGGAAGATACTGCCCCTGGAGATACACTCAGCTCCTTTCTGACTCTTTGGAAGGTATTCAAAACTATTCTTTTTTCAAAAGATCTTTGGCCTATAATGAAAATTCTAGTCAACAATTCAGTTTATGGCTTTAATGTGGGTGGAAGGGGTTCTGTGCTTAATTGTGCACGTTCTAAAGTCTGTCAGTTGGTGGAGTATATAAATACTCTAAATAAGCAAAAAAAGAACACCATCTCATTCAAAATACCACCAAAATAAATTTGAAATAGAGTTATGGTGGCAATAAAAAAACAGGGTTCTGTTTTGGAAGGGAAGAAAAATTTCTAGAAATTAGAGGACTCTTTAGCTTGTATATAAGAGATCAAATAACATATACAGGCAATTCTAAATCTAAGATAGATTAGTGGAATTCAAATTACCTGGCTTGAACAAACAATTTTCCATTTGTACCTAGGCACTAAATATAAATGGAAATCTTCTTTTGGAAGCATTTTGTAGGTACTTATTGGGTGTTTTATTCACTAGTTACATAGCTCCAGCCCCTATGATGGCATTATGCTAGCTCTACTACATTATTACATTACTTTAGAATATTGCCTTTATCTTGTGTTGCTTTTAAAATCTCTATGAACTTCATTTACATAAAATTGTAATACTCAAGACAAATTGCAAGGGAAATTTTAAATTGTTCCTTTAAAAAAATAAAACAGTTCTTGATTTTTTTTAAGCTACTAAAGGAAAGAAAATCTAATTTATTCCTATATGAAAGAAAGAAAAGTAGAGAAAAGTGTGAGAATTTGATCTTTTTACATTCATACTGTTTGAAAATATTATCAAAATCAGATTAACCATTTCTGTTAATAGGCTTTTTTAAAAAGAAGACATTATATAAGTGAATAAAAACATGTCATTGCATAGAAATAAGGTGGCTGACTGATGGTGAAAGAAACTTTTGAAAAGTAAAGAAATCCCCTGCTATTAGACCTTCCCTAATAGTTTGGGGCCACGGTAGCAGAGATACATTATAGGAAAGGTGGTAGTCAGAAAATGTTCCAGCACTCTTTATTGTGGTGGGAATATAGATCAAAACAGTGTTGAGATAAAAAGGTAATATATTAAGATGTTTGTCTTGACTGAAATTGGTTGCCTGTTATTAGTAGTTTGCTCTTTTGTTTTAATTAAAGCTCTTCATCCCTCTAGTCAGAACTGGGACACTGGACAAAAATATTGTTGAACTGGTTGGGTCTGAACTTATTTTGCCTATGAGAATCCATGTATTATTAGCTTTTGACTTCCAGTGGGAATATGGTGGTCTGAACAGCTTTGTCCGCAAGCTCCGCAGGTGTCAGAGTGGAGTCTGAATCCAAGGAGGAGGAGGGGGGTGATCCAAGGCTAGAAGGGGCGGGGAGGACAGATCCTGGCATGAAATTCAAACTGGCGGCAGAGCAGCCAGTTGGACACAGCCAGGACAGACCCTCACTGCTGCCAATCAGCGCTTGCAATCGGAGGTGTGAGAGGTGGGCCAAGCAGAGGAAAGTGCAGTTGGCCTGTAGCTGCCATGTGCATTGCCTTGCCTGCCTTGTCAGCCTTGCTTTGCCTTGGGTGTAATCTGCATTGCTCCAGAACTTGAACCCCCAACTGACTGTGTGTGTGTGTGTAATATATATATATAGAATTGGAAAATCAGTGCTTCCTGTATTGGTCTTAGTCGGAACAGGACAGCAGATAGATCTGACAATGCAGCTTTTTTTTGGGGGGGGTGCTCAGGCAGGCTTTTCCTGATGCCCTAGAGCATTTTCATGGATAGAAAACACTTGGAATCATCCTACTTGTAGTTCAGAACAGCACCTTGAAGCCAGAGGATCGCAAACAGTGTTAGTATCAATCCAGTAAGAGATGCTATGAGGCTGGGACATTACCATTTCCAAACTGCGCTGTAGCCTTAAAGGGACACTAAGACCAGCCACTCCATTTCTAAACCACCTACTATGTATATATGTATGTGTATGTATGCATGTGTGTATGTGTATGTGTATGTGTGAGTGAGTGAGTGTGAGTGAGTGAGTATGTATGTTTGTGTGTGTGTGTCTATGTATATGTATGTGTGTATGTATATGTGTGTGTGTGTGTGTATGTATGTATGTGTATATATATATATATATATATATGTGTGTGTGTGTGTGTGTGTGTGTGTGTAGTTTATGTACCCCAAGAGAGGCTTTCTACAGCAAGAAGTGTAATCTCTTGGTGCCTATCATTATTTCTGGATTAATTTTTTAAAATCTTTTTAAGCTTTGTCTTGTTTTCCCCTTTAAATACCAAGGAGGACTGAGAAATAATTGTGTTCCTGCTATTATTTTTGTACTGAACTTGAAGGATTTCATATTTTCCTACTTGAATCTGCTGTTTTGAATCTTCAGCTTTCTGTTTACTTTCCCTGGGAGCTGCTTGTTAGCATACCTTCTCTTGTGTCAACAACTTTTGGAGATTTTCCATTAACTCATTAACTGTGGTGGATTTTGGTGCTGCTGCTAATTCCCAGGAAGGAGGGAGTGCATTCCAGGCAGATAGGCGGATTCACAGTCCGGAGACTGTTGCTGTTAAGTTAAGAGGTTCAAGGAAGCTCTTCCCTAGAGTCCCACAGGTTATTTATTTATTATTTATTAAACAAATGTATAAGGCCACCCAACTCACACACAGTGACTCTGGGTGGCTTACAGAATTAAAAACCATAAAAACATAATAGACACCCCCCAGCGGCAGCAAACATATTCATACCAGCCACTTGATTGGCTCAGAAGCAGCTTGGGGTCCCCAGGCCCGTTGACAGAACCATCTACCCTTAGGTCAGTTACAGTAGCTTTAGTCTGGCAAGATTCTGTCTGCATAGTGAAAGCAATAAATAACTGGATTTTGGATTACACTGACTCAGCATTGTTCTTGGGCTGGCCCCGACATTAACTCCCATATTTGCCAGTCAAATATCTAGGGGGTGCCATAATCTACTGCCTGAAACATGGAGGAATTCAAAGAGTTCCATTGATCTTAAACATATCTTTTACGATTCCTGTCAAGCTATTTTGCAAGATATTTGGGACATTGTTGAAAATATGAGTTTCAAAGTGTGTCATCTGTATGAGGACATTGTGCAAGAAGTAGAAGATTTTAACAAAAATAGAGGTGTTTCTATTGACAGCGAGATTAAAGCCTTTGCTGAAATCCCAGGCGACAATTACATTCTGCTATTGAAGGGGTTAAATGGATAGTCTGAGTTGCAAATTACAAATGGACTTGTTTTTCTGATGGAATGTTATGGGAAAGAAGAGGCTCTGTTCTATGGGAGTTTTTTTTGCTAAGAAATCTGAATTTCTAAGGGGGGCAGTTGGGCTGTTTGATTTCTGTATGAAAAATGCCTGTGTGTAATATAGAGATATATAAATGCTTTAGTATATTTCAAAGTGTGGTAAAGATGATTTGTTTGATTTTTAAGATTTATAAGGTATAATAATAATTGCTTGATTTTAGGTGTAATAGGGTTAAGATTGTTATAGTATTATTAATCATAAAAGTAGACAATTTATATGTTTTTATAATTTAATTTTTATTATAGTGGACAGAAGTATATAGAATAGTGGTATGAAGGAAATAATTAAATAAATGATGTTGGGAGGAAGTTGATATGGATATATATACATACACACACATACATACACACACACACATACTATATATACACACACACACACACACACACATACACAAACACAAACACACACACACACACACACAAATATATATACATATACATATACATACATACATACAAGTCTTAACTGATATGATAGTTAAGACTGATGGGGTGGAACTACCAGCAGGCCACATAGCAGATATATAGACCAGCTACAAGTACCCTGGTATCCCATAGACACATGGGGACCATGATAAGGAGGCAAGGAAGACAGCAACATCCAAGTACCACCATAGGATAAGACAGATTCTGAAGAGCCAGCTCAATGGGAAGAACAAGATCCACACCATCAACATGTATGCCCTGCCAGTCATAAGATACCCTGCTGGTATAGTGAGCTTGCCAAAGGAGGACATGGAGGTTGCTGATATGAAGACCTGGAAGCTCCTCACAATGTACAGAGGCTTCCACTCCCTGTCCAACACCCAGAGACTGTATACCAGGCAGAAGGGGGAGGGTGGGGTCTGGTGAGTGTCAAAGACACTGTCCTGGATGAGACCCAGAGCATTCAGGAGTACATCAGTAAGATGGCACCTAAAGATGAGCTGTTGAGAGAATGCCTGAGGCAGCAGCAGACATGGAAGAAAGATCAAGCAGAGGAAGTGCCATGGCAAGACAAGACCCTGCATGGGATGTACCACTGACAGATAGCTGAGTTGGCTGACACTGGGAAATCCTACCAGTGGTGGAGAGGGCTGGACTAAAAGACAGCACTGAGGCAATGATCATAGCAGCACAACAACATGCAGTGAGCACCAGATCCATAGAAGCAGAGGTCTACAACACTAGACAGGACCCGAAGTGCAGACTGTGCAAAGAGGCCTCAAAGAATTCCAACACATAGTGGCAGGGTGTAAGATGCAGGCAGGAACAGCATACACTGAATGGCACAACCAAGTAGCTGGCATTGTGTACAGGAGCATCTACACAATGTATGGGCTAGACCCTCCCAAGTCCAGATGGGAGATTCCACAGAAGGTTGTGGAGAATGACAGGGCCAATCAACTCTCAGTCTGGGAGAGTGGTTCCAACAGATCCCAGGAACAACATCAGAGGTCTCTGTCTAGATGAGTGCAGTGCTAGGAACAGCTAAGATACTGCACAGAACCCACAAACTCCTAGGCCTCTGGTAGAGGACCTGAGGTTGAGGAAGATACATACCACCCATAGGGGTGAGAAGGGAATTAATATATATATATATATATATATATATATATATATATATATATATATATTCTTTTCTTCAGCAAAGGATCGTTACCTTGTCGTGGTGCTGGAGCTTGAGCACCTCAATGATGCCATGAGCTAAACCGTGAAGGGCCACCCAAGACGGGAAGGTCATGACAGAGAGGTCAGACTAAATGCGATCCCTGGGGAAGGTAATGGCAACCCACCCCAGTATTCTTGCCGTGAAAACTAAATGGATCAGTACAACCAGAGATATGTCGGTATACCATCGGAAGGTGAGACCCCCAGGTCGGAAGATGGTCAAAATGCTACTGGGGAGGAAGAGAGGATGAGCTCAACTAGCCCCAGACGTGATGACGCAGCTAGCTCAAAGCCGAAAGGACGGCTAGCGGCCGACGGTGCTGGTGGTGAACGGCGAATCCGATGTTCTAAGGATCAACACACCATTGGAACCTGGAATGTAAGATCTATGAGCCAGGGCAAATTGGATGTGGTTATTGGTGAGATGTCAAGATTAAAGATAGACATTCTGGGCGTCAGTGAACTGAAATGGACTGGAATGGGCCACTTCACATCAAATGACCACCAGATCTACTACTGTGGACAAGAGGACCACAGAAGAAATGGAGTAGCCTTCATAATTAATAGTAAAGTGGCTAAAGCAGTGCTTGGATACAACCCAAAAAACGACAGAATGATCTCAATTCGAATTCAGGGCAAGCCATCTAACATCACAGTGATCCAAATATACGCCCCAACCACAAATGCTGAAGAAGCTGAAGTAGAGCAGTTCTATGAGGATCTGCAGCACCTACTGGACAACACGCCTAAAAGAGATGTTATTTTCATCACAGGAGACTGGAATGCTAAGGTGGGCAGTCAAATGACACCTCGAATTACAGGTAAGTATGGCCTGGGAGAACAAAATGAAGCAGGACATAGGCTGATAGAATTTTGCCAAGACAATTCACTCTGCATAACAAACACTCTCTTCCAACAACCTAAGAGACGGCTTTATACATGGACTTCACCAGATGGACAACACCGAAATCAGATTGATTACATCCTTTGCAGCCAAAGGTGGCGGACATCTGTACAGTCGGTAAAAACAAGGCCTGGAGCTGACTGTAGTTCAGATCACGAACTTCTTCTTGCACAATTTAGGATCAGACTAAAGAGATTAGGGAAGACCCACAGATCAGCTAGATATGAGCTCACTAATATTCCTAAGGAATATGCAGTGGAGGTGAAGAATAGATTTAAGGGACTGGACTTAGTAGATAGGGTCCCGGAAGAACTCTGGACAGAAGTTGGCAGCATTGTTCAGGAGGCAGCAACAAAATACATCCCAAAGAAAGAGAAAACCAAGAAGGCAAAATGGCTGTCTGCTGAGACACTAGAAGTAGCCCAAGAAAGAAGGAAAGCAAAAGGCAACAGTGATAGGGGGAGATATGCCCAATTAAATGCAAAATTCCAGAGGTTAGCCAGAAGAGATAAGGAATTATTTTTAAACAAGCAATGCGCGGAAGTGGAAGAAGACAATAGAATAGGAAGGACAAGAGACCTCTTCCAGAAAATTAGAAACATTGGAGGTAAATTCCAAGCAAAAATGGGTATGATCAAAAACAAAGATGGCAAGGACCTAACAGAAGAAGAAGAGATCAAGAAAAGGTGGCAAGAATATACAGAAGACCTGTATAGGAAGGATAACAATATCGGGGATAGCTTTGACGGTGTGGTCAGTGAGCTAGAGCCAGACATCCTGAAGAGTGAGGTTGAGTGGGCCTTAAGAAGCATTGCTAATAACAAGGCAGCAGGAGACGACGGCATCCCAGCTGAACTGTTCAAAATCTTGCAAGATGATGCTGTCAAGGTAATGCATGCTATATGCCAGCAAATTTGGAAAACACAAAAATGGCCATCAGACTGGAAAAAATCAACTTATATCCCCATACCAAAAAAGGGAAACACTAAAGAATGTTCAAACTATCGAACAGTGGCACTCATTTCACATGCCAGTAAGGTAATGCTCAAGATCCTGCAAGGTAGACTTCAGCAGTTCATGGAGCGAGAATTGCCAGATGTACAGGCTGGGTTTAAAAAAGGCAGAGGAACTAGAGACCAAATTGCCAATATCCGCTGGATAATGGAAAAAGCCAGGGAGTTTCAGAAAAACATCTATTTCTGTTTTATTGACTATTCTAAAGCCTTTGACTGTGTGGACCATAACAAATTGTGGCAAGTTCTTAGCGGTATGGGGATACCAAGTCATCTTGTCTGCCTCCTGAAGAATCTGTATAACAACCAAGTAGCAACAGTAAGAACAGACCACGGAACAACGGACTGGTTTAAGATTGGGAAAGGAGTACGGCAGGGCTGTATACTCTCACCCTACCTATTCAACTTGTATGCAGAACACATCATGCGACAAGCTGGTCTTGAGGAATCCAAGGCTGGAGTTAAAATCTCTGGAAGAAACATTAACAATCTCAGATATGTAGATGATACCACTTTGATGGCTGAAAGTGAAGAGGAACTGAGGAGCCTTATGATGAAGGTGAAAGAAGAAAGTGCAAAAGCTGGCTTGCAGCTAAACCTCAAAAAAACCAAGATTATGGCAACCAGCTTGATTGATAACTGGCAAATAGAGGGAGAAAATGTAGAAGCAGTGAAAGACTTTGTATTCCTAGGTGCAAAGATTACTGCAGATGCTGACTGCAGTCAGGAAATCAGAAGACGCTTAATCCTTGGAAGAAGAGCAATGACAAATCTCGATAAAATAGTTAAGAGCAGAGACATCACACTGACAACAAAGGCCCGCATAGTTAAAGCAATGGTGTTCCCCGTAGTAACATATGGCTGCGAGAGCTGGACCATAAGGAAGGCTGAGCGAAGGAAGATCGATGCTTTTGAACTGTGGTGTTGGAGGAAAATTCTGAGAGTGCCTTGGACTGCACGAATATCAAACCAGTCCATCCTCCAGGAAATAAAGCCAGACTGCTCACTTGAGGGAATGATATTAAAGGCCAAACTGAAATACTTTGGCCACATAATGAGAAGACAGGACACCTTGGAGAAGATGCTGATGCTCGGGAGAGTGGAGGGCAAAAGGAAGAGGGGCCGACCAAGGGCAAGATGGATGGATGATATTCTAGAGGTGACGGACTCATCCCTGAGGGAGCTGGGGGTGTTGACGACCGACAGGAAGCTCTGGCGTGGGCTGGTCCATGAAGTCACGAAGAGTCGGAAGCGACTAAACGAATAAACAACAACAACAACATATATTCTTTTAATATAAGGGGAAAGAGCAATTTATTTAGTGATTTTTATAATGTGCTAATGGAATGATTTATAGAAATAAATCATTCCATTAGCACTAATGTCTTGGTTTGATATAGAGCAAGGGATTGAGTATGGAAATTGCTGTATATTCTTGTTGAATGTCAGAAATCACCTCTTTATGCAATCTTCAAAAATATTTTTTCTTGTGTTTCATGCTTTTTTAGTTTTTTAGTTTTTTAGTTTTTTAGTTTTTTTCTTTTTCTCTTTTTTAGTTTTTTTTTCTTTTTTGTAGTTTTTAATCTTTGTTTCAAACTTAATAAAATTCTTATGAGAGAGAGAGAGAGAGAGAGAGAGAATCCATGCATTATTAGCTTTTGAAATAAAGCCCTGCAATCTTTATGTGCGTTATTGATGGCCTCAAATTTGAGCAGGTTTCCTTCACTCCATTGACAGTTGAAACACACATGGAGACTTCATTGTTCAAAGTGCTCAGAGGGGCTTATTTGTATCCTTAAATACTTTAGGACAAGAAATGACTGTCACATACCTACAGCTCTTAAACTGTTTGAAGCCACGCCACTAGGACAGCTTTTTATGGTGCTCAGTTTATTCCAATTTTGCCCCACTGGAACTTGTACAATCAAGATTCTTAAGAGAGGCCTTCAAATCCTAGCTGTGTCTGAATGAATGAACAAATGAATGAATGAATGAATGAGCCAGCCTACAACTAGAGACAGATGTCCTGAAAGTGGAAATTAAGGTTAAGTTGGCCATATTAAACTATTGGCTTAGATTATCGGTCTTGCCTTCCTAACAATGAGTAGTGATTTCCAATCTGATTAAAAAATGGCAGTTGTGACTAAAAATTCCATCAGTTACTTTTCTCCATCTCTCCTATCTGATGTGGTTTATGATCAGACTAAGGTTCTCATCAGATAGCACATAAAATAAATAGAGCAGCCATCTGACTTAGCCAGGGCCCCCTCATTGGTGAAGGTCGCAGGTATTCTGCTCCTCCCATAGTATGACTAACACAGCAGGAAGTTCTTATTACAAGAGAGATTTCAAGGACAATACATGAAGATTCCCTTCTCAAAGTGGCAAAGCCCTTACAAATCTGGGCATGTAGAAACAACAGAACATGTTCTCCAGTGCTCGTATCAGAGATATTTGCATCAACCTCATCCTACAATTATTGCACAAATATCTAGGGAACATGGAATAATTTTACCCACCCTGAAGCTTTCAGATGTCAACCTGCCACAATATACAGCATTACCAGGTTCTGTGCAGCAGCACTCTAAATACCCAACTTTACAGCTTAGTATCATAGCGTTCATAATCTGCCACCACAGAGTGTTTTACAGCTAGTAGTTTATGGTCTATTATTTTATATTATTATTATTTTATCTTATTTAGACTCAACCTCATGTAATTTATAAAATTTAATATCCTCCTATCCTCCTATGCCCTTATATAGTTTATGTTCATATGCCTTTTTAGGCAGTATTTGTACAGTGTTCCTTCCCTGTGCTTATGTTGCCAAGATGGCCTTGACCACGAGATCTTAAGCCCACCCTTTTTTTTACACGCATTGAAAAAATGAGCAGGGTTTTGATCCCATGGTTAGAGCTGCCATCTTGACTTTTTTGACTCCCCCTCCCTTAGGGATTCTCCTGTGCATTTCTCAAATAATTGCTGAGCAATTTGCTGAAACTGTCTTCCCAATTTCATTTCTCACAGAAAGCATGGAGAATATTGAGGTGATTTGGTCACAGTACTGTTGTCAACCCAAATAAATTAGAACATGTATTACAAAGTGTCTGCCTTTTATTATCTTGTAAAAGTGAGCAACTTATTGAAATAAGAGTTACACTTTAATTAAAAGTAGAATGAAATATAGATATTCATTTGATTCAGAAAAGGCATGCAGATAACTTAATTAGAACCCAGCGAGCTATGTTAACTTTTGTAAAATAGTTCCAAAACAGTGTTATTAAATGAACTTCATTGAAAAATGAGATGACAGATATTTGAGTTTAGATACCTTTGTCTAAATTTAATCAGAATGCAGCAAATATGGCGTAATGTAACGATTTGGAATAAGAATGTTGACATTAAACTTCTGTTAAGGTAGGAGGATTTGGGCAATGTGACATAATGCTCAACAGAGATGTGGAAAGGGAGGTCAAACACTGAAATCTTCCAGCAAGTTGTAAATGCAAATGGAAGAAGTAAATAGCCCCATCAGACTGTTTTTTGTTCTGGCTGAATATCAGGTGAATGCAACTTAACCTGTCTAGAGCTTGGCCACACATTCTAAATAAGTTCAATAAGGTATGAACAACAGCAAACTATGGTGATACAAAACTGCTAACATTCGCATTGTGAGGTCATCATGCAAATGCTGTCCTTACATAATTGACATCTGACATAGGGGTGTAAGTTGTGACACATGCATGATAATGTTGTTGCACCCAAGTCATTTGTTGCACAAGCACACACAGATATTGTGGGTGCCCATGGACATAAACTATGAATGAAGCTTCCTGTGCTTCATGAAAGAGCAAGAGAGTTGGCAAACCATGCCAGAGTGAAGCTACCAGTACCTACCTCTCTCTCCCTTTTTATTTCAGCTGCATTGCCTTCACAAATTATTACTGGAAGGTCAAATGAGAGGCTTTTGTGAGGATGTGAATGAGAGACAGACCCTTGTGTCTTCAGACCTGTATGGACTGTAGGAAGCCTTCCATAAGTCCCACAATAATATACACCCATTGTTGTTCTTTTGATGCTGGCCACTCAGCCATGTGCAAAGAAATATGGGGACTGCAGTGGAAAAAGAGAATTGGTAGGTCTTGGAAGTGATTCACATGAATAAAAATCTAGAAGCAAAGTATAGGAAAATCTCAAAATAAAGAAAAACCAAGTTCTGGAAAGCTTCCAGTTAGAACTGTGTGATACTTTGCTCCCCATAACAAATAAAAAAAGAAAACCAAGGCAATGTCCTTCAAAACATCATGATCAACAACTAATAACTTCATTTCTGAACAATTAATCTGGCAGACAGGAGAGAAGAACAAGCTACTTTTAATCCTACTAGCACTATGTAAAATTATACCTTGCATTTCAAGGCAAAGGGAGCATTACTAAAGATGAACTATCACAGTAATGGTATACTGTATCATGATGGAGAAGGAAGAAGAAGAAGTATTTATCTGTTCTACTATGGCTTGTACTTCCCTCACATCATCATGGACACTTGCCATGGCAATTCTTAAAGACAATTAGATACATTTAGCAGTGTATTTGAACAGGATTTTTATTCTCTGTGTTTGTTTCTCTCTCTTCTCTCTCTCTCTCTGTATGAGTGCTTGTGTGTGTGTGTGTGTGAGAGAGAGAATTGATTACTTCTAAATAATATAATATCAAAGTGGCTTGCTAGTGATACCTAAAAGTTATTATTTTTTCAGTGCTCTTATGTTCTTCTAAAACAGGAATAAGTCATGTATGTAGTTGCATATAAATGGAAAATGATTCCCCTTTGCAGTCCCAGTTCTAGTCAGCCAGAGGACAGGATGCTGTCATTAGAGCTGGATCAGAAAGTAGTATGTCAACAATGCAACTATATACAGCATGTCCACTCAAAAGTACATTTCAGTGAGATCAGTGAAGCTTATCTTTTGGTAAATATACATATAATTTCAATCTTACTGAAATATACAAGAGAATAACCTAGTTTTGAGAACTTCTGCTTCCCTTGTAGATTCTGGAAAGGGAATAATAGAAACAAGCCCATATTTTGCAGAAAAAAGAAGGCTTTATTGACAATGTGTATATGTCTGTATGCAAGTGCAAGTATTGAAAGCTTGTCTCAGATGGCATAATGAAAAATGGGTTAAGACACGTTTGATGTAAAAGAAAGTCCACACTGTATGGGAGGGGCAGGCAGGGGGACCGTGAAACAGAATAATGTTGGGGAAACCAGACTACTGGTATAAAAAAATGTGTCTATAATCATGCCCATAGATTGTTATTCTCTATCTAGTGAATAAAACTTTATGGATCACAAATAAGGGAATTCAACTGTATTAAATGTAGAGTACAGAACTATTTCTCACTAGGGCCTCAACTGCTGCTGCTGCTGCTGTTGTTGTTGTTTTCAGCTGAGCTCGATTAAAAATCATACATTAACCAAAGCAAAGGGAGCTACTTATGGGACACTGGGATCATTTGTTAAGCATGGCAGAGTGTCCACATAAAGCTCCAGGGAAGAAAGACGAAGATGAAGCTTGTCAGGAAAAAAATGGGAAAAGACAGTTTGGTGTACTCTATAGTGGAAGAGAAAATGGTGGGAAGAGGAAATGCTTTGTTATAATATCTGAAGCATATTTTTTTTCTAATTTCCTAATATATTATCATACATTTTCTCTCTCTTAACTAAAGCAGAGAAGAAATCATCGTTTTTTCTAGTTTCATGAATAACAAACTTTGTTCTTGGATAATTTATAATTAACATCAAAGTGAAGAAGAAACTATATATGTATCTCCATTTTTTATCATTGCTTTCCCATCGTGCCTTTTTTTTTTCCCCTATGAAGCCTTTTTTCACCTGGGACCTGAGACCTTAAAGTGAAGATGTTTCCCCCAAGGACATTTTATAGCCATACAAGCATTGCATGGCTGTAACACTGTGTGTTGCTGCCAGGTTTGTATTTTTACCAAGGATAATACAAAATTAGAATTATATCTCTAATTCTGGCTCATTTGTTGATATTCTCTAAATTCTTCAAAGAATGGGACATTGAATCAAAAGCCTTACTTAAGACACAGCATTTCTGGCATGTATCCTTTTGATAGATCATAAACAACAAATATTCTGTTTTTGTTTGCTTCTAAATACTCAGGGGAGAGTTGTTTACCATATTAATAAGATATGAAGGCTTACTTTATCTGTTTAATTTTATTTTCAGATAACTTTGTCAAGTGTTGAATAAACAATATGGGGCATACTGTTTTCTGCGGGACTGACAAAGTGACTTTCTAGATAATTGTACTTAGTGAAAGTGAAAGCTCACCAATGAGATTACCATTTTCTCAACATGAATATTAACTGCAATTATTTCCTATGTGACTAACACTCAAATATTTACTACAAACACAAAGAGGAATTTAATAACTTTCCAGACCACTGTGACAAACATGGTCTTAGATGTAATCAGCCTTTATCTGTTAACTGCATTATAACCAAATAAATAGATGAATATTATTTACAAATTGATGAAAATGGTGTAAATAGTGTTGGTGGATATATTTGCTTAAATTACAATGACAAATAGAATGCCATATTGATAAATTTGCAGAAGCAAGGTGACATCTTATAGTTGTTTTTGGAAGTATTTAGGGGGAAGATGCACAAATTGTAGTGCTGTCACTTTTACTCTGTTTCGGTCCACTTAAATCACTCCAAATTGAACCCTGCAGAGGAAAAATAAATAAATCATCTTCTGAAAACTTAACTTGCATTTATGAAGAGAACTGGCTTTATGGATGACTAGTGCAATTAAATCTGGATCCACAACAGAATCATCTGCAGGGGGCTTCAGGAAAAAAACAATAATGATATCAGCATCACCTTTTATATGCATGTTGTGACATTACACACAGGATACATATTGTGACTGTGTAATGCTGCTTTTATCATTTTGATAAAACTATCAGAACCTATGGATTTCTTCGATATACAAACATCATAATTTGATGTTCCTAGGCAGCAATTTTATGTATGCATATTTAAATAATGGTTCTTACTTAATAAATACATTTAGAGTTTTTGAGCCTTGATCACTTCTCACTTGTACAGTATGATAGGCACATTAGTTTTTCAAATGTGTATAGAATAGGTAAAATAAACATGTGGGCCAAGTGTTTCACTATTATCAGCACTCCATGTCATAGATACTCCCCCAGATTCCTGCTGTTGAGCAGAAATATCTGTACATTTGGAGGTCTCTCAAAACCTGGAATTATAGGACTATGATTTCATATTTTACAGAGGCTTCTATGCATACAAGTGATGTGAAGATGGATCTATACATGTGATATGAGGTCAGTTTACATATGATATGACCTACTGTACATAACTACTGTCTGGAGGTGATTTTAAACTGGCTTGTGTAGAAGTGCATATCAGTTTATAAAGATGTAATACTTTACATAGAGCAAGTTCCATAGAAAACTATGTTGATGTTAAACTCAAGAAACGTCTAACCAAGCTGGGTGTCTTCCAATAAAGACAAAAACAAATAACCTCCCTCCCCCAAGAAAATTAACTGATCTATTAGAACATCAGTATCTATGTGTCCTGAATTTATATATTCCATTCTGTGTAACAAACAGGCAGATTATTATTTTTTAAATGCTTTCTATTTTTTTTTCTTAATCTGACATTAATAGTATCTGTGTCTGTATTCTGATTCTTACTAAGATTCATTACTAATTTTGATTCCTTGATTAAATTATTCTTCTCTTCTGTTGGGGAAGTCTGTTAGTATTTTCTTCATTATTCCAATAGAAGAAAATATATGTAGTAGCTCAGGGGTGAACTGTGGAGTCCTTGGTGCTCTCTGCACTTGGTTGTTTGCTTGCAGACATTTCATTACCTGACTAGGTAACATCATCAGTGCTAGTGAGGGTGGGGTTTGCTTCCTGTTTATATACAATATCTTGCCCTGCCAGTGTTGGTGGGGGTGTGGTTTTTTCCTTGATAGTTCCTTGATTAGGGTATTGTTTTCTGCTTGATTGTTTGTATGGTGTTAATCCCTGCTTATCTGTGTGTTGGCTCCTGGATGTGTCCTGGTCTTTTTGTTTCCTTCATAGTTTTTTTGTTGTCTCTTTTAAATCGTGTGTAAATATGGTTTGTTTCTATTTGTCTATTGATGGCTGATTTGTGTCAATACCAAGCTTCCAGGAATTCCCTAGCATTTTTGGATCTGGCTTGTTACAGTCTGTTACAGATTATGTTTATGTTAAGTATAGCTATGATATGAAATTACTCCTGTTTATTCTGTCTTTTACACACACACACACACACACACATATAAATAAAATATTATTATTTTTATATATTATTTTTCAAGAACCAATGGAAGAAATTTAGAAAAAGACAGGAAGGTTGCAAATGTGGAATCATCATCTGAGACCCACATAAAATTCTGTGTATGCATAAAGTCCTATACTCTGGCCCATTCACATTTAAAACTCTTAAGTTCCAAACTCAGTTTTATGACTCAATTGGAACTGGCCGAAGAAGCAAACTTACATTAAATACGAGTCATTCTAAACAAACAATCCTATTTCTGGGTCTTCTCCCTCTACACCAGTGCTCTATGAAAGCAAATTTGTTATAATCACTGCATACATTCTCCTACTTGTACTCTGGATTATTTCTTCATGAGCCTCCATAGCCATGGAACAGATTTTCCTTTTTTCTTTTTTTAATTGACCAAATTTCTTTTTGCTTCCTTTTCTATTGTCGCTTCCTTTTTTTATTGTTTTCTATTGTATTTGAAAGACATATTACATTTCAGGGACATATTACATATCATGTCAGGGACATATTGCATGTCAGAAATCTCTTTATAGAATAGCAAAAAAAAAAAACCCTTTGCAAAGCAAAACAGTTTTGATTTATTTGAATTACATTCGGTCTCTCTACTCAAGTGCTAGCACAGCTAACAATATATTTTTAAATGTACAGATTCAGTCACCTCACTGAACTCAGATGGCATTTTTGCAACTAGCCAACTGCATGAACAAATGAACAAACATTATTGTTACAGTCCAGACCAGATAATAAAAGTTAAATCAACCAAATGCAATTTTAAAATACAATCAAATTTAGGTAATTAATTAAAACACCTATTTCTATTGTTGTGTCTGAACATAGTAAAACTTTATGGTGTTCAGCACAGAATTTAGCTATTCTAGAGATGATTTCAGGGTGCTTATCTTTTTGTAAAAATTCTAAATATCTGTGTTCTGAACAGCCAGGCAGTCTATCTATTAAGGTTGAATTCGTCGGGAATAAACTATTGGTATATTGTTTTTCTGCTACAGATTAAGGTTACTGTGGTAACTAATGATTTTGGCAGGGTGAGGAGGTTGAATTTAATTGTCTTCTTTTCAGGTGTTAATAGTTGTTAATAGCCTGAAGCAAGGGCAGTTAGCTTGGTTTCAGTTCTTTTTTTTTCTTTAGGCAAGTAGAGAGTAAGCAGCTCTCAGAGAGAGCCTGTGAGAATGCAGAAGCCTGTAAATATGTTTTTGTGCTTTCTATAAATAAATTTATTTTTATAGAAATGCCTGGTGTGTGACTTTTCTGATCTCTTCTGGGCCAAGTGCTTTCTAGCACTCTGCCAGCATAAACAACTAATTCCCAGTACGTACTAAGAATTTTCTAAGATTTCAATTTTATCAGAGTCACAGGGGTATCTTCTGTGTGAAAAGGATATCTGATAGTATTTACTATGCACGATTGCACAGGAGAGGCATTAAAGCATGTTCTGGAGAGGGCTCAGTGATATTTGGAATAGGATAAATTATGTAAGAATTGTCCAGGTTGCATTTTCATTGTTTAGTTATAAAATTGATATAGCCTTGAGGCTGCTGTAATGTTATTCTTGAATTCATTATCTTCTAGTTTTTGTTTTAAAAAAAACTTTCTTTGCTTTATGTAATCTCATGGTTAAAAAGAAATCAGCACCCAAATGGAGCAGCTTGCTGGCCACAGTTCTGCAGCATTTGGATTGGAATATTCCCACACTGAAAAGGATAGGAGCCCTATGGGAGATAAAGTTATTTTGAGCCAATGAGATGTTATTATCTGCTAAGCTCCAGTTCCTATGCTAAGTAGTCCAGCTTCCAATCTGAGTAAAGCATTTGGGACACATCTTGGCATAGAAAAGATAGGTCTCAGAAAACATGACTGACTTCTTCTATATAATGAAAGTTTATACAGGGTTGCATTTGTATACCATACAAAAGGCATGCTACTGCTTTTGCAACAAAAAATACCTACCCTGATTCCTGAAAAATCTTAAAATAGCTGCCCTACTTGTCTGGGCCACTTAAATGGCATATTTGATGTATACTGTTTGGTGGTCTAGAAGGCTAATAGATTACCCCAGGTACTTGAAGCAAATCACCTGTTCTATTGGATGCTTATGGATGAACCAGTTGAATTTTTTGGTGCTATTAGAAAATTTCAGTTATTTAATAGTTTACATTTAGCTGCTCTTCAATGCAAAATTGACTAAGTACACTAAGGGCCCTTCAAAGTTTGTCTTGGGTCAAAGAGAGAATCACTACATCATTTGCATTTAGTAAAATAGGAAGAGCCAACTGTAAAGAAAATATTTGATTGCAGATCCAACAATCTGAGTGAAGAAGGAAATGGAATGGAGTTATACAAACACTCAGTTCTCCTCAAACCTCTATATAAACTGGTTTAGAACCATTTTCTCATTTGGGACATCAGATTTACTGCTAATAAAGACAGTTGTGTCAGAATTTTTAAAACTTAAACAAATTAATCATATAGGATGTGTGTGTAATGCTATTTCTTGGTCCTCAGCCAGGATAATTCCTTATAGAAAAGTCTAAAGTCAAAGAAGGAAAGTTCTTCTACTCAGTCTGATAGGGCATCTGCACTAGAGAAAAAGATGTAACTCTGATGAAGAATAAGTCACTGAAGAAATGCAATACATTTACTCATTTGAACAAAAAGATTAATTTTCATAAGTAGCATGGCACACAATCTTTATCATATGAATACTTCACAGTTTATTAGGAAAGAAGCACACAGAAATAAATAGAAATGTGAATGGAAATATTCTCTGAAACAGTATGATTAATGTAAGTCTTGAAGTGAAGAGTTTTTGGGAAGGGACAAAAACAAGTCTTTCACAGCAAGTGGGAGATCAAGATCTCTGAGAGAATTTTACACCCCACCCAATATCTTTACATGATCCTTGAGAACTGTATTTCCTAGGGCATTTTAGGAAGTTTCTTACATCTTTACAATGCTTTATAATACCATTCTAAACTATATAAGGTGCACTTGGGAACTTCATTTTGCAGAGATGAAGTATTGGGATAAAGTTGAAATATTATTCTAAGGTCTAACGGCTACTAGATTAAAGTCTGTCCATCAGTACTATAGCTATTGCCTGGTAAATTTGAATGGAAACAGTAACCACAGTACTGGAAGTGGAATAGATACACTCCAACTACGTTTAAAATGTATTGCATATTCATTCCAAGTGTTTGTAATCAGATAATTTGAATTGGGCCAAGACATATAACCTTGATTAAATGTGTAAATATCACTTCTTCATTTTCAGGAATTCTGTAATGTGTATTAGTAGAGTTTTTAAAAGTCACACAAATTTAATTTCACACAGAACTTAATGAACTGTTACACCTTTGTCTTGTACTTTTCATAGACACATCTGAATTAGGTTTAATGAGTCACAAAGCTGCAGTGTCTCTCTTTGGAGCATTTCTTGATGACTTTTTAAAGTACACATTTTCTTATTGCTTGAGCAATTGACCCATTATGCTGCTGTTTTGTGAGTTTATTCTAGTGGGTTGTTGTTGATTCAATATTTAACAGATGGAAAAAAATTAAGAAGGAAAATATAGATAAACCAAGAGATAATCTGATTTTTATTCCTTTGAGTCCTAGCTTGTGGGATGGGTAGGGAGGAAATGGTAGACTAATCAATTGTTAGTCTTCCCATGAGCACACTTAATTAAATACTCAAAAGATGTAAGAATAAGGTAGTATAACTACCAAGATTCTGCCTTTCCCATTTATTTGAAAACACTTTTTTTTTTTTTTGTTAAAGGCATCTTCATATAATGTAGGTTTGCTTGGTACATAAAAATAAGTATGCACATACATTTATAAGACATATATATATATATATATATATATATATACTGCAGCTTTTCCACCTCAATCGGCAATACTTTTTGGCTTTCCCATCTCTTTCTTTCACTTTGTGAAACATGTACAAGACAGATTTGTTGAAAAAAAGAATGTGGTAACACCAAGATAACACCTTAGCACAAGAATCTCAAAAACAAGCAGATTTATTTTTTATTCATTTGAAATGATTTATTTATTTGAAATTATTCCCTTTATCTTTGCTTTAGCATACTCAATATGGCTAGCATTAATAAGAATAAAATAAAATAATTAAAATACAGTTAAAGTAATTAAATACATCAGTACGACAGAAAAACAGTCAACTAATTAAAACTCTTAAATATAAAACCAGTGGAATCATTCAGCTGTTTCTGAATGAATTGGCTAAATGAAGATTACAACCCACATGGGAAAACTCTACTAAACTGAAACAGGACATTCTTCTACTGGTTTAAATCATTTTTTATTTTGATCAGTTCTCCAATAGGCAGAAATAAGCTATTCAAATTTAAGTTTATGTGCCATTTATTTAGGGTGAATATGCATGTGTATTAAGATGATATAAAAATGGCAGTGACTTGCTGAATTATAAAGTATTTTTATTTGAAAAAGAGATTTTAATGGAAAAAAATTAAATGAAGTACATCATTAAAAAAAAAAGCATATGAAAGCATGGCTGCATGATACTGTATATCTTTAATGGGAGATATTTCACATTAAAGTAAAGGAGCAAGTGGTGTATATTCTTTCTTCAAAAAGAAAAAGAAAAACAAAATCCAGCAATGTTGACTTATGTAATTATTTTATTTATTTATATACCAAATTTATTCCCTACCCATCTCACTCAGAGAGTGACTCTGGGTGGTTTACATAAAATAGGAATAAAACATTAATTAAAATACATTAATTATAATATTACTCATGTGGTCTGTGAATGAACACAATCATACATCCGCAATAGTGTTGACTTTAAAAAGAAAGTCTGGGGAAACTGTTATATTTCCATACATTATAGTTTCATTATAAAGCTTGAAACTATTTGGAAGTTGCTTATTCTATCCATTGCACATGAATGATCATGAAGAAGAAAGCATCATTAGACCTACTTTGAGATAAAATATTGTGACACGTTTGAAACTGTTCAGTTGCCAATGTGTTCCCATTATTCAGGTTGAAGACAAATAGATATTTCACTTGCCAGTACCAAATAATGAGGACAGTGGCATAGTTACTCCATTATCCCTGATTAGATCAGGTGAAGAAGGAAAATAACTTATTTCAAATTTTAAAAATGTATTGAAGCTGAAGTGGTAAATCAGAATTATTTGAGCAAGCATTGTGAAAATGCACTAGATTTTTTCCAAGAACACATCTTAGAGCAAATCTGCCCTGTAAATCAAAAACTTGCACAACATTCCCATATAACTAAGCAGCATGGTTACTGTAATCACTGTTACTCTTAGTTTTAGTTACCTGCTAGGGACGTAAAAAACTAATCAAATTAAGGAAGTAAACATTTTAGAGAACTCTGGAATCCTCTCTTGCTTTCCTAAAGAAACATTCCATCCTGAGGACAGAAGATGCCTAAAGTAATTCCTCTAAACTAGAAACAGTTCTAAGTGTTCCAGATATAGTCTTCTGGATCAAATCATTCTGCTTCCAAATCAGTGAGTTTTATACATTTTGTTATTATTTTCACTTATTGACCAAGGAAATTAAATAAGTGATTCAGGTCCCTTCACTGTAATATGTACTCAGGGAGAAAAGTAATAAGAAAAAACTTAAAGATCTCAGTGTTGTTGAAGCATCTTTTTACTATGTTCTACTGCAAGTGCCTTAAAAGTAGGAGATACAACAGGTTTTGAAAATTAATATTGAACTCGTTATAATTTGAATTGGGAATACTAAACTCTTTTTTGAAATATTTTTAAGATAAATAATGTTTCCTTATTTCCTTCTCTAAGTTTAATGCTACAATGCAGGAGCATATTTTAAATATATGCACCACTTAAAGGAATGTAATACCAAGCATATTGAAACATAAACCATATCTTTATAATTGTCTGTATGATTAAAGTACTTGATAGACTATCAGTTAACCTTACTGAGGAGCTGCTGTCTTTAACACATACAAGTGATGTACATACATGGTCATTTGGCTGTGAATACACATTATAACCATCTGTTATGATGGCATTGTTCCTGCCTGCAAGATATTTCATCAATTTAAATAGAGCACAGGTGCTGACTGAGCTTCTTTACAGCTTTAGCCTCTTTAGATAATAGAATACTTGATTCAAATTATGGCAAATAACAAAGTCCGCACTTAACTTCAATGGTTTTCAGAAAAAAGCAGAAGTAAAGTTCATTTCTGTTAAATAATACTATACGGCTGCTAAACAAAATCATAATACATATTTTAATATAGCAATTTACTCTGAGATATACATTAGTATATGAAGAACTAGCAATTGTTGAGAGCAAGACTAGTATATATCCTGGATAACCACATCCTAAGTGGGACTGTTGAAAATAAGGCAGGGTAAAGTGAAAGACAGCAAGTAAAAACCACAACAAAGCCCAATGATTATGAAATTGGTGTGGCCAGGGTGTGACAAGCTTTACAAAAGGTAGAACAAAATTTCTTAAGAGAAATTCAATCACATCCTTTGGATACTAGCAAATGTAACTAAAATAAATCTGTATGGCTTGGAAATCTAACTAGATGGGGTGTTATTAACTGCAACCTAGCATCTTCATGACGAGAGCAATATAAAAGGACATGGGTTAATGTTTCAGCAACTCCTTTACTACAGTGCGAAGTCTTTGTTTACATGGAATGCCCTGTAATTTCTCCTCAAGAACAGCAGTTAGGAGGGCATTAAATCTTGCTAAGATTAGGGCTCTTCTGAATATTTGGCAGGTATAATTCACTGTTGTCTTGATTAAAGCATTCATTTGCAGTCTTTGACAAGGCTTGGTTGTATATCAGTGTGATGGATTAGAGTTCAACAGTAACTGGAAGGTCATAGACTATGGGCTTTTTGAGATAGAAAAGGTGGTAGAAAGAATAACTTAATTTAAAAAGGATGTGATTCTAGCAGCACAAGCTTTTGAAGCTTGTGGACCTTGTGAAGGCCTTAGATGCTGGCATTTGCTACCATTATAGATAACTAGAACTGGCTTTTATCTCATAATTGAAACTAGGTAAATTGCAGGAACTATAGAGTGTAAAATTAAAATAAATGCCTAGATCATTTCATCTCACAAGGATTGTTTAATTTCACAATGCCGTTGCCTGCTCCAGCCCATTGATATAAAATTATATATTGCTCCATAATTTTTTTTTTTTTAATCTGGAATCCTTTTAGACTGCCAGATTTCTCATGGAAAATCTTGTGAGTTTTGGGGTAAAATTGGGCAAAAGTAATGAGATTTGGCAAAGCTACATATTTAAAAATACTCTTCCTTTTGCCTTCCACTCTCCCTACCATCAGGATCTTCTCCAGGGTGTCCTGTCTTCTCATTATGTGGCCAAAGTATTTCAGTTTTGCCTTTAATATCATTCCCTCAAGTGAGCAGTCTGGCTTTATTTCCTGGAGGATGGACTGGTTTGAGCTTCTTGCAGTCCAAGGCACTCTCAGAATTTTCCTCCCATACCACAGTTCCAAAGCCTCTATCTTCCTTCTCTCCGCATTTCTTATGGTCCAGCTCTTGCAGCCATATGTTACTATGGGGAATACCATTGCTTTAACTATGCAGACCTTTGTTGTCAATGTGATGTCTCTGCTTTTAAATATTTTATCGAGATTTGTCATTGCTCTTCTCCCAAGGATTAAACGTCTTCTGATTTCCTGACTGCAGTCAGCATCTGCAGTAATCTTCGCAACTAGAAATACAAAGTCTTTCACTGCCTCTACGTTTTCTCCCTCTATTTGCCAGTTATCAATCAAGCTGGTTGCCATAATCTTGGTTTTTTTGAGGTTTAGCTGCAAGCCAGGTTTTGCACTTTCTTCTTTCACCTTCATCATAAGGCTCCTCAGTTCCTCTTCGCTTTCAGCCATCAAAGTGGTATCATCTGCATATCTGAGATTGTTAATGTTTCTTCCAGTGATTTTAACTCCAGCCTTGGATTCCTCAAGCCCAGCATGTCGCATGATGTGTTCTGTGTACAAGTTGAATAAGTAGGGTGAGAAGATACAGCCCTGCCGTACCATCCATTGTTCCATGGTCTGTTCTTACTGTTGCTACTTGGTCATTATACAGATTCTTCAGGATGCAGACAAGATGACTTGGTATCCCCATACCGCTAAGAACTTGCCACAATTTGTCATGGTCTACACAGTCAAAGGCTTTAGAATAAAACAGAAATAGGTGTTTTTCTGAAACTCCCTGGCTTTTTCCATTATCCAGTGGATATTGGCAATTTGGTCCCTAGTTCCTCTGCCTTTTCTAAACCCAGCTTGTACATCTGGCAATTCTCGCTCCATGAATTGCTGAAGTCTACCTTGCAGAATCTGGAGCATTACCTTACTGGCATGTGAAATGAGTGCCACTGTTCAATAGTTTGAACATTCTCTAGTGTTTCCCTTTTTTGGTATGGGGATATAAGTTGATTTTTTCCAATCTGATGGCCATTCTTGTGTTTTCCAAATTTGCTGGCATGTAGCATGCATTACCTTGACAGCATCATCTTGCAAGATTTTGAACAGTTCAGCTGGGATGCCATCGTCTCCTGCTGCCTTGTTATTAGCAATGCTTCTTAAGGCTCATTCAACCTCACTCTTCAGGATGTCTGGCTCTAGCTCACTGACCACACCCTCAAAGCTATCCCCGATATTGTTATCCTTCCTATACAGTTCTTCCATATATTCTTGCCACCTTTTCTTGATCTCTTCTTCTTCTGTTAGGTCCTTGCCATCTTTGTTTTTGATCATACCCAATTTTGCCTGGAATTTACCTCCAATGTTTCTAATTTTCTGGAAGAGGTCTCTTGTTCATCCTGTTCTATCGTCTTCTTCCACTTCTGTGCATTGCTTGTTTAAAAATAATTCCTTATCTTTTCTGGCTAGCCTCTGGAATTTTGCATTTAATTGGGCATATCTCTCCCTATCACTGTTGCCTTTTGCTTTCCTTCTTTCTTGGGCTACTTCTAGTGTCTCAGCAGACAGCCATTTTGCCTTCTTGGTTTTCTCTTTCTTTGGGATGTATTTTGTTGCTGCCTCCTGAGCAATGTTGCGGACTTCTGTCCATAGTTCTTTGGGACTGCATCTACTAAGTCCAGTCCCTTAAATCTATTCTTCACCTCCACTGCATATTCCTTAGGAATATTAGTGAGCTCATATCTAGCTGATCTGTGGCTCTTCCCTAATCTCTTTAGTCTGATCCTAAATTATGCAATAAGAAGTTTGTGATCTGAACTACAGTCAGCTCCAGGTCTTGTTTTTACTGACTGTGTAGATATCCACCACCTTTGGCTGCAAAGGATGTAGTCAATCTGATTTCGGTGTTGCCCATCTGGTGAAGTCCATGTATAAAGCCGTCTCTTAAGTTGTTGGAAGAGAGTGTTTGTTATGCAGAGTGAGTTGTCTTGGCAAAATGAATCTAAATAAGGTGATCATTACAAGGATATCTGTCCTATATGGAATTACACACTTTCAAAGGATATGTTTACTGGATCTAGGTTGCAAAAATCTGATGGCCATTGGTGGCAGTGGTCACTTTGCTGCAGTCTGATGGCCATGTAGATTTTTGCAGAATTGATCTGGCAGCCTTTTTGAAGGAACAGAGACATGGTTTGGGAAGACTTCTGAATGTCAATCTATTTCTGGATTCCTACCCTGAGGTAGTGGCTAGTAGCACCTTCTCTTACCTTCAGTTGCTACAATAATCGCATCCCCCCTATAATACTAACATTAAAATTTTGATAAACCTGCTGGTAACCTCCAAGTTGACTCTGTAATATTTGCCAAATTCATCAACTTATTTCAGTACAGATCTTAGCATTCTACCTATTTTCAGTTGAAATTGATAATATTACTTTTACTTCTTAATTCCTTTTAAAGGTCTGTACAGCAGGAGAATAGCTGAGACACTGCCTTGTGAGATTATGGTCTAACAGTACACATCTTCTTAGTCTCCACTTTGAAGTGATTGCTGAGGACCAGGATATTCCATGGATAAGTCACACAGCAGACAATATGCTTCAGGGTGGAAGCTTACTGTGGGACCTTATGGTCTTTAACTTCTACTGGCTTCTATATATGGCTTAGTTAATACCCATACAGAGAAAAAGACATGAACAAAGTTCTTTAGAATTTTGTTTCTTTTTTTTAGTGAGAAATTTACAAAATGAATCCTAAATATTCAAAGAATGTACTTGGAGTTTCAAAAGGCATACATTCTATATTAAGGCCTTTGATTGCATAGGGTACAACTAATTGTAGATAGCTCTTAAAAACACATCCATCTGTCTATTGAAGAATTTCTATAACCCCCAGAAAAAATATGTAGCAATTAATGGTTCAATATTAGGAAAGGAGTTTGCCAGGCACTACACTGTTACTTTATTATTTTGAAACTTGAAACTTGAACTTTATTGCAGCCAAATGCCAGCATAGAAGAGAGTAATAAGGAGAAAAAATGACATGATGAAGAGGGAGAAATGTATAAAACCAATCTGGGAATAGCCAAAACTTCCATGGTAAGTAATGAAAGCCAATATAATAAAAAGTGAAAGCTATAAGAATAGGTAATAGGGAAACTAATTGTAGACAGTAATAAAATGGATAAAATCAAGATATAACAAGAAGCATTGTAAAATTTCCCAAGTAAAATATACTAGACAATCTATAAAATGGGAAAAGTATCAGTTCATAAAATAAGTGGCCAGGAAAAAAAAAAAGAACTCTGGCCAAAAACAAACAAACAAAAAACATAAATTAAAAATGATTAACTGTTACAAAAAAAAAAAAAAAAGTTATCACAAAGGAGCTTAGGAGGAAAGGATGAAGAAAAAAAGCAGGGGGAAAAAACAGTTATTGGTAACACCTGATCTTGCATGCTACCACAAAAGTTTGCTACATTACATGATTGGGCAGAGCTCTTGTCAGACAATAAGAAAGATGTGAAGAAATTTTATTTATTTAAGTTTTATGCAGAAGAGATCATTGGAAATGCTGAGAACCTAGAAACTGGAAATAAAATTTCTGGGAAGAATGCCAGATATATTGACAATTCTGCTTTAAAGGCTGGAAACAAGGAAGACTTAAGAAATCAATTTTTGAAGATGAAAGAAGAAGGTACAAAAGCTTCTCCAATGCTTAATTTTTTAAAAAATAATAACAAACGGGCACTGTATAATAGGCATCAGTGAGCCTCGTGTGGCACAGAGTGGTAGGCGGCAGTATTGCAACCGAAAACTCTCCCCATGACCTGAGTTCAATCGCAGTGGAAGCTGGATTCTCAGGTATCTGGCTCAGGTCGACTCAGCCTTCCATCCTTCCAAGGTTGGTAAAATGAGTACCCAGCTTGCTGGGGAAGGTGACAACTGGGGAAGGCAATGGCAAACCACCCCGTTATAGTCTTCCAAGAAAACGTTGTGAAAGCAGCATTAGCTGGGTCAGACATGACTCGGTGCTTGCACAGGGGACCTTTCACCTTTCACCATAGTAGGTATTATCTGACTTCATGCATTACAGGCTCAGTAATTCACAGGGGCGGTAAATTTTCTAGTTGAGAGAAAGTCTATGATGTATTTGGCAAAAGGCATATTATCAAGGTTATTAATTTCTGAATTATAAGGTATGGCTGTAAAAATTGACAGAAAGCCTAAATGAAGAAAAAAAATATCTTTTTGAACTACGGTTCAGCACCAGAAGTAAAACTGGACTGCTCATGGGAAGCACTAATAACAAGGCTAATGCTTAATATTTGGGCCATATAATGTGAAAGCAAAAGTAATTTGAGCAGATCCTGATTCCTAGAAATATTGAAGGCATTAGAGGTTGACAGAAGACAAGGTGACCAGACATTATACCACTGAGATACAAGCATGAGCTTACAAGGACTCAAAGAAATGTTTATTGACAGATAGACCTTGTGAACTGATGTTCCTCAGGTCTTGAAGAAAGAATAACTGAACAAAAATTGGTGTCACATAAAGACTATTAAATGTCTTGAAGAATTAAATCTCAAATCCGTATTGATCAAATAATACCTTTCCATCTCACAACTTGTTCATGTGAAAGCAAAGTCAATGTTGAAACTGCAGCCTAATAGAAATACACATTTCCCAAAGAAGAAAAAAATTGGAAATGGTTGTTTTGATACACAGTGAGATAATTATGGAATTCAATGCATTCCATTGCAAATAATCTTTTCAGTAAAACATTGCAATTGCTGAATGATGTTAGGGATCTTAATGTGATGTTGAACTATATTCCTAAAACATAGAATATTTTATTTCATGAAGAGCAATGGCCCTATCAAGTCTAGGACATGGCAAGAAGGATAAGTTTACATAACTGGAAGAAAATTCACTGTCCTCATTTTCAGGAATAGATCCAAGAGATATGTTTATTATCTATTTATGAAAAATCTTTGTGTCCAAAATAAGGTGAAGCACTATGTTTCAGTATGATCTAGATTTAATGATAAGCTCAAAGATTGAACTGATTTTATATTACTATCTATAGTTATTATATAAACTTTTTTCTGTTTAGTTTTCATTTTTTTGGTCACTTTTAGTTTATTTTAATCACTACAATATAGCTACATTTTTAATTTTATAAAGGTTATCTTTTTGTTCCGTTAGTATTGTAGCTTTCGGTATTTCACCATTAAAATAAAAAATAAAATAATAATTAAAAATGTCCTACAATGTTAACTGAAGCCCAGGTACATGAAACCAAAGTGTTTAACATTTAATGATAGAAAGAGTGACCAATGTGGCTGAGTTATTATTGGAAATTGAGGTGCCTGCATTTTTTTTTCAGTCTGTTATGAGCTTTGCCACACACCTAAATTATGAGAACTAATATAATATGCTGAAAGTTTAAAATATTTTGAGTTTTGCCTCTTGATAAAACAATTGTTGGCATAAACATTAAACACAATTAATTAATCTGTAACGTATTTTAATATTCTGCAAGACCTCTAGAATGTTATACTTCATTCTCTATATTCTGATACTTTCTAAAATGTAAGTTTATAACACAGCAAAGCATGAGAAGTATTGTATATAGAAGTCTACCAAAAATCCCCTAGTATTTACAGTCCATCAGTATGTTTAGCCCTGAATCAGAACAGCTTCTTTCTAGAAGAAAGCAATCAAGCACTTAATCATACTTTATTGAAGTCAAAAGTATCTAAGTATTTATTTAAAATCAAATGTTTTCTGAAATCAAATCAACTTATATAATTTCAGCTGATTGTAAACAAGTGAAATATTCCATCTTAACTCAGTGGAGAAATTAAGAAAAATGTAGGAAAGTATTACATTTTTACTACTAGGGATGTACACAAAACAGAAAATGTGTTTTGATCCGAACCTGAAACAAACACATGCATTCTGGCCTGAACATCTGCTGAAGCATTATGGCTTGTCTACAGTTTGGCAGAAACAGAATCTGAATTTATGTTGTTGTTTTTTGGATTTCATCCAAAACAAAACACACTAGAGATCCCAGAGTGAGAAAGGCAAGGCTGGCTAACATAATTTCCTTCCATCCCTGGCTCACTGATGTTGTAGTATGGCATATTCAACTCACTGCGAACATTTGCATACCCCTTCTCTGAACTAGAAGGACTATGTAGCAGGGTTGCAAAAGGGTGGCTATGGTCACTGATTTTAATATTTGAGAATTCCTGGAGTACAGGTGAAGTGCCAGAAGATTAGAGAAGAGCTAAGCCAAGCTTTAAAAAAAAAAGATAAAAGTAGACCCAGGAAATGACAGCTTGACATCATTACCTGTGAAAATCATCATCATCATCATCAGCAGCAGCAGCAGCAGCAGCAGCAGCACCAGCACCAGCACCAGCACCAGCACCAGCACCACCAGTGCAAAATAGTGGGTTTGCAAGCATTTAGAAATGAATAAGGTAATTAGTAGAAGCCAGCATGGGTTATTAAAAATAGATCATCCTTGACAAAGTGACAATATAGTAGACCAAGGGGATGCAGTGTATATAGAGTACTTAGATGTCTGTAGGGTATTTGATAAAATCAACCATAGCATCCATCTTGATAAAATGGAACAGTGTGGGATGGATGGATCCATTACCAGATGGATTTGCAGTCAGTTGAATAACTGCACCCGGTGCATAATCCTTAATATAACTATGTGTACATGGAGAAAGATATGCATTGGGATACCCAACGTTATGTCCTATGCCCAGTGAGCTTCAACATTTCTATAAAGTATGAAGGAATAGAATGTATACATATAATTTGTAGATGACACAGAGCTGGGGTAGGGTGAGATTGCTAACACCTTGGAAGACAGGTCTGAGGTTCAACAAAATCTTGATAAGCTTGAATATTGGGCTGTATCCAACCATAAGCAGTTTCATGCAAAAAAAAAAAAAAGTCAGATTTGACACCTTGGTAGAAAAACAAAATGTATAGGTACACGTCAGCAATGCCTGGCTCAGCAGTAGTACTTGAGAGTAGGGCTTGCTGTTTTGGTAGATCACAGATTAAGCATCTGCCAGGAGTCTGCTACAGCTGCCAAAAGATCCATTCTAACTTTTATGGCATAAACAGAAGTATATAGTTGAGATCACAAAAAGTGATAGTTGCTTCACTGGTCAAATTGCGCCTGGAATAATGAGTGTAGTTCTGGCAGCCACTATACAAGGATATTGCAGAAGTGGAAAGAGGACAGAGAAGAGTGAGGAAGAGGTGCTTGGAGGTCAATCCTATGAAGAATAGTTAAAGGAAGGGGATACATTTAGCCTAAAGAAAAGAAGATTAAGGGAGACATGTTAACAGTCTTTCAATACTTGAAGGCCTGTCATAGGGAAAATGGTGTGGATTTATGCTGCATGCAGATGCTAGGGGTCAGGCAGCATATAAATTTAATTTATTATAATTATTATTGTTGTTGTTGTTATTATAATAATAATAATAATTTTCTTGATTCTATGTATATGAACTTATTGAAGTAACAATGGATTGTAATAATGGCAACAACAGCATGGACATTTAAGGTGATATTTAAGGATCAATACTTGAAACATAATGAAGAAGAATTATTTCTTACTTGATTATAGGACAGCATTTATTAATTCAAACCATCTGCAATAAATGTGCAAATGCTTGACTTCATTATATGTCTTATCTGCAATTTGTCTACTTAAGGCAATTACATGAATAGGCAGACTGCCTCTCTGGTGGGAACTGTGGCTTGCAGGAGGTGCAGCTGTATTTCAGGCAGGCTTGCTCCTGATTGTCAAAAATTCAGATAACAAATTAAAAATTGTGGTTGATGGATATTTTTTAATTTTGTTTTTATTGCTGTTTTTGCTAATCTATTTTGTTCTGTGGACTAATTACAGGGATTAGGCCTCATTGGTATTTGTTTATAGCCAATACTAATCCTTCTTCACAATGTTTCTCTGTGAATTTAATTACTAAAATAGTTTGACATACACAGTATAGATTAAATTACTAATCTAATTTATAATGCTTCTTACATGCTAGAGAAGATATAAATAAGTGTGAGTAAATATAAAAAAAATACATCTCTATAATTAGCCCCAGGAGCAAAATCTTAGGCTTCTATAGACTTGCTTTCTAATAGAAATGACTTTGACTTTTTGTTAGGCTGCAGTCCCTTTGTGCAATTTTTGGCAACAAATTCCATTGATTTTAAGGAAGTTTATGTAAATGTGTAAGAACTGTATTTTATAAGGAACTAAGGGAAAAAAAAGGTGTTACTATTTTAAAATGTATTAGTATTTCCATTGCAGAAAATAAGGCAGTAATGGATGGTACACAGGGGACTATAGGAACAAGAAAATAAACCACATCACAGGAAAAGTTAATATCCCCTTGTCTTCCAACACTCCTCTGTGTCTTCCAATATTGATCAGAAGAGTTCTTGGTTCAAGTAGAGTCACAATGGGGAGACACAAGTAATTGCAGGGGTAAAGAAAGATTGGGAGACACTTAGCTATTGGCAGTTGTACATGATGGTAAATGATGGAACAAGACTGAACAAAGCCCTTCTAGGCTCAAAATATTTTATAGAAGCATCAACTACCAGCAGCCAATTAATCAAGTAGGTATTAGTTTATTAGTTTATTATTAGTTTATTACAACCAGCCAATTAATAAAATAGGTATTAATTAAAATAATGTATAATCTCACATCCTAACAATGTAATTAGAATTATTTTAAGGGACCTGAATTCAGCTCAGCATCTCAACTAAAAGCATTTCAGAATAAGTGAGCATTCAAGTTCTGTTTCCCTTACCTTTAGAATGTACAGAACACTAAGTATATCACTCTAATGTAGTTTGGGTACAGTATAACCCTTCCAAAGTTGGTACTTTATACTTCAGGAAAACCTATTTCTATAATATGTATTATATTTTGTTCTATGACGATCACCTCTGTATAGGAAAAAAAAAAGGCACTCATGCATAACTAGATTTCATAATGGTGAACATATTTATGTCTTTCAGGCATTTATAATAAGAGCATGATAGACTTTTTAATGATGGTCTACTTTTCTATATGATAAAATTGTATCACTCTAAATTATTACACATAGAATTAACATTTCTATGATAAAATTGTATCACTCTAAATTATTACACATAGTTTGATATTTATTCACTAGTTAGTGGTGAAAGTTAGAAGGTCCGATTTCTAGTGTTCCCCATAGAACTGGTAATTAGAATGTATAAAGCCATTGCTTATAGTATTGTATTGTTTTCTTATATTCCTATAGATGTATGAGTTTATTAAGCTTATCATGAAGGTCTTGTGGACTCATAGGAATTGATCCAACAGACAACACATATTACCTTTTTACAATTTCCCCTCTCTTTTTAGTAGCCAAAATAAGGCTACTAAAAAAAAATACTATATGTGAGAAAAATGTATTATCACTACTTCTTCCAGCTGCTGCTATCAACTAGAATTAACCATGTATGTCTTTGGCCAAGATGTCAGACTGCTTTGAGATGTAACATGCTGTCACAAACCTCATAAATGTATCTGTCATAAAGAAATGTTTATTGTGCACTGAAGAGGCATGAGTATCATGATACATGGGGATTTAAATCTCATTCTTAGCTAATGTATGTCTATACAAAAATATATCCATATACAGTATTTCAGTGGCATTGTAGAGAGTAAGGAAGATGACCTTGATGGAGACATGCAGGATCTGTTGCCAGTGAGCTGAAACATTTTTTTAATTCCAGAATGAAATAACATTCAGAAGCAGCTCAGGCAGACACCTCCCTAATTCACTGAATTATAAGGAGGAGGAGCAGGTACAGAATAATTAAACTTCCAAGATTCTATTATAGCCAACTGAGGGCCCAGGTACTCATAATAAAATTATTGTTTAATGCTTGCCTACTAGCAGATAATATTAGATGCTTGTGGTTAAGTTTCAAGAGGATGTGGGTTGAACAGCAGGTATATGACAGTAGGAGGAAAGTCTGCTGTACTTGGGAAAAAGGGAAGAAGACTGGTTTCAAATCTGCTGTACTTTTAAAAAGGGAAGAAAACTGGTTTCAAAATCTGCTGTACTTTGAAAAAGGGAAGAAAACTGGTTTCAAGGTATTCAAAACCCACAGAGTGACCCTGTTATGGGACCACTGCTGACCTAGCTGTAACCTAAAGGCTAATTAGCATAGTAGAATGCACACTCTTAAGGTGGAGGTTTTAGAAAACATAGAACATGCTAAGGAATATTATGGGATAGTATGTAGTATGTAAGGTTACTGCACAAGTGCTAAAAGAATCAGCCCATAAAGAGATTTTGTTGCCTTTATTTCCTTGCTCGAAAATGTATAAAAGAGAAGTCAGGTGTGTTGTTCAGGGTTCTTGCACTTGGGCAGGAGACCTCTCTTGTTGCTGTGTGCAGAAATAAAAGAGAACAAAGGACCTTCCCACCTTGGTATGGTTTATTGACAACTTGTGCCGAGACATGTTGTGTTGGGCCTTCTTGGCCAACACAACCTCAATAAAAGTAGTTTTAGGCTTTCTATGGAATTGATTTTCTGGCCAGATTTACCTAGTGAGGCTGACAGGGATAGACCCTTAGGAATTTAACTGTATTCTCAGCCTTTACATACTATTGACACTTCTTTTTTGCCACTACAATTTTAAATTACTACAGCATATTGCATGATTTAATCATGAAGCATGATTAATTGCCTCCAACTTCATTGTTAGGACTAACAAACAATTGCTAGTTTATTTCTTTATATAATTATATCCTTAGCAACCTTATTTGGTACCCTGGCATACACACAGTCAGGCTCCTGCTTTACCCTGTATTGTGATAATGTGATTGCAGAAGCTATTGTAGATTGTATTGCTTGTACTACTCATGTACATAATTATTCTAATCTTGCCAACTCTATATATGTGATCAGTTCTGCAAGAATGTACTGTAGCTGGCAAGGTATGTACCTGATTTAGCATCAGTGTAACATAAAGCATATATGAAAATAAACTTTCACAATCAGATATGCTTCCAAGTTAACCCCATTCTCAGACTTTTTAAGTGATCTAAGCTAGTTGTTGTTTTTTTTAATAAAAAGTCAAAAAAGTTCTCCCCCATTTGTTTCTGATATTATTTTATTCATATGATTTATTGATATATTCATGACACTGAGAATAAGCAGTAAGAATAATTGTTACAGTGGAATTTTTTAAGATTTAAATCTCTTTTTTGTATATCTTTGATAATTGCAAAGTAGGTGTTTAAGGTCAAAATCTTTTACTCGTTTTAATAAAAGGAGATATTTGATTGCTACAGAAGTCATATTTTAATTTTCAAATGATAATGTTTGATAGTACTCTAACAGCTTCAGATCACTTAAAAGGGGCTATATTAAAAAGCTATCCATGCCCTTTTTGAGTGGTGTGATTGGCGTTCAGCCAAATGTATCTTATGTCAAAAATAAAGGATATCCAGCCAAGCTTGATGTCTGCCATCATGTTCATTACCTATACAAAATAAATAAATACAAACTATGAATAATATAAGTATAACTTGTTCTTGTCACATTTTTCTTGATTCCATACATGGAGTTTCTATTGTTACTACAAACAACTTCAAACTATTTCATCAAATTGCAAATTATTTTTCTCTTAAGTTGAAATTGTTCAAAGCAAGATACAGGTAGTTGGCATGACATATGTGAAAAAAACAACAGCAGAACAGTGTTTTGGCATTCTGCACCGAGAACCTGGCCTTTCCTCCCAGAGTTTACAGCAGGAGGAGGAGATACTCTGTATGCTAGGGCTCCCCCTTGCCACTGGCTGGGCAATGCAGTTCTAGAGCTGCATGTACCTTCCCTGCTCTGGAATATATCAGAGGGTGGCTGGCTGTATGGTTATGGGATGAAGACTTTCTCCACACTCTAGAATGTGTGGAAGATTTCAGCTCCAGATGTCCCATTTGTTATGAATTTGAAACCGTAAAGAATTTGGATAGTGGTAACCAATAGGCTCTTGGTAGAACTTAAAAGTAGCTGTTCCCAAGTGATCAACCAAGATTTTCTGGAAATACAGGTAGTCCTCACTTAATGGCCATTCAATTCAGCGACCATTCAAGGTTATGATGGTGCTGAATGAAAGCACTTACAACTGGTCCTCGAAGTTCCAGCTGTTGCAGTGCCCCCTTGGTCTTGTAAACAAAATTCTGGCCCACCCACATTTACACCTGCCTTTTGGCTGCCTGCTTACCTGCTGCCATCAGCTGCCCCCACCGCCTGGCCCTGCCCTCCACCATCATGCCTGTTGCACCACGCACCACTACTTCTTTCCAGCCAGGGCCTTCTTTTGTGCCACCTTCTTTCACACTGTTACAGACAGGCCTTCTCTTGCACCACTCAGGGCCTCCCTTCACATACCAGCCAGAGCGTCCGTTCACGCGCTAGCCAGGGACTCCATTTGTGCCCTGCCCAGGGCCTTCTTTCACAAAAGAAACCCAGCATGTGAAAGAAGTCCTGACTGCATCAGCGCAAAAGAAGAACCCTTCCAGCTGGGTCCTTCTTTTATGTCAGCACAGCCTCTAAAGGTTTCCAGTTCATACAAACTGGCTTAGACTTTTTCAGCCTTGCTAACTTACATTATGCTATTCATGGGAGAACATTTAACAAGATTGTGGAAAAACAAGATTAGAAGGCTTTTGCCTAAACAAGGCACTAAGAGCAAAAATTAGCCAATAGAGCTGCCTTCTGTACTCTAGCAGCATGGAACATCCAGTGTATAATCACTGCTATAATATTCAGACAACACATACAGCAATTTTTTGACCATAACAGCATGTACAAGTAAACGAAATAAGATAGATGAAATGGGAGCATGAGTGCAGCAGCTCCAATTTTGTTAATTAGCATGGAGTCATGCTTCAGTGGTGCTGCAATTATGCTACCTCATCCTCCTGTATCCTATTGAGTAAATGCTGCCATTAGGTTCTTAAGAAGCTTATAAAACGGGGCATGATATGTGCCACCTACAGAGATAGCATTACAACTGTGTCAAATTAACAGTATGCTTTTCCAAATTTATAATCATTTGCCTCTGCAGAAGAGCTATTTAGGAACCTATTACTAGCCTTTTGGAAGTTAACTTAATAATTTCCATTGTATTATTTTAAGCACCTGCCACTGAGATTCACATTATGGAATACATCTAGTTAACATTTTACCATAAGAAGCATAGAATCTATAAGAACTATCATAATGCAACTGTTTTTACTTCGCCAAGGCCTCCAGGAAAAGGATTTGAAAAATAAGTAACAAAATTGCTGGAGTTTAGAAGACATGGCACAAAAAGAAATGTAAATTATATATGTAGAAAAAGTTTTTCACTACAGATCTTCTCTTCCTCTGTAAGGTTTAAGGAATGCAAGGATAGGGTGGTGCCACCAAATAAGGTACCATCCTTGATCATATATTATGAGTCATATGAAAAATTGGAAGCTCCAAAGTCTTTAGTATCTTATTAAAAATCCAAATATTCTGGGACTATCACTGTATTAAATTCAACAAGTTCAAAAGTGTAAAGAAAGTCCTCCAACAAACTAATAATGTTTTGGAATTCCAGGGTTTAGAATAAAAAGACCACACCCAGTGACCTCTCTTCCTCTGTCCTTTTCTCCTTTGATTTGAAATCAGATTCCTAATGTACAATGACAAATACTTATTTTGTTTGGCAGTGTATACCCAAACATTTTCTAAACATTTGGCAGTGTGTATTCCGTATTGTTAAATGTTTAAGAATGAATGAGACCCTGTTCATGTATTCTTGAACTTGTATGAAAATGTACTTCTGGCAATATTTGATACCATGCTGAGAGCTAAGTGTCATTATCCCAGTTTTTCTTAACATAATATTTTAAGCAGAAGGAAGACCCAAGACAGGGAACCTTTTAATGGGAAAAAGAAAATCTAGAGTCCAGATCAGATATACCAGGCCTCTTGTTGTCCCTTGGATATGGCTTTTACAGAAGTGTCTTCTTGCTATTGAACTACCCAATCAGCCTATCAGACAAGTTTATTATTTTTTTATTAATTCAGCTTATATGCCGCTCCATTTCTGAAGGTTCTATTGAAGCTAATTACAATTTATCGCAAAGTATCAGGATCCTGTAGGTTATTGTCTAAGATTTTAGAAAAGTGCTACATTATTTTCTCTTTTTTCTCTTTTCTTATTTTTCTTATTTGACACAGCCATATTGGCTGGTTAAGATATTTTAATTTTAAAATATACATGTTAAAATTCTCAGTTATTTTAGGAAGTTTTTAATTGTTTCCTTCTTACTATTGTTTTAATTACATCATTGCCTATATTATTAATCTATAACATATACTGTAGGTATTGTATTCAATAATTTTGAAAGTAGCTTTTTAAAGAAACATTTATCAATACTTCAAGACCTTCATATATTTCTCTTTCTGTGTGTCTCTCATCTATCTCACACATCCTGGTTGATTTTTTATTTACTAGGTTCTTAGAATAAAAACACAATATGATGAGAAAAGTGAGGAGGATAAAACCCATGTGCTGCTCAATGATTTTTTTCAAAAGACACCTAAAGCCTTCAACCATACAGCATTATTTCACACTGGGGCACAGAACCATCTGGCTCCCAAAATCTTAGATGCAGACTTGAGAGTCACTCCAAAAGTTGTTGTTCAAGTATAATCTTTGATATGGCAGAAAAAAAAAATCTTTAATATACATGGAGTGATCATATGAACTATATTTAATGCATTTCCTTAATTTTAGTCACCTTTAAACTGAAGCATATTATCATTTTGTTTTATCCCACTCTCCATTTACTTCCTTCCTCATCTTGTTTACTTATTGGAGTGTGACATTTGGCACATAACCCAAATGTGATCCTTTGTTGGAAACAAAGGACCTATGATCTTCAACTTAAGGCCTGAAAGCACTAACGCTTGAAGATGGCTAGATTCAGATAACATTGAAACTCTCATTTACAGTAGCAACTTTAATGGATTATACAGTTAGCTTTCTAAATTATAACCTGTGTCGCAGCAGGTATGACTAAATTTATTCACAGTTGGTGGCCTGACATTCTCTTGCTTCCATGGCAATTCATTTACCTCTATTTAGCTAAGAATTACAACCTGAGAACACCTGTGTGCAGTGATGCATGTGCTTAACCAGCCATTTAAAATCCCATTTCTGGAGTCAGGAAAGTTTAGAATTTAGATTGAATTGTCTCCATCTTTTAGATGTTTGATTTCATAAAACATAATAAATAGTTTGAGTAGCCCAGACAGATGTGGCTTAAAATATAAGGAAGAAACAAAGAAAGAATTTGATTAACTGTTCCCTTTTTATGCCCAGGAATTTGCTGTTATTCTACTAAATCTAAGATTTAAATATGGCGGGAATGCTGACAAAAACTCACCTAAAAACTGAAACTATCTATCTGTCTGTCTGTCATCTATCTACCATCTTCCTTTCTTACATAATCTTACACAATGTAACCCTGAGCAACTAACAACAGTCAAACCAGTAGAAACCCCACAAAATTAAAAACAAAAACAAAAACAAGGGCATTTCCAGCTAAGACACTATAACAATTTCACACCAACTTCACATGTGCTGGGCTCCACTCATATCCTGACCCAGTGTGTGGGGGAAGAGTCTTCATGGCTTACTGGAAGGTGAAATGAGTAGAGGATCTTTGCATCTCAGGGGGGATTAGAATTATTTTGTGTCAAGAATGATTTCATTATAATTGTCCATCATCACTCAGCAACATATTCTGTTTCTCCTAATAATATAGAAATATTTCATCCATTCATATTCATATTCACATATACACACATGTATATAATCCTGAAATTGTCCAAGAGTGCAAATATTGTATTGGTTTCTTGTGTTCTTACCCCATCATTTCTCCAAGAAGCTCAAGGTAAATTATGTTGTGAATGTAGAATCAGTATTCTGGCAAACATAATTTTGCCCATGCATTGAAAAAAATCATACATACTGAACAACAGGCAAGTATTATCCCCATCACTAGGTATGGGTGAAGGTACTAAAACTATATGAGTTTACCTATGGCTACCTATTGAGTTTATAGCTGCACCATGACATTTCCACTAGAGGCTTTTCTGTTCTTGCTATACTATATGAATTCACTAACATTATAGGATATAGTTTATGGTAGGAGGTACCTGCAGTTTGTCCTCAAAGTAAAATAGTATCAAAACTGAGTTCAGCCATCTCTGCAACTTACCATAGTTAAGTTCCAGTTTTTCTTTAAACAATAAAGATGGGTATACATCTGTATATCATGACCTGTTTTAGCCTAGCAATTTAATGACTGACCATGGTCAGCAAGGAATAACATCAACCATACTCAATAGATGGGTAACCCAACAGTAAGGTTGAGTAACTTTTTTTTCCTTCTTCTAAGTTTGGGTTCACTTGCTTTATATTTTCTGTTCTGCAAAATTAACACAGCCTCTAAAACCTTTGTATGTACAGCATGACATAACTTTTATTTTCATTTTTTTTCTGAAAATAAATAAAACAAAATAAAATATGGATAATTGCAGTGTAGGAAATGGAAATGAAAGAAAGAAGATCTGTAGTGAAGAACGTTTTCTACATACAGTATATAATTTTCTACTGGCCATTTATAATCTTGATCAATTTTATTCTACACAAGGTTTTAACTATTAGAGGCTGTTCAATTCAATTCAAGTTTATTACAGCCCTAAGGCCAGATACAAAAAGTCTAATAACAGCAGTAATAGATCCTCCTATATATGTATAAAACAGAAAAAAACAATAAGTATGATAAGATCTAAGAATAATTAAAATAGAAATACTAAAATAAATCAAAATAAAATACAATTTTAAGAAATTTTAAACCTAAATAATAGTGTGGCATATTGTATGAATGGTAGCACAGAACTAAGCAACTTGAGAGGATATTTTTGAGTCCTTGTCAGAAAAGAAGTAGCAGGGGCTATAAATAACAATATGATATACAAATGTTTACTCCACATGTTTACTCCACATCCTCACACAGTGTAATGCTATATTCAGTCAGGAAGCATGGTTTTCCAGGCATATAAGAATTGTACAAACAAAAATCTGTTAAGTATTCATCTCTAAGGTCAGAATGAACCAATTATTTGCCTGTATTTATTTTACTTGCTCCACTTGACTTTATTTTTCAATTAAACAAAATAAACAAATAGGAAGCTGACATTCTGCAGAGCGAAATCCCAGTCTCCATAATTGTTTACAAGAATGCCTGAGGGATCTACGCAATTCATTCTTTGAAATAAAATCAAAGTTTGGCTGCTTGAAAATGTGTCCACTTGCCAGAAGAAACAATAGAAACAAACTTTACCAAGTTGTTTGCTGGAAAATCATGGTAGCTATATGGTAAAACAGCAAGCTTCAGCTGAAAGCAGATGTTTTGTGAGAACCTCTGTAACATGTCCTCCTGATATGCCCACTACTCCAAAAGTTTGCACCCAGCCTTAATTCAATAAGGCCCAGCATTCAGTCATAATTCCTTAGGCAGAATCTGTGAATTTTTGCTGCTGAAACATTGAAGAGAAAGTGAGAGAGAGAAACAAAAACAACAGCAATAACAACAAAAACAAAATGAAACAAAGAAATATAAAAAATAAACAATGAAAAAAATAATTAAAATTCAATTTATTATAGTTCAGGTTGTTATATGACATCAAACTCAAGATGAAAAATAAATTAAAAATCAGAAAAAGAAAGACAATTTTACACTGTAGTGCATACATACAGTATATTCTTGTTCTACACTAATGCATATTTACTCTTTTAACAATAATGTTTTATAACTCAAATTTTATCTGAAGCTGGCTAAAAGTTGGCATTAATGTTTATTAATGGAGATAAACAAAAATAGCAATCTCATTATCGATAAGAAAAACAAAACAAAACCATAATTGAATTGTTTTCAGTACAAAATGGTTTGGAAAAAAATAGGCAAAACATGCCAGAAACCTGCATTGTATGAGTTTTCTTTGAAGGGGTAGAAAAATAAAAATAGTATAAATAAATAATCAATGCAATCAAGATAAGCATAACTTCACATCATATATATGTGGAAGTAAATCCATTAAGATTTATTTTGGGATAAACATTAATATAATCTGGCTATGATCCTTGGAAGTTAAATGGTAATTTCCATACTGATGTTTATAAATGCTTCCTCTGTTTATTTCTCAAGTAAAAAAGAAAAGTTAAACACTAGGATTATATTACATATTTTAGGTAACCTGTCAATGTTTGCTAAATTGTTCTTAGAAAAGTCAAACTTCACTGTAGTGATTCCTTCCACTTCTATATTATTACAACTTGCTTGGCAGTTAATTTTTTCTTCAACAATGCCTATAAATAGCATTTTCTTTTAGACCACGGTTTATGACAAGGTACTCAGCTTCCATAGGCTGGAAAGCCTACAATATTATTCATGTTGTGATAAATGCACCCACTCTTCTTTGTTTCTCAATGATGGATAAATCCTTTAGAAAGTTAAGAACAAAATAATCAAATCCAATCAATAATAAAATAATTATAAAGTATCAGTTTTAAAAACTGATAAAAGCAGATTTTAAAGAACAGATTGGCATTCTAATATTCTTCTTACTAAACTCATCCTCAAAAGCCTGCACCATTTCTTAGGGAATGTTTTTTTTAAAAAATAGATGTAAACGTACAGTACAAAACACAAATGTTCCAGGTAAGTGATATTCCCATTGGCTACTCTTCTCTCCAGTTATGTTGGCATGGCCTTCTAGTAACATAGTGTAGAACTGGTACCATGATGAGGGACGAAGAAAATACTTAAGGGTACTATTTTTAATACTATCTCTGAATCAAACATGTTTCCTTATGTTTTTTTCCAGAATAAATGAATGAGCTCATTGGACAAACATTAAAAGCAATAAATAAAAGTATAAACTAGTTCTCAAGGCATTTATGAGATGCTGAAGTTTCTACATTACCTGTTTCCACAAAAGGAGTTCACTTAATATAATCAGGAGCTTTGAATCTTACATTGAATTTTATATCTGTTAGAACTGGCAGTGTGCTCCAAAACAAAACAAAACAAAGCAACACAAAACACAGAGAGAAACTGATATACTGTGTGTGTGTGTGTGTATATACATGCATACATACATACATACATACTGTATGTATGTGTGTATACACACACACACACAGAGTATATATATATACTGTGTATATTTATATATTTATCAAATTTCTCTGCCACCCATCTCATATATGACAACTCTGGGTGGCTTGCAGATAATAAAATGACAATCAGTAAAAACAGTACAATATAAAATCGATACAAATATAAATATACATAAATACCAATAAAATATAAAAATACAAAAATGTAAAGTATAAAATTCAAGATGGCAATAGGATCCTTGGCAAGATCAGTGCCAGCCACCCAGATGCATGCATGCATGCATGCATGCATGCATGCATATATATATATATATATATATATATATATATATATATATATATAAATTTTGTGGCCAATAACTGTATTTTTTTATATAAAGACTTTTTTTCCCATGCAGGTGTAACATACTTTTACTTAGCATCTGTCATGCTTTGAAATATGGTAATAAGATACTATTGCAAGTTAATAGAATTAGTTGATACAGAAATTGTTCTTCCTAAATGTCTGCATGGCTGGTTCCATAAATCAGCTGTGCTGAAATTCTGTTTAGAAACAGCAGTTTGTCTTGCTGAAAAATGATCTTGCACTGGTGAATATTTTCCAACATTAACTATGCATTTCCATGACATACATTGGAGTTAGTACTTGCAGTATGTGTGCAGTAATTAATATATAAAATAGCCATAAACATGTAATATGTGAATATAATGATGGATAAGCCTTATGTGGTGCAGAGTGGTAGGTGGCAGTATAGTTCCTCCTGAAAAACCTTTCCCTGGATCCAGCAATTTTGGACAATTATAATCCTGTTGCCGATCCGAGTTCAATCCCAGAGGAAGCTGGATTTTTGGGTAGCCGGCTCAGGTCGACTCAGCCTTCCATCCTTCTGAGGTCGGTAAAATGAGTACCCAGCTTGCTGGGGAAGGTGACAACTGGGGAAGGCAATGGCAAACCACCCTGCTATAGTCTTCCAAGAAAATGTCACGAAAGTGGCATCCCCCCAAAGGGTCAGACATGACTTGGTGCTTGCATAGGGGACCTTTCACCTTTCACACAAAGATGGAACCTGCTCTTTGGGAAATCAGTATAAATATATATGTTTTTTCTTTATATGTTTTTTCTTTAAAAATATATTCTTATTCCAGACTGCCATTTTCCAAAGAAGAATCCGATATGAAATGCAAACAGAGTAAATGATGATGAAAATAAGGCTAAACAGTTTTCATAGACAGTTGCCTTTCTGGGTAACTCCACCTGGTACCACTCTTACAGTAGAATCTCTGAAAGTCTAATTTTAACTCCAATCATTGATACAAAACCAGAACTATTTTATTTTGGGGTGTATTTTTTAAAAACTGACTTATGGCTGAAACTGTTCAGAAAAGAAACAAAGTAAAACACAGAACTGGAGAAGGGGACTTTATTTTATTTCTTGTCAAACCAAGTTACATGATTACTTTAAACATCTGTCTAGCTCATTCATTTAATATATAGCAAGGATTGACATGCAAGGCATTAGATTCATGTCCATGGTATTATATGCATGCTTGGGCTGCCTATTATAGATCATTGAGGAGTGTTCTCAGTGAAATATGAGAATAAGCCTGCAACTCTCTGAAGGCACATTTCAGATCTTGTTCTATAGATGGATGACCCCACCAGAACTGGTGGGAACAAATGAAAAGTAAAGGTAATTGTGGATTCCAAAAGTAAAGAACCACTACTACCATAAAGGCCTTGTTTCCTTATTCTTGATTTGGCAAGTGGTGTGGTAAAACTGAATTTATTTGGTCAGAAATGATATAGTTTATTCTGTGGTTAAAATATATCATACCATCTTGCTATTGTAGAAAATAATAAATTTCTTATACTGAGTTTGTATATTGAGGTTATTTTTAGTCATATTGATTATTATTTATTTGACTGATTGTAGCATCTTAGAGAGCCAGTTTGGTCTAGTGGTTAAGGCTCCAGGCTAGAAACCAGGAGACTGTGAATACTAGTCCCACCTTAGGCATGAAAGCTGGCTGGGTGACTTTGGAACAGTCACTCACTCTCAGCCCACGATATCAGGCTCAAGTGATAAGCTGGGCAGTTAATTCCTGTCGCAACCAACGGATCAAAGTTTGGTTGATCCAAAAAAACCAGACCCTGCACTTGAAGGGAAAAATGCTAGGGGAGAAAAAAAGTAGTATCTTAGACAGGGAAAGGGGGTATTACATTCTGTTTCTCATTCATCAGAGGACCAGTTGTTTTTTAACAATTAAAACTTTATTTTAAAAATATATAGTGTAAGAGCAATAGCACATTAATTCTTTTCTGCCTTTACTCTGTCCATGGATTCCCACATAATGGCTCTGTCAGTGTAACTTTGACCCTTTTAGGGAAGGATCTGTGTGATGGGACAGGACAACTACAGGCCATCTGGGGGAGTTTGGAAATTCCTTGCAGACAAAGTTTTTTTCATATCCACTGTGGTCTTGATTGTATCTTGTGACACAATCTGGAATTATTTTGTGCTTTAAGAACCAGGAAATATGATACTATGAGCTTTCCCATCTAGGTGCATGCCTTCTGGCTTTTTTGTGTAGCCAGGCAGATTATGTTCAACTGGATTCAGGAACTGGTTTATTTATTTAATTAATTGGATTTATATGGCCTCCCATCTCAAATACATAACCCTGGGTGGCTAGCAAAAATAATTAAAATATATATGGAGGAAAAAAAAAAAAAACATAAAACACACAGCAACCAAGAAAATTACAGAAGTAACAATGAAACATTCAGCACAACTAAGAAACAGGCTCTGTCACTCACTCAGGGCCCAGGCTTAAGCACAGAGCCAAGTCTTCTTACCTCTTAGAAACTAACAGGGGTGGGGCCAGTCTAATCTCTGGAAGGAAGTTATTCCAAAGGACAGGTGCCACAACATAAAAGGCTCGCCACCTGGGCCTTGCTAGCTGACACTCCATAGTAGATGAGACCCAGAGCATGCCCCTCCTGCCAAAACAGAAGGGATATGTAGAAAAACCTGGGAGAAATAACTTACCCACAAGTAAGTAATGCTTCTCTGTAAGTAATACTTCTTTGAGTGAGGATATTATGCCATCAGCCTTGAAAGAAGCATGGTCTACATTCTTCTGAAGAAGCTATCTCTTGATCTGGATGTAATTGACAATTTTCATCTTGTTTCCAACTTTCCCTTTTACAATAGTTAAGAAAGTAGTAAGGAATCAGTGGAAGAGGATTCCAGAAGAAATGAATTACCTAGATCCTTTTCAGTCAGGATTCAGATAAGGTCATGGAATTGATTGCTCTGGTCAATTACCTTTGCCAGAACCTTGATAGTGAAATGAAGTAAAGGACTATGTTCCTTCATAAGGCAACTTTGAGGGATGCTTCAGTTGAAACTTTTTTGAAATAAAACATGTCTTCAAATCTTTACACATGCCTACTGTATGGGTATCATATAATCTGTCTATTTGACTGTCTTCATAACAACCCTGTGTACAGTACAGTCAAATAATCCCATTTTAACATAATACTCTCCAAATCCATTGGACTTCATACCTTATAATTGTCTCTCTGTGTGCCACTGAAGTCTGAGTTAACTGAAGTATATCAAGTGGGAGAATGCTGTACTAAAGCATGAATAACTGGAAACAGCTCTCTTTTCTTATCTACTCAAGTAAAAGCACTCCTGGTCACTTCTGCTACCTGAGTATTTCAAGGTACTGCCAAGTCCAGGAGAATTATCAGTTTGTTTACTTGTGCTTTTTTGGGGAGGAGAGGATTTTAATTTAATTTTTTTTTTAATTGTGATATGAATGAGAAAGCTGCTTCAAGTTTTTCATTACTGAACAAATTATTTTGTTGGGTATAAATTGAAACAGGCAACATACAATTTAAAGATAAACAAATAATTAGCCTGTAATAGAATACTTTTAAAAATATTATGAACAAGGTGAGAGCCATTTTGGTTATTTTTTATAAGAATTTTATTAAGTTTCAAACAGAGATAAAAGCTACAGAAAAACAAAACAAAACAAAAAAAACTACAAAGAAAAAAAGACCTAAAAACATGTAGAAACACAAGAGAATATTTTTTAAGTAACAAAAAAGAGATGATTTCTGACTTTTAACAGCAAGGATATACAACAAATCCATAATCAATCCCTTACTCAATATTAGACCAAGAAAACATTTCTATAAATCATACCATTAGCACATTATAAAAATCACTAAGTATACTTGCTCCCTCCCCTTATATTAAAAGGAAAAAAAAAGAATACTCTGTGTGTGTGTCATGCTCACTGTTTCAGTGTACAGTATACATCATAACGTTTCACATGCCATGGCGCTGACGTGCGTTTCTGTTTGGGAGGGAGCTGCTGTGAAACCTTGTACCAAGCTCTGTATCTGTGTTCATTACAATGGAATGTGTTTGGGTTATGTTCTCTGTTCAAGGACTTTTCCCGCAGACCATCAGAAACCGTTAGGAGCACCTGGGATTTTGAACTTGGGAAGCTTCTATGGGGGGAGGGATCTCATTTACACTGAGGGTTTTTAGTTTGCATTTGGCATGCTTTTATCATTCTTAGCTTTCTCTGTGATCCTGCATACTATTCTTTAATAAATCAGATATCTTTGAATTCCTGCTCATGAGTCTGAAAGTGTTTTAGAATAGGCAACCATTACAGTGTGTGTATGTATGTATGTATTGAACTCCCCCCAAAGATGACATTCATTTAATTATTTCCTTCCTACTACTATTCTATGTATTCCTGTCTACTATAATAAAGATCAAACTAAAAAAACAAACATATAAATTGTCTACCATTGCACTTGATTGTACAGCAATTTTAATAATCTTAATCATGTGAGACCAAAAACCAGACATTATTTTTTTATACCTTAATAAGCTTAATCCAAATCATTAAAGATAAATGAAACAGCCAAACCTTAAAAGCTATCCAGATAAATATTCTTAAACCCTTATCCCACTTCAAAATAAACCAAAGCATTTACATATCCCCACAATACACACAAAGATTTTTTCTTCAAGAAATCAAGGTGAACTCAAGGTGAGAGCCATTTTGGTGTAGTGGTTAAGGCAGCAGGCTAGAAACCTGGGAGACTGTGAGTTCTAGTCCCACCTTAGACACAAAGCCAGCTTGTTGACCTTGAGCCAGTCACTCTTTCTCAACCCTAGGAAGAAGGCAATGACAAGCCATTTCTGAAAAACGTTGCCAAGAAAACTGCAGGGACTTTTTCAGGCAGTCAACAGGAGTCAAGACTGACTCAAAGGCGTGCACGCACACACACACACACAAAAGATGTCTGTTGCTGAGGAAGAGTATCCTAATGATAAGTGTGTTTCTCTAATATTATTTTCTCTTTGTATTCCTATGGTCCTGTAGATAGTATAATATACTGGGAAAATAATCTATCCTGTCTCTTTTACAGCATTTCTTAGAATTGGTGTAAATGTTTCAGTTTTCCTCTGGATATGCTATAGGAGATAATTGTAAAGTAAGTGGTAGTTCAGCATGCATCCTGATCCCACCCAGTGTGATTCAGATATACCATTGGGTTGAAACAGAATAATCTTTACGAGTATCCATGGCTTAGTAATCTCCCAGGTGGTCCTTAGGTTACCACCACTCATTCAGTGACTGTTCAAACTTATGTTGGCACTGAACAAGTGGTACTTACAACCAGTCCTCAGAGTTCTGGCCTTCGCAGCATCCCCATGGTCATGTGATAGTAATTTTCAATGTTTCCTGCCAGCTTCCCACAAGCAAAATCAATCAGGAAGCCAGCAGGAAATTGGAAGTTTCAGTCATATGAGGTCCTCACTAATGATCTGCACAGTCCCTGCTTAATGACAGCAACTGGGACTGCCAGAACAGCTGTTGCTAACAACATGGTCACATGACATTGTGCTTTATGACTGCATCACTTAGCAATAGCAATTCCAGTCCCAGTTGCCATGGTAACCTAACTACCTGTACTGTAACACTGTCTATGTGAAGCTGTCCTTGAAGACTATCTAGAAGCTGAAACTAGTCCAGAATGCAGCACCATGTATAGTTTTGAGTGCCCTGTGGTTCACCAAGTAACACCACCGCTGGGTGAGATACACTGGCTCCTAGTTGCTTTCTGGTTGCAATTCAGTGTTCTGGTTATCATCTTTAAAGTCCTACATGGCACAGGGCCAGATTATTTGTAGAGCAACTTTCCCTGAGGTTATCTACCTGTCCTACTAGGTTAGATACAGTGGGGCACTCCAGATCCCCACCATTTAATATTGTCACCTGATTGGACTTTAGAGGAATGCTTTCTGAGGGGCTACCCCAGCCCTTTGGAATAGCTTTCCACCTGAGATCTGAGAAATCCCATCCTTGTAGCCTCCTGGAGGGCTGTGAAGACCTGGTTCTTCCTCCAAACATGGAGATTGTTTGATCTGGTACCTGGGGGGAAAGTGGGTAAAGGTAAAGGTTTCCCTTGACATTAAGTCCAGTCATGTCCGACTCTAGGGGGCGGTGCTCATCTCTGTTTCAAACCCGAAGAGCTGGTGTTTGTCTGTAGACACTTCCATGGTCATGTGGCCAGCATGACTAAACAGAACACCATTACCTGCCCGCTGAAGCAGTACCTATTAATCTACTCACACTTGCATGTTTTTGAACTGCTAGGTTGGCAGGAGCTTGGACTAGCAATGGGAGCTCACCCCATCATGTGGATATGAACTTCTGACCTTCTGATCAGCAAGCTCAGCAGCTCAGCGGTTTAACCTGCAGTGCCACCACGTCCCTTGGGGGGAAGGTACTTTTGTTTTTATCTTTGTTTTTATGGATTGTTGAATCTGCCTAGAATCATTATATGAGATAGGCAGTCATATAAGTCCTGTAAACAAAGAAAGAAAGGAGGCAAATTAAAAGGGTACAGAACAGAGGTTGTGGGAGGAAAGAATTTAGGACAAAATTATGTATGGATAGCTCAGAAAAGATATAAGACCACATAAATGGCAAGGGAAACAAAAACTGAATGTGAAAAGCTTCTAAAGGAGCTCATGAAGCACTTTATGGTCAAACTAAGCACCAAATGTGCTTTCATTTAAGTAATTGTGAAGTAATGTACATTGGGACAAAAAAATGTAACTTCATATAAACACTGTAATGGACCGGGCTGTTGATAAAACAAAAAACAAGAAACAAGATCTTTGGCTCAGTATGACAGCTGTGAAAAAGACAAATTACATTTAAGAGTCATTAGGAAATGGTTTTAAAATAAAATTGCCAAAATTTTAAATCTCTTATGCAAATCTGAGATACACCCAAATCTGGAATAGTATATTTCATACTATATTTGAAAAAGCATATGATAGAGGAAATTGCAGAAGAAGGCAATCAAAATGATTAGACTCAAATACCCTGAAGGGCTATATAGCTGACCAACAACAACTTGAATTGCACTAGGAAACCCACTGATAACCAGCATAGCTCATGCAATAGTAGTATTACATGGGTATACTAAGGTGTACCCATAATTACAACTATAGCTTCTGAGTGGTCTTCAAGGGCAGCCTTATATAGAACATTGCAGTAATCCAGATGGGAGGTCACTAAAGCAAAAAATACTATAAATAGTAACCCCTGATCTCAAATTACACATCAGTTTTATCTAAGATAGTGCCACACCATGCAGAACTAATGATGGAAGATTTCTAGGGCTGAGTGGCCCTTGAATCCATAGTCTAGCTAGCTTTGAGTCTAACCTTATTTGTCTCTATCCAGACCCACAGCCCCCAAACAATGAGTTATCATTGTTAATATATTGTTTTCTACTACAGATTAAGTTTACTATGGTAACTAATCATTTTGGCAGGGTGAAGAGGTTGAATTTAATTGTCCCCTTTTCACATGTTAATGGTTGCATCGCCTAAGGGAAGAACTTGCCTGGACTTGTTTTAGTTTCAGTTTCCCTTCTGTGTAGGCTTGCAGAGAATATGCAGCTGAGAGAAATCTCTCCTCTCAACAAACAGCCTTTAAATATGTATGTTTTCTGTAAATAAAATTATTTTTATAGAAATGTCTGGTGTGTGACTTTTCTGATCTCTCCTGGGCCAAATGCTTTCTAGCACTCTGCCAACAATAATCCTCTTCCTGGGACTAGTATAAGACAAAAATGCATTTATAACTATTGCTATGTTCTGTAAGGTTTATGGGTTATTAAGTTTGACATGAGAAATAATTAGTATGAATTGTTTTGAGCATTAATAACTTATTGAAAAGAAAAACAGGCAAATCCACATTTTTTGGGGGGGGTATTTGAGTTATGTACAGTATTTAATGTCATACGTAGTGTTTTATTATTTTTGTAATTATTTCTTCCCTAAATATATATTTCATTTTTCCTAATATCCCAAAGCAAATGGTATTTATTTATTTTATTTTCTATCCCACCTTTATTATTTTTATAAATAACTCAAGGTGGCAAACATACCTAATACTTACTTTTCATTCATGTCAGTAACTTGTACATACTTTCAGGATGAATGCATAGCTAGATTCATATCAAATTGTTTTATTTATCTGCCTCAATCATAGCACCATGAATCAAAAAGCTGCAACATGGTGCATTCAGCATTAGTACCATGCTATATATTTGTGATGCAGAACCAAAACTTTATCTCTCTCTCTATTCATCTATCTTTCTATCTATCATCTCTATCATCTACACACACACACACACAACCAAAGCATAAACAATATTGACTTGTTTATTTTAGGCTATAAACTTAAAAATATGTTTCAAATAGAAAGGAAAATGTATAAAAGAATCATATTTTTATTTTGCAATTTTAGATTTATGTCCTTATAAGTGTAAAATAATTTAGCTTATAGGGTGGGGAGAAAAATAAAACATTGAGCAAAATATTTATCAACCTGCTTTTTGATTAATAATTTCAATGAGATTTAACCAGCATTTAGTATCCCCAAACATATATATTCATTTAATACATGAAGAGAAGAGAAGAGAAGAGAAGAGAAGAGAAGAGAAGAGAAGAGAAGAGAAGAGAAGAGAAGAGAAGACCAGATTGTTCAGGATAGTTAATTGAAGGCAATATAATTTTTAATGTGTGTGCCTTCTCTCTCTATAGGTCTCTCTATAGATTTGCAATAAAACTTAACAAGGAGATTGGACAACAGTTTACATAAATATCAGGATCTTTATGAGCCTTCAGAATCATAATTATGTAAACCAAATGATCCTTTAAAAAGCATCATTATAGACCTCCATTAATACGGTGGCAAAAAAACTTAATCTACATCTTATATCACTAAATGGGATAGATAGATAGATAGAGAGTAAGCTTTTCCTGTTTTCATAGATTTGATTGTAACAGTTGGTTCTTGCAGAGATATAAGTGAAGGTAAATAAGCACTTGATTATGTGTAATCATAGGAAGAGTTACATTATACAAAACTTGATTAATTTCTTCCTTGGTTACATTTGACTCTATTATATGCCTGAGAATACAAATAAAAAAAAGTTTATTAAGTCACAATAATTCTTAATAGTAGATATAATATTCTTAATAATAGAGATAATATTACATGATTGTAACTGTTTCATCTGAGAGGCTAGTAATGTATTAGATCTGTCATCTTGCTTTCAATATCTTTGCTTTATATAATGTAATGAATTTCTGTTTCAAGAGCAAGGAGGGAGTCAATTCCTGTTTAGCAGTCAAAAAAACTTTATATAATTGCAGCACAAATCATCTTGCATATGATAAAAATTTCCTTAGATTTTATTTATTATTTCTATTTTATCATGAAGCATTAGTGATGATACTACAATTTTATATGTCTTAAAAAAATCAGTAATGCATATTTACAAGAAAAAAAAGTCATGTTGCAACTGTTTTATAATAAGTGGATGTTTTGATAATGATTATTTATTTAATTAATTTTTATCCGGCCTTTATTATTTTTATAAATAAGATGGCAAAAATACCTAATACTCCTTCCTCCTATTTTCCCCACAGCAACAACCCTGTGAGGTGAGCTGGGCTGAGAGAGAATGACTGGCCCAAGGTCACCCAGCCGGCTTTCATGACTAAGGGAGGCCTAGAACTCACAATCTCCTGGTTTCTAGCCTGGTGCCTTAACTACTAGACCAAACTGGCTGTCTAATAATATATCATAATAATGATATATTATTAAATATATAAAATTAAATATATAATATTTAATTTATTTAATGTAATATTCAATTTAATACATAATTAAATATATAATATATATGTATTATTAAATATATCATAATGATATATTTAAAAACCTTCTAGAAAAATGGGAGAAATCCTGTGGGAATTGATAATATCACTGAGACATGATTACATATAGCAATAGAATCTATATTGCATTTATTAATTTGTTAAATAAAGTATTGAGCTATCAGAAAATAGTATAATCAAGAACAATTCTAATAGGAAATGGAAAAAAAAGTAAATTTTCAGCAAAGAATAGTAATGATAAAAAGTCATATATCATCCAATTAACTTGTATCCATCATACATGTAATATTCATTATGTATACGAATTAGATTTAGGTGTAGTTGTGTATAATCTAATAAAGGATCTAGAACTTAATTAAAATATCCAGCCATAATTATCTGGTCCACAGCCAAAAATGTTAAAAATATGTATGTAATAATAACTGCACAATATTTGGTAGGACCGTTTCATTTGTTTATCTGTTTATTGCATTTATTGTCACAATCCCACAGGACTTTCAGCAGCTAATTAGTAAATACAGTATGCTTATTAAAACACTTAATAACAGATATTAGAAAATATCCTGAATCACTTTATTTCTTACTCTATCATAATTTTTTAGGAATTCTTAGTCAAAATTATTACACCTATAGCAAATATTTGAATAAATTATTTACCAACCTTTTCACTGCATAAAACATCCTTTTCTTTTTTAATCCTCTATGTTCCTTGGAGAGAGGGGAAAAGAACAAGTTTAAGACTCCAGGTCCTCTACAAAGTAGCATATAAAACACTTATAATAGTCTAACTGGGACATAACAAGGAGTGAAATAATTGTCTTCACTGCCTCCTGCTCTAGAAAAGGTTACAACTGGCAGATTTGCTGAAGCTAGCCAAAGGTTCTTCATGCTGGCCAGGCCCATGAATGCAGAGAACTTCCAGTTTGTGTTTGTGCACTGGCTCCTTCAGGAGAAATGCCAGCCATTCAAAAGCTCCGTTTGGATCATGAATGGTATCAAGTTTCAAAACCCACAGCATAGTGTTTCTGAAGCCAGGCAAAGGCTGGAGTCACCTCTTCCTCTCCATTTTTAGGTCTATTTGGTCCCTTAATTGCTAGCAACTGCCTCTTCAATAAAATGACTGTTGACTAAGTCAGTGTCTTGAGGGGCAATCTTCTAGCCACTTCCTCCTCCTTCTCATCCTCCCTTTCTTAGTTCCTCTAATTCTGTTTCCTCCCCTACCATCCATAAAAAGTAGTGCACCAATCAGAGGATCCATATAGGATATTACCTCTATAACTAGGAATCTTCAGCAAAGGATCGTTACCTTGTTGTGGTGCTGGAGCTTGAGCACCTCAATGATGCCATGAGCTAAACCGTGAAGGGCCACCCAAGACAGGAAGGTCATGACAGAGAGGTCAGACTAAATGCGATCCCTGGGGAAGGTAATGGCAACCCACCCCAGGATACTTGCTGTGAAAACTAAATGGATCAGTACAACCAGATATATGTAGGTATACCATAAGAAGATGAGACCCCCAGGTCAGAAGATGGTCAAAATGCTACTGGGCAGGAACGGAGGATGAGTTCAACTAGCCCCAGATGTGATGACGCAGCTAGCTCAAAGCCGAAAGGACGGCTAGCAGCTGACGGTGCTGGTGGTGAACGGCGAATTCGATGTTCTAAGGATCAACACACCATTGGAACCTGGAATGTAAGATCTATGAGCCAGGGCAAATTGGATGTGGTTATTGGTGAGATGTCAAGATTAAAGATAGACATTTCGGGAATCAATGAACTGAAATGGACTGGAATGGGCCACTTCACATCAAATGACCACCAGATCTACTACTGTGGACAAGAGGACCACAGAAGAATGGAGTAGCCTTCATAATTAAGAGTAAAGTGGCTGAAGCAGTGCTTGGATACAATCCAAAAAATGATAGAATGATCTCAATTCGAATTCAGGGCAAGCCATCTAACAGCACAGTGATCCAAATATACGCCCCAACCACAGATGCTGAAGAAGCTGAAGTAGAGCAGTTCTATGAGCAGCACCTACCGGATGACACACCTAAAAGAGATGTTATTTTCATCACAGGAGACTGGAATGCTAAGGTGGGCAGTCAAATGACACCTGGAATTACAAGTAAGTAGGGCCTGGGAGGACAAAACGAAGCAGGACATAGGCTGATAGAATTTTGCCAAGACAACTCACTCTGCATAACAAACACTCTCTTCCAACAACCTAAGAGACGGCTTTATACATGGACTTCACCAGATGGACAACACCGAAATCAGATTGACTACATCCTTTGCAGCCAAAGGTGGCGGACATCTATACAGTCGGTAAAAACAAGACCTGGAGCTGACTGTAGTTCAGATCATGAATTTCTTATTGCACAATTTACGATCAGACTAAAGAGATTAGGGAAGAGCCACAGATCAGCTAGATATGAGCTCACTAATATTCCTAAGGAATATGCAGTGGAGGTGAAGAATAGATTTAAGGGACTGGACTTCGTAGATAGGGTCCCAGAAGAACTATGGACAGAAGTTCTCAACATTGTTCAGGAGGCGGCAACAAAATACATCCCAAAGAAAGAGAAAACCAAGAAGGGAAAATGGCTGTCTGCTGAGACACTAGAAGTAGCCCAAGAAAGAAGGAAAGCAAAAGGCAACAGTGATAGGGGGAGATATGCCCAATTAAATGCAAAATTCCAGATGTTAGCCAGAAGAGATAAGGAATTATTTTTAAACAAGCAATGCACGGAAGTGGAAGAAGACAATAGAATAGGAAGGACAAGAGACCTCTTCCAGAAAATTAGAAACATTGGAGGTAAATTCCAGGCAAAAATGGGTATGATCAAAAACAAAGATGGCAAGGACCTAACAGAAGAAGAAGAGATCAAGAAAAGGTGGCAAGAATATACAGAAGACCTGTATAGAAAGGATAACAATATTGGGGATAGCTTTGACGGTGTGGTCAGTGAGCTAGAGCCAGACATCCTGAGGAGTGAGGTTAAAGGGGCCTTAAGAAGCATTGCTAATAACAAGGCAGCAGGAGATGACGGCATCCCAGCTGAACTGTTCAAAATCTTGCAAGATGATGCTGTCAAGGTAATGCATGCTATATGCCAGCAAATTTGGAAAACACAAGAATGGCCATCAGACTGGAAAAAATCAACTTATATCCCCATACCAAAAAAGGGAAACACTAAAGAATGCTCAAACTATCTAACAGTGGCACTCATTTCACATGCCAGTAAGGTAATGCTCAAGATCCTGCAAGGTAGACTTCAGCAATTCATGGAGCGAGAATTGCCAGATGTACAAGCTAGGTTTAGAAAAGGTGGAGGAACTAGGGACCAAATTGCCAATATCCGCTGGATAATGGAAAAAGCCAGGGAGTTTCAGAAAAACATTCTGTCTTATTGACTCTTCTAAAGCCTTTGACTGTGTGGACCATAACAAATTGTGGCAAGTTCTTAGTGTTATGGGGATACCAAGCCATCTTGTCTGCCTCCTGAAGAATCTGTATAACGACCAAGTAGCAACAGTAAGAACAGACCACAGAACAACGGACTGGTTTAAGATTGGGAAAGGAATATGGCAAGGCTGTATACTCTCACCCTACCTATTCAACTTGTATGGAGAACACATCATGCGACAATCTGGGCTTGACGAATCTAAGGCTGGAGTTAAAATCTCTGGAAGAAACATTAACAATCTCAGATATGCAGATGATACCACTTTGATGGCTGAAAGCGAAGAGGAACTGAGGAGCCTTATGATGAAGGTGAAAGAAGAAAGTGCAAAAGCTGGCTTGCAGCTAAACCTCAAAAAAAACAAGATTATTGCAGCCAGCCTGATTGATAACTGGCAAATAGAGGGAGTAAATGTAGAAGCAGTGAAAGACTTTGTATTTCTAGGTGCGAAGATTACTGCAGATGCTGACTGCAGTCAGGAAATCAGAAGACGCATAATCCTTGGGAGAAGAGCAATGACCAATCTCGATAAAATAGTTAAGAGCAGAGACCTCACACTGACAAGGAAGGCCCGCATAGTTAAAGCAATGGTGTTCCCCGTAGTAACATATGGCTGCGAGAGCTGGACCATAAGGAAGGCTGAGAGAAGGAAGATCGATGCTTTTGAACTGTGGTGTTGGAGGAAAATTCTGATAGTGCCTTGGACTGCAAGATGATCAAACCAGTCCATACTCCAGGAAATAAAGCCAGACTGCTCACTTGAGGGAATGATATTAAAGGCAAGACTGAAATACTTTGGGCACATAATGAGAAGACAGGACATCCTGGAGAAGATGCTGATGCTAGGGAGAGTGGAAGGCAAAAGGAAGAGGGGCCGATCAAGGGCAAGATGGATGGATGATATTCTAGAGGTGATGGATTCGTCCCTGGGAGAGCTGGGGGTGTTGATGACCGACAGGAAGCTCTGGTGTGGGCTTGTCCATGAAGTCACGAAGAGTCAGAAGCGACTAAATGATTAAACAACAAAACTAGGAATCATCAGTGGAGAACCTACAATTGCCCCATAATAGGGTGGATTATTTTCACCTTGTCATTTTGATCTAAATCCCAAATGCTCTGTTCAGTTAAGGCTTTATCTCATCTGAGAAACAATATTGCCTGGAGTGAGGAAACAGGAAATTGCCCAAGTAGTTTGACTACCAGAGAACAGACATAGTCTGATGCTAATTATCTTTGTAAATATCATGATATAGTACTGATAAACATAAATTAGATTAAGTAACACCCAGATGAAACCCAGTGTCAATTAATCTAATATTTCCCAGTGACTTAGTATTGTTTACACAGAGAATAGAAACACCCCCATTCAATTTTATCAATAATTTCAAGTAGCACATCTTAGTTACTTAAACTTACTTAGAATAAATGCCATTAAACTCTCTCGGGCATATTTCTGAACCCCAAGCTATAGGAGAATCTGTTATGGTTATTGTTTTATTCAATTTGTATTTTGTTTTCTTATGGAAGTTCAAGGTGCTATAGGAGGAATTTATTTTATTCTGGCAAAAATAACCCTTAGGTACTAATTGAGCCAAAAGAGTTTCATAGACAAGTATATAACCATGATATTGATTTAAACTTGATGGTAATAGTAACAACAACAACAACAACAATGCCAAAACTTAGCTTGCACACTGTCAACTTATTTCAGGTTGTCATCATATTTCACTTATTCTTTATGGATATTATGTTATTATAATATTTTATCATTTCAGCATGGAATGAACTTTTCCACTTGCTGCTGCTGCTGCTGCTGCTGCTGCTATTATTATTATTATTATTCCACTTTATTGTTATTGTGAGTTTGCCTCTTTGGACTGATAGGTAATCTGCTTGTATTTTCCCATTTGAAGAATTATTTGAAGGCAAGGCAGTCAGGATTTCAGAGAACTGAGAATAATGAAACTACTGAGCATGCAGTCTTCTCTGTGTGTTGTCTGTTAAGTGGTCAAAAGAGACTTTTATGGCTGTAAGAAATTAATGTTTTCACAAACAACTGTACAACTCAGCCTCTAATGACTTGCTTCTGTGAAGGAAAAAAAAAACTTAAAATGGTCTTTATAAAAAGAAGCAGTGAGTGTTATATTTTGACATACGCTACTCTTGTTTGCGGGGGGCAGGGGGGTTCCACAGAGCTGGAACCATTTCAATTGAGCTGAATTGTTTTCCTCTCAGACATGAGGAGACAAAAACATGGTTCTCAAGAAAGAGGGGGGGAAATCCCCAATTCTTCTTTGTGCTGTATGAGTGTGTGTGTGTGTGTACGCGTGCACGTGGGGCTATTCGGAGGCTCTTCCAAAGAGTTGAGTGAGTGCTACTTTGGAAGGAGTCCAAATGTAGTGATATGCACCATTTTTTCCTCTGCCCCTCTGTGCATGAAACCTCTTTTTAGGTGTTATACTTGTTAAAAACAACTGTACTGTATATTCTCCATTTTCTAATTAGCTACCTATTTATACATTATTTTCCATTTCCCAGCCATGCTATTTATCTAAGATACACTTCAAGGCCAGACAACTGGAAAGAAGCGGGAAAGTGTGAATGTGCGAAGCTGGCACCAGGGAGATGTTTTTGATAGCTGATTGATAAACAAATGCAAGAAACAGAAATGCCTAATTATGATTGTAAATTGGTGTGCTATTAAAAGGTTGTGAATTTTCTTCAGTGTAGAGTGGATCCTAGGACAGTGCCCCTTGTGGGATTTCATCCACTGTTATTGTCTGACTGGGAAAACAAGAGGTTCTGAAGGCTGAAAGGACGTAAAATTTCATCTTTCTTCTTTACCATTTCCTATTTTTAAGTGTTTTGTTTATTTACTGTCCACAAATTACATTTAGCAAAACAGTGAGTTAAAGTGATATCATTGTTATCACTGAGCTAGCAGAAGGATATGGCAGCATAAATTGTGCTATGTACATTGCCAATTCCTATTCTGCCATAGTAATGAAGCAAATGGTACGGTCCTTACATATTTACTGGGCAAGGTTAAAGGAAGGGTTTTGTGAATTCTCCTGACTTTGTTTCCCCTTCCACCAGGCATCACCTGGTGATGCAAAATCAACCCCAATCATTTTCTTTAACATGGGATGTGTCATAATGGGGCACATATAGGAGGATGCTTAGAAGTGTGAGTTTAGCCATCTGTTAACTTGCCCAAACTACAGGTGATAGGTTATGGGGGGTGGGGGGACATGTGACTAAGGTTGAGAGAAGTCTCCCAATGCCCCTTGAAGCCCTTCCTTGAAATCTTTTTATTTTTCAACCAGTCTGTTTCTGAACACAAATCTAGCATACTTCTGAAAGGAAAGGGCTGGGTGAAATAAAAAGTCCTGCTGCTGCAGTGACTGACTAGGAAATTGACTCTGACCTCATGGGCAGGTGCACCAGAATTAGCAAGTGGACAGCTGTGAAGAATGTTCAACTGTGGTTGGTCCATGCATAATAACCATCTCCACTATGCAGCTAGTGCCACTGAAACTGGAAACTGTAAAGAACTGGGTACAATGATGCCAACCCTCAGAAAGACAAAACAGCTATCTACAATTGGTTGAACAAACAGCCACAGGAGTTGCAATTCTCCTTGTTAATGGAGATCTATGTCCAATCATTGGAGTATAGGTTGTGTACCCATAGCAGCCTAAAATGGCCTAATTCCAACCTTTTATTATCAGGACCAAATGGGCAAAAAATAGTATTGGAAAAGGAGGGAAAACATACTTCAAAACTTGAAAGGCTGAGAATAACTTTAAGCTGCCTTAGATATAGGCTGGAGCATATCATGAGGATGTGAGAGAAAGGAAGTGATTGTCAGGGCACGTGTTTGGAAGAACACCCAGTCTTAAAATATACTGTCTTGTATCTTTCTGATTACTTTCTGATTTTTGCTGTTTTTGTTTGCCTATATCTTGAATTTTAGTTACTGAAAAAAAAATCACTCCTAACCCACTTCTTGATAGGGTTACAGTTTTGTCAAGTTCAGTAAGGTTAGCAGGCTTGTAAGCAATAATTTGGAATCTATTTGAATCATCTATCTTTATTGTGTACAGTATGTGAGTTATGTGGGAGTTTTGAAAAGATAGCAAAATGGAATCACTTCCCCACCCAGTCACTCAATTTTTGATCTTTGCAGAAAAATACTATTATTTCTGTGATATTAAAGAAGCTTATCCCCTTAGAAAAGGCTTCTCTGCCTGCAAATTTTTGTCTGGTCCTACTAAAATATTTAAAGTTTCTTACCTCAAACTACCTCGAACATTTTGGGGTCAACAGGACATTTCATTCCTGTTAGTATAAAAATAATACAGAAATAATCTAGTACTTGAAAGGGACTGGGCAAGGGAGGATATTAGTTATACCTCATCCAAACAATAAGGAAATAGAATAACAACACAAAGCTGAGGGCAATCCCAAGTAATTTTTGATACACTGCCTCTAGTGGGAACTCCAAACAAACAAATAAAACTGACAACCAGATGCACACATCTACACACATATACTTTCCACTCTGGAAAGTTTTTGAATCATCATACCTAATGCCAGTTGACTTTGGCTTATTAGGAATGTGCAGTTTAGTAAAAGATAGGTGGAGATCAATGTGAGATTTCTGTCATGAGTACTGATGGAGAGCAGGAGGGGACCTCTATCCAGGGGGGAAAATGCATGCATAGTACTGAGGAATTAAGCAGCCATTCAAAGAGACACAGATCAGACCCACCTTAACTTTTGGGGTTTATCTGTCTGGGTTTTTCCCACGCTTCTTCAGTTTGTTAGGATTTTCTGTCTTATGTAGCAGCGATAAACACTAGAGACCTATTGCTTGTCTCAGCGTGATTCCTGTCTGTTAGGACATCAATCCTAACAAACTCCTACTCCCATTGAAAGAGGGAGGAACAAAGAAAAATAAAGGAGAGACATTTGGGAAAATGTCTTCAGAAAACCAGGAAATTCGGCAAGCCATCCAACAATTGGCAGCAGCCCTGCAACAACAACAACAACAAGTAGATCTCCAGATCAACACATTACAAGCAGCCATGCTACAGCAGTTACAAAAACCAGCTCGGATTAACCCACAACCGGTGCCAGCAGCAGCTCCGCCAGTAGTCTTGAGATCCCAGGGCAGTCTACCAGAGAAGTTTGGAGGAGAAGCAGGACAGTTGAGAACTTTTCTCACACAGTGCACAATGTTTTTCGACAGCAGACCAGCAGAGTTTCCCACAGACTGAACCAGAGTCACCTTCATTCTAAGACTGCTAAAGGGCCCAGCAGCCAAATGGGCTATTCCCATGGTGGAGAACAACGACCCAATTCTCAATGACTACCAGAATTTTCTGGCAGGGTTCCGAGCACACTTTGACGACCCGATCAGAAAGGTCACTGCCAGCCGGGAAATTCGGAAGCTCAAACAAGGCAACAAGAGAGTGGGAATCTACATTGCTGATTTCAAGCTGTTGGCAGGAGATCTGGACTGGAATGAGAGTGCCTTGAAAGACCAATTCAAACAGGGCCTGGATGAAGAAATTAAAAATGAATTAGTGCACCAGGGAACACCAGCTACCCTAGAAGGTTTATATCAGCTGTCTGTGGTCATAGATGCCAGGCTAGAAGAGCTCAGACAGATACAGCCAGGGAGAGGCAGGGGCCTCAGGGCACTTCCAGGATTTCTAGCTCTCTCCGCAGCATCTCCTTACTCAGGACCAGAAGAGCCAATGCAGATCGGGGCGAGCAGGATGCTTATTTCTGAGGCTGAGAGACAGAGAAGGAGAGAGAGAGCCCTCTGTTTCTACTGTGGAGTCCAGGGGCACATGGTGAGAGCTTGCCCAGCGAGAAGCCAAGCAAATTCTGTAAGAGCCCCAGGGCCAGCAGCTGAAACAAGAGCCACCTCCACCTCTACTTCCAACCAGGGAAACTCCATCAGTCTCCCTCCACAGAGCTCAGCAGGGAGACCATCAATCAATTAAAAAGGGCTCATTCCGAGGATTCCAGGCAATCCTTTTACTACTTACCAGTCATAATGCACGTAAACTCAGAGCACCAGGTCAAGCTAGAGGCCCTCGTGGATTCTGGTGCTTCCACCAATTTATTGATGTACAGATTGTACAAGACTTCAACATCCCGACCATGGAATTGCCATGTCCCATAGAAGTGGAGACTATTGACGGCCAGCCCCTCAAGGCAGGGCCGATTAGAAGGTTCACAGAACCTTTGCAACTAACAACGGGAGACCACACTGAGTGGATCCAACTTTATGTTACGGCATCACTTAATGTGCCTATAGTCCTGGGCACACCTTGGCTGAAGATCCACAACCCATTGTTGAACTGGACTACAGCAGCAATCTCCTTCCCAGCTAAGGAATGCCAGCACCACAAGATTCAAGCCGCTCTCCTCTCTCCAGCAATGAACGAAGCCACGGAAGCAGGGGGAGTCCAATTGCCAGCCAAGTCTGCAGATTTCGCAGACGTTTTCAGCAAACAAGAGGCCACAGCACTACCCCACCCATAGAGACTGTGATTGCACCATTGAGTTGATATCAGGAGCCAAGATTCCAGCAAGGAAATAATATCCCATGTCCCCCAAGGAACTAGCCACCTTAAAGGATTACTTGGATTCTAATCTCCAAAAGGGTTTCATCCGACCATCTACTTCCCCAGCGTCTGCTCCTACCTTCTTCACACCAAAGAAGCCTGACCTGTTGGCACCGGCAAACCAGGAGGCACCTATGAGAGTGGTCCATGATTTCAGTTCCCTCAATAAACTCATGATAAAAGAAAATTATCCCCTCCCACTAATATCTGATCTGCTGGATCACTTACAGAAAGCACACGTTTTTACTAGGTTGGACCTCAGGAATGCGTACAATCTGATCCGGATGAAAGAGCGGCATGAATATCTGACTGCATTCAATACCAGGTTTGGTGAATTTGAGTACCTTGTTTTGCCCTTTGGCTTGTCTAATGCAGGAGCCATATTTTCCCGATTTATGAATCAAATTTTCTCTGATTTACTAGATAAGTATCTAGTCATTTATCTAGATGACATATTAATATTCTCTGACAATGTTACAACTCATGTAACCCATGTACATAATGTCTTACATTGAGAGAGAACAAGCTGTTCACCAAGCTAGAGAAATGTGCCTTCGATTTAACCGAATTACATTTCCTGGGCTATAAAATATCAATGGAAAGCATATCCATGGATTCTTCTAAGGTCCAGGCAATTCTCTCTTGGCAACCCCCCCAAAATGTGAAAGAGGTACAAAGATTTCTAGGCTTTTGCAATTTCTACAGGAGATTCATAAATAAATTTAGTGACAGGGCTAAACCCCTCACACAACTTTTGAAGAAAGGATCAAAATTCATTTGGGGGGAGAGAGAGCAAGCAGCCTTCTAAAAATTTAAGCAACTCTTTGCATCCCAGCCACTTTTAAAGCACCCTGATCCCACGAAGCAATTCATAATGCATTCAGATGCTTCCGATATTGCCATTGGGGCGGTGTTATTGCAATATACAAACAAAACCGAGAATATATTGCTTCCGTGTGCCTTTTTTTCATGCATGCTTTCACCAACAGAGAGAAACTATGATGTTTTTTAACAAGGAGTTGCTAGCAATTAAAGCAGCATTCCAAGAGTGGAGGCACTGGCTAGAAGGTGCAACCTTTCCTGTGAAAGTTTGCACCGTTCACAAGAATTTACAGCTTCTACAAAACACCAGATCCCTCACTCCACGCCAAATCAGATGGAGCCAGTTTTTCTCCCATTTCAGTTTTGTTATTTCTTATGTTCCCGGGGTGCAGAACCGTTTGGCAGATGCTCTGTCTCAATCTATTCAGGCAACCCCTGCTACTCACCAGGAGGTAAAGGCTACTATATTACAACCTCACAACTTTCAGCAGTCTGTGAGGGGGAAACACAGAGATTTTAGCAGCAGGCAGACAAGCAGAGGACCTATTTACAAGAGTCAGAGCTCAGCAGCAACAGGACCTGTATGCCAGGGCCAGGATAGATGACCTCCAGAGGGGCCCCCAAGACACTGCCTCTCCCTTTAATGTGGAGGCAGGAATCCTCTGGCATAGCGGGTGATTACACATTCCCCCCTCATTGAGGGAAGAAGTACTGAGACTTTGCCAAGACCCTCAAATGGCAGGCCACGGAGGTGTTTTCAAAACTCTCCACAGAGCTCTGAGAGACTACTGGTGGCCTAAGATGACTGCAGACATAAAGGGTTACATTGCTTCTTGTCATACCTGTAGACAAGCCAAGCCTCTCCCAGGGAAGCCCACAGGACTCTTGCAACCCCTACCCACCCCAGTAGGCCTTGGGATACAATCTCCATGGATTTCATCACTGATTTACTCCCAGTCCAGGGGCTGACTTCCATACTAGTGGTGGTGGACCTTTTCACTAAAATGGCACGTTTTATTCCTTGCAAGGGCCTCCTATCTGCGCAAGCCACAGTGCAGTTGTTCATGGAGCATGTTTTTAGGTATAGAGGCATGGTAAATCACTTGGTGAGTGACAGAGGCCCTCAGTTCACTTCCAGTTTCTGGAGGGCACTTTTCCAGTCATTAGGGGTCCAGATCCACCTATCATCATCACATCATCTGGCTAGTAATGGGCAAGCTGAGAAACTTAACCAATGGTTACAGCAATATCTCAGGTGTTACACCACTTATCAGCAAGACAATTGGCCAGCCCTGCTCCTCATGGCAGAATTTACTTATAACAATTCTGTGCAATCCTCAACCAAGATGTCTCCTTTCCAAGCACTCTACAGGGTTAATCCTCGGGTGTTGCCCACCTCCTCCCAGCAGGGAACTGGTTTGTGTCCCTTCATACATACTTTTCAGTAAGAAAATCAATAAAGTTGATAAAGTTGTATGCTCCTTATTTACTATATTATATGGTTGATCTCCAAGGCGATCAATGGTCATGCCATTTGTTATTGAATAATCAGACAAGTATCATGGTGAGAAGCCAGTAAAGCAAACTTTCTGTCTACATGAGGAGATGTTGGATGGAAAACTAATGTTGACCCTCAGAGGCTCCATTTTAATAGTCTCAGATAACTTCATCTTTCATCTGTGTACTTTAGGGCTGAAATGATATCCAAATTTCCAAAGGAAAATCTTTATAGCCTACTAAGTTTATTTTATATAGGAATAACTGAATGAATGGAAGTAGAAAGAGAAGAATGATATAATGTAGTGAAGAAATGCCATCTCTGCTTCCTGCTGTTAATATAAATTTAATAAAAAGATAAATATAATAAATAAATATTCTATACTAGCTTGGGCTATGGCAGTTCTATATGAAATTTAATGAATTTATTTAAGAAAAAGAGTAGGAAAGGAATATAGTGAACAAAAGTCTAATTTCACCTATTAAAGATAGCTTCTCACTATTCTTGTTTTTGTTGTTGTTTATTCATTTAGTCGCTTCCAACTCTTTGTGACTTCATGGACCAGCCCACGCCAGAGCTTCCTGTCAGTTGTCAACACCCCCAGCTCCCCCAGGGACGAGTCCGTCACCTCTAGAATATCATCCATCCACCTTGCCCTTGGTCGGCCCCTCTTCCTTTTGCCTTCCACTCTCCCTAGCATCAGCATCTTCTCCAGGGTGTCCTGTCTTCTCATTATGTGGCCAAAGTATTTCAGTTTGGCCTTTAATACCATTCCCTCAAGTGAGCAGTCTGGCTTTATTTCCTGGAGGATGGACTGGTTCAATCTTCTTGCAGTCCAAGGCACTCTCAGAATTTTCCTCCAACACCACAGTTCAAAAGCATCGACCTTCCTTCTCTCAGCCTTCCTTATGGTCCAGCTCTCGCAGCCATATGTTACTACGGGGAACACCATTGCTTTAACTATGCGGACCTTTGTTGTCAGTGTGATGTCTCTGCTCTTAACTATTTTATCGAGATTTGTCATTGCTCTTCTCCCAAGGATTAAACGTCTTCTGATTTCCTGACTGCAGTCAGCATCTGCAGTAATCTTCGCACCTAGGAATACAAAGTCTTTCACTGCTTCTACATGTTCTCCCTCTATTTGCCAGTTATCAATCAAGCTGGTTGCCATCATCTTGGTTTTTTTGAGGTTTAGCTGCAAGCCAGCTTTTGCACTTTCTTCTTTCACCTTCATCATAAGGCTCCTCAGTTCCACTTCGCTTTCAGCCATCAAAGTGGTATCATCTGCATATCTGAGATTGTTCATGTTTCTTCCAGTGATTTTAACTCCAGCCTTGGATTCCTCAAGCCCAGCTTGTCGCATGATGTGTTCTGCGTACAAGTTGAATAGATAGGGTGAGAGTATACAGCCCTGCCGTACTCCTTTCCCAATCTTAAGCCAGTCCGTTGTCCCATGGTCTGTTCTTACTGTTGCTACTTGGTCATTATACAGATTCTTCAGGAGGCATACAAGATGACTTGGTATCCCCATACCACTAAGAACTTGCCACAATTTGTTATGGTCCACACAGTCAAAGGCTTTAGAATAGTTGATAAAACAGAAATAGATGTTTTTTCTGAAACTCCCTGGCTTTTTCCATTATCCAGCGGATATTGGCAATTTGGTCCCTAGTTCCTCTGCCTTTTCTAAACCCAGCTTGTACATCTGGCAATTCTTGCTCCATGAATTGCTGAAGTCTACCTTGCAGGATCTTGAGCATTACCTTACTGGCATGTGAAATGAGTGCCACTGTTCGATAGTTTGAACATTCTTTAGTGTTTCCCTTTTTTGGTATGGGGATATAAGTTGATTTTTTTCCAATCTGATGGCCATTCTTGTATTTTTCAAATTTGCTGGCATATAGCATGCATTACCTTGACAGCATCATCTTGCAAGATTTTGAACAGTTCAGCTGGGATGCTGTCATCGCCTGCTGCCTTCTTATTAGCAATGCTTCTTAAGGCCCATTCAACCTCACTCTTCAGGATGTCTGGCTCTAGCTCCCTGACCACACCGTCAAAGCTATCCCCGATATTGTTATCCTTCCTATACAGGTCTTCCGTATATTCTTGCCACCTTTTCTTGATCTCTTCTTCTTCTGTTAGGTCCTTGCCATCTTTGTTTTTGATCATACCCATTTTGGCCTGGAATTTACCTCCAATGTTTCTAATTTTCTGGAAGAGGTCTCTTGTCCTTCCTATTCTATTGTCTTCTTCCACTTCCGTGCATTGCTTGTTTAAAAATAATTCCTTATCTCTTCTGGCTAACCTCTGGAATTTTGCATTTAATTGGGCATATCTCCCCCTATCACTGTTGCCTTTTGCTTTCCTTCTTTCTTGGGCTACTTCTAGTGTCTCAGCAGACAGCCATTTTGCCTTCTTGGTTTTCTCTTTCTTTGGGATGTATTTTGTTCCCGCCTCCTGAACAATGTTGCGAACTTCTGTCCAGAGTTCTTCTGGGACCCTATCTACTAAGTCCAGTCCCTTAAATCTATTCTTCACCTCCACTGCATATTCCTTAGGAATATTAGTGAGCTCATATCTAGCTGATCTGTCGGTCTTCCCTAATCTCTTTAGTCTGATCCTAAATTGTGCAATAAGAAGTTCATGATCTGAACTACAGTCAGCTCCAGTTCTTGTTTTTACCGACTGTATAGATGTCTGCCACCTTTGGCTGCAAAGGATGTAGTCAATCTGGTTTCGGTGTTGTCCATCTGGGGAAGTCCATGTATAAAGCCATTTCTTAGGTTGTTGGAAGAGAGTGTTTGTTATGCAGAGTGAATTGTCTTCGCAAAATTCTATCAGCCTATGTCCTGCTTCATTTTGTTCTCCCAGGCCATACTTACCTGTAATTCGAGGTGTCATTTGACTGCCCACCTTAGCATTCCAGTCTCCTCTGATGAAAATAACATCTCTTTTAGGTGTGTTGTCCAGTAGGTGGTGCAGATCCTCATAGAACTGCTCTACTTCAGCTTCTTCAGTATCTGTGGTTGGGGCGTATATTTGGATCACTGTGCTGTTAGATGGCTTGCCCTGAATTCGAATTGAGATCATTCTACCTTTTTTTGGATTGTATCTGAGCACTGCTTCAGCCACTTTCCTCTTAATTATGAAGGCTACTCCTTTTTTTCTTTGATCCTCTTGTCCACAGTAGTAGATTTGGTGGTCATTTGATGTGAAGTGGCCCATTCCAGTTCACTGATGCCCAGAATGTCTATCTTTAATCTTGACATCTCACCAATAACCACATCCAATTTGCCCTGGCTCATAGATCTTACATTCCAGGTTCCAATGGTGTGTTGATCCTTAGAACATCAGATTCGCCGTTCACCACCAGCACCGTCGGCCGCTAGCCGTCCTTTCGGCTTTGTGCTAGCTGCGTCATCACGTCTGGGGCTAGTTGAACTCATCCTCTGTTCCTCCCCAGTAGCATTTTGACCATCTTCTGACCTGGGGGGTCTCATCTTCTAATGCTTTCTGACAAATCTCTGGTTATACTGATCCATTTAATTTTCATGGCAAGAATACTGGGGTGGGTTGCCATTACGTTCCCTAGGGATCGCATTTAGTCTGACCTCTCTGTCATGACCTTCCCGTCTTTGGTGGCCCTTCATGGTTTAGCTCATGGCATCATTGAGTTGCTCAAGCTCCAGCACCACAACAAGGTAATGATCCTTTGCTGAAGATTATTATTGTTACATTATGTATATATGGAATGCTCGTTCGATATGTCTGAAACACCTAAGGCTTAATTAACAGAGTTTTTGTTGCCCAATTCCATACATATTTTCAGGAAATATAAAATTTCATGTTCTTAACTACATGAATCATGCTTATAATTTCTATTAAATCTAAGCTTGGTGAAAACAGACTGATTAGAATCACTTAGCCATTTAGATTCTATTATATTTCTATCTTTATTGTATTATTGTATTTCTAATCATTCTGAATTTTAATTCTGTTTTATTGTAAACTGCCCAGGGTCCTCCCATATGGGGGAAATGGACGGTGATAACGTTTGGCCAAAACAAATAAATCACGTTGCTGATTTAAGCTGTGTCACCTCTTTGATAAGGACTATGTTGCTTTCCCTGTACAGGCCTATTCTGTTTATTCCAGCTTGCCATGTCCCTCTAACATTTGATTCATGAATTATGTTTAGTGCTATGATGTCTGGGGGATGGGGTTTAGTTTCCTCACATTTGTTAACTGTAAAGTTTTTCTTTTGCGGGGGAGAGGAATGTTCTGTGGGGTCCCATTTTCACTGCCTAATAGTAGAACATGCCATTTTACTTAGGTAAGTTGCTGCTTAGAGTGAATTTTCATGTGAAGCCTTTGCAAAGATGCAGGAGAAAGCTGGGACCTGGTGCTACAGCTTTACTTGCTTCCTGCAAGGATATGAAACTGTGTCTGTCATTGCCCTCAGATACTGGATGGCTAAGAGAGTTAGAACATATCAAAATCATTTGAAATGTCTCAATTATTACTTTATATATATATACATATATAGTATATTTACTCCAGAAAGTTCTCAGAGATACTACAGGAAGTTAATGAACTACACTGTTTCTTTAACTTGATATATACTGTATTTCTGACATTTTTAGTTAAGTAATACAGGTGGGATAGGTGTATGAAATGATTTTCAAATTCTTTGTTAACAAGGAGTCATGATTAGCAGTACTCTTTGGGCTGCAGGCTGGAAATTACAAGCAGGTCCTGGAATCTTCTCAAAGCAGATTTAGTGATGGTAATTAGGCTCCGGCATTTTCAGTGTTAGAAAGTTGTTCAGACAACATGACCTGAAACTTTAGGGTAACATTTTCATCTGCCTTCTACAGGACTTAATTAAATGTTCAATTAATCATTATTTGAATGTTAGTTACCCTGCCAGTGAGGCATATTTGATTAAGGATAAGGTAAACCTACATTAGTAAACCTAAATTAAGGTATTCACAAAGGGATAATTTGCCAATCAGTGTTTCCAGACTGAAAAACACTGCAGGGAAATATATTTTTAAATATAAATTGTGTATGTTTAAGAACATAATACTGTTTTCATTATCTATAATTCTACTGTATGCAATTTAGAAAAAAAAGTTAATGTGTTTTCTTCTTTGGAGGCATAAAGAAAAAACATAATTAACTTTAATTATTAAAATTAAATATAATAGTATTTGTATTAAAATGTTATCTGCCTTGGCTGAGTTTTTGTAGTGTCCATTTTAGTGACAGCAACTGAAGGAAATAATTTTCAGTTCATGTTAATTAAGATTCTGGGCAACAAAAGCAGTAATCAAAATCACAGTTGCTGTATCATCAAGCTACCTTCATCTTCATCTCTTTAGAACTTCCACTTAGATAAAAATCAATGAAGATTAGGATGCCAAGATTCAGTGTGCATCAAAATTTAGCAGCTGATGCCTGCTGGAATCAAAATGTGCTTTGATTACAATAATAGCTCTGATCTTTGCTTTCTAAAGTTTTTTTTTTAATATTCTAATTACAAGATAAGCAAATTCATTATGGAATATATTGTAAAAACACACACATAAGATGTGGTAAAGATACTGATTATCATTCAGTTAATCCTCTATCTATAGAAACAACAGTCTGTAGTATTGAAGTGTATCCCAAAGATGCCACAATTTGCAGGCTTTTAAAAACAAGTCTGTGTAATCTCTCTTTGCTAGTTAAGTACAATGACTGGAAACAGACTGCCTATACAACATCTTCCAACAAAATGGATACCCACACAACTTTATCAAAAAGTGTCTGACCACTCAACTGACTACAGCACAACCAACACAAGCTATGAAAAGGATAACACTACCGTACATCGGAAACATCTCAGAAACAGCCAACTGACTGTTACAGCCACTCCATAGCACACAAACCAACTAAAGCTCTCCAAAACATCTTATGTAAACCAAAACACCCAGTAGCCCAAGCAGAAAAAATACATGAGTCATCTACAACATACAATAAAAGGACTGTAACAGCCACTATGTAGGACAGACAGAAGAGTAGCAGAGCATATCCATGAGCACCAACTAACAATCACAAGACATGATGAAAACTCCTTAATCTCACAACACAAGGACAGACTCAACCATAGCTACAACTGGGAAGCTGTGAACATCATATACCAAGCTAAACCCAAAAATGCTAGGAAATTCCTGGAAGCCTGGCATTCAGACAAATCAGCCATCAGCAGACACATAGAAATAAACCATATTTACACAACATTCAAAAGAGACAATAAAAAAGCTAAGAAGGAAACAAAACAAACAAACCCAGAACACATCCTTTCCAGCAGCCAACACCCAGATAAATAGGGATCAACCCCAGGCAAACAATCAAGCAGAAAACAATACCCTAATCAAGGAACTACTAAGGAGACAACCACACCCCCACCAACACTGGCAGGGCAAAGCTACTATATATAAACAGGGAGCAAACCCCACCCTCACTAGCCCTGATGATGTTACCTAGTTGGGAAATGAATGTCTGCAAGCAAACAACCTAGCTCAGAGAGCACCAAGGATTCCATGATTGGATATAAGCCAATGATACCCCACAATATACTGTATAGTATAAAAATCTATATAAATGATATGCATAATAAACCTTTGTTTATTTAATTTACTAACAATAGTGGCACAATCTATTGTTCAATAATAAGAAATTATTGAATAAAACATTAAATAAAATATTAATAAATGTTGGGCTTCTGTTTTACATAGCCAGGTGCTGACTTTTGGGAATTCTGCTCTTTGTAGGCTAAGGGGCTCTGTCTTCATGTGCTGCCTGTTTTATGTGCAATCTGTCTGGGAGTCCCACTCCCTCAGTGAAGGTAAGCCAATCATATAATTGATTCTGTAATCCCAATTAAACAGCTGGCCTGATAGTTTAGTTTTTTAAATAATTTAATTCAGGACTGCCAGTCTGCCTCATTCTTTTGAATCCTGAAGTATCTTGAATTTAATTCTCTGTCTTTTATTAAACATATACAATAAGTGCATTATTTGTAACTGCCAGTCATTTAATAACTTGTTTTCAATTATTATTGTAATCATTTGGAAAATAAAATTAAACCTTGGTAGAATTTTCCCTTCAATTCTTCCTAACCAAGATAGTTTTAAATTTCTCTATCATAAAAAAATATATATTATCTTTTTTCTCAGATCTGTGAATAGTTATTTTTAATAGGACTTATTTTTATGTGAAGTAAATTCCAAGGTATTTAACCATTTTAGCAATAAAAACAAATATTGCTTTCCTCCTCATTTAATTCCATGCCAACATTTGAGTTTTATCCTTATTGATCCAATAAGGACACTGAATCATATTGCTGTATGTATTCCATTATCCATTCTGAGACTGAGTAACTGCAAGCACAACATCATAATCATATAATATTTGTTCCTGAGTTATTAATTTAATTATTTTTTTCTTTTCTTGATACACATTCTTTGCCACTCAGCGCCGCAACTGGGGGGGGGGGGCAAGCGGGGCATGTGCCCCAGGTACCGCACTGGGGAGGGCACCAAAATGAGCGCTGGAGGGGGCACCAAAATGGGCATGGAATCCATGTTTGCCCCTATTTGCAGCCCTGTTGCCACTGGCTCTAATGCCAATAAGAATAAAGAAAGATAAAGGGAACAGCCTTTTGTTGTTCCCTTCAGTATGGTACATTTTTTTGTGATAAATAACCTTTTTCTATTATCTTGTTCATTGTAAATACTCTATTAAATATTAAAGCTATAATTTATCTATTTCAGATTTATGAACAAGAAATATTAAAAAAGTTTTCTCTGAATCAAGAAATATCATACTCACGTTCTTGTTGCTCTGGTTTTTATTATCAGTGACATTCAAGATATGCCAGATATCGTCTCTCATGGACAAATCTGGTCTGGGCAGTATGTATCAATTTAGTTGGAAAGCATTTATTCTTTTTGCAAATATTATTTGAAGACAGAGCCCCTTAGCCTACAAAGAGCACACAAAAAGTATGTAATGTACATTCAGTAAAGAAATAGGTCTATACAACTCTGGACAATTAACTTCCTTTTAAATCAAAGCAATGAAGGCTTCTTTTCATGACAGAGAAAGTTCTTGACATTTCTGAATCTCATTCATTACTTGGGTTACTAGTTGAACCAAAATTTCTTGAAGAGTCTTCTATATTGCAGAGATGCCATCAAGTCCTGGAGTTTTGTTCCATTTCAATTTTTTAAAAATGCTTCCTTATTTCATCTTCTGTTACGTTATTCATCTCATATTCATTCAACAGGACATGTTATTCATCTTCTGTTATTAAGAACTCCCTTTTCTTGATCTGTAAATTTTTTAAGTGTTATCATATTTAACATTCAATCTTTTCCAGATTAGATGCCCATTTACTATATAATGTTTAATCGTAAAAAGCACATTGCTCAATTATATCCTTCATTGAAGACCCCTGTCTAGTCCCATCCCAAGTAGAAGTAATAGTTCTTTTGCCTTAGGTCCTTCTTTTTCTACCAGGAGCACAATATCATCTGGATATCTTGTTTATTTTCATACTACCTATTGACAATCCTGATACAGTACTTAGTTAATGAAATATTAATTCAGTATAGATATTGAATCATGGAGAAAATCTATCTCAGTGGTTACTAAGAGTTGACAGTTACTTGTTGACACATAATCAACCAATTAATACATATCAAAAAGAGCGGCAATAGGAAAGACCCTTGGTGTACTTCTATTTGGATTGAAAAATCCTTTGAAAAATCTTCAGTCTTGAAATTTCTTCCCAGTATCAATTCATTATAATTCTAATATATTTGCCATGCATTCCAGTCTGCCCCAAATTTTGTTCAATATCTCAAGATTTATGAAACAGAGGCTTTCTCATAACTGATGAAGCATAAAAATAAATCCTTTTGCTTTTATAAATATCTTTTGATTATTTTCTTTTTTTGGGGGGGGAGGATTGAAAATTCCTTGCCCAGTATTGCTATCTTTAATAAATCTGCTCTGAACTTTACTTACTCAATTGTTGAACTTTCCTAAATTTCTTAAGAAAATTGCTTTTAATAAAAGCATGTTGCCTCACTGATAAGACTAATAATTCCATGTTCAGAGGATTCTATAATTCTTGCTTTCTTAGGAACTGAGATAAAAAAATGGAGTCCTTAAAGTCTTTGGGCAAATGGCCTCTTTATATATTTGCTAGAAGATTTTGCTTAGAATTATTTTCCCCTTACAGATTTTGACATTTCCAATGTGATTTCATCTATGACTGCTTTCTTTCCAATCTGTAAAGTTTAGACACTGCTTATTTCAGATTCCAGTATGTGCATCCCTTCAAGATTATAAATGGATCATTTTTCAGTTCTGCTTTTATAGAACATATCCTGTCCAACTGCTTAGGTTTATTATATTAGGAGCCATAGCCACATTAGTATTGTTTATGTGTGTTTATTTATTAATTTATTGGTTATAGATATTTAAGTTATTGTTAACTTGTTAGCTACCCAGTTCCTATACTGAGATGGGCAGCCATAAAATCATGGGAAGGAAGGAGGGAAGGAGGGAAGGAGGAAAGGAAACTATTATATCTATCAAAACAGAAAAATGCTTCTGTTCTTGATGGCTATCCTAATGAGTATTATAAGAAATTTACTGACTTTTGCTGTTGTTGCTATATTCCTGAAGGTTTATCATAATGTTTTTTTAATGACATTTCTCCAATTCTTTCAAAGTGATTCTGAAATTTGATAAAGATTCTACTGACTGTGTTCATTGTGGTAACTGTATTACTAATCACTATTATTCTTGACTGTGTTGTCAAGATTTAATGCTTCATTTAAAACCTGGACTGTTTGTTTGCATACACTGTATATGATGCTTTGGTTATTTTTTTGCATCCCCTTTTCCATTCTTTTTTATATATTACAGCAATAAATTTTTGCTTTATTAAAAAGAAAAGAAAAGCATTGCTTTATTAAAAAATAAACAAATTCTGAATTATCCATAAAATATGGATAAAAAATGGAATTTGCAACCAAATAAGAAGACTAAGCTTGCCAGCATATTTCACAACTCCACAATTCCCAATAGAATGGAGAAAGCCATTACATGAAGCATGTAATTCCTAAAATTTCTGTGTCTTGATAGATCATAGAAATAACATCTGTCCTTTCTATTGTTATCAGAAGTGACAGGAAGTTGACCTTCCATTTTGAGAATCATGAAATGCTATATTGAAGTGTTACCATTTTTTTTTTCCTGCTTTCATAGGGTCAAGGAGGGGACATATTTGTGAAAAAACTGTGCTGGATTTTCTCATTTTTTGCATGCTTTTTTTACCTTAATAATGTTCTAACAGGTCAAATGATCTTCCACCTGAGTTTCTTTTTCTTTTCTTTTATAGCTTCCTCGTGCTCTGTGACACTTTCAAACTTCTACACTTACTAGAGTGCCCTATAAATGAAACTTGTAGTTCCCTGTACTTTGTGAGCTTGCCACTTTCCCAGTAATGTCCATAAAAATCTGTGGTTTCCATGGAAATTCCAGCAAATGTGCAGCTAACCCATAATTTTATACAGGTGAGAATAAGAATATACAGGCAACCTCTACCCTCAGTTTTTCAAAAAAATGCTGCTGCCCAAACTTCAGTAGCATTTATGTTCACCCTCTGAACTATCAAATTCAATGCAGATTTAAAAAAAAAAAGTTCAGCACTATTTTTGAAACTTCGTATTTCAATATCTCAAGCAAGCTATGACCCTAATTGTAGAGTTCAATCAACTTGAAAGAACATTCTATTAAGATAAAACAACTTTGTGGATGTTCACTTCACTGTGGGCTATTCAAATTAAAACAAGGCTACTTGATGGCACTGTGCATAATATAATTTCCCCATAAAGTCTTATGCAAGTCACCTGTCATAACATTTGTTATAGATTCATTGAATAGATGAATGTTAGCTCATTACACTGTTCCGTCACCCCTCATTACACTATGTTCCTACCTTCTAGATGAAGTTGTGGAGACTACTGAATGTATAATTAATTGATGATGCCTATGATTTTTGTGAAGTATTTATTGTATTATTTATTTAGTATTGTCCCAAATTTGTTAATAATTGCAAAGGAGAAAAGAGTTCAAACACTGTTTTGGTCATTCTCCCCCCACCCCATGTTAATTTTCAAGGAAAAACAGTTTTGGATCTCAGCACAAAGAAAATAGGATAACATCTGTTCTATAATACTTTTTCTTACCTGCCTGTCTCCCTCCATCTATTTCTGTCATCCTATAGTGCTGTATTTTCCAGGTAGACTGGATTAATTTTATATCATTCTCAAACATGAAATATACATAACTCTCAAGATAGCCAACTTTTGTGTAGCTGATATGAAAACATGATAACAGATTATTTAACCTAATGCCTATTGTGTTGTTTATTCATTCAGTCGCTTCCGACTCTTCGTGACTTCATGGACCAGCCCATGCCAGAGCTTCCTGTCGGTCGTCAACACCCTCAGCTCCCCCAGGGACGAGTCCGTCACCTCTAGAATATCATCCATCCACCTTGCCCTTGGTCGGCCCCTCTTCCTTTTGCCCTCCACTCTTCCTAGCATCAGCATCTTCTCCAAGGTGTCCTGTCTTCTCATTGTGTGGCCAAAGTATTTCAGTTTTGCCTTGAATATCATTCCCTCGAGTGAGCAGTCTGGCTTTATTTCCTGGAGGATGGACTGGCTTGATCTTCTGGCAGTCCAAGGCACTCTCAGAATTTTCCTCCAACACCACAGTTCAAAAGCATCGATCTTCCTTCTCTCAACCTTCCTTGTGGTCCAGCTCTCGCAGCCATATGTTACTACGGGGAACACCATTGCTTTAACTATGCGGACCTTTGTTGTCAGTGTGATGTCTCTGCTCTTAACTATTTTATCGAGATTTGTCATTGCTCTTCTCCCAAGGATTAAGCGTCTTCTGATTTCCTGACTGCAGTCAGCATCTGCAGTAATCTTCGCACCTAGAAATACAAAGTCTTTCACTGCTTCTACATTTTCTCCCTCTATTTGCCAGTTATCGATCAAGCTTGTTGTCATCATCTTGGTTTTTTTGAGGTTTAGTTGCAAGCCAGCTTTTGCACTTTCTTCTTTCACCTTCATCATAAGGCTCCTCAGTTCCTCTTCGCTTTCAGCCATCAATGCCTAGGATGCCTAGGATGGGATAAGCTGTCATTATAGTTTAACAGTGTTTTACAAGTTTGTGTTTGATCTTTAAATCTGATTATTAAAAAAAAGTCTATCTCTACACACAAACACACACATGAAAAAAGGGACTATTACCTTAGAAATTTAAGAGAAAACATTGAACAAAATGTAGATCCACACAGAATGTATTTTGGAGCCTAAATAAATTGTCTAGTCCAGGAATACATCATTCAACTAATATGGCAGATGGAAGGTCTCTTTTCACTGATTTAATTTCAAGATTCCTTTATCTTGGTGATATTTAAAGTGATCAAGCAAAGTGAATTCATTAAGCAGATGAATTTAAACAGTGTTTCTTCTAGATAAATTGTGAAAAAGTATAGTCTAGGACTTTATGACCTGCTCCATGAGCTGAAAAGATCACCTTCTGAGAAGGTAATGAAGTTCCTTATGTTCATTTAATGCTGATCTTCTTCAGAACTCATCTTAACAGCTTTACTGAATTATTACAATCGTACTGTCAGGAAGAAAAGGAATATCCTAGGAGCCAAGCTGTGACATGAAACTCCTACTTAATAGCCAACAAACAATAGTTATCAGATCAGTTGGAACCCCAGATGACATCAGTTTCATTTCCTGAAGGAAGATTAGGATGACCTTTAAAAAAAATGCTGCCAATACTATTCTAAATAAAAAAAAATCTGTGTATCATGTAACTGGTATTCATCAAGGAGAGACACAGTGTGAATAAAACACAGCTAGATAACTCATCCATCAAATCAAGCCTTCAGTGACTCTAGTTATACAATTTTTTCCCTTTCTTTTTTTGTAAATCAGTGTGCCGAAGCATCTACTTGGCAAGGCATTGGGAAAAAGGAACTAAATATACTCTGCCAAAATGTGTCAGTTTCTTTGTCAGAAATGCTTTTGATATAATTTCATTTTCAGCATTTTTTGTTTGTTTTTAAAAACTTCCAAATTACTGTTGGCATTTCTTTTAACTCACTTTAGTAGTGGCAGAGTATACTTTTAATGGCTATTTTCGGTTATAGTTCTCTCCATCATTTGGCAGTCTCCCTGCCAGTTACGGACTGACTCCTTAGAGTCAGAGACTGAGCTTGAGGTGCCTCACTTTGCCTGCTTCAGGGGTCAGCAAAAAATCAGTCACCTGAGGCTGAGTCAGTACTTAATCATCAGGAAAAGTGATACTGAAATCAGATGATAAGGGCCCAATGCTGGCGGCCCAGTTCTAAGATGCAGCAGCTGGTTTGGAGAAGGGATCTGCTCAGCTCCTTGAGAAGCATGCATGCCCCACCCTTAATTAAGCTAAGTCTGCAGCTGCCCTTAGCTAAAACAAACCACCAGCAACTGCTCATCAGTGTCAGGTTGCATTCCTGGTTCTTGCTTCCTGCTCTGCACTTTGATTCTTGGCTGTTTGACTTGGACCAGCTGACTAACCCCTGGACTGTCATGGACCTCTCTGAGGCTTTAAGAATTTATGTGTTTGAATTTCTTTCTCTCCCTCTCTCTCTTAATGATTAAAAAATATTTTTTCCAGGGTAGGTAATAATACTTTCCAAAAGTGTTATTATGCATAAAAAATAGAAAGGAGAAGACATATAATCCCTAGAAGCCTATAAATATTGATATACATTTTTTAAAAAAATCTGCAATATTTTTTAAAATCTGCAATATTCCACAAAAAAGAGCTTTTTGTGGATGTTGCTAAATTAGATGGACTACTGCAAAGCACATGGCTATGACATGGTCTAGAAACTTTTAGCTGGCAGCACTGTGATAGGTATTAATAAAAATAAGCAATCCCCTTTTCAGCATCACACTAAGTGTCAGAAGATGGCAGTCTTCACTCATACCATGTAGTGGAGAGCCAACCACAGTTTTGGGGGACTGAAACTTAAATTATATTGGCAGATATTAGATATGTATTTAGTAGCTGAATTTATAATGTAGTGTTGAAAATGTTAATTAAATTCTTAAGGCTTTGAAGTAGGTAATGGTAAAATGGTTGCTAGAGCTTTTACAAATCATGTATTCCTCTTCCCCTAAAAAGTAAGATCCCTGAAAATGTAATGTACAAAAGTGACCATATAGAAGCAGAGATGAATATGTCAATATCATGCTTTGACAGCACACAACAATCCATTGATGTTTAAAAGAACTGTACTGTAGATCTATCTCTACATTATTATTTCCTCTCATAATCTAGTATATATTATTCTATCCTATTATCACAATCCCTGCCATAAACAACTTTTTAAAGACAAAAATAATGTTTATGCATTATTTATAAACAGCTAAACATAAACACAAAAATGTTATACTAGAAATAAATTAAAGTACTAAATCAAGAATCTTTTGCAAATCAAGTTCACAACTTGTTGAAGAAAAATAACTGTTGGGCAAGTGGCCCAAACAATCTATAAAAACAGAGCCCATCTAGGCCAAGGTTGTGTTTTGTTTTATTTTTCTGGCCTTTATTACAACACATAAAACATTAACTTTATATAACTGGTTTTCCATGCATTTACTTGACAGGATCTCCCAGAAGGTTTGATACATGAAATACAGGTAGTCCTGATTTAGCGACCACAATTAGGGTTGGCAACTCATTCATTAAGTGAAGTAGTTGCTAAGTGAAACTGCAACTGTGCTTATGATCTTACTTCAACTTTCTTTGCTTTACAGACCTGTGAAGGCCATAATGTGGGCATTGGTTGCAAAGTTACTTTTTCATCACTGTCCTAGCTACAAACACTGCCCAAAGGTCAGTCGCTAAACAAGGACTATCTGTATCCTAAGCATAAATTCCAGTGATTGAATTTGGTTCCTCCTATATGCAAAATGCCTTCAGCCTATGCCAGCACCTATGACAGCATGCATCTAAATTTCATAGATGCAGAGATCAGGAGTTAAGCTTGAGTGGAGGGTGTCTAATTTTTACATGCAAAGTATCTGCCACATTGGAGAACTACTGTATGAATGTATGAGAATTGCAGTGCTACTTAAACCTTGTCCTCCAGCAGTTTCTGTCTCTCATCATCATCATCATCATCCAAAAAAAGGCATTCTGGAATATAATAACACTGTGCTTCATTAAAGTATAAGCTCATATTGGCTTTCTGGCCAACTTCTAATGCCACATTTGTTCTGATACATTAAAGCTCATATTTTTCCTCTACAGTTTTTTTTTCCTGTTTAAGCTCTGAAACAGGATTCTACCTTTTTCTCCAAGCCACATAGGATAGTTAATAAATGGAACCACATGCATTACTGCTTATTCACCCTGAAGGAAACTCACACATAATTCATCTTATTTGTTAAATGACTGGCTTCTAGAAGGTATTTCTTATACTTGTGAAACAAGCTGTTGTTGTGGAATGTCTAGTAACAAAAAATTATATGATAAGGATTGATACCAAGGAGAAAATAATTATACAGATCATTTCAAACTGATTCTTTTAAAAGAAAATATTTCACTATAACAATATATAATAAAAAATTCCCTTCTCACCCCCATTGGTGGTATGTGTCTTCCTCAATCTCGGGTCCTCTACCAGAGGCCTGGGAGTTTGAGAGTTCTGTGCAGTATCTTAGCTGTTTGTAGCACTTCACTCTTCTGGACAAAGACCTCTGATGTTGTTCCTGGGATCTATTGGAGCCACTCTCCCAGTTTAAGAGTGACAGCCCTGAGTGCTCCTACCACCACTGGGACCACTTTGGCCTTCACTTTCCACATCCTCTTTAGTTCCTCCTTCAGGCCCTGGTACTTCTCCAACTTGTCCTACGCCTTCTTCCTGATGTTGCTGCCACTTGGCACCACTACATCTATCACCACCACTGTCTTCTGGTCCTTGTCTATTACCACAATGTCTGGTTGATTGGCCAGATTGGCTGCCTGTCTGTCTGGATCTGGAAGACCCACAGAATCTTAGCCCTGTTATTTTCCATGATTTTCTGTGGAATCTCCCACCTGGACTTGGGAGGGTCTAGGCCATAAACTGTGCAGATGGTCCTGTACTCAATGCCAGCTACTTGGTTGTGCTGTTTAGTGCATGCTCTTCCTACCTACATCTTATACCCTGCCATTATGTGTGTTGGACTGTCTCTGAGGCCTCTCTACACAGTCTGCACATAAGGTCTTGTCTAGTGTGGTGGACCCCTGCTTCTGTGGTGCTTAGTGCTTGTTCTTGGACTGCTGTGATCAGTGTCTGAGTGCTGTCTGTTAGTCCAGCCCATGCTAGCCACTGGTAGAATTTCCCAAGGTCAGCCACCTTAGCTATCTGTACATCCCATGCAGGGTCTTGTCTTGCCATGGTGCTTCCTGTGCTTGATCTTCCTCCCATGTTTGCTTCTGCTGCATTGGGCATTCTCTCAGCAGGTCCTCTTTGAGGAGAAGATGCTCTGGGTTTCATCCAGAACTGTGGCTTTGACACTTGCCAGACCCTGCCTGCATTCTTTCTGGCTGGTATACAGTCTCTGGGTATTGGACTTGGGGTGGAAACCTCCGTACATTGTGAGGAGCTTTGGGGTCTTCATATCAGCAGCCACCATGTTCTCCTTTGGCCAGCTTACTATACCAGCATGGTATCTGATGACTGGCAGGGCATATGCGTTGATGGCATGGATCTTGTTCTTCCCATTGAGCTGGCTCTTCAGGACCTGTCTTATCCTTTGGTGGTATTTGGATGTTGCTATCTTTCTTGCCTTCTTATCATGGTTCCCATGTGTCTGTGGGATACCAAGTTAATTGTAGCTGGTCTGTATGTCTGCTATGTGGCATACTGGTAGTTCCACCCCATCAGTCTTGACTACCTTCCCTCTCTTTACTACCATCCAGTGCACTTCTCCAGTCCAAATGACATCCCAGTATCCTCACTCTAGATCCATGTCAGGTGGATCACTGAGTCGATGTCTTGTTCAGTCTTAGCATACAGCTTGTTGTCATCTATGTAGAGGAGGTGGATGATGGTAGTTCAACTCTTGGACTTGTATTTATATCCAGTCCTTATGAATATCTGGCTGAGGGAGTTCAAGCCAATGTAGAACATCAGTGGGGAAAGTGCATCACCTTGGTATATGCCACATTTGATGGCCACTTGTTAGAGCTATCTTGAGTTGAATTTCAGTGTTGTCTTCCACGGTCCCACTGAGTTCTTGAGGAAGGTCCTTAAGACTCAGGTCCTCACCCTGAGAGAAACTCATGGATAATTCATCTTATTTGTTAAATGACTGGCTTGTAGAAGGTGATCTCTTATATTGTAAAAGAAACTGATATTGTGGAATGTCTGGGAACAACATATATGTATATGATAATGATTGATACCAGAGAAAAATAATTAAACAGATGATTTCAAATTGATTCTTTTAACACAAAATATTTCACTATAACAATATATCCATATATATTACTCTAGCTAAATTTGGATTTCCTGAAACATTTATAAAATCAGATCAGTCTGGATTATATGAGCAGTTCCTATGTCCTATGAGGGTAAATGATACTTTTCACACACTTTTTCACTTTATAAAGGTACCAGCAAATATGTTTATTTTCTCTTTGATTTTCAATAGTTGTTTGGAAACACTAGCTTGTGATATTAGATAAGGTTATAATATTTGTGGTTTATGTATAATTATTTAGAAATGCCAATAGCATTTTATTGTTTATGTCTGTACTTCATGCTTGAGTTCCAACTTTGTGTAAGAGGGTTTAAAAATGCTTAACTTTGTGTAAGTTTTATCCAATAAAATCTGTTGCTCTTCTATATCCTCTGTTATAGTACCAGACAATCCTGTAAATAATTTCTGAGTCTTCAGCAAAGGATCATTACCTTGCCATGGTGCTGGAGCTTGAGCACCTCAGTGATGCCATGAGCTAAACTGTGAAGGGCCACCCAAGTTGGGAAAGTCATGAGAGAGAGGTCAGACTAAATGCGATCCCTGGGGAAGGTAGTGGCAACCCACCCCAGTATTCTTGCCATGCAAATTAAATGGGTCAGTACAACCAGAGATATGTCAGTATACCATCGGAAGATTAGACTCCCAGGTCAGAAGATAGTCAAAATGCTACTGGGGAGGAACAGAGGATGAGTTCAACTAGCCCCAGATGTGATGACGCAGCTAGCTCAAAGCCGAAAGGATGGCTAGCAGCCGACGGTGCTGGTGGTGATCGGCGAATCCGATGTTCTAAGGATCAACACACCAGTGGAACCTGGAATGTAAGATCTATGAGCCAGGGCAAATTGGATGTGGTTATTGGTGAGATGTCAAGATTAAAGATAGACATTTTGGGGATCAGTGAACTGAAATGGAGTGGAATGGGCCACTTCACATCAAATGACCACCAGATCTACTACTGTGGACAAGAGGACCACAGAAGAAATGGAGTAGCCTTCATAATTAATAGTAAAGTGGCTGAATCAGTGCTTGAAAACAATCCAAAAAATGATAGAATGATCTCAATATGAATTTGGGGCAAGCCATCTAACATCACAGTGATCCAAATATATGCCCCAACCACAGATGCTGAAGAAGCTGAAGTAGAGCGGTTCTATGAGGATCTGCACCACCTACTGGACAACATGCCTAAAGGAGATGTTATTTTCATCACAGGAGACTGGAATGCTAAGGTGGGCAGTCATCTGGAATTACAGGTAAGCATGACCTGGGAGAACAAAATGAAGCAGGACATAGGCTGTTAGAATTTTGCCAAGACAACTCACTCTGTATAACAAACACTCTCTTCCAACAACCTAAAAGACCGCTTTATACATGGACTTCACCAGATGGACAACACTGAAATCAGATTGACTACATCCTTTGCAACCAAAGGTGGCGGACATCTATACAGTTGGTAAAAACAAGACCTGGAGCTGACTGTAGTTCAGATCATGAACTTCTTATTGCACAATTTAGGATCAGACTAAAGAGATTAGGGAAGACCCACAGATCAGCTAGATATGAGCTCACTAATATCTCTAAGGAATATGCAGTAGAGGTGAAGAATAGATTTAAGGAACTGTACTTAGTAGATAGGGTCCCGGAAGAACTATGGACAGAAGTTGGCAACATTGTTCAGGAGGTGGCAACAAAATACATCCCAAAGAAAGAGAAAACCAAGAAGGGAAAATGGCTGTCTGCTGACACTAGAAGTAGCCCAGGAAAGAAGGAAAGCAAAAGGCAACAGTGATAGGGGGAGATATGCCCAATTAAATGTAAAATTCCAGAGGTTAGCCAGAAGAGATAAGGAATTATTTTTAAACAAGCAATGTGCGGAAGTGGAAGAAGACAATAGAATAGGAAGGACAAGAGAGCTCTTCCAGAAAATTAGAAACATTGGAGGTAAATTCCAGGCAAAATTGGGTATGATCAAAAACAAAGATGGCAAGGACCTAACAGAAGAAGAAGAGATCAAGAAAAGGTGGCAGGAATATACCGAAGACCTGTATAGGACGGATAACAATATCAGGGATAGCTTTGATGGTGTGGTCAGTGAGCTAGAGCCAGACATCCTGAAGAGTGAGGTTGAAGGTGCCTTAAGAAGCATTGCTAATAACAAGGCAGCAGGAGACAATGGCATCCCAGCTGAACTGTTCAAAATCTTGCAAGATGATGCTGTCAAGGTAATTTATGCTATATGTCAGCAAATTTGGAAAACACAAGAATGCGCAACAGATTGGAAAAAAATCAACTTATATCCCCATACCGAAAAAGGGAAACACTAAAGAATGTTCAAACTATCGAACAGTTCAAACTATCAAACATTTCACATGCCAGTAAGGTAATGCTCAAGATCCTGCAAGGTAGACTTCAGCAGTTCATGGAGTGAGAATTGCCAGATTACAAGATGGGTTTAGAAAAGGCAGAGGAACTAGGGACCAAATTGCCAATATCCACTGGATAATGGAAAAAACCAGGGAGTTTCAGAAACATCTATTTCTGTTTTATTGACTATTCTAAAGCCTTTGACTGCGTGGCCCATAACAAATTGTAACAAGTACTTAGTGGTATGGGGATACCAAGTCATCTTGTCTGCCTCCTGAAGAATCTGTATAACGACCAAGTAGCAACAGTAAGAACAGACCACGGAACAACGGACTGGTTTAAGATTGGGAAAGGAGTAAGGCAGGGCTGTATACTCTCACCCTACCTATTCAACTTGTATGCAGAACACATCATGCGGCATGCTGGGCTTGAGGAATCCAAGGCTGGAGTTAAAATCACTGGAAGAAGCATGAACAATCTCAGATATGTAGATGATACCACTTTGATGGCTGAAAGCGAAGAGGAACTGAGGAGCCTTATGATGAAGGTGAAAGAAGAAAGTGCAAAAGCTGGCTTGCAGCTAAACCTCAAAAAAACCAAGATGATGGCAACCAGCTTGATTGATAACTGGCAAATAGAGGGAGAAAACGTAGAGGCAGTGAAAGGCTTTGTATTTCTAGGTGTAAAGATTACTGCAGATGCTGACTGCAGTCAGGAAAACAGAAGATGCTTAATCCTTGGAAGAAGAGCAATGACAAATCTCAATAAAATATTTAAAAGTGGAGACATCACACTGACAACAAAGATCCGCATAGTTAAAGCAATGGTGTTCCCCATAGTAACATATGGCTGCGAGAGCTGGACCATAAGGAAGGCGTAGAGAAGTAAGATAGATGCTTTGGAACTGTGGTGTTGGAGGAAAATTCTGAGAGTGCCTTGGACTGCAAGAAGATGAAACCAGTCCATCCTCCAGGAAATAAAGCCAGACTGCTCACTTGAGGGAGTGATATTCAAGGCCAAACTGAAGTACTTTGGCCACATAATGAGAAAACAGGACACCCTGGAGAAGATGCTGATGCTAGGGAGAGTGGAAGGCAAAAGGAAGAGGGGCCGACCAAGGGCAAGATGGATGGATGATATTCTAGAGGTGATGGATTCATCCCTGGGGGAGCCGGGGGTGCTGACGACCGACAGGAAGCTCTGGCGTGGGCTGGCCATGAAGTCATGAAGAGTCGGAAGCGACTAAGTGAGTTAACAACAACAATTTCTGAGTACATTGTTCCCAAACTGCCCTAATTTCTTCTATAGTGAAATAGTACTACTTCATTGTATTGAGTCTCTTCTTCTTTAATTGTAATCGGTTGACTTTCTGGTTCCCTCTAGTGAAGTCCCCTCAAGCCCCTTTTATCATCTGTTTATTTTCTAGTCAACAAAACATTGCCATGGGAGTATTTCTTACAATTAATTTCAAAATCTTCATATATTGTTTTATAAATTTTTAAACACCTCAGAAGAAATATTCTTTCAAGTTCACTTAGTCCCTTAACTTTTCAAAATCCACATTCTAGTCTCCCTTTTGCTGTTTTCCAAAAAGTAAATCTTTTCTTTTTAATGAAAAGAAGCTTCTTTCATCTAGGGTAGAAGATGATTCTCCCCGTGTAATAAAACTTGCCCATCAGAAGGTTCTTAACTTCTAAGAAATCAGTAAAAAGCAGATTGTCATGTTCACTGTTTCAATGTGCACTGTACATCATAATGTTTCACATGCCATGGCACTGACACGCGTTTCTGTTTGGGAGGGAGCTGCTGTGAAACCTTGTACCAAGCTCTGTATCTATGTTCATTTCAATGGAATGTGTTTGGGTTATGTGCTCTGCTCAAGGACTTTTCCCGCGGACCAGCAGAAGCCATTAGGAGCACCTGGGATTGTGAGCCTGGGAAGATTCTATGGGGGGAGGGATCTCGTTTGTACCGAGGGGTTTTTAGTTTGCATTTGGCGTGCTTTTTCCATTCTCAGCTTTCTCTGTGATTGTCCTGACTCATGACAGTGATCCTGCATACTATTCTTTAATAAATCAGATAACTTTGCATTCCTGCTCATGAGTCTGAGAGTGTTTTAGAATAGGCATTCATTACATAGGTTCTTAAAGTAATTAAGAGAGGAAATAGGCAAACCTGGTGTCTCTTGAAAGGCACCGAACCATGGCTTAGGCAGGATGATTTCCCCCCAGCTCCCAGAACTCTCAGACCCACTGGAGATCGCTATTTTACTATCTCTTTCAGGGAGATTCTGTATGGAACAAACTTGTGATCCTTGCTCTCTCCTTGATTCAGAGAGTAGTCCCTAGAAGCCAATCCATTCACCAGCTCCTCTTTCTGCTGCAGTCATTGGCTCTGCAACACCATTGTCTGCCATTGCTGTCCCTGGGATTCCTGATTAATACCACATTTGGAAACTCTTTGTGAAAATCCTCCTTCTTAAACCCTTCTAGAATATTAATATACAGTATAACACATTGAACTATATCAGGATCTAAATATAATAGATTTATTACTCAAATATTGTGGTACATTACTTCTAGGAAATGGAATTTTGATCCTTTTTCTTATTCTAAATTGATGCAATCCAGTTCTCAGAATTAATAACAACAATTATTATTATCTGGAAAATTTGAATGGAAGCTGCGATTTATACTTAACGACAAATAGATAAAAAATATTTTATTTTTTAAATTTATTTTATTTTATTTTGCTTTAAAATCAAATATCTGCCTTTTATCTTTCAGTGGTAGTATGTATAATTGTAATTTGAGTTGGTAAAATAAATAGCTTGCCTTTGATACAATTTCTGTATTTGTCCAAATGTTCACATACCAGCTCACAAGGGCAAGGAAATGTTTGCATAAGATAATGCAATAAGAATGATGGAACTGTCGGTCTTCTTTTGGCCCATATTTTCATCAGGCTGAATTTTTTTAAAAAATCATGTGAAAGTGTACATGTGATATCACACACATTTGTCCCAATTCACCATTTTTACATGAAATTTTATATATAAATTACAAGCATTATAATGCATTTTCACTTAAATGCACACTTGTCTACATATCTTTCCTTAACATACATAGATTTCTGGCAAATGTCAGTTGCAAATTACAATGAAAGATCCCAGTTTTAGACCATGTGATTTCAGTCTCTGTAGAGGACAAGGAAATGCAAATATTTCCTTGCATAAAATTGGCATAAACTATGTGAAATGAACACATTTCTCTACCACTGTAATTATTACATTTGTTAACATTTCATGATGTATGTGTATATTTATTGGCTGCTTAATATGTTAGGTTTATATTATTTACCAACTGAAACATGAATCTCAGGACACCTGACAGTTTGCTAATCCAATTACAAGCTATTTGGAAAACTTAAAATAATTCAGGTCTGCAGGTTGGATACACAATTCTGGTTTGTAAACCTTTAACATATGAATAAAATGAATAATATTAATGCAGGCAATTTCCAAAGACAAAGAAAGCAAAACTAACCCATACTTTGCTTCCTTTTAGATTTTTTCATGTAAAGAGCGAAGTTGTGGGTGGACATAACTTGTTGAAACAATAGTTTAAAACAAAATTAAGATTTTTTTTTTTTATCAAAATGGATTGAGTGAGCATGCATTACTATAATAATTGATCTTAGGGATAGCTCAGCAAGTCTCACATCCCAATTATTATTAAGTGCTCCATGTGGAGCTATCATAAGGCAGAGGTCTGGAAGAGTGAATTGTTCTTGCTATTGGCCTGCAATTAGGAAACAGGATGGAATTCTAGCATTATCCGCTAAACCCTGAAACTGAATTAAACGTATTCTTCCAAATTATCTCTACAGGAATTCTAATTACCCCTCCTAGTGAAAGAGACTATGCAAGCATTTATTCAAAAATAATGTGATGCAGTATTGCAAATATGACAATTAAGATTCAGTTTAAGGCATAACGTTTGAATAAATTCCTATCAAAATTAAGAAATGCACTCTCCCTGTATAAGGAAAGCTACTTCATGATAACATGAACATTGAAACCTAAATTTGTATGCAATGTGTGTCATTTTTTTAAAAAAATGGCTATTTATATCTTTGCAGAAATGGGGTTTGCGCTTGACTATTTTTCACCACTCTAGTAATATACGTACAGTATATTAAGTGCCTAAGTGGTTCAAAGATGGACTGATGTTACTTCTCTTTTCATTTAATTACATTGACATAGGTGGAACTATTTCTTCAGAGTGTACTATTGTTTAAATGACATAAAGAAACATTAGTGCCATACTTCTATCATTCATCATAATTCTGATAAGATTAATTTAGCAATTTGGTTAGCTGAGCATTATAGAATGCTGTAGAACCACATCTGAAATTCTCATGTTTCAGTCATGCCAATAGAAGCGCTGAGCCAAGTGATCATTCAGCTTCCAAAATGTGCATACTGCATCTGTTGGAAGGACTGGAACACTGTCTACCCAGCAAGCAGTCTTGCAGCTTAGGGGAAATGTTCATATGGCTTTTGGAGTGTGGCACCAGTGCTGTCTATTCCCAAGGGATGGTGAAGGACTACTTGGATTATTTCCAACCCAATTATAATGACAGCAAATAAAGCTAAGTGCCAGTTGGCCTGAAAATATAGCAAATGTCCTATAAATGAAAAAAAGTTCAATAATTACAAAGGGAAATAAAAACAAAGCAAAATAGTAGTGTTAGAAGAAAATGTACAATTTACAGATGTACAAATGGGGTGGTCTTTAAAGCCATAAACTGTATATTCCATAGCTGACAACTGTACAGAATTTGGCTTAAGGTTAAGCCTAGGATTGTTGAAATTTATCATTGATATTCTGTTTTTGTTTTATAAAAAGGTTATGAGTTTTCTTGATCAGTTTTAAGTTGATAAAATAAATATGATTTTCAACTTATCAGCCTCTGTATGTACTGAAGTACACTGTCTTCATCTCCAGTTCACATGGTTCTTAGAAGAGTCATAAGACAGTCAAGAACAAAGGAAAGACATGAAATGCTACATGAAGGAAAATAATCCAGGAACAGAAGTTCGGATAAGTTAAAATATATATCCCATAATTCTTCTACACACTATGTTTCTTTTGTTCAGTTAGCCTCTGCAAAAATGAAAATATTTTTATTTTCTAAATACTTTGTTCTCAAATAATATAAAATAGTGAAGTAATGAGGTTATTAATTAATATAGCAGCACACTCTAGACCATACCATTTTCAATGTAAGGGTTACAGTACTTAATTTTGCTCTGTCTTATTAATTATATTCACATGCCTTAAGAAGACAAAGCAATTATAATGATAGTGTAATTACATGTTCAATGACTATATAATAGATTGAAACTTAGATTTGAACAACATATACATTTCATCTCATGAAAGTGATACAACTGAGTTTCTTTCCAGTAATAAATCTGTCTCATAATTCAAAATTATAGATATATTACTCTATACAATATTTTATGAACTGGAGTGATACTGTGGAAGAATCTACCAGGTGTCCTTTGACAAATACTTTTCAGTCTGTTTTGATTTACTACCCTTGAAATCATTTTTCTCCTTAATATGAATAAAATTTCCACTGATTATGGAGGAAATACAAGCATATGAATACAGGACAGCATGGGATTTTTTATAATTCTAGGACATCAAGGAGAGGTTAATGATTTGGCAGTAGATGTTTTGCATATATGTTCTTTACCCTGAAGCAGGCTCATATGTGAATTGAGAATCAGGTCAATGTGGATTATAGTTTTAAAAGATAGCTTTTCATTGCTTTTTTTTTTAAAATCAGAGTACTTGTACACAAAAGATACTCTCATTATCTAAATAACCATATTGCTGCAGAATATCTCTGCTACATATTTTGTTTTATTTCTTAAACCTGGTCCATCATCTTAAACTTTGAGGGGATTTAGCTACTTTAGAAGCGGAATAGAGACCCCATTGATTAAGACGAGCTCCTCTTTCCAGTTGCTTTAGGAGAAAGCACAGGTGGAGAGTAGGAAAGTGGGTAAAGCTTTCTCTGGCTCTTCTAGGCCTGGTACTGCTGTAGTGGGATAGAAAGGACAAAATAAAATAACACTATAATTCCTGTTTCTGCTAATCTAAGAATTTTATGTATACTGGCATAAAATTTCTGGTTTATTTTTGTGTAGCTAAAATATGAGATAATTATGTTTCATCAGAGATAAAACATACAAATTAAATATTTATTCATTGATTTGTTCCTTACATTTATACCCTGCCACAATCCCACAGGACTCTCTGCAGCTTTACAGAGTTTGCAAACCATTAAAACTTCCACAGTACAACACAATAATTTTAATTAAACTGGTGATTCAAAAAATAATGCCTATTTGATTAAACAAAACAAAGCAAAACAAATGGATCAACCCCAATCGTTTAGCAGAAACCAATTTACTGATATATTTGTTAATGGAAGACAGATAAAGACTTGAAATAATGTTCTTGAACCCTTGGTTTTATGCATATTTTACATTTTGCATGGATTTACATGATAATTATCACTTTGAATGATTACTCTTGCCATCTATTCTTGTTTTGGAACAAAGTATGTTAAAACATATTCTAATATCTAACATGTTTTGTTAGATATTATCAGATAATACCTATAATGCTGAGGCATAACATTTGGAAGATAGATGATAATCAGTAGAGTCAGCTTGGATTATTTTCCTGATAAAAGAAATAGTTGGCAGAAATAACACAGTATAAAATGTGTCATTGTCTTAATTTTATCAGTGCTGGAAGCAAGGAGCTGTGGTTCTTGTCATAGCACAGTGAAGTATATGTGGAAAAGAAAAGGCACTTTCTTTGACTACAGAAGTCAGCACCTATTTGTCTTCTACTTTCAAACTCAGATAAAAGTGCAGTCAGCTCAGGCTAGATATTGATTATTGAAACAGCATAGGTCAAGATGCTTCATTTTCTGCTACTTCAGCAAATATAAGGTACTTATTTCACTTAAATGATCATGGTTGAGTTAGGTTTACTGCCTTTCAAACACCTTGCCAAAGTGTTAATCCATGTTTTTTTAGATTTTTTTAATCCACCTTTATTATTTTTTATAAATAACTCAAGGCAGCAAACATACCTAATACTCCTTCCTCCTCCTATTTTCCCCACAACAGCAACCCTGTGAGGTGGGTTGGGCTGAGAGAGAGTGACTGACCAAAGTCACCCAGCTGGCTTTCATGCCTAAGGCAGGACTAGAATTCACAGGCTCCTGGTTTCTAGCCCGTTGCCTTAACCACTAGACCAAACTGGCTCTCATCCCTTATCATAAAAATTAGGGAATGCTAATGCCACTTTTTTTCATTCTCCTCTCTGGTTTGAAACATTAACAGATAACAAAATGTTTCCTTTCCTATAAGTCTCAATAAGGATTTGTGATAAACTCCTTCATAGGACTGTGAACTATCTCTTTTTGATAATGTAGAGAGCACAGAAGTAACTTTGGAGGAACTATATAGAGACGGTTACAAAAATACGTTTTACATCCAGAAAATGAGGAAAGCATAAAAAGAAACACATAATAGTTCCATTCTAAGTCTCTGGGGTATAAGAGGAAGGGAAAGAAAAATACAGTCAAGCTTTCAAGATTGATTTCAGCTCTTTGAAGTCCAGGTCAGGAAGCAGCTTCCACTAATTTGCCTGGAACTTTACTTTACTGATATAGTTATTGTAACAGAATCTTGAAGGTCTGACTGTGTTTTCCCTTCCCTGCCTCCTATACTCCAGAGACTTAGGGAGGAGCCACTTTGAGTTTCTTTCTCATCCTTTCCTCATTTCTAGGGCTTAAAACAAGTTTTTATAATGTCCGTTGCATAGTTTCTTCAGGGTCATTCCTGTTGCTCTCTACAGATAGCCATTCAACCCACACAACCCATTTTAATGCCCTCAGTTATTATTATTTTTACTTTATTTTTACTTTATCTTCAAAACCCCTCTAGACCTTGTCTTCCTTCTTCTCTCTGCTGTCAGATCGCAGTTCATGCTTCCCCCTGAAATTTTCACTTCTCTAGATGTAACAATTTTCAATGTCTGAAAAGAACCATCTCCATAAAAGACTTTACTATTGCTACTCCATATGACAAGAACAGTCTCCCATAGGAGTGGCTATTTGCATGATGTAAACTGAACCATAACTATACACATATTAGTCTGAATCATAAGGAAGCCAGCTGGTTTATTTATGGGTCACTGTATTGTGGGAACACAGAAAATTGGCTTGAATAAACTATGGGTAAGTTAATTCAAAATTCACTTTTTCCATTAACACTTCAAACACATCCCCCTCACTGCATTCTGATTCAGCTTTTAATTAAGCCTGGGCACATTTAAATGAATCAACCTCATATTGCTTTTCTGCTTATCCCTCTGCACACGTCGCTTCCCTTCCTCTGTTATTTTTTAGATGTCACTTTGCCTACTTCTTGAATGAGAGATATTTCCTCTAGAGTCCCTCTTTGGGGGAGATGGGCGGTAATTAAATTTGAATAATAAAATAAATAAATAAATAAATAAATTTCCCTTTGCCTACTGCAAATCTGCATTTGGAGGAAAGGTGCTATGTGATAATTATTTATTATTATTAGCTGCTTAATTTTACAGTACATCACTCCCTCATGTTATATTTCAAGGAAGCAAGCTGAAAAGTGGAAGGTATGCTACAATAATTAAATAGAGCAGCCAGAGGCTAAGAGTGATAAAGCCCAAGACAGCAGGAAGAGAAAAAAATGAAGCATATAAAACCTGGAAGCAGAGAACTTCTGCCTCCGCCTCTGCCGCCTCCTCCTCCTCTTCCTCCTCCTGTTCATATTATTTTTGTCAATGATGCTATTCCATCCCCACACAAACACGTTTGAGCCCACAAGAGGCAGGAAAGGAAATCATTTTTAGCTAGCAGTGTAAGTTCTAGGTGACCATAGTGTATGTAGTATTTCATTTCCATCTGTTTCTCTCTTAAATAGCATAGCGAGGGCTTTTCTGGGGGAAAAAAAGGGTATTCTTCAAAGAAAGGGCTCCTCCTCATATTCTGCAGTGTGAAGAAACCTCATTCACTTTTCTATTATTTATTTATTTATTTATTTTTAGATGACACAGCCTTATTATATTGTCTTCCTATCATTTCCAGCCCACTGTAGAGACACTTTAAAGTTGCATGTATCTATTTCAGTTTTAAAATAGTGTTTTTCTCTATTCTTCCCACACAAGCCATGCCATGTGAATGATCTGCAGCTCCTTGTTTATAATATTATAGGCACATCTCCTTCCATGCACTTGTTAGGCATTTAAGGATTTTTTTTTTTTTTTTTTTTTTGTGGCTTGGGATGCCACAGAGATGGGATACCTGGTCCTGCAGATACATCTGCCTCTGCAACACCTGAATGGACATTATATGGGTTTTCCCACATATACTGTGTAGGTTTAGCACTCTTCTGGCAAAATGCTGTGCTTGTTTTTAAACAAATATTTAATGGTCTTTTTAAAGTATACTAGATCTGTTTTAAAGAAGTGGGGAAGGGCAAGTGTGGTGGCTGATTTAAATTAGGAAAGAGGGTTATATGACCTGTTTGTTTCTGTTTTATCAAACAACAAGCCAAATTAGAGCACTACAACTTTTATGCTTTTTCTGCATTACGACTTTTATGTTTTTTCTGCTGATTTAATTTGGCTCTATTCTCCAATGGTTTTATTATCAATTCTAGACACATAGGAATTCTGATGAAATTGACAAAAAAAAAATCCTGTTTCCCCTTTCAGCCCAACTCAGGTGCATGGGAGAATCAAGGATTGCTGGCTACAGCCACTCACTGCCAACACTGACATCCTTTTATAGCATTTATCGATTTCTCCCTTCCACTTCACACCATGCCCAATGGACAGGTCTCATGCAAGGTGGAGGAGCATAAGATGAAGCAGGCATGAGCTCTTGCAAAATCTCTCTCATGCTTCATCCTATGTGAACACATGACCTATCATCTGGGCTAATTTTTGGACATGGACTTAGCATTCTTCCAGAAAATAACTTAACAGTTGTTAAAAAAAAAAAACAGTATTCAGAAGATAGCTAGACCCATGTTTCATATGCAGCCCAGGTGTCAGGTCACAGGTTAGGTTACTTTTGTGAGGTCTGAGTCTGACCCTGACTCTGAAAATGAAACTTATCTTGAGCCAGAAGGGGAAAACAAAACTTATCAGGAGGGAATTGGGGAAACAGAAACAGAAATGACTCAGCAAAGCGGGAGAAATCGGAGACATTGATTGGACAACTTCAGAGGCAGGTTTGAATTCTCCAATTAGTGCTCAAGAGAGAAGAGCAGAGAAGCGTGTGAAGCAAAATGCAGCCCAATTGGCTGCAGAGGAAAAATGGTGCAGAAAGAATCACTTAAAAAGGCATGAACACCAAGAGCAAGCTGCCAGAGATAACCGATCCTTCGAGCTCACAGTATCTGCAGAAGAGTCTTTACTGAGATCAGGACCCTCGCCTGTAGCCAAGGTGGAATCAGAGCTGCCTCCTCCTGCCGTCACGAACCTGCTTCCTTCACATGCCATTACAGCCGGGCACAGTCTTGCTTCCAACTCCAGCCAAGTCCAGCCTTGTTTCCAATTCCAACCCTTGTCTTGCAGATCTAGCCAAGTCTAGCCTTGTCTCCAGATCTGAGCCTCACCTTGACGCTCCAGCCAAGTCATGCCTTGTCTCCAGATCTGAGCCTTGCCTTGATGCTCCAGTCAAGCCTTGCCTAGCCTCCATTGTCAAGCCTAGTTTAGACTCTGTGCCCAGTTTGAGATTTGTGCCACAAGCCTCTTCCTTGAATGTGCTCTAGCTACACCGGGTCTTGCCACCTCATTGAGATGATTAGCCGAGTTCTGCCTTGCTGTTTTGCCATGATCTCCTTCCTCTTCTGAGCCTGCAGCCTTGCCTTGTTATCCTCCACTGCCTGGGTGGACTTGATTGAACTGCACTGCCTAATCTATTATAAGGACTTTCATTGTTGTAAAGAAAGAATTTAATAGTAATTCTGCCTGTCTGTCTCATAGTCTGAACAGGGCAACTTTCATGCCAGAGATATTTCACTTAGACAACTTGAAAGATGGCTAAAGTATTTATCTTAGGCACCCACCTAGTGTCACCCAAGCCTACTACACCACATGTGAAAGACATTGATAAGTGGTTGTTCTTATCTGAACCAACCAGGAAAATCCATAATTGCTGCTCTTACATTGCCTCCCATTAAAACTTGTAAGAACAGCATAAGCCTCATCTCTCAAACAGAAAACAGCCTGGCCATTGGGCAAATTGTGCCAGAATACTTTTTTACCAGCACAATAATGGTAGAGCAAAATTAATACAAACGAAGGAAAGATGAGCAAGAAATGTTCTCATTCTCAGTGAATAATATCTGTCCTGAAAAATATTGTATAAAGACCTTTAGTTGCTTCTATTCTGTAATATACTGATTCAGATACCTGAGGTTATGTTTTTTTCTTCAAGAGAGTGCTGCTGCAAGTGGAACTGATAATGAAAAATCTAAGGTGCAAAGCAATTACTCATGGGTGTCTTAGTACTTCTCTTGTTCTTTCTTTTGTGTGTGTGTGTGTGGGATTACTTCTGTGAACAAAATTTATATCACAGCAGACCTCTGTCTTTGTTATACTGCAAAGATAATCTAAACTAAGCAATGCTATTAACATTGACTGCATTTGTAATAGGGTGTTAGATTGACAAACTGCTTGTTATCTAGGATTATTATTTTTTTTCTAAATTTAAAGGAAGCCACCATATAGGAATACACTTACAGCAACACTTTTCCTGTTTTTTGTGTGAGGATAGATAGATAGATAGATGATGATAGACAGATGAAACATAGAAAAAGTGCACAGTAAAATGAATGTATGTACATGTCCTGCCTAAGTATAGCTAGCTTAATGCAGGAAAAAAAAATCACAACAAGGGAACTTAAGATCAGTAACATCTAAAGATAACACAGTGTACTATGCCACATCTTTCTTCGATAGCTGAATTCTGGCCTCAAATGTCATGAGCCCTCCAAGAGGCAATTGTGAAGTTGGATCTCACTGTCTTACCACATCCATCGTGCAGCCCAAATTTGATTCCATGAGACTTCCACCTTTTCTCAATATTGAAGGAATATTTTCATGGTCATCTGTTTGACTCAAATGAAAATGTAGAAAGGACTGCCAAGACCTGGTTGAAGAGGCAATGTGTGTAGCTCTTTATATATATATGTGTGTGTGTTTGTGTGTGTGTGTGTGTGATTAAGTTTAGAGCAAAGATAAAAACTACAAAAAGCTAAAAAAAACTACAGAAAAAAAAGAAAGAAAAAGGTGGAAAAAAATGAAAAAAAGATAATTTTTAAAGGTATTACAGGATGACTTTGAACTTTCAACAACAAGAATATACAGCAATTCCCATAATCAATCCCTTACTCTAGATCCAACCAAAATCAAATTATTTATGTAAATCATTCCATAGACACATTTAAATCACTAAAAACGATTGCTCCTTTCCCTTATATATCAGAAAAATAAACAAATATATAAACCTCCAAATCAATTCCTCCCCCAGCCCCAAGGAACCCATTTATTGAATATTTCCCTCCTACCACTATTCTACATATTTCTGGCTACTATAATAACAATAAAATTATTAAATTATATAATTTTATACTTAATGATACTATAACAATCTTAACCCTATTAAACCTTAAAAAATCAAATCTACTTTAAATCATTAAAGAAAAAAGAAATCAAACAAACCTTAATGTCAATCTAAATACATATTCTAAAATAAATCTTAAAAGATTAAACAAACTTTAAAAGCAGTAGAAGAAATCTTAATCCAAACCTTTAAAGAAAGCCTCAATATCAATCCACATACATATTCTTAATTTCTTATCCCACCTTGAAATAAATAAGAACATGTACTTGTCTCCATATTTCACATAAGGCATTTTTCATTAAAAAAAAAAACATCAAAAAACCTAACTGCCTCCCTTAACAAATCAAACCCCTCAGTAAAAATCCTCCCACAAAACACAGTCATTTTGTTCCCAAAACTATCCCTTATGAAAAAGGAGACATCAGTATCTCGCAAGTCAAACTCTAAATGTTATGAGTATGGATGGTGAGCAGGAGGGGGGCCCTATCCAGGGGGGAAAATGCATGCATGGTTTAGAGACTTTGAACTGTCATTCAGAGAAACCCAGAACAGACCCGCCTTGAGTTTGGGGGTTTATCTGTCTGGGTTTTCCCACGCTTCTTCAGTTTGGTAGGGTTTTCTGTCTACTATAGCAGTTTAATAAGCACTAGAGACATTTCCCTCATCTCAGTGTGTTCTTTGCTTAAGCCAGGACAGTAAGTCCTTCATCACCAAAGTATTTTCATTGCCTGGCATTTCTTCAAAGAGTCCCTTCTCGTTATCAAAAAAGATATCTCATTGTTGAAAGAACTCTTTCTCTCTGTCTAAAACATCCACAAGCAGTTGACACATTTTAAAGCAGGTATGTTCTACAATATCCCAAATATCTTGTAGCATAGCTTGGCAGGTCTCATGTAAAATCTCTTTGAAATCAGAATGAAGCCCAGAAAAAAGCTCGATTTCCTTAAGGGTGTCCATTGTTTCAGGCGGTAGATTATGGCACCCCCTGGGTACTCAGCTAGCACAGATAGGAACTGGTGGTTTAATGAAAGGCTTCCAAAAGTTATTAGGTGATATTGACAAAGGAGCAAGTATGCAAACCAGCAGCTGCGAAGCCCAGGGAAAGTGAGCAAGAAACTGAAAACTCCAAACAGCAGATTCATCATGTAGGAAAGTGTTAAATCCTTCAAATTAAATACAAAAATAGTAACGGGGAGATGATTATTTATTCTCAGTCCTCCTTAAAATTTAAATGGGAAGTAAGCCAACAGTTAAAAAAAAAAAGTTTTAAGTTTACTCCACAAGTAACGATATGCACCAAGGGATTCATTTCTTCTTGCTGGGGACAGCCTCTCTTAAGGTACAAAGACTAAAAAAAAAATACAAATTAGGTGATTCAGAAATGAGAAAGGCTTGACCTAGTGTCTCATTGGGGATGCAGTGTGGTCTGGAAGTGATGATGTCCCCGACTCCCATCTCCTCTTACCAGATCAGCACCAACGCTGTTGGCAATCCTCAGGCTATGAGGTGATGTTCCGAAGTACAAATGGGGTGATTCCGAGCATTTTATAACCATGAAAACACTCTAGGGCATCAGGAAAAGCCTGCCTGTGCCCCAAAGAGTCCATGCTGCCAGGTCTGCCCCCTGAGCTCGTGGGTAGGCTGTTCACTCGGCCATCTTCTCACCGGAAGTCATGTGTAGCTCTTTTGTGATGGCTTTAAGAAGCTTGTCTGCTGTATGTAGTCAAAGGGTGGTGATTACATGGAGAAGTAAAATAGGTGAAAAAAGAACTAATTTCCATGGTTGTTTTCCTGATTCAGTTGTTAAAATATCCTTATTTAAACTAAAGTTATGGAGGTGGAGACATTACTTTTCATTCAGCCTCCCATATAAATAGAAGATCAACTGAAAAACAAAATAACTGCATGACTATTTCATTTTGGAAACTGGCATAAATACTGTGTATATATAAGACACTGCATTTTTTTCATGCAGAACATTTTTGATCAAGCTATTTTTGTCTGCAATCCTTACATTACTAGCCTCGTTAGAATCAGCAGGGCATTTCAAAATCTAACAGCTTGTTGGCTGCAGCTATTCTGTTATGAACAGAATGCTTAGGGCATGAATGATAAAGAGGATGTTTTTCTTTTAAACTTTGAACTTTGATTTATATCATACTGAACCACTTTATAAAACTTTATTGCTTCAAGAGAACATATCTAAGAATCAAACAAGGAATTTTTGATTAACCCCCAGCTTTTTATGATCTTTCTTTATTTTGCCTCTGATATGGTGTCACAGTTACAAGGGCTAGTGTTAAGGTAAGGGTGTAGGAAGCACTCTATCAAATTATCTGTCAGAGCCTTCTTGACAGAAAGATTTTATTTCATTGGCCTGTGATCATTTTTTTTCCTTGGGAATGTTCTATATTTGATTCATTAATATTCCCATCCAAACTAAATTGCCTAGATAATTATTTCTCTATCACAAGTGTTGATGGAATTGAATTTGAGGCTCACTGCTATCAGAGAGCTAAGATTAGTGAAACATACCTTTGGGGGTGAAAGTGGGAGAAGTAAGATACAGTGCTCTTGGAAAAAACATTGGGATTGGGTTTTTTTCAGGGGGGGGGGAGAGGGAAGACAAACCACATAAGCTATTTAATGGTTAACAAAAGGTCTTTCTATATTTGCATCTAATTAAAGCTCAAAAATGACCTCGGAACATCCTATTTCTGCTTTCTCCTTAAGATACTCTTTCATCTCCACAATTCAGAGTGAGACACACTTAGATTGTCCTTAGCTGTATCAGTTTTAAAATAACACTTTATTCCTTACTCCAATGATTCCATGACAGTCTTAATGTGACTAAAATCTGCTAGGTTTCATCACCCATTACCATTCTGCCAATCCAAGGCTGTGTGGATATTGTATCTCAGGTATGCAAAGCACTTTAAAACTGTCATAAGGAAAGTTCTGCAGGTGCTCAGTAGAGAGAATAGCTGTATTTTACATTTATTTAAACACCATGCCAGACATCCAATGCAAGAAAAAGAGAGGAGAGATTGTTTATTTATTGATTTAACATATTTATATGGTCACCATCTACAAAGGCATTCTAGAAAGCAAACAGATAAAAGCAACTATCACAACCTTAACATTTAAAAAATGCCATGAAAAGAAATGCAACCAAGGGTCCTAAAGACATCTCACAAAAAACAAATAGACATTCACTGACATTAGATCTCCATTAGCACCCTGGCCCCAGTACCTGGGGGAATAGTCAGGATCAGAACCATCCTTATCTTGTGTGTGGGGGGTGCTATTCCACAAGACACCTGCCATAATGCAGAAGGCACCCTTCCAAGGACCCCCAAACAACATTGCTTTACTAATGAGACCCAGATCATGCCCACTCTGCCCAGTCTGGTGGGACAAGCAAAAAAAAACATCAAGGAGGGGAGGTCCACAAGTAACCTGGCCCCATGCCATGTAGGCCTTCAAAGGTAACAGCCTGAACCTTGAATTGAACCTGGAAGCCTACTTGAGAACTATGCCTCCCATGCCTAGCTCCTTCAGTCTGTCAAGAAGGATACCATGGCCAAGGGTATTAAGGCCACTAAGAGATTCTCATCCCCATGAGGTAGACAGGCCATGAAAATCCATTCCACAGGGAGGCTAGAACTATACTTTATTAGTAGGCTAAACTATGATATACTAACTAAATCTGATTGTGCTTTTCCTGCCCTTCCCTTCTGAGTCTCTTTTCAGTGTTATTTGTTTCCCAGGACTTATGGAATGCTTTTGTCCTTTTTGCTTTTATAACAGTTTCAGAATATTTGCTGCAAATATTCCTTGATCCACAGAGAGCCAGGAGGACAAGTATGTATGACTGAATTGAATATGAATATCTTTATTATGGTCTTTGACCAGCCTTTACAACAAAATAAAATAGTTTAATCCAACAATTCATTGTTAGGTAAAAAGGAAAATAATGAACCAGTGAAACAATATACAGTATCTAATTCAAAGTTTTGTGCAATTGTATAACTTGATATAAAATATTTGTTTTAATTTAACTTCTCAGGTACTTGAAGACAGATCCTCATTTTGTCTAATCAACCTCTGAGACGTTCCATAGCCCAAAGAGACTAAAACTTATGCAAAGGCTTCTGTTATTAAGACAAATCAGGCTAAACGTGTTTTCTGTCACAGAAGATTATAACTGCTATTTTTGTGCCAAGCCAAAGCAAACCAAGCAATAAACCAAGAGTGTTCATACACAGAGCATGGATAGCGGTCATTTTTCTGAAATTGCATGGTTGAGTTAATGCGTCCCTTTATGTGTCTTTGAATAAGGATGTCTCAAGAGCATACAGAAAACATGAAAAGAAGTGACAAACCTAGAGTGGAGTCAGAATGGCAGGGTCAGGATGAATGACACATCCTGCTTCTTGCTTTGTCTGTGGCATCCTTTTACATGTGATAAGTAATGGGAGCTACTGTGACAAGTGAAGTTGTTATTCTCCCTTTATCAATTAGATTACCTCAAAGCAAAAGTTAACCTGAACATTTCACAGCTATGGTTGTTAAATATCTCATAAGCTGTATAAAAATAATAATCAGAATCAGAATCAACTCATTCCATTCTTGGTGGCATCTTCCTAAAGATTGTGAATGACAGCTGCATTCTTCTTAAAGCCCAACAGTTTTGCATGATCTCTTATGGATACTTGAATATTAATACTACATATCCTTAACAAAAAAACAGAATGAAATTGACTAGCGGCAGCAATGATCTGGCTCAAACAATTGTCTAAGGAAAACTTAATAAGGAAGAGGCAACAATATAACTGGGCAAAACTGAAAACATTCCATATAATGGCTATTTTCAGCACTGTTGCCACCCCAGAAAAGCACAGCATTTCTTAAGAATAAAATGGTTCTACTTACATAATCAAAATTTATCCAGTTTTCCTTCTATGATCCTAAAAATCTTACAGCAAGTCAGAGACCTAGAATTTTCCACTCTGTAATTCAAAATTCTGATAAAAGGTCTTACCTTTCTATGGTTTTCTGTTCCTCTTCCTCTGTAAGTTAGAACTCAATTAGTTCTAAGTAATAAAGTACACAATTTTCCTCCTCAGAGTTGTGCTCCATTTTTACTTTCCATGATACAACGTATTAAATAAAGGAAATCCACTTCAAATCTACTAAAAAAGGAACAACACAGAAACAATTTCACTGATCTTCCAGTCTGTATTATATGACATGTACAGTTATTGTTATTAACTAAAATAAACCATTAACTACTAGAAACATTAGCAGTTTGCTTGCAGAACCCTGAGGTCTGACAATTTTCAAGAGATAAATCTCATTTACAAATGGCAGTCATTTTAGACATGCACTTAACTTCTCATTTTGTACTCACAAATACATGAGGTGCCCTTCCTACCAACCATTTCATTCAGGTATACTTTCAGGTATATAGTTGTGCCAATTGCTTTAATTAAAAAAAAAATAGCTTTGGCATTGTGAAACATTTATTTCCTATTAAATAAACAATAATTGCATGAGCTTGGCTTAAAACAGGATTATTTTAATTAAAGAAGATTGTATTATTTGTGTGTTAATTCAATGCTTTCCCATGTCTTTTATATATAATTAACTTCAAACTGTATTACCACCTGATGCCAAACAGCCAACTGTGAAGCATCTTGGCATGATCTAGACTCCAGCAAAATGTGCAATAACTTCCAAATTAAAGCTAAAACATTGGGGAAATGGGAGAATAACCACAGAGACCTGAAACAATCAAACACAATAATGGCATTAATCTTTGGTTGCGATAGTTTAAGATAGGAGTGGGAAACATGAGGTCTGTCGGTCACCTCAGCTCTCAATATTTATTTATATATATATATATATATATATATATATATATATATATATATATATACACATACACACACACACACACACACACACACACACATACATACATACAAGTCACAGATTAAGCTTTGCTCTTCTGTTTTTGTTAGTTTATAACTTCAAGTCAGTGTTGATTCCTGGTGACTGTCTGGACTAATCCTGAAGTTTTCTTGGTAATATTTTTGAGGTGGTTTGCCATCGACTTATTCCAAGGGCTAAGAGAGGGTGACTGGCCCCAGGGTTCCCAGCTGGCTTTGTGCCTAAAGTGGGACTATAACTCACAGTCTCCCAGTTTTTAGACTGGTGCCTTAACCACTATACTGGATCTCTGCTTGCTAGTGCTAACAAATACGTTTTATTTTTAAAAAGATGATTGGATGGATGGATGGATGGATAGATGGAAGGAAGGAAGGAAGGAAGGAAGGAAGGAAGGAAGGAAGGAAGGAAGGAAGGAAACCATATATTCTTCCTGGAAGATTGTTCAGAAAGAAGTCAATAAGAGCGGAGTCAATAAAATTGAAGGCTGTTGGAACTTGCCTCACAAAGGATGACAGCAGATACTAAGTTCAGTCTGGGACCACTGTTGGCTAATGAGTATGAATAGCAGAAGCATTCCATGATTATGGCAGGTGATACCAGTGATACAAGTGTTTTCTGCTAATATGAAGGGAACTTGGCTAGGAAGAATGAGACATTTGGTTCACCTAGGATATAAATTGTTGGGTGATTGAGGTGTGAAGAGAAATTTGTGATTAGGAAGTCTTTTGTGGTTCTATGTTGTATAAAGGCCCAATTCTCAAAACTGTTCAACAGTAGTTAGTTCTCCAAAGCATCAGTGATAGATTTCTTTACCAGAATGAGCTACATGTAACATTTCCCTAATGAGTTCATTGATGCCATTCTATTTAAATTTTGTTTACCAATAACTTTTCATGTCTTTCATGTAATACTTTTTAATTAAAAATTAGAATTAGGGAAAAAAAAACTAATACAAACTACAAACTACAAAAATATAAGAAAAAAAAGAAAAAAAATAGAAAGTAGAAAAGAAAAAAATAATAAAAATAAAAAAGTAAAACAGAAAGGATATAAAGAAGTAATTTCTCCCTTCATCACAATATGATCACAATACTATACATTCTTTCCTGAGAAATAGGGAAAGGATTATACTCTCAATCAAGTTGGAGGTCAATCAATTTATGGCTGTCTCCTTCCTTTGTTGTTAGAGCATGTTGTGTGAAAGGCAGAGAAAGGAACTGTTCTGGGAGTTATCAGTTAGACTCAGGATAGGTGTGTGTGTTCATATATATGAATGAAATTGCTGGCTGTGAGGCATCAGAAGGCATAGTATAATCCAGAATGCAGATGATGCTTGTGAAGAATGAAGGTTCCTTTTCTAGATTATTTTTTTTAATTACTCCAGACTAAGGTTCCTCTGATATAGAACAACATTTTCTTTCTCATATCGTTGAACTGTCTAAACAAATCCAAGCCAAAATGTTTTTTCCTAATATTCTACTGAGAACAGGTTTAATCAAGCCATCCAAAAAGGGGGAAATGCATGTCTTTTGTAAAATAAGTATGTTTTATCTCTCAATGATTTATGATATAAGGAATGTGTAGTTACTGCCAGACATCAGACATATATGGAAAGTCAAAAGTATTCAAAATTCTTCAGCATGCAGCATGAAGAACAGAACTGCAAGAAGTCAGAAAAGTGGGAGCCAGTATTCTGTATTCTGAGTTGCTTCGATTTTGGAAGAAAGGGTCTTACCACTCTTGTTCCTACAGAAATGTGTACATGTGACATGAAATAAACTTATTTATCTGGCCTGTTCAAACTTCAAACTTAAAGACTAAGTGAAGGCCTCTCTGCCTCTAACAAGAGATACCAGAGATAATTATTGTGTACTTGCCACCATGAAAGCATTGCCTTTATCACCTATAACAGGTTATGGTGCGCCAAATTGAAGCAGTTCCTTGGCATTTAATTCAAATTCCCAAAAAGCTCCTTGTTCCATTCAATAGCTCTACCACTTGTTGTTTATTCGTTTAGTCGCTTCCGACTCTTCGTGACTTCATGGACCAGCCCATGCCAGAGCTTCCTGTCGGTCGTCAACACCCCCAGCTCCCCCAGGGACGAGTCCATCACCTCTAGAATATCATCCATCCATCTTGCCCTTGGTCGGCCCCTCTTCCTTTTGCCTTCCACTCTCCCTAGCATCAGCATCTTCTCCAGGGTGTCCTGTCTTCTCATTATGTGGCCAAAGTACTTCAGTTTTGCCTTGAATATCATTCCCTCAAGTGAGCAGTCTGGCTTTATTTCCTGGAGGATGGACTGGTTGAATCTTCTTGCAGTCCAAGGCACTCTCAGAATTTTCCTCCAACACCACAGTTCAAAAGCATCGATCTTCCTTTGCTCAGCCTTCCTTATGGTCCAGCTCTCGCAGCCATATGTTACTACAGGGAACACCATTGCTTTAACTATGCGGGCCTTTGTTGTCAGTGTGATGTCTCTGCTCTTAACTATTTTATTGAGATTTGTCATTGCTCTTCTCCCAAGGATTAAGCGTCTTCTGATTTCCTGACTGCAGTCAGCATCTGCAGTAATCTTTGCACCTAGGAATACTAAGTCTTTCACTGCTTCTACATTTTCTCCCTCTATTTGCCAGTTATCAATCAAGCTGGTTGCCATAATCTTGGTTTTTTTGAGGTTTAGCTGCAAGCCAGGTTTTGCACTTTCTTCTTTCACCTTCATCATAAGGCTCCTCAGTTCCTCTTCACTTTCAGCCATCAAAGTGGTATCATATGCATATCTGAGATTGTTAATGTTTCTTCCAGAGATTTGAACTCCAGCCTTGGATTCCTCAAGCCCAGCTTGTCGCATGATGTGTTCTGCGTACAAGTTGAATAGGTAGGGTGAGAGTATACAGCCCTGCCGTACTCCTTTCCCAATCTTAAACCAGTCTGTTGTTCCGTGATCTGTTCTTACTGTTGCTACTTGGTCGTTATACAGATTCTTCAGGAGGCAGACAAGATGACTTGGTATCCCCATACTACTAAAAACTTGCCACAATTTGTTATGGTCCACACAGTCAAAGGCTTTAGAATAGTCAATAAAACAGAAATAGATGTTTTTCTGAAACTCCCTGGCTTTTTTCATTATCCAGCGGATATTGGCAATTTGGTCTCTAGTTCCTCTGCCTTTTCTAAACCCAGCTTGTACATCTGGCAATTCTCGCTCCAATTCTAGCTCTACCACTAGACAGTAACTATGAAATAGTTAGAAGCCTCTGGTACATTCTTCCTAGGATTTTTCCCGCAGGTGCAGGATCTGCTTTTCAGATCAACCGAATGTTGATCCACTGCTTGTGACAGGAACTGACTGTCTTGTGGCCTGAGCCTGATGTCATGGGCAGAGAGAGTAACTGGCCCAACTTTCATTATACTTAAAAAAAAAAAGGGATACCACTTGATTATTAATACTTCTTCTCTCTGATAATCATTTTTCTTTCTCTATCTCTCCTTTTCTTTCTAATACCTTCTCTATGTCAAGCAGCAACTTTCAAAGAAAGGAAAGAAGAGATAGCTCTTGTCAAAGGTGTAGATTCATAACTATTGCAAAGCTATTTTGAAAGTAAGACAAGGATCTATAGAATTAAGCCCCAAAGTACATTCATTCCTGGAGCCACGTGTTAGCTATTTCTGTTGTAAGCTTCTCATTATAAATACAGCATCAACACATAGAGAAAAAAATTGATCCAGCTCTAAATGTCAATTCTTCATGTTATCCATCATTGTACTATGTTATGGATAATAGTGTGAAAGGGAAAAGAAAAGGGAATAAGAACTTAAAGACTTAATTCAGGATTATGATAAATAAAACTCAAAAACTGAAGTTTAGTTTTAAAACAATTTAGAGTCTCATACTAATATAATTGTCTATACTCTGTGACAGAAGATAGCTGCTGGCAGCAAGAAACAAAACCAATGGAACAAAGAAGCATAGATTACAGATATGAGCATTGATTAGTACAGAATTAAGTTAATTTTATTTTTATTCTGCTAATGCAAACCTACAGTTGGTGATCAGTGTAGTTAATTACCCCAAGCTTGTATTAAATAATGATAATCACAATCATAACCATAATATACCCCTGTGAGGCACTATCTTGATATGGTTCTGGGACTTGTGTGCTCTAAGGAAGGTGAGAACGATGCCAGAGGTTCAATCATACTGGACAGGTCTCATCAGAGGAACCAGTTGAAGAGTGTCTCTCCCATAAACAATATGGTGAGATGTAACTTACAGAAACCTATACTGGATCGGTTGTCAGCCAGGTCAACAAGGACCCTGTTAGGTGTTGGAGTTCCTGGACATTTGGTGACAAGTGGGCCACAGGACTCAGGACTGTTGGCTGAGCAATCAGGGCCAGCAGCTGTAGGACTACTGGAAGAAAAGTTACTTACTTGTTGCAAATATATGAAGACTGAAAACATAGAAATAATGATTTCCTATTAAAAATCAAGTCCAATGACAATATCTGAAAAGGATATCTGAAAAGAATGTACCAGTTCTAGAAAGAACAATATCCAGAATCAGAAATAACAGAACAGAGGCTAGCATATCAATGTTGATTTATAAATGAAATAAAGTATCCACAGAAGTAGAATTGGAAGAACTGCAAAGGTCTACCCAGGGCAAAGAAATTGAAGCCTTGCCAGAAGTAGCTCAGACAGTAGAGACAAATCAGGGGGAGTCAGTAGTAGAGGCAGCCATCATTGCTATTGAACTGTTTTCATTCCCAATCCAGGCACCGTCTCTTCTTCTTGTCCTCAGAAAGAACAAAGTCCTCTAACTGAAAAACAAAAGAAAAAAACAAGATTTTGGATGCAAAATCAACAAACAAGAAAAAAAGCCAAACAGTGCACCAACAAAATGGAAGATCAGGTTGGAAAATAAGATCAATATGCTATGATCAGATGCAAGCAAGCTTTGAATTGATTACATACAATAATATGCAAGTGATAGGTTAATAATTTGTTGTGAAGATAATGCTTTGTTAACTCCCTATACCTGCTTCAAGCAAGTTAATTACAGCCACACAATTAGAATAACTTATGAGAAAGAGAACCTGATAAGCTATGGGCAGAGATAATATACAGTACATTGCAGAACAAAGCCTGCCTGCCTGCCTGCCTGCCTGCCGGCATACATACACACAGAGACACACACACCACATTTTAAAAAGTAACAGATCTAAGTAGCCTTCATGACAATCTATCATTGTAATAAGGGAAAGGTGGAGAATAAAGTCCTAGGCAAAAAAAAGTACACTGTCTGAATGCAGAAAAGGCAATGAAAAATACTGTATCTTAAATAAAAAAAATAATAATAAAAAAATCAACAAATACTGTAGAAGAAAAGGAAGAAGAACAGAAAAATCTCAGGAAAATCTATAGTTAAGGTAAAACTACTCAAGGGTAATTATAGAAGAAATTTTGTTGTTGTTGTTTATTCGTTTAGTCGCTTCCGACTCTTCGTGACTTCATGGACCAGCCCACGCCAGAGCTTCCTGTCGGTCATCAACACCCCCAGCTCCCCCAGGGACAAGTCCGTCACCTCTAGAATATCATCCATCCATCTTGCCCTTGGTCGGCCCCTCTTCCTTTTGCCTTCCACTCTCCCTAGCATCAGCATCTTCTCCAGGGTGTCCTGTCTTCTCATGATGTGGCCAAAGTATTTCAGTTTTGCCTTTAATATCATTCCCTCAAGTGAGCAGTCTGGCTTTATTTCCTGGAGGATGGACTGGTTGGATCTTCTTGCAGTCCAAGGCACTCTCAGAATTTTCCTCCAACACCACAGTTCAAAAGCATCGATCTTCCTTCGCTCAGCCTTCCTTATGGTCCAGCTCTCGCAGCCATATGTTACTACAGGGAACACCATTGCTTTAACTATGCGGGCCTTTGTTGTCAGTGTGATGTCTCTGCTCTTAACTATTTTATCAAGATTGGTCATTGCTCTTCTTCCAAGGATTAAGCGTCTTCTGATTTCCTGACTGCAGTCAGCATCTGCAGTAATCTTTGCACCTAGGAATACAAAGTCTTTCACTGCTTCTACATTTTCTCCCTCTATTTGCCAGTTATCAATCAAGCTGGTTGCCATAATCTTGGTTTTTTTGAGGTTTAGCTGCAAACCAGCTTTTGCACTTTCTTCTTTCACCTTCATCATAAGGCTCCTCAGTTCCTCTTCACTTTCAGCCATCAAAGTGGTATCATCTGCATATCTGAGATTGTTAATGTTTCTTCCAGAGATTTTAACACCAGCCTTGGATTCCTCAAGGCCAGCTTGTCGCATGATGTGTTCTGCATACAAGTTGAATAGGTAGGGTGAGAGTATACAGCCCTGCCATACTCCTTTCCCAATCTTAAACCAGTCCATTGTTCCGTGGTCTGTTCTTACTGTTGCTACTTGGTCGTTATACAGATTCTTCAGGAGGCATACAAGATGACTTGGTATCCCCATACCACTAAGAACTTGCCACAATTTGTTATGGTCCACACAGTCAAAGGCTTTAGAATAGTCAATAAAACAGAAATAGATGTTTTTCTGAAACTCCCTGGCTTTTTCCATTATCCAGCGGATATTGGCAATTTGGTCTCTAGTTCCTCTGCCTTTTCTAAACCCAGCTTGTACGTCTGGCAATTCTCGCTCCATGAACTGCTGAAGTCTACCTTGCAGGATCTTGAGCATTACCTTACTGGCATGTGAAATGAGTGCCACTGTTCGATAGTTTGAACATTCTTTAGTGTTCCCCTTTTTTGGTATGGGGATATAAGTTGATTTTTTCCAGTCTGATGGCCATTCTTGTGTTTTCCAAATTTGCTGGCATATAGCATGCATTACCTTGACAGCATCATCTTGCAAGATTTTGAACAGTTCAGCTGGGATGCCGTCGTCTCCTGTTGCCTTGTTATTAGCAATGCTTCTTAAGGCCCACTCAACCTCACTCTTCAGGATGTCTGGCTCTAGCTCACCGACCACACTGTCAAAGCTATCCCCGATATTGTTATCCTTCCTATACAGGTTTTCTGTATATTCTTGCCACCTTTTCCTGATCTCTTCTTCTTCTGTTAGGTCCTTGCCATCTTTGTTTTTGATCATACCCATTTTTGCCTGGAAATTTACCTCCAATGTTTCTAATTTTCTGGAAGAGGTCTCTTGTCCTTCCTATTCTATTGTCTTCTTCCACTTCCGCGCATTGCTTGTTTAAAAATAATTCCTTATCTCTTCTGGCTAACCTCTGGAATTTTGCATTTAATTGGGCATATCTCCCCCTATCACTGTTGCCTTTTGCTTTCCTTCTTTCTTGGGCTACTTCTAGTGTCTCAGCAGACAGCCATTTTGCCTTCTTGGTTTTCTCTTTCTTTGGGATGTATTTTGTTGCCGCCTCCTGAACAATGCTGCCAACTTCTGTCCAGAGTTCTTCCGGGACGCTATCTACTAAGTCCAGTCCCTTAAATCTATTCTTCACCTCCACTGCATATTCCTTAGGAATATTAGTGAGCTCATATCTAGCTGATCTGTGGGTCTTCCCTAATCTCTTGAGTCTGATCCTAAATTGTGCAAGAAGAAGTTCGTGATCTGAACTACAGTCAGCTCCAGGCCTTGTTTTTACCGACTGTACAGATGTCCGCCACCTTTGGCTGCAAAGGATGTAATCAATCTGATTTCGGTGTTGTCCATCTGGTGAAGTCCATGTATAAAGCCGTCTCTTAGGTTGTTGGAAGAGAGTGTTTGTTATGCAGAGTGAATTGTCTTGGCAAAATTCTATCAGCCTGTGTCCTGCTTCGTTTTGTTCTCCCAGGCCATACTTACCTGTAATTCGAGGTGTCATTTGACTGCCCACCTTAGCATTCCAGTCTCCTGTGATGAAAATAACATCTCTTTTAGGCGTGTTGTCCAGTAGGTGCTGCAGATCCTCATATAACTGCTCTACTTCAGCTTCTTCAGCATTTGTGGTTGGGGCGTATATTTGGATCACTGTGATGTTAGATGGCTTGCCCTGAATTCTAATTGAGATCATTCTATCATTTTTTGGGTTGTATCCAAGCACTGCTTTAGCCACTTTACTATTAATTATGAAGGCTACTCCATTTCTTCTGTGGTCCTCTTGTCCGCAGTAGTAGATCTGGTGGTCATTTGATGTGAAGTGGCCCATTCCAGTCCATTTCAGTTCACTGACGCCCAGAATGTCTATCTTTAATCTTGACATCTCACCAATAACCACATCCAATTTGCCCTGGCTCATAGATCTTACATTCCAGGTTCCGATGGTGTGTTGATCCTTAGAACATCGGATTCGCCGTTCACCACCAGCACCGTCGGCCGCTAGCCGTCCTTTCGGCTTTGAGTTAGCTGCGTCATCACGTCTGGGGCTAGTTGAGCTCATCCTCTGTTCCTCCCCAGTAGCATTTTGACCATCTTCCGACCTGGGGGTCTCATCTTCCGATGGTATACCGACATATCTCTGGTTGTACTGATCCATTTAGTTTTCACGGCAAGAATACTGAGGTGGGTTGCCATTACCTTCCCCAGGGATCGCATTTAGTCTGACCTCTCTGTCATGACCTTCCTGTCTTGGGTGGCCCTTCACAGTTTAGCTCATGGCATCATTGAGGTGCTCAAGCTCCAGCACCACGACAAGGTAACGATCCTTTGCTGAAGAGAAGAAATTTAATAGAGGCAAAACAGGTTAACAATGCTGCAACCCCTTAGAAGTGGAATTACAGAATAACAGTTTGTAGAGAAAGAATATATTCTGGACTTGACCTCTAGAAAGTGAGGTTCAAGTACCAATAGACCAACTGCAATAGACCAGCTTCGTCAGGTGCAGATGTAATACCACTGAATTGTTTAAAGCTTTAGGAGAAGAGGCAGTTAAAGTGCTATTAGCCCTGTGTCAACACATTTCCATTACAAATATGGACCAAGACTGGATGGCCTACAGAATGTAAAAGATTGTCATATAAATCTGTACTGAAGAAGGAATATGTAAGAGAAAATGCAAATTACTGAGCAAATTACACTAACTGCTCATAAAAGCAAAACATAAAAGTTTTGCTTGAGATCTTAAAAATAAAAATAGAGCTATATATAGAAAAATCTAAAATGAGCAGGCAGGTTTCAGAAAAAAAATCAAAAGGAAATAAGATCAGATTGTAACATAAGATGGATAATTTACTTTTGGTTTATTGACTATAGAAGGCCTTTGATGTGTATATCATGCAATGAGGTGGAATATATTAAGGGTAATAGAAAGTCATCAGGTCCATATTTACATTTGTGGCATGGCTATTATTTTTACTTCTTGTACAAGAATATGTCTTTTACTAGCTTAGATTATTTGCCAGTTTAGTTCAATATTATCAGCTGATTATGCACAGAGATCTTCTGCATCAGATGCTAGCTACCTGATTCTTTTGATTAGACATGCTGGTCATTGGACCTGAGATTATGTTCAGGCAAAGAATGTCCTCTTCTGCCAAATTATGTTCCTTGACTTTGCTGCAGTAAATATATGAAATAGGTCAATCTTTCAGATCCTTTCGATTCCATTTTGTCCCAATAACTGTCCAGCATTCAGAAAAGATTTTAATGGCCTTCCAGAAGGCTAAGAGGGTAGGGGCCTGCAAGATTGCTGGGGGGAAGGTATTCCATAAGGTAAGGGCAGCCATGGAAAAGGTACACTTCTTAGGCCTCACTAAATGGCAATATTTCAGGGAAGGAGCCTGGAGCATGCCCATCCTATACTATCTAGTGGGATGGGCAGATACCCTCAGGAGAGGTAATCCTGCATATAGCCTGGTCCCATGCCATCTACAGCTTTAAAGGTAATAACCAGCACCTTGAATTGTACCCAGAGTGAAACTGGAAGCCAGTGCAAGTCATACAACAGAGGTATAACATGAGGAAACCTAAAGGTGCCCAACAATTTGGACAACACTGCATTCTGAACCAGTTCTAACATCCAGGTGGTCTTCAAGGGCAGCCCCATGTAGATTGTGTTGCAGTAATCCAAATGGGAAATGACCAAGGCATGAGTAAACATGAATAAAGCCTCCCAGCACAGGAAAAGGTGCAATTGTCACACAGGATGAATCTGTGCAAAAACATATGATAGCTATTGTTCATATATGATTGTGATATCCATTGTTCCTATATGTTTATATATGCATATATGATATCTGCTGTTCAAATATTAATGTGTAGTTTTAGCAAAATTTAAACAAGCTTATAATTTCAGTGATTTGGTGGGTGGGTTCAATGTGTTTTTCCTCATAGGTCACAGTTAAAAGGATAAATATATATGCTTCATTTTATTTCCAATGGTGACTCAACTTGTGGAATTAGGAATAAGTTAAGAGTTCTTACCTGTTGTGCTTGAGGAAACCTTGGTTTGCTGATATGGTAAGAATCTAAGGAATGCCAGTTATAACAACCAACTATTGCCTGATACTAAGCCTGAAAAATGAAAAGCAAGGTGTCCATTAAGTTGTGGAAAATATGGGAAAAAGAAGCACTAGACTGAGTTGGTTTAAGGATGGAGTGTACTTAACAGAGGGCAATCAATTGCTTTAAGTGGTTTCACCCTAGCATGTAATAAATATTCTTATCTATCAATGCCCTGTTAGAAAGGATATTTAGCTGGGTAGTTCATGTTCAAGCCAGGGAGTCTAAGATTTAGACCATAATAGTGTAAACATAAATTTGATACAATAAATATCTGTTTGCAATACTAGTGATGGTAAATAATCCTAATGAATCATTTGCGTAGTTAACTAATTTATGAATGCAGCTATGATTGCTCTGATACTCCTTCCTGTGCACATGTATTTGATCAATAGCTCATTAGCATCAAAACATCCTTTTGTTTTCTCATTCTGATTACCCTGTTAATTTTGAGAAGTAATAAGTTTTATTGCTATTCCATGCACAGTAAGCATGACTCTTAAAAATAACCATCATTTACTTCAATGGACATCAATATTATGTAAAAGAACAGCAGCACATTTATAGTTTCTTGCTTCCCAATCATAATGATAGAACTAATCAATAGGCTATGCAAGCATAAATATAGTTTATACATTTTTATTAGATTACAACTAGACAGCACATGGAGATATTTTACCATATAACACCACAGCATGCCACTTTGTGATAAATACAACACATTACCCTTGAAAACTCCGAATGAGGGAGGAATGTTGGTTCACATTTTCAGAAACCTTTTCAGTTACAGGTTCAAAGTATGCACTCACATATCTAGAAGACCAGTACCCACCGTATACAGGGATAGGGCTTATGTAGCGGCCTATATAGAGCTTAAGATCCCTTCTCCTTTTCCATGGTGATCTAGCTGGAATTCCTGGTCCATTGTATCTAGTTTTAAAGAAGTGGGGAACACTCCATTGCCACCTTTCCACAGCTCCAAAAAAATTAGGCTTTAATTGTGCCATACCAGTTTTGGTAGGAGGAGTAGAAATATCTGGACCACATTTTTCTTTTAACGGGTAGACTGACCTTTCCCTTTCTTTGCATTAATGTTTGTTTCAAGAAAAGCGAAGGGAAGAAGAGGTACTGGATAAGAAAAGAGATCCAGAAAAATGTTTCTTTATAGTCATGTTTGGACATTAAATTACCATGCTAGGCATGACCAGGGTAACTTTGTGCTAGCTTCTTCCCGCTGTTCCCCTGGTGAATTTCTAAAATGTAAACTTTTCTTTGAATTCCAATAATTCATTAGTCACATCCATGTAGGGTTCTTGAAAATGGTATGGAAATTGTTATCTTTTGGATGTGTTTCAACTTCTCTATGGAATTTCCTGTAATCCTATATATAAATGCTGACCAAGACGGAATCTGCTTTGTTTGTTTGTTTGTTTTAGATTAGTCAAATCTGCTTATGTATTAGCATTTAGATGTGCAGTGGATTTTTACCAATTTGTATAATAGGTGAACTTTTAAGGAAACACTGGCTTGGATAAATGTAGTATGTACAATTTCATCAGTGACACCTTCATCAAGTGACTCAGAAAGGCACACCTGTTCACTATGTGTGTTGATGCACCTCTCCTGATTGACCTAAAAGTATGAATTGATGCCTTTGCCATTGTCGCTAAAATGATCCTCTGCCTTCAGCATTTTCCTATATCTCTGCTGCCCAATATAGGGGTCTGCTTGGTTTAGCTGGACAGCTGGGATGACCTTCACACCTTGGGTGACCGTGCTGGGAATTTACAGTATACTCTTGGCATACACTCGCAATGTTCTTGGTCCTCCCTCCCAGGAATATCCCTACCACCACAATGAGCCAGCACAGCAGGACTTGGGGCAAAGAATGGTATATAATGCACATTAAATCTTTGGAGCTTATATTGCACAGATATATTAAACATTCTTTTTCAAATTTTCTGGCTTTTTAAAACCTAAGTAAAACACTCTCACATTAAACTAAAGGGTTTGTTTTAATTATTATTGCATATACTTTTTCTCTGTGTGTACCTTCAAGTCAGCCTTGACTCCTGGCAACTGCCTGGAGTACTCCCTGAAGTTTTCTTGGCAAGATTTTTGGAAGTGGTTTGCCATTGTCTCTTTCCTAGATGAGATAGGTAACAGCAGAATAAGAACAACAATCACAAAAGTACAGCATCAGGAGCAAGTTTTAAGGTAACCCAATACATTGTTATTGCTTTGATTTTTGTTGTTTCTGAAATATGGCTAGAAGAGGTATGCAAATCTTCAAAGCGTTTCATTTCAACAAAGCTTTGATCAAATCACCCCATCAAAGGAGACTGGAGACCTGAATCAACATATTAAAGCAGCGTGTCAAATTAGGTATCTTTGAAGCATTTTGCAGATTCAGTGGCTTCTCTGCAGTTTCTGGGGTTGTTACTGATAATGTACAGTATTATAATGTTAATTTCCCTTGAGATGGCAGGGAGGGGCTCTGAATGGTACAGGAGTTGTCACCCAATCAGTTTAATCCCTCATTAAGCTCTGCCTGTCAAAGTTCTTTTGGGGTGAGAAGTCTAAGAATACTTTAGGCTTCATTTATTTATTTTCAATTCTCATCTTCTTTAACAAGCTTGAACACACCCTTTCTTATGCACACACCTGTGCTAACAGAATGTCACACTTCTGTGCTTGTCCTACCAAGACAGCTGAGAGTTCAGTTCAGTTCTCAACAGTCAAAATATAGTTTCAAGACTGCTTGCACTTTTAAGCTGGGCAAGTTTAATCCCTTGAATGGGTTGATGGATGAATGGGTGGCAGGCTAATATAGGCACTGGCCCTTACTTTTGGTTCTCTAAAAATAGGGATGGGTATCAAGGCTACTGCATTAGTTCTTCCTTAACCTTTAGCCTATCTCTATGGCACTGTATTTCAGTATTCTAGCCTGCTTCTGCTACCTTTCCTAACATGTAACATAGAGTATTGCCAACAAATTACACCCAATACAATGCATTCCTATCAATGATAAGGGTGTGGCCATCAGCAAAAGGGAACAAATAATGAAACATGTACAATGACATCATCATGTACAGTAAATACATCCCTTCGGACATCCTGATGCAAGTACATAATTAAGGTACTTGTGAGAAATTGTTGTGCCCAACTCAGGGGCTAGTGTTTTAGCACAATGCCCCATTTTCATTCATTTTCTTCACCCACACTGCATACTATGAAACCAGCAGTCACCTTGCCCTCTAGTGATTCCTTTTCCAGTTATTAACTGTGGGTTTTTCAGCAAAGGAAAGTCTTCCCATATTTAACTATTTTAACCTGTCAGTAGGTCACACTCTGGAACATATTCCTACATTAACTGCTTTAACATGTTGGTAAGTTATACTGTAGGGACGCGGTGGCGCTGCAGGTTAAACCGCTGAGCTGCCGATCGGAAGGTCGGCGGTTCGAAACCGCGCGGTGGGGTGAGCTCCCGTTGCTCGTCCCAGCTTCTGCACACCAAGCAGTTCGAAAACATGCAAATGTGAGTAGATTAATTGGTACCGCTTCGGCGGGAAGGTAACGGCGTTCCGTGAGTCATGCTGGCCACATGACCCGGAAGTGTCCTATGGACAATGCCGGCTCCAAGGCTTTGAAACGGAGATGAGCACCGCCCCCTAGAGTCGGATTCGACTGGACTTTACGTCAAGGGAAACCTTTACCTTTACTTAAGTTATACTGTGAGATTACCCTTTTAGGCTACTTACATTTAGCAGCTGGTTTAGGGTCATTTCTCCACTCTAGGAATACCTTCTCCAGATATCATGCATTTATTTGGTCGTTTTTCTCACAAACATCCATTTTATTCTCTCAGGTGTGACCATGCTATAAATATGGGAGAAATATAAAAATAAAAAAGCTTAGCCTTTTTTCCTTTTTATCTGCATTTGCACAAACTGTGAGCATGCAATTTAGTGATCAGTCCAAGTGAAATTCTTTGCTTCCTTATTTGGTTAGATAAAACTTGGTAATTAAGCACTGGAAGCTATTTACAAAACACATCATCCTAATATAAAGCTGGAAGAGAAAAGGGGAAATAAAGGGGGGAACATGGATTAGGAAAGAATCTTCTTGAGGAGCTTTAAGTACAAGTGTTGCATGTCTCACTATTCATAGCAGTCTTGATTTTCAATTTCTTCGGGACATGTCTGTGAGAAAAAGTAATGCAGGTAGATTAAGAACCAGCAGGTAATCAGGCTTTGGGCAGCTGGCAACCTTTCTCTGGGTACTTCTCTTCCTAAAACCTTTTGGATATGACAATTTATCTCATGATATCTCAACCTATCCTTTTTCTTTATTCACCACTTCTTCATATGTAGACCATTCTGATGTTCTTTTGCCCCTGTCTTCATCTTTTCCATTTGCATACACATGTAATATTTCTTTCCCTAACTGACAGTTAATTATACAATTTCCTATCTGGCAAAGTTTCTGGATCTGATACCATCTTGCTATATCTATTACTTCACAGTTAGCTATCAAGTTCTCATAGAGTAGCATTTTCCCTCTACCAAACTGCCAAATAAATTAAGGATATCTGGAGGAAAAATCTAAAGAAGGCCTAGATAAAGATGGGGTATATATCTATGTGAAATTTGCTCTCATTGGTTTCCTGTGCTACATGTTCCAAGACTCTAGGGTTGGTGATGGAGGTAGTAATAATTCTATGGGAGACCTTAATGACCATTGGATGCACTGTTCCACAGGTTGCCAAATGGTCTTATTTGTGAATTTGGGCTGGAAGTACAAGCTTGGGGTGCTATCTGAGTTGCTTGACCTCACCTTCAGCTTGATAGCTTCCTTTTTTTTTTTTTTTTGGTACAGGATTTCAACTTCCTTGGTGTATGTAGCTAAGTATGTCCAAGTGAGCTTGGAATTTCATAGCCACCATGACAAACCTGGGCTTGCTTCAGGGCATTTTGGGTCCTAATCACATGGGGGGAGCAACATTCTGGATCTGTTTTTTAACTTGAAGGAATTGAGACATGGGCTATGGGGACAAATTAGTAGCAGTCCTTGGTCATTGACTGATGATTTTCTGGTGATCATGAAGGCTGTCAGCACCAACAGCTGGGGAAGAACCATTAAAATGATCATTACCTTATGGATCTATCTCATTTTCATAGGGCAGATGGGCAATTAATGATTTATTTTGTGAATGAAGAAATAAATATGTTATTTAGTCCAAAGTCATCCTTCCCCTCAGGTTTTGGAAGGAATTTGTGGAAGAAAAATGACAACAGGCCATATATATTCTTTTTTCTCTCTCTATTTTTGGCAGGGATTAGGAAACCATCTCCAACAAGGGAACCAGACAGTGGGCTAAAATGGTTCTGCTGTATCATTCTGAACATTATATATCTGCATTTATATAATTTCAGTATTTCTACAGCTAAACTACACAATTCGTACTATTAATATTTTAGTAATACTAATAGAATGATCTTAGGAATATTTACATTCTGAATTTATTTATTCTGACCTGTCTTTTATGATGTTAACTATTATATGACACTGATTTTAGTACTTTTTATGGAGAAAATCTAGTACAGTATACTATCTTGAGATAGTATACTACCTTCTTACCATGTTGGTTTTATGATTTCATAAAGTATTATGTATATAGCCTTGCAGTTACAACAAATTCACTCATGTACAAAATTGTGTAATACAGCAATTGAGTGGTGATAATAAATAAGAAATATCTTTCTTATGAGGGAAAGTAATGTGTCAATAACTTGTGTTTTAACAAGCAGTAAAAAAAAAAACAGCTAAAACAAAATATTTTGTTTATTTGAATTCCAAACAAATATGAATATACTCCCTGCATATAAAAATACTATCCTCTTGAACATACTTATAAAATTGCTTTATTGCTAGTGAGGATGATTTTCAATACACTTCTGATAATTTATAATTTCAGGCTTTAACGTATGAATAAGTAATTTCCTTTGTTGTCTATTTTGTCCTCCTAATATACATTAATTAAATAACAACATCCAATTATATTGCTAAGATAAAATAGCACTAGAAATATATGCAAAGTAATCTCATGTATTTTTCTGTCATGATGTTGTCATGTTTAAAGTCCTATAATTTTTGCTAGTTCACTAATCACTGACTATATTTGATAAGGCAGCTTCAGACCAAACTCTCAGATATAGTTCTCTGAAAGGATATTTTATATTTTAGCTTTAATGTTCCTGATGTAATGCTGTGTTTCTTATTCATTTGAATTTGCATATAACATGAGGTTATGGTTATCCTGCCTCAGCTGAGATATCTATTATTCAATATGTCTCATTTGCCATCCTAACCAGGGACACTGCATATGAAACACAACAAATCTATTTCTTTGTAATATACAGAACCAGCATGGAAATAATTAGATATACTCTAATTTATTAAAATATCCAGCTTGGTCTAGTGGTTAAAGCCATGGGCTAGAAATCAGGAGACTGTGAGTTCTAGTCCTGCCTTAGACATGAAAACTGGCTGGGTGACCCTGGCCAATCATACTCTCTCAGCCCTAGGAAGGAGGAGATGGCAAACCACTTCCAAAAAATCTTGCCAAGAAAACCGCAAGGATTAGTCCAGGCAGTCTCTGAGAATCAGACATGATTGAATGACCAAAAATACTTAAACAAACAAATAAACAAAACAAAACACATAGACACACTCATACAGATACACACACAATTTTACAGATCAAATAAACTTTACTATTCCTCAGAAGTAAAATCTTCTGTTAAGGTAAATAAATAAAATAAGTTTATTTAACATAATCGGTCTAGAATATTTATAATATTTATATAATAATATTTATAATCAGGCTAGAATATTATATTTAACCAAACTGGTTAAGGTTCTGGGCTAGAAACTAGGATTCTGTGAGTTCTAGTCCCACCTTAGGCATGAAAGCCAGCTGGGTGACCTTGGGCCAGTCACTTTCTCTCAGCCCAACTCAGTGCAATGTAGGCTAGCCTTCCCAGGCAATGTGACTTGTCACGACTAAATAGTCTACACATCTGGCTGCTGGAGCTCACACGGATTTTCCAGCAAGGAAAAAAAAAAGCAGCATTAACACCAAACTGCTATGCCATACAATTAAAAAAACAAAAAAAAAAATGTATTTTGTTTCACCAAAATATCCAAAAGATATTCTGTCTTAAAGTTTTCTTGACATATTAACCATCCACATCCCCAAATACAACATTTTGTTATTAATAATTTATGCTGTATTGTCATCAACAGCAACTTCAAACTGTTTTATCTTGAGATTTTATCTTTCCATCTTTATCAAACAGTTATTCCTCTTATTATATTTCCATTTAAGTGACCTTTGGAATTGCATCCTTGGATATAAAGTCAATTCTTAATTATACTAATAAAATATATAAAATGGCTCAAAAAGATTAAACAGATATTCATTTTCAGATGATGGCTGAATGCTTCTGGGGGCTAGAAATTTCATTACTCTTCTGTAAAAGGTATGTTCCATGTCTATATCTTTTAATGAATTGTCATAATGAAATCAATGATTATTATGTTTTTGCCATTATGTTTTAAATTGAAATATCCTATCAGTTTTAAAATGATGTTAGTATTTCTTAACTTCTCTCCTTTTGCCAGAATTCACAACCCAAAGACATGATGGTGTATAAAAATAATCTAATTCAACTACATCGTAACATAATGATGCTATGGATAAACACATTCCAATAATCCATATCACTGGATTGTTTGTACTTCCCTTCTTGTTAACAGGGAATCTCCCTAAATCTTCTTCTTCCTCCTCCTCCTCTGCCTCTTTTTTTTACACCAGCTAAATGAATGACACTTTTTCAGAGAGAAATTTCTCTGTTTTGGTATCCCCTGCCTTCCTTTATATGGTGTTTGTCACCATTTCCTATACTTGCCACTAAGAAATTTCTTATTGTCTAAAACTCCGAGCAATGTTTATCTGTACCTGCTTATCCAACTGTTTTCTACACTACTGTAGAATAGTTATTTATATGATTTATGACTGCCAATTTTACATTGGGATCTGATTTAAAAATTTCAATCTCATTATGAACTGAATGTATCATTTTCCATAGTATAGGCCTATCTCATAATAGAGCCACCACTAGTCAGCAAGTCAGACTTGTTTTTTTTTTTCCCCATGAAAACTATTTTTTTGAAGCACAACAGAAATATCAGTTTCCTTTCTGGAAATTTAAATACAGACCATCCATTCTCTTATTTGTTTGTTTGTTTGTTTGTTTTGAAATTTATATACTTTCCAACTCCCAATGATTCTGAGTGGCTTTGAATGGCATACATGCCACAATTCATAAATCAAGCTGAAAATATAAAAAATAAAAAAATAAATAAATCATAGCATAACACCTTTTACTGTATCAGCATAAATCAACACCAGGAGCATCACTTCAACATCAGAGGAAAAACATTACAACCATCCAGCTCCAAAGGCCTGCTGAAATAGACTGGTAGCATGGGTTTTACATAAATCTATCTATCTATCTTCGTTGCTCTCAAGTTTAAACTGTATATTCAATGCCATAGTTATTGCACTCTAAGTAGATGATTTTTATTGGCTAAGTAGAATTACTGAAATTATAAAATATAGCCTGGTCCAGGTGAATGCCTTTTTTAAATTGTTTGCTAAGGTTATTTCAAGACAGATTTATTCCAGTGTTTCAAGTAGTCATTGCACCAAGCAATCAGAAGATCTAGTACAAAGTAAAATGCATACACAAAGGGAAAAAAAATGATGGCACCTTGTTAGTTTAGGGGAAAGATAATCTGATTACAATATAATTTAGTCATTTTTACTTGCAAAGCAGAAACATGGGGGCAAATCAACTATATAATGAAGGGAAAGAGAACCAAGACAGAGTCCCTCTGCTAAGTCTCTCTACAACCATTGGCTCACTAAGAGTAGTCAATAGGTTTATGATAGTAGAAAGGTGGTACAGGCAAAGTTGGATTCTTACAGGGAGCAGACTGGAATGTAAGAAAGGCAAGGAAACATTTCCAGAAATGTTACATACCGGAACCAAGTATACAGACACGGATCTGAATATATCAATGTGTATGTGTGTGTGTGTGTGTGTGTAATGATGACATCATAATCTACATCTCTGGAACTCCCAGCGGTTAGCACAGAGCAAAAATTAATCAATGGAATTAGTTATCCAAGTTAAAGCAGCATCACTGAAATTCAGTACCTCAAATGACCAATCCAAAAATGTTGGGGACAATATGATTATAGGTCAATTCTGTAGAACAAATATTTCATTGTTTCAGGAACTGTTGTCATTTATCTCCATCATAGGATTTGTGTCTGTGTGTGTGTGTGTGTGTGCATGCGCGTGATATCATTGATATGATATGGATTTCAAGGGACTTGGCCAATAAAGTTTCTAAAGTGGATATTTTACCAAAGACTTTTTCTGATCATAATTCTGTAAGTATGACAATAAAGAAAACATTCAGGGCATAAAGATGCAGATTGAACGAATTAGTTCTACAGATAGAAAAGGTTGTGGAGGATTGTTAGAGGAAATGACTTTTTGATATTACTTTGGACAATCAAATAGATATAAAAACTGTTTGGGATACAAGTAAAGCTGTTATGAGGGGGCATTTATCTATCATAACTGTAGTCTTGAGAAATCTTAACAAAAGTTACAAAATTTGGATCAGATCAAGCTAAAAGAAACTGAATTACAGAAAAAAACCAACAGATAACAATATTGTGTACCAACTTAAGTTACTACATTAGTAATTGTCAATGTTGACTGTGAAAGATACAGAAACAAAGTTGAAATATGTTAAAAAGAGACATTTTGAATTGCTAATAAACCAGGAAGATGGCTAGCATATAAATTGAGGAAAGAAAGAGAGAAGAAAATGATATTAAAGATTCAAGATGGAAATGTAGAATTATTGGATAATGAAAAGATTAAAAAAAACATTTTATAGTTTATTCTCTAACCTCTATAAAAAAAACAAGAAGTCTCCTTGGAGAAGATAGATGAATATTTGAATAAACAAGATCTACCAAAACTGTTTTACCTAGGATGTTGTTTCTTTTTCAGACTATACTGATTTTTTCAACAGATTTACCATTAAAACAATGGCAGAAGGATATCTCTAAGTTCATTTGGCAAGGCAAGAAACCAAGAATTAAATATAAATTGTTAGAAGATGCCAAAGAATGAGAAGGTTTGGGTTCACCTGATTTAAAATTGTATTTTGATGCCTGTTGTTTGTTTTGGATGAAGGAATGGATAACTCTGAAGAACAGGAAGTTATTGCAACTTGAAGGACATGAATTGAGATTTGGGTGGCACACCTATTTGTGGTATGATGAAGTTAAAGTTAATAAAGATTTTAAAAACCATTTTGTTAGGGGTGCCATAATGAGGGTTTGGAATAAATATAAAGCAAGACTGTCTCCTAATGTACCATTGTGGCTGTCACCTCATGAAGCATTTGTTAGAAGAGAAAATGTGGGGTGAACAAGTTGGTTAAATTACAAAGATTTGTTAAATTTTGAAGAGGGTGAACAGAAGCTTAAAACAAGGAAACTGTTAGAATTGGAGCATTTTACATGTCACTGGTTTACATTTCTACAATTGTTAGAATGTTTTAAAGTGAATAAAAAGAACTTCAGATTTGTTAAAGAAACAACTCAATTTGAAATGGAACTCTATATAAATGATGAACATGTTATTACAAAGATGTATAAAATGTTACAGATGAATTTGGAAGATGAACAAGTTAAATGTATTTTGGATACAATATCAAGTTGGAGCAATGGGAGAACATGTGGAACAAAGGTTTGAAATTTACTTTGAATTATAACCTAAAAGATATTTTTTATAAAATGATGTATTTAACTCTTGATAAGTTATCAGAAATGTATAATGGAGTAACAAATGTTTGTTGGAAAAGTTCTCTTGGTGAAGGAACTTTTTAATATCTTTGGTTATTCATTGGATGTTAATGATGTGATTTCACATGCCTCCCTTTTTTTGAATCTGTCCTCATTCCATATAATATTGTAGTCTGGATTGCAAAATCCAACTGTTTGGTAGTTTTAGGAATTTGGGGTTTGGGCATTAGAATATATAGGTTTTTTTTTTTTTCCAGATTTGGGATATTTTTGTTCAATCTGCCATGTATCCAAGCCATATCTTCTTTATCCAGTATATATATGTCTTCTTTTTGGCCTTTTGTCATGACATATGTGCATACCATTACAAATTAATTTTTGTAATTGTATTTAATTACAAATTTTATGTAATTCAATAAAACTACAAATTATTTTTTGTAACTTTTGTAATTTTCTTAAATAACTCACTTGTTCTTCCCATTTGATTGCTAATATAATTTTTTTTGAAATGCTTATTTATATATAATTCTTTGTCTTGCTCTTTTCTAGAAACAGCAAATTTTCTTTTATCCCTGTTGTCTTTTATTGTCTGCTATTTTTGCTTTTCAGCTATTTTCAGTGTAGCAGCAGATAGCTATTTCACTGGCCTTTGCTTTTCAGCACATTTGTGTTTGCTTTATCTTTAATGATGCCATGAATTTCAGTTCAGAATTCTTCAGATACTCTGTAAAATCTAATCCATTAACTCTATCTTTTATGTTTGCCCAATAATCATATAGAATATGCTGTCATATCTTCTTGTTATTTGTTTTCTTTAACTTGTACTTTTGCAACAAGCAACTCATGATATTAGCCATAGTCAGCACCAGGGATTTTTGCTTCTTCATCCTTGCTTGCAGAGTATATAGTCAATTTGATTTTACTATTTTCCAACTAGTGATGTTCACCTAGATAGTCATCTTTTTGATTTTTAGAAGAAGGAATTTGCTATAAACATTGAATTTTCTTGGCAATGGTCCATTAGTCTGTCTCCTTATTTATTTTGTACATGGAAGCCAATTTTTCCCTTTATTTCAAGTATAATTTTGCTTCCCTATTTAGCATTTATGTTTCCTATAATTTTTATCAAGTTATAAAAAAAATATTGAGATCATTTTATTATTTCTGAGTTGTATACAAGCATGTAACACCCTCTGTTAATAATAACGTGTCCTCTTGTCTTCTATGATTGATTTTCTTTATAGTTCTGACATTTCACATACTAGTTCTACAATACATTTGTAGCATGGAACTTCCTTTTTGTCTCTGAGCATATACCAGCAGCTGAACTTCCATTTAGCTTTATTTAGCTGCTTCTGAAACATCAGTGCTATCCACAGTTGCTTTTTGCTCAATAGCTCATTGGATATTTTCTGACCTGGCATGTTGCTTTTCCAGGATTTTGTTGACATTGCCCTAATTGCAAACATCCATTTAGTATTCTTAGCCAAATACTGCAGTGGCGTGCCTTTTCCTTTTCCAGTTACTCATATATAGTCTTAGGCCTTGACTGTGAACTGCTCACCATGGTTCATCAGCATCTGGCTGATGCTTCTGGGACTTCACATTCCCAAAGACATAACTCATAGCATTATTGGGATAAACAAGCATTGTCACCACTACTAGGTAATGATTCATGAAGCGATGCCTGAATTACCACATAGCAATAATCCATCTATGTCCCTTATTGTCAGGGCACCACCAATTACCATTTTGAGGTATGTGGCTAAGAAAAAGCAGGAACTAGTTATATAATTTTTTTAAAGTCTTCATGGGGTGAATATAGTCACTCCTGACATCCACCTGATATCATTTATTTGCAGGGGGTTGGAAAGGAAAGCAATGTGTGGCAAAGCTGTAGTTAAATTGTAAAATGTTTGGTGCAGATTAGACCTGTAATCAGTAAAGATGGATCTAGCTGTGGCATAATTTGAGGTCCCTGAACATGTGCAACTTCTTTGTTTTCAGCAATTATTGTGTCTATTAACAAATATTGTACATTGGCATTCCTTTCCTTCATTATTACAATGATTTTCTGAGTTCTTGATGATGATTTCATGATGATGATGATCAGTACAACTGTTATTTTTACAAACTGAAATTTCACTGTGTTCTCTTATATTTGTTTTAAAATATATATCTTTTAAACTCCATGTAAACACATTTTTTTCTTACATATATTCATCAGCACACACTACCACCATCTGTATCCTGGAGAAGCCATCCCCTGCATCTATGGACTCCCTAAGATCCACAAGGAAGGGGCACCTCTGAGACCCATTATCAGAAGCATTATTTCAGTGACATATAACATTGCCAAACACCTTGCCACCATACTACTACCTCTGGTTCGATATACTGACCACCACATTCATAACTTGGAGGAATTTGTTGCTAAAGCTAGGGTCCTGAAACTGGATACAGATAAAACCTTGGTCTCCTTTGATGTTTCCTCTCTTTTCACCAGCATCCCCACCACTGATGCCCTAACTACGATTGGGGAGAGACTAGAAGAGGACAGCACCCTCAACAGGAGAAGCAAACTCAACCCAAACCAGATCTGCCATCTTCTAGACCTGTGTCTAAACACCACTTACTTCTCTTACAGAGGTGACTTCTGCAGACAGAAACATGGCTATGCCATGGGTTCCCCTGTGTCACCCTATACATGGAAGAAGTGGAGAAGAAAGCACTCAGCACTGGTTCAGGTATGTGGATGACACCTGGGTTAAAATTAAGGCTCAGGAGGTACAGGCTTTCACAGACCATATAAATACCATAGACACATTAGGTTCACCAGAGGAAACACCAAGGACAACAGACTGGCATTCCTAGACTGTGAGGTTCTTACTAGGACCGGTGGCAAGCTAGAAATAGAGATTTACAGGAAACCCACACACAAACCAATACCTGATGTTTGACTCCCACCATCCACTGCAGCACAAACTAGGAGTCATCAGGACATTACGTCACAGGGCAGAAACCATCCCCACCTCCATGGATGCCAAAAAGAAAGAAAACCAGCACCTGAGGACAGTCCTGAAGGCCTGTGGGTATCCAAGTTGGGCCTTCATTAAATCTAAGTCTACCCCTAGACCTAAAACAATGGCAGACAGGGCCGAGACCCAGAGTCAACAGAAGAACTGGTCATTCCTTACATGGCCAGCGTGTCAGAAAGGATAAAACGGATATTTGGAAAACACAACATACTGGTATATTTCAAACCCACTAATACACTGAGACAGAGGCTTGTACACCCTAAAGATCCAACACCAAAACATAAGAGGAGCAATGTAGTATATGCAATCCAGTGCAGTGAGGAGTGTTCTGAGCTCTACACTGGGGAAACCAAACAGCCTTTACACAAGAGGATGGCCCAGCACAGGAGGAGCAACACCACAGGATCAGAATCAGCAGTTTACCATCATCTAAAAGAAAAAGTACACTCATTTGAGGACAACAATGTTCACATTTTGGACAGAGAAGATAGGTGGTTTGATAAAGGGGTTAAGGAATCCATTCATGCCAAAGTGGAAAATCCTTCCCTCAATAGAGGCAGAGGCCTCAGACACAACCTGTCACCCATTTTTCATGGTGCTCTTTCATCAGTCTCCAAGAAGATTAAGACCACCAGGAAGGCCACTCTTAACAATCCACTTGGGGATGAACAAAGGATCTAGGAGTAAGACATCCCAAAGACAATCCACACCTCCATGGCACAATTAACAGCCATTCAGGTGTAGGGACAATGCAGCCACCCTGGAAGACATATATGGGATCCCCTTACCAACCTTTGCCCAGATTGAAGAAGCTGCTTGGACAAGCAGTGAAATGTTTCTACCTAAAAGAAAGAAATCCAGTTGCCATGACTCAACCTACCGACAATTCCACCTGGATGACTAAGAATCTTCATCGACACACAACCATAGGCAAATTGTTCAAAATTGAACTATATCCATAGGCACATGAGCAGCTGACTCTTGTTGTGTTCATAATATAGTCTTCTATTTCAGTTTATGCCACCAGGTTGTTTCTTATTTCTCTATGATTTGTCACACATTTCACTGCTTTCAATTGTAAATATTTTTCTTAATGCTTTTTGTAATGCAGCTGTGGCTGCAGATTCTAATCTTGCATTAAATAAATTAAATTAAATCCCTCTGAGATTTCTCCTAGTGTGATATGCTGGTGGCTGTATGAAATTTATTTCTCATTGTAAGAATCAGCTAATAATTAGCTTGAAGCCCTTTAGTCACACGTTCATGCTTTTAAGGCACTCGATCTAAGGTGCAAACAAAATATAAATAATTTCATTTTTGTGAAATTGTATTTCTTGCAATACACATAAATGAAGAAATTGGACTTCCAGAAAATGGTTCAAAAGCCATCTTGTTTCATGTTAATACTGCAAGCTGCTTGTATCTCTGGATTCATATAAAGTATCTTCTGATGGAAAAGGAGGAGAAAACTGTTTGTTCCACATTTCAGAGGAAAATCCTACTTCATTCTGTTTGAACCAATGTGCAGTGTAAACTCAGCTTCAGTTTACCACTTGAATTCACACTTCTCCAAATGTTGTGATAAAATTATGCAAATACAAAACTAAGTAAAAATGCAATTACTTGAGAGAAAGCAAATAAAATATGTGTGACTAAAATGTATTTTATCAAGAGAAAATGTTTGGAAAGCAATCATATAGCAGTGACAAACTGCATATACTTTGTGATTATCACCTGGACTTAATTGAAGAAATTAAAGTTGTGTGGAACTATGAACAAGCTTAATAGTATATAAATGAGATAAAAAGAGAGACAAAAATAGATTGATAATTTTATGATAAAAATTGATAATTTCTTCTTAGAAGCAGTTTGCTACTTAAAGTACGGTTGCAGAAGTTACTGTATGTTGCTTGGGACAGTTGGTGAGTTCTTGCAAGGAAATATTAAAAATTTGGGGAGTTTGCATTTTTAAAAGGAAATTTTGAGACAATTTTCCTTGTTTGTGGTCAGATGAACTTTCGAAGATTTTGAGGGAAACAGAAGGAATAGTAAAATTTGTAAGGCATATAAAATATATATCTATAATGAAAGGTAAGTGTTACTAGAGGACGTGCATTAAAAAAGATGCTGTCATCCAACTGCATTGTAGATTGTAGCTTGAACTAAATGTTATGGACTTCGTCCATAATTCTTTCCATTGTTGTGTTGTAACTGCTTCATTAAAGTTTTACATCTATTTTAACAAGGAGTTATTTATTTATTTATTTATATTTGAGATTTCATCACTGCCCATCTCCCTCAAAGAAGGACTTTGAGGCAGTTTACAATAAAACTAAAAAAAAAATACAGGTTAAAATACAATAAAAATAACACCTCTTAAATATAAATATAAACATAAATATAAAATATAAAGTTTTTGTTTGTTTTGTCTCCATGTCATATCTGAGTAGGAGTTTATATATGTGCCTTTGCATATTTTTATTTTATTTATTGATTAAATGTATATAGCAGCCCATCCCACGTATGTGACTGATGGTATTGGTTTTGTACGTTCTTCAAATTACGTTTTTTCAAATTTTGTTCTTTTTCTTAGTATCCGTCCCTCATTCCTAAAATCAGATTTTATCCTTCTGGCAATTTGTAAGTACATCAGCCATGGTAGATTAAAGCCTTCACTAAGTAATTCTTGCTGTAACATTATCTGTTCATGGAATCTGAGTGGACCATATCTGCATATGTAATTACATTTTTCTTACTATAATTCAATCATGTTGCCAGCCTTCAAATGGATATGTTAAAATAAAGGAAATTTCTACTCTATGGTTGAAGGAGTACATTTCAGCTTAACCTATATGCATACAGATTATCTGCAAGATTTGCACCTGAAACAGCTTAGTTGTTCTTACTATTCTGCACACCTAAAAGATATTGGAAGGTTATTTCAGTGGGCATTATAATTATCAACATGAGCTATTCATAGTTTAGAATATGCAGGTAAATGAGAGTAGCACCTCTTTAAAGTGACTATGTATTTTTAAAGGCTTCCAGACAAACTTAAAGCAGCTGCATTATAAACCAGGTATTGTGGCATAAGATATTGTAGGACAACTGTGATAGATGAGAGAGAGAGAGAGAGAGAAGATAGAATCTGTTTAGGACTGTGTGTGTTTGGCTATCTATCTGTGAACAAAGGACTTGTTTTCCATCAGAAATGACTTGACTGTGGAGCTCAGATCTAAGGTAGAACCATGGGTAGTTCTGGGCTAGCAAATGATAAAGATATCTTCTTCCAGGTTCACACAGTCTTGTGTACTCCAGAGCACAACTTCTGAATCACCATTTCTGAAAGCAAACAAAGTCCTATGGTGCATTAAATTGCCAAGAGTCAAACTTGACTCTAAGGATTGATTGGTTGGTTATGTGCCATCAATTCATTTTCAACTCCTAGTGACCTCATAGATAGATTTATTTTATATTTTCTATCCATGTGGTTTTCTTGGTAAAAATACAGGAATGGTTTACCATTGCCTTCTACCATGCAGTATGAATTGATGCCTTTGCCATTGGTACTAAAGTGATCAACTGCCCCCAGCATCTTCCTATACTGCTGCCTGCTTGCTTTAGCTGGGCAGCTGGGATGAACTTCACGCCTTGGGTGACCCTGCTGGGAATATATACTCTTGGCATATACTCCCCCCAAGGCATTCTTTGTTCATCCTTCCCAGGAACACCTCTTCCCACCACCACAATGAGGCAGCACAGCAGGACTTGGGGTGGGGGTGACTCTAAGGAGATATTACTTTTTTTCCCCCCTCTAAGGAGACGTTACCTTTTAATTACTCTAAGGAAATGTTTTTCTTCCCCCCCCACAAAAAATATGATGGTAAAAAATAATGTAGGTTGCTTCAAAGCTAGCATGTTAATACATACTCTTATTATATTGTGCTATTTACAAACCCATAAGACACTAAAATAAAGTGCTTATTATGGAAAAGTAAAAATATAAGAATCCACTCAAACATATTCGTTTTGCTACAACCTACAGTTTCTGAAAAAAATAGAAAAAGCAATGTATGTATATATGTATGTATGTATACACTCCAGCAAAGGATTGTTACCTTGTCATGGTGCTGGAGCTTGAGCACCTCAGTGATGCCATGAGCTAAACCGTGGAGGGCCACCAAAGACGGGAAAGTCATGACAGAGAGGTCAGACTAAATGCGATCCCTGGGGAAGGTAATGGCAACCCACCCCAGTATTCTTGTCATGAAAACTAAATGGGTCAGTACAACCAGAGATATGTCGGTATACCATCGGAAGATGAGACTCCCAGGTTGGAAGATGGTCAAAATGCTACTGGGGAGGAACAGAGGATGAGTTCAACTAGCCCCAGACGTGATGACGCAGCTAGCTCAAAGCCGAAAGGACGGCTAGCAGCCGACAGTGCTGGTGGTGACCGGCGAATCCGATGTTTTAAGGATCACCATGCCATTGGAACCTGGAATGTAAGATCTATGAACCAGGGCAAATTGGATGTGGTTATTAGTGAGATGTCAAGATTAAAGATAGACACTTTGGGCATCAGTGAACTGAAATGGATTGGAATGGGGCACTTCACATCAGATGACCACCAGATCTACTACTGTGGACAAGAGGACCACAGAAGAAATGGAGTAGCCTTCATAATTAAGAGCAAATTGGCTGAAGCAGTGCTTGAATACAATCCAAAAAATGATAGAATGATCTCAATTCAAATTCAGGGCAAGCCATCTAACATCACAGTGATCCAAATATACGCCCCAACCACAGATGCTGAGAAGCTGAAGTAGATCGGTTCTGTGAGGATCTGCAGCACCTACTGGACAACAGGCCTAAAAGAGATGTTATTTTCATCACAGGAGACTGGAATGCTAAGGTGGGCAGTCAGATGACACCTGGAATTACAGGTAAGCATGGCCTGGGAGAACAAAATGAAGCAGGACCTAGGCTAATAAAATTTTGCCAAGACAACTCACTCTGCATAACAAAAACTCTCTTCCAGCAACCTAAGAGATGGCTTTATACATGGACTTCACCAGATGGACAACACTGAAATCAGATTGACTACATCCTTTGCAGCCAAAGGTAGCGGACATCTATACAGTCAGTAAAAACAAGACCTGGAGCTGACTGTAGTTCAGATCACAAACTTCTTATTGCACAATATAGGATCAGACTATAGAGATTAGAGAAGACCCACAGATCAGCTAGCTATGAGCTCACTAACATTCCTAAGGAATATGCAGTGGAGGTGAAGAATAGATTTAAGGGACTGGACTTCGTAGATAGGGTCCCAGAAGAACTATGGACAGAAGTTCTCAACATTGTTCAGGAAGTAACAACAAAATACATCCCAAAGAAAAAGAAAACCAAGAAGGCAAAATGGCTGTCTGCTGAGACACTAGAGGTAGCCCAACAAAGAAGGTAAGCAAAAGGCGACAGTGATAGGAGGAGATATGCCCAATTAAATAATAATTCCAGAGGCTAGCCAGAAGAGATAAGGAATTATTTTTAAAGAAGCAATGTGCGGAAGTGGAAGAAGACAATAGAATAGGAAGGACAAGAGACCTCTTCCAGAAAATTAGAAACATCGGATGTAAATTCCAGGCAAAAATGGGTATGATCAAAAACAAAGATGGCAAGGACCTAACAGAAGAAGAAGAGATCCAGAAAAGGTGGTAAGAATATACAGAAGACCTGTATTGGAAGGATAACAATATCGGGGATAGCTTTGACTGTGTGGTCAGTGAGCTAGAGCCAGACATCCTGAAGAGTGAGGTTGAATGGGCCTTAAGAAGCATTGCTAACAACAAGGCAGCAGGAGACAACGGTATCCCAGCTGAACTGTTCAAAATCTTGCGAGAAGATGCTGTCAAGGTAATGCATGCTATATGCCAGTAAATTTGGAAAACACAAGAATGGCCATCAGATTGGAAAAAATCAACTTATATCCCCATACCAAAAAAGGGAAACACTAAAGAAGGTTCAAACTATCAAACAGTGGCACTCATTTCACATGCTAGTAAGGTAATGCTCAAGATCCTGCAAGGTAGACTTCAGCAATTCATGGAGTAAGAATTGCCAGATGTACAATCTGGGTTTAGAAAAGGTGGAGGAACTAGGGACCAAATTGCCAATATCCGCTGGATAATGGAAAAAGCCAGGGAGTTTCAGAAAAAACGTCTATTTCTGTTTTATTGACTATTCTAAAGCGTTTCACTGTGTGGACCATAACAAAGTGTGGCAAGTTCTTAGAGGTATGGGGATACCAAGTCATCTTGTCTGCCTCCTAAGGAATCTGTATAACCACAAAGTAGCAACAGTAAGAACAGACCACGGGACAACCGACTGGTTTAAGATTGGGAAAGGAGTACGGCAGGGTTGTATAGTCTCACCCTACCTATTCAACTTGTACGCAGAACACATCATGCGACAAGCTGGCCTTGAGGAATCCAAGGCTGGAGTTAAAATCGCTGGAAGAAACATTAACAATCTCAGATATGCAGATGATACCACTTTGATGGCTGAAAGCAAAGAGGAACTGAGGAGCCTTATGATGAAGGTGAAAGAAGAAAGTGCAAAAGCTGGCTTGCAGCTAAACCTCAAAAAAGCCAAGATTATGGCAACCAGTTTGACTGATAACTGGTAAATAGAGGGAGAAAACATAGAGGCAGTGAAAGGCTTTGTATTTCTAGGTGCAAAGGTTACTGCAGATGCTGACTGCAGTCAGGAAATCAGAAGACACTTAATCCTTGGAAGAAGAGCAATGACAAATCTCGATAAAATAGTCAAGAGCAGAGACATCACACTGACCACAAAGGTCCGCATAATTAAACAATGTTATTCTCTGTAGTAACATATGGCTGTGAGAGCTGGACCATAAGGAAGGCTGAGAGAAGGAAGATCGATGCTTTTGAACTGTGGTGTTGGTGGAAAATTCTGAGAGTGCCTTGGACTGCAAGAAGATCAAACCAGTCCATCCTCCAGGAAATAAAGCCAGACTGCTCACTTGAGAAAATGATATTCAAGGCAAAACTGAAATACTTTGGCCACACAATGAGAAGACAGGACACCCTGGAGAAGATGCTGATGCTAGGAAGAGTGGAGGGCAAAAGGAGCCGACCAAGGGCAAGGTGGATGGATGATATTCTAGAGGTGACGGACTCGTCCCTGGGGGAGCTGGGGGTGTTGACGACTGACAGGAAGCTCTGGCGTGGGCTGGTCCATGAAGTCACGAAGAGTCGGAAGCGACTGAATGAATAAACAACAAACAGATTCTTACTGGTAAGTGGAATGAACTGAATAACAGAAAGCTGTTTCTAAAACCAAGGATTAATGCTTGTTAAATGCTTAATTTTTTAAAAAAAGGTTACAGATAATGGATGAGCAATATATTGGGACTGGAATAATTAAAAAAAAAGTCTTTGGTTTGAATCGCCTTTGATAACTACATCTTGGCATAGTGAGTGTTCGTTCTTCATTTAGCAGGAACATAGCTGTGGTCTCATCTCCTGAAACATCCATTTAGATTAGAATCTACTATCAAAAAAACTACCTTCTCACCAGAACAGGGAGAGGGATCTAGTCAATTTCTTTAAGTAAACCTTATGGATGGCTTAGGCCATACATGATTTGATAAGGAAAGCATTTTTTCTCTTTTATATTAATTTTATCAGCACATTTTCCTATGAGATTTTCTCAATGCTCCAAATACTTAAGAAAAAATCTCATTGGCTAATATTTATGGAGGCACTGATATAGCACTTACTTCTCAGAAATAAATTAACAGTTTTTGGCTTTTGTCCCCCTCTAGCTGTCTTCCAGGCTCAGTACAACAAAAGCAACTGTGGTGTTCTTTGCTGATATTTTTGTTTATATAGAGGGATGCCCCTGGGTTCAAAAATACACAGACCAAAACAATCAAATATACAAACACCCCACACAATAATCTCTTTTCTTAACTGAAGGAATATTAGTGTTACAGCAAGATGGGAAAATGTTCACAAAGTCTGCATACGTGTCAAAACTTAGCAAAGAAGCCCAAACAAATATATATTTATACATACATACATACATACATACATAGATAGATACATATATATTTGCATTTTCAGATGCACCTTAAAGTTTAGCATAAACAGGACCCAAAAGCAAGCACAGAGTCAATGGCATCTAAAGCAGGGGATCAATGTGAAGCAGAAAGACAAGTCACATGGCACTTTCATGGTGTGTGTGTATGTGTGTGTGTGTGCATACCATGACATCACAACTTTCCCAAACTGAGGGGAACCATGTGGCACAATGCTGGAATTCTACATCCAATATTTTCATGAAAGTGGATTAAATATTAGTATTTTTACATTTTAATCACCTCAGCAGCATAAGCAATATATCCTTATAAATTAGTCATGAATGTACATAGATATATTTGCATTACCTGCCTGCAAAACAAAGATTAGCAGACCAGTCCATCAAAACTAACTGTTATAGGTAGTCCTCAGTTAACAATCACTCATTCAGGGACCATTCAAAGTTACCACAGCACTGAAGGAGTGGTACTTAATGACTTGTCCTGGAAGTTCTGGCCATCCCAGCACCCCACAGTCATGAGATTGTGATTCAGGCATGTGGAAATTGGTTTGCACCTACAACAGTTGCAGTGTCCTGTGGTCATGTGATCACCATTTGCGACCTTCCCTGCCACCTTCCCACAAGCAAAGTCAATAGGGAAGCTGACAGGGAAGGTCACAAGTTGCTTCAGGATGTGCAAATCCTTATTCTTCATTATGTTTGTGGAATCATGAAGTTTTGAAGGACAGTGGATACATGGCACCAAACAAGACTCATCAACAATGTTGACTTTTCTGTATGTGATCAACTATCATTTTTGTTTCTGGACATATTTTACAATAGATTTTTATATGAACCAGCAAATCATGCAATGGTTAATTTTATATTTTGTATATATTGTATATACAATATGTATATAAGTGGAATGAACTGAATAACAGAAAGCTGTTTCACAGCTTTAATGTAGACTCAAGTCCAATTATTAGTGGAACATTATCTATCAAAAAGGTAAATTCACTCTCCCACACTTCAAGATGGTCTGGAGAACCTCCTGACTATGCTCAGGAATGGAGAGCAGAGAGGAGCAAAAAGTTGAGGTAGAGCAAAGACAAGTTCACTTATATGATTTATATATAGAACACTTATTACTTGCTATATTCAGTTGTGGGGACACCAGCTAAAATAAAACAGCAAATAAAATTTGGAAGCAAACAACATACAGGTCTCTAATTAAAATCTTGAAATGCAAAATGTAACCACTGATATTAAAAGAAAAAGAAAACATCAAGTGCATTATAAGTGTCCCATTTCATTTCAGACGACTCTAGATTGAAAATAGACTTGGGTATACTAGTGGCTCACAAGCTTAGCATGTGCAGTGTAATGCAGCTGAAAAGAAAGCAATAGACATCTTGAAGAGCATCAAGAGGAACACAGAGTCCAGGTCATGGGAACTAATGACCCTGTTCTATTCTGCCTTGATTGGCCTCACTTGCAGTATTGTGTTCTACTATGCACATACCAGTTAAAAAAGACATTGATAAACTGGAGAAAGTCCAGAGAAAAGCTACCAAGATGGTGAAGGAGATGGAAACCAAGTGCTAGGTATGATTAAAAACCTAGGTATCTTTAGCTTGCAGAAGAAAAGTTGAGAGCAGATGTGATAGCTGTCTTCAAATATTTGAGGGCTACCACATTGTAAAGGGTTCAGACTTATTTTCACTTGCTCCAGAGGGTAAAACTAGAATAGGATGAACTTTGAATATGTAGATACAGATTAGATATGATCCTTTATTAGGAAGAATTCTTCACAGTGAGAGCTGTCAATCAGTGGAATAGATTATTGCATGGAACGGTTTCTTCCCCTTCAATAGAAGTTTTCAAACAGAGGCTGGATAGTCATCTACTGGGGATGGTGTAGTGAATCCTGAAGTGTACAGGGGTTGGAGTTGATGACCTCTTAAGTCCCCTGCAACTCTATAATTCTATCATATAAAACATTGTCTCAAAAATCAAATTCAGACAACCTTTGCTATGGTTTTCCAAAACTAGAAGAAAATTCATAATTTTCTTATGGATTAAATTTTTCATGCAATTTTTTGTACACTGCAGTTTTGTACAGACTGAAGAAAATAATATTTTACTGTTCAAGATGTTGAATTTCAATAATACCCACCCACCACCCACCAAGAAAAAGGAACATTGAGGAAGTTTTTCTCTTTCATTAATTACATATCATCATTGTCACCCTTATCTGCAGCTGCAACTATTGCTTAAGAAAATTATATTATATTATACTGATCTTGCATGTCTGAAGTTTTCTAAATTCTATATTTCTTGACACATATAGTAAGTATTCCCTGTTTTGCTTATTTCACAAGCTATGTCATATTGTTATTGTGAAACATAATGATGCCAAATATTTCTTGCATGGAAACAGGGGCTAGTGCTGAATTGTCCTATACTTGTTGGGCTGACTAATCACCTTCATCACTCCTCTTCAGGATCCTATATCTGAATCAAATTATTCAGATGAAATATTATTTATAGAATGTTACATAATTTCAAAATAAACTGTTCACACATATTCCTGTTGAATTCTTTGCCAATTTAACAAAACTATCTGTAATGGCTTGGTATAATAATTCATGATAGTTATATATGATATAATAGATTCAGATAGATTAGCTGAATCTGAGTCTTAGTAAAACCATGCTTTACTGTAATTAATTCTTTAAAATCACTAGTATCATTTAGGGAGTAAAATATTAGGGTACCTTCATGGACAAAGTGAGCAGTATCAGGGTCTTTTCTCTTTCTGGAAACAGAGCTAAGTACCTATAAGCTTTAATTATCTGGCATTGATTGAGGAAACTACAGCAGCACTTAATGGTAAATGTATTGTGTCTTTCTTCCAAAAAATAATATCTGCCATTGTTATTTATTCTTGTTACTAATAAATGTGTAAACATTCAAGAAACAGCACTTAGGTTACAAGCTGATTTCACACTCTCCAACTCCACTTTCTTTATAGCAACAAAACCTTTAAAAGTACTTCAAATATATATTCCATGCATCTTTTCCCAACATATTATCTCTTAATTTGTGAGTGCCAAAAAGAATTCTGAAGGTTTCCAACCTCTCAGCAACTTAAGAAGTGTTAGAACACATCTAGCATATTCAGTTTTTATTTATTATACTGCAAGATTAGGCAGTGAAAAACTCATGAAGAGTTATCTGTCACTGTGTATTGTGTTATCCCCTTTCATATTGTACTCAGAGCATTATGAATGCTTTGTTACTTTATCTGAATAGGTAGAAGTTTTGGTAAAATAAGAACAGGAATTAAAGTTTCAAGGTCAGCAGATTTTAAATATCCCTCACTACTTCACCCTTGGAATAATGTATTGATTTATATTGTTAACAGAACTGAAGTTCTACTTCTTCAAAGTGATTAAAGAAAATTCAATCTGAAATATTTGCATTATCACTGTTACCTGAGAACACACAAACACACACACACACACACACACACAAACATTCCCTTGTTTCTAGAGTAGTATGGTGTCCCCTTCTAATATTATCTGAACTGCCATTATAAGCCTTGTCTTGTCAAGGTTCATGCAAAAAATATAATAATATTCAACAATTTGAATAATCAGTTATTGCAGTCTTAATTTATATGATAATTGGTTAAGATGAGACATATGTACTCATCTTTAATATGCTGAGTGAATCGTTAAAGAAGGGAAGGACTTTGGCAACTATATTTTGAGGATGATATACTGGAGGTATGAAGGGTTCCACTTGCTTTAATGAGTCCTAGCTAGTCGATGTTCCTGAAAGCATAGCTAGGTCTCATAAAAGTGTGATTATGAATATGTCCTTACTTACTAGAGTGTATACCATAGATTAGTTGAAGCATAGTAGCAATGGATAAAGGAGAGAGGTTTATAAGTAAACTATATAAAAATATGTCAAGATTTCCAGTAGAAGATAAAAAGGAAGATACAAATATTGTACATGTTTTCCATAGTAATATATATTAGCTCCCATTTGTCTATCCTGTATAACTATGTTTTGTTATTAAGCTGAACTGGGAATCTTGTATCTTGCTTTTATAGCCATCATAGCACTAGGATGCATTGTGGTCATGAAGATCATAATATATTCTGATTTAATTATGCTTATTACAGAATTAAAAAAAAAAGAATTATACATGACTTTAAAGCCCTGATCCTGTTCTATAAATCTTGCTCAATTGTCTCAGTCCCCAGTCTCAGTCCTCAGTCCTCAGTCCCCAATGTTTCTAAATACTTGAAAGATGGCTGCTTTGCCATGTTCAATATTTTTATAGACTGAAATACAAACATTATAATGATAGATTAAATTATCAGCATATAGCTTTTACTGTATTGTTGGTAATGGTCCGTGCTCTTGTAATCTTTGCCTTTAGTATGAATGTTGGATAAAGCTTGTTAAGAATTAAAGTGCAAAAGTTTATTTAATTAGAATAACACAGTAAAAATGATTCAGCAAATATAGAATTAAATTCTATATTTAATTCTTGCTTGCAACATAGAAACAGGCAAGACAGTCATACATTTTATGTAAAAATATCTTTAATCAGATCTGAATGACATAATAACATTAAAGGTTGCCAAATGCCAAGTAAAGATTAACCCCCAACAGCTGAGGGATAGATAAACATGAGTATGGAATTCATCAAGATTGCTAAAATGATGTAATTGTAACCTGTGCTTATGTTTCTATACATCTCATCTGGACAAAATAAAATACAAATAGTAAACCAATCTAAATGGTCCTTTGGTATGCAACATACTAGGCTCTTATAGGATTTTCTGAAGGCAACTAAGCACTAAGTAACATCATTTAGCAAGTTAAAACTTGTAGTTTGAAATCAGACCCATCCAACTAAAATGTAAGTAAAATCATACAAGGAATACTGAACTTATCCTCCATGCCTTTCAGCCATGCTTATTTGTTAATTGAATTTATGTCATCTGTGATAAGAGTCAATTATTATACCACTGTCTAACAACAGTATTCCTGAAGAAGTATGATAATATTTCCAATACAACTGTTTTGTGTAACCTTTACATACACACACAAACACACACACACACACACACACACACAGAGAGAGAGAGAGAGTTTGTGTGTACGAAAATGTTATAATTCAATGTAAGCAAGTACATGCCACATCCTATTAACATGCTGTATATGATACTTTGTCTATCTATAAGATTGCTAAAATAATAGATGCCTGAGACAACTATTAGAGATGAATTAGACATAGATAGATGTGAAAGTAGGTTAAAGTTACATGTCTTAGTCAAGAAATAATAACAGTACAAGATTTTTTATCTACCTAGTTCAGATGACCCAACACCACTAATGAAGAAAACAGCATTCAACTCAGTTTCATTCTTGAAATGATCGCCCTCACTGTATTAAAATCCAGTTTCACTTAGAAATAATGTAAGTAAGTATAAATTGTGACTAAAATTAATTAATTATGTTTAGGTTTATTTATTTATAAAACAAATTTATAGGGCTGCCCATCTGACAGTGCAACTCTGGGCAGTGAAAAAAGATAAAAACAAAATACATAATCCAGATCTTTTTTAAAAATGTAATACATATCACATAAAGTCTCACAGAGAAGATCCCATGCAGTGCCTCAAATCTTCACAGCCTTTTGAAAGACCAAAAGGTTTGGGACCATCTGTATCTCTATGGGAAAGCTGTGCCATAAGACAAGTGCTATGACATCATGTTTTCTGGGACCCACCTGGTTCAGTGATGGGACCTGGAACATACCCAGATCTGGTGGGAGGAAATTAGGTTAAAATTATATAACCCTAACCCCATCATCGTTGTCCTCCTGCCCCCTCCTCCTCCTCCTCCTCCTCCTCCTCTTGCTTTTTAACATTAGTTTATGTGAACATTATAACTGGTGGAAACCTAAAAAATGAATACTTTTTTATCTTCCACACAAAAACGAATATTCTTTGATTGCATATACAAAATATAAATTATCAGTGTTTTAATTTTATAATCTACAATGTAAGATTCATGAATACATGTTCCAAATTAACTCTTCCTCTGTTCAATAAGATGGAACTTGCTTCTGCTATATAACTATTTTTTTTTCATTATTTCTCTTTCTATAACTTAGTTCTTTGACAAGCTTTGTATTATGCTTGTTTCTTAAACCCCTTCTCTGTACAGGGTTTAATACAGTATAGTATGTTATTATAACTATTTATACATTATTCTTGTGTAGGACATTCACATTAAGGGGTAGATCACAGCTTCAGTTCTGATTTTATGTTCCCATGCTATTGTTACTTTCTGGCTTCCTGAACTGAGCATGACTCTAGATATTGTTTATATATTTTGTCCTTGCTATTTTGTGAGATATATTTCATGATTTTGTTATTTGAATCATAACAGTTAGGTTTTGTTATTATAATATTCTCATATATGTTGATGATAAACCACCCAGAGTCCTCCTTGTGGGGGGAGATGGGTGGTGATAAATAAATAAATCTTGCAAGTCACAAGCTCATGCCACAGAGGTCCATTATAGTGATTTATAGTAGAATCCACAGTAAAACAAGGAGAGCTGCCTAAACTAATCAAATTTGAATGGACAGTATCATTTAAGTTGCAATTGTAAGAATACTTATCTGAGATTAGACTTCATTACTGGCAGGCAATGAAAACAGCTCCACAGATAACATACCTAAAAATATAACCATTTACTATATGTATGTATCAAATGTACATACTGTATAAGTAATTTATATATAATTTTCAATTTGTTCAATCATGCCCTTATCTGTGTACTGATAAGAAAAACTATACATCTCTACTGACAATCAATCCCTACTGAGTTCAAATTTAATTTTTCAATATAAATAAAAAGAAAAGCTGCACAAATGCAAATATTCTTACATAATTCTGATTAATGTACATTCTAAGCAGCATCAACACAGCCTTGCTTATCATGGTGGTTAGTCAAAACTGGGAAATGCAAAAAGGATTTACACTCCTTGTAATACAGAAATTTCAGTTGGTTAAAAAGTGCCCATTCAAGTTTTTGTTACAGCTACTTAGACAAATTGTATTAAGCAAATTCTGTATCATGTGAATTGGTTGCAGTATTTTTTTCAGATTTCAGTTAAATTTTTTGCTCTTAATTTTAAAGCCTTAAATGATTTAAAGTGTTTTAAAGACCACCTATAAGAGAGCCAGTTTGGTGTAGTGGTTAAGGCATCAGGCTAGAAATCAGGAGACTGTAAGTTCTAGTCCCTCTTAGGCACAAAGCCAGCTGGGTGACCTTAGTCAGTCACTTTCTCTCAGCCCTAGGAAGGAGGCAACAGCAAACTACTTCCAAAAAACCTTGCCAAGAAAACTGTAGGGACTTGTCCAGGGACTCACCAGGAGTTGACACTGACTCAAAGGCATGAAATAAATAAATAAATAAAAATAAGTAAATCAAATAATTAATTAATAATTAATTAATAATAGTAATAATTAAATAAGGCACCTAATAAATAAATAAATAAAATAATAAATTCTAAATTTACCATTTCACACCTCAAATATATAGATTTGTATATTTTAATATACCACTTAAGTATATATATGTGACCAAACTTGAACTGACCAAAAATATGGGCAGGATAAAAATCAAATAAATAAATAAATACCAAAGCAAAGCATGTTTTGTAAATAAGCTCATGAATAAGCAAAGACTCATGATTTATATTTTACATCATTATTTTTACAAATTATTTTACTATTTATATTATTATGAAATAATTATTTGAGGAAGATGATTATTGCTATATCATATTCTAGAGTAGCATGTCTAGTTTCATACCAGCTCCACTCAGTTATTTTTTCAATAATATATGTACACCTAAAACTGATGATTTCAAAAACTATCAAAATTCATTTATAAAGTTGTCATTTTCCTATTTCGAGTAGCTCTTTCTTTCATCATTTAACTGTTGCATTTTTCGCGATTTGTACACAATACTGTAACTGGTTTTCACTTCATATATATTTTCAAAGATGGCATTCATGACAGTTTGGTGTGTATTTGACTGCCAGTGATGTTAAGGTTTCAGAAAGAAAAACATGTTTTGTTTTAAGTTTATACAAGGCATCCATCAAGTAATATTTGTTTTCATCAGTGTCACTAGATGGTCAGTGAAATTGGAAAATATATTAATAAAAATATAGTTGAACACATCTGTGTTTCATAAAAAATGCAAACAAGTTACAATATTATTACTATTATTATTATTACTATTATTATTATTAAGTTCATTATTCATACATGGAGAAGAAAAGTTTAAAAAGGCACTAATATCATGCAAGTACTTCTGTCACATCATTTGTGCTCTACTTACAAATGAAATGTATATAGAATATAAATTTCGGAATTTAGAGACATTTATGTTCAAGGATTTTTTTAAAGAATGTGTTTAATGCATGGTCTGTGATATATGGACTTGAATGTGTGTCTTGCTCATGCATATTCATTATTTTTATTGTATTTAAAATAGAAAAAAATACTGGGATGGAATGATAAAAAACCCTAATTCTGCAAAAATAAAAACACTATTTATTTGGAAACAGCAATAAAAGACATTATATAGAAAATTCTTCTTCCCTTCCTCTTCTTCCTACCATATCGTGTTCACAGAAGAAAAATCCTTAAGAGAATGGGAGTTATAGTTCATGCCACAACACTGCAAGATTGCACTGAATTAATGAGTATTAATACATTAGTGAATTGGCATGATTACCTGCTGTGGAATGAATACAGCATATTCCTAACAAACATTCTTCTGTTCTTAATAGCATCAACCAAAGTTAATGGACGTTAATCATTGTTTCTAATTGGTTCAACCCATGTAATCTTTTAAACCAGCCTGGATCACTATTTCTTCCTGCCAAAATAAAATAAATGTATATAGTTCTCTACAAGAAAGCTGTTAGAAATCTGAAAAATTAATTTGTTCAGATCCATTTGTTTGTTGCTGTGATTGGTGGTATACCTTGGCAGATAAATTTGAAAGGAAGTATAATGTATTTTCTACATGAAGTTTCAAGAAGGCCTTGGGCCTCATATTTACTCCTGTTCTTCGTCAGCTTCCTGGTTTCCTAGAAGAATCAGAAAGAATAGACAGTGAATATCATTTATAAAACCATACTGACAGGCATATTCATATCAAATTACAATAGTCATGTCTTAACTTAGGGAATTGACTGTAACACAGTCATCTTAATAAGCATAAGACAATATTTTCAATGATTTCCTGCAGAATTTTGATGACTTTGTAGCTGGAAGTAGGAAAAAAGCAATATAAAAGAAATTACCACTTAGACTCTCCTAGCTTCTCAAGTATTCCTGTTTCTTCCTTCAGCTCAATGGATTCAGCAGTCTCTCCCCCAACTGCCACCCTCACCAATGTATGATGTGTTTGCATGAGTGTGTCTGTGAGTGTGAGAGAGAAAGAGAAAGACTGCATTTTTCTGAACTTCTTCCACTTACCTCACTAAATCGTCCAGGACTTGGAGATCTGCTATTCTCAGGATAAGACAAGACAGGATAAGACAAATAAAAAGGAGGGAGAAAAAAAAAACTAATTAAAAAAACAACTATTCCCAATAGGATCTGTCCATTGAACAAGATCTGGTAGAGTGGCTCTCTGTTGAGCCTTTCATTCTCAGAATGCTATCACCAGACACTGCAGCAGTCTTCTCAACTGCTGTTCCCCTTCTGTGGAACAGGGTTCCTGCAGATATCTGGATGACACCTCCCATCCTGGTTTTCAGGAAGTTCATTAAAAAATAGTAATCCCATCATGCATTAGGAGCTGGAATGCTCTGATCTTATACCACCTGTAATGGAAGATCTTTTGATTTTGGTTAGATTGAAAACATTCAAAGTGTTAAATTGTTGTTCATATTGTTTTGGTAATACTTTTCTGTACAACAATAATTTTGATTTGCTTTCTTTTAATAAAATTATATTTAACTCAATTTATAGAAGTTGGGATGCCATTCAGAATCATTTGCAATTGGAACAGCTTATAGGCCTAGTAAATCAATCAAGTAACTTTGCACAATAACCAGGCTGCTACTTTATATTTCATTTACAGTTTGATTAAGCTGCTGCTTTGGAAACAGAGTTCAATCTAGGTGCCAGCATCTGGGCAACTAGAGTTTCCATGTTTTTAATAGATGAATTAGATTTCTTGGAATAAATCTGAAAATCCGTTTAGTAGATTTAGTTCAACAAGTACAATCTAACACTTAATTAAAATGGCCTTGTAAGTTTTGGGTTTCTAAAATCTTCTTTATAGTATACATACAGTATAACTATAATAGCTATGTCTATATTTCATACAGGATTTGGGCTACAAATTATATACTGTAAGTGGCCTTCTTTTTACACAATGGGATTTTCCCTTGTCCTTATAACCTTTTCAGACCTTGAACTCTTCCAGCTTTGCTCCTTGGGGTCCTGCAATTTTTTGACCAGGTGTGTGGAATAAGCAGAAAAGTTCAAGGGGAAGTAACATCTATTCCACTCCTTTATGTCATTATGTAACTGGATGGTCTGAAACAATCCATCCCATATGTGTTGCTATTTAAAAAAAAGAAAGGAAGTAGAATTTGATGACTGATGACAATCATGGCTGACAATACATGTTAACGAGGAATATGATGTATTATATTGTTCTGAGAAAAGTTGATAAAACACTTTTAATATGGTCATAAGTAGGGATTTAAAAATATCAAGGTTTTGTGGATCCCAACTGGATTAATGTGTGGACCTGAAGTTTTGTATTAACTAACTTTTAAATTACCAAACGTTCTGAAGTACTTGTCTCAAAAAAAAAAGAAAAAAAGTAGGCATTCTAAAATGTGTGCTTGAAGAGAAAATATGAAATAATATTTATTTCATAGAAAATATATTTATAAATGTCTGTTTTAAGAAATATTTAAATGAGTATTTAAATGTAATTTTAAATTGCACAGGATCAACGTGATTTATGAGTTCATGCATTTGACAAAGTAATGAACTGAAACTAGAATGGTGGCTATTAATGAATATTTAGATAATTGAAGTTGTTCGCTAAACAATGAAAAAGAATAAATGGAGAATGGAAAACAAGACCAGATAAAATCACTTTGGTAAAATGGAAATATAATTACATATGCTTGGCATAATTTTTGTTTGGGAGTAAGGATTGAAGTAAAAGTAACACTTTGCACAAAAATAGAATGTGACTACATTTCTCCTTTCCTCCTTTCCTATTTTGTGCACAGCTAATTTCCCACAATCCCATTTAGGTTCCCAAAGTGTTCCAGGGAGGACTCGTATGCCATTTGTCATTAGTAATTGTAAGTGTGTGTGTGTGTGTAATAATATTATCAACAACATAAGAAATGCAAAACCTAAGTACATGGCCATGTATGCATTAAATTTTTTCTAGCTTCCCATGGTGACAGGAGCAAATTCATACAATAACAGTAACAACATCCACTGTGTTGTGAATGGTGAGTATTGATTAGTCAAACCAATTTTAATTTATTCTGATTCATATCCTATCATGTAATTGATATTTCTGAAGCTTGAGAAATATGCCCAGGTTCATAACCTTGAAGTCATTTTTTTCTATAATCTGTTCATGAGATATAGGCAGTCCAAGTAAGATAAAATGGTAAGTATTGAATTCAAATAGAAAATCCTTTCATTTGTCAGCTATTCATTTAGCTGGAAAGCTATTCTCTTTTCCTCCTGAAAACCACTCCACTTCTACTGTCAGAATGGACTAAGCTATTTATGTCTAATCCATTTTCAAAACAAAATGGCAAAAATACATACGTTTTGCTGTCCTTTGCTTGTTCAGCATTATAATTAGATTTCATTATGCAATGCATCTGTTCTTTGTAGCTCAATCCATGTTACTGAAAACTGCCCTTTTGTATTTAGAAGCCAGGTTTGGAATAAGAAAGGGGGATTACTTATGGTCTTGGCAGGTTGCTTAGTTTATTTTTTATGGCTTATTTCACTTTTTAAAGCACCTCTTCTAAGCACTGGCCTCCAAGCTATGTGTGACAGCTAAGATACCCAGTACAGCCTTGTGATCCCAATCTCTCTGTTTTGCCCAGCATTTTGTCCTTCCCTGTTTACTGTACTGAGTTGGAATGCTCTTATGATGTGCACCAAAGCCATCTTCAATATTAGCATAATTAAGAAATGTTGATTTAGAAACAGTAAGATATCTGCCTTGCATTTACAAGGATACTGTAAAACTTGGTTTTAAATTTAAAACACAAAATTAGTAAGCCTATGGGTGAATAAAAACATAGCAGATTAGCCTTAAATATAAATGTGAAAATAGACATATTTTGTTTTAAATGAGATTAACAAACCAAAGCACTCTGTTTTCATGCACCTCATGCTCATGTCATTAAGCCCATTAAGCCACTATTATTCACATTTGAATTGTGAATTACTCTTCAAATCATTGCTGAATCTCTTTTAAACTCACCAGCCCAAACATTGCTTTTATGCTTGTTTTTCTAGTTAGGTGAATCCTTTATCCCTCTTTAAATAATTTATAAGTGTATTACCTTAATTAATGACATTCAGAGTTAAAAATAATTTTTAATAAGGACCAGTAAAATGAATTTGACATTTACAGAAGTATATGTGAACATTTAAAGTGCTGCATTTCCTGTATGATATTGATTGATTGATTGATTGATTGAATTTCTCCACCACCCATCTCGTGCAGTGATGACTCTTGCTATTAATGAAGTTATAGTTTTATAAATATGATGGCCTGAAAGCACAACACTGTTGCAATAACTGTAGAGAATAACTCCAAATGCAGTCATAGTGTTTTGTTTAAATTCCAGTAATATTATGTAAGTTTATACATTTCTGGTCATTTAGAAAGACCATAAGAGGTCATTTAGAAAGTGTTATTTTGCTGTTGTTCTGAGGAATTATTTGACACATAACTATCCTTCTTCTGCTTCAATAATGGATCTAACTGGTAGCCATTTTCTTGAATTGCTTGTACCCTATAGCAATTATTTAAAATTACTTTGATTGGCATCTTCTATATGAACTATCATCTGGTTACTTTCTATCTGATCAGTCTCTTTGAATCTGCTCTTTAGATCTTCCTACGCATTAATGCCAGACTGACTGGTCTACTGTTTGCTGGATTATGTTTATCATTTACATGTATAGGCTAAGTGAATCCCTAGTGACACTCAGCAGTATATTGGGATAAGATACATAAGAAACAATATGAAATAAAGTCAACAAATAAGAGTTCCTCAAACTAATGGAAAACAAAGATACAAAGAATAAAGTTAAATTAACCAAGCAACATTATAAGCAGACTGAGATAGGGTCAAGGGCCAAATGTACTCCATCAGAGGTAATCAGAGTGGGAGCCAGTGGATATCCAGTGGGAGGCTGTCCCAAAGAAACATTGCAGCTACTGAAAAGCAGCACTGCTCAGCTACTCCTTCACTTACCTAAAGTGGGGTACCACTAGTGGTTTCTGCCAGGTACTTCAAACTGGGTGGGTTGATTCCAATGGGAGAATGAGGTTCTGTAGATAACCAGATGCTAAAGGCTTTATGCATTAGTACCAGCACTTTAAATTGCACATGAAGCCTTCTGGAAACCAATGCAGGAGCCACGGCACTGGTGTAATGTGCTTCTTGCAGCAAATGCCAATCAGCACATGGACCACTACAGTATCTTCAATTTGTAATGAAAACATTTTTAACAAAACACTTTCCCACTGGAATTGCTATGTGCACAACCTACTTGAGGTCTGTACAGTCACTCAACAAGTGACAAGTATTATTTATTCGTCTGTTTATTCAGTCAATTTATATGGCCATCTACCTCATAAAGTCAGTGATAACTGATCCTTACTTGTGGCTTCCTCCATCTCTCAAGAAAAAAAGTTGTCAGCAAACTACACTACGGTTCTCCTTTCTTTTAAGGGGTGCTAGGCTTGTTCTTTTGCCACAAACTCTGATACCTCACATCAACATACAGTATTTCATTGGGTACCTGAATCCTACTAAACAGTATTTATATGAACATGAGATCCCTATTTAGTATAGATTTAGATAATACATGTGTACATGGATCTACATCCAAAAATCTATTACTTATCCATTAGATTATTGCTTCTTTCTTTGCCCTTCTCCATCTGAACCCATGTTCCCACATGTCTTAAAATGAAGATGGATGACTTGGGATCTATAAAGTTCTTTACAGTTTACAGTTTATTTGTGGATTTATTCATAGACTATGTGCTGACATGCCACACAAGTCTCAGGATAGGCCTCCTGGCAATGGAAGGTATGCGTTCTTGGTTTGGTGGAAGTTTCTGCTTGTCCTTCCTACCATTCAAAAGGCAGTCTATAAGATTTGTAAAATATATGGACCGTTTCTTCAAAGGGAGATGAGAATTACTACAAAATCTTTGGATCCCAAAGCAAGAGTGTCATTTCTAAGGAAAGCTCTTATTTTATTAATCTTCTAACTCAATAATTGTCATGCAGCTAAATTTTCAGAAAATATACTGGTTAGTGATTATTGGTAAGCTACACACTATTGCTGTTCTGTCTAAGTAGCCACCACAGGCCCAGCCATGCATTGTTAACAGCAAGAGAGAAAATGAGATAATTATACCTAATTTCTTCTCCCCATGCCACTACCAACATCTGCTGCTTGAAATACTATACAAAAAACCACCAATAATAACTGCCATAGGAGTTATTAAAATAAATAAAATAAAATAAAATATATTATTGCAAAATAAAAGTTATTATCACTGAAAAGTAAAGAGCAGAAGATGAACTATTAGAATTTGATCTTTAATATTAATGATAATATATATATATATATATATATATATATATATATATATATATATATATATATATATATTGCCATTCATAATTTTTGGATTCTCTGTATAAGTGTATATTCTCAGAATGAAATGATTCTAAATTTATTTAATTGCCTTTTGGTGTGTTAGCAAGCCTTCTAAAGCAGTTGGCAGAACAGCGTTCAAAGGAAAATTTAGGAGGAAACAGTTTGTGTATTCCTTCAGAGAACTTACTGTGAGAGGGCTGATAATGGGCTGATTAATACTAATGGGGTTTTCCCACTTTGTGTAAGGTGAATTGTACAGGTATAGGCATAGCTGAATTGTCAGAGGCATATGGATTTGCATGTTTTGTTCTTATTTGTTGGAGGTGAAATATTCTGAAGAAGAGTAAGTGAAGGGCCCTGCCCCTTGATCAAGAAATAGTATCTGGACCATCTGATTACAAATTGGAATGCAAGAGATGCATGCTCTTCTTTAGATTTGAAAATATGATTGGTGTGTGCTATTTTTGTGTTGCAATGAGTACTTTTCCACGTGGTTTCAAAGTATTGCAGAGCTTAAGGTGTTAGGCTAAGAGTGGAGAGACTCACTTTCAATTTCATCCTCAGCCATGGCAACTCACTGGATGACTTTCGGTTTGTCACTCTCTCTTAGCTCAACTTAACTTAGGGGGTTGTTGTAGGGATAACATGAAGGAAATCTCCATATAAACCTGCCTTGTGCTAGAGTAGGCTGAATGTGATTTTCATAAAGGGATATTATTCAGCTTAAAACACTGCAACTTAGTCTCATCAAGACCCAGACCCTTATAGACAAAGATTATACAATTAATCATATCAATTAATTGTTGATTGTGCTAAACTTACAAAATGAATATTTTCATACATACAACAGTGTTAAATGAAATAACATAACTTCAAACCTATCAGTATCATTCAAATAAAATAAAAGGCAGAAAAGAGGCCAGGGGGGCCTTTGCTCAGATCCGTCTTGTGCGCCAATTGCTCCTCTGCCTGGACTGGGAGGCCTTGCTCATGGTCACTCATGCCTTAGTCAGTTCCTTATTTGGATTACTGTAATGTGCTTTACATGGGGCTGCCTTTGAAGACCACTTGGAAGTTACAACTGGTCCAGAATGTATTTTTTATTTATATTTCAAATTAAGTCACTGTTGATCTCACTCAAAGAGTAAAGAGTGAAGTGGCATGCACAGTATTGGGTGTTCATAGGTTCGCCCACGTTATACCTCTATTGCACGAGGTGCACAACCAGTTTCCTTCTGGATGCAATGCAAGGTGCTGGTTATTGCCTTTAAAACCCTACATAGCAATAGACCTGGTTATTTGCAGGATCACCTTTCCTTAAGAATATATGCCCTTCCCACTAGATCAGACAGGGTAGGCACACTCCATATCTCTTCTCTGAAATCCTGACACCTAGTGGGACTTCAGAAGTGGGCCTTTTTGCATGGCTGCCAATACCTTATGTTCAGCAGCTCCCACAATTTTAGCCTTTTGGAAGGCCAACAAGACCTGGCTTTTTACGGAGGTGTCAGGATAGGACAGGACAGGACAGGACAGGACTGGACAGGACAGGACAGGACAGGACAGGATAGGATAGGATAGGATAGGATAGGATAGGATAGGATAGGATAGGATAGGATAGGATAGGATAGGATAGGAAGAATGGAATGAGCATAATTGGAGCTTGCTGTGGGACATCCTAATGGGATGATTAAGGCACAGGGTTTTTGTTTTGTTTGATCATTTTACTGTTTTATTGTTGTTGTTGTTGTTGTTGTGGTTGTTTTGGTTGTTTTATGGTACTGGTTTACTGTTGTTGTGAACTACCCAGAGTTGTTTAAGATGGGTGGCCGTATAGAATAAATCTTTGAAATAAATGAATAAATAAATAAATAAAAGTAATCACATGTCATTTGGGATGACGTTTTAGGAAAAGGCAATATATATCATGTATATGTCTGCACATCAGACACAGGGAAGAGAATACAAGCTTAAAAGCAATGCTATTATTTCAAAATACAAACCACAAAACTACATAAAAATTGATCAGCCTTAGATGCGGTTAGTCTTTTTCTTTTTTTAATGACTTAAAATGCCCAAGTAGGCAGTATGAAATTGATCTACAATGCAAGAAGTTATCATAGGGCACCTTTTTATAAATTCTGAATCAGAGCAAAATAAATGCTGTTGTAAGATATTAAGATGTTTGAAGAAAGAGATGATGATGATGATGATGATGATGATGATGATGATGATGATTAAAATTTTGTTACAGCCCATCTACCCCAAAAAGGACATGAGATATCATATACATGACTGTTTTCTGATATAGATTAACAGAATTACCAGTCTAGCTCTACTGCGTTATGAGAAGTTCCTTTGAAAAATAGTTTTTGTTTTTATGATCTTATGCAAAATTCACCCTCCTTATTTCTGCAACAATTGGTCCATGTATATGTATTTTTAAATAAGTTAGTGTGAAAAAAAAGTGTAGAATATAAATAATATCAGTTTCCCATTTTAGCATCTCAAAAGAAACAAAGAAATCCCCTAGTATATGCATTTGGCATCCTGTTAGTTTTCTAACATGCAGACTTTATATTCATTTTTAAAATTAAGGATTGCGAAATTTGAGATGTGTGAAAATTTGAGAAATATAAATATGATTAATTTCTTTCCCCAACAGGTGAATTTAATTACAGTGTTTCACTGATTTCCCATTATATTTAAAATCATTGTGACAGGGCCATCTCATTTCGGACAGGCAGGTTAATGGCAGATTATCATATTTTGAACTCCACCTGGTTTTCCTTGGAGGCTGCTACTGGAAGGGTTTTATTTTATTTTATTTTTAATTTCTAATTTTATTTCCTGTGATGTACTAACCAAACAATATTTATTTAATTATATGTTTGTTTATATCTCCCTGAATCTACAGTCATTTATATCCTCCTGAATCTACAGACTCTAGGGGAGCTATAAACTGCTGTAAACTGTCTTTACAGTAAACTATAAACTGACAGGGTGTCCTGTCTTCTCATTAGGTGGCCAAAGTATTTCAGTTTTGCCTTTAATATAATTCCCTCAAGTGACCAGTCTGGCTTTATTTCCTGGACTGGTCGATCTCTTGCAGTCCAAGGCACTCTCACAATTTTCCTGCAACACCACAGTTCAAAAGCATCGATCTTCCTTCTCTCAGCCTTCCTTATGGTCCAGCTCTCGCAGCCATATGTTACTACAGGAAATACCATTGGTTTAACTACGCTGACCATTGTTGTCAGTGCGATGTCTCAAAGATTTGTCATTGTTCTTCTCCCAACGATTAAGCGTCTTCTGATTTCCTGACTGCAGTCAGCATCTGCAGTAACCTTTGCACCTAGAAATACAAAGCCTTTCACTGCCTCTATGTTTTCTCCCTCTATTTGCCAGTTATCAGTCAAGCTGGTTGCCATAATCTTGGCTTTTTTGAGGTTAAGCTGCAAGCTAGCTTTTGCACTTTCTTCTTTCACCTTCATCATAAGGCTCCTCAGTTCCTCTTCACTTTCAGCCATCAAAGTGGTATCATCTGCATATCTGAGATTGTTAATGTTTCTTCCAGCGATTTTAACTCCAGCCTTAGATTCCTCAAGCCCAGCATGTCGCATGATGTGTTCTGCGTAAAAGTTGAATAGGTAGGGTGAGAGAATACAGCCTTGCCGTACTCCTTTCCCAATCTTAAACCAGTCCGTTGTTCCGTGGTCTGTTCTTACCATTGCTACTTGGTCATTATACAGATTCCTCAGGAGGCAGACAAGATGACTTGGTATCCCCATACCACTAAGAACTTGCCACAATTTGTTATGGTCCACACAGTCAAAGGCTTTAGAATAGTCAATAAAAGAGAAATAGATGTATTTCTGAAACTCCCTGGCTTTTTCCATTATCCAGCAGGTATTGGCAATTTGATCCCTAGTTGCTCCGCCTTTTCTAAACCCAGCATGTACAGCTGGCAATTCTCGCTCCATGAGCTGCTGAAGTCTACCTTGCAGGATCTTGAGCATTACCTTACTGGTTTCCCTTTTTTGGTAAGGGGATATGAGTTGATTTTTTCCAATCTGATGGCCATTCTTGTGTTTTCCAAATGTGCTGGCATATAGCACGCATTACCTTGACAGCATCATCTCGCAAGATTTTGAACAGTTCAGCTGGGATGCCATCATCTCCTGCTGCCTTGCTGTTAGCAATGATTCTTAAGGCCCATTCAACCTCACTCTTCAGGATGTCTGGCTCTAGCTCACTGACCACACCCTCAAAGTTATCCCTGATATTGTTATCTTTCCTATACAGGTCTTCTGTATATTCTTGCCACATTTTCTTGATCTCTTCTTCTTCTGTTAGGTCCTTGCCATCTTTGTTTTTGATCATGCCCATTTTGGCCTGGAATTTACCTCCAATGTTTCTAATTTCCTGGAAGAGGTCTCTCGTCCTTCCTATTCTATAGTCTTCTTCTACTTCTGTGCATTGCTTGTTTAAAAATAATTCCTTATCTCTTCTGGCTAACCTCTGGAATTTTGCATTTAATTGGGCATATCTCCCCCTATCGCTGTTGCCTTTTGCTTTCCTTCTTTCTTGGGCTACTTCTAGTGTCTCAGCAGACAGCCATTTTGCCTTCTTGGTTTTCTCTTTCTTAGGGATGTAGTTTGTTGCCGCCTCCTGAACAATGTTGCAAACTTCTGTCCAGAGTTCTTCCGGGACCCTATCTACTAAGTCCAGTCCCTTAAATCTATTTTTCACCTCCACTGCGTATTCCTTAGGAATATTAGTGAGCTCATATCTAGCTGATCTTCGGGTCTTCCCTAATCTCTTTAATCTGATCCTAAATTCTGCAATAAGAAGTTTGTGATCTGAACTACAGTCAGCTCCAGGTCTTGTTTTTACCGACTGTATAGATGTCCACCACCTTTGGCTGCAAAGGATATAGTCAATCTTATTTCGCTGTTGTCCATCTGGTGAAGTCCATGTATAAAGCCGTTTCTTAGGTAGTTGGAAGAGAGTGTTTGTTATGCAGAGTGAGTTGTCTTTGCAAAATTCTATTAGCCTATGTCGTGTTTTGTTTTGTTCATCCAGGCAATGCTTACCTGTAATTCCAGGTGTCATTTGACTGCCCACCTTAGCATTCCAGTGTCCTGTGATGAAAATAACATCTCTTTTAGGTGTGTTGTCCGGCAGGTGCTAAAGATCCTCATAGAACTGATCTACTTCAGCTTCTTCAGTATCTGTGGTTGGGGCGTGTATGTGGATCACTGTGATGTTAGATGGCTTGCCTTGAATTCAAAGTGAGATCATTCTATCGTTTTTTGGATTGTATCCAAGCACTGCTTCAGCCACTTTACTATTAATTATGAAGGCTACTCCATTTCTTCTGTGGTCCTCTTGTCCACAGTAGTAGATCTGGTGGTCTTTTGATGTGAAGTAGCCCATTCCAGTCCATTTCAGTTCACTGATGCCCAAAATGTCTATCTTGACATCTCACCAATAACCACATCCAATTTGCCCTGGCTCATAGATCTTACATTCCAGGTTCCAATGGTGTGTTGATCCTTAGAACATCAGATTCGCCATTCACCACCAACACCGTTGGCCGCTAGCTGTCCTTTTGGCTAGCTAGCTGCATCATCACATCTGGGGCTACTTGAACTCATCCTCTGTTCCTCCCTAGTAGCATTTTGACCAACTTCCGACCTGGGAGTCTCATCTTCCGATGGTATAACAACATATCTCTGGTTGTACTGATCCATTTAGTTTTCACGGCAAGCATACTTGGGTAGGTTGCCATTACCTTCCCCAGGGATCGCATTTAGTCTGACCTCTCTGTCATGACCTTCCTGTTTTGGGTGGCCCTTCACGATTTTTCTCATGGCATCATTGAGGTGCTCAAGCCCCAGCACCACGACAAGGTAATGATCCTTTGCTGAAGAAACATAAAGTTTCTTCAGCAAAATTTAAAAGAAATGAAACAGAATGTACAGTAATAAAACAAGTTGAAAACCACTTGTCCTAACAACCAGGAAACACACTGAGACAAGGAACTGGTCTCTAATATTTATTGCTAGTACTTAACAGGAATCCTAACAAACTGAAGAAGCGTGGGGAAAACACAGACATATAACCCCCAAGGGTTAAGGCGGTCCCGATCTGTGTCTCTTTGAATGGCTGAACAATTCATCAGTGCTACGCATGCGCTTGACAGTCTGGATGGGAGCCCCCTGCTCGCCATCCTTACTCATGACATCACCCTCCCCTCCAGATTCACATTCCATTTCAGCCCCCTCCCCTCCAGAGTCTTGATAAGATGTGCCGTCTGCTTCTAAAGTCCCATGGGAACTGGGCAAGGATGGCAAGTCTTCAAAGGAAAACTCCTCCAAGGATGAAGCAGTGCTGCCCTCCCAGTCCGATAATGCCTCCGGCCCAGGTGGCTGCTGCTGGAAAACATCTAGAGAGTTAGCACGGTCAGCCCCCCTCCCCCCTGGGAAATGCAAGCCCGAGGTGGAGGGTTGCGGTTCCCCCACCTTCTCTGTAAGTGGAGTGAAGGCCTCAGGTGGGGGGGGGAAATACACACTCACGAACTCTTCTGCTTGGGCTTCTTCGGCCTGCTCAGGCGAAAGAGGAATCTCTGGTAGAGTGTGAGGCTTGGGTTTGTGAGGGAAAAGCTGATGAAAACGATGAACCAGTTCTGGTGCATGTACATCTCTGGCATTCTCCCATGTGCGCTCTTCCTCAGGGTACCCTTTCCAGTGTATGAAATATTGGATGCCCCTTCCCCTCCTCCTAGAGTCCAGAATTTCCTCCACTTCGTACTCTTCCTCTCCCTCCACAATTACTGGAGGTGGGGGGGGGGGCAGTTGCGATCGCAAGGCACTTGGGGGAGGGTCTTTGGCTAGCAAGGCTCTGTGAAACACTGGATGGACCTTCATGGATGGTGGGAGCTGTAAACGATAAGCTACTGGATTTATCTGCTGCACCACAGTGAAAGGGCCAACAAACTTAGAGTCCAATTTCTTGGAGGGTCTGGTAGAGATCAAAAACCTGGTAGAGAGCCACACTTTGTCTCCTACTGCAATCGCTGGCCCCTCCTGTCTGTGAGCATCTGCCGCCCTCTTGTAAGCACTCTTTGCCCTGTTCAGCTGCTCCTTTAACAACTCCTGTGCGGCTTGTTGCTCTTTAAGAAAATCAGCTGCGGCTGGAACAGTTCCCTGCTGGGAGGAGGTGGGCAACACCTGAGGGTTAACCCCGTAGAGTGCTTGGAATGGAGACATCTGGGTAGATGACTGCACAGAGTTGTTATAAGTAAATTCTGCCATGGGCAGCAGGACTGGCCAATTGTCTTGCCGATAAGTGGTGTAACACCTGAGATACTGCTGTAACCACTGGTTAATTTTTTCGGCTTGCCCATTACTGGCAGGATGATGCGCTGATGACAGGTGGATCTGGACCCCTAATGACTGGAAAAGGGCCCTCCAGAACCTGGAAGTGAACTGTGGGCCTCTGTCACTCACCAAGTGATTCACCATGCCTCTATACCTAAAAACGTGGTCTATGAACAACTGCGCTGTGGCTGGTGCAGATGGGAAGCCTTTGCAAGGAATAAAATGTGCCATCTTTGTGAAAAGTTTCACCACCACCGGTATGGAAGTCAGGCCCTGGACCGGGGGTAAATCAGTGATGAAATCCATGGAAATCGTATCCCAAGGCCTACTGGGGGTGGGTAGGGGTTGCAAGAATCCTGTGGGCTTCCCTGGGAGAGGCTTGGCTCGTCTGCAGGTGTGACAAGAAGCAACATAGCCCTTAATGTCTGCCACCATCTTAGGCCACCAGTAGTCTCTCAGAGCTCTATGGAGAGTTTTGAAAACGCCTCCGTGGCCTGCCATTTGGTGGTCATGACACAGTCTGAGTACTTCTTCCCTCAATGAAGGGGGAATATACAATCGCCCACTATGCCAGAGGATTCCTGCCTCCACATTGAATGGGGAGGCAGTGTCTTGCGGGGCCCTCTGGAGGTCATCCATCCTGGCCCTGGCATACGGGTCCTGTTGCTGCTGAGCTCTGGCTCTTGAAAATAGGTCCTCTGCTTGTCTGCCTGCTGCTAAAATCTCTGTTTGGTTCCCCCTCATAGACTGATCAAAGTTGTGAGGTTGTAATATAGCAGCCTGTACTTCCTGGTGAGTGGGGGGGTTTGCCTGAAAGGATCGAGATAGGGCGTCTGCCAAGTAGTTTTGTGCCCCGGGCACATAAGAAATAACAAAATTGAAACGGGAGAAAAACTGGCTCCATCTGATCTGGCATGGGGTGAGGGATCTGGTGTTCTGTAGAAGCTGTAAATTCTTGTGATCGGTGCAAACTTTCACAGGAAAGGTCGCCCCTTCTAGCCAGTGCCTCCACTCTTGGAATGCTGCCTTAATTGCCAGCAACTCTTTGTTAAAAACATCATAGTTTCTCTCTGCTGGTGAGAGTAGGCGTGAAAAAAAGGCACAAGGAAGCAATGTATTCTCTGCCTTGTTTGTATATTGCAATAACACTGCCCCAATGGCAACATCTGAAGCATCTGAATACATTATGAATGGCTTCGTCGGGTCAGGGTGCCTTAAGAGCAGCTGGGAAGCAAAAAGCTGCTTCAATTCCTGGAACGCTGCTTGCTCCCTCTCCCCCCATATGAATTTTGAACCTTTCTTCAAGAGCTGTGTGAATGGTCTGGCCCGATCACTATAGGCCTGGACAAAACGGCGATAAAAATTAGAAAATCCTAACCATCTTTGTACATCTTTAACATTTTGGGGGGGTTGCCAAGAGAGAATTGCCTGGACCTTAGCAGGATCCATGGATATGCCTTCTGTGGATACTATATAGCCCAGGAAATGTACTTCAGTTAAATCAAAGGCACACTTCTCTAGCTTGGCGAACAGCCTGTTCTCTCTCAGTCTTTGCAAAACATTACGTACATGGGTTACGTGAGTTGTGGCATCCTCAGAGAAAATTAATATGTCATCTAGATAAACGACCATATACTTATCTAGCAAATCAGCAAAAACGTGATTCATAAATCTGGAAAATATGGCTCCTGCATTAGACAAGCCAAAGGGCATAACAAGGTACTCAAATTTTCCAAACCTGGTGTCAAAGGCAGTCAGGTATTCGTGCCCCTCTTTCACCTGGATCAGATTGTACGCACTCCTGAGATCCAACCTGGTAAAGATGCGTGCCTTCTGTAAGCGATCTAGCAGATCCGAGATTAAGGGCAGAGGATAGGATTCTCTTTTTGTTTGTTTATTTAAAAAACTGAAGTCGTGGACCACTCTCATGGGTGTCTCCTGGGTTGCAGGTGCCAACGGGTCAGGCTTCTTTGGTACGAAGAAGGTAGGAGCAGACCCTGGGGAAGTAGATGGTCGGATGAAACCCTTTTGGAGATTGGAATCCAAGTAATCCTTTAAGGTGGCTAGTTCCTTGGGGGACATGGGATATTGTTTCCTTGCTGGAATCTTGGCTCCTGGTATCAACTCAATGGTGCAGTCACAGTCCCTATGGGGGGGTAGTGCTGTGGCCTCTTGTTCGCTGAAAACGTCTGCAAAATCTGCATAATTGGCTGGCAAGTGGACTCCCCCTGCTACTGTGACTGCGTTGGTTGCTGGAGAGCGTGGAGCGGCTTGAATCTTGTGGTGCTGGCATTCCTTAGCTGGGAAGGAGATTGCTCCTGTAGTCCAGTTCATCAACGGGTTGTGGATCCTCAGCCAAGGCGTGCCTAGGATTACCGGCACATTTAGCGATGCAGTAACATAAAGCTGGATCCACTCAGTGTGGTCTCCCACTGTCAGTTGCACTGGTTCTGTGAGCCTTCTAATCGGCCCTGCTTTGAGTGGCTGGCCGTCAATGGTCTCCACTTCTATGGGGCATAGTAATTCTCTGGTTGGGATGTTGCAGTCTTGTACGGTCTGCGCATCAATAAAATTAGTTGAAGCTCCAGAATCCACGAGAGCCTCTAGCTTGACCTGGTGCTCTGGGTTGACATGGATTATTACTGGTAAGTAGTAAAAGGCTTGCCTGGAATCTTCGGAATAACCCCTCCTTAATTGATTTATGGTCTCCCTGCTGAGCTCTGTGGAGGGAGACTGCTGGAGTTTCCCTGGTTGGGAGTAGAGGTGGAGCTGGTCCCTGTTTCAGCTGCTTGCCTTGGGGCTCTTACTGGAGCTGCTTGGCCTCTCGCTGGGCAAGCTCTCACCATGTGCCCCTGGGCTCCGCAGTAGAAACACAGGGCTCTCTCTCTCCTTCTCTGCCTCTCAGTCTTGGAAATCAGTCTCCTGCTTGCCCCAATCTGCATTGGCTCCTCTTGTGCTGAGTGAGAGGATGCTACAGAGAGAGCTGGAAATCCTGAAAATGCTCTGAGAGTCCTGCTTCTCCCCAGCTGCATCTGCCTAAGCTCCTCTAGCCTGGCATCTATGACCACTGATAACTGATATAGGGCTTCTAACGTAGCTGGTGTTCCCTGGTGCACCAATTCATTCTTAATTTCCTCATCCAGCCCCTGTTTGAATTGGTCTTTCAAGGCACTCTCATTCCAGTCCAGATCTCCTGCTAACAACTTGAAATCAGCAATGTAGATTCCCACCTTCTTGTTACCTTGCTTGAGCTTCCGAATCTCTCGGCTGGCCGTGGCTTCTCTGATCGGGTCGTCAAAGTGTGCTCGAAACCCTGCCAAAAAATTCTGGTAGTTGTTGAGAATCGGGTCGTTGTTCTCCACCATGGGAATAGCCCATTTGGCTGCTGGTCCCTTTAGCAGACCTAGTATGAAGGTGACTCTGGTTCTGTCTGTGGGGAACTCTGCGGGTCTGCTGTCGAAGAACATAGTGCACTGTGTGAGAAAGGCTCTCAGCTGTCCTGCTTCTCCTCCAAATTTCTCTGGTAGACTGTCCTGGGATCTCAACATTACTGGTGGAGCTGCTGCTGCTGGTGCCGGTTGTGGGTTAATCAGAGCTGGTTGTTGTAACTGCTGTAGCATGGCAGCTTGTAATGTGTTGATCTGGAGATCTACTTGTTGTTGGTGTTGTTGCAGGGCTGCTGCCAATTGTTGGATGGCGAGCCGCATGTCTTGGTTTTCTGAAGACATTTCTAAACGTATCTCCTTAATTGCTTGTTCCTCCCTCTTTCGATGGGAGTAGGAGTTTGTTAGGATTGATGTCCTAACAACCAGGAAACACACTGAGACAAGGAACTGGTCTCTAATATTTATTGCTAGTACTTAACAGGAATCCTAACAAACTGAAGAAGCGTGGGGAAAACACAGACATATAACCCCCAAGGGTTAAGGCGGTCCCGATCTGTGTCTCTTTGAATGGCTGAACAATTCATCAGTGCTACGCATGCGCTTGACAGTCTGGATGGGAGTCCCCTGCTCGCCATCCTTACTCATGACACCACTTATCCTTTCCTCCAGTTCTGGGAAATGTTAAAGAAAAGGAATATCCTGCATTCCTATTGCATTGAAAAGAAAAGAAAAAAATCACCCATCAGAAAACTGCATAGCTTTCAAAATTCCACAAAAAGCTGTAAAGGGGAAAAAATTCCAACACTTTCCTTTTAGACAATCTGTGTAGAGGCTCAAACTCCTTTCATAAATGAATCACTTGAACCAGAACTAAGGATAATTTTTTTTCTTAAATTCCATGATATTTTAAATTAGGAACTTGTCTTGAAGCTGTGAAACATTATCTTTAATGAGGACTTCAAGAATTGAAAGATTATTGGACCTGATCTTTGTATCAGATTGGCCCTTGCTCACAACCTATAAGCATCTTCTATTTCAAGCTATTTCAGTTGGTAATGAAATATTTCCTGAAGACATTCTTCCGTGTAAAATGGAACGGACTTTTCTTTTACTAACTCTATACGTAAATTAATTATTTGTATATTGTTTCTGGTAAGTTTCTCTTGAATTCTAAGTGTTCTGAAGGTCTTGTACTTAATTTATCATAAGATTGCTACTTTTTTTTTTAGACTACTGAGTCTCGTTGCATTAATATTGCTGAAATTTAGTGATGTGAGTTTTAATGTCTTTAAATTCTCTACAAATCTCTGATAAGCCATTTTGCATAAATTTGCTCTCAGAATCCATACCCATTGACTATAGTTTAACAATTATCTCAAGCCATTATTTCTTCTCATTCTAATGAGAAGATTTATTCCAAAGCTAATAAATCTGGGATTCACATTGTTCTCTGTCATGGGCAGCAGTCATAATCTCCCTGTTAGTGAGGTTTCCATAGACTCTGAAGGCTTGTCCAGCATTTTGGGGTGCATGTCTTTCCATTTAGTAGTATTAAAAGCTATAAGTTTAAGATGGGAGCACTTTCTTTTTTATTTTAACAGGCATTTCCAGCTTGTGGTTATATTATTTTATCTACCTTGGCCAAGCAACCTTTAGGAATCAGAACATAAATCACCCACCATTAAGCAATCTATTTATGTCATACTTTCCCCAACATCGAAGTGAGGCAAACAAAGGGAATAATATAAGCCAACATTAGACTAGATCTCTGCATGTGGGCTCTTGGTTGCATTGGCCACTCAACTAAGAACTAGTAACTTAGGTAAAGATCTGTATTAGCATTGTATGAATTAATATAGAAAGTGAATTTGTTTCTTTAATAGATGCTTATACTTGTATCTATAACTACTTGCTTGGTTAGGTCAAATAGGAAGTTCAAATTTAATTGAGTACATTTCTTTTTCTTATTAAACTACATTGTAAAACATAATAAAACTTATTGAAGCTCAATTTAGAAATATAATAAGAAAGTAAAATGAAATATGCTTCCACTTTCTCCCTAGAAACACATCTTATATTGGAAAGATTGGTGGTTTGGGTTATAAACTGAGGTTTGATCCAGGCTCTTGCATAAAGTTGTTCTTTGGCTACAAGTTTGGCATGTCCAACCAGGATTTGTGGGTACACAATTTATTGAGGAAGCTGCTTATTCTATAAAAGTATCCTGAAGCACAACACAATATATATATATGTAGGTAGGTAGGTAGGTAGGTTTGTTCACAAGCCTATTCAATCAGATCAGGAGTCACTATGGAGCAATTATCAAATCTAGAACAGTTCCCCATAACAATAGTCCTTGAAGTTTGAATTGTCCCACATGTTCCTTTATGCTTTTATATTATTATTATTATTATTATTATTATTATTATTATTATTATTAATTCAACCACTCAGGTCAAAAGACAGAGCATGCTGAACATTAGGAAAAATGGCATGACCCATATAATATTATTATTATTATTATTATTATTATTATTATTATTATTATTAATAATAATAATAATGAGTTATCTGGCCACTCTCCAGATGCTTCAATGTCTCTAGCCAATATCATAATTGCTGAAAATTCTGAGAGTTGTTCACACATTCGGAGGGTGCCTGTGTTATGGAAGACTATACTGTATCAAATAAAGGAAGAACGTGGAAAAGAAACTGAAAGATGTTACTCATTTCAGACAAAATATACTTTAAAAACAATGCACAATATAGATATATATTTAAATTAAATTTATTAAAACAACAGAAACAGAAAATCTTGTTTATTCTACTAAAAATATCAGACATATTTTATGACCAAAGAAGTTTCTCAATTTTTCTTGTTTTCCCTCCTGATATTTTATTGCTTCTCATGAGAAAAGTTTTCAGATCTGACTGTATAAATACTGTAATTATAACTTTAAGCTGAAAGATGACATCACCTTCTTTTAAGCTACTTTTTTTTCCACTAAAGTCAAATCCAGCTCTCTGAGGCTAATCAATATAATGAGGATTTATATCCATTGCTGTAGGTCATAATTGCAAAGAACATAAAGCTCTTTGTTATAATTCAGAGTATATCAACACCAGCCAGAAGGTAGACAACTAAACTGAACATCAATTACAAATAGACAAATAGATACTTTGTAAAATAGAGCAGGTTTTAGTGCATAGGATAGGGAGAGGAATCAGGAAGACTAACCATATGATACTGCATCTGATATAGATAACTTTTGATAAATTGTTGATCACACTTTTTGCACTGAAGATTTTGCCTAGTCTGGCAATGAAGTATTTGCAAGAAAACAACAAGGCTCAGAGAGCACCAAGGACTCCACTGTTGATATACCTTTTTCTTAAGTCACATACATTGCCTACAGCTGAACTACACTTTGGATATGAATACATTTGCTAGCCAGTTAAATAACAACAATAATTTATGTCTGCAGACCTCATTTGATATAACATAAGGCGATCTAAGCAGGCTTTTCCTGAAGCCCAGGACTGTTTTTCCAGAAAAAGAAAAACACCTGGAATCACCCCATCTGTCCTCTGGATGGCTGCTTGCAGACAGAATATGGCAAAGAGCATTAATGGTCGACTGGTAAGAGCTAGCTGGGAGGCTGGGACATCACCATTTTCCAAGCTGTGCTGTAGCCTTAAAGGGACTCTAAGCCCAGTCACCCCATTTCTAAATCACCCAATTTATATTTCTTTTAAGTACGTACACCCTAAGAGAGGCTTTCTATAGCAAGGAGAAGTGGGCTCTCTTGGTGGTTATTGTTATTTTGGGGATTATTTTTTTTTATTTATTTATTTTTATTTTTTAAGTTTTGGACCTTGTTTTCCCTCCAAATATTAAGGAAGATTGAGAGTAAATAAATGTCTCCCTGTTATTATTTTTGTACTAAATCTGGAGATATTAGCATTTTCCTAAATGTTGAATCAGCTGTTTTGAACCTTCAGTTTTCTGTTTCTATCTTCTCTGGGGAACTGTCTGCATATCTGACTTTTGCTTGTATAAATACATTCCAGAATTCTTTCATATCTTCGACTTTCACTGGTTAATCTCCTAGGGGGCACCATAATCTACTGCGTGAGACATGGTGGGGCTGGGGATGTTGTGGATGAAACTGATGAATTTAACAGTGACAGAATTGTCTCTTCTAAGAGTGAGATCAGGATTTTTATTGAAATGCTGGATGAAGATTGGATAGTCAAGTTGGAGAAATTTAAGGGAGAGAGCTAGTTGCAAGCCACAAATAAAATTGATCTTCTGGTGGAACACCATGGAAAATAATGGGTTATTATGTATGGGAGGTCTCTTGAAGAGAAGTTGGAGTTTCTGAGGGGGAAGTTGGGCTGTTCAACTTTTTAAGAAAAATGCTCTGTGCACATTGTGGAGATATGTAAATGCTCTGGTTTATTTTGAAGTGGGATAAGGATTTAAGAATATTTATCTGGATTGTTTTTAGGGTTTAGCTGAATTCATTTATCTTTAATGATTTGGATTAAGATTATTAGGGTATAATTAAAAATAATAAATGTCTATTAGATGGTTTTGGGTTTAATATGATTAAGATTATTAAAATTGTTGTATTATCAAGTACAATGGCAGAAAATTTATATGTATATATTTAGTTTGGTCTTTATTATAGTAAACAGAAATGTACAGAATAGCAGTAGGAAAGAAATAATTAAATAAATGTTATATTTGGGGGGAGTTGAGTAGGAGGTTTATATATTTTTTTCTTTTTCTTTTTCTTTCTTTTTTTTAATATAAGAGGAGGGAGTAACTGTATTTAGTGATTTTTAAAATGTGACAATGGAAGGATTTATAGAAATAATGTAATTTTGGATTTATTTATTTATTTATTTATTAAACTTTATCACTCTCCATCTCCCTCCCAAGGAGGGACTCTGGGCAGTTTACAATAAAATAGAATTAAAATCAGAATAGTTATAAATACAATAAATACAAAAACATTTAAAAAGTAAGGGAATCTAGATGGCCAAGAGTTCTTTATCAGACTGTGGGTATAATAGGTCTGTCAGAAGTCACTCTAGGGCACTAGACATCCCCAGGTATGACTATTCCCCCTCCCATTCCAAGCCTGCTGGCAAAACCAGGTATTTAATCTTTTTTGAAAGTCCAGGAACAAGGGGGCCTGTCTGGGGGAAGAAAGTTCCATAGGGTAGGAGCTCCTGCAGAGAAGGCATGCTTCCGAGACCCTGCTAGATGGAATTATTTTACGGAAGGGATCCGGAACATACCCTCCCTGCATGACCCAGTGGGGTGGGTCGATGTAATAGGGACAAGATCGTCCTTCAGATATCCTGGTCCCATTCCATGTAGGGCTTAATATAGAGTAAGGGATCGATTATGGAAATTTTTGTATATCCTTGCTATTAAAAGTTGGAAGTCACCTCTTTTTGTAACTTTAAAAATTTTCTCTTGTGTTTCCACCCCTTTTTTTTGTTGTTGTTTTTATGTAGCTTATTGAATCTTTGCTTGAAACTTAATAAAATTCTTATTAAAAAGAAAAGAAAAGAAATGATCTGAAGCTCCATGGTATACAAGGACATGCTGCCAATCCCAGATTGGCTCTGCACTTACATATGAAAGTGCCCCCAATCTGTAAAAATTTATCAAAATCAGTCATATTTCACAGCACAGCATATGCAGTTATATTCAATTCAGTTTCATTATGTTCTGTTTCCTTTGTGATTCTTGTGCACAAAATTACACTCTGAACAATAGGAGGCCGACAAAATCAAATACTCTGTTTCATTTAAGAATCTCACCTTTATTTTTATTTTTGGGACTTATTTCTATAGTCGCATAAGTGTTGCTGTCAAAGTAGATTTAGACAGCATAAAACAAGGGCATAGTTATTATTTATGAAGGCCATGCAAATCTTCAAGGGGATTATTCACTTTGATAAAAGCTATGTGTAAGGCACTTCATGGAAACAGCTTTGTTTCCCTGCTTTTCAAGAGCAGAACAATGCTGAAGAGATTATGACTTCACTAAGATAACCTGTCAATTTAATTTTATATATTTATACTATAAATTTTTTACATTCTTCAGAGGTAAGACCATGCTTATAGAGATAGCAATAATTGGAAGAATTTGATGAAGATATTTTTCAGGAGTTACAAAAACAATGGAAGCATTCTTAAAGTAGCTTTACATTTTTGGCTGTTTTAATACTTTCTGATAAAATTCCCTTTAGTATTTTGCCCTGAATTAGAGATTGGAAATCAGAGGAACTTAATAATTTGCTGCCTATAAAATTTTCATTATATTATAAATTTCTACATAGTCCTTAATATTAATGTATTAATGAATATGATGTTATCGCAATATATTTTTTGCTGAAAACTTAAATTTTCAAATTAAAGTGTTCAATTAAGTCATAATTTGTGCATTAATCATCACATACATTAATTTGCTAAATACAATGCACTGTTGATTGTTTGGAAATGGCTGAACAACCACAACTTCCAAACACACACACACACACACACACACAGAGTTGCCAACTCCACTTGAAAATAATCCTGGAGATTTCTCCCCTGTCCCCAACAAATGTGTACAGGTTACATACATACAGTACGTACGTACATGCATACATACATACATATTAGGATTGTGAGGTACTTTAGATTCCATCTTCAAAAGGTACTTCAGAGTATGGGGGAGTGCAAATGTAACATACATCTTTAGTACCATAAAACAGCCCTTTATAGTTCAGTCTGACACTTGTGACTTTGCCTTGAGTGCTGTGCTTTTACAGTCTATTCCAGAGTTTGACAACCACTAGCTTCCCTGTGCACTTTTTTTCTTGACAGCTACTTCCAGCCAAACACAATGATAATTTATTTATTTATTTATTTATCAAATGTGTCACCACCCATCTCCTCTGAGCGGAGGAACTCTGGGCGGTTTACAATATAAAACAATAAATATATAATAAAATTGCAATATAAAACACATTATAAAACAATTTCACAGAGCTATCAAATATAGTAAAATCCAGATGGCTATGGTCTCATTCAGTCATTGTATAGGAGGGGCAGTTCAAGGTACTAGCCCCAAGACCATAAGCCTGAAGAACTCCACCGCCAACCCTGAGATGGCCTCTAGCAGCTCAGGCAGGGAGGTTGCTATGCAGCAGGAAGGCTGGTATAGTAGCAATAATCTCAATTGATCCTGTGAGCCTAAGTTCAGAAATGGGGTCTCACAACCAGTAACTTGGGGAGCAGCACCCCTGAAGGCCAACAGAGACCCTCTGATGACAATGGTTACTCCCCTTCCCCTGCCCTGGAGTCTCAGCTGGTGCCATATCCTGAACCCAGCCAGATACACTTCTAAAATTGGAAACCATCCCCTTCAGGCCCTAGCCAGGTCTCAGTAATGCATCCCAGGTCATCCTTCTCCTCCCTAATAAAGTCACACATAAGAAGGGCTTTATTGCAAACCGACCTGGCATTGAGCTGCAGCAGCCAAAAACCTGAGCATCTGCTGACCTAGGCCTGGGCCTGAGTCCAGAGGGCTGGAAAATGCTATAGGTACAACACTCCAAAGGTATCTTCCCCGAGAGTGGTCTGCCCTCTGTCTCCTATCAAAATGTCCTATACCCATCACCACCTGAATATAATGACCTGCCCTGATACCCCCAGGGTGTCAATTCTCCTGCAACTCTGGTCTCCCAGCACCCTTCCATTCTATCCACTCACCCTCCTCCTACGCTTCTACCCAGTCCGGGGTAAAAAAGTGCCCTAGCGGTGCTTCAGCTACGTACATGTTCTTAGCACCATCTCAACTACCACCACCTTAACTAGCTTCTCCCACTAACCAGCATGGTGTTGCCTAGTCCACTTCTCCCCTCTTGCCCACCTCTCACTTGGGCAAGGGTGGCAGTCCACAAATCCACATTCATACACTCATACTCACACACCTACTCTCAGGCCTCCCTTCCACTGGCTCTTACCCTGGAGAAGGATAAGCCATGCCTGCTACACTTCAGGGTCCCTCAGCCACACTTACTCCCACATGGGGTCCCTGTCCAAGCAGTCCAAGGTCTCTGGAAGGCACCCGCAACTGGTCTTAGCCACCCAAACCGATGAGGCTCCAGCTGACTCTCCAGCTCAAATGAGGCCCCCACTGCTGCTGCTGCTGTCACCAACCCCTACACCCTGAGGGGATGCCAGCCACATGGTTGCCACTTGCTGCCTCTCATTGCCTCCCTTGCCACTTGCTGCCATTTGCTGCTGTTGCTGTTACTCTGCACCATCTCTGTTGTTCCTGCCTCCAACAAAGAGGCTCCATACTGCAGCCACCCCAAATTGCACCCCCCATTCAGCCTAGGAACCCTGCATAGTGTGTCTGCTCCTATCCACTATTTTCCATGTTCCCCAGCATTATTTAATGCTTCTTTCAGGCCCATCTATTGCCTTGCATGTGTATAACATGACATGTCCATTTATATTTTCATTTTTGTGCTACTTTGATGACATCTTTAACATTGATTCTACAGTGAATTTCTGTGTTTCAGATTTGGTCTCTGGGTGAGATGTTTAATAATTGTCTTTCCATTACTTGAAGTTTTTCCATTCCAATTTTCTTAGGTTCCACACCTCATGGCAATAGGTCATCACTGATATGACTATAGACTATAGTTTTATAGACTTAAAAGTATCCACTCTTGCTTTGGTGTTTTTCATCAGGAGGATTAGTTTTATAGGATTAAAACTGAGCCATGCCATGTTTCTTCAGAGTAATATGTTTTAATTAATTGTATGTGTGTCATTGATCTCTTGACTAAGGTAGCCGCTCTTACAACTTTGGATGCTCACAATGTTAACCACCTAGGACACACAGAGACAAAGTTTTGATATGGTCAATTGACTAATCAGTAAAGTTATTCATTCATTCATAGAGACAAAGTATGGAAAAACCTTGGACCCTGCTGTAATGGTATAGCACTAGACCATATGTAACACAACCTATTTGCATAATCTCTTTGGGCACTGAACCTATCCAAATGAATATGTACACCCAAAGTACCGAAGTAAGGAAAAAAATAAGTAAGGAAAAACAAAAGGCTCATTGCTGAGAGTTGATTGGTTTATAAGATCTAAATGTAATAAATAAATAAATAAATAAATAGTGCGATTTGGTTAAGACTGGCATAGTATTTGTCATCACTTCCATGTACAATGACATCTTCCCATCTATATTTATAATGTTAGTAGTCAATGGCTTGGGTGGGGAGAAGAGAAAGATGTTTTGATGAACACGGTAATCTCCTCCATCCAAGCTTTCATGCTCTGAGATGTTTATCTAAAAACTGCTCATTCTATAATATTTATATTAAGAATTTCTATATGCAAAAATTCTTAATCAGCTTTCCATTCTTTCTCTCTCTCTCTCTCTCTCTCTCTCTCTCTTTCTTTCTTATTGCAACAGAAACACATGCAGCAAGATGACCCTTTCCCCCAAATTTGGTATGCAACTGTTTTGGGATTGCATATAACAGATAAATTCCTGGCTTGATGCACCTAATTTCTAAGCTGGCATTGCATTTAATTTATTGCATTATTATTTTGAAAACATATCAATAGGTCATAGTATTCAAAGTACATTTCATTTAGTTCATAAACCTGAGATCTCTGCATAAATATTTTAAGTAAAATACATTTCCCTTTTTATTTCATCTTTCATTGTTAGATTCAAACTTTATCAAGCTAATTTCTTTGTGAGGAATGTAAATGAAGCAATAATTATGTTTAGTAATAAGACTTTAGAATAAATGGCATAAAATGAACTCATTGAGTTGCATCTGCATTTGCAAAAGAATGAGTTTGGATTCCATTGTAGTGTATTTGAAACAAGCGATAACATCCATTTCATAAAAATGAGCCTTTATCTAGCCCGTTAATAAAATGCAGTTAGCACAATCATAATTTTCTCATTTACCTTGACTGAACAGAACATTTTAGACTTAGTTTTTGCCCTTTTAGCAACATAATGTGGAAACAAAGAAAATATGAAAAGTTCAATTACAAGGATGATACATCTCCCATTCCTGAAGGAATGAAGTATATTTAACCTAGAGAAAAAAGACTGAGGCAGACTTCAAAACATCCTTCAAATATTTGACTTTATGTCCTACAGAAGACAGCAAAATGTTGTTCCCTGATACTTCAGTTACACTGCAGTTACATTAAATAATCATTAGTTGATTAATTGTATGGATTTTTACTTACTAAGTATACTTGCAAATATTTATAACATATAATAATTATAGAGAGAAGAAACCTACTTTATTCCTGGTTACTAACATGTTTTTCATTTTAAAATATAGCCTTGGTTGTAGGCAATGTTGTATGTTTTATTCAGGTACTTTAAAAATAATATTCCTATGGATAAAAATCTAATTCCAGATATTTTATAGTTGATTTCATTAACTGACTAAATGATATACTATTTAGCTCCTTTATACTTTGGAAGCATAGAAGCCAGAACAAATGTATTCTAACTGGCTTTTGATCTGAAAAACTCAAATTGATAACACTTTGAGAAATGGATATTAATTGAGTCCCTATATATTGTTTTCTATTAAATGCTCATTGTATGTTACTCTCAAATTATTCTTAGAATTCTTTGTTTGAATTTATACAATCCTTCTGTTCTAAATAGTGAAACACTGAGAGTAGATCAGGTTGAATGACTTCCATAGAACTTATACCTAATTAAATATACCTTAGACTGCATCCCAAATGTTATATTTTTAAAAATAAATATATCTGTATACTAGCATTAATTCTGGTTACACTGCCATTAAAACTGATCTGTGTTCATGCATATTAAATTGATGAGTACTAAGAGCTAAAAATAAATGCATCTTAGAACATATGAATAGTTCTGCTGTATCAGGCCATGATCTATCCACTGTGTTTCGTAGAAAAGCCAACCTAATTCTGGACTCGTCATAAGCAGATGAAAATATATTCTCTCATTTCATTGTTCCTTGCACCATGCAGTTGGTATTTGTACACATACAAACATTAAGTCTCAACACTGATATATCTGTTATCCATAAATTTATACAATTTCCTTTAAACCATCCAATTAATAACCAAGCCTTGTGGAAATGAATTCCACAGGTAATTGTGCAGTGTGTAAAGAGATACTTCTTACAATAAGTTTCACCAGATGATTACTAGTCATAGTGTTTTGAGAGAGGTCTACTTCTTCTATGCTGTGCATGATTTTATATACTACAGTCATGTTTTTCTAAGCTAAAGAAATTTAAATGTTCTGATTTTTTTTCTCATAAGGAAGGTTCAAGCCCTAATTATTTGGGTTGTCCTCTTCTGAATGTCTTTCAGCTCTGTAATATTCTTTTTCAAATGTAGCAACCAGAATTGTATATAATATTCCAGATGCAGGTATATCATAATGTTGACAGACTTATTTATAGTCACTTTCCCAATGATTTCTAGCATAGATTTTTAAATATTTTTATGCCTGCTGCACACTGAGTCAATATCTTTATTGTGCAATCCACTATAATCCCAGCATCATTGTCCTAGTTATTAATAACCTAGACCCAATGTATGCATTTGAAACAATAGAGTTTTCCTCCAATATGTAGCACGTTATACTTTCATAAATTTGAATCATAGTTGTTATTTGATTTACCATTCATTTTAAAGATATTTTAAAGAGCTCTTCAGAACTACAATGAATAGACTAGTATCATCCACCAACCTAGCTAGATCACTGCTTTATACCTGTGTGAGCATTACATATTACAAAATGTGGTCCTGGCACATATATCCTTAGGATATTTTACTTCTTAGTTCTCTCTGTTGAGAAAAAAGCCTTTTTATTCCTATTTTTTGTTGTTTCTTTTAGACCAAGTTAAGACTTCATTACAATACAGTTCTGTAAACTCCAAGTATACTCAAAAGCTTTTAAAGAGGAGATTGTCAAATGCTTTTGAACATACAAGTATTATATACAGCATTGATCTTCATCTCCGTTCCTCTTTTGAAATTCTCCAAAAAAAAATAAAATAGAAATACATTCAAAAAATTTATATATGCTTAAATAGAAAATTTATACTGTATATAGCAATAGATGAAACCGAGTAATGTTAAAAGTGTATGTGCTCTACCACAAAGTTAAACTCTATATTTAACAATATGTTTTTCCCAACCTGAATTTTGAATGTAGATTTAAGATGCTGAGGAAGCACTTAAAATCAGAACTTGCATGGAAAAAGGCCCATTTCATGTTACTAAAAGCACAGGCAGTTAATTTATTTGTAAGGCTTCTGCTATGCCACAATCAAATGACTCTGCAGCTTACAGGATAAATAAACAAAAATTAAACCATCCATTTTGAGTTAAAACCAATAAAACAGTCATAATCATAAAATCAATAACCACATTAGTCCCCACCTAGAAATACAAGGACACAAAGATGACAAAAAACAGAATAAACAAGAAACAAAAACAACAACTCATAACTACAAAGGAGCAATTTGAGAAGGTAAGGTAGAAGACACCATCTCTAAGGAAAAATAAGATCAAACTAGCATGCCCGCTCTGACTCAAAAACAACAACTGTACATTTATTTTCCTATACTAATTGCTATGTTTATTTGATTATTTATATGCTAATCACCATTCCTGAGTCTACTTGTATTTAGTTAGAAAGTTAGGTATAGAGCTTTTTCTTTTTTTCCCCCCAATACATATTTACTGTTCTTCTAAATTAAATTCAGGGACAATTTGTAATTATGGATTATTTTAGAAAACAACTAGACATTAATCACAAGTTGGAGCAATATATTATGGTTTTAAAATGATTTGGATAGGAAGACTTATAATCCCATTAAGAAATAAGGAGATAAAAATTGGGTAAATTAGGTTTTCAGCTACAAGAAGAATTATGCTAGAATAGGTGGATATCTATCTATCTATGTCTATATCTATCTAGATCTAGATCTAGAAATCTGGATTTAGATATATACATATACATTTAGACAAATACACAAACACACACAAACACACACACAGAATATATACTGATCAAGATACCAGTGATTACATGACATGAATGGGAAAGCTCCATCTATAACTATGTTTATCTGGGGCCAATTCAGTCCTTGTATTTAACAAAAAGAAAAAAAGAGTTTCATTTCTTAACTTGATTAGTGAAAGACCTGTTATCAAAACACCATAAAAGGTGGCAGTTCCTTAAAGGCAGATGTAGACTAACTTTTCTACAAAAATTGTGTGCCTGGCTACAATATGGGAAAACCTATCTAATCCCTTTGACTTTGGGTCCTAACATCTGAATATGTGAATTCATTATTAGATCAATAGACAAGCAGTTGAGTGGTTTCTTTCTGATAATGAGTGGGTAGGAAGGTGAACTACTCTGAAGAATTATGATATGTGTACAAAAGTATTCTCTCTCTGGTATTTTATGTGCAACTTTATGATATTTTGTGGCCTTTAGATCAATTCCCCTCATTTTTCAGTGGCACTGATTTTTCAAAGAAGCAGGAGAAAGAGGAGGAGGAAATGGGCTGCATGAATGTATAATATCCATCCCAATGGAAACACTACTTGCTGCATTAGTTTTCCCAGGATGCATGCTAAAGAGCAATATCATTATTTATTTATCCATTGTTGCAACTTTTTAAAAAGCTGCTATGAAACAGGATAGCTTGTTCCGTTGTTTTTCAACCATTTTACAAAAGATGCAGCTTAACTGTAGAAGAAGCAGAGAGCATGATGTAATGTTCTGTTTCAGACAAAAGGCCAACTAGAGAACTGAATTACCTCACAATAACATTCTATACCATTTTGGTTTCAATTCTCTTCTGGGGGAAGAAACTATTCCATGTACATTGTTGTTGTTATGCCATCATATTTTGTCCACTAGATGGCATCAGAGTGAAACAAAAGACACTAACTCTATGGTTGTCTATATTTTTGGACCCAAGATCAAGTAGCGCTATGATTTATGTTTTCACATGTGTTGAACTGAAAAGCCTAAGAACAAGAGCTGAAAGTCACCATTCTGACACAGGTTGTTGCTAATCCTGTAATAATAAAAAATCTCCTCAGTTCTGCTCTATACAAGAGGAGAGGAGAGGAGAGGGGAGGAGAGGGTCGAACCCTGGCACATTATCCTAATGGGGAAAGGTGGAAACTAACATAACTTGTCAAGTTCATCCCTGATTGTTTAATCAAGGTCACTTTAAGGCACTTCCAGCAAATTAACATTTCTCTTAATGGACCTGAATGTCAGGAGCCATGGGTGAGAGACAATTCCTTCCAGTGTAGAAATAGAGCCACAGTAGCTTAAAACAAAATACAATAATGGTAATATTAGTACTTATTGTTTGTGCTTCTTGTATGGACTACACTGAAGGGCTGACAAACATGGAAATATGTCTTCATAAATAAAATCTTTATACTTGTGTTTTTCATCATTGATTCCATAGACAACTACTCACTAATTAGGTCATTGCATTTGATCTACAGAATAAAACAGGATTTGACAGCCTTTTCAGGCAGGGGTACGAGGGCAAAACAACCCTGCTAACCCCACAACTACATAATGGCCATGGTACTACTCAATAAAATACATTTGTTAACAAACACTCCAAATGTTGCACATCAATTCATGTTCAAAATGATTTCCTTCCTTAGTTCTTCAGATCTCTTTCCAAAAGGTGCTTTATAGCATATGTGAATGTGGGTGTGGCATCTGACTGCCTTGAAATCACTGGGATCACATGGTAGCTTCCACTTTGTTTTCCTTTTTTTCACTTTCTTGAACTGTTCAAATTCTGTCCAAGCTACAACTAAATGTGAGAACTATACCACTCTGACGTTTCATGCCTCTGTTCTGAGAATATTTTAATATAACCCTGATGAAGTCAAAACAATGTGTATTTAATGTTCTATGTTTCTAATCTTCTAAAATGTACTGTATAAATGTCACATTCTTGGGATAAAACTTAAGATTGTAAACATTGAAAAACTACATGCTACTCAGTATTTCTTCTTTCCAAAAACTGAATAAAATTATATTAATCAATCTTGTTAAACATAATTTCTTCTGGATTAACAGAATGGACCAAAAATAAAATAACTTCAAGGAAAGCACAAAATTTAATGTGTAATCACTGCTCCCCTTTCATAGACCATTACTTTTCATTAATATAACAGACGCATAACACAATAATGCTATCAGCAATTCAACTGGAAGTACACATTCCTAGAATGGTCAACCCTGATGGTAGATGACAGCTGAGGGATCAGATTAAGTACTGTACAATCCATTGGAGAATGGCTGAATAGCAATCCACCCCTGTATTCTTCCAGAAAAACCATTCATAAACATTTCACCATTAATATGATATTGGAAGATGAAAAGCCCATTTCAGAAAGTATCCAGCAAGCTCCTGGGGAAGAGCAAAAGGCGTGTATAAGTAGCAATGACGTTTATGATGTGTGGCATTAAAGCCAACAGGATATTTAACTTTAGATGTATCCAAAGGCAAAAAGAAACTTTACTGCCACAAATATACTATATGTATACTGTTGGTATGTAGAATGTCCAGGCAAATTGGTTTTGTCAGACAGAAATGTCAAGACTGAATATTGACATTATGGTATCAGCAAAGTGAAATGGACTGGAATGGGTCATTTCATAACAAAGAAGCATCACATCTACTACAGACAAGAAAATAATACAAAAAATGAAGTAGCCACCATTATTCAGAAAAGGGTGTCAAAGTCTATGTGTCATGTTCACTGTTTCAATGTATACATCGTAATGTTTCACATGCCATGGCACTGAAGCATGTTTCTGTTTGGGAGGGAGCTGCTATGAAACCTTGTACCAAGCTCTGTATCTGTGTTCATTACAAAGGGATGCATTTGGGTTATGTTCTCTGTTCAAGGACTTTTCCTGCAGACCATCAGAAACCATTAGGAGCACCTGCGATTGTGAACTTGGGAAGATTCTACAAGGGGAGGGATCTCATTTACACCGAGGGTTTTTAGTTTGCATTTGGCACACTTTTATCATTCTCAGCTTTCTCTGTGATCCTGCATACTATTCTTTAATAAATCAGATATCCTTGAATTCCTGCTCATGAGTCTGATAGTGTTTTAAAATAGGCAACCATTACATAACGCTGAGAATCACCAAAGTTGTACCATTAGCTCCTACCAAGATTAGTTTCTTGTGAGGGAAAATAGTTAACAATGGCCGAGTCCAAGCTCATGACCAGGGGACTTGAGGAGATGGCGAGCTTGATGCCCAAGTCAATGGTCAAGAGTGGAGAACTGAGCCTCACCCCAGAACCTTCAGATTTCTGGGAGGAATCAAGTTCCAGTCCTGTTGTAGAGGAATCTGATGATGGGGGAGAACCAGAGCAACTGGCACCCAGCAAATGGCCTGCAGAGTTGATCACCTGGGATGAAGTGGGAGAACCCCAGCCAGGGACTTCCCAGGCGTCCTGGAAGTATCAGTTCCCGCAGACCCCAGTGGTAGACTCTACCACAGTATCAACAGAGAGACAGCCTAACACGTGAGAGAGGGAGGAATCTCAAATCCCTGAAAGGCTAAGAGTGATGGAGGCTAAAATAGAATCAATGGAGTACATGCTAAGAAACCTGTCTCTGTCATTGGGGGGGCAGGGGAGGTGCGGAGGAGATCCCAGCTTCACGCAACCATCCCACATCCTCCCATCTGGACCACCAGCAGAGTGGGGCTGGAGACGGCTCCGGGATGAATCTCCACCCTGCAGGGCTCGACCACCAGTGTCCCCACCCTGAAGAGGGAGAGCTACTGGAACCTGGGGCCCAAGCGCTCAAGCAGCCGCCAATTCCGCTCCAACAGGAGTGGGGGTGAGAGACTTTTCTGTCAAGTTTTATGGAGATCCAACCAAGTTATCTTTCTTTTTAACTAATGCTAAAAGTTACATGAGGCAGTTTGGAGCGTACTTCCCTTCCGAAGAGGCTAAGATAACTGCCATTGCCACCAAGTTGAAGGGTCGAGCGGCTGACTGGTATGTTCAATTAAGTGAGGCTGACTCCCCTACACTTGATTATTTTGAGGACTTCATGTGGGCTTTAAAGCTGCATTTTGAGGATCCTCTGGCCAAGGCAAGAGCTAAGAAGGCGCTGAAGGATCTTACCCAGGGCCAACTGTCTGTAGCTGATTACACCCTGGAGTTTAAGGCTCTAGCTGGGAAAATTCCTGACTGGTCTCAGTCAACCTTAATAGAACGGTTTAAAGAGGGACTCAACCAGGATGTCCTATGGTGGGCGTTGTGTAGGAACGACCCTGAGTCATTGTATGAATGGATCTGTCTGGCAGGCAAGGCTGAGCATGCTCAGCATACCTTCATGCAAACCAGAAGACCTGAAAAACCACCAGCCACCATGAGCGGACCCCAAAGTGCTGCAACTGCTGCCTGGCCAGGGTATAGAGCCTGGGATGAGGAGAGAGATCAGCACTACGTGAGGGGTCAGTGTCTCCAATGCGGAAAGGAAGGTCATCGAGCAGCTGATTGCCCAAAAGCCAAGGCTGGAGATCGAGCAGGCAAGCTGCTGGCCAAATCCCCCCCCCCCTTGAGGTGGATGACAGCAGCCAAAGGCGCAGCCGATGCTGAGGAAGCATTCTATTTCTCGGGAGAGCTGAAGACGACTCTAAGGAGCCAGCGGGAAACGCCAGCCACCTGCCACGAAGAGCACCTGCGGGCAGGTAGAGGAGGATGGGCGCGAGGATGCTATGGTGAGTGCTGACTGTCCCACTTTAGCAGTAAAAGTGAAATTGGACTCCCACACAAAAACTATAGAGGTCTGGGCTTTGGTTGACTCTGGGTGTTCCAGGTGTTTAATTCACCCTGATCTGGTTGCTGCTTTGGACCTGCCTAGCTTCCCCCTCCAGCAGCCTTTGATCTTCACACAGTTGGATGGTTCAACAGAGGGGGGCGGCGGCAACCCATTTCACTGGAACTGCCGCAATGCAAATGGGCAGCCACCGTGAGACTTTAAAGTTCATAGTAGTACCTGTTGGCAATCCCTTGGTAATTCTGGGGATCCCTTGGTTGACCTATCGAAGCTCATATATAATCTGGAAACACAGAACTGTGACTTTTAAAGATGGATTTTACCAAGCCCCTACAGTGTAGAGAGCTGCATGTGCGGGGGTTGGAAGGGCTGTGGCCACCACGCTGTGCCCTAACTTGGCACATTTAGAAGGCTTGCCTGATCGATACCAAGACTTTGCAGACTTTTTTGGGGAAATGGAAGTAGATCAGCTACCCCCCCCCCCATTGGAAAACTGACTGTGTGATTGAGTTGGTTCCCAATGTTAAATTGCCCAAGCCAAAAATCTATCCAATGACTCAGAAGGAGCTTGAGGCATTACAGGACTTCTTTGACAAAAATCTGTCAAGGGGGTTTATTGAACCTGCAAATTCCCCAGTTGTGGCCCCTGTGCTGTTCTGGGAAAAGAAAGATGGCACGCTTCGACTCTGTATGGACTATCGAGGATTAAATTCCATCTCAATTTTCAACAAGTACCCTCTTCCACTCATGAAGGACATGTTAGCTCATTTGTCTAAGGGAAAGATTTTCTCCAAGCTCGATCTTCATGAAGCCTATTTTCGCATCCGCATACGAGCTGGAGATGAGTGGAAAACTGCTTTTAATTGCCCATTGGATTCATTTCAGTACAAAGTCCTCCCTTTTGGGTTGGCAGGGGTGCCCAGAGTCTTCATGCAATTGATTAATGAAGTATTACATGATCACTTGTTTAAAGGGGTCCTGGTTTATTTAGATGATGTTCTCATTTACACTGAAACTGAGGAGGAACATGAACGCCTCCTCAGACAGGTGTTACGCAAGCTTAGAAATGCCAAACTCTATGCCAAACTTTCCAAATGTGAATTCCACAAGACCCAACTTGGCTATCTAGGCTATAGGGTGTCTGACAAGGGCATTGAAATGGACTCTGCAAAAATCCAGCCGATTTTAAGTTGGGAACGTCCTCGCACCCAGAGGCAATTGCAAAGTTTCCTCAGGTTCAGTAATTACTATCGCCAATTTATCCAGGGATTCACTGAGATTGCTTTGCCCCTCACTGATTTACTCTGTACCAAGGGCTTGGCGGAGACACACAAAGTAAAAAACCCTGGGGCAGTGTTGAATTGGACGCCTGAATGCCAGGCAGCATTTGAGAAATTAAGAATCCTTTTTACTGCTGAGCCTATTATACAGCACCCTGATCCTGAATGCCCCTTTGTGGTCCAAGTTGATGCTTCTGACTCCTCAGCTGGGACTATATTGTTACAGAAAGATCCTGAAAATCACTTAAAACCATGTGGTTATCTGTCCAGAAAATTTTCTGAAACCGAACGCCGTTGGCATGTTTGGGAAAAGGAGGCGTTTGCTGTAAAAGCCACTTTGGAAGCCTGGCGTCACCTCCTTGAAGGCACTAAATGCCCTTTTGAGGTTTGGACTGATCACAGGAATTTGGAAGCCCTCTGCACCCCCCGGCATCTCAGTCCTAAACAAATTCACTGGGCTCAGTTTTTCAGTCGTTTCAACTTCCAGTTAAAATTTATCCCAGGAAAGAAAAACTTTCTGGCTGATGCTTTGTGGCGTTTACCTCAGGATTTTGACCAGGGGGCAGAAGTGGTTGGGACTGTTCTCACTGAACCACAACTGGGTTTGGTTGCTGTCACTCAGAGCCAGACCCGTGTGTAAGTAACCCCACCCCCAGCCCAGTCTGGGAAGCAGAATGTGCAAGTTCCTTGTCAGTTACAGAAAGACTTTCTCCAGGCACTGAAATCTGACACTTGGTCGCTAGCTAATAAAGACACTGTTTCTTTTGAAAACGGTCTGGCATGGGTGGAACACCACCCTTATGTACCCAAAACTTTAAGAGCTGAGATTTTACAGTGTTCTCATGATGATAAACTTGCTGGGCACTTTAGTTTTGTCAAAACATTACATTTGGTTCGTCATCATTTCTGGTGGCCTACCTTGAGACGCAATGTAAAAGACTATGTGGCTTACTGTCCTGTTTGTGCAATGTCAAAACGTAAGGGGAGGAAACCACAGGGGCTTCTACAGCCCATGGCCAGCCTGTCCCATCCTTGGAACGAGATTTCTATGGATTTTATTGTGGATCTTCCAGTCGGAATAAAACTGTCATTTGGGTTTGTAATTTTTTTTCCAAACAAGCACATTTCATTCCATGTGCATCCATCCCATCAGCCCTGCAATTGGCGTGCCTATTTCTCATCCACATCTACCACCTCCACGGTAGCCCCTCCCATTTGGTCAGTGACTGCGGGACACAGTTTACTTCCCAGTTTTGGAAATCATTTTTGAAATTGATTGGCACCAAACGAGCGCTATCCACGTCTTCCCATCCTGAGACTGACGGTTCTACTGAGATTTTGAACTCCACTCTTGAACAATTTCTTAGAGCATATATTAACTACCATCAGGACGATTGGGTAGAGTTACTACCTTTTGCTGAAGTGGCTTACAACAATGCTGTCCATCAAAGTACCGGGCAAACCCCTTTTCATGTGGTTTCTGGTCACGACTTTGTTCCCATCCCTGAACTGCCACAACTCCCTTCCCAAACATGTTCTGCCTCTGACTGGGCTGTTAAGCTGGCTGATTCCTGGCCGGTGATTCAACAAGCTTTGGCTGATGCCCAGGCTGCTTACAAGTTTCAAGCTGATAAGCATTGTTCCTTGCAACATGACTTCAAGATTGGGGATCAGGTGTATCTATCTACCAAATTTATCAAGTCACCACAACCCTCTAAAAAACTTGCTCCCAAGTTCATTGGTTCTTTTCCTATTGTTGGTCTTATCAATCCAGTTATTGTTAAATTGGACCTGCCTCACAATTTGAAACATTTGCACTCTGTTTTCCATTGCAGCTTGCTCAAGCCTGTCCACCACTCCTCCCGCTGGCATCCCGAACCTCCTCCTCCTGCTCCGATCATGATTGACGGCCAACAGCACTTTGAGGTCAAGGAGGTCGTTGATCCTCGCAAGCTTCGAGGCACCCTCCAGTATCTGGTCCAATGGAAACATTTTCCTCATCCTAAATGGGTGTCTGCTCGCCATGCTAATGCTCCTGATTTAGTTTGCTGTTTCCACCTTGCTTATCCTTTGAAGCCTGCTGCTTAGTGTTTTCTTTCTTTGGGGGGGGCAGTATGTCATGTTCACTGTTTCAATGTATAGTATACATTGTAACGTTTCACATGCCATGGTGCTGACACATGTTTCTGTTTGGGAGGGAGCTGCTGTGAAACCTTGTACCAAGCTCTGTATCTGTGTTCATTACAATGGAATGTGTTTGGGTTATGTTCTCTGTTCAAGGACTTTTCCCACAGACCATCAGAAACCGTTAGGAGCACCTGGGATTGTGAACTTGGGAAGATTCTACAGGGGGAGGGATCTCATTTACACTGAGAGTTTTTAGTTTGCATTTGGGACACTTTTATCATTCTCAGCTTTCTTTGTGATCCTGCATACTATTCTTTAATAAATCAGATATCTTTGAATTCCTGCTCATGAGTCTGATAGTGTTTTAGAATAGGCAACCATTACACAATGATCTGGTACAACTTGGAGTCAATTTGAGTCCAAAGCAAGCCTATAATTATCATAGTGATCCAAATCTAGGCTCTAACCACAGTTGCAGAGAATTGGAAATTGAACAATTCTATGACAACTTAATTTCATATTAATTATAGACAATGGAATGCTAAATTAGAAGTAAAACAGCAACAGAAATAATGGGAAAAATGACCTCAGAATAAAAAGAAAGCAGGAATGGAGACTAATAGATATCTGCCAATAAAAGTCATTGTTTATAACAAATACTATACATTCTTCCAATAATATGAAAGTTGAATCTGGACATTATCACATGGACATCACTAAAATAAAATTAACTATACACTTTTCAAGAAAAGATAGAGAAGCTCTATTCAGTCAGCAAAAAGGAAATCTGTTGTTGACTGAAGGTAAGTTAACAAACTCATTCTTGCAAGATTCTAACTTGAACCAAATAAAACAAAATCATCAGACCAGCAAGATACAGTACATCTCAGAAATATATCATATGGTTATACAGTTAAGTTAAAGGATATATATATAACATGTTAGATTTGGTAAATAAAGTGCCCGAAGAACTCTGGACTGGGACTCATGACAACATTAACGATGGAGGACACAAAAATATCCCAAACTGGGGGAAAAAAAAGAACGGAAAGCAAAATGCTGATCTCCCAATATATTAAAATAGCTGAAGCCAAGCAAAAACAAAAGAAGACAGAAGAAAGTGCAACTAAATGCTGAATTTCAGAAAACAAATATCAAGGGAATATATTTAAGTAATACGCAAAGACAAATACATTAAATAGACAAGTGATCTATTTGAGAAATGTAAGGAAACTTTTATACAAGGACAACCAAGATAAAATACAAGAAAGCAAAGAAGTATTGGAGAACAAAATATAAAGAAGAGATGGCATGAATATATTAAAGAATTATAGAAAAATATCTCCAAATCATTGATGTATACAAAGTTTGTTACTCTGAATTAGCATCAGACATTCTGGAAAGAGAAGTTAAATAAGCCTTAGAAAATACTGTCAAGGAACAAAACTGCAGGAGCTAATGAAATGCCAACCAAATTATTTAAAATCTTGCAAGCTGATTCAAGTGCTTCTTGTGGTTTGTAAGCAGATACGAAAATACAGTAGTGGCCAGAGGACTGGAAAATATCAGTTTATATTACAGTACCACAGAAGGGCAATACTTAAGAATGCTTAAGCTACCAAACAATTTTACACATGTCACATGCTTTTGAGATGATGTTGAAGATACTTAAGACATTGTACTCCAGACTTCAATAGTTTTGATCATTTTCTCCATAGGACCTTGATTACCTTCTGAGTCCCTTTTGGGAGATGGGCAGTGATAAATTTTATTAATTAATTTATAGATTAATAAATAAAATTACTATTGATTAAGGAAGTTGAAGTAGATACTCCTCTAGGGTCTCAGTGAGTTGTTAAAAGGATGGATTAATAAACCACTGCTAGATTAATAGATTAAGATAAGTTTCCTGATGAATTTTTACGTAGTGAAAATTTCAGACCTTTCTGAGATGGTCTACAGCAACCTGATCAGCAGCACTAGCATCTGTTAATTCTTCTGCCAGATGTTTAGATTTGAAGTTTGGATGTACTGGGGAATTGAATGTTGAATTAAAAAAAGGTAGACAGACCTAATATGTTATTGGGAGTATCTAATAATGAAAAAAACAAGGTGTTGAAAAGTACATATATTTTGTTTTATTGATTACATGAATGCTTTTTACTGGATAGACCACAAAAGACTGTGGCTAGCACTTTAAAAATGGTTTGTCTATTTAATCTGCCTTTCAAGAAATGGTTAGAACCATATATGTAACTAAATAGTTTACAGTTGGGGAAGGATTGCACTTAACTTAGATACCACTACCTTATTAACTTTATATGCAGAATGTATTATGAAAAAACCTGGTCTTTTGAATCAGGAAAGGTTGAATGACTTTTTTTTTTTTTTTGCACAGTATATTTTATTCTACATTAGATCAATGCTAGTTCAGCCTTTAATTAAAATTCACCAAGGCCATGCAAACAAATTTGTATTAGCTATTTTCTAGCTGTTAGAGTTTCCAATTTAGCATACATAGCCACAGAATTTTGCTTCCTAATAACACAAACTTGGTGGGCTGGTTTATCTTCAAAGGGCTTGGGTTGAAGCAAATCACAGTATTTTAAGTGTTAGTTATGGTTTTATTTTTTATGATTTATATTTTTGTTGGTCTTTTATTTTTATGGTTTATATTTTTGTTTTTGTTTGTCTTCTGGGCTAAGACAATAATAAACTACTACAATTAGTTTGCAGTAAACTATAGCTACAACAAAAGCAAATTAAAAGAATTACCAGTTGGAATTAAAATTGTCAGGAGAAACTTCAAAAACCTCAGACATGCTGAAGATACCATTAGAATAGAGAAAGATTGAAGAAATTAAAGAAAAGATAAAGGAGTTCAAAAGGGGACTGCTGTATATAATAAGTTTATCTTAATAGCCAATCTTAGCCCAATGCAAATAGGTGGAGAAGTAGTTGAGTTAGTAGCAGACTGTACCTTTCTCAGCTAAAAAAAATCACAGGTAGTGACTATACTCAGACAATAAAAAGAGTCACTACCTGTGATTTTTTTTAGCTGAGAAAGGTACAGTCTGCTACTAACTCAACTACTTCTCCACCTATTTGCATTGGGCTAAGATATATACTGCATGGGAGAAAGTGACAAATCTAAACAAAATATTAAAATGCAGGTGCCTCATTAACAGCAAAGACAGTATTATCAGGGTTATGGTTTTCCCAGAAGTAACATATGCTGAGTCTCTGGAAAAGATGTTATATAAAATAATTATTGTGGGATTATTGCATATGTTTATTCCTAAAAGTAAGTTTTGCTCTTTAAAATGTAAGAAGGAGGAGAAAGAGGAAGAAGAAGAAGAAGAAGAAGAGGAGGTAAAGAAGAAATTCTATTATTTAAAATATGTATCTTTCTGGGAGAAAAAAAAGGAATGAAATACTATGTGTCATGATCTGTGGTGATTGTGGAAGTATCTATCTGTTAAAGACAAGAACCCACAAGAAGCATAAAATAAAGCATCCTAAAACCTGGCCTAAAAATAAATAAATACATAAATATATATATACACACACATACACACACACACACACACACACACACCTACACATACACACACACACACACACATACACCTATATATTTTCCTTATTGCTATTCAAGAATAGAAATACAACAGTGCTGTATTGCTTTTAGTAAACAAATACTATATAAACAAATATAATATCTCTTCATATAATGTAAGTATTAGATGAAGATAGGATGCACATTGCTAAAATAAAATAAAATAAAATAAAGGAAAAGGAAATTAACTAAAAAAGAGGATGGATTAAGACCATAACTTTCAATACAATGTTAATTAGTTTATCTCCCTAACCAATACCCTAATGAATAATGACCTAAATGGAATGTTCTGTGAGGTTTGAGAGTCAGACTCTGAAAACAAAACTTGTCCTGAATAGTCAGAAGGAAACAAAGCTTATCTTTCAGGAATCGGGGAAACAGATAACTGAAAGGGCTCAGTAGAGCACAAGAAAAAGCAAGAGCTGATTGGGCAAAATCCAGAGAAGGATTTTAAACCTCCAATCAGCGTGCGAGACAGGAGAGCTGAGAAGCATGCGAATCAGAAGGCAGCCTGATTGGTTGCAGAAGAGAAAAGGCACGGGAAGGAACACATTAAAAGGCAAGTACACATTGAGCAAGCTGCCATAGACAACCAATCCTTCAACCTTGTTTCAGCAGAAGAGCACTTACCTGAGTCAGAAGCCTTGTCTGTAGCCATTGCGGAATCAGAGCCAGCTTCTTCTGATGTTGTGGGACTGCCTTTCTCACAAGTCACTCCAATCGAGTCCAGCCTTGCTGGTCCAGCAGATCTCACTTCGCTTCCAGCTCCCAGCCTCACCTCGTTGTTTCAGCCACGTGAGATTCTGCTTTCAGCTTCAAGCCTTGTTGTGCAGATCCAGTCAAGGCCAGCCAGAGTTACAGCTCTAAGTCTTGTCTTGCCACTGTAGTCCAGCTCAGCCTTGTTTCCAGTCCCCAGTCTAGTCTCACTACCTCAGTCACATCCAGCCTTGCCTCTGCTCCCAAGTCCAGTCTTGTCATTCCAGTTCAGCCTAGGTCCACATCCAGTTCCTCACCTTGTTCTGCCATTCCAGTCAAGTCCTACCTTGTTTTCAGATCCAAGACTTGCCTCGCCGTGCAGTCTAGTACCACTCCAAGTTCCACCTCTTGCCTTGCCGCTTCGGTCGAGTCCTGTATCACCTCCAGAACCAAGTCCTGCCTTACAGAATCAGTAAAGACTTGCCCAGCCTCCATTCCAAGGTCGAGCCCAGCATCTCCAGTCTCTTTCTTGCCATGCTCAATTGTCTCCCCAGGTCTTGCTGCCTCATTGAGGGGTCCAGTCAAGTTCTGCCTAGCTGTGTTGCCTCAGTCACTATCAGACTCTGGTCCTGCAGCCTTGCCTAGTTTTCTTCCATTGCCTGGGTGGACCTGATCAATTGTGTTGCTTACTTATTGAGGACTTTATTATTGTAAATAGTTAATTGTAATAAATGAGTTTTAAGTAATCCTGCCTGGCCATCTCATAGTCTGACAGGACATGTTCATTTAAGATATGCCTGTAGACTTGACTATTCTATGTCTGGTTTTGGTTTCCGGTTTTTAGACATGCTGTATATCATATCAGAAACTATATTTGAAAATGCCTTCCTCTCAAAAATAGTTTGCCATTTGGAATTTTATCTAAGAATGAGCAGAACTAGTATTTAAAAAGTATTACTATTATTGTAGTTCTATGCATTCAGGCCTATATATTGTAAAAACTCCAACTTTATTTTTTAACATGGAATATGATTTCAATTTGAAAAGCAAATGCTACAACCCACTGTGAGAAAGAAACCACATTTTGTATATTTAGTCTTTGGGTACAGAATTTATCCAAGCTATTTTGGGCCTTGTATATTAAAAGATATTGACAGTGCCAGCCAATAAACATCTAATTAATTTCCAATAGGATATTCTCAAAGGCAAACCATTAAAAATGTAATCCAAATAAGTTTTATGTTTGTTAGATATTCAGAAGAAGTGATAGATTGCCCTCCCCCCCCCCACACACACCCAAGGACAAGGAAACACTAACTGACTATAACATCCCTGCATCCACACCACATGTATAATTTAGCTATTTATCCTGATCCCAAAGACTTTCTGAAAGAGCTATAATTTCAAACTTGCAAACTTGATAAAGAAGGGCAGTTTCTATAACCAAGTGAAAGTTATTCCAGAGAAAGGAACCATCAATTAGAAGGCTTAAGAGTAGGGTCCCTAGAGATGACATTCTCTCAGCAAAGAAATTATGCCCATGTGGATCAGGTAAAATTTAATCCATGGAGCACGCTACCCATTCATTTGAGATAAAAAGGTTGGTTATGATAAAGCTATCAGTTCTTTTCTACATCATCCCAATTAAAATAGATAATGCTAATTAATTTAGTTTTTTTATCTTAACATTTAGGATGAAAGATGTACAACTTTGTTCTTATGTAGTTTGTATATTCCCGATTTATATACCTCTCAGTAGAAACACACCTTTATTGTTATGTAAAAAGCCTAATTAATTTATCTACTCAGTATTATTTCCTGTAGAGACAATATCTTAGAACTGCACCAGCACAGCAGGAAAATTATGTCTGTGCTATGTGGTATGCATGTATTATAAGAGAAGAAAACAAATGCTTGTTATTACTAGAGCACTGTTTTGTATTTTACATTTGCTAGAATTGAACTAGGAGAAAAGTATTAAATAATACATTCCAAAAGCCTATGCTGTCCCAATTTAGAAGCATTTGTCATTAATTTCAAATTTGGTAATGGCTAGCCAAAAAAAGAAGAAGCTATGTTTTTTTTTTTCTTTGTTTATTAACAATATTTGTATTTTGGTCAAGAAATTTAATTATGTTGAGCCGTTTGATAAAATTTAGTCAGATGAAGTGTTTACCACTGTAGTAAAATAAATTGTTCCCATATGAGAATTAGTGGCTAGTTTTGCATGTAGAAAGCCATAACTGAACTTCTGGTTCTTTAGATTAATATTTACCTAAAACAGCAAAACTGAAAAAATATATTTGTTTTTGTCCTTGGGAAGCAACCAACACTCCACAAAAGGCTTTTTGAAACTATGTGCTGAAAATGTATCTTAGCTAAGTTTGTTATCATTCAATTTTTTGGTTTAGAATATAGCATTACTATACTCAGAAAGTACACTTTTTTCCAGTCTAGGTGAACCATTCCCTTTCTGACTTTTTTTCCAAAGTGTTCACTGATTTACATGGGCATTGGGACAGCATTGGCAACAGGGGAGGCACAATGCTCTTTCTCTTTTCCTTCCTTGCATCACCATTCCTATACTATGGGTTTTGGAAGAAGAAAGAGATATTTTATCATTGCTGAAGCAGCCACATATACAATCGAATCCAGTCCTGACCCAGGTTCTGGGTTGAATAAGATTACACATTCAATCCTGAGGCACCACTTATAATTCCTGAAATTTTACTGGGGTTTTTTGGGGCCTGGATGTAACTGGCTATTTTTCACTGTCTTTGAAAATACTGTATTTTTGATTAAATCACTTTGAAATCAACTCAAGATAGATGGGCCAATAGTACATTATTGCTTTATTATTCTATTATCAGGATGGCAGGATAATGATGGGTGTTGAAGATCAGATAATCCATATTAAGGTACCTGAACATCAATTACTTTTAAATAAATTTCAAGATTTCACTAAGATGTACTTCCAAGATCAGGTTTTTAATAAATTGCATGTAGGAAAAGTGCACACATTTTTAAGTCATTGCTCAAAGAAAGTGAGCGACAGTGCAATTAACTGAGTAACCTGTTGAGAGCAGGTATAGTGGAATGAAATTAGCACCTGTCTTATTTTAGCACCGTCTCACAAATTAGCATTTACTGAAGCTTCATAACTAAAAATTAAATGCATAGGGATATATTTGAGAATGACAGCTTGGACATCTCTAATGTGTGTCATTTGTTTTCCACAGACTGTTGAACTTAGAAAGTTAGAATTATTTTTACCTACAGTTCAAAAACTAAAAAATGAAAATATTTTAACCCATGTTTTATGTTTTTATTTGTAATGAATTGTTCATACATGTCAAGGAAGGAAACAAATCTGTGATTTTGAAGTTCTACAGAATAGTAGTGTTTATATGATATAATGCAGCATTCTGAAAGGTACATGTGTACATTACTATTTTTAAAAAATAAATCAGTTTTAATAAATAAAAACAACAAAAACAAAAACAATAGAGGGAATTGGTTCGTAGGTAAAACCTTGCTGTGACCTAGTGAATATAAGATTTCATCCCTTTGGGTTGAAGAGACTGAAATGGTTTTGCAAGCTTTATGTCCTGAGTAAAACAGCTTCACAATCTCAAAATAAAAATTAAAAAATAACAACTGGCCTGAATATAATAATAAATATGTCCCATCTTATCTATTAGCAAAAGCTAAAGATTTTAATACATGCACACACAAAGAGAGAGACTAAATATCAAAAATCAAAGGAGAAACTGGACATTTTCACTCTTTGCAGTATCAAAGAAAGAAGGCAAAACTCACCAGGGATCACATTAAACTTGTTGTTTTGAAGGTCTCTTAATATCCATGAGATAATTAAATAGATCCTTTCCAAAGGTGATTAGAAAGTGAATGTAGCTGGTTTAGTGTCCTTTTTAAAGGCCTCACCATGGCTGAGAGCAAGATGTCATCTCCCTTATCTCCTGGTGCTCAATCCTATGGGGGACCACCGTTCTACAATCCCCACACAAGGACCTGCCATTTGGAGCACTTTTGGGCAACCTCCCATCCTCTCCTTCTCCAGAGAGGTTCCAAAGGACCAGTCTACTTGCCAGTCCCTTGTTTTTCTTCACCATGGTTCTTGCCTCCATTGTTTTTGGAGACATCTTCAGTCAGCCATGACTCATCTGGAAGCCAGCATGTTCCCAGTATATTTGATGTGTGCATGTTAACATAAATTCTGTTTGCTGTGTTAAGGTAATATTCAACACATTTAGTTTGTATGATCTCTCTCTAGATCAGTGGTGGGACATCTGGCCACATATTTCTTTACCTAAATCTAAATGTTTTGGAACAGATTTGGAACCAATATAGTGTAGTGGTTAATATGTTGCATGTCAGCTGGGTTTCCCCAGTCCATATCTACACATAAAGACCTGACGGGATTATATTAGGCCAGATACTCACTGTCAGATCAACTCCTACCTCACAGAGTTGGTTTCATAAAGAAAACACAAAATATGTATTTATTTAAATAAACATTAATACTGTTAGATTTCTATCTCACTTTTTCTTTCTTCTGTTCAGCTAAATGCCATAGTAGATTAAGAGTCAAAGAAAGGATGCTTGGATCCACAAGATTCAAAGTTTAAGATTCAAATTATTTTATTGAAGTGCTTATCTACCACCCTGGCTGTTAATGGAACTTTAAAGAGTTCACTTTTGTTGGCTTATACCCACTGTTCCTTTGATTGCTAACATGAATATTTAATATGATTCAGTATTTTCATACATTAATAACTAGGTTAAAAATACTGAATAATTTATATTAGAACTATATCAGAATATTTTAATTATTAAATCAAATAATAATTAGAAGAAATTAGATATATCAGTCAAATGTTAGTACATTATAATGAAAAGTACCCCCAACTAACAGTTAGCATCTGATAGCACATGTTCCTCAATACAGACTGTAGTATCTTGGAAATAGTGGAAAAGCTTCCTCTGTTTCTTACTGTTCCATGAAGAACAATTTCAGTTATGCATAAACATCTTTGGAATCCATCATAAACCAACTTCGGGAAAAGCACTTCCACTGAAATAGTGGTACACAAAAATGAGAAGACAAAAAAAAAAAAGCAATACATGTTATATAATGTATTGATTAATGTGAGCATTTAAAACAACAACAACAACAACAACAACAATCCATCTGTTTTCATATCAGTTTTCAGTAATACATAATATAATTAAACCACACAGGAGTAACCTGCCCATTATATGCAAACCACAATGCCAACAGCCCAAAATTTGTGCTAGCCAAATTTGGAAGGAGTGAGCTATGTGTTCAGGTGTAGATATGAAATCGAAACAACAGCAGAATTAGCTACAACTTTTTGCAGGGAAGAAACGAACTATACAAGACTTGACTTTATAACACTTGGCAGGACTAAGTTTAACACATAATATTCATTGAATTAATAACTGGTTGGTAAAATAAGGCACACCATTTAAAATTGATTGATTTCTCTTCTGCCTATACACAGAGAAATCATTCTGCCACAGACACTGTTTGTACACACAAATACATACAGTATACATATAGGCCTATACAGTATATAGCAGCAGAAACCTATACATACTTACTCAATTTTTATCACAAGTAAATATGCTTAAGCTGTTGCTATGCTAGAAATGGAACTGTGTAACTCAGCTTGATCCATGTAGAAACTGGGGAAGATTTACATAAAACACACACACAAAGCTACAGATAGATGTAATATTTAGATTTTTGGAGCTCATGTATTTTTTAATTAATATTTTCAGGATTCTTTTAGAATTGAGGTAAATCCCTAATACTGAAGGAAGTTTTTATTGTTAGAATAGTTTTTTTTTTTTTAATTGTTCAAGAAAAGTGAAATCTCTTCAAAGGTCTTTTGCTTCAATGAAGGTTTATACAATACAATACCTATAGAAACTTAACTGCAAGATTGCAAAAAATCCTTGTATAAAGTCTTACATATTTATTAGTAGGATGGTCAAGTAAATGTTGATGTCTTCATAATTGATGGAGAGAAAGAGAGAAGGAAGGCTGACAGCAATGTAGTTTGTGTTTTGCTGAAAACAAAACTTGGCTGAACAAAGTATCATTGATTGAAGAGAAAAGCTCAAAAGCCATGAAAGCAAACTCTTTGAGCTTAAAAGGCTATCAGTTAAAGCTACTGTGATCTCATCTGTCACAGCTATATCTCAGTAGTACAAAAAAAGTTCCATCTACATCAGAAATCCATTAGCTAGTGATCCTTAATGGAAAAAGCCACATAATGGATGGATGAGCTACAACATAGTCTGAATTCATTCCCTAATTTTTATTTTTATTTTTAATCCTACATGCTTATTTGCAATACAGATAGGTCTGGACCAGGCTACTCAAAATTAATAAACATTTATTATTTAAAATAAAATTTAATTTAATTCTGTTATTTTCAATCAGTTTTAATACCCTATGAAAATTGTTAGGAATTTTCTTTTTTCTAAGTTATTAGCGATCCTGCCCAATTTTGACTCATTTGTCAAGATTAATCTTTTCAATTTATACTATTCAAACTATGTAATAACCTTTTTATATACATAGTAACTGTTTTCCAGTTTTATATTTATAATCATATTATACAAATTTAGATGATATTATTTCAAAACATGATCAGGGACCTTATTTGAAGGAAAGAACATCTTGAGTAAATACAGATTATATGTGCTGGGGAATGTAGAGTAAATAGATTTGCATTATAGCAGGGTGAATAGCAGAGAACATAACAGGGAGAATTGGTTATATTTGGTTATAATCAAACCAAGGCTTGCTCTTGTTTGATGCAAATTTGTATAAAACACCTTTTGAAGCTCATTCATGAAGCACCAGGCCCACTGCCACTAAAAGAAACCAAATTGGTTTCTCTTGTATTATACTGTAATGTCTAAGACCTCATCAGGCAGTTCTAGGAGACTTTTGTACATGCGCTGTACAGAAGCCTCTCCTGATTATAGAACTGCCTGGTGAGGCCTCAGAATGAGTTCCTCAACAAGGAGAATCTCAACCACTCTGCACTGTTTTAACCCTCTACAATATAAAGTGCTGCTCATACCTGAATTCTGTGAGCCTTATTCAGGTTCTCTTTCTCTTTCAGCACATTTTATTGAATGACCTAAACTGTGTAAGTTCAGTCTTGTGGCTGGTTGTCTGTTTAAAACAGCTTATGGCAGGAATGGCTGAGGGAATTTCAGTATTACTTCCGTTAGGTTTTTTATACCATGGGGAGAGGGGGAGGGAATCTAAGTCTAGCTTAACTTCTGATTATATAAGGGATTTCACTTAAAACACACACACACACACACCTGTAAAATGTTGCTTCATTAGCTGGATATGGATGAGAATTATGTTCAGTTCGATTTTCATTTCAGAAATTCGTATTTTATTTAAATAGTGAAAGTAGATGACTTTTTTAAAAAAACAATTTCTTATTGCTTTAGTGATAAGCAAAAGAACAATCTGAAATAAACATTAATATTAATATTTGCTATTTCATAACGTGTTTATTATCAACCTGAAGTCTGAGGCTCTCTTGATATGCAAAACATTAAGCACTATGAATAATGTATCACTATTTGAATAAACTGCTGAAAATAACATACAGAGAAACATAGAATGTGTTCATCAATATAGGTAGCTAGCTAGTTTATGCATTTATTTATTCAAATCACACAGTTGAAGGGAACTCAGAAGGTATAAAGTTAAATGCCCTGCTTGAAGCAGGATTTGTTAAAGTAGTTTGGATAGACAGCAGTCCACCCTCTGTTTGAAAACCTGCACCAAAGGTGAACATCTCTCTTCATAAAACAACCTATTGCCATTTTTGAAAACTGAAATATGATTCAATTAAAAGAGTCACATTTATGAGAGGGGCAGCTACATATATTTGATAAATAAATAAATAAATAAAATTATCAAATAACTAAAAAAATAATAAATAAAGACAACCTATTGTACTACTTGACAGCTTAAACCAGTGCTTCTGAACCTTGGCAACTTTAAGATGTGTGGACTTCAACTCCCAGAACGCCCCAGCCAGAAAGGCTGGGTGGAAAATTCTGGAAGTTAAGGTCCACACATCTTAAAGTCGTGAAGGTTCAGAAACACTGGCTTATACCATCAATGAATTATTCCTAAAATCAAGGCTAATCCACTTCCCTTTAGTTTCAACCCACTGGTTCTGTTCCTGTCCTCAGGGGCAACAGACAACAAGTCCACTTCATCCTCTATATAACTTTTAGTTAAATAGACTTCATATATACCCCTATCTTCTCTTCTGCAGGCTAAACATTTCATGTAATTGTTCTTCCTCAGGCTTGGTTTCCAGTCCCTCACCATTTTGGTAGCCCTCCCCACAAACTTCCTCCATTTTCTCAATGATCCTTTTGAACTGCAGTGAATATTCCAAGTGAGATTGGGACAATTATTTCCATAATCTGCACTTTTAATACATCCCCAAATAGCATTTGTCTTTTTACCATCTGTATCATATTTGTATTCATCTGGTTGTGAAGGGGAAATATATTGAACTTATTTCTTCCCCTCCCAGGATCTTTGATCTCCAGAGGGAGCAATCACCACAAAAGGCAACAATATATAATAAAACCATTCCGCAACTTTATTGACTCAAAGCTTCAATGTACTTGTCCTTTAATATTTTTTTTTCAATTCCATTACAACTAATCAGTATACTTCCCTGATTAACATGATTTTCCCAACTAATGTAAGCAGAGGGGCTATCAAAATAGTAATCAAATACCAAATATCTTGTAGCTCTCTCTCATTCTAGAAATATTTCCCACTGTGAAAAGTGTAGTAAGAGAAGTAGCAACAAGTAAGGTAGCAAGCTATAGAATGAAGCAACTGAAAATGAAGATCTCATACACTAAGCACCCAAGACCACCCTGACACATAGAGTTTGTCTTCTTTTTCTATTTTATAATGCAAAATGTTTGGCTCTGGCCAGCTGGATTCCATCAATCATGTCCTGGGATATTATTTACCATTTAGTAGATTTCAGGAGGGATCCAATTGTTTGGGGGTGGTTTTTGACCATGCAAGTTAATGTCCTGGCTGTTGGTGTTTTAGTTATCAGTGATTATTTTATCTCCTCCTCTTTATAGCAGACTTTTGCTACAGTATTTAGCTTTTCCTAGCATCCTTTTATTTTATTTTAATACATACTTCAAAGTGAAATGTATGGATCTCAAAGTTCATTAAACTGCTTATCTATCATAATCACCGGAAGAGTTTATTTGCTTGGCAAGCCTGTAAAGGGGTTACATTCAGTTCAAGCATGGATTCTGTCTGGTTAACCTAGGCCTTGGCCTTTGCATCTCCAAACAACCTTCCAACACAACTAATGATATTTTAAATCTTTCAAATTATTTTCACATGTACTAGTATCAAGCCAGATATCTTCCATCCTAAATTTGTGCCTTCGATTTTTTTTTCCCCAGATGCAGAATTCACATTTAAATTTCACCCTATTAAATTTCACCTGTACATGTCATTTTGGCCTGCTAATGAAGTCTATCAAGGTTTGATAGTGTCAGCCATTCCTTCTAGTTTTCTGTCATCTACAAAATCACCCATTGCCAATTCCTTCCTTTCTCCTTACAACTGAACAATGGTTTCTTTTGCCTGTCATTTTGTTTCTGATATACTTGAAAAAGGATTGCGTTGTTTTGGGCATTTGTCATAAACCTCAGCTGAAACTGTACTTAGCTTTTCCCGCACAATCCATACAGTATCTGTATGGTTGTGGATTCTTCTTCACTCATTTCCTAAGTTGATGCCTCACTTGAGTTGCAAATATTTGTTTTCTCTGGGCTTCTTCCCTTGGACAAATGAAGAAGGGCTTGCAAACAAGCTTCAACTTGGTCTAACAGTTATTTTTCCATCAATAATGGGCTTTCGGTTTTTCCACTGGCTACATTCTGCTGTGCCTGGACTTCAGCTATCTACAGTATTTAAGTTTGGGGGACTTTTCTGTTCCTTTCCTAGTCTTATTTCTTGGGATTTGGGTTACTTTCTCCTAACTTCTTTATTTTTGTTAATAACACCTACTATGTTTGCTTCTCTACCAGTCCTCTTTGCTTGTTTGCTAATTAAGCAGCCTCATAATGGGACAATTGTGCTTCCTACAACATCACAATACAATGCCTACATTAATATATTTTGTGATTCCTTTCATTGGTAACTGGGCCTTCACCAGTTTTGAGTCTTCTCAAAAACACATGTGAGGACCCTCTAACAAGATAAAGGAGCTCTAATGTTAATGCCACCCATCTCTATTAATCCACAAATACTTCTTCCATGTAAACTTGCTGGTACTTTTCTTGCATTTTGGAGGTTAATAGCCCATAAATCATTTGGATCTGGTTTGTACAGATTAAGTCTATTTGACCAAGTTTGCCACATATATAATCCTTCCTCTTAGTCACATCACTATCTTGACTTTTTGCTGTCCTTTTGGCATATTCTAACTTAGTCTTCTTTCTGTGCTGCTCAGTCTCCTTTTTTAGGAATTTCACTTTTCTGTGGTCTTTTCTCATAACCAACCAGTTTTTCTTTAGGTCATCTGTCCTGTGAACAGCCAAATAATGTTCAGCCAACTCTATTTTATGATTGCCTGTTTCAGAGTAGCGCACTGGACTTTGTAGAATTGTTCTACACCTCTTGTTCCGTACTTTTTTCTGGACTCCTTTTCTCTGGTTACAAGCATTTACTGCCTAGACCTGCCAGTCAAGACCATCATTCTCTGACTCCTTCCTGAACTACATATGGACATTCTCTAAATCTGCCTGTATGGATGTTTATTATTTTCTATTACTATAAGACTGTCTCTTTCATGTTGTTATAATCCATGACATCTCTGACAAATGGACGAAACCTGTAGGACTTCTCCTGTAAGGCTGGGTGCTAAAGTGGCGAACCATTCCCATTCTGGCTATGCACTTGCAGTTGTCATCCTTTAAAATATTATATAAAAAAAGGTTTCTATATTTTCCCTTTTCCCTATATTTCCTTCTGATAATTTCAAGATTTTAGTATCCTTAAGGTCTTCCCTGTCATGAGGTAGTGAAGAAGATCTTGCTCCCATTTTTAAAGTAGGTATTGGCATGCCTTTAAGTGTCATTGACATTTATTTAAATTCCTCTAAATGAATCTCCTTTCTATTCGCTCATGCTCTAAACTCTCATGTCTCACAGTTTCTCTTCAGTGTCTGTTTTCTTCTTGTTGTTGTAACATTAGCTGGAACATTTTCAGAATCACATTTGCAGAATTTCCTATCCTTCTCAGACACTTTTCTCTTCTGAAGAGAGAAAATTTTAAAGTGTTGGATCTGACCTACCTTACACTGAATTCATTAGAATCTATTCTTCTGAAACTCAGAATCAAGTCTGACTCTTCTCTATTCCTCCCCCATCCTCTCCTTAATATTGTGACCTCAAAATACATGCACACCTTTTTTGATGATTTCACTTCACAATTTCAACCAGTCCATCTCTGTTGGCTAGATTAGTTCCAGGACAGCAATCCTCCTTTGTTCCTTATTCCCTTTTATGACAAATTAAGTTATCAGCAAGACATGACAGGAATTTGTTGGATCTCTGATTCTTGCTGAGTTAGATTTCCATCTGCTTTGTATGCCTCCTTGAAAATTTCATTACATGATAAACAAAGGCCCCATCCATATCTTCTATCTGTCTGTGCAGTTTATAATAAACCCCCACAATGATATCATTTTGCGCACCTCCTCTTTTTATTCTTACCGAAACCTTCCAACAGTATTTTAATGCTCTGATGCATGAATTTCTGCACAGGCATATGTTTTCTGTATGAACTGTGTAATGCCTTTCTCCTTTTATGCTGAGTCTTTTGAATAAGTTGCGACATTCAAGGCCTTTCTTTCAAACATATGTGTCATCCTACCAAGTCTCAGTAATGCATATAGCACCAACATTTCTCTTTCTGAGTTAAGTTGTCAAGCTCTTCCTATTTGTACAAAATCACTTGAGACTCTTAAATGGCACTTTTCTATTGGCTTCACTGCTGTAGTTGAAATGTTAACTCTCTCCTCTGCCATTATGTGTCTCCCTTTACTTTGTGCATTATTGGCCCCTGTCATTGGTGATAAAATTCATTTCAGGGCTTTTACCATCCTCCCTTTTTTAGTCTAGTTTAACAGTTTATCAGTCGGATGCCTCCAAACTTTCTTCTCAGTCTTTGTAAGATGTAGTCCATCTCCTACCTGAAGTCTTTCATGTAGATAGCACAGTCTAGTATTCAAGAAGCTAAAGGAGTAAGGATTAGAGGTTCAAAAACTTCAAACATTGCCTCTGTTTGAGAAACACAAAGCCAAGTGAGATAAGACCACACCTTTATTAAGAGAATAGGGAAAGGGTGTCGCTTTGGCTCATACTTGGATGAGAGTTGGCCTGAAGGAGTCTGTTAGAGGATCCAAAAAGAGGAATGTGGGCAGTGGGGAGGTTGTTATTATAAGGTAATGTCAGAAAGTTTGGTGAATGAGTGAAGGCTTGTGTTATAAGGTACTCCAAGTTAGTGTTTCTTCCGACTGGAGATCCTAAGTGTAAGTGTAAAATTATTGGATAGTGTCAGGGCCAGCCCATGAACAGTGTTGAGTCAGTGTATTCCAAACTCCAGTTCTTTATTGCTTTTACCATACAGACAGAATCTTGCCAGACTAAAGCTACTCTAACTAATCTAAGGGTAAATAACCTGGGAGACTCTAGGGTGGAGCTACCTTGAACCTCTTAACTTTCCCAGCAACAGTCTCCGGAAAATGAATCCTCTTATCTGCCTGGAATGTGCTCCCTCCTTCCTGGGAATCAGTGGCAGTGCTGAAACCCAACACAGATAGATACAACTATGGGGGGAATAATAAGATGGGAACTTGCATAGTGAGATGGGAGGTGTATAAATTTGATGAAATAAATAAATAATGATGGGAGACAGGGGAACAAATGTTAGAAACATACAGGCAACCTTTACTTCAGGTTCCCTGATCATAATTCAAGAAACTGGATTGCTGAAGTCTTTGGGCTAAGGTTTATGCCAGGACAATTTGTAATAAACCTATTCTCAACCATTATTTAATCATCAATTAGAGGACAGACCTGCTGTGCCTCATCATGACCATTTTGGATAAGGAAAGGCGGTTCCCTTCTCGGAGATCTGTCTGGTAGGAGAGTAGAGGTCCTATCTACCTTGAACAGGGTTCTTGTTTGCCCCCTACTCAAAATGCCTGCATTGGTCTCATAAAATGTAGACAGTTACTGCTGTATATCTTTCCCTTTCTTGGAAAAGTTATAAAGGTTATAAAGAAGGTGGTAGTATGACAATTACAAAGGACTGCAGAAGAAGCAGATTATCTGAACCCTGGGCATTTAGGATACAGCCTGGACATGGGATGAAAAACTCACTGGTTACATCAAAGCTGACTTATACTGGGACTTGGACAAGCAGACTGTGACCTAGAACCATTTTTGTCCTGCTAGACTCTTGGTCTCCAATACTGTCAATTCCATTACTAGGTCCAATGTTGGGAATGGGGAAATTGTTTGTGGTATTTCTGTTCCTCCAAAGCAAATGTTCCCTATTTGTGATTACGGTGGAAAAGATGTCAAGCTCTTGGTTATTATAGAATGGTCCAGGGCTCGGTTGCTTGCTCACTCACTCGGTCAGTCTATCTACCTACTTACCTATCTACCGACTTCTTTTCCTTTACTGGAATGCCTTGTTTTCCCTCCTCTTCGATGTATCTGTGTTCAACCTCAAAAGCTCTGAATCATGCCACAGGCATGAAGCTTTGACAGAAGCTTATTACTTTTTTGTATAACATCATCAGTTTACAGAAATGCAATGGCTCCTGTGACTTTCTCCACTGTAATGACTCAAAACATATATCAGCTGAAGAATCTCTCTATCTAAACATGCATAGGAAATTTGCAGATCATCAGGTAAGGGCTTATCAATAAATACAGATACATTTGAAAAGTTCAGTTATCAGAAAGACAGATTTCAATTGCTTCCTATTATTTATTTACAGTATATTCTACATTGCTCTTTCGCCTAAAGGAACCCATAAGTAAAATCATCATAATAAAATAAGCCATGTTTAAAAACAATAAATACAAACAAAACAAAATTGATTAAAAAAAACAAAATAAATAACTGGCAAAGCTAAAGTTAGTCTGATTTATATTTATTAAAAGCAACTATCTGTATAGTAAGCACAAACTTAAAAAAAATGTTTCAAACATATATGTAAATAAAACCTGTTCAGTCATCGCTTCTAATTAAGTCCCCCCCCCCTACAAAATCAATTGTTCCTTTTATGTAGTTATGGAACATTTAATTCTCTTCATGAGCACTTTATTTATTTAAGTCATAATGTAATGAGAAGATTTAATTGCAGGCCTGGAATAGCTATCATAAGAAAAAGGCTTAGAAATAGCCTGACAATTTCAAAAACAGATTCCTTTTTTTTTCCTCCCTGAATGTAAATGCAACATTATTAATTTTCAGGGGAGGAACAGAGACATAGTCAACACATTTGCAAGAAATATGCCAGGTTGGTACCTATCTCAGTAAGCTTTTATCACACCAGCACAGATGTTGGCCTGGAGAGGTAACATACCCACTGTATTTGGTGATTTATAGTGCTATGATCTCTAAGCTTTTTGAGTAGCTTTCTGTAAGAACTGATAAGGAAGAAATATTAAGGTAGGAACAGCCACTTAGGACACTTCTTTCCACCATCTTGAAGACACTGGCATCTCAATAGCTTGAAAGTTGACTGCACATGAATAGGGATTCTCACCTGATTAATTCAAAGGACCATTATTTGCCTGAAAATATGATTAGTTTTTACACCAATCATAAATAACTCTTTAAATCACAATGGTTATTTTTGCTATACAGAGCAACACAGTAATTGTGTTTATGTCCTAGTAGTGGGTTTCTCAGAAGTATCAAGAAGGACCCATTTTTTCCCCTTATCCTGTATCCTGTATACAGAAATAAATCCCATTAATTAGTCCAAAGGAAATATATGTAAATCACCAGGCAGAGAAGAATTCTGAGTAAATATGCATGGGATTATGCTGTAAATGATTAAAACCAAGAATGTTATATTGTGTGAAAGGCTTTGCTGGATGAACTATTTTACATGCGAAAGGATTCAGGTTCAATCCCCAGATGCCACAGGTAATAGTTCTTATTCTCCCTTAAATGAATTCCAGTCTCCAAAGCTAGAAGAATTGTATCACAGGTTGTTGAAGGAGTTTGCAACAGCAATCTCAAAAAGGGCTGACAGTAATCTTTGAAAATTCTTGGAGAAGTGGTAGGATGCCAGAAGACTGGTAGGATGCCAGAAGACAAAAGCAAACCTATTTTTGATACAAAAAGGGAGGAAGAAGAAGAGAAGAGAAACTATAAATTATTATAACGATCTATAATATGCATCATTATTCTATGCAAGCACAAGAATGAATACGCACACACACACATGCAGCATGTCTGTGACCATTTAGAAAAGAATGTCGCCATTCCCAAGAGCCAATATGGATTTATCTATAACAAATTATGTCAGATGACGTGATTTCTTTTTATCCATACTAACTCATTTGGTAGACCCAGGGCATGTTGAAGATGTAGATGTGGAGATGATGGATTTATGCTGGTTGAATTGGCCCCTCTAAGTGCCAGTTTTTATCACTCTACTCCAAAGTTACTATACATTCCCTTTTCCAGTATTTCCTATAACAATATCCCTGTGAGATAGGTTTAGTTGAAAGAGAATAACTGGTCCATAATCATCCAGAGACCTCCCATGGCAAAAGTGGCCTTGAACATGACTTTCATTGGCCATAGTCCATGGGTTTCACTGGTTATAGTCCAACACCTTAAAGACTACACCACACTGGTTCTTATTTGCTGGTTCTTATTTGCTTGATACCAAGTTAAATATGTAGAGGATAAAATCATAATTCAAAACAACAGGCTTGAACATCAGGCTAAATCCCGAAGAGTGGTGTTTACATGGTCTTGTAAGTACATGGATAAGTACATGGTCTTGCCATGAATATAAAAATGTGGTAGTATAGAACTGGGAAAACTGACTCAGCAGCAGTAGTGAGAGATCTAGGAGTACTAACGGACCACCATGGCAGCATTAAGGGAAACATTACTTTTGAATTATACAAGGTAATAGTTTAATTGCTGATTAGGCTGCACTTAAGGTACTATGTCCACTTCTGGGCACACTTTAAACAAGATATTGAGAAGTTGGATAAGGTTCAGAAAATAACTGTAAAAGGTGTTAAGCTTAGTCCGCCTAGGACAAGAATGGACCTCTCCTCACTGAAGGTTTCAAAATTGTCTAATAGGTACCTTTTAGGAAAGTTTGGTACATTCCTGAACTGACCAGGGAGTTAATACTGGTAATGGAGGGAACATAAATTAATTGTGCTTCCTGTTCTCTCATTATGGAGTCTCTTGTGAAAGCTGTACAAGTTCCTAGCAAGATATGTTCACATAACATCCATTTGCACACTTTTTGTGGAATGTTTGATGCTGAATGTGCAGTTTCACTGGAGTCTGGCAAGCAAGTAAATATTGATTCATTTACATTACTTGGATATTATAAAAGCTTGTTGCACTGGAATGAGTTTGCCCAAATCAGTCCATTAGTGCCTTACACTCTGCTGCAGATCCATGCTTAGCCAGATGGATACTGCACAGATTCTCAGATATAATGAGTTCAGGATTGGACCTAGTATGTTTAGCAGCTAGGAGCTAGTTCAGGAAGAAAAGACTGCACAATTTATTAATATTTCACAGATGATTGTTGTTATGTTTGTGTGGTAGAAATAATTTACCAGATATATTTCTTTGCTTATTTCTTTGATTTGATTTAAATTCAAGGCTGCCCTACTCTGACAACTCTGGTCAGCTTGCAGATTAAAAAAAAAATACATATAAAAAGAGAACACAGCCACTTGGAAAAACAAATACCCAGTCTTAAACTAAACTAAATTAAAGGGGCCTCCACAACCACCCTATCCATGAGAGAACAACCAAGTTTTTAATAGTTTCCAAAATGTTGTAAGGGTTAAAGATAACTTAATCACAGAAATGTCTAGCATGACACAAAACATTGTAGGTTTTCTTGAGCGTTCCTTGCAATGGTGACTCCTTAAACATAATGATGGTTCTAATTACTTAGAGCATCAGATGGAGGGGAAAAAAAATAGAGGGACAGTTAATTGTCCCTCTAGAAAATATGTAACTCAAGTCCATGAATCAGTGACTTGTGAACTATAGCTAAGTGACCCAAAGGCTATAACACTCCATCAGTTTAGAGCAGTTATGATGGCAGTAAATGTTCTTTTTCCTTATTGCATAGTACGGAAAGAAAGATTTAGTGAAGTAATAGTGCTGCATACCCAGCTATTGGAATAGAAAGACAAAAACTGATCTCATGGACCAAGGAACAAAAATTCCCCAAAGTTAATTAATTAATTAATTAATTAATATTATTATTCAAATTTAGTTACCGCCCATCTCCCCCAAAAGAGGGACTCTGGGCAGTAATGGTACCTCATCAGGATAATATTACGAGGATAGCAACCAATATCCTTTTCCTCTTGTGAGTCTGTATGAAAAATAAGAAAGTAATAAGTTGGGCCAGTAGATTTAAAATATGCACCCACCATGTCTCTCTGTAATGATGGAAGTGATGTGACAGAAAACGGACAGGGGCTCTGGAGAAAAACAGAGTTGTCATCAACTTGCTATTTCTAATTGGTATAGTTTAGAAAGAGGCTTACCAAATAAATGCAGCAGAAGATATTCCTCAGTGATGATGACTGCTTATGGAACATACTTTTCCCAAGCTTCAATACTGAAGGTAAAGGTAAAGGTTTCCCTTGACGTAAAGTCCAGTCGAGTCCGACTCTAGGGGGCGGTGCTCATCTCCGTTTCTAAGCCTTGGAGCTGGCGTTGTCCATAGGACACTTCCGGGTCATGTGGCCAGCATGACTCACGGAACACCGTTACCTTCCCGCCGAAGCGGTACCAATTAATCTACTCACATTTGCATGTTTTCGAACTGCTTGGTGTGCAGGAGCTGGGATTAACAACGGGAGCTCACCCCGCCGCGCGGTTTCGAACTGCCGACCTTCCGATCGACAGCTCAGCGGTTTAACCCGCAGCGCCACCGCGTCCCTGAAATACTGAAATACTGAAATACTGAAATACTGAAATACTGAAATACTGAAATACTGAAATACTGAAATACTGAAATACTGAAATACTGAAATACTGAAATACTGAAATACTGAAATACTGAAAGAGAACAGTAAAATATAAGAAGTGCATTTGGCTGCCTTTGGGTTAAGAGAACATAATTAGTTACACCAGTTATTTATCCAATGTCATAACTATCTATTAAAACAATCCATTTTTTTATCTTTCTTATAACTGATTCAATATCTTATTTTAACAGTATACAATAACACAATAAAGGACGTTTTCTTTTTCATATTTGAGGTTACATGTATATTATCTGAAGTGTGGTTAGATTTTTGTTTACACTGAACATTTTAATTGCTTTAAATGTTGTTGTTTATTCGTTTAGTCGCTTCCGACTCTTCGTGACTTCATGGACCAGCCCACGCCAGAGCTTCCTGTCGGTCGTCAACACCCCCAGCTCCCCCAGGGACGAGTCCGTCACCTCTAGAATATCATCCATCCATCTTGCCCTTGGTCGGCCCCTCTTCCTTTTGCCTTCCACTCTCCCTAGCATCAGCATCTTCTCCAGGGTGTCCTGTCTTCTCATTATGTGGCCAAAGTATTTCAGTTTTGCCTTTAATATCATTCCCTCAAGTGAGCAGTCTGGCTTTATTTCCTGGAGGATGGACTGGTTGGATCTTCTTGCAGTCCAAGGCACTCTCAGAATTTTCCTCCAACACCACAGTTCAAAAGCATCGATCTTCCTTCGCTCAGCCTTCCTTATGGTCCAGCTCTCGCAGCCATATGTTACTACAGGGAACACCATTGCTTTAAATGTACTTCAGATATTTTCATCTGTATAGAATATATGAATTGGGAAGAATCACAATTTATCTCCATTTAGTTTTTGTTTGTTTGCAAGTTGAACATGTCAGCTTTTTAAACCATGCCTCATGGAGTTAAAGTTTCTATACATTTTATTATTTTGTAAACACTGTAGGGGGAAATCTTTGTTTGTCTATGATGGCAAAAAAATAATAATCAGGAGCATCTTTTCTAACACATTTTATTATAAGGCATAAGAATTATAAGCTGCAGTTCACTTCATATTTTAATAAAATCTGTTAGTCAGGAAAGGTGCTACCAGGCTTTTGATTTATTATTTTGACTACTTTTGGAATGGCATACATGGTCCACCTTTCTTTTCTTAAAAAATCAGACCAGATATATGGTTTGATGGATGTTACCTATGTTATGCACTTTTTTATTATTATTTTATTTTTACAGTGTATAAACTGTGTGGTATTTTACTTATATTGACTATCAGAAGACAGTACACAATTGGATTTGTCCTTATTTGGGACTTACCTGGATAGCTCTGAAAGCTATGCAGATCTTTTTGTAAATTTAAATGTGTGCTCACCATTTGTGAGCACGTGCTTACAGATTCAATATAAGAAAACAGTAAATATGGCAGGTGCTCAATTTTGGATATCCTTTGAAGTCCATACTATGTTAGACTTCATTTGGCAGAAATAACAGCTCCCAAAACATTTCCTGTAGGAAGCTAAACACCTTTCTATTATCGCTTTTAGATTTTTTTTATCAACTCCTTCTTGCAGAACTATTCTAGCTCAGAAATATTCTTAGGTTTCCTTTCTTGCACTGCATGTCTTAAATCTCCCCATAAATTTTCAATAATATGCAAGTGTATTTTAGAAACTTTATCTTTCTTTCCTATAAGTACTTCATGGTTGATTTTATCTGGGATATTTCTCTTACTTAAATATCTATTATTATTATTATTATTTTTTTCTTCAGCAAAGGATCGTTACCTTGTCGTGGTGCTGGAGCTTGAGCACCTCAATGATGCCATGAGCTAAACCGTGAAGGGCCACCCAAGACGGGAAGGTCATGACAGAGAGGTCAGACTAAATGTGATCCCTGGGGAAGGTAATGGCAACCCACCCCAGTATTCTTGCCATGAAAACTAAATGGATCAGTACAACCAGAGATATGTCTGTATACCATCGGAAGATGAGACCCCGAGGTCGGAAGATGGTCAAAATGCTACTGGGGAGGAACAGAGGATGAGTTCAACTAGCCCCAGACGTGATGACGCAGCTAGCTCAAAGCCGAAAGGACGGCTAGCGGCCGACGGTGCTGGTGGTGAACGGCGAATCCAATGTTCTAAGGATCAACACACCATTGGAAGCTGGAATGTAAGATCTATGAGCCAGGGCAAATTGGATGTGGTTATTGGTGAGATGTCAAAATTAAAGATAGACATTTTGGACATCAGTGAACTGAAATGGACTGGAATGGGCCACTTCACATCAAATGACCACCAGATCTACTACTGTGGACAAGAGGACCACAGAAGAAATGGAGTAGCCTTCATAATTAATAGTAAAGTGGCTAAAGCAGTGCTTGGATACAATCCAAAAAACGACAGAATGATCTCAATTCGAATTCAGGGCAAGCCATCTAACATCACAGTGATCCAAATATACGCCCCAACCACAAATGCTGAAGAAGCTGAAGTAGAGCAGTTCTATGAGGATCTGCAGCACCTACTGGACAACACGCCTAAAAGAGATGTTATTTTCATCACAGGAGACTGGAATGCTAAGGTGGGCAGTCAAATGACACCTGGAATTACAGGTAAGTATGGCCTGGGAGAACAAAACGAAGCAGGACATAGGCTGATAGAATTTTGCCAAGACAATTCACTCTGCATAACAAACACTCTCTTCCAACAACCTAAGAGATGGCTTTAAACATTGACTTCACCAGATGGACAACACCAAAATCAGATTGACTACATCCTTTGCAGCCAAAGGTGGCGGACATCTGTACAGTCGGTAAAAACAAGACCTGGAGCTGACTGTAGTTCAGATCATGAACTTCTTCTTGCACAATTTAGGATCAGACTAAAGAGCTTAGGGAAGACCCCCAGATCAGCTAGATATGAGCTCATGAATATTCCTAAGGAATATGCAGTGGAGGTGAAGAATAGATTTAAGGCACTGGACTTAGTAGATAGGGTCCCGGAAGAACTCTGGACAGAAGTTCGCAGCATTGTTCAGGAGGCGGCAACAAAATACATCCCAAAGAAAGAGAAAACCAAGAAGGCAAAATGGCTGTCTGCTGAGACACTAGAAGTAGCCCAAGAAAGAAGGAAAGCAAAAGGCAACAGTGATAGGGGGAGATATGCCCAATTAAATGCAAAATTCCAGAGGTTAGCCAGAAGAGATAAGGAATTATTTTTAAACAAGCAATGCGTGGAAGTGGAAGAAGACAATAGAATAGGAAGGACAAGAGACCTCTTCCAGAAAATTAGAAACATCGGAGGTAAATTCCAGGCCAAAATGGGTATGATCAAAAACAAAGATGGCAAGGACCTAACAGAAGAAGAAGAGATCAAGAAAAGGTGGCAAGAATATACAGAAGACCTGTATAGGAAGGATAACAATATCGGGGATAGCTTTGACGGTGTGCTAGAGCCAGACATCCTGAAGAGTGAGGTTGAGTAGGCCTTAAGAAGCATTGCTAATAACAAGGCAGCAGGAGATGATGGCATCCCAGCTGAACTGTTCAAAATCTTGCAAGATGATGCTGTCAAGGTAATGCATGCTATATGCCAGCAAATTTGGAAAACACAAGAATGGCCATCAGATTGGAAAAAATCAACTTATATCCCCATACCAAAAAAGGGGAACACTAAAGAATGTTCAAACTATCAAACAGTGGCACTCATTTCACATGCCAATAAGGTAATGCTCAAGATCCTGCAAGGTAGACTTCAGCATTTCATGGAGCGAGAATTGCCAGATGTACAAGCTGGGTTTAGAAAAGGCAGAGGAACTAGGGACCAAATTGCCAATATCCGATGGATAATGGAAAAAGCCAGGGAGTTTCAGAAAAACATCTATTTCTGTTTTATTGACTATTCTAAAGCCTTTGACTGTGTGGACCATAACAAATTGTGGCAAGTTCTTAGTGGTATGGGGATACCAAGTCATCTGGTCTGCCTCCTGAAGAATCTGTATAATGACCAAGTAGCAACAGTAAGAACAGACCACGGAACAATGGACTGGTTTAAGATTGGGAAAGGAGTATGGCAGGGCTGTATACTCTCACCCTACCTATTCAACTTGTATGCAGAACACATCATGCGACAAGCTGGCCTTGAGTAATCCAAGGCTGGAGTTAAAATTGCTGGAAGAAACATTAACAATCTCAGATATGCAGATGATACCACTTTGATGGCTGAAAGCGAAGAGGAACTGAGGAGCCTTACGATGAAGGTGAAAGAAGAAAGTGCAAAAGCTGGCTTGCAGCTAAACCTCAAAAAAACCAAGATTATGGCAACCAGCTTGATTGATAACTGGCAAATAGAGGGAGAAAATGTAGAAGCAGTGAAAGACTTTGTATTCCTAGGTGCGAAGATTACTGCAGATGCTGACTGCAGTCAGGAAATCAGAAGATGCGTAATCCTTGGGAGGAGAGCAATGAGCAATCTCGATAAAATAGTTAAGAGCAGAGACATCACACTGACAACAAAGGCCCGCATAGTTAAAGCAATGGTGTTCCCCATAGTAACATATGGCTGCGAGAGCTGGACCATAAGGAAGGCTGAGCGAAGGAAGATCGATGCTTTTGAACTGTGGTGTTGGAGGAAAATTCTGAGAGTGCCTTGGACTGCAAGAAGATCAAACCAGTCCATACTCCAGGAAATAAAGCCAGACTGCTCACTTGAGGGAATGGTATTAAAGGCAAAACTGAAATACTTTGGCCACATAATGAGAAGACAGGACACCCTGGTGAAGATGCTGATGCTAGGGAGAGTGGAAGGCAAAAGGAAGAGGGGCCGACCAAGGGCAAGGTGGATGGATGATATTCTAGAGGTGACGGACTCGTCCCTGGGGGAGCTGGGGGTGTTGACGACCGACAGGAAGCTCTGGCGTGGGCTGGTCCATGAAGTCACGAAGAGTCGGAAGCGACTAAACAAATAAACAACAACATATATGATACACTGTGTGAGTTGGAAGGCCATAAAATTGATTAAATCCATGGTATAAAAAAGAAAAAAAAGAGAAAAAAAATGCATAAAATTTAAAATTTAAAGAGAAAATGGAGAAGGGAGATGGGAGAAGGAAGAAGAGAAGAGAGGAGAGGAGAGGAGAGGAGAGGAGAAGGGAAGAGAAGAGAAGAGAAGAGAAGAGAAGAGAAGAGAAGAGAAGAGAAGAGAAGAGAAGAGAAGAGAAGAGAAGAGAAGAGAAGAGAAGAGAAGAGACTGAACGAATAAACAACAACAATTAGTCACAATGATGGATATAATACTAAATACATGGTTGTTCTCTGAACTTGTTTTTTTTCCTGAAGATTTTTTGTTCTTTGGCCAGGTAACATCAATAGCTCAGAGAACACCAGGAACTCAACAGTTTATCTCTGAGCCACATGATATATGTTCTACGTTATTTAAATATTATGTATCTGAATCCATTATTTGTGAAGAAAATGGAATTTTGTTGGTTGACCACTGTTCAGATCAGAAGGTTATATAAAATAGGCTTTTGAACTGATCCAGTTAGTCTCTCCTTAGATTCCTATGAACAACAGAGGGGATGAGAAGGTTTTGCAATCAGATCCTGCTTGTGTTCAAAATATAATGCTGGATGAACAAGCTTTTAATCTGGTCTAGTTAAGTTCTTTGATAGTTACCGTGATGTGGAGATTTTAGTTAGTTTTAGTTAGTTCCATAGTGACCAGGAGATTTTTTTTAAGTGTTTGCAAACTTCATAATACATTTACTGCTCAAAACATTGAATGTTATTTTTGTTAATAGTCCTAAACAACACTAAACTAAAAATTATAATGAATTGGATCCATATTTAGCCATACTTATAACAGATTCACAGAAATCAAGAGGACTTAAATTTATTAGGACTAAGAAAAATCACACTGAAATCAACAGATCTATTCTGCGTCTAAGTCTAGGTCCAGTCCAGTTGAGATAACATATTCTAAATTTGTTCATTGTGATCGGAAAAGGTGGTCTTACCTTTTTCCAAATAAATGTGTAAACTGATGTGAAAATATGGCTGCAAAGACAATGATGTTAGTAAAATCAAATTGATTGCAACAACCACCTTTATTCTTCTGTCATTTTCCTAGCACTATTTTCAGTTTTCAAAATAATAAGTTTAGGATTAAATGTGAGAAATTCCTGAAAGCAATTATTTCTGAAATAATACTGTCCTATGCATGAGCTATGATCAAAACTTGTGACTGATGACCATGATAATTCCCTCAAATTAGAATCAAAGTCAAAATTTGATTAGCTATTATTGATGAAATACTACTACTATGATTACTACTAATACTAGTACCAGTGAGAGCCATTTTGATGTAGAGGATAAGGCACCAGGCTATAATCCGGAAGACCATGAGTTCTAGTCCTGCCTTAGACACAAAGCCAGCTGGTGACCTTTAGCCAGACACTCTCAGCCCTAGGAAGGAAGCAATAGGAAACCACTTCTGAAATCTTGCCAGGAAGACTGCAGGGACCAGTCCAAGCAGTCACAACCAATCAACTTTGACTCAAAGGTATGCACATAGGCACACACACATACATACAGTACACACAGTATTACTACTACTGCTGCTACTAACAATACTGTATAAACATTTAAAAGTCAAATCGCTTCCACAGAAGTTAATGAATTATGAGAATTCTACTTGAACTCAAGTGCTGGATTTTCTCTGAGAGAAAAGTTTAAAAACCAATTAAGAACGCCAACTTTTGATCTTCAGTGTTGATAATGTACTATATTGCAGGGTGGTTATAAGTTTATTACCTAAGGACGGTCTTTTAACTGTGGAGTCCTTGCTGTTCACTGAGCTTGGTTGTAGGTATACCCACAAACAACTTGGGCCTGTGCTGTGAGGGGCTTTGTAGGAGGTAACCAGCACCTTGCATTGTGCCTGGAGGCCTACTGCAATCTAGTACAGCTTGATTTGCATGGGTGTACTGTAGTGCACCCATTATTAACCACAATGCTGCAACCTAGACTAGTTGTAATTAGTAGCTTGGTTGGCCTGGGATAGTGATGTATAACTGAATATCATTAGCATAATGATGTGCCCAGATAATCTGCTTCCTCCAAAGCCCTTGGAAGCTGAGTTTTTAAACTGATATCCAGGCAATAATGGTCCCTAAAATATATTTGAAAGGTTTTCAAATTTAAAATGACTGAAAAGTTTCAACAATAAAATTTCGAAGAGCACAAAATTTCAAGCAAGATTCTGTATTTAATATTCGTGATGGAAGTATGTGAAGGGGTGGTTCCAAGCTAGCTGTTTATATTTTCTGCTTGTTCATATATCAATTGTAAGATAGAGAATAATTTTAAAGAATATAGAGTGGTATACAAATTCAATTAATATAATTCCTTCTTCATCGTTGCCCTTTTGGGATCATCAGTCCATCATACACTGGAAAAAAAAAATAGATGTTTACATGATTCCTATATCTTCCTCTTATATGTTTATTCATAAACAAAAGAATAATCATTTCAATATTGAACTTTCTTTAATCTAACATACATTATTCATTTAAATTACTTTTGGATCAAGCTTTATGAAGAAAAATAATAGCTGGCAAAACACAATGAAAAATTAAGATTTTCAAAATGCTGCATTTCTCAGCTTCAAATGCAAATATTCAACTATAAGATTACTTATAGAAAACTGGAAAAAAAACTACTTTCTCCTTTATTGTAATAACATGTATGTGCAGGTGCTTCGACTGACAGCTTCTTTAAAAGATCATTTTACATATGCAACCACAAAGATTTACTTACATTATTTATGTACAGTAATATATTTAAAAGCAACAGTCTCAAGAATTTTGCTGCATAAAAGTGTTGCCCTACTGAATTTTCTGTATTTATTTTGAAAAGCCAGAACAAACATTGTGAAGTTATAGATTGCTAGCATATTTCTATGCTAAATGAGAATTTTTCACTTTCACTTCAAAGCTAGTTTTATTCCTACAGTAAGGCCAAATTGTGTTTTCATATTCTTGAAGTATGATAAAACATATAACAGTTCTTGGGACTGAATTTAATAAAAATATAGGCCATGCTTTGCATCTGATCTGATCCTAAAGTGATGCCATAGAACAACCCTGTGAAAACTTATTCATTTTTCTTCTGATGAAAGTATATCAGTAGCAGCCTTAACCATGAAACTTTAATTTAAATGATAATAAATCAAAGATGTAGAAGAATATTTCAAATACACCAGAACAACAGTGTTGTAGAATCAGCATTTTGATTCTCACCTGAGATTTTTACTATGTAGGATTTATGGTACACAGATCATGTTTTTCAAAACTCCTGATTATGAGGTTCAAAATAGGTAAGATAAGAAATGTCAAATAGCATTTATACATTTTGTGCTTCTGAACTGCTATTGTTTAAACTCTTTTGCTTGGGCTGATACTGTGTAGGTGGATAGACTCTCCATTTTTTTTAAAAAAAACCCTGAACATGAGGGCTATGCAAAGCATTTGAAAAGGGTGCATTATATTGACCAAAAAAACCAACAACCTATATCTGGTTATGTGCACATGTCCATACATGAGCATGAACACATGATACTTCTTCAGGGACAAAAGTGAAACAACTTTCACTTTTTGCAGAGCCCTACTGAAAATCAGTATTTTGAAGCTATATTTTGTTCTTAAGCAAAAACCAGATGATTCATACTGATTCATCTTCTCTTTGTTTTAGTTTTTAGATCTGAGAATGTATCTTAGTTTGATACAAAATATTTTAAATATGTTTAATTCTGACGTCTAGTTCTTCTAGCCTGAAGTTTGTACTTTACCTCTCATTTGTAATGCAAAGTTTTCTAAATGTAAAAATCTATCTGTTCCAAACTATACTTTTAAAAAAAAGCTATGAACAAGGTTTTATTTTATTTTTTATTAAAAGTTTCATTAACTTTTAATCGCTGGTGTCCATTTAGTTTTCATTAATTCAAAAAAATTCAATAATTCCAGTTACGTCCAACAATAAAAATAGAAAATAGTATAAAGTTACTCTTCAGCAAAGGATCGTTACCTTGTCGTGGTGCTGGAGCTTGAGTACCTCAGTGATGCCATGAGCTAAACCGTGAAGGGCCACCCAAGATGGGAAGGTCATGACAGAGAGGTCAGACTAAATGCGATCCCTGGGGAAGGTAATGGCAACCCACCTCAGTATTCTTGCCGTGAAAACTAAATGGATCAGTACAACCAGAGATATGTCGGTATACCATCGGAAGATGAGACCCCCAGGTCGGAAGATGGTCAAAATGCTACTGGGGAGGAACAGAGGATGAGCTCAACTAGCCCCAGACGTGATGACGCAGCTAGCTCAAAGCCGAAAGGACGGCTAGCGGCCGACGGTGCTGGTGGTGAACGGCGAATCCGATGTTCTAAGGATCAACACACCATTGGAACCTGGAATGTAAGATCTATGAGCCAGGGCAAATTGGATGTGGTTATTGGTGAGATGACAAGATTAAAGATAGACATTCTGGGCGTCAGTGAACTGAAATGGACTGGAATGGGCCACTTCACATCAAATGACCACCAGATCTACTACTGCGGACAAGAGGACCACAGAAGAAATGGAGTAGCCTTCATAATTAATAGTAAAGTGGCTAAAGCAGTGCTTGGATACAACCCAAAAAACGACAGAATGATCTCAATTCGAATTCAGGGCAAGCCATCTAACATCACAGTGATCCAAATATACGCCCCAACCACAAATGCTGAAGAAGCTGAAGTAGAGCAGTTCTATGAGGATCTGCAGCACCTACTGGACAACACGCCTAAAAGAGATGTTATTTTCATCACAGGAGACTGGAATGCTAAGGTGGGCAGTCAAATGACACCTGGAATTACAGGTAAGTATGGCCTGGGAGAACAAAACGAAGCAGGACATAGGCTGATAGAATTTTGCCAAGACAATTCACTCTGCATAACAAACACTCTCTTCCAACAACCTAAGAGATGGCTTTAAACATTGACTTCACCAGATGGACAACACCAAAATCAGATTGACTACATCCTTTGCAGCCAAAGGTGGCGGACATCTGTACAGTCGGTAAAAACAAGACCTGGAGCTGACTGTAGTTCAGATCATGAACTTCTTCTTGCACAATTTAGGATCAGACTAAAGAGCTTAGGGAAGACCCCCAGATCAGCTAGATATGAGCTCATGAATATTCCTAAGGAATATGCAGTGGAGGTGAAGAATAGATTTAAGGCACTGGACTTAGTAGATAGGGTCCCGGAAGAACTCTGGACAGAAGTTGGCAGCATTGTTCAGGAGGCGGCAACAAAATACATCCCAAAGAAAGAGAAAACCAAGAAGGCAAAATGGCTGTCTGCTGAGACACTAGAAGTAGCCCAAGAAAGAAGGAAAGCAAAAGGCAACAGTGATAGGGGGAGATATGCCCAATTAAATGCAAAATTCCAGAGGTTAGCCAGAAGAGATAAGGAATTATTTTTAAACAAGCAATGCGTGGAAGTGGAAGAAGACAATAGAATAGGAAGGACAAGAGACCTCTTCCAGAAAATTAGAAACATCGGAGGTAAATTCCAGGCCAAAATGGGTATGATCAAAAACAAAGATGGCAAGGACCTAACAGAAGAAGAAGAGATCAAGAAAAGGTGGCAAGAATATACAGAAGACCTGTATAGGAAGGATAACAATATCGGGGATAGCTTTGACGGTGTGCTAGAGCCAGACATCCTGAAGAGTGAGGTTGAGTAGGCCTTAAGAAGCATTGCTAATAACAAGGCAGCAGGAGATGATGGCATCCCAGCTGAACTGTTCAAAATCTTGCAAGATGATGCTGTCAAGGTAATGCATGCTATATGCCAGCAAATTTGGAAAACACAAGAATGGCCATCAGATTGGAAAAAATCAACTTATATCCCCATACCAAAAAAGGGGAACACTAAAGAATGTTCAAACTATCAAACAGTGGCACTCATTTCACATGCCAATAAGGTAATGCTCAAGATCCTGCAAGGTAGACTTCAGCATTTCATGGAGCGAGAATTGCCAGATGTACAAGCTGGGTTTAGAAAAGGCAGAGGAACTAGGGACCAAATTGCCAATATCCGATGGATAATGGAAAAAGCCAGGGAGTTTCAGAAAAACATCTATTTCTGTTTTATTGACTATTCTAAAGCCTTTGACTGTGTGGACCATAACAAATTGTGGCAAGTTCTTAGTGGTATGGGGATACCAAGTCATCTGGTCTGCCTCCTGAAGAATCTGTATAATGACCAAGTAGCAACAGTAAGAACAGACCACGGAACAATGGACTGGTTTAAGATTGGGAAAGGAGTATGGCAGGGCTGTATACTCTCACCCTACCTATTCAACTTGTATGCAGAACACATCATGCGACAAGCTGGCCTTGAGTAATCCAAGGCTGGAGTTAAAATTGCTGGAAGAAACATTAACAATCTCAGATATGCAGATGATACCACTTTGATGGCTGAAAGCGAAGAGGAACTGAGGAGCCTTACGATGAAGGTGAAAGAAGAAAGTGCAAAAGCTGGCTTGCAGCTAAACCTCAAAAAAACCAAGATTATGGCAACCAGCTTGATTGATAACTGGCAAATAGAGGGAGAAAATGTAGAAGCAGTGAAAGACTTTGTATTCCTAGGTGCGAAGATTACTGCAGATGCTGACTGCAGTCAGGAAATCAGAAGATGCGTAATCCTTGGGAGGAGAGCAATGAGCAATCTCGATAAAATAGTTAAGAGCAGAGACATCACACTGACAACAAAGGCCCGCATAGTTAAAGCAATGGTGTTCCCCATAGTAACATATGGCTGCGAGAGCTGGACCATAAGGAAGGCTGAGCGAAGGAAGATCGATGCTTTTGAACTGTGGTGTTGGAGGAAAATTCTGAGAGTGCCTTGGACTGCAAGAAGATCAAACCAGTCCATACTCCAGGAAATAAAGCCAGACTGCTCACTTGAGGGAATGGTATTAAAGGCAAAACTGAAATACTTTGGCCACATAATGAGAAGACAGGACACCCTGGTGAAGATGCTGATGCTAGGGAGAGTGGAAGGCAAAAGGAAGAGGGGCCGACCAAGGGCAAGGTGGATGGATGATATTCTAGAGGTGACGGACTCGTCCCTGGGGGAGCTGGGGGTGTTGACGACCGACAGGAAGCTCTGGCGTGGGCTGGTCCATGAAGTCACGAAGAGTCGGAAGCGACTAAACAAATAAACAACAACATATATGATACACTGTGTGAGTTGGAAGGCCATAAAATTGATTAAATCCATGGTATAAAAAAGAAAAAAAAGAGAAAAAAAATGCATAAAATTTAAAATTTAAAGAGAAAATGGAGAAGGGAGATGGGAGAAGGAAGAAGAGAAGAGAGGAGAGGAGAGGAGAGGAGAGGAGAAGGGAAGAGAAGAGAAGAGAAGAGAAGAGAAGAGAAGAGAAGAGAAGAGAAGAGAAGAGAAGAGACTGAACGAATAAACAACAACAATTAGTCACAATGATGGATATAATACTAAATACATGGTTGTTCTCTGAACTTGTTTTTTTTCCTGAAGATTTTTTGTTCTTTGGCCAGGTAACATCAATAGCTCAGAGAACACCAGGAACTCAACAGTTTATCTCTGAGCCACATGATATATGTTCTACGTTATTTAAATATTATGTATCTGAATCCATTATTTGTGAAGAAAATGGAATTTTGTTGGTTGACCACTGTTCAGATCAGAAGGTTATATAAAATAGGCTTTTGAACTGATCCAGTTAGTCTCTCCTTAGATTCCTATGAACAACAGAGGGGATGAGAAGGTTTTGCAATCAGATCCTGCTTGTGTTCAAAATATAATGCTGGATGAACAAGCTTTTAATCTGGTCTAGTTAAGTTCTTTGATAGTTACCGTGATGTGGAGATTTTAGTTAGTTTTAGTTAGTTCCATAGTGACCAGGAGATTTTTTTTAAGTGTTTGCAAACTTCATAATACATTTACTGCTCAAAACATTGAATGTTATTTTTGTTAATAGTCCTAAACAACACTAAACTAAAAATTATAATGAATTGGATCCATATTTAGCCATACTTATAACAGATTCACAGAAATCAAGAGGACTTAAATTTATTAGGACTAAGAAAAATCACACTGAAATCAACAGATCTATTCTGCGTCTAAGTCTAGGTCCAGTCCAGTTGAGATAACATATTCTAAATTTGTTCATTGTGATCGGAAAAGGTGGTCTTACCTTTTTCCAAATAAATGTGTAAACTGATGTGAAAATATGGCTGCAAAGACAATGATGTTAGTAAAATCAAATTGATTGCAACAACCACCTTTATTCTTCTGTCATTTTCCTAGCACTATTTTCAGTTTTCAAAATAATAAGTTTAGGATTAAATGTGAGAAATTCCTGAAAGCAATTATTTCTGAAATAATACTGTCCTATGCATGAGCTATGATCAAAACTTGTGACTGATGACCATGATAATTCCCTCAAATTAGAATCAAAGTCAAAATTTGATTAGCTATTATTGATGAAATACTACTACTATGATTACTACTAATACTAGTACCAGTGAGAGCCATTTTGATGTAGAGGATAAGGCACCAGGCTATAATCCGGAAGACCATGAGTTCTAGTCCTGCCTTAGACACAAAGCCAGCTGGTGACCTTTAGCCAGACACTCTCAGCCCTAGGAAGGAAGCAATAGGAAACCACTTCTGAAATCTTGCCAGGAAGACTGCAGGGACCAGTCCAAGCAGTCACAACCAATCAACTTTGACTCAAAGGTATGCACATAGGCACACACACATACATACAGTACACACAGTATTACTACTACTGCTGCTACTAACAATACTGTATAAACATTTAAAAGTCAAATCGCTTCCACAGAAGTTAATGAATTATGAGAATTCTACTTGAACTCAAGTGCTGGATTTTCTCTGAGAGAAAAGTTTAAAAACCAATTAAGAACGCCAACTTTTGATCTTCAGTGTTGATAATGTACTATATTGCAGGGTGGTTATAAGTTTATTACCTAAGGACGGTCTTTTAACTGTGGAGTCCTTGCTGTTCACTGAGCTTGGTTGTAGGTATACCCACAAACAACTTGGGCCTGTGCTGTGAGGGGCTTTGTAGGAGGTAACCAGCACCTTGCATTGTGCCTGGAGGCCTACTGCAATCTAGTACAGCTTGATTTGCATGGGTGTACTGTAGTGCACCCATTATTAACCACAATGCTGCAACCTAGACTAGTTGTAATTAGTAGCTTGGTTGGCCTGGGATAGTGATGTATAACTGAATATCATTAGCATAATGATGTGCCCAGATAATCTGCTTCCTCCAAAGCCCTTGGAAGCTGAGTTTTTAAACTGATATCCAGGCAATAATGGTCCCTAAAATATATTTGAAAGGTTTTCAAATTTAAAATGACTGAAAAGTTTCAACAATAAAATTTCGAAGAGCACAAAATTTCAAGCAAGATTCTGTATTTAATATTCGTGATGGAAGTATGTGAAGGGGTGGTTCCAAGCTAGCTGTTTATATTTTCTGCTTGTTCATATATCAATTGTAAGATAGAGAATAATTTTAAAGAATATAGAGTGGTATACAAATTCAATTAATATAATTCCTTCTTCATCGTTGCCCTTTTGGGATCATCAGTCCATCATACACTGGAAAAAAAAAATAGATGTTTACATGATTCCTATATCTTCCTCTTATATGTTTATTCATAAACAAAAGAATAATCATTTCAATATTGAACTTTCTTTAATCTAACATACATTATTCATTTAAATTACTTTTGGATCAAGCTTTATGAAGAAAAATAATAGCTGGCAAAACACAATGAAAAATTAAGATTTTCAAAATGCTGCATTTCTCAGCTTCAAATGCAAATATTCAACTATAAGATTACTTATAGAAAACTGGAAAAAAAACTACTTTCTCCTTTATTGTAATAACATGTATGTGCAGGTGCTTCGACTGACAGCTTCTTTAAAAGATCATTTTACATATGCAACCACAAAGATTTACTTACATTATTTATGTACAGTAATATATTTAAAAGCAACAGTCTCAAGAATTTTGCTGCATAAAAGTGTTGCCCTACTGAATTTTCTGTATTTATTTTGAAAAGCCAGAACAAACATTGTGAAGTTATAGATTGCTAGCATATTTCTATGCTAAATGAGAATTTTTCACTTTCACTTCAAAGCTAGTTTTATTCCTACAGTAAGGCCAAATTGTGTTTTCATATTCTTGAAGTATGATAAAACATATAACAGTTCTTGGGACTGAATTTAATAAAAATATAGGCCATGCTTTGCATCTGATCTGATCCTAAAGTGATGCCATAGAACAACCCTGTGAAAACTTATTCATTTTTCTTCTGATGAAAGTATATCAGTAGCAGCCTTAACCATGAAACTTTAATTTAAATGATAATAAATCAAAGATGTAGAAGAATATTTCAAATACACCAGAACAACAGTGTTGTAGAATCAGCATTTTGATTCTCACCTGAGATTTTTACTATGTAGGATTTATGGTACACAGATCATGTTTTTCAAAACTCCTGATTATGAGGTTCAAAATAGGTAAGATAAGAAATGTCAAATAGCATTTATACATTTTGTGCTTCTGAACTGCTATTGTTTAAACTCTTTTGCTTGGGCTGATACTGTGTAGGTGGATAGACTCTCCATTTTTTTTAAAAAAAACCCTGAACATGAGGGCTATGCAAAGCATTTGAAAAGGGTGCATTATATTGACCAAAAAAACCAACAACCTATATCTGGTTATGTGCACATGTCCATACATGAGCATGAACACATGATACTTCTTCAGGGACAAAAGTGAAACAACTTTCACTTTTTGCAGAGCCCTACTGAAAATCAGTATTTTGAAGCTATATTTTGTTCTTAAGCAAAAACCAGATGATTCATACTGATTCATCTTCTCTTTGTTTTAGTTTTTAGATCTGAGAATGTATCTTAGTTTGATACAAAATATTTTAAATATGTTTAATTCTGACGTCTAGTTCTTCTAGCCTGAAGTTTGTACTTTACCTCTCATTTGTAATGCAAAGTTTTCTAAATGTAAAAATCTATCTGTTCCAAACTATACTTTTAAAAAAAAGCTATGAACAAGGTTTTATTTTATTTTTTATTAAAAGTTTCATTAACTTTTAATCGCTGGTGTCCATTTAGTTTTCATTAATTCAAAAAAATTCAATAATTCCAGTTACGTCCAACAATAAAAATAGAAAATAGTATAAAGTTACTCTTCAGCAAAGGATCGTTACCTTGTCGTGGTGCTGGAGCTTGAGTACCTCAGTGATGCCATGAGCTAAACCGTGAAGGGCCACCCAAGATGGGAAGGTCATGACAGAGAGGTCAGACTAAATGCGATCCCTGGGGAAGGTAATGGCAACCCACCTCAGTATTCTTGCCGTGAAAACTAAATGGATCAGTACAACCAGAGATATGTCGGTATACCATCGGAAGATGAGACCCCCAGGTCGGAAGATGGTCAAAATGCTACTGGGGAGGAACAGAGGATGAGCTCAACTAGCCCCAGACGTGATGACGCAGCTAGCTCAAAGCCGAAAGGACGGCTAGCGGCCGACGGTGCTGGTGGTGAACGGCGAATCCGATGTTCTAAGGATCAACACACCATTGGAACCTGGAATGTAAGATCTATGAGCCAGGGCAAATTGGATGTGGTTATTGGTGAGATGACAAGATTAAAGATAGACATTCTGGGCGTCAGTGAACTGAAATGGACTGGAATGGGCCACTTCACATCAAATGACCACCAGATCTACTACTGCGGACAAGAGGACCACAGAAGAAATGGAGTAGCCTTCATAATTAATAGTAAAGTGGCTAAAGCAGTGCTTGGATACAACCCAAAAAACGACAGAATGATCTCAATTCGAATTCAGGGCAAGCCATCTAACATCACAGTGATCCAAATATACGCCCCAACCACAAATGCTGAAGAAGCTGAAGTAGAGCAGTTCTATGAGGATCTGCAGCACCTACTGGACAACACGCCTAAAAGAGATGTTATTTTCATCACAGGAGACTGGAATGCTAAGGTGGGCAGTCAAATGACACCTCGAATTACAGGTAAGTATGGCCTGGGAGAACAAAATGAAGCAGGACACAGGCTGATAGAATTTTGCCAAGACAATTCACTCTGCATAACAAACACTCTCTTCCAACAACCTAAGAGACGGCTTTATACATGGACTTCACCAGATGGACAACACCGAAATCAGATTGATTACATCCTTTGCAGCCAAAGGTGGCGGACATCTGTACAGTCGGTAAAAACAAGGCCTGGAGCTGACTGTAGTTCAGATCACGAACTTCTTCTTGCACAATTTAGGATCAGACTAAAGAGATTAGGGAAGACCCACAGATCAGCTAGATATGAGCTCACTAATATTCCTAAGGAATATGCAGTGGAGGTGAAGAATAGATTTAAGGGACTGGACTTAGTAGATAGGGTCCCGGAAGAACTCTGGACAGAAGTTGGCAGCATTGTTCAGGAGGCGGCAACAAAATACATCCCAAAGAAAGAGAAAACCAAGAAGGCAAAATGGCTGTCTGCTGAGACACTAGAAGTAGCCCAAGAAAGAAGGAAAGCAAAAGGCAACAGTGATAGGGGGAGATATGCCCAATTAAATGCAAAATTCCAGAGGTTAGCCAGAAGAGATAAAGAATTATTTTTAAACAAGCAATGCGCGGAAGTGGAAGAAGACAATAGAATAGGAAGGACAAGAGACCTCTTCCAGAAAATTAGAAACATTGGAGGTAAATTCCAGGCAAAAATGGGTATGATCAAAAACAAAGATGGCAAGGACCTAACAGAAGAAGAAGAGATCAAGAAAAGGTGGCAAGAATATACAGAAAACCTGTATAGGAAGGATAACAATATCGGGGATAGCTTTGACAGTGTGGTCGGTGAGCTAGAGCCAGACATCCTGAAGAGTGAGGTTGAGTGGGCCTTAAGAAGCATTGCTAATAACAAGGCAACAGGAGACGACGGCATCCCAGCTGAACTGTTCAAAATCTTGCAAGATGATGCTGTCAAGGTAATGCATGCTATATGCCAGCAAATTTGGAAAACACAAGAATGGCCATCAGACTGGAAAAAATCAACTTATATCCCCATACCAAAAAAGGGAAACACTAAAGAATGTTCAAACTATCGAACAGTGGCACTCATTTCACATGCCAGTAAGGTAATGCTCAAAATCCTGCAAGGTAGAATTCAGCAGTTCATGGAGCGAGAATTGCCAGATGTACAAGCTGGGTTTAGAAAAGGCAGAGGAACTAGAGACCAAATTGCCAATATCCGCTGGATAATGGAAAAAGCCAGGGAGTTTCAGAAAAACATCTATTTCTGTTTTATTGACTATTCTAAAGCCTTTGACTGTGTGGACCATAACAAATTGTGGCAAGTTCTTAGTGGTATGGGGATACCAAGTCATCTTGTATGCCTCCTGAAGAATCTGTATAACGACCAAGTAGCAACAGTAAGAACAGACCACGGAACAACAGACTGGTTTAAGATTGGGAAAGGAGTACGGCAGGGCTGTATACTCTCACCCTACCTATTCAACTTGTATGCAGAACACATCATGCGACAAGCTGGGCTTGAGGAATCCAAGGCTGGAGTTAAAATCTCTGGAAGAAACATTAACAATCTCAGATATGCAGATGATACCACTTTGATGGCTGAAAGTGAAGAGGAACTGAGGAGCCTTATGATGAAGGTGAAAGAAGAAAGTGCAAAAGCTGGTTTGCAGCTAAACCTCAAAAAAACCAAGATTATGGCAACCAGCTTGATTGATAACTGGCAAATAGAGGGAGAAAATGTAGAAGCAGTGAAAGACTTTGTATTCCTAGGTGCAAAGATTACTGCAGATGCTGACTGCAGTCAGGAAATCAGAAGACGCTTAATCCTGGGGAGAAGAGCAATGACAAATCTCGATAAAATAGTTAAGAGCAGAGACATCACACTGACAACAAAGGCCCGCATAGTTAAAGCAATGGTGTTCCCTGTAGTAACATATGGCTGCGAGAGCTGGACCATAAGGAAGGCTGAGCGAAGGAAGATCGATGCTTTTGAACTGTGGTGTTGGAGGAAAATTCTGAGAGTGCCTTGGACTGCAAGAAGATCCAACCAGTCCATCCTCCAGGAAATAAAGCCAGACTGCTCACTTGAGGGAATGATATTAAAGGCAAAACTGAAATACTTTGGCCACATAATGAGAAGACAGGACACCCTGGAGAAGATGCTGATGCTAGGGAGAGTGGAAGGCAAAAGGAAGAGGGGCCGACCAAGGGCAAGATGGATGGATGATATTCTAGAGGTGACGGACTCGTCCCTGGGGGAGCTGGGGGTGTTGACGACCGACAGGAAGCTCTGGCGTGGGCTGGTCCATGAAGTCACGAAGAGTCGGAAGCGACTAAACGAATAAACAACAACAAATAAAGTTACTGAACCATCCACTCCAGAAAACCTTTTTTCTTCAAAATAGGCTACTTTAAGCCTAAGAAATATTAGTGAAAGTAGACATTACATCTGTCTACTGAAATTGAAAGTACTAAACTGTGCTTAACTTGAGTTGGGGAGGTTTTCTGAAGCATTACCAGTCCTAAATTCAACAAGAATTTATCATACTCAGGGTATCGCTTTTTCTCTCCTGGCCTGGAAAATGGCATTACCTTCAGTCTGACTTTTTAAATGTTTTGATTTTTAATATAGTAATAATAGTAGTAGTAGCTATTATTATTTCTGTATAAATTGAAATTGGATAAGAAAGAGCTTTTCAGCACAGTTAACCTGTAGTATATTTTATCTTAATCTCAAATGTGAAAGTATTTGTTTTGATGGCTTACATAATAAAGCAGTTGGATATCACTTTACATTTCTTTATACTGGGATACCATAGTATAAATTGCTGCGGGTCTTTCAAAAAAAAAAAAAGCAAATTATTATTTGTTCCAGGTTCCACGGTAGGCAGAACTGGTGCTATAACTATTTACTTAATCAAAAAACAGCAGGTTCAGAAGTAGCCATGTAATTTAAAATTTTCAGTTAATATGCATAGTTTGTTTGATGTTTCAAAGCTCTTGAGAGTCACACTGAATACAATATGAATAGTTTTCACTTAAGAGAACATAAAGTCAACTGAATTTACTTGTAATAGAGAAGACTATGGAAGTTTATATAACAGATTTTAAATGTTTATATACACAACCTATGAAGAAGGAAAATTAGCCCCAATTTAAAGGCCTACAGATAATAAGAAAAAAATCTTCATTTAACCTAGAGCCCCCTCCCAACTAATGATCAAAGTAGAAGACACTATTTATCTTCATAGGTCATTTTTATCTTTCATCAAAGTTTGCATCAGCAGATTTTATATATATACATATACATATACAGTGTGTGTGTGTGTATACAGTAGTGTGTGTGTGTTTGTGTATAGTATGTGTGTGTGTGTGTACAGTACTGTAGTGTGTGTGTGTGTCTGTATAGTGTGTTTGTGTGTGTGTGTGTATCATATAAATATACAGTATAGGTATGGTATATCTACTATACATATTACTTATTTATAAAATGTTAATAATTTTAAATCATATTATATAAACATTACTGCATTGAAATCTGCACTGAAATAATATAATGAATTATGATTTACAGCATTATACTTTTTCAGTTTCAAAACAGCAATTTTCAGTTAAAATGAAATGTGTTACCAAAATTTTGTTTTGCAATTGGAAAGAATATACTGTGGTGTTTTGAACTTAGAACAAAGCTCATCCATATTGAGCTTTGTTCAAGTGTTCCAGTCACAACAAACAACCTTCAGATAGACTGTTTTAACCCTGAAAATGGAATTTTAGTGTTCAAACTAGAAATAAAACACATGCAGTCTGAAAGTTTTGTGTCATGATCAAAGCAAAACACATAAATCCTTTTGAGCTTTATTCTGGTGGAACATAATAAACTTGAAATTTTCAGTGAAAGTTTTAAATGAGAGAGTTACTCTTCACAGATAACTGAGAAATGAATATATTCAGCAAGTGGCTGTATAATGTAGTGGTTAGAGCACCACCCTTTGATGCAGGAGACCAGGGTTCAAATCCTGGCTAGTACCTATCTTACCAATAGGAGTCCTTGGGCAAAGACACCCTAATGCTTCACCTCCCTACCTCGAATATAAGAGTGACATGAACTAAGAGAGTCATACTGGCTCAGACATCACCCAGATTAACAAGGTCTGCACCAGATGTTGGGGAACCGGGACAATCAGATGATAAGTGGGCTACTGGAACAAACCATACATGGACGAGACAAGAGAACCTGGACTTGATGAAATGCTACTACAACAGTAGACCTAATGAGAGGGGAAATATCAAACATATGAGGGAATTATGGATGGAGAGAAGACCTGCATCCATACTAACTGAGAAACAGTTAGTTATGCAATACTTCAATATATTGAAGAGGAAGCTGCTCTCACAACTTGAGAAAGGCCAACTACACATTAAATCCTGAATTCAAAAAGACCCGGAAGAACAATGGAAGTGCAGCCAACACCTGAAGCTGGAACATCACTGCCACCCACTTTATTACAGAACAAAGCAGCTGAAATGAGCCATAAGATCATGGATAAACTAGCTACAGTCAACCCTTGAGACCAATTACCAAGGCTCAATGGAGAAGTACCATCAGATAGTCTGCTAGAAGATGCCAATAGAGCCTTCACAGCAATCCCTACTACCACCATAACTCAAACCAATGAACTAGTATATGCTACAGCCGCTGTAATCCTGGAGATGCTTGGCTACATGATCAATAAGAACACCAGTACATATCCTCCCCTGGAAAATGTGATTCGGTGTGGCTTACAAGAAGAAAACCAGATAAAAACAACAGTCAGCAATAAATAAGAATAGTCAGTAACAGATGACCTAGCACTCAAATATTTGGGCTGAATTGTTGTTTTTGAGCTAATCTGTTCACTGATTCACTGACTTCATCTTCTTTTTTCAACCATCTCAAATTCCCTGAGGTTTTCTGCCCTGAAAATAATGCTGAATCCTGATCTATATCAACCCTATTCTCAATCTTATGCAGAGCAGTTAGATGTTCAGATGGCAGAAAAGTGCTATGCTTCTGCAGACTTTCATTTAGCTACTAGCTGCCATCATGATGGAGGCTTCTGTACATGGACATGAAAGAACAGCAATACTAAGTGTCCCTTCCCATATAGTCTTACTCAACCGACTTAGGTTATGTTAAAACACTCCAAATACTAAACATCTGAGCTCCCCAAAAATATTGTAAAAGGAGTTTATATTATTATTTCATATTTATTTATAAAATTTCATGAGATAAATGAATTTGCATGTCATTCATTATACACTTAAATCGCCCCCCACTGAAAGGTTAGTCCATCATAATGTATTTTATGCTGTCTCAATTCACATTCTGCCTTTTATAGGCCTTAAGCAGATTTAAAATAAATTGCAAAGAGCTATAATCCAGAGATATTATAAAGGTATTTTCTCTGAGGCATGAATGCATTATTAGCTAATAAAACTCTTATTAAGAAAAATGGGTGAAATAGGAATCCCCCTCCCCTCTCCCCCTCCCCTCCCCCTCCTCCTCCTCCTCCTCCTTCTTCTTCTTCTTCTTCTTCTTCTTCTTCTTCTTCTTCTTCTTCTTCTTCTTCTTCTTCTTCTTCTTCTTCTTTACAATAAATTGCAAACATTGCATAAGCACAAGTAATTCACTGATAGAAATGTGGAAATCTGCTTTATGAGATACTACATTCATATTTGCAATTTTGCTGGTTGGGTGAGATGGCCTTTCACAGTTTGGTACTTTCCAGATGTTTGGGGATTACTAACCAGAAATTATGAAGTTACAGCCCAAATACACCTAGAAAAAGCCAGTTTAAAAAAGGCTGATAGAGTGGAAAGAAAAGGGAATTAAATATGATGACCTTAGGAAGTTAGTGTTACCTTTTATTACATGTTTGCTGCTGTTTTAATTAATTAATTCAACTCATCAAAAAATCTGATCCATTTTTTTGTGTCTTGTTCTCTGGCTGAAATTCAATAAAACATTTATTGGATTTCTCAACCCTTAGATGTGCATTCCCCATTCTATACAAATCACTCTATGCACGACACTGTTGAGTTGGGGTGTGTTGTGCCTGAACCAAGACTTGATTGTTATAGTTGGTTTGTTTCACACATGGTCCAAAAGGGACTCTGTGTGTGTGTGTGTCTGTGTTTCTGTGTGTGTTTTCATATGGGTATTGGACATAATTCTAGGTAGATGTTTTTCAGATGTTCCATTTAGGTACAGCAATTGTAAGTTGCCTTGCTTATTGCAAGTGGGATATACCTTTTGAATTATCCTGACTTGGCTAGTATAGTAGGAGGAATGGGTCACGTTCCTCCTGCTATTGGCTTAGGGTGGATGATAGGTGATATGGGTGATGTTTACAACAAAGCAGCAGGCATACCGGTAGTCCTTCTTAAGCGACCACAATTGGGACCAGCAACTCAGCCGTTAAGCGAAGTGGTTGCTAAGTGAAACTGAGACTGTGCTTACGACCTTTCTTCAGCTTTCCTTTGCTTTACAGGCCTTTGAAGGTCATAAATGCAAGGACTGGTCACAAAGTTATTTTTTTCATCACTGTCGTCACTGTGAATGGTCACTAAATGAGGCAGTTGCTAAATAAGGACTACCTATATAAAGAATGCAGTGAAGGAATTATACTGGATTTAAGTGGCACTGGATACCATCTGGACAGTGAGCTACAGAGAAAGATTGTTGCATTGGACCAGTGAATTCACTGTGGAATGGTACCTTTGCTAGAGTAGAGATAAAGGTAAATAGAGGTTGAAAGGTGATAAATACTTGCTTGACCACCTTTCTCTGAGGCAATCTCATTTTTTTAAATTAATAGATTTATTTTAGTGTAGTTTCACTTTTGTTTCAGTGTAGTAACCTGAATGGTAGTTATCATTAGACAGAAAGACTACCAGATAACAATTTTCCCCATCAACCCTCATTCACTTGTTTTTCAGATCAATGTCTTACAAAAACCCTCCCTCCAAACAAAGCCTGTTTGCTTATTTTTCATCTTTTTTTTTTTCTTACCAGAGATTCACATCAGTCAGTGGTATTTGACTTTGGATGTTACTGTACAAAATAATTACATAATATCTTTGACAACCATATAGGGTACTTGGATTATTTTTTTTTTCAAGGCGGGATACTGTATGTGTTATCTTACAGAGCTGTGTTTCCCTTGACTCTTTCCTTGTAAAATTCAGTGAACTAATTGATTTTTTTATCATTGAGTATCATATGTTACAAATATTCCATTTTCCTTTTCTTGATGGCTTTCCTTATCTTGAAGTTTTACGTGGTGTAAAGAGTAGCAGGATGAGCTACAGCAGTGCAGAAGTCAGTGAAAAACACTGTATTATATTTTTCAAGGAAAATTATCAATGGTTAGAATCAAGCGTCTAACAAGTTCCCTCTATTAAATGCTGCCATCTGGTGAGATCTAGAAAGTGAGCCTTTTCAGTAGTTGTGCCTATCCTACAGAACCTCCTCCCCCCTGAAATATGGAGAGATCTTCCCCTTCTTGCTGTCTGGAAGGCTAAGACCTGGCTCTTCTCTCAGATGGGAAGTGAGCCCAGAATTTTTTGTGTTTTTTGAGAGGCTGTTGTTATGGTGTTGATGGTGTGTCTGAGTTTCTTGTGCTTTTATTATTTTTATGATAGTTAGCTGCCTAGGGTTGTTTTATGTAATACAGACATCCATATAATTTCTGTTTTGTTTTTAAAATAAGGATCCTCAGTCTCCAGCTGACCTGAGATGACCAGAAATGTACATAATCTTCAGGCTGGTCCTGAAGATTCTAACCTGAAGCATTACAACTTTGTGAAAAGCAAACAAAACTTCCCCATGGTGCCAAAGAGGCTGAGATATTACAGAGACGGAGAAATGTTCTAATCAGGAGTGAGAAAATGAAGATAAGATTAAATATGTTCAGAAGGAAAAAAAAAAGCAAATATTAGAATTTTTAGGAACAGATGTTTTCATAGAAATAAAACAAGGGATGGACAGCATAATGAAACAAGTAGAGAAAAGAACATAAATGCAAGAATGAAACTATTGCACCTGCACAGCCACTTTCCTTTACTGGGAGTACCAGCAGAAGCCTTGTCTTTACAAGTTCCAAACAGCCCTGGAAGTTTCCAAACAACACAAATAATTTGACCCTTCACAAATGGATGTTTCACACTTGGATGCTTTGCACAGCTTTATTGGATGCTGTACCTCTAATCTACCCATGAATTGATGACCCCTTTTGTATAAAGTGTGTTTTTACCACCATAGATGAAGACAGCTTTCCTCCTATATTGTATTGTGTGTATGTGTGTGTGTCTGTATACATGCTTAACAATGACTATTATTTATTTTTAAAAATAAAAAACAAATGTGCCAAAATAGCATTTGGCATTTACTGTTACTGTATGTGCAGTTAAGAAATCAGAAAATACATAACAATGCCGTAAAGGAAAACAGAAATACATAATACAGGCAGGCAGGGAGGCAAAACAATACAGAGGGGACATTATTTGGTTCCTATTGCTGCAGAGATTAATGTTTCGATATTCCTGTATGCAGAATGAAATGAAGAAGAACCTGCTTCTGATAGAGCTGCCCAAAGGCACTTGGTGACACAGCAGAAACAGCAGCTGCATTTTTAAATATGCAGCATATGGCGATCATAGACCTATCATTTGAAAGCTGCATCTCAGAATGCTGCTTAGTGGTGCATTTTGGTATGGTAACTGACATAATGAATCATTGCCCACTCTATTTCTGCTGTGATGAATTTTTCACTGATTTTAAAATGAATTGTCAGCTTTAGTTGAGAGTTATAATTCTAGAACCTAACAATCTACCAAATATTCAGCCTTCTCTAATTGTTTGGCTGGTTTCAGTTAGTATATTTCATAATGCTAGTTTTATGCCCATTTCAGGACAAGCAGATATACAATTACAAGTAGGAATTCTCAGGTCCTTCATTAGGAAAGGCAAAAGGTTGGGGTGAAACTATAAGACTTAGGAAATTAGAAAGTGAACTGGGTGAAAAGAGAGACAGGAAGAATCATGTGTCTTGTTTCACAACACAGTTAAGTGAATTCAACAGTATTTCTTCCTTTCCCCCCCCCTTTTTATATTGTTCACTTTTTCATTTTATCCTGTTCGATAATTGCTCTTTTAATTGTTTTCTGTTTTGAACTGTAAGTCACTTCAGGGCTTTCTGAGCCAAAAGGTGAGTCAGAAATATTTTTGCCCATAAATGGAAATATTAACAGTGATTAAACTGGATATAACTGATTAATTTAAACATTGTATTTTATAGTAACATTGCAGCAGAAGTACTATAGAGGCTACAGACTATACAGTATATGTACTAGGTGCTGTTCTATATAGTACTTACACACTTATATGGTATTAAGTCCCACTGAATACAATAGGATTTACCTCCAAAGCAAACATGTATAGTTTTGTGCTGCATTGTCTGGAAGAAATTTCCAAAATGCAATTCTCAGTTCTAAATTCAGAATTGTTTGCATCGCCCTTCCATATAGAGAAATCAAACTTTATTTCGATACTGGTGATAGAAGTATACCTATGGCAGGATACAAATCCATGGAGTGTAGGACAGGTCCTGTGGCATACACAGCTCATATTTTGCGAGTGATCCCAGAGCTGGCTTCTGAGTGCTGTGACAGAACACCTCTGTCTCTCAACATCTTGCAACTGCTTGTTACCAATTGACTGGACAGTTGCTTGTTAAAATAAATGCTGCAGTGACAAGAGAGAGAGAGAGAGAGAAAGAAGCATTATTGCATACAAATAAACATTTCCATTTTCAAACAGGAATCCAAATTTACAAAATTTATTTAGATCTTTTTCACATCTGATTGTATGTATGTATGTAAATATAATCTGGTGAGTGTCCAAGCTGCTATCCTGGATGAGACCCAGAGGATCCAGGAGTACATCAGTGAGATGGCACCCAAAGGTGAGCTGTTGAGAGAATGCCTGAGGCAGCAGCAGACATGGAAGGAAGATCAAGCAGAGGAAGTGCCATGGCAAGACAAGACCCTGCATGGGATGTACCACTGACAGATAGCTGGGGTGGCTGACATTAGGAAATCTGACCAGTGGCTGGAAAGGGCTGGACTAAAAGATGGCACTGAGGCATTAATCATAGAAGCACAAGAACAGACACTAAGCACCAGTCTCATAGAAGGGGTCTACCATACTAGACAGGACCAGAGGTACAGACTATGCAGAGAGGCCTCAGAGACAGTCCAACACATAGTGGCAGGGTGTGAGATGAAGGCAGGAACAGCATACACTGAACGGCACAACCAAGTAGGTGGCATTGCATACAGGCACATCTGCACAGTGTATGGGTTTTGTGTGGGTGTTTTTTATTGTTTTTGTTTTTAAATGCTTTAACAATTGTAAACTACCCAGAGTTGTTGGAAGTTGGGAAGCATATAAATTTAATGCATTATTATTATTATTATTAGTATTATTAGTATTATTAGTATTATTAGTATTATTAGTATTATTATTATTCAAATCTGACATGTTACTATGAACATTTAACTTTTATTTATTAAAAACAAACCTTTAAATTATATTGTTAATATATCAGAGATTAATGGTTAGGATTTTAATCAGCCCAATTATCTAGGTTAATTAATGGGATCCTTTTTAATATACTTGTTATGCACTATACAGAAGGTTTGGTATATTTTAATCATTTTAATGATTAGATTGCATGTCTAGAGAATAAGATGAATTCTTTTTAAACAAAGATTTGGGACAGTAACAAGTATGGAAGAATTATATAGAATAATTATAATTATATAGAATAATTATCAGTATTAATTACTCATTCATAAGTGAATGCATGAACTGCTTAAATTAAGATTTGCTATGATTGAGCTACTAATTTCTCAATCTATTGTGTTTGATAATGATTTTATACAGTCAAGCCATCACTTAATGGTGCATTTGGTGACTAATGAGCCTGATTATATAACCCACACAGACCCATTCGACAATAACAAAGTGGGGGGTATTATTACTGGGAATAATTTTGACTTGGATCTATATTTTTATCCCTTCTTTTCAGAGAAAGTAGTTTTCTTTTCCTTTTTTGTTTTGTTTTGCATGCCCATGTTTACATATTCTCAGCAAGTACATTTCCCAGCAGAAGAGTAATTAAATATTTTCACTTGTTTGTTGATTTCTAGAAATGTTTGCATATGCTTTGAAAACTGGCTCTTTCTACAAGTTATAAATATTGTACTTTAAAAATAATTGCTGCAAAATGAGTTGGGGAGGGGTAGGTCAAGATAATTTTATGCACTAATTAGCCAGCAGGACATGCCAATGCATAATTTGAGGCAATGTGATCTTATTCTGACTTTTTAATTATTTATTTAAAGAATAGTAAACATTATAAGTGAGTAAAATCATCCTACAGCATATTTTTATGAAGATACCTGTGATATCTGCTTTCACCTTCTATAAGATTTGTGTTTGTGTTATTTTATTTAATAATGTGAATATACTTGTTTATGGAAATTGTCACTGAAAAATTAACATGTTATTTTCCAAAGGAATAATCATAATCATAATCTGCCTTAATTTATTTCTTGATATTTTCTCAAGAAATAGTAACAAACTAATTATTTTTGAACAAAAAAATGTTCAAAGTAACATGCAAACACACAACAGTACAAATAAAACATTAAGAAAATTAAGAGCTACAGTCAATAATAAGTACTGTAGATCTAGTAAACAACTTCATTCTAGTTACTGAAATATGTAAAAATCTTCCAGGTCTTTTCAAACAAACAAACAAGCAAACAATGATATTTATTCCTAACAATGCATAAAAACAAACATATATTATTTGTTCAATTAACTTGCTTTCCCTTCTTCTCCTTGCAGCCTTTCAAAGCAGTTCAGATTTCTTTTGGAAAAACTTAAAGTCCTCAGAAGCAGGTTTGAGAAAGCATATAGGAGATTATAAGATACTGAATCTATTAATTATTAACATTTCCTTGGGAGACAAGCTTTTGGACAATCAAAATAATGTATATAATCAGCTAAAAGTGATGAGCTTAAAGAATCACAGAATGGTAGAATGTGTGAGAAGGAAATAACTTTATTGATCATTTTGTTCAATTCCCTTCTCAGTTCACGAATCCTAAACCGTCTTCAACAGGTGGTCATTCATCCTCTATTTGAAAAGTTCTGGCAAAAAGACCCAATCATTGGGTGAAAGCTGTGTGAAAAAAAATAGGGCCACCGCTGAAAAAGGCTGCAACTGGAATATTGTGTACAGTTTCAATAATCATATTTGGAAAAAAAAGGATATAATAGATATTTTAAAACTACACATGAGAGAACTCAAAAATGATCAGAAGAGAATGCCTTCCTAATGAGAAAAGGCTGTAATGTATGGGACTATCTTGGAAAAAAATGTGATTGGGAGAACATAATCAGGGTATAAAAATATCACATGTAGCATGGAGAAAGTGGACTTGGAAAAGTGTTTCTCCCTTTCTCAAAAATTAGGACCAGTGGCCATTAGCTTAGAGGAAGATTTAGAGAAAAGAAATAAATCACTTTTGAGAGTGCATAATTAACTTTTGGAATTCATGTACATAAGATGTGATGATGGCCACTGTAATGGTATGACTTTGAGGGATGAGGGAAAGAGATGGTGTCTAGGGAACTATCAGATAAAAGAGAGGGGACCCTGCAACTATTTAATGGTCAGAGAAAGAAACTTAGGAAGGATCCACCCTAATTGATCAGGCTGTAAAAAGAGACAGCTGGAGATTTGTACTTTCAGACTTGCAAGATTCTGTTAATACAGCCTTATAATAAAGTAGAATTAGCTCATCTGGTCATGTTTCCTGTCTGGTTTACATGTTTTACATGCTCATTTTCTTCATGTACAAAGTAGAAAGTAAAAAAAAAAAAGGCATGAGAGACTAGTAGTGCACCATCTCATCATCCCAAGGTTATTGCTTATTGTTTTATCATTTCATTATTTATTCCTAACACTCTGTTGCTTTCAGCTTTGATACAATAAATGAAGATGATAGAATAGTGTCTGAAGCAAAAGGCTGAGGTAAGGTTAAACTATGTGGTGGAAGGATCATTTAATGCTTCTTTTCTAGTTTTTAAAGCATGGGGCTTAAGAACAGCAATGAACTTTACAACAACCATCACCAAAAGGATATCAAACTGGACATGGCTGGATTATATGTAAAGAGATGAAGAAATGTTATTTAGACTATCCCAGTTCTTCTATTCCACAGCCTAGGAAACGATGAACTGGAAACAGGCATGGCCTGTATTACATCACCTACAGTATGTATGAGTAAAAATAACCCTACATCTGTCATCTCAGGGCACTTAAAAGATGAGTAAGGTGATTTCTCTACTCCTGATGTAGATGATAGGCTGCCAGTGGCCAGCCAATTCTAATAGGTATGATAGTAAAGGTAAAGGTCCCCTAAGAGAGTTAAGTGTATAACATGAGGTTGAAGACCACCCAATTTCCTCATTCTGCATTAGAGTCTTAAAATAATTGTCCTGGAAAGTAATTATACGGCTTTTAAATATTGGATCAGTTACCAATAATGTTTCCCTTATTCGTACACCTTAACTTGGTGTACATAATCTGACTTGGCAAAATGGAGGGAAATTCCCTCAGATGTATTCTCCTGAGTAATCGATTCAGCAGTAGAACAGATGATCAGGAAGGGAGAGTTGTAAGATAGGAATTATTTATCTCTTTCAGGCATTTTCATCATTAGATTTGCAACACAGAATGTGTGATCCTTGAGACAAATTAGTGATTCTGTTGATGTACTGTCATTTGCACTGCCAATAATCTTCCTGCTTCAGCTGAAGATGCTTTCAGATTTAATGCTGAGGCATTTCAGAAGTATAGTTCTTAGAGATATCCATGATAAGGCTGCTATTTCCAGATGAATTTGGAATTTTAAGGCTGCTATGAAAGCTATAGAGATGCACAAAATCAGATTGTCAGGAGCAATTACATGTTGTGGTATAATTTTGAAATTAATTTTATCTGCTGACAGAAGATTGTCATCTTAAAATATGAATTTTGTATCCATTTCCTTGTTATGATCATACCATTTCTTTCTGAAAGGCATTCAGAGGTAGTGTCCCTAACTGGATGGTACACCCACACAATAGATAAATATGAGAGAGTCTGGGGCAAGTATGTTGGAAGTTTCTGTTGAGAACCTGTATATTCTATAAAATAAGGAGCTGACTCAAGCACATTATGGAATAATTCTTAATGCACTCTATTTTATGCAGCAGACTCCATTCAGATCATGGTTTACAATTAAGCTAAATATAATCAAAGAAGCTGAATGACAAGAATACATATGGGAGGAAACCCCTTAAATATGATGATGCATGAATAACAGCTCATTTTTGTATCTATTCCATTGCAGAGATGGAGGTGAAGAAATGTTGTTTATTTGTTTATCAAATTTCTAGGCTGCCCAACTTCTAAAAATATGACTTGCAAAATAAAGGAGGAAAAAAAAACCTGGCCCTGAACAAATAAATGAAAACAAAAGTAAAAACAATTTCCTACATCACCCCAAACCTAAAAAGGCCCACTAGACATCCTAACCCAATGCCTGCTGAAAGGTGAGCTATAATTTTAGAGCTTGCTTCAAGGGTAGGTTGGGTGCTCAACAAATTCTTGAGAGGATGCTGTTCCAGAAGGCAGGCACTGCAACAAAGTAGGGCCTCTTCCTGGATCCCTCTAGATGACATTTCCTAATTGAAAGGACCCAAAGCAAATCAACTCTGCCTGATTCTGTGTGGCAGTCAGATACTACAGTACCAATCAAAGAGAATATCTGTAGCTCAGATACTACAGTAGACACTCTATCAGACAGTTAGGCACTAGGCCATGCAGGACTTAACCAGCACTTTAATTGCACTTCGGAACTAATGGTATCTAGTGCAGTTCGGAAGTATTACATGGACATAATGACATCTGCCTATCATGGCTTGGGCTGCTGCATTCTGGACCAGCTGTAGGGTAGTGGTCTTCAAGGGAAGCTCCATGTAGAAAACACTGCTATATAGTACTTGTGAGATCAAGGCATAAATGATGTAAAGAGGCCTCTTGGTCCAGGAATGGGTGCAACTGGCACACAAATTTGATTTGTGTGAAGGCCTTCCTGTCCAAGTTGCTGCCTGTATTATATGTGCTCCCAGCTTTGTCATATTTTCATTCATTCACTCACATAAAGTTTATTGAAGCACACTGTTCTTGCAGCACCCTGCCCCCCCGCCTTTATTTTCTACCTGGATTTTCCAGACAGGGACAGCTAGAGCATATAAGACACATAGCCTTGTCTACAGCTGGGAAATAATTGGTAACACACACAACTGAACACTGAGGTATGCAAAAATGCCAAATCCAGTCTAAAAATCTGGCTGACTGTGTAACCAACAATAAATTTATTAACCTTGTATGCTGCCTGACTCAATTACTCTGGACAGCTCACAACAATCAAACAAAGAAATAACAATAAAACCAAATCTGTAAAAGCCTTCGCTTTGTTGATTCACAAGTCTGGTAGCTACCCTTGCTTTGTTGATTCATATGTTTTGTAGCTGTCAATAGAATTGGAGAGTTTTTGGTTTGCTCAGCACCAGGCCTCCTTTGTCCGTCTTCTGGTGACATTTCTTCTTTGATCCTTAATGACTAGTTCCTTCTTAACTACCTCTTGAAGGGATATTTTTGAAAGGATTCCTGGCTTTTGTCTTCTGTTTATGTGCCTGCTCCATCTTTAGTTTATGGCAACTTCAGTCTAGTCTCTCACTTATTCTTCAGGTAGGAGCTAAGGAACCAGGAAGAGTCAGTGACCATTACAGGTTTTATATTTTTGCTGTTATTGCATTTTGCATTATTCTAATGTATCGTTAGCTACTCTGAGTCACATTTGTGAGATGGATGGCTATATAAATCAATTTAATAAATTAATAAATAATAAAGTGCCTAGACTGTGCATTAGTTTCCAATGTGGGGGTGCAATCCCATTCAGGACCAAAGATAGAAAAATCTCCAGAACAAGGAGGTCCAAGCACACATTGTCACTGGTGTTGCTAGGGTTGAGGCTCAGCTTGAGACTGTTCCTTCCCATCCAGAACCAAGACTCTTTGGACACTATGACAAGATCTTGACAGCATCACTTAGCCAACCAGAGGTCAAGATATGCAACTGAGTAAAATCTGCATACTGATGAATGCTGACACTTAACCAATAAATGATCTCCCTTAGCAGCCTCATGTGAAGAGGTGAGAGTGTCAAGCACTGTGGCATCCAACAAAGCAGGGGCTTCAGACTGGAACTTTCTCTTCTTCACCAATACTGACTGGAACCAGCCATAAAGAAAGCAGTTTAACACCATGCCTCCCACTCTTATTCCCACAGTGGTCCAAAGAATGATCAATGGTATCAAAAGCCACTAAGAGGCCATTGACAAGAGTGACCAATGCAGTCTTCATACTATATCACAGCCTGAAGCCAATTGAGAAGGGTCCAGATAATCAATTTCTTCCAGGGTCTTCCACAGCTGCATTCTGATCACCTTTTCCATAACACATCCCCCCCCCCCCACACACACACACAAACACAAAAGGGAAGTTAGTGACTGGATGAAATCTGTCAAGAAGAGTTTGGTCAGGCATTGTCCTCTTAAGAATGGAATATGCCACTGCTTCCTTCAGGGCTGGCAGAACTACCACCTCTTTGAAGAGGCCAACACCACCATGTGAATCCAAGTGTACTTTTACCTCCCAAGGGGTCTTCACCAGTCATAAGGGACAATTAGCAGTTAGTCAGCAGCCCCAAGGATTTTATATTCATCCTAAAAAAGGCATGACTTGGTACTTTAAAGATTCTGCTTTATAGGGAGATTTAATGGGATCCTTTAGATCTTCTAAATCTAATTTGTAAATAAACAAACAAACAAACAAACAAGTGCAAATTAATAAATAACTATTCTGGAGTTAGGCATTCCCATATCATGCAGATACATACATACATACATACATACATGCATACATACTGTACATACATATATACCTACTGGGGTACTTTTGCAAGACCTTGCAGACAAAATTCCTTGTACCTATGACAATTAAATGGTCCAACCTTGTCTCATTTTGTGAATGACTCATCTTGTGATCACTGATTAAGACAGGGAGGTAGGAAAAGGAGATGAGGGATGGAGGGAGGGAGGAGGGAGGAGAAAGATGTCAGGGCGGCCATGCTCAGAATAAGACTCAGACTCACTTAGAAGGCCTAAGGATTTCTGGTTTTATTTGAACGGTGTGCGTGCAAAGAGAAAGACGGGAATCCTTATGTGGTGACAGGGTGCCCTGTTTATACTTTGCTGGCGGACGTTGTGCTTCTCCACCCTCGGGCCAGGACCAGATGGGTGCTTGAGACCTCGATGCATCAGCTGATGGGCGTCCCGGCGATCTCCTTTGTCTCCCTGTCTTCATCCGGACAGGGTGTGTCCTCTGAAGGTGTTTTCCCAATCTTCTGATATGCGTTAATTACTGCCTGATGGGTGTTCCCATTATGTTGGGCATTACTCTGTGGATATGCATGCCTGAGGGAGGTGTGAACGCATCCCTGGGGGACATGGGAAGGCGTTCCCCTTGCCTTTTGATGGGTGCTAAGCTTGGTCTGAAGGGCTTATCTATTGAGTTGGGGGTTCCCTTCTGGATTATGGGTGCTTGGGTGATTTAGGGATTATGTTTATCCCTTCCTCTTACCTAATGTGCATGTTCCCTGTTGTGATGCACATATGCCTTGCAACGGGGAACATGACATGCTGCCCCCCAAAGAAAATCTTAGGGTGCTGGTTTGGATGGGTATGCTTCATGGAACTTCTTTACCAACCTTTTGGCTGAGACATGTTGGGCTTGGACCCACTCTGGGTGTGGGAAATGCCTCCATTTGACCAGGTATTGTAGCGTGCGCCTTTGCCTCCTGGAGTCAAGTATTTCTTGGATTTCAAAATGCTGTTGCCCATCTATCATAATGGGTGGAGGTGGGGGGGGTTTCTTTGTGCCATTTTGAAGGGGTGGCTGGTTTCAGGAAGGCACAGTGGAAAACTGGGTGTATGCGCCTTAGATTGTGGGGTAAGTCCAGTTTGAAAGTGACTGGGTTAATAATTTCTGTGATGGGGAATAGTCCGATAAATTTGGGTGCCAGTTTCTTGGAGGGCTGTGGGGATTTGATGAACTTAGTGGAGAGGTAGACCCTATCTCCCACTTTGTAATTTGGTTGCGCCGCCCTGTGATTGTCTGCAAACTTCTTGTATGTAGCTTGTGCATCTGCCAGGGCTAGCTGGATGATGGGCCAAACCATACCCAGTTGAGCTGCCCAGTCATCTGGAGAACATGGTGGGGTGTCTGGTTGGGGCAGTTCCGGGATTGGCACAAAGTCTCTGCCATAAACCACCTTGAAAGGTGTGTGACCTGTGCTTTGGTGTACCGCGTTGTTGTAGGCCACCTCTGCAAAAGGAAGCAGGTCCACCCAATTGTCCTGTTGGTAGTTAATAAATGCCCACAGGAACTGCTCCAGGGTAGAGTTGAGGATCTCTGTAGAGCCGTCTGTGTGGGGGTGCCAAGCCGTTGACAGTGCTTGCTTGGTGCCAATGAGGTTTAGGAACTCTTTCCAGAATCTGGAGGTAAATTGTGTGCCCCTAACTGTCACCAAACAGTAGGGGGCACCATGGATTTTGTAGATATGGGTGAGGAACATGTATGCCAGTTGCTGTGCAGAGGGGATGGATGCACAGGGTATGAAGTGTGCCTGCTTGGAAAAATAGTATTTTACCACCCAGATTACTGTTTTCCTTTGGCTGGGTGGCAGGTCGACTATGAAGTCCATAGAAATCTCCTCCCAGGGGTGGGAGGGCCTTGCTACTCTCTGCAGCAGTCCTTGGGGTTTCCCCACCTTCCGTTTAGACCTTGCACATGTGGGGCAGGAGGTTACGTAATCCTTGACATCTTTTCTTAGGGTGGGCCACCAGAATTGCCTCCTGATTAAATGTAAAGTTTTTACGAACCCAAAATGTCCAGCTGTTTTATCATCGTGGGAGTGATTTAACACCTCCGCTCTCAATGGTTCTGGTATGTATAGGGCTTTTTGTTTCCATGCAAGTCCGTGCGTAATAGATACATGGTGTTGGTTGTTTTGCGACCATGTATCTTTTTCGAGGGCTTGGGCGAATCTTTGTTGCCAGTCCTGTGAAATTGACCTGCACCTTCCCCCGTTTGCCGGTGGTTGCTCTGAGGCGTGTCGGGTTTTAGTCTGGCTGCATGTGACAGCAGGGCAGCCAAGCTGTGTGTCTGTCCATACAGTCCCCACAATGTCCGGTGCTTGGCCAGCATCTTGGGGCCATCGGGAAAGGACATCCGCCAGGAAGTTTTTCCTCCCCGGGATGAACTTAAGTTTAAAATTGAATCTGCTGAAGAATTGTGCCCAGCGTACTTGCTTTGGACTGAGGTGTTTCGGGGTGCTGAAAGCCTCCAGGTTTTTGTGGTCAGTCCAGACCTCGAAAGGGCAGGAGGCCCCTTCTAGGAGGTGCCTCCACGTTTCCAGGGCTGCCTTGACCACGAATGCCTCCTTCTCCCACACGTGCCATCTCCTTTCTGTTTCCGAGAACTTGCAGGAGAGGTACGCGCAGGGCTTCAGCTGATTGTCAAAATCGCGCTGAAGGAAGAGCGCTCCGATAGAAAAGTCTGAGGCGTCTACCTGTACGACAAAGAGTCTGGCGGGGTCGGGATGCTGTAATACTGGCTCTGCCGTGAAGAGGCTTTTTAGGCGTTCAAAAGCCGTTTGACAATCAGCTGTCCAGTTTAATAGCGCCCCTGGGTTTCGTGATTTACGGGTGTCTCCCAGGCCCTTTGTCCGGAGGAGGTTAGTCAGCGGCAGCACAATTTCTGCTAGCCCCTGGATGAAACCCCTGTAGAAATTAGTGAACCCCAGGAAACTTTGAAGTTGTCTCCTTGTGCACAGGCACTCCCACGCTAGTATAGCCTGGACCTTACTGGGGTCCATTTCAATCCCCCTTGCTGAGATCCAGTAGCTGAGGTAGTCGATTTGCTCCTTGTGAAATTCACACTTGGAGAGCTTTGCGTATAGCTCTGCCTTGCGGAGTTTCGTGAGCACTGACTTTACGAGGCATTTGTGCTCGGCTTCGTTCTCAGAATAAATTAAAACATTGTCCAGGTAAACAAGCACCCCCTTAAACAAGTGGTCATGCAAGACCTCATTGATTAGCTGCATGAACACGCCCAGTGCCCCAGCTAACCCGAATGGTAGAACTCGGTATTGGAATGACCCCAGTGGGCAATTGAAAGCCTTTTTCCATTCGTCCCCCTTCTTTATTCGAATCTGGAAGTAGGCTTCCCTGAGGTCTAATTTTGTGAATATTTTTCCCTTTGCGAGGTGGGCTAGAATGTCCTTTATTATGGGCATGGGATATTTATTTGAAACAGACGTGGCATTGAGCCCGCAGTAATCTGTGCAGAGCCGGAGGGACCCGTCCTTCTTTTCCCGAAAAAGGACCGGGGCTCCGACTGGCGAGTTAGCTGGTTCGATAAACCCCCGTGCCAAATTTTTGTCAATAAAGTTCCTTAATGCCGTGAGCTCCCTTTGTGTCATGGCGTATATTTTTGGCTTTGATAAGGTTTTCCCTGGGATCAGTTCAATGGTGCAGTCTGTTTTTCTATGGGGGGGGGGAGTTTGTCAGCCTCCTTTTCCCCCAAAACGTCGGCAAAGTCTTTGTATCTGGCAGGCAGACCCTCCGGGGTTCCTGCCTCCAGGTGCATTGAGGTCGTTGTCACCCTCCCCATTGCGGCGTGGGGAACCCGATCTCCTGTGGGTGCTTTGTAATGCCCGTCTGAAAAGGTGATCTCTCTTGTCGCCCAATTTATTTGGGGGTTGTGATGCCCCAGCCACGGGATCCCTAGTATGAGTAGAGGTTGGCCCACCGGTGCCACGATGAAAGGGAGGTTTTCCTCGTGGTTGCCGAGCCTCATCGCAACTCTCTCTGTGTATTGGGTGACCGGGCCCCCTCCCACTGCTGATCCGTCCAACTGTGTGAACACCAGTTGGTGCTGAAGTGGATAGCAGCGGAGGTTAAGCGCGGCCACCAGGTCTGGGTGCATGAGGCATTTTGAACAACCCGAGTCGATCAGCGCCCAAACCTTCTCTGTTTTCCACCCGTGGGCCAGGGTGGCTCTCACACATAGGGTCGGGCAGTTGTCACTCACTCCAAAGTCATTGTGCCCTTTGTTATCTTCCACCTGTCTTTTGGCGCTCTTCAAGGCAGGTGGCTGGCGTTTCCTGCCGGTTCATCGCTTCTGCTTTCCTCGTCATCGGTGATGTCAGGGAATTCCCTTGCAGAGGTTTCCCCCTTCGTGGCTGGCCTTTTCTTTGGCATTGGGGCTGGTTTGTTGGGAACCTTTCCCTGGCTGTCTCTTGTCTTTGCTTTCGGGCAAGCCGCCGCCTTGTGGTTTGCCTCTCCACACTTGAAGCACTGCCCCTGGGCAAACCTGTGCTCTCGTTCCTCCCCCCAGGGTCGGGTCGCCGGTGTCGCTGGAGCACCCCTGGATCGGGGTCCTCTGGCTGTTGCTGCGATTTGTAGGGACCTCTGGCTGTTCCGAAAGGTTTCTTGAGCATTCACCACCTTTCCCACCAGCCAAATTCATTTGCGGAGGGTGGTGGGGTCATCCCGGTTTAGCGTCCATCTTAAAACGTTTAAGTTAAGTCCCTCCTTGAATTTTTCCATGAGGGTGGATTGTGACCAGTCCCGCACTTTTCCCGCAAGTGCTTGGAACTCGCTTGCATAAGCCGCCACAGAGCGCTGTCCTTGCCTGATTTGCCGTAGTGCTCTCTTCGCCGTTTTGAGGGGGTCTCTGAAGTGGGAGTCCAGGGCACCCAGGAATGCCTCCACATGTTTGAGTTCTGGGGCGTCTGCCTGGCATAGATGGACGTACCAGTCAGCCGCCCTCCCCCTGAGTCTGTTGGCAATGGCATTGATCTTTCCCTGTTCTGTCTGGAAGCAGGGTCTGTATTCAGCCATGTAGTTCCTCATGTTGATGAGGAAGAACGACAACGTGGCTGGGTCACTGTTGAATCTTGCCGCAAGGTCTCTCACTCCCATCATGGGTGGGCTCCAGGGCGCCTCTGGACGTGTGGTCCTTCTCCCCTCCGGTAGGAAGCTGTCGTCCCAATGTGGGGATTCCCTCGCCCAGGCTCCAGGTGGTGTCAGCTCAGCATCCACTCGCCTCCAGCCTCTTCCCAGCTGATGCCCTGCAGAATAGGGGGGGGGGACCCTCTCCCAGGCAACCCAGTGCAGTGTACTCCGGCGTGGTTGGCTCCCTCCTCCCATGCTGCGCCCTGCCGCTGCAGCTGCCATGCTTTGGGGTCAAGCGGGGGTGGGGACGAGCTTCTGGCACTCCGTTCGCACTCACCCAGGTCGCTGCCTCCGTGCTCCAATGCTAATTCTGCTAGGAGCCGCTCGATCCGTGCCAGGCATGCTTCCATGGCTCCGCAGCACGAGTTTTCCATGGTGCCTCCCATGGCTTGCCCGCTCCTCTGGTGATCTCCGCCCTCGCTCTGGGTGTGTTCCATTGTTCCCACGCCGCTTCGACCATCATGGGTAGGGATTCCCCCGTTGCGTTGAGGGTGACCCATTCCGCCTGCGACTCACTGGTGGTCGTCCCGGTCACGTTGCGGCTGGGTTCCTCCCCTGCTGGGCATCCGCTGGTCCTTACTGCGAGGTTGCGGGTGCTGTCGCCGGTTCCCGGGTGCCGCTTCATCGCTGCGTTGATCCCTCACAGACAAGTCTGGAAAGGTGCTAGCGAAAAAAATTTGGGGGGATTCCCGTCTTTATGTCAGGGCAGCCACGCTCAGAATAAGACTCAGACTCACTTAGAAGGCCTAAGGATTTCTGGTTTTATTTGAACGGTGTGTGTGCAAAGAGAAAGACAGGAATCCTTATGTGGTGACAGGGTGCCCTGTTTATACTTTGCTGGCAGATGTCATGCTTCTCCACCCTCAGGCCAGGACCGGATGGGTGCTTGAGACCTTGATGCGTCAGCTGATGGGCGTCCCGGCGATCTCCTTTGTCTCCCTGTCTTCATCCGGACGGGGTGTGTCCTCTGAAGGTGTTTCCCCGATCTTCTGATATGCGTTAATTACTGCCTGATGGGTGCTCCCATTATGTTGGGCATTACTCTGTGGATATGCGTGCCTGAGGGAGGTGTGAACGCATCCCTGGGGGACATGGGAAGGTGTTCCCCTTGCCTTTTGATGGGTGCTAAGCTTGGTCTGAAGGGCTTATCTATTGTGTTGGGGGTTCCCTTCTGGATTATGGGTGCTTGGGTGATTTAGGGATTATGCTCATCCCTTCCTCTTACCTAATGTGCATCTTCCCTGTTGTGATGCACATATGCCTTGCAACGGGGAACATGACAAAGATTACATTGCAGTTTTATTATTTCTCCTGTCACTTGGGCTAGGATGGGAAACTAGCAGATCTTTTGTCAGTTTCAACTTTTAAAAAAAAATACAGGTCATTTTTTCAGTCTTTCACTGGTGAACTTATTTAAAAAATAAAAGAGGGAAGTGACAGTGACCAGGGGAAGAGGAACTCCTGCCACAGTGTGGTGTAGCCAACTGGAGTGGAGCTGTATGCATGCAATGAGATGAAGATCAGCAGATGAACTGGGCAGTACTGCTTGATCTGGCACATATCAGAAAACATTGTTTTTGATAAACAGCATGAAAAATCAGGTGGAAGTTGCCTTCCCAGTGACTAGGTATAAATAGATGAACTTCATACATTCCTGCCTTTGATAAATGGTCAGGGTTCCATACACATGCAGGGGCGAGCTGGTCATGTGAATTAACCTAAGCCTATTGTAAGGACATTCAAAATATTATCACTTTGGTAACTTAAACCATGATATAATATCCTAATAAACAGGAAAACAGCATAAAAGAGTATTATTTCCCCCGGAGGCGATTTTCAAATCTATGTCTAGCCACATTAAACTTTATTCAAGTACTAACCATCAGTGAAAATAATAACAGGCCTGGGATTTTGTAAAGCAGTATTTTCTCAATATTCTTATTTCAAAACGAAAATAACTTGATCAACCATAAATACATTTGTATTGGCAGGTGAACTGAACCAAATAATATATTGACCAAATTTCAGTGAATTAGAATAAAAACATCCTCAATGCCATACAGGCAATATGAATATCTAGAAGGACTGTCAGTCTTAATAATTAACATTTTGGCAAATACCTCTAAAACTCTCCAGTGACATACAAAAAGGGCTACGGAAAGACAGCTGTAGTTCTATTTTCCTGATGACATGACACATTATATAATTTTGGGTTATCTCTTTAACCTGCCTTGGTTTAACTAAATTTTTCACAGATACTGTCCAAGAGTTGTGTTAATTACATAGGTGAAACATATAAGGAAACAATAAGCCACTCCATACTGAAAAAATAAATAAATAATAATTGTCAAGGACTAAGGACCAAGGCAAAGGCAGTCTTATTGGATTCTCAGAAAAATTTCTCCTTTACTTATGTATTCATATCTAATTTGACTCTGACTTCAAGGCCCACAGCAGCTGCAACAGGTCTCAAAACCAAGCAAAGCTAAATCCAATCCAACCCAACCCAGGCTGAAAATCCAGGATAAAAAACAGTAATGGAATGGAATCACACTGATTATCAGGGACATACAAATAATGCAAAATCTCTTCCTGAGAATCAAGCTTTCTACCTAAAATCGATTAATATTATTTTATGATATTGATTTCAAACCTTTTATTATATATGTAAAGATTAGACATTTCCAGTAGAATATTTTAGTTGAACCAAGGCAAGAACATAACCAAATGGCTATAAATTGTAAATCCCGGAGGAGATTCGTGAAACATAGGATATATCAGTTGCAAGACAAAAGAAAGCATTTGAGACAAATGGCAGTAGAAGTAGTGGTTCCAATGGAAACTAGCAAATGAAGCCATCAGAGATAAGATATATTATGATTTATTACACACAAAACTTAGTGATTACAACGGTATAATTTAATTAAAAATAACAAAATAACAAAGTATTTGGATATTTATATATAAAGCTGAAAATTATCAAATTGCATCTCTGTAAAACCAAATAAATAAATAAATCAACTAGATGTCAACAAACAGCACATATTAGCAATCTTATATTCCAATACTGGAATAAAGTCAAGAAGTATACTGTACATGTATCCCTGACAAGCAGGGACTCTAGATTCATTTTGACAATATTATAAATTATGTAATTTTGGCACATGGATTCCCAAATTACAAGTAATCCACATGCGTATCAAAAAGTTCAGCATTCTCTGCATGGCCAAGAGCTTGACAAAAATGAGGAAATAATAATAAAATGGAACACTGGTGATATATTTTAACATATCTGTTGTACTTAAGAAATATTGCTAGATATTGTTTGGATAAAGAATAGTTGGAGTATTCTGCAGAATAACTCAGGATGTTCTATACATTATTGTAAAGAACAATATACATTATTGTATACATTATTGTATATTGTATGTTGTAAAGTGCATCACTGTTGTTCAGAAGATGTAAACTGTGTCAGTGAAATCAACTGCAAGGCAGTTGCAGAATAACAAGACCCTTGATCAAGCTTCTGGCTCTAGTGAAGTCTGTGGCAAAATTCCCATTGATTCAAAACAGTTGTTTTTTTTCTTACTCTATGGAAGATAATACTCCTAATTCCACTGTTATTCTCATATATTTTACTATCTGCATTATTCACCATTATTTTTTGGTTATGAAGACAGCCATCAGTGAGATTCTCTGCCTTGAAGTTAACTTAGTTTTATCCTTTTTCTCATAAGAGTACTCTAGTTTTCCATTTGCAGTGGTTTTAATAAAAAAGGATGTCACACAGTGAATAAAGTGCTACTAAAAACTGAGAAATCAAGTTCTGTGACTGTATGAACCCTGAAATGTACAGATTTCTCTAGAGCCACTGCTTCTGCCTCAATTCCCTTTTAATGATTTTTTTTTTTTTTTGCTCAGTCTCAGTAACCTGCTGAAGGAAAACTTTTAATGGACTTGAACATTGCCCATAGGTTGCCATTCTTTAGTTCTGCTCATTTCTTGATAATAATAAATCTCTTAGCCAAGCTAAGATGGAATCAAAAAGCATAGATGATGAGTTACTTTGTTTCTTTTTTATTCTAAATGTCTTAAAATTGTACTCAGTTTTGGTCACTGATCATAATAATAGAACATTGTAAAAATAAAACAGGACTCCTGTTTTAATTTGCTAAATTACCAAAAGTATTACACAAAAGTATCAATTACTAAAACAGCAGTAAAATATTTTAATTTTAATTCAAAAGTGACTAAATTTTTAGGCTACTTAAATGATAGCTCTAGGAAGATAGCCATAAATGAATTAATATCTTTTTGTATCCATTATTGACTTACTTAATATTGCAAATACTCTGCCCTGAGGGACCATGACCTTCAAAGAGGAAAAAAAAACTCAACTACTGTGTGATGAATAGCAAGCCTATTAAAACAAAATTTAGTTGCTCTTTTAGAGGTCATCTCTGAAGTGTTTGCAAGCAGGGGAAAATAAAATCAGCATCTGTTTTGCTTAGTTTTTAAAAGAGATATAATTTGATCTTTACACCAATTTAAATAAGAGGAGCATCAAAGAAGGACATATGGTTTTGATTCAATTTCTTCTCAAAGACATGAGCTAAACAATCTTGTACAGATATCAGTTGAATCTCCTTTTCAGAAAAGCTGAAGGTAAGACACTGAGTCTAGGTAATGTAAAAGGTCTGGATTGGCAAAAAAAGTGTCGATAGGGTGTTTGGCAAATGCAAATGAACTCTGGCATGTTTTAAGTTATATATTTTTGGATTAAAGCTGAGGTCCTTTTGTAAGTACAGGTTGAAAATCCATTGTTTTAATTCCAATAGTTTATTTAAACAGATATTTTTTTTTTAAAAAAAAGACTATTTTATTTCACATAACTAATTGAGACCAGATATTGTGTGGAAATCCACAAAGTCTTAAATCAGACTTTATTTCAACTGGCCATGAGGGACTAAAGTTATCCTGCAAAGTCAAGGCAGCTAAAAGATTTTCAAAGAAGATTAGTTTGAGCCAATATCTCAGATGGCAGAATTGGATCTGATTCTCTAATGAAGTCAGGCCTGCTTCTAGTCTTAATGAGTAATAAAGCATAGCCATGGCTGAGTTTCAAATCTGTAGCTAGTTAAATGTTACTTTAGTCCCCACTGGTTTTTTTTCTTTCCTTTAAAGCAGGAGATACATGGTTTTAAGAGCACAGAAAAAGATAAGTAAGGATTGTTATAGTTACACAGGTCCTTTCCCAAACACATACTAAGACTGTACATCCACAACAGGTGCTTCAAAAAGCATGACAGCCTGAATGAAGCACCTTCTTCAAAGCATTAAAGCAATTGTTTCTTTTGCTTCTGACAGCTGCTTCAAAGTTTATCCCTCGTGGTCCACCTATGTGTGCATGCAAAACTAAAATAGTTCATTGGTATAAAGGATTGTCTGCATGTATGAATGCTCATACTACTGAAGTCAGTTTTCAAAGAGCTATAGGAATCTTCCATTAGTCACAGCTATTTATCTCTTTAGGAAAAGTACTTTCCCATGTGCTAAAATGCTTTTCAGTGTATTTCTTCTGAATGCTCTGCTCAGTCCCAGGAAAGAGCATATTGCCTGCATAAAAATATATGATCCTGACCCAAACCAGGATCTTTTAATCTTTTCAGATAGTGGATATTATTGCATAATCCTGGACTATTGTATATGTATATATTGCACAAATAAATAAACAGATATATGGAATCGCAAGAGATTTTAACATCTCACTGATATTTTCTTTGAGAACAGTGATATTTCATAAGTGTTGGGAATGCTGTGAGATTTTAGCCATTAAAACACACACACACACACACACACACACACACCTACATTTATATAACTTAGATTTCTGTATCATTTAGGACAGTTGAAGGTGCTATAGCACCTAGAGTTCTTAAGTTAACAACCAACAATCTAGCCAGGCTATGCCAATTCTAGATTGCCTGGTGACATATTCAGATATTGAAATACTTAAGAAGTAAAAAAGGATTGCCTTTTGAACTTTACATTACCTAAGAACTGAGTAACTTGCAAGTTGGCTAAGATATTTCTTTGTAAGTCTAATAAGCTTCATTAGTATAATTTCTATTTTCCCCCCCTCACTTCAGTTTTGTTTGTGATCAGAATACTGCAGTAAACATATATGGCATATAATACAAAAGCAATTGCTGATAATTAGACTGATGCTGGGAAATCATTCAGATTTGCTATTGTTCCATTGTAGAGAAGTTTTCAATGTAATTCTAAGGTGAAAAAATATTTGCTATGTTCTGTATATTTCTTCACGGGCCTGGGGGGTGGGGGGGCAGAATATTCCATGATTCAGATTTCATGTATAAATTGCTATTCTGACTTGGGAGTGAGTTCTACTGAAATTCATGGAAATTAATCCTAAGTAGGGTCACACAGAAGGCTAAAGTAATTAAGTAAAATGGAAAATATTCCTGGTAATTTATATCATCCATCTTTTACTTTTTTACATTATGGTATCTCAATTACTGCTTAATTAACACCATGTAATTCATTAATTTCCTATTGTAGTCATCCTTCAGTGTTAAAAAAATGAAACAGTTTGTGACCTCACTTGCTGCTGACCCAACATCTGTATGTCTCTGTACCTTTATGAATAAGTCTGTTTTCTTTGATTTCATCTTGACCCTCCATATGTGATCTAGTAGTCTATTAAAAAAAATCCTCTTATATTCCTTTAATAATTGTTCTGGCTAAACTGCTGCTGTTCTTTGCTCTATTTGACCTGTAGGCTTGTTACCATCTTGGATTCCAAAATATTTCTCAACTTATTTTTTTAAAAAAAACACTAAATTTTCTTCTGTCAAGTATTTTCTTACAAAAGAAGATTGGATGGAAAAGAAAAATATATCATCTATCTATCTATCTATCTATCTGTCTGTCTGTCTGTCTGTCTGTCTGTCTGTCTGTCTGTCTATCTATCTATCTATCATTATCTATCTATCAATCATTATCTATCTATCTATCTAATCTATCATCATCTATCTTAATTATACCCACACATACAAATGCCATGCAGTTCAGTTTCTCTGCAAAGTCTAGCTTGGGTTGCCAACTCCAGCCCTAGAGACTTCTTGCAATTATACATGCAAGTGTGTCATACACTTATTTACTGGGGCAAAAATCTCTATGGCTTGTTTCATCTGCAGTTGGCAATCCAAAATTGACATTTTAGAGGAACTCTGAATTGCATAGGATATTTTTTTGGGGGGGCGGTGTTAATTAAGAGATAGATAGATAATAGATAGATAGATAGATAGATAGATAGATAGATACTTTAGATAGACACTTTAGATAGATAGATATAGATGATAGATAGATATAGATTTTTCTTTTCTATCCAGAATGATGCAGTGAAATAGTTCTAAAATAATAAAATGCTAAGTCTGTGCCTTTAGAGGCAGAGTATTTAATCTGGCTATAATCAAAGATGGGAAAGTGAAAATAATGATTGAATATTCAAAACAACTATAGTTCTTACTATATGGATTATGATTATTTTATATTGTTTTGCATATATCATCTTTTTTTTTTTTGCTTTTATGATAGGGAGAATTGATTTTTATGGGGGGGATGTGCTTATGGCTATTTTTATATATCTCAGGTTTTTGTCAGTGTTCAAAACAACTTTTAATCAAGCTGCATAGTAGCATCTTGTAAGCCCTGCCCGCACCCCCACCCCGAACACTGCACATGCTCTAGGGTCCTCTGTTCCTAATTATTTCTTTTCTTCTACTATTTGGTGGGCAATGCAGCCTCCTAATAGCTTATAACTTGTTAAGTGGCCTCTTCATTTTGCAAAAGGGCATTCTGTGCTTTCACAGAGCATGCACACAAACTATTCATATCAGATTTAAGCAGGTGACTGAAGCAGATAATCTAACCTCTCCTCTTCATGGAGGTGTGCAGCTTGCCTGTATAATGTGCTTTGCAGAGTGAAACAGAAAAATATGTCTCTTTGAGACACAGAAATTGATTGAACAAGGCCCATTTAATATGTTCATGTATGCATGCATGTGTACAAACATATACATTAGTCAGAATCTAGGAATAGATCAGGAATAGAACAAAACCTAATTATTGATTTAGTGACTCTTGATTAAACTAAATTGTTGGTAAAAAAAAAAAAAAGCATCCCATTTTTAAAATTGCTCCCCAGTGTCTCACACATACATATAACTCCTCTTCTGCTTCCAGCAGAAACAGCAAAAAAGAAATAGAAGGTGAAGCCATGATAAAGATGGAAGAGGAAAGGATAGCCTCATTGGAAGGGGTTGAAAGGAAAGAGTTAAACAAAACTGAAAAAGACATGGTGGGGAACAGATGTTACTGGTGAGGAGAGGAGAGGAGTGGAGAGGAGAGGACCGTTGCCCTTCATGTGGGTATCTGCAGTGATGCAGGAAAGGAAGAGAAACTGCTGTTCTTGCTTCTGTCTCATTCAAAGTAGGGAATTTAGGAAAAAAAAAAAATATTGTGAAGTTCATGGAAAGAAGAAGCCATCCATCCATCCATCCATCCATCCAGTCTTATTTATAACCTGCTGCAATAAAACATCAGCTCCCACAGGTTAAAATAGCAACTTTACAGGCTGCCAATCTCAGTGAGACAAGAGCTGCAGCTTCCCCTTTTCAATAAGCATTACGTCTGCTCAAATATAAGATCAGTTATTTGAGAAGAGGAACACTCATTTTCCTTTCAGATAAATACATTCTATTTTACCTTTTCTGTACTAAAACATGATTAAAACATCCAGAGAATTATCCTTACACTGTCTAATAAGTATCTTGAAAAGTACTTATTAGACATTAAAGAAAACTTGTTTTGCCATTTATTCTTCATCAAATCTTTTTATTTGGAACAGAGCTTTATAACTGAGTGCAAAGGAATATAATTTGTGTGATGTTTCTGCAACGCATTATACTTTATGACGATTATTATTCCTGTCTACCAGCATTTGGAATAGTTGATGTAGGTATTTGACTGGTGAAACATTCAGTGATTAGTAGGCCCATTAAAAGTTGTCCACAATTTTTTCCATGCAGGAAAAATGGAAAAAAAAAAATGCTTTCACAGCTTTGTCCTTCAGTTCTATTACATATTCAGCTAAATGTGTATATAAGATTGTATCATATATAACAGCACCTATCTGTAGATAAAATAAATGTTGCCCATGCAGGTGTGAACTAGCCCTATCAGTCTCAGCTAAATGTTAAGTTATTAGCAAGTCTTTTCCAAAATAGCCAAGAATACATGGTACTAATGGAAATTGGAGTGAAGGAAGGGAAGGGAAGGGAAATTATACATGAAAACCAGTACAGCCATGTTCTTCGGAATAAATGGAATTGGAAGAGCAGAAGTTTTAGTATTTGAACTATAATATTATAAGATTTATCAGCATTTTCAGTTGAGAAACTCTTCCCTTCATTGATCTTTATAAGAGTAACAGGCTACCGGAACAATATTTCTTCTGATGCTATGGATGTAAGATACTTAAAACACTTCCAGTTTCCCATGCTTTATAACAGCAGTATATATTAATGTCTACCTGAAAAAAGCTGATGGTATTCTGGCAAAGCAGCAGCAATTATTGTTCCATTTAAGATTTACTAAAGACACACACTAGTGAAAGTTATTCTTCTCAACTGACTGAGTGTACCAATTATCTGTGAATAAATGTGGGCTAATAAATGATTGCTAGCAGACTGGAATGGTGTGTTCCAGTGTGTAGATAGTCAAGGAATTTATAAAGCATGATTGGAACCTGTAGAAATAACAGCTACTGACCAACAGTGCCATAGTTATTGTCAGGGTCTCCATAAAAAAGTACCCAGATTATCAACATGGCATGACTAGATAAGAATCTTTATTGTGTACTAAAATGAATGAAGCCACTTAAGCAGTCGACTGTACTCTGCCCTCATCTACCTGAGATTACAGCCATCTTGACTTATTTTAACCCTCCCCTGGAGATAGACCTAGTTTCCAGGCTTGGAGTTTGGTGGTAGTTGATTGTTGACATAGTTGGCATTTCTGTTATGGCACACTCCCTTGTATGAGGGAAATCTCATACAAAAAACCATGTAGTATTGAATTTGTTGCACAGCTAATCTCATTAGTTATTCAGTTTGCCAGACTAACACATTAGTGGTTCTTTCCATAAACAAACATTCCAATAATGTCAGAGGAAGGAACAAATGACAGAAGAAGGAAAGAACGAAGGTAGGTTATCAGAGTGCAATGTAGTAAAATATTGCACTGTAGTAAAACATTGTAGTTGTTCTGTTCTGAGTATGAATTGACCAGGAGGAGGTAGAATAGTGTTTTTTTATTTACAAATTCACAATTATTTACACCAATTAGAACTTATTTCAAGTGGGAACGGTATTAGTCATCTCTCAGTCCCATCCCGGCAAGGAGGTAGAACAGATCTGGGCTGTGGAGTTCTGGATTCTCATTGGACAAAGTTATGGCATAGCACATGGTAACTGGGCAAGGCTAGATTCAGCTGTAGAACATGGCAAGATGACAAGGCAAGACATCACTGCTGGAGACCGTGATGAGGCGTCAAGGCTAGGCTTGGCTGTGCAGTGTGGCAAGGTGACAGGGCAAGGCTCAGCTGTGGATCATGGCCAGGTGGCCAGGCAAGACTCGGTTGGAGAACACAACAAAGTGGCAGGACAAGGCTCAGCTGAAGAATACCATGAAGCATCAGGGAAACAGCTGAGGAACACAGCAAGGTGGTAAGGCAAGGTGTGGCTGAAAAATGCAGCAGAGTGGCAGAGCAGGACTTGGCTGAAGAATGCAGCAGAGTGACAGGACAAAGCGTGGCTGAAGAATGCAGTGAAATGGCAGGACAAGGCTTGGCTGAAGAAAGCAGTGAAGCAGCAGGGTGAGGCTTGGCTGAAGAACACAGCAAAGCAGCACTAAGCACGTGGTCCATGTTCAGAAGGCAGGACTCAGTTGCAGCCTCTGAGTCTTTGCAGGTACGGACCGGCTCAGAGTTCATGAACTCAATGATTGAAGGCACAGGATCAGACAGGAGATTGACAGATGCAGGCTTCAACGGAGCTTCGAGCAAACAGTTGTCTCTGGCATCCCATTCCTGGTGCTGGTGCCCTTTTATTCTGTTGCCTTCCCACCATTTCTTATCAGTGTCCAATTGGGCTTCTTTCTGCTTGGCACGCTTTTCAGCTCGCCTTTCTCGTGCACTCATAGGCAGTGGCGAATCCACCTCCTGGCTCTCACCAATCCAAAGCTCCGGACTTTCCTGCATTGCTGAATCTTGCTCTATTTCAAATTTCCTGCCTTTATCATTATTACCAACATTCAATTCCAACTCCCCCTCTTCCGATTCAGAGTCAGACTCCATTCTGACAGTAGTAGGCAGACTAACATCATTTATTTATTTATTTATTTATTTGGTTTGGTTTGGTTTTCATGGCCACACATCTTAAACAACATTGTGAGCATTGGGTGGCTCACAACATTATATTTATTAAATTATGGTGCCTGTGGCCACTGGAATGATTCTTAGCATATTTTCCTTTGTTTCAGATATCTATCAGGTACTGTAAAAAGAAACCATTATTTGCTATGTGAGTTCTAAGGTAAAGACTACTCTCCAATATTTCTGGAGGTCTAATTTAGTATAAGAACACTATGGATTTTGAAAAGAGAAAGCAAAGTTAAATACATCACAGTGATCAGTCTATGGACAATTTAAAAATACTGGGACTACAAAATCATATTGCATATTTATATTGCATATCTCCACAAAGGATCGTTACCTTGTCGTGGTGCTGGAGCTTGAGCACCTCAATGATGCCATGAGCTAAACCGTGAAGGGCCACCCAAGACGGGAAGGTCATGACAGAGAGGTCAGACTAAATGCGATCCCTGGGGAAGGTAATGGCAACCCACCCCAGTATTCTTGCCGTGAAAACTAAATGGATCAGTACAACCAGAGATATGTTGGTATACCATCGGAAGATGAGACCCCCAGGTTGGAAGATGGTCAAAATGCTACTGGGGAGGAACAGAGGATGAGCTCAACTAGCCCCAGTCATAATGACGCAGCTAGCTCAAAGCCGAAAGGACGGTTAGCGGCCGACGGTGCTGGTGGTGAACGGCGAATCCGATGTTCTAAGGATCAACACACCATTGGAACCTGGAATGTAAGATCTATGAGCCAGGGCAAATTGGATGTGGTTATTGGTGAGATGTCAAGATTAAAGATATACATTCTGGGCGTCAGTGAACTGAAATGGACTGGAATGGGCCACTTCACATCAAATGACCACCAGATCTACTACTGTGGACAAGAGGACCACAGAAGAAATGGAGTAGCCTTCATAATTAATAGTAAAGTGGCTAAAGCAGTGCTTGGATACAACCCCAAAAACGACAGAATGATCTCAATTCGAATTCAGGGCAAGCCATCTAACATCACAGTGATCCAAATATACGCCCCAACCACAAATGCTGAAGAAGCTGAAGTAGAGCAGTTCTATGAGGATCTGCAGCACCTACTGGACAACACGCCTAAAAGAGATGTTATTTTCATCACAGGAGACTGGAATGCTAAGGTGGGCAGTCAAATGACACCTCGAATTACAGGTAAGTATGGCCTGGGAGAACAAAATGAAGCAGGACATAGGCTGATAGAATTTTGCCAAGACAATTCACTCTGCATAACAAACACTCTCTTCCAACAACCTAAGAGACGGCTTTACACATGGACTTCACCAGATGGACAACACCGAAATCAGATTGATTACATCCTTTGCAGCCAAAGGTGGCGGACATCTGTACAGTCGGTAAAAACTAGGCCTGGAGCTGACTGTAGTTCAGACCATGAACTTCTTCTTGCACAATTTAGGATCAGACTAAAGAGATTAGGGAAGACTCACAGATCAGCTAGATATGAGCTCACGAATATTCCTCAGGAATATGCAGTGGAGGTGAAGAATAGATTTAAGGGACTGGACTTAGTAGATAGGGTCCCGGAAGAACTCTGGACAGAAGTTGGCAGCATTGTTCAGGAAGCGGCAACAAAATACATCCCAAAGAAAGAGAAAACCAAGAAGGCAAAATGGCTGTCTGCTGAGACACTAGAAGTAGCCCAAGAAAGAAGGAAAGCAAAAGGCAACAGCGATAGGGGGAGATATGCCCAATTAAATGCAAAATTCCAGAGGTTAGCCAGAAGAGATAAGGAATTATTTTTAAACAAGCAATGCGCGGAAGTGGAAGAAGACAATAGAATAGGAAGGACAAGAGACCTCTTCCAGAAAATTAGAAACATTGGAGGTAAATTCCAGGCAAAAATGGGTATGATCAAAAACAAAGATGGCAAGGACCTAACAGAAGAAGAAGAGATCAAGAAAAGGTGGCAAGAATATACAGAAGACCTGTATAGGAAGGATAACAATATCGGGGATAGCTTTGACGGTGTGGTCAGTGAGCTAGAGCCAGACATCCTGAAGAGTGAGGTTGAGTGGGCCTTAAGAAGCATTGCTAATAACAAGGCAGCAGGAGACGACGGCATCCCAGCTGAACTGTTCAAAATCTTGCAAGATGATGTTGTCAAGGTAATGCATGCTATATGCCAGCAAATTTGGAAAACACAAGAATGGCCATCAGATTGGAAAAAATCAACTTATATCCCCATACCAAAAAAGGGAAACACTAAAGAATGTTCAAACTATCAAACAGTGGCACTCATTTCACATGCCAGTAAGGTAATGCTCAAGATCCTGCAAGGTAGACTTCAGCAGTTCATGGAGCGAGAATTGCCAGATGTATAAGCTGGGTTTAGAAAAGGCAGAGGAACTAGGGACCAAATTGCCAATATCCGCTGGATAATGGAAAAAGCCAGGGAGTTTCAGAAAAACATCTATTTCTGTTTTATTGACTATTCTAAAGCCTTTGACTGTGTGGACCATAACAAATTGTGGCAGGTTCTTAGTGGTATGGGGATACCAAGTCATCTTGTATGCCTCCTGAAGAATCTGTATAACAACCAAGTAGCAACAGTAAGAACAGACCACGGAACAACGGACTGGTTTAAGATTGGGAAAGGAGTACGGCAGGGCTGTATACTCTCACCCTACCTATTCAACTTGTATGCAGAACACATCATGCGACAAGCTGGTCTTGAGGAATCCAAGGCTGGAGTTAAAATCTCTGGAAGAAACATTAACAATCTCAGATATGCAGATGATACCACTTTGATGGCTGAAAGTGAAGAAGAACTGAGGAGCCTTATGATGAAGGTGAAAGAAGAAAGTGCAAAAGCTGGCTTGCAGCTAAACCTCAAAAAAACCAAGATTATGGCAACCAGCTTGATTGATAACTGGCAAATAGAGGGAGAAAATGTAGAAGCAGTGAAAGACTTTGTATTCCTAGGTGCAAAGATTACTGCAGATGCTGACTGCAGTCAGGAAATCAGAAGACGCTTAATCCTTGGGAGAAGAGCAATGACAAATCTCGATAAAATAGTTAAGAGCAGAGACATCACACTGACAACAAAGGCCCGCATAGTTAAAGCAATGGTGTTCCCTGTAGTAACATATGGCTGCGAGAGCTGGACCATAAGGAAGGCTGAGCGAAGGAAGATCGATGCTTTTGAACTGTGGTGTTGGAGGAAAATTCTGAGAGTGCCTTGGACTGCAAGAAGATCAAACCAGTCCATCCTCCAGGAAATAAAGCCAGACTGCTCACTTGAGGGAATGATATTAAAGGCAAAACTGAAATACTTTGGCCACATCATGAGAAGACAGGACACCCTGGAGAAGATGCTGATGCTAGGGAGAGTGGAAGGCAAAAGGAAGAGGGGCTGACCAAGGGCAAGATGGATGGATGATATTCTAGAGGTGACGGACTCATCCCTGGGGGAGCTGGGGATGTTGACGACCGACAGGAAGCTCTGGCGTGGGCTGGTCCATGAAGTCACGAAGAGTCGGAAGCGACTAAACGAATAAACAACAAATATTGCATATTTGCATATTTTTTTCATTCTAGGATTTTGAATTATAACACGCTGCCATTGTGTCAGACAGTGATCTTTTTTGCTCAAAATATTAACTCTCAGTAATGCAAAGATTAATAAATTGTTGATTTCACCACAGTGGGTGAATCCTAAACTGCTTATTATGACTACTGTCCATAAATGTCATGTTCACCATTCCAATGTTACCGTTACATTGTAATGTTTCTCATGTCATTTGGCTGATGTGTGTTTCGTCTGGGAGAGGAGGAGGATTCCATCTCGTGGGATTGTTATATGTTAGCAGCTGGATTGGAATGTGTTTGGGTTATCTTGTGTGTTCAAGGTTCCTGTGATGATTGCCTTATCCTAAATAAAACTCTCAGACTCAAAATGTCAATTCAGGTTCTGGATTTATTTAGAAAAGAGTGCAAACAGGTAAAAAGCTGAGAATGAGAAAAGTGCGCCTAAACTCAAACTAAATAGCGTCTTTGCAAACAACACCCCACCCCCTCCCTCACATACAGTTCGCCCCACATTCCCAGGTGCTCCTAACAAGCTCTGCTGATCAACAGGCAAAAAGACCTTGACATTTCAGAGATAGCCTAAACACATTCCACCAGGCACAGATCAGCACGTCTCCTGTACAAGGTTCTCAGCAGCACCCTCTCAGCCTGGACACATATCAGCACCTTGGCAAGCGAACCGTTACAATGTAGACAAACACCGGAATGGTGAACATGACATACCGCCCCCTTAAAAAAATCAACTAACAGAGGGCTTGGAAGGGTAGGCAGTATGAAAAGCGCGTGTTAAATCAGGGGCAAGAACATCATGGGCAGCAACCCATTCAGGATGGGGAAAGTGTTTCCAGCGGATGAGGTACTGCAGAGACCCACGCAGTCGGTGAGAGTCGAGCACTTCTTTAACTTCAAAATGTTGCTGGCCATCAATCATGACCGGTGGAGGGGGAGGTGAGTGGGGATGCCAGCGAGCTGAATCCTGAGCAGGCTTGAGTAAGCTGCAGTGAAAAACAGGATGCAAATCCTTCAAATTATGAGGCAAATCCAAACGAACAGTGACAGGATTGAGCACGGCAGTAATTGGAAATGGCCCAATGAACTTAGGAGTGAGCTTCCGAGAGAGCTGAGGGGACTTTATAAACTTTGTAGAGAAATAGACCAAATCACCTACTCAAAAAGCCGGCTGGCATTGGCAGTGCCGATCATCATGCTGTTTATAAGCCTCTTGAGCCTCACAAAGAGCGGTGCAAATAATGGGCCAGGAATCAGCCAGCCTGGAGCCCCAATTGCAAGCGGCAACAGCCGGAGCAGGAGGCTGGGCAAACTCTGGAATGGGAACAAAATCTGTACCAGAAACAATACGAAATGGGGTTTGTCCCATGCTCTGGTGAACAGCATTATTGTAAGCCACTTCAGCGAAAGGCAGCAAGTCAATCCAATCATCCTGATGATAGTTAATATAAGAGTGAAGGAATTGCTCCAAAGTGGCATTAAGGACCTCAGTGGATCTGTCAGTCTGGGGGTGCCAAGTGGTGGACAAAGCCTGCTCAGTGTCAATCAATTTTAAAAAAGCCCGCCAAAACTTTGAGGTAAATTGTGCCCCTATCGGTCACCAAACGAGAGGGGTAGCCATGAGGATAGTACACGTGTACCAAAAATAGTTTAGCTAGCTGTTGCACTGAGGGAATAGAAGCGCAGGGGACAAAATGAGCCTGCTTAGAAAAATAGTCCTTGGCCACCCAAATGACAGTTTTCTTCTGACTGGGCAGTAAGTCTACAATGAAATCCATGGAAATCACATCCCAGGGGTGTGCAGGGTCAGCCACCGGCTGCAGGAGTCATTGTGGCTTACCAACAGAATGTTTGGACATCGCACAGACAGGACAAGAAGCCACATAGGCTTTGACATCCTTACGTAGGGTGGGCCACCAGAATTGCCTTCAGATCAAATGTAGGGACTTCAAAAACCCAAAGTGACCAGCCTGCTTACTGTCATGAGAACGAGCCAGTATAGCAGGACGTTGAGAGTCAGGAACATACAACCGTCCTTTAGCCCAAGTGAAGTCGTGCTCCACGGACACCTTGTCAGGATTAGCAAGCAGCCAGGGATCAGAACGTAGCGCAGAAACAAAAATAGAGTGCAATGCAGCGGACAATGGAGGTGGCTTGCGAACTGCTGAGGAAGGAGGCGGGGGCTGGCCCTGAGCGCTGCTACGGGTGACAGCCACCAAACCCAGTTGTGGCCCCGATAGGACAGTGCCAATTACATCGGAAACCGGGCCCTCATCCTGTGGCAACCTGGAAAGGGCATCAGCCAGAAAATTCTTGCCAGGTATAAATTTAAGCTGGAAATTAAAACGGCTGAAAAATTGAGCCCATCGAATCTGCTTTGGGCTGAGGCGCCTGGGCGTATGGAGCACCTCGAAGTTGCGGTGATCAGTCCAAACTTCAAAAGGGGAGGAAGCACCTTCCAAGAGATGCCTCCAAGCCTCCAATGCAGTTTTAACAGCAAAAGCCTCCTTCTCCCAAACATGCCAGCGTCTCTCTGTCTCGGAAAATTTTCGAGACAGATACGCACAGGGCTTCAAAAGCCCAGCAGAATCCTTTTGTAACAAAATAGCTCCAATTGAAAAATCAGAAGCATCAACCTGAACGACAAAAGGAAGGTCAGGGTTAGGGTGGGAGAGGATGGGCTCTTTAGTAAAAAGAGCCTTCAGCCGATCAAACACAGTCTGACAGGCAGGAGTCCAATTGAGCATGGCCCCCGGGTTCTTACCTTTTCGTGTCTCCCCCACTCCCTTAGTCCGTAACAAATCAGTTAGGGGCAGGGCAATTTCAGCGAAACCCCTGACAAAGGATCTGTAAAAATTGGCAAACCCAAGGAAACTTTGAAGTTGCCGCCGGGTCCTGGGTCGTTCCCAAGAAAGCACAGCCTGAATCTTAACAGGATCCATCTCAATGCCCTTATCGGAAATCCTGCAACCAAGGTAATCCAAGCAAGGCTTATGGAACTCACATTTAGACAGCTTAGCATAAAGCTTGGCTGCCCTAAGCTTGCTCAGAACCTGTTTAAGCAGGCGTTTGTGTTCCTTTAAGGTTTTAGTATAAATGAGCACATCATCCAAATAGACCAAACCTCCCTTAAACAAGTGGTCATGCAAAACTTCATTGATCAGCTGCATAAATACACCCGGCGCCCCCGCCAGACCAAAAGGGAGAACCTTATACTGAAAAGAGCCCAAAGGGCGATTAAAGGCTGTTTTCCATTCATCCCCCTCCCGAATGCGAATGCGGTAGTAGGCTTCGCGGAGATCCAACTTTGAGAAAACTCTGCCAGTGGACAGATGTGCAAGCATGTCTTTGACGAGAGGCAGATGATACTTGTTGGAAAGGGAGGTGGAATTTAATCCGCGGTAGTCCGTGCAAAGTCTGAGGCTGCCATCCTTTTTCTCCCGAAACAAAACAGGATGTCATGAGTAAAGATGGCAAGCAGGGGGCTCCCATCCAGACTGTTAAGCGCATGCGTAGCACTGAGGAATTGGTCAGCCATTCAAAGAGACACAGATCGGGACCACCTTAACCTTTGGGGTTTATATGTCTGGGTTTTTTCCACACTTCTTCAGTTTGTTAGGATTCCTGTTATGTATAAGCAATAAACAATAGAGACCAGTTCCTTGTCTCAGCGTGTTTCCTGGCTGTTAGGACACAGGAGCCCCGACCGGCGAGTTTGCCAGTTCAATGAAGCCTCGAGCCAGGTTCTTGTCAATGAACTCCCGCAAAGTGGCAAGTTGTTTCTTAGTCATAGGGTAAATCTTTGGCTTCGGCAAGGGGACGTCCAGAAGAAGTTCAATGGAACAGTCAGTCTTGCGATGGGGGGGTAACTGGTCAGCCGCCTCCTCCCCAAAAATATCGGCAAAGTCCGAGTACGCGGCCGGAAGACCTTCCAAGGGGGATGGGGAAGGCAGAGAATGAAGAACCTCTGCCTGCCCAGCCATCGGAGGCATGGCACGCCCCAGAAGGGGAGCTTGATAGAAGCCATCCTCAAAGGTAACAGAGCGGGCTTGCCAATTGATGTAGGGGTTATGCGAGGTGAACCAGGGAATCCCTAACACAACCAAAGGATTTCCTACGGGGGTCACAATGAACTGAATGAGTTCAAAATGGGACCCCATATGCAAAGCAACTTCGCCTGTAAACTGGGTACCCCCCCCCCACTGTAGAGCCATCCAGCTGTTGAAAAACCAGCGGCTTTGGGAGAGGGAAGCAGGGCAAATCCAATTCCTTGACTAAGTCAGGATGGATTAAACATCGAGAACAGCCTGAGTCCAATAAAGCCCAAACCTCGAGGGATTTGGATTGAAATCCCAATTCAATTTTGACAGCGAGGATAGGGCAATCAGCACTCACCATGTTGGGATTGCGCCCGGATCGAACCACCTGCCCCGAGGCACTGGTTAAGACAGGTGGAAGTCATTTCCCGCCAGCTGTTCTAAAGCCTCTAATTCCTCTCCTGGGGTGTAGATGTCATTGTCGTCCGCAATAGCCAGTGCCCCTGTCAACTGATGAGGAGGGTTGGTCGGTTTCTTGGTTGGTTTTTGAGGCACTTTTGCGGAATGATCCGGTACCTTAGCTTTAGGGCAGTCAACAGCGCGGTGACCCAGTTTTCCTCAGGTGATGCATTGACCGCGAACAAAGTGGCGTTGCTTCTCCGCATCCCATCCAGAGGTCGACGGAAGAACTGGAGCTCGGGTAGTGGTGACAGGCTTGTCTTCTTTGGTGGCCATCATAAAAGTGCGCTGGGCATGTTCTGCTTTACCAGCGAGGCAAATCCAATCATGTAATGAGTTGGGATCATCCCGGCCAAGTGCCCAGCGCAAGACTTCGCGATTGAGTTCATCCTTAAAGCGATCAATTAAGGTGGCCTCAGACCATTCAGGAACTTTTCCTGCCAAAACCTTGAATTCAAGCGCATAATCAACCACAAACTTCTGTCCCTGAACCAGTTCTTTAAGAGCATCCTTAGCCCTCTCTTTAGCCAAGGGATCTTCAAAGTAGCGCTTCAGCACAGCCAAAAAGGCATCGAATGTGGCCAGGGCTGGCGCCCCAATCTCCGACAGTTGGACATACCAGTCAGCAGCTCTGCCTTTCAACTTCGTGGCCACTGCGGCTATCTTCTCTTCCTCTGAAGGAAAGAGGTGGCCATGCCATCTCATGAAGCTGGCGGCATTGGTGAGAAAGAATGACAGATTAGCAGGGTCACCATCAAACTTCACCGGGAAGTCCCAGGGGGTTCCCCCAACCTGTGGGACCCCACCTGACTGTTGCCTCGGGGCCACCCCTATAGGAGTGGATCCACGCGGACCCGATGGAAAAGCACGTGGTGGGGTTCCTCCTCCAGCAGCCGGTGATGGGGAAGGTGGGAGGCTAGGTGCTCTCATTGCTCCGGGACCTCGGATGATCCATACTAGGTCCCCAAAGGCAGCCAACATAGAATGCAAGACGTGTTCCATGGATTCGATCTTGGACTCCAGGACCCTAATCCTGTCAGGTGTAGCGGAGTCCTCCAGCTCTGGACCTCCCGGCGGTGGGCTCCCTGATACATCTGGTTGCGCCTCTCTAGGAGTGTTGGGCCAGTGGAGCTTCCATGTGGAGCGGGACGTGCCTGGTCGGGAGTCCACCAGGGCATCCCATAAAAATTGTTCCTGTGTCTCCATGTCATCTCGCAGGGGTTTCTTCGACCCTGCGGTAGAGTCGGAGTCCCTGGACTGAGATGTGGCTTGGGCTGGGACAGGGCTTGGGTCCCTGCTCGGGAACATTGACTCCGGGGTTTTTTCCGCCTGCTCCTCGAGCTCTGTGGGATCCTTTCCCCCTTCAGCCATCGCTAATTCCTCTTTCACAAGAAAATTTTCTGGTAAAAAGTAGCGAGGTTGGTTTGAAAAATGATTCTCAGCTTTATGTGATGATTGCCTTATCCTAAATAAAACTCTCAGACTCAAAATGTTAATTCAAGTTCTGGATTTATTTAGAAAAGAGTGCAAACAGGTAAAAAGCTGAGAATGAGAAAAGTGTGCCTAAACTCAAACTAAATAGCATCTTTGCAAACAACACCCCACCCCCTCCCTCACATACAGTTCGCCCCACATTCCCAGGTGCTCCTAACAAGCTCTGCTGATCAATGGGCAAAAAGACCTTGACATTTCAGAAATAGCCTAAACACATTCCACCAGGCACAGATCAGCACGTCTCCTGTACAAGGTTCTCAGCAGCACCCTCCCAGCCCAGACACGTATCAGCACCTTGGCAAGTGAACTGTTACGATGTAGACAAACACCAGAATGGTGAACATGACAGTTCCTTTCCTAGGACATCAGCAGAAATGGTTACCAGTACCTGAGGGGTGTGTGTGTTTGCAATGGCAGGGCGAGGGGAGGGATTACGTTTGAGCCAAGTGTTTTTAGTTTGTATTTGGTGCGCTCTTGCTCATTCTCAGCTTTCTCTGTATTTGCATACTATTCTTTAATAAATCAGATATCATTAAGTTCCTGCTTGTGAGTCTGAGTCTATTAGGGTAGGCAATCCTTACATAAAGCTGAGAATCTCAAAAAAAATTCCGTTAGCCCCTTTCCAGATTTATTTTGTGAGGGAGAAGTGCTAGCGATGAGCAAACCTAATCCCCAAACCACGGAAAGCGAGGAATCGAGCAAGGGGGAACCCGACTCCATGGTGATAAGAACAGAGAGTGTCCCTACTCAGGAGCTCTCAGAAATTCAGGAGGTGTCGAGCTCCAGCCTGGGAGAAGAGGAGGTTGGAGGTAAAATACCCCCTGAACCGACCGGCAAGTCGCCAGGCAAACTGGTCACCTGGGATGAAACACAGGGACCCCTACCAGGGACGTCCAAAACATCTTGGAAACAGTGGTACCCGAGTTCCCCAACTGTGGTGAGGCAGGAGGGAAAGGAGGATTCCCAAACTCCTGATCGTATAAGACTGGTGGAGGCCAAATTGGAGTCACTAGAATTTATGTTTCAGAAAATGTCAATGGACTGGGGTCCCCGGGAGAGGAGGAGAGAGGAGTCTAGTAATAGGCATTCATCTCCTTCTTCGCCCCCACCTTCTTTGGAGGAAAGGAGTAGGACCCAGCGCAGAGAGGAGGCAAGGGCACCGAGGTTGAGAATTTCAAGGTCCCCTCCTCGAAAGTGGAGATCTCTGGGAGCTAAAAGAAAGTCCGACCACCCAGCTGTGGCAAAGGGACTGCCTGGAGTGGGGGTTAAGGACTTTACAGTTAAATTTGATGGAGAACCAACTAAGCTATCGTTCTTCCTTACCAATGCAAGGAGTTATATGGATGAATGGGAACCATATTTTCGTTCAGAAAGAGCCAAGATTAATGCCATTGCCACTAAGCTCAAGGGACGGGCTACCAATTGGTATGTGCAGTTATGTCAATTGGATGCCCCTGAGCTGGAGGAGTTCGAAGAATTCCTGTGGGCGTTGAAGCTACACTTTGAAGACCTGTTAGCTAAAGAAAGGGCAAAACGGGCACTGAGGGAGCTTAGCCAGGGGCCACGATTGGTAGCAGACTATGCTCTGGAATTTCAGGCTCTGGCTGGGAAGGTTGAGGATTGGTCTCAATCTACCTTAATATAACTTTTTAAGGATGGTCTGAACACGGAGGTCCTGAGGTGGTCGCTGGGTAGGGACGACCCAGATACCCTGTATGAATGGATACAGTTGGCAGGGAAGGCTGAGGATGCCCATGAAACCTTCGCTCACAGGAAGGTGATGAGATATTCCGGGCTCAGCAAGGGTTCCCACCCTGCTGCGCCTACTGGAAAGTCTGGTCAACGTGCCTGGGAGGAGGAGAGGGAGCGCCACTATGTGAAAGGGCAGTGCCTCCGATGTGGAAAGGAAGGTCACCGAGCGGTGGCGTGCCTGAAGGGCAAGACCGATGATCGTTCGGGGAAGCCAACAGGGAAATCTCCCTCCCTACCCAGGAAAATGAAGGCAGCCATGGCTGAAACTGAAGTGGAGGAGGTTCCTTACTTCAGGGCCGAGGGGGAGCCCAATCTACACCAGCCAGCGGGAAACGCCAGCCACCTGCTCTAAGGAGCGCCTGTGGGCAGGTGGTGGAGGATGGGCGTGAACATGTTTCGGTGAGTGCCAACTATCCCACACTGAACGTGAAAGTGAAGTTAGGCTCCCGCACAAGAACCGTTGAAGTTTGGGCATTGATCGATTTGGGGTGTTCACGTTGCTTGATGCACCCTGACGTGGTGGCTGCTTTGGAGTTACCCAGCTTTCCACTGCAACATCCCATGATTTTCACCCAGCTGGATGGTTCTACGGCAGGGGGGAAACTGGTCACCCATTACACGGGTATGGTGGCGTTGCAAATGGGCAGCCACTGTGAGGGGCTGCCGTTTGTGGTGGCGCCTGTGGGGCATCCCTTAGTCATTCTGGGGATTCCTTGGTTGGTCCAACAAAACCCATATATAAATTGGGTACACAGGACTTTGACTTTTGGGGATGGTTTCTATCAAGCCCCTGGGGAGGACAGCACTCCGGAGGCTGCAGTGGGGAGGGCGATGGCAGCAACCGCACATTTCACTGTCACACCACTGGAGGGCTTGCCAGAGCAATACCAAGGCTTTGCGGATGTGTTTGGTGAGAAAGAAGTGGACCAACTCCCACCCCATCGAAAAACTGACTGCGATAGAGTTGGTCCCCGACACTCAACTGCCCAAACCAAAAATTTATGCCATGACTCAAAAGGAACTGGAGGCATTGAGGGAGTTTGTGGACAAAAACTTGGCCAGGGTTTTTATTGAACCAGAAAATTCACCAGTGGGCGCCCCTGTCTTGTTTCAAGAGAAGAAGGATGGGACATTGAGACTTTGTACAGATTACCGTGGATTAAATGCGGTCTCGATATTAAACAAATATCCTCTGCCATTAATAAAAGACATGTTAGCACATCTGGCTAAGGGGGGAATCTTCTCTAAGCTGGATTTGCGTGAAGCCTATTTCTGCATCCGCATACGGGAGGGGGATGAATGGAAGACTGCTTTCAATTGTGAACTGGGTTCTTTTCAGTATAAAGTTTTGCCTTTTGGGTTGGCGGGGGCACCAGGGGTGTTCATGCAATTGATCAATGAAGTGTTACATGAACATTTGTTCAAAGGTGTACTGGTCTATTTGGATGATGTTTTGATTTATACTGAAATGGAAGAGGAACATTGAGCGCTTGGTGAAACAGGTGCTTAGCAAACTGAGAAAGGCTGAGCTCTATGCTAAGCTTTCTAAGTGTGAATTTCATCAGACTCAGCTTGACAACCTGGGGTACAGGATCTCTGACAAAGGCATTGAGATGGATCCTGAGAAGATTCAAGCTACTTTGGGGTGGGAGCGTCCGTGCACCCGCAGGCAGCTCCAAAGTTTTTTTGGGTTTTCCAATTATTACTGCCAATTCATCCAGGGGTTTACCGAAATTGCGTTGCCTCTCACTGACTTGTTACGTACCAAGGGGTTGGGGGACACATGCAATGTAAAGAACCCGGGGGCATTGCTCAATTGGACACCTGACTGCCAGTTGGCTTTCAACAAACTCAAAAGCCTGTTCACTGCTGAACCCATTCTTCAACACCCTGATCCCACTAAACCCTTTGTGGTTCAAGTGGATGCTTCCAATTTCTCAATTGGAGTGCTCTTGCTGCAAGCGGATGCTGACAACTGCCTGAAGCCGTGTGCGTATCTGTCCCAGAAATTTCCCGAGACGGAAAGGTGGTGGCATGTTTGGGAGAAAGAAGCTTTTGCAGTCAAGGCTGCTTTGGAGGCATGGCGCCACCTATTAGAGGGGGCTAAATGTCCTTTTGAGGTTTGGACTGACCATAAAAATTTGAAGTGCTCAGCACGCCCTGTAAGCTCAGTCCTAAGCAGATCCGCTGGGCTCAATTATTCAGTTGCTTTAACTTTAAGTTGAAATTCATTCCGGGCAAGAAAAACTTCCTGGCTGATGTGCTTTCCCGCCTGTCCCTGGATTTGGTACAGGCACCTGACATTGTGGGTACTGTATGGACAGAACCCCAATTGGGTTTGCAAGCTGTCACATGCAGTCAAACTCATGTGCAGCTGCCCCCAGCTTCAGTTTCACTGGCTGGGGGAAGGACGCCAATTCCCTCGCAATTACAACAACAGTTTCTGCTAGAGGTGAAATCTGATACTTGGTTGCAAGCGAATAGAGACAATGTTACATTTGACAGAGGCTTAACTTGGAAGCAAAACCACCTCTATGTCCCTGACAGTTTGTGAAGGGAAATTTTGATTAGGTCTCATGATGATAAAGTGGCTGGTCATTTTGAGTTTGTCAAAACCTTGCATCTGGTACGCCGCCAATTTTGGTGGCCCACATTGAGATGTGATGTAAAAAGTTATGTTGCTTCTTGTCCTGTCTGTGCCATGTCAAAACGGAAGGGGGGTAAGCCGCACGGGCTGCGGCACCCGGTGGCCAGCCCCTCCCATCCTTGGGAGGAGGTTTCTATGGACTTAATTGTGGATTTGCCTCCTAGTCAGAGAAAGACTGTGATTTGGGTGGTAAAGGATTACTTTTCCAAGCAAGCCCATTTCATTCCATGTGCTTCTATTCTGTCTGCTGAGCAATTGGCCTGCCTTTTTCTAATTCACATCTACCGGATTCACGGTAGCCCCTCCCGCTTGGTCACGGACTGCAGGACACAGTTCACTTCCCTATTTTGGAAGGCATTTTTGAAGCTGGTGGGCACCAAGCAGGCATTGTCCACTGCGTTGCATCCAGAGACTGACAGATCTACGGAGGTTCTTAATTCCACCCTGGAACAATTTTTGAGGGCATTTGTCAACTATCAGCAGGATAATTGGGTTGATCTGCTACCTTTTGCTGAAGTGGCTTATAACAACGTCATCCATCAGAGCACAGGGCACACCCCTTTCCATATTGTTTTTGGATGGGATTTTGTTCCCATTCCTGAGTTGCCTCAATCCCCCGCGCAGCCCTGCTCTGCTTCTGATTGGGCTGCTCAACTGGCTGATTCGTGGCCAGTGGTTCAGCAGGCATTGGCTGAATCCCAGTTTGCCTATAAACTGCATGCTGATAAGCAAGAGCCCTTCAACCTGCTTTTAAAGTTGGTGATAAGGTCTACCTTTCCACCAAGTTCATTAAGTCCCCTCAGCCCTCGAAGAAGTTGGCTCCTAAGTTTGTTGGTCCTTTTCCCATTGTGGGAGTTGTGAACCCTGTCACGTTTAAACTGGATTTGCCACACAATCTGAAATGTTTACATCTGTTTTTCATTGCAGTTTGCTTAAGCCTGTCATCCACTCCCACCATTGGCATCCGCAACCCCCACCTCCTGTTCCGATCATGATTGACGGACAGCAACATTTTGAGGTGAATGAGGTCCTTGATTCTCACTGACTTTGTGGCACCCTGCAGTACCTCATTTGGTGGAAACACTTTCCCCACCCTGAGTGGGTGTCTGCCCATGATGTTCACTCTCTGTCTTAGTTAGATGCTTTCATTTAGCTTATCCTCTGAAACCTGCTCCTTAGTGTTTTTTGGGGGGCGGTATGTCATGTTCACCATTCCAATGTTACCGTTACATTGTAATGTTTCGCATGTCATTTGGCTGATGCGTGTTTCGTCTGGGAGGGGAGGAGGATTCCATCTCGTGGGATTGTTATATGTTAGCAGCTGGATTGGAATGTGTTTGGGCTATCTCGTGTGTTCAAGGTTCCTTTCCCAGGACATCAGCAGAAACGGTTACCAGCACCTGGGGGTGGGGAGTTTGCAACGGCAGGGCGAGGCAAGGGATTATGCTTGAGCTGAGGGTTTTTAGTTTGTATTTGGCGCGCTTTTGCTCATTCTCAGCTTTCTCTGTATTTGCATACTATTCTTTAATAAATCAGATATCATTAAGTCCTGCTTGTGAGTCTGAGTCTATTAGGGTAGGCAATCCTTACAATAAACTGCTTATTATAGTGATTAACATTCTGACTCATAAGCCACTTTAGGGAAAGCATTTAGATAAAGATGGTGAAGTCTGAGTGCACTAGCACTAATAAATATATCCCACTTTGGGATTATTTTTAATGATAAAATAAGATATTTTCATCAGTGAAGAATCACAGGTTTGACTTTGCAATGCTCCTACTGATTTTACTGTAGCTGAATTCCAAAAAATGTACTTAGAAATCATAAGAGTTTAGACTTAACTTCATATAAAACTGTAGATCAAATTGTGGTGATCATTGAATTCTGAATTATTAGCTTCATCTGAAACTAATGAGAACTACTTATTACTACAATTAGCTAAGAGTATGTAATATTTGTGGTCCTACTATAGATATAATGTAAAATGTAACAATAACTCAGTCTTCTAGCATCTTACAAAATAATAAATTATTGCATAAGCTTTTATGGATACCAGCTTATCATTCCTTTGTCATCACAGGTGTCCTTGCTGCTTTGAAAATTGTATATAACTTTAAAACTCTTCTTGACTCCATTTTGTTTCATTGTTCATTTTTATTATGTCCAATAATTAAAATTAAACCCCTAATCCTTTAGCTTATCTCTAAAATAGACCTCGAATAACTTTTGTGAAATTCAGAACAAAATTTCCCATTTTATTTTATTTTATTTTTGCAGTGTGATTTTAATGTTAAAAGACAGAAAAAGAAGGACAGACTGATCGAATATTAAAAGACAGAAAGAGAGAATGATAGAGCAAGGCCTCTGAGAGAGAAAATGTTTCTATTCCAAGGTGGAATTTTCACCAAGGTTATAAGAAGTCCCCATGTTAGGAGACAGTACTATGGCATCCTACCATAAGAAAATCCCCACTCGAATTGTAATGTTTATATTCAAAATAGATTTCATGAAAGTTACAACAAAGAAAATATGTGTGGACAACCTTTGCATAAGAATGATATGTCAGCCCTTTCCATTAGCACCTCAGTTTCATTTATAGTAACCAGTAGGCTAATCATCCCTTCATTTTTGGAATAGTGGATGAACAGACATGAAAGAAGGACTACACCTCTTCAGTGTTTACCTATAAAAGCCAGAATGATGTAATCAGGTTTCCAGGACTCTGGCAGCTCCACTGGAATCATAGCTAGTACTATCCATCATTCCATGAAGCATAGCAAATGGACCCCTCCAATGAGTTGATAATCTGTCTGCTTTGCATTATACCAAAGCTGTATGTTTATGTGGATCCAGATTGTCTATCATCTATTATTAACCTATTGTTGTAGCTACATACTGTTAGCATTATGGTTTACATCACAATGTTTTCTCTTCAAAATGTCATACGTAATTATATGACATACTACTCATAGCTTCACTGACCCCACTTAAGGTTTTATGAGATTTAATTTACAATATATTTCTTTGTGTTTTCCTAAAGTAAACTTCATCAACACTGTACCAGCAGTTTTGGTAAAAAGCATTCCCCCCCCCCCCTTTGCTAATGAAAATTATCAGAAGACTGTATGGATCTCATGTTTCTGTGTGTGTATAGGGATAGAGAGAGAAACTGTGACTCAGTGAACAAATAACACCAAAGGTTAGTGTTCATTTCATAAACTAAGTTATCCAACATGTCATATATCAGTGTTAAAAATATTTGTCTCTTTAAAATCAGTAATTGACTGTACCATCTTTTACCTTCAGACATTCTACACTGTCTGTAATTAGCAGTCTCTCAAATCATAATATTTGAATGTTACCGATGGCAAATTACTTCGGCTTGGTAACATTTGATGGTTTTCTAGACTGATCTTCTCATTTCAAGTTCTACCATAGTATTTTTATGGGGGTTATATCTGGGCTTTGTCCTAGACTTATTTGTCTGTTTTACATCATTGTCTGACTATATAATCCACTTTACTTCAGCTTCATCTAGCTGGATAAAAAGCAGAATTCATGCTTCTTTCAACAGTACCAATAATGTAGGTCCTGAAGCACCTAACTTTCCCAAACTATAGTCTACCAAACCATGACTTTACCATTCTTAACAGCTGATGAGGTTCTAAATGTATTAGCTTTCCACCAGACATAATAATACCTTTCTACCCCCAAGAGTTCCACTTTTAACTTATCTGTCCATAAGACATTCACTCAGATACATTTTGGCAAACTTGAACATCATTAGTGTCATTCTTAGTGGGCCCTGGATATCTTTGCTACTGTCCATGAATCCCATTTCTGCTCAGTGTTCTGGGATACTCTGGGACTTCTTGGATGACTTTTCCCCCTGTACTCCTGAAGTGATTTTAACAGAATGACCAGTTTTGAGAAAATTAAAAGATTTCTGACTGTGGATTGGTGAGTCCCAGAACATTAGAAATTGTTTCAGTGACATTATGACATTTTTTACAGACTTCTTCAGAAATTTCTTTGAGCAAGGCATGATGGACATCTAGAATTTGTGAGGTGAAAATTTCCCTGTGTTGAGAAAGTCAAAATTTTGAAGGACAGTTCTGGCCCAAACCAGCTCTGATAGTTTAATTAAGTACTCATACAACTGGCTCTAGTTATCACTTTAATTGAATTGTTTGAAGGAGAGGAGTTACTTTTCCACATTGATTTTGTCAAATAAATAAAAAAATAATGAAACATTGTTATTTGTTCACTGAGACTCCCTTTAAATATCAGTAGAACCCACAATAAGCACATGAAATGTTCAATGGAAGAGAGCTACAAAAATTCTGAAAATCTGAAACAGAGCATTTTTTTCCTCAGTACTGTACATAAAGCCACCACTTATAAGGCTCTGGTAGATAATATTTTATTGGAGAATGAACACAGAGACATTCTATTTATAAAAAAATAATAATTCACAAACACATAGAAAATCTTTGCACTCAGTTTGCCCTTTTTTGTAGCTGCTATCTATATAATGGTCCCAGTATCAATGCCAGGCATCTGGAAAATACTGTATGCCTAGTTAGTAGATCTGTTTATTTAAAATCTTCCTCTCTTTACACTATTTGCTATTGGTCTCACACTTACATTGTATATTAAAAGCTATAGTGCTTTAATTTTACATCTGCTCATTTTGAATTTGTTGTTTAATCATTCAGTCACTTCCGACTGTTCATGACTTCATTGACCAGCACACACCAGGACTTCCTGTCAGTTGTCGTCACCTGCAGCTCCCCCAGGGATGAGTCCGTCACCTCTAGAATATGATCTATCTATATTGCCCTTGGTTGGCCCCTCTTCTTTTCCCTTCCACTCTCCCTAGCATCAGCATCTTCTCCAGGGTGTCCTGTCTTCTCATTATACGGCCAAAGTACTTCAGTTTTGCCTTTAATATCAAGTGAGCAGTCTGGCTTTATTTCCAGGAGTACGGACTGGTTTGATCTTCTTGCAGTCCAAGGCACTCTCAGAATTTTCCTCCAACATGACAGTTCCAAAGCATCGATCTTCCTTTTCTCAGCCTTCCTTATGGTCCAGCTCTCGCAGCCATATGTTACTACGGGGAATACCATTGCTTTAACTATGCGGACCTTTGTTGTCAGTGTGATGTCTCTGCTCTTAACTATTATCGAGATTTGTCATTGCTCTTCTCCCAAGGATTAAATGTCTTCTGATTTCCTGCCTGCAGTCAGCATCTGCAGTAATCTTCGCACCTAGAAATACAAAGTCTTTCACTGCCTGTAGGTTTTCTCCCTCTATTTTCCAGTTATCAATCAAGCTGGGTGCCATAATGTTGGATTTTTTGAGGTTTAGCTGCAAGCCAGCTTTTGCACTTTCTTCTTTCACCTTCATCATAAGGCTCCTCGGTTCCTCTTCGCTTTCAGCCATCAAAGAGGTATCATCTGCATATCTGAGATTGTTAATGTTTCTTCCAGTGATTTTAACTCCAGCCTTGGATTCCTCAAGCCCAGCATGTTGCATGATGTGTTCTGCATACAAGATGAATAGCTAGGGTGAGAGTATACAATCCTGCCTTACTCCTTTCCCAATCTTGAACCAGTCTGTTGTTCCATGGCCTGTTCCTACTGTTGCTACTTGATTGTTATACAGATTCCTCAGGAGGCAGACAAGATGACTTGGTATCCCCATACCACTAAGAACTTGCCACAATTTGTTATGGTCCACACAGTCAAAGGCTTTAGAATAGTCGATAAAACAGAAATAGATGTTTTTCTGAAACTCCCTGGCTTTTTCCATTATCCAGCGGATATTGGCAATTTGGTCCCTAGTTCGTCTGCCTTTTCTAAACCCAGCTTGTACATCTGGCAATTCTCGCTCCATGAATTGCTGAAATCTACCTTGCAGGATCTTGAGCATTACCTTACTGGCATGTGAAATAAGTGCCACTGTTCAATAGTTTGAGCATTCTTTAGTGTTTCCCTTTTTTGGTATGGGGATATAAGTTGATTTTTTCCAATCTGATGGCCATTCTTGTGTTTTCCAAATTTGCTGGCATATAGCATGCATTACCTTGACAGCATCAGCTTGCAAGATTTTGAACAGTTCAGCTGGGATGCCGTCGTCTCCTGCTGCCTTGTTATTAGCAATGCTTCTTAAGGCTCATTCAACCTCACTCTTCAGGATGTCTGGCTCTAGCTCACTGACCACACCATCAAAGCTATCCCTGATATTGTTATCCTTCCTATACAGGTCTTCCGTATATTCTTTCCACCTTTTGATCTCTTCCTCTTCTGTTAGGTCCTTGCCATCTTTGTTTTTGTTCATACCCATTTTTGCCTGGAATTTACCTCTAATGTTTCTAATTTTCTGGAAGAGGTCTCTTGTCCTTCCTCTTCTATTGTCTTCTTCCACTTCCGTGCATTGCTTGTTTAAAAATAATTCCTTATCTCTTCTGGCTAACCTCTGGAATTTTGCTTTTAATTGGGCATATCTTCCCCTATCACTGTTGCCTTTTGCTTTCCTTCTTTCTTGGGCTACTTCTAGTGACTCAACAGACAGCCATTTTGCCTTCTTGGTTTTCTCTTTCTTTGGGATGTATTTTGTTGCCACCTCCTGAACAATGTTGCGAACTTCTGTCCAGGGTTCTTCCGGGACCCTATCTACTAAGTCCAGTCCCTTAAATCTGTTCTTCACCTCCACTGCATATTCCTTAGGAATGTTAGTGAGCTCATATCTAGCTGATCTGTGGTTTTTCCCTAATCTCTTTAGTCTGATCCGAAATTGTGCAAGAAGAAGTTCATGATCTGAACTACAGTCAGCTCCAGGTCTTGTTTTTACCGACTGTATAGATGTCCACCACCTCTGGCTGCAAAGGACATAGTCAATCTGATTTGGGTTTTGTCCATCTGGTGAAGGCCATGCATAAAGCCGTCTCTTAGGTTGTTGGAAGATAATGTTTGTTATGCAGAGTAAGTTGTCTTGACAAAATTCTATCAGCCTATGTCCTGCTTCATTTTGTTCTCCCAGGCCATGCTTACCTGTAATTCCAGGTTTCATCTGACTGCCCACCTTAGCATTCTAGTCTTCTGTGATGAAAACAACATCTCTTTTAGATGTAATATCCAGTAGGTGCTGCAGATCCTCATAGAACTGATCTATTCCAGCTTCTTCAGCATCTGTGGTTGGGGCATATATTTGGATCACTGATGTTAGATGGCTTGCCCTGAATTCGAATTCTGATCATTTTATCATTTTTTGGATTGTATCCAAGCACTGCTTTAGCCACTTTACTATTAATTATGGAGGCTACTCCATTTCTTCTGTGGTCCTCTTGTTCACAGTAGTAGATCTGGTGGTCATTTGATGTGAAATGGCCCATTTCAGTCCATTTCAGTTCACTGGCACCCAAAATGTGTATCTTTAAACTTGACATCTCACCAATAACCACATCCAATTTTTCCTGTCTCATAGATCTTACATTCCAGGTTCCAATGATTTGTCATCCTTAGAACATAGGCTTTTCCTTTCACCACCAACACCGTCGGCCGCTAGCCATCCTTTTGGCTTTGAGCTAGCTGCGTCATCACATCTGGGGCTAGTTGAACTCATCCTCTCTTCCTCCCCAGTAGCATTTTGACCATCTTCTGACCTGGGAGTCTCATCTTCCGATGGTATACTGACATATCTCTGGTTGTACTGACCCATTTAATTTGCATGGCAAGAATACTGGGGTGGGTTGTCATTACCTTTCTCAGGGATCACATTTAGTCTGGCCTCTCTGTCATGATCTTCCCATCTTGGGTGGCTCTTCATGGTTTAACTCATGGCATCATTGAGGTGCTCAAGCTCCAGCTCCAGAACAAGGTAATGATCCTTTGCTGAAGTCCTTTTGAATACATCAGGATATTTACATGCACTGATGTACTGCATTTTGTTTTCTTTCTTAAAAGCTGTATAAAACCATAGAACTGATTAAAATGTTTGTACTAGGGTTTATCTATAATTCATGCTGTAGCACAATGTACAACTGATTAGATGGTTATATTTGCTTTTTTAAAATATGCAATTTATTTCTTACAAGAAAGAGTTGAAAATAGAATAAATTTGGTTTGTAATTTAACATCCTGAATTGAGTAAGAAATAGATAATGACTGCAATGCAGAACTCTACTGCAGTGGAGCTAGAAGAAACTTAAATCCATCATTTCATCTCCTACAAAAATGCATGGACACCTGTGCATTAATTTTATTATGATTAATACATCTTACACCATAAATGGATAAAAATCACAAAACACACATTATCCAAGCTTAGCAGCATGTCCTAACAAAGTGTCCTAATTTTTTGTGAGGGTTAAATATCCTGTGAAATATCATTTTCTCTTGTTAATACATCTATACAGACAATTTAAAAAAAATAAAGGATTATATTTTTAGATTTACAGGTCTGTTCCCTCTGGAGTCCTGCAAGGAAGTTTGTCTTCTAAAGTGAAAAGATAACTTCTATGACTAGAACATAGGTAAAATAATTTTAATGTGATATGTGACACATGTTGTAATCTTGTTATCTGATATTAAAAGGCAAATTATCTCAAAGGACTTTGAAGCTGAATGGGATATATTTGAAAATGAAATACAGTACATCCAGTGTGCTTTCCATGCACCACAATTGCTGTATCTGCCCTGTTTGCACATATATCTGTTTACATATATGTATGACTTTGTGTACCAAAACTACACTTTTGCAAGAATAAATGCACTAAAAGAATATATGTAAGCACACTCTCTCAATACCCCAAGTGTCTTGTTTAATCTATTGGGAAAGTCTTATGCTTAAGCGATAGGCCTCTTCAAATCAGTTTCATAAAATGATCTCATCTGTGCCTATGTGACTTTATTGCCACATCATCAGGGAAAGAGGGTGCTGGGTAAGGCTGGGAGCCTCAATTTTAGTGGGAGGGGATTTTTTTAGTCATTTTTTTGTAGGACTTAATATGACACCAGGCTTACTACTAAGCCCTCATGCCTTGCTCCTGAGCTTTCTTCCTTGTAACCAGCTTTGAAATGGGCTTAAAAGAAAGAAGGACATACAGTTTGTTATAAGGATTTTTTTTTTAAATTTAGCACTTTCAAATTTGTGCTTCCGATGCACTGTTGTAACTGATTGTATTAACACAAAGTTCTCTTACAGCACATATATAGCATTAGATAAGGCAATTAAACTATTGCTTGAAGCAACATCTTAGACAGATACACACAATTATCATTCAAAAGAATCCATTCATCTTTACCATTCTAGTAAGCAGGCATCTTATGTAGGTTTATTTATACCAATTAAATATATACTGAATAATTATTTAAAACTGCAACAATAATACCTTCTGTCAGAAATGAAAGCTTTGAATAGTTCATGTTTATTTTGACTAACTTTTTTAATGGTAAAACAAATAAAATTATGAATTTAAAAAAGATTTAGAACTTAAAGTGGTTTAAAATAACTGAAAAAGCATTTATGTCTCGTTTTACTATATAATCTAATATCAAGTACAGTAGACTCTTAGTTAACTGGCACTCATGAGGATTGGTAGATGCTGGATAAATGTAGTTTCTGGTCGCTTGAGAGTTACTATTACATTTTATTTAAAGTATTATTTATTTGATTATGTTGCCAGTTGCTTGAGAGTGAGTTCCGGTTGCTTGAGAGTGAGTTCCGGTTAACTGAGAGTCTACTGTATCATTTATTCGAATTTTTGCCGGTTGCTTGAGATTTTCGGTTGCTTGAGTTCCAGTTAACTGAGAGTCTACTGTAACATGATAATACAACAAGCATACATGATTCTGCTTGTTTAAATACAAATCATCCATAGTTTTATATCCTATGCATGGGAATCATACATAGAATTTAATTATACAAGCACACTTAGCATCATAGAGTTGGGACTGTTATTTTAAACCATCATTGGTATTACAAAATTGCACACATAGAACTGAGTTCAGTGGGACATATTCCTGGGTAAATATACATAGAATATGAAGAGCTGAATATGGAGTTTCCCAAATAGATAAAGCATTCTTCCAAGGCTCTAAACTGTCATCTTGTTTATTTAATATATATTCTGCATATAAGAAATGCTGGATTAGGAAAAAATAAAGTATAAATTGGACTTAAAATCAACAACACTTTTGCCATATCCTGTTGATACCACTTTGAGGGCTGGAAACCAGTAAGATTTAAGGAATATATTGTTGAAGATGAAAGAAGAGGGAGCAGCAGCCTATCTCCTGCACAGGGTTTAAAAAGCAAAAAGTAAACTAATATCAAGTTACCAGGCAATGCTAATGCAGTAGGTGAAAAAGATGTTTAAATGGTATTAGATTTTAACTTTGTAGGCTTGTGACTGTAGCCATAAAATAAAGATGCACCTGCTACCTATGAAAATTCTAGATAAGACATTAGTTAAAGTGCAGGGACACCACACTGACAACACCAGTATAAATATCAAGGCTATGGTTTTCCCAGTTGCAACATACAGCTGTGAAGGCTGAATAATTGAAAAAAAAGAAAAAAATGATGCCTTTGAATTGTGCTGAAAAAAAAAAGTTAAAAGTACTTTGCACTTTAAGAAGAACAAATAATTCATTACGAGATGAAGTAAAACCAGAGTGATTATTAGAAGCACAAATAGTGCAATAAAGCTTGGCTATTTTGGACATAAAATATGAAAGCACTGGAAAAGATCTGAAGCTTGGAAAAAATGAAGGCTATCAAACAAGAGGCCAACAAAAGACAAGTATAAGGCTACAATAAAATCAAGTAAGCAGTTATTAACCTAAAATCCTGGTGAAATTATTTCCCTCAGGACACAAGAAGCCAGAAATGAATGAACAACAATCATATGTAGAATATATCTGAAAGGCTGTTCTACTGGAAATATTTTAGGTTATTCTCCTATATGTTAAGCAGTGTTATCTACATTTATAGTCCTGCTGTGTTAAGACTGTATTATTTTAAACATTTCAAAACCTACAGTTCAGGTTCACTATACTATAGGCCTAAATGTAGCTCAAAGCCTAGATAAACTAATACTAATAAAAGGTCAGGCTTCAAAGCAGTGAGGCAAAGTATATGTTTTATATGAAGAAAATCCCAGGTTCAATATATGCCTATCTAATAGATCCATAAAGCAGTCAAATGTCTTTGAAACTTTGAAGAAGGCTGTTACTCATGTTTCCAAACACACACACACACACACACACAAACTCACACAAATATCATAGCAAATAGACCCCAACAGGAACACAAATTGAAGATGTCCTAATCAATTGAGCTTATATCTGATGTTTGAAAGCTTAAATTCAGTCTAGCTATATTACTTATGGCAAAGATTTCCCCTCAATACATTTGAGAAGTTGATCCTTTCTGTTTACTTATGAACAGTAACAGAGATACTGTAAAAATTCATTCTCATGAATTGCCATTGGATGTTTTACAGAGAGAGGGGATGTGGTGTATGATTCTTCTGGTGAGGGCACCCTGTATGTATGGGCTTAGGAATGTTTCTCTATGTTCACTGAAGCAGGGAAAGACTTATGGGAATCTCGTAAGATATATATTTATTCCATTTTAAAGAACCAGCCTGGTAGAGAACACAATGTCTATCTGTCACTGCTTCTATATGACCAGGACCCTGACATACCTTTCCAGGTTACCCAATTTTGTGCTACCATTTGTTGTATCTGTACTACCTATGGTTAAAGGTTAGCAAATTCTGGTGATTCCCATTGCTATCTGTACCACAGCTACTATAATATATTTTATGTAGTTTTATTGCATTTTACTGTATGTCTTTTTTAAAAAAAGTTTTATTAATAATTACAGGTTTATGTATTTTATTGTTGTGCTCTCTGGTCCAAAGGCCATAATATATGTATATGTATATGTATATGTATATGTATATGTATATGTGTATGTGTATGTGTATGTGTATGTGTATGTGTGTGTATGTATGTATGTATGTATGTTTGTATTTAAGCAAAGTGAAGAGATGAATTAATACAATGAAGAGATGGCTATTTCTTTTCCAGTATGTTGGCTATAATACAATTATGGTTGAACTTTCCTACCAGCTGAGTTTAAATCATGTATTAATAACAACGCATTTCAGGTAATTAGTGCACTGAACTACATGGAATGAAACTCTATGAATATATTAGAAAAATAATAGATACTCAGTAACATCATAAAGGTTAGCCATTGTTACTGTACAAAGTTAAAATAAATGTGATTTCTGTGATTTCTAAAACCTAAATTAATTGAGCAAGTTTCAATGAAGGAATTATTTCTGGGACTGGAAAGCTAGTAGTTTACCAAAAGTTGTCCTTCACATTATCCCATTGGCTCTTTTGTAGCAGAACTAACATTTGATTAAATAAATCTGTATTTCTTATGTGGGCGTAAGTGCCCTTGAACTCAAAGGACTTACTTCTGAACATGCATGTAGATGTTTGCATCAATTGATTGTGTTAGATTGTTTAATCTGATATAATCTGCATAGAGTCAGTTTGGTACAGTGGTTAAACCACTGGACTAGGAATAGGGAGACCTGATTTGTGGTCCCCTTTAAGCACAGAAGCTAGCTGGCTGACTTTGCCAGCGCAAGACTGGAAAGTCAAAAAACATCTCAGAGCAAGGCAATGGTGTAAACCACTTCCAAAAATGATGCAAAAAAACTTGCTTGGAACTGTCCATGAGGTCACCAGCAGTCAAGACTGGCAAGAAGGCACCAAGAAACAAACAAAAACAAAGCCTCCACCCTCTGCATAAAGTTATATATTTGCAAAACAATGATTCTGAAGAAAGTAACAAGGCACATATATTTGAAAATGCATTTAAAAACAGGTTGTATGATTAATTAAACCAAATGAAATTCACTTCAGCTGATTCAACTGATTATTAATTGCAGCCATTTTATTAAAAGTATAAACTGTATACTGCGTAGACTATTCAGTTAATTGCAGTTCCTGTGAAATTAACTGGCATCACTGTTTGTTGGAATAAGGATTTCAGTTATTATGTGAGCATAATAGAAAGCGTAACAGAAACTTAAGGTCTTATATATCAGTTCTATAAAACTGGAGCAACTGCAATGGGATAAAAATACTTTACCTGCCAGTATACAAGCAATCTGTTTTGCTATGCACATGCCAGTAAGATAGCCATACTATGGGCAGGCCATTGTTATCATTTTACAACTTACCTACAACTTTTAACTTTACTGAAGATTATATATATGTATGTATGTATGTATGTATGTATGTATGTATGTATATACAGAGAGAGAAAGAGAGAGAGAGAGATTCAGCAATATATCCAGAATAGGCTTTGCAGCACCTGGATTATTATTAAAGGGTATTTTGCTGATCATTCACTGAAGGTAGTAGTGTCAGTTGCTGCTTTTACTTCCAATATGTATGTCATTCTGGTAGATACCATATATGTTGAATTATAATACAATTCATTTTCTAGATGGCAGGGTAACTTATCCTCCTGCAGATGCTGCTGGATGGGCAAAGCAGGCTAAAATGGAATACTAGCCAGAGGAAAGTACTTTTTTATGCTGTAACCTTCTGGCAGGCTCTATTTCTTGGTTCTGGTTGGGTTGCATCCCATTGCAGGAGCAGGTTCTTTACTTGGGAGCTGCCCTGGACTAACAGCTACTGCTTGATTAACAGTTGTGCCTAGGGAGTCTTTGCCCAGCTTTGACTAGTACAGCAATTGCAGCCCTTTTTGGAACAGTGAGTCCTAGTGACAGTGTTATATGTCCTTACAATGAGATCAGGGCAAAATTATTAATGGCAGATGAACTCAAGGGCTCTGATGTTGAAAAACTGACTTATCTTCTTGCAGATGTGTTTCCAACTGTTAGCAACCAAGTTGCTACTTTGCTCTGCTCTCACATAAACTTAGGAAGAAATACTTAAGTTCTTAGTTGTAGCTCTGGCTCTATTTTGTTGTAACCTTTTTTTTATATTTAATGCTTCTTTTATTATTTTATTTTATAATTTCACCATTTTATTGTTTTAATGTTATTATATGTTATTGTATTTTATTGGAATCTTATGTTATGACCTGTGGTTACAACAATAAATTTCACTATACTTGTTGATTCAACAATATGAAACAAATGCTGTGGATGAACACTGATCTGGGTACTCTGGGACAGTACATGATCAAAGGGCACTCCCACCCAATGGACCCAATGATAGTTCAGGAGAAAAGTCCCCCCATCTGGTTCAGGAAGAGTCACTTCAAATGGGTCAACAATTCTTCTAATTACCCTGACTTGTCCACATTCAGTTACCTTTAATGTGTTACCCAGTACACAATCTGGCCAAGGAGCTTGATGAGATTAGAATTAAGAAATTAATACTGAAGTTGTCTGCATAAATATGTTGTCCATTCTTATAAAACCTGAAAACTGCTCTTAGTGACTTCTTATACATATAAAATAGTACAAGAGAATAGAAGCTTGAGGCATACTTTAGCATAAGAGGGATAGAACAGAGTATTTTCCTTTGAAACCTACTTTCAAAGTATGAGTGGAACCACAACAAAACTGTGTCCCCAGTCCTTAAAGGCAAACCAGGAGAGTGACAAAGTCAATGGCATCAAAAACCACAGTGATATACAGGACCATGCCAGGGACAAACTGCCATTAGCATGTTCTTTTCACAAATTGTCTGTCAGAGAGACCAAACTATCTCCATATGAAATATCAGGCCTGAAACTGGCCTCCTAATTAGTTAGGAGCATTTAGAGTTGTTCCACCACCACCTCTGATCACCTGAGAATCAATGACAAATTCAAAACCAATCTGAAATTGAAATGAATGAATGAATGAATGAATGAATGAAGAGGTTGTTCCTAACAAAGTGCAATTTTCTGGGTTGGATTTTCAAGATAAATATGCTGTAAGGGTTCATTTAAAAATAGCTTGATTGGCAGATGACAGGCATGGAAGAACAGCTGCATAAAGCAGGAGTGTCAGGAGTGCCCACTCTCATGTGTGCCATCGATTTATCTATTCATTTGGTAAATTCAACTTGACAGGTAGGTAGACTCAGCATTCTACTTCCTGAACCTGCTCTACTTTGTTTTATCCCAAATTATGAGCGCTGGCAGTATTCCTATAAGCAGGTCTCACTTGGTATTAGGAGAAATGAACTCAGGGCAACCTAGCAATCACCTTACTTGGTGTGCAATATACAAGGGCAATGCCATTTTTAAGTTTGTTATTATGGCAGAACAGGGATCAGCAAATTTTATGCCAGAATACTTTTTCTATTGGCTCAAGGACTGATGTATAACACTTTAAATCAGCCATATGGAAGAGTCCAAAGAAAGTATAAACTGTATCCACCCAAATATAAATAGCATTATGTTAAAATTCAAGTTGTTTGTCAATATCCCAAAATCTTAAAGAAAAGTATATAATGTGAATTATGCACAGTTTACACCAATGTTAATATTTAATGAAACATGGAGTTTGCATGTCCTATTCTATTATTGTCAGCAGATTTCTTAGTGAACATGGCAATGAGGTTTTCATGCATGAAAGGCTAAGGACAAACAGTGCAGGAAACAATAAATAATAAAATTTAATGAGGATGTTTCACCACATAAATATTTGAAGTATTTGGCATTTTGTGCATCCTTCATCTATAAGACTGTAGTGGTGGATTCTGTTCCCAATCTACATTTATAATTTATGTTTTCTGGATGGGACTTGGATGCTTATAAGCTGAATATGTTTGCATATATAACATTAATCCATGCATCCAGAATATGCAGAGAACCTACTATAACCACCCGCATGAAGCTGAAATAGGTACATGATCATGATTAATATCTAGAGACCAGAGCAGTGATATCATCCTGCCCATATATAATGTCAACTGTTATATAATGCTATTAAACAAGAGCATTGATAAATATTATTAGATTTGTATAATTTCTTTCCTTGGTATAAAACTCTATGTGTTACTATGTGTGTATCTCCATTTTATCATAATTCCAATGTTAAACCAAAAGTTGAATACATGCAAATAACACTGTGAGTAAACCCCTATCCATGTTTATTTTTTAGGATGTTTCTCTTACTTCAGTTGGAGTTAATTGTATGTGAAAAAATTGGCTATGTTGCCTAAGCCATACATTTTAAGAGAATGGAAAGGATCAGAAAACAGTATTATTAGAACATAAAAACAAAATCTATCCTTTGGCATGCATGTAGATTATGCTACAATCTAGTCTATTTTTTTGTATTTATGTGTGTCTGTGTGTTTATGTATGTGTTTGTGTGTGTGTGTGCGTGTATAAAAAAGTGTAAAAAGACAAGAATCTCCCAGAATCTGGCATAGTCAACAGATCTATTAAATGTAAATAAGGCCAAAAACAAAAGCTAAATTACGTGGCAGGGCCAGTTAATGAAATGGCAACAGTAAATCAAGCACAGGCTGTAGTGGCAATGTGGAAGACTATTGTATTTCAATGAGCTAAGTGACATTTTGATTTTCTCCTTCACATGAAGAAGCTTAGAGTTAATTTTGAATTATACTAATGTTTAGCTAGCTTGTTGTTGTTTTTATTTCTGCTTGAAATGGGGGGAGGGGGAGAAGAGAAAACCCCAAGACCGTTTATGTTAGCACTAACTTATCTATATAGTTTCCCAGGCTTTTGGATTAAACAGGTGCTATAGATCCTGGGAACTATCTAGTCAAGGTCAGATTCTGCAGTCTGTGAACCATGGAAACAGGGTCACAAGGTTTTAGGGCCAGACTTTGATAAAAACCTTAGGATTGCCTCTTGAATTGGGAGCTTCTGCACAGACCTGAGTGCTGGATGCTGTGGAAATTAAGCTACCCTGGGGTATCCCCGCTGTCATTATTAAGGGGCTCCTGACAGTCTATGGGAGATTGGGTATCATCTTGTTTGGTATGTTATGATTTTTCTTTCTTTATGCTTTGCTTTTTATGCTTCTGTTTAAACTGTGTTTCTGTTTAAATCTGTTTGCTTAATAATAAAGCTTAAAATCTCTTTACTTACTGGTGTGCTTATTGTCCCTGGATCTAAAAGAACCAATTGTCTGGGCACCGGATCATTGCCTGGATACTTGGCAGAACACAGGCCAAATGAAGACTTGGAGAAAAATGATCAGAAGGCAGCAGTGAAGTGAGGAATGACAGAATTAAGTAATGGCAGACAAGTATGTACACAGAAGAAAAGGCCACACTGAATTAAAAATTGGCAACTTTTAAGAGTTACATTTGCTCTAGTCGAAAGGAACATGGAAAAAATTCAGAACGGAACGAGTTCTATGGCATTTTTTTACAGATGCCAAAACAAGGGGTGGGAGGAGATTCTCCATTTGGCAAGTACAGCTCAAAGGTGTCACTCTGCCAGTGGTAGGACCTATTGTCATTTTATAACTTATCAAATACTGTTTCATGAACTGGACCACGGTTTTTGAAAATAACTTTTAGTTGCAAATGTCAGTATTAGAAGGTCTGATTGAAATGATGGATTTTACAATCTGGATTTTGGAATGAAGTTTTCATCCTCTGGGCTGTAGTATGTGATATCATCCCTTTGTATGGTAATTAGATATTAGGGAACAATTCCGTTTTAATAATTGTGATACAATTGCTCTGCTCTGCACTGCCAGAGCTTCCAACTTTTGTACTTCACAATTATCTCCTCCTCCTCCTCCTCCTCCTCCTCCTCCTCCTCCTCCTCCTCCTCCTCCTCCTCCTCATTTCTGAGAAAACTTCTTTTCACTGGAACTTCCAGATCAACACACAAATCAGTAGATCATTCGAATAGTCCAAGAAACAGCATGATCAGGTGGGACAATAACTATAAAAATGATTTTTTTAAAATATGAGAAAATCTTAAAACAGTTAACAGCTAACAATTTATAACATGAGGGAGGAACCAGATGGCTTTTAACAGCTATAGCTGTTGATAAGAATTCTGCACCCATCTTAGAGGTTTCTGAACAATGGACACCTAGGAAAAAGGTAGGACCAGGCTCCTAGTCACAATGGGAGACTCTGGCTTTGTCATTTTAGATAGCTAGATCCCAGATCCAATGACAACAGGTACAGCAACCAGCCTCAGAATTTATAATGAAGATACTGAAGTGGTAGATAGCTCTGCCTTTTAAGATCAACCATCAACTGTAAAGAAAAAAGTAGCCGAGAAATCAGATGCAGACTAGCACTTGGTAGAGCAGCCATGAAGGTCTTGAAAAATATATTCAAGTATTTTAATATATATCTATAACTACAAAGACCAGAATCATGCAGGCAATGGTTTTCCCTGTGACAATATAGGAAAACAAAAGTTGGACTTTTGGACTTTGAAGAAGTAGGATAGAAAAGTTTGTTTGCTTTCAAGTTTGTTGTTGGACAAGACTCTGGATAATACCATGGATAGCAAATAAAACAAAGAAATCATAGAACAAATCATTTCAGATTTCTCACTCAGGGCAAAGGCTCATATATATAATGCAGGGCAAGGTGGGGGGAAATAAGGAAAAAGGACAGTAAATGACCAGCAGTAAGGTGCATAGAATTTTGCCAAGACACCTCACTCTGCATAAAAAACACTCTCTTCCAACAACCTAAGAGACGGCTTTATACATGGACTTCACCAGATGAACAACACCAAAATCAGATTGACTACATCCTTTGCAGCCAAAGGTGGCAGACATCTATACAGTCGGTAAAAACAAGACCTGGAGATGACTGTAGTTCAGATCACAAACTTCTTCTTGCACAATTTAGGATCAGACTAAAGAGATTAGGGAAAAACCACAGATCAGCTAGATATGAGCTAACTAATATTCCTAAGGAATATGCAGTGGAGGTGAAGAATAGATTTAAGGGACTGGACTTAGTAGTTAGGGTCCCGGAAGAACTATGGAAAGAAGTTTGCAACATTATTCAGGAGGCGGCAACAAAATACATCCCAAAGAAAGAGAAAACCAAGAAGGCAAAATGGCTGTCTGCTGAGACACTAGAAGTAGCCCAAGAAAGAAGGAAAGCAAAAGGCAACAGTGATAGGGGAAGATATGCCGAATAAAATGCAAAATTCCAGAGGTTAGCCAGAAGAGACAAGGAATTATTTTTAAACAAGCAATGCGCGGAAGTGGAAGAAGACAATAGAATAGGAAGCACAAGAGATCTCTTCCAGAAAATTAGAAACTTTGGAGGTAAATTCCAGGCAAAAATGGGTATGACCAAAAACAAAGATGGCAAGACCTAACAGAAGAGGAAAAGATCGAGAAAAGGTGGCAAGAATATACAGAAGACCTGTATTGGAAGGAAAATAATATCGGGGATAGCTTTGACGGTGTGGTCAGTGAGCTAGACCCAGATATCCTGAAGAGTGAGGTTGAATGAGCCTTAAGAAGCATTGCTAATAACAAGGCAGCAGGAGACGACAGCATCCCAGCTGAATTGTTCAAAACCTCGCAAGATGATGCTGTCAAGGTAATGCATGCTATATGCCAGCAAATTTGGAAAACACAAGAATGGCCATCAGATTGGAAAAAATCAACTTATATCCCCTTACCAAAAAAGGGAAACACTAAAGAATGTTCAAACTATCAAAATTTGCTGGAAGAAACATTAACAATCTCAGATATGCAGATGATACCACTTTGATGGCTGAAAGTGAAGAGGAACCGAGGAGCCTTATGATGAAGGTGAAAGAAGAAAGTGCAAAAGCTGGCTTGCAGCTAAACCTCAAAAAATCCAACATTATGGAAACCAGCTTGATTGATAACTGGCAAATAGAGGGAGAAAACATAGAGGCAATGAAATACTTTGTATTTCTAGGTGCAAAGATTACTGCAGATGCTGACTGCAGGCAGGAAATCAGAAGATGTTTAATCCTTGGGAGAAGAGCAATGACAAATCTCGATAATAGTTAAGAGCAGAGACATCACACTGACAACAAAGGTCCGCATAGTTAAAGCAATGGTGTTCCCCATAGTGACATATGGCTGCGAGAGCTGGACCATAAGGAAGGCTGAGAGAAGGAAGATAGATCTTTGGAAGTGTGGTGTTGGAGGAAAATTCTGAGAGTGCCTTGGACTGCAAGAAGATCAAACCAGTCCATACTCCAGGAAATAAAGCCAGACTGCTCACTTGTGGGAATGATATTAAAGGGAAAACTGAAATACTTTGGCCACATAATGAGAAGACAGGACACCCTGGAGAAGATGCTGATGCTAGGGAGAGTGGAAGGGAAAAGGAAGAGGGACCGACCAAGGGCAAGGTGGATGGATGATATTCTAGAGGTGACGGACTTGTCCCTGGGGGAGTTGGGGGTGTTGACGACCGACAGAAAGCTCTGGCGTGGGCTGGTCCATGAACTCACAAAGAGTCGGAAGCGACTAAATGAATAAACAACAGTAAAAAAGGTTGATGGACTCAATTATAGAGACAATGGGTACATTGTTAGAAGATCTGAAGGAGCAGGTTGAAGATAACCATCCTGGCAAAAATCTATCTGTGTAGTCACTAAGAACTGACATTGACTTGATGCCACACAGTCATCATTAGTAGAAATCCAGAGCTAATATATCTAAATATCTATCTGGCCAACACTGAAAGAAAAAAATAATAATTATAATAAGTCTTGGTTTTTTTACTTGATTTGCTACCCCTCTCCCTATATTTTCCTTCAGATTTGTCTCAGGCTTTGTGCAGCCTTAATACTGTGGAAAAACCATGAAGCCAAAGATATAATTTGCACAAAGCAGTTCAATCCTATAGTCAAGCTGGCACCCTTATTCAGTAGAAGATGAGCAGTCAGGTCTGGTGGGCTGACAGAAACCCAGTCAAAGGACCCCTTCCATGAACTCCTTGCTCATCAGATCTGGGCTGCAATACAAAACAAAATGAGATTAAGGTCACCAAAGGCTGACATTTACATAACCACTTGTTTGTTTTAGTAAAACAGACATAGTTGTAACAGCTACCTTATAATAACACATTGGCCCTTACATGGAAACTTTTTTGTTAAACAAAAGAGCCAATAAATTCTACCAAGCTCTATGTCTACATTGTACTAACTGTAACATCACATTTTCTATATTACTTTGTGTGAGTTGAGCGGCCATATAACTTTGTTAAAATAAATAAATAAATAAATAAATAAATAAATAAATAAATAAATACCTTTAAATTTACATTTCTCTTCATTTAATAGTTGTTTTGCATATTCAATTTTATTTGTTCAATATATATTCCTTCTGTTTCTGCTTTCAGTATCAGTTCCTATCTGATGCTTCTTGATGTCAATCTCTTTCTGCATTTAAAAATCTTTTTTTCTTCTTCTAAAACTAGAAGAATTAAGAACTGAGGCGGTATTAAGTTAATAGTGCTGATTTAGTCACTAACCAATCAAATTTAGGTAAAATAAAAACACTGATCCTTTTTGCTGAGAGATACTTCTTGCCTGAAATCTAATAGTCCATTGGCTTCCTCTATTGCAGTTAATCTCACGGTGGCAATATTGGCCATGCAAATGAATATAGAAAAGGGTGGAATAGCATTGACATGATGGATGAAGCATCAAGTAAAATCCCCATCCTAACAACACTGGGAATTGTTAGGCACTCTCACACATGTTGTTAAAGATAACCTACAGCTAAAATGAGAGGCTGCATTCCAGCTTGGAAATGACATAGGAAAAGCTTCCCCATTATTGAAACCAGGGAAGATGTTCCCTGGTGATATATTTGAAGCTGCTGCAAGCAACTCCCCAGCCCCTACTGACAGTTTCTTCCTTTCCTCAGTTAATGCTTGTGAAATTGCAGACATTACATATGGTGGGGGGAACTAATCTTGAAAAATTGGAACTCCTGTGTTCAAAGTTTATGATGTCCTGCTGTTGTTTTATTGAAGCATTATTTCCTCCCTCCCGTTAGCTGAAAAAGAAGGAAAAAATAGACTTCTCCTTTATTTTCTTTCTGTTTGACAACTTAATAATGATATCTCAACATCCTTTGTTTTCTTTTTATTTGCTAAATTCCCTAAAGAAAGGATAAAAATGTTCATCACACATCTAGACAGTCAGGAAACAGAAAACAGCAGTTCTTCTGTAATGAAGCAACTTTCCTCTTTTATCTCTTTTATTTATGGCTAAGCCAGCTTCAAGGCAACAGACAAGGACACAAAACTCCTTTTCTTTTTGCTTTTTTAACTGATCCAGAAATTAAGCAACTTCTTTGCATTTTATTTTTGTCAGGTTTTCTCCGTGAACTAAGTTCTGCAATGACCTCTTCCCTTTCTTCCTCTTAAAATTGCTCTATCCAGTGGTCCTCCTACTTTTCCTATAGTGATTGATTTTAGGCCATCAGCGATTATACCCAAAATCTCTGCATTAGCCTTTACACTATTAACTGTTTAACATCTCCATATTAGCCTATAAACTGTTAATTGTAACTACTAAATACCAATTAAGATTTGATTGAGTCATATGCCATTAGTATCAAATATTATCTAATTTAATTATTAATTGTTGTTTCACTTGTGAACTTCTAAAAGCAATTAGTCTGTTTAACAACCCTTCATGCTCAGTCCTGGCAGAATTTGCACTATGGGATGCTTCAGCTCATTACACATTAAATATAATATTCACCGTATTTTCTTTTTCTGCACTAGATGCCTGTTTTATTCTTGATTGATTGTGAGTTTTAATAAAGTTTTAGTCTAACATTCAGTCAGGATCTGCCTTCTTGTAATCTAAATAAATTATTCTAAGTTCTTTACTCTGGAATAATGAAGAATAAGTCTTGTCTGCTTCTCTGCGGCATCCTTTCAGGCATTTGAAGAGTGCTAATGTATCTTTCCTCAGACTTCTCTTTACAAGATTATTTCTTCAGGGAAAGAACAATTATTTTAATCTCTCTACATAGCACTTTGATTGTGGTTTTTAAAATACACTGTTTTCTGGGTTTTAGCTTGGATCACCAATAAACCACTTATGACTATCAGGTTTTGGTCAAATACAAATAGAACCAAGCCAGAAAGCAAAAAGAACAGTTTGCCATGCCAGAAGATACACAAAGATAATCCAGAAATAAGTCAAGGTCACATGGACCAGATCCATATATTTGGGGATGGTCTCCAATGGGGGTTATAAACGACTGAAGAAAGAACTGCAGTTGCTGGGAATCCTGAGCACCATTGAACAATAAACTTAAGGAAGGAACACCTTGCTGCTAGTTGTCTGATATTAGGAGATATTAGGTTTCCTAATATCAGGGTAGGTGGTGGAATCCTTCAAGATTCCAAGGATTTTTGAAGGATTCCATCCATCCCCCTGGAGGCACCCCACACTCCTTACCAAATGTGCTGCCTCTCTGCTCAGGGCTGGAGAATCCTGCTGGGATCTTGGCTCCCTGTCATATCTGGGGGCTGTTTCAAGAGCTTCCTGAAGGATTCCACCCACCAGCCCAGAGGCATCCCACACTCCTTACCTAACACGCTGCCTCTCCGCTCAAGGGCTGAGAATCCTTCGGCAGGAAACTCTTGAAACAGCCCCCAGAGATGAGAGGGAGAGGAGATCCAAGCAGGATTCTCAGCCCCTGAGCAGAGAGGCAATGTGGTAAGGTAAGGAGCATGGGGTGCCTCCAGGGAATGGGTGGAGTCCTTCAAGATTCCAGCTCTGTGCAAACAGGCATGAAGGATTCAGCTTCAGCAGGGAGCTCTTGAATCAGCCCCCAGAGACAAGAGGGAATCCTCTTGCCAGGCAGCAGCAGCTTGCAACCTTCCCTGCCAGCTTCCCCATTGAAGCCAGCAGAGCAGATTGCAAATGGCGATCACATGATCATGGGGCACTTGGCAACTGGTCGTAAGTGCGAGCAGGTTTCCAAGCACCCAGATTGCGATCACGTGACTGCACGGGGGTGATGCACCATTTTGTGATGGTCAGAAGTGCTTCGCAGGCCATAAACCACCCTTTCTGAAGCCGTCATAACATTAACCCACTGGTTGTTAAGTGAGGACTACCTGTATTCTAATAACAAGAATCATTCCACCTCGTTTAAATACCTTTAATATTTATTGACTTATATGCTTAGAATTGAAATTTAGAGTATTTATTTCCCATACCCTAAGCATGGGAAGGAAAAGAATACCATAGCTTCAGGGTCTTGAACGTTCTTTCTGTATCTTCAATACATAGTGATATGGTTGTAGCTGTTCTGTGTCTCCTCATGGATTAGAACGAATGGGTAAAGCACTGAACTTTTTTTGTCAGTTTGATGCTGATCTCTGGTAAACATTGTACTTTGCAAACAATGTGCCCAGCTTCACACATTTATTTTGGTTTCATATAGTAGTGAGTTACCATTACCATATTCCTTCTTTAGTCTTCTTGCAGTGTGCAACTACATCTGCTCTGCACTCCTGGGTGCATTGTCCTGGAGCTTGTTCTGCTTCATATATTTTTTTCACTTTTCTTGAAGGCTCTGTTTCTTTTGTGCTGTTTCTGATTTCAGAAGTGCAAATTAACTTCCATGTCTCTTGCTTCTAGTTGTCACTCTTGTATGTTCGACTGGTTCTTTTGTTTGATTGTCTTCCATATGGAGATTTGTTTCTTTTGTTAACTCTTGTTATAATGCTTGCTTTCTTTGACCTGATAAAAATCCATACATTCTCTCTCATCTACTGAAATATGTCCATTTGCTGCTGTAATTCTCTGATTTCCTCAAATACCACTGTAAGTTTGCACTTGCTGCAAATATATGCCAGATTGTCTCAGTTAGGAAACAACAAACATAAGCATTCAGGTTATGACTGCAGGACTGAATCTTTTCATCTTTACTTTTGTTTCTTAAGGCCCCATTAATTGAAGGCTTTTATTTCTACTGAATATTTCAGGCTAGGAAAACACAGGGTTCACACAGAGATAAAATTTGTTAAGAACTCCCCCTAAGCTATCCTGCGGAGCTCCACTGGCAAATACCTGTTGCTGTCTCTGTAGACCCCAGATGCCTTAAATTATTCCTCCTTTGTTTAGTAGGTAAATCATTATTGCTACAAAAGCCTTTACAGCTTTTATATCATGTGAATAAAACATTGTAAGGAATTATTGCAAGGCTTAAAGGAAACTGATATTAAAGCTGCAAGCATACTTTAGATTTGAAGATTGCATGCTTTTCGAGTTAATATGCAAAAGCAGCTTAAAAAAAACGTTTTTGCTTTTTTGAAAAAGGGATTATAAAACTGAAGATAGAATTACTATTTCTGGTAAATCAGGAACATTTTTTAATGGATTTGGGATTAAGTTTTGCCTTTGTTAAATGTATCATACAACACAAAATTATATTTTTACTATATAAATTGAAGGATTTTATAAGGGCAGCAAAGTACATGTCCATTGTTATGGAATAAATTCTTGCATATGTATTATAGTTATAACTTAAATCTAACAAGTAATGACAGACAAACAAAATCTACACGAAGGAACTTTCTGCACAGCAAATTGACCTACATTTATTTTTTAAGCTAAAAGTTTGAATGTATTGCCTATCATTATAAACTGGACAATCAGATGCATAAACCAATTAAAATTAATAATTAAGGATTAAATTAAAGTCTCCAGACATGTTTTAAAACTTTTTAAAAACTTTTCAAGCAGTTTATAAATAAAATTGTTTTATAATAAAACTGTTATTGTTTTGTAATAAAATAATTTTATTTCATAAACTGCTTGTTTACTTAAAATGCCATGATGAAAATGTTTACTGTATGTTACAGTCCAGGAGACTTTTACAGCTTCCAGAGAAGATAATCAGATATGAGATCAGTTTTTCTGTCTCACGGCAGTGACAACATGATCTGGATGTTGGTGGTGATGTGGACATGAACTGTTGGAGATGAATGTGATCTGGATGTGGATGTTGGATGTGTTCACATCACTCTTTGGAGTTCTTCATAGCTTCCACCTGCCTCTGGAGACAGAACCTATTTGATCAATCCATCCCGGTGCCTAATAGAACTTACAGTATTAGGTTTTAGAGGGAGCTTGGGTTTTTCACTGAAACTTTGGTACAGTTTGACTTAGAGCCTAGTCATCGTTTGAATGAGAGGATGACAATGGCTTTGGACCAGACATGAGGCTTCTCTTTTGCTTGTGAACCCACTTCCCCAGTTCTCAGAGGAACTTCAGCTAATGAAATGGCAGCAGAGATTCTTATGGAGCCTAGAGAAAAACAAAGAACAAATCTGACTGAACATGGCTAAGAACATTTGTTAAAGATTTTTAAAAGTTACTATTATTTTGTCTTTTTGAGTCAGTGCTGACTCCTGTGACTGTCTAGTCTAGTCCCTGCAGTTTCCTTGGCAAGATTTTGGAAGTGGTTTGCCAGTGCCTCTTTCCTAGGGCTGACAAGGAAAACATTTGAGGCATCTAAAAACTAAAGTTAGTTGAATCCATTCTATTTGGATTCCAGTTAGTTGGATTCCAGCTATTTAAGTCAGGTGTGGGAGGATTAAGGCATGGTCTCACATGGTCATCTGGGAGGAGATTGAGCCTGTTAGTCCCATGGTAGTGGACTGGGCCTTCCATGTGGCCATCTGTAGTTGTGGCTACCCATTTATTAGATAAACCTCGCTCCTGGCTGATTAAAGCCTCCTGGGGGATGACATATGACTGGGTCCAAGCAGTGGTGCATTCATCTTTAAGTAAGAGGGTGAGGTCTGACTTGTGCTTAAAGATGCAGTGGTCTATCCCTTCCTCAAGAAACCACCACTGGGCCCAACAATATAGGCCATTTTTTTGTCCTGTGTCCACCTTTCGTTTTGGGGGAAGATTATTGAGAATATCATTGGACTGCAGCTTCAGACAGCCTTAGAAGATGCAAATTATCTGGATTCCTTTCAGTCAGGCCTCAGATCTAGATAAAATACTGAGACAGCATTGATCATACTTGATGATTTTCTTTGAAATAAAGAGAAAATACAATTTGCTTTTATGGAATACGTTTGAATGGACTCAGAGATTCTCATTGTCTCTTTCCTGTCTTGGCCAAAACCAAGAGGCTTTTACACAAGTGCTGCAGGTCACTCCCACCCACTTCTTTCCTTTTTTTTTCACTAAATGTATTTTGCCTTCATTTAAGGTTTCTATATTTTATAGGATTAGAATTTCCCTTTTTCTTCTTTATTGCACTATGTGATAATAAACACCCCAAATCACTGAATAACAGGCATTATGGACATTGCATAATCTTTAACTACCACCAATTTTAATCACTAAACTAGTGATTTTATCTTTTTATTTTTATTACTATATTACCCAGATATGGCATATAACATTTCTCCTGCTTGTTATTTTCAGTAGTGTATTAATATGGCAATATATTTTGTAATGCAGAGTATTAAAACTCTGTGGTCTACAACTGAGCTTAGATGAGTTTTAGCTAATTTCAAAAGAAATGGGAAATGAATACACACACACACACACACATCATAAAGTAAAACAGCTTTTACTGAAAGCTTTGGCAGTGAAGGTTTATACAAGTAGCAAAGCTAAATGTACAACAGGGACTGCAATTTTAATTATTAGACTTTCTAAACTGATTGCTGAAGAATAAAAATAAGACAATCACTTTTTAATATTTGCCAAATTGGGTGATAAATGTCTAGCCCTTTTGAATTCATATGGTAAAGCTTCACATTCTTCAAGAAAAAAAAAGTTTGCTAATTCAGTAGACTATATGATGGTACCAGGTGGTTTGAATCTAACTTTGGATACCTTTGTATACTGTTAACACTTTCCTATCCAAATGACCTTTTCCAATTCCAGTATTTTGCAAAAGCATATTATCAGAAGTTAAATTAATGAATATTTAGCTTTCAAACAGGAATGTGCTTTCCTTTATTTCAATTTATTTGTTTGTTTGTTTGTTTGTTTGTTTTCTATCCTGCCTTTATTATTTTTATAAATAATTCAAGGTGGAGAACATACCTAATACTTCCTCCTCCTCCTATTTTCCCCACAAAAGGGAAAGGGTGAGGTTAGTTGGGCTGAAAGAGAGTGACCCAGGGTCACCCAGCCAGCTTTCATGCCTAAGGTGGTACTAGAGCTCACAGACTCCTGGTTTCTAGCCTGGTGCCTTAACCACTAGACCAAACTGGCTCTCTAACCAGATTGTTTCATCATATCTTATGAAACTTTATAGTTTCAAAACAGAATTATTACATTGGACAAGACAACAATGTTGGAAAAGGAAGAAAACTGTGCAAACTCCTTTTACATCATATAACTGGAAAAAATTATAAAATACTGAAACCCAGAACTTTTTTAAAACTCCCAGCTAACTAGGGAGATGGAGGAAATATTATACACAGTGGCAAATAATTCAGTAAGGAAAAATAATGACAAGAATAGAAGAAATCAGTATGGCTACATAACCAAATGAAAATCTGAAACAAAAAAATAATAATTTAGATACTGGAAGGAGGACCATATAATAAAGGAAAAGTATAGACAGTCTAGAACTATAGAGTAAGTATCAAGAAAGCAAAAGATCAGAACACTTAAGTTTAGTGAAAAATATTAAGAAGAATTAAAAGGAGTTGTGCTTATGATCACAATAAAAGGAATATGAAAGAATCAGGTACAAAGAAAAAAGAGCTATTAAATTCTTATTTTGGTTCAGTTTTCTTTAAAAAAAATTCCACATAGCTATGTATTCCACCATGAAATTGCTAAGATATTGATGAAGGATTTGGACTGAAGCTTGATACTGAATTAAAATGCCTTTTTCCTTTGAATGAGTTTAAATCTCCAAGATGAGATAAATTGGATACAGAACTGGGACAGACCATCACCAATTCTGAAACTCATCTTTGATAAATTCTAGAGAAAGAGTGAAGTGTCAGATGACTGGAAGAGAGCAAATACTACTCCATCTTCAAAAGGAATGAAAAGGAAGGTCCAACAAACTACGGACCAATCAGTCTGACATTGATACTTGGGAGAAAGATATTGAACTGGTTTGTATTGTAGTGAAAATGTGGTAATTACCAGCAGTCAGCATAGATTTCTCAAGAACAAACCTTCCTGGACAAAACTTTTATTTTTTTCATCAAGTAACTCAGTTAACAGTTCAGAGATTCTGTAGACTTACTGTGTCTTCATTTCAGTAAAGCATTTGAAGTTCCCCATAATAAGCTGTAACAATCCCCAGCTTTCATATGTGACAAATGATTCATGTTGAAGGGCCTGAATAGATGGAATCCAGATTGTTTCTCAAAATATGTTTTCCTGTGTTATCCTATTTATATAGCTGACAAAAATTGGATGATAGAACTAATAGCCAAAAAGATAGAAATAAAATACACTAATAATCCTGACCATTTTATGATACAATCTATCTAAATCTAAGATATTAGTGCCAGTTGGCCTTTTTTACAATTTGGCTAATCATCAAGGCAAAAGTGAAATAGGACATAGAACCCTATCTACCTATATTAGAATAACATTATACATCTTCAACTAAATGTAGCTTGAAATGGCCCTTGTTTAATAACATCCATAGTTCTTCATGTAAATGAATGATCCACTGGCAATTACCAAGGATAGTTCATAATCCATAGAAAAGAAATCATTTTTATTTAATGTTAAAAAGAATATTATAAAACCATAAGACTTGTGCACATTGCTTAACCACTTGTCTGATTAATTACTCATTACTTGCCTAAGCACCCACAATGTCCTTTTCTTTCATTGAAAAATCACATGTAATTGCAAAACCATGTTCCCATATTTTGCTGATTTACTCTTCTTTTCAGATGACTATTTTTTTTAAAAAACAGCTATTTCTATTTCATCTATTATTTTTTCTCTGTCATTAGAAATCATTATATAAGGAAATGGACATGGTAAAATTGGAAATGAATAGTACATTTATTTATTCCATAAGCAAAACAAAATCAAAACTGTCCTTTTCCAATTCTAATTGAAACTGAAAACCAAATTTATATTTAAAAAATTCACTGTAAAGGAAAACTTGAAAAAACTTGACTTTTTACTTTTAGGTGAAAACTTTTTAGAGGATGCTAACATATTTTCTATTACAATGGTAGTACAGTATTTCAGAGTGGATATCACACTTCTCAAAACTGAATTCATCACAAATTGAAAGAGATACTGACCAGAAAACCGGACAGCCAGTTTGGTCTAGCGGTTCAGGTACCAGACTAGAAACCAGGAGACTGTGAGTTCTAGTCCCACTTTAGGCATGAAAACCAGCTGGGTGACCTGGGGCCAGTCTCTCTCTTTTAGCTCAACTCACCTCACATTGTGGGGAACATAGGAGGAAGAAGGAGTACTAGGTATGTTTGCTGCCTTGAGTTTTATATATGTATGTATGTATGTAGGTATGTATCCCACCTTTATTTTTTATGAATAACTTAGGGCAGCAAACATACCTAGTATGCCTTTCTCCTCCTGTTTTCATCAGATTACTGCTGATTGTGCAATCTTACCTCCATAACATCTCTCATCTCCATAAAATCAAGCTTTTCTAGCCCTATGGTTTCTTATTCCTAAAACCTTTCTTCCCAAAATATGTTTTAGATGCCTAATCTTCACACTATGTTCGTTACAACTGTCTTACTTCTGATTAATTCTCTAATTTGTTCATGTTAGCTTGAGACTTTTTTTTTTTTTTTTTTGCTGATTCTAGAAATAGGGAATCTTACCAACCAACAGCTGAACGCAGATTGGAAGGACACATTCTGTCTGGTTGACAATTTTCAATGAACACTTAACAGTCATGATAATGTCCTTGTAGCTAACTGCTGAGAGTCTGTATACAATTCTGATGTGATATAAATATGATAAACAAACAAACAGCTTAAGTCCCACTTCATTTTGGTTCTGAAATCAGAAGGCCTTAAGACAACAAAGATTATCAAGGGCTGCACTCCAAAAGTGGAAATATACAAGAACTTTTATCTATCTCTATCTCTATCTCTATCTCTATTATCTCATCATCTACCTCTATCTCTCTGTCTCTCTCTGTCTCTGTCTCTATCTTGTATTTAATTTCAAATAAACAGATACACAAACATAAGCATATTCCCAAGACACACACTGATTCCATTTAAACTCCATTGTGATTTCTTCTATAAATCACTGTGTTCACAACCTACCATGATATTACATCTTTCAAACCCAGATATTAATAAGATGTAAGACCAAACAGGTGGGTTTTTTTACATGGATTTACTTGCTTATAACCTATGAAAAGCGATAGAAAAAAATTGGTTAATACAGAGGACTCTAAAAATCATTTCTGCTTTTGGAGAAAAAAATAATGCTGCAATAAAGGTTATTTTATAGAAACTGAAATCGCCAAAAATTATTGATGCAAAAAAGAATAAGAGATAGAGAAAAAGTGAGGAGGAGGAAGTCAATACAGAGTAATGGACTGAATTACACTGGACAGTGGGCAAAAAATGCAAGTACAAGGAAGAGGAGAAAGCTATGGGTTGTACCTGTTATGGATAAGTAGCCTGAGACCACATTTTTTTCATGTATAATATAGAATGTGTATGTCCAAATGTCACCTAACCCAATAGAAATAGCATTTCTTAAGTGTCCTTCTGTTATTGTGTTAATCAGGATAACTGTACAATAATAGCTAAAATGGAAGCTCTATTTTTACACAAAATCTCACTGGGAGAAAAATATTTATGATGATTGAAAAAACATATGTCCAAACATATCATAACACTTTTTTTCCCCATTCAAATTATTTAAATGGTACTTTTTTTCAAATGTTCTTCTAAGTTTTTGCTTCTATAAGGAAGATATAACAAAGTTGCTTTTCACAACCCTTTTTTGGGGAATTCTCCCTTTACAGTCTGTAATCGAGTAAGAAAGTTAGAGCAACTATACTTTAATAGTCCAGGCCATCATTGTATCTCCCTTGGCTCCAAACATTGTTTCAGATTTGGAGAAATACAGATAATTGCTTCTCATTCACTCTAGTCCATAGCAGGAACAATAATTGCTGCAGGGTGATAAATGTCTCAATATGTGGTCTCGCTTGATGCATTTCTTTTTTCCGTGGTCCGTAAGACTTTTTTCCTTGGCTTTAGTAATATTTTCAGTCTCTTGCTCTACCAAACATATAACCTAGTCTATAGGATATAAATCTTTACACCACAGCAAAGAGAGTTCTGTTTATCCATGTTATCTGATATAAAGCACATTTGCAGTAATCAAGAACAGCTCATGAAACAACAACTAACATCAAAACTGGGGTATAAACTAATGTTTAATACATAAATTGTTCCTTGTTGCTTTGGAAACCACCAGGACGGGATAGTTAGTGAGCACTTTTTTTTTCTAATTCCATGGACCTAATATTAAAAGATCTATTTGCATACATCTTTTTTTTAAATCTTCAATTTATCTATGGGAAAAATGCAGGCCCTTGTGCATATAAGTTATATTGAAAGTAGTGAGATATTTGATATTTTAAAGTAATAATTTAATAAAAAATATTTTGATTAGCTAAAATATCACAGGAATTAAATTCATTTGCATGATTACATTACATGCAGAGATGAATTTTTAAGGATTGTATAAAGAAGGTTTAAGGAAGATAACTAGAAGAGATTAATAGACAAGAATTATGATTGACAGTATTTACTTGATAATCAGAAACTCTAAAATGATTAAGGGACTGTTACATTGATTTAATAAATTATTAATCTACAAAATTTGGCATACCAGTGGATTCTGGAATATTATATAAAATCACAGAGAACTGGTATTTTATCTGTTTCTGTTCCCAAACAACCTTGGGAGGAAAAAACACTTTATTTGATTAATAAATATTAATCTTTTAATCAGTAAAAGTTCTAATCAAATTATGTCAGCAAGTCTGGAGAATGATAGAGTAGTCAACAGATTGGAAGAAGTCAGTCATACCATTACTAAAGAAAGGAAAAAAAAACAAAACAGAATGCACAGACTATCATACAATAGCCTTAATTTTACATGCTGGCAAAATAATGCTTAAGATCATCCAACACAGATTAGAGACCTAATCTGGTTACAGAAAAGGCTGAAGAACAAGAGACATTATTGCTGATATAAACTGGACAACTGAGAAGGATATATTCCAAAGATAAATATGTACTCAATTGACTTTAGAAATGCCTTTCCTTATATCAACCTAATCAAACCGTGGAATGTCCTTAGGAAAATGGGAATCCCAAAATATTTTATTGTCTTCATAAAAAACCTATATACAGGGTTGGAAGCAACATTCTGGACTGAACATAATAAAATAGACCAGCACCCACTCAGTCAAGGACTGAGAAAAGGCTGTATATTCCCTCTTTATTTATTCACATATTTATTAAATATATACTGAGGGAGGCTGTATTAGAAGATGATGACTCTGGTTTTAAAAATGGAGGGAGAAACCATCAACAACTTGCACTATGCTGTTAAGATTAATATAACAGCTGAAAGTGCAAATGATTTGCAAGTTCAAGTAATGAAAGCCAAGGAGCATAGCAGAAAAAAAAGGGGGGGAGGGGGAACTAAGATTAAATATAAACACCAAACTAATGACAATGGGTACAGCAACTAGTCTTAGAAATGGCAATAAAGAGATTGTAGCAGTCAATCGTTTATGCCTTTTAGGACTGAACATCGAAAGGAAGGGAATCAACTGTCAAGAAATATGCTGCTGACTGGCACTTGGGAAAAAGGTAATAAAAGCTTAATGAAAGGTATTCAGATACTGGGAGGTACCTATGCTTACAAAGACTTGCAAACAGTGATTTTCCCTGTGACACTCTATGGTTGTGAACGTTGGACTTTGAAGAAACAGGATAGAAAGAGTACTGATGATTTTGAGCTTTGGTATTGGAGAAGGCTTTTGAGAATGCAATGGATAGCCAAGAAAACAAATAGATCATAAAACAAATTAACCCAGAGATTTCACACAAGGTTTTATGATCAAGCTCCTGTTATTGTATTTTTGACACATTAGGCAAAGACCCAGTTCTGAGAAGTCCATAAGGCTGGGAAAGTTGGAAAGAATGAAAAGAAGAGCATGAACAGCAGCAAGGAGGATGGACTCAATTACAATGGCACTGGGTAAAACACTGGCAGATCTGAAGGGCCAGGTTAGGCACAGATAATTCTGGATAAGGTCTAGCAGTCTAAGCAGTCCGTGTGACTGCTTCCAACTTGATGGAACATAACTTTATAATATTATTTATATTATCATCCAAATCCCTGTACTAGGAAGGTGGAATCTAAGAATGTTTCAAGTGAAATATCAGTATACAGGAATTTGTTTAAGCTGTTTCCCATACCTCACTATTTCTTGCAATTACATATGTAGACTGTTTAAAATCATCTTCTCCTGTTTGTGAAATATAAGTTATCAGAACTAGATTATTTATTTGCAGGAACTGGTGGTTATATGTAGGAAAATAGTAATAGTGGTAGAGGTGGAGGGAGTTAAACAGGAGGGAGTTATTGTTTAGAAATAACAGCCACAGAAGAGGTTAGCTTAATTCAATCTAATGCCTAAAACATGTTCCTGGGCTCAGAATGATTTACTTTTATGTTTTTGAGCCAGATGGAAAAATAAACTATAGTATATAAAATCATCTTACAATGCCTAATTTGGAGGGATTGCATTTGGTTGCTTAATAAATATTACATCTCAAAAGTTTGTTATTTCTTGCTGCTATTGTATCACAATCCATAATATATGTATTTAAGCTTGCTATTAAATATTTGTCCCAACCTTGAAGACAAAGATAAATGTCGTATTCTTTGCACCTCTAGACACCTATGTGGGTGTTCTGTGACTGAACTGTACTTTAATTGCCACCCAAAGTCTTGCCTGGACTTGCTTGGCCTAGTCTCTATTTGCTTACTTCAGAGCTTATTATTTCCCACTTTTGCCTACTAGACACTTAGCAATGCACCTAATCTTCACAAATAAAGTAAGTAACTTCCTTTGTGGATTCCCAAATATTTGATCATGTACTCTTTTGATTTATATTCTGAAAAGCAATCCAAGTAACTTGGGTTGGTGGTTAGAAGGGGGTGAGAGACTTTGAAGGTCTATAAAATTTGCCCAAATGAAGCCTTTTGTGGATAGTTTTGCCACAGCTGATCTCTCCCAATACTCTGCATCCACCATAGCTGATTAGGAAAGGCACTCTCCTATCTGGGTATCCAGATTTATTCAATAAAACTTTGTTATTTGCTTTTATTCTGGCATATCTTGCCTATCTCTTCTTTAATATCTGACTTTTAACTGCTTCAGCCAGCAACAAGTGGGATGGAATTTTAATGAAACAGAATTCACATCAACATCTCTTTGCCAATGGTGTCTCCTACAGCTATAGCTACATAACTGCACTGAGGAGTATAAATAGAATGTATTTTACATTGCACTATCCAGTCCTTTTTTGAAGAATCAGCAGCTCACATGGTATGGAGGACACAGTTCCTTCTGTGTGGACAAGTTACCTGGTTAAAAATGCTGAATCAATGCAATCCATACAGATTGTGGCTTGCATGGTGTATACTGGAGCATTATTTCTGCTATTGGTAATCAAAATTGCCATGACACATAGTACTAAATTTTAAGATATTACTTAGCTCAAAGTGGGTGAGCAATTGTTGTCAAAAATTTCCAATAGGAAACTTCCATTCCAACCTCCTGATATCGGAGGCTGAATCTGGAATTTGCATACAAAACATGTTTACCACTGAAATAAGCCTAGGTTAATACATGGTTTGTCTGGACTTATTTTTCATTCACAATCTTCTTACAACTCTTTTTTCAATTCTTGGGTTATATTTATTAAAATGTAAATTAATCTTATTTTTTAAAAAAAAATGGAAGATGGGAAGAACCTGTAATGTTAAGAGTTTTCTTTTCAGATACATAATTTAAAAGTTAAAGCCAGACATGCCTAGGAGATTTGAGAAAGCACATACAATTCTGATTATTTTTCATTAGAATTGATGACAACATCACTTTTTAGAATATAACAGCCTTAGAATGATTGTTTGTTTCCACCTTCAACAGTCGGAGTGACAAATGGTTCTTATTCCATCATGTTATTATGAACAAATGCTATTTTGCTCTTAATACTCAATCAGGAAATGCAGTTTGGTAACATGCAATCTTTGATACAGAGATTTTGTTAGGACTTACATAAGCTCCCAAAGTTTTATTTAAAAAGTAGAGAGAAGAAACATTTCTCATAAAAGAGATGAGAAATGAGAAATAGGTTTATAACACAATTTATAAATGAGTTTATAACACAATTATGTAGCACTTAATTCCAATCGAAATACTTTTAAGTCTAACAGAGCTATCCAATAGCTGTACAAGACAATGATGATATGGCAGAGGAACAACTGTTAATTCGATTAATTCCAGAGCACCTCATGTTTAAAAATATTTTTTTGCAACACTGTCAGAAAATATTTTGGTTCCAAATCAATTAGAAGTTTTCTTTTTTAACTGAATTGTTCTGAATTGTTTAACTGAATTGTTCTGAATTGTTTAACTGAATTGTTCAACTGAAATGTTGGTCATTGTTAGAACAACATAAATGTTACATAATCTGATTTTTTCTCAACACATAAGATTGATTTTTATGGTTAAATGTTTGCCTGTATTAATCCCCTTTAGTTATTTCTATGGGAAAGGTGTTTAGCTATCTGCACAGAGGATATGTAAACAACAGTTTTATGAAGAAGCAGTTTAGAGAGGAAAGAGAATGCTTTGAGAGTGCTTCTGAAAAGCCTGAACAAAAAGTAAATAAATAAAACATACTAACCCTATTTAGGATGTACATAGTTTATTGTTGAGGATGCTGAGTCCCCTCCCCTATTAGAGGCATGCTACACCTATCACCAACAGCTGGTCTCCATAAGTACAACACAACTTCTTTGCAGTGGGAGCTTTCATGCATATTTTCTTTTATAGTAGGTCAAGAGTTTCAATCCACTATAATCAATCTTACAAGAATTAGGTAAGGACACCAGAAGCAGTTGCATATCCACAGTCAGTTAAAGGGAAACAACAACAACAACAGCTACAGATGGAAAGATTGAAATTGTTCCTTAGAATACTAGTTTCCAGTTCCAGAATTACTTAAATAATATGCCAAATACAAGTCTGAACTGTGTGTTCTATACAATGTAATACAAAGAAGCCAAGTCTTTGAAAGGTATGTAATGCCAACTGAGATATTGTTCAGAGCAAAGTAGTCTTATATTGCCTACCTTTGATTAAAAAGCAATCTGCCTTCAGCTTACACACATGGCAGTTGTTATGAATACAACTAAAATGCTTTGTGTGCTATAATTATTTTGCTTCCGTTGTTTAAATTAGGCTCTGCAGAGAAATCAGGAGTCATGACTACTCATTACTTATGTCCTCTATTAGCTTTAATAGGTTACATATCAATTTACACACAAATTTGATAGGTTACATATTAATTTACACACACACAATTGGATGTCTGTGCCTAGGAACAAAGGCAAAAGGAAATGACTTGGATCTAGCAATCTCTTAGACATAGAGTTGGCAGAGTGACAATGGAGGGCATACACAGTAAATTCTTAATAGTGTATCTACATCACTGTCCCTTGTGTTTAGTAGCTTCAGAAAGTGCAGAGAAGTCTGTATTGCTGAATTCACATTTAGTTCAATAGGTATGTTTGAGTTTCATAGTATTAATTGGTTCTTGGTGTATTTGAAAGATAAGCTGAACAATGAGGGACATGAAACAAAATGCTAAAGATTACATGGGCTGGTATCTGGTATGTTTCTATCACACTCTAAAACAATAACCTACAAATCTAGATAGTGATGCATAGGATTGCATGGATTAGCCTAAATATGGTCCAAGTGACCTTTCAGTATTATGCATTTATTAAAACTGCTTAACATACTGTAAAAGAGAGAAATTTCTACCCTCTACTCTCTTTGCCAACCAAACCAACCTAACCAGTCTATTCAGTATCTAAAATGATTTAATGCAATAAGTGTCAGTGTGCTAGAAAACGTTTGGCCTGAGAGATCATAAAAATCACACACCAGGCATTTCTATAAAAATAAATTTATTTATAGAAGCACAAAAAACATATTTACAAGCTATGAATTCACAAGCGCTCAGAGAGGACTGGGATGAGGTATCTGAAAGGATTTGATGCAATAAGGATTCACAGGTAGCACTTATGCTACCCATTATTTTCTCCAAATGCCCAATTCTTAGTAAGCAAAGTAATTGAACGTTTTAGTCATAAAGGACTTTTAAAGCCTTAAAAATGTTCAAGGAAACCATGTTGTAGATCTTAGATATTGTTCTCATATTGCCATAATGTATTGCACTGTTGTACCCCATTCTAAAATATATTCACGGTCAGTTTAAGAAATAATTCACCTTTCTTACCAACTTTGGTGGCATTGGTTTAAATGTAGAAGTAGCAAGTAGCTAGAAAACCACTTGAGTGTGTCCCTTACTTTTTAGAATACCAGTTAAGTACCACTCACTGAAACCTGGATTCTAATCAGTTCAAATTAACTATCTTCTTTGCAGAGAGAGCTATAATTGTGCATGAGTTAACCAGGTAAAACCAACATTCATTCAAAAATTCTATCCTACCTATATCTATCAATCTATCAATCTATCATCTCTACAGCAAAAAATAGTTTTTTTTTGAGATATGTGCAATACCTTCCATTGTCCCAAGTGATTCAAGCAAGGTCCCATTTAAAAAGCATATTTTGATGTAAAATAACAGTAAATATAGAACATCTATTAATCCAAGGCTTCACTGCATTTAAATATCAGCTTTGTAACAAGAAGCAAAATAATAAATAAATAGATCGGGGAAATAAGATTGACATTCTGCCATCCTTGTTATCCTTCTCCTGAAGCACCAAGGATGTAATTACCTGTACTACTTGAAACATCATTAAAACTTGCACTAACAGGAAACAAAAGAACAAAACACTTCATATGGATTAAAGGATTATATAGTTATGCACACAGGTACAAAAAAAATTTCTAAACATTATAAAGAAATAATTCAAGAAAAGACTAACAAAAGCCTTTTTAATTATTATTTCAGAGCCTTTATAAACAGCAAAAAAAACATCTTCTTACCATATTGTATTTTATAATGTTCTATTGGTACAAATTCTAGCTTTGCATTCTTGCATAATATGTTTATATTGCATATAGGTCTTAAATCTGCCAGCATTCTAGTTGTTTTCCTTCGTAACTTTATAATTATAATACATAAACCTAATAAATTAGGGCTGTGCAACACATTAAAAGAGGATCTTCACCAAACATGGAAATGCAACCAAGCACCTCTTTCAAAATTGTTAAAGCAACTATCTGCATCAGAAGGCTTGTACTGCTGTTTTCAAAACTGTTCCAGATGCCTTTTCAGTAGATGCATGGGTAGAATCTGCATGTACATGAATATGGTAGAATATAGTATTGACCTTTGAAAAGTATTGACCTTTGAAAAGATTCTGGATTTTCAATTATATTACTCCAAACTCATTAGAATACATCTTATTTGCTTTTCTCTTATACTGTAGAGGGCATAGAGAATGGCCTTGAAGGACAGTTGGAAGATCTGTTACCAAGACAACTATCAGACAAGACACCCATTCCAAAAACAAACAAACTTAATACACATAAAGATAAACTGAGAGATGAAGGAAGCACATTTACAGTAGACTTGCCCAAGATTTTGTTACTATAGCTGTTCTAATAAAAGCAGCTTTAGACATATATGGCACTGGTTTCTTAGTCAGGTCTAGTTAATACAGTTGACATCTACTTCTCAGTTTTTCAGTTTCTTATCTAAGGATTCTTCTTTGAAGGTATTCTTTTTTCATACTGCCAGTTCCCCTAAAAACTATCTTAGAGAAAAGGCACTTCCAATCATTTTTTTCACTCCTCCAAATTGATTATTGTTCCTTCTTTCCCATCTGTTTCTGAAATTTTACAGATGCATTATGTCTTTTCTTGTGATACAAATTATTTTATTTTATTTGGGGGAAGGGGAGGAATTTGTTTCCTCTTCCTGAAAGGAATAATAAGGAATAGGAGAAAGACTTCTATTTTTGAAAACTCCAAATCTGAATAAAAGCTTTTTTGCAGTCCTTTTATCCTTTCTTGAGGGTCAAATTTTGTCATAAATTTTAATTATTAAAAAAAATGCAAATAATAATAAAAAAGTATAAGCTCAGCACAAAAATCCTGCAGCGATTGGTCTAAAATTTGATATACTATAAGAATGAGGTATCTGAACTTATACAAGTAAAATGTTCTATATTCTAAATTGCCGAATAAGGGATTGACTCTGTTCTTGACACTTGTGCACTCTTATGGTGAACAACATATAACTTACAAAGGCATATGCAGCACCTTGTGTCAGATGTGTAGAACTGTTGTGTAATAAAGCAACTATTTTCAGCTTTTCCTTTGTAACAGTGCTAAAAACTGCAGCAGTTTCCAGTCTAAGCCAACAAAACCTTAACTATGTGGAATCTTTTGTGCATTTCAATTACAGTTTTTAAACCACAGGCTAGTCTACCCATTATACTATCTCATTGAATTATTTTACATGAACAATAGCTTCATTATAAGTTTTAAAATATTTTTTTCCAGGTTTCTAAAATGTTGCTAATTTTGATCTCTCAGTAGTCTTTAAAATTGTATTTGGAAAAATAGGTATGTGAAAACAGTTTACACTGAAAGGACAAGATAAAATTGGAGCACAGCCAGTCAAATTTGAGGAAACTGAATATAAATAGGTGGCATCTGTAGCTTGGTATTTGAAAGTAAAAAGAAGTTGAAGAGTGAACAGAGATCCTGAAAAGTTAAAACTCAGGAAAAAATGGGGCTGCCAAGCAAATAATAAGTTTGAGGGAGTTGGGTGAGTGCATACATTCAAACTCAAACAATCAGGGATGCTGTTCATCCATTTTACTTGAAAGGTGGATAAATATTAACAAGGAATAGCAAAAAAGCAAAAATGCAGATCAATCTACTCATTCTCTCTAGGATGCATACATATTCTTCATGCAAACATATGCAAGGGGGACATTTTTGTATGCCCCTCCTGTCTCCCCCCAAAGGATATCTGTGCAGAGCCCTGTTAAAATCTTGGGCAGGGGAAAAAAAAAAAAAAAACAATATTAGCCCTCTCTTTATTTTAACCTTGCTCTTAAGTTTTTGGTGTTTGATTAGTCTTCTGTGTATTATCATCATCCTATGATGAGAAAATTACTGTAACAAAGAAGAACCCTCCTAGAAGGATTAGCTTATACTTTAGAGACAAAAATTGTAATTCTAAATAACCTTGTCAGAACTGAACATGAGCCAGAACATGGGTCAGCCAGGAGGCTGTTTAAGTATAAGGTCCTGAATCTGTATAGGAAAAATAAAATGTATAAATACAGTCTTGCACAAGTTGATAATAAGTAGAGAGCCAAGCAAATGAAAGGTTTTGTTGTCATATTGTAAATTTTTGGATAGTAGCTGGGAATTGGTATATTAATTAGCTAGAGAACACTTGAAACATAGAAAGAATCTGTCAGCCCAACACTCGTCTATGGCAGTGCAATGTTTGAATGCGAAAGAATTCAGGAAGCTGATGTTTTAAATGTTAAGTCCAAGGTCTGAATGCAGAGCAAGGAACAGCAATGAAAGTTTGGATTTACAGAGTTGTTTCTAACAGACAGGCAGCAAGGGCCTGGAGACTCCTCTTATATAGCCCCAGGTGTTGGTGTGCTTTTATGTGCTGCCCTCTTTTCTCAAGAAGGTATCCTCAGATCTTCAGATACTGGCATGTTAGACTAGTTAATCTATAAAATCCCTCCAAGTCATACATTCTGTGATTCTATTATAGGTTTCTTTTAATATATTTGATATTGTTATAACATAGCATGAGGTTGGATTTCTCAACCAATCCTTCATAGTTTATGCATTCTCTTATCATATGAACCCATGATGTTTAATGCAACTTTTAGCTTGCAAATCTTAAATTTAATATATTTTTGTGCTCATATTTTTATATACAGTGGTTCAGTACAGTACTCTCCAATTAATATTTTAAGGAGAGTTTTCCAAGCCAGTTCTCAGAAGAAAATCAAAATGTATTTGTAATTCAGACATTATAGGCTGAATCCTGGAGACTTTAATTATCCATTCATTTTGCCATTTATCTAGACTCCTTCATTTAAATGTGCATTGTAGTGTAATGGGGGACTCTAGATCATATATTATCAATTCATGATTATGAAATGTATTTTTTTAAATTAAAGGCTATCTAGTAAAGCTATTAGTAAGGAAAAAAATGCTAAAGCATAGTCTGAAATATCTTCCATTCTAAATTTATTTTCCAATATTTTACTTATGCTCAATTATATTCTTAATTGAGTATAATTAATTAAGCAGTACTTAATATTACTTTCCTATGTACAAAATTCATTAAAACGATGTACACGATCTGTTCAGAGAAGCTGAAAAGTAAAAGTTATTTCTGAGCCTGAGGAAGAGTTTAACCTTATAAGGAGCAATAAGTTATCTGGAGAAAATATACTGTGAATTCAGCTGCTGCTGCTGAGCAAGATTACTGGCAATATGGTTTATTCATGGAAACCTGGACTTTTTTTTTTTTTTAATCTTATTACTAAGCCAGCAGATCCAGATTTCAGTTTAGGAATGGATCTGACACCATGAAAAACATGATTTGCCATTTGGTTGAAGGGCTCAAATACATGTCATGCTAGAAGCATTCATGAACCTTATGATGTTTGCACAATCTCTGTAACAATAGGAATTTCATAGGAAATATCATTGGTAGAATAATATTGAACATGTACTATAAACATCCATAGTCTAATAATATAATTGTTCAAAGTTTACTATATAATTTTGGAAACTTGAACATTTTTTGGGTACCTTATACAGTGTGTCTAGGGATACCAGATGACATTCTGATCTAGCATTACTAATTTGTCCAGGAAAAGTATAATCTTGCTTATACTTACCCTACCTGATTTTTAAATTAGTTTTGATAATGTAGTCTGTACTTAAAAACAGATGTTTCTAGCTGATACTGTATATATTAAGAGAACCTATAGGAGTAATCAACCTATTTGTAATCCAACCAATTGCTTTTCTGCCAATCTTGTGCCAGTTTTAGCGCCTGTTTTAGTGACACAGAGCATTCCAAGAGAAGGATGACTTTGTTGGGCTTCCAGGGGAGGAATGGAGGACTGAAGACAACTCCTCAAAAGCAGAACTGATAACCAGAATGAAAAATGAAGAGCTGGTGAGTAGACCGGCTCTTTGGAATCTCTCCAGACTGTGATGGAAGATGTCCCTGAAAGGGATGTGTGTGATATGGTGGATTTTGGAGATGCCGCTAGCTCTCAGGAAGGAGTGAGTGCATTCCAGGGAGATAAGAGAACTCTCAGTAGTTCAGAAGCTGTTGGTGGGAAAGCAAAGAAACTCAAGGTGGCCCTGCCCTAGAGTCTGTCAGGTTATTTGTGCTTAGGTTACTTAAAGTAGCTTGAGTCTGGCGAGAGTGATGTCAGAACCAGGCCAAGAACCATGCTGAGTCAGTGTCTTCCAACTCTAGTTCTTTATTGTTCTCACCATATAGACAGAATCTTGTCAGACTATTTTCTTTCTTTAGTTTATATTATATTTAATTATTATAACCAGATAGATAAATAGATAGATATGACTATCATTGTTGACATATACTTACCCAATCAGCATGTTATGGACAATTCAGGAGGGCATTCTGAGAATTAAATACACTTGGTAAGGGAAGGTTTCATAAAAAGTATTTTCATAACATTTAAATGGCAGTAGAATGCATCCTTTCTACAAAGTTAATTTACTTCTAAATGATAATTCTTCCTTGTATAGGTAATAATTGGAGAGAGGCTAAGCATTCTTCACAGTTCATTGTATAATTACTTCTAAAACAAGATAGATCAGAACCATTTCCCAACTCTTTCATTCTGTTGCTGATGTTTCTACTTCAGTCAGAAGAAATTGCTGATTGTCTGAAATTTTAAAGGACCAATAAAATATGCTACATTTGATGGAAATTGCAGAATTACTATGAAACCATGTATTAATGGAAAGTGTTCATTATCCATGAATCCTCATATAATATGAAAGTACATCATTGCAACAGTTTATGTCACTTATACAATTATGTATTAAGGCAAATGCTAAAAATTTCATCACTTGCAACAGATAGGTTATTTGTGTCATGATGTCATTATGCAAATAATGCAAAACATATCATCAATGTCATTTGTATAATGACATCATTATGTAGATGATGCAAATTGCCATGAAATGTAATCAGTACATGAGAAACCTATTGTATCACTAAATCAAGGTCTTACTGTACATTGTAGAAAAAAAGGCTCCAATCCAACTATGAGAGTTGAATTTAAGTCCTTTTGAAATTAGTGAGATACATTACGACTAAAGTCCAGTTGATTTAAGTAGGGCCTAATATTCAACTCAATATATTCATACAGAGGTTTTATAAGAAGCTCAATTGCTGGGTTTTGGTGTATTAAACTTCTTTTATGATTTAATTTCTGACATTTGTTGGAGTTTCAATCCTGTGTAATAGCCATGATGAAAACAAAACATGGATAATGAGACTTGAAAAAACATACTTTATACATGAGCAAAACATGTTTGCCATTCTGTGCATGTATATAATGTACAAAAAAACAACAACACTCCAAGTACACCCTAGTAAACAGAATTATAGGTAGTCCTCGCTTAACAACTGGTTGCTCAATGACCAAACTTACAACAGCCTTGGAAAAGGTTCTTCATAGCCTGTAAAGCAGTTCTGGCTGTTGTAAAATGTCCTGTTGCATCTCCGCGGTCATGTGACTGCATCTCAGATACTGTACTTGGCCACTGGCTCACATTTACGACCAGTTGCCAAGTGCCCCATGATGATGTGATTACCATTTGTAATCTTCTCTGACAGCTTCCCAAGAAAGTCAGTGGGGAAGGCATCACAGAAGGCTGCAAGTGGAAGGGATGGAGGAAAGGTGTAACCATTCATGGGGCTGTAGGAATAGACTTCAAATCCTGAAGATTTCAGCTCCCTTCCTGCAGTCCCACAAAGGATTTCCTCACCGGGAGGATTTCAGCTCTGTGTGAAGCTGAAATTATCCGTTAATGACTGCAACCAGCAGTGCTGGGATTGTGGTCGTTGAGTGAAGCAGTCATGTGGACATCTCACTTAACAACTGCTTCACTCAGTGACCAAGGTTATGGTCCCAGTTGTGGTCATTAATCAAGGACTACAAAACCAAAATGCTGTATCCACCAAAACCACTAAATGCTGAATCCTTTAAGTGTGGATAAAGAGCTCTGCTCTCTAACTATGGATAAAATCTGGATGTTATATTTGTAAAGAGAGATGAAATACTTATAAAGACATGTGTACTTTCCATAAGAAATACACCTGAATGCCTTGATTTACCTTTTTCGAGTTTCTGGAATGGCAGTTTTCTTTTCCTATTGAATCTGTAATTTGCTTTTCCTGCCTTGTGATGCTACCATACAATGAACACGTAGTTCAGCTCATCTCAAAGTTTTGATTCCACAACAAGCCATTTTACTGACATTCACCTCTGCGCAATTTTACAACAGTTTAGGAAACTTTTAAATTAAAAAATAAAGGGGGGACAAGTTGCAGCACACCCAAAGTCTACACATTACTAGCTTATTTTCTTTTTAACTTCCAAATAACATATTCCTGAATCAAATATAAAGTTATTAGGCAGACACTGATAATTTATTTATTTTATTTATTTATCTAATTTTGGGGGACTCTGGGTGGTTTACAACAATCAATTAAAAACAACAACCATAAAATACACAGTATAAAATTCAATAATAAATAATATAAATAAAGGTTGTTGTTTATTCATTCAGTCGCTTCCGACTCTTCGTGACTTCATGGACCAGCCCACACCAGAGCTTGCTGTCGGTTGTCAACATCCCCAGCTCCCCCAGGGACGAATCTGTCACCTCTCGAATATCATCTATCCATCTTGCCCTTGGTCGGCCCCTCTTCCTTTTGACTTCCACTCTCCCTAGGATCAGCATCTTCTCCAGGGTGTCCTGTCTTCTCATTATGTGGCAAAAGTATTTCAGTTTTCCCTTTAATATCATTCCCACAAGTGAGCAATCTGGCTTTATTTCCTGGAGGATGGACTGGTTTCATCTTCTTGCAGTCCAAGGCACTCTCAGAATTTTCCTCCAACACCACAGTTCAAAAGCATCAACCTTCCTTCTCTCAGCCTTCCTTATGGTCCAGCTCTCGCAGCCATATGTCACTACGGGGAACACCATTGCTTTAACTATGCGGACCTTTGTTGTCAGTGTGATGTCTCTGCTCTTAAATATTTTATCAAGATTTGTCATTGCTCTTCTCCCATGGATTAAGTGTCTCCTGATTTCCTGACTGCAGTCAGCATCTGCAGTAACCCTTGCACCTAGGAATACAAAGTCTTTCACCACCTCTATGTTTTCTCCCTCTATTTGCCAGTTATCAATCAAGCTGGTTGCCATAATCTTGGTTTTTTTGAGGTTTAGCTGCAAGCCAGCTTTTGCACTTTCTTCCTTCACCTTCATCCGAAGGCTCCTCAGTTTCTCTTCACTTTCAGCCATCAAAGTGGTATCATCGGCATATCTGAGATTGTTAATGTTTCTTCCAGCAATTTTAACCCCAGCATTGGATTCCTGAAGCCAGGCATGTTGCATGATGTGTTCTGCGTACAAGTTGAATAGGTAGGGTGAGAGTATACAGCCCTGCCGTACTCCTTTCCCAACCTTAAACCAGTTCGTTGTTCCGTGGTCTGTTCTTACTGTTGCTACTTGGTCGTTATAGAGATTCTTCAGGAGGCATACAAGATGACTTGGTATCCCCATACCACTAAGAACTTGCCACAATTTGCCATGGTCCACACAGTCAAAGGCTTTAGAATAGTCAATAAAACAGAAATAGATGTTTTTCTGAAACTCCCTGGCTTTTTCCATTATCCAGCGGATATTGGCAATTTGGTCCCTAGTTCGTCTGCCTTTTCTAAACCCAGCTTGTACATCTGGCAATTCTCGCTCCATGAATTGCTGAAGTCTACCTTGCAGGATCTGGAGCATTACCTTACTGGCATGTGAAATGAGTGCGACTGTTCGAGTGCAACTGTTCGATAGTTTGAACATTCTTTAGTGTTTCCCTTTTTTGGTATGGGGATATAAGTTGATTTTTTCCAGTCTGATGGCCATTCTTGTGTTTTCCAAATTTGCTGGCATATAGCATGCATTACCTTGACAGCATCACCTCGCAAGATTTTGAACAGTTCAGCTGGGATGCCGTCGTCTCCTGCTGCCTTGTTATTAGCAATGCTTCTTAAGGTCCATTCAACCTCATTCTTCAGGATGTCTGGCTCTAGCTCACTGACCACACCGTCAAAGCTATCCCCAATATTGTTATCCTTCCTATACAGGTCTTCTGTATATTCTTGCCACCTTTTCTCGATCTCTTCTTCTTCTGTTAGGTCCTTGCCATCTTTGTTTTTGATCATGCCCATTTGTCCCTGGAATTTACCTCCTATGTTTCTAATTTTCTGGAAGAGGTCTCTTGTCCTTCCTATTCTATTGCCTTCTTCCACTTCCGTGCATTGCTTGTTTAAAAATAATTCCTTATCTCTTCTGGCTAACCTCTGGAATTTTGCATTTAATTGGGCATATCTCCCCCTATCACTGTTGCCTTTTGCTTTCCTTCTTTCTTGGGCTACTTCTAGTGTCTCAGCAGACAGCCATTTTGCCTTCTTGGTTTTCTCTTTCTTTGGGATGTATTTTGTTGCCGCCTCCTGAACAATGTTGCGAACTTCTGTCCATAGTTGTTCTGGGACACTATCTACTAAGTCCAGTCCCGTAAATCTATTCTTCACCTCCATTGCATATTCCTTAGGAATATTAGTGAGCTCATATCTCGCTGATCTGTGGGTCTTCCCTAATCTCTTTAGTCTGATCCTAAATTGTGCAAGAAGAAGTTCGTGATCTGAACTACAGTCAGCTCCAGGTCTTGTTTTTACCGACTGTATAGATATCCACCACCTTTGGCTGCAAAGGATGTAGTCAATCTGATTTCGGTTTTGTCCATCTGGTGAAGTCCATGTATAAAGCCGTCTCTTAGGTTGTTGGAACAGAGTGTTTGTTATGCAGAGTGAGTTGTCTTGGCAAAATTCTATCAGACTATGTCCTGCTTTATTTTGTTCTCCCAGGCCATGCTTACCTGTAATTCCAGGTGTCATTTGACTACCCACCTTAGCATTCCCATCTCTTGTGATGAAAATAATATCTCTTTTATGTGTGTTGTCCAGTAGGTGCTGCAGATCCTCATAGAACTGATCTACTTCAGCTTCTTCAGCATCTGTGGTTGGGGCGTATATTTGGATCACTGTGATGTTAGATGGCTTCCCCTGAATTTGAATTGAGATCATTCTATCCTTTTTTGGATTGTATCCAAGCACTGCTTTAGCCACTTTACTATAATTATGAAGGCTACTCCATTTCTTTTTTGGTCCTCTTGTCCACAGTAGTAGATCTGGTGGTCATTTGATGTGAAGTGGCCCATTCCAGTCCATTTCAGTTCGCTGATGCCCAAAATGTCTATCTTTAATCTTGACATCTCACCAATAACCACATCCAATTTGCCCTGGCTCATAGATCTTACATTCCAGGTTCCAATGGTGTGTTGATCCTTAGAACATCGGATTCGCCGTTCACCACCAGCACCGTCGGCTGCTAGCCGTCCTTTCGGCTTTGAGCTAGCTGCATCATCACATCTGGGACTAGTTGAACTCATCCTCTGTTCCTCCCCAGTAGCATTTTGACCATCTTCCAACCTGGGGGTCTCATCTTCCGATGGTATACCGACATATCTCTGGTTGTCCTGATCCATTTAGTTTTCACGGCAAGAATACTGGGGTGGGTTGCCATTACCTTCTCCAGGGATCACATTTAGTCTGACCTCTCTGTCATGACCTTCCCGTCTTGGGTGGCTCTTCACGGTTTAACTCATGGCATAATTGAGGTGCTCAAGCTCTAGCAGCACGACAAGGTAATGATCCTTTGCTGAAGATAAATAAATGTAAAAATAAAGAATCCAGGTGGTGAAGAATCTAAAACAGTACAAGTGTGGGAGTAGTGGTCTATAGCAACTCTCGCCATGTAGATCTATTCCCCTCTCCACCCCAAGTGAGGCGGCAGAATCAGGTCTTCAGACTCCTCTGAAAGGCCAGGAGCAATGCGGCCAATCTCTTTCACTGCGCGGGAGTACTGCAGAGAAGGCCTGCTTCCTGGACCCCCTCAGATGAAATTCTCTTACAGACGGGGTCCGCAGCAAGCCCTCTCTGCACGATTGGGTGGGACGGGTTGATGTAATGGGGAAGACGCTGTCCCTCAGGTAACCTGGCCCCATGCTTTGGCTCTGCTTGTTGATCAAAACTGCAAGAAATAATGTTGAATTCAGTGTGAAATCTCAGTGAGTTTTGTTTTTTAAAAAGTGATTACAATCTGCTGCTTCTTATTAAGTATTTCCATATGTTCCAAATCTACCTTCTATCACATAGACCCATGGAGAAAAAATAATTGTTGTTCAATCTGATACATTTGTTTATTTTATTTTATTATCCTGTCTTTATTATTTTTATAAATAACTCAAGGTGGCGAACATACCTAACACTCCTTCCTCCTCCTATTTTCCCAACAACAACAACCCTGTGAGGTGAGTTGGGCTGAGTGTGACTGGCCCAAGGTCATCCAGCCAGCTTTCATGCCTAAAGCGGGATGAGAACTCTCTGTCTCCTGGTTTCTAGCCCTTACAGTCTAAATTAGAAAGAGTTAAGTCCATGAACAAGAATCTAGCAGCTCCAATTAAAAGAATTTATTAGATAGAAAATTAAAGTTGCAACACAAGAAGTCCAGCAAATACCCTATTTTTAAGTAGGAACATCCACATGTAGGCAATTTAAAGTGGCAAAACTCATGTCTGTTTACTCTTGCTTTTTCTGTGCAGAGGGCTACAAACTTGTGAGCAATCTACATTTCTTCCTTTTTTTATCACTGCCATTCTTATCAGTGTGAGAAGTAACTCACAGTGGTTAAAAGTATTTTGAGACTAATGGGTAGGAGCATTTGGAGTATTTTTTTCCATTATGCACTTGCCTAGTTTGAATAGTATTTTATTAATCTAGGGCATAAGTGGGAAAAATAATTGTGAATAATTGCACATCAATGCATAATGGGCCGCCTCTTGTTTAACAAAATATTTTTTATGGATAGGATATTCTTAGAGAAATATTTGTAATTTAACTAGTATTTTTTAATTAGAATTCATGACTTATATATTTCTACTTCCAGTTCCTATGATTCCTACATTTTTAAAATAAGAACCTCTACTTGTCATGCTATAGATTACAGTGTTATATATTATTTATAAATACATTAACTAGTTAAAAAAAAGCACTTCTGGAAGGAAAAGGAGGAAAAAAGAAGGAAGGAAGGAAGGAAGGAAGGAAGGAAGGAAGGAAGGAAGGAAGGAAGGAAGGAAGGAAGGAAGGATAATGACCCCAGAAGCTGAAAATTTGCTTTTAAAGGTGCTGACTTTTAAACGTTCTTAATTTTAATTTGTTATAGATCTTGGTATCCTATTTGCATATAAAATCTTAAGAGAGCTTGAATATATTTTCAGTATTAATAAAAGTGAGGTTGTATTGCTGTTTGAATAATGAAACTTTTAATTGCCAGAAAGTAACAGAGAAGACCTTGAAGAAACTCTCAAAGAGACAGCAGAAACAATTCTGAAAACATAGCAAACAGCTGCACAGTGGGTGGGGTGGGGGGAACTATTTATTGGGAGAAAGGAAGAGCAATCAGCCAAAATGATATTGAAATATATTCTTTTCTCCACTAAAGATTTTTTAAAAAAGAAAATATTTAGCATAGTGCTGACCTTTATTCTCATTATTTTTTATGTAAGCTATTGAAACCTTCTTAGTGCAGCTTTGAAAAGTTTGGAAATTATAAATCTGTAAAAAAACCATTATCGTAGAAGACAATTAATTAGTTTATCTCTAACACAGGTTATTCAGATAAGAGCTCAAATAAGCATTTGCTGCATGTTGTGACCCTAGATAAGCATATAGTTCTGGAAAATCTGCAGTGTCCTTGATCAGGTAATGCACATTCATTTGTTTATATATATACATACATACATAGATTATAAAAACTCTGGAGGCTTCCTATAATGAAAAAGCTAGAACAATAAAAAAGAAACATAGTATACATCCAAAAAGACTTTATTAAACAGAAGAAATTATATCAAACAAAAGTTACATAGGCTTACCAACCTTCCTGTCCCAAGACTTGGGAAAATGCCTTATGGACCCTTAGCAGGATGGGAGCCATATGAGTCTCTGGTGAGAAGGATAGAAGTTTTGAAATGCTATAATTGTGATAAAAATATAATATATTCTGTTTATAATTATAATGGCTTACATCGTTACTTTCTCAGTGTTAGAAGGCTGGCACTATTAAAAATACAGATTTTTTTCTAAATCTAATATTATATTTTATCCAAAGTAAACATACATACATACATACAAACTCACTTACATTAAAAAAAAAAAAATCCCCTTTCACTCCTGTGGGTGGTGTGTGTCTTTCTCAATCTCAGGTCCTCTACCAGAGGCCTGGGAGTTTGAGGGTTCTGCACAGTATCTTAGCTGCTCCTAGCACTGCACTCTCCTGGACAGAGAGCTCTGATGTTGTTCCTGTGATCCGTTGGAGCCAATCTCCCAGCTTAGGAGTCACAGCCCCGAGTGCTCCACTGGGACCACTTGGCCTTCACTTTCTAAATCCTCTCTAGTTCCTCCTTCAGGCCCTGGTACTTCTCCAGCTTCTCATACTTCTTCTTCCTGATGTTGCTGCCACTTGGCACTGAGACATCTATCACCACTTCTGTCTTCTGGTCCTTTTCTACTACTATGATGTCTGGTTGATTGACCAGTACCTGCCTGTCCATCTGGATCTGGGAGTTCCCCAGGATCTTAAGCCTGTTATTCTCCGTGACCTTCTGTAGAATCTCCCATCTTGACTTGGGAGGGTCTAGCCCATATGCAGTGAAGATGTTCCTGTACACAATGCTAGCTACTTGGTTGTGCCGTTCAGTGTATGCTGTTCCTGCCGGCATCTTACACCCTGCCACTATTTGTTGAACTATCTCTGAGGCCTCTCTACATAGTCTGTACCTTGGGTCCTGTCTAGTGTGCATAGTGATAAACATAGAGATTGAGATGATAGAGATAGAAGTATAGATACAGTATATGATAGGATGAACTGGTTTAATACCTCTTTAATAGCTCTTTAATAACTCTCACTCTTTGAGTGAGATGAGTGGTGACAAAATTTGAAACATAAACAAAAATAAAAATAAAGAGCATGGAGTTTCTGGTTTATCTCATACCAGAATATATGGGCTTTCTAAACAAATTCAAAGAATTCATAAAGGTAAGGATAGAGGATATATTTGTTCCAGGAAATTATAGAAATTTCCTGGAAATATAAATTGCATAAATACAGGTGCTAACATGAATGAAGTTTCAGTTTAGAGTAAACATTCATGTTAGCACCTGTATTTATGCAATTTATATTTCCAGGAAATTTCTATAATAAAACTTTTTAGAAATTAACTTCTTTGGTAAAGGCAGAAATTTGAAATCTAATTTATATTATTACATCATCATTGCCATCATTATCAACGTCACATTGTTTCTAAAATGTTTGAACATTAAAAATGTTGTATAGTGTGTTATATAACTTTGGGCTAAAACATTTAATGGAAAAAGACTTTTAGCTAATAAACTTCCATACATTTTTTAAAAAATATGTTTGACTAGTATGCATAATTTTTAGTCTAAGCTCCCCCAGAATTTGTCAATGCCAGAAAAAATCAAGGAATAACAAAGAGCAGCTTATCCTGACCTAACCTCCATAAATTTACCACCTTAAATAATCTTGTGAACCTAGAAATTCAGCCATCTGTCAAGAATTGAGCAACCTAAATCATATAAACAATATAAGCTACTTATATTGTCGAAAAAGATTAGTCTGTTGAGTCTGATTTATCTGTTCTTTCCAGTGGAGAGTTTCTAGAGTTTCCTACATGGAATCTTTTTAGAATATACTTGGATGAGAAATACTGAAAGCTGTTTTTTCTGCATTCATTAGATTTGACCTACACAGAGCTATATCCAACAATTCATGCATACTGCCCACATTCCTAATCTATCAATCAAATAGTCCCCACAGGACTCAGGCAGCATTGCATTTCATTCAGTTTTCTTTTGTCTCCTTCTGTTCTTAGTTTAATTAAATCCAGCTTCCAATGTCAGAAAATAAAATTCACTGCTAAAGTCCTAGTCTGTAATATCAACTATAGAAATACTGTAGATAAATCTATCAGTTTGATTGTACTCAGTTCCTCATTTTTAAACTTGAATTTCTTTTAATTTCATTTTCAAACAACTTTATCTATGTGAGAAGGGAGTGTATATTAATTAATCAAATATATGTACTTTTGTGCCTAATTTCTCCCAAATGCATATGTTACTGTACAGTTTCCCCTATTACTTGTATTTTTTATTATAAACTGCATCCACAAAAATTGGAAACAATTTCAGAAGACAATTTTGGTTGAAAAAGTCTGAAGAAAAAAATCCCATTAAAATACAAACTGAATTTTCCCTATTCTGGTCAAGTATGGTAAAAATATAAAAATAAGATTAATAATTAATATTAATAATATTCCATCTGGCCATATTCTTCATGCTAACATTCTTCAAAAGCACATCTAGTCTTAGAGGGGTAGGGAAACTATATGTCAGAGTGGCACTGAAAGGAAAAGAAGCTGTCAAGTTGGATTTAGAATTCCGAGCTTACATGTATTTTCAAATCACCATTATTTACAGTAGCCATTTGAGATATTATTTTGAAATAGAATTATTTTTATTTAAAATGTTAATTTATTTTGACTTTCATTTTATTCTGAAAGGCTTGAGACTTTGTGTCAGATAAATCTCAATGAGTGTACAAATTATTACTTTGCTAATAATTCTAGTTATGACATGTGGGATCACTCTTTCTAATAAAAAAATAGTGTTTTGGTAACAGAAGTGAAAAAAATATAGTTTCTGATATAATAACAATTCATATTGTTCAAGCACAATATTTTCAAGGAGTAACAGCTTTAAGAAGAATATAGAAATGGATGTTGATCTTGCTAGTTGCTTAAGGATCTGATTTGTGGGCTTAGTCATATTGCTTGTTGACTAACAGCTTCTATGAATACAAGCTCTGGTCTTAAGTCCTTTTTACACATATTTCATACATACTGGTAAGCCAGCAAAAGGCAAACAGGGGCTCTCCAAATTTGGTCTGTGGGATCCATAATTTATTGCTATGGCCCCAAAAGCTGTGATTGATACAAGCTAAAACTCAAAACATTTAGAGGGAACCAGGTTGGCAGGTAGGCTATTAATTGTAAATGCTGATAATAGCAACTGAAGGCTGGTTTTATGTTCACCATCTCTTTCTGAAAATAATTTTCAAATTTCCCTGAATATAGACTATGTGTCTGAAGTTTCTTATTATGTCCTAAATTAATCCCATGTGGAACTTTAATAAGAAAATTCTGTTCCCCTTATTTCTTTCCATCATTTCAGTATTCTCTGAAACCTGTTGAAATATTTTTCCTGCATGAGGGTGAATAATTGTTATTCTCCCTGCATTATATATCCAATATAACCCAGCTTCCTAGTGTATTTACCTCATCAATTAAATCTTTATCTTGGCAGAAGATTAAATCTAGAATAGGTGATCTGTCTTCTCTTTTTAACATTCTGAAAGGTGAAATTGCCAGGAAGGCAGTTCAGCAATTTATAAAAGCTTCAAGAACTATTATATTTGATTTCCAACAAATGAAGTTTCCAATATCTTTCCTCCTTAGGAATTCAGTAACCTTATCTAGAAAGACATCATCAAGACTTCTGGTTTGATTGGTTACCTGTAAACACTCCAACACAATAGCTTCCTTTCCTTTCCTTTCCTTTCCTTTCCTTTCCTTTCCTTTCCTTTCCTTTCCTTTCCTTTCCTTTCCTTTCCTTTCCTTTCCTTTCCTTTCCTTTCCTTTTCCTTTCCTTTTTTTCCATTTTTAACCAACTCTTCTCAACTGATCCATCTTACATTATTACATATAATGCTAATTTTCATCCATTCCTATTTAGTCTTATACTTTTGAATAACTTACACCTTTTGACAAAATGTTTTTAATGTGTAAAGTTTCAAGCTAGAAATGTTATTTTTTGAGTTCAAAACGTTTTATGTCAGATTTGGAACCACTGTTCCAGTCTTACTGAAAGTAGCTCTGTAACAGCTCTGATTATTCTGTAAGTGTTCCTGAGATTAAACAATTTAATTTTTTAGCTAAAAAACTGCTGTTTAAATTCAAAACAGGGCAGTCTGGGACACTTCCAAAATGGCTGGAATGCTTCTGCCAAGGTTGGAAGAGTATCTCTAACACAAAACAATTGTTTAAATAAAGACTAAGTCTTTTGAGTTTGAAACATTTTGAAATCAAAATCATTTCTTCCACCTCTAATCCTATATCAGGTTTACTAGTGTCTACTAAATCTTAATTTATTTCCTGTATAATTTTCAAATTCTTTTGTTTCTTTCCCATGCTCAGAACATCAGTACATCAACTATTTTTCCCATTGCATCAAGGTGTTTCTTTGGAAAATAAAATAAAGAAGCAGTAAAAGGAAATGAATAAACTAGTAGTAAACACAAAACTGTCTGAAAATTTCTTAATTTATACACACAAAAAATTGACTTGAACAGACATATCATGCTGAGGCTTTTATGGAGCAATTAACAATATAAATAAACATCATCCTGAAATGTCTGTTTTCATGTTCTACAGTGCTAAACAAGCATATAAATAGTGAATCAATTGAATTGGATTGCCATGAAAACATGAGCAAAGCCCATAATTTCAAGTCAGAAATTCCTTCCTGACTTCTTTGAAAAATACTTGGCAGGCAGTCTGTGTTATCAATACATATAAACAATTACTAAAAGGGTGTAACTGTGTTTAATACATCATACATGTTCATTGCCATAGCTACTACTCTCAACTTAATTATCTTCTGTCCTGCTTTCCCTAGCAGCACCTGCCATCTTCACTGTAAAGTGACATTATTTTATATGGAAGGCATATACAGAAAAATTGTTAGAACCAACCTTCCTTCCTTCCTTCCTTCCTTTCCTCATCCCATTTATACTGCTGCTTCAACTTTAGTTAATTGCAGTTGAACTAAGTAGATGTAAACAATACATTTATAAAGATTTATCCTAAAGAGTTCCTTCTTCATTTGTTCCAGTCTCCTAAGGCACACAGAACTAATCATGTATAGAAAGTACTTTCTTGTTTTTATGTGATCTTTGACCATAGCTTGGTGTAATTCTTTTTCTTAATAGGCAGTGAAAAGGAGTTATAGTATTATTGGCAAAGAAACTAATGTTAGAATGTCACAAAGTAAATGGCTATGCCATGAAATTTAAAAAGGATGGTGAACATCATTTTAACGAGAAAGGAAATCATGTCCAATCAGAATACTTAGAGTGGCCTTTTATTGCAATTTACTACTTCTGACTAGTTCCACTGAGATTTTCATATTTGAGTCCTACTTTTGTGAAGCAGTATCAGTACAAGCAAAATAAACTTGACTTTTAAACACTACAGTTCTACTTGTAAAATCCAACATAGATGTAAGTTGTCTTAAGCATAATTTATACTGGCTTTGCATGTTCTGAATCTTTCCTGAAGGTGAGTTATGTGATTTATATGCTGCTAGCAAGATCCTTTTAGCCAGATAGGCTGATCTGGAAAACTGGCTAGAGATACTCAATCCTTACTTCCCTCAGTATTCTGTCTCTTTGATTATGATATTGAGACCTTGCCAGCTATAAAAAAATAACAGATATCCAAATTTACAATATAGTAAATGTTGATACAGTGCTATCGCTAAATAATCTCTCTGTATTTGAGAGACACATTTTTAAATTAGAGAGAGAAAAGGATACACAGGGTCCAGTATTATCTGCCAAATGACTGGCAAAACTACTGAATAAATCTGCTGGTTTTCTATGCTGCATAACTTACAGTCTCTTAGAATAATAGCAAAGAATGAGCTCTTGCATAGAGATATAGTGTACATATTTTATGAATAAATTATATCACTTTTTCAACTCTATATAAGAGGACAAAACTTGTATTCCAACATGTAACTTTTATGTTGTAGCAAATCTGAATTTGCTATAAAATATACATTCAACTTGAAGAGAGAGAGAGAGAGAGAGAACACCCCTTAATTTATATTGGGAACAAAAGATAGAATGAATTATTTATAATTTAAAAGCAGTGCTTTTGATCCAGATTTGTTCCAGATCTAGATAAAGGGATTTGGAGAACATCTCAATTCAATACTTGGATTTTGTGGTCAAATCTGAATCTTGATTTGGAAATCCAAAGTTCTTGCTTCCAATTAGAATGACTATTCTCTTATTCAGTTTGACAGAACGGGTATAGTGTCTCTTATGTGATTTTTTTAAATAATAATTTTTATTAAAGTTTACAGTTACAAAGATAAAAATACTAATACAAACTAAGAAAAAGATATATCTATATATCTATAATATATAATATATAGTTCAGAGGAAAAAAATTAAAAAGAAAAATATAGTAAAGAAAAAATTATGTATAAAAAAATGACTTACCCCTTCATCACAAGTTCAAACAATTACAGTAACCTATAACCTTCTCTGATACTACAACAAATATATATATATATATATATATATATATATATATATATATATATATTCTTCCTATATCTCATCTCTTATCTATATAAAATTCTTAAATCCTTGTTCAGTCCTAATCAGCAAAAGTCCATGAAGTGTTGCCAGAAAACAAAAACAAAAACCATATATATTTTAACCTAAAACAAATAAACCAGCTTTATATTCCTTTCTTTTACCTTTAACACAGTAACTTACCACTTTCTCTGAAAATACAACAAAAATATCTCTTTTCCTCATATCTCATCTCTTGTCTATAAACAAATCTTTAAAGTCTCATCATTCAGTCCTAATCAACAAAAAATCATTAAGAGTTACCAGAAACAAAAACATATATATTTTAACATTGAACAAATAAACCAACATTATATCCCTTTGCTTTTAATAACCTTTAATCCCTTTAAATAGTGTCCCAGAAGTTGATGTTGTTTCATTTCCTCTTTGTCTCTCCTCAGAAAATCCTTCAATATTTTAACATGTACTGTAAATGTAACATGTAAATCCAAAGTAAGAAAGTTATCCAAGTCACACTTCTGGTTTGTTATTCTTACAGTATATCCCTTTTAATTATTAAGACATCAGCCAGTTTCATTTGTATATCTAGTGTAACATCTTTTTTCCATATCATTCTTGTACTCTATCATTTTTAAATCCACATTCGAATCAGCCTCAGTCTCAGCCTCATCCAGTAAAGCTTGTTCCTCTTCTATAACCTCTTTTAAATCCAGTTTTATGATAGCAGACAATCTTTTATTTATAATTATTTATTAAACAAATTTATATAGCCACCCAACTCACACATGGTGACTCTGGATGGCTTACAAAATTAAAAGTAAATTCTGAGTGTATTGTTCCCAAATGTCCTTGAATTCATCCAAAGCTAGAGTATTTTGCTCCATTTGTATTAGTGGGTCTCTTCTCCTTTGATTATAATCTTTAGTTCTTTCTGATTCCCTCTAGTGTCCAGCCTTCAAAGTCCCATCTTATCATGTTTCTTTCTAATCAACAGTATTTTCCCACAGGAAGGTTTCTTATACTATATACAGCACATGCATGTGCATGCGCAGACACACACACACACGGACATGCAAATACACATACACATACACATACACACATACACACATCTCAACATTTTCCCACAGGAAGGATTCTTGTAATTTGTTTTGAAATCTTCCCAGTCCATGTGGTCCTTTTGTCCATTTATAACTTTCCAAAATATGTGTTCTTATCACCCTTTTGCTGTTTATTCCAAAAGAAGAATGTCCTTAAACTTGCATAAAACTTCTTTTGCTAAGGATTGAAGGAGACTCACCCAGGGTAATGAAACTTGCCATTCTGAAGGTTCCTAATATCCAAAAAGCAGTTCACAAGCAATTTCCAGAAGTGATTAAGAGAGGAAGTATGCGAACCCAGTATCCTTTTAAAGGGACTGACCATGGCTTGGACAAAGATGGTAATTCTTCAGCTCCCCAGAGTTCTAAAACCTGTCAGAGATTGCTGTCTTAAGGTGTCCTTGTGGAAAGCTACTACATATTAGGGCTACTAGATCAGGGCTACAAAAATATGGGTGATCATTAGGTAAGAAAATTGTAGATCTTTGATGGCTGCTTGTATTTTTGCAGACCAGATCTTGTAACTCTAAGCTATATTTTCCTTTTTTTCCCTTCAAATTTAATCTCTCTCTCTCTCTCTCTCTCTCTCTCTCTCTCTCTCTCTCTCTCTCTCTCTCTCTCTCTCTCATTTTGTCCTTGTAGCCTACAGCACATTTCTGCACTACAAATCACTCCAGCTGTTTTCAGCTTGTCAGTTTTGTACAACATGTCAATCAATTAGTTGAACTTTGTAGAAGGTAAAACAATTATGTGCATTATATTGTCTTCTTGGAAGTCCCTTTTCACTGTTATTGCTGTTTACAACAGAGGAAAATATATGTATCATAGTGTAAGTTATGCTCACGTACCTTGTAAATAATCATTGTTGTGAGGATGCTTTTATTCTTTGGTCTAGATGGGATTGCAGGTCACTTTGTCTGGTACATGGAAGGTCAATTTGAGTCTGATAGAATTAGGCAAAGAAGGAACTGGGTTTGACCTTGGTCATATCCAAAAGATACAGGAGAGGATGGTGCAGCCTCCATTTTGTTTGTCAGCTTTATTTTTTCCACTTCACACACATATTGTTAAATATAAACCCAGTGAATGAACTGGAAGATGTCAGCAAGGGTTATTTCAACATTTCTTCTGGTTCTGAGATTTTCTTCCCCCACCCCACAAAATACACAAAGACTTAAAATACATGTTATCTACCTACAGAACATAACAGTACGGAGCCTTGCAAAAATTCAGAAGAAAAGGTATAGCAGTTTTTGTGAAAAGCTAGTATTACAAGATACTTCCTTTTCTAAATTTGAGTAAAATGGCATACGTTAGAAAGATATCTGTAGAGGAGAAACCTCAAAATTACAAAATGGTAAGTGCAGGAAGTACAAATGAAGAATGAAAAACAGATGAAATCTCATCCCCTTTTCTCCTTCCCCTTCTTCTTCCTCATCCGTCTTCCCTGGTGTCTGCTTTATACGGAGAAGTTGAAGAGAAATGCATCCATGCTTTTAGTGTGTGGCACTTTAATTTGAACATCTGCATTTTTCCATTTTAATCCAATCATTTTACATCAAATGTGATGCACAGCAATCTTTGAAACACTTGTTCTAAAAGACTAAACGCTAATACCATAATTCAAGTCCTTGTATAGTTTATTCTCACAGATTGTTGCCAAGGGCCACACCTGCACCAGAGCATTTACATTCAAGCTCACTATCATCATACAAATATGCAATAGAATATTTTATGACTCCCTGGCATCTGGGCAGCTAAAAAAACAGTATCAAAAATTGAAAGCCATTTCACCTGCAAGCATGAATAATATAATAAATATGCATGTTGTATTCTGGCCAAAAAGTAACCAAAATCTCTTAAACTACCCATTGTTGTTATTTACACATTCTATACAATCTAATAAAATATTTTTCAGTTTATACAATTAGCAGAAACTAGAAATATTTCATTTAAAATATTGTCACACTAACATCTATACAAAACAAAATCCTACTTATGTTGGATTGGAGTTATATTAAATCTGAGATAAACATTCTTTTCCTCTTATATAATCAAACTTGACACATCTAGGCAGCATGTAATATTTGTTGATTTGGGCCAGGTGGCAAAAAATATAGATTATATAAAGGAAGTCAAGCATGTACCCACATACTACTGTTTTATTGAAAAGTATTAGAATTTGAGTCCAATATTTAGATTAGATAATTTCCTGTCATTAAATTATAGCTTATATTATATTATGGATGAAGAGACAACAGTGAAGCAGAGCTAATCAATGTGTGTCCCCAAATCAATATAACAACCTATAATTCAATTATAATTACTGTTTACTGTGAGATTAACTATAATAAGTATTATTTTCATATAAAAACTGATATTTATATATTATTTCCCTGCACTTATAAAAATAATAAAATAATTTCATAATATAATCATGTTAACAAATATTGTAATCCATGTATAATATAAACAAGCAGAAAAAAAAGAATAAAAATATTGAGTATGTAGAAAATAGTACCTTATATAGAGGCTGTTATTTAACTATTCTGGAAAAGGTGATAGAATCCATGGCCCACAATTTTCATTCAGTCTCTCAACCCAATTTTTACAACCCCAATGGCCCATAGGTCACAACACAAAACCTTAGCACCTCCCACCCCCACCCCATTTGCAGCTATGGTGGTTTTCTTCCTTTTTCCCTTCCATGAATATTACCATGTCACCATCATTCTTCCTGAAGGTTTGATACTACTAATTTATTGTGTGCTGTTACTTCACCTCTCAGAAATGATGATGATGATGATGATGATGATGATGATGATGATGCCAAGAGCAATAGTAGCTGGCTTGGCTAGCACTCCATTAGTCAGGAAATACTAATTATACTTACACAATTAGGATCACCAACGTGTCCCATTCCTATCTTCTCTAATGTTTTTGAAACTAAAAGGAGACTTACAAGATCACATCAGTGCTATCAAACTATGTAAACAATAACAAAGTACAAATGAGTAACATTCTGGTGGCTTAGGTTGTAGAAAGAAATGAATACTCGCTTGTAATTTAAAGTAATGGGTTTAAAACATTTTTCAAAATAAATTATTCTACCATAGATATCAATACACACACAAACACACACATGCACAAACTTAAAACCACTCAGAGTCGTCGTAACACAAGAGGGGTGGTGAAGAAATATAATAAATAAATAAAATAACAGCAGCAAATAAATTTAAATTCAGCACATAAGGCTAGTGCGTTGAAGTACCCCTCCTGTGTAATGACTGAATGAGACCACAGCCATCTGGATTTTATTATATTTGGTAGCTCTGTGAAATTGTTTTATAGTGTGTTTTATATTGAAATTTTACTATATATTTATTGTTTTATATTGTAAGCCACCCAGAGTCCCTCTGGTCGGAGGAGATGGGTGGTGACAAATTTGACAAACAAACAAACAAACAAATAAATAAAAAAAAATAGATATTCTGACCAATCAATATTTTTACAAAGTCCCTTTTGCTACAAGAAATGTAAATGTAATGGATTTTTACTTATTCTAAATAGAAGTGGATACTGTCATTATCAACCATAGGAGCATTGACTATGAATAGCTACTAAATAGTGCAGGGAAGAAATAGATTCTGCTTTTTTTTTCCTTAATCACTTCTCATTTAATTTTATGAAGGAGAAATCCATAAAAATTTCCATGAGTCAATGTACAGTTTTTGCACATATTTAGTTATGGGGAGAGAGTCAGTTTGGTATAGTGGTTAAGGCATCAGGCTAGAAGCCAGGAGACTGTAGATTCTAGTGCTGCCTTAGGCACAAAGCGAGCTGGGTGGCCTTGGACCAGTCACTTCTCTCAGCCCTAGGAAGTAGGCAATGGCAAACCACCTCTGAAAAACCTTGCCAAGAAAACTGCAGGGATTTGTCCAGGCAGCCTCTGAAAATCGAACATGATTTAACAAATTAAAAAACAATTATGAGGTAGCCAAGAGATCAGTATGAAGGCTGAAAGGTGAAGAACTGAAGAATGTGCCTCATCATAATTTATTTTTTAATCCATGAAGGCTTACAATTTTCTGTATTACATTAAAATTTTAAAAAAGAAGATGAATCAGAATTTTCTTATGTCTCCACATGTTTAATAACAAAGTCTTCTAATTAATCACTTTCTAAGTATCTGGATGATTATTTGAATCTTCTAAATTTCTGTTTAGAAGTGGCTTGAGTGATATTTATTTCCTCAAAATGTATACATTTTAAGACTGCATCCTAAATTTGTTAATGGCAACACCTAAAAATGAACTAGATTTCATGCTGGATAAACACTTTCAGATAGAAAATAGGATGAACAAGTTAAAATTAGTTCAAAATGTGAAAAAGTATGGTTGTTGCTGTCAGCAGGAATAATTCAGGCAAATGTTATTTAATCTGCCCCAGAATGTTATAGCAATTGAGAACAATAAGAGAACTGCTTTCAGGGAAATGCATTACAGAACTTAGAAAGGTATTTTCATTTTGTAAGATCACCCCTGTTTGTAATTATTAACATAGCCTATCATTTACTAAGTAGTTATTTGTGCATATAGTAGCTTTAGTTTGCAGTGGAATTATAATGTGCAGCTAAAGTATAATTTTCAGAATGATGCTGGATGGGGAAGTGGATTGTTAATTGTCATAAAATCAGCTTCATAATATTAATTGGCTAATAAATATTTATCAAACCTCTCTTTGGATGAGTCATTCAAAATAATGTTTAAACATGACATCCAGTGTAAAACTTCTACATGCAGATGACTCAAATTGCAAGGATAATGGCATTGGGGAAAAACACTGGATTGAACCAGTTGATCCAGCTCTTGAACTCTTAATCAGGTAGTCTGCAGGTGTGCAGGCAAACTCCATATTGCAAAAATAAAAATATATCCCCTATGGTTTTTTTGTTTTTGTTTTTAAAGCTACTGCATTGATTCTGTATGGAAGGCCAAATCAGTGCAAGCAGCCTTGATCTTAGCCAGTGGATGGATAAACATATCACACTAAGTCAGAATGTGATTTGTACATCATAGTTTATGGCTCATAACATTGTGTGGACAGATAATTTTGCTTTATTCAATAGATCATTGTTAAACAAGCCATGACTTAGAACAAAGTGAGAACCATACTGAATACAATCAGGCATCCTTTCCATGACTTGATCATTCCCTGATGTTTAATTATTTGCCCAAGTCATAATTCTGAGTTGAATAATGGGTAAGACTCTAAAAATTCTTCAAAATATGTGCTTTGCATTGCTTATACATAGGAGGGACGCGGTGGCGCTGCGGGTTAAACCGCTGAGCTGTCGATCGGAAGGTCGGCGGTTCGAAACCGTGCGGCGGGGTGAGCTCCCGTTGCTAGTCCCAGCTCCTGCACACCAAGCAGTTCGAAAACATGCAAATGTGAGTAGATTAATTGGTACCGCTTTGGCGGGAAGGTAACGGCGTTCCGTGAGTCATGCTGGCCACATGACCCGGAAGTGTCTATGACAACGCCGGCTCTAAGGCTTAGAAACGGAGATGAGCACCGCCCCCTAGAGTCGGACACGACTGACTTTATGTCAAGGGAAACCTTTACCTTTACCTTATTGCTTATACATAAAGCAACTCCCATTAAATAATTAATACAGCCACAGATCAACTCTTATCCTTGTTCCAGGCTCTTAGAGTGGTTTGGGAGCCGATCCTGGCAGTCTCTAGATAGCTTTGTAGGCACGGCAACTTCTATATGCTTTATTCAGATCAGTACAGAACCCCAGGACCCATGTTCACACTGAGAATACTGGCACAGCTTTGTTTTTGTTTTCTGTTTTTGTTTTAATGATATTTACACTGAAAATGGTAATGGGAAACTGAAGTAAAAATAGATTTTGCATGGCTGATTTAATCATGTAATGCTGCAGCTATGGTAGATGCCCTGAAGTCACTATAATGAAGGCTTCGCTAAAGTTGAAATGAACATTCTGTGTGTTGTTTCTGCAAGGGTTATATTATGGACATCTCAGTCTTGTACTCAGGACAGACATTCGAAGAGCTGAGCCATGTGCAATATATGTATTAGCTTTGCATTCTCATTCTTCAGGAGTTTAGTTCATAAGCTAAAATAGCTATAAATATTGGTTAGGAAGAACCATGGCAGCAATAAGGTTGAATGGATGGATGGATGGATGGATGGACGGACTGACAGACTGATAGATAGATTGATTCCTGGGCCATGTACTATGAAGAATAGACAAAAATAATCCAACCTTTAGTGTGGTTACAGGAGTTTCAACTACGGTATGTACAGTAGATCAGTTTAAATCTGTTCTGTGTCAGTTATGAAGATTTTCATATATTATTCTGTTTGTCAAAATTCCAAAACTTTCTGAAATGCTGCAAAATCCAGACCTGTTTTAACCAATTAAGGTTAATATGTGAAGTTTTGTATGCTAATTTTCCTTTTTTCTAAAGCTCAGATACTCAAATATGCAATTCCTTTCAACTCTGTTGCCTTAGTATAATCCTTTTTGTATGGATTTTTTCCCAAATACACTTTTATTTATTTACACACACAAACACACACACACACACATGTGAAGTATGAGAGTCCATTCATGCCATTCTACTCCTATAAAAATTAGTGGAACATTTATTTTGCATCCATATTTCAATACACTGTTCTTTTGCTTTGTTTCAAAAATGATATTTTATCATGCTATTGTTACTGTTGCTGAATGCTTCACTGGAACTTACTTGGCTAAAATTACAGGAGAAACAGATAGAAGTTTTTTGGACAATCTTTTCTGGATGTGTAAGAGGAAATCCCCCAACTTCATCAAAATTGCAATTTGTTTAATTGATCTGTTGGCCTAATTTAAAATGCAGTAGAAAATTCTGTTCATAATTCCATGGTTTTCTTGTTTCTTCTTCTTGTTCTTTTTGAAAATGTTTAAGCTTGTTAATGAAAAGCAATTGGTTGTTCCAAAATAAGTCTCTCCCCCCCTCCCCCCCCGAATCTCAGGAATCAACTTTCTGGTGCTAGGACATTTCAGGTGTTCTTTATTTATTTTGAATTAATAAGCATTTGTATATGATCAGTAATTAATATTTGGTGCAATTAAATTAATCTCTAAATTGAAGTAGTTATAATTCCTCCTCCTCCTCCTCCCCCTCCCTTGCAAATCTACCTTGCTCCCTTTTCATGTACAGTGTTGTTTTTTTTTAAGTGAATTCTCTTGACTTCAGTGGAATTCAATTAGAGCTATCAGATCTGGACTAATGCATGGTGATTAGAAAGCAGTTGGTGATGAATCTTCCAGTGGGAATATGGCCGACTGAACAGCTGTTCATGAGCTTCACAGACAGAACTGACAGTGGAGGCTTTTCTTTTGGGCATGGACAGTTTTTTTTCCTGAGGCCCAAGAGTGTTTTCATGGTAAGAAACTGTTGGCAGATGCTGGGAAAGCCTTTAGCCCAGGAGAGGTCAAAAAAGTCACACACCAAGCATTTCTATAAAAATAATTTATTTACAGAAAGCAAAAACAAAAGCAAAACATTTAAAGTACGTAGCTCCCTTTGGAGCAAGCCTTGCTGAGCTACATTTCCAGCAGAGAGAAAAAGAGGAAGTGAGAAGACAAGTCCGGGCAGGTCCTCCCCCCAGGCTATTTTGCATGAAGCACGTGAGAGGAGACAATCAAATGCAACCCCTTCACCTGGCCAAATGATTAGGTACAATAGCAGTCTTAATCTATTAGTAGGAAAACCTCAACAGAAACTGCCCGGAATCATGCCTTGTGCCCTCCAGAACACTGTCTTGCAGCCAGAGAATCACAAACAGTGTTTGTGATGATCCAGTAAGAGATGACCAGAGGCGGGGACACCATCATTTCCAAACTCCACCTTAACCTTAAAGGGACACTAGGTCAAGCCACCCCATTTCTAACCCACCCAATTTATATATATATATTAAGCTTATGTACCCCAAGAGAGGCTTTCTACAGCAAGAAGAAGTGAAATCTCTTGGTGTTTATCATTATTTCTGGATAAATTTTAAAATCTTTTTTAAACTTTGGCTTATTTCCCATTTAAACATTAAGGTGGACTGCAAATAAATAATAATCTCCCCACTATTATTTTTGTATCTAATTTGAAGGATTTAACATTTTCCTGCACAGTGAAGCTGCCATTTTGAGTCTTCAGATTTTTGTTCAATTTCCTTGGGAGCTGTAGCTTCTGGTTAGCATACTTTCCTTTTTGTCAATTACTCTCCAAAGCCTTTCATCAACCCATTAGCTCCTATCTGCACTAGTCGAGTATTTGAGGGCACCATAATCTGCTGCCTGAAACATGGGAAAGGAAGAGTTCAAGGAGATTTTCTCAGAGCTCCATTCTGAGCTTCAGTGTGATTTCAATCAGATTTTACATGACACCCTTCAAGTTATTCTGCAAGTTATCCAGGATATTGCAGAAAATATGAGTAAAATGTGTCAACCCATTGAGGAAATTCTGGAGGAAGAGTTCATTACCAACAGCGAAATTGGACTCCCTGAAGAAATGCCAGGCAACAAACACACTTTGGTGTTGAAGGGTTTAAGACAGTTCAATTTGCAAGATATGGACTGGCTTGTCTTTCTCTGGGATTGTTTTGGGAACAAAACGACTCTGTTCTGTGGGAGGCTTTTTACTGAGAAGTCTGACTGTCTAAGGGGGGCAGTTGGGCTGCTTGATTTTTCTAATAAAAATGTTTTATGTGTATTATGGAGGAAAGTAAATGTTCTGGTATATTTCAGTTTATATTAACAATATGTATTTGGTTTGATATTAAGGCTTATATGATTCAATTTTTCTTTAATGATTTGACTGTATTTTTTTAAAGGTTTGTTTGATTTATAAGATTTATAAGGTATCTATAAGGTATAATGATAAATATTAAGAATATGTATTTGGTTTAATATTAAGGCTTATATGATTTCATTTCTCTTTAATGATTTGACTGTTTTTTTTAAGGTTTGTTTTATCTATAAGATTTATAAGGTAACTTTAAGGTATAATAATAATTGCTTGGCTTTAGGTTTAATAGGGTTAAGTTGTTGTATTATTATTAATTATAAAAGTAGACAATTTATATGTTTTTATAATTTGATTTTTGTTTTCATGAACAGAAATATATAGAATAGTGGCAGGAAGGAAATGATTATACATGCATACATACATACATACATACATACATACATACATATATATATATATATATAGGAAAGGGAATCCAGAGATCTATATATTTCTTTTTCTTTTTATATAAGGGGAAGAAGCAATTGCATTAGTGATTTGTATATGTGCTAATGGAAGGATTTATAGAAATAATGTGATTTTGGTTTGATATAGAGTAAGGGATTGAATATGGAAATTGCCGTATATTCTTGTAGTTGAAAGTCGGAAGTCACTTTATGTAATCTTTAAAATTCTTTTTTCTTGCATTTTGCTCTTTTTTAGATTTTCACTTTCTTCTCTTTTTGTAGTTTTTACCTTTCTTTCAAGCTTAATATAATTCTTACTTAAAAAGAAAAAAAGAAAGAAATCAGTTGGTGATGGAGCCTGCATTCATGCTCAACAATTTAGCTCTACTTGTATGTAGCAAACACAAGAAGTATTCCTAAGTAAAGATGGATAGATTTGCAGTTAGATTATATTAGATTATATCAATACTGTGGTGAAGATACAAAGATGTATGTGTGTGGGGTGCATAGGCACAACTTTGGGTTGTACCCCATTCAGAAATAATGAGGTATAAAGTAGCTGTTGAGAAAGTAACATTTGAATATGTTACAAATGTCATGTTTTAAAAAGCTATTATTAACTGTTCATTAGACCTGAAATAAATATTATAAACTTAAAAAAACAAAAACAAACTATTTGTGGTGATTCTTTTATTTTTTTTAAGCCCAGTTAGACGACAGCACCTAAGTGTTATGGGTGCATCTGAATCCTCTGAGTCAAAGGCTGAAGAAATAGTCCTGACAGATGGGCAGGAGCAACAGACACTTGTGGCAGAATCATGTAGGTAGGATCTGATTCAGGTGATGAAGGGCCAGACTCTACCAGGGCACCTAGCACAACAACATGCTGGCAGTTACAAATGGCTGGGCTAAGCCAATCAGAACATCTCCTTGAGAAGAAAGGGTAGAAATGCCCCTAATCAAGCCACACTAGTACCCATTGCTATACAGTGTAAGAACAGCTTGGAAGTCCTTGCCTCCTTTATTGGAAACAACTCTATGATTCTAGATCTGTCTTCCTATTGCTTTTGTTTCTTGCCCTACATTGAGACCATCTTATAGAATTCTCTGCCATCAAACCCTGGTATTACAGAAAAAACTTGGGCCTATGAACCTTTCTCTCTCTGTTTACAACGCTTCCTAGCTCAACTTGGAAGGCAAGTATTCTCTGGCTAATTAGTGACCTGATTCCTGGTTATTATAATGAAGTTTACAACATGGCAATAAAGTCTTACAAACTTGTAATTGTTTTTCTTGGCTTTCAAAAGATGCCAGCTGTTGTCAATTGACTGTCAGGCCCAGCCCAAGACCAACAACTGAGCCAGTGCATTCAAAACTCCAGTTCTTTGTTTGCTCTCACCATACAGACAGAATCTTGCCAGAGTAAAGCTACTCTAATTGACTTAAGGGGAAATAACCTGGGAGAGTCTAGGGCAGGGCTATCCTGAACCTCTCAGTTCTCCAACCTTTGCTCTCCATACTGTGAATTCTCTTATTTCTTGGAATATGCTCCCTCCTTCGTGAGAACCAGCAGCAGCACCAAAATCCACCACATCAACTACCCAAAATTAAGCAAGATCAAACCAATTAATATTTGGATGGGAGACCACTAGGGCTGTAGGCTAGCCTGAGAAGTTGACCCCTCCCTCCCCAAAAAAAGCCATCTTGTAAGAAAACAAGTGAAAGCAAATAACTTATACATGTTGTAGCAGGCAAAGTAACATGGTTATGAACTTGCAGTAAATCTTAACTCAAGGAAGAATTTATCTTTATTTAGTTAATGAGTTTTTTCTTTGGTTATTATTATTGTCTCCATTTTCTTTGGGTGATGGTGGTAACTATCTCAGCCCAGTGACTGAAAGTTGCTATGCCGCAATTTTTGTCTCAAACTATTTTGTGTTTTCTCAAAATGCTACTCTTGAAAAGAAGTCTCTGAGAATAAGTAAGAGTAATATAAATAAACATGAAAAGAAAGGATCTTTTGAGGTTTGTTTCTTAAATTTCAGCAGAAATAATATATTGCTTAAAAAGCCATGCTAATTTCCTTAAATAGTAGCAAGATATTCTCTAACATGAATTGCTTGTGTGGAATAACAAATTAAACAGAACATTTATAAGAAATTTCTTTTCAAACATTTTAAATAGAATATTGATTTAGCTCTTGTTTCATGGCCAAAGCATGCAGCCCTTAAAATTAGAACACATTTGTAAATGCTTTGGAGTATTGAAGACATATAATAGAGAACAAAAATCCAGATAATTTATAATAGCCTTTCCAAGCATGAAGCATATTTATGAATAAGATTTTAATGTCTTCTTTCCTTTTGGCTCTATCTTTGATAAATTATTCATTTACCCCTTGTTAGTTAAATTTGCATATTTCATAGGGCTTTAAACAACTAACAGTCCTTATGTGCCATCCGAAGTATTTCCCTAAAACATCTCAAAACACCTCAGGGGGCAGAACTGATCTGCTAGTTGTGTGGCTGCTTTATGGCTTCAAGGGCAGATCCATATCAGCCAAGGAAACATAATCATGGATGAAAATGCAATGCTTCTATGTGCCACAATTAATTAAGGATTGGAGAAGCCTTGTTTTAGACTGAGGAACAACTAACAGGCTGCCATCCCAGCATCTTTGAAGTGTGTCTTTGGCATGAAAAGGGAAGTTGATGGTGGAATTCCTTCACCATCACAAAGATAATCTAGTCAAAGCTGTTTCTTTTAAGTAATGGCTTTTCAGTCTTAAGTGGATTCAGAGATGGACTAACTTCTTCATAATCCTGGCTGCCTCTCTCTTCTTCTGCTGGAGGCTTCTTACTGCAGCAGAAGCTAGTATCCAGCAAATGCTCTCTCCTGTTGTCATTTCAGAGCATAGCTGTGTAGCTATTACTAATTTTCTTAGCTCTGCAACAGTGGCCTAGACCTTCATTGTCTTTCTAAATATCAAATGGCTTCTGCAGCACATGGCACACAAACCATAGTTCAGTTAAGGTGGATGATCCCTACTACCCATCTCTACTCTATTATAATAATACAAGCATGCATGCATTTGTAATAGTTCTCAACCATATTGTTTTTACTATATAATAACAAACTCATTTTTATATTAAGAAAAGACATATATTCATCATCCATGGCACACACAGACACAACAGGAGATATGGTACAATTAGATCACAATTCATTAGTCTTTAGATTATTCAGGCCACATTTTTTCCTTTTATATTAAAAGCTTCTCTTTAAGCCAAGAAGGTCTTTAGGACATTGTTTTTCAAACTTGGCAAGTTCGACTTCAACTCCACACATCTTAAAGTTGCCAAGTTTGAAAAACCCTGCTTTAAGCCTTCCCAATTGGTCTGAAACAATGTATTATTTTTCATAGGCCAGACTGACTTGCTGGAACTTTCTGTATATTAATCAGGCTTTAGGAAGAGGATCTTTTTAGGGGGAGATGGGAAGTAATAGAAATGTGAATAATAAATAAATAAATCTAAATCTATAGTATATATGTAAAATATATTGTATTTATTTCTAATGACCTGCATCCCATCAATTAGGTTGTAGAAGCCAGCCAAAAGACTAAGTATAAAAAAATACTTGAAAGGAGCTGCTATAAATACTGTGGCTATATCCATACCTTGCAGTCACAGAAAAGGTGTCATGTCACCAATGATATTGTAATATGCAAAGCATAATTATATTTTGGGGAAGGCACTTCACTTCACTTTTATCTATGATGTAATTCACATTAATGAACAGTTAAGCTTCAGTCTACATGCCAGCTTTTTCCTGCCTGAACATTATCAAATGTGTTGCATGTTACAATTCCCTGTAAACTTCTTTGAATATACTTGTAACTCTGCCTCCTTTGTTGTATATATATATTTTAAAAATAATAATGGCAATGGTTTTAAAATCACATTAAATATTTTATATGTACCTTTAAAATCATCAAACCATTTAAAGCAATTAAACTGTTATGTGGCTAAGCAATATTTGTCTCTAGCTCTGTAATATTCATATGGTTTTCTTTTTCTTATTTGTACTTCCTTTTAGAGATGCCATTTATATTTCCTGTTTCCTAAATAATAATTCCAAAAGTTTCATAAAAGTGTAAAAGACTATAAAAGTACTGGAAAGTGTCTATATTTTATGTTCCACAGGGTGAATAAAGAGGACACCCCACCAGATTTAAGGGCGCTGTATTATGTATCCTTAGAAAAACCTTTGAAATACTGAGTATATTTACTAGATGACCCAAGAGACTTCCTGCAGACTTATTATCTGCAGGCCCAGGGATTTTTTTTTTTCCTTGTAGCATGACATGATAGCTGTTATTGTGACAGGAAAATTACCTTTTTTGTCCTATAAATCTCAGTTGTAATAGAACAGTCTTGCAGACACTTCAGTTCTAAAATGACATGGCAAGTGTGATAAGGAAAACAATGAACAAATAAAAAGTTGGAGGCTGAGAGCAAATACCTCTCAAACAAAAGGACAAATTGCTGTGATAACCTGTACTGACACTGAACAATATACCTCATTTGTTGAGATGATCAGGGAATGTCTCCCCACTTTCTTAGCCCATTGTCAGGGTTGTGAAAGTATTATGGAAAGAAATTCTTTCTTTATATTCTTGGTTAGCTCAGAGATATTCTTTAAAAAATAGAATTTAAGGATCTCTCTCTAAAATATTTAAGTATGTGTAAAGTAAATGTGCTGCTGCCATAAAGTAATCCTCAACCTAGTACCCTGTTGAAATGCTGGGGCAGTTAACACATATTTGGTGACAATTAAGTCTCCATATTCCTCTCCACATATTTGCCTGATATTAAAGTAAACAGAAATGTCATGGAGGTACAGTATATCTAAATGTTCAAAGGATTTTATTGAAAGAGGCAAGCAAAACAATATTCCAGTTTTTTTACCCCTTTTTATTCAAACTATTGGTAAAAATGAGATTGGCCCCATCACTCCTGGCCTTTCGGTGGAGTCTGAAGACCTGGTTCTGCCTCCTCGCTTGGGGTGGAGAGGGGAATAGAGCTACATGGGGATGGTTGTTATAGTCCACTCCTCCCACACTTGGACTGTTTTAGATGTTTCATCGCTTGGATTTTTTATTCTTTATTCTTTATTTATATTTATATTATTTTTTACTGTATTTTACTTTTTATATTCTTGTGATGATTTTAATCGATTGTTGTAAACTGCCCAGAGGCCTCCGACGGGAGGAGATGGGCGGGGATAAATTAGATAAATAAATTAAATAAATAAATAAATAAAACATAGCAAAGCTGTTTGATTTCTTTGCCCTAAGTATAATTTACAACTTCTAATTGTTCTGCATACTGACATAAATGATCCCATACTTCAAATAAGACAGTGTTCCAAAAGTGCAAGTGAGAGCTTTCAACTTTTAGTTAACTCTAAAAATGTATATACAGTATATGCATATTATTATATGATCTTATCATATGCATGCTCTATCTATGCTCTATTCTAATTCCACCCCTGTCTATGCTTCCTATGTAAGAATGGCTTACAGATATTAATGACAAGTTTTTCTCTTTTTCTGGTTCAGTCGGATGAACTGGTAACTGTCCTTGGTCTAGCTGGTGATCTGTTGACAAATAAAATAGTTGGTTGTCCTTTCTTCTGTCATGTGTAATTCCAACACGGGCCCTCTGTGATGAATAGATAGTAAAGTTCCCCATGGGTGCTTTTCCTCTTCGGCATTTTCCCCAACCAGATCATGTCCTTGAATGCTTTATGGACTTAGGATCACTCATGAACTATTAAGTCTTCAGCAGTGCAAACACTACCTAATTACTATAGGGTCACTAGCCACCTTTCTCTCAGCTGAAACTAACAGTCTATTGTCAACAACCACTAGAGCTATCTTAGTCCATATTATCAATTTAATCTACTAGCCATCACCTCATTTCCTAGTTTCTTCTTTGCACAGTCCTTCTGTGGTTTATAAAGACTTCCTTCATATTTTTCCCTTTAATTTTTTTTATGGTATTATTACAAAGCATAAGTAATGCATTATTTGAGAACAGTTGTAGTTATACATACTGACTAGATATTATTAATACTCTAATGTTTAGATACTTAAATATTTAAAGATAGAGAAAGAGAAGATTATAATATCAATGTTAACTACGATTTCTAAAATGTCAGTTGATAAGCATAAGGTAAAGGTAAAGGTTTCCCTTGACGTAAAGTCCAGTCGAATCCGACTCTAGGGGGCGGTGCTCATCTCCGTTTCTAAGCCTTGGAGCCGGCGTTGTCATAGACACTTCCGGGTCATGTGGCCAGCATGACGACACGGAACGCCGTTACCTTCCCGCCGAAGCGGTACCTATTGATCTACTCACATTTGCATGTTTTCGAACTGCTAGGTGAGCAGGAGCTGGGATTAACAACGGGAGCTCACCCTGCCGCACGGTTTTGAACCGCCGACCTTCCGATCGACAGCTCAGTGGTTTAAACCGCAGCGCCACCGCGTCCCTTAATAAGCATAAGATTGTTTAAATTTTACATCCAACCTGAATGTGGCATTAATAAACAATAGCAAATTTTATCCAAATATTTGTTATACAATAAAGGTTTCTGTCTTAAGCTTAATACTTAATACTAAAGTCTCCACTGTACAGTATTATTACTTATTATTGTTTGTTCATGTTAAAGAAAAAGAAAAAAAAGGCAAAACAAAATAAACCACCACCACAATCACAACACCCTGTATGGTTTTGAACTTCCCCCTTTTTGTGCCTCTACCAATTAATGGTGTTTATAAGCATTAGGATCCCTTAAAGCAAATATAAGTGTTTATATTTGCTCTACTGCATAATATATTTATATATGGGAACTATTCTGGCCTGAATTTGGTCAAATTTCTGTTGTGAATATATACTATTAATTTTGCCATTGCTGCATATTCTGCAAGTTTAAGTTCTCCATGGAATTGTATCTTTCTTCCAAAGTTAGACAAAATTTATTCTGTCATGAATATGTATCTCAGTAAATTATTATTTTTTTGTTGATATATTATGGGATTATATGTAACAGAAAAAGTTGTGGTTTCATTTTGAATTTAATTTCCAAAAATTTCTGGACTGTACTATATATATCTTTCCAGTACTTTTGAGTTTTTTTGCGCATTCACTACACTGATTTCTCTCTCTTGGAGATTACTGATGGAGTTGTGTACCATCTGTAAAACATTTTGTGATTTTTTTAAGATTGTAGCTTGGATTAAATTTTATGGATTTGTTCTGTAATTCTTGCCATTGTTGTGTTGTGACTGTTTCTTTGAAATTTTGCATCTATTTTATTGTACAGTTTTTTTTAAAAAAAAATTTCTGTCTCTGTGTCATATCTAACTAAGAATTTATACATGCATCCTAACAAATGGTATTGATTTTGTATAAGCATTTCAAATTTTATCTTTTTTCTTAACCTCCCTCCCTTGTTCTTAAGATCGGATTTTATCCTTCCAGCAATTTGTAAGTACATCAACCATGGTATATTCTGCCTTCATTGAATAATTCTTGCTGTGTCTTTAATTTATTTATTGAATCTGAGTGGACCATGTCTACTTACTTGAGTTAAACAAATGGATCTCAGAATGCACTTCGTTGAGATATTACTTTTCCTAGGTGTCCTTGCTTTCCACACTTCTACTTATTTGAATTGTGTCTAAGTGTTTTACAGCTGAGTGAGCAGTTTATTTATTTATTTTTTAAAATAAGTGTCTTTAAACACTAACACTATTTTGTCCTTCAGTCCATGTCTCTAACTGATTTGTAGTTCATCTTAGCACTTTAGTTTCCCTGGAGAATGTATTTGGCTAAGCGGTTTTTTTAGTTTGACCCCCCAAATTCTACTTCACTCTGTGTTGTAATAGTTCTGGTTTGGCTTTAGATCTCACAGGCTTGCAGATAATTGGCTTGGAAATATTTCTATATTTAAAGGTGGAATATAAAAGGCTATATTGAGTAAACTTACATATATTTTCCATTTAACACTAGATATATTTTCTGAAGTGTATATCTCAATGAATCCTGTGCACAAGGATGCAACCTTCATCAAAGGTTAGAGTTTTTATAGGTCAGCCAGATTTAATTAGTAGACTTATATCCTAATTAATGTCTATAAAGTTACTTGGATTATTCCTCCTCTTACAAAAAATGAGCACACATACATTTGTATTTTCCAAAACATGGCAGCATTTTATGCAACCTTCAGATTTTAGTACATTGTACAGATGTTCAGTGTCTAAACCAAAGTACTCTCTCTGATCCTTAACTTTTCATTAAAGGGTTCAGAATCCTACATTTATTTTATCCCCTCCAAACCAGAATTTTTCATGGACTATGTAATGAGAAGAAATATTATTCATCTATCAAGAGGCTTAATTAATAAAATGACTCTGTGGGATCAAACAAGTAGACTGTGGTTCATAAAAGTTTATCTAATGGAAAACAGCCCCTTAGAAAGAATGGAGAAAAACTGAAAGCAGTCCATGCAGATATGCCTGGAGAGAAAAAAGCTTTTGCAGCCTCTAATTTGAGCAGTAAAATAACATGTTGATTGATTTTATTCTAATTTTCTGTAACAGGATTAGTCACATGTTGACATTCTGTAAGTAATGATAGAGAAGTCAGGTACAATCCTCCAATCAGTTCTTGCAGCTGAATATTTTTGTTGTATCATGCTGCTAATATTTCTTTATCTCTGTTCATACCTTTCTCTTTAATCCTATTTATTAAGTTTAGTAAGTTAAAAAAAAACCCATAAGGGTTATGAGTTAGTGTTAGTTGATTTTTCTATGTCCACATCTACTGGAATTCTAATCTATTTCAACCAGGTTGTTTGCAGACATCTTGGATTATATATCTGTTTTGCTACTTTTTATAACACAATTGTTCAAGAAAGGACACATGTTCTCTTACTGTTATCTTACTTTTTGGCTTCTTGAGGAATTGCCAAGTCAGTTGTCTGAAATAAAACTCTTGCCATTCTCTGACTGCATTTATCATAACCATGCTCATGTTACATCTGGTTTTGTGACACTTGCTCTAGGTGTAATCCAAACACTATAATCTACAGTAATTGTGTCTGCTCTCTCTTTGATATGTGGGCCTCCCTTAAGCAGCCAAAGTTATAATGGAGCAGGTCCATATAGCTCTGATATTGTACAGTATCGTCCTACAGAGAGGTTCATTATATTTTACCATTATTACTTCTCCTGCTGGTGAATGGTCACAGCACATGTTAGGGCAAGGTGGAAAGCCACCTTGAGCTATTTATAAAAATAATAAAGGTGGTGTTGAAAATAAATTAATAACATAAAAAAGAAAGTTACATTTGTTTGGTTCAATGCCTGGATGCAAAATTGCCTTGGAACCTCATGTACTGATTTCCACTGAAAAAAGGTGGAATATCATTGATTGCCAAAAATAAATATAAAATACATATAAAGAAGAATTATACATATTTAAGTGTACATGTTGAATCAATTCTGCATGACATGATTCTTTTGGATCTTCTTCACAAGTAGAAAACAAATATTCATTTCCAATTTCTCAAGAAAGAAATGGCAGATTGAAGACGGCTCTGCAAAAAGCAGAGCCAAGGACCTCAGTGAAGAATAAACAGCCAATGAGTAGACTGTTTGAACCTCTCTGGAGAGAGAGAAGATGGAAAATTGCCCACAAGTGCACCAGACAGCTGCTCCTCACAAGGAGACTGCAAGACAGCAGTCTTCAGTGGGTTTTGAGCCCTGGGAGATGAAAGAATAGCCATCTTGCTAAAACTGCAATTGGCACCTTTAGAAGGGCACTAAGTTCACATACTTCTATTTCTAATCATATTTGGAAATTGGTTACTAACCAGTTTTCAGCTATTAGAAACCTTTGGATTACCAAATCTGAAAACACCAGGTGAGTCTCCCTTGAATCCTTAATGAAAGAAAATGTTTCTTTCTACAAGTTTAAGAACTTTAAAATTTTTGAAATAAAGCACAAAAAGCTAACCAACACTTTGATTTTAGAAAGGTATAAATTGATTAAGGGACGCGGTGGCGCTGCGGGTTAAACCGCTGAGCTGTCGATCGGAAGGTCGGCGGTTCGAAACCGCGCGGCGGGGTGAGCTCCCGTTGTTAATCCCAGCTCCTGCACACCAAGCAGTTCAAAAACATGCAAATAGTTGTAGATTAATTGGTACCGCTTCGGCGGGAAGGTAACGGCGTTCCGTGAGTCATGCTGGCCACATGACCCGGAAGTGTCCTATGGACAACTCCGGCTCCAAGGCTTAGAAACGGAGATGAGCACCGCCCCCTAGAGTCGGACTCGACTGGACTTTACATCAAGGGAAACCTTTACCTTTTATAAATTGATTAAGGGCCCAGATCAGTTTGAAATAAGAATTTGGAATTAATTATGACAATCAATCTGTTAGAATGGAATGGGAGAAATTGGAAGGGGTAAGTTTTACTTACCAATAACAAAGGTTTAGACTAACTTCAATCCCTAAAGCCAAAAATTTCCTTGTCAAGCATGGAACTAAGCTGGAGCAGGATGCAACTGAAAAGTTTGCATCTGGAACTAAAAAAATGGATTCCACAATACAAAATGAAGAGATGGATGCCACATTCAAAGACTTTGGTGGGTTGTTTCCATAAAAGTTGCCTTGAACTGTCTTACATGAAATATAAATGGGGCAAATGCCCCTCAAAAAAAAAAAAAGAGGGAAAAAATCATTATTTGAAACAATTGAAACATGATGTGATATGCCTACAAGAAACTCATATAAGGAAAAAAGATACAAAATATTTGATAAATAAAAATCTGGGACAAGAATTTATTTCAGCAGGTTTGAAGAAAATTAATGGCCTTGTATTATATGTCAAACCACATTTGAAACTAGATTTATTATTAGCTGATAAGCAGTATGTAGCAGCTGAAGTGGAACTTTATGGGCTTAAATCTATTATTGTCGGAGTATATGTACCAACTGAAGATGAAACCATTTTTTTTATTCAACTTTTGAATGACTTGTTATCTTTTTCATATCAGAGTTGGTGTTTAATGGGGACTGGAATGGAGTTATTTCCCATTGATTGACAGAACATCTGAGAAACAAATTAAAATTAAACAAGGGAAATTATTCTGTTTTGATTTGATTTATAATTTGGCATTGGTGGATTCTTGGAGATACAAAAATGGACTGGAAAAGGACTATACTTTTTATTCTGAGAGACATAAATCTTTTTCAAGAATTGATATGATATGGATTTCAAGGGAATTGGTGAATAAAGTTTATAAAGTCAATATTTTACCAAAGACTTTCTCTGATCATAATCCTGTAAGTATGAAAATAAAGAAGACATTTCGGGCATATATATGGAGACTGAACAAATTAATTTTACAAAAAGAAAAGTTTGTGGAGGATTGTAAAAGGAAATTAAATGATTTTTTGATATTAACTTAGGTAATGAAATAGATCTAAAAACTGTCTGAGATACTAGTAAAGTGGTTATGAGGGGCCATTTTATCTATCATAACTTAGTCTTAAGAAGAAATCTGAACAAAAGATTAAGCTGAAAGAAACTGAGCTACAGAAAAAAAATAATAGATAACAATATTGTGTATCAACTCAAGTTACTACATCAGCAGCTGTCAATGTTGACTGTAAAAGAAATAGTAACAAAGTTGAAATATGCTAAAAAGAGACATTCTGAATTCACTAATAAACCACGTAGCATATAAATTGAGGAAAGAAAGAGAAGAAAATGATATTTGGTCTAGTGGTTAAGGCAACAGGCTAGAAACCAGAAGGCTGTGACTTCTAGTCCCGCCTTAGGCATGAAAGCTGGATGGGTGCCCTTGGCCATTCACTCTCTCTCAGCCTAGCTCACCTCACAGGGTTGCTGTTGAAGGGAAAATAGGAGGAGGAAGGAGTATGAGGTATGTTCACCACCTTGAGTTATTTATAAAAATAATAAAAGGCAGGATAGAAAATAAATAAATACATAATATTAATGATTCAAGAAGGAAATGTGGTATTATTGGACAATGAGAAGATTAAGAAAACATTTTATAGTTGTTGTTTTTTTTTCTCTCTCTCTAACTTGTATAAAAAACAAGAAGTCTCCTTGGAGAAGATAGATGAATATTTGAATAAACAAGATTTATCAAAACTTTCACAGTCACAAAAAGCAACATTGAATAATCCCATAACTACTTTTGAAATACTCAAAGCCATAAAAAGAACTAAACTGGGAAAAGCACCAGGTCCTGATGGTTTACCTGCATTATATTATAGAAGTTTTGAAGATCAGATTCTTCAGCCTTTTAAAAGACTGATGAACTCTATTTTGTTAGGTTCCACAATGCCAGATTCATGGAAAGAAGCTAACATTGCACTTTTACCAAAGGAAGGACAAGACCCTTCTCTAATTAAGAATTACAGACCAATTTCATCGCTGAACAATGACTATAAAATATTTGCTTCAATACTGGCTGAAAGAATGAAGAAAATTCACAATCAATTTGGGTTCTTTCCCAAAAGACAGCTAAAAGATAATGTAAGAATTGTTTTGGACATTATGGAATACTTACAATATCATAATGAATGTCAAGTGGTTCTTATTTTCCTAAATGAAGAGAAAGCTTTCAACATTTTGAACTGGTCTTGGAAAATATGGACTTTGTAGAGTATTTTATTCAGGGAATTAAGTCAATGTATACTCCTCAAAAGGCAAGCATCATTGTGAATGCTGAGTTGACTGAATCATATCATATATATACAAAGGGACAAGACAAGGATGTCCTTTGTCACCTTTGCTCTTTATTTTGGTCTTTAATAAAGATATTAGAAGAGACTAACAAATAAAGGGATTAAAGATTTAAAAAGTGGTCTTTAAACTGAGGGCTTTTGCTGATGATTTAGTAACGATACTACAAGACCCTCTGGATATTGTGAAGCATCTGATGAAGAAATTGAGAGAATTTGGGTCATTGGCAGGACTTAAAGCAAATAAATAAATAAATAAAAACAAAGATGCTGACCAAAAATATGACTTTGTCCAGTCAAAAATTGTTGATGGATAAGACTGGTTTTAAGACTGAAAAAAAAAAAAAGGTTACATGTTTAGGGGTGATTTTATCAACCAAGAATAGTATGTTGTTTCAGAATAATTATGTTAAAATTTGGAATGATGTGAAAAAAGAGCTGTTAAGATGGGAAACATTACAATTGTGTCTTATGGGGAGAATATCTGTGATTAAGACGAATTTTGCCTAGGATGTTGTTTCTTTTTCAGACTATACTGACTTTGTCGACAGATTTACCATTTAAACAATGGCAGAAGGATATCTCTAAGTTCATTTGGCAAGGCAAGAAACCAAGAATTAAATATTAACTGTTACAAGATGCCAAAGAATGAGGAGGTTTGGGTTTACCTGATTTAAAATTGTACTTTTAGGCCTGCTGTTTGCTTTGGATGAAGGAATGGATAACTTTGAAGAACAGGAAGTTACTGCAACTAGAAGGACATGAATTGAGATTTGGGTGGCACACCTATTTGTGGTATGATAAAATTATCTGTATTAGAGAAGGTTGGAAGTGACTTTCTGTTTCTGTTCTCTCTATGTTCCACACTTTTATAGTTTTTTTGTTCCTTTTTTCTTTAGTCCTGTAGTCTATCTGTTCTATATTCTATATTTTGTATTTTAATTATATTCTGAAAACTAATAAAGTTCATTAAAAAAAAAGATAGTGCCTGTTGCAGATGGATGTGTAGTAAGTGAACTTACTATAGATAATTTTCTTTAGAGCAATAGTAAACACATGTAACAATGCTGCTGCACGAGCTGCATTGGGTACCGGTTTGTTTCTGGGTCCAATTCAAGGTGTTGGTTATCACCTTTAAAGCCCTACATAGCATAGGGCCAGGTTACCTGAGGGACCTCTTCCCCATTACATCAGCCTGTTTCACCTGATCATGCAAGGAGGGCATGCTGCGGACTCCGTCTGCAAGATAACTCTGTTTGGCAGGGTCCAGGAAGCAGGCATTTTCTGCAGTGTCACCTGCCCTTTGGAACATTCTGCCCCTGGAGAGGAGACTGGCCCCATCGCTCCTGGCCTTCCAGAAGAGTCTGAAGACCTGGTTCTGCCACCTCGCTTGGGGTAGAGAGGGGAATAGTTCTACATTGCTGCTATCTTACACCACTCCTCCCACATACGGGCTGTGTCAGATTCTTTTGCCACTTGGACTTTTTTTTACTTTTTTACTTTTATTGTATAATTGTTTATTAAGAGTAATTTTATATTTATAGATTTCTGTTTTAATCAATTATTTTTATTGTAAACTCCTCTAATGGGAGGAGATGGACAAATTAAATAAACAAACTCATTTTCTATCTATGAAATCACAAGTTTTGGGGATTTAACTAAGATCATGTACCTGGGCTTCCTTTCAGATTTTATATTTCTTACTGACTTCAGGTTAACATTCCTCTGGGACATCCATACCATATAAATCAACTTTTATAGATGCTGAATTGCTTTTGAATTGGTGTCTCATAGAAATTTGATAGGATCAGTCTTTTACTCTGTAAGATCTGAACTCATCAAGAAAGATGTGAACTAGGTACTCTCAGTTTGCTTTCTTGACTCCATTTTCTAATTCTTTCTAACCCCAAAAAATGTTGGAAAGAAATTATGTAAAGGGGTTTAGGATTGCCTGTATGTCAGCAGGGTATCTCAGAAAACAGAACATAACTGCAGGGTCTATAGAAGGGGTGGGGGGGACAGTGGGAAAAATCCCCCCCTATTTTTCCTTATGGGGAAGGTTGGGCAGTTATTCAGAATGCTGCTGCATTCTCCATTCTTAATGCCCCCCCCCCTTCAAAATCTCACAATCCCAAGTGATGCATATGCAGCCCAACCTGTGTTTTTCAGTGTAACTGTACACATAATCACAAATAGATGCAGCAGCATGGGGAGAGAGTAGAACACCCAGGCACACAGAGAACACATTCCCACCTACCCAGATTAGACCTTCATAGACTGTGAAAGTTAATTCTCATATAGTCCAAAAACAAACAAACAAACAGACTTATACTAGACTATTATCAAAATAAACAGATAGAAACAGTGTCTTTCACCGAAAATATATTCATTTCTAGATGTTTTTTACAAAATATGTAGGAGAGTCCTAAAAAAATCTGAATATTAATTGCTATACAGGAAATAGAGCTTGGATTTGATGCAAAACAGTTACTAGAATTATTTAATAATGGCTTCTTAGGTTTTCTTCAGAAAAAAAAGACACAACCTGTTATTTCATTTCACAGAAGACAATATAGGGCCTTTTCTGGCACTGCTGGTAAAGGGATTAGAAACCATGCTGTTCATGCTTCCAATGAAATATTGCATGATATTATGTAAGGGGCAGGACTTGCGACTCTCTCTGTCCATTATCAGGATAACTCCATCAGAAACATAATAGAATGGCAGCAAATTAAATGAGGGGGGAGAAGACAGGAGAGCAATATTCAGTCAAAAAATGATCCAATTTGAACCTAAAGTGAAGATTTTTCTCATTAAAAAAAGAGAAAAAAATCCCAGTGTGTCCCTATGGGGGAGACAATGGAGAGTGACCCTTAATATTTTTGACTTTGCTATTTTTGACTTCACTATTCTAAGGACCAACCTCCTTACCAGTCATGTGGCCCAGAGGGGGGCTATTATTAAGAGTTTGGGAAGAATTCCAGAAGCCATGATCTACATTGTTTTCCCTACCTTTTGGGGGGAGAAGAGGGTCACATGTATTTTTTTTTTATGCAAGTATCATACTCTCTTAGTTTTTATGTACATTCTAAAGTGATAAAGAAGCTAAAAGAGACCAAGAAAACTAAATTTTAAGCATCTCCCTTTAGTTTCTATGGGGTGTCTTGCAAAATAGTAAATTGGTCTATGACAGAAAGGACCATTTAGTTAGGTGAGATGCAGTTATGTGGTATTTGTCTTTACCTACTTCCCTTTTGTTCTTTTGGTTAATGTTTATTTTTTTATTTCTTTGGAATACATTTGACAGACATCATTTTTCCATGAATATTAAATGCAACTGCAGTGATTTGGAGACTTTGTTAGGACATTAGTCAATTCTTATGGTTGTTTCTTCACTTCCATTTTTGTCAGCATCATATCAATTGCTGAGCTTTAGCAAGTGCTTGTAAAAAAATCATAATGCTGAGCAACCTCACTGTAATATAGTATAATTTTCTACTATAGATTTTTGTAATCAACAGATTACTGGCACTTTCTATTGCTAAAGAGCAAAAAGTCTCTTTCATTTTTCATCTGTTCAGACGCAGCTAACTTTCAGAGACCTTATTTCTTTCCATTCTTTCTGATGTTTTACAACTTTATCTAATGTTTCGATGTTTAAACTAGTACTTTGCTTAATGGTGTCTATCCAGCATCTTCTTTGTGGCATTATATTTTAGCACCTTCCTAGCATAATTGTTTTTCTAAAGAATGTTAATGCATGACATGATAAAGTAAGACAACTTTAGCTTGGTTATCTTAGCTTCTAGTGATATTTCTTGCTTGATGTGGTCTAAAATCTACTTGCTCATTATTACTGCTGTCCAAGGTCTGCATAGTAGCCATTTCCAAACCCATAATTTAAATGAATCTTTTCTTCTGTCTGCTTTTTTATTATCCAAGTTTCACAACTTGTAGGTAGTTATAGGAAAAATAATAGCACTTAGTACTCTACACTTGATATTGAGTTCTTTTTTTCCCCCCAGATCTTCTCCATGCTAGCCATTGCAGTGCATCCAAGTGATGTTCTGCATTTCATTGCAAGTCAGTTTTGAAGTCAAGGAAAATAAAGTCCTCGACTAATTCAATTATTCCATTGTTGATTTTTATCCTTATGTCACCATTTCCAGCTGTTGTCATTATTTAAGTCTTCTTGATGTTTTGGTGCAAATTAGCTATTTAATGTTTGATGTTGATTTTTAGGTTATATTGTTTTATATCCTTTTAATTTTTTGGCCAATAGAGTGGTGTTGTCTGCATAACTTAGATTGTTAATGTTTCTGCTGCCAATTTTTCAACAGTTAAATCACTTACATTCTCCTTTGACATTATTGTGACTGTAGCTTCCTTGCTTGTCAGACAAGCTTGAATGTTCATAGCTGCCAGACCATAGAAAACACATTCCCACAAGGAAGGAATGTCCTTTGTCATATACCCACAGAGTCCAGATTACCTGTCCCTTTCCCTCTCTTGGGTAGAAACATTGATTGTAAATCTAGAGAAAGAACAGCAGATGCTGCAGAAATGAATGGGGTCTTTCCATCTCCCCAGCAGGCTCATAATTCATTTACTAGAATCCCCAGGAAGTGGCATATCCATATAAGACTGAAGCAGAGGAATATATGCTTAATGTACTGTTACTTCAGCAAGAAATGGGCTAAAAGTCTAGCAGAATTGTTACTACTTGTTTTTTTCTGTTTTTCTCTCTATTTTTATGTACAAATTAAGAACTTATTTTATGCCAGCCTTGTAGCATTTAATTTAAAAATCCATCCATCAATCAATATCAATCTCAGGTTGTGTATGTGGATAGAAGTGGGAACCATCAAGCTGCTTCCCCAAAGCAGGAAGCAGGGCCATAGTGTGAATATATAGAAGGCTTCCAGGAGAAACCTCCAGCCTTCTACACTATAAGCTGAGCCATTCCCACAACAGGCACAGAATAAGAATTCTGGAGAACTTGATCACTTTCTAGGAACAGCTTTGTTCTGGCCTGCCTGGAGTTTTTTTTTTAAATGAACATAATGTTAGTGAGATGAATGTCTCTATACTAGAAATGGTACGGTACATGGGCTACGACTCTATTTCACACATTTTGCAAGAACAGATGTACTGAAAAGGGTGTTAATGTACTGTATCTGCCCTTTCGGAGACACAAAGGCAAGACATTAAATGTAAAAGCTCTTTATTTGTTCATGGATAAGAGATTGAAAAGGTAACTGACTTGCCCTGCAACCATCAAGTCTGGCAAGAATGAGCAGCATAACTTTGAAGCTTTGTGTCCCATGCTAATTTAGCTCCAATAAAACTTAAGAATGCTAAAGAGTGAGGGCATACCCATAATGCTGTTATTTTTCTTCTATGGATTTCCTCTAAAAGGATTGGAAGCAATCTGATAATATTAAAAGCCATAAGCCACCTGAGAAGAATATTAAGTTAACACAGAAATCATATGAAACCAAAACTGTCTCCAAGTATATGTATACATTTAATACATATTGAGGGTTTTAAAAAATTCCTTTTCAAAATTTTGACTGAACCATTTTTAATGGACTGCATTTTTTTAAATAAGAAGGTCATGTACAATAGTTGCACAATAGTCATAGCTTCATTTTTTAAAATTCTGAATGAGATATGATGATTTATACTAGAATGAAAACATCAATATACTGTTTGAGCAATTTCATGAGCCAGTTGCACAAAAACCTATCCCCAGGTATACCCAGGAGGCTGTGCAGGTTTGGTTGGGAGGAACCACTTCCAACTCAATCCTACCAAGACCAAGTTGCTGTGGGTGTTTGGACTGCCCAAATTTGGGGATATTCCAACTTTGACCTTGGATGGGATTGCACTTCCCCATTCAAAGATAGTGAGCAATTTGGGGGTCTTCCTGGACTAACAGCTCCTGCAGTTATGGTCAGGAGGGCCTTTGCCCAGTTTCATCTGATATGCCATCTGATGTGCTTTCCTAGATCAGGGGACCCTTCAGACAGTTACTCATGCCCTGTACACCTCTTGGATTGGGGCTACCCTTGAAGACTACCTAGAAGCTTCAGCTGGTCCAGAATGCAGCAGCACCAGCAGCACCAGCAGTGAAGGGCATGCCTTGGGATACCCATGTAACACCTCTGCTTTGTCAGCTGCACTGATTGTCAAGTAGTGGCAAAGGCTTGTAAGCATTTCATTAAATTCAGTATAGAAATCACTCTGTCATGTATGCATAGAAGTACTGTAGTGGGGTATGGGAAATGGGATAATGGTAGAATCTTTTATCATCAAATTACTATATTAAAAAATGAGTTAAAATTAAGGGTTGCCTAGCTCCCATCTTTGCTGGTGTTGAACCATACGGTTACATCTAACCTGCAGTGAAGAACCTGGAACTTCTTAATGGATATCAGCAAGCAAGCAGCAACTGATGGTAGAGACTTTCAACTTCTTTTACAACATATGCCTAAGGATCACATCAAAATTAGCTGAAATGTATAAAAGCTGCATACATGTCTTCAACAGGTCTGTGAGGTGTGCACAGATTCCATCTCACAATGTCAACTATACCTCAAACATCTACACCTTTCCTAATTTTCCATGATTCAGATAAGGGTACCTCCAAGCAAGCCCTTTGTACTATTTCAGAATCAGCTCCAGACATGTCTGATTTTGAGAACTGATTCTATTTATTTCTTGTTTTAGTTTTGTGCTAGTTTATTTGAAAGTGGAGCAAAGCTGTTTGATGGTAGAGCTCTGCAAAAGTGGTAAGTAGATTTGTTTTCCCATTGGTGCAATATTGCTATACTCCATCTCCCACTTCTGGGTTCAAAGCAATCATTCTTTCACCTCCCTCATTCCACAGCATTTTAGTATCCTTTTTGTGGTGGTTTTCATATGTGTTGTTTAGAATGTATTTACCCTTCTCATCCAATCTAGCCACTGGAGCTGTTGGAAGGAAAGTGCTTATGTCTGCATAAGAGTGGGAATCTAATTGAACCAATTATTAGTGAAGCAAGTTTTTTAGCTGTAACACAAAGTAGATTTATATAAGGAAATACTTAACTGAGATTCACAAAGACTAGTACTAAGCTAACTGCATTTTATTAAGAGGAGAGTCACAGAACATATGTTTCACATGTGTTTGCCTGGGAACGAAGGCAGAAGGAAGTGACCTGAGATTAACAATCTCATAGGCACAAATCATACAGAGTGACAAGAGCCAGTTTGGTCTGGTGGTTAAGGTGCTGGGCTAGAAACCAGGAGTCTGTGAGTTCTAGTCCCACCTTAGGCATGAAAGCCAGCTGGGTGACCTTGGGCCAGTCACTTTCTCTCAGCCCAACTCGGTGCAATGTAGTCTAGCCTCCTCGTGGTGCACCCCAGGCAATGTGACTTGTCATGGCTAAGTAGTCTACACATCTGGCTGCTGGACCGCACAAGGATTTCCCAGCAAGAAAAGCAGCATGAACACCAAACTGCTATGCCATAGGATTAAAAAACAAAAACAAAAACAGAGTGACAGGCAGAGAGGGGACACAGTGTAAATCTTTCTGTCTACAACCTGCTGCCTCTTGTGGTCAGAAAGTTGAAAGGTGCTGAAGAGCCAGTGACACTGAAATAACTTTTTCAGTTTTGTTTTTTTTAATCCCCAGGTTGGGGGGAAAAAAACCCTCAAAATTTTATCATCTCACAATGGCAGCTTGCAAAAAGCTTTTAAATGGAAAACAAAATGCATATTTGTAGTTAGAAATTTAATGTATTTCTGTTTTGTGTGGAGTGGATTCTTTACTGATCTCTAAGAGAATGGTAGCTTGGTAGGGAACTGACTGAAATATGTACTTGCCCTGTCCTCCTATTTGTAAATGAAGGCATCCCTGATTGACATATGCTGTTTGATGTGCATTCTCAGTGATTCAAGGTCTGGAGAAGTGAAGACAATCGCAGATAAGATTTTAACTCCTTTGTAAGCAATTGGAATATCAAAGCAATGAGTTGCAGAAGTAACCTAAACCAAAGCCAGTTCATGCCTTGCTGAGCCAAATCCTGCAATAGAGGATACAGACCTTGAATTGGAATCAAGACTGCTTATCCTTTGAGAATGCCACCATCAGTGTGTGTAAACCAAAAGTGTATAAGGACTAAAAGGGGCCTCTTGCAAAGAAAGACTGAAACAGAGGTTTTTCACAGATTGAACTGAATAAATCAGGCTGTTCAGCTTCAACAATGCTAGATTGGAGAATGAAGGAATCTAGCCTACAGTATTTTTGGCTTTCTCAAAGATGTATTGGGGAATGGGGCAACTTTTGTAACAGTTCCTCATTTGATGTCTTGATCTATGCTGGCTTCTTGAATCCTGGACCACACATAATAGCTGCTACTCCTCCCACCTCTGCCTTCGTAATGTGGTTATTCATTTTGACTGCTTACTGGAAGTATTGGCTTCAGGCACAATACTAATTGTACTGTAACTTCTCTGTTCTTTCATTGTGCTGGTTGGGGCAGGGGGGAGTTAGAATCCAGCATCTGGAAGGTTGAAGTTTCCCATGTTGTACTGTATGGAGAAACAGTATAAGTAAGGAGATGAAAAACTTGAACAGAGAGGAGCATTCAGAGTAACTTTTGAAGCAGAAAGACAAGAGTGTGGTGACCCAAAAAAAAAGTGAGATCAGAAAACTTGCTAAAAAGAAAGCAATTAACTATTGCAGATATACTTCCCCCACTTAATAGAGTGATACAATATTTTGATTTAATAAAATGGGTAAGTCGTCCTCCACATTCTTTGAACTGTGTATCTCTTGCTTGTGTTTATTTAATTCTACTGCTGTAGCCTAGCATAGCTATCCTTTGGAAGAATGCATACAGCAAAATAGAACTATGGACTGTAGTCCTGCAGAAAGCTCCATGGCTAAAAACATAAAACACAAACACAAGGCAGCTTTATGTTGTCCTAGCATCTGTTCATATTGGAAGGCATAGCGGGGGGCCTGGGTCAAATTTCTGAGTAATTGTTTTTATGTTTCCATATGTTGATCCTCAGCATTCTTTTCACAACTCATCTTCCAAATTTTATCCCCAACAGTGTCATTACTTCGAAGGAACACTTTCCTTAGCACAGAAATAAAAGGCTTCAAAGGCAAACATGGTAAAGATTTCACATTTACAGTAATTATCAAACAGTGATTACTACTAATCAAAAATCTTTGATTAAAACTGTTCCCTCAGTGTCTGTCCTGATAATCACTCTGCAATCACTAATCCTAAAGTAATGTAATTGAAGTTACAGTATTGATGCCGTACTCAACTATTCTGAATGTTCCTACAGGCTCGGTTACCAAAGTGGAACATATCATTAGCCAACAGAAGAATTATCTATTCAGCACAGGAGCACATTCTAGGGACCTAGAATGGGATATATAGAGAAACTGAAAGGCTTAGGTGTAATGTTAGAACTTGCCACACAGTGGCTATCAAATTTGAGAATTTTAATGTGAAAGAAGGGGAAATTATTCAGTACACAAAGAATAACAGTATTGACTGCCTTTAATAAATTTTACATAATTTTAATTAAAAATAGTGAATTTCAGGTAAATATTAAGTAAATTATTGGTTGGTTTCCCTTGCAAGGTATATAGCTCTGACAAATGATGTTTTTCATTTTTCATAAACAAATTCAGAAATGTGGATTTAATGAGAATGTCTAGTGTGAAGTGACATAGAAATCTTAGTAATACTGTAAACAGTCCTTAAACTGCTTATCAGTTTGGCTGGTGCAAACTGAAGGTTATTTTTCCTCAAGTTTAAATTATTTTATCCTAGATGTAGTGTAGTCTAGAAGAGTCTAAGATTCAGCCAAACTAAGTGATCAAAGTCCAATTTAAAAAATTGCAAGAATAGACAAAGTTAAAGTACAGCCTGAAAGTCAGTTTGGTGTAGTGGTTAACGCATCAGGTTAGAAACTGAGAGACTGTGAGTTCTAGTTCTGCCTTAGGCACAAAGCCAGCTGGGTGACCTTGGGCCAGTCACTGTTTCTCAGCCCTGAGAAGGAGGCAATGGCAAATCACTTCTGAAAAACCTCGCCAAGAAAACGGCAGGGACTTGTCCAGGCAGTCTCCAAGAATTGGACACGTTTGAATGGATAAAATAAAGTTCAGCCTAGGTTGGAATCCAAGCAGTCAGTCCAAAGATTCAGTTCTATTTTGTTTTATGCATTCTAGTTCAAGACAGCAGATAACAGGAGCATAAAAGATATTGACATTGTTCCTATAGCTAAGTTTCTCAAAAACTGAGAGCTTTTCCCCATTTTTTTTTAAACATACCACTATTGACATTCATATAGTTCATCACAGAATGCAGATTTTTTTTTTTCAAGAGCAATAGTAGTCTCAAATCATATTGCCAGGGGATTTCCTTGCAATTTCCTTGCTTTTATGCCTTAAATCTTCATTTTCCATTTCCCACATCCCAGGGATTTCCTGGAGATCTCCCATCTAACTATTAACCAAAATCAATCCTATTTAGCTTTTGGAGAACAGCTGAGGTTGGATTCTGTCATCTGTTCTGACATGATAACGTTACTACTCGTTCTAGGATGTGGTAGTTTGATGATCTTTATCATAGTTCGGAGACATCAAATGTGTTAAAAGGAAAACAGCTGGCAATAGTTCTGCTGATGGGTAGTTTCAAACATAATGGCAAGTATGTAAAGAATTGCTGATTCCTGAATGGCGAACCTTCCAGTTATTTATTTTATTGCTGTGAAGTATGAAGCCTACCAATGCAAATTGAAAATGATGTATTTCTTCTGCCACCTGACATTCTTTGCTCAGATTCATATATTGTTTAAAGCTGTGGGGAGACTGTATTATCGTATCTTCAGTTAAACTAGAAGATAATAATAATTTAATGGACTTGTAAATTAAACAGGATTAAGCCCCCAGACACTGAGGTAAGCAGGTATAGATTATATATTACCAACTATAATCAATTTTGTTTTCCTTTTCTTTTTTAACTCTCTGATCTTATGTACATTTCTTATAAGAGACTTTCCCCCTCCCCCTCCCCTTCCCCCTCCTTCTCCTTCTCTTTCTCCTTCTGCTTCTGCTTCTCCTTCTCCTTTGTCCTTAGTGCCTTAGTTCCAATAGGAACACTGAGCCAAGTTAGAGTTTTAAAAATGCATTCTCCGTTTTCTATTAAGTACAAAAAACAGGGTTGTTTGCCACTTGCTACCTATACTGCACATTTATATGGCTACTGAGAATCATAGGAATTCCTGACTTTGGGATGAGAAAAGCATTATTAGAAATGAATGTTTAATGCTTATTTGCTTTTAATTCCATTTAAAGCAGCATTTTGACATCTGGTCAACATCGGGGCCTTTTTTTATATAATGCAAGCCATTGAACATGGCTGTAAGAAAAGATATTAAATGATAGCAACTACTGTATGTGCAAGTTAAAAATAATCAAACATGGAAGTACAGCTTTCATGTTCAGATCTCTGAAGTACTGTTTGTTAACAAGCTTATCTTTCAAAACCAATGAACAATGATATATTACAGGGTTGTTGGTTTTTTTGTTTTTGTTTTTGGACAGGGTATTAATCTCTTGTGCAGGTCGAAGTGAACATACTCTTCTATAAAATCTATCAGTAGCCATTAATTGCTTGCTCAGAAGGTTTTTGTGTAAGTTCAGTGCAGAGCCACAACTGGGGGTGGGGCAACTGGGGCATGTGGCCTGGGCACCACACTGGTAGCATGCCAAAATGAGTGCTGGGGGCACCAAAGTGGTGCTGGGGGCACCAAAATGAGTGCTGGGAGGCGCCAAAACGGGCGTGTAATCCATGTTAGCCCTGGGTGACACAGACCCTAGTTGTGGCCCTGGTTCAGTGAAAGGTATAATTTAGAAAAGAGATTTAGCAAGCAGTAGATAAAACAAGTAAAGATCTTTCTGTAGGATGAAAAAAAGTGGATGGTAGTGCTAAGTCAGTCATTGTGACTTTCCAATTTTAGCAAACAAATTTAGCAAGTGGGAAAATATAAAAATTAAGTTCAAAACTATTTTATAGGAGACTGATATCATGTTATATATGCAAAAGACAGATTAATGGAACAAAACATAAGATATAATAAATTCTTTAATAACATAATACATAATATGATAATAAAACATCAGTATTATTATGCATAATAATATTGCATTACACTACAAAAAAAATTAAAAAGTACAAAATCAGATTTTATAATTACCTATAAACATCAATACAGTATAAGATTATTCTTTTTCTGGGTCTTGGGTAACGTTGTATACACTGGCATAGCTGGGTGATGACGAGGATCTGGGTCTTCTGTTCCTGTGGAAAGGGAGGGAAGTAGAGTTGAGGAAGGAGTAACTTTCCTAAAGAACCCACTAAGTGTGGTTTGCATTTTTTTTTCCTTTTTTCCTTCATATATTTCATGATAACACTTCAAGATGTCATCAAATTCTCAATGTACTTCTCCAAAACTTTGTACATCTGCATCCATGCTTTCCAATTTTGGGAAAAAAAATGATAATGCACAAGAAAAAAATAAGCCAATCCTTTCACAATGAATTTTTGGGGCTGAACTTCCTTTCATAACGAACTTTTTGGGCTGAATTTCAGAATCATCATCTCCTCCTCCTCCTCTTCCTCCTCCTCCTCCCATAACCTCTTGTCCTTCCAATTCTTCTTGCAGTTTTATTAATCATTGTTCGAAAGCTCTCCCTCAGCGTAGGCTACCAAATGTTTCCCATCCTCAACATCAGCTTCTAAGTCAAGGGATTTCGTGAGTGTCAAAAAGTTCTGATTTATTTCATCCAAATATTTGTCATGGTCAAATCCTTCAAAATTATTTACAACATTTTAAACAGTTTTTTCCAAACCCTTGCATGCATTTCAAAATGATATCCTGACATGCTGCTACAATGTTTTTGATGCAGTGGAGGTTATTGTAGTCTTTCCAAAAGTCCCATGATGTCACTGTCTAATTCTCCATTGCAGCTATAGTTTTGGCAAATGTTGCATGTAAATAGTAGGCCTTGAATGTTGCAATAACTGCCTGGTACATAGGCTGAAAGAGAGGAGTGGTGTTTTGGGGTAGATAAACTACCTTTACACCTAAGTGGAGATTGCCAAGATGCAGGGATGTCCAGGTGCATTGTCAAGGAGCAGGAAGAATTTTTAAAGGAATTCTGTTTTCCAAGCAACATTCCTTTATTTCAGGTATGAAACACCTAATAAACCAATCCTCAAAGAGGACTTGCATCATCCATGCCTTCCAACTGGATCAGTAATAAATGGATAGAGTGCACTTGCTTAAGTTTTTGAAAGCATTGTGGTTCTCTGTTTTGTGGATCAGAAATGGCTTCAGCTTGAATCTGGAGAAATTTCCACCCAACAGTAAGGTTATTCTGTCCTTGAATGCTTTATATCCAGGCATTGCTTGGCCTTTTTGTGTATGTACGTCTGCTCTGGCATGTTTTGTTTTTTCCCCCCCATAATAACTCAGTTTTGTCCACATTGAATATCTGTTCAGGCAAATAGTTCCACTTCATTATGATTTCATCAAGTTCATCAGGGAAAAGTTGGGCAGCTTCATCAACACTTGCAGCTTCACCTGATGTGTGTGTGTTGCAGTAATGAAATCTTCACTGAAACTGTGTAAAACAGCCACAGTGTTGTGAAAATGCTGCATCCCTTAGCCTGAATGAGAAGAAGGCTAATCAGAATCTTCTTTTGTATTTGATCTTCAGTCCAAAGTATGAGCAGTTTTTTCTGAGCCCTGTTTGGTGTCTTGTTATAACTGTGTCCATTCCTGGTGTTCCTTTGATCACATCTCTGATCTTTTCCTTATCTTTTAGAATAGTGGAGATGGTGGAATGGGCCAGGCCTTCTTTTTGCACTATAATATTCACCTTCTTCTCCTCATCATGCACTTTGATGATCTTCATATCCAAATCAAGACAGATGGTTTTCCTTTGCTTCTTGCTTATTTCTTTAGCTGAATGGACTACTTTCTTTTTCCCTTTCAAGACATCCCAGGCAGAATAAGAGCTGGTTGCAAAGTACTGGAAGGAGAGAGGGAGGGAGGGAGGATGGGAAGAGAGAGATGGAGAGGAAAACATTTTTTTTTGTAACTGGTTCAGAACTATTTATCTTCAATGTTAGGTTGGTGGGAGGCAGTACTGTAGGGCAAGAATGTCTTTTCCTTGTCTGCTAAAAATTTCTTTCCTGAACAAAAGCATGTGAATGGTCAGTGCTAGCAGCGACATATTTCAAATTCATTTATTTACTATATTCAATATTTGCTTATACATTGCATCTTTGTTCTTACTGGTTCTCTGCTCTGTTCCTCTTCTTGGTCACTTTTTTTCCTGTAGTGTAGAGCATGTGCAAGACTAAATCTGATTCTTGACAATTGGAGAGAATGAACTGTGAAGGCCAGGCTTTACATATAACATTTGTGAGGAAAAGCTAAGGTTCACAGGAAGGGATAAACACTAATAAAAAATGTTTGCAAAGTTGAAGATCAGGAGTTTAAAGAATAGATAGACAATACATATTGCTTCAAGTTGGATCTCTGCCATTTGCATGACCCAGTCATTTTCTCTCACACACAGAAATCATTGCCATGCATGGAGATTCATTGAGATGAGGCATGGGGAAGGTAGGTAGGTAGATAGGTAAGTAGGTAGGTGGGAATCCCTACTCAAGCATTAGGAAGCAGATTTTTTTTTCTGGATTCAGCAGTTTGAGGAAAACAGGATTTTTTACAGTACAGTACAGTATTGCAGTAATCAAACTTGTAAATACTTCATTACTCTAACATATCCTGTCTTCATACAGTACTGTACTGTAGAGATAAAGTTGGATATCTCATCTGCAACTAAACTTAAATGTAGAAACTTCCTGAACACATGCAAACTCATACTGAAGGGAGATCTCACTGCATTTGCATATACCATTACTGCATTTAAAAGGTATTTAGCCAAATGCATGTGTGTTTAGATTATGTACACCAATCTAGATCATCTCCAAAGTCTCAAAAAGTTAAAATAAAAATAAAAAACCTACCTTTGTACAGTATTTAGAAGTACTTTGCAGAACTTAATACAGCAGTCTGTACACACAGGTATTTGCTCCACTGGTCCCTGAAACAAGTGAAAACATGGAATGAAAATGCATGCCAGTTGTGAAGTCCCCGGATGTTGCTTGCTCATGTGACTGTGGGACAAAAATGTGCACTGGCTGCACAGTACCTGGATATGACTTGCTCACGTGCCTACAGGAAAGCCAAAGTTGTAAGTGAGCCTCATTTCCAGGGTCTCAGATGCTTTGCAGCAATCATAATTTTGGGGACCAGTTGCAAATCTATTTTTAATCACTGTTGTAACTTCGAATGGACAGTGACCAAATGGTTGCTAAGTGAGTACTACCTGTAGTTCTACCTTCCACTGAGTGGACATCTTAGGAGCTCATCCACATGCCCCCTCGCTGCAGCTTGAAATGGCCCTTAAAAAGCAATAAGATATGACTTCCTAATGTTCCTGTTGCTGTATTCCTGTACCATAGCTAAGGCTGCCTGATTGATTGATTGATTGATTGATTGATCTATTACAGGAATTCCCAAAAGCCTTCTGTAACAGCCAAGTTTTTACAAGCTTCTGGAAGGCCATGAGATTGGGATCTACTGTTGTCTCCAGGGTGGGGAGAAGTATTGGGTACATGCTGTTCCAGAAGAGAATACCCACAGAGGCCAGGATTTGGGCCCCTTTTCATCACACCTCCTGATAAGTGGGGACCTTCAAAAGGTATTGTCCATAGCCTCAGACTGAGCAGGCAAAATCTTGGTGACATTACAAGAAACACAACATGGATGCATTCTCATTGTTGGCAGCAGTGTTCTCCTTTGTTGAAGAGAAAAGAGAGGCCATGACATTTGTTTGTTCCTCCATGGGAAGAAGGTAAAAATATTTTTAGCCTCCTGTTTTTCTATAATTGCAAGCAAAAATATAATTGGCAGCAAGATACCCATTTATTGTAGGATCACACAGACTCAGACAGACAGGTGTATGTACCTGCTGTCATGCACATATTCTGCTTTGGATCATAGTAGTAGGTACAGCTCCAAAGACCTGACAAACCATCTGCTATGGTCTTCAAGCCCCAGAAGGCTGAATATCCTAATTTAATGTTACATGAAGTAAATTGTGATAGAATTCTAGATAACTTTCACCTGCTGGAATACAGCCTCTGGCAGGCAAGCTAATCACACATGAATGTTAAAAATATAGCTAGCAGCTACATCTTTTTTTATCCTTTTTTTTTTTCTTTTATTCATAGGATGATTTTATTTTTTTATTTTTTTTTGAGAATGGGAAGATTTAAGGCTTTTACTGTATCTGTCCCAGGGGCAATTTTACATACACTTGCTTGTCTTCATCACATAAAGGCTTCAGGAAGAGAGAAAGTCCCCATTTGTTCTTTTCTTTTCTATCCTCAAGTCATAAAATAACTCTTTGTGTCAGTTTAAACTCACATCAGTCCCTGCTGTTTCTGTGCTGCTGCCCAGAAAAGGAGTGACATTCAAATCAGATGATTTAAATACTTCCTCTCTTCTTTCCCACCCCCTTTTCTTAATGTGCTTTCGTGTCCCCAGGCAGAATACCAAGTGAAGCTTTCTAGGTAGCAAAGCTTCTAACTTTCTTGTTTTGTTCCACTTTAAAGCCTGAATAAAAATACTTTAGTTCCTCCATGAGGCCCCCAAATGTACACCTTTTATGTCTCCATGGTTTTAATTATACTCTATTCTTAAAAGAAAATATCCATTTTGTTGATGGAAAATACAGTAACAAAATTTTCTTGACAAAAGTTATATGCAGATATGAATACATAGACCTTTCATATGAGTAGTTAATTCCAAAGATACATTGGTAGGCTGACCATAAATACTGTTATGAATGGGACAGTACTGTTTTTTTAACATTTCCTGACTGTCCTATCATTTTAATATAAATCTCAAATTTGTCCCATTTTTTAAAAAGCATTGGAGTCATTATTGGGAAAAGCGGGAAAAATTGAAATTGAAAAGGAGGCTGATTTACCCATTGGCAGTAGTTCTCAATCCAGTGGGAAACCTAGAGTGGGAACTGCAGGAACAGCTGATTGGGGGTGAGGAAGAGTCACAGCCACCAATCAGTGCAGTGGAAAAGGGTTGGAAAAGCGCATCCAGCAGAAAAGAAGCTGATTGGCTCTCAGGCCAAAACGGCAGGAAGAAAATAAAATAAAAGGGTGCACCAGAGAGGAACAGGTTGTCGGGGACAACCATTCACTAGACTACTTTGTTTCTGTTCTGCCCCAGCTCGCTGCCGCCTTCAATTATCCTGCTCTTCTCCAGCCTGCTGCCACCTCTGTTCCTGTCCTCCCATCCCAGCTCGCCACTACCCTCAGCCCTCCTGAAACCTCTCCACCCAATGCCACCTCTGCATCAGCCCCTCCAGACCCAAGCACTGCTGCACCTCCCCCTCCTGCACCTTCCCAGCAAGGACCAGAAAATGGATCTTAAAAACTCTTTAAAACTTTTTTATCGTCTTACATTTTCATGAATATGGAATATTACATAATATTACATAAGTTTAACCATCCCCGTCCCATTTTGCCATCCCAATGTCCCGTTTTTCTCTTAAGGAAATATGGTCAGCCTATACACTGGCCCTTGTAATATCTTGTTTTATATTTATTTTATTTATTTATTTATCAAAATTTTATCACTGCCCATCTTCCCCAGACAATTAAAAATTTCATAAAATCATAAATATAGCCATGAATCAATCAGAATAAAATTCAGTAAAATCCAAGCCATGGCAGATCTAATTCAAATCATAAGGGGATAAAACTGGTCCCCGCAGCACTAGGGAATCAGCCAGCCCCAAGAATGGCTCTTCCCCTCCAGATAGTTTTCAAGGGTATCCCCATGTAGAGCTCATTGCAGTAGTCTATCTGGGAGATGACAAGGGCATGAGTGACTGTTCGAAGAGCCTCTCGCTCCAGGAAAGGGCGTAACTGGCGCACAACACGAAGTTGTGCAAAGGCCCTTCTGGCCGCGACTACCACCTGCTCTTTGCGCAGGAGTTGTGAGTCCACAAGGACCCCCAAGTTATGCACTGGTTCTGTCTGGGGCAGTGCAACCCCATCCAGAACTAAAGATGGCAAAATCCTGGGAACCGAGGGGCCATTAACCCACAGCCACTCCGTCTTACCAGGGTTCAGCTGAAGCCTGTTGTTCCACATCCAGACCCCAACAGCCCCCAGGCACCTGGAAAGGGCAGTCACTGCATCACTTACTTCCCATGGGATGGAAATGTATAGCTGAGTATTATCAGCATACTGATGATACCTCACCCCATGGTGACGGATGATCTCACCCAGTGGTTTCATGTAGATGTTAAATAGGATAAAGTACTGAACCCTGAGGCACCCCACAGAGGAGGGGCCATGGGCCCGACCTCTCCTCCCCTACTAACACTGACTGGGACTGGCCCTGGAGGAAGGAGGTCAATCAGCGTAAGACTACGCCACCCACCCCCAACTCCCTGAGCCCCAAAAGGATACCATGATCGAAAGCTGCTGAGAGATCAAGGAGAGCTAGGATGGATGCACTGCCTCCATCCTGCTCCCACCAGAGGTCATCCATAAGTGCAACCAATTCTGTATCCATTCCATATCTGGGCCTGAAACCTGACTGAAAGGAGTCCAGATAATCTGCTTCATCCAAGATCCTCTGGAGTTGCAATGACACCACCTTCTCAACCACCTTCCCCATAAAGGGGAGGTGGGAGACTGGATGAAAATTATCCAGTACAGTAGGGTCCAGTGATGGTTTCTTGAGGAAGGAGTGCACCAGTGCCTCCTTAAAGGTCACCAGAAACACCCCCTCCTGCAAGGATGTATTTACCATCGACTGGACCCAACCACATGTCACCTCCTGAGCTGCCTTCACCAGCCAGGAGGGACATGGATCTAATTGACAGGTGGTGGCATTTACAGTCTGGAGGATCTTGTCCACTTCCTCAATATATTTAAATATTTCTCTTTATTTGAACAGTCATCATGAGAACAAGAACATATTCAGTCTCAATTATATTTATCTCAGTGAGTAACACTTGGTTCTATTTAGTTGCACTGTAGTGGTTACATACAGTATAAAAGTTCAAAGGGTATGTCGATGAAGATTCTCAGTCATCCAGGTGAAATTGCCTGTAGGTTGAGTCATGGCAACTGGATTTCTTTTTTTTTTGGTTGAAATGTTTTGCTGCTTGACAAAGTAGCTTTTTCAGTCTGAGCAAAGGTTGGTAAGGGAACCCCATATATGTCTTCCAGGTCAGCTGCGTTGTCCCTACTTGAATGGCTTGTTAATTGTGCCATGGAGGTGTGAATTGTCTTTGGGATGTCTTACTCCTAAATCCCTTTTTCATCCCCAAGTAGATCATTAAGAGTGGCCTTCCTGGTAAATTTGTGAAGTGGTCTTAATCTTCCTGGGGACTAATGGAACCGCAGCATGAATAATGGGGGACAAGTTGTGTCTGAGGCCTCCACCTCTATTGAGGGAAGGATTTTCCACTTTGGCATGAATGGATTCCTTAACCCCTTTATCAAACCACCTATCTTCTCTGTCCAAAATGTGAACATTGTTGTCCTCAAATGAGTGTACTTTTTTTCTTTTAGATGAAGGTAAACTGCTGATTCTGGTCCTGTGGTGTTGCTCCTCCTGTGCTGGGCCATCCTCTTGTGTAAAGGCTGTTTGGTTTCCCCAGTGTAGAGCTCAGAACACTCCTCACTGCACTGGATTGCATATACTACAGTGCTCCTCTTATGTTTCGGTGTTGGATCTTTAGGGTGTACATGCCTCTGTCTCAGTGTGTTAATGAGTTTGAAAAATACAGGTATGTGGTGTTTTCCAAATATCAATTTTTTCCTTCCCAACACGACAGCCATGTAAGGAATGACCAGGTTCTTCTGTTGACTCTGGGTCTCAGCCCTGTCTGCCATTGTTTTGGGTCTAGGGGTTGACTTACCAACCTTTGCCCAGAAGAAGCTGCTTGGACAAGCGGCAAAATGTTTCAACCAAAAAAGAAATCCAGTTGCCATGACTCAACCAGCAGATGTTCAAAGGATTTGACAATAATAACAATAACAACATAATAATATATTAAACTTGTATGTCACCTGAGTCAAAACAGCATGGTATTTCCAACCTCCACCACTTTTATTCAACCTGCAGATTAAAAATAAAAATAATAATAATAACAACAACTAATCTATCCTCTACTTATTCATGGCATCTAGTTGCTCTGAATACCAGAATGATCAGATTTGCCTCCCCAATAAAACAGTATTTCAAAGGAAAAATGAGAGCACTTTTTCTCTGAACTACAGCTTTCAGCTCTAGCCAATTTCAAGCATGTATTGTGCATAAATTGTAATATAAATTCATGTATGTTTGTGTTCTAATTCTACCCCTCCTATTCTTCCTAATTTGAGAGTTAACGAAGTGATTAGAGGTATTAGCAGGAAGATTTCCTCTGTCTAGTTCAGTAAGACAAACTGATAACTTGCCTTAAAATATATGGTGATTCTTGATAAGTCAAATACTTGGTTTTTTTCTCTTCTCTCATCTTCAATCCCTTTGCAGGATCTTTGTAACAAGCAGATATTGTTCTGTGCCAGTCCTCTTTCTCTTCAACACTCCTCTCCCAGGTCATGTCCTTGAATGTTACATGGACTTTGGTCTATTCATTAATGAGCTGTCAGCAGTGCAAAGTTCTTGGATGAAAATTGCTACCTATCCTGGCCTACCCTGGACAGCTGATGTCAAACCAGAAGCATGGCTAAAGAGATTTATTAAAAGCATATCTAATTGTTAACAGCAGCAGACTAAAAGGACCTGGTAATCTTGCTCCCAAGTTGAGGACAAAAGACTGGAAGTGGGAAATAGTTTCAAGTGCCCAATCCCCCTTTCCTGAGATTGGTCCCACCATCTGCCATATATACCTATGCCCATTAATATCCCAATATTCACTCCTTCCTCATATTAAAATCATTCAGTAGCCTCTTCAGATCACAAAAGATGTCCACCCAATCCAACTGCCTTCCTGCTTCCCACTTCCATCCCCACAATACTGTGGGGGATAACTAAATACTGTTATCAACTAGGTCTACAAGAGATTCATTCTTAGTTTCTGACTCTAGGAACTCAGTCTCCACCTGTTAATCAGGAAGGCACTCCTGATGTAATAATTATGTTTATCTTCTACCACTTTGTTCTTTTTTTTTTGTTTGTTTATTTTAAAAATAGGGTCATTATTGTGTTGTTTTTGACAAATATAAATTATCATCCCTATGGCTTCAGTTTAATTACTGTGACAGAGAAGGGAATTGTTGATGTCCTAAGTGGGAGTAACTCTTTGTGACCATACAAAATGTGCTGATTTCAGAAGCACAAATAATTTGAAGGTTGAGGAAATACTATAATATGGCCATTAAGCTGAGATAGCAGCTCTGCATGTTAGTGAAAGCATCAGACTGCAAATGCTATATATGCCTGTTCATTAAACTGATGCATTTCTAACAGGCCCTATCTCTCTGCATGGTTGAGATATAATCCAGTGAGACCCTGCTGAAAGAGTGCTTACTCCCCATTTAAATAAGTGGAATATAGATGTTAAACTCTTTAGTTCAGCTGGTTTTAATAGGCCTTAAAATATATTTTATATTTTTAAACTTTAACTTGTATGTGTATCTGTGTATCTGTGTGCATATATGCATCTGTGCACATGTGACATACAAAATTTGTCATCAAGTTGTATGGCAGATTAAATCCCACTACAACCATTTAAATTCTTCTTTTCAATCTTAAGAATTGGTTCAATAATGCCACCAATATTTATAAAGTATCTGTAGATCTTCAAAAGTAACTGCAGGGCAATTGTACTCCATTTTCATTTGAACTTGAATTATTAAATGGAAAGAGAATAAAAATTAAAATCCAAGAATCAGAGGATGCAGGTGCCTTCCTAAAAGTGTCACATAAAAATTAGTGGAAAAAATAGTGGATTTTTAATTAAAATACAAAATAATTAAAATACAAAATGCAGGTGTAAAGCATAGAGAATAAAGATGGTGGTTAATTCTGCAAACTGTCTAGGATTGCTGTGCTTTTCAGTTTCTTGAAAGGGATTTTCAGGTAAGTAGGGAAAAGTACTGTTCTATGCATGAATGGCATAGCAGAGCAACTGTACAGCTATGCAGAGCTATTGGAACTGGTCCCTGACATCAATATCCCCAGGAGGACTAGCCCAGACTTCTCAGTTCTCTGTCCTTGATCATTCTGCATTCAGCTGAGTCATTTGAAGAGAGTTTAGAGTCCTGTTGGTTTCAAACAAGTAGAAATCTACAGTTAGTGAAGTACAAGCAACCTTTTCATATATGTTGCTCAGCTAAGAAACTTAGGGACTTGATAAGCAGGAACAGGAAGATTGGAGACAGTATATATGACACAGTGCCTTTCACACTTCCATGTTCAGACACACTTGAATTATGATTACTTAGACACTGGCAACTTTTTTTTCAGAATACTTATAAAAATATTAAACAGTATATGCTAAAGAAAGGCACATAAGATGACAAAAGTATTATGGTTTAAAGATGGAAACGGTTTTAAAGTTTACACATGGTTTAACTGAGCCAAACTAGAGAAAAAAGATATTCCTTCTAAATTTGATTTGTTCCGAGGAGAAACATATTTCTCTTCCCACAAACACACACAGACACACAATGCAGACTATATAGATTTTGAGGTTCCTGTGCAACTGCATGTTATTGGGTGCCATGTGGCTTTTTGATGATATCACACTATTATCGTAACATTACATGATATTACAAAAGCCAGCTAATTGTATAATTTAATGCTATCAGAAGGAGAACTCCTTATGAGAACAATACTTGTGCTTCCTCTAAATGGATATTCAGAAAGAGTGACAAAATGCAACTATTGCATCTTCCATTTGCAGCCATCTTCTCTGATTACAAAAGAAGAATCCTGTATACCGGATAAATGCATGCATAGAATATCAAGTGTGTTCCGGTTACACTGCATTACTTCAGTTCCATCAAAGTTGCAGTTCCAAAGGTGATCAGAAGTCTGCTTCCCTACATTATTTGTTTTTAAATATTCATTTCCATTCTAAGTTTTGAAAATGCATCTAATTACTTAGATTACAATAGTAATTGCCCTGTTGTTGCAGTTGTTGTCACTACTGTTATTATAATGGTGGTCATCCCCCTCTTTTTACATGTAGAATTGTCAGGTGGTTCATTCATTGTTTGTAATTGTCATTTTCTGACTTGGTACAGTAGTCGAAGGTATAGTTTTCAATTGTCACATGTGGTCTGAAATACAGTGGAAGCCTCTCCGGCCTAAACACCTCCACTGAGTTTCATTCAACTTCTCTAACAAAGCAGAGTAAAAGAAACACCAACTATATGAGTGTAAAATAATGCTAGGCAATTGCCTGGTATGCAATACATATTCTAGGAATAAAAGTACCTTTTGCTGTTCTGAACAACTGTATATTTACTTTTTTTTCATAATAAGCTAAACAATAAACATGCAAGTGTAAGTAGTAAAGTATATCTACCCCTTAAAACTGATTAAACAAACTGGTACATTGATATAGAAGGGCAGTCACTTTAAATGGCTGTACTACATAACCATTCTTTTTTTCTTTTTCTCTCCCCCCCATCCCTGGTATTAGACAAAAACACAACACTACTTCCCAAGTGGACTTCATGCCTCTGGAAATCTGAAATGAATATTCTAACTCTATTTTCAAAGCATGAATTTCGTAAATATTATTACTATTTTTTTCCCCAAAAGGGGTTTGAGATGGAAAAGCTGAATGGGGGTGGGGGAACTCCTTATGTACCTATTAAAGTTGTGTGAGCCAAATATCCCCCAAGGATTATGGATGAAAGAAGTCCTGCTAAACTTTAGGAAGCTTATTGCTTTTTTTCTACTCTAGGAAATCAGGAACCAAAACTACAGGACTATACTGGAGACTTGTTATTTTGTGTATATTGCACAAACAGTTCCTCCCTCCCTCCCTCCCTCCCTCCCTCTCCCTCCCTCCCTCCCTTGAAGTTCTGTGTCAACCCTTTCTTTCAGCCACTGTGCTGTAAAATCATACAAACAATTCTGCTGAATAATTTGGGCAAATTTTAGCCATACCATATTTCTCAGGACACAAATAATCTTGTGAAAATGCTGGACATTATAGCCTGCTTTTAGAAGTACATCTAATTTTAATACTTTTAAGTATTAAAGCTGCAATGTTTAATAGAATAAAATATTGAAATAAAATACTGAAAAGAAACCATCAACAAATCAATCTCAGTGAAAGTAGGAAAGAGAAAACAAAGATCATTTGGAAACTGTGAATAGTAGGTGCTACCAAAAATGTCCTTTTTCTACTCACTAGTATGTCCACAAGATATTAAACAATAACAACAAGAAGAACAAAAGAAATAGCAAACATGATATAAACTGAAAATAAACCATCAACAAATCAATCTCAGTGAAAGTAGAAAAGAGAAAACAAAGATCATTCGGAAACTGAATTGTAGATGCTACCAAAAAATGTCCCTACAAGCACTTAGTTACTCTATGTTACGCTTCAGAAAATGAAGTCATTTTACCAGCTGATCTCAGGCAATAGAGAGTCCTGTGGGGAGAGATTAGGTATCCTGATGCTACATCAGTTATTTGGCTTACTTACTTACTTACTTACTTACTTACTTACTTACTTACTTACTTACTTACTTACTTATTTATTTATTTATTTATTTATTTATTTATTTATTTCCCATTCAATCTTGTCTGATTCTTGGAGACTGCCCCAAGGTCAGTCAGCTGGCTTTGTGCCTCACGGTCTTCCAGTTTCTAGCCCAGTGCTTTAACCACTACACCAGACTGGCTTTCTTATTTGGCCATATTCTCAGTTCATTATTGTACAACTTCCCGGAAATATTGATTTCTTGGATCACTATGATAACCTGAATCTTCTCATTAAGCTAGCATAGCACAACAGGCCCCTGGAGCACTCAGTGTGTCCATGTGTGCATGTGTGCATGTGTGCATGTGTGCATGTATGTATGTATGTATGTATATATATATATATTAGGTGATGTACAGTAAGTATAGAAAAACAAGCCTGAAACTTTAGAATTGGTCCATTGGTTTACCTCCTGGAGATGCAGGTTATAGTTTTCATTTTAGAAAGCAAAGGCTTTATTGTTGTTGTTGTTGTTGTTGTTGCAGATTTTAATCTGTCCCATTTTTTTTTTATTTAGGTGACAGCTCAGCTACATTCTAAGTAAATTAGCAAAGGAGTCACTTATTTGCAGAGCTTCTGAACCAAGAAATGGAGCATATTAACCTACAAGAATTCCTGCTGTAGTGAAAAGCTATCCATTTGCTCAGTGTTAGAAAAGAGGCTGTAGAGTTGATCACTTGTTTTTATTGTGTCTTGAATGTGTTGTTAAAATAATAAAGACTGAATGGAGAATTTTCATGACATAAAATAAACATCAGATAAACAACCAATAAAATATCATGAAGGGGGAAAATCCCAAACTTACACTGATTTTTTTAGAGGAAAAAAAAAGTCACTGTTCTTTAAGTTATAATCTTTCTGAAAAGATTTCTGAAGTAACCTCAGCTTGGTAAGATAAAGGATGGGCATAGGGATACAAGAATGAAAAAGAAGAGTGACTAGTGAGAATCTTTTTTAGAAAAGGCCTGCTTGTTTGAATATCTGGTTTAAGTTTGTGTTATTCATATGTGCAAGGAAACACATGGTTGATTGACCTTCATCTCTCTGTTCCCACAGTACTGCTAGTAGCATCTCTGATTCTTACATAACTGTGGAAATAAATTTTATGATGATGCCTAAGCAGTAGTTGAAGATCATCTATATCATCATCAATAACAAAAGAGAAGAGATCAAGAAAAATGCTTTTTTTTTTTTATGGCCCCAGATTGTCAGTGATTTGGATGTTACAGAATCCAGAGGGTGGAAACATATTATAGAGCATCAAGATAACCGGAGGAGAATTGAGGTAGCTGAAAATGCCTATGATAAAGGATAGAGTTCAGATAGTATTAAAGGATCATGTCGTGGATTTACTTTTGGATGGTATAAACATAGGAAGGGTGATGAGTAGGAATCTGTTTTACCCACACTACCAAACTCTTTCTCTTGTCTGTTCTTATCCCTATACATTTAAAACATGCTTTATGTTTTAAAGTAGATCTTTAGTTTACTTATTTATTCTTCAAATTTCTATTTTTATTATTTATTTATTTATTTATTATTCAAATTTCTATTACCACCCATCTCCCCCCAAGGAAGGGGACTCTCACTAACATAACATAATTATGTTTCACTAACATAATGACCTAAACATTTTTCTATGCTTAATGGAACTTATTATCAACACCCCAGGCTTTTTCTATTAACCTGTTGACACATTTATACAAAGTGTTTCTGTGTTTCATAGCTTTTTGTACTGAATCAATTATTACATAAACTCTGTTAATATTTATGACTGCTTCTTTAAGTGCTTCTGAGATTACTACAGCCACTCCAACTTGCTTTTAGTTTTATTCTGAGTTTTATACATTATTTTTTCAAAGCAATTTTTGGTTTCCACCCATTTTTTTTTTGTTGATTTTTTTTTCAGCTAGTGGAGTCATTTACCAACAAGTTTTACCACTCTCAGACTGTCACTTTACTACCTGATGAATTTGTTGTAGCTTTTTCTTTCATTGAATCAACACTCAGTTGTTCAATTCAATTCAATTTAATTTATTATGGTGTCAGCTGTTCCAGTTTGTTTTTCTTCTTCTCAGTCCTCATATGTCTCAGTTACTGGTGTTTGCTATCCTGCCTCATTTTCTTACTGGAGTCATGTTGTCTTCCTTGCTATGAAATTATAGTCTTCATAAATTTGTGGACATGTTGGCTCCAGCAGTAAATCCCATTCCTCCAACAACTTGTCAGAGCTCTGTTTATTAGTTAGCTGGTTGACAGAAAGACAGAGAAAATACAGGTTCCTATCATTTCTATAACAATTGGGAATCTCCTGAAAGAAAAGAACTTTCATCTTCTAGAAGCTCTGCTTAGCTTCTTACTTGAGAAAAGCAAAAGATGGAGAAGGAAGGATTGGTCTTTTCCAGCCATACAGTTATACTTTGTCATTGACCTATCTGGAAAATAAAAGTTCACATCAATCAATTTCTTCAAGATGAAGTTTCTTCTACAGAGCAGGAAAATAATAGCATGTTTTAAATGTGTAGGGATAGGAACAGACAAGAGAAAGAGTTTGATTTTTTTTATGTGGGTTGGCTGGAGAGACTAAAGGAAAGATAGCAACAGATAACTACTAGAAGTAGAAAGTTTATGGATTTTAAGATTTATTTTGGTTACCCAAATTTCCCTAAAGGACTTGTACAGGATAACATTTAAACATTCTCCAAATTTCCACTGATAGCCTGTATACACAATTTACAATTTTCCTTTAAAAATTCCTAAGACTTCAAGAAAGTACATTTTATGGAATCAGTCTGGCTTGTGGATAAAAATAAAGATAGATATAGATAGAAATAAAAATAGAAATATACATATGCATATAGAAATCATTTAGATGTCTTTACACAGTTTACACAAGGCATAACAAAATGCAAAATTCAATTAACTGTTTTTAAAAGCTTTTATTGCTGACAAAATGGTACTTCCATTTTGCTCTTGGTGGACTTCCTCAGGAACATGGCAGACTGTGAAAAGCAGAGCTGAAGATTTCAGCTAAGAACAAGGAGCCAACAAGTAGATTGGCTCCTTTGATCCCCTCTGGAGAAAAAGAGGATGAGAGATTGCCCACGTTGTTCCCATTACAGCTGTTCCCCATCAGGAGACTGCAGGGTAGTGGTCTCTGGGGTGGAAGAATCAGGAGATAAGGGAATTTGCCATCCTTGCTCCTTCCACAGTTGGAGCTAAAGGATGCTAAGTTTGCACTTCCTTTGTTAGCCACTTTGGAAATTGCCTATTAAGTGCTTTAAAGAAGCTAGATACCTTCAAAAGGACAAGGCTGGAAACACTAGGTAAGTGCCTTCAATCCTTAACATAAGAAAATGAAATTGTGTCATTATAAGCTTTAAGAATTTAAAATAAACAGCAAAAAGCAAGACAAGGTTTGGGCTATAGAAAGTTTTAAACAAATTAAGGAATTAGATAATATTGGGATATTTTATTTTGAATATTAAGACATTGAAATTAACTTTGAAGAATAAATGCATTTTCATGGGAAATATATTTTTTTTCTCGATATTGGAGGCATAACAAGATAAGGAACTTTTTGTCATTGTATATACAAAAAAAAATCAGACAAGGCTTTAAAAATCAAGAAACAAATAAAAATACCAATTTGAGGGACTTACAAAAGAGGCTTGTTTTGAAGAAATTTGAGACAAGGGTCAATAATCATGTGAATGGATTGAAGAGCAGATTGTTTTACATAAAAGGAAGGAACATAAAGTTGACACATTTGATCAGGATTAAAATGGGGCATGTTGTTATTTGAGTGGGTTTCTTTTTTTCTGGACATAATGACATCTGGACTGGAAAAGACATGTGTTGGATTTGCTTATTGAGATTTGGAATGATGAGAGTTGAGATATGGAATGATGAGCTTCATATTTGTTAACTAATGTTATTATTTTAGGGCTCTGGACTTTTTGCTGACAGCTGGATTGGAAAAGATGTTGCCTATTTAACTTGCCTATAGTTAGGAGTGGAGTTATGAGATGCAGAGTTTTATATATGTCAGTAAATAGGAGGTGAAGAGAGAGTGAAACTCTTTATACTTGTGATGAGAATGGGACATCGCTTTCTTAAGGTTTTTTTAAAAAAAACTTTTCTTTTTTGCTTTCTTGCACCTTTTACTTTTACTTTTACTTTCACTTTCACTTTCTATATTTCTTTTTAGTTTGCACCTTATATAGAGGCTTTTAAAGCATCTTTTCTACTTTCAATTGATAGTATTAATATCCTCAAAAGTTTTTTTACAAATTTGCAATTCATCCTCCCTCCACATGGATATTTTCCTCTTGTAGGGTGATTTCAGTCATGATGTAATTTCTTTTCTTTTCTTTTTTAAAAGATAATTATTTCTCACATTAGTGTTCCTCAAACTTGGCAACTTATAGATGTGTGGACTTCAACTCCCAGAATTCCCTAGCCTGCCATGCTTTGCTTAACTTAGTTTTTTTTGCTGCTGTGAATCCAAAGTGAATAGAATACCCAGGTTCATACCCATGCTTTTACATCATTTATATTACTACCTAGGATTGCTTTTCACCTGCTTAAGCACACTAGGATACTTTTTCAGGTGTGTGAATAGAACTTGATACACTACACTAAATATTAAGAAATTCCAAGTATCATCCAGTCATCTGATCCTACCCGCAAACATCATATTTTGTGGTTCCAAATAAATATAACCAAACAAAACAAATGAAAAAAAAATGACCTAACTCTGCATTCCTAATCAAGTTTTGAAGAAAACAATATTATTACTACTACTACTACTACTATTGTGTATAATCAGGTGAAGGAATTTAAATGTTTATACATTTTTAAATGTAATGGCTATGCCAGTTGAAAATATATTTTTTAAGAATATTGATTTACCACAATAATGTCTCACACCCTGTGGTTTTCTATTCTTACATTTTTCCAATGCAATCCACAATATTTCTTCTACAGTGAAAAAGCCAATTTATGAAGAAATTAAATAATGAGATCTTGCTGTTACTGAATTATTTACGATTAACTCTATTTTTTCTACCTATTCTTACAAAGTTGCTTATTATTCTGATTACCAACACTTAATTTAGTTTTCTTGAGATATTTATGTTATTCAAATATCTTATCAGTTAAGCAATTTCAACTCCAATTATTTATCCATTTACCTGGAGTAAACTGTACCGAAGGTGACTAATTGCTTAGGACATTTGTGTAAATGTATGCATTTGCTAGCTATATCTATCTATCTATCTATCTATCTATCTATCTATCTATCTATCTATCTATCTATCTATCTATTTATCAAATTTGTCACCGCCCATCTCCTCTGACCAGAGGGACTCTGGGTGGTTTACAATATAGAATAAATATACAATAAAAATTCAAATAAATATACAATAAAATTCTAATAAAATCCCATTAAAACTAAAACGATTTCTTAACTACCCCAGCTCATAAAATCCAGATGGCTATGATCTCTTCAATCATTATGTAGGAGGGGCAAGCCTGGCGGCAGAGCCAGGTCTTCAACTTCCTCCGGAAGGCTAGAAGTGATGGGGCTAATCTCCCCTCCGGGGGCAAGATGTTCCAAAGGGTGGGTGCGACTGCCAAGAAGGCCCACCTCCTGGACCCCGCCAGATGGAATTCTCTTATTGATGGGGTCCACAGCATGCCCTCTCTGCATGAGTGCATGGGACGGGCTGATGATACGGGGAAGTGGTGGTCCCTCAGGTAACCAGGTCCCATGCCATGTAGGGCTTTAAAGGTAATAACCAACACCTTGAATTGGACCCAGAAGCAAACTGGTACCCAATGCAACTCACGTAGCAAAGGTGTTATGTGCGCCCTTCTAGAGGCGCCAAAAATAGCATGTGCGGCTGCATTCTGGACCAGCTGAAGCTTCCAGATAATCATCAAGGGTAGCCCCATGTAGAGTGCATTGCAGTAGTCTATATGGGAGATAACAAGGGCATGAGTGACTGTCTGAAGAGCTTCCCAATCCAGGAAAGGGTGCAACTGGTGCACAACATGAAGCTGTGCAAAGGCCCTTCCGGCCATGGCTGTCACCTGTTCTTTGAGCAGGAGCCGTGAGTCCATGACGACCCCCAGATTACATACCGGGTCTGTCTGGGGCAGTGCAACCCCATCCAGAACTAAAGATGACAAAGTCCCAGATACGGAGGAACCCTTAACCCACAGCCACTCCATCTTACCAAGGTTCAGCCAAAGCCTGTTGTTCCCCATCCAGACCCCTACAGCCCCCAGGCACCGAGAGAGGGCAGTCACAGCCTCACTTACCTCACCCAGGATGGAGATATACAATTGAATATCATCGGCATACTGATGATACCTCATCCCGTGGTGATGGATGATCTCACCCAGTGGTTTCATGTAGATGTTAAATAGGATAGGAGAGAGGACCGAACCCTGCGCCTCCCCACAAAGGAGAGGTCGAGGGTCGGATCTCTCCCACCCCATCACCACTGACTGGGACCAGCCCTGGAGGAAGGAGGTGAACCAGTGCAGAACCACACCCCCAACTCCCTGAGCTGCCCCCAAAAGGATACCATGGTTGTTGGTATCGAAAGCCACTGAGAGGTAAAGAAGAGCGAGGATGGATGCACTACCCCCATCCTGCTCCCTCCAGAGATCATCCATAAGTGTGACCAATGCTGTCTCTGTCCCATATCCAGGCCTGAAACCTGACTGAAAGGGGTCTAGATAATGCGTTTCCTCCAGAATCCTCTGGAGTTGTAATGCCACCACTTTCTCAACCACTTTCCTCAAAAAGGGGAGGTGGGAGACTGGACAAAAAATATTCAGTACAGTAGGGTCCAACAATGGTTTCTTGAGGAGGGGTTGTACCAGCGCCTCCTTGAAGGCTGCTGGAAACACCCCCTCCCTCAAGGATGTATTAACCATCGCCTGGACCCACATGTCACCTCCCGAGTTGCTTTCACCAGCCAGGAGGGACATGGATCTAATTGGCAAGTGGTGGCATTTACTGTCCGGAGGATCCTGTCCACTTCCTCGGGTCCAACAGGATCAAATTGTTCCCAGATAACATGGTAAGTATGATCCCTTGGTATCTCCACAGACCCTGCCTCATGCTTGGAGTCTAGCGTGGAGCGGATATGAGCGATTTTGTCTTGCAGATGCTCCGAAAACTCCTCTGCATGGCCCTGTAGGTGGGTCACTGCACCCACCTTCCCCAAAAGGGATTGGATGATTTTAAATAGGGCCATTGGGCGGATTCTGCAGATGTAATAAAAGCAGAGAAGTATTGAAGTTTCGCTGCTTTTATCACCACCAGGTAGGCCTTAATAGCAGCTCTGTCATGAGTGCCGTTGAGCTGAAGACATCAGCGCAATGGCACACATGACAATAACAAGGAAACAGGGGAAGGGGCTCAAGATAAGCAGCCATCAACTTACAAAGACTAAAGAACAAGATACAAAGGCTAAGCGGATCGCGAGGCACACCCAAGCTGTTAGCGCTAGCGCAAAGGAGATCGCCCAGCTGACAGCAATCACCGGAGGAATAGGGAAACCGATGATGGGCGATCCCGGAGCACCAGCGGGGCCTCGCAACCCCTCACCTACCAGCAAGACAGCATGTGGGACAAAGGGGGGTGACGTAACCGCGAGTGAGGGGGCGCTGACCAGCGCGGGGTATTTAAACCCCGCACCGGCGTGCTCCTGTCACTCTCAGCTTTTTTCTACCACTGTATCTACACTACGAATAAACCAGAGCCTGCTTCAACGGAATCAGTGTCTGTGTGTTACTCGGAAGTAGGCAGCGCATGACAAGCTCTAACCAGTGTTTGGTCAGATTCAGTCTTTGTCTTCCTCCAGCAGCACTCTAGATGTCTCTTAATCCTCTTCAAGACCCTTAGTTCCTCCATAAACCACAGGGAGCATCAAGTATGATGAGGCAAGAGAGGTCACACAGGTGCGATCCTGTCCAAGGCCCCAGCTGCCTTCCTATTGCAGGTGGTGGCCAGGGCCTCCCCTGAACCGTGCATCAGATCCCTGGGTATAACTCCTAGCTTCCTCTAAAACCCTGCTGGGTCCATCAGTCACCGGGGGTGGACCAATCAAATGGGTCCTGCCTCCCTGAGGAGGGGGGTGGCATAAGAGAATCTCAAGGCCACCAGGGTGTGATATGACCATGACAATGGGGATAGCTGTAACTTTCCCCTCAGATCACATTGTCACTGCTCCGACAAGAAAACTAAATCTGGGGTGCAGCCACTGTCTTGAGTTGGGTCGCGAATAATCTGAGTCAGGCCCATGGCTGCCATGGTAACCATGAATTCCCAAGCTGCCTCAGAGGCCCACCCCAGGGAAGGCAGGTTGAAGTCCCCAATAACCATAAACCTGGGAAACTCCACTGCCAACCCTGAGATGGCCTCCAGCAGCTCAGGCAGGGAGGTTGCCAAGCAGCAGGGAGGCTGGTACAGCAGCAACAGTCCCAACTGCTCTAGTGCACCCAATCTGAAAAACAGGGTCTCACAACCAGCCACTTGTGGGGCAGGGCCCCTGAAGGCCACCAGAGACTCCCGGATGACAATTGCCACCCCTCCCCCCTTCCCTGGAGTCTTGGCTGGTGCCATACCACACACATATATACTCTGTGTGTTTGTGTGTGTGTGTTTATGTAAGTGTGTATATCTATCTATCTATCTATCTATCTATCTATCTATCTATCTATCTATCTATTGATATATATATATATCTGTGTCTGTGTGTTAATTTGTAATTGTTTTATGGGTGGGGAAGAACTGTGGTTGCATGAAACAGAAACTGTTTAATAAGGAGTGTTTTTTATGTATGGGTTAAAAAAATGTTTTGTGGAATCTTTAGGATCTATATATTCCTGAATGACACACAAGTAGGAGCTTAACTGTTCACTTGCTTTTGAACTTCCATAATGTTCTAGGATCATGAAAATAATATTCTAATAAATATCTAAAGGAAAAAAAAACATTTAGCACAGGATTAAAGAAGAATTTAATAGACTGTTTATTGTTCATTGTAACAGCTTGAATTTAAAAAGGGGAATACAATTTATTGTATATGCCCACAAAAAAGAAGAAAAAAGGAAAAAAAAAGGAAAGGAAAGCGGAAAGGAAAGCAGAAAGGAAAGGAAAGGATGTCTTTCAAAAATATCTGTTTGTAAAGATAAGGTAGATGTTTAAAAATGCTAAGTTTATTATTTTGAAAGTTGAAATTAAAATACAAAATTAGCTCCATTTTTACTTTGCTTATGGTATAACAAAATACATGTTACTTTATGGCATACTTGAAGAATTATAATCATGATCCCCATTCCTATAGAAATAGATTACAATTTACAATGTTTACATACTGCTTTTCAATAATATATGTTTTGAAACAGTTCATAATAACAACAAAGCAACTATAAAGCTATAAAAACAAAATATGCAACATTTGAAATCTAATTTCCAAGAAGCTTAAAGTTTAAAATGTATATACTTCTATTTACATTAGAAACCCATGAAATGGCTTAGGTTAGATAGATCTAATGAGTACATTCTAATGACAGGACATCAAATCTCAAAAATTGCAAATTGCTAATAAAGATACAGTGAAATAAATAAGATTATTTTGCCCTTAGGGAACAGAAGGGATATTCTTCCTGTGGAAGAATGCTAACATAAATGCTTTGCCCTTTAAGGATGAGAATGTAAATTCCCTAATTAATGGAAAATGACATTTGATGAATAGATCAGATTAATATCCCATGAGTGAAGGGATCATGTGGATTTATGCATCAGAGATGTTTATTTAATAAGTTAGTAAGCTTTTATTGAGAATATTTTTCAATTTACATGTCATAATCAAATAAAAAATAATAATGTCCATTTTTTAAACCTATTTTACCTATAGTTTCTGTCACACGCAGAAACTGAAATATTGGCTGTGAAATGAAAATATACAAGGAAGGAAGGAAGGAAGGAAGGAAGGAAGGAAGGAAGGAAGGAAGGAAGGAAGGAAGGAAGGAAGGAAGGAAGGAAGGAAGGAAGGAAGGAAGGAAGGAAGGAAGGAAGGAAGGAAGGGACAGTCTAGTAGTTTGCTTCATCTATTTGCCTGTTATAAACATGACATATGTTCTTTGAAAGCTGATGTACATAGATGGTAATCCAACAGCTTTCAACATCAGGAGATTTCTGATGGTCATGTAAAGGAAATCATGTTGAATGGGTATCAGAATAAATGGAAGCCTTTGAATGCAGACAGGTGTTTCACAGCTAATATTAAAAAGAAGGAAGGAGGGAAGTATATTCAGTTGAGTAGCATTGAAGATAATTGTGGCAAGTTCTTAGCGGTATGGGGATACCAAGTCATCTTGTCTGCCTCCTGAAGAATCTGTATAACGACCAAGTAGCAACAGTAAGAACAGACCACGGAACAACGGACTGGTTTAAGATTGGGAAAGGAGTACGGCAGGGCTGTCTACTCTCACCCTACCTATTCAACTTGTACGCAGAACACATCATGCGACATGCTGGGCTTGAGGAATCCAAGGCTGCAGTTAAAATCGCTGGAAGAAACATTAACAATCTCAGATATGCAGATGATACCACTTTGATGGCTGAAAGTGAAGAGGAACTGAGGAGCCTTATGATGAAGGTGAAAGAAGAAAGTGCAAAAGCTGGCTTGAAACTAAACCTCAAAAAAACCAAGATTATGGCAACCAGCTTGATCGATAACTGGCAAATAGAGGGAGAAAATGTACAAGCAGTGAAAGACTTTGTATTTCTAGGTGCGAAGATAACTGCAGATGCTGACTGCAGTCAGGAAATCAGAAGACGCTTAATCCTTGGGAGAAGAGCAATGACAAATCTCGATAAAATAGTTAAGAGCAGAGACATCACACTGACAACAAAGGTCCACATTGTTAAAGCAATGGTGTTCCCTGTAGTAACATATGGCTGCGAGAGCTGGACCATAAGGAAGGCTGAGAGAAGGAAGATCGATGCTTTTGAACTGTGGTGTTGGAGGAAAATTCTGAGAGTGCCTTGGACTGCCAGAAGATCAAACCAGTCCATCCTCCAGGAAATAAAGCCAGACTGCTCACTTGAGGGAATGATATTCAAGGCAAAACTGAAATACTTTGGCCACACAATGAGAAGACAGGACACCCTGAGAAGATGCTGATGCTAGGAAGAGTGGAGGGCAAAAGGAAGAGGGGCCGACCAAGGGCAAGGTGGATGGATGATATTCTAGAGGTGACGGACTCATCCCTGGGGGAGCTGGGGGTGTTGACGACTGACAGGAAGCTCTGGCGTGGGCTGGTCCATGAAGTCACGAAGAGTCGGAAGCGACTGAATGAATAAACAACAAGCATTGAAGATTAACTGCATGGAAGGCAGAAAAGAAATGGCAAGGACTTACAGAGTTAGAGAGAATGTTGGAGGGATTCTCCTACCCTCCAGACAGGAGAAGTACAGTGAAATACCCAGAGTGGCAGCTGTTGCTGCACATCTGGCTAATTTCTGAGAAAGTTGGGGGGAGGGATGTTACATACACCTTTATAATGATTGATTCTAACAGCATTCCAGTCATTTCCTAGACTGTCTCTATGGAGCTATGGAGGCAGGATAAAAATCTGTCATACAATAACAACAATAATAATAATGCTATAAACCTGTTTTAGGTATATCTTCTATGCAATTGCATTACTATGCCTATAATTAAAATGTGGAAAGGTTTATGCATATTTTATTACATTACTGATTTTCAGTGATACATCATTTATTATAATTAAAGAACACTATTACTTTGCTCCCCAGGGATAATATTAAATAAACAGCATACTACATTCATATACAAAGAGCTGAATTTTTTTTTTTTTTTATAAGGTTATGAAGTGCAAGTAGAGGAAGTCAAGATACTTACGCATCATACATGTCCTAACAGTCAGGAACCATGCTGAGACAAGGAATAGGTCTCTAGTGTTTTATTACTGCTACATTAGACAGAAAATCCTAACAAACTGAAGAAGCGTGAGAAAAACCCAGACAGATAAACCCCAAAAGTTAAGGCAGGTCTGATCTGTGTCTCTTTGAATGGCTGCTTAACTCCTCAGTACTACGCATGTGTTTTCCTGCTCACCATCAGTACTCATGACAATACATGACTGCAAAATAGGGCAAAGAACACTACATGAATCAATGCCATGGAAAACATAATCACAACAATATTTTTATAATGCAAAATTCAGACTATGTTGCCTATTTCATTTAAATGTGTTAGCACTTTCAAAGTATTTTTTTTCCAGACATCTCCTAATGTTTTCTCCCATTCTATGTAGAAATTAATTGAACATGTCTTATTTACATAATTATAGAAGTTTAAATAATAGCTGTGGAATAAGATGAACATATTTACAATTAAAGTATATTTGCAATTGATTGATACAGTCTGCCCTTAGATCTTAATAAGAACCACCTGCTCTTTTTGTTTTAATGGTTCTCTTATAGTTTGGTACTGATCCAGAAAAAAAAAAAAAGTAGATAAATTCATACATGTGCATACAAAACCCTTCATGCTTCCTTTTTCTATTTTTTCTCATATTAATAAAGCATCTTACCAATATTAATAATTATTATATTAAATATTAATAAAGCATCTTACTTTCTCATAATGCATTATTCACAATATTTATTTATGGAACTCACATGGCCACCAACTTCCACACATTAATCTTAGGTGGCTTACAAAAACAGCCAATAGAAACAGAAAGATAATACAATAATCTCATACCTCACAAGAAAAGTGTCACACTTTCCACCATGGCACCATGATTCATTCACAGCACCAATTATTCATTATTCAAAGGTTATAAGGTTATAATATTTATAAGGTTATAAAATGCAAGGAGAGGAAGTCAAGATTCTTTTGCATTGTACATGAGTGCAAAATAGAGCAAAGAACACTACATGAATCAATGCCATGAAAAGCATAATCACAACATTTTTTTTCATCTCAACTTCAAACTATGTTGCCTATGCTCCATTTAAATTAAATAAGCAATTTACGTAAAGTAGTAAAATAATATTTTATTTATCCCCCATTTATCATACTGACACTGAAGATTAGTTTGCAGTAATAAACATATAATACTTTCATTATAATGGTTATACTGCCATGTAAATATCAACTTTTATACACACATACACACACACACACACACTTTAGCTTAATACTTCTATTTTTTTCTCTTTTCAATATATATTTTAAACAGTTATATGTATACTTTGTACCATGCTTTACTGGACAGTAAAAATATGGTTTAACATCTTTAATATTTCAGACAAAAATAGGAGACATACATTTCACACAAAACTTTATGAACCCAATTCATAATGATATTTGTTATATATATAGAAGCCAATTCCAAACAAGCCTGATAGTGTGAACATGAAAGTAAACCTGTGCAAATTTAGCTCGGATTGACTTAAAATAAGTTTGGAGATTCAGAGAGCATAATTCAGTTCTGTGATTCAAGATTCAGTGACAATTCAGTTCAGACCACTTTAAGATTCAGTATTTGATTTGGGGGGGGGGGGGATTTATCCAAAGGCTACAATGGTAAAATTTCAAAATGCCTGAAATGGCTTCACTTTTTGGCAGAATGGAATGAAAATCTCCAGGATTATAAACCCTATAGAGAACTGTAACCTTGCCAAGTTTCAGATGAATATTTTCAAGTTACAACAGAATGATTTTTAATACATTCTCCTTTACCTGTATTGAGGCAAAGTTTACAAAATGTGAAAATGACAGCAAAAGAATTTCCAATTTGTTCAGCAGAAAGGTTGTAAGAAAGATGGACGAATCAATGCAGAAGAGTCTATCCCATTTAAAAATACAAACTTTCAAAAACATGTTTAAAACAATCCCTTACCTTTCCATTTGTTGGCTTGGGGTAATATAGTCTTGTGCTTTGCTGCTGATGATAATTGGGTTTTCTAAGATGACAGAAGAGCATCATTACTAGTTGGAGATCTTGATCTATCCTGGGATCTATCCCTCATCCCATGCCACCTCAAGGGATGTTTTAAAGTAATAACAGTTTGGGCTCATTGTCAGGAGACTTAAACTTGAACCAATTTATTCATAATATAAAAGTAAGGGCAGCCTTGAGCCAATATTTAGAAATCTGAAATAAATATCATTATTACATAAATAAAATTAACATAAATAACACAAATACTACTCAAACTGAAGAAAACAGCCCCAACTTTTCATGTTGTTTTCCTAAGCTATTTTTTGTTTGTTTATTTTTGTTTGTTTTTAAAAATGCTATTATCATTATTAGACAACAAGAACATGTCCCACCTTAATTTAATTTCTTCAATGCTATTATATCCTCCTAAAAGACAAAGTAAGATTGCACTGAAAATTCATTTATACCAAAGGCTTGAAGAGGGTTAGAATTCATACTAATGATTTGATACACATATAAATAATTGAGAGTGGAACTGATTCATACAAAGGTACTACCTAGTAAACATGAACACATGTTGGTCAATAATTCTCTTATGTGGCCTTTGTCATGTAGGCACTATTCAGTAGCAATGGATGTATACGTGAGAGTATTTAAAGAGGCAAATATTAACCTTAAAATTGCAACCTGCCTCGAAGAAAGGAGTTGGAAAGCATGTTAATGGCAAAGAAAGGAGGATTGGTGTACATTTTCTCCACATGATCCTGATTCTTGGGGATTGGTGGTAAATAGAACTTTTAGAAATTAATGCAAGAAGGGAAAGTAAAGGAGGCAGTCCATGTCTATAGCTATTTGCTGGTCCTTTCATATTGGTTCACTCAGCATGATCTTTGGCTTCCTGAACTCAGTTCTCCTGAAGCTGGGGATGAAGATGAGGTCAGGAAGTATATTTTTTTCTTTCTTTGATCTGGGTCCAGGTGATCAAGTAAACCTATGTCTGTAATAGCCTAAACATCAGTTAATACTGATAGAACTTTTCCTTTTTTATCTTCAAAACTTTGAGTTTTCTAAATAATAGAATATTCATAATTTGTATCATATTACATAAATATATTACTGCATTTATAACATAACAATAAAAGAGCACAAAAATGATATCATAACTGTTACTTTAGACTCTTCATGCTGTTTTTACACTGATGAAGCTGCTATGAGTGTTATATAAGAATTAATAGTTTAGATTTGTTACAAAATGTATATGTGCTGAAACTGAGAGATACTTTCTTCTATAAAAATGTTTTCCCATTTAAGAAGGGCTCATGTTTGGAAAATAAATAGTCACCACTACACGTATCATTTTATGGTTGCTTATGTTATTATTTTTTTATGTCTTTATTCTGTTTTTATGCAATAAACTGCTGGAAATTGTTTTTGTTGCATTTTGTCTATAAAACCAAACAAACAAATAAATGTTTGACTGACAAGCTTTCTCAGTAGGACTGTTCTATGACAGAGGATCTTAGACTGATTAAGCTTAGTAATGCATACCCCATCTTCATATCTGTGATATTTGTGATCGTTTCTACAATATAAGACTCCATATGGTTTGGCTCGTATGGACCTTCAGGACTTTGTTCTCCAATGTGAATAATCAGTCTGATTTGTTCTTCTTAAAAGAAACTGCTTGCTTAAGCGTGTGCCAACTTTTAGTGGCAATATAGATTTTCTTCAGGACAATCTATCTCCAACCTGATCTTTCACATTTTTCAACTGTGCACTCATTGCCACGATAATTGAATCCATCCACCTTGCTCCTGGTCATCTTCTTCTTCCCCTCCCTTCCACCTTTACCAGTCTCCCAGAGAGTTGGGTCTTCACATAATGTGTCTGACGTAGGATAATTTGAGGCTGGCCATTTGTGCCTCCAGTGAGAACTCTGGGTTGATTTGTTTGATGATCCATTTGATCCATTTGTTTGTAGGTTTTTTGGGGGGCTATCCATGGGATTCTCAGCAGTCTTCTCCAACCTCAAAGTTCAAAATCATCAATACTCTTTATATACTCTTTCTTCAAAGTCAAGCTTTCACTTCCATAGAGTGTCACAGAGAAAACAGCTGTATGCAGAATTCTGATCTTTGTAGGTATAGATACATCCCAGAATCTGAATATTCAGATTCCAAAGTCTTCATTGCTATTCTATCAAGTGCTAGTCTGAGCTGTATTTCTTGGCTGTTCTCCCATTACTAGTGATAGTCAGTCCTAAAAGGCAGAAACTATCTATTAGTTCATTATCTTCATTATCAATTCTAAGCTTGGTTGCTCTGCCTGTTGTCATTAGTTTGGTCTTCTTTATATTGTTGTAGCCAAAATCTGATTTAACTAAACCAACCAAATCAATTTGAAGATAAATAACATAATTTTGTCAGAGATGTAAACAATACAGTGAATACTGGGCTCCCAGCAAAGCCTTCACAGCTTGTTGGGCAGCCCTGAACAAAGGTAGAACCGTAAATTATTTACCCTTGGCTACTACATTGCAAAGGCAAAACAAAGAAAATGGCAGACACATTGTAAATTACAGCATGACCTTCGAATGTTTTTGATAAACCCATCTGGTTGATCTTCCCATTATTTATTGCTTCCTACTAGGTCAGCATGCTAATCATACTATCTTTGAGATATGGTCAGTGGATATAAACAATGTGATTTGCTGGGCTACAGGGTTCCCAACTAACTGTAGTTTGCTCAAAGTTGAATCTGTCTGCAGTAACGAGAATATTTAATATTAATCCCATTTCTTACTGGTGTCCTTTACTTTCATTGCTAGAACTTGCAGATCGTTTGTATTTTCACATATCAAATAATGTCAACAGTATAGCTCAGGATAGTTATATTTCTTCCAATTTAACTTCCCTGAATACATATTCTGTATATGGGTTGAATAAACAAGAGGTGAGTATATAGCCTTGTCTCACTCCTTTGCCAAGCTGGATCCAGTCTGTTTTGCCATCTCCCATCTGGACTGCAGCTTCCTGACCTGTGTATATGTTTCACATGAGGACAATGATATATCCTAGGATTCCCATTTTCCTAAGCACTTTCCATAGTCTGATATGGCAACTTACTGATTTGTTGCTAGGATGTGAAATTAAGAATATTGCATGATAGTTTGCACTTTTTATTTAGTCTGTTTTATTTTGTATTTGTATATAGACTGAGCTATTCCAATTTGCTGGCCGCTGTATCATTCTCCACATCTGCTGGCATTGTTTGGTTAGAATATGTACAGTTTCTTCTTCTGTTGCTTGCCATATTTCTGTAGATATTCCATTAATATCCAGTATGGGTTGGACACTTCAGAAGAGACAAGCTTCTTCCTTGATTTACCAAAAAGAAGGGAGGAAAATTAAGAAACTAATGGTTTTGAATTGCCTGGATTTCATTATATCCTGAAGTACATAAAGGAGGAAGCCATACAGTATATCTAAAAGGATAGCAGTATATTCCTTAAAATCTTCTTTTTTCATCAGTGTTTAATGTAGGGGGATATTTTTGTTTGGAGAGAAAGAGAGAGAGAGAGACAGATTTCAGATTTAAAATAAGAGGAACATTATTATGAGTACGGATTTTAAAAATGGTAACTGTCCCCCACCTGTGGGAATAAGTCTGCTTGAAATATAGATACCTAATTAAATTAAATTTGGGGTAAATTTTATTGAAATGACCCTGAAAAGAACAAATCAGTAATTTATTTGGAGGAATGATGAGCAGTGATTAACAGCAAAGTTATTTGATCCAAAGGGCATCAGGTAAAAAGTGAATATCTTTGAAAATATTATAGCAAGAAAGTACAATTATAGCTTCATACAAAGTATATCTTGTCTTATTTCAATGTGAGAAAACATGGTATTTCCAAGAACCTTCTTCACTGACAAAGCACATATTTATATTTCTAGAAGTTTGCTTTTCACTTAAAGAGGGAGCAAAAAGAAATACCATCCATGGAAGCAGAAAGACATACACAATATAACATTTTCCAATAATTAGATGCGTTGCCATAGTAATGAATTTTGTACACTCATATGCAATCTAATGAGCAAACACCACTGAATCATAAAATTATGAATTATTTTCTGTGGGGAAAATTAAGCTCTGTTCTTTTTAGTACAACAAATTAATTGTGAAGAATTCATTTAGTTACCCTGATGGAGCGACAAGTATATATTATCCAAGTCAATTAGAAATGTTAGGGTTTTGTTTTTGTTTTGTTTTTATTTATTTAAAAATATCCAGAAAATAATGAATATAACCGATAAGGATCTATTCTGCTAATTCTTCTGGACTTCCTCCACTGTTAGGAAATACACCAAATATTCCTCTTTACTTGCTGATATTTATTAATGGAATCTTGTACATAAATACCCTGAACAGTGCTGCAGTATTCATGGACTATAATACACTAGTTTTTTTTTTTTTTTTTTTTTCAGTTGTCTCTAACTGCAACATTAATATGGCCCAGTAACCTTTTTCTTCTGCGATGAAGACAGATGTTTCTTTCAAGTCACTTTCATCCTGTGCTAGAGGCTGTTTGAAGCCATTATTAACTGTTCTAGTTTAAGGAAGTATGTTCCTTCTTTTCCTGACACAATTGTGGCCTTGTAGGGCCATTTTGGCTTGGGCTGCAGAGCAAACTGGACACCTGGTTTCTGCACAGCCATATGCTTGTGTAATGACTGAGTGATGGTTTCCATTGCATTTCTCAGGTCTTATCTGGCCTTGTTATAAACACAGGACTTTTGAAAGAGCGCTAGACCTGCTTTTTTTTTTTTTAAGGGTTAAGTGTTGTTTAAAAGACCATTGCTACTGTGTTTTGTGGAAGGTTAATTTAAACTGGGAAATAGAACCATTTTCTGGAAACTATTTTTTATTGTTATTATTATTTAATCAACATTAGCACATTGCAGGTTTTTCTCACTGCTTTTGAATGACAGGGCATTTCCTATGGCTATACTTTTTTTTACTGTTTTTTGTTATTTTATTATCTGAGTTCTTATGCAAGTGTACTAGAACTATTAAACTGACCAGGCAATGCTGCTGGGATCAGTCTCATGAAACTTCAGTTTCTATAAGTGTGCACTACACCACAGTTAATTGTATCTTTCTTGGTGACGAGGTAGGCAACATTTTACCCACTCTGTTCCACCTTTTGTGTTACTAAGTACCATGGTGATGATTAGACTGTCTCTAATAACAACAATAACACTTGCATGTTCTAGAAACTTTACAGTATCTAGAAAATCTGTCCCTCACTTGTCCGTGGCTACTGCCATGTACTGCATGCAGCAAGGCTAGACCTGGATTCTTTGATCATTCACTTACAGCATCATCATTCCTTTAGAGTGGTAATTGGAAATGGAAATTCTTGGTTATGTATGAGAAAATGGTGTCAGTCGGGACAAATAAATTATCCTGTCTCAAAGTACCTGCCCCAGGTAAAATAAAACTGTCAATTCAACTATTTAGTTGCAAGAAAGCTGATGGAACTATAAATGGATACTAGGATGCAAGAACAGCTCTGGGATGCTAAGCCATTAGATGGTAACATTTAGAAAAAAACAATGTATTAGAAGGCAGCTAATTCAAAGAAAACAGCCATCCTTTTCTCAAATAAACTTTGAGGTGAACCTATTTCCTTATTGTCATGTCATTAAATACATATTATGTTGCTGTATCCAATCAAATACTACTACGATATATCTGATTACTATGTATCTTCTAATTTGCATAATACTACAGAGGGGTTGCATCCTAGTCCACTTTTAGTTTTGCTTATGCTGCTTCCAATTTCCAATAAAAGAGCATGTCTGATACCACTATTAAATAACTTTAGGAAGAAATTTTTCCTACAGTTACCAATTTCCGCCAGCTGTGATTCTGCTATACTTGTCAGTTTGGCTAATTTATAAATATAGGTTTAGTGCAATTTAGCTCTGTATCTGTAGAGAATAAGGAAGATAACCTTGACAGAAATATGTAAGAACTGTTACCTAGGCAAAAGAAGCTGAAACATTTTTTTTTAAGTCCAGAGCAACAAGATAACATTTGGAAGGGTTCAGGAAGACACCTCCCTAATTCACTGGAGTATAAGAAGAAGAGGAGGGACAGCAATTATACTTGCAGGATTATAGCCAATGTCATTATAGCCAATCTCATTAAAAGTAGTTTTAGCCTTCCTCTGGAATAGATTTCCTGGTATCTAGAAGGACTGAGAGTATGTTTGTGCACATGTATGAGATATATGATACAGGTCATATTTCCTCTGCATGAAACATGCTGTCGTGTGGCTAACTCTTTTTACCCCTCCCTCACTGTTATATTTTAAAACTAGTCTGAATGTCAAAAAGGAAGCACGTATTCTTTGCTTCAAGAGGATTCAATTTCTGTAGAAATGGGCAGACCTGTTCTAGCCAAGAAATTGGGCCATATTTTTTATTTGCATTCAGTGTGGTTCCAAGTCTAATTTTTTGTTACTCTTTCTACAAGTTACAAAATTCTTCTTATTTATTCTTCAGACTAGGTTCCAGAAATATGTTTTTCTCTGTAGAATCATCTTAAAACTGATAATATTAATTTGGAATCTCATCTCATTATGAAACAGACTTTTATTATTTATTATTTATTTATTATTTCTTTTGGAATTTTCTGTTTTACCTCATTTGCCGTGGACTGATTTGGCAGCTGTTTCAACACTGAATGTTTGCATTTTTAATAAAGTTAAAATTGTTTTTTTTTTTTTTTTTAGATTGTGACTTCTTTTTAAAATAAAATTATTTTGCTTGTTTCCTCTGCAATTGATATATTTCCCATAAGGGTACAGAAGAAGGACTGAATTCTCTAGCCAGACATCTGTACACAGCATGGCCAAAATGTGGCACTATCTTGGATTTTAAAGTTTTACTCTTCAGAAAGGCACCATTTTGAGACACCCTTTTCTCTTACACAACAGCTTTACAGGGTAGATGCAAAGTAAGGAAGATTAGTTATGATGGCAGGAACTACCAAGCTGCTACCCCAACTGGGAAGCAGGACCACAGTGTGAAAACTGAGAGGTCTTCTGGGAAAGGAGTTTTGAAATGTCTGGTATTTATAGGTTCAGCTATATTACAGGGATGAACTAAATCAAGAGTAAGATGTTAGGGCTAATAAATAAGCACATTATAATACCTCATAACTTATCAAGCACCTGACTATTAACTTTCCTATTTCACTAAAATTACAGTTGCATTCATTAAATTAAAAATGGAATGTTGATTATTTTTTCCCTTAAGTTTATAACTGCCTACAAAGAGGCAAATATGTAAATGCAGTCAGAAAATATCTTCCCAAAGGGAAAAATGGAGCTCAATCTCTCTCTCTCTCTCTCTCACACACACAGACACACGTATTTTCTTAATTTCAGTAGCACAATGAATAGGAAAACTGACTCTTGCCACATCTCCATATCACTTACCTTAGTGAGACTTGCAAGGTTTTAATCCTTTCTTGAGATTTGATCTTGGAAAGAAAAGTATTGTTGTATTATTTGGTCACTAGTTAATGGGGTGCTACATATCTCTATTCTATCTGCTATTATCTGTACAGTATATGATCCTAGTTATTTATCTCAGTCAGTTGGTTAGATGTGTATCCTACCTTTCATTCAGAAGCTAGGTCGCATACATAGTGCTTCCTCTTTTCATTTTTCTCCATAACACCAAACTTATGATGAAGGTGGGAATAAGAAAACAATTGGACCAAAGTAATTTATGGCTAAGGGTGAACTAGAACTTGAATTCTCCTAAAGACTTGAATTCCCTCAATGTCAGTGCAACACCTTAATAATCATACCACACCTGCTGTCTACTCTGAGAGATTAGTCAAAGTTGGAACTACCATGCCAATTATATATAGATTATCCTCATCTTACTTTTTATTTCAATCATCTGAGATCATGAAAACTATAGACATTTTTGAATTCATGCTGTGGAAGTAGGTGAAAAAGCTAGGTTTTCTTCCCACAAGATCTAGGTGCTTTATCATCTGTTCTAATAAAGGAATGTAACCAATCTAGGAGAGGGTTACATTCCCTTTGATGGATCACTTGCATAGCTGTCGAGTATCCTAGACTCAATGCTTTTTAGAGAAGCCCAGTTAGTGACAATAGGCAAAAATACATTTTACAACTTAACAGTGCTGTGCCAACTATATCTCAACAAAGCAAACATTGCTTGATTCTAATACCTAATATTCAGAATGGATTCATTAAATGCACTCAATATAAGGTTAACTTGAAATATGGTTTAGAAACTTTGACTAGTACAAAATGGAGCCACAAATAATAGTAGGATTTTGTCACATGTACAGAATATGGCTACTAATTAATTTCCCAGCTGTCTAAAGTTTAAAATATTGATGTTGAATTTAAGGGCCTAAATGGTCTTTAAATTTCACGTTCTATGCATGTTGATTATCAGCAATGGAGATCATACCTGCATATTTCTCTACCGTATGGGAGGAATTAGGCTCTCATGTAAAGGGGATTCACTTCTTGGCAGTGGCAAGTAGTGCAGCAGCTGTAAGGCAACTAATTACAGGTGGAATCAAACAGTTACAATAGATTCTACAATTTTTTAATGCTACATGTTACATTTTAAAGGATAGTCTTTTGAAAATTTCTCTAAGGGGGGGTTATTAATCATTTAATAAATTATTACATTTTGAATTGGGTTATATGGGCAATGCAATTTCCATACATGGCAAAGATTTTGAAGAATTAAAACAAAAACCATTAAGTACCATGTCAATTGTTTGTATACATAACAGAGCTATCAAATCTCAGTTTTGAGGTGCATGAATGAATCTAGAAATTTGAAAAGACAGTGGAGTCCTTGGTGCTCTCTGAGCCTTGTTGTCTACTTGCCAGACTAGGCAACATCTTCAGTGTGAAAATACAATAATAAACTCTTTAATCACTGGATACTAATAGGAAAAATGTGAGTAAAACATCTGGTAAAATGAATACAATCAATTAGAAATATATTTCCATAAGGATATGTATTATACAAGAGAAACAGACCATTTATGGAAGAAGGATGATGGACAGGAAAGAGGAAATTAAGTGACTGGGTCCAATATTTTCCCATTCTGCTTAAAAATGTAAGATTCTCCAAAGATAGAATTAATCACAAACACAATAGTATTATTACAACTCAGGCCAGTGCAGCACATTGGATTTGATTACAAAAAGAGACTTTGGAACACACAGAGGCACAGACACAGTACCGTTCTGCAGTCCTTAAAACAGCATTCCCCCCTCCCTGCCGGGAATCATGCAGATGCTGCTATGTGATCCTGGAAAACATACAGCTATTTTAAAGAACTTCAGAGACACTAAGTTCATTGTCCCACATAATCCAAAGCATATTTCTGGAGCTGCATCTGAATCATTGCACAGCTCTATTTTCTATATGAAAGATATTTTACAAACAGCAGGTTTGACAGGTCACTACTCAAATCCTTATACAATCTGAAACATGTACAGGGAAACAACAAAAGAAGTGGGGAGAAATATCAAAAGATAGGAAAGTGTTTGATTTGGCTTGACTCCTGGTGAGTAAATAGATATATTTCTGTAGGTTTGTTTGTTGCATTAATTTTGTAATGGTCTCCCATCCAAGTACTAATCAGGTTGGACCTGATTAGCTTCCCAGGAATTAGCCAAGGTTAGCTAGACGCTGCCATCTGCTGTAGACTGAGTTGTCTATGTTTTGGCTTAACTATGAAGAGAATCTTGGGATATGTTCTAAAGACTTTCAGGCAGTTTTATAGTGCTTGTCTGTAACTCTCCATAGGAATGCATTTAATGGCACCCAGGGCAATGAAATTTCAGCTATATGGTACAGACTGATGTTTTCTGTTTGTCTTGTAAACTTAATATATTGATCACTTCTAAGAACAGCAGCAACAAGTTGAGCTTTGCAAAACAAGGTAGCTTAACTGCCTGACACCTGTGCTATCTCCTAGGATGATTTGAAAAGATCGATTGTTCTTAGAATACCAATGATGGGTTACCCTGACAACCAGAGATGATGCATAATTCCATTGTGGATCATACTATGCTGCCATTTCAGTACATATAGACTTTGATCTTTTTTTATTTGTTTATTTGTCAAACTAAATCTTCAAAATATCAGCATAAGATGGGAAAAAATGAAAAATAGTTTGAAGACACTGTATGTGCATTTATTATGAGGGAAAGGGACATGTCTAAGAGACTTCTATTGACATGGAGAAATCATTTCCCTTTTTGTCACTGCATAAAATAATTAATTGACTTTTTTTTAACAACCTTATCTTTAACGAGAATGGGAACAGTGTAGAATTTATTTTTCAACCCTATAAGCTGCATATGCTCCTATGTTAGCATTCAGGGACTGCACAAAGCCTATATGCTGCAAATGCTACATACTCACACCGCATACAGGCATTTGCATACATTCGTATCTGCATAAACAAATGATTATCATATTCCTTAAACCCTCTCTTCTCAGTCTCTAGTTCTGAGCAGCATAATGAGGGTTCCCTCTTTATCATGATTCTATATCCAAGTCATTAAATGCCTGCTACAAGAACTAACATCTTAGTTAGAGTTGCTGAGAAAGAGAGGAGAATTGAAGTTCTGTCTCCCTTCAGCCAGCCTGAGAAGGTTTTTCATATTACTGGTTTCTGTAATACATACACAATGATTTTGAACAGGGCTGGCTTGTAAAACAAAGCTTAGGGTGAAAACCATAGGCTATATTTTCCCCAAATTAATGCTGAAAATCAGTTTTGAATGTATACAATATATTATTCTGATTTGTTGTTGTTGTTGTTTATTCGTTTAGTCGCTTCCGACTCTTCGTGACTTCATGGACCAGCCCACGCCAGAGCTTCCTGTCGGTCGTCAACACCCCCAGCTCCCCCAGGGACGAGTCCGTCACCTCTAGAATATCATCCATCCATCTTGCCCTTGGTCGACCCCTCTTCCTTTTGCCCTCCACTCTCCCTAGCATCAGCATCTTCTCCAGGGTGTCCTGTCTTCTCATTATGTGGCCAAAGTATTTCAGTTTTGCCTTTAATATCATTCCCTCAAGTGAGCAGTCTGGCTTTATTTCCTGGAGGATGGACTGGTTTGATCTTCTTGCAGTCCAAGGCACTCTCAGAATTTTCCTCCAACACCACAGTTCAAAAGCATCAATCTTCCTTCGCTCAGCCTTCCTTATGGTCCAGCTCTCGCAGCCATATGTTACTATAGGGAACACCATTGCTTTAACTATGCGGGCCTTTGTTGTCAGTGTGATGTCTCTGCTCTTAACTATTTTATCGAGATTTGTCATTGCTCTTCTCCCAAGGATTAAGCGTCTTCTGATTTCCTGACTGCAGTCAGCATCTGCAGTAATCTTTGCACCTAGGGATACAAAGTCTTTCACTGCTTCTACATTTTCTCCCTCTATTTGCCAGTTATCAATCAAGCTGGTTGCCATAATCTTGGTTTTTTTGAGGTTTAGCTGCAAACCAGCTTTTGCACTTTCTTCTTTCACCTTCATCATAAGGCTCCTCAGTTCCTCTTCACTTTCAGCCATCAAAGTGGTATCATCTGCATATCTGAGATTGTTAATGTTTCTTCCAGAGATTTTAACTCCAGCCTTGGATTCCTCAAGGCCAGCTTGTCGCATGATGTGTTCTGCATACAAGTTGAATAGGTAGGGTGAGAGTATACAGCCCTGCCGTACTCCTTTCCCAATCTTAAACCAGTCCGTTGTTCCGTGGTCTGTTCTTACTGTTGCTACTTGGTCGTTATACAGATTCTTCAGGAGGCATACAAGATGACTTGGTATCCCCATACCACTAAGAACTTGCCACAATTTGTTATGGTCCACACAGTCAAAGGCTTTAGAATAGTCAATAAAACAGAAATAGATGTTTTTCTGAAACTCCCTGGCTTTTTCCATTATCCAGCGGATATTGGCAATTTGGTCTCTAGTTCCTCTGCCTTTTCTAAACCCAGCTTGTACATCTGGCAATTCTCGCTCCATGAATTGCTGAAGTCTACCTTGCAGGATCTTGAGCATTACCTTACTGGCATGTGAAATGAGTGCCACTGTTCGATAGTTTGAACATTCTTTAGTGTTTCCCTTTTTTGGTATGGGGATATAAGTTGATTTTTTCCAGTCTGATGGCCATTCTTGTGTTTTCCAAATTTGCTGGCATATAGCATGCATTACCTTGACAGCATCATCTTGCAAGATTTTGAACAGTTCAGCTGGGATGCCGTCGTCTCCTGTTGCCTTGTTATTAGCAATGCTTCTTAAGGCCCACTCAACCTCACTCTTCAGGATGTCTGGCTCTAGCTCACCGACCACACCGTCAAAGCTATCCCCGATATTGTTATCCTTCCTATACAGGTCTTCTGTATATTCTTGCCACCTTTTCTTGATCTCTTCTTCTTCTGTTAGGTCCTTGCCATCTTTGTTTTTGATCATACCCATTTTGGCCTGGAATTTACCTCCAATGTTTCTAATTTTCTGGAAGAGGTCTCTTGTCCTTCCTATTCTATTGTCTTCTTCCACTTCCATGCATTGCTTGTTTAAAAATAATTCCTTATCTCTTCTGGCTAACCTCTGGAATTTTGCATTTAATTGGGCATATCTCCCCCTATCACTGTTGCCTTTTGCTTTCCTTCTTTCTTGGGCTACTTCTAGTGTCTCAGCAGACAGCCATTTTGCCTTCTTGGTTTTCTCTTTCTTTGGGATGTATTTTGTTGCCGCCTCCTGAACAATGCTGCCAACTTCTGTCCAGAGTTCTTCCGGGACCCTATCTACTAAGTCCAGTCCCTTAAATCGATTCTTCACCTCCACTGCATATTCCTTAGGAATATTAGTGAGCTCATATCTAGCTGATCTGTGGGTCTTCCCTAATCTCTTTAGTCTGATCCTAAATTGTGCAAGAAGAAGTTCGTGATCTGAACTACAGTCAGCTCCAGGCCTTGTTTTTACCGATTGTACAGATGTCCGCCACCTTTGGCTGCAAAGGATGTAATCAATCTGATTTCGGTGTTGTCCATCTGGTGAAGTCCATGTATAAAGCCGTCTCTTAGGTTGTTGGAAGAGAGTGTTTGTTATGCAGAGTGAATTGTCTTGGCAAAATTCTATCAGCCTGTGTCCTGCTTCGTTTTGTTCTCCCAGGCCATACTTACCTGTAATTCGAGGTGTCATTTGACTGCCCACCTTAGCATTCCAGTCTCCTGTGATGAAAATAACATCTCTTTTAGGCGTGTTGTCCAGTAGTTGCTGCAGATCCTGATAGAACTGCTCTACTTCAGCTTCTTCAGCATTTGTGGTTGGGGCGTATATTTGGATCACTGTGATGTTAGATGGCTTGCCCTGAATTCGAATTGAGATCATTCTGTCGTTTTTTGGGTTGTATCCAAGCACTGCTTTAGCCACTTTACTATTAATTATGAAGGCTACTCCATTTCTTCTGTGGTCCTCTTGTCCGCAGTAGTAGATCTGGTGGTCATTTGATGTGAAGTGGCCCATTCCAGTCCATTTCAGTTCACTGACGCCCAGAATGTCTATCTTTAATCTTGACATCTCACCAATAACCACATCCAATTTGCCCTGGCTCATAGATCTTACATTCCAGGTTCCAATGGTGTGTTGATCCTTAGAACATCGGATTCGCCGTTCACCACCAGCACCGTCGGCCGCTAGCCGTCCTTTCGGCTTTGAGCTAGCTGCGTCATCACGTCTGGGGCTAGTTGAGCTCATCCTCTGTTCCTCCCCAGTAGCATTTTGACCATCTTCCGACCTGGGGGTCTCATCTTCCAATGGTATACCGACATATCTCTGGTTGTACTGATCCATTTAGTTTTCACGGCAAGAATACTGAGGTGGGTTGCCATTACCTTCCCCAGGGATCGCATTTAGTCTGACCTCTCTGTCATGACCTTCCCGTCTTGGGTGGCCCTTCACGGTTTAGCTCATGGCATCATTGAGGTGCTCAAGCTCCAGCACCATGACAAGGTAACGATCCTTTGCTGAAGTATTCTGATTTAAAGATGCTTAAATGCTTAAATTAGGAATCATAATTAAAATGTCAATATTGACTTTTAGCTAAAGTTATACTTTCATATATGGTAAGTTCCAAGATTATTTATGTTTATCCATTAAGTTTCAAATGATTGTGAACAGCTACATCATCATCATCATCATATTAAAACTTCCATGGCTCTTACTATCTGACTCCTGCCTTGAAGCTTGTTCAGTCAATAAACCTGGTCAGGTCTACTCCAGAATTATCCTATGCCACTTACCTCAAACAGGATTGGAATGTTATTTACTGTACTTCAATATTTTTATCTTATCTTTCTGCTTTAAGTGTCCAAGGGAACTTACATTGTACCAAAGGTAAAAACAGTCATTAAAAAACCACAATAAACAGGCCTAGGTGTAAAATACAAACCAGTAAACTAAGAAAAACAACATTAGCTAGCTAAGCCATATAGCCACTGAAATGAAACAGTTTTAAATGTGTACATTCAATAACAGAAACAGCCAAACAGATATTCTAGAATACCCCAACCAGCAATATTTTTAGAGTGGTGGGAGTGGCTAGGTAACTTCACATGTAGAACTTAGTGCACTCAGGTTCAGGTCATCCCAGCTTAATATAATTCATAGTTTGTTGGACATACACTCCACTCATGTAGTAGAACAGAATTTTTACTTTTCTCTGTATCATGCAGCAGTATGTTACAGTTTTGCTTTAAACTTTCTTAAAAAAAAACAGGAACATCGGGTATTGATATTTAATACTGTCTATTTCAGATTTATGGAAAGGCAAGTATGTTTATTTCTCATCCATGATGCAATATCGGTACTAGAAACAGGTCTTGGTATTTCATAAAGGGATGTATATGTGATTTTGAGTCATATTTAGTACTATTTAGAGAAGGTTACTGTTAAGACTCATACTTCCCTCACAGTTCCACAATAAAAGACAGGAAATGCATGCAAAGGGTCCAATCTCCTCCAATTAAGTTAAATATGCACCCTTTCAATGAGAATTTAACATTTTCTTTTCTTCTGAACAACAACAAAATGAAAGCAATTTCTTTTCAATCCAATTGAATGAGCATGATTGGGGGAAATAGTGTTCAGCACAGTACTAAAAGAAGACATGGAATATCCTAGTTGTTCTTACTCTAAATCACTCGTTCAAAACTGTACTTCTGTACTTCCTGTGCAATCAAGGAAAACCAACTGATAAGGCTCTGTGTGGTTACAATGCTTGTGAAAAGCAACACAGCAATCAGCAGTGACAAAGTACTAATGAGGACCAGCATTGCAATTAGTAACAGCGTACCTTCATCCTCCCACTCTTTCCTGATTTAGCATTTGACTCTTCATTGGCTGTTTTTGAATAAAACTGGCATTGGCTCCTTCTACAGAACTATGATTTTCTCTTCTTTTACCTACTTTGAAAGTCATTAGTTGTGAGGATAACATAAACAGAATGAACTGCTTCAAATCTAGATACTAAAGAATGGTGTTCACCCAATAAAATAAAATGTAATGCACGTAGTATTATTATGATTTATTTTGCCTTTTCTAGTCAGAACAGGACCTAGTCTAACTTAAGCCATTAACTGAATGCCATTTTATTTTTGATCCGTGACATGAATTTATAGCACTCATTATTAGAATCCTTTATTTCTGTAAGTTGTTTAGTCAGGTAGTATTTATCAATTTGCTACAGAAAGTGTGTGTGCATTTGTGTGTGTGTGTGTGTGTGTTTTCCCAGTCAGATTTAAATGTTGGATCTGTATTCCAACAGTGGCAAAGCCAGAAGTAAAACAGGAGGGCTTTGATATCAAACTGAAGTTGGCAGATGGAGTTAGGTCTAGGGGTTCTATAATCCCAATGTTATCCACATATGAGACAGCAATGGAAATGATTAACATATACCATATAGTTAATAAAATCTGTGCTTAATTTTATGGAGGGAACTTTAATTAGTAATCTTCAAACTTTCTTCTGTTTTGCTCTCTCTTTCTTTATTTGCATGATATACAGACATACATGGAATTAAAAGAAAAAAACCAACAGGTCTCTTTTAAAGAGGAAACTCTGTGGAAAATAGAATAGGCTTTACACAACCAACATTTTCATTTCTTCATTCTCAAAAGAAAACTGAAGTCAATTCCCCTAATTGCCTGAATTCCTTTTGCCCTTAACACATACAGAATAAGCTAAAAAAATCATGAATCAACTAGGTCCTTCCAGTTGACCAATAAAAAAAGTTTTAAAAATAGCATCGAATCATTTTCCTGATCCCTAAAGCTGCCATAATTTCTGAAGTAATAGAAATGAGCATGCTCCTGTTTGTACAAAAAGGAAAATAAATGAATTGCTAATCCACTCAGCCATGTTTTCAGTACATGTACTGTGCATTTCTCTAGCTGTGAGAGCAACCTATCTGCAAATGCTTCTATTTAAAAAAAATATCTACTTAAAAGACTAGTGCTACAAGGATTGCACATCAGTATCAATGAGCAAGCAAACACTTTCTACAATAGATCAAACCATGGTTGATTATTTTTGTAGCAGCAAGAGTGGTGGAACACAGCCAAAACTGAACTGGGCAATTTTGACTGATGGCCATCCCTTGTACCTTCTTCCCACAGTAGTCCAAGCAAAGTGGTCAGGAGTGAAATTGCCAAGAGTTCTTTCTATTTAACCTTTCTTTGGCAGATGATCAGCTGGCAGGTTGCTTTTTTTTTTTTTTTTCCCCAAATGTTTGCTTGAAACAAAAGTTAGCCTGAAATACAGTCTAAATTGATATTCCATGGCCAAGAGAAACTGGTCATGGGGAAATGGGACTTGCCCTTGGCTCAGCATTTCAAAGTTTCACAAAAGAAAATATTAGCTTTGTTTTTCAAATGTACTACACTTGAGCTTGAAATAGAACAGCACAATTCTTGAACATTATCAACCTTATTTGATCCCAGTGATCCACAGCTCCTTCTGAATTGATGTAAAGTCTTGTGGAGGTACCCTTTCCTTGGTAGAATAATTTGTACCTCATATTTATATTTACAACTGGTGATTTCTCCTTAGGAGAAATTCACATTTCAGCCACATTTTCTGAAACTTCTTCTTATAAAGCCTGAAAACACCAAGCAGCTCTTCCTTCTGGTATGTTGTCATGCCCAGAATATTATCTTTAAAAAAAAGTCAGCTTCAGAAAAACCCAGAAAATGAAATAATTTGGAACACCATTTCTTTTGCTTGATGTTATGTCAAAAGAAATCTAGCACAAGGGGAGGGAGGAAAGCTTGCCTTAGTTTAGACATTAAAATGCCTCTGGTCTGCACACATGTCCTTCATAAAGTTATAGAGTTCCCTTTTAATCCCATGTAAGTTAATAACAATTATCACATGTTGACAATGAAGTCTTCAGGTTTATTATGTTTCCTGTTGTCTGCTCTGAATCTCTTCCAAATGAGTTTCATTGGATGACCTGGTTCTTCCTTTCTCCATTTCATCCATAATTTTATACATATCAGCAATGCCTAGAGTTTTATATATATCAGTCCCTAGAGTTACAGACTTTTCATCAAGGAAAATGTCCAAGCTCCCTTTTCAATTTGGTTTTATATTCTGTTTCCAGCTTACACAAATTTCAGTTTTCCAGTTTAAGAATTACAATGAGCATTTATTATTGTGATATTGAAAAATTACTGTTTCAAAAGGGACTATAAAAAAGTTAAGGAAACAAAATGACCAGAACACATCCCGGCCAGCAGCCAACACCCAGATAAGCAGGGATCAATTCCAGACAAACAATCAAGCAGAAAACAAATCTCTAATCAAGGAACTACCAAGGAGAAAAACCACACCCCCACCAACCCTGGCAAGTCAAGCTACTGTATATAAACAGGGAGCAAACCCCACACCCATTAGCACTTATGATGTTACCTAGTTGGGTGATGAAATGTCTGCAAGCAAACAACCAGGCTCAGAGAACACCAAGGACTCCACAGTTCAACCCTGAGCTACATATTTTCTCCTCTATTGGAATTACTGTTTCGTTTCAGATTCAATACCATTGCCTTAGCTAAATGCACAGATTTTTGTTGAGAAAATATTGAATTCATGTTATTCAGATTATTTTTGGAATTTATGGAGTAAGTAATGTATCCCAACACCATATAAAATAGTAATGATATTAGCTTTAGAGATAAAGTGTACATACAGCAATGAAAAAAAATGATAATTTTCTCAGTTTTCCAAGGTCATATTAATATTTTCTTATTTCTGCACAAGCTTTAAAATTATATACTGTAGATTTGTACACTTTCATGTGTATTTTTAATTATATAGATTTTTATATGTAATTTCATCTAACTTTCTTAATTTTCTTCTTTACATTTTTCTTTATTTTCCCCCAATTATTTAGTATCCCATACTGTGTGAAGCATTGGATTCATATCTAGTTAAATTTGATTATAATTTCCTTTCAGGTCTTTCCTATCATTGGTGTGGTGAGGACTACAGCCAGATAATGTGTCCCTATCTCATTTCCACAAGTTCTTTTTATAAAATGCCTGAATCTAGATTGAAATCCCACAATGCCATACATATAATCCACAATTTAAATACAAGCATTTGAGGAAATACTAAAGAACAATTTATGGTCAGAATGGAAAATCAGTTCCATTCAGAAAGCAGAATTATTTATTTATTTATTTATTTATTTTAAAGGTTCAACTGCTTGGAGTGATCTCTATTATAAATAATCATGATTACCTGACTTTTTCAGGTACATTTATATATATATATATATATATATATTCCTGTTGTGAGCATAGTGCTATGGCAACAGAAAAGAATAATAATACAGAGATGGAATTTATTCTTAATTGCTTCTCAAGTGCAGGCCATCTTTACAAAGTGCACATTTCAACTCATTATTCTTATTTTTCAGAAAAGGTACCTTTTTTCTTTATATTTACTTTTCTATTTACATGAACTCTACAGTATTTCTAAAACAACCAATTATCATTTAATTGACTTACTTTCAACTTAGGAATTCTACAGACTAGCACGCTTCCTCCTGCTTCTTACTCTGAATACAAATCTCATAATCATAATATCCTATTGGATTTTCACTGAAATCTGTCATGTACTGACTATCAGGTCCATACCCTAATAATGTTAAGGAGAACTTGTGACCTCACCTGACAATTTTCATTTTATATTTTCATTTGAGACCTATCCCAGTCACTATGATAGCACACATGTACTATCTCACACATCTATTTATGATTTTAATGTGCATGGAAGGAATGCTACATGTATATGTTTAGAACTCTTCTAGCCTAGTCAAGATTTCCCTCAAAGAGAGGACTACACATTGGTACACAGATAAAAGTGTCTGGTCCCATGCTTAATATGTATAATTATCATGATTGGGATCTTGAGTGCATTGGCAATAAAATATGACTCTCATTCCTTATTCTAATAACATACATTTATTAACATACATTAACAGATAAAAGGCAAGTCCTAATATTTGTAGTGTGCATCCATTACTAGTAAAAGCTCTACTGCTTAGCACCCAGGTAGCTGAAGCAGCTCCTTTTCTTTTACACACACTGAGATCATCTTTGGAAGCATTTCTTTAGATGTCAGCTAAGGGTGGCAATCAGATAAGAAGATAGTTTCTCATTAGTGGCACCCCATTTTCTCGAATTCAAGGTTTCCTAAGATTGTCTTGAGCCGATACAATCTTTATCATGCCTGGTAAAGCCTTGCCTCCTTCCTTCCTTTCTTCCTTCCTCCCTTCCTTCCCTCTCTCTGTCTCTTACATCTCTCTCTCTCTCCCTCACCCCAGGTTTAAACATCTGATTAGCCCAAAGAAACACTCCATATTGTTAATGATAATAGGTAAATGAGGGGAGAACACTTTCATGCTTTAATCCTTCTACTTAATAGTCATGAGATTCCAGCTACTTCTGGCTCACAGATGCTACCAACCAGCACATCAGAAACTCAGTTGCAGTCATCACCTAAATTAGCTCCTACTACACTGAGTTGCTGTGCTCCTGGATTATATATATTTTTATAAGCAGACCTTATGTCAAGGAAAACATCATACATGATCTATTCTGGGTTCTTGTTTTCTTTCTTTAGACATTCTCTGCCATGGTGTCAGAGGCAAAAGGAAACAGGAATGAATGAATGAATGAATGAATGAATGAATGAATGAATGAATATATATATATATATATATATATATATATATATATATATATCCCTGAATATGAATGAATGAATGTATGTATGTATGTATGTATGTGTATGTATGTGTATGTATATATATATATATATATATAGTGGAAAAGTATTGTGTAAATTATATTTGAGCTGAATATTAAGAATTTGATGTTTATATTTGCAAAGATGTGGATTTAAGTACACTTATTAATGTGTATAGGTATATAACCCAGCTAGATGACAACACCTAGCCAACACTTGGCTGAACTCAAAAAACTATGTAAGATTGAATAGTACTTGTATGGGAGACCACCAGGAAATCCAAATACTATAGGTTAGACCTGGAAGTTGAGAACAGATCCCTGAAGAAGAGAAGTCTGTTCCATGAAGTCACCTGAAGGAGAGCTTGACTTGAAAGAGATTTTATATTTTATAGGTGTATAACAGTTATTATAATTTATCATGCCTCTTGGAAAATTGAAACATATTGACTTTGATTTCTATAACCAAATAGTTTGGGAAATTCTATTTACAGACTTAGTATCTGAGATGAAAATAATTAGGCACCACTCATTGATTTTTCTTTATTTGTTAACTTGTACAATGCCTCAATCACAAAGTGATTCTGGGCCCATCACTGGTTAGGGAAATGAATGCTGAAAGGCTTTAAAATGTCTTCTTATGTGTCTTTTACTATTCATATTCCCATTTTAGATGTTATAGGAAGCTGTTATTTTGAAGGTCTATATATTCATATGTGTGAGGTAGAAAAAGGTATTTCCAGAATAATGGTCTTCAAGAGTTGCTGATTGATTGGCTGATTGAATTATTGTTTCCTACTGAGTTAGCAGAGTCTGATGCAACAGTTGTAGAGAAAATATAAGGTAGCCATTTCCAAATAGCAAGCCCACTGAGTACACAAATACTACTACTACTAGTAACTACTAACTACAAACTACTAACAAGATTTTGGGAGATCCATAATGAAGTTTCCTTCTAAGTTGTCAGTGCTTAGATAATTGCAAAGGAAGGACAATAAGAAATAAAAGTTTTTGTATGAATAGATATGATTCTGTAATCATGTTCTACTATGCTTGTGATGTGTTTGCATTCCTACCTGAAAGCAAATAAGAATGGCTTCTAGAAACCAGTGTTGTTGAAGGCATTCTGTGCTTTGGAACTCAGAAATACCTTTCAGGTCTTTACAGAACAGCAAAATCTGAGTCACCAAGAAAGATAAGACAGATTCAGGTGAACAAGAGATGAACATTTGGAGCCTGAAAAGAAGATGTTACTTGCAACTGAACGGAGGAAAGTTAATAACTGGTCTCTTCCTACTGTGATAACCTGAAACTAAGGTGAACTGTGATACAACTTTATTTATTTAATTTTAATTTAATTTAATTTTTATCCCGCCTTTATTATTTTTATAAATAACTCAAGGCAGCGAACATACCTAATACTTCTTCCTCCTCCTATTTTCATGTAATGAACCATTTATCTAGAGCACACATTACAGATTGACTGAGAAACTGCCAAGATTCATTAACTGGTATCCCTTCCTGCTTATCCAAGTGGAGAGAAATAGCATCACCAAGAACAGCTATGATTCCATCAGTCAGACTTTAAAAAGAAAGATGATTTAAGAACTGGCACTTTAAAACTACTTGAAAATTGAAATTGACAAATCTTGAAATTTAAACTAATTATATCAATCCTTGTGGCTTCCTTTTGATGAGATTATCAGTAATATTTTTTTTAAATGTGTTTTCTCAGTGAATTGAGCATGAAGTAAACATTATCTATTTTTATATTTTAAAGATTGCTCATATTCATTTAAATACTTAAAGTATATTTAAATATTCTTCATTTTTAATGCTGCAGATTTTCAGATCATGAGTAGTAGACATTTATACATGATTAATGAAGCTCAAAACAGAAACTTTAAGCAATTTAGCAACTAGGATTGCAATTCAATAAACACGGGGGGGGGGGGACCTGAATTTATTAAATTCAGTAATTTTACTCCTGAAGAGACATACACAAGATTGCACTGTACATATCAACATGTACCGAGTACAGTAAAAACATTTGAATGTCAAAAATAACCTACTGATTATTAATATGCCAGGATCATGTTAAGTATTTAAAATAATAATGGAATCAAATAATTTACATCACATAACAACTACTACAAGATACCTTCATATTGTTTTTTTAAAAAAAATAGTTTAACAATTCTCTATCCAAACATCCATAACATTAAATAATATATGTAAATGGCATTCTACAAAGATGGATTCATTTTTAAATTATTGTAAACATAAATATAACTACATTGTGTATGGGGGAGAGATAAAATTTAAAATATTAAATTTACAATTTAAATATATTTAAATTTAATGATCTATTAAGTTCTTTACATAAGTATTTGTCTAAAGCTGTTCTCTTGTGCTTTACTGGGAAGCCCTAGTCCATCCTGTTGATCCATATGAAGAACACAAGAACTGTGGAAGATTTGTCTCTAAAAGCAGCTTCCTCTACTTCTCCCACCAGCTTGAAAAGCAAGGCAGGAGGCATGTGGTCATCTGCTTCATGCAGCCAGTCATTCTCAGATCCTCAAATACCATAGGGATGAAACTTTTCATCTGTCAGATTTTACCTGCTCCCTCACAAAAAGTGATTGGTGACTGTTTTTCCCATTAGCAGTTAGTCCCATGGGCATTCACTTGTCTCTTTTCTTAAGTTGTCCTGCATTACATCTATGAGGACAGCACAGGATTTGGCAATGAGAATGGTGTGCATAATGCCATCATAGTGGCTGAATGAAAGCATGTTAATGCAGCTGTGAAGAAAAGCCCTGAGTGTTCCTACCAAACATCAGCTAACTGAAAAGGATAGGAAGTTCTGTGCTTCAGAACAGGAAGGCTTTGACTGGTTCTCTGGGAATGTAAATACAGTTCATACAGCAGCAACAGATCTGCTATAGCTTGGCCTCCTGGTAGGGCATTTTAAAAGAAGGCCAAGAATATAATTATCCTGCATCCACAGAACATAATTCAGTATTTGAAATGGTCAGATAGATCTTTTCTTTTCTTTCTTTTGCCTTCATGGCAACAAAACTAATAATTTAAGAGACATTTGATTTCTTTGCTTCCTTGCAGTTACCGGACTATTGATATCAACCAATAAAATCCTGTGAAGGAAAATGCATTAATATATAAAGAAAAAAGAATGGGAAAATGTTCAAATGACATTCTACCCTTACCCCTTCCCTTCATTGCTTCATAGGTGGGCATATTTGATCCTGCAATCATCAGAATATGGAGTGGAAATATTATTTCTAATTTAGCAAATATATAGACTAATTTTGCTTGAGTGGTGTAACTGGTTTTCTTCCATTAAAGAAAATGAAATATTTGAATCAGCATCACCAGAAACTGAAAAACTGAGGCTTATGCATCAGTTAGAGAACTTGTACTGTACACTGTAATAAAAGATCAAGGTGACTACCAGTTTATTTTCCTCACAATAGAAACAAGAAGTAAGAGCTCATTTTTCCAATATTTGCAGATTGTTACTCTTGAAAGCATGTCTTGAACAGCAGCACTGCAGTTGTATAAATAAATACATATTAACATTTTTTTTCTTTTATTTTTTTTCTCCATAGCAAAATGCAAATCAAATCGATTCTACTGACAGGATCAAAAGATTAGCCATAGTATTAAGGTTTGAGGATATTTTCTTTCTTTCTTTCTTTTTTTGCTTTTTATAAGAAGATCAATCTAGTTGCATGTTCTTGCTGTAAAATATTACTCACTGATATTTAAAGGGAAACAATAAATCCGCTCTGTTGCTGCATTAATCAGCATATCCCTAGCAGGCTGAGTCTTTATCAGGCTGAATATCTATAATTTAAAATGAAACTCACTTTTCATAGGACATACCTTGGTCCTTTTGTCCTCCTGTAGATCACTCTTAAAGTTCTGTACAAAATATGGAATGTCACCACTTAACAATGAAAATGCATTGTATAACCTTCAGGATTTTATTTTTTTTTAATTCAGTCTGAATGCATCTCTGGGGAGGGGTGAATTGTTTTCATGAACAAGTAAGCTTGTTCAAATCTGTATAAATAATTGGAGACTGAATTTGTTGCTGACATATCAAAGAACTCATAATATAAAGAACCATGTACTGTAAATGGTAGAGCGGATAGAGGGCAAGAACGGAATTTCTCTTTCTAAAGAAAAAATGATGATTGTGGTTTCAAAAGTAAAATCAAAATAAAATTTTATTAAAATGGGTTTCAGAGAAGAAACAATCACTGTCTTGGCCATAGTCATAAAGTATAGGGAAAATATATGCAAATATAGGCAAGAGCATTGTTATAATCATTTATGTGAGTCATTTTCAACAAAAACTTTGGACTCAAAGCAATTTATTAAAAAGTTAATATAAATATAATAATTATAAATATGGATTGCAATCTAACAAAAGCAATTAAAGAAATACACTGTGTGATTAAACAGATTTAATTATATTTCATTTGGCTACAAATGGACATACCTGCAGGCAATAATCACCAGAATACCAAGGCAATATCAGTGGATTTAATGTTGGAGCAGCTTTACTATGCTAGACTGGCTGGGATTTCTGAGAATTGTAATTCCCACCAAATTTCAGAATGCCTGGCAAGAAGATGTTGCACTAAAGAGTAATGTTACAGGCAGTATAAATGACTATGGATAGAAAATCTATACAAAGGGAAGCTGTTAAATATATTTTAAAAATTAATGAACATTTGAAATTGATAGAATTAACCATATTTATCCTATATGAAAATACAACCTGAATACAGGTGGCATGCTTTGATAATTCTCATTGGACATACTGTACACGGAACAGAGTTTCTATCTGGTGAGAAGAATGAAGTGTTAACTTTAGATTTTATAAGGAAGATTTGTACATATGCTTTCCATATATAAGATATCACAAAGAAAAATTAAAATGTTGAATTTGTTTTTTCCCTTGGGAGGAATACACAGTTTATTTTCATTCTCATTGTTTTTATAATAATCTGTCTTTACTCTGGTTTCCTTACAGCATTTCAAAACAGCTGTTCTTCTTGCAATGGATAAGTTGTCTCCATCTATTATTTCTATGGCACTGACTTCCTCCTGATCTTCTTTTGTTTATACCTATTGTGTTTTCCAGCTACTAAATAATATACATTCTGCAGTGTAGGTCACTATTAGCGGTTCTCCAAAATCCATGTATTAAGTTCTAAAAAGTTATTTCAGTTATTGTCTTTGCAAAGCAAAAACTTTCTTAACACTTTCTTTTTCCTCACTGCCTTCAATTTCACATTTGATTTTTTTTCAAGTCGCCATAAACAAATACATACGTACATACATACATACATACATACATAAATAAATAAATAAATAAATAATAAAAAGACATGCCTGGAATGGATGGTTTTAGAAACAGGTCACACTTACAGTCCACTGATCTGAGTACTACCCTGTCTAGGAATGTCATAAAAAGCTACATGCTGATCATAAAAAGTGACAGTCCTATATTTGTGATTATCTTGCTTATATGAGGTTTCCCCTGAGATAGGAAGGGAAATCCATTCTGATAGACTTTAGGACATTGTGCAGGAAAGCTGCCTATATTATATATTATATAAATTGCCAACTGGGCAATTTTTTCTCTACTGTGTATTCAACACTGTACTTTGGTGGTTTCAAATGAAAAAAACCAGGTGCTTCAGAAGAAATGAGAGAAATAGGATGCCCATTGCCATGGCTTTGTTGCAAGTAACAGGAAGATGAAGATGAAGATGAAGAAAAAGGAGGAGGAGGAGGAGGAAGTTACCGACAACAGTCATGAAAATAAACTCTAGCACTTCTTCTAGCCCTATGGCTTTTAGATTGAATGACTAAGAATATCAGCTCCCTTCCTTTAGAATTGGTGGGAAAAAACCAACATAATCTGTAATTCAAAATCAAGTCTATCAAAAAAAAAAGTAAAACGAAACCTTTGATAGACACATTAATAATAATAATAATAATAATAATAATAATAATAATAATAATAGAAATAAATTCCAGTGCTGCTAAAATTACTATGTCTTATAGAAAATGTCCCCCAAAGAAATTAAATGAAAGTTGTAAGATGATGGGCATATTACTAAGTGGAAAGAGGTGCCAATTTGCCTAAAACATGCACAAGGACTGAGCTTTTAGGCAGACAATAAGTTATCAAAAAACAAATATAAATAAATTTATAATGAATAAATTGAGGTAGGATATTTCATGAAACACTGAAGTATTATGGTTTCTCACTTAATGAAATCCAGATGATGGGATATGAATGTGCAGAAGCAGCCCTTAAGCAGCGTGCCAAGGATTTGGATGTGTTCCTGGGCAGGCGCCTACCTTTTTAACCTTGTTAGTTATCTAAGCCAAATAATAGTCCCAAATTCAGAAGAGCCCTAACCCTGCCAAGATTTAATGTCCCCCAACAGCTGTTCTTGACAGGAAATTACAGGGCATTCTATAGGAACAATGACTTTGCCCCTGTGGTGGAGTTCTGGAAACATTAACCCACATTCTTTTATATTTTATATTGATTTCATCACAAAAATGCCCAGTCTAGTCAGATTTCCAGGCCACTCACATCTATTCTGTTTACATTTTCTACTATCCAATCAATGTGATTTTATTTCTCTTAATTTGGCTAAGTTTTGATTTATCGTTTGTAAAATATGCTACACCTTGATTACAATGATTTTATAATTATTGGGCTTTACCATAGTTTTTACTTGCTGTCTCACACTTTGTTTTCTGTCTGTTTTTGAGCTGCTCTATGACTGTAATAAAGTCTCTCTATCCATCATAAATTAAAAACAGTAGCTTCAGCACAACACTGATTTGATATTTACCTATTTCTAATAAGATAATCATTGTCTGAAACAGATTTCTTTCTCAGTTTCCTGGATCTCTTCCTCTGATGATCCCTGAGGATTCTAATGGCTGACTCTTTCATTTCCCTCAGAGCTCTGCTCATTCCATCTGAGGCTTGAATTGCAAGAAGCAAAGAACTTTTCAACATCTAGATAGGGACAAGTTGGGTAGAATCTCTTCTTACTTATGGGATGACAGACATATGTTAAAGATTAAGTCTGACAGAAAATGGTGATTCCTTGTCTTGGAGGCATATAAATAGAAATGAGAGAGAGAGAGACAGAGAGAATTGCTAAAGTTACTTTTACATTGCATAGTACAAGTCTATAAAATGGTTTTATACCAAAAATGATTTTGAAGAAGTATTTTAACCTTGCAGAAATGTATGCACAGAATCTCTGCTGTTCATTAAAGCAGTTCAGTAATTTTTTAGGATTCTTTGAGTCTGAAAAAAAATCCTACTGCTTTGAAAATCATATGATCTCTTCAAACACTGGGATCTGTTTTTCAGGCTGAACAAAGTCTGGCTAGTTTAAGAAACAGCAGAGGGGTGCTATGCTCATAGGAATCCCAAAACACTTCTGAATAATTTTTAAGTATCCTGGTACATTATGAATTTGTATACTTCCTATTTTTTTGCTATTGTTAAATGTTTATAATTCAATTGCATAGCATTCAATGAAATATACAGTATATTGCTCCTTTTTTTATTTTTCCTGTGGCATAAACAAAGGTACTATATCCAGTCTGAAACTGGACTGAAAAAGGCAGATAATCTACCAGGGCCCTTTGAAGCTGGGGCCAACCACCCTCTCAACAAACTTCCCCAAAAAGGAAATGTTAGAGATTGGACAAAAATTGTCCACTATTGTTGGATCCAAGAATGGGTTCTTGAGGAGGGGACAGATCTAGTGTGTGACATCCATTGTCAGTAGGGCCTCCAATAATCTGAATCAGGTTATTCAGGTCCATGATTGCAGGGTGGTCATGAACTCCCCCTCTGACTCCAGGCACAGAGAAGGCAGGTTGAACTTCCCTATAAGCCTTCAAAAGTCCATCACCAACTCATCCACAGAGTCAAGGGGCACAGTCAGGAAACTTGTTACACCATCCCTCTGCTCCAATTTCAGGCACAGAGTCCCTGAGAAGCACAATTTATGTTATCATACTTTTCTGTTGACTCAATGACAGGAGAATGCACATTAGAAATTGTGAGAAAGAAACCTACATACTCCCTCCCATTTTTTTGTTCAATCCAATTTCTGTGATAAAGTGTAGTATAGTACAACAGTTAATAAATCTAGCTGTATATTTTGATCTCTTTAATTTGTAATTTAGAAGAACTGAACATCATAGCATTGGAGGACACCCTGAAGCCCAAATACCTGCCAATATAAAACATTTGCTATTAATTTTTTTTTAAAAGCTTATTAGTGGCTATTCTGTTTTTCCTTAAATAATTAAGGAAACAACATTGCCTTCTAAAGTAGTCTGTTCAATCTTGTATCACAGTGAAGTTCATATTAATGTGCACTGAGAATGTTTTTTTTTTCTTTTAATCTGGATCTGCTTTTGAACTTTGGCAGATTAATTATACTGAAAATGGGCCAGTCTTTCAGGTAATTGAAAATGATTGTTTCATTTTAATTTTTTCTTCACACATTCTTTAAACCTCTTCTTATAATACTTGCTAACCATGATCATTTGTACTGTGCACATTTGAACATGTCCCAATTTGTCTTATTGGTGTCAGAACCGTCCCCAGCATTCCAATTAGACCAAACCATAGTTGAGTGCTGGATAGGAATTCTGGGAATTCTGGTCAGACACATCTGAGGACCACCAGATTGGAAAGGTTGTTGTAGCTGTGATGTAGGAATGAGAGATTCCTTGGGAAAGCAGGAGCATAGAAAGGTGTTCCCCCCAAATTAATCACATAAATAAGAAAACAATGTAAAAATAGATGCTAAATAGATAATGTCTTTTATTTAACTTATTCAGCAATTATAATTCATCATTCAGAAGTCTTGAGTATCTGTTCATTCATATATATATATATATATATATAGAGAGAGAGAGAGAGACAGAGACAGAGGCAGAGATTATGGTAAATGTTTTGGTTTAGTATTAAAAGCATAATATGCTGAGTTTTGAAAGAAAGCATCTTTGAAAGTTTCTTCACATAATGTGGAAAGATGCCTTTAAGAAATAGAATTAGTATTCCATGGTGATCATGCTTCTCTATTATGGTTGGGTATATCCCATCTTTTATGATAGCTTAGAGGGCTTTGGAAAGCCAAGCAGCATTTGGATAAGTGACTATTACATCCACACATAAAATATTGATAATTCAATTGAATATTATAACATAATTTTTCATGGAATCTCTTAGATTCAACTATTTTTCATATGTCCTTGAGAAATGCTCTGCAGCATAAACTGCCATGGCAAAGCTCTTTTCCCACCTGATTGTCTTCATTTCTTATTTATTAGGTGCAAAAATAGCTTACAGCATAAACTTTTTAGAAGTTTAACTACTGAGTTTAGCAATCCTGTAATGAAACTAGTTTATGAATGTTTATTTTGCAATATTTATATTCTGCAATGATATCTATGATTATAAAACAACTAAGCCTACCAGAAAAAACTGTGTACAAGGTATAAGACAGTTGTGATGGTCATTGTTAAGATTCTATAGATTAAAAAGGATGAAATTGGCAGCTTAAATTTAATAGTTAAAGGGGACTGGAAGTAATTGCTAATTGGTTAATGCATGAAACAATGAGTTATGTACAACATTTGTTCTTAGCTGTGAAAAGTTGGTTGAGATTAATGAAAATTAGGGTACTGAATCATTATGTGTTTCACAAGGTATCTTTTTGTTGTTGTTGTTTATTCGTTTAGTCACTTCTGACTCTTTGTGACTTCATGGACCAGCCCACACCAGAGCTTCCTGTCGGTTGTCAGCTCCCCCAGGGATGAGTCCGTCACCTCTAGAATATCATCCATCCACCTTGCCCTTGGTCGGCCCCTCTTCTTTTTGCCCTCCACTCTCCCTAACATCAGCATCATCTCCAGGCTGTCCTGTCTTCTCATTATGTGACCAAAGTATTTCAGTTTTGCCTTTAATATCATTGCCTCCAGTGAGCAGTCTGGCTTTATTTCCTGGAGGATGGACTTGTTTGATCTTCTTGCAGTCCAAGGCACTCTCAGAATTTTCCTGCAACACCACCGTTCAAAAGCATCTATCTTCCTTCTCTCAGACTTCCTTATGGTCCAGCTCTTGCAGCTGTGATGGTTGCCTTATTAAAAAAAAAAACACAGACTCACCAGCCAGGGCTAAGGATATCTGGTTTATTGAGAATAGAATGCAGACATGGAGAAAGACAGGAATGAGCACATGGCGTGCAAGGTAGCCGGTAAATACCCATGGTGCGGACCTGATCCTTCCCCACCCCCCATTGTCCCAAAGTCTTGACCGATGGTGAACCTGGAGTCTTGATGGGCGATCAGGGGGCAATTCCAGAGTCTCGATGGGTGATCAGGGGGATTAGCGCTGATTACCTCTGTCCTCTTCCTGTGTCCAAAGCAAGTGTGTCCCCCATGGTAATGCAGAGATGTCAGGGAGATAGGATGATGGCTTCCCAGGTCAGGGCAAAGGTATGGCTCCTTTGTCCTTTATCTGTTTTGTCTTTCAGTGCTTATGGGATTAGCACTGATTCTTCCCTCCCCGCTCCCCTTCACTGGAAAGGCATGTTCCCCGTTGTGATGTATATATACATCGCAACGGGGGACATGACATACTGCCTCCCCAAAAAAACTTCAAGGCGCCGGTTTGGAAGGATACGCTGCAAGGAAGCGTGTGACTAGCCGTTGTGCTGAGACATCCTGGGCATGCATCCACTCAGGGTGGGGGAAATGTCTCCAGAGGACCAGGTACTGAAGGGTGCCCCATAGCCTTCAGGAATCTAGAACCTCCTTTACTTCAAAGTGCTGCTGCCCATCGATCATGATGGGAGGAGGCTGGGGGGGGGGTTCGTTATGCCACTTTGAGGAGGTAGCTGGTTTCAGTAAGGCACAATGGAACACCGGGTGTATGCGTTTCAAGTTGTGTGGCAATTCTAACTTAAAAGTTACCAGGTTGATTATTTCCACTATTGGAAAAGGGCCAATGAACTTGGGGGCTAACTTCTTTGAGGGCTACGGAGACTTAATGAATTTAGTGGAGAGGTAGACCTTATCTCCCACTTTGAAGTCTGGCTGCGCAGCCCTGTGGTTGTCCGCATAATGCTTGTAGGTTGCTTGGGCTTCGGAGAGAGCCAGCTGAATGATTGGCCAAACGTTGGCTAGCTGAGCAGCCCAGTCATCTGGGGAACAAGGCGGGGTAGCTGGCTGTGGCAACTCCGGGATCGGGACGAAGTCTCGTCCATAGACTACCCAGAAGGGGGTGTGGCCCGTGCTCTGGTGCACTGCATTGTTGTATGCCACCTCAGAAAAGGGGAGTAAGTCTACCCAATTATCTTGCTGGTAGCTTATGAAGGAGCACAAAAATTGCTCCAGGGTGGGGTTAAGGATTTCCGTAGAGCCGTCTGTGTGGGGGTGCCAAGCAGTGGACAATGCCTGCTTGGTGCCAATCAACTTCAAAAATGCTTTCCAAAATTGTGAAGTAAATTGTGTACCCCTATCTGTGACCAAGCAGGAGGGGGTACCGTGTAATTTGTAGATGTGATTTAAAAAGAGGCGTGCCAGCTGTTGAGCAGAGGGAATGGAGACACATGGAATAAAATGGGCCTGTTTCGAAAAGTAGTCCTTAACCACCTAGATGACCATTTTCCGCTGGCTGGGTGGCAAGTCTACAATGAAATCCATTGAGATTTCCTCCCAAGGACAGGAGGGGCTTGCCACCGGCTGCAATAGTCCCTGGGGCTTACCTACTTTTCGCTTGGCCATAGCACATGTAGGGCAAGCAGCGACATAATCTTTTACATCCCTCCTAAGTGTAGGCCACCAGAATTGTCGCCTTACCAGGTGTAGCGTTTTTACAAAGCCAAAGTGCCCTGCCGTTTTGTCATCGTGAGAACGTCTCAGAACCTCTGCTCGCAATTGCTCCGGCACGTACAGGCTATTTTGTTTCCAGGCCAAATCATTTTCAAAAGAAACATTGTTTTTATTGGTTTGCAACCATGTATCCATTTTTAAGGCTTGTACGAACTGCTGTTGCAATTGCAATGAAATTGACATGTGTCTCCCTCCCCTTGCGGGCGGTTGTGCCGGAGTACGCCACGTTCCAGTTTGGCTGTGCGTGACAGCTTGGCAACCCAGCTGTGTGTCGGTCCACACCGTACCTATAATGTCTGATGCCTGACTGGCATCCTGGGGCCGCCTAGAGAGAGCGTCAGCTAAGAAGTTCTTTCTTCCAGGTATGAACTTCAGCTGAAAATTAAAGCGGCTGAAAAATTGAGCCCAGCGAACCTGCTTGGGGCTGAGGTGTTTCATGATACTGAGTGCTTCCAGGTTTTTGTGGTCCATCCAGACCTCAAAGGGGCAAGTGGCCCCTTCCAGGAGGTGTTGCCATGCCTCTAAGGCAGCTTTGACAGCAAAAGCCTCTTTCTCCCATACATGCCATCTCCGTTCTGTTTCGAAGAACTTGCGGGAGAGGTACGCGCAGGGCTTCAGCTGATCATTTGGATCCCGCTGAAGCAAGAGCGCCCCAATTGAGAAATCAGAGGCATCTACTTGGACTACAAAGGGCTTGGTGGGGTCGGGGTGTTGTAGAACCGGTTCGGCTGTGAACAGGCTTTTGAGATTATCAAAAGCCCTTTGGCATTCAGGTGTCCAGTTAAGTAGCGCTCCTGGGTTTCGTGCCTTGCGCGTGTCTCCCAAACCCTTGGTGTGGAGTAACTTAGTTAGGGGCAAAACGATTTCCGCTAGTCCCTTGATGAACCCCCTGTAAAAATTAGAAAATCCCAGAAAACTTTGTAGTTGCCTCCTAGTGTGCGGGCGCTCCCATGCCAGGATGACCTGGACTTTCCCAGGGTCCATTTCGATGCCCCTCTCAGAGATTCTGTAACCCAGATAATCTAGCTGAGTTTTATGAAACTCGCACTTAGAAAGCTTGGCAAATAGCTTGGCTTTGTGGAGTTTCCTGATCACCTGCTTAACCAAGCATTCGTGCTCCTCTTCAGTCTCAGAATATATCAATACATCATCTAAATACACAAGGACCCCCTTGAACAAGTGTTCGTGCAAGACCTTGTTGATCAATTGCATAAATACCCCTGGTGCCCCTGCCAAACCAAACAGTAATACTTTATATTGGAATGATCCCAGTGGGCAATTGAAAGCTGTCTCCCACTCATCCCCCTCCCATATGCGTATGTGGAAATGGGCTTCTCGCAAGTCCAGTTTAGAGAATATTTTCCCCTTTGCCAGATGTGCTAATATGTCTTTGATTAGGGGCAAGGGATATTTGTTTGATATGGAAACCGAATTCAATCCACGGTAGTCCGTACAGAGTCTTAATGTCCCATCCTTTTTTTCTCTGAACAACACTGGGGCTCCAACTGGCGAGTTTGTGGGCTCGATGAAGCCTCGTGCTAAGTTCTTGTCCACAAACTCCCTCAATGCTGCCAGTTCTTTCTGGGTCATTGCGTAAATTTTTGGCTTTGGCAAGGGTGCGTTGGGGACCAGTTGTATCGCACAGTCAGTCTTTCTGTGGGGTGGGAGTTTGTCTGCTTCGTTCTCCCCGAACACATCTGCAAACTCAGTGTACCTGTCCGGCAAGCCTTCCAGGGGCGCTGCAGCCAGATGTGTGATTGTAGACGCCGCTCTCCCCACCACACCAGGGGGAATTCGGTCCCCTGTAGGTGCTTGGTAGAAGCCGTCTTCAAGCGTGATCATCCTGGTTTCTCAATTTATGTATGGGTTCCTTCGTAACAGCCTTGGAATGCCTAAGATGACTAAAGGGTGGCCCACCGGTGCCACGACAAATTTCAGTCTCTCCCAGCAGCTGCCTAACTGCAGCGCCACTTCTCCGGTGAATTGGGTGACCAGGCCCCTCCCGCTGCTGAACCGTCCAATTGCGTGAACACTATGTGGTGCTGAAGTGGAAAGCAGGGGAGATTTAAATCGGCAACCACATCAGGGTGAATTAGGCACCTGGAACAGCCCGAGTCTATTAGGGCCCAGACTTCAACTGACTTCACAGTGGAGCTTAACTTAACTTTTATGTACAGGGTGGGACAGTTGGCACTCACCCCGTTGTCGCTGCGCCCATTCTCCTCCTCCACCTGCCCTCTGGCGCTTCTCAGGGCAGGTGGCTGGCATTTCCTGCTGGTTCTTCCTGGTCGTTCTCCTCCTCTTCACTGGAGTAAGGTAGTTCTTTTGCTCCGATCTCTGCCCTGGCTGCTGGCATCTTTTTGGGCACTACGGGTGGTTTGCCCGGCGTTTTTCCTGGCCTGTCAACTACCTTTGTTTTCGGGCACGCCGCCGCTTTGTGGTCCTCTTTCCCGCATCGAAGGCACTGCCCCTTGGCGAACCGTCACTCCCTCTCCTCTCTCCAGGGTTGGGATGTTGGCCTCACCGGCGTGCAGCAGTTCGGGGTCCCTTTACCGTTGCCGCTTGTTGCGCCGCCCTCTTGGCTTGTAGGAAGGTTTCCTGGGCATTTTCCACCTTACCGGCCAGCAGTATCCACTTGTGTAGAGTGTTTGGGTCGACTCTGCATAATGCCCACCTCAGAACGTCCAAGTTCAGGCCCTCTTTGAAACGTTCAATTAGGGTAGACTGTGACCAGTCCACCACCTTTCCAGCCAGTGCTTTAAACTCCATGGCATAAGCTGCTACAGATTGTTGCCCTTGGCTGATTCCCCTTAGGGATCTCTTTGCTCTCTCCTTTTCTAAGGGGTCTCTGAAGTGCAGATTTAGTGCCCAGAGGAACTCGTCGAAGTCATCCAGCTCTGGGGCTTTTGCCTGGTATAGCTGCACATACCAGTCAGCCACCCTTCCTTTAAGTTTGTTAGCAATGGCATTAATTTTGCCCTTTTCTGAGTGGAAATATGGCCCAAATTCTTCCATGTATTTCTTGGCATTTGTTAGGAAGAAGGATAATGTTGCTGGATCCCCGTCGAATTTGACCCTGAAGTCTTTCACCCCCGCTCCTGGTGGGCTCCAAACCACATCTGGTCGTACCTCGGGCTGCCGGGGTTCCCCAGTCTCAGTGTGGGATTCCTCAAGCCGGACTTCAGGTGGCGTTGCCTCAGTTTCATGCCGGCTCCAGCCTCTTCCCAGCGGTCGCATCTCCAGGGTGGGAGGGGGGGAAGATGACCTCCTGGTGGATTCCGCGAGGTGAACTCTGCCCGGCGCTGCCTCAGCCTCCTGCCATCTCCTTCCTCTCCCCGGCTGTCGCGTCTCAGGGGTGGTGGTGGGGGTGATGAACTTCTGGTACCTGGTTCCACCTCACCCCTTCCTTGGGATTCCCACGCCACCGACCATCACAGGAACAGCTGTTCAATTGACTCCAGCCTCGCCTCCATTATCCTCAGCTTCTCAGCTGTCTGGGAGCCTTCCTCGGTTCATCCGATCTGGCACCTTCCTTTGGCTCCTGCGATCGTCGAGGACAGCCAGTCCCGTGGCTTCCTAGATGCCCCGAGCATCCCTGGCAGGGATCCCAGCATCTCATCCAGGGTGACCCACTCACCCTGCGACTCTCTGGTGGCTTCAGGTGTCCTGCTCCTTCCGGCCTCCTCCTCCTCCGAGCTTGATCTCAAAGCCTCCTGGAGTCCGTACCATCTAGGAATGGTGTTCTCACCGATCACCCGTGCCATGGAGTTGGGTGCCCCGTCGCTGGTCCTCTGGTAGCCACCTCTTCATGGGTTGAGTCTTTCCATCGCCAGCTTTGATCCCTCACAGACGAAATCTGGAATGGTGCTAGCAGAAAAAAAAAATTGATTCCCGTATTTATGTGATGGTTGCCTTATTCAAAAAAAAACCACAGACTCACCAGCCAGGGCTAAGGATATCTGGTTTATTGAGAATAGAAAGCAGACACGGAGAAAGACGGGAATAAGCACATGGCGTGCGAGGTAGCTGGTAAATACCTGCGGTGCGGACCTTATCCTTCCCCACCCCCCATTGTCCCAAAGTCTTGAGCGACGGTGAACCCGGAGTCTCGATGGGTGATCAGGGGGCGATTCCAGAGTCTTGATGGGCAATCAGGGGGATTAGTGCTGATTACCTCTGTCCTTTTCCTGTGTCTGGTGCAGGTGTGTCCCCCATGGTAATGCAGAGATGTCAGGGAGATGGGATGATGGCTTCCCAGGTCAGGGCAAAGGTATGGCTCCTTTGTCCTTTATCTGTTTTGTCTTTCAGTGCTTATGGGATTAGCACTGATTCTTTCCTCTCCGCTCCCCTTCACCGGAAAGGCATGTTCCCCTTTGTGATATATGTATACATCTCAACGGGGGACATGACAGCAGCCATATGTTACTACGGGGAACACCATTGCTTTAACTATGCGGACCTTTGTTGTCAGTGTGATGTCTCTGCTCTTGACTATTTGATCGAGATTTGTCATTGCTCTTCTCCCAAGGATTAAGCATCTTCTGATTTCCTGACTACAGTTAGCATCTTCAGTAATCTTCTCACCTAGAAATACAAAGTCTTTCACTGCTTGTACATTTTCTCCCTCTATTTGCCAGTTATCAATCAAGCTGGTTGCCATAATCTTGGATTATTTGAGGTTTAGCTGCAAGCCAGCTTTTGCACTTTTTTCTTTCACCTTCATCATAAGGCTCCTCAGTTCCTCTTTGCTTTCAGCCATCAAAGCGGTATCATCTGCATATCTGAGATTGTTAATGTTTCTTCCAGTGATTTTAACTCCACCCCTGGAATCCTCAAGCCCAGCAAGTCGCATAATGTGTTCTGTGTACAAGTTGAATAGGTAGGTTGAGAGTATACAGCCCTGCCGTACTCCTTTCCCAATCTTAAACCAGTCCGTTGTTCTGTGGGCTGTTCTTACTGTTGCTACTTGGACATTATACAGATTCTTCAGGAGACATACAAGATGACTTGGTATCCCCATACCACTAAGAACTTGCCACAATTTGTTATGGTCCACACAGTCAAAGGCTTTAGAATAGTCAATGAAACAGAAATAGATGTTTTTCTGAAACTCCCTGGCTTTTTCCATTATCCAGTGGATATTGGCAATTTCGTCCCTAGTTCCTCTGCCTTTTCTAAACCCAGATTGTACTTCTGGCAATTCTCGTTCCATGAATTGCTGAAGTCTACCTTACAGGATCTGGAGCATTACCTTACTGGCATGTGAAATGAGTGCCACTGTTCGATAGTTTGAACATTCTTTAGTGTTTCCCTGTTTTGGTATGGGGATATAAGTTGATTTTTTCCAGTCTGATGGCCATTCTTGTGTTTTCCAAATTTGCTGGCATACAGCATGCATTACCTTGACAGCATCATCTTGCAAGATTTTGAACAGTTCAGCTGGGATGCCGTCGTCTCCTGCTGCCTTGTTATTAGCAATGCTTCTTAAGGCCCACTCAACCTCACTCTTCAGGATGTCTGGCTCTAGCTCACTGACCACACCGGCAAAGCTATCCCCGATATTGTTATCCTCCCTATACAGGTCTTCTGTATATTCTTGCCACCTTTTCTTGATCTCTTCTTCTTCTGTTAGGTCCTTGCCATTTTGTTTTTGATCATACCCATTTTTGCCTGGATTTTACCTCCAAAGTTTCTAATTTTCTGGAAGAGGTCTCTCGTCCTTCCTATTCTATTGTCTTCTTCCACTTCCACGCATTGCTTGTTTAAAAATAATTCCTTATCTCTTCTGGCTAACCTCTGGAATTTTGCATTTAATTGGGCACATCTCCCTCTATCACAGTTGCCTTTTGCTTTCCTTCTTTCTTGGGCCACTTCTAGTGTCTCAGCAGACAGCCATTTTGCCTTCTTGGTTTTCTCTTTCTTTGGGATGTATTTTGTTGCCGCCTCCTGAACAATGTTGCGAACTTCTGTCCATAGTTCTTCCGGGACCCTATCCACTAAGTCCAGTCCCTTAAATCTATTCTTCACCTCCCTGAATATTCCTTAGGAATATTAGTGAGCTCATATCTAGCTGATCTGTGGGTCTTTCCTAATCTCTTTAGTCTGATCCTAAATTGTGCAAGAAGAAGTTCGTGATCTGAACTACAGTCAGCTCCAGGTCTTGTTTTTACCGACTGTATAGATGTCTGCCACCTTTGGCTGCAAAGGATGTAGTCAATCTGATTTTGGTGTTGTCCATCTGGTGAAGTCCATGTTTAAAGCCATCTCTTAGGTTGTTGGAAGAGAGTGTTTGTTATGCAGAGTGTGTTGTCTTGGCAAAATTCTATCAGCCTATGTCCTGCTTCGTTTTGTTCTCCCAGGCCATGCGTACCTGTAATTCCTGGTGTCATTTGACTGCCCACCTTAGCATTCCAGTCTCCTGTGATGAAAGTAACATCTCTTTAGGCATGTTGTCCAGTAGGTGCTGCAGATCCTCATAGAACTGCTCTACTTCAGCTTGTTCAGCATCTGTGGTTGGGGCGTATATTTGGATCACTGTGATGTTAGATGGCTTCCCCTGAATTCGAATTGAGATCATTCTATCATTTTTTGGATTGTATCCAAGCACTGCTTTAGCCACTTTACTATTAATTATGAAGGCTACTCCCTTTCTTCTGTGGTCCTCTTGTCCACAGTAGTAGATCTGGTGGTCATTTGTTGTGAAGTGGCCCATTCCAGTCCATTTCAGTTCACTGATGCCCAAAATTTCTATCTTTAATCTTGACATCTCACTAATAACCACATCTAATTTGCCCTGGCTCATAGATCTTACATTCCAGGTTCCAGTGGTGTGTTGATCCTTAGAACATCGGATTCACCGTTCACCACCACCATCGTCGGCCGCTAGCCATCCTTTCAGCTTTGAGCTAGCTGCGTCATCACGTCTGGGATTAGTTGAACTCACTCCTCTGTTCCTCCCCAGTAGCATTTTGACCATCTTCTGACCTGGGGGTCTCATCTGCCGATGGTATACTGACATATCCCTGGTTGTCCTGATCCATTTAGTTTTCACGGCAAGAATACTGGGGTGGGTTGCCATTACCTTCCCCAGGGATCTTATTTAGTCTGACCTCCCTGTCATGACCTTCCCGTCTTGGGTGGCCCTTCATGGTTTCCTCATGGCGTCATTGAGGTGCTCAAGCTCCAGCACCATGACAAGGTAACGATCCTTTGCTGAAGAAATTATCTTTACTCTATGCATTAAGAAGTATAAGAAAAAAACTTAAGCATGTTTACCTTAAGAACACATAAACAATTTCAACCTTTATTTGAAATGTAGCATTTTGTGTATATCATTCTTTGTGAAAACTTTATATCAATTTTGTGTTTATCCCCCAGAGTTGCATTTGTGAGATACACAGCTGTATAAATAAATATACATAAACAAACAAACAAACTTTCTTGAATAAATCAGTGCATTAATGCTAATTTTAGTTCAAGTTATAAGTTATTCTCTAGTGGTAATGTTAACTCTGCATCTATGCTATACAAGTTAAGATATTAATGTGATGTAACAGGAAACTTGAAATATAGGTTTTATGTTTTCCATTCATAGTTTCTAGGAAGGACTTTATAGTGTCAATTTCATATTATACTCCTTTATTGAAGCATAAGGTTAAAATATCAATTTATAACTTTAACATGTGACACTTATTCCTGAAGATTGTCTAATTCTTTCTTTTTCAGTCCTTGAGTTCATAAAATCTGGATTCCCTGCACAATTGTTAAAGATGCAGACATACTCACAAACATGCATATGTGTGCAAGTGTGCACAGGCACACAGACAAACACAGGCACTTGTGTTCAGGAGAGGTATCTATAAAGTAGCAATAAGACTGTCTGGTATTTTATAGACAAATTGTAGTCACCAGTTTTTATGGTGAGGGCGCGAAAAAAGGAACAAAAATTCCTTCCTAGTTCCCCACCACAGCATTTTCCAAGCCATGCTGTAGTCTTAAAGGGACACTAAGACCAGCAACCCCATTTCTAAATCACCAAATGCATTTATTTGTATGTATGTATATATGTATGTGTACCCTAAGAGAGGCTTCCTACATCAAGGAGAAGTAGGTTCTCTTGGTGCTTATTGTTATTTTTGGGATTATTATTTTTTTTAATCTTTTTAAATTTTGGAATTCATTTCCCTTCCAAATATAAATGAAGATTGAGAGTAAATAATTGTCTTCCTGTTATTATACTGGTATTAAATTTGAAGATATTAGCATTTTCCTACACATTGAATCGGCTAATTTAAACCTTCAGCTTTCTGTTTCTACTTTTCCTTGAGAACTGTCTGTTTATCTCACTTTCACTTTGTGTAAACATACTTCAGAACTTCACTGTCTTCAGCTTTCACTGGTTAAGTTCCTGGGAGAGTCATAATCTACTGCATGAGACCTGGAGGATTTCAAACAGATGTTTTTCTAACTTCCCTCAAGATTTTAAACATATCTTTTCTGACTCCTAGTTTTTATGCAAGATATTCAGGACATTGTGGAAAATATGAGTTTTAAAATGTTTCATCTGGTTGGGAACACAGTGGATGGAACTGGGAAATTCAACAGTGATAGAAATGATTCTTCTAAGAATGAGATTGGGATTTCTGTTGAGATGCTAGCTGAAGACTGGATAGTGGAGTTGAAGAAATTCAGTGGAAAGAGGGATCTGCAAGCAATGAGTAAAACTGACTTTTTGGTGAAATGTTATGAAAAAGAAGGGGTCATTATGTATGGGAGGTTTTCTGAAGAGAAGTTAGAATGTTTGAGGGGAGGAAGTTGGGCTCTTTGATTTTTTTCAAGAGAAAAGCTCTGTGCACATTGTGGAGATATGTAAATGCTTTGATTTATTTTGAAGTGGGATAAGGGTTAAAGAATATTTATCTGGATCACTTTTACGGTTTGACTGATCTTATTTGTTTTTAAAGATATAGATTAAGACTATTAGGGTATAATAGGGTTTATTTGGATGGTTTTAAGAATTGTTTTGAATCACTTTTCTTTTTGGGGGGTTATTAAGATTAAGATTATTAAAACTGTTGCATTATTTAGTATAATGGCAGACCATTTATGTGCTTTTTAGTTTGACTTTTATTATAGTAGACCGAAATGTATAGAATAGTAGTAAGAAGGGAATAATGAAATAAGTATTATTTTTTTGGGGGGGGGGAGCTGTTTAGGAGGTTTATATGATTTTTAAATATATGTATGTATGTATGTATGTATGTATGTATGTATGTGGAGGAAGTAACTGTACTTAGTGATTTTTTTATGTGCTAAAGGGGAATGATGTATAGAAATAATGTGATTTTGGTTTAATATAGAGTAAGAGAATGATTATGGAAATTTTTTGTATATCCTTGCTGTTAAAAGTCAGAAGTCATATCTTTCTGTAATGTTGTAAAAAATAATTCTTTTGTGTTTTCACACCTTTTATATTTTCTTCTCTTTTTTGTAGTTTTTTTGTTTTTTCATAGCTTTTATCTTTCTGTTTAAACTTAATAAAATTCATATATATACATCAGGAGTAGACCACAGGAAATGTTTTATATTTTATGTCATAAAATATTTTATGTTTTATAAAATTTGCCAAATTCCTATTCCATGGGAATCATGGGTTTTGGATTTTATACACATTCTGTAAGTTAGTCAATTGGAGTTACCATGGTTCAAAACGTTTTGCCCTATGATGCACTGTTTTGCCCAGTTAAAGGTTACAGACACAAGAGTTTTAGTAGTACATTAGATTATGTTGCTATGTTTAGGATGCTATGTTTTAATTTAGAATGATACTCTCTGGTGATATCAGAGTCATATATAACCCTAGTAAAATAAAGCAACATAATAAATAAATTACAGGAAATAAATTCTTAACATATTGTATAAGTCAGCTTCAGCTACCCTTTCAATTGCTTCAAAGCATCATTCAGGGCTCAATTTCACTCCAACTAGAATTCTGTTTGAAATAAGAATTAAACTCAACAAAACTGCCAGGACAGAAGTTAAGGAAAGGACAACCAGCAATTCTTATCAACAGAGAAATTAAGGCCTTTAACTCTTTTTGGCTGGCAATCTACTCTCTTGAGTGTTTTAGCCTAGAGGTTTGAATAGGATAGCTTCCCACAAGCTGGGGCTCTCACACTGCCAGCTGCTTTTTTTGGTGTTCCATATTTCATACTTGCAAAGGCATAACTCCTGTTTTTAACAGACTGTTCATGAAGTTTAGTCATATCATTCATTCTATCAACCTCAAATTCCTGTACAGTATGATCAGCTGGTTCTTCTAGATTCGCTGGCTATGCTATCTATCAAACATCTCCTTGTACTCTTCCTTGCTCTGGGCTGCTTTTGAAAAAGTTAAAACTTCAATGGCTGGCTATAAATAACTTTCCACTTCCCTGCCCAATCTTCTTCCAGGAGCACAACAATAGTAATAGTGAAATTAACAAATTCTGAATAACAAATGCCCAGATATTGCAAGCTCCAGGAACTGTACATTGGACTTCTGGGTTGTTGTTGAGTAATAATCTGCCTGAATCCAGAGCTGGGAGCCATGATAAGGCTAGAATTCAGATGAACTGGAAAAAAGTTTACCAATAAATTATCAGAATTGAACCTGGAACTTCCTCATAAAAATAGGAAACCATGAAATTCTAAGGAAATATAACTTCAATGCCAGTTTGTTGCTTTTGCTAATAAACTGGAATGAGGTCAGAAATAAATGAACTTAGCTTCCCAAAATAGACTATGCTCTTTCAAATACTTTGGGTCTGGAGCTGATAGTGACATATGCAAAAGACTGGTTGTGAAAGGTGCTAAGACTCAGTTTGACTTGTGGTGTCCAAGAACTATCATAGAATCAGTTTCAGCTAACAAAGCCTGAACCTATGAATAATATTCTAATAGGAGTATCCTTTTGTGCCTTGGGCATCAGTCTTTATGAATGTGGGAGATGACTGTTTAGTCACATGGGTAAAGGCCTTTCTGAACTCAATGGTGTAATTATTACCTTATGTGAGGCTTTTGCCCAATTCAAGTCTTGTAAAAGGTGGTTAGCAGGCTAGATTAGAGGTGGAAGAAGAAAAAAAAAGATGGTTGTTTGGGGATCAATTTTTGTCATTAAAAGCTCAATTAATTTTTTTCAACCCTTTTTCTTCAAGATATATGGAAATTAGTCACAGAAAACAATTTCACCAGATGTTTTATTTTTGCTACATCATTATGTCTGATGAAAAATGTATATGCAATCAAACTCATATGAAAATATTTTTAGCTTCATTATTCATCTCCTCAGATGTCAATGATATGAATGTCATTTAGTTGTCATTCCAAAAAGGTTTTACGCCAATTTTGTTCAAACAAAACACACTTTTAATTCTACATTTTAATCAAGGTATCAGTTATATAAGTTTCAAAAAATGCTATTCTAGCTTGTGAAGGCAAAATGGATGCATTAATTTTGATGTCCTAATTATTGCCAATAATAAATTAGATGTTAAATCATGTCAGATAAGAGGTCATAGAACTAGACACATTCTGAAAACCCCTTGGGGAATCCAGCTTAAGCTTCCCATCATGCTAAAAAAATTGGGGAGGGGAGGGGAGCTTTTTCCATTAAGAACATTCCAACATAAGAAAGTAAGAACAGCCCTGCTGTTTCAGATCGAAGACTGTTCTAATGCAGAATGCTGTCCCTAGCAAATATCTATGGGAATTCCCCAAACTCACCATGAATGGAACTACTTACTTCCATTATGGCGGAAGACCTGTATTACGAAGGCAGTCTGTGCAGGCTCAGATCTCACTTGAAATAATTAATTGGATTGTTGGACTCCATTCTGGCATGTGCTTCAGGAATCTGAATTATTTTCTGAAGCATACTGTTTTGGTGGGCTTCTGGATGAGGTTCTGTGGTGGACTAGATGTCTCTGAAGTAGCAGAGACAGTGCAGGGAAGTGAACTCCAGCCAGCAGTGATTTTTGGCCAGCAAAAGTCTTTCCAGATAAAGGAGAGAATAAGAGATCACCTACCTGCGCTCTGGACATCTGCTTCTCAGGAGGAGACTGCAGTCAGGAGGAGACTGCGGGATGAAGTCTTGTGGTTTTCTCATGAGTAGATCATCTAGGGGCCATGGGAAAAATATCCTGCTCATACTCGCAACATGCAGCCTTTTAATGGACACTAAGTTACACCAATCCTCACTTTCTTAATCACTTGGATGTATAATCAATTTATAGTTGGAACAACCTCTTTGAAAACAGTGGGACAAAGAAAACTTTTTGGTGAGTCAGACTTCCTTCTGAATTACAGAAAATAAACTAAAGATGAGAAAATAAGACTTTAAAACAACAGCAGTTAATTTAATCAAGATTTAACTAAGAAAGTTATAAATGGTTAAAGAGGATGGTATTAATTTGAAAGATAAAGATTTTGGTGAAACTACTTTTGGCATTAAGTGAAATTAATTAAATAAACAGACTTACAATTAAACATTTAGGTGTTTAAATTAAAATAGGTGGAATTAATTAAATACACCTTTCTGGGAATGTTGATTGTCTGACATCAAAAGGAAAACATAATTGGTGGAATTTACAAAACAAGGAGATAAGTGAAACAGGAAACGGACTGTGTCACTAAAACATTGCAAGCAAAGCAAGCAAATGTAGCATAGTTCTATTAATCTGGGCTGAAAAGATAGACAATCATGTAATGGCAACAAAAAGTTAGCATTTTCTGTATTTCTGTTCTTCTGTCTAGTGGACATATAAAATGTCCATTTCTGGACATTTTTGTAACTCTGGTTGCCTTAATCTAGCAGCTTGATTTTCAGTGTACCTCAGGAAAACAATAGTAGCCTGTATTTTCAAATACTTGAGTCACTTTCATTTATTAGCCATTTAGCAGAATTCCATGTTTATTTGTAGTGCCTGTGCCATATATGCCTTAAATCTTTGTTATAATGTGTACACTAGATAGTACATTATTTGGATACATAATTATATCAATGTATGGGAACATATATGCCAATAAGTTTGATATAAACGTTCACTGTCAAAAATACATCTTCATTAAGTATATTTTCCAAGATGCACTGGTGCTAAAGTCAAAATATTATCTTTCAACTACACATCTGCAAGCATTAACAACATAACAGCATTTATGTTCTCCCAACAACTGGTTTTTCATGTAGCCATGTGGAAACAGAACCAAATGGTCATACAGTTAAACACATGCAGAAATATCATTGAGTAGAAATAGAATGAATTCTCTATTTGTAATTATAACAATAATTAATCTCTGAATCTAAAAATTAATCTGAGGATATGAATGCTTTATCACTGTCAAAACTAAGTTATACCAGCAATTTTAGCTGGATGGAAAAGCTATTGTGAGTCCCATAAAAGACATTTTTTTCAAAGATAGAAGATAGATAGATGATAGATAGATAGATAGATAGATAGATAGATAGATAGATAGATAGATAGTGATCCAATACACTGAATAAAATAATCTTTATGAGATTCAACTGGAAAATAAAAAAGATTTCATGTACAGTACTGACAGTTTAATGCTAAACTGTGAGAAATATAAATTAGGACTCTGCAAACATTAAGAAAAGGAGCTTTGGAAAGCACGAGGGTGGAAACTAAGCATCTCTCTTCTAAATGTAAAAGCAGCTATGTCATTTGCAAAAGTGATATAGCTGCTTTGAAGGCTTTCCCTGATTCTTGTTTGCATATGATTTTATACTCATGTTGCCACCAAAAGTGAAGTAGCTGTGTATGTATATACTGTACATGCACAGATAATTGTGGACAACTTTTGAAGCAGCCATGCAAGTCTGGCAAAGGATGCAACTACTTTAATCCTTTGGTGCTTTGTTAACCCTTTGGAAAGCACCTCTTTTTTGGGGTTTTCATAACGTTTATATGTAGGATTTGTGAGAGTTCACTAAAATACATCAGCAAATAAATACAAAGGAAACTTTAGAGTAGAAGGTAGTATATATCAGCTGCTTCTAACTAATCTTTAAGATCAGTCTTGTATCAGTTATCTGTAATTTAGACTAAGTGGGAAAAAAAACCCTGAAAAATAAGTGTCACATTATTTCTAATCAGTATTGCATTCTGGCTCTTGAAATTTCAGCTTTCTTAAACAGAATTCAACAATTCAACAAAATCAGACACACTGATTGTATTTACAAGTCTGAAACAGCTTCTGACTATTGGCTTATAACACAGAAATAAAAGATCATCAGGAAAGAACATATTTATAATTTGTACACATCAGAACTTTGCCACTGATGGGTAAACTTACAGATTTATCTGTTGTTCCCCAACCATAAATAATTAATTCTTGAGGCCTGGAGTATAGCAAGACCTAAGCTGTCGTTCAATTGCAATTGTTTAAAGTTGTTAATTTACCATTTTTACCATTATCAGACAGGTTTTGCCCATAACAAATAACAAAATTATCATGCTTCCAGCAACAGCTATGATATATTGTTTCTAACTTCAATCTTACAGGCTATTTTTTAGTTTAACCCTGGAAGTTGTTTTATATTAGCTCAGTTTGTCCCAAATAATCTATTCAGACAGATAGGGCCTCTCTGGAGTCTTTGGCAAAAGCTGATCTTGTCAACTGCTAGCTGAACTGTTTCACTGAGGATGCAATGGATTAAACTCAGAAGCATCGACCATCTACCAACTATTACTATCTAAATTCTAGTCTTCCCTTTATCTAATACTGAAAGAGATCAGGTTGAAGTAATGTACCAGGACACTTACCATATATCAAGGGCAAGCTTGTTACTTCTAGCCAGTTCTATAGGCTTTCTTCAGGTTATAAATGCCTTGCCCTTGAAGAACAGCTAGAAATATTAATAGTGCCTTTGCTAGAAAGGCTATTAGCCGTGATGTCAGGAATACTCCTGTGCTTTCTAAGGTTGTCATTTCTTGTGACATCTGATGTCTAATTCTGTACAAATAATAACAGATTCTCCCTAGATAGTAGCGATAGAACACCCATGCTGAGGCAGCTTAGTGTCATGATGCTAGCCAGAGAGGCTCACAAATTGTTTAGGATAAAAGTCATAAGAATAAGCATTGTGCATTGGACAGGGGCATTTTCAGCAGCAGAAGTACAGTAAAATAATTGTGTGGTAAGTCTCAACCAGAGGGCCGCTTCTGTCTTTTCAAAGACTTGGAGGAATTGAATGATTGCTTTTTCTGTAGTGAAAAGAAAATCCCATTTATAAATTAAGGGCATAGGTCATAATACCTCAGATCTTGTTCTGAGATTTCCTCTCACCATTCATTAGTTAAAATGATGATTCTTCATTTCAAATGCCCAGACAAAATGGATGAATCAGTTTAGGGGCAATGTATTCCATCTGTCTTTCATACGCTTTTCATAAAAGAAGAACTGTCACTCCAGCTAGGAATTCACTTTATATACTCAACAAGTACTCAGGATGGTATACCATGTGAGGAGGAGGAGGAGGAGCAGGAGCAGGAGGGTTTACACTATATAAGTGACATACAAGGGACAGAATATCTTTAAAGATGTGACCTCTTTCCTGAAGAAGAAGTGTATTAAGCTCCTAAGTGCCACTATTTTATGGTTTGTTTGCATTATGATGCTGAGGATTTTCTATGACTTAATATCTGAACTTACTCATTTTATGACGGGCACAGAATACATTTTTTACTCTTATAATATTCATTATATTTCAATATAATCACCACTCCTTAAAAAACACACACACAATTATGCTAAGTTTAAAGTACACCTCTTGCTGACTTTCTATGATATATTAATTATGAAGTCACGGCTTCCTTCTGACCGGCGGATTCTTGCACTTTAATGCATGCAAGTTTGTATTTATATAAAATATAAAGAATAACAAATTTATCTGTATTCTCATGGTATCTTCACTGAGAGTATTCACTTTACATTTTGTTATGCATTAATTATTAAATGATTTGTCTTATTTCTTATTAATTTCAGTGGAATATCACTGAATTAGTTACAACAGTAATGTCAGTCTTTTCAGATTATTTAAATTATTCATCATCAGTTTAAATGTCATATATTTAATGAAAAATAAGGAACAGTTATGCATAATTACAATTTTGAAAGAGATGAAGTTGCCATTTTTTTCCCAAGAAATTTTACTTTTTCAAACAAGAACATTCCAGTTTATCTATAAAGTCAAACATTATTATTTTACCACAAAGTCTGTTTTTAAAATAAAGCAGGGTTTCCCTTTAACAGAAACAGTAATACATTACCTGTTTTATATATTGTTCTCTATTGTATTTTTCTTTAACAATTCAGCTTGATTTGTGATCCAAAACTAAGGAACTAATAGTGCTTTTCTTTTATTAGAACATTTCAAATTCTGAATTTAAATAACTAAATGTAACCTTTCTTTCACATTAAACAATATTAATTTAACTTATTTTTTTTTCAAAAAGTAAGTACAGTATCTTTCTCTATTCAGTTCCAGAATTTAAGTGATTTGGAAAAATGGGTGTCAAGAAAACTTGATAAAGACATGGTATAAGGATAGACATCTGCCTTCTAAACACAACTTGCTGTCTCTGTCTCTTTGCTGTACTTTGTAGGAACAAAGGAAATGCATGGTTATACTGAGCCCCAATAGAACTGCTGTATATAGACTTTTCCTCTATTGTGAGCATGAAATATCTGTTAAAATATTTTAATCTAGGAATTTACAAAGCTAATAAAATAATAAATCTAGAAGTATGCAGTGAATTGGACTTTTGATTGTCTCCAATTATCTTCACCTATTGACTGAATAGATTGATCACCTGCCATATATTCCCTCAATCTAATATAAAAGAATCGGGGTAGTGCATAATAGAATTGTCAATATTCTCACTCATACAAGTGACCAGGCTCAGTTTATCATATTGTACTTCAGACACATAATGTGAAGACTTCGTTTGGATAAGTTTTTAATGCTGGGAAATGTGAAAGGAAAGAGAAGAAGTGGATAATAAGCAGCAAGAATGATAGATTCAGTTACAGTGGTAATGGGTGCACCACTCATTACAGTGGTGATGGGTGCACCATTCTGAAGAATCAGGTTGGGCACAGGTCCTCTGGCAGAAAATCTATGTATGTAGCCACTAATAGTTGACACCAGCTTGATGGCTCATTGTTTGTCTGTCTATCTGTCTGTATTTCTGTCTGTCTGTCTGTCTGTCTGTCTGTCTGTCTGTCTGTCTGTCTGTCTGTCTATCTATCTATCTATCTATCTATCTATCTATCTATCTATCTATCTATCTATCTATCTATCTATCTATTGGTTTATATAGGAAAAGAGAAATCCTCTTTGTAAGTCCTGAACTTACCCTGAAATGCACTTTTGGCCATTAATGGATTAAAAAAAAAAAGTGAATTCTGTACCCTTGTGACACTTGCCTAGATCTTCTCTAAACTAACCCTTTTGGGGGGGAAAAAAAGAGGAAAAGAGTAGAGTAGGATAACTTCGTAAATATTTAGGAAAGAGATTAGTTGAGGAAAAAGAAATAATTCCTCCCCAAATAGTTTGCAAGTAAACAAGCTAGAAAATATGTCTTGGCAGCTGAGAGTGTATAGAGAACGGAGAGGATTGCCTTGACAGAGAGAGGGAAGATCTGTTACCAAGGCAAAATGGAAAAACATGGCTTAAGCCCATATGAAGGTAGAGGTTTGTGAAAATGCCTAAGGTGGCCCCCACCCTAAATCACATGAAGAAAAAAGGGCAAGGAGGGAAATCACATTCAGACTTTCAAGATACTGAAACTATAGCTAGTCTAATAAAAGTAGTTTTAGGCCAGTTCAGATTCTGTTTCTGTACCCTGTGAAATACTGAGAAGCTGCAAACAAACTGGGCTTCATTAGCACAATCAGAAAGAGAAAAAAAAAGTGCTCCTGACAGTAAGCTAAGTGCATGAATTTACTACTCATTCAAAACAAGAAAAAACAACTTTTAAAAAGGCTTATTTTACCCCCCTCAATTTTTCTTGTTGAAATAAATGAGAAAATGGGATAAAGGAGACAAAAAAGTTTTTTTTTTCCCTATTCATGCAGTCACTACTTTTGAGTGACAGTGAACTGCATGAAAAGGACACACTTACCTATTTAAAGTATTTACTGCTTACTTATTTATACTAATTACTTACTTATTTATTTTCAGAATGACTGAGTTTGTAGGATGAATGGTTGGACATCTCAATCTCCCCAAAGCAGTTTGGTCTTCACATCCTGGCCCTGTTTTCTGCTTTGGGATAGAACATAAGGTTCTATAATTCCAGCTGCCACCACCTATCTTCCAGGGCACCTCACTTGGCATCCTCCCATTAACAGTCAGAGTATGAGATGGGACTTCCACACACACACACACCCCAGTGCTTTTCTGGTAAATGAAATTTACCAGCAATTTAAACAATTTCTATAGTACCACTTCTTGCTGAGGCATGTCACTAGAGGTATCAGCCTTCTTTTTCCTTTCCTACTGGGATACATAATAATCTCCCAACAGAGGAAAATGATGGGGGGAAAAAAAATTACCTTGCCTTTATTTTTTTGCTCAATTCAAAAAACATACCCAATGCTTCTTGTTTTCCCTACAACAACAAACCTGAAAGGTGAGTTGGGCTGAGAGTGGCTTTCATGCCTAAGGGAGGAATAAAACTCACAATCTCTTAGTTTCTATGGCAACATCTTAGCCACCACACCAAACTGTCTCTTTAAAAAGAGATAAAATGTAAAACCTGAACTTGGATTCACAGCTCCTACTACATCAGGAAGTGGAGGCTGTGGCAGGGGGTGGGGGTGGCTATACTTAGTGCCAACAGGCTCATCCAGAGTTAGGGTTGGTAATAATTCATTGATCGTCCAAGGACATTCCTGGAATCTTTTTAATCCTATACAAGTATCTTATCCATTGTCTTTTTATTTTACTTCCGTTTTGAAGTCGACAGGTCATGTCCATTTCCAAATCCATTTTTCTAAGATATCTCTATTCTCTTTCCAGTTCTCAGCTTTAATAGCCATAGAATATTATTGGAAAGATAATTACTTTAACTAATTTTTGTCATAATTTAAAAATCCTTATCCTTCATGATCTTCCTTAAATTGATCATTACTTTTCTTCCTGGGATTATTTTCCTCTTTATGTGCCTAGTACACTGTCTGTCTTTATCCTTACACATCCCCACCCTTCAACATTTAGAGAATCACTTAACTTCTAAACTATCAACTATATAGTCACTAAGTATGTTTGTTGATACTATCTTTATCTTCTTAATATTTATCATTTAACCCAGATTTTTTTCACTTTTCATTTTTATTCTCATAATGAGCTCTTTTAACAACTTACTTTTGGCTAAGAAAGGGGTGTTATCTGCTATTTCTAGAGTTTGGTCTAGTGGCTAGAAACCAGGAGACTGTGAGTTCTAGTCCCACCTTAGGCAGGAAAGCCGGTTGGGTGACCTTGGGCCAGTCACTCTCTCAGCTCAACTTACCTCACAGGGTTGTTGCTGTGGGGAAAATAGGAGGAGGAAGGAGTATTATGTATGTTAGCCACCCTGAGTTATTTATAAAAATAATAAAGGAGGGATAGTAAATAAATAAATTCTGCAGATATTCTGTCAGTTCCTCTAGCCTTTTGACTTGCTAATGAGTTCTTTAGTGGACTAGTGAATTGGTTGCTTACAATTCCTGCCATGGCACAAAGAGTCTGCAGAATCAGATGAAGTAGCCTGTTTTCTACTCTGTCTGATTGTCTGTATCTGCGGAAACTCCAACATGCTAAATCTGCCTTTCTGGTTATTCTGATTTCTCTTGCTAACATCCTTGCTCACAACCTTTGACTTCGTCCAGTTCTTCAGAAATTGTTATTAATCTCTGCAATATTGTTAACACTGTTGAAGCTGTTAATAAACAATAACCAGCAACATAAAAAGTTGGCTTTTAAGAATTCTACAGCCAAACCTAAAGGAAGTGGATCATCCAAATTAATAGCCAAATTTGCAGCTAATGAAGAAAGCCCAGTTTGCATGATTTCTGTTTGGAATACAGATGGACTTAATGTAGCCTCTTCAGAATAATTAGTAGTCATAGTTCATGGTGGTTTTAGGTGTATATTTAACCTGGGTTATTTCTTAATCTGGTTTGGTTTTCATATTTGCCAGGGAGTATGACTACTGAGGTCCTTGTGAAACTTCATGGAGGCAAAAAGTGGACTTTGAGGAAGCAGAATAAAAATGATATTGACTGTACTTTGGATAAGATTCTTGAGAATACCAGATATCCTAATTCTCCCCCCAACAAATAGATTATCAAACAAATTGACCCAGAGTTCTCACTTGAAATGCAAATAGCCAGGCTCAAATTATCATATTTTGGACACATTATACAAAAGCCTGGCTTCCCTGAGAAATCCATAGTGTTGAGAAAGTTAGAAGGAAAAATAGGAAAAGGACAACCAGCAGCAATGGGTGTACAGTTGGAAGACTTGAAGAGCCAGGAAAGATCTCCCTGGAGAAGGTCCAACTATGTGGTCACTAAGAGTCAACATTGATTTATGGCACATAATCAATAAAAATAATGATAATATAATTTATATTCTAATTTTAATTGGAAATGCCATACATTTTATGTATTAAACATTTATAATTAATGTGTATATTTTTATATTATCAGAATAAGAACCAAAGGTGTTGTTGGGACAAGATAAAACATGAACATTCCTAAAATTTCTAAGAATATATTGCCATGCTGAAAATATATTATGGCATAGTAAAAAGATTTGCTTTTTAAAATTATGAATTCACAGTCTAATAACAAAATAGGTCATGCCAGAGACATTGCCAGATGCTACATTACAATGTTACTGAAACACCCTGAATCTTGTTTATATAAAACAATTGTTATTATATGGAACAGTACTAAAAATAATACCTACATTATTTCTTAAAACATTTGCCAAAAGGCAAGCTAATTATATTACAAGAACTCATTTCTCAAAACAATGTATTAACACAAGAAATGCAAATATACAATCTGGTTTGTTTCAAAGTTCAGATTTCTAGCAGATATCAGCAGCCTTAAGAATCAATCTTGTCAGGATTCCCAAAAGGAAAAAAAAAATGTTTGTTAAGGTCATAGCAAGCAAGCAGCTATGCTTTCAGAAATTATAATAATAGGATTATTGTTATTTTCCAATGATATAGCAAGCACAGTAGTCTAAAGTTGCTCATTACAAAGACCAAGTGAGGGAATGAGTGATGTCAGCATTGGCCTAAAGTTCATGTATTGGCAAGTATAGGCTAGTTGAATTTAGGAATTACTATTAAATGCCTTGTGGTATCATAGATAATGTAAATTATTGTGGAGATATATCTCTATCTCTATTTCTATCTATCTCATCTATATTGATATTGATATATAGATACGTACACACACACACATACATACATAAACACAAACACATACATACTTTGTGTTTGTGTTTGTGTGTGTAATCACTTCCTGATTGTTAACTCTACAACTATGAATTTAATAAATTTATAAACCTTCCTTTATAATACCTTTTATATATTTCTTAGTTTGTCTTATACTTTATTTCCTGAGTTTCTGAATAATGCTTGTTGAAACTTTGTGTTGTCCTTTTACATCACTTACGTGTTGAAGAGGAGAAATCCCCTGATGCAATGTATGAGTGGAGACCACATGATCTGCTTGAGCCAAGTTTATATAGTAGTACAATAAATACCGACTGAATAAATAAAATCATATGCCAATCAAATTATCTTGATAACTCATGTTAAATATTTATGCTTATAGTAGGGATAAACATGTTAGTATAGTAAAGATCAGCACAAGTCAACTTTGTAGTCACCTACAGTACTTCCTTGTTCTACTAGCTGTGCTGAAGCTATTTGCAATTTGTGCTTTTAAGCATTTCATTAAGCATTTGAAGCATCTCTGAAACTATGTTTTTTAGGCCATGCTGATTCTTTGGTTGATGTTCTCCTTCAGTGTTCAGGCAGAGTGAATCCCCAGGACAAACAGGTGGAGGATTAATGAACTGCCATTCCACAAATTTAGACAATCCAAATTCCTTTTTCAATAACTCAAATGATGGAAAAAACTTATTTAGCAATTAACTAATGTAAATTATTAATATACCAAATATCTTGTGAGTTCCCACTAAAACAAATAAATAGAAAGTTTTACCTGCAATTACAAATAAGAATTTTACCAAAAGTAAAAACTAACAAAGTCCTGCCTTGATGTTGAAGAGGTCACATAGTGAATTTGTACAATATACACATCTAAAAGTAGTGTTTAGAGACTATGAATAAATAAATAAAAATGTGCATAATAGTTTCATATATTAAAAATATTTTTAGATGAAGCATGTAAATGAGAATTCCTAAAGCTGAATGAAAAGTGTTTTTTTGTGTGTGTGTCAAACATCTTGGATGCATTGACCTCTTCAAGCTGTTGCACATTCTCCTGAGCACCAATGAGACATGAAAATATGTTTCAGAACAAATGAGAGGTGACTTTGTTATTAGCTGCAGAAGCATCACTGCTGTTCTTTCCAATCCATCATCTAGGCATAGTCAGAAACAGAGAGAAATGACCGGGCAAATAGAACTAAGAAACACAACAAAGAAATATAAAAGTGTTGCTTGGTGAAAGCTGGGTTTCATAGTGCATTGGTTCCAAAGAGAATTGTTGCCATTGTATTGACAAATCAGAAAAAGAATGGTTCACTTCTAAAATACACGATGCATTCATTAAATATGCAAATGTACTTTAAATTGTATTTGTAAACTAAATGTTGAAAATAAATTTATTCATCCCTCAGTACTTGTGTTTAATACTAATTATACTGTTGAATTATATTCAACTGCTACTTTCTGACTCAGAATATAATATAATATTTTGCAGATTCTACACAGGATAAGCATTCCCAAAGTTAAACCCTTGAACCTTACTAGAATATTGACCAATGGCTATTAATTGATTGAAATTACAAAAACAGTTAATATAACCATGCTATTCTTTTCATGGTTAACTCTTCCTCTTGATGAAAGTCTTACTGTCATAAATTCCATGACCAAGGCACCTAGTCATCCATTTGTTTCTTGCAAATGTTTTATGTAGGTTGCTGTACCTTTTGTTGCTAGACTTGTTTATGATATACTGCTAGAATATATCTGAATTTGCTTCCTTACACATGGAATAAACCTTTCAAAGAAATGAATGATTAGCAATTTAACAGATGCCTGAAGAACCTCTACTTTCTGAAGTCCATGGCTGTACATTTGCCAGGTATCATGTTGCATAAATCTAGGAGAACTGGCTCAGAAACTAGAAAATGCTATATGATTTGACAAATAATGGATAGCTTACTAACTTTCCTCTAAATTATTCAGATGCTTGTGGGAAATTTCTTGAAATTCTATTTTTATATGGCAAAGAAGAAAGTTTACACATACTTTTGCAATGTTTACAAAATATATTCAGTTTTCACTTTGGCTTCAACTCCTGATTTTCCTATAATTATGTAGACAAAGGTTCCCCCCTAGTGATCTGTTAGTGAAGTAGAAGCTTTCCATAAAAAGGAGAAAGGAAAGAAGTGAGGGAGGGAGAATGAAGGGCAGGCCAGTAATTCAATACTTAACATGAAGTGAGTGTTTTATTAGAACAAAAAAGAAAGAAGCAACTATGGTGCACTTTAAACAAGTACTTATAAAGGCTATCCCAAAATTGGAGGGGTTGGATAAAGAGCTGGAGGAAGGAAGAAAATACACTGAATGTCAAAGAACAAGAAGGATGGGCAAGGGGAAAAGGGATGGGGGGGGGGCGTTGTACTTAAATTTTGGGTCTACTGAGATAGGAGATGAAGGAGAATTTTTCATGATGAAGGTATATTTGGGGAAATGAACACTTGGATTTTAACTGTTTGTCTGATATGCCTCATATCATTTTTCCAGGACTGATATGATAAGCAATCCCATATATTTCAATAATCTTAAGAAATGAACTTCTTTCAGAGTTTGCTCCCAAAAGTTCATTATAATTTAATTGGATCTAAACTGATGAAACAGAAACATGATATCCACAGTTACTAAATAGCATTAATTGTGGAAATACATTGTTTAGAATAAATAAAATTATGAACATACAAGTACATGGGGTAAATATCTCTCTTCAGAGCTAGTGAAAATTGCCTTTTCCTCCCTCCCTCCCTTCCTCCCTCCCTCCTTCCCCCTCCCTCCCTCCCTCCCTCCCTCCCTTCCTTCCTTCCTTCCTTCCTTCCTTCCTTCCTTCCTTCCTTCCTTCCTTCCTTTCTTTTAACTGTCTTAGCCTAACATTCCTTACTGCTATTTCTAAACTGAAATATTTCTTTAGTAATTTTCTAAAACAAAGTCATTTTATAACTCTTTGTAAAAAACAAAATATAAGTATGGGTAGGAAATGAATTAATATATATTTGTTTTGTACTACCACTTATATAAGTTATTATCACCAAAATTGCCAGTGGTTAAGGCTTAAATTAGAGAGATAATCCAAAATATCTAAAGGGAACCAGCTTGCCTTCTGTGATAGCAAGAGTACAGGTACATTGCACAGTATATAGTATAAAATTACATAAAGGTATTAACTTCGAATTCCACAAAGTGCATAGAACAGAAGTTCAGGGACAACAGAATGCTGTAAGCAACTTTGGCTTAAATATGTGGTCAGAAGCACAAAGCTTTTGGTTTCTTAAAAAGCTTCACTTTAAAAAAGCAGCCATGTTCATTTATTCATTGGTAATAAAAATAAGTTTCAGTACTGCACTCTAGGACAAAGAGTTTCCCTGAGAATACATCCTATCTTATAAATTAAAGCTTTAATTGCAGTGTCATCATCTTCCCTTATTGTATTTTGATGGATTTATAGTTCCCCGTGTGCATTTGAGACAAGCCATGCAGAGCTAATACACCAGGTAGAATAACATTCTGGAATAGGACAAATGAAAGACACCTAGGTTAAGCAGATTCCCTATGCTTCCTATCAACTAAGCAAAATGTATTTAGCAATGAAAATATAGCATAAGGTACTGAATAAAGAAAATCATATTTTTACAGTTTAAGAAAGAAAGAAGTTACAAATTCACAAATTACTAAATATTAATGTTGTTCACTTGAAAGTAAAGATGTGTAATGAGGTTTGCATTTGTTCATCCTTGTTGTTTTTCAAAACATGCATTTACTTATCTGAAGTGATGACTATTCCATCTTAAATTTCAAAGGAACAATATGGACTTTAATTAAACCTGAAATTATTGCAAACAATGTTGTAGTCTAATTTGAAAAATCTATACGCAAGTGAGTGCTACTGGAATGGTTTAAATGCTGTAAGTTATCACATAATTTTACATTTTATTTATTTTGTTGCTTTAATATACAGAAAGATTTTGTCAGAATGACAAAGCAAGCATCATACATTTGTGGCAGAAATTCTTCCCTTTACATGCATATATGCAACATCATGGTGCACATACAAAATGGGTATCATTTGTTGCTTCTTGCTCCCCCAAATATTTTTGTCTCTTATCTTTCATTATTTCTTACTTTCCATTTTCTACATTTTCTATCTGTCTTCAGAAAGACATCTGATGAGTTGAACAATGGAATTTTAATGAGACCTTATATGGTAACAATTATTTTAGTCATTAAAATTCCATTGTTATTATGACTTTATTTATGTTTGTGACATCTATGAAGTCTATATAACTAAGTTATGAAATCTACCATGTTCGTCTCTCTAAAGATTCCGATGATGATTGCTGTAGCAAAAATTCTAATCCTTTATTCGGATAGAAAGTGTAAATGTCTTTTTGATTATCAAAAGCAAATATTAGTTGGGCAAGTCCATTGCTTCTAAATTTGTTAATATGGGTTGGAAAAGGATAGTATGATTTAAGGATGTGAATACAATTCGAATTACATTCCTAACATTTTAAATTTATCAAGAAACAAAGAATAATGCACTTAATGAGCATGGAGTATAACAAAAGGATTATTATTTTATAATGAAAAAATGTTTTACCTCAAATCTAAGTCTTGTATTGAAAATATATGTTCACTCTCAGTTTATGAAGTGACTTTATATTGTTCCAGTAGAAAATCTAAACAATGTGGTCAAAGTTTGATGGTGGGGACCAAGTATCATTATTATGTGACATTATTGTGGGATATCTCCCTTTCCCTCCAAGAAGTATCTGTCCTGATAAGATAGAAGCATTGCAATATACAACAGAAACACTCTACTCTGCAGATACGTATGTCATCTCTGAGCAACATAAACCAAGTAAGAATACCAAAATATATAGGTTAAGAAGCCTTTAAAACTCAGACTGAGCATTCTCTGTTGCAGATTAATAGATAGTGGCAACAGATGGCAGAATCAGAAGAGGACCAAAACACCATACTTCTTGTTTTGAAAAAAACTGTTTGTCAATAGTGAAAGTTATTTAGATAAAACACAAATACTGTTGGCAGCAATGAACAGTATATACAGAGCCTGAATTGCATAAAGTCTCATGCTTTTTAAACATGTTTCATTTAAAGATTTATGTTCCCATATATATTTGTATGTGTATATATATATATATATATATATATATATAAACAAATATACAAATTAAGGTAAGTTTTGTGTAACAAAAATACTGTAGATATTAACAAAAAGGGAGGAGGATTAATTTAATTGTACAAAATAAGTTACAATTAAATACATTGCTCCTACTAATGCACAATCTTGGGGTCCTCTTGGACTCAGAGCTCCTGTTTGAAGATCAAGTGGAAGCTGTGGTTTTGAAGGCCTCTGCACAGGTTTATCTAGTGTTCCAGTTGTGCTCCTTCCTAGACCAGGAAGTCCTTCAGACAGTCACTTGTGCCCTTGTCACTTCACAGTTGGGCTACTGTAATTTCCTCTACATGGAGCTGTCCTTAAAAATCAGTTGGAAGCTACCGCTGATCCAGAACACAATGGTGCATGCAATGATGGGTGTACCATGGTATGTGTGCCTGTCCCCACTGCTTTGCATGCTGAAGTGGCTTCCAGGTGGCTTCCAGGTGCAATTCAATGTGCTGGTTATCACCTATAAAACCCTTCAGAGCAAAGGGCCTGGCTGCTTGAGGGACTGCCTTTCTCTGTATGTTTCTACCTGTCTGGGTGGGTACACTATGGATCCCATTGATTAAGCAGTGTCACCTTACAGGATCCAGAAAGTGTAGCTTCTCAATCATGGCTCCTGCCCTATAGAGTGATATCCTTTGGGGATCCATATTACTCCACCCTTTTGATGTTTCTCATATTGTTAAAGACCTGGATGTTCTCCCAGTCCTAGGGTTAGGGTTAGGATGGTGTTTAAGCATCTTTGTTTTTTGGTTGAGTCTTCCATTCAACTGTATTCCCTTTCTTTGATAGATAGATAGATAGATAGATAGATAGATAGATAGATAGATAGATTGCTTTGTTTTAATTTTTTAAATTGTAAGCTGAACAAAGTCACTGTGGAGTCAGGTAGCCTTGAAATTGAAATAATAAATAAAATGGGCAGTGAAAAATCTGGATTACTATTAAATATTAAGAAGAAAAAGTTATTGTTAACTAATATGCTTAGTAAAAATACAGTTGATGGTTCAGAGGTTCAGGTAATATTGTAAATAATGTTTTCTTGGGTTTAAGGATAAGACAGACACTGTGCTAGGCAAGTCAACTTTCTCCTAGAAAAAGGTAATGACCAATTTAGGGAAGATCATGAAGGATAAGGACATTTAAACAATGTCAAAGATCAGACTAATTAAAATAATAGTCTTTCCAGTAATAATCTATGGCTGAGAAAGCTGAACACTGGAAAAGTATAGAAAGAAAATATATAATTATGGAGATGAGTAGTACAAGTTCTGTGGACTTCAAGAAGAACCAATTAGTTCAGGATGAACAAAACTGACTGCTTGCTTGAAGTCATAAATAGTCATCAGAAACTCATGTATTTAGGCAAGTGGTATTTATGGTGCAAGTGAATCATGGGCTTGGGAAAAAAAGTGATATACTTGACAAATAGAATAAAAAGACAATGGATAAGGCAAATGTATAGGATTAAAAAGATTATTTAAATGTCCTTGGAAGTGTTATTAATTATTATTAAAGATAAGTCAGGATAACAAGGATTTGTCATTGAGTCAAGATTAATTGAACCCAATTAAGTGGGATTTTACTAATAAACTTTATCTATCTATCTATCTATCTATCTATCTATCTATCTATCTATCTATCTATTGGTGCCTTTGTGTCAGTTTTTTGACTACTGGCAACTGCCTGGACAAGTCCCTGCAGTTTCCTAGGCAAGGTTTTTCAGAAGTGGTTTGCCATTACCTCCTTCCTAAGGCTGAGAGAGAGTGAATGGCCAAAGGCCACCCAACTGACTCTGTGCCTTAGGTGGGACTGCAAATCATGGTCTCCTGTTCTCTAGCCTGATGCCTTAGTCACTACACCATACTGGCTTTCTACACCTGATTTTTTTTTTCCTTTTGAATATTATTCTTTGTGATGCTATTATTCTAACTGTATTAGGGTGCTGAAAATTTATATATTGCTATACTTTAAAAAATTACTTGTAACAATCACACTGGCTATATGAAAACAAATCATGTATAAAATAAATGTTCTATATCTATAAGTACTAATAATGACAACAGCTAACAGGCTGAAAGTGATCAGTTGGTTTACTCTAGCTCCATCATTGTTATGTTTTATGGTACTGACTTGAACAAGTTAAAATAGCCAAGCAGTTTAAACTCAATAACAGATCACAGTTCTTGATTATTCTGTTGAATCCAATAATTGATTTAATCCCACCCACCCCCATATGAATGTATAGAAAACATTTTAAAGTAACTGAATCAGTAAGCAGAAACAGTTTTGATGTGGTTACTTGGCTTATGCTGTCCTGATAGAAGCTTTAGCTGTTGAAATGTTAATTTAGTTGTCTTGAATCATAGTGTTTGTGAGAAATGCCCAAAAAATAGTTTTAAGTTAAGGTCTGACTCACAAGGATGCTCAGCATAAACAGTGGAAGGTAAGAATATAATCCAATAGGGCTTGGGGAGAGAAATGAAATATTAGAGTTGTTGGGATATTATCATCATCATCACCACCACCACCATCATCACTGTCATTAATATTACCTTAACTATTTAAAAAAAGAATGACAGCAGATGGAGAGGCATTGCACTATTGATCTTTAATTCAGTAAAAAGGAAGTAAATATATATATATATATATATATATATATATATATATATATATATATATTTTTAAAGGAGAGAAAATAAAGATTTTTTTTTCCCCCTTTTGTACCAAAAAAGAGGCCCCACTAACTAAAAATCTAAATCTAAATCATTTGGAGGATTGGACTGTAGCCATTTTGTCAGTTTCTGAATAAATAAAATAAAGTTTGGGTGGCTCATGATAAAACTGAAACCCAGATATGTGTCAGCTCTCATTCCTCAATTTTACTAAGACAAGATTCACTGTGTTTGCTGAGTATGTCAGAACCCTGCATATAACTCCTAGTGATAACATGCAAGAACAGTTTATTTATTTCCAAGATTAGATTAGAGACTTCAATTTACATAGAACAGCATGAGTATGCTTAGGTAAAACTATATCTGGTTATGCTTGTATCATACTGGCCAAAATGTGCCAAAATATATCTGTAGTTTTCTTTTTCTTTATACCATAATAATGACATATAATGCCAAACATGATACTTTGCTTCTTCATGAGAAAACTAAAATATATTCATGCTTTCAGAGCAGATTTCTAATAGATTCCTTGTTTGATGCAGAAAACAAGAATACAGACAAGATGGTTGCTAATGGAAAAGGCTTTTCATTCAGTACTTTTATTAATACTCTGTATTCACTCTTTGTGTGGCCTCATAATCATTCTCTGTTTCAGTTGCTTTGGTCAGACCTCAGACTGGCATTGAAGCATGGCAAGAAATTTTCTAATGAAATGAATCCCTTCAAGAGATAGCAGACTAAAAAAAAAATCTGTCTCTCCCTCCCTCCCTCTGTTTCGCCCCTTCTTCCTCCTTGTAAGCTAAGAGGAAAGGCCTTCAGAAATCACCAGTTATTACATACCAATGTTATAGATTCATAAATTAAAATATATTTTGAAATTATTTATATGTAATACACATCTAACAATATACTTATATATAGGTTTATCTTATTTGAACACATGTTTAGCAAGTAATATTACTTTTTTTTTTACTTTATAAACTTACATTGGTTAAACACACTTACCTTCACAAAAAATAAGTGTCATCAAACACCAAATCATTTTCCTATGTATTTTTCCCTGTCCTATCCTTCTTAAGAACCATGTCTTGATTATTTATGAAAAGTATTTTATGTAATTATTATTTATGATATTATATTCAAAAGAGGAATTACTTGAATAGCCTGTCCCTAAACAGTTATGACAAACCAAAATTAACAATTCATAAATGAAACCTAGCCATATATAACAGATAGGATGTTTTATGTGGAGGGAGGACAAGGACAGGAAAATAGAAAGAGGGTTAATGAAACAAGTATGGAAAGACAAGCATAGACAGATTGATGGAGGAAGAGACAAAGAAGGACTGGTGTAAGTTTCTGTCAGATCATTCTGAATCTCTAGGATTGCCGAGACAAAGCCTTGCAAAGTTCCTTGAAGTATGATAAGGAAGGTGGTGGGTATCTGTCAATAGATACTTGCCAGTGTGTTTTGCTAGGTCAGCTCAGTAAACTTCTTGGTTTCCTCAAACCACGGCTTTCTGGAGCCAGGGATCTAGACTGTCTCAGAGGGCAGACTTTCCTACTCGTTTGTTCAACTGGACTTAGTCAATCAAATAAAGTTCAGTGATTGTTCCAAGATATGAAATTCAACTTCAAGGACTTGGAAAAGTTGTGCTTCTGACTTATACCAAGGAAATATATTACAGAATCTAAGTTCAGCTCCTGGAAGGCCCAATTGCCTTCTTCAAGTGTAACTGCCCATTTTGTGATCACACTGGCTGGGCTCAAATAAATCTGTTAAGACAATCTGGCTTCAGATAACTATAAAACATCCTAAAGCTTGCAAGGCAGAGAAAGAACAGAGCTATCTCACTGCACAGCTTTGTATTCAGTATTTTTATCATGGTTGGAAAAATGTGTTTTTCTTCTTCTTTATTTTTGTACTATATCTGTCTTAAGAGGCTGCTGAGTCATCTACTCCTGCAGTGTAATCAATGTATTGTAATCAAATAAAACTTTCAATAAGATGTCTAAAACTTTGATTCAACATTATTGGTAGTCCAAAAGATCTTTGGCTCTTCCTCAGTTGCATGTTGAGTCCCATATGACTTGATGGGTCATCATTCTGCACTAAATCATCAATCATTTCATACTGTTTATCCATGTTTTTGCTCCTCTACCTCTGAACTGCAGGAAAATGAAATGAAACGAAATGAAATAACAATGAAATAAAATAGAATATCCACGCTGTCCAGGGGATTTTCAGAATTTCAGTGTAATCTTATCTCTTGAACAAGTTTCCAATATGTTTATATTTAAAGGCTATATGAGTATTCGAGAAAAAGGCAAAGCTGCATATTTCACTTAATCCCTGTACACACAAAATAGAAAGAAAACAGTAGCTTCTTGGAACTGTACAGTACCTTTGTGTTCAGATTTTGGAAATCCAGATATGAATTTGTGGCATAAATTAAATATAGATTAGGCCCTAAATGTTATCTTTCTACTTTATTCCTTATTCTTATTTCATAGAATTTTAGTATAGAAGGTATCAAAAGTGATATACTAAGCACTTACACATACACTTACAGCTTTTGCAGGTTGGGTAACAGATTGACTCCTATGGATTCCTTGGTGCTCTCTGAGCCTTGTTGTTTTCTTGCAGATGTTTCATGAAACTTCTGCAAGAAAATAACAAGGCTCAGAGAGCACCAAGGAATCCATAGTTCAACCCTGAGCTACAAATATTCACTTCGATTAGATTGACTCCTTTCTGCCTGGATCAACTAATGCTTTAAGTTTGGTTCCTTTTGTAATCATAGTGAATTTGCCTACTAGACTTAATGTGGGTAAGCTTGTTATAATTTCTGATGAACACTTCAATGTTCTATCCTCCAATGACATTACACTGATATTTCCTGAACCCTAGTGGGCTATTACAGAGTGATGTGCAGATTTTTCTTTCTTTCTTAAAGGTGCTCAAAACTTGTGTTTAACTCATTTATATACAGTATATCCCATCTTCATCCAGGAGCTTGAAACAGTATGACTCTTTGATTTTGTTCTCCCCAAAGCAATAACTGTATGAGATGTGTTGGACAGTGAGCAAATATTAGGCTGCAGTAGGTGTACACAGTATGAAAATGTCACTTTTTCAAAAATATTCAGTTATTCCATTTAAGTTATTAATTATTTGCCATCAGTTCAGCATCAAGTCTTAGCAACCATATAGATAGATTTTCTCCAAGGGGATCTGTCACCAACCTCAGGTTCTTGTTGCTGGTTGTCCTCTTCCTCTCTTTACTTTCACTTTTTCCAACATTATAGTTTTCTCCAGAGAACTAGGTCTTTCCATAATGTGTCCAAAGTATCACGATTTGAGCCTGGTCATTTGTACCTCAAGTCAGAACATTGGGTTGATTTCTTCAATGTTCCATTTGTTTGTTTTCTTGGCATCTATAATATTTTCAGGTGTCTTTTCCAACATCAAAGTTCAAAAGCCTCAGTACTCTTTCCACACTGCTTCTTCAAAGTCCAATGTTCTTTTCCATAGAGTCTTACAAAGAAAACTATTGCCTGAACAATTACAATCTTCATAGGTATAGACACCTCATGGCATCTAAATATCTTTTCCAAAGCCTTCATTCCTACTTTATCAAGTGCTGTCTGCAGCAAATTTCTTGACTGCTGGTTCCTTTACTGTTGAATTTAAGTTATACCAACCCACAATGCCTATATATTTATTTGCATCAGTCCTAACAACTTTTGGAATACCATCTTGAAAAGGTGGTGGTATTTTGTTTTGGAATTTCTTCATTGAAACTGGAATACATTAAATGTATTCATTTATTTTCTATCCTGCCTTTATTATTTTTATAAATAATTCAAGGTGGAGAACATACCTAATACTTCCTCCTCCTCCTATTTTCCCCACAACAACCACCCTGTGAGGTTAGTTGGGCTGAAAGAGAGTGACCCAGGGTCACCCAGCCAGCTTTCATGTCTAAGGTGGGACTAGAACTCACAGACTCCTGGTTTCTAGCCTGTTGCCTTAATCACTAGACCAAACTGGCTCTTAGTCTCATTAACATTACTTTGTCATAATTGACTTGTTTAATTTAAATGATACCAAAACCTGTTATGTTTCACTCTGGAATCAGCTGATTGCTATCAACTAACAGCTTTGCAATCTTTTCCTTATTTTTATTGAAATCCAGATTCTTCTATGGGAAAAGGCATGTTTCTAATATTGTGGATATGCTAATTTTGTAGAATGAAAAAAAGGAAAGAAAATAGGAATCCTGGTTCTTTTTTATTATTGATTTATGATTAATAGATTAGAATTTTCTTAGAAGTAATAAGCACGGCTTACAATTATTGTTTGTGTGTATGTTTAATGCTTTTTAGTGTAATGAATGAGTAGGGAAGGGCAATTATATTTTATTAAAATATATAAACAAATACCAAACATTCTTTTTATGAATTTGCAATTTTGCTTTTAAAAGGATAAAGTCATTGGTAAATGTAACTAGGTCAGTTTAAGATGTTTATTCCATAAACATACCTTCTGCATGCTGGGTTGCAATAATACAATTATTTAACTCAAAAGGGGTTCTATCCCTTAAACTGGAACTTTTCATTAAGTATCTTATATGGTTGTTAATATGCTATCTTTATTTTATTAGTCTCTCAGGAAACACAATATTTTCTGTTGAAATGTAGAATAAAGGATCAGTAAATTACTAAACGTCTAACTTCAATGTCTACTGTGAACCCATGTACATCACCGTTTTGTTCTTTCAGGAACCATTCAAAACATAATCATAAATGCTACAACAATATTTGTCATTCCATCTGAGCAGAAACTTTCTATAGAGATTGTTATGCCATTCTTGGAATTTGTTGCTGGCCCAAGTACAAAACCCTAACATAAAATTTAAAAAGCAAGACTACCATTATGCTGGAAGAAATGCATAATTCAAGTAGTTGAAGCAGGAGATAGGTAGTAGTTAAGTGTTGATTCCTTATCAGAGCTGTAGGTCATATTCCCTAAAATCCTCTGTGTTAGCTTAACATTCCCAGATACTAGGAGGACATTACTTCAGCACGGCTACTGATTAGGTAAGCTTTGACTATCATTTATTTATTTATTTATATTTCGAATTTCGTCACCACCCTTAGAGCGACTCTCTCCTGATCAACTGCTGAATATGGTATATGGAACATTTCATTTTTTTTTACCTCAGATAACAAAGAAGTCTTAGGCCAGGTCTATAGAAAAGGGTACATGTTTCCTAGAAAACATACAGGAAGGAAGGGAGGGAGGGAGGGAGGAAGGGAAGGAAGGAGGGATTCCTATAATGGTATCATCATCTTCAGTTCTAGTGCTTATCAATCATACAATCTGAAAATATATATTTGAGCAGGGTTCTCCATATATTGAAGAAAAGTGGCAACATTCTACCTTCTCTGTGGCCATTTTCCTAATAGTGACTTATAGTGACTCCTAGAGTCATACAGCTATCTGTGTATAGATATAACTGTAATAAAGACAGGATTTGTTTTGCTTATAAAGACACTTATAAGACACTATAAGCCAGTAGTGGGGAAACTGCCCATAACAATGCCAAAAACAGAATAAAAGTCATCAGCTCTTTGAAGCATGTTAAAAGATTTCAAAGTGTTTCAAAGCCATTTAATTTGATTTGTGATTGAAAGTAGGTGCTCCCTATGATTTATGAGTCCAGCTGTGTGAATAATTTGATTGATTGAATTGAAGCATTCCTTCAAAATTCTAAACAGCACTAGTAATTATCTCAGTTTTAAATTATGAATAAAAATGGATGTATATGATGTAATTTAGGTAGTACAATCCATGGCAGTAGGACGTACAAAGAACTTTTAAAACTGTGTTGGCTTTTGAACCAAATTGAAATAATTAGTGAAAGAAAATCTATCTTGTCTATGATTCATACACATAATATATAACTAATGCAGATAGATTTTCATTTTAAAAGCATTTGAAATTTAACATTTTCAACTTGAAATTTCTGCGTTTTAAGTCAAGGATTGTGTTTTCTACCTAGATTCCCTGTGCAAAATCTCAGTTGACTGATATCTTGCTCAAATCTAGAAACAAGAATCTACTAAATAGTAATGTTTCTGTGAAGCCACATATTTCTACATGAAATTTATATTTAGTTATATTAGTGTGCATGTATATTTTAGTCTTAATTTGATAGCTTTTTTACATACATACATACATACATACATACATATATATATGTATATATATTCCCCTAATTCACATGACACAATGCAGTATAAGTTATGAACATCAATATATCAAAGTTAAATGCATTATTGATAAACAAGTAAACAATGGTTTTAGGGTAATCTTTAATCTGTATGACATTTCTTCATGACATTCCCTTTTCTCACCCCCAGAGAGAAATGCCTCCACCTTAGGTATTATGCATCTCCATGCCTGCAACTTGTTAGGCAATTTGACAGGTGTCTAAATCCACAATTCAAAGCACTTATCTACACTGGCTTATCCCTGCCTGACTACATATTGAGGACAGTGACTTACTGTTTTTTACTGCCTGCAGATGATGCTAGATGAGTCAAGAAATAAAACCAGAGGAATCCGCCATTCTCCTTACTTTGTCTTGCATGAAAACTTAAAGACAGTAATATTTGCTGACCCTGTTATGGAGACAGAATAGCAGTTCTCTGTCAGAGCAGCAACTTTTATACCAGCTCAAGGGCTGATAGATTGTACCTTAATGCACTTGTCAGGCTGTGTCAGATCATGGGGAAAAAGAAACATAGAGCAGGAGTGCAAGGGATATGGTTGTGAAACCCATTAAGGTTTCAGGGATGCATTTTTCCACTGTGGTTCTAGTATTTCTAGTTCTAAATTGGTATCTCTCCCTAAAAAGACGTATACAAATCATATGCAAATTTGATTTTGTTTGTTTGGCCATTTATTTTCCTTTCCAGGAAAGCATTTTCTTCTATTTGACAGGGCTTAAATGGCTATTTTAACTGCCTCTTTCAAAGGAGTGTATGAAATTTTTGGTTACACACCACCTTCTTGATTTACCCTCTGCTTATCTTTCACATGTCTCAGTTCCCAAAAGCTGGACGTAGATTCTTCTACTACACTGAATGTATTTATTGTTTTTCTCCATCTTTTCTCACTGTCTTTCAAATTTGCTATTTCTTTGTCTACTGTTACTACTTAGTAACAGCTTATTGATGCAAATACTTCCAAGTTCCATAATCCCTTTAATTGAATTTAATACATTTTCATTGCATACATTTACAATTCATTTACATTACATCCACTTTAGTTTTTCTCCTGAAATAACAACCTCTATGTCTTGATGCTTCCTGTTATGAGAATGTGGTCCCCAACAGCAAAACCCCTGCTCTAAGTCATTGTCTAATCAGAGTTTGAGATTTGACAACAGAATTATGTTAATACAGAGGTTTGGGAGTGGGTGGCTATGATAAATATAATAATTAATTTAAAATGTGTTAATGACTGAGGAATGCCAGTTAATGGGTATTAATAATTATTAGAATATGAGATCTTTATGTGAAAACTGTCATGAAATGAAAGTCTTCAGAATCTATGGAAGGTGATACTTTTAATCTAAAGAGGGGGTATAGTCAGAAGAGTATGTAAAGGAAAAAAGTAATTTTTGATTCCTAGTGAAAATGCAATTAAGAGAGAGATGCACATCTATGTATACATTTTTTCTGCCACGTGATCTGAGTACTGCCTACCACATATTTACTTAAGTTAGTAAGTTAAGCTTAACAGGCCAACTTTTCCTTTATAATATTTGAGGTAATTCTGCCTCTAGACCAAGGAAGTATTACTGTGTGTACTTCATTTAGTCAATCTTCTGCAGATTGACATGGAAGTAAGTTCCAGTGAACACAAAATAATTTACCTGTTGTAGTAACAGGGTGAGTATTGTACTGATTCTAGATAATATTCATGGAAGTTACTCAGCATGCCTTTTCATTTTTTTTTTTTTTAATCTTCTAACATAAGTTCTCAGAATGAAATGTTTTAAGAAATATCTGTGTCTTCTACTTGCAAATCATTCTAAAACCCCACTGTGGTCAAAGCTCACCATTCTTGCTTTATTATTACTATTGCTATTACTGTTATCACAAAGATTAAAACTTTCATTTGTTCTGAATGGGGAAGAAAGTCAGAACAAAATTTACTTTTTTTTTGAATTAGGAGCAAATTTGTATTCAGGTCAAATGCATTTGCCTAGAAGGAACATAAGCTCATATAAAAACAGTGAATAAGGCTCCCTACAGAGCAGCTTTGTATTGTGTTGGAGAGATTGATATTATCTAGTTTGCATTCATAATGTGAAAAGGTAATATAGACAATGCTATGTTCAAAAGTAATGGTTTCCTTAGGGTGCCTGAAGCATCTTCCCTGGAAGAAGTGCTAAATAAGGTCAACTAATCATACAAGTTCCTAAAATTATATGATATATGAGTTGTCTTTATATCTCAGTCCACTGGAATTGTGATTCCATTTCTTTCCTTCTTGACTACAGGGCAGAATCTGTTTTAAAAACAGTGTGCTATTTAGTATATTTTAAATAAAACGTAATCAGCAGAGATGGTCAAATCTGTCAATTTTAGTTTTATTTATTAACTAATTATTCCAAATAAACTGTGACAGAGAAAGTACCTGCACAATTTGGATGAGAATAGTAGTGAATCAAAATAGAGAAATATACAAAATAAGAGAAACCTTTCCAAGAAAAATCATTTAACCACAGATCAACAAAACAAGGGATTCTGGAAAGAAGATGGTAATAAGTAGTGGAATAGAAAGCCTAATTCTGACCCTCTTATCTAATGATACTATAGCATTAGATATCACAGCTGTAAATGACCATAAACTATGGTGTTAGAGCAATAAATTCTTTGTTTAATTCTTAGATAAGAACTTTGTGTTATCTCCAGATACCCAGCTAATAAATATCTGTTACTCATGAGATTTGAGCAGCTCAGATTTTTCCTTATTTGTGTATGGTTCATGTAGTCCTGTTAAAGTTTTTAATTTACAAGTCTTCATGTAGAACTGTTTGTGGGAATCCCATGCCATGCTAAATTAATTTTGTAATCCTTCAGTATAATTTTTATCTGTTTTAGTAACTTTTTTTGTTTGGCTTTAGTAAAAGAGTGGAATATATTTTTGCTCCAGATAATGATTTAAATATTTTGAGAACAATTTAAATATTGTGTAAGCCCTCAGAGAGGCATATATTCTCAGTCAAGTTTTACGATAGACTCAAAAGAATCAAAATTTGCCTGGTAATAATAATACATCATTGATTAGCCATAAGGTGATATCAGAATACAAAATACAAGGCAATAATAAAACCATATATAACGAAAACAGTAAAAGGCCAAACTAAAAGGAAATATACATCCTATTACTGTATCACCACTATAGCTTCCCCCAGTCAGATTCACATACTCAGTTTTCTATTTTATTTAGATAAAGGTACATATTATATGTAATATTTGGGTTCTTACCATACGCAAGATATATATTGTTTTAATGTATGGATAATTTGCCTGGTATATGCTCAGTTAATGACTTGACTAAAACAGAGACATACAAGTGGATTGATTATTTGGATTTATATCTCACAGTATATTTCATTTTGGCATAATTTGCACATCAGCATGAACTTTAAAAAAAAAACTTCACAGAATATGGGCATTTGTTCTGCACATTCTGTTTGGTATATAACTTACAGCATTTTACTTTTAATATGCAAATTACAACCTTTCCTTGTATTGATTTTTTTTAACCATGACAACTTTGTTTTTCTACTCTAAAGTAGTTTGATTTGTATTTCTCTAGTGTATGCATTTCTGTCTATACTTTTTTCTTGTGAATGTTCTTTGAAATGTGAACTGTTGCCAAATGTTGAAAAAAGTGGATTTTGTTGTTCAAGTTGTGTATATTTATGTGGTGGTGCACATTTAATAAATAGATAAAGAGGATTGAACAGATTATACTCCATCCTCAACATTGAATTATGGATCTTAATAAAAATACAAGTTTTGAGCCAGGAATCTGCTTGGAGATGGGTACAGGAGAAGAGCTTGATTTGAAAGAACTAGATTTTCTAGCTGCATGGAAACAGTGACCAGGGGACAAAATGGTAGCATTCCTTCTCCAGCCTCTGGGGACTATTAGGTTCCATGATGATATGATCACCTAGGAGTCATTTGACCAAATGTATGGTTTGTTGCCTGCTTAGAGGGAAAAAGCTTAACACTGGGATAACCAGGGCCACCTTTATGTGGCCCTATGGATGGGTTAAGAATGAGATAAAAGGACCATCATGAAGAGTGGCTGCTGTGGTTAGGGCCAAGTGAGGGAAGATTAAAATAATATTTAATAACTATAGTCCCAGAGGAACCACACACATCTTATAAGGAGTTAGGTTGTGCCAATGAACAACACAAAGAAGGATGTCTGTGAGAAATAACAATGAAGGAAAGAGTGCTGAAATTGTAATGAATAATACAATAGCAGTTAAAACAATAAAGAGTGTTGAAAAAATATGAATGAAAATATTAAAATGTTCATGAATGTTCACTGATAAAATAACAGCCAATAGGAAATGGCAATGAAAGGGAAAGAAGTGAACACTGGAGAAATTTCATTTACTGCAAATTAAACAATATCGGGGATATTGCAATGAGCCATTCCTAGAGGCTAACAATGCAACAGTATGCATAATATGACTTTTAGAAAGAGAATAGGTTGAATACATATTCTGTATAAAGTTGTAGAGTTTTTACCATTAAGAGGGGAAAAGGGTGCATAAGTTTTGGAGAAGCAGGAGAACAGAAAGATAGACATGCCTTTGTGTTGGGTTCCAAAAGGAGAAAATAGATACAGCTTGTATGTCAGTCATAAAAAAATAAATTGGAAAGAAAAAGAAAAAGCAACTGAGAAACCAGACTGTATATAAAAACAGAAAAAGGAGATAATGTGAGTTAACATTTAAGATTCAAAAACAAAACTTGTCCCTACTCATAAAAAGAAATGCTGTGATGACCAAGATAAAAATTGGACCCCTCACATTTTCTGTGTGGCATATCTTAGTTTTTTAATAGGATGGTTAAAGGGTTCACAACATTCCTATGGTTTGGATGAAACCAAGATACCATTCATTAGATTGTTATTATTTCTGCCAAACAAGCACAGTGATGAAGAATTTAATTATTATTTTTTTGTCCCAAGAAGATGGACTAGAGATTTGTAAACATGTTTATTCAATTATGGAGGCTCTTGGATATGAACACAATGTAAATGTGTGAGGTTTAATTAATGACCCCTTGAAAATTAGCTTGAAAAAGTTGCATGGTAATTATTCAAAAGCATTTGCTTTATGATTTTGGGAAATCATAAACCAGGAAACTATCACACAATAGTGGTTGGTCTCCTGGTTGCAAGCAAGATGGCTGATCCCATCATCTCCTGACACTCAAAGCCATAGAAAATTGCTGTTCTCTGGTCTCATGGGAAGCAGCCATCTAGTGGACATGTGACCAATCTCCCATCTTCTCCTTTTTCCGGAGAGGTTCCAAGGAACTAGCCTATTCCATGGTTCCTCGATCTTTGCTGCAGTCATTGGCTCTAACCCTGTCTTCAGTTTGCTGTACCTCCCCCAGAAATCCCCACACACCCAAAATATTTCAACTGAAGTGATGAGCCCAAGAAAAGCAACCCAGTTTGATTCTTCTGGAACACTTCAAATCTCTACAACAAGGCACCACTTCTGAATCGATGGTTCCAGTTTTTAGCACTGAGGAAGCTTGGCAAAGAAGTAGGTACTATTCTCCAGTATCAAAATATATGTCATACCATAGCCCTCTATAGTATTATTATATCAACATTAAAGCTGTTTAAAATGCTGAATATGGTAGTATATTCACTGGTTAGCTATTTTGCTTGAAGTAAGCAATGGATCATCATTATTTCTATATATGATACATTATGTTTTGCTATCATTATGACAGGAATACATTAAATTGTTTCAACCTGACTTTGAGGAAAAAAGGAATAACCATCATACATTTAAAACAGGTTGAACTGATAGTAAAATATCTGGGAGGCAGGAAGTAAAAATGGTTGTTTACACATAGCTTACACATAGCTACCTTAGGTATGTGACATGATCAATATTATTGAAATTTATGGAGGTTACAACCTGTGAAAAATGAGGCATCAACTAGGAAAAGCTAAATGTGACATTCTGCATCCTTAAGTAGTACAGAGAAATAGACATTTCCGTGGAGATTTTGCAAAAAGTGTAGACATGGATTCAGAAGCAATTATCTGCTAAGTGCTATCCATTATAACAGTTTATATTATTGATTTCTTAATAACAATATTAGGAGGGGCAGGCAGAGATGTGCAGATAAGTCTTAATCTATGGTCTATGGTAACATAATATACATTCAAATATTAGTCCATTTTATATAATATTTCTACACATTATTTTGTAAATAAGTATATTTGTTGCCTCCACTGCATTGTAGAACAGCTATCCAATAAGCTTTTTCAATAGGTATTAGGACTTGTATTATTTATCCCAGTCAATATAATTTTACAATTTTCGAAGGTCTACCATGATGCAGGGAACTTTGAGGATGAAATTTCTCTACTTCATACAAATCTCTATGCTGCCATTATTACAGATTGAAAATAAACATCTGATGGATTATCTTGTTTGGTTTTGTGAAATTAGCTTTACTTTATGGAAGTTTGACAAATGTGAATGGAATTGATGTGGTGGCTTATTCTACTACCAGTTCTATTGACTTTTGCGATCACAGCTAATCTGGGCTATCTGAGGGGAAATTACTGGCATGTCTGAACAAGCTGAGTATATTGTTTTGCATGAAAGTAGTTTTTCCTTCCCTTGAGAAGACAGTGTCATACTACACATGGAAGCACCCCTCTAGGGTTAAATATTATAATAGCTATTACCAATACCAATACTCCATTTTAGGGTGAGGTGGCTGATATGGTTTGCTGATCCAAGAACAGGAATTATTGAATGCTAATGATGATTGGATTGTATAGGAAGTATCACTAAAAATTGATGATACCCAACTCTATTTTTATGCAATATATGAATTGTAGTTGGCTGTATAAGAGCTTGAGTGCAGTGATGGACTGGATGAAGACTAATAAGACTAGTAGCATGATTACATGGAATGCTAAGGTGGGCAGTCAAATGACACCTGGAAATACAGGTAAGCATGGCCTGAGAGAACAAAATGAAGCAGGACGTAGGCTGATAGAATTTTGCCAAGACAACTCACTCTGCATAACAAACACTCTCTTCCAACAACCTAAGAGATGGCTTTGAACATGGACTTCACCAGATGGACAACACCAAAATCAGATTGACTCCATCCTTTGCAGCCAAAGGTGGCAGACATCTATACAGTCGGTAAAAACAAGACCTGGAGCTGACTGTAGTTCAGATCATGAACTTCTTATTGCACAATTTAGGATCAGACTAAAGAGATTAGGGAAGACCCACAGACCAGCTAGATATGAGCTCACTAATATTCCTAAGCAATATGCAGTGGAGGTGAAGAATCGATTTAAGGGACTGGACTTAGTAGATAGGGTCCCAGAAGAACTATGGACAGAAGTTCTCAACATTGTTCAGGAGGCGGCAACAAAATGCATCCCAAAGAAAGAGAAAACCAAGAAGGCAAAATGGCTGTCTGCTGAGACACTAGAAGTAGCCCAGGAAAGAAGGAAAGCAAAAGGCAACAGTGATAGGGCGAGATATGCCCAATTAAATGCAAAATTCCAGAGGTTAGCCAGAAGAGATAAGGAATTATCTTTAAACAAGCAATGTGCAGAAGTGGAAGAAGACAATAGAATAGGAAGGACAAGAGACCTCTTCTAGAAAATTAGAAACATTGGAGGTAAATTCCAGGCAAAAATGGGTATGATCAAAAACAAAGCTGGCAAGGACCTAACAGAAGAAGAATAGATCAAGAAAAGGTGGCAAGAATATACAGAAGACCTGTATAGGAAGGATAACAATATCAAGGATAGCTTTGACGGTGTGGTCAGTGAGCTAGAGCCAGACATTCGGAAGAGTGAGGTTGAATGGGACTTAAGAAGCATTGCTAATAACAAGGCAGCAGGAAATGACGGCATCCCAGCTGAACTGTTCAAAACCTTGCAAGATGATGCTGTCAAGGTAATGCATGCTATATGCCAGCAAATTTGGAAAACACAAGAATGGCCATCAGACTGGAAAAAATCAACTTATATCCCCATACCAAAAAAGGGAAACACGAAAAAATGTTCAAACTATCGAACAGTTCAAACTATTGAACATTTCATATGCCAGTAAGGTAATGCTCCAGATCCTGCAAGGTAGACTTCAGCAATTCATGGAGCGAGAATTGCCAGATGTACAAGCTGGGTTTAGAAAAGGCAGAGGAACTAGGGACCAAATTGCCAATATCCACTGGATAATGGAAAAAGCCAGGGAGTTTCAGAAAAATGTCTGTTTCTGTTTTATTGACTATTCTAAAGCCTTTGACTGTGTGGACCATAACAAATTGTGGCAAGTTCTTAGTGGTATGGGGATACCAAGTCATCTTGTCTGCCTCCTGAAGAATCTGTATAACGACCAAGTAGCAACAGTAAGAACAGACCACGGAACAATGGACTGGTTTAAGATTGGGAAAGGAGTATGGCAGGGCTCTATACTCTCACTCTACCTATTCAACTTGTACACAGAACACATCATGCAACATGCTGGGCTTGAGGAATCCAAGGCTGGAGTTAAAATCGCTGGAGGAAACATTAACAATCTCAGATCTGCAGATGATACCGCTTTGATGGCTGAAAACGAAGAGGAACTGAGGAGCCTTATGATGAAGGTGGAAGAAGAAAGTGCAAAATCTGGCTTGCAGCTAAACCTCAAAAAAAACAAGATTATGGCAACCAGCTTGATTGATAACTGGCAAATAGAGGAAGAAGATCTAGAAGCAGTGAAAGACTTTGTATTTCTAGGTGCGAAGATTACTGCAGATGCTGACTGCAGTCAGGAAATCAGAAGACGCTTAATCCTTGGGAGAAGAGCAATGACAAATCTCGATAAAATAGTTAAGAGCAGAGACATCACACTGACAACTAAGGTCCACATAGTTAAAGCAATGGTGTTCCCCGTAGTAACATATGGCTGCGAGAGCTGGACCCTAAGGAAGGCTGAGAGAAGGAAGATTAATGCTTTTTAGCTGTGGTGTTGGAGGAAAATTCTGAGAGTGCCTTGGACTGCAAGAAGATCCAACCAGTCCATACTCCAGGAAATAAAGCCAGACTGCTCACTTGAGGGAAGAATATTAAAGGCAAAACTGAAATACTTTGGCCACGTAATGAGAAGACAGGAGACCTTGGAGAATGTGCTGATGCTAGGGAGAGTGGAAGGCAAAAGGAAGAGGGGCTGATGAAGGGCAAGATGGATAGATGATATTCTAGAGGTGATGGACTCGTCCCTGTGGGAGCTGGGGGTGTTGACAATCGACAGGTAGCTCTGGTGTGGGCTGGTCCATGAAGTCACGAAGAGTCGGAAGTGACTAAACAAATAAACAACAAAACAGCATGATTACCATAAAGCAGAATTAACTATCCATTTAGGAGTGGATTCACAGTGTTATAAAGAAATAGGGTCAAATATTTACCACTTTTTTTAAAAAAAATGTTTTATCTGAGAGCCAATGGTCAGAATTTTAGGATCAATGGTCCAAGACCTTCATGCAACCTCTTACGCTACAAAACATTTCCAGGGTAACAGCATGCATGTAGATATGATAAATCTGTAGCCCCTAATCCTGCTTTAATGACTAAAATTGTATTCATTGTTAGGAAGCAGAATCTGCCACCAGATTGATTTATGGAGCTATTTCGCTTCCTGAAGAAATGTAATACATAGTAATTTCTAAGAACTGCATATGCCTATGAACCTGGGAAAACCTTTCTATTTTATGTATAACAATGGGCTAGTACAGAAATTTAATGAAACACTTAAAAGGCATAATGAAATATTGTGTTTATTAATTAGTTGATGGTAAACTACATAATTCTTATTCATGAGATTTTCCTCACAATCCATAGGATTTTACATGTAAGCCCTTTAACCTTTCATGCCCCATGTATTGGAGAGGTTTAACCTTTTGTGACCCATGTATGTGGAGATGTAGGGACAGACTTCTGTATTGTGACATCATGACTTTGACTGCCTTCTCCCTTAAGGCCAGGCTGGTGCCAACGTTGTTTGCCTTTTGATGTTAGATACAAATACAGCTTTCTGCTCTTGCATTTGGGACATAGAGCCCTCAGCCTTACAATGCTTTTTTGTCCCTCCGGTGTTTCTTTTTCAGTTACACTCATTTATTATTGCAATATCAACGATTTTATTTTGATTGATTAGCAGATGAGATAAAACATAATTAAAAAAAGGAAAACAACAACAACAGTGTTCCTTGTATAAGCATGACAGATGTTTTCACATCTGAGAGATGGGGAATCATGTAATAATTATGACTGCCTCCCTCCCCAGGTATTGACACAATAAGGATAAGATACAACTATTCCAAAAATCCTTAGGATAGATAGCTATAGCTATAGCTATAGATATAGGTACAGATGTAGATATACTGTAGATGATATATAGATAATAAAAAAGATTTACATATAGATAATAGATGTAGATATAGATAGATACAGAAATAGGTACATACAATATAATCACTTAGTGAACTGTTCTATATCCTCAGATTAGCATAGCAGGTATGCTTGGATACTGGGGTTTTAGGGTACTTATCCTGCAAAACTATGAAGAGAATTATGTTTTATCTGAAAATTGTTTCCCAATTTTGGAAACAATTTTGCAGATTCCCAAGAACCCTTTGCAATCCAAAGTCTGTTGCTCTATGACAACCTGCTGAGTTTGGTGCTCAATATAATTTAATCTTTGATAAATTCTTGTGTATTTTTCTGTGATTATTGTGTAACAGTGTGATTTCAATTGATGGGCATTTTAATGGTTTGGGAGGTGTGTGTGTGTGTGTGTGTGTGTGTGTTGAATAATTTGCCTTGCAAAGAATTCTCACTCTCTTTCCTTATTTTTAAGGGAAAGCAAAAAAAAAAAAAAAAAAGCCAGCACCACTGCTGAAAATGGCATTTTGGTGGTGTGATTTGGGATGCAAATGGCTTGTAAGAAGCCAAAGGCAGTCCATAGGTTGCCTGTCTCTGAACTAGGATACAGTTATGGATGAAACACATAAATGCTAAATATGAAAAACAGGAATTTCTCCATTCCTGTAAAAAATGATCAGCAATGCTTTGGGATTTTCCTTTTGTTCCTTTCTTGTCTTCCTGCCAGAAATGTGTAAATCACTTTCACAGTGAATCAGACTGTTTTGCTCCCCTCAGTATTTCCAGACCTATTATACCACAAAAGTTATCTGTTTTGGCTTTCTAGATAATAAGTATGCCCACATCTTTCAAAATACAACCCTCAGAAAGTAACAATTAACCACAATAAACACACAAAATATAGAACAATACCCCACAGAATTAAAACCATCTCCACCCACCATAGCAGTACCATATCAAATATACATGTGCTGGGCTCAGTTCTTACCCTGGCCCTGTGCCTGGGGCAAAAGTAGGTTTTCATGGCCTTCCCTAAGACCAAGAGACAAAGTAATGATTACTTTTAGTGTCCTTATATTGTCTTTAACAAGTATCTAATACAGTGTAGATCTTTTCCAAGAGTAGTGACCTCTATTATCAGTCACTGGCAGCTTCCCAAAGTATCCGTGTTATGAGTTAGTCGTATTATAATATTGGCTGACCCAAAAAAAAAGTCTCTACCTCCCATAGTGCTTATGAAAGATTAAGGAAAAAATGAGTCAGCAGTCCTTAATAAGCCAGTAGAGAATCAGAATAATTCACATGTTTGTTTTATAGTTAATATTAAATCAAACAGGTGACAAAAAAAACAACTAATCTGCTACTAAAACACGTTTTTTTTTTAAAAAATGATCTCATATTTCCAATAGGATAGAAAACTGCATTTATAAATATTTTTAGTCTAATAAACATGCCATGTATCTTGCAGTGTTTGTACATTTATATATTGATGACAAAAGCCCTATGTATACAAGAAAATCACAGCAATAGACCAATTACATACAATCATAAAGAATCAATCCTTTCAAGGAGTACCACAGCCTGCTAAAAGCTCAAGTGCAGATCACTTTAAAAGAATATGTTGTTGGTGGTGTTAAATTATATTTATATGGCCACCCATCTCACCAGGGTGATTCTGGGAAACATTTAACAACATTTAAAATGATAATAAAATAGCATAAAACCACATTACATATAATGACAGCCGAGGTAAAAAGCCAACTGCACATCAAACAACAACCTCACAGGCTTCAACAGTTTTACCTCCATACCCAGGAACACATCCAAGACTTCAAAATGCTATGAAAAGCTGGCAAGATTGGAGCCAGTCCAATCTCAGAGGAATGCTGTTCCAAAAGACAGAGGCTACAACAAAAATGGCATACTTTCTACGTCCAGAAAAATTAAGTGATGGGACCCACAGCTGCCTCTCCTGCTAAACTGAATGGAAACAATTGGGTAAAGGCGGTTTCACAAATAACCCACACAAACGGCTTTATAGGAGACAACCAGCACATTGAATTGCACCCAGAAGCACACTCTTGCAGAGATACTGTCATAATTGCCTGCACTGCCACATTCTGAACCAGCTATAGCTTCCAGATGCTCTTCAAAGGCAGCCCCATGCAGAGCATATTGCATTAATCCATTCAGGAAGTGACCATGGCATGATTCACCATGACCAGAGCTTCCTGGTGTAGGAAGAGGGACAATTGACACATACACACAAAAACGTTGTGCAAAACACTTTCTGGCCATGGTGGCTACCTGCTACTGAAACAAGAGCTTCAGTTGACCATCTTCTCAAAAAAGAAAGTTGGAGACAGAATGAATGTTTTCTAGACTGATGCCTGAACCACTACACCAAACTGGCTCTCATAAACCTTATAATTGCCCTGTATTTGAAATATGTTCTCTTTCAAATACAAGTATTGAAGTTACTGTAGCTGAAAGCACTGTATACAATGAGTGGGGAAAACAACAACAACTCATGCCTTATATGTTCAATGACTTGTTCTTTACAGGTGGTTGACTGCAAAATTAGCACCTATTATTTTCAGAAGTAATAAATCCTAATATTTGAAGAAAGAAAGAAGAGATGGATTGCCAGATCATTTCTACTTGCCATAGTATAATGAAGATTAATCTTTATGATGAACAAATCAGTCTTCACACAACTGTTCCTATGGCAATTTAATGTAATGTCATCATTTCATTTTTTAAGTGGCTTGTATGTCAGCAATGACAAAAAAAGAGCATAAAATTCCATTAAATTTTTTAATATTTGAATAGCATTATGTTTAATTAATTCAGTGAAACTGCATACATTTCCACTAAACTCAAGACTTTTCCCTAAACAGGTTAGAATAAGATTTGACTGTGCTTTTGTTTTATTTTTTTCACCCAGCTTCAAGCATCTGCTAAAATTGGCTTATTTAATATGTAATATTCTGTTTGTTCAGTATATTACAGTGGTATATAATATAATAAATGATATCCTGATAAGAAACTATCAGCTTTGATCAGTAAAATATGTCAATTGGTTGTTTCAAAAAAGCATATTATTGTACTGGATATGAATTTTTAAAAATAAACAGATTGAGAATAAAGCTAGAGCTAGAAAGAAGGAGGAGGACAGTTTGTTCAGATTTATAGGCATTTAAGCTTCATACAAGTCCCCAGACAGCAAGCAACATTATCAATAGGTGATATATCTCATTCTGGTTTTATGGCAAAGCTGGACTGTCATTTTTAAAGTTTGTATATGCTGTATCTCTACTTGCTGGGCATCATGCCAATATATGCCATTGCATTTTCTATTCTGGAGAGTTTAGTTGGGTTGTTTCAGAAGTTTGTAAACTGTCCAGAGGAGCTGCATATTATAGAAACATATGTAATAAATCAATTGAACAATAACAATCACAGAGATCACAGTAACACTACCTAGGATTTCTAAAACGGAACTATCATGTTGAATTGGGAAGTCATTAAAACACTTATTTCTTTATTTGTTTGCTGTTATGGCAAACACCAATAGCAGGAGATCACTAGGCAGAGAAGAAGTGGTTGATATTTGGGTATTCTAGGTATTGGTTGCTTTTTAAATCTTTTTTCAAGTTTTCATGACCAAACGACTTCTCAGATAAGAAGACCATTGGTTGAATATTATAACCTCAGATATGATCTACATATTATTGTGACTACACAGCCCAATTAGAAATAATCGCAAAATGAGTTGTTCCCTTTCTAATTACAAAATAAATGATAGAATATTCCCTTCTTCCATTTTATTTTGTTTGTGGTTATTTGGCCTTGTTAGGGAGATCAAAATACTTGTCTAGAAAATTGGAAATACATCTTCGCATTAGGCCTTTGCTGAAAAAGTCTGTACATGTAAATTCTTGGTATCATTTCAAGGGAAAAGCACATTTTAAATTTACCCCTTAACAGAATAATGAAACAGGAAAACAAATACATGAGCAATGGATTCTATTTGATTTTTGTGACTTATTCTCAGAGATAAGGAAAACTTAAGCCTTGCTCAACAAGAATCAATTCCCCACTGAGATTTTTTTTAACATGAAAATTGAACCATGTCTTTCATCACCCTGCAATTGCTCCTCAAATTTACATGTTCCTTGCTACCTGAAAAAGACTGATCTTGTGAAACAAACTGAAAAGCAATTGGCAATGAAATATCCTAAAGACTTCAGTAAGATCAGCCTCATTTTTTTGTTTCCTCATTGCAGGCATTCTCTAAGCAGAATTTGTGACATTCAGAGTGATGTTAAAAAAAGAAATGGTTCTCCTGGGTCCACTCTACTAGCTTTTAATTTCAATATGCCTGAAAAACGAATGGTTGATCAAACAAGACAAATGAAAGAAAATAAAATCCAAAAGGATTAGTGCTTAGATACATCTGAAATAGATTGAAGTGTCTTAACACTTTTTTTTAAGCTGAAAGGAACATTTTTAAACACTTGGAGATAACTAATTATCACCTCAGGGGAGGGGAGGGAAGGAATGTGCAAACTATTCTTTCATTTGAGATTCCAGATCTCTAAAATGAATTAAACACTTTCTAGACCAAATAAAAATATGAGCTGTTGATGACATAAGAAAGATATAATTAGTATTGCACTGTGGGGGTACTAAGTTGCTATTCATGCCCTCCTGTATTTACACTCCACTGATGAATGTTGCCAAATCTTGTTTTATTGTCCTTTCTATGGAAATTTTCTGTCTATATTATGCTTTCCAGTTAACATTTTTCTTTTGCTCTGCTTAATTAACCTTTTCAGCTTTTTCTTCATTTGTATGTTTATTGCTTTTGAATGCACAAAAGTCCTGCCTACATTTTAGTGTGGCAAAACAGAAAGTGTCTGGGGAGCATAATTTAATGCAAAGAACCTGGTATTTATATTGGGCTAACCAATTCCTGCTCTAATGTAGACAGAGTTTTCATGTTCCTGTTATATGTTAGGACTGCCCAGACCAGGTGAGATTGTCATGTGAACACAGCCAAATTCTACATCACTTTATATCAAAGTAAGGAAACCCAGGGGGCCAGACATAGCAGTCACATTCAGGTAAATCATTCTTACTTCCTAAATATAATTTCCTTTTTAACATAGGTATTTTGCTTATAGGCTACCTTCAGTGGATTCACATGTAAGCCTGGAATAACCTGGGTTTGCTTCACCATACACATGTCATGCACACACAAACAAAACCACCCAGGGTCCCTCTTTTGGGGGAGATGGACAGTAGCAAAATTTGAAAAATAAATAAATAAATAAATAAATAAATAAATAAATAAATATTGGAATGATGCATAGAAAAGTAACATGGCTCCCAAGAAATGCAAATATGCTGTGTATTAGTTATAAAGGCAGCTGCTCCTTTCTTTGTTTTTTCCAAATCCAGATTCATCCACGGAGACTCACAATCCATCAACCAACATATTGATAAAAAGGGAAAAGATCAAGACCACTAAGGAACATGTCATGAGTAAGGATGGCGAGCAGGGGGCTCCCTTCCAGACTGTTAAGCGCATGCGTAGCACTGAGGAATTGGGCAGCCATTCAAAGAGACACAGATCGGAACTGCCTTAACCTTTGGGGTTTATATGGCTGGGGTTTTCCCACGCTTCTTCAGTGTGTTAGGATTCCTGTTATGTACAAGCAATAAAACATTAGAGACCAGTTCCTTGTCTCAGCGTGGTTCCTGGCTGTTAGGACAGAACTGCTCAAGAGGGCTACTTCCAATATGTCTGCTACTTTAGATCAATCATAGCTTTAAAAATTGAAAGAGACTTTTGGATTTCCAGTGGGGACATGCCCGACTGAACAGCTGTGTCCCTGAGCACCATGGACAGAACTGACAGGGCAGTTCTTTTTTTGGGCTTGGGCAGGCTTGTTCCTGAAGCCCAAGAGCAATCCACAAAATAAAATGCTCGGAATCATCCCATTTGCCCTCTGGAATGGTGACTTGCAGCCTGAGAATTGCAAACACTGTTTGCGCCAATCTGGTAAATGTTGCTGGGAGGCTGGGATGTCATTTCCAAGCCACGCTGTAGCCTTAGGGGACACTAGGTCAAGCCACCCCAATTCTAAACCACCCAATTTATCTATCTATCTATCTATCTATCTATCTATCTATCTATCTATCTATCTATCTATCTATCTATCTATCTATCTATCTATCTTTAAGTTATGTACCCTAAGAGAAACTTTCTACAGCAAGGAGAAACTATCTCCCTTGGTGTGTCTCATTATTTTTGGGATTAATTTTCAAAAATATTTTTAAGCCTTGGCTTGTTTTCCCATCTAGATATTGAGGAAAATTGAAAATAAATAACTGTCTCCCTGCTTTTATTTTTGTATTCAATTTGAAGGATTTAATATTTTCCTACATGTTGAATCTGCTGTTTTAAATCTTCAGTTTTCTGTTTACTTCCTCTGAGAGCTGCTTGTTAGCATACTTTCTCTTGTGACAATGACTTTCAGAGATCTTCAATTAACTCATTAACTCCTACATTTGCCAGTCAAGTATCTAGGGGGAGCCATAATCTACTGCCTGAAACATGGAGGATTTCTCAGAGTTCCATTGTGAGCTTCACTGTGAGTTTAAACAGATCTTTTATGATGCCTGTCAAGCTATTCCACAAGATATTCAGGACACTGCAGAAAATATAAGCTTTAAAACGTTTCATCTGGCTGAGGAGGTTGTGGAAGAATATGATTCTAGTGAAGAACGAGATGTTTCTACCAACAGTGAAACTGAAGCTTTTGTTGAGCCAGATGACCAGATTTTGGTGCTGAAGGAGTTAAAAGATCAGACTGAATTGTAAATCACAAAGGTAGCTCTTTTTTTTATTATTATTGAAAGTTATGGGAAAGAATAGGCTCTGTTCTGTGGGAGGTTTTTTTCTGAGAAGTCTGAGTTTCCAAGGGCTGTTTGATTTCTGTATGAAAAATGCCTTGTGTGTAATATGGAGATATGTAAATGTTTTGGTTTATTTTGAGGTGGGGTCGAGAATTAAGAATGTTTATTTGGATTGATATTATGGCTTGTATGATTTTATCTTTCTTTAATGATTTGGATTAAGATTTACTGGATTGCTTTTAGGTTTGTTTGATTTTTAAGATTTATAAGGTATAATAATAATTGCTTGGTTTTAGGTTTAATAGGGTTAAGACTGTTTTAGTATTACTAATTATAAAAGTAAACAATTTAAATGTTTTTATAATTTGATTTCTATTAAAGTGGACAGAAATATATAGAATAGTGGTAGGAAGGAAATAATTAAATAAATATTTTTTGGGGGGAAGTTGATCTGGATATATATACATACATACATACATATATTTCTTTTAATATATGTGATTTTTATAATGTGATAATGGAATAATTTATAGAAATAATGGGATCTTGTTTTGATATAGAGTAAGGGATTGATTATGGAATTTGCTGTATATTCTTGTTGAAAGTTGGAAATCACCTCTTTATGTAATCTTCAAAATTCTTTTTTCTTGTGTTTTACACTTCTTTAGTTTTTTTTTCTTTTTTCTTTTTGTAGTTTTTTCCCCCTTTTTTGTAGTTTTTATCTTTGTTTTAAACTTAATAAAATTCTTATTTAAAAAATGAAAGAGACTTTTGATATCACAAAACAAGACAAAATCAGTTTTATTAACAAAACAATGATATGCTTTCTTCAGTTGGAAGCATCTCACTGTTGTATATTAGAAACCATGATGAATAAGTGTCACACTTTTTATGTTTGGAGAAAAACTAGAAGGCACCGATCCATAAAATGTGATTTGTTGTTTTGACAAAGAAGCTTCAGGTTTCACTACCTAAAAGAATTGCTGACAGCAATACATGACAACAAAATTATATATAAAGAACTAGATGAACTCTTCAGAGAAACACTGATGACTTAAAAATTTAGCAAGCATCTTATTCCAAATTAACTCATGAACCTAAATATGGAGCAAATCCTAAAATGACTAAATTTTACTTCTTCCTGTACAATTCTATTTACATCTTTTTACAGGAAGGAGGATTTCTCTGATAGGAATGTTTGCATTTGAAATTACAGTGTTTGTATTTATTAATATCAGGTGATCTTGCATCTTTTAAATACCATTCACATATGAAAAAGCTGTAAGTGCATGTGTCATGTTATGCCAGGGAAATCTTTCTACTTCATATATACTGTAAGTATCACTGATATCTAAAGAGAATTAGAGAAGAGTTCTCTTTTAATCATTATTTGTTTTGATTTCTCTCAATTTAAGAATTAAAATAAATTCAATTTAATGGAATTATTCTCATTAGTGCCTCTTTAAATGGACAATCTCTTTCTTTATCCATAATCTAGTCTCCCACTCTTGTTAGTAGGCAATGGAAATTAGATATACAGTGAAAAGAATGAGAGAGTAAAATCAGTAATTTTAGGAGGGGAAAAATGACATCCTCAGCAGAGCAGCTAGAATTGAAACTCAAGGCAGAAGACCAGGATTCTATAACTGGGAGGGAAGAGTTTGACCATCTAAAGAATGGCAGAATCTCAGTATCATTAGCTGGGTTAACATGAGCATGATGGAAGCAACCCAGCATCCTTTCTTTATTTCTTAAACATATAAATAGTATCTTAGGCTCAGTGTCTAAACTTCAGGTTAGAACATAGTCATTTCTGAAAATGTTTGCAAGCTATTATGTTAGCCTAATATATGTTAATATACACATCTCTAATTCTAAAGACTTAAGCTATAATTAGAGTTAAGAAAATGTCTGAAGATACTAGCTTTGTGGAGTTCAATACTGTATGGTCCATAGTTCATTGTTAGAAATATTCATACATTAGAAGCCAGTACCACTTACAGCAAAGGTGACCAAGTAATAATAATAATAAAAAAAAATGTTGAGGACAGATTCCTCTGGTACTCTTAGGGTAGAACTGATAAAAGCATTAGATTGGGCTTCTCTGTCTCTCTCCTCCTCTCTCTTAGTTTTACCCTCCCACTCCTAAGGAACAGGTTGAAGGGGAAAAAATCAAACAGCCTTTAATGGTCTGAACAATACTTACGTATTGAAAATTGCAGTAGGAACCATTCAAAAACTACAGAAGCTGGCCATCTTCACCCTAGAGGCAAATATTGTTACCTTTGTTCTGCTATTTAGACTTACACAAATACCACAACTTGGCTCCATATACCAATAGCTAGACTATTCCAATTCAGTTTCATACAATTGCAAAATCCTACTGTGCAAAACTATGCCATGTTACTTTGCAGAGCCATTTAAGTTGGAGTGAAAAATGAATTTGATTTTCAGCAGCATATCAAGGTGAAAATGTATGGCTTTCTGCCTTGATCCCTCCAGATCAAGCACTAAGGTGGGCCACTATATTTCAGCTGGCTTCTTGGCTTTACTTTGCTTCACTGGAAGAACTAGAAAAAGTATCCTCTGTGTGTATCCTCAAAGCCTCAGAGTGGCTACTTTGATATGGCACAAACAAGCTGAGACTTTGTAAATTCCAATTGCCTCAATTTTGCAGAGTAGCTTCAAAATTATTAGGACTCGACAAATAGTGAAAATTTTAGGACTATACAAATAATAAACTTGTTAGTATTTTACAGACTACAGTGAATTGTTCAAACTGTACTGAGATGATCAGAGATACAAACTACCAAGAAATTGTAAGACTACAGTGAAATTGTTAGGGAATTTTCTTCTCTTATGCTTCCTTTTCTCCCAGAATATGACATGGCTACTGATATAGATGAAGGCATACTAAGGTGGAGTGTATATTTTTTGTTCATGGGCAGCTATTCACTGACAGTCATAATTTGATTGGAAAACAAAATGCCATATTTCTGCATTTATCAGGGCTACTCTTCAAAATAATTTTAGGGATGCATACCGACAGTACATTCTGTACATTTGTATCACATACTGTATGTGTATTATAAACAACACATCATATATTTATTTTGTCTATGTAAACGGGAAGTGACAACAACAACAACCTGTCCTGAGTAGCAGTAATACTAGTTTAGCATTATGAGGTTGTCACATTAGCAAATGATCACTTAGGAATTTGTACAATGACCTTCATGCTAACGCAACAACACTTGCTGCTGGTGGTATAAATCAGACCTTGATGCCTACATAGAAATAGAAGCTATGCTACTTTTCTACTATGGAAAACAACCATAGGCAAAAATGTCATTGCCTGTTGCACAGAGCTATTATAAAGCCCATAAATACTAGTCAAATATGAAATATACTGAATGTGATACTGGTGCAAAATAGTGGACAAATAACCTATATGCCATCCTAAGACCAATAGAGTCATAAGGGAGCTATCTTGTGTCAGCAGAACTCTACTGGCATGATGTATTACAGTAAGCAATGCAGCACCAATCTATTTTCTAGGGTATTCTGCTGTAAAGCAACATTTTGTCATCAGCAACGAACATGCCCTGCAATTTGGGTTTCTGAAAGATTATTGAAGGGTTTCATTTTAATTTATTAACAGGTATGATCAAAAGTTATACGGAGGCTTCAAATTTTTACTAGACTTGCTAACATTCATTTATTATATCAAAATATACTTTCATCATTATCATAGTTAATGGGCATTTAAGTGGCTCACTCTTTTCTTTCCGCTTTCTCATTAATTCTTGAAGGACAGGACAAATTAATGGAATTTACGACCATTTTAACAGAAATGAAAGCATTTATCTATAGTACACTAAAGGGTTACCAGACCCAGCTACAGAAATTCAGAGTACCACAAAATAGAAGCAAAAAGTTGCTATTTTCAGTATAGTTTTGCTGTTATCTACTGCTTATCTGGATTTTTGCAGTCTAGCTCTAGAAGACCTAAGTATTTATTTATTAAAATTTGTAAACTGCCTAATAGCACACACCTCGGGGTGGTTTGGAATATTCATGCCAAGAGAGAGAGAGAGAGAGAGAGAGAGAGAGAGAGAGAAGAAATAGTTTGAGCTAAAGTATATTCAATAAAATCAAATAAAATACAAAATAAAGACATCATGCTAATTAGAGCAGTAGCAAGGCATTCATCAAAATCTAAAACAATAGGTTTTGTTCTTAATGAATTAAAATATGATTCGGATATGATTTAGAATATGATTAAGATATGGTTAAAAATATGGGAAAATGAACATGTCTTATGACAAAATAATGCTAATAGGGGCACCAGTTCAGCCTCCCTGGGAAGGATATTCCATAAAGGTGCCATCACAGAAAAGGGTATTTCCCTTGTAGAGATACATCTCACATCCTTTGGTGGAGAGACCTGGAAGAAGGCCTCTTTAGAAAATCTTAAGGTCTGGGTAGGTACATACAGAAGAAGGTGCTCCTTCAGGAAACCTGGTCCTAAGGCATTTAAGGCTTTAAAGGTCAAAATCAGAACTTTGAATTGGGCCCAGAATTGGACTGTCAATGTAAATAGTGAAATAACCACATAGTATGTTCATATTGGTCAGTCCAAGTGAGCAGTCTGATGTTTCCAGACCATTCTCAAAGGCAGCCCCCACCTACTGTACAATGCATTGTAATAATGCAGTTGCGAAGTTTGAGAGTGTGAATAAGTGGTGCTAGTCTGTCTCTAATATAGGTAATGTCACAACTGGTAAATCAGCTTCCATGACACTACCTGAAATTCTTGTCATAATGATGGATCTAAGATCACCCCCAGGCTATCAACCTGTTCCTTTAAGGTATGCATGAACCTTCCAGAACCAGCAGGGCACCACTCAGCTGTCCATATACATCACCAACAAATAGTAATCTTATCTTGTGTGGAATGAGTCTCAGGTTATTAGCCCTCATCCAGTCCATTGCAGTGCCCAAGCACTCTCTCAGAATGTGAACCATCTCATTTGTGTTAGATGAAAAGATGGAGTCAGCCCAAATCCCTAGATGTCCTCTCCCAGTGGCTTCATGTAGACGTTAAAAAGTGTAGGGGATAAAATGGAGCCCTGAGGGCTAAGTAGTCCTACATTTTACATACAGTACTGCTACTATTTTCTGTTTTCCTCGAGAAAAATGGAACCAGGAACTCTTGAAATAGCCTTAGACATTGCATATACTGTAAGGCTGCAGCACGCTAGCTAACAGGCTAGTGACCTTGATATAGCACATTCAGGTTAAGCTCCTTCCTTGAAAATTCAATACCATGCAGCTATATTTCAGTACAGTAGATGAGAGAAAAACTGTAGCAGCTACTATTTTTCTGTACATAAAAGTTTTGCTATCTTGTACTCTATACTTCACTTGTAACATTGCCCAATAAGATTAACCTAAGTCTGTGTGTGTGTGTGTTTTCTTACTTTACTAATATCTTTAAGATGTGAGTAGAGTAGTATAATTGGAACTATCCATTATGTATATGTCCTTATAAGGATTGTAACCATTTAAATTAATTATCCCAAAGACAGCTTTGTGATATACCACACTTCAAATTATTGGTATTATTTTGACAACAAAATACAGCTGAGAAAAGATCTAATCTGGTTCATTTTATAAAGGTGACCTTTCTATTATCTAGCAATTATACACACTGTTTCTATAAGCATCTAAGTAGATGCTGTCTTTTGGGGAAAAGAAACTATCAATGATATCAATCAATGTTGTGAATGTCATTTTAGTATCCAAACAATGATTCTGTTTGACAGTGAGAAATCAAGAAATGCAACAACTTTAATGTGTTTAGGGGAAAAGTTTTCTGTGAATTATCACAGTGGAAGAGAATACTATATACAATCCTAAATGCAAAACTATATTAAAACAAACAAACAAAAAACAAACAAACAAAAAAACTGATAGAAACTTTTTTTCCCAAATTCCAACAAGCTTAACCTTGTTCTGTTTAGGATATAATAATGGGAAAAAACTGAGTTGAGGCAATGCTGGAAGGAGGTATGTATGTATGTATGTATGTATGTATGTATTGTGCTTAAAAAACACCCAGTTCAGATAATATTTGTATTTTAGAGATTTGCATGGAAATGTCAAACAGTGATAGTGAAATGAATTTTGTAAATGTTGGTGACCAAGAAAATGAAATATGTAAAGGAAGTCATAAATGCTATGAGAGTGTTAAAAAAAATGTTAAGTCTATATAGATGGTATAACTGGGACAAAATGTAAAAATATGGATTTAATTTATTTGATTTGATTATGGAATGGCTGTACAACCTGTACTATATATAGATGTGAAAACTGCATTTGTGGATGATAGTAGGAAAAATGCCATTATTGTTTCCTTATACAGAAAGATATATATTATGACTGAATCAAAAAAAAAAAAATCTGGGAAGATGTCTGGGAGAATTTTAATTGAATGGGTGCAAGAGGTTAAAATGAGCTGTACTGACCAGATTTTTGCTCTTTACAGTTAAAAAAAAAAGAAAGAATACATGTAAGAAACAAATGTGTATTTTTTGATTGAGAAAATGTGAAATAAGGTGAATATGTTTGAATTAGGGAATATTTTGTGCAATTAAACTGTTGAAAATCGGTTGCTGAATGCAGTAGAGAATGAATATGAAGAAAGTAATGCATGTGTGAGAATAAATAGAATGCTTAATTGAATGATTCAACATTGAGCAGAAAAGTAAGACAAGGTTGTGTGATATTTGTTGTTTAATGTATCTATGGATACATGTAAAAGGAATCTTTGTGGTGACATTAGAAGTGTGTTGGCTGGGACATTAATGTGATATACTTTTATATGCTGACAGTGAAATGTGTTGGCTGAAGACCCAAACTATTTGCACTGAATTTTTAGATAAACTATGTATTGCAACAAGGAGTATGATCTAAACATTAATGTATCAAGAACCAAGGTAGTTGCATTTGGCACACAAAATAAAATGAAATGAATAAGTGCAAGTTCTATATGACTGGTGAGAATTAAACCAAGTGTCAGATTCCACAATCAAATGATTGCTGAATTGTCTGATTGTGTTCATCTGCCATGATGAATCAACACATGTCAAGAAGAGGATGGGAAGGGGGAATTGCAAGGAGTGTGAATCTCTCTTATTTGAGCTGGAAGGGGGGAGTCAAGGTCATCCTGCCAGAGATATCTGCAGCTAGTATGGCTGACCGTTAGAGGTTGTGTGAGAAAGAGATGGGAGGGGAGAGCAAAGTGCTGGAAAGTTTTAATGAGTGAGTTTAGGCAGGAATCTTTTAATCGCAGCTTTCTTCTGTTCTGTACACTGGTTCTCAATAAACCTGAATTCTGCATATCCCAATTGTGCATGAGTTGGGTCAATGTGGGGATTAGTGGTGTCAGTTCTTACACCGACTAAATGCATTTGTGTTCTTTGGGGAACATTTACTAAAGGTGGGAAAATGGAGAAATTTAAAGATGTACAAATGCTGGTAGAATGACAGTACATAATAATTAGTCTGTTGCAAGGAGGGAATATTTATTCAAGAAGCAAAAAACCATTCTTATTCCTTTTCTGGCCTGACATTGTTTATCCAGAAAGGTAATAGAGCAATGGGTATATATGTATATATCTGTACATATACCAGGCATGATAATTACTTGCAGAAATGCTCTGGGAAGTTAACATATCTATTCTTATGGACATGAAATTTCTTGCCACATATATCTAGGAAGTAAAGCTTAGATAAGGGAATTCCATAATGTTTTTCTGTGACTACTTTCAGTGCAGGTTTTTTAAAGGGTCATATTTATTTACTAATATATTTCTAGCGTGGTTTTTTTTTTTTTTTTTTTGGTGCCTTCAAGTCAGTCTTGACTTCTGGTGACTGCCTGGACAAGTCCCAGCAGTTTTCTTGGCAAAATTTTCAGAAATGGTTTGCCACTGCCTGTTTCCTAGGGCTGAGAGAAAGTGTCTGGCCGAAGGTCACCCAGCTGTTTCTGTGCCTAAAGCAGGATTAGAACTTGTGGTCTCCCTGTTTCTAGCCTGATGCCTTAACCTCCACACCAAACTTGCTCTCTTGGTTTTAATTAAGATAATAAATAAGTAGTGTTCAGTCCATCTGACATTGCCCATCTGGAATGATTTAGTTTCACAACTTCAGGGCTTGTTGAAATATATTCTTTTGATATAAGTGGAATAATCACAGTCTCATCTTTCAAATCTACCTGGATGTTAGCTACGCATGTTTTTAGTTCTTCACTTTAGCACACGCCTAACAAGCAGCAAATGTCCCAAGAAAAGGCAGATATCACTTCTTCAGAGAAAATTATACATTATTAACAGGAAGCCTGCTGTGTGGGTAAGCTAAAGTTCAGATGCCTTATCTACATGATCAAAAACACTGCATGAGTGAATCCAATTTAGAACTGAGGTTTGTTTTTTTTTAAGGGGGGTGATTTTAATTATTTTTCAGACATTGTTTTAAAAGAGTGTAAAGTTATTCACCATTGAGAGAGTAATATGTCCTTAAGGTAATGTTATTTTCTCAGCACGTAACTAGATCTTATGGGCTATGAGGGCATATCACTGTAAAGTCATCTTATTCAGTAGATGGTCTCCAACTGAGATCTTTATAGAATTGTTCACAAGAAATTCTTTAAACATTTAAAAAGATTTCCAAAGAAATAACTGGGAGATGATAAAGAATAACTTGAAAAGATGCATATTTTTAATATTAAGCTGCTTTTTGTAGAGGGGAAATTTTCACCTTCCCAATTCATATTTTAAGGCAGAACATTTGGTACAGCCATATTTCAAATTCCCTGTTCTTTAAAACAAAAACAACTTTGCTTTGCAGTGATAACAAATGAGAGTTACTTTGAGGGGTATAATTTTTATTGTTAGCATATATATTTGTGTGCTTTACTCAGTTTTTGTAAAACTGTGATTTTTACAAATACTTTGTAGCACTTTTTCTAGATTTTATGAAGCCAATTAAGAAACTAATTCTCAAAGTACATAAGAAAATGGAACAAACTCCAAGGCTAGTTCTACAGGTCATGTTGCAGGGATTTGTGTACATTCCCTAGCTCTAGTTTTGTCATTAGCTTTGGTCATGAATAAGGATTTAAATCCTTGTAGCCTTTTATATTTAACTGTATTGCTTTATCCCTTAACATAGGTCTACCAGATCAGAGGTGAAAATATTTGGAAGACTAGAAGATGTTAGTTGGGATATAGATATAGGTCTTTTAGATTTGAGTGCCCTTGCTTAGAGAAGCAGCAGATGGAAACAAAATTAATTGATTCACCCTTCAGTACAGCATCTGACTATTGCCATATGTGGTTTCATCTTTGACTGTCTATCGTGAAATCAGCCATCAAATTTCTACCCATCTTCCAATCAATCACCTGGTTTATCTGGCAAGAATAATTAAAATTATTTAGAAGCAGATCAATAAAATTCTGCATGAGCTTACCGCTAGAATAAAAAGCCTTGGATTTTCTCTTTGTCTCTGTCAGAATTCCCCTACCTTCTACCAAAATTGTACTAGATTTGTATACAAATTTATTAGGTAGAAATAGCCTCTGTTCTGTCAGGCTAAAAGATGTAATATGCAAGAACAAATGAAGGGAAGAAGAGAAGAACAAAAATTCAGGCACTCATTTAAAATTATTGTCCTTACCTTGACCAGCTAAGAGAAAACAAAATGTCTGCCAACCAGCTGTAAGTTGGGGGGAGGCAAACTGTATAGATTGTAATTTATACAATTTGCTCTGAGTGTAGATATCAGCTATTCTTGATTCATAATTAAAAAATAATAATGTAGAAATAACTACATTAACTGATAATGTAGATAACTGTACTAGATAGTTAAGAAAAAAAAAAGGATGTTCTTGCACATGATACCTTGACATTTATGAGGCTTTGTAAAACACAGAATCTACTGCACTTTCACTTTTATGGCTCAGCTGGCTTCCATTGGACCATGCTGAAGTCCACAGAGTTAAACAATGAGAAGACAAAATAAAACAATAGTACAATACAGGGTTTTCCTTCTTAAAATTATATTGGGTGTATTACTTAGAGGGTTCAGTTGGAAATACATTTAACTCTACCAATAATAATAATAATAACAACAACAACAACAACAATTTGTTTCAGTCTAACACAGTGGCCAGGCCACTGTTTATCCTGATCATGATTTTTATGAAGTTGTCTGCGTCTGTTTAGAAAAGCACCATTGAGAGATATATGTGCAGTGGAGTTACTGTGCTACTGCAGTACTCTGGACACATTCTACTTCAGACAGATTATGCAAAGACCTTGCTCTCTGGAGAAGGCCTTAAGGCTGGGAAAAGTGGAAGGAAAGAGAGAGATAGTACTAACACTAGAACATCCTTATCTTGTTATCACATGTGTATTTGGGAAGATATGTTATGGTGATATTTTGGATATCACCAAATGATGATGATATTTTTGGTGAAGGCCTGGTTACCAATGAAAGGAATCACAAAAAAACATTACTGTAGGGATTGTATCTCCTACCTTGAGATGTGGTGATAAGCACAAATATAGTAGTATGTTGCCAGTTACTTAGCAAACAAGCAAAATGGGCTGGTAGAGAAGGAAATACAGCAAGTGTTGTTAACAAAGATAAGGGAAAGAAATTAGGACAAAGTAATCCAGATCCCAAGAAGTGAGACTGGGTAAGGAACATAAAAGTTCCCCAAACATAAATAGTAAGCTGAAGTTCAGGCATAGCAGAAATGTTAGTGTAAAAATCAGAAAACCCATTATCAGTGGAGAATGAATTATTGGATAAGGCTGAAGTTTTTTTGCAAGTCCTCCAACATTTGTTCAAGGGAAGAAGGACAGAGAAGACAAATGTCTACAGCTTAAGTGAAGAATCAGCTTTTGAAATCAGTGAGGAAGAGTCCAAAATATATAAAAACAAACAAGCAAACTAAGCAAAAGACATTCAACTATAAGGCTTGGTTGAGAAATTCTCAAAAATATTTAAATTTCATTATGTGTGTATTTTATTATACTTGTGTGTAAATTTTATTATGTATGTGTATATAGATTAAAGAAAATGTGCATTGAAATGTTCCTTTTTAAAAATATGTATATATATATATATTAATTTTTAAGGCTTAATTCTTAAGACAATTAAGAAATTCATTTTAAAATAAATTTAAATTTTTAAGCATAGAAATTTGTTCTTTGGGAATTTGTTTAGGAATTGTTTCTAATTCTTGTGCTTACCAACCCCAGCCTCCAAATATGTAGTGCCTTTTACCATGGTGGCTAGGAATTGTGGTGTTGCTATCATATATGGGATCACATAATAAAATAATTCACCTTGGAATTAAAATGCAAGACAAATATATAAGTTTAAACTGAGGACCACAAACTATGAATTAACTTAAAATATCTTCATGGAACAGAAGATGACACTTCCACATAGGCTGTCAAATTCTAAGCCATGAAATATTACTCAGTACCTTAGTGCTGAGTAATATTTCATGGCTTAGAATTTGTTGCATCCCGGCATAACCTATTTCACAGGGTGTTTGTGGGGGAAAAAAAATGATGGAAGAGCAAACCTTGCTCTCATGCAGAAAAACCAAGACATAAAGAAACATCCAAAGGAAAACAAATAATAATAATAAAAAAGTAAGATGAGAGTTAGAAAATATTCTCATATATTCAACTTCAGACATTGCAAAGCTATATGAAGAAAAATGCTATTAGATTCACTAAGGATATTGGGGTCTATCAGACTTCACACTGGCCACAGCAATCTGCTCTTCTTAAACTCAGTGCTGCATTCTATAACTAGCTAACAGCAGAAGCTTCACAAATTCATCCTAGGTAGGTAGGTTATTTTATTGAAATCAAGGAAGAAATTATATATACAAAGAAATTCACAGCAGTCAAGGTGTACATGCATTTCTATGTATATAAATTGTATATAATTGGAGCAATCTGTGAAGCAAGCAGGTTAACTCTCTCACAATTTTTTTTTTGGTCACATGTTATGTTGTAGAATAGAAGTCTGCTTTCAGCATCAGCTTTTCTCATTTAAGAGTCCTTGACCATATAGAAATAGGTTTGTAACAAGCCTATGTGAATCAGCCCTGATTCAACACAAACTGAAAATTAAAGATTCAAAGAGTATGCTTTGATTTAAATTTGTTACTCAGGATTCAAGTGCAACCTAATTCAGTTCCAAGTGCATTGGGATTCAATATTTGTTTGTTTTTTTTAAAAGTCCATAAGTTAAAAGGGAAACAATTCAAAATGTCTTAAGCTACTTTTTATTTTTATTTTCCCTTAGAAGGGGAACAAAATAACATAGCATGGATAGGATGTGTGCATAGCATGGATAGAGGATATTAGCACTGCAATTTTCAGTTGAATTCAGTCAAGAGTTTCACTGCAATACAGTTTTCAAAATTTCCTCCTTTAGTTTTAGAGAGAATGAGTAAAGACAATAGAAACCATTCCAGCAGTCTAGCAAAAAGCTTATAGATACGTTAGCTGAACCAACTGAGCCAGTATCTACACCAATTTAGAAATACAAACTTTCAAAAACTGTAATAAAAATAAGTTCTTAACCTCCACTAGTTTTTCTGGGTTACCAGGCTTGTTGTGATACACAAGAAAGACAACTGATATGTCCTTGTTGGATGGGGTGCTTTTGGCCTCTGAGAGCTAGTTTTCTGGGGTGACAAGAGAATTGTCACTGGTTGGTAAGTTGGACCTCCTGAAAAAGATATTTCCATCTCTGACCCAAATGTCAGGATTGTGGTTTGCCTTCAATACTCTATGTTTATTTGAAGGGAGGGCAGAAGCAGGATTGCCAGATGAAACACGGAAATAAGGAAGCCACAAAGAGACCCTGGGGGAATTGTTGCCTTGCCACCACAACTATTTTAGAATAATAGAGGTTTTGATTAATGCATGTAAACGTTAACCTGGCATCCATTCACTCCTTGTTGAGAGATTGAAAGCTGTCACAATCATGCATAATTTAAAAGTAAGGTCAACTTTAAGCCCACATTTAGAACCCTGACTTGTGAGTTGTGCTTTCTGTTGTCTTGGGAGGACCTGCATAGAAGTATAACATTCCATAAGTAAAAGAAAGTAAAGTTAAAGCCTGTACACAATAAAGATGAAAGTTGGAAACTAGAATAAAACCAAACAATGACATTAGCCTACATATCTTACTACCTGTAAGGACTCTGTAGGTAGAGAATGTAATGATATATCTTTAAATATGTCCATTATACCACTCAGTGACACCTAGAATTCTTCATAAATGGAATTGAAATTGTCTTTTAGAAAATTCATTGAATCTGCAAAGCATTTTGAAAGTATCTTGAACAGACCTGGTTCAATGGGGAAATTTGATTGATGCTTTATTATATCAAAGCATTCCTTTCAAGATTTGCACAGCCTTAGGATAAAACATCTATGTTGTAGTTCAACAAAGCTTGAATCATTTCAGTGAATGCCATCTCAGGACAGTTTGCCCAGCCAATACAGTATATATGTATTGCACTCTGAGTAGATGATGGTGGTAAATGGTTTTGTTTTCCCTAAGCTTGCTCTATGAACAATTGAGGAACCTGAAAAAATTCAAAGTCTCATATTGCTTTATGCATCATGATCACCACCAACTACTTTCAGTTCTTACTGTTTCTATCACATGTCTTCTATCCTAGTAGAAATTTTAGGTTTCTCTCCTTATTAGGAATTCAGTTCAGCATAAAACTGCTCCATTTTATTTTTCCAAGACAGATTTTTATTGTGACCTATTTACATCTGAATAAGAGATTTATTTACTTTTGAAAGTGTATAAGGTCTCCAGGGTTCTTGGCTTTTTTCTTATTTTGCAGCAAAAATAGTCTTTGTGTTTATAGCACGGCACAGCTTTCCTCAGATTGTTTTTCCTTTTCAAAACTTCATGGACTGATCACATGACAACTTCATTATGCTTCATCTGATCATTCCAGAAAATGCTGTAAAGGAGAACCAAATTGTGAAGAGAGTGTCAGGCAACTCGAAACCTCAATCAATTGATCAATCAATCAGTCAATCAATCAATCCTATATATTTTCAAAAGTGAAAGTATTATTAATATTGTTGTTGTTATTATATACACAACAACATGAAATCACAGCTGCCAGTTCTTTAGCTGGTGTTGGCCTTCATTCACGTTGAGTTCTTCCCAAGAACCTAGGATGTTGTAATGTATCGGCATAGTATATATGTGGATCCAAGCAACAACAACAACAACAACAATAATAATAATAATCAGGGGAACTAAAGGAAAACTAGCTCCTTGTCACATCATCGATCTTCTGGAAGTAAAAATGCAAGCCCGCTTTGAATCCTACAACAAAATTATTTTGCATCTCCTATTGTGGGCATTCTTTTATAATACAAAATGTTGTATTTTCACTTAGTTGTTAAATGAGAAGCAATACAAACATTAATAAAATATTATTCCAAAAATATTTATTGCCCATTATATCTATTATAACTATTTGTGGAATTAATTAGTTATTTTCAGGGAATACAAGAGTAACACCAAAGTGTTATTGAATGGTTTAAATACTATTATTTTGATTTGGTGTTAAATATTCATGCAGTAATATAAATATGCATTTTTTAAACCACAGAACAAAATAATAGCATAATTTATTGTAGAATAGTAGCAAACAAACTTACAGAATAAATTTCTTTAGTCAGACATTCTTTGGTTGGTTGGATGATCAGATTCAAATCTCTGTTTGACATTTTATATAGAAACATCAAATGTTAATTTCTTTTCTGAAAGCCTTATAATTAGGGCAAGGATTTCTATGACATATATTTTTTTTCTGGAACCTTTATTTGAATTTATAAGTAAGTTAAAACAGGTTTTAGAGTAATCTGGTGAGAATTAGATGTTTTTTTTATTTTGCCTGAAAAGTCATATTTTGACTATTTAAAGGTGTTGTTTATTTATTTATTTTTCAAATTTCTATTACTGTCTATCTCTTCCAAAAGGAAGAGATATGATGTTATATCATATTTCTGCATAATTTTGTAACAAACATCATGTTTTGGTCATAGTTTGGTCATTGACAAAGCTCCTAATAAGCCAACAAGTTCAAGCCAGCAAAGAAAGTGAGAATTTGCCTATTTTTTTCTTTTTGTTTTTTCCTTATTCACTCCCCAACTCAGGGAGGTGTGTGTGTGTGTTTGAGAGAGAGAGAGAGAGAGAGAGGTGGGAACAAAGGCTTCTCCCTTGACCAGGCCTGAAAAAAAGGTTAGAATTTGCCTGTTTTTCTTTGCTCCCCAACTCAGGACTGTGTGTGTGTGTGTGTGTAAGAAAGGAAGACTCATTTTTTAAAATGACCTCAGCAGGCAGAGGCTTCTCCTCTGACCAGGCCTGAAAAAAAGAGTGAGAATTTGCTTTTTTTTTTTAAAAAAAAAATCTCATTTGCTCCCCAACTCAGGTATGTGTGTGTTCATAGTGGTAGAGTCACATGAGAGCTGCCATCTGATTTCAACATGCCTAAAAGTAGATGTTCAGCGAGTGTGAAATTATGGCATCTTGTTGAAGAATTTGGGAAGCAGATTTTCAGTAGCGATGGTGATTTTTTGTTTTGTAAATTGTGTGAAGTTAAGGTATTGGCCCAAAAGTGTTTTAATATTCAACAACATTGTGACACCACGAAACACAAGAGTTGTTTAGGAAGCTTTACCTCCACTGAGAACAGGCAACATCTCCTTTTTGAGAGAGCTTCTTCTTCAACTGCAGGTACATCAAATACCCAGTCAGCATTTTGTAAGGTTCTCTGTACAATGATGGTTATTTCAAATATTCCCTTAAGGAAATTAGGTAGTGGTAACCTCAGGCATTTTTTGGAGAAGTACACCAGTCACCCGATTCCAAATGAATCAACTGTAAGGAAAAAAATACATTTCTGCCTGCTATGAAGATGTGTTAGAAAAGATAAGATCTGCTGTTGACAACAATAAGATATGGCTTTCAATAGATGAAACAAGTGATGTAAATGGAAGATATGTAGCCAATGTTATTATTGGCACTCTGAAATGTGACAAGCCTGGTGAAGTACTTCTTCTAACATATGAAACTACAAAAAATAAACAATTCCACTATTGCTATGCTCTTTGATGATTCTGTGAAACTACTCTGGCCAGATGGTGTAAAAAGGGGAAATATCCTTCTCTTTGTAACAGATACTCCATACATGACTACAGCAGCCAAGGGACTTAAACTTCTTAATCCAAAAATGATCCATATCACATGCCTTGCACATGTTTTACACAGAGTGACCAAAGAGTTTCAAAGCAAGTATCATGAGGTAGATAAGACAATTTTGAATGGGAAAAAATGTTCATTAAAGTTCCACTTTGCGTACAAAAGTTCAAAGAAATTGATCCTACTTTGGCTCTCCTCCCCAACCTGTCTTGGCATGTTGGGGGACATGGCTGGATGTGGCTATGCATTATTTCACACATTATGCTTCTTTGCAGTGGATAGTTAAAGAATTTGACTGTTGTGAATCTTCCTCCATCAAGATTGTGCAAGACTCCTTTTCTGAAACCTTGGCTGGAAACTTAGCATATATAGGATCTCACTTCAGTGGATTATCAAGAACAATCACCCACCTTGAAACTGTAGGAATGGAACTTAGTGATGCACCAGATATTGTAAAACAAACTGAGAGTGATCTAAAGCAAGCAAAGGAGAAAGTGGCTGAAAAAATTAGTGATAAACTGCAAAGAGTGCTGCAATCTAATCTGGGTTATCTAACATTTTGCAAATTAAGTAACATTCTAAATGGACTTGAAGCAAAATTTGAAGACTTCAAGCAAGAATTTTCTCCAGATGAGTTTACTGTTTTCAAAGTTATTCCTATAACGTCTTGTGATGTCGAACTGAGTTTCTCCACAAGAACATACTGGTGGGCAACAGAAGGAGTTTTGAGTTTGATAACCTCAAAATATACATGGTCATCCAATGCAATTCTGCTGTTAATGAAAACTAATCCAGGGATGACCATTTTACTTTCAAAATGTTCATTTGATTCCTTCAATACTAGCATTTCTGCAGTGGAAGTGAAGAAGAACAAACCTTTTAAATTGTGTGTGTGTGTGTGTTTGTGTGTCTATGTGTGTGCAAGCACAGATTTTTAAAAATTGGGTGCTAATTTCAGAAAAAAATCATATTTTTGTCAAAATTGTCAAAAAAGTCATATTTTTTTCTTTAAAATTCATATTTTTTTGTTTAATTGGTCATATTTAAATGGTTTTAAGGTAATAAATGCTTGCATATTTCTAACATTTTTAGGTCATAGAAATCCTCGCTCCTACTTATATTCTATCAGGACCTCCCAGATGTATTACTGTATTATTGACTAGCTCGCATGGTTAATAAAAAAAATGTTTATATGCTATACATTTCTGTTCTTATGTGGTGTATCAAACAATATCTCCAATTAATTCAGTCCCACTACACATGCTAACATTAAAACATACACACACAGACACACACAAAGGCCTTGGATGAAGTAAAAGGAATGGATTTTACTGTTGTTCTTCTCTGTTGTTCTTAATATTTAGAGAAAAAGTTCTTCTAACCTTTCATTTCTCAAGCTGAAAGAGCTGAAGAGAAAATTCAAGCCCCAAGTTGCTATCCTTAAAGATTCTATGGGCAATACATTAAATGATGCAGGTAGTATTAAGAGAAGATGGAAGGAATATACAGAATCACTGTATAAAAAAGAGTTAGTGGATGTTCAGCTATTTAAGGAAGTAGAATGTGATCAAGAACCATCAGTACTGAAGGAAGAAGTTCAAGCTACACTGAAGGCATTGGCGAAAAACAAGACTTCAGGAACTGATGGATTACCAATTGAGATATTTCAACAATCAGATGCAGCAGTGGAAACACTTACTCTTCTATGTCAAGAAGTTTGGAAGACAACAACCTGGCCAACTGACTGGAAGAGATTTGTATTCAAACCCATTCCAAAGAAAGGAGATCAAACAGAATGTGGAAATTATGGAACAATTTCATTAATTTCACATGCTAGCAAAGTTTTGCTGAGAATAATTCAACTATGTTTGCAGCCTTACATTGACAGAGAACTACCAGAAGTCCAAGCTGGATTTAGAAAAGGACATTGCTGATGTCAGATGGATCTTGGCTGAATGTAAAGAATACCGGAAAGATGTTTACCTCTGTTTTACTGATTACATAAAGGCATTTGTCTGTGTGGACCATAACAAGTTATGGTTAATATTAGGAAGAATGGGAATTCCAGAGCCCATAATTGTACTCATGCGGAACCTGTACACAGATCAAGAGGCAGTTGTTAGAACAGAAAACGGTGATACTGAGTGGTTCAAAATTGGAAAAGGTGTGCGGCAAGGTTGTATACTTTCACCCTACTTATGCAATGTGTACACTGAACAAATAATTTGAGAAGCAGAACGGGGTATCAGTATCAGTTGAAAACTCATTAACAACCTGCAATATGCACTTGATACAACTTTGCTTGCTGGAAGTGAAGAACACTTGAAGTACTTGCTGATGAAGATCAAAGATTGTAGTCAGTAATATGGACTATTCCTGAAGGTGAAGAAGCCAAAAATACTCACAAATGGACCAGTAAACAATGTCACAATAAATAGAGAAGAAATTGAAGTCATCAATGATTTCATTCTACTCGGATCAACAATCAATGCCAGGGGAAGTAGTAATCAAGAAATCAAATGATGCATTGCACTGGGAAAATTTGCCATCAAAGACCTATCTAAAGTTCTCAGAAGTAAAGATGTCAATTTAAAAACAAAGGTGCGTCTGACTCATGCCATGATGTTCTCAATTGCCACATATGCCTATGAAAGTTGGACATTAAAAAAGGAAGATAAAAGAATTGATGCATTCGAATTGTGGTGTCAACAAGATTATTGAAAATGCTGTACCATGTACTGACAAAGGAACAAACAAATCAGTTTTAGAAGAAATACAACCAGAATGTTCCCTAGAGGTGAAGATAACTAGGCTTAGACTCTCATATTTTGGGCACATCATCAGGAAAGACCAATCGCTTGAAAAGGACGTCATGTTTGGTAAAGTCGAGGGCCAGCAAAAAAAAGGAAGACCTTCAATGAGGTGGATTGATACAATTGCCACAACAATAGATACAAACATTGGATCAGGCATATGGCGCAAGACCAAACAGCATTTTGTTCTGTTATACATAGGGTCACCACGAGTTGTAAATGACTTGATGGCAACTAACAATGACAACAACCTTTGCAATTCTTGATAATTGGCTTCTGTTTACTTTTCATATGGATTCTCATGCAGCTGCATTTAAAGTTTTTAACAAGTTAAAGGGAACATCATCATTTATTGTTCACTGCTGCTTCTCCTTCCCTATTAAATAGCTGTTTAGGGCTATCTTGGAAGGGTTCCACCTAGTGTTCAGTGGCTATAAGAACCATCCTTTGAATTAGGATAACAGAACTCTAATTGTCAAATTTTATAGATGCCTTTCTATATTACCTACAAACCCTTTTAAACATAACAAGAGAATGCAATTAAATATTGGTGCAATAATTCACAATACACTATGGAAAAATATTCATTCTTGATTAATGCAGTGCTCTGAGGATATGCAACTGTTTGTATGTTGATAGTTTAAAACAAAAGAGGTCAAGATATCAGTTGACACCTACTAATTATCAGCCTGTTTAGTTCTGAGCTAATTTTAAATTGGTTATAGAAGCAACTGGGCAAAATTTCAAGGAGGAAGCAAGTGGCAGGTCCCTTTTTCCCATAAGTCTTCTCTTGCCAAATATGTATGTACATTAGCAAAAATATACAGGATGTGTATACACAATACATGTGAAAGAAAGCCACAACCTATTACATTCCTAAATCATGCTTGAACAAATTGGTTTTTTCTTTAGGCCACCTCTGATAATTTGCACATTAATATATACATTCATTTCAAAAAAGCAGTCAAGTATGCTACAATTTGTGCAATTGCAATTCTTAAGACTCTTAATACAAAGTGTGTTGTGTTGCATAAACTTAGCATGGCATACACCATTCCTAATTCCATTATGCATACATAATTAAACAAGGTTGAAATACCACAATTTTATCTAACAGTGTGTTGGCCCTTTCAATTGTGTCGTGTTATTCAGTTAATAGTGCTACATCTGTGGTGTGTGAAGTGTTCACACTAGGCAAACTTTACATACTTATACACTAATATAAGCTTACAATTAAGGAAAATGGGAAGATATATTTGGTTATGAGATAAGCTTGTTAGCCAAATTCTGTTTCTCCCATTGCAAAAAATAATTGGATCAAACGGGATATTCAAGTTGCTCAAGAACAAATTCAAGATCTAACAGTCTGGATAAAGCTTTATGCCTGAAAGGCTCTGGAAGACTGACTGTGTTACCCTCTGGGCAGCCTAAGGACAACAAAGCAGTTCTAATACTTTCTGTGCAGCATCTTGAGGTCAGCATCCATCCATCAGCTAACAAAGAGATTGAATATAAAATCAGATGAATGTGCACAGAGACTATATGACCGTCAAAGCAAATTCAAAATTATATTTGTTGGTAGTATTTGAAGAAGAATTCTAGACAATGGATATCATTTGAAACAAATTAGCCTTAGAAACTGGTTTATTAAGAAGAGAAACTAGAAAAACAGAGGGGGGCTGTTAAAAAAGGGAGGAAGGAAGAAAGGGAGTGCATGTTAAATTCAGCCAAACATGACACATATTTTTTTCTTTGTGTTGTCAGTCCTGATGCTGCATTTAAATATTGACGAGAACCTTGTAAATATGACATTTATGACATCAAAGCAGGGAATAGATTTTAATATGTCTCTGGATTTGGTAAAGAATTAATTGACCATTTGAACTGGAAAAATATTTCAGACTGGGGAAAGAAAATGGAATATAATGAAGAAATAAAATGCTGAAACCCAATAGTTAAACACCTAAATAGCATGGTTCATTCTAGCTACATGATCATTTTTTAAAATATGATACCCCACTTCTCTGAAATCTGTGGGGATATTTTGCTGAAGTTTACTTCTGTATGGGTTTGAAATGAGCTTTCCTTTGCCAACACTATTCAAGTTTTGTTTCCTTTGTTTCCAGATTGAAAGAACTGTTTCCCTGATCTATTTAAACTGATCTGAGCAGGCTAGAGATACCAACTCTAATGGCTTTCTGGTCCCCCTTTAATTTTCTCATTTTGTCAGTCCTTCACTCATCTCACCTCAGCAAGATTATGGTTTTGATTGATCCCACAGAATATTGTTTGTTAGCTCTCCAGTAGTCAAGGCTTAAATAGATCACTGTTACATTGTTGCATTAAATGTGAATGGAGACTGTATCCTCTGAAATCTCCTGTTAATCTATTGAAGTCTTGCTTTCTTTATTACAATCTCAACAGCCTCTCTTGCCTAATCAACCCTAATCAACTCTCAGCCTGCCTAACATCCTAAGTTAGTTTTATGTTACATTATGTTACAGATAGTTCTCACTTAACTACCATTCATTCAGTGACCATAGAGAGTTGCAGTGGCACTGAAAAACCTGACTTATGACCGTTCCTCACACTTACGACCACCACATTGTCCCCACAGTCATGTGATTGTGATTTGGGTGCTTGGCAACCAGCTTGTATTTACAACAGTTGCAGCATTGTGTGGTCACATGATAGCCATTTTCAACCTTCCCAGCTGGCTTCTGATAAGCAAAATCAGTAGGGAACCTCATGATTTGCTTAACAACCACATGGTTTGCTTAATGACCATGTGATTTGCTCTATCATTGCTGCAAAAATGGTTGTAAAATTGGGAATGGACTCACTCAATGACCACATTGCTTAGCAACCTAAATTCCAGTCCCAATTGTGGTGGTTGTCATGGCCCCAATCCCTTGCCCAATGACTCAGCACTTCTGAACCAGACCAGTTAGTGAGCACTACCTGTATGTTATTTTTGGATTTGTGCTTTGCAGGGACTGATTTTGCCCAATCTGCTTTGGATGTTATTTCCTTTTCTTTAATTAGGCACAGTACATTTTCCTTCAATGCACTATAAACTTCCTCATTTTCCCACAACTATCTAGTGACATAGGTTAGAGATAGCAACTGCTACGGGTCATCCACTCTACCGGTCACCCACTGCTATGCTATCTTCCTCAGTCCCCTTCCACTTTGCCTAAATAGTACAGTACTATACTTTGGATTCCTTTTATATGAGAGTCAAAACACATACCGTATCTGAGAACATCTGCTGCTGAATGTGACTCCATGGCACATTTTTTCTAGATTTATTAATGCTATTAACAAGAAAAAACAAGGTATTGTACAATGTGTATGAAGGGAAAATGATAGCTACAAATAATGTAGTCAAATATAGCAAGGAACAACTGGATTTAAAAGAGGTAGAGAAAAGGAGGGAATGTTAAGAAGTACAAATGCTGGTTGAAAGATAATAAATAGGATTTTTTGCAAGGAATGAATGTTTGTTGAAATCAGCAAAAATTGCTTTGTATAAGAGTATTCTGCCCATGCTGCTATATGGAAGATAAGAATGGGTTATGCCAGAAACACATCAAGGTTATGTCCAATTGCCTAAAGGCTGTGGTGATTTGGATGGAAAGAAACCGTCTCCAACTCAATCCTTCCAAGAATGATTGACCATGAGTGTTTGGGCCACTTAGATCTGGGGATATTCCATCTTTGACCTTGGATGCAGTAACAGTTCTCCTTTCAAGGTCAGTGTCCAATCTGTGAGTCTTCCTGGACTTGCAGCTCATTCTTAAAGAGCAGGTGACAACTGTGGCCAGGAAAGCCTTTGCACAACTTCATCTGGTGCACTGGTTGCACCCTTTCCTAGATCATGGGGCCCTTCATGCCCTAGTCACCTCACATCTTGCAACATTCTCTACATGGGGCTGCCCTTGAAGACCACCCAGAAGCTTCAGCTGGTCCACAATACAGCCCTACAAGCAGTGGTGGGCATGTTGTGGTATGTCCATCTCTGCTTAGCCAGTTTGCTTCTGGGTCCAATTCAAGGTGCTGGTCATTACCCATAAAGCCCAACATGGCATAGGGCCTGGTTACTTGAATGACTGTCTGTCTCCAATAGTATCTGTCTGATTGATTTGATCTTGCAGTTTTGACATTCTCTGGGTTCCATCAATTAAACAATGTCATCTATTAAGACCCTGGAAATGTACCTTCTCTGTAGCAGTCCCTGCCCTCTGGAATGAGATACCTCCTGAGATCTGGATGGTCACCCTGCTGTTGTTTAGAGGAATCCAGGCCTTTGAGAAGAGAGAATGAAACCCCTTATTTCATTCCATCTGGTTTGTCAATGTTGCCATATTTTATCTTTTATTGGTTTTCTTGTAATTTCTTTGATTGTTGTGAGCCACCCAGAGTCATTGGGAATCAGGCAGCATGCAAGTTTAGATGAAGATGAAGATGAAGATGATGACAATGATGATGATAAATGTGTTTAACATAAAGATTGAGGTCATTTGTTTATTTGTGTCAGAAGCATCACAATTAAAATAAGGCATACTGTAAAACAGAATTTAAATGTAAGATATAAAAGTTAAAATATATAAAAGTTAAACAGATCTTGCCCAGAAACTGGCAACTTTAATTGTGTTCTGTCGTGCTGTCATGAGGTCCTCAAATGTGCATTGATCAGGGCACATAGGACAACTTTACATATGTGTTGTTGTCTGCATATCTACACATTCACAAAGGGCAGAGGCCACCAGATAGCCCCATTTGTTCAGAGTTATCTCTGGATCTTATTATGCCTGTGCACAGTCTGTTCAGTGATTTCTACAGTATACTTCCCAACTTTTACCAAACCCAGGTGCCAGCAACTCTGCTGGTTCCATCCAATGTTGGTTCTTTGTAGCTTTCCATAGGCTCACTCTACTTTTAAATTCATCAGAATCTTCCGTCGACCTAAGGAAACTTTTCCTGGATTTTAATCTCTAAGGAGCTGGTCATAGGCCATAAAGAGGGTGTTGTTTGGATATTGATGATTTAAGCCTCACTCTATTTGCTGCTGCTTCTCTACGAACAGCAGGCGGAGCAATGCAGGCCAATGGTAGATCTTATCTAGAGAGATAGGTATCAAACATCCAATAATACTTCTGCTAGTTTCAACTGGATTAAATTGAGGTCATGAATGAATGCTTATGAATGAATGTGGACTGAATACAAAAGTGATGAGCACAGAAGTACGTTCAGCTGGTTTAGTCCTGTGGAGAGAATAAAGGATAAATAAATCATAAAACTAATGTGTGTAGAAAGAATGAAAGAGTTGAGAATAACACGAAGATCCAGAAAGTCATGGTAGAATGTAACTGAGGAAGACGACCAGAAGTTAAAGAACAAAAAGCAGTGTATGAAATTGGAGCGTGGAGCATGGGCATGGTGAGAATAGTTTCAAGGATAGAAATGTATGGAGAAGTACAGTTGGTGATACCGGTATTGTCATGAGTAAGGATGGCGAGCAGGGGGCTCCCATCCAGACTGTCAAGCTCATGCGTAGCACTGAGGAACTGTTCAGCCATTCAAAGAGACACAGATCGGGACCGCCTTAACCCTTGGGGGTTATATGTCTGGGTTTTTCCCACGCTTCTTCAGTTTGTTAGGATTCTTGTTAAGTACTAGTAATAAATATTAGAGACCAGTTCATTGTCTCAGTGTGTTTCCTGGTAGTTAGGACAGGTATAAACTGATTTTTAGCAGGGTCTCCTCTCCTCTCCTCTCCTGATTTTAATTCTCCTTGTTTACTTATTACTTACTTATTTATTTATTTATCATATTTTTATCACTGTCCATCTCCCCCACATGGGGGACCCTGGGAGGTTCACAATAGAAACAATTTAACGTTCAATTTAACATTCAATAAAATCATAAATAAGATCAATAATCAATAAATGCAAATATAAAATATAATGAAATCCAAGTAATGGCAGATTTCATTCAACCCAGCAGGACTAGAAAACCAACCAACCCCAAGAATGACTCTTCCTCTCCCCACTCCAAGCATGGTGACAAAACCAGGTTTTCAACTTTTTTCTGAAGTCCAGAAGGGAGGGGGCTAACTGCACTTCTGGAGGAAGGAAGGATGTTCCAAAGGGCAGGAGCTTCTGCAGAGAAGGCCCACCTCCTGGCCCCTGCCAGATGGAATTCTCCTGCAAACGGGGTCCATAGCGTGCCCTTTCTGCATGATTGTTATTTTTTTTTGCGATGCTTTGCATGTTGCTGCTTATCCAAAAATAGAATAGCATAATGTATGCATGTATGAATGCATACATGTATGTATTACAGCTATGAAAATCCCTGTTATTAAATATATTGGCTACCTATTTAGTCACTGTGAAATATATCAATTTTAGAAATCAAATGAATGCATCATAGTTGAGACAAGAAATCAAAAAAGATAGTTGCAAGCTAAGAATAGAAGAGAAAGTGATGATACTTTGCAGGAAAGAAAGAAGAGGAGAAGGAGGGGATGGGGGAACTGAAGAGTTTTGCTACTTTATGGGAGGCTCGGGCTGTCAATGCTTAATTATATCATTCTCCTAGCAATGCTCCAGGAGATGTTCTCTCTATTTGACCTGACTATGACTATTCATGAATGCCAACTTTATGAAGCAAGAAGTTTAAATTAAAGTTGATGAGGCAATGACCTACTAAAAACTTGAGATAAAATAGAATATGTAAGAGCCTCTCCAGTTCACTTCCATGATTATTTTAAAGTAAAAACTTGCACTGTTAGGAACCAGAGGCTATACAGGTGTTATGAATATGTCAGTGCTTGTTTGTATAATAAAAATAAATTTGTCTGATTGGCTGTAACAAGTTACTACCAGCAGGTTTCTGAAAGCAAGGCATACACAATACATGAAATATTTCATGTACAATATATGGTGGAGAAAAAAAGAAGTAAAGAATACCTCCATAGCAAAATTTATTTTGAAATTAGAGTGTTGCTGTATTTATGTTCATTTCATTATTCAGTCTTAAATTTAGTTCAGTAGCTAAGAATTACAGACAGTCCTCCTTTTTATCTTACCAGGCTGAACTGGATAAGTTTTCCTCAGCAGATATTTCTGTGTTGTGAACAAGATAACATTTTGATATTATTATTTTATTGCTCTTGTGCAACTTAGTACTCAATCTTCTTTTTTATGATACAAAAACATACACATTTTATTATTCCCATTCTATTTTCTTTGTGGCTACTAGTTAATTGGTATCCACTAACTGTTTTCTCAGTTTCATGGTATTTTCCTACAGGCTATAATATGCAAGTCTTGTTATTCCTAACTATTAAGAATATTACCACTGGGAACGATAGCATTCTTTAGTTATCAGGGCTCTTGTTGATTGTAAGAGGTTATATTTAGAAGGGGGTTGTTGAAAGCCAGTATTCCCCCTATGGATGTAAACGATTTTACATGCAACAGATTGTATGAAGAGGACATTTGGACTTCAAAGCAGCATAGCCATTCACATCAATTGAAAGCCAGTTAGGCTTCATCTGCGCCCAATAAAATACCTATAGAAAAAATACTGTTTAAAAAGTAGTTATGCTACTTGAAGTTGCATAGAAATAGTAGTAGTTATGTTATCTTAAAAAGAGCTTACATTTGGAAAGTTACATTATGTCATGAGTAAGGATGGCGAGCAGGGGGCTCCCATCCAGGCTGTAAAGCGCATGCGTAGTACTGAGGAATTAAGCAGCCATTCAAAGAGACACAGATCGGGCCCACTTTAGCCTTTGGGGTTTATATGTCTGGGTTTTTCCCACGCTTATTCAGTTTGTTAGGATTCTGTTTTTGTAGCAGTAATAAACATTAGAGAACTACTCCTCAGCATGTGTCTCACTGTTAGGACATCAATCCTAACAAACTCCTACTCCCATCGAAAGAGGGAGGAACAAAGAAATTAAAGGAGAGACATTTGGAAAATGTCTTCAGAAAACCAAGAAATTCGGCTTGCCATCCAACAATTGGCAGCAGCCCTGCAACAACACCAACAACAGGTAGATCTACAGGTCAACACATTACAAGCTGCCATGCTACAGCAGTTACAACAACCAGCTCCGATTAACCCACAACTGGTGCCAGCAGCAGCAGCAGCAGCAGCTCCGCCAGTAGTCTTGAGATCCCAGGGCAGTCTACCAGAGAAATTTGGAGGAGAAGCAGGACAGTTGAGAACTTTTCTCACGCAGTGCACAATGTTTTTCGATAGCAGACAGGCAGAGTTTCCCACAGACAGAAACAGAGTCACCTTCATTTTAAGTCTGCTAAAGGGCCCAGCAGCCAAATGGGTTATTCCCATGGTAGAGAACAACGACCCAATTCTCAATGACTACCAGAATTTTCTGGCAGGGTTCCGAGCACACTTTAACGACCCGATCAGAGAGGTCACTGCCAGCCAGGAAATTCGGAAGCTCAAGCAAGGTAACAAGAGGGTGGGAATCTACATTGCTGATTTCAAGTTGTTAGCAGGAGATCTGGACTGGAATGAGAGTGCATTAAAAGACCAATTCAAACAGGGGCTGGATGAAGAAATTAAGAATGAATTAGTGTGCCAGGGAACACCAGCTAACCTAGAAGCCTTATATCAGTTGTCTGTGATCATAGATGCCAGGCTAGAAGAGCTCAGACAGATGAAGCCAGGGAGAAACAGGGCCCTCAGAGTGCTTCCAGGATTTTCAGTTCTCTCCGCAGCATCTACTCACTCAGGACCAGAGGAGCTGATGCAGATCGGGGTGAGCAGGAGGCTTATTTCCAAGGCTGAGAGGCAGAGAAGGAGAGAGAGAGCCCTCTGTTTTTACTGCGGAGCCCAGGGGCACATGGTGAGAGCTTGCCCAGCGAGAAGCCAAGCAAATAAGAGCCCCAGGGAAAGCAGCTGAAACAAGAGCCATCTCCGCCTCTACTTCCAACCAGGGAAATTCTGTCAGTCTCCCTCCACAGAGCTCAGCAGGGAGACCATCAATCAATTAAAAAGGGCTCATTCCGAGGATTCCAGGCAATCCTTTTACTACTTACCAGTAATAATGCACATCAACCCAGAGCACCAGGTCAAGCTAGAGGCCCTCGTGGATTCCGGAGCTTCAACCAATTTTATTGATGCGCAGACCGTACAAGACTTCAACATCCCAACCATGGAATTGCCAGGTCCCATAGAAGTGGACACCATTGATGGCCAGCCCCTCAAGGCAGGGCCAATTAGAAGGTTCACAGAACCAGTGCAACTGACAATGGGAGACCACACTGAGTGGATCCAGCTTTATGTTACTGCACCGCTTAATGTGCCTGTAATCCTAGGCATGCCTTGGCTAAGGATCCACAACCCATTGCTGAACTGGACTACGGGAGCAATCTCCTTCCCAGCTAAGGAATGCCAGCACCACAAGATTCAAGCCGCTCTCCTCTTTCCAGCAACCAATGCAGTCACAGAAGCAGGGGGGGTCCAGTTGCCAGCCAAGTATGCAGATTTCGCAGACGTTTTCAGCGAACAAGAGGCCACAGCACTACCCCCCCCCCCGCATAGGGACTGTGATTGCACCATTGAGTTGATACCAGGAGCCAGGATTCCAGCAAGGAAACAATATCCCATGTCTCCCAAGGAACTAGCCACCTTAAAGGATTACTTGGATTCTAATCTCCAAAAGGGGTTCATCCGACCATCTACTTCCCCAGCGTCTGCTCCTACCTTCTTCGTACCAAAGAAGACTGACCTGTTGGCACCTGCAAACCAGGAGACACCCATGAGACTGGTCCACAATTTCAGTTTTTTTAAATAAACTCACAAAGAAAGAAACTTATCCACTGCCCCTAATATCTGATCTGCTGGATCGCTTACAGAAAGCACACATTTTTACCAGGTTGGATCTCAGGAATGTGTATAATCTGATCTGGATGAAAGAGGGGCATGAATATCTGACTGCCTTCGACACCAGGTTTGGTAAATTTGAGTACCTTGTTTTGCCCTTTGGCTTGTCTAATGCAGGAGCCATATTTTCCCAATTTATGAATCATTTTTTTTTCTGATTTACTAGATAAGTATCTGGTCATTTATCTGGATGACATATTAATTTTCTCTGAGTATGCTACAACTCATGTAACCCATGCACGTAATGTCTTACAAAGACTGAGAGAGAACAAGGTATTCACCAAGCTAGAGAAGTGTGCCTTTGATTTAACTGAATTACATTTCCTGGGCTATAAAGTATCAACAGAAGGCATATACATGGATCCTTCTAAGGTCCAGGCAATTCTTTCTTGGCAACCTCCCCGAAATGTTAAAGATGTACAAAGATTTCTAGGATTCTCCAATTTCTATAGGTGGTTCATAAAGAATTTTAGTGACAGGGCTAGACCCTTCACACAGCTTTTGAAGAAAGGATCAAAATTCATTTGGGGGGAGAGAGAGCAAGCAGCCTTCCAAGAATTTAAGCAACTCTTTGCATCCCAGCCGCTTTTAAAGCTCCCTGATCCCATGAAGCAATTCATAATGCATTCAGATGCTTCCGATATTGAAATTCGGGCTGTGTTATTGCAATATACAAACAAAACCGAGAATACATTGCTTTCGTGTGCCTTTTTCTCACACATGTTCTCACCAGCAGAGAGAAACTATGATGTTTTTAACAAGGAGTTGCGGGCAATTAAAGCAGCATTCCAAGAGTGGAGGCACTGGCTAGAAGGTGCAACCTTTCATGTGAAAGTTTGCACCGATCACAAGAATTTACAGCTTCTACAAAACACCAGATCCCTCACCCCATGCCAAATCAGATGGAGCCAGTTTTTCTCCTGTTTAATTTTGTTATTTCTTATGTGCCCGGGGCACAAAACCGCTTGGCAGATGCCCTGTCTCGATCCTTTCAGGCAACCCCCACCACTCACCAGGAGGTACAGGCTACTATATTACAACCTCATACTATATTACAACCTCACAACTTTGATCAGTCTATGAGGGGGAACCAGAAAGAGAGTTTAGCAGCAGGCAGACAAGCAGAGGACCTATTTACAAGAGTCAGAGCTCAGCAGCAACAGGACCCATATGCCAGGGCCAGGATGGATGACCTCCAGAGGGACCCCCAAGACACTGCCCCCCCATTCAATGTGGAGGCAGGAATCCTCTGGCATAGTGGGCGATTATATATTCCCCCTTCATTGAGGGAAGAAGTACTGAGACTTTGCCATGACCACCAAACGGCAGGCCACGGAGGTGTTTTCAAAACTCTCCATAGAGCTCTGAGAGACTACTGGTGGCCTAAGATGACTGCAGACATAAAGGGTTACGTTGCTTCTTGTCACACCTGCAGATGAGCCAACCCTCTCTCAGGGAAGCCCACAGGACTCTTGCAAGCCCTACCCACCCCCAGTAGACCTTGGGATACAATCTCCATGGATTTCATCACTGATTTACCCCCGGTTCAGGGGCTGACTTCCATACTAGTGGTGATGGACCTTTTCACAAAAATGGCACATTTTATTCCTTGCAAGGGCCTCCCATCTGCACCAGCCACAGCGCAGTTGTTCATGGACCATGTTTTTAGGTGTAGAGGCATGGTGAATCACTTGGTGAGTGACAGAGGCCCACAGTTCACTTCCAGGTTCTGGAGGGCCCTTTTCCAGTCATTAGGGGTCCAGATCCACCTGTCATCATCACATCATCCTGCTAGTAACGGGCAAGCCAAGAAAAATAACCAATGGTTACAGCAGTATCTCAGGTGTTACACCACTTATCAGCAAGACAATTGGCCAGCCCTGCTCCCCATGGCAGAATTTACTTATAACAACTCTGTGCAATCCTTGACCAAGATGTCCCCTTCCCAGGCACTCTACAGGGTTAACCCTCGGGTGTTGCCCACCTCCTCCCCGCAGGGAGCTGTTCCAGCCATGGCTGATTTTCTTAAAGAGCAACAAGCCGCATAGGAGTTGTTAAAGGAACAGCTGAACAGGGCAAAGAGTGCTTACAAGAGAGCTGCAGATGCTCACAGACAAGAGGGGTCAGTGATTGCAGTAGGAGACAGAGTGTGGCTCTCCACCAAGTTTTTGAACTCTACCAGACCCTCCAAGAAATTGGACTCTTAAGTTTATGAGCCCTTTCACTGTGGTACAGCAGATAAATCCAGAGGCTTATCATTTACAGCTACCAGCATCCATGAAAGTCCATCCAGTGTTTCACAGATCATTGCTAGCCAAAGACCCTCCCCCAAGTGCCTTATGATTGCAACTGCCCCCCCCACCTCCAGTAATTGTGGAGGGGGAGGAGGAATACGAAGTCGAGGAAATTCTGGACTCTAGGAGGAGGGGAAGGGGCATCCAATATTTCATACACTGGAAAGGGTATCCTGAGGAAGAGCGCACGTGGGAGAATGCCAGAGATGTACATGCTCCAGCACTGGTTCATCGATTCCATCAGCTTTTCCCTCACAAACCCAAGCCTCGCACTCTACCAGAGATTCCTCACTTGGATGAGCAGGCAGAGGAATTCGTAAGTTTGCACCTTCCAAATCACCTGAAGCCTTGACTCCAGTTACAGAGGAGAGGGAGGGGCACAGCCCTCCACCTCAGGCGTGCATTTCCCAGGGGGGAGGGGGGACGACTCTTCTAATTATTTTCCAGCAGCGGACACCTGGGCCAGAAGCGTTATCAGACCTGGAGAGCAGCACTGATTCATCCTTGGAGGAGTTTTCCTTTGAAGACTTTCCATCATTGCCCAGTTCCCATGGGACCTTAGAAGGAGACGTAGACTCTTATCAAGCCTCTGGAAGGGGGGGGGGTGAAATGGAATGTGAATCTGGAGGGGAGGGTGATGTCATGAGTAAGGATGGCGAGCAGGGGTCTCCCATCCAGGCTGTAAAGCGCATGTGTAGTACTGAGGAATTAAGCAGCCATTCAAAGAGACACAGATCAGGCCCACCTTAGCCTTTGGGGTTTATATATCTGGGTTTTTCCCACGCTTATTCAGTTTGTTAGGATTCTGTTTATGTAGCAGTAATAAACATTAGAGAACTACTCCTCATCTCAGCGTGTGTCTCACTGTTAGGACACATTAAGTAATTAATATGAAAGTACTAAGATAGTTGTTTGACTTTAAAAAAAATAAGAGGATTTTTAGACATATCAAGACATTAGAACGTACTTGGTATCTTGCATTATCAGCAGGGTCATCCATAGTGGGGTGGATAAAAGCAGCCACCATCTTTATTTTTTTGACACCAGAGTAGCCCCTGATTATCAGAATATAAATTAAAGGCAATTCCCACAAAAATCTATTAGAAAACATTCAAAAAATGAGCAACTATTTTTTTCTATCACAAAGGAATGGGCAACAGTTAGTTTAGTGCTCATTTGAAACTAAACCAAGCTACTTCACACTTTGCAGAATGAAATATACCTCCAAGATTCTTTCTGATTACACACATCTCAGATAATTCAACATATTACATTCTTAACAGACTGCCAAGGCCAGGCTATCTAGCATAGAATCCAATGCTTGGCAATTAATTCTATTTTATGGGCTCAACATAAATCTATCTCTTACAGGGATTTTTTTTTTCTCTTTTAGCACAGGACAATTTCTAATCCAAATCGCATGGAACTGTATCTAGCAAGCTGCTCCATTTGGGTATGGGTCCTGATTTCCTCTCAACTATGATATTTGATAAAGGAAGGAAGGTGTCCTAACAACCAGGAAACATGCTGAGACAAGGAACTGGTCTCTAATGTTTATTGCTAGTACATAACCCAGACATATAAACCCCAAAGGTTAAGGCGGTCCCGATCTGTGTCTCTTGGAATGGCTACCTAATTCCTCAGTGCTACGCATGCGCTTTACAGCCTGGTGGGAGCCCCCTGCTCGCCATCCTTACTCATGACATCAGGCTATTAAACAAAAAGTACAATATATGGCACTCCAGTACAACCTAGCAGCTGCTCCAAGGTAATACTTTATAATGAGTCAACAAAACAGCAGCCTGCACAATATCCATACAGATTATTCTATTCCCAAAGTCATTGAGCTTTCTCTAATGCTTTTCAAACTATCTGTGGTAAAAGATTTTTTTCTTAAATTTCCAATTGGTCTTTCTTAATTTCCAATTGGTGATAAGCCAATACTTTTATAAAATACAATAAAAATTAGAAAAAATGAAAACAAAAACAAAAACCCTACAAAATACAAGCTCTATTTTTATTATTATATTTAACAGATAAAATTATATTTCAATAACTATAACCAGAACAAACATAACATAGGGAAAAAAAAAAGAATTACAAAAGCGGTACACATTGTTCATTGAAAGTGTGCCTGTAAGCAATTAATATAGAGAATCACAATTATACTTGTACCTTTTTGTTTTCTGTGTTCAAAACTAAATAAAAAGTTATGAGCAAAATAGTAATCCCCCATATTAAGCAGCCATACCCAAATATTGAGCAAATACTGTGTAGATCAATATTTAAAGTTTTTATGTGGCAAATGAGTTTGGTTTTTGCTTATTAATTTATCTAATCCAGGCTGGATTGACAAGAACCCTCATCACAGGAGATAATATATAACTAATTTGTTTCTATATTTTGTTTTAATAACACTTATAGTAAAAAAAAAAAAAAAAAACCTAGTCTCAAAGAGGTATGTTGATGGGAGTGGAAAAAAATTATAGCAATTTCAGTATGCTCAGGTAATTAATTTTAACTTTTATCCAGAATGAGGCAAGTGGTGCTGGATTTTCAAAATTAAATTTCAAACTTTCATCAGTACCCAGTTCCAATAATTTATCCTGCAAAGTTATAGTTTAAATTATGTTTCTTTAAATTATGTTTCAATGAAAGAACTGGATTCTGGATTCATGAATTTCCTAAAAGTGGACAATGAAATTCAAAACACTGTCTTGAATTAATAAAGTGGTGACTTTTCACAGATGTACAATGTCAAGATTATCTTCTTCACTGATAATTGTTGTTAAATTATGTTAAATATTCCATTCAAATCTGTAGAAACTTTAGTATACCAAGCTTCTAACTTGTAAGATGTTGAATTTCTTCATTGCATATAACTATTAAAATAATTAAAAATACTAAAGATATAGACAAAAAAGCAAGTCTGGCTGTCCATTTTACATCTTTAAAAGTTGGGGACAAACTGATTTCTTACCCTGAAGAAACACTAAAATTTCATCCCATAGTTCAGACGTTCTCAGCAGAAATATAACCATCATAACTCGACATGCAGTAACCATTGTTCATGATTCATGTTCTAGTAAGTATAATTTACTTCCATTAAAGCTAGCTGCTTACAAACATAGTAGTTTTTATCCTTGATCTGTATATGAAAGTGGATTTTGCTTATTCTTTAGTTCCAACTGCTTTCAGTTTATTCTTCTATATGTTGCTTTGTTTTTGAATGGATTCTTTCAAATTTATGTATTTAATAAACAGTCTTCTGTAAATGTTCAGGTCTCACATGATAAAGAAAGATTAGAAGTTAAATTACTTCAGAAGAAACCATGCCATTCATTTTAATACTTAAGATTAATATCTTCTTCTGGTAATAACAAACTGTTAAGTCTCCACCTTTTCTGATTTAAGGATTCCTCTATATATTCTTACAATTACTGGATTATGATCTAGGTAGATGAATAGAGCAATTACCACATCTTTTAGTTTGCTTAAACATGAAGAAGAAATCCAATACATGTAAAATCCCTGAAGATATGAATGTTATGTACATTCCTTTTCTAGAGCATATTTGTATCTCTATATATCTGAAGAAGTAAGTAATGATATATGGTCTAGACTGTTTTGTGGAAGTTTATCAGAAGTCCTTTTGGATGATCTTGATTTGTCTAAGTTCAGGGGGAAAAAAACATTAACATTTCCAAAAGTTAAAACATTTCCTTCTGTGATTTCAAGAAATTATGAGGGTGTTTTTGTTTATTGGCAACAATTTTGTTTTGTCATCATTTGGAACATGCCTTTTCTATGCTGCCCTGCAGTCTGGAAAAGTGAATGGTGCCCATTCTCCTGGGGTTCCAGAAAGCCCTTAAAACCTTTATGAACATCTTCCCTTTTTAATTTCAAAAAATTTTTTTCCCCCTTTTAAATAGACTACTACAGTAGGCCAAGTAATATTAATAGAAAATATTTTATATGATCTATGGTGTCTGTTATTAGATTAAGAAAGCATATCTCCTTCATCCAGGTTTTTATCTTTTCTCTGTTCTGAGTCTTTTTAAACTGCTCTATGGCTGACAATGACTTGAGCATTGGGTTTAGCATCCTCTAATGCAGTGCTTCTCATTTTCAAACAGTTAGAAATAAAAGATTAAAATATCATCAGAATAAATACACTATAAATATAAATATATAAATGCAAGTTATTATTTTTTTTATCATATTTCTTCCCCACCGTTTCATATTACAATGACTCTGGGATATTTCTTTCTTGTGTTGTTCTATTTTAGTTGTTAACTTCTCATATTTGTCACTGATATCAGTTTTAAGAGTCGATTTTTGTTTCTAAATCTTGTATTTAATTATGTTGTCTTCCAAATTTTTAATTTTGGAATTTAGTTGTTACTGAAATTACTCAGTTTACCAATGAATACATCTCTAATTTTGGGGGAAAAAAATAGATAAATCAGGTTTGTGAGCCTCTTCCATTTCTATGTCTTCCTTCTATGGTCTTCTCTTACTTATTTTGAGTAAATAGGAGATGGTTTTATTCTTGCATTTCTTTTTAATTAAACAGATTTGAAAATAAATACTTAATTGTCAAGGGTAAGATATAATATGTATAACATGGTGTAAGAAATTTCCTAAGAAATAGTATCTTAGGAAAAAAAAGCAGCTATGAGATTTCAATTATGCAAAGTAGACATACTTAAAACCAAGACGTATGCTTACTTTTTAAATTATAATATTCTATTAACCTGCAGTATCACAGAATAAAATGTGTTATTAAATAGAATATAATTAATTAGGTGTGCAATAAGGTAAAATTGCAGATCTTTTTTTTTTTTTTAGCAATCGATACACCTTCTTCCAAATTAGTTGCAGAACATTCAGCTGGAAAAGCTCACAATAACAGTATGTCTGCCAAGATTTTCCTTTTTAAAAAATAGTTTTTATTAAAAGATTTTACATATGTAATAAGAAATACTTCAAAGAAAATGATATAATAAATGTGAAAGAGAAAAGAAAAGAGAGATAGGAAAAAGAAAGAAAAGAACATGAAAAGAAATATAAAGAAATGGCTTCTGATCTTTCTCTTGGCTGTTATACATACAATTCTAATCAAACCTCTCTCTCTAAGATTAAATCATAACTCAATTCTTTCTATAACCTATTCTTTCTAATAATCAAAAACATAAGTTACAGAATCATTTTCTTTTTAATGCAAAAAGTCCAAAGGTGTTTCCAGTCATTGATGAATAATGAATTTTCTCAAATCAAAGAAGTTGATCTGGCCATCTCAGCTAGTTCTGTCATCTTCACCAACCATCCTCCATGGTGGGTACAGTAGTGCCGAATCTTTTCATATTTGTGCATATAATAGTCTTGCCACAGTAATCATCTATTGAAAAAATCTTCCATGATTCTTTTCTAACTGTGTATCTGTTAGTCTCAAAAGGAAAAGTTCTGGCTATCTGCCAATATTTTCCAACTGGTCAGTCTACCTATTTGCGAATGAAACTTGGTCTTAGCCAACAGTAGTCAAGCTGAGGGGGTTTTGGGTGGTCATATCCACCACAAGGTTATACAGTTTCTCCTAAATGGCTTGGGTTTATTTGTTTGTTTGTTTATTTGTTTATATTTATTTCCATTTAAACTGCATAGTGACTCTCGGCAACTTACAGACAGACAGGCAGACAGACGGATATCAAGAAGAAAAATAAGACAACTGATTGGAAACCACAGCCCCAAAAGAAAAGAAGTCAATACTCAACCAAAGCAGCTCAATATCCCACCTAGCTCAGGGCCAGGGAGAATAACTAGTTCTTAAGCACTTTGCAAAGAGTCAGAAGCGTGGGAGCAGTATGAATCTCCAAGGGAATATAATTCCACAAAGCATGACCCATCACTGAGAAAGCATGCTTCCTAGGTCCTGCAGGTAACACTGCTTAATAAATGGAACTGGAACATGTCCACTCTAGCTGACCTGACCGGATTGGTGGAAACATATGGATATTGGCAGTTGCTTAAGTAGGGAGGCCCTATGCCGTGCAGGGCTTTATAGGTAATAACCAGTGATTGAACTGCACAGAGAAGCTAGCTGAAAACTAATGCAGTTCATTAAGCAGTGGGGACACATGCACATCTATTACTGCCCACACCAATGCAGTCTAGACAACATTCGTTTTTGAGTGGTCTTCAAGAGCAGCCCCATGTACAGTGTATTATAGTAATCCAATCAAGATGTGACCAAGGCATGAGTGACTCTCTGAAGACTATCCAAGAGGAACCCAACTGGCACACAAGGTGAATCTGCAGAAAGCCCTCCCGGCTTTTCACTTCTACTGAAGGGTGACTGGTGTTTTTCTATCGCCAGATCATTTTGTCAGTATATTTACTCCAAAATGCAGCCTTTTTCTCATATTTCATCATCTCATTTCCCATGAACCCACCTACAGTGTTAACCTAGGGATTTGTGAAGGGGAGTATCCAAATCTGGTGTTGCACTGGACACTTTCTTGGAGACTCACAGTTTCCCCACTGCAGTGTTGGGCAATAACAAAGGAGCATAATGTAACTTCTGAATTTTGTTTTAAATAAATTATAATTAGTGAAAATCTATACAGAATAGTTGCTGTATGAAGCTTTTTGACTGATCCACTATATTTCTATGCAACCATAAAGATTAGTTATGCTTGTATTGTAACTTACACTAGCACCTATGTTGAACTAATTTACAACAATTATATGTATTTATTTAATTTTTATCCTACCTTTATTATTTTTATAAATAACTCAATACTTCCTCCTCCTCCTATTTTCCCCACAGCAACAACCCTGTGAGGTGAGTTGGGCTGAGAGAGAGTGACCTGCCCAAGGTCACCCAGCCGGCTTTCATGCCTAAGGCAGGACTAGAACTCATAGGCTCCTGGTTTCTAGCCCAGCACCTTAACCACTGGACCTAACTGGCTCTATGTTCTACATAAGAGTCCATAAATAGAATCATGTGAATGTTATTTAGATGGACTTAGCCATCTAAGTCCTCAAATGGTTCTCAGAATTATCAAGGAGTTTTATTTTTAATTCAATAGCTTTGTTCATATCTTATATGAAATATTAGCAGCTTAACTATTAGGAAAGAATTGAATGCCAGTTTATTCATTTCAGTCTTTGACCTGCATGTAGCTTAATATGCATTTGAATCTTGCTCCTCCAAGTAACTTCCATGGCTGAATGTACATTTGAACCTATTTCTTTCCAGAATAATTCAGCATCCACTATGCCACATTATGATTCCCCCTGCCCCAGCCAATTCTTCAGAAAATAAAATTATATGGTTTTATGCTATGTACTTTATAAATCTTGAGATGTCATGACAATGTTAAATTGTACTCATATTCGTAATTAACATGAAGTGGAAGTAGTCATGCCTGATCAGATGCCAAATGAACTGAGGGTTTATTCTAAAACAGATTTTGAAGTTTCCTATTTCTGAAAATATGCATAGTATAAAAATAAATGCAGAAGGAATTCTTGGATGTAAAGTTTTAAACCTGCCAACTTGGTTCATAATTATAGATATATAAATATCTACTTCAATATTTTAAAGTAGCAAAAGCTGATGTGAAACATAAAATGTTAATAAATGCACAGCATGGCAGACTCCAAATGCATTTTTGTTAACAAAGGAAATCTTTTACATTAGTGATCCTTTTGTATAATTAATTCAGGGGCATTCCTGCTGTGGCCAATTTTTTCAAATCCATTTTTTCCTCAAAGTACACTTTCAAAATAAATAAATAAATATTCCCAACCCATACATTTTAAACTTGCTTAATTACTGTCAGTTTGACAAAAATTACAGCATAACAAATTAATCAAAATTTACACAACAGATGTCCATTTTTTCAGCATTTATAAAACACTTTGATGCATTTAATGCTAATAAGTGGACTTCAAGAATGAAGCAAGTAAAAACTTTCTAAACTGAAATTGGCTATTTTAGGAACTGCAGTATTTAGAAAGTTTTAGAAAGATCATGCTTGGGTATTTTCTTAATTAGTCTTTTCCTGAAATACAAAATGTTAAATGTAGTTAAACTGAAAGGCTACAGACCAAAAAAAGAACTTCAGTTTTCTGTAATTTGGAATAAAAAAAGAAAGAAATGCTCAACTTTTTACAAAACAGTTCGTCAAAAGTGGCAGTTTCTGACACTGGCAGTGCCAAACCAGTAACAGACCCAGCCACAATGTTGCTTTTACTTTCCTTTCAATTAAAAAAAATACAAAAACAATGGGACACAAATAATTTACATTAATCCGAAATTCCTCTACCCACATTAGGAAGGAACACTGACAAACAGATTGTTCTCTTTTGCCTTTCCCAATGCCAGATATCAAATAAGATGGTTGATGGAATATGAGCTTAGATTAGTTTAAATCTCTGGGATTTTGTGGTCCAAGGGTCACATAATTCATTTTGGAAAAAGAAGAAGTCCCACAACCACCCCAGGGAAAAAAGTCTGGTTGAAGATCTTTCTGAATACCTAGGAATAACATGGGATGATAATAGTATCTGGATCTTATAAGAAAAGCTTATTTTAATATAAATACTTTGGATTATGTTTTCAGCAGTCAGGCTTATTTAGGTTTATTATTTATTTAGTATGACTTTCCTACCTTGTGGCCTTACCTATAAGCATAATATACCTTGCAATCACATTCAACATTCAAGTTATCCAACATGTGTAATTTTTCACTCTCTTCTGTTGCACTCTTTCCTGTTATTTTTAGTTGTGATCTGTCAGGATGGTAGAACACTTAATAAATTAATGTTTTTATACTAATTACTGAAAAAAAAATCATTTCAGGAATTCAGGTTCAGGAGTCTATCTTGTTCCAGCTCATAAGCTTGTGTTATTCATCCAATATAAGTTCTTGTACCATTCATTGCAAAAGCTGGCTTGCAGCTAAACCTCAAAAAAAAAAAACAAGATTATATCAACCAGCTTGATTGATAACTGGCAAATAGAGGGAGAAAATGTAGAAGCAGTGAAAGACTTTGTATTCCTAGGTGCGAAGTTTACTGCAGATGCTGACTGCAGTCAGGAAATCAGAAGACGCTTAATCCTTGGGAGAAGAGCAATGACAAATCTCGATAAAATAGTTAAGAGCAGAGACATCACACTGACAACAAAGGCCCACATAGTTAAAGCAATGGTGTTCCCTGTAGTAACATATGGCTGCGAGAGCTGGACCATAAGGAAGGCTGAGCGAAGGAAGATAGATGCTTTTGAACTGTGGTGTTGGAGGAAAATTCTGAGAGTGCCTTGGACTGCAAGAAGATCAAACCAGTCCATCCTCCAGGAAATAAAGCCAGACTGCTCACTTGAGGGAATGATATTAAAGGCAAAACTGAAATACTTTGGCCACATAATGAGAAGACAGGACACCCTGAAGAAGATGCTGATGCTAGGGAGAGTGGAAGGCAAAAGGAAGAGGGGCCGACCAAGGGCAAGATGGATGGATGATATTCTAGAGGTGACGGACTTGTCCCTGGGGAAGCTGTGGGTGTTGACGACCGACAGGAAGCTCTGGCGTGGGCTGGTCCATGAAGTCACGAAGAGTCGGAAGTGACTAAACGAATAAACAACAAAACCATTCATTGTCACTATCATAATGCAGATTTCATTTTTATGCCAGTGTTAAATCAGCATAAAGGGAAGAGGCAATGGGTTACAAATAAAAAAGGTGGAAAGTATTGATTATAGCTTGGTTGGTTATAGCTAATATTTACTTTGGTGTTTAATTATCTTCTGATTCTAGATTTCAATTCAAAGTACTGAAACATACTGGTGGGTACTGAGATCTTACTTCAAGACAAAAAGTTTCAGGATTTTTCAATGTATTATATACTAATATAATAAAGATATACTAATATTTATCCATATGTCCCTAGGGTAGCACATAAATGCCCTAGGGACATAATAGAACCTGAATATATGAAGAGAGGCATGACTACAAAAATGAAATAAATGCAGAACAGTTTCCTTTCTAGTAATAATCCTTTGGAAGAGATGGTTGGAAGTTGTCAGAACAATGGATAAAACTAGAATAGTAATGGGAGCCTTGATGTACAGAAATTCCTGTTTTCATAAAAACAAATACTGCTTTCACTGGTAAGAACAAAAGGTATGTGTTTTGTATTATAGGGACCCTAACACACATTTTCTCTACAAGCAACACATTCAATTGTATGTTTCATTTTCTTCTCTTTTGTGGCATCAATACTGTGTAGTCTTTGAAAGATAAAAACACTTTTCTTGACATATTTGTGTAACAACAAAATAAGTCTACACTGACATTTTCTGCCATTATATATTTATTAACTTGCATTCTTTCTTTCACACTGTTTTACATGAAAAAAATTACTCTGTTTCAGCAGTTCCTAACTTTTAAATCAACTCAAAAAGATGGAACCTAGAAAGCTTTTCATATTTTCCAAGGATGAATTTCACATGATATACAGGAGGCAAACACATAACACACTGCAGTAATCTTTGGTTTGATTTTGGTTGAGCTTGACAATTGTCAGGTTAGTTCTTGATCCCTTGCACAATGTCCTGCTTTGAATGTTCCAGAAAATGTATGTCCAGAGAATGTATCTATGTACTGGCTATTCTCCATTCCAGGTGGTGAATGGACAAGAATTTGTACCCTTTCCAATGCTGCCCAAGGACCAAACTAGAATCATTTCTTTGAATGAATGGATAAAACACATAACTGATAGTTGGCCAGTGATAGAGAACGTGCTAGAAGATGCTAAGTAATCTTACAAGAAATATGCTGACCACAGGAGGGTGCCAGAATGGCAACTGAAAGTGGGTGAGAAAGTTTATTTGTCTACAAAATTTCTAAAAACTTGGCAACCCTCAAAAAAACTGGGTCCAAAGTATGTGGGTCCTTTTCCTATCACCAAAGTAATCAATGATGTAATGATACATTTACAGTTACCAAAAAATCTGAGGAAAATCCATCCAGTTTTTCATTGTAGCCTGTTGAAGCCATTTACAGACTCAGAGCACTGGCACCCAGAACAACCTACACCAGTCCCAGTGATGGTTGATGGAGAAAAACATTTGGAAGTGCAACACATATTGAATTTCAGATGTCATCACAGAGTGTTACAATATTTGATACAGTGGAAGCATTTCCCCAAAGCTCATAGTGAATGGGTCAATAGCCATCATGTGTGGGCACCCCAACTGGTGAAGGAGTTCCATGAGCAGTTCCCAGAAAAACCTAAATAGGGGATGTCAGGAACCTGTGAGCAAAAGACTGTGGAAAATGATCTGAGATGTGTTTAATATGTGTTCATACTGTGTAGAAACCATTAAGGTTGAGGATTTGTTTTCAGCAGGGCGATATGTCAGGATGTGACATCCTGCCAGCATATAAGATGGGCTTTGTAGTAATTAGTTTGCATGCTTGCAGGGCCGTTAGGAATATTGATTAGGATTGTTGAGTTAAACAGCGTACCCCAAGGTCAGTTCAACCAGGGCTATCAGATTGCTAGTGAAGTATTTACAACTAGAGGATTGGAACTGTGAGAAAGAAAGCAGCCTGGATGGAGGGGCTGGTAAGGAAGGGGTGGATGTATTGCAATTTGCACGGTTTTTTGTCCAGTCTGATCTTTAGCTTGGAACTGATCACTTGTATTAATAAAGAACTTTTTCATATCCTATGATGGCTTGTAGTAAAAGTCTCTGAGTTAATAATTAAAAGATTTATCTATATCTATCTATCTATCTATCTATCTATCTATCTATCTATCTATCTATCTACACACTGTCCTAACAGCCAGGAACCATGCTGAGACAAGGAATAGGTCTCTAGTGTTTTATTACTGCTACATAACAGAGAATCCTAACAAACTGAAGAAGCGTGGGAAAAACCCAGACATATAAACCCCAAAGACTAAGGCGGGCCCGATCTGTGTCTCTTTGAATGGCCACCTAATTCCTCAGTACTACGCATGCGCTTTACAGCCTGGATGGGAGCCCCCTGCTCACCATCCTCACTCATGACACACACACACACATGCTTTTATATTATTCTGTAGATTTTAATGTATTTTCTATGCCTTTCACTGACTGTACCCCATCTTACTTATGCTGGTCTTTGACTGTAATAAAGATTTGATTTGCTGTAGGGATCAACAGTTTTGGAAAATGATTCATCTTAGAATGGAACAAATTTTGAAATTGAATTCCCATTGGAACCTAAAATAGTTTCATTAAATGTTACTAAATCATATATACATTGACGTGCCTGATTCCTTTCTTAGAAGAATGGCTAACCAATTTGTAGACATATACGATCATGTTCCCCGTTGCAAGGCATAAGTGCATCACAATGGGGAACATGCACATTAGGAAAGAGGAAGGGATAATCATAATCCCTTAATCACTCACATATCCCTCAAGCACCCACATCCATAAAGGAATCACCAACATAATAAAAACGCCCCTCAGACCGGACTTGGCACCCATTGAAAGATTGGGGGAACGCCTTCCCATTACCCTGGGGATGCACCTGCACCGGACGAAGGCGAGGAAACAAAGGAGAACGCTGGAGATCGCCGGAATCGCCCATCAGCAGACGCATCACAGTCCCAAGCACCCATCCGGTCCTGGCTCAAGGGTCAATGGGGGGTGGAGAAGGACAAGGTCCGCCACCGGAGTATAAACAGGACACCCTGCCAACACATAAGGATCCCTGTCTTTTTCATTGCATGCATTCTGTTCCAATAAAGCCGGAAATCCTTAGACCCTATAAGTGAGTCCGTGTCTTCTTCGGAGCAAGGCTGCCCTGACATAAAGACGGGAATCCAAACATTTTTTTTTCCCTAGCACCCATCCGGACCAGTTCTGTGAGGGATCCACGCTAGGATGGAAGACTTCAACTCACGGAGAAGCAGCTACCCGGTGACCGGCAACGGAACTCCCGTCCAGATGAATGGAAGATGCCCGAGGCCCCGATGGCGTGACCGGGGAGAAAGAACTTCCTGGCAGATGCCCTTTCCCGACGAACTCAGGATGCCGGCCAGGCATCAGACATTGTGGGTACTGTGTGGACAGACACACAGCTGGGCTGCCCTGCTGTCACATGCAGCCAGACAAAAACCCAATGCACCTCAGCGCAACCACCGGCGAATGGAGGGAGACGCAGGTCAATTTCACCGGACTGGCAACAAAGACTCGTTCAAGCCCTCAAGAAAGATACATGGTTGCAAAATAACCAACACCATGTATCTCTTATGAATGGGCTAGCCTGGAAACAGAAAACCCTATACGTGCCAGAATCATTGAGAGCGGAAGTTTTAAACCACTCCCACGATGATAAGACGACCGGGCATTTTGAGTTTGTTAAAACATTACACTTAATTAGGTGACAATTCTGGTGGCCTACCCTCAGAAAGGACGTCAAAGAATATGTCACGGCCTGCCCCACATGTGCAATGTCAAAACGGAAGGTGGGGAAACCCCAAGGACTGTTGCAGAAAGTAGCAAGCCCCTCCCGTCCCTGGGAGGATATTTCCATGGACTTCATAGTCGACCTGCCACCCAGCCAAAGAAAAAATGGCATCTGGGTGGTAAAAGACTATTTTTCCAAGCAGGCACACTTCATACCCTGCGCATCCATCCCCTCCGCGCAACAGTTGGCACGCCTATTCCTCACCCATATCTACAAACTCCACGGCGCCCCCTCCCGTTTGGTGACTGATAGGGGCACACAATTTACCTCCAGGTTCTGGAAAGAATTCTTAAACCTCATTGGCACGAAGCAAGCACTGTCAACGGCTTGGCACCCCCACACAGACGGCTCTACGGAGATCCTCAGCTCTACCCTGGAGCAGTTCCTATGAGTGTTTATCAATTACCAACAGGACAATTGGGTGGACCTGCTACCTTTTGCAGAGGTGGCCTACAACAACGCGGTACACCAGAGCACAGGTCACACCCCATTCAAGGTGGTCTATGGCAGAGACTTCATGCCAATCCCAGAACTGCCCCAACCAGACACCCCACCCTGTTCTCCAGATGACTGGGCAGCACAACTGGGCACGGTTTGTCCCATCATCCAGCTGGCTCTTGCTGACGTGCAAGCATCATACAAGAAGTTTGCAGATAATCACAGGGCGGTGCAACTGAACTACAAAGTGGGAGATAGGGTCTACCTCTCCACTAAGTTCATCAAATCCCCACAGCCCTCCAAGAAACTGGCACCCAAATTTATTGGACCGTTCCCAATCACAGAGATTATTAACCCAGTCACCTTCAAACTGGACTTACCCCACAATCGATGGCGCATACACCCAGTATTCCACTGTGCCCTCCTGAAACCAGCCACCCCTTCAAAGTGGCACACAGAAACCCCCCCGCCACCACCCATAATGATAGATGGACAACAACATTTTGAGATACAAGAGGTACTCGACTCCAGGAGGCTAAGGGGCACACTGCAGTACCTCATCAAATGGAGACATTTTCCACACCCAGAGTGGGTCCAAGCTCAACATGTCTCAGTTAAACGGCTGGTAAAGAGCTTCCATGAAGCATACCCATCTAAACCAGCACCCTAAGATTTTCTTTGGGGGGCAGCATGTCATGTTCCCCATTGCAAGGCATAAGTGCATCACAACAGGGAACATGCACATTAGGAAAGAGGAAGGGATAATCATAATCCCTTAATCACTCACATATCCCTCAAGCACCCACATCCATAAAGGAATCACCAACATAATAGAAATGCCCCTCAGACCGGACTTGGCAACCATTGAAAGATCGGGGGAACGCCTTCCCATTACCTGCACCGGATGAAGGTGAGGAAACAGAGAACGCTGGAGATCGCCGGAATCGCCCATCAGCAGACGCATCACAGTCCCAAGCACCCATCCGGTCCTGGCTCAAGGGTCAATGGGGGGTGGAGAAGGACAAGGTCCGCCACCGGAGTATAAACAGGACACCCTGCCAACACATAAGGATTCCCGTCTTTTTCATTGAATGCATTCTGTTCCAATAAGGCCGGAAATCCTTAGACCCTCTAAGTGAGTCCGTGTCTTCTTCGGAGCAAGGCTGCCCTGACATATCCGTAGATGACCAGAATAACTTCATATTTAAAAAAAGTTAAGCTGATGTAAAATTCAATTCTAATCTGAACAGAAAGAAACTTAGGAAGCAGCCACCCTAACTATTCAGGTGGTAAATGGGGAGGGTAAGGGGTTTGTACTTTTAGACTTGCTAGATTGATATCAGCCCTCCCAGGTAATCCAGACAGGAACTCAACTAGATGAGCTAATTCTACTTTATTGTAAGGCTACATTAACAGAATCTAGCAAGTTTGAAAGGACAAACCTCTCACCACCCTATTTACCACCTGAGTAGTTTGGGCGAGTCCTTCCGAAGTTTCTTTTTCTGGCCATTACATATAAGACCCTCACACTATGCTTACAGAAAATCATTGCCTACTTCTCCAACATGATTTTAACCAATTGATTATTCTACAACTTTTGATACGTAAAAGAACCAGGAGTTTCTTTTGTGTGTGTGTGTGTCTGTGTGTGTATGTTGTTTTTGAAAAAAAAATATTATCTTCAATCTTGATTTGTCAGGGAACTGTCTCTTCTGTGATTGTCATTATTACTAATTATAAGGACATGTTCTCTTTTTTTCTTTTTAATAAATGTAAAAAGTCTGTCAAGGCTTGGTCCTTTCCCTGCATGTTTGGGTCATGATATCTTGCAGCCCTGATTGGATGATGGTGTTATTTCTGTTTGATTAACCATTTTATTATTTTATTTTATTGGTTCTGTATCGTGGTTTTGTATTCTTTTAGCTAGGATTTGCTGGATTTCCTGTTAGCTAGTCACAGTCCCTTGGTTGAACTAGGCAGCTGTACAAATAAATAAATATTCAGTATCCTTATTTTGCATGACAGAAATTGCTTCATGTAAGTTGTACCTGAAGCTTCAGGGATTATAGATTTAGCATCTAGATCATTCCACTGTTTTATAAAAGACTGTTGCTTAGCATTAGTTTGTGTAGAGGAGGAGGACAACAAGGAGGATGAAGATGATGTTCAAACATAAAGCAATTCTAGAACATACAGTGTGCTGTAAAAGTCTGCATGCTTGCATACTACCATTTATATGCCAAGCTTCCTGATTATATATTTGTGATATGAAATCTTTCAGTCTGACCAGCAGTTTCCATAGGGACTGAACTAGCTAAAAGAATTAAGTACTTCTGAATCTACATCCACTTTTGTTCTTTAGTTCCTGTGATTCTATACTATACTTGAATATTTAAATTAATTTAAATTAATCTAAATTATTTTCCAGGTTGTTGAAAGTTTCCTTCTCTTTTTTACTTCCTTTGTATTTCCTGTGTTTCAAAGGAGAAGGAACACCATTTTTTCTTGGGGGTAGGACTGATTTTTTTACAAGTTACAATTTGCTTTTTCACTGCATTCACACTTTTCCAAAACTGTACTTTGAACAAGTTTTTGTACACTTTTTGAACTAGCATTTTAGTAGTTCTGCAATTTACAAGCTGATTTTTTAATCTTAGCAGTGTTCTCCTCCTCCTCCCCCTCCTTTTATGTAAACTGTAACTGTAGTGTGCTTCCTTTTAAATTTCAATATCCAAAGATTCAACTCACTTTTCCCAGACATTCATATTGTATACCACCATTTACCTTCCAGTGAAAATCTTATTTCTCTACCCGGCATAAAACTTGTAAGCAACTATAACTATACAATTTGTATAGTCCCATGACACTTTCTCTTTCTATTTGTTATATATAATCTTGCAGAATCCCCTGCTGTTCAGTGCCTTCCTACATAATAGTTCTGTTTTGACAATTTAGGTAGGGTTTGTGTATGTGTGTGTGTGTGTATGTGCATGCATGTGTTTCTGTGTTTGTTCAATTCTTCAGTTTTGGCAGATTTCAGGTTTTCTGAATACCTCTATTTATAAAAAAGCATTTCTCCTTTATATATAGAACATTTCTCCTTTATATACTGTGCTATAGCACTATTGCCACTGAACACTATCTGATAGCAAAAAGAAAGACTTCCTCATTCTGTGAAAACCTCCATGGCCATTGCTGTCAAAACTCAAATATCAGAGAGGCAAATAAAGCCTGATCATGAGGACTGCTGTCAACACTCTGGTAGAGACTTTGCAAGAATAGGCCTCCTGGATTCCAACATGCTTCAGAAAGGAGGAAATGTATCCTAGTCTTGAGACATAGAAGTGCCATGTCTTCTGTAAGAATCTGGATTTCCTTTACTATTTGGGCTTGATTTCACATTCTTTCTACATTTACCATTGAGTAACTAGTAATTTTGACTGCAGGGTCAAATTCAGATTTACTGTTACCACATGGAATTAAAGCTAGTATTATATAGTGGTTGTGGTGCTGAGTCCTGACTGCATCAGAGATGCTTCTTGGGGCAGCAAGTATCATCCTCAGAAATTCAGCATGTATAAACCCCATAGAGTTGTTCATAACAGGCAGACCAACCTGTGCTGCATATAAACTCTGGGACAGGATGTGGGCCTCAAAAGGTTTAAGGGCAGTGGGAATGAACTATCTTCCTCTGGCAAGAAAGAATCTTCTAATGGCCATCAAGAATTTAGATGTATTTTCATTTATATACTCATAATGGGCTTTCCAAAATCCTGTGTGGCATGAAATACTATCCCAAGGTGTTTAAAGGAGGACACTTGCTCTATGCTGATCACACCTACCATCTAGCTATATTGCTTTGCCTTTTGGCCAAATATTATTTTAGATTTCTGGTAGTTTATAATAAAATTATTAAGATAGCAGAAATGTGTCCAGTGCTCTTCTAAAACAAATGTGAGTATATGAGATGACTGCAACTTCTTCAGCATATAGGAACATTTGATACCCAGCAATTTTAGGGATATGGCCATCAGAGGAATTTAAGGCTTGTGTCATATCATTGATAGAGAAGTTAAACAGGGTTGATGCTAGAATTGAACCCAGACTGTCTCCTTTTGAGGTGTATACATACTTTGTAAGCGTGAGGGTTGTATCTCATTTGGAATTTGTATGTAGCTTCTGTATTAAAATAACAATCATCTTTTGATGTTGATATATCAGAGCTTTTCCCCATAAAAATATTCAAGATAGGCAGTCAAACACTGATTTGGAATCAAGAAAGGCCACATGTAAGGGTGATTTATTTATTTTTTTAATTATTTTTTTATTTATATTTATTTTACAAATTTATTCACCGCCCATCTCACCCCTATGGGGAGATTTAAATCTGTGTATGTATTTTTTTATTACATGAACAGGCAGAAAGTAGGATGGCATTTTTGTGCTGCCTTCCATTAATCTGCCTCAGAACATGGCACTGTCCTTACTGTTTTTGTTTGCAACAAGTTGTGTGGTGAGATGGAGATGAGTGTGTTGATTAAGCCACTTCACAAGTTGCCTAACAGGTGACTTGAATAAAGGTGTCCCAGTGCTGTTATCTGTCAGTTGGGCTACTTCTGAACAAAGGTCTAGCTCTCTTCTGAAAGACTCTAAAACCATGTACATAAATAGTTCATAAGACAGCTGACAATTCACAAGCACAAGAGGGGAAAAATTATTCTGCAAGGTTGACCAGAACATGAACTTTTCTGCTGGTCAATCTAGCCTCTTCCTGCTGCTTCTGTCATGGAAGGAGCAGGTTGCCTCTCTGTGCTTCAAAGCTCTAATAAAGGGATCACAGCTTTCCATTTCATAACCTTTGTTGTTGTTTATTCATTCAGTCACTTCCGACTCTTCGTGACTTCATGGACCAGCCCATGCCAGAGCTTCCTGTCAGTCGTCAACACCCCCAGCTCCCCCAGGGACAAGTCCATCACCTCTAGAATATCATCCATCCATCTTGCCCTTGGTCGGCCCCTCTTCCTTTTGCCTTCCACTCTCCCTAGCATCAACATCTTCTCCAGGCTGTCCTGTCTTCTCATTATGTGGCCAAAGTAGTTCAGTTTTGCCTTTAATATCCTTCCCTCAAGTGAGCAGTCTGGCTTTATTTCCTGGAGTATGGACTGGTTTGATCTTCTTGCAGTCCAAGGCACTCTCAGGATTTTCCTCCAACATCCAGTTCAAAAGCATCTATCTTCTTTCTCTCAGCCTTCCTTATGGTCCAGCTCTCAGAGCCATATGTTACTACAGGGAACACCATTGATTTAACTATGCGGACCTTTGTTGTCAGTGTGATGTCTCTGCTCTTGACTATTTTATCAAGATTTGTCATTGCTCTTCTCCCAAGGACAAGAGCATAACCTTCATAACCTTCCCACCCCTTAATAGTGCAGTTGCTCCTATCCTAACAAGATAATTGCCCTAACTTCCTTTTGTGCAAACCATGTAACTGACCCCCCCACCCCGGCCTTAAAGAACAAAGTAGTTAACCTCTCATTCTTGCTAGCTTCCTGTTGCCATTGATAAATTTCTTGCATGTCACTTGGGGAGTAAGAAATACCCATCACTCCCACACACCAAAATAGTTTCCTCTCATTTTTATAGTAAATCTGCCACTCTTCATTTGCGGCAAGTGGACATTAATCATTTCCTGGTACCAGAAGGAAGAGGAAGAATGGCTGGCTGCTATAGATTGGGCTCCAATAACATAGTCTTCCTATATTTTGATGCTAAAATATAAAAAGTATCAATAGAAATGTTATGTGTTTACACGTGCATCCACAAACAACTCTGCACCACTTTTAAGTGCAACTACTTTAATTATACCTGCAGGAATGTTAACATAGTTGATATAAATGACTGTAGGAATCTAGAAACTATAGATCTAACATGTTAGCCTTCCTCCCTCCCTAGAAAAAAATGTCTAAATCAGGAACAGAGCACTTTTTCCACTAATCCAGCTGGAGAAGTGGTTTAATTCAGCCAGTCTTTTTTATCTGACAGCAGAGATAGAATCATCCTCTCCTTTCATGGATGGTTGGTGATATTTCCATTCTATGAGGTAAGAAAATAACATGTAAATAGAAGGTGAAACATTTCATTGTATTTGTACAGCTTGAAGGCAAATCTCTGTGTCCCAGTCCCTGTCCCCCACCCCCTGTTCTAGGTACCTCATCTGATGTGTATTTGGATAAACTGGTATGTTGGCAGCAATGGCTAACTGTAAGCCAATAGGTTCTAGAATTTGGGGATAATAGGCTCAAACCACAGTGAAGCCAAGAAAGATTTTATTGAAAAATATATTAAGAGAATTACAGATGAATAAAAAATGCTATACCAAACTATGTTCCATCAACTTGTCAGGAACTGCTTGAAATGACAGTGGATGAATCCTGGGGACCACCTGGCAGCCTTATAGCACCTTTATGTATCTTAAGGTCTACACTGGGGTTCAAAGTATCTGGAGTCTTTTGCCATCTTTTTATTTATGTATTTTGTTTAAATGACAGGGAATATAAACAGTACAACACCTGGAGATGGCTTTGTGGCATATCTTATCAGTGACTTGGTCATAACACAGATAGTTGACATTTTGCCAATTATATTTTAAATGTCTCTTCACCTAGGCCTTTGATGAGGGAGAATTAGAATTTGATGAGGGAGAATTAGAATTCTCATTTCATTGCACTTGCCATCTTTTTTGTGTTATTGATTTTATTGTAATTTCTTTGTTTGAGTGTTGTTAGCCACCCGGAGTCACTAACAATTGGGTAGCATACAAGCTGAATAAATTATTATTATTATTATTATTATTATTATTATTATTATTATTATTATTATTATTATTAAATAAGACATTGTCTCTAGCATGCACACCTGGAGATGGCCTGATGGCACATCTTGCCAATAACTTAGCAGCTGAGATGACTGACCTTCTGCCAAGGATAGCCTAATGTGGCCCCTTTGTGGCCCCTTCCTTCCCAACCTGCAAGTGTCAGTTTAGGGAGCTCATGTTGTTCTATTTATCTAAACATATGTATGTCACCTTATTTGATTAGAAAACAGTATTATTTTAGATGCTAGTAATAATTCTAGGAAAATTATTATAAATTATTATAATATAAATATATTATATATATTATAATTTATAATATAATTTATATTATAAATTATTATAATATAAATATATTTATATTATAATATAAATTTAAAAATGCAAGTCTAGGATTCATGAAAATATAATTTGAGCCATATAACTATTATTCCCCAAGATATTTGACATTTAGTTGTCAAGTGTGTGTGTGTCAAATATTCCTAAGATATTTGATACACACACACACACACATGTGTATGATTATATTGTTATTTTATATATTATAGTGCCTTTGCTAAGAAGGTATTAACAATGAGAATCTTACATTTCTTTCAAAAGAAGCAAATTCTCTTTAAAGTTTTCAAAAGAAAAATAGTTGCCAATTACAATGGCAGCGTGTTGTTGCTGTTTATTCGTTTAGTCGCTTCCGACTCTTCGTGACTTCATGGACCAGCCCACGCCAGAGCTTCCTGTCGGTCGTCAACACCCCCAGCTCCCCCAGGGACGAGTCCGTCACCTCTAGAATATCATCCATCCATCTTGCCCTTGGTCGACCCCTCTTCCTTTTGCCTTCCACTCTTCCTAGCATCAGCATCTTCTCCAGGGTGTCCTGTCTTCTCATGATGTGGCCAAAGTATTTCAGTTTTGCCTTTAATATCATTCCCTCAAGTGAGCAGTCTGGCTTTATTTCCTGGAGGATGGACTGGTTGGATCTTCTTGCAGTCCAAGGCACTCTCAGAATTTTCCTCCAACACCACAGTTCAAAAGCATCGATCTTCCTTCGCTCAGCCTTCCTTATGGTCCAGCTCTCGCAGCCATATGTTACTACGGGGAACACCATTGCTTTAACTATGCGGGCCTTTGTTGTCAGTGTGATGTCTCTGCTCTTAACTATTTTATCGAGATTTGTCATCGCTCTTCTTCCAAGGATTAAGCGTCTTCTGATTTCCTGACTGCAGTCAGCATCTGCAGTAATCTTTGCACCTAGGAATACAAAGTCTTTCACTGCTTCTACATTTTCTCCCTCTATTTGCCAGTTATCAATCAAGCTGGTTGCCATAATCTTGGTTTTTTTGAGGTTTAGCTGCAAACCAGCTTTTGTACTTTCTTCTTTCACCTTCATCATAAGGCTCCTCAGTTCCTCTTCACTTTCAGCCATCAAAGTGGTATCATCTGCATATCTGAGATTGTTAATGTTTCTTCCAGAGATTTTAACTCCAGCCTTGGATTCCTCAAGGCCAGCTTGTTGCATGATGTGTTCTGCATACAAGTTGAATAGGTAGGGTGAGAGTATACAGCCCTGCCGTACTCCTTTCCCAATCTTAAACCAGTCTGTTGTTCCGTGGTCTGTTCTTACTGTTGCTACTTGGTCGTTATACAGATTCTTCAGGAGGCAGACAAGATGACTTGGTATCCCCATACCACTAAGAACTTGCCACAATTTGTTATGGTCCACACAGTCAAAGGCTTTAGAATAGTCAATAAAACAGAAATAGATGTTTTTCTGAAACTCCCTGGCTTTTTCCATTATCCAGCGGATATTGGCAATTTGGTCTCTAGTTCCTCTGCCTTTTCTAAACCCAGCTTGTACATCTGGCAATTCTCGCTCCATGAACTGCTGAAGTCTACCTTGCAGGATCTTGAGCATTACCTTACTGGCATGTGAAATGAGTGCCACTGTTCGATAGTTTGAACATTCTTTAGTGTTTCCCTTTTTTGGTGTGGGGATATAAGTTGATTTTTTCCAGTCTGATGGCCATTCTTGTGTTTTCCAAATTTGCTGGCATATAGCATGCATTACCTTGACAGCATCATCTTGCAAGATTTTGAACAGTTCAGCTGGGATGCCGTCGTCTCCTGTTGCCTTGTTATTAGCAATGCTTCTTAAGGCCCACTCAACCTCACTCTTCAGGATGTCTGGCTCTAGCTCACCGACCACACCGTCAAAGCTATCCCCGATATTGTTATCCTTCCTATACAGGTTTTCTGTATATTCTTGCCACCTTTTCTTGATCTCTTCTTCTTCCATTAGGTCCTTGCCATCTTTGTTTTTGATCATACCCATTTTTGCCTGGAATTTACCTCCAATGTTTCTAATTTTCTGGAAGAGGTCTCTTGTCCTTCCTATTCTATTGTCTTCTTCCACTTCCGCGCATTGCTTGTTTAAAAATAATTCCTTATCTCTTCTGGCTAACCTCTGGAATTTTGCATTTAATTGGGCATATCTCCCCCTATCACTGTTGCCTTTTGCTTTCCTTCTTTCTTGGGCTACTTCTAGTGTCTCAGCAGACAGCCATTTTGCCTTCTTGGTTTTCTCTTTCTTTGGGATGTATTTTGTTGCCGCCTCCTGAACAATGCTGCCAACTTCTGTCCAGAGTTCTTCCGGGACCCTATCTACTAAGTCCAGTCCCTTAAATCTATTCTTCACCTCCACTGCATATTCCTTAGGGATATTAGTGAGCTGATATCTAGCTGATCTGTGGGTCTTCCCTAATCTCTTGAGTCTGATCCTAAATTGTGCAAGAAGAAGTTCGTGATCTGAACTACAGTCAGCTCCAGGCCTTGTTTTTACCGACTGTACAGATGTCCGCCACCTTTGGCTGCAAAGGATGTAATCAATCTGATTTCGGTGTTGTCTATCTGGTGAAGTCCATGTATAAAGCCGTCTCTTAGGTTGTTAATGGCAGCGTAGGTATTGTTTTTTCCTTTAAAATTTTGCACCTTACCATTCACAAATTGCATTTTTGTTTATCCATATGAACACATGTACACAATTCAGTTATGTTTAAATATTTTAAACTCATTCTGACATTTTTTCTTCCATTCTGAAAAAAAAGATGTGTCAGGTTTTTCCTTGGCCAAATTAACAATGCTAGATATAACATTATGGGGAGGGGGGAATAGAAATTGCAACTAAAATCTTACAACAGTAGTTCCAAATTGTTTCTTTAGAAAGCATACACACTGTATTCCAGTAATAGAAAGGTTATTAGGAGATATAAGAGCACAAATTTAACACCTTAAGCAAAACTACTACTTCCAGTGTGAATATTTTATCAGCAGGTAGAACAGTTTTCCTCTGGCCTACCTCATTTTTATCTGTGTGTGAAGCTTTAAAATCATATACTTTGTCATGAATTCTCTTCTTCTTTTTCATCATCATCATCAATCAATCAATTAATACATATGCACACACACACACACACAATGTTCCTTTGAAGAGATTTCCTTACTTTAGAAATAGCAGCTCACTATAAAAACAATCACAGCACAATCACAATATCTAAATTCTTTACTGCACAAGATGGCATTGTTTCAGCAAATGATTTTCCCATAATCTTACTAGGAACACATCTAGAGTAGCCTATTTCATAACAACAAGCTGATACCACAAACAGAGGATTACAGCAACACATACTTGTACAAATCCAAAAGAAGAGAAGACAGAGGTTGGGGAGAATGTTTAATGAACATTTATCTGCAGTAATTAGCTACTTTGGGAGAAAGATAGCCATGAACACACAATAGGCAAATGTACATGTATCTTAACTCTACCAAAGGATTTAGCTTCAAAAGAAATGTAAATGTAAAGGAAAGCCCCTTCAATGGAATGATAGTCAAAAACATTACAACATGCCAGCTGTTATAAAAGAGGCAATATCTACATTGCACTTTTTTTTCCTGGTGTTATATCATAAATGCTTACCCATAAGTCTAGGAAGACCTGATCTCTATTCCACTGCTTCACTTATCTCATTTCTGTCTGAGTGTAATTACTACCTATAAATAAATGTGCCATTCTTGATAACAGATTTTTTGCCTCTCTTTTAGCAAGGTAGCACAGGCAATCAGGCAGCTCCTTTTGGACTAGTTTCCCAAAAAGGGACCTTCCAGATACATTGAGTAAAATCTGTTAAGAAAAATCCATCCTGTATGGAACGTAGGTTGTATTGGCTACAGATGATCCAAGTGGTGGTCTTATATTAAAGAGAATCCCAATTCTCTTTACCAAGTGATTTGCATAACACAGTGAAATTCTATACCACATTGTCTAAACTAATCTGTTTAGTAGTAGTTTGTGTCTATCTGTGAGTTTGTGGTGTACATACATACTGTATATACGCACATTACAAAAGTACATAAACATTTCCACATGTTACATGTCAGAATATTTAGTACAATATTTATAGTGATCACAAAACAACCGGTACTGTATTAGAGTATTGTTTTATGCCTGACTGTTTTTTCTGGTGTTGATATCTGCTTATCAGGATTCATCTTCATAGCATCAGTTAGTCAATTATCTTTGCCAGGATATGTACTGGTAACATGAAATATATTTTATCTTAAGTTTTATATCTTTCTCATAAAATACACACAACTTGTATACATTTTTAGTAATTTCTTCTTACATACAAAATTAATATGTTCTAATTAAATCAAATTGTTTGCAATAGTTTATCATTAATTATTATCTCTACTGTCTGATAGCACATAGCCTGTTAAAGTATTTGAAGGAACTTAGATATTAAAAAAATAAAAATAAAATTAAACTCTCTCTCTCTCTCTCTCTCTGTATGTGTGTATATGTGTGTGTGTGTGTATAGTTCCTGGTGGTAACGACAGCAAATATGTTAATCTTCATGCCTTTGGGGCCATTTGAAACCACTGATTTTAATAAATCAGGATTTTCAACTCGTAAATTTTCTATTGCTCTTCACAGTTCAAGTAGCCAGTAGCTATCTAACCTTCTCACAGTAGAATATACATATACTTCTGAAATCAAATTACAGCCCATAGGGCAAGTTGAAGCAGCTAATAAGAACATAAAAACTGCATTGCTGGATCAAACTAAAGATCCATCTAGTCTTGCATAAGTCATTCCTGTTGCCTCTAGGAACCTACTAAGCAGAACATAAAGACAATAGCTTTTATTTGTTTTTGTTTTTTCCAAGCATCTACAACTTTGACTTTATGAATGTTGCTATTGACCTCTTCCTAGTATTAACTATTTCTTACTAGGTAGTTGCAGTTACTAGCAATACCCTCCAACACCAGAAAAGTGTACCTGATACCCAAAGAGGAAAGGGGAGAAAAAGTAAGTGGTATAATCTGAAAGAGGGAAGGGAAAAACACAAAAAACAAAAACATATGAGTTAGCCTAGGCTCAATTATATCATCCTGAAAAGAAACCAATACTACCACACTCTGAGTACATGAAAGAAATGGCATGGAAAGCTAAATAATTTTTGTTAAAACTAGGAATATTTCCTGGAAAAGTGTTTCATGCTCCTAGGTTGCCAGTGGTTCTCATCTAAAGATATATTTAAGTTCATCTTGGACAATCTTTGTAAAGTAATTTCCAGTGAAGCCAAAAGATTTTCAAAACGGCATGCAAAATATCTCAGGGCACTTAAGCAAATCTCTAGATTAATCTTATGCTGATCATAAAACATCTAAAGGGTATTGTTTATTGCTTATGAACTTTGCAAGTACTTTCAGAAATTCTGTAGGTCTTTGATGGTTATTTCTTACATGCACAACCACGGTATTTTCTTCTTCAGCATGCAATTTACTATACGCAATGACAAAAAGTAGATAATCTATGACCTATCTGAGGATTCATGATCCAACAGAACAGTTACACATTTGATACCATTAAGATGTCTTTCACTAATAAATCAAAAAGAAAAATGTTATTCAAGGTTTACATTTATGTGCAGCATGATTCTGACACTATAATCTGGAGAATAAATAATTGAGTTATATCTATACAGTACAGGCTGTATGATACAGTGGAATATTAAGAGTCAATAAAGCCTTGCCTTTTATTTGTCAACATTCAGGAGAAAAAAATCTAGGAGTAAACTAAAAGCTATAAGAAGGGAGAGAGGATGGAAGTTGGAAAGTCATAATAATGTTTGAATAATGTATGATTGGTAATTATATTGAAGTTGTACATCATTTTTGATTATGACCAGATTTCTTCATTAACAGTTCAGAGTTAATTTCAACAAACAAATTAAAGTTTAAAGCTTACTGTACTGTGTAGAATTGAGGAATGCATTCATGTTGAATATTTGATTAGAAGAAATTAGTATCTGCTTGTTGCTAATATTTTATTGCTGAAAGTGATAACAGTGAAACAAATGGGAGTTGCAGTTATTTAACCTTATCCTACCCCTTCAACCCACATGCTATAGGTTTCCTTTGGAAACGCAAAGTTGTAAGGTGTAATATTGGAAGAAATAAGTTTCACTGCTCTGTTCTTTTTATTAGTCTTAAGAAATTGATTTCCGTACCTAATTTGTGAAGGCAAAGAAAATTTTGAAAAAATATGTTCATTTATATAATGTCACAGAGCTTAATTGCAGACAAGCTCATACATACATATTCCTCTATTAAATTAGTTGATCAGGTGGTCTTACAGAGCTGTGATTAAAATTGTAATCAAAGAAATACCAACACTCACCCTTCCACTCCAATGCATTTGGTGATAACAGTGTAAATATGGTATAACTCAAAGTTATTTTGTATTACTAAACTTGTGAAATAATTATTCACTGTTCTAGAGTTCATTTTAATGAGTAGTTTTTCATTAAGGATAGTACAGTGTCAACAAAACCACATTCTAAAGCTACATTTAAAAATCATAAACATTTCTACACAGACATGCACTATGTACTGTACTAGGTTGTGCAATTCTCAAAAATATTTAGGCATATTATATGAAATCTAATATTAAAAAAAAAAATATGCATATCTAGAAAAAAATATTCACAACATTGACATTGGTGACTGGGAACCAGATGCTAGCTATGGCCATATTATTTCAAATAAAGTCCCCTCATGTCCTTGGCCTTCATGCAAATATAAGGTAACTTCTTTTAATTGTACCCAATTTAGTTCCAACTCCATGTCCTCAACTTCAAAGTATTATTCTTAATTTTGAATAAGAATAAGCATCTAATAGTTCACTTCTATAATCAATATGAAATAAATCTAAGTTAAATTATGGTTACTTCCAGGTAAGGATGTATTGCATTGCAACCTTCACATCTATATCATCCCCAACCATAGATTTAACTTTAATGTTTATAAACTGTACCTCTTTCTATATATCTTTTAATAAAACATTGGATATTTCTTCCAGCCCAATCTGAATGAAAACAAGATGGCAGCAAATAGTTTTATCTCTCTCTTTGCTGCTATCCAGCATGTGATCTTGACAAGCAGGAACAATGGCCAGAGATCAGCAATAGGAATTTTATCAGGGACAAATTTAGAGTCATATATTTGAGTAGTGTATTGGCACTGCAGAACATTGGCAAGGAGATAATCATGTGAACTCCTTTTCCTATGCACATATAAGAAATACCTATGCAGAAAGGTTTTTTTAGCCAGCTGAGGCAATTTGTGTGTAATAGAAAGCTTTATATTGCAAATTCTTCCACATGGACTGTAAACTTAGAAAATGTTACATAGCAAGTTTGCAGATTGTGTCATTGTATTTTAATCACTGTTGTTTGCATCTGTATTCCTACTTGTAATAATTAAGATAAACAGGACAATACCAGCTCCCTAATCTAATACCTGCCATAACAACAAGAACAACAACATTCCATCCGTCTCATCCCCTCACATTGGCCCACCCCACCTGATTATCCAGAGAGGCCATGTTACGGACCCCGTACATAAGAGAACTTCATCTGGCGGGGTCCGGGAAACGGGCCTTCTCTGCAGTGCCCCCCACCCTTTGGAACATCTTGCCCCCAAAGGTAAGGCAGGCCCCTTCACTCCTGACCTTCCGGAAGGCCCTGAAGACTTGGTTCTGCCATCTCGCCTGGGGCGGGAAAGTGGGTAACCATTCTTGGGGGTGGCTTGTACCCTAGAGGCCCTCCCACCAGCTTTGAATTTTATACCCTCTTCGATTTTATATGTATTTATTGCATTTTATAATAATTGTAATGTGTCTGGTTTAATGAGATTTTAAGGTTTATGATTATAGTTTGATTTTATTGTAAACCACCCAGAGTCCCTCTTTTGGGGGAGATGGGCAGTAATTAAATTTGAATAATAAATAAATAAAATAATAATAATAATAATAATAATAATAATAATAATAATGGAAAGAGGTGTTCAACAATGGTGCAGACTGCCTTCAAAAGTGAGAAGATGTTCTTTCACTGGAATGGTTAAACCAAGGCTGCATGACTATTGGGGATAGGGTAATACTGAATCCCTGGACAGGGGGTCCCTTCCAATCCATAAAATCACAGATTTTTAGGTTTCAGTGAATGAATAACAGATATGTGCTATGCTTGCACTCTCACTATATGAAACACTTCTTCCAAATTAATTTCATAACCATATTGACAGAGACTTAACATTAAAAAAACTACATTCACCATATTATCATAGGAAACAGATCTGAATTTTTGCTGCCCTCTAAGAATTTCAAAATCTGCTTCCTGGTACCTTCATTTTTTTTCTGAAACAAATATGGATATTCTGTTTCAAAATCCACAATGCAAGTAATGAATTCTTTCTGGAAATAAAGAAGAATACAGAATTCCTTGCTAGGATTATATACTAAGACAGTTTTCATTCTTACATTTTTTTATCATCCTGTGCACTGCATAATAATCTTAATCTGAATAAAATATTAATGTTTAAGAATTCTAAGATTACACATAATTTAACTGACACTGTAAATTCCATGATGTGCTGCTGTGAACATAAGATTTTTTAAAAACTAAATCAGTCCATTTTTGGTCATATTTTAATGTGCACAGTTTATTCAGGAACCAATGCAAAATATCCAGTTGTATTTCTCATGAAGCAAGTCATTAGTAATATTTAAAAAGTTGCACAATCAGGTTGTCTTGTATCTATAGCAGGTGGATTATTTTAGCAGAAGTCTAGCCATTGATGTTCTTTGCTTCAGAAACAGAACACAGTATTCTTTAAATCCATTAATGTAAATAACCTCAGACTCAGTTTGTTTAATTTAATATGCATACAAATTTGATATACACTTAATAAACAACTTTAATATACATAAAAGAGTCAGTTTGGTGTAGTGGCTAAGGTGCTGAACCAGGAGTAGGGAAATCAGAATTCTACTCTTCCTTTAGGCATGAAGGCCAGCTGGGTGACTTTTCAGGCAGTCTTAGACTGAGAACTTGAGAAATATTCTAGAAGAAAACTGCAAGGACCTGTACATGAAGTCACCAGGAATCAATACTGACTTGAACACTTCAAAACCAACAAACCAACAAACCAACAAACTCCACCAATCTAAAATATTGAAATTTGGAAATACAGTGGGTTCATTTTATTCCCATTTATGTATTTATTTATCTATCAAATTTGTCACCACCCATCTCCTCTCTCTAGAGGAACTCTGGGCGGTTTACAACAGAATACTCAATGAAACAATAAATATATAAAATTCCTTATAAAATTATATATCTTTAATAATATAAATAAAAGTAAAGTCCAGATGGCTGAATCTTATTCAGACTTCATGTGGGAGGGGTACTTCAAGGCACTAGCCAACACCAGGCATGACTCTTCTTTTCCCCATACCAGGCCAGGTGGCAGAGCCAGGTCTTCATGTTACTCCGAAAGGCCAGGAGTGATGGGGCTAGCCTCGCCTCTGGGGGCAAGATGTTCCAAAGAGCAGGCGCTACTGCAGAGAAGGCCCATCTCCTGGACCCTGCCAGATGGAATTCTCTTACTGACGGGGTCCTCAGCATGTCCTCTCTCCAGGATTGGGTGGGATGGGTAAATGTAACGGGGAAGAGGCGGTCCCTCAGGTAACCTGGCCCTATGCCATATAGGGCTTTAAAGGTGATAACCAACACCTTGAATTGGACCCAGAAGCAAACTAGTACCCAATGCAGCTCACGAAGCAATGGTGTTATATGCGCCCTCCTAGAGGCACCACAAATAGCCCACGTGGCTGTATTCTGGACCAGCTGAAATTTCCAGATACTCTTCAAGGGTAGTTCCATGTACAACACACTGCAGTATTCAATCTAGGAGATAACAAGGGCATGAGTGACCATTCGAAGGGCCTCCTTATTCAGGAAGGGGCTTAACTGGTGCATAACACGAAGCTGTGCAAAGGCCCTTCTGGCCACGGCTTCCACCTGCTCTTCGAGCAGGAGCTGTGAGTCCAAGACGACCCCCAAGTTATGCACCGGGTCTGTCTGGGGCAGTGCAACCCCATGCAGGGCCAAAGATGACAAAGTCCCGGATATGGAAAGGCCATTAATCCACAGCCACTCCATCTTTCCAGGGTTCAGCTGAAGCCTGTTGTTCCCCATCCAGGTCCCCACAGCCCCCAGGCACCTGGAGAGGGCAGTCACAGCATCACTTACTTCACCCAGGATGGAGACATACAATTGAGTATCATCAGCATACTGATGACACCTCATCCCATAGTGACAGATGATCTCACCCAGTGGTTTCATGTAGATATTGAATGGGAAAGGAGTACTGAACCCTGAGGCACCCCGCAATGGAGGGGTCGAGCGTAGGATATCTCATCTCCTATCACCACCAATTGGGACCGGCCCTGGAGGAAGGAGGTGAACCAGCGCAGAACCACGCCACCCACCCCCAACTCTCTGAGCGGACCCAAAAGGATACCATGGTCTATGGTATCAAAAGCTGCTGAGAGATAAAGAAGAGCAAGGATGGATGCACTGCTTCCATCCCACTCCTGCCAGAGTTCATCCATAAGTGCGACCAATGCCATTTCTGTCCCATATCCAGGCCTGAAACCTGACTGAAAGGGGTCTAGATAATCCACTACTCCCAGAACCCTCTGGACCTGCAATGCCACCACTTTCTCAACCACTTTCCCCAAAAAGGAGAGCTGGGAGACTGGATGAAAATTGTTCAATACAGTAGGGCCCAGCGATGGCTTCTTGAGGAGGGGCTGTACCAACACCTCCTTAAAGACAGATGGAAACAGTCCCTCTCTCAAGGATGTATTAATCATCGCCTGGACCCATCCACATGTCACCTCCTGAGCTGCTTTCACCATCCAGGAGGGACATGGGTCTAGCTGGCACGTGATGGCGTTTACTGTCTGGAGGATCCTGTCCACTTCCTCAGGTCCAACAGGATCAAACTGTTCCCAGATAACAAGGTAAGTCCTCTCCCTTGGTATTTCCACAGACCATTCCTCATGCTTAGAGTCTAGCACAGAACGGATCCGAGCAATTTTATCCTGCAGATGCTCTGAAAACTCCTCTGCATGGCCCTGTAAGTGAGTCACTAGGCCCATCTTCCCCAAAAGGGATTGTGTGATTTTAAACAGGGCCATCAGGTGGCATTCTGTGGACGTGATAAGGGTGAAGAAGTATTGATGCTTTGCCGCTCTTATCACCACCAGGTAGGCCTTAATAGCAGCTCTAACTAGTGTTTGGTTGGATTCGGACTTTGACTTCCTCCAGCAGCACTCTAGACATCTCTTAATCCTCTTCAGAACCCACAGCTCCTCCGTGAACCATGGGGAGTTTCGGGTTCGATGAAGTAGGAGAGGTCATGTAGGTGCGATCCAGTACAAGGCCCTAGTCACCTCTCTATTCCAAGCAGCGGCCAGGGCCTCTGCTGGACCATGCAGCAGATATTCAGGTATAACCCCCAGCTCTTTCTGAAGCCCTGCCAAGTCCATCAGTCACCGGGGGTGGACCAATCGAATAGGTCCACCCTCCCTGCAGAAGGGAGCAGCATAGGAGAATCTCAGGGCCACCAGGGCATGATCTGACCATGACAATGGGGACAACTGTAACTGTCGCCTCAGATCACATTGCCACTACTCTGACAAGAAAACCAAGTCCGGGGTGAGGCCCCTGTCTCATGTTGGGTCCCAAATAATCTGAGACAGGCCCATGGCGCCCATGGTAGCCATGAACTCCCAAGCCACCTCCGAGGCATGCCCCAGGGATGGCAGGTTAAAGTCCCCCAGAACCATAGGCTTGGGGAACTGTACCACCAACCCCGAGATGGCCTCCAGCAGTTCAGGCAGGGAGGTTGCTATGCAGCAGGAAGGCTGGTACAGTAGCAACACTCCCAACTGTTCTTGGGCACCAACTTGAAGAACAGGGTCTCACAGCCAGTCACTTGTGGAGCAGGGCTCCTGAACGCCACAAGAGACTCTTGGATGACAACTTCCACCTCTCCTCCCCTGCCCTGGGGTCTCAGCTGGTGCAATGCTGTAAATCCAGCCGGGCACATTTCTGAAAGGGGCACCCCCCCTTCATGACTCAGCCAGGTTTTGGTAATACATGGGGGGTCTACCCCCTCCTCAGTGTTCAAATCACATATGAGGGGGGCTTTGTTGTTAACAGACCTGGCATTAAGTTGCAGTAGCTGGAGTCCAGGGCTCCTATTAATCTGCTGACCAGGGCCTGAGTCTGAGCACAGAGGGCCAGAACATGCCACTGGTAAGAAACACCAGGGGCTTCTTTCCCAAAGATGGTCCACCTTCTGGCTCCCGCCATAACATTCCCTACCCATCACCACCTCAATCGTATAACCCCCCCTACAACCCTCAGAGACTCCATCCAGCCCCTCTCCTGTACCTCTGGAGTTCCCAGTCTGAAATAGAGGACCCTCCATCCACTCACACCCTCTCACACATACACAGCCACCCACAAGGCAATGGCAGGCCCTCCAGTGCACCATCTCCTGCTCTCAGCGCTGTCAGGTCTCAGCCATCACCAACCCATTCACCATTCACTCACAGTACCACCCCGCTCGACCTCTCTCACTGGTCAGCCGGTGGGGGTATCTCATTCACTCCCACTCCCCTCCTGCCTCTCACTCAGGAGATGAGTGCTCTCCCACACCTTCACACACTCCCAGACTCACCCCCTCAGGGAGTCCTCACTCATGCTGGAGGGTCTCTACAGCTCTTCACTGCCCCTGGACAGGTGGGGAAGGGATGGCTAAGCTCTCACTGCCAAGTCCCTCACTCCACATCACTGAGGCTTGTCATGCCAAAGCCTGCACCCCTGAGTCTATCCCGTTGGCCAGTTGTTTTTCCCAGGCTTTCCCAGGCTGGACTGCTGGTTCACCGCTTTGCTGGCCATCAACCAGCTCCACCAGGCAGGCTCTCTAAGGCCATTCTGCTGGTTCTCTGTGCTGTTGGTTTGCTGCACTGTCCACCCACTCTACCAGGCTGGTCCTTCATGACCGGTCCACCAGTCCTTTGCGCTGCTGGTCTACTGCACCGCCGAGCTGCCCAACCAGGCTAACCCTCTGAAGGAGGTCCACCACGCTATCGCACTGCCAGTTTATTGTGCCGCCAAACCACTCCGAGGCTGGTCAGACAGTTTTCCACACCACTGATCCACTGTGTCGCCAAACTGCTCCCCCATGCCTCCAAACTACCGGACCCACCAACCTAAGGGTCACGCTGTAAGGGGTTGCGCTGTAAAGGCCCCTTAAAAAGGCTGTAAATCTATTTATAGCTTGAGTTTACTAGAGAAAGCACAAGAATTAATTGCTAAGGTGTCTCTGTTGAATATCCAGGAGAGAGAGAGAGAGAGAAGAGAGAACAGTATATTTATAGCTGTACTTAAGTCCTACAAGAGTCAACTACCGTCTTTCTTTTTCTTAGTTTTCTCCACTTACCTCATTTCTCTGATGTGCTGTATTGTTGTCATGTGTTTTGTTGTCTCTTTTGCCATTTTCTAATAAAGTTAAAACAGCATTTTTTGCCATTAGTGACAAAATCCTTCAGCCAGGCCCACAACTAGGGACTGTGTCACATGGGGCAAACATAGATTCCACACCCCACCATGGGTTTGTGAGGGAGGTGTTAGCTACCCCCTCAGTGCAGAGCCCGGGGCACATGCCCCACTTGCCCCTCCTAGTTGTGGCCCTGCCTTCAGCTTCAATAAAGGCAATAGCTATGAGCCTACACTCCTGGATTCAGAATCCTGTATTGTTCATTTTCCACAGTGTGTTGTGCATGTTGATGCCTTGAAGGGTGACACAAATAATATGATAAAGATATTATTCATTCTCTTTTTGAATAGAATTCAGAATACTGTGACAAATAGGTGATCTACTGGAGCTGGAAATATAGTATTAAAAAGAAGATTATGGCATTGTTGGTAATTTATCACTTTTTCCCCCTTAGTAACTTATCCCTCCAAAACTACTTGTATGTGAAAAGGTACTGCATATAAACACATTTGGAAGCAATTCTTGAAGCTTAGTTTCCCACTTTCCACTGGGGTTTCTGAAGCATATTGTTTTTCTTATTGTTTATCTGCTAAATAAAGAAGGTTATAGCATCATCATGTCCTCTTTTCCTAGCATTGCTTTATCCTCCAAGGGACAGCTAAGACAAGCATGGAAAGAAAAGATTAAAAAAAAACAAAAAACTTTCTTTGTTTAGTAGGGAAGTCCCATTAGATAGTCTCAGGTTTTAAACTATGCAACAAGAACCATTGGTCATTCATACATACATACATACATGCATATAAAACAAAATATTTGATGGTATCTAACTTTGTACAGTTAATGTCTTAAGAGTCTACCATCTGTTTTATTTTTATCCCATTCTGCTTAAAAATTGAAGCAGTTATGGCAATTTAATGGTTTCCTCTCTCTCTCTCTCTCTCTTTCATCTACCTATCTACCTCAAATTTAGTCTTAAATCTTGAAACCTATCAAGTAAAATGAATTTGCCCTTGAATCTTAAACTACAAACATTAAGAAACATTTATGCTTTAAATTTTGAATCTATGGTCTGAATCAAATCAGGGCTGATTCACTTGTACTCATTATAAACATATTAATTTATGGGGCATAAATTTAATATGTTTATATAAAAACATAAATTTATAAATTTAGTAAGAGAGGTGCTGAAAATAGTCTACTTCATATATTACACCTTAAAAATAAATGAAGTATCAGTTTAAAAAGTAAATTCTTTTCTACACTACTTTTTTTTTTCCCCTTGAAAAAAATGCCAGACTTGAAGCATTGAACAATGTTTATTGATCTTTATGGAATGATAAAGCTTTGCTGCCTCTGCTGGGACTGTTCAATTGTTGCATACATGGCAGTAGAACCTAAATCTTACATGTTTCCTAAGAAGGAACTCACTGATTATGTCTGAGAGGGACTGGTTTTGCATGCACAGAAAAAGCCAGGGCTCTGAAATGTTCACACTCCAATTTTGCAGGCAGCCAACTTGTCAATCCAGAGGAGGTGAAAATTACATCTTAACTCTAATTGTATTGAAAAATAGTAGGACTTGAGGCCTTAGAGAAGAATTTAGCTTTTACTGATTCATTTTTAACCAAAATTAATGTGCATCTGATTTATGCATGAAAATCTCTCCATTTTTTTATATGTCCATGTGGCTATTTAATTCAGTAGGTCTCTGGCACAAAATTGTATTATATCAACCCAATTTTAAGCAGATTTGTGGTTTCTTAACAATAAAGCCTTTAACAATACATAATTGTTTAACTTCTCTTCATATCAGCAATATTAAAAAGATTTTGTTGTTTATTCGTTTAGTCGCTTCCGACTCTTCGTGACTTCATGGACCAGCCCACGCCAGAGCTTCCTGTCGGTCGTCAACATCCCCAGCTCCCCCAAGGACGAGTCCGTCACCTAGCATTTTGACCATCTTCCGACCTGGGGGTCTCATCTTCCGATGGTATACCGACATATCTCTGGTTGTACTGATCCATTTAGTTTTCACGGCAAGAATACTGGGGTGGGTTGCCATTACCTTCCCCAGGGATCGCATTTAGTCTGACCTCTCTGTCATGACCTTCCCGTCTTGGGTGGCCCTTCACGGTTTAGCTCATGGCATCATTGAGGTGCTCAAGCTCCAGCACCACGACAAGGTAACGATCCTTTGCGGAGATTAAAAAGATAGGGGGCAAGTAAAAAAAAAAAACACTGTCTGAATATACATATTTTATCATACTCTAAAGGGATATCCAGGTACTTTTTTCTTATGTCTTTAGTTGTCTAACTAAAGCAACCAGGAATAAATTTCCTAATCTTTTATTATCTAGAAATACCATCCAGGTCAAAGAGAAATCTTTATATGGAAGATTTCATACATTCCAAAATAATTGCAGTTCTCAAGCATTTCAGTTTAACTTTATTTAAATTGTATTATCTAGAGCAGGTTCTTGAATTAGTGATGTTACAGTGATGAAAAAGATAACTTCTATTTGAAATTATAGTGGTTCACAGCACTGCAACATTTTTGATGTTCTTCTGATTTGCTATATATTATTTGTTGAAATAATATAGGTTTCTAAAATATAATTGATACATCCAGGTTAATAATTACACACACAGACACACACACACATTGTGTGTGCGTGTGTCTATGCATGCATGCATGCATGTGTGTGTATGTGTGTGTATGTATGTGTGTATGCATGTGTGTGTATGTATGTGTGTGTATGTGTGTATGTATGTGTATGTATGTGTATGTATGTACGTGTGTGTGTGTGTGTGTGTGTGTGTGTGTATATATATATATATATATATATATATATATATAATGTTAAAGGGCCATAATTATTAATTATTGCAAAAAGCAAGTGTTGCCTATTTTACAAAACACAAGTTGTAGCATTTGAATATGTTGGGCTGGTTTGTTAAACCTAGTAGTTAAGAAAAATAGCAGAAGCAGGTAAACTGTAGGGAAAGAAGGTAGAATAGAAAAAGACTTTTGTAGCTTTGAAACCTCTGGCTCTTCAAGTTTAAGTATACATATAAACAAACTGGTATTCATTCAGTCATTCAGTCATTTTATTTTTTTTTTTTTCATTCTGAGAACCTTATATATGCCTCAGTCATGAAGAATTTAATGGTTTGACCAAAGAGGGCCTACCAGCTGGTCAGCATTGCACCCATATTCAAAGGCTGAGTTGAACTCCCAGTTATTTTGATATGGAAATGTTAAATTTCATTAATGCAGGAGATAGCAAAGTTAAGACTTTTGGATGGCCACCTTAGAGAAGTAGAAAACTAAGAATGTAAAGGAAGCCCAGAGCATTGTTGGTTGTGCTACCTCAGAGGAACTCTGATAATTACAGAGTGATAAAACTCATTAAACAGCCAGGTATCTTAAAGTCAGAGAACTCATTATGTCATTCTGTTTCCACCGAAGTATTTTCCATATATGTAAGTGAGGTTTCAACACTGTATACTGTTTATAAAATCCCAAAGCAACAAAAACTCCATCAAACTCCAACACAAAAGCAACTATGAACTGCATCTGGTGCCTTGCCTCAATTTATAAATCTGCTTCAGAGGAGTTATTTGATTAAAGCTTTGTCCAATCAATGAACTTTTTGGGAAGTTAGCATAGTCCCATTTATTATTCAACAAGAATTAATACATCCCTTGCCAGATGTGTGTGCATTCAGAAATCTGTAGTTTTAAAGCTAAAAGTATATGGCAAAATTTAAGAAGTCTGCCTATTAACATTTCTTCAAAACTTGACAGGTCTATTACGAGACTAAAACCATTCAGCTTATATTAAGGGATGTGACTCCTCTTTTTCCTCCCCTCTGGTGTGTATCTATCTATATAGGCACATTTTTATGTCATCTTGAAGTGAAAGACTTTTTCTAGTTACTGGATTCTATAATGAGAAATTTTAAGGGTCAGTGGCAAGTCCGCGCAGTGAAGCAACTAGGTTTCTTAACTTTTGCCTTTTAAGCTAGCGGGTGGATAGAATGAATTTCAGCACACACAATTCATAGTTGCAGATAAGAAGGTCTAAAAATCTGCCACACATAACTCTAGAGGTCATAGCTTTAAACCTGTAAAGTTTCATCTGGAGTAATTTAACATTTTTCAGTCATTAATTTAGTTCACTCATATATTATGATTTTTATATTTCAATTTTTATCTTCTTCCCAGGAAATTTTTTAGATCCTTCTATTTTATATATTTCTCAACATAAAAATACATTTGGATTACCTTTTATTACTTCAAATGTCAATTGCTTCAAATTAGTATCCAGGAAATCTTTTTAGAATTCTTTGAGCACCTTTAAAATTTTATCAGTGAGAAAATCTAACAGTTTTATGTACATAGAACTGGGTAGATAGAGATATGTGTAATGAGACTAATGGAAGCAGACATCTCTCTTCTTTTCCCATAGCTATCTTTCTACTGTCCAAAATGAGGGAAAACACTGAAAGGGAATAGCGGCCTACTTCATTCAGAACAATTCCCCAATTTCAATAGAGCAATGAGGGAGAAAAAAAGTGAGAAAGATCACTTTCACGAGCCTGTTACACATGATTCCGTCAGAATTAAAACTATAATATAGCAATCTCCAACCTTTTTGAGCTTGTGGGCACATTTGGAAAGTTGAGCAAATATAAGTACAGTACAGCTGTTGCAGCTTTCTTGATTGTTAATCACAGAACACACATTAACCAGAAAACAGTCTGGCAGGGTTGTTCTCCATCTTCCTCTCTAGCTTTCCAAAATAATTTATACCTCAGAATACATTTCCATCCTTGCCCTGGAAAGGCATATTTTCAATCAAAGAAGTGGACTATAGCCACTTACCATTTTATTTTCTAAAAAAGATGGGGTAAAGCACCAAAAAGATAAAGAGTTTTCTGAAATCACAAAATAATGCTTGTAGCTGGTGCTTTAACATTTATCTAATTAAAATATATTTCTAAATATTTGCTGAATGTGGGGCAAAGACTCTCATGGTAGTTGCTGAATTGGCACTAACAAGGTGCCATGCTGGCAGAAGATGACAGCAGTGTTACACTCACCTGATGCAAGATCCACTCCTTTTACACATGTGTTGAAACAATGTACACCTGTATGAAATGGCTGGAATTTGGATCATTTTATCATTTTGACTAAAGTGCTGGATCCTGTGGACACCTCTGTAAATACCGCTCCCTTTTGCCCATTCCATTTGCAATTCTATAAATTATCACTTTAAATTTTCCCACTCCACTCTACTATTCAAAAATCCTTGAATAATCAGTTGTATCTAACAATGAATATAGATATCATACTATTAATGATCAATAAATATCAATGGTTAAAGGAATTAGAATAAACCATGAACACAAACACTAATAGGATACCAATAGAAGAGAATATACTGTATGTAGGTCAGGACTGTGGAGTCCTTAGTGCTCTCTGGGCTTGGTTGTTTGCTTGCAAGAACCAAGATGTTTCATTACCCGACTAGGTAACATCATCAGGGCTAGTGAGTGTGGGGTTTGCTCCCTGTTTATGTACAATAGCTTGCCCTGCCAGTGTTGGTGGGGGTGTGGTTTTCTTCTTAGTAGTTCCTTGATTAGGGTATTGTTTTCTGCTTGATTGTTTGCCTGGTGTTAATCCCTGCTTATCTGGATGTTGGCTTCTGGAAAGGATGTGTTTTGGTCTTATTGTTCCCTTCTTAACTTTTTTTAATTATCTCTTTTGAATGGGGTGTAAATGTGGTTTATCTCTATGTTTCTGTTGATGGTTGATTTGTCTGAATGTCAGGAATTCTCTAGCATTTTAGGATGCTTACAGTTTCCCAGTTGAAACTATGGTTGAGTCTGCCCATGTGTTGTGACATCAAGGAGTTTTCATCATGTCTTCTGACTGCTAGTTGGTGTTCATGGATGCGCTCTGCTAGTCTTCTGCCTGTCTGTCCTATATAGTATCTGTTACAGTCCTTAAACTATAAGTTGTAGATGACTCCTGTTTTTGATTCTTGGGCTACTGGGTCTTTTGGTTTACTTAAGATGTTTTGAAAGGCTTTAGTTGGTTTGTGTGCTACAGTGATGCTGTGTGGTTGTAATAGCCTGTTGGTTGTTTCTGAGATGTTTTTGAGGTATGGCAGTGTTATCTTTTTCATAGCTTGTGTTGGTTGTGCTGTAATGGGTTGAGAGCTCAGGCACTTTTTGCATGAATATCCATTTGTTGTAAGTTATTGTATAGGTGGCTTGTTTCCTTTTTCTGGTGTTCTGGGTTGCTGCAGTATATGTTACTCATCTGAATAATGTTCTTGTACAGCTCCTTTTGTGGGAGGTTGGGTTGTTACTTTGGTAGTGGAGCACTTGGTTAGTGTGGGTTCCCTTTTGAAAAAAAACAAGCTTAAGGGTTAAGATGGCAAAATTAGAGACTTTTTAACAGAATATTAAATGCAGTTTAATAACTATGAATGGCATGAACAAATCCAATAAACAAGATTTTATTTTTTGTATTCAAGGTTAAATATGGTCCTTTTCAGTGCAAAAGTGCTTCAGAAAAACACAAAGTTTGGCTGCACAATCCCATTTATTACTCTGACATTTAAGTAACCTAACTGTCCTTAGGCAACTTAAGAGATAAACAGCTATATGCTCTTACCAGTGAGACAATAATCAATTTCTTGAGTAACAGAAAGTATTTTTCAGTGTCCACCAGAAAACTATTTAAATTTCTGGATTATTCAGATATACAGTTTTTATTTACAATGAAAAGACACAAATAGCAAAGTCCAATATAGTCTAAAAAAATCACATTAGATTAAAAAGTTAAATAAAATGAATTACAAATACTACATAAAACATTTAAAACTCAAACATATTAACGTCTTACTAAAGACCTTGTTTTTATTGACATAGTTAAAAAGTTTGCTGTTGTCACTGTAATTTTAGGATTTTTATCTCTGAGTGAAAGTTTAATATACTCAGAAATGTTTCTTCCTGGCCTTGATTTTAAAATAGGCAAGATAACCCTGCAGAAAACTCATGTAAAACTCACAATGCAATAAAATATGATCTACCATTTCTAGGTTAATATCTTTAGAGGGACCACATCTTTGTCAGATGGAAATCTTTTGAAATCTAATGTATAGCATATTTGATTTCAAAACATTTAATATGTGATTTTTCAGAAGGTTATTCTATATTTACTTAACTGCTAAGGTATGTAGAGAGCTGAAAAGTATATTTGTAATTTTTCCCAAAGTCACAGGTGAACATGGAACTTTGGCTTATGCCATTAATTCCTTTACAGTAACATCCCAGAATCCTCATTTAATACAATAAAATGCTGATATCATACCCTGGAAAAATAATCATGATCAATAGCAATCTAACTAACTTTTAGGGTCACTTGTTAAACCATATACTGTAGCTAAATAAGAAACATCTGGGATTCCACATAGCTGTCCTTCCTTGTTTTGAAAACATATATTTGAAACTAAAATTTAATAGTACTTAGCCAAGCTAAGTTTTCCTTTCAAGAAGGCATTTCCTGGCTTCCAGGAAAATAACAGAGTTTGGAATGGAACATTTAAAAGAATTCTCAACATTTCTCTGCAGTTGAGTTAGGATATAGTTGACAGCTGTAATCTAAATTGATGTTCCACATAAAATTTGAGATGCAATTTTTGCATTAAATACCTATATGGCTACAGGAACAAATCTCTCCCATTTGTAACTTTGTCACACACCCTTATTAATTATTATGTGGCCTTTAGTAAGCCTTTTCTGTTGCATCTAACCTGCATTATACTATTTTGATATAATGTCTGTATTAAGTACATAATGCACCAGTCAGGAATCAAATTCTCTAATTTAACCCAGACCTTGGTTATATTAATAGAATCAAAGGCAGCCTTAAAATCTATAAAGGCAGCAAATAAAATATTTTCCTGCCAGGTAGGATAATATGAAACACTGATCGATTGTTAATCTGCCTTTTCTAAAAGCAGCCTCAGCATTTGTTGTAGCAAACTATTCCTCAAGGTAGGAGATTAATGTAGTAAATAGGGCCAGCAATAGAGGGCCCCACCAATCTAGATTTTGTTTAAGAAGTTTGATGGGTACATTATCCTAGCCATGAGCCTCACCATATTTTCTTTTGAAATAAGGTCAACAATTTCTTCCTCAGACAGTGGTAAGCAGCTTTGATCTGATGTTATTTACTATATTTACAATAGGCTGCTTCTGCTCCATATACATTGATTTGAAATATTTTTCCTTAGAAAGTATACAGCAATCTGGAAATGAAGGAGCAATGAAAGCCATGGAAATTAAATTCCAAAACGTTTTAGGGTATTTGTAGAAAGAAGAATGTATTAATAAGGACAGGGGTCTCTCTTGGCTCTCTGTTTCTTCTGGCATATTAATATCTTACAGTATTTTTTTCATTTCATAGTAATTTGAGTTGGGGCTGCTGTAAATTAGATTTTCTCTATACTAGGTATAAAGCTTTTAATTTCTTCATAGTAATGGCACAATCCACATCAAACCAGACAGAAGTAGTACCCAGCCAAGTATTTCTTTGTTTTGACGCTGTTGATGCTCCAGATTCTAAGACTTTAGTGATTAAATAAGTTGGAATGTTAAAGGTATTTATTTTTTCTGCAAAACTCCCAACTTCTATTATACATGATATAAATTATCAACCTGCAGCTGAAAAATAATTAAATGTTCTGCCCAAGTAATCCTAAATTTATGACCGCCTTCCTGAAGAGAGATCAGGAGAGTAACATTGGATCATTGGATCAAATGAACATTTTCATTGTTAGTTAGCAAACCTAAAATTATAGGTTGATTGTCACTGTCTGATCTCAATCAATATTTTAAAAAATCTAACAAAAGAAAATAAATTAGAAGATATTAGACAATAATCTAGTGTGCTTGTTCCCACCCACAAGTAAACATAAATTAATCAGGATAATCTTGGATTGTTATACCATTTAAAATTATTACATATGAGGGAATTTTAACAGCAGATCATATATACAGTATGTGTGTGTGTGTATAGAGAGAGAGAGAGAAAGACAGAAAGAATTAATTCTATACAGCTACAGTATGTTTAATTTGGTTTCTTGTTTTAACTGGTAGAAGATAAATATTTATGATTATTAAACTACTTTGGTATAATTGGACTGTAATAGCATATTGTCCATAGTGACCTACTAAGGATTACTGTGCCTTTGAGATAGTTGAAACAAGAGGCCTGCACTTTTATACCCTTTCTTGGAAGTTATAATAGCCTTTACAATGAAAGGGGTAAAAACCCTGAAAATGAAAATGATTGTTCACTCAGGTTTCCTGTAATAGAATAATTTAAAAATTGTTTAAATACCAAGTGAAAGAAATGTCATTACACTTATTAAACAAACCAACAATATTCCAGGAAATTATTTCAAAGTGGATGGCTCAGGACCACTTTCTGGAAATAGTCAATCTTCTTCATGAATGTGATTTAATAATACTGATCAAGAATGGCACAAAGATTCCAGCTTCTAAAATTGTTCAGTTGCGAGTTTTGGATAGACTTGGGATCATCACTTCTAAAGGCCACTGAACTGTCTGAATTCCAAATATCTCATTTGTTGCCAATTCAAAGCACATTCAGTATTAATAGATCTATTTGGCATTCTCTTTGTTTCTCTTCTTAAACAATTTGCTTTAGAGGAAGATGTGAATATTAAGTCATCAGACTTTAATGCTGGATATTTCTATGCTCAGGATTAAGACCAAGTTATATGCATGGAATACAAGAGCAGGTGCACTGTAAATGTTTGGAACTTGACAATGATCTGGAGATTGAAGAATATTGAAAATTCATATACAGGTGAATATGCTATACCAAATACTTACTCAAATTTATTTATGGGCCTAACAGAACTTTGCAATGTGCATCACAGAGGGACAAGTTTCACAGTCAATAATGTGCACATGCACATGCGCACATCACATTTTCCTTTATGTATCACATCACATTTCCCTCTGTGGCTACCAATCGGTGTAGCCACACATTCTCATGCATTATATGGGATCATCAGAACTGAAAATGATGAAAGTGGGTCCAGCAGCTAATTTCCATTGCCTCTTTGAAAATACGGGTCATGTTGTATAGCAAAGTACTGTTTTAAAGAACCAAGGGCATGTTAACAGAACCATGGTAGGAAACATAAGAGCCTGTGTTGGAAACTGTCTCTGTATGAGATTGAAAACAAAGTCTAACTGTTTAAGAGTCACATTAATTTTAATGAATGAAGAATTTCTTAAAACAGCAGCATCTTATTTTCAGATTCATATAGGAGTCTGAGGGGAAAATGTGCTGATAAATAGCAGACTACTTATCCAAAGTCCAAAGCACTTCTTCCTATTTGTTTTCAAAGAATACATAGTCCTACATAATATGTCTTGATTTCAGCAATGACAAAATACCCCATGGCCTTCTAACTTTCAGACTAGTTATGAGCTCTATGGCATAACTTTAGGTTGGTCCACAGCTGGTCAGAAAACAAAGAATGTTCATCCATAGTTCCTGTTTAAACTGTGGGGTATCAATCAGTTGCTTGGTTGAAAAGAAAGTGGAAGGATTTCTTATTAAATCAGCAGGAAGGTGTTATTGGAATAGCAACTCTTTACGGAATTCAGTACAAACTTTATCTGTTTATTAAATCTGCAGATTATACAAAGCTTGGTGGAATATCTAATGATCTTGAAAGATTAGATAAATGATCCAAAATTAAATTTAATAGAAGTAAATAAAAATTCTTCATTTCAGAAAAACAAATCAGATGCACAAATAGGGATGGAGAAAATTGTGAAAAGGGTTTTCTTGTAGGTTGATACAAGAAAGGAAAATGCAACTTTAGGCTGCTTCATAAAACTATAGTTTCTAAATCATAGGAGGTAATAGTTTAATGACATCACATTTTACATTACTTTGACTCCACTTTATATACAGTTTTGGGCAGTTTTGGGCACCACATTTTAAATAAGAGTCAGAAAAAAAAATGATATGCCAATGCTATCTTAAAATTCTTCCACTGTGAGGGAGGATCTTATGTTCCAGCTGCATTCAAACTCTTTCAGGCAAAGTCGTTAGCACAGTTTCACTATGGGACTCTAGTTGGACTCCCATCCTCATGTTTTACACTTCTGGAAAGAGTACAATCTAAATTTATTAGAGCAGTACTCCAGATGCCTCAAGGTGTTTCAAATGCACATCTACAACTTGAAACAGGCATGCCAAAAGTTGAGTCAAGAGTGTGTTTAGCCTCTCTAAACCTTTGGCTAAAGCTCAATTTCCACCCCAATGAGAGGCCTAGCACCTCTAATTCTTCAGGATAATTTTCAGTCCACATGGATTAAAGCCATCGCCTCTAATCTTTTAAAGCTAGGCTATTCCCCATCTTCAGTTCTTGAGATGGAAGTCAACCAGACAAAACAAGAGATGAAACAAAGGATATAGAGAGGCAAGAAGATTTAGGGAAGGTTCTATCCTTCCTGTCTCTGGCGCACAATAAATACATTGTCAATGATGATGATGACTTCTTTGATTAGAGAAAAGAAAACATCTACATTTATTGCTGACTGGAAACCCCTTATAGACTTTTTGCATGAAACATTAAAAAATGAACTTTTGATTTGTGGTTTTGATGATTAGAAAATATTGGATAATAGAAAAAAGAGAGTAAAAGATAATTTTGTAATCGTATTTACTTCTATTTCTTTTTATCTTTTCTTTTAGCACCTTTGTCCTTTTCTTTCTCTTTTTTCTTTCTTTTTTTACTTTGATTTAGTTTTTGTTAGTTTTTAATCTTCTTCTTAAAACTTTTAATATTAGGAAGCAGAAACCAAGTCTTCTGAAAAGATATTTGGGGATGTGGTAAGTTTTTTGTTTTTTTTTACCCCCTTGGATACAGATAACTGAGGTTTATGAATTAGTATCACACAGATCAAGGAACAAGATCAAGGGAATAAGTTGAAGTTACAGGAAGGAAAATTATGTTTGAATATTAGGAAAAGCTTTCTAACCCAAGTGACAGTTGAACCAATTACCAAGAAAGGTGCTGGGCTCCCTTTTACTCAATTCAATTCTATGTATTCATTTACTTTACATAAACATCTTGTAATTTCTGGAACACCATCACCTATTTTATCTCTTGAAAAAAAAGTTTAATTGTGTGCTGTTTGGTCTTCAAATATGAAGACCACTCCTACTTGTTTATTTATTTAAAGCATTTAATCTTACTTTTTATAAAGAAAAGCTCCAAAATGGCTTATCAACACCACTAATAATTTAGGGTGACTCCTGCTTTCTAAAGATGAAGAAGCAAGATTTTCATGAGGACCAGAAGAAATCTTGATGCAGCATCTCACAGATAAAACTGCTCAATTTTTTATCAGCTTGGATTTCATGAGCGCAGAGATAGACTAGAGTGGCATCTTGCAATCTTACCAGAGTAACCTGGGATTGTTACTCTGAGAAAGCAAAAAAGATGATCTGTGGTACATAGAAAACAGATAGAATGGTAGGTGGGGGTCTGGGGCTGGAGATCAACATCTGCTTGAGAAAGGGGATTTACTACCTTGAAGGAGGAAATGATACAACCACTCTTGAAGAGGTCTCCCTGGTTCTAGTTAATCTTGACAACTATTAACCAGTCTCCAATCTTTTCTTTTTAGGGAAGCTTGTTGAGAAAGTGGTGGGGTTCTAATTACAAACTAATCTAGAGGAAGTGGATTCTTTGCACTCTTTTTCAGCCAGATTGAAACCTGCTCATGTTGGACCTCAATATGGTTGACCATGGTATTTGTCTGGACTATCTGCAATGGTTGGGAGTTGGGGTATTATTCTGTAGTTGCTCCACTCCAGAAGTGGGGAGAATGGTACAGTTGGAGGTTATTCAACTGGCTGCTTACTTCTGGATGCCTTGAAGTTCATCTCTGTCTTTCCTACTATTTTACTTCTGCATAGAATTGTTGGGAAAGATAATCCATTTGTTAAGCATACAGAATGATCGATACATCGCCAGCCCACCATGGGATGCAGTGATGGTCCTCACCTGATGTCTGGAGATGGTTAGGGTGTGGATTGTAAGAAATATACTGATTCTCTGCAAGGCAGAAGTAACATTTGACCAAAAACTATCTGTCGCTTTCTCTCCTAGATGACATCTCTTGTAGATAGTAAAGAGGATGATCTTGTCAGAGAGAGGTAAGATCTGTTATCAAGGCAATGAGCATAATTCATTGTAGAACACCAGACAAGGGGAAACTTTATGAAAATATTTCAAACAGGCACCCCCTCCCCCCAATTCACATGATACATAAAAGAGGGAGGAGGGGAAAGCAAGATTCCGTTACTATAGCCAATCTTAATAAAAAGTAATTTTAACCCTAATTGGCTTCTGTTTCTTGGTCTGGTCTACCTTATAAGTCTGATATCTCTGACAAGAATTCCCTCTCATGAAAGAGCAGGTTCTTGACTTGGGGATCCTCCTAGTCTCATAATTAATGTTGAATGAACAGCTGGAAGTTAGGTTTATATCAGACTTTATCCAGCTTTAGCTGGTGTACCAGTTACAGTCCCACCTGAAGCCTGGGCAGCAATTATCCAAATCCCTTACCACTTCTTGAAATAACTACTGTAGTGTGCTGTACATGGCTCCAGCTTTGGACGATATTTGGCTGAAGTTGGTTCAGATTACCAAAGCCTACGTAATGGTGGGTAATACCACCACTGTATAATGCTGGTGGTTTTGCAGGTGCTGTACAGACTTCCAGTAAATTTCCAAGTAGAATTCAAAATGCTGCTTGAAACATATCAAACTATTTAAAACTTGATGCCAAGGAACCTTCAGAACCATCTATTTCCAGTGGAATCAACTAATCTGGTTAATTCATTCCAAACAGCGCCCTCATCAGGGAGAAGAGGAAGAGTGCAATGTCTTTCCAGCTATATCCACATTCTGTGACATAGTTTGCCTCCAGAGATCTGATTGGCTTAAACAGTTTTCTGAAAGTCATTTAAAATGAGCTCTTTTTAACTGGTCAATGAAAGTTGGTCTCTTATAAGATGCTGGGTTTTGTGGCGAGAGTATGTTTTGACTGGGGATAAAGTTTGATGAATTTTTAAATTCAGCTTTCTTGTAAACCATGGGAATTCAAGTTGTTAACAAACAACTTGAAACTACATTTGCAAGCATGTATTTGTATATACTTTGGTAGATGATAAACCATTTCAATGAGTTGTTTAGTTGTATTAAAAAAGACCTCGTGATCTGTTAATTTTAATCCGTCTCTTGTCATCATTATTTCTCTATGGATATCTGTTATATATTTTCCTTACTGAAAATACTGTAGATGCATATTACTGATCCAGTTTTTATACAACTTTCTTACTGTATTTTAGTTCATGGTTAATTAGCTTTACATTTCATAGTCTAATCAGCTTGTTTCATGACCCTCACTGTCCCATCATAAATGTTCTTCATGCTTTTAATCATATACATTTCTGTCTTTATTTTATTTCCCTACAAAATCTGATCCTTTCTGTTCTCTTCATTTGGACAACACTTAGTAGCTTTCTTTACTCTGCTTGTTAACTGAACTGGCCTCTTGGAGCTGATTTTTCCTGATCAATGATATACATTCTAGTTAAGAACCTATTAGTGTAGTTTTAAATAATTCCAAAATAATGACATTTGGATTTACCACTACCTTTCATTTACCAGAAGTTTCCTCTTTTGATATTTTATGTGGCTGTTTGATTTATCTAGCAAATTGGTTCAGTAGAACTGTTATTTAGCATTAGGTTTTGGATTAAATCCAGGATTCAGAATAGAACACCAAGGATATTTGGCCTGTTGTAATAGCTATTCATATGATATCACATCAAACTACATTCAGAGCAGAAAAGACTTAAAATGGAGCAGTAACGTAGAAAGCAGATTGCAGAATTATCTTCTTGTATATTGTTCATCCTTTCAGCTAAGTATAAAAGTAGTTGACTTGTTCTACCAAATTAGAAAGCCAAAATCAGACTTTTAATCATTGTCACCAGTAGATCCACAACTTCATTTATAGAAATGAGACTAACTGGAAAATGAGACAGGCAGGGTACAAAGAATACACTGAGTAATGTATGTTCTTCCATCATTGGATGAAAACCTGTTTCTGGATGGTCTGACCTACTTTGACAGCTGCTTAATAATGTCCTGAAGCACCAGAAGCAATCTTTAAGCAAAACTTCACTTTCTTCAGTGGGTTTTACCCCCAAGGAATTGTAGGCAGTCTTAGAGAGCATACTGTTTCTAGAAAATAGTTCTCCTTTCCTTCCAAGCTTTACTAAATCTTTACTAAATTCTCCAAAAATATTTAAGTTTTGTAGATCAGGTTACATTTGAATACTTATCATTTTAGCATCATAGACATTAAAAATATCCTTACTCTTTCCATTCAGATTTCATTTTATTTACTGGCATTTAGAAATTGGTTCTATGCACTAAGATTAGAAGTAATATTTCCAGTGACCCTAGAATATGGAAGAAAGCTTTGCTACTTTCCTGGCCAACCAGGTATAAGTATGTCTTCTAGTGGCATAAGAAATGCATAAAGAATATCTCATTTTATTGACGTATATAGCATATTAAAACATAGCACAATATCACTTTGTCCATTATAGAAACTAAAGCCCTACAATTTCATTCTACAGCTCCACTGAAACATAAGCTGGGAACAGAGAGAAAAAATTAATATATATCCTCTCTACTCATACATATGCAATTTGTTATATGAAAATGCAAATACCTTTCTAATTTAAATATTTCAAAGTGTGGTGTGATCAACTGTTCTTTATAATAGATGTTCACAATTAAGTGTGCTTACTGGCTGTATAAAATGAAAACTTCACTTTCCGCTCCTTGCATTAACATGTGAAATATTGTTTCCCAATTGTAATTTACAAATGTGGCATCTAAATAAATATATATTAAATGTGTAATCTGGTCAGTTAGCTTTAGAAGCAGTAAAATGTTTCGTGTGTGTGTGTGTGTGTGTATTAGTGCATTATAATATTATCTTTATAACTAAATAAATGGTGACATTCATACAGAAAATAAGATCCTCAGTTAATCCCCATAGTAACTTAATTAAATGAACTGTTTATCTGCACCTAGTCTTCTACAGCCACTTACCTGTTTCATTCAATATCAGTTTTTACAATGGTGCAGAAACAGTTGGCTGTTTCCCATGATTATTTGGTGCCAATCAATGAACAATTACGTTGAATGATTTGTCATTGTAGGAAATGTGCAGCAGCATCTATCATGATGCCCAAAGGATAACACATGCAAAAGATAATCATGCACATGCTATGATTACACACTTGTTCAAGATGTATAAGTAAATTATGACATTTGCATGATTATATCATTGTGAACATGTCAGCATTTGCTCAATTGCCCTTCCCTTGCTCCCACCATGGATACCCATGGCATCTATGCAAACATTTGTTTATCCCTGAATTTTCCATTGAATAGTATGGATTCACAGTGATTGAAAAATGTCAGCTTCTACTGCCAATAAACATGTCATAGTTATAACTTTTATGAACAGTAATTTATATCACAATATTATAATGTAATCAGGAAAGTGGAAGTTTTGTAGATGTTAGAAATGATTACAAAAAGAATCAGTGGTTTATCAGGTTAAATAACTATAGTTACCATTACAACTTTAAGTAATGTGATATTAAATATTTAATGTCAGCATAATCTTCAGCTAAATGCTGTGCTGATTCTGTTGTTCAATGAATAGAGGATACAGGAACATGCAGTCAGCTAAGCAGGTATATTATTTCTAAATAAGTGTTTCACCCAGACTGCAAAATAATAGGCCCAGATTCAGTAGCTATAGTATAAGTAACATTTATTAAAGGTGACTTCCAAAAATTCCCATTTTGCTGTCCAGGGCCATCTAGGATCTGAAACAGTTGAATAATTCTATGCTATCTTTGACATTCAAAAGCTCTGTAAAGGGATTATCGCTATACTGACCTCTCCAGACTAGCATTAGTGATGTGCCATTTGTTTGGGTTAGCCACAGGCTTTACCAATCAAGAGCATTTAAGTAAAGGACCTTTGGTACAGCAGCAACAATACTGGAAGAGAAATGTATTCCCTGATCTCTTCTTTCTGGTTTCTTCAAAATATATTGCCTAACATGGAAAATCAAAGGATAACAAGTATCTGTGATATATAAGTTATATAATAATAACAATATCAACAACAATAATAATAAATTAATATATATGCTTTAAAAATTAAAATACCAGCCATATATATCATAAAGTGATTTTACTGAATGTAACATAAAAAAACAAACCAGCCTATCATACCATAAATAACAGTCATTTCTAATGAGCAGTGATCATACTCTGTACAACAAAAGAGCTGTATTCTTGGCTTCAAATAATATATTATCTTAAATGGAGAAATGTTGATTGGGAAGGGAATGGGTTAAGAGAACAGTAATTTCTTACTAAACATCCCCCTCAGGGAATTAGTTCTCATCTTCCTTACTAATGAAGAGAGTCAATAAGACTGAAGCAGGAATTGATCTCAATTTTCTTAAGGCTATAACAATAATTGGTTGGATAACTTTTCCTTTAGAGTTTTGGTTTCCATTTCTGATTAGAATTTATGACTTTCTACATTGTTTCCATGTGTTTTTCTTGAAGCTATTTTAATTGATAGAAATAATGAGTTAAGTAATCTTATAAGTTTTGTGCTTTCTATCTTTAGTTGTATTTAAAATCTGTTTTCATAAGTAAATGGCTAAACTGATCCTGTACTGCAGTGGTAGAAACTTCAGGCCTTTCACTTTTTGCAAACTTCAACTTAGAGCATTGTTAATTAGAAATCTTTTGGCTGTGGATCAGTAACATTTCCACCATTGCTACAATGTCATTTCAGGTCATTTATACAATCAGTGCAGAGCTGAGACCATGTTTCTTACTGTTACCAGCTTGGTATCCCCTTAGTACAGTAGAAAACTGAAATAAGAATTTTAATTCATTGTACTTCTGCATTCCTAGCTAGTTCCTTTAAGTATGAAATTTATAATTGTGCCAGTATGCTGGCAATGATTTAAAACTTACAGAAAATATGCTCTAAGAAGAGACTTTGATTCAAGGATGTGCAGTGATGCTTCCTTATCTATCTCTCTCCTTCAGAAATAAAATAGAGGTTCAGCATCTTAAAATAACAATTAGAGCCTTCACACTCTGTATATAAAGCTGCTACATTGCATTTTAAAATATGTACAGTATATGTAGTGTCTTCACACTTAGAACAACGCTTGTGCCTCCCTTTTTATTATCTTGTATCCTTACAATTTGTAAAACTATTCTTTTTTGCATTTAGGTCCTTCTGCTAGTATGTCAGTATACTGAAACTATTTTTAATTAACTTTTTATTTGAAACCTATATATCCTTGGGACTCTTGCTCTTGTTCATATGGGGGCAAAAGACCAGTGACTCACTGTAACCTGCTAGCTTTATGAAACAAAATGATTATTGGACAGTCTACAGTTGCTGGCAATTATTTGTGTGAATTTTATACCACAGTATTGAGAGGTTATATATACCATTTGAATATGTGTGTGTGTGTGTGTGTGTATGAGTATGAGTATATGTGTGTGTATGTGTGTATGTATATGCATATGTGTGTCTGTATGTGTGTGTATGTATATGTATATGTGTGTGTCTGTATGTGTGTGTATGTATATGTATATGTGTGTGTATGTATGTATGTGTGTATATGTATATGTATATGTGTATGTATGTATGTGTGTATATGTATGTATATATGTATGTATGTGTGTATATATATTCAAATGGTGGTCTTTACAGTATGTTTGTTCAGCAAATTGAGTAAATAAATAACAATCCTATTTACATAACCATAGAGAGTATATTGGGCCACATGCTCAGACATTACTCCAAAGTCCCTGTTCCCAGGGAGAGATCTTCATTTTTTCAGTTCTGACAAGAGATTTAAAGCAAGTTCAGGTGAATTCTTCCTCAGACCAAGTAATTTGATAGTACACAGTTAGGATTCCTTCTACCTGTAAGTCTAGACAAAGCACTATTTCTTTGGAAGAATAAATCTGATGTAACATTATTTTACTCAACTTTCTGCCAGCCTTTGCAGATGGATCTTTCAAGGTCAAAAAATTCATTAAAAATAATAAAAAATAAACCCTCCAAAGTTGCATGCTATGGATACTAAGAGTCAATTCTCCCCATATTTTTCCATAATGTATTTTTTATTAATGACTTCCCACTGCATATAATACGAAGAAAGTGGTGAGGCATAGAAGGACCAATGCTTTCCTAACCACTGAGTAATATTACATCAATAAATCTCTCAACTGCCCTTTATGACCTTGAAAAAAACAGCCAAATATCCATTAAACTGTAAAAACAGGAGGGAAAAACAACACTAGAATTCATGCCATGGAACTTTGACATATACAGTATGTGTATGGATGCTGCTCCCATACTGGTCCTGGCCCAGACCCAGCAGCCATTGCAGGAGTAGTTGTAACAATTTCAACTCTCTATTGCCAACTACTTTCTTCCCTGCATGACAAACATGGAAATACAAACAAATTTAGTACCTCCCCCAATAAACTAGAAATATACTAAACTATACATCTCTCCAACACTAGGGCCCTCCCCACTGACAATAGGATTTATAATTGGCATAATGGGCAATCTTACTTCTGATGGTGAATGACTTGGACTTGCTAATTTTGTGACATGTCTGAGGGCTACTTTCTATGATTCAGTCAAGAATCTACTACCACTAGAGAAACCACTAGAGCTTATGGAAATTGTACAAGTCAAGTTACACTATCAATTGGAAAAGTTTCATTTGCTGTTTTTGGTATCTACAATATTGATAGACTTCTGTAAGAAATTAGGACTTACAATTTGTACAGACTCCACAACTTATTCCAATTTATTTTTTTCTTGAAATATATCAAAAGATGTTGAGCTCAGTATGTTTATATAGATACAATTTCAGTAGATATAACTTGGTCACAAAATCTTCCATAAAGTCCCTGGGGTAAGATTAATTTGGTCTAAAAATGGATATTACATCAAGATTAAGAGGGGTTCAAATGTCAATTCAAAATAAGTTTGGTAAGCTTTTTATGTATAATAAAAGCTTCCCTGGAAACACAGAAAATATAATACTACTGTCCTTGTTGGTGGTCTGTACGATTTCCTCAAAACACCTCCTCATAGTGTGCCCTGAACTCTGTAACCATTAGGGATGACTACCATCTTCCTTTCATTTCTGAACTTTTATAACAGATGCAGATAGCTTTAGTTGCCCTCACAGAGCTGGGTCTGTGTGTGTGCTTAACAACTAATTTACATGAAAGAGGTTCAAGAATATGAACTGCCTTTGATTCTTCTAATGAAAATCTGAATATACTGCAGTGGTTCTATACAAGACAAGGACCCATACATATGGATTTAGGTACTTGTCTTTTCCTTTCCCTTTTTCTTGGTATGAGGAATGCTGTGCCACAATGACCAGCAATGTGTTATTTCCCTGATGGAAGCAGCGTTGTAGCTGTACTATGAAAGCAGGCCACTTTGTATATTTAAAATGATTCATCTCCTTTTCAATGTCTTTTGGTGGCCTCACGTGAGAGCAGATGCCACAGCCTGTGTTTCTTCTTGCCATAACTGATACCATGCCAAGCTTATAATGAACCAACAGTTTGGGCTGTTGCATCACTCCCCATAGGGCTATTTTATTCCTCTCTATAGGGGCTTTGGACACCAACCAATGATCAAAGGCCTATATTTTACAAACTATGTACTACATGTCAAAGGCCTGAATGCCATTCCAGTGGAACTGAGTTTTCTCCTCCAAGATAGTTAATTTTATTTCCAGTTGTGTTGCCTTATTTTCCAATCAGAAAAGTTATCTGTTTATTCAGCAAGCTTATTTGTGGTAGAAGTCCACAGTTCATAGCACGTATCTGGAAAACCCTATTTCATCTGTTGAATGTAAAATGTTACCTGTCCTCTGCCTATCAGACCCAAAGTCATATGGAAAAGCAGAGGGAAATGTCACAAAAACCAATTACATTCTTTGCTTTGTAAATAAATACTATTTCCACAAACCTTTCAGCTATTCCTATAGATCCTCTTTTCTGATTGCATCAATGAAATCCTGTTATGCATATTGATGATTACTAACAGTTTAATGACTATTGATTATTTAATATATGTATTCAAATTAGAGTCAAATTATTATAAGCATTGTGCACGCATATGTGAATCAGTCCTTATGATACAGAAATGTAACAGTGAGATACCAATTACAAATATCAATCAATCAATCAACCTTTAGTTATATATGAAAAGGTACAAATAACCATCTAAGGTCCCATAGAATCTTACAAAAGAGTTTCATATTCTTATTTAGCTTTAATTCTAATGAAGTTATAAGTTTACTGATTAAACCATTTAATGTCAAATATGTTTAAAAGAGTTAGAATATATACTGGAAACAATTCAGCAGCTTATTCATTCTAAGATTTAATCCATATGACTACACTAAACTTGGCAGATTTCCCAGGATCTTACATTTTGGAAAGAGATTTAACTTAGGTTATTAATTCTGTATTGGACAAACTAAAAATACAAACTAAGAAATAAAAGGAAAAAAAAAATCTGCCTTGTATTTTATACTTATTAATAGTTACTTGTTTACTAATAAATACACTACTGTCATATAACCAGTACAAAATATTATTGTAAAATATCACGACATCTCTGCCATAGTAACACATAGCTATGCATCCTTTGATTAGCAGAAAATATTGCCTTTTCCAAAATAGATAAATCACACATTTCCAACAACCATTCCTTTACATCTGGAATAATATATTTCCAATTTCTGATAATGACTCTTAGCCACTCCCATGCTTGATATAACCATAATTCCTGATACACCTTTATACTTCCTACATAGAAAATCTGATTCCATCCTTCCAAGTATTATTCTTTTGGGAGTCCAGTACAACCTAAATGCAATTTTTGATGAATTAACTTTAATTTCAGATCTGTTGATACCATTGTAACATTTTTAAGGGCATTTAAACATTTTTAACTAACTTAAAACAATAACCACTCACCAATCAATGAGCCTGCAAACATTTTTCTTTTTAAAGAAAAAGTTTTGTTTACAATGAAACTGAATGAGAATTATTTAATTTGAATAATTTTAAAATTAAATGAAAATGAAAAAAAAAAGTTCACTATTACATCATCTATAACTGTGATACCAAATCTGATTAGCTATTAGGTGACACAAGCATCACTGGAAAGGTGAGAGTGATCACATACTATTGTTAAATAGGTATAGGTATAAGTATGAATGGAAATACAGATCATCTTTCCTCATATGATACCATTCAAATGTGTTACTTCAGATCTGATAATATTTAGCTGATTTCATAAATTGCTAAATTAATTTGCTAGTGTACAACTGAAAATTTCTAGCTAAAAAACCTTACGACTATTAGGTAATCATATTAGAATATAAATATTCCTAATGCTTTCATGACCTTAGGGATAAGATTTTAAAAAATAGATTTAAAAAATCTGATTAAAAAAGAAATCCTCAGGAGAAAAAGATAACAACCAAAGATAATGAACTCTTAACTGACAAGTTAATGTTAGGGGGCATCTAATCTATCTTTTAAATATGCATTGTCAGGCAAGCCTGAGAGAATACCAGAATCTGTTTCTTCCAGTAAATCTCCATGAGGATTGCCATTACTGATCATTAGAGTCAGAAACTAAACCTATCCATATGATTCAACAATATCCATCTCCTAGTATATGCCTTCTTTCTCCTGCAAGAAACTATTAAACTGTAACTTGTGGACTTTACATAATTTTTGCTTGAGGCCCTAGTACAAAGTTTGCTGCCTCTTCTTCTCATTAAAATATGTCGCTGGTTTAAAGGATTGGATCCTCGACATTCTATTTCAGAATGTTGTTTTGTTTCCTGTTATCTTTTATGAAGAAAGAAGGGCAAATTTAATAGGTTTTAAACAGCAGGAACTCATAAAGACCAAGCAATAGAAAAATTTAAATTAGACATTTGCTGTATAATTCCTCAGACCTCCATCAAATGTCGCTGAGCTTTTGTTGTACATCTACTCAGAAAGGCATGTGAGTCAGGTTTGTTTTGTTAAAATGCTCTCTTTGATGTGCAAATAAATGGCAAAGTTCAGATAAGGATGTTCAGCATGTTTGTTGTGTACTTTGGTTCAGTTCATCGTGGGGATATTTTTATCTTAGAAAATGTCACCATGAAAATGTTAAATTATTTTTAATAATTGTTAGAAAATATATTTTAATGGGATATGGCAACAATCAAATGCATAGGAAGGAGCTAAAAAATAACATTTCCCTATTTTTTTCTTAGAAATAGCTGCAACAAAAAATGTTGGTCCTGTTATTTTCAACTAAACATACTTCAATTTAGTGTGCTGATGTCAGGATGTTAGCTTGTGCTTATTTTAAAAAGAAGGTATGCTAAAGTCAAAGATGCTTATATGGAGGAAAATGGAACTAATGCAAACCCCACTTTTCAAAACAGACAAATAAACAAGTCTGTGCTATAGAGGAAAGCAGCTGCCTTAAAGAAAAGAATCAGGAACAAGCAGATTCTGACAATCTCAAAGGTTAGTACCAGTTTTGTGATGAAGAGAAATATGAAAGCCAACATTGCCTTGAGGGATATATTCAATAGTAGGCAGTTTACAGCCCAAGGACACATGGGATCTTACCCACCTATCCGCCCAACTTTTTTTTTTTTAGTGGAGGAGGGGTGGTTGCTGTAACATGCTATAGCTATGCTCATACATTTCAATGTATTTTTCAGGTTTCCCATGGTCCTGAGGCAGGAAACAACAGGTAAATAATTGTATAAGTGATAGATAGATAGATAGATAGATAGATAGATAGATAGATAGATAGATAGATAGATAGATAGAGATACAGACACTTGACCCATAAAAATGGAAAAAAATCTAATCTCCCATGTGTATTATATGGCACCATTAGTCTCTTCATCATGGGCACTGTGGCATCCCCTGCAAATACTGTAGTTCTATTATTCCCAGAAGTGTTGCTCATCGTTTCAGATAGTCAGCTGTGAGGCAAGCAAGGATAGTGGTTGGTGGCAAACTCAGCATGGAGAATTGGGGATAACTGATAATTTGACGCCAGTGTAGTGGCACAAGAACTGTTAGTGAACTGCTTTTTGCTGGCTTCTGTCTCCCTTACCCTCACTGAACTGAAGACCTCTGAAGACATGACTGTTCAGGAAAGTGTTTGAGTACAATGAGGACTTACTTCTTCCAGTTGGATGGCTATCTATTGAATGTCTTTTTTATATTGTGATGATTATTACATGTTAATCTTATGTAATAAGATTGTAAATAGCGTAAATAAATGTAAATAAGGTACTTAGTGTCGGCTACTCGGCACATGTAACACCTCTGCTTCAGGAGCTGCATTGGTTGCCGATGTGTTTCTGGGTGCAATTCAAGGGGCTGGTTGTCACCTTTAAAGCCCTTCATGGCTTGGGACCAGGTTACCTTAGGGACCATCTTTTCCCAGTTAGTTCTGTCTATCCAATCCAGTCCAGCAGGATGGGCATGCTCTGGGTCCCATAAGCCAAGGAATGTCAGCTGGCAGGGGCCAGGAGGTGTGCCTTTTCTGCTGTGGCACCTACCCTCTGGAACATCCTCCCTCCTGATATTAGGATGGCCCTGACCCTGTTGGCTTTCCAGAAGGCCTTGAAAACCTGGCTTTGTGCCTGGGTCTGGGACCCTGAGTGTGGGAAGGGCCTAGTTTCATGGTTATGTTAACACCATGGCTTTTAGATTGCTTGGCTGTATTTATATTTATTTTTATTTTTTGTCATTGTTTTTATTGTTTTATGACTGTTTTTATTGCTGTTAGCCACCCGGACTCACTAGTTTGAGATGGGCAGCAATATAAATTGAATAAATGAATGGATGAATGAATGAATGAATGAATGAATGAATGAATGAAAATTGCTGAATATGAGCCAATCAAAGCACTTGAGTACAGGTAGTTCTCATTTAACAACTGCAACTGGGACTGGCAACTCCATCGCTAAGTGATACAGTCATTAGTGAAACATCACATGACTGAGCTGGACTTACGTCAATTCCTCTGTGGTTGTTAAGCAAATCACCATGGCCATTAAGCACAACATCATATGACCATGACATGTGAGTTACTGCTAGCTTCTCCATTGACTGCTTGTTGGAAGCCAGCTGTGAAGCTCACAAATGGTGATCACGTGATCACAGGATGCTGCAACCGTTGTATGCCGGTTGCAAAGTGCCTGATTGAGAACATGTGACTGTGGGGATGCTGGGATGGTCATATATTTGAGGACTGGTCATAAAACTAATTTTTCAGCACCATCAGAATTTTGATAGGTCACTAAACAGGGCAGTCATTAACTGAGGACTACCTGTATTAAGCAGTATAAAAGTCATACTAAATAGGTAAATAATTTTCTTCAGGTGAAGAAAAGTTTGCCTTTTGATCCTAAAGGTGACACTACAGTCCCAGGAAAGAAAGGGTGCAAAGGATATAGATTCAATTGATACTAGACGTCTTTGTGAGGAAAAGTCTGATCACAAGTATAGTTTCAAGAATACTGAATTTCAGGGAGTTTAGCTTTAAAAACCCCTCTGTTTCAGAAAGCTAATTGCTGTAATGATGTCTGTTTCCTCACTAGCTCTGACCTTTACTGTTTTTGTTTGTTCTGACCCTGTGACTTTAACAAAAAAGTGCTTCAGTCATAATTATGACAGCCTGCCATGTTAGCCTTTTGCTTTGATTTAATTTGCAGTACTGAAACACAAGCTAGGCCAAAACTAATGTGGTTCTATTTAATGCTAACACCTCTTGCCAAGAATCACTCATAATGATCCCAAAATTGATCATGTGGGATAGAATAAGATAATGTACGGCAATTTGCTATCAAATAAACAGTTCTGGGATAGAGAGCCAGTTTGGTGTAGATGCTAAAGGCACCAGGCTAGAAATCGGGAGACTATAAATTCTACTCCCAACTTAGTCACGAAGCCAGTTGGGTGACCTTGGGCCAAAAACCTTGCCAAGAAAACCACAGGAACTAGTCCAGGCAGTTGCCAGGAGTCAAAGACTGACTGGAAGGCACCCACACACAAACAGTTCTGGAAGAGCATTGCATTATGTCAGGTAGTGAAGGTGAATTCTTATTTAAGGCATAATGAGAACAACAGCAAAAGCTGAAAATCCAGCATCAATATTTATATTTATACTTAAGGAAATACCATCTTTATATTTGGTTAACTACACTAAAGTCCTATGTAGTGGCATGGCTAAGCCATGGTAGAATGGAGAGCTGGATGTCTCAAACCTCCTGTCCCAGATACTCTCTGCTCTTTAGACACTGGCTGTGACTCTTGTCCTTTTGGAGGAATGACTTGGTAGTTTATACTTCCCACACTGATGTTCTAAGAGGCACCTCTTCAGGTGCTTTCCCCCAAAGCCCAGTGTGTTTTCATGACAGAAAGAGCTATTGTCAACTGCCTTTTCTGATTATTAAAAGGTAAAATTGGGGTGGCTGAAATAATTCCTATAATGCAACCTACTATCATTATAGCATTGTGATATGTAAGGGTTTCAGCCTTTCCTTTCTCTTTTAAGAGACAGACCAATCTCACAAAAGAAAAAAAAAACATACTTAAGGAAAAAAAAAAGAATATATATTCAACCCTTGCTTTAAAAACAGATTGCAAATATACATGCAACATGCACCGTTATTCTGAACCTCTTCTTGTCTCAATTGTAATGTGGAGATGAGGCCCAATGGAGCCAGGTGTTATGTTTCTCTTCTGCTACTTAGAAATGAATGGGCAATGTCTGGACTCCAAGAGTGACAGTAATACATAGAATGTAAATATTCAACTGTTTCCAACAAATGAGAGAGGTAACAGTAAGAAATGCAAAGGAAATCATATGGTCATAAAGGAATGTATAGGAAGAAGGGATATGATATTTGACTGGTGTCTGTGCATAGATATATAGGTGATAGAAGATTTCTTCACTTCGGTCATTTGTCTTATATGGCTACTGTTTCCTAATTACAATAATGCATAGTTCTATGCTATGTTGTACAAGTCCTTGTGGAAATTTCAATTCTAGAATAAGCCTGACATGGACTTATGTGACATAATAGAAAAAAACATTCTAATGTGGATTTCTTGCTTTTGCTTCATATTTTTTAATGTAAAAGTTACTCATAAACCACTGTGGTAAATAGATTTTCCCAAAGCTGCAAGTTTTATATAATTCAAGTGTGTATTCTCTATCTTCTTCTAATTTCTTTCTAAAGTTAGTGCAACATTTGTTCTCCTCCCAATCTACAGATGCACTGGAGTGAAATAATTCAAAACAGCTTGAACTGCATACTTTGCCTAGTTTAAAAAAAACAAAAAACCTATGCATTTTCATTTTAGAGAAAGATGGTTGTCATTGGTTCAATGTTGTTAAGCCTCCTTAGGCTAGCTAGTGCAGCATTTCTTTGAACTCAACAGTCACATCAACTGAGGGGACTAATTCACAGTCCGATTTATTCTCTTGTCTTCCAAAATGAAAACAAATGTGAAATTAGAGAGCAGCAATAATCTTCAACCACATGCTGCTATGTAATTCACAAGGAGGCAACTATCAACTCAGAAACACATCAGCTATGGTTTGTAATCTAGAGGCAAGAGGGGAAAAATGTACAAAGAGTGAAGTGCCAGCTCTTTATTATAAATCCTGACCATTTCTATTCAAATGCATAAAACATTTTGGGTCAGATCCAGATATACCAGCTGAAGTACTGCTTAAAATCAGAAAGCATAATTTAAAGTGAAGTAGTCCCTATCATTGGTATAACAGTAATGTTTCTACATTCATCTTTTTAAAATTTTAACATTTGCAGCTCAAATAAAATCAAATATTGCAGTTTTAGCTGTTCATCATGAAGAACTGGGGGAAAAAATCCAGTTAGTTCAAAGGCAAATAAAAATGGATATGGTGTTACAATACAATCAAATGTTAAAGGAATAATTATACAAACTGTTTTTAAACTGGTAACTTTGTAAGACATCTAGGCAAACAAAACATCCTCAATTTCATTAGAAAAACTTGATGAACAGCGAAATGCATGAAATGGCTGAAATTAAAATTGGGGAGGAGATAATTAGATAATATACACTCCCTTTAATTTCAAATGTAGCTGGCATTGATAAACCATTGACTGTATACAAACAGTTGGACATGATGGAGGAAGTGACTGTCTTTGGGCCTTTTACTTCGTCATATGATTGAAAAGAAAGACTGCTTCTGCAGGTCCCACCATTTCCTGAACATCACTTTCCTATCATTTACAGCTCTCTATAAACTCTAAATGTCACTTTTGAAGGCTTCTTACACAATTTAGAACTTTCCACAAGAAGAGTATCTCCTTTTTTCAGATTTTTGTCCTTTAGTTCATGGAAGGCTACAAAGGAAAAAAGGAAACTTACTGAAAAAGAATGTCTGAGGTAAGATGTTTTCTGCATTGAAAATGAATGCATTCAAAAGAATATATGAGTGAATTGAACTGAGTGATAAATTTTACCCTGACTTAAACATATTCACATGGTAAGTTCTGCCCTGAAATATGCAAATTCACTGCATACCGATAAAGAAGAAAAATAGACTTATGGATTAAGCGAAAGAGAGAGACAGAGAGAGAACACTTTAGATGCAGAGGGTCATTTCAGACTGTTGTGATCAGCATACATATTTCTATTACAATCTCACATTCATTCTCTGTGCATTAACTGGAAGTTTAAACTAAATATATGTATGGCACAATATAAATTGGAAATCTTCCCACTCATTTACAAAATAATGTAAGTTTACCATTCTCACTACATTGATGATACTATCCTCCTTCAAGCTGTGTGATTTTTCTTTTGAAAAAGTGTAGATTTCTATGTTATGGAGAACCAGAGAGGAAGTTAATAGCAACGTTCTGACAAATTTAGTTTACACATGTGGTATATTCCATTTAGAATAAAAATCTATTGGTGTATAAATCTGAATAATTGTAAAAGGAACATTCATGGTAGGAACAAATACACAACACAACCACGTTCCCCAGGGTCAAAAATGCACATGACTGGAGAACGTTGTAGCATTTCAGATTGTGCCTAAAGCTATCTGCAATCCAGTGCAATATTACCAAATTAATGTCAGATATGATTCTCACCTCCACTCTATGAGGAGTATGCTTCTGTATTTTCTAGTAGTTGTTTTTTTGCAAAAATAAAAGGGTGCTTCAGACATATAAATATATATGCTGATATATAAAATATCAATTAGAGTTACAGAGTAAAACGTAGTCACAAATTCAATGCCATAATTTTTTGTTTGTTTAATGCAATCATATTTTCCCACAGAAGTTCAGTAAATCCATGTTCTTTCAGGAAAGGCTAATGACAACTTTGGACAGGGTATTATTACAAAACATAACTGCTGACTGGATTGCAGGTTGACAGCAATATATATCACTGCAATGTCTGATGTACCAATTTGGTTTACTTTGCAGGGCTGTATTGTTTGGGGAACAGTAGCACTTGAGTTAGTTTACACAGTAGTCCTGCTTATCTTAAGTCATTTCTCAGAGGATATGTCAATGAAAATAAGGGAAACACACACACACACACACACACACACACAGAAAACCTCCATTTTATATTTCTGTGGACTATATTTATCTGGAAATATTTGATTTGAGCTCATTAGCCTTCTTATAGCTAGACCGCAGCTTTCAGTGTTTAATGTAAATGTCTGACCTTTTACAACAGACAAGTGAAAGAAGTGAAGAAACTTCAGTTTACAAAGAAATATGTACTCTCAGTTTGATTTCCTTCAGGCCCATTAAAAAGTCTGCATCTGTTTTGAACTATTTCTGATTGAATCCACTCAAAGTCTAAATTTTAAAAAATAGTATTCAATAAAGAATATTTAATTTTAAAGATAAATTCATTAACTGAGATTCTGTGTTTATTCTCAATACACAACATGCACACAAACATATTTACTTAAGTCATTTTGGTCATATTTTTAAATTAGAGAAAGAGAGAGATCATAAATTTGGTCTGGAGTAATAATATTGAGCTCAGTTGAATATTTCCAAAACATATATTGGTAAGTCTTCATTATGATAATTCTCAGTAACCACTGAGAGTGTTTTTATTACATTACAGAGTGTGGCTGCAATCCAAAAATTATTTACCTGGGAATTAAACCCACTGAACTAAATGAGATCTACTTCTGAATAAGCATGCCTAGAGTAGCTCTGCAAATTGATCAAATTAAGCATTCCTTCTAATCTCCAGCAATATTTTTTCTAGAATACCAGAATTCTCTTTTTCTTGAATCATCTCTTGTATTCCAGTGCAATTTGCCATTATTTAAGATGTTGTTACCTTATTATTTTTTCCACAGCTGACTGAATCCTTAGAAGGGGAGAGATGTTTTGGATGTCATCTGAAAACAGCATTACCGATTGCCATTTTTTTCTTCTGCTTCTGAATCGTTTTACTAGTGTTATAGATAGATACATGGTCTATGTACTTATATATTTTAGGAGATGACTTGAATGGAAATCATATTGCAACATCCCAAATATTTAATCAATTTATGTTTACATGCTTGCTGTGTTGGAAGTGTCCAATGATTTAAATGGTAATGAAGAATGTCAACAAATACGATTTTTGGACTTTTCTGTGTTTGAATATTTCTGGCAAGATTAAAGAAAACCACTGTTGGATAAAATATATAACTTTGATACAAATATTTTCAACATAATGTTATGTTGTTCTGTGAAGAGGTAAGTTCCGCTGATTTATAACATAATCTTATCCATGTCTACTCTGAAGTTTTATTTATTTCAAGGATAGTTGCCTTAATATTGTCAAGCCAATTTCTATATAATGTAGAAAAGAGAAGGAAAGAAATCATGGCACTTATGATCACATCACCATTAAATAAAAAATAGCCATAAAAATAGTCATAAAAATAGCCCAAAATAATAATATAAGCTTGTATCAACATTAGCTTTCCAAAACTTCACTGAGAATGATACTCAGAAGTTTTCAGTTCAGAACCATCATTCAAAGAAACTCAAAACACTTTTTGTTTATTGACTCCGTATATTGGTTATATTTGGGGGAATATACTTGTGCCTCTGTACCCACACTATAGATACATACGGACTAGTACAGACTTTATAAAAAACTGCAGCGACTGGGGAAATGCAGAGAATACAGTTTATTGAGTACTTGGCTGTGGGACAACAGCCAGATGTCTGTTACTGCATACATGGAGTTCCTGCTAAGAACATGATGTTGGAGAATCTTCTTCTACTCTTTTCATGGAGGAATTGTAGAAAGAAAAGACTCTGTATGTGCAAGCATACCAAATACTTCTTACAATACGTAGTGAATTGTCAGAATGTTTCCCTCCCTTCCAGCAACTAATTCTTATGCAACAAGTATAACTTCCTAGTTCTCTGGACCCTATGCACAAAGAATAACAATTACTTTCTGACTGAAAGAATATTGACAAATATGTGTGTACTTGTAACTGGGAAGATAGAAGCAAAGAAAGCAAGAAAATTTGACCAAATGAGAAAGCTCTTTCTTTTATAATGCTCAATAAAGTCACAGTATAAATTTGTTTTTTAGTGATTATACATTTTGTGTGTTATTATCTCTCTCTCTCTCTGTTTGTGTGTGTGTGTGTGTGTGTGTACCCAGACACACACATGCTGGTTCATCTCAAATTACATGCAAACATTTCTTTTTAAAATGAATATGTTTTGAGATGTATGGGTGTGTGTAATCTGCAGATGTATGATAAATGGACATTTTCTGTGGTTGTGGTTGTGTATGCCTAAGTTATTTGAAATATTGCTACAAAATAAGCAAATCATATTTTATCAAGATAATTTTATATATAAGCAGTGATGTTAATAAACTGAACCACATTTTCAAAAGTGAGCTATTTAAATTTTATATCACTTCATAAAAATTATTTGAGAAAGAAATAGAAAGCTAAATAAATTGTTATCTAAAGTAAACGTGCCAAGGTAAGAGAATTTCAAATTAGGAAGGATCTTTACAAAATAAATATCATGCTAAAAAAGCTACATATATAATCTCCCTATTCTCATAAAACGATTTGAAAGATTTATTGTAAAGTCACCATTAAAACACATCTCCAGAGATATAAAATAATCATATTAGGAATAGCTCAGTGTGAAGTCTCACATGTTAAATATGCAAAGAGTTTCAAGAAAAGTGAGTCAAATTAATTTAGGCTGATGTTAAATATATTTCACAGCAGATGTCACCACTTAACAATTTGGTTAAAAAGATTATTTTAGTGTCAAATTCTTAAAATCATCTTCCATACCTATATGGATAAAATAACAGGTTTTTGTCCATGGCTTTACACATAATTGGTATTTTTTTTAAGAATGTAAATAAATCTTGAAAGTACATTTATGGTAGGATGTTTATTTACTCAGTCATATATTTAAGGATATCTGGTTATCATAAATTGATTAAGCTTTTTTTTTTTTTCTCAAATTATGTAACTACAGTCTTGATTTTCCTAAAGGCTGCTGGTCCTGAATATTTTATCAGGGACATACATTTAAATTTCCAATCGTATTACATTTGAGTGGAGATGATTTTTGTTGTCTTGTTTTATTAATATATAAAAGCCCTTCTGTATCAGACCAAAGACTGATGTAGTTCAGGTTTCTATATCTTACAGTGCCCATAGCAATAAGCTTTTGGAAACCCAGGAACAGCATGTAGCATGTAATGAGTGGTAGCATTTTGCTGTAATTATTTTATGGCAAATGGAAAATGAATGAAAAATTGGTAAAACATGATCACCATGATGATAGATAGATAGATAGATAGATAGATAGATAGATAGATAGATAATAGAATGATATGCAGCATGTACTTTTCATCTACTTCATAGGTGCATGATATGCAGCCTTCCAAATGTTGCAACTCCCAGCATCCATAGCCAGCCAATATAAGGGATCCTGGGAATTATAGTTCAGCAATATGGAATGTTGTTCACTGTATATCAGGGGTCTATCTAATAAACTTCATACGAGTCAGAAGTTCTAAGCTTTCTTTGCAGGTATGCCAGTCCTGTGGTAATCTGATTGCCTTTTGTATTCATTTCTCCATTATACAATAGAATTGTTGAATGATGTGATGCGTTACAAAAGGTCACCTCCTAAGAGTTTCCACTGAGGCAAAGACATGACATCTCTTTTTATCAAGATTTCCTAAACCAGAGTAAAAATTACCATGGGTTACAAAAGTGCACATCCTAATGAATTCAAACAATTTTGGATACCTATGATACCATACTTGATGGGGCAAATAAACTAGCAAACGTCCTCAAGAGTTATATACAGGTAGCCCTCAGTTAATGATGGCAATTGGGACCGGAATTGTTATCTGTTTCAGCACATGTAAATGCTCTCCAGGAGCCAATATCCATAAAAAATTTCCAAGAAAGAGTTGCTGAAAGCTAGTGTGATCATCACAAGCTTTATTAAAGTTATACATAAGAATAATGGCTACAGGAGTTAACACGCAATGCTCCTGGGATGGACACCTGGTATGTATGCAATGTTCCTCCATGTCAGTGCCAAGGGGTGGGTCTGTAAAGCTTTTATATCCAACACACTGAGCATTCATTAATCATGGGTGCAAACTGTCAATTAAAAATGTGTGAGAAACTAATTTATCAGCGTGTGAAATGCCTTCCCTGTGAATTCCTCAGTGTCTCTGCATTAGGCAGATATATTCTGAGGCCATGGTATGCATCTACTATTTTTTTACACTAAAAGCCCTGCACTGGTTAAATATGGTGCTAGCTTGGTCCAGGGTATACACTATTGCTAAGCGACGTTGTTGTAAAGTGTGACATCACGTGATCATGCCACTTAACTATGGCAATTCTGGCAGTCCCATTTGCTGCCATTAACTAAGGACCATGTGGGTTATTAACCAAAGATCTTACATGATTGTGACTTCCAACTTCCTGCCAGCTTCCTCATTGACTTTGCTTATGGGAAGCCAGTAGGGAAGTAGCAAAATGTGATCATGTGACTGTGGGGAACTCCAAGGACTGGTTGTAACTACCACTCATTCAGCACTGTCATAAGTTTGAATGGTTGCCAAACAAGTGGGTGTTAAATGAGGACCACCAAAAGTTGTTCATTCACATAAGAATAATGGTCCCAGATTTGATTATTCAGTTTACATCAAGGAAACAATGGGTCTATGTCCATGTGTAATATAAAACATATTCCACAGTATGACCAGTGTTATGTGGTATAGTGTTGTAACAAAACTTATAAAAATCAGGTTCAAAAGAGCATAGCCTGAGAACCCAGCAACCATTTCTATGAATTGTGTCCTTCAGCACTGATATGGTCTAATATTTGTAACAATTTTGAAATGTACTAAAAAGAGTTATAGGTATCATTAGGAGTGTGTGTGTGTGTGTCTTTCCATACTAGATAATAGGAATGATTTCCCTGAATCCCACTCTTAAAGCAGGAAGATTTAGAGCTAGGCTGCAAAAATCTAAAGTTCACTAGATGGCAGCAAAGAGTTAGAGTTGCCGGTATCTCTTTGTTTCATCTGCAATCTTGCAACCAAGATCTAATAGCCTAGCTCAAGGCTCTACTGTACTGGCATCAGCCAGAGTATTTATAGAACATTTAGGCTGATCCTCAAAACACCTTGGACATTCTCTGCATTAGCCTAATAGACGTAAAGATGAAAAATAATACTAACTACAGATATACTATAAATAGAAATAGCAATCAGAGGCATCACTGTAACTTAATAATAATTGAATACGCTTTCAGGCTGAACTACTATAAACAGTTAACTTTGCTTACATTTTTTATATTATACTAAAATGCAACATAACATAAAGAATATAATATGATGCAGTATTTTTCTACAAGGCATAAAAAAAATGTAATTATGAATGAATGACTTTTGCCATCCCACAGTTATTCCTTCACTATAATGTATAACATGAATAAAATACTATTGGATACTATTTTTACAAATTAGAAAGACATATGGTAATATCAAAGTAGACTTACACAAAAAGAAAAAGACTGTGGATATAAGATGCATCCTCTCAGAGTTGCATCAATTCTCTCTTCCCAATGCAGAGCCCTTTCTTCTAACTATTCCCTGACTCTGAAGGGAATTTGGAGGTCCCTTGGGACTGCAAGTCAAGTGGCAGTGCATTCAGTGGACGCAGGGATGTCTTGAGACACGCATATATGTTTGTGTGTGTGTATATACACATACATACATACATATATTGTATTTATGAGAAAAAACATATATGGTAATCCATATTATAAAAAATAAATATATTATATAAAATGTGTCTAACAAACAGATACAAATAAGATTAGATACATTAGTCTCAAAGCAATATGCATTTTGATTGTGTTGACCAATAGAAGTTTAGTCACAAACTTATATATGCTGAAATCATACACACACACACACACACACACTTAGACATACTTAATTCAACGTATTGTGATATAATTTGAGAAAAATATCAACCCAGGTATTTTATAGTGCCTGTACAAATTGTAAAGCTGAATTTCTTACAGTACTCCAAATGTACCATAGATCTCATTGAAAGCAGTTTTTTTTCCCCCAATTCATGGTGTAACCAAAGTATAAAATAGATTGCTCCACAACTTCAATAAGCTTTGGGAATGACAGTAATTGTAAAAACTAGCTATGTTATCATCAGAATATAGAAACATTTTTGAAGTCCTTGGTGCTCTCTGAGCTTGGTTGTTTGCTTGCAGACATTTCATTACACAATGAGTTAACATCATCAGAGCTAGTGAGGGTGGTTTGCTCCCTGTTTATATACAGTAGTTTGCCCTGCCAGGATTGGTGAAGGTGTTGTTTTTTCCTTGGTAGTTCCTTGATTAAGATATTTCTCTCTACCTGGTTTGTCTGGTGTTAATCCCTGCTTATCTGGGTGTTGGCTGCTGGAGAGGATGTGTTTTGGTCTTTTTGTTTCCTTTTTAGCTTTTTTATTGTCTCTTTTGAATGTTGTATAAATATGGTTTATTTCCCTGTGTCTATTGATGGCTGATTTGTTTGAAATCCAAGCTTTCAGAAACATTTGTTTTTGGTATCTAGCGTTGTTGTTTATTTGTTCAGTTGCTTCTGACTCTTTGTGACTTCATGGACCAGCCCATGCCAGAGCTTCCTGTCAGTCATCAACACCCCCAGCTCCCCCAGGGACGAGTCCGTCACCTCTAGAATGACATCCATCCATTCATCTTGCCCTTGGTCGGCCCCTCTTCCTTTTGCCTTCCACTCTCCCTAGCATCAGCACCTTCTCCAGGGTGTCCTGTCTTCTCATTATGTGGCCAAAGTATTTCAGTTTTGCCTTTAATATCATTCCCTCAAGTGAGCAGTCTGGCTTTATTTCCTGGAGTATGGACTGGTTTGATCTTCTTGCAGTCCAAGGCACTCTCAGAATTTTCCTCCAACAGCACAGTTCCAAAGCATCTATCTTCCTTCTCTCAGCCTTCCTTATGGTCCAGCTCTCGCAGCCATATGTTACTACTGGGAATACCATTGCTTTAACTATGCAGGCCTTTGTTGTCAGTGTGATGTCTCCACTCTTGACTATTTTTTCAAGATTTGTAATTACTCTTCTCCCAAGGATTAAGCATCTTCTGATTTCCTGACTGCAGTTAGCATCTGCAGTAATCTTTGCACCTAGAAATACAAAGTCTTTTACTGTTTCTATGTTTTTGCCCTCTGTTTGCCAGTTATCAATCAAGCTGGTTGCCATAATCTTGTTTTTTTTTTTTTTTTAGGTTTAGCTCCAGGCCAGCTTTTGCACTTTCTTCTTTCACCTTCATCATAAGGCTCCTCAGTTCCTCTTCACTTTCAGCCATCAAAGTGGTATCCTCTGCAGATCTGAGATTGTTAATGTTTCTTCCAGTGATTTTAACTCCAGCCTTGGATTCCACAAGCCCAGCATGTTGCATGATGTGTTCTGTGTACAAGTTGAATAGGTAGGGTGAGAGTATACAGCCCTGCCATACTCCTTTCCCAATCTTAAACCAGTCTGTTTTCCCATGGTCTGTTCTTACTGTTGCTACTTGGTCATTATCCAGATTCCTCAGGAGACAGACAAGATGAATTGGTATCCCGATACTGCTAAGAACTTGCCACAATTTGTTATGGTCCACACAGTCAAAGGCTTTAGAATAGTCAATAAAACAGAAATAGATGATTTTCTGAAACTCCCTGGCTTTTTCCATTATCCATCGGATATTGGCAATTTGGTCCCTAGTTCCTCTGCCTTTTCTAAACCCAGCTTGTACATCTGGCAATTCTTGCTCCATGAATTGCTGAAGTCTACCTTGCAGGATCTTGAGCATTACCTTACTGGCATGGGAAATAAGTGCCACTGTTCGATAGTTATCTAGTGTTATAGCATCTTTAATATCTTGATGTTTTCTAATAAAAGAAGCAATGTTTTAAGAACCAGTATAAAAATTAGAGGTGACAGGGAGCATACCTGACAAGTGCTATGTTGTAGTTAGACAGGTTGAGAAACAAACTCACTTGTAATACATCTGTCCATAGGGTAAAGATATCAAATTGCAATACAATTAACAAAAGATGGGAAAACCCATATCTTCTTAGTACATACGTCATAAATTCAATCTGGGCCATATTTATGGAATTTATGGAATTCTCAGAATCAATCAAAAGTTTAAAAGACCTTTCTAACTTATTTGCCATAGAATCTAAAATACCAAACACCAAACAAATATTGTCAGATGCCAATTTATTTTTTATCAATCCAGACTGAGATGAATGAATTATTAATGGTAATTCTGTAATTGCCTTGCTAATGTTGCAGTTAATATTTTGGCACCCATGTTACATAGTAACATTGTTCTATAACTGCACATTTGATAGGGTCTTTCTCAGGATTTAATGTTACTGTGATACAGGCCTCATAAAGTGTAGGAGGAAATATAGGAATTTCAAATGATTCATTATAAACTTCTAATAATACAGGTATAAATTATCTATAAACATTCCATACAATTCAACAGAAAAGCCAATTGAGGCTTCCCCAATTTTAATAGATTGGAATGTCTCTACAATTTATTGTAATAACAATGGTTGTGCTACTTTATTTTTATCTTTTTGAGAGGTTCATTTCAATGTTTCCCAAGTAATGAATTTTTTGTTCAGTTGCAGATGTCTCCACATTTTGTCCAAAATGTGACATGCTATTTATCCTAATTTGTATCTTGTGTGAGCCATATCAGTTGTAAACACATTTTACAGTCTCATTTGCAAATATGGCTTTATAATAAAAGGCTCATGAAACCACAAAATGCCTTGACCATTCAGATCAATTTCAGATCAAGACAGAGTTGAGAAGGATTCCGCCAGATACAGCTTGCCCAGTCATTTGATTGAGATTTATGTCTGATCCCAGTTATAGGAATTATGTAAGCTTAAAATGTATTTTTAAAATGGCTACATGATGCATACATTATTGTACATTACTCTAGTCACTTTATTTTGATGTAATTTGTTGAATTGGAGCTGGCTATAGATAATATAAACTAATAAATAAATACATACACATACCCTTTGGTATAATATAGCATACTTATATCAATATATTGATCAACTGGTTAAATTATTTCAAGCTGGTATTGATTCTTAGTGATCATATAGAGAAATTTTCTCCAGGATGGTTTGCCTTTAACTAGGCCTGTTAGATTTTATAAAGGTACATTTATTGCTGTTTTATGTAGTCCTCTTGTTGCTGAGCATCATCTTCTTCTCGTTCCTTCATTTTTCCCAGCAATATGGATTTCTCAAGGAACTAGGCCTTTCCATAATACCTGCAAAATACAAATTGTTTGACTCTAGTCATTTATGCCTTGAGTAAAGATTCTGAATTGGTTGGTGGGTTTTCTGACTTTTCATGGTATCCACTGAAGTCTTCTCAAACATGAAATGTGTTGATATATCAATGCTCAATTCAATAATGACAATGCTAGTCTAAGTATTCCATTGATTTGAGGGCATGGAGTAGGCTAGATTCATTTTCACCTTTGATTGATTATGTATCATCAAGTCAGTGTCAATTCTTAGGTTACACAGATAGATTCTCTCCATGACAATCGATCCCCAAACTTGTCTTTCAGATCTTCCAGTGGTGCATTCATCAGCACTGTAGATGAGTCTATCCACCTTACTTCTGGTCATCCTCTTCTTCTCTTCCTTTTCATCTTTTTCAGCATTTGGGTCTTCTCCATAGAGCTATGTCTTCACATAATGTGTCTGAAGTAGGATAATTTGAGTCTGATCATTTGTGCCTTGAGTGAACATTCTGGGTTGATTTTTTGATGATCCTTTTTGTTTTGTTTCATTTTGTTTTGTTTTGTTTTCTTGGCTGTCCATTATTTTCACAGGAGTGTTGTCCAACACCATAGTTCAAAAGCATTAATACTCTTTCTATCCTGTTTCTCCAAAGTCCAATCTCACTCAAAGAATATTTCAGGGAATACCATTCCTTGCACCTTTCTGATCTTTATAGGTATAGACACATCATGGCACCTGGATATCTTTTTCCATGGCTGCTCTACCAAGTGCTAGTCTGAGGCATATTTCTTGAGTTCTTGTTCCTTTACAAGCATGGTTTGATCCTAAAAGGCAAAAGCTACTACTTTGATATCTTCGTTATCAAACCTAAGGCTAATTGCTTACCTGTTGTCATTAGTTTGGACTTCTATATATTTAATTTTAGTCCCATTTGTTCACTGTGTTCCTTGACTTTTAAAGCTACACCTGGCAGATTCTTTGCATTTTTGGCTATCAGAATAGTATTTCTATCACAGCAGGGCTAAATATATATATATATATATATATATATAATTAATTTCTAAATTTATTGAAACACAGAGCCAGAAATCATCCACTATTCCTTATATTCCATCACTTCATTGCTTTGTTTGCTTTTTCTATTTCCCATGTCACTCATGGACCAAAAGAGGAAGAAAAGAAGTAAAAAAGTCCTTTAAAAAATAAAAGCAACAGGTCCAGGTTATGATTCACAATCCCATTTCTTTCTTAGTTGTGTACTGTCAAAACTGTTTAATTTGTCACAGCAATCAATCACAATGGTCCCTACCTTCATATTGCATATGTGACAGTACCTTTCTGTAAAGCTCATAAATTTTACCAAGGTTTTTGACCTCATTTTCCTCACAAACCTTCTTTTCTTTGAATCTTGATAAGTTTTGCACTCTAGTTTTTGTTGTTCTTAATAGCTTTCTCCATCATTGCTAATGAACATTTTTATACTATCATTTTCATAAATGAACTTTACTCCATTAAATTAGACAGGTAATATTTAGTGTAATCTTGTATAGATGTTTCAGCTTTTTCTAAATTCGGGAGCAAGCTTATATTATCTGAAAGTTTGTCCATACATGTAGACGCACACAAATAATCACTACAGGTTCTACTGTACTTAGCACACGATAAATGTTTTATGTACCTAATTGTAATATTATAAATACTTATTTTGAAATTATCTTTCTAAAAAATCATTATCATTTTTTTTTCCTTATTAAAATTATATTTACCAAGGGAATTTTTTAAATCTCCATTTTCTTACAAAACTGGTAACTACTTTATGGCTGCCCACAAAAACTGAAATGGGAAATTAGGCATCCCTCCTGTATGAGACATAATTCCAGATTCGCAGCTTCCAATTAAAAACAAAAAGTTAGACTCTAAATCTGCTCCTGTTTTTCAATGTTTTGTATCCAATAAATGGATGTAACTAACTATGATTCACAACACTGCTTGGAAAAAGGAAAATCTTTGTTTGTTCTGGTTTGTTCTGGTTTGGTTTGGTTTACCTCTTAATGGGAAATTATAGTTGCCTCAATTTGTTAAAAAAATAAATAAATCAGAAATCGAGACTTTTGATGTGGCTGTGATTGGTCAGTATTATGTAGAACAAAAAATAGGCATTTATCTTATTTCTAATTTGTATCTTTTAAAAATATATATTTAATTTTATTTTCTAGCTAACACAAAAAAGCACCTTTCTGCCAATTTAGATAAAGTCCTTCACTATTATAAAACATGTTGCAAAATTGAGGGTGGTGACCGAGTTGTATTATATTATACCCAATTTCCTTTCTTGTTCCTTAATTGACTAATAGGAATACTTCTGTCTCATGGGATTGTTTTATTTTATCCAGTTTATGAATGACATTGGATATTATAGCAATTGTGTGAAATAACTTTTCTATAACTTTTCTGTAACTGATTTCAAATTTAGTCATGGGTGAAAACAGGGAGGCAAAAAAATTAGCACAGACATCTGCAGTTAAGTGACAAAACAGATAGGATGATGTTGCAATATAAACTCTGCACATTGTCTATTTGCATGTGACACTGCATGTTTTATTGTTTTAGAATTATTGTGGTTAGGGATGGATATAGTACCAATGCTGTATATCAATGTCTCAAGGGCAAGGCTATCTATCTTAGTAGATGTGATCTTAGACTGTTTAATCACCAAGACTGTAGAAATTTTACACCTGTTATCTTATGTTATCAGGTTCTTCTTTATTAAATATAAAACCAGGCAGACAATATGAAAATACTGGAACAAAGATCCTATTCTAAGAACATTCTTGCAGTAGGAATTCAAGTAAGGGAAAAAATAATACTGTATTAGCTGATGAAAAATGGGCTAATAAATAATCTGAAAAATTATTTATATGAAATATATATATATATATCATTTATATGAAAAATAAGCTCCAAATCTTAGCTAACCATATTAATATATTCCTGTTCCCTCTGCTAAAGACAAGTACCAAAGATTTCTCTGCTGCCATTCATTGAATGCTCACCAGTGTCCCCAAGGTGAAGTAGATACTACAGCTCAGTGGAAGAGTTTCTGCTTTGCCACATGGAAAAAATTGAAACTTGAAGAAATTGTTGCTATTCCACACAGGCAATGTGGTGCTAAATGGGCTAAATGTCTGGTGAAAGGTAACTTCCCATATAATTGTCTTAAAGCATTAGACTTGCCTGATCAATCAAGCAATTGCAAATATATATATATATATATATATATATATATATATATATCCTACATTTCAAGCTTCTGCACACATGCAATTTTTAAATGCTTGTAGATGCCCATGTACTAACAGCCATAGTTCAGTGAACTTTTAATTGAGTACTGCATCACTATTCTACTAAATTGTTTGCACTGCATTTGCTTGTTTCTATTTTGCCATTCTTTATTCTGTATAAAGTAGCTGCAGTTTAGAAGAAATTGTTTCCCCAAAGCTGTCTTTCAGTATCCAAAATAGACTGAATGAAACTTCACTACAATACGCAATTTGTATGTTTTTACTTTTGGTTTTTGTAGGAATATAACTTACACTAATCTCTGTATGAAAATAATGGATTGCCACTTGGCAGAAATAGACACCTGCTTTGTGGAATACCATCCTCTGCATCCTGTTCATGCTTTGAAAATGATTCAGGAAATGTTTTAAGGATCATACTAACATTAATGAATTGGCTTCTTAAGGAAGTTGCTCACAATTGTGTAAAGTCTGAAGCATTTATTTGGAAACATATGCAAAATGTGCACACCCCAAACTCTTTATATGTTTTTTTTTTTTTAAACCCATAATTTTATGCTGGCCTTCCCCAACCACTAAATCTCCTATGATTTTTATTTATGGAATATTTTTTATTCTACCTTTTTTCTGGATTTTATCCTGGTTTTATTTCATTTTTTTTAAAAAAATTGAAACTGCTTAGGATTGGGAATTTGTAATCACTTCGAGATACTTTGTAATAAAAAGTAGTATAGAAATACTTGTAATATTACATTAATTTTTATATATTAAAAAGAAAGCATATTGAAACAAATTTTGCCATTCTGGATGGGAAAAAATCAGTTTCAATTTCTTTTATTGACATTTTAAAAGATCTTTTTTTTTCCCCCATTCAGCTTCATCAGCCAAATTCAATAGGTTTTTATTTTTAGCAGAGGCAGAATTACGAAGCTATGATTAAAAAGCCTAATGTGTATGGCTGAATACAGAGGGATAGAATCCTATACCTTTAAACTAAGCAATCAAAAGTCTGAATGAACAAGTCTGGTCATTCATTTCCTCTAATATTTGAAGTTAGGAAATACATTTACAATTATGTATTTCTTCAAACAAAGGTAGCCTAGGTTTGCGGTGCACAGTTCGGGATGGTGTTATTCTGCATTTCTTGGTATGTGCTGATGTCTTCAAGCAATATTTCTGCTTTGTGAATAAAAAAAAAAAAATCCCATGATGACAGTGGTTTTTCCTTTGTCTGTGGATGAGATCAGAGGTCTACTTTTAAATTCTTCATGGCTATCTTTTCCTGCGTGCTGATTTGTAGCAACAAGACATAAGATTTTTAATCTTATGTCTTGTTGTTTTTCATGGGAAAGAAACCAATACTATTTAAGACAACAGAAAATCAACTAAACCAAAAATTAACACAAAACTCCAATAAAGAACTATGACTGTGAATACTTAACAACCCCACTCTGTTAAAATTAATCACAGATTCAATTGGGATAATACTGAAATCACAGACCATGCAAACAGCAATAAAGCCTGAGCATTTCTAAAAGTCTAAATTAATGGGCCATAATAGATTGATAGGTGCCTGTCATGAGTACTGATGGCGAGCTGGAAGGGGCCTCTATCCAGGGAGGAAAACGCATATGTGGTACTGAGGAATTAAGCAGCCATTCAAAGAGACACAGATCAGACCCGCCTTAACTTTTGGGGTTTATCTGTCTGGGTTTTTCCCATGATTCTTCAGTTTGTTAGGATTTTCTGTCTTATGTAGCAGTAATAAACACTAGAAACCTACTCCTCATCTCAGCATGATTTCTGACTGTTAGGACAGTGCCTGATCTAAAGTACCCACAACAAGCAGACAATGTGAAACAATCAAAACACCCGCACCTCAAAAAATCGATGGATTGACACCTCACAGGAAACCTCTAGTCACTAATCAAGCTCTCCCCAATCAAATTCTATGTAGACTACAAATATCCTTCCCCCTTCCAATTCAATTCAATTCAGTTCCTTCAAAGCATTGCAGTGAGGAAGACTCACAGAAGCACAGCATGAACTATCTATAGAAAACCTGATTAGTATCTCAATATTACCTTCCCAAAGCTTGCAGAAAGCAATCACAAGAGTAATATTTTTTTGTTAAGTTCTTAAAAAACAAATGAAGAAATTTTTTCATTATTAGTTCCTAGGGCTGTCCCCGGTGACAGAGGAAATCACTCTGGAGGTAAAGCCTAGGCTAATAATATTTTTCTGATCAAGGTTGATGATTTCTATGAAAGCTACATAGAACTAGAGCAGGGTCCCCGAAAGCAGTCAGTATTGATCCCCAAAGGTTGTTGCTGCTGTTGTTGTTGTTGTTCATGGAACTTCTGGGGGACGCATGGTGAACTGAAGTCATCTCTGTGAAGTGGAGCTGACAACCTCAGCAAAGACTGAAGAACTGATGAGTAGATTGGTTCTTTGGAACCTCTCTGGACAGGGAGGGGACAGGAGATCACCCACATGTGTTCCAGATGGCTGCTCCTCACAAGAAGACCACAGGATAACAGTCTTCCACAGGCTTGACTTCTGGGAGACAAAACGATTAGCCATCTTGCTTGCAACCATGACAGAGCCTTCTAAAAGACACTAAGTTTGCAAGCTTGACTTTCTAATCAGTTTCAGAAATCGCCTATTAATCATCTTAAAGAGACCTTCAGGATAGCAAGTTTGAAAAGTCGCCAGCTTAACTTCAAGTCTGAACAACAACAACAAAATAATTATAAGCTTATGAACTTAAATAATTTGAAATAAACAGCAAAAAAATAAATAAGGTTTTGATCTAAAAAAATTATAAACAGATTAAGGATCCAGTTAAATTTGGAATATTGAATCTTACTATAAGATTTTGGAAGTAACTATAAAAAATAAATAGCTTCTCGGGGGAACCAGTTTTATTTTGGCTTTGGCTATTGTATATCATAACAAAGATGAGCGACTTTGTGATATTAGAAACTGGACACTAGAGGGGAATAAAAGTTCTAACTAGAATGGGAAAAAAAAATACAAGCCTGCTTTTGGTGTCAGTTAGTACTGGGACTTACAAAATGACACAGAATGTTATAACGTTGAAAAAAAGGTTTAAAAGAGATCTTTGAAGAATGGAGCCAGAAATTAGTAGCTAAAATACCAACACTGTCAGTAATGATGTCTGACTCTATGATACACTATGTCCAAAAAATGTTAATGATGGAATGACAGATGTGGAACAAATTTTATCTGATAACACAGAGAAGGTACTGGAAGTGGAATTACAAATGATAGGCCAAGAGAATGATTTGAAAAAGGACACTTTACTGGATATACAAAAGAAACTGGCAGAAGTTTTAAAAATTAAAAGGGAAATATAAATGATAAACCAAGAGAATGACCTGTAAAATGTTTTCTTATTGGATCTGGAAAAAAAGAGGCTTGTTAAAGCCTTGAAGAAATCTGTGCAATGGGATAAAGATGAATTGAAGATTCTCTTTTCTTTCTTTAAAGTTAGTTTGTATTAGTTGTTACTATTGTAATCAAAATCCTTAATATATATATATATATATGTATACACACACACACACGCACATACATACATGCATACATACATACACACATGCACACACATACATACATACACACAGACACACACACACATGTCTCAAATTTGTACTACCACCCATCTCCCCCCAAAGAGGGACTCTGAGCAGTTCACAATAAGTTAATCAATTAAAACATTAAAACAATAATCATAACATGAAATATAATACAATACAATACAAGATTAAAATAAAATAGAAATCCAGATGGCTATAAAAGATCATAAATACGAAAAGGGCACTCTAAGGGGCCAGCCATCCCCAAGAATGACTCCCCCACTCCCCATCCCAAGCATGGCAGCAAAGCCAAGTCTTCAAGGACTTCCTGAAGGTCAGAAGGATGGAGTTTGCCTGACCTCCGGTGGCAGAATGTTCCAAAGGGCAGGTGCCACTGCAGAGAAAGCTCATTTCCTGGACCCCACCCGATGGAATTCTCTTACAGACAGGGTCTGCAACATGCCGTCTCTGCATGAATGGGTAGGACGGATTGATGTCATGGGGATGAGATGATCCCTCAGGTAACCTGGACCCATGCCCTGTAGGGCTTTAAAGGTGATGACCAACATCTTGAATTGGACCCGGAAGCAAACTGGTATCCAATGCAGCTCACATAGTAGAGGTGTTATATGCACCCTTTTAGGGGTGCCAAAAATAACCCACACAGCTTCATATACAAACATATTACTATTATTCATAGTACTATTAGTTAAAGTAGTATGAGGGTTGATGAGCTGAAGAGTTTGGGGACCCCTGATCTAGAAACAGGTTGATAACAGAGTTCAGACCTCAAATTTATCCTTCCAGTTTTAATATGGCCTTCCCAACTTAAAACACACACACACAGACAGACACACAGAAAGATTTGTGATTTTGCTGTCAAATTACATAGTATGAATTTTATGGACTTCAATAGCTATAAAATAGGGACTGGATCAGGCTTCACATGGTGCTCATGGCATGGATCGTATATTCCTGTGTTATGGCTATCTACAGTAGTGTGTCAGATTGTTTCAGCTAGCCAGAACACTAGTTGTGGATAGTCAAGGAGATCTAATGTAGAAATTAGCACATGTAGGGTACATGGAAATTGAGTTTCCCTTTTACCTTTACGGTCACTGAAATTAATTTCAGCACAAACTACAGAAAAAATTGTGAAAGTATTTGATAAATACTCCTTATCACCAAGGAAACTTAACATGATTGATTCTAGTATAAGCCTCACATGTTGGAGAAAATGTACATAGTTGTCATGTGGAGGTCTAGTAAACTTGTCCAGTGTTTTTAGGTTGATTTTTTTTTTTACTAAAATAGGACAGACTACACCCCACACTATTACATAACATGCTGAGTTGGCCTTTGTAAGTTTATTTGATGACCAAATTACTCCTTGAAATGTAAAGAGTTGGTAGTTTTCTTATTGGTTGCAAACATGCAAGTAAGTGCAAGAGCCTGAAAAAATATTTATGTTCTGGTGGCAAATATGTTAGAAAATTACCATAATGGAAAAGTTAAGCAAAAAAAGACAGCAAGATTACAATAATAAAGAAGATTATTTTAACCGCACCTAGTTTAAACTTATTAATTATACCCCAGGTAAAGGTAAAGGTTCCTGTTTAGTTGTGTTCGACACTAGGGGCCGGTGGTCATCTCTGTTTCATGGCCTAAGAGCCAGCACTGTCCGAGGACACTTCCACAGTCATATGGCCAGCATGACAGTCACCGAATGCTGTTACCTTCCCACCAAAGCAGTACCTATTTATCTGCTCGCATTTGCATGCTTTCAAATTGCTAGGTTGGCAAGAGCTGGGGCGAGTGCAGGAGCTCACTCCGTCATGCGGCACTCGGGTCTCAGACCACCAAACATGCTACTTTCTGGTTGACAAGCCTGGCATCTTAGCCACTGAGCCACCATGCCCCCTTTAATTATACCCTACACAGACATAATTATTGCACCCATTTCCCAGTTCCTAGATAATCTAATTAAAGTTATGTGCATTTGCTTCTATAGTTACTCCACTGTATTGGTAATTGTAATTGTGATTAAATTTATTTATTTATTTATTTTTAAAAAGGAAAGGTAATTAAGTTTAGAATATCCGTGAGGAAAGATATAAAAAGGACAAGGTCACAGCTTTTCTGGTTTTACTGATTAAAGCAAAATAAAAGGCAAACTGTGAGCACACACACACGTACCGAAAGCTGTCAAGGACTGAGACAGCAAGGGGAAGAAGGATTGGCAGCAAATCAGGAACAGCTGTGCAGTGATATTGTTCTTGTAGGAGAAAAAGAATGGTGACATTATGCCTGTCCTTCCCTCTATGATCAGTAAGAAGCACATTAAAAGTGGGGCATGAATCACAAACTGTAGGGTAAATCAGCACTGGAAAGGTTGATTATTCTTTTCCGAATTAAAGGGTATATTGTTCCTGTTTCAGTGTGCTTTGGGTTTCTGGCTAACCATGCAGTAGTGTGGAGATCATGGATAAAAATAACAGTGCAGTGTAAAATAAAAATGGGACAGTGATATTAGAATTTCAAATACTAGTAAATATTCAGTAAGTAATCTTTGAAAATCACCATTAGGGAGATGTTGCATTGTTGGTCTCAGCTATGATTAATGTCCAGCACATGGATTACAACAAAAATAAAACATGAAATTGACTGAGTTATGGAAATATATGATGAATTATGTTAGTGCATAATCTAATATGGTGTTTGTTTCTTTGATTTATTGTTTTACAGGGCTAATAGGTCACTCCAATCACAACCTATTCTAAGTGGTACACAATTCCCCCTCTGTGACTCAGATTAAAATAAAATCAACAAACAAAACACCATTAAATCACAATATAAAACCCTATATAGTTTCAACCCCCACCCCCCTACCCCAATTAAAACTACTTCCATTAGAAGAGGGACAAAAAGCCAATTCAACCTCTCAAGGTTTGTTCAAACAGCTAAATCCTTCTAAACTTTCTAAATGTCAGTAGGAAGGGTTCAGAAGGATGCTGTTCCAAAAAGGGGGAGACAGCAGAAGAGAAGGCATGCTTCCCACAGTTTCTGAGCAAGGGGACACAGAAAGACCCCATCCTTTTTGACCACATCAGATGGGCAGATATTACTGGGAGAAGGATGTCCTGCAAATATTCAGACACTGAACCACATAGAGCTTTTAAGGTGACAACGAAGACTTTGTATTGCACACAGAAGCCAACTGGCAACCAGTATAGCTGCCACAGTCGGTCCAGGTCACTTTGAAAAAGGTATCTCAATGGTGCTTTGCAGAAACAGTAAAAGCAGAGACAATTTTTGCCACTCTTATCACCACAGCAAAGCCCCAAATATGGAATTCTACCCATTTCCAGACAGATGGACTCCTTGTCTCATGCCAGTGGCACTCTAGACATATCTTGATCAGCTTCATCTCTTTGAACTTCTCAAGGGCAGCTCATTCAGGTGCAATTTTGCCTAAAGACATCATCAGTGCCCTGTTTCAGCATGCAACTAAAGCCTCAGTGAAACCAAGTGGCTCATTGCTATTCTTTATATCCTGCCTGCAATTTTTTTTTTTTTTGGCTTACTATTACAACCTCTTCTTTTTCTATGTATTTCATAATTTTAAAAAAAAGAATATAATGGGTATATAGGTATTTATGTATATAGCTAAAGGCTAATATAATTTAGAAGAATTTAAGAATATTTTTATAATTAGTTTGGCATTAGTCCATTTATGCTAATTTTGTTTATTGTGATTAGCGACAGATCTTTAGGTTTTCAGATACGGTTGAGCTATTGCTCTCTGAACCTCCTTAAAACTCACTTTTTAAAATCCAAAGTTTTTAATGCTTGCCCCCACAAATCAAGTTCAAGCAGTGTAAACACCATATGAGGTGATGCATTTAGAAGGTAGTTGTGTTGGGTAGGTAGTCCTAGGGGAAAGGGATTTTTTAAAATCCAAACTGCTGTGCTTGCATAAATAAAATAGACATACTCTCTTCTGGATTTTCTGCATTCAGTGATTCCCTGATTTTGTTCTTAGTGTAAAGGAAAATAGTATTCTAAATAGTATTTGGGCTACACATGAGATAACAATATTTAGTAAGAAGCTCTACAGTTATTTTAAAGCCCTTCAGTAAAGTAGTTTGTGATTCATACACAATGTTAAAATAACTTGATCATGAGTGTTTTTGTAGCTTACATGAATGCAGATTAGAAAGCCTAGCTTTTGATCTCTATGTTCTTGATTCACTCCTGTTACAACTGAACATAGTCATAGCATTGCCCTTACAATCATTCTGTTCACTCAGGCATTGTAGAGTAAAATCTCTGTAACGAAGTCCCCTTCAGATGAATAGAGGAGGTGAGGACAGATATGCTAATCACAAGCTTATTTTTAAAGTTCTTTTAAAATATGAACATTATGGCATGAAAAGAAATAAAAAAATTATCTCTATGAGCACACAATAATAGATTATTGGAAATTCTTTAGGAAGCGATTTACTGTGATGGATTCTTTTTAGAAATGGCACAAACCACAGACACAAATATGTGGCATTTTCTTTTACTAGTTGGAGCACAAGTGTTGGAGCTGAGCTAATTCAGCTGCCTTGAAGTGGGAGAGAGGAACATGGAGAAAGGAAACGGGAAGGGTGGTCATGCACAGACCATTGTGGGATAAAGTAGACCTATATGTAACATCGTTTTCATTAGTGTTAAATAGGCATAGTTTGCCAGTATTTCCAAGAAAAATAGAGAGAATTAAAATATGAAGGACAGACAAGAACAACAATGTATCTTAGGACACAAGTCATGCAAAGTTTTGTTTAGTTATTGGCCTTTGCAATATCTTCTGTCTTGTCTTTAGAATACAATACATCAGAATGATCCTTCTGAGAAATATCTGAAGGGAAAGCATTTTCCAAGTGCTATGATTTCCATTCCAAACCTATATTAATTTTCTTTGGTTATATAAAAAGTGATAATTTAATGAGCAAAGAACAAACTATGCCTGACCAAGTAGGGTAGCAATTTCCTTAGTTCTTCAAGAACCAATCATGCTTTATGGAAATTGGTGTTCAGTTGCCAAAGAATGATCTGTAACTCATCAGAGCTCTATACCAGGTTTATCTAATGTTTGAAAGGCTCTCCTTTGAGAAATTCATTAATCAGGAGGGTAAATAGAGTTAAGGGGGCAATTACGGTTTGACACCTGCTCAGAAGACTCTTGCATTTAGGCTGTTTATATCTGAAAAGTTCTGAGAAGGTTAAAAGTAGCAAAAAGCAATTATGTTAATTTCACCTTCAGGTAGCTTATTTTTTTTTTTTTCCTTGTGAAGCATTTATTTTCAATGAACACATTCATTGTTAGCTATATTGGAGAGAAATATCAATACTGGACTATATATTGTCAGTTATAATAACTTTACCATTTAATTTTCCAGTAAAACTGAACTAAACATAACACCATATTTAGCAATGCCATATATACAGTATAGGCAAGTACATGATGGTCCCGCTTCAGATACATTTCCTGCACATGTACCCCACCTCCTCTTTTTAATTTTACAAAAATTGAATGACAATAGTTTTATTTATGTTCATTTAAGACAGTTTTAGTATGAAATTGAAAGAATGAAACATGCATGTGAGAAGGGAATAGGATGCAGGGTTGGCATGTTCAACTTTTTCCCTCTGCCCACTTTCAGGTCTAGAGAAATTCAGATGAATATCAGGACTCACTAAAATCCTTCCTTCCTTCCTTCCTTCCTTCCTTCCTTCCTTCCTTCCAGTCTTAAAATTACAATGTCAATAAACTTAGTAACATAAAAATAATGTTTTCAAGCAAATTATTTTCTCATGCTGGCTGCAGATCTAAATCTCAAAAATTGCTAATTAACCAACTGAAATCCTAAAAAGAAGAAACTTTCTGCATAGTTGCTTATAAAAAAAAACATGTATAATGGTGACTCTCTTCTGGCTTCATTATTGACCTATATCAGCCTTTCTCAACTTTTTGACCCTTGAGAAACCCTTGAAATATTTTTCAGGCCTCAGGGAACCCCTGTACGTTCACATTCAAATATAGGCCAGAAGTTACAAAATTATTATATTTGTTTCATATGTAGGTCTGTATATAGGCATTAGCAGTGTTCTTAAACTAAAAATAAAGAATGAAACTTTAATGTGAAGTTGCCTGAATTTGAAATATTTTTTTTAAATAAATTGTGATTTCCCAGGGAACCCCTAGTAATATCTCGAGGAACTGGAGGGTTCCTGGAACCCTGGTTGAGAAACCCTGTTCTATATAAATCAATATACATAAATCTATATTGCTATGTTTGGCCATATTAGTGCCAAGTTTTAGGAATGGAAAGAGAGATCCTTCTGGGCAAAAAACAAAACAAAAACAAAACCTGGTTAGCTTATTAAGTACTGAGAGCAAGCAATATGTGAAACTGCTCTCTCTCTCCTGAACAGGCAAGCCAAATATGTCCATGAAGTCCAAAAAAGTTGGTGGCAGCTTTAGTTAGAAAATGTGTAAGCTAAACACTTATTACAGCCCACAAACAGCATCTAGTAATGATTCATTTTACCTTAAAACAGTAAAGACAAAATGAAGTCAAGCAAATTGTCAAAAAAAAAAAAAAATCCTCTGGAGAAGTAAGGTCAGCAAATCTTTGGGCCAGTCACTCTCAGCCCAACTGACCTCATAGGACTATTGTGGGGCAAATAGGAGAAGGAAGGTGTACTAGTTATGTTTGCCACCTAGAGTTATTTATAAAAATAATAAAGGCACAATTAAAAAAAATGCAGATAAAACCTGTCAGCACAAGTAAAAGCAAAATAGTAATCATGTGGAAATTAAGTCAGTAAGTAAAAATGAAACAGTTTATACTTTCCACAAAGAAATACTTTAATATATGAAAGTAGCTTTAAAGTGCCAGATGCAAATGGTGCATATTTAATAATAATAATAATAATAATAATAATAATAATAATAATAATAATAATAATAATTCCTATTTGATTCATATCTCAAGATGTTGAAGAATATGGCATGTAGAAGTTTAAAAATCAATTTCAAAAGCAGCCTGTGATACAACTATTCACCCAGTTTGGAAAAATCCTTTTGATGATCGTCACAGTTCCTTCTTGATTTTCCCATCTGAACAGTTTGGTAATATAAGCAAACTTGGCCATCTCACTACTCAACCCTAAAGCCAAATAATTGATTTATATTATACATTAAAAAGCACTGGCCCCAGCACCAATTCTTGGGTCCAAGTTTGCACATTTCAACAATGTGAAATTGTTTATTTATTTCTACTCTGTTACCTATTTTTATCAGTATTGTTCTTACTTTCAGCAGTGACTATATAATTTCCATTAACTTACTTCATATTATGTGCTTAGCTTTAATTTGCTGATATGTAGAAGAAATGTGACATGTATTCTAAGGTACAATTTGAATAATTTTAGGTGTTGCTCATGACTTTGATAAGATTTTTAGAATTTCACAGAAATATTTTGTGTGTATGGCAGTTATCTTAAATTATAATTTCTATCTCAAATTATTGAATGGTGAGATGATAATCAATAATCAATAAATCAATCAATAAACTGAAAGAAAGAAAGTTGTAATAAGCATACAGTATGAATGCAATGATCCTTTCTTCCAATTCTGTAAGCATATGGTACTCTAAAAATATAAGTATTCTGCATACTAATATCAGAATTGCTATCCACCTGTGGATTTTATTTACCCTGACATATGTAAGCTGACAAAGAACATTTATGTAAACATGGCTCACCCCTAACTCTACTAGAAAATAAATGATTTTTTTTACCATAGTTTACCATGCATACCAATATGTACTAGGAATAGAATTATTGTGGATAATGTATTATTTCATTGTCCATTCTAAGATATTCCCACCAGTTTGTATAACCTATTTTTACAGAGAACTTAGGGGAAAAAAGACAAAGTAAACCTATTTCCTATCTATGTGTGGAAATTAACAAAAAAGCTAACAGCTTTTGTGTACTGACCATGCATAAAAGGTGTAGGCTACTCAAAATGTCGTAAAGCTATTAGCATTATATTCTTTATCAAATATTTCACGATTGTGTTATATAGTTTTATTTTCCTTCATTGCTTTGATTTTAATATTTATTTCCTACCTTGAATCATAACAAATTTTGATTCAAACTGGATTGGATCCATGTGCATGGCAATTGAACAGTTAATCACCTTTGCATTTACTGATCACTTGATTGAAAAGGATAGACATATGGAACATGGTACCTTATTTTTTTTTCTTCCTCTTGAATTACTGGGCTACCAACATTGACTACACCTATAATCAGTCAGCAAATGTATGTATAGCCCATTGCTTTTGAGAAGCTTCTGGATAGAAGCTGTTACAATTGTTATTCAAACATCTGCTTTGACTTGTAACTTCTCTGCAATGAACACATGAAAATAATTGGCAATAAAGACCCATTGCATCATAGAATATGGACACAAATATTTCAGGAAAGCATTAGAAATGTGTGACAGTTGGAGACTGAAATTACTGTAGATGAAGTTACTTGTCCAGAGCCACTGAAAATAAAACTGGTACAGGCAAAACCAGGGACACAGTGGCGCTGCAGGTTAAACTGCTGAGCTGCTGAACTTGCTGATCGGAAGGTTGGTGGTTCGAATCCGCGTGATGGGGTGAGCTCCCGTTGCTAGTCCCAGCTCCTGCCAACCTAGCAGTTCAAAAACATGCAAATGTGAGTAGATTAATAGGTACCACTTCGGTGGGCAGGTAACGGTGTTCCGTTTAGTCATGCTGGCCACATGACCACGGAAGTGTCTACGGACAAACGCCAGCTTCGACTTTGAAATGGAGATGAGCACCGCCCCCTAGAATCGGACACAACTGGACTTAATGTCAAGGGAAACCTTTACCTTTACCTACAGGCAAAACCAAAATCTAGAACTACCCATTAAGCGAATTCTGGTTTTATATCATATATTTCCAGATGTTAACTTGATCCAAGCAACATCCTTCTGAGTTATCTTGTAAAAATCTTCAGTCGGAAGGATGAACTTCAACTGAGAGGGTTTTTTTTTTGTTTTTTTTTTAATAAGAGCCTGAAAGAGCTGCATTATAATCTCATTTCAACTTTTTTTTCTGTCTCATCAAAAATAATTTTACCATCAATCTGTTGATGGGTAAGTGGTAATTTTTAATTCATCTCTAGTAGATGGCAAGTGTGCAGGTGTTATTTTCCTGCAAATCACTGTTGCTTGCCAAAATGGGATCAGAAAAGCACAAATCATGTCTAATTTCACCTAACAGGCTTGTATCTGAACTCCTTTTTTCCCATACCTTTTAAATGGACAGTACATGCCAAGCTTTGATGTCAACATAATAGCTTCTAGTTCACCCACCTTCCTATTTTCCTCCCATTAAGTTTTGTATTGATTTTAGAATAAATTTACAGTGAATAAATTTACAGGAGAGGGTGTTTTATTTTGTTTTGTTTTGTTTAATTTCTTGAAGTAATAATACATCTACCAATATGATATAACAAAGCTGAATTTTTCTTGAAACTTTTGATTAACAAAAATCTAATCCATGGACATGCATTGATGACTGAATCCAAGAAAGGAAACAATAAATCATTCCATCAGGAATACTTCAGTCATGAAAATTATGATTTCATATGGATTCTTGGTTGCATATAAAGTGCATAATAAACCTTTATTGCTGCCAGTTCATGAATGCTAAAGTATGAACAGAGTGAAGTTAACAGAATTAGGTTTTGACAAAGAATTTCTTATGCAATGTTTCCTACCAATTGTAATGACTGCCTATTCAAATCAATAACCAAACTCACATAGAGGTCTATGGAAATCTAATTTAATGATGAATAGTATGCAGAAACACAGGCAAAGCTGAAAATACCAAAGTGTGGGATTTCTCCAAATTAAACCACAAGCAATCCCAGACACACACACCCCCTTTCAGTGTAACTCCATTCCTCTGCAGGTGTTCAAACAGTTGCTGGCAATCTCCGGGTAATGACCTTGGCCAGGCAAGATAGCCCAAACATGAATTCCTTTGTACTCGCATCATCTGTCTCTCTGCCTGGTACGAACTAATAGCAGCCCAGCCCCTTCCTGTTCAGCGACATGTGTCAGGACCAACTTGTTGCCCATTTTTCATGCTGCTCTTCCGTTAGTCCCCAGGAAGATTAAAACCACTTCACAAGTTTACCAGGAAGGCCACTTTTAACAATCCACTTGGGGATGAACAAGGGATTTAGGAGTAAGATATCCCAAAGACAATCCACACCTCCATGACACAATTAACAAGCCGTTCAGGTGTAGGGACAATGCAGCCACCCTGGAGACATATATGGGGTCCCCTTACCAACCTTTGCCCAGATGAAGAAGCTGCTTGGACAAGCAGTGAAATGTTTCAGCCAAAAAGAAAGAAATCCAGTTGCCATGAGACTGGAACAGGTGAGGAAAGCTTGTGATCTTACATTGATAGACTATGTTTAGCTCCCGCGAAATATTAATTTAAGCAAGAGGGTGTAGGCTGGTGTTGCAGCCTGGAAGCTTGGCCAGGCTCAAGGACTGGACTTAAGAAATGCTGGTATCAGTGGTGTGTTCAGTCATGAGAATGGAAACATGGTATTGAGGAGTGTGTGTGGAATAGCAGCAGAAACAAAGTAGAGAGATAGAGTGGCCATCCTAGTGTATGGATCCAAAAGTGCAAAAGGAGGAAGAAGAGAAGAAAGAAAACTGAAAAGGCGTTTAGTGGATAAAATCCCTTATATCCAGCCTGATCTGGAAGCCAATGGACAGAATCCAATGTGATGGTAGAGGTAGTATCTTGCAACTTAGAGACAAGGTCCTGAATCTGAAACTCCTGAGGAAAAAAAAATTACATTGTTTTGCAAATATGCCTTAAATGTTACATTTTGTGACTTTTTAAATTGCTTGTTAACATAAATAGGCAATATATTATCACTGTCCTTTCCCTTGCTTGTGCCAGCAGTATAATGTACAGTATAATGCATTTTCATTATTAAAAAGGCTACACCAATGCAATCTTACTTGAAGGTGCAAAAACAAACTACAGTTTCTCATATAGTATATGCATTTCTTACTTTTTTTTTTTCTCTAGCTAAATGCAGATATTTGTCTGTGTCTAAAATATGATAATCTCTTCCCTCTCTAGTTCAGTAAAAGCCAACTGAATGCCACAAGGCATCTTAGTGATATTTGGAAAAGTGTTTGTGTGTCAACGTCATGTTGGGAGGATGGAATTAAGCATAACAGATGGGAAACAAAGAAAACAAACAGTTTGTCTATGGTACATCTGGAAGCTCAAATTAAGCTGTGGATTTGTTAATGTTCTTTTACATTATGGCCTGAACTCTGATTAATGTTTCACACAATAACTCTGTGGATGTTCAGTGAACAACTTCTTGTTCACAGCACCCATTTACATTAAGTAAAGTACACAAATAAGGTTGAGCTTACTGTAAAAAAAGACAAGAACCTGATAAAATTCACTTTAATCATTTTTCCTATTTTTCACAGAATTTTTCTTAAATGGTACAGAAGATGTTTGAGAGTAAAAGAAATATGATAGAACATAAAATTGACATGGCCAAAAGGACAATGATTCCAAGAAGAAACTTTTTCCTACAGTCAGGGTGTCCATGGGGAAGCTGAAACAAGTCAAGATGATGGTTGTGCCCTGCAATAGAAGACTATACATTTCTTGTCACATACAACACCCCTAAGAAAGCAGTAGGTCTTTGATCACATGGTACAGCTGCCATTTTGACTTTTTTAAACACATAAACCTACATATACAGTTTTAATAGTACAAGCATTTCCACTTCTATATACATGATACAGTATATAACTACATTGTAAGAGGAAAAAAGAGAGCCAGTCTGGTGTAGTGGTTAAAGCATCAGGCTAGAAACCAGGAGACCATGAGTTGTGGTCCTGCCTTAGACACAAAGGCAGCTGGCTGACCTTGGGCCAGTCACTTTGTCTCAGCCCTAGGAAGGAGGCAATGGCAAACAACTTCCAAAAAACTTGCCAAGAAAACTGCAGGGACTTGTCTAGGCAGTCTCTGAGAATCAGACATGACTGAATGGATTAAAAAAGAAAGGAAGAAAAAAGGACTTTTTTTTTTTCTTTTTGCTGAATGGAAACTATAGTACTACTACAGAAACAACCAAAAGTATGGATCTGGTATTTAGATGACACCTTTGTCACAATAAAAAAGGGACAAGTAGAGAAGACACATGAAGCAAGAACACATCCTTTCCAGTAACGAACAGCCATATAAGCAGGGATCAACACCAGACAAACAATCAGAAAACAGTACTTGAATGAAGGAATGACCAAGGAGAAAACCACACCCCACCAACACTGGCAGGGCAAGTTATTGTAGATAGATACTGTAGGTAATAAACCACACACCAGCACTGATGATATTACCTAGTTGGGTAATGAAACATCTTCAAGCAAATAAGTAAGCTCAGAGAGCACCAAGGACTCTACAGTTCAAACCTGAGTGACAGACAGACAGACAGATATATTCTCTTCTTTGGGGGGGGGGGTTGTTAATAAGGCAATTCTGAATGTGCCAATTTTGTGATGAAACCTGAAAGCCTTCAAGTGCTCTTAAGCAACTTGTTTGTACTTATGGAATTTATAGGACCATACAAATAATCTGTAATAATGATCAAACCAATGCTTCTCCTGAAGTAATTTGGGACTTTGTATATATTGAACAATTGTATAATGTCACTGTGTTAGGTCAGTATATTTATCTCTTAATGAATGAGATACTAACTGAACAGAATTGTTTTCATTCATTATGAAAATAAATGGGTATTGCATTTATCACTCAACCAAGTTAGTTCACTGGTAAAGCAGAAGTCTTATGATATATTCAAGGGGGAAAGAATATATTCTTTCCCCCTTGAATATATTCCAGTTGTTGTATCATTCTGTAACAGCCCAGAAAATAAAGTGGCAGCTACTACAAAAGAATCATCTGTCAAATCAGCTGCATTGCTGTCATCTTCAGTAGTGGCAGCAAAAACAACAGTATAAAAATGCAAAAATACAAAACTGAAATGAAGAAGAAATCATGACAAAGTACATGTAATTTTAAAAATAAATGCATTTAATAACAAAATAGACCTATGGAAAAAAACTCACAGAAACCTTGTTTTCAGATTTAATGGCTTGCATCTCCAGACAAAGAATCTCTCAGAATATATGAAGACCTCATTAATTTGGTTTGTAAAAAAATAGCCTAATGGTGGTAATGAGGAGGAATTCAGTATGTATCTTATTTTTGTCCTATTATATGGATGTTTAAAAAATGCATTTCTCAGTGGTGCCTTGATTGGGCATGTATAATGTTATTACATTATAAAGGTTTATTTATAGCTGTATGCACTGAAGTGAGAGTTGATTAGAAGATGTTGGAAGCTAGGCACATTGAAAGTAAACAGTCCCAACCCTTCCAGCAAAACTAATGATACAACTTGCAAAAACCTTAGTAAAGTACACAATATCTGAAAACATATTTAGATTTGTAACAATGCTGCTATTGCTACAGATAAGCACACTGTAAGTAATGTAACTAAAATATTTTTTTCTATCCCTGTACCATTATCTGCAGTTTCCTTATTGGCAGATGATATTTTTCAGACTCTCAACTATTACCTGGTGATAGTTGGAACAACGGAGCACATACTTTTTATACATACATAGCTGATTTATAGATATATACACAATATCGTCCATTTTATTTAGACAGGGATGCTGCTAATTTTATCAGGCCTTCAAGTGCTCTCATGCAGGCATTTTCTCAATTGTGAGGGACTAGAAGCAACCACACATTCTAGATGCACCTTCTGAATGCAGGACAATTCTTTACTTCTTCCCTTTAGGAGAAAAATACTGAAGAAAGGAATAAAAAGGATCAAAAAGGAAAAAAAGAGATACCATTCAATTGTTTCACCTTCTTTAAACACTAAATAAATGTGTACCAGTGTAACTCCAGCATGTCCCCACATCAGATTAAATAAAGCAAAATAATAATAAAAAAACAAGAAGTAGTTTCTTTTTTGTGGAAAAGCTGTTATTTTATTTTCTACTTCTAACAAACAAACAGATTGTGTTAGCACAAGTGGTTGCAGGTACAAATATTTGGATGATCATTAGCTGGCAGCAAATATTTTTTTCTCTGTGTCTTGACTTGTGGTTGTGCAGAATTTTTCAGCCGAGCGCTGGTAGCTTTAGTCCAAGACTGTACTGGCAACAGATGCTATTTAAGGAACATCATAACTATCCCTCAAAAACCATTTGGTGGTTTTCAATTTTTTGCTGGAAAAATCTGGTAGGCCTATGTCTCCTTCAGCCAAAGTCTGCACCCAATATTCAGAAGTAAATCTCTATTTAAATAGGATTTGCCACCAAGAAAAAAAATTGCCATGCAATGAATTCAGCCTGCTAAGCAGACTTTTTGATATTTTTGGTTTGATCTTTGAGGTAAATTGTGCATGTTGAAACCTCTATCATTATTCCACTATCTAAAGATAAGTGCTGCATTAAAGCAATAGCAGGGGGGTTTATCTTAGATATAACTGATGAGTGATATCATCAAGTAATAAGATAAAAATGACTAGGAAGAATGAGACCTTGAGGGGAAAGAGTTGTAGTTAAGCAAAGAACAATAAAAGTGAGAGTTACTCCTCTGTTAAACAGAGAAGATCACTTAATAAACAGGCTAAATGTAATAGGCTAGGGAATAGGTATATGATCGCTGTATTTCATAGGCTCTTCTTAGTGCAAGGTCAGTGCTGGAAAAAAAAAAATGCCTATTAAATTGCAACAGTAACATTTCATTGTTGGTGTTGGGAGAAAGATTCAACTCCCCCACCCCTTTTTGTTTCTTCCAATCAATCACTTTAACTTTTCAAAGCCAACAGCTTAGGCAGACTCAACCATAGCAAAAGAGTTGTGGTCACCAACTCGTGTCCCAGTGATAATCTGGAAAAATAAGTTTCCTGAAGCTATTGGCTTTTTTTTTTTTTATGTGCATATGGCTGTGAAGACCTGAAAATTAGAAAAACAAAGAGGGGGAAAAATGAAAATTGGAAAAAAAAAAAAAAAAAGTGCTTAGCCCTAGGGTTGAGATGGTTCATTTTACATAAGGACAAGGATGTTGGATTAGCTTTTTTACTAAAAGTAAACAGGAGATAGGTGAGTAAGAAGAAAAAAAATGGTCTATTCTCATTGGCTACTGGGATCCAGTAGTCTCCAGACTACTTGAGTTCCAACAAACCTAGAGACTTGATTTGATGGCTGCAACAACATAGCTTTACATATTAAAATGATTAAATTCACTTCCATTGTATGGCAGCCAGAGCCACAGAGTACAGTTTTATAGAAAGGAACTATTCATCACTGTACAAGTATATGTGGCCTAATGCCTAAGAATAGAGTCCTATTATATGATTAAATATATGAGATTGAATGACTTTTTAATCATTAGCTCTTAAATAATTAAACATATTTTTGTAGCATTTTGGGATTGCTATTATCCTCCGTGTGATCTTCAATACATAATAGAAATTTCCAGGTAAGAAGTTTATTAGGTTTATAAACTACCAAGGGGGTTGTTTTTATATTGCTGCCAATAATGTTATTCTTGCAAGGTACTTGTAAAGTAAAATAGCAGATTTAAGAAAAAAATTATTTCTTCATGTTCTGACTTTTGCCATCATTTGTTTTTGCTATATAAATGTTTCACAGAAACAATATTACTGAATTATATAATGCAAGATAGAACCATCTATATATTGTGCTGATAAAATTCCTTTTTAGAACTAAAATGGTTTGTTATACCATAATCATGTATCATTTTGTTTTCCATTGCCATTGCTGAAATGTTTCATTTAAAATAAATTCTTCCAAACAAATATCTAATTTTATTTTTGAAATAATTGGGAAGAATATAACACTGCCAATCTTTCTCAGTAAAGTAATGTGCCTTTCTAAAATTGCTCATGTTTTCTGGATGAGAGACACACATTGTTGTTATGTAACCATTAAGTCACTTTCAACTTTTCATGATATGATGGACAGGATTGTTACTAAATGTCTATTATTAATATAAGATGATGCTTGTGTCATCACTGATAGCAACCTTACTTCTGTTGGCCTCTTTCCAATGGCTTTCCATTTTGCTAAGGAACAGAGGTTTCTCCGTTGATTCTTGCCTTTGCTTCATATGTCCAAAATATATACACCTTAACTTCATTATTATTTCTTCACTAGACAGAGTAGTACTGAATAATTTGTTCTCATTTCAGACCAAGATAGCCTCAAGAATTTTCCTCTAAATTTCAAAGGATATTTTTTATCACAAGAAAGATCTGTACTGTGATCAGTATGGTTTTCCTAGTGTAACATCTATAAACTGGATCATCCGAAAGGCTGATCAGTTTATTGATGTTATACTAGGAAAACCATACTTATCACAATACAGATCTTTGTTGTGAGAATTTTTTTTTAAACAAATCAGTTGCAGTTTAATATTTTGTCTAGATATTTCATAATCTTTTCCCCATATAACATCTTTATTTCCTGGCAACAGAACACTCCTGTGCATTTTTGAGTGTAGGAAGATAATGTTTGTTGCTATTTTTACTGCTTCTCTGCCTATTTGAATTGGATTGGCATGATGTTAGCATCATCTTTGTTTGTTTTATTTGATTTTAATAGTGAACTGCATACCAACTTTCACCTTCAGCAAGAGACTGCTTAGGTCTTCTTTATATCAAGCCATGAAAGTGGTATCATTGGCATATAATGAGTTTTTGATATTATTCCAATTTCTATTTCTTCTGGTTTAATATTTCTCATGATATATTCTGCAAATAACTTAAATAAGGAGAAAATATACAATCTTGGTAGATTTCTTTCCTAATTTTGAACAATTTAGTTGTTCTACTTTCTTTTCTTGTACACTTTCTTTTCTAACTGAAGCTTTCTTGTCATCATACAAATTCTTCAATAGACAGTTAAGGTGGTTCTGTATGTCATCTGCTGATTTTTTAAGGACTACAATTTGTTAGATTCACTGGAACATTTCTAAAAATTATCATGTGCTAGTAATGAAAAATTGGTGGGAACATATACTGTAGTTGAAAAAGTAGTTGAAAATGTACAAGTTTAAATATTATGGGATTTCTGAATATAAACAATGAAGTCTTGGTGAATAACACACCAAATTTAACTGTGATTGAAAAGAATAAAGTGTGGATAATTGATATGGCAATACCAGGGGATAGTAGACTAGAAGATAAAGAATTGGAAAAGATCACAAAGTATCAAGATCTGAAAATTGAAGTTGAAAGATAATGGCATAAACCAGCAGTGGTGGTCCCAGTGGTTATCGGCACACTAGATGCCATACCAAATAACCTTAGAGAATCTGCATATTGACAAAATTTCCATCTGTCAATTACAAAAGGCCACACTGCTTGGATCTGCACATATACTACATCAGTACATTACGGCATCCTATGTTCTTGGGAAGAACTCAGTGTGAATGAAGGCCAACACCAGCTAAAGAACTGGCAGCTGTGATTTCACATTGTTGTGTATATAACAACAACAACAATAATAATAATTCAAATATACTCAGCTATTTAGAATTTTCTTTCCTTTTACATTATCTGTTGACATTAACAATGTGATCACTGGTGCCTCTGTCTTTTCTGAATCAAGCTTGTATATCTTGATCCTTGCCTAGCAGTTTTTGGGACTTCTTTTCAAGTTTGTCTAGATTTCAAAATCTTGAGCATTATCTTACTAACATAAGAAAAAATGCAATTGTTCAATAGTTTGAGCATTCCTTAGTGCTGCCTTTTTTGTATTGGAATATAAATTGACACACATATACTTGCTTAAATTTCTTTGTAGGCAAAATGTTGATAGTAACTGCAGTGACATTAGCATATAAATAAAGTCGCTGTAGGTGTGGAATACAATTAAAAGACACAGGATGATTCCCAACCACTTGATGTAATTGCTTCCAATCAGTCTCTCTCTTTCATCTATCCCCAGAAATTTCCTTGGGTTACTTAGTAGCTCTAAGAGATGAAATGACAGAAGTGATGCATAGAGAATGGAAGAAGAAAAACAGTTGTTCTAAATGAGTTTGGGTATGAGCCCACAGTCATGCCTACCCCATGCTGATAAGGTAGGCAAACCTTATTCACTTCTCCTCATTTACTGTATTAGATTGACATTCACTGGTCTTTATTAAATGTTAATTAAATTTAACTATAAAAATAAGTTTTTGTGCTGTCCCACATATGAATTTTGGGAGGATAGCTTTCAGCATAACAGTTAGAAACCAGGTATGACCTTTGGCCTGGAAAAGTTAGTGTATTGACATGCTAAAGACTGTCCTGTGTAAGTTATCATTAAAAACAGCATGCCAATCTTCCTATTAGGTAAATACATGCTGTAGTTCTAAATTTTCTAGTTGCCCCATAGCAAATAGCAAAATCATAAAAAAATATCAATTAAAACATCAGCAAAGACTAAAGGAATGAAGCTGTATTGAAAACTTCACATAACAGCACTGAAATGGCCACTTGTGCAAGCTGCCTTGAGTTGACTTCCAGTGTTGTCTTCCACAGTCCCATTGAGTTCTTGAGCAAGGTCCTGAGTGTCCTGCTGATTTTGTATAGTGGCAGGCATTCATAGATCCATATATGTGGCATTGAGTCATAGGCTTTCCTGTAGTTTATCCAGGCTGAGCCGAGATTGGTCTGTCTAGACCTTGAGTCTCATGTGACTGCTCTATCTAAGAGCAACTGGTGTTTGGAGCCTCTGGTGTTGTCCCCAATGCCCTTCTGAGCTGTGCTCATGTACTGGCCTATATGGTCCTGCAGCTTGGTGGCTATGATGCCTGATAGGACTTTCCATGTTGTGGGGAGGCGGGTTATTGGCCAGTTATTGGATGGTGTTGTTCCCTTGTTGGGGCTTTTCATGATCAGCTCTGTCCTACCTTGTGTTAGCCAGTCTGGGCGGGAGCCTGATGCTAACATCTGGTTCATCTGTGCTGCTAGGTGTTCATGCACTGCTGTCAGTTTCTTTGGCCAGTGGGTGTGGATCATGTCCATGCCAGGTGCTGTCCAGCTCTTGTGTTCTTGACCCGCTTTTGGATGTCTGCTACTGTGATGGTGATTGGTTCCTGCTCTGGGAGGTTTCTGTGGTCTGCTCTTATGTCCTGCAGCCACTTTGCACTGGTGTTATGAGTCTTCTCTTTCTCCCATAGGTTCTTCCAGTACTGTTCAGTTTCTGCTATTGGTGGCTCTGCTATTACTGTGTTGTTGCACTGCAGTTGGGAGTACACCTTGGATGGTTCTTTGGCAAACAGAGCATTTATCTTCTTGGCCTCTGCTTCTCTAGTGTATCTCCTTAGCCTGGTAGCCAGTGCTCTGAGCCTTTGTTTAGCAGTCTCTAGGGCTTCAGATGGAGTCAGGCCCTTGTATTTTTTCAGTAGCTGAGTCTTATCCTTAATCTCCATACCCTTCTGTAGCTCCACCAGCTGACTAACTTCTCTCTGAGTTGCCTCGAACTTAGCCTCCAACCTCATTTTCCAGGCAGGGGGTTATGTACTGCTGTTCTTCTTGATCATGTACCCAGGCATCTCCAGGATTACAATGGCTGTAGCGTATACTAGTTCATTGGCTTGAGTTATATTGGTAGTAGGGATTGTCATGTGGGCTCTATTGGCATCTTCTAGCATACTATCTGATGGTCCTGCTCCACTGTGCCTTGGTAATCAGTCTCAAGAGTTGACTGTAGCTAGTTTATCCATGATCTTTTGCCTCATATCAGCTGCTGTGCTCTGTAATGGAAGGTGTGGCAGTGACATTCCAGCTTCAGGTGTTGGCTTCATCTCCAGTTGTTCCTCTGGGTCTTCTTGACTCTGGGATATAATGTGTAGTTAGTCTATCTCAAGTTGTGAGAGCAGCTTCTTCTTCACTATGTTGAAGCATTGGGCAGCTAGCTGTTTCTCAATCAGTGTTGATGCAGGTCTTCTGTCCATCCATAGTTCCCTCATGCATTTCATATATCCCGTTTAATTAGGACTGCTGTAGTAGCATTCCATCAGTTCCAGGTTCTCTTGTCTTGTCCATGTATGGTTTGTTCCAATAGCCCACTTATCATCAGATTGTCCTGGTTCCCCAACATCTGACGCGGACCTTGTTAATCTGGGTGATGTCCAAGCTGGCATGACTCTCTTAGTTCATGTCACTCTCATATTTGAGATAGGCAGATGAAGCATTAGGGGATCTTTGGCCAAGGACCCCTACTGGTAAGGTAGGTACAGCCGGAATTTGAACCCTGGTCTCCCGCTCCAAAGGCGGTGTTCTAACCACTATGCTATCCAGCTGCTTATATATTTATATATATTCTTGTCTCATCCATGTATGACAAGATAACATATTACAATGTATGGGCTAGACCCTCCCAAGTCCAGATGGCAGATTCCACAGAAGGTTGTGGAGAATGACAGGGCTAAGATCCTGTGGGACTTGCAGATCCAGACAGACAGGCAGGTACTGGCCAATCAACCAGACATTGGGGTAGTAGACAAGAATGAGAAGACAGTGGTGGTGATAGATGTAGCAGTGCCAAGTGACAGCAACATCAGGAAAGGAGTATGAGAAGCTGGAGAAGTGCCAGGGTCTGAAGGAGGAATTAGAGAGGATATGGAAAGTGAAGGCCAAAGGTGTAGGGGCACTTGGGGCTGTGACTCCCAGGCTGGGAGAGTAGCTCCAACAGATCCCAGGAACATCAGAGCTCTCTGTCCAGAAGAGTGCAGTGCTAGGAACAGCCAAGATACTGCTCAGAACCCTCAAACTCCCAAGCCTCTGGTAGAGGACCCCAGGTTGAAGAAGACACATACCACCCTTAGAAGGTGAGAAGGAATTATATATATATATATATCTATATCTATATCTCACTAGGTACAGCTAAATGTATTAAAAATGTCATATTATATGAGTAGCTTGCACATTAATTTATGTTGTGTTCTTCACTTGTAAGTGTGATCAACTTTCAAGCATATGGATTCCTAAATTTACTTTCAGGATTTCAAATACTGGTGTTGCTTAAACCTGGACACTCTGATTTCATACAAATTGTCTTATTTTTCTGTATCTGAACATGATTAGTTTTGTAATAGGATTTCCATTTGGGTGGAAACATGGTGCAATCTGAAACAGGGAGTTCCCTGTATTAGGTATGAGTATGTGATTATTTTCCATATTAGCATACAGTGTGTATGTATTTAAAACTATTTGCAATCCACCGTATCCCAAAGTACTCTGGCTGGTGTGCAGTAACAAAAACAAAACAAACAAACAAAATGGAGCAAATTATATGCCAGCTGAATAACACGATCATGGCACTGAGACAAACTTTTCTATTTCAAACAAAGCTGGTGCTTGATACAAAGCAGTAACCATATAGAACATGTAACAAGTCAGTCTGTAAGTTTTCTTGGCTTTGTTTCCTTTCCACATTAAAGTAAATACTGGACAACTTCTTAAGAGTTACAAATTGCTACAGTTTTGACACTGGCATTTGGTGAAGAATCAGAATGTGTTTACTTAACTTTATACATGTTCTCTTCTTTACATGTTCCCTCCCCTGCCCCATAATTGTATTGGATTTAAACATTGTCTGAAGAAGACATCACATTTACATATAGAGTGCAGTCCCCAGAGAATGCCTAGGGCATGTTTAGATCAAAGCATTTATTTTGCTATTGATTCCCATGTGAAATAGCTTGACAACTTTGCTCTTAGGAAATAAGCATTTGATACCAGTTGGAATCATATGTATTCAGTTCCCTCCAGCAATACTAGATTTCTCACAAATTTGATTTGCCCAAGTCATGATCTTATTGAGTGTGGCATGTATAGAATAAGTGACCCAAGGTGAAATGATTGAAAATGAAGAAGGAAATTGTTTTGGTGTCTTTTTTTTTCCCCCTTTCTGAAACACTTGCACACAATATTTTTGTAGGCAGTCTTATTCACCATAGCACAGCTCCCTGAGAATATCTGAATGCTTTTGTTGTAGAACTAATAATTAGTTTGATTAATATTATAATAATTTTTGTAACTCAGTTGCTGTAAACTAGTGTAACAAATTGTAAATTTGCCATGAAAATCGGAATCTTTCCACTATAACAATTTAAAGAGTTTGGTTAAGAGCAATAATAAGAGTGAGCCTTTACAACACTCTAAACATCATCAGATTTGTAAACCAAGCTTTTACAATTATTCAGGAAATGTAAAACAACCTTTTATAATCCACTTTAGCAGCTCTACAAATTCTACCAGTGGGTAGATATACAGATGAATGACAAGTATGAAGGTATAACGACTGGAATAAAAGAAAGGTAAATGCAGCATCTTGTAATTAAACTGTGTCTAAATGAATAGAAAAGTAACACAATAGTCTTGACAGAACTAACTTATATCACGAGAAAATAAATCATAGCCTCTATTTAGATCAAACTAACATTAGGTTCTGTTTATTGTATTTATATCCCATATTTTCTTGACAGCTTAAGGTGGCATATACTTATTAGTTAGGTGCCATTGAGTCAGACTCAACTCCTGATGACTACATGGACAAATGCTAGCCACCTCAACCTTTCTAAAATAACCAATAGCTTTTTCAAGTTTGTCTTATAATTTCTTTATCCATTGTCTTTCTCTTCTACTTCCTTCAGCCTTGACATCATCTGCTTGTATCACACGATCAAAATATGTGGTTTTCAGTCCATGGATTTCTGCTTTCTGATCATTCTGATAAATTGCTTTAAGAAAGGAATGAGCCTTTGGTCAAGGATTAACTGATTGGTTTCATGCAATCCATGGAATTGTTTTTAACTGCCTCCAGATCAATCATTTGGAAATAGCTATCACTGTTCTTTTGTTATTTCTCAATGATTATACATTACCACTGGAAATACAATTTTTAAAACTATATTTGTTGTCATTGTCTTTCCATAGATTTCCTGATTTTTTTTCTAACTTTGGCATTAACTCTCTATAGTTAATACACTTTGAACTTTTCCAGTTCAATCTTCATGTTTATCTATCCTTCAGGCCAAGAAAACAAGGCAACCTAAAACTTCCATTTTTTCATCATCACCTCTACATTAATTCATTAATTACCTTTGTCAACTGATTAATGTGTAGTTATAAGCACTGGTGTTAGGATTTTGTGTTATCATTATTATTCCTAGTACTATCTTGTAATAGTTTTATGTTTAGCACCTTTACATAAACCATAGTTTCCTTGGGTTCAGATGATAAACAAATAGATAAGATAGCTGACATTATATTTTGAATTCTTAGTATTTAATAGTAACCTACATTTTCCATTTTCCATGTTTACAATGAACATTTCTCAATCTTATTTTGTGCTAACAAAGTTGTGTCATCTGCATCTCAAATGGTTAGTGTATCAAACTTTTATTTTGATTTCAACTTCATGTCATTCTTATGTATTTATTTATTTTCTAGCCTGCCTTTATTATTTTTTATAAATAACTCAAGGCTGTGAGCATACCTAATACTCCTTCCTCCTCCTCTTATATTGGCTGCATAAGTTAAACAGATATGGAACAAAATATATCCACGTCCTGTGCACAAGAAGAGCCTTGTGTGGTGCAGAGAGGTAGGCAGCAGTATTGCAACTGAAAGTCTCCCCATGACCCAAGTTTGACCCCAGCAGAAGCTGGATTCTCGGGTAGCCGGCTCAGGTTGACTCAGCTTTCCATCCTTCTGAGGTTGGTAAAATGAGTCACCCAGCTTGCTGGGGACGGTGACAACTGGGGAAGCCAATGGCAAATCACCCCGCTATAGTCTGACAAAAAAATGTTGCAAAAGCAGCATCCCGCCAAAGGGTCAGACATGACTCGGTGCTTGCACAGGGGAGCTTTCACCTTCACCTGTGCTCTATTTCCTATTCTGTTTATTCATACTACATTCTTTCAGTAGTTTCTTAGCCATATAAAGTTTGCTGAGAAGAATAATCAGGTATTGTCTTAATATTTATTTATTTATTTATTAATCAAATTTATCACTGTCCATCTCCCAAAAGGGTCTCTGGGCAGTTTACAATAAAATATAGATAAAAATATAAAACTACAAAACCCTATAATACAAATACAATAAATATAATAAAAACCTTGATGGTTAAAAGTTCTTTATAATTTATAATATAGTGTACATTCTGGCATGAACTATACAATGGAGATTACATTATTGTTAAATGATGTTGCGTTTGTCATTTGATCTCCTCTCCAGTCCCACACCTGTGCAAATACTTTTTTTCTATCCTGGCATGTCTACAAACAGATTTCCTTGTACCTTTAGTCTTACTACTTCATTACCTCCAGATAAAGGATGCAGCCATGTCATTATTCCAAGTTTGGCTTTGTAATTGGTTTTTCTAGAATTAAGCTCTGGAAAGCTTAATCAGCCTAGCTATATTGTGGATTACTTTTAGCTTTGTCCCTCATGCAGCATAGAACTGGATACCAGGGAAGTTTGTTGGAGATTTAATATTCAAGCATGTGTATGTGTCAAATGAAGATGCTGACTCCATGTCTGGGGATGAGCTGTCAAACCTGGGATGTCTAAAGTGAGTAAAGTTAATAATGGAGTAGTGGGGGAAGAAACATTTGCCCATTCATTGCAAAGATAAAGAGTAACCAGTTCCTCAGGCTAACAACAAATGTCCACATCTTCCAGCAATGAGTTCCTACCAGACAGAAAGCTTAATACTAAAAGCCAAAGTTTTATTTTCTTAATTCAGTAGATGCTTTTCTGTCTCTTCTAATTTTGCTAACAAAACATCTGTGGTATACTGACATTTATTAAGACTGATACTAATATTCTTGGGTATATTTTTATTGTCAAGATTTCAGCATTGTAACCACACACTTCATTACTTTCCCATGTTTTGATATTTGATCTAAGTCAGGGTTCTCTACTAATAAAAATCAATCTGAGTCAGTCTCAGAAAGTCATGTATTAAGGCCTGCCCCATTTGTGCAGAAGATTTACTAGAATCACTTTTCTGACAGGTCTTCCTCAGATGATGACAATGTGGCAGAGTAGTTTGGAGACCTGTGAATTGCCAAACAGCTTTTTTTTTTTGGGGGGGGGGGGAGCCACTGAGCTATATAGATATATAGAGAATTGAAGTGATCTAACTCTTTCAATATATATCAGGAGCAAATGTATTTTGTTGATTAACATATTCAGAATAAGCTTTATCCTAATGACATTCAATAGAAGTGAAAATGTTTATAGCATCTGCCAGACTAATGTAGGTAATGTAGATATCTGTTTTAAATGAGAGAAAGTGTCATGCAACTGAATCATATTTGTATTTTTTGCCTACAGACTGTTTGCACTATCAGATGTGAACACTGTTTAATTAACAATCTTTGTTTTAGTCTCCATAAAACCTCCCTTGAAGAGAATCATATATTTCATTAAAATGAAGACAATAAGTTTGATTCTTAAGTAGTTCAAAACTTAACTCTAAATGTTGCTTGGTTTCCAGGAATATTTTTTTCCTGTCCAATTCTAGTCTTTTCTACAATCATAACTCTTGCTAAGACTGAAGCCAAACATTGCTGTCTTGGGCCCTAAAGAAGCTTGTAAAATAAGTGACTTTGTAAACTAAAGTGAGGCCATGATGCTGGGCTTTTGAAGCATAATAATACAAAAAGATGTCCCTATATAAAGCAGAGGTAATAGTGAGTGACAGCCCAGTTTGCTCCATGATCATTTGGATGACCAGTCAAAAACAAAGCAAAATAAATCAGTAAAACATAGAAGAAATTATTTGGGGGGGAATGTAAAGGATAGATGATTTTGTCTTGTTGAATACCAAAAAATAGTAAAAATTAGACTTTGCCCTACTGGCTTGTGATAAAAGGATATTTTGCTGCATACCTTGTGAAGTCAAATTAGTGTACATCTCCAAGAAGTATCAAAGTGCAGTGAAGTGATGAGTTAAATTATGGTGTAAAAGTCTATTTCTATGAAGAAATTATTTGGAGTATAATAGGGAGAGGAAATCTAAAAAAGCATGACAGTAATCTCCATCAAAGCAACCAGAAGCAATCTAAGCAAAATACTTAGGATTAACCAGTTCTTGTATGTTCTACCATGAAGTCTTGCATTCTCCTGCCTGGAAAACTGGATAGCTGGCTTCCATCTGAAGACTATTGGCCATTCAGTTTTTTTTTTTTTTTTTCTGAAAGCACATTTTAGGTTGCAGTGAGTTATCTTTTAATAAACACTTTTAAAATAAAAAAAAAATAAAAAAGACATTTATGTTTTGTAGCCTTGACTCCCAGTAATAAAAATAATTCCAGAACGTATAGTTCCTGGTCCTAGGAAATAATGTCTATTGAACCAAGTAAAAAGATACAGTGTTAGACCTATTCTTAGAGGTCACAATTTTCATTATAGTTGAATATTAGTTGATTTTAATATTACATTCTCAGGAAAAATGCCATATGACACAGGCTAAATGTGATGGAACTCAAAATGCTAGAGCTATTCACTACATGGCTTGAGCAATTTGAACTGAATTTCCATGCTGGTCAATAAAAGCCCAGTCTTTCAGCTACAGGTTTTTGTTTTGTTTTGTTTTTGTGGTTATCCTAATGAGATAAACTGCTAACGTGTTTGTGTCAGTCCATATAATAAGCAAGTTTCAATCAAAGATAAGCAAGTTCAATATCATAACTGCTGCATTCTTTGGCTCATTTATGAAACCAAAGTTCATCAAAACTACATGCCGATAACAGTTGCATGCAATATCAGTAATGGAAATGAACATGCTACTTGCCAAGAATGGGAACCAAAATTAGTTCTGTTGCTCCCAGACCTACATATGGTGATCCAAAAAGTTAAGAAAGAAAAGAATGGATGTGACAACACAATATACATGGTGATAGAAGACAGAATAACCATCATGAATGAAAAGCAATAGAATAATGAAATAGTATAGCTGAAGAGAAACAGAAGGCACTTAAAAGCAACATTTCTGTTCCATCTCTGCAGGCTTGAAGGTATGTTCCATATGGTTCCTTTTCCTATCAGGGCATGATTGCTGAAACACAAGTTCAGTAATCATCAGTAGAAATGGATATTATGAAGTCACAGGGCCAATTTTTCCAGTTCAAAGTCTGGAGGCAGAAGGTGATTTTAGATTCATTATACCCAGTGCCCTTATATGTCTCTACCATTGAAGAATGTTAAATCTTTCTTCATCAAAAGATATTAACTGGTGCACCACCAGGTTCAAGCAAAGAACATTTTTTTTAAAAAAAAGTCTGTTTCTTGAGCATAAGTTTGTTACTTGTAATAGATGCTTTAAAACAACCTTTAATTTGGATTTTAAATTTTAATTACCATCTTCAGCTTCACTACTAGAGACAAAGAGGTGGAGGTGAGGAAACTGTAACATTTCAAATGTTAAAAAGCCACAAGATTAGAATGTATAAGATGAAAGGTTTCAAACTTAATACAAGAGATGAAAGATTTCAAACCAGCTTGAGCCCAATAAAACTGCCACAATGCCAGTTCTGCCCACAGGCCTCACGGGCACAGCTGCTCAGTCCATCATATTCCCACTGGAAATCATTATAATAAGTTGAAAGACTTATTTTCATATGATTAGATTTTAAACATATTGTCGTTAGTGCAATTTCTATACACAGCAGGGGAAATCTCTTTTTTTTTAATGCAACTTCCATTTCCATTTTGGAATTTAGTTTTCTGAAATGCATTAATCTTACTAACCTAACAAAAAGTCATACTGTACTGTGCAAATGAAAATGTATGAAAAATGATTATAATTGAATTATACATAAAAGTACAAATGGGGAGGAGAGAAAAAAAATGTCAGATGAAAGTTAGTTAAAGCTGAATATTTATAAAGGAATGGGATCATCTGTAAGAAAGTAGGAAGCAGTATAACACTTTCTTATTAGACCAAATATAGCATTCAATATACCTTTCCCTGTAATATCAGACATTCTAAAATAGCATGAAAACAAAAAGGTAGTACATGGAATAGGGATAGACTAAGGCCACTGCTGGGGTACCAATTATCCAACAACCTGGCAGTGGTCTTTCACAAACTGCTAGATATCATCTTGGGGCTGGTGTTAGAGCTCTCAAGATAAATTGATTGGGAAGACTTCAACCTACATGTCTTAGGAGCAAATCTGATGAAGTTCATAAATTAATGGCCTCAAAGTCAACCATGGCCTGTCCCAAATAATCTTGAGCTCAACACACATGGGCAGAGACATGCCTGGCCTTGCCTTCAGAGCCATAACAACTGGTGTCAGCCCACTAGGTAGACTAGACTATGAAATCAAATCCACAGGGGAAAAAAAAAAAAAAACTACTTTTATTGAGATAGGCAGGTAATGAAACATCTGTAAGTAAACCCCAAGTTCAGAGAGCACCAAAGACTCCACAGTTCAATTCTGAACTATATGTATTCTCTTCTATTGTAATAAAGAAGTGGTTTTCAATCTTCTTAACAGCAATTATAAGTATATTTATATTTTACCCTCTTTTTCTAAGATTACATTATAATTTCTTTCTTTCCAAAATTTGCCCTTTCTAATTGTCAAATCCATAAATCAGCAGTTTATTTTTTTCTGTTTTTTTTTAAGCAAAAATTCCATAAGTGGTTTCCAGTCACTAATAAATGTAGTTGTTGATCTTTCTCTAACCAAACATGTGGATTTTGCTATCTCAGCTTGTTCTGTCATCTTCACCAACCATTCCACTGTTGTGGGTATTTCAGAGTTTGTTTGTCTGTTTCCATTTTTGCTCATATAGAAGTCTTGCAGCAGTGATCATATATAAAAATTATCTTCCATGGCTCTTTTCTAATTGCCTGTCCATTAGTCCCAACAAAAATGTTCTGCTTTCAGCTGAATATTAGTCTTTAAAATGCATTATATCATTGGTGTATTTGAAGCCAAAATTTTCTGGCTTTTTTACAAGTCCACCAGGCATGATAAAAATGACCCTCATGCTGTCAATTTTTTAGACTTTGTCAGTCTTTGCCTCCATATCATCCTCATCCCATTAAAAAAAATAAATGTTAAAGATCCTCATCCCATTAAAAAAAAAATGTTAAAGATTGAAATACCGTTTTTCCAGTATCTTCTCCAGGATCCTCTGGAACTGCTCTAAGTCTCAAGCAGAATTCTTTTTCTCTCAATTCCCATAATGCCAGGTTGTCTAAGTCATTTTTCATCTGTTTATTATTTCTGTTTTACTTTTGAAAATTTCCACTTTGTCACTAATTTGTTTTACTTATAGATTCTTCACATTTTTTGCAACGTTTTTTTCATCTCATCTTTCATCTTTACAAACCAGTCTTCGATTCTTGCTTCAAAACCAACCAGATCACTTTTCACAGATTTTTCAGCTTCAGATACTTGCTTCCCCATTTCATCAAACATTTTGTAATATTTCTGGGATAATCCTCTTTTCTGTTGGTTGTTCCAATGATCTTCTCCTCTCCCACCCCAAGCTTTGTTGCTTTTCTGATGGTCGCCATTCTTTTATTTGTAATCCAAAAGTGAAATTAAGTCAATTACAAAGGTGGAAGTGAAAGGCAGGCTTCTCCTTTTTTTCTTCTTCTTTCACCTTTTCTAGACCCTTAAGGTTTTAGTCCAATCTGTCTTTCCATAGTTTTAATGACACAGTCATATTACACTTAACTCCTTGTTTTGTAAAATCCACCAATTGCCTTTTCCCTTTTATGTCAGACAATCAACACTCCCAAAAAGGTCTGGTCTATTTATTTAATTCCAAATAACACCAAAAGCACATTCGCCAAAATGTTAATCTTTCAAATTTATACAGTCCCTTTGTTAAGCTCTTTGTTAAGCTCTTTGCTGTTATTTTAAAGTCTTCTAAGAAATATTATTTTCCTCTTTACTTGCTGTACTTCAGAAGGGAGACTACTCACTGACTGGTTGTTTTCTTTGTCCTGTCATTTCAAATACCTCTTTTTAATTGTAAATTGGTTGTATTTTAAAAGTTATTAACAGAATAAGAATTTGATGGAACTTAGTGTCCTTAAAAGGCTGTGTTGCAGGTGCAAGCACACTGTTTATCCCTCTCCCCCAGCCACTCTACTCATGAGAGGACCATAAGACTTCCATCCCACAGTCTTATCACAAGGAGCAGCTGTCCAGGGTGCAGGTGGGTGAACTCTCAGTCTCTCCTTTATCCAGAAAGACTCTGACAGCCAGAAATCACAGCTGACTGCTGTTCACTGCCACAGCGCCATCTCCACTCCTTCAGAGATGTCTAGTATGCCATAGAACCTCACCCAGAAGCCCCCAGTACTAATTGGATTTTGAACTTTCTGGCCAGCATGCTAAAATGCAACCAAACTCCAGCTTTACCTCAGGCATGTATATGTTATTCTGTCCATGGTAGGCTCTTAATCTAGAAACTACCTTGCAATCCATCATACTTTTTCTCTGATATCATTGTAAATGGGGCAGTAAGGGACATAATAGATAATGTCCTCCACTTGACCAATAACACAAGGACAGAGACATTTGACAGGGAGCTTACGGAATCTCCTTTTGAGATATGTGGAGGGCCTGGTCTGCAGGCGAGGGGATGTTAAAGCCCTTCACAGTGAAGCACTGGTTATAGTTATTCTAGCTGACCTCTTTTTACCCCATTCCCATGCCTGTCTAATTTTCCATATAATCAGTATTGATACTGCTGGGCCCTAATCACTGATAGATAGACAGGTAGAGGCATAGGTTTATTCTGCTGAATCTGAGGCCTGCAGAAGAAGCAGATAATTGAAAATAGAAGGTAGGTAAGCTAGAAATGGATTGAAATACATACGCTGATTCAGAGGATTTAAAAGATCAATATACAATTAATATACAGAGGTCTTTCTTTTGGAAATGATAGACAACAGTTGGAAAACAATAATGAAACTTTGTTTTTGTATAAAAAGATGATGGAACTTGCTGAGATGGCTAAATTGACTTCTTTGATCATGGAAAAGACAATATCTACATTTATTGCTGATTGGAAATTCCTTATGTACTTTTTGCATAAAACAAAAAGAAAAGGAATTTATGAATTTTGGTTTTGATGATTAGACAGGATATATTATAGAAAGAAGACAATTATGATAAATTTATAATCTATATACTACTAAAACTCTCAGTGTTTGTATGTTTGTAACCGTCAGTTAGGAAAAACGGTGCATCTTAGGGCAACAGTTTTTCAATCAAGCTCAAATTGATTGAGTTGCCCTTTTTGGGGAAGACGGGTGGTAATAGAAATTTGATAGATAGATAGATAGATAGATAGATAGATAGATAGATAGATAGATAGATAGATAGATAAAATGGGATAACTTGAAGAATGTGTCCTAAATCTGGGACCCATTACTATTTTGGGATTGAAATTTGTTAAAATTGTGGCCACTTTAGTGCCACAGCATTTTCCAACTACATTTCCCAGCAACCTGTAGGTTGTGTGGCTCAAACAAAGATGGGAGGGATGTATCCCCTCCCTCTTTCCTGCCTCCCTCTGGCCCCTGCCCCCAATCAGCTGATGGCAAGGTCTGACAGGCAAGTGGTGATTGGCTGCTTTGGAACTGAGCTCAAAATCTGACATCTCTGAATGGAAGTGGGTGGTGAAAGAAGAATGTGGGATAAACTCAGATGCCTGCTGGTGAGGTAGAGCTGGCTAGGGGACACTGGCAGTCAGTGGGTGAGCCCTCTTCCTCCCTGAAGGAAGGAGGCCCTTGGGGATATGCCAGGATGGGAAGTGGGGTGCAGTTTTCCTTGTGGTCCACATCTCCCTTTGTTCCCCCTCCCTCCAGCAAAGTGGCAGGCAGTTCTGCAGGTCAGCTGAGGAGGAGGAGGAGGAGTGATTTCTGATGCTCCCTGCTATCTTCCCACAAGCAAAGTCAATGGGGAAGCCAGCAGGAAGTTGGAAGTCACTCCTACTCCCACTGTTTTTTTGCCCACTCATGGTCATTCTATTTCTCTGTTTAGGTAAGGAAATATTTCTGAAAGGATGACCCAACAGGTCATGGTTGTCTGGTTATACTTATAACTGCTATAAAGAAGATTGGAAGCCACTTCTTTGTATCTTTTTTCTTCCTCTTTTCTTTTTCTTTTATTTTTTTTCTTTCTTTCTTTCTTGCACTTAGCTTTCTCCTTGATTTCTTTCTTCTTCTTCTTCTTCTTCTTCTTCTTCTTCTTCTTCTTCTTCTTCTTCTTCTTCTTCTTCTTCTTCTTTTCCCTTTCTTTATATTAGTTTGTATTTATTTATTTATTTATTTATTTTTAATAAGAACATTAGAAAAAAAAAGAAAATAGAAGGGAGGTTATGCTTTATTGATGGTCAATCTGTGGTTGAAAATGCAAAAAGAAATACAACTTGGTCTTGGGTTTTAGGATACTTTAAAAAATGGAGCTATCTTCTTCAAGAACACTCTGTAATGAACAGGAAAAAAAACCAGCATGCTCAGAATATACACATATACTGAAGCTTAATAAGCCAACAGTATAGAGTCTTATTTTCAAAAAGTGTCCTTTGCTGGTTTGGTTGGGTGACTGACCTCTTTCTAAGTTTTCAAGTGCATTTTCAAAAGTGTCTCTGTACTGTTCGATTGGGTTGTTGAGGTTGTGTTTTCCTCTGTTCATGCTCTTATACTCTACTGATTCTGAAGATTTTACATTGAAAAATGCAAAGATTTGTTGTCTGTTTGGGATGGGCTTCTGGTGTTTATTCCCTTGTGCTCTGTTGATGGAGAAAAGCCAGAAAGCATTTAAAATGCAAAGGCTCTATACTGCTCAATTTGATTTGATTTCAGTTTTAGCATGGGTACATTCAGTTCATGCATTTTGCTGTAAAGATTTGTTTGCCCTGTCTGCTGCTGCTGCCTTCTGTCTCTGGTATTTCAAACATTAAGAGGAAAAAAAAAATATTTATTTTGATAAGTAGAAGTTAGATGCATGTCTCACAATTGTTCTTTGCTCTGTATAGGGCTGTTTTAGGTTGTAAACAGGGAGGCAGACAGAGATGGCTTTATGTTTCTTGGTGAAGGTCTGTAATATTCTCATTCCATCTAGAATCAATCAGCAGCTGTGATCATACATCTGTGATCATATAGCCTCTATTTCCCCCCCCCCTCTTGGCAGGCACCCAGCCATTTCTGGGCTGCCAAAAAAAAACATGCTGTATCTACTGCTTTAATATGCTAATAGCTCAGTAGTTGGGATGGCATCTACAAGACAACCAAACATTATAAAAGAGGGAAAGGAAAGAAAATCCATTGCTCAGGTAGAGTGGGATTTGTATCTGGGTTACCCAGGGACGCCTACCTTGGAACAAACTGAAAGGAATGAGAAAGAGTACATATGTGTTCTTTTAAAAAGAGCACAGTTAATTTCCTCATATTTCTTGCCATTCATATGACCACTGGGGCAGATTACCTGAGTACTCACAAAGGAAACCAATTGCTTTCATAGTATTTGTCTTCAGTGATTTCAGAAATGTTTTAAAATTCACCCTTTGACAAATGCTCTTGAAGTTTAGGTGGCAGGTAGAGGGAGACCATTAACTTGTGCCATTGAAGTTGCCAAGTCAAGGAAATCATACCAAGTTCTGATTGTTTCCTATGACCAGACCTTTGAAACACATGATTTTTTTTTCTGCCTGATGATGCTGTTTCAAATAATGTCCCAACAGAACATTTAAGCTGTTTTGAACCTTGTTCCACTGAACAACATCAATTCAATGTTTTCCAGTTGAATGTTCTGGTTGGGGCTATTTTGTTCCAAACTCATAGAAAAATATGCTTTTCTTTTGTGTTTACTCCAAGCATTTTCCCAAGAAGAATTAGTTTTATGCAATGTTATGCTATATGTGTTGTTTATTCAGAAACAAATGCCATTCTGTTAAGTGAGGCTTGTTGTCCCATTAAGTTTATATAGGAGGAAGGAAAGGAATAGGTGCATCACAGTGCCACCTATTCCCAATCCCCCAAGCCAGTCTAGAAGGATACTATGATTGATAGTATTGAAAGCCACTGAGAAATCAAGGAGAGTGAGAATGGATGTCCCACCATCATCCCACTTTTTCCCGAGATCATCTACTGCACTAGTGCAATCAATGCTGTTTTGGTCCCATGCTCAGGTTGGAAATATGACTGGAAAGTGTTCAGGTAATTGGCCTAATCCAGAGTTGTTTGGAATTGTTGTGTGACCATCTTCCTAACAAAAGTTGGAAATGAAAATTGTCCAGCATGGTCAGGTCCAGCAATGGCTTCTTGAGGTGGGGGGGGGTATACTACTGCCTCCTTCAGACATTGTGGGACCAACCCCTCTCTCAAAGCAGAACTAACCAAGAATTGACCCAACCATGTGTCATCTCCTGGGATGTTGTAGCCAGCCAAGAGGGACATTTGTCTAATATGCAAGTGGATGACTTAGCAGTCCCAAGAATCCTGCCCCCTTCATCAGGAGTAACAGGGTCAAACTTCTTTCCCAGATAACTAACCTAGGCTAAGCTTCAGTCACCTGCATGGGACTTGCCTCAAGGCCAGAGTACAACCACTGAGGGAGATGGGCGATGATATAAATTTAATAAATAACAATAACAACAACAATAATAATAATAACAACCTGGAATGAATGCAAGTGACTTTATTTGACAGATGCTGAGCATATTCCTCACAGTGGTCCTGCAAGTAAACCTCTAAATCAGTCCTTTCCAGGAGGACCTGGATTATTTTGAACAAAGTAGAATCTGTAGATGCAATAAGGGTGGAGAAAAAACTGGCATTGTGCCACCCTTACCTCCAAGAAGTAGGCCTTAATAGGGGCTTTAGCTCCTGATAAATTGGGTTCATTCCTCATTGTCCTCCAGCAGCACCCAGGCATCTCCTCAACCATTTCATCTCCTTCAACATCTTGGTAAACCAAGGCCTCTGAAGGTTTGATGACCAGGAAATGAGGCTGAGGCAGGGTGATTCTAATGTATCAGTATAAGGTATGATGGGGGATTGGCTATTCTGGGACAATAAGGCCCTGGTGTCTTATAGATGGAATTTTTGGGGGTGGGGAATAAGGCCAGAACAGTATATCACTGGAAATACAAATTAGAAAATTCCACAGGAAAAGAAAGTTAGAGCCACACAAGAAACCAGCATAGCAGCTTTCCATAGTGAGGAAGAGTGAAACTAAAGCACCACTAGCATTCAAGCAAATCTCAATTACAAGATATGCACAGAATGCCAAGGTGTCCTGTGCCAAAATAAAAGTTAAAATAAATGTGGATTCAAATAAAAATAAATACTATAACATGTGGATGCAGTGATTCAGGTTAGAGAAAATATCAGCATATGATCATTATGCACAATCAAGAAATTAATCTGTCGGGAGTGTGGTTGGATTCTGAGACCCTTGGCTATGTCAACACATTGTTCCTGCTATGACCTGGGGACAGAACTATATAAAGAGGTAAAAAAGGCTCAAATCAGAGACATCTGCTAGGATCATTGGATGTCATGTTTCAAAAATCCATAAGGGGTAAGGCTGACAGTGATTCATCTGTTCTTGTGTGGTTATAATTTGGAAATAATATCTAATTACACAGGACACAAGGAAAACAAGGACATTTAAAAAAAGTAAGTCCTGTTAATGAAGGTTGGAGCCTATGCTGTTTACATTGCTAACCCTGATAGCACTCCCATCTCCCTTATGCTGAAATAATTCATAGGTTCCTGATCCATTTATGAGTTCCATTAAATATGCTAAAGGTACCACATCTTTGGAATGCCAAAAAGAGTGTGCTGATAATGATATCATTCCTATGTGCCAGGAAGGATTCTTTCTCCCAAGAATCACACACAGACACACACACACACAACAATGTTTTTAATGTAAGTTGCTCAGCAAATAGTATTCTGTTAAAAGTATGGAGTAAGCAAATACATAAAAGTATTCAAGCAATCAGTTCTAATATTTTAGTAGCACATTTAGGCATTCCAAAAACCTTTAGCCATAAGCCTTTTATTGTGAAAAATAGCCACTGGCAAGTAATAATTTTAAAATAATTGAGCTGGCTTCTAGGCTATTTCTGGACACCAGTGTTAATTATAGTATTAGAATAATGATGACAAGGGAATCGTATTAAGGGAAAGAGGAAGAGCAAGTTTGGTCCTTCAGAAGTTGACCGACAGTATGTTCTCAACATCTGTCAATTTCCAACAGCTAGAGCTAGAGCTGTTGGAAATTGTAGCTTAGCAACCTCTAGAGATAGGAGACATTTCTCCCCACCTGCCATTGAGATATATACTCCAAGGGAATGCAGACTACTGTATGTGCAGGGTGCAATCCAAATTAACTATTTTGCATGTATGTTGCCTAGCAACCAGATGGAAGTTCGCTCTTCACATTCCTGGTCCTCTTATGCGTTACCAGTATTTTATGAGTCTTCAGCTTTACTAGAAAACTATAAATAAAACTATTATTTATGGATTCACTTTTTTTTCAAATTCTAGACAATGAAAAAGTCATTTCTGATGGTCCATCAGAAATAAAGCTAATCTGCAAGGATAGGTGAATCTGTAAATTATATTTCTACCCAGTGTATTATTTTTTCTCATTCTTATTTTCTAAACTTTACATGAAAAAGGTTTATACTCATGAAATTTTCCTCTAATTTGTTTGAAACATTTCTGGTAAATATATATTTTAAAGCAATTTTCTCTATTAAATATTTTGTGAATGTTTCTACTTATTATATATGCATTTTTGTATATGACTTTTTAATAGAAGAATGTCACTACAAAAGTATCACTATGGTGTATTGGTTAAGAAGTTGGACTAGGACTGGGAAGATCCGAGTTCAAGTCCATCAGTAGTCATAGAAAAACGCTGCCTATGAACTAGTCTCTCTCTCTCTCTCTCAAGCCAGCCTACCCCACAAATACAGTATGTGGTTAAATGGAAAAAAATGAAGGAGGGAATGCTACTGAATGCTGTCTGAGCACCTAGAAAAAAAACCTAATAACTAAATAAATATTTAAGTATAACTATAACTATAAGTATTGTATTTATTTAAGAATAATAACAAAATAAATATTTAAGAATATGGTTATATTTACATACTGATTTGGAAAGTGGAAATTAATTAAGTACACATTAAAACAAATAAACAAATAAACTCCCATTTCTACACATGTTGCATCATGTTTTGTTTGAATTTTATATACTGGTAGAAGCCATATTTATAAGTTTAATTTACTTTTATCTGATGTTACTTTTTTTGAGTTGTATTTTTTTTTTTAAAAAAAAGTTCCACTTTTAATGGAACTCATAAATGGATCAGGAACCTATGAATTATTTCAGCATAAGGGAGATGGAGTGCTATCAGGCTTAGCAGTTGTTTATAAAAATAGAAGTGTCAGTAAATAATATTTTAAACATTTTCAAAAGAATCCATATTATTATGCTATTAGTTTCAAATGTAAACAGCATAGGCTCCAACCTTCATTAACAGGACTTACTTTTTTTAAATGTCCTTGTTTTCCTTGTGTCCTGTGTAATCAGATATTATTTCCAAGTTATAACCACACAAGAACAGATGGATCACTGTCAGCCTTACCCTTACCTGATTAATTTCTGACCAATTTGTTTTGGAAATGAAGAAACTCTGGTTTCTGCACATTTCATCCTACCATCATTAATGGACACAATAAGTAATGCATCTTGGTAATGCATTAAAAGTGCTAAAGGTACCACATCTTTGGAATTCCAAAAAGAGTGTGCTGGTAATGATATCATTCCTATGTGCCAGGAAGAATTCTTTCCTCCAAAAATCACACACACACAGCCTTTCTCAGATCTGGGAGGCTCAGTGGTTTTACTGAGGAGTCCTAGAACATGAAGGAGCAGAAGTGGTGCCTTGAAAGATGATGATGATGATGATGATGATGATGATGATGATGATGATGATGATGATGAAAGGTGAAAAAGACAATACAACTGAACACAGGTACAAGCCCAGATTCAGGCCTACACTGTGGTGCCAATAGTATTAAATACGCAGTACTTCTTTTCTCTCAATATGGTGGCAAGGTGCAACATAACACAGCACTCTTTGAGAAGCCCATTCCCAAAACATAGGACAATTGGCAGAACACCAATCACAACCTTAGAGTTGGCTAAATCTGAAAATAGATTTAAAAAATTCAGCATCCTGTCATGAAATAGCAGATATTTCTCAAGAACTATTAGAGAGGCAATTGAGATTTATAAACACCCAAATAAACTAAATATTGAGAATGGTTGCAAAGCAGTGTGCCAGTTAGCAACTGTTGTTGGAATTCCATTCCATGGAACACTGGCAATATAGGATGATATAATATCTGTTGCCAAGTTCCATGTCATAACTGCTCTGAATAAAGTAGTAGCATGTCTAGCAAAACTTCAGCACATATTTTATATTTCACATATGACTTAGAAATCCTTTCACCAATAAATAAAGCTGTGAAAGCCTGTGACCCATATTCAATATTTCTTTCCAATACTGTAGGACATTTGCATAGATGGAGGAAATCTATTAGAAGTTTGTTCTTTAATGTAACTAAGAAATTGAAAACCTAATGTGTGTAAACCAATCCTTCATTAAAAAAAATTATTTGAGGGTCTTTGCTGCTATGCTAATTTTGCAGTCAAAGCTATTTTTTTCAGAATTTTAAGTATCATTCATCAAAAGGTCTAATTTAGTTTTTCAATGCTTTGAGGATCATAAAAAATACATTATTTTCTTATAATGTCCCATTTTATAGATTTGGATGAAAATAGACAATAAGTTATAGTAGAATTGATTCCCAAACTTTAGTATTTCCCAAATTTCCTCCAAAACATGAACAACATTAGTAGCTATGAGGATATAACTATCATAGATAATATGTTGCACTTTCATTGCAAAACCAATACAAATTGAAATGATTCTGATAGAATAATGCAATTATAAAGGATATGGGGGAATGGCATTGAAGCTACTAAAAAAAAAAGATTTAAAGGGAATTTTACAAGTGATGTCCCATACCTTTTTTAATATTTAAGAGAGGATGCTATGATTGATAAAGACATTTTGCATCATATATAAAAGATTCTTTAAATTTGTGTATGATATGAATATGCATTATTTTTCAAGGTTTTTGTTTGTTTGTTTGTTTGTTTGATGCTGCTTTTGTCTCATGAGCAATCAAGCCCAATTTGCATCATTTATCATGTTTCATTTTTAATTTATTGGTAATTGTCATTTCAGATTTATTGTTTTGCTTGGTCTACTGAAGTTCTTTACATTTCTGCTTTCAACCTTTCAATTTTATTCTGTAAATCTGACTTTGGTGTTTTCTTTTATAAGATTGGTTATGTTGAAGATATTGCTCATAAATACATATGAATGTGTGAGTCTGGAAAATAGTCTCAAATAGTGTGACCATTTTCTTTTTACTATTTACATGTGGTCTGCATAAAATGAATGTCTGAACAACCTTCTACCAAATGCTTATTTTTAAGCTGATTTCTCAACTCTTAGCATGGTACCCTTCAAGTTTTGGAAGCCATAATTCAAAACCATTGAATGCACCAGACTGGGGAAAGCTCTTTCCTGTTATCAATGATCTTTCATTTCTCACTTTTTCATTGCTTATCAAACCATATTTATATCTATTTGTGGCTTTTCAATTATGATATCATTTTATGTATGCATATGCCAGCTAACATGTAAGAATGGATTCCATTTTCATATTAAGTTTTGATTTAGAGTTATACTCACATTGTTTTAGAGTAGGCTACCAGTAGAAAGATCCAGGAGTAACACAAGCCATAAATTACAGAGGCCTCCTGATACATCCATGGAAATCACCATCACCAAGATGCATTACTTATTGTGTCCATTAATGAGGATAGGATGAAATGTGCAGAAACCAGAGTTTCTTCATTTCCAAAACAAATTGGTCATAAATTAATCAGCTCCAAGGCTGTACAGGAAATGTTGACATATCTCTGGTTGGAATTCCCTTGTTTATTCATATTTAGCAAAGTAAAACCAAACCCACTAAGCTGAAGAAATAGATGCTTAAGGTCAAAAATATAGTTGTATTTTGCATTCTTGTCATAACTGATTCTTTACAGTATATGTTTTGGTGAAATACATAGAAATACAAAGAGCATAATTTTAAATGATGATTACTATGACAATGATATGATGATTTAAAAATAAAACCAATTTGGTTGATCTTTAGAATATTGATTGGTCTATAAAATGGGGGATCCTGGATGATTCACAGTAAAAACAATTTAAAATTCAATAAAATTATGAATAATACTAATATTCCAATAAATATAAAATACAATATAAAATACAATGAAATCCAAATAAGGGCAGATCAATTCAGCCCATAAGGGATAAAGCTGGTCCCTGCAGGGCTAAGGAACTAACCAGCCCCAGGAATGGCTTTTCCTCTCCCCATTCCAAGCATGATGACAAAACCAGGTTTTCGGCTGTTTTCTGAAGTCCAGAAGAGATGGGGGCAACTGTATTTCCTGGGGAAGAATGTTCCAAAGGGCAGGAGCTACTACAGAGAAGGCTCGCCTCCTGGACCCCACCAGATGGAATTCTCTTGCAGACGGGGTCCGTAGCATGCCCTCTCTGCATGACCGGGTGGGACAGGTTGATGTGACAGGGGTGAGACGGTCCCTTAGGTAGCCTGGACCCATGCTATGTATGGCTTTAAAGGTGATAACCAACACCTTGAATTGGACCTGGAAGCAAACTGGCACCCAATGCAGCTTGCAGAGCAGCGGAGTTATATGTGCTGATCTTGAAGTACTAAAATCATCTGTGCAGCCACATTTTGGACCAGCTGTAGCTTCCAGATACTCTTCAAGGGTAGCCCCATGTAGAGCTCATTACAGTAGTCCATATGGGAGATGACCAGGGCATGAGTGACCTTTCAAAGGGCCTCTCGCTCCAGGAAGGGGTGTAACTGGGGCACAACACGAAGTTGCGCAAAGGCCCTTCTGGCCACGACTGCCACCTGCTCTTTGAGCAGGAGCCGTGAGTCCAGGAGGACCCCCAAGTTATGCACTGGGTCTGTCTGGGGCAGTGCAACCCCATCCAGAACTAAAGATGGCAAATTCCTGGGAACCGAGGGGCCATTAACCCACAGCCACTCCATCTTACCAGGGTTCAGCTGAAGCCTGTTGTTCCCCATCCAGACCCCAACAGCCTCCAGGCACCTGGAAAGGGCAGCCATAGCATCATTTACTTGCCCAGGGATGGAAATGTATAGCTGAGTATCATCAGCATATTGATTGCACCTCATCCCATGGAGATGGATGATTTCATCTAGTGGTTTCATGTAGATATCAAAAAGGAGAGGAGAGAGTACTGAACCCTGCGGCACCCCACAAAGGAGGGGCCGTGAGCCCAATCTCTACTCCTCTATTAACACCGACTGGGATCAGCCCTGGATGAAGGAGGTGAGCCAGTGCAAAACTACGCCACCCACCCCCAACTCCCTGAGCCGACCCAAAAGGATACCATGGTTGATGGTATCAAAAGCTGCTGGGAGGTCAAGGAGGCCCAGGATGGATGCACTCCCTCATCCCGCTCCCGCCAGAGATCGTCCATAAGTGCGACCAATGCTGTTTCTGTTCCATATTCGGGCTTGAAACCTGACTGAAAGGGGTCCAGATAATCCGCTTCATCCAAGATCCTCTGGAGTTGCAATGCCACCACCTTCTTAACCACCTTCGCCATAAAGAGGAGGTGGGAGACTGGACTAAAATGATCCAGTATAGTAGGATCCAGTGTTGGTTTCTTGAGGAGGGGGTGCACCAGCACCTCCTTAAAGGCTGCCAGAAACACCCTCTCCCACAAGGATATATTTACCATCAACTGGGCCCAACCACATGTCACTTCCCACATGTATTTATGATATACTAGCAAATATCATAAATTTCTTGGGTTCAATAGTGTACAGAAAGGCCCAGAGAATTTTGAGCTCATCATGCCATTGAACCCCTGCATCTGTTAATATGTATGCTATTACATCCAGAGTTTAGGGAAAAAAATAAATAATCCATTCACCAAGAAAAAACAAAACAAAACAAAATTCCACATTTATTAGTTGGCTTGAAATGGTCACATCCAAAAATGCATAATTAATAACAGCAATTTAGACACAGAGTTGATAAACTGGGTTTTGCATCAGAGGCAATGTTGACACTGGAGCACGAACAGACTTTGGTTATTCTTAGACAAAAGATCTAATACCAGATGGAATACAATTGGAACATAGTAAACTCTACTTTAAACTGGCCTGGTATCTTAAATTAATAAATTTTGTAGGGCTTTTACTTTGCTGTGCTTTGCAATCTTGCCATCAGCTGTACTAGAAAGCATCTTTCAGAAAACTCCCTATGCAAAAAGGATTTGTCCCTCTCAATCTGGGAACATTAAATCATTGGCCCATGTGTTACTCTATTGTAACTTTTATAGATATATATATTTATTTATTTATTACTCAAATTTAGCCACCGCCCATCTCCCCCAAAAGAGGGACTCTGGGCGGTTTACAATAAAATCCAGCACAAAACATAAACATTAAAATCACATAAAACAGTTATCATAAAATACAATAAATAAATAAAATCCAAAAAAGATATAAAGTCCAGGCTGGTGGGAGGGACTCTAGGGTGCGAGCCACCCCCAAGAATGGATATTCACTTTCCCGCCCCAGGCAAGATGGCAGAACCAGGTCTTCAGGGCGTTCTGGAAGTTCAGGAGTGAAGGGGCCTGCCTCACCTCCAAGGGCAAGATATTCCAGAGAGCGGGGGCCACCACAGAGAAGGCCCCTTTCCTGGACCCTGCCAGATGAAATTCTCTCCTATTTAGATATGCATAAATAAGCTCTTAACATCCCTCATTAGACCATTCTCTGAATGATCAAGTGAATTTTATGTAAACTCTTTCTGGCAGCAAAGATAACACAAGCTATTTCTAAGTTTGCATTTGCAGCTTGCAGAATTTGTGCTTTACTAATGGCCAGTTTGATGTAATGGTTAAGGCACCAGCCTAGAAACTGGGAGACTGTGAGATATAGTCCAGACTGATACGAAGCCAACAAAGTGACCATGGGCTAGTCATTCCCTCTCAGCCCTAAGAAGGCAGCAATTGCAAACCATTTCCAAAAATCTTGCCAAGAAAAAGGTACCCACTCACCTTCCCACCCACAAAAATGGCAAATTGATTTCGGTTATGCTATGTAGAGCAGAGAGAGCCAGTCAGGTGTACTAGTTAAGACACAGGGCTAGAAACCAGAAGACTATGAGTTCTAGTCCTGCCTTAGGCACAAAGCCAGTTGGATGACTTTGGGCCAGTCACTCTCTCTCTCAGCCCTAGGAAGAAGGCAATGGAAAACCACTTCCGAAAAACCTTGCCAAGGGGTTTGTCCAGGCAACCTCTGAGAATTGGACACAATTGAATGTATTAAAAAAAGTAGAGCAGAGTATTGGGTAGCATTTTAGAGTACTGTATCATTCTTAAGTTATGCATTTAGTGTACAGTATATTACTTTTATCATTCTTTTCACTTTCTCTCTTGTTTTATTTCACTTTATTGTTTTATTCTGATATGCTTGGTAGGTTTGTGACTTACAATATTTTATTCAATTCTATAATAATAAACCCATGGACAGTAGGTGATATATTAATAGTGTGTGTCCTGAAATTATTTTTAAAGTCATATAAAAACAAACAATAGAACTAAACAGTGAAGTAGGTGAGGTAGAAAAACAATGTCAGGCCATAACTTTGTTTATTAACAAAGTATATTAACAATCTTTTAGGTTAAGATGTTTGTGAAAATTTTCAAACAATTTTAATCACTGTGTGGGTTAGTGCCTATAAAAGTTGCAGTTTTACATACTACATATCCTGAAAAAAGTTAATTATTATTTCATTCCATCTTCATCTGTATCTACCATATTGTACTGAAGATCTTTTAATGTTACAGGACCACATTATAAAAGAATACTGTTGAGCTGGGAAAGTGTCAGGGCAGCCACACTCTAAATAAAACACAGACTCACTTAGAGGGTCTAAGGATTTCTGGCTTTATTAGAACGGAGTGCATGCAAAGAAAAAGACGGGAATCCTTATGTGTTGACAGGGTGTCCTGTTTATACTTTGTTGGCGGACGTTGTGCTTCTCCACCCTCGAGCCAGGACCGGATGGGTACTTGGGACTGTGATGCGTCAGCTGATGGGCGATTCCGGCGATCTCCTTTGTCTCCCTGCCTTCGTCCGGACCAGGTGCGTGCCCTCGGGAAATGGGGTTGGCGTTCCCCCGATCCTCTGATGGGTGTTGAGTCCGGTCCGAAGGGCGCTCCCATTGTGTTGGAGATTCCTCTATGGATATGGGTGCTTGAGGGATAAGTGAGTGCATCCCCTGGGGAAATGGGAAGGTGTTCCCCCTATCTCTTGATGGGTGCCAATTCTGGTCTAGGGGCTTTTCTATTATGTTTGTGATTCCCTTCTGGATATGGGTGCTTGGGGGATATGTGAGTGATTAAGGGATTACGCTTATCCCTTCCTCTTACCTAATGTGCATGTTCCCCGTTGTGATGCACAAATGCCTTGCAATGGGGAACATGACAGAAAGGTTCTGAAATGGCAGTGAAAATAATCAGGAAGCTGGAGTCTATATGGCAAAGTTACATTTGGAGCTTTTTGCTTAAATATAAGGAAGTAAAAGTCTACAGTATATGGAACAGCAAATAAAAAGTTATTTTGTCCATCTATTAGAGTCAAGAGCAGTCAATGAAGCTGAATGTAAGGGAATTCAGGACAGATAAAAGTACTTTGTCAAATTATACTTCATGCTGGTGCTTTCCTCCCATCCCTGAGATAGGAAAAAAGTATGTTGCTTTCAAAACCACTGCCCCCCAAGTGCTCCTTTTTAAAAAAAAAAATATCTATAGTGAGTCCAGTAAATTTCTCTGTGTTAATTTCTGTGCAGTGATTGGTTCTTCTGCGTTAAGAGAAAAATGGTGCTTTTAGTGAGAGAGGACATTATAATGAGAGAGTACTTTTTGGGGGTGGGGGATGGTGGTTGCAATGGGAGAGGGCATCTGTTCTTTCTAGCAGTAGAGCATACACATTAACACAGAAAGAGAACATCAAGACCAGATGGGATGGTGCAATCCTGCTGTGGAAAAGTTGGAGTCCTAAAGATTGTCAGCCATTCAGACTCCTTGTCCATGTAACATAGAATGTTAAATAGTAGATTACAGTGCAGTTCTACAAGTTATGGCCATTGATTTAGAAAGCTTTAAACAGGTGTTAGACACATTCATGGAAGAAAATGCTACTGATGCTAGTTCTGTATGCTGTCCTCAGTACATTTTTAAGAAAAAAGGGAGCTCCCTAAAGTATCTGGCAATTGCGAGAAATGCTCTTATAGATTTGATAGGAAAGTTCATGGCTTCCATAGTATATAAAAAATAAAATATCCTTGGTATGACTAAAATATAACATAATAAAACCCTGAAAGTAAACACAACAAATGAGAAAATAAAAATGAAGAAATAAATAATTAAAATAGTAAAGTTCTTAAATTAAAATAATTCCCTCTTAAATAACTCTTGTTTTCAACAATGCTCTGAAGGTCAACAAAGAGGGGTATAGCCTATCTCCATCAGGAAGCTATTCTAAACCACGGTTTTGCCATGGAAAAGCAGTATTTTCTAGCTTCAGTCTAGAACCAGATGTAACTTCTCTCAGAACCAGATGTAACTTCTCCCTAAAGGAACTAGTGAGTCAAATCAATTCAGAGAAGAGCAGGCCAAGCCTGGAAAGGCTTTATATATTAACATCAGCACTTTAAATTGTACCAGAAAACCAATCAGTAACAAATGAGGTCCTACCAAATTGGTGTTATATATTCCTAGCACCAAGATTCTGTGACTACACAAGCCAATGCTTTCCAGACTACTTCAGTTCAAATAGTCCTTATGGCGACCCCAAGTAAAGCGCATTACAACTAAATGATAAAGATAACAGAGTTACTGTAACTAGATTCTCCTGTACCAAGTAAGGTTGCAATTGGTTATTCAGCTGAAGTTAGTCAAAGGCCCTTCTAGCCACAGCCTCTGATGTTCAAACTGAACCTGTGAGACCAGAGGGACTCCAACATTGTGAACCTGTGGCAGTGCTTGTATATCCAGAGATAACCTTGGGTTTGACAGAAAGCCCCATGTATATGTCCATCTTATTTAGATTCAGCTTCAATCTGTTCTCTTCCAACCTCCTAGCAGTGAGATAGGACAACTATGTATCCCCCACAGCCTGGACGGTTGTATAAAGTTGGTATCATTAACATACTGGGGATACTGCATCCCAAACTGTCAGATGATCTCTTCCAGAAGTTTCATATAGAAATTAAAGAACAGGGGACAGAGAACCGATTCTTATAGTACCTCACATTGCACAGGCCACCAGGATGCTCTCATCCCCTCTATCACAGACTGAAAATACAGAATATTACACAAAATATTTTTTCAACAACATCTTGTTTACTGATAAAACATGTACATTAACATAATATTTTTATTCCTTTTCTCATCCTTACCTTATCTGGAAGTTGTGATCAAGCCTGAAAGCTCTTTAATTGAATTGTCAATTATGTTTACAGTATTTGTAGAACCAAGTATTTGTATTTGCTGAACTGAATGCTTTAATTTTTTTAGGATCACAAACATCACAATGCTAATGTGCTTGAAGTCTTCCTATAAATAGCAAGATCTATGTAGCACAACAGATTGTGCTACTGCAATTATTCATAATTTTTCTAATGTTTACAACAGTTTAAATATACATTCTTTTAGTGTTCTGAAAATCTTTTTTTAAAAAAGATTTGAAACAGTGACTGCTTTTTTTACAAATTATTCCTGCCTAATAGAGATTCTGTATACGTACACATAAAATGCAACATTTTGTTAAAGTAAAGTTCTTTTACTATTAATATATAAAAGGTAGTGAGTGACAAACAATTGCCATAACTGTAATCTATACTTTGTGTACTTTGTGTCTTTCTTAATACAAAATTTCAGCATTTGCATATCTTTTTTGGTATATATGTAAGTATGTAGGTATGTATGGAGGGAGAGGGAGAGAGAGAGAGAGAGAGAGAGAGAGAGAGAGAGAGAATTAATACATCCCATTTACAGTTAATTTTGTATATGGATTGTGAAAACACACTGATGTGCAGGAAAAAAATAATTGTTAATTCAAAATACAAATGGACATTGATTGATTGATTGTGGTCATTCTCTTCTTCTCTTTCCTTCCATCTTTCCCAGCATTACAGTCTCTAAAAGTCCAACTTTGTCTTCCATACAGTGTCACAGGGAATGCCATGGTTTGCATTATTCTTATCTTTATAGGTTTAGGCTCATCACAGCATTAAATATTTCATCCAAGCTTTTCATGACTGCTTTACCAAGTGCTAATCTGTGGCATATTTCTTGACTGCTTGTTCCTTTACTCTTGATCCAAAAGGCAGAAGCTATCCTCCAGTTTTTTATCTATTCTAAGGCTGGCTGTTCTACTTGTTGCCATTAGTTTGGTCTTTATATTTAATTCTAGTCCATTTTCATTCTGCCCCTTGACATTTTTTTTTGGTAGAACTTTCAGATCCTTTGCATTTTTAGCTATCATCAGCATAGCACAGTTTATTGATGTTTCTTCCTCCAATTTTAAAACCATGCTCTTCTTCTTCCAATCCAGCTTCCCGTAATACAGTATATATTCAGTATACAGATTGAATAAATAAGGGGAGAGTATACAGCCTTATTTTAATCCTTTTTACGCCAATCTGGAGCCAGTCTGTTTTACCATGTTCTGTCTGTACTGTGACTTCCTGACCTGTATATAAATTTCTCATGAGGGGAGAAACTTGTTATTTTTCTGTGCATACTATACCTCTAGAAATTATATATATGTTGTCACTGTTATAATTTTATACTCATTTTTATCTTGCTTAATTAAAAAGCATGTTGTAAAGTTCTCTTTCAGGCAATGCATCTCCTTAGTTTTTCTTTTCACAACATACATAAATCTTTTTGTTGTTATTGATATTTTTCATGATGGTTTCATATAATCTGCCCTGAGCTTAATCCTGATCTTTACCTTCTTTACCTTCAGATAACATTCTTTTCCATTTGGTTTAGAACATCCTTTTCTGCACATATTTTCATAGCATGAATAGAATATATATATTCTATTTGTTAGCATGTTGGTTGGGAAATTCTGGGAGTTGTAGTCCACAGTTGCTGAGGTGGAGAAATAATGTGCTAGACTACACTCATTTTATTTTATTCCAGAAACTAAGTAATGCCATTACTCAAACCTGAACTTTAAATAGAGTTCACAAAATAATTTTCAAAGGAAAGATAGCTAACAAGCTAAAACTGATCTGAAGACTGCTAATAAAATCTTCCCCTGTTGCAGTAGTAGATATGTTCAGATTCTTGGAACATATGTGTGCATTAGTTACTTATACATGGGTGATTAAAATAATTATCTGTTTTTATGGATTTTTTTGGTTTTGTATGCCACTAAGAGTCCATCAGAGTTGGGCAGCTATAACATATTTAAATCAATAAAATAAATAACATTACAAATACTGTAGTCCATGGTTGTATCACATGAATAACCAATTTTCTAATGGTTTTTTTCCCAGTTTTAATTACCTGAAAATAGTTTAGGATGGATATTTTTTTCTTCACTATTATCAGACATCCGCATAAAAATAAATAAATAAATAAGGAGATCAAAAAAATATTATATCTTGTTTGTACCTTTAAATAAATGTCATATTTATTTAGTAGCATGAGCAATCCAGGGGAAAACATGGCTTTATTTTCACTTTTAAAAATATATATCAAGACCTAAATAACCTAATGAGTATCCAGTAATTATATTTTATGAAAAGCAGAGATATTTTTTTCCATGTGATTTCAGAATCTTGATTATGAAAGACAACACATGCTACCAGCTCTTAAATATTTGCAAGGACCTACTGAAGTAAAATCATTTTATAAAAGACTTTATTTTCTTCATAAAAAGTGTGATTGTAGTAATTAATAGATAGCATTTATCATACTTGTGGCCTTTCCATATTTAGTAGCACTTAAGTTACATGCTGCAGTAAAAGCTTAGGATAAATAATTTATTGTGATAACTAAAGCAGAAGCAATAATTCAATATCAGAAACATTAGCAATATCTTAGCTATTTTATTCTTCACAAAGAATAGGCAAATATGTTGTTAAAAACATATTAATTGGGTATTAATAACTATATTGAATGGTCTTTATTCATAGGATTTATCTAAACTTCAGTCACAAGGATTTGACCAAGTAATAAACTTCTTTAAAAGTTTATATAGGAATGGTACTTCTGTTTTTCTTATTGATTTTATGGAGAATACTGATTAGTTGCAGGTTTCAATCTTTTAATCTTCTTCAAAAACCGTCTTATTTGTTATTACATTCTTTCCCCACTGAAAAACAAAATTTGACACATAAATACACATAGTGATATACTAAAACAAAGGCAAACAAAATAGTTATTTCATGATATTTTTAAATTTTGATTATTAATTTTAATAATTAATGTAGCCAAATAGTTTGACACCCAATTGAACTTCTGAGATTCCTTATTCACCAAAAAAACAAAACGTGACATATTTAGTGCATTTATTGATAGTTATACATTAAAAAAAAAACTAAGCAAATATTTATTGAGAATTAAGCTGTATATAGCTATGAAAACACATTGTAAAAATCTGACTTACATTCATTTAACTTATTTATGAAAGACTGTCGCAAATGTGTATAAACCTAATAATCTATATATGTAAGTTCAGCACTAAGTTTGCCTGGCATTCCTACATTTTAGGGCATAATATATATATATATGGGTATTGAACTCATTCTCTTTATTAACCCATTGCATAAATCATCAATATGGCATTATCCACAAACAAAAGGATAATATTTGTTCTAGTTCCTTAGAACCCCAAATGTCATAGTAACAAAAGAGGAAACAATCTAAGGAGGACAAATTCTCACATAACTTAATGTGTTTAAAGAAAATTGTGATTAATAAGGTCAAAAACTCTGAAAACCATTTGGAAGTTTGGAAATCCAAGAAACGGGTGTCCAATCCCACAGAAGAATACATCAAAATCAAGATTTTATTGATTCTGCACAGCTAAATCAAGTTCCCCAAAAGAAATACTGAAATTCTGGAACTTAACTTACAGCAAGCCAAATAAATCTATTATTTTCTTCTTTAAAAAGGATTTATACACAAAGGTGTTTGGACAATGCCATGTTGACTTCAAGTAAAGATAATTTAATCATCATATTTGACATTCTTCTTTCAAACTGCATACAAACATTTCTTATACTGAAATACTCTTTAACTTTTGTTTAAATTGCTTTCCATCAGCTATTGCAATTTGTTCAATGACTTGGTAACTGTAAATAATGCAGATGTGAGGAAAATCCTGTTTAAAAGTGTGCTATAGTGACCAGCAGGTTTTGAATTAACTGTAAAGCTGAAACAGGAGCTGAATGCTTCACCTGGCCACTCCTGTATGGAAATTGTGGAAAATGTCACAGATGCATATCAGTGAAGAATCTCTACCCACAGTACTATACAACCCTATCACCAAAATCTTCTGCTAAGAACAGAAATGAAGAAATTCCTTTGCTATCTACTCAATAGAAACAATTGAATAATCGGGGGGGGGTGCTCATGGTCACTCATGCTCTTGCGACCTCCAGATTAGACTACTGTAACTGTCTCTCCCCAGTTGTCTTTACCCATCCTACCCGATCCAGCAGAAGGGACATTCTCCGGGTACCATTGACTAAGGAGTGTTGGCTGGTGGTGCCCTGAAGGAGTGCCTTTTCTGCCATGGTACCCACTATTTGAAACATAATTCCCCCTGAGATTAGATTGGCCTTGTCCCTCTTGGCCTTTCATAAGGCCTTGAAACTTGGCTTTATGCCCAAGCCTGGGGCCCTGAATGTGGGATAGAGCCCGTTTCCTGGCTGTGCAAATGATTGGTTGGATAATGCCCAGATGCTATGTATTTTATTTTTATTTTTATTTTTTGTATTGTGTATTCTATGCATTTTATTCATTTTATTGTAAGCCACCCAGAGTCATGTAACAGTGAGATGGATGACTATAGAAATGAAATAAATAAATAAATCCTTTCAGAACATTTTCTTTAAAGTACTGCTGCTTTATATATTAGTTCAAGTTGCTCAAAAGATTTAATGGACTTCTGTACTTGAGCTTATTATGTTTTAACAACAGTTATGGTTACTGATAATTACATTCAGATTACTGATATCTAATTACTGATATTTCCTATGAATATACTAAGTCATATAGCAAAAATGTAATAGGTATATTTAAGAGTCAGTGGGTAGTTTTCCATTATGAAATAAAAGCAAAATAGAAAATGTTGCCTTAGTTTAAAATGTTCTTCTCTTGCAATACTATTTTTGGTTATATATTTTGCATTTGCTTCTCTGTTGCTTGATCCAGTTTGACAGCAAGTTATTGTACTTGTGTAACTGACTAGCTTTCTTAATGACATGATACACACATTCCAACATCAGTGTTTTTCTTGTTGGACCATGCATGTTTTATATTCCAGGAAAACCCAGGTATACATGTAGTTGGGAGATTAAAATTCATTATATTCTTAATAATATTACATGCATGAGAAAATATAATGTTAATTTATCTAGATACTAATGAAGCTATAAAAATGTATATATATGTAAGCATCAGTGAAATGATCAGCTGGATTGTGTTCTGTTCTTCATCTATTATTTCAGCATAACAAACTGGATGTTTTCTGTTTCATCCCAGATAGATAGACAGACAGATAGATCATAGTGTAACAAGAGCTGATAGAGAACACCACACATATATTCCCACAGTAAAGCTTCCCATAAATATCCAAGTAGAAAAATATTGTGATAGTTTAATAAATACCAGATCCATTGAAAGAAAAGTGATATACATATATAGTCCATTTTGCTTTCCTGATCAAGAATTTAAGCTTAAGGTTCTGAAGTGACAGACTACCAGCAAACATACATCTGCTGATTTCAAAGTGGAAGTGTCTCTGCTTGTGCCTTGATTTCTATTTCTGCATCCTCAATTTTTTTCAGAGGTCCTTATTTCTGGTTGAAATGGCATTACGGCTAACTCAAAGAACGATGTCCTAAATATATTTGGTATCTGTGAATTAGGAAGAAGATGATTATTACAGATAGTCCTTGATTTATAACCACAATTGGGATCAGAACTTCTATTTCTAAGTGATGTGGTTGTTAGGCAAAATATCATGTGACTGAATAACTTCGCGATGGCAATCCTGGCAGTCCTGGTTGCCATTGTTAAGTGAATGCCCTGGTTGTTAGGTGAGGCAACTTCCTGCTGGCTTCCCACAATCAAGTCATTTGCAAGCCCCAGGCACTGCCAGATGGGGAATGGAGCAAAGGGTGCATGGGGGTATGTGGGAAGGTTGGTAGTGTGCACCGGGATGCAGCACAGGTTGGGTGCATGAGGGACCAGAACTGCTTGGATTTTCAGCCCCAGAAGAGTGAGACTTCTGAAGCCTCTACACTCTGCAGCTAAAAATACTCCATGGCTGAAAATCCTGCTTGGATTTCAGCACAGAGCTTTTTCAGCCAGCCCCCAGAGATGAGAGGAAGTTGGCTCAGCAGGCGGTGGCAGCTTGTGATTGCCAAGTGCCCTGCGATCATGTGATTGCCATTTGCAATCTTCCCTGATGAAGATTTTCCAGAAAACCAATGGGGAAGCCAGAAGGGAAGGTCACAAGCCACTGCCACCTGGCAAGAGAACTCCCTCTGCTCTCTGAGGGCTGGCTGAAAAAGCTCTGTGCTAAAATCCAAACAGGATTTCATCATGGAGCTTTTTCAGCCAGCCCCCAGAGATAAGAAGGAATCCTTGTGCCAGGTGGCAGTCACTTGACACCTTCCCTGCCGCCTCCCCCATTGACTTTCTGGGGAAACCAGCAGGGAAGATTGCAAATGGCGATCACATGATCGTGGGGCACTTGACAACTGGCCATAAGTGTGAATTATTGCCAAGGGGCTAGATCACAAACAAGTGACTGCAGGTGTGCTTGCAGCTGTCCTAACTTCAAGCATGGGTCATAAGTCCCTTCATTCAGTGCCATCATAAATTCAAACAGTTGCTGAATAAATGGTCATAGGTCAAGGACTACCTGTATATATTTTTTCCTAATATTGAACTAAAGATTTTCTTGATAGCTATTCCAGGATTAAGTATATATTGTTATTATCACAAACTAAAACAAACAAGTATAAATATCAAATATCTCATTACTTATATTGTATATTTAGCTCTGGAATAAAAGTAATTCTGTGACTGGTTACATACATATAAGAAAGTTTTTATCCTTTCTTTCTTGTGTATTATTTCCTACCGCATGCTAAACCTCTTTAAGAACTGAGATTTATTTTTTTTAATCAAATCTGATTTATGATACAGCAGATTAAAAAAAAATCCTGCTCAGCAAGGAAGAAAAGTATGAAAAAAGGGCCAAGTAGCTTTCTGGAAATGTGCTTTGGTGTTATATCAATATTTATCTGTTTTAATAAAAGTTTTTTTTTTTAACTAAATGAGCAAAAAGAAAGTCTGCACAATATTATGTTTTATAACCACAACTGAGATAACTCAGTTGAGCTTGTATTTATTGTTATAAGAGTTCTTTGAAGCTGAGTGCTATGGTCATAGTCAGGATTCTTGGCTTTTTTCTTTTTTTTACACAAAATAAGTTTTGACATTTTTAGCTTACACACAATTTTTCAAACATAAATACAAAATATCTGAAGCACTGAAATTTCTGTGGATTTTGAAGTTAGGATATGTTCAATATTTTCATCAAAATAGTTCACAACTTGGTTAAAATCTGTACATCAAACCTATGAATGGTTCATTCTCTTTAAGAATTGATTTGAAGTACAAGGCTAATACCCTGAAAACATTCAATCTACTCTTAAGTAAAGGGTCAGCTGCAATCATCCAGCCACATAAACCTAATTTATAACTGACATTTATATATATTTATATAAAGGCAACCAAATCTTTAAAATTGCAAACAAATATAAATTTCTATGGCACTTTCTGTCATGGGTTTAATTCCATTAAAAGAGTACAGCTATCTTATGTATAGTCTGTGGCTAAGAGGGTATCTTAATATTTGATAAATAATTGCAATTTCCTCAGCAATAAAATAAATTACAGTATTTATATTGGCTGACTTGCTGAACTGAGGCCATGGTACTGATGTCAGCCAGGACTACAGACTAAAACTATTGAATTAAAATGAAAATAGACAGTCAACAGAAGTAGACCAAACTACTTCCATGAATTATTCTTAAATTGCCCAAAAACTAAGGTCAGATGTAAAGTTTTGGTCACAGATTTATTAGAATCCACATGCCTTTTCGCCCCTCTAGATAGCTGTTGTTGTATTATGCTTTGCTATCATCTTCTTTTGACTGAATGATGTCATTGGATACTTTGATCTCTATAGTATCTGAATTTAAAACTTCTTTTCCATTTTCTTCCTTTAATGGTAATTTCCTAAGATAAATTCAGAAAAAAGAAGTATTACAGATGGAAACCAATGTTAACAGAGAATGCATATTTCATTTGCAATATATTTTTATTAATTGTTTACACTGCTCTTTCTGCTTGTCAATATATTCCCAATCCAAATTTATCTCCATTATTTTACAGTTTCAATCTGTCTAGAATTGTTTTAATATAAAATTGCAGCATCGAGAATTAACTCAAAATCAAAGTTTTATGTGGTTTAGCTCTGATAGTTCCAGCCTATAAAGAAGGCAACCAACATTTCCCTGCTAATTATCGGCACATTAGCCTTTTTTTAAAGGTTTTTTTTTATTATTTCACCTTTATTATTTTTATAAATAACTCAAGGTGGGGAACATACTTAATACTCCTTCCTCCTCCTATTTACCCCACAACAACAACCCCAAGAGGGGTTGTGACTGACCCAAAGCTGCCTTTCATGCCTAAGGCAAAACTAGAATTCCTGGTTTCTAGCCTGGTCCCTTAACCACTAGACAAAACTGGCTTTTTTTTTTAATCCGTTCAATTGTGTCTGATTCTTGGAGGCTGCCTGGACAAGCCCCTGCAGTTTTTGTGGCAAGCTTTTTCAAAAGTGGTTTGCCATTGCTTCCATCTTAGTGCTGAGAAAAAGTGACTGGCCCAAGGTCACCAAGCTGGCTTTGTGCCTGAGGCAGGACTAAAACTCATGGTGTCCTGGTTTCTAGTCTGATGCCTTAACCACTACACCACACTGGCTCTTGAACTGGCTTGGTATATCCTTATCCTTAGTATAATAAGGATAAATTCTATACTAGTCATTGTACAATATACTTTTATAGTGGATAAAATCAGAAAATACTTTCAGTGAAGAGCAAACAGCCTTTAGAGCTGGACATTTGATATAACATCAGGCTCTTATTTTGCAAAATCTAGATGAAAAATACAGTTTTAGGCCCAGATCTGCACTATATGCTTATTTTATCAACTTCAGATTCACTTTTCACCTTATTTTTAGACAAAAATTATGGTATAAACTTAAGAACTCTATGGTAGATAGGCACCTGCTTCTCCTTACATATAAACTCGGTGAGAACCCTGGTTTAAAAGTTAGGTGCAGTATGAGGGACTATTACAGGAAGGAAATTTTTGTGGGCAGAAGAGTTAGCCAAGGATGAATCTTGGCACCATTACCGTTCAATCTGTATATCAGTCCTCTTGTGGCCAAGATGAATTATCTAGTTTATCATCCCTCAAAATTAGAGAATGGACACCTTGAAATCCTCCTATATGCAAACAATGCTGTGCTGTCATCTTAGACCCCAACTGATCTAAAGCAAACTTTATGAGCTTTAACCGCATCCTGTAGTATGCTGGTGTGATCAAAACTGAAACTCATATTTGGTTATGCATCTTTTCTTATTGGTTAAGGTTACTATTTTTTTCCTGTGGACTTGCCAGCTCTGATTTTAAACGATGACTCTATTTCATCTTGGGATAAGATATTGCATGATAAACTGAAGTGCTATGGTTTCTCACTTAATGCAATCCTGATTATGGGATATAAGCATCAGGGACAGCCCTTGAATAGCATGCCGAATATTTGGAAGCCCAATCAAATCTGGCTGCCATACCCAAAAATTTGTTCCCAGGACTTCCTGTTTTTCAAGCTGGCTAGTTATCTAAGCCAAATAACAGTTTCCAAATTCAGAAGACCCCTAAACCAAGCAATATTTAATGCTCTCCCAATTACAAAAACTTTTCTCTGTGATGAAGAAGTTCCTGAAATATTAGTTCTCATTTTCTTATACTGCTCTCATTACACAGATGCCCAGCTGCAGCTAATATTGCCATATCTAGCTAGATATGGCAGTAGTAGCTGCACATCCAGATCCTTTTTATCTACAGTTGGTGTTATCCCATTACTATGATGTTATTGTTTTATTATTTTTAAAATGCACCCACAATTTAACTATTCTAGTATTATAATTATTGAATCCTACTGTGGCTTTTACTTGCTTTCTCACAATGTGTTTTCTTCTTCTTCTTTTGTTTTTTGAACTGGTCAGTGTCTGTAATACTCCTCCTGCTCAAAGTTTATTTCCATTTTTTAATATATACTGTATATGTGTATGTGTATGTATATGTATGTATATATCTGTATACATCTGTATACACACACACACATGTAGAGTCCCCTTTTCGAGAGAGATGGCAGTGATAGAAATTTGAAAAATAAATAAATTATATATATATATATATATATATATATATATTCAAAATATTCATACATACATACATACATATTCATCCATTTTGCTGAAAGTGTCATTTATGCATATGATTGAATAAATGAATACTGTAAATATATGATTGAATCAAAACTTTCCTATGATCAAATATGAGATCCATAGATATAAAACCAATCACACCAATTTAATTGTTCCTTTCAATATTAATACAATTTAATGCAATTTCTGACCACCCTCATCCAGACTGGACTGGATTAAGAGGAAAACATTAAGGTATATTCCATGCCTATTATTTACACTTTAACAACCATTAACAATTCCTAATTTTGTGAATAGTTTTACATAAATAAACACAATCTATTTAGAATTTGCATAATTAATCCTATTTACACACATGCATCCTTGTAATTTAGATAATAAGAAAAAAATGGCTTTGAAAAAAGTTCTAGATTATGTTATTCAGGTATGTACTTATATCTCTTAAAAATATATTTTTCTATTAAATAAAACCAGCGACAGATATTTACAGACAATATTGCTCATTAATTAATCCTATATTTTAAGTTTACAACATGGATTAAAAATTGATTTCACTAGTGATAGATTAAAATGAAATACATTATTTTGATTCTTATCACCCTATTGGTAACTGCTGGTGGATTTAATAGACATAGTGCCTTTAACAATTTGTTATATATTAGTTGGTTTGTAGAACTAAACCTTTTTTTTTAATTATTATTTTGACCTAATGCTATCTCACATGGAAGCTTCATTAGTCTTACAAATGAAGTTACTAAAAAAATATAAAATACATACTCTGGTTCTGTTAATGGTGTTGTTTCATTGGGCTCATTTACTGGGCTTCCATCTTCATGATTGGTAATTCTTTCATCCTCTGTTCTCATTTCAACTATTGGTTCTTTTGATCCATCTTTCCTAAATAAAAATAAAGTTAAAAAATCCTTAATGCACTAATGTTTTGATTAAAAATGGTGGATATTTATTAGCCCTATTCCATGAAAGCTTATGCTAAAATATATTTATTAATTCTCAAGGTGCCACCAGAATCTTTGCTGTGGGATCAAAATATTATTAATCACAAAAGTTGATTGGGATACTAAAATTTCTGGGAGAGATATTTCAGAATATGCAGGAGAGTGAGTGCAACACATCTTTGAAAAAAATGTGTCCTTTTTTCAGGTTTCTTCACAAACCTGGAAAAAAAAAGTTGACTGCTTTCATCAGTCCTATTAAAGTCATGGCTGCTTTAATTGACACATCAAAGCAGCAACATAATTTTTCAGGCTTAAGTAGGAGCCTAGAAGAAGAAACAGTTTCCAAGCAAACTTTTGAAAATTATTTTTAAAGCATGTACAGATTTCTGCTTTTGCATCAGTTTTATAGCTTGTCCAACTGAAAAGATTCTGAGGTGTTAAAACAGGTTAAAATTATATCAGAAAGAATAGAAATAAATCAAATATCTGTATCATCTATTTTTTATCTATATTTATTATTTGTAATAATAAATCAACCTTTCCATGAGATGAATGCCAATAAAATATAGCTGTATTGAAGGGGCCAATCATTCATCACTATATCATCAATCATTATCAAACAAATCAATCCAGGGTTCTCCCTCAAGGCACAAATGATCAGGCTCATATTGTCATACTTTGGGGGGCATGGTGTGAAGACCTAGCTCTCTGGAGAATGCTCTAATGCTGAGGAAAATGGAAGGAAAGAGAAGAGTACGACCAGCAGCAAAGTGGGTGGACTCAGTTATACTGGTCATGGGTGCATTGTTGGAAGACCTAAGGACCAGATTTGTGACAGATAATTATGGAGAAGATCTATGTGGTTGCTAAGAGTCAACAGCAACTGGATGGCACATAATCACCCAACCAGTCAATTACTACTGAAAACCTGGTAAAATATTTTACCCTGGTAAAATAAAACTGACTTTAAAGATCTTGTAAAAGACTCTAGGAAAATAACTTTATGAAGTTCTGGGAGAAAAGAGTTCTAAAGTGTGTGGGACACCAAAAGGAAGATCTATTGTAGCATGCCTGTTCCCTTCACTTCAGACCAAGAAAAGATTTTTAATAGTTTTCTTGAGAAGTTCTTACTGGATGGGCAGATTCAATTTTGGCAAAATGATAGTGATCCAGTTTGATGTGATCCATTGTTATATCATTTTAGGCTTTAGGTCATTGCCAACACTTAGAATTGGGCCAAAACCTATTGTTAAGCAGTATAATGGCTTCAGGAGAGGTGTTCCTGTAGCTTGTAGTGATGGAATTGACCTGCTGGACCACTTGTAGGTTCTGGGCATGTCCAAAGACTGCTCCATAGAACACATTACAGTAATCCACCTGGGTGATGCTCAGTTTATAAATTAATTGTGATAAAACATTTTACTACTATTCCAAGCTTTGTTTCTATGTTGCCCAAAGCCTGCTTCAAGTACTCAGGTTGATATAAATATTATGATTAAATATTAAATATACTTGTTACATTAAATATACTTGTTATATTTAAAATACAGATTGTTCAGCACAACAATTAGCTTTGAAAAAATATTACTTCTTTGTTCTAGCTGGAAATAACACACTTATACAGTATATGATATTTCTATTCTGCCACAATGAAGGATGTCTCTGCCATCAAGCTACTGCTCCTTTTCAAATAAATCAATGTTTTTAATACAATAATTTTATTATGCTAATATAATCAACAAAAAGAAACTATACATATATACAACACTATTAAATAATATAACATCAATATATATTGGTGTTTAATACATAATACCAAATCAAAAATTTTAAATTTTGGAGAAACATAAAATAAGTCAAGTTCAAGAAGCTGTAACAAAGTTTTTCTTAACATCTTGTTCTTTTAAGTTAAAGCAAGAACATCATTTTAAAAAGTCTGATTTTGACATAAACATTACTTTCGTTTCTAAGTGCACTATAATTGGAAGAAAGTCCCATAAGCTATGGAAGAAGTAGCTATTATACTCCTAGCATCCAAATTTATCAAATATATAGATCTATAATTAGAACACATAATGAAATCCCTGCCTTCTTTAAGAATAACCATGATGTTAGCTTCATCACAAAAGACAATGGTTTCTTTGAAAAGCTTCCTTGTAAGTCTCTAATACAATAGAATAGAAAATAGGATTTTTTTACATATATACTTCTAATAATCTACTGGCAAGCAAGATAAGGATCACCCCAAATTTCGTAATGACAACTTTTTGAAGGAAAAGATGTGGACTGGAAATAATAACCTAGTCATTGGTTACCACTCTCATATATGTAATATGTTTGTGTGTGTGTGTGTGTCTATGCATACATACCATATACAGAACATGCATATAATCTGTTGATATAGAATTAAAACTATATACTTTAGTTTTTGTTTTTTTCCCCCCAAATTTATCTGGAATATGTACACATATTCCAATTTGTACCTGAATAATTGGTATAATATTATGCTGTTTAATTTTGATAAAGTCTGAAAGCCAGTAACTCACTGGATCTTTCTACTTTTTATCAATATTATTAATCTGTGCAGTATAATTAAAATTTAGAAGCTTGTTAACTTCAAATTTCTAATAGACCAGAGATCTATACTAGTCATAAGACATATGGAATGAATAAGTAGATTTTTTCCCTACAATTAATCACCTTTTTTATCAAAATCTTTTTCCACACCAAATTTTGTCCTTTACTGTTCAGTTTTAAAAAGTTCTCCTACCACTAGATATTTCTACTTCAGTAATCACCCTTCACAAATCTGCTAATCAAAACTGGAACACTTGTATGTTTAGTATTACCACTTACACAAACTTTTGCAACCAGATTTTCTTTAAATCTTGTTTTTATATAGAAAGAATATGAGTGTCTTACAAAAAAAAAAGGAGTTTCAGCTTTTTTTTTTTTTAGATTAGTTAACATTCATCTAAGCTTAGCTGGGTTCCAACTCCTTAACATTCCATGAGAATGAGAAAAAAAAAGCATATATCATATCAATCATTACCCTCTCTGATCTGCATTATATTGGAATAACAAGCTCTATTGTCCAAAGTGTAGAAAATAAATGACACAAATATATTCTATTATCATTCCTGCATCATCTACACAATGAATGCTCAAGGCAGAAATCATGGTTTGGTAATGTTTTTTTTTAAATCTTGGGAATACAAACAAGATTGGGAATATTACTGATACATAGCTCACCATCAACATGCTGTGCAACTACAATTCCTAGCACATTTGCTTCAGATGTCTCATTGTGTAAATTTGTAGAGTTTTGAATTGAATGTAATAAAAATACAAATGTGATGTGTGTTAATGCCACATGTTGATTATCTCCCAACCTGTATCTGTCTCAATATTCGATTAGAACTGTAGGTAGCAACAGCATTGTGGTAAATGTTAGAGAACATTTGTTGAATTACAATCCTTATGTGGGATACCACACTTTGTGAGTTATTTGCAAGTTATCAGTACATATCATTTTTCTCCAAATGTTATGACCAATACTCACAAATATGCAGCTTTTCCTTCTTCCAGATCTTTACTCTTCCCACTGGAACCACTCTTTTTTCCACAGATCCTTCTGGTGATGCACATTAGCAATCCACACTGCCGTATAAAGAAGCAGCTGACATCAGTCACAACAAGTATTAATAGAAGAGCAGCTACGCCCAGTCCAATGACTGCACCAAGTCCAAGGCCATTAAAAAACGTACCTTGAAAATGAACAAATTAGACAAAGTCAAAACAGTTAACCTCCTATGTAGGAGAATATCAGTTAAGTCCAGGACACGAAGAGATCATGAGGTGGGAGGGTGGGGACAAGAACCCTTAAACTGACTCTGCCTTAACTCTCTTGGGTATAAAGGAAGGGAAGGAAAGCACTATCAGGCTTTTAAGATTCTGTTACTACGGCCTGTATCAACAAAATAAACTTCCAGTCATTCCTGAGGAATCTGTCTTTGTTTGTTTGTTTGCTTGCTTTTGTTTTGTTTTGTTTTGTTTTGTTTTGTTTTGTTTTGTTTTGTTTTGTTTTGTTTTGTTTTGTTTTGTTTTGTTTTGTTTTGTTTTGTTTTGTTTTTAACCTGGCCTGTCTTGAAAGTTTGACAGCTCTTTATTTCAGCAGAATGAATCATGTCACCTCCACAGCCAGAATCATTTTGTTGAAGCAAATCTGTGTTATTTTGTACATGTCTATGTGTTGTGTGAGTGCAATGTTCATATATACTCATTTGGACATATTAATATGCAAACTAGACAACCCTACATACTTGGAATCCTTCAAAGTTATTCTTTTGAAAGCTTAACAGTTAAGCTAGTCTCATTCTTCTTCAACTGTAGAGCTTTATTTTAATAGAGTTCGATTTAACTTCATTCTCATAGATAGCAGCTTTTGCTAATGCAGGTGTTCTCCTGAAGTACCTTAGTTCCTGTTCATCCTGTATAAGTCCATTATCATGACTGACACACCATCTATTAGAGCAGGTGTGACCTGCTGACCTTATGCCGTCTGACCTTGTAATATCTGGGTGTTTCACAGCCAAGTGTCATGTTCACTGTTTCAATGTATAGTATACATCATAACATTTCACGTGCCATGGCGCTGATGCATGTTTCTGTTTGGGAGGGAGCTGCTGTGAAACCTTGTACCCAAGCTCTGTATCTGTGTTCATTACAATGGAATGTGTTTGGGTTATGTTCTCTGTTCAAGGACTTTTTCCGCAGACCATCAGAAACCGTTAGGAGCACCTGAGATTGTGACCTTGGGAAGATTCTACGGGGGGAGGGATCTCATTTACACTGAGGTTTTTTAGTTTGCATCTGGCATACTTTTATCATTCTCAGCTTTCTCTGTGATCCTGCATACTATTCTTTAATAAATCAGATATCTTTGAATTCCTGCTCATGAGTCTGATAGTGTTTTAGAATAGGCAACCATTACACCAAGTGGGATATGTTCAACACTGAACATTTTTGTTCACAAACCATTGTTCCAAGTGATGTAAGTAAGACCTAGTGTAGGTATGCATAACAAAAGATATTTTCCCAGTAATTATGTTCTTATGGTTTTTCTGAGGGAAAGACTTGAGACAATTACAAAAACACTGGGTATTGCTACTACCAGATAGGCACAGTCATAAAAGGTGGAAATCTTTTGCTATATTGTTCTATATCCCTCCCCAAAATGCAGATACTTCACATTCTTTGTAGGTTAATAGTAGATATGAAGAGTTGATATACAGACACAACTCTTTTAGCTGTGCATGCATCTTGTATTTTACAAAGCTGAAGAAATAAAGATATTGATTAACAACTGTTGGATATCCATTTACTTCTGTAGGAGGCACATAGAAATATTTTATTATAAAATTGCAAAGTGCTTGGCAACAGGATGAGAGTAATGCCATAATTTAATGCCAGTGTTGCACATAGAATAGTAAAGGAGAAATTAGAAAGTCCTGGTCAAGGAGATAAAATTGACTGGAAAATTAAATTTACTTATTTTTAGGTTCAAGTAGCTTGAGAATGAATCAAATATTATACAATAATTTCACAATGTTAGGATACTGTTTACTAGCTTGTATGCACTTATGGAGTTTCACTGTAACAAACATTTTGATTAATTATTATGTTTCTTTATCTAAATAACTGGTTACTGAAAATGATTTGCCTTTTTTTATAATAATAGGGTAATCTTATCAGATTTGAACTGCTTAGAATATTCTTGCCATTCCACCAAAAAAAAAAAAAATGTTATATTTACTTAATGAAATACAACACTTTCTTAGACTATGTGACTAATTAAGCAAAACTGATGCAAAATATATGTTATAAAGTGGGATTTCAAAATAGATATAGATAAAATAAATATAAAAAAAATATCAGCAAATATCCTTGCTTGTGTGGACGACATTTGCAGGTTCATTTTTTATACTCTTTATACTTTATACTTTATTGTCAGTGGTACTACAACATAACCAATTCCAGTACTGAAAGGAAAGCAAATTGGCAAGAATTTATACATAAAAATACATATTATTGCATAAACCTAAAGTAAAAGTTTAGCGGTATAATATATATTGGTTAACTCATAGATTCAGGATATCATTTGAATACTGTAGTGATATTCTATACATGGATACTCAGATGTCCGATTAAATTCCTACCAAGCTTAGTTCCATATAGATTTGTATAGGATTGCAACTTTAATTATAGAATTAGTGTTATAAAAAATGTTGCCTGAGATAATGTAAAGTCATTCTGTGTGGCTTGATTTGTGATTTTAGATACACACTGTAAAATTCAGTGATGAAGGTGAAGGTGTATAAGACAGAAGTTGTTTGCACATGTAATTGCAATTCGTTATATTTACTGCAAATCCTTATAGTTCTTATATCTACATATTAAACGTACATATTCCTTAAAAGTCTATGCTGAGATTTAAAAATGCACAAATCAGTCGATTTGATTTAATTGAATTTCTCTCTCTTTTCCCCTGTGTCAAGTTGTTAAGTCCACATAAAACATATATGCATTCCGATGGTTTTTTCTCAATATTTTATCTTTTACATGAAATTTTATATAGGTAACTTTCCATAACATAGTATTTGATACATTATTACTGAAAATAATATATAAATACTGTACATTGTCTCTAATGCTACTACACAAAAACATTTGTTGATTGGAAACCATATTTGCAAAATTGCAGATTTTTAAATAAAACTAAGTTAATGCACAAATTGGTTTGAAACATGTGTCACTGGCAAGTTTTCATGTTATTAAAAGATGAATTAAATTTCTCTTATATCTCTGGTCACTGCTATGTTGTCAAAATTAGATTATGATGTTATATGTACTACAGTTTAAATCTACTGAATGCTCCATTGAATATGGTTGTCTATATGGATATTTAAAAAGTTTATCAGACACCAGTGGTATTTTCTATTATGTCTAATGCAAATAAATGTTGGAAAAGGAAAATATTTGCATAAAGGGGCTCAACAACCTGTCTGACCATCTGTCCATCAGCAATATAACTCTGAGAAAACAGAATGGAATGAGACCGATTTGGTGTGAAGGGAAGATTGCAGAAGGGTCAAGATAATCCAGCCCAGAAAAATAGAAAAGGAAAAAAAAATCTATTAAAAAATTTCCCTGAATCCAAGCTGAGCAGCAGCTTCTAATGCTGCCAACTATTCCATTCTATGTTTTCCTTTATGATCCTGGTCATGGGATTCCTACTCGAGCATATGCAATATCCCTTGTATTTCTCAGTACATGTTGCCTTATAAAAGCATGTAGACACAACACAAGGGGAGAGCAGAAACATGCTCACAAATGCAACACACTACCCTAATTAGACCCCTATATATACACAGGCAATATATATGTACCCATCCTAATGAGTCTCTAATACACATATATGCACATACAGAAATATGTACACACACATGTGAAAGTTGCACTGCCCCAGACAGACCCGGTGCATAACTTGGGGGTCCTCCTGGACTCACAGTTCCTGCTCGAAGAGCAGGTGGCAGCTGTGGCCAGGAGAGCCTTTGTGCAGCTACATGCTGTGCACCAGTTACACCCCTTCCTAGATCTGGAGGCCCTTTGAACAGTCACTCATACCCTTGTTATCTATCATATAGACTATTGCAATGCACTCTACATGGGGCTACCCTTGAAAAGTATCAGGAAGCTTCAGCTGGTCCAGAATGCAGCTGTGCAAGCTGTTTTTGGTGCCCCTAGAAGGGCACATGTAACACCATTGCTGCGTGAGCTGCATTGGGTACCAGTTTGCTTCCAGGTCCAATTCAAGGTGTTGGTTATTACCTTTATAGCCCTACATGGCATAGGACCAGGTTACCTGAGGGATCACCTCTTCCCCATTACATCAACCCGTCCCACCCGATCATGCAGAGAGGGCATGCTGCAGACCCTGTCTTTAAGACAACTTCATTTGGCAGGGTCCAGGAAGTGGGCCTACTCTGCAGTAGCCCTGTGGAAACTTGCTGCCCCCGGAGGTGAGATTGGCCCCACCACTCCTTTTGAAGGAGTCTGAAGACCTGGTTCTGCCACCTTGCTTGGGGGAGAGGGGAATAGATCTACATGGGGATGGCTGCTATAGACCACTCCTCCCATACTTGGACTGTTTTAGATTCTTTCGCCACTTGGACTTTTTATCTTTACTTTTATTTATATTATTTATTATTGTATTTTTATATTGTATATTTGTGATTGTTGTTTTAACTGATTGTTGTAAACCGCCCAGAGTCCCCCAATGGGAGGAGATAGGCAGGGGCAAATTTGATAAATAATAATAAAAATAAAATAAAATAGGAGGTGGAAAAAATTCTAGAAATCATGCTTTATATGCTTTTCCTGGCTTGTAGGTTTTGTTTTTAACCTACAACTTTCAGATAGATAGATAGATAGATAGATAGATAGATAGATAGATAGATAGATAGATAGATAGATAGAATAGAGATATCAGCAGATGTGGTGATACACCACTTAACTCATCCCATTGTTTTTTTCATTTCCCGAACTTCTATATTCCCAAACCTACTTTATCTTTTATGTTGTTAAATACCCATATTTTAAAGAAATTAGTAGTCAATTTTTATTATTAAAATCCAAATGTATTATTTCTATTAATATGAACAATTTTATGTGAGTTTCACTGTGACTTTTTAGGTTTAGATTATTTCTTTTTGAATAGCATCTTGTAATGAGGATAAAAAATTTAAATCACTGTGCTTCTTGGAGAAAAACTAGACTACAAATATATTTATTCACCTTTAATATGAAAAACTGAATAGAGCTTGAAAGTCTAAGTAAAAGTAATGTTTTGCACACTTACTATAGCTTTTAAAACAGTTTTAACTTTTGTTCTGTGAATTTTCATTTGATTAATTTTGATTGATAACTATCTGTTATATGCTTTAAAAATGAATTAATCATCATAAGTATTGACTATCATGTTAATGCAACAAATTCTTGTCATCTCTTTATCATGTTAAAAAAAAAAATCCAATAGGTATTTTGAACAATTTTGAATATCTTCAGTTTATTCATTCCTGGCTTTTTAACTGCGGAAATTTAGAGTTTAGATTAACAATACTTCTCAGTGACTCTCAAGGAAAGAGACAATTTTCACTTCTCCTTTCCCCTACAGCTCCTGTACTTCCTGCAAAGCTGGTATGAAGCCTAGAAGCTTCTATGAAACACGAACGACAGTGCTGCTGTGGATAACTGAAGGGAAATGAATCAGGTGAGACTTCCTACTCACTTTTGCTAAAGAGTAACCTCTCTTGGCTATTTACAGAATAGTTCTCCCAGGTCCATATGCTCAGTTAGTCATTGTTCACACTAGTCAGTATTTTTAATAGCATAGAAAATTTACTGTGGTATGCAGTATTGTGTCTGATTGTACAATATATTAGTTTACATTAACAAAAGAAGAAACGTATTATAATAATGCCCATCTATAGCACTTTAAAGTAATTCTAATCGGTACTGAGTTCTCCTGAAAGAAAAAAATGACACTGAATTTAAGATGGTCTTTTAAAAAGTGCATTTACTATTTATTAGATTTATATCCTACTTTTTATTCAGGGGTTCAAGGCAGCAGGCACAGATTTTTCATCACAACAACATCCCTGTAAGGTAGGTTAGACTGTGAAGAAAGTGACTGGCCTAAAAGTCACCCAGTGAGATTTCCATAGCTGAAGCTTTACTAGAACTTGAGTTTCTGAGATTGTCACTCAACATCTTAACCACTATAACATGCTGTGTCTTTCTGCTATGCCATACTGGTGATGTGATGAAATACAATAATGCAGCTGGTTCTCAGGAAGGAGGGAGAACTTTCCAAAAAGGGGAGCAAGATAAGGAAAAACACAGTCCAGAGCTGAAACATGGAAAGACTAAGAGATTCAGAGTAGCCATGCTCTAGAGCCTTCCACATTATATCCCTTTATGTTAGATAGAGTAGCTTTAGTCTGGCAAGATTCTGTCTGTATGGTGTGAGCAAATAAAGAACTGAAGTTTGGCTGGATTGATTCTTTGTTGTTCTTGGGCTGGGCCTGACAGGTATAAACATTAAAAAAAAATCCTCAGTAATAACCAACTTCACATCTGTCAGCCTAACATTGCAACTCTGGGTGGATAAAATGGGTGAATAACCTGGATAAGCAGGTTAATCCCTGCTTATCATCCACTCCAGCAACCAACACCCAGTTAATCAGGTATTAACACCAGGCCAACAATCAGGTAGAGAGCAATACCCTAATCAAGGAACTACCAAGGAGAAAACACCTCCACCAACACTGGCAGGGCAAGCTACTGTATCTAACCAGGGAGCAAATCCCACAGTCACTTAAACTGATGATGTTACCTAGTTGGGTATTGAAACATCATCAAGCAAACAATCAAGCTCTGAGAGCACCAAGGACTTCACAGTCAAAAAAGAAGAAATAGCCAACTAAGATGATAAGGCATGGAAAGAAAAAAACAAAAAGAGGAATGGTTGGAGCACTGGATATTTTTAGCTTACAGAAGAGAAGACTCTGGAGAGACATAGCTATCTTCAAATGTCTGAAGGGCTGTCACAAAGAATTGTTCAGAGTTGTTCCCAAAGACATGTCAAGAAACAATGGATTCAACAAGGAACTAAATTTTGATTGGACAGCAGGGAATATTTATATTTATATTTATATTTATATTTATATTTATATTTATATTTATATTTATATTTATATTTATATTTATATTTATATATAAATAATAAGAGCTGTTTAACACACACACTGCATGAAAAGATGATGGACTCCTTTACAGAGGTGAGAGAGAGAGGCTGACTGGCCATCTGTTGAGATGGTATAGCAGTAGATTCCTGCACTGGAAGGGGGTTGGATGAGATTTCCAAGGACCCCTCCAATCCTTTTATATAATAATATTATTCTATTATTCTAGTGAGTAATTTGGAGATCCAGGACATAAAAATAGTTGAGGGCACAAATAGATCTATGCTGCAATGTTTTGCCGTTATCACTTGGGACAATGCAAACTTTAATTGGAATCAAAATATCTGTGTTTTCATTGGAATAAGTTAGTATTGGAAAAAAAGAAACCATATATATATATATATATATTTGCTCCAACTTATTTCAGTTCAGAAACCCTCTAAGATTGTATTTGCTCCAAATTTTGTCAGTTCAGAATGTCCTAAATTCATTTTTTATATAAAAAATATAGATTTTTATTGAAGATTTTAATTACAGTAATACAAACTAATACAAACTAAACTAAGAAAGAGAGAATGGAAAATCAAAAGAGAAAAAAGTGCAAAGAAAGAAAAAGTTAAAAAAGAAGAAAGAAAAGAAAAAGGAAAGAATGAAATAAAGAAAAAGAAAAAAATATTTAAGGAAATGACTTCTAATCTTAAGTATAAACAAGTTTGGTAGCTCTTCACCCCCTAAAAGGTTGCAAATAGTTATCTCTTCTTTCTTTTTTTTAGAAGATTTTTTTAATCCCACCTTTATTATTTGTTATAAATAATTCAAGGAGGCAAACATACCTAGTAGTCCTTCTTCCTCCTATTTTTCCCACAACAACCCTGTGAGGTGAGGTGAGCTGTGAGAGAGTGACTGGCCAAAAGTCACCCATCCGGATTTCATGCCTAAGGCAGGACTAGAACTCCCAGTCTCCTGATTTCTAGCCTGGAGTCTTAACCATTAGATCAAACTCTTCCCATAACCTTATCTATAAGCAAATCCATAAGACATCAACTTTTCACAGACAAATTTGGAATATTGAAACTTTTACTATAAGATTTTGGAACTAACTATATATAATAAGAAGCTTTTCATCAAAATGTCCTAAATTCATTTTCTAAGCAAACTTTCAAGAAAAAGAGTCTGGTTATTCAGACATTCTGCTCTTACTTTACCTCTAACAGAATTCTGAAGCAGTAGCTTTTTCAAATAAATGTTTTAAAATTTTCAAAATATTAATATATTTGCAGAAGGTTGCTTCTCACATGGCATTTACATAAACAATTAATAACTGGAAGTGAAAGTATTACATATTTTATTTTATAGGCATGCCACATGCTGTTCACTCTCTTCCTCCAAATATACTTCAATATTCATAAGTTCATAACTTATGACTTCTGTCTGTATTGCAGAATTACTTTTATCTGTACTTACAAACCAAAAGATGCATCAGGAAACTGATTCACACCATTACAAATGCATTTTGATACTTTATTTCATGATACTATATGTAGATCTGAGATCAAAATGGTAAATGCATATTATTTTCCTACATACTGTTAATGTATAAATAGATGTTATTGGCCGTATAAGTTTGCATGAAGGAGATGAGATGCATACAGTCTGGAATGAAATAAATATATATATGTACATTTGATATGACTCCTATAGACTACTACTAAATTGCCCATAATATCTACTATTAATGTGTATAAGATAATTAATAATTAAGTCAATAATTAATATGGTGTTCTTCCTCATTTTGATTTTCATAGGAAATATCAGCTACTTTATTCAAAAAAAATATTTGATATTATGAAGCTGTGCATCAGTCCAAAGAATTTCATGATAACTGGGTGTCATGCATAGAAAGAGAAAATACAGAATACAAGTTAACAACCACTCTTCTTTTAGCTTGTTTTATTCTTACAACCAGCTAATATATTTTACTCTTAACAACTGTTTTTCTGCCAATAGTTGTGGTCTTAGTGACAAACAAGGTTAGTAACTCAGTCTTTAGAATGATTTAAAGAGAGAAACAGAACAGTGATTAAAAAAGAGCACACTGGAATATATAAGTTTTTGGAAAGAAAAAAAAACTTATTTGAAAGAAATTAATGGAAGGAAGGAAGGAAGGAAGGAAGGAAGGAAGGAAGGAAGGAAGGAAGGAAGGGAGAGAAAAGAGAAATGACACTTTGAGCCAAGGCAAGTAATCTGTTATTTAGATATCCTATTTTATGCACATGTTACATTTTAAAATATAAGCAATATGTAATCCATTACTAGTTTAAAGCTTAATTGAAATAGTATTCATAGTCTCTGTTAGCAGTACTTTCTTGCAAACAAATGAGAAAAAAAAGTATTAGTGACTTCTTAGACATTAGCTAGGTTCTTCTGCCAGAATTCCTTGGCTCATTTGATCACCAGCAATTGATATTCAGTATATTTCTTTAATGATACAAAATAATAATTTATTTTAAATTAAAATCAGTGGAACCCTGCTGGACCTACATATAAGCATAAGAATTCTCTGGATAGTTTTCTTTGTATATGCTGATTACTAGACTAAATGAGTTTTAGCTGAACTATTCAGGATGTCTGAATTTTTTAGTAGGGGCACCACCATGGCTTGAAGTGTATGCAAGTTTTCTCTATAGTGTGTGATCTGTGACTTTATCCTTTAGTTAATGTTTTAGTTAATGTTGTATCATTATTAAATATAGAATAGTTATAAATCAGCTTAAAGCAAGTAGTATAGTACAATATCTGGGTCTTTCAGGAACACTGATTCATTATTTAATGAAGATGGATACATTTCAAAACCATAGGTGTCATGGAAGAAGGGGAAGCAAGTAGCAAAATATGCATGTAACATTGTGCCACAAATCCTGCTCTTTATATGCTTGCATGCAACACTGCAATACAAATATTAAAGGGTGAAGCTTGTATCTTATCAAGACACACATTTCATTATTTTAGCAACATATCTCTATTGGAAATATCCATAGAAATCTATAAAAAATGGAAGTTTGTGAGGGATAGTCTAAGAAATGTATTGTAAGAGTGATAACTAATATATCATCCTGGTAAAGAGAACAAACTCACAAATTCCTCAACAATTGTCACTAAATTTATTATTATCATAAGTAAATAATGTTTAGTTAACTTAAACATGAGCCTTCCATCAACTTAAAGATAAATTCACTATGGCATAAGCTTTTGTGGAAACAAATCGGCATAATTACTCTATGATTTCCATGGCAGTAAACAATATAAATGTACACAATCATTGAACTGCACATAGAAAGTGGATCAATCAAACAAATTCCTACCTTGGAAATGAAGATATCTCTATGTATTTTATTCTGTGGACATAATGTAACTCAATCATTGCTATTGTAACTATTTCCAAATAATGCAAGCACCACTGGGGGGAACAGGAATGTTGGGTGTGTGTGAACTTGTAAATCCTAGATCCTCTATGTGTTGCTCAAGTCAAGGCACATAATCAGTGACCACCCTTGCCTCAAGCCAGGGTCTATGACCCACCTGAGTTTAAGTTTTTTTTTTCTTTTTTCACTATTATACTTTATTATTTCGCACTATTATGCTGCAAAGAAAAGTACCAGCCTTAAGCATAATTTTTATTTGCAAGAATGTTTGGGAACATACATTACAAAAGGGTATGTGTGTAATACATAGATAGATATAGGTATAGGTAGATAGCAATAGCGATGGATGGAAGGAATGGAAAGGAGGGAGGGAGGAAGGGAGGGAGGGAGGGTCCACAACTGGTCCTTTATTTGGAAGTGTACATCTCTGCTCAGAAAAAGGTAAGCTAAGATAGTACAGTATCCAGGTGGTAGTGAAAGCAACTTTATACACTCAGCTTCTACCAAGCGATATTTTATTACTAACCATATACCGCCCAACAGTTACCTTGTCAGACTGGCCATGCCAAGGTATCAACATTCTAAATATACAATACCTGCTGGCATAGTACCTGTGGGAATCTGTGATTCAGGCAGTGAGAGATGCATACAGATTGATCTGTGCTTTCTGTTCATTGATTCCTAATGCCTCATTAAGCTACAGAACAAGAAAAGAAGATGACTAATCTGCCTAGTGAATATTTCTTAGGCTATTACCTTCAGGTAATGCAATCTTTAATTGTCAACCAATTTTAGCATCATTTTTTTTTAAATAACTAGAAGGACTATGTTAAATTTGATAGAGTACAGAAAAACATTTTTTTAATATTTTTTTTCTTAATGATATTTTTGGATAAATAGTGTTGACCTTGATAATTTTTATGCTTTTTAAGAATGTTGCAAATTAAATGTGATGTGGAAAAAAATGTCAAATACTGCCAATATGTGGTATTATATATATATATATATACACATACATTTTTTTTTAAAAAAATGAACTGCTAAAGGAATGTTATATCACATTTATTAATTACAAAAATGAAACAAAGTTTACATAAAAGAAAACTGACACCAAGCAAGTAATGAAAAACATGCATAAAGTTACATATGTTTTGACATTACACTTAGGAAGCCTTGAAGGTATACATATACAATTTGCACATATTTTAAGAAAAATAAGATACATGACAGTAAGCATCTGTGATTATTAATAACACAGAATGACATGGACAAGAATGAAATAAAAATACATAGTGTTTCAATAACTACTTTAAGTATACATATTCTACATTTGGAGAGTTTTGTTCTTAAATAAAATTTTAGATATGAGATGTGATCTGGCATCTTTCATTCATTCACTCACTCTTACTCTCTCACACAATGTTCTGTTTCAGCATTAGCACATAAGGTACAGTGAGTCTTGGATTTAAGCTTGGCTATAAATTTATTTCTCCCCTTTTTTTTTTGTACATATGGGAGGAAACAGAAAGGTGATGGTCTCATGCTAAAAGAAACGAGCTTCAGACTAAAAATAGCTTCATGGAACTGTCAGTCTAATCAAAGTTAATTAAATTAATTAAGGATTAAAATGTAATCTAAGTGATCATCTGATTCAGGCCAGCACTTTTTTTTTTTTTAATTGGAATGCTCTGCAGTCTTACTTTGGATTAAGATGACATGACTCTTACTTAGGGACTGTGAATGTATGCAGCTACATTTAATCAAGTTTGCTTCATCTGTATTTCAGGGTTTGTTTGTTTTTTTTTCCTTTTTTGAAGGGCTAATGCTAAAGGCAATGAATCACCAGAATTAGCTAAATTACCTGACCAAGATACAAGCTTCCAATGCACACTGCATTATACACTGCTTTTCATTAATGCTAAACAATAGAGTTCAATCCCAAAGAATTAGTCACCTATTACTTACTAATTAAAACATATTAAATAATTAAAAACTCACACATTACTTATTTACTGGTGGGAAATTGTTTGGTGTGATGACAAGAGAATTATGGTTCACTTTTTATGTCCCAAGGCTTTTTTTTTCCCTTTTTTCTTTCATCTTCCTCTTCCACTCATTTTCCTCACTCTCCATCTTTCAACTGCCATCTAACCTCTTTATTAGCTTAGTACTCTAAATTGCATATTTTGCAGACTTTCCTCTCAGAATTCTTGTCATGGTTGCAGATCCATACTGGCACTTGGGCAATCTGGCAATGAGAATAAGTCCTACGTTTCCTTTGCAACTTCCCAATATCAGGTCTTGTATAGAAATAAGTGAGGCTATTTTATGCTGTTACCAGTCACTTTTCAAAAGTTTAGTTACAAATGTCATAAGTACAGTGATGGAAAAACCATTTGATGGTAACAGAATAGGAAGGAACATATACTTGAAGCCTGCTACAAACAAGTTAGTCATGGTGAGTTTGGCCCATTAATTGGGCCAAAGATGGGCCAGAGGACATATTTGGGAGCAGAATTTCCTGTTTTCTTATGAATTCTACTTCTGGTCTGAAGATATCCAATATTTAGAAGCTAGACTGTGATTTTTAGAACTCTGTCTGATACTATGGCTCCTACCTGATTATCCTATACAGAACATATACATGATAAAATAGAATTATATTGCTGTTTGAATACTGCAACTTATGAATTAGTGCAATGTTTTCACAAATTAGAAAGTAAATTTCTATATATAATTTATGTGCAATATCCATCAGATATAATCTGAAATAGGTGAATGTTCTCCCTAATACCAAACATAAATATTTTATGCCAAGTATTTCAATTTCTTTTTTTTTTAGATTTTTTTATCCTATCTTTATTATTTTTATTAAAAATCTCAAGTTGATGAACATACCTAATACTCCTTCCTCCTCTCCTATTTCTTCCACAACAACAACCCTGTGAGATGAGTTGGGCTGAAAGAGAGTGACTGGCCAAAAGTCACCCAGCTGGCTTTCACGCCTAAGGTGGGACTAGAACTCACAGTCTTCTGTTTCTAGCCTGGTGCCTTAACCACATAAATGCAATGCGTGTGTATCTCTACATGTAATTTTCCAAAGTTTTATGTTAATTAGCTTTATTTTCATTGTCTCTTGAGGAAAAGAAAATCCTTCCATAAATGCCTCCAATCATCAAAATTAGCAGTATCTTTCCACTGAAGGAGAACAATTCTATGCATATTTAAAAACACTCTAATTCATTTTCAGAACCAATTCCATGGAGTTCAGTGGGATTTTTTTTTCAAGTAAATATAAAGTGTGTAAGTTTGAATATGATTGCAGCTTAAGTAAAGAAATTGGATATATTTAGAACTAATCTTACAGATGATCACATTTTAATTTTTAAATGCATAAACTGTTTCTGAAAAATGTTAAGAGACTTAAAATAATTAATGAGAGACAGATTCTGTTAGGTAGTAGCTGGTGTAGCTCAGCAATGACAATACTTTCCTAAAACTTTCTTTCAATCACTGCAAATAAAGAATAATTTCATAAAATTTAGTGAAAGTAGAGCCCTAAGTTTCAACAAGTTATTTATTTTAAAGAGACCAAAAAGCCGTAATATTTATTTCTACCAAACACTGTAGTTTTCCAAGACTATGTTTTACTTGTTTTATTTATTTATTTTTGCCAGCCTGATAAAGGAATGAAACAGTGCGAGGCATTGCAGCTAATGCTATGGTTCTTATCCCATTCATTTGAATGGAAATCCATTTTTTTTAAAATGTAAATTCATAGAGTAATATATTTTTATAAGATTTTCTGGCCAATGGTGAATTTTAACAGCATTCTCCCAATCTCTGCAAAAGAGCCAAAATAAAAGTTGTGAAAATAAGATCACAGCATCCATTGCAACCTTAAAAAAATAACCAGCATATGGTAATAAAATTAAGTATAAAATAGAAGGTAAAACATTTCATTGATTTGTTCAGTATTCTCAAATTTCATATATTATTTGATCAATTTTTATTGAATTTCATGTAATAGAAAGAATGAGCTGTTTTGTTGATAGTTTGAAGAAGCTAGGATATGAATGCTAGATAATTAAGTGCTTTCCCTCTAAATGTAATACACCGACAAATCTCTTCCTTTGAAAATATTTTCCCCAAATAATTTTAGAGAAAAAGATTGAGATGAACAGAAATTTCATTCATAAACTGAAGGCATAATGCCATCAAATGATTCCTATTTAATTCAGGGAAAAGAAAACATTGTGTACCCGATACTGCAATCATAATTAAGGAATTTTCAGAGCATATATGATAAATCAGTTTTTAAATTTGGTAGTTTAAAGTCTAAAAGATTAGACCACAACTTTTAATCTTTTCTTTACTTCTTTGAATATATGATAGATTTTTCCTTCTTCAACATAGCAATATGTGAAAAAGAGTAGATGAAATGAAGCAGGCAGTTCAGTCCTACTGATTTTGAATAGTAACAAGACTAATGACACAGCTGCACCATACTAAGCAAGAGTTGTTGCAGCCTTTTATTACTATTTAGAATTAGATTCATATAGAACTATTGTTATCTGGTAGAAACATGAAATATTCTATTCCTATTATATAACTTTATTTTAAGTAAACTACATTTCTTATCAGGTCTTGATAATGGGAATTCTCCTATATTAATTCAACTTACTACCATTTGTATGTATTTACAAGGAAAAAAACAACAACTTTTTTTTTCATTAGGCTGCAGCCCTGTACCTTGGTACCTGGAGTAAATACGTTTATGATGGTTTCTATCAAGGTATAAGAAAGAGGAAAGCCCCTTGAGCTCTATGTTTTTGTTATTGTTGTCAATGCCTATCTATATAAGAACTGTCACCCTTACAAGGCCAATAATGTGACATCTTGCTGTTTGATTTGTAAGGTATACATAAGTGATTTCATCAGTCATGAATTTGAAAGATCCCTCAAAATTTAATGACATTTGAAGTAAAGGTTGTGATCACATTTAGAGGATAGCTGTAAGATTAGAAAGATTTTTGTTTGTTTGTTTGTTTCTGTTTGCATGAGTATGCATGTGGCAAACACTGTTTTAGTTTAGGGTTGAATTTTAGTAAAGTAATACTAATATTACTATAGAAATAATATTTAGAGGATTTCATTGTCTGGAATATTGTGATAAGTACATACAGAGGAGATTTATTAGGGGAAGTTACAAAGACTGTAGAGCTACAAAATAGTTGTCTAAAAATACAAAAGTGTAAATTATTTTAAAATATATATTATGCAAAAATAATCCAGTCCAAAAGCCCATAAGTACATGGGACCCTACATTTTCTGGGTTTCCCTCTGACTTTAGTAGTATTTAGTTGTATCTTTATTTGGTATTGCTTAAATCTAAGCACAGTACAAGTCTTATTTTCTTTAATTTAATGGCAGAGATAATCTTACATGTATTACAGAGATGTACACAAAAATCTATCTGATACTTCAGTGAAACCTTTCTGAAGACACAAAACTTATTTATTAATATGTATACCTACCTAAGTGAAGGCTGAACTTTACTAATTTCTTTAAAAGAAAGATGTAATAAGGAAGAAACAGCATATAAACACATCTCCATAAAGGCACAGCAAGATGCATAGTGGTTTAGATGAAACCAAATGTTTAATAAGAAGGCTCAGATTAGATGCTAAAAATAATATACAGGTGACTTCATAATCCTATTAATAACTATGTATTTCTTGGCAAAGAACTTAAGTTAGGTGAGAAGAAAATCTTTTACTTTAAATCACACTACAAGCAACCAATCATAACTGTGTTTGAAACTGTTTCCTGGTTTCACAAATGACATCAAGAACACGTTTCAGCCTTGTCATCTTTGAGTTGTAAAACATTTCTAGGCAATGAAGCCTTTACATCAAATTATACATACAGAAAAGCAAATAATGATTTATGGTTTCTTCATTGAAAAAAAAAAACACTTGTAAGAAATATTCATGCCGTTTTTTTCAGTTGCTTTAGTGTTAGTATAACTTAACAAATGTTTTCTTTTTTTAAAGAGTGCCAAAAAATCTAATATTATCCATATTATTTCCCCTTTTATTAAAAAAAAAAATGCAGAACAAATGCACCACAACTGGCTTGGTTCACCACCAATATTAAAAAACACACAATACACTTAGGACTATCAAGAAAACAAAACCAGCAGCATTCAGCTGCAGTGATTGACTTCCAATTCCACCTTTATGGGCTTCACAGCAAGTATCTGGTTTGATGAAAATTGATATAAAAATCAGATTGAAAAGTTGAAAAAATGAGAAAAAAGTATGTGAAAAAATAAAATTAAAAAGAAACAGAGTGAGAAAGAAAAAAAGAGAAAAAATAATTAATGCAATATTTACACAATGCCAGTCAGTTACTTAAAGCAATCATTTTAATATAAAATGCTAAAACCATAGATAAACAAAAGGCTTCTTAAAAGTGAAATGAATTCCAGATTAAACAGTGATTAAAATTTATGATCATTTTAGGCATAATTTCCTCTTTGAACTATAATGTTCAGAACAAGTTCATTAGGCTGCTATTTTGTACTTCCATTTGTTACATTGGCAGGAATATCATATCAGAGTATTGTGCTTGCTGTTATTTAATCATTTCAGTTTACTTACATCTTAAGCTAGTTCATCATGTGAGATGTTCAGCAAGGACAATGGAAATACAATAGAACTCTTTTCAACTCACCTGTACTGGGTATCCGGATAACTGGAAGTGACAACTAGAAGTGACAACATTTCACTAGGCTCACTCTACAAAGTATTTAGTTTCAATCATTTATGTTCAGTTACTTGGAAGTAATGCAGGATAATAACTTTACAAGAAGCAGTTACCTGCAAGCAGGAAGTTGATGTGATTGCACATATTAATCCCAGCTATGAAATGTTAAATTTGCATATTAACTTGCTCAGGAATATTACAGTTTTAACACTAAGTGTTAGGGTTAGCAGTTTTTTTAATCACTGAAAAGATTTTACTATAGTATTGGTGCTATTATTTTTTTATGTGTATTTCAGACTACATTTGAAATTAATTCTTGTATTATTTTAAAACCATGAACCTAAAGTATTGTTTTACATTAATACACAGTGTTATATTATTTTCTCTTGTTCATAAGTTGTTAAATAATGTTCAAAATCATTCGGCTTTTTTAAAGAAAAAAATCGGGTTTTATTTATATAATACAGTATAGTATAGTATAATTTATTATTGATTAGCCATTAGGCCATATCAAAGTACAGGGTATAAAACATAGAACATCAATAATACCATATGTAAAAGTAGAATAAAAGAAACAAATTAAATAAGGAATAAAAATGCAAATCATATTTCTGAATCACCCCTACAGTTTACCCGAATCAGGTTTACATATGCAGATCTCAACTGACCTGTTTTATTCAAATAAAAGGCCATATTATATGTAATTTTTGGATTCTGTCAGCAAATGAAATATGTTGTTTTAATATAAGGATCCCAATAGGTTGTTTGTCTAATCTGTGGTCCTAGATACTGATCTCTCTTTTTCTTACACAATTGACATTCAGATAATATGTCTGTTATGTCTTCTCTCTCTGGAGGTCTGCAAATACAACTACGTTCATTATAAGGGACTTGGTTAAATCTTCCAAATTTAACCACTGTGTCCAGCTGCTCATATCTTGCTTGAGTAAATACAGCCCTAAGACGTTTAGGCATTTCTGTGTTGGTACGTTTGTAGCAGCTCATCCATTTCAATGTGCCAATCTTGCTAAGAATGGCTATATATTTCTGTACTTCTACATCCAAGATTCTTTGTACAGCAATCTTTTTAGCTTGTTCTCCAGTTGTACAAGAGGCAGGGAGACCACCGCCCCTAATATAATTTGTACAATCCAAGAATCCTGTGATTGGGATTTTGTCTGTTCTAAAAGACACAATTTTGGGAGTCTGTCAGTTTCCATAGCACTAATTTTGCACCAATAGTTCTATGCCCTGATTGTAGACAAAGAACAAATTGTATAAATTCAGTTCTAAGTGCAGTAGCTGAAGTCCTTTTATCCACACCCAATATACTTCTCAGGTACTGTGGTTATGTTTGTTCTAATAGTGATATATGCTTTAAGTCCCAAACTTCAGTTTCACATAAGATATAGGGGTAACCTTGGCCTTGTATAGTTTGATAATTGGGGGTAAGGAACTTGGATAGCTGTGGGGTTTTGTTTTGTTTTGTTTTTAATTTGAGCAGTAAATTCACTCATGCCCTTGTTCTAAGTGAGCTCTTTTGATGAGGAAGCCAGGATCCATTCCAGAGAAAAACTATTGCTAGGTAAGGAAAGGTGTTAACTTGCTTTATTGGCTCACCATCTAATAGCCATCTATGGATATGATGTCGTTTTCCAAAGACCATAATTTTTGACTTTGATTTATTAATAGTCAGAGAGTTATTATGACAATAGGAGCCAAGTCCTCTTAACAGCCTACACAGTCCTACTTGTGAATATAATAATAATATCATATCAGCCTACAGCAAGGTATTACAATGTGTGTTTAGTGCCTCACACATGTGTACTTCAGGATCCTTCATCAGTCCTGGTAAGTCATTAATGTATAGACTGAATAACAGTGGTGCAAGTATGCACCCTTGTCTTACCCCTTTGTAAGTATCAATCCTATTTGTCATGGCTCCATTAACCCCAAACCTGGAGACACAGTGGCACAGTGGCTTAATGACGCTGGAGTTTGCTGGCCAGAAATGGTCGACACTCCAACGGTTCGAGCCCAGCTCCATTTGACGGAAGTAAGCTCCCATCATTTCATCCCTAGCTCCTGCCCACCTAGCAGTTTGAAAGCATACCATCTGTGAGTAGATAAATAGGTACCGTCATTTCGGTGGGGCGAAATGCTGGCGGCGCTCTGCACGGGAGCAGGAACTGGTGCTGGATCTGTCTGGATGCGAACAGCAGAGGATTGGTGGATAAAAAGCCCTGGATGAGCCAACCTCCCTTGGAACACTGCTGGCCAGCTGGCATGAAGCTAGCTCACCCTCTTGTGGTGCACTGGTGCAACAGAGAACTAGCAACTATCAGCGCCAGAACATCTACTATGTGTAAAAACATTGTAGACTCCCTGGCATTGTATGCCATACTCTAACTAAACAAACAAACAAACAAACAAACCTCAAACCTCAAACCTCACTCTCAAACAAGTGCTTGTATAAAGGGCTTTATCAGTGCCAGCAGTCTGGCTTCCATTTTGAGCGTAATCGGTTTCCTCCATAATATTTCTCTGTTTACTGTGTCAAATACTACACTAAGATCTATAAAGAAGACAGCAAACAGTTGTTTCCCCTTGCTGACATATTTTGTAATTAGGTGGGTCAAGATAAAGCAATCGTCAACGGTGGATCAACTCTGTCTAAAGCCTGCTTGTTCTTCTGCAAGAATACACTTTTCATCTACCCAGCTCTCGACTCTGCTCAAGAGGAACCTAGCATATATTTTAGCCACGTTTTAGCTTTATTGCTCTTCAAGCTTTTTATAATAGATTGGTTCTCACTGTCTGATACCGGTGGCCAAAGGAGTGAGGCTTCAATATGTGAGAAATCACTACTAGAAATGGGTTCTGAGAAAGCAAACAGACGTTGATAATGCTTTTCCCATTCCTCAGCAGGGATAGGTATATCAGATGCAAATCTCTGTTCTTTTAGCATTCTAGCTACAGAGTGCCAAAATATAGCTGAATTATGACGTTTTGCAGACAGCTCAAGTCCTAATCAAATTGAAGCTGCATAACTCTTTTAAAATTTTATTTGATGAAGGTTTTATATATGTATATGTGTATGTGTATATATATATTCACTTCTTAGAGACAGCATCTTAGCTTGTATACGTATATAGGCACGCCTCTGGGCAAATCTCATAGCCGCCTTCAATTTCTTTTTCATCAGATGGCATTCATTGTCAAACCAAGGGGATCTGCAGTACCTATATGGAAACTTTTGGAGGATATTAGGTGTTTCTTCAACATATGACACAAAATAGTGAATGCATTGGAGACTGACTGCCAGTCAGCTGTGGGTGACTGGATTACTAAGGCCCAACTGACAGCGTTCTCTGATTTAAGGCTATTCAGTGTTGTCCTGGTATCTACTTTGGACCATATTATTTTGACTCACTTCTGAGTCATTAATAACCCACAGCCATGTTATATGATCTTAAATTTGAATGACCCAAAATTTCACTCTCACTGGCTGATGATCACTTTCTTTTCATGGATAGACAATGACCTCTGAAAAGAGGTCAGCTTTACTTCTTGATACCCAGATAAGATCTAACACACTACTTGAATGGGCTGAATGGAATGTGTATTGGTATACATAATTATTATCTTTACCTCCCAAAATCTGAAGATTACATTTAAAAATCAGTGATACCAAATATGGACCAGCAGTATTACTTTTGTTATCTTTTGAAAACCACTGTGGATGATTATCAAAAAATTCACTTGGAAGTCCATCATATAGTGCAAAATCATGAAGAGACTGGCCTGGTTTGACACTAAAATCCCCCCCCAAAATTAAGGCTTGAATATGCAAAATAACTATTCCTTCCAATATTACTTCTAAACACATCCATATAATACAGTACAAAGCTATGCTATGCACAATTATTGTTAACTGAATTAATTTCCATCTATTAATCCTTAGTTCTTTTTGAAACTCCATTTTCAGATTGAGCTGGTGTGGTAAGAATTATACTGGTTTCATGAAGAATATCATTGAGCATTGTGTATAAAGTTCACAACTTTCAACTGGTATTCATGGGTGTAGGAATTGTAGAGTTGCGCCTTAGGCTAACTTATTGCATTTTGATCACTGCTTCAGGTTAGTAAATAGAGTTTATTGTTGTAACCACAGGTCATAACATAGGAATGCAATAAAATACAATAAAATATAATAACAATAAAACAATAAAATAGTGAAATTATAAAATAAAATAATAAAAGAAGCATTAGATATAAAAAGGTTACAACAAAATAGAGACAAAACTATAACTAAGAACTTAAATATTTCTTCCTAAGTTTAAATCACAGTTGATCAAAAGTAGCACCTTGGTTGCTAATGGTTGGAAACACATCTGCAAGAAGTTAAATCAGTTTTTCAAGGTCAGGTAGTTATGCATATGATGACTGATTATTATCCCAGTCATAAAGTCCCTTACATGGGTTATTTTCTTTGAATTAGGCAAGGGAACAAAATTTGTTCAGGAGTATATACAGGAAAAAGGAAACAAAAGACAAACTAAATCTAAAATGAGCTTCTTTGTTTATATATCTGGGAAATAACATTTAACAGATCAGGATGACAAGTGGAAGCTTTAGATCTAACAGCTATTTTATCAAAATGCTTTCATGTACAATAGATTACGATACAAAATTTTGTAAAATAGCTAATCTACTAGAATATAGAAAAAATAGTATTTTAACAGGCTGGAGAAATGTGTTGAAAGTAACAGAATGAATGTGGACTTCTGGTGGGAATATGGCAGCTTGAACAGCAACTTTTGAAGTAGAGCTGATGATGTATGCTTTTTTTTATGGACTTAGGCTGGTTCGTGGTATCCAAAGAATTCCCCAGATTCAAGGAGAATCCTGGAAACCATCCCTGGACAGCTATTTCTCATGGGTGGATGGTTGTGAAATGGAGTTCTTGCAATCGACCTGGGATTGGAATAGCTGGGATGTGGGACTGTCATCTTGTTTGAGGCTACTTCAAAGACAAAAGGACTTTAGAGCCAGCCACCCCATTTCTAAAGCACATTATTCTTATCCTAATTTGCTACTTAAGAGAGACTTTTTACAGTGAAGAGAACCTGTTTCTCTTGGTGATTCTCATTATCTCTTGGATTTCTTGTTTAGGTGAATGGTGTAGAAGTTTGTGCCTGTATATACAGTATTGTGTGTGTGTGTGTATATATGTATGTACTATATATATATATATATATACACACACACACTGTATGTGTGTGAGTGTGTGTGTATATATATGATGAAGTTGAGAATGCTGATTTATTTTTTTTTTCCCTTCTTTCTTAAGCAGTAAGTGAATTTATAGGGTTTACTGATGACTTTCTTTATTTTATTCTTTGGTGAATATGTTTTCATGAAACTGAAATCTGCCTTCCTTTTTTGTTTTTGTGCTCCTGTGGGAAAGTTTTTTCTGATATTATTTCCTACTCTGCTAATTGGTTTAGCCATATAAACAATGATAACTGGACCTTTTTTTGTGGGGGGAATCTTCTCGTCTGTATTAGATTTTATTTTTATGGGAGCTACATTGGGATGTTAGGTGGTGCCATAAGTAAAAGTAAAGGTTTCCCTTGACAATAAGTCCAGTCGTGTCCAACTCTAGGGGGCGGTGCTCATCTTCGTTTCAAAGCCAAAGAGCTGGTGTTTGTCCATAGACACTTCTGTGGTCATGTGGCCAGCATGACTACACGGAATGCCGTTACCTGCCTGCCGAAGTGGTACCTATTAATCTACTCACATTTGCATGTTTTCAAACTGCTAGGTTGGCAGGAGCTGGGACTAGCAACGGGAGCTCACCCCATCATGCGGATTTGAACCACCCACCTTCCGATCAGCAAGCTCAGCAGCTCAGCGGTTTAACCCACAGCGCCACCGCGTCCCTTATAGGTGGTGCCATACAGTATATTATTTTATTCTTGAGGAATTTAGTTCCAAAATTTTGCAGTGTATAAACAATATTTTACAAGATTTGGAAGATGCAGAAGATCAACAGTTGGAAAAAAGTGGCAGTGATGCCACATACATAAAGGACACACTGGATCTGTCAAAGAATAAGATGGAGATTAGCAGTTTGGAGTTAGAAGAGAATTGGATAACACCGTTTTCCTAGAATATGAAGAAAACAGCACTTTGGAGTTAGAAAACTGAATGAATATGTTTGTACTGTTGGACTTTGAAGAAAAGGATTTTGGTTTAAATATTTGGAAGACCCCAGAAGAGAACTTGGGATTCTTAAGATGGGAAGAAAAAAAGATGAAAGAGGAGATTAAGAAAGCTCTTTGTATAATGCTAAGGTATGTAATAATAAATATGAGACTAAATGGTGCTTTGGTTTACTTTAAGGTGTGATAAATTCCAATTACGCTTGTGTGGACTGATTTTTGATGGTTAAGATGATTGCTTTGTCCAGGATGTTATTCTTACTTTAGACTCTGTTGATATTAATAATGGTAATATTTTTTTTAAATATTAGTAATAAGATATTTTCTATGTTTGATATGTGAGATGAAGATATTTTTGTCATTTAGAAGGATTATATAAGAATGTTAAGAAGTAATGGGAATAGGTATGTATTTTATAAATAAGACAATAACTTTCTGACATGTGATACATTTTTAACATCATGGTTGATATGGATTTTGGTGATTAAGATGAATACTCAGGATGTTCTTTTTATTCTAAATAATACTAATATTGATAATGGAAACTTTAATGTATTGTGATCCCAAAGTTTTTTTAATTATTATTATTGAATATATAAAATAATTTATCCTTGGGGAATATTTAGTTTGAAATAATGGTTTGATTTGTATTTTCTTTATATATTAAGAGTTAGATATTTTATGTATAGTGGTGGATAGTAGTGTTGGGGTTATAATAAGATGAAATTAAATAGATTTGGCAGAGAAGGCGAAATTGATCATAGAAATGTGTGATAATATTTAGTATAATTTTTTTCTTTAGTAGAGAATTGCTTTTGGTTTTCTTTTGTTTGTAATTGAAAAAAAGTGAAGTTATAGTTTTTGAATTTTGATTATTAAGTTGAAATGGACTATAGAAATAATGTTTATTATGTTCAAATTGGAGTAAGAGATTGATGTACTTTTTATGTATATTTTCTCTGTAAAGAGTTGGAAGTACCTTTTTTTTGTATCTTTTTCTATTTGTTTTCTGCAGTTTTTTTTTCTTTTTTTAGTTTCCTTTCAATCTTTTTCTGTCTTTTCATGTTTTATATTTATTCTGAAAATATAATAAAGCTTTTTTAAATTAACAATGAATTTTAAAACAAGCAAAGAGTAAAAGTAAGAGGTTTTCTGTATGTTTTTGTTTTATTGGTGGTCTGCCAGGTGGTTTGCATGTTAAGTCACATAAGCATCCCTTAGATTACTTACAGGCTAGCACCTTCACCATTTTTGGCAAGGTTTAAAGGGACAGGTTAGGCAGATAGAATCTCCTCCCCTACCACCACCCCAGATCCACAGAGGATAATGTTGGTGAAGAGGGCTACGGAAGAAGATGAAGATTGATGGCAAAAGTGGGGAAGAGGATCAACCAGAAGAATGTGTGATGGACTTAAACATTTCCAGGAAAATAGTAGGAAAGACAGTTGGACTGGAAAAGGAACCTGACCATGGTGGAGGAAGGATGCCATAGAACAAGGCAGCATTGAAACAAAAGCCATAATAAAATAAAAAGCTTGATATAGTTTCTAGCTTTTCAAGAGGGTAGGTGAGGAAATAATCTTAGAAAAACTTTATTAAACTTATATGGTATCCAGTTCTCAACAATTCTAGGTGGCTCATAAAAATCAAACAAATAAACATTAAAATAAAATCAATAAAATATAACAGATAAGGATAAGAGATAAAAGCACAATGAAGCGACATGTCTCATTCTCCCTCACCAAAGACCTATTGTAATAGCATATTGTTAAGTTAGTCTTGTAATTGAAGAATCACACATTCACACAAATAAAATATATAAGGACACTGCAATTGAACATTAACAGCAAGAATTATTTTCTGTGTTAGTCACTGTATAATGATAAAATTGACTTTAGTTTGGTATCCCAGTTCCTTGTGTCTCGATTGGTTACTATCTCTTCCAGCCTCCAAAAGCAAGGACCACACACCAATACGATCAATATTTGATTTACTGATTTCTTCTAGAATGCAGGACATGTAATAATGGACTTAATTAACAAGAAGGTAGATTAGAATAGAATGTCAGGAAAACAACAAAAACTTCCTAACAGCATAGGAGTCAATTTCCAGGAAAGATGATGTTTTCATATGGATTTATGCATTGCACAGAGGAGTAACTTTATGGCTTAAATGGCTCCTCCAATTCTATATATCTTAGGGCTAGGTAGATAGGGTAAGAAGGACTGACATCAATAGCAGGGAACATGTAGAGAAAAAGTCCAAAGAAACCATGTCCAGGGTGAATTTTAATAGCATCTTCCAAAATACTGCTGCTTAAGCTAGACAATTGTGCCTCTAACATTGGCAATTGAATTCTGTTGTACATATGAATACCTATTCTTAAAGCATTTTAAATAAACTGGGAAAATGAAACAAGTTCCATTACTGCATAGAATAAATGGACCTCTCTGGCATTCTTCAATATCATTTATGTACAGGTGGCCTGTGTTATTGAGTTATTCCTCTGGGTCACTCTGAATATTGCAAGGAGTCTGCAGATAGCCCTAATATTTGGCAGCCCAACCAAGATTTCCCTCTATCAAGGTCACAAAAGAGCTGCATAGGTAGAGAAGACAGTATGAGCTCTATAATGTGAGTGGAATAATTTCCTCTATCATTAGCCATCCCAACCCCACCAAAGGAAAAGAAAGCCAGCTGTCATATTTCCATTAGAAATCTAGAGTGAATAATACAGAACTAAATATTTTTCTTTGCTGCAGGCCATTCCAAGCCATAAAAGCTTTGCCTGAGGATTCACAGAACACAACAGAATTTTATCATCCCAGGCATTATCTTATTTTTTTTCCGCTTCAGCTTTCATGTTTTTTTTTAAAAAATAATGTTGAGAAAAAAACCTCTCATTCATAGTTAATATTAGTTAATAGTTAATACTATTAACTCTAATGCTAGTTAATAGTAATATACTGTATATTATGAAAAAATGTTTCTGATCTTGCACAAATTTTCTATCGCTTGAGTTCCTATTTAAATATGGAACTTTAACATTGTTTAAGGAAATATAAACATAAAACCAAAATCCCAATAGAAGAAAGGAAGAAGTAATTCATACGAGGAAGGATAGTTTAAATTTATCTGAAAGCATCCTTTTGATTATTTTGAAAATGTAACATTCTACATACTGACGTAGAAGTGTTCTAAGCATTCCTGTGTTTACCATTAGCTAGTGGTTGTTGCTATCTCTTCAGAAGACTCCAGATTTTCTAATGTCAAATGATAATAATAATAATAATTCCTGTCTAACCCTTATGGAATATGAGATATATGACTAAGTGATCAGATATTGATCTGTCCAATCATTCTGTGAGAAACAGTTCCTGCTACCATCATATACATAACTGAAAAGGTAAGAGCATATGGAAACATCAACTAACTCTGAGTGATGTAGAGAGTTAAATAGTGTCACAATAGTTGGTACTTGAGACCATCTTAGAAGAGGAGAACTGCATGCTAGAATGTGATGTCAAAAAATATCCCAAATAGCAACAGTAATATACACCTCCAAAGTGTATTGATGTGTTCATGTAAGTTTCCAGAAATAAAACTCAACTAAATTAAACTCAATTTTTAAATCAATATGGTTAACATTTTTAAGATTTTGATTTAAATCTTTGGTCTATGAATATTGATTTGTAAATTAATGTAGATATCCACTGTTTATTGAATTTATGATTGGCAGTAGACTGTCCTGCCAAAATACAGAGAACAGCAGCACTGCAGGCTCTTTCTTGCTGAGATATTATTGCAAGCAAGCACAACAGCGAAGTATCTAAACGTTAGAAAAATCAAAGGATATAAATCATTATGCCCACTACAACTGAAGCAGGTAGCACTGAAGCCTATACCTGTCCTGCAAAGAATCCCAAATTGATGAAAAGAAAGGAAGGGAGGAATATGTGGGATCCCAAAAGTGCACTATAGTGTTGTAAAAAGGTCTGCTGATATTATTAGACAACAAGGCTAAGCATTTTCTTCATTATATATATATATATATATATATATATATATATATATATATATATATATATATATAAAAATATATATATAAGAATGATGCTGCTCTGGAAGAAGTGTCCAGCTCTCTCTGTATGTGTCTCTGTGTATATCCATTTTGTTTTGCTGAAATAAAAACCAGGTAGAATGGTTCTGCATAGAACCACATACAGAGACAGCCAGAAATAGCTGCTGAAGCAGCCACATAACCCTGAAAAAGATGAAGCTGTTTAATTATTAAATATTCCTTGGAAGAATATCCACAACTCTTCTGTAAAACAACTTGAAGGCAGGCAGGCAGGCAGGCACACAAGGAGAGATATAATGTAAAAGACTAAATAAAAATGTGCTCTCCAGAAGAAATTAAGCGAGTCATTTCTGGTTGACCTCAAAATACTGTATATCAGCAAAAAAGTGAAAAGAAGATGAACAGGAATAGGGTTAGACTACATCCAAATTCTGTCTGGACTGGGAGATGTCCACAATGCTGACTAAAGTTGGCCAGAATGAGGGCAATCGCAAGTAAATTCTAATGAAGCTAATGGCAGCTCAAAATGAATGAATAAATGAATGAATGAATGTACAAACAAACAAAGAAACAAACAAATCAGTCAGTCAATCTCTGCTTTCTGAAGAGGTCTGAGTTCTGTGCAAATTCAGCCACCTTAATGTCAGTTTAGCATGACAGTGGCTATTTTGACTTTGCTTTATAAAAGAATATAACCTTTTGCATTAAAAAAACAACAACATAGTCATCATTACCATAAATCACTTTTTCACAAATTAGCTGCTTTTTAAATCTGTCTTAAATTCATGTGATGCATTTTAAATGTCACAATATATCTCACAATTAAAACTACAACCCCCAAAGCATTTATCCATTGCAAGATACAATATAAAAAGTTAGGTTGTCCTGCCTCTAGCTACTGAACACTGATTAAATTTAATTTACACTTCATGTCTAGGGTTTCTTCTTTCAGCATCTCTTTGTGAATTAGCTTCGCAAGTAGACCTGGCAGCAGGGTGTTTTAGGGCTCAGGCAAGATTCCCTGGAGCCCCAAAGTGTTCCCTGGATAAAGGAGAACGCTAAGAATTGCCCCCTGTGTCCTCTGGAAGGCTGGTCATAGCCAGAAGATACTGTGATAGTCCTTTTCTCATTTCAAGGATCTAGTTTAAATTTTTTAAGTGCCATAATTAATTTATCTAGGCAAAGAAGATGTTATTACTGTATGATAGAGTTTCAATAAAATGTCATTATGCTTAACACTGGGAAGCTATTTTAAGCAAAACATGTCTAATCCATAAATGTTTGAAAGTAATTCACATACTGTTTTCTACAGTAATATTGATTCATGGAAGAGGAGGAGGCACTATACAATTTTTTTGCAACAAACTATTGGTAGTTGCATATCCTTCACTCTCTGGAAAATCCCTTTATAAATCTATTTATATTTGAATGGTACAACAAATTCTTCTAAAATGCTGATGTAAAACAAATGGGTAGAATTACTAAGCTGTACACTGACAGTGTAGGCTTTTGTGATATGTATTGCTCAACATATAAAACATAATAATGGGTTATTTGTTTATTCTACTAGTGGCTAGAAACAACATTTACAGAAAGCCTAAATAATTTGTAAGGGAATTTAGAAAGCATATGAACCTCTATTAAAAGCAGAGGTAATTGCTAGATGCATATTAAAATTAACTTACCTGTAATAATATTGGGTTTTGGTGGCATGATGAACTCATATAAAGTTGGTTCTGAATATCCCAGCCTGTTTATAGCTGTAATTTGCACTTCATAGCCCATTGTCCACTGCAAATGCTCAAGAATAATCTGGTCTTTATTACCTTGAACCTTTTTTTCTTGCCATTGTTCTTCCTTATCCTTCTGTAAAGTATAAATAGTAGTTGAAATTGTGGTGAAGTGAATACTTACAATGAATATTTTCAGGATAGATTTTCAGCTGTTTCAAGTGAGGCATTATGATTGTTTTCCTCTTGAGCATATAGAATCAACTCATCTTAAATCTTTACAAACCTCATTTAGAACTGGGGTATAAAAAACCCAGACAATTTTTATTTAACCATTGATCTGGGAACAAAATGCACATACTCTGGTAACAAACTGGTTATATATGTACACTGAAGATAAAATATTTCTGTTTCAAATATCAATTCATCAACATACATAGCAGGACAACTTTGTAGGCCTCACCTTTAGTCCATTATAAGGTATGTGAGCTAATTTATATTATAATGAGCAATATAGGTAAGGATTACAGAGATAAACTATTTGTAGTGTTTAATATCATATCTAATGTAAATATCAATTTTTGGTCATCATATTAAAATTATATATCTGAACATATTCCTAGGACCCCTTGACAGGTAATAAATCATTAGGTTTGATAGCATATACCCAATAGGTTTTAAAGAATTCAAATGTGAAAATGCTAATAAGCTAGCTAAAATAGATAGTACCTTATATCTCAGTTAAGGAAGATTGGAAAGTAGCAAGTTATACCCCAATTTTTAAAAAGGAATCCTGCCTCATCAGTCATGGGAAGAGCCCATATAGAATCTAAAACCTTTGAATGAGATTATATGTTGATTGGCCTTGGTTACTTCACTAATTATTATTTCTGTTAGTTTCATTATCCTGTTGTTTTAATGTTCCAAAGGCTGATATGATGTATTATAATATATTATATTATAGTTCCTTGTTTTCATGGTCTTCCAGAATTGTACTTGCAAACTGGATGGCCATATGAATCAATGAATGAATCAATCAACTAATCCAATAAATAAATAAATAAATAAATAAATGAAGTCTGATATAAGGAATAAATGCTTCTTGAAAGAAGCCAAAATGCTGTGTTATATGTGTGCTTATGGCTACTTTGTTAAAATGAAAAGTATGGTGGAATATAAGAAGATATAAAAACAAGTTGAATTCAGTGGAAAGTATATGCGTTAGGGCCAAAAATAACAAGTTAGGGTCAACAATAAATTGGTTCCAAATGAATATGGATTAAGAACGAAGATGATTGGTATGAAATAAATGAGGTTCAGAACACAAATCCATCAATCAATCAGTCTATCTATGAAGAAAGTTTGGGTTAAAGAATGGTATAACTGAAAAAGTCATGGTGGGAAGGACTTCATGAGATCTTCAGGAAAAGAGAAACTTAAGAATGAAATGCAACATTTGAATCAGTCCTGTGAATGGTGTATGGGTAAATAAGATTTAATAGTCTTTTCTTTCTTTTTTTTTATTTTATTCTGCCTTCATTTTTTTTTGCTTATTTCTTACTACTATATGTATCAATAAGTTGCTAAATAGTAACCTAAAAATGAAGGTACAGTATTGTTGTCTGAACTCTGTGAAATGCTCATCCATGCAAGATGTAAAACAAAATTATTCCATTTTTAAGCAAGTGATAATAATAATGAACAATAATCAGCAAATGTTTTTTTAATAAATGTTATTAAAACTTTTAAAGAAAATATAAAAACTAATACCAACTAATAGAAATTAGAGAGGACAAAGAAAGAGAAGAAAAAAGAAAATACAAAAGTGCAGTGAGAAATAATAAAAAGAAATATAAAGAAGCTTCCAATTTTCTCTGCAGCAAATATGATTACAAAATTATCTCTTATCTATGATTACATAAAAAGCTCACCTTCTTTATTATCCAATAAATCTGAAAATGTTGTTATATAACTTAATTTGTTAATAGAGAACCTAATTTAAGTAATATATATATATATATATATAATGCACAAACACACATACAGACAGATACTTTTATAGATGAATAATAGCAAAAAGTCAATACTATAATTTTCTGTCTTGATTTATAGAAATAAAATATTTGATTTTTATTTCATAACAGTGATTTTATTTCACTGTTATATGAAAATCGGAATGTATGAAATGGGAAAATTAATTCACAAGAAAGGTCAGACCTAGGTAGCGGCAAAAATATGGTGCAAACATGTCAGAAACCACATCTGGAAAAAGTATTCAACAATTTTTGGTAAGTAATTGTACTCCAGGTTTATTATCTTGTGCATACATTAATTGAAACACATCGGAATATCACATCCCTAATTCACCTGCTCAGTCCTTTAGTATTACTTGCTCTATGATTACACTAACATGTTTATAGTATAATGACACATATGCTACAATAATTGTGAAAGGTGAAACGTATATACACAGACAAGAAGACAATTTTTGTTTGCAAATTTTGCAAATTGCAAAATGCTTAAGTTGCTCAGCAATAAATCCTGCTACTTTCAAGTCCTGAATCTTCTGGTTGTAACTGCTTAACACTATGATGCCCATACCTTACCAGAGTGATGCTATATTTGTGAACCCCATTTTCATGTGTGAAACTCCCAGTATCAGTATAAAGCTGACCTGCCATGATTGTTTTTGTTGTTTATTCGTTTAGTTGCTTCCGACTCTTCGTGACTTCATGGACCAGCCCACACCAGAGCTTCCTGTTGGTCGTCACCGCCCCCAGCTCCCCCAGGGTCGGGTCCGTCACCTCTAGAATATCATCCATCCACCTTGCCCTTGGTCAGCCCCTCTTCCTTTTGCCCTCCACTCTCCCTAGCACCAGCATGTTCTCCAGGGTGTCCTGTCTTCTCATTATGTGGCCAAAGTATTTCAGTCTTGCCTTTAATATCATTCCCTCAAGTGAGCAGTCTGCTTTATTTCCTGGAGGATGGACTGGTTTGATCCTCTTGCAGTCCAAGGCACTCTCAGAATTTTCCTCCAACACCACAGTTCCAAAGCATCGATCTTCCTTCTCTCAGCCTTCCTTATGGTCCAGCTCTCGCAGCCATATGTTACTACGGGGAACGCCATTGCTTTAACTATGTGGACCTTTGTTGTCAGTGTGATGTCTCTGCTCTTAACTATTTTATCGAGATTTGTCATTGCTCTTCTCCCAAGGATTAAGCGTCTTCTGATTTCCTGACTGCAGTCAGCATCTGCAGTAATCTTCGCACCTAGAAATACAAAGTCTCTCACTGCCTCTACATTTTCTCCCTCTATTTGCCAGTTATCAATCAAGCTGGTTGCCATAATCTTGGTTTTTTTCAGGTTTAGCTGCAAGTCAGCCTTTGCACTTTCTTCTTTCACCTTCATCATAAGGCTCCTCAGTTCCTCTTCGCTTTCAGCCATCAAAGTGGTATCATCTGCATATCTGAGATTGTTAATGTTTCTTCCAGCAATTTTAACTCCAGCTTTGGATTCCTCAAGCCCAGCATGTCGCATGATGTGTTCTGCATACAAGTTGAATAGGAAGGGTGAGAGTATACAGCCCTGCCATACTCCTTTCCCAATCTAAACCAGTCCGTTGTTCCGTGGTCTGTTCTTACTGTTGCTACTTGGTCATTATACAGATTCTTCAGGAGGCAGACAAGATGACTTGGTATCCCCATACCACTAAGAACTTGCCACAATTTGTTATGGTCCACACAGTCAAAGGCTTTAGAATAGTCAATAAAACAGAAATAGATGTTTTTCTGAAACTCCCTGGCTTTTTCCATTATCCAGCGGATATTGGCAATTTGGTCTCTAGTTCCTCTGCCTTTTCTAAACCCAGCTTGTATATCTGGCAATTCTCGCTCCATGAACTGCTGAAGTCTACCTTGCAGGATCTTGAGCATTACCTTACTGGCATGTGAAATGAGTGCCACTGTTCGGTAGTTTGAACATTCTTTAGTGTTTCCCTTCTTTGGTATGGGGATATAAGTTGATTTTTTCCAGTCTGATGGCCATTCTTGTGTTTTCCAAATTTGCTGGCATATAGCATGCATTACCTTGACAGCATCATTTTGCAAGATTTTGAACAGTTCAGCTGGGATGCTGTCATCTCCTGCTGCCTTGTTATTAGCAATCCTTCTTAAGGCCCATTCAACCTCACTCTTCAGGATGTCTGGCTCTAGCTCACTGACCAACAGTCAAAGCTATCCCCAATATTGTTATCCTTCCTATACAGGTCTTCTGTGATCTGAACTACAGTCAGCTCCAGGTCTTGTTTTTACCAACTATATAGATGACTGCCACCTTTGGCTGCAAAGGATGTAGTCAATCTGATTTCTGTGTTGTCCATCTGGGGAAGTCCATGTATAAAGCCGTCTCTTAGGTTGTTGGAAGAGAGTGTTTGTTATGCAGAGTGAGTTGTCTTGGCAAAATCTATCAGCCTGTGTCCTGCTTCATTTTGTTCTCCCAGGCCATGCTTACCTGTAATTCCAGGTGTCATTTGACTGCCCACCTTAGCATTCCAGTCTCCCATGATGAAAATAACATCTCTTTTAGGCATGTTGTCCAGTAGGTGCTGTAGTTCCTCATAGAACTGCTACCTCAGCTTCTTCAGCATCTGTGGTTGGGGCGTATATTTGGATCACTGTGATGTTAGATGGCTTGCCCTGAATTCGAATTGAGATCATTCTATTGTTTTTTGGATTGTATCCGAGCACTGCTCCAGCCACTTTCCTCTTAATTATGAAGGCTACTCCATTTCTTCTGTGGTCCTCTTGTCCACAGTGGTAGATCTGGTGGTCATTTGATGTTAAGTGGCCCATTCCAGTCCATTTCAGTTCACTGATTCCCAAAATGTCTATCTTTAATCTTGACATCTCACCAATAACCACATCCAATTTGCCCTGGCTCATAGATCTTACATTCCAGGTTCCAATGGTGTGTTGATCCTTAGAACATTGGATTCGCCGTTCACCACCAGCACCGTCGGCCGCTAGCTGTCCTTTCGGCTTTGAGCTAGCTGCGTCATCACGTCTGGGGCTAGTTGAACTCATCCTCTGTTCCTCCCCAGTAGCTTTTTGACCATCTTCCGACCTGGGGGTCTCATCTTCCGATGGTATACCGACATATCTCTGGTTGTACTGATCCATTTAGTTTTCACGGCAAGAATACTGGGGTGGGTTGCCATTACCTTCCCCAGGGATCGCATTTAGTCTGACCTCTCTGTCATGACCTTCCCGTCTTGGGTGGCCCTTCACGGTTTAGCTCATGGCATCACTGAGGTGCTCAAGCTCCAGCACCACGACAAGGTAATGATCCTTTGCTGAAGCCATGATTGTTACCATCACTTAAAATGCCAGAAAGTACATGAATGTATCTTCTAGCCAATGAAAAAACAGACCTGAAATATCATCTAGTCTACCTTCCCATCCTTAGACTATTTGACTGGACATTGGTGATTAAAACAACAACAACAACAACAACAACAACATGAGAGAATTTGAAATGAGAGAGGCAGATAATAAATATATTTGCAAGGCACATAGAGACACATTATTTCACTCAATGGGAAATAGAAACATTGGACACTTTGTTGTCTTTAGATTTTCCTTGAAACATCTCCTTAATTCTGAAGATCTATTCTGCAAAACCAAAATGCTCTAATGGTAAGAAGATTGGCAAAATACAGATAATGAAAATAATAACAATACTATTCCCTGCCTGCCTCTCTATTTACATAAACACTTGTGGTGATTACAAATAAATAATAATAATAGTATAAAGTTAAGATCAAGACAATTAAAATCAGTTAAATAGTTAAAAGCTTGGCAAAAGGGATTTAATAAATACTGGGGAAGTGACAAACCTCTCCCCCAGCCCCACCGCACCCCCCAAAAAAACTATTTGGAAAGAAGATTCCATTGCTTGGGAACCATACATGGGGCAGATGGGCAACCTTTCTTATGTACTGGACTGAGGTTCAGGCATGGTGGTGCCTTTAAAAGTGCCTGGCCCATCAATACCTTAAATTATGTCCACTGAGCAACTGGTAACAAGGTATTTCAGTACAGGCATAGTGATTCCTGAATCTTACCCCAGTTAGAAGCCTGATCACCACATTTTTGCTTCAGCTGAAATTTCCAGTTACTTGTGAAGAGCAGTCCCTCATCACAAGTGTAGAATAATTTAGGTGGGGTGAAACAAAATAAAAACAGATTGTTGCATCCAAGGTTGATTGAGTTAGCTATACAAACCATTTCTTACCATGTCCAATCTTGCAAGCAAATCCAGATAACAAATCTACTCAAGGAGCACTCCTAAACTGGGATCCTGCTCTTTTGAGGAAAGTGCAAACCTATCTAAAATCCTCAATGCCAATTACTTGACATAGTTGGCAATAGAAGAGCCTAGGGCCCCTGGCTCTTTTTAGTAATGAGGAGGAGGAGGTTGACTGTAAACTAAAAAAGCAAATGTCATAGTATTCTGAAATAGAATTTCTGAAATAAAATCCATAATTAGTGTACAGATAATCATAAAATTGAACAAGCTAAGCTTTTTAAATATTTAGGTGTTTCAAGCCTCTAGAACCATGCAAATTATGCTTCTAATGCTGCCCATAACAGTGCAGTTGCTATTTTCAGATTTCACTGGAACCAGGGAGAGCACTTTATTCCAGCTGCAATTAAATTATTTAATGCAGAACCTGCTGCATAACTATTATATGGGACACAGCTGGGACATGGTTCCAGTTTAATTTCCAATAGAAAAGTGCAATCTGGATTTCTGTTATTCCTGTTCATGACACCCAGGGTGCCCAGTGCAGAATTAAGATTGTAAGCAGGACTTCCCATAATGGAGGTCAAGATTTAGAAACCACAATATGGCTAAAGACTCATGGCAGCAGGTTTGCACTGCAAAATATTTTTATTTTCTTACTTACTCCAGCTGTAGAAGGACCTTTCCTAATCTTGATTTAACATTCTCATTTCAGCCATACTGAAGGGCAACATGGACAAAAGTCCAGAGATAGGGATCAGAGGCAATGCCTATGTGGATTAGGTATCACTGAATACAGGGAACATGGATTTTTACTGGAGTTTTTTATGTTGTGCATTATATTATGACTTAAGAACAAATTAGTTATTATTTTAAATTCTTCCAGGTTGTAGGTTGTACTGAATAATGGTTTTATGGAAGTTACTTATGCCTTTTCCATTGCAAAATGTTGCTATTTCACAATACAGAGAAACAAGAAAAATGACCATCTGAAGCAGTAAGCTTGCTTAACTGCCCAGAGTCACTGGGAGCCAGGTGAAATATACATTTAATGAATTATTATTACTATTATTATTATTATTATTAGTGAATATAACATTATTATTATTATTATTATTATTATTATTATTGTTATTATTATGTAACAGGTTTATTATATGGAATTCTGTAATGATGGTCTATTACTGTTAAAGGATTTAGCAAATACTAAGTCCACTTTGTCCTTACCTTGATTTAATTTCAGTTTGTTTTCCCTCATCCAGACCATTATCAAGATAAGGCAACATTCAAGATACTGATTGCTTCCTTCTAGTCAGAAGGTAAGGAAAAGTGGAGAAGATATCTTAAGCACCTACTCCTAATGACTCAGGTGTTGCATGTCCATGTTGATTAGCAGATTCAAAATTCTCTGGGACACTGCAAGCATTAACTTCTGGACATGTCTTGAGAGGAAGGATTGGAACTACTACAAAACTACCTACTCCTATGTGCACAAAAGACCCAACTCCACATAGTGGCTCAGGATACCAGAGTTGCTGGTATTGAAAGCTACCAAGAGGTCAAGAGAACTAGCAAGATCACATCATCCAGTTTCTGGTATAAGTCATCTACCAAGGGAACCAAAGAATCTCAGTATTACCCAGAGATGAAATACAGTAAGTTCAGATAATCGGTTTGATGCAAATGCATCTGGATCTTTGAGGTCACCACTGTCTCAGTTATCTCACATAGAAATTGAATATTTGAGACAGGACATAGTTCCAGAGATCTCCTGGATCAAGGAAGGACTTTTTTTAAAAAAAATAAAGTCCTTATAACTGCTTCCTCAAGTATGTGGTTGACTTAATCAATCATGTGGACAAACACCCTATCGTTTCACATAAACCATGTAGATCCTTGAGTTCTACAAGCTTAAAAAAGTTCATATGAACATGAGAAGAGAAATTGTCTTTTTATGACCTTACCAAACATTGAAATTAAAGCCAAAGCCAATCCAATCACCTTATCTGCAAGGTACAATGAAAGGTGTGCATAGCCAGCTTCAAAGTATTCTGGCTTCATTTTGATGAAGAATATGCCAAATAGGACAAAAAAGCAGGTAAAAAAGCAAAGAAGTTTGCCACTTTTGCTGTATCCACTGCCATAAAATGGGATTTCAGATAGCCCTTTAAACAGGGCCCACTCTGTTTTCAATTGGATATATCCTGAACATTTCTCCACTTGTTCCCATCCACTCCATATCTGTTTCAAAGATTTCAGTGGGCCAAAGTGTTGAATTAGTTTTGCTAGAAGTACTTAGAAATGATAGTATCAATCATATAGTTCAAATCCGTGTTCTGTAAATTGTTCAGGGCTTCAATTACTGGAAAATCAAACAGAAAATTCCCCAAGAACATTAAATTAATCTTGTGAATCCATCAGATGCCTGGGTCATATCATTTTGACCCCTCATGTATCCCTAGAGAAGTTTACTGTAGCCCCAGTGTAAAAGTGAACAGAGAGAGTTCTATCTGAAACAGTTACAGAGGCCTTTTATTTTTTATACTTTTAGATTACTCCAGCTGAACAGAATAGGTCATCCAGTGTATGCTTTGTTGCATGTGTTAAACAAGTCCATAGTCAAGGCACATATGAAATCCTAAATTACTTCAAACTGGGCAAGCTGAATGTGGACAATGACATCTAGATACTCTTCTGCTTCACTAAAGATAATTCCAGCTAGTTTAGGGAGAGAAAATATAGTGTAGCCAAGTGGATGGTACACTAAATAGCATATCTACTCTGTCATAATCACCCAAACCAAGTAGCAAACATTAAACATTGGCTGATTGTCGGGGGAGCTTCTGGTAGTTGAGCTGGAATTTTTACAAATGAGGGCCAGCTTCCCTACAACTTAGCCTGCTGCATTACAGGATGTACCAGATTAGCCCCTCAGTCCTGTCAGCCAGGTTTCTGTAATATACAGTATGCAGATCAATAATATATACAGATCACTATGAATCATATCCTGGGTAGCAGATTTTTTTTTTCAACAAGCAAAAACACTGACATTAAAAAGCAAGACCTTTAAGTTGGATATCATACCTTGACTTGATTTATTAGACTGCAACCGAAAGGAAAGATAGACCAACAAATGCCTTACACTCCTTTCCCTGTAAGGTCTGGATTGTACCCTCCCACCATTGTTTTTCCTGCCAGTTACTAGACAATATTTTCTTGCAAGACCATGTTCCATTCTCACCTCCCCCCATCTTTCTGACACAACTAGTAACATGACTACTACTAGATGGCAGCAGATACATAAAACTTATTGCCAGCTAGTGGTTGTTTGGATTTTTGCAGTCCAAATCTGGTAGCCTATGGAGAGTAAGGAAGATGACTTTGATGGAGATACATAGGAACCATGGCCTAGTCAGAAGGGTCTGAAGCATTTTTTAAAGTCTAGAATGAGATAACATTAGGAAGTGTCTCAGGTAGACATCTCCCAGATTCACTGAACTATAAGGAGGAGGGTGTACAACAATCAGTGCTCGCAAGACTCTATTACTATAACCAATCTCAATAAAAGTAGTTTTAACCTTCCTGTAGAGTTGGTTTCCTGGTCTGGTCTACCTAGTGGGGGGCTGACTTAGCCCAAGCAAAGAGTTAAAATATTCTTTTGTGTCACCCCTTCAAAAGCAACCTGCCATTTCAGCACAACATAGTGGATAACAGAATCTCTAAAGAGTGAATTCAGATGGGGAAAACATCAGCAATCCTGATCTTGCTAAGAAAGTTGGCAGAGTTGTTGCTACCTTTCAGATTTTCCCCATATTGTTGCTGATGTTAGTAGAATTGACTGTATAAGAATCAGTCCCACCCTAAATATACAGTAACTTGGATTTTGGAGAAAATAACCTTCGTCTATAATGCTCTTAACCAAAGTTATGGCCACTAAGAAAATGGTCATAAATATTAGTAATCTGAAAAAAATATGTAGCTAACATAAGTGAGGTCAACTTATATACCAGGTAATGATACTACGAACCACAAGATTAAGACCACACCATTCTAAAACTCTTTGAAATGGGAATGAATGAAAAACAGAAACATTTCCCTAATAATTCAAAACATTAAGAACAGCAGCCTAACATTTAATTAAACTGATACTCAAATCCTCATGGAGAAATTCCAAAATAATACTAGACTCCTTAAGTGGACAGTATCTGCTTTTAAGAAGATTTACCAAGTTATACTAGGCCTTGTATAGGCTTTTCCTCATAGAAGAAAATGAAGACCTAAGGTCCTTATCTAACAACTTACTTTACCAGTACTGTTCAACTTCTGAACTATTAGTAGGAAGGCACTGGTGAAGTAAGAAAAATAATATCCTTCCTGAATGGAATCACCCAGCAGTATAGCTCTAAAGGAGCAGGAAACCAGTTGTGATACTGCCAATATGGCACTTAAGAATTCCTCTGCCTTTGTTCCTGAGTCATGAATTAAAATTAGTAGGGTTGGGAGACATGAAGAAGTCAATCAGGCACTAGGTATTTCCCAATTCTGGATGTGGAAATCACAGAACTGCTGAATTTTAGCACAAATTTGGTCACAAACAAGCCTACAATTGGATGGTCAAAAACTAATGAGTTGAAGAACTTTCTAATGGATGTTCTGCTAAGCTGATCATTAGGCAAATTGAAAACTCCCAGATATTTTGAGTTTTTTTAAGCAAAGATGAAATTCTACCTAATGAAAAATCTTATCTGCCTCCCTTCTAAGAGGTATATTTTATGTCCAGATCTGTTCATTAAGAAGAATTTGTAGATATTCTGTTTTATCTGGACATACTTCCTTTCTTGTCCTATATGTCCTTGTCAGAAAATGCCGAAGTTCCAGAAAAGTTAATGTTTGTTAGCTCTCTGCACAGCTCCACTTCCATGGAGAATGACTTTATTCATTACTTGTTTAACCAAAGTTGCATCACTGGTTATGACAATTGTGTATACTGTCTGAAATTGATTCCTTCTATTAGCCTAGTTGACATTAGTCAGCTATCCAGGTCTGCAAAAACTAGTTCTACCAAACTTACTTTCCTCTGTGATTATAGAGCAACAAAATAATCAAGAAATTTTATTATCATCATCATCATCATCATCAATATAATACTTACACTTCTATATTTTACAATATATTCTAAAATAGGTGCTCCTCCATCATCTTGTTTTATTATGCTAAGTTTAAAGCTTTTCCCACTTCCTGGTTGCCCATGAATTGATGGAGGACTTGGTTCACCTAAAAGATCAAAATAAGAGATGCATTTATAGACATTATTAGTAGAAGGGTCAGTTCACAGACAGTTTTCTTGGGTGCTAGCCTCAACCAATATTAATCAGGTAATACTGCAATAATTCACTAATATAGAAAAATATTTAGAGCACACCAGGTTAAAAATATGTTTTCGTAGCTACAATCCATTTCTTAAACTCTTTGTGGTCAAAGCAATATCCAGGGCTAGTAAATATATATATTTCCTCACAGCAGAAAATACATATTGTAGCAGGACAGTGACAGAAATATAAGAAAATATGAAGAAAAAAAGGAAGAAGAAAAACATTATTAACAGAATTGTGTGCTCCTACATAGAATGAATGTCTATTGATCTACGTGGGGGAAACTTTCCCTGAAAATCAGTCCATGAAAGACAGATGTGATACCAAGTTTTGTCTTTAATTGTAGATGGTATTGCAGATGTATCTATGTAGGGGAGAGAAACAGGGATTGAATAAAGCATGCACAAGAACTTGTTTATGAAAGGCATACATTTCTAGTGTGCCATAATCCGTAAAGCTACTATAAAATACCTAATAAAGTAAAATCTAAAAACAAATCCATATTTTCATATACCTTAAAAATAAATCAGTTTCTTTTACAGATCTGAGGTTTGACACTAATGGAAAAAATACTAATATATACAACTATCTACAAAGTTGTCCATAACACTTTTCAAAATATTATTTTGAAAAAAATCAATTTACTGCTCATCTAAAAACCTGAAACTATATTTTCTATTAATATTTCATAACTATGTTAATAAAAGGTAGGAAGTTAACTTTCAAAACATAATTACCTGAAATTCTTCATGGATGTTATAGGAGATAATCCACAAATATTGACTGATACAAGCAGAAATCCTGCCTTCACAATTGCCCGGCCTTGGAAAACAATGGGCCATATCCTCACAGCATGGAGCTTTCAATGGGCTGACTACAAGACCTGATATAATATGTAGCCCATCACCTTAATAAAATAGGGCTATCTGAGCTAACTGAATTTCTGTCTCTCACAGACAAAATTGTAATTAAAGACATGCTAACTGGCAGAGTACCTATTTCTTAATAAAATCTATTGTCCAGGAACTTTACTCTGCACACATGTTTGTGTGGATAGAGTAGATTCAGATACTTAAATACATGTAAGTGCTTTAAGAAATTACCATATAGCTATAAATTTGATAATAAATCCATTGCTTCCAATATAATTAAAGCAGTATGCTATTTGATCTTGTCATTTCTATATTCCTTTAAAAAAAAAAGAGCATCAAAACTCTGGAATCCAGAATTTCTTTCAGAACAGTGACAATTCAGTTACTTCACGTGTCCTGTTTATGCTGGAGAATTATCAGTCATAAGCAAGTTCAGGGATGTCTGTCATTCAGTTGTGTTAGATTTTACTTTTGATGCTTAAAAGCACCGATACCATATTAAATATAAAAATGAACACCAATAATTGTTTTTTAATAAATTTAATTAATTAGAAATACTTTATTTTACCCATAAGGCAGAACAGTAAATTACTTACGAACTGGTAAAGTCTGAAATATCTCAATTTTGCTGTATTCTCCTTGCCCTTTTCCATTTACAGCAGCAACTTTAATTTCATATGTTGTATTTGGTTCCAGATTGCTGAGAATAATCATATCTAAGAGAAAATGAAGAAAAGCTTTATTTAAAAGAAGCATATTTTGTGTGAAAAGGGACACATTAGGTTGTAATACTTCTGCTTCATTTATTTCACAAGGTTTACATTAAGGATAGACACATTAATTTTTATTTGGAAGGAAAAAGAAATAGTCATTCGTAAGGTGTGTGTATGCACAAAAAAGTGTTGGACAATGCATCCAGTTGTGACTGTGCTATTTAACAATAATGTAAAGTGCAAACTTGAACATACTGTTATCTATTTCCTTATTCAATGCATATATAAGTGAAAGGAAAAAACATCATATCTTGGTATTACTCCAGAAGTATTTAATATTTAAGGAAAATATGGCTGTACTATGTATGGCTACATTTAATAAGAAAATATATGTGAATTAATATGCTTGGTTTGAACCATTCTAGGTGTAACTTTCATGGCACTGTCTCTTCACATCTTGACAAGGGACAGAGAGTACAGATAGCAATTTACTCCGTCCTTTACCTCTCACTCTGTCTACTCTTTGTCTATGATATTGATGATCTCTGAGTCTTCGTCCAGTATTTGTCTGTAGATTCACATGCATGCAGCTTTTGCTCTCTGAGTCTCATCCTGGGAGAGATGATGCTACATCCTATGCTAGATGTAGCACAGGATGCAGTTCACTAGGTGCTAGGCTTTCCTTATCCCTATCAAGCATTTCGTTCAATAAACCTTTTTTATTGCTTTTGCTGAGGTTCAATTCCCACTGTCAGGAATGCTCATACACATTTACAAACAGTTTGTATCTTCCAGAAAACAATGGTGGTGAAAGAGAAGAATAGAACATAGTGATAACAAGTTCTATCTGCTTATCACACTGAAAGTTCATTAGATTTATCCAATCACTGAACTTTGAGAAAGAGCTGCTGAAATAAAGTATCACAGTATTGTTCTAAAGATCGATCTTCCTTGCCAGTTCTCTGCCCCAAGAAGTAGTTATTTTTAAAAAAACAAATAAATAAAATTGTGGGACCTGGGAGAACATAGCATTGAAAAGTTTGATTGGAAATATAGCATAAATTTATCTCCACCATTATTTGCATGTATCTTCCACTCATGCCATCGTATATTTTCTCTGATTCTAGTGCCATCTGAAAAGAATAACAACAACTGATATTTATGTCTCATAATCATGTAGCAGCTGCACGTATCCTACTAAAATGTTTCAGGTTTCCTATGTAAAGTCATATATAATTTATTCCATTTCTGTCAAAATGGCAATAGATAAATAACTACTAAGGGGAAAAAAGGGAAACAACTCCTCTGAAAGTGAGATTACAAAAGCAAATATTTATGAAATTTTACAGGTTTGTAAATAGGAACTGCTCAATGTGCATGTCATTTTTACAATACTGCTCACAGAAGTCATATATGCGTATGCATTATTTTTCTGGAAATCATCATATTAAAAGGGAAAAGTGGATAACTATGCCCACAATTTTTATCTGACCGTCAAAAAGTTATCACTTTTCTTTCAAAGATAAAATAAACATACAAAAATAAGCAAGGAATAATAATGATAATTTCTGAAACTACCACCAAATTTCAATGAACAAGCAAACAAAAAACATTCTTTTACATTAATCAGTAGAAATGCTGTTCATCATTACCTGAATAGGGAATATTCAAAATATATATTTAATTTAGTACTGAAAGAAATGGATTTTAAACAGAGTCCATGTTTCCTTTCCAGAACCATCTAGAGCAGTAGCTTTCAATGTGGACTTTATCAACCCTCAGGGGGTCATGCCATTTCTAGGGGGGCTTATGTGGCTGCTAGACATTTTGTCTTTAAGAATTTTGTTTGCTATTACACGATTATGTCTATCTGGAGTTGTTTTTGTTAGCTACTACAAATATTTTTTTTTTCTTCACAGTATAGTATATGATACAGTTTATTAATAAAAAAGTACCTTTTTCCAGCTAACAACTATGATGGTGATCAAAGAGGTAATGAGGCTCAGAAGAGGGCGATGAGCAACAAAAGGTTGAGAATTTCTAATCTAGATGCAATCTGCAAAGGAAGAGGGAGCTATATGCAACCTCTGAAATGCAAGACTCTCTGTTTTCCTTCTTTAAAAAATGAAGATATGGACTGGAAAGCTACTACACTTAATCATTAAAAAATGTACTACTTGCTTAAAATAGTTATTTAGGATATTCTATACTTTGATTCTACATCTGTCTCTAAAATAGAATGATTAAGAATATTCTTATTCTTTTTTATTCAAAAATAAACCTACTGTCATATCCAGGCATTCAGCTTGCAAGTAAACCATATACTGCACATACAGTTCTGTTTATGATACTGTTTATTTGACATAGATTATTACCTCTGATGACAGACAGAGTTTCTAGGTGAGGTAAGCCTCCATACATGCAATTCACATGCAATTCAAATCACTGCATGACCACATGGGATATTATTTCACATAGATGCAATAAAACACCTCTATACAAGGTGACACTGGAAGCTTAACAACATAGACTATATTATATTTATAATATCTGGATAATATTATGTGGTCTTCATATTGTTTATTATTATTTAATCAATTTATCTGGCCATCTTCCCACAGGATCACAGTGACTCTGGAGTTTGATGTCTCAGAATTATAGCTTATCCATATTTGTATCTTATACGGATTTAAGAGGCACAACATAGACAACACAAATACAAGATGGGCTGGAGTAGAATAACTGTTTCCAGCAACACACAAAGTGTTTGTGTTTTAAATAAATAAAGGGAGGTTTTAAATATTCCACATTGTGTCTCCTCCCAGCACTCAGCTAAGAGTCATCAAACCTCCTGTAGCACTTCATCTGTTCTCCTGCCAGAATTTATAGCCAACTCTTCTGTGCTGTGAAGCCTTTTGACTTTGTATCCTAAATCTGCATCTTTCCTGAGAATTGGATGGTATAACTTCGATTAGGGCCTAGATCACTTAGTCCAGGCTGAAGAATCCCTGAGTTGCAAAATCCTGACAAGGTATGAATCGGTTTAACTGTGTCAGGGCTTCTGAAACTCAGAACTTCTAGGGAATCTGCCTCCTGCTCTTCCCCTGACATGTCTGAAAATGTGTCAGTCAGGAGCATAACAGGATTATCTGCCAGATAATTAATCAACCGCTTATCCATAATCTCTTCAATTTTATAGTGAATTGTACCGTGTCAGTTAGGGTTAGAAAAAGCATGCAGATGTAGTTTTTAGAAGAATGAATTGAGAATAGCTATGAGCTGAAGACAGGAAGAATTTTGGCACGTTCCAGTCATAATTTTAAAGTCTGAAGTGAAACAGTGGAACTAGTGCTTCATATAACTCTCTTTGTTGTTTATTCGTTTAGTCGCTTCCGACTCTTCGTGACTTCATGGACCAGCCCACACCAGAGCTTCCTGTCGGTCAACACCCCCAGCTCCCCCAGGGACGAGTCCGTCACCTCTAGAATATCATCCATCCATCTTGCCCTTGGTCGGCCCCTCTTCCTTTTGCCTTCCACTCTCCCTAGCATCAGCACCTTCTCCAGGGTGTCCTGTCTTTTCATTATGTGGTCAAAGTAGTTCAGTTTTGCCTTTAATATCGTTCCCTCAAGTGAGCAGTCTGGCTTTATTTCCTGGAGTATGGACTGGTTTGATCTTCTGGCAGTCCAAGGCACTCTCAGAATTTTCCTCCAACACCACAGTTCCAAAGCATCTATCTTCCTTCTCTCAGCCTTCCTTATGGTCCAGCTCTCACAGCCATATGTTACTACGGGGAACACCATTGCTTTAACTATGCGGGCCTTTGTTGTCAGTGTGATGTCTCTGCTCTTAACTATTTTATCGAGATTTGTCATTGCTCTTCTCCCAAGGATAACTCTCTTACATTCTCTTAATTATACATTTACCAGCACACACACACATACACACAATCTGAAAGCCTCCAGTGTTATTTTGTTCTGTTGCTTTGTTCTTTTTATGAAAGCATCCAAAGTCTGACTATAAACATTCATGTTAATTAAGTGCATTGCCTAAATAGATCCACTGACAGCATTATTATTTCTACTAATTATATACAGTAACTACAATTCTAAAATCTCTGACAATAATCCATTATCATGTGCTAAGCATGATACTACCCCTGTGGATGTTAGAGCTTCTTCCAAGTGGGAAAAGCATAACTTCTGATTCTTAAACTTTAATGGATAACAGATCTCTTAATATACTGTTATATCTAAAATTCAGCAGATGCTTGTTTTGTTGTTCATTCATTGTTTTGTAGTTCTACATAGAAGTAGCACAGACAATATTCAAAGTTTACTAATTAATGCTGAGTCAAACATCTTGCAAACTAACTGCAAAAAAATATTGAAACTGTTATTATTATAACTCTTATCACTTTATTTAAAGGGAAACTTCAAAAATATAACAAGGATGATGCACATATTCAATTATTTTCTGATTAAAGTTATGCAAAAACCCTGTAATTCAGAGGGCAACAGATATGCTATAGCTGGTACAGCAGAAGCAACGCAGTTTTGGTAAGATTCCGATTTAGTGACTACAAAACAATAACTCAAAACCTGAGAGAAATTGATATGTTTTTCAACTTTCTAGATACTGTAAATACTATTTTTGAAAGGATAGTTGTAATTCATATGGAAAGAAAGTTATCACATACAAGATAAGCTTTACACATATGTCTTCTGTTAAAAAATGAACAGAAAGCCAAAAACATTAAATAACAAAACTGATAATGCAGAAGGTTTTTCAGGCTCAGGAAGGTTTTCCTGAAGCCTAGGAGTGCTTTCCAAAAAAAGAAAAAACACCTGGAATCACCCCATCTGTCCTCTGGACAGCTGCTTGCAGCCCGAAGATCGCAAACAGCATTCATGTTTTACTGGCAAGGGCTAGCCGGGAAGCTGGGACATCACCATTTTCCAAGCCATGCTGTAGCCTTAAAGGGACATTAAGACTGGCCACCCCATTTCTAAATCTCCCAAATTATATTTCTTTTAAGTATGTGTATCCTAAGAAAGGCTTTCTACAGCAACAAGAAGCAGGCTATCTTGGTGCTTATTGTTATTTTGGGGATTACTTTTTTTAAAAAAAAAATATTTTTAAGTTTTGGACCTTGTTTTCTCTCTAAATGTTAAGGAGGATTGAGAATAAATAATTGTTTCCCTGTTATAATTTTTTTACTAAATTTGAAGATATTAGCATTTTCCTACATGTTGAATCAGCTGATTTGAACCTTCAGCTTTCTGCTTCTACTTTCCCTTGGGAACTGTCTGCATATCTCACTTTTGCTTGTGTAAACACATTCCAGAACTCTTTCATATCTTTACTCATTAAGCTTCTAGGGGCGCCATAACCTACTGCGTGAGACATGGAAGATTTAAACAGATTTTCTCTGACTTCCACCAAGATTTTAAACAGATTCTTTCTGATCCCTATCAAGTTTTTATAGAAGACCTTCAGGACATTGTGGAAAATGTAAGGTTTAATATGTGTCATCTGGTTGGGGATGTCATGGATGAAACTGAGGATTTTAACAGTGACAGGAATGTCTCTTCTAAGAGTGAGTTGGGAATTTCTGTTGAAATGCTGGATGAAGATTGGATTGTTGAGTTGGAGAAATTTAAGGGAGAGATTGAGTTGCAAGCCACAAGTGAAACTGATTTTCTGGTGGAATGCCATGAAAAAGAAAGGGTCATTATGTATGGGAGGTTTCCTGAAGAGAAGTCAGAGTTTTTGAGGGGGACAGTTGGGCTGTTTGATCTTTTTAAGAAAAAAGCTCTGTGTACATTGTGGGGATATGTAAAGGCTCTGGTCTTTTCTGAAGTGGGATAAGAGTTAAAGAATATTTATCTGGATTGTTTTTAAGATTTGGCTGATTTTATTTATCTTTAATGATTTGGATTAAGATTAATAAAGTATAAAAAAGTCTACTTGGAGAGTTTGGGTTTTATTAAGATTAAGATCATTAAAATTGTTGTATTAGTAAGTATAATAGCAGACAATTTATGTGCTTTTTAGTTTGATTTTTATTACAGTAGACAGAAATGTATTGAATAGTAGTAGGAAGGGAATAATTAAATAGATATTAACTTTGGGGAGGCGGAATTTGTTTAGGAGGTTTATATGATTTTTTTTTTTCTTTTAAGAGAAGGGGAGGGAGAAACTATACTTAGTGATTTTTTATAAGGTGCGAATGTGGAATGATTTATAGAAATAATGTGGTTTGTGCTCAATATAGAGTAAGGGATTGACTATGGAAAAATTTTGAATATACCCACTGTTAAAAGTTGGAAGTCACACTTCTTTGTAACTTTGAAAAAAAAATTCTCTTGTGTTTTCACTCCTTTTAAGTTTTCTTTTTTTCTTTGTAGGTTTTTGTTTGTTTGTTTTTCTGTAGCTTTTATTTTTGCCTGAAACTTAATAAAATTCTTCTTAAAGAAAAATTAGAATGATGTCCATTAAATTTTATTTTGCCAAAATAATTGTGTCTGGAACTTATCTATGTATATATTTATTCATTACTTAGTTATTCAATATCTACTTTTTTACAAAGAAGACCAAAGCAAAGCTGTTTTAGAAGCCTCCACAATAGCAAGAAGAAAGATTAACCCAACAATTCTAGTAGTTCTGCTCCTTGGAATCATTCTTCCAGTGGGGAAGCATTATTCTTATATTACCTGTACTCTAAAATCCCATTTGTCCTCCACTGACCTTTTTAAAAACAAAATAAAATCATTTTTTTTAAAAAATCATAAAACAGTGATATAAACTTGGAATTCCGAAAAGGTGGCTAGGGAATATTAATGGGCAAGGTTTTTTGAAGGATAGAGCATGTTTTTTATATGCTAGGTGCAAGCTTGATTGCACTCTCTATAGCATTCATTCAGCCCACAAAACTACAAATATTCATAAACATTAGTTTAGTTTATGCAAACTGACAAAAATATCCACAAACATACATAAACATTTGTGTACTTGCTCTTTCTATTATTTGCATTTTGTACTAATATGCAAACATAATATGTAACTTTTCCAAACAGTTACCTATTATACAACATATATGGGTATAGCTTTCTTTTAATATACACATGTTTTTGTGTATCACAAGGTTCTGCAGCTTATACAGACATTTCAGCTCTATATAGCTGTAAGGTCCAAAATCCATAAATTTGTATAGAAGTTGTGACATGACGATTTCTCATATATCCCTAATTCTAAAGGGGGAGAATCCAGGTGTTTAGAAAATGAGAAACTGTATCAACAGCAGTATGTATGGAAACTAGCAAATGAAAACAAAACAAAAAAAAAAAGTGCAGAAAAAAGCAGTTGCAGATGGTTACAAAATATATTCAATTATTTTTTGTATTAGCATAAAAACAATTCTGTTTTTCTGTAAAATGTTTCTGCTTTCTTTGTTTTTTATGGGACATGATTTCCTAATAAGAACAGGTGTTCACAGGGGGAAGTTTGTATGTACATGCAACATCAGCCTGCATAACAAAAGGGATGGAGCTTTAATCATTTTGCTGTGCTCATCATTTTGCAGATTCCCCCCATCCCCATAATGTATCTGAATAAAAATAATATAAGGCTCCTCCTGGAGTTTTAGATAGGAGGCATGTAACATTTTATGATTATTATATTATTAATATAATCATATTATTATTATTATTAATATCAATTCAATCAACTGAACCATCATGGGGATATATGACCAAGGTGTGGTACCGTACAGTATATCTCAAAATCATTCAACCAAGCTGATGGGAGGCAGATTTAAAAGCATGCATGTGATCACTCTTCTCTGATTAATAGGATTAGAGAGATGTTGTAAACTCCACTAAGAAGCTCCCTAAACACTTTAATTAGCCTTCTTTTAATTAGATACCATACTTCTATGTGATTAGATATCAACATCCATGGTTATTAATTATAGTATCCCTAGTGGACCTACACTTTTTCTGAAATGTTAAAGGAGCCAAACCTAACAGAGAAAACAGTAGTTTGAGCCAGAATTTAAAAATAGTGCCCCATGCCTTCATATACAACAATTAGGATTTTAGTGATAAAATCTCATTAATAATATTGTAACATTTAAGATACAATTACTCTCAGTTTCTTGAGCATGGAAAATTAAAATATTTGCATATGACTATTCAGAGAGGACAAAGCTTAAACAACAAGAAAATTGGGTACAAAAACATAAAGCAGAAGGAAGCCAAGTATAAATTTGAATTTTTATACACAAGTTTTCTTCCTATCACAGAAGGGAAGCAGTTAAAAACTCTAATATATTTTTTTCTTATTTAATTCTATAAAGCTATACATTTTTCAGTCTGAAGCTAAACATAGTGTAGAACAGCCTTTATTTAAAATAAATAAAATAAATGACATTCTTTTCTATCATTTTATTCTATAGATCTCATACTTTCCATGGGAAAAGAATCTCCAAAGAAATTACTAAATATTGACACTATAATTAAATGCAAGTTATATAAATAGACAAACAACCAGTAAAAATGTTGATGTTATATCTATTCAAATTTAGTTTCTGGATGTAAGAAATTAATTCATTAACATTATAAAACATATTATTAATTTCTTAATTTTACAAATACTTTTAGGGATATTTTGTTTTAATACAGCTAATTCTTAAAAGATTTGCAATTTCATAGAGATTCTACTTAATGTTCTAATATTGAAATAAATGTGGAATTCTTGGTGTTGTCTGAGTTTGGTTGTTTGCTTGCAGATGTTTCATTACCCAGCTAGGTAACATCGTCAGTGTGTGTGAGTGTGGGGTTTGCTGCCTGTTTATATGCAGTAGTTTTCCCTACCAGTTTTGATGGGGGGTTAGTGTCCTCCTTGGTGGTATCTTAGAGTATTGCTTTCTGCCTGATTATTGGTCTGGTACTGAATCCTATTTATCTGAATGTTGGCAGCTGAAGTGAATTTGTTGTAGTGTTTTTGTTTTCCTTCTAGGTTTTTATTTTCTCTTTTGAATGGTATGCAAATGTGGTTTATCTTTAAGAGTCTATTGATGGCTAATTTGTTTGAATGCCAAGCTTCCAGGAATTTCCTAGCATTTTTGGATTGGGCTTGATCTAAGATGCTAACAGTTTCCCCATTGAAGCTTAGTTAAGTCTGTCCATGTGTTGTGCAATTAAGGGGTTTTTGTCATTCTTCTGACAGCTAGATGGTGTTCATGGATGTGCTCTACTAATCTTCTGGCTATCTGTCCGATATAGTGGCTGTTGCAGTCCTTGCACTACAGTATAAGCTGTAAGTGATTCCTGCTTTTTTTTCTTCTTGGGCTACTGGGTCTTTTGGTTTGCTTAAAATGGTTTGGGAGGGCTTTAGTTGGTTTGTGTACTATGATGTGATCCTGTGTGGTTGTAGTAATTTCTGAGATGTTTTTGAACTATGGAAGTGTTTTCCTTTTCATAGGTTGTACTGGTTGTGCTGTAGTGGGTTGTATGGTCAAGCACTTTTTGATAAAGTTGCGTGGGTATCCATTTTCTTGGAAGATGTTGTATGTAGCTGGATGTTCTTTGTTTGTTTCCTCTTTCTGGCATTCCGGGTTGCTGCAGTCTGTTTGTGCTCATCTGAATAATGTTCTTACACAGTTCCTCTTCTGGAAAGTTGGGTTGTTACTTCTGTAGTGGAGCACTTGGTTAGTGTGGGTTGCTTTCTGATAGACCTGCATTTGTAATTTACCATTGTTTCCTCTGCTGATGTGGATATCCAGGAAGGGAATTGTGTTATTTTCTTCTTCCCTTGTGAATTTTATTCCTTCGAAGACATTGTGATTGTTTCATTGGTCTTCTCTAGTTGTTCCTCTTTTTTTATGACAAATGTGCCATCAACATACTGGATCCATACTTTTGGTTGTATGTGTGGGAGTGCTGTATCTGTGCTTCGAGATGCTGCATCATTGTCTCTGCTATGAATCTGGAGAGTGGTGATCTCACTCTCATTTATTACACTCTCATTGTAATAAGTGGCCCAATTAGATTAGGCACATGGAATCATAAAATTATTTTATCTCCACAAGCTTCCATTGTGCTCTGGCATCCAATTTTAATCTTCCAGTGCTGCTTCAACCATAACATGTGAAACAAATATGGTACAAATATTCAGATTACAAATTTATATTAATTTCTTCATTTAACATACAGTATATAAAATCTTACATAAAATTTCCAGTATTTCCCACACCAGCCCCGATCCCCATTTTTTTGAACATTATATACTTTCTATATATGATTGACATGTTGGTTATGGTATATCATACTGTTCTTTCAAGGCAAAAGTCTATGAATCAGTTGGAGTGAACTTTATCCTCTTACATCCACAGATTATATGAGGTGAAGAGCATAGAATTTTAGGCAATCTTTTAATATAATGGCCTCTAAAGTTAGATTGACACCTTCCAGAAGGCCATTAAGACTGAACTTTTTTGAGGGACCTTTGAGGGATAGTATTGCTGTTAATTGGTGTAGTTGGTTTATTGTAGTTCGTATTTATTTCTATGCTGTATTTATCATTTATTTTGAGTTATTTTTTGTATATATAGTTGTTTATGAGCATCTTATTGCTATAAACTCCCAGGAATCAGTAAATTAGATGACATATAAGAACATTAAATAATCAGTGAATGAAGATCCTAACTGCTTTCCACAAGTCAGGAGGATATCTTCTGAAGAAGGGAACTTTCTCTACTTGTGTTAAATCCTTATGAGTATTACAACCTTGGAAAATCAATATTTTAAATGACAGCTATTCTAAATGGTGCATGTAATGGTTAAAATATTGGAATAGGACTGGGAGACATTTTATCTACATCATAAATTGAGTACTTTGTCAGATTTGCTTGTTACTATTGTTGTATGATTCCAGGAAATTTGTTTATAAAGAACAAAAACTCACTTGTCTTTATTTTATTTAGTGGCACTGCAGATAAATATGAAAAAGGAAAGGCTGGGGCAGTCAATATTTCAACATACATTTTTCAATTTTGTATTAAATGGGACAGATGGATTATATTTTCACCTTTTTTGTTTTGTAAAGGCAGTTTCATATATGCAGTAAAATTTCTTAAAACAGAATCTGACAAATTGTTTCTAGGAGTGAAATGAAATAGTGTACATGAAGATAGAATTTGACATTTTAAAAATATTATCAACAAATAACCAATAGTTAAACCCTATACTACACTTCTAAAATAATGCTTCCTTTTAAAATAATGTCCAAGCACATGTAACAATAAAGAGTATTTACAGATACCATGGAAATGTTAAGACCCTTGTCTCATGTTTGTACATACTTTGAAATGCCTTATAATTAATGATACTGTACTAGTAATGGCTATGATTTGGGGGAATATTTTAAATTTTGTCTCTGACCTTAAAGGGAAAAACTGAGGATATAATTGTCCTAGGTACAATAGAATTATAGCCTGTTAGAATTGCTTTTGTTGAAAGGATTTGAAAATGACATATTTGTACTCATTCAAGCAAAATATTAATTCTTCCAAAAATATATAATTTTATATATAAAAATAGGAAATCAAACAATTATTTAAGATTTTTTTATAAGACTTATTCTTTTTCTTATTGCAGACTTACTTTGAACTCCATGTGAAAGAACAACTTTCCATGTTTCTGAAGTGACTTCTTTTACATCCACTTGGTAATGATGAATTGGTACACCTCCATGAGAATCTGGTTTATTAAAAGATACTTTAGCAAGAGTCTGTGAAACATCTACAATTTTCACGCCATGTGGACTGGATGGTACATCTAGGAAAAAAATAAAGAACATTTAATAAGGTAACAAAAATAGGCAATATATGGAACAATACAGACTAAGTTATTTTTTAACTGGGGGAAAAAACACGGACCATAACACAATTAAATAAGCAAAACTGATCAGTACATTGAAAGGTTGAAAGTGGGGTCTTCAGGAAGGTCAGAGTAAGGGGATTGACTGAATTATTTTAGCCCTTTTTTAGGCTAAAACCCTTTGGATAGAAGTTTAATGCAAAATAGTGTGCTAAGCTTTACATGCCTATTTTCAATTTTATCTCACCAATAAATAAATAAAATACATACAAACTACTTTTATTAATGCAAACTCTTCTGAACTTAGTTTATTGTGTATTGAAAGGCTTGCAATTCAGAAAGTCTTCCAAAGTATCTCTTAACTCAAAAGGAGTTTCCAACCTTGAACTGGTATGCTAAAGGGCTCCAAGGGACAGACAGTAACTAATTCAAAGGAGATCAAACAAAGATGAAAAAGTATACTGAAATACTGTATAGTAGAGATGGCAGCATCCAAGAAACCGTAGAAGATATTCCCGACTTACAAGAACCACTAGTGCCAGAACATGAAATTAAATGAGCATTCTAGTCATTGCCAAGTCAGAAGAATAATCCGGAAAACTCTAATAAAATTATGCCCATAAAGCTGGAGAATGACATAGTGGCCAACATATATAGTAGGAAAAGGTCAGGCATACATACCAAAACCAAATAAAAGAGAGTGTGCAAACTATCATGCAACTATTATTTATTCATACAATTATTATTATTAAAATAATAATTATTAAAGTATTATTAAAATATACACTTTTAAAATTATAAAATTATTAAAAGTAAAGAATTATTCTCAATCACAGTGAAGGATCAAAACCCTCTCTGAAAGATAACCAACCAGCCTCTGAAGTCTCTGGAAGAACAACTCACTACTTCATGTGGCAGCCTGTTCAACTGGTTAACATCTCATGGTCAGGAACTTCTTCATCACATCTAACATGTAATTTTAACTCATTGGTTCTGGTCTTGATCCATAAGACAATAAAGGATAAGTCCATTCTCTTTTCTGTGTGACAACTCTTTAGGTATTTGCCATCATATATCACCTATTGCAACTTTACCTAAGTAGATCCTGCAGCATTTCCTCATAGGCTTCACCATTTTGATAATCCTCCTCTGAACCTGCTCCAGTTTGACTAACTATGGTGCCCATATTGTGGTACAGTGTTCCAAATACTGTAGATCTGTCTAGAGCAAAGTACAGTGGAACAATTACTTTCTATGATCTAGGCTCTGTGATCTGCAAATGCATCCCAAGGTAGCATTTGTCTTTTCAGCAGCCAAAACACACTGCAGAGTCATGTTTAACTGGTGGTCAACAAAGACATATAGATCCTTTTTACTACTGCCAAGCACATTCTATCACTTCCTATATCTGTGCCATAATATTTTTTACTACCCTGATAGAGATATACTGTATAACTTTAAATTTGTCCCTTAAATTCCACCTCATTCATTAAGTCCATTTTCAAAGAGGATAGAGTCTCCTGTCTTTTATCTGAAGGATTAGTCACTCCTCCAACTTCATGTCACCTGCAAACTTTATAAGTTCCTCCTCATTTCTCTACCCAAGTCATTGATGAAAAAGGAACTGTTGCATGGAGCTTAGGACAGAGCCCTATGCACTCAGCACTTTTCTCCAAGCTGAAGTGAAGCCATTAATGAGCACACTTTGAGTGTGGCATTCAACAAACTGTGAGTCCATCTTATAGTGTTATCATCTAGGTCCTGTTTTACTATTTTATGAAGGAGAATACCATGTTGTACTTTTTTAAGGGCTTTACTGAGGTCCAGGTACACCAAGTCTCTAATATTCCTCCAGTCTCCTAAACTATCTCCTAATGTGTTAAAGGAGATAGGTTTGGCCTGGCATGATCTGTTTGTGACAAACCCATGAGACCTTCTTTGAACTGTAGCATGCTCACAAACATGCTCTTCACAACCAGTTTGATGACATTAGGCAATATAGATGTTAAGCTGACAAATCTGTAATTTTCTGGGCCTTCCTCCTTTCCCTTTTTGAAGATGGGGAAGATACTTGTTCTCTTTCTGTTTTTTGGAATCCATTCAGTCTTCCAGGATTTCTCAGAGGTGGTTCTGTGTTCATCTCTGCTAGTTCCTACAGTAATCTGGGACTTTGAATTCATTTAAATTTGTTAAAATCATATTTTACATTTTTGTTATTAATTTTAGCGCACTAAAATATATGCACTGTTTCTTAAACAAAGAATACAAATGATTTGTTTTATCATCCAATAAATTTATTTTTAAATAAAGTACTTACCAGCCAAGGCAAGGATATATTCTTGATATCTTTTCCCTATTCTATTTGTGGCTGTACAGTTGTAATGTCCAAAGTCAATGTCTGATGTGGGAGCAATCTTTGTAAAAAGGAGATAGAGATAGAGATAGAAATAGAGATGACAGAGATAAGTGTGTATCAGCTGATATGTAAAACTGCCTGATCCAGTTAACTGCAAATACAATCTCTAATTATAACCCACATTTTTTTTTCATCCTACTTTTTTTTTTCAAGTGGCCAGGAACACTGAAAATAATAGGGGGCTCTATGCAAACATTTGTAGCCCTTAACAGAATAATTTGAGCTGACTACAGATGAGAGGCCTTATTGTCCAATAGGACTTATTGAAAGGTTTCATCATTCATTTACCACTGTCTTCCAATGTAGGCATTTTTGTAGATGGAAAAAGGGGAAGAGGGTTGTGTGAAGCTTAGGACAGAGCCCTATGCACTCAGCACTTTTCTCCAAGCTGAAGTGGAGCCATTAATGAGCACACTTTGAGTGTGGCATTGAACAAACTGTGAGTCCATCTTATAGTGTTATCATAAAACCATACAATCCTCTTCCCCTTTTTCATCCAGAAAAATTGTAGTGATTCCCTGGAAACTGGAATTGCACATAGAGAGTACTATTTTTTTTAATTGTTTTTCTTTGTAGAATAAACTATTTAATAAAGAAGTAAAGCAGTTTCACATACTATCTCAAATAAATTATAACTGGTCAAAAGATATGTCTGAATTTTTAGTAAATAATTTTAATATATATATGGTGATGGGGAAAAAAGAATCTTGATTAAAGAAAATACTAGATTATCCCTGAAAGCTTACCTCTAATATCAATTTGTTTTCACTACTGTGAATCTGTAAATGAGTTGTATTTTTTACAGGTAAAACCAATTTTCCTCTTCTCCACTGAATAGATGCTGCTGGATTAGACAGAACATCACAGCTTATGTTGATGGGATTTCCTTCCCAAGAATAATAAATTGTTTGGTTTGACACAAAGATTGGAGCATCTGCAACACATATTATAAAAGTATATTATTGCTTTTCCTTCATTTAACTTATTTATTTATTTATTTATTTATTTATTTATTTATTTGATTTGATTTGATTTGATTTGATTTGTTCCCACTCATCTCCTCCCATCAGGGGACTCTAGGCAGTTTACAATAAAATAGTAAATTAAAACAGCAAACATACAATATATAAATATATCATTACTCCTAATAAATAAATATAAAAATAAGAGTAAAAATAAGAATATGAATAAAATCCAAGTGGCAGTCTATACGTGGGAGGAGTGATCTAAGATAGTAGCCATCCCCATGTAGAATTATTTCCCTCTCCACCCCAAGCAAGACAGCAGAGCCAGATCTTCAGGCTCCTCTGGAAGGCCAGGAGCGATGGGGCCAATCTCACCTCCGGGGGCAGCATGTTCCACAGGGCGGGAGCTACTGCAGAGAAGGCCCACTTCCTGGACCCCACCAAACAGGGTCTGCAGCATGCTCTTTCTGCACGATCAGGTGGGACGGGCTGATATAATGGGGAACAGGCAGGTAGCCTGGCCCCATATCATGTAGGGCTTTAAAGGTGATAACCAACACCTTGAATTGGACGTAAGAAGCAAACTGGTACTCAATGCAGCTCGCGCAGCAGCAGTGTTACATGTGCCCTCCTAGGGGCACCTAAAACACCCCACACAGCTTCATTCTGCATTATGTTGATCAGTTTATTAAAGATATATGTCAGCTGTTCAGATTTATTAAAACACTATTTTAGAATGTTAAATACTATATAATAATATATGAAATTTAACTAAAAGTTTCAATTGTAGTTCACTGATTGGAATAATAGAACAAAACAAATTAACTTCAGATATTGGACAGAATCCTATCTATAATGTGTAAACCATTCATTTAAATGATAATTTAACTGTGAAAACCATTAAAATAAATAGCAATTAAAGCACTTAATTATGCGCTTTCCATAATTCAAAAAGCTCTGCGACTATTTATGCACAACAGCATTTATTGTCTCATGAACACCAAAACCATGGCAAGGCAGACTGGCTATTTTTTTTTTTTTCCCCAGGAACAGTTTTTCCACAATAATTCATTTGTCTGTTATTTTGGTAAAATCTCAGAGGGGCATGTAAATATTTTGCTGATCTTTACTGTGGCCAATAACTGCATTTCAGACCTAGTTCTAATTTTATTGTTTATTTATTTACTTAGAAATTTTGTAAATCATGAATAATGAGCGTTTGTGGTGCAAAAAAAAATTAAACAGAATGAACAAAGACAATAGCAACAGAGAAAGAACATACACGAAGATGGAACACAGATAATAAATAAATTCCATTAGAGTTCAACTCGTACTAGAACCAAACTTTTTCAGTGCCTCTAGGGGAAACATCTTCAGCAAAGGATCATTACCTTGTCATGGTGCTGGAGCTTGAGCACCTCAATGATGCCATGAGCTAAACCGTGAAGGGCCACCCAAGACGGGAAGTTCATGACAGAGAGGTCAGACTAAATGAGATCCCTGGGGAAGGTAATGGCAACCCACCTCAGTATTCTTGCCGTGAAAACTAAATGGATCAGTACAACCAGAGATATGTCGGTATACCATCGGAAGATGAGATCCCCAGGTCGGAAGATGGTCAAAATGCTACTGGGGAGGAACAGAGGATGAGCTCAACTAGCCCCAGACGTGATGACGCAGCTAGCTCAAAGCTGAAAGGACGGCTAGCGGCCGACGGTGCTGGTGGTGAACGGCGAATCCAATGTTCTAAGGATCAACACACCATTGGAACCTGGAATGTAAGATCTATGAGCCAGGGCAAACTGGATGTGGTTATTGGTGAGATGTCAAGATTAAAGATAGACATTCTGGGCGTCAGTGAACTGAAATGGACTGGAATGGGCCACTTCACATCAAATGACCACCAGATCTACTACTGCGGACAAGAGGACCACAGAAGAAATGGAGTAGCCTTCATAATTAATAGTAAAGTGGCTAAAGCAGTGCTTGGATACAGCCCAAAAAATGACAGAATGATCTCAATTCGAATTCAGGGCAAGCCATCTAACATCACAGTGATCCAAATATACGCCCCAACCACAAATGCTGAAGAAGCTGAAGTAGAGCAGTTCTATGAGGATCTGCAGCACCTACTGGACAACACGCCTAAAAGAGATGTTATTTTCATCACAGGAGACTGGAATGCTAAGGTGGGGAGTCAAATGACACCTCGAATTACAGGTAAGTATGGCCTGGGAGGACAAAACGAAGCAGGACACAGGCTGATAAAATTTTGCCAAGACAATTCACTCTGCATAACAAACACTCTCTTCCAACAACCTAAGAAACGGCTTTATACATGGACTTCACCAGATGGACAACACCGAAATCAGATTGATTACATCCTTTGCAGCCAAAGGTGGCGGACATCTGTACAGTCGGTAAAAACAAGGCCTGGAGCTGACTCTAGTTCAGATCATGAACTTCTTCTTGCACAATTTAGGATCAGACTCAAGAGATTAGGGAAGACCCACAGATCAGCTAGATATGAGGTCACTAATATTCCTAAGGAATATGCAGTGGAGGTGAAGAATAGATTTAAGGGACTGGACTTAGTAGATAGGGTCCCGGAAGAACTCTGGACAGAAGTTGGCAGCATTGTTCAGGAGGCGGCAACAAAATACATCCCAAAGAAGGAGAAAACCAAGAAGGCAAATTGGCTGTCTGCTGAGACACTAGAAGTAGCCCAAGAAAGAAGGAAAGCAAAAGGCAACAGTGATAGGGGGAGATATGCCCAATTAAATGCAAAATTCCAGAGGTTAGCCAGAAGAGATAAGGAATTATTTTTAAACAAGCAATACGCGGAAGTGGAAGAAGACAATAGAATAGGAAGGACAAGGGACCTCTTCCAGAAAATTAGAAACATTGGAGGTAAATTCCAGGCAAAAATGGGTATGATCAAAAACAAAGATGGCAAGGACCTAACAGAAGAAGAAGAGATCAAGAAAAGGTGGCAAGAATATACAGAAGACCTGTATAGGAAGGATTACAATATCGGGGATTGCTTTGACAGTGTGGTCGGTGAGCTAGAGCCAGACATCCTGAAGATTGAGGTTGAGTGGGCCTTAAGAAGCATTGCTAATAACAAGGCAACAGGAGACGACGGCATCCCAGCTGAACTGTTCAAAATCTTGCAAGATGATGCTGTCAAGGTAATGCATGCTATATGCCAGCAAATTTGGAAAACACAAGAATGGCCATCAGACTGGAAAAAATCAACTTATATCCCCATACCAAAGAAGGGAAACACTAAAGAATGTTCAAACTACCGAACAGTGGCACTCATTTCACATGCCAGTAAGGTAATGCTCAAGATCCTGCAAGGTAGACTTCAGCAGTTCATGGAGCGAGAATTGCCAGATGTACAAGCTGGGTTTAGAAAAGGCAGAGGAACTAGAGACCAAATTGCCAATATCCGCTGGATAATGGAAAAAGCCAGGGAGTTTCAGAAAAACATCTATTTCTGTTTTATTGACTATTCTAAAGCCTTTGACTGTGTGGACCATAACAAATTGTGGCAAGTTCTTAGTGGTATGGGGATACCAAGTCATCTTGTATGCCTCCAGAAGAATATGTATAACGACCAAGTAGCAACAGTAAGACAGACCATGGAACAACAGACTGGTTTAAGATTGGGAAAGGAGTCCGGCAGGCCTGTATACTCTCACCCTACCTATTCAACTTGTATGCAGAACACATCATGCGACAAGCTGGCCTTGAGGAATCCAAGGCTGGAGTTAAAATCTCTGGAAGAAACATTAACAATCTCAGATATGCAGATGATACCACTTTGATGACTGAAAGTGAAGAGGAACTGAGGAGCCTTATGATGAAGGTGAAAGAAGAAAGTGCAAAAGCTGGCTTGCAGCTAAACCTCAAAAAAACCAAGATTATGGCAACCAGCTTGATTGATAACTGGCAAATAGAGGGAGAAAATGTAGAAGCAGTGAAAGACTTCGTATTCCTAGGTGCAAAGATTACTGCAGATGCTGACTGCAGTCAGGAAATCAGAAGACACTTAATCCTTGGGAGAAGAGCAATGACAAATCTCGATAAAATAGTTAAGAGCAGAGACATCACACTGACAACAAAGGCCCACATAGTTAAAGCAATGGTGTTCCCCGTAGTAACATATGGCTGCGAGAGCTGGACCATAAGGAAGGCTGAGAGAAGGAAGATCAATGCTTTTGAACTGTGATTTTGGAGGAAAATTCTGAGAGTGCCTTGGACTGCAAGAAGATCAAACCAGTCCATCCTCCAGGAAATAAAGCCAGACTGCTCACTTGAGGGAATAATATTAAAGGCAAAACTGAAATACTTTGGCCACATAATGAGAAGACAGGACACCCTGGAGAAGATGCTGATGCTAGGGAGAGTGGAAGGCATAAGGAAGAGGGGCCGACCAAGGGCAAGATGGATGGATGATATTCTAGAGGTGACAGACTCGTCCCTGGGGGAGCTGGGGGTGTTGACGACCTACAGGAAGCTCTGGCGTGGGCTGGTCCATGAAGTCACGAAGAGTCGGAAGCGACTAAACGAATAAACAACAACAAGGGGAAACATATTCCAGAGTACATGGCCAACTAAGATGACAATGTGTTTACAGTCAAGTTCTAAAAAAAAATGGTAATGTTAAGTATGCCTTTACTTATGTATTGTATAAAGGCTGGTTATAGGTTGGAAAATCTATATAGAAACATTTTGAAATAATTGGAACACAGGCTAGTGTAGGGATCCTGAGATTTAAACTAGGTCGAACAATTTTCAATGAATAGATTCTCTCATACCTTTTATGTCCATTCATAAGAAAGACCGTCTAGGTGACTTGTTAGAGGGAGGAGTGAAGTGAATAACAACAATAAAGCAATCATAATAATTCCACTGACTTTTCTCTACAGACATTTTTTTGCTCTAACCAACCATTTAATACTTGAAAAGAAAAAGAAAAGAAGTACAAAATTATGTATTAACACCTTCTTAAGCCTGATGTAAGATAATATCTAAATCTGGTTGAATTCTTTAACATAATAAAAAATAAAATAAAATAAAAATGCTTAAGTCATTGAATCAAATGTAGTATACTGGAAGCGCCAACTTTAGCAACAAATAGAATTACTATTATTTTGGTACATGAAATACTATTATGACAGTTACATTGTAGTGTTGTTATAGCTTCTGATATGACAAGTAGTTCAAAATGTATCCAAAAGAAGCAAGGTCAAAGTAGAAATAGACTGTACAGAATCATAGTTATATCAATACTATACCATACTATTTGTTTTTTATGCCACATATTGAAAAGAAGGAGGAGAAGGAGAAGGGTACTAGCTGCTCTATTATTTCAGCAACACTCACTCTTAATCAGAAGATGAACAAATATATTATGAACTATCTATACAGGATAGCCTATTCTCAATTTTGCCAGAGTATGAATGATTGAAGTTAAGACATTATATCCAAGAAATGTAGCAGCTGATAATTATGAATAGGATCATTTAGGTGTCTAAACCCAATATAGAACATGTTGAATATACTGTATATTTGTCCCATGTTATTTGAATTAATCTCAGATTATTGCACTGTCCAATTCCAGTTCATTAGTGATCCCAGTCATCAAAGAAGACTACTATTTCAACTTAATCAAATATGAAGAAAAATAAGACTTGTAATGCTAGTCTGATACCAAACTCAGATCATTCACTCAGCAGAATCATGTACCTGTCTACAGCACTATTTTCTGGATTTGGTGTCTTTCAAGGGAGCAAAACCATGAAGGGACATCTGCCCATAAGGATTAAACAAAAGAGGATAAAAATAAAAATACCTTCAGAGTGAGATGAACTCGAATTGAAAATGATGCCCTACCCTATACAGACAAAAATCGTAGGCAATGATACTTCTAACTTGTCAGCTAAGCTTGCCAACTGCAACTGAAGCAGTCCTGAAGATTCCCATACACACATCTGCATATATCTGTAACATATAATTGTATGTATACATACCTGCCAGAAGGCAGGTATACACATATATAGGTGTTTGGATGCTTCTTAGTAAGAGAGGAAAGAGAAGGACCAGATTACTAGACTTACTCATACGCAAACCACATTCCTGTTTACAGAAATGATAAAGAGTCCATTTTGGCCATTATGAAACAAGTTTAAGCAAAGCCCAGCTTTACCCCAAGGGTGCTCATGCTATTCTAAGCAAGCTGTGATCTCTAACTTAAAGCCAGCACACTATGACTAAAGCCTACCTTGTAAAAGTTGCATGCAGTGTCAGTATACTGACAGGAAAGGTTCCTTTGTGCTTCGTGGCCCTTTTACAAACTCCTAGCACTAGTCTATCCTCATGATTTCTCAAAGAGATTGAAAGATATTATCTGAAAGCTCTTCCTTTTTGTATTAACATTGCCAAAAATGTCCTTTTTGTTACTTTTAGATTCTATTACAAGTTCCTTTTCCACTTCAGCCTTCTGAAAATTATGAAAGTATGAAAATTATGAAGGCATTGGTAGAACAATCAAAACAAAATGTTCTAAGTGGTTTGGGTTAGGGTAATGTTGTGATCTGTGATGTTGCTGAGGTGAACACCTAGGATTGTAGTTTATTATGTCTTTATGTGTGGGAGCCACCAGGAGTTCAACTGGATTAACAAATACTGTAACAAATAATATGCAGACAAATAAATGAAAGCGTAAGATTACTGACAAAATTTTGGGACCTTGCAGTCTCAAAGCTTTTTTTTCCAAAGATGCCCAGTTAAAGTTTCCATCATTATGCAAGTTTATGTCTCTCTTCCCAGAAGGTGATTATCCAGCATTCTTTTTCCTGGTTTGGCAATGTTTACCACCTCCACAATAATATCTTTCTTGCTTCCCCTCCCTTGTATTTTTACCCAAATGCTCTTCTTTCATACTCAGTTTCTTGGATCCCAATGCATAACTGTACTTCCTTCATATATAATGTTACATGTTCCCTTTGGTATGCCTTATTCTTTTTGAATAACTTGTACCATTCAATCTTTGCATTCCACTGCTGAGTTTCACTCCATCAAGTTTCAGTAATGCCTACTAAATTAAATTTGCCTCCTGAATTCAGATTTCTGGTACTTATTGTCTGTTGCCCGTATTCTGTGGATTTATACAGAAGCACTGGAATCCTTGGTCACATACTGTAAATGATCTATTTCCTTCCTGTAATTACATTTTTGTATCAGATACCTCACTATTCTGAATAGTTCTCCCAGTTCTGTTTTCAGCACTAGCATCACACTACTTTTTGGGCTTCCTTTTGCCTCCCTCACAGGATTCAATTTAAAGCCTGCAGATCAGGTTTGTAAGACACCTCCCAAACATATTCTTCCTAGCTCTTGTAACATGCTGCCAGCCTTTTGTCAGGAATTCAGTAATGCATTTTACTTCGATTACTTTATAGTATTCTATGTACTATACTTTAGTACATAGTATGATCAAATATTTGTATTATATTTAATACAATATTTTTAGTAAAATCATGCAAATAATTTGAATGAAAAATTTCACAAAGTGTGTTAGCATCCTCAGATGTCTGTTGGCCCAGAATGGCTTTCAAAGAAGCATGACTGTAATAGACCAAGGAGTAGTGCCTCGCTTAAACAATATGATTGTTGAAGCATACTTTTTTTTTAAATGTTGCCCTTAATTGGAGGCCTTTGTCAACTAGATACAAACTAGATATGAAACCAAGAATATGTCGCTAATCCTGATACGTTAGTTACATGTATACTTTTTATGTCTCCTTTTGTTTTTCCTTCCAAAGAACCTTTTTGGCAGCATTAAAAACATTTAGGTTTGAGAGTCTTAATTTGGTATAACTTGGCTTATTTTGTTCTTAGTGCTTCCAAAGAGTTTGGAGATTTTTTTTTTTTTACTTTGCCACCCTTATATTATATAACATTCTCCATTAAGAAAGTAGGCTACCATCCTTATTGTTGGCCTTATGAAAACTGAAGTTACAGGACTGAGTGGTTTGGGGGAGCCTTTGGGGAGCAAAATGTCATTATTATTTGTTTATTTTTTTAAAAGTACTTTTATGTTTTATTGGTTCTTTACACTTTTATGTTATGATAGAAACCACTGGGAGTCATTTTTCTGAGTTCAACAGTATAAAAACACAATAGGTAAGTAACAGGCAGGTTGGTAAATGGATGACTCAATGGACTAGTCAGCTACCTATGATTTGGAATTCTACATGATCCAAATTGTGTGTGTGTGTGTGTGTGTGTGTGTGTATTTATTAATTTATTTATTTCCAAGTATATTTCCAGTGTTACTGAGATTTATAAAAAGCTGGCAAGCATTTGTAGCTTTGGTGTATCAGCACTGCATGTTTCTATGTTATTCAGCACTACACAACTACTTTCAGCTCAGTTTACAAGTACAGGAATAAACTACCAAACAAAATATTGCTGACAGGTTTGAGGAAAACTTTTTAAAAAATGGAACACTGAAAACTTTTCCTGTGAATTTCATTTTAGAAATGAGGCATGAATAAGAAAGTACCTGTAATATTCCTGTTATACCTACAATATCATAAACTTCAGGAGGTGAAGGGCACTTGGAGGAATGCCAGAATACTTGGTTAGATGAGAAACAATTCACATCTTACTTCTTGAGGCCCTTAGATATAAAGATTTCAGTTTTAAAGCTGAGCTCCTCATGGAAAGCATTGAGCTTAGAATAGAACTCTGAGTACAGATAACATATAATGACAACATCTGTTCTGCTATTGTGAAGTATTATTGTAATGGAATAGATATTTGTCCAATTTTCTTCTGTTCTTTCATGTTTAAAATTCTACTCTTTGTATTCTTGTGCATTGCTTGACCTAGAATTGTGTTCATTTTTAACAACAAGTCTCTAAGCTTGTCCCTTCCTTCCTTCTCCCTACAACAGTTTCACTTAGTTGTTTCCAAACCTCCTGATGCAGTCAGTATTGTTATCTCTTTGTAGCTCCAAGGTCAGCCACTTACAGAAAGGAAAGGTTTGATGTAACTTAAACTTTTGGTGGCTGATAGGCAAGAGGTATAAAAATTGTGCTTAATTAGAAACATGAATAATTACAATATTGCACTATATAAACCTTCCTAGGGAGGAATTTCAGTGTAGACCTACCTGGGAAACATGCTATACATGGGCTGCTAAAAGATCAGTGCTGTTTGCTATTGTCTTTGCTGAGTACAGATTTCCAACAGGTAAAGTAATGTGAGACTTTATTCACATTTTCTTTATTCACATTATTCTATTGAATGTGGCCATTCTTGTTTTGTTATCTTGACTGTGTATATGTCCTGTTTATATTATGCTCTGCAGTTAAAGTCATTATTTTGCTTCCCTTTATTCAATAAATAAATAAATAAATAATATTCAAGCTTCTGCCTCACTTGTGCATTCATTACATTTGAATTCACAAGCCTAGTGCCCACACTTTATTGTAGAACAACAATAACCTCTCTAAAATAATAGTCTAGCAACTGTTTTTAAATTAATTCCAATTATCAAGACATCACAGATGGTAGCTTCACATATAAAACATTACAGTAGATCAATCTGAAGATTATTTAGTCATGAATAAACAGAAACTAAGTTGCTGAACTGAGTAGAGTCAGAATTGAATCTGGTTAAGATAGCAATATTGCATATAAATAAACCACTGACATGAAAGACCTTCTATCTCTAATTTTTCTCTTGTCTTAAACATAGGTTTGCCTTCTTCAAAATTTAATATTTTTTTTATATTTTAACCACTTTGTTTCTCCCACATTTTCTCTTCTAGCATTTTCTATTTATATGCAATTATTTGAATGTTTTAAGTTGGATAAAAAGAATTATAGATTTGTAAATGAAAGAACTGGCCTTGAGACTCAACTTTCTATGAATGATGAACATATTATTACCAAGTTGTATAAGATGTTATTACAAATGAATTTGGAGGATGGACAAGTCAAGGAATGTATGGTCAAATGGGCTAGAAATTTTGGGTATAATATTATGATGAAACAATGGGGAAAATGTGGACAAAAGGTTTAAAATTATGTTAAATTATAATTTAAAGGAAAAATATATAAAATGATGTACCACTGGTACCTAACACCTGACAAGTTATCAGAAATGTTTAAGAATGTAACAAGTGTTTGCTGGAAATGTTCACAGGCAGAAGGAACTTTTTACCACCTCTGGTGGACAAAGCAAAGAAATTTTGGGATCAGATATGTGCTGTTATTCAAAAAATTCTTAAAGTAAATATTAAAAAATAAAACAAAACAGAACTGTTCTTATTGGGTTTGGTGGAGGAAGAATTAGAGAAACAGCATGGAAATCTGCTTCTGCATCTGACTACTGCTGCAAGAATACTCTATGCTCAATGGTGGAAGGAACCACAAATACCAACAATGGAAGAATGTTTAATTATATTAATGGACTTGGTGCAAATGGCGAAGCTAACTGCTCTAATAAGAGATAATACTATTTCCAGATTTATAGATTCATGGCAACCATTTTTAGACTATCTTTTCGTGACGGAAAAAATGAAGTTATGATTATGGGTTTTACTGAATATTGGGTTTTGTTTGGATAGAAATAATGTTAATATGGATAAATTAGTGGTAAGAGATTAATTTATTTCAGTTATATGTATATCTGTAATTGGGATAGCTGGAAGTAATTGCTTTGTTCTTATCTTCTACTTTCACATTTATAGTTTGTGTCTTTTTTCTTTTAATGCTATTGTCTATCCTTTATTTACTGTATTTTAAGTATATATATATTTTAAAGATAGCAATATTGCAATTAAATAAATCAGATATTTGAACGGGGTGGGGGGCAGGAGTGGTGTATCTTTTCCACTACCATCTGTGATGCCTATCCAGAGTACATTTTTCGAAGAAAAAAAAAAAACATAGCTAGAGATCCTTGATAATGATTGAGAAACTTCATGTTCCTAAAATCTATTTTATAACATGTACTAATATGAAGACACATTCAAACAGAACTGCAAGGAAATAATTTCTAAGCTCATTCCAGGTATTAGTGCTGCTGTAACAACCTGGAATTGTCTTGAAACATGAGGACCTTTTTAAAATTATGGAGAAGATCCAGCTTCTAATTATATCTGCTCTAAATATAAAAGCATTAAAGCAGATTGTATGTGTGTGTGTGTGCATATGTATAAATAAATAATATTCCTCTTCTGCCTCACTGTTCATTACATTTGAATTGACAAGCCAACTTTTGGCTTTCGGAATCCTAAGATATACGAAGAGTGCATATGTTACTGCAATGATAAGACATAAGAATTACAAGCTTAAAACCTGCAGGTGCAGAACTCAGAGAACTTTATCCACCTTATCAGAGTCCTCAGATTTCAGGTAACATAGCTAGATATTGCCCTAATCATCTCAACTAGATATGCCCATGTGGAATCCAAATCTGAGCAAATAAAGTAACTTCATCAGCAAAACAAAGTTCAGGGGTGGGGGGGTTAATGAAGTTACTCTCTTTACTAAGTTAAGTCTGGATCTGTTAGAGTACCAGAGAATGTTCCTCCTCCTGAGGTAATTCAATAAAATCTTCCGCCCAGTTTTTATAGTAAAATGTTTAGCAAACATGCTACAGTGGTTTACAGATAGATCTTCCTGCCTGACATTTTCCAACAGGAAGCAGTTTTCCTTTGATAAGGACTGTCCTGATGAATAAAGGCAGATAAAAACAGTTGTTTCACCACATTTATCACTACAGTGCAGGCCCAAACATGAGCTCTTACGTTAAGTCATATTCACTTTTGGTTTTTCTGACCAATGCTTTAGGCATAACGTTTGCTGCTTTGTCTCCTGGAACATCTCCATAAACAAAAACACACTCCAGGATTAGTGTTCACAAAGATCTGTTTCTGAGCAGATAATGTACTACCACTAAGTTCCAAACAACAGTGAGGTCTGGGAGCTTAGGAAGCAATACTGTTGGACAGCAAGATGGTCAGTACAACAGCAGTAACCCTAAGTTGTTCCTGTTGGAAGTATCACACAAAACTAGATATATATATTATTTTAAAAATGAATATTCAAATAAAGCAAAGAGGTATGAAAGCTGCAATCCATATGAACACGTGGTCATCTATATCTGCATCTAGACTATTATAGTAGGGTGTATGTGTGTGTGTGTATGCATATAATAGATTTTTTGGGGGGGAAATATAATTTCTTAAATATATCTTTTTAAAGTAAGCTTTTTTTTTTAAGAAACACATTACAATGCTGTAGATCAACACTTTACTCTGTGCATTTATATGCTAATTAATAAAGAGATTTATTTAAATTCAAGGATATGCACTCTATGGCTCACCAGCTGTATGCTGCTTTCCCTCTATCCACAGCCTGATACATATAATGGCATTTTAGCAGCAAAAAGGCTGAATTTTAATAGCACATTTTTTTTTTTTTTTTACAAAATACAGAATATCCAATCTTACTCCCATAACCCTTTGTTTGTTTGTTCGTTTTAAGCCCAAATTCTGCCTGGAAAAAAATTATCAGGGCAATTTTTGTTTTAGGCAGGCCTTTCATTTGCCTCTAAAGCTTTTGTGACTGAATTGCAGCTTCTGGTCACATCTGTTTAAATGTAAGTGCTTAAATACAACAGAATTTTGTATTTAAATTCCTTTCTTCCAGAAGTGCTTTCTTATCAGAATATTTAGAGAAAAAAAATCTAACTTACATTCAATATCGAGGTACATGCTCTTTTGATGCCCACCAATTCTACTTGCGGCTTCACAGTCATATCTCCCTGAATCTGTCAATTTCACATCTTTAATAAGTAGTGATGATCTTCCATGTTGTCCTTTGACTTCTATTCGACCATCTGGACTCTATTTGTAGAAAAAAAGTTTTTAATTTTGTTGTTTTCTTTATTAGGATTTTTTTAGGATTACATATCTTTTTTAGGATTACATATGACTTCATGATACCTATTTTATAAATGCCTTGTAATACATATCATAATGCAGAAATTAAACAAAGTATTGATAAAAAGAAAGTCCCGTGGACAAGAAAAAGGAAAAAAACAAATGCCCATAGGACTTAAAGTTATTCACAAGGGTAATCAATCCTTTATCAACCTGAACATATGTAGAATATGCCCTTTGTTGCATACTATGCTTATGACAATTTTGGTGGAACTGATTTTGATGTGTGACACTTGTATGTATTCATGCCATGTATCACAAATAAATATGCCATATACCAACATGCTCTACATGAAGTAGTGAGAACATTTAATTATTTAAATATAGTTTTCTTATAAGAATTAAAAAGAGTATTTTATTTTAGAACTCTTTTCCTATTATATATTGCATATCAGAAACATATTTGGAAATTTAAAAAAAAATCATTGAATTTTTGGTATTCAAAAATATGTTGCCCAGTATGTTGAAGGTAACCTTGAAAAATTCAGATATAAAACATGTAAACAACAATTCTGTGTTCAGAGCATATATGTCTAGGATGTGATCAGTAGTTATAGAAATAAACTAAAAGGTGGCTGTGGGGAGAATGTGTTATTAGAAAGTGATTCGTGCTTAGAAGTTGCTTCCTTTTTGTGTTACTAAATTGTTACTATCCAGTGTAGAGCATTTTTGCATTGCATTTCATTATTATAATGATAACAATATCTTTAAAAAAAACAACAGTTCTGTGCTGAAATAGAGAAGGAAAAGAAGGGAGAAAGAGAAAGAGTAGGGAATCTGCCCAAGGTCACTCATCTGGCTTTCATGCCTAAAGGAAGACTAGAAATCATGGCCACCTTGTTTCTAGTCCAGCACTGTAACCACTACCAAAATTGGTTCCTAGAAAATGAACAAGCAAATAAATATATTTTTTAAAAATAGTTTTGCTGTATAGATGTATAATAATTTTATCTTTCAGTCTCTCTACATAAGAAGATTTGTGGGGGAAGGAGGTTATGGAGTTACTATTATTATTAAGGAAACTCTGGATCAGTTAGACTACTGGAGAATGTTCCTTCCTCTGAAAAAAATTCAGTAAAATTATCCACCCAGTTTTTTATAGTCATATATATATAGTAGGTAATTCCCCCAAAAAAAGTAATATAATGAAAGAGATGTTTATATCAATATGGTAATGAAAATAAATATTTATATCAATATGGCAGAGCTAAATATATCTAAAACAGAGGTATTAAGGATTAATTTGTGATATTTTCCAAACATTAGAGAATTAACTCAGCAAGTCTACCATACAATGTTTGAATGAGATTGAATGGAACGAACAGGAAAAAAAAATCATTGCAAAACCTAAACTGTTTCCTTCATCCATTATGCTGTGGCTGAGTTAAAAGGTGGCTTTGGTAGCAATGATCCTCATTCAGATATGAGGATAGTCATCATAATTATTGAATCTAACATTTTGCCTTCCTTTCTTTTTGAACATAATGGATGAAATGCTAAATAGAACCGTTTCTTTTTAGATACTTTGGACTTCAGTTGAATCCAAAACTTAATAATGTTTTTTTTTTCCCCAATCAAATGATGAATTAAATAGAAAGATGGTTCCACAGCTATGAAATAATTATTGATTGACAGTACTATAGTACTTCCAATTATTCTTCTATTTGATAAATATATTTTTCAAACACTGAAGAAAACATAGTCTTAAAAAAAATAAACCATATTAAATACATAGGCTAGGAAAGTTTTTTTTTGTTTTTTGTTTTTTAAGTTCCGTAAATTGCAAGCCATTCACAATGTAAGTAGTATGTCTAAATACAGGGTCAGTATAGGGCATTGTCCACAGAAAATGGTCTGTACATTTGAATACAGCCACTATGTATGTTTAGAAATTCTTTGCATAACAACTATTATTATTGTGGCTGAGAGAAACCTGAATACAATGGTATTCCTGAAGAAGATAGGATCCTTGTAACAGCTTCGAATGCCATCTGATTGATCACTTGAACTTTTCCATAGAAAGTGACAAATTGACATCTGTCAGTTGCAGGAAATTTAGCTATAGTATTATGCATAAATGCATAAAATATTCATATGCAAAACAAAATAAATAGAAAAAAGACTGGGTAAATAAATTAGGAATAGGAACTAAGTAGAACTGAAAAAACCTTATTTCCTTTCTTTCACAGAAACTGATAGAACTAGAGATGTCCACCAAAGACAAATGCTATCTTTCTAACCTTGGTGAAAATTGAGTTCTGGAAGTTCTGCCAAATCACTCCAAACCAGCAGTAGTTTGGCAGAATCAAAATCCAAAACATATTGGTTATTTCAGGTTACAAATGAAGCAAAATCTAGCTTTGGTAAATGGGATAAGGTTGTTCTACACTGCCCTTTCTCTCCCCTCACCTTAGAAGCTGCAGTGGCAAATCCCACTGGTCTACCCACTTCCCTATCATCCTGGCATCCTCCCTTGCTTCCCTGGCTTTCATTAGTGGCCAATGTCTTTGTTTTTGCCCTCAAAACCTTGAAACCATTTCTTCCCAGAACAAAATGTCCCATTCTATTCCATGCATGGGTCAAACCACCTGAAACATGAGTGTTTCAATTCAGGGTTAGACCACCTGTAACCAGCTATTCCATGCACAAAACAGTATGTACACAAAACATTATTTACATCTCTAGGCAGAACAAGACAAAATTTATAAAACTGGCCCAGACTGTCTGCACAAGAACAAGTAATGCAGCTTTATAAGCACAGTAATTACAGTATAGAATCAGTTCTACAATTGATTGTTTATTTGCCATCAAGTCAGTGTCAACTCTTAGCAACCTACAATACCTTCCAGAAAACCACTTCAAAACCACTGCTCAAAGTTCTAGCAAAAAACACTCTATTATCATCTGTGGCACATTAATATATTGTATACAATTATTATTCTGATTTCTCTACACATGCTTTATTTGAAAGAAATGCAAGTAACTTTAATTGTCAAGTAAGTTTAGATTCCAGTATTTAAGCATGGATATCAGTGGCACTCTTTTACTGCAATGTATCAAATCTGTCTGTAAGAAAAAAGTAAATTTCTACATAAGGTTAAGTCTAAGTGTATTCAAACTAAAACATACCAGCAAGCAAAGATCACATTGCCCAATCCCATATATTAATGGACATCTTTGCAAAAGTAACTTGTTATTTGGTTTCTTCTAAAGGAAGCTGTAATTATGAAATTTATTCATTTCATTAAAACACAGCATTCTGGAAGTATCCTTCCCTTTATATTACACAGTTACTTCTGCTGTAATATCTGTATTTACAATAATATTTGTAAATGAATTTCAAAAAACGTTGTGCTGTTTTCATACTTACTGTATTTCCCAAGAAATATATACATCTGCATTACAAGAAAAAATTATCTGGAAAAGGTTATTAATCTGTTCACAATAATATTAGTAGGCCATCAGAGCATAAAATATATTGGTTGCCCACCACTAGATGACAGCAAAGAGATACAGAAAACTCTTTGTTACTACCTAGTGGTCAGCTGGATTTTACAAGCTTGGATTTAGTATAGGTAGCAGAGAAACGCTATTAAATAACAAATAATATGTATATTTCCAAGAACAGAAAAGATAGACACTAACTTCTTTCATTGTTTTAGTCAGAATTTCTGACATTGATCAGAGAAGTCAGTTCCTTCCAGTACAGTAATTTTAGTTGCTTTATTTCAGTTTTTTTTTTTTTTTTTTAAGAATCTGATTACATAAAATAAGAACCTCAATTGCAAATACATTTTTTTAGGAATCCCCAGTTCTACTCTATTGCAATTTGAACATTTTGTAACTCTGACAAAGTGATGAATGTCATTCTGTGATCATATATAGTTGTTCAGTAGCCAGATCTTTCATTTTGACTGCAACATAAGAATAGCTCAGGAAGTAATTATTTTTCATTTTGTGTTTGGTTTAAGTGCCTATAACATTCTCTGCAGATTTCAGTGGTCATTAATTGGATTCTGCAGGTGACTGTATCATATAATCCAGCAACACAAATCTGCATGAAACCATATTATTACTGTCCAAGTATAAAATTCTTTCAACAGAAACAATATTCAGGAAAGAGGGTTCTGTTTGATTTGCTCATGTGAAAAATCATGTAAAATATCCTAGTATTCAATTTTTACTTTTTTACTTTTTTTTACACGTTTTACTTGTTTATAGCAACATTTTCATATGTGCTTCTTTTGGCTTACAGCTAGAGAATGCCATGTGTCACCAGCTATAATGACAGGAAATAAACCCCTATTATGTGCAATACTGCCATTTCTCAAATGTATGTTGTATATGATAATATTGGTAGTTTCGTGGTACTTATAACATCCCCCAAACAAATATTCATTAACAATAATCAAATAATTTAAAAAGTTGCCATTAAGTATAGATGGTAGGAGAGCCAAAGCAAGATGATGTCTTAAGAATATACATTGTTTTCACTGATACTATTTAATTCAACCACTCTTTACACAAGCAAGAAACAGGGAACTATTTCTGAAAGTCAAGTATATGGTGCATTTATGCATCCAGGAGAATTCATATCACTGGACTTCAAAATAAATTTGAATCCTTAACAAAGTATACTGTCACTGTCTTTGTAGTCCATAAGTTATATCAGTTTGCCAAGGAATACACTACATGATGTATACTTGATGAATTAGTATCTGTGGGACAGATGGATAAATAAGTACCATTACTTGTAACTCAGTCAGGCTTCAATATCATACACAGGAGGAACACCTCAAGCAATAAACTAGATCTTCAGTAGCAGAAAAGCAATGGAGACAGAAAGCGCTATCTGGACTGAAGGCATTATTAAAATTTCAAAGGTTGAAACAGATGGTCAAGATTTCCTAGGATGAAAAGCTACCTTTGATGAGTAAGGGCTGTTATTCACAACAGCCACTAATGTGGAGAAGCTGATGGAAGCTTCCTTCTGGTATATGGATGAAACATTCACAATATTCCCCACAATCTTCAGGTAAATGTATTCTACCCATGCACCTGTTGGAAACAGCAGAAAATTCCAGAGTATTGCCACGTGTATATTCCTTATTGTCCACTGATTCAGTCATGTTAAACTTCACCTTGCACTTAACATATGTGGGTATGTTTTCAATGGGACACCTTGAATGAAATCTACAAGTCAGTTAATTTCTCACATAAATATAAATTATTGCAACATTTTACAGTTTTCTAAATGGGCTGATATAATTTCCCTTCCATAGGGAAAATCATTATTTGTTGTAACCCATTTAAGAAGTATTTAATATTTAAGTCATTACAAAAAGATTTTGTTGTTGTTGTTGCTTTGGCTTTCTGCCCATCTGCATAATTAGCACCTAATTTCAAAGTTTGGAAAGTGAAAATGACTTTTTGTATGTACTGAAAATTATTTAATAATTATTACATTCTGAAGAATATAAGATATAATTTAAGAAATGGTAGCAATATGAGATATGATTAATCACTGCTTTATGCTGGTGTTTTCATGCAATATTTTGGTAGGTTATACAAAGAGGTGACACAGGGCATTGTACATACCAAAACCAATATTATTTCTTCTGTTCTTGTAAGAGCCAGGATTGGTGCACCTGTAATTATAGGAAGGTAAAAAAAAGGGGGGAAATGAAGCTAAGGGACACTTTAAATATTCATAATAATAAATTAATCTAGAAATTAACAATTTTTGAATAATAAAAACTATCAGTACTATTTATCTTGAGTAGCAACTACCCAAAAAACAATATTGAAAAAAAATGTGGTTATTCAATTTAAATTTGCAAATTCTAGCCAGAAGACAAGAAATGAAATTATTTAAAGTTATTACCTGAATCAGTGGAGACATCATTCTTCAACTATAGAAGTCATATAACATTATATATAAAGAATCCATGATATTTTGTTTGGGAAAAACAAAAACAAAAAAACAATCACCCATTCTGCCCCTCATTTTCACTTCCCTTCCTGTCCTTTTGCATTTTTATAATGCTGCAAATGATGTTTTTTCCATCACTTCTGATAGTGCCAATTGATCTGTTGTTATGGCTTTAATTTTGAAACAGTAAGTTTCATAGACAATTTTTTTTTACTGAATGAATATTGTGTAACCCCTACATGGAAGTTATCAAAAACTATCTAAAAAGAAATTATTTAACTTTGTAGAACCTCAGAATTTAGTATTGCTCATTTTCCTCAGGGTTTCATTCCCTAATTAATCCTAAAGCAGCTCGTAGAATGGTTCTTTCAAATTTATATGCAGCATTAAAATATTTTGAGCAAACTGCTAATTATTTCTGAAAGAAACTATATAATTGTATTTTTGTTCTTACACATTTGAGCAGAGTTATTGTTGGGATCTAAGCACATTGTGGTGCACAAAACCTCTCAAAGAACCAGAAGAGCTTCTACAGGCGAATGAATCAAAAAGCTCTCTCTCTCCCTCTCCCCCACTCCCCCCAGCATATTCTTTAAAGATGTAATGGAAAAACAAAATGCTTCTTAAAAACTGCATATTAATGAAAAGTGCAGCTTGTGACACAATGGCATATATTCTGTCACTTTCTAAAAAAACAGTTCGTCTAATCATATTATAAGATATTGTAAAGTACTATAGAATATTAGAATACAATCCAGCCAATGAAAAATTGTTTCTTTAATTCTATTTAGTGTAGTTTGTATTTCCCAAATGTATGTTCATATCATGCCTCATTTAATAACACTGGCACTGCTAAAGAGTTACAGCTACAATGTAAAGCATTTTAATAACAAAATTATTTATATTTATACCTTCATAATATACACACTATTAATAGATATACTACGTGATAGGGATTTTGTTCACTATCCCCATTTAGTTCCTATCCTCTCCCTTTTTTCCCCCCAGATGTATAATAAGAGTTGTAGTACTTCCACCTTTTGAAATAAGCAAAATAAGTAATAAACGTTAGGGTTAAAATTCTCTTCAGATTAAATGCAAGTGTGAAAAAATGGCCACAGGTTCCATTCTTTCCCTTAGTAACATCAGGTATTTTAAAGCACATCCTCTTGTGAGCATAAGTGCTGTAAAAGGAAAGGAATATAGGTTGCTAGTATAGCATAGTATGATATATATTAAATTAATTTTATAAATGAAGGTCTAATATACACTTAATTTCTTCATGCTTGACATAACCACCATTTTTTACACAGGACATAACAATAGTAACCTATTGAAACAGAAATAAGAAGTCTTGACAGATTTTTTTTTTTAAATCCAGCCTGATAGTATTTCAACATGGTGTTTTTTTCTCTTGCATTCTAATATATTAGCAATGTTGATCTCAGCTCTAAAAATATACCCAATTAAAATTCTTTTAAAATAATTAATTAAAATGAAGAAAAGGGTAGACATAGTTTTCTCTCTCCTATATCACTAATATTTTAATCCAATATAAAATTTCAAAGTAAATTTAACATGGTAAATCTATGTTTTAATTTATTTTTTTTCTTTTTAGATTAGCCATATTTAGTATTTTCAGCATGTTACTACAAATTATTATCATTTGGACCATTTGTCAGCCTCAGTGGAAAACTTAAAAAAAATATTTAGAGTTCAGATTAAAAAGAAAAATGAATATTGAACATAGGGAAAAAAAACAAACAAACAGGAACTTATCCAGACACAGACACAGAATTCTCTAAACTACAATATGTTTCATGTTATAGTATACTTAAAGTAAACAATTTGGGTTTCTACCTATTGTACACTGGTCTTAGCTTAACAAATGATAGATATTTATATACAAATCTTACAGTTAACAATTCCTTAACTATCACCTATTTGAGTAAGTCCTAAACTTAATCACTGCTTTGTTATGTGGACTCCTTTATGCAGCTTTACTTTCACATTCAGCTTGTTTTTAGAGCAGAACCCTAGAGAGACCGTGAGAATAACAGAAGAAATGACTCACCCTTCCATATATCCTTTTCCAAAAAAATGTGGCTGTATAAAACAGCAATATTCACTCCTATTAGATTTCAATCCACACAATAGCATGAACAAAATTATTCATGTGCTTTTTTCTGGGTTAGGGAGAAAGTCTGCATTTGTGCTACTTCTTTAACACATTTCAAATACAATACACTATTCAATTCATTACAGTTGTAGACCAGTACAAGCAGAGTGCTCAATGAGTATATATAAATCTATCTTAACAAAAGGTAGTTTGTCTATGAGTAGCATCTGGGCATAGGCTGAGTCTGAGCGACCAAGGTATCTACTAAGCAAAGGTAGCATGAATCTGTTTTGAATGTCTCCATAAAAGGGCAACAAAGAAGAACATGTTCTATATTTTCTATCTGTCCAGAATCACGGGGGCAAAGCCTTTCAGCCAATGGTACTTCTTTTATATTTATCATCCAATACAGCAGAGTGGGGTGCATGACATAGGGATCTCCAATGGCTGGGTGTTTCTAGCTGTGTAAGGTAGCTGGCAACAATGACAATATATCTGTTGTGTACTGGTGACAGAAAAACCAAAGACTTTCCTAGATCTGCTTGCTGCTCTGTATCCTTTATCCTTTGCTTTAGAGTTTGCCTCACTTAATCATATTTCATCTTAAGAACAGAGGAGTAGCCTAAATTTGAAAGTTTAGATTCTGCAGCCTTGATCCATGTGGATTGGAAATTATCCTGGAGAATTAATGTTGCTAAGCCTTGAGGATAAAAGTTAAGCTTTAAGCAGAGGTTTATGGAAGCTAGACACACTCTTGATTCAAGTTTTATCATACCTGTTTCCAGTCGTAAATGTGTGTTAGAGACACAACAAGGTAACTGGAGAGCTGCTCTGATGAACTTAGATTGTACTCTCTCCAAGGAGGTGAAACAAGAAGCTGGGGGGACCAAAGAACCAAAGTCCCAAAAAGGAGATGAGCTAGTGGCTTCACCTGAAAGAATGTGACTAGTATAAAATGATAATATTCATTCCTATTAGATTTCAGTCCACACAATAGCATGAACAAAATTATTCATGTGCTTTTTTTCCAGTTTAGGGAGAAAGTCTGCATTTGTGCTTCTTCTTTAACACATTTCAAGTACATTATACTATTCAAATGGGGAATTTTCCAGGACTACGCTGAAGGACTTTCCCAGTTTTGAGAGCAAACATTTCAAGTCAAAAGATTTAAGCTATATCAGATTTTATACTGATCTAGTATAGCTACAATTTTCAAATGCTTTTGGCAAACTACCTATTTTGCACAGAGTCAACCATCTTCTTGAACTGTATTAGCAATAAGAAGGAAAATATCATGAAGGCACAGGAATGACTAAGAGAACTAATACTGAAGATTCAACTAATACTGGGAGCAAGAACAGTTAATATTATGTACTTATGCTATATCACTGTATATAAGCTATTTTATTTTATTTATTTTACTGTCCGTTTGAGCAGCTTCATTGTTAGAAGCAAGATCTAATGTGAAAAAATAATATTTCTAGCTATTGCTAGCACATAGTCCCTTTACTTTACTTGTAATTTTTTCTGATGACATAAAGCTAGAAGTATTTTGCATGAAAGAGAGAAGAGTCTGTTCTCTTTGAGCTGTAATGAATAAGTGAACTGAATAAGACAGAATTTAACAGAATGAATACAATTTTCTATATATGGGTAATAAAATATAAGACACAAATATAGGATGGGGCAGACCTGAATGGCAGTAGCACAAAGAGTACTACATGTGGTGTACATGTGATCTGAGTGTCCTTCTTTACCACAAATTAAACATCAGCCTGCAATATAATACAGCTGCTAAAAAGTCAAATTCTACCTTGGGGTGCATTACACGTACAGTATATGTAAAGAATAAGGAGGATGACCTTGATGGAGACATGCAGGAACTGTTACCTAAGCAAAAGGCGCTGAAGCATTTTTTAAGTCTGGAACTATAAGATAATATTCAGAAGTAACTCAGGCAGACAGCTCCCTAATTTACTGAACTATAAGGAAGAGAAGGAGGTACACACAATCAAACTTGCAAGATTCTGTTATTGTAGCCAACATCAAAAAAGTAGTTTTAGCCTTCCTGTGGAGTTAATTTCCTGGTCTTGTCTACTTAGTAGGACTGATATATAAAGTCCAGATCATGGGAAATAATTGTTCTACTCTATTCTATGTTGGTCAGACCTCATTTTAAGTACTGTGGCCAGTTAGGGGAACCACAATTAGACAGTGAACAATTGAAAGAAATTCAGTGGAGTGATCTGGGTGTCCTTGTTGACCACAAGTTAAACATCAACCTGCAATGTAAAAAATTCAGTGGAGGGCTACCGTGATGGTCAAGGGTCTGGAAACCCAAGCTCTGAGGGAAAAAAAAAATAAAGGATCTAGTATGGTTAGTTTACAGAAGAGATGACTAGGATAAGATATGAGAGCAGTATTCAAATATCTAAAGTGTTGTCACACAGAAGTGGACATATTCTAGATTGCCCAGAACAACAGGACTAGATTCACTGGGTAATACTGCAAAGAAAGAGGTTTTGGTTAGACACCAACTGGCCAGACTGTCACATGAAGTAGTAGAATTACAGTTTCTTTGTGGAGTCTGTTTCTTGACCCAGCTTACCTCAAAAGTAGCTGATATTTATGTAACAATTTTATCAGTCCTTCTTCAAGGTTATCTACATATTCCTATACAACTCTACACATTCTAAATGTGACACTTGAGCCAAAAATGTTGAATAACTCCTTAATATTTGATATTTTAGGACTTTGGATTTTCATGACTGCTTAGACAATTACTTTTCTTTATCCTACTCTGACCCTATGATGGAATTGCTGAATGGGTGGGTGATTTATGCCCAAACTCTCTCTATTTACTTTAATGGCTTGAAGGTAACATTATGTTAACAGTGTGCCTCATAAAATTAAGAAGATAGCTCATCTCAGTCATTTCAAGCCAAGAGCTATACTCCATGTAGTGGTGAGGCAGAAAAGCAGGATAAGGCTAGGTATGCTATTGAAGCTGAGGCACATTATTGATATCTCAGACATGAAAAAGTGATGGCTCCCATCCCAAGTGATGGATTAGACAGTGCTATATTAATCCCTGATGTATCACAATCTCAGCAAGATCAGATAAAAATGGTGCCATTTATAAACTGATGGCTACTAACTTTAAAAGTTTAGAAACTGTATATCTATGATAGAAGATCTTAAATCATGAAAATTTCAGGATCAAGAAATAGGATAACTCAATCATAACAAATCAGTTATAAAATATAGAATGCAACAAAGACTTCTATTCTAAATTATATGCTAACAAGGTAGAACTGGACAACAGTAACTATATGAATGCTGACGTGCCTGACATAATTCCAACAGAAGTAGAAGGTGCTATTTGCAATTTAATATGTTGGTAGCTTTACAGAATATTGGCAAAATTATTTACTTGCTGTTTAAAACAATGAAACATTCTACCATTCCACCATGATGGAAAGATGCCAAAGAAAGGAGAAAGATGATGAAGAATGTATTAAAAACTGTAGACCAATAAGGAATTTTGGCCCTATACAAACTTCTCAGTTTTGAGTTATTTTAAGACTAAGCAAAAACATTGGTCCTTGTCCAACTAAGAGAAGGAGTTCATTCTGGAATGGATTTCACACTATAGATCATATACAAGTGGTTCAGCAAGTTATTGAACATTGCAATGACTACCAGATACCACTTTGCCTGGCCTTTATTGACTTTCAAAAATCCTTTGACTCTGCTAAATTGAGTACTGTAATTGAAGCCCTAAGGGGCAAGTGTGAAAGAACCCTACATCAGCCTCCTGAAATCAATATACAGAAATGCCACAGCTACCATCCACATAAATGAAAAGACTGCTATCATCAATATACAAAAGAAATTCAACACAATGATTAAATTTACCAAAACTATTATCAGCAATCTTAGAAGAGATATTCAAACAGCTGAACTGGTCCAAAGAAGCAATAAAGATCAACCATCTATGTTTTGTCAACAACATTGTCCTTTTCTCCAAAAATCTGAAAACCTTCAAAGATTAATAATCTTCAAAGATTAATAAAAATTACAGTGGAAAATTATCAGGCTTGAAAATGAATTTGAAGAAGAAACAAATTATGGTTATAACTACTCTCAACCTTTGCCAATAAAAATTGTACTGAGTTTTATAGTCAACAGCTACACCTAACCTAGGTTAAAAGATTACCATGGAGGCTGATATCATTCTGAATGTAGTTTAGAAATTATTCATCAGGTAAAAAACAAAACAAAAAGTAACTGGGATTTCATAGTAAATTAAATTTAATGCAATGCCAAGCAAAAAACAAAACTTATGAAAACAGTAAAAATAGGTTAATACATTTAATAAAATATGTCTAAGCAGTTTTCAGTAGTTCTACTAAAAACAACACCATCACAGAATACAGATAAACAGAAGCTAGTGGAGAAATAATATTGGGTTTCATAAAAAAGTACTAAGACCTAGGAAGATTAAAATATGATTTCACATTTACCATTAAAAATACCCCTAGCCTCTTTCATAACCACCATCTGTGTAATCAGATAACTGTATAACAGTTTATACAGTAATTATATATGATATGAACCTTTTCCTCTTCAAGCTCACCGATGAAACAAACAAAACAACTGCAACATCATCAAATTAAATTGAAATTGCTCTGCCTTCCAAAACTGAAGGATGAAAATTTCAGTCAACATTGACTGCCCAACTAATGAATATAGTTTAAAAAAAACAGATTTAAAATAGTTTTAAAAACTGCTTTATCCCTCCAAGAATGGGAATGTGATGTGATATATACCCCGAGGAAAGCATCTAAGTCTAAAATAGTTGCTTGTATGAAGCCTTTTCATAAACATTTACAGCCTCTTATCTATAGTAGCCAAGCCTAGGTTCCCATAGTTTATTTTTCCTCACCTTAGGAGTCAAGTCAAAGGTAGATTTAAATCTACAAAAGCTATACAAACAATTATTTCAGGGTATATCATGTATATCACCAGATTATTTAGAACCAAACATTGATCAAATGTTGAATGACACCCCACAACTTTGATTGCTCCTCTGTCAGCATACATTTGCATTCTACCCAAAGATACTTTAACATAAATAATTTTGCATTTACTATTAATACATAACTAGCAAATATACTGTATGTATAGTTAGAAATGTCTAGCCTATTACCAATATTATTGTGAATAGAATGAGGACTGTGTGTTGACAACTAGATGCAAGGAGATAGGCTGCATTGTTTTTATTTAAAAGGGCTAGCAAAACTGGAGCTTCCAATGCATGCTTTCCTTTTAAAGTTTATGGTGGATGAAATCTTCACATGATGCTTTTCCTGATCTTACTTGGTAAATATGATCCTTAATTTCTGCTTCAGATAGAGGAGATCTGTTGGTGCAAAGTCCCATAGTCACTTGCCACCAAAAGCTAATGTAAAATTAGTTTGGAAATAATTTTCTCTCAGGACTGCTGAAGTTTGTCGGGCCAGCTATAGCCCTTTAGTAAAAGAAGATTTTAACTCCTTGCCAAAATGCTGTATGTTTTTTTTAATTTAATGGTAGCAATAGTAATCAAATATTCTTCCATCAAATAATCTTTTCTTTAATTTTAACAATTTTATAACTTTTCTTTGATGCTTGAAGGGAATGAAGCCAAGCAGGTGAATTAGTTTCACAAAATAATTTGATAGCTTCCAGACAATCTCCACTGAAGCAAGGCTTCAATTTATTGCATATTGACTACATCTAGCAAAATAATATTTGTGTAAAAGATTTTGAAGTGACCTGGAAATGTGCTGGTAGTACCTGTTCAGCTGAAACAACTAAACAGATATGAGAACATAGCTGGAGAAAGGATTCACCACTCAACATGTCTTTTAATCTGTTTGCCAAACTAATGAACTATTTAGTCCAAACACAAGTAGCTCAGATGTATTAAGTGGGCAGTGTCAGTGTCATCTGCTATCTTATGTAAAATAGGAAATCAGGGGGAGGTGGTCAGTGTTTGGAAAACAATTGATAAAGCAATAGACTACAGAATACCAATCAAAGAGAATATTTGTAGCTCAGGGTTGAACTATGGAGTCCTTGGTGCTCTCTGAGCCCTGTTGTTTTCTTGCAGACATTTCATTGCCAGAGAGCACCAAGGACTCCACAGACTACAGAAAGAGAAGTGTAACTCTTCCATGTTAAAAATGGAATGTCCCCAGATCCAAGGGCCCCCAAAATCCATGGCTATTCGGTCTGAACAAGATTGAGTCTGTCTGTTTCTATCCAGACCTGGATGGCTTCCAGACACAGGGACAGGACATCAATGGCATCTTTTGGCTGCCTGGAGTTGAAATGTGCTACTGGATATCATCCACCCATACTCTCCAATAAAATCACTTTTCACTGACCCACTACAAAAAAATATTATGTAGACTAAATTATCAGAAGAAAAAACAGGCTACATCTCTAGATTGTGAGCCCTAGAACATACAATATCTCCCATTTAATAAATGGGGAACTTCAAGTGCAAATAAAAAGCCATTATTTGCTCTTGAAAAGTTATTTAGGTCATCTCCTGTCACAATGCAGGCATCAAGATAGCAACTTAACAAGTCAGAAATGTCTCCAGCAAGACACATTACTCTAGACTGCTCTTTGTATATAGAAAGGGGGAAGATAAATGCTAATAATCAAAATATTACAAAGCATGAGTTTAAATAAAAAAAAGCAAAAGCTAAATTAGTACTTGGCTCATGGTTAATTAGATAGACAATAATTATGGTTCAAATAGGTATGCTTAAACTTCCTTTGTGTCTTATTTCTAATATATTATAAAGTAGGGGAAGCATTTAGGAGAAATTCAAGCCAAAAAAGATAATATAAGACCCACATTTTTTAAAAAGCTACATTATGTCAAAAGAGCTAATAAAAAAGGGGTTTAGTATATCAGGTAGCAATTGTAGTATGTCTGTGTATACTTACTGTATATGTTTGTATGAATTATTTCTAGTTCGATATTGATAACTTATATCAATAAAATCATTTATATGTGCTATTATGTATCAACTAGGATCTCAAGGACATTTCAACATTTTTACTGGAGATCTCAGAAGATCATACACTTTTTTACACAATTATGGTGGCATTGGACATAAAATATTGATAATAGCTACAATTAATAACATATTAGAGCACCCTGATGAGCCAGACCAAGGTCCATCCTAGTTTAGCATTTTGTTTCTCATAGAGGCCAACCAATGATTCTGTCCTGCGTGCAAGCTGGAGACAAATGCCTCCAAATACAACTCACTGGCCCTTCAAGACCAACAGACCTTGAAAGACATATCTTCCATTAAGTTATTCAGTCTTACATTAATGAATTCTACAAGTTGTAGTAATGAATTCCATAGGTTAACAATTTCTTCTCTATAAATATTATTTGTGGACAGGGAGAAAACTTTTCACTTTCTTCATGTAATGCATCACTTAGCTCTTTTCAAAGCTAAAAGGTCTTGATAAACTCTTGTTACTCTATATACAGTGTGTGTGTGTATATGTGCATGTGCATGTGTGTGTGTGTGTGGTATAAATTAAAAGCAAGATGCCTGGAAATGATATATAAATATGTCCTATATTCTGCAAACAGATTATCCAAATAAAAATATAATTTTAACACATATATAAAGAAAACTGTATTAGTTATAATTATCTTTGACACAGGAAATTCAATTTTCTTTAAAAAAATGGGTCTCACAGATAAGTATACTTCTCACAAAATGATGATTTGTTTTTTTTAAAAAATAGGTTACATTAAATGCACACAAATAGGTTCTAATTGGAAATTTATTTTAAAAATTCTATAAAATTAAATAAATGTCTTGTTTGTGTTTCACTGGTCGGTGCCAGTGCCATGGAAGAAACCCCAAACCTTGTGTTCTTTTTCCCAACAAATTTTCCATTTGCTAAAATGCTTTAGAAATTTATTTCTAGTGATGAATAAATTCCAATTATTTTGGTTAAATAATTATGGATGGAATATGGTCTTTTTATTTAGTTGCCAGATTTTTGAACAAATACCTTGAATTTCATCATACCATTATTTCTTAAGTAATCTGCATCCACCGGGGCTTCCCACATTTCAATTAACCCCTCAAAGGAAAACATTAGGAAGAAATGTCTGTCGATGTGCAGAGTGGTTTCAGAGTTATGGAAGATGTGAAATAAACAACAACACCAGCAATAAGACCTCCTGTCAACTCCAGTAATAAAGTTCAAAGATGCCCACAAGGAAATTTGAACAAAATTCTCAAGCACCCTGAGGATAAGTTAGAAAGCAACCACTTTGCTGGGCAAGAAAAAACATCAATAAAACTGTAATTCAAGCATAATGCTAAGTGCTGCCCAGAAATTAATTGAAGGAAGAATTACTCTCCTTAGTCTGACTTTTTTGTTTTCTGAAACCTGGAAAGGCAAGATTTTCATACTAATATATGAATATTTCACTCAAAAATATTTTATCTAACTGAAGTTATATTTATATTTTGAATAAATCTAATACTGATTATTGTAACAGTTTAACAGATTATTAAACAGTTTAACAGTTTATCAATTTACCTTGTCACCTTCAGAAAAAGTTATTCCATCAATGGCTCTTTTCCAAGTGATTTCAGGAACTGGTTCTCCTTCTGCCTCACATATCAGAGCGGCTTGACCATTTTCAAAGGTGGTTTCATTTTTAAGTTGTATTATTTGAGGCTGTACTGTTAGAAATATAAATTATATTACTTGTTCTTGATATGAAAGGGTACATACAAGCCTGTGTAATTCTTGATACAGACATATTTTATCAAGAATTATGCTTATCTGTATTGTAACATTATTCCATTTTTGCTAGAGGTTTGCGAGAGGTTAACTAAATTTAATTCCATATGCTTAATGAAAATAACACTGCGTAAAATAATAGCTCTATTCAATCTCAGATATTCTTTTCTATCCTGATCTTTATCTCCATACTATGACCCTCTATAGATTAGATAGATGGGACATTATGAAGCCTAAATCCTGCAGATGCAGAAAACATCATTTTTTCTTCTTGTTACCCAGTTCTTGCTATGCTCACAATTTATATCTAACCCTAGCAGATCTCTCCAGAAGTTGGTTCTATGAAAGAGAACTGTTTAGTAGCTAATGCCACAGTGACTCTCCTCTTCAACTTTCAACTTACTCTTCAAGTAAATGGAAACATTTCTAAGAAATTGTATATACAATAAATTTGAACTGAGATTCAAAGGAAGCCAAACAATACTTACCAAAAACTTGCATGAAAGTCTGATTTGTCATTTTTCCTGCTTTATTTCTTGCTTCACAAATATAAGGACCAGAATCAATATTTTTAATATCTTTTATGGTTAGTTCCATATTGCTTCCTCTTAATAGATATTTATCACTTTCCTCAATATGTTTGCCCTTCCTACAAAATAAGAAAGTATATAAAGACCATGTATTCTTTACAAGCTGAATGATCCTACTAAAATCTAAAAGTTCAGTCTTCTTATTACTATGTAATGTGCTACTAACAAGAAAAGATAATTACTTCATTTGTATGTGAAAATACATTGTAATGGGCTTCAATATATAATGAAATAAGAACATATAAATTAATTTTCAATATGATGTGGCAATTTTATCAATCCAAATAAATTTAATTTAATGCATCTGACATTCTACAATTACAGTATGAAGGTTCAAATTCTATCTACTTTATTATTGAAACTAACATTTATAATCAATCTATCACTAAAGACATAATGAATTGGACATATTCTGAGGGCTTAAGTTGGCTGCTTAAGAAAGCTAAAATCATGTAGCTTTACTGTATGCTATAGAAGAAATGTTATATAGTATAACATATTATTCATTATATTATTGATAACTTATTCATGCCATGAAGAATGTATGCTTTCCTCATAGGTATGAGAAGGATAAATAAATTTGAACACAAATATTCTTGACTTTATTTCTGAATACTTTCATTTTGATTACTGAATACTTCCATATAAAGAAAGATTTATATTCCAAAAGACATAAATCATGTAATCTTCATATAAGGATAATTACTGAGGAAATATGATGCAGGGATCAGAATGCTGTCAGGAGAAGTTGTAAAAGTTCTTTAGAGATATATCTATCTCTCTATATATCACACAATGAAAGAAGAAACATTTTATATTTATTTTATTACCAGGAAATTTATTATTACCATTAATAATTTCAAATTACTGTATATCTTCTACATCTAGACATTTACATCAAGACATTTACATGTACACAATTATTTTCACTTAATGTGAAAATCTTAATCTGTTACTTCTATTCACAAATGTATTTGCATACAGCAACAGATTTCCAAAGCGTTCTGTAAATTAATCTGCAGAATCAAATAAGCACCATGTTGTAAGGGCAAAAATCTTAACCAGCAACCTGTAATAAGGGAGTATGCTCAAATATATGTTGCAAAAGTACACAAAGTGACTTTCTCCTATGATTCTCAGAATAAATACTTCCCCAAAGGAATAATGAGATTATTTTTTCTTTAATATATTCATATGGCTGTATAGACTGAATTTAATGTAAACATCTGAACCAAAATAATGTTTAATTATAGATTTTCTGAATGATTAGCCTTCTTTATTACATATAATTTTATGTAATATTGGCAATGTTCAAAACTATAGTTTTGAGTGAAATTCCTTTCATACTGCAGAATCTGAATATTTGCCTTCATATAAAAATAACATTTTTTATTATCTTCAGTATTGTAAACTATGTTTAATCATAATATCATTGAAAGGCCCTTGAGACACACTGGAAGAGTTTCTGAAAACACTTGTTTTTGAAGTCTTCCATCAGCTTGACACATTATTTATTATACTAGTGTAGTTCACAATCCAAGTAAACTGCCATTTCAGTGTGCATCTTTTTGGTGTGTGTTTTCAACACTTAGTCAGTATGCATGTTATTTTAATGGATTACACAGAATCTGATACAATAAGAAAATATTTAGCAAGTCATCCATTCAGAACTGAGCACAGACAGGGGAACAGAAATGTTTTTAATCAGCACATTAAAAAAAAATCCCTATTGGTTCAAAAGTTCTGCTCATTGTTTAGTAATTCCAAAACCCATTGTATTTTAAATATTTCTGCTTGTGAAACTTACCTATACCAGTTGATTTCAGGTTCAGGAGAACCAGTAGCTTTACAGAACAAAGTAACTGCCTCTCCCCGATCTGCCGTAGCATTAAAGGACTTCTGGAGCAAAGTAATGGTTGGAGGAACTGGAAAAATATAAAAAATGCATGTGACATTAGACAATTGAAAACAGATTTATTTTGTCCTTCAGATCATCTCTCCATAATGATTTAAACATGGGATCTGGAAGATTATGAAGGACAATTGAGGAAGGTGGGGGGAGTGTCATTTATCTTCTCGAAAACATCTGATGATATTTTGTTTTACCGATATCAAGAATAAAGCTAATTATTTATAAAATATCATCCACTTCCTTACAGAAGTAGAGTCACATTGCTCTCCACTGAACCCAGGAAAAATAGTTTGTGCTGTTTCCTAGCCTTTCAAGATAGAGGGATTATCAGGAGAGGAATTTGCAGCAGAAGTTGAGAGAACCACTCTGGCAGAATGAGCTGGGAAGCAGGTATCATACATATTTATATGTACATAATAATACCTACCTCCAAAGTACTTCATTCTGAAATATGAAGATGACATTAAAATAAAATTAAACAGCAATGTCATAAAACACTGGACATACTAAGTTTGGATTTAAAGATAAAATAGATGGAACATCAGACTTAATATTACTCTTCTCCCCCTTCCAGTAAAGGAGAGGATGAGGTAGAGGAGGCCAAGGAGGAAAAGAAGAGTGGTGTTGAAACATTTGCATATTGTTATGCATATGATTTTAGGAGTACCCCCCCCCCCCCGAAAGATAGAATCAGAGGAGTGGCCTTGTTGGCAAGCTCTGTTTTGCACTTGTTTTGTTTGGCACTTGTCCATGGTTCTATGGAACTTCTGCTTTATTTTATTTTTGATATTTTATCTTATTTTACTTATCATATGAATCCCAAACTTCACACATTATGGGCAGAAAAAAGAGATACAGAACTGGCCTGGGAATTCTGAAACCAGCTAAGGCAGCAGAACAATTGAATATTAACCAGCTTCTCATTACAAAGGCTCCTACTGAAGATCTAAATCTCCTCATGGAACACCATGAATTCTGTGAATAGATTTGAGGTGTTATTTCAGCAATGTGATGAGGTATTTGATTCCTTTCCTCTAAACAAGGACAATGGATTTCTCTGGAGCAATGACTTTCAGAAAAACATTGCATCCAGGAAGCATGCTGCCCACCATCTGTACTTATGCATTTAATGTGCTACTCACAGATGAACTTTATATACAGATGTAACTGGAAAACCTTCCTCAGATTTTTCTGGCTAAATATTGTATTTTAATTGTTTGTAGCTTTGTTTGAGCAACTAGCAGCTATCTCTGTTAAAAGTGAAAAATTGGAAAATATTTGTTGCTCACACAGACTCATCCCAAGAGATAAAGACAAAGACAGAAAACCCCTTCACCAAGCTTCCATGCCATACTGTATAAGCAGTCTGAAAGCAGTAAATTCAGTGCTTCTGTGAGTCCAAATGATAAAGAGGATTTTCTCCCCACTTATCAATACAATCAACTAGTTTTATTTGCTCTTCATAGCAATATTAATGCAGGAAAATGGGCTCCAAGAGATTTTCTTCATTTCTCTTTAAGCCAATTGTTTCACTGCCAGACTTATGCTGTTGCTCTTGTGAGTATTAAATGGCTTCCTAATGTGAATGGCATAAAAAGGATCCAGTTTGTTTTTTTATGATCAATGTTGTAAAAATGACCTCCTACTGGAAATCTATGGAATTTCCTCCACCCAAATTTTCAGTGACTGACAAATGTGAGACCTCTATTACACAATAGTGTATCAGCTCCTTGTGATGCTGTGTCTAGCTGTTTCTATTACCTGGACTCTATTCCTATACTTACTGGTATTGTAAATTATTATATGTACTTTTATTTAGGAACATTCTCAATTTTAGGCATTTTACTGTTTTCCATATAATGTTTCTGTTTTTTTCTTCCAACACCAAGGCATCTTGTGCTGTATTCTTTTAAGAAGTCGACTGTCAGTGACCATAATAAAGATCTATCTATATCATTTCAGGAAATAATAATTGTGTTATCAGTTTCCTGTGAAAAGGAATTCATCTTTTATTATTATTATTATTATTATTATTATTATTATTATTATTATTATTTGGAGAATCACTACATAGGCACCAGGTAAAACCAATTAAATTGCAAAAAGCTTTTTACTTACACTTCAGAACAATGTAGCAATAAATTCACAATGCGTAATTATACTGTAAATTATATTATGCTACATTTGTTATTTTTTTACTGTATTTACTTCTAGTTTGCTTTCTGGTTTCCTGTTCGCCATCTCATATATTGCAATGTGAAAAGATAATATGCATCTCTGTATGTGTGTGTTTTTTTTAAAGTCTTGGCTTAGAATTTATTAGTGATTGAATGTAATGTTTGGTGTTGTTTTATCAATGTACTGATAATTGAACAACCATAAAACATATCGTAAGCAACTATAAAACATAATTTATTCATTGGGCTGCTTTTAATAAAACAAGTATCATATAAATACATTTAAAAAAAAAAATCTCTTGATTTGCTATAGTTCTGAGCTGAATCCAAGAATTCATTTAGCACTGCTCCTCTGGTGCTGGAGCATTTTCTCTGATTCTCACTTCAGTCTACAACCCCCTATAACAGTATGGGAAGTCACATTGTGAACTTCTGTGAATGAAAGGAATGGAATGTCCTTCCATTCTTAAGAAGCAAGACTGAATCCAACTCACTGATTCTGAATAGGGAAATTAGTGCACATAAAAGAACTTGTAAGAGTTTATTAACCTCTTTAATTGCATTTGTTTTCATGAAAAAAGTAAATCAATGGAAACAAAATGAAAACAATGTACTTTTTTTACCCTTTTTATACATTTCTTATGAAATTAAAATAAGAATAACTTTTTTTATTATTATTTTGTCATTCTACATAGAGAGTTTGGCTACTGAATAATGCATTCAAAACTTACAATCCTCTGTCTCGTGCATTTACATATATTTTTTTTCCAAAGATAAATTTTAGAACATTGTCCATATTATTAAAACATATAACATATCCATATACAAACTTGGAATGATTTATAGCCTATATTATGATGATACCAAAGTTAAAGGACACATTTATATAAGTGAACCACCTATACTCATCTAGGAAGTGATGAGTTAGTGTTACAAGTGTTTGACTGCAATAGTAACTATATGACTACTATAGTCACTACTATAGTGACTACTACAGTTTTACTCTTAAAAATTAATTTACCTTAGTCTAAATCACCAAAATATCAGAAATATAGTTTAGTTTAAGTTCTTACCATTTACAATTACAATGATATCCCGAAAGTCAATTTCTCCTCTGGCTTCGACTCTTCCTTCACATCTATATACTCCTTCATCACTTTTATTAATTTTAAGAATTTGAAGATTGTTGTTTGGCAACATGGCAAATCTATCTGGAAAAGCATATAGGACAAATATTATCCATAAGCAATGGCAATGAGTAAATATGACTTTTGACATATTTAAATACTTCCACTATACTGTTAAAGTATTCATCAACAAAACATATTTCAATTTTCACAGAATATGTAATCCTGAAAGTTCAATTCTGTATTTTAGATTTCTTACATCTTGTGTTTCTAACAGAACTGTGCAATACTACTTACATTCACTTTGATAAAGAGATTCACACTGCTGGGTGACATGATTCCCTTTGTTGAATTAAAGACATGATGCAATTGGTCTTTACAAAGCAATTTGAGTCTTAGGTATTACCCATTTTAACTCAGACTGGGAAGGATACAATTTGTGTATCTTTTGTATTTAGCACAAAAAATGATAAAAGCATAACAAAGCTAAGACTGAGATATCATTCATATAAAACATTATATAATAAATACAAAGCAGATGATAAAAATGCCAAAGCAAAAAAAAGGTAAATTTCCCCATCCTTTCCCAAATATCATTGATGGTATATTTTCACAGGCTCATCTTCCCATCCTGCTATGTGGCACAGAAAGATACCCTGGTATCCATTTATACATTTTATGCTGCAGCTTTCATCTCAACCACAAAGTAGTGTTTCAGTGTTTTTCTTTCCTCCCAAAAAGTCTTACTGTACAAATATTATGCAATGCCTTTTTAACTATGTTATTGATGATATGGTCAAAGACTTGGATGTGCTAGATCCCATTGGCCATGCTCTGGGTTTATCCCCTTTCCTCTGGTTGTTCGGCATAGCCTACATGGCTGCTTTGGCTTGGGCATCAAGAGACACTGGATATGTGGCTTTTGCAGAGGCATCTACATGAGAGATGTCTGATTAGCAATTTGTGAAGTACCAGTCAGGCATTATATACAGGTTTCATTCATTTTTCATTCATGTAGCTGTCACCCAATTCCAAATTAATTCTGGGAAGCTCACAAAATAAAATAAAAACAACAACAACAGGATAAAAGCACAAGATAAATTGAAAATTAAATAAACAACAGATGGTGAACAGGTTATTTCTAGAAAGAGATCTACCAGTCTTCTGGAAGACCAGTTAACACATATCCAAAAATAATCAAGTAATAGGTAATGGAATAGAAGATCAGCATGGGATGAATCAGGAAGAAACTCTTTTGATGTGCTTTGCAAGTTCTCTCCCACTTCACCTGCACTGTTCCTCTGTCCTACAGACCTTTCAGCTGGGCTGTTCTTGACACAGATCTAACAGTCTTCTAGAACTCCAGCAGACCAATGTACATAAATAGTCTGAGTGACAACTTGCCAGCATGGAGCATTTCCACAATGTTAATGTGCCACTTGGGCAAATTAAATGACGGTTAAAGTTTCCCTCTGGGGTGATGACTGGGGTGATGACTGGGGAAGGCAATGGCAAACCACCACATATAGTCTGCCAAGAAAACATTGTGAAAACAGTGTCCCCCCAAAGGGTCAGACATGATTTGGTCCTTGCACAGGGGACCTTTCACCTTTCACCTCAAAGTTTCCCTCTCTCCACCTGTCCACATTTATTGAAACTTGTCCCATCATATTTTAAGGAGAACAAGTGGAAGTCTCACCCCTACCCCCTATTGATGCTAGGTAGAAGGAGAAACAAAGCTATGTAGATTTCTAATTTAGTGTCTTGCAGTAAAGCTATAGGGACAGAACTACTTGCAAACTTTACTACTGCGGCAATAAAAGTTCAGCCAGTGATATAGTAAATATGCTAGCATATTTTTCTTCAGCTAAAGAACCAGAAGAATGAACATTAGCACACTACAAGGAACAGCAACAGTTACTTAACAGGAGATCAGTAGATAGAAATATAAACTGATGATTATTCTGTTTCAAGTGATAAAGTTCAAATTCCAGGCTTAAAAAAAAGATGCCTTAAATAAAGATAAATAATCAAACTCTTCTATAATCAAACTTGACTAATAGTGACTTTATGGACAAGTTCAAAATAGCACAAAATATGAATTTTCAAAATTCAATTTTACTCATATCAGAAATGAACTCAGTGGAATCCTTGACTATGATTTGAAAACCACAAGCTTGCCATTTGCACTAGAGATGGTGGTAGATGTAGTCACTCAGTTCCATTCAACAGTCAGCTTCTTGCCTGCCCCATTTCAATCCAAAGCTAGACTGAGTCAGGAAAGAATGTTGTATGTGGAAGTTATTAAGATATTTTGACTAACTCAATGCACAGAAGAGTTTTAGAGAAAGACAGGTACACAGTTCTATGGACAATAATTAATGTCCAAAGCAAAAAGTGGAGCTGAAAAGTTTTTGGCGGAAATTTGACAAAACAGATGTGACCTCTGAACCTGAAGATTTATGCCAAGGTACTTCTAACTGTGAATTACCATTTGAATTACTAGGTCATTTATTTAGTAAACCTGTGGGATATTTTCCACATAGTTTTCATATCTTAGAGCAAACAGTAAAGTCAGTGCAATAGCCATGTCAGCTTAAATATTCAAGTACTTATATTTCTTCATTCCACACATCACTTTCTTAAGTATGAATGGTATTATGTGTATGCAATCTGAATGAATATGTAATAAAACATATAATTTAAAGAGTTACCAAAATACTAACTGTCAGCAATATTTGAGACTTCCTCATTTTGATATAACCAGCTGACAATAGGCGCAGGTGAACTAGTAACACGACAAATGACTTGTACATCTTCTCCCTGTACAAACTCTTGTGGTGATGAGACATCCTGGAATGTGAGCTTTTCTAAGAAAAAGTGATATATATACATTAATAAATTATCCTTTATTTTGTTAAGAATTTCAAAGTAATCAATCATTTATAATGAGTCACCTTGAGCACTATTTGTTGGCAAAAAGGCTATGTATAAATATGATTCAGAAAATCAATTTCTTGATTTTTAAAATATTTTAAAGTCCATATAGTTATGGACTTATGCACATAGAACAATTTTCATAGATGAGGGATAAGTGATCAGCCAAAACTATTCTATTTTGGGGGGGATTTTCTTAGGTAGTTTCATTTCAAGGAAGCTAAGTTATCATTGTGTTATAATATCTTGATATTGTAAGTGTGTTGGTTATGGTGTACTTGAAACAAGAAGTTCTGTTAAAGACTCTACCTATGTATGCAAGAGTTACCATAATTTGGTAGCAAAGATCTGAATGAGATAGAGTCAGAGAATTATTCTCTCTCTCTCTCTTTGCTACTATCTGTTGGTTATCTGGATTTTTACAGCTTAGATATGGTAGCTCTGTAGTTAACACTTTACTAGAAGAAATGGTATCACAATTTAATTGTATACTTTTTAATTAAATTTACAGAAATTTATACTCAGCATTTCCAGTAGAAAGACAAAGCTTTATACTGAATTTACTTACGGTAAATTTCCAAAACAACAGTAGCTTCTTGACTAAATCCTAAAGAATCTGTTGCCTGACACCTATATATTCCCGCATCTTCCACATTGGCATTGTAAATGGTTAATCGTGATCTGACACCTTCTTTCTGCACCACCACTCTTTGATTAGAAATGATCTTCTCTCCTTGTGGGTTATACCAATCTATACTCTCAGGTTCACCGATTACTAAAAAGGAAAAAAAAAAAAGAAATAATGAATATAACAAATGTTCAAAAGATACTTAAATGCAAACATAGTATTTTAATGAAATTAAACATCTTAAAAAAAAACAAAACTACTGTATATCAAATCAAACTTTTTTAAAAAAACAACAACTATGTCCTTTCTGCAATATGAGGAGACAATAAAAAACATAATATTATGTCTTATACATCACCTCCTGAAATTGTTTTATGGATGAGGATGTGTGCAAATTCAAACTATTCTTTTTTCATGATAAATTTATTGAATTCAGAAAAGGCCATGCTCTGCAACATTTTGCTCACAGTTCTTTTTTCATAAAAGACCTTGGATAACCTCCAGGAAAAACTGGACTCTTGAGGACTGCAGAGCTTTGGCAGATTGACCTCATATTGAGTTGTATGCTTCTTGAAACTGAAGAAACAACTCCTTTGTGCTCTCTAGCCTATTTTTCCAAGGATGAAGAGATTGTTTTCAGTATATTCCCTCCTTCCTGGTTGTGGAAAGATCCAGGCCAATGAAGGAAAGTTGTGCAAAGTTGGGGAAAGAAGGCTGGACTATTTAGCAAATAGTTTATTCCTAGCAACAAGCAGGATTTCTCCCCTTCATCCTGACTCCCAGCACTGTATTTCTTTAGCAAGCACAAGCATTGCTAATCTCCTCTAAACTGCTATATTTGGTACCTTGTCAAGAAGAAGATATGTTTATTAAGGCAGGCATGAAGAAGATATGTTTATTAAGGCAGGCATGGACATACTACTGTATTTGGTAGGATTCTAATCTATCCAAAGCTTTAATCCCTACTTTGGGTCAATATTTCTAAAGCTGGCATTCTTATGTACTAGAAACTAGCTGACAGACAAATCTATATGCTTGTAAAGGAAGCCTACCGTGGTAGAGAGAGTTCAGAGAACCACTTTTATGATCCCTGCTCATAGCAGACAGTGTTATGGTATGATATTAAAGTAACCCAAGGATGACTTTCCCAAACAGCTGTAAGAGTGGATAATACCCTTCTCTAGCTTCTTCCCATTTACACTGTTGATTCCTAGATCCTGATAACATAATAACACAGGTATCAAGAGATTTGCTAGACCAAGCCTCAGACTATCTTCCTTGGCAATTTCTTTTGTCAGTTAAAACAAAAGGGCTGATAAGGTTTTAAGGCTATTAACCTCCTTGGCAATCTTTTGTACAGGCCAGCAACCATTAATTACCAGACATCTGATAAACCTCCTTCTTCCTCTGTCATGATGCTCTTTGGTTAATCTCAGTCAGGCTGGAGTACTTCCTTTCCTCCCGTTTTTATTTGGTGGAAATACCTGAATTAGTAATATTTGTGCCTCAGGACACTCTCAGTCTGCTTCCCTTGTACTTCAGTGAAGGTCTTTGCAGTAGTACAAGGTTCCATCTGTAAATCTTTTGCTTTCTGTGTGGTAGCAAGAACCATAACTTTAAGCTCCTCACTTTTTCAAATGGTCAAGTAGCCTCCTATTTTTGTACTTATTCCAGATCATTCATCATCTTATTTTTAAGAGATGCCTCAAAATGTGATAGCTTAAAAAATACCTTGGCTTTCTTCATCTATAGGTGAACTCTGTAAATGCTCTATTAATGTGAATTCACTCTCAAATCCCTTGCTTTCTCTGTCTTCCTTTGAGCTTGTTCTTTGAACTGAATATACTGAATTCCCCAAAGGCTATACACACTTCTTGATTCCACCACAAGTCCCTAATTTCTCAGATCCTACTCTCCCTTTATTTTTCCACTTTCCTTGTGGTCTATCTAATGCTATTGTATGTTTTAAGGCACATTGCTTGGTATTACTCAAATAGGGATTGGGGTGATAGAATATTAAATGTTCAGTATTAGAAGCATATTAGGTTCTAGTGTTCCATCCTGGCAGAATTAACACTGTGGGACACTCCAATTCATTATAACAGTCAATATTGATGTTTATGACCATACCTGACAGTAATTGCCTGGAAGTTCACCTTTTGCACACAAAACCATGTCTGAAAGTGTCTCCACATAGTCGAGGAAGGTAATATAGTGGCTTCATAGTACTCGAGCCTGGATGTCCTGACTCATTTTGCTACATCTCTGCTGGAATATCCTAATCTGCACTGGAAGAGGTAGTTCCTGATCTTATTCTTTAAACTTTCAGATTGTAAATCATAAACACAAAAGACTATGTTGATTTGTTTGAATTTCAGTGCAGAAAGTTTGAATTGATTTTACTGGAATGTTGAGTGTTACTGTATTTGTTGGTGTTCTCTATACATGCTGTTCTTGATGCTGAACTTTTAGCATGATTACTACAAATGAAAAAAACAAAAACAAAACTATTCTGGTTTTGTTGGTTCATTGACCATTGCTACCTGGTTAGTGTTGCAGTAATTTAGTATATACTGACAAACACATAAAGCACAAATAATTTGGTTAAGAAAAAAATGCTTCATAAATATAAAAGGCTCACCATAAACTATCCAGATAGTATCATTTAAAAATTATTGTTATACAACTTCATTTCCTATTGATTTTTGAAGGATACTTTCCTGGTCAATTATAACACTCTTGATTTAAAAGCTGAATTCATTCCACTATCCTTGACTTTTATACTTGGACAATCTCTAATACTTTTAATAAAGAATTTAAATAAGCCACTAGGATGTTCCATACATTTTCCAGTTAAAATTTATAGTAATATTGATAATGAAGCTGATCCAGAACAATAAAATTCATTATACCTGTACATGTGAAGAATTTGGATACACCCACACTGACTTCTACCTTGCTGAGGGAAATTGACACTTGAAGTGCTGTAAGACATAAAGTAAAAGATTTAAGGTAGTCAACTTAAATAATAAAATTTAAAAACTAAGAAAAATAGTAGAAAAGAGCACATAATAATATATATGTTTTTTTTTATTTTATAAACTTGATTTGAAAATCGTAAAGATCATACTAATTTTAAATAACTTTTATTAACCTTCAGTTCAGAAGCAGAATGCAGTCATCAGAGAACTATTAATTCATATACAGAAAAAAATTGGAGCTACAACCCAGGTTAGAATACCCAGATAGGAATACAATATTCTTGGTATATTCTCACTGAATATGTGTCTATATAAAAAGCCTATATAAATTACTTATATACCTTTTTCTCATAATTATTATAACTTAATTTTTGAATTCCAACAATTGCGTGAAGAACTTGAGAGCCAATTTAGTGTAGTGGTTAAGGCGCTGGACTAGAAATTGAGAGATCATGAGTTCCAGGCCTCCCTTAGGCATGAAAGCCAGTTGTGTGCCTTTAGGTCATTCATTCCCTATCAGCCAATCTACCTTGCAGGGTTGTGGAGAAAATAGGAGGCACCTACATCATGCATGCCATCTGGAGTTAAAAAAATAAAGGTAAGTTATAAATCAAATAAAAAATAAAAAACAACATGTTAGATCAACTGTTCCAACCACTCTGCTGTGAGAAGCAACAGTGACTTTGAAAGACCCCTCCCCATTAATTAGATTATAAATGTTATTCACAGATTATTTTATTTAGATAATTTCTTTATATCATTTATATAGCCACCCATTTCACACATGACTCTGGGCAGTTTACAGGATTGAACCCCCCCCCCCATATATATATATATATATATATATATATATAATCTCCCTGGTGTCTGATAAGTACTGTAGCTATTAAACACCAAGCCTTGCAGAGATCAACTCCAGGCCCAAATTCCATGTATAATCGGTACTTCAGTATATGCTGAGATGTCTGTCTCCTTTATCCAGTAAGTTATTTATTCTAACCATTGCAATCTTACATTTGTTTATTTATAAGCAAGGATCATTATATTCAGTTCACATATATTCCTGTGTAAATGCCATCACACTTCCTGTTGGGGTAAGTAATATTATGCAAAACATACTCACAAAGAAAGAATAAAAAATAGTAAGCAGGATTCAAGGGTATGATGAAATTGCTGAATGTTTTTCAGCATTGCAAGACATACTTTCTCCCACTATACCCATATACCAATTCATACTTTGCCTTTTGTTCTTCACATTTCTTCTCTTTTTGTGAATATCAATAACTCCATCCAACTGTGACTTTCTTGGTCTTCCACTACCTTTTACCACACTCACTCTTCCTTCATATATTTATTTTGCAATTCTATCTCTGTATGAATAAACCACATCCATGTACTTCTTTCATACTGGTCGCTAAGCAACCATTCCTGCTACATTAAACTTACATTTATATTTCTTCTGATGCACTTAATTCTTAACTTCATAAAACAACGTGAAAAGACGTATGCAGTTATACACAGCTGTTTTCACGTATTTTGACAAATATTCATTTCTCAGAATAGTTGGCATACTACCTCTTACCTTTCTAAAATATATTTTTTTTTTAAATTCTCCATAACATTTTCAAACACTGGTAAATATTCCACCAAGGTTCACAGTTAATCTCCTTGTTTTAGTTCTTCACCATTTAAGTAAGACTTGCAATCATTCATTCTATTTTCTCTATTTTCTTAGCTTTTGATGTACTGATTTTCAGATCAATACACTTCATTGCTGCATACTGTACAATCTATCTACAGTACATCAAATTATTTTAATCTCAGCCAATAGAGTGGTATGATCTATATACAAAAATTCATGAAAACTCATGTCCCCACCAATATATCTCTAACAACACCATAATAATGCTTAAACACACATGTATCCATATGCAATTGCATTCAGCAATCAAGGTGACACATCTTATTTTATTCCATGATGCCTGTTAAACTATTTGTTATACATTGATCTCCCCAACCCACCTTACATGGATTGTACCTTGTCTAGTGAAGGTGCTTGAGAAATCCAATGATACTATGAGCTTCATTGTTTTGATTATATATTCCCAGAAGAGTCACCCATGATGGGCAGATCATAAACTAAGTATGATGTACTAGAGAAGAAAATGGCAATCCACACCAGTATTCTTCCAATAAACCCAAAATGACATTCATGAACAAAAGACCCCAATCGTATACTAGAAAATGCCTACCTCCCACCTCAACAAGATACTGGGGAAATGCAGAGATGAAATGTAAGTATCACCAGACCTTATGCCTGGATTAAAGCTGAAATGTTGTTCAGCTGCAAATGTGCCCTGAGAAAATCACAGAAGAAATGTAGTAACCATATTTTTTTAAGTGTCAAAGTCAATGTTTGGATATATCCCAAAACTTGATAGAATAATTTTAGTTCAAGTCTAATGCAAGCCAATCAATATTATAGTTTTCCAAGACTATGTCCTCAGATGCAGGGGAGGCTATCTTTGAACTGTTCTATGCCAACTTCCAACATCTTACTCACAATGCATCCAAAAAAAGCCATATTCATTAGAGAAGACAGGAATACTAAAGTTTGAAGTAAAATATCTTCTGGAATGGGAAAAATTAGCATTGGTGTATGAGATAAAACATGGGGCAGAGTAATAGAGTTCTGCCAAGAAAATGCAATGTTTATAGCAATCTTCAAAAACCTAGAAGATAAATCTACATGCAGATATCACAGAATGGATGACACAAGAATCAGATTGACTATATACTCTGCAGGCAAATATGGGTAAGTCTATTCAGCCAGCAAAAACTACTACAGCTCAGATCGCAAATCCATTGTAAAATTACAAATTAAACTAAGGAAAACAAAGCCATCACATCAAGAGATGCATTGTCAGCAGTATTTCATATAGTTATACAGTGAAGGTAAAGAACAGATATTACAAATCAAATTTTATAAATAATGTCTGAACTGAAATTTGTGACATTTTAAAGAAGAAGAAAACAAAAATAACCAAAAATGCAAAAAAAAAACAAAAAAAAACAGGAGACCAAAGGGATTTCTGCTAATGCATTGAAAATAGTTGAAGAAAGGTAGAAAGCAAATAAGCCATCTTTATGCAAATATAAAGAGAAACAAAGCAAAAAGCAATTGGAGGAAGAAGCTATAAAGAAGAGAGGGCATAAATACACAGAACTTAACAAAAATGATCTCAAACTGACTATATGGGTTGATCACTGAACTAGACCAGACATTCTGAAAAGTGAATGTAAATTGACCCTTAAAAAATTGCTAATAACAAAGCTGCAAGAGCTGATGAAATACCTGCAGAACTTTAATATCTTGCAAGATGATAAAGTGTTAAGTTTTAAGTGGTACCTGAGATATGTAACCAAGTATGGGACTGCAAATTATCCTTTATATTCCAAAACCAAGAAAGGACAGCGCTAACATATGCTCAAACTATTGAAAAATTGAACTTTTTTCACACAGCCGGCTATGTTCTATTATTTCTTCAAGCAGGACTTAATCTTTTATCTTTCTGCAGTCATTCTACTTTCATATCTGCCCAAGAACACAAACTTTATCTTATTATCCTGCACTAAATATATTTGGACAATATTATCTCCCTTTTAAATTATTTTCAATACTTTTACAAACTGTATTATTATTATTATTATTATTATTATTATTATTATTATTATTATTATTATTGCCACCCAGTCCCATAACTATGGGTGGCTATACTGTAAAAGGACTTCAGTGGTTATCCTGCAATCAATATATTCACCTCTCCTTAGAGATGGACCCATGCAACACACTGGCCACTGCCTGCAAGGCAGCCGAATCTTCAATGGTAATGAAACATCAATAGGGTCAGGATTATCTGAATTTTGGGGGTCAACTTGTTCCATAGGGCAGATGCTGAAACAGGAAGCACATTTTCTGGGTTCTATAAGATAGTAGTGCTTGACAAAAGGGACCTGTGGCATGCCAACTCCATTGAATCTAGTAGGATAAGCAGAGACAGGCAGTCCCACAAATAATCTGTGCCATGAAGAACTTTCTGGTAATATCTAGTACTTTGAACTGCATGCAGAAGCCTACTGGAAGCTAATGCAGTGATGTAACATGGGTCTACTGAAGAATGACCATAATTATCCATGTTGCTGCATTTTGAACCAGTTGCAAGTGATCTCCAAAGACAGCCCTATAGATAGTTCATTGCAATACTTCAGTTGGGAGATGACTAAACATGAATGACTATGGACAAGGCCTCTAAATCCAGGAATGGGTACATTTGGTACACAAGTTGTACAAAGGACCTTCTGACTGTGGCTGCCACCTGCTGTTCCAGCAGGAGCTCTTATATTCCAGGAATACTTCCAACCTGTGCACCACTTCTGCCTGGGGGAGTGTCACCCTATCCACAACTATAGATGGAAAGTCCCCAGCATTGGGGGGACCTAAAACCCATAGTCAATGGTTCTCATTAAGGTTCAGTTGAAGCTTGTTCTTCCCATCTAGGACCCTCCCATTTCACTTCCAGATACTGTGAAGGAACCTAGAAAACATCATTTGTTTGATCAGGGTAAGAAATATATATCAGAATCATTAGCATACTGATGATATCTCTCTTGATGCTGGCAAATTACTAGCTGTTTCCCAGAGTTTAATCAAGAACAGAGAGAGGATGGACACCTAGGAACCCTACAGAGCAATTGCTTACGGTTTGACCTACACCCCCTCCCCCATCAAATTAATAATTGTGGAAGTGTCCTTTAACTTATATTTGCTGGCTTCAGGACTTAAAACTCTACGGAGACTGTTTAATTTTTCTGCTTATATTTGGGAAACGGCATTCTCCAGTCCCAGGTTAATAAGTCTTGTTTGTTACATTTTAATGATTTGGCATCAAGTTCAATAAGTAATTAAGAAAAGGAAAAGTTTTGAACTGTTTTATTATTAATAGTTTGTGTTTAGTGTTGTATTTATTAGCCTTTCTATTACATATTTGTGTTGAAATGTGTCAGTATAAGTTGAATCAATATGAATACTTTTAGCAGTGATTATGTCTAATGATTATAACCAATAATTATATTGTAGATCACTATGTTAGTACATTAAATTCTTAGTTTGATATTCAACCTGAGTTATCCTTTACATCAAGCTTAGTGTCTCTGATGGGATTAAACTAGAAGTCAAATAGAGTTCATTCAACCCATGGGGTATAAGGATGTTTCTACTACTAAAGAATGATGCAAGGGTTTCATCCTTAATTATATAAAATAAATATAGTGTATAACAATCCACAGAAACTTAGAAGTATTAAAAAGCCATTATCCCATTGATTTTAAATTACTGCATTATACACCAAAGAGATAAATCTTGAAGTCCAGTTTAGTCTAACATAGAAATTAAAAATCAATCAGAAATAAAATTAGCTTTGCCTAGATGCTGCCTTAACAATAAAATTATTGAGTAAATTCCATTTTCAAAGAAAAAAATCTTGAGTAAACACTATTCAAAGATATCTCATGAACAGTTGCTGTGGTATTTTGTGCTGAATATTATACAATTTCAGCTAGCTGAAGTAAATTATTACCTAGGCTTCTCTAACCCATTTTTCCATTAGCTATTTGATAGTTTAAAGAGCATTAATAAGGTTCACTTCTTGGTATGAGCCTATACAGATCTTGCAAATCTATGTTCATTGACAGAATTCTAAACTGAAAGGGTTTAGGAATCAAGTATATCTTCAGAAATTGTTTTTTATACAAAAAATCAGAGTGAGGTTGCGGTTCATTAGTGATGATGAATGGACTCTGTGTTATGCACAGTTTCAAAAGGCAGGCCTATTTTGGCAGTGCTTAAATATTTTAAGCAAGTGTATGTTTCTTTTTAAACAGAAGGCATACATCTCTAGGATTTTTTTCTCAAAGCTACAGCTTTCAGGTAATACCAGTGGTTTTAATTTTCCTGATTTTAAGATATACCATTGGATAACTTCAATTATCCAATGTATACACATATCCATCTATACACACACACACACACACACACACACAGAGAGAGAGAGAGAGAGAGAGAGAGAGAGAGAGAGAGAGAGAGAGATGATGATGATGATGATGATGATGATGATGATGATGATGATGATGATGATGCAGTTATGTTTTCTATTTGAGAGTTATTATTTGGTACGCTGGCATGGTACCAGCTCTAACTAAAGTAGGAACTTCATGATTATTTTCCAGAATTTAAGGTGATTAGACATATTTGTGAAATAAATTAAAATTCCATTTTAGTTCTGATTAGAAATGATGTTCCATAACAATCCTTACCTAAAAATGACAGGAAAAAGAATTTGTGGGGAGGCAGAGGACTAAAAATTGTATAATTATTCTTAGTCAATTAATCTATATATTACTAAAACTCTTCTGTTCGTTTGTAACCTTCAGCTGGTCTAAAACAGTGCATCCCAGGGCAACAATTTTTGAATCAATATACCTCAAATGGGCTAACTTAAAGAATGTATCCAAAATCCGGGACCTATTACTCCCATGGAATTGAAATTTTGAAAATTGGAGGCCACTTCACCACTGCCATGCTGACTGCCATGCTACCACAGTCAGCCATGGACGTGTGATTGTCATTTTCAATTCTCCTTGTCAACTCCCACAAGTAAATGGGGAAGCTAGCAGGAAATGTGAATCTTCTGAGGTGATGACAGCACCGTATACCTCAGGGATTGAAATTTGGCAAAGTAAGCCAGCAGGAAGTGTGAACTTTTCAGAGGTGATGATGACACTGTACAGCATTGTAGTTAAAAAAAATAAAAATAAATATCATCAACCTGATTATGACATGTGAAAAGAGAGGGGGAAGTCATGGTCAACAGATGACACCAAACATCACCAGGAAGCAGCAAAAAGGAAGAGACAACAAGGATTGGATGAGGCCAGGGCTGCACAACTCCAGGATCAAATATTCAGGACTAATAACATGAGAGAAGGGAAGCAGAGGAGGAGAGCCATATGCATCTCCAGAATGACAACAAGAGGCACAGAAGGAGAAGAGAGGAACACACAAACGAGCATAAAAATGCATGACTCCAGGATCAGAGACAAAGAAAAAATAGAAAAAAGATATGAACAAACAGGATGAAAGGGCTGAACATCTCCAGAATGAAAACAAAAGCCACAGAATGAGAACACAAGAAGAGACAGAGGAGGTAAGGCAAGATCAACTCGAGGATATGTGGCAAAGAGTAATTACTGCTAGAGTTTCTCAGCATAACAACACCCGCCTTTGACGACAAGACCTCAAGAGAGAAAGAGCAAAGGGAAATGCATGACTCATACGGTGTAATAGTTCTGCTGATGCTGGTGTGATGGCCAAAGTCTATGCTCACTGTCATGTTCTATTCCCTGGAAAAACCACCAATTTCTTCTGTATGAAGGGAAAAGTCAGTATAGGCAATTTGCAACCTCTACCTGATGAACTCCTCAACCTATTCAGCAGTGATGAACCTATTGCACATGAGTTCAGGAAGAACATCAGACAATACAACTGTCTCTTCCAAATGACATCTTTTAATGCCAAAGTAGTATTTCAATGAGGAACAGATGGAATCCTGCTGTGATTATTCAAGGGCAAATCCATCATTACATCTGATATTTAATGCCAGACCAAACCAGCAAGCCAAATCCCTTCAAATTTACTTTATGGTTTCTCAACACAGTGTAGAATTGAGAATGGGTATCCTCCACAATACAGTCATGCTTTTCTCTCACTAAACATAAAGCACAAGGAAGAACCATGGAGAATGTGCTAATTTATCTAGAAAAACTGGTATTCGAGCATGGTCAGCTGTATGTCACTTTAAGCCAGTGAAAAAGAAGTGAAAACATTAGAGTATTCTTAAAGGATGGCAGATCAGCCAGAAATGTTGTCATCCAAAGTTCCTTTGTTAAACAAAAAGAATCTATATTTCTCTTCCTATGAATCTATCTTCTTTAATAAACTGATATTTTGTTCTTTAATTTTCAAACCAAACCAACAGCATTCACCCATGGTTAGACCAAACAAATAGCAAGCCACCCATGGTCATCTCTGTTTGGGAAGAAAATATCTCTGAAATGATGAACCAACAGGTCACAAGTTGTATAGTAAGTAACAATACCTTGAATTTTTTTGAAAATTTTGAAAAGAAATATTTTTTACCAAAAACAACTGAGTAGCAATATATAAAGCTAAAATATTCATTAGATTCCTTATTTAGTCCTAATGTCTCAGTCTTGTCTCTGGAAGCTTTGAGCATATTGAAGATTTTATAAAGTGAAACTAAAATTCCATACTGTAAAATATTTATTGAAAAAATACAAATATAAATTTAGACAATATACAAGTAATCTGGAACACAGAATTAGAGTTGCCTATATTGCAATATAATTTATCTCAAGTTCTAATAAATATGTTATGTTTGATTTAAAAACTGGGTTAGTTGACTGTAATATATTATATATATTATTGAGTGTAATAAATTTGAACAAACATTAGTGCATACAGTATGCTTTGGCCACATCTCTCACAGTTTCTTATCAGTTAGACATTACAGGGGGAAACATGATTCTTGAAAGGAAATTGTAATTGAAATATCTTAATGTATTGTTAACTTAGATTTAAAATATTAGAATTTACTTATTTATGAAGAACTTTGTAAATATGATGATTGGACTGTTGCCAAAAATGTGATTATGTATTCCAGGGAGAATGGATATATACCAAACTTTAAAGATGGCCAATAAATTTTATCACCTTTCAACCTCTGAACCAGTTTTGCATTGACACAGAGGCAAGACTAGACAGTAGCTGTATGGTATACATTTAATTTGTTGTTTAAAAATTGAACTGTAATGTATATAAATATAATATTACTGTTTTGCTGTTGTAGAAAAGAGGTGAATTTTTAATCGCATTGTATTACTTTTTCTTTTTTATTATGTTCAGTGCTATTTAGTTATTTCATTATTTTCTTTTCCTTTTAGATTCTGCTGTTTATTACATTAAAGTATGTGCAGTACTTTGCTCTTTAAATTGTTTCAAATGGAGTGTGTAAGTTATGTTCTTATCTGTTATAATTTGGATTGTTTAAAAAAACTCAACATTTTTTAAAGCATGCATATATGTGAGAGCAATTTTCTGAGTGATATTCTTAAATCTGAAATGCTTTTGAGTATCTTAGCAAATCCTGGTCAAGCACTCACCTCAACTTCACCATCATGCCTTCCACTGCTGCTGTATTTTTTTAAATAAATAAATAATAGCAACTAAGCCTACCTACTCAGTTTACTGCAAATTCAGTCAGCTAAATTGTTACAAGGCATAAAGTGCCCTAAAACATTAGCATGGTTAAAAAGCGTATGCTAAAAACCTCATTAGCAACAATGTTCATGATAAGGTCATTAGCAATCTTACTACTAAAAAGAAGGGTAATAAACATTGGCAACAGTTGAATACCCAGTGGAACTTTGCTATTTTTTTTAAAGTATACTTGAACTAAATTGCAGTCCGTGACCAATACAGTGGTTCATAAATTAATCTGCAAACCTTTGGAAAGTTTGAAAGGATTTTAAATGGGACGTGTTGACATTCTTGCTCTTTTAAAATGTAGTCGTGGACCTACCTGTGTGTGTGTGCGTCTGTGTATTTGTCTACCTGTTAAAACAAATTCCTAGAAAAACTGCCTACAGTTCCAGAATGAGACGGTTTATAAATCAAATAAATAGACAAATAAAACTAAGTATTACTACTTTTACTTGCATTTGCCAAACATGTGTTCCCTTTCAGCACTGATTTTCCCAGCTGAATGTTTATTTGTCCTTAATTATATTTGAGAGATGGTATAGTTCATGGTACTGATGAATGGAAAAAGTAATTACCCAAAAAACTACAAACTAAAAGACAACCACCACAACAACATTGCACATGAACAATGAAATTTCATTGTTCTAGAAAATGCCCTTTGATTTTATAATTCAGCTTTACAATTCATTTGCTACTTTTTTCTCAGACTTGTGCTGTTCATCCTCTTCATAACAGTAACATCTGCCAAAAACGTGTTATGCTAACTTGCAAACATCCAGCACAAAATAATATATTTAACGTAACAGATTTTCACAACCTTATGACTTCTAGATGTTTGGAATATATCTCCTATTACCCAAATCAATGTGACCAGCTGCCAAGGATAGTGGGAGTTGTCTAAAATGCTTTGTGTCCATTTAATCAAATAGGCTTACTAGAATCTTTGTGTAGTTTACAGGAAAAACACACAAAAAGATGAAATAAAAAGGTTAGTTTACAACAAAGACAAAGAAAGAAGACAAAGGCATACCTCTTTCCAGCCTTCCTTCCCCCAGCTTTATGCATTTTTCCTCTGAAAAATGCTTTACTTTTTCAAGGCTTGAGGAATTATCAACAGTTCAAAGTGTAAGTCACATTAGCATTATAACTCACAATCTTGGCTTCTCTTGTCTGGTTTAAGATTTACAGTAATTATTATTACATTCTAAAAATGCACAAACCACATAGTAAAGACAATGACATAAATGCTTACTATTTTCTATGTCCCCCACCTTGCTTTGTTGAAGGCTATACGTGATTCCTAGTTGTGTTTGCTTAAATGCAAGTGAAGTTCAACACTCAAGCATGGGAAAACAAATTTAAGATTGCTACAAACATCTAGAGACAAAATAGTGAGCTTGGGGAAGAAAGTACACTTAAGAATACTGAGGACAGAACTAGCAGGCATGAATGTTTATGTGGGTTGCATTCAGCTTATTCAAACATAACATCTGATTTAGTCTATGGTTCCAACTTCTAATCACATTTTGATTAATGATTCACCTTCTCCCTGTACAATAGGCATATTCAAGAGAAAATCAATAGTTACAACTTATAAAAACAATATTATTTATACTTGTGCTACTTTAATGTCCCCAAATTATTCCACACCCACAACTGGTCGTTAGTTAAGTTGTACATATGCATATGCACAGAAATAATTATGCATGGATGAGATTTTATATGCCTCCAAAGAGTATGTTTTAGAGACTTGCTTCAACATGCAAAAGATAAAATGCCGTTGTTACATTAACCTCTGATTTATGCTTGAGAAGAAATCTTGACACTGGTAGAATCATTCAGAAGATGCGTAAGTGGGTATGGCTGATGTGCACACATACCATTCTTATTGGCAGATATAGCATAGAGACAATAACTACTCCTTTGGCCACCCTCAGGTATCTTTCTATCTAATGGAAGCATTGGGCTTGCAGATGCAGGTTTAACTATCCTTCATTTGTCCTGATTAATTTCCTTTAGGGACACAATCACAGGACCCAGTTAAATGACTCGTTCTTATGTCTTCCTACACCAGCAACCATTTTTATGGCACATCCTAATGCTGCTGCCTTTGTCTTATACCCAGCCCACAGTTGAGCTAGCTTAACGTCATCTTAGCCATTCCAGTTTAAATTAACATTTGTCCTGTTCTACAACACAATTTTTGGTATAGACATAACCTAAAAGCTTCATTGATAATGTGCTTGCTGATGCATCCAAGTTGGGATCTCTCCAGCTCCTTTAGGCTGCTGTGGGCACATTCTTTTTCCACCAGTTGGTAGAAACTGCCTTCTCTGGCTGGTTTGCTTGGGCTACAGGAAACTAACACCTGGTTTTTGCAGAGAAATTTGCTGCTACAGGTAGTCCTCATTTAGCAGCCCCAATTGGGACCAGCAAATTGGTTGTTAAGCGAAGCGATCACCAACTGAAAAATCACGAGACCGCAACTGTGCTTACGATTGTACACAGGACAACTCGTACTGACTGACTATAATGGCGAACACATAACTGAAAGAGAGATGCTGCAAAGGTCATAAATGTAGGCATTGATGAGAAGTTCCTTTTTCAGCACCATTGTAACTGCGAATGGTCACTGTCCAAGGCAGTCGCTAAACATGGACTACTTGTATATGCCTGTCTGGCAGTTACTATATGTGTTGGGCCTTATGAAAATTTGTAATACACACAGGTTTAGCAAGAATGCAAGGCATGATTTCAAGAAACAAGATAGGTACTCCTGTTCTGTTAAGAAAGTGAATTTCAACCATGAATTAGAACTGACAGTACCAGCTAAATGTTGCTTCTTCTACCACCATTGGTTTGTATAGGTTTCTCCTGCCTTTCACAAAAAGGACTTTGGATGGCTATACTTTTTATTCTTAGGCTTTTTACCATTTTATTATTTTGATGGAGAGGCTGATACCACTTTGTCTATTCCATTCTGACTGAATAGGCATCCATGAGCTACTTCCCACGGCTGCCATCCATAAGAACAGAACTGGACACACTGCTAGCATTACCACTTCTTTACATTACTAGCAGAGGACTTTGCTCACTTGTTCTCGATCACTATTTCCTTCTTGCATGTCAGCCAGGCTATTTTTGGACATAGGTTAAATATGCTTTCAGAAGCACTAGAACTTTGTTCAGATATAGCTTAACAGCTCACAGATGCAGAGCACTACACCTTGAATCAGGCAACTTGACAGGTGGCTAGCACATAATTCCAAACACTCTCCTAAACTCACCCAAACTCACCTTGTCCTGTGTTAGTGAGGAAGTGATTAGTGGTTATTATTCTGCTGGCAGAGATGGTAGGATGGGAACAAAGTCAAATCCACCACTTTCTGAAGGCTTTGTAAACAGGGCATAACACTGGATATAAAAGTCCTTTCATTAATGCACTGCTCAGAAATATCTTGTTTATAGTTATGCACAGCTTAACACAACATAAGGTTTAATTGTGGGGACTGTAATTTTTTTTTTATTCAGTTATATTACTGATAATACATTAGAAAAAAAAATACATTTCAATTTAGAGAGTTTACCTCAACAACACAGGAACACTTTGAAAAGCCAGGTTCATTCACTTTGTCTGTCACACAAAAAAGATCAAAATTAAAGAAAAGAGAACTAATGCCAAATTGTGAGTTGAGGCAAATACTCTGGCATATTAGAGATCATTTTCTAATTTACTACAAAAGACTACCTTGGTCTTAGCAGTTGTTTACAAAAAAAAAAAAGATAAAAAGTTAACCCACATAGTGAGCACAGAGTTTATATCTTATATACATCTCTTCTTTCACTAGTGGGGTTCTTTCATCAGCTCTGCTGCTGGCTATAGCTTTTTGCTACTGTTCTTTCCATAAAATTACTTTAATTATCATTAAAATGATAGCAATCTTTGCTGTTGGCAGATACTGTATATAGAATTATGTTGTATATTCATCAATCCTTCCCAATTAAGATGTAATTGTATGTGGCTAAAAATAATAAAGATTGAACTGCATAATCTGTACAAATATGTGTGTGTGTGTGTGTTTCTGAAAATTCATTCTTTGCTCTTTTAAAAAACAAAAATTGTAATGTTAGATGGGATTTCTATATATTATATACTGTATAGGAAGATGAGGTATGCATTAATGTAATTATAATTACAACTAGACAATTAATTAGACCAATTTTATTTAGTTCTGCACATCAGCTTTGCAATGTACTATATTACCCAACTTTAAAAAAAAAAGTTCCTTAAAATTCACACTTTTTAAAAATTTCTATGAATATACAATATAATGATATTAGCCAATGGAGAATTATGAAAAAATTAAATGTTTTGGAAGCTTAAGGTTAAAATGAGAGTGAAGTAAATTTTGCATAATATATAATGCCAGCAGATTTCCTCAAAGAATGCATGTCTGTTTCATAACCAGAAATCTGAAATTCCTTATATTTTATCTAGCAATAGTTTTGCAGTTTTATCACTGCTTCCTTTCTGTATAGGCTTATTTTATCTTTTCTAAAGCAAATGATTTCATCTGTAGCCAAGATCTTTTTTGGAATCTAAATGAACACGTAGTACCATAGTGAAGAAAACAACACTTGGAATAATCATAGGTATTACAACTTCTTTTAAAAACTCTTCTTATAAAATAATTGAAACAGGAATAAAAATTAACATAAGGCTTGAAGGAAAATAACTGAAACAGGAATAAAAATTAACATAAGGCTTGAAGGAAGAAATATAATGATTTAACAGATTCATACATTGTATTAACCCATGGTTTGCCTATTAAATAATTTACAATTATCTAGATTCATTCAACATAAACATATAAGATATAAGTATGTTATACCACCCACAGTGGTTAGATTTTCACAATAAAATATGTCAAAGCCAAATCAAATTATGGCTTAGTGTGATGTTTGAAGACAACCTCCAAAACTTTGTTTCCAGGACTTTACACCATTGCTGGTGCAAAGATATGTGGGGACATGTACAGCTTTACATTATCCTCTGCTTTAACTAAAGCCCTTTATGACCATTGCTGAATTCACTGAAAATAGGTATGGAATGGGTAAATAATGTCTGTAACATGCTGTGCTGAAATCCATGATAACTGATTCCAAATATATTTTGTCTTCATTTAGACAAGCTTTTCTTCCGCTTGTATAATAAATGGGCAGGCTGTGGACTTCTACTCTTGTAGCTGCAATCTACAAGAAATTGGAAAATTACAGAGAAGCAAGGAAAATGCTTTTGCTTCAGGAAATCCATTTTTGTCTAAAGAATAGACAAACAAATCAAATCAGAAAACTACATTAGAATTTTAATCACATGGGTATATATCTGTTCGTACCTGCAAGTCAGTCTTCTGTCCTGGTCACTGCCCGGACAAGACATTTTTCTTCAAAAAGTTTCAGAAATGGTTTGCCCTTGCCTTGTTCCTAAGGCTGAGAGAGAATAGCTGGCTGAAAGTCACCAAGCTGACTTTGTGCCTATGGTAGTATTAAAACCCATTAATCTCCCAGTTTCTAGCCTGGTGCCTTAACCACTACACTAAACAGGCTCTCTTTGTGTGTTTAAGTCTACTGTTTTCTCTGTAGTATTTTATCTGTATACGCTTAGTAACTGTATGTGTTTTATGGAACTCTGAAACCTCTTTACAGCAGAGCTGCATCTACGTTAGCAACAGATCTTCAACCTTTCATCTCACAGGCTCTACCCTGCTCCTGCTGCTTGGAATTTCAAAGAAAGAAAGAAAATTGGCCAAGGAAAGTAGATTCAGAGACATCTGGAGAGAATCAGGATGGCAAATGCTCAATATGGCAGCGCTATAGTGACGCTAAATACTCTCTTCTTACAAATATCATTAAAATACAAGGAACCGTTTCATGAGATTAGTTAGTTAGTTAGTTAGTTAGTTAGTAAAAATATAAACCAGCCAATAGCTGAAGCTCTATGTGTAGTTTACAATAAAACACCCTAAAAATACAATCTGAGTTAAAAATATAAATGATGAAATCAAATAAAATACAAAATAAAAGTATCATATAAATTAAAAAGAAGCACAGTGGTCATTAGAAAACTAAGAATTAAAATACAGTTAAAATACAATTAAAGCCAATTAAAAAGCTTGGGGAAATAGATCCATCAAGTACTAAAATGATGCTGATGTGGACATCAGTTGAGCCTGTCTGGAGAGGAAATTCTATAAATGGGGTGCTACCACACAAAAAGCTCTCCTCCTTATGGAGGCTCACCTCACCTCCTTTGGTGAGGGAACCTGGATAAAGGCCTCATTAGAAGGTCTTAAAGTCCATAGGTACATACGGAAGAAGGCACTCCTTCAGGTAACCTGCTCCTAAACCAACCAGGAAGTTATCTGAGCGTGAATAAATGTTGTAATGCTGTCTCTGTCTAGGTAAGGTTGCAGCTGGTACTGTAAATCAACTAAAGCTGATAAAAGGCACTTGTTGCCACTGAGGCCAGCTGGTCCCTTAGTGACAGTGGAGGATCTATGATCTATCTATCTATCTATCTATCTATCTATCTATCTATCTATCTATCTATCTATCTATCTATCCCTATCCCTATCCCTATCCCTATCCCTATCCCTATCCCTATCCCTATCCCTATCCCTATCCTGTCTGGATTGAGTCTCAATTTACTGGCCCTCATCCAGCCCATTACCCTGTCCAAGCACTGGTTCAGAATGCCAACTGCCTCTTCAGAATTAGATGAAAAGAAGAAGCAGAGCTGGGTTTCATCCTCATATTGATAGCACCTCAGTCCACATCCCTGCATGACCTCTCCCAGCAGTTTCATGTTGATTTAAAGAGCGTAAGGATAAAATGCAGTCCCAAGGGACTATATATCCCAACCACCAAGAAGCAGAAGACTAATCCCAGCACCACCTTCTGGAAATGGCCATCCAAGTAGGAGTGGAATCACCATAGTACAGTACCCCTACATTCCAACTCTGACAGTGTCGGGGTTCAAGTGAAGAAAAAACACTGAGCCATGAATGAAGCTCTAGTCTTTATTGTTTCTGCCATGCAAACAGAATCTTGCAAACTGAGCAAAACTAGCAGGTTCTAAGGGAAAAACTCCAGAAACTCTAGGGCGGGCCCTGCCTGACCTTCTTGGCTGGGCACCCAAGATCTTTGGCACTGTGAGTGCATTTCTCCCCCTGGAATGCACCTCCTCCTTCCTCGCCTGAATCTCTGTAACAGACAGCCTGTTTGGATGGACAACATAGTTGATGGTATCAAAAGCCATCAAGAAGACCAGGAGAACTAACAGGGTCACACCTCACTCCAGACCACCCCTTTCTTTTTCCCAGCACAGGTAATCTCACAGATGACCAAGGCACTGTTCCATAATCAGGTTTTAAATCAGACTGCAATGCATCTAGAATATCAGTTTCATCTAGGAAAGCCTGGACTTGATTGGTTACCATCTGCTCAAGCACCTTGCCCAATACCAGTGGCAGTATTGGCCACTGGCTTACTGTTTTCATCCTCTGGGTCCAGATTCAGTTTCTTCAAAAGCAGCCTGATCACTGCCTCTTTTAAAGATGCTGGAACTGCTCCATCTCTGAATAAGACATTTACGACTTCTTGGATCCAGCTGGATAGCCTATTGCTGCTAAATTTAATAATCCAAGAAGGGCAAGGGTTGAGCAACACGTGGTAGACCGAACATGTCCAATTATTTTGTCTGCTACCTCATGCCTTAAAAGTCATAATTCATCCATTAGGACAGAGGAACAGTCTACTAGTTGAGGTTGTGTATTTGCCATCTCTGAAGGTTTTTAAGAAGAGGCTGAACAGCCAGTTTTCATGGATGGTTTAACTGGTTTTCCTACAGGTTGCAGAGGGTTAGGCTAGATGAATCTTGGGATCATTTCCATCTGTAGAATTATGTGATTCTACTGCAATGGGAAATTGCTGAAATTTGTGGATGGGTGGCTGAAGCTAACATATATTCTCAAATCATCAGAGTAATTCTTCATTTAACTATTTATGCTGGTCTATCATCATCTTAATATGTCCATAATAAAGATTGCTTTAAATTGATCTGATTCAGCTACTACTACTGGATATTATTTGAGGGCAATTTGTCCAGGTCTTCCTGAAACCTGAAGTGTAACATTGGCAGACTCATTGACACATTCGCACATACAAACACTTAAGTTTGATTATTTAGAGCCATAATTACTGACATTCCAGAAAGTTATGCAGAAAGAAAGGCAAGTCAGTTAGCACAGACTACTAAAATTGTATGTGTATTAGAAGAATTGATGTATTTTCCAAGTAATATTTCATAGATAAAGTAATTAACTATTACTACATATCAGAAGGCTATTCTGGACTAGCCAGATTCCAGTCTAGGATCATAGCCATAAGAGACAAGAGGCAGGACTAGAAGGCAGGCAGTGTAGGTTCAGGAAAACAGGAGGAGGCAGTGGCAAAGAAACAGGAATGGTCCGTGTCAGTCCAGTATTCAAGCACCAAAGAGTTCTGCAAGCCTGTCCCAGTTGTAAAGCCTACAGTCTGGCTTATATGCTGTCATTATGGCTTATATGCTATTTCCCCATTGAAAGCTTTCACTAATATTTTGCTTTGACATACTGTCATTGTGTTGTTCCCCTGAACAATTCCTTTCTCATTAGCGCGTGTGATTGCCACTTTCTTGAGATACTTTGGGAAGCATGGTTTTAAAATGCTGCTGCTTGCATATTGGCCTGCTGGGCAGTGCCTGCATATCAAGTTTTAAAATTATAATACATGTTACGTGTCTCCTTAAACTCCCCTTGTCACAATTTTGTAGCATTCTAGCAGTTAAAAAGAAAAAGAAAGAAAGCAGTGCATTCTGGGTCAAATTTCGAATTACCTGTGCTTTAAATTTTGGTGTTAGCATATTTAATCTGATACTCCATTTTTTCTCTGCCTTATAGCTGTATTAGTAATGCAAATCAGGCTGTTTTACAGATGTATTTTAATTTTGTCTTATTTTTTTTATTTACTGGTTTCTTAAGCTTGACTTTTATAGATATTTACAGATCACTAATGGACATATTTCTTGTACTGGTTTGAGACCACAGTACAATGACTGATTGATCGGGTGACTGAGTGACTAGGTTTAATTCTCTATTATGTGCCCTATAGTTACAAAGTAAATTATTTTAACTGTGCTTCTTCCTCTTCTTCTTTAGTTGTGGTATTTGGGGCTTTACTTCTTCTTCTTTTTTTTTTTTTGCAGACAACCCAACATTTTTAAATTCTAGTTTTAAATGCATTGTTTTTACTCTTTTGACAACTTCCTTTCACCTATATTAAGTAAAATGTAATCGGCACAAAGACCTTTTTTCAGAATTGGTAATGAGAAGTTAATTGCTTTATCCAAGAAACAGTCATAAATGAGTGGAATGTTTGTTGACTATTAGTAGCTTCATACAGTACGTTTGTATGGGCACAGAAGCACATTACAATGTGCTACTGTAAATGAGCTGTGTCATATTAATTAAACCTTCACTTGATTTCTATAACATCCTTTCCTACAGAATTATATTCACAACACAAAATATATCACCAAGAATTAACAGCTCACTGCAGCCTAAAATATGCCTTCAGAAGAGAATGAGTGTCAATTTTCCAGTTTTAATGGAAATAAATGACCTAAGCTTCTTCTGACAGTCTTGTTATTTTTTCCTGATTTTTTTATCTTTCTAACTTCTTTACAGAATACATCCCTTGCCTTTATACATGCAACCTGATTCATTGCTCAATTTATACGAAACTTCCAAGCTGAAAGGAAAATAAAATGTTTCTAACCAGTATACTTCTGGGATCCACAGTTGCCTGATGTTTAGCATGCCCAGACATCCACGGAGGAGGGAAATTATGAAATGAGTATCATATGATGCAAACTCTGGCCCTGTGCATGCAACATATTTTTGGACTATCAAATTTACCAAATGGAAATAAGTAAATAAATAACCTACACTTTATTCTCTCCATACATATCTAGGATAAATGTGCCAAACTGAGACGTGCATGAACCATTCCATACACAGAAAAATGTTTTTTTGATAGTTCATGCCCAAACTGAAACACACAGAACCAAATTAGCCCCCAGCCCACCCACCCCGATACAGGCTGAATTGTGGCTGTCCCAGTCAAAAGTGGTGGGATGGCATAAAAATGCGGGTGGGGAGAGGAAGGCTGAAGGATTTCTTTAGTGATAGTACTATTAACCCATGCTAAAAGTTAGCTCAAATTTATACTGTATAATCTTTATGCTACTGTATCTACTAGCACTTCAGTTCAAGTTGTTAGCAGTTAATTCCCTTGCATACAAAGGAATGCATGAAGCCTTTTGTAACAGCAATCACTCCTGTTAATATTACAAACCAATAAAAGTGGTTGCATGTTTCTTTTTCCTGTTTAGAAATATGCCTGTTGTGGGGCATATTTATAATATGCCCCGTAACAGGCTTACTGCTTTCAGGTTTAAAAAGTATAGTTTCATCCTTGTTCTTGTCTTCTCTGCATAGGAATCCACTCCTAACCACAACGATGCTAAAATGATAAAATATTCCTTGCTATGTCATGAAGTAACCTCCACCCTTCTGTAGTTACAATGCAATTTCACACACAAGTATGCACAAGGTGGAGTTCATGTTCTAATGTTGTAACATGTTTTGCCATTTTTTCTTGTCCCATCCATGTTTTTCTATTTCTCTTTAAATCATCAGGTCTGTTTTGATAAAAATAATCAAATTCATTTGGACAATGTTCTAGCAAATGTAGCACTTTGTAACAAACCTCTATGCAGTACTGATTTTTCTTGTCTTTATTTATTTATTTGTTCATTCATTCATTCATTCAGCACTGATTTTTTGCCATGTTACATTTTCTTATGCATTATTTATTAGCTATCTACTTTTCACAGGAAAGGAGAAGAGAAAATCTATTCTTACTTAATGTCAGGTAATACTCCTTACAATACAAGACTTAAAAGAAGTTTGCTTTTAGTATTAATCTGTGCTTCATCTGGTTTATTTTCAAGACATCATTCTCATTCCGTATTAATCTATGCTTCATCTGGTTTATTTTCAAGACATCATTTCACATTCCACATATCAGTTTCAAAAGAAGGGTGGTAAAAAGGACAGTCCTATTTTTTTATACAGCTCTTAATGGTAGAAGCTAGATGTTCTCACAATGTGTATATTGAGCTTGTGAACCTTTCAGTGGGAGTAAAGTTGTTACTGAAGCTTACATACAGAAGCTTATATTTGTTTTACTTATGCAACTCAGGTAGTTATTGATGAAAATATTGAAAGTTAACTTCTGCAGAGAAGAATGAGGCTAGAAAAAATGTTTCTGAAAAAAAACGCAGGAATTGTACACATTGTATTTCTTTAACGCAACCTCTTGGAGTCTCACTGACCCCATAGCTGAATGTCAACTGCAAAAATTTCTATCATTTTGACATAAGAAGCACATCAAAACTGTGAAGTGATTTGTTTGTTTGTTTGTTTATTTTCTATCCTGCCTTCATTATTTTTTATAATAACTCGAAGTGGCAAACATGCTTAATACTCCTTCCTCCTCCTATTTTCCCCACAACAGCCCTCTGAGGTGAAGAAAAATCTTTCCAAAAAAGAAAAATAAGATCCACTAATCTGTTGACACAACTGCCTCCCTTTTGCATCATCTAATCCTACTTTAAAGCTTGCAGGTGAACATTTTTATACTGTCAATTTACCAACATTACTTTGAAAGCCAGGAAGTTTTCCACTGATTGATTATGTGCCATCAAGTTGGTGCTGACTCCTAGTGAACACAGATTTTATCCATGACAATGTCACTAACTTAGTCTTTTGGATATTTCAAAAGTGCACCTAACATCCCTTTAACTGGGTCTATCCATTATGCTGCTGGTTGCCCTCTTCTTCTCTATCCGTCCACCTTTCCCAGCATTAAAGCTTTCTCCAAAGAACTAGGTCTTTGCATAATGTGTCCACTTATCTTGATGTTATTTCTGTGTCCAGATAATGCTTATGTGACATATGCCATTATACTTGTTTTAATAAAGATGTTTAAATAAGCAACACTTCATATATTGAGATTGTTTTTTTTTCACCTCACATATCAAATTTATTGGTTTCTTGGGAACATTTCCATCAATATTTCCCAGAGCTGCATGTTAGCAGGAATTTAGCATGTTGCTCCTAAAAGCAGGCAAGGAATCAGATATTTAGTTAAAAGAACAATCCATAATTGTCAATGCAAACAGGTGCCACAGATGCTGGAGGGAGAATCTACCAAACTGGCTGGACCCCTGGGACATCAGATGAGAGGGGACTCACCAATTCCTCAGAGACTGCAGGTTATAGAAGCAAAAACTGAATCTATAGAGAACTTGTTAAAAAAACCTCTCCATGTCGATGAATAGCTTAATGAAGCTGGGGGAGGACAGCTACCAACAACCCTCACCTGTACCAGCTAGCAGACCAACAATGGGGCAGGGACAGGCTGCTACAGGGGGGGAGGGATCCCCACCATGTAGAACTCAACCCTCCATGACCTGGAGTGATGGGGCATCCATCCCTGCAGCTCCAGCTCCTGCAGCCCCTGTTTCCATGGCCCCTGGCCCCAGAAGGGGTTTTAGAGAGCTGTCAGTTAAATTCGATGGGGACCCAATGAAACTGGCATGTTTCCTCACCAGCACAAAGAACTATATGAGGGATTTTGGGATGTATTTTCCATACGAAAGATCCAAGGTCGATGCAGTTGCAGCCCGGCTCAAGGGGAGGGCAGCGGATTGGTACATCCAGCTGTGTGATACTGAGGTGCCTGCTCTGAACACCGTTGATGATTTCATGTGGGCATTAAAGATGCATTTTGAAGATCCCCTGGCAAAAGAACAGGCTAATAAAGCCTTGAAAGAGCTCTCCCAGGGCCAGATGTCAGTAGCTGACTATGCCTTAGAGTTTAAAGCTCTAGCCAATAAAATTACCAATTGGTCAGAGTCTACCCTAGACTCTGTATTTTAAAGAAGGTTTCCGGTGACATATTGCGTTGGGCTTTAGGCCGAGATGATCCCACTTCTCTTTATGATTGGATCTGCCTGACTGGAAAAGACAAAACTGCCAAATTTACCTATTTACAAGCCTGAAAGGCTGTGCGGTCCTATCCAAGTACCCAAACTCTCAGAGGTGACCAGCGCCGCCGCCAAGGGAGCCACAAAGCCTTGGGAGAAAAAGAGGAGTTGCCACTATGCAAAGGGGCAGTGCCTACATGATGGGAAGGAGGAACACCGGGCAACCGATTGTCTGAAGCCTAAACCCAATCCCAAACATGGAAGCATGCCTACAAAATCACCACCGGCAGCACGCAGGGCCACAGTGGCCAGAGGTGATGTCGACAATGAGGATTTTGTGTATTTCACCAGGGAGTCTGAGCCCGAACCCAAGGAGATGGCGGGAAACTCCGGCTGCCTGCTGTGAAAAGCGCCAGTGAGCAGGTGGCAGAGGACAGGCATGAAGACCCCATGGTGAATGATGACTGTCCCACTTTGATGTTAAAAGTCAGACTGAAGTGCCAAATGAAAAATGCTGAAGTTTGGGCACTAGTGGATTCTGGCTGCTAACATTGTTTGATCCACCCTAAATTGGTGGCAGCCTTGGACCTACCAACATTTCCCCTTAAGTGCCCTCTGATTTTTACGCATCTTGATGGTTCAGAGGCTGGAGGGGGCCCAGCCACCCACTTTACTGGGACTGTAACAATGCAAGTGGGGAGCCATATAGAGACATTAAAGTTCATGGTGGCTCCTGCAGGCAGTCCTTGTGTCATCTTGGGCATGTCTTGGCTAAAATACCAGAACACTTATATCAACTGGGAGTACAAAACTGTGACATTTAGAGATGGATTTTATAATGTCCCTGCTGAGGCAGTGTCTATTACAACTTGAGTCTGCAAGGTGGGGATTGATCAAGCAATGCCAGCGCCAGCACAGCTTGAGGGATTGCCTCCCCAGTATGTGGATTTTGCAGATGTATTTGGAGAAGCAGAGGGAGACCAGCTTCCTCCCCACTGTAATACTGATTGTGCCATTGAACTAGACCCAGAGGCAAAGCTACCCAAGCCCAAAATCTATCCCATGACCCAAAAGGAGCTAGCAGCTTTGCCTGAGTTTATTGACAAGAATTTGGCACGCAGCTTCATTGAGCCCACCCCTGTGGGAGTGCCGGTTTTATTCTGGGAGAAAAAGGATGGGATTCTTAGACTTTGCACGGACTACCAGGCTTGAATGCCATTTCCACATTTTTCCAAGTACGCCCTACCATTAATGAAGGACATGCTAGCTCATTTAGCTAAGGGGATTTTTTTTTCCAAACTGGACTTAAGGGAGGCATATTTCTGGGTTCACATCGAGGAGGGGGATGAATGGTTTCAATTGTCCTTTGGGATCCTTCCAATATAAGGTTCTCCCATTCGGACTCTCAGGGGCTCCTGGAGTCTTTATGGAACTCATTAACAAGGTTCTCCATGACCATCTATTTAAAGGAGTGTTGGTCTATTTAGATGATGTATTAATATACACAGAGACAGAAGAGGAACCTAAAGCCTTGCTCAGGCAAATGCTTGCTAAGCTTAGAACAGCAAAACTATATCCCAAGCTCTCTAACTGTGAATTCCACATATCCCAGCTTATTTGGGATACCGGATGTCAGTGCGGGCATTGAAATGGACCCAGCCAAAGTGCAAGCCATGGCAAATTGGGATCAACCTCGCACCCGCAAGCAGCTACAAAGTTTTCTGGGGTTCGCCAATTTCTATAGGCGGTTTATCAAGGTGTTCACGGAGATTACCCTGCCACTCACTGACTTGTTGAAAACCAAAGGCCAAGGGGAAACTCGCAAAGTTAAAGCCCCTCATGCCTTGCTTAATTGGTCCCCAGACTGCCAGGCTGTATCTGACAAGCTCAAAGCTTTGTTTATTGCAGAACCTGTATTGCGACATCCACACCCCGATTGTCCCTTTATTGTGCAAGTAGATGCCTCAGATACCTCTATTGGGGCTATTCTACTTCAAAAGGACCCCTCAGGCAAAGTGAGACCTTGTGCTTATTAATCCAAAAAGTTCTCTGACACTGAGCGCAGTTGGCACGTCTGGGAGAAAAAAGTGTTTGCCGTTAAAGAACTGGCGCCATCTACTGAAAGGTACCAAATTTCCTTTTGAAGTTTGGACTGACCATAGAAATTTGGAAGCTCTTTGCATGCCTTTCATGCAAAGCAAATGCACACAAGATATTTATATTACTTGAGTGATACAACCCAATACGCAGTTATGTACATTCTTGTCCTGACTCCCAGGAAACACTCTGAGACAGGGAACTGTTCTCTATTGTTTATTTGCTAATACATAATAGTAATCCTAACAAACTGAACAAGCGTGGGAAAAACCCATCCATATAAACCCCGCAGGTTAAGGCCGTGCCAATCTGTGCCTCTTGGAATAGCTCACCAATTCCTCAGTGCTATGCATGCGCTTAACAGTCTGGAAGGGAGCCCCCTGCTCGCCATCCTTACTCATGACAATTCTTACTATTATACTGAAAATAAGACCTTTACTGCTTGCCCTATTTATTTTTTTAAAAAAGTTAATGTACAGTTGCAATCAAAATTATCCAACCCCCATTGCAAATCAGGTTGATTGGCAAAATGTACAGACTTTCAGCTGTTTGCAATGAACAAAGCAAACAAAAGCAATTGAAATAGCTCAACACAACAAATGCTTCAAGCAGTGTACCCAAAGTCAATTGAAAATGCAACTTATAATGACTTCTCCAGTCTCAAAATTATTCAACCCCTTCATGGCAAGCATCTTTAGTACTTAGTAGAGCACCCTTTTGCTGCTATGATCTGCTGCAAAGAAGATGCATAGCCAGACACAGGCTTCTGGCAGCGTTCCTGAGGAATCTTAGCCCACTACACATGAGCAATGGCCTCCAGTTCAGTAATATTCTTGGGTTTGCATGCTGCAACTGCCTTCTTCAAATCCCACCAGAGATTTTCTATGGTGTTCAAGTCAGGTGACTGTGATGGCCACTGTGTTCTTTTCAGCACACTAAACACAGAAGGTTTCCATGTTAGAACTCCAAGACCACTACTGACCCAAAAGCACAAGAAAAGTCAACTCCAATATGCTCAAAATTATATCAATAAGCCACAGAAGTTTTGGGATTCTGTTCTGTGGAGAGATGAAACAAAACTGGAACTTTTTGGCCTGATGGATCAGCGGTATGTCTGGAGGAAGAAGAATGAAGCATATGTTGAAAAGAACACGCTGCCTCCAGTTAAACTGTATGTTGTTTTCTAACTGCACTCCCCACTTTTCAAACCACCACTATGTTCAATTAATATTAAAAAAAAATGGAATAAAGCATCCTTCAGGACATTGTCAGTTCTCTCTTTTCTTGGGTTTTCTTGGTCTAGGCAGGGAAATAAGCGATAACTACAGCTTTGAAAATTGCTGTGGGTAGAGGGAGTTGAAAAACTATTTTGCTTTATTTGCTTGCTTCTACCAAGAAAAATGTCACTGGAATTTCTACATTTTCAGATCTTTCTCACAGGCTTGTTATTTCTTAAAACAATGATGGGCCTCATCACGCAAGCCAAAGGCAGCATTTTCATGTTGTTCAGCTGAGAGTACTCACAAGTTCTTACTCTGCTTCATCCACTTACATCTTTCCTTTTTGGTGAACATTGCAGATAATCCCAACTAGAGCACTTGTGTTAATGGAAAAAGCCAGGGAGTTTCAGAAAAACATCTATTTCTGTTTTATTGACTATTCTAAAGCCTTTGACTATGTGGACCATAACAAACTGTGGGAAGTTCTTAGTGGTAGGGGGATACCAAGTCATCTTGTCTGCCTGCTGAAGAATCTGTGTAATGACCAAGTAGCAACAGTAAGAACAGACCAGGGAACAATGGACTGGTTTAAGATTGGGAAAGGAGTATGGTAGGGCTGTATACTCTCACCCTACCTATTCAACTTGTATGCAGAACACATCATGCAACATGCTGGGCTTGAGGAATCCAAGGCTGGAGTTAAAATCGCTGGAAGAAACATTAACAATCTCAGATATGCAGATGATACCACTTTGATGGCTGAAAGCAAAGAGAAACTGAGGAGTCTTATGATGAAGGTGAAAGAAGAAAGTGCAAAAGTTGGCTTGCAGCTAAACCTCAAAAAAACCAAGATTATGGCAACTAGCTTGATTGATAACTGGCAAATAGAGGGAGAAAATGTAGAAGCAGTGAAAGACTTTGTATTTCTAGGTGTGAAGATTACCGCAGATGCTGATTGCAGTCAGGAAATCAGAAGACACTTAATCCTTGGGAGAAGAGCAATGACAAATCTCGATAAAATAGTTAAGAGCAGAGACATCACACTGACAACAAAGGCCCACATAGTTAAAGCAATGGTGTTACCCGTAGTAACATATGGCTGCGAGAGCTGGACCATAAGGAAGGCTGAGAGAAGGAAGATCGATGCTTTGGAACTGTGGTGTTGAGGAAAACTCTGAGAGTGCCTTGGACTGCAAGAAGATCAAAATAGTCCATCCTCCAGGAAATAAAGCCAGACTGCTCACTTGAGGGAATGATATTAAAGGCAAAACTGAAATACTTTGGCCACACAATGAGAAGACAGGACACCCTGAAGAAGATGCTGATGCTAGGGAGAGTGGAGGGCAAAAGGAAGAGGGGCTGACCAAGGGCAAGGTGGATGGATGATATTCTAGAAGTGATGGACTCGTCCCTGGGGGAGCTGGGGGTGTTGACGACCGACAGGAAGCTCTGGCGTGGGCTGGTCCATGAAGTCACGAAGAGTCGGAAGCGACTAAATGAATAAACAACAACAGAGCACTTGTGTAATGATTACCTGAACCCAAATAAAATGCTCAGACTAAAAATCAAAGTTTAAGTTCTGATTTTATTTAAAATAGAGTGCAAACAAAAAGAAAGCTCAGAATGAGAAAAGTGCGCCTAAAGTCAAACTAAATAGCCCCGTTACAAACAGCATCCCACCCACCCCCTTCAATCATCACAACCCCACATTCCCAGGTGCTGCTAACAAGCTCTGCTGATCAATGGGCAAAAAGACCTTGACATTAAAAAGATAACCCAAACACATTCCTGCATGCCACAGAGAGATACAGCTTTCAGTACAAGGTTTATCAGCAGCACCCTCCCAGCCAGGAACACGCGTCAACACTCTGGCATGTGAACCGTTAGGATGTACAAACACATTGAAATGATGAACATGACAGCTTGAATGCCAGCTTTAGCTGTAGATGAGATAGAGTAAATATAGCTTTTTCCATGAAAGAGAAGGTGGGATAATCAAATTAACCTTCTATTTCTTCCTTTGCTATGATGGGTTGGGAACAATCATTCTACAGTAAGTCTTCATATCAATGAATAATGGAATTATGTATGATGGCCAGGCCAGGATTCTACTTCACAAACTTCTGCTTATTCACATCACTCTGATAGTTTTGACCTCATACTCTATTAATAAGTTATGATAATCACAGTCCCTATTGGGGGGGGGGGGGTAGTGTTGTGGCCTCTTGTTCGCTGAAAACGTCTGTGAAATCTGCATACTTGGCTGGCAACTGGACCTCCCCTGCTTCCGTGACTGCGTTGATTGCTGGAGAGAGAAGAGTGGCTTGAACCTTGTGGTGCTGGCATTCCTTAGCTGGGAAGGAGACTGCTCCCATAGTCCAGTCCAACAATGGGTTGTGGATCTTCAGCCAAGGTGTGCCCAGGACTATAGGCACATTAAGTGATGCAGTAACATAAAGTTGGATCCACTCAGTGTGGTGTCCTGTTGTTAGTTGCAAAGGTTCTGTGAAACTTCAAATTGGTCCTGCCTTGAGGGGCTGGCTGTCAGTGGTCTCAACTTCTATGGGACATGGCAATTCCATGGTCAGGATGTTCAAGTCTTGTACAGTCTGTACATCAATAAAATTGGTGGAAGCTCCGGAATCCACGAGGGCCTCTAGCTTGACCTGGTACTCTGGGTTTACGTGCATTATGACTAGTAAGTAGTAAAAGGATTGCCTGGAATCCTTGGAAGGAGCTCTTCTTAATTGATTTATGGTCTAACTGCTGAGCTCTGTGGAGGGAGACTGACGGAGTTTCCCTGGTTGGAAGTCAAGGTGGAGGTGGCTCTTGGTTCTGCTGCTTGCCCTGGGGCTCTTACGGAATTTGCTTGGCTTCTCGCTGGGCAAGTTCTCACCAAATGCCCCGGGACTCCACAGTAGAAACAGAGGGCTCTCTCGCTCCTTGTCTGTCTCTCAGCCTTGGAAGTCAGCCTCCTGCTTGCCCCGAGCTGCATCGGCTCCTCTGGTCCTGAGTAGAGAGATGCTTCAGAGAGAGCTGGAAATCCTGGAAGTGCTCTGAGGCCCTGCCTCTCCCCAGCTGCATCTGTCTGAGCTCTTCTAGCCTGGCACCTACAACCACAGACAGCTGATATAAACCTTCTAGGGTAGCTGGTGTTCCCTGGTGCACTAATTCCTTTTTAATTTCTTCATCCAGCCCCTGTTTGAATTGGTCTTTCAAGGCACTCTCATTCCAGTACAGATCTCCTGCTAACAGCTTGAAATCAGCAATGTAAATTCCCACCCTCTTGTTGCCTTGCTTGAGCTTCCGAATTTCCCAGCTGGCAGTGACCTCTCTGATCGGGTAGTCAAAGTGTGCTCGGAACCCTGCCAGAAAATTCTGGTAATCATTGAGAATCGGGTCGTTGTTCTCCACTATGGGAATAGCCCATTTGGCTGCTGGGCCCTTTAGCAGTCTTAGAATGAAGGTGACTCTGGTTCAGTCTGTGGGAAACTCTGCTGGTCTGCTGTCGAAAAACATCCTGCACTGTGTGAGAAAGGTTCTCAACTGTCCTGCTTCTCCTCCAAACTTCTCTGGTAAACTGCCCTGGGATCTCAAGACTACTGGCGGAGCTGCTGCTGCTGCTGCTGGCACCGGTTGTGTGTTAATGGGAGCTGGTTGTTGTAACTGCTGTGGCATGGCTGCTTGTAATGTGTTGATCTGGAGATCTACTTGTTGTTGATGTTGTTGCAATGCTGCTGCCAGTTGTTGGATGGCTTGCCAAATTTCCTGGTTTTCTGAAGACATTTTCCCAAATGTCTCTTCCTTTTTTTTTTTGTTCCTCCCTCTTTCAATGGGAGTAGTAGAGTTTGTTAGGTTTGATGTCCTAACAGTCAGGAACCACACTGAGACAAGGAATAGGTCTCTAGTGTTTATTACTGCTACATTAGACAGAAAATCCTAACAAACTGAAGAAGCGTGGGAAAAACCCAGACAGATAAACCCCAAAAGTCAAGGCGGGTCTGATCTGTGTCTCTTTGAATGGCTGCTTAACTCCTCAGTACTATGCATGCATTTTCCCCCCTGGATAGGGCCCCCCTCCTGCTCACCATCAGTACTCATGACACTACCACTACATGGTAGTAGTAGATAAAAGACACTAACTCCTTTCCACCATACAGGATGCTAGCTGTCTGATTTTTTGCAGTACTGATCTAGCCATCTAGACACCTTTACCTGTCACTAAACTAATTCAAGGTTGTAATGCTGGTCCAGTAGTATGTGCAGTGATCTTATTTGCTTGCCTATATATTTTTGAGACATGAAAACATCACACAACTACTTTTAATTTATTTGTCTGGGGATTAGTATGATCTACCACATAATATTTGGGGGAGCAAGTGAGTAGTATAAATATACTTTTTGATAGTTGAATTATTAATATTGTATAAACATGTGATTTTTGCACAGTGTCATGTTCACCGTTGCGGTGTTTATACATCGTAATGGTTTACTTGCCAAGGTGCTGATACGTGTGCTGGCTGGGTGGGTGCTGCTGAGAGCCTTGTACTCAAGACGTGCTGGACTGTGCCAGGGAAGAATGTGTTTGGGCTATCTCTTAAATGTCAAGGTCTTTTTACCCGTTGATCAGCAGAGCTCGTTAGGAGCACCTGGGAATGTGGGGTTGTACTGTATGCGAAGGAGGGGATGGGCTGATGTTTGAAGCGATGATATTTAGTTTGAGTTTAGGCGCGCTTTCCTCATTCTCAGCTTTTTACCTGTTTGCACTCTTTTCTAAATAAACCCAGAACCTGAATTGTGATTTTGAGTCTGAGAGTTTTATTTGGAGTAAGGCAATCATCACACACAGTGATGAAAGCAACCTCTCTCTGAAGAATTTGAGTAGTGTAGCAAATATATTTTATGATCACTATTCCCTTACATAGGAAACAGAGGGGAGGTGGAATAAGAAAGGAAATTTTCTGAAACAAGCATTTATTCATAAATACACGAATTACATCCCAGCAGGAATATGCACTGTATTAATATGATGTATATCATTCATTTCTGCCTAGAGGTTTTTCAAGCATGAAGGCTTCTCATTAGTATAGTCTCCAGACAAGTAGAACAACTCCATATTACAGATGATTTGGAAATATTAGATTTGCCACCAACTTAAAAAGGAAAGAATATGTATTTGCCTAGCTCAAAAAACTCAGCTTTGTCATTTCTCTTATCTTTAGAATTTTTTCACTGGATGAGATTTTAATTCTATGGTAACTATAATAAATCAGGTCATAACTAAAATGGAAACTGCAAGTTACAGAAAATAAAAGGGAAGTTAAAGTATTTTGAATTTCTCTATACTTTAAGAGTAACAACCATGATAATCATTCTCCACCACACTTCAGTAATTGTGTACTTATCATAGTAGCTGCTTTTCTCTTAGGCAATTATGTTATGATTGGTCAAATATTTTGTTTTCTCTCCCCACTCCATTTTATATTCATAGTGAATTATTCATCTAGAGATTTGGACTGATATGTAATTAATACTGAAATAACATTCAACTAGAAGTATAATTTAACTTTTGTGACCCCTTCTACTTCGTGGATAAAGTAATGATTCCACTAGAGTTACAGCTGGACAAAAATAAATATACCAATTTATTTTAATAATTACATTTTATTCAAGGTTCACAAATTTTGAAGTACTACGAATGCTCACTGTGGGCTTGATCAAGCAAAACAAGGAACAAAGTTCAAACCAAATTCTGGCACAATTTCTACTTTTCTTGGGCAAGCTGCGACTAGGTGGAATGGCAAAGCAAGAAGTTAAGTCCAGAGAGGTCTTGGCAATGCTCCCACTTTAAAAAACAAACTTGTGACCCTGCTCCCAGTTGCTTCAACCTTCCAGCAAGTCCTGATCCATAATTTGAATAATTCTGTTATATGGGTCTGTCTTCCCTCTCAAAGATTCAAGTTAGCCTGCTAACAACTGTAAGAAACACCATGAAACACATTAAAATTAAAACAACAGCATACATTTAATCAGCAACCAATGTAAAACAAAAAACAACAAAAACAACCAATATAAATCAGCATAACCATAATGCAATTATAAGAATAATGCAAGCTGTTCTAACTGTGTGAAAAAGAAAATTAAAAGAGAGAAAGAAAGCAATAAAAGATTAAGGTGAAAAATAATAGATCATGTATGTCCAGGCAGGCCACACTATATGTACCAGAAAAAAATGTGATCAACTGGGCTCCACAACCACCTACCCCAAAGTCAGGGAGAACTGCCATGCTTTTAAAGACTTCCAGAAGACATTCAGAGTGGGATACACACAAATCTCTCATACAGGAGGCAATGTGACATACTTCCTAAGTCCCAATAGTTGGTGCTGTTTAATCAAAAGGACCCAAAGTGCACCACCTCTGCCAATTTTAGTAGATGGACAAAAACCATGGAAGATAGTCTCTCATATAACCTGACCCAATGCCATTAAGGGCTTTATAGGTGATAACCAGCACGTTGCATTGCACCCAAAAGTGCACCAGCAACCAATGCAGTTCAGGGAGCATTACTGCAGCATGCCCATTACAGCTTGAGCTGCCACATTCTGGACCACCTAGAGCTTCTAAGTGGACTTCAATGGCAGCCCCATGTAGAGCACATTGCAATAGTCTAACCATGAGAACTACAACCTGAGTGACCATCTGAAGGGCATTCCAGTCCAGGAACATGCACAAATGGCAACTAGATGGAGCTGTACAAAAATCCTCCTGGCCACAGCTGCCATCCACTCTTCAAGCAGGAGCTATGAGTCCAAGACCATCCGCTGATTCCACATCAGTCTTGAATAGGGAAGTGCAACCCTGTCCAAACATAAGGATGAAAAGTCCCTGGATCTGGGTGGTCCAAAAATCCACAGCTATTTAGTCTTGTCAGGATGAACCTGAGTCTGTTCCTCCATCCAGAACTGCACAATCTCCAGAGAGCAGGCTTGGGCATTGAGAGCATCACTTGACTGGCCTGGAATACATATAGGTATCATCCACATATTAAAGGCAGACCCTAAGCTGATAGATGACCTCTCCCAGCAATTTTATGTAGATATTAAATAGGAGGGGAGAGAGTCAAGTCCCAAAGTACCCCACAAATGAAGGGCCAAGATTGTGACCTCTCCATTCATCAACACTGACTGGAGCTGAAAAGAGAAAGGGGAACTATTATAATATGATGTCTCTGACAACCAGACCACACAGCTGTCCAGAATGATAGTGTGACTGATGGTATTGAAAGCAGATCTCTCTGCTAAGAGATCAAGGAGCACAAGGATGGACGCACCACCCTTATCATGGCTGCATGAGAGGAGCTGTATCCATATCATACTCTCAACCCAAGCTGCATTTTCCTTAAATATGCTGATACCAGATCTAAAACTGTGCCGGTCATCCAATTTTCCAAAGTGTTTTTACCCTGCAAGAGGATTCAGGTTTTTACCTCATATTCAAGGTACTTTAGAAATATTTTCACATCTTTTTTGGAAGTGTTTTCAAAGCTTTAATTTGTAAAGTTGCAGAATATATTATCTTTGGGTTTGTAAATTTCTCCATCTCTGGCTGTCCAGGAAAAAAAAAAAAAAAAATTCTTCTTCTCTTCAGATTTAATTAAAGAATAGGAAGACAGGGAGACTACAAACATTTATATCTATACTGTTTAAGATGCTTCTGTCCTCTTTCCAGAGCAGAGTAAGTCTAAAGTGGCTTAAGAAAACACTTCTGGACTGAGACACGATCACAATACCTTGTATGGTATTTAGTCCAGACTGCAGGCTAACACATCCTTCCACTAGACAATTACCCTGCTATTGTGCCCTCTCATCTTTCTTTCAGTGATCCAATCTTCCTGGACATAAGTACTTTAAATATATATATATATATATCCCGCCTTTACTATTTTTACAAATAACTCAAGGCGGGGAACATACCTAATACTCCTTGTTCCCCCTATTTTCTCCACAACAACAACCCTCTGAGGTGAGTTGGGCTGAGAGAGAGTGACTGGGCCAAAGTCACCCAGCCGGCTTTCATGCCTAAAATGGGATTATATGTTTGTATGTGTGTCTATATACGTACATATAAGTGAGGGTACATTTTTATACACAAATATATATCTATATGAAGCAACATTATATTTATACATACAAAGTATCAATGTGCACATATGCAACTTTAAAATGAGCATTCCTTTCTTGTCAGACCTTTTGTACTCCAATAACTTCTAGTCTTATTTTATCACCAGTGCTAAGAAGGCACAATGGTTAAGAGCTTTGCCTAGTATGTAAGAGGCGGTGATGACAAGGCAACCAGGCAATGAAGATAATCCCTTAGAGAAATACCTGCATAATGAAAGACAGAGCACTCACCACATAACTAAGTGCATATCATCCCTCTGTGAGAAATGTTCCCATCTTATCTGAATGCATACACACTTACAGGGAAAAAAAAAAAAACTATTCTTATCCTGCCAATAACATTGTTATCTCTTACTATCAGGAAATTGCTGCAGTAAAGATTAGCTTCTTGCAGTGACCTTTTCATGTATTGTTATAATGCATTGTGGGCTGCTCACATTTTCCAGAATATATTTGTCATTATGTTCATTAGCAGAATAAATTGTATCAGGAGCAAGCAGGACATAAACATTTTCAGTGTGAATACATCCACAGGATCCAATGCTTTCAGCAAAAGTATGCCAAATCTCCACCACTTTCATATATGTGACAAAACTGATAGAGTCTGCATGATGGCAAGACAATTTATTTCATAACTTGCTTCCTTCATGACCTACCATATGAATACTTCTCTTTCATTGTTGTTCCAAAATATTTCAGAAGAACAAGTTGGCATGGCTGTCCTTTAGGAAAAACTGTTCAAGCTTCTAATTCTTGTATCATACCATAATAATCTACATAGCTATACAGCCTACTATAAAAGCTTCCGGATCTTGGTTGCATTTTCCTTAAATAATCCATTATTCTAACCTTGGATTTTTGAGACTGCTCTATCAGTCTGTAATTCATATTAGTGCTGGTTTCATTCATGTCTATAGAATTACCTACACTATGAGCATAATGACTCACTTCCCACTCTGTTAACTTTCTACATTGCCTGGGATCCAGGAAGGGATCTGGAAGATTAACTGTGAATGCATATTTCCTACTTGCTTCCCTGAACTGCATGAACCAATTTCTTTTCTTACCCAATAACATTGTTAAGCACCTGCTTTTAAGTAACAAATTCAATCTGAAAAGAGAAAAAATATATCTATGAAATTTCTACCACAAATTAACTCCTGGCATAATATCACCAGTAATAATGACTTAAGCATACCCAAAGCAGGACATCTGACCATAGGATTCTTCTGATATAATAATATATACAGATTCAGTTAGTGCTTCCATTATGACAAATAAAGGCCTTGCTTAGACATAATAGAGTTAATAGAGTTGCTTGCTCAATAGAGTTTAGAATTTACAGAATATAACTTATTGTGCCTGGATGCAAGATTCACCAATTTCTGTCCCTTAAGAATCAGTACAAGGATGGACATTTGAAGTATTTAACTTTTTATAACCATTCTGACATGCTACATTATACTACACTGTAGTTTCATTGGTTCCAGTTTCATGCAGAATGTTAATTGACAAATCAGGATTGTAAATCATGGTTTATGGCTTAGCCAACTGTACTTTATTCAACAAATGATAGATTGTTCTGATGAGTGAAGTAGGTATTACAATGAAACAAGGCCAAATGATTATTCTTTTAAACTTGATGCTCAGGACTCTACATTTTAATGCAACAGAAGGGAGAAAGTCATACATGACTAGTGACTAATCATATTACCAATATATACTTTTAATTAAATGTAAATGAAATGAAATTTATTTTACCATGGTTTCACCCGCTAATATTTGGAGTCCCACTATACCATTCAAAGGTTAAATGGGGCCTTCTGTCCAGAAAAAAAGAACTTCTGTTTTAAATTATGTATTGAAGTAAGCCAAGATCAAGGTATGCTTGATCGTTTTTTCCTTTGCTTGTTTCAAAAAATAGGTTAAGATAATCATACTTTCTTGATTGTCATGTGCAGATTGCCTGACAGTGCACTTTCTTACCATTGTGTATAGCAGTCTGTAGAAACAGCATTTACTGATTTGTTGACTGAGTAGATTTATATGTTGCTCTACTTGCAAAGCAAACTATGAACAGCTTTCACACCTGAATACAGTAATAACATTAAAAGATAAAAAAAATGAAATAGTATAAGAAATGCACAATCCCCAAAGAATAGCCTGATTACATGCAACAGTATCTGCAAGAACACAATCAATCCTTTCTCCTGCAGCAAGGACAGTTCAACTTATCACATCCTAAAGTCTTGCTGAAAAGGTCAGGTCTTAATTACTTTATGAAAACTCAACCAAGTTGGAGTCAACTAATTTCTGAGGGAATGCTGTTCCAGAGGTCTGCTGCATAAACCCTGGATTGGCCTTCAAGATTAATATCCAACAGGCTTCTGGTGGAAATATTGCAGACTGATGTTCTGTTCAGACTACAGCCAGGCAAAGTTACTAATAAAATTCTTTATTGAATACACTATTTACAATAGTAAAAGTTCTTCAACAGATTAGAATATGTAATTCAAATCAAGTCCAACCAGGTGGCAAAGGACACAAAGGCAACACTGCAGGGTCAGTCCATGGCAAGACAGTGAGGAAGAACTTGGCCAATCTTCCGATTGAAGCTGCAAGGCTGGAAGGAGCTACAGTGCATGGCAAAGGAGAGGCTGAACACTCAGATTGGTGCCCTGGCATGCAGGCTGGATCAGGCTGGCACACTGAGGCTAGGCAAGGCTTGACTGGAGTGTCTAGGCAAGGCTTGGTTCTGAAGGCAGGACTGGACTTGCCTGGAATGTCTAGGTGAGACTCGGACCTGGAAACAAGACTGGACTGGGAAGGAACATATCAGCGAGGCTTGGATCTGGAGAAAAGGCTGGACTGGACTGGAGCTTCTAGGCAAGGCTGAGATCTGGAGGTACACCCAGATCATGATGGAGTGACATGACAAGGCATGGAGCTGGACACAAGGCTCTGCTTAGCAGGGACAGCAAGGATGGAGTGGCCGATGTGGGAAGCAGGTCCTCGAAGGCAGAAGGTGCTGGCACAGGTTCCATGCGGGCTACAGGCAGGGCTTCCAACACTGGTAAGGATTCTTCCACAGGTGTTGTGAGCTCGAAGGATTGGTTGTCTCTGTCTGTCATGTTCACTGTTTCAATGTATAGTATACATTGTAACGTTTCACATGCCATGGTGCTGACGCATGTTTCTGTTTGGGAGGCAGCTGCTGTGAAACCTTGTACCAAGCTCTGTATCTGTGTTCATTACAATGGAATGTGTTTGGGTTATGTTCTCTGTTCAAGGACTTTTCCCGCAAACCATCAGAAATCGTTAGGAGCACCTGGGATTGTGAACTTGGAAAGATTCTATGGGGGCAGGGATCTCATTTACACCAAGGGTTTTTAGTTTGCATTTGGCACGCTTTTATCATTCTCAGCTTTTTCTGTGATCCTTCATACTATTCTTTAATAAATCAGATATCTTTGAATTCCTGCTCATGAGTCTGATAGTGTTTTAGAACAGGCGACCATTACATAAAGCTGAGAATCACCAAAGTTGTACTGTTAGCTCCTACCAAGATTAGTTTCTTGTGAGGGAAAATAGTTAACAATGGCCGAGTCCAAGCTCACGACTGGGGGACTTGAGGAGATGGCTAGTTTGATGCCCGAGTCAATGGTCAAGAGTGGAGAACTGAGCCTCACCCCAGAACCTTCAGATTTCCTGGAGGAATCGAGTTCCAGTCCTGAGGTAGAGGAATCTGATGATGGGGGAGAGCCAGAGCAACCCGCACCCAGCAAATCGCCTGCAGAGTTGATCACCTGGGATGAAGCAGGAGAACCCCAGCCAGGGACATCCCAGGAGTCCTGGAAGTATCGGTTCCCACTGACCCCAGATGTAGAATCTACCACGGTATCAACAGAGAGACAGCCTAACACGTGAGGGAGGGAGGAATCTCAAACCCCTGAAAGGCTAAGTGATGGAGTATATGCTAAGAAACCTGTCTCTGTCACTGGGGGGGCAGGGGAGGCATGGAGGAGATCCCAGCTTCACGCAACCATCCCCCATCCTCCCATCCAGACTGCCGGTGGAGCGGGGCCAGAGACAGCTCTGGGATGAATCTCCACCTAGCAGGGCTTGACCACCAGTGTCCCCACCCTGAAGAGGGAGAGCTACTGTAACCTGGGGCCCAAGCACTCAAGCAGCCGCCGATTCCACTCCAACAGGACTGCGGGTGAGAGACTTTTCTGTCAAGTTTGATGGGGATCCAACCAAGTTATCTTTCTTTCTAACTAATGCTAAAAGTTACATGAGGCAGTTTGGAGCATACTTCCCTTCCAAAGAGGCTAAGATAACTGCCATTGCCACCAAGTTGAAGGGTTGAGTGGCTGACTGGTATGTTCAATTAAGTGAGGCTGACTCCCCTGCACTTGATTATTTCGAGGACTTCATGTGGGCATTAGAGCTACATTTTGAGGATTCTCTGGCCAAGGCAAGAGCTAAGAAGGTGCTGAAGGATCTTACCCAGGGCCAACTCTCTGCAGCTGATTATGCCCTGGAGTTTAAGGCTCTAGCTGGGAAAATCCCCAACTGGTCTCAGTCAACCTTAATAGAACGGTTTAAAGAGGGACTCAACTGGGACGTCCTATGGTGGGCGTTGTGTAGGGACGACCCAGAATCATTGTATGGATGGATCTGTCTGGCAGGCAAGGCTGAGCATGCTCAGCATACCTTCATGCAAACCAGAAGACCTGAAAAACCACCAGCCACCATGAGGGGACCCCGAAGTGCTGCGACTGCTGCCCGGCCAGGCTATAGAGCCTGGGAAGAGGAGAGAGATCGGCACTACGCGAGGGGTCAGTGTCTCTGATGTGGAAAGGAAGGGCATTGAGCAGCTGATTGCCCAAAAGCCAAGGCTGGAGATCGAGCAGGCAAGCCGCCGGCCAAATCGCCCCCCCCCCCTCGTGGCAGATGACAGCAGCCAACGGCGCAGCTGACACTGAGGAAGCATTCTACTTCCCAGGAGAGGCTGAAGACGACTCTAAGGAGCCGGCGGGAAATGCCAGCCACCTGCCATGAAGAGTGCCTATGGGCAGGTGGAGGAGGATGGGCACGAGGATGCTATGGTGAGTGCTGACTGTCCCACTTTAGCAGTAAAAGTGAAATTGGGCTCCTGCACAAAAACTACCGAGGTCTGGGCTTTGGTTGACTCTGGGTGTTCCAGGTGTTTAATTCACCAGCAGCCTTTAATCTTCACACAGTTGGATGGTTCAACAGCGGGGGGGGGGGGGGGTGGCAACCCATTTCATTGGAACTGTCACAATGCAAATGGGCAGCCACCATGAGACTTTAAAATTTGTAGTAGCACCTGTTGGCAATCCCTTGGTAATTCTGGGGATCCCCTGGTTGACCTATCGAAGCCCATATATAAACTGGGAACACAGAACTGTGACTTTTAAATATGGGTTTTACCAAGCTCCTACAGCGGAGAGAGCTGCACGTGTGGGTGTTGGAAGGGCTGCAGCCACCACACCATGCCCTAACTTGGCACATTTAGAAGGCTTGCCCGATCGATACCAAGACTTTGCAGACGTTTTTGGGGAAATGGAAGCAGATCAGCTACCCCCCCATCGGAAGACTGACTGTGATAGAATTGGTTCCCAATGCTCAATTGCCCAAGTCAAAAATCTATCCAATGACTCAGAAGGAGCTTGAGGCATTATGGGACTTTATCGACAAAAATCTATCAAGGGGGTTTATTGAACCTTCAAATTCCCCAGTTGGGGCCCCTGTGCTACTCCGGGAAAAGAAAGATGGCACGCTTCGACTCTGTATGGACTATCGAGGGTTAAATTCTGTCTCAATTTTCAACAAGTACCCTCTTCCGCTCATGAAGGACATGTTAGCTCATTAGTCTAAGGGCAAGATTTTCTTCAAGCTCGATCTTCATAAAGCCTATTTCTGCATCCACATACAAGCTGGACATGAGTGGAAAACTGCTTTTAATTACCCATTGGGTTCATTTCAGTACAAAGTCCTCCCTTTTACGTTGGCAGGGGCGCCCGGAGTCTTCATGCAATTGATTAATGAAGTATTACATGATCATTTGTTTAAAGGGGTCCTGGTTTATTTAGATTATTTTCTCATTTACACTGAAACCAAGGAGGAACACAAACGCCTCTACAAACAGGTGTTACACAAGCTTAGAAATGCCAAACTCTATGCCAAACTTTCCAAATGTGAATTCCACAAGACCCAGCTTGACTATCTGGGCTATAGGGTGTCTGACAAGAGCACTGAAATGGACCTTGCAAAAATCCAGGCAATTTTAAGTTGGGAATGTCCCCGCACCCGGAGGCAATTGCCAAGTTTCCTCGGGTTCAGTAATTACTATCGCCAATTTATCCAGGGTCTCGCTGAGATTGCTTTGCCCCTCACTGACTTACTCTGTACCAAGGGCTTGGGGGAGACATGCAAAGTAAAAAACCCTGGGGCAGTGTTGAATTGGACACCTGAATGTCAGGCAGCTTTTCAGTAATTAAAAACCCTTTTCACTGCTGAGCCTATTCTACAGCACCCCGATCCTGAATGCCCCTTTGAGGTCCAGGTTGATGCTTCTGATTCCTCAGCTGGGGCTATATTGTTACAGAGAGATTCTGAAAATCACTTAAAACCATGTGCTTATCTGTCCATAAAATTTTCTGAAACCAAACGCCGATGGCATGTTTTGGAAAAGGAGGCGTTTGCTGTAAAAGCCGCTTTGGAAGCCTGGCATCACCTCCTTGAAGGTGCTAAATGCCCTTTTGAGGTTTGGACAGATCACAGGAATTTGGAAGCCCTCCACACACCCCGGTGTCTCAGTCCTAAACAAATTCGCTGGGCTCAGTTTTTCAGTCATTTCAATTTCCAGTTAAAATTTATCCCAGGAAAGAAAAACTTTCTGGCCGATGCTTTGTCGCGTTTACCTCAGGATTTTGACCAGGGGGCAGATGTGGTTGGGACTGTTCTCACTGAACCACAACTGGGTTTGGTTGCTGTCACTCAGAGCCAGACCTGTGTGCAAGCAACACTGCCCCCAGCCCAGTCTGGGAAGTGGAAGGTTCAAGTTCCTTGTCAGTTACAGAAAGACTTTCTCCAGGCACTGAAATCTGATACTTGGTTGCTAGCTAATAAAGACACAGTTTCCTTCAAAAACAGGCTGGCATGGGTGGAACACCGCCTTTATGTACCCGAAACTTTAAGAGCTGAGATTTTACAGCGCTCCCATGATGATAAACTTGCTGGGCACTTTGGTTTTGTCAAAACATTACATTTGGTCCGTCGTCAATTCTGGTGGCCTACCTTGAGATGCAATGTAAAAGACTTTGTGGCTTCCTGTCCTGTTTGTGCAATGTCAAAATGTAAGGGGGGGGGGACCACAGGGGCTTCTACAGCCCGTGGCCAGCACGTCCCATCCCTGGGATGAGATTTCTATGGATTTTATTGTGGATCTTCCTCCCAGTCAGAAGAAAACTGTCATGAGTAAGGACAAAAACTGTCATGTGGGTTGTAAAATATTTTTTTTCCAAACAAGAACATTTCATTCCATGTGCATCCATCCCATCAGCCCCGCAATTGGCATGCCTATTTCTCATCCACATCTACCACCTCCACGATAGCCCCTCCCATTTGGTCAGTGACTGCCAGACACAGTTTACTTCCCAGTTTTGGAAATCATTTTTAAATTTGATTGGCACCAAACAAGCACTATCCATGTCTTCCCATCCTGAGACTGATAGTTCTACTGAGATTTTGAACTCCACTCTTGAACAATTTCTTAGAGCATACATTAACTACCATCAGGACGATTGAGTGGAGTTACTACCTTTTGCTGAAGTGGCTTACAACAATGCTGTCCATCTAAGTACCAGGCAAACCCCTTTTTGTGTGGTTTCTGGTCACAACTTTGTTCCCATCCCTGAACTGCCACAACCCCCTTCCCAAACATATTCTGCCTCTGACTGGGCTATTAAGCTGGCTGATTCCTGGCTGGTGATTCAACAAGCCAGGCTGCTTACAAGTTGCAAGCCGATAAGCATTGTTCCTTGCAACACGACTTCAAGATTGGGGATCAGGTGTATCTATCTACCAAATTTATCAAGTCACCACAACCCTCTAAAAAGCTTGCTCCCAAGTTCATTGGTCCTTTCCCTATTGTTGGTCTTATCAATCCAGTTACTGTTAAATTGGACCTGACTCACAATTTGAAACACTTGCACCGTTTTCCATTCCAGCTTGCTCAAGCCTGTCCACCACTCCTCCCGCTGGCATCCCCAACCTCCTTCTCCTGCTCCGATCATGATTGATGGCCAACAGCACTTTGAGGTCAAGGAGGTCGTTGATTCTCACAAGCTTTGAGGCACCCTCCAGTATCTAGTCCGATGGAAACATTTTCCTCATCCTGAATGGGTGTGCTCGCCATGTTAATGCTCCTGATTTAGTTCGCCATTTCCACCTTGCTTATCCTTTGAAGCCTGCTGCTTTAGTGTTTTCTTTCTTTTGGGGGAGCAGTATGTCATGTTCACTGTTTCAATGTATAGTATACATTGTAACGTTTCACATGCCATGGTGCTGACACACGTTTCTGTTTGGGAGGGAGCTGCTGTGAAACCTTGTACCAAGCTCTGTATCTGTGTTCATTACAATGGAATGTGTTTGGGTTATGTTCTCTGTTCAAGGACTTTTCCCGCAAACCATCAGAAATCGTTAGGAGCACCTGGGATTGTGAACTTGGAAAGATTCTATGGGGGGAGGGATCTCATTTACACTGAGGGTTTTCAGTTTGCATTTGGCATGCTTTTATCATTCTCAGCTTTCTCTGTGATCTTGCATACTATTCTTTAATAAATCAGATATCTTTGAATTCCTGCTCATGAGTCTGATAGTGTTTTAGAATAGGCAACCATTACACCGGCAGCTTGCTCTTGGTGCAACTGCCTATTTATCCACTCCTTTTCATGCTGTTTTCCTGTAGCAGCCTATCAGGTTTCTTTTTCCTTCATGTACTTCTTTGCTCTCTTCTCTCAAGCACTGATTGGAGGCTTCAAATCTCCCTCCAGAGTTTGTCCAATCAGCATCTGCAATTTCTTCCACTCTGCTGAGTCACTTCCCAGTTCTGATTCCAAAATTTCTTCCTGATAGGTTTTGTTTTCCCCTTCTGACTCCAAATAAGTTTTGTTTTCTGAGTCAGAAGCAGGCTCAAACCTTACAACTGAGAAGCTTTGCCCACGAGCTCTATGGGCAGGAATGGCATTGTGGCAGTTTTTTCCAGGCACAGGCTGGTTTTTCCTGTAGCCCAGAGAATTTTTCCAGATCAAGGAAAATGCTTGGAATCAACCCATTCATCCTTGAGATGGTGAGTTGCAGCCAGGAGATCATGGACAGCATGCGTGATCGACCAGTAGGGCTTCATCAGGAGGCTGGGATTTCACCATTTCTGAGCTGTGCTGCAGCCCTTAAAGGGACAGTAAGTCCAGCCACACCATTTCTTAAAAGCCCTATTTATTTATTTAGTTTGTTAGTTAGTTAGTTCGTTCGTTCTTCTTTGTATCCCAAGAGAGGCTTTTTACAGAAAAAAAAGCCACTCTCTTCCTCTCTTCCATTTTTGTACTAAATTTGAAGGATTGAATATCTCCTTGTATGTTGGATTTGCCATTTTGAACCTTCAGCTTTCTGTTTAATTTCTTTGGGACCTGTTTGTTAGCACACTTCCTCTTTCCAATTCAGAAAGTGTTTTATTACCACATTAACTCCTATCTACATGAGTCAACTATATAGGGGGCACCATAATCTACTGCCTGAAACATGGAAGATTTCAAAGAGGACTTTTCAGAGTCCTGTTATGAGCCTGAGCAGTCTTTAAAAGATATGTTTTTGGAGTGCTGTCAGACTATTCTGCAGACTATTCAGGACTTTGGGGAAGAAATTATTTCTAAGGTGTGTCATCTGGCTGAAGATGTTATGGAGGAAGATGAAGATTTTGATAAGGATGGAGACAGCAATACTGAAATGAAGGAGTTAAAGCAGCAGTCTGAGCTGCAGATTACAAAGAGAGCTAGTCTGAGCGGTTTTTATAGCTTGCTGGGAGACTGATATGGGAGAGAAGAGAATCTGCTTTGTGGGAGTTTTTTGCTGAGAAGTTTGAGTTTTTAAGGCGGACAGTTGGGCTGTTTGATTTTTGCAAGAAAAATCCCTAGGGTGTAACAGGGAGATATGTAAATGCTTTGGTATACTTTGAAGTGGTATAATTAAGAATTAAGAATGTGTAATTGGGTTGAAAATGAAGCTATTATGATTTCATTTCTCTTTAATCATTTGGACTAAGGTTTATTGTTTTTTTTAAAAAAAAACTTTGATTTGTAAGACTTATAAGGTATTCATAAAGTATAATAATAATTTATTGTTTTTTTAGGTTTAATAGGACTAAGATAGCTGTAGTATTATTAATTATAAAAGTAGACAATTTAGATGTTTTTACATTTCAATTTGTATTGTAGTGGAGAGAAATATAGACAACAGTGATGGGAAAAAAACAATTAAATGTTTTATGGGGGAGGGAAGTTGATACACACACACACACACACACACACATATGGATGAAGGAATTGCATTAGTGATTTGTATATGTTTTAATGGAAGGATTTATAGAAATAATGTGATCTTGCTTTGATATAGTGTAAGGGATTGAGTATGGAAATTGTATATTCTTCCTGTTGAAAGTCAGAAGTCACTTTTCTATTTAATCTTCAAAATTCTGTTTTCTTGTGTTTCACACTTTTTTAGTTTTTAGTTTTTTTTATTTTTGTAGTTTTTTGTAGTTTTTTTCTTTGCTTTAAACTCAATAAAATTATATATTGTGTTGTTGTTTATTCGTTCAGTCACTTCCAACTCTTCTTGACTTCATGGACCAGCCCATGCCAGAGCTTCCTGATGGTCATCACCACCCCCAGCTTCCTCAGGGACGAGTCCATCACCTCTAGAATGTCATCCATCCATCTTGCCTTTGGTCGGCTCCTCTTCCTTTTGCCTTCCACTCTCCCTAGCATCAGCATCTTCTCCAGGGTGTCCTGTCTTCTCATTATGTGGCCAGAGTATTTCAGTTTGGCCTTTAATATCATTTCCTCAAGTGAGCAGTCTGGATATATATATATATATATATATATATATATATATATATATAGTTAGTATCCAACAGATACCAATATTAGTATCCATCCATCCATCTTCAATATCAGAATTTCAGCATATTATCTTTTTCCCAACAAAAAAAACAACACATATATATATATCTCATACGTTTACAGTATGGAGTACATGACTTATGGCTGACACAATAAGCTATTATTTTAACTTTGCCAGCACCACTGCAACAATAAAACAACTGGGTGTCCCTCTAATGACTGGAAAAAATAATGAAATGGACTGGTAGATTTATTTTAAAACAGAAAAAGGCCAGAAGAAAAATAGATAGCTCAGGGAAAGAGAAATGGTAATTAAAACAAAAAACAAAACACCACCCTGCCAGCTTTCAAAGCAAGGATGTTCTGCACATAAGCAGACCTGCTGTTAGAGGTTCTGTAGCAGGTGTTCTTCAGGAAAACCAGGGAAAATATGGTGAAAGGGCATTCCTACCTCTGTGAAACAGCCAATTAAGATGCAGGAGTCAGCCTAAAAGACAGTAGAGCACAGCGGGCAACCTGAACAGCAGCAGAAAAATACTACTTGGAAAGTAAAACAGAAAAAAACATGTCAAGAAGTTGCATTTTCAGTGTGTGAGTACAGGATGATGTTATCTGTTCTTGTCCTCCAAAAATAGTTGCTGACCATAGGATAGGTTTGGCAGTGCAGATAAGCTATAAATCAATTTGGTGATAAAGGGAAAACTAATATTTCAGTTTTGATGACAGACAGTGTCCATTCTTTATTCAAAATGAAAGGCATGAATTGTCATTGCACCAAAGGACTTACTCATGTTATAAGCACCATTACACTAAGATAGCTATTAACACAATGATGTCTTTGATCCCACCAATCTTTTGCATTTTTAATTTAAGTATAGCACAAAGTACACGCTCCATTGAAATAAATCTGCTTGTCACTTTTTTGTAATTATATGAGATATTAAACTTTCTGTATCTGTACAAATGACTGTATTTGTCATTATAAAACCATTTCTAAAAAAATGGAATTACTAATCTATGGAGCTATCAGGCTAAATCTGTAATCAACAACTAGTGATATTACAAGGTAAGAACTACTACAAAATAATATTTATAAATATATAATCATGTATAAAAGAGAAGCTTTTGAAAAAGGAAATTTCCCCAAGTTTTGTGATGAAAAAAAACTAATCAAAATGAGTCATGGCATAGCTGCATATTGTTTCTTTCTTTACCTTCTTTATAAAGAATGTATATGTATATAATGAATGTTATCTCTTTCTATTTCTCTTTCAGTGTATATGGTGGAATCAGTATATACTGTCACCTGCTGCTATGGCTTCTAGCTGGAACAAGGACATGATAACTACAGATAATACAAGACTACAACTTCTTGCATATCACCCACATTATTTAGGGCTAGTAGATGAGAATTGTATAGAAGTGTTACACCTGAATTCATCCTTGCCTGTTCCACATCTGCCAAGTATTAAATAAGCTGGAAGTTGAATTTCTTTCTTCCTCCAAAGAAACATATTTTTGCTCCCACATCAGCCATGGATGCAATTCATTGTCCTGCATGTTTTTAGAAACTGTATACTACACTAACATAAGGAAGGCTGAGAGAAGGAAGATAGATGCTTTGGAAATGTGGTATTGGAGGAAAATTCTGAGAGTGCCTTGGACTGCAAGAAGCTCAAACCCATCCATACTCCAGGAAATAAGCCAGACTGCTCACTTGAGGGAATGATATTAAAGGCAAAACTGAAATACTTTGGCCACATAATGAGAAGACAGGACACCCTGAAGAAGATGCTGATGCTAGGGAGAGTGGAAGGCAAAAGGAAGAGGGGCTGACCAAGGGCAAGGTGGATGGATGATATTCTAGAGGTGACAGACTTGTCCCTGGGGGAGCTGGGGGTGTTGACGACTGACAGGAAGCTCTGGCGTGGGCTGGTCCATGAAGTCACGAAGAGTCGGAAGTGACTGAATGAATAAACAACATATGACACTCTTACCTATAGTACATGACAGATCAAACCAGATAAAAGCCTTAGGATGAAAGGGTTGGTATTTGTTTTTTTTTTCTCCTTTTGGCTGTAGAGCCATTAAGTTACTATGGCAACAAATCACTCTGGCAGGGTGAACAGGTCAAACTTAAGTATCCTCAAGTCGGGTGTAAAAAGAATGGGCATATAAGGAAATTGCCTGGAAGGAATTTGCCTGGGCTTGTTAGTTTCAGTTTCCTTTCTATCTGCCTTCTTTCCAGTCTGTGCTCTCTGAGCGCATGTAAATGCATAAGCTTGTAAATATGTGTACGTAAGAAGCTTCCTGTAAATACATTTATTTTTATAGAAATGCCAGGTGTGTGTTTTTTCTGATCTTTCTTTGCTTCCTATATTGGTGAGAAAAGGAATACACTAGGATAGTTTCTCAATAAAGCAGGTGAACTTGAAAACTTAATACAGTGTTGCCATTCTTTAAAGGGTCAGTGTGCCTTGCTGGCTCTGCTTGTTTTAGTGACATTTCTTCTGGCATATTCACTCTTGTAGTCTTGGAGTGAATGGTTAACCTGTTGAACAGCATGCTGAGAATTCAGCTTTGATTGGTCACATGAAAACTTATTTTACTGAAACAAAATCAGTAAGCATTATTAATAAATTTACTTTTATCTGGTTTTTCTGCTCGTATATATTGGAAAAGGAAAAGGAAATAAACAACAGGGAAAATAAGAAAAGGAAGAACTGATAACAACAAATAAAGAATAAAGAAAGTTACTGAGATGGAAACACAAGATAGCACACTTAGAAAGTAATACCTATACTCAGGGTGAAAAAAAAATAGTAATTGAAAAAAATAGTGCCAGATTTCAAAGCAAAGATCTAGAAAGTAAGACCTAGCCCATTTAATTTGGCTTACTCTGAAGTAACAAGCTTTAAGACTGCAATCTAAACAGAGTTAGTTGCTTTTATTAGTGTATTTAATAATTTTAAATTACTCAGTTATGCAATTATGTGATTTATTTATTTATTTATTTAATAACTCTCCATTACTCCTTTAATCTCCATCACCTAATCTTGTTCCCTGCTATTTGCTGATGGAAAAAAAATTCTGGAGGAGAAACGACTCCGCATAGGAGTAATTCAGTGAGTAGTAGGAGCAGATGGTCAGTGGGTGATTGATGGGAGCCAATTGAACAGGGTTGCAGCATATCCTGCTGCATAGGACCACAGAAGGTGACGTCTGATACGATGATGAACTGTTGAGATGCAAGTTGTTTCTCTCTTTCCCTCTCTGTGAGGTCTTGAAAATGTTTGTGGCAAATCAACTGCTAAGCCTGAATATTAACTAAATTGTTCTGCACTTCAGAAAAAGTGCAGGGAAAATGGGGATATAAAATGCCTCATAAACAGAATAAACAGCCCATTCCCCCTCTGTTGTACAGCTGGGAAGTACAAAGTTCCTTCTTTTGTTTTAACTCTGTTGGGCCATCAATTATGAACTCTACTGAGAGCAGTTATAGTATAGCAAGTAGAGATGTGACAAATTATAAGCTTTTAGTTATAACGCAGGCTATGATGCATGTTTTAGAATATGCTGCCAATGCCTGCCAACTGCATCTCTGGCTGGAACCTGACTCTGAGCCACTGGATCCACAGATAATTCTTGTAGACATTACATAAAAGGGGAAAGGAGAAATAAGCTATTAAAGTGCAAGAGATGATATTCTGAGGCAATTCCTCTTATGTAACTGCTATATTTTGATATATAAAATGGACACCATCATGGAATCTACATGGGATGTTAAACTTATAATAAAGTCTGCCTGCCAACCAGGTCACACTAGTATGTGATTTACATTGGATTGCCTTTGTAGCAGCAGCCACATGCTGGAAGTTAACAGACACTATAGACATATTATTGAATTATTGCATTGGTTTCAATAGGTTCCTGGGAACAATTTGAAATACTTGATCATGGCTTGGCTCCCAGGTATGGTTATGACCACCACATCTAGGTAAAAGCAATCCAAACTTTGTAAAAATATTTAAAGCTTTTGGGTTTCAAGAATTCATTAGTCAACCTGGTAAGAGAAAAAAAAAGGAGAAGAAAAAATGTGGGTATCTTAGAGCAATGTCTGACTCAGTTTACATTATTAACAGAATAAAGACAAGCCTCATAGCCACTATTTGGGACACTGATTAAAAAAAAGAAGTACTCTCAGGTTGTAACAAGGACTCTTTCCATACTTTTATGCAAGAAAAATCAAGAAATTATTTTCAAGTCCTGTATAGTTATAAAAATATAAATTCTAGTTGTTACAGTCAAAACTGTCTCAGTCCTAGATGAGATACAAAGTACTTAACTAATGGGATACAGAACAGAAATTAGTTAGTCTTGATTCTAATAAGAGATACTGTATGACAGGTATCTATACAGGGAACAAATTAGTGTGTTGCAATGCAAACTGTGCCCCTTATAGACTTCTGTGGAAGAGGACACTGCTTGCACTATGACATCATGATGCATATTTTGTCATGTTGTTGTCATAATGGTTAGAAGTGAACACCTAGATAACAAAACAGAAAAAGCCAAACTGGATAGGATTATTTAGTTATTGTAGAAAATTGATTCTTATGTAATAGATCTGGTAAAAGGATGAAATATCCTCTTTTCCCTGGATGGAATTTTACTGTAGAATACCTAAATCCAGTATTTTTCAAATGTCGTAAGAGGCAAGTTGACTTTGAGAGGCTCTCAAAAAGTGGATGTTTATAACTATTTAATAAAGTTAAAAGGTTAAATGTATATATTTTCTGTTTGCTCTTTGGATTGGTTTTCTCTCATGGACAACTGCTATTGCTTTTTATGACACTCACCATATATGAAATTAATACCTCTGCTTATGGTCCCCTTACAAAAATAATTCATCTTGTTTCTTTCTTTTATTCTAGTTGGGTAACAATTGCCTTTTATGCAAAAATCTCCCCAAGATAAAATAGACTACCTACACAAAGAAAGATTTGGCAGTGAAATACTTGTGTTTCTTTTTCCTTTCTTTATTGTCTAAACTGGTTTATATGATGTGTGGGACAGGGACTGCGGTAAAGCTGTGGTTATGTGTTTGTGTATGATCCAAATATCTAATTTGCTAAAACCAAATTCTCACTCTTCATGAAATAGCAAAAGTGCTTTGTTCTATTGGTAATCAATATTGTCTCCTTGTTTATAAGTGTTCATTTAGTGGAAATAAAACCCTGAACAACGTAATAAAATAATGTCCATATTTTATCTCATTTTATTTGGAATGTTTTCAACATTATGTATTTGGAAGCAACTCATGGAAGAATCAACATAAACAGGTAATTGAGAACAAGGAATGAATGGAACAGGGCAACTGAAGGATTCAGCTCCAGTGCTGAATAAAAAACAATGTAGCATGGGATGAATCGATTAACTGTCAAGTGTTTCATCTGATGCTTTCTTGAAATCAGCACTTACCGAACTATAACTTTCGAAATGTAATCAACCTGCAACACATGAATAATTCTGGGCATCCCCTACAAATGCATTATGTATTTATGTACTTTTTTCATTATTTATGTATTTATTTATTTATTTGACATATTTATATGGCCACCCATCTCACAAACAAGTGACTCTGGGCAGAGTACAATAAAGCTAAAAACAATAAATACAAACAACTATTACTACTACTACTACTACTACTACTTTAAAATTATAAATGGCAAAACTAAAAAAAAAAAAAAAATAGGCAAACAGCAAATGTTAATTACACTGGAATCATCTCAATATTTTACCAATATAATTTAATGATATTGCAGTGTATTGAACACCATTGAAATAAGAGGCTAAATTTTTGAATGAATTACTGACTTTATGTACATCATGTAAAATGTTTTAAAAGCATAAAGAAGTTACAGGGGATAAATATTTAACAGTACATTTTTGGTGTAATAAAAACAAATGCACACAACGTAATTTCAATGCAGTCCATAATTTGGTTCAGGAAGATACCCTACCCATTCCACCACAGATTTTATTTTCCTTTAACAAAAGCAGAAGAGTGGCACACTAGTATTCCCTGAACCCCCCACCCCCACCCCACCCTGCCATTGGAAATACACTGAAAATTGTTTCAGAGTTTTATTTATTTATTTATTTATTTCTCAAATTTCTATTACCACCCATCTCTCCCAAAAGGGGGATTCTGGGTGGTTTACAATAAAATCAGGAGTTAAAAGCATATAAATTACAATATAACAACCAATAAATAAAGGTAAAATAGATATAAAATCCAAGAGACAATTATCTTATTTGTTCAGGAGAGATCTACAATACTAGCCACCCCAAAGCAGAACTGTTGCCCCTTCCATCCCCGGCGAGGCACAGAACCAGGTTTTCAAGTTCTTCTGGAAGGCCGGGAGCAAAGGGGCCTGCCTTACCTTTGCAGGCAGAATGTTCCAGAGGGCAGGTTCCACCACAGAGAAGGCCTGCCTCTTGGACCTCACCAGGTGGAATTCCCTTACTGGCGGGGTTTGCAGCACGCCCTCTCTGCATGACCGGGTGATACGGGTCGATGTTAAGGGGATGAGACAGTCCCTCAGGTAACCTGGTCCCATGCCATGTAGGGCTTTAAAGGTGATAACCAACACCTTGAATTGGACCCGGAAGCAGACTGGAACCCAGTGCAGCTTGTGCAGCAGTGGTGTCACATGTGCCAATCTTGGGGCACCAATAACTGCTCGCGCAGTCGCATTCTGGACCAGTTGAACTTTCTGGATACTCTTCACGGGTAGCCCCATGTAGAACACATTGCAGGAGTTTTTTGGGCTCCTTCATACCAATGAGGTCAACAGTGCTAATCAAATAGGAACCTTTACAATATATAAACATATGTATGGAATTAGAGTTCATCATTTAACAAGTGAGGGAAAGTATAGTTTTAGATCTCTGCAAAATCCATTAATTTACATGTTTTGTATTATTTTAAAAGAATACTGTGACAGTTTACCTTTCTGCCTTACTGGAAGAACACAGCCTGCCACATCTAAACCCAAAACACTGCACATTCAAAGATAACCTCCCCACTCCATGACACATGCACAGACTTCTGTTAATCAGCTAGGTGCAGGTATAGTCACTAAGAAATTCCCTAACCTTCATTATGTGAAATCTTCCTCCATCTTTTCCTTTTTTCACAAAAAAAAATCAAAACTAATAGTCTATTAGTCATAAGACATAAGTCAGGATTCTTGAATATGCAACTTTACATAACCAAATATATGGTGGCAAGACTATACAACACAGAGTTTATGGCAATTTCCACTGTCTTGCAGATTTGGAATTGCAGATGGTTTTCTCCAAAAATGTGTGGCTCTTGCATATCATAGATTAGAATAAGGAATATTTTGGTCATGTACTTAAAACCTTAAAAACTAAGTAGTGGTTATTATTTTCACATAATTGACCTAGTCAGGCATTCCCTGGTTTAAATACCTACTCCCCAATCAAATGGGGAGAAACCATATAAGATGCCTATTGTGAACATGCCTGGCAAGGATTTTTTTTTTTTTCTTTTAATAATAAAAGAGAAAATTAATCCTTGGAGTGCCCTCCATCCCTGTTTGGCCATAACAGGTGGAAAGTTAAACAAGAAGGAGAGATAAGATAAGATCCATAGAGTTATACCAGCTGGTTTTATATATGGTAATGATGCTTCAGACTTTTTTACTGGAAATATGTTTTCCTCCTTTAGGGACAGTGGTTTATTTTAAAAGAAAATGTACCAACTAAACTTAGCTTGGAATATACATAGGAACAGAAAAATATTTTAGAGAATACCCCAAAAGTTCTCATTTTTATTCCTGAGCAAAAGCTTATTATTACCAATCTAGTTTTCCCCTATAAATTGACACATTCCAATTTAGAAAGAAAAGCAAACCAATCCTTTATGAAAATGCCAAATCACAGTGGAGTGACATTTGATTTCAACTTACTTGCTGAAATATTTGATAATGAAGAACAACTGATATGCCACAATATTGTATGGGAACTAAAGCTAAAAAACTGTTATCTTCTCATGCCTGTATTCCAATTCCTTCTACATGGCTAAATAGGCCATAAGTTTGTAAACTCTTCCTTTTGAAGTCATTCCTGAGGAAAGCACTACAATATTATTTCTACTAAGATAAATGGTAGGTCCCATAAAATGACAATGCTTTTTTTCATTTGACCCTATATGAAAACTATGAATTTTCAGTGGCATGGGAAGCTTTTTGTTTTTTTAGGGAAAAAGAAAATTCTAGAGATAGACCATATTTAAAAGATAGACCATATTTAAAATTAGATTGAGTAATGTGATGGTAAAGTTATATACAAAGCACATTCTGATAAACAGTAGCCACATGCATTTCATAAAGTACATTCATGTTTAATCGACTTTTTAGTTAAAAAACCTCCCTTAATAAATAAGGAAAATTTAATGTCTATGGTTCATTTAAAGAAAATGAAACATCAGAGATGGGTGATAAAATTAAGCAGAACATAACACAGAAAGTAAAATCTGCCTTTGAAAAGAAGCAATTCCAGCCTGCAAAAAAATGAAAGCAGATAACATTACATCTGAAAAAGACAAAGCTATATCAACGTTGTTGTGGAACTATGCTATGAAAAATGTCATATGTGGTATGGTTTTTATCCTATGCCTCAAAAATAAAAGAATCCACCTATGTCTAAACCAGAACTATCATCCAAATTTCATAAGATATGCAAATAATTCCTGAATCCATAAGATTGTACTTTGTTCAGTCTTATTTTATTTCAATTATATTTTACACTTCCTTTCAATTCTAAGTAATTCTCTCTCTCTCTGTCTCTCTCTGTCTCTCTCTGTCTGTCTGTCTGTCTGTCTCTCTCTCTCTCACACACACACACACTTGTAAGCATATATACCAACATAAAACTAAAACCGCAGGGGGAAAATAGATGATTAACAGCAAAAAATATATATTTTTAAAAGCACCCATTCATTTGGAAATAAAGATCTCTGTGCACATCAAAGTACACTTGTCAAGGATGGAACCAGCATGGAAAAGGCCTTAGAAAGCTTTATTTGGCTAATCTTTTGGCCCAATATAAATAGGTCCCAGATGGCCTTAATTAAATGATTGGATAGTGGTGGGGGGGGCGAGGAATTACAGAACTTTGTCTCACTAAACTTTTATAAAACTCAGACTAATTGCTTCTGTGAAATACTAACTTTATGGTGTAGATGAAGGGAGTGGAAAAGAGATTTTATACAGTAGTTAAATTCTGACTTATCGTTTCTGTGTAATAGTGCTTTGCATTTTGCTTTGTCTAACAGCAGACATATTTGCTCAAAGTTTTTATATTCTGAAAACTGCAATAGAGCAAGGTGCTTTGAATTTTTTTGTGAATTTAGATCAAGTCCAATCCCCTGCTCATTGTGAGAATATAAATTAAAGCATCTAGATAGATGGTTCTGTAGCCTGCACCTAAACACAACCAGGTGTTTCCAATGAAGTAAAACCCAACTTCTCTTTGGGTAATTGATTTAATTGTTGAGCTGCTCTTACAGTTAAAAAGTCCCCCACTCCCCATCCAATCATTTAATTAAAAATTGCCTTCCTAACTTAAATCCATTTTTTTTTCTATTCTGCATTATAAAATAAGAGAGATTAGGTCCTGACTTTCTTTTATGTCATTTTTTTGGGCTATTTGAAGACTGCTATTATATTCCCCTCCTCCCTTTAGTAACCTTTTCTCAAGGTTAAATAGAGTGTGTTACTTCCTTCATAGATTTTGGTTTCTAGTTCCCTTGCCATTTTTATTTCCCTTCTCTGAACTTGAAATCCATTTGCTCTGAATACTTATTGAAGTATGGTACCCCAAACTGGATTTGACCTCCTATGTGAAAAGGTCTGACCAATACAGAATAAAGAGGAATATCACCTATCATGATTTCAAAATTATACTCTGTTGATACAGCCTGAAATTGTTTTTGCCTTTTTTGCATTAACATCACACTAAACACTTTGTGATCAACTAATAAACCACTATTCCAATATATTAGTAACAATCACAAGTACTATTACTAAGCTAGGAAACATTCATTCCATACCTAAGTATATTATCTTTTTCCTAAGAGAAGAGTTTCACATTTGTCAGATAAATTTCATTCTGTTACTTAAGATCATTCCCTAACCTGTTAAGATGGTTTTGCATTTTATTTTTGTCTTGGAGGTTGTTAGTTATCCCATCTAGTTTTGTCTAATTCTGCCAGTTTTATACACAATGTGTATGTCTCTTTATCCAAGTCCAAAATATAGAGGAGTAGATGATTAAGAACTGAATCTTGTGCAGTCCACAATACCTTTTCCAGCTGATGAGGTACCACTGCTGAGCACTCTTTGAGAACAAGTTTTGAGCCAACTGTATATCTACTTATCATGCTTATTAACCAGGTTGTTTATAATTTTTATTAAGAATTTTGATTGTAATAGTAAAATCTAATACAAACTAAACTTAAAGAAAGAAAAGGGAATAGAGAGAAGGAGTAAAAAGTACATACCATATACCATCTTTTATCTATAAACAAATCCATAAAGCATCACCTTTTCCATCCTGGTATCAGTGGGAAGTCCATAAAGGGTAGCCAGAAGTAACAGTATAGTTTATTTTAACCTTGATCAAATAAACCAATTTTATATTCCTTTTACTTCTGACAGTCTTTACTTCTTAATCTTTAATTAAGTCAAATATTGTTGTAGGATTTTATTTCTCTTTATTTCTTCTTTGTCCCATCACATAGTTATTCAAGTATTTAACAAGCCTTTTTTGTTAATCCAGTAAGGGGGAAAAAAAGATATCCAAGTCACTCTCTTGGTTTGTCATTTGTATTTCCCTTTTAAATTTTAAAAACGTCAGCTAATTTCTTTTGTTGATCCAATGAAACATTCTTTTCTAAATCATACTCTTGGCCTGTTGGTTGTAAATCCATTTTCAGTACCATCTCTATCTTGTCAGATAAAATTTGTTCTACATCTTCAATAACATCTTTTGGACATAGTCTATCCATAGAAGGAGACATCATTATTGACATTGCTGATATTATGCCTACTATTTTCTGATTCCATTCTTCAAAAGTCTCCTTCAATATTTTCATTGTTAAAATGTTTTGCACCATCTTGCAGGCCTGTATAAATTTACCCTCTAGTGTCCAGTTTTTTGAAATCATGAAATTCTTTATCTATGTTATGTCTTGTAAAAACCAAAACAAGATTTATTTCCCACAAGAAGATGTCTGTACTTTATAATTCCAAAATCTTATTGTAAAAGTTTCAATATTCCAATTTTATTTGGACCCTTAGTCCATTTATAACTTTCTAGAATCAAAATCTTATTTAGCATTTTGCTGTCTATTTCAGATTCTTCAATAAGTAAGGGCTGGAACAAAAATATTCAATATGTTATAATTCTTTTGGAAGAATGGGAAGGAATTTAGTTACATGGTTCAAAAGCTAGTGTTTAGAGTTTCAGGGTATTAAAATAGTTTTGATTTTTTTTTATGTATTTATGTGTATGGGTGTTTTTAAAATAATAATTAAAATGATATAGGTGTTTATGAAGAATGTTGTCCAAAATAGGGCAGTTTACTTCCTTAAAAGAAGTAAAATTTCTATCTCTAATGGCACCATTACAGAAAGATTCCTGGCTCAGTGATAAACCACATGTTCTGCATGCAGATGATTCAGTCCACATCCAGAATGAGATGGGGGGATCTCCCATTTGAGTCTTGATGAACTGTTTCCCAGAGGTGTGAGCTAGGGTGGAGAACTTTTATCATGAAAAAAACATTGACCCATGGGCAAAGTCATTTGCAGCCATTATTTGGTTAAACTAGAGTTAATGATAAATTAATTCAGAATCCAAAATTGGTAGATATTGCAACACAGAGAAAAACAAATTTTCTTTCTTCATTAATACTCATCCTTTTTTGTGTTATTTTTCTCACATACACAAAACCAGTAGTCAATTTACCAAAGGCAAACAGTCATAAGAATTACCAAAATAAGCAGTTCAAGGATGGCCAGGAGAGCAAAAGTAGGTATCTATTGTATAAAGAAATTGATTGTGCTGGGGATTGCATTAAACAGTCTACTCAAATAAAGCAGATTTTTATATGCCTATGCATTAACATTCTCATACACAGCAGAAAAATAAAGCATTAGCAACAGCAAGTTTAACTTCTAAGGATTGTAATTTATATGCAACTTGTGACAAATTTATCAGGTTGAAAATATTCCATAATGCAATTCCTATTATATCAGTTATACTGTATGTCTTGCAAGATTAATCTAGCTCTGCATCTTTCAGATAATTAGAAACCTACTTGTCTTCGACAGCAGTTTATAGCATGAAAAATGTATGCATTAAAAAAAGTTGTATTAAGATACTTTGGGAGGCAGCTGAACCTGATTGATTTATTTTTAGACTTAGTGATCATTCCATTTGTTCAGCATGTATAAAAAAGTATTGAATAGAATACATATTTTCACTTGGAACCAAACTCAATTATCTACTCAAATTATTTACTTTTTGAAACACTGGGCTGTATCTACTTTTTTCTTAATTCTTAGAATACACAGCATAAAATCAAAGTTTGTTGTGATTACTTAAGTCTCATTTATTTCAACAATTTCAATTTTCAGCAAAACTGCATAAAAGCAACCTGAAAGCAATGTAGTAAACACTTTTGAAATAATTACTAAGAATATGTTTGAACACGACAAAAGAATTCCCAGCTAAACTGGTCCAATTTAAACAAAATCATGTAATAAAAGTCTCTAAAGAACATCAGATAAATCAGTATTTGAAGTATCTTTCTAAGGTGCTGTTAGTGATTTGGAATTTGTAGATACACAAATACAAGTGACAAGATTTCACTTACATTCAGGAAGAAAGGGAATAAGTGCTACCTTCATCCAGAACATGAATGAGGCAGGTTTTAGTATGAGTCCTTTTTACTCATAAAAGTTCTCCATATCATTAAAGACTACACAGAATCAGAATCTTTGAATATATGAAGAGGATCCACAGAGGATATAATATTTACAGATGTTTATACTTTATGCACTGAAAGTTATACAACGACGCAGTGCTTCCCTTGATTCTCTCTGAATGTGAATACAAGCTTGCCATTCTCTTCATTGCCAAATAACCCACTGAATAAAGCTACGAGGGCAAATACTTATCTGGAAAAATAAGTTTTCATTGATCATGTCCAATGACAAAGGTGCTGTGAGAGGGATTTCATATGTACATACTGTGGTAATGTGAAAGAGCAAGTCTTGCAAGATTTAAAATCAAGTCTCTCAAACCATTAGTAGCTTGGATTTCTGCAGACTCCTTTAGCTGTGAAATTAACTGACATCCTTAGCTCCAAGCATTGACCACTAAAAGTGGGCTACACAGGAGGGTGGAGCCTAGTTCTATAAAGGCCAGATGTCTACTAACATGAGTTTCAGCCTTGCACTGATAATTCTTCCTCCTCTTTCTTCTCCTCCTCCTCCTTTATTCCTTTAGTCAACACACACACGCATACACACACGCATACATACACACATAGACACACACACACACAAACAGATACATACTGTATGTATGTATGTATGTATGTGTGTAGATATATATAGATATAGATATACAGTAGATATAGATATATAGCCCCTTCTTGGCATAAAATTCAGAGCAGTGTACAAATAAAACAGCCAGCTTCATAAGACCACATGACCCAATGCCTGGGAATGGGGGAATACATGAAAGTTGGCAAGTTTGGGGCGATGTGGACCTTGGAGGAAATACTATTCTATATGGGAGCACAGTAACAAAAAAAGCACATCATCCGGCTCCCACCTGATTACATTACTTAAGTAATGAGCCCTGAAGCATACAAACCCTATTGGATCTTATTGGATGGGCAGAAATAATTGGAGATTGGTAGTCCTGCAAATCACTAGCCCGTGTCTTGAAGGGCTTTAAAAGTAATAATCAACATCTTGAATTGCACTCAGAAACTCACTGGCAAACAGTGCAGCTTGCAAAGTAGCAGCACTACATGAATGCCCATACTTACCTGTGTTGCCACATTTAGGACTGACTGTAGCTTCTAAGTAGTTCTCAAAGGCAGCCCTGTGTAGAATGCATTGCAATAATTCATTTAAGATGTGACCAAAGCATGAATGACCATGAGTAGGGCCACCTGTGGTTGCCCCATCTCTTCCCAAAGCAGTCATGAGTCTAGGAGGTCAGCCAAATTGTGCATGAACTCTGTTTGAGAAATGCAGCTCAACAAAAGCAAAAATAGGAAATCTATGGATCTAGGAGCCCTCAGAATCCAGTCAAACATTGTTGCTAGGGTTTAGTCTAAATCTGTTCTTCTCCATTCATATCCTCAAAACCTTCAGGCACAGAGTCAGAACCTTGATGGCTTTGCTTGGGCAACCAAGGAGCTGTGATATATGACCTCACTCAGCAACTTCATCTGGATGTTAAAAGGGAGGCTTAATTTGTGGGGAGTGAATTAAGCTTTGACACACCTCAGAAACAAAACAAGGATCATGGGCTAGAAATTTCCCCCATCAACACTGACTAGAATCTGCCTTACAGGTAGGAGGAGAACCACCACAACATAGTGCCTCCAACTGCCAATTGTCTTAGCTAGTCCAAAGGATACCATTATCACTAGTATCAAAGAATACCAAGTATACCAAAGAACCATAGTTCTCCACAATCAATGCTGGCTTGGTACTGTGACCAGGCTTGAAACAAGATTGAAATGAATCCAGATAGCCTGTTTCTTCCAGAGTCTTCTGAAGCTGAAGTCTAATTACCTTCATTACAACCTTTTCCCCAAACTCACCCCATTTCAACATCTATATAAAGCCACTGGATGACATCATCCAGCAGTGCAGGGTGTAGTATCCTCAGTATGCTGATGACACTGAATTGTAAATCTTTGCCCCTTAGCAGTGCCACCAAGGTCCTTTCCCAGTATCTCACAGCTGTGAAGGTTTGAATAGGAAAGAATCAGTTGTGGCTCAACCCTGCAAAAGAGAGTGGCTATGAATCCTGAGGTCTCCTGTATCCTGAGATTTTCTATCATTATCCATGAATGGGTAGCACTACTCCAGACAGAGTTGGTGCACCCTGTGTTCATTCCCCAAATCTTTAAAGACTTGGCTTCTTTGTCAGGGATTGGACCTGGCAGTCAGATGAGCACAGCAGTAGAGTTGTATGGCTGTAGGATGACAGTCTTTTTTAGGACCTTGGTTACATTGTATAAATTAATTAATTAATCAAATTTATATGGCCCCCATATCACCGAAGGTGAATCTGGGTGGCGTACAATACTCCAATAAAGCAATGCGTATATAAAAACAGTAATATAAATATATGAAAAAATCAGCATTAAAAATTAAATATTATTAAAATTAAAGTTAAATAGCAGGCATGGAGAGAGTGAGTGTATCCACCTCAGTAATGTAGCCATCTAAACATGTCTCTGGTTCCCTGGGATACCCAAGCCTGGTGACATAACCAGGTCTTGAGGGACTTACAGAACATCAAGAGGGTTGGAGCCAACCTAACCTTGGGAGGAGGGGAGAGAATGTTCCACAAGGCGGGTGCCATGGCATAGAAGGACCAGCTCCTGGGACCCACCAAATGTAAGTCCCTGGCAGATGGTAACTGCAGTATGCCTCCTCTGCAAGATCTAATGGGATGGGCTGTTGTAATCAGGGAGAGGTGGTCCCTCAATAAGCCAGTCCCATGCCATGAGGGGTTTAATGGTTAAAACCAGCACCTTGAATTGGACCTGGAAGCTAACTTGCAGCCCAACTCCCACCAGGATATGCTGCTCACCATAACTTGTAGTTCTGGCAGTTGAATGATTGTCCTCTTGCCTGCTTGTGATAGCTGCCAATGTTCAGACATCGCCTCTGCTTCCCAGTCTCTATGCCATTTGCTTATCAGCTTCCCTCCTACACATACCCCTTCCCACTCTGTATTTGTTTTTGTAAGCTAAAGAGCCTGGGTGGGGTGAGGCTGCCTCTGGTAGTTGGCATGTCCTTGAAAATGCTTCATTATCACGGCAGCTGGAGCATCAATTTGGATGCTTGTGAGTAACACCATGGGTTACTGAATGAATGTATGACGAAAATGGGTTGAGAAGTGTTTTTGCCTGACTGCAGCTACCTTTCCCAACTTCAGTCTCTCACATTCCTCTCCCATTTTAGAAAGTCAAGGTTCCCCTCTAACATTATTTTATTGGAATAGGTGGTATTGACCATTTTTAGCTACATGTGGTCTACTTTGCCACATCTGGGGGGTCCTTCCTAAGTTTCTTTCTCTGTTGAGGACTCCTTTCTCTTTATTTGATCATTCCCTAGGTGGCATCTCTTCCCCCATTTTCCAAGGTCACCCTCACATTCTATAGCAGGTAAGATGGGAGGAATGTGTTGTGGGCTGCATTGGAAAGTTTAGCTGTGGTGCCAGGTTTTCTGTTTTGGGTTTTCTTGTTTTTGTTTTCTTGTTTGTATATATTGTTTTTATCCTTGGGGTATGAGCCACCCAGAGTATGGTTTAAGATGGGCAGCCTTATAAATGTTATTTGTAATTAAATGAGCAACCTGTACCACTTCATTGCTCAAATAAATAATTTGAGGCCCTCTTTTTATAATAATATAAATCAGTACCAAAATATTTCTTCTTTTTCGTTATGATACTGATACTATCAAAAAATAAAAGTATATTTGCAAATCATACTTGAAGACTGAACTTATAATTACTGGGAAAGCCTTCTGAAGCATATTTTAAATAAATAATAGTAATTTCTTGGGGGAGATGGGCAGTAATAGAAGTTTGAAGAATGAATAAATAAATAAAAAACAAAATTAATTTAATGATACAGGAAAATAATTATTTCTTAAACAGAAATATGGATGTTTTCCACTTCAGCTAATCTTCTTTTCAAAAATTTCATAAATCATATAGATGGATATATTTTTATTACTGTAGAAGTCAAGTAATAGATATGGACTGTGAAAGGGTCCAATATTTAAATCACAAAGCTTGGAATAATCATGATCTGTACTTTCTCTAAAAGCACCTGAAAAGTACCACAGTTTTATAGCTAAAGTTAAACTATCACTTATTTAGCTGCTCAGGGACTATTTAGAGAATATTCTTAAAACTTACTCTAGAAATGAATGGTCATTTCTTGCAGATTTATAATAACTTGCACAATCTTCAGAGTTAAAAGTATATTGTTACTTCTTTAAGGAAAACAAAAACAGTTATTATTTCAATTGGTCACATTTTATGTATAAAAATCTTCCAAACCTAATTGGAAGACATAAGTTTGGCAGCTATTCCTCTACCTTTAAAAGGATATGTAGAATTAAAACTACTTAGCATTCTGATCAGCAATACACAGCAGCAACCCTGACAACAAAGTTTTTTTTTTTTTTAAATTAGAAAAACTCTTTTTCAGTTATTTCTATGGAGTGTTCAACAACACTACAAAAATAAATAAATCAATGAATAGTTTTTTTTTTCAGAAGGTATAACTGGTAAACTTAACACCTTAGTGCCACAAAATTCTGCATTTTTCCAATAAACTATTTGTTATACTTGCTGTTGTTTCAGAATAAGTAGCATTTCAGGATACAACAGTTCAAACACAAATAATGAAAACCTGACTATACAGAACAGGTAGATCAGTTTTCATGTTTTGAGTAAAGAAATACAATTTATTGTATTCCTAACACATGTTTTACTCACAAACAATTCTGTTTTTACAGTGGTCCGGCAATTTATACCAGAGTTAGTGTTTTTAGATTGGCTTTATAATATTATTGGTGTCAATAAGTTATAATGTTGTAAAACAAATATGCTTTCTGAGGATGTCTTCTGATGGCCATGATCTTCTTCATTTCTTATTCAAAACACCACATCCTAATGACACTGGAAATTCTTCAAGAACAAGGAAGAAGAAGCAGATATAGTGGTTGCATGAAAATGGACAAAGCAAACCTCTAACAGTCTAGCATATGATGCTGTATTTATTTTATGTATTTATTCTATTTATGACAATTATATCAGGCACTTCCTTTTAGTTACTTGGGTCAATATATATTATTCCTATTCCTTCCACATTTTATTTCCCAACAACCCTTTAGTCGAGTGACAATGATTGGTCCAATATATCACTTAAGTCACTTTATGACTTAATGGAGATATAAACCTGATTTCCTTAGTCCAGGCCCAATATACTTATTTAGTGTTATTTATTATCTTTTCTTTTTTAGTACACACACAGAGACATACCCATGCTGTAGCTGTTATTGGCAGGAACAGTCAATTGATGTCAATCAGTATCTGAAAGGACATAAATTCCTAAGTTGTCCACACTGCTCCAAACTAGTAATCTCAATTGGCTCTCACCTTCACAAAATACCTACCAATTTTAATCTGATATGAAGAGTAATCTTATTTTTGGAAAAATAGACTGGGACAACTGACTGCATAAGGCACTGCATTGGAAGGTCTGTCTTCCAATACTCTGTTGTTGCTTGTCCTACACTGCAGGATATGAATATGAATGTTACCCAATAGACTAACTTGTAGTCTGCTCAGTTTATGTTATATCAAGTAAAGGACAACCTAGTAGCTATGAATTTAGAATAGCTTATACTTGAAAACATGAAGTCATAACAAAGAGTGCAAATTAAATTATCTCATAGTGAGACAGTGTTCATTATATGGTCATTATACTAGGGACAAAGATGTATTTGGCCTGGTAGATCATAATCTATAGTGGAACTGAAGGTATTATTATTATTTTTTTTGGTCATTCTTTGCTGTTGTTTCAAGGTTGTCTGGATTTCTGCAGCTTAGATATAGAGCCCTAATAACCCACCATAAAAGAAGCCTTTGTAAAGCTTTTATATAAGAAATTATTGGACTTGAGTATATAATGGTATGTATAGTCTTTTGTATACCACTGAACATTTTGTTTTGTTTTGTTTTGTTCTGGTTTGGTTTAAGTGTGGCTAACCAAAGTTAAAATTGTGAGGGCTAGATCAGACAGTCAGAAGCAAAGAGTGCAAGGTCAGACTGGCTCCATTACAATAATAATGCATAGGTATCAGTTGTTCTTCCTGCTAAAAGAAATAATGACCGTCAATTGTTATGATCCCCAGAAGGGAAAAAAAGACATATGATTTGAACTTTGGATCACATTACATGTATGAAACAAGTCTTATAATTTATAGTTCCTGTTTTATTTGCTCACAATGACAGCTCTTTTACTATCTGTAATAAACAGCTCTGTCCTTGAATCTCTGCTTTCAAGTTCCACTACTGGATTGGGTGAAGCCTGACAAGAACAATAGCACAAATCGTAAACTGACTTTTCAATGTTAGATATATTTTATTTGTAGCCACAAACTACTGAAAATATTCTATTTTGTATACATTGGTGTAAAAAATGTTTACATAGCCAGGTGATCTTTTATTACTTTTTTTTTTTTTCAGATGCCAAGACTGCATCAACCAGAAAAACAAGCTGTTCAGTCATTTAAGTATGCATGTATGTGTTGGCAGAGTGCTAGAAAGCCTCTGGCCCAGGAGAGATCAGAAAAGTCACACACCAGGCATTTCTATAAAAATAATGTTATTTACAGAAAGCAAAACATATTTAAAGGCTGTTTGCTGAGAGGAGAGTTTTCTCTCAGCTGCATATTCTCTGCAAGCCTACACAGAAGGGAAACTGAAACTAAAACAAGTTCAGGCAAGTTCCTCCCTTAGGCAATGCAACCATGTGAAAAGGGGACAATTAAATTCAACCTCTTCAACTGGCCAAAATGATTAGTTACCATAGTAACCTTAATCTGTAGTAGAAAACAATATTAACAATATGTACATATATACATGTTTAAACCAAACATATAAAAACCTCTAACTTCCTTAAATGAAAACTAACTACAAAGAAACCATACACAAGTTGGACACAATAAAAAAGAGGAAAAAGTGAGATAAAAATATAATTAAAGATAATTAAATTCCATTGCCAGTGGCATTAAATGCCTAAAAACTATCATCCTGATTCATGATCATCCATTAGAGAGTCTTCCACAACTTCTTAAATGGAGTTCAAGCAAGATACACTCTCTGGGGACATAGTAGGATGGGACCAAATTTGATGTATTAGGAGAAGTCCATGTTTTTATGTCATAGGCATATAGTAATTTTAAAATGGGGAAAGACAACTAAAATAAAATTCCATATATTTGGAAATGGTTGTAAAAATACTATCTATGATTAAATTCAACCATATCAGTGAAAATTCAGATTTAGAGAGCTTCAACTATTCAGTCAGTAATATATAGAATCTAGTATCTAGTTCTAGATACAGAACTAGAAGTGCTATAATTAAGCTATTCTAACACAAATAAGTATTCCTATTTTAAAATAAGGTTTAAAAATCAACAAACAACATTTTGTAATAATCCCATATGCACTCAAAATTTATGAGGTGAAATAGCTATAAAAATCAAATGTAAATCTATGGAATGATCCATTCAAGCGCTTAGCAATTGCTGGAATCAAAGCTTAGAACTGCCATAAATGGCACAATGCCATTTAATATCCGATCACTCAGTCCAAATGCTTGAATGGCTAGCAACATGATTTGAATACTGATTTAACTGGAATATAAAACCATAACCTAAAGCATAAAGCTTACATTTTGTGCACAAATTTCTGTTTACTAAAATGCTATATCCTTGATGTCAACACATTCAGATTATGAAAGACTGGCAGTCCCAGAAATGAATTACTTTGCTTTTTCTTTAGTGCTTACAATTCTAGTTTCATCTTACTCTAAATATGGAAAAGGAAGAGATCAATTCATTTAATATAAACAAAGTTCACCAAAAGACTGCAGCCAAAGAATTATAGAAATTGGGGATTCAGCTCCCCCTCCATGAACTATTGCACAGGTGGAAAAAGCAGTGAACTACAACTTCTAGCATTCTTCATCACTGGCTCTGTTGGCTGGGTTGGCTGTGAATTATAATTTAACAATATTTGGAGAGCTATAGGATCTTCTCCTGTCACTGATCCCTAACACTATAGAAATTACTTCTTGAAAACAAACAAACAAACAAAACCAAATTATTTTTTTAGAGTCACTGTCCTGGAATAGACAACCTGGTATCTTAACAATTTGTTTTGTAAATGCTATTCCTGCAAACCTTGTTATTGGGTGGGACTAATGTTAATTCCATTTACATGCTTCTAATTCTTACTTTGCAACTTCAAGTCAGACTCATTACTTTAACCTGTTCCTTAGGTTCTCTGCATTGTCTTGTTAGTATCAGCTATTCCTCCAGCAGTTTTCATTCTGGCCAGATGGAGAAGCTTATATTTCCTCACACAAAATATCCCTTTTGAATGCTGTTTTCCAAAGCTTACATTATCTTCTCAGCTTACAGTATCTTCTCAGAGCCTTTGGAGAAGCTTACACTATCTTCTCAGAGCTCCAAAGGCTCTGGGAAGATAGCATAAGCTGAGAAGGTAACGTAAACTTTGGAAGACAGTGTTCAGAAAGGAGCCTTGTGTAGAGGAAAAGTTTGCCAGGGAAGCTGGGTCCACCAGTGAGGCGCTTCTGCTTTTCCTGCAGTGGCTGAATGAAAAAGTCCAAAGGTAGGTCCAGGGAACTGGGAGAGGAGGCAGCTGGATGAATAAATGCAGGCTGGGGAGACTGGAGATTGCTATGGTATCTGGGATTGGCTTGATTTTTGCACTGCTGGGCTAGGGAGGCTGGAGCTGGTTGCAGCCCCAGAACTGCACAGTTCCAGGTCTGCTTGCCACCCTGCAAGCAGGTTGAAGGGCCTCCAAAAGGGCAGAGATGGGGGGTGGGGATAGGCGGGTGGGGGGAGTTGAAAGTGGTGTTCAGGTCTGGGAGGGACCAAGCCCAGAATGGCTTGGATTGGGATGGGTGCTCAGGCTAATGACTGGTAAAATTCACTTAACAATGGCAAGGGGAGTTGCCAGGATTGACATCTCTAAGCGATGCCATTTTGTTTTACAACCACATTGCTTAGCAATGGAAATTCTGGGCTCAATTACCATTGTTAAGTGAAGACTAGTTGTATATATGGTTGTTGAGTAAACAAATATCATAGATGTTAGTATAGCCATGAAATGGGGCCCTTAACACAATTGAGGCCCCAGGCCCAGGCACATAACCAGGACTTCATGGCCTTATGGAAGGCCAATAGGGTTGGGGTCACCCTGATCTCCGAAGGGAGAATGTTCCAGAGGGCAGGCAGTACACAGAGAAGGCTCAACTCCTAGTCCCTGCCAGCCAACATTCCTTGGCTGGTGGGACCCTTAGCATGCCCAACCTATCCCACTGAAATGTATGGATAGAAACAACTGGGAGAAGACAGTCCTGTGGGTAACCCAGTCCCAAGCCATGGAGGACTTTAAAGGTGACAACCAGCACCTTGACTTGTACCCGGAAGCAAACTGGTAACCAATGTAGCTCACGTAGTAGAGGTGTTACACATGTTGAATATCTGACACCATTTACTACCTGTGCTGCAGCATTCTGCATCAGTTCAAGCTTCTGAATGCTCTTCAGGGGCAGCCCCATATAGAGCACATTGCAGTAATCCAGTCACAAGGGAATGAGTGACTGTGAGCAAAGCCTCCTGGTCCAGGAACTGGTGCAACTGGTGCATATCCCAAAGGTGTGTAAAGCCCCCCCTAGCCATGGGGCTGTCACCTGCTCTTCAGGCAGGAACCATAAGCCCATGAGGACCCCCAGATTGCACACTGGGTCTGTCTGGGGCAGTGCCACCCCATCCAGGACCAATGGTGGAAAAATCTTGTCACTGGAAAGCCCAAACACTCAGTCTTGCTTGGGTTGAGTTGAAGCCATTGCACCCCATTCAGGTCCTCACAGCCTCCAAGCACTGGAGACATCCACAGCATCCATGGCATCACTTAGGCAGCCTGATATGGAGATATAAAGCTGGGTATCATCAACATACTGATGATACCTCAACCTAAACCATCGTATTACCTCACCCAGTGGCCTCATTAGATATTAAATAGGAAAGAGAGAGAACTGAGCCCTGGAGTACCCCACAGCATAGAGGTCAGAGGCTGGATCTCTCCCCCCCCCCATCAGCTCTGACTGGAACCAACCCTGGAGGAAGGAGGAGAACCAGCACAACACTGTACTGCCCACCCCTAACTCCCAAAGCTGGTCCAGAAGGATACCATGATTAATGATTTAACTTTCTTAGTTATTATAATTACTGAGCAGTTGAAAAAGGCAAAACAAAACATTATTACATAGATATATTCAATATTTTAACAATAGTACATACCCTGGGATAGAATATTATGTACATTTATTTAGGAGCAAGCATTAGGATTCCAAATTTCCCTCTTAGGGTAGTAGCCTGATATTAGCCAGGGTCAACACAGTCATTCTTAAATCATAATATTTAATATTATATGCGTATCTCAATAAATGTATCTATAAATCTTATATCTCACTTTTCATTCATGAGCTCAAGGCAATATATATATTGCTTATTCCTATTTTTCCCTACAGTAATAACACTAGGGATTAGGTGTGATTGAAAGAGAGTGACTGGCCCAAAAGCATCCAGTAAAATCCTAGAGAACCTGATTCTCTCTGATCCTAGTCCAACACCTTAACATTACACTACATTGGTTTCTGCCTCTTCTGAAATGTTCAGTTTTCCTAACCTTGCATCTTATATTTGTTTGTCCTTTCATTTAATAAAAGTCATTACATATAACATCAATCTTTACAACTGATAGCTACCGTTATTTAATATCAAATATTATAATCCATGTCTGCTGTTATTTGGACATTTTCTCAGAAAAGTAGAAAAAAAGATGTTTGGTTCACAATTCTGTTATAGAATATAATGCCACTACCTGATGCAGAATTTTAAACTATTTCACAAATTCAGACTGACATAGTAGTGAGATTAATAAAGAGTTATTTATATACCAAAACATATGTTGAAGGAAAAATCCTAAAATAATGAATTACATTTATACTTGTATTTTACAAGCAATTGATTACATAAATATTTCTTCAAAGATATTACTTTTGTGAAGTTATTCTACGAAGTTTGAATTTCTATTTAAGTACACTGTGCAAGAAATGAATAATCAAGCTGCAAATATAAACAACTGTACATTCACAATAAAGGTTTCACACACACTATGACACTAACAATTACACAGACATCAGATTGAAAATATACAGGATCTTAGTTATAGAGAATCTTCTGAAAATGTGAAAAAAGCATATCTGTAAAGAAATTTAATTTTTCTCTAAGATGCATCACACTAAAAAAAAGATACATATGTAGCTGTAACTATGAAATTGCTGATCTGGGGCACTGCATAGGTGAGGTTATACTTAGACATCCTCCAAAGTTATGTTAATATCCTCCCCCCCGCCCCACATTTAAAGGCCTCACTTATTAAAACAAATAACTGCTGTATTTTAAAATAGACAATCCTAAATGTTCATCCTGCTAAGGTGTTTAAAAGACCTAAAGTACAGTATTGATTAATACTGTAATTTCCCTTACTTTGTCATGTCCACTGGAACTATATTGTTTTATTGAATTGTGTAGTGGATGCCTAGCTAGGAAGGGGACACACCACACTAAAACAGATTTGATTCTTCGATCCATGTACTCTGTTCCTACCTCCTTCTTGCCCAACTGCACATCACAGTTTCTGGTTATGGATTATATTGTACTTTCTGCTGCCACCACCATCCTTCTGGAGGAAGGAAATATCTTAACCAGGTTCTTCTTTCATAACAGCTTGTGAGAGATACAGTATGAGTTTCTCCCAGCCTGATGAATTACCTTACTCCATAACTGGAAATACTACTGCTACTTCTACTACTGCTAATAGTAATTATAATAGCCATTATTATTATCCAATTCTGTAGTATCAACTCTTGGCCATAGTACTTTTGAGGTATGTATCCAGAGAACAGCAGCTCTATTTTCTTCAGTCAATATAAAAATAAAAGCATCAACCTTGTTTGAAAATGGGTTTTATTAAAAATAAAGAAAAGGAAAACAAATGCTCAAATACCCAAACAATTACAGTTGGATGGAATGGAATATTTAGCACTGATAAAAATACAGTGTCTCAGACAAAACTTTTGCATTGAATGCTATGGGAAGACTGGAGTGCAGAGCCAACAGGTGGGAACTGGGCTCAAAAAGCTTAAGATAATGAAGCTCTGATACAATCAGAAGGGAAATTCTTTGAGCCAATTAACAGATGCTTTCCAAATATCAGAATAAATAAGGAAGACTAACTGCATAATGTAAACCTAATGTTGATTAACTTTCAGTTTATCTGAGAAACTAGCTAACTTGGCTGTTTCCAGTTTCCATCTTTTCAACCATCTTCCAGAGCTTCTTCCTCCTTTGTCCTTTCCCAGGTATTCATACAACAATCCTTATTCTTTTGCTTCAGACAAAGTTCTTGACAGTAAGGGTGACACTTAAGAGAACCTATTGGGAAAGCCCATGTTTCTTTCCCCATTCCTTGGAGACTAAGATTTTGCAGTCAGTATGAATTCTTCTGCTTAAGTCTGGAATGACTAAAGAACTGACTTTGGCTGATCTCAAAGAAGTAAAGCAGGATTGGATCTGATTAGTACTTTGAGAAGTATTGTTAGAGCAAGAAGTTGAAAAAAAAAACATCCTGGAAAAAGGCCATCTTTATAGTGTTATGCTACTAAGAGTCACACTTTACTTGGGACTTTTTATGACCTTTCCACAGATTTCCATCAAAAATAATCCTTATAATTTTCCCCCTCAGACTTACAAATAAGACTTTGAAGCCATGCTGTATGGATTGGAGAAAAAAAAATCATATTTAATCCCTCAGAGTACTAATAAAATGTCATTTTCAGTGTTTCATTTAAGGCTGTGCTGAAGGAATGTAATAATGAAGAATAACAGATTAAAATCAGAATATACAATATTTCGTGTTTTTCCAAGTAGTTATTCATCAGTATACATTTTCCCCCTAGAGTAACTACTTTCCTTTTTGGGTGGCAGGGGTGGATAATGGATTTATGGGAAATATGGGGAACAGTCAGTTATTGTTGTTTTGTATATGCATATGTGCATATAGTTCAGTCAGAGGTGAGTTTTTTTGTTTTTTTTTAATCAGTCAGTTAGAGGGGAAAGTTCAAGAAACAATTTTCAAGTGATATTCTGTGGTTTCCTAATCTTATCCTACCACTATAGTCTGCCATTTGCTAAGCCTCTTTTGAAGAGATGTTGCAGATTAGTAGTGAATTTCCTATAAACTTTTATGTACTGAGGTGAGGAACTGAAGTAACGAAGAAAAAATATTCTAGTTATACATTTTACCTCAGTAAAATAACTGAGCATATTGAGCACAGCAACAAGACCTAGCAGACTACATTTACAGTATATTTCACCACAGTATAGAAACCATACACTCTTTCAATTGCTAAGCATGCTACGTGGAAAATATTAGTGTCCTAAAATCAAACACCATGAGCTCCTAAGATGCAGTCATAGCCTTCTCTATAAATCAGCATTCCAGGTATATAGATAGACAGACAGACAGACAGACAGACAGACAGACTACTAGTTCAATATGCATTTTTAATGATACTTCCTTAAATTCAGTGGATTTACTCTCAGCAAATGTGTACATGTTTACAGCTTAACCCATTTCAATTCTGAATATATAATTTGCCAGAAATTTGAGGCAATCAACAGAGAATTATTAAATACTTTTATATATTAAGCAAACCCCCCAATCCTTAATGAACAAAACATCCTGCTTTCACAACATATTTTTGGATGCATTTTATCAGACTGCTTCCATTAAAGTAACCTCTTTTTTACATATCTGAATAAAGTTAAGATTGGGAACATTGTGTTCCTTATATAATTATGACATCAGGGAGCACTTAAGTTTGTAAATTTTCACTTCAGTCACTTTGAGAATCCAGTTGCTGAAGCTCAAAATATCATGGCTGCTTAAAAAGAAATACATTATCCTTCTGCTACTCTAACTTTTCAATGCATCTGAAAAAAATAAGCTTTCATCATGCTTCATAAAATCCACAGCAACTATATTGCCAACATAAAACCTGGACCCTAGCAATTTATATATTGAAAGCAAATGACCCCAGTGATTACTGCCTATTTTATTTGTGCCTCCCATATGCTCCCATTGCTTTCAAAATATTGATGAAGAAAGCATTCTGTTTTAGATAAAGGTGTGGAAAAGTCTTTTTCAAAATTTTATGGCAATCCTTATTTTTTAAAAAAACAATTGCTAAGTGAAATTGTGCCAAATTTTTGTAGCTTGTTCTTTCTACCCTCAGCCTACCAAGATGCTTATGATTTATGTAAATAAAATGTGTTTCTCTCTCTTTATCTTTAGCCTTTAAGTAGTCAAGGAAATATTGTTAAATCTACAACAATTTGTGCTGCCAACATTTTAATTATCTATCATAGATAATTAGATGCTGCTACTAAATCTCTGGAATATCTCACAGTGGAAAAGCATGTAAGCTTGTATCAGATGGGTCACTCTGAACAAAGGCAAATGGATATACAGATTTAAGAAGGTTATTTCATGTAGAGGCCAGCAATAATGTGTTTCACTGGGGTCTAAAAAGTCAAGGGTGAATTATCTATTTGGCAAATGATCCCAGTTGCCAAGGGTAAGTTGCTGTCTCACATGATTGTTGTATCAATGATGAATACGAGAACTGCAAGAAGCACTGCACTCTGGAAAGATCTGAAGAAATGAGCAGCATACAGCTTCTCTTGGAACCTCTTCATTCCACATTGTCATGGCACAAAATGCCATCCAACCCATAGGACTGCCTGAAGATAAATGATTCTACTGAAACTGAAGCTAAAAATGGTCTAGGGATCATACATAACCCACTCTGGATTCTCAGAAAAGACTGATGAATATGTTTAATAATTACATCAGTAAATGGTCCTGAACAAAGCATTTTAAGTTATGAAATCTTTATTGGTGTGTCTAAAAAATATTTGAAAAATGAAAACAAAACCGTACTATAGGACCAAGTGGGGGGAAAAAAAAAACAGTAACTAATAACTAGTCTCTTCTAATGCCCATTCTTTTCTCTTAAATATAGCTCCAGTGAACATTATTAGGGCTATACATTTTAGTTACTTTAGAGATAATAAAAATTCATCACATTGTTACATCACTATTTCAGCAAGAAATAATTTCATCCAATAACTTACAGGATTATTCTTTGGAAGGGGTCTGGAATGGACATTTGGCTTAGCAATGTGCAACAGTTAGCAAAGACACATTTTATCTAGACTGCGGAGAGTAATTCCTAATATGTTTGAATAGAAGAGAAGCCTTGGAGAAAAATGGCTTGTTCATCAATTTGCATATCTTTGTGTGAAGTCAGTTTCTAAAGTATGGCACTGGGGGGGGGGGGAATAGATGGGGAGATGAGAGTTGAAGAAGTCCAATTCAAAATGTCAAGCTGTGCTTCAAGAATGATAAAAGACAGACTCATACTCTGTCAGTGTAAAACAACTTGCCTAGACAGAGTAGAATTAACAAATGTGGTATTTCAGTGGAATTCTATCACCCCCTGCTGGACAGATCAACTCACAAAAAAGAGCAACCTAGAAAATATATGGCAAACACACACACACACACACACACACACATGTATACATGCGTACATACACATACATACATACATACACACGCCTACATATATATCCCTTGCCCCCACTTCCTTTTTGCCTGCTTCTTAGGGTACATAAACTTCAGCATAAATGTGTTGTGATGAAATTCATTAAACCTTCCAAAGAATAGACAATGTGAGTTCCTTTAGTAATTTAGTTCAGTCCTTGCCCTATCAAAAACTTGTCTGAACTGTTCAAAACACTGCAATTCATTTGTACAAAGAGGTTCTGTCAGTGTGTCACATTGACACACTTCAGCCTTCCCTTTCCCTGATCCAAACTAGTGGAATCCAAAGAATAAACCCCACATAATCATCATCTATCCATGTTAAAAGAAAGGCTGCTGGAAAACACACAAAGAAAGATAAAAACCAGTGGAATATAGATGCAGCCCTGTGCCTCTAACCACTACTTCCTTGCAACTGTCATTCCTTTAAGTCTATATGTACCTTATGCTCTGCCTTGCAACAAAACTGCTGTGTACATACCTATATATGTACATATATGTCATGTCCAACAAAATACAGGGAATTCAGAACGAAGTTCCCTTTACAGAGGCACAAAAGAAGGGTGATTGTTTTTTCTTCATAGCAGAATTCCAAATTTTCTCCCTCATTAGAACTATCCTGCCCTTTTAATATATATATTTTAAAAGAGATAACTTTAATGAATGCATTAAGAAATACATTCAGACGCATGCTTTTCACTGCATTTAAAAAACAAACGGCTCTGAAGAAGCAAGGGCAATCGTTGTTCCATGTAAGAGAACAGAAAGAGATAAACCCGCAAGAAACTGGAATTAGCATTTGTGCTCACTCTCGTTTAAACAACAAGAACAACATGTAACACCTTTATTTTTTATCCTGAGAAATAGATTTAAGGAACAAATTGGTGTTAAGTGCAAAAATGGTTTCGACCGTTAATATGCTGGAGTGGCAAAGAAGTGAGAGGGATGCTAATCTTTGATTTGCATTGTAACGATGTGGGGGGGGGGAGGTTGGATTTGGACGGTAAATAAACCAGGATTAAAAGAAAAGGCACTCCTACCTTGCCCGCTACTGAGAAACAATCCGAACAGGTAGAGCGCCGGAAGATTCATTTTTCAGGAGCTCGCGCTGATGGACAGTTCCCAAGTTAAGAGAGGGTGCTCAGCCCAAGAAAAGCCAGCTCTTGCCGCTTACTTTGCCGCCGCTTTGCTTGCTCCTGCGTCTCCTCTTCGCGTTCAAATCTTACCCTTCAATCAAGCGCGCGCGCGCGCCCGCCCGCGCAGAAACATGTACACTCACATCAACCCCAGCCCGGAAAGCCGAGCAGCGCCGCTCACCGACTGACGGCAAGCGCCTCTCGCCGCTCGGCTATATCACGCAGGCGGGCGGGCGGGCGGACAGGCTGGCGGGCAGCGGCGGCAGTAGCAGTAGCAAAAAAGGACCCACTACCCACACGGAGGGATGCAAAGTATCCCTCCGCGAGCACAGATTCACGTTTTTAGAAGAGCTGGACCAGCTTTTACAAATGGCAAGAGCAAAGAAGAAATGGGAAGGAAGGAGACTGATTCTTCCGCCTCTTTGCCCTCGAAAGCTTCTGGCGGCGGCGGCGGCGGCGGCGGCGGCGATTGCTGCTAAGGGTGTTCCGTGTCTTTTTCCATCTTGAACGCTACAACCCTCTCTTCTTGCTTGAAACGGATTATTCAGGGGGAGGGGGAGATGGGGGTTAAGCTTTTTTCTCTCTCTTTTGAGCTTGATGTGGAGCTGAGAGAAAGCCCCCTTCTTCCAAAGTGATTAGATCCTACTGCTAAAAGCAAGGAAAAAAGAACAGGCAGGGAAAGAGATCGAAGTTCGCAGGCTGGAAGCTACAGGAGGCAGAGGCGTTAACGCATATGAGGATTGGGAGGGCTGCATTGAGACTTGCATGCATAGGCAGTGGACAGGTTGACAGACGTGCTTGGAAAGTCGGTAGCAGATGCTGAAAGTCTGTAGCAAGCATGTGCTGGAGTTTGTGGTAGGAAAGAAGCCTCGCGTTTAAATGCTACTGGAGATGGGGTGGAGCAGGGGTCAAGATGAGATTTCATAATGGTGCCAGAGGCTGATTCTTTCTAGATGTAAAACATTGCATGCCAACCCTGGGAAAGCTCTGTGTGTGTGTCTGTGTGTCTGTGTGTCTGTGTGTCTGTGTCTGTGTCTATGTCTGTGTTGGGATGATAAAATGATTAGGAAGAAACAAAATGGCTGTAGGGGAAAAGAGGAAAAAGGCAGAAGTCTCGAATGCCATTTGAAACCAATGCACATGAAAATAAAGGAAGTGATCATCAGAGATCTCAAAATAATTCCACAGAAGTTGTGAATTTGAAATCAGAAATCCTGTCCATATGATTGAAATGAAGATTAGATGACAATCAACTCCAGACAGGAAAACTGACCCATCACACAATTTATTGGGTGTCCACTTTTATGGAAGAAGTTGAAGCCACCATACAGAGTATTCTCATTCTCTTTCTCTATTACGTTCCATTTTATCATTGCAAATAAATCTCAGATGTCCTACCTGGCAGTAGTTATCAACTGAGATTTGTGGCTTAATGAAAATAAAATCTGGATTCCCTAAATTCAAATTCAATACTTCAACCACTATATCACATTTCCCTTCATAGTTCACCTGCTTCATATGGTTCATTGAAGTAGTATTATACTCTATTTGATGTTAAGTATGTCCCAAAATCTCATAAATGATTAGCTGAAATCATAGAGTTGGAGAAAGGTGTCTGGAATAGCTAGATCAACCCTTTTCTTGGTGCAGAAAATCCAGAATTAAAGCATCCCCAGTAGATGGCAGTCCAGAGTTGATTTGAACATCTCAAGTCAGTGAGAGTTCTCCATCACCCAGTATTTGTTTCATTTGTCATACTTTGCACCATTAAAAAGGTTTACTAATATTAAACCAATCACTATCCTTTAGTTAACCAATAACTATTCTTATATTATGTCTGCCCTTTGAGGAAGCAGAAGAAATGCCATTGTTTTCTTGGCAACATTTTTCAATGTGGTTTGCCATTGTCTTCTTCCTAGGGCTCAGAAAGAGTGACAGGCCCAAGGTTACCTAGTGCCTAAGGTGGGATAAGGTTACCTAGTGCCTTGTGCCTAAGGTGGGATAAGAACTCAGAGTTTCCTGGTTTGTAGCTTGGTGCCTTAACCACTACAACTAACTGGCTTTCTAATTAATTTTAGTTAATGTTAAATATAAATGTTCAATTAAATCCATCCTAATTGCTAGAAACCTTTGTTAATTGATTACGTTTGTGATTCTTATTGAAGAAATGGAGATTGCCTATTGTTCATTGTTATGAAGCATAGTGAAAGTGCCAATTCTGTAAATTTATATCACATGAAAAGGAAGGCAAAATGAAGATAAAATGACTTTCTAATGGGGTATGAAGTAGTGTGGGCATTTATGTGCTAGGCAGGGAGTGTTGACAGCAATAAGGAGAAATAAAATAATTACACAGGGAAAATAAAAGGAAACATTTGTTTAAGTAAGGTCTGTGGTAAAGAACAAACATATTGCTTGAACTGGATATATCAAAGGATAATTCAATGAAACAGAAAGATGTGGAAAAGATTTCAAGATATATTTACATAAATCAAGATTTTTTTTTGTATTCCCTGTAAATACATAGTATGTTTTCTTTAACATGATAAAAAATTCCATCAGTCATACCTTCAGTCAAGGGCCATGACAAAATGTAAGGTTAAATATGGGACTGTTTTATCTTATTTCCAGTCTATGACTGGCAAAATAAAAATAGGGTTGTTGAGATTAGGTTAATTCATTATCAGAAGCAAAAATCATGGGAAACAGTTACTATGGGAAACTGTAAGTGTTAAAAGAGTCAAGATGGCATATCAAAAAGAATCATGATGCTGGTTTTAGTTACGCAACATACTTTAAAAGAATGCTTGTACAACCTATCACTGAAACCATTTTGTATACTTTTATTGCTGCATCCCTTTACTCATCTGAAGATTATGTAAAACTCTCCTGCTTCAGCTACTTCAGCACTTGATGCAATTTGTATTGCCCTGTAAAAATAAATGTTAAAAGAACACTCCACCCATTTGTGCCTTTGTCCAGTTCCATTTCCATATAGTTGACTTTACTAAGGCTAGAATAAATTTCAGGAGTAGCTAATTAAATAAGAGTATCCACAAGAGAGACAGAATGAAGCAGGATATTGTCAGCAAATGACCAGATTCAAGTTAATATACATCTGGGTACCAACTGGCTGATAAATATCTGAAAGCATGGAAATATTGTTGTCTTTGTATCCTGCTTGTGAACTTCCAAACAGAATGTAGGTTGCTGTGTTCAGAAATAAATTGCTGAGTAAAACAAACCCATGTATGTATGTATGCATGTATGTATTTTTATTCCTAAATTAATTTGTACTTAAATACTCAGGTAAATCAAGGTAATCTATACAGGTGCTCATATATGCTGGCTCTTTGTGTGTTTTATTTTAATGGCTCATGCTTTACTTAGCATTACCCTAAGTTCCTATTTTGTGTAAATTGTGGTCTAGCTAGGAAATGCTGGTGGAAGCATTAGGAACAAATGATCCTGATTGCTATTGTCTGTATATTTCTGTGCATAGTTGAATTGAGGGAAATGATTCTATCTATCTATCTATCTATCTATCTATCTATCTATCTATCTATCTATCTATCTATCTCCTTGATTAAATTGATGAAAACTGCTATTAAGATGAAAGGAAGTTGTATTGCATATTAATTAAGAAAACCACTTCGCTAATTATTTAAAACTTTGAATTTGCTACTCCTGAAATGTAGCAGGGAAAAAAAAAAAAACCAACAGTGATATATTAAACCTTTGTAATTTTTAAAGGTTTAATATTTTACTGTTGGGGTTTTTTACTGCTTCATTTCAGAAATAGCCAATTCAAAGTTCTAAATAATTAGTGAAATGGTTTTCTTAATTGGTCATAGTAGCAAGAGAGCTAAGGGCTACCCCAAGTTACTCTTTTGCCTTTAAGTGTTTTTTTTTTTCCCATTACAAATATGAGGGTACAATCAAATCTTCTGACCTTTGCTTAATGTCAGCATGTGGAATTTTTTGTTTTGGTTTTTTGTTTCTCATTCTTTGTGCATGTAGTTCTTTGAAGTTCCTTGCCTCATAATTGTTTTTTTTTTTTATTTCTAGACAGTAAAAATCTTGTTGTTCTTTCATGCTTGGTCCTTGAATTAGTTTCACTGTTGGTTTACTACCTGGTCATTGTATTGCATAACAATTTCAACACACTGTTTTACCTTTAGAATTGGATTGCATTTGTTCTTTTAGATTACATCTTGTAATATTTACTTAATCTATGATCTAATCCCTACTTCAATGGACATAATTCATTTCTTCCATTTCTTCCATTTACCTTGATATCCAGATAAGCACTTTTCAAATTATCCCCATTTCTGTATTTAGTATCTGCGAGATCCACAGTACAATGCTGTGCTTTGCATGGCCTTAACTACTCCGTCCAGTGTACCATCTGACATGCTGTAACTGTAATGCATATGGTACTCTCTTGAAATTATGTTTACAGTGAGACACAAAAAAATAACACCACCTAGTAAATTGGATTATGATTATTGGCTTTTTGCAAAATTCCTAATAATGGATTAAGCTAATGTTTAGGCAGCATTTTTGGGGAAACAATATTTTCCTCATTTTGGGATAAAACTGTTCTTGAAGTTGTTTAAATAACTAGACTAGTCAAACTACATCCCCATCCTCACTGGCTCCCTCTGCGTGATTCTGATTCTATTCACCCAATGACTGCTCCATCGACAACTTGCTATTCCTTCTTGCAAATGAATTCTCTCCATAGGAGCCCTGAACATAATCAGCCTTCTGTCTCTGACCCCCAATCTGGCCTTATTGCTCTGCCCATGAAATTTCTTCTATGGAATTACCCCAGACTCAGGACATTATACACTCTGATTGGCAACAGGAGGTCTGTTCTCTGTCTTCTCCTCCAGTCACCAATTTGTTCAACCCAAGTGTCATTCCTTCTGAACAACTATCCAGAAACAGCACCCTAAGAGAACCAGCAAATTGACAACTACATCCTGCTAACAATTTCTCCATCTTCTCTTGGAATATAGCTGGATGGGCCTCAAAACAGGCAGACCCTGATTTTCTTGGATTTCTTTCTCAATTTGATTTAATTTTTTTGCAGGAGATATGGATGTTGGAGGAATTTTCAATCCCCAACTACTTTTCTCTGCTAGACCCTGCACAACCTAGCCTCAGAGGTGGCAGACCCAAGGGGAGCCTTAGTTTATTATAGCCTCTAATGTACATGTTCAAGTTGTAAAACAACTACCCTAGTTTGAGAATTCTGTATCAGCTTTGTTAGTCTTTGATCAATTTTCCTTACTAAATATTAATTTCTATCTTTGTCCTTAGCAGCTCCACTCACAGATCACCCAAACCTGGAACCAGGTTGATACTTTATTTTATTATCTATCTATCTATCTATCTATCTATCTATCTATCTATCTATCTATCAAATTTATTCACTGCCCATCTCACTCAGATTTTCTCACTCTTTGTCTGAATAAGTTTCCCAATGCACATATTCTAATAGGTGGGGATTTCAATGAAAGAGTTAGTTGTAATGATGAAGCTCTTTATGAACATTTCAATGCCTGTCTTCCTGAAGAAGTAATTGAACCACCATTTATGCCCAGATCCTTCAAAGATACAAAGATATGCTCAGAGTCCTTCCTCGAGGGGAGATGGGCGTATTACAAATTTGAGATACAAATAAATAAATAAATAAATAAATAAAATGCGACCCAGCTGGCTTTAAGTTGCTACATCTTATAAATAGGCTAACCATTCAAATGTTAAATGGTTGTGTCCAAAATGATTTCCCTGGGTGATATACATTTTGGTCAGCTCACAAGTTATCCGCCATATATTATTTAATAATCTTTAGAGACCTGGCCCCTTGCCTTAAGCACTTTGGCATGATCCACAGGTCTGGAAGCAACCACCTTCCACTAACCTTTACTTGCAAATTTAGGCAAGGCCCTATTAGGAACCAAGTTAAGGCCCATTCAAAATGCCTGATGGGAGAGGACTCTTACAGGGTCAGATGGATTAGCTCCCTTGAATCAAAAAATAGCCCAATGGTTTCACTCAGAGGAAGGAAGTGCATAATTCTCAATCCTCTGTAACTTTGGAACACACTTGGACCCATCCATCCCGTAAGATAGCAGCATACTTGATATATATCACAATCTCATAGTTAACTTTTGTAATGAAGGCAAATACCAACCCAATCAAGATGAGATAGCATTCTAAGAGCTGGTTTGATAAATCTTATATCGTGGCCAAAGCAGCATTATTGGAATCCTATGCCACCTCACTGAAGGCCAATTCACCAGATTCTATACAAATTTTAAAGGAACACAAAAGACAATATAAGGTTGCGCTCAGAAAGAAAACAACAACAACATCAGAACAATAAATGGTCACAGCTAAACAAAAATACGAAGTCCAAAAATCCTTCCCTTTTCTGGCATACTATAATATTTTTTTCCCCATAATGACATTACACAATTGCATTTTAGTGTCCCTTGAAGTACCTAGGTACATCATTTCCAAGCCCTTTATTGCGATCCACATGCTAACACTTATGTGATGGATGTACCTTTATCCTCACTACTGCAGTGGCCCCAGTCACAAGCAAGGAAGTTAAAATCTTATTAACCAGCTTAAATGTGGTAAAGTCGCCAGGGGTGACCATATCCCCCTGATGTAATTAAATCCAGTTCAAATTGGTGGGCCCCTGTATGGCCTTGTTCTTTTCCTATATTAACCACACAACTAAGATTCCAGAGGACTTTGGGGGAGCCATAATTATTCTCTTATATAAAAAGGGTGATAGAAATTACTCATCTAATTATAGGCCAATTAGTTTATTGAATAACATTAGCAAACTATATGCCAGCTACCTATTTAACAAACTCCAAACCTGGATAACAGATGATGGAATAATTGACCCAGAACAAGCAGGGTTTCAACTGGGAAAATATACTATAGACCATTGCTTAGTGCTTCAACATCTGGCTGACAAATATACAAACCATGCTGGCCTGAATCTATATGCAGCCTTTATCAATTTCAAGGCACCTTTGGATAATATCTCAAGGGTCAGACTCTGGGACATTATGAGCAGATCCTCTATAGACCAAAGGCTCTTGCTCCTAATTAATAAGTATACAATAAAACTGGCCTTAGAGTAAGATGTAACTGGGGAGGGAACTTTTCTGATTTTATTTAGACTCTTAAGGAGATGAAACAAGGACGTATCTTAGCACCATTGTTTTTTAACATTTATATCAACTCTCTGATCAAAACTTTTCAGAGTTGATATTCATGCCCCTAAATTAGCTGATAGACATCTCCCAATTCTACTCAACATGGATGATGCAGTTCTTCTCTCCTTGTCTTCTATCGGCATGAAGTGGGCACTAAGAACCCTGGTGTCATGAGTAAGGATGGCGAGCAGGGGGCTCCCACCCAGACTGTCAAGCGCATGCGTAGCACTGAGGAACTGTTCAGCCATTCAAAGAGACACAGATCGGGACCGCCTTAACCTTTGGGGTTTATATGGCTGGGTTTTCCCACGCTTCCTCAGTTTGTTAGGATTCTTGTTAAGTACTACTATTAAATATTAGAGACCAAGTCATTGTCTCAGTGTGTTTCCTGGTAATCAGGACATCTGGCATCTTACTGTAATGAGGAATAATAATTAATAATTAATTATGATAAAGTTAAAGTTTTAATTTTTTCCCAACAAAAGACAAAGGCACAGGTGGACAATTGTTTCCCATGAATTAGACCAAGTTAAATGTTTTAAATACCTGGGCATAGTATTTTAGGCCTCTAGGAAATTAACAGCCCACGTAAATTATGCCACTTCTACTGCTCAAAAGAGTTCACAAGCAATAATAAAATTCTACAGGCAACAGTGGGCAAATCCCAGCAACAAACTGTTTATGGCTAAAATAGTTGCCCAACTATTATATGGGATAAAACTTGGCCCATAAACAAACCTAAGGGTTTATGAAACCATTCAATTGAATTTCCTTAAAACTTTGTTTGGTACCCCAAAATGCACCTCTAATGCAGTCTTGAGGCTTGAAGCTAATGTGCCAAGTATTAAGGCTCAGGCCTGGACCAGGATTCCAATCTCAGGATTCAGAATCATGTTTGACCCTACATGCCTGATGCCTCTACTGTTTTTTTATATTTTTACCAAGTTATACAATTGTGCAATACTTTTAATTAGATATGTTGTTTTACTGTTTTATTGTTTTCCTTTTTTTCCTGATAATGAATTGTGGGACTAAACTATTTCTCTTCTTCTGTTGTAAAGTCTGGTCAAAGAGTAATAAATATTTGAATTTGATCCAAATCTTTAAAGAAAAGTATTAGAAGATGACAGAACTGGGCTTATTTTGTCTGTCCTTGCCTTAAGCAGGGTCAGGCCTGATTAATACTTTAATGAAAGTCTACAGAAGAATATCATAACTGTAGGTAGATTGCAAAATTGGGAGGAAAAATCCATTCCAGAAGTCAGTGGGAAATAATTTCCATAATATCATCAAAAAACCTACAGGGATATGCCCTGAGGTATCAGGAGTTATACTCTACTCAAATATGTATGTATGTACAGTATGCATTTGTTTGTTTGTTTGACTTAGATGTTTGTTTGTTTGACTTAGATGGAACTCCAGTCAACTCGGGTAGTCTCACAGCATAAAAACAGAACAACAAATATGTAGTCAAGTTAAAAACATAGCAATAAACTGATGTAGAGTAGTGGTATTTTGCTGAGCTAGATGTTGCTGAGCTGAATGTTCCTGAATGTTGAATTCAGGCACTTGTCTAAGTACAATAAAGTTTCCTTTTGTGTACATGTAGAGTCACTATGTGACATTTATACAAATATGATAAACAAACGAACAAATAAACCACACATACTAGGTCTTTTTTATGTACATGAACCTACATGCTTAATTTCTTGTTCTTCCTGAATTATGTGCCATCAGCCAGGAAGTCTGAATGGGAATCGTATTCATATTTCCTAGACCATGAGTACAGCTGTTAAGAACCTTACTATCCTTGTTCAAGGAAATACGAATATAGATCTCTAGATCTCTTAACTTAATATACAGAGATCAGGGAAGCAAATGGCAAGATGTCAGGATATAGCAACGTTAGGACAGAGCTACCATTTAAACCCAAATCCAGTACACCAGCCTAGCACATAGAGAATTCATTGAGATAGGCAGAAATTGTATGTAGCTGGTTTGGTCTGATTGATGCTAACTCATTCTGTTTTTTCCTCATAAATTTATTTGTGTGTGTGTGTGGGTGTACATGCTATTTGTACTAAATCAGAGACAACCATTGTTGTAAGAGGTATAATTTGAGTAGGGGAGTAACTCGGGAAGACAATTGGCAGCAGTAACATTAAGGTGCTGAAAAGGTGGGCTAGCAGGAATATTGTTAACACCAGTGGGAAGATGCTTAGAAGAATGGAATGGGCAGACTGGCAAAGGAAATGGCTGCAGGCTGATGGGAAGATGGAGCATGGTACTAGGAAGATACAAGGTAGGCTAGTGAGAAGATCCTGAGATTGGGAGAAGGGAGAAATTGAAGATGAGCAGGCCAGCAGAAAGATGCTGACAAGATGGGCAGGCCAGCAAGAAGATTTGCAGCAATAACAGAACAATCCTAGGATGGGGTTGAGATACGTCAAACCAGATGTTGCCTAATTTAGATTTTATTTTATTTTAGTATATTACATGTCCCTTAGAGTATTAGAATATTTATAATATTCTAAGGGACATGTGAACATCCGAATGTTTTCACTAGCATTTCAAGCTTATTGTTGCAAGGCTCACGTTTTTTATGTAGATCCACTGAGAGAAAGTATTACTTAAAAAAATAATCTGTATTCCTCTCACACTCCATAGATTCTATTTGTGTCTATGTTAGATGCCATTATTTTCATTGAGTATTCTGATATCATTCTATCCTGCACTGAAAATGTGTGTGGAAAGTCTATGCTTATGCTGAAGCTTGATATTTAATGAATTACTGGTACAAGTACTCATGAGGGCTAACATTCACAAAATAAATTGTTTTTATAAGCGACTGTATTCTAGCCAGATTCTGTCAGAACTGGGCAATAATTAATCTGAAAAATAAATGGTCATTTTTTGGATCTGATTAAAACACTTTTTTTTTCTTTCAGTGTTTTACCCTACAATACTGCATTAACTCTCCAGTCTTTTCAAGTGATAAAATATTTTAATTATATTAAGAAAGAGGACATTTAAGAGCCCTTTTGAAATATTTTGAAATATTAAATCCTTATACACAAAAATAAAAAAAAGCTTCCTTTTCTATGAATATAAACTGTCCAGGTGATGTGCAATCAATAATTAAAAAGAAGGTCTTTCTTTAGAAACTGGCACTTTAAGATGACTTTTTATAAGAAATATAACAAATACTGAAAGGGATTAGGTTGCCCCTTCCCCTTCTTTATTTACTGGCATTAGAATGATTGTCAAATGAAAATATGTCAAGGAAATAAAATTTCAGGAGTTAAACTAGCAACAATGTTGTATTCACAGTTACTCAGCCAGAAGACTCCTTAGTCCCATTAATGGAATATATGCAGCAATATACTTTTGTTTCATGTTATTAGAATAATAATAATAATAATAATAATAATAATCTCCAAATGTTGACATGGGAGTTGGCAGTAGAAGAAAAGGAATACTTTCATCTAATAACAAGATTTACCATTACTGCAGAAAAGGTTAAATACTTTGGAATTTACAAGTTGGAAAAATATAACACCAGATAGAAAAAAAAAATAACCTATCTTGGTTAGGAAGAATTAAATATTTTATCAAAATTTAATTTTATTTTCCAAATTATTCTAATGCAAACTGAAAACAAAGTATTAAATTACTGGCAAAAACAAATAATGAACTACATATGAGCCAATAAAAGATTTTACAGGATTTCAAAGAGCGAGACAGACTGATGGCTGTAAACTTTAAATTGTAATGCCATGGCTGTGGCTTATCATGGATTACAGAGCTGATGGCAAGAGATTATGCAATAATAATGTCAGGATTAAATGTATATAAAAAAGAATAAGCCCAGATTTTCCACCTCTTGTTTAGTTATTAAATATTATTTTTTATTAAAAATAAACCACAAAAATGTTCAGTGGAGAGAGAACAGTTAATTTAAATTGTAAGATTTTATTATTAATAAGACAAAGATAAAATTATTTGGGACTTTTTACAATGATATTGTTCTCCTGACTGGTTTCAGTATCTTAAAATAAATAGCATAATATTAAAGAATTGCAGAAACAAGCAGTAAACAGACGAGTGAACCTGAAAATCTTATTTTTAACTGGGAACATTTGTTAGGCTTTATTTGTTGCTGGTAAAGAATGACTCAGAAACTGAAAAAAATAAAAGATTGATACAAATACAGTAGATGTAAAATTTAGATGTAGTAATAGCTATGCAACAATGGGGCTTTCAAAGGAAGAAAAATATTAAATTTACCCAACATATGAATATTTTATCTGAATATCATACTTCGAAAAAATTGACAGAGGAAGATTTATCATTGATATATCACTCCATTTTTTATCACTAGAATCGATAATTCATTTTCCAAAAACTGTTGGACAAATAATCAATTGCTTGAATCATCCCTTCATATCTGGTGGCAATGTTGTAAACCTCAGCACTGATGAAAAATAATTCATACCTCAATGAAGGAATCATAAAACTTGAATTCCACTTCATTCTGAACTATTTTTGTTAAACTTATTACACCACATATTCCCTCAAAGCATATTGAATCAGCTTTGCATACGCCAACTACTGTAAGCATGTTATATTCTTTTTTACTGGAAAAAGTTTTTTGTTCCTTTCAATGGAAAAGTGGCCAAGAATCATGAAGGATAAGACTTCAAGTCTAGCAACAAAAGAGGCTGTTTGCTGAGTAGGAGCAACTAGTGCAGCCAGATATACTGTAAGTCATAGTTGGTAAGTTTCCCAATATTTCTCATTGTTACCAGACTCAAACTGGTCTCAAATTAATGGAACAGGATGGATAGAAAGGGCATTTACATCATCATAAATAGATGAGTATTAATAACCATGTTCTCTGGTTATTGTTCTCTCCTTCATCTTTTGTTGCCTTGGCTCCATTCTAAGAATAATATTAGATTATTTATTATTATTTATTATTATTATTATTATCATTATTTATTAGCCACCCAATTCCAATGGACTTGAATATGTCTAGGTGTTTGAAACAGTGACTGCAAAAAAACAAACAAAACAACCTTTTGTTTAACCTTAAAAGAAGTGATAAATATGTATTCTAAGTAGCATTACTTGAAATCTTATAATAACAGATTTTTAATAATAATAATAATAATAATAATAATAATAATAATAATAATAATAATAATAATAAACTTAGAAAGAGGTGGCCATAATTATTGTGTTATAAATGTAGTAAGAATGATTTGGATTGATTATCACAATGGGTCTACATTATTTGATTGAACCTTAGGTCTACATGTCACTATTTACTCCATGTACCTCCCTAGTCTGTTTTTATCACAAACCATAATTTGTAATTATATCTAAAATTGTGATTTGTACAAACCACAGCATAGATCAAAACTCATAAACATAGATTTATAATATTCAAGCACATTGCATTTTTTCATTGCTATAGTTTTCACAGTTGAGATACAAAGGACCCTGAATAAGAATTTAGAATTAAATTTGAACATAAGATGTAAAAGGAAGAAAGAGACAAGACAATATGTTGGGATTAATTTATTTAGATTTTTGGGTTGCTAATGAGAAAAATTCTCTTTCTTAGTCTTTCTTTTTTTTAAATAATTTTTATTGAAGAAGTTTTTCAACAGAATTATAAACAAAAAAAATGAATTAAATAAGAATAAAGAAAAATAGTAAGAAAGTGAAAAAGAAATATAGAAAAATGGACAGGAGAAGGGGAAAGGGAAGGGAAGAAGATTCTAAAGAAGCAGCTTTCAATCTTGACATTGGTTATGGATACAATTACATTTTACCATCTCTTTCTAAGGTTACATCATAATTTCCTTATTTCCATAACCTACTCTTTCTAATCCTCAAACCCATAAATTACAAGTTCATTTTTCCCTTTTTTCAGCAAGACATCCATAAGGGGTTTCCAGTCACTAATAAATGAAGTTATTAATCCTCCAACATGGGTGTTTCAAAGTCTTTCCATTTTTGTACATATAATAGTCTCACAGAAGTAATCATATATAAAAATAATCTTCCATGGCTCTAATTGACTGTCCATTAATCCCAGCAAGAGAATTCTGGTTTCAATAGAACATTAATTTTTAAAATTCTTTGTATCATTATATGTATTTGAACCCAAACAAATTCTGGCTTCTTTAGAAGTCTGCCAGGAATGATAAAATGACCCTCCATGTTGTCCACATTTCCAGCATAAATTTTATGTACCTTTATGTAATCTAGACAATTTTTCTGGAGTCATATATCAACTGTATATTATAAATTTTATATCTTTTATAAAAATATTTTATGTTATAACTTAATGTGAATTTCAATCCTTTTATGACATATTTTACCCCTGTTCAATCAATACATTATGTCCAAAGTTCTTAACCCATTTTATCATACAGTCTTTCACTTGTTCTTCTTCCATTTCAAATATCAATAAAAGTTTATACATTTTACCAATTACATGTTCATAATTTGCACATAGTTCAACTTCAAAATCTGTCTTCTGCTGCTCAATTCCAAATCTCATATTATCTACCTTAGATCTTTCTCTTAAATGTGCATACAAAAACAACTGAAAACTAAATTCCTCTGCAGCCAATTGCCCTTTTGATTTCATCTTATATTCTCCATGATCAGCCCTTGATATGTGAACCATTTTTCTTTACATACTGTTTCTTTTCTGTAAAATGTTTCTTGTGCTGAGACCCATAAATGCATTTTTGGGCACAGTCTGGGTTTATATCTGTTCCATATTCTCAGTATGGCACTTCTAATGTAATGATTCTACATTATAAAATCTACATTAACCTTATCTTTATCATATCATAGAAAACCATGCTGTCTGAACCTCAAGTTGTGCTCTTCTAATTCTAAGGTCCTCTTATTTCTCAGCAGAATCCACACTTTCATCCAGACCAAGCAGCAGGCTGCAAAGTACAATTTCAAATCAGGCAGTCCTAATCCTCCTTGTTCCTTTACCTCTTGAAGTATTTTATATTTGACACTTGTTTTTTTTCCCCTTGCCATACAAACTTAGATATATCTTTCTGTCATTGTTTAAATGGTACATCAGTTGTCAAAATAGATATTGTTTGAAACCAAAACATCATTCTTGGCAAAACATTCAGTTTTTTAATCCAGAAATTCTCCCCAGCAATGACAATTGTAACTTCTCCCATCTTAACATGTTCTTCTTAATTTCTTAACATAATTATTCTGGTGTAACATAGACTTCATATTATTCATAGTCATACTGAAGTATTTCATTTTTTTCTCCATCTTAAAACCAGTTTGTTTTTTCTGATGTTCATATTCTTTGTTAACACCTTCATCTTTTGTTTGTTAATTTTAAAGCCAGCTAATATCATAAAATTACTCCAGGAAATAAAGACAGACTGCTCACTTGAGGGAATGATATTAAAGGCAAAACTGAAATACTTTGGCCACATAATGAGAAGACAGGACACCCTGGAGAAGATGCTGATGAGTGGAAGGCAAAAGGAAGAGGGGCCAACCAAGGGCAAGATGGACAGAATATATTCTAGAGATGACGGACTTGTCCCTGGGGGAGCTGGGGGTGTTGACGACTGACAGGAAGCTCTGGCGTGGGCTGGTCCATGAAGTCATGAAGAGTCAGAAGCAACTGAACGAATAAATAACAACAATACCATAAAGTCCTTTAGTTTTTCCATTAATATTTCTATTCCTTCTAGAGGATCTTCCAAGATTATCACCAGGTCATTAGCAAATGCCTGTAATTTATAAATTTATCCAGCAATTCTCTCATATTCCCTTATATATCTGTTCAATACTTCCAAAGCTAAAATGAATAGCAATGGTGACAAGGGGCATCCTTGTCTAGTTCCTTTCTGTATTTTACAAGGTTTTGTTAATTCCCCATTCACAATTATTTGTGCCTTTTGTGAAGTGGAAATCCATTTTACTGAACATTAGAACTATATTGGATATTTTGTAATACTTGGAACACCATAATGAAAAGCAAGCAGCATTGATTTTTTCTTGATGCAGAAAAGGCTTTTGACAATTTGAACTGGACTTTCTTGTTTAAAGTTGTGGAGGATAGGACTTCGGTGAGTAAAATCAATTCACACTCATTCTTAGTCTTTCAATGATGATATCTATTATTTAATATATCACTCAGTAGAAATTGAACTAGAACATGAATTCAAAGAATGCCTACAAATGAAGGTATAGCCATCCCACTAATAATATACTGTCATCTTTTACATCCCAAATAATCTTGGCTAGTTTATATGTTTTAATTTTGGTCCGTCCCCCCACTTTTGATCCTTTTTGCAGCACATTGCCTTAGTCAGGCTATTTGATTAATCTTTTAAATTTGTACCATCTTCTGAACAAGGCTTCAGGAAGCATGCATGTAGCTAATAACTTATGTGACATCCATCAGATCTTAGATTTTAATAAATTAGTCCTTAGCCAACTAAGGACTATTTATTTGAACTATCTACTTATTTGAACTATCACTAGTTCAAATAATATCTCTTCTCTTCTCTTCTCTTCTCTTCTCTTCTCTTCTCTTCTCTTTCAATTAATCTACATAAACAGAAGATTTGATTGCTAACAAAAAAGACATATTTTGTTTCTAAAACTGTATGTTAGTTGCTTATCTGGTTATAGTTACTGTATATAATTAAAATAGGTGGTTGTCATGAGAAACAAAATGTTTAAAAAGCCTGCATATGGCATCTGTTCAGTCTGAAAATAATGTTGGTTTAACTTGAAAAACCATAAGCATGAAATGAAACTAAAGTTAGTGCAAGGACCATTTCAAGGGAAGCTGAAGCAGAGAAAAGGCTGCATATAAAAACTAGGTATGTATAAAGAAGAAAAAGTGCTGTCATGAAATAATATGATACTTATAATTAGGGCAAAACACTTTGCATTATACTTCAGCTTTTCAACAAAACAGGCAATGAGAAATCTGATAATGTACTTCTTACACTCAGAAAAAGGAGAAAAATAGTGCTTCTAAAGGATAATATCCCCCCCCCTCCCCAAATTTTGGAATATGGTATGTAAAATATCACTATGGCTTTTGGGAATGATAATCCTGTATTTACCTGAAAAGAAGAAAGATTTTTGCCCTAATTGTTGTTGTAGATTTGCTCAGTATACAATAAGAAGGATGGAGAAGGATATGCAACTTCTGATGTTTTAGGACCACAACTTCTTTAATTCCTTGCAACTGACCATACTCTAAAGTACTACTAATAATAAAAATACCATTATCATTGTTATTGTTATTATTATTCCATCAAATTGGAGAGACTTAATAAAAATCAAAAGAAATCAATCCAAATGCAAAAGAAATTAAACAACATTTGGAAGAAACATGTAGAAAGATTGCTTCAGCCATTCCTTATCATTTGCTACTCAGCAGGATCACAAAATATTTCAGCCAAAGATGTTTGGTGGGTTGTTGTGTTAGTTAATTACTTAGTACATTCTTAAATTTGTATCCTTCAAACTATAAGAATTGATGCAATGAAAACATCAAGATTTTTTGTTTTTAAATAAAACATATATAGAACTGTGAGGGAGAATGGTAAATAGGCTTTACGTATCTACCATGCGGGTGGGGGGATCTTTGGCTACACAACAAGTGACAGTCTACAAAGTCAGTAAACATTGTAAGAATTGTGAGGATGCTTACATAGATAATGAACTGTCCTGAAAAATGAAGACAAATGACATCTGTGAGACAAAGCATTGTAAGATGGATGGAAGTGACAAGTCCAGTGCTAAAAGCCTTTGTATTTGTTCACTTTGGATTAACTCCATATATCAGTAACTGGAAAGAAGCAACTTCTAGACTATCAGGACTGGAAAAAAATCCAAGAAGGAAAAGAGATAAGAGTCAGGGGATGGGAATAAAATGGCTTGTATGGATACACTGCTTCTGCAAGTCATCCAAATTCATTAGAAAATATGAGGAGGGGCAGTATCCAATTATCTGAAAGAGGAGAAGTAATTTTCTAGATGGTGAGAGGTTCTCTCTTTATTTGGTACTTAACCACCATAGTTGCACAGAACACCAGCCACTATGCTGTTTTTGCAAATGGGTCCACTAATGCCTTAAGAGAAATTCTACGTTTTGTGACACCTTCCAAGGGGTGAGTGGAATCTTGTTTTAATACACACACACACACACAGGGACACGGTGGTGCTGTGGTTAAACTACTGAGCTGCTGAGCTTGCCGATTGGAAGGTTGGCAGTTCGAATCTGCGTGATGGTGTGAGCTCCTGTCGCTAGTCCCAGATCCTGCCAACCTAGCAGTTCGAAAACATGCAAATGTGAGTAGATTAATAGGTACCGCTTCGGCAGGCAGATAACAGCATTCCATTTAGTCATGCCGGCCACATGACCACCAAAGTGTCTAAGGACAAACGCTGGCTCTTTGGCTTTGAAATGGAGATGAGCACTACCGCCTAGAGTCAGACATGACTGGACTTAATGTCAAGGGAAACCTTTACCTTTACCTATACACACACACACACACACACACACACACACTTACATACATGCATGCATACATGCATACATACATACATACATATATATTTGAAAGGCTGCCCAACTCCAAATAACTCTGAATAGCTCACTTTAAAAGCAGTGACAATAACAATAAGAAACAAGTCATAAGTGTCCAGAAGAGAAAGAAACTAAGCCAAACAAACAAACAAACAAACTCAACCCTACAGAGGTTTAGTAGCCACCCTAATCCAAAACTTGGGAGAACAGACAGGTTTTCGAAGTCTTTCAAAACACCACCAGAGAGGGATCCGTACATATCTTTGTACAGACATGATTTCAGTGGGCAAGTGCTACAACAGAGAATATACACTTCCCAGGGTCCAATAAATACATTATCTGAAAGCATCTGGAGTGTGTGATTCTGCCAGATGGACAGAAACAATGAAAGATAGACAGTCCTTCAAGTAGCCAGGCCATATGCCACAAAAGGCTTTATGAGTGATAACAGCACGTTGAGTTGCACTGGAAGCTCCCAACAACCAGTGTGGCTCACGGAGGAGCAGTGTTACATGGGCATACTAATGTAAACCATCACTCCTTGCACTATCTTCAAGACCATCCTCATGTAGAGCTCATTGCAGAAGTCCTAACATGAGGTGACTAGGCCATGAGTGACTGTCTGAAAGGCTTCCCAATCTGAGAATGGGTACATCTGGTGCACAAGATAAATCTGGACAAAAGTCTTCTTGGACACAGCTCCACCTACTGTCCACAACAATGGACTGATGGTCATGTCCTCCTAAGCCAGACATGATACAACCTTAGATAAAAACCAGTTCCAAAGTGTGAGTACTGGTATGCAGTGGGCCTCTGTGTGTTGTTTTCTCCACCAGTTGGAAAGAAGGAAGATATTCAGTCCCCATCAATAACTGCATGCCAGTGCTCTTTGGCTGGGTCTGCTCAGTATACACCTCAGCATTCTGTAGCCACAGTTCTTCTCTATCTGGGACTCACACCAATTCAAAGGATGGTCACTGATAAACTGTTATTTTTCTGACTCTGGATCTAGCTAGAGTTGCTACAGGAAATCAGGAAGACTATATTTCTGAAGTCTAAGAAGACCACATAGTAGAAAAGTATAGTTCAGCTCCTATAACACCCCTCAACTTCCTTGGAATGCATTACAAGTTCAACTTGGTGAAGGATTCTGATAGGTCTCTACCTACTTGAGGGTCATACTCCAGATTTCTCTCTGGGACAAGAGTTATAGGTTAGAAAGGAAGTAACTTCCCTTACCGTATCACTTGCTTGAAAATTATAGCACCATTTCTGTACTGTTCTTAATACATCAAAATTGGGGAAGGCCTTCTGCTGGCAAATTGTGGTATATCATCAAATAACAAAACATAGGAAATAATGGAATCCTGGTTAATAATTATTCAGATCATTGTTAACATAGTTGATTTACATTAGCATTCATTTTATTTTAGTGATTTTAAAAAAATAAATGTGGTTAATATATAATTTTTAAAGTATTCCCCTTGTCTTTGTTCATATCATAAATAAGTTAATTTAGGATAGCATGGAGAAGTAACCAACCTGCCAATATCAAATAATAATAATAATAATAATAATAATAATAATAATAATAATAATAATAAATTTTAAAATAATAATTTGTACATGCCAGAAGTTTCTTTGTAAAGACATAATGGATACAGTACAATTTACTGGCAGTACATTAGATGGTAAGACATTTGTTTTCTTGGGATAGTTAATTACTATATTGTAATTAATTATTTTTATACTATTTTATACCATTTTTTCTGCATATAATTTAATCATCTCATTCTTTGTATACAAAACATAATTTCCAAACTCACTGGAATAAATTTTGAAATGCCAGAGCAAATTTGTATAGGTATATTTTTCTCCTTTATTTTTATTAGTAAACCAGATCTTAGAGGAACATTCTTAGAAAACATGGTCTTATCCCTCCAGACTGCACCTGTCAGTCTAGCCTCCTTCCTGCCCAGATGAATGGTATGTGGGAATGACACTTGGTGGGGGGGGGGGTGAGCAGAGATGCTGCCTAGGGAAAAATCAGATAATAGAGAGAGGAGCCTGCAGCCATATAATGGACAGAGAAAGATACTCAGAAAGGAACCTCCCTAACATCTCAGGCTGTAAAAGAAATGGCAGGAGATCTGTACTGTCAGACTTGCAAGATTCTGTTATAAAGTAGAATTAGCCCAACTGGTTATGTTTCCTGTCTGATCTACCAGGGAAGGCTGACATGAGCTGTATGATGCAGCATTTGGTTTAAATTATACAGCATTTCCTGGCACTTATCTTCCTAGAGGAAGAAAATACCCTGAACAGGTTCTTCCTCATTAATACCAGCCTGGAAGAGAGATGGAAATCTTACAGCCTATGCATCTTACTCACCTGTAAACTAGGCATAATTGTATTAATTATAATGATAAACATGTTGAAAACCAAGTCTGGAGCATCACCTTCTGGCCTGAGTAGCTTTGAGGCATGTGGGCAGACAACAAACATAACAATCTTTGTTTTATTATTGTATATAAAATCATACAATATTTTTATTTTAACTTCATTTTTTGTAGCTGTTATTCTCTTATACATTTCTCCTATCTTCAGTCTCCTTTACTTCATCATTCCATAAAACATCTCAAACGTCCTGTTAGTGTAGCTCCACACACTTCTGTAACACTTTATATCACAACTCTTTTCACTCTTTCAAGTGTTTCCTTGTAACTACTGTGACAGATTCACCGGAGATTTCTCTAATACGTTTTTTCATCCAGGACTTAAAAATTTCTCCAGGCATTCTATTTCCACTCTAGTTTCTTTCACTTCTTTTATTTTCATCCATGTCAGCTTTTCTCCAAGATCAACTTTTGGCCTACTAAATCGCCTTTCCCACTTTGAGAATCTTTCACTGCTCTCTCATTGTTCAGTAATTCTTTCAGTCTTCCATCAAAAACAATCAAATCAATAATGCTTATCATTTTTTTCCCTTTATCATATATACATTTCTGTTTAAATCACATATTTGATGCAAGGATACCTTTTTGAAGCAGATACTCATAAAATAGTTAGCATTGTCATTCACTATAGGGTCTTCAAATGGCCCCATCATTTTTTCTGTACTCTGTCTCATTTCCACTCATCTCTTCCTGTCACCTAATGGGGGAAAAGATAGAGAGAGAGAGAATGAGTGAGCTAGTTTGTTGTAGTGGTTAAGGGATCAAACTAGAAACTGGGAGACCATGAGTTCTAGTCCCACCTTAGGCACAAGGCCAGCTGGGTGACCTTGGGTCAGTCTCTCTCTCTAAGCCCAAGGAAGCAGGCCATTGCAAACCACTTCCACTTCTGAAATCTTGCCAAGAAAACTGCAGGCACTAGATTAGACAGTCGACAGGTGTCAACAATGCCTTAAAGGCACAATTTAATGGGCGGGGGGAGTAATCACACATGAACACACACACACACATGCACACACACTCAATCTTTTTTTTTTTGGATCACATTCATTCAAAATGCTGCACAGATGGATGCTTCAGAGAATGTTTACTAAGAATTGGTTAATTGGTTATAATCACACTGCTGTTGTAGTTCATATACAGAGCTAGAACATAGGACAAATTGTACTTGTCCTACTATTGTTGCATTTGGAGCTGGCATCAAAGGATTGTTAATATGACTCTGTATCAATTGCTTATGATGCAGATATTCCTAGCTATATCCATGGAATTTGGGATCTATTAAGAATTATGGTTTTTGGTGTAGAGGGGTTGGCTAAAAGAAGAAACACTGGAAGAAAAAAAATGCATGTGATTTGCAACAATTGATTGTTGATATGTGTATATTTGTCAAACCTGAATTTGTTGTTGTTGTTGTTGTTGTTGTTTTCCTCCCATTAAAGGGCAAGAAAAAGGGTTTTGAGCAATAAAGTCAATGTTTTGGGATTTTACAACTTTTTTTTAAAATGCTATGTTTATTCCTATTTAGTGTGCATTGATCTTTTAATGTATGCATTTTTAATTTGTTGATTAATTTGGCATAGTAAACAAAAATGCAAACTAAAAAATGAACACTCTTATGACATATTTAATATAAATTAAAAGGGCTTCATACAGGATTGGGCTCCAAACCAAACTTCATAGTATGCTCATAATTTACAAAAGTACTGTATTAGTTTTGCTATGCTAAAGCTAAGCTAAAATTCCTGGTTTATTGCATATACTTATAATTTCTTCCTCTGATAAGAAAACAATCACAGGAAGGCATGGCTGTTTGGAAACCCTGAAATTTTCTGTTCAAGATTGCAATTCTGAGAATTCATTAGGACGATTGTCTATCTTATATCAGTTTTATATATTAGATTTCTGTTGAATCAACTGCATTGCTGTCCAGTTAGCTTCATCAAGGTTCAGTATATTCATCAAGGTTCAAAATATTCATGATATTTTGGGATCAGGATATCTGATATGTTGCCTTCACTATTACTATCTTAGTTGATCACCAAGATCATCAGGATAGGTCTTGTCCCTCTGCCAAACTTGACAGAGTGCCAGCTTACAGTTCCTCATGGATAGGCTTTGCAATCTGGAACGTTCTTCCCACTGAACATAATGTCTATTGTTACATCATTTAAGCCCTTCTTGAAGACCTATCTCAATACTCAAAACTTCTCTGGATGCATGCTGGAAGATCCCTTTCCTCTCTTCCCCATCTTTTTAATTATTTTTTAAAATATTGTTTTTATTGTTATATTTTTATTGCATTGAGATGTGATTGTACTAGCATAAAATATATATTAAATAAATAATGTGATAGAGTATGCTAGATTCATTTGTTGTTTATTCATTCAGTCGCTTCCAACTCTTCGTGACTTCATGGACCAGCCCATGCCAGAGCTTCCTGTCGGTCGTCAACACCCCCAGCTCCCCCAGGGATGAGTCCATCACCTCTAGAATATCATCCATCCACCTTGCCCTTGGTCGGCCCCTCTTCCTTTTGCCCTCCACTCTCCCTAGCATCAGCATCTTCTCCAGGGTGTCCTGTCTTCTCATTATGTGGCCAAAGTATTTCAGTTTTGCCTTTAATATCATTTCCTCAAGTGAGCTAGATTCATACAGCAAGGCAATGTGTAATATCCCTCTAATGAAATAATAAAGGAGAGGGGTGAAAAATCAGAGATTTTTTTTTAACTATTTAATCACTGATTCCTTACCGCTGTGATTTTTATATTATTCTGTAATGATAAAATCAGATGGTGTGTGTCAATGGCTGTATTATCCTTTCTGGAAAAGACTAGCATTTTTTGGAAGGATCACAAAGTTTGCAGAAGGAAGAATGGCATCTAAGAGGACAAATCTAATAAAGTCAGAACATGTCCAACCACCATAGTATATTAAATGTTAAGGAAGAAAAGTGAAAAGCTTGTCTATAGTTGCAGAAATATATATTTATTTCCCATTACATTTATGCAACTAAATGCATAAATATAGTTTATTTATGCATATAGTTGAATAAATAACTATAGGGAAAGGGGTTCCCACTCATGTACCACTTATTGGGTACAACCAATGTATGTGAATTTAAAAGATTTTTCCATTTAGATATATTCTTTTCATGGAACACAAGCTGAAATTCTTCATACTATACTGTGGTTATTCATTCCTGATAATTATTTTATATACTCCATCCTAATAAATATATTTATTTCTCAGCTGTCAGTATCTTTTTTAGGTACAGGTATAATTAATTTTCAGTGACCTTATCAGGATTTACAGGCTATCATTAAGTGCTCTTATGCTCAAAACCTCAGTTTTGTATATAAATGTCTATAGCTATGGCTTATGCTAAGCAAAAAAAAAAAGTGCCATAATTGAACAACGTCTATGAAGCTAGATTTCACATAACTAATTACCTCTTCTTATTGCACTTGGTCCATTAAATGTGTTAGTAAAGTATATTGGCAGATTAGATTAAAAAATCAAAAAAATGTTTACAGGTGTAATCAGCTTAAAATGGAATAATTATGCACATCATCATTAACTGAATTGAAGAAACTGGAAATGAAAAAGACCCATTAGGTTGCTTTGCTGATCTTCAAACCAAATAGGAATGTCCTAGATTGCTACACAACCAGAACTTTTTAAGGACTTTGTCCCTGCAATATATTTAGTTTTAGTAATAATGCTGAGTAACATCATACAGACATTTTAGAGATGAAGGGAACAGTTCTTAATGGTAGAAGTAAGTAAAAAAAATGTAAGTGATCCCATTGCATATGTCACTGGGTGAACATACAAGAATAATTGAAGCATTCAGTAAAAAGAAATGAAGGATTTGCCTAAGTAAATTGGAATTGTGGTAACAATAGTACAAAATTGAACTGGTGTATATATATAAAAGAATAAGTCTGTGTGTCTCTGTGTGTGTATGAACAGTGATTTCTTCCTTGTGAAACAGCTAATTTTTCATCCTCGTTCAAAATGTCAAAAGCTTAGCATTTCTACTTATGTCCATAAGTGATTGCTCATTGAATATGACCATGAAATCCACTACTGGAATCATCCTCTAGAAATCCAATGGAAATCAAAAAGTCTTTTCTATGGAAGACCATGCTGAATTTTTCACATTAGTGTAACCTATAGTTCATGATAGCAGAAGCTTGAAACAATCAGTGGGACCCATTTTACAGTGATTCTTTTACCTGCCTTTGAATATTTTAATAGTGTTGATATTGTTGTCATATGTTCTATTGTTTTTTTCTATCATTTGCATAATGCTTATTGGTTTTCATGTGTGTTTTGCATGCATAGGGTTTGTTATTATCTGTAAAATCTCTAAGCCTATTTGTCACCTTGGAACATGCAATAAGAATAGTTTCCTAACTTGTTATATTATGAAAGAGTATAAGGACTTTGAAAATTAGATAACTATGTCTATATGTGAACTTTTTCATGAAAGCCATTTTCTAAGATTCTGTCACACTCTGGAATTACAGGAAATGCAAATTTACACATGGTTTAAAGGAATAAAACATGTGGATTACTCGAGCTACTAAGGTCTCCAAGTAATATACTATTTTGCCGATTAAATGTAACTTCCACCATATTGGGTAAAATATAGTATTTCACATGGAATGTACAATGTGCTAGGATAAAAGTACTTCCAACTGTTGAACTGGATATGCCATCCCCATTGATACAAATGTAGCACAGGACAAGTATGTTTGAAAAAGCATAGGATTTAAGTGGTACACTATAAATCCTACATAGATTATTGAAATAGGAGCATGCACACATACTCCAAAGGCAAACAATTTTGGAATAATGCAAATAAGGTACTTTATAGAAGCAGTATGGTGGAATTACTGAAGGTTGTAAGTATGTTATTTTAAAAGGAAAACTAATTTGATGCATTCTGATCTTCTTGGATATTTTATTATAAAAGTATATGTATGTATATGCACAATAATTGTAATGTATCTTATTATAATGGACCTAATCCTTTATTCTTTCCTAATGAATACAATAATATCAGTTTCCAGTGAATGATAATATCATAATGTTTCAGTCAATGGTTCATTTACACATTGTGTTAGTCTGTTGTTGGTTGGTTTCCCTTGCTTTTCTTCTCTCCATTTTGCCCCATTCTTTATGACAAGAATTATATTCACAGATAAAGCTACAACAGTCTTTTGCACTTTCATTGTTTTTAAATATAAGGGTTTCTCTTGCAGGATAAATACTATTTCACATTCCTTTGTGCTACTTTTTTAAAAAATTCTCCCCCTCCAGCCTGTTTTCCCTGCTGAATTAAAACAACTTATTGTGGTGCCTAGGGTATTTTGAAGGCTTTTAGCAACTGACACTGCAAAGAAAGAACTATGGTAGATTAGGCTTGAAAGTTGAAACAGAGGATTTTAGCGCACTTATCCACTCTAATCGTTGTTATCTTGATCATACAGTTTATATCCCCAGTGGCTAACCAGAGTTCTATACCACTTGCAAGTCGGGACCATGCTTAGAAGGAAGATAGACAGCTTCTTAAGTACTTTTCAGTGACTGTATTTCACACAATTATGTCTTTGACAAACAGAATGGCTATGTGCTTGTTTTGGATATAACCTTACACAAAATTGGTAGTATTTATGATTTCATTGAAATTTTAAATTGTTTTTTATTGTTAACCTCCCAGCATCCCTTGTGTGTGGGAGATGGGCAGTGATAAAAATTTGATAAATGAATAAATACATAAAAAATGCTCACTTTCACCTGTAGGTGAATTTTAGTTGACATGCCTGATACTGTGTGGTATCATCATTTTAAAGATGATGAGAGTCTTCTAAAGTTCATATGTTATCTGCATATTGGTCTGTCTGCAGGTATACAGAGATGACAAAATAAGATGCAATTTTCTGGAAGGAAAATGGTAAGATAAGTTACTATAAAGTATCATGCCTCCTGTCGCCATGCATATATAACACCAAACACTCTTACTTTTGTTCTGCTTCACTGTTCCATTTTGTTCCATCTTATATGTAGTAATATGCCTAGTTCACACTTCCTAAACCTCATTGATTTTTCTCTGATAAACTGGATGTTGATCTTATGAACGGGTTATATAAGTCACTATCCGATATAAGGTTTGATGCTTGGTCAACTTTGTCCAGCCCTCTTGGGGTCTTTTTGGAATTTTCCACACTTTCCGCTTGTTCCATTCTTACAAGATCCTTGGTCCTATTTCAAGATGGTTGGAAGTTTTGTGCCTGAGTCCCTATTGGTGAAGTTCATCTCTTCTGGCCCATCTGCTAGATCCAATTACTGTATATATGTTGTGTGGTGTATTTGGAAAAGGTGCACAAACAACCACTCTTTTTTCATTGGATGACTTCAGCTATACCATAAACTCCCTAAACAAGTAAACAACTTACAGTATATAGAACTGTGTCCTGTAATCCTTTATGTCTTAACTAAAGCCTAAAGAATCTTCCATGTTCTTTTTCTAATGCAAATAAATTATTACCTAGCACTCTCAAACAATGTGTCACAGTGCAGTCTGTCCTGTATATAAACGTTGGTAACCCCTTTTTTTCCTAAGTTTTGTTCTTCCTAACTCTTCTTTCCTCATACAGCTCAACAGCAATTTGTTCTTTTGCCTTTCTTTGAGTACCAGCATTTCCCCTCAAAAAAAAATCCACTTTAGCTGCCTATTCTTGAAACCCTTCTGTTGATAACCTGCTTCTTAACTAAAACCTCAAAAAATGTTAAGTCTGTCCCTGAAAATACAGAGGCAAGTCATGGAGTCAAAATAATTCTCTGCACATTGATAGCTTAATTGAGTTTCAGCAAAAATTTGAGCCCCGGGGAGGCAACTTCCCCTTAAGCCATTTCACAGCTTAACAGTTAACGTCATCAAAAGCTGAAGCCAAGATGTACTGATTGGGAAAGGTTGGCTGTTTAGTGGAAGGGAGGGAGAGAGAGAGCTGTTTCTTCTGGTTAAGAGGCATTTTATCTCCCAATTTCTTTTAATAATGGGGGTAGTCAAAATCATGATTCCCTCAACTTTTTTACAGTGTTGTTGTTGTTAATGGATTTGATTTTCAGATTAACATTGTAGTTTAAATAAATTATTTTGCTAAACAAGATGAAGTTTGAATTATTTTAAATTTTGCATGTTTATATTTCAATTATGACCCAGCATCATGCCAGCCCTTTTATCTCTTTCTAGCTCTGTCGTTTGCTTCTTAAACAAAAATGGGCTTTGTATGTTGGAATATTAAAGGATTGAGAGATATGTATATTTAAATCATCATCATCAGCAGCAGCAGCAGCAGCACCACCACCACCACCACCACCACCACCACCACCACCACCACCAATTCAATGTGGATAAAGTCCATTCATGTTTATGGGCTGTATTCTACCATCCTGGTCCAGTGTAGGTTTGCAAGTAGATGTTTTTATCTTCCCAATCTAGAGCTGAGAAAGAGGGACTGGCCCAAAGTGACCCCTTCAGGTTCCTTGCCAAAAAGAGGAGTAGAATCTGGGTCTCCCTGCTCTTGGTCCAGCACTTTAATCACACCACCACACTGGTTGCGATATAGTTATAGTTATATTGTATTTATAGCTATAGTTACAGTTGTTATAGTTAGTTATAGTTGTTATAATTAGGTTAGTTTTGTAGCCTCATGGTTTTTTTCTTTTGTTTGCTTGTTTCTGTTTCTTTCTCTCTCTTTTTTTTTTTTTTGAAAGAAGCCCAAATACTAAATTGGGTGGATCATATCTGTATTAATAGAAATTCATATATATATATATATATTCTTATAGATATAATTTGGGGGATTAAACTATGCAATAACTTTTTTATTGTACAATTACAAATAAGCCTTTTATTGTATAATTACAAATAAGCCTATACAATTGCTTCCCAATTTGGTAATTGTAGCTAGGGACTTTTCGTTAGTTTTGGATCAGAATAAACAAAGAACTGGTAGTGTTCCTTTCAAACAAGTGCGAATTTATTTTGGTTCCTCAATCTAATATGGCACATATTTATCAATCTCATATGGCACATATTTATGACTGTATTATTCTTTTTTTTTTAATGTCTCTCTTCTGACAAGGCTGAGCCTGATGTGAGATCTCACCCTTTTTTTCCAAGATGTCCTCTGGTTTTATAGACTCTGGCCCTGCCTTTAGCCTTGGCATAGATGCCTTTTAATTACTGGTTCTACAATCTGTCTCCTTTTCCTGGGACCATACCCCTTATTCCCATATATGAGATAGGAATCCCACAATCCATGAACTTTAGCAGAAAGAAAAGAGAAGCAAAAAAAAGACACTGATAGTAAATATTAAATAAGCTCTATAGTACCATTTCCTAGGTCTATAGTATGAAGGATGCAAATAGGGAAATCAGCCCTCTAACCACTGGAGATGATAGAGATACTTAAAAATACCTTATGGTATGGGCAAAACAAATTTAAAAATTCAGAAACAAATCTTAAGGGAATCTTCCGTACAAAGCTATACAGAAGGATTTTAAAATTGTGGCAGACCACAAGATAGGATGGATCTACTTTTTTTTTTTTTAAGAGGAAACTGTTTTAAGATGTTCCAAGTTGTACTGAAGCATACAATTTATTGAAGACACAGAACATAAATTTCAGAGACAATCAAATATAAAACATAAATCAAATCAAAGATGAAATTTTAACACAGTGCTTATTTAATTTTTTCCCTATTCTTCTGGAGAACAGGTGACCAATGTCATAAATGTTATCTCTGGACCAATTTATAGCCAGGGAAGTATTTCTTCCTGCAAATTCCCCTTAAATCTGAGATTGGAAGATAATCTTGGCCTTTACTTTCTTCCCCCACCTCAGCATATTGTCTGCTCCATTTTTCTCTGAGTTTTCTGACTCTCCTAAATTTTAAAAGACAAAAGACTTTTTATTTCCTCCTGAAGGGGAAGAGCTGGGAGGAACACCTTTAGCTACATGCTCAAATCCATGATTTAGTCAGGAACATCCTGCTTGAGAAAGAGATGTTGATGCTGTGTATGAAAAGTAGTTATTTTTTATAAGTTATGATGAAAATTGATTTTCAATATTTTTAATTAAAATAATTATTCTAATTATTCTTCTTGAGTAATTACTATTTTGATTATTTCCCCTGCAATTAAGATGACATGGAACTCAGCAAGGATATTCTTTCTCACCTCTATTTTTTTTTTAAGCTGTGTAAGAAACTTTGGCATATTTGGCATATTTCTGACAGAACACAAGCTAGAGCCGCTATTAAGGCCTACCTTGTGGTGGTAAGAGCAGTGAAACACCAGTATTTCTCCACTCCTATTGCATCTGCAGAAGGCCACCCAGAGGCCCTGTTTAAGATTACCTGATCCCTTTTGGGGAAAGGGGATCCAGAAATCCATCTACAGGGCCATGATGAGGAGTTTTCTGGGCATCTGCAGGATAAAAGAGCTCAGATCTGTTCCACGTTGGACTCTGGGCATGAGACAGAGTCTGTGGAGATGCCAGGGGAATGTATTTACCCAGTTATCTGGGAAGAGTTTGACCCTGTTGGGCCCAAGGAAGTGGACAGGATCCTCTGGATTGTAAATGCCACCAGTTGCCAATTAGATCCATGCCCCTCCTGGCTGGTGAAGGCAACCTGGGAGGGAACATGTGGTTGGGTCCAGATGATGGTAAATGCTTCCTTGAGAGAGGGGCTGTTTCCAGCAGCCTTTAAGGAGGCACTGGTATGCCCCCTCCTCAAGATACTATCGCTGGACCCTAGTGTACTGGACAATTTTTGTCCAGTCTCCCACCTCCCTTTTTTGAGGAAGGTGGTTGAGAAAGTGGTGGTATTGCAGCTCCAGAGGGTCCTGGATGAAACAGATTATCTAGACCCCTTTCAGTCAGGTTTCAGGCCCTGCTTCCTGACTGAACCCTAGGGTTAGGGATAGGGTTAAGGGATGGAAACAGCATTGGTTGCACTTAGGGATGACCTCTGGTGGGAGTGGGCTGAAGGCAGTGCATCCATCCTGGCTCTCCTTGACCTCTCACTGGCTTTCAATACCACTGCCCATGGTATCCTTTTGGGTCGGCTCAGGGAGCTGGGGGGTGGGTGGTGTGGTTCTACCATGATTCACTTCGTTCCTCCAGGCCAGTCCCAACCAGTGTTGATAGGGAGTGAGAGATCCAGCCCGTGGCCCCTTCTTTGTGGGGTACCACAGGGTTCGGTACTCTCTCTGCTCCTTTTTAGCATCTGCATGAAACCTCTGGGTGATACGTCACCACAGGATGAGGTATCATCAATATGCTGATGATACTCAATTATATATCTCTATCCTGGGTGAAGTAAGTGATGCTGTGACCACCCTCTCCAGGTGCCTGGGGGCTGTGGGGTCCTGGATGGAGAACAACAGGCTTTGGCTGAACCCTGGTAACACAGAGTGGCTGTGGATTAATGGCTCCTTGTATATGGGAAATCATCTTTGTTTTTGGATGGAGTTGCACTGCCCCAGACAGACCTGGTACGAAACTTGGGGTTCCTCCTGGACTCATGACTCCTGCTCAAAGAGCAGGTGGAAGTTATGGCCAGGAGGGCCTTCACTCAACTTTGTGTTGTGCACCAGTTATGCCCTTTCCTGGGCTGTGAGGCCCTTTGAATGATCACTTATGCCCTGGACATCTCCCATATGGACTACTGTAACAAGGTCTACATGGGGCTACCCTTGAAGAATATCCAGAAGCTACAAATGATCCAGAATGCAGCTGCATGGGCAATCTTGGGTGCTTCAAGGTTTGCACATGTAACACCTTTGCTGTGTGAACTGCACTGTGTTCCAGTTTGCTTCTGGGTCCAATTCAAGATGTTGGTTATTACCTTTAAAGCCCTATGTGGCATGGGCCCAGGTTACCATCTCATCCCCATCACATTGACCCATCCCACTCGGTCATACAGAGAGGGCATGTTACAGACCCTATCCATAGAACAATTCCATCTGGCAGGGTCACGGAAGCATGCCTTCTCTGCAGTAGCTCCCGCCCTTTGGAGCATTCTTCCCCTGGAAGTGAGACAGGCCCCCTCGCTCCTGGACTTCCGTAAAAAACTAAAAACACGGGTTTGTCAGTAATCCAGACACATAGAACTGACATGCCAATTAAAGTGAGTGTTATTATTATACACCTATAGTAAATAATTTATGTTGTTTCTGTTCCGGTGCAATGTACTTTTCTATTCCGGAGTGTGCATATGTGAATATTTATAAGCCTAACTTAACAAATATAACAGAATTAGCTACTGATCCCCTTTTAAAGTTTCTTAACGTTTCATCTCCCTGCAGATTTTGCTTCTACTCTCTCCTCATAACTGCCAACCTAATCACAGGGATATATTATGCTAATCCCCTTCTTAGCCTAGCCTTACTTTTTGCTTCCATGGGAGAATAGCCTTGGACGCCCCAGTTTGGTAGCAACCTGGACATTTCTAATGCTGAGAAGGACAGTTTTTGTCATTGCATTTCATCCAGACATAGTTGTCTGTGTTAATTCCAGTGTAATATCTTAAATTGACATTAATGGTTAATTTCATGTAGAATTTTCACATCCTAAGGATCTTTCTCTACAGGTTTGGATGTCATAATAATGGAGGTTTCATTTTTCTAGATTTTAAACTACTGTATATAATTGAGTCTATTTGTAAATTTTAGTAATATATTATAATTAAAAAGATATCAAATTTATATTATCTATTTATGGGGAGCACTGGTTATATTGTATCTGGATTATTGCAAAAAACAAAACGAAAAAACTGTCCTGATGAATCAGGTTGCTTTATGTCCCAAAGAGGAGGTAAGGGCTGAAACCTCTAGTTACAGGCCTTTAAGTTACATATCCAGGAGGTAGCATTATTGAAATTATTTCAACTTTTGCATTTTTTACCATATAATTGTCAGAATGATAGCACAGATTGTGAGAACCCTGTCCCTCACACATACCAGAGATAGGGAAAGTACACCAGGTATGGCACATCCTGAAGATGTGTTCTGGCAGAAGGAACTACCAAGTTTCCACCATAAAGCAAGTGGTGAGGTTAGGCTATGAAAACCCAGAGGGCTATACACAGTACAGACTCAGCTGTTATGCTACATACCTAACTCTGCCTGTATTTATTTATTTGTCAAATTTTGCCACTGCCCATCTCCCCGCAAGCGAGGGTCTCTGAGCAGTTATATTACTTGTCTCACTAACATATTCTTATATTAACCAAATCTGAAGAATTATAAACATGATAATAAACCTTGATCTATGTAAATTGTATTAAATAATCATTGTACCCTATTTGTTTTTACTAGCTCATCTATTTTTTCCTCCTTTTTCAGAAATGATTTTTCTCATACTATGCATGGAGCAACACCCGTATTCAGAACTGTCAGATACATGTATACAGATAGAATGCAGTGGTTCCAGCATTCCAATTTCCTAAGTAATAGACTTTGTCCCCCCTGCCCCCAAAAGGAAAAGGAATTGGAATGAAGGAGGATATAATTATCTCCATAAATTCCTGAAGATGTAGAATATTTCAAATAGTCACACATACCAATATGTAAGTGTTGGCTGATGTAGACCATCACATACTTAAGATCACTATGTAACCCTTATAGTTTCCTTGAACATAGCATGAAAATTATTCAGCCTTGGGTAAAGTAGTAATATTTATTTATTTGTTTGTTTGTTTGTTTGTATTTCAAATTTAATTACCGCCCATCTCCCCCAAGTGATCCTTTCACTTGCTCAATGACTATTCCAATTACTCTGCAGCATTTTATTTTCTGGCTTCAAAGTAGGAGTGTTAAAAGTAATAGAACCCTTGAGGAAAACCACCAGTAATGGGAAGTTATTTGAAAACTTCTTCAAAAATTATTCTCATGTATCCACCAATAGAAGGGAAGGTGTCAGTTCAACAGCATGGGGCTTGAATATTGAACACTGGCCGTAGGAGGCATTAAGCTTATCCATACGCAACACAGATATAAACAGTTGTTCTTTGGGTTTTTATTCTTGTTGCTTTGTTTTGTCTTGAATTAAATAAAAGCTTTGGATGGCTTTGCCATCCACAAGTAAATTGAATGAGTATACATTACTGCATTAGGCTTTCTTCTTATAGCCAAACTAGGATTCATCATATGGAATAACTAAAGGAGACAAAAACAGTACCTTTTCCTGTATGAGGAAGACATGTATTCTTCTCATTTGGCTTTATTTACATAAGAAATATAATCATAAAAAATAATCAAATTTATATTAAAACTTGCCTGGCCATACAGCAATGGTTTTCTGCAGTCTTCTTTTAAGAGTACTAGATGTGTATTTTGGACTGCTGTGCTTAAGCAATACTATGATTAAGATATTGTATGCTTATAGTCCTTATTAATCAATAATACACTATGTAAAATTGCAAAATGCCTCTTTGTTATGTTAGTTGTTTATTTCCTGGCAATTTCCAGAACATCTGTTCTGTGTTGCAAGGAAAGAGCCAAACACCCCATCAAACAAGATGATACCAGAGGGTAACCTCTCTTTAGCCATCTGTTAATTTTTGAGCTGCATTCAGAAATGATGTTAGAAAGGGAGGGGGAGAACTGCTCAGGGCCAATACATTGTACAAAGCAATTATTTTGCTGAAGTATACAGGTCCTCTTTGATGCCACATGCCATTGTTCTGGGGGAAAAAAAGAAAAATAGAATAAACAAAATAGATATCTGACACCAGAATCTTAAAAAAAATATTTTATTTTGAGCATGTGATGGATGGTGAATACAATATTTTGAACATATCAAGGACATGCTGTCATGGAGTGATATTTTGGAGTTTTGTGAGTTTTGAAAAACTCACAAAACTGCAAAAAAAAAAAAGAATGTTTATTTTTATTTATTTATTTTTCAAATTTCTATCACTGCCCATCTCTCCCGAAAAGGACTCTGGGCAGTTTACAATAAAATCACAATGAAAACATATAAATTACAATATAAATAGATCAGTAAAAAATAAATAGATATAAATATAAAATCTAAGCAGTGCAGATCTTGTTTGTTGGGTAGAGATCTATGATACTAGCCACCCCCGAGATGAACTGGTACCCCTCCCACTCCAAGTGAGGTGGCAGAACCAGGTTTTTAGGTTCTTCCGGAAGTCCAGGAGCGAATGGGCCTGTCTCTCCTCCGGGGGCAGAATATGTCAGGGGGCAGGTGCCACTGCAGAGAAGGCCCGCCTCCTGGACCCCGCCAGGTGGAATTTTCTTACCAGAAGAGTTCGTAGCATCCCCTCTCTGCATGACCGGGTGGGGCAGGTCGATGTTAGAGGGATGAGACGGTCCCTCAGGTAACCTGGCCCCATGCCATGTAGGGCTTTAAAGTTGATAACCAACAACTTGAATTGGACCCGGAAGCAGACTGGAACCCAGGGCAGCTCGCGCAGCAGTGGTGTCACATGTGCCGATCTTGGGGCACTGATAACTGCTCGCACAGCTGCATTCTGGGCCAGCTGAAGCTTCTAGATACTCTTCAAGGGTAGCCCCATGTAGAGTGCATTGCAATAGTCTATGTGGGAGATGACCAGGGCATGAGTGACTGTTTGGAAGGCCTCTCGATCCAGGAGAGTTAAATGGTTTCTCAGTGTTGAAAGCATTAAAGAAAAAAAGGAGAAGGAATAAAGATGTTATCATTATAGCAAGATTTGTTATTCAAAATACTCGTTAAGAAAAATTAGGCCAATATGCAATATGTAAAGAAAATCCAATTTTGTATCATATGGTGCTTCTATACTTCCCTTTGTCATAATTAAATTAGTGGTAAAGTTAAATAACTGGTAAAGGGACAACTCAGTGTATTGCCTTCTTCTGTCTCATGTTACTTATCAAATAGGTGTTGGACAAAGAAGGGATTACTATCTATATGCTGCTATACGCTACCTACGGTACATATGAAAAACTTTATTCCCACGGAAACAAAGGACAGATGTAAATACAGTTACAGATGTAAATGCGGTAATAATAAAAGATACAGATTTCATACAAAAGGTTAGGAGTATGTCACCAAGAATTACTAAAACAATCATACCAACTGAGTTGATCACAATTGCACATCATCTTCCACCAATAACATTCAATATGAATTCCACTAGAATCCTATAGATGTCAAGTTCGCTTTTACTCTATTTTTAATTTTCCTTACCTTTGCATGTCTAAGCTCCTTTTCCACTTCTCATATTCAAGATTTTTCTTTCTCAAAACTGCACATTTTCAATATTATTCATTTTATATGAATATTTATAACATATACATGTTGGAAAGAATGTTTCCCTTTTTCAATGTATTACTTACCCTAACATTTGAAAACTTATGTACATTTCTGAATAAAGACACCACATATGATTGCATTCTGGTTGGCATAAAGTTTGGAAAGTTTGAATTAGGTTGTATGAAAGTGTAACCTGAACTAACATTGCTCACTACTATTTAGATAAATGAAAACTCTGCCACCAGTTTATCAGAGAGGAGACACATAGCAACCCATTTTCTTTAGTCATCTGATCTGACATGAAAGTGTGCTCTGTCCCTTTCCCAGAGTAAGATCCACCATTTCATCTTGAATAATCTTGAATATCTCTATCTCTATCTATAAAACAAAGTCAGAGACATAGGGAAAAAATGAAGAATTGCTGTCAAGAGTTTGAGTTTAATCACTATCATCTCAGAACTAAATGCCTCCTTAGCCCACTCTTGTGAGCTCTCTCTCTCTCTCTCTTTCTCACACACACATCAGAACATATTCACATAACCAAATCTCAGTCCATAAGATGAGGCAGAATCTATCCTGCAACTAGTATCATGTTCCTAATTTGCTCATCAATTACATTTAATCCAATCCTGCTGCTGGCAGGGTTGGATTAAATGTTTTATTTCCTCTACAGGCACCAGTTTAACAATCTAAAGACAGAAGTGGCCTGACCAATCTTACTGTAACTGCTTTTGACAGTTTTCTCTTCTTCCAATGGCAATCTAAGTTATTTTAATTGGTTAACCTGCTCTGTTTAGGCTACACTGAACTAGACAGCAGACTGTGACCCATCAATTGCCAAAACCTTTGTTTTGTCAGCATTATTTTTCAAGCTGTATGAATGGACACTGTTTTTGATGTAATAGAAGATATCAGTGGCCTCTGCATCACTATCTGCAAATATGGCCGTGCCACTGATGAATATGAGGTCCACAATGCCACGTGCAAGAGAAAGCTGAAGATGGTCCCAAGTTCAAAAAAAGGAGGAGGGTTGGCCCCTGTTACGATGAAGCTGGGCACTTACTGTTTCTATGGACAATGGCAAATTGAAAATGGAAATCCATGTAACATCTTTCCCAAAAAGAAATCTTTGATACTCCAAAATATCTCTGGCACTTCATAAAGCCCTTGATTTTTATAAAATCCCACCCATCATTTATGATCTATCCTGCCTTTTTTTTTCTGGATAGCAACACGACTATAAAAAGCTTTACAGCATAGCACTTGTATATATGAGCACTTGAGATAGGAAGACATGCAAGCTGTTTTATCAGCAAAATGTCTCAGATAAAAATGCTATGTTAGTATTACAAGGATGTTAGTTCTGTACCTCAATAATATTTTCCAGAGTAAATATTTAGCATCAGAGTTGCTAAGAACCAGCAATTAAATCTTTATATATGTGTAGTAACTAGCACTTGACATTTGTTTTCAGCTTCTGATAGCCAATTTCTGTTGCCTTAAAAATCCCCTCCTACAAATTAATTGCATGGTTTCAACCTATCTGGAGACTTGGGTGCTTTAATCTATCATCCTTTATATTGATAATAAAAGTGTAATTATATCCTGTTTTACCATAGAGTTAATTAATGTTTCTGTCATATCTGCAGTTTCTCACCACAACTGTTCCTGTAGAAGGAACTTGCAAAGGATAATGTACTAGGTAAAAAGGTAAAGGTTTCCCTTGACGTAAAGTCCAGTTGTGTCTGACTCTAGGGGGCGGTGCTCATCTCTGTTTCTAAGCCTTGGAGCCGGCGTTGTCCGTAAGGACCCGTCCGTGGTCATGTGGCCAGCATGACGACACGGAACGCCGTTACCTTCCCGCTGAAGCGGTACCTGTTGATCTACTCACATTTGCATGTTTTCGAACTGCTAGGTGAGCAGGAGCTGGGACTAGCAATGGGAGCTCACCCCGCCATGCGGTTTCGAACTGCCGACCTTCCGATCGGCAGCTCAGCGGTTTAACCCGCAGCGCCACTGCGTCCCTTATAATGTACTAGGTACATAAATATTTTTCACTTAAATTAAAAAAAAATCACAATATCATGATTTTAATTGATATTACTCAGTTTTCTGTTACAACACCTGCTCCTTGGAACAACATCTTCCCAGAGATTCATATGGCCTCTGTGCTGGTGTTATTCAAGCAAGCCCTTAAACCTGACTCTTGTCTTAGAGATCATCATGGTGATAGCCCTCTGGTGGGAATGGTGAGAAGATGTTGGTTAGATAGACAGAGATGATGAGATGAGATGAGATGAGATGAGATGAGATGAGATGAGATGAGATGAGATGAGAGAAAAAGAGTTGATGTTAGTCTGTCTCAGGTATAGTTTATGCAAAAGCAGAAAAATCAACATAAATATTAGCAAAAGTGTCTCCATTTAATTAATATGCAATTATTTAAATTACATCAAAAGAAAGAATACACTTTTGGAGAGGGGTTTCTTTTTTGTTTTAAGAATGATTTGCCAATACTTCTATCTCTTGCTGTGTAATACCTATCTGAGTTAGTTAATAAATCTTTGGGATAATATGTTACTAAATAGTTTGAGCACTTTTTCATATCTACACCTTTTGATTACAATTTATCATCTATTAATAATAACTCAAGTAAATATAAGTATATAATTCCAGAAGCTATACATGGTAGCTATTTGTGTTTTAGATACTATTACCACAATTAATAAGACTGAATTTCAATACAAGAAAAGTAATAATGTCAAGGATTACAGTTAGATAAGAGAGTTGCTCTTTCCAAATTATAACTGTGTATAGTTTTTATCCAGATTTGTGTTATGTGTTAAAAGAATTCTGAGGAATTACCATGTTTTCAAGATCAGCAAAATAAATTATATTTTGATTGGTCTTAACATAGTCTAGATTACCCATTTTTAAAGCACCTGGCTATTCACTGTTCAAAAGACATTCTGTGCTTTTTTATATTGGCAGTTACAAAATTTACCTCTAACTTTAACTACTGCATCTGGAATCAATTTAAGAAATACATCCTGTAACTTGGTGGTAGGTAATGATTGAACCTGAGCACATATATAATATTCAGCACGTAGCAGGGTTGAAACATATTGTACTAAGAAACAACAGATCTGTACATAGAAAAGAGATATATCTGATGATCTGGGGAGTAAAATGATGCAACTCTTTTGACACTTTAAAAAAATATTCTCTTCTTTGTGTCTGTTCTGTTCCAATAAATGCTCTGAAAGATCTGTTGCTGGAAAACAAGAGTCCTGATTCATATTTCTTAGAATAATGTGAGACCCACCTTGATATGTCTGGTTCTTGTACTACTGAAGTAGTCATACCATTTGGTAGTTGCCATATAATTTGTCTTATCATAGTCCTAGAATTAGCCATCTCAGTTGTCTCATCCCATACAGTATTTGCTTCCCTTTAAACATTACTAAGTTAGCATAGAAGCAAGCAATAGTTAGACCCATGCTATTCAAGTAATGTATGCATCAATATAGGACAAGGTTTAACCTAATTGCCAGACTAATTCTTTTCTGGTTATGTGTGAAAGAAAATCTTTTTACAAACCAATGAAAAAAATGTGGAGATAGGGTTTCCACACAATTCTTCAGTACCCTATTTACTGTAGTTTTTGTATGATCTGTCTGACACCTGAATTTGGCTAAAAACTTAAATTTAAAATATATAAATATAAATATAAATATAAATATATCAATGCAAGTGAGTTCATACATAAATTCATACATAAGTGAGTCTCATGAGACATTTAAAAATGTTTTAAATATGAGTTCAGAGGACTATTTTGATTGCATTTTCTCTGTATTTAAACAAATTCAAAGTTTTCTATCACTTAATTTACCAATTTTTAAGAACCTAGGCAACAACTTTGGAGATATAGCTAGATCAGAAAAAACATAAATTAATATATTTATAATGATTGGTTACTGACAAATAGAGGGAGAAAATGTAGAAGCAGTGAAAGACTTTGTATTTCTAGGTGTGAAGATTACTGCAGATGCTGACTGCAGTCAGGAAATCAGAAGACACTTAATCCTTTGGAGAAGAGCAATGACAAATCTCAATAAAATAGTTAAGAGCAGAGACATCACACTGACAACAAAGGTCCGCATAGTTAAAGCAATGGTGTTCCCCGTAGTAACATATGGCTGCGAGAGCTGGACCATAAGGAAGGCTGAGAGAAGGAAGATAGATGCTTTGGAACTGTGTTGGAGGAAAATTCTGAGAGTGCCTTGGACTGCAAGAAGATCAAACCAATCCATACTCCAGGAAATAAAGCTAGACTGCTCACTTGAGGGAATTATATTAAAGGGAAAACTGAAATACTTTGGCCACATAATGAGAAGACAGGACACCCTGGAGAAGATGCTGATGCTAGGGAAAGTGGAATGCAAAAGGAAGAGGGGCCGACCAAAGGCAAGATGGATAGATGATATTCTAGAGGTGATGGACTCGTCCCTGGGGGAGCTGGGGGTGTTGATGACCAACAGGAAGCTCTGGCATGGGCTGGTCCATGAAGTCACAAAGAGTCAGAAGCGACTGAATGAATAAACAACAACATACTACAATTTCATTATAACTTCAGTTATTCACGGAAAACTTAAATTTTAGAATGGAATGGTCAGTTCTTACTTCTGAAAGAGAATGCTTCAATAAATTAGTTTTTCAGAGACCTCTTATCCTTTGGGAGAGGAGATTTCATACTCCCTCCTTAGCCTTGCCATCTCCTTCATATCCAAAGTTGACATAATTTTGGATTGATGTCAAGGACAAGCACAGTTAGGAAGCAACATGGCCACATCAACAGATGTCATGTTCTGTTCTTTACTGGTAAGACTTTTACAACTGCAAAGCTTTATCTGAGAATACTGAAAGAGCTGGGATTCCCTACTAGTGAGTGTCCCCTCCCACCAGAGGCTCAGCCTCCCATTCTTTTAAAGTTCCACTGTTCTGTCTGCCTTTCTATCTCTGACAGTTCTTATTCTGGTACTTCTAAAGAGTTATATATAGGTAAAAAGAATACAGATTAGTTCATAAACACAATGTTGTTTCAGCTATATGTGGGGGCAAGGTTATGAATTAAACTTGGTGTTATCTACTTGTTAACATCACATATTCCAGATATGTCAAAATATGAAAAGATTAAAACACAAATTAGTAACAGTGTTTATAAGCAGGGAACGGAGGAGGTAGAGAATAAAATGTCAACAGACAGAGGGAATGAAGCAGAAAGATTACTACTTTCCCTCAGGAAAATTCCTGTCTATCCATTCATAGTCAATTAGATTTCTAGTTGCATTCATATATACTAGGTAGGAAAACCTATTGGATAAAATGAGACTGACATATGAATAAACCTGCACAGGTATCATGGTATAAATTTCCAGATGAGGAGAGTATAAATAAAGTTTAATGACAGGGCTCAAATTTACCCCCCCCCCAAAAAAAAATAATAATGGCAAATTTGTTGAAATCATGGAAGGAATTCTTTAATTAAAAACACCAGGAAAATGGGGAAAAAAATCCCCTCCACATATATTGTAATGTCTTTCCCTTTCAAAGCAGGTCTGTAAAGCCTTGCTTGTGGCAATCAATCCATTTTTTTGTTCCTTTCCACATATTAAGTATTGTTATGCTCATTGTCAGACTCCACAATCAAACAATGAATCATCTGAGACTGTTTGTCTGCCATAATGAGTCAACACGTGTCAAGAACAAGATGGGAGGGGGAACACCAAGGAGTCTGAAACTATTCTGTTTGGGTTAAGGTGGGGGGGGGAGTCAAGGTTGCACTGCCAGAGATATCTGTGCTTGGTATGGCTGACTGTTGGAATTAGGTGGGAAGAGTTTTAAGGGGGGAGCGGGTTGTTGGGTATGCTTTAATTAGGTAGTTTAGGTGGGAATCTTTAATTGCAGATTTTAACTTGATCTGTACACTACTCTCAATAAATCTGGTCAGGTCATTATTGGGACCCAAGATGTCAGTTCTTACATAAAACTGCGATTGTACCAACTTTTAACTTTACCGGGAGAAGTCACCTTCTCTGAGGAAAGTTAAGCTCCAGCTCTCCACAGTCATACCCTGAAGGAATGGAGGGCTCCAATCAAACCAAGCCAGAGATGGCGGCACGGGATGAAGAAGTCTCAGGAACTTCTGCGAGGACTTTGGTGACCATGAGAGGTCAAGGTGCGAAAGCTCAAGGGGGGAAGGTGAAAGAGAAGGGAGCTAAGCCAAAAGGCAAAAAGCAGCAGGTGAGTTGAACCCCTTCCCTGGAATCAGATGACCTGTTGGAGAAGGAACTGCTTTGGAAACCCAAACCAGGCTGGACTTTTGGGGTTGGAGACAGGACAGTGAGAACTCCAGCAAGGTGGCACTCCTTTCAGCAAGAAGCCAGAAGCCAGGAGCTGATGACTGACAGACACTTATCCCATCTGCAGTGAGAGATGTAAGGAATAGCTGATACGGTGTCCAGCATGAAAGAGATGATGTACGGACTGGTCAGTCACCTAACCCGGAATGTGCCTACCCCAGAGAGCACTCAATTGGTGTTGGTATCGGGAGACAACTCAGGAACATTGGATCAGACATGATTGAGTGAAGACAAAGCTGCAGGAGCAGAGGCAGCAAAAGATCAGCCGGCTGGGAGGTGAGTTCAAATCCAGCCTGCCCCAAGATGAACAAGAAAGACAAAGAGCCCGAAGCTGTTCTGAGACCTGAAGGTGAAGTTCGGAGGGAATCTGAATGAACTGGCCTGTTTCTTAACTCACATGAGTGGATTTATGGTTGAATTTGGGGACACTTTCCCTACTGATGAAGCTAGGGTGAGGTATATGTCAACTCACCTGGTGGCAGAAGCCTCCAAGTGGATGGTGACAATGCATGAATCTAGAGCTCCAGAGCTCCAGAACTTTGATGACTTCATGACAGCACGTGAAGACCCATTAGCCAAGATGAAAGCCAAAACCAATCTGAAGTATATCAGGGAGGGGAACTGATCCATGAGCAGCTATCAAGAAGCCAACCTGACACAGGAGTGTGGGAGTGAAGTCCTTGGCGCGGCCGTCTTGGGAGAGAAGGATCATCACCTACGAGAGGGATTATGTTTTAAGTGTGGCAAGGAAGGCCATCGGGCAATGGACTTCCCATGTACCATTGTGGCTCCTTCTCCAAAATCTAAGTCCAAACTTACTAAATCTCCAACTGCCAAAAGCAACACAGCTGTGGCCAGCAAACATGTGCAGCTGGTTGCAGAAACTGACACCTTGGACATGGACTCATCAGATGAACCCCAGTCGCCGGCGGGAAAAGGGCAGAGCCAACAGGCAGGCTGAACTGAAAGGGCACAAGGATTTAGTGGTGAGTGGAGATTTCCCCATGGTGATGGTGGAGGTGCAGTTGCAGACTTTGGGGAGAGAGAGGAGAGTGGATGTAATCACTCTGTTGGACTCTGGGTATGCTAAATTCTTAATTCACCCAGCTATAGTGAATGGCTTGGGGTTGGAAATACAGAGACTAAAAGAACCCATTATCTTTTTGGATGGGACAGAAGCCATGGGAGGCCCAGCAATGTTCTGCACTGAGGAGATGAGAATAAAAGTGGGTACCCATATGGAGACTTTAAAATTTATAGTGGCTTCTATAGCGAATCATTCACTGATTTGGGACTGCCTTGGATGAGGGCTAACAACCCTCAAGTGGACTGGGTGACTGGGCAAATAGAATTTAAAGATGGACTGTACTTAGGATCCAAGGGAGAAGGGGAAGAAAAAAAAGATCAAAACCTAGCTGTGGTCTCTATGGAGGAAGAGACAAGTGGCACCTCTGAGGAGGATTTGATTCCAGAACCATACCGGGACCTAAGGGAGGTGTTTGGGGAAGCAGAATGTGATCAATTGCCACCCCATCATAAAATAGACTGTGCTATTGAAATTGAACTGGGGGAGAATCTCCATAAACCAAAACTGTATTCTATGTTGTTGAAGGAGCAGGAAGTGCTACGGGAGTTTATACTCATACTTCATTATATGATAGAAATTGAGAAAAGGAGAAAGAACTGGAAAAGCTTTGGGGAATGCATTCTAGTCTGCCTAAACTTCAGGTTAAGACATAGAATTTAGAATAGATACTTCATTTCATTCTGGGCATTAAAAAGGCATAGCACATGCACATTAATAAGCAAATGAATAAATTGCATCATTACAATATAATAATGCTAAAGGCCTTAGATGAAAACTAGAATGACCTAATGCCATCTCCAACAGTACGAGACTTGATGTCATATCTCCAAAGATATCATATTAATATTCAATAATTTTGATGTGACAATGGTGTAGTCTCAGAGACTTCTTTCCATATACTTTTCTACCTTTACAGTAGACCCCAAATCTGAAGAAAAGCACTGAATCCTGAATACACTATACAGATATTTAAATCACAAATGAAACATTAATCTAATCCTTATACATAGAGCAGGATGGTAAATATGTCTTTCCTCTACCCAGTTATTAATTATATATGAGTAAATAATTTAGAAAGTGTGTTGTGTCACACAAGAGAAAAGGGAATGAACTGAACATGTTAACCTCCCTCCTTTCATCAGCATTCTTGTTACCATTACTGTTAGTAAAATGATAAGCCTTTTCTTGATAGCAACTGTATCCAAGTTTTGGATATTCTTTTTAATTGCACAAAGGATCCACATAAAAAGAATAAGCTCTTCCTGTAGACAGTCTAACTCTGTCTGTGAAGGATGATGACAATGTTAACAGAAAAGAAGCAGAACTAGCAGGCTTCTCCCTATTCTCTTTCACCGCGTACAATTGTTAGGACTGGGCCCTGCCACTATTTATTTATTTATTCATTCATTTATTCATTCATTTATTCATTTACCAATCATATTTTTATCACTGCCTATCTCCCCCTTATGGGGGACTCTGGGTGGTTCACAATAAAACAGTTTAAATTTCAATAAAATCATAAATAATATTGTTCATCGATAAATATAAATATCAATATAAAATGTAATGAAATCCAAGTAATGGCAGATCACTATACCAGTTCTGTTGGGATCTTTACACTTAGATTATTAAACAGGCTTATTTGTCCTAGAAGTATAAAAATGAAACTATAATTAATCAATAAGTAGCAGTAATAATTAAGCACATTGTTCAATTGTGCAGACTGCTGTGTCCTGAAGTTCAGTGTTAGATGGATCCTCCAAAAGTTGGAAGGGAAGAAGGATAAGGAGTCCCTATCAATACTAGCTTTGCCAGTGCTTTTTGGCTGGGTTTGATCTGTGTGCTCCTTGGCTTTCTGAACCCACAGTCATCCTGGAGCTGGAGACTCAGACCAGTTGAAAGGGTGGGTATCATTATATAGTACTGCTTTTTTGTCTGATTCTGGGTCCAGCTGATCAGGTGAAGCCAGCAGGCTCTCCCATGCTCTGAAACCAACCCTTCAGGGCTGCTTCAGAAGTCTAAGAAGGCAGCATATTCGAGGGGTCTGGTTCAGCTCTTGTAAGGCCCAGCAAGCTCCTTGGGGCCGTACTGCAACACCAACAGAGTGGATGTCCTAACAAATTTTTGTTGTTTGAGGGTCAAATCCAGTGGGAGGGGGATATGTAGTCTGGCTTCAGAGACCTAGGAAAGATTTCTCTCAGATAAGCTGCCCCTCCCTCCTTACCAAAACACCCCAGACATATAGGGGGAAGCTGTCAGAACTGGCAGACTGTCCCTCTCTGCAGTTCTTCTGAGTGATTTCAGCTATGGATGGAAATGGGAAAAGGAGAAGCCAAGGCACAAGCAAAGGCAGGGTTTTTATTTTCAACTTAAGGTTTCTGCCCTGGAGCAGAAGTACCACTAGTCCAAGTAATTCTATATTGGAAAACCTGGGAATCAAGCACATAGGTGATCAGGACTATTTCTAGACTCTTTGTGGTTAAAAAAGAACTTTCAGGGAGCAGATGAATCATTGACCAGCTTATAGCCATTGCTTTAATTAACAAAAGGACTGACCCAGGAAGAATTCATGGCTCTTTCATCAGGGAAGCAAATAAATAAACGAAGTAGAGATGAAGATGAATTTATTCATGCTTAGACCTTTATTAATGTATAAATTTATTCATTTCTATCCATGCTTATCCTTCAGAGATAGGTCTTTTGAGCAAATACATACTTCTTTTGAAGCTTCAAACTTGCACAGTATAAATCATTTTATAATCACTACTATAAATCATACTACAATTGAGTTCAGCATCCTTTTAGTCTTCTCTCTAACAGGCAAGTATTGAATACCAATCTTAGTTGAGGAAGTTTAGATATTCCCTTTATCTCTTAAGTAATCCTGGATAATTAGGCTAACTCCTAAGAAGCATGGTGTTCCCCATTACCACAATAAACTTACACATTTTGATCACCCAAAGCAAGCATTTGTATTCAAAAAACAAAAACAAAACAAAAAGAGATCCCTCTTGATCTGATTGATTGATTGAGTACATGCCATCAAGTTGTTGTTGACTCTTAGCAACCACATAGATATATTTTCTCTTTGATGATCTGTCCCTAACCTGGTCCTTCAGCAATTCCAATGGCACCCCCATCACCGCTGTAACTCAGTCTATCCGCTTTGCTGATGTTCATTCTCTTCTTCTCTTTCTTTCTTCATCCTCTTCTTCCACCTGTAGAACTACAAAATAAATATAATAAATACATAGAAGGAGTATCTTTTTCAAGCAATAATTTCTATATCAAATCAAATAAAAATTGTAAGTAGATTGGGGATATCCAGTAATTCTATAATTCTGAAGCCTATACCATAAATCATACAGTAAATACATTGTATTTTTTTTTCTTCCTAGTGTTTTACCCCAGGTGCAGGATCCACTTTTCCTTTTTCCGGATCAACCGAATGTTGATCCGTTGGTTGCAACTGGAACTGGCCAACCGGCTTGTTGCCTGAGCTTGACACTGTGGGCTGAGAGAAAGTAAATACTTTGTAATATGGAATATCAAATAACAGCAGAATTAAACAAAAAACAAACAAAAAAAAACTTTTACATGTTTTTAATTATAGTTAATTAATTTTAATTGTAATGATAGTCCTAATACTGTAGCCTCAGCATGTGTCTTAGAAGATTATTGGCATAATCTTTTTTGTCTAAGTAAGTTTTCACTGTGGGGAACATTGACTACCTCAGGCGTTGCAGGAGTTCACAGTGAAATGTACACATTTTCCTACTATTCCTTAGCCTTTTTTCCACTATGTTAATGAAGATACACATACATTTCCTTAAGGTCTTATAATATGCAGCCAGTGAAATCTCACCCTTCTGGACCGGTTATTCCCAGTATAGAAAACCATAATGAATCTGCCTGGCATTTGGCTATTAAAAGTAAGGGAGAAAAAAGTGGTACCACAAACATGACAAAAAACATACCATAGTTTCAAACTTACATGTTAATAAATTCAAGAATAAATCTTTGAGTTTTATCTGGCAGTTTTGCTTTCTCCCATATTCAGTCTCAAAGTTCTTTCAATATTATTTATTTGTTTGTTTGTTTATTAAACTTGTATGCCACCTGACTCGCAGTGACTTTGGGTGGCTCACAACAATCAATTAAAAAATTACAACAAAATCAAAATAAGAAAAAAAATGATATAGATAAAAGATGGCAAGTGCGATAAAGTGAAGGGTCTCTCTATCCCTTGCCAAAGGCCTGGATGCAGAAATTAGAGATATTTCTATGAAGAAATGTAAGAATATTTGTACAAATAATACATATAAAATAATATAAAATATAAAATATAAATAATGAGTCAAAGTTTCTGATCTGTTGGCAAAAATAAAATGCCATTCAGAAAAGCCAAATGTAGCCTGGACTATTACACAATGCCTATTTTTTGTTAATGAGTTTCAGTAAAGCTGTAAATATATAAATGCAAGCACTAAATGGATTAGGAGGAATGATATATTAGACACAACTGGTCACAAATTTTATACATAGCAAGTATAATGATTAATGAGCATCTGGAAGTGCTGGATAAATGAAAGTTGCATTTTTTAATACAAAGTTTAAAAAATCTTTCCAACTTTCAAATCAGTTACTTGAATGAAAGAATAATTCTGTGCTTAAACAATTATTCTTTAAGCATGAATATGCTAAGTGTTTTTCCATGTTATGATTTATGACTTTTAAAATGTTCATTCTTTTAATAACAATTCAGTGAAAAGAAAAGTAACTAATTCAAACTAAAATGAATTCCAACCTTTATAGTATAAAACTTCCTAGTCCTCTATGAATATTATGAATCAGATTGTGCATAGTTTCTAATCCACTGTCAGCCCTCCCAGGTAAACCAGACAGGAAACATGACCAGATGAGCTACTTCTATTTTATTGTTAGGCTACATTAACAGAATCTTGCAAGTCTGAAAGTACAAATCTCCTGCCATTCCTTTTACCACCTGATCAGTTAGGTTGGATTCTTTCTAAATAAAATAAATCTTCCAAGGTCATTCTCACATTCCATTATATCCACTATGTAAGTATAGCTAAGTATAGCCAATTTACAGACAGACCAAAAACATTTGAACTAAAATCAGCATGTTCATGAAGGGCAGATGTCCTGTCTGTCATATAGGAGTATATGAATTACTCAGAACAATTACCCCTCCCAGAACAAGAGATAGAAACTCTGAGGGCTTTTTAAAAGAAAGAGAAATCTATGTTGAGGATGAAGGAATAAGGTGTGTACTAGTCTGGGAACAAAAGTGAGCAGAGTCTTCCAACCTCTGGTGAAAATGCTCTTTCCAGAGGAAAAGAATTTCCAGGGAAACTGAAAAAGATGGAACATCTAAAATAGATAGATAGATAGATAGATAGATAGATAGATAGATAGATGATAGAAGGATCATGTTACCATGAATAACAACAATCTTCTATTCTCTTTGTAGCTGATGGGTACATGGTATAAAAATAATTTCAGAATTTGTTTTGTTTTTAACTTTTTAATCACCATAAAGGCATGTTGTCAAATCATAATTCTTCAGGCAATGAGTTGGTTAGGACAAGAGGTAAAAACAAACATTTATTCAGCAATAATCATTGGATATTTCATACAGGACCAGCTTCCAGCATCAGGATGGTAAGAGTAAACATATAAGCATGTGTAGCATAATGTATCATGTCTCATTAGTTTAATATATACTTTTACATAGCTACTTTTACATTTTTGTGCATACAAAAATTGTTGCAACTAATTATTCTTCTTTGACATGCTTAAACTACAACCAAGAAAGATCTAGCTTCAACCAGAATATTAACTATATCATCCCTCCAGTTACGGTACCAAAAGCAGGGGATGAAGAAATGACCATTATTTTATTAAAAGTCATTCTTCGTCAGTTAAAGTCTTTGAGGTCCATCAAAGAATTAATCTCTATTCCCCAGGCATTGATTCATAAATGATTCATAAACATCTTTCTCTTCAGGTTCAATAGGTTATAACTGATATGACTGGACTTTTTCTTAAAATTAATTGTTAAAGCTTCTGGCTTAACTATTGTTATGATTAATTTTTATTGACCTAAGTTGGACTCCACTGCCAGTTTCATGAGTGTTTTACTTATTTAGGTGATACATCCTATGATCATACTATTATGGTGGAATGCTTTACCAAGATTTTAGAACCTGAATTAGAAGGGAATACTTCCATCCATATATGGGGATAATTAATGAGAACTATCATTTGAACATACATTGATGAATTAAACTTGACTGATCACTGGCATTTGTTATATACTGAACAATGGGATTATATCTTTTATTCAGTTGCGCATAATTTTATTCTGATTTGATTATGTTTTGTTCTCCTCAGCATTATTTTAATATATTTAAGTGTGCATAATTGATTTCTCTGTTATATCAGATCATAGCCCAATCACTTTAAATTTACAACTTCAATAGATTACTAAGCCACCTGGAAGTTGATATTTTAAATTGTATATAATGAATTTATATAGCAGATTAATTCTGAGACAGTGCAGTACTTTCAATTTAATACAGGAATGGCTAGTTCCTTAATCTCTGAGTAGGAGGCTTATAAAGTTTATATGTATGGCTTTATTATTACAGACACATAGTATAAGAAGAAATTTTAAAATATATGTTTGTGCATATTCTCTCTCTCTGTCTCTTTGTGTGTGTGTCTCTTTGTGTGTGTGTGTGTATGTGTATATATGTACACACACACACAGACACACACATATTCACACACATATGCACACCAACACATAATATATAGCATAATTAAAATTAAAAAGTTGGCATACTTTCAAAGTTGTGCATTCATACTTCATAACTGTCTGATTCATTATCTATGAAGTTAAAAATACATGTCCAGGGCAATTCAAGAGAAGTATTTATTAATTTTTAATATATTGAAAACTAATTGAAACTCTGGCAATCTGTGTGGAAGACAAATACAGTATGAGCTGAATAGTATAAAACTGAATTGAGTTTGTGTTAACTTGTTTATGTGAAAATATGATGATGAGAGACCTGGCCAAATCTTGGCATATGACTTGAAGAAAAAGGGAAAAAGAAAAGGGGGTGGGTGGGATCACTATAGCCATCAAAGTTCTCTTGAAGACATTTTCATTTTGTTTAAATTTTACTCAGACTTTTATAGTAAACCTGAGATCCTATCTCATGAAGGTATAAGGCTTTTAAAGCTAAAATTGACCTTCCATAATTTGATACCTCACAACAGCTATTATTAATTGCTCCTTTGACTATGAATGAGATTTTTTTTAAAAAGTAATTTTGAATATGAGTATTGGGACACGGTGGTGCTACGGGTTAAACCACTGAGCTGCTGAGCTTGCCGATCGGAAGGTCAGCGGTTCGAATCCACGTGACGGGGTGAGCTCCCGTTGCTAGTCCCAGCTCCTGCCAACCTAGCAGTTCAAACACATGCAAATGTGAGTAGATTAATAGGTACCGCTTCGACAGGCAGGTAACAACATTCCGTATAGTCATGCCGGCCACATGACCACGGAAGTGTCTATGGGCAAATGCCGGCTCTTTGGCTTTGAAACGGAGATGAGCACTGCCCCCTAGAGTCAGACATGACTGGACTTAATGTCAAGGGAAACCTTTGCCTTAATGGTAAAGTATTGGACTGGATAATTTCCAGTAGAATGTTATAAAACATGTATTGATATACTTGCTCCTAATCAAAACTACTCAATGACATTTCTAAAGGTAGGATTTTATCTTCTTCATTAGCTGATGCTTTTATCACAGTTATACCAAAATCTGGAAATGCTAAAATGCTAAAATACATTTTAAAAAAAGCAAGTGAGAAAGGATATAGTGGGTAGAAAATAAAATATCAGTGTATAAACAGAATATACAATTATCATAAAAGTTAAAATTCATTATTTCGTTGAATAAATAATTAACTGAATATATAAAACTAGTCTCATATCATCTTAAGTAACAAAACTCTAAACATTAATATTCACTACATTATTATTGTCACTACTATTTATCATTATTTAAAATAAATTCACATGATATTATAGAAATATAAATACTAAAAAATTAATAACAACAATATTATGTTCTAGATTCCTGCCCATTGTACCTTTTGGCTACTAGTAGATTTTACTCTAGTTTTTTTTCCCCAAAATAAATTTGTTGTATATACATTTAATTGCAACCATAGATTTTAGCAAAATTAGTATAAAATTACAACAAACCATATCAGTTCAATACATCCTCTCTAATATTATCAGCACTATTTGTCTACATATGGTTTTGTTTCTTCCTTTGGCCATTGTAAACAATGCAACTTGTTTAATTACATGTTTATCAACATCAGTCAACAGAAAATATATTTTTTTTCTTCTGAACTAGAAGGATTCAGTTGGATTAACAAAGGGATGATGAATCTAGCTCTAAGTTCCTGATATAATTTGCAGAATAATAAGTAATGGCTCAAAATTTCCACCTGTGTATTATTACAACTGTATAATTGGTGTGTGGTTGGTAATCCTTTATATCTTCCATTCAAATAAGCTATTGGTACTGTTTGAAAACAAAGTTCTGTGAAAGCTTGTCTCAGGGAATGGTGCAAGAGACTGTGAACAATATGATGCTCTGTAATGGTTGCCTACTCCAAAATACTCAGTCTCACAAGCCAGAGCTTCAAGATAACTAATTTATTATAAGAATAGTGTGCAAATACAGAGAAAGCTGAGAATGAGCAAAAGTGCGCGAAATACAAACTAAAACCCCTTGCTTTCAAACCAGTCCTGCCCTTCCGCCCTCCTAGCAACCACCCCCTCCCCAGGTGCTAGCAACCGTTACCCACATCGGCCTGAGAAAGTAACCTTGAACAGAGTCACTAACCCAAACATACATTCCACAGTTGCAGTAAGAAGATTACAGCCCGGCACGGCTGGAAATTTCCAACCCGCAAATACGGGTTAGGAAAGTGACATGCGAAACGTTACAATGTATACAGAACATTGAAACAATGAACATGACATATTGCCCCCCCCCCAAAAAAAATGCTAAGGAGCTGGCTTGGCCGAATAGGCAGCATGAAATCTAGCAACCAGGTCCGGAGAGCGGACATAGTGAGCAGCAACCCACTCAGGATGGGGAAAATGCTTCCAACGAATGAGATATTGTAAGGTAGACTGCTGGCGACGAGAATCAAGTACCTCCTTGACCTCAAAGTGTTGTTGGCTATCAATCATAATTGGTGGGGGAGGCAATGGTTGGGGATGCCATTGGTCGGACAGGAGAAATGGCTTGAGTAAGTTGCAATGAAAAACAGGATGCAAACGTTTAAGATTATGTGGCAGATCCAATTTAAAGGTTACAGGATTTATTTGTGCAACAATAGGAAAAGGACCCACAAATTTAGGACCAAGTTTCTTGGACGGTTGTGGTGATTTGATGAACTTTGTGGAAAGGTAGACTTTATCCCCCACTTTAAATGTAGGTTGTGGGGAGCGCTTTGCATCCGCATGTTTTTTATAAGAGGCTTGGGCATGTTGCAGTGCTTGTTGGATTTTCTGCCAAGAGTCTGTTAGAGTCTGTGCCCAATCGGTTAGAGATGAAGGCAGAGATTGCGGGTGAGGGAGTTCTGGTATCAGGACGAAAGCACTTGGCCAGTGCTTTGATGTACGGCGTTGTTATATGCAACTTCAGCAAAGGGAAGAAGATCCACCCAGTTGTCTTGTTGATAATTAACAAACGCACATAGATATTGTTCCAATGTGGAATTAACAGCCTCCGTAGATTCATCTGTCTCAGGATGCCACGCCGTAGAGAGGGCTTGTGTGGTTCCAACCAGTTTCATAAATGCCTGCCAAAATCGTGACGTAAATTGTGAGCCCCTGTCACTCACCAAACAGGAGGGGCTCCCATGAAGGCGGTACACGTGTACAAGAAATAGGCGGGCCAGCTGTTGCGCAGTGGGAATGGAAACGCAGGGGATGAATTGCGCTTGTTTAGAGAAAAAGTCTTTGACTACCCAAATCACTGTTTTACGTTGACTGGGGGGTAGGTCAACTATAAAGTCCCTGGAGATTTCTTGCCAAGGATAGGAAGGGTTAGCCACAGGCTGCGGAAAGCCTTGGGGTTTTCCAGCCTTGCACTTAGTCACCGCACAAACAGGACAAGCAGCTACATAAGCTTTAATGTCCCTCAAGAGAGTTGGCCACCAAAACTGACATCTGATGAGATGGAGGGTCTTAAGGTACCCGAAATGGCCAGCCAGTTTATCATCATGACAGCGCACCAGGATCGTTTTTCGTAAAGCCTCAGGTACATAAAGACAATCATTCTTCCAGGCAAAATCCCCATCAAAAGTAACAGTGTTTAAGTTTGCCTGCAACCAAGTATCAGATTTCAGGTGGAGAAAAAACTGTTGTTGCAAATCTGATGGAATTGGCAAACATCCCGGGCTGGAAGGAGGAGGAGTGGCTGGCCGTTGTGCTGGTTGGGTGCGCATCTGACTGCGTGTCACTGCCGCAAATCCCAATTGCTTTTCAGTCCACACTGTACCCTGAACAATTGGCACAGGGCCAGCATCTTGGGGTCTGCGGGATAAGGCGTCTGCCAAAAAGTTTTTCCTCCCCGGAATGAATTTAAGAGAGAAATCAAAGTGGCTAAAACATTCAGCCCATCTGAGTTGTTTAGGGCTGAGTTTTCGACTAGTGCTTAATGCCTCAAGGTTTTTATGGTCAGTCCAAACTTCAAAAGGGTGAGAAGCCCCCTCTAATAAGTGCCGCCATGTTTCCAAGGCTGCTTTTACAGCAAACGCCTCTTTTTCCCAAACATGCCACCTTCTCTCTGTTTCCGTGAACTTGCGAGATAAATATGCACAGGGTTTCAAACTGCCCGAGCGGTCGGCTTGGAGCAGAAGGGCTCCGATAGAGAAGTGGGAGGCATCAACCTGCACCACAAATGGTTTAGTCGGGTCAGGATGTTTTAGGATGGGTTCAGTTGTAAATAGCTGTTTGAGCACGTCAAACGCCTGTTGGCAGGCTGGGGTCCACTTAAGTAGCGCACCTGGATTTTTTGAATGCCGCGTATCCCCCTGAGCTTTAGTTTTTAGTAAGTCAGTGAGGGGGAGGGCAATTTCTGTGAAATTTTGGGCAAATGCCCGATAGAAATTGGCGAAGCCAAGGAAACTTTGTAATTGGCGTCGTGTGCGTGGGGGTTCCCATGCAACAATGGCTTCAATTTTTGCAGGGTCCATTTCAATGCCCCCTTCTGAAATCCTGTAGCCCAGATAATCAATTTTCGACTGATGAAAAGCACATTTTGACAGTTTAGCATACAACTCAGCCTTTCTCAGTTTAGCGAGCACTTGTCACGCCAAGTGAATATGTTCTGCCATTGTTTCAGTATAAATCAATACATCATCCAAATATACCAACACCCCTTTGAACAGGTGGTCATGCAAGACCTCATTGATGAGCTGCATAAAAACCCCAGGCCCCCCCGATAAACCAAAAGGTAACACCTTATATTGGAAAGCCCCCAGAGGACAGTTAAACGCTGTTTTCCACTCATCCCCTTCCCTTATGCGAATACGAAAATAGGCTTCCCTTAGATCCAGTTTTGAGAAAATTTTACCTCTGGCCAGATGTGATAACATATCTTTGATGAGGGGCAAAGGATATTTGGTTAAAATTGAAACTGCATTGAGCCCACGGAAATCTGTACATAGCCTCAAAGACCCATCTTTTTTCGGTCTAAAAAGGACAGGTGCCCCCACTGGAGAGTTAGCTGGCTCAATAAAACCCCTGGCCAGGTTCTTGTCAATGAACTCCCTCAATGTGGCCAACTCTTTCGGGGACATAGCATAGATTTTTGGGTTAGGCAATTTTACATTGGGCAGGAATTCAATAGCACAGTCCGTCTTTCGGTGAAGTGGCAAGCGATCCGCCTCCTTTTCTCCAAACACATCTGCAAAGTCTTGATATTGCTCCGGCAGCCCTTCTAGCGGCTCAAGCATTTGTACAGTCGTTGTGGCTGCCCGTCCACCCTCTTTGTCTCCCAGTAAATCCTTTTCTGGCACTTTATAAAATCCATCAGCAAATGTCACAGTCCTATGCAGCCAGTTGATAAGAGAATTTTGCTTGACAAACCAGGGCATCCCCAAAATGACCAATGGGCCCCCCAATGGCGCTATGACAAAGGGTAATTTCTCCCAATGACTACCCATTTGTAGTGCCACCAGTCCTGTGGAGTGGGTGACCAGTTTCCCCCCAGCCATCGTCCTGTCCAATTGTGTAAAGATCATTGGCCGCTTCAAAGGGAACCTAGGGAGGTCTAAGGCGGCTACGAGATCTGGGTGCATTAATGAACGTGAGCAGCCTGAGTCAAGCATAGCCCACATCTCCACAGTTCGGGTACTGGATCCCAATTTCACCTTGACCATCAGGGTAGGAAAATTCCCCCTCACCGAATCATGGTCGTGCCCATCTCCTTCCACCTGCCCTACGGCGCCCTTCAGAGCAGGTGGTTGCCTTTTCCCACTGGCTGTTCGAAATCCAGTTCCTCCTCCTCTCCCCCGAATTGGTTGTCGTCAGGATCAACCTCCACGTGGGCAGCCCTCATCTTTCTCGGTACTGACGGAGACTTGCCGGGCGACTTCCCTGGCCGCTCCTCGGATCTCTTTCTTGGGCACACAGCTGCGCAATGTCCCTCTTTCCCGCATCTCAGGCACTGCCCCTTCGCAAAATGCCGTTCTCTTTCTTCATCCCAACTTTTCGGTTTGGGGCGGCTTGGGAATCCCGGGGCACGGACACTTTTGCTTGACTTCCCTTGCTTCAGTTCCTTGTTATGTGCGAAAGTCTCTAGGGCGTTTTCAGCACTGCCCGCCAGCTGAATCCACCCATACAACGTTTTCGGATCGTCACGTCCCAAAGCCCATCGGAGGACCTCCGTCTCCAGTCCCTGTTTGAACATTTCTACTAGAGTTGACTGGGACCAATCCTCCACCTTTCCAGCCAGGGCTTTAAACTCCAAGGCGTAGTCCGCGATGGAGAGAGATCCCTGGGCAAGTTTCCTCAGTGCCTGTTTCGCTCGTTCCTGGGCCAAGGGGTCTTTGAAGTGTTGTTTTAATGCCCACAGGAACTCCTCAAATTCTTCTAATTCTGTGGCTTCAGCTTGGCATAACTGTACATACCAATCCGCTGCCCTCCCCTTTAGTTTGTTGGCGATGGCATTAATTTTGCCATGTTCTGAGCGAAAGCTTCGCCCCCAGTCCTCCATATAGTTCCTCGCATTGGTAATAAAGAAGGACAACTTTGTGGGATCACCATCAAACTTTACCATGAAAGGTGGAGGGGTTCTTGTTGACTCTTTCGGCTCAAGTGGTTCCGCGAATGCCAACGCACGCCTGCCCGCCGTCTGCGACCCTTCCCTGGTCACTCCCGGCCCTTTTCCCTTCAATTGCCAGAAAACCCGAGTCCTACTTCTTCCCCAGGGCGATGGGGACCTCGCCACCGGCTGGAGTTGTCAGGTTGGGATTTCCTCCGGACCCTCTTGCAGGGACCCCAACCCTCCGGGGTTTTCCTTTAGTAGGGCAACTAGAGATTCAATTTTTTCCTCTAGTGCTTTTATGTGTGCGGGGGTAACAGGTTCTTCCAATGGCCCCGTGGTCGCCACCACCGTAGACGACAACGGGATCTCCGGTTCCCAGGACGCTTGCGGCGATTCGACCTCGGAGTCTCCTTCCTCCCCAGTTCGATAGTCATCCCCTGTAGCGCCGCTCACCTCAGACGGTAAACCCCGGTCTTCCGTCTGGGTACCCCGTTTATCCCGGCGGGCTGCCCTCTGAGCTCGGGAGCTCGGGACCACAAGCGCCCTTGTGGTGTCTGGTTCTTCTTCGCCCTCTTCGCTCTCTTGCAGCCTGGGTTCTGACATCGCTAGCACTCCCCTTCACCAAAGACTTGGATGGGGCTAGCGGAAAATTGAATTATGATTCTCAGCTTTATGTAATGGTTGCCTACTCCAAAATACTCAGTCTCACAAGCCAGAGCTTCAAGATAACTGATTTATTATAAGAATAGTGTGCAAATACAGAGAAAGCTGAGAATGAGCAAAAGCACGCGAAATACAAACTAAAACCCCTTGCTTTCAAACCAGTCCCGCCCTTCCGCTCTCCTAGCAACCACCCCCTCCCCAGGTGCTAGCAACCGTTACCCACATCGGCCTGAGAAAGTAACCTTGAACAGAGTCACTAACCCAAACGTACATTCCACAGTTGCAGTAAGAAGATTACAGCCCGGCACGGCTGGAAATTTCCAACCTGCAAATATGGGTTAGGAAAGTGACATGCGAAACGTTACGATGTATACAGAACATTGAAACGATGAACATGACATGCTCCTTGTCCATCTTTAAAAGATCGATACCACTTTGCCAACTTAAGCTTACATACCTGCATTCTATCTTGTCTAAAATCTTTAAAAAAATAATTAGTCCCTCAATAGTGTTTGATAATTTCTGTTATTCAACAGTTCCTGATCTAGCAATAATTGTGAAAATAGTTTCAGACACAAATTTATCCATCTATTAGTGTTAAATTGTTCATGGAGGCACTATTTTGCCAAATAAGTATTGGGCATGAGGACTAGTCTTCTATAATATAAGGTATAAACAAATAAATTTACTATTTGCCAATACTGCAAAAATTTTCTGTGATCAAGATTGGTGCCATGTGAACTAAAAATACACTTAATTAAGTTTTTATTAAGTTTTAAGTTTATCAGCTATTAGGTATTCTTATTCCATATGCTATTTCTCAAATAATTATATTAAATATTAACACTGAATACAAAAAACTTTCCTTGGATATTGATAGATGGGAATCTTTAAGTCTTACTTTTTGGGGTATGAAAAACACTCTAAAAAATGAATATAATTCTCAAGATACTATATGTTTTGCATGGAATTCCATGCTACACAAACTAAGTTTAAATTCAAGGATATGGAGAAGCTGTTGGTCAGCAGAAAAACAGCTTAGAGTTTGGCATTCAATCTAATCTGGAACAAACTGAACTTTCTGAAAATCAGGTTTATGATTTGGGAATGCTTCTTACTGTTGTGCTTTCTGTGGGAAAGCAACTTGATTCCTAGTGCCAGCTGGGACAATTCCTTAGTAGATATGGTCCAACAATTACTCATTGTTACTTACAATGGTTATTACTCACATCAGACCATAACAGTACAAAACATTATATTTGAAGTTACCTTTAACAATGTCATAAATTTCAGTTACTGCAAAGCATGGCTTCTAAGTTATCAATTGGTACATTATTTTATTATACTGAAAAGTACTCTGGTTTCTCTTCAGATCGTATAAATCTTTTGCCTTATACTGAAAAATCTACACTAGTTGTCAGTTGTTTTCAAAGTTCAATTCATGGTGTTAGATTTTAATCCTTAAAGCCTAAAATGGCTTAGATTCAGGGGCATCTGTGGGAGGACATAAAACATGTTCAGATGGCAGCAGCTGCAATTATATGATCAAAACCCTGCCCCTTTTTTTACATGGGTCACACAATTAAGAAGGGGCAGGGCTTCAACCACATAGTTGTAGCTAGAAAACAGAGGTGTGGGGTGCATTTGCAATGGCCTGGAAATGGGAGGAGGATGACATTATCCAATCCTGAACTCAGGTAGTGGTGAACACCAATGAATGAAAAGGAAGATGAAAGTGGGGGTTGAGAGTTAAGAGGCTGAGGGTTGTGGGGAAGGGCAACATTCTATAAATGGTATGCCTCTACCTACAGAAACATCACTCAATTTGCTAGTCCAATTCATAATCCTGGGATTTCCTTGAGGTTTCCTATGCAAGTACTACTAAACTCTGACCATGATTGGCCAAGGACTTTTGTGGTTTCTGAAAAGCTGTACTATCTTGATTTGTAAACATGACCCTAAAAAGAAATGTGTTTTCTAGATTCAGCCTAATTTATAGGTTGTTGGTAATATTCCTCAACATAATTTCTAAAAATCAGTCTATGTAACTTGTTGCCTACATAATTATTCCTGGACTGCTGAACTACATGCTGAAGGATGGATAATATTTACCCAAAGAAGCAATGCATTTATCCTTGCCACAAGATTACAAAATCACTATCTTAAATTGTTTTCAAAGCAGGTTGTACACATTCATAAATAACATGTTGGCTGTACACTCAAATGGTATCTTTTTCTTGATGATAGCCACCAAATGCTCAGGGTCCAAATAACGATGCCAGTTTACAGTGCCTCTTTGTGGCAGTTGTTAACTCTGTGCTTAATGGCAGCATTGTGTGTCTCTGAGAAAACTACATAGGCCTTGACCTTGACAAGCATCTCACACATTTGCCACTAACAAACAATAGCGTTATTATTTTAATCAATTTTAACCTTGTTAAAAGTGACCTCATGTTGACAAAGTTGCTCTGAATAAGCACAGGGAATCCAGTAAATGTAGGACTTCGTAAACTTTATTTAATTCAGAAATAAAACAGAGTTAATGGATGAAAGCAAAAGAACAGCTCTCAAAAAAGCCTATTCAACAGCAGCAGATAGGCTTGAGGTCAATGTATATACAGGGGTTTTGTCTGGTTGCTAAATAACATGTGTGCAGAATGATAAATTAGGTCTATATTCTGACTGATTCCTGTTTTAAATTTTTTATGATCCCCTGCTAATCAGTAAGTATGGTAAAGAACATATGCATGTAAGAAAGGAGGAGCCAGGAAGGAAGTTAATATGTAATCTTTTCATCCCTTTGCTTACATGTTAAGGAATCAGGCACATTTCGCTTGAACACATAAAGGAGCCCTTTCCTGTCAAAAACAAAAAGAATCCTATTCATTTTAATATTCTGATGACTCTGCAAGTACATCCTGTGAGGGTTCTTTACTTTCCAAGGACTGGACACACCACAGCATAGCGGATCTGTACACAATGTTTTATTGTAGCACACATCTTCCCCAAAAACAGGGTACTGCTGTGGGTCACCTCCACCCTTCTAGGACTTGCAAGTTGCTGTTGCCACATAAATACATCTTTAATATGCAGAACTTTATAGTCAGTCTTTTAAAGCTCAATTCAGACAAAAGTCTCAAGGTCCATAAAGTAACATACAACCTGTGCCCCTTCCAAAACTTCTTGCCCTAGTTGGGTTAATGTGCTGTCTCAGTGTGGTTGCTCTTCTTCTAGTTGCTACTGAGCTCCCGACAAAGCTCCTAGCTCCAGGCAGGACTCCCACCAGGAAATGCTGCTCACTATAACTTGTGGACCTGGCAGTTGAATGATAGTTTATTTTTATTTATTTATTATTCACATTTCTATTACAGTTCTCTTGCCTGCTTGTAATAGCTGCCAATCTTCAGACATCACCTTTGCTTCTTCTTTTTTTATCGTATGGCATAGCAGTTTGGTGTTCATGCTGCTTTTCTTGCTGGGAAATCCTTGTGAGGTCCAGCAGCCAGATGTGTAGACGATTTAGCTGTGACAAGTCGCGTTGCTCAGTGTGCACCATGAGGAGACTAGTCTACATTGCACCAAGCTGGGCTGAGAGAGAGTGACTGGCCCAAGGTCACCTAGCTGGCTTTCATGCCTAAGGCAGGACTAGAACTCACAGACTCCTGGTTTCTAGCCCAGAACCTTAACTACTAGACCAAACTGGCTCTCATCACCTTTGCTTCCCTGACCACTGTCCAGTATATACCATTTGATTATCACCTTTCCTCCTCCACACATACCTCCACACTCTGTCTTAGCATTTTTTTTTGTAAGCTAAGAGCCTAGATGGGGTGAGGCTGCCTCTGGATGTCAACACGTCCTTGAAAATGCTAGGGTGTGGCTTAATTATCACAGGCAGCTGGAATGCTGATTTGGATGCTTGTGAGTAACTTTGTGGGTTAATGAATGAATGTATGAGGGAAATGGGTTGAGAAGTGTTTCTGCCTGCTGCAGCTATCTTTTCCAACTTCACTCCCTCACACATCCCACTTGTACATTCTGTATACATACTGAATGGGATAATAAATATGCTTACAGAGCACTGAATTGTGATATATCACTTGCCTATACAGTGAATACAAGTGACCAAGGCATATTTTAATTCCTGACTTATCCAGCTCTCCCTCCCCAGCTTTCTATATCTGAATTTCTAAGTGTCCTTTTTATTCAATTTCAAATTAATAACTGCTTTCTGAAATAAACAGATCTGATGAAAGTTCTTAATACTTAAAACTATAATAATATATTGGATGGCTTTGAAAAGTTTTTACTCAATAAATTCTCATATATTGCCTCCTTCCTAAGTATATGAAAAATCAAAGGATTTCCCCCCCACTAGTGACTTAATGCACTACTAGCACCACCATTACATAACTGAGGCAGTATAAAAAGCCTTCATCACTTGCATCTAACCATGGCACTAACATGTCCCAGCAACCTCTTTTTCTGCCATATAATTATGACTTGGCCTTCATCTGATCGCCATACTTGAAGTAGCCTTATGTTGTCCTTCACTATTAAAATAGTGTTAGCATTATTATCCCAGTGCGTTTTTGATCATGGATACAATCTGATGCATGTTGGGGTCACATGACCCTTAGAGAGTGGGATCAGTTTCCATTGTCCATTTCAGACTGATATAACTCTTCCCTGTAAAGGGCCTTCTTTTCTTGGCAGCAAGGATCATTCAAACCAGAACCTGAGTTGAACCCCACTTGGATATAGTGGCTTTGAAAATGGGATCAGCCCAGATAACAACACAGATAACTTGGAGATGGCTGCACTGTGTGCCAGGAGAGAAACTTTTCAACCCATCTAGCTCTTCTTTCTCCCCTGTATTTTTTACCTGTTACATTGGTTTACTGCTAAACCCATGTTTAAAAATGGTTCTATTTAACAGCAGACAGGCATGAGGCGAGAGAGGGAGATTCCTAGGACTCTTTCTCTTGCTGGTACCTCCCAAGACAGGAGCATGAGGAGTTGGGCCACTGTAGGAGGATAAGCACACATGAGGTCACTACAGTGTGGTAGGAAGTTTGAATATTTGATCTGAGACAGTAAATCTGATATCAAAATATTTGACTTGGTTCACCACAGCATATTTTGTTTCTTATTTTTTAGAAACATTATATAGTCAGGGTATGCAAACTACATGGAGAGTTAGAGGTGTCTATCTTATTATTTGTTTACTTTAAATATATAGCATGCACAATAAAATAGTGCTTATACACAAATAATATGCAAAGCTCTTCTTTCCACTTGTGACAACAATCAGTCTTCAACTTAATGTGTAAGAGACTTGTAAACAGCATCAATTCCATGACCATATGCATACCTTGGCCAGTCAAAGCAAGTTTTTTTTTTTTTCATAGGGAACTTCCTGTCTTTGACTTCAGAATTCAGACATGAAAGATTTCTGTGTTTCCCACCTAAGAAGTTATATGGTCAGAATATGCTGTTCAAAATATGATATTCTAGGGTTTCAAAACCAGGGTTCCATGGAACCATAGGGTTCCATGAAAGGTCACTAGGTATCCCCTGAACAATCATTATTTATTTTTAAAAAAATCAAATTCAGGCAATGTCACATTAAAGAGGTTGCATTCTTTATTTTTAGTTTAAGAACACTGTTAATCGATCTATACAGGCCTATACATGAAACAAATATAATAATTTTGTAACTTCTGGCCTATATTTGAGCCTGAATGTGCAGGGGTTCCTCAAGGACTTAAAAAATATTTCAAGGGTTTCTCCAGGGTCAAAAGGTTGAGAAATGCTGTGATATTCACTAATAACAAAGCAAATAGGACTGTGAAATTCAAAACAGATCATTTATTTTATGGAGCTGAATAATTTACCATGCAGCAATATGCCTTCACTTAGAATGCAATCCTGTGAAATATGAATGTAGGGTATATCCCTAAAATACAGCTGGCCAATTGCATTGAGTCAAGACTTTAAAAATGTTTGTTTTATCCCACATTAGCAGTTTACACTGATTGCATTCCTGATCTGATACAAGCATGTGAGCCTAAAGAATGTCATGGTAACCAATTCTCAAGAAGCAACACAAAACATGCTGAATTTAATAATAGCTTACAAACTGCATTAAGCTTCTCCATACACCTTGACTATTTTTTAGAAGGGGGACCAAAACAGTTTCCTGATTTAGTAATAAATCTGCACTATCCAAAAAGTGCATCATTTTTTATTTCAATTGTTCTATCTCCTTGTTTGTAATGAAAAAGAACATTCAGTGAAGGACGGCTGGTAGATGTAGATACTTAAGGTAAAGGTAAAGGTTTCCCTTGACGTAAAGTCCAGTCGTGTCCGACTCTAGGGGGCGGTGCTCATCTCCATTTCTAAGCCGTTAGAGCCGGCGTTGTCCGTAGACACTTCCGGGTCATGTGGCCAGCATGACGACATGGAACACCGTTACCTTCCCGCCGAAGCGGTACCTATTGATCTACTCACATTTGCATGTTTTTGAACTGCTAGGTGAGCAGGAGCTGGGACTAGCAACGGGAGCTCACCCCGCCGTGCGGTTTCGAACCGCTGACCTTCCGATCGACAGCTCAGCAGTTTAACCCGCAGCGCCACTTAGAACTAAATATAATTTTAAGATTCACAGATTTAGTTTCTGATACAATGCACTCCTAAAAGTCATTTTTTAAAAAAATCTAAAATTACATTTAGAATGTTGATTATAGACAGAATATTATCTGACTCAGTCCAATAGGCCTGGTTCAATTTTATGGCTTAGATAAGGTTAATGGATGGATATGTTCCAAATTTTTTTGGAACCCTAACCCCACGAACCGGATAAAATAAACTTTTTTGTTATATAAAAAAGGTTTTAATGAGGGACAAAGGGAAAATTACAGATTTATTTATCCAGAAATTAATTTTTCAAGGGCTGAGTTGGAATGCCTTGGTATTTAGCCAAGTCTGATGCTGAACTAGGATTACTTTTCTTATTTTTTTCTGAGTCTCATCATATTTAACAGCTATGTGGAAGAATGTACAAAGTAATGGGATGAATATAACTATACCTGTTGAATTTGGCAGCTTGAGATGATGAGAATATATTTGTTCATTTTTTTACAAGTACTGATGCAGGAAGCAGAAAAGCTAGTAATGAATCAAATGCAGCCAAAGATAGATAAATTAAAAAAGACATGTTTAATCTAGATTTAAAGAGAGCAAGCCTAATAGATGTTGTAATAGGAGTACTAACCAATTATATTTAATTAAAGTATGATTTAAAAAAATATGCATACACATATTCACATAATATGTCAGAGACTTTGGATTCTCATGCATTCAAAAGAAGGGAAGAGAATTTTAGACTCTGAATGTTACAGAAACTTTATTGCATGAAGCATAATTAAGTATGATCTTCTGTTATCTTGCACTCACAATTCAGTGAAAAGCAGAAATGAAGGCAACATGTATCCTAATATATTTAATAAGATTCCTATGCAAACTCACATACTTCTGGAAGGTCTTGTTCTTTTTTTTGCCCATTGCTAGCATTAAAATTTCCTGCCTGAAACAATTTTGCCCACCAAATATGTAATTAATTGGTGTGATATCCTGTTGTGATTATGGCATGGGTACATACATTTACAGTGCTAATTGTCAACAAACAATTGATAACCATAACCTCAAACCAATCTATTTGGTGGAGGGAGGGGGAGAAAATGGTTGTGATGGGCATAGGGAGATATGGTGGGAGACAGGCAGCAGACTGTTCTCAGAGAATGTGGGTCCATTGTCTTATACCAGTTTCACATTCCAGCTCCCTGGTCTCAGCCCATGTACCCAGGCAGCAGAACTTCAGAGGTCCCATTTTTGGGTTGCTGCTTTTAAATACAAGGTCAGTCTGTAACAAAGCCTCCCTAGTCTGTGATCTAATCATTGATGAGAATGCCAACCAGACATGTATTACTGAGACCTGGCTGGGCTTGGAAGGGGACTGGCCCTTTTGGAGATACGCCCATCTGGGTTCCAGGCATGGAATCATCCAAGACTCCAGAGCAGGGGTGGAGATGTGGGGATTGTCATCCACAAATCCCTTACAGCTTTCAGGGGTGCTGCTCTACAGATCACCAGTTATGAGAGTTTTCATTAAGTTGGGCTCAAGGGATCAGTTGGGATTGTTGCTATTGTACCAGCCTCCCTGCTACATGGCAACTTCCCTGCCTGAGCACTTTGACTCCATTTCTGGGTTGGTCGTGGAGTTCCCTAGACTTATGGTCTTGGGGACTTCAATTTGCCCTCACTGGCAGTGGGGTCTGAGATGACTCAGGAGTTAATGACCATCATGATGGCCATGGGCCTATCCCAAAGCATCCAGAGCCTGACACAGGACAGTGGTTACACACCTGATCTGGTGTTCCTGTCGACACAGTGGCTATGTGATCTGAAATTGGGGGAACTCTCAGTGTCTTCCTTGTCATGATCAGATCACACCCTGATTACCATGGGATTCTTTAGCACCACTGTCCACTGCAGGGAGGCTGGACTCCCTAGTCTATCCCTGGCAACTGATGGACCCAGATGAGTTTCAGAGGGAGCTGGGGGTTGTTTCTGTTGGTTTGCTGCACAGTCCATCTTGAGCCCTGGTAGCCACTAGGAATAAGAGGGTGGCCAAGGCTTTGGATCAGACTACACCCATGTGACATCTCCCCTCCCATCACTCCCCATGGTTCACAGAGAAGCTGAGGGAGATGAAATGAGACAAGAGACATCTAGATTGCTGCAGGCAGTCAACAAAGGATGAACTGAACTGAACATCAGTTAAAGGCACTATTAAGGCCTACCTTGTGGTAATAAAGGTGGCAAAGCATCAGTACTTCTCTACTCTTATTACATCCATGGACTGCTATCCTGTGGCCTTATTTAGGGTAACATGTGCCCTCTTGGGTAGAGGAAGCTTGGAGAACCTCTTGCAAGAATGTGCAGAAGAATTTGTTCAGCATCTATTGGAAAATGTCACTCAAATTTGTTCACAGTCGAACTCCAACCTTGTTTCAGGTCCAGGAGATACCTAGGGAGGAGTCTTTCCTGGTTATCTGGAATCAGTTTGAACCTGTTGGGCCTAGGAAGTGGACAGGGTTCTTAGGACTATGAGCTCAGTCACCTGCTGGCTTGTTAAAGTGGCCTGGGGGTGTCATGTGAGTGGGTTCTACTGGTGGTTAACTCTTCCTTGAGTGGGGGGGTTGTTCCTTTACCTCTTAAAAAGGACTTGGTTCACTCCCTCCTCAAGAAGCCATTACTGCATCCCATGATACTGGACAATTTTCATCCAGTATCTAACCTCCCATTTCTAGGGAAGTTGTTGTGCATCAGCTTAAGAGGACCTTGGATGAAGCTGATTATCTGGATCCATTTCATTTGGGATTCAGACCTGGGTATGGGACAGATATGGCATTGGTTGTGCTTTTAGATGGTCTCTAGTGAGAATGAGATGGGGGTTGTACACCCATCCTTGCCCTACTTATCCTCTCTGTGGCTTTCAATACCATTGACTATGGTATCCTTCTGGATCATCTCAGGGGATTGGGGGTTGGTGGCAATGTGTTGTGCTGGTTCACTTCCTTTCTCCAAGGTCAGTTTTAGTCGGTGGTGATCGGGGAGGAGATATCCAGCCCTCGGCCCCTACTATGTTGGGTGCCACATGGTTTGGTGCTCTGTCTGCTCCTATTCAACATATACATGAGGCCGCTGGGTGATCTCATCCATTGCCATAGGGTGAGGTATCATCAGTATGCTGATAAAACCCAGTTATATATTCTTTTGCCCCTGGCAAATTAAGCTTTGCTATGGATGTCTTATCCAGGTGTCTGGAGGCTGCTAGGATCTGGATGGGGAACAACAGGCTTCAGCTGAACCATGACAAGACTCAGTGACTTTGGGTTTTGGGGCCTGGCAGTCCTAGGATCATGCCACCTTTGGTGCTGTATGGGTTTGTACAGCCCCAGATAGACCTGGTATGCAATCTGGGGGTCCTCGTGGACTCACAGCTCCTGCTTGAAAAACAGGTGGTGGTTGTGGCTAGAAGGGACTTTGCACAGCTTCATGCTGTGCACCAGTTATCCCTGTTCTTGGATTAGGGGGTTCTGCTCACAGGTCCTCATGCCCTAGTCACCTCCTGATTGGATTACTGTTATTTGGTGTACATGAGGCTGCCCTTGAAGAGCATCCAGAAACTTCAACTGGTGCAGTGGTATGGGAAGTTATATGTGCTTCTAGAACACATGTTATGCTCCTGCTTCATGAGCTTCATTGGTTGCCAGTCTGCTTCCAGATCCAATTCAATTCAAGGTGCTGGTTTTGACCTTTAAAGCCCTTCATAGCATTTGACCAGGTTATTTGAGGACCACCTCTTCCTAATTACATCTGCTCGGCCCATCAGATATGGCAAGAGAGATATGTTCTGGATCCTGTCTTTCAGGAACCACACTTGGCAGGCCCAAGGAGGCAGGCCTTCTCTACCATTGTGGTCACCTTATGGAACGTTTACCCTCATCCCAAGTGAGATCAGCTCCATACCCCCTTATTTTCCAGAAGTCCTTTAAAACATAGTTTTTCTATCAGGCCTGATGGTCTCAGAGGACTGTTAAGATCTTGATGTAACTCCATTGCTGATTAAATGTTTTTTTTTGTAAACATTTTTTTAATATGACTGTGTTTGACATGTTTATTGTTTATACCTTTTTCTGTACGCTGCCCAGAGTCACTTCTTGTGAGATGGGCAGGCATATAATTTTATAAATAAATAAATAGCGTGAGACAGGTGAACTAAGCACATATAATAGATCTGTGCAAAAACTTTTTGGTCGGCAAAAAAGAAAATAGAGCCTTTCTAGACTCACTGAAGTGATAGAATATTATATTGTTGAGTTAAATACAATACATTAGAGTGTGGTCACTGAAAACAGTAAAGACTGATGACAGTTAAAAGGTATTTCTAACATTGCAAAAAGACTTGGAATCCTGGATATTACTTTTTTGCATTAAAACTTGTACTGGGAAGAAAGCAAAGGGCAATGTAGGTTTAATCATCTCTACAGAAATAATGACTTATTTACCTTTTATTGATGACAATATGTCATTGTTATATTATCACATTTAGAATAATCAGTATTTCAAGTACTGCTACAAGTATGTAGCACTTGTGAATACAAGAAGCAATGGGGAACTGAAATGAAAACAGAGAACAAACCCAAAAGAAAGCAACTTTCATAGACACTGCTATTTCTAGGGCAATTAGGAAACAAGAAAAATCCACATCCACAGGTCTGTTTTCTGTGAAGGTACTATTAAAGCAATTATATGGGTTCCCTATGAAAACAATATAGGCATAGACTTTTCCTATTCTCTGCTATGAAAATTAATGGAGATGTACAAGATTATAATGTTCTAATACAGCAATAGGAAAAATCAGATCATGGAGCACCACATTGGCTGTGGATATCTTTCTTGATGCCTTCAGGTTCTTGCTCCATCTGATCTTCAGAATAAAAACTGGGAAAAGGCATGTTGCAAAGCAACTGCCAGCTTCTAGCATCATCTGATTTACTAGAATGTAGGACTACTGGATCTGTGCTGCAAAAGTTTGGACAACCACTAGTTGGCACTGAAAGGTTAGATTTTTTGTATGATGTCATCTAGTGGTTATACAAATTTTTGCAGTTCAGATCTGATAAATCTACATGAATCCTTTAGGCCAGGGGTCCCCAACCCCTGGGCCATGGACCGGTACTGGTCCGTGGCCTGTTAGGAAATGGGCCACACAGCAGGAGGTGAGCAGTGGGCGAGTGAGTCTCTCACCCCTTTTTCCTCCCCAGATCGGGTCTTACATGGGGGGGCAGTGTCCTCACCCTTTCCCCACTGCTGGGATGGACCTGAGCATACCGTAAAGATTTTCCTGCTGAGCAGTGCAGCAAAGCCAGGGTGCTGCTTGGAGGGGCAGGGCCGGCAGGGTGTCCCCTTCCCCTTCTCTCCTGGGAGCACTGCCCAAGCACATGTGCACATTGCAAAGCCTTGGGCAGATCTGTTGTAGCCTCTGTGGGTGGCCAGCTGGCAACATCAACATGGGGCATCATGGGCTCAGGAGGGTGCCTTAAAAGCTGTCAGGGGCAGGCTTGCAGGATCGCGAGCGCGTGGGGGGATCGCTCCACTGGGGGAAATTGGCAGGGTGGAGGACAACTTGCACAGGGCACTGGCTTGGATAAACTGCCATGCTTGGTGCAAAGAGAGGAGTCAAGCCGCTGCTTGGTGCCCACTCTTTGCTTCCAAGCCTGGACTTGGCTCTTGGCATGTCCACAGCAGCAGCAGTGGCCCACCTTTCCCGCCTGGCCCCTGCAGGATCCTGAGGGGAGACCCGCTCCCCTGGCAGCCTCCTGCTTTTGTCACCTCTCTGCCTGGGGCCGGAAAGAAGGTTGGAGCAGGTGGTCATGCCTTCTGATGGTGCCAAACAGGGCTGCAACGGGGGGGGGGGGGCAAGCAGGCCATGTGCCCTGGGCACTGCACTGGGGGAGGTGCCAAAATGAGTGCTGGGAGGGCACCAAAATGGGTGCGGAATCCATGTTTGCCCTGGATGACACAGACCCTAGTTGTGGGCCTGCCCCCTCCCCCAGTCCATGGAAAAATTGTCTTCCACAAAACTGGTCCCTGGTGCCAAAAAGGTTGGGAACCACTGCTCTAGGCCCTACACAGGGACAGACTTTAGAAGATAGAAATGGTAGATGGCTACAATGCTGTCTTTGCTTGAAAGTGTTCCCTTCTATTCTGAAAAAAAATGCAAAGGTAAGAATAGGTCTAGAAATATGGTGGAATATAACATCTTAACAATTTACTGCCCAAACAGGTTAAAATTATATCTATATCTCATCTATTTTTATATTTCTTCTATTTCTATTTCTATTTCATCTATAATTATCACACATCACACACACACAGACCATGACAGTCATTTTAGGAATAGATAACTTTCCCATGGCTTCCATTTTGTAAAATCACTATAAGTGGTCCTGTTCCCAGAATCCAAGTATGTGGATCTGACATACTTACCTTTCTTCAAAGGTATTGCGCCTTATAATGATTTTACAAAACTCCATAACAGCTGGGCCATTTACAACAATAAACACAATTTAAGAATCATAAGCAAGCACAAAAGAGACAAAAGATGTCCAGAAGAGACAGCCATCCAATTCAACAGACAAAATCCTATGTAAGTTTCTCCACTCACCTAACCCAAGGCCTTTTAGGAGCTTTATAAATATCTGAAGGAATGCTGTTTCAGAGGGCAGGCAGAGTGACAGAGAAGAAAGATTCAGAAAACCCTCACAACAATAGGGTCACTGCAGATATTATTGCAATTAGCTAAAATAGCAAATAATTATTGGAGCACCTAGTTGTGTGAGCAGAGAATGCAAGAATATAATGTTGATTCTGAACTTTCAGGATCTGGAAAACTGTGGTTTTCAAAACAGAACCATCGGAAGAAAGTCATTTATGTAGCACCACAGTAACATATATTGTAGCAATTTAACTGTAGCACATGAAGCTAATATTCACATGTTCTAGATGTATGTTTCTTAAAATATTCTGTATCAGGGTTGCTTTATTATACAAAAATCTTTTTTATGCTCATCAAGATATTAAATATGTATCTTCTTGGGCAGATAATATCAAAAAAGAATAGGACAGAAATATTTAGTTGAAGTAGTAATAGCTCTTTCAGTTGAGTTTCATAGCTGCAAATGCAGCATCTGTATTTTTGTTATTTCCATAATTAGAAGCTTATTGAGTCTTTCTCTACTATTAATATCTTTAGGAGAAAGAACAGCTGACTGTGGTGTTACAATGAATGGAATAATTTGAAATTTCCACCCAAAATCAAGCAGGTTCCAAAAAAGAGAACACTGATTACTAGCCCTTTGGGTGTTACTGAACTATAGCTCCCAGAACTGCCAACTAACATAGCCCAAAGTGTTTGAAGTTGCAATATCTGGAGGGGTACAGGTTTACCACCCCTGGTCTAGAACCATAATTAAATATTTCATTTTTTTGTATTTCTTTGAAAAATAAAGGAACCATCTTATTTCCTAGAATATTGTGAAGTTCCTGGGATACCCCAAATTAATTTTTTTCCTCTTTTGAAATTAGGGGCAGGGAAGCTTTTGTGAGAGCCATATATACTTGGAGTAATGTCAGAAGTCATATACTAATTATACATTGGAATATTTCAGTAGTAGGTGGACCGGAACCAAAATGGATCAGAGTCATCTTTTTCCTCAGTCTTGTTTAGACATCCCTCTTTCTTTATTCTTCTCCTCTTCAGAGGAATACACATGGATGTATTAAATGTTCTTACCTAAAGTCTGAATTAATCACTTGCACAGAACCTTGAAAATACACATAAAGCTATTGTATCTGTCCCCCCCTCCCCTGCCACCCTTTTGGGAGCTAAGGCTCTTTCCTGATTTAATAGAGGATACAGTTTGTCCAAATTAATAATACAGCTTGGATTTTGAAGATGCAGGATAGAAAGAGTATTGACAACTTGAACTCTGGTGTTGGAGAAGGCTCCTGAGAATGCCATGAATAGCCAAGAAAACAAACAAATGGATCATCAAACAAGTAAACCCAGAGTCCTCACCTGAGGCTCAAATGACTAGGTTCATATAATCATATTTTGGACACATTTTGTGAAGACCCAGCTCTCTTGGAAAGTCCATAATGCTGGGATAGGTGGAAGGAAAGTGAAGAAGATAACCAGCAGAAAGGTGGATAGATTCAATTATAGCAACAATGGGTGCATCATAGAAAGACCTGGAGAACCAGTATCTTCACTATAATTTCTAGGGTTGGTTGTTGTACCTGTTGTCATTAGTTAGGTCTTCTTTATGCCTCCTTTCATTATTAGAGTTTTCAGATTATTTGCATTTTCAGCTGTCAGAGTAATATCATCAGCATAGCAGAAATTATTGATTTCCCCCCCCCTCCAATTTTAAAATCACATCCATCTTCTTCCAATCCAGCCTCCTTAAATATACATTTGGCATATAGGCTGAATATGTAAGTACAGTATAGTCACTTGTTTGCTGACCTGAAGCCGAACTGTTTTGACACGTCCCATCCACACTTTGGCTTCCTGTCCTTTGTTTTGCATGAGGACAACAAGATATTCTATAATTCCTGTTTTCCTAATGACATTCCCCATCATGACCTGGTGAATACAGTCAAAAGACTTTCTGTATCAATGGAGCACATATTGACTTATTTTTGGTATTCTTTGGCTATCTCAATTATCCAGCATGAATAATCAGTAATGTTGCTTTTTCCCTGGCCTTTTCTAAAACTAGCTGAAACTTCTGGCATCTCCTTTTTTTGACAGCATATGAAATTAAGGATATTGTATGATAGTTTGCACACTTTTCCATATTTCTGTAGATATTCCAGCAACTCCTATAGTCTTCCAACTTGGTAATTACTGGTAGTGTTAATCCTACTTCATTTTCTAGTACTGGAAGTTCTTATAAGTAGGAAATTTCTTCTAAGGGATCTTGATGTTGACATTTATATGTTCAAAATTTCCCTTGATTCCTTCCATTTTTGCATGATATTCTTTGAATCAGTTACTTTCTGTCCATAGGCATTCTTTAGCATATCAATTTGAGCAATTCAAGGCTGGAACTTCCTTCCAAATTCAAAAATCTTTTGGAAGACTTCCCCTGTTTTTTATTCTTGGCTTTTTCCCCTCTTCTTGCAGTTTCCACTAATTATTATGACAGTATATATATATATATTCTGTTTCTTCATCTTTGGCAGTCTCTTTTCATATTCATCCTTAACAATTTCTTTGAGTTTATTCCATAGTTCTTCTGGTTCAGAACTTCAGAGTGATTCCTGATGCTCTTATTGAAAATGAGGAGTCGACACCGGCTTCTCTGCTGAACAAAGGCCCTTGTTACCTGGAGCCCCTGCCTTACATACCTGGCTGAATGGTGACTTTGGGGGGGGGGATGTTGGGAGGTGTCCCAGCCCCCATGGTTGATGTTTGGGTGGACTCCAAGACGGAAGAGAGCCCTGCGGAGCTTCCCAAGGCGGGGCAGTGGTCAAGCAGTGCAAGCAACCGTGGCAAGGCCGGGAGGTATTGTAATGGTTGCCTATTCTAAAACACTATCAGACTCATGAGCAGGAATTCAAAGATATCTGATTTATTAAAGAATAGTATGCAGGATCACAGAGAAAGCTGAGAATGATAAAAGCACGCCAAATGCAAACTAAAAACCCTCGGTGTAAATGAGATCCCTGCCCCCATAGAATCTTCCCAAGTTCACAATTCCAGGTGCTCCTAACAGTTTCTGATGGTCTGGGGGAAAAGTCCTTGAATGGAGAACATAACCCAAACACATTCCATTGTAATGAACACAGATATAGAGCTTGGTACAAAGTTTCGCAGCAGCTCCCTCCCAAACAGAAACGTGTGTCAGCGCCATGGCATGTGAAACATTACGAAGTTACATTGAAACAGTGAACATGACAGGTATGTGGTGGCCAAGTAGTGGTAGGGCTCCATGGAGACCCCCTAGGATGACCTGGGAGCCTTGGGGGACCCTGCCTGGAGAGTGGAGGGTGGCCAGCATAACCAGTTGGAGTCTTGTGGAGCCCCCTGGAGCGGTGGAGCAGCAGAGCTGTGCCACAGTGGCTGGGTGATTCAAACAGTGGTGAGGCTGGAAGGTCCCCAAACCCCAAGTGTGGAGGAGAGGAGTGGAGTCCCACAGAGCTTCCCAAAATGGCACTGTGGCCTATCAGCCAGAGAACCTCCTGGGACAACCTGGGAGACCTCAGGGACCTTGTCTGGGGAGTAGGAAGTAGCTTAGCAAGCCTGGCTGGAGCACCCTGGAGAGCCCCTGGAGTGGTGGAGCAGTGGAGCTACAACACAGCGGCTGGGCAGCACAGATGGTGGTGGGGAGACTAGGAGGCTCCCAGAGTGGCATGGTGGCAGAACAACTGTGAAGACCCCTGGGGTGGCTTAGTGAGCTGAGTTGGACCCCATAGAGCCACCCAGAGGGGTGGAGTGGTGGAACAGCTGAGCCAGGCACTGTGAAGAACTCTGGGGAGACTCGACAGACTCATTTTGGAGTCCCCCAGAAGAACAGTGTGGGACCCTGCAGGTATCACAAATCCAGGAGGCACAGCAAGGCAGCTTGGTGGCCTGGTGAATCCAGCACTGAGTCCTCTGGAGAATGGCTCTGCAGGCCCAAACAGAACCCCTTGGAACAGTAGAGGTGCAGGGCGACAACTGAGCACAGCAGTGGTCCCTTTGATGATCCAGTGGACCCGGCGGGTGGTCTATAAGTCTTCCATGAACCCCCCCCCCCACTCTGTGGAAACAAGGAGTGCCCTGTTGGGGTCCCTTCAGTGTGAGGAAGGGTAGGACTACCTCCCTGGTATGAGAGGCAGGGAGGGAGCCTGAAAGTGGATGAGGCAAGTATGTGAGAATCCTCTGTCCCTGAGTGAGAGTCAGGGTGGAGGAGAAGTGGGTGTGGCCCCTGCTGGCTAGGTGAGAGAGACCGGTGAGGGGGGGTAGTGTGGAGGTGATACTTGAATTCCCATAGCACTAAGAGCGAGAGCTGGAGTGCTGGGGAGCTCACCACCACCCTGTGATTGTTTGGTGTCTGCTTGTGGTATGATTGGATGAAGGGACCCGTAATCAGGGATTTCAGAGGGCTGGGATTGGGGCAAAATAAAATTGGGAACTCTGGGGGTTTAGGGGCAGCATGTTCTATTCAGGTGGTGAGGGAACGGAGGTATCAAGGCAGGAATCAGAGGGTGGGCCATCTTAGGGGAAGATACCCCCGGCATTTGGTACCAGTGGTGTGTTCCGGCCCTCTGTACTCACACTGGGGCCCTCGACAGCAAAACTGGAATATTGACAGCTTTAACTAGTGGATTTGTAGGGCTTGCAGGTGGGTATAAAGTATAGAGTTATGATTATAACTACTATGAGTTTTCTTGTTTCTTTGCTAAGTCTTCTTAATTAAAAAAAAAGTTATATTTCAGTCACCTGACATAAGGAGATTTTAGTAAGAATTAAATTGTAATTTATTTTGTACTGTATAATCCATGCATGAAATGATTCTCATTTGTAGCTGTCCTAATAACTTGTACATAAATTTATTTATATATACTGCTCTAATATCTAGTACACTGATCCATTATTTCATAAATTGAAGTCTATTTTAGGTCTATCTGCTGTATTTTTTAAAAGTTATAATTTGTACAATTTAAAATCTCCCTCATGTTTGGGTGTCTGTCAAGGTGAACAAGAAGAGGCAAATAACAGCAACAGATTCCCAAATGCCATGACTTACATACTGGTGACAGTTCTGATGTAAGCATATAAATTGTGGCATATTTGTGATTAGGTCATCATATATGTGTTGTCATTTTGACACTACTGTGGTTTCTGTTTATGCTGCTAGCTTCTCTCTCTCTCTGAACCAGCCACATAGTCCATGGAGAATCATTGAAGCAGGTTTTTTTAAAAAATGAAGAAAAAACAAAACAAAACACTGGTTTAGAGCATTCTGTACAAAATTGTCAGCTCTCTATGAAGGGAGACACCAGTCTCTTTCTTCATAAGCATCTCCTTTCATTACTGTGCTACATTCTATATTGTCATGCAGTATTTCTGAAACCTCAATGATAGGTAAAGATATTTGGTATTATCTGCTATGATCTGCAGATAATTTTATAAGCATGATTTTATAAACAGTTCATTGAATAATCAGAACAGCATGAATAAAGCAAACTAACCACACAATGCTTATACATTACACACTGTTGTTCAGGAGTGTGCAACTTCCTTCACGTTGAGGACCGCACAAGGCTTTGTGTGCATGTCAAGAGCAGCACTCTAAAAATAAATGGCACAAGAGTTGGGGGTGGAAGGTGGGGTTTAACTTCTGGTTCAAGGGGAGGAATTGCTATCTTAAATCTCTATAAGGTTTAATGCATCCTTTTTGCTCTTTAATAATAAAAACATGGTGAAAGAAGGAGCAAAATATTAGGCTCAATTATTTTGAAGGCTATGAAATAGAGGGTCCACACTTTTCATAATCTCATTTTAGTAAATATTCTCAGTTTCCAATGGCATTCCGGAAAGCCCATATTTCCTCACTAAAATTTTGTGAGTACAATGTGCATAGCTTTTTTAGTTATATCATCAAATCCATACAACTCCCTGGCACAAATACTAAAATAATCATAGATACTATTAGAGTTACAGCTCCAGAATCACTGACTTTTCCCACTTTTTTGCACAAGGAGCATTAGAAGTACCAATAACAAGCATGAACATCTCTTATTATGCCTTTCTTAGTTTCTATTCCGCTTACATTTGACTGGAATATTCTAGTTTGCCATTTTTCCTCCTTCCTACATCTTCCTCCTTTTTTAACAACAATTTCAGTATAAAAACTCAGAGCAACAGCTTTCTATCAGCACATATATCTATAGTAATTTCTTAATTGGGATGATTCTGTCTCTGTAGAATCATTCCCATTTACACATACATGCTGTGTAAATACAGACCACAGAAAATTGCATAATGAGGTTGCATAATGAGATCAGGGTCGCGTAGTGCTTAAGACGCTGGACTGAGAACAGAGAGACCTAGGTTCTAGCCCTCCGTTAAGTGCAGAAGCCAGCTGGGTGACCTTGAACTAGTCAGTCCCTCTTAGCTGTAATCGATATTAAGCTCTGCAATAAGCTGGCTGATAGACAACCTTCCCTTGTCATATCATGCATTAATAGCTAAGTATTTTTGCCTCTTGTGCTTTTTTTATTTTTTTAATTGTATGTCATAGCAGTTTGGCATTCATGCTGCTTTTCTTGCTGGGAAATCCTTGTGAGGTCCAGCAGCCAGATGTGTAGACTATTTAGCCATGACAAGTCACGTTGCCCAGGGTGCACCACAAGGCTAGTCTACATTGCACCTAGTTGGGCTGAGACAGTGACTGGCCCAAGGTCACCCAGCCAGCTTTCATGCCTAAGGCGGGACTAAAATTCACAGTCTCCTGGTTTCTAGCCCAGAACCTTAACCACTAGACCAAACTGGCTTTCTTGCCTCTTGTGCTAATATTTCTATACAAGAAAGGAACACTGTATAGCCTGACCTTTTAAAAATTTCTAACTCAGGCTATGCCAATTTTTGTTTGTTTGTTTGTTAACTTCTTGCAGGCTGAAATGTAATTTACGAGCACTGTCTTTTCTGTGCTCATTAACTATGCCATTTTATGGTCTTCCTGGAATGTTTCATGTATTTTTGTAAACTGCTATTCACACGATGGTTATATTATATCCTATATTTTCTTTTCCTTCTTTTAAAAAAATATTTTATCTCTTGTGAGATTAGTGCCTTTCTCAGAAAGCGAGAGGAAAGAGGGAGACCAGCAAGTTGTATAAGAGCCTGCCTGCCTGCCTGCATTCCTGCCTTCCTCCCTTTCTCTTTCTCTTTCTCTCAATTGCATATTTTAATCAGCAGAAAAGGCAGTACAAGTAATGAGAACTCCATCTTACATGGCAGGGTGAGTGGGAGTATGGCAGGTAGAAAAGACATGGAAGCAGGATGAACTATCAAGCCACTAAAAGAAGTGGGAGGCAGGGGTCAGAGTATGAAATGGATTTCTAGGAAAGAAGCAGCAGCTAGGATGTTAAGAAACAGATTTTTATTCCCTTTATCCAGAAGTCCTGGGGGTATGAGAACTAGTATTGTAAGTATAGGATAGTTGTATCTGGATGACTTATTTATTTTCAGTACTGCTGCTTCTTAAGTTCTAACCTTATTTTTATTCAAGTGTCTTGTATCTGTTTCCTCAGGTTAAGAATTATTAGCTTTGTAATGTGGATCTTAACCTTATGAAACAGCTAATTCATTTTCTAAATCTTTCCTTTGTTGCCTTTCTTAAAATAAAAAGCTTTCTTCTTCTTTTTTTAATATTGCTGTTGGATTTCTCCAAGAACCGTACACTCCAAAACCTCTTGGTTCTTTTAACTATGGTCAAAAGAGGAAAATAAGTTTGCTTATTTAAAAGCTTATTCATAGAGAAGGGTGATTTCCTGTTGTGCTCTATCCAGATTCCAGGTGAGGGGGACCATCTCCCAATTCATGAGCAGTTGGTTACAACATACAGTAACTTCTTCCTTAGATGGAACTGTATCACCTGGAGGAATAATCACACCTGTACAGCCTGGTACTCAGGTAGAGAGACCACGAGAATGGAGATCCCAGGGAAAAATCTGGCAGGCATGTGGTAATTTTTGTGACAAACATGCCTCACTCTCCCTGCTGCAGAATCATTAGAATCTATTTCTCTCCCCCACCCCAGTTACCGTAGCAACACATACTATGGTTACAACTATTGGGGAAAAAACTGGTTGCAAAATTGCTACTATGCCATAATTTTACTTTTGTAGCTTACAAGAGGCCTTTATATGCAATATAACAGAGATGGACAATGTTGAGGGTTTGAGACCACAATTCAGGCTTCTAATCTTATAGCTGGCCCCAGAGGGCCACAAAGATAATGTAGGGAGGTTGACATTTTTTTTAATGTCAGATTTTTTTTTTCCATATTTGGTGTGGAGTTTGAGGATCGAAATGGGAATGGGAGGCATAAATAGAAAAGTAGTCAAGGGTTATGCTATTGACTTTTGGCATCAAATTATTGAATTTCATTTTCAGGGCTTCCCCCCCCCTCCCCAGTTTTGGTGGAGGATTAAAATTAAAATAGTTTGTCTTTCAAAAGACTTCTAATTTCCACTCTTAGTATCAGTCATTTTGCCATAAAATGTTGTTAGTGTAATCTCAGGATCCTAGGGGAATTCAGGGAGTGGGACAGTGGTTGCATGACCTTTTGTGTGTGACGGTAAGGATTTCTTGGTTCATGATATTTTGTCCTTTGATTAAATAATAAGCTTGGCTTGCTAGGATGAGGATGATTTGGGTGGCAAGCTTCATTGATATTTTAGTGAAAGAATAACAACTGGTTACTCCTTTCCTCCCCATCTGCAGCCTTTACAGAACTGACCACCATGCATGAAATGTCCATGAAGAATGAAAATAAAAGCAGCTTTTTTTGACATTTCTGCTAAGCTAAGCACTGTGTTCCCTATTTCGTTGCCTGGATATATAGCAATTTAGAATATGATCTCTTTAGAATATGACCTTTTCTTCCCCTAGCTGCTCCATAATGGAATTCTATAGATATACCTCTGTTTCCCTTAGGTCAACTGAACAAAAGAGGTAAGAGGACATTTACCTTCCTGCACTACTCTGCTTATTGGGAAGAACCTGAAAAGTTGAAAAAATGTATCTATGGTCCAAGAATAGAGGGGGTTTGCAATGAGTGATGGGCCAATAAAAAGAAAGGACAGAAAGCCCACATCTATCATGCAGGTTGTGGTATAAAGTTTAGTCTGGAAATTAAACTCATTGATCTCATCTTATCCGATAGGTACAGTAGTAACCAATTTGAATGTCCAATAGTAGAAAGTATTTTAAATTTTTGATTTGTCATATTTGATGAGTAATCCTGCATTTTATAATTTTTTTGAATATATAATGAAAAATGTTGGAAATGTAAGTTAAAATAGATAATAATGCTTATTATAATCAAGACCATCTGGGGTTAAGAAAGAAGAGACTAAGATCCAACTATATACCGAGGTATATGGCTTAAACAATTCACTTAAATCGTTAACTACGTGATTAAAAAAACTGTCATATGGTAGCTTCACCTTCAAATACATACATAAAATAAAGACCTTGCATTTTGTAATGTTCAACTGCAGCCAAGGCCAAAAATCTTCTAAATGCTCAGTACTCAGCCATTCCCTTCAATACCCATGGCCAAATTTTCCAGTGTTCAAAAAGTCATCACATTTAAAAAAAAAAAATACTAATTCATCTAATTATTTTAGAGGCAAAAAGATGAGGTTTTGTCAGAAAATCCATCTGAAAACTCTAAGGCAACAGAGCAGCACTAGTGACAAGAAATAAATATTCTGGCATTTTGTACTGATACTTTTACACCAAACTCAACATCAGAACTGGGCTATTGCATGTATGATAAGTGAGGGCAATAAACCTATTTTTCTGTTAACAAGCTAAACAGGAAAGAAGTTGTGTCACCTTTAAAAAGGCTGACTCACAAGTATGTCTATTTGTATAACTTTGATAAGTTACGTATTAATGTTTATCAGTTACAAAGAGACAATGAAAAATAAAACATTCAATGAAAAATTATGTGATGTAGGCAGGGTACATGTCAATGGAAGTGGAGAGAGAGGGGAGGTGCTTATATTTTTTTAATTCCATTTGTGGCATGGGCATACAGAGCCAGAGAAGGGGAGGAGCAGGCTTATTTAATTGGCAATCTAACTGTTGCTCATTCTGAAATGGTTCAGCAGTACTCTTTAAGTATGAAGACAGGGTTCAAAGCAAAACATTTAGAAAGCTTTGAGTGTAAATGAGAAAGAGTTGTACAATTTAGACCTAATTTCTACTTGAGAAGAGAATTTTCACTTAAAGGAAAATGGAAAAGTAAACTGGGATTGAAAGCATACGCATAGAATAGTGATGAAACTGGAGTCAGCAAGTTCTTATAGGGCCAAGTCCAGGCAAGATACTTGGAAATCTGCAGCAAGAAGGGCCAGGTAGAGAGAGAGAGAGCAATAGATCGTGGAGGAGTCAATTATATTACTTTGTATCAGGGCTGATCCTCATAGTACAGCCCATTTCTATGTCGAGTTTCTAAATTTGGGGCTACGGCTAAAGGTTATCTTTTGAATGGATTCTTCCAGTTTGAACTTGCTGTGGTGCATCTAACTTTTATTCTGTCTTTGGTTTTGATTCATGGATAATCTCAGGTTGGGTGCTGTGTGGCTTACATAATTTTTGTCTGGTTAGCCTGAACTTAACTCTCATTTTTCAATATACCAAAGTTTCTGTGTGTCTCTATAAAATACTGCATTCATCTTTGTCCTGGATTTATAAATACATACATTCACATGTCAGTGGGAGGGATTGCTTCATTACATAGTGTAACTGAGCATGGATGTTATATTTTAAATAAGGAGGGTTTTGGAGCTAGGAAAAATGTGTCAGTAGTAAGAAGAGGGATTTAAATGCAAATTGAAAGCAGAATAGAAACTCCAGAATAGGGACAGTTTATGCTGAGGGAGATATCCACAACAAAATATAACTCTTGGAAGAAGTAATAAAGAACACATATATTAATTTTAAGGTGATACATAAACTACTTAGAGGAAAAAATGGATTGAATGCACACAGTGTGAAGAATACATATCTAAAAGGGGATATCCTTTTTGAAATTTCAAGAGGGAAATATGTAATAGCCTGCATCTGCAACATCCACAGAACTGAGCTGGGATGTTTCCATTTCTTCAGCTCAGTGTGCTTTATCATTATACTGTATATTGGGCAGTATTCGGCAAAGAACAGGTAATTGCTAATGTAATACCTAAATACAGCTATTTTTTCCCTTGTTGTTAATAAACTATATAAAGAGTGATTTTTCATCAAGTCCTGATTTTTAAGAACCTCCTTCAAAATAAAACCCACATAAATTAAGGGAACACTCTTCTAAGGCAGCATACATGAAATGTTCTAAAATGAGTAAAACTGTATACACTGTCTGTATTTATCAACTAAGATTAGTAAAGAGAGCTAAAAACTACAAAAACAAATGACATAAAGTATAACATTATCAGTTTGAGACTCTGCAGTTGATGAAAGAAATATATTAACTGAAATACAAATGAGTGCAACCTTAAATTTATGATCATTTTAAAGTCCATTAACTATCTCCAATGGAATACAAAAATATAGAAATGTAGAACTTCGAATTGCAGATTATGCAAATTTATCTAATTTGCTTGGAGTGTGCAGATTTTTCCAGGTCAAATTGTGATCTGATTCAACAATTTTATTCAATTTGGAAACTCAATTTAATTTGGATATTTGATTGAATTGTATTCAAATGGAAACCACATATTTGTTCTTGAAGAAATGTCTTCATAATAGGTTTGAGAATATGTCTGCAAAATGAAAGAGGGGAAAAACTGGAGTATTACCACATATAATTTATATGTGTTTGCTCAAAAGTTATTTAACATTCAGTGGTTCTTACTCTGAGATAAATATGCACAGGATTGCACCTTTGTTGAATAGAAGCCAATGTAGGGGATGGCTGTGGTTGATAAAGATTTAGGTCTGTCTTCCCTTGAATTTTTCATTTCTCCTCTTCTGCCGGTATCTTTCCCTCTAAGCTCTATATTAAAGTTGTGGGGGAAAGTGAGTACAAAACTGTGTGATGTCTTGCTGCCACTGGAATAGAGGAATTATAGGAAATAAGACCTACCCTCCATGAGCTTTTCTATTCACTTAATCATACTACGATGCTTATATACATAAATTGACTGAAGCTGGGACTCTTCAATGTGACTTAATTTTAGTTGTAGGCCACAATGTCCCCATGATACTATGGATCTTGAGAAAATTAACTTCTATCTCAGCTGCTACTCCAGAGAAAATGCTGACAGAAGATAGTATTATAGCATTTCCTCTGTAGTTGCGCAGTAGAATCCTCAGAACTAGTGCTCAGGACATTCAGGGTAGCATGAATCAAATTCTGAGAGTTAGGGGGAATGATAATGATGGATGCATAGAAGGGTCTTTCCAGCACTTTTTTTCTCCAGGCAGATAATCAGTGCAGCTCTGTACTCTTTTATATTAAATTTATGAGACAGCAAAAGTAGTTTGGGAGTGAGTGCAGAGTTCATATTTTATTTGACTTGTGATATTGCATACACAGGTATCCACAGCCAGTCCCAAGGCTGCCAAGTTGGCAAAAGGTGTAACATGACAACATGACACAAGCTCTGTGTTTTTGAACCTGGGTCATGAAATCACACACAAGTATATAATCAATATCAATCATATGCTGTACTGTATCTGGTTACTGTTAACATGAACATTATCATGTTCAATATTAGATGGATGGGAAGAACTGCATACCCATTTCTATTTGGTGCAAGATCAATGGGTCTCACATTTTATTTACTAAGTTTTAATTGGACATAATGTAGGTCATAGTGATTCATGCACAGCTTCCAATCCAACTTTAGGACAGATCCTTGAGGATAGGCCCACCTGCTGAGTATACCCTGTATCCTGTTCTACTTGAAAAACCACATATAGGAAAAAACGTTGTTTCTGCATCCAGGCAAAAATGCAGTATCTCTCACCTGATAGAAGTTGATTAATCTTTTTTGCTTTAGAATATTATTTTAAATATTATTTTATAGAACAACAGTACTGATACTTTTTTGTTATTGGAGAGGTGTGTAATAATTACTGTGACACTGTAATCTTTACAAAGATTAATGTTTAATATTTTGATTTTTTTCTTATTACATCAAAATAAATTAAAAAATAAATGTCTCTTTGACAATCAATTTGAATATAAAGCCTCCAAAATTAATTTGTTTCTCTATCCAGATCACAGTCTCAATATAAAGCTTGTTAGCCCTAAAGTTTATTTATAAAGTTTGTCCTTTATTTATAGGCTTACTATTAATATATATGAAACTATTAGTATGATGTAAGTAATGTTAATCAAGCAGATTTCTTTTGTTTCTTATTGTCAAGATTGTATATATTTATAACTTAATGGTCCAGATGTAAAGTTGGAAAAATCTGAAGAAATCATGTTATTTTTTTAAGTGAAAAGAACAAAACACCCTAAGGCAGAAAGAAAAATAGAAAGAACATATCTTTTTTAGCTACATCTCATATGGATCTTCATGTGAAAAGACATTTCTTGCTGCAATATCTTGTTTAATGTTTCCAGCCTTTTTTTTATTCTCAATCAGCAAGTGCAGGAGCAGTAATGAAAAGGAGAAAAGTGAGAATGAGAAGTGATATTAAAAGAAAAATGTTTGAGGAAGTAAGAAACATGTAAGAAAGACAGGTGGGATTGTAATAGTTAAGGATCTGCCAAGTCTTCCATTACTGTGGCAGTGGAGCTTTAAGTGAATGTTAATGTAAGTGAAGACATATCCTGTCTAGAACATCTCAAGAGCAGTTCAGAAAAAAAAATAAGAGCAGCTTAAAATACATGAGGAATAGACAAGGTATAAAAAGAAAGCCAGATGTGCTTGAATGCTATACGCATACTGTAGGCCCATATGAGTGTGAACAGGAGACAAAGGAAACAAAATCAATGTTTTTATCTCAGTTCCTCTTCTAGTGTCTGAGAAATAAAACTGAAATCAATGAGACTATTTAAGAACTGATACAATTAGCATGTATGTGAGATGTGCGTTTTTTGTCTTTAGAGTTTAAGATTACTTTTGATTTGATTTCTATTCCAACCATATCCACCGCCCTCCACTAAATGAGAGCAGTAAATCTAACAGAAGCTAGAATGCAATCAAGTTTCTGTGTCTGTCTGTGTGTGTATGTGCACACGTGCATGCGCACACACACACACACAATACAAATGTATGTGTGTGTGTACAATTGATATTAAAGATAAAATTGATTTCACTGTGAGAGATCTGGTTTATAGGTAATAGACTCTTCAACTTGTTTAAAAGTGAATCCTGTGGAGATTTGAGTAAAGACTTCAAATAAGAATGGATGTATTATAAGAGAATGGGAAAGATAACTGTACTGAAACATTTTAAAGCACTCAATAAAAAAATTAGGACAGCATTGATCCATAAAGGTCTTTATTAATTATATACTAATGCTCAGTTTATGGGAAATAAATAAGTTGAGCATCAACACTTATTGCAAGAAGACAGATATAATTGTGGGATGATTGTCAGCATCATTGTGATTAGAATTACAGCAACTGAAAGATATATCATTTGGCAAAAATAATCTATACTGTCACTTTTGAAGACGTGTCAGTATACAAACATTCTATTGTATATATTTTTATTTTTATAGATATATAACTTACTAAAACTAAACTGGTACAATCAACCGATAAAACATTTGGCTGCAGCGTCCCTAAGCTTTATTTGGACTGTTTTCACTATACAAATACTTCATACATACTTCATATTTAATACATGAGCATGCATACATTGTTGATTGATTTGTCTGAAACTTAACACCTAGAATAACACAGCTTGATCCAATCAATGTAAATAAACACTGTGTAAGCTAGTCTACTTTATGTTATATATCTAAAAACTAAAGAAAAATCATTATCTGGACCAATATGGTTAAGGAGTTCACTATATTGGGCACATGTTATGAAGTATAGAAAAACAGAGTAATAAACTGAAATAATAAACTATGTAATGCATTGAGTTGACAGATTTTAGCAAATATATAGTAAGTAATTGTCTATCATTGGAGGATCCCCATTAAAGGAACTAGAATATATTTTTTCTTTCTTGTAAATATTTATGACCCAGTAGTTGCCCTCATCAGTTTGTTCCTCATTTTCTCCATAGTTCTTATACAAATTTACTCAACCATTCTGCAAAAAACTTCAGAACAAATATTTACTGAAAACAAAAGTTAAAATAGATTTATATTTGCCTATATGTCATATTTCAGGGAGTCTAAGCTTTTATGGTGCAATTTCAGTGGTTATTCTCAGAGAAATGCCTGAATCATTCATTAAGAATAATTTCAGAATTTTCCATCCATATTATTAGTTTTCATCTGAAAAGTATTATCTTTCTGATGGCTGACATAATATTCATAGTTATGCAGTTAGCAGAATTTGAATTCCCATCAGTTAACACAGTGGAAATGTAATAATATGTTTTGCAGGCTCAGAAAATATTAGATTAATACTGGAAGTCGACACGATGATTCTGTTTCATTTGTTCTGACAATGAATTATAATTTCCCTTACAATTCACCCTGCTGTATGCAAACTTGGATCAGTGCAATCTGAATGTGGAATATGAATTATTCAGACAGTACTTCTCTGCAGGATAAACACAAGTTACAATTACTAAAACCTGTTGAAGATTTGTTTTTAATGACTTTGTTTTAAGAAGAGAAGCAGATGTATTGTATAGGGTTGTGTGACCCAGTCCTGATTAGATTCAAATTTGAGTTCTGAAATCTGAGGAGAGTGCGATTTGATTTATGATTCAAAAATTCAATTTGACCCACTTCAGGAAGTGATTAAGAGACAGACAGACAGACAGACAGACAGACAGACAGACAAACTACAAACTACAAACTATAAACTATAAACTATAAACTATAAACCGTAATGAATAACTTCAAAACATTTTAAACTGTTTTGGTTTTTGGAATCATAGAATGAAAATAGTAGATTTTTTAGTCTGCATTTCCTGCATTTCACTTGTGGTAGAGATTGTGGGGTTAAGGAAAGAACAACAAACCAGCCTGCAAACTATAAAGGTTATTTCCACAGAGCCTGCTAACTGCAGCAGGAAGATGCTTGCTAACAGATTCAGGAAGATATAAATGGCTGATGGCATCTTCACCTTGACCTTGACCCACCACAAAGGCAGCCTGTATTTGCCTTTCCTTTTCCACTTTTAAAGTGGTGTTTTCCATGTTCTGTCAATTATGCCATGATATTTGGATGGTCCACAGCACCTTTACAGGGCCTCAGCCTGCCTGCTTCTATCAAGCATCTAAGGATGCCACCATCACCAACCTGCCCCACCCACGACTCCTAGTCCCTAGTTTCTGGGGCCATTTATCTCTTGGTAGTTGGAGAGCCAAAGAGTCATCTCCCCCACAATATCCTGCCAGCCCTGTAAGACCTCCAGAACCCCAGTCTGCCAGGAGAAGTCAATGTGGGAGAGAAGCAGCTCTATAGCTACCAGTTCTTCTATCCTATGGAGGTTGTCTGTGGATTGAAGAACTGTGAGGAAGTGGAGGGGACGTTGCTCTTTAGCTGCCAGCCACCATAGTTAAGCTGCGTACTCACACATAGCAGATCAGGCACAGCAGTGCCTGATCTGCAGGGCTGTGTGGGTGCCTTTTTTGATGCTTTTCTGGTAGACAGCTAAAGACATAAAAAATGCACCCTACCCTTGGACCAAGCACTGTACTGCCCAATTAACACAAGGGGGAATCAAAGCTAAGGCTTGAGGCTGATTACAATAAAGTTCAGATGTGGAAGTAATTGCAGCCCAGAGCAATGTTAAGACTCCCAAAGAACTCCTGAAAGACAGCAAGTTTAATCAGGTCATAAAAGTTATTGTCTGTCAACTCATGTCACTCTCAATGAGACCAGTACACCACTCATTGATGTCCATACATGGAAGTTATGTCACAACATTATATATTGTCTGCAAGAATCCTGGACACAGGAGAAAAGCTATCAAATCATAAAAGCTAGGAAGTGCTTTGAAGCCATCTGATTTGCTTCGGTGTGTCAAAGTAGGTCTCAGCTTTGATTCACAAATCTACTTTGATGGGAGGGTATGATTGAAGTTTTGTTAAATCAAAGCACCTCTTTGAAGTTTTGTATAGCCCTAGTGTATTATCTCCTTCTGATTAACATAAATGAAGTAACACGGCTCTCTTGCATTTGGGGCTTTTCCTGCTTATTTTTCTGAACCTGAATTTGGTTCTGCTAATAACTGAATCAAACCAATATTAAATATCTAAACAGACAGCACCGCTAAAGAATTGTGTCATGACAAAAAGTATAGACCAGGGTAAACAGATACAGAACAATTTTTGTATGCTTCATTTAAAACAAAACAAAAGACCAAAGTGATGTGCCACATTGTGGTGGAATTTTGATTGACTGTATATACAAATGTCTGACTTCCTTCTATTTTCTTTCCTTTTTCATGGCTTACACTACACTAGCGTAATATATATTTGTATTTCCAGGATATATCTTGGGCCATTGCAAAATTCTTCTGTTCCAGATTCACATCCCCCTATAAAGCAAACTATAAAACAGAAACAAAACAAAACAAAGCATAGCAGTTCATAATGTCTGAGGCGATTAATATGTCTGTGTGTTTTTGTGTGACTAATTAAGATAGGTTCAAAAGTTGTATAAGGTAGGTAAAGGTTTCCCTTGACATTAAGTCCAGTCATGTCTGACTCTAGGGGGCAGTGCTCATCTCCGTTTCAAAGCCGAAGAGCCGGTGTTTGTCCGTAGACACTTCCGTGGTCATGTGGCCAGCATGACTACACGGAACGCCATTACCGGCCTGCCGAAGCAGCACCTATTAATCTACTCACATTTGCATGTTTTTGAACTGCTAGGTTGGCAGGAGCTGGGACTAGCAACGGGAGCTCACCCTGTCACACGGATTCGAACCCCCGACTTTCCTATCGGCAAGCTCAGCAGCTCAGCGGTTTAACCGTCATACCATGATCCAAATAAGCCAGCAATGAGGCACCATATTTTAGTCTTGTTTGATTGAACCTGGTATTCTTCACAACTGATTTGACAATAATGCTCAGTCACTATAAGGGGAAGGGCAGTATAAAAAACAAAACTAAAGATGGAAATTGCAACTGCATCATTCATCAACATCATGTGCAAGTATAGAAGTGGGGAGGCGGTCAATTGTCATACTGATGTTTTTACATCCCTTGCAAACACCACTGCTCTGACTTACCCCACTGGTAATTTTAAGATGCTGCAGATGCATCTCTTCCCTTCTCCTCCCCCAGCAATCATCTAAAGCATCAGTCTGTATTTCCATTCACACTTGCTTACATCCTTCTTTGGGCTGGAAGAAGCACCATGGAGCATATATCTATGCTGGACAGTAATCAGTGTCTCTTGTTAATTAAGGCACTTCAGCTGCCATGCACATGGTTTGTTTATTTTTGTTTTATATACTTGCATGATTGCCCATGCATTAACTGAGTGACCCAGTGGCCTAATGGATAAGGCATCAGCCTTTGGAGCTGGGGATTGTGGGTTTGAGACCCATCTGGGTCATTTGCTGTTCTTGTGAGAGTCAGTTTGGTCTAGTGGTTAAGGTGCTGGGCTAGAAACCAGGAGACAGAGAGTTCTAGTCCTGCCTTAGGCATGAAAGCCAGCTGTGTGACCTTGTGACTCTCTCAGCCCAACTCACCTCACAGGGTTGTTGTTGTGGGGAAAAGAGGAGGAGGAAGGAGTATTAGGTATGATTGCCACCTTGAGTTATTTATAAAAGAAATAATAAAGGCAGGATAAAAATTGAATAAACAAACAAATAAACTTCTAATCTTTCATGTGCCCATCATTCTGGTTCCTCCTGGATTGTGTTCTCCTGTTTGGAAAGTGCATCATGAGATGTGACTGGTGTATGTCTCTTGGGAGCATTCCAGTTCAGGTACCATTATTATCTCTCTCCCTCCCCCTCATTCTCTCTCTCTCCCTCATTTTTTCTCTCTCCCTCATTCTCTCTCTCTCCCTCATTCTCTCTCTCTCCCATCTCCCATCTCCCATTTCCGATCTCTCATCTCTTTTTTCTGCAACTCTTCAGTTAAACCAGCAAAAATATTTTGGGGCCATACATTGGAACCAAGATTATCATCCCTGACACATTCTTCTGCTTACCACATGCTCCCTTTCCAAGCTGGTCCTGGTACTCCTGCCTGGGTATGCCTTTGGTGCAAGCTAATTGCAAGTGCCTAGTTGCTTGAGACAGTTCTTTAATGAAAGATCTTTCATTCCCACTTCCAGAACCACAGTCATTTGCCTAGCCCATCAATGTGTGATTCAGGAACATCCAGGAATATCTGGCAGAGTCAGATGGCAACAAAGAGTATGGACAATATGGCGGACAATATGGTGCCAGCATTAATTCTACTTTTTCTCTCTAGATACAAACTCTGCTATGTGAGTCTGAAGTGCAAGTGAAACTCTATCAGCACCCCAAATTTCCATTGTCCAGGTTAACATTATTGTGCAATAGACAGCTGTATCTATTTCTCTGGAAGATCCACCCTGGGGGATACTAACTAAAAATTCTGGGCTTGCTGAAGAAAGGTCTGCCCTTGTAATTCTTCAGAAAAATGTGGCTATAGAAATCAAATAGATAGATAGATAGATAGATAGATAGATAGATAGATAGATAGATAGATAGATTTGAATGTTGACTAAATGAGGCTTTGCACCTAGATGATCCCCTCCTTCCATGGCCACCTTGATATAGGGTTGAAAATGACAGGTAATAGAAAGGGTGCTCATCTCAAGCACTTCCACTGATACCAGGACAAGATCCAATATGGCCTCTGTCTCCTCCTTTTACCAAAAGTCTGTGTCCTGAACACCCTGATTTATTTAGAGATGCTACTGGAATGGAGTGCTGTCACTCCATTTTTTATCTTTGCTTGTATAGCTAATGCAAATGGATTCCACTGATTTTTTGTATCTTTGTTCTACCTGGAAATTCAGAGGAATCCATATAGTCTGCCAGCAGCTGACCCTTGGGCAGGCACAATTACTTAAAGCAGCAGGAATTTCCCTTACCTTGAGTTGCTCAACCAGTCTAAGTGCCTCTCAGATGGCCTCTCAGCCAGGTCTAGCATTTTCATAAAACTACCAAACTCATGTTTAAAATAGTCTGATTTCAGCTGACAAGTAAAGAGGCTGTTGCTCAGTAATATGGAAATCTTTGTGGGGGGTTTTTGTACCTTAAGCATTCCACAACAGTCCTGTTAGATGTTCTACATTTAAACATCCTGAAATAAACTTTGACAGATCTTTATAACATCAGATCTAGACATTCATAAAAAGTAAGAAAGACCTAGTCTCATCCCACATTAATGAGTGTGATAGGTGGATGTTTTCCCAGTTGCTGCTTCAATATCATTTGAAGGGACGGAAATTCAATGCCAGTGGATTTTACTAATCCCTTTCTTTAGAATACCTGATATACAACAAATACAAATAGTGCCATTCAGTGCAGCATGTTTGCAGCAGGACAGGGGACAGCAATGGAACAATAAGCATTGCCAAGTTATTATGCTGGTTTAGCATAATAACTTGGCAATGAGGAAATGCCCTAAGAAACTAGAGAAATTTGAGCTAATGAAAAAGCTTTTGTGAATGCATTCCTTGCTAATTAGAAGAGTTTCAATGGAGTTTTTTGGCTTACAGGCCACCAAAACTTAATGACATAAAAAGTCTACCTAACAGTACTAGAGGAAACAAAATATTAGACTGTTTTCTTATTGGTATTAACTGTTACACTGGTTCAGATTTGAAGACTCCACATGAGTGCATTATAAAAATTCTTATTTGTTCATATAGTTCCCTCTTCCTCCCTTCCTTCCTTCCTCTCTTTTCTTCAACCTATAGGACATGTCCTTCCAGCATTGCTAGTACAGTAGTTAGGCATAACTGAAAAGTAGCATGTGCGAATAATCTTCTTACCCTCATTAAAGGTCTTGCTGGTGCACATATTGGAGAACCATCTTGATACCTCAAAAGAAAGGCCTTAAATTTACAGCCATAAAAATCCTTGGAACATGCAGAGCCAGTGGATAAAGTTGTACATTTGTCCTAAATTGCTGCTCAGAAAGAAGTGGAGCTTGATCAAGACATTTTGACCCTCAACAGGGGGTAATGCAAAGTCAATAGGAAATTGACTGTAACTAGACTGTTTACAAACTCCTGGGAATTGGGTTTGAACAGAGGGATCTGTGTAGTGTTAGTGAAATCCATCTTTTTGACACAGGAAATAATGTCCTCCACAGAGATCTATAACAGGTCCTGAAGAATTATCTTCTTGGCCTTCTGGGTGAAAAAGACTAATTTTTTTGTGTTTATTATATAATGTATGACATAATAAATAGCAAGAAGCAACTGGAGAAGCACTTTCATAGTCAAGTGGAATTGCTTAATCCAAATTATTAGGTGAGAGAACTATAGCTGAAGAATGGGAAATGATGCTTTGAGATAGGTGAGAGAAAATGCAGTCATCTGCTTCTGTAAAGCTAGTTTCTACATGGATAATTTGCTATAAGCACCCTTTAATATAAATATAATATGATCCTAGCAATTAACTAATACAGTACTTGCAATATTTTTCTTACTTTTGGTTGTGAAGTTGAATAAAAATGACAGAAACCAAATAAGTGGCTTTGAGTTCCTAAAAATGGCATGATATAAATGCAGCACTTTGGTTTTGAAATCTAAATGCACACCTGTATATAAATGTTGATAGTTCTACACTGTGAACCCAACAAATCTCATAATTCAATCAATATATAAAATGCCAAATAATTAATGTTCTATAGTCCAAAGCATATTTTAATTTTAATTTTGCATTTGATGGTTTTGGATCAGTGCAATTCTCAATAGCTTTCTCCAGAGAGTTTGAAACAGCATTAGTACATACACAGCTTGTAGGCATGCATATTAAAACAAGTCAATATTTGACTGAGAACCAGTTTGATATAGTAGTTAAGGTTCTGGGCTAGAAGACAGGAGTCTGTGAGTTCTAGTCCTGCCTTAGGCATGAAAACCCGCTGGGGGACCTTGGGCCAGTCACTCTTTCTCAGCCCAACTCAGTGCAATTTAGACTAGCCTCCTTGTGGTGCACCCAGGCAACATGACTTGTCACAGCTAAATAGTCTACACATCTGGCTGCTGGACCTCACAAGGATTTCCCAGCAAGGAAAAAAAAAAGCAGCATGAACACCAAACTGCTATGTCATACGATATATATATATATATATATATATATATATATATATATATATATACATACATACATACACACACACACACATACATACATACATACACACACACACACACACACACATATGAATGAATGAATGAATGGGGGAGGAAGACCAGCATAGAGAAAAATAATGCCAGAATAATTAGGTTGACTGATCCAGTTAATTAAGAAAAGAGAATATATGTAGCTCAGGGTTTAACTGTGAGGTTCTTCATGCTCTTGAGTTTGGTTGTTTGCTTTCAGACATTTCATTACCCAACTAGGTAACAGGACTCTCACTGATGATATTACCTAGTTGGGTAATAAAATGTCTGAAAGCAAATAGTCAATCTCAGGAAGCTCAACAAAGCACCAAGAACCCCAATTAACTAACCCTAGCATAGAAACAATTAACCCAAATGCGACCCAGTGAAGTCCAGAATTAAAATAAGGGCAATTCTGAGCTGTAGACTAACCTGATTGTCTCTCATGTTACTCCTGACTATTTCTTAAGACAACTTCAAGAATTCCATGGATTGCAAAAGGGTGACAACAGGGCTGGGCTGGAGCTCATTCCAGATTATGGCTACCACAAGATCTCATTGGTTGTTTCCTTGCTTCTTGCCCTTCCCATCTATGCTGGAAAGATCAGTCTCTCAGTGGGCTTCTGGGTGGACTGTTCTACCAGACAGACAGACGGACAGATAGACACTTTATTTTGGTCATTGACCAATAAAAATACATTCTGTAAAACAAAGAAAGCAAAATTATCTCCCAACATCAGTAACTACTGGTAACCATTTGTGGGAGAAGCTTACACATAAAGAAGCAGAATGTTGCTACTTTTAGAGACATAAATTTATCTTGATTGTTTAACAGATAAGTCAAATAAAAATTATCAGAGTACCCTGGGAAGTTAAATAATAGGGGTGGGGGGTAGGCGTAATCAACTGGTGGCAAATATCCCTGTAGAATTGACGATACAAAAGAAAATGGGCTGTGATTTCTATGTCACCCATGTCATAGGGGCAATATCGGAATTCATCTGGGATTTTCCTATATTTCCCTTTCAAAACAGCTGTGGGGAGGGCATTAAATCAGGCTAGAGATAAGGCCCTCCTGAATCTGGGAACTGTAATATGATAGAAGCTGGTTTAGGCACTAAGATTTGGTTATTAACAATCACAGTATATAATGAGAAAAAAACAGCAATTTGTGTTTGGCCTTCTATGTCTAAGATCTTTGCCTTAATATTGATCTAGCTCGGTCTGACTCTAAGGCTAAGATGTTATTACTGGAGGGACCATAGAGGCTCAGTTTCTTTTGAATAGCTATTTCTCAAGATTTGAAGTTATCTGCCAGTATTAGATGGGTCAGTTCTCTGAAGCTGTGATGTAATTTTAACCAATAGGTAAAGATATTTATCCAAAGATTAGATTCAGTGGTCTACCAGTGCCTACTTTTCCTTTTATGCATTGTTGCCTTTATCCTCCCTCCTCCCTTCCTTACACACACTCAGGGTAAGGATTGGCTGGAACATGAGTTTCTAGGGCCGAAAATGGTTTATTATCTAACTGGGTGATCGTTGGATCAATTGCAAAATTATTTTGAACAAACAGCAGCTGCCAACCAGCAGAAAACATAGCAGTCCAGCAATCCAGGATGAAATCACTGCCCAGGGCAGCGACCACTGGAGGGAGAAAGCATCCAGGCTCTGTAGCCAATTGGAGTTGGGCCTACTATCAGAACAGAACAAAATGCTGGAGTTCATCCACTCTGACAAAGGTTCAGGCTAAAAACAGCAGTGTTGAAACCAAGCGGGAAACACAGGCATCAGATGCAAATGGGAGTTATCTGTACTCAGTAAGCAGTGATGGAGCAAGCAGACACTATGGATTTGCTCTTGGTTACTTAACCCTCTTGTAGAACACCTAAACCCAAACAGTTGATCTAGTTTGCATCTTTATGGGAAATGGAATAAAATCATGGAATAAAATATAGTTCTTTATTATTTTTAATTCTTTATTAAGGTTGTAAAAAATTACCTTTGAAGTGGAGCTTCAAGACACAGGTAGATGATGCAATAGGCTGGATGTGGGTGGCGGATGATATTTTCCATTCTTGCATGCAAGAAATGGTGGATAGCACATACTTATGACTCAGCAAGTAGAAAGCTCAGATACGATCTTAATCTGGATTAATTTTTTTCTTGCAGTATTGCTGCCTTTGTTTTATTTTGTTTTGTTTTGTTTTCCTTTTCCTTCCGTTCGCTGGCAATGCCCTGAAGCCTTGCTAGTACTCTCCTGGCATAAGGAATTGTCTGTATCCAGAAACTTCCTTTATCCACTTGGGAGAGCTCCACTAACCCCAAAACTAGAAACCAGTTAGTGTTATTATTGGCTGTACTCCCACTAAGGAAAGTTGAGGCGGTTTCTAATGGAGTGGATGTTGTGGGAACAGGATCATTTTGTTGTATCCTGAGCACAAGAAATATCCTAGCTGCTGGTGGACTGAATGTACAGTATACCCAAGTTGACAATATGTTGGTTTGCAAGATAGCCTCTAGATAACAGTCTGGTTTACATAGAATAATGTGAGGGTGCCAGACTTTCACTGTGCTTGTGGCCCCCAAACTGGCTCATAATCTGTTCCTACAGATTATTTTCGCAGTCAAAGCTAGATGTGGCATGGGTACAAGCGAAGCTGATAACCTCATTAATCTATATCTTCATAACAAATATTATATGAAAGTTGACCAAAATAATGATGAGCAATGGATTCAATAACTATGGGCCCATCTTTGATGACACCCAGCCAGTTTGGTGTAGTGGTTAAGGTGCTGGCCTAGAAACCAGGAGCCTGTTCATGCCTAGGCCTGCCTTAGGCATGAAAGCCAGCTGGGTGACCTTGAGCCAGTCACTCTGTCTCAGCCCAATTCACCTCACAGGGTTGTTGTTGTGGGGAAAATAGGAGGCAGGAGTATTAGGTATGTTTGCCACCTTAGTTATATATTTTAAAAGGTGGGATAAAATAACTATTATTATTATTATTATTATTATTATTATTATTATTATTATTTTGACTTGGAAAGTAAGATGAATAAATAGTAAGAAAACATGAATTAACCAATACAATGAAAGAAACATACATTTGTTTTCTGTTTGTGAAACTAAGAGAAGGGAAATAGTATAATTAATTTGAATAAAGGTGCTAAAATAAGATCAGAAAATATGGATTGGAGTTATCAAGATACTGTATATGTATTTAAAGGTAAAAAATCATAGTTTTGTGAATAGTACATGTTACGCTCCAGTGAATCATAGTAACAAAAGAACCAGGGATGAGTTTTAGGGAAAAATGTGAAGCATTCTAAATGAATGCAGTCTGCAGAAAATGTCATTCTGTTAGGTGACATGAATAAATAAATTGGAACAAGACAACAGAGTATAAAAAAGGGGATTAGACCATTCAGAAACTCAATAATGAATGAGGATTATGACTATTTCATAAGTATCTGCTCAAAAACGTTTTTATCTTTCATATGTATTTCTGTATGCAAAATTTTAGGCACACCTGATTAAACTGTACATTTCAATGAATCTCTATTTGAACAGAAGCTGAATCAACCTCTACATGATACAAAGATTAAGATGACATTTTTCTGCAGATTTGTAGCAACACCTAAACCCAATTTATACATTATATTTATATACAGTTGTTCTCAAAATAAGAAAACCATGATTATGGCAAGTGTAGAACTTTTTCATTCCATTTTAGACTTGGACCTCTCACTGTTGGGACCTTAATACTACAGGTTGTTGAAAAGGTTTATGCATTCCAGAACTTAAAAACAAAATGAAACTATAAATATAAACAATATAGGACTGATGATATAAAGGCAATCAAGTAGTAGGCAGCTGACAATTTATCGGAATGTAGCACAAAGAATATCTGAATCTAGCATACAAAGCAATAAAAAAAAAGAAGTAGTAATTATAAGAATTTAGCTTATTGTTCAATTCAAAGAGAGAAAGACAAGGGGTTTAGAGTGTAACACATTCAGTTCAGTGAGTGAAAAAAGAAGCAGGAGAGCAGTATAAGTGGGGAACATTTCAAGAAGCATTTTTTTTTTACTTAGTGTTCAGATATCAGAAAAGGCAGAAGAATAAATACAGATTCTTGTTATAATGAAGAAAGTTAGAATTTTGGAGGCTTCCTGCCACAACAAAGATGAACATAAAAATACAAGAAATAGTAATCACATACTTGTGCTGGGCTTGGCGTCTTTTACCCATGTACATTTTTACTTGGGAATGGAGTGTACAGTAACTAGAGAGACAATTTCTAAATGGAAGATGGAGGAGGAGAGGAAAATAAACTCGTTCCCAACAGTCAATCTTAGATGTATCCCTCAACAGTTCAAGGGAAGTAAGTTAGGGAGTGCATGTGAATAGTTAGATACTGTAGAATATTCTTGAAGTAATTGTTTTTTATGGGATTGTCATAGGAGAAAAGCTCCGTCCTTCATGACAGACTAATTAGCATTAATGATAATGGAAGAATATTCAGTAGGGTCTCTCCTGAAGATCTGAATGACTCAGAAGATTCATAATGAAAGACATACTGAAAATACACAACAATTTCAGTCATGCAAAAAAAAAAAAAAAACCTATTGTAACCAGAACAGCTCTTTCAATATGAACATCATCTGATCCCTGGATTTTGTACCAATTAGTCAATTATTTGCTACATTTTGCCCTAGCTTCAAATTGCAGATTGTACTCCTCATTAGCATTGCCACTTCTAAAGGCAGTGTTGGCAGAGGATCAAGAAGCTCTCAGAGTAAAGATCTACTCTTTCAGAAAAATGCAATCTATTCCGAATTGTCTGACTTCAGTTCTTGATTGAAACTCTGCCTCCCCTGGTTGCTGTGATTGCTAAGTCTATGATAATTTCCACAGTCTATAGAATTGCCTTTACCTAGCAAGTGAGCAATAAACAAACAAAAGCAAGAGGCAAATAGGAAGCTTAAATCATGTTTGTATTTGAACTGACCAGCCAGTTCTGTTTCTCTGATTTTAATGTAATCTAGTGTGATCTATCTGAACTGATGAGTATAATACTTAGACTCCAAGAACTTCTGTAGTGGACATTACTTCACTTGTGTTTTAAGAAAAAACAATTTTATATAGATTATCAATTTAGGCAAGGACATATAGCTCACCTGAGAGATTTACTAGGCTATGAAGCACTGAAAAGAGAAAGCAATAAAATCATCAACAAACATAAATTGGAATCTTGGGGCTACTTATGCATACTTAAATCCCACTGAAATAAAATTGCTGCTATAGTTCTTATATTACAAATATACTGATTATTACTTCTTAATGTGAAAGTATGACATGTCATGCAAAATTTATACGTAGATTTTCATTGAACTGGTTTTATAATTATAAATAAATTTCATTTTTTTGCATTATAATAAATTGGACACAATTTAAAATGTTTGTATATTCTACAAGTAAAAATTTCTCATGTCTAATTTTATTAGTGTATTCTATTTATATACTGTGCAACAGTGATAGGGGGAGATATACCCAATTAAGTGCAAAATTCCAGAGGTTAGCCAGAAGAGATAAGGAATTAATTTTGAAACAAGCAATGCGTGGAAGTGGAAGAAGACAATAGAATAGGAAGGACAAGAGACCTCTTCCAGAAAATTAGAAACATCGGAGGTAAATTCCAGGTAAAAATGGGTATGATCAAAAACAAAGATGGCAAGGACCTAACAGAAGAAGAAGAGATCAAGAAAAGGTGGCAAGAATATACAGAAGACCTGTATAGGAAGGATAACAATATCGGAGATAGCTTTGACTGTGTGGTCAGTGAGCTAGAGCCAGACATCCTGAAGAGTGAGGTTGAATGGGCCTTAAGAAGCATTGCTAATAACAAGGCAGCAGGAGACAATGGCATCCCAGCTGAACTGTTCAAAATCTTGCAACATGATGCTGTCAAGGTAATGCATGCTATACGCCAGCAAATTTGGAAAACACAAGAATGGCCATCAGATTGGAAAAAATCAACTTATATCCCCATACCAAAAAAGGGAAACACTAAAGAATGTTCAAACTATCAAACAGTGGCACTCATTTCATATGCTAGTAAGGTAATGCTCAAGATCCTGCAAGGTAGACTTCAGCAATTCATGGAGCGAGAATTGCCAGATGTACAAGCTGGGTTTAGAAAAGGCAGAGGAACTAGGGACCAAATTGCCAATATCCACTGGATAATGGAAAAAGCCAGGGAGTGTCAGAAAAACATCTATTTCTGTTTTATTGACTATTCTAAAGCCTTTGACTGTGTGGACGATAACAAATTGTAGCAAGTTCTTAGTGGTATGGGGATATCAAGTCATCTTGTATGCCTCCTGAAGAATCTGTATAATGACCAAGTAGCAACAGTAAGAACAGACCAGGGAACAATGGACTGGTTTAAGATTGGGAAAGGAGTACAGCAGGGCTGTATACTCTCACCCTACCTATTCAACTTGTACGCAGAACACATCATGCGACATGCTGGGCTTGAGAAATCCAAGGCTGGAGTTAAAATCTCTGGAAGAAACATTAACAATCTCAGATATGCAGATGATACCACTTTGATGGCTGAAAGTGAAGAGGAACTGAGGAGCCTTATGATGAAGGTGAAAGAAGAAAGTGCAAAAGCTGGCTTGCAGCTAAACCTCAAAAAAACCAAGATTATGGCAACCAGCTTGATTGATAACTGGCAAATAGAGGGAGAAAATGTAGAAGCAGTGAAAGACTTTGTATTTCTAGGTGCGAAGATTACTGCAGATGCTGACTGCAGTCAGGAAATCAGAAGACGCTTAATCCTTGGGAGAAGAGCAATGACAAATCTCGATAAAATAGTTAAGAACAGAGACATCACACTGACAACAAAGGTCCGCATAGTTAAAGCAATGGTGTTCCCCGTAGTAATGTATGGCTGTGAGAGCTGGACCATAAGGAAGGCTGAGAGAAGGAAGATCGATGCTTTTGAACTGTGGTGTTGGAGGAAAATTCTGAGAGTGCCTTGGACTGCAAGAAGATCAAACCAGTCAATCCTCCAGGAAATAAAGCCAGACTGCTCACTTGAGGGAATGATATTCAAGGCAAAACTGAAGTACTTTGGCCACATAATGAGAAGACAGGACACCCTGGAGAAGATGCTGATGCTAGGGAGAGTGGAAGGCAAAACGAAGAGGGGCTGACCAAGGGCAAGATGGATAGATGATATTCTAGAGGTGATGGATTCGTCCCTGGGGGAGCTGGGGGTATTGACGACCGACAGGAAGCTCTGGCGTGGGCTGGTCCATGAAGTCACAAAGAGTCGGAAACGACTAAACAAATATGCAACAATTTATATACTAGATAATGTTTTATCCTCATAAGAATAATAGATAATAGGCCACTAGTAAACTGAATGAACAAATGAAGTGAAATCATGTCTTTACCATGGGACATTGTATTGATGAGGGAAAGGATGATCATCTGGTTTTCATTCTTTGCCAGTTTTGCAGCTATTCAGTCATACATCTGTTTCTTTAAATATTTTTCATGGAGTACAAGAAGTGCTTACTTTGATAAATGCATGAGGTGGCACAGGACTTTGTTTCTATAAATTCCAACATTTCCTGAAATGGTCAAGTAACTACTTTATATAACATTGTATAGTCATAGGATCATTCATAGAATGAGAGACATCCACAAGATTGTAAAGTTTCTTTCATAATGAATTCCAACCCTCTGGTACACATGTGTAATGTCATGAACAGAGCTTGCATTGTGATGGCAGACACTGCTTTTATCATTTTACACACCTTCCTACACTGGGAACTCCAGTGGTTGTTTCCTGTCTGTTCTCTGTCCCTGAAAAATGGTGGGATATGATTTTTCACATGAAAGGTTAATGAAAGTCTTTTTCTGTATATGCTCTCCTTCTTTGGACTGAGTGCAAAGATTTCTTCTTAACCTTGCTTTCTATGTAATTGAGTTGATTGTCTCATGAAATAATTTCTTCCTGAGAAAGGCTTCTTTGCAAGGTTAGTTCGTGATTGGTGATCCACCTTCCAATGTTTGAGTCACAGCCTTATTTCCCACCCTCATATCCTGAAAGTGGATGTGAATTGCATGCATGCATACATAGTTTCCTCAGAACAGAGTTGTTCTACGTTTGGCCCTGTTTGACCCCCTTGCAAAATAATTTAGATTGTTTTTTTAAATGTTGGATTAGTCCATAATATATATGGGTAAAAAGTTTAAAATGGTATCTATAAATCAGTATTTTCTGTATATATATCTTACAGTATTGAAACTGATCCCTGCACAAAGTTGCCAGGCTCCCAAAACTTACCAGAATTTCAAAGGAGTCAGGTAATATCTGTCATGCTGAAACCAAAGAAGACATGAATTCTGAAGTTCCTTATTCCAGGTGGTGATTGAAGCTAGGATAAATGCTCAGTGATAAACTTGACAATGTGGGAAACTACTGTACATCTACCTTTATTTATAGATCCTTGTAATTTACATAGTGAAAATATTGCATGATGTTCTAGTCAAAAATGTGTTCCATATCCTGTAAATCCATTTAAAATAATATGATGAAATAAATATGGGAAGGCTACTCAAAATCTTATTGTCTATATTCTCTTCTGTTTTTATTAGCACTGTTATATTTTGTAGCTCATCATCTCTCCTGGTTGTTATACTTCACCAATAATATATATATATATGACAGAGATGACAGAGATATAGATACACACACACACACCCCTACCAACCTTGCAGTTATATTCAATTTAATCACATTTATCTTAATCCAAATTTATTTATTTATTTATTTTCTATCCCGCCTTTATTAATTTTATAAATAACAAGGCAGTGAATATACCTAATACTCCTTCTTCCTCCTATTTTCCCCACAACAACAACAACCCTGTGAGGTGAGTTCAGCTGAGAGCCAGTGACTGGCCCAAGGTCGCCCAGCTGGCATTCATGCCTAAGGCAGGACTAGAACTCTCAGTCTCCTGGTTTCTAGCCCGTTGCCTTAACCACTAGACCAAACTATACAACTAACTCTTCTTTCATCTATATGACAGGAGATACAATAAAATTTGACAGTAGATACAATAAAATTTACTATTTGAAAGGGGTCATGGAAATTCTTATTGCAAGCAAATAAGAAAATCAAACAAGGCCACAATCCTTATACTTTTTATAGATTGTTAGTGTGACCCATTAGCATCCAATATTACTTATTCCAGTTTATGGAGTAACTAGACAGGATCTCAAACTCATGTATTAATTATGTAATATTAAGAATTGTTTTAGCCCTTTGAGATAGGCAAGGTCAGGAAACAGACTCCACAGGAACTCTACTTTATATAATGTACGGTAACAAAATCTTGAAATCCTGAAAGTATTTTCCCTCCCTCCCTTTTATACCCAAGAGAGTTAAGGCAGAATCAGTTTAAGATTCTTTCTAATGCTCTCTTCCTATCCTGGGCTTAAATCGTTTTTTCTAGCTGCCTTCCCATAGTTCCTCCAAGGACATTTCTGTGGTTCTCTACAGAAATAGAAAGATTGTTTCTATATCTATAAAATATGCAACATTATAGCATCTAATAAAATTGTATGCTTTGCCTTCTGTACTTTTTAAATATATTTTTGGAGAAATGATTTCTGAATACTCTTTCAGAACAAGAAACCTGATGAGATATTGATTAATATTCTTATATTACTAAATATCTTCACATTTTTTTTTAGTAAATTCAGGGAAAAGACATTCAAATATCTAGCAAACTTTCAGTGTTTGAACTGTGAATTTTAAAATAAAAAATTTCACATTCAAATCTGGACAAAAAATACATTTTGACAGCTTCTCATGTGTGACACTTTGGTCACCTAGACATTTCCTAGGTGATGTGTTATTGGCTACTTATTTGCAGATATTTGGTATGAGAAAATTCTGTCATGGTTCAAATAAAAGAAGGAATGTCAGTTCCAGGTACTTCACCATTGACAAGTCTCCACATGAGCAAAAGCAGTTGGCAATCTCTTCTGCTAGAAATGCTGTCTTTAACAATGAAACTGACCTTCTTCACAGAGGGCTAATCTTTTCTGAACACACAGGGAACATATATTAATAAGGAGCTCTCCAAAGACTTGAGATATGCTTCAGAAAGACTTGACATGTGCTTCATGGATACATGCCTATGGAAGCCAGGTATCATGCCAATCCATCAGTGTAAACCAAACTGGCATGGAGGGCAGTGCCTAGAAACCAGAAGACAGAAATCATATATACTATAGTCCAAAACAGTCAATAGAAGCTGGGCGGGATCTCAGACCCAATCACATTGTTACCATAGTCACTGCTACAGCACCAGAAATCCTTCATACAGCAAAGTTTGTGTCAGAAGAAAATGGAAAACTCTGCTCTAACTTCAGATCAGCTAAATTAGAATTTAGGAGGACTTAAACTAGCTATGGCCTGAGACAAAGGCAGCATCATGAAGAGATATCCTGAAGTATAAAGTATATACTTTATAATGTTGTGAAATATTTTTGAGACACAGTTAGGAAATCTTGATGAGCCCAGGATTTCTCATTTCAGATATAAAGAAAACAGTGGTTTTACATACTGAAGGTGTTATGGCACATGAGAGAAAGCAGCAGGAAAGAAGCTTATTGGTACAATGTTCATTCTCACTCTAAAAAGCATGGAACTTTTGGAATATGATTGTTACATTGCAATCAGGGCATCAAACTGGGCTTGGGAATTTCTCTTTGAATGTGAAGTTATATTCCAGTTCCTCTGAGAGTCTCATGAATTAAATACTTTTGCTTTCATAAACAGAAATGAAGACCTCTTCGAAAAAGAAGAAAAAAAAGCAAACATAACAAGGAAAAAAATTGAACAAGAACAAAAGCGTTTTATACGGTAATACATGTTGAAAGCAACTTAGTTTTTAAACACAACATTGATCCTTGATTACACAGAGTAATACGGATCACTCCTTCCATTACTCTACATCAGTAGACAGCCATTTCATAGAGAAAGGACACATCTGGAATAGCACCACCTTTCAGTTGTAAAAGAGTAATCTTTTTTGCTCTATCCCATACTCAGTAAATCCATAATTCTTCACATTTCCTGCTCCTGGTTGAATATTTTCTGCTCCTGGCTGAAGACATGTCTGCAAATGAGCAGAAGGCAGACTGCCTAGACTGCAGCTGTCCTGACACTCTGGAACCAATTCCTACCTTGTCAGGATCTTCCAACTTCCAAGGTCTCCTCAACCTTGACCAAGTGATTCAGACCCTGATCTGGAAATTAAAACACCCATCCCTCAGGAAATATAAAGACCCAGGTTACAAAGGCATAAGTCTGTGCATCCCCAAAGGGTCATATTGGCTCAAAAGGCTGGCAAGAGACCAGATGAGCTACTGCAGGAGGTTTCATGACTTTCAGCTGTATCCTGGGAGGAAGCTCAATGTGGAATATTTAAACTCTCCCTTAGAGTTAGCAGGTTGCTGGAAACAACCCATCCAATTCAGCCGTTGGTTGCTTTACTGTTGTCTGTTGACCACACATCCAGAATTCCCCTCCAGGTTAGTATTTTGGCTCAGCTTGTTTCTGAAGCACTCTTGACTCTTGTTGCTGTGTATGTGTGCCTGAGGTATTGAAAACTAATCTGACTTTTTCTCCTCTCTTCACTGCTTGTTTTCATTAGATTTCTACTGCTCAGCTTCTTATACTATTACAACAGAGTTTTATACCCTGTCTTGTGTTGGTAATTTATGACTGTGTAATTAACTTTAATGACCGAGCTAGCTTTCCCACCAGCACTGGGAAAGATATAATGGCATATTATAGTTACAAAGTTTGGCTATGTAATTTGTAATCACATTTACAACTTTAAACTATATCATTTTTTTTTTCAGAAATCATATTAAAATACATATGGGTTTTAGACCCAAACAAGACATTAATTGGGAAAAGTAGTATCATATGACTAACTATTCTTTACATTATTTTACACTTTCCAGAATAATGAAATTGATATCCATTTTAAACATTTTCTGAGATAATAAATATATAAAAATGTGGAATTAATCTCTTCTTAAGATCATATTAAACATCAGGAATTTTAGATGTTGGTAGTATGTCTGGACCAAAGAATTAAATCAAAATATACTGTTTGTTTATTAATCATTATATTATGATTAATATATTAATCATTATATTATATTATAAAATTATTTATAATAAATAAATAAATTTGAACTATTTTGTCACAGTTTTAAATAACCCAATGTCCTCTTCCAATACTGAAATGAATTAAAACCTTGATTGACAGTTAGCTGATTTGAAGTAGCAATTCCTCTTTCATTTCAAGATTTTTTTTAAATAAAAACCTGCAGTATTCAGATTGAAATTGTCTTACAGTGTAATTTTTTCATCTGAATAAGGGTCAAAATTATACTTCCATACACACATCTTCTAAATATGCCATACTCTTTTTCATGCTACTAGAATCTTATTAAAATCACACTAAAAAAGGAATAGCCCCCTGCTATAAGTTAGGGTAATCTTATAATAACTTTCTAACTATTTAATTAATTTTCTAACTGGGTTTTGGACTTGATCAATTGGATTCCATAGAGAAATAGAAGTCAAATTGTGTGCCTAATAATAAGCAGAAAATTAACAACAGCATAATATGGTAACCATAATTTGTGTAAAATCCTGAAGTTTGTCTCCCCCGCCCCCAAACCCTCTCTTAATAAATTATCAATCTGTTTAAAATCCTTCTGGATATTCATTTTAACAATATTTATATTTTTTTCCATAAGCTTTTTGGGTTTTAAACATATATTTAATGATTTTATAATAGCTATATTATAAAGCATTTAAATATTTACTTCTATGAATAAAGAAATAAAGCTTTGCTTGATTTTGAATTTATTTTTTACAGTTTTTCATAGATATATTAAAGCCTATAGGAGCTCCAATATATTAGACTTATTCCAGTTAAGTGAATAAGATGATAATTCAACAAAATGTTGAACTGTGTAAATAAATTTTGGCACAGAATATTCTAATGTTTTTTTTTTTTAATTGCCTAATATGATATGCCAATAATTTTGGTATCACATTAAATGTATTAGAACACATAAAGGATATCCCTGATAAGTTCTGCAAATTATCTTAATAGGTGAGAAAAAAAATCCCCTTTGTAATAAGCATAGATTTGTCAAGAAAAAAATATTGCCAGGTACTTTCTTAATAGATTGTGGAAATGTGTACATATAAGTTTATTGATTTTAGCCAAGCCTTGACAAAGTTACCAGGAACATGACATGTTATCAGGAAGCTGGTTACGTATGGGCTCTGTGGAAAAGTAATTAAGCAAATACATTTTTTTTTAAATCCATTCAATTGTGTCTGATTCTCAAAGACTGCCTGGACAAGTCCCTGCAGTTTTCTTGGCAAGGTTTTTCAGAAGTGCTTTGCCATTGCTTGCTTCCCAGAGTTGACAAAGAGGTCACCCAGCTAACTTTGTGCCTAAGGCGGGACTAGAATTCATGTTTTCCTGGTTTCTAGCCTGATGCCTTAATCACTACACCAAACTAGCTCTCAAGCAAATACATAGTGAACTGAAAATACACAGATAAAGGATGGGGGCTGCTTGGCTTATGTTCTTTACAAAAATGTAAAAAAGGCAGTTACCTGCAAACTGAATATGAGTTAGAAGTGTGATATTTCAGATAGATAGATAGATAGATAGATAGATAGATAGATAGATAGATAGATAGATAGATAGATAGATAGATAGATAGAGCAATGTTAGGGTATATCAACATCAGTATAATTTCCAGGTCATGGAAATCAATCATCCCACTTTATTCCACTTAGATCAGATCTCATTTATTACTACTGGGCATTGCTCTTTAAGGACGAGTCAGAGAAATCAAAATACGTTCAGCAAAGATTATCAGAGACTGAAACTAACTCCTATGAAGAGTGATTGAAGGCTAAGTATATTGTGTTAGTATACCGTGACAGTTTCTGAATGTTAGAAAAAAAAAATTGAACATTAAGAGTAATTTGGCAGTGGAATTAATTACCTAAACAAATGATTGGAGTCATTGGAGTGTAGTTAGGGAGCCTAGGGCCTGATTATTAGTGGACATTTTTAAGGAAATTGAGGTTTTTTCATATGTGCCACTTGCCAAGTGGCTCTTGGGAAGTTATGACTAACGTGTCCTCTGCTTAATAATTCATTAATATTTTATGAAGCTACTGCTTAGAAGAGGGCTTAGTCAACCTGATCACTGAAGAGGTATGCTTATGTACACATAGAAATGAAAATATTTAATATTCCTGGAAATTAATCTAAAATGAAAATATTTATTTATTTATTTTCTATCCCGCCTTTATTATTTTTATGAATAACTCAAGGCAGCAAACATACCTAATACCCTTTCCTCCTATTTTCCCCACAACAACAACCCGGTGGGGTGGGGTGGGCTGAGAGAGAGTGACTGGCCCAAGGTCACCCAGCCAGTTTTCATGCCCAAGGCAGGACTAGAACTCTCAGTCTCCTGGTTTCTAGCCCATTGCCTTAACCACTAGACCAAACTGGCTTTCTGTCAGGGTCAGTCTCGCTTCGCAATAAGACACAGACTCACTTAATGGGTATTAAGGATTTCTGGTTTATTGGAATGATGGCTGACAGAATGAAAAACGGGAATGGGGTGTGTGGTGTGGAGGTGCCCCTTTTATACCCTCTTGTTGGGCCCCGGGCTCCTCCACCCTTTATTGTCCCAATCCCTCTTGATGGGATCCTTGATGGCTGCATGGGCATTTTCCCGGTGTCTTCCTTTGTCCCCTCGATTCGGGTGTGTCCTCCAGGGCACCAGGTGCGGCTTATCTCTGCTCGTCCGATGTCCTTCTTTTCAGCTGTCTATGGGTCCATGGGTATGGGTGCTTTGGGTGCTTGTTTTAATCCCTGGTTTACTTATCTTCTTCCTCTATTCCTTAATGATCATGATCTACGTTGTGAGGCTCTTTGTGCCTTGCAACAAGGTCATGACACTTTCTTTAATTTATCACACCCAGGTGTGCATGTCATATGTTTTGGATTCTTAGTATTTAGAGTGCACTTGTATGTCTATTATGTTGTATCTTTAGCATAAATTTCTTGATAGCTTTTGCCTTTAAAACAATTCACATGGATTATAAAGTGTGGAAATAAGCTAATATGTCAGTGCAAATTTCCACAGTTTAAGACAACTCATATTTCAATAATTAAGTCAGTAAAATTACTTTAAACCATAGTGAGTTTTTTAGGCCTTATGGAGTAACTACGATTAATAACTTGTAATTAGTATTTTACTGATGTCCATACACTGGACTGCTACAGATCATCAAGCTACAGTGATGTTTGCACATAATTTCATAAACATTCAGAGCTGTTGCATTAATGACAAAACTCCCAATTTATGTCTAGAGGTAATGAAGTTATTTACATGTTATGGAGATAAACTTAAAGGACAGATCAACATTAACTTTTATATAGCTTCTCTCTCTGACTTAATTAGATTTTTTTCTGGTTATAACTAATGTTTATGGAATAAGATGGAAAACTGAGGTTTAAAGTTAATATAAAGAATGTCATAGGTAAGTTGGGCATAAATGTAGGTGTAGTTGTGTGTTAATGACAATGTGTCAGAATGGGCAATCCTGACTCAAATTAGCCCATTTTTCAAAGTTGGTACTGTAGAACAATTATGACCTCGTTCTCCCGGGATGCAGGCTCCATTCTTCCATTTCTGAATGTCAGTATAGATACAAAATTAACAAAACTAGTGTATACACATAAAAATTCTCACACCGTACAAATGCGTTAGATGTTCATTAATTGTATAACATCATAAATCTATGCATGTCTATTATATGTGGGTTGTGCATGCTTTGAAAATGAAAATGGAAGAAAAGATTAAAACATCCTGCAAGTACAGCCCCTGTTTGCTATTCATTAAAGTGTGAACATTTTTTCAGGCTTTTATTCCAGCCTTTTTTTAAAAAAAAAATCCCTGCTTTAAGAATTGCTTTAAAGATGTGTTGCTTTCATAATTCAATTCATTAACGCCAGATTTTTCTTCCACATTTTTAGAAATAAAACTATTAGCAGACTTCACAATTAAACTTGCCCAAGGCAACTTTCAAAAATAAAGCAGATGAACATAGTAACCAGAATAAATTTTAATCTTTTATTCATCCAGGCCTACTTTAAGCATGTTTATTAAGTCAAAACCATTGGGTTACCTGAAAATATTCCTCAGACATGGTACTACTGTCTACTTCTGGAATATTTCAGAACAATATGCTTTTTTTTTTTTACAGAAAATATCATTTGAGACATATACATCTAGAATTAAAAATAATTAATTTCATTATTATGTATTTAGAGTATGTCAGAGTTAATACTTAAGCAGTGACCAGACAGACATTTTTAACTACTGTATTTTATATTGGTCTGAGGGTGTTGAATTTAGGTTTTATTGCTGACTGTCTAGAGTCAGTTAATTGGGGTGGTATAAAAAATATGTAAATAAATAAAAATATTTTTTTAAAAAAATAACCTGGGATTTACATTCAATCCCGGCTTCTCATTAAAAAAGAATGAAAAACACAAAACCTGTCTTTGTACAAATGCCCTGTTACTGTACAATAGACTGGTGACATTTATTATAGAAAGATATTTGTTTTTTTTCTGAAAATCTATTGATATTTGAAATCATGGGCTTTTAACACAGCCAGACTGATTATTGCTGCTGCACAGTTAGTGTGTCCTTGGAATTTTAGGATAATGGCTCTTCCCAAACTGGGGAAAACCAGTTTGGTCTAGTGGTTAAGGTGCTGGGCTAGAAACCAGGAGACTGTGAATTCTAGTCCTGCCTTAGCCATGAAAACTGGCTGGGTGACCTTGGACCAGTCACTCTCTCTCAGCCCAACTCACCTCACAGGGTTGTTGTTGTAAATAGGAGGAGGAAAATAGGAGGAGAAAGGAGTACTAGGTATGTTTGCCGCCTTCAGTTATTTATAAAAACAATAAAGATGGGATTGAAAATAAATAAATAAATATAACCTGAACATAGAGCACTTTCTGAAGTGTTAGTATTTGGGCCCTTGGTATAGTTACCATGTTGAGAAGTTGGCATTAAACTGCTCTGTGTAATCTAATTTAGATCACAGTTTTTGCATCCTTTTGCAACTATACACATTTTGAAGGGCATGTTTTCTAATATATATGTTGTTCGTTTTCTGCATATTTTTCAAGGAATAATGCATTTTACATATATCTCCAGCAGACATATAGGGCATAGGCATACCTTCAGCTAATATATATAAAGAATGCAAGTGCAAATTTAATAAGTTTGTGTGCAGGTTTGGGATGAAATCAATATGTAATCCATTATTCTGATACAGTGACATGGAAACCACCACCTAATCTGCACAGTGAACTGCTCTGCCCATTTTTTAAACTACCCTGTAGAAACAGCCACTATCTTTTTGGTAACTGGAATGAACACCAACTGTACAAGTCTAGTTTTGATTAGTACTGATAATAGGGCATTTTATATAAAATACTCTTGTTTATACTTGGTACACTTTTAAAGTTTAGATGCATATTGTCTATGTGTTTATGTATGTATCTGTGCATACCCACAAAACAACTGTTCTATGATTATTTATATTCTGAAGTGAATCCAAATTGATAAAAATCAGCAATCCCCTTAACTTCTCATGGGTTGAATGTATCCCATGGCAGATGACATTTGTTAAGTAGTCATTCAACACTAAACTGTCCATGTCAAGTGTTACGACCTTTTCACATTTGGTCATTCCTGAAGCAGCCATCTATTTCACTACAATTTTCCTCTCTCATTTTTGTCTCCTTGTAAACTGCAGCCACCTGTGTATGTAACCTTTCAAGACTATAAATCTCACATAATAAGGGAGTTGTTGATCCTTGAGGGAGCCACAATATTCCTTATTGATTTTGCTGCATAGAACTGACAAAGCCACATACCACTACTTTATTTATGAGCATCTGAGCAATTTTATTTCCCAGTCCCTAACCCCCAAAGCAATCCTGTCTTTTCTCACCATAACTTTCCCCCAATAAGTATATGTGCTTCTAAAATATCCCTTATAAAAATTTATTCCATTCAACTGAAGAATTGGATGTGGTCTTCCAAGATCATGGGATAATAAAATTGACTAGTATTTAAGGTACCACACTTTGTTTTATACCTCTCTGTATACAGTATAGACAGGCATAAGTTTTGGGGGTAGACATTTGGTTGAATTTTTGGTAGAAAAACAGTGGAAAATTGAACATAAAGGTTTGCAGTTGAGTATAGAATAATTCTTCCTACCTAGAATAAGCCTTCATAGTTCTGGAGGTAGCTGAAATCTAAGATGTGTTAACAGTCTCCATGGACAGCTTATATATCTCTCCACTCCCTGTGGCTACTGTACCTAACTCTACAGCAAGACGGTAGACTATCAGTAAATGACAGGATTGGTACAAGTAATGTCTATAGTTAAGTCTTGATGTAATGTGAATAAAATGCATCATTTCAACTTTTTCATAGTAGGAGTTGTGTGACAGCTCAGCAGGGCTAAAAGACTAGAAAACTAATGGCTAAAAATTTCTGCGCTGATGGATGTAGTTACCATATATTCCCAATCTGTCATTTCACTAAGTAAAGTCCACTGGATAGGCTAGAGAAATAAACTTTGAAAATAAATTGTTCAAAGCACCTTGTCAAAATTAAAAGTGAAAAGTTTTATAGAGCTCATCTGTGTTTTGTCATCCTGTATTCACTAACCCACAGTCTCAGGAAGTATGTATTGTACTGTAATCATTTGCTCAGAAACTGATTTATAAAAATGTGTGTGTGTGTATGTGTATGTATGTATGTGTGTATGTATGTATGTGTAGATAGATAGATAGATAGATAGATAGATAATCTCTGTGAGATATTATGTTAATAAATAAAAAACAACTACATTATTGTGTTCTTTCTGATATTTGCTCTTTAAAAATGCTCTATTACAGGGATACATTAATATGTAATCTTTTAAAAGGTGTCCTTAGCTTGATTAAAATTTGTATTTATGGATAAAAAATTGTTTATGTTACTTAACTAAAATTTCCTAGTTGTTATTCCCTACATTAAACAAATACAGTTCATGCAAGTAAATGTTTTATAATACATTTTTACCCATAGTTTTAGGCTGGTAATTTCATCTCTACAATTTTGCTACATTGTATAATTATGTTCAATTTTTACTGCAAATGTCCCAAACTCACCTCAATTTACCAGCAGATAAAACCATATATATCAAAACATTCTCATTTTCCTTGTCTTCATGAACAAAATATATATCAAGAGAAAAAAGACCATGACACATTCTCATTTTTGAGATAGATTGAAAATTTTAAAAAAAACTATCTTCAAGGAACTAAGGTAGTAAGCACAAGTAAAATATCATCATGTAACTACACTGGGTGCTTCCTTCAACTGGAAGTTTCCATTGCTTGGTAAAAGAGAGGTAATGATGCTTTCTATATCTCAAGTTGTCTTTTCCACCAAACTTTCCACTATGACTTTTGGAGTCAATCTACTAAGTCCTTATTTTATCTAAAATTAAACTTATCTTTGCCATTGAATTATATGAGAATTTCATATGTGTCCTACAGATATATAAAAGCAGTATTAGGAAACAGGTAACGTTGAAGTTTGGTGCTTCATTCATTTATTTCATAAACAAAGCTATCCCACATGTCATGGGTCAGTGAGAAAAAGTAATTGATTCAGCAACTGGTTACACTACCTTTAGTGGCAATAAATACAAACACTCACATGTTGTGTAGGGATTTTGGCCCATTCTTTCATGGCAAACTGCTTAAACCCAGTAGTACTTGAGGGTTTTCTAGAGTGAACTGTTTGTCTCTGATCCTGTCACCTTTCTATGGGGTTTAGGTCTTGACCTTGACTTGCTTATTCCCAAATCACTGACTTGCTAATTTACCCAATTTTTCAACTCTAGGAAGTAAACAACAATTCCAATAGATAACAACAACAGTAAAAACAATCACCCAGAGTTGCTCTCTGAGTGAGATGGGCAGTAAATAAATTTGATGTATAAATAAATAAAAATAATAAATGGTGGCCTCCTAAACACAACTAAGGGCCAAAACCCACTAAATTAGTATCATGTTAACTTGCTTCCAGAAAACAAGGAGGGTTGGGGTAACCCATATATCTTGTGGTAAAGCACCCATAGTGTAGGAACCACCACTGAACATGTCCTCTCTAGATGTCTATAGTAGTTTAAAAAAAAAAATGGCAGAGGGTTACCTAATGTAACCTGGTGTTGCACTGTAAAGGGCTTTAAAAATAATATCCAAGTATATGAATGAGGCCTGGAAGTCTATGCTAACCTATACAGTGTCTTCAAAATTGTTATCATTCTATACTGATACAGTTGCCCTGTCAGTAATCTTGCTGTTGCATTTTGTATCAGCTACAGCTTATATGATTTCTTACATGTTTACTAATGAAACCAACCCCATACTGGAAAGATGAAATCTGAGTTTGATTTGCCTCACCCAGATATTTACAGTATCCAGGCATTGTGATGGTTGCCTTATTCAGAAAAAAACACAGACTCACCAGCCAGGGCTAAGGATATCTGGTTTATTAAGAATAGAATGCAGACATGGAGAAAGACGGGAATGAGCACATGGCGTGCGAGGTAGCCGGTAAATACCTGCAGTGTGGACCTGATCCTTCCCCACCCGCCATTGTCCCAAAGTCCTGACCGACAGTGAACCCGGAGTCTCGATGGGCGATCAGGGAGCGATTCCGGAGTCTCGATGGGCAATCAGGGGGATTAACGCTGATTACCTCTGTCCTCTTCCTGTGTCCGGAGCAGGTGTTTCCCCCGTGGTAATGCAGAGATGTCAGGGAGATAGGATGATGGCTTCCCGAGTCAGGGCAAAGGTATGGCTCCTTTGTCCTTTATCTGTATTGTCTTTCAGTGCTTATGGGATTAGAACTGATTCTTTCCTCCCCCCTCCCCTTCACCGGAAAAGCATGTTCCCCGTTGTGATGTATGTATACATCGCAACGGGGGACATGACAGGCATTCATACAGAACCTCCATGACATCTTCAGCTCAGCCAAGGGATCAATGTACAATTGGGTGTTAACCACATATTAATGACATTTCACCCTAAACTGATAAATGATCTCTTCCAACAGTTTCATGTATATGTTAAATAGTATGGTAGAGAGGACTCCACATTTTGCTCCCAAGCATTCAGTAGCACTGTATTTCAAGGCAATATCTCTGACTGTGGATTGGTGCAACCCCAGAGTTATAGAAGTGATTTTATTTGTTTATTTATTTATTTATGGACACCTATCTCACCAAGTGACTCTGGCTATTTAAAACATAAAAATAATTAAAATAATACAAAAAATACATAGCAGCTAAGAATAAATCATCCATCATAATGATTAAATTAACCACAAAACAGTTCCCTGTACACACTCAGGACCCCAGGCCCAGACACAGAGCCAGGTTTTTAAGGACTTATGAAAAGCCAGCAGGGTCAGGGCCATCCTGATCTCTGGAGGGAAAATTGTCCATAAGATGAGCAGTACAGCAGAAAAGGCATTTCTTCTAGGCTTCACCAACCAGCATTCTTTAGCTGATGGGACCCAAAGCATGCCTATCCTGCCTGAACAGATCAAACAGGTAGAAACAACCGATCCCTGAAGTAACTCGGTCCCAAGCCATGAAGGGCTTCAAAGGTGATAACCAGTACCTTGAATTGCACCTGAAAGCACCCTGGCAACCAATGCAGCTTACCAAGTAGAGGCTGTTACATGTGCCGAATAACCGGCACCATTTACTACCTGTGATGTCATATTCTGCATCAGTTGAAGCTTCTGAATGCTTTTCAAGGGCAATCCCATGTAGACCATATTGCAGTGGTTCAGACTGGAGGTCACAAGGGCATGAGTGACAGTGAGCAGGGCTTCATGGTCCAGGAATGGGTGCAACTGGTGCACAATCTGAACGTGTATAAAGAACCTCCTAGCTGCAGCTGCCACCTGCTCTTTGAGATAAACCCCCCAGATTGCACACTGGATCTGCCTGAGGCAGTGCCACCTGATCCAAGACCAACAATGGAAAGTCTCTGGCATCAGAAGTTCCAAACAGCCAAAGCCACAGTCTTCCTTTGTTGCACCTCATCCAGCCCCCACAGCCTTCAGACACTGGGACAGGATATCCATGGCATCACTCAGGCAGGCTGGGGTAGAGATACAAAGCTAGGTATCATCAGCATACTGGTGATACCTCACCCAGCAACTTCATGTAAATGTTAAACAGGAGGGGAGAAACAACTAAGCCCTGAGGCACCCCACAAAGTAGGGGCCATGGACTGGACCTCTGTCTTCCTAATAACACTGACTGTAACCAGCCATGGAGGAAGAAGAAGAACCAACACAGCACCATGCCACCCATTCCCATGATACCCTCATGATACCATGCCCAAGGGTATCAAAAGCCACTATGAGATCAAGAAGAGTTGGGATAGATGCACTACCCCATCCTGTTCCTGCCAGGTATCATCCAAGAGGATGATCAATGCCATCTCTGTCCCGTACCCTGGCCTGAATCCTGGCTGAAGGGAGTCCAGATAATCTATTTCATCCAGAGTCCTTTGAAGCTGCAGCACAACCACCTTCTCCACCACTTTCTATAGAAAGGGAAGGTTGGCAACTAGAGAAAAACTGCTCAGACTGGATGGTTCCAGTGATGGTGGCTTCAGAAATGGATGTACCACTGCCTTCTTAAGAACTGGCAGAACCAAGCACTCCTTCAAGGAAGAATTAACCACCACCCAGACCCAATCATACATCCCCTCCAGAGCAGCCTTGACTAGCCAGGAGCATCATGGATCTAATTCAGAGGTGGCCCAGCTAACAACAGTAAGAACCCTTTCCAATTCTTTGGGCTCAATAGGATTGAACTCTTCTAAGATAATCTTGCAAGATTTAGCCCCATAGCCTCCACTGGCCCTGAAAAGTTTTATAACTTTTTCCATACTGGTAAATATCAATGACTTTTTAAAATAAGTCTTCAGCTATTTATTTGTTTGTTTGATAGTTTGTTTAGATAATAGGTCTCTGAAATCTATGGGATGAAATCTTCAACGTTCTGAGGGGAGTCTGGGAAATTTATAAAGTTCTCATACATTGAATATTGTATGACTTGTTTATGAAATAAAGGAGGCAAGCACCAAACATTGGTGTTGTTGTTGTTGTTTTTGTTATAGGAGTTCTTTTACATTTCAGTAGGGCCTATATGAATCTCTGGTATCTCTTATACCTTCCCCCATTCAGAAAGTAGTGCACAAAGCACAAAGATGGGTAGAACTCCTACTAGGCAAGGTTGTTGATGATTAGGCTTACCTGCATACTCTTTTCAGCCACACCTTTAACCATCCTATAAGCAGGAACCTGCAGAGGTACAGGGAGAATGCTGACATCTATGATTTCCAGAGGGAGAAAATTCCTGAGTTTAGGAAGCGTAAGTTATGAATTCTCCCTCTTAAAGTGATACTACTAAAAAAAGTCTATACCATGCAGTATCTGCAGAAATATAAACTCATTTCTGCATCACAGTATCACAAATATACTCCTACCCTGTTGGTATGAACATTTCTAGTAATTCAACAACTGAATAGGTCTGTAACCAAGCTCTGAATTATATTTCAGTTTGAGTGAGAAGGCTGCTGTATCAGGAAATGGTAGAAAAACCTAGGTGAGGATTTTGAGCCCAGTATTTGCTTCCAGTTAGCAATACATGTAGCATTACATGTAGTTCATGTATGTTGAATCATCATCAAAAAGTTGTTTAGATTTGGGCAAGAAAATAAATAGATAATTTACCTTCCCAATCTGAACAATACTATCCTTCACTATATACATATATATATAATTCAATTTTCTTTATGAATACGTATTACATTCAGAGGCAAGAAAATCAAATTTATCCTTTTGCTTTACATATAAATAAATAGTTTTTGAAATGTATTGAACATATGCAAAATAAAGGGCTTTGAGCATACAACAGTAAATAAGACTATACCTGAAACATTACATTGATTGACTGTTCTATCTCACACCTGATTCCTAACTACAATATCTCAGAAGATGGTAGTTCTACTCTAGATTTTAGTTTCTTGTCAGGAGCTTGCCATCCAATGCAGCACATACAACTATTGTCCCAAAGGTCAAAGGTCACTTAATTGGATTTCTGACAATGATGTATGGTGACAAGAAAACTCTTAGTAAAACAAGGTTCCTTCAGCTGCAGGACATTCTAGCTCTGTAAAATTCATAATTGTTGCCAACCTAAGCACTAAAGTTTCATTGTGACTACAGTATAGTGCTGATGATATCTACTAAAATTTTGGTGAGAATCCATAATATACCATAGCAATAATTCATAGAAGTTGTTCCTTACTTCAAAGGTAGACTGTGATTCTTGTGTAAACTCATACTAATTTTGCAAAGAAAATCACTTTTGAATTTCAACCAAGCTTCTCAAATACACATACAGGGCCTGCTGTTTAAAGAAAAGCAAAAATAATGAGCTGCTAGATTGCTATATTCTTTTCTGCATGAAAATTGCTATTTTTTTTAATAGTCTTGAAACTGATCCAATGATCACTTCTTAAGTCAAAGAACTACTTTCAACTGTAGAAGCTCATGCACCATTCAACACTTACAGCTCCCAGTGGGCACACTTTTAGTTTCTGCCCAGACTTGTCGAAGCATGCTGTCCTTGATTTCCTGTCCCCTAACCACTGCAAAGCTTTTCTGCCCCCACTCATGCTTTTTTTTTTTAATTAAGTTGAAATATAGGAACCTTACTACATTGTGTCAAGAACTCTCAATTGTTCCTTGCTGCATTTTTTTTCCTCCCCCGTGGACCTACAGAGGAATGTAGGAAGGAAAGAAGAACCTGTTCCCTATTGCATTGATTATTTTAACAAGAACACAACTATGCTACCATAAAGGGGAAAAAAAATAAAAGAGAAAGGGTCTGCATTAGTCTCAAAGGAGATAATATTGGAAGGAGGTTGAAGGCAAATGTTTGTGTACAAACATTTGAGAAAGCAAAGGCAAGGTTCAGGAACTAGTGAGGAGAGACAGCCCCTAAAAGGAAAAGGCAGGCACTGGTAGAACAATCCACACAGCAGCCAGACATTGAGGAAGGGCAAGAAGCATGGGAATGATCAGTCAGGTTTTGTGGTGGCCATAACCTGATCTGACCCCCAGACTGGCTCTGTTGCCAATCCACAGTAATGAGACTTGATTTCTGAAGTTGGTTTAAAAAACCACCAGAGCAACATGGAACATAAACAGATTAGGCTGCAATGTAGAATTGCCCTTAGAAATAAAGAGGAGACTGGTATGTACCAGTTGAAACAAGGGCCATAAATTTATGCAACAGAAATGGCAGTGAAATTGTAAACTGTAGCTCGTTTATTATTATTATTATTATTTGTATTAACAGGAGTTACTGTATCTGGTTAACTTAACGTGTAGTGATACTGCTGAATCTACTGTCCAAGTCACAAGGTTACGTGTTAAGGGCTTATCACCATACGATAACTGACCCTGCCCTATTAAGGAGCACCTACACCAAATAAAACTTGCCTTCTTTAGTGCTCAGTGTAAAGTAGATGAAAAAAAAAAAAAAAGCTTCTCCAAACCAGTCTGGATATTTATAAAAACATTTTTTTATAATTTGTTGCAATTTAGGTACAATCAGAATTGCTTAAACGGAAACTATTGTATAAATATAGGTGCCAACAAAATGACTGAGTGAATTAGGGCTGGTGTTAGGCTGGCTTATAAAATTTATTTAACCCTTCCCTCTGATGGTGATAGTCTGATTATAATTCCAAGCAGACTTGTATATTCTGGATCCTGTCCATGGAATGTTCTACAATCAGAATAGAATAAACATTGGACAACTGTGTATAATGTTTTGTAAGAATCCTATATAAAATGTGATTCCTTATACATGTTTTCCTGCCACAGATGTATGGATACATGGCAAGGATAAAAAGTCCTGCTTGTTCTTTAATATCTTTTCAGGTCAATATCTCATTAGCTATTAAAATTATTCTGCATTGTCTTCTGTGGCTAAGTTCACTTCTGTCCTTAAATCCGGTAAATTAAAATATATTGTAACATATAACTGCTACCAAGTTCCTTACCATTCATTATTAAATTAATATTCTTCCTACTGCTGTGAGTTTTCATTGATCCATACAACACTGTATATATTGCAAATACCATTCACTTTTCACCTTGCAATAACTCAAGGGGCAGTGAAGCAGCAGTAAAACAAAGTGTTAATAATTACTACCAAAGTGAATAATAGAAGAAACACAAAGAAGGTTAAAGAAAAGACATACATGAGTACAAATTCTTAAAAAGGAAGGCCTTCTATATTTGAACTGACAATATGGCCAGTGTGACCTTTGTTGCAGAAAAAATGGGAGAAATTCCAAAGGTATCCTAAGTCCTAAAATGCGTTTCTCATTAACTCTTACTAGTAGATTAATAAAAACAAGGTATAGTTGTATGAAGAAAGCAGCAATATCTTCAGAATATTTGTATAAGTCCAGCACATCCACAGACTTTGTGGAATCCACTGGGAACTTAGCAATTATTTTGTCACACAGAAGGGATTAACAATGGTTGTCATGATTTAAAATCAATGAAGATTTTAAAACTACTAATAAATAAATAGCTTAATTTTAATCTCAAATTAAAAGGAAAAGAAAACTAATAACTGAAATTATCTTCCAATAGCCTTAGTAAAGTTCTAAATCTATTAGGGTTGTGAAGTTCTTCAGATCCAGTTTCCAAAAGGTGTTTTGTCATGCATGGTTGCATGAACAAAGCACCTGTCTGCACAATTTTAAAGCACATTCTTAAAGCTACTGCCTCTTTCTGTCAGGATTGTGTGGATGGATGGATGGATGGATGGATAGATAGAGATATTGTAGGTCTTGTTTAGACTACTGCAATGGATTATATGGGGCTATTCTTGAAGACCACTAAGAAGCTTTAGCTGATCTAGCTCATGTAGTAATAGAAACTTTATATTTTCTTCCATTATGAGAACTGCATTTACATATTTTCTTCCAGGGACAATTCAAGGTCCTTGTTATCACCTTGGAAGCTATACATGTTTTAGGACCTGGCTATCCATGTGACTGCTAACTTGCAGTAGCTTCTGCCTTCTGATTATGGATCAGTTTGAGAATTCAGGTTATCAAAAGCAGAACAAATTGACCAGACTGAATCTCAGCCTGCCCTGCAAGAATTAACAGAAGAGAGTATACTGGTAGAAGAGACATTTGAGGAGGTATAAATAATGTTCCACCTAAAGATTTACAACTACAATAAACACACTAAGTGTGTAGTAGAAACTGCCTGTATGTATATAGCTGGCAGCACAGAACACTTCCTTATAAGATTAGGAATGGTAGACTTTTCTGGGTCCTCTCTCTTTAGGAATGAGATTGCCAGGGACCACAGGGAAAGCCATCTCAGTTGTCCCCTCTTTCCCTTATCTGGAACAGAATTCCTTCTGAGATTAGGGTGGCTCCCACACTTTGCATGTCATTGTTGTTGTTTTCTTGGGGGAGACATAACAAACCCTTCTACTTCAGAGAACCTTGGGACTAGATGTGTGATGAGGGGGATCTTTATGTGGGTTTGGAAACTGTATTGTTCCCCAAGGAACTGTCATTTTCTGATGTTATTGTTTTTACTACTATTTTATTTTAATGTTTGTATGATTTTGTACTTCAGCAAAGGATCGTTACCTTGTCGTGGTGCTGGAGCTTGAGCACCTCAATGATGCCATGAGCTAAACCGTGAAGGGCCACCCAAGACGGGAAGGTCATGACAAAGAGGTCAGACTAAATGCGATCCCTGGGGAAGGTAATGGCAACCCACCCCAGTATTCTTGCCATGAAAACTAAATGGATCAGTACAACCAGAGATATGTTGGTATACCATCGGAAGATGAGACCCCCAGGTCGGAAGATGGTCAAAATGCTACTGGGGAGGAACAGAGGATGAGTTCAACTAGCCCTAGACGTGATGACGCAGCTAGCTCAAAGCCGAAAGGATGGCTAGCAGCCGACGGTGCTGGTGTGAACGGCAAATCTGATGTTCTAAGGATCAACACACCATTGGAAGCTGGAATGTAAGATCTATGAGCCAGGGCAAATTGGACGTGGTTATTGGTGAGATGTCAAGATTAAAGATAGACATTTTGGGCGTCAGTGAACTGAAATGGACTGGAATGGGCCACTTCACATCAAATGACCACCAGATCTACTACTGTGGACAAGAGGACCACAGAAGAAATGGAGTAGCCTTAATAATTAATAGTAAAGTGGCTAAAGCAGTGCTTGGATACAATCCAAAAAACTACAGAATGATCTCAATTTGAATTCAGGGCAAGCCATCTAATATCACAGTGATCCAAATATATGCCCCAACCACAGATGCTGAAGAAGCTGAAGTAGAGCAGTTCTATGAGGATCTGCAGCACCTACTGGAAAACACACCTAAAAGAGATGTTATTTTCATTATGGGAGACTGGAATGCTAAGATGGGCAGTCAAATGACACCTGGAATTACAGGTAAGTATGGCCTGGGAGAACAAAACGAAGCAGGACATAGACTGATAGAATTTTGCCAAGACAATTCACTCTGCATAACAAACATTCTCTTCCAACAACCTAAGAGATGGCTTTACACATGGACTTCACCAGATGGACAACACCAAAATCAGATTGACTACATCCTTTGCAGCCAAAGGTGGCAGACATCTGTACAGTCAGTAAAAACAAGACCTGGAGCTGACTGTAGTTCAGATCACACACTACTTCTTGCACAATTTAGAATCAGACTGAAGAGATTAGGGAAGACCCACAGATCAGCTAGATATCAGCTCACTAATATTCCTAAGGAATATGCAGTGGAGGTGAAGAATAGATTTAAGGGACTGGACTTAGTAGATAGGGTTCCGGAAGAACTCTGGACAGAAGTTCGCAGCATTGTTCAGGAGGTGGCAACAAAATACATCCAAAGAAAGAGAAAACCAAGAAGGCAAAATGGCTGTCTGCTGAGACACTAGAAGTAGCCCAAGAAAGAAGGAAAGCAAAAGGCAACAGTGATAGGGGGAGATATGCCCAATTAGATGCAAAATTCCAGAGGTTAGCCAGAAGAGATAAGGCATTATTTTTAAACAAGCAATGCGCGGAAGTGGAAGAAGACAATAGAATAGGAAGGATAAGAGACCTCTTCCAGAAAATTAGAAACATTGGAGGTAAATTTCAGGCCAAAATGGGTATGATCAAAAACAAAGATGGCAAGGACCTAACAGAAGCAGAAGAGATCAAGAAAAGGTGGCAAGAATATACAGAAGACCTGTATAGGAAGGATAACAATATCGGGGATAGCTTTGACAGTGTGGTCAGTGAGCTAGACCCAGACATCCTGAAGAGTGAGGTTGAGTGGGCCTTAAGAATCATTGCTAATAAGAAGGCAGCAGGAGATGACAGCATCCCAGCTGAACTGTTCAAAATCTTACAAGATGATGCTGTCAAGGTAATGCATGCTATATGCCAGCAAATTTGGAAAACACAAGAATGGCCATAAGATTGGAAAAAATCAACTTATATCCCCATACCAAAAAAGGGAAACACTAAAGAATGTTCAAACTATCGGACAGTGACACTCATTTCACATGCCAGTAAGGTAATGCTCAAGATCCTGCAAGGTAGACTTCAGCAGTTCATAGAGCAAGAATTGCCAGATGTACAAGCTGGGTTTAGAAAAGGCAGAGGAACTAGAGACCAAATTTCCAATATCCGCTGGATAATGGAAAAAGCCAGGGAGTTTCAGAAAAACATCTATTTCTGTTTTATTGACTATTCTAAAGCCTTTGACTGTGTGGACCATAACAAATTGTGGCAAGTTCTTAGTGGTATGGGGATACCAAGTCATCTTGTCTGCCTCCTGGAGAATCTGTATAAGGACCAAGTAGCAACAGTAAGAACAGACCATGGAACAACAGACTGGTTTAAGATTGGGAAAGGAGTACGGCAGGGCTGTATACTCTCACCCTACCTATTCAACTTGTACGCAGAACACATCATGCAACATGCCTGGCTTCAGGAATCCAAGGCTGGAGTTAAAATTTCTGGAAGAAACATTAACAATCTCAGATATGCAGATGATACCACTTTGATGGCTGAAAGTGAAGAGGAACTGAGGAGCCTTATGATGAAGGTGAAAGAAGAAAGTGCAAAAGCTGGCTTGCAGCTAAACCTCAAAAAAACCAAGATTATGGCAACCAGCTTGATTGATAACTGGCAAATAGAGGGAGAAAATGTAGAAGCCGTGAAAGACTTTGTATTCCTAGGTGCAAAGATTACTGCAGATGCTGATTGCCGTCAGGAAATCAGAAGACGCTTAATCCTTGGGAGAAGAGCAATGACAAATCTCGATAAAATAGTTAAGAGCAGAGACATCACACTGACAACAAAGGTCTGCATAGTTAAAGCAATGGTGTTCCCCGTAGTAACATATGGCTGCGAGAGCTGGACCATAAGGAAGGCTGAGAGAAGGAAGATCGATGCTTTTGAACTGTGGTGTTGGAGAAAATTACTGAGAGTGCCTTGGACTGCAAGAAGATCAAACCAGTCCATCCTCCAGGAAATAAAGCCAGACTGCTCACTTGAGGGAATGATATTAAAGGCAAAACTGAAATACTTTGGCCACATAATGAGAAGACAGGACACCCTGGAGAAGATGCTGATGCTAGGGAGAGTGGAAGGCAAAAGGAAGAGGGGCCGACCAAAGGCAAGATGGATGGATGATATTCTAGAGGTGACGGACTTGTCCCTGGGGGAGCTGGGGGTGTCGACGACCGACAGGAAGCTCTGGCGTGGGCTGGTCCATGAAGTCACAAAGAGTCGGAAGCGATTAAATGAATAAACAACAACAACAACAATTATTTTGTAAACTGCTTAGAAACTTTTCTGGATCAAAATGACATATAAATGGTAGACAATAAAATTAATAAAATAAAAAGGTACATGACACTGACAGAATGGTTACTGAAGCATGTCAGATTATACTGATAGTAAAAATGCTCTGTTTTGCTGCCTGCCTCCGTTATATTTCCTATGCTAGCTGATATAATCTAGCAAAACACGTGAAATGTAGTTTTCCAGCAATAATACAGGTTTTCCTGTAATAATCCATCCAATAATTCTTTTAACACATTTTATGCTTCTATTTTGCTTATAAGTCACCAGTATAAAAATTATTGAACATGTTCCAGTCAAAATTAAGCTGACCTTTTATTCAGAAGAATTATTTTAAGAACAAGGCTGACTTCAGCAATAAAGTTAGGTTTCTTTGTGTATGATAACTTCTCTTAATGTATAAGTTCTCTTAATGGAAAAATATTTTTATGCTTGAATTTAGGACCCTTAATCCTTCTGGAGTAAAAGTGGAAAATTTGAATAATTCTCTCAGCAGGTCATTTTATTTGGATTTTCTTAGGAAACGTGGCTTATTCTTAGCATTATTTCAATATTTTAAAATGCCATAATGCTTCTCTTCCTTTGCAACTGCTCTCTCTCTCTCTCTCTCTCTGTTTGTGTGTTTGTGTGTTTCCTTGAAGACTCATTGGAATTGGTTCTTCTATGGTTCTTTTAGAAATTTCAGTAAAATAAGCAGTGTAAATACCAATTCCTGATTCTTGTGTTCCTGCCTGTTGTGAAAGGATACAACTTTTTGTGATCTCCATGTCCAAGGAAACTCTCATTTAATCACATGGATTCCTTCAGACCTCATACTCATTGAGTTAGTTTGAAAAGGGCTTGGTTTATGTTTATAATACATAAGTAAATGCATTGTTGTTGAGAGTAAGGTGCAAAAGAGAAGCAAACCCTTTTTGTGGGAGAAACTTCCATTAGTTTCAGAACTTGCCCATTATCATAATTGATGGATTAAGGATCTGGAAATGGACAGGAAGGCAATTAATTAATGGTCACCAAACTTCCCACTAAATATATGGAGCATATCATTAGGCAATATTAATATTAGGCAATTCCACTATTAATTAAATTGTGTTTAATTAGGATCAGCAGGAATTAGATAATGCCATGAGGCTCTCCAGAAGTGTTTATATCTTTTTAGCTGCTTTTGGTAACTCCAATGATGAAATGATCATTATAATCTTTCTCACTTTCTGAGTAGAGAGTATATAGTCAGGTGCTTGTCAGGTGACAAACTGATAACAGTGTAAAGTTTTTGGGAAAAGTTGACTATGTGGAAGTTAGAAAAGAGATGAATGAGAAACTCAGAATTAAAAAAAAATATTTGTAGGGTTATAAAGAAGAAGAGAATTAATTGAGCTAAAGAGAAGATAGAATTATTTTTTTTTAAGAAAAGGAAGAAAAAGGAAATTCATTGTTTTCAGAACAAAGGTGCTTTACGAGGTTAAATTTTTTCATGTACTGAAGTTTTAATATTAGCATAACATTGTTATGCAAAATTCTTTCTGACATTTTGCCATGTCAAAGTAGCTAAGAGGATCTGAAATGCCTTGGTTTTATCAAGAATGCTTTCTCTTTGATTGCTAAGCAAAGAATTCATAATCACAAAAACGTCCAATTTAATGTGGCAAACCAAAAATATATAAATCAATCTCTAGATTAGCTGAATTTTCATTTTCACTGCAGATATTTTCCTCTTGGCAATTTTCAAAAGCTCCTTCCTCAATGGACTTTGCCTTTGTGCTTTCTCAATTACCTCAAGTGCACCTTTCTTCAAATACTTTCAATTCTATATGCTGTTCTGAAAGACCCTTTTGTTATCTTGGCCTCTTTTTTAAAGTCTTTAGACCTACATTTCTAGCAAGCATTTTTCTCCAGGAGATGTTCTACAAAGCAGGAAAACACTGTGAAGCAGATGCATTAAACTTCTTTCAAATGTTAAAGCATGTACAATTATAGAAGCCTATTACTCTTAAAACTGGGGAGTGGGAGAAAGAAAGAAAGAAAGAAGGAAAGAAAGAAGGAAAGAAGGAAAGAAAGCTTACCAGTATAAAAAGTAAATAGCCAAGTATTTACTTAGAAAATATGTCAGAGCAATTATGATGGGAAATCTAAGGCACAGCTGCTTTATAAGAGGTCAAGCCATTGGTCTATTTAATTGTATACTGTCTGGTAAAATATTATCTAGGTCTAGTCTAGCTGGTAGATGCTCTAAGGCAGAACTGCAAAAAGTACAGCCTGAAGGCCCAGAGCTTCTTCCAAATAAAGATAGGATCAAAGAACTTCTGAAACTTCCTTTGAAACTTCCTTCCAGATGCTAGCCTCCCTTTGGACACATGACTTTCATTGTGCCATAGAAAGTCTGGAGTCGCCTTCAAACCAATAGAGAATGCACCCCGGCTCCAAGATCTGAATGTAATCTGAATGTGTTCTGCCATTGAGTAAACCGATAGCAGCACTGAAAAGCAATACATACTGCATTAGGAGGTGTTTTTGTTTTTGTTTTAGTAGTCAAGATTAATCCAATGGGCAGAAAAGCAAAGGCAGTATCTTATGCATTTCCTTGGCTAGAGGCAGAAATGCATGATATCAGTATCTTGATAGATTAAAAATAAATAAATAAATAAATAAATCATGGATGCACCAGTTTCAGTTCTAGGTATGGAGTGTGTGGGTGGCAATGTAAATACTAGGTGGGTCCAGAACCAAATGTGGGTGTATACAGAACAAAGACCTACATTTTTTCCCTCAAATTTTGTTTCCATTTTTCCATGTTGATTCTCTCCAATATATTTCTTTCTATTGTATCTACTCTTTAAACCCCCCCAAATTTAAGTTTAACATCTCTCTCAAAAACTTATGACAGCTGAAGAAAAGGTTGGGGAGGTCTTAACAAAGAGATCCCAAGGCTGCATGTGAAATACCCTCCATTTAAAACTCAGTTGATACCAAGCTAGTAAGTGAGTAATACTCCAATTCTGATTGCTGTAGGATTTTGCTGTACCTCCAACCAATTTAATTCCATATCCAAAATAGTTGCAGAGTCAGAGCAATTCAAGATATGCTACCGTAGTTCACTTCATATAATCAAAGAATAACCCAGACATTTTTATGAGAGGTACTAGACAGAACATTAAAACTGCATTAAGTGAAACAATGTGTCACTATTTTGATTTTCTTCCTGTGTCTCATAACTAGTATTTTTATCTTGATCCAAAAGTCCATTTCCTAAGGAATATTCAAGAGAGAAATATTATTTGTTTTCTTTCCCAAAAGACCGATGGGACCTTCTCTATGCCACAGGTGAGGCAAGATAAAGCAACAGAGAAAGTGTTATCTGTGAATTTCCTTAACTTATTTTAGGAATATGCATCAAATTTGGTGTAGTTTTAATAGCCCCTGTATCTCATCCCATGTGCTCCAGATTGACTTTCAGGATATACTGGCAGTTGAAGAAGGGTTGTTATTTAGAAAGAATGGGAAACATTGCTTCCAGAGTCTTGGTTGTCTTCTGCTGCTTGCCAGTTGGATCCCTGCTCCTCCCAGCAAGAAAAACAATTAATGTTTCATTGTGGCAGGAGATGCTGCCACAGTAGCCCTGAAGGAGGCTGTAGTATACCCTCTCCAGAAGTAGCCATTCTTCTATCCAGTGGTGTTAGACAATTATCCACTGGTCTCCAAACTTTTCTTCTTGGGGAAGGTTGTTGAGATAGTAGTGGTAGATCAACTTCATAGTACCCTAGAGGAAGTGGATTATAGATGGCATTGGTCACTCTTCTAGATAACCTGTGTCAGGAGCTTGATGGGGGAAGTGTATCCCTCCTGGCCTTGTTAGATCTCTGAGCAGTTTTTGATATTATCAACCATGGTATCCTTTTGGGCCAATTGTGAGGGTTGGGAATTGGAGGCATTGTTTTGCAATGGTTCCTCTCTTCCTTAGTGGGCAGTTCCAAACTCTGTTGGTGGGGAAGGAAAGGTCAGCTCAGTGGCCCCTGATTTCTGGGGTGCCACAGGGATTGGTCTTGTCTCCCCTGCTTTTCAACATCTATATGAAGCAGCTGGGAGGGTCATTCAATGGCTCAGAGTGTGGTACCATCAATATGCTGATGTTACCCAATTATAATCACATCCCGAGCTGTAGGAAATACGCTGTTAACTCCTTTCCCAGTACCTGAAAGTGAAAGGTCCCCTGGGCAAGCACCAAGTCATGTCTGACCTTTTGGAGGGATGCCACTTTTGCAACATTTTCTTGACAGACTATAGTGGGGTGGTTTGCCATTGCCTTCCCCAGTCATTATCTTCCCAGTACCTAGAGGCTGTCAAAGTCTGGATGGGAGATACCACACTGAAGTTGAATCCTGGCAAGTTGCAATTGCTGTTGATATATCAGAGTCTCTGTTATCATCAGTGTTACTTCTTGATGGACAAGCACTACCCACCAGAGAGCAGGCCCATGATCTCTGTGTGGAGGGGGAGGGGGCATCCTTTGGGACTTATGTCTTCTGCTGAATCAGCAGGTGGAAACTGTGGCTTCTGCTTAACTCCTGTTGGAGTGCCAATTGCAGCCTTACCTGGAACAGGAGGATTTGGCAACAGTAAATCATGCTCTTATCACCTCATGTCTAAACGATTGTAATGTATTCTACTTGAGGCTGCCCTTAAAAAATATTAGAAAATGGGTTGGTCAAAATGCAGTGGCCCACATACTTTCAGGCTCCTCACATTAGGGACACATAATACTGCTTTCCAGGCCCTGCACTGGTTGCCAGTTGGTTTCCAGGTCCAATTAAAGGTGCTGGCTTTGACCTGTAAAGTTGTTCATGGCTTGGCACTGCATTACTTTCAGGCCTGTCTTCTTCAGGCAACTTCAGCCCATTCATTTAGAGCAAGCAGGCCTTTCGTAATAAAATATGCTAATATTTTTTGATATAGCAAATCCCATACTTCTGGGAGATGGCAGGGGGGGCGGTGAGTCAAAATTGGCCTGGCTTTGGTGACTAAATATCTCTCCTAGCATCATTTAATCTTTTAAAAAAATATATTTGCTTTCTACATTTTTAAAATTGAAGTTCTTTCAATTTCCACAATATCCTAACTTTATTATCCAGACTGCTTTGTGACACTTTGGCATTATCTCTTTCTCATAGCTAGGGTTGCTGTTCCCATTTTTGCTACTGAAGGAGTAAGCAGAAGCAAGTTGTTTCAGAAGTTAGAACTAGTTATATGAGATTTCTTAGATAGTACTGAATTGACCAAGCTACTGAATTAGAGTTGCCTCCTGGAGTTTTCCTCAAATTTCAGTATTGCCCTCTCACACAAGAAGGACCTGTGTGTACTGAGCAGAGATGTGAAGATAGGTAAAAAATTTGTTGCATCATTCTTTTTTATAAGAATGCCATTCTGGTTTTGAATGGTAACAATGAAATTATGAATCGGACAAGAATATATTATAATCCACAGATTGCTTCATAAATGAATGGAAAGAAAATAAGAGCTTTTCAATAACCCTACAAGGACATATCTTGTGGTTTTAATATTCATATTAATAAATTGATAGAGATTTTACACTGCACCTTTTTAGTCATGGTTTTACAGTCAGTTTTCACTGTTAAAAAAAAATCCCCCAAAATTTACTAAAAAAAAAGAGGTAAATCCTCCTTCATCCCTTCCCCTTCTTGAAAACATATTACATTAACCAGCTTCTTCAGCAATTGAATCAGGAATGTTGTTTCCTGGGCCTTTTATTTACTCATTCATCAGCTTGCATAGATTACCTTTACCATGAAAGGATTGCTAATGAGGGCAAGATTGTTGGTATTGAGCATTTTTATTGGATGCAATGTTTTCTGCTTAAAAAATTAAATTGCTTAATTCATTTTGCTTCTGTTAATCAAGTATAATTTCAAGATGACACCAACTGTACTGAGTCACCCAGGCAAATTCCAGAACAATGGCATGATTGATTTGAAATGCTTCTGTATCTTTCTATCATGTCTAGAAAGATTCTTCAACAATACCATTATTGACAGCTTCAGAACAAAGCTTGGCAGATTGGTCAATTGACTAAATATATTTTAACATGCAAGCCTTGCTTAACAGCCTGCATTTCCTTTCCTAGAAGAGAGTTTGAAGGCATTAATAAATTATCAGTAAGATTTTAAAGTAGGCTAAACTGAAATTTGACACACTTTGCTGAAGAAAGCAAGCAGAAACCAGAGAGTTATTGTTTTCACAGCAATGGTAAGCTATCACTGCTTATGTTTTAGTTTAATAAAACTAATTAGAACTTAACATTCCTAGTTATTGTGCTACAGTGTTTGTTCCCATTATATTTGTTCACGATAACTATGTCCACAAGGTTACAGGTATCAAATAATGATGACATTCCATAGTAGTCACTCAATCATATCACAAAATTCATACCACAGGTAGCTTGTTTTAGATTTTATAAAATCCAAAGTGATGATGGGAAATAGGAATAAATGTTTTATCCCAGTGTCCCCAGCATCAGTTTCCCAATGCTCGCATTTAAGCTATGAGCATATTCAGCTTAAAGTAGTCACAATATGACACAAAGCAAGACCTCTCACAGGTATAATTCTCAATCATGTGTTGTACTGTGACTTTATTCAGTCAAATGCAATTACAATTAGAGTTCCACTTCAAAACCTCTACACCCTCATATCAAGATCAAAAGTTGGGGAGGTGCTGGAATATATGGTCTTTGGATTTTATATGATTTGAGGTCTATTTTCCTTACCGGTTCAAAGCATAGAGGTAACTGAATTATATTAGGACAGTTGTAACTTGGAACTAAGTATTACTTTGATCTATCATGTTATTACCCAGATATTGCTGAACTATAGCTCTGAAATAACCAATTGTGGCTAACTTGGCCAGTTATGAGAAATGTTTGGAATTATAATTCAGCAACATACCCATCCATGCCATTAAGCATGACTATATGATCAGGCTGGTGTTCGCTCAGCAAATCTAACTTTTTATCATTAAAAAAGAATGAGGAAAAATATCAATATAGTCCTAAGTACCAAATTGGCATTAGCAAAAAAGTTTTTTTTTTTTTTTTTAACTGCAAATAAATCTGTAATATAAAATAAAGATACTATGGGGAATTTCAGTTTTTATCAGAACTTATATTAATATTTTAGTTTATTTAATTTTTCAGATCTCTTTGCAATAATAATAATAAAAAAACCTACAGGTGTCTGTAAGAGTAGTTTATAATTTTTAAATCCCTTTTGGGTACATATTTTTTTAATTTACAAATATGCACACATGTATATGTAGATACATGTAAGTATATGTGTATGTACAGTATATACTGTATATGCATAAGTATTTTATTTGCATTTTATATTGCTATTTTAAAAGTTTGCATTACCTAGATTGCTAATTTTAATCTTTTTCTGCTGCTGTTGTTGTATATGTGTAGCCTGAGCAAGCCCCTTAGCATGTTTTAATTTAATATTGTCCTTTAGCCAAAATTATGTACGTTTCCTGATTGCCCTGATGCTGTCAATTTGTTTTTGGATGTTTTGGATATTTGAATACTAATTTCCTTGTGCTGGTTAATGACCGCAATAAAGACTGTTGTTATTGTTAAATAGATATAGTTGTTAGTAAATGGGATTCTATTCAGCCAAGTCGATTTGAGACATATTTCTCAAATGGTTGTCACTGATTCCATGACTATGGAGAGGCATAGAGGATGGAGTTAGCTATATTTACTTTTCTTATGTCATGCTTTAATATCTTTGGTTTGCTATTTCTTAGTCTTTGTGCTTTGCATAATATTGCTTATCCCAACAGAAAATAGCATGATAGGTAGGTATTTAGATGGAATTATAAAAGACTGCTGGCAGTAACCAGTATGGAGACATACTATATCAATGTGTTATTCATCAAACATATGTTGCTTAATTATGCATGCATTTCTTGAAAAAAAAAGTGAATTCTGCATTTTCCTTTTAAGAAGAGAAAACTTATTCAGCAGCCATACAACGTCTAAAATAAATAACTACAACATTATCATCAGTGCATTATTTAAAAATCCGTCTTTTCAGTTACTGTAGTTGGAGCTGCTGATTTTTAAATAATGGGTCATACAGTGTATTTATATGAACATGGTAATGAAAAGGGAATTCAGAATATGAGTGAATCTCCTTCAACCATAGGCTCAGAAACTAACATCTCTACCAAGAAAAGTTGTTCCATTCCAGCTGCTTAAATTGCAGCGCCAACAAGAGAGAAATTATTTGTGGATTTTATATAAGTCATCAGAATTTTGCATTATAGACATAATTCCCATACAATCTTTACATATAATGCATAGGTTTTGACATTACCTATCAAATCAGTTGGACAAACAAGGGGTATTCTTATTTTCCCTAAATGAAACTATTACAATTCAAGGGCCTCTTAAAAGACTGATTGTGTTGTTATATTACATCAGCTCAGTTGGGAGTGAGCCCTACTAAAACCCACATGACTTTGTAGCAGGTATGTATAGGATTTAAATTTTAAATGGAGAGCAAAAAACAAAAACAAAATCCCTTATTTATGCTATGCCAACCATCACTCATCCCAGTGGTTGTAAGTGCAATTAAATTTCTCCGTCACTACAGTTATGTGCCTCTTTGAAATGAAAGATCTGCAAATTGCTTTTGGAAGGCCTAATCCATATCTTTTCCTTTGTGGGCAGGCAATAGTAAACACCAATACCAATAAGAATATTGCTTTTATTTGTTCCTCTTCTTATAACACAGATGCTCTCTACAGCACTGCCAAATACATTCATTTGGATTTCTCAGTAGGAATGGATATTTCCAACATACAGTATAATTCATCCTCCCTTGCTCCTGTATCTCTTTAATAATTGTATCCTTCAGTTGCTATATTACAGACATGGGAGTCATTCCATAAGATCCCCATTATACCTTCTGCCTTGTTTTACTAAGCTCTTGAACTCGTCTGGTTTATTTTTCATACTTCAAGCATTCCTATATAGACTAAGAAGGCCATGAACTTTATGAACCAATGTCCTTTTGATTTTTACTGAGCAATTTAAGAGGCCCCATGTCAGCAACATTCCAACTTTCTGCAGTGCACAAGTCTTTACATATGATCCTTTCTTCTGATTTTCATTTATATTCCTCCAAAGGGTTCAGTTAAATCCCTTCTAATTACCTACCAGTCCTTCATCTAGACAACTCACACCATGATCTTGGGAATCAAATAAAGCATGTTTGCTGCTAATCACTGATTTGCAGTATACTTCTTTCCATTTCAGATATCTTTCACAGACTGGAAGAATGGATGTGAATGTCATTTGAACCTCTGGGTCTTCCTTCCAAGATGTACAAAGTTCATGATAGCACTATTGCAGCTTTTCCTTGCAGGTATTAGCAGCAAGGTGTAATTGTGAATGGACTGCAAGACAACCTATTCTAGCCACTACCAGGTCAGCCAATTAGATCTGCTGGTGAGAAATCCCACAGTTTGGGGAGTTTCAGGGTGTGTGTATGTATGAAATCAGGAGGCACTGCTTTTTGGTTGCAGCACTGCTACCATGGAAAAGCCTTCCTGTGGAGATCAGGCTGGCTCCCTTTTTGCTGCTTTTCCACAAGCTTCTAAAGTCTGAGCTTTTTTTTGGACAGCCTCCCCCTGGTTTGAGTTGCCATCTTTTGTTCTCTTTCTATTTTTGGAGTGTTGTTGCAGTTTTAATTTTGTATGGGGTTTGTTTTATATTGTATTTTTATGTGAGCCACTGAGAGCCATTCAATACATAATTAAAATGGAGATGGCAACATCAAATCAGGGGAACCTTCTCTGAAACAGCTGAGTTTCCAAGGGTTTTCAAAAAATCAACAAAGAGGGGTAGCCTGATTTCCAAGGGGAGGCTTTTCCACAGCATTGGCACTGCCACACAAAAGCAGCACCTCCTCAGCCAAAACTCTGTAGGGATATTGTTTGGAGGCAACAATAAATATTAACTGGACTTTGCTTGTGGGTAGCTTTTTTCTCATCATGGGAAAACAGATGTTTCAGTCTTGAAAACTGAGCTGTTTCAGTTTTGTATGTCACCCCAATTGCAAATGGCTCTTGGTGGCTCACATGAAAAAATACAGCATAAAACAAATGTTTCAGAGGAATGTATGATATATTTTGTAAAAACAAAAATATTTCTTCTGCATCCAAGTTTTATATGTTTTTTGTTTTTTTGCTGAGATATCCTATAGGGATCCATAAGTTGGCATACAAAGTCTTTTGAAGTGTCTGAACAGGCTTCATGAAGTTTTCAAGATGCTACTGTAATATGCCAAATTGATTTCCAATGTGAATATACTAGTTCTGCTGGAATAAGATGACTTCAGTTCTACTAGTGCAGACAAGATTTCTGAGATTCTCACTCTCACTCTGCTGGTATAATGTTTCCTGATGGAAATTAAATTACATAGAGCAAGACCTTCTCTACATTTAGTTCTATCCAATTTAACATCTACCAGGGAACACTACGTTCTCTTCTGGACAACGTGGGACCATATTGATGTCTGAATGAGCAAACCCTTGCATGTTATATTCTTTCTGTGTGCTTATGTGGTATGGGGGTAGACATGTAGTTAGAGGTACGACATCTTGTTTATGATTCACGGAACTGCATACAATGGCTAGTATGCAGGAAACAATAGTTTTCCTTCTGTTTGCAATGAATATCTAGTAGCTCCTAGAGGCAAATTAGATAAGGAACTTTGTTTTAATTTCTGTATTGTTTCTTTGCAGGGGAAGTGTGAAAAACTGTTAGTTTCATCACTAGATTTTTTTTTTCTTTTTCTTTAGCCTTGGCATGGAACTGAATATGCAGTATTAGTGATGCTGTGCATATTACTAATGTATGCACTACTGGCATTCATTTGCACATATAAAATAGTAATATTCATGCAGATATAAAATACATTCCTTTTTTTGCACACTTACTGATCATTTTAAGTAAATACCATATTAAAAAAACATTTGAGAAAAATGTATCTAAGGTTTAAATCTGAAAACACAATCATCAGACAGTACTTATATGTAAATTCAGTGGTTAACCTATACCTGCTCATGTATCCTTACAAGTTAACACACTGTGTAGTAATCAGCTGATGAATATGCATACAGGAATTGTATTGTGAAGATTCTGAACAATTTCACTTTGGTTTTCTAGTAAGAGTGAGAAGAGATGAACCATGACAATGAAATAACTTCACTGCAGTGGGAATGTAACCTCAAAAGACAGATAAGAAGTCTTCTTCTTTTTCCTTACCTTTTATTAATACATTGTGATTAATCTTACACTACAATTAAACTATAAGAAGGACCAAATGAGATTGCGAAAGCATAGAGATGTTGCTAACCCATAACCATAATATTGTGGGCCAGTAATGTAACAAACAAGTTTTTTTTTTTCTTTTTTAAATGGTAATAGTAGCATCAAGGATTTCATTACAGTAAATGAGACTTTATCTGACTGTGGCCAAATCTGCACTTTATGCTTCCACATCACCAGTACAGGCCACTCACTGCTTCATAAGTGGAGGAATTAACGTTATTTTCCATCCATTCGCATCCATCACAAATGCATTCCATCCATATTTTGAAGCTCTGCTTCAAAAATACTCCCCCCCCCTTCTGAGCCACCTTAAGTCATTCCAAACTGTTGATCAACTGTGCTTCATTACAGTCTAGTAATATTCCCAGCTTCAATTAGATACTGTGTCTGGCCCACCTCTTCCCTTCCAGTGCTTGTTTAGATGACAGGGTGTATAACATACACTTCTTGCTGGACCTGGTGGGACAGATCAATATAACTGGAATGATATAGTTCCTCAGGTAACCTGGGTCCATGCCATGAAGAGCTTTAAAGGTGATAACCAACACCTTGAATTGGACCCAGAACCACACCAGCACATTGGAGAAAAATTACAAGGTTTAAGTGAACGTACCTTACTGCTATGAAGTTGAGTCATTGTTTGTTTTTTCTACAAAGTTTCTGTGGACCAACAGTGAAATGAAGGATTGACCACGTTACTTTAAACATTGTAACACTAGCGCAAAAATGGTACTTTTGTGGTGTGGGGGACAAAGTATCATTGTAAAAGGAGAAGACAATTTGAAATGGAGTATGAAAATATAGGAAAAGAATGGAAACTCATGAGAAAGGAACAATCCCTAAAATAAGGCATGTGGTAAATACAGCTACATAGGGACCAGTCAGTGAAACATGCCTTCTCTGATTGGATTGGAGTGTCAAGAAACAAGGAATGATTGCCAGGGTCTGTGTAAGCCACAGTCTAGACAAAGTACCAACCTAGCCACATTACCAAATCACTGTAGTCTGGACAGGATTTTTTTAAGTTGGCTTCAGGAACAGCTGAGAACAGTACAGGAGACAGGCAGCTCAGGCTGCTGTGAGGAATTGCCCCATGTCTTTAAGCAGGTTTTGGCAGGCTAGTTGAGATCTAAACTAAAGTAAACTGGTGCTATAGCAAAATTGTGGTTTATTAGGTTTTTAATGTAAGTTAATTCAGGCTTTGTTCCAATGCATCATTTGTCTTCACTTGTGAAATGACCTTAGAACTCATTTGTGGCAATGTCGATTGTGATGAATTTGTCTCTTCAGTTGTGAAGATAAATGCCAGATGAGGTCCAAGTCATCACATCTTGCTTTGACATATAAATCCAGACACAAAGGGGAAAAGGGAATAAGACTGAATAAGGGGATATTCCCTGCAGGTTTAGTAAAGTGATACCAAATCTTTTGTTGCAGAAATTGGACAGATCCTTTAATAAATCCTGTTTGTACATTCATCTTTTGACACTTCCCTCCAGGCAGCTGTCATTAAAACACTCAGACCTTTCATTCAGACAACATATGGCTTCTACATTCAGTGGATGCCATAAGTGATTGGTAAAAGCCCTCTCAAAATGCTAGGAGCCTTATATGAGGAAATAGCTGTGAAAGAATCATTTTTCAGATTCACAGAAGGACAATGTCCCCATTAAGAAATGAAGCTTGAACACCACTTAAGTGTATCTTTGATTTTATGGCCTTCAATATATCACTTAGAGTTAGGAAGGGAAAGAATGTTAGCTGAGCCCAAAGGCGGGGGGGGGGGGATGAAAAGAAATGAAGATGACGACAGCAAATTGGCAACTATCTATATTCAGAATTAGATACTGAGCTTTTCCCAGAATATTTTTTTTAATTTCTTTTTTTAGAGGCTCTGAATAGTCTGTGTTGTGAAGAGTAACAAATCATGTAAGTAAAGTTTGTTGCTGTAAGTTGCTCCTAGTGGCTATGAATATTTTTTTCCAATAGCACCTGAAATTCAGTTAAGCCACAGTGTGACAGCCTGAATTAGAATCCTGTTCTGATAGTTCATGCTGTAGTACAGATTAATGGGAAAATCAAACAGGGTACTGGGGGTTTCACAGTTCAAATCCCCATGAAACAGGCTAACAATTCAGCCAAAAATCAAGCAGTAAACAACAACCTAATGAAGGAACTACCAAGGAGAAAACAACACCCCCACCAACACTGACAGGGCAAGCTACTCTATATAAACAAACAGCAAGTCCCACTCCCTTCTAGCACTGAAGATTTTACCTAGAAGGGTAACAAATTGTCTGCAAGAAAACAACCAGGACATCAAGGACTCCACAGTTCAACCCTGAGCTACATATATTCTCTTCTATTAGTAATTTCTTTTTCAGTCAGAACTGATACTCTCTCTTATGCACTAGAAGCAGTCTGGCGGGCACTAATTAATAAGGTGCCCACCCTTCCCAAAATTTTAAACATGTAACATTTGTTTACCATTGGATTTTCACACTTCTATACTTATTTATTTATTCATTTAATTTTTTATCCCGCCTTTATTATTTTCATGAATAACTCAAGGAGGCGAACATACCTAATACTCCTTCCTCCTTCTATTTTCCTCCTCCTATTTACAACAAGAACCCTGTGAGGTGAGTTAGGTTGAGAGAGAGTGACTGGCCCAAGGTCACCCAGCTGGCTTTCATGCCTAAGGTAGGACATTTGTTTTTCATGTGATCAGATAATTTTACATATCTCAACTTGACTTGGAAACAAGCTATTTCTAAGTGTGTATGTGTGTCTCTCTGTGTGTACACATACAGACACATTTACATATATGTCTGTTTATAATGAGACAGTCTGATGCATTCAGTATCTTCCACCCTTCCTAAAAATTTAATCACTTTTATAGTATAGAAGTGTGAAGATCCAAAGGTAACATTTGTTTACCTTTGATCTTCACACTTCTACACATTTTTTTTTCATTTTTATAGTAATTTTACTAAAAATTACAATTACAACAATAAAAACTAATACAAACTAAAAAAAAGAAAAACAGAAAAAAAATAGACAGTACAGAAAAAAGAAAGAAAAATAGAAAAGAAAGAAAATAAGAATATAGTAAAGAAAAAGGAATGAAGAAGTGACTTCCTTCTTCATCACAACACATATAAGCTATTATAGTAACCTATAACCTTCTTTTAAAATACAACAAATGATCTCTTCTTCCCATATCCCATATCTTAACTATAAACAAATCCTTAAAGCCTTCTCATTTCAGTCCTGATCAGCAAGTCCATTAAGGGTTATAACATACCTATTTTACCCTTGATCATATAAACCAACTTTATATTTCTTTCTTTTACTTTTAACAGTCTTGATCTTTAATCCTTTCAAATAATGTCCTAGAACTTGATTTCTCTTCATTTTTTTTCCCATCTTACAAAATTCTTCAATGCTTTAAAAAGCCTGTTTTGTAAATCCAATATAGGAAAATTATCCAGGTCACTCTCTTGCTTTGTTATTTGCATATCCCTTTTAATTATTAAGACATCAGCCAGTTTCTTTTATATGTCCAGTGTAGCATCTTTTTCCATATCATTCTTGTAGCCTGTCATTTTAAAATCCACTTTCAGATCAGTCTCCAACTTGTCATGTAAAACTTGTTCCTCTTCCATAACATCTTTAAAATACAGTCTATCTGTAGAGGCAGACACTCTTAAAATTAACTTTTAAGTCCAATATCAGAATATTTTGCTTCATTCTGTAATTGTAACTAATCTTTAGTTTCCTCTAGTTCCTTCTAGTGTGCAATTTTTAAAATCTTATCTTATTATGCTTTAAAAAAAAAATCAAAACAAAAGCATTTTCCCACAGGAAGGATTCTTTATAATTAATTCCAAAATCTTATTTCAGATTTATCTGGACCCTTAATCTGTTTGTAACATTCCAAAATCAAAGTTCTAATCAGCACAGTTTTGCTATTTATTCAAAAAAGAAAAGTTCTTAAACTTATATTTAAAACTTCTTTTGTTAAGGATTGAAGGAAACTCACCCAGTGTTTTCTGACTTGTCAATCCAAAGGTTCCTAATAGCTGAAAAGCAGTTAAGCAATTTCCAAAAGTAATTAGAAAAAGCAGTATGCAAACCCAGTGTGCGTTTAAAGGCACAAACATATTTTTTTCCAACTATATGTGGCTTCATTCTTTAATTTAAAAGTAATATATCATTAGGATTTACCCATTTATTAACACTGTTATTTAAAACATCAATGATTACCTGTACAGTTCTTATACACTTGTAGAAAAATTGGATAACTTGGATAATACATCTGCGTTAATAGAACATAACCCCTATTATACTGAACAAACTCTTGGAAGAAGAATCACTTAAAAAGCTCTACACTAAAAATGCAATGCCAATTAATGTTAGAATCAGCTTATTAACCACTATAATTTTGGCACAATATGATGTTTTGCATAGCATTTATACATCCCTCATTAGCAACAATACTTTACTGACATTTAAGATAATCTGAGGAGTATCTTTAAAACTTTAGTAAAAGTTAATTACATGGCACTGAAAAATGTCAACAGTGAGTGACAATCATTGTTTAACACTATTGACATTGCAGAACAGCATGAGTCTATTCATTTTCTCATATTTTTTTTTAATGAGAATTAAATCAAATGAATAAACTTCAATATTGCTAGACCTTACTAATGAGTGCACACAAAACTATATAACACTCTTGAGTTTGGATATAGTTTGCATAGTTTTCTATTACCACAAAGAACTGGAATTTGACTGAATGAAAACATTATAATTACAACTGAACCAAGCATTTCTTTCTACCATTACAGCCTCTGAAATGGATCCAAAAATGGGGGATACACTTTTGGGCAGAGAAATTTCTAAAAGAAAATAAGCAGCAAAGGCTTCTCTCAACACTCTTTTTCAAATAATACATTTTACTGTTCCACTGCAGTGCCAGAGAGGGTACTATGGCTGAGTGGAAATGGCCATCCTATCAAAGTCCAGTAATGTTTTCCCTTCCTGAATGCCCCTATGCACATCATAATGCATTGTTCTTCCAGGAAGAAGGGAATGGTTTTTCCCAAAAGGCTTTTTTTTTTCTTGTTCCTCTGCAAGTACTTTACATCACAATGTACTTTCTTTCTGCAGGGTTATTGTGCAAGATATCATGACTGGATTGCCTTAGGTGTACTTCATAGTAATAATACAAGGAATGATTCTTATTTTATTTTTAGTTGCATCCACCTACAAGCAACTAAAGAAACTGTGTGCTTCCAAATACAACAGTACTGCAATTGGATTGTTTAGATCCTTGCCCCTTTCACTGCATCCAAGTTATAGTTCAGTGAACTATGTGATACAATATTTCAAGAAACCTACTTTCTAAGCCAGTTGTCTACTGTAGAATGCTTAAGAAAAGGAAAGTGATCATTGATGATTACCAGTGCAAGTTGAATTCTACTAAGGGGAAAAGAACTATCACTAGCAAAAACTTTAGCGTATTATAATTTATGCTGCTTTTACCACCAGGTAAAGCTATGCAAAAATGATCATGTGGCAATCATTTTTGTCACTCACAGTGACACCCAAGAGACTAGTAGCTGTAATTTTCTACATAATCAGTAATTCTCAACATGAAGAAAACTAGATTGTTAATTTTACTCCTGCAAGTTGAAATTTTAACTACAACAACTGCATACTAATATGGCTTGGGGAGTTGTTACCTAGTGGACTGTCTTTTCCAAATAAAGTCTACCTGGCTTGTGTGAAGCAATGCTTCATGTCCCATCTTCATGGGATGTTAGAATTGCATAGATTTACATACTCTATAACAGCCCCAATACTCTGGAATGCTCTATCTTTTGAGATCCAGATGGCCCACATGCTTCTAGAGTTCAGAAAGGCTGCAATGAGGATATAATTTAATTGGGCATTGGGGGCTGAGATCTCCTCCATGCTTTGCTGTTTTAGTTAGGTCTATTTTAAATATTTAATTGTTTTAATGATATTTATGGCTTTTTATCTGAGCTTCACAGAGTATGTAGAAAAAGGTAGGATATAACATAGATAGACAGACAGACAGACAGACAGACATTTCCTACCCATTTAGAGAAGAAGAAATATTTATAAAAGTTTGAATATTTAGGACTACACCCATTGGTCAAGTGTAATTGTTACAGGTAAAGAAGAGAGAATAAATGAAAGTTTATTTATTGCAGCCATTTGCACTTCTTTACATGACCTTGAATACTTCATGCTTAGTATATGTTTTCAGAAGAAAGTCATAACTAATGCTTTGGATGGAGTATAGTCACAGAAAGCATTTTTATTACATTAATACAAAAATAATCATGTAAGTCTGGCATGCTGAAATATATGAAATTCAAATAAGTACCAGGTGAATATATCTATCCATCCATCCATCCATCCATCATCTTTCTACCTAATTTTCATCAACTGCAAACTGCTCTATCCCCTTCATATATGTGGACAATGTCACAAGATAGTAAAAAAAGATGTGATATTACAACACATTTATAACAGCACAATACTGGTCTTGTCATTTGCCTTCCTCCCTGTGGAAGCTGTATCATTCCTAGTAAAACTCTGAGGTCATGATATTGGAAACTTTTTTCTACTATCCCAAAAAGTTCTGTCTGATTTTTCTTCCTTTTTTAATTAGAACATTATTGGGAAACATAACAGGATAAGGGGAGTAGATCTTCAGAATCTAACATTTCCTTAGCCCCTGAACACTACCAACCTAAATATAGAGAAGTTTTTATCAGCTGTGGAGTATACGGGATGGGGGGAGTGGGGGAGAGGAAGGAAGGAAGGGAGGAAGGTGACAATCCTATTTTGTCTTTCAAAGTTTTAGTTAACTGGTCTTTCAATTCATTGGAATATCTGAAATTGCAGGTCTCAGGAAATACAGTCAGGATTGCAGTGTTAATACTCTTTTCATGCTTCACAACAGAAAAATAGCATTGAAAGAGTGATCTGATCAGTAAAGGTGAAAATATTCTAGCTCAGTGGTAGAGCACAGCTCCTGAAGCATAGCAAATAGCTGTACATACTAGTTCTAATTACTGTATTTGTTCAATTAACTTGTGTTTGTGTCAAAATAATTACTGAAATTTAAGAATAATGTAAGAATAAAAATGTATTGTGCAAAGTTGATCTACTTATGGTATTTTATATTTTTCCTCACTGAGGTTTTCTTAGCCATTTTATAAGTCTGCAATATTTGACTTTTGTTAAAAAAATCATTTTTAAAAAAATATTTTCAATTTTCTTAATCTATATATTTTGTATGTATTTTAAAAGCTAAGTGCAGCATAAGGGTATTTCACTTTTAAGGTGAGTTTTTTAGTTAGCAAATGCCATTTAGACAATACCCAATAAGTCCAATTGATGCTATATACTGTATCTCTCTCTGTGTGTCTCTGTGTCAATAGCTAGCTAGCTAGCTAGACAGACAGACAGACAGACTTTATCCCTTTCTGCAGGAACCTATTGCCATTTTATGTCATTTGCTGTATGTGCTTGGATTTCTTCTTATAAATAAAGGACTTGTTTGCCATCTGAAGTGATTCAACTGTGGACCTTGGACCTAAGATAGAATTGAGTGGTGATGTCAAGCCAGCAGCTGCTACATGATGTCAGTATGAGTGAATTCTAAATGGCCTCTTTTTCAACCCTTGGTGTCCTGGAAACAGCAGGAAATGCTATAGAGAATTGGCATATATGGCTTCAAGGGTTTCAATTATATCTGATTGCTAACTGCTCCAACCGGAAAGAAGAACAGCTTCATTGTGCTTTGTTTTTTTGTGTTTTGCAGGGAAAGAAGCATGAGAGAGTTACAACACATTTAAGTTTATAGAGATAAGCAAAAACTGAAAATAATAGAAAGTTTATTGCATATTTTGTCCCTAGAATGAACATTGCTTTTGAGAGGCATATGTTTTTACCAGAACTGAATTATAGAGGAGAGTTTTGATTTACATGTTATGGACTCTCGAATGTGTGAATTTGGAGAACTTTCTAAGTTATTAAGGATAGTATATTCCTAAAAGAGAGATTATTGTCAAAACCAATTTGGGTTGCCTTTGGGAGCAAGATATATGCTTTTCTAATTAATTCAGCACTGGAGCAAACACCTTGTGGTTGGCCTTCTAGGCTACAGAAATCCATAAATTTTCTGGCTAAGTCAACAGCTAGTAAGTTTCCAGTGTGAATGACAGATAGTGGGCTTATGTGCAGGCATTGTGGAAAAGTTCATGTCCCAAGAAATTACCCAGCAGCAGCACATTGTAAATATTCCAGCAAAAATAATTTTGCAAAAGTGTATGCAACCAACCAAGTCTCAACAGTCCAAAAGAAAAAGATATGCTGTTTGTTGGGGCATTATATTCAGAACATCTGCTGGCGAAGTGAATGGAAACAGTCCATAGCATGCTAGTATAGCTGTGGCAGGAATGCCAGTGCTATTTAAATCAGATACGGGACTTAAGGCTAATGTTTTCCTTCAGCAGATAGCAAAATCATTTCTGGGGTTGGTATCAAGGATCTATTCCTCACTGAACCCTCTAGTGTTCCGTGAGTGCATTTACTGCAAAGTGTGGTTACATCACCTTACAAAGTAGAGATGCAAAAATAGGATTTTAATGACTATGTTATTAAAGTGAGAGATGTACTTTTGTTAGCTGGTACAGCATGCACAACTTTAGATCTGGTTTGAAGAGTGCATTATCTTACTATAACTCCTGTAGCTGTGAAACAGCATGAACTATAAGATGAAAACATTGTTTATCAGTATGTTTTACTGATTCAATACCAAACCATCAGTAAAAGTCTCTTCAACAATGCACTAGAGATGAGCTACTCTCAAAACTTACAGAAGGGTATAGATAGTATATGATAGTTAAACCTGAACTTCAGCCATATTGACAAGTTTGAGATCAGTTGTGTATAGATAATGGGGTAGTGTTTATGGTGTCCCTTTAGGTACCAGGAAAGAAATGTTGCAGTTTCTAAAACTGGCACATCAAAGTATTCAGCAGTCTAAGGCACGTACCAGATCTGTTTGTGCCAGGCATGAACAAGCAGAATGAACAATTCCTAGCAAGTTGTCCACAGTGCCAGCAGCTTAAGCACAGCAATACAATAAAACATACATTTCCTCATTAGAGTCATATTTGGATGAAAGTAGCTGCAGGTATCTTTGAGATAAGAGGATATTTGTTTTTCCTTGTGGTTGATTATTATTTTAAGTTCCTAGGAATACTGAATTTGGACCACAAGTCCTCTGTTCTGATTATTGCTAAATTAAAATATTTATTTGAAAGACATGAGATTCTAATTGAGCCTATTGGTGACCATATACCATTTGCAAGTCAAGTAATTAAGGAGTTTAGATACAAGTGGGCCATAAGGGTCAGTATATATTTATGTGGTTTTACACATTACTGACTAACAGGAGGCAGTGTTCAACTGGGTTTTGTCCATATGGAGACAATATAAGGATGAAACCAGTTGTACCCTGTCTTCTGGTGTTCAGTAATGTATAATACCATTGATGTAGTAAAGTGACTGTAATGCTTACATATATTTCAAAACTTTTTTTAAAAAAAATATCCTATTTGAGGTACTTTCTAAAGAGGGAGAATGTGACATAAAGGTATTACATCTTTAAGAATTATTAGTTACCAAATGCCTGCTGCAAATAAATCTAATGTACACTGTATGTATATATGTGTGTATTTCTGTTGGTCTTACTTTTCTTTTATGTGGACTGGTTATTTTGTGCTTGGCTGTCTTCCTGTGAATAAAAGTACTTGTTTGACAGTGAAGTGACTCATCTGAGTACCTTGAATGGGACATAGTTGAGCCACCAAATGTTGCACTAAGAATTGAAGCCCAAATTCCAGAAAAAAATAAAAAAAATAAAAATCTAAAGGCTAAAGTATTCCAAACTGCAATTTGTCTAAAAATGCAAATTAGTTTTGTTCACTTAAAAATGGAGACCAAAAAGCTAACCTTACCTCTATCTCTATATCTGATTATGATTCCTCCTCTCAAATTGTACCACACAGAAAAAAGACTACATCAGTGAAAACTCCCATACTGTGTGCACCAGATCAAACTGGTCTGAACTATATAATTTGATATTAAACTGGAGTGGATTTCCAATAGCTTTGGTCAGAATGTATAACAAATTAAATAAATTAAATAAATTAAAGTATGTGAGACTGAAGGATGAATGATGAAAGGTGCCTTAGCTTATGATATACTAGCTTGTTTGAAGTTTTAATGCTGATACATGCTATGTTTCCCCACTGTTCAGCTTAACCATTTGCAGCTGTGGCAATCAAACAAGGATTATATTCTTCAAACTGTCAGGAATGATGACTTGTTAGTATCTCATATTAATGAAAAACTTGTTCTGGAAGCATTCTTAACATCTTGAATATGAAATAATGTAGAATTCTCCAAGGAATCACTGATTCCTCCCCACCATGTATCACTAAAAAGACTGGGCATAAGAAAGTAACCATGAATGTACTGAATATCTGATAGATAATCAAGTTGACACAGCTAAACCTAGGTATTATGATTAAATCTCTTGGATACATTGAGGCAGAAATGTGAGCTGAACTCAGTTATAAAGCCCAGGGTTGGACATTTAAATATCTCTTTCTACTGGTATACTGAGTTTGAGTCTGCATCTCATTCAGATATCAAAAAAAAAAAAAAAGATCCACCCCCTATCTAAGGTAATTGAACTCAGGATCCCAAGAGTTGGCTTTCATCTTAAAGCATTTCTGAGTCTCTCACCTCTAGGTCATATTCCACACATAAAGAGTGGGAGCAAATTCTTCTACTATAGCAGCTTCTGCAGGTACTGTTACAGATTTTCAAGGAATGTGTCTGCCCTCTTGGGATAAATGTAGTTCATATCCAAAATGCATATGACTTCATGGAAACCTGATAAATAGATGAAACTGCATTTTGCAGTAGTAAATATGTATCCTAACTCTTCCTTTTTTCCCATGTCAGAGGGAGAGAGAGAGAGTCTGGTGCCATTTTGACAGTAAAAAAACATGTGCTTATTCAAAAGTAAACCCTGTTAATTTTATTTGCAATGTATGCATAGAGTGTGATTATATCTCTTAGTTTTATATACTTTAAAAGATCCCTGTGCTATAAAGAATGCATTCTTTAGTCAAAAGCCCTTAGGAGTTGGAAGAAAATACCATGAAACGTCAATACCATGTAGCAGCCCATCACACTTGCATTAACATCAGTCATAATAAAATTTAGAGTAATTCTAGCTGTAGAATCTAAAATGCTTCCATTCAGCTGGAAACAAAGGGGACTAAAAGCAATTTTTGCAAGAAAGGAAACAAAAAACCCTCTAATTTTAAAACCATTTTTTTGATATATTGACGAATCAAGTAGCATTGATACTTTTGACAATTGAATTCAAACAGAAATAAAATACTTTCAAATAAATTCAATAACTCATGAACTGATCTTTGGATCTTCAAAAACAAAACTAAACTGAACTAAAGGTGTATTAATTAAAAGCCCACAGAAAAGGGACAAAATTATTGGGCATATTAGGATAGTCATTACACACTGTATGACTATCCTACATTACACTTACTAACAAAAATCAGGCCTGATTAAACATATATTTGTCTCTGATACAACTTCATACAGTAAGACTTCTTTGTAATGAATCATTAAATATAGTGTTAAGATTTAATCCCATTGATAGCATCTTGCTGTACCCAGAACTGAGGTGATTCTATGAACCCCTTTTTCTGGCATTGGTCAATCATGACTTGTGACTATATAGAAGAAACCCATCTTAGCCCCTAGCTTTAATCCCCATTTTAACCCTCAGTGATTACTTATGTTTCTGTAAAAATTCAGAATCTGGCAGGCTGACCCAGATTTTGAAATGGCATTTTGTGATAGCATATGCTTAAATGTGTCCTTGGTCAAATTATATTTCAATGAATAGAAGCTGACACAACATCTATATGGTATAAAAATTAAACATATCTTTCTGCAAATTTGAATGCATACTTACTAATTTTATGCAGTTGTTTATAGACTCAAAATAAGAAAGCAGTGATTGTGGGAGGTGCAGAACTTTGGAACCCTTTCAGGAAATATTTTAGTAACACATTATTGGGCAGAAATAATAGGTTTCAATTGTTTCCTGTAACACTTTGAATTGGGCCTTTACTGAAGTCTTGCCTAGCAGCTTTGGTCTAAACCTGAGAAAACGTCTCTGAAAAGCCCTTCCCTAGTTCACATAAAGTCAGGGAGGGGGAAATGCATTCAGATTCGCAAGATTTTGTTACACTTTGTTGCAGTTTCAAGAAGGGGAAGGAACCCAAGAACTGAAAGGTCCAATAAGTGGGAATTCCTATAAATGGAAACCCAGCCAACAGGTGAGAAGAAAATGTAGTAAACCTCTGAAGTTCATGGACTCACTGTGAATAGATACTTAGAAGCACCATAAGATTGTGGCAGATGTACAAGTTGATATAATCAGGTATATGAAATCATAAAAAATGGTCTCACATATCTGTGCTTCTAGCTTACTCCATTGACAGCATGAAGCAGGCACCATTCCAGGAGAGCAGGAAGACAGGAGGTCCTCAACTCACCTGCAACTAGCACAACCTCCACACCTGATTTTGGCTCTGTATTATCCATTATGTGCTGATTCCAGCTGGGTCATTTGTTTTGCATGCTGCACTTCAATTCTTAAGCAAAGTCTTTTAGTTCAATTTAGCTACTGTGGCTTGTGGAAGAATTCATCTTCCCTTCTTGTAGTTACTGCCCTCCACTGCCATTTTTATTTTGTTTTATAAGTTCACCAGTGGAAAGATGATAAGTTAGGTTTCCCACAGCCCATCCACCCACCATCCAAAAGTTAGTAAAGGTAAAGGTTTCCCTTGACATTAAGTCCAGTCGTGTCTGACTCTAGGGGGTGGTGCTCATCTCCGTTTCAAAGCCGAAGAGCCGGTGTTTGTCCGTAGACACTTCCCTGGTCATGTGGCCAGCATGACTACACGGAACGCCGTTATCTGCCCACCGAAGTGGTACCTATTAATCTACTCACATTTTCATGTTTTCGAACTGCTAGGTTGGCAGGAGCTGGGACTAGCAACGGGAGCTCACCCCATCACACGGATTCGAACCGCCGACCTTCTGATCAGCAAGCCCAGCAGCTCAGCGGTTTAACCCACAGCACCACCGCGTCCCTCTATCCAAAAGTTAATTGATGGAAAAGTAAAATAATAGAGAAGTTTTGTTTTTAACCAGGTGAATTTGCTAAGAATTCTGCAGCTTTCACCTTGTAGTCCAAGGGACAGAAAAAGGATTAAATTGCCATTTTCTTTTTGTTTACTGGCCCAGGAAGGATAAAAAGCAGAAAATTCCTCCAGTCAGGGGCTTTAGTAGGTATGATATGGACATAACATCAAGTCACCACTGTATGCAAAGTGAGGAAGGGGTTGAAATTCAGACAGGAATTTCTAAAATCAGCTTCATTTTGGGCCAGTTTATCCCTGGGAACAAGCAATTGAAGGCTGCAGTATGGAAAAGCCCAGTGATTGCAATTCTATACCCACATACATAGCTTTATTGGATTCATTAAGAATTTTTTTTTCTGAGTATATATGCATAGGATTACACTGTCAATGTATATGATGAATCTATAATTTTTAAAATATAAATTACAGTGAAAGTTAGTGGCTGTATCTCTTATTTTTGGCTTTGTTGCAGCTTAGAATGGATAAGTGTTTACATACAATATTGGAAAACAGTACTGAGAACTAAAGGCTCAAATAAGTACCAAATTACATTTTATTTTATTTTATTTACTTACTTGTTTTGCAGTTTCTTACCCCCATCTTCATTTTAGTTTCCTGTATCTGACTACAAGGTTAATTGCTGAAACTATGGCAATGTTTTTGCATTAAGAGAAATCTAAATACATTGAGAAAGGCTTCATACCCCTATCATTCTGTTTCTTAATAGACTTAAATATATAATTAACAGCCTACAGGATTCATTCAGGGTAAATGAAACCTTCAAGCCTTGGAGCCAATTTTTCTATTTAGTAATAATATGCCTTATTATCTTGACAGGACATTTGGCACAGTCCCAAATTAGAAGATTAAAAAGGGAAGAAGGATGACATCTATTGTGTGTCTCTTCCAACTTCTGCTGTTTCCATAGAGAATTTTTGATCATTCTTACTCATATTCATTGTCAAACCATCTTGAGAGGTATATTACAGTCCTAAGCCAGGGCCTTCAGGAGTTAGTCATGCTGAAATAATGCAGCAAGGCCTCTCCTTAAATTACACTATGATCTAAAATGAATTAAAGCCCCAGGAAAAAGAAACAAAAGCCCAAGATGAGAAATGGGAAGAATACATTCTATGTAATACTATCCTCACTCTAATACTCATTCTGCTAAAACTGAACTCTTCTAAAATCATCACAGTACTGATGTGAGGGATATCTGTATAATGAGAATACTAGCATATGGATGACAGCTTTACTAATGTGGTGTGCCTTTAGCCAGCCATAAGGTTTATAGGAAGAAGGGTAAAGCCTTCTCAGTTGTTTTAAATGATAGAAGTGGAGCCTGAATCCTGGTGATAACAGGAAATCCTGATAATGCAAAACTGACAATGTGTTTGAAGTAACAACTAGATTCAAATCCTGCTTCTATGTACTTGTGTCCAGCTGCCTGATGGTATTTGTGTCATGACACCATGACATTTATTTTATAACTATCAGCCCTTTGCTGATAGATTATTTTTGTAACACTAGACAAGTTGGCCATTACGTTTTCCTAAAATGTGTTGTTGTTGATTTCCAATTCTAGCTTACACAACTGGGATTTCCAAGTGGTCTCCCATTCATGTACAAATCAAACTTGATGATCACTGTTCTTCTCTCCTCAGTCATTGGATTTTTATTCAGTATATGTGTCTAGCCTCTGCGATAGATAAATCTGACAACTGAAATCAAGGTTCTGCGGAAAATATAGATATAAGGAGATATGAATAGTGATAATAGTAATAACATGTGGAAGGTGATAGAGAAGATGGTTGTGCTGGATGAAATGGATTATCTGTACCCTTTCTAGTCAAGTTTCAGGCCTGGATATGGGACAGAAATGGCATTGGTCATGCTTTTAGTTGATCTCTGGTGAAAGCTGGATGGGGACATTGCATCCATCCTGGATCTCTCTGCAGCGTTTGATACCATCAACCATGGTATTGTTTTGGGTCGGCTCTAGGAGTTGGGAGTGGGTGGCACAGTTTTACACTGGTTCACCTCTTTCCTCTGAGACTGTTTCTAATCAGTGTAGATAGGGAGTAAGAGGTCCAACCCACAGCCCCTGCTCTGTGGGGTCCCTCAGGGTTCGATTCTCTCAACACCTTTTTAACATCTACATGAAGCTACTGTGTGAGATCATCCATCACTGGGGGATGATATTATTAGTATGCTGATGATACCCAATTGTACATCTTCATTCCAGGTGAACTAAATGATATTTTGGGTCTTCTTTCATGGTGCCTGGAGGCTGTGGGGGTCTGGATGGGGAACAATAAGCTTCAGCTGAACCCTGGTAAGACAGAGTGGCTGTGGCTTTGGTCCTTGATTGGGTTGCACTGCCCCAGATGGACCTGGTACACAAATTGGGAGTCATCTTGGACTCACAACTCCTGCTTGAGGAGCAGGTGACAGTTGTTGGAGGGTCTTTGCTCAACTTCATGTTGTATGCCAGTTGTGCCCTTTCCAGGATAAGGAAGCCCTTATCTTAGTCATTCATACTCTGGTCATCTCCTGTTTGGACTACTGCAATGATGTCAGGGCAGCCACACTCTAAATAAAACACGTTTGTGCCCCTTTGCCTCCTGGAGTCGAGTATTTCTTGTATCTCAAAATGTTGTTGCCCATCTATCATTATGGGTGGGGGTGGGGGGGGTCTCTGTGCCATTTTGAAAGGGTGGCTGGTTTCAGGAGGGCACAGTGGAAAACTGGGTGTATGCGCCATAGATTGTGGGGTAAGTCCAGTTTGAAGGTGACTGGGTTAATAATCTCTGTGATGGGGAATGGTCCAATAAATTTGGGTGCCAGTTACTTGGAGGGCTGTGGTGATTTGATGAACTTAGTGGAGAGGTAGACCCTATCTCCCACTTTGTAGTTCGGTTGCGCCGCCCTGTGATTATCTGCGAACTTTTTGTATGTTGCTTGCGCATCAGCCAGGGCTAGTTGGATGATGGGCCAAACCATGCCCAGTTGGGCTGCCCAGTCATCTGGAGAACAGGGTGGGGTGTCTGGTTGGGGCAGTTCCGGGATTGGCACAAAGTCTCTGCCATAAACCACCTTGAATGGTGTGTGACCTGTGCTTTGGTGTACCGCGTTGTTGTAGGCCACCTCTGCAAAAGGGAGCAGGTCCACCCAATTGTCTTGTTGGTAATTAATGAACGCCCACAGGAATTGCTCCAGGGTCGAGTTGAGGATCTCCGTAGAACCATCTGTGTGGGGGTGCCAAGCCGTTGACAGTGCTTGCTTTATGCCAATGAGGTTTAGGAATTCTTTCCAGAACCTGGAGGTAAATTGTGTGCCCCTATCTGTCACCAAACGGTAGGGGGTGCTGTGGATTTTGTAGATATGGGTGAGGAACAGGCATGCCAGCTGTCGCGCAGAGGGGATGGATGCGCAGGGTATGAAGTGTGCCTGCTTGGAAAAATAGTCTTTTACCACCCAGATGATGGTTTTCCTTTGGCTGGGTGGCAGGTCGACTATAAAGTCCTTGGAAATCTCCTCCCGGGGATGGGAGGGGCTTGCTACATTCTGCAGCAGTCCTTGGGGTTTCCCCACCTTCTGTTTTGACCTTGCACATGTGGGGCAGGCCGTGACGTAGTCCTTGACGTCTTTTCTTAGGGTAGGCCACCGGAATTGCCTCCTAATTAAGTGTAAGGTTTTAACGAACCCAAAATGTCCAGCCGTCTTATCATTGTGGGAGCAGTTTAAAACCTCCGCTCTCAATGATTTGGGTACGTATAGGGTTTTTTGTTTCCAAGCAAGCCCATTCGTAATAGATACATGGTGTTGGTTGTTTTGCAACCATGTATCCTTTTTGAGGGCTTGAGCGAGTCTTTGTTGCCAGTCCTGTGAAACTGACCTGCGTCTCCCTCCGTTTGCTGGTGATTGCGCTGAGGCGCGTTGGGTTTTAGTCTGGCTGCGTGTGACAGCAGGGCAGCCCAGCTGTGTGTCTGTCCACACAGTTCCCACAATGTCCGGTGCCTGGCCAGCATCTTGAAGTCGATGTGAAAGGGCATCCGCCAGGAAGTTCTTTCTCCTGGGATGAACTTAAGTTTGAAATTAAATCTGCTAAAGAATTGCACCTGGATGAAACCCCTGTAAAAGTTCGTGAACCCCAGGAAACTTTAAAGTTGTCTCCTCGTGCGTGGGCACTCCCACGCTAGTATAGCCTGGACCTTGCTGGGGTCCATTTTGATTCCCCTTGCCAAGATCCGATAGCCAAGGTAGTCAATTTGCTCTTTGTGAAACTCACACTTGGAGAGCTTGGCGTATAGCTCTGCCTTGCGGAGTTTCTTGAGAACTGTCTTTACAAGGCATTCATGCTTGGCTTCATTCTCAGAATAAATCAAAACATCATCAAGGTAAACAAGCACCCCTTTAAACAACTGGTTGTGTAAGACCTCATTGATTAGCTGCATGAATACGCCCGGTGCCCCAGCCAACCCAAAAGGCAGGACCTGGAATCGGAACGACCCCAGCGAGCAATTGAAAGCCGTCTTCCATTCGTCCCCCTCCTTTATTTGAATCCGGAAGTAGGCTTCCCTGAGGTCTAACTTTGTGGATATTTTGCCCTTTGCTAGGTGGGCTAAAATGTCCTTTATTATTGGCAGGGGATATTTATGCTCAAGAAACGGACATGGCATTGAGCCCGCAGTAATCTGTGCAGAATCGGAGGGACCCTTCCTTCATCTCCCTGAAGAGAACTGGGGCTCCGACTGGCGCGTTAGCCGGTTCAATAAACCCCCGCGCCAAATTCTTGTCAATAAAGTCCCTTAATGCTGCCAACTCCCTCTGAGTCATAGCATAAATTTTAGGCTTTGGTAAAGTTGCCCCTGGGATCAGATCGATGGTGCAGTCTGTTTTCCTATGGGGGGGAAGTTTGTCAGCCTCCTTTTCACTGAAAATATCAGCAAAGTCCGCATATCTGACTGGCAGGTTCTCCGGGGTTGCTGCCTCCAGGTGCATTGAGGTCGTTGTCGCCCTCCCCATTGCAGCGCGGGGAACCCAGCCCCCTGTGGGTGCTTGGTAACGGCCGTCCAAAAAGGTGATTTCTCTGGTCATCCAATTTATTTGGGGGTTTTGATGCACCAGCCACGGGATCCCTAAGATGAGTAGAGGTTGACCCACCGGTGCCACGATGAAGGGGAGGCTTTCTTCGTGGTCTCCGAGCCTCATCGCAACTCTGTCTGTGTATTGGGTGGCCAGGCCCCCTCCCGCTGCTGATCCATCCAACTGCGTGAACACCAAATGGTGCTGAAGTAGATAGCAGCGGAGTTTAAGCGCGGCCACCAGGTCCGGGTGCATGAGGCATTTTGAGCAACCCGAGTCTATCAGCGCCCAAACCTTCTCTGCTTTCCCCCTGTGGGCTAGGGTGACTCTCACATATAGGGTAGGACAATTCTCACTCACCCCAAAGTCATTGCGCCCTTTGTTATCGTCCACCTGTCTTTTGGTGCTCTTCAAGGCAGGTGGCTGGCCTTTCCCGCCGGTTCATCGCTTCCACTTTCCTTGTCATCGGTGACATCAGGGAATTCCCTTGCTGAGGTTTCCCCCTTCGCGGCTGGCCTTTTCTTTGGTATTGGGGTTGGTTTGTTAGGAATCTTTCCTGGGCTGTCTCTTGCCTTTGCTTTCGGGCAAGCCGCCGCCTTGTGGTTCGCCTCTCCACACTTGAAGCTCTGTCCATGAGCAAACCGGTGCTCTCGTTCCTCCCCCTGGGGTCGGGTCACTGGTGTCGCTGGAGTGCCACCAGATCAGGGTCCTCTTGCTGTTGCTGTGGGTTGTAGGGACCTCTGGACATGCTGAGAGGTTTCTTGAGCATTCTCCGCCTTTCCCGCGAGCCAAATCCATTTGCAGAGGGTGGTGAGGTCATCCTGGTTTAGCGCCCATCTTAAGATGGTTAAATTAAGCCCCTCCTTGAATTTTTCCATGAGGGTGGATTGTGACCAGTCCCGCACTTTGCCCACAAGTGCTTGGAACTCACTGGCGTAGGCAGCCATGGAGCGCTGTCCTTGCCTGATTTCCCGTAGTGCTCTGTTCACCGTTTCAGTCTCGAGGGGATCTCGGAAATGGGAGTCCAGAGCACCGAGGAACACGTCCACGTGCTTGAGCTCTGGGGTGTCTGCCTGGCATAGATGGATGTACCAGTCAGCCACCCTCCCCCTGAGTCTGTTTGCAATAGCGTTGATCTTTCCCTGTTCCATCCGGAAGCAGGGTCCATATTCAACCATGTAGTTCCTCGTGTTGATCAGGAAGAACGACAACGTGGCTGGGTCACCATTGAATCTTGCCGTGAGGTCTCTCACTCCCATCGCGGGTGGACTCCAGGGCACCTCCGGACGCGTGGCCATTCCCCCCTCCGGTAGAAAGCTGTAGTCCCGATGTGGGGATTCCCTCAACCAGGCTCTGGGTGGTGCCAGCTCCGCATCCACTCGTCTCCAGCCTCTCCCCAGCTGACGACTTGTGGAAGGGGGGGGGAACCCTCTCCCAGGCAACCCTGTGCGGTGTGCTTCGGCGTGGTCGGCTCCCTCCTCCCGTGCTGTGCCCTGCCACTGCAGCCGCCATGCTTCGGGATCAAGCAGGGGTGGGGACGAGCTTCTGGTGCTCTGTTCACACTCACCCCAGTCGCTGCCTCTGCGCTCCAGTGCTAGTTCCACGAGTAGCTGCTCGATCCTTGCCAGGCGCGCTTCCGTGGCTCCGCAGCATGCGTTCTCCGGGGCGCCTCCCGCGGCTTGCCCGCTCCGCCAGCGATCTCTGCTGCTCGCTGTGGGTGCATTCCATTGCTCCCACGCTGCTCCGACCATCATGGGCAGGGATTCCCCCGTTGCGTCGAGGGTGACCCATTCTGCCAGCGACTCACCGGTGGTCGCCCAGGTAACGTTGCGGCTTGGTTCCTCTCCTGCTGGGCATGCGCTGGCTCTTTCCGCGAGGTTGAGGTTGCTGTCACCGGTTCCTGGGCCGCCGCCGCATTGCACCGGGTGTCGCCTCATCGCTGCGTTGTTCCCTCACAGAAAAAGTCTGGAAATGTGCTAGCGAGGAAAAAAAAATTGGGGATTCCCGTCTTTATGTCAGGGCAGCCACGCTCTAAATAAAACACAGACTCACTTAGAGGGTCTAAGGATTTCTGGCTTTATTAGAACAGAGTGCATGCAAAGAAAAAGACGGGAATCCTTATGTGTTGACAGGGTGTCCTGTTTATACTTTGTTGGCGGACGTTGTGCTTCTCCACCCTCGAGCCAGGACTGGATGGGTGCTTGGGACTGTGATGTGTCAGCTGATGGGCGATTCTGGCGATCTCCTTTGTCTCCCTGCCTTCGTCCGGACCAGGTGTGTGCCCTGGGGAAATGGGATGGCATTCCCCTGATCCTCTGATGGGTGTTGAGTCTGGTCCGAAGGGCGCTCCCATTGTGTTGGAGATTCCTCTATGGATATGGGTGCTTGAGGGATAAATGAGTGCATCCCCTGGGGAAATGGGAAGGTGTTCCCCCTATCTCTTGATGGGTGCCAATTCTGGTCTAGGGGCTTTTCTATTATGTTTGTGATTCCCTTCTGGATATGGGTGCTTGGGGGATATGTGAGTGATTAAGGGATTACGCTTATCCCTTTCTCTTACCTAATGTGCATGTTCCCCGTTGTGATGCATAAATGCCTTGCAACGGGGAACATGACAAATGAGCTGTACATGGGCCTACCCTTGAAAAGTATCCAGAAGCTGCAGATGGTGCAGAATGCAGCAGCGCAGGCAGTTGTGGGTGCCTCCTGGGCTGCATATGTAACACCTTTGTGCATGAGCTGCATTGGGTGCCTGTGTGTTTCTGGGTTCAATTCAAGGTGTTGGATATGACCTTTAAAGCCCTTCATGGCATGGGCCCAGGTTACCTGAGGAATTGTTTCATCCCACCCCACCTGGTCCATCAGGAATGGCATTCCATTGGCTAAAGAATTTCAGCTGGTGGGGTCTAGGAGGAGAGCATTTTATGCCATTACCCCTGCTCTTTGGAACACTTGCCTCCTAAGGTAAGGTTGGCCCCCACTCTTCTGGCCTTCAAGAACTCTATGATCTGGCTGCACAAACTAACCTGGGGAACCAATAGTGGTAGGCAGCCCTGGGGTGGTTGGTGGTTTGAAGATGCTCTCTCCACCTTTTAGTTTTTCTCTTTTAACTTTCTTCTATTTCTTGTATTTTTATAATACATATGGTTTTTATGACCTTTTATTTGTAAGCTGCCCAGAATCACTTCCATAGTGAGATGGGTGGTGTATACATTTAATAAATAAATAAATACATCTAAATGCAGACTGTCATTTCTTTTAAAGGGGACAATGGGAGATTATCCATGACTGCTCTGTATGGCAGCTTCTCACAAGGAGACTGTAAAATAGTGATCTCCCTTGAGTCTGAGTGCCAGGAGCTGGGAAAACAACTTCTTTGTTTGTTCTTTCATAAGGACACTAATCCAGGAAAACTCACTTTTGAATCACATTTGGAAATGTTCAATGCAATCAGTTTATGGATATAAGGGACCTTTAAAACTGCAAGCTTAGTTTGAGACCTGGTGAGTTTTACCTTTTTCAGATTTAAGAAATTTTAAACCGAGACTTAAGAATTTAAAATAATATACAATTGACAAAAAGCAAAATTAAAAAAAAATGGATGTAAGAAAGTTTTAAATGGATTGGGAGATCAAAGAGATTTGGAATATTGGTTGTTTTTGCTCTAAGATTTGAAAAATAAGTATATATTAAATAATATACTCATGGGAAATGATTGAAACAGAACTAAACCCACATTAGGAACTGAGGTTTGATGAAGGTTGAAAATGGACGCTACAGGGAACTAAAGGACCAAAGGGAGTTAAAGGACCAAAGGGAGTTAAATTGACTAACCTGACTATATATATTTTTTCTTATCTTAAAGATTTTGTTTTATATATATATAACTGGACTGAGATATTAATAATTAATATCGCAGAAAGGACACAGATTTCATAATTTTTTAGAAGATGATAAGAAAAATGTTAAAAACCTTTTACCTGACATAGTCATTATAGAGTTTGAAGGCATGGAAGACAAGAAAATTGAGATTACCAAAATGGGAATACAAAAGACAAATCAAGAAGATCTGGACATGGAGCAGCTGTGACAAGAAATCCTGGACAATGTCTCTTATGGGATTTACATAGTAGGCTGGTGAAAGCTTTGAACACTCCTTTTAAACGACAAAGCATGATGAAATATCAAATCCTGCAAGGCCACAGGAATGACCGTGCATTCTCAGGATTGTGCAGAATAAAATGAAGTAATATAAAGTTCAACTATTTGACCAGAGATAAACTATTTGTTTGATATTTCTGGTAACTCCTAATAGACATTTTGCTGAACTAGGACTGAAAAGAGTATAATTTTGGGATTGCATATAGATAAAAGTTAGGCTATGGGGAGAAGAGTTTTTTATTTATTTATTTGTAACTTTAAAAGAGGGTGAAAAGTTACTATAATTTATATTAGTTTTTACTATATTTATTAATAACTTTTAATGGCATACACAATGACCCTGTTTTCATGCCATGCTCACTGGGTCAAGGGACAGGCTAGAATATGAGGTGAACACCCTAACCCAGTTATAATTAATTCCACAACAAATTCAAGAAGGATCTAGTTTCACCTTAGCGTCAGCTTCTTTCTGCCAACCATATTTTGTGAACTTTTTCCAGGTTATTATCTCTCAGCAGTTCTAAGAAAAAGATAAAGTCCTAAACAGTGCACACAAAAATGGGACTTTCTTAAAAGCCTCATCTCTGCCTCTGTTTTACATTTTGCTTTCCCTAGGACCACATGAGTTGGTGGTAGAAAAGTGGCAGAAAAAGGTGGAATTGGATAAGGTTTCCCAATCGTTAACTACAGTAGAGCCAACTGGTGTGTGTGTGTGTGTGTGTGTGTGTGTGTATGTATGTATGTATGCATGTGTGTGTGTGTGTGTGTGTGTATCCTTTCATAAACTCAGAACAAACAAAAGCAGGAAAACAAAGCCTTTGAAGTGACTGGGGAGACTAACAAAATTTGAAGAAATAATCACAAATTATGCCTGCTGGAAAATATAGTTGAGTCAGTTAACCATGGATGAATGTTCAACCATATAGTACAAACAAGGTTTATATATTTGTAAGATTTTAAAACATTCTGCAAATCATTCTAAAAACCGGTGGTCTTGTACTTCCAGCTCATTCATTTGAAATCTGTCTCAAGTTTGTCAGCATTTTATTTCTGCCTTGACAAAAGGCATTATTTTAATTGTAAAAGATCAAGGTTCCATTTTGGAATATAATGTTATGCTACATTACATTACAAAACAGAATGCTAGCTTACATTCATTGTGGGATTTTAGTACTGATGGAAAAATAATATCATGATATGGTTATCTAAGCTCGCTGATAAAATGTTCCTTGTGTTTATTTCCCTTGATATTTATTTTAAGTTACATGGTGAAATATCTCATTACACTTTGTGATAAAAAACAAAAGGATTCTACCTTTTGATTTTTGTTTCAGCCTTTTGAAGTGGGGGGGGGGGATTCTGAATGATTCAGTTTTCATTTCTCAGAAGAATATATATTTCTGTATCTTAGATGAGAAGAAGAGAAGTAGTATATATCTTGTAATGACTTTTTAATTCTGATTTTTTATTTTAGGTAAGTAATACTATATATTGCTCTTTTTCTTTATGTGTGCCATATTTATTTATTTACTTATTTATTTGGTGCCTTTGAGTCAGTTTTTGACTCCTGGCAACTGTGTAGACTAGTCCCTGCAGCTTTCTTGGCAAGATTTCAGAAATGTTTTGCCATTGCCTCCTTCCCAGGGTTGAGAGAGAGTGACTGGCCCAAAGTCACCCAGCTGGCTTCATGCCTAAAGTTGGACTAGAACTCACAGTCTCCTGGTGCCTTAACCACTAGACCAAAGTGGCTTTCATGTATGCCACATATTACCCTTACCTTTAAAGAAATATTTTTCATCTCTTAAAATTTCTTTTTCTATTTTACCACAGTTAGGACTTGCATTCATCTACTTTTTATTGTCTTTTGCTATTAATATGTAACTTGAATTTGCTCATATCAGTCTCCCTGTCAAACACAATTACCTTGGACTTTCATACATTAATTTTCAGATCCATACTCATTGCATCATGCCTCTAGCTAGCATTTATTGCAAATCATCTGGTTCTCAGCCAACAACATTGCATTAAAAAATACATACACATTGACAAACTCAAATAACGCACCTCTAAATTCATCACATGCATTCCTTATGCATTTGACCCTAAAACTTTAACTAATGCTCAGTTTTAAACTATTGTTGAAGACTTCATTTAGAATTCATTCTCATACCTACTTTACTTCCATCATATACTTCTCTAACTGCATTAAACTACTAAACTTCAAATCAATTGAGACAAAGCTTCTATAATTCAAACCAATAATTAACTTTATCTAAATCAACAAATAAACAATACATTTTCTTTCATACATTCATACATTTATCAATGACTAGCTGAAGAACAAAAATGTGGTATGTACATCTGTACATCTAAAATCAAACTGCAACTATATTTTATTGCAACTATATTTTTCTCAATAACTTTCCTCATTTTTCTGTCAATTATCCTCTTGTATGCATTTCTTTTTCCCCTCCATAGCCTCTTTCATTTCATCTTTCACCAAGTACTGTTTTTTGTACTTACCATCATTGTGACATTATGTAAAATAATTAGTTGTATTCTGTTTTAGGCTGATTCTACATCATCTTTCCGTATACTTAACGGAGAGATTAATCTGTGTTTCATATTTTTTTCATACGAGCATATATACTTTTTCTTCCTATAATAATTGCACTTTCATTCTTGCATCTTTCATTTCTTTCTTATTCTTCCATGTCCATTTATTTTCATTTATTTTCCGTCTTAGGGGGAAAAAAGCCCTATATCACATTCAGAGTCTGTCATCTTCCTGTCTTGCATTATAAAAATCATGCTTTTAGATTTATATACACTCCTTACCCTGTGCTCATATGAATACACTTATGTTTAAATTATGCATTTGAAACAAAGATACCTTTTTCTATGTAAATTCTCAACCATTGCCAAGGAATGCTTATAAGAAATGTGTGCTCTATCTGTTTTGGAAAATGCAATATTTTCTACTAACCAAAGGATGCAGCAATATGTGTTACTATGGCAGAGATTTTGTGATATCTTACAATAATATTTTGTATTCTTCATATTAGAGTAGCAAATTCATTGTTAAACCATTAAGTATTAATATGTATTAAATATATGTTTTATATAACAGGGCCCTTCTTGCGGCTCTGAATGGCTCAACCACTGTTTCTGTTCGGAACTCTTTTATTTCCACACTTCCATTCATGTCACTAGCAGAATATTTGTTTACCCTGGATCATATTCATTCAGATTCAGAATGATACATATTTTTTTTTTCCCCAAAGCTGTTCCATTCATGTAGCATGACATGAAACTATCCCCAGCATCTTATTCAGACCTTTTTAGCAGCCCCTGAAAACATCTTATATACTGTAGCCAGAAAAACGACATTCTCCCACCATGCTCTAGGAAAGGCTTGGGGGAGGGGGAGACATGCATACATGCATACAGACAGACAGACAGACATATACACACAGATACTTAGTTTTGAAGCAATAATGCCATTTTCTTGCTTTTGGTTTGCTTTTTCAATTACAGTGATTTTAGAGAAATATTTATCATATATTCTATAGTGTGAATTTTTTTCTCTGTAACAAGAGAACACATTTGAATACATTCCAGGGAAATGTATTAAGGCATAGTTCTCTCTTCTTTAAAGCAGATTTGATATTTTAAAAGCTTTTTCTCCTAGAGAAATAAAAGACTATGTCAAGAGACATAAAACAGACACATTTAATATAATTTTATAATAGTATTGAAAAAGCAGTATTATTCAAATTAACTTATAGAAACCGTTTTTCAGTTTTTTATTGTTTTTTTTTAAAAATAGCTACATAAAGGATTATCTACAGAAAAAAATTAAAGAAACTTCTAGAAAAGAATATATAGGAGAAACACAAATATAATTTGTGCTGCATCTTTAGACAATTCTGTCAGTTTTTGATGTTCTCAGTTACAAGTGCCAGTAAATATCACCTGAACACAGTAAGAAGATACCATACTAGGGTAACCCTGAAATTTTAGGTAAAGATGCCCTTGATTCCCGGTGACTCCACAGAGACAACCACACAATTTACTTTCATGAAATACTGAAGTACTTTGCCATTATCTTCTTTCAGGATGTTTTTCAACTTCACAGTTTAGCCTAAATTGCTGACAGTTTCACATCCAGCTACCAAGCCTAGATAACAGCATAATACATTTTTTAAACACATACATACTGTACACAAAAACAAATACATATACAGACAAAATTGGAATATTTTAGTCCACACAAATTGAAATATGAATGGTCCAAAAATAAAAAATTAGACAGATGAAAACATTTGAATTTATGAGGGTTCATGTTTTTATAAAAGGTTGTGATGAGAAAACAGTAATCAAATTTTGGGTTGGTTCTATTTGCAGGATAATAACTTGTATGATAAGAAGGCTCTGACTCTGAAAAAAAATGGGCCTTGATAAATAAACATGCAGGGAATAAATGGAAATGGTTCACCTTTCAATTTTATTTTATTTATTTACTTTTAATGAGTATGGTGAGGAGCTACATATTTTGGCTTTGCCCCCAGCATCCAAATTGCCATTTTTTTCTGGTTTCCTTGCCAGTTTGAGCAGCAAGAAGCAAGGTTATGTTTAATTAGAAGCAGGATTCTCAATTTAAGCAAGAGTCTGGATTATGCTAAGAATTCCACTCACACTCAGGCACAAATGCATAGAATATTCCCTATCATAAAATATTTGTGTGCAATTATTGATAATGCATATGGAAAAATTGGGCATGATATGAGGAGAAAAGTAGGTACCAAATATTGGGAGATGGCCAGCATAGGTGTCCCATGAATTTGTAAACTCATGCCTCACTTTTCCATATTTACTGTATATTTAAATAGGGCTACAATCTATATTATTAATGTCTATTGAGAATTTAGAAAATTAAAATAGTTCCTGATATACAATATTTATAGAGATGCAGTAGGTTTTGTTATGTAAAAAAACTCCCAGAAGATGGAAAATTTGAATACTGTTTCTTTACTTTCCAACACTACAGTACATTTGCCCAGCACATTGTTTTCAGTTTACTCCTGCTAAAATAGAAAATCAGTATTTGCTGCTACTGACCAGCACTGCAGATGACATAGATGTGAAAGCTTTGCTTGGTATGATTGATTTACGATGACTGTTAAACACTGGGAAATCATCATTTAACGTTGTCATCAAATATTTAGCTGCAGTATATAATGGACATGAAATAGTTATTCACTGATTGCTCCATAAATGGTTTCTAAAAAATGTTTGTATGCAATTAGAGATAGATAGATAGATAGATAGATAGATAGATAGATAGATAGATAGATAGATAGATAGATAGATAGATGGATGGATGGATGGATGGATGGATGGATGGATGGATGGATGGATGGATGATTGATTTTTAATATAATTAAATCTATCTGTTCACATAACACTGTTTCTTATGTTTTAAGGTTTATTTAATGGCACTGCGTGTCTGATTTGGAACACTGATTATTTATAGCTGTTATAAAACATGGAAATTATATGAAATCCAACATACAGAATATACTTTACATAGCTTGTTGCTGTATTCATATTTTAAATTAATGTCTGTACTGAAAATCACCTAGAATCTTTTACTTGAACCAATTTGATACTGTTAGAAAGCTGTATTATTTGCCTATAATTTCTCTATATTTTTACATTTCTTCAACTGCAGTGAAAATGTCACCATGTTCTAGATGTTCTTAAAGATACTTGTCAGAAAAGCAAGCTACCATAAATGTGATTGATTTCAACATTGATTTAGAGATAGAAATGCTATTCTTGCCCTGAGTATCCTGATGAAAGATCTTATGATTATAAAATTCATCTCTCTCAGAATACCCTGAAATCAATGTGATATACTACAGAGAAAATAAAAGCACCATTCATGGTAAACCAGTCAACAGAGCTAATGTATTTGATCCTTTTATATTGTTATATGGCATACTCACAATAGTAAATACTTCCCAGGCTATTGCCATAGGGAGATGAGGATAGAGAATTTTAATATGATCAACTGGCTTTTCAGGTTATAGCTCCTAAGTATAGGTCATTGTGTTTGCTACAACAGGGACTAAATATTCACCTTCAGGAAGGTATGGGAAAATGTACTTTTTGACTCCCACAGACTTGTTTAACATGTTAGTTTCACTTGATCCAGTGTTATAAAATATATTTCATAGGTTGCATGCAGAAGAATGAATGAATGTATAATCACATATACACATTAAAAAATTATGGTGTTAGAACTGTCCATGCTGGCTTGTAAATTGCAGCATACATATCCAAGCACTCACAAACATGCTGTGTGAAAATCTATTCCAAGACCTTCAAATATAGACATCGAACTGAGAGGTCTTTGGTTTCCTAGATCCTTCTTCTTCCTTTTTGAAGATGAATATGACAATTGCTTTTAAATTTTCTGTTGACTGCTTTTGCTGATTCTTTCATACTTTATAATGCATATAGTCCTGGATACTTCAATTCATTTTCAAAATTATATAACTTTTCTCCTACCCTCTATTTATTTATCATGAATCACAGTTCTTGCTTTCCCCCAATAATGTAACAATGATCAGTTTGACTCTTCTGAATATCACAAGCTGAAAAATAACACAATCACTTTTTCCAAATGTACCAGTCATTTTCCTTTATTCAGCCAGTTCCAGTGACAATGAAGATTAGGTCTAGGATAGTGGACCCATCTTGCACTTCATCCATCTTCTGACAAATGAAGTTTTCAGCAAGGGAGAACAAGAATTTGTTGGCCTCTGACTTTTAGCAGAATTAAATTCCAAATAAATGCCAGGATAATTGAAATCTTAATGGTGTGTGCAAAATATCCTGCAATAATCTTAATTTCACACGCTAGCAAAATAATGCTTAGGATCATCCAATGCAGATTAGACTCCTACATGGAAAAAGAGATATCAGATGGTCAAGCTGGATGTAGAAAAGGCCAAGGAACATGAAACATTATTGTTGATGCACACTGGATAATCGACAAAATCAAAGAATATCAAAAAGAACTATGTGCTTCATTGATTATAGAAGGCCTTCAGTTGTGTCCATCACATCAAACTGTGGAAAGTGCTCAGAAAAATGGGAATCCCAGAACAACTCATTGTCTTCATGAGAAATTTATATACATGTCAGGAAACCACAGTATGTGCTTCATGAGAAATTTATATACATGTCAGGAAACCACAGTATGTGCAGAACATGGTGAAACAGACCGGCTCTAGGTTGGCAAAGAAGTGAGACTAGGCTGTATGCTTTCCCATTATTTATTCAACCTAACCTATATGCCATGTTAGTGTGTATGTGTGTGTATAAAAATAAAGGGAAGCTGGATTGGAAGAAGTTGAGTATGGTTTTAAAACCGGAGGAAGAAACATCAATAACCTGTGTTATTGTCCTAACAGTCAGAAATCACGCTGAGACGAGGAGTAGGTCTCTAGTGTTTATTACTGCTACATTAAACAGACTCCTAACAAACTGAAGAAGCGTGGGAAAAACCCAGACATATAAACCCCAAAAGCTAAGGCGGGTCTGATCTGTGTCTCTTTGAATGGCTGCTTAATTCCTCAGTACTACGCATGCGTTCTCCCCCCTGGATCGAGGCCCCCTCCTGCTCGCCATCATTACTCATGACAGTTATGCTATATTCATTTCTGGTTTAATGCCCTCTTGATGGTGCCGTCTTGAGGGTGAGGGCAATTCCTTCCCAGTCTTTATAAGAAGTAGCCGTTTCTTCCCAGCAGTCCTTTGTGAAGGTAAGATAGGCCATTGCGGTAGAATCCAAACTTGTTATTGATGCCATATGTGCTGCCAGTTGTAGAATTCTTTTTCCTTGTGCCATGACCCTGAAATAGAAGGATTGATGAAAAAACTTTTGGTGCTTCCAGTTCTTTCACTTTCCTGCCCAAGAATTTATACCCTCGTTGGTATATAATTCTGGTCAGTTCTACAATTACAAACTTAATTTGAGTGAATTGGCAAACATGAGCCACTAAATGAAATCCCTTAAGAAACTGTCAAAAATTTAAAAGTATAAGCTCATGTATTCTGTATGAGTGACATGTAGCCTGAAGCAGCTGTCCCTTGTCATATGCTGAGTTTAACTATAGTTAAAATATTGTATAGCAAGAAAAAAGGCCATTCATAATTATTATGCCTATGGTTTTTAATAAAGCAGTTTTGTTTGGGGGGGGGCGGATTTTGAGTCAAAGATGACTCTTGGTGACTGCCTGGACTAGGCCTTGCAGTTCTCTTGGCAAGACTTTTTCAGAAGTGGTTTGCCATTGTCTTCTTCTTAGGGCTGTGAGTGACTGGCCTAAAGTCATCCAGCTGTCTTTGTGCCTAAGGTAGGACTTGAGCTCATGGTCTCCTGGTTTCTGCCTGGTGCTTTAACCACGACATCAAACTGGCTCTTATAAAGCATATGCATTTCATTAAGTAATCTTTGCAACACACATTAAAAAAAATGTTCACTCATATTAATATATACATACATACATACATACATACATACATATCATATTATAGAGTGATTCAGCCCCATTTCAATTTTCTAAACTTCCATTCAACAATAGACATTTCTGAAGCTATGTACTCTGGCAATGTCTCTTTATGGAATTCTGTGACTTATAACCCACTTGGCACTTATATGTTAGATAGCTATAACTATAGCTACACACACACACACACACAATTTAGCAGAGTAGAGATGATGATTAAAGCCCATCTTCCCATTTGAACAACTAACTGGCACACTCACCATTTTGCTGATAGAATTAGATAGAATTATATACATACGATGTCTTACCAGATAGATTACATTACAGAATTACTTAAAGCACAGCACTAATGCCCTCTAGCTAAAAATTAGAACACTATGTTTCCACCTAAGTACAGAATGTGTGATGTTTTTTTCAACATTTGTATTCACATTTTGTTTATATCACTACTTATTCCAAGCACTGCCTAGGATTGGATAGATCAATTTCTTTCTATCATTTTCTCCTGTGTTCATACATCAAGTTATTCCAACCATTTCTACAATATGCATTTTTTTGAGAAATGTACATATGTTCGGTAAATTTATTTGCATTAGAAAATACAGACTGTAAGTCAACTTCAGGATCCATTATGGAATATTGTTGGAAGATTTTTCCTGTTTTTTTTTCCCCAAAACCTTTTGCTTCAAACTGCTGGCTAATGAAATATTGATACCAAAGGTGCTAATGAACCAATCTGCTTTGAACCATGCTAACACAATCAAGAAAAAGTGCTTTAGAAATGCTGTATTGAAAGAAAATTTCAGTTAAATTTTGTCATCATATATTATAACGTATTATTTTTTTATTAATAGAATCCTGCAGACCATGTGCAGTTGATCATTAAACTATTCATCCAAGAATTAAATTGTTTTCTATAAGGTTTTTTTTTTTTTTTACTTTTGGTATTTTATGTATTTAATATCTAGCTGTCATGTTTTTCATTGCTTAGCCAAAGCTTTCTACTGTCTGTGCATACAATGAAATCAGTTGAAATTAAGGAGTACTCAGAAGATAAAGAATACTGTTTCTTTGTATCCCCATCCCCTTCCCCCTGTGTATATACAGATAAAAAGTAATAGCATGGCTTGCTTTTATTTTGTCAAAATATCTTCAGGCATTTTATCTTTCTAATGCAAATGTATGAAAAAGACTCATAATGTAGTTATGATTGATTGGTAATGCTTTTAAGGTATAATAATCTTATTTTTTTTCCACTAATCAGTGGTAAATTTCATCGTTGCTTTCTGACTAAACTATCAACACAGTTTAGGAAAACTTTTTGCATGGGAACCTGATTCCATTGTCTGTTTTAGCTTAACACTGAGCTGTCTTTTCAAAGCCTTTGTGTGTGTGTGTGTGTATGTATGAAAAAAAGAAAGAAAAGGTCAGATCGCTTTAAACTGAACCAAGTAGTTTCACCTAGACTCTATTATGTGTAAGAATGGGGGTAACTGTGTTCAGTGTTGATCTTTCTCTTTTATTGTGTCAGCTTCTTTCTGATGGATGGTACATTAAACCATAATCATGGAAAAAAAAAAAAAACAATGTGTCTGAGTTCAGCATAATCTTTGATGTTAAATTAACAGCCTCTCAAGTGCTTCAGTGAGTTACAGATAATTACTATGCTAAGTTTGCATGATATTATATACCAGGATCCAGGTATAGTGTTTGGATGCTCTGTATTAATTTGTAACATAGGTCATTTCCTACACTTACTCATCTTATGAGGAATAGGACTTTTTCCAATTCTGAAAAAAAAGTGTATTTGTTGAAATTATACCATAGATGCAAAAGGAGGATACTAGGCATTTTAAAATGAAAATGTTTTGAGCTCAAAATGCCCCATTTCTGATGCTTTTCTGATCATTCAGGAAGTGCTTCAAGGTCAAAACACCTGTTTCAAATTCACTATGGAGCAGCTTTAAAGTTGAAGCATTTTGCAATAGTTCAAAAAACATCAGAACATTTCCACTGAGTTCAGAAGAGCCTGTTTCAAACTTAAGACAAATGCTTTTAGCTCAATACAGGATGTTTACTCTTCTACTTTCCTATTAACAGAATAGTAGGGAGTGTCATCTCTAAGTTAAATATATAGCTAGATAAAAATCCTATTAACAGCAATGGTTCCCACAGTCTCTAAGATCTAATAAAGCAGGCTTTTCCAAAAATTGTTGTGAAAGAACATGGAAGATTTAATCTAACTGGATAAAAATTCAAGTATTTTATAATTTTCCTGATAACTGAGGGATACACTGTATATATCTTACAAACATCTCCACTTGGAAAGAACTTTTCTTGGAGAGTGGAGAGATTTTTGTTTGTTTGTTTGAGATATGAACAAGTTTATTTATTTATTTATTTATTATTCAAATTTCTATCACCACCCATCTCCCCCCAAAAAGGAGGACTCTGGGTGGTCTACAATAAAATTGACCGTTTAACATACAGAACAAAAAGCAAACAACCAACATAATAAATAAATATAAAATCCAAGGGCAAAGATTACATTCAGTAGGGAGGACTCTACGATACCAGCCACCCTCAGGAAGAACTATTGCCCTTCCCATCCTAGGCGAGGAAGCAGAACCAGGTCTTTAAATCCTTCTAGAAGGCCGGGAGCAAAGGGACCTTCCTCACATCTGAGGGCAGAACGTTCCAAAGGCTGGGAGCCACTGTAGAGAAGGCTCACCTCCTGGATCTGCCAATCGGAATTCCGTTACCGACGGGGTCCGTAGCATGCCCTCTCTGCATGACTGGCTGGGACTGGTCAATGTTATGGGGTTGAGATGGTCCCTCGGGTAGCCTGGCCTCAGGCTAAGTTAATTAGTCAAAACTGCTAGCAGGATGACGGACAGTCTAAATCAGTGTTTCTCAATCTTAGCAACTGTAAGATACGTGGCCTTCAACTCCCACAATTCCCCAGCCAGCATGGTAGTTCCCCAGCCCTGAACTCAGGTAGTTGAAATCTGCCCATCTTAAAGTTGCTGAGGTTGAGAAACACTGGTCTAAATAGTTGCTTTGAGAAGTATTTTCCCAACATTTTAGAGGAACTATAGTAACATTATACTACCGTGGTACAGTGCTTATGTGCTGGGACTGGGATAGGAAGTTCCAGCTTTAAGGCAACCCTCAACCAAGTAAGAGGTGTCACAAACTTACCGTTTTAATACATTGTATTAAAGCTGTATTAAAAATAAAAAAGCAAATATAAAGGTATAGTCCATATAAGTTTGGTAAGCTGTAGTTTGTGGATATGAGATTCTTTCCTTTCTACCTCAAAACAAGCCATGATGCTATAATTTCCACGTAAGAAATAGTAATCAATTTAAGTATTATCTTGCTTTTAAAATTATAAGCATGGATTACTTCCTTCCTTTTTTGGTGGGAAAATAAACAGAAAAACTGAATGTACAGCAAATGTTTGGAATGTCTTGTTTACTTTTTAAAACTGTATATTATCTTCACAACTAAGTTTTACCAGGTTTTCTTCCATCATCCATGAACAAGGATTTTAGATATTGAATGAATTCCTGAAAGTTGAGTATTTTCCACAAATCTGAGTTGAATCTCTAGCACTAAAAATAAACTGCCAACACTTAATTATTAATGATTTGGACTTCAGTTATTCATAAAATTGCTATTACAGTCTAAAACAGATGCTTAAAACTAGAGACATTAATCCTTATTAAGGTGCTAAACTGGTGGCCTGCTACCCAAGATAATTTGCTTCAATAGCCAGTGAAAACTGCTAACAACAAATATAAGGTAAATGTTTTCTAAAAATTACTTTAATTAGGACTGCACTGCCTTTACAAATTCTCATTCTGAGAACAAAGAAGGCATATTCAGGTGGGACAGAATTTTCCTGTATTCCCTTTCCTGAAATCTGTTCAGTTTCTAACTCTTCTTTGTCATCTGCTTTGGCTTTGACATCATTTCAGTTGTGGGCTCTCACTTCACTGTTCTGGCATCCAGTTTCTTTTCAGAATCATCCTTAACTTCTTAGATTTCATTCCACACTTCCTCTGGTTCCCTATCAATGAGATTCAGGACATCAGAGTGATTCCTGATATTCTCCTTGAAAATAATGGCTTTTTTCATGATCATATGAGAAACTGATTGGCTTTGTTCTAATTCTTTAACTTGACTTGGAACTTGTACATGGACAGTTTGTGAACTCTTTCACATTCAGCCTCTGACCACATGTTTCTGTTGATACACTGTATGTCCTTGCCATATCCTTCTTGACTATGAAAGCAACACTATTCCTTCTTTATTTTGGGGTCCGGAGCAGTAAAAAAGTATGATCATCTAACAAAAAATTCCAGTCCATTTCAATTTCTTGGTGTCTGTCAGTGTGCAGTTGATTCATTTCATCTTCCACGGTGTTGAGCTTTCCTTTATTCATTTCTATGTTTCATGTTCCCACTGTAATTCTGTCTTAAAACTTTGGATTTCAAGTCCCAAAGACTTTAATTTAGCTATGTCGTAAACACCATTAGTACTCAGCTTTTTCTCAGCTCTTCCTTAGTAGCCTGTTGAGTACCATCCAACATAAAGGGCCCACTGTTAGGTTCTATGTTATCATCGTTTCATCTTGTCTGTCTCTGTGGTTTACTTGATAAAATACAGGAGTAGTTTACCATTGCCTTTTCCCATATGGTATGAAATGATTACATTGTTACTGTTTCTCAAGGGCTTTCTTGTCCCTATCTAACAATCACAGGGAACTTCTTCTGCCCTCCTCCCCACCGCCCCAACACTTCAACCCAACATTTGCTTTTCTCTTTGGAGTTTTTTGAGACTAATTCTGCAGCTAGCCAGCAGGACACTCACTAAAATTCCTGAGTTACTCTGCTGGCTTCTCTGCTACCACAGTTTTGAACAAGAGCAAATAGTTTAGCTGATAACTACAAAGTCATAATAATACCCAAAGACCAATTAATAGTGCTATTTGGTTATTATTTTGAATCAAAACCACTTCATTCTTCATTTTAATATTCTAGTTTATTTGTGCATAATTCATTAGCAGAAAGTTATTATAATTGGGACTTCTGTTCTGGTGTATGAATTCTTGTTGAATGTGTACCTACGTAGATATCCTATTATAACTGGTTTAATGTGCACTCATATTCTTATTTCTGGTAAAAAATAAATTTAAAAGTTAGAGGAATTTTTGGATTTCTTATTCTATTCAAGAATAGACACAAAGTATTGTTCCTGAATCTAATCTTTTGTTTGGCTCTGAGACGAATCAAATGTTTTTTATTTAATCTAAACCAAATCAGGATGTTTTCTGAATCACTGGGTACTAAGCTGAGTTTTGTAACTGATACACAGTCCTAGTAATTGGTATCTAGGAAATCTATCTTTTTGGTGTCAGTATAGCTGAAGCAGATAATCTCAGTATCACTTGATGAAAGAATACATTTTGTAAATCTGAATACTGATTAAAAATAAAGTGACATTTTGAAATCAACAACTGACAAATGAAAAATGAAAGTGTAGAGCTAATTAATTACAATGTGACTATTGTTTGTAGCATGTCTAATGCTTTCAGAACATACAATATACACATCTACAATAATCAAATGGGAAAATAATTAAAAAGGAGACATATTGCTTAAAGTTTTTTTTTTTTTCCTGTTACATTCATGAATCAGGTTATGGGATGAATACTGAATTTAAAATATTTTGTAAATTGTTTCACATCCAAACTTAAAACATTTTTTTTTAAAAAATGTTCACTCATGTGTTTGCTGCTAAGAACCTAATATCTATATGAAGCCTAGAAGAATATTCGTATTATATTTAGTCTTATGAGCAAAACCTCAAAGATTGCTTGTCTCAGTTAAAACTACAATATGCCTGTAAATGAAGTGTTGATTGAAGTTCCAGCTAGGGCTGTGCAACACTTCAGATCTGACTTCGAAAATGTGCTCTATAATGCCTGAGAACACAATGGATCACCTGTTTGTGACTTTTTAAAGCAGTGTATCTTTTTCAGAATTGCACAAAGAACAGCCCTGAAAAAGGTTTGGCTGTTTTCAAAAAATGCAGACGGTAGTTTTGTCCTAATTCTCAAGTCTTGGATGGTCCTAATTGTGATACTATGATATTTATAACTTTTAACAGTTGCTTTAGTTCAGTGGCAGGCAAGCTTTCAGAAGCTGGGAGCATGTCTTTGGAAATACTTTTTGGGACAGAGAAGACTGCAAAGGGCAGAACAATGGTGTAGTTACATGACTGTGAGGCTGGGGCCTTTTGTATTTTTTCTTTTTTTTCTTTTCTTTATTAAGTTTCAAGCAAAGATAAAGCTACAGAAAAACAAAAAAATCTACAAAGGGAAAAAAACTTTAAAAGTGTAGAAACACAAGATAATTTTTTTTCAAAATTACAAAAAGAGGTGACTTCTGACTTTTAACAGCAAGGATATACAACATTTTTTCCATAATCAATCCCTTACTCTATATTAAACCAAAATTGCATTATTTCTATAAATTATTCCATTGGCACATTATAAAAATCATAAATACAGTTGCTCCCTCCCCTTATATTAAAAGAAAAATATAAACTTCCTAATCAACTTTCCCCCCCAAAGATAACATTTATTGAATTATTTCCTTCCTACTACTAATCTATACATTCCTGTCTAATATAATAAAGATCAAACTAAAAAAAAAACATATAAATTGTCTGCCACTGTACTTGACAATACAATTTTAATAACCTTTAATAAACTTTAATAACCAAACATTTATTATTTTTTTATTATACCTTAATAATCTTAATCCAAATTGTTAAAGATAAATGAAATCAGCCAAACCCTAAAAGCAATCCAGGTAATATTCTTAAACCCTTATCCCACTTCAAAATAAACTAGAGCATTTACATATCCCCACAATGTGCACAGCCCAACTACCCCTCTCAAAAACTTTGACTTTTCTTCAGGAGACCTCCCATACATAATAATCCATTCTTTCCCATGGTGTTCCATCAGAAGATCAATTTCAATTATGGCTTGCAACTCGATCTCTTCCTTTAATTTCTTCAACTTCACTATCCAATCTTCATCCAGCATTTCAACAGAAGTCCCAGTCTGACTCTTAGAAGAGACATTTCTGTTGCTGTTAAATTCCTCAGTTTCATCCACAACATCCCCAACCAGATGACACATTTTGGACCTCATATTTTCCACAATGTCCTGAATGCCTTGCATAAAAACTTGGTAGGAATCAGAAAGCATAATATTGTCAACCCACAATTAAAGAGTTGTTAGATCTGTTGACTGTGTTCTCTGCCATTGAAGCAACAAATATCCAGCTCCAGATTGGGGGGGGGGGGTTGAGGGTGAGAAGAAATCCAAGGTTGTACCAGCCAGCCAGGAGTGGAATGCTGGACCGTTAAGGGAAAAGGTGGGGGGAGAGTGGAGGAAGTTTTGATGTGCCTATGTGTCTTTTATCAGGTAGCTGTGTGAGAACTTTTTTAGTCGTGGCTTTTTGCTTAACATCTGTGCACATCATCAATAAATCTGAAATCTGCATTTCATCTGGATGCATGAGTCAGAATTTTATTGAGTCAACTGTGTCAGAACTTTACAAATATCTTCAATTTTAGTACAAAAATAATAACAGGGAGAAAATTATTTATTCTGAATCCTCCTTAATATTTGGATGGAAAACCAAGTTCAGAACTTAAAAAGATTTTTTTTTTAAAAAAATGATCCCAAAAGTAATGATAAACACCAAGATAACCCTTTTCTCCTTGCTGTAGAAAGCTTTTCTTAGGGTACTCATACTTAAAAGAAATATACATTGGGTGATTTAGAAATGGGGTGGCTGGTCTTAGTGTCCCTTTAAGGCTACAACACAGCTTGGAAATGTGATGTCCCAGCCTCCCAACTGCTTTTACCAGTGGAACACAAATGCTGTTTGTGATCTTCTGGCTGCAAGCAGCCATCCAGAGGACAGATGGGGTGATTCCAGATATTTTCCTTTTTTCCAGAAAAAAATACTCCTAGGCTTCAGGAAAAACCTGCCTGAGCCCGAAAACCTGCTGCATTGTTAGTTCTGCCCACTGAACCCACGGGCACAGCTGTTCAGTCCAGCATGTCCCCACCAGAAGTCCTTGGGCCTTTTCTGGTTTCTTAAGGCCACTGAACTACTTACATCTGGGTCTCCATAGAAAACTGATTGGAAACTGTACTACATTTGGTTATTTGCTTGATTGGCTACCCTTCCATTTGATGATAAAAAGACATTGGCATTGCTCTAATTGGAACTTTTTTTCCCCCTATCTCATTCTATCAGGCTATTTGTACTTATGTATGAAACTGCCCCATGCTTTCAGTCTCCCTGTGGTGCGGCACTACATTTAGACAAAAACAGTTTCCAATTGTACACTTAAAATATTTTTCCTAAATTAATGGTCAGTGATTTAGGGTACAATTATCTGAACAAAGGCCTTAACCCTGTCTTTTCTGTGATATCATGACTGTTCTTCAAATTCTTCCCTCTCCAGGACTTCTGTGGAAGACATGGTTGACTGATTATGGCTCTGCAAACAGCTGACTCAGGACCCGATTGGCTCCTCGGAAGCTTCTCTCTGGATCAAGGACAGATATAGGATTGCCCTTAAGTTTGCTTCATGCAGCAGCTCCATGCCCAGTGAAGAGATCACAACCTGATCTCCAGCAGGTTTTAGAGCTCTGGAAGCTGTGGAAAAAAAATATCCACATTCTCAACAACCTCACCAAGAAAGGCCAAATTACACAAGAAGAACAGAGACGGCTGAAAAGCAGTGGACCTGTCCTCCCATGCTTCTATGGATGCCCCAAGATACACAAGCTGGGCACACCACTTTGGCCCATTGTATCATTACCAGGGACTCCCACATAAAAATAGCTAAAGAGCTTACAAATAAACTCAGACACCTCACAGAGGAGAGTGAACATGTGATCAACTCCCCACTAAAGAAGATGAGATCACAGTATCATTTGATGTTACAGCTCTCTTCACATCCATAGACCCAGCACTAGCAAAAGAATCCATGGCTGCAGTTCTGTGCAACACACCTGACCTAGCCAAATACACCAAAATAGAAATACCCAGGATCATGGACTTCATCAATCTTTGCCTTACAACCTACTTTCAGTTTGATTGAGAAATATACCAACAGATCAAAGGAACACCCATGGGATCACCAATCTCAGGACTTATAGCAGAGTTTGTAATGCAACATCTGGAAAGGATAGCACTCCCACACATACAACCCAAATTATGGATCTGGTATGTAGATGACACTTTTGTTGTAGTACAAATGAAACAACTGGAAGAAACCCACAAAACCATCAATAACATCTTTAATGGAATAAAATTCGCAAAGGAGAAAGAAAACAACATTTCATTACCATTCCTGGACATCCTCATCAGTAGAGGAAATGATGGTAAGTTAGAAACACAAGTCTACAGGAAAGATACCCACACCAACCAAGTGCTCCATTACCAAAGTAACAATCCAACCTCCCTCAAGAGAAGCTGTGTAAGAACATTACTCAATCAAGCATTTACACACTGCAGCAACCCGGAACACCAGAAAAAGGGAAAATATCATCTGTACAGCATCTTCCAACAAAATGGATACCTGCTCAACTTTATCAAAATGTGCCTCACCACCCAACCCACTACAACCCAACCAATAGAAACTATGAAAAGGATAACACTGCCATACATCAGAAACATCTCAGAAACCACCAACAGACTGTTACAACCACATGGCATCACCATAGCACATAAACCAACTAAAAATCTTCAAAACATATTAAGCAACCCAAAAGTCACAATAGCTCAAGAAGAAAAAAACAAGACATTTACAACATACAATGCAAAGACTGTAACAGCCACTATGTAGGACAGACAGGCAGAAGACTAGCAGAGCGCATCCACAAACACCAGCTAGCTGTCAGAAGACATGATGAGAACTCCTTAATCTCACCACACATGGACAGACTCAACCATAGTTTTAACTGGGAAATGGTGAGCATCCTAAACCAAGCCAAATCCAAAAACTCCAGATAATTCCTGGAAGCCTGGCACTCAGACAAAGCAGTCATCAACAGAAACATAGAGGTAAACCACATTTACCTACCATTCAAAAGAGACAATAGAAAAGCCAAAAGACCAGGACACTCCCTTGCGAGCCAGATAGGCAAAAATCAACACTAGGATTAATACCAGATGAACCATTAAACAGCACAATACACTCTAATGAAGGAACTTTTAACCCAGGCAATCAACCAAGCAGCAAACAACAGTCCAATCAAAGAACTCCCAAGGAGAGAACAACACCACTCCCTCTTTGCACTGAAGATGTTGCCTAGTCTGGCAATGAAATGTCTGCAAGAAAACAACAAGGCTCAGAGAGCACCAAGGACTCCACAAAAAAACATCCTGCCTGTGCTGTGTATTGGTGCCTCTCAAACTTGCTTTCTTAATTATTTTAGGAAATTGCCTATTATTGAGTTTTTTTGGATTTTAAGAACCTCCAGAAGGGCAAGTTTCATTACATTGGGAGATGTTCATTCTATCCCTGATGAAAGAATTGCTATGTAAGTTTTAAGATTAACAATAAAAACATTTACCTTTGGGAAACAGCAAAAGGAGAACTAAAATGTGGACTTTGGAAAGCTAAGGGGCCAGATGGATTAGAAAGTATATATTCTGCAGGTTGTTTAATAGATTTGCAAAATATATATGAAGATTTTGAACTTAGCTGTAATAAATCCTCTTGTGGGAATATTTTGGTGATTGGAAATAAACATATGGTAAGAAGAGACTTCAACGTGGGCTAGAGGAAACTAGAGAGAGTTAAATATCACATTTATAGGCAAACTGATTCATTAACAATGGAGCATTGGACTATACAAGAATTCAAAGCTGTCTGGAAACAGTGAACACAGGATTTACTTTTAAGATTGTCTGGGGATGAGTTTTCATTGAATAAAACAGAGATCAAGGCTGATTTGAATGTGGATTTGATGATGGATTTTAAAATACCAGGTTACAAGACTGATGCAGGAAAGGATGCTAACTTGGATTTGCAAACTGAAGCTGATTTGGATGTGGATTTGGAGCGGAAAAAAAATGTTGGATTACAAAAGTGATATGGAAAAGGATGTTGTTGATCTGAAAGTGGAATTTAAAATGCTAGAGTCCAAGAATGAGTTGGGAAAAGATTCTAAAATGGCCTTGCAAAGATACCAGCTGATATATTAATAATCAAAAGGACATACAAATAATAAATCAGAAGACTGACCTGGAAAGCCTCTCTAGTTTGGATTTACAAAAGCACTGTCTTAAATCAATGAAGATGTTTTTGAGAAGAGATAAAGAAAAAACTACTGGAGTTGTTACTGAAAGCAGATAAAGAGAAAATGACAAGAAATCAATATGTGGGTCCTCCCTTGATATTATCAAAGAACAAGTTTTTTAAAAGTAAACATAAGATTTATAAAATGAACTTATTTGACTAGGGTTAAAATATATATGTTGTGGTTTCTGGTAGTTATTAATGGGACTTTTCTTTGACCAGAATTGAATGCTGGGGTCTTAATTAGAATATTGAGTAGAGATTTCTTTTATTTTACTTTTTGAAGAAAAGAATAAGTTGGTTTATATAAATGGATTTTTTAAATTAAGCTTAAGATAGTATTGTATATTACTATCTCTAGTAGCTCTTAACAGACCTTTGCTAAGATTGAAAGATGAGTTTTTATAATTTGATTATTGTTAAGGGATTAGATATGGGGAGAAGTGTCCTTTTTTGCTTTTTTATTTACAGTAATTATTAGAGAAGGTGTTAGGTTATGGTGATTGTCCATACCTGTCTGGAGGGAGGAGTCATCTTTTATATAACTGTTTTTTTCCTTTTGTTCTCACTTTCTTTTGTCTATCTCTTTTTACTTTTTCTTTTTTATCTTTGTACTTTAAAATTGTAATATATATATATATATATATATATATATACATACATACATACATACATACATACATACATACATACATATATATTTAAAAAGTCTTCCCTCTCCATTGGAAAAGAATAGTTTTGAGGGAGGGGAATGCCATTCTCATAACCAGGATCTATTTCTAAACCTAATTACTGTGTAGGGAAAAAAGATGATGGATAAAGGAAAAGGAGAAAGAAAAGGAGAATAAGGTTAAATGTCTGCAGATGGGATCTGCATGTAACAGACACACAAACATATATACACAAATATGTATGACTGTATCCTACTTCTCTGCAATCAGTTATTTTTAGAGTATTAGCATTACTTCTCATAGAATCAGATCAGTTTACATAATGCTAGTTTTATAATATTTGAAGATTTTATAATATTTGAAGATTTTTACTACTATTTACTGGAAAACAAAATAAGCACAACCCTGTGAATGTACTGTTTGGTTCAGTAAACAGGGCTTAACAACACATTAGAGACATGATATATATATGAATCAAAATGCTTATCCACTGTTTCTCTTTCAGTATATGAAATGAAGCTTCTGTTATGAAATCAAAATATAACTTCAAAATTATTGATAGAATTTCAGAATAATAGTAGTTGCATATGTGATCCTAGAATAAATCTACTAAATGTGGATACAACCTATTATTTCCTCTTCTCATTCTGCTTCTATATATTTGTTGCCCCTGGTTCTCCTGAAAGATCTTTCTGTTATTAACAATGGTTATTATGAACGTATAATCTTTTCAAACCCCCATATTGGGAAAAATCATATACAGTTACTTAGATCAAGCACCTGTTCCTATAAATTCTGTGTTTCTAATTACTTTGACTACTAATTAAAACAAATATCGCTTTAATTAATAAGCTTCCAGATTGTTATCAGACAAATTAAAAATATGCCAAGTAAATACATGAATAGCACTTTTTTCTCACGTGTATGTCTCTAGCAAAAATTGAAGCAAGTTCTTTGTTTTTACTTTTTTTTTCCTTCCTCAAATGTCAGCAGGAAAAATATGTCTACAAAGAATGCTAGACAATATGAAGCCACCTATGATTTTAAAAAGCAAATAAATGCATTACATTACAATCTTGCATTCTTTCCATTTACAATCTTTCCATTTTTTCCATTTTTATGTTATTTTATTATTTTATCTTTTGGAAGTGAAGCAACAACCCCATTTGAACTTTCAGTAATGGAGCCATTTATAGCTCTAAAATCTTAAAACTGCAACCATTTACCCACTTACATGGGAATAAACTTCCATGGAATACGTTTTGAGAATTATCCTAAAAACATTTACTTTTCTATACATTGTGCACATATACACACTGAGTATTATGTAACCTAGACCGCATCCACACAGTTGCTTTGTTATACTCTCCTTCCTAGAGCTGTCAGTAAACCATGCTGCCCTGTATTTTCTGTCCCCACAATGTGTCCTTATGGTACATCCAGTATGTGCTGCTAGTCATGCAGCTTTAACATGCAACATTCCAAGGGCTGTGATTTATTCCATTCCATCAGCTTAAATTCCAGCTCTGTCACAGGTTCTTTTTAAATGATACCCAATTTGATTGCCTCAGGCTCAAAAGATCCACCAAAAGCACTGGACCCTAGACAGTTGGATTTTTTATATCTCCCTATGAGGATTGGGAAGATGTTTTATTTTAAGAAATCTACAATTTAAAAGTGAAATTTACAAATATAAAAAATTCCCTTCTCACCCTATGGGTGGTATGTGTCTTCCTCAACCTCAGTTCCTCTACCAGAGGCCTGGGAGTTTGAGGGCTCTGTGCAGTATCTTGGCTGTTCCTAGCACTGCACTCTTCTGGACAGAGAGCTCTGATGTTGTTCCTGGGATCTTTGGAGCCACTCTCCCAGTTTGGGGTCACAGCCCCAAGTGTCCCTACCACCACTGGGACCACTTTGGCCTTCACTTTCCACATCCTCTCTAGTTCTTCCTTCAGGCCCTGGTACTTCTCCAGCTTCTCATATTCTTTCTTTCTGATGTTGCTGTCCCTTGGCACCGCTACATCTATCACCACCGCTGTCTTCTGATCCTTGTCAATTACCACAATGTCCAGTTGATTGGCCAGTACCTGCCTGTCTGTCTGGATCTGGAAGTCCCACAGAATCTTAGCCCTGTCATTCTCCACAACCTTCTGTGGAATCTCCCATATGGACTTCGGAGGGTATAGTCCATACACTGTGCAGATGTTCCTGTACACAAAGCCAGCTACTTGGTTGTGCCGTTCAGTGTATGCTGTTTGTGTAGCATACACTCTAACTATTACACTATCCAGCCGCTTATTCGTACTTCTCCACTGAGCCTTGGTAATCAGTCTCAAGGGTTGACTGTAGCTAGTTTATCCATGATTATTTGCTCATATCAGCTGCTGTGCTTTGTAATGTACGGGGTGGCCATGATGTTCTAGCTTGTGATGTTCCAGCTTCAGGTGTTGGCTGCACCTCCAGTTGTTCTTCTGGGTCTTCTTGAGACTGTGATATAATGTGTAGTTGGTCTATCTCAAGTTGTGAGGTAGGTACAGCCGGAATTTGAATCCCAGTCTCCCACTCCAAAGGCGGCATTCTAACCACTACGCTATCCAGCCACTTATTGGTATAAATAGCAGTGTATGGTGTATGTATGAATGTATGTTTTCTATAGCTATTTTATCCCATATTCTATCTCTATTACTAATGATACTATACAGTGTTATTCTACTCTTACTTAGATCTATACTATTACAGGTATATTATTACTATTATTTTTCCACCACTACTATTACTAGTATACAATTACTAGTTTAGAGTAGTGTTTTATCCTTACAGACCCTGATCTGACTTTCTTCTATTGTTTCTCCTTTAGTGCTGGGCAGCTGCTAAGGTACCTGCACCTTCTCACCATTGTACTGGGTTTTGTCTCTTCATTTTTCCTTTGGACTCCAAAGTCTTTGTGAGGAAAAACAAAACTTTTATTTGGCTGCAAAACACATCTCCTCCCCCACCTGTGTCAAGGCTGCAGCTTTTATAAACCACTCTGTCATCCCGCTGCGGGGAAGTAGGTGAGGAGGGAAGGTAGCACAGGTGCCTGAATTTTGCTAAGCAGCCTGCTCTTCCACAAACTCCACCCAACATTACCCTTTATTTGAAAAGCATTGTCCTTCTGGCATGCACATGGCTCCAGCTACTTCATATAAAGCATGATTTTCCCTTTTTATTTTCTGTGATACCATTTACAGATTGATTTTTTCTGAAAGTTTGTTAAACAATTGACCAGTTGAGAGTGGCAACAATTCAAAATATCATTTTTTTATATCCTTGTATGCCTCTTAAAGTTCTATAACAATATAATTTTCTACCTTTTAGTTTTGTTTCCTATTATGACTCTATGTGCTAATTTCTATTTGAACATTAAAAGTACCCATAACTTGATATATGCCAAATAATTCACTGTAGAATTACTTTGCTTTTACTGTATAAATGATAGATTATTCTCCATTTACACAAGATAAGTAGGCTTCTCAAATGTCTAAGTTTCTAGTAAAAGCAACTTTCTGTATTTAGATAAAAAGAAATCTATAGAGTCATATGATTTTTGCTAGAATCCCTGATTCTATTTGATGTTAAATATGGTAGTAAAGATTTTTGTTAAAAATATTCTATACAAGTTAACAATAGCTATTTCTATGCTACTCATATAATGCCTAGCAAATCCTTCCTCTATCTCAGTATTTTGATAGGCAGGTTCCATCCTTCTATTTGCAGAAGGGAAGTTAGTCAAAGAGCCAATCTTCTGAAATGCTTTGGAATTCTTTGTAATGTAAATGTATACAGAAAACCAACTTTCAATACTGCTGCCAGGCTAAGCTGTAGCTAAAGAAATTGCCTGCATTCAGTGGAACTAATTTTTTTTTTTAACACTGAAATGAAATTGAATTAGTTGGATGGATTGTGCGTACATTCATTAATTGACTAAATAGTTTATTTGTTATCTGAAATCATAGTAGATGCTCTTGAGTAAGGATTTCCATTCACTTATTAATTTATAGAATCTCAACCTTTTGACTATAAATGGCTCACAACTGCAAAAATATAAAAATACAGGTTATCATTAGCTACAGCATTACACTGTAGCTAAGCTCTCTAAACAAACTATTTTTCAATGAAGCCTCTGTAAATGGTTTCCACTAAAAGACTGCTCTAATATCTGAGGGCAAAGCCAGATTTCAAGATTTTCCATAGAGCTAACAGAGTTGGAACCTTCCAGAATGTTTTTTCATAGGGCAGACACCATGAAAGCAAATGAACAATTCCATTAGATGGCATTTTTTCACAAAAGGGACCTAGAGCATTCCCATCTGGTTGAATCTGGTGGGATGGATGCACAGAAGTGGATACAGATATTGCTGTGAATGACCTGACCCTGTGCCAAGTAGGACTTTATAGATGACCAGAAACACCTTGAATAGCACCCAGAAGCCAGCTGGGAACCAGTATAGCTTGCAAAGCAGTGGTGTTATGTGGGTGCACCCCGTATTCCCTGTGCCACAATATTTTGAATTAGTTGCAGCTTCCAAATACTCTTCAAGGGTAGCCCCATGTTCAGTACTTCAAAACTGTGAACCAACTCTGAAGGAATACAGCCACATCCAGAGACAGATATGGAAAATCTGAACTAAGGAGGCCTAAAACACAAAACCACTTCATCTTGTAAGGGATAAGTTGAAGCTTATTTTTCCTCACCCTCAGCTTCCGTGCACTGAGAAAGAACCTTGACAGCATAACTTGGACAGGCCAAGGCAGAAATGTACAGCTGAATGAACCATCAAATAGCACAATACACCCTAATCAAGGAACTATTAACTCAGGCAATCAACAGCCCAATCAAAGAACTCCCAAGGAGAGAACCACACCCCTACCAACACTAGCAGGGTGAGCCACAGTATATAAACTGAGAGCAAGGCCCACTCCCTCTTTGCACTGAAGATGTTGCCTACTGTGGCAATGAAACATCTGCAAGAAAACAACAAGGCTCAAAGAGCACCAAGGACTCCACAGTTCAACCCTGAGCTACAAATATTTACTTCGATTGGTACAGCTGAATATCTTCAGCATACTGGTGAGGCGTAACACCATGTCAACAGATGATCTCACCCAGAAGCTTTATATAAATATTAAATAAGAGTAGGAAGAGAATCAAGCCCTGAGGCACCTTGCATTCCAGATGTCCAACCTACTGTATATCCCCTACCAACATCAAATTAAGCTGGACAGGAGGACAACTATCATAAGAGACAGTGCCCACCCCACAACCACCTAAGATGGCCCAGAAGGATACAATGGTATCAAAAGCCACTGTGAGATTAAGGAGCACCAAGATGATCATACTACCTCTATCCTGTGCCTATCACAGGTCATTCACAATCAGTGCTGCATTAGTACTATAACCAGCATTAAGCCTGACTAAAGAGATAATCCATATTTTCCAGGGACTTTAGAAACTGTAAGCTTACTACCCTCTCAACAGCCTATCCCAATAAGGAAAGGTTGAAGACCAAGAAAAGTGGTTCAAGTTCTCTCTTAAAGAGAAGGCAAACAGCTAGTTATTTCAAAGCAGGTGGAACCATCCAATCACTCAGAGAAGCATTCACCAGTATGTGGATCCAACCACAAGTCACCTCCCAGGAAGCCTTGACCAGGCAGTATAGACATGGACACAGGAGGGAGAATTTTAGACCTTCAAGGATCCTGTCTACTTCTTCAGGACTAGCAGGCTTAGACACTTTCCAAATAATAAGCAATTGCATCTTAGTCATGTCCACTTATTGTCAGTGACCAGTATAAATGTTCTTTAACAATTTGAATAGCAATACTATTTTTTAAAAAAAAAATATCAGTGAGTAGTAGAATCCTCAGTTGTAAAAGAGGAATCCTGCAAATGAAAATATGAGGTTTTAAACAATGCAATGTTTTTTTTTCTGATGCAAGTACAGAATTGCTAAATATGGCATTAAGAATACTGCAGTCCTCTTCTGACTGTAATATAAAACTTATTCTCTAAGAATAAAATTTTAGTTAAAGTCATCTGCATAAAAAAGAGAACTGGTGGCAGATTCAGGAAAGTCCTAGATTTGCAATATACAACATACCTTAACAAAACATGAACAAAAGCTAAAAAAAATATTCCCCCCTTGCTTCATAGAAACAAGTGTAGTTATAATTCAGTTTTCCCTACCAGTCACTTATAGGATGATATAATTGCATCTTAGCAATGTCAGAAAAGGAAGACTGCCAGAGGTAGAATTTATAATCTGAGATCTGTGAACCATTAGCTCTGTGAACCAGTGGCATATCAATAAACCAAACCTGAACAATATATTATTTAATGTAATGATTTAAATGGAAAACAAATTGCTACCTTGTTTTTCCCCACTTATGCTTATCTTTTTTAATATCAAAATAGTGTAGTATTGAAGTATCAAAATAACAGATTAACACAAATTTATTATTTTTATTTCCTGTATCCCACATTAATAACTAGTCCAATCCAGCTCCCTTTTCTTTCTTCCTCCCAAAAGTTGTTAAAAGTAACTCAGTCAATAAATTATAAGCATAAGTTAAATGCCTAAGATCATGTTGGTAACGTTCTTACAAAGTAAGAATATCAATTGAACTATTGTCTCCATGCTCAGGTTATTTATATGCTTACTAAAAGACTTTAAACAGAAATCCAACAAGGTGCCTAATTTAAATATTATTTTGTGCTTCCTGGACTAGGAATTTGCTTCTCTTCAACATTTGGAAGAAAAAGGAAGTCTTCCAAATGTGCAGCCATAGCTGGGTCCTTCATCACAACACACTGATAAAATGAAAGACTGGTATTTCTGTTTCAAATGTTGAAGAGAAGCAACAAGAGTTCTTGGCACATTTATGGGCATGGGAAACTGAGAAAAGTAGTAAAAGAGTAAAACTATAAACCACTGGTTTAAGGGAAGTACCATCAGCTCAGAAAAAGTGCCATTACCTCTGAAAAGCCTGGATGATATTTGGGGGGGAAAAATCAAAACTTGTGTCTTATTTGCCAAAATGTAAAAGACAATAACTTGAAAAGCAGTGGAAATAGCTTCCTACTGGCTTACTTTCTGGTGGTCACTAGTTTTCATCAGTTTTAAATGCATATAATAATTATTCAGAGAGTTATTAGACTGATGCCAGATCCAGTTCCACTAAGTTCTCCTTCCTAGCAAGCATTTATGAAAAATGCCTCAAAATGGCCTTTATATATTAAACAGCTAAGGTGGGAACTAAAAAGTATGGAAACTGAATTACTATTTGCATGTTTTATATGCAGAGGTGAGTATTATGGAATGAAATGTTTTGTGAAGATGCATACTTATCCAAGAAATCTTGTGATGTTGTCAGTTGCTTAGCAGCAAAAGGAATTAGTTTTTTTAACCGAGCTTAGAAGATCATTAATAACTAACTGTTTTGTTCATATTCATATAGTCTTTAAATAAAGTGGCCAGTGGACTGATAGACTATTCAATATGATGAATCACATGTTGGAAATAATCCTAGATATCTTACTTGATTTTAAGTGTTAAAGCATAAATAATAACAACAACAACATGTTATTCCAATGTGTTAAATTACCTCTTTATTTATAATTTTAGAACTCCCTTCAGTTTCAAAAGCAGAGTGCCATACGACATGAAAAAAAAAAAAAAGCTATAGCTGAACTAAACAAAATACAAAACCCTCTTGGCATTACTAAGCTCATGTTTAGGATAGCATTTTGCCTTTTTTGACCATTCTTCAGCCCCATGGATGCTTCTGCCATCAAGTCAGTATTGACTCTTAGTGACCACATAGATACGCAGATTTTCTCCATTATGAAGGAGACCAGTAGAAGGAAGGTAATCTGTACAAAGAGCAGACACAGGAAATCAGTCAGTCAGTCAATCTCAGAAGAGTTACATAAGATATACTGTACATAAAAAGCTGCAGAGTAGTGAGTGTATAGATGCACAAGCATAGGGAAGAAAGGAGAGGAACAGAAGCTAAACTTGGAGGCATGATTAAGAAAAGTTGAGTATGGAAAGGGCAACCTTGAAGACAAAGCTTTAAGTGAAGGAACAGAAAAACATTTCTTGTAAGTAAGCAAGAGATAAATCATTTTGCCAAGATGGGATTCTGTTCCATCTAACCAACAACTAAAGAAGGGTGCTTTGCATTGGAAGGAATGCAGAGTATTCAGAAGTACAAGTTGTAACTCAGACAGTGGGAAGAAAAAGTTGGTGGGAAGCTTCACCAGCAAGCTAATCACCCAGGGAATTGGTCGTGGGAAGAACTGAGGTTTAAAGATCCAAGATGAGAAAAGTGAACTTGATTCAGACTGGCCAGGTTGGAGGTCTAACCCAGAAGGAGGAAACACACAATTAGCAAAGAGAGTGACAGAAGATTATTGCTATGGCCATTTTTCAAAGGAATGGGGGAAAGTTGCTTTCTTTATATATGTATGTACATATATTTATATATGTAGTACACCTTAGAAATGTAGTTCACCTTTAAAAAGACTACTTGACTCCTAGGTTATGAGCTGCTAGCTCTAAGCAAGGCTTTCTGCAAGACCCAAGGAAATGTGTCCCATTGAGTTCAATAGCTATGTGTTGTTATAAAGCTATTTGGGCACCTGTGTAATGTCTGTAAAGCCGGTGTTTTTCTAATGCAAGTAATAAAATTGTTCATTCGCCATTCAAAAGTAGAGGTTGGATTTTTTTTTTCCTTTCTTGCTGCCCAGGAGGTAGAGTAAAATTACCCCTAAGAGTTTCTCTCTGCTAATTTGAAATTTGGCTGCAGGCTTTTGTTTAAAGTAAATGGCAAAGGAACAGAAATGATCATGCTGCAGGATCCCATGGGGAATTAATTTCTGTAGCCAAAGCTACAAAATGCTCTATGGCCAAAGTACAAAATGCTTGATATTAAGGAGAGACACACACAACACACACACATACAGAGAGAGAAAGAGAGAGAGAGTGCTCAAGTTTGCATTCTTTAAAAAAAAAATATTGAATACTTCTCAAAGTGATATAAGAATAGCTTATATTAAGGATTGAAGGGAAGAAAAAAGTAGAATCAAAAACAGATAAAGGTAGGTCCTGAGAACCCTAATCTGACTTGCCAGGTTAGCAACAGAATTTCATACCCCTTGCTGCTCTTTCTGATTGTTCTGCATGTGTCTAATCTGCTTTATCTTCTGCATGGGGGGTTGTCCTTCAGTCAGACCACATGGCTTGGCAGACCGAGATCATAATCACTACTTTACCTGACATGTACACTACTTTATCTGACATGTACATAATCATTACTTTACCTGACAGGTACCTGACAAATTTCAAAATTATGCAAAGATTAACAAACTATAAAGCCATCTTCCAAGCTCTCTGTCTAAAAATGCCATGGAATTAGAAATGAAATAATTTTAAAAAGTAGGAAATATCCATATCTCGGTGGTGCATAAAGAATAACAACCAAGAGCCAATGCAGGGTTAAATATATAGAACACAATATTGCATGAAATTATATTAAACAATTACAGATTCACACATAGTGTACCAATCATTCTCACCAAGAAGGACACCAACACATTCATGAACAGCCATATTTTTACTCACTTTGGGAAAAAAAAATATAAGAATGGGCTTATTCCAAGATAGGGAAGTTTTCCTTGCTCTAGATGTCTGCTCCTTCTCACTGCTTGATCTTTATTGGCAGGGTGCTTGTATCTTTGACCAATCAGTCACAGAACTTTTACAGCTATTTTATGCAGGCTCTGAGCAGAGTCCCATCAAATAAGCCATTAAATAAGATTAATCACATTAAAATGACTCTGTTAGACAATATCTAGCACAACCATACTATATACAGCATATATATGTTCATTCACATGCATGTAATATACAGTAGCTACCCAAGGAAAAAAGGTTGGGAGGAAAAGAGAGAGTGTGTCTTCGACTCTTCCAGTGGTCAAAGGATCTAAAAAGACTGGAGAATATCTGAAGAGCTCTTCATAGAGAATCTCTGAACATTTACATTATTACAGTTCAATAATTATACTGTAAGCTGAGTTGGATGGAAAATTTTGTAAAATGTGGAAAGGCTCTGCCCTTATAAAGATGACAATATTGAAACACTAACTTATATTCTGTTGTATTGTACATATCTAGACACATGTAAAGAGCTACGAATGCCTCTTCTAAGCCCTTTCCAAGCCAGACTGGAGAATTTTACATTCATGTTTTACTGGTAGATAAGGATCCCTTTGCTGTTGCAAAGTTTGTTTTCTTAGCTAGAAAAAGTACATTTTTGATAGCACAAGAGCACAAGCATGATCACACATTTTTCACTTCACATGCTTTATTACCTATGTTCTATTTTGTAGGTTGCATTCTGTAAGTCTTATTTAGCAAGTCTTATTTAGTCTGGGTTGCTGGCCTGTAACAATAAGGAATTGAAATTGTTGAAAATTTCAGCTATCCAACACTATATTCCCTCTTTTATACTGCAATGAATCTCTGCCAGTTCTCACCACAAATAGTTATAGTTTTCACATTTTTTTCTCAACTTGTATAAGTCCTTCTTGCTTTGATTCTTCCATGTCTTAAGAAAATATATCCATAAATCCATGCATGTTTATTGGTACTGGCCATGAAATCATGATGGATAGTATTTATTTATTTTATTTTATTTATCAGATTTATGACTGCCTATGTGCTCTTGAGGATAGACTCTGGGGGGTTTACAATAAAATATTGGAACTGATATTATCTTTAGCTTGTTTCTGGTCATCAGTTATAAAAGGGGTCAGTTGGCAGTGGTAATCTGTATTCCTCAACTCTTCCATTGTCCTTCCTTTTAGCTTAATTTGATCAGCCAGAATAAAATAATTCACATAGAATGGAGTAAGTAACAGAATGCATCCCAAAACTTCATTGAAAGTTATAGATTGTAATCTTCCATGATGGGTCCAATGAGAGTAGTAGATATTTTTTGATTTCCCAGTTTAAGGCTGATAGAGAGTAACTGGCCAAAGTCATTCAGCTAGTTTCCATGCCAAAGGAAGGAGTAGAACTTTGGTTTCTCCACTTCTAATCCATCACTTGAACATTACACAACCCTTTATTTCAGTATTCAAACATATTAACATATTATGAACAGAAGAAAAATGTAATGTCCTATTACTATAGAACCCTCTTTTTTGGTTTTGCAGATATGTTCCAAACATGCTGTATCATTTTCAACAAAGGCAGAACTAACTGTAGAAATGGAGATCCCACACTCTTGTGTCTTTCTATTAGTCTTCATATTAGTATATTAGTATTATGAGTGGTTCTTTCATTTTTTTAAATTCTATGAACCTATGAAGTCAACAGAGCTTTTGAAATTTCGAGGTTTCTGGTGTGGGAGCAATGGCGTCAGGCTGAACTCTACTGAAGCTCTACAGATAGAGTTCTCATTGTGGCTTGATATGATGAGTTGGAAGATTTTTCCAGATTGAAAGCAACTTCTGGTGAAAGGAGCTGTGAGTGAGAAAGCAAAAGTGCTCTCCGGACAGCTGACAAGCAAGAAAAATGGCAGATGTCATTTCTTTGCGAAGCAGAGATTCAGCTGGGAAGCACTTTCTTTTGAGTAAGCAGAAGCTGCAATTGAACGTCTTGTTAAAAGACAATACCCTCGACCACCCCACCTCCTTGGCTGTTTTACAACTTAATAGAAGAAAGAAGAGACTAAATGTACTGTAGAGACTCAGGAAAGCCTGGTGAGTTGCTTTATTTCAAAATGGGTGGATGGACTGTAGAGGGATTAAAAGGAGAAAATAAGGACTACAGGAACAGAGTGCAAGTTAATTATTAATATATAGTAGCCATTTTCTTGCAACTATACTACTTCTCACCATATAGTGGATTTGGTGAACAAAAGCTGTATAGCAAGTTTCTCCTTATAACATGGTGGATATAACCTTTAAAATACTGTGTATATTATATGAACACTTTAACAATGAATACCAGGAGGCAAAACAGAAGAGAATAGGGAATAGGAGAAAATGATGGGCTTCGAGCAATGTTTGAAGAGTTTTATGGAAAGACTTCACAAACAATCTTGCAAAATGTAAATATAATGTTGGAAAAAATGTTTGAAGATTTTGAGAAATGATTGAAACAAAATTTAGATAAAATAATGAGAAAATAGATGGGGAAATAAAAAATGGTGATTGAAAGAGTAGAAGAATTGGAAGTAGAGAAAGACAATGAATTAGACAGAATAGCTCTCTTAGAACTAAGAGACAAGGAATTCAGTTTGAGGTTTAGGGGTATACCAGAAGGAAAGGAGGATGAGATAGAGGAAATAATAGTCCAAACACTAGCAAACTTACTAAATTGGGAAGAAGGTAAGATGGAAGAGGAGACTGAGAAGATGTTTCGTATAAATTCAAAATATGCACAGACATATAATAAACCTAGAGACATATTGATTGGATTTTCAAGGAGGAAAAACTAAAGAGATGATGTTACATGCACACGTTGACAATAGAATTAGAATTAAAGGAAAGGATATTATTGTGCTCAAAGAAATACCAAAAAGAATTTTGAGAAAAAGAAAGGAATATGTAGGTTTAATGGAGATGTTGAAAAGAAACAACATACCATTTCGCTGGGAGAAATTAGAGGGGGTGAGCTTTACCTTTCAGGAAAGGAGGTTTAAGTTGAGCTCAATGCATAAGATTAAAGAATTTCTAGGAAAATACAAAAAGGATTTAGACCATATTACGTCAAATATCAAAGAAACTAGAAGACTCAGACACAACTTCTAAAGAATACAAAGAATTACTGGTGTGATGGGTATTACTTGGGGCAGTGGGGCAAATAGTCCCCAAAAAAGGAAAAAAAAAATCTTTCAACATCTTAAAAATTTGAATAATGATGTTATTTGCCTTCAAGGAAAACATATTAAAAAAAAAAAGGATGTAAAGTATTTACTTAATAGAAAATTGGGTAATGAATTTGTAACAGCAAATGATAAGAAAATAAATGGTATAGTAGTATATGTTAAACCTTATTTAAAACCACTTTTGGTATTTCTGATGATCAAGGGAGATTTTTAGGAATTGAAATTGAAGTTCAAGATATGAAAATAATTGTAGTGGGAGTATATGCACCCCATAAAGACATGAAGGTTTTTTATGAGAATTTAATGGAAGAATTATTAAAATATTATTATACCAGCTGGATATTAATGGGTGACTGGAATGGGGTTATGATACCAGCATTAGACAGAAAATCAGACAAACAAATTAAAGATAAACAGGGAAAATTACCATTTTTTTTAATTAATGGAAAATTTAGCTTTCATAGATGCATGGAGACATAAAAACAGTTTAATGAAACACTATACTTTTTTTTCTGATAGATTCCAATCCTTTTCTAGAATCGATATGGTATGAGTATCTAAAAACTTAGCAAATAAAATAATAAAAGCTGAAATTTTACCAAAAACGTTTTCAGACTATAACCCAGTGAAAGTTATACTCATGAGGATTTCTAAAGGTACAAAATGGAGATTGAATGAGAGTATTTTTTTAAAAAGTGGGAGTAACAGAAGAGTGTAAAAAGAAATTAAACATTTTTTTATATAAATTTGAATAATGAAGTGGATACTAGAACTGTTTGGGATCCTAATAAGGCTGTAATGAGGGGACATTTTATATTTTTGAACTATAAAATGAAGGAACAATATTGACAAAATGTTCAATTAATAATGAATCAGATTAAAATAAAGGAAAGAGAACTAGAAGAAAATTCATCAGATAAAAATTTAATATATCAAATCAAACTGTTACAACAACAACTTGAGCTTATAACAATAGCTATGGAAACAAAATTACACTATGCAAAACAAAGAAATTTTGAGTTTGCTAATAAACCAAGTAGATGTCTGGCTTAGAAATTAACAAAAGCGAGAGAGAAAAAAATGATTACTAGAATAAGAGACAGTGGGGAAGATGAGGTAGATAACAAAGGAATTAAATAAGCATTTTTCACTTTCTTCTCAAAGCTATATCAAAAGCAGGAAATTTCAGAAGAAACAATTGATAAGTATCTTAATAACCAAAATCTTCCCAAATTAACACAAAGTCAACAACTCAGTATTAACGACTCAATTACTAACCAAGAAATTATAGATGCGGTAAAAAAAACTTAAAATAGGAAAAACACCAGGCCCTGATGGTATATCTACAGGTTATTATAAATTATTTTTAGAACAACTTTTAACGCCACTTAAGGATTTAATGAATTTGATTCTGATGGGGCCAAAGATACCCGAGTCATGGTCTGAAGCAAATATCACTCTTATCCCAAAAGGACAACAAGATCCCACTTTAACTAAAAATTATAGGCCGATTTCGTTGCTTAATAATGATTATAAAATTTTATGACAATATTAGCTGAAAGATTAAAAATAGTCCTTCAAGAAATTATAAATAAAGATCAAAATGGCTTTCTACCAAAAAGACAAATAAAAGACAACACAAGAACAGTGACAGATATTTTGGAATATGCACATCATCATAAAAGCCAAATAGCCTTAATATTTTTGGATGCTGAAAAGGCCTTTGATAATTTAAATTGGAGATTTATGATCAAAGTATATGAGAAAATGGAGTTTGGAAAAGACTTTACGAGGGGGATCAAAGCAATTTATTCATCACAAAAAGCTAGAATAATAGTAAATGAACAAGTAACAGATAACTGTAAAATAGAAAAGGGTATGAGACAGGGATGTCCATTGTCACCTTTATTATTCATTCTTGTCTTAGAAGTTCCTATTAGAGAGATAAGATCTGATAAACGAATAGAAGGAATAAAAATTAAAAAAACACAAGTATTTAAATTGAAAGCATTTGCAGACGACTTGGTGTTTAGTTTACAAAACCCATTAGATTTGATAGACCATTTATTGAAAAAAATAACAGAATTTGGAGAGGTAGCAGGATGTAAAATTAATAACCAAAAAAACTAAAATAGTGAGTAAAAATATGACCCAAAAAACAACAAGAAACTTGAAAAGAAAAAACTGGCTTTACAATAGAAAAGAAAATTAGATACGGATATAATACTTTCAGCTAATAATAATGCATTATTACAAAACAACTATGAGAAAATGTGGTCTGAGATTAAATTAGATTTAGAGAGGTGGAGTAAGTTACAATTATCTCTTTTAGGAAGAATATCTGCAATTAAAATGAATGTATTACCAAAGATGTTATTTCTGTTCCAAACAATTCCAATTTTGATAAATGAAAAAAACTTTTAAGTTATGGCAAAAAGACATTTTGAAATTTGTATGGCAGGGAAAAAAACCAAGAATTAAATTTACACTATTGCAAGATGCCAAAGAGAAAGGAGGCCTGGGATTACCTGATCTTAAGTTATATCTGGAAGCTTGTTGTTTTCTATGGATCAAAGACTGGTTAATATTGGAAGATCAAAAACTTTTACAGTTAGAAGGACACAAAATTAAATTTGGTTTGCATGCTTATATCTGGTATGAAAAAGTAAAATTGAACAAAGAATTTAATAATCACATTATTAGAAAAATGTTACTTAAGACCTGGGACAAATACAAAAAAAGACTACTTCCTAATATATCAAATTGGATATCACCATTAGAAGCCCTATCAAGAAGAGAAAGCTTAGGGGACCAGACTAAATTATTAAGATATAAAAATCTTTTAAAATTTGATCAATGCGGTCTGCCTATTCTAAAATCTCTGGAAGAACTACAAAATGAAGGCCACATGTGTAATTGGTTTACTTACCTCCAATTAAATGAATGATTCAAGTTAGATAAAAATAACTATAAATTTAAAAAAAAAGAAGAATCGGAATCTGAAAAACAATTATATTTAAATAATGATCATATTATTGCAAAAATGTATAAGATCTTGTTACAAACAAATCAAGAAAATGAACAAGTTAAAAAGTGCATGATTAATTGGGCAAGAAATATTGGTTATGACATTCCATTAGAAAAATGGGAAAAATGTGGACTAAGGATTTAAAGTTTTCATTATGTTATAATTTAAAGGAATTTTTTAATAAGATTATGTTTAAATCAAATACATGTTGGAAACGTCATCAAATGGAAGGAACGTTCTATCATATGTGGTGGACCTGTAGCAAAGCAAAAAAAAAAAAAAATGGGCAAAGATTCATGATATGTTTCAGAATTTTTTTAAGAAAAAGATGGGGAAAAAAAACAGATTTTTTTGTATTAGTTCTCTTTGATGGTGATCAACAAGAAAAATATAGTAACTTGATGCTTTTCATGATCACAGCAGCCAGATTAGTATATGCACAGTATTGGAAAAGGGAAACTATTCCAACAATGGAAGAATGGATAATAAAACATCAATTAGCACAAATGGAAAAATTAACATGTCTAATGAAAGATAACAATATTTTGAAATTTAAGGAAATGTGGCAACCAATTTTAGATTACCTGTATGCAATTGATGAAAATGAAGCAATGATATTGGGTTTTGTATTGTAAAGAAGGAAATATTTTGAAATAAATAGTAAAATAAGAATTCAAAGTTATTTGGAGTTACATTAGGGGTTTTAATATATATCTTTAGCTAGTTTAGTTGGAAACCTCTTATTTATATGATTGGTATATGTTGACACACCTATTTTCCTTAGGAAAAAGAAAAGTTAAAATCATAAGACATTATAGAAAGATGTGTAGAAATGTATGTTGATTTTTTGGTTGATTTTTTTTTGTTGAAAAATCTTTTTGTATATATGTCTTGTAGAATTTTTTTTTGTAGAATTTTTTAATGAATAAAATCTTGCAATAATAATAATAAAAAACAGAGCTTTTGAAATTTCCTGTCTGTTTAATGTTGTATCATGTTTTATTTTCAGAAGCTAAGTTCTGCTGCTTTGAAATGCAGTTTAATTCTAAGTTAGTATTATTAGAAGCACTGCAGTAGTTACAGTTGAGTGGGTTGGGAACATTTTTTTTTTCCTTGACACAGCAAGATTCAGAATTATAAAGTTTGAAATCTCCAGTTTTATAGTCAATAAAGCATGTTATACATTAAAGATTACTGATGCAAGCTGGAACTGGGTTGCTAATTCAGAAACAAGAACACCAAACAAAATATCTTACAGATTCACACAATACATTGCACTGTGTTTTTAATTATACATATGATCCTTCAAGAAATATTCATGGGACCTCTCAAAGATAAAGAAGATAAGTCACTTGTAAGATATATTCTTTTTCTTTCTTTTTTTTGCCCAGCATGCAAACATTGGGCATTGAAAACTTGAGAAGTCCTTGTATAATAGACTAGCTTGTTTACTGTTGTAATCAGCAACTTTAGAAAAAAACATAATCTTAACCTGGTGTTATATAAGCCAATAAAGATATTTTCCAGTTGAAAAAAAAACACTCATGAGGGTGTTGGGAGCTAACAGTTATAACTGTGAAGGTTAAATCCCTCATTCCTGTTGCCAGATGCATGTCCTGCCACTTCCTTAGAACAGGGACAGAAACCAGCCACCCAGCAACATCAGTGTGTCCAATGGCATCTCTCAATCCTTGCTAAAGCTCCCCCAACTTTTTAAATTTGAAAATGATCCTCTTAATTGAAAACCAAAAGTAAATAGAGAATAGCATGTTGTAAAGAAAAGTATAAGGCATAGCATTGTTTGACATACTGTATGAGAATGCCTTTCAGACATCCTTTGACTTCATAACTTTTCTTAGAAAAGAAAAATGGTGAAGGTTTCAAATTATTTGGAAGGACATCAATACACCCATATACCCAGAAAAAAACAAAAGTAAATCTGTATTGTATAAAGAAATTGGGGTGGGTAGGATGTGGTCAGTCAATGTAACTCCAAATAACTTCACTCATTTGACTTCTTAGAAATGAAGTCATGATAGTCATTTTGTGACATGCTGTCATATCCCAAATTTGCTCACTTGATCAAAACTACTGTCTAATAAAAATGCTGAAACTGCTGATTGTGTTATTACTATAAACTTTTTTGAGTAATAGTGGGTTGTAAATGTAATCTGTATGTTAATAAATTATTAATCATTCCTTATACTGTGCAGAATAATTACACTTTATGTTATACTGCACAACATTAAAACACTCCAGGAGAAAGATAGGTTTCTATAACTAAACTTGTTTTTAGAGAAGCTGCAAAAAGAAGAAAAAATAAATAAACAAAGTCACTAAAATTCCTTAATTAACAATTAATATGCAGTGACATGTACCAACCAACTAGACTATCTATATCTAGTCCACTGTAGTTTTGTGGAATTCTGAGAAAGGCATTGAAATACAGCACACCAATAATCTACAGCAGGGAATGAGAACTCTCCATTATCTGGATGGTGGGTCCAGAGGCAAGGGTTTAAAGGATCTGAATTTTAAAACATTTGGAAAACACCTACAACCTATAGATAATTTTGAACAATGTCTTCTTTGCAAACTATTTAAATAGATTGCATATTTGCATTTAGCAAATATACCCACATTTAATTTGGGGAGCCCAGGGCTACCATATCTGAGGTTTGAAAATGTTGATGACCACTAGATGCTAGCAGACAAATACAGGGGGAAAAAAATACTTTTTACTGCTATTTAGTGGTCCTTTGGATTTCTCTCTCCATATTTGTCTTTTACAACAAAATACATACATTTTGAATTTACTTTTTGCTTAGAAGAACTTATGATGCAAACATCTCAAAGCTAAATAGTATTCCTTGTGAAGTCCGCCCCAATTAAATCAATGTACTTTACCCCAAGGCCATTGGTGCATTCTAAGCTAACTCCAGTAATATAGACAGAACTCAGGTAAAGTGTGGTAAGTTTACATCTCCCTATTTGTCTCAGGATTCATTAGAATGCTAGGTAGGAAAATAACCAATTGCTTAATATCTGCTAGTTTTGATCTTTCACTCACAATTCAACATACCAAGGGTCTCTAAGGATGGTCCCTCTGGAGAAAATGATCCTCTCAGAGTGCTCTTAAACTTTGGTGCTTGGCACCAGTAATCAGTTATTCTAGCTGTTATACAGCTTCAGCAACTGCTATGTATGCCATTCTGTAAATGCTGCCTTATTCCTATAGGGGAGAAAATGAGAGGTGGGAAATTCTGTTTTGCTCAATTGCAACTCAGTGGTCGCAACACCTGAGAGGGGGGAAATTGAGTTTTGCCCAACTGAAACTCAGTGGTTGCAACAGAATTTGGGAGTAATTAATAGAATTAAACTTTTATGCAAACTAGTAGGACTTTGCCAGAAGGCTGTGATAGAATAAAATCTTAATCCAAAGGGTCTGTGTATGTAACAAGAGGTTAAAAGTCAGTGCTGCTGTTAAAGAATCAAAGAGAGGACCCTCCAGGAATAAACATGTAGAGATCAGAAGAAACGATAAGAAGTTCCTGTTAGACATGGAAGAATCAATGAGGAAATGAACAACCTCAAAATGTGTGAGCTCTTTTTCTAATAAATGAAACTCCACATGAAACTTTACAGCTTGGAGAGTATTGCAACCAATGGGTGCACCAGAAATGCATGGAGGTAGAGAACTGTGGAGTAGAAATCTATCCTGGCAAATGAATACAAAGAAGAAGGGTGAACTAAGGGAAGCAGTCTAAAAAGGTAAGCAGCAAAATTGGAAAGTCTTTTACTTGCTGAAATAATATGGAAGGAAAGAAGATATTTGAGCAAGCCAAAAGCTAAAAGGATTTCTCTTTCTATTAAAATGGGGTGGGGAGGGAAAGCTTGTGGTGGAAAGGAATAGTTGGCACCAACTAATCATTGCAGGAATTAGAAGCAGCCATGGGAAAAAAAAGTACCCAGCTGTTTGAGAGATAAGGGGGAGTGGCTGGCAAGTCACCAATAAGGAAAATGCCCAGGGGATTAAAGAACCAAGAAAAGCAGTGGAGAACAGAAAAATGGATTGTGTTGGATACATTAGGAACCCCAAAAATGGGATCAAGCAACTGGGTAGAGGAAAATGAGAAAAGTGGCTCCATATGACTTTTGCAGACCCAACAATAGATTGAGTGTTCAGCTTGTTTATTGTATCCCTAACTACTGCTCAATTTGCAGCAAAAGGAAGTTATTCAGAATGGCCATGTCTAAAGAAACAGGGCATTTGCCTGTTTCAACACAATCTTATACCTCCAATTCGGTTTTAACTGTTTGTATGTCTTGTTGATTTTTACTAGTAATAAAACTGTTATTGTTCACAACAAAGTCATTAATGTTTTATTGAATTTTTCAAGAAGACAGATAGGAAATTGATCCCCCTCCCCCCCTTGTCCTGTTCTGTGGAAGCATTACTTTCTTCAAGGTACAAAGGACCTGGGAAAGATCTGCAAGGGATTTCCCAAGAAGACCAGCTCTCAGACTCAGGACTGGCTTCTGTTCTAACACAGAGTTTGCATCACCTTTAGAGATGTGAAGGATAGATTTATTACTGTGAAAATGCATGAGTGGCACCTGTGATTTAAAAAAAATAATCTGAAAAACAAATTTCATCTTGAAATTATTTTAACTTACTTTATAAAAAATACTTATTGATATATATAAAAGCAGGTAAGATGGAGGGCTTTAATTTAATTAAATGTGTTAGGATTATTGTGAGGATAATGGAGGGAAATGATTCCAGAAAAGGCATAAATTTCCACTCCCTTCTCTTTTCATTCAAGATTTAAAACATATTCAATATTTGTTATCTATAATTTCCCTTATTAAAGAATTTAGGGACACAATGGATTTTTCTTACTCCTTTTTAAGGCAATAAACTCTAGATAAGAACCATATAATTGTTCTTTATAAAGGTTGATAGTAAATAAGATGGACCTACTCATACGTGGTGTATTTGTGCATGCAAGTGCACTTGTACCTTTAAGTGAATCTTGACTCCTAGAGACTAAATAGACAACTCTATGCAATTTTCTTGCCAACATTTTCTGGAACTGATTTTCCATAATGTTCTTTCTTAGTCTGAGAGAGAGTAACTAACCCAAAGTCAGCCAGCTTATGTCATGTTTAAGTCAGGACTCACAGTCTCCCAGTTTCTAGTCCAACGCCTTTAACTACTGCCAAATTGCCTCTAAATAATGTTTTACCTTTATTCTCTGGTAGAAATGGTGAAAAGATATGCATTTTTTAAATCAGTTGACAGGACAAGTAACTTTACAGAAGATTAAATTCCCTAATCACAAGTCGGTATCACTGAGGAATTTCAATAGCTGTACAGTGTAATTACTAAATTTATTGGCATATATTCCATTGTAAGCATAAGTTTGAATAATCAAACAAAATAACTTTTTTTTTTTTTAAATAATACCAGGTCACATATCTGAAAATGATTGAATGATTTGGAACCTTAATGAGGAACTAAAGAATCCATCAAGTCAAATTCAGCTCCTGGTGACTTCATGGAATCATTCAGGTATTAGCCACAGTATAGAAGTGGTTTGTCACTGGATTCTTCTATGATGTGTTTTCAATTTATAGTCTAGTCTATAGCTAAACCGATCTACTAATTATTATTTCTTATTCAAGCATTAGAAACAAGTAATGCAAAGTTTTCGTTTATATGGAAAACAATATATTTGTTCATGAAAACGTATCCATGGATGTCCAAAGAGTCTATGTTCATTCAGTTGTTGATATGTTGAGACTTTTCAGGATTGTTTGCATGGTGCATATTCCTCTCTGAACTCCTGAATAGGCTTCTAAACACCAAACATTTCTGGAGACATGATTGGTAGACTATACACACAGAGATACTGCAATTGTAAGATTTCTGCCTATGAAAAAACTGTGAATGCAGATAAATGCTTGTACAGGTTTTCACTCTAAATGCTCTAGAAGGTAACCAGCATATCAAATTCCTAATGGGACAGCTTACATGTGGACCCACATTCCTTGCTAACTGAAGTCTACTCATAAGCATGAACATTGACATACTGTCAAGATACTCTTTTTACCAGTTTGGTGAAAATGATCTTTTGAACTCAGTGTCATTGACAAACTTAGTCACAGTTTACCTCTATCCTGTATTATTTACGAATCTTAGAAAGCACTGGTCCACTAACACTATTGCCATTGTCAGCAAAAATAATTATTGTGATGTGCCATTTCTGAAGACATCCTTTTCTGGGAAATGTTCTAGGAATATTTGATAAATGTCATCAGAAATCTTTTACTAATCAAGATATTGCTACAAATCGTTTATGTAATGGCATATCAAGTTTCATTTAACCAGAGAGCATTGTAAATGTAGTTTCAATTTAACAGACCAAGTAAATATTAACTTGTCACATGTTGCAAACACTTTTAGAAGCAAGCCTTCTTTCTGTGAATATTGACATGCTGTATTAATACTTTTCTTCAGCAAAGGATCATTACCTTGTTGTGATGCTGGAGCTTGAGCACCTCCATGATGCCATGAGCTAAAACGGGAAGGGCCACCCAAGACGGGAAGGTCATGACAGAGAGGTCAGACTAAATGCGATCCCTGGGGAAGGTAATGGCAACCCACCCCAGTATTCTTGCCGTGAAAACTAAATGGATCAGTACAACCAGACATATGTCGGTATACCATCAGAAGATGAGACCCCCAGGTCAGAAGTTGGTCAAAATGCTACTGGGGAGGAACAGAGGATGAGTTCAACTAGCCCCAGACGTGATGACTCAGCTAGCTCAAAGCCGAAAGGACGGCTAGCGGCCAACGGTGCTGGTGGTGAACGGCGAATCCGATGTTCTAAGGAGCAACACACCATTGGAACCTGGAATGTAAGATCTATGAGCCAGGGCAAATTGGATGTGGTTATTGGTGAGATGTCAAGATTAAAGATAGACATTTTGGGTGTCAGTGAAGTGAAATGGACTGGAATGGGCCACTTCACATCAAATGACCACCAGATCTACTACTGTGGACAAGAGGACCACAGAAGAAATGGAGTAGCCTTCATAATTAATAGTCAAGTGGCTAAAGCAGTGCTTGGATACAATCCAAAAAATGACAGAATGATCTCAATTCGAATTCAGGGCAAGCCATCTGACATCACAATGATCCAAATATATGCCCCAACCACAGATGCTGAAGAAGCTGAAGTAGAGAAGTTCTATGAGGATCTGCAGCACCTACTGGACAACACGCCTAAAAGAGACATTGTTTTCATCACAGGAGACTGGAATGCTAAGGTGGGCAGTCAAATGACACCTGGAATTACAGGTAAGCATGGCCTGAGAGAACAAAACAAAGCAGGACATAGGCTGATAGAATTTTGCCAAGACAACTCACTCTGTATAACAAACACTCTCTTCCAGCAACCTAAGAGATGGCTTTATACATGGACTTCACCAGATGGACAACACCGAAATCAGATTGACTACGTCCCTTGCAGCCAAAGGTGGCGGACATCAATACAGTTGGTAAAAACAAGATCTGGAGCTGACTGTGGTTCAGATCATGAACTTCTTCTTCCACAATTTAGGATCAGACTGAAGAGATTAGGGAAGACCCACAGATCAGCTAGATATGAGCTCACTAATATTCCTAAGCAATATGCAGTGGAGGTGAAGAATCAATTTAAGGGACTGGACTTAGTAGATAGGGTCCCGGAAGAACTCTGGACAGAAGTTCGCAGCATTGTTCAGGAGGCGGCAACAAAATACATCCCAAAGAAAGAGAAAACCAAGAAGGCAAAATGGCTGTCTGCTGAGACACTAGAAGTAGCCCAAGAAAGAAGGAAAGCAAAAGGCAACAGTGATAGGGAGAGATATGCCCAATTAAATGCAAAATTCCAGAGGTTAGCCATAAGATATAAGGAATTATTTTTAAACAAGCAATGCGTGGAAGTGGAAGAAGACAATAGAATAGGAAGTACAAGGGACCTCTTCCAGAAAATTAGAAACATCAAAGGTAAATTCCAGGCAAAAATGGGCATGATCAAAAACAAAGATGGCAAGGACCTAACAGAAGAAGAAGAGATCAAGAAAAGGTGGCAAGAATATACAGAAGACCGGTATGGGAAGGATAACAATATTGGCGATAGCTTTGACGGTGTGGTCAGTGAGCTAGAGCCAGACATCCTGAATAGTGAGGTTGAATGGGCCTTAAGAAGCATTGCTAATAACAAGGCAGCAGGAGACGACGGCATCCCAGCTGAACTGTTCAAAATCTTGTGAGATGATGCTGTCAAGGTAATGCATGCTATATGCCAGCAAATTTGGAAAACACAAGAATGGCCATCAGATTGGAAAAAAATCAACTTATATCCCCATACCAAAAAAGGGAAACACTAAAAATGTTCAAACTATCAGACAGTGACACTCATTTCACATGCCAGTAAGGTAATGCTCAAGATCGTGCAAGGTAGACTTCAGCAGTTCATGGAGCAAGAATTGCCAGATGTACAAGCTGGGTTTAGAAAAGGCAGAGGAACTAGGGACCAAATTGCCAATATCCGCTGGATAATGGAAAAAGCCAGGGAGTTTCAGAAAAAACATCTATTTCTGTTTTATTGACTATTCTAAAGCCTTTGACTGTGTGGACGATAACAAATTGTGGCAAGTTCTTAGTGGTATGGGGATACCAAGTCATCTTGTCTGCCTCCTGAAGAATCTGTATAATGACCAAGTAGCAACAGTAAGAACAGACCATGGAACAACAGACTGGTTTAAGATTGTGAAAGGAGTACAGCAGGGCTCTATACTCTCACCCTACCTATTCAACTTGTACGCAGAACACATCATGCAACATGCTGGCCTTGAGGAATTCAAGGCTGGAGTTAAAATCGCTGGAAGAAACATTAACAATCTCAGATATGCAGATGATACCACTTTGATGGCTGAAAGCGAAGAGGAACTGAGAAGCCTTAGGATGAAGGTGAAAGAAGAAAGTGCAAAAGCTGGCTTGCAGCTAAACCTCAAAAAAACCAAGATTATGGCAACCAGCTTGATTGATAACTGGCAAATAGAGGGAGGAAATGTAGAAGCAGTGGACGACTTTGTATTTCTAGGTGCGAAGATTACTGCAGATGCTGACTGCAGTCAGGAAATCAGAAGATGCTTAATCCTTGGGAGAAGAGCAATGACCAATCTCGATAAAATAGTTAAGAGCAGAGACATCACACTGACAACAAAGTCCGCATAGTTAAAGCAATGGTGTTCCCCGTAGTAACATATGGCTGCGAGAGATGGACCATAAGGAAGGCTGAGAGAAGGAAGATTGATGCTTTCGAACTGTGGTGTTGGAGGAAAATTCTGAGAGTGCCTTGGACTGCAAGGAGATCAATCCAGTCCATACTCCAGGAAATAGTGCCAGACTGCTCACTTGAGGGAATGATATTAAAGGCAAAACTGAAATACTTTGGCCACATAATGAGAAGACAGGACACCCTGGAGAAGATGCTTATGCTAGGGAGAGTTGAGGGCAAAAGGAAGAGGGGCTGACCAAGGGCAAGGTGGATGGATGATATTGTAGAGGTGACGGGTTCGTCCCTGGGGGAGCTGGGGGTGTCGACAACCGACAGGAAGCTCTGGCGTGGGCTGGTCCAGGAAGTCACAAAGAGTCGGAAGCGACTAAACGAATAAACAACAAAATTAATACTTTTAAATAACTTAGGGTTGTAACATGTCATTTATATCTGGAAATATAACTCCAATCATTTCAAGAAATAAATATTCATTTTTATTGCAATGAATGATTATGGATTTTTACACTGTGCTGAATTTGTAAATAACATATGAGATGTTTCAATACATTATTAAATATATTAACTGATAAATGAATTTATTACAAATCAAATTATGATATTTCCTGCATTATTTTGCAAGTAAGAAAGCTGATCAGCAGTAACTTAGTTTGACAGTTAACTGTGATTTGCCAAATTCAGATGAAAAATGTATTACTATTTAAAGAAAAAAATAGTTAAATCCCATCACAACACTTTCTTTAAAGAGGATATACTTAACTAACATAGTTCATGAACTTGAAGTCATGCTTTAAGAGTTCTTACTGTACAGAACAAATTAATTAGATATAAAAATGTCACCTTCAGTGAATATCACATCTAAATGTTTAAGTGGAAACAGTTCATTACCTGAGGAATTTAAAGGAAATTATTCTCCACTGTTCTTATTAGGCATAGATAAGGGTTGAAAAGAGGACAGAAATGATAACAACACTAACACTTAAACAGATCTATTAATGACTTATAAAATCAATTTAAGATTTGATTCATTTTTTAAAAAAAAAATGTCCATGAGCTATAATGAGGAGCCATTAAATAGACAAAGGCACTTCATTTTTTCCCAAAGTTTCAGACATATGGGTTCAAATATTTCTCTGCAATACATTAACTCTGCACTTCTTTTATCGAAGAGATAGCAGGAATGGTGAAACAGCAGAACAAAACAGAGTCTATTCTACTTTTTCATCACAGAAGAGGTGAGAAAAATTTTTCAGATCTAATATTTAGTTTTATACATTTCAATCCAGAAATATTGGATGATATACTCACAACCTACACTATGTGTATGAATTGATGCATGCCATGAAATGCATAGTGGAGACTTGGCTTCTAGGGCAGGATGATTTCTTCAGATTCATGGTACTCAACAATGATGCCAATTTGATGAATGTGATATGCAATGTCCATTTCATGGCCATCTGTTGTTGGGCTGTTACCACACACCATTGGATTTTTCCGGATGCATGGAGGAAGAACAAACGATTGGGGAACAATAACTCAGTGCCAGCAGTGGAGGCTGAATTATACAGCCATCTTGCAAAATCACACACTAATTTTGCAGCATGAAAAGTGATAAGCTGCTGGAAGAGAAGCAGTGGTGGTGGAATTTTCATATATCAGTGACTGTTTGGCATAATCATTTAACTCTAAATTACACTTTATTTCTACATACCAAGTACTGATAAAGCTTGGTTCCTCTAGCTTAAGCAGTTGCTCATCTCTAAAAGGTTATGTGGCAATGGAAGTAGGCCTAACAGCCTGACTCAAATAAAGCCTTATCTTCTCTACCTGGCGCTTAATTTTAAGAGTTTCAGTAGTAATATGCACCTGTCTGCAAACCAGCCTGTCTGTCTATGTTTATGTTACTTTGTGCACTTACAAAACTCAGAGACTTTAGCAGCAACAAAACTATGCCAGCCAGCCTCTGAGCAATTCTAGCACTTTTCTGTGGTAACCTGGCTAACATAGAGTATTATTAGCAACACAGAGTCTTAGAAGTTTGTATCACATTGAGACGTTCACTGGGATTCCTTCTGCCTCATTTCCATAAAGAGTCATGCTTGCCAACCTTAAAGAAAGCATGCTACTCAAGCCTGGCACTCAAGAAAGCAAGTGGTCAAAGAGTTATTCTAAAACAAGGCTGACCTTGCCAATGAGTCTTGCCAGTCCAGTAAAGCAAGTGATCAGAGGAATAATATACACTTTTATCTTTATGATCTTGTTTTTGTGAACTCTGGAAGCTATGTCTAACAAGGAATGACAAAAGAAAGAATGTCAGTTGGCAGTCTTACTCATTCCACAGTGATTTCCTCATCCATCATCATTATATATCTTAAAAGAGGTGCTGGTGAAATGTTTCAAAAATATGTGATAAAACAAAGCTATTTGGCTGAAAGTGTACAGGAAATGGTTCACAATCCTGAATCAAATCATGCCAGCTTTGAATTCTGAATCTCAAATTCAAATAAGATTTTGATTAAATCTCACACTTTTGTTAGTTATGCAATTTCCCTATAAACTACCAAAAAAAGTCATGAGAAGTTGGGTAGAGAACAGGCAAAGAATCACATTCAGTCTCCCTGAAATATGATAGAGCCCTCTCTACCTATCCTTTGAAATTCTGCAGCCAATACTATATATTATTTCCTAACAATATGAAGAGTGTAACACTCATTTTATAAAAATGAGTGGGCTTTTTGCACAGAGCAACCTTTAATCTAGATATCTGAATCAAGTTCCTGTAAGAAACAGCACCTTTTTTCTGTCTTACAGATAATTCCCTTTGAACATATCTATCCATCCACCCATACTTTATGAGCTGGTAGTACATAACACACTACATAAACTACTGAAATTGTCAGACTTTAAATGTTTATAGAAATGTAATATGGATGCAGATATTACTCAATCAATCAAATCTCTATTATGGTCATAGACCAGCATAGTAAATGTTAGTTCTATTTAAAAGCCAATATTTATAACTATTCATATTTTTATTTTCAGCTATGGGGATCACAACATTTTGGATTTTTATTCCAGCTGGATTTTCTCCTTAGTCTAATTGGAAAGGATATTTTCCAGCATGTTTTGTGGTGAATAATGCTGTGCTGAAATCTGTCTTCAAGTTTTCTGAATTTTCATTTTCCTTGAAAAAGAGGATACTGTTTACCCCTTTTGTATGGGTAGATCTGGGCTGCCAAATTGGATGATCACAAAATACATAAATGCATCACCTGTTTGCTGTCATGTCTGGTCATTCTAGATGTTTGTGCCCAGATCTTGTGTACCTGTCATTCTCATAATGCTTTAGAAATCTTTTATCATTTTCTTTTAGTTGCATTTTTCACTTTATTTTATGATTGCTGACTAGCAAACTGTTAATGTTAATGGTTGCTAGGTAGCCGAGGTGGTAAATTTTTTTGCAGCTTCCATAGATTCCCATGGGATTCCATGTTTCACAATCAGATTAAGATATCAAATACCTTTGACCTCTTGTGGATGAATCCAAAATTGCAAATCTCAAGTATAAGAGGTAAATCCCCTTCTACTCATATAATAAGTGTGAATTAAAAAAAGGCTTGAGAAGAAATTGTCACCTCATTTTCTTTACAGGGGCTCATCCATGATCATTGAAGTAGTTTAATTTCTGCATAGTCAGTTAAGCCTGCAGATCCTATCAATTTTAATGAATATTTCCTCTAACCATATCATGCCTCTTTATTGCCCAGTCTTTCTTGTCTCTTTATTTCCCAGGTCTTGAAATTAGAATATTCAGTTATTGACCCTTCTGTGGGCCACAGACATTGTCTCAAGGGGTTAAATGTGGGGGAAGCATATGAAATTATATGCTGTAATTCATAAGCACATAATCTTTCACTTTCTGCTTAGTGACTGATTTTGAATTTTGTATGTACGATTAAAATACTTTCCCCTTCATGTTTCATTTGATAATTCTCAGATATATTAGTTTCTTTTAAGAGCAGGAATTGTGAATAAAATAGGTTTTTTAAAACAAACACATCCAACCAAATGGAAGCAAAACTGTTTGCATTTCTTACATAAACAATTTTTAACATCAGCAAAGAGAATTGCAAAGAACACAGGAACATCTCTTCAAAATGAGTTTAAGACTTATCTGTACAATGTGGGTTCTTTTAACCCTCAAGCATTCTTTTCAGTCCTTTAGTCTGTTAGAGGATGAGGCAAAGTACAGATTGAATCAGGCACTTCAGGGAGTTTGGGAAGATGAAAGCATAGGCTTTCAGTAATCTCATTCTACTAGAGTGTGGCAAGAGCTGAATAGTTTAATTAAATGAAAAAAATATTGACTTATCTTTAGGGTACACCTTTGCATACCCTATTTTGCATAACACCTTTGTAACATCCTCTGTGCTATCCTCATGTGCCTGCTATTCTGTTCCACTTTATATACTTCTTGTAATAGTGTTATGGATTTGAAAATGTGTCACACTAACCAATCAAACAAACACATTTATGTACAAAATTAATTTTTTAAATGTTGACTACTTAAAATACATTTTTATATTTGCTGATTGAGTAGCTATACTTTTAAAATTAGGTATAACACTTTTTGGGAAATCTTTATTTTATACCACACCTTTATTTTATATCTTACCATATGTAAACCCTTCTACTAAACAAACAAAATTCTTCACTTCACTTATCTTTCTATAATATTGTTTATTACTAACTGAGCATAACCAAATGAAAACTTTAATGGAAGCTTTTTTTTTCTGTAAAAAACCCAGAAAGTTATATATTTTCCATCCTTCTTCTTCCTAGATTTTGGTTGTCTTTTCCCTGTTAGTAGTCAGCTTTCTGTAATTAATCAGCCTACCTTTGACTTGGAGCTATTGAAGAATGTGTTCTTCCCTTAGGCAAGGAATTTTCCCAAGCCTTCTGATACTTCCTTCTTGTGATATTCATGTCATGTTGCTGCCTAAGGACTTATCCTTTAAAATGTGAGAAAGCCCCAGACCCAAAGACATCAGCCCAGACTATACTTGTACTAATAATTATTATAATGAGGCCAGGGCAAAATATGGTGATTCTGTCGCAAGCTGCAGACAGCCTGAAAGGAGAAGTTACCCAAGGCAGACAACCTGGGAGGAGAAGCAGCCACAAAAAGGAAGTACTGCTGGAGAGCAGGAAAAGTGATGAATTGAAAAACCACTGACTCAGATGCATGCATATGTCTGAACAGACATGAGGACAACAAAGTACAAACTTACTCCAAAAAAGGAAAAGCCTGTCAGTCTCAAAGTGTAGCTGCAGTGCTGCTCATAAAAGAGATAGAACCAGGAAAGAACTAAGAAGTTTCAGATTCTGGACCTGGATTCGTCCAATACCCTACACTCTATCTGGCCAACAGGAGTCATGGGGTTATGTGGTGAGAATGGTGTGTGTCTCTGACTGTTTGAGGAGCATACATTTGGCCTGATTTAATAAATAAACTCTCAATTACCTGAAGAACCTCTAGGTATTCATTGGGAACTTTAGTAACTGGCTTCTGTTTGTATAGAAATTCAAAATTCTGCTGAATTAGAGTGTGTATGGTTTCCACTAAATTAACCCACTGTATGCCAGGACTGGGGATCATACTTCTCTTAGCTGTCCTCTGCTCTTTGGCTAGGCAAAAGGTGATGACCCTTAGAGTCAGATACACAAGGGGCAGAAGTTAGCACTTGTGTCCCTATGGTCAGTGGATGAAGTACAATGTGTATGTCTATAAGCAGGACAAAAGAAAAAAAAAAGTAACAAAAGATAGTGATGTGAAAGGTCCCCTGTGCAAGCACCGAGTCATGTCTGACCCTTTTGTGATGTTTTCTTGGCAGACTATAGTGGGGTGGTGTGCCATTGCCTTCCCCAGTTGTCACCTTCCCCAGCAAGCTGGGTACTCATTTTACCAACCTCGGAAAGATGGAAGGCTGAGTTGACCTGAGCTGACTACCCGAAAATCCAGCTTCTGCAGGGAAAAGAAAGAAATCCATTTGTACATATCAAGGGGGAAGTTGATAACCCAGAATAATCATTTGTTTAGAAAAGAAAGGGTATCCATTCTAGATGTTAAAACAATTTTCTTAGATTGATAGCAAACAGAAGGCTTTAAAGCACATTACGAATTTTAAGAACAAATGACTTGAACACCTGAAATGTGTGACAGGCATTTCCCACAGATTTTATAATCTGTGTTTCCTTTTACCTTTAAATTATCCAGAAAGCTATTAGTGTTAAATTGTTTTCTGTTTTATAAGCAATACTACTTAGATATTTTGGATACTTTTGCATAAGACTTCTATTACACAATCATTGTATTTCATGCTTAGAATTTTGTAGACAGTATCATTTTAATTGCAAATCTTCCTCGTTTTTCCATTGTTTTCAATCCTTTTCTTTATATCAAAAACAAACAAAAAAAACAAACAAAGTCCATAGACACTGGAAATAGCAAATAGCTGCAGGTGTTTCATGCTGGAAGCCATCTAACTGAAAGCACGCTTCACAAATCTAGATGATATTTTTCTCCTGTGTAAGTGACCTATAGCTATAAAAGGTCATGGAAATAGCATTAGTTTAATACAGCAATGCAGTGGCATACATATATTTCATTCAACTAACCTAAGATTCTCCTTCATAATTTCAAATCTTAAACAGAACAAGGTTACATGTATGGACACATTTTAAGTAGATGTTTAAAGATTGAGTAATAACTTAAAATTGGGAATAAAACAAAAGCATGCACAGACCACTGAATCCCTTGTACCTGGATCAGGTGGGGCTAAGGTGTACTGTTGCATATTTTATTTATTTATTTTGCATACAACCTTTGACACATTATGTCCCTGGTATTCTGGTCAATTTTATATCCTTCTTATAATAGCATGATGGATTTGAAAATGTATACTAATCAATCAAACTGAAACAAGTTTATGAAGTACCTTTAATTTGAACAATTTGACTTCTTAAATATATATTTCTGTATTTTCTAATTAACTAGCTATATATTTTAAATTAGGCATAACTTTAACCATTACTTTCAGTAAATTGCAGAATGTGATTCCTTAATTGTCTCACCATGGATCTAGCATATTACTCTCTACAGAATAGCAACAAAATTATACAACAGCACAATGGAACAGCCAGGTTAAGAATAATTAATCCTTAGTTCATTTGGCCAATAGCAAAAATATATTCTGCCCAGTTCTTTTAACTATAGTTAATATATTCATTTCAATGTGATAAACACAGTATGGGAAACTGCATAGGATACCACATGATGCCTGGGCTGAACGTTTTTCCAATCTGCTCCAAAGTCCTGCTTCCATGAAAATAGCTATTATAAGTGATTGCCTGAAAGAGGCAGAGAGTGAGTTGAAATGCATGCAAACAGGAAGGTAATCCTTGTTGCTCAATCAGCTAAATTAGGAGAATAATCCTCCCAAGTGATAGGCACAAATAGGAATCCAGGTACCTTTGGCTCCCATTTATGCCCATTATTTATTAGCCCATTATGAGTAGAAAAAAAACAACAGTATTTTAAAGATTTTGAAATCAGTGTTGCAATCTTTCAGTTTCTTCATAATACACATTCTATAATTGAATTGTTCAGTAATACCAAATATTTTCATATTTAAAATTGTCTCTTTCTTTGGCTTGTATACACCAGCATCAAAATTTCTTTCATGATTCACAGTACGATTTTCCTGTTATTCAACTGAATTATTTATTAATATTATGCTCTATGTTAAATTACTGAAATCACTCAATAAGATTAAATGCCACTATATCACTTAGGATGGGCGATTAATGCTATAAAAGCATCTAGACTTTTAAAGCTAATACTTCAGTCTTTGGCTGTCATGAGTTTGATTTTTCAGTGAGAATTTGAACTTGCAAGCATGGCAGTGAGAAATGCAAATATCTATGCTGCCAATCATTCTTAATATGTGAAATGAAAAATGAGTGGATTATGAATGAATCCAATCTCTATATATGTATTTCTGTGCCACGTTTATTAGTTAGCATGTTCAATCATATTGTAAAACAGGATAGCTGTGGTTTGTCTATTGATATCTGAGTCATCTCAGCTACAATAAATATATTTGTCTAAGCTAGCCTACTCAACTTTTTGACCCTGGAGGAACCTTTGAAATATTTTTTCAGGCCTCAGGGTACCCCTGCACATTCAGGCTCAAATATAGGCTAGAAGTTACAAAATTATTATATTTGTTTCATGTGTAGGCCTGTATATATGCATTAATAGTGTTCTTAAACTAAAAATAAAGAATGAAACCTCTTTAATGTGAAGTTGCCTAAATTTGAAATATTTTTTAAATAAATCATGATCTCCAAGGAACCCCTTAGTGACCTCTATGGAACCCTGGCTGAAAAAAACCTGGTCTATGCTCATCAAGATACTTTTTGCAACTTACAAAATTCTTCATATATTTACTGTATTCTGAAATCTTGAAATCTACTCCACAATATTAAACTAGGTGAAACGCAATGAATACTTGTTGGACTGACAACACCTACTTATATAATATATTAACTGAGTTGTCTTGCCTTCTTTATAAGAAATGCCAGAGAGATTGAAGGGCAATGAACCAAATAGGGAGGCAATCAGCTTTTTCTAGAACTGTCCTTATGCAGTTATGCTAATCTCTTTTTGTGTCTTTAGGCAAAAATATTGCTAGATCAGGTAGTCCTACTTGTGAAAAGTGGGGCACAAATGTGCTAGTGCATGGTTTCAGGTTTCAAAAGGTGCTTCAGAAATGTTAATGCACAAATATTGTCCCTAACTGCAACCCCTTAAAGGAGTGATGTCTTTTTCTGAGATTGTACTTCTGAAGTTCCTATGTGATTCTGGGAAAGGACATAGCTGCTTTGAAAAGTTGCAGACAGATGTTCATACTCTCACATTCTCCAAAGTACTTTTGTGAATTGAATCTAAAGCATTGTAGACTCTACAAATTAATTCATCATCAATTGAAAAACTAATGACACCCTCCCATCCACACACACACACACACACACACACACAAACCCTCATAGTTTTTTAAAGAGTTCAACATGCTGATGACGCTGATGATGCTGATGATGTTATGGTGCAGTACTTTATTGTACTTTATGTATTTTATTATTTCTACATGATAGAAAATTAAAAAAAAATAATGTGTTATCCTATCTAAATAATATTAAGAAACATAGAGCGAGCACAAGAAGGAAGCAGCAGTAATCATTTCAGGTCACATTGGTTATATCATTTCTAATAAAGTGAAATTATTTTTTACATTTCAGTTATCCGGATGATGATTAACAGTTCAATTTTCTTACTGATTTGCTCCCCTTCTCTGTTATACCCTCTATTTGGCTCATCATTTGTGCAGCCTAAATATTGTAAACAAGCCAGCAGGTCAAAAGCTCTGATTGTATGGAGAAGCTTCTGGTCAAAAGCTCTGATTGATGGAGAAACTTCTGGTGAGGAATGATGAAATGACTTCCCACAGGCAGCGGGAGACATTACAGCCGAAAATGGCAACTGGATGCTAGATCCTGACTGCCAAAATCTCTTCGAAGGAAGAAAAAATCTTGAGATTGCTCATATGTACTCCAGATAACTTTTTTGTGTGTGAGTAGATGGCAGAAAATGACATTTTTGTGGTCTCTTGCAAACAGCTGGGAATCACAGGATTCCATGGAGCTGTTTCAGGGCTGTTAATGTAGCCTTTTTATGGACAAACCTTAGTTTTTAATCACTTTGGAGTTTACTTTTCTTTTCCTACTACTTTTTAAAGATTGAGAACCTTCAGAACCACAAGTCTGGTCAAATTCACTGGTGAGGTTTTTTTTTTTTATCAATCCTTTAAGAAACAAAATTACAAGTTTAAGGTTTTGCAAGGAAAAATTTTCTTAGGGGAAATACAACAAAAGGGTATTATAGTGCTGATGTTAGAAAGTTTTAAATGGATTCAGGGTTCACATGGACTTGAATTAGAACTTTGAAATTGGCTATAAGAAAGATGAAGTTAATTAAAAGAATCCTTCCCATAGGAAATGTCTATATTTATATTTGGAAACAACTGATAATATGACTTTGAAGGTTGGATGCTAGGACACTAGAAGGAAATAAATGTATTGATGGCTACTTTAAGTGAGATCTATGAGGCACGGACTAAGGACTCAATCTACTGTTATCTACTGTTATAGAAAAAAATAGAAGATATTTCTGAAAAGGAACAAGTTCCATTGAATAAAACTGAAATTGATTTGAACATGGATTTAAAAATGATAGCCTATGAGAAAGAAATGGAAATAATAGATTTACAAATGAAACTGGCTGATGATTTAATAATTAAAAAAAGACATACAAATATTAAACCAGAAGAGTGAAGTTGATAACTTCTCTACATTTGATATACAAAAAAGACTTGTTGAAGCTGTCAAAGATTTCATGAGAAGAGACAGAATATGAACAGTGATGTGGATAACACTTTTTTACTGGAATTTCAAAAGAGGCCTAATAAAGATGCCAATGATTCTGAGAAAAGAGACAAAGACAGTATGAGAAAGCAGATGAAACTTTGTTTGAGGGATCTAAAGATTGATGGGAGAAAGAAGAAAGAATAGAAAATCAGTTTATTTGATGAAGGTTAACATAAATGGGCTGCTATTTTTAGTAATGTTTAATGAATTTTTGCTGATCAGGACTGTATGACAATGTATTAAAGATGATGTTTATTTGAAGAGAGGAAATAGGGATAATATGTTTAAATAGAAAGGGAGATCTAAATATAAAAGGAAAGTTTCAAATCGGGTTTAGTAAATATAGTTTGTAATAGTTATGTTGTTATTTCTGATAACCCTTAATGGACTTTTGCTGATTAACATGGAGAGATGGTTTATAGAGAATGGGGTGAGATATGGGATGAAGAGATGGTTGGATTTACTTTAAGATATAGTAATAAGTTGTTAATGTTGATCATACTTGCTGGAGATGAAGGAGGAGGCTTCTTTCTATTTTTCTTTTTTTCCCCTATTTTTCTTTTTTTTCTTTTTCTGTACTTTTTCTGTACTTTTTCTGTACTTTTTCTGTACTTTTTCTTTTTTAATTAAGAAATTTCTTTTCTTTTTTTATAAAATTCTATATTATGTAGATCATATTAGTTTTATCTGTATAATATAATAATCTTCAATAAAATTATTAAAAAAGAAAAATATCTGATTGAATGGAACAATTCCCTGCTGGAGTAAAACTGATACTCTTGTATGCTAGAAGGAGTCTGGCATGTCTAGCTGAAGAAAGAATTTGAAGAAAAGCAGGGTCTCTTCAATATTGCCTCCCATGATCTCCTGTATACAACAACTCTAGGGCAACAGAGAATAAAGTGATATTAAAAGGATTTAAGAATAACCTTTCCAAAATATCATTTTGCTGGTATTGTTCACAGCTCCTTTCCATTTGTACTGTCAATTGTGGGCTTAGGTAAAACAGTAGTAGATGAAGCAAAAGAATATATACACACAGTAATGTTGCCAAAGCCATGAACTTTTTCTGCGCTATTTTCAGTCAAAGCAGAAGGCTTATGCTTTTATCTGTTCTCTGTGCAGTTTCTTTTTTTTAATCAGAAACAGTCTGGAAAATGTTTTAAGGGCCATCAACCTTTTGGTTACTTTTTTGTTCATCTCTGGAACCATTAATTTTCCTTTCCTGCTTTTTGTCACTGTCTGATCTTCTTTTGTTAGACATGATCAACACCTTTATGCCCATCTTTCCCAGGCAGGACTACTTGGGCTTGTAATATTTTTGTTTCAAGACATACATTTCCTATAAAGGAAAAAGAAAATCTCACTCTAACCTTTTTTTTTTCCACTGCATTAATAGCTGAAGTCACTCAAGAGATTAAAATTAAGATGAAAAATCAATTAGAAAATTGTGGATCAATAAAGGAATAAAAATCATGAAACTAGACACAAAAATATCAATACATGTTATTAAATATATATGCCCAAAAGGTATCTGCCTTTAGACATCTCTGAGTCTTAAAAGTGTAACTAATAATCTGACCCATAAAATATTGACAGAGACGAATAAAAAATATGCATTCAACTTTTAATATGTGTATGTTCAACTAACTTAAGATTAAAATTTAAAACTCATCACTTCTAATAAATACAGTTGCAATATAAAAGATACAAATGTAAAAAGGAATAAGCATGGCAAAGGAATAAAAAAGAAACTGCAGCTTCCAGTTACTATAGAATGTTACATAATGATTTCATAACAGAGCAATACAATGTTTTGGATTTATTTCCGAAGAGGTACTTCAGAATGTACAGGAATGCAAATACAACACATATCTGTTTCCAGGATTTCATACTGCAGTGGAAATCTTCATACAACAGCCATGTTGGGGGAAAAAAATGATATAACCGCTTTAAGGAGTCATAGGCAGATACTATATTCACACTCCTGGATGTTCTGAAGCATCTCTTCAGAATGAAAGATGAAAAGCACTGATTTGTTGTATTGCATAATGTTATATGCAATACATGCAACAGGCCAGTTAAAACACATACACAGAGACCCACACAATTTACCAAAGGAATAATGCTTTGTCCTAATGAAGCCCATTAAAGGAACAATCTGTTCCTCTGTTACTACCAATAGATTTTCTTATTCCATAGCATAAATTTCACTGAGTATATAATGACCTAATTAAACTGACTGAATACAGTGAATAAGTTCAGCATTTACACTTTTTAAAAATATTAACATTGAACAATATGCTAAGGCATAAACTTTGATTTAGAAATCACAATGTCCACTTTCATACAACATTCTAAGTCAAAATCAAAACCATAATATGGCTAAAGATAATGTATTAATGATTAAGAATATACACTGTATTTGGACTAGAATTAAAATGTCAAATTCAAAAGGAATGGAATCAGTCTACATGCAGATTCTTCTAGAGTTCCATTTGCAGATCAGGTCAGTAATATTCAGTACACAGAACTGTCTGTACATATAAGAAATACAGGAAATATCCTTAGCTCATTTGTTTTTTATGTAAATGGATACAAACAGCAAATGAGCTCTGCTTATTGACTAATCCCAGCTGGTCAAGACCCTAAGGAAAAAGTAACCCGTAGTTTACTGTACTTCATTTATTACTAGTATTTATAATACAACCCAGTGTCAAGAATTTTTAATAGTTTGCAGTAATGAGATTGAAGAACAAACATAAAAATGTAATGCAATTATCACAATCAGTTAAAAGAAAAAAGGAAAAAAGATCAGATACCATTATGCTAACTGGAATTATGCCAAACTAATATCACAATAGTAAAACAGTGCGGCCATCAAAGCCCAAATGCCCAATTACAGTAAATAAAATTTGTTTACTATCTTGTAAAGCAGAAGTAAGGAGGGGCATGGAATAACTCAGTGGCAGGTAGTAAATAATATTTTTTACCTTTCAGAAAAAGATCACCTTTGAGTCTATAGCCCCTTGATCTGGGGGATACCACACTGATAATCCCCCACCCCACCCCCAAGACTTGCACCGGCTGGGCATTTTCCATGTAGAGTAGATGGTCCTTAAAGTTTGCAAGTTAACTGTTTAATCCCTGGTACTGCTATACCTAGAACATCAATTTATAATTACAGTATATAGAAGAGAAAGATAATTCAAACTGGGTGATATATTTTAGTTTTTGTAGGAACCCAAATTTTTAACTCACATTCACTGAATTTTTCAGTAGATCTCTTTGCCAAATTTATGCAAACTTAATTTTGTGAATTTGAGTCTGTAATGCCTTTCTGAAGATAAGACAAATACATTGTTATCTTGTTTTGCTGAAATGAATAGAAAATATTTATTAAAACAATAACTTGTATTTTGTAATAAAGCTGTTCCATGAAATGACTGAGCAGCTAATAGCAATAACTGCAGACTGCATAGAATCAATTCCATAATGTCAAAATTTTAAAAGATACTAAACCATGTAATGCCTACGTTTGCCATAAAAGAAACAAACAAAGATTAGCTTGTGTATTGATTAGATAATCTGCATCCTATATTATAATGGTAGATTAGATCTTGTTCTTTGGTTCTTCATTTTATGAATTGCCTTGCAAGGATGGGAGTGTGTCTCTGTTTTGTTCCTTCTGTTTAAATTCATTTAAAAATAATGAGAAAATATTTGTGATAAAAATTCTTAAAAAGTAGTTTACTGACAAAACACCCTTAATTACTTCACAAGGTATTGTATTGCATTGCATTGCATTGCATTGTGTGTGTGTATGTGTATGTATGTATGTGTGTGTGTGTACATATGTATGTGTGTGTGTGTGTGTGTGTGTATATACGTGTGTGTGTGTGTGTGTGTGTGTGTGGAAGGAAGGAAGGAAGGAAGGAAGGAAGGAAGGAAGGAAGGAAGGAAGGAAGGAAGGAAGGAAGGAAGAGGGATTATCTGAGTTTCTGGTAATGTATGTAATATTCAAGAAGAATTAGAAGTAGATGCAGTATATTAAAATATTTTCTTAAAATAATTTTTACAAGTCTACTTTGTTGTATTAAAAAAAACACAAAATTTTCAACATTGTAAACACTATACACACTTTTCTAAAAAGTTTGAAACCTTTTGTATACAAAGAGAAAATGAATACAAACTGTACTTAAGAAATATACCTTCATCTGTAATATAGAAGAAGTCAGAGCTTGCACAAAGAAGTGTTTTCCTTCCTGGAATATATGAGATCCTACAAATGGTTACTGTAAATCTAAGAATTCAGTGAGAATAAAGGGGTCATGAAATTCCTGCTACAATTTGTATGTAATCAGAAGCAAAAGACAAAGGGGCTAATTAATGGTTTGAATGTTTTTTACCTTTCCCATAGGTTAAAAATCCCCATGTATTAAGGATGACTTAATTTCAAAATCTTCTATTCTACCCAGGTTAGTGGGAAAGGGAAAATTATACATACATTTATCTAAAATTATTATTTAAAAAAATAACTTGGTAACTTCCAACAGTGTTAGCTAATTTATTGGCTTAATTACTGCATTAGACCCAAGAGATACTGCCTTTTTCCTTGCTCATTCAGAAAAGGGCATCAGTGCACCTTATTGCCACTACTGCTCTTTGTATGAATGCTTCTTGACAGGTCTTACATTTTTAGCATACAGTAGATATTTCTATTGTGAGAAAATATGAAGGGAGATAAGGAGTACTAAAATAAAAATGGTAATCTTTGGGAAAAGTGCTCCTTTTTAAGCAAATTGTTGTTTATTCATTTAGTTGCTTCCAACTCTTCGTGACTTCATGGACAAGCCCACACCAGAGCTTCCTGTCGGACGTCAACACCCCCAGCTCCCCCTGGGATGAGTCTGTTACGTCTAGAATATCATCCATCGATCTTGCCCTTGGTCGGCCCCTCTTCCTTTTGCCTTCCACTCTCCCTAGCATCAGCATCTTCTCCAGGGTGTCCTGTCTTCTCATTATGTGGCCAAAATATTTCAGTTTTGCCTTTAATATTCCCTCAAGTGAGCAGTCTGGCTTTATTTCCTGGAGTACGGAAGTGTCATGAGTAAGGATGGCGAGCAGGGGGCTCCCTTCCAGACTGTTAAGTGCATGCGTAGCACTGAGGAATTGGTGAGCCATTCCAAGAGGTACAGATTTGGACCGCCTTGACCTGCGGGGTTTATATGGATAGGTTTTTCCCACGCTTGTTCATTTTCTTAGGATTACTGTTATGTATTAGCAAATAAACATTAGAGAACAGTTCCCTGTCTCAGAGTGTTTCCTGGGAGTCAGGACAGGAAGGGTTTGATCTTCTTGCAGTCCAAGGCACTCTCAGAATTTTCCTCCAACACCACAGTTCCAAAGCATCAATCTTCCTTCTCTCAGCCTTCCTTATGGTCCAGTACTCGCAGCCATATGTTACTAGGGAACACCATTGCTTTAACTATGCGGACCTTTGTTGTCAGTGTGGTGTCTCTTCTCTTAACGTTTTTATCGAGATTGGCATTGCTCTTCTCCCAAGGATTAAGCATCTTCTGATTTCCAGACTGCAGTCAGCATCTGCAGTAATCTTCGCACCTAGAAATACAAAGTCGTTCACTGCTTCTACATTTTCTCCCTCTATTTGCCAGTTATCAATCAAGCTGGTTGCCATAATCTTGGATTTTTGAGGTTTAGCTGCAAGCCAGCTTTTGCACTTTCTTCTTTCACCTTCATCATAAGGCTCCTCAGTTCTTCTTCGCTTTCAGCCATCAAAGTGGTATCATCTGCATATCTGAGATTGTTAATGCTTCCTCCAGCGATTTTAACTCCAGCCTTGGATTCCTTAAGCCCAGCATGTTGCATGATGTGTTCTGTGTACAAGTTGAATAGGTAGGGTGAGAGTATACAGCCCTGCTGTACTCCTTTCCCAATCTTAAACCAGTCCATTGTTCCATGGTCTGTTCTTACTGTTGCTACTTGGTCATTATACAGATTCTTCAGGAGGCAGACAAGATGACTTGGTATCCCCATACCACTAAGAACTTGCCACAATGTGTTATGGTCCACAAAGTCAAAGGCTTTAGAATAGTCAATAAAACAGAAATAGATGTTTTTTTTCTGAAACTCCCTGGCTTTTTCCATTATCCAGTGGATATTGGCAATTTGGTCCCTAGTTCCTCTGCCTTTTCTAAACCCAGCTTGTACATCTGGCAATTCTCGCTCCATGAATTGCTGAAGTCTACCTTGCAGGATCTTGAGCATTACCTTACTGGCATGTGAAATGAGTGCCACTGTCTGATAGTTTGAACATTCTTTAGTTTTTCCCTTTTTTGGTATGGGGATATAAGTTGATTTTTTCCAATCTGATGGCCATTCTTGTGTTTTCCAAATTTGCTGGCATATAGCATGCATTACCTTGACAGTATCATCTCGCAAGATTTTGAACAGTTCAGCTGGGATGCCGTCATCGCCTGCTGCCTTGTTATTAGCAATGCTTCTTAAGGCCCCTTCAACCTCACTCCTCAGGATGTCTGGCTCTAGCTCCCTGACCACACCATCAAAGCTATCCCCGATATTGTTATCCTTCCTATACAGGTCTTCTGTATATTCTTGACACCTTTTCTTGATCTCTTCTTCTTCTGTTAGGTCCTTGCCATCTTTGTTGTTGATCATACCCATTCTGGCCTGGAATTTACCTCCAATGTTTCTAATTTTCTGGAAGAGATCTCTTGTCCTTCCTATTCTATTGTCTTCTTGCACTTCCACACATTGCTTGTTTAAAAATAATTCCTTCTCTCTTCTGGCTAACCTCTGGAATTTTGCATTTAATTGGGCATATCTCCCCCTATCACTGTTGCCTTTTGCTTTCCTTCTTTCTTGGGCTACTTCTAGTGTCTCAGCAGACAGCCATTTTGCCTTCTTGGTTTTCTCTTTCTTTGGGATGTATTTTGTTGCCGCCTCCTGAACAATGTTGCGAACTTCTGTCCATAGTTCTTCCAGGACCCTATCTACTAAGTCCAGTCCCTTAAATCGATTCTTCACCTCTACTGCGTATTCCTTAGGAATATTAGTGAGCTCATATCTAGCTGATCTGTGGGTCTTCCCTAATCTCTTTAGTCTGATCCTAAATTGTGCAATAAGAAGTTCGTGATCAGAACTACAGTCAGCTCCAGGTCTTGTTTTTACCGACTGTATATGTTGGCAGATGCTGGGAAAGCCTTTAGCCCAGGAGAGGTCAAAAAAGTCACACACCAAGCATTTCTATAAAAATAATTTATTTACAGAAAGCAAAAACAAAAGCAAAACATTTAAAGTACGTAGCTCCCTTTGGAGCAAGCCTTGCTGAGCTACATTTCCAGCAGAGAGAAAAAAAAGGAAGTGAGAAGACAAGTCCGGGCAGGATTCCTCCCCTCCCCCCAGGCTATTTGCATGAAGCACGTGAGAGGAGACAATCACTTGCAACCTTTTCACCCGGCCAAATGATTAGGTATAATAGTAGCTTAATCTGTTAGTAGGAAAACCTCAACACTCCCCTTTTTACACTACAGATTAAGATGCATAACCAATCTTCTCTGACACCTTTATATGTCTTTCCATTCACATTACTTTACCATTATCTCCCCTTTGGTTCAACAGAAAGCTACCATTCTTCTTCCTGTGTTTTTCCAAACCTAGGTTATTATAATTCCAAGGCTTCTTAATGTGAAATGGCTTTTCATGCAGGCTTCAAAATCAAGCCTTTGTTTTTCTGTTGATGTGAACAGCAGCAAATCATCAACATAAATGCACAGATACATACAGCCTTGTTTGTCCTTCTTCCTATATACACAGGGATCTGCTTTTCCTTTTTCAAAACCAAAATTCTGCAGTTTTTCATCTACTTTTTGGTTCCAGGATCTAGCAGCTTGTTTTAACCCATAGATTGACTTCTGCAGTTCACAGACTAGATTCTCCCCTTTTTCATAGCCAGGGGGTTGCTGCATGTATAATCTGTGGTCTAAATCACCATAGAGAAATGCAGTTTGAATGTCATAGTGGTTAACTGACATTCCCTTGAGTGCAGCAACTTTTAACAGTAATCTAATTGATTCACCTTTAGTAACTGGTGCAAAAGTCTTGTCAAAGTCTAAATCTTTCCTTTGAGTGAACCCTTTTGCAACCAACCTTGCTTTATATTTTTGGATTTTGCCATCAGCATCCCTTTTCAGTTTGAAAAACCCACCTACAACCCAGACAGCGTTCATTGGGAGGTAGATTTACCAGTTTCCATATTTTATTTTCTTTCAAGGATGCTAATTCCTGTTGCATGGCAGAATGCCAATTTTGTGCAATCTCAGGTGGTAAAGCATTCACTTGTTCTAAAGACTCAGGTTCTGTGAATATGTGAAAAGCCTTTACTGTTTCAGCCTGAAAACGTGATGGAGGAACGCCTTTATTACTCCTCTGAGATCTGCGAGGTAATACAGGGCTTAAATTTTGACTCCTATCACTTTCCTGAGAAGCATCTATCTCATCAGACAGATCTTCAGTTTGCTTTTCTGGTTTAATGTCCTCATCAGGCAAAAGATCACCATCAGCAAGTCCTTGCTGTTCTCTTGTGGTGGTCAGTTCAACTGGAGAGCTAGAATTTAATCTCCCCCAGTTTTGTTCAGCAAAAGAAGCGCTTTTGCTGATTATTAATTTCTCTCCCATTATGAACCTGTAGCTCCTCTGGCTTTGTTCATAGCCAACAAAGATGGCTTTCTTTGTTGTGGGGCCTCCTTTCCTTCTCTGCTGTTTTGGAATGTGAACCCATGCAGTGCTACCAAACACTCTAAGATGGTTTACCTTTGGTTTCACACCATAAAACAAATGGAATGGAGTGTCCTGAATCATAGAGTTATACAACCTGTTCTGAACATAACAAGCAGTCGATAAAGCTTCTCCCCAGTACTTAAAACATAATCGTGAATCTTTTAACATGCATTCCATCGCATTTTGCAAGGTTCTGCCCTTTCTTTCAGCAACACCATTTTGCTGAGGGGTGTACGGGTTAGAAAGAATTTGTTCTATCCCCTCTTTTCCACTAGGAACCTTCTGAATTTGTGAGAAAGGTATTCTCCTCCTCTATCACATTGGAGTGCAGATACAGGCCTAGGGAATTTTCCATTTGCCCATGTCACAAAACTTTTAAATTTCTCAAATGCCTCATCTTTATGTTTTAAGATGTAGATAAATGTGTATCTTGAGAAATCATCAATGATGGTCATTGCATACCTTGCTTGTCCAAGACTTGGAGCAAAAGGACCAATAATGTCAGAGTGTACAATTTCCAAAGGTCTAGTTGTAACTCTGTCACTGTGCTTACTCACAGGAGCTTTCAGTGTTTTGCATTCTTTGCAAACTACACAGTCTAAGTACTTATTACAGGGTTTTATCTTTAGGTCAGCACACAGCTGTGGCATTTGTGCTATATACTTGAAATTAGCATGACCAAATCTCCTGTGCATCAGGTGTACACATTGGTCATGATATGGTGTGTTGCCAACTGCAGCCTTGCAGCTTGGCTTCCTTGCATTTTGCACAATGTACAAGGAGTCTTTTAACATACCAGTAGCACACAATTTCCCATTTTTTCGTATCTCACAACCATTTTTCTTAAATGTTATGATATACCCTGTTGCAGCCAATTGTGCCACAGATAAAAGGTTTGATTGTAAATTTGGCACATACAACACACCTTTTACAGTTTCTCCTAAGCAGGATAAATACAAGTCACCTTGTCCCATAATTTTGGTGACAGACCCATCAGCCAAAGATACACTTTGTCTTTCAGTTTTAGACAGTGACACAAAAGAGCTTTTACAATTACATAAATGACAACTGGCCCCAGAATCTAACACCCATACATCAGAATTACCCTTCTCAGCAACCTGTGCAATTTGGGTTGTCTGAAGAGCCTTCTTCTGTGTTGCCCTTGTGTTCTTCTGCTCTGTCTTTCTACTCTTGGGTCTCATGGCACAGTCTCTTTGCAAATGTCCAGCTGAACCACAAGTGAAGCATCGCTGGCTGGCTAGTGCTGTGGCCTCAGGTTCCTTTCCCTTTTCCCTCATTTTCTGGTCTTGCAGCTTTCCAAAAGAGATGGGGGGGGATCTTTCCTCTCTCTTCTCCCATTCAGCGAGTAAGCGCTGTGTAACATACGATGGGGTGAGGTCTGCTTCAGGCATAGCCTCCAGGGTACAAATCAGCGTGTCCCACGTTTCATTTAGTGAGGACAGGAGGATATAGGATTTTGTGAGAGGTGTAAATTCCATTCCTCTCTCCTGCAACTCAACAAACAGCTGCTGAATATAATGCAGGTGCTCAGGAAGGCTATCTCCTTCTGCAAGGTAGGCTCTGTACAGCTTTTTCGTCAGAGTAACTTTACTCCCTGCTGTTGCCTTTACATATAAGTCTCTCAAAGCATCCCAAAGTTGCTTTGCAGACTGCATGCCTCGCACGTGGACTAGCTGATTGTCCTCAACTCCCAAGATAATGGTGGCTCTAGCCCGCTCATCCTGTCTCAGCCATTCAGCACTGGGATTTTGGGGGTTTTGCTCACCAATTGGCAGCCAAAGATCCTCTCTGCGAAGATACATTTCCATCTTCAGGGCCCAATTCAAATAGTTGGTCTCTGATAGGTGCTCCAGAGGCATCGCTGAGGGCTGGGAGGTAGCCATGGCTTCTTCCTTCTTTTGCAAGTCACCTCAGCTAGCTTCTAAGTCCTGCAGACCGGCAGTTGCTGGAAAATCTCCAGGTGGCTCCAAAGAAAATCTTCACAGGTCTTTGCTACCTGCCTTTAAATTGTGCATGAGGTGTGGAGTTGATCTCTCTTTTCTCTCTGGGTTTTACTGGGCTGTTTTACTGGGCCCATAACCTGTTGGCAGATGCTGGGAAAGCCTTTAGCCCAGGAGAGGTCAAAAAAGTCACACACCAAGCATTTCTATAAAAATAATTTATTTACAGAAAGCAAAAACAAAAGCAAAACATTTAAAGTACGTAGCTCCCTTTGGAGCAAGCCTTGCTGAGCTACATTTCCAGCAGAGAGAAAAAAAAGCAAGTGAGAAGACAAGTCCGGGCAGGATTCCTCCCCTCCCCCCAGGCTATTTGCATGAAGCACGTGAGAGGAGACAATCACTTGCAACCTTTTCACCCGGCCAAATGATTAGGTATAATAGTAGCTTAATCTGTTAGTAGGAAAACCTCAACAGTATAGATGTCCGCCACCTTTTGCTGCAAAGGATGTAGTCAATCTGATTTCGGTGTTGTTCATCTGGTGAAGTCCATGTATAAAGCCGTCTCTTAGGTTGTTGGAAGAGAGTGTTTGTTATGCAGAGTGAGTTGTCTTGGCAAAATTCTATCAACCTATGTCCTGCTTCATTTTGTTCTCCCAGGCCATGCTTACCTGTAATTCCAGGTTTCATTTGACTGCCCACCTTAGCATTCCAGTCTCCTGTGATGAAAATAACATCTCTTTTAGGCGTGTTGTCCAGTAGGTGCTGCAGATCCTCATAGAACTGATCTACTTCAGCTTCTTCAGCATCTGTGGTTGGGGCGTATATTTGGATCACTGTGATGTTAGATGGCTTGCCCTGAATTGAGATCATTCTGTCGTTTTTTGGATTGTATCCAAGCACTGCTTTAGCCACTTTACTATTAATTATGAAGGCTACTCCATTTCTTCTGTGTGTGTATACAATATACATATACATATACATATATACATATATTATTTTTGTTATTAAGATGATGATGATAGAATGTTTTTCTTAGAGCCCTGACATTTTTTTTTATATTCTGCATTCATGGTATTATTCATGTATTATTTTTAATTTTTCTTGATGCTCTTTCTTTCTTTCTTTCTCACGCACACAAACATGTATACATATACATATACTGTACATATACATATATATTTGTCTGTGTGTATATATTACAGTGAATATTAATATTAATCATAGATACCTTTGTATAACTACACAATATCTCCATACTGGAAGAAAATATAGATATATGTCTCTGTGTGTGTATATACACACACATTTTCATATCTATATCTATATCATCTATATCTACAGTATACTATCCGTGTGTGTGTGTGTATGTGTAAAAAGAAAGGAAGAATGTGTATTAAGAAAAATGAAAAATAATACATGACCTAGAGCACTGATCATACCATGAATGCAGGATATAAAAAATATCTAAGGAAATTATTCTATCCTAATAATTTTGTCTACCTCAAAAAATGCATTGTAATTGTTGAAGAATTCCAGTTCTGCAGTTTCCTGTTTTGAACCTTATAGTCATAGTGTAACTAGAAAAATTGCATATCTTGATCTATATGTATCTGTATCTGTATCTATATCTATTTTTCAAAATTTGAGTTGTGTCATATTTTTTTTTATGGTTAGTACCCTGCAATCCAAGATAGTACTTGGATATATATTACAACCTAGACTGATCGAATGTTAAACTGCAAACGGGTGCAGAAATGTAATAGAGTTTGATACACAATAACCATTTTGATATGTTTCAGAAACAATGAATATAGTCTTTATAGATAATTCAAATAATAAATATTACTGTAGATACACCATGACCTTTGTAATTCCTGATTATAACATTGACATCTGAATTTAAATATCCTTCCAATTATTTTGTTAAATTGCTGAAACTGGAAAAGACCAATCTTCCTAAATACCTTTGAATTCCTACTGGGATATTTACTATGTCTCTAAGGCTTCTTATTTGATATTTTAAATAAAAGATACCATTCTATATGAGAGTGACCTTGGGAGCTATGGGGAAGAGATGCTGTCTAGGGAACAATTAGATAAAAGGGGGAGGAGCCTGCAGCTGCACAATGAGCACAGAAACTCAGAAAGAATTCTCTCTAACTTCTCAGGATGTAAAAAGAGATGGTGGGAGATTTGTACCTCCATACTTGCAAGATTCTGGTAATGTAGTCTTATAATAAAGTAGAATTAGCTCATCTGGTAATGTTTCCTGTCTGGTCTACCTGGAAAGGCTGGCACATTCCTTTCATCTTAGGAGAAGAGACAAATGCAGGTACTTTAGATTTATTCCTGGCTTCACAGTTTGAATGTTTTATTAGCATTCCTGTGATCTAAGTAACAACACATATCATCATTTTTCCATTCTCCTCAAGGAGGTGTTGTGGTCCTTTTCAATATGATGGTCTTTTTTTAGTTCCATCTTCTCTGTCCTTCATTCTCACATTTTCAGTTCCACTTTTAAAATATTTTATGACAATACAGGAATCATTAATAATTACTAATGTTTTGCAATTATTGCAAAACCATAGATTACATTTTTGATCTCATTTCTAATTATTTATTTTATAAGGTGCATACAGCATGATTCTTCATATTTTGATTTTTCTTATGTTGTCTGAAATATAATTAAGTACCACTAAATGAGAGTTACTTTGGTCTAGTGGTTAAGATACTTTACTAGGAGTAGGGAGACTTGAGTTCTGTGTCTGCCTTATGCATAGAACCCAACTAGGTGATGTTTGGGCCAGTCATTACCTCTCAGCCCTAGGGAGAAGGCAATGACAAAACATTTCTGGAAATGTAGCTAAGAAAACTCCATGGATGTGTCAAGTCTGATTTGAAAGTTAAAAAACATTAAATTTAATAGGACTTATTACTGTACAGTTATGATCAATGTTGTAGTCTTCTTATCACAGGTACTTTCATCCCTTTCATTCATCAGAGTGCTGTAATGTCTTTTGAATGACATGCAATACCTACACAGAAGGATTTAAAATATGGTGGCAAAGAAGGAGTAAATTGCTACTTTTTATTAATTCGGTTACTTAATTGTTAATGGTTCCCTACAGTCTGGTTTTCCAGATTTAAAATAAATTATGGAATTCATAGGCAAAAGCAACAACAAACAAACAGCAGCCTACTCTCCTCTCCTTCAATCTGGATGACAAAATATTTTTGGGAGGGTGTAGGATTCCTACTTTACCTTCCTGTCTAATTGTGTCAGTCTCTCTAGGAATACCAGATTAGAAAATCAACTCCACAGAAAGAACAGAACTATACTTTATTGAGATAGACTATAATAACAAATTCTTGGAAGTCTGACTGTACTGTATCTCCCCTCTTCTTGTGGTCAAATGAACCAGGAAGCATTTCTCTGAGCCATTTGAATATTCTCTTGTTTCCTAGGGCTTAAATAATGTCTCTACAACCTGCACAAGCCCTGAAAAACTGAGGATGGTACGCCTAACTTGTCTTCTTCCAAAACAATTCATATTAATTTTGTCTGAGTTTGCTCGCAGATATCAAAAGTGGTTATAGAACTGCATTCTATTTTTTTTTCTGCACAAACATAAGAGCAACTAATTTGGAAAGCAGCAAATAACTGTGTTTCATAACAGGGAGATCAAATTTGTATTCTCAGAATCTTGGTTTCAAGGAACTCTCTTCAGTTATTTTTTGCTCATTTTGTTACTTTTTTCAAAACTTTCCCCTACATTTGATAAATACATGTAAGTAATATACAGTGTCCTAAAATGTGCTACAAATGTAATAAACAAAAAAGCTCTGTTTTTTTTTTCCCCTGTAAGGTTTCCCCTTTACATTTTCTTGTGATACCAGAAGACAGAAAGAGGATTGATGCTTAGTCCCTTAGGATGTTTTACTGCTGTAATGGAATTAATAGACCTGATCAAATGAATGATTCATGAAGGCTGCACTGCTTGACAAAGCCTCCCAGTTGACTTCAGCACAGAACAAGAAACTTTTGGCAATTACAGGTATTATCTTTTCTTTGGATCATTATTGTTGTCTTCATTGTTATTAACATCAACTTGGGGAAAAAACCTTTGTGCAAACTGATGTTTGTTTTATTTGTTTTTTTTTTTTAAAGAATATTCCTAGCAATATTTTGAATAAAGTTGAATGCCAAGTTTTTCATTTAAGGTGAGGTTCTACCTTCATAGTAATTTAAAAAACAGAATACAAGTTTGCTGAACAAAACATGGCTGGCTGTTCACTTGTCAGTGAAACTGACAATCTATCTATCTATCTATCTATCTATCTATCTATCTATCTATCTAAATAAATAAATGGCAAAGGTTTTTATGCTTAGTCTATTCAGGTCTACAGAGTGAATCAGTAGCAGAAAATGCTACTTTTCAAGTCATTACATATCTGTTATAATGCATAGAACTTTTCTCCCAAATTCAGCAAACAGGACAGTAACTGGGTTCACATATTGTCCCAGTCAGAATGTTTCTTTCCTTCTTTCTTTATTATAAGACATAAGTAACACATTATATTATTTCGACCCAGTGGTATCTATGCAGTATTGACTAGAGATTATTAACACTCTAATGTTAGATAGTTTAAACCTTTAAAGACAGAGAAAAAAAAAGAGGTTTATATCAGTGTTAACTATGATTTGAAATGTCAATGTTAACAAGTATAAGGTTGTTTGAATTTTACTTCCAAAGGTAAATATAGCATTAAATCAATTGCAAATTAGAACAAAATATTTGTCATAAAATAAAGGTTTATGTCTTAAACTGAATACTTAATACTAAGGTTTCCACTGTACCTTAGTATGGTAACTTATTATTGTTTGTGCAAGTTAAAGACAAAGAAAAATAGAACAAAAGGAAACAAAAGGAAAAAAGGAAAAAGGAAGAGGAAAAAGAAAAGGAAAAAAGAGAAAGAGAAAGAGAAAAAAGAGGCTATTTGGTTTTTCTGCCTTTACTAATCTGTGGTGTTTATAAACATTAAGGTGCTCTTAGAAGCCAAACTGTGTTTATATTTGCTGTGCTGCATAATATATTGTATGTAAGGGAACCATTCTTGCTTAAATTTGGTTAAACTTCTGTTGTGAATATACAGTATGCTGTTAATTTTGTCATCGCTGCATATTCTCCAAGATTAAGTTCCCAATCAGATATCATCAAAATTTGTATCTTCCAGTTGCAACATTTATTCACACTGCTGTAAGCATGTATCTCAGTAAATTATGATATTTGTTGTTGATGTTTTCTGGGATTATACCTAGAAAGAAAGAAAAAAAATGATTTAATTTCAAATCTAATTTCCAAAATGTTCTGCATTATACTATATATATATTTTCCAGGTCTTTTATTATTATTATTTTTTTAATTTGTCCACTACATGTGGTAAAATATTCCTTCTGTTTCATAGCATTTCCAACATTTATTACTGTATGATTTATATATCTTGGAGATTATTAATGGAGTTCTGTACCATCTGTACAACATTTTGTACCAAGTTTCTTTTAAGTTGTAGTAAATTTTATGGTTTTAATCCATAATTCTTCCCATTCTTGTGTTGTGACTGTTTCTTTGAAATTTTGGACCCATTTTATCATACAGTCATTGTTCTGTCTCTGTGTTGTATCTAAGTAGGAGTTATATGTGTGCCCTAACATCTGGTGTTGGTTTTGTATGAGCATTTTAAATTCTGTCCTGTTACTTAATGTCCGTTCCTCATTCTTAAAATCAGATTTGATGCTTCCAGCAATCTGTAATACATCAGCTATGGTATTCTGGCCTTCACTGAATAATTCTTTCTCTATCTTTAATCTATTCATTGAATCTGAGTGGACCATGTCTGCATAAGTAATTACATTTTTCTTACTGTAATTATCTCCAACATGGAAGGCATTTGAAGGAAAAGCTAACAGTGAAATTGTTGGGCTCATAATTTTTCCTTGTAGAATTCCATGCTTTTATCAAACATTGTCTAATAATATGTCCTTTCAACATTTATCCTCCTTTGTGTCTCTGTACCATAAATATCTATGAAATCCATTAGCTAGGCTGGCTCCTTACTGTATTGATCTTTTACTATTCAAGAATTATCTCCTTTTTGTTATCCAGAACAACTTGCTTTATCATACAGTTTAAAATTTAAAAGGGCAAGACCATCTCTATCCTTAAAAACTTGTAATTTTTTTAAATTTAACTCTGGGTCTTTTCCCACTCCATATAAATTTGCTGATAATTTTATGTCTTGGGTAATACATTCATTTTAATAATTGCAATTAAACCTAAACAAGATGGCTTTAGATTCCTCTGCCTTTCAATTTCTCTTTTGATTTCTTGCCATAATTAAATATATTTATTACAGTCAGAATGTTTTGATATTCTAAGTTTATTAGAGGTCTGAATTGGTTCTGAACATTGACAAGCTTAATAAAGTCTTTCCAAGTTAGATTAAAAAGAATATTATGTTCAATTCCCTGCCTTTTTAAGTATAGTATGCCTGAGTTTATTCATGAAAACTATTTCTAATCATCTGGAATACCAAAGGTCTAAAGTTTAAATAGTAGTGTCCTTATCCTGTATTTCTGGGCTATGGATATTCTTGGGTTTTTTGTTTAATGCTTTCTTTTTAATATTTTCATATTAAAAATGATAAAATACATAATTCTGGTGTTGTTAAAAGAGGATAAACAGGTCTTATTTATCTTTCTAAAGATTATTTCCTAAAATGATTGGATTTGGAGGCAATCCCAACAAATACATTTTTTATAGTAACTTTTATTAAGTTTCAAAGAAAGAATAAAAACTACAATAAAAAAAAAACCCTACAAAAAAGAAAAAAAATACTTAAAAAGTGCAGAGACACAAGAGAAGAAAAATAAATAAATTTACAGGAGATGTGGCTTCTGACTTTTAACAGCAAGGATATACAAAATTTCCATAGTCAATCCCTTACTCTATATTAAACCAAAACACCACATTATCTCTATAAATCATTCCGCTTTAACACATAATAAAAATCACTAAGTACACTTACTCGTCCCCCTTATATTAAAATAAAGAAGAAGAAAAAAACATATAAACCTGAACAACTTTCTCCCCTCCAAAAAATAAAATATATTTAATTATTCACTTCCTACCACTATTCTATACATTTCTGTCTACTATAATAAAAATCAAATTGTCAGCTATTATACTTAATGGCATAACAATTTTAATAATCTCAATATTAATAAACACAAAATCTTAATAAACACAAAAAACAAAGCCAATTCAAAACAGTAAATCCAGATCTTTAAAGGCAAATAACGTCAGTCAAATCCTTAAAGCAAACCAAATAAATATTCTTCAACCCTCATCCAACTTCAAAATAAACCAGAGCAGTTACATGTTCCCAAGATATGCAGAGAGCTTTCTTCTTAAGAAAATCAAACAGCCCAGTTGTTCCCCTCCAAAATTCCAAGTTCTTTTCTTGGCATTCCATCAGGAGATCAATCCTACTTATGGCTTGCAGATCACTCTCACCCCTACATTTCTCCAATTCCATTATCCAATCTTCATCCAACATCTTGACAGAAAGCCCAATCTCAGTGTTAAAAGAAACCTGTCTATCGCTTTTAGATTCCTCAGCTTTATCCACCACATCCCCAACCTGATGGCACATTTTAGCTCTCATATTTTCCACAGTGTCCTGGATATCTTGCATAAAGTTTTGATAAAAGTCAGAAGATATTTGTTTGAAGTCCTTGTGAAGGTTAGAAAGAATCTGTTTGAAATCCTCCAATGTGTCACAAAATAGATTATGATGCCCCCTAGGAACTTAATCAGCGAAAGTCAAAGATATGGGAAAGTTTGAAAGTTGTTTACACAAAGTGAGAGTGAATAGCAGACTGCTGAAGGTTCAAATCAGCTGATTCAACTTGTAGGAAAATGCTATCTTCAAATTTAATACAAAAATAATGACAGGAAGACAATTATTTACCCAATCTTTGAAATTTCCTTGGAAGGAAAACAATATCCAAAACTTAAAACAAAAAGTTTAAGAAGTGACACCAAAAATAACGTTAAGCACCAAGAGAACGAGCTTCTCCTCACTGTAGAAAGCCTCTCTTGGGGTATGTATACTTAAAAGACAAACAAAGAAACAAAATGGCAAACCATTCAGTCTGCCATTCCTACCAGAAGCCAATCCCAACAAATATGGTGATAGGTTCCAATGATACTAAAACCCTTCTAAAATATTACTTTAAAAGTTCGAGCATATTTTTAATGTTTTCATTACACTGAATAAAAATAAATAAAAATAAAAACAGTTCTCAAAGTTTCTGTCTCCATAAAGTAGTCCTTTTTTATCAACAATATTTTTACCAAGGTCTTATTGTCATAAATGTTTTAAAATCTGAGTTTGTATTACAGAGATCTACAATATGATATTATAGGTTTTTGACACTGTTCCTTTAGAATTTTCCTCTGCTCCAAGAATAATTATTTTGATGTCCATGAGTTATTGTAGAATAGAGTTGTTTCTTTTTCTACTTCTTCTTTAAGGTTAGGGCTTCAGCCAATTTAATCTGAGAATATTATATCTCTGACTTATGTCTCCATATTATTATGGAGTATTATCCTTTCATGTATAAAACAGTATTTTAGTGTATGCATGTATGTTTATTTATTCATTCATTTACTTATTTGCTTGTTCCCATTTCTTTATCTGATGGTTCTTTGAAAATTCACTTGTAACATTTATGTTCTATAAAAGCTGGGTTAGGGCATTGTATTGTTTATGTCACTTCCACTGTGTACTCCAGGAAAGGATGTTATAACTTTTCTTCTTCTCAGATTTAATGATAAGCTTAGGAAATAAATTATTATTTTTTTTCATTTAGATAGTTATGCGTATCATATCAATCTTTTCATTGGTTTTTTATGTAATTGTTATTGTTTGTTGGTTTTTGATATTATTATATTTAATTCATTTAACCAATATAATATGTTGAGCTATTTTTCTGTGTTCACCATTAACTTTAGACTTTTTTCTTTTGTATTTCATGTGTGTGTGCGCGTGTGTGTGCATATGTTCTATTTCACTTCATAACTACCTGGCTTGGCATTATGTTAATATTTTCTATTAGGCAGCAATGGTTTAATATCTGGGTCAGATAAAACATAGCTTGGTTAGATTTGAAATCATTCCAAAAGTATTTTTATATTAAATGACATAGACAGAATAATTGGGCTTTTAGATTGAAGTACATCTCTACAGCCATGGAAGGTTCTTGGAAACCAGACAATTTCTCCCTATCTAACTGTGACGTTTGAATACATAGGAGCTGACTCAAAGGGGAAAAAAAAAGATAATTACTTTATAGGAACACCATCTGTCTTTACTGATGGCATTTTTCTGACATTAAGCAGAATTTGGAATGGTTGAAAGACCCACACCTGTGACAGACACATCAAATGAACCACCAGGGGAGATTGCAGGATTTTTTTTTCTTTACAGTATCCTGTGGCAGAGGTTCACAATATGAATTAAAAATATGATATTGTTTTGTCTACCAGCTCTGGATGATTTAGTACTTTGCATTGATTAATAGAAAATACTAATTTCCACTAACATTTATAGCTCCACTTTCTTCTAGCTTTGATTTTGGGGGAGCTTTTCACAGGCTTTGCTAACCAGAAGCAGAGCCAGAATCATCTTCCTTCCCATCTCCAGCAGGAGCTCAAATCCAGGAGTAGTTGTTCAGTAACCACATGAAAACCATAATAAACCGTAAATAATTCTTGAATTGAGAAACTTAGTTTTGCCAGTGTTATCGTATATCTTAATTTTCTGCCAAAATTCATTTTTTGATCCATTCAATTGTGTCTAGAGACTGCCTAGACAAGTCCCTGCAGTTTTCTTGGCAAGATTTTTCAGAAGTGGTTTGCCCTTTCCTCCATCCTAGGGCTGAAAGTGACTGGCCCAAGGTCACCCAGCTGGCTTTGTGCATGAGGCAGGACTTGAACTCACAGAGTCTCAGTTTTCAAGCCTGATGCATGTAACCACTATACCAAACTGGCTCTCAGAATTCAGTTAAAATGAAGTAAAAGAGCTTCACATAAAAGCCAACAATCAAGACTGTGGTAACTCTGTTGCCATTTGCAAAACAAACAAACCAAGAAACAAAAATAACAACCACCCCACCCCCCAAAAAAACTGACCAACCAAACCAACCAAAACAATCAAGCAAAGGCCCTTAATCACATTTAGCTTATCCCAAAAAAGCTCTAAGTTATTTGCCCATTTGTTTTCTTTTGGCTCACACTAGGTAATAAGTTCAAATATATAAAGAAGATCAAAAACATAAGTTGTAAATATTTCCTGAGAATTCTTGTACCAAGTAAACAAAAAAATGAGATACAAAATTTATAGGATTAGGTTAAAAACCTAATCCTATAAATTCCTAAAATAGGATGGAGAGATTATAGTGCTTAAGGTACCCCAAAAGAGAGGTCTAGGGCTATACTTTATTCTTCCACCCAACACTGGCTGGAACTGGCCCTAGAAGAAGGAGGAAAACTACCACAACACTGGGCCCCCCACTCCCAACCCACAGTATTGGTCATGAAGGATATCATTATTGGTGGTATCTGCATAATGTGACAGCCTAGACACTTAAGCAATGCCAGTCTAATGAAAGATACTAATGTTTTGCACCCCAGATTTTAGACTGTGGACAGCTACAGTTTTCAGTATCAGTCATGTTTTATAAGGAATTAAGTTGGCTCACACACTTTAGTGACTGCATGATTTTCTTTATGATTTATACTTTCTTCTTTGAATTCTGTCATTACTTTGATCCAACCTTAGATGCTTTTGTCACCCAACAGATGGCTGGCAAGTTAATGTTTTCCCAAAGTATATATATATATATATATATATATTTGTAGCATATATGACTGCTGTAAGCAAAAGATGAATTGGGCTTTGAGATTCTATACCTTTGTGTATTGGTAATGCTATATGCTCATACGACCTGTGTCACACTTAGTTTGCTGAAAATGTTCCAGATGGTAGGAATGATAAGAGCATTTGAGCATATGAAATTGAAAACACTTATAATCAAGAGCTTATAGGTGTCAAGGATTTTTACCCCCTTCCATGGTCTCCTACACCATTCCCAAAGATTCCCCAAACTGATTGTTGGAGGCAGGTGGAAGAAAGCAGAATGGAAAAGGAAAAGCTTCATTCTTTGTATGTAGAAATAGATCAGTATTAAATAGTTCAGGACCTACTTCTGATAAACTTGCAGTAGATTGGGCTGCTATTGTTCACACAGGATATGTATCTGGAAATCCTGATTTCAGTACAGTTATTAAAAGCTGGGGGGGAAAGTGGGGAGGGGGGGACGCCATGAGGTTTCTTAGTAGTTGTGCCAAAAAGTGGAACAAGATTAGAGTACAGGTACATATTATCCTAATGAATAATGAGGTGTGAAACATATCATAGCATTGTCAGCAAGATAATAGTGAATTATATATTGTTCCTGGATGAAAAGCAGTGTGACAAGCAGACTGGGTGCTGCTTTGTAAAAAAAAATGACAATTGACATTTATATTTGTAAAGTGCAAAAAAAGGAAGCCAAAATGTATTCATTAAGCAGCAAAGCATAAAAGAACATGTGGCTTCAGTGAAACTGTCATAATTTTGAAACTCTCTTGAGTAGAAGGCAAGCTTGATATGTGTGCGTTCGGTCTCTTCTCTTCTCTCTTTCTGTCTCAATCTGACACACAGATTGACATTAATATAATTTATCTGAACCTATAATAGGCACAAGATGCATGGATCTGAAGGAATACAGCAATAAATTGCTGCTCTATTTGGGCCTTAGCATGAATTTTAAAATGCTTAGACATGCTAGTAATATTTTTCATATTATAGATTTTTTTTAAAATGTCAGGATGAATAAAATCTGAAGATTTATTTGATTGCTATGACTAGCATGATGGGGAATTATTTAAAATAGTCCTTAAAGTTATATCCTTTAGGTCCTCCCTATATCATTATAGTGTTTCATTAAGCATCCTTTGATCTTCTTGAAGTGGGTAATTGAAAGGCAGAGGGGCCTTATGTGATGTCTTTTCCCACAGACATATATCCAACACCCACTTTAAAAGCTTTTCAATGTCAGGCAAAAAAATATTTCCCAGAGATTTCTATAGTTTTGTATTCAGTTTAATTAATGGTGCCCAGGCTTCCACTGGAATAATGGATTTTATGTTTCCTTAAATATTTATTAATCGGATTTTACTGGGTTTTTTTTTCCTTTTTAAAAAACATTTAGCAAATTATTTATTTGTTTATTTATTAAATTTACTCACTGCCCATTGACTCTGGGCATTTTACATGAAAGCCGGCTGGGTGACCTTGGGCCAGTCACTCTCTGTCAGCCCATCCACCTCACAGGGTTGTTGTTGTGGGGAAAATAGGAGGAGGAAGGAGTGTTAGGTATGTTCACCTCCTTGAGTTATTTATAAAATATAATAAAGGTAGAATAGAAAAAAAATAATAAAAATAATAAATAATTATTAACATGCCATAAAACAATATTTTAACTACATAAGTAATGTTGCAATCTATTCTTTACTTTGAATTTTTTAAGGATCATTTTGTCAATTAGTAGCCAGTCTTGGGTGCCACATGAATATTTGCAAGTGCTGTTTTGTTCCACTGAAAAAAATAATAATAATAAAATAAGCATATATTACACTCATTGTATTTCAGTCAACAACATGAATGTTGTGGGGAGGCAAGTTACAGGCCTGCAGTTGCCAGGGTCAAATTATTTTCCCTTGCTTTTATGTACTAGATATGTTTTTCCAGATGTCATCCATTCTTTATGGTTTTTTGCAGAATATCTATCCATCTATCCATCTATCCATCTATCCATCTATCCATCTATCCATCTATCCATCTATCCATCTATCCATCTATCCATCTATCCATCTATCCATCTATCTATCATCATCATCTGAGTATGGTCTCTGACCCACAAAACAGAACCGTTTGCATTAAAAAAAAAGAAATAAAAATGTATGTTATGTACTCAGTTACATTTCAGGAACTTGCCAAGCTGTGTTGTGACTGAAAAACACTTATGTGCTTTGTACGGAAAGAAGAGTACTAACACTTCATGCCTTCATTTCCAATTAGCCCAGCAGAATATTTGTAAGGGTAAGGGAGAGCTTAATTTTTAATGAAAAGGATAGTAAATGGATGTCATCCTCCAGTGAAGATGGAGGTTTTGTGGGATCTCAGCATGCAGAAAGGGGAACTTTAAAATGTCCTATTTCACTGTAAAATGGGTGTTTGTTTTTGCTTTAGAGTGAAAAGCTGCTGTTTGTGTTTGTGCATATGCAGCTTTGATGCATTGCTTTCTAATTCTGGAACTGCATTAACTCTTCTAGAAGTTTCTCACACAATGCTAGTTCATGTTCAGCTTGTTGTCAATGATCATAGCCAAGTCTTTCTCCAATGTAGTACTTCCAAAGCATGAATCCCCCATCTTATATGTGTGGCCTATATTTTTTTTCTCCCTAACTGTAATACCTTATATGCCTTCTTGGTTCAGAATACCTTTTTCCCCTCAGCCCAAACTTCCAACCTTTATAGATTAGACTGCAATTCTATTCTTCTTCTTGGGTGTTGGCTGGACCTCCCAATGTGATGTCATCTGCAGATTTGATAAGCCGCCCATTATCCCAAGGCATTAAAAAAAAAATGAATAATACTGGCTCCCAAGTCAGATTTCTGTGGGATCCCATTGGCTGGTACTCTTCAATTAAATGTAGAATTACTAGTGCTGATTCTCTTGATTACAGTTAGATAGCTAATTGTGGACTCGTTTTACTGTAGTGGTGTCCAAATCACAGATAACAGCTTGTCAATCAGAATGTCACGTGGAACCTTTTCAAAAGCTTTGCTGGTCTCAAGGTGGATTATATCCAAGCATTCCACTTTGTCAAAGGAAATGAGGTTTGTCTTATGTGACTTATTTTTGATAAAGCTATGCTGACTCTCAAAAACAATGGTGTTCTCTTCAAGATGCTTATAGATGGCCCCTTTTGTTGCCTGCTCTTTATAGGTACTGCTATTAAGTTCACTGGTCAGTAAGTAATTACTGGGATCAATTTTTTTCTTACTTTGTTTAAGATGATGACCACATTCCTCAGAGACAATTGAGAGAATTCCTGAGAGTTCTTCAGCTGGTTCCTTCTTTTTTAGGGTATATTATACCACTATTTATGTATACTGTATCTATGGGTGTGAAAAAATCATTTACACAAATACTAAAGACATGAGCACAGGAATATATTATTGGTGTACACTGGATTATCAAGATAGATAATGAGGAACATTGGTGTTCATGTTCTATGTAGCTGCTATGAAAATGTGACAACAGATAATTCAACTTGATGAGAAGGGTTCTTTATAAAATTTAACACTGTTTTCTAAATGTGTTTTATTTTTATTTTTAAATGAAGATATGTGTATCCATATAGGTATGTATGTATGTACTGTATGTATCAGTAAGTAAGCCCAATGAAGCTAGTAGGACTTACTTCTAAGTTAATACCCTTATAACTCTAATGATTGTCATCTCTATGCTGCTGAAGCTGTGTTCAAGTGATATGAACCTTGACAGAAATAATAATTTTCTTGTTGCAAGCAGCAGAACACTTCCAAGCTCAGCACAGATGAAACATTTGATGTCTTGCTGTGCTCAAGAAACACAGCATTGCTAGCAGCACGTTTTGTTTTATTTCTTTCAAGCATCTGACATGTAGATATAAAACAGAAGGAGAGAAAATGTACCAATCCCTGCAACTAAAATTTTGAATAAAGGATGTGACAATATATCTACTAGATCAGGCCAAAGGGATATCTAATTTGACATTCTAGGATACACTGTGGTCAACACAAAGTTCATAAGCATGATATTTCAACAATAGCCCTCTTCAGTGTTGTATAACAAATATTTGGTTACACTGCATGTGATTCAGAAGATAACATCCATCCTGATTAATGTGTCATAGCCTTGTTCTCTACGTATTTCTCTAGTGCCTTTTAAAAATATCTAAACTGATGGCTTTGATCATGGTAAACTCCATAGTTTAATTCTGTGAGGCAGAAAAGAAACTTCATTTTGTCAATACTGAATATTTCCATACTTAGTTTCAGTGGATGATTCTTTGTCTTTCCCAAGAAAAATATTTATATGAGCATTTAATGTGCAGTGCATGATTTTGTATATTTTTATCATCTCCCCCTTAATTCACTCTCTCTGTAGGCTAAAACACATTAAACATAGTACTATTTCATTGCAAAGGAAGCTGTCTTAACCTTTCAACATTTTGGTCACATTTCGCTGAATTGTTTCCAGCTGAATATCTTTTTTGAAGTGCAATAATGAGAACTGTTTCCAGTATTCCAGGATTAGTTGTATAACAACAATCCTCACATTCTGTTCCACTGTGCCTGGAGAATAGTTCATGGAATTTGTATAAGACAGGAAAAAACTTGCTTGGGGAGAAGATAGACATATGAACCACAATGGCAACGAACAGGAAGAAAGGCAATTTGTTTTGTTTTGTTTTGTTGTGCTGTTGCTGTGAACGACAACAAATTATGTTATCCAATCTAGTCACTGTTTTTAATCCCTTGAATTTAAACTTTGTTTGGGATATATGCATGTGAGGAGGTTGAAGAACATTCAGAGAAAATCTTCTGAAATGTGTATGTGCCATGTTAAACAGAGGTGAGAAAAACATTATATAGGAAATTATAAAAAAAAACCTTTTAAATTTATTATCAGAGTAATATGCTAATAAAAGGAAGTTTAGTAGAATTTGCACTTTTGTTCTGCCATGTCTTATAAAATATTAGATTTGGACTATGGGATTCCATTGAATCATCATTTTAAGTATCTTTCTTAGTGCTCTGGCATTTCAAATCTGCAGTACAATTAGGTTGTAGCTCATGATTTTATTTTCTTATTTACAATATTTGTAACAACAAAAGATGTCTCAAAAGGTCATCCATATAGAATGTGTTGCAGTCCAGACGAGCAATTATCATGGTGTGAGTTACCATCCTCGGCATATTGGTCCAGGTAGGGCTGCGACTAGTACAACAGCAAAAACTGCTCAAAGGTCCCTCTGATCATGGCTTTATCTGCTGTTTAAGCAGGAACTGAAAGCCTAGAAGAACCTAACTCATAGTCTATCACTTTCAGGAGAAGTGTAATCCATCAAGATTAGCCAGAAGGACTATGTTACAGGACTGGTCATTTGTTTATTGACAAACATCAACTCTGTCTTGATAGGATTTAAACAGGCTTGTTTCTCTCCACCAAGTCCCTAGCAAATTCCAGGCACTGATTCAGAATTTCTACAGTATAGTATCATTGGCTCAGCCAAGGATTGCGATGTATATTTGATCCCAAAGGACATCTTCCAGCAGTTTCATGTAGATGGTAAATAGTATAGGAAAGAGCTCTGAACCTCATGGAACCCTTTTAGAGTAGGCTTGAATACTCCTTACCCACCCACATGACCACTGACTCACTGCCCACTGAAGATAGGAACTGAACCACCATAAAATGGCACCTCCCATTCTCCTTTCTTGCAGGCAGTTCAAAAGTATACTATGGTTGATGTTTCTGAAGGCTACCAAGAGGTCTACTAGGACTAAAATGGGCATTGTTCCTACACTGAGAACATGATGGTCATCTTTCTATGCTGTAACTTTCTATGCTGTAACAGTACAGAAAGCTGTAGAATTAACTCTTTTTTTTTTTTTCAGAAAGGCTGCCCAGCTGATATTTCTCTGACTTTGCAAGTCAAAATATGCCCCACCCTCAAAATCAGACACTCCTGTACTGAAATACTGCTATTTCTAGATTAGCATGGGCAAAGACCACATTAAAGTTAGCAGGAAATAAGAATCAGGGAATAAAGTTAATCAAAGCACTACAGTTACTTATAAATGACTTTTTTCCCTCTTTAATTCATCTAGGCAAAAGTTTAAGTAGAAACAACAAAGTTAGAGAAACTTAATATAATAATAGCCACTGGAAAATATTTTCTCCAGAGCTGATATATAGCATAAAACTACTTTCTGTTTGTTTATCACAGGAAAAAGATGGTATGATTATTAGTGAAATGAAAGAAAAAGGTCAGGACCTTTTCATTCCCTTTCGAAGACTGCAAACATTTACTCATCATACAACTGATAAATTACTTCCAGTGTAATGTTACTTGCTTTACTGTGTGTAGAAAATCCTAGGAAAAAGAAACTAATTTTTTTGAACAATTTACTTTATATAGAAGAATACATTTCAGCCTGAAATAGTTGATCTTCAGTAGAAATAAAAACAGTCCAAATTGACAAATGTAGTAGTGTATCTGTTTAAATAACAATCATATTAGCTGAGTTTCTTTTGTTATAAAAAGCACAACCATTTTATTTGTAATTTTATTTTGCAATTTTCTATGTAAATAGATGGTTCTAAATTAATCAAAACAACTGTTTTCTAGTTTCAGCACCAACTCAAGGTGGACAGTCTACATGCCTTTATATATATATGCCCTTTAGTCTTTGAAAAGTCTGTTACTACTTTCCAGGTTTGATATCACTTCTGTTTTTTAGAGATTGCTGCTAAACAGAGAAAGAAGATGGGTAAGAAAGAAAAAGAGCACAAGAAAAGGAAAATGATGTATAGGTAAGAGAAAAAAAGAGAAAGAGGGATGATAGTGGCCCGAACTGGCTTTAGTACTGCCACTTACTTCTGTCCCACTTACAAGAGAGCTTTGTACCTTCAAGAGATTACCCTGATGGGATGTAGACCTTGGCAAATTGGTGTGTGTGTGTGTGTGTGTGTGCATGTGTGCACGCCTACCTTCATTTCTATTAAATATATATAAGCCAAAATATTTTTGTCTCATTTCTTCAACATTTCTTGTTATAACTTTACTTAAAATATATAGTAAAGTATAACTTTAATTAAAACCCATTATATGCCAACTCTTGGTGGTCATATAAAAACGGACCACACAATTGTCTGAAATCCACATACTACAAGTGTGGGTGTCAGCCCTATTAGGTCGACCAAATCATAAAAGAAACTCTATGGGAAGGCTAAAACTACTTTTAGATATACTGGTTATGATAACAGAACCTTGCCTATCTGATTGTGCTATACCTCCTCCTCCTTCTTATAGCTCAGTGAATTAGGGAACTGCATGAGACACTTCAAAATGCTATCTTGTTGTAGACTTAAAACGTTTCACCCCTTTTGGCTAAGCAAAGAGCCTGTATATCTCTGTCAAGGTCATCTTCTTTAATCTCTACATAGGAATTGTGAAACACAAAGATTTCTACAATACTGAATGCCTTTGTGGATTCTCCATATGTGAGAGCAGTGTTTCTTAAACTTTTATTTTCCTCTCAGGACCCCTTCCCATTAATTAATTAAATAAATACATACATACATACATATGGAGGACCTCAAAAGAGCTTTTGTCTGTATGGGTTATATTTATAAATATACACTGTATTAAAAATTAAAATGTATACATTCTCTACCATTACTGCTTCTCATGATTGTTTGATGGGATTTTAATATTGTATTGTTTTTCAACATAGGCTGGGAAATAATTTTGAATTTGCAGACACTTGAGAGGCTCTTGGGGGACTCCAGGGGTCCTCAGACACACTTTGAGAAACACTGTATTATAATAGACTAACCTGGTTTATGCTTGGGATTTATTATGAATATATAATAGATACTTCTTTTTTTTAGATTTTTTTATCCTGCCTTTATTATTTTTTAAATAACTCAAGGTAGGGAACATATCTAATACTCCTTCCTCCTCCTCCCCCTCCTCTTCCTCCTCCTCCTCCTCCTCCTCCTCCAGCTTTCATGCTTAAAGTGGGATTAGAACTCACAGTCTGCTGGATTCTAGCCTGGTGCATTAACCACTAGGCCAAACTGGTAGTGTAAAAAAGTAGAACTTCATAATTTGTAATTTTTCTAAGTAGTACATAGGCCTCAGAGTTAAAAAATGTTAAAACACAGAAGCAGAATTTACCTTTGTATGTATGTGCATTTGTGGGCCTTCAAGTCAATCTTAACTCCTGACAATCACATGAAGAAGACCATGTGGTTTTCATGGTAATATTTTCAGAAGTGGTTTGCCATTGCCTCCTTCCTAAAACTAAGAGAGAATAACTGGCTCAAAATCATCCAGCTGGTTTTCATGCTCAAGAACTCACAATTTCCTGTCTTCTAGTCCGGTAACTTTATTTAATCTTAGAATATCTAAAATTTGGAACATATTAGAGATTAATGTCTACAGAGCATCCTCAATGAGATTTACATAAGAAAAATGCAGGACTCTAAAGAAATTTGAAGTCTATGTATGTATGTGTGTGTCTGTGTGTTCCTGAAAGGATTCAAAGAACCACTAGCTAATATTGCCACCAATATTCAATCATGGATGCCCACTTTTCTCACACTGGAAATCCCAAATTGTATTCAGAAAAACAAGTGGAATTAAATCAAAAATTAAAAATCATTTGTTTCAGTTTTAAATCACTGATGGTGTTGATTTGTGGCTATGTTTATATTTTCTAAATTAAATGGGTAATTTAATTTCTGTAAACTGCATGAGTCATAAGATTGTAACAATTTAAAAATCCAACAAAGAGATAATGTAATTTATACTTAATTAATATTTAATTAAGTCATTTTTTCTCTGGCCATATATTTAATCATTTCCCACTTTTATTACAACTTCTATTATGGCTATCATTGCCATGTTGCAACTATAGCCAAGCTTTTGAGATCCTGGAATTTTAGGTTGTCTACCTTGGAACTTCTTAGTGTGAGTGTTCTTTCTATTCCCAATCTTGCTTGAAAGATAATATGTTATGTAAGATCCTTGCACTTAATTCCTTGTATGGAGAAACCCCTTCATGACTGGATTTAGGGACAGTGTACAATGGGAAATTTAACTAGTTGCTACACATGAACCACAAAATGTAGTTTTGCTCTGACAGGTTAAATTCAAGTCTTCAGAGAAAGAAAAGTTTTTTGAATTCTCATTTTAAGTAAGAGAGGGAAAGGTGACACTATATGGGAGTCCTCAAGGTTAGCAAGAAAGAACTGACATGTTTTATGAGAAGTGGAGATTGCAGTAAATAATGTTATGAATAATCATCTACTAGGGTTGTGGGTTTCTTCCAGTTGTTTCATTTGTACTACGACAAAAGTGTCATCTACATACCAGATCCATAATTTGGGTTGTATGTGTGGGAGTGCTATCCTTTCCAGATGCTGCATTACAATCTCTGCTATAAATCCTGAGATTGGTGATCCCATGGGTGTTCCTTTGATCTGTTGGTATATTTCTCCATCAAACTGAAAGTAGGTTGTAAGGCAAAGATTGATGAAGTCCATGATCCTGGGTATTTCTATTTTGGTGTATTTGCCTAGGTCAGGTGTGTTGCAGAGAACTGCAGCCATGGATTCTTTTGCTAGTGCAGCATCTATGGATGTGAAGAGAGCTGTAATGTCAAATGATACCATGATTTCATCTTCTTCTATTTTTATGTTTTTGATTTTCTGGAGGAACTGTAGTGGGGAGTTGATAGAATGTTCACTCTCCTCTGTGAGGTGTCTGAGTTTCTTTGTAAGCTCTTTAGCTATGTTATATGTGGGAGTCCCTGGTAATGATACAATGGGCCGAAATGGTGTGCCTAGCTTGTGTATCTTGGGGCATCCGTAGAAACGTGGGAGGACAGGTCCACTGCTTTTCATCCACCTCTGTTCTTCTTGTGTAATTTGGCCTTTCTTGGAGAGGTTGTTGAGAATTCTTTTTACCTGGTTGTCCAGTTTCTGTATGGGATTGGTGTCCACTACCAAAGTAAGAATCCAACCTCCCACAAGAGAAGCTGTGTAAGAATGTTATTTACAACATACAATGCAAAGACTGTAACAGCCACTATGTAGAACAGACAGGCAGAAGACTAGCAGAGCGCATCCACAAACACCAGCTAGCAGTCAGAAGACACGATGAGAACTCCTTAATCTCACAACACATGGACAGACTCAACCATAGTTTCAACTGGGAAACAGTGAGCATCCTAAACCAAGCCAAATCCAAAAATGCCAGAGAATTCCTGGAAGCCTGGCACTCAGACAAAGCAGCCATCAACAGACATACAGAGGTAAACCACATTTACCTACCATTCAAAAGAGACAATAGAAAAGCCAAAAGACCAATACACTCCCTTGCCAGCAATCAACACCCAGATACGCAAAAATCAACACTAGGTTTAACACCAGATGAACTATCAAACAGCACAATACACCCTAATCAAGGAACTATTAACTCAGGCAATCAACCAAGCAGCAAACAGCCCAATTAAAGAACTCCCAAGGAGAGAACAACACCCCTACCAACACAAGCAGAGCAAGCCACAGTATCTAAACTGAGAGCGAGGACCACTCCCTCTTTGCATTGAAGTTGTTGCCTAGTCTGGCAATGGAATGTCTGCAAGGAAACAACAAGGCTCAGAGAGCACTAAGGACTCCACAGATCTGTTAAAGCTTTGAAGGATTTGCCGAGAGGAGACAAAGAGAAGATGAAAAGAAATCAAGGTCGAGGACATTATTTCAACTTTTTAAATCCTAAGATTGTTAAAAGTGCAGGGAAGGAAGAGATGGCTGTATACCACATAAGATTGAAATACTTATGTAGTTACAGTATTTCTGGTAGCTCTTAATGGAAATGTGCTGACTAGAAATGAATGACAAGGCTTTAAGATTTTGTTAATAGTCAAGAGATAAGTTATGGGAAGAAGAGTGCATTTGTTATATCTTAAGAGTTAGTAATAATTTACTAAAATTGTTTCTACTTGTGATGAAGGGGAAGTTGCTTCCTTATGCTTTTTTTTCTATTTTTCTATATTTTCTTTTTACTTCTTTTTTTCCTTTTTTTCCTGCCCGTTCTATTTTTCTTCTTCTTTTTATATTTTTTTTGTAATTTGTATTAGTTTTTACTTTTCCAATTGTAATCGTAATAAAATTATTTTTAAAAAATCATCTTTCACCTGTTACCTTTCATAGCAAGTCTATTAATATGTTGACAAAAAGAAGTATAAAAATATAGCACATGGATGAAAATATGTACTGAACTATCAACATAACTCTGTTTTAATAGGTTGTTTATATGTTGTATTTTAAGCACTGGCTTTCAACTACTTTGAGAGTTGTAATAATGGGGGAAAAGGAAGGAAGGAAGGAAGGAAGGAAGGAAGGAAGGAAGGAAGGAAGGAAGGAAGGAAGGAAGGAAGGATATCCTTTAATTGTTATGCCTTATTTTAGGAGAGAAGTGAACTTGATTTGTGATAGTACATTCCTTTTTTTGAAGAGGTTTCAGAAAAAGTATATTCTGGAAATTTTTACTGGATATTCAAGAAATTAAATAAAAGCTGCAAACATTGCATGATGAAAGTAGTAGAATTCATCCAAGCTGCACACACAGCTTTCAAACTTTTTCAAAATGATAGGAAAATAGAAAAAAAAAGTGATGTTTTGTGAAGTCCTTGGTGCTCTCTGAGCTTGGTTGTTTGCTTTCAGACATTTCATTACCCAGCTAGGTAACATCTTCAGTTCACTGATGATGCAAACAGCAAACAAGCAAGCTCAGAAAGCACCAAGAACTCCACAACATGGAGCTATGTATACTTTATTGTAGTGGTGTTTTCTTTGATTTTGTTTTTTGTTTTACCAGTCCAAGGGGAGTAAATAAATAGGGGATCCACCAAGCAGGACAGTGATAAAAATGGTCTGGACAGGACATTAGGCCATCACTGTGGTCAGAACTGAGGACAAGTTTACCCACAGGAATTGGGTGGCTTAAGGCAGAAATATGAGATACAGAAAATGCAATTTGCCTTGATGAGGTGCTTTGCATTAACCTGCATCCTCAACCTGGCTTTTCCAAAACCAAAGGTATATGCATGAGAAAATCTTCAGTTGTATCAGATAGCTGACTAGAAACCTCTTCAAGCTATTGAAAATACTAGGTGATGCCTGAAGAAAGAGATATTAAGTGAAACGGTGCAGGTTGCATTCCTTTTAGTAGTGGGAAGAGGCATTGATTTGTGGATCAGCTTTGAAGGAGTAATTTGATTGAATCACCATCCAGTCTAATCAATGTATCAAAAGATTTGCACAAGCCTAATAATTATGACAAAGCTGACATAAAGACTGCTTCAGCTCAAATCTAATTTCTTTATTTCCCAGGTGCTGAAAATATATGGGATGCTATTTTGGTATGCTTATTTATGGTACGAAAACTGAAAGTATGGCAGAGAAAGATTATTATGGTGAATCATGATATTGGAGTTATCAAGAACTGACCACAGTATTAAAATGTCAACTAATGCTGATTTCATTGGCACAACATGAATTGTGTTGTAAAGCCCCTGCACTCTGGAACAGCTTGCAAGAATGGCTCCTTCTCTGTTTCCATTCAGAAATGCAATGAGGACCATGCTTTCCCACAGAGCCTTGGGAGGAGAAAGGGCTATATAAGGCTTTGAGGGATAATGTTGGCCAACATGATGATGCTTGTTTCAATTTTTCAGCACAGATTTTTTGAGACCATTTTTGTATATGGGTATATACTAATATGAGTATTATTCATTGTCTGTATAAATCCAAATACTGTAAACTTATTTTTTTTTTAAAAAGTCTTGAATATAATCCTACACACCTAGTACTTTATCTTCCTTCCTTCCTTCCTTCCTTCCTTCCTTCCTTCCTTCCTTCCTTCCTTCCTTCCTTCCTTCCTTCCTTCCTTCCTTCCTTCCTTTTTTTCCCATTTCATCTACTCCTCCAAAAGTAAAAACAATAGAAGTTATAAAAATCGAGGTCTTACATGTTTCATTTGTTTTATTTTAAATAACATGTTTCCTTTGATTGCTTAAGAAAATCTTGTATTAAAAGTTCAGGCATAAGTGAACTTTCTCAGCTCAATATCAACTTTTTGCCTTTTCTCTGACAACTAGCTAAAGGCAGCTGGAATTTGATCTGGTTCCAATAAATGTGTGGAAATGATTCAGCCATCACACAAGCCTGCTGATTATGCATATACAGTATTCAGGCTTATGTGCATGTCCAGTGAGATAGCTATGGGATAGGACTCATGCTTAAGGGTGTAGCTAAGGGGTGGAATAAAAAATACAAAAACCATTTGCTGACTCTTTTCTCTACCATTACTCCATTTGGTAAGAGATTGATTTCAACATTTGATCCAAGTAAAACAAGCTACAGACCATCACAATATGTTTTATTCTGGTCAGGAAACAAACATTTCCACAAAACCTTGATATAGAAACACCTTGATTGAGGAATTAAGTTTTAAAATGGAATTTCAAATCAGTTTCTGTGCTGTGCAGACAGAACAAAATCTTTAAATGCATTAGGCAAGCTTGTAAACTTGGTGCATCCCACTGTCACTGGGAACTCTAGGACTTTCAGGTCTATCCCATTGGGACAACTCCGGGTTGGAAGACACTCATTAGCTTTACCCACGGTTTCCTAATCCCTGCTCAGGGCATGTTAATACCCTCATACTGGAAATTGTGTCTTCCATAACTGGATAATGAAATTGTCATCTAAAAGCAACTTTTTAGGAATGGTTGTTGAGTGGGAATAGGTGCTCAGCTCTAATGGCCCCTGGATTAAGCAGATTATCTAAAACCTTTTCATTTTATTTAAAACATATATTTTCCACCAAATATTTTATTGAAAAGAATACCATACTTTTTTAAAAAAATGTGTAAGACCTATTAAAAACAATCAGCCTCATAAATGAAGTGTGAGCAACATTCAATTGAAGGCCTTGCCCAAAATATTGATTGCAAAATATGGAAAATTGTTGCAGCCAATCAGAAGGAAATTACTTTCTATTGAAGGCTAAATGGGCTGAGTTATAACAGGCAAAATGAACTATGCTTAGGTTTGTTTATTTTTATTTATTATTCAATTTTAATTACTGCCCACCTCCCCCAAGAGAGGGACTCTGGGCCATTTACAATAAAATCAAACTCTGATCATAAATATTAAAATCTCATAAAACCAGACACATTACAATTATTATAAAATACAATAAATAAATATAAAATCCAAGAAGGTATAAAATCCAAGCTGGTGGGAGGGGCTCTAGGGTGTGAGCCACCCCCAAGAATGGTTGGTCACTTTCCCACCCCAGGTGAGATGGCAGAAACAAGTCTTCAGGTCCTTCCGGAAGGTCAGGAGTGAAGGGGCCTGCCTCACCTCTGGGGGCAAGATGTTCCAAAGGGCGGGGGCCACTGCAGAGAAGGCCCAATTCCTGAACCCCGCCAGATGAAATTTTCTTATGGACAGGATCCGCAGCATGCCCTCTCTGGATGATCGGGTGGGGTGGCTGATGAAATGGGGATGAGACGGTCCCTCAGGTAACCTAGCCCCATGCCATGTAGGGCTTTAAAGGTGATAACCAACACCTTGAATTGGACCCAGAAGCAAACTGGCACCCAGTGCAGCTCACGCAGCAACAGTGTTATATGTGCTGACCTAGGGGCACCAAAAATGGCCTGCGTGGCTGCATTCTGGACCAGCTGAAGCTTCTGGATACTCTCCAAGGGTAGGCCCATGTAGAGTAGCCTATATGGGAGATGACCAGGGCATGAGTGACTGTTCGGAGGGCTTCTTGTTCCAGGAACAGGTGTAACTGGCACACAACTCGAAGTTGCGCAAAGGCCCTCCTGGCCACGACTTCCACTTGCTCTTTGAGCAGGAGTCATGAGTCCAGGAGAACCCCCAGATTACGCACCGAGTCTGTCTGGGCCAGTGAAACCCCATCGAGAACTAAAGATGACAATTTCCCAGAAAGCGAGGCGTCATCAATCCACAGCCACTCAATCTTACCAGGGTTCAGTTGAAGCCTGTTGTTCCCCATCCAGACCCCCAAAGCCCCCAGGCACTGAGAAAGGGCAGTGACTGCATCACTTACCTTACCCGGGATGGAGATGTATAATTGGGTATCATCGGCATATTTATGATACCTCATCCTGTGGTGATGGATGATCTCAGCCAGTGGTTTCATGTAGATGTTAAATAAGAGAGGAGAGAGAACCAAACCCTGCGGCACCCCACAATGGAGTGGTCGAGAATCAGATCTCTCCTCTCCTATCACCACTGATTGGTATTGGCCCTGGAGAAAGGAGGTGAACCAGCGCAGAACTACGCCACCCACCCCCAACTCCTTGAGCCATCCCAAAAGGATACCATGGTCAATGGTATTGAAAGCCACTGAGAGGTCAAGGAAAGCGAGGATAGATGCACTGCATCCATCCCTCTCCCACCAGAGAGTTAATCAAATGGCAGGAAAATTATCAAAAAATAAACAGATGAAGACAAGAGAAGAGAAGGGAAGAGAAGAGGATCAAAAGATAATGAGAAAATAAAAAGCTTGTTGCACTCAATCATTCTTAAGTTCTAGAATCCATGTGATGTTTTAGCTAGTGAATATATTTGTCTTTACCTGCTGCTGAGATGTGACAAGACTGATTTTCATATTTATGATAAAAATAAATGGCTCATCCTCTGAGAACACTTAGAATGGAAACAATTTTAAGAGGGCTCTAATTGGTTATTTTACAATGTCTAATTTAACTGGAGGTAATACATTTTTAGGTTTTTAACAGTTCAGTTTTGAAAGAGACATTTAGCAATATTATTGAGCAATATTATTGAGCATAATTGCTCAACTGCCAATTAGTTATAATTTTAGATTGCAGGTGTGTGATTTTATCATGCAGTTATGTTTGCCATTTGTTTAGCCCTTTGAGCATTCTGAGGAATTTGCAAACTAGGGAAGAAAAACTTATTTCTGCCCATCATAAATAACTGAATTGTTGGAGGTAACCTCCAGGCACATGCATATCCATTACAGTGGCAAACATAGAAATGTACATAGGTGACCTTGAAGCATTCTCATAATTAGAATTCTTCTGATCTGGATAGACAGACAGAACTAAGCCTTCTTCAAAAGATCAGCAGATACTATCTATGTCTTCTTCTCTTTCCCAATTGAGATAAGTGTGGCATCCACATCCAGCATGAAATCACCAAACATCTATTACAACTGAATTTGTATCTGATTATTATGGTGAATTTTTGCTTTAATTGAATTGAGCATTATAAAGGCATTTAATGAGGGATTCTTAGCAGCTGATACTACTGTTAGCATTATGTCTCTGATCAGGACCTCTGGATCACACCTTTGATAAATACTTTAATAAATAATAAATACTTTAATAAATAGTGAGAAAAAGAGAATATGGTGGTAAAGGTACTGTGCTTGATCTGCCATCAACCATGGACAGCTGAGGGTAGCACCTCTGGTGGAATGGTCAAAATAGAAACAAGCCAGGAAGCAGAAAGTAGCATTCTTCTTCTGGCTTCAGCATTTCTTCTGATCCATAATTGCTCCTACCAATAGGAAAAGATGTGCCACTTTTTCTACGCAGCAGACTTGGCATGCTGGGAGCTATAGTCTGAAAATAAATGAGTAGAGCCAGAACAACAGCAATTTCATGTCATTTGATTTAATTTGATTTAATTTAATTTTGTTAATATAATTATTTTCTGCCTTCTGTGTCATTACAGTTGGAAATAAACTTTGGAGGTGTCTGGGCCAAATCCAAGGCTCTGCATATGGCTGCAGGTTATATATAAGCAATAGTTCAGAAAAGGCAATACAATGACTGTGACTATTCTGAATAAGCAGGGAGAGCATAAATAGCAGCTCTAGCCATAAGTAATAAAGGAGTACACGTGGCTTCATTACTCTAAATACCTATTCTTTTCATGTATTATTTCAACAGCCAGTAACTAGACTAATGGAAATTGGGGATGCAAAACAGAAAAGGGTTGGAAACCATTTCCACGATAAGGAAGGCAATTTCATGGACTAATGCATATATAGATACACATCACACTATTTCCTTTTGGGATAAGCAACATTGGCTGAAGTGTAGAAAAGGAGTAAGAAAAGATAACTAAATTAAAAACATATAAGACTAAGTTTAAACCAACAATTCATGATAACCATGGCATTCAGAAACTAATGAACATAAAATACAAAAGGACAATGTTCATGTCATATATAGCAGCTCTTAAAACATGCACCTTTAGATAACAAACCTTAACGTTTGTTATACCAAGACTGGTAACCATGATTTATCATGTATTTATACTAGGTGTGATACAAAGAAGAACAGAAGAATGGAATAATATAATCCAATCGGTAATCCTTTCTTATAATGTAAAGACAAAATCACAAGTGCTTTCATCCTAAAGCAGCAAGTAGGAGAGCCAACATTTATAGCAAACATCCTTGTTACTTGCATGGATAGGAAGATAATCACACTTATTTGGGCTAAAGGGATGCACAATGAGAACCAGCTGGTGTGGAGTATGTTGTAAGTGGTAGTACAATATAACCACAAACAATAGGAATCAGGTCTCCATGATTCTATTCAGATTACAACATAAAAATGCCACTGATGAGACAAACAAAGGAGATTAAAGGACAGGGAAATTTAAGATAAGGAAATTGCATGGACTTGCAAATGGAAGTGATGAAATTCTCAGTCAAGAAAATTGAGAGCATATAATGGAAATTAGTGATTATTTCTAAACATGAGAGGAAATTAAATCAAATGGCTGTACTTTTCTTTGAAAAGCAATGGGAGAAATTCAAAGCTGTACTAAAAGCAAAATGTGCTAATTTGAAAATAGGGAACATTAGAAAATGAAACTTTCAGGAGTACTGGGTAACTAGATGAAGAAAATGTGCTCACACTGGAATGTGATTATGTTTCTCTCCTTTGCTACGCTTTTTTTAAAGTCATGTTTGTTGGATATATCCAACATTTGTTGTCAAGTGCCATTAGGATAGTGGCAGAAATTGTATTGTTTCAATCACTGGAATTATGAATTTTCTTTAACTTTGTTGAACATTATCATTCACTATCAATGCTTAACCTTGGAGAAACTATTTTATGTGCCAGAGGACACCCACAGTTATAATAAATAACTTAAACAACTTGCTAATGACATTTTTATACACACACATTGTCCTAACAGTCAGGAACCACGCTGAGACAAGGGAATAGGAATAGGTCTCTAGTGTTTATTACTGCTACATAAGACAGAATCCTAACAAACTGAAGAAGTGTGGGAAAAACCCAGACAGATAAACCCCAAAAGTCAAGGCGGGTCTGATCTGTGTCTCTTTGAATGGCTGCTTAACTCCTCAGTACTACGCATGCGTTTTCCCCCCTGGATTGGGGCCCCCTCCTGCTCACCATCAGTACTCATGACACACATGTATACACACACAAACATACTAGATGGCAGACAATACTTCAAGGATTCTCAATTTCTGGTGATCTCTCTCTCTCTCTCTCTTATACTGTATACTACTCTGTAGAGAGAAATACAGAAAAAGAAATATGAACTAAATACTATAATTTCACAGCAGATAGAATTCTTGCTAATGTGTTTACAGCAGAGATACTGGGAGAACAGTGAAAGAATTGGCAAGATTTTGGCTAATTGCTTAAAGCAAAAGAAAGATAGGGCAATGATTCTCTGCTATCAATTCCGTATTTGTACTGAATCCATTAAATATATAGGTATGTGCATACCAAAAGATGTAATGTGTTATATAAATCTTGTAAGCCACAAGGAGTCACTCCTTGGGCAGCTATATAGACATGTTACATAAACAAACAAACAAACAAACAAATAAAATATAGAGAGAAGTTTCTTCAGATATCGATAGGTGGGAGTCACAAAACCTTACCCTTTGGGGAAAGGTGAACACTGTTAATATGAACATTATTCCCAGATTAATTTATGTTCATATAGTTCATATATCTAGAAAATATTTTCAGAAAATAAATTCTTTGTTTAGAAAATTTTTCTGGGGTCCTTAGATTCTGAGAATATCTTTACAGAAAATGCAATTACTGATTAATGTGGGAGGATTTGGTTTTCTGAATTTGGAATTCTATCATCATGCTTGCCTACTGTCAAGTATTAAATATTGTAAGCCAACAATTGTTAATTTTCCAGCTTGGGCAATTTTGGAATATGTAGATATAGCACCTTTGGTTGGATGGACAGTATTAGGATCAAAATGTACTAGAACTCTAGTATCTCTAGAAACAAGTGTGTCAGTTAGAAAGTTATAGAATGAGAAGTCCAATAAAAGATTTGCCCCCTGTTTCCATGTTAAATTGACTTTATGAGGAAACCCAACTCTAAAAATTGGGCAAAATGATGATATGGAAAAATTGGATGGAGATTCTGGATATTGACTTTGGACCAACTAATAGATGATGAAGATGAATTTTCAACATACACTATGTTGGGAGATAAATATCAACTACCAGATGTAGCCCGATGGCAATATTTACAACCACAACATTTATTAACAACTTTTTCAGCTTTGTAGACTTGTGGGATACTAAGATAAGTCATTAAATCCTTTAAAACTAAAACTAAAAAAAATGCTATTGATTTTTATAGATTTTGATATGCAAATACAAAGAAATGAGTGGAATAAAGAATTAGAGGTTCCTATATTGCCCAGACAAGGGAAAGTGTTTTAATTTCTATACCAAGAGTGTCAATGGACCCTAAACTAAGACTTATACAACAAAAAATTACATTTAGAATGTATAGGACACCATTATGTTTGAGTAGAAAAGGTCTGTCTAAGACAGCATTTTGTTGGAGATGTAATAAGGATAATACTTCTTTAAAACACATCCTTTTACAATGTCCTATACTTACTAAATTCTGGGAGAAAGTACTGGATTACTTACAGTCATAAATATGACTGTGCAACAAAAATTAAAATTTTCAAAAGATAATATTCTTTTGAATTGCATATCTATTACATGGAAATTGACAATTGGACAATGTAACTTGATTCTCCATGGCCAAAAGACTGATACTGCAGGATTGGAAAGATAAATGTATGACCCCTTTTACTCAATGGATTCAAAACCTGATTGCACTTGCCACTTATGAGTGGATTGCCTATAGATATAGATTTTGTATGGTCAAGAATAATAAAATATGAAACTCATTTATAAAAAATGCAGTAGATTAAAGACAAATGATAGTTGTATACATGTATTAGAAATAAATATATATGTACTTGAATTATATTTACACTAGATAAGTATATATAGAATTGTAACAATTGTAATGATATATTATACTTAGGGTTTTTTGTTTGTTTGTTTGTTTCCTTCCATCTTTTTTTTTTTAAAGATTTTGTACATAGGTGTTACTTTAGTGTTCCCACTTGTTCCAACTTTTGGGATAGAATTCCAAATGCTGCAACCCTCTTTTTAAAGTTATGTCACATTTATAGTGGGAAGGTATATAGCAGCACATAATATTGAGGGCTGCCTTATCCACTTATTCCCACCCTCAGTATAGAAACTATCAGTGTATTTTATTTATTAATCTGTTCGATCGTGTCCTATTCTCGGACTACCCGGACAACCCCTGCAGGTTTTTGGGCAAGGTTTTTCAGAAGTGGCTTGCCATTGCCTCCTTCCTAGGCTAGATAAAGTGACTAGCCCAGGTCACCAAGCTGGCTTTGTGCCTACTGCATGACTAGAACTCAAGGTCTCCTGGTTTCTAGCCTGATGCCATAACCACTATGCCAAACTGGCTCTCTATTGGTGTATTAGTAAAAGAATAATTTGAGGCATAGCTTTTATTATTAGCTAAATGGAAAAAAATAATAATAAACTGCCAAATGAAATTGAATGTGTCGTTTCTTTCTGTATTTTAGGTTAGAATAAGAGTTATAGATGATACGTTCACCTGTTGCCTTAATACAACCATTCCCCACTTTATATATATATATATATATATTCATATTCATATTCATATTCTTTGGCTTTTGAGGAGTCACAAGAAAGCTATATTTTTTTTTAACAAAAGGTATTCCATTTGTGTTCTACTTCTGTCATAGCGACTGTTTCATCTTAATGGCTCCTTCTACCATTAACTTCTCTGTGTGCTCTATTGACCCACTGAAAATGCAACACAATTATGAAGCATCAAAGCAGTTTTATTCTCAAAGGATTTGTTAGCCCAAATAAAGTGTCATTAGACAAGTTATATGAAAGATTGGCGGCATATAGGCACATTGCCTTGTGTTGTTTTTAATTCTCCATTTTGCAGTAGCCAATAGTTCATGTCATGCTAAACACAATCTCTTAAAGAGTGAGATAATAGCAGGTTTGCTCTGAAATTGCTGAAGTGAGTTTTCCCTTGCAAATGGTTTTCACTTGCTATGCCCACATAAAAGAAATGATTTGGCACCATGTAGAGGAATTTTAGAAACAACAGATCCATAGCCATTGGCAATGTTTTATGGAATTATGTAAACCTTAATTATAGTTAGTTTCTTATAGCAGAGGAAGGTAAGATAATGCAGAGTAATATCTGACTACAGGCCTTAATGCATGTGAAAAAAATACTCTAAATCAGAAAGATCCTCAGAGCATGTATATGTGTGTAAAGTGCAATCTCTTTGGAGTGATTCTCTGTTGTTGTTGCTCAGTCATTAAGTCATGTCTGACTCTTCATGACCCCATGGACCAGAGCACTCCAGGCCTTTCTGTCCTTCACTGTCTCCCGGAGTTTACTCAAATTCATGGTCATTGCATCAGTGATGCTATATAACCATCTCATCCTCTGCCGTCCCCTTCTCCTTTTGCCTTCAGTCTTTCCTAGCATTCTCTGTATCTTGACATTAGTGTTTCCTTTTTTAACCTGCCATACTAATCTTTCAGGTTACCACCATGCCATCTATAGTTAAGAAGCTGAAATAGAGCATGAATCATCTCCAGCTTCCCAATTGTATTAGTTTAGATGAGAACCGTTTATCTAATTTGACTGGAATGCCATATGAATTTTATTAAGTTCTATTCAGGTTGAACTGGGATGAACTATACAGTTTGAAGAACAAAAATCAGCAGCATGGTCCTTAAGAGCTAATATGGCCAGAAAATCAAGAAAAAAATATATTGTTGTGGTGGAGTATCTAATTTAAAAGGTAAACAAAATGCCTATACTACCCTTTCCAATCTAATGAGCTCTAGATGCATTTACTTTATATTCAGGAGCAGGTAATATACTTTATGATCTAGTCTACTCTAGTTGAGAAGCATGGCATTTAACTAGGAAAGTCAATCTTCTTGCATCTGGATCAAACTTTTTAAAATCATTTAAAAAGTTGAAGGCAATAATAGGTGGCTGTAAATATGGTATTACATAAATGGGGCCAAGTTTTCTTCATGCTTTAGAATAAATTTCAACAATTCTTTTTTTTTTTTAATAGAAAATCTAAGACTTTTTCAAAGACATAGAAAACAATCTCCTCCTCCTCCTCCTCCTCCTCCTCCTCCTCCTCACAGCCACTTTTGGGGAATTTTGCTATCAGCCTTAGTAGCATGATTCTGTGCAGCTCCATGTTTATGCAAAAAAAAAAAAAAAAGGAGGATGGGTGGGTGGGTTAAAGCAGCTTCATGTGGCTGAAAAAGCAACATTTGCCCATTCCTACAGTAAGGAAATATATATATAGGAATGCATTATGTTTTAATTGCTTGAAAAACCCCTGTGTCTTGGGTGAAATTGCTTACTTATAAAATTAATACATAAGTAACCAAAATGCCTATACGTTTTCATAAAACCTGTATTTTTTTAATTCAAGCTGAATTTACATTTGAAAGATCCTTTGAAAATAATGAAATTTTAGTCCTTTTTCCAAAAATCAGAGAAATCACTCCCCATCACCAAATACAAATTGGGAAATTTGAAGAGGAGGCAGAGGTTTGAATACAATCTTAAACTCAACCAAACAGAATAAAATATACTGTATGTTTTATTCTTCATATCCTAATATTCATCACTCTCACCAGAAGTAAAATAATTTAATCAATATCATCAGAGACCTAGATTCTGTACAGAAGCGAGGGTCTGCAAAATAATTAGCATTCTCCTATACTTTCTTGATGATCCATTAGTAGATGGATTAATTCAATGTAGAATACATTTAACAACACTGATAAGAGACTTCTCCAGGAATAGCCTGGCGAACCTAACTGTACGTGAATATGATTTACATTAATACATGATAAGTATACTTATCAAAAGTTGTTTTACATGAATTTGATATTAATTTTTTCTAAACATATTTTGTTTGGTAAGGCAGCCTTGACAGGCCAAAAAAAAAAAGCAATCCAATATTAAACATTCTTATACTTATTGATACTTGATTGTTTTCCATCTAACTTTTACTCTTTAAAAAAAAATATGGAAAAACGTATTTTCCACTTAAAGAATTTAGCTCTCCCCATCTTTTGGTCCTGAAAGAGAATGAAAAATATTTCTTTTTCAGAGAAATTTCACTGAAATTGACTATTGGCCACAAATGGCAGAGAGGATTCTACAATAATTAGAAACACAATAGATATTGTTAGATTATTTCATTCTAAATTAATGTACCTTGCAATCCTTGATCTCAGATTTCCATAGAACCAAAATTCCATATTCCGAATTTAGGCAGCATATACCCCTGGAAGTATGTGCTGTTGAATTTCTAGTGACATTTTTTTTCTGCAAGACGTTCCTCAATTCTGTGCATACTATCATCGAAATAACTTTGTGAGAGAATTCAGACTAAGAAGGAGTTACCACTTCAAAGAAATCACTTACATTCATGCTGATTGAGATTTAGGCAATACCAGGAACTGTCTACTTCTCATACTATGTGAGATATTTATTCCTTCCTGAATAAAATTATGTTTCACATAACAAATATAGCATGGTAATATTTGGTATATGACACTGAAGAGAATTTACAGACATACAAAATAGAGTTTTTTTTATTGCCTAATTTATTTTTATACACACACACACACACACACACATATATATATATATATATATATATATATATATATATATATATATAGCAATTTTTTCCAGGAGAAGTTTAAATTCTTAAATAGTTTCTCAAGGAGAGGAGATTTCCTTAGCATTGACAGTAAAATCTTGGTTGGAAAATACACACAGACACACACACACATTCATACACTAGGAAAATTTTCTTTGAGATTTAACCATGAAGTCATAAAGGGTGCAGACCACTGATAAGATAATTGTCACTGAAAGACAGAACATTCAGATATAGATACACACCACACAGATACCACCCCGAACCAACTAATACATCAGTAGAATAAGCACTGGCAATTCCTTAAAATTCTCTTGCTCTTTGGGGGAAAGAAAAGTTAACATTTATCTTTGAAAAATGTTGAATTTCAACTAATTTAATCAGCCTGGATAGGAAATAAAAAGATAGTAGGATTTCTTTTCCTATGATTTGGTAATTCTGTCTTCACCTTCACTAGTGCCAGACAGCAAGCGGTTGCAGAAATTGATTGCTATCTGAGAGACATTCAAACTCATAGAAGCTCTGAAGATAATATTATAGAAGTAGAGTATTTCAGATGAGTATGAAAAACATGACACTAGACAGGCTGCACTTTGGCCAATCCACTTTTTTTTTTTTGTTCCTAACAAAACTATCTATATACTGTATAGCATAGTATCTATAGCATCTATATTTGTGGGTGAAATTCACAATTCTCCTAAAAATACCTACTGTTTAATCAGATATTTTTGTTTAAGCTTCTTGGAAAGTGATCACTCATAGAAATATCTTCCCAGATATACTGGAACCCCAGTCCAATATTTTTACTTTTTAGATTTATGACCTATAAGTCATATTTTTTTTTTATTTTTTTCCCCCATTTACTGGTAAATTAATCATAAAGCCAAATAGGCCAATAAATGTCTGATAATATTTAAGGTTAGACTATAACTATATTGAAGAAATCAAAATAAAGGAATTGTGAAACATCCCAATCTGAGCCTTTTCCCCTTTGCTTTTTTAAAATATTATTTATTTATTTTGTCCATTTTGCTGGAATATGATTTTCTGCTTATCAAAGTGAACAAGAGGACTGTCAATCACTCTAGACATTCATTTATTTCTGGAAAAAAAATCTATTTGAAAGATTAGTCAGTGGAGAATGCACAGCATCTTGTGCCTTAGCTGAAATGGAATGTTTCTTTTGTGAGTCACTCAGCTGGCACCACGTTTGATTTTAAAATACTCCAGAAAAGCCAGACCTGAAAGACATCAAGCATAACCTTCACTAACAGAAATCATTTCAGATTTCTGTGAAGTAGTGGGGAAAAATACCCATCTAACCAGTCTAAAATCTGCAGAGATTTCGACTGGAATAATTCCAGATGAGACACTATGTGGGTTCTTTCTTTTTGAAGAATGGTTGAACCAACCTACCAAAAGCACTCTTCTCTTTTTTCACTGTGTGAAAGCAATCTTTTCAGCCTCATGATTCTAGATGGTAAAAGTGTTGAAAGAGACATTGGAAGCATATTTTGACCATGCCTTAAATACTTTATACCTATGCAAACAAAAGAAACCCTTTTGCCTTTTTGTTTGTGTGGAGTATGCAATGTAACATTATATAATACTAACATGTTGCTTTTTGACAATTTTGTGGAAGGCAGCAAGAAGGCACAAATCTCAAATATTGGGAAAAGCTGCATGCTTAAACATCTTTAAATAAACCACAATTTCATGGGTTCTGTTCCAATAATGTTATAATAAATAGGTACATTTGTTTTGATTAATGGAATTGTAAATACAGAACAATAATCTAACCCCGTAAAATTGCATCAAGGAATCTTTTACATTATTTGCTACTTATACAGTTGCCAAAAGAAATCATGCCTGGCCACTAGTTCCAATTTCAGTAAGCTGTAGAGTTTCTAAATTCATTTATTTGTTTGTTTATTTTCTATCTGCCTTTATTATTTTTATAAATAACTCAAGGTGGCGAACATACCTAATACTCCTTCCTCCTCCTATTTTCCCCACAACAGTAACCCTGTGACATGAGTTGGGCTGAGAGAGAGTGACTGGCCCAAGGTCACCCAGCTGGGTTTCATGCCTAAGGCAGGATGAGAACTCCCAGTCTCCTGGTTTCTAGCCCATTGCCTTAATCACTAGACCAAACTGGCTCTATTAGTCACAATTATATTATATCTATATATTAGTCACAGATTATAGAACATTTCTCCATGCCTTCACTGAACATACCCCCTGTCAGGGGGAAAAATACAGTAATAATATTATCATACTTTTCAACAGTGTACTTGGATATTTCTATACCTTGTATGTTTGTATGTTGTTACCTAAGACTCCTTCCTCCTCCAATTTTCCCCACAACAACCACCATGTGAGATGACTTGGGCTGAGAGAGTGTGACTGTGGAGTCCTTGGTGCTCTCTGAGCCTTGTTGTTTTCTTGCAGACATTTCATTGCCAGACTAGGCAACATCTTCAGTGTAAAGAGGGAGTGGGCCTTGCTCTCTGTTTATATACTGTGGTTTGTCCAGCTTGTGTTGGTGGGGGTGTTGTTCTCTTTTGGGGAGTTCCTTGATTGGGCTGTTGTTTGCCGCTTGGTTGATTGACTGAGTTAATAGTTACTTGATTAGGGTATATTGTGCTGTTTGATTGTTCATCTGGTGTTAATCCTAGTGCTAATCTTTGCATATCTGGGTGTTGATTGCTGGCAAGGAGGTGTTTTGGTCTTTTGGCTTCTCTACTGTCTCTTTTGAATGGTATGTAAACTTCTATGTGTCTGTTGATGGCTGCTTTGTCTCCTGAACTCCATATTTCTGTTGGCTTTGCTAACTCTACACTTTGGGTAAGCAACCTGTATATCATGGCCTGTCTTATAAATCCACAAAATTCTGATTAAGAGGGAAAAGAGCAGCTGAGCAAACCAAATCCAATGATACTAGAGTCTAGGACTGAAACCATATTCTAGCACCAAAGAACATCTGATTCTGAATTCTCACATGTTGATCCCACTTCAAGAATGGAATGCCAGGGACTTCTGGTGGGGATATGGCTGACTGAACAGCTGTATCCATGAGTTCTGCAGACAGAACTGGCAATGGATGCTTTTTTGGGCTCAGGCAGACTTTTCCTGAAGCCCAGAAGTGTCTTAATGAATAAAGAAAGTACTCAGAACCATCCCATCTGTCCTCCAGAATGGCGACTTGCAGCTAGAGAACTGCAAACAGCGCTCACACCAATCTGGTAAGAGCCACTGGGAGGCTGGGACATCACCATTTCCAAGCTGTGCTGTTGCCTTAAACAGACACTAAGTCAAGCCACCCTATTTCTAAATCACCCAATTTATATATATGTGTGTGTGTGTGTGTGTGTGTATGTATATGTATATATGTATTTTATGTACCCTAAGAAAGGCTTTTTACAGCAAGGAGAAGTGCTCATCGTTATTTTTGGGATTAATTTTTTGAAAAATATTTTTACGTGTTGGTTTGTTTCCCACTCAAATACTAAGGGGGATTGAGAATAAATAATTGTCTCCCTGTTATTATTTTTGTATTTGAAGAATTTAATATTTTCCTACATGCTGAATCTGCTGTTTTGAATCTTCAGCTTTCTGTTTCCACTTTCCCTGGGAGCTGCCTGTTAGTATTCTTTCACTTGTGTCAACACCTTTCAGAAATTTTCCATTAACTCATTAACTCCTACTTTCACTAGTCAAGTCTCTAGGGGGCACCATAATCTACTGCCTGAACCATGGAGGATTTTAAGCAGACTTTCTCAGAGTTCCATTGTGAGTTTAAACAGTCTTTTAAACAGATCTTTTTCAATTCTTGTCAAGCTATTTTGCAAGATATTTGGGACATTGTGGAAAATAACAGCTTTAAATTGTGTCATCTGGCTGGGGATGTTGTGGAAGAAGTTGAGGAACTCAACAATGATAGAAATGTTTCTACTGATAGCAAGATCAAGGCTTTTCCTGATGATGACCAGATTGTGGAACTGAAGGAATTAAATGGACAAATCAAATTGCAAATCATAAATGGAATTGTTTTTTTCTGATTGAAAGTTATGGGGAAGAAAAGGGTCCCCCCCCCCCCCCGTGGGAGATTTTTTTCTGAGAAGTCAGTTTTTAAGGGGGGCAGTTGGGCTTTTTGATCTCTCTGTGAAAAATGCCTTGTGTTTATTGTGGAGATATGTGAATGCTTTGGTCTATTCTGAAGTGGGGTAAGGATTTGAGAATGTTATTTGGATTGCTTTTAAGGCTTGTTTGACTTCATACTCTTTTTTAATTATTTGGATTAAGATTGATAAGCTATAAACAATAAATGGTTTTAGGTTTAATAGAATTAAAATTGTTATAATTTCAGTATTATTAATTATAAGAACAGACAATTTATAAGTTTTTTAGTTTGACTTTTATTATAGTGGATGGAAATGTATAGAATAGTGGTAGGAAGGAAGTTCTTAGACTAAATTAACAGTTCAGAAAACCTTTCATATTAGTTTGTAGCCCATCTGTTTTAAAAGGGTTATAAAATTGCTTTGCTTCTAACAAAACAAAGATGATGAGATATCTCAGTTCAGGCGCTAATAGAAAAAGCTAAATCAACTTTCTTAATACAAAATGTTGGCATTAATTATACATTTGTTTATTTAAAAAATATTATCCAGGGTAAATATTGGATTGCTTTTACTAAGTTCAAATTAAATGTCCTCCAGGTATAATGAAGGGTAGCTTCAAGGGGATTTCGACTGCACAAGGATTCTGCCCTTTCAATAAGTAGAGCATGTTCTCATTTCTAATTTTTATGTAAGAATTTACCAGTGTCTAATCTGGTTCATATTAATTATTTATTTATTTATTTATTTATTTATTTATTTATTTATTTATTGTTCAAGTTTTGTTACCATCCATCTCCCCCAAAGAGGACTCTGGGCAGTTTACAATAAAATTAATACAATAACAACACACATTAAAATCTCATAAAAATAAAAACAAGTTACAAATACAATATAAAATACAATATACATAAAATATATTAAAAATGATACCAAGCAAATCTAATTTTGATTATGTTACCTTATTGACATCTGACACAGATCATAGGGTGCTTATGTGACAGCAAATTTGGGGTGGTAGTTATCAGACTATGAATTGGTTAGGAACAGTTGCATTTGTATATATTGTTAATAGATCAGCAGTGTTGAATTTTTACAGGTTCAATTGTTTCCCCATCCCCACGCAAGTTCTTAATGCAAGTTATGTAATATTTATATTCTGTCTTTTTTCATGTTGGTTCTTGAGTTAATAAATATACTGTTTCTAGATGCCTAGGTGCTTAGACTATACCTCTTTTCTTTTGTCTAAACCCTAGGATAGGAAACTGGTCCATCTGCTGTTGAACTATACATTTTGGTATTCCTATAATACTTGTTCATTAATGAAGGTCGCTTGAGGTGTAATATAGAAAGAGTTGTCCACTTCTGGTCTACAGATACAAAAGCAAATTCACTTGGATATCTCTTTTTTAAAAAATTAAAACAATTTTATTATTTTTCAGAATATAATTTAGATACAAACAAGGAAGTATAGAGTAGATAGAAAACAGAGCTAAAGAAAAAAGAAAAAAAAAACTATAAAAGTGTTAATAGAAAGAAAGCAGAAACAGAAAGTGACTTCTGACTTTCTCCAATACAGATATAGATAAATTTACAAATCTAATCTCTTACCATTAACCTATTATAACATTATTTCTATTACAACAATTTAATCACTAAAATCCAAAGTCAAAACATCATTTTTTTTCTATTACAAGCAATCCTCTAAAAGTGGTTGCCAAGTAAATAAGAATCCAGAAACAGAATGTTCTCTTATTAAAACTGTTAATTTAGCCATTTGAGCCAAATCCATTAATTTAACAATCCAATCTTCAACCATAGGTATTTGTGGATCCTTCCATCTTTGTGCATATAGAAGTCTTGCAGCTGTAATCATGTAAACAGCAAAACTCTATATTGTTTCTCTAACTCCTGCAAATTCACTGGGTTATCTCAATGTAACAAGAAGCTCTGCTTTTACAGGATTCTGAATCAGTTGTCAAGGTCCTGTTCATATACTGTATGCATAAAGTCTTGCTTTAGAAAAAAATAAACAAAACTGTTTTCTGTCTCCACAGTCTTCATTTTATCAGATAAGAAGGGGTTGAATCCCATTTCCCAGTATACATTTAAAGAATCCATCAGATGTATATGGGACTGTTGAACTACCCCACTGTGACATATTTGGTAGTTAGTTGATCCCTTCTCTGGGCAGCCATGTACCTAAAATCCCCAGACAGGGTTTTATAGGAAGAAGAGTTTTCAAAATCTCAGGTGGAGGTAGGTATATTGAATTTGCATGCAGGTACAAGAATCCCAAGTGTTTTTAATGTATAAATATTGAAACAAGAAGGAACAAAATGTTGGCGAATTCTGATGGATAGAGCATGCTTTTTTGTGTTTATCTAGTTATGCAATAGCTAAAGGTTTTGTGCATGTATCTTGCCTTTATGTAGAATTATTTTTCCTTATATACAATTATTTTTTCCAGCAGTCTGAAATCCTAACCTCTCTGACTTCTCATTAATCCATTAAATCTCAAGAGATTTATACTCATCCCATTGGCCTTTTTTCAGTTGTGGCACTATTATCACTGCTGGGGAAGGCTGTTCCACCTTTGAAAAATTATTGAATTTCTCCATGTATTGCAAAAATTGTCCACCAAATGTGCTTGATAAGAAACTTGGTAGAGAATTCTGAAAAGTAATTTCTGCCTAGCAATACTGCTTACAGTGTAGCAGAGGCATATATCTACCATCAGGATATTAGAACAATAATCCTCTAGTTCCCAACTCATAATTGTATGAGCTTTAATCAAATTACTTGTATTGATTGAAACTTTGATTTTGTATGGAATTCTCTTGGTATCTTTCCTATTTGCTCCTTTGTTATTTCAAAAGTGCTTCAGTAAAATCCAAATTAAGTGGTGTTTTCCCATCACTAATTCATATGCATACAAATGAAGAAAAAAATCTTAAATATAAGATGTCTGCAGCAAGGTTAATGAAGTCTGTGGTATTTTGTCATATAATACTGTATCTATGACCTCATAAGTTATCCAAGTCTGAATCAAATTCAGATATTTTATTGATTAAATATTCAATAATGATATTTTCTTTTTTTTCCTTTTTTTTTAAACTATCCATCCTTATCTCCTGATTCACTTTACAATAGCATGACATCTCAAAGGCACCTTTGATAATGGAACTTTAAAGCCTAGTTTGTTCAAAAATCATTGTCTATGCAGAAGTTACTTGTTCGGCAGCTATTGCCATTGCTTCAGACAAAAAGGACAATCTTACAATTCTAAGACTTATTGTATTACATGGCTTATCTAGTCTTAACAAAGTGCTTACATACATAGGAACATAACAGAAAAATGTCAGTGGGAAAGCAGTTTCTCTAATTAATTCATCTTATTTCCATTTTGTAAGGTTAAATGTATTGGGGGGTTATTTGTTTTTGTTTTAATTCTGCAATTAAAAAAAGTTCAAGAAATGAACATTTAATAAATCTTCAATACATTTATAAATAAATTAACGCTAGTAATTAAAATTAAATTTCACTGATAAAAATGCAGCATGTGTGACCTCAGGGAGAAAATTCAGGTTTGTGGAAGGTGATAGTGGTCAATGAAATTAACACAATTAAGTGTAATTAAAATGTTAGAAGTAGCAATTAATGAAGTTGAATCATAACTAATAATACAATAAACAGCTGATCCAAAATGCAGCCTAGATTACATTCCCCAGTAGGGATAATAGAAAAGTAATCAGATTCACTGCCCATCCCTTTTTCAGGTTTATATGATGAACACATGAAAGTCATTCCACAGGGGAAATATCACTGCATTCAGCATTGCTACTTTATTACCTTCACTGTCAGAGTATTCCATTCTAATGTGCAGGGGTGACCACAGGGTATGGTCAAAAAAGTGAAGATGGTGGGTGTGATGGTATGATGGGAACTCAACCTATTTTTCATGTGCATCACACTGGCACAGCTTCAGTGACATGTTATTGCCACCGTATTTTCTTTTTTGACCATATCCTGCAAACAGGCCATTTAAGTAAAGCAGATGGTACTTTTCTTTGAAAGCTGAAGCTTAGATAATTACTTTGGTCTGCTGTGTTTAGTAGGAATAGATTAGCCATGGTAATCCTGGTAGGGTTCTGTGTCAGGAACAAGATAGGCAGATAGCCAATGAACATTCAAAATCACCTTTAAAGGAGAGAAGAATCTATTTACGACTGACTTGAGAACCTATTTAATTTATAAAGTATCTGGACTGAAATATGGAGATGAGGAGGTAAATGAGGTCAGTATTTGAATAGGTATGACTACAATGAAAAACAGTAGTGACCACAATCCCATAAAGGGCTATGTTAGTTTGTTCTGTCTGAAAATTAGTTGTGGAATCAATTGTTTTCCTCGTTAGTGCAATCCCACTTGAGTTAGAGTTCCAGAACTTACTATAAGTAATTTAGCTACATTGATTAACCTAATTAACCCATACTTTTGGTCCTATTTCATTGTTAACATAAAAACACATACACACAATCAAAATTAGATATTATGCAAGAGGCAGAAAGAGCTAATAATTTTAAGCAAGATCAAGAACAATTTGTAAAAAAAGAAACAGTTCCATGCATAAAGGACTAAAGAAAAACATGCAGATGAAAAATAGAAGTAAAGAGTGAGGACTTTAGATAGGAGATAAGTATTTGATAAATCAAATGTCCATGTACTGGAAGGGGGTAGAATAATAAACAGACAAAAGCTTTGGCTTTTAGACTTCTGTGAGTATGGAATTCCAAAACTGGACTGAAAACCATGATTTCACCTTTGTTATTAAGACAATGTGCAAATTGAGACTATTTCTAGTTACACATATAGGTGTGTAAAATTTATGAGCTTAAACATGCAGTATAAGGCATACATGATCAGTCTAGGAACTATAGGGAAAAAACAGCCACTAGAAGAAGAGCTCTGCTTTCTTTTCAATATGTAGGTAATTTTTTACTAAACTGTCCAAATATGAAGAACCGCTGAGCTGCCGATCGGAAGGTCGGCGGTTCGAAACCGCGCGGCGGGGTGAGCTCCCGTTGCTCGTCCCAGCTCCTGCTCACCTAGCAGTTCGAAAACATGCAAATGTGAGTAGATCAATAGGTACTGCTTCGGCGGGAAGGTAACGGTGTTCCATGTCGTCATGCTGGCCACATGACCCGGAAAATGTCTACGGACAACGCCGGCTCTAAGGCTTAGAAACGGAGATGAGCACCGCCCCTTAGAGTTGAACACGACTGGACTTTACGTCAAGGGAAACCTTTACCTTTACCTTACTGTACCTGTATCTATAATAAACCCCCCTTTGTCCTTAATCAGTCCATATATTCTTAAATGAACTTTTAATTTAACATTTAAAATTTTGAACCAGAAATTGGTCTCCAAAGTGGACAGATTGAAGTATTTTAGGGCTAGATCACCTCTTTTGTAAAACATATGGAAATCATTTTTTAGGACATTAAATATACATATATGATTTAGATAGTTTAAAATATTTGTTTGATGATCAGTTGAAAATAACTGGCATATTAATAAACTGTCCCATCCTACATATAATATAGTATAATATATTAAATTTGGGGGAAATGTGATAGGGTTTTCTTTGGTATAACTAATTATTATTTACTATTTCAGATAAGAGAATGTAGTCTTTATATTGCTTTGTCCAACAGTCTGACTCATTTTCAGAATAAATGTTAACATTGTGTAGACAAGATAGGCTTTTGTGGCTGTAACCAACACTGATTTTCTATACTGACATTTTTTTTCTCCCTAATATTTTTTTCTTTTCTATTGGAAGCAAAAGGTTTTCAGTAAAAAATAATGAGTTAAACACAAAATAGATTAGGTACTATCTTCCAAAAAACATAGCCACTCCATGCACAGGGCTTTCATTTCCTCAAACTTCAAATAAGAACAAAAGTTATACATAATTCATCGAAGCCTCTGTCATACCTTATAAAAGAGATTCATAATAGAGAAGTATAGATACATATTTTAAAAATATTCAAGATGTAACAGAATGCAGCCAACCACTGTTATCTGACTTTTTCTAAAACAATAGAATTATGGACTTGGAATGAACCACAAGGATTATATAGTCCATTCTTCTGCAGTGCTCATGAAAATGACTTAAACCATCCTTGAGAGTCCACCTTCAGACTTACAGTTTTTTCTTGGTTCTCAATATATGGTAGTTTAAATGACATGAAGAACATTCCAAGAATAATTACTCCTAAATAAATGTGCTCAAATAAATAAGCATTGATGGGTAAACCCATAAAGATCATGGTTTTGCACCCAAATCAAATGAGTTCTGCACTGCATGACTACTATTTTTTTTTTCTGCCAAGATTAGGAAGTTTCTTGTAATCAGATGAGGGACAAAACACTCAGTAACTATACAGTATATAAGTTGTAAACACCCAACCCTGAAGTCAACAGATGTCTCCTCACCTATTGCTCAAAAGGTCAGAAACCAAACTTTGCAGGCCTCTGCCTGGCTCAAATAGCCTTTAGGCTAAACCTCTACATTTTAAATGGTGCCCTTGAAAGTCAGTATTCAGTTGAATTCACCTACCTATCTGCCTCTAGAATGAGTGCTACTGACTATATAATTGTCTCTAGGGACCTTCTCCCTTATACCAAGGCCCTGGAAGTTATGCCTAAATTTGACAGTGATTATTTCCAAATCCTACTCCAGTTAAATGTCTTCACTTAAGAAACACATAGCGAGCACTGCTACCAACCCTTTCTAATGCCAGCAGGAAGAACTTACTGCCAAGCCAAGTAAACTCCCCATCTAAATCTAATGATAATTGAGCTATTAGCCTCAGATCACCTATAGTGCCTTCAGTCTGCCCTGACATCAGCTGAGTCTCCTGATGCACTCTTGGAAAACTATAACACCCTTACCCAAGAGCTTCACCAGCATCCAACCCGTAACAACAGTGCAACCTTGAGGCAACAGCAGCACCATTCCAAGCCATGTTTGACTGTGTTAATGCCAAAAAAGCTCTTGCTAACACTTACCAGGCTTATGTATTCAATACTACACTGACAGCTGCACTGGACCTCCTCCAGCAGAAGAGATACTACAAACAACTGCTGGCATGCAAGAAAAAAGGAACCCATGAAAAACAACTAGACATGACTCATTCGGGCAATCAAATCCAATGACTCAGCATCATTCTGGTATATTACATCAAGCTTCTAAAGCAATTATCCTTTCATTGACATCCCCCCTGGACCTGAGAGGCATACTTTCAGGAACTCTACACAGACACCTCTATCGGAAGTAGATGCTCCAGCTAAACTATAGAAAATCTGCCAATGTGGGCAGCAGTGACAGTGACAGAGATCAAGAACCTTGTTGCTCAACTAAGACTAGGGAAGGCCCCAGGAGAAGACCTAATCCCTCCAGAGGCCATTAAAAACAACTTGTACTTCTGGGCTCCCACTTTGGCCTCACCCTCTACCTGCATTGACACCCATGGCTGAGTCCCCAAGGATTGGGGGCTTGCAATCATTACCCCTATTTATAAAAAAGGGGAAAAGGACGACCCTGCTAATTATAGACCAAGCAGCCTTTTCAACTCAATCAGCAAACTCTACACAAGACACCTACAATGGTAATTCCAGGACTGTCTGGAACAAGAAAACATACTTGCAGAGAAGCAATCTGGCTTTGGGGAAGGCTTATCCACCATTGATCAGTGCCCAGTATTCCATCATCCCATTGAAAAATACTCCTCCCACCACACAACCTCCCTTTTTGCCACTTTTATAACTTCAAAGCAGCATTTGATTCCATATCCCAAGCTAAATGGGCAAAACTGGAGCTTCCTCGATTGACCAACATTGACTTCATTTAATATGTATGCTACATAAAGGGATCTCACTCAAAGTAAGATGTAATGCCCAGGGCCATCCCATCAGTGCCAATGAAACTGAGAAAGGCATCAAGCAAGGCTGCATATTGGCATCACTCTTATTCAATTTCTATATCTGCTCCATGGTGGGCCATCTCCACAACATGACCTTTCACTCCCCAAAATTTGCTGGAAAACACATCTCTGTTCTACTCTATGCAGACAGTGCAAAAACACTTTCAAGAACACCTATTGGCCTTAATAGAGTACTGAGACCACTAAGACCATACTGAAAGGAAGACCAGCTAGAACTCAATTATCAGAAAACTAAAATCATGGCATTTGCCAAAAGGCCCAAGAGCCACTCCTGGAGCACAGATGGTCAGAAGACTGAGATTATATCCTCTCTGTTTTATAATTTTTAGACTCTGATATATCTTCTATGCTTTTTAATTAACTGTATCCCACCTACCTTGGGCTGCTCTGTGACCATAATAAAGATTTGATTTGATTAGATATGTGGTAAACAGATACTATTTTGTTACATTTGTAAATCTGTGACATTTATGAAGTTTATTGTTTAAATGCTATTGTTACTAGCTTGCTCCTAGGGCAGCTTTTGAAAAAAATAAAAATAAAATAGCAGTACTTTGACAGTCCTTACAGAGTGTTTCACCATACATTTGAAATATTCCACCTTTTGGTATTAGATTTATTTCTAAATCATTAGACTTTTCTTCATTTGGAAAAGCATATGGTTTCCTCAGACCAAAAGATACCAGTTGAGAAGAAGATTTAACCAATTTGATTTTTTTCCAAAAAAAAAAAAACAACTATTTTTTTTTTCTAAAAGTCATCCTCTATTTCTAGGCCAGAAAGGTTACAGACTAAGGATCAAGTATAGTTCTTTCTTTAAGTTAAATATTCTTTTTTAAACAAATAGTCATGCAGAAACATGATCTGCACTGGGACCACAATTGTTAGGTAAATTTTAACTTTTTGCCTTTGAAGTACCCAAATTCAGATTGGCTCCCTGTATCTGCTATTTGCATTGATATCAACTATCCATATACTTCTGATCTAGATTCAGATCACAAAGCAGAACATTAAAAATTCTAAGAAACCACACAGAAGTTGTAATATAGGCCAGCCTCACATACAGTATTCCCTACTCCCCCATACTAGCAATTTGTAAGATAGGTGCATCATTCAAGGTCATATTTATGTAGCACATATGAATAAATTACATCTAACCCTGAGCCACATATTGTGAGCAGCACTTTTTCTATACTAGTGGAGAGGGTGATTGTGGTGAAGGTAGCCTAGGATCTGTAATCTCTTTGGGCCTTTTTATCTTAATATTTCTTAGAATGTTCAAGTTTTGGTGGAGGAAGACTTGGTTTCTCAGTCTCTTAAATAATTGGGTATATAACTGGTATCTAAACAAACTTTTTCTGAAAATAAACACACGATAAACACAAATAATTCAAGTAACTCTTTTGTTCCAAGTGGATAATTAGATTTGAATGTGAAGGGCCATAAGCTTAACAGAGCAGCACAGACAACAAATTCAGGGGTTCATATCTTCTCAGATATAGCTGAGAAACAGTTTACTTGGAGAGGCAGTTAATCAGGGTAGACAATAGACCATTCAGGGTTAGCTGGCCCAAGGTGTGTTTCTGCATAAAACAATTTCCTGTATTTCCTATATTATGTTTTCCTCTCCTCTTTCTGATATAAATAAATAAATAAAATATGTGCTCAAATGTTTATGGCATTCTGCTAAAACTGACATATATTATAGCTGATGTCACAATTTCATTAAGTTGCCAATTTATAGAGGGGCTTTTCTATCCATTGATCTTTACTGTTGGATAAATTTAGCACTTTTTCTGATGAAAAGATTGTGAGAGAGTAATGGTTTAATAACAAGGCATCATTGATCATATTGACTAGCTCTTAATATCCTGGCTCACTGCTTTGTCAATATGTTTGCTTATTTAATAAGCTGCCTATTTTCAAACAGATATTTTCCTGATGCTCTTAATGGGTGGACAGAGACCTCTGCAGGCTTTTATGGAAGCCACAGAAAGAAGCCATAATGAGTCTGGAATCCTACTAAGGTGGAATGAGTTTGACTGAATGTCAAATTGAATAGGACCCAATCAGAAATGTTCAACATATGTCAGAACTTGTTTGAGACCTTTCAAAGCAAAGGGATCCAGAATAACAAAAACTTGGGCACTTCCAGACAATCAGACTTTCTGTCTCCCAACTATTTTGATTCTACTTTAAAAGGCAGCTGGGATTCATTAGGGTTGTTCTGACTGTTTGCAGATACTGAGACACTATGAGTATAGATATGCATGTGAGTCTATAAAGTTTAAGGAGAATTGATAGGCAGACAACTTAGACGTAATCAGCGTTCATCCTTCTTGACAAAATGTTTATCATAGAGAACAAGCAACTAATTGCTGTTTTTTAATTGATCTATAATTTGTAATTTGTCCCCCCCTCCGCTTTTCTCATATCCCTTTCCTCTAGGAGAGGGAGATGCTCTAAATTGTTGGCATTTTGTGTTGCCCATGGTGACATTCCGATCATTCAGCTCAAATGTTCTTTATTCTGTCATAAGAGCTACACCATCACACTGCTGCAGTGGGATTCCAAAAACTGGGAAGTAGGATGAAGCAACAGTCTCCTTCAGCAAGATAGCAGATTATTTCTTGAAATACAAGGCAGTGATTTTCTGTCACATCATCAGTGATAGGCACAGCTTGAAACAGAATTTCCTCATTGGTAGATATAATGCCAGTGACAGAATTGTAATGCCATGAATTTAATGACATCATCCTGGGATCAGTGAAGGCTTCATACTTCTACCACTTTGGGGACTGAATTACTATCTGGAAACTTGATTTTTTTTTTAATGACTCAGACCTTCTTGAAACCATATGGAAGGAATTGTTTAGAAAGCTTGCTGATGAGGCATTGCTTCAACAGCTTGTATTTTTCTCCATGATAGCTATTCCCTTCCCACTCCCTCGTAACCATAGAAAACCTTGTAGGGTGAACTTGTTTTATGTTCAAAGGACTGGCAGAGAGTAAAAGCCAAATTTTAAGTCTCTGGGATTCATCCTGCCAGGATTCTCAAACATTTAAGGTTCTTGATAAATGTATCAGACTTTGATACATTTTAGTTAGTAATATCTGTTGTACTTTAAGCTTCAGCTGACTGTTTATGATTTTGATGCACTAGATTATTTATTAGATGTACTAAATTGGGAACTGGAATTGATTTGGTTATTTTGCTTACCTGGGGTGTCATCAATATGTTATATAGCTGATTATATATAATTACCTGGCTCATAAAGAGAGTAAAGGCAAGCACTGAAAAAAAAAAAAAAGGACCTATCTGTCTCTGAAAATGAAACCCTCAGGCTTGAATATTTTATATTCAGACTGAAGTTCAGTAAGTGTTGTAAATTACATGAGTGGTGGCAGTAAATCTAAGATGAAAATATATAAGAAAGGGGACCTGGCACTCTGTCTTATTTTACAGTATGGAGGCACTGATTGCTTTCTTTAGACATACCAAATATATAAACAAGGCTATATCCATTTCTTGATTTCACTGATAGCCAATGGGAGATCTTTGATTAGAAAGTCTGAAATGAGATTTGATTTCAAGTCCAGGACTAAATTTGAATGGGAAGAATGCATAACATTTTTGTGTTTGAGTCAGGAAGTTCAAATCTCACCAGCACTTTGGTCAAAACTTTGAATGGTTTCAGTTCTTCCTAGATCCTGTTCTACTGTCTTATGGTAATTGCTGTGCTATTTACCTTTAACTTGATTAAAAAAAAATCTATCAAATTAAAATACCTTATTCAAAAGCAGAAAATTAAGTAACTTTTAAACAGTTGATTAGAAACTGTACCTAATTTTTATTCAAGTGGTAAAACTGACTAATTTGTTTGAATAATCAAACTAGCACTTTCCATACTTCCTTGGTTGCAAAGACAGAAGTGTTTCATTGCTGTGGCTAATGCAGTACAGGGAAGTTCTGAGTCTACCGCTCAAGTGGAATCATAGCCCTAGATCATATAGACTTAAGAAACTAAATTCTGCAGCAACTGCTTCTTGGACCTCCATCATTCACTTCTCTTACCTACACTAATCTGCAGGAATGTTTTATTTGTTTGTTTGTTTGTTTGTATTTCGAATTTCATCACTGCCCATCTCACTCAAAGAGCAACTCTGGGTAGTTTACAATAAAAAAATATGCATAGGTACGCCCATTTATGATGGAGAAATGGACACTGCAGTAAATTTAGGTACAGTGGGGGGAGAGGTAAGTTGGTAATGCAGGGAAATTTAGGTACAGTGGGGGGAAAGATAAGTTGGTAATGCAGATGCAGGTTACATGTGAGAGAGATTACAAGTACTATATCAATTAACAATTGTCATGTGTTAAAAAGCCACTGTGTTTGTTGAAACCTTCTGAGATTTCCATTTGATGTATGAGTTCAACAGTTTCTTGTTTGATGGTGTCGTTAAAGTCCTGCTTTTCCAAAACTGTTTCTTTGAGGTCTGCTATGGAGTCTCCTGAGAGGTTGAAATGCTCTGATATCAGTTCATACTTGTTCTGAGTCCTGATGTCAAACATGTGTTGATGTTTGCACAAAATTTGTCCCCCACCTTGCCCCAAATTAAATTCTACATCATCTAGCCATCTCTATGCATCTGATGAAATGAGCTGAAGCTTACAAAAACTTTGCCTTTTAATAAAAATCATTAGGTAGAAAAGGTACCACCAGAGTCCTGATTTTTTGCTCCAATAGACTAACATGGTTCTCCTCTTACAATGTCAAACAGGAAGTAATCTATCCATGATCTAGATAATCTTCAAGGCCTAAACATGTTAGATCGGAGGCAAATTTGATTGCAGCTAGTTCTTGTATATCTCCTTGTTGTTTTTGATGGTATTTTTCCCATGTCTTCCCTGCCATGAGTTTCGAAGAGTTTTCAGAAACAGCATTGCTGACTTTTTCTCAGGGTTCCAAAATGCTCACCATATGTAGCAAGCATATGGCATAGCTTCATAATAGTATTAACTAGGAAGGGCATGGCAGATTTTTATAGAAACACCATAATGTGAAAAAGTTGCTTAGTATGACAAACAGCTGCTTTTTGAATGTTGTCTATTCTAAAACTAAACACCATTATTTATGATGTAGTTATGTTTAGCAATATCTAAGTAAGGAAATTAATCAAGTCCAAGTGGAAGTGTTTATTTGGGTAGTTGTGTGACCCAACTGCAAAACACACTGACAAAACAATTTGTATTTGCAAGTTCAAATACTGTGGTGTATGTTTGCAAATATATGCATTATTATTTTTAGTTAACTCCTGTTCCTAGCATTGAAAAGATATCCCAGATTCATTAACAGCTGCTGTATGAAGGTACAATATAATGATGCTAGAGTCATTGGACTAGGAAAAAAAAAACATGCATCTAGATTTAAAAAAAAAGAAAAAGATGGTGGAGATTGAAAAATGAGAAGCTTTTTCTCCCCCAGACACAGTACATTTCAATTACAAAGATGTAATTCCTTCAGAACCATTTGGACTAAACAAGGTGGTAGGAGGTTACTGAATCACAACAAATAAAATTACAGTAAATCGGTTTGCCTCTTTTCCCTGACAAGCAAAAATTAATGAAAAAAAATGTATCATTGCATCTGCTTTCCAGGAAAACATAATTATCCACTAAGCTTTCAATGCAGGTAGTTATCTGAATGAATGAATGAATGAATGAATGAATGAATGAATGAATGAATGACTGCACTAACTAGGAAAACAATTCATTCATTCATTCATTGTTAGCAATTTTAAGGACTTCAGTATAAAATCCACAAAGGAAATACTGCTGGCTATAGTTTTATGAAAATCTCAGTTATATATACAGAATTGTGCTATTTTGTGAAAGGAACTAGGTAGGTATATATATATATATATATTCTCTCTCTCTCTCTCTCACACACACACACACAGATATAGATATATAGATATATATATAGATATAGATATAGATATAATCAGTCTTGTGTGGCGCAGAGTGGTAGGCAGCAGTATTGCGCCAAAAACTCCCCGCGACCTGAGTTTGATCCCAGCGGAAGGTGGATTATTAGGTAGCTGGGGATGGTGATGCCTGGGGAAGGCAATGACAAACCACCCCGCTATAGTCTGCCAAGAAAATGTTGCAAAAGTGGCATCCCCCCAAAGGATCAGACATGACTCAGTGCTTGCACAGGGGAGCTTTCACTTTTTTCACACACAGACATGCACATTATATTTATTCATTTATTTATTTATTTATCGAATTTTGCCACTGCTCATCTCCCCCCAAAGGGGAAGTACATACATAAACAAAGATACATACAGTGTGTGTGTGTGTGTATGTGTGTGTATACACACACACATACACACACAAACACTTACATACATACATACAGTATATATCATATATACAGTGTGTATGTATATATATACACACACACAGTATATTTATTTATTTATTAAATTTTGCCACTGCCCATCTCCCCCCAAAGGGGGAGTACATACATACACACAGATACGTACAGTGTATGTGTGTGTGTGTGTGTGTGTACACACACACATGCACACACCAACACTTACATACATATATACAGTATATATATATATAGTGTATGTGTGTGTGTGTGTGTATACAAACATACATATACATATACACAGTGTGTGTATACACACACACATACTGTACGTGTGTCTGTATGTATGTGTAATTTCACATGCAAGTTACCACCATGCAAAAAATGTTCATCTTGTAATTTGAACAGAATTACACCTCGCCTAATATCAGTTGCCTACAGGATCTATCAGGTCAACAAGAGAAAGAACCTTTACCAGCCAAGTTACAACCAGAAATAAAGGACCATTTGAAACTCATCATGAATTCTATTATGAGGAAGCCCATCATAAATTCTATTATGAGGAAGTCTTATCTGTGAGTAGTATTTTACAAATGAGTAATTCATTTCTGACTTCCTATATGTACTCATTTTGTATCTCTGTAAGCAATTATTCAATCCCTATTCCAGAAGAGCAGGATATATTTTCTCATCTCAGTGTGCTTATTCCTGGAAGGGGTTAGAATTTCCATAAACAGACAATATCTGTAATGGTATGTGGGAATGATGTCTTGGAGAAAATCTACCTATATAGTCACTAGGATTTGAAGATGACTTGATGGAACATAAGCAATCATGTGGGAATGACCTTGGGAAATGGGGGAGAGCAGCTCAGTTAAGAGGCAGCTTAGCCCACAGAAGGAATGTGGCCGTGGCAATCATCTCAGAACCCTGAGGACCCTCTCTAGTTTCTTGGCCTGTGAAGGAGAAGGGGGAGGAATGTATTTTAAGACTTGCAAGATTCTGTTAATGTAACTTTTCAATAAATAGAGGTAGTACTTCTGGGTGTGCTACTTGTCTGGACTGCCTTTCAAGGCTGATAGTATCTCAGTGAATAACTTGCTCCTTTTGATCTTAAAGCTCCAGACTTTCAGTTCTAATGAAACTTTGGCCTAGGGAGCATGACAGTTACAAATTTCCAGTTGGGAAATTGGGATGTTTGTGATGGCAAAACTCCCACAGAAATCTATTTTACAACAAATAGATTTAGTTTTCCGGAAACTAAAATATTTCTAAAAGATCTGCTTTATGTTCAGAATATTAATATAACTATTGGTACTATTAACTTTTCAGTGTTGAAGTGTTCAGTTTTCTTTTCTCAGTGGAATAAATGCAATACAATAACATGTGAAAAAAGCTGACAAAATAATGTTATTTTTTGGTCTAAGTTACCCTCATAACAATATTCCATATTTTCAGCAACAGAAACTGTTTTTGTAAGATTGCATTGAACACTCATATTTATCCAACAGCTGTTATAAAATAATAATAAAAAAAAATCATTAATGGAGGAAAGCATTCAGATTCCCCCCCCCAAAAAATGTGATACTAATTTTCAAAAGTTTATCCTCAGATGATTAAATAAGATTACCTTTGTTAAGTGATTATTATGTATTTGAAATTTGCTTCCAATCAAGTATAAGTTGGATAGAATGCAGCATTGATCAATTGTCAAAATCTAACCATTTAAATGAGAGTTTGGGAAGTAAAAAAGCATTTTAAATATCCAAAGAAGTTTTTTGAATATAAAGTATTGAAGTGGCATTCTCTGTTCCACAGAAACATAGTCAATGGCTACTTCATAGGAGCAATCTCAATTCTTCCTGGTATTTGGTAGTTCTTCCCTCTTATATTTTAAAACTGTCCTACTGCATTGCTTTCTATTCTTTAAACTCCAGAATCTTGTTCTTTTCCTTTCTGAAACAGATAATAAATATGCTTCCGCAGTTTGTTGGAGATCCAGCTCTAATCCTATCTTGTTCTGCTGAAGCACTTTTTTTGATTAAAATGGTATCACAGAACTTTAAAGTATTGAAGTTCAAACAATTGCTGGAATTGTTTGAACTTCACCAACAGTAAGATATGTCTTTAAAGCTGTTTTATCTCAATAGAATTTGAACATGAGATTATTTCAAATAATTCAAATTGTGACACAGAAAAAAAAATGAAGCTGTGAAATTAATTTTTATATCAAAGTAACTCTGCTACATTACAGAGACAGATGAAGTGAAAATACAATATCCATTCTGAGTCATTTTACCGTATATTTTCCAATTCCATCCATAGCAGTGAGAGCTAATTTCTAAATGTCCAGATTCCAAATTAACTGAGATTTTGAAAAGTAATATATTAAAACTGCCAGATTTTTATTAAGGAAAGGGGATCAGTTCAGTGGCCAGAGGTCAGTTTATTTGTTTTTCCTTTTTTTTTTTTTTTAACTTGCAGAGTGTTTGGATGACAACTGTACTCACAATAGCAACACCACAAAAACCTACAGCAGTTAGGAATGAGAAAAGGAAAATATTAGATTGGAATTCTGAATCAAAAATAGATGAGGAAACACCTGTAACTTTCTATAATTTTTTAAGCTTGTAAATCTCTGATAAAAAAGGACTAAGATTGTTCTAGTTTCCTTCTGCTTTTCAGAGCTCTTTGGGCACCTGGAACAGAAATATAGATTCTGTTTGAAATCTGTTGTTTTTCTTTTCTTTTTTTGTAGCCAGATATGTTTTTATCTAATTAAATTATTATATTTTCAGCAAATACTTCCCTCCCTCCTCAAGATAAATTGCACATGCAATTTTCTCACATGAGGTCAAGAAGCCACTGTAGCTTCTGTAAATGAGTCTGAGGTATTGGTGAATTAGAATGTTTTGATTCCATTCCCTGTTAAATCTTTGCACATCAGGAACCCATAATTTCATTTGTTTATGCCAACTGCCATGGCCACAAAATGCAATGAACTTTTGGAGATGACTGTGGTAGAACCTGATTCCATGTCTCACAGTTTAACAGCTGACATGGGTACAGTTCCAGAGAGAAAAGTACAATATATTATCAGACCCTATACTTAAAAACAAAAATATAAGGCTAGCTTGATATTTCCTATTTCTCCCATAAAGTCATGTTAAAATCATATGAAAGAGACTCATGTGAAAGAAAAGTAATGAACTTCCAAAATTCAGATGGGGCTTCCAGCCATACAGTCATACAAGCTATCCCCAATGTGGCTGGGTTGGAAAGGGTGAAGCCAATGCAATCTGTTTAATTTATTTCGCCTGCCAGTAGCTGCCTTTTGCAACTGTTTAAGGACAAAGACTATGCTAAGACCAGAGAATATATATACTCAAGGACCAGCTGGAAATATATTATGTTTCTCTCTCTGGTAATTGGGTACAACAGCTTTGTAATCATCATGAACATTAATCAGAACAAGCACCAACCTACCAGCAGTACAAGAATGGGCAAGAAAAATCTGGGACATTAAGTCCACCTGGAATGGGTTATCTGGAGATATTAAATCCAATGGTGAACTAACTTTCATTTTCTGTGTTCAAGCAGAGATTGGGAAGTTATCTGCTGTAGGTGATGCCTTACTTTGAATCTCTGTACAGAGCAGGGAATAGGATTTGGTGGCCTAATAATGATGAGAGCTAGTGTGGTTTAGTGATTAAAGGTATAGGATCAGCACCAGAAGTTTGCTGAGTGACTTTGAACAAGTCATTCAATCCTATCCTGCAGCTGATATGGGTAAAAATAGGAGGGAGCACTCTGACTTGGCTAAGATTTTCCTAATGCTGTGCACAAACAGTTGATAGGATTTTGTCGTCTGCAAGTTTGCAAATATTTTTTTATAAAAATCTTGAAGAAGTTTTGTAAGTTCAAGAATGGGTAGTTTACAGGATCATCCAGATGTCAGTGGATATTTCAATTGCAAGAGCCCCACAGAATGCCATATTTCAGGCAATATATCCCATGACTTTTTCGCCTAGTCCTTTTCTTGCTTTCCAACCACTGCCTCTAATGATCTGTCCTAGATTTTTGGTTTCTTGTTGCTATCAGTAATGGAAAATCAGCAATAGAATCTCCAATGGACCTCCAGGTTCAATTCCCAAAAAAAAGCGGGGGCAGTGCAGGGAGAATTCTTTAAAGCAGCTGTGTCCTTTTACTAGGATCGTACAGCAGAAGACAACTGCATGATCGCAGGAAAATAAAGAATTACTTTAAAAGGTGCTAGACAGGTACTGCATTCATACTCTGAAACACCTTTTTTAGAACCAGATCTAAAGTGCTGCACCATCATATCCATTAACCATCTCATAATCAGTATGGGATAATACTGCTTGGTTTTATAGTATTCCATATCCTGACAGCTTGTAGATTGCCAGTGGGAAAGGTTGGTAGTGCTAAAAGTCATCCAGCTAGCTTTCATGCCTAAGGAAGGGCTAGAAATCACAGTATCCTGATTTCTAGGCCAGCACCTTCACTACTACACCCAATTCACTGAAATAAGGTTTGATTTAATGGCCAAAATTAGAGGTGGCATTCCATTTTGAGTAAATTAGGGTCACAACTTCACTGGTTTTCATAATAAGTTACCTAAGTGGTGTTGTTGTTTATTCGTTTAGTCGCTTCTAACTCTTCGTGACTTCATGGCCAGCCCACGCCAGAGCTTCCTGTTGGTCGTCAACACCCCCAGCTCCCCCAGGGATGAGTCCATCACCTCTAGAATATCATCCATCCATCTTGCCCTTGGTCGGCCCCTCTTCCTTTTGCCTTCCACTCTCCCTAGCATCAGCCTCTTCTCCAGGGTGTCCTGTCTTCTCATTATGTGGCCAAAGTATTTCAGTTTTGCCTTTAATATCATTCCCTCAAGTGAGCATTCTGGCTTTATTTCCTGGAGGATGGACTGGTTTGACCTTCTTGCAGTCCAAGGCACTCTCAGAATTTTCCTCCAACACCACAGTTCCAAAGCATCTATCTTCCTTCTCTCAGCCTTCCTTATGGTCCAGCTCTCGCAGCCATCTGTTACTACGGGGAACACCATTGCTTTAACTATGCGGGCCTTTGTTGTCAGTGTGATGTCTCTGCTCTTAACTATTTTATCGAGATTTGTCATTGCTCTTCTCCCAAGGATTAAGCTTCTTCTGATTTCCTGACTGCAGTCAGCATCTGCAGTAATCTTTGCACCTAGGAATACAAAGTCTTTCACTGCTTCTACATTTTCTCCCTCTATTTGCCAGTTATCAATCAAGCTGGTTGCCATAATCCTGGTTTTTTTGAGGTTTAGCTGCAAGCCAGCTTTTGCACTTTCTTTTTTCACCTTCATCATAAGGCTGCTCAGTTCCTCTTCGCTTTCAGCCATCAAAGTGGTATCATCTGCATATCTGAGATTGTTAATGTTTCTTCCAGCTACCTAAGTGGTACAGACAATGAAATCCCAATTGTTAACTGATGTGAGTGAAGCAACTCAGCAGCAAACGCTATAATATTTGGCTCCATTTTCCAGTGACACTTGTGTAGAGGTGTATCTTCTGCAAAATTGGTGTATCCTTTTAAAAATATATATAAAATAGGTATTCACTCACTTCCTTGAAGGACTTATTTTCTCATTCTGAGTCACACAGTCCTGTCTAGCAAGTTCTAGGAGTCACCATTTACTTTCTTGACACCTATGGGTAGTTGATTGATGACTGATCATTTCTAAGTGGTGAATGACTGATGACTGCACATCCCTGTTATTATCATTCTGGAGAAACATATTGGAATAGGCAAAAAAAAAAGAATCAAACACCACTAGAAGTGGCAAAATAATTAACCCAAAACCAACTAGCAAACACTGAAGCAACTGGATGGACAAAAGGCTCCCTCATAATGGAATTGATGTAAAAAACAAAAAAACAAAAAATCAGCTCCATATACTCCTCTTAACCTTCTACCAATTTTTAAACTTCAGGCTTCCATAAAGGTATGAAGAAGTTTCCAATATTGAATATAATTTTTCTGTATGAATAAATATATTACAGCTTTTCCAAATCTGGAGACCTCCATAATTGTTAGAATTTGGTTCCTAAAAACTATTGTCATAATAGTCCTGGTGACTAGAGATTAAATGAGTGAATCACATTCAGAAGACACAAGGCTGGGGAGGGCTGCTCCATAAATGACATAGATCCTGCCTATGCAAAATAAGCAGTCCATGATTTTATATATATTACCAGAGTTAACCTGTTATGGGCTAACTTTAAATGAGAAGGTGATCTATGGATATAAAAGAGCAAGATATTTTATTTCTGTGGGGAAAGGGAGTTGGAATTATTTATCTTTCCTTTTCACAGTATATGCAGCTGCAATAGAATTGGATATAGAATGAACAAATCTTTGTTCATAGGAGAAGAAAGGATTCTATTGTGAAGAAGAGCCTTCAAAAGTACTTTTAATATCTTTCAGGAGACATTTGAAATGCCATTTTGCCATGATATTTGGCTAGATACCGTTCCAAATGCATCTTGACTGGCCTTTTTAATTCAAGCAAGACTGCTGAAAAATGAAACCTTTAAAATCCAATCCAAAGCAACTGAAAGAGAGTTAATGGAATGGTTTTCTACCATTTTAAAGCTTTCTGTTGCTGTCTATTCAGAATTAAAAAGAACCCAACTCCAGAACTTGTAATATTAAGATACAGTGTTCTCTAAAACCTACTTTGAAAAGTAAAGTCTTTCAGTAAAATGCTTAGTTCCCTCAGCATTTTCTCATTGCAATAACAAAGCTGTGACTTTTAGAGTAAGTTTGAGGTTGCAACAAAAATCCTCTTCATCTTTTTTGTTTATCATAGATTTATCCATAACAGACTTTCAATGTGTTTACTTAACATTAAGTTATTTAAGAATATTATCGTTCAGAAGAATTTATTAAATGTTTTTGGATGATGCCAATTTCTGTAGAAACATGTAAAGGTTTGGCATTTGTTCATTCTACTGCCCAAATGTAATGTCTAATGGTTACTGATAGAAATTATATTAAGTTAAATTTAGATCAGAAATTGCTAGATGAGATCAAGAATATGTAAATGTGCAAGATGTATGCTATACATCTATACTAGAATTTTCTACTACTCGAACTTTTCAGGGTTTTACACTATCTATAGCATCATGCCACTTCAGTCCAATCCTTTTACCAGTAGAGATGCCACAAATTGAACATATGACCTTTAGAATGCAAAGCATGGGCTCTGCTGTTGAGCTAACTCTCTCCCCACCCCCACCCCTCTTTTTCGTCCCTCGTTCTGACTGCACTTATTCTGGAATTTCCAGAGTTTGAGAAGTGTGTTGACACAGGGCTTTACTTCCACCAAGAAAGAATTCAGAAAGCCTGAAACATCACTCTGGGTCAAAGTCAAAAGTTTAATTTAGGAACTGATGAGTTGTATTTCAGTTATATATTCTGTACAGTAGTAATTATAATTACATTATGATGTAAAAGAGGTATAAATTACTGATGACATATCATCTGTTCATTTACTTGTTCAGTTACGTAGTCAATTGCCTTAATGATGGAGCAAAATAGCTTCATTTCATACAACAAATTCTGATTTCTTAATCTCCATGGAGTAGTTTTTGACATGGCCTTCTGCACCTAACATAATAAATGTAAAAATAAATTAGCATTCATAAAGCTGTCTTGTCTTCAATAAAAAAAAAAGATATAAGATATAAGTGTCATGAGTAAGGATGGCGAGCAGGGGGCTCCCTTCCAGACTGTTAAGCGCATGCGTAGCACTGAGGAATTGGTGAGCCATTCCAAGAGGCACAGATTGGGACCGGCTTAACCTGCGGGGTTTATATGGCTGGGTTTTCCCACGTTTGTTCAGTTTGTTAGGATTACTGTTATGTATTAGCAATAAAATATTAGAGACCAGTTCCCTGTCTCAGAGTGTTTCCTGGGAGTCAGGACATCAATCCTAACAAACTCCTACTCCCATCGAAAGAGGGAGGAACAAAGAATTAAGGAGAGATTTTTAGAAATGCCTGCAGAAAACCAAGAAATGCGGCTCGCCATCCATCAATTGGCAGCAGCCCTACAACAACACCAACAAGTAGATCTCCAGATCAACACATTACAAGCTGCCATGCTACAGCAGTTACAACAACCAGCTCTGATTAACCCACAACCGGCACCAGCAGCAGCAGCTCCACCAGTAATGTTGAGATCCCAGGGCAGTCTACCAGAGAAATTTGGAGGAGAAGCAGGACAGCTGAGAATCTTTCTCACACAGTGTACTATGTTCTTCGATAGCAGACCCGCAGAGTTTCCCACAGACAGAACCAGAGTCACTTTCATCCTAGGCCTGCTAAAGGACCAGCAGCCAAATGGGCTATTCCCATGGTGGAGAACAACGACCCAATTCTCAAGGACTACCAGAACTTTTTGGCAGGGTTCCGAGCACACTTTGATGACCCGATCAGAGAAGCCATGGCCAGCCGGGAAATTCGGAAGCTCAAGCAAGGTAACAAGAGGGTGGGAATCTACATTGCGGATTTCAAGTTATTAGCAGGAGATCTGGACTGGAATGAGAGTGCATTAAAAGACCAATTCAAACAGGGGCTGGATGAAGAGATTAAGAATGAATTAGTGCGCCAGGGAACACCAGCTACGTTAGAAGCCCTATATCAGTTATTGGTGATCATAGATGCCAGACTAGAGGAGCTTAGGCAGATGCAACCGGGGAGAAACAGAACCCTCAGAACGTTTTCAGGATTTCCAACTCTCCCCGTAGCAGCCGCTCACTCAACACAAGAGGAGCCAATGCAGATTGGAGCAAGCAGGAGACTGATTTCTGAAGCTGAGAGGCAGAGAAGGAGAGAGAGGGCCCTTTGTTTCTACCGCGGAGCCCAGGGGCACATGGTGAAAGCTTGCCCAGTGAGAGGCCAAGCAGCCTTAGTAAGACCCCCAGGGCAGGCAGCTGAAACAAGACCCATCCCTGCCTCTGTTTCCAATCAGGGAAACTCCGTTGGTCTCCCTCCACAGAGCTCAGCAGGGAGACCATCAATCAATTAAGAAGGGCTCATTCCGAGGATTCCAGACAAGCCTTTTACTACTTACCAGTAATAATCCATGTCAACCCAGAGCACCAGGTCAAGCTAGAGGCCCTTGTGGATTCTGGAGCTTCAACTAATTTTATTGATGCGCAGACCATACAAGACTGCAACATCCCGACCAGAGAATTACCATGTCCCATAGAAGTGGAGACCATTGATGGCCAGCCCCTCAAGGCAGGGCCGATTAGAAGGCTCACAGAACCGGTGCAACTGATAACGGGAGACCACACTGAGTGGATCCAGCTTTATGTTACTGCATCGCTTAATGTGCCGGTAATCCTAGGCACACCTTGGCTGAGGATCCACAACCCCTTGCTGAACTGGACCACAGGAGCAATCTCCTTCCCAGCTGAGGAATGCCAGCACCACAAGATTCAAGCCGCCCCACGCTCTCCAGCAACCAACACAGTCACTGAAGCAGAGGGAGTCCAGTTGCCAGCCAAGTATGCGGATTTTGCAGACGTTTTCAGCGAACAGGAGGCCACAGCACTACCCCTCCACAGGGACTGTGACTGTACCATTGAGTTACTACCAGGAGCCAAAGTTCCAGCAAAGAAACAATATTCCATGTCTCCCAGGGAACTCGCCACCTTAAAGGATTACTTAGACTCTAATCTCCAAAAGGGATTTATCCGACCATCTACTTCCCCAGCGTCTGCTCCGACCTTCTTCATACCAAAGAATCCTGACCCGTTGGCACCTGCACCCCAGGAGACACCCATGAGAGTAGTACATGATTTCAGTCCCCTCAATAAGGTAATAAAAAGAGAATCCTATCCTCTGCCATTAATCTCGGATCTGCTAGATCGCTTACAGAGGGCACGCATTTTTACCAGGTTGGATCTCAGGAGTGCGTACAATCTGATCTGGGTGAAAGAGGGCCACGAATACCTGACTGCCTTCGACACCAGGTTTGGCAAATTTGAGTACCTTGTTATGCCCTTTGGCTTGTCTAATGCAGGAGCCATATTTTCCAGATTTATGAATCACGTTTTTGCTGATTTATTAGATAAGTATCTGGTCGTTTATCTAGATGACATATTAATTTTCTCTAAGGATGCCACAACTCATGTAACCCATGTATGAATGTTTTGCAAAGACTGAGAGAGAACAGGTTGTTCGCCAAGCTAGAGAAGTGTGCCTTTGATTTAACTGAAGTACATTTCCTGGACTATATAGTATCAACAGAAGGCATATCCATGGATCCTGCTAAGGTCCAGGCAATTCTCTCTTGGCCACCTCCCTGAAATGTTAAAGAGGTACAAAGGTAGTTAGGATTTTGTAATTTTTATAACCGTTTTATAAAAAATTACAGTGACCGTACTAGACCCCTCACACAGCTTTTGAAGAAAGGCTCAACATTCATCTGGGGGGAGAGACAGCAAGCAGCCTTCCAGGAATTTAAGCAGCTCTTTGCATCCCAGCCGTTCTTAAGGCACCCTGATTCCACGAAGCAATTCATAATGTATTCAGATGCTTCAGATATTGCCATTGGGGCAGTGTTATCGCAATATACAGACAAAGCCGAGAATACATTGCTGCCTTGTGCCTTTTTTTCATGCCTGCTCTTACCAGCAGAGAGAAACTATGATGTTTTCAACAAGGAGTTGCTAGCAATTAAAGCAGCATTCCAAGAGTGGAGGCACTGGCTCGAAGGGGCGACCTTTCCTGTGAAAGTTTGTACTGATCACAAAAATTTACAGCTTCTACAAAACACCAGATCCCTCACCCCACGCCAAATCAGATGGAGCCAGTTTTATCCCATTTCAATTTTGTTATTTCTTATGTGCCCGGGTCGCAAAACTGCTTGGCAGACGCCCTGTCTCGATCCTTTCAAGCAAGCCCCACCGCTCACCAGGAGGTACAGGCTACTATATTACAACCTCACAACTTTGATCAGTCTATGAGGGGGAGCCAGACAGAGATTTTAGCAGCAGGCAGACAAGCAGAGGACCTATTTACAAGAGCCAGAGCTCAGCAGCAACAGGACCCATACTCCAGGGCCCGGATGGATGACCTCCAGAGAGCCCCGCATGACAATGCCTCACCATTCAGTGTGGAGGCAGGAATACTCTGGCATAGTGGGCGGTTGTATATCCCCCCTTCATTAAGGGAAGAAGTACTGAGACTTTGCCATGACCACCAAACGGCCGGCCATGGAGGCGTTTTCAAGACTCTCCATAGAGCTCTGAGAGACTACTGGTGGCCCAAGATGGTTGCAGACATAAAGGGTTATGTTGCCTCTTGTCACACTTGCAGACGAGCCAAACCTCTCCCAGGGAGGCCCACAGGCCTGTTGCAACCCCTACCCACCCCCAGTCAGCCTTGGGATACTGTCTCCATGGATTTCATCACTGATTTACCACCGGTCCAAGGGCTGACTTCAATACTGGTGGTAGTGGACCTTTTCACAAAGATGGCACATTTTATTCCTTGCAAGGGCCTCCCGTCTGCACCAGCCACAGCACAGTTGTTTATGGACCATGTCTTCAGGTATAGAGGAATGGTTAATCATGTGGTGAGCGACCAAGGCCCACAGTTCTCTTCCAGGTTCTGGAGGGCCCTTTTCCAGTCATTAGGGGTCCAGATCCACCTGTCATCAGCGCATCATCCTGCCAGTAATGGGCAAGCAGAGAAAATTAACCAATGGTTATAGCAGTATCTCAGGTGTTATACCACTTATCGGCAAGACAATTGGCCAGCCCTGCTATCCATGGCAGAATTTACTTATAACAACTCTGTACAGTCATCTACCCAGATGTCTCCATTCCAAGCACTCTACAGGGTTAACACTCAGGTGTTGCCCACCTCCTCCCAGCAGGGAACTGTCCCAGCCGCGGCTGATTTTCTTAAAGAGCAACAAGCCGCACAGGAGTTGTTAAAGGAGCAGCTGAACAGGGCAAAGAGTGCTTACAAGAGAACTGCAGATGCTCACAGACAGGAAGGGCCGGTGATTGCAGTAGGAGACAAGGTGTGGCTCTCTACCAAATTTTTGAAATCTACCAGACCATCCAAGAAATTGGACTCTAAGTTTGTGGGGCCTTTCACTGTACTACAGCAGATAAATCCAGTGGCTTATCGTTTACAGCTGCCAGCATCCATGAAAGTCCATCCAGTCTTTCACAGATCATTGCTAGCCAAGGACCCTCCCCCAAGTGCCTTACGATCGCAACTGCCCCCCCCCCCCACCAGTAATTGTGCAGGGGGAGGAAGAATACGAGGTTGAGGACATTCTGGACTCTAGGAGGAGGGGAAGGGGCATCCAATATTTCATACACTGGAAAGGGTACTCCGAGGAAGAGTGCACGTGGGAGAATGCCAGGGATGTACATGCTCCAGCACTGGTTCATCGTTTTCATCAGCTTTTCCCTCACAAACCCAAGCCTCGCATTTTACCCGAGATTCCTCTTTCGCCTGAGCAGGCCGAAGAAGCCCAAGCTGAGGAGTTTGTGAGTGTGTATGTCCCCCCCCCCCCGCCTGAAGCCTTGACTCCAGTTACAGAGGAGGTGGGGGAACCACAGCCCTCCACATCGGGCTTACAGTTCCCAGGGGGGAGGGGGGCTGACCTTTCTAACTCTCTAGATGTTTTCCAGCAGCAGCCACCTGGCCCAGAGGCGTTATCTGACTTGGAGAGCAGTACTGCTTCGTCCTTGGAGTTTTCCTTTGAAGACTTTCCATCATTGCCCAGTTCCCATGGGACTTTAGAAGCAGACGGCAAATCTTATCAAGACTCTGGAGGGGAGGGGGCTGAAATGGAATGTGAATCTGGAGGGGGGGTGATGTCATGAGTAAGGATGGCGAGCAGGGGGCTCCCTTCCAGACTGTTAAGCGCATGCGTAGCACTGAGGAATTGGGCAGCCATTCCAAGAGACACAGATTGGGACCGCCTTAACCTGTGGGGTTTATATGGCTGGGTTTTCCCACGTTTGTTCAGTTTGTTAGGATTACTGTTATGTATTAGCAATAAAACATTAGAGACTAGTTCCCTGTCTCAGAGTGTTTCCTGGGAGTCAGGACAATAAGGAAACTATAAGCGTCAGAAAATAATTTTACTGGAATTTCATGTTTTCAAAAATCTACTGTTTCTGCTTCAGTGAGTTCAAGAGAAGAGCATTATTCTCAATCTAACTGTAGATTTTCTGAACATTGTGTGATTAATTAGTTCTTTTGATTCTGCCTCTTCACTGCCAGTAGGTGAAATATTAAATATATATGTCTTATCCAAGAAACTGAAGCAGCCAGAGAGAATTCATTAGTGTCTAGATGTTTGAAAACCTCCAAAACCTCCAATTATTATCCCAATAAGGGATAAATTACATTGCAAAAGGACTAAAATATTAATTTATTTAAAAAATCTTTTCAAAAAGTAATACTTCAAACAGCTGCAATTGGATATGGATTCAGTAAAACATTAAATCTTAAAATGATGGAAGTGCCAAGAGTCTTTATGAAATTTTACTATGTTTATAGAAGCTTTATAAGTTTATAGAATTTTTATTTCACAGAAGCTTGAAGAAATTTAGCACTAAGGGTTAACTAAAACACATATGGCCAATAAGGTTTTGCAAATGCAGTAACTTCTGTGAGTAGTCTTTTCCCACATTACGTTGTCTTAAGCGTACTCTATTTCCATCAGCAGCTTTGGGACAAGTACTTTTATTTTACCCTTTCCAAATTAGATCTCCACTGTTACAAATAAACTAGCTTTTGTATGTATATATGTATATACATATGTATTCATTCATTCATTCACTCATTCATTCAATTTAGAACTGACTCTTGGCAGCATACAATGAAACCAAACAGAATAGAAAATACAATGCAATAATTATAAAATAAATAAAAAAACAGGGACCGAATCCTGTCATATCAACCCTCTGGGCTCATACCACAGGAGATATGCAGTTTTTCAAGTGACCATGCCCTATGCCATGTAGGACTTTAGAATCCTATGCCATGTAGGATTCAAGGTCATAATCAGCCCCTTGAATTGCATCTGAAAAAAATATTGGCAGTCAGTGCAGCTTGCAGCATAGGTACCACATTGGCATGCCAAGGCATGCCAATACTGCTCACACCACTGCATTATGCGTCAGTTGAAGTTTCTGAGTGGTCTTCATGTAGAGTGCATTGTAATAGTGGGGCAGTGAGGTCACTAGGACATGAATGACAGTCTGAAGAGCCTTCCAATTTGAGAAAGGACACATCTATACAAATGAACCTATGCCAAGGCCTTCCTGGTCACAGCTACCACCTGTTCATTGAGCAGGACCTGTGAGTCCTGGGGAAAAAAAACAAACAGATTGTGTACCACCTCCATCACAGCTCCACCACAGGTCATCTACAAAAAATGACTAAGTCTGTCTCATATTAAATCCCAACCTGAGCCCAACTGAATGAGCCTAGATAATCTTCTTCCTCCAATGTTCTCATCAAATGCAGACTGACCACCTTCTTAACAATCTTCCCTAAGAAGCTTAGCAACCTTCACCACAGCACCGATACAGTCACAGGTTACCTTCCTGGCTGCTTTCATGACCTGGGAGAGGCTGAACTTACAGCACAGACAACCTTGTTTACTTCTAATGTACTAAATACTATAGATACTATGTTTTCTAATTTTTAATAAAAATTATATAACAATCTTTCTGAGCAATTTTTTTGGGAGGAATCAATAGAACACACTGAAAGTAAGAAATAAGAAGCAATGGAGAATGTTTGTAGCATATTAGAAAAAACAAACATTTCCTTTCTTTCATCTTGGATATAGAAATCCAAGTAATCTTAAACTAAAGATTAACTTAAACTTAAATTGTGGTCTTTTGAAAACAAACTGATATTTTGTGTCAAAATTGGTTGAATGGGCTTCTAAAGTATTCACCAAAGTTTTGTGCTTTGTGCACTAGAGATTCATATTCTGCAAAACAAAAGGCCTAAATTTACAGCATGTACTCATCCAATTATAGCATTTGTTGGATTTTTACCTGTTGCAGTGAAAATTGCTCGATTATTTATCATGTAGTCATCAAATACATTAAAAAAGTGCATGATGTGTAATAACTGAAATTAAAACATCATGCTAGGAATCCATTAAAAAAAACAAGCAAAAACAAACCAATAAACCACAGAGACATTGCATATAGCTGAGTTGACAAAAAATGATGTATTGTTTGATGTGGAAAAGCTTCTATGTCATGTTCGCCGTTTCAATGTCTTTGATACATTGTAACGTTTCGCATGTCATTAACTGGTTGCGTGTTTCATCTTTCTCGGGAGGATGGGAGTAGTTATCTTTTGGCTTTGCTTTGGAATGTATTTGCATTATCTACTGCGCTCAAGGTTACTTTCCCAGGCTAGCAACTCTGACGATTGCTAGCACCTGTGCCGGGCGGGGCTGTTACGAGGGAGGCGGGATACGTTTGTACCAAGGGTTTAAGTTTGTATTTGGTGCGCTTTTGCTCATTCTCAGCTTTCTTTGTATTTGCCTTTAGTTCCTTAATAAATCAGATTTCATATAGCAGCCTCTTGTGAGTTTGAGTATTTGGGCTAGGGCAATCATTACATAAAGCTGAGAATCTAAGATCCTAACTCCGCTGGCCCCTGTCCAGGAAAAGACAAGTTGTCTAACCCTGTGAGGGAGAGCGCCAGCGATGACCGAACCCGACATCGTGATGATGGAAGAAGGGGAACCGGACTCGACCGTGAGGCGGCCCGACCGACCGTCCCAGGGGGGGGAGCTGTCCGCCATCCTAGAAGAGGCGAGCTCCGAGTCGGAGGGTGAAGCCGAGGGTCTGAAAACCGCTCCGGAGACTACCATAAATTCTCCGGGCGAGCTGGTCACCTGGGATGAGACCCAAGGGGATACCACGGTGGCGGGGGGCCCATCCTGGAGGCAGAGATACCCATTATCCCCCAACGTGGTGCAGGTGCAGCCAACGGAGGGCTTCCCCACCCCGGATCGGATCCGAGTGCTGGAGTCAAAAATGGACTCGTTAGAAGCTATACTGAAACAGCTGAGCTTAGATGTGACTTCGTTGAGGGAAGTCCGGGAAGAATCAAGCCAGCGGTATTCAACCCCTTCGTCCCATGTGCAGTCCCCGGAGCAGCGGCGGCCGGTGCGGAGGCGCGAAGGGGAACAGTCGGTCCAGATGGAAATCGCGGCATCGCCAGGGCGACCGCCGCGGGGCCCTGCGCCGCCGCGAGCCAGGGAAGCACAAACCCCTGCAGCACCGGCGGCGGGGCGCAGCCCGGCGGGAGGCGGGATGAGAGACTTCCCGGTCAAGTTTGATGGGGACCCGACCAAACTCTCATTTTTCCTGACGAATGCTAAAGCCTACATGGAGGAATGGGGGTCGCTTTTCCAGTCGGAAAAGGCAAAGATCATCACCATTGCCACCAAACTGAAGGGGAAGGCGGCAGACTGGTATGTCCAGATGTGCCAGTCGGAAGCGCCTGAACTGGAAAAATTCGATGAGTTCCTCTGGGCATTGAAACAACACTTTGAGGATCCTTTGGCGAAAGAGAGGGCAAAGCGAGCCCTGAAGGAACTTAAGCAGGGGTTCAGATCCGTGGCGGATTATGCTTTGGAGTTTAAAGCGCTGGCTGGGAAGGTGGATGACTGGTCCCAAGCCACCATTATCGAGCTATTCAAGGATGGCCTGAATACAGAGGTGCTGCGCTGGTCCTTGGGGAGGGACGACCCATATACGCTATACGAATGGATCCTGCTGGCGGGGAGGGCTGAACATGCCCATGAGATCTTCGCCCATCGAAAGACCGCCAAATCGGGGTGGGAAGTGAAGCCCAGCCGCCCATCAAGCACCGGGGGAAAACCAGGACCACGACCCTGGGACGAGGAGCGAGAGAAGCGGTATGCAAAAGGCCTGTGCCTAAGATGTGGTAAAGAGGGGCATCGAGTGGCGGTGTGCCCGAAGGCAAAGGGAGAGGAACGGCTCGGAAAACCGCCGGCGAAGTCCCCTGCCTTGCCGAGGAAGCAGAAAGCCGCGGTGGCTGAAACTGAGGGAGACGATGCAATGTTCTACGAGGATGAGGGTGAGCCCGAAATCCTGCAGCTGGCAGGAAACGCCAGCCACCTGCTTTAAAGGGCGCCGCAGGGCAGGTGGTGGAAGAAGGGCGCGAGCCTTCATCGGTGAGTGGTAGTTACCGCATTCTCACGGTGAAATTGAAGTTGGGCTCCCAATCCAAGACTGTAGAAGTATGGGCCATGATTGATTCGGGGTATTCCCGGTGTCTAATGCACCCCGACGTGGTAGCGGCTTTGGAGCTACCTACTTTCCCTTTACAGCGACCCATCGCCTTTACACAGCTGGATGGGTCCATGGCAGGGGGCAAACCGGTCACCCATTTCACAGGGTGGGTAGCCTTGCAGCTGGGCAGCCATCGGGAAGGTTTGTCCTTCGTCGTGGCTCCAGTAGGGGGTCCCTTGGTGGTGTTGGGGGTGCCCTGGTTGGTGCAGCAAAACCCCCAAATAAACTGGGTTTACCGGACTATCACGTTTAGGGATGGGTTCTACCAAGCAACTGAGGGGAAGGGTGACCCAGAGGAGATGGTGGGGGTTGCAGCAGCTGCGACTCTGCATTGCCCGGCCCCTCCTCTGGAAGGCTTGCCGGCAGAGTACAGGATGTTTGCTGATGTGTTCGGCGAAAAGGAAGCCGACCAGTTGCCTCCCCATAGAAAGACGGACTGTGCCATCGAACTGCTTCCCAACACCCAATTGCCCAAGCCAAAGATTTATTCCATGACACAAAAGGAGTTGACTTTGTTGAGAGACTTTGTGGACAAAAATTTGGTGCGCGGATTCATCGAGCCGGCGAATTCACCGGTGGGGGCGCCGGTTCTCTTTCGCCCAAAAAAGGATGGGACATTGAGACTTTGTACCGATTTCCGCGGATTAAATGCCGTCTCAATTTCCAACAAATATCCCTTGCCATTGATCAAGGACATGTTGTCACATCTGGCTAAGGGAAAGATCTTCTCTAAACTTGATTTAAGAGAAGCATACTATCGGGTACGAATCAAGGAGGGGGATGAGTGGAAAACTGCATTCAACTGCCCGTTGGGAGCCTTCCAGTATAAGGTGTTACCTTTTGGTTTGGCTGGGGCCCCTGGGTTATTTATGCAATTGATCAATGAAGTACTGCATGAACATCTGTTTAAAGGGGTATTGGTGTATTTGGATGATGTATTGATTTATACTGAAACTATGGAAGAGCATGTGGCTCTGGTAAAAAGAGTACTGAGTAAACTCAGGTCAGCAGAATTGTATGCCAAACTGTCTAAATGTGCATTTCACCAGACCCAAATTGACTACTTGGGGTATGGAATTTCAGATAAAGGCATAGAAATGGACCCTGCCAAGGTGCAGGCTATCATGGACTGGGAAAGTCCCCGCACCCGCAGGCAACTTCAAAGTTTCCTGGGGTTCAGCAACTACTACAGATTATTCATAAGGGGGTTCGCTGAAATTGCCTTGCCACTAACCGAACTGCTTCAAACCAAGGGTGTGGGAGATACTCGGAGAGTAAAGAATCCAGGGGTGCTGTTGCGCTGGACGCCTGCTTGTCAAACGGCGTTTGAGCGGCTAAAAGCAGCTTTTGTCAAAGAGCCCATTTTACAACATCCTGATCCCTCAAAACCTTTTGTGGTGCAGGCGGATGCCTCCGATTATTCCATTGGGGCGTTGTTGATGCAACAAGACGGGACAGGGTGCCTCAAGCCATGTGCCTACTTGTCCCGCAAGTTCTCCGAGACTGAGAGACGTTGGCATGTATGGGAAAAGGAGGCATTTGCAGTAAAAGCCGCATTAGAAGCCTGGCGGCATCTGTTAGAGGGGGCGAATCATCCCTTTGAAGTATGGACTGATCATAAAAACTTGGAGGCTCTTAGTACACCTTGAAAACTGAGCCCCAAACAGGTTCGGTGGGCTCAATTTTTCAATCGATTCAATTTTCAATTGAAATTTATTCCGGGGAAAAAGAATTTCTTGGCTGATGCGTTGTCCAGGCAACCTCAGGACTCCGGGGCAGCGCCAGAAGTGGTCAGCACCCTGTGGACAGCGCCCCAATTGGGTATGCAGGCTGTGACGCGTAGCCAAACACGCGCGCAGCAGCCACCCACTGCGGACGCCGCTCAGCCGAGTGCTTTGTCAATTCCCTCCCAGTTGCAACAAAAGTTTCTAAAAGAACTGAAAACGGATACTTGGTTGCTTGCGAATAAAAACAATGTTACTTTTGACCGAGGCTTCGCTTGGAAATCTAATCGCCTCTATGTCCCTGAAAGCCTCAGAAAAGACGTGTTACTACGCTCACACGATGACAAACTGGCAGGTCACTTCGGGTTTGTAAAAACCTTGCACTTGGTTCGGAGACAGTTTTGGTGGCCCACATTACGTAAAGATGTTAAAGACTACATTGCCTCCTGCACTGTTTGTGCCATGTCTAAACGCAAGGTGGGCAAGCCCCAGGGACTGCTGCAGCCGGTGGCTGCCCCATCTTGCCCCTGGGATGAAATCTCCATGGACTTTATTGTTGAGCTACCACCCAGTCAACGCAAAACGGTCATTTGGGTGGTCAAAGACTATTTCTCAAAACAAGCTCACTTCATCCCTTGCGTGTCCATTCCGTCGGCACGTCAGTTGGCCCGCCTATTTCTTGTACACGTGTACAGGCTACACGGATGTCCCTCACGCTTGATTTCGGACAGGGGCACACAATTTACCTCACAATTTTGGCGGGCGTTCCTTAAATTGTTAGGAACGAAGCAAGCCCTGTCCACGGCTTGGCATCCCCAAACGGACGGGGCCACAGAGGCTTTAAATTCTACTCTGGAGCAGTACCTCCGAGCTTTTGTGAATTACCAGCAGGACAACTGGGTAGACCTCCTCCCTTTTGCTGAAGTGGCTTACAACAATGCAGTGCATCAAAGCACTGGCCAAACCCCATTTCGTGTGGCCCAAGGCAGAGACTTTGTCCCTATCCCTGATCTACCACAACCTACAGGCGGATCGGCCACTCCGGATAATTGGGCAACGCAACTGGCAGACTCCTGGCCAATGATTCAAAAGGCACTAGCTGATGCACAATTGGATTATAAACAGTACGCTGATCGGAGGCGAGCTCCTCAGCCGGCATTTCAAGTAGGGGACTCGGTTTACCTTTCCACCAAGTTCATCAAGTCCTCACAACCTTCCAAGAAATTGGCTCCTAAATTTGTGGGTCCTTTCCCAATTACCGCTCAAATTAACCCTGTGACTTTTAAACTTGACTTGCCTCATAACCTCAAATGCTTACACCCTGTTTTTCATTGCAGTTTGCTCAAACCGACTATTCCTTCTGACCGCTGGTATCGCCAACCTCCACCTCCAACCCCCATCATGATTGACGGTCAGCAACACTTTGAAGTTAAAGAAATCTTGGACTCTAGACGCCTTCGCAATACTTTGCAATACTTAGTTCGTTGGAAACATTTCCCTCATCCGGAATGGGTCGCTGCACCAGATGTGGCTTCCCCTCTTCTAGTTGCCCGTTTCCATTCTGCTTATCCCACTAAGCCTGGTCCCTAGGAGTATTTTTAGGGGGGCGGTATGTCATGTTCGCCGTTTCAATGTCTTTGATACATCGTAACGTTTCGCATGTCATTAACTGGTTGCGTGTTTCATCTTTCTCGGGAGGATGGGAGTAGTTATCTTTTGGCTTTGCTTTGGAATGTATTTGCATTATCTACTGCGCTCAAGGTTACTTTCCCAGGCTAGGAACTCTGACGATTGCTAGCACCTGTGCCGGGCGGGGCTGTTACGAGGGAGGCGGGATACGTTTGTACCAAGGGTTTAAGTTTGTATTTGGCGTGCTTTTGCTCATTCTCAGCTTTCTTTGTATTTGCCTTTAGTTCCTTAATAAATCAGATTTCATATAGCAGCCTCTTGTGAGTCTGAGTATTTGGGCTAGGGCAATCATTACATTCTAAGGCTAGGCATCTCTTTCTGCTGTGATACCAAATAACATTGTAACCCCAAAGCACTCCATTAGTAATGTGATGGCTAGGGTCTACTCTCATTACTTTAATTAGAGATTGAAGCACCTGATCTGATGAGCTGTTTGGGAGCCTGCAGGCTTTCAATCAACTGGAACAGGCCAGGGAGACAGGAAATAAGGACAGGTTAGAATAGACTGAGGTAATGAGAGGCCAGATCCTAGCAGGCTGCCCTGCTTTAGAAAATGGCAGCATTTTTAAAAGACAGAGCAAAGACAATTAGCAGTACTACTCAGGAAACAAGGATGGTGATGCCCCTAACAGCTGGGGCTACAACAGTGCTTGCTTTCAGTTAGAAAAACACTTTCCAACAACAGAGCTGCAATCATGTCATTCTTACTGTACTATTGGAATCTTGGCTTGACAAATCAGACAGGCAGTAGAATTCTCTGATGTTTAATCCCTGGACTGACATGAGCAGTTCTTGTTTCTGTAATGCTGCTATGCTCTGTTTGCTCACCACCTTCTAGCCCTGCCTCTTGCAAATCACAACCAGGACCCTGGACTGAGCTGTGTAGACTTCTGCCTCTAGATCTCTGAATTCTTTCTTTCAAGCCAAATTGAGCCAGTTTGGTCTAGTGATTAAAGCATCAGGCTAGAAACCAGGAGGCTGTGAGATCTAGTCCTGCCTGAGGCATGAAAGCCAGCTGGGTGACCCTGGGCCAGTCACTCTCTCTCAGCCCAACTCACCTCACAGGGTTGCTGTTGTGGGGAAAAGAGGAGGAGGAAGGAGTATTAGGTATGTTCGCTACCTTGATTTATTTATAAAAATAATTCTTTTACATAACGAGTTATGTGGTTTGAGTTCATTGTCCTTGCGTTCCATTGTGCTGCTATTATGCTATTGTTGATTGTTACTATTTATTCTTGTTCCTTTGGTTTTTAATTTTGGATTTGCCACCCAGAGTCACAATTGCAAGATGGGCTGCTATATAAATCAATGTAATAAGTAAATAAACCCAATACATGTCCATGTACACAAGGCAAAAATTGTCATTGTATTAATATTATTTCAAATATACTAATTTAGCTCTTATATCAAGGCTATATAATAAAAGTGGTATTAGAATAGCAGTAGGTTTAATATAGATTTAATGTGTATAACTCTATGCACATATCCTTAAGTAAAGTGTACTTAAACCTATACATGCAAATCTCAAAATGTTTAGTAGGATTTACTATCCAGTATCTTTGAGAATGCATCCTAAATTGTGCCTACAGTAGGCTCATTAAAATAATTGGCTCACCAGCTAATCCCACCCCTCCCTGTCTTTCCAATTGGTTTATTCTAAGAACGACTAAGCCTAAATCCAACTCACTGTGTTTTTTAGAATAATATTACAGTTTTATGTTTAATAAATTCCTTATGATATTTTTACTTGCATCTGGAGTTTCATTAAACTGACATTATACTGAAATATGAATTCCTATAATGGTTTACCAAATGGTTTACTTTGTAATATATCAATTTTATACCCATGCACATTGGAAAATAAAAACAATTTTTTGGGAGGGCCTTCAAGTCCAACAGTATAGCTAAACTACCAGCATTAACAAACAAGGTTTACATTTGACAAAAATCCCAGAGAAGTTAATTACAGCAAGGGCTAGAATTTTCAAGGTCCAGCGCAGTGGGTATGGTTCTTTACGACAACAATACACAGGTCCAACCATTTCTTTGAATACAACATCATAGAGCTTGAATTCTAGACCGTGCAGTAGAGTGGCCACATTTTGTTGCTGGTCTTAATGGTTTTTCTAATGTCTCTGAAATCTAAGTATTTTATTAGAACTGTACCCCTGAATCTGTGGTTACAAGCTCTCTACTTCAGGTATTATTCTGAGTAAAGCCAGTATTTACTCTTACACACTCTGTCTCTGAAGAGAATGGTGGTATGGATACATTTAATTTGCCATTTAATATAAGGACAGGACTTCCAGGAACAATAACAACATTACCTGATAGTTTTAACAATATCATTTGTTTCAGAACAAATGAAACATCTAAATATTCTCCCCAGTTTCTCAATCTTTAGATAACATACCTGGCTTACAAAAACATCTGTTGGTTTTCAGCACAGCCAAAATCTCTGTGTCCAAATCCTACATGAAAGCTCCTCCTTTTGGCCCTCATGAAAAATGTCCTTCTGCTTCTGAGCTATGGTTTCTCTGTCATGTTCGCCGTTTCAATGTCTTTGATACATCGTAACGTTTCGCATGTCATTAGCTGGATGCGTGTTTCATCTTTCTCGGGAGGATGGGAGTATTTATCTTTTGGCTTTGCTCTGGAATGTATTTGCATTATCTACTGCGTTCAAGGATACGTTCCCAGGCTAGCAGCTCTGACGATTGCTAGCACCTGTGATGGGCGGGGCTGTTACGAGGGAGGCGGGATACGTTTGCACCAAGGGTTTAAGTTTGTATTTGGTGCGCTTTTGCTCATTCTCAGCTTTCTCTGTATTTGTCCTAAGTTCCTTAATAAATCAGATTTCATATAGCAGCCTCTTGTGAGTCTGAGTATTTGGGCTGGGGCAATCATTACATAAAGCTGAGAATCTAAGATCCCAACTCCGCTGGCCCCTGTCCAGGAAAAGACAAGTTGTCTAACCCTGTGAGGGAGAGCGCCAGCGATGACCGAAACAGACATCGTGATGATGGAAGAAGGGGAGCCGGACTCGACCGTGAGGCGACCCGACCGACCGTCCCAAGTGGGGGAGCTGTCAGCCATCCTAGAAGAGGCGAGCTCCGAGTTGGAGGGTGAAGCCGGGGGCATGAAAACTGCCCCGGAGACTACCGTAACCACCCCGGGTGAGCTGGTCACCTGGGATGAGACCCAAGGGGATGTCTCGGTGGCGGGGGGCCCATCCTGGAGGCAGAGGTACCCCTTATCCCCCACAGTGGTTCAGGGGCAGCCCAAAGAAGGCTCCCCCACCCCGGATCGTATCCGGGTGCTGGAGTCAAAAATGGACTCGTTGGAAACCATACTGAAGCAGCTGAGTCTAGATGTGACCTCGTTGAGAGAAACCCGGGAAGGCTCAAGCCAACGGCATTCGACCCCTTCATCCCATGGGCAGTCTCCAGAGTGGAGACGGACGGCGTGGACGCGCGAGGGGGACCAGACGGTCCAGATGGAAATAGCATCATCGCCTGTGCGGCCGCCCCCAGGCCCCGCGCCACTACTAGCCCGGGAAGCGCAAACCCCTGTAGCCCCGGTGGCGGGGCGCAGCCCGGCGGGGGGCGGGATGAGAGACTTCCCTGTCAAGTTTGATGGGGATCCGACCAAACTCTCATTTTTCCTGACGAATGCTAAAGCCTACATGGAGGAATGGGGGTCGCTTTTTCAATCGGAAAAGGCAAAGATCATCACCATTGCCACCAAACTGAAAGGGAGGGCGGCAGACTGGTATGTCCAGATGTGCCAGTCGGAAGCGCCTGAACTGGAGAAATTCAACGAGTTCCTCTGGGCGTTGAGGCAACACTTTGAGGATCCCCTGGCGAAAGAGAGGGCAAAGCGAGCTCTGAAAGAACTTAAGCAGGGGTCAAGATCCGTGGCTGATTACGCGCTAGAGTTCAAAGCGCTTGCTGGGAAGGTGGATGACTGGTCCCAAGCCACCATCATCGAGTTATTCAAGGATGGCCTGAACACAGAGGTGCTGCGCTGGTCCTTGGGGAGAGACGACCCCTACACGCTGTACGAGTGGATCCAGCTTGCGGGAAGGGCTGAGCATGCCCATGAGATCTTCACCCATCGAAAGGCCGCCAAATCGGGGCGGGAGGCGAAGCCCAGTCGCCCACCGAGCACCGGGGGGCGACCCGGGCAACGACCCTGGGACGAGGAGCGAGAGAAGCGGTATGCAAAAGGCCAGTGTCTGCGATGTGGTAAGGAGGGGCATCGAGTGGCGGCGTTCCCGAAGGCAAAGGGAGAGGAACGGCTCGGCAAGCCGCCGACGAAGTCCCCTTCCCTGCCGAGGAAGCAGAAAGCAGCGGTGGCTGAAAGCGAGGGAGACGATGTGATGTTCTACGAGGATGAGGGTGAGCCCGAACTACTGCAGCCGGCGGAAAACGCCAGCCACCTGCTTTAAAGGGTGCCACAGGGCAGGTGGTGGAAGAAGGGCATGAGCCTGCATCGGTGAGTGGCAGTTACCGCATTCTCACAGTGAAGTTGAAGTTGGGCTCCCAATCCAAGACTGTAGAAGTATGGGCCATGATCGATTCAGGGTGTTCCAGGTGTCTAATGCACCCCGATGTGGTAGCGGCTCTGGAGCTACCCACGTTCCCTTTACAGCGACCCATTGCCTTTACACAGCTGGATGGGTCCATGGCAGGGGGCAAACCAGTCACCCATTTCACAGGGCGGGTAGCCTTGCAGCTGGGAAGCCACCGGGAAGGTTTGTCTTTTGTCGTGGCTCTGGTAGGGGGTCCCCTGATGGTGTTGGGGGTGCCCTGGTTGGTTCAGCAAAATCCCCAAATAAACTGGGTCTACCGGACTATCACGTTTAGGGATGGGTTTTACCAAGCAACAGAAGGGAAGGGTACCCCAGAGGAGATGGTGGGGGTTGCGGCAGCTGCGACTCCGCATTGCCCGGCCCCTCCTCTGGAAGGCTTGCCGCCGGAGTACCGGATGTTTGCTGATGTGTTTGGCGAAAAGGAAGCGGATCAATTGCCCCCTCATCGTAAAACGGATTGTGCAATTGAGCTGGTGCCCAACACCCAATTTCCCAAGCCAAAGATTTATTCCATGACGCAAAAGGAACTGACTCTGTTGAGAGACTTTGTGGACAAAAATTTGGTGCGCGGATTCATTGAGCCAGCGAATTCACCGGTGGGGGCGCCGGTTCTCTTCCACCCAAAAAAGGATGGGACATTGAGACTTTGTACCGATTTCCGCGGATTAAATGCCATCTCAATTTCCAAGAAATATCCCCTGCCATTGATCAAGGACATGTTGTCACATCTGGCTAAGGGAAAAATCTTCTCTAAACTCGATTTAAGAGAAGCCTATTATCGTGTATGAATCAAGGAGGGCGATGAGTGGAAAACTGCCTTCAATTGCCCGTTGGGTGCATTCCAGTATAAGGTGTTACCTTTTGGTCTGGCCGGGGCCCCTGGGGTATTTATGCAATTGATCAATTAAGTACTGCATGAGCATCTGTTTAAGGGGGTATTGGTGTATTTGGATGAGGTATTGATTTATACTGAAACCATGGAAGAGCATGTCTTTCTGGTGAAAAGGGTGCTGAGTAAACTCAGATCAGCAGAATTGTATGCCAAACTGTCTAAATGTGCATTTCACCAGACACAAATTGACTATTTGGGGTATAGAATTTCAGATAAAGGCGTTGAAATGGACCCTGCTAAGGTGCAAGCTATCATGGACTGGGAAAGTCCCCGCACCCGCAGGCAACTTCAAAGTTTCCTGGGGTTCAGTAACTACTACAGATTATTCATAAGGGGATTCGCTGAAATTGCCTTGCCAGTAACCGAACTGCTCCGAACCAAGGGTTTGGGAGACACTCGAAGAGTAAAGAATCCAGGGGTGCTGTTGCGCTGGACGCCCGCTTGTCAAACAGCGTTTGAGCGGCTCAAGGCAGCTTTTATCAAAGAGCCCATTTTGCAACACCCCGATCCCTCGAAACCTTTTGTGGTTCAGCTGATGCCTCCGATTATTCCATTGGGGCATTGTTGATGCAACAGGACGGGACAGGATGCCTCAAGCCATGTGCCTACCTGTCCCACAAATTCTCCGAGACTGAGCGGCGTTGGCATGTATGGGAGAAAGAGGCATTTGCAGTAAAAGCCGCGTTAGAAGCTTGGCGGCATCTGTTAGAGGGGGCGAATCATCCCTTTGAGGTGTGGACTGACCATAAAAATTTGGAGGCTCTTAGCACCCCTCGAAAACTGAGCCCAAAACAAGTCCGTTGGGCTCAATTTTTTAATCGGTTCAATTTTCAATTGAAGTTTATTCCGGGGAAAAAGAATTTCCTGGCTGATGCATTGTCAAGGCAACCTCAGGACTCTGGGGCAGTGCCAGAAGTGGTTAGCACCCTGTGGACGGCGCCCCAATTAGGTATGCAGGCTGTGACGCGTAGCCAAACGCGCGCGCAGCAGCCACCCGCTGCAGACGCCGCCCAGCGGAGCGCTTTGTCAATTCCTTCCCAGTTGCAACAAAAGTTTCTAAAAGAGCTGAAAACAGATACTTGGCTGCTGGCAAATAAAGACAATGTTACTTTTGCCCAAGGCTTCGCTTGGAAATCTGACCGCCTCTACGTCCCTGAAAGCCTAAGAAAAGAGGTGTTGTTACGTTCACACGATGACAAACTAGCGGGTCACTTCGGGTTTGTGAAAACCCTACACCTCGTTCGGAGGCGGTTCTGGTGGCCCACATTACGCAAAGATGTCAAGGACTATATTGCCTCCTGCACTGTTTGTGCGATGTCTAAGCGCAAGGGGGGGAAGCCTCAGGGGCTGCTGCAGCCGGTGGCTGCCCCATCTTGCCCCTGGGATGAAATTTCCATGGACTTTATTGTTGAATTACCACCCAGTCAACACAAGACTGTCATTTGGGTGGTCAAAGACTATTTCTCAAAACAAGCCCACTTCATTCCGTGCGTGTCCATTCCGTCGGCACGTCAATTGGCTCGCCTCTTTCTACTACACGTGTACAGGTTACATGGATGTCCATCCCGCTTGATTTCGGACAGGGGCACACAATTACTTCGCAATTTTGGCGGGCGTTCCTCAAACTCTTAGGAACGAAGCAAGCCCTGTCCACGGCGTGGCATCCACAGACAGACGGGGCCACAGAGGCTTTAAATTCTACTCTGGAGCAGTATCTTCGAGCTTTTGTGAATTACCAGCAGGACAACTGGGTAGACCTCCTCCCTTTTGCAGAAGTGGCTTACAACAATGCGGTTCATCAAAGCACCGGTCAAACCCCTTTCCGTGTTGCCCAAGGCAGAGACTTTGTACCTATTCCGGATTTACCGCAACCTCCAGGCGGCTCAACCACCCCGGGTGATTGGGCAACGCAACTAGCAGACTCCTGGCCAGTGATTCAAAAGGCATTAGTTGATGCACAATTGGATTACAAACATTATGCTGATCGGAAGCATGCCCCTCAGCCAGCGTTTCAAGTCGGAGACTCGGTTTACCTTTCCACTAAGTTCATTAAGTTCTCACAACCGTCTAAGAAACTGGCTCCTAAATTTGTGGGTCCTTTCCCCATTACCGCTCAAATTAACCCTGTGACTTTTAAACTTGACTTGCCTCATAATCTCAAACGCTTACACCCTGTTTTTCATTGCAGTTTGCTCAAACCGACTATTCGTTCTGACCGCTGGCATCACCAACCTCTACCTCCAACCCCCATCATGATTGATGGTCAGCAACACTTTGAAGTTAAAGAAATTTTAGATTCTAGACACCTTCGCAATACTCTGCAATACTTAGTTCGCTGGAAGCATTTCCCTCATCCGGAGTGGGTCGCTGCACCAGATGTGGCTTCTCCTGTCCTAGTGGCCCGTTTCCACTCTGCTTATCCCACTAAGCCGGGTCCCTAGGTGTATTTTTGGGGAGGCGGTATGTCATGTTCGCCGTTTCAATGTCTTTGACATATCGTAACGTTTCGCATGTCATTAGCTGGATGCATGTTTCATCTTTCTCGGGAGGATGGGAGTATTTATCTTTTGGCTTTGCTCTGGAATGTATTTGCATTATCTACTGCATTCAAGGTTACTTTCCCAGGCTAGCAGCTCTAACGATTGCTAGCACCTGTGACGGGCGGGGCTGTTACGAGGGAGGCGGGATATGTTTGCACCAAGGGTTTAAGTTTGTATTTGGCGCGCTTTTGCTCATTCTCAGCTTTCTCTGTATTTGTCCTAAGTTCCTTAATAAATCAGATTTCATATAGCAGCCTCTTGTGAGTCTGAGTATTTGGGCTGGGGCAATCATTACATTCTCCTTCCATAATTCTGAATGGGACAAAATTATATCCTAAATAATCCTTTTGATGATACAGAAAACTTGGACTCATTCACATATCTTGCATGAATTCCTATAATTTCTGAAATTGTGATTATGGCTGTGGCTAATGAGAATTGTAGTCCAAAATATTTTAAAGGCCTAAGGTTCTCTGCCACTAAAGTCTTCATGAATAAATGGCTTATCCCCAGCTTTTATGAACCCAGCTTTATTGTAGCTACTGATATTAGGAAACAAGTAGCAGAGGAAATGGGTTATGAACATGAATAACTATATCTTTAAAAGGTCAATGTAAGTGGTTTTGAAAAGACATTCACACATCTTTCTTACAAATGAGATTTTTTTTCTGCAGTGTTATTTAATAAATTAACTATAATATTGTTTTATATAGATTCCTTTTACAGATGTCTTTTTAAATGTATGATTCTAGCAGGTTTTTTTTCTGACTGTATTCAATATGAACCAACATATGTGGATAATGAATTGATTGACTCTTAATTGTTTACAGTTTAATTATAAATATTACTTTTCCTATGCTGTGTTTGTGCTTTATAAACCTACAATCAGGAGCTTTACCTTCTGGGCTATTTCTGGTGATATAGTAGAATGGAGACATATCTATGATGCCTTCACTCCTTGGAGAAAATCTGATCTAAATCAATACTGTGCCAAAATGTACCTATCAGTTTTGTGAAATTTCCACTAGATAAGAGGTTTCTATTTTTCCATAGGATTATTGGAAGGATGATTCTTTTGACTTTCTTTTGGATGTGTTTTTTGTGTTTTCTTTGTTGTTGCATTAGAGGGTAGTGTTGCTATTTTCTGTAATACATAGTAATTTTGCAGTCTTTCTAGCTTTAAGATTTAAGAAAGCCCCATAGAAATTTCTTCATGATATATTTTGTGCCTTAAATGAATCTCTACATACTGTGGGAATGTTGATTGAAAATGTAAATTCATAATATTCAGATATGACTCTAAGCCTATTTTTAAATCAAAGGCTGCAGCAATACAATATACCACCCAAAATAATTTAATGGACATTTTCAAATCTGAAGAATGTCTTCATGCAGGGTATGTCTTTTCCTTGATAGATACATACATGCATACATCACCCAAAAAGATAATACTTCAAAAATTGCTGTATAATAAGCATCCCAAAATAATACCATGACACTAGAATGAGAATGTTTTACCTTAGATTTAGAAGGATCATAAATTTAAAAGGAACAGTTAGAGTCAAAATTAATGTTGCATTATTTCATAATATTTAAAATAATAAAAGCAAAATAAATAATATATAGTATTTATGTATTTACGTTGTAATGGTTGCCTATTCTAAAACACCATCAGACTCATGAGCAGGAATTCAAAGATATCTGATTTATTAAAGAATAGTATGCAGGATCACAGAGAAAGCTGAGAATGGTGAAAGCACACCAAATTCAAACTAAAAACTCTCAGTGCAAATGAGATCCCTCCCCCCATAGAATCTTCCCAAGCTCACAATCCCAGGTGCTACTAACGGTTTCTGATGGTCTGCGGGAAAAGGCCTTGAACAGATAACATAACCCAAACACATGCCATTGTACTGATTTCACATACAGAGCTTGGTACAAGGTCTTACAGCAGCTCCCTCCCAAACAGAAACACGCATCAGTGCCATGGCATGTGAAACATTATGATGTATAAATTACATTGAATTAGTGAACATGACATATGTATTTATTTATCAAACTTTATCACTCTGGGTGGTTTACTATATATATATAATGAATTATGAAAATTATTTCATACATTACCAGAGTCCAAGTAGACCAGAGACCTAATTTATAATTCCAGCATCAGTATTATTATATTAAAGAATGATTTATCTTTTCCAAAAATATCAGTCCATACCTCTACATGTTTACTACTTTATTATTCCTCGAAAAGTTGTTTGTGCCAAAAAAGTGGGAAAAAAATAGTAGATTGTGCATCATGACCAATATTCATCCTTGCTGTTGAAAAAATACACAGACACAAAATACACATAAATAAGTAAAATTTCTTATTTACGCTACAGTGACTTTTAGACCTTAAGAACTAAAATGGTTCTTTTTCTATTAGGATCAGGGAAAGCATCAAAACAAAGGATAGAGTGACCGTGGGTTTCCTCTTAAAACTTTTCTCTATTTCCAATTTACAGACTTATATTCAGAATGTCCATATCTCTGCTGACTTGGTTTTCTGTGTGTGGGGTCTCTAATGGAAGGAATGCTTTTATTTCCTTTGCCCCAGGACTGCCTACTCAGTGATACTGGTAATGGAGTATTCAGACACTGCTCATACTGAGTCTTCATTGTGTATATCCCACTGATTAAATTTATATTCTGACAGTCCAATGGCAAGTATATTTATTGTCTTAGTCTTTTTACATTTTTTTTTATTGGCACAGGTTGTCAGACCAACTGCTTATGGAACAAAGGAAAGAACACTGAAACCCCCTGAGAAATTTAGAAGTACTCTTCAGTTATAACTGTTTGCAAATTTTCAAAAATTAAATACCCTACAATATACCAGTCTATATTAGATATATAATTATATAAATGCATCATGCAGTGCTTTAGAAATTATTTGCAACACATTTAACCTTTTTCCTCTGCCTGTTATGTCATTGTTGCAAGCGATATTCTTATCAGAAACAAACTCTAAAATGAAATTCAAGAGTATCTAATCAAAGCTCATCTTAAAAACTATGGTCTCTGGTTGCTTATACTCCCAACTATACCTTTGCCTAGGTAATTGATAAGGAAGTGGTATTATTTTTACTTAAAAATAGCCTTACAGATGCCAATGTGGCAAACCCTTCTTCCTATATGTGTTTAAGAGAGCAAATATTTGCAAATGCAACAACTATCTACATGCACTGAATTACAAACCAGTCAATTTATTAGAGAGTACAACCCACCCACCTCCTGCCATCTTCAAGTATTATTTAGGACATGAAACTTCTGGAAATAAGCCCAAATATGACAAAAGAGCAGAGCAGCAGAAATAAGAATGTGTTGATATGGAACTTGATTAATGGGTTCCTTCTTAGTTTTTCTGTTGTTCACTTGCAGTGTGCAGTGTACCATTACAACCTGAATCCCCCTTCTGGCAGCTCAGTGTGCTTTTGCAAGATACAAGCTATGTTGCAATGGAGAAGCAACAAAGACAAACACATTTGGCACATTTTCCCATGTACTTATCACATCAAAATGCAAAGCACTTGTATAATAAGAAAGGACAGTACATACTGTTCATTTAATGGTTTCCAGCAATTTAAGGTATGTCAGTCATTACTATAATTACTGCTTTGGGACACAGAAAGCAGTACTAAAATATATTTCTTTCTCTCTGCATACCCACACCCAAACATATAGGTCCATATTCATAGAAGTTTCTATTTTTCAGATGTTTGATGGATTGAGAAATCATTTTTCCACAAGCAGTCTGGGCCTCCACAGTCTGGTCTGGGCTCAGCATATTCTGATCCCCTGAAGATATCAAGAATATAATGGTGGAGTCTGTTAACAGTACATATTTTATAAGTAGAGTTTCCTGATTCTTTTTTTTAAAGCAAAGCAAAGCAAAGCAAAGCAAACCAAAAACCTTGAATGCCTTTGTACTCAATGGTAGAATTTCATCAAAAACAGGAGAGGAGAGGAGAGGAGAGGAGAGGAGAGGAGAGGAGAGGAGAGGAGAAAATAGTACAATAGAAGACCATCTTGATTTTCAAAAGTATGGCCCAACTTACAGTATGTTTAAGCATTACAAGTCTTATTGTTTTTGCATCTTTTGGATGTTTAAATGTTATTCTCTCCTTTTCTCCCTCTCTCTTTTTGATGTGAATGTTTCTAAACCTTTGCCTCCTTTCGTTCCATACTGAGAGACAATACAAAGCTATATGAGTATGTCAAGAGGTGAGAAAGGGAGAAGGAAATGAATTTTGTACTGTTTTCAGCAATTGTACTTTCTGCTAAAGCACTGCATTAGAAACACAGAAAGTTCTTGTACTGTGATGGTTGTAGGATAAGAATATTAAAAATGTCTGAATTCTATCAAGCTTTTTTACTTTGAGTGTATATTAAATTTCTACCACTGTAGCTGCAGTCCCCTGTTAAAATGGTGGTAAAGGCTGAAGTGTGTTGCACTTATGTTCAGAATAAAAACGTGGGATCACTCCTGTAAGTGAAGGGATCCAATTTTTGAAAAATGCCTATTCCTTTCTGCCCAGTTTTACATCAAAATGGAGGCCACTCATACTTTTCCAACCCAAAAACTTCAGGGTCTTGCTGGTTTAGTTGTTTAAGTTGTAATTATTATACAGATAGAAAGATGTATTACAACATTCTCAAAATAGCTATATAGTTTGCAAGCTTATTTCACAATATAGCTATACTGTTATTATTTCATACTATGTATATAGTTTGCAAGTTTATTTAGCAATACTAGTTAAAAGCAATCATAGTTGTTTTGATCCATGGGGAAAATCATCACCACACTGGGATAATGGAGTGCAGTATTGGAAGTAGCATGTTGTGAAGCACAGTGCTGGGGCAGTTCTCCTCAGTTCTCCATTTCATTTTGAGGCAAGCTACATCAGAGCATAAAGAGCAGTGGCTGAATTGTCCTGGAAGCAAAAGTGCTGAATTGTAAATAATCTCCACTGGAATGAGTTGATTGAATCATTGTCTAATCAAGTCACTCCAACAAAATTTTGTACAGCCTATAAAAACTTTTATTGTACAAAATCATGGTTAGGTGATACCTTTAGTAGGACGAGTCTAATTAACACAAAAGTGTGTGTAAGACTTCATGTCTTCCAGAATTCTTTATCAGATGAGGGTTTCAAGTATTTTTAAAGGATGAGGGAGGGAGGTTTTCTTTTTAAAAAATGATGTTTATAGATGTGAATTTATAGTTACATCAGTTGCAAGATAGAAGCAGTTATGCATTTTTAGACTGTACTCTATCACAAGGAATCTTCGAAATAGATCCTCTATCAGCCAAGAATTATTATTAAGGCATGTTAGTGTGTGGGTTTATATCCAGGTGCTTTGAAGTACAATTTTCATTAGCCTTTGCCATGCTTGGAATAGAAAAAAAAATGCTCCTATGTCTTTAAATTGTCTTGACTTTTTCACTTGGGTAAACAAACTGATTGGTTATGGTCCAAAGCAAAGGACTATGAATCATACTGTTACCCAGTTTAGAACAACATGAAAGGAGAGAGATTTCAACTGATGACTTTCAGGTGTTAATTCCCTGTTATATTTTAGATAAAGTATTTGTTTTCCTTAGAGATATGTGAATTTAAATTAGTTTAAACATGATACATCATTGGAGAACAGTAAAACTTAAAAAAAACAAATAAAAGAAATATTTCATTATAAATGCCAGTGGGCTAGCTGTATAAGTCTTAAAAGCAATGAAGACTATTCTGGCATATTATAAACTATTCTGTTTATTATGAAAGAAGCATCTAGGATCTAGAAACTCCTCCATTAAATAGAAAAGGTAATGTGGGAACAGGAGAGCTATACCACATTGATCTAAGTTTAGATAAAGAGAACAATTTCATTTAAACTTTTTTGCAGTCAGTACAATAAGCATTGCAGAGAATAAGTAAGGCTTAAGCATTCATTGTTGTCGGAAAGACATTACATAAGTGGAAGAGAGAATTTAATTCTGTAAGCCTCCTGGAGTCACCGTGTGTGAGTTGGGAGGCCTTATAAATTTGTTTAATAAATAAAATAAATAAAAAGGAAAAAATATGTCTAATTCTCATGCATATAACATTAAATCATAAAATAGCTTTTATTTATTTATTTATTTATTTATTAATCACATTTATATGCTGCCTTACTCCCAACTACTCTGGGCAGTTCACAAGTAAAACAAGGTTAACAGAGTAACAACAAGTTTACCGCCCAGTGTCCCTCTCAGGGGAGATGGGCGGTAACAAAATGTGAATAATAAATAATAAATAAAGATGATGACGATAATGATAATGATGACAGAATCAATAAAAGATGGCAAGAATGACAGACCAAACAAGGATGAAGCAAAGAATCTTCACTCTTCCTCACCAAAGGCCTGGGCAAAGAGTCAGGACCCTTCTAAACAACAATAGGTTTACCACTATGTAGTTATTGTTGCTATCTAATTGTATTGGTCAGGAATGGTGATACTTGGCTGACAGAAGGCATGAAGGTATATCTTCCTGGCCTCTGCTTCTCTAGTGTAGCTCCTTAGCCTGGTAGCCAATGCTGTGAGCCTTTAGAAGAGTGAGCAAAGCACTTTTCTAAAATGCCTCTCTGAAGCAAAATGGCCCCATTGCTATTTTTAGCAGAGTTCAATGGCATATACAGGAACTATTGTTTGTGAGGCCAATCAATGCAGATCAGTCTTTTGGCTCTTTCCAAGGAGGATACTTGAAAATACTGTATACTTCTGTAAGGCACTTCACCATGTCAAGACAGTGCCACAGCTGTCCAGATCCCATATGCCTTTTCCAGGAGGAAAGTCTCCATTGACTCCTAGTGCCATTTCTTTAGTAATTATATACCACTTCAAAAAGCACTTGAATCACTTCCACATATGTGAGAAATTACACCAAACCAGAGAAAGAGAGAAAACAACATTTTTAAATTACCAGTGACTCATTATTTCTTTCTTTAAGCTATTTACCCATATAAAACCCTGACAATGTTATCAACATTGTTATAATGCCATAGAATCTGAATGCATTTTAAACATAGGTAAAAGAGGACCTGTTTCTTTTATTTTTCTGGAAATCTGTTTTGTCAAGCAGAAATGGAATACAGTGACTACAAAGAGGAACGTGACCCAAGCGTTTCCTCTCTACTCCATTAACCAAAAGGGGCGGAGGAGAGAATCATAACAAATGTACATTTCACACACTAAAAGTGACAGAGGACACTTCATTTTTTATGACTTCCTCTTTGCTACCATGTATCCTATCTGTTGTTGCTGTTGTGGTTGTTGTCATTTCTCAACTTCCCACACCTCTGTAAAATGAATGTAAGGTGTTTGGGGATTTTTTTTTCCTGGAATAAAATTCCTTCCTGACTGGTGAAATGGCTTAAATCTTCAGCATGATAATTCCCACTCTTTCTTCTTTTCAAAAATCAATAGGCAAAAAAAAGTCTCCCTAGAGGTCTGTCTGTGGTCTCTGAACCCTTGTATTATATATATAACTGTCCTTCTGCAGTGTGTGTCTGAAAAACCTAACTGTATTGTGTGCTGGATAGTGCTGGACTATCTGTTCAGAATGGCAAGACTGTTCTTGTCAGTTCAATATTTTGTACTGTTAGAGTAATAATGAATTGTGGTGAAGCACTGGTGTACAAACATGAAATGGACTTCCAAACTAATTTTAAAATATTGAGCCTTTTTAGTGTTACAAAGTGTTCAGTCAATTTCCCTATGACATCAATATTTCTTTAGTGAATTATCTCAGATGTTTCGTGAATAAACAGCCTTGTCTCTGTTTACATACTGTAGTTAATAACTGAAAAAAAGGTCCCCAATAAAGGATATGCTCTGTCTACTTTTTGGAATATAATCCTAGTTTAACAACCAAGCATAGATGTCAGCCACACTAAAAACTTTATGTATCCCTGCTCTACACCTGTCTTTCTTCCTTCCTTCCTTCCTTCCTTCCTTCCTTCCTTCCTTCCTTCCTTCCTTCCTTCCTTCCTTCCTTTTGTTTCATTGAGGATGATGGAATTAATTATATTAAGATACAGTACAAACTTAACATCTGATTGAAACTATGTACGTCAAGGTTGAACCACAAAATGTTTATGGCTATGGGTATGCAAAAAGAACCAGGGCAGTATAGATCGTGAAAAGGTTGCTTGGCTGAAATAAAAGTACAAGCAAAGCACCTCTTTGCTCTGCTTTGCCCTGCTTTGCAGAACTTTGTTGGCACAGCTTCTCCAGCAGCAAGCTTTGTTGAATGCTGCAAGGTAATTTAACATCTACCTCCTACAACACTGCTCACCAAAAGTTTGGTGTGCACTTCAGAGAACGAACCATTCACTTCTGGCCATATGTTCCCCAAACATTGATGAATGGTGCTGGATGTACTATTCAACCTTCTCTATCATCAATTGCTGAAAACTTGACAAGTGCTTTGGAAAGATATAGTGTTTGCCTTGTCTGGCAGTTCCTGCCTAGTAAGAAGATGCTTCTAGCCCAGGGACAGCTTCTGCAGAGAGACTCTTTTGGCTGACAAATAACAGGAGAAAGGAAGAAGCTTTAATGCAATGTAAAGAGCTTCACTGAAGCATATTGCTTTGTCATTTTGCTTCCATTAAGAAAAAATTACATCAACGTGATGATATACAGTACATATCTGTATTGAAGCTAACCTAAGTTGCCTTCCTTAGGTTCAAAAACAACTCAATGCGTTTTGAGGCTTGAATATCAGGCAATGGAAAAGTTAGAATACTAAATTGCATAAGGGTAGGTTCCAGTAAAACCGCTTTTTGTAAAAATGCTACAGTATGAAGGGCTTAATTTTCAGATACAAGAACAAAAATAAAACTCTTGAAGACAAGGAAGATGGCATGATTGCTAGAATAAGTAAAAATATTAACAGCTTCCACTTAAGCAATAGAATAGGCCAGCATTGTAAATGAAACAGGTTTTAACATTTATTAGCATGAAGGCCACACTCTTAAAGTGAGGCTAGAACTCATTCCTGGAGGGCATTTCAGGAGTTTTTAGGTATTTGATAGGAACATCAAACATCCAAAGGGGCTTATTTTACCTTGGGAGCCCCCAAGCTCTCAAAAATACAAAAGCAGAGACAAAACTTTGAATCATTCTATCTTGAGAGAGCTCTGGAGAAAATGAATACTAGAGACTGGTAATTGGGCTGCACTTTTAGCCACTCAAACTCAGAACAGAATAACTTGATATCAATTCACTCAATACTAGCAGAAATGTAAAACAGTACCAAGCTATCCTCCTTTGCCTCAGGATCTGACTTCTACTGGATTTTGTATACCATCTTGGTGAAGGCATGTGTGGATTGTCTGTTCATACAGGGGAATACAATTCACACAGGAGAACAAAGTCATTTCAATAATATGTTCCAAGTTATTTAGGGATAAAATCAGATCATCAGTAGATTAAATTTGGTTCAGAAACATATTGGTAACCACCAAGCTGATAAAGTATTGTCACAAGCTTTGCCATGCTTCTTCAAGGAGGTATATAACTGTATTCTATGTTTTAATCCAGCCTAAACTGAATGTAAATTAATCTCTATTTAACCTAATATGAATATAATCAGGACATGAAAAAATTATAGCTCAGTCTGGTTTCAGATTTTTTCAGTTAGAGTGTCAAATGAAAAATGAGGCAAAACTATTAAAAGGCAAATCTGAGCTTTCATAAACAGGCAAAATTCCAAGATTCACACTCTTACTTCAGGGAGCAATACAGATCTCTTGCTGTTTTCCAAGTTTTCTCACCCATAATATTTTTTATTTCATATGAATTAAATGTTAGCTCATACTTTCCTTCATTCCCAAACTGCCACCAGCATTCATAGTTTCCATGGATAATAAATAAGAAACAATAGTTTACAAAAGGGATAATATTTTGATGAAACATGTTTATCTGCACAAATGGGATTAACATTTTTTTTTAAAGATAAATTTAATTTTAAATTAATTTGAGAGTACAGGATAAAAATGAAAGTCTTTGATAAATGGAGATAAAGACTAGATCTAGTCAAGTGCCTACACATTAATGCAATATAATGTAATGAAAGGCTTCTGCCTATATGACTCAGAACTCTCCATTTTCCTGGAGGCTAGACAAGGTTTATTTAGAAGGGTTCTTTCTTCCAAGTGTGGGCCCCATTCATCAGATCTGTGATATGCTGCTCAGCTTCCATTATTACCTGTCTATATTAGTCATTTTCCTATATTAATAATATGCATAGTGATTATCTGTTTGGTTATACATAGGAATTGCTAGCCACCAACAGTTGCTAATGATGAATGTTAAAAGTCATTCTAAAGAAGAAATCATTGTCTAGCTACAATTATCCATGCTTCAATAACATTCAAGTTGTATTTCCCTACATTTTGTACATGGGATCACCTTTAAAGACCAACTGGAAATTTAATTAAAAGTATGTTTGATATATTCCAAGCCAGAAGTAAGTATGAGCTTAGGTATGTTGAATGTGACACTATTCTTTAAGTTTGACTATGCCTTGTCATCCCTTATGTTCATTTGATACCAACTTAAATTGTTTTGTACATTGATTTTATTTAATAATGTGTGAGTCTTTAATTAGCAAGCTGTTTTGACGATAATATAATAAATAAGGCAAGTTTAAAATTCTTAAATAAACAGAAATTTTATCTATATAACTTTTCAATACAAATTGGTCCTTATTAATGTAGCAATATCACATTTGACCTTGGATGTGTTATTTTGCCTGTTGTGTGTTGCTGTCACTCTGAATCTAGATGATGCCTATTAAATAGGAAGAAAAATTGCTAGGAATTTGAATAATGAATATAAATGAGAAAACAGGGACAAAAGGAACCACATACGAGAGAGTTCCCAAACAACCATTTATAAATAGATCACTAGCTTCCAAAAAATAAAAAGGAGTTTCTCTGTCCAAGGGATAAATTACCATGTGGAATTCTTACCACATCATATGCTCTATTTTCAAACGTGAGTTCTAATGGGGTACCACATTTCTCAACTAATAAGATGATGTTCTTACAGTTTTTTAAATAACTGTTTATACTTGCATTTATACTTCTTCCAGGTATTCAGAGTACGTTTTGACTCCGTGCTAATGTCAATCATATGAATGGAGTTATAAAAATATGGAATATTCTGTGAGAAATTACAGGAAAAAAATGAGAAAGGCATACATTTTCATATAAAAAAATGCCAATCTATTATTGCTAAGTTATGAAAACTGATGTCATATTACTACTGGCATTAAACTAATTGCTCATAGAAGGCAGCATCCTATATTACATCCTTCAGAGCAATAGACACCACTGGCAGATCAGAATTCTCCTCCAACTTGTCTCAAATCTGAGTCTAGAGGCTTTTCTGCATTCCAGCCTTAACTCACTTGGCTCTCATGCATAAGCTAGTTGGGAATGAAGCAACTTAAAAATCATTTTCTGGACTTCAACCTGTTTTTCCACTTTGGCCATGTTGATCATATTGTGATCCTTCTCCCTCTTTCCCCTTTCCAACTGTCTTTGGAAAAATAAGCGCAAATTGCTTTCTTGTCTACGGTGATTTTTGAGGACATGTGATTTCCACCGACAGACATTTTGAATGTGCACCCCTCCAATGATTTCTTCCCTCATACCTAACATCTTCCTGTCTGGTGGTAAATAAAAAGAAAGAAAACCCAACACACAATTTTCCCTTCCTTCTGCCACTTGTGTAAGAAGGGAAAATTAGATGACAAAAGAAAAGAAAGAAAAAGCAAGTTCACAGTTTCACCAGAGAACTTTAAATGAACAAAATTAATGAACTGGTAAAGCAACGAAAGGGGGAGAAAACAGGCTTACTCCTCAAGGTCTTTTTAAAAAGAGGCAGGTAGGCTAGAGATACCAAATGGCCTTGGAGAAAAGTGATCAGTAATCCAAGGGGACAGGACATTCCTGCCACAGTGAACAGTAGCTAATAGTGGGGTAGAAGATTTTGCCTATGGAAATTGAAGCAGAGAAGGCAAACTGGACAGAACCACTTGTGCCAGCTAAACCAGAAGGTACTACATTTGATGCATAATAGGAGAAGACTGGCAAATGTTGCCTTTCCAATGGGCTGGGATAGGTTGAGGACAAGACTGGATGTTCTCGCCTAGAAAATTGGTTAGTGGCCTATATTGGCACTGAGGCCATCTGGTCATGCAGATCAGTCTAGAACATGTCAGGGCAAATTGGGAATTGGAAGTGCAGAGTAATGCTAGAAAGACAATTTCCATTGTCTGAAGAGGACTTGAATCCTGCTTCTGCTGCCATCGAGGATCCATTGCTCACCGAGCCCAGCAGTCTCAGTCTTGCTTTCAGCCTTGAAACTCCGCAATCTTCCAAACAGCTTCTTCGTGCCTTGAAACTCCAGCGCTTCCACATGTCCTCAGTTCCATCCAACCACGCTTCATGTGCTCATCTGTGTTCAGGTACTTTACACCTATCTTGTGGATCTGTGTTCCAGTCCAGTCCAGGGCTTCCAACTGAGTCCAGTCTTGTTCTGAGTCCCCAGCCTTGCTCCAATCTCCAGTCCAGAGAATCCAATCCAGTCTGGGGCTTCCAGCTGAGTAGCCTTGCTCTGAGTTTCCAGCCATGCCCCAAGTTTCTAGTTCAGAGAATTCAGCTCAGTCCAGGGCTTCCAGCCAAGTCCAGTCTTTTATTTTTTTTTGCAATTTATCAAATTTATTAGTTTTATTAAATAAAAAGTTTGAACATAAACTTACATATGAACACAATAACACATTACAATACTATTGCTTATAGAAAAACAGAAAAGACGAAGAAAAAAGAAAAGAGAAAAAAGAGGAAAGGAAGAAAGAAAAAGAAAGGAAAGGAAAGGAAAAAAAAGAAAGAAGGAGAAAAAAAAAGAAAAAAACAGTTTAAAAAGCAGGATTTCCAACTATCTAAGCAGTGGATCATAATGTCTTAACATTTTATCTTCTTTTCTTATCCCATAGTATAACATCTATATTTCTATTAAAATTATATAACTAATATAATTAATATTTACATTTTACATATCCATTGAAACTTTTTGCGTCAATTCAACATATTTGAAAAAGGGCTTCCAATCATTTTTGAAATCATTCATATTTTTATCGTTTAATTTATCAGTGAGTCTTGCCATCTGTGCTAATTCCAGGGATTTAATGGTCCATTCTTTGACTGATGGGACATGTTCTTCTTTCCATTTTGAAGCGTAGATGGTCCGGGCCATGTTGATCAAATATAATAAGAGTTTTCCATGGCTTTTTTCTAAGTCTTTATCCATAAAGCTCAGTAAGTATAACTCCGGTGTTTTAACAATATCTACTGCCAACATTTTACAGATGGTATTATGTATAGATGCCCAAAATTTCTTAGCTTTTGCACAAGTCCACCACATATGGTATAACGTTTCTATTTCCTTTTTGCATTTGCAGCAGATATTTGAAGTATTTTTGAACATTTTAGATAGTTTATCTGAAGTTATGTACCACCTAAACATCATTTTGTAAAAAATTTCTTTCAAATTATAATTGAGTGTAAATTTTAACTCCTTAGTCCACATTTTTTCCCAATACTTATATTCAATATCATGTCCACATTTTTTCTCCTATTTAGTCATACAGTCCTTAACTTGTACATTAACCATTCTCATTTGTAATAATGTTTTATAAATTTTAGAGATCATGTGGTCATTATTGGCATAGACTTGATTATCCCACCACGATCATTCTTTTATAAATTTGTAATTCTTGGTATCTACTTTAAATTGTTTTTTTTTAATTGGATATACATAAACCAGTGGCATAGATATCCCTCTTTTTTCCAATTCTTCTCTAGTTTTCATTATACACTTAGTCCCCTCAAACTTTAATAAATCTGAGTATTTTAACCAGTTATGGTTTTCTATCTTTTCTCGCCTTGTGAAGGCTTTTTGAAGGGAAATCCATAGTGGTAGACTTGAAGTTAATATGGGCTTGTATTTTTCCCAGATTCTAAAAATAGACCGTCTGATACAATGTGATACAAGTGATTATTAAACACTTTATTTACTTTAAATTTATTATACCATAAAAACCTATGCCATCCAAATTTTAAATCATGTCCTTCTTAATTTAGCAGTTTATAATTTTTTAGAGTAATCCATTCCTTTAGCCATAATAGACCACATGCCTCATAATATAACCTAAAATCAGGTAGGTCCAAACCTCCTCTTTCTCTTGCATCCTGTAATAATTTAAATTTTATTCTTGGTTTTTTTCCCTTGCCAGATAAACTCTGAAAGACCTTTTTGCCATGTTTTGAAGGTTTTATCTCTTAATAATATTGGAATGGTTTGGAATAGGAATAGCATCCTAGGCAAAATGTTCATTTTGATTGTGGAAATAACGTCCCATAAGTGATACACTTAAGTTTTCCCATCTCGATAAGTCTTGTTTAATTTCCTGCCATATTTTTACGTAGTTATCTTGAAATAGATCACTGGTCTTTGCTGTAATTTCAATCCCTAAATATCTAACTTTTTTAACATTATTAAATCCTGTTTTATTTTATAACATAATCTGATCATTTTGTGACATATTTAAATTTATCATTTTTGTTTTCTGTTTATTTATTTTAAAACTGGCTAATTCATATTTTTGTCATTTCTTTAATAAATAATCAATTGATGCTTGAGGATTTTGCAGAGTAATAACTAAATCATCTGCAAAGGCTCTTAATTTGTATATTTCTTGTTTTATCTTTATTCCCTCTATCTGATAGTCTTTTCTGATATCTTCTGTTAGTACTTTAGAACAGTCTTTATATTGTCTTTTATGTATCTTTGAGGTAAAAAAGCCATTTTGGTCATGATTAATTATTTCTTGGAGTATAGTTTTTAATCTCTCAGTTAAAATTAAAGTGAATATTTTATAATCATTATTTAGTAGAGAAATGAGTCTATAGTTTTTCTTTTGGAATTAATATAATATTTGCCTCAGTCCAGGAATCAGGTATAGTATTTCCTGTCAGAATTGAGTTTAATAGGTCTTTAAGTGGTGGTAGAATTTGGTCTTGGAAGCATTTATAGTAGCCTACTGAAAATCCATCTGGTCCTGGTACTTTGCCTATTTTCAATTTTTTAATTGCATCTATAATTTCTTGAGTTGTGATAGGGTTATTGACTATTGCTTTTTGATCTTTAGATAATTTCTTTAAATTATGTTTTAATAAATGATTTTCAATTTCATCAATTAGGACTTCTTGATTCTTATATAAGTGTGTAAAGAAGTTGTAAAATGCCTTTTTAATTTTTTCATTATCAACTAGATCTGTCTCATTTTCTCGAATTTTAGTAATAATCCCCCCCCCCTATCTTTTCTTAGTTTATATGCTAGCCATTTACCAGCTTTATTGGCATGTTCAAAGTTTATTTGTTTAGTATACCTCAATTTCCTTTCAATTTCATCTGTTATGAGTGTCTTTACTTGTTGTTATAAAATTTTTATTTGGTGATTTATACCCTCATCTGATGGTTTTGCTTGGAGGTCTTTTTCTTTTATCCTAATTTGATCTAAAGATGTTTGGAGTTTTTGCTGTGTTTTTCTTTTTATGCATCTGTTTAAGTACATAAAATACCCTCGCATATAAGCCTTGCTGGTATCCCATACTGTTCCAATATTTACTTTGTTATTTAAGTTCCATTCAAAAAATTCATTTAGTTTCTTTTTACAGTCTTCCAGAAATTCTTTATTTCTCAGCAAAGTTTCATTTAGTATCCATCTATAGTTTTTTGGATGACCAACTGAACTGGATTGTGATTAGAAAAAGTTTAGGGGAGAATTGTTACATCTAAAATTTTGTTTGCCAGATTTATTGATAGCCATATCATGTCGATCCTGGAGAAGGATTTGAATCTATCTGAATAGAATGTATAATCTCTTGCTGTGCCATTTTTTTGTCTCCAGGCATCTACAATGGCCAAATTTTCTGTAATATCAAAAAAATGATTGGGGTAATTTTCCCTGATTGTTTTTAATTTGTTGTTCTGATTTCCTATCATTAGTGGGTAGAGTAACCCCATTCCAATCACCCATCATGATCCAGTTGTTATATGGCAGTCCAGAGAGTTCGTTTAACAAGTTTTGGTAAAAAGTTTTCTGATTTTCATTGGGGGCATATACTCTGACCAATATTACTTTGGAGTTTTGTAATTCTATTTCTATTATTATATATATCCCATTCTTGTCAGCATTTATTAATTTAGGATTTAGATGGGGCTTCACATATATTACAATTCTATTCATTCATTCATTCATTCATTCATTCATTCATTCATTTGTGGCTATATAGTAATTTCCTAGCTTTTTATTTTTCAGATATTTAATATCTTTTTTTCCTGATATGGGTTTCTTGAATGCATATAATATCTTGTTTTAGTTTATATAAGTAGTGGATTTTTTTTTTTCTCTCTTTTGCCTGGAGTATTAGTATTCCAAGAAAGACATTTTAGTTCATTCATTAGAAAGAAGTACTGCTAATTCTTTGGAACTTGAGGCTAATTCCTCTGTACTCTATTCTTCTGTATTCAAACGTTTCCCTTTGCTTTCTTTACTTTCCAACCGATCTCTTCTATCTTTATCTTGTTCCAGATCTTTCTTGTATTTTTTAAAGGAATTCTTTGGGGAGCTTTGGTGATAGTATTTAGTTTATATCTATGTTGCTGAAATGTACAATTAAATCCCTCTAATGGGGATTTCCCATCTGAAAGGAATTTTATTTTTTTAGAACCTCTGTAAGAAAGGAATATTCTTTTCTTTTTTTCAGAATTCTCAATGGTATTTCCTTCAATATCATGATATCTTCTCCTTCAATCTTGATTTTTTTTTTTCCCATAGGAAGCCTGTATTATCAATTATTTTGTCTTTCTTCTAGAGAATTCAATTATTATATCTCTTGGTTTCTGATGGGTTTTAGCATATTTTGAATTAACTCTAAACATTTTTTTCTATATCTTCTTCTAACCTTTCTTCTTCCCATTCAATTAAGTTTGCAAGCATGTGTACTACTGTTTCTCAAATTTCTACCTCTTTCCTTTCAGTTACTCCCCTGAGTCTAACACAATATTCTTTTTCTTTTAGCTCTAACACAGTTAACTGGTCTAATTCATTATCTTTCTCTGTTTCTAATTTCTCTATTCTTTCTCTTACATCTTGAATCTCTACTTTCATTCTTTTATCCATCATCTCTAGCTTTTGATCTAATTCTTTTTCAAATCCATCTATTTTCTCCTCCAATAATTGTGTTAAATTTTGAGTAATATTTTGAATTGTTTTTTGTGTACAGTCCTCAAACATGGCTTTCATTCGTTCTCCTTCCCCAGCCTCTGAACCTCTCCTGTTCGGTCTCCTTGTATTCATTTTTAATATTATTATAGATCCTGTAGTCCTTGACCCAGGGACTACCCGTAATACAATATGTACTTATAGAGCAATGTATAGTATCTGTATCAAAATATACAATTCAGGATAGACTTATATATAACCTCAGTACCATACATTATGGTGATAGAAATTAATTAAATAAATTAGTTCCTTTTCCAATGAAGACTTGTAATAGAAATTGTTCCTCCAGAATTTTTTTTCCTCCACTCAGAATGTTTCTTTCTTTTGTCTTTTCTTTAATTAGAAGTTATTATTACTTTCAGAAGAAGTGAAGGGGCAGCAGAAGTGCCTAGAATACCAGGCTACTCACGCAGTCACTACTGATTTTGCCTCCAGGCTTCTTGGCTTCTTTCTTGCTGCGGCAAAAGTGAAAATGGTAGAAGAGAAAGTAAAGCTTTTGCCTATCACACCAAAGCCACTGGAGTTCTTCGCTGGCAGTGCTCTTTCTCAGCATTGCCTCCATGGTCTGCCCGTCGTTCCAACTCCGCAAGACCACCTGTCATTCCGCATTGTAGTTGTTAGCTCTTCAGTCCACAAAACCTGGCCTACTCCAGGGTATCCAGCTGACTCTAATCTTGCTCTGAGTTCCAGTCTTGCTCTAGCCTCCGACTTAGTCCAAGTTTCCAGTCAAGTCCAGCTTTGGCTCCAGTTCATAGCCAAGTCTCCAGTTACCAGCCCCCAGTTCGAGACCTACATTTTCAGCTGTAGCAGCACTTCGCATCCCAGTCTCTACCAGCATCTCAGTTCTAGTTAGAAGTCTTGTTCCACTGCCTTGTTGTGGCAAGTGGGGCTTGTTGAACCCAATTATTTCTATATCAAGGACTTATTTATTGTAAATAGTTAATTAATAAAGAGTATTTTTGATATTACTCTGCCTGGTTGCATAGTCTGAACAGGACAGTAATGTCTATGACAGGTGATATGCCTCTCCATCAATTGTTTCAGTTATAGCTTGTAAAGGACACACACACACACACACACCTGTTAGTGATGAAGACTTATGCTCAGAAGTAATAGAAACTAAATACAAAGCATCAAGGATAGAGCAAGTTGGAAATTACTGTGGTGGGAGATGTTCCATAACCCATATATCTCAGTCCCTGGAAACTAGATGACTTACTGGAGAAGGATATCACCCAATGAACCAGGTAAAATTAAACAGTATACTCAGATGTTGGGTGGCATTTTTGATGTGCAGTACTGGATGGGAAATAGAAGTCAGAATCAATGAAGTCCCAGAACCTGTCATGAGTACTGATGGCAAGCTGGCCTCTATCCAGGGGGGGAAACGTATGTGTAGTACTGAGGAATTAAGCAGCCATTCAAAGAGACACAGATCAGACCCGCCTTAACTTTTGGGGTTTATCTGTCTGGTTTTTCCCATGCTTCTTCAGTTTGTTAGGATTCTGTTTTATGTAGCAGTAATAAACACTAGAGACCTACTCCTCATCTCAACGTGATTTCTGACTGTTAGGACAGAACCAATGAGAAGTGACATCAGACAACCTGGACTTCAGATGTGTCAAACCCTGGGTATAGAGAGATTTTAAAAATAAATACTGTTCCCTGCCCCTGCCTTTGTTGACACACAATTACTGTTAATATGTTTTCTACTACAGATTAAGGTTACTATGGTAACTAATCATTTTGGCTGGGTGAAGAGGTTGAATTTAATTGTCCCCTTTTCATGTGTTAATGGTTGCATTGCTAAGGAGAAGAACTTGCCTGGGCTTGTTTTAGTTTCAGTTTCCCTTCTGTGTAGGTTTGCAGAGAGTATGCAGCTGAGAGAGATCTCTCCTCTCAGCAAACAGCCTTTAAATATGTTTGTTTTCTGTAAATAAAATTATTTTTATAGAAATGCCTGGTGTGTGACTTTTCTGATCTCTCCTGGGCCAAATGCTCTCCTAGCACTCTGCCAACATGTTATGGGCCCAGGAAGCAGCCCAGTAAACCCAGTAAGTCCAGTAAAACCCAGAGAGAATAGAGAGATCACACCTCATGCACAATTTAAAGGCAGGTAGCAAAGACCTGTGAAGATTTTCTTTGGAGCCACCTGGAGATTTTCCAGCAACTGCCGGTCTACAGGACAAATAAGCCAGCTGAGGGGACTTGCAAAGGAAGGAGGAAGCCATGGCTACCTCCCAGCCCTCAGCAATGCCTCTGGAGTGCCTATCAGAGACCAACTATTTGAATTGGGCCCTGAAGATGGAGATGTATCTTTGCAGAGAGAATCTTTGGCTGCCAATTGGTGAGGAAACCCCCCAAAATCCCAGTGTTGAATGGCTTAGACAGAATGAGCAGTTATGTTGATGATTTGCTGCTGTTCACATCAACAGAAAAACAAAGGCTTGATTTTGAAGCCTGCATGAAAAGCGATTTCACATTAAAAAGCCTTGGAACTGTAACAAATTACCTAGGTTTGAAAATACACAGGAAGAAGGATGGTAGCTTTCTGTTAAACCAAAGGGGAAATAATGTTCAAATATTATGAATGGAAAGACATACAGAGTTGTCAAAGAAAATTGGTTTGCATCTTATTCTGTAGTATAAAAAAGGGGAGTGTTAATATGTTTTCTACTACAGATTAAGGTTACTATGGAAACTAATCATTTTGGCTGGGTGAAGAGGTTGAATTTAATTGTCCCTTTTTCACATGTTAATGCTTGCATTGCCTAAGGAGAAGAACTTGCCTGGACTTGTTTTAGTTTCAGTTTCCCTTCTGTGTAGGTTTGCAGAGAGTATGCAACTGAGAGAGATCTCTCCTCTCTGCAAACAGCCTTTAAATATGTTTGTTTTCTGTAAATAAAATTATTTTTATAGAAATGCCTGGTGTGTGACTTTTCTGATCTCTCCTGGGCCAAATGCTTTCCTAGCACTGCCAACAATTACTACTTGCAATCTGCCTTCTTCCTATATTGCAATGGGCTAGATTGTAGATTGGTTATTCAATAATCTGGGTAACACTGTAATATACTGTACATCTTTTAATCTTGAGTCCTGAACTGTTATTTTGCATTTGTATTCTGTAAGATTTACTTGCTTGATTTTTTTTTAAATTAAATGACTTAAAAATAACAATTGTGTGGTTTACTGCTTTTGTCATCACTTAGCCATAAAGAGAAAGCAGGACCTGGAGGACTGTGTTTATTTGCTGTTGTGTGTATGTGTCAGCTGAAAGGTGAAATGAAATAGAACTCACAGGCTCAGAAAAGGAGTAAAGGATATGATAACTGAGCATTTTAAGCAGAAGGCCTGGAAGGTGTGCTGACATGTCCCACACTCCAATCTTTTATGCACCTGGCAGGCAGACAGGATCTTTGCTTTACAACAGTTGCAAATTACAAGCCTTAGAAATGACACTGAATCAACAATGTAAAAACAACAACAGCAATAACAATATAATAAACTGGACTGAGGCTCAGTGTTTTGGGGCCTGATGTGATTCTGTTAAGATATGTGTGTTGAGGTGACCATTCAGGACTAACTCCGCAAAGGAAGGTAACCTGTGAGACTGTCTTTTACAGAAGCAAATCACATTACAAGCACCACACCACAAATAAACCTGAGGGCTTATTAATTAATTAATCATTCGTTAAGATCAGTTTTGGATGTAGACAAATGCCTGGATTAGGAAAAGTCTTATCAAACTAGTTTCTTTCATTCCTCTGGCCTATTAATTCTCCTTTTCTGCATTGTGCATACTATCGCTTACCCTGAAAGGGAATAGGATGATGGGTATGTATACTGTATATGTTCAAATATAGAAACAATTTGTAATTGCATTCTGGAAGATTTTTTTTAATGAAAAACATGCAATTAACACATGCTATTTATTTGAATTTGCTCCAAGAAAAAAGTAGTGTTTTCATCAAGAGAGAACAACATTTGTCCAGGATGTTTCTCATTCTATAATCCTTTTATTATGAAAATGTTGCTAGCTAGTCCATGTTGTCTCTGAGAATCAACCTGGACTTGACAGCCCATAACCAATTAATCTTTTCATCTATGCTGTTATTACATTACTTGTAAGATTTTGGCCATTTTTACTATTTTATAGTGTTACTTCAAAGCATTTAGATGGCTTGCTCTCTAAACACTTTTATTTCCATTCCCATCTTAACCATTCCAGTGCAAAACAAAGATAGAAAAAATATCACTTGATTTCACTGGATTTTCCTGAACAATTCTAGAAGATTTAGGAGATGATTTATGGTACCTGACTTTTCAAACATTGTACAGTTGGGATTGTTGTGATTGTAGACTGCAAACTCACAATCCACATCCCCATAAATGAGAAATACTAGCTCTTTGTCTTAATCAGGGACTCACAGTCAATTACCCCAGTACTGTATCTCCTTCTGCTAGATATAGAAAAAAATACTGTCCTTGTTAAAAACAGGCAGAATAGGAACACGTGCCTATTGAAAAAAACTGGAAAAATGTGTTTCCAGCATCCTCAAATTAACACTAAGATTATCCAAGAATAAGTTCACCCTCCCTCTGTGCAACATGACCAGGAAGTGGTTTGTTGTTGTTTATTCGTTTAGTCGCTTCCGACTCTTCGTGACTTCATGGACCAGCCCACGCCAGAGCTTCCTGTCGGTCGTCAACACCCCCAGCTCCCCCAGGGACGAGTCCGTCACCTCTAGAATATCAGCCAACCATCTTGCCCTTGGTCGGCCCCTCTTCCTTTTGCCCTCCACTCTCCCTAGCATCAGCATCTTCTCCAGGATGTCCTGTCTTCTCATTATGTGGCCAAAGTATTTCAGTTTTGTCTTTAATATCATTCCCTCAAGTGAGCAGTCTGGCTTTATTTCCTGGAGGATGGACTGGTTTGATCTTCTTGCAGTCCAAGGCACTCTCAGTAATTTCCTCCAACAGCACAGTTCCAAAGCATCTATCATCCTTCACTCAGCCTTCCTTATGGTCCAGCTCTCGCAGCCATATGTTACTACGGGGAACACCATTGCTTTAACTATGCGGGCCTTTGTTGTCAGTGTGATGTCTCTGCTCTTAACTATTTTATCGAGATTTGTCATTGCTCTTCTCCCAAGGATTAAGCGTCTTCTGATTTCCTAACTGCAGTCAGCATCTGCAGTAATCTTTGCACCTAGGAATACAAAGTCTTTCACTGCTTCTACATTTTCTCCCTCTATTTGCCAGTTATCAATCAAGCTGGTTGCCATAATCTTGTTTTTTTTCAGGTTTAGCTGCAAGCCAGCTTTTGCACTTTCTTCTTTCACCTTCATCATAAGGCTCCTCAGTTCCTCTTCACTTTCAGGCATCAAAGTGGTATCATCTGCATATCTGAGATTGTTAATGTTTCTTCCAGAGATTTTAACTCCAGCCTTGGATTCCTCAAGCCCAGCTTGTTGCATGATGTGTTCTTCGTACAAGTTGAATAGGTAGGGTGAGATTATACAGCCCTGCTGTACTCCTTTCCCAATCTTAAACCAGTCCGTTGTTCCGTGGTCTGTTCTTACTGTTGCTACTTGGTCCTTATACAGATTATTCAGGAGGCAGACAAGATGACTTGGTATCCCCATACCACTAAGAACTTGCCACAATTTGTTATGGTCCACACAGTCAAAGGCTTTAGAATAGTCAATAAAACAGAAATAGATGTTTTTCTGAAACTCCCTGGCTTTTTCCATTATCCATTGGATATTGGCAATTTGGTCCCTAGTTCCTCTGCCTTTTCTAAACCCAGCTTGTACATCTGGCAATTCTCGCTCCATGAACTGCTGAAGTCTACCTTGCAGGATCTTGAGCATTACCTTACTGGCATGTGAAATGAGTGCCACTGTTTGATAGTTTGAACATTCTTTAGTGTTCCCCTTTTTTGGTATGGGGATATAAGTTGATTTTTTTTCCAATCTGATGGCCATTCTTGTGTTTTCCAAATTTGCTGGCATATAGCATGCATTACCTTGACAGCATCATCTTGCAAGATTTTGAACAGTTCAGCTGGGATGCCGTCGTCTCCTGCGGCCTTGTTATTACCAATGCTTCTTAAGGCCCACTCAACCTCACTCTTCAGGATGTCTGGCTCTAGCTCACTGACCACACCGTCAAAGCTATCCCCGATATTGTTATCCTTCCTATACAGGTCTTCTGTATATTCTTGCCACCTTTTCTTGATCTCTTCTTCTTCTGTTAGGTCCTTGCCATCTTTGTTTTTGATCATACCCATTTTCGCCTGGAATTTACCTCCAATGTTTATAATTTTCTGGAAGAGGTCTCTTGTCCTTCCTATTCTACTGTCTTCTTCCACTTCCACTCATTGCTTGTTTAAAAATAATTCCTTGTCTCTTCTGGCTAACCTCTGGAATTTTGCATTTAATTGGGCATATCTCCCCCTATCACTGTTGCCTTTTGCTTTCCTTCCTTCTTGGGCTACTTCTAGTGTCTTAGCAGACAGCCATTTTGCCTTCTTGGTTTTCTCTTTCTTTGGGATGTATTTTGTTGCCGCCTCCTGAACAATGTTGCAAATGTCTGTCCATAGTTCTTCCGGGACCCTATCTACTAAGTCCAGTCCCTTAAATCTATTCTTCACCTCCACTGCATCTTCCTGTCCTAACAACCAGGAAACACACTGAGACAATGAACTGGTCTCTAATATTTATTGCTAGTACTTAACAGGAATCCTAACAAACTGAAGAAGCGTGGGAAAAACCCAGACATATAACCCCCAAGGGTTAAGGGGTCCCGATCTGTGTCTCTTTGAATGGCTGAACAATTCACAGTGCTACGCATGCACTTGACAGTCTGGATGGGAGCCCCCTGCTCGCCATCCTTACTCATGACATTTCCTTAGGAATATTAGTGAGCTCATATCTAGCTGATCTGTGGGTCTTCCCTAATCTCTTTAGTCTGATCCTAAATTGTGCAATAAGAAGTTCGTGATCTGAACTACAGTCAGCTCCAGGTCTTGTTTTTACCGACTGTACAGATGTCCGCCACCTTTGGCTGCAAAGGATGTAATCAATCTGAATTCGTTGTTGTCCATCTGGTGAAGTCCATGTATAAAGCCGTCTCTTAGGCTGTTGGAAGAGAGTGTTTGTTATGCAGAGTGAATTGTCTTGGCAAAATTCTATCAGCCTATGTCCTGCTTCATTTTGTTCTTCCAGGCCATACTTACCTGTAATTCGAGGTGTCATTTGACTGCCCACCTTAGCATTCCAGTCTCCTGTGATGAAAATAACATTTCTTTTAGTCATGTTGTCCAGTAGGTGCTGCAGATCCTCATAGAACTGCTCTACTTCAGCTTCTTCAGCATTTGTGGTTGGGGCGTATATTTGGATCACTGTGATGCTAGATGGCTTGCCCTGAATTGAGATCATTCTATTGTTTTTTGGATTGTATCCAAGCACTGCTTTAGCCACTTGACTATTAATTATGAATGCTACTCCATTTCCTCTGTGGTCCTTCTGTCCACAGTAGTAGATCTGGTGGTTTTTTGATGTGAAGTGGCCCATTCCAGTCCATTTCACTTCACTGACGCCCAAAATGTCTATGTTTAATCTTGACATCTCACCAATAACCACGTCCAATTTGCTCTGGCTCATAGATCTTACATTCCAGGTTCCAATGGTGTGTTGATCCTTAGAACATTGGATTCGCCATTCACCACCAGCACCGTCGGCCGCTAGCCGTCCTTTCGGCTTTAAGCTAGCTGCGTCATCACGTCTGGGGCTAGTTGAACTCATCCTCTGTTCCTCCCCAGTAGCATTTTGACCATCTTCCAACCTGGGGGTCTCATCTTCCGATGGTATACCGACATATCTCTGGTTGTACTGATCCATTTAGTTTTCACAGCAAGAATACTGGGGAGGGTTGCCATTACCTTCCCCAGGGATCGCATTTAGTCTGACCTCTCTGTCATGAGCTTCCCGTCTTGGTTGGCCCTTCACGGTTTAGCTCATGGCATCATTGAGGTGCTCAAGCTCCTGCACCACAACAAGGTAACAATCCTTTGCTGAAGCCAGGAAGTGGTACTAATGAAATTATTTCAACTTTTTCATTTTGCATTGTCAAAACGTCAGGGAATGAGCTCTACCTCTTCTACACTGAGATCAGGGATAGACACCAGATGAAACATCCCCTGGTGGACAGATGGTTGCATCAGGAAGCACCAAGCTGCTATTCCAAAGCAAGTGATAGGACCAGGGTGTGAAGACCTAGATGGCTAATGGACTGGAAGTCTGGGAACTCTAGCCTTCTGTCCTGCAGGTGTGTACATTTATTTGCAGACTTAAAAATATTTTATTTGAAATGTTGAATGATGAAACTATACTACACTATTATTATTCATTTGATTTGCCTGTTTCATCCTAACTTTAATGTTGTTTTATGGTGCACAAAAATAATTTGGTAATTGACTTGGCAGTAAGGCTATGCAATGATTGCCTATTCAAAATCACTATCAGACTCACACAAGGCTTTCATGGATGTCTGATTTAATAATGAATAGTATGCAGGATCACAAGCAAAGCTGAGAATAGTAAAAGCACAGGATGTCTCCCAATAAAATCCCAAATGGCTTTCAGTCCTTCCCCCCAAAATCAACACAATTCCATGCCCTGCAGGTGCCCCTAACGGTTCCTGCCGGTCTGCGGGAAACATCCTTGACAAGGCGATATAATCCAAACATGCATTCTTCACTCCTCGCATTGCAGCCTGGTACAAGGAACAGGAGCAGCCCCCTCCCGTACAGCAATTCATGTCAGCAACATGGCATGGGAACCCGTTACAAAGTTTTCAGGAACATTGGAACAGGGACCATGTTAGGTTATGATTACTTTTTACAGTGAATAAGATAACTTTTTAAGGATGAAGAACATAATTGAGATAATAAAAATATCCCATTATTATCCTCTTTAGAGAGGAATAAACAGTTTTTGTTAGCAAACTATGAATGAATGAAATATATAATGTTATAATAAGGTATTAAAATATGTTAAGAATTTATCCTGATTTGTAAGATGCTGTGTAGATACTGCAGATCAGTTTACTGCCAGAGACAAATGACTATATTTGTTACAGTGTGGAAGGAAAGCATTGCAGTGGCCAGCATGAGTTTTTCCTTCCCTTCGTTTTTTCCTCTGGGACTTTAAGGCACCCTGAAGAACATTGCACTGCCCCTGGTTCAAAGCATGATAGGAAAATGCTGACAGCATCAAGGTGTGGGTGTGTTCAGGCAACAAAGAAGCATAGACTGTTCAGGAATAAGATATACACATAGGCATAGACATAGATGTTAGTACAGGTATAGGATAATATAGCATAGGCTTAGTAATAAGTGGTAAGGTAGGAAATAAGTAATTTTGTTAATGTTTTTGTTTTTGCTTTTTTTTAACAAAAGCCTCCTGGGGGAAACACAGGGAAGATAAAACAGTCTGATTGTTGCTGGCCTGTACATTTCCCAAAAGAGCCCCCTCCCCCCCCCCTACCACATACTGCAGTTGTGAAATATATAGCTAACATTTCTCTTATCCCACCCAAACCCAGGGATGAGAAGGAATGTGATACAGATTTCCAAGAGGAGATTGGCTTGATCTTCCAATATAAGATTCTACTATTCATGATTGGCTGCAGTAATGAATGGAGTCAGCTACTGTACATTTCATTGTTAAAAATCTGTTGTATTGTAATATATTGTATTTATTGTCAAAAATGTATTTAAAATGCATCATACACACACACATACACATATACTGTGTGTGTGTGTGTGTGTGTGTGTGTGTGTGTGTGGAAAACACATAGGAAAAATAATTTATTAGGGTTGTTGTGTCAGAATAAAGAGACAGCATTTTAGAATTGATTATATACTATCAAGGTGGTCTTGACTTTTAGGAACCAGACAGAGATTTATTCTAGGATGATCGGTCCCTTCAGATTTCCCATCCATACACCCATTGCCACCATAACTGAGTCCATCTAACTTGCTTCTGGTTATCCTCCTCCTTCTTTCCACATTCTCCAGCATTAATAACTTCTAAGGAAGATGGATGTTCTCCCAATGTGTGCAAAATATGGTAATTTTAGCCCTGAACATGTAAAAAGAAAATGGAATTTTGTTTCTGTGCCTAGATTTTTTTCTCAAAATGCACTTGTGTGCTTTTCTTATAATTTATTTGAAGAACAGATGAAAGAAACAGTGAAGGAAGCATGAAATCTGTTGGATAGTACCAATGTGCATATTAATATGAAGGATATTTCATAAATAAATTTTCAAGAACTAAGTATATGAAATTGCAGCATTATGGCTGAAAAGTGAAAGGTTGGAGGTCTCAGATTTCTCTTCCAGAAACCCTCTGTCAGCAAATGGCATACTAAGATATGACCAGCTTGGAAGCATTTCTTAGACGGCTTGAGCTCTGTTTGCAGGATGTGAATAAGAATCATTATACTAACTGTCATTTTACTCTTACACATCTTTGTTATGGTGAGATTTGGACTGCAATGAATTGAATATATTTGGAATATAAGGCAAAAAAGTCCTATTTTAATTTGGAAACAATGTTTTCAAGTATATGAGAAAAAGCACATACTTCTAATTTCATGCAGTTTTGTACACATAATATATGAATTTAATGCCTACATTTTTATACAATTTACCTAATGTTTTCTCTAATGTGTACTTTTAGAACATTTTCACATAGCAATGTACATATTTCCCACAGCCTTGAAGTATTTTACAAAATATTAAAAGGTGATATATACATGCATTTCAGGCATTTTAAAATCATATATTGTTAAAAAGCCTATTATGATTAATTGTAATGGCCCTATAGTTAGAATAATTTTAAAAGTCCTTTGGATTTTTACAAAATCAAAGAATAAAAATATGTAGTGGAATAAATACTGAAGGTGGCCACATAAATGTCTTTGTTTGCTTTTTTGAGAGGGAACTCTTATTAAACCTCAGATAACATGGGAAGATAAGTAGTGAGTCTCTTGAGTATTATGTGACTAAGATTTCCATTATTACTGTCTATCATCCTACTCACCTTTGTCTTTTCAAGTTAGTCATAAAGATGAGTGAGAATCTTCACACATTTATTTTGCCATTTATATCTCTCCCAGTATTGCAGTCTCTCTCTCTCTCTTGAAAAAGGTAACATTAAAATCATGGTGCCAAGCAACATTCTTCTTGCATAAAATTGTGAAACGTTGTTTGAAAACATTGAAGACCTTATATACATTTGGCATGTTGAAAAGGTGAACATTTGTTAGAGTTGGAAGAAATGTGTCAAAATTAATGTTGAATTTTTCACATATTTGCCTCCCCTGCAAAAAAGGTTTATATTTTTCTATCTAATACCCAGGGTGTTTAGTTGTTTCTCCTCCTCCTCTTCCTCCTTCCTCTTGGTAATATTTTAAAGCTTTTTTTAAAAAAAATGGAAGTGCTGCTTTTGGTATTTCCTGCTACACAACCTTCCATCACTCTAAACCCTCCCTGGCCACCCATATTTCACCAGCTGAAAAATCTCAGTAGAATAACTTCTCCCATGATGTCTTTTTTGTATTTAACTGATGTATGAGAAACTAGGGAGGTTGAAGACTGATGGAAAAATAATCATGAATGTCCTGTCTTTCATTGCACAAATATTGTTTGGCCACTTGGTCACTAAGTAAGTAGAGGATGGCTACTACATTCTACCTGTGCTTTTTTTTTTCCTGAAATCCTCTTCTTTGAAAGAATTTTTAAAAGCAAAATTGAACACTCCTCTGCATGGCACTATCCTTAAGTATTATCCAATAGAAAAATCAGCTGAAGCTTTACAGCAGTTAATGTCTCCTTGGATATCATCTCAGGCTCTACAGGATTGTAGATTTTTGACAAAGTATAAAATTTCAGCCTTAAAGAACTGTGAATGGTGGCTATATAGTTAAAAACTTCATGTTAAAATATACTTAATTGTAATTAAGTGGTAATTTTGAATAATATTAATTGAATTGCCTGACATTGAAAGACACTTTTTTCAAGTATCTTTGATTTTCTGTATGGCCATTATAAATAATTGTTTTAAAATAATGGCATATCTTTCCAATAAATTGATTGGATGTAAACTTGCCTTTCAAGAGAAGGAATTTTTGTCTCATAGAAGTTCTATTTGATGACTATATTTTAAAGTGCCAAGACTTTTTTCAAGTGTGATGATGTAGACAGTAAGAAATATTACTTTGATGGAAATATGCAAAAACTATTATCTAAGCAAAAGGGGATCAACTTTTTTTAAGTCCTGAGAAATGTGATAATATTCAGAAGTGACTCAGGCAGATGCATCTCTAATTCAATAAGGTATAGAAAGGAGGAGGAGTTGCAAGTTTCAGTTATTACAGCCAAACTCAATAAAAGCAATTCTAGTCTTCCTGTGAACTTGATTTCCTAGTCTGGTCTAACTAGTGGGATTGACAGATGGATAGAAATTTAATCAATTACTCAATCTTGTGGTTTCCAAATGGGCATGTAAGCAAAATCAAAAAGAATTAAATCACCCCTCATCAGCTCTGTGCTACTGTCACAAAGTATAATAAATCTTAAAAATATAATTATCATATTCATTTGCCAAAGTAGAGTCTCTCATTATTTCAGTGCTCTTGCTGATGATATCATTCCAGACCTATCTGCCATGTGTTCCCCCTCTACTACATTTCTGTAATTAACTATATCTGAATAAAACTGATACCATTCATTTTTGAGATTTGTTGATAGTCCTATAAAAAAAATGTCTTTGAAGAAGAAAAAGCAGAGAAAAAATAATCCAGAGCTTTATTCATTATACTATCTGATTTAGGATTTTATATATTTAACTGCATTGTGATAATAATTTCTGAAGATATAAGGAAGCATATTAAACTTGTACTCGGTGCTTGACTACTAGGACATTTTCTACAGCTACAATGGGGAAAGATCAGGGTAACTTATAAACATGGATTATTGTGGTTTTAAAATATATATTTCCGTTAGGCTAATTTGGAAGGCTTTGTATGGGAAACAAATCATTGCACCAAATAAAGATGTAATGATACAAGGTGTTGCAAAAGTCAGGAAAATCCAAATTAAGATAAAAATAAATGGTTCCCTAAATATTATATTAATGTTGTAAGAAGCAGAGATGAAGGAGAAACCAATAAATATCTTTCACTGACTAAATTGTGTTATGCCAGTTAGTGCAGAGAAAAAGCTAATCATTTTTAATGAAATTATTTGCAGGGATGCACTGCGAGCTCATATTTGAATTAATTTTTAATAATAATAATAAAAACCCAGAAACAAAATAGATACATAAGCTTAAAGTCCTGAATTCCAAAATGATTGCTATAAAGATATCAAACAGATGAATACTATTCTCATTACCTACTAGGGACAGAGTCTCAAATAACTATGATTAATAGTTGTTCAATTCCACTCAATCATTTTGGCATTTTACAATTTCAGTATGAAAGGTTGACTTTATTGAAGGATAATGCAGGGCATTTAAATTGCCAATTAGAGTGCAAGATTGAATGCAACATTTTTCTAAATTGAATTGTATTTTAATACAACAAATACTGCTAAAATACACAAAAAGTTCTCTTTTTTTGTGATTGTGTATATAGATTTACTCTTAGACAAACAAACTTGAGTAAATTTTAAGCAAGAAGAAAATGGTATATTTGAATACCATTATAGTACCATTCTCCGCAAAGGATCGTTACCTTGTCGTGGTGCTGGAGCTTGAGCACCTCAATGATGCCATGAGCTAAACCGTGAAGGGCCACCCAAGACGGGAAGGTCATGACAGAGAGGTCAGACTAAATGCGATCCCTGGGGAAGGTAATGGCAACCCACCCCAGTATTCTTGCCGTGAAAACTAAATGGATCAGTACAACCAGAGATATGTTGGTATACCATCGGAAGATGAGACCCCCAGGTCGGAAGATGGTCAAAATGCTACTGGGGAGGAACAGAGGATGAGCTCAACTAGCCCCAGTCGTGATGACGCAGCTAGCTCAAAGCCGAAAGGACGGTTAGCGGCCGACGGTGCTGGTGGTGAACGGCGAATCCGATGTTCTAAGGATCAACACACCATTGGAACCTGGAATGTAAGATCTATGAGCCAGGGCAAATTGGATGTAGTTATTGGTGAGATGTCAAGATTAAAGATAGACATTCTGGGCGTCAGTGAACTGAAATGGACTGGAATGGGCCACTTCACATCAAATGACCACCAGATCTACTACTGTGGACAAGAGGACCACAGAAGAAATGGAGTAGCCTTCATAATTAATAGTAAAGTGGCTAAAGCAGTGCTTGGATACAACCCCAAAAACGACAGAATGATCTCAATTCGAATTCAGGGCAAGCCATCTAACATCACAGTGATCCAAATATACGCCCCAACCACAAATGCTGAAGAAGCTGAAGTAGAGCAGTTCTATGAGGATCTGCAGCACCTACTGGACAACACGCCTAAAAGATATGTTATTTTCATCACAGGAGACTGGAATGCTAAGGTGGGCAGTCAAATGACACCTCGAATTACAGGTAAGTATGGCCTGGGAGAACAAAACGAAGCAGGACATAGGCTGATAGAATTTTGCCAAGACAATTCACTCTGCATAACAAACACTCTCTTCCAACAACCTAAGAGACGGCTTTACACATGGACTTCACCAGATGGACAACACCGAAATCAGATTGATTACATCCTTTGCAGCCAAAGGTGGCGGACATCTGTACAGTCGGTAAAAACTAGGCCTGGAGCTGACTGTAGTTCAGACCATGAACTTCTTCTTGCACAATTTAGGATCAGACTAAAGAGATTAGGGAAGACCCACAGATCAGCTAGATATGAGCTCACGAATATTCCTCAGGAATATGCAGTGGAGGTGAAGAATAGATTTAAGGGACTGGACTTAGTAGATAGGGTCCCGGAAGAACTCTGGACAGAAGTTGGCAGCATTGTTCAGGAGGCGGCAACAAAATACATCCCAAAGAAAGAGAAAACCAAGAAGGCAAAATGGCTGTCTGCTGAGACACTAGAAGTAGCCCAAGAAAGAAGGAAAGCAAAAGGCAACAGCGATAGGGGGAGATATGCCCAATTAAATGCAAAATTCCAGAGGTTAGCCAGAAGAGATAAGGAATTATTTTTAAACAAGCAATGCGCGGAAGTGGAAGAAGACAATAGAATAGGAAGGACAAGAGACCTCTTCCAGAAAATTAGAAACATTGGAGGTAAATTCCAGGCCAAAATGGGTATGATCAAAAACAAAGATGGCAAGGACCTAACAGAAGAAGAAGAGATCAAGAAAAGGTGGCAAGAATATACAGAAGACCTGTATAGGAAGGATAACAATATCGGGGATAGCTTTGACAGTGTGGTCAGTGAGCTAGAGCCAGACATCCTGAAGAGTGAGGTTGAGTGGGCCTTAAGAAGCATTGCTAATAACAAGGCAGCAGGAGAAGACGGCATCCCAGCTGAACTGTTCAAAATCTTGCAAGATGATGCTGTCAAGGTAATGCATGCTATATGCCAGCAAATTTGGAAAACACAAGAATGGCCATCAGATTGGAAAAAATCAACTTATATCCCCATACCAAAAAAGGGAAACACTAAAGAATGTTCAAACTATCGAACAGTGGCACTCATTTCACATGCCAGTAAGGTAATGCTCAAGATCCTGCAAGGTAGACTTCAGCAGTTCATGGAGCGAGAATTGCCAGATGTACAGGCTGGGTTTAGAAAAGGCAGAGGAACTAGAGACCAAATTGCCAATATCCGCTGGATAATGGAAAAAGCCAGGGAGTTTCAGAAAAACATCTATTTCTGTTTTATTGACTATTCTAAAGCCTTTGACTGTGTGGACCATAACAAATTGTGGCAAGTTCTTAGTGGTATGGGGATACCAAGTCATCTTGTCTGCCTCCTGAAGAATCTGTATAACGGCCAAGTAGCAACAGTAAGAACAGACCACGGAACAACGGACTGGTTTAAGATTGGGAAAGGAGTACGGCAGGGCTGTATACTCTCACCCTACCTATTCAACTTGTATGCAGAACACATCATGCGACAAGCTGGTCTTGAGGAATCCAAGGCTGGAGTTAAAATCTCTGGAAGAAACATTAACAATCTCAGATATGCAGATGATACCACTTTGATGGCTGAAAGTGAAGAGGAACTGAGGAGCCTTATGATGAAGGTGAAAGAAGAAAGTGCAAAAGCTGGCTTGCAGCTAAACCTCAAAAAAACCAAGATTATGGCAACCAGCTTGATTGATAACTGGCAAATAGAGGGAGAAAATGTAGAAGCAGTGAAAGACTTTGTATTCCTAGGTGCAAAGATTACTGCTGATGCTGACTGCAGTCAGGAAATCAGAAGACGCTTAATCCTTGGGAGAAGAGCAATGACAAATCTCGATAAAATAGTTAAGAGCAGAGACATCACACTGACAACAAAGGCCCGCATAGTTAAAGCAATGGTGTTCCCTGTAGTAACATATGGCTGCGAGAGCTGGACCATAAGGAAGGCTGAGCGAAGGAAGATCGATGCTTTTGAACTGTGGTGTTGGAGGAAAATTCTGAGAGTGCCTTGGACTGCAAGAAGATCAAACCAGTCCATCCTCCAGGAAATAAAGCCAGACTGCTCACTTGAGGGAATGATATTAAAGGCAAAACTGAAATACTTTGGCCACATAATGAGAAGACAAGACACCCTGGAGAAGATGCTGATGCTAGGGAGAGTGGAAGGCAAAAGGAAGAGGGGCCGACCAAGGGCAAGATGGATGGATGATATTCTAGAGGTGACGGACTCGTCCCTGGGGGAGCTGGGGATGTTGACGACCGACAGGAAGCTCTGGCGTGGGCTGGTCCATGAAGTCACGAAGAGTCGGAAGCGACTAAACGAATAAACAACAACAATAGTACCATTAATTTTTATATTCTTATACTTTATGTCTTAATGCAGAAACTGATAATGTTTATACATTCTAATTAAAAGGAGAACCACAGCATGTCAAGAGTTATTGTATTACTACAATACAATAAAATACAACCTGCCAAAGCACATTCAATCTTTTAAAAATAAACATAATTTAAAGCTGTGAGTTTACAAACTTGGCTCACTTTAAGCTGAAGGAGCAGGAATATTATTTTAACTGGGATGATTTGGGAGAGCATATTTACATATTAATTACGCTTCATCTAAGGCTGAATATTATATTATAAACACTATCAACACTATTTATTAAAACACACACACACAAACACACAAAAAAAGTGAGTGTAAAACCCATTCCTACAAGGAGAATTAGCCTCAAGGATGTTCACTACTTTTTGGGAACCCAAAGGCTTTGCTGAAAATAAGGTTCTTACCACTCCTCTGGATTGGTATGAACCTTTAATATGTATTCCACGCTATTTGAATTTGGTGGTCAGAATCTATCTCAAAAGGGCACTTTTAGATACCTAGCCTTTGAGCCACACAGGACTTTAAAGTTAGTGACCAGCACCTTGAACTGCATTAAACAATGTTAACCTGTGTAGCTCTCACTGTAACAGTGCTGTGACTAACCAAAAAATTGCATTCTGAACTAGTTGAAGTTTTAGGGGGATCTTCAAGGGCATTCCTCTGTGAATTAATTACAATAATCTAACAAAGATAACAATGGTATGAGCAACCATCCTCAGAGCATCCTTTCCAGATAATGTTGCAGTTAATGCACAGCCACAGCTCCCTCCAGACTTTGGCTTCTACTTGCTCTTTGAGCTGAAGCCATGAGTCCAGGATGCTTCTCCATCTGTGAGCCTATTTTCTCTGGGAAGTGCAACTCCATCAAGAGTCAAAGATTACACAGTCTTGGAATCAGCAGGCTTCTGAATTAACAGATATTCCATCTTGCTTATTTTGAAGTCTGAGCATATTTTTTTTCTCATCTAGATCCTGACAATTTGCAGGTATTGTTGAAGCTTCTAATGCATCTCCCATTGGGCCAGGGTGCAGATGTACAATTAAATAACATCAGCATGTTGAACCCACAGATTACATATTCCTATAGATTCATGTTGTAAAACAGTTATTGGAAAAGAGGTATAAATAAGGTGACAACAAACTTTTGTTTGGCTTCTGCACTGAGGAAGTATACATACTGTTTGTTGTTGTTTATTCGTTTAGTCGCTTCCGACTCATATATACTGTAGTTATACAGTCTTGCCCTTGGTCAGCCCCTCTTCCTTTTGCCTTCCACTCTCCCTAGCATCAGCATCTTCTCCAGGGTGTCCTGTCTTCTCATTATGTGGCCAAAGTTTCAGTTTTGCCTTTAATACCATTCCCTCAAGTGAGCAGTCTGGCTTTATTTCCTGGAGGATGGACTGGTTTGATCTTCTTGCAGTCCAAGGCAATCTCAGAATTTTCCTCCAACACCACAGTTCAAAAGCATCGATCTTCCTTCTCTCAGCCTTCCTTATGGTCCAGCTCTCGCAGCCATATGTTACTACGGGGAACACCATTGCTTTAACTATGCGGGCCTTTGTTGTCAGTGTGATGTCTCTGCTCTTAACTATTTTATCGAGATTTGTCATTGCTCTTCTCCCAAAGATTAAGCGTCTTCTGATTTCCTGACTGCAGTCAGCATCTGCAGTAATCTTTGCACCTAGAAATACAAAGTCTTCCACTGCTTCTACATTTTCTTCCTCTATTTGCCAGTTATTAATCAAGCTGGTTGCCATAATCTTGTTTATTTTCAGGTTTAGCTGCAAGCCGGCTTTTGCACTTTCTTCTTTCACCTTCATCATAAGGCTCCTCAGTTCCTCTTTGCTTTCAGCCATCAAAATGCTCTTTAAGGCCCATTCAACCTCACTTTTCAGGATGTCTGGCTCTAGCTCACTGACCACACCATCAAAGCTATCCCCAATATTGTTATCCTTCCTATACAGGTCTTCCATATATTCTTGCCACCTTTTCTTGATCTCTTCTTCTTCTATTAGGTCCTTGCCATCTTTGTTTTTGATCATACCCATTGTTGCCTGGAATTTACCTCTGATGTTTCTAATTTTCTGGAAGAGGTCTCTTGTCCTTCCTATTCTACTGTCTTCTTCCACTTCCACGTATTGCTTGTTTAAAAATAATTCCTTATCTCTTCTGGCTAGCCTCTGGAATTTTGCCTTTAATAGGTCATATCCCCCCCTATCCCTGTTGCCTTTTGCTTTCCTTCTTTCTTGGGCTACTTCTAGTGTCTCAGCAGACAGCCATTTTGCCTTCTTGGTTTTCTCTTTCTTTGGGATGTATTTTGTTGCTGCCTCCTGAACAATGTTGCGGACTTCTGTCCATAGTTCTTCCGGGACCTTATCTACTAAGTCCAGTCCCTTAAATCGATTCTTCACCTCCACTGCATATTCCTGAGCAATATTAGTGAGCTGATATCTAGCTGATCTGTGGGTCTTCCCTAATCTCTTTAGTCTGATCCTAAATTGTGCAAGAAGTTCGTGATCTGAACTACAGTCAGCTCCAAGTCTTGTTTTTACCGACTGTATAGTTGTCCGCCACCTTTGGCTGCAAAGGGTGTAGTTAATCTGATTTCGGTGTTGTCCATCTGGTGAATTCCATGTATAAAGCAGTATCTTTGGTTGCTTATGTATAATCTTTATAAGAGTTCTAGAATCAAACTTTGATGTAGTATGCAAGGCAACCACACTAATGAGATTCTAACTTACTGAGAAGTGAGGCAGGGACATATTTTATCTCCCCTGCTGTTTAATCTGTACATAAATCTACTCATGGCCAAAATAAATCAATTAGAACAACACCCCCCAAAACTAACAAACAGACATATTGCAACTTTGTCGTATGCAGATGACACAGTACTTCTATCACAAATGTTAATTGGACTTAAACAAGTTCTGAATGTTCTGTCCAATTACTGCTCTGAAGAAGCTCTTGAAATCAGCTAGAGTAAAACTAAGATCCTGATCTTTGGAAAGAGGTTTAAACTGCATGCCTGGAGGATAAATGGCTGGAGTATTGAACAAGTGAAATCTTTTAAATAGTTGGGCATATTGTTTTGCATACCTCTGCCAAATGCAGTGCATACCAAAATTTTGTTATATAAAATGTTTAAAAAACAGTGGCTGCAATTCAATTTTTTCACTTCACGAGAAGAGCGCAGCATATCCCAGCAGGCATTGAAGCTACATTCAGCTAAGGCTCATGCACAGTGACATTTTGGTGCCCAGCTAGGGCCTTACACTTTCTTTACTACTCTGGAAAGGTTCCAATCTAAATTCCTAAGGGCTATATTCCAGGTGGCCCCTTGCATTCCAAATGTAGCATTTAGGAGGGAGGCAGAGCTGTCTAAAGTTGAAACAGGTGCATGGACCTGTATTATACCACATTGGTTAAAGTTACTATTCTTTTCCACATGTTTGAGTTCTTTTCTTATTGAGGACAATTGCAAATCAATATGGTTCAGGACAATCTCACAAAAACTTCAACATCTCAGCATTTCCAGGGAGATGTTCCTAATTATGGGTAATGAAAATGCACTTAGTGCATTTAAAGAATATATCAAAGATCTGGAAACCCAACAGGACCAGTCTGCTTTATCTAAGAACATTTTTTTTCTGAACAGTCAGGCCCCTTTTCACAAACCAGTGAGATACTTACACCACATAATTGTTTTCAAATTCTGAAGAGCACTAACTTTAGCACATTACAATATTCACCCCACAGCAGTTTTAGAGGACTGATACAAAAATGTTCCCCACAAGCTGAGTCTGTGTCCCTCTGGACAAGGGGCTGTTGAAACTACAGCTCATGTCCTGCTATACTGTAACCTGTATATGGACTCAAGGACCCTCCTTATAACTCCTTACCTGGTAAAACACCTGGGAAATTCTGATATTTTTTATCAGATCAGATTTTTATCAGATTGTTATCAGATCAGTTTGAGTTAGTCTCCTTGAACGTAGCTAAATTTTGTTATACTGCCTGTAAAATTAGGTAGACTTTTATTATCCACTGACGAACCCACCATCAATTGTAATATTTTATCTTGTTCTGTTTTTACTTTACTTTATTTTTATTTTTAATGTGTTTTTCTTTGCAATTCTGGTCAGTGACCATAATAAAAGCATTCATTCATTCACAAATCTTACTAATCTGTTTGTTTTTTTTTAATGAATGCCAACCCATCATTTTTGTTATGTGGAAAACCAGATAGTATTTTAGCAATAGCTTGAAATGTGGCCTTTAAATTAAATTCTGCTTCATTTCTCTCAAATAAATGTATTAAAGTTTATATACCATCAATTTTATGAATTATTTAATTATAATATTGATACAAGCATTAAGATTTAGGATTATAGACAGTGATGTCCATTCACTGCATAGAAAAGCAGAATATTTTTTTTCCAGCCCTTCCAATTATGGTCTCTCCACACATGCTTCAGGAGAGCACAGGAAAATGAAGCGGAAAAAATGCAAAGTGGATATAACTTATTCAGTACATAAAGAGAGTTCACATATTTCATTTATGGCAAAAGAAAAATCATCATGACCTGCTATTGCCATGTAAATAAAATAAGCTAAACAGAAAGCTACGTTATATTTTGTTAAAATACCATGGAAATGCATAACTAGCATTTATACAAGAAAGCAATGTGATATAATCCTCTTGAAATGCTTTTAGGTAACTTATTTGTTTTTTAAGCTCATGTTGACCTCTTTCAAAGCTGAGCACAAGCACTATAATGCCACATAGAAATAAAATTTATTGGTGCTTCTTTTTTATAATTCTATTTCATTATGGAAATACTCTCAATTTGGTAGAACAGATTTGCATGGGCATGCGATTTGAGATAAACATAAACATGTATGTATTACAAGAATTGGTGAATGTGTATTTGAATGTTCACTGCAATATTATGAGTATTTATATGCAAATAGACATATGTACTTGTAATCCGATATTCAACGGTTACTTGCAACTTGTTTGGGATGATAGCTAGATTGAAGGTATAAGAATTAGGAATATGAGAAACATATTTTTCCTGAACCTGTAAATGTACAGTAACTCTCATGTAATATGGATACTAGCTGAAGGTCAAGTCCAAGATTACTTTGCTTAACCCTATACATTATGATATCTAAAGGAAGCAAATGTTACTGGAATGGAAAAGGCACTTTTGCCATACTGAGAATGAAAACATTGAGATGTGTCTATGATTGGAGAGAACCTCCTCTTCCCCTGGACTCCATACACACTTTTTTTCCCCTAGAGTTCTCATTTTCATTGAGACAGAACCAATGGTGAGGGTGGAATTTTTGTAATGACATCACTGTGCGTGCTTTATCATTTTCTGCATCGCTATGGCTTGGTCTGAATGCCACTGGTTTTCATTTATCACAGTTTTGTCCAGTTTTGTCTCCCTTTACCTTTCCAATGTAATGTCCTCTTAACTCCAAACTGTCACCTACTCTTTCTCCCTTTTATAGTTTGTGTGTGTCTCTCTGTGTGTGTCTACATGTATGAGCATGAATGGACTAAGTTACAGTGGTGATGGGTGCACCATTGGAAGAACTGAAAGACCAGATTAGGAACAGATAATTATGGAGAAAATCTATGTCATCACTAAGAGTCGACATTGATTTGATGACAACTGACATTCAATTGATGGCATTCAATTGATCGAAGTGTATGAGAGAATGGCTTATATATATGGGAGATAACTTATATGTACATATGTAAATGGGAGATCAATTAAAGTTATAAATAGAGTTACTTTACAGCCCATTAATTCTGTCCTTGTATCCATCCATCCATCCATCCATCCATCCATCTATCCGTCTATCCGTCTATCCGTCTATCCATCTATCATCGTAACACATGTGATCTATGGCCACTGAATAAAACATATTTGCAAATACATATATATCCATTCAAATATTTGTGTTTGTGTGTGTGTGTGTCTGTGTCTGTGCGTCACATTATTTTTTTAAAGGAAAAATATTGGTTTTAACTGGAATTAATCTAAGTTAACAAGGTAGAAAATCTAGTCATTGCAAAAGATTTATACATGTGTTTACAATTTATATGCCTATTTTTGTTCAGAAATGTCTTAAATTCTGGTTTATCTTCATTTCAGGTAACTACAGTATTTTGGGAAAAGGCTCTGTCTCTGTCTAATAACCATTCCTTAGACAAATGTCCTTAAGAAAAGAAGATATTGTCTTTCATGCTGGGCTCAATTTACAGAAAAGAAAAAAGGGGAAAAAAAACATGCAAGGAATTTATTATGCATGCCCACTAAAAGATTTTTAGCCTTAAGGCTGGTATGCCAAAGGGAGAGAGGAAGAAGATTTTTAGCCTTAAGGCTAGTATGCCAAAGGAAGAGAGGAAGAAAATTTTGAATCTTACTTTCTACAGAGTCTAGCATTAGGGATAAGGAAAGGCCAACATCCATGTTTTCTACATGTGATTGTTCATAATAATATTGCTTTTAAGCAGAAGTGTATAGCATATATGTTTCTGAATCTTATAAAATGTAGCGCAATGTGAAATTCTATTTCCAAATTGTCAATGTATTCTGGGACGTATGATAAATTGGTAACCATAAAGCTCTTTCTGCATGAAACTGCAATCATGAGTAATTATCAAAGACATGCTTGTAACATTATGTGTCCATGGATGTATGTGTTTGTGCATGTGTTTGTGCATGGACACATGTTGACTTTTCTATAATCAAGATATCGATATTGACTAGGCATTGTTTTTTAGTTGGATTGCTTTTATATTTCAAAGTCTGTTATTAATGAAATATCTCAAAGTCTGCTATTAATGAAGTCCATGATTTGTGTGCCCAGGTATGTTACTGATTATTGCATTTTGTCAAATCATACAACTTTGCTTGAAAACAGATCCATGATAGATTTTTCTAGTATTTGAAACCTTCACTGAGACGACTGGGTCAGAATGGTAATGAAAACATCTTCTTGAGATAGCATTTTATTTTTATTTCAATATGTATTTAAAAAGCTCCTACGATATGCAGGTAATATATTTCTGTCCAATCTATGAAAATCTATGAACTGGAGCAATTATTTTACTGAGAATCAACAAATACAAAAAAGCCTGCACAGGTTACAATTATTTAACAATACTCTGCTGGTATGATCTGTTTGAAACACTGCTGGAGTTTTAAACACATTATTACTAATAGTACAATGGATATTTCAACAGATAACATAAATAATCTTGGAATTTGGGGTAGCTGAGCCAGTCATAGCTTCTGTTGCTTGCAATCTAACAGTGTGGAGGAAACTATTTTATAAAAATATAAATAACTATTTTTCTGTTTGAAATAATATTAAGTATAAGGACAAAAGATAGGGACGCGGTGGCGCTGCGGGTTAAACCGCTGAGCTGTTGATCGGAAGGTCGGCGGTTCGAAACCGCGCAGCGGGGTGAGCTCCCGTTGTTAATCCCAGCTCCTGCCCACCTAGCAGTTCGAAAACATGCAAATGTGAGTAGATCAATAGGTACCGCTTCGGCGGGAAGGTAACGGCGTTCCGAGTCGTCATGCTGGCCACATGACCCGGAAGTGTCTATGACAACGCCGGCTCCAAGGCTTAGAAACGGAGATGAGCACCGCCCCCTAGAGTCGGACTCGACTGGACTTTACGTCAAGGGAAACCTTTACCTTTACCTATAAGGACAAAAACACATTGAAGTTTTTTAAAAAATCAATGAACACTAAATTATATAGCTGTGTAGAATACATTCATTTTGAAATTAACTCATTCAAACTGTAATTGAACATATAAAATACTAAGAAAAAGAAAGGAAGAAAATTGAAGTTGGTGTGCCAATCCAAATATGTAAAATAAATTTTATTGTATTCAGTGGTATTGACCCCAAAACACCAAAGATATTAAACACAGAGAAAATCATTATATGGAACAATGCGATTTGGCTCTCTCTCAATATACTTGCAGGTGATTTTTTTTATTCCATATTACTTCCATCACTAGTGCTGAGCAGAGACCTGAAAGAAGCTACTGTCAGATTAAAAGCCATCTTGTAGTGTAATGGACACACCTAAGCTATTGGCTAAATTCTAATCACTTACCTTTGTGATCTCTAGAACATAGCCTGGTGAGAGATATTTGACAATGGTCTAGATGTCTTATGGTTGGATTTACCACTTATTATGTAATATGTACATCACATTAATAAATAAAGATAGTGGCAATTCTAACTCAGATTTCTGCCTATGTACTTGATACACATTTCTTCCCTCATCTATCATCATCCACAAGTGCTATAGGAGTACAAAACAAATGAAAACAGCTAAAAAAAAAACTCAGAATGGAAATGTAAGAAAAACTACTTCATTTGACTCTTTGAAGATGGTCAGTAGACATAATTTAGCACTCAGGTCTGCTTAAATATTAGTATATTTAAGTATAGTTAATGTATGTTCTTACTTTTCTAATATATAATACCAAAGTCTAGAAAGTTCTGATATTCTCCAATTTTTCAAATGGTAATACAAGTCTCAAATGGAAGTACTTACACATCTTAGCAACAAATGGCCTCTGCTTTAAGTGCTATAATGAGTAAAAAAAAAATCATTTTTTGAGTTTCTTCTCAGTATTGACATAGCCTTTCAATAACCTCTTGTTGTTAATATTCTTAAGCACAAGCAAAATCCCACAGTCAGCACAAGATAGGAATAAGCAAGCCACATCAGATTCTTTGTCTTGTTTATACAAAGCTTTTATTGACTTTTACAAACAGGTTTATCAATATTTTTCCTAGTCATTTAATAACTTCATTTTTTATATAGTTTTACTGACTTCCTAAATGATAAACCTATTTCTGGCTTGTAATATTTTGAACAAAATACTTTTAAATTAAGTTGGTTATTGTTACATGCTTCACTTTTTTCATTTTGAGTACCAAAAGGTTTGTATAATATTGAGAAAGCAACTAAAAATCAAAAGTTAGTTGTAGTCCAGTTTTTCCTAAACCTAGTGCTATGATGTGTTACTACAATTTTTGTAAGTTTCAATTAACAGTGCTACCTGGAATTCTGGTAGCCATAGCTCCAAAAGATACTTGGAATATTCCAGTTTTGGAAAAGGCTTTGTTGGCTGCTTGATTGGTATCCCGTAGCAAAAAAACAGCATCAAATGAGTATGTATCTTCAAGACCAAGTGGGATACATACATACACTTCAATACCCACAACATGCTGGCCAATATTGCAATAGTTCTTTTCTCCTCCTGATCACCCACATACCTTATAAGTAAGAATTTTCTTTTCTATACTGAGGGCATGGATAGGGCAAGATGGGTTAATATCTCTCTGGCTATGCCTTTGAAAAGGTCAAGGTGTGGGCTAAACTAGCCAGTTGTAGACTCTCTTATGTACAGTATGTCAAGGACTGAGGGTAGCCAACTGGCTGTCTGGCTGGACACCCCAATGTGGTTGCAGTTAAGGTGGGTTTATGCTATTCAATTTGCCTCTCTCAGTAAGCTGGGAGGATTGAGCACTCATTCACTGAGTTTCCTGGCAGAGACAAGAGAATAATATATCTCATGTACCCTGTTGAGGAAAACTAAGTTGAGCTTGGCTTCAGAAAGGGTATGGGGGGGCTGTTTCTGCCTTACAACAGCCATACCACTTGGACAGTTTCAACATTGCCTCTTTGTTTGGAACTCATCAGGTGTACATACCCATTGCTTGTACTATGGTATAATATATCACACAGAATATATACTGTGTAAAAAAAGATATAGAAATTCTCCCCACTCCCCTCTATGAAGGATAATGAAATCACATAAAACCTCATAAAATAAGGGTGTGACATAATGTAACAACACCTCTCTGCTAAGAGTTTAAAGGGAAGGTGGACAGTATATACCATTCTAAAGATAGTTCGTTCTTGTTGTTGTAGGTTGATAGAATAATAAATGGGTTGTATTTGATAGCCTTGTATAAAACACATTACAGTGAAGGGGTTAAACATATAGTAAATATGTTAAATTTAGTGGTATGCTGGGAACATTTTCCCATCATTTAACAATATTGATTTATTGCAAAAGATTCTGAGTATCATTCAAGATATCCAGAATCTGCTTTTCTATTTTGCTACCAAGTGATAATAACTTAGTAATTTATTCTGCCTAGCAGTGTCTTTTTGGTATGACTAATTGTGTAAAAGTACTGCAAGTCATGTTATCATGACAACTGTTTTACTGCTTTTCAGATTTTATGGCTAAGCCAATAAAATTAAAGCTACATTTCTCTATATATGAGGCAATATTCTGCCATTATATTTTAATCATTCCCAATTTCTATTTTCTTTTCTTGTTCATACTGAATTAATACTGGGATTCTTAAATTAGAAAGCTAATCACAGAGGTTGATTTAAAAGTACCTGAATCCATCTATACTTCTAAGCCAGAAGAGTTCATTTTTTTTTCTTTCCCAAAATGAGCATTATGCTAAATAACAGCTTGAAACTAACTCAGTAAATGCAAAGGAGTAGTTCGATTATTATGACTATGAATATTTAGAACATCATATAATGATGAATGAAAATCAATATGTATACCAGAAGAACTTTTATTACAAATAGATAATTTGAAATTTCTAAATTTACAATTATATTTCACTTTGCAAAGGGAATAAAAGCTATTTAAATATTTCCCGATAAGGCATGCCTTATTATAAATAACTGCAAAATGTATAAGCCAGGAAAGTTAGAGGAATCAAGTTACCAGTGGTATTAGCAATGGATTTAGGACAAAAACCCAACCAAACCTTTCTAGTTCCTAGTTTAATAATAGTTTCTGTTGCTCTAGGATGGAACTGGTCTAAACCCAGTAAGATGTCTCCAAATCTTGTTCTCTGACAGCTTCTGTTTTGAATCTCATTGGTGTAGCACTCTTCCTGAAAGAGCAACAAGGGAGTTCTAATGAAGTAAAAATTATAATTTAGGAACAATTAAAAACTTTATCATAGCTTAATCTGTAAACCATATAGACATAACTGTATTGATCTGACTGGAGTAGACTGGACTTTTGAGTGATGACATCTACAGTTTCACATTTATCATCCAGGTAGTAGAACTATAACAGGAAAGAACACTTCTCTTAATTTTGGCCTATCTATGTCTCTAAACATTCAACAGAAGTTGTTTGTTATGACATTACATGACAACAACAAAGAGAGGGAATTGTAGAATATCCTCCTTATGGGTACAACTAGCACTTACATAGTGTTCCAAACCTACTTGCTCAGGCACTTTAAGCAAAATTAACTTGGTTTATATGAGTCTCCTGTTGTATAGGATCCTAATGTTGTAAAAAGATTTTAAAATATTTTATATTATGTTGTATTATTATTACTTTTTGTATACTGTTTTGCTAATGTTAACTGAAGAAATACATTAAAACCATTCTCAAATAAAAACTATTAATAAATCAGTTATGCTGTTAGATGCTTCATGTAGTCATTGTCTGGTTTTTAAAAGGGTGAAAACTTAATTTGAGCTGTTATTCATAAAGTATTTGCTATAGGTTATTAGAAAATCTTGTTTCATGAATATGACCCTATGATCATTAAACAATTTGGAAGCAGAAAGTCCCATCTGGGACTTCCTCAGTGTATAAAGAGTTCTAGCAAGAAAATAAATGTATCTTTCTTTTTAAAAGTAGCAAAAATATTGTGTAGATTGAAATAATTTAATTTGTCCAATATTTCAATATAATAGCTCAGTATTATTTTTTTCCCAATTACCTAAGGCTGCTTTCAAAGGATTCTGAAGAAAGTGAAACAATTCTTTTCATTTTGCATTACCTCCTCTTTGCCTAGAGGAGAACATTAGACTGAGAAAATGTGATCATATCTATCAGTTTATCAGAGAATATGTGCTTATGTTACTTCTACTGTAAGTGAAAAAAAAGTTATATGATTAAAATTGTGTTTGAGCAGTTTACAGTATCATATAAATGAGGTATGAATTAAAAATGAATCACAGTATATATAGTCAGTTATACAACACATAGTGTGAATACATGCAATCAGATTTTTATAGTTATAAAATATCCAACAAAAGTCCAAAATATTAATTAAGTAAATATTTTTTACAGTTAGAATTCAGATACTCATTGGAAGCTCCATATGTCAGAGATAAGACAGGAAACACAGAGATACCAATACTCTATCCCTACCTTTGACATTTACATGTTAAGCATGCATGTCTATAAAAGAGCAGCCAAATTATATGAAGATAATTGCATAAAGATATTCCTGATTATTTAGAAGATTTGTATGTGTAAACATCTAAATAATCAAGAATATCTTTGTGCATTTGGAGTAATGGATCTTATAGAGATCTGGGGCCCTTGGCTTCACTCTTTCTCAGACATTCAGTCTCAAAAAGGTGGCTGTCAGGAAGAGAGTGTGGCCCCTAATGCAACCATGCTTAATCTGTTTACATTGAAGGGCAATAGTGCTTCACACTTGTCATTTGTAATAAGAAAAAGGATATTCAGGGAACATTATTTTATGAGATCATTTGCTCAAGAGAATTAAGTAATTGTAATTTCTTTGTTGGATTGTTGTAAGCCACCCAGAGTCATACAGTCATTAAACATACATGTTTAAAAAATTATTAGTATTATTAGGTCTTATGGCTATATTAACTCCTTGTACCCTTCATATTTAGTGGAAGATTTCAAAGAATAGCCTTCAGAGAAATAGATACATATCTCAAGAAGTTGTTATTCAAGTGCCTTAGTTCTAACTATAATTGTCTTAAATAGAGGTTGGCAAGATATATCAAATTAAAAATTAGTTGTTCTGACCATACTTGAAGTGTTTTGTGCACTTCTGGAACAAGACTGGAACAGATTTTAAGCTCCAAACAAGGCATTTCAAGCTCAGTTTTTTTTTTAAAAGTTCTTAACATTTGAACATTACTAATTTTAAAAGTCAGAATTAATTCATTTAAGTGGAAGACAAAATGGAAGTCAATAAAGATGGTAAAGTACTGACATTGTGTTCCATAACTGCATTCCAAGGTGCTACTTTACAAAGTTGCATCACTTCCCTCTAAACAATAGTCTACTAAAGGAGGTTACCAAAGATTGGTCACAAGAACAACTAAATTATCATTGTTTCAGTGTCATGCCTGGTACTCCTTTCCAAAAGAGCAAGTAGAAAAGTAACAGTTTACTTTGCATCTCAGTTTTTAAAATAGAGTAGTTGTTGCTGAATTGCATCAGTTCCACTTAGACTCTTTTCTGAGCAGTCTGGAGATTGCTGTTCAGTTCTTCCCTCATTTTTTTGCTGTCTCTGACTTAAAAATAGCATGGGAATATTTTAAAACGAAATAACAACCCCCTCCTCCCAAGAAACCTTGTAGTAAAATCTTTAAATATATATAGTTGAAATCTAGCAAAGTTAATCTCCTCTGAAGGGGCTATCATACCTACTGTTTTAATCCCATTTCATCAAAAACAAAAGTAGCAGCAGGCATTTTAATGTGCCCCTATTTTAGCCAATGGGCAAATCTATCTAACCTTGAAGTGGCTCAAATTGAATTATGCATGTTCTTGAATCACAAATGAAATCTTAACTTCTTTGAATCTCACATATTCAGCTGGAATTGAATCAGAGATGATCTTTACATGCCTTCTAACAAAAAAAATCTATATGTGCAATGAATGATGCACAGCAATTTTTAAAGTGCCATAATACATTGAAACTGTACCTGGAAAACTGTAACCAGAAATTGTTTACATTATAACCCAGGTTTTTTTTCCCTTTGACTATATTATTGTTTAAGAAATTAGTAAGAGTCAAGAAAAAAATTTGTTCATGTCAATGTAGTTACACTAAGAACAGGAATCAAGTATCATGTAATTTTACTGATGTGAAACTGTTATTAAGGCAATATGATCTATCTGCTCACTGAATATACCCACTGCACAAAACTATTCAGAAAAGCAATGTCAGGAAAGAGAATCTGCATCCCACTGTCAATATCTATATATAGTCAAAATATCAAAAGATTTCAAAATCTCTGTAATAGGAAATGAATGTAGAACAGCCAGCAGGGAGGGATCTTAATGACATTTGGAATTTTATTATTGCTTTGATGAAAAGTAAAGGAGAATATTTTCCATTATTCATAATTCCTCATAAAAATAATGAGCTATTTTTTCAGTATGTTTTAAAAAGTACTGATTTCAGCAAAACCTTTTAAATATTATTTATTTTATTGTACCAAGCTAATTAACAAAATACAAAATACAACACAATTAACATATAAAGTTTTTTTTCAACATTACAAAGTATTTAATTAGATTGTTTGACTATAATAATCGTAACCATTCTAGTGAACATATGGAAATTAAAGACTGCATAAAGAAGAGAATGTGAAATTGCCTCCTAGAATAAGCCAGATCACACAAGAGAGGAAAATCTTGCTAGATATATACTTAGAGGAAAAATTTAAACTAGAGTGAATGCAAGTGATGGTGCCATTAATCTTCACCACTATATATCTTGTGAAGAAGCCATATGAGAAACATTACAATATGCTGGAATATGTTGTTAATATGATTCATGAAAATAAACATTAGAAAATGTTGGTTCATTCTCAGCAATGCTGAGAGCTTGTGGACAAAAGTCAAAAACATGTGGTACATAGCTACATGTATTTTTATTTCTTCACTTTTGAATTGCTTCTACAGAATAGTAAAAGTGTTCACAGATTTCACAAAATGTCTATTACTGTTGCTATTGTTATGAGCCTCCATGTCCAAACCTAATACTGAAATACACAAATGTGCAATTTCTGTCATCTTAAAATTCACAATAGTCTTTTGGAGCATGTTAAGGTCCATGTTCCATAAGTGATCAGGCCCACAATGCCCCCACTTGGCAGGCTTTCAGGACTTTTAAGGGCTAAATAGATGCTTTATGCAAGGCTTAAGTAACTCATTTTCCCTCAAATCTCAACAATTCAAAAAAGGACTAAAACTTTGTGTTTCATCTACTTTGTGTATGAGTTTCAAAATGGATCCTAATCAGTGGCACACAAATACTGGCCACAATTTTTGCATTTCTGTCTTCAACGAATAATTGGAACTGCTGATATTTACTAGTCATGTTAGATGAAATTAGATGTAGATCAAACTATTGCCATGTAGGTCGAACAGTTTGTCCATCCCTACTTCCATTTAGATACAAATAACTCTGTCTAGCCAAACACTTTGACTAGCAATAATTTCCCAGAGAAGGACATATCCCACCCACAGGCTGGATTCTTGGTCCTTCTAAGGAACTGAATCTGAGTTCTTGAATGAACAGCATTGTTCAGCCACTGAACATAATATATTGTACCTTTGTAAAAGTTAACTGAGGGATTTATAAGAAATGAGACTCTTATCACTCAAATTCTCAAATTCTAATCTGCCAAGAATGTCTTTGTCATTCTACTAACTTTGTTAGAATGGCAAATTGTCAAATTAGATTATGCTCATATTATTCCACTGTTTCTTACAATTTTATATATAATTTTATAATGTAAAGATTTTTGCAATATCTTTTCCATGGTACAATACTTTTATGTGAACAATTTGCTCTAAAAATGTGCATTTTTATATGCACTTTGCACTAATACAGTAGAATTGCAGTTTAATGGGTTTGGTTAGTGGACTTCAAATATGATGGACACATTTTATTCATTTACAGCAGGTGATGCCATTTACATCAATTATGTAAATATAAAACAGCATACATTGAACTGAATAACTTCAATTCAGATTTAATGAATACCCGTTCTCCTCAAATAGGCTGTTAAATCAAAGGTTCACTAGTGCACATTTACTGGAATTATTTTAATTGAAAATTTCATTACAAAACCAGTGGAAGTACAAATATTGGCAGGTGGGATTAAACCCAGATAAGCATTTTCCCCCCTATGACTGAAGCATATTCACATTTTCTGTCTCAGAATATCTGTATCCCTACCAAATTAATGTACTTTGTAAAAGATTAAAATCAATATTCACTTTTCTCACATTTATGTTTATGAAAATATATTAGGTAGAATATATCATTCCATACATGTATTTGTTTGAAAGAATTTTTATTAAACAAAATGATGATTTCCACATTATCTTGTGCCAAAGCATAAATAAGTTAATAATAAATAATCAAATGCAATAACAAAATTAATTATATATTTTTCAAGGTTTTGGAACTACAAGGTAAGTTATAGGCTAGCCTGAGGCAAATTAGAAAAAAAATCCTATCCTCTGAAAAAAGGACATTGAAAGAAGAGCTAAAATTTAATGCTTAAGAAGATGAAATTCAATAAATACTAAATTAGCATGTTGGAAGATAACTGAATCTATCCAATGATAGATACTGAGCTAGATTTTTTTTAAAAAAAATCAATGCTCTGTAAATTCTAAACAGCTGAAAATGAAAGTTAGCAATTATTTACAAAAGAGAATATATTATTCAAAAAGCTTGGATGATAACTAATATCCCTCAGAACTTATTACTGAAAACTGCCAGCTCAGTGTCTTGCCATGTTAAAGTGGGATTTAAATGAAAATTGTAGTGTAAGCACTAGACTAGGGTTTTGTGTTTGGGTGTGTGTGGTGTGTGCGCGTGCACATGTCTTCAAGTCAATGTTGCCTCCTGGTAACTGCCTGTACAAATTATCTTGGCAAGATTTTCAGAAGTGGTTTGCCATGCTTCTTTCCTAGGGCTGAGAGAGAGTGACTGGCCCAAGGTCACTAAATTTCATCCTCATGGAATGCTTTTCACAATGCAGGATGCTATGGTCTCTGAAGCACAGAAAAAACTTAAAATTTATCTTTTAATTAAGATTTAAATAAGACCTTTAGATATAAAAGATCATGAAATAATTGTATAGGAAGATCATGAAATAATTGAATAGGAAAATAAAATAATAATGAAATGAAATGAAATGAAATAACTAAAATAAAATAAAATACAGCAGATCACTGGTATATGAACTAGGCTATGACAGAAGTTAGGACCATATCATCTTTCAGAAGTTGCTAAAGTTCTAACTTCAGCATCCTTCCTAACTCACCATGAGAGCTGAATCCCACCAGATTCTGTGGTGGGATTCAGGCATCCATGCAGGGGAAAATGATCCCTTTAAAAAAAAATGGAGCAAGTGAAAGAGCTGAAAATTGAGAGCATGTGGGTGGATGATTAATGATTACCCAATAAGCTCATCCAGAATTCTGTCTTTTAGCCAGACACTTAATTGCTCTTTTGGTTTGCTTAATACAGTACTGTCCTAGATCCCACTATGACCTGAATCTTAAGTACCTTCCTGCTTAAACACTCTGAGAAAGCTCAAAGAATATTTTCCCATAGAATACAATACAAGCTATTTCTTAATAACAGCAGTAGAAGCAAACTATCTTGCAAACTTTCAGATCTGCCACATATCCCTGTTAAGCCCCACTCATCCGAAACACACACACACACACAGCATGATTAACATGTTGTGTGGGGACAGAGTTCAGGTGCCACCAAAAGAAACAAAGTTAAGTAGTTAAACTATAAGATATGTTTCCTAGTGAAATGCTTGAGAGAAAGAGAAATAAGTTGTATATAAAAGTAGAGGTACTTATCTTTTAAACATTTATTTGGACTGTTTATTTCACATTCATGGAGAAAAGCTATCTACATGGAGTGAACAATGACTTGATGGCATGGAATCATCATTATTTCAGATACAAAGGGACAAAACTGATGATATTGTTAGGGTTTGTTTATTGTTTTGGTTTGTTTTGTATCCACCAATTTGGCACTAAAAAAGCTGGAGTGAAACTCAAAAGAGTTTATCAGTTTCTTCTTGTATCTCAAGTGATTGAAACTGAGATGTTTTTTTCCTCATTGATCAACCAAAAAACTGCATGATGAGCAAACAATTCTTGCACTGAAGAAATGCTTGGACTAGATAACTTCTAAAGTCTCTTCCAATCAAACATGTTTCTATGATGCTATAACCATTGGATGCTATTTTCTCAGGGAAAGTCACATTTCATCAAACCCTTCTACTCCCCCACTGGAAAAAAAAAAAAAGTCATTAGGACCTGCTTTTCCAGCATCTATGGGAAGGCTAAAGAAGTAGAGGATTCTGCAAATCTGGTTACTGCTACCCGGACCGAACACCTGACCAGCATCATTGTCAAAGCTTGAAATCAGCCCACAGTTTCTTAAAATAGCTTTATTTCCAGTTGGTATCAGCATAAGAGACAAGCTGTGAAGAATTCCCTTTAAAATTGAGTGCATAAAAAGCTGGAAATCAGCTTAGCAGTTCCTACTTCTCGAAAATTAATTCCAATTTATTTATTTAAAAGGAATTTGAACAGTCGGATTTGAAATAATCCCCAATAAGTTAGTAAGTAAATAAATAAATCGGGACAGATTTACTGTATTGTGTCTGTAGCTTTTATTCTACTTTTTAATCTAGAAAAGTAGCTTTGGCTAAGGGCCTTAAGAATATTAAGTATTTTTTTTTAATCTTAAAATGAGGCTAATTCAACAAAATATTTTCTTTCATATTTATTAGACACATCAGAGAAGGCTTTAAAAGGTATGGCTGCCAACCTTATTATTTTAGATGTGTAAACTGGGTGATAGCACAATTACTTATATGACTATTGCCTCATTCCACATTATTCCCCCCATTTTGGTTTAATATCCTTAAGTTCCTTAATATGTTGTTACAGAGATCAGTACAGGTCACAGATATGAATGCATTATAGAATTATAATGCACATTTGAACTTATCAATATATCATTAATTAATTATGGATTTATTGAGTATGGGAGCAGAGCAAAAAATATATTTTTCTTCATTTCTGGAAATAAAGTATGATCCCAGATTTATAATTGTGGAACACTGATAATATATTTCCTTTCTGTTTATTAACTGGGTCTCTATCTGATATAATGGTAAGACTGATTGATATTATCCCATGTGCCAAGGATTTTTTTTTTTAAAGATTGATAACTCTGTATCCCTATATTAATTGTTTTGCTTTTAGGTAAAATTGTTGCTAATTCATATAACATTTTTTTACCTTTTTTAAAGCTGTGAAATTTCCAAAAATATGAGATTTTTAGGGTGTCCAATAACTTGAAATAAAATCAGTGCCAATCTTAAATCCTATAAAACCAATCTGATATTGTTTTAAGACTGGCAACTATTGGTATTCCATTACTAATTACCATTTTTAAGTTGGGGCATCTGCCATGAAAGGTACATCTGGTAGTATCCAACCTTTAATATCCCCTAAATTCAACCAAAATATTTTGTTTCTTCATTATTCTATTTTGTAACTGTGCAATTTTTTAGCTATAACCAAAGTGTGAGTGTAGTTTAACTTACGTGAAGAACTCCAGTTTGTTTGTGTGTTTGTTTTAAAAAGGAAAACTATTGGACTGCTCATTCAGATCAGTAACTTCCCTTTTACTTTTGTTGCTGAATTTATGACAAAACTGAGAGTTAGCCATAGATTACTTTGATAAAATAATGAATAATTGTAATACCCACCTGAGAAGGTTTCTGTAAAATAATTTTCAGTCTGCCCCTTGTGAGCGTGGAGTATGGTTTTCACATTGATATCTATAAAGGTAAAAGTAAAATGCATAAAATTTTAAAAATCATGTTGACCCAACATCTATCTATACTTCAGGGATCTATCTCAGGAAAAGGGTTATTCAACAACTTTACAAATGCCTAAACAACTGATAGACCTACAGTACACTAGGAAGATTTCTTACCCAGAGAGACAATGCTCCTGTGACTCTGGTCACATAGTGTCTTGTTCAGACTATACAACCAGGCAAGATATTATCAAAAATACTCTTTATTAAGTAACTATTTACAATAGTTGAATCCTTGTTATACAAAGACTTGGTCCAATGAGCCCAACTGGGCCACAACAAGGCAGTGGAACAAGACTTCTCACTGGAACTATAAGCTGGATGCGACTGTAACGCAATGTGCTGGAGGCAACAGGTCTCGAACTGGAACGGTACTGGAACTGTTCTGGTGCTGGATCACTGGATATCTGGAGACTTGCTTTGGACTGAAAGCAGTGACTGGAACCTTGAAGCAGGACTGTGAATGGGGAACAAGGTTGGGCTTGACTAGAACTATGGACTGGGTTGAAGGCTTGAAGCAGGACTAGAACTCAGAGCAAGGCTAGACTCAGCTGAGAGCTCCAGACTAGGCTGGATTCTCTGAACTGAAGACTTGGAGCAAGGTTTAGAAATTGGACCTAGGCTGGACTTGGCTGGAAGCCCTGGACTAGGCTGGATTCTCTGGACTGGAGACTTGGAGTAAGACTTGGAACTTGGAACAAGGCTGGATTCAGCTGGAAGCCCCGGACTAGGCTGGATCCCAGATCCTGAACAAGATAGGTATGAAATTCCCAAACACAGCTGAGTGTGTGAAGCGCGCTTGCACAGGATTGAGAACAAATGGCGTGTTGGAGTTTCAAACTGCGACTACACTGCTGGGGAATCTGCGGAGTTTCAAGGCTGGATGCAAGGTGAAGGCTGCTGGGTGCGGCTGATGCAGATTCCTTGGTGGCAGCAGAAGCGGATTTCAATCCCTCCTCAGAGTGGAGCAAAGGTGCTGGTTCCTCTTCGGCAACAGACACTGTCTCTGATGCAGGTAAGACTCTTCTTCTGAAGCTGCAGGTTTGGAGGATCAGTTGTTTCTGGCAGCTCGCTCTTCGTGTGGCTGCTTTTATTCTGATCTTTAGCACTCTTGGACCCTTCTGTAGCCAATCAGGCTGCTTTCTCCTGCATGAACTTTTCAGCTCATCATTGGTGCATGCTGATTGGAGGATTCAATTCCTCCTCCGAATATTGGTCAATCAGCACCTTGGTTTCTTCCTGCACTACTGATTCATCTTAGAGTTTTCCCGGTTTCAGCCCAGTAAATTTCCAATTTCTCTGCTGATTCAGAAAGAATTTCACTTTATTGTAAATACTAGGATGCTCAGGATGATTTTACACCTCCCTGCTGCTGTCATATACCAACCCTGCTACAACATACAACGTTGCCATGTTTTGTGCAGCAGCACTTAAAATTTGCTGGATGATTACCAGTGCCAGAAACTAGAGTACTCTATTTACAGATATCCTAACTTTTATGCTCCCCCATACCCAACTAATGCTCCTACTCCTCCTTCCAGATTTTTTTTATTTTTTATTTTTCTCTTTCCTCTAGACTTCTGTTTCTTTGCTTTTGATATTAGATTTTATTTATTTATTTATTTTTCCAATTTCTATCACCACCCATCTCTCCCCCAAAAGGCAGGACTCTGGGTGGTTAGATTTTACAGCTTCTACTGTATTATTTCTTTTCTATTATCCCACCCCCCCCGGACACTAATATTTATAACTTTAGTTTCAATTCCATCCTGTCTATGTATCACTAATTTCATATAAATACCTTAATATTAAGGTAAGGTAATGCTCAAGATCCTGCAAGGTAGACTTCAGCAATTCATGGAGCGAGAATTGCCAGATGTACAAGCTGGGTTTAGAAAAGGCAGAAGAACTAGGGACCAAATTGCCAATATCCGATGGATAATGGAAAAAGCCAGGGAGTTTCAGAAAAACATCTATTTCTGTTTTATTGACTATTCTAAAGCCTTTGACTGTGTGGACCATAACAAATTGTGGCAAGTTCTTACTGCTATGGGGATACCAAGTCATCTTGTATGCCTCCTGAAGAATCTGTATAACGACCAAGTAGCAACAGTAAGAACAGACCACGGAACAACGGACTGGTTTAAGATTGGGAAAGGAGTATGGCAGGGCTGTATCCTCTCACCCTACCTATTCAACTTGTATGCAGAACACATCATGCAACAAGTTGGGCTTGAGGAATCCAAGGCTGGAGTTAAAATCGCTGGAAGAAACATGAACAATCTCAGATATGCAGATGATACCACTTTGATCTCTGAAAGCGAAGAGGAACTGAGGTGCCTTATGATGAAGGTGAAAGAAGAAAGTGCAAAAGCTGGCTTGCAGCTAAACCTCAAAAAAACCAAGATTATGGCAACCAGCTTGACTGATAATTGGCAAATAGAGGGAGAAAATGTAGAAGCAGTGAAAGACTTTGTATTTCTAGGTGCGAAGATTACTGCAGATGCTGACTGCAGTCAGGAAATCAGAAGACACTTAATCCTTGGGAGAAGAGCAATGACAAATCTCGATAAAATAGTTAAGAGCAGAGACATCACACTGACAACAAAGGTTCACATAGTTAAAGCAATGGTGTTCCCCGTAGTAACATATGGCTGCGAGAGCTGGACCATAAGGAAGGCTGAGAGAAGGTAGATGCTTTTGAACTGTGGTGTTGGAGGAAAATTCTGAGATTGCCTTGGACTGCAAGAAGATCAAACCAGTCCATCCTCCAGGAAATAAAGCCAGACTGCTCACTGGAGGGAATGATATTAAAGGCAAAACTGAAATACTTTGGCCACATAATGAGAAGACAGGACACCCTGGAGAAGATGCTGATGCTAGGGAGAGTGGAGGGCAAGAGGAAGAGGGGCCAACCAAGGGCAAGGTGGATAGATTATATTCTAGAGGTGACGAACTCATCCCTGGGGGAGCTGGGGGTGTTGATGACCGACAGGAAGCTCTGGCGTGGGCTTGTCCATGAAGTCACGAAGCGTCGGAAGCGACTAAATGAATAAACAACAACCTTAATATTTCTTTCTTCACTTCAATTTCATCTCAAATCATTTTGAATCTTTTAACTCCATTCACTCTGTTGGTCATTGTTTAGCTCTCTTCATCCACCTCCAAAACAAATTTTTACTGTCATCAAAGTTGCTGTGCATATTTTATGGATCTTTTCATCTCAACCATTCTTGGCTCTCTTGTTCTCTTTGTTAGTGTGCACATGCATGCATGTATATATTCCTCATCCTCTTTCACTTCATTCCATCAAGCATTTTTCCCCCATATATCTTATTAGTATATGTACCAAATCCATAACTTATGCCATTAAATCAATTATAGATGTGGCAACAAAATCTGGATGATATATTGTCTTCTCAGCTGCTTCCAATCTAGTAATTCCAGAGATAATCTCACATCTAATGTTATGTTCCCCATCATTTAAATAAGAACAAACATTACTTGGTTGTTGTTGTTTTTTAGTATTTGTGGCTCTTACTTTAAGGAGAAACTTTCTTGGCTGCCACTCAAGCAATCAACAGATTTTCTATGATTGCAAAAGAAAAAAAATAGTAGATATCCTGGCATCTGTCATAAGGATAATAGTCTGCAGTTTGTGTCAGAAAATCTTATCCCTATATGACTACACTATCATCTTGATCAGAAATTTCACTATTTTAACAACTACTTTTGCCCATAGATTACAGTTTATTTCTTCAATTCATTATGCATGCAGCTCACACTGTTATAAGCTGCCATAAACAAACAAACAAACAAACACTAGATTTCTACAGAGCTGCCAAAGTTTTGTTAATATTAGATGTTCAGTGTAACTGCTTCAACTCCAAATAGGCAGAATCCAAGAACTATTATTTCTTTGGACACTGAAAAGCATTTGGCATAGCATTTGTAGGATTTTAAGAGCTTGTTTTCATTCATCTTGGATTTTCCCAATGTTTAATATTCTAAAGGTTGTATTGAATTCCTAAAACATATATGCTTCTAAACAATATTGGTTTTGTTTTAATAAGATTGTAATAAACAAAAAATGTTGTCTTTCCTGTTTTTAAGTATCTTCATCAGAAGTTATGAAAAGGAATTGCAGTGGGGGACATACTGTAGACTATAAAATTTTGCCATATGCTGATGGTAAATTCTATAGATTAATCAGAAACATTGATTTATACTGTCATGCCACAGTTCAAGAGTTTGGTATCCTGTCTGGATATTCCATACATTGCACAAATAATCAGACTTATACAATAGGATTGCAGTAATATTTTTAGCATATTTAGGAATTGGGATTTTACATTGTGCTCTGATGCTTTTGTCTAATCTTACTATAAAGATCCCAAGGAAAGTTTCCTAATTGAAATTTTCCTAAACATATCAAAGTCGCTCTGAATCTAACACAAGCTTGATTAGAAGCTGAAGTTTCTCAAATCTCAGCTTTGTCACAAGGTTTAACTTTCCATCTTCTGATACATTTTCTTTGTTACTATTGCCAGCCTCTTTCTCTGTCTGCCCATCTGCTCCTGTCAGCTCACTCCTTCTGTATATATCCAATGTGCCATAACAACCCATCTCAACTGTTTTTCAAAACTGTCCAATCAATAGTTTTGTATCAATTTTCAAAATTACTTTTGAACTGATGTGATTTGAAGGCACCTGATTTGATTCTGTGTCTCAAATCAGTTCAAAGATTTGATTCAAGGGGATGATTCAGACAAGTCTCTATTTTTTTTTAATCACATAATCTATTTGAGGCTTTCCACAGCTCTGCTAATACTTTTCCTCAATTATTCTTGCCATATTCTTGCCATAATCCTAAATAATTACTAAATCACAATGTAAAAACAAGTTAATTTGTTTTCCTTGAAATGGCACTGTTTGCCTCCTTGAATTTTGATATTTATTCCTTATTCAGGATTTTTTAAAAGGAATGAGGCTATGTTTACTTGCTGACTTTCTGATAATGCTCACATTGAGATCCAATAAGTTGCCTGGATTATAGTTTACTGGACTTTCTAAGACCGAGCTAGCATATTGATCAGCAGTCCTAATACTGAAGTTCATATTTAAACCTCCAAAGCAACAATATTACATTTTACGACAAAGGACTAGTCAAGAATTTTGCTTTCACTGCTAAACTGAAGTTTACATTCTACTATAATTAGAACACGGTTCTTCCTTGCAGCAACTGTATTAATATATTATTTCAAATGAATTATTTAAATATGTTATTTAAAATTACTTCTGTAAAATGAAATAATTTTCTTTATGTTAGACAAATTTTTGGAAGAATGATGATAAAGTTGGTTATTTCTTTGAATTCACCTAGTTATATTCTGAACTTAAGTATGTCTGCACTTATTTTATCAAGATATATACTGGGCTCTAAATAGTGGGTACAAATAAAAATGTATTACCTACTTGTAGAAAGTTTTGTTGTGTGTGTTTTATGAGAATTTTTCAGAAGATGCCAGTTGGGAAATCAAAGCAAAACCTAGAATCTGAGTGTCACAACATTCAAAAAGGTAGCAACAATGGCATGAAAACGATACGTAGCCATCATACTATTCTTTCTGGGGAATGAATGATATTCAAAGAATACAGAAAAAAGTTTTTTAAAAAATAGCAAAAGTAACTATAGACATTTTTTTTTAAAAAAGTAAAGAGATATACCAAATCTAGTAAACCAACAGAATAATATTAACTACAGTATATCTTTTCATATCTTTCCATTCTTGCAGATTATCCCTACTTCCATCACATCCATATAGCACTTTATATCTTGCCTTTTGTCCTTTAAATTAAGCCTTTTGTCCTTTAAATTAAAATTAAACCTAATTTTATCCTAAGCATGCTTACAGTGCTCTATGGAAGCTAGTAAACTCTAGTCTAGAGATAACATTGCAAACCAGCTAGTCTTGTCCATATCCAGTCAACTTGGAGGCATATGTTTTATACTGACCCTCACGATTCAGCATGAACAAAAAGAATTAAAGGACAAATCTAAATAATTTTAACAACATATATGTTAGATTTGCCTTGTGGTAGCTCCAGGTATCAGATAGTACCAGAATAAAGACTCCAGAGAAAACATAAAACAGTAGCATAAGTCATGAAGGTAATCCTGTCTGTCTTCTCACTGGAGCCATTGCTAGAGGCAAGCCATGTGCACAGTACATCCCCTGCCACCATGGATGTTATTGATTCTAGTTGATTATATACACTGTGTGTGTTTGTGTGTGTGTGTATGTATGTATATATGTATGTATGTGTATGTATGTGTGTGTATGTGTGTGTGTGTATATATATATATGCACATACACACACACACATACACACACACATATATGTATATACTGTATATACACATACATACATACACTGTGTGTGTGTGTGTGTGAGTATATGTGCGTGTGTGCATGTGTGCGTGTGTGTGTGTATATAATTTATGACAATCTAAATGGAATATAGCAGGAATTTTATTTTATATTATTTTCTTATTTTATTTTCCTTAGAATGCATTGCAAGGGGTAGGGGAAAGACTATTTAAAGAATAAAGGAACATGTGCAATAAAATAGAAAAGAGCACAAGGGACCAATACATGAGGCACAACAACAACTACAAGATCATGGCCTCATACACAGGACCAAATATTTTTATTTGACTTTTTATTTGTTACACAGTCAGTAGGCCAATAAAGACAATAAAAAGAGAAAAGAAAAAAAAAGCCAATACAGGTCACATAAAAGCTACTGACAATGGATTAAAAGGTTGAAAGAAAAGGGAGAAAGGACGATAGGAGTGTCTATGTGTAGTGTGCATTTGGCATGATGAGGAATCAATCAGTATATTAACTAGAATTGGGGTCAAAGCCACTCATGTCGAATCCTTCATCTTCCAATTATAATGCACTAGCCCAGAATTTTGCAACTTTCATCACAGTGATTACATTGGACTGATAACTCAGTAGAAAGTACATGATTTCAGACTGAGGCTAGTCCACACATCTGCTCATGAGACGGTAGGCAAAGTATGATACTTTGCTTGAGACCACCCAGGAGATATATGTAATGGCCTCAAGCTCTGCATCCAAACAGATACAAATGTATACTTGAAAAACAGTCTTTCCAGTCATAGAGACATAGGAGTAAAATCTGTTACTTCTACTCTTACCAGGAAAAGCATTCCCAGAATTTTCCACAATCTAAGGAACTGTTTCCATTTAAACAATTAAAACAGATGTGTAAAATACACATTTCTTAATTCATCCTTATGTAATGGTTGCCTATTCTAAAACACTATCAGACTCATAAGCAGGAATTCAAAGATAGCTGATTTATTAAAGAATAGTGTGCAGGATCACAGAGAAAGCGGAGAATGATAAAAGCGTGCCAAATGCAAACTAAAAACCCTAAGTGTGAATGAAATCCCTCCCCCCGTAGAATCTTCTCAAGTTCACAATCCCAGGTGCTCCTAACGGTTTCTGATGGTCTGTGGGAAAAGTCCTTGAACAGAGAACATAACCCAAACACATTCCATTGGAATGAATACAGATACAGAGCTTGGTACGAGGTTTCACAGCAGCTCCCTCCCAAACAGAAATGTGCGTCAGCACCATGGCATGTGAAACGTTACGATGTATACTGTACATTGAAACAGTGAACATGACATACTGCCCCCCCAAAAGAAAGAAAACACTAAGCAGCAGGCTTCAAAGGGTAAGCAAGGTAGAAACGGCGAACTAAATCAGGAGCATTAACATGGTGGGCAGACACCCATTCAGGATGAGGAGAGTGTTTCCATCAGACCAGATACTGGAGGGTGCCCTGAAGCTTGCGAGAATCAATGACTTTCTTGACCTCAAAGTGCTGTTGGCCGTCAATCATGATTGGAGCAGGAGGGGGAGGTTGAGGATGCCAGCGGGAGGAGTGGTGCACAGGCTTCAGCAAACTGCAATGGAAAACAGGGTGCAAGCATTTCAAATTGTGAGGCAGGTCCAATTTAACAATAACTGGATCGATAAGAACAACAATAGGGAAAGGACCAATGAACTTTGGAGCAAGTTTTTTAGAGGGTTGTGGTGACTTGATAAATTTGGTAGATATATAATCAAGCAAATGCTTGCTTATAGTCTTGTACTGTTATGTGCACCTTCCTTGATTTTAAAGCATGATTACTAAACTTTCTAGAACTAGAGGAAAGTGGGATTATGCAGAAAACCTCCTCCTTTCTCTTTTCCATTCCTGCAATTTAATTTATGGCCACTGGATCTTGACTGCACAAATCTGGATGATCACAAGATGGCAGAACAATCTTAACATGCTCTATATCTCTTTGTTGCCAGTTAGTGGTTATTCAGATTTTTGCAAGCCAGACCTGGGAGTTGCATTTAATTATTCATGATGCAGGAATTCAACTGACCTCAATGTGAATTGCACCACCATAATTTATAGCACATTATCTAGGAAACTGGCTGTCAAATAGCTTTAAAAAAAACATTTTTTTAGCTAGCAATTAACTTAAAAATTCTAGTTCAGTCCAATACAATATAACCTGCCTCCTTCTGTTCAATATATATCCTACTAAAGTAAGAGGTTAGTAATATAAATGTAAACTAAATATAAGTGCATTTTCTACTCTGGTTAAAGAAAATGAATTAGGCTATGAGAATTTTTAAAAATCTTATTGTGTGAGAGTGACATATGTCAGTGGCTTCTAAGAATGATTAATGGAATGTAGTTTCCAGAGGGTTTAAAAAAACAAAACTAAACACCTAAAGCCTTCACAAAGATAGGCCAGCAAAACAAAAATAATCATGTAATAATTGAGTTTAATACATGCTTCACTTGCACAACTAAAAGTAGCTATAAACAACATTTCTATTTTCCAAATAGTTCATATTTAGATATTATGACACTTTTCTATTTATCTTTAAAATAAATTTGTTAAGGTTAAGACTCTTAAATCCTCTGCTGCTACAGGATGCATCTCAACAGTTCTATTCCAATAAATTTCAATGTTAAAGTCAGGCAAGTACAGAGATTTCTTTTTTAATATAGCAAGAACATTGACATATTGTCAACAATAATGTTGCTGTTAATATTTCTAAAGTAAAATCTGTGCTTGGAAAAAAGAGTGGGGACAGCTCTTAAGAAAGATCTATTGGGTAATACTTTTTTTAGAGGACAAATGCAGATAGTCTTAAGTGAAACCCACCCAGTAATCAGAGTTTGTGAGCAGGTTGTGGAATAATTTAAAATATTTAAAGAATTAAATATTAACTACTTAAAACTAGCTGGTTACCCCATTCAAATACATTTGAAGAGAACATCTTATTATAAAATGTATCTTTGCATTGGGCTGGGTTGATTGCTTAACAGAGAGGGAGAAATACCCCAGGAAAACTAGTTTTGTGTTTCTAAAGTTATTTAACTAATTTTTACTGACTTTCTGTACAGTGGAACCTAAACTACATTTTTAAAATTTCCTGTCAATATTGCTTTTTACTGAAGTATAACTTACTGATTTTTTCATCTAGGCTTATTTTTTGCCTATCTGTTTTATTTGTATCTTCTAATTAAAACATATGTAGTTTACTGATTTGATAAATCTGAAAGCGCTGTAATGAAATCTTTATGTGTCTTCTAATTAAAATATATATTGTTTGCTGATTTAATAAATTTGAAATAGCTATAATTAAAACTTTATTCATGACAGCCCAATTCTTTTAAGCCTTTAAAATCTATCATTTATATGGTTAACAGAAAGCATAAAACCACTCTGATCATTCAAAGCTGTGGAATGATTCTTGTGGAAAAAATTGTGTTTCGCTGTATTTAATGTGACTGTGGTCTGGCATTTTATTTGCACGCTGCAAATGAAACTTTTACCATATGTTTGCTATTTCTAATTCATTATGAGGAATATGCTCAGAGCACCATATCAGTAAAGATCCCTTGCATTTTGACACAGTTCATTTTTAGATTTGCTAAATTCACACTTGTGGATGGTGAAAACAATCACTGCTAGAGTTAAAACTGTGCCCTTGGGTTTGTAAGTGAACAACTAGAATCTATTATTTACAGCACAATTGTTAAGAGACAGGCAGTGACTACTAGAGTATCAAAGAAAAGTGTTAGAGGTAAGAACAAAATCTGTCATGATAAGTTAGATTTTTAAATGATGACTCCTCAGTCTTCCACAGAGATATTGATATAAAGACCTTCATGAAACTTAAAAGTCACAGCAATGTCCATCAAAATTCAGCTCCTTCTAGATTCGTCTATATTTAACTATCTCTACCTTTATTACCCCATTCACCCAGTCCCAGAGTGCAGTTCCATAACTGTTCTTATTGTGAAGAGCTTTTGTAATATTATGTCATGCAAGTGACATTAATTTTCATAAATACTGCAATCAGCATAAATTAAGATTACAGGTAGCAAACAAAGGATAGGATTAGGATTAATGTGATTATGAATTAGGGCAACCTTAGCTTTTTAAACATGTTTGTTGACTCATTGTTTATCTCATTTCCCATTTGTAATTAGTTTTTTTTAGTTTATGTAAATCAACTTTTTTTGATTAAGTAGGATGGCTAACTTAAAAAAAAAAAATGTATTTATTCTTGCAGTCCTTATAGTTGTCTTCCAAACATTCATTTGCAGAATTTAAAATTACTATTGTACTAAAATGATTTAAAATGATTAAAATGCCTGTTTATTTAGAGAAAAGTTAAGGAACTTTTCATTTGTGAACACAGATAATTCATGCAGCATACATTCTAGTGTTTTTAGTAAATGCTATCTCTAACTCCATAATTTTGCAGTAATGATCAGGGCTGCAACAGGGGTGGGGGGGCAAACGGGGCATGAGCCCTGCGTGCCGCGCTGGGAAGGGCACCTAAGTGAGTGCTGGGGGTTACCAAAATGCGTGCATAATGTTTGCTGGGTGACACAGACCCTAGTTGTGGTCCTGGTAATGTTGTAAACTTATTCTAAAAACTAACAAACAATGGGAAAAGAAATCAGCTCTCCAAGAACAGTCACATTTGTATACAGCCGAGTGAGTTCAGATAAACTAATAAACATGCTTATTTTATATTACACACAAACACGCAGAGACACACACAAGGTTGGATAAAATGGTCAATTCAGTAATTCAATTTAACATTGATAAATATGACTTTTCTGGACCAACATGCTAATAATAGAAAATATATGAGATGCAAGCTTCACCTCACTGAAGGCTTAACACTGAAATAATTCAGTTTGCCTTTTTAAAAACATTTAATGCTGCTCTGAGACCTCAGTCAGGAATTCTAATAGATTAAATTGGCTTCTGCACACACTCCTTTGGCACTTCTGGAAGGTGACTGTCAGAAGGATTTTTGCATGTGCCTTGAACATTCACAGAAGCCTCTCCCATTTACTAGAATTGTATGGGATAGTCATTAAAACTAATATGAAACAAAGCAATATGGCCACTTTGCTTTTAGAAATGGAATGGGAAAAGAGCTTTGTACAGTGTATTTGACACCTTAGGAGACTGATGAAGAGACAGTGGACTATTTTTCATTTTGCACATACAAAAAATTCCTGTAAAGAAATGGTTATTTACACAACTGTGAAAATTAACAAGCTTTGTATTGCAATTTTTCCACATATGCAATTGTTGTTGTTGTTGTTGTTATTAAAACATATGTGATCCAACTCTCTGAGTGGTTTTAGAAGAAGTTATTTCAAAGCCTTGCAGATTGAATAGTTGTATGTTGATCATTCTTGCTTGTCTCCTCTTATCTTCATTCTTACTTGTAATAATTGAGATGATGAAGGCTGCATGAACTTCTAACTCAACGCCTGCTAAGTGGATGTGGAACAACAGCCATACTAGAAACAATGTTTTCAAAAAACATATTTGTAGCACATTATTTACTAGAGATGTCATCAGAATATCCCCAGGCACTGTCTATAGAGACCCTGTCTTTCCTGAAAAGTATCCTTGAGACTGCCTAAAGTTATGATCAATTCCCTGATAAGATGGATTAGAAAGCCATCCCCAGGTATTATTCTTTATACCCAGTATGGACCTTGAAGGGTGCTAGGAGGGTGCTGGGCAACTGCCAAATCCAAGGGATCTATCTGCTGCCATTTTGGGGGTTGTTGGCTAGCTGAATGGATGTGGATTGGAATATATTTATTTATTCATTCATTCATTCATTCATTCGATTTCTATAGCCACCCATCTCAGCAAATGACTCTGAGAATTAACTCTCTTAATATTTATTCAATATTCATATCTCTTTGTGAGATGGGTGGCTATATAAATTTGATGTATGGAATGGAATAGAATATTAAATTTATTAAATAAAATCATTTTTGTCATTTCATCCTGGTTTGAGCCTATTATCCTAAAAAAAAACTTATTTGTTTCTCAGTGGCTCCTGGATTGCCATACTAATAAAATATTTTAACCTGAAGACAGATCGGATGGAGAGGAGAGAAATAATTAAGTCATAAACAGAGGATAAATCAAAGAAAAATAAGAAGAAATTCCTTGAACTTCCACCAAAGCAACAGTTACAGTATGTGAGTTACTTTTAATAGATTTTAATAGTTTCTGATTCAGGGACCATTTTCTACATCAAAGTGCCAGTCATGGAATCAGCAGAAAGTGTTTTTTTTTTTTTTTTTTTTAGAATTATGTAGCATAATTAGGGCAGCTACCCAGTTCACAGTGGGATCATAATCTTTGTGAAGCTTTTAAACTCTCTTAGCAAACCTGGTCAGTTTCCTCAAGAGTGAAAAACAAGTATAGGTCCTCTTTTTAAAAATTTAAGTTATACTTTTCCATAATCACAGATCAATTAGTTCTACAAAGGTTCTACTAAACAGTATGCAAAACATGTATTGCATACCCAGGAGAATTTGGCTATCTCAGATATTGGGAAAAGGTCTGGTTTTAGAGTTGGATATATGACATAAGATCATTGTTATGTATCACTCAGAACAATCTAAAAAAATCCCTTTTAAATTATTTTACAACAAGACAAATATAATTCTATAGTTTATATATCCAGTTTACAATAATCTAGATTTATATTTTTTGAACACAGAATAACCATCCAGCTTGATTTATCTATGGTATATGATAGTAACATTTTTCTAAGGTACATTACAATGAAAAACAATTTGAATGAAAAAAAAATGGCAGGTACTCCTTGAGTTGATCAAGAAAGAAAGCAGTAAATGCCTGTAGTTGTTTGTGAAGGCCAGTAGAAGAATGTTATAAATAAAAACTGAAGAATGTGGGCATGTTTAGCCATGAGAATATTGGCTGGCTGTGTGAAGGGTAGAATGACTGCACTCTTCAAGGAACTGAAAAGATGTCACTCAGAAGATCAAAATCCATGCACTAATGGATTTAAATTATAGGCAGTAATATTCTGACTGAATGTTAGGACACATTTCCTAACAATAAAGGAGTCTGAGAATGGAATCAATAAATTCAGAGACATAGATATGTGCAAATAAGAGTTAGACAGCTGGGCACACTTTAATTTAGGTTAGATTAATATCTATATAAATCTTAGTATAGAGTTGGGCTCAATCACTTAAATGATCCTCACAACTCTATGATTCTATTTTGCCCATATTATACTGTCAGGGCATCTATGGAGTTTATTCCTCATTGACTATAATCTAATATCTTCAGAAGCCTCTGTATCATATTTAACACTAATCGCACAATGTAAAGAAGGCTGATCTGAGTCCCAGAACATTTGTTTCACCCTTGATTTTAACAGCCTTGATTTAAACAGCAACATTTACTTGGAGAGCTGTTCAAAATTTTCCAGGCTTTTTATTACTGTATTTTATCAATATTTTTAGGATATAGATATTTTTCCATACTTATGAGAATTGTTCTCTCTAAACTCATCGTCTATTATAATGGTGATAAATATATATTCTAACTACTGTATTTTATATGTCGTAATTATTGGTTTCTACTGTTGTTGTTTTGCTATTTGTTAAGAATTAAAACAAAAACATTGTTTCTATTCTACTTAACTGGCCAATTTTTTATGGTATTTCTTGTCAACCAGAAGACATAGTTGGCAGTTGCCTTTAGCTGCACATGTTGTTGTTGTTTATTCGTTTAGTCGCTTCCGACTCTTCGTGACTTCATGGACCAGCCCACGCCAGAGCTTCCTGTCGGTCGTCAACACCCCCAGCTCCCTCAGGGACGAGTCCGTCACCTCTAGAATATCATCCATCCACCTTGCCCTTGGTCGGCCCCTCTTCCTTTTGCCCTCCACTCTCCCGAGCATCAGCATCTTCTCCAGGGTGTCCTGTCTTCTCATTATGTGGCCAAAGTATTTCAGTTAGCGGAAGATTAATGGTGGAAAAGGAATAGCCTCCCATTACTAAACTTCCTACTGAAGAATTTATGATAAATTTTCAGTTAATCCTGGGTAATCATAAACACTTGACTGTGTAGGAAGCAAACATTTGAATATGAGGCTCCTTTCATCCATCTCCATGGTTCCCTGTCTCTGAATGTGGAAGTACTGTATGTAGTAGTATTATCTTCTCTTTCTTTCAGATAAGAGTAGTTATGCTTTATTTCCTTTAAGTCACAGGTATTCCAAAGAATAAGATTGGGCAATCTGACATAAAATGCCTTAGTCTGGCATAAGAAGAGATGATGAATGTTAGAGAATTAATCCATGAATCTTATTTTATCAGACTTCAGTGGAGAAAGTAAAAAAAGAAAATCATGCTGAGAAATAATGCTGAGTCAAGAGCTCCTTGTTAATATGGGTGTAACATGAATACATATATGTGAGACAAGAAAATAGCCTTCAAGAGTAGGAATATACAGTACATGTTACTAAATATCCTGTTCACTGTACAATCCAAAGGGTGTTAAAGTCTTCAGTTGCTTGTTTCCCATTCAGAGAGCAGCTGGAAATGAAGCTGGCTTTAGAAATGCCTTTCCAGATTACATAGTGATGACCAAGGTATTTTGTCTGTACTGGGTTAGCATAGCCTCTGATAGATGGATGCTCACTTCTTCTCCCATCCCACCCATGCCAATAAAACAAGAGCCAACTGCTTTCCTTTCATGACTGTTGAGGATAGCTGGAAAAAAACTACTTGAAAAAATATTATTGTCATTTTGACTAGTGGAAAAATTGGCAGAATTCCTGCCAAAAACAAAGAAAAAATGTCACTGTTCCATTACTGCATCTGTTAAAAAATAAATAAAAAAGAAACAGCCAATTTTTCACCAGTCCATTACTGAACATGTCTGACCATCTGATTGTGGAATGACATTTGCTCCATTTTTTGTATATTTCAGTTACATGAAACCAAAGTAACTGTTTATTGAATGTATAAAGAAACTCTGTCAGCAGTCTGACCATGAATTTTCTGTGGGAAAAAAGGGAGCAGAATTCTACATGAGGAAAAACATGAGTGTCTAGCATCAGACTATGAGCACATTCAAAATCTGAATCACATGATAATACATCCCCACAGTAATTGTTTGCACCCGTATGTCTGTTTGTGTGTGCATGTTTATTGTGGAGCAGGATCATATGGGATAATCTATTTGGTAGTTTTTCTTTTTATATTGTATTTAGACACTAGGTAGAATGAGATTGAACTTTTTCAGCCCAGAAATTAAGGTTATAAAATCTTCAGAAAGATGCTTGTTTTTCACCTTCTCTGCTTTTCCATTTTTCCTTTCTTTTTTTTTAAAAAAAGAGAATATCACTTTGACTATGGACATCAAAACTTTACACTATTTGGAATCAAGCTAAGTTTTCCCAGTTCAAGGCATACCCTTGAAGCTCCTTCATGACACAACAGGTTGACCTTTCTTCTAAGATGGAAACAAAAGAATCTTTTGCTGCACTTTGTTCTAGGCTTTCATTGCTTTTTTTAGCAGCTTGCCCATGCTTTGACATGTGTTTCAGGAGAAAGCATTGTTTATTTCTCACAAAGCTTCAGGTGAACTCTGTTGTTTCTGGTAAGGCTTCCCAAGGGTTGGTAAATGATATTACATGTTATATCACATGCCTTCTCTGACATGTCCTTGCTAAATTGGTAGTCTTCTGCAGAGATATGACAAGGAGGAGATAGGAACAAGCTTCAAGTCAATGTGAAATGCTTCACTGAAGAAAATGTGTCAGCCCCAAAACACAAATCTCTTTGTTAACCTACAGGCCACTAGCCAGGGGAGGGCAGTTGTCCCCAAATTTCAATGTTTCCCCTACGTTTTAAGTTATCTTAAGATGACCAAATTAACTTGCTACTACTACTCAAATGTTTAGGTTGGCTGTAGACCTGGTTATATATCACATTTTTCACAGGCAGCAGGTATTAAGGGATACTTAAATGTGGCCTACCTCAAACTTCCAAAGTTAGCAATACTTATGTAAAATATAGCACAGGTTTTGGAAAAAATTGCAAAATAAATAAAAAAATAAATAAGTGAAAAAAGCTAAATACAGGTATTTTTTTCAGAGTCTTTTTTCTTCCTTTTTCCTTCAGCTATGTTGAAATCTTCAGTGGCATCTCATTCTTATTATTAGCAACCTCAATGAAAATAATCTTTGAATAGGGCTTTTTGAAGTGGGAAAATTTGGTTTCATTCAAAATAGTACAAAATTTTAATGTCTGCAGTCAAAACTATAAAATAATGTTTTTCAAGAGATTCTGAATGTTTTTTTAAAAATGGGAAAATAGAAAAAAAAAAAAAAAACAGAGACAGTAACATTGTCAGATTTCAGATTCTCCAATTCTTTTCTGCAGGTTACACTTGTTATGAACCATTTTGATGAATCTACCTAACCTGACCATAAAAATAATTTAGGTGTGTGGATATGTGTATTCTAAGCCCTTCACATAATGGTCTTGTTATGATAATTAAAATATATGTGCATATTAAAAGTAGTTTAATAAATATTTCTATTTACATAATCTAAAGAAAGTTTTGTTCTATAATGGATAACATAGCCATCATAGATGGCTATGATCTAATTCCATCCTTGCATGAGATGAGTACTTTAGGCAACTAGCCTAAAGTATTTTTATATTTTTAATCTATTTTTAATCTATTTTTAATCTATTTTAATATATATATATATATATATATATATATATATATAAATTATATGTTTTATATCTGCAGCTAGTATCATAAAACTGTGACCTCTATTTGTTAATAATGCTTTGTTGTTTGAATTTTTAACCCAACATTGTGTTTTAAATAAGTATTGATAACTACACATGACTGATTTAACAATGACTGATAAAGCCCTATAAAAGAATTTTTTGAGTATTGCTTTAACTTAAGTGATAGTTTCAGGGTGAATGTAACAAGCTTTATATCCAAGAATAAGTTAGCTTATTTAGAAATAATGTTTCACTTCTTAATATTATTTTTTTTAATTCTCATAGTAAATAACACATTGAAACACATAGCAATTTTTATGCTATTTAAGCAGGATTATAAATGAGACATTTCAGAAGTATTTTTACAAAATATAACATGGCACTGAATATATAGTTTTTAAAATCTAGTTTTTAATCTAGATTCCTCAGTAGCTAACAATTCAAGAAAATGATGTGTGAGTGATTCAGAACACAGTAGAACTTGCTGATTTTGCAAGAGGTCTGAGCTTATAATAAGTTATTTGAAGTTTTCCAGAACTGGTGATATTAACATAAGTTTATACTTAACATGAATGGGATTAGGAGAATTCTATTGCTATATCATATCTTTATTTTTTAGTTTTCAAATATCTTAAAAATACCCTATAAAGTATGGTATGCTATTTTATGTAAAATTGTATAGAAAACCTTGTAAATGACTTATGCTTAATGATGCTCACAGACATTTGAATGGCAGGGTTTTTTTTAAAAATCATATGTGATTAACTTATAGAAAAAATACTGATGCTCTTAGCTTTCAGACGGCTATAGAATTTCACTGTAAAGTAAAAGTATATTGGTATAATTCCAGTTTCCTTAGTCAAGATGGAATCAAAACAGAAATTAAATAACAGAAAGGGTTTACTCATCAAAGTTTGGAACATATACAAATATGCATTATATCCTGCAGTTTTTATCATATTTTTTTGATAATATGCAATGTTGGAATAATATTCTTGGAATATTAAATCAAACATTTTAATGTAGTTTTACCTGATAGCATTCCAATCAGATAATATTTCAGTTTGAAGATTACAGTGTTACTATGGTAGGGAATTAGATAAAACTAGTACCATGATTCTTCCTAAAACAGCACTGTTTTTCTGACTCTTTAATGGACAGTACATTTTTTAAAAAGAGTTTTTTGTGGAAAGGATAGGGAGAAGGCGCTTATGTTATTACACACGGTATGTGTGGTGACGAATAGATAACCAATTTATCTTTTCTAATCTTTAAAAAATCTGCATGCTCACAATAACAAAACATTCTCTAATGAAATTACATTAGCGAAATCAGAGTCCCATTTACCTCACTCAATAACATTGTAAAGATTCCTACATTGCATGAGTTTCTTTTTGTTTTAAGAATACATCCAAAACAGACAAAAACAGAAAAATGTGAAGTTCAACATAGAATTGATTAAAACCTCAATATTTTCATTTTTTAAAAAAATGGTTCCATAAAATTGAGTCAGTCCATGTGGATACAGTTCTAGAATTGACAGTTTTGATTCTATTGACCAAGTCATGGCATTAAAAGCCAAATACTATGTGCTTAGAATATGCACAAACAATAAGGACTGCAGTAGGATGATGCTGCATGATCAGCAATTAATAATCCTTGAAAATGTTTCTACTTTGGCATCTAAGCAATGTAGATCTACAGCTTGACTATTTTATATGATGCAAAGGATAGGATCTGGATGAATAAAGGTAGAACCACTATTCAATATAATGAGCTGCCTGAAGGAGAACAGGGATATTGTAATAGGCCTTTGTAACTCCAAATGTAGGTGCTGTATATGCAACAAAAGGTTTATCCTCTTAAATTTTTTATAAATTAGGACATTACTTTTCTTTCATTTATTGAGTTGGTTTACATAGATAAAACTGTTTGTATGTATGATAAATGCAGGACAGTCTTATCATTTTAACATGTAAAATACAAATGGAATATATTTTATTTGAGAATTATTTTCTTTTTGGATGATTTGTTTTTAGTCTCGGTGATTATTATACAGTGTAAAATAATTATCAAATGAGTGGTTTATGAGGTCAGCATCATTTCCTTTGAAATGGTAAACTACTAATGTGGATAGTTAATGTGAATTCTATTGTTTTGATCTTAAAAAAATCTTATTCAAGATGAAGAGAATGTTAATAAATTCTTGATTGCTAAATTATACACTTAAGCCTAATTTGCATAAATTTGTCTTTTGTAAGCTCATTTAGTTTCAGAGTAAAATTAATCATAATTAACATTTAGTATTTTGTTGCAATTGTTTAAATATCATTTTGAAGTTTAAACAATTTTGAACCAATTGTTAATTTATTAAAACAGAACTAGGGTTCATTTCCCTTTGAATGTTATTTTTAAGTGTGACTTTTATCAGTGTACCATATTCTCTTCACCCCTTTGACTAACAGAAATAAAAGAATAAAATCTTGACAGCGGACCTAGAAACAGACAATGGAAAACATTTCTATAAAAGGGTATGTCAGGCTATAAAACAGAGTAATAACCTGGATATTCCTTTATTATAAACTAGGACAGTATAAACTTTCCAATTTAAAAATGTAATTCTATAACCAAGGAACACTAGATGAAGGCTATTATATAGTAGTACTGTAGTACTAACTCAGAACTGATTAGAGGATGGACCTCATTCTCCTAAAGGTCTCATGAGAAAGCTTTGTGAGCTATTCTATCTTCAATTAAAGGGAAACGAGGTATAATGTTCTTCTGACTTTCTCCCACAAAGGAGCTCTTAATATATTTGCTGAGATCAAAATAACATTCATGTAAAAGAAAAATGGATTTTGGCATAAGAGATATCCTATAGCATCCAAATATCACAAGGTCATGTGATACACCTCATGGCAAAAAATGCTGACTTTTTTCTACTTTGTTTTTACAATGCTTTTGAATTTATTTTTGTGGTACTTTGGGCTAATATTGTTTAATTTTGAAATATAACCTACCATCATTCTGCAGCATCCTTGGTGTCAGCCTTACAAGGTAGACCAGACAGGAGTGAGATGAGCTAATTCTCCTTGTATTGTAAAGTTACATTACAATACATAAATTCAAAAAGTGGCATGTCCCTTTGCTTGGATCCTAATAAAGGTTACACTACAGTTGAATTTCACTTACCATACATATCATAGGTATGTGTGCTAATTATTCTTTATTATTTTAAATTAATTTATGTCATTTAACTTCTATGGTCTGCTTCTTAATTATTAATGTCTTCTATTTTAAAATTCTTGGGAATTGTCCCCGGACATCCTGATGTAGAATGACAATATATACCAGTTTGGTCTAGTGGTTAAGGCAACGGGCTAGAAACCAGGAAACTGTGAGTTCTAGTCCTGCCTTAGGCACGAAATCCAGCTGGGCCAGTCACTCTCTCTCAGCCCAACTCACCTCACAGGATTGTTCTTGTGGGGAAATTAGGAGGAGGAAGGAGTATTAGGTATGTTTCCCCACCTTGAGTTATTTATAAAAATAATAAAGGCGGGATATAAAATAAATAAATAACTAAATAAACATAATAGAAATAAATATATTGATAATTTAATGAAGCATTTGCAGTGTACTGTTATATCTCCTCAGAAGTTTCACTGAGTTCAGCAGGGCTTACTCTTGGGAAGTAAGTGGGAGGTTTTCAGGTGAAATAACCATTTAAACATTAACCATTTTATAGTTCAGCATTTTTGATTAAGAAACCTTTCCTAACCTGGAGTAAACAGTGAAACTTAGATGAGTTACAAAAGTTTTAGAAAGCTGAAGAAAGGGGATGCAATACACTGGTGATGGGTGGCACAGGATACGAAGGAATAGAAGATTAGTTAGGCAGAAAAGGCATTTGTATGTGAATGCACACCATTATTGAATAAAAGGATGCAAAGCACAGATAAAATGAATCATTATGAAATACAGATCAAGAATTTCTTTGTAACTGATATTGGTGAGTCTAGATTACTGTCCTGTTTCCGTGTTAATGTATACTTTTAAAATATGAATAATTAAATAGATTATTATCATCTTAACAAAACAGAAGTATTCAACCACAGTTTGAGAGAACCCCATCATCTACAAGCCTATGTTCAGAAAGCAGTTCCCTTTTGCACGGTGTTCTCTGTGTTGTGTTGTTATATTTATACAGTGAGTATTAAAAGGTAACACTGTACTTAAAGATAATGAGGGGCCTTCATATCATATTTATTGTGTTATTTTTTTTTTTAAAAGTACAAGAACATTTGAACATCTCCTTTATCATTTCAGCTATTACGGTGATGGCAAGATCAAAATCAATTGTCCCCTGGCATGGTATTTTTAAGTGGTGAGAAAAGCTTTGAATTAATGCTTTTCCAATTCTCTCAGTTGAGCCTATAGTGCAATCACAGTTGTAGCCACTATACTATAACTGATCTGAAGTTTCAGATTTCTTAATATACATTTTCTAATAGGCAAAGCCATATAGAGGAAATAATGATCCATTTTATCCATGCTTGCTGATTTTTTCTTTTTCTTTTTTTAATGTGTGCTTTTCAAACCTTTCTGTTTCATACTGCCTTTTCTATTCTGATGGGCTAGATATCATTACATTATATACAAATATCATCATCATCATCATCATCATCATCATCATCATCAACATCATCATCATCTGAAGCTAAAAAAAATGTACATTCTAAGTTAAATGATGAAAATACAATTGAAGTCATAAACAAATAGGCAATAACAGATGCAGTGCTGGTATAGTAGACTGGACACAGCTTGAATTATATCTGGTCTGGAGTTTCAGATTTCTTGATGCAGAACTTCTAATAGGCAAAGCCATTAGAAAAAAAAAATGATTCATTTTATCCATGCTTTGCTAGCCATTTAGCTCATAAAACTTGAAAAAAAATGCATTATGTACTGCATCGATGAAATGATTATGATCAACTTTAATTAGCTTGAAAAATTGGAGGCCGTAGTTTACTGCTGGTAAAATAAAATTCAAGAAAAAAATGTGGATTAAATTATTACAATATTGCTTATGTAATAAGCAAATAAGCAAAGAGAAAATTCTAAATGAAATTTGCAAATAAAACATCCTGAAAGTTTTAGAAGCAAAACAAAATTATAAAAGTGGGCTATTGGAAACTAGTTTAGAAAAAATAAAGAAGCGAACTACAGTATTACATGGCCAATACATAAACTGGACAAGACAATGAATTGGCATTGGTTGCAAGTTAGCACCATCAAGAAGGAACAGGAACATTTAATTTGTAGCTCAAGAACAAACATCACAAAGATATTGAGGACTGAACATGTTTCAAAACAGCAAAACAAAACAAAACAAAAGACTTTGTAAAGAAAAAGATTAAACAGTGGATTGTTCAATAAGTGGATGCAGCAAAATTGCTCAGACTGACTATATAGAACACGATGAAAGAATAACCACTATGATCCATTGCAATTATGCAATCTAAGTTTCCTGAATGTGGTATGATCACAAAATTGAGAAAGCTGGTAAAATGATGATATTACTATTTTATTATATCCATCTAGAATACAAGACCTGAGCAATAATTGTAAAGAAAAGAATAATTTCTGAAGATATGGCAGAAAGAAAAACAAAATGGAAGAGAATTTTAAAAGCTTAAAAATTATAAAGATCTAATGATTACAATAGGTAGATTATGGAAAGTTTTATGAAAAATAGCAGAGATTAAACAATTTTTTTTTTTACAAGAACTAAATATTTTCTCTGTATCAACTGCCTATTTCCAAAATAAACAAGCAAAAAACTCTGCTTTGTTGGGTACATGTTATATCTTATAACATTACTTGGCCAATTCCTAAGTTCCTGGCTACATGTTCAGTCTCAAAAGAACACCAGTCAAGGCTGTTAATCTTTGTTCTTTGTACTCTGTTATTCCTTGATGAATAAAAACAAATAATAATAATTTGCTCTGCTCATATGAATTGTTATGAGGAATTCACCTTTTAGCCAAGGACAATCTCTAAGTATAAAGGACACAGGTATCTTCCATAATGGATTTATTTTAGGAGTTGATGTGAACCTCTAGCTCAGGCCTGTACAACATATGGCCTGTGGACCATGTGTGGCCCTCCAAGCTGCCCTGTGCAGCCCACTGCAGTTTTAAAGAAATAACATACTGCTACCAAACGTTGCTGCCACCAGGAAGAATCCACCATCAGTTAGGTTTCTGCAGTCATTTCCAGCCCAAAATACACAGTGCCAAGTGCCTCCAATTTCTGCGGGCCTCATGGACCCCAAATGGTATGCCAGCTATTCTTTGTGGTCTGCAATTATTTTAAAAGGTATTAATATGGCTGATTCTCTACGAGTTGTGAAGGCCTCCTCTAGCTAATGAATTAATTAATTTTAATGTGAAAATTAATTTATTCATCAGTGCTTTATATTTCTATGAATTATAACTGGCTGTTCTTCTGCTCTTGAAAACTGTCTTATTATGTCCTTTTTTTCTACATTTAAATACTATATGAAAAAGCATACACAAAATTGTTCTAATACAATAAAACAACCTTTCCTAATCAATAGTTAATATGGCAACAAATGTTATTATGACTTAAAATCTACATGTCATGTGCAATTGCTTCTAAAATGGCTGTTGCAATAAAAATAAAATTAATTTTGCATTGATTATTTGGAGTTAATGATTGATGAAGTCTTCTTGACAGCAGGCAGTGAAAACAACTTGTTTCAGCACTTCATATTGTAAATGAAGATATTCCATGAATTTCAAAAGTACTTATTTTTCATTGTAAATGCATGCAGTATAGAAATTATACTTGGGGATTTTTGATAATTTTTTAATGATTTTTTGTTTTAATTTCCTTGAACTAATACTCTGAGGCTTTTATGAGGAATAGAAAATATTATGTAATCTATCCTTTGTCTTCTAGTTTATTAAGTTATCAACACATCAGAGACTCCTTGGCCATATATAAGTCTCTCCATGCTGCCACTGAGTGAATTGACAAGATCTGAATGAGATTAAGATACTGTAATGTTACAGAGACCACAAGAAGGGTTGAACGCATTAGATTGCAAGACTGAGGAGGAGCATTCCATGAAAGCCACATTTCAAGAACAGTCAGGGATCATGGGTGAACAGAAAAATGCCAAAAAGAAAAGTCAGGGTTATTTTTAAGTTACCAAACACAGTTTTGTGTTGGGATATTACATCTTAATTGTCCAAATAATATGGCCATCCTTATTGTGTGTGTGGAGGGGGGCAAGATTTATGTTTGTTTGTCTATCTTGTTTGCTGCAGATTATTTTTATTTATTATAATTTGAATTAATTTCCAATATACAGGCAAGATAGAGAAATTGACAATCATCCATTATGAAATTGTATATACCTAGGCTGGTTAAATTATTTTGGTAATTAAAATACAAAGTCCCACCATTTTTTTTACTACCATCACCACATTAACAGTATGTTAATTTATAATTTGCCAGCCTTTTCCATCTTTAAAATTTTCCTGTCTGAGGCACCTTCACTTTTCCCTCATGATAGTTCTAATCCTGTAGGCAAACCATTACCTATGGGACTATAGTCTGGACCAGACAATGTTTCCTGATTCTCATATGGTTCAAAAGAAAATGAAAGATGTTTCATTCATTTTCTTATCACTTGCTTCAGATTCAGACATGGATTTACATTTTTTTCACACTACATCACAATTAAGATTAAGTATATAGAGAATTTGGATACAAGGCTAAAGTGTGTTTTTAAAAAAGGGTAAAATCTTCCAATCTCACTAACCATAACCACCCAGGCTTAGGCCACAGAGCAATCGAGTCTGAATCCATCTTCATGGATAATTCTCTGAAAGGGCTCTACAAGCATGTAGATCAGACTTAGAAGCCATGAGCAGCTGATTGGACATAATTCAAGAATCTTTTTTTCTCCAGAATGGATGAAAATCCAATATAACTAAAGTGAATAGAATAAATGGAACTGAAAGCAGAATTATCTTTCAGTATATTCTGTAGTTGCATATTTTGTCATTGGACTATACATACTTCTGGACTATATCTTAGCGTTTCTTACTGTGTTCATTTAATACAGCATCAGAAAATGCAAAGAAACTGTCTTTATGAATATGAAAGCACAATGTATTTGGGCTAATTATACTTTAATTTAATTTAATTTAATTCATTCTTCAATGCTATAGATTTTTCTGATTTTCAATGCTATAGATTTTTCTATAGTTTTAATTTTTAATGTGGGCTGATAATCCTTCAATAAAATCTCTTTAAAGGTAGAAAGATATGCACATGTTTAGACTAAAAGCTGAATGCTGCTCTTATTTGTTGACAGCACTTTAAACAGTTTCAATCCTTTCTTAGCAAACATTCCCCATGTGAATAGCTGCTTTATTTCTCCCATTCCATGATAACACACTGCAGTCTGTTTACACAGTGTCAGAACGTCCAATGTTTTGCTGTAAAAAATTGAAAATTTATTGTCATTGAACTGTACAGAGAAACTATGAGTGTCTCATATATATGATTGCCACTAGGAAAGGAATTACATAGACAAATAATAGTATTTTCAACAATGTATAATTTTGCTCCATATTTTTTCTGCCCTCTTATCAAGAATAATATGTCTTTGTTTAGACAAGGGATTTTCTGCTCTGTTGCCAGTATTATTTATTGGCTTCATAAACAAAAAGGTTACTAACAGCTTAAAAGCAATTTGGGTGCAATAAACATAGAGTACTCAATAGCGGTGTTCTTTTTTTTACTGGGTGGGGAAAGAGATTTCTGCAGCCTGATAAAGTAGTTTGAGGAACTTTACAAGAGCAATTATATATTTATTCTTTTCTTTTGAGGTTTTGAATTTGATATTATGAATAGTAACCAGCAATTTTCTCCCAGTCAAAAGTATATATTGTTTTGGAGATAACAAATCAAAATGTATATTTCTTGTACCAGTGCTATCTTTCAGAATTTCCTTTAAGGCCCTGTGTGGACAGGGATAAAACTAATGTCAGCCTAATCTAATGACAGCAAATCAGTCTTGCAATTCTACTGCCCTCTGTAGTTTCCTTAATGATGGAGTACAAAATAGACTGTTAAGGCAAGTTTCCCACCTGCCTAAGATTCCCTTAGATTCATTTGAATCTTAGATCTATGATGCTTTAAAAAAAAAAAATGAACAGCAAATGTTCTTACTTAACATACATAATTCAGGGCTACAATTGGGATATTCCTAGAAAAGAACTCAGTGAAAAGATGTAGTGAGAATGGAGAGTAATTCAGTTAAGTGAACATTGAAGGATAGATCATAATATTTTTTAATTTGATATTGTATATTTGGAGAAGAGGTATATGCATATATCAACGTGCTCTGTGTTGCTACTTATCTGACAAGGTGTGGACACTATTAAAACTGATAACCGATATATCATTTATATTCCAAATTTTATTTTTGTAAGATAACCTAGAACACTAAAAATAAGTTTAGTGCACTAAGGCTATTCAGAAAATAGGCTTAGTGTCAGTATAGAACAAGCTAAGGCAGAGGTGGAATCAGAATATGCAAGTGTGGTAATTGAGTTACAAATCTGGTGAATGTGTAGATTCAGTAATGTTCTATAACAATAGATACATTTATTCATTTTTTAAAATAATCTCTGTATTTCCCAAGAGTTTCTTTTCATTTCTTAGAGAAGGATAGAAAAATATAATTTATCCTGTCACAAACTAATATTTCTGAACATGCTGAGGAGCATCAGAGAAAAGTTAAAGCTTTCCTATTGCAACACAAGGAAAGTAGGTTTGCTTGGAAGTGGGCTTATGAGGTACAGTAAATCTGTGATAATTTATTGTATGTTTAGATGTTCTGAACGTTCTCAAAATCAAGTCAGAGAGGCTTGTTTTTTTCTCTTTCCAGAATTCCCTGAAAAGAAAGGGAATGAATGCATTCTATGCTCAGTTAAGGGAAGCTATATCATTATTTGTTCTAGAACTGGAACTAAAATGTTTATACAATTGTCTTGAATTCAAGTAGGAAACTGTTCTGCTTTTTGCAGTGTGTGATCTTATATATGATTTTTTTTTAATAGTCCAAGCTTGATGAGGCCAACTACCTAATAGATACTCCTCATGCTTGCCAACTGGGAGTATCCTTGCACAAAGCCATTGTGGAAAACTGTCTTGGAGATGAGATATGGCCTAAATACACCACTGCAATACAAGTCAAAGATATATATTCAGTGTAACCCCACATTTGCATCCCTATCCTCAGAGCAGATGCAAGATACCTATTTGTGCCATTAAAGAACAAAAGTTGATTTTAAATCAAAATGGAATATGCAACAGATTAATAGTTTTTGAATAAATACTTCTGCCTTCCTGCATGAGATAATATTGTCATAGGGAACAATACATAGCTATAAAAAGCTAGAACTTACATTGATGGCTTTAGAATCAATCCCAAGCGGCCTTTAAGAAAAGAAAAAAAAAAACAGGCCTTTACAACTTTCTGGAAGCCTGTAAGTGTACTAAGGCACATATTTGCCTCAGAGTCTATACTGTTTCATAGGAGGGCGACTCCTACAGATGATGCTTACTAAGCCCTCTCACATTGTATCTCCTGGTGGGTGAGGACTTTAAGCAGGCATTTTCTGACTGTCCAGATCAGGCAGATAGATTTGATCAGGGAATGGTAATCTCTTAGTTACCCAGGTCCCAAGTCAATAAGGGCTTTAATAATAGCCACAGCACCTTGAATTTCCTGTGGAAACATACCAATGACATTCCTGCGGCAATGGTGTAATATGACAGTATTGAGATCAACTGATAAATACAATACACTTATTTAAGGTGTCTTACCTTATATTTATGCTACAGATGTATAGAGAGTGCTGTTTTAAAGGTTTCAGTGGCTATCTAAAAAAAATGAGGCTATACAGAAAAATAGAAAAGTTTTGTCTGTGTGTGTGTGTGTGTTTTAATAGAGACATTATTCATTTGACCATATAAACAATTGTCTCTTCTAGTGAACAGGCACTGGATATTATATGAAAGTTTCAGGATATGATTCCACATTATAACTACTATTATATTTTAGACTGAGACTTTTTAGAATAATGCAAAATATCAACAAGCAGCTGAGTTGGGTTACATATATATTAAAAAGTGAAGTAAAGTAGTGAAGTAAGAGAAAAGAGATGAGAGATAAGAGATAAGCTAAAGAAGCAGTGTTGATACTATGAAAATACTACCAGAATAGCAGAAACTACAGTAAGTGATTATGATTCTGCACTCCATTCTGGATAATGTTAAGCATCATATTATTGTGGCTATGTGTTAAATAAAATGGATCAGTGGAGAGTCATAAAAAGGAGACTATATTTTATGTTAAAATTGACCTATTAGCTCAAGAATGTTTAGCAAACATTTACCTTGCAGATAATAACTTTTAAAATTATAATTTATTTAAAACTAATTTATTTAAAAAGTTGCATTTTTATTAGATATTTTGCCAAGTCAGAGGGATAGTAAATGCATCCACACTGGATATGGAGTTAAATATGGAGTAAATTTGGAATTTTTCATAGTCATTGCTTTCAGTGATGCTGTGAAGACTAGAGAAGACAAGCCAACTGAACCATAGCTAATACACTGCTGTTCCATAACCTGTTCATTGCTTTATTTCCTTTACTTGTTTGTTTGTTTGGAAAGAATGGAAATATTTCTTTATAAATTCACAGTGGAGAAGAGACAGGGAAGAATATGCTTGCATTATTTAAAAAAATGGCATGGGGCTGAGGATTGTTTCTTTCTTTTACAACAAAAAGTATAATCCAGATGCCCACAGCAGTAGCAGCTTCTACAGGTTTAAAATCAACAGCATATCCTATAGTGTATAGGTGATCATCAGAGTGTGATAATAGGATTATTTCCCAAAGTGCAGCAGGTTGTGTGAGAAGATTTGATCTTCACGTAGACATCTTCATATTATTTATTTATTTATATTTCAAATTTCGTCACCACCCATCTCCCTCAAAGAGCAATTCTGGGCAGTTATATGCAGGCTAATAATAATGCACATGAAAACATAGAATATTAATTTTCCAATACTATATATAGATTCTTTTTAAGAAGACTAATTAAGGACAAATGTGCAAAGCACAGCAATTTATAAAATAATTCCAAATGAAATAATTTGATATTGTTGATTGAATGAAAAACACTATTGTCCAGCAATTTAGTAAACATGACAGAAAATATCAGTGGAACCAGTATGGTATAGTAAAAGAGTTGCCCCAGGGCTTTGGTGACTTGCGTTAAAATAGAGTAACTTTTAGCCAAACTAGATTGCCCACACCCATTTGTTTTTAGAAAAGCCTTTTTTTTTCCCCACCAGAAGCACAGAATGGTCATGACTGTGAGCTTTTCCTGTTATGAGTTCCTTGTTTTGTCTGATAATTTGAACATTCCTCAAGCCCCTGGGTTATTGTGATTGTAATTTAATCCTTAAATTGGGACTTTCAAAAATTGTTTTTAATCATCTTCCTATTAGAGGGTTTGTAATCTACTCAGAGTTCTTTTGGGATCGGAGTGGCATATAAATCCTTAAATAGAGTGTATATAAATATATACACACAGGTTACAACTCTACAATGCAACCAGGAAGAAAAAGGTTTTAAGCTACAGAGATAAATTCTAATTGTGAATTTAAAGGAAATAAATAGCTAGACACCATAATGTAGCAGATCTCCATGAATTGAGAGGTTATTAACCACACAGAAATTAAAATTATTTGTATGTTGTCAGCTCACAGAACATAGTGCACTAGCATGATTGAAGATTAAATAGGATGGAAAAAAACATTACAAAGAGTTATAAGTTCATCTCAGTTGTAGTGCCTTTCACAGCAAGACTTAACTGGAAATGTGCAAATTGTCAAACTCAAAGAGAAGCTAGTCAATATTGTGTGAATATTAGGTTTTGAGCTTTTAAATATCCCATTGTGTAGCTAAGGTGCTATTTGAAACAATGCTAGAAACTACTGTTTAGATAGAATAGAATATTTCTCCATTTCCTGTGGTATTTATGATAGCACAAATCAACACTTTTCATTCAACAGAGAAGATGAAGAGTATTTCTGAAGGAGGTTTTTGAAATAGTAAGGCTTCTTCTCATAGAACCCTAAACTGGGGGGGACAGAGGCAGGAATAAAAATTGGTAATTATTGGTCAAAGTAAATAAAGCTATGTAATGAGGATAGAAAGGTCTGCCTCTGGAACATTGTCCAGAAATAGACACTGATACTAATAGTTTTTGTCTGTAGAATACTGCATCATTAATCAAGGGATGTGTCTTGCCTCTAATATATATTTAATGTATATATTTTCTGTCACATTGACAAATATTCTTTTTTTCTCAACAAAAGAACCTGAGAAATTAAACATTTCATACAGAGTATCTGATATGTAATACTTTAAAAAACACAACAAATTAATTCACTGCTTCAAGAGAGTAATTTGGCCTTTTGTGGCAATCCTTCTGCAATGAAGAAAACTTCTAATAGCTTTGCCAAGGCACAGCAGTTTACATTTGAAACATAATGGTATATTACCTTCCTTTCTCACTGCCCACTATTAAAAGACTTACTCCCAGCAGCATTCCTCCTCAAAAAGGCCAAACTGAGCCCTAAAAAGAAATGTCTCAGTGTGATAGTTCTCAAGATCAGCTATTTCACTGTAGGGCCATTAAACTGAACTGGGAGAGTTGTTATAATACAGATGTCCCTAATGCAGTTCTGTCTTTTCTGCTGTCATTAGTTCACCCATCAAGATACACTGAACTGCTGCAATTCAGTTCATTCAAAGTTAAATTATTTTACTTGATAGTCAGATTTTTTTTTGTACCAAGCAATAAATTTATAACTCACTATTGTAATAATTAGAAATAAATAATAATTTAGGGTATGTCAATCTATTTGAAATAAAATAGATTCAAATACTGGACCTGTGCAAAAATGAAAAGGAGTGCTTCTCTTGTATAAAAGTTTATTTGAAGCACTTCTTTAAAGCTGTTTTGCAAAACAATGCCTTTCTCTTCCTCCTACAAACTTCTAAAAGCAAAGCAGTTAGATATCTTCATTTCATCTTATTCTGTAACTTTGTCCAGCAGTTCCATTATTCTTTGTCCGGCAATTCCATTAGTCAGTTACAAAACTTCTATTCAGCTATTGAAAACCTCAGAAGACTTTTCTGTGAAATTACAGCATATAAACCAGTGAATAGAACGGGTGGCTGAAACTTCAGGGTGAAAGATCTCAGCATCACCTACCATTATGAGAAAAATCACACCTAGTCCTCACCTCAATGAGGTGAATCCTGGTACATATATGGCACAAAGTACCTCATCAAAGCAAATCACAACTATGTCATCCACCCCTAAATGTACTTTCTAAAATTATGCATAGATGCATAATGTGTTCTGCGTTAAAATACCGTACTGCTATTATTACTATATTTATGCCTTTGAGCCAGTCTTAACACCTGGCAAGTGCCTGGACAAGCCTCTGCAGGTTTATATGGTGTAAGATTTCATGGCTGTGTAATGATTGCCTATTCAAAATCACTATCAGACTCACACAAGGCTTTCATGGATATCTGATTTAATATTGAGTAGTATGCAGGATCACAAGCAAAGCTGAGAACAATAAAAGCACGGGATGTCTCCCAATAAAACCCCACATGGCTTCCAGTCCCTCCCCCCAGAGTCAGTACAATTCCTAACGGTCTCTGCTGGTCTTCGAGAAATGTCCTTGGCAAGGCGAGATAACCCAAACATGCATTCTTCACTCCTCGCATCACAGCCTGGTACAAGGAACAGGATCAGCCTCCTCCCGTACAGCGACCCGTGTCAGCACCAGCATGGCATGGGAACAGGTTACCATGTTTTCCAGGAACATTGGAACAGGGACCATGACAGCTGGCATTAACAAAGCAGTGATTAGCTTTTGGGCTGAATGGGTGCAGTCTAGTTTTCTTTTGTCCTGATGTTTGTTCTGCAAGTTTCTTGGAAACATTTTTAGAAGTGGTTTGCCATTGCCTTCTTCCTCCAGCTAGAAAAATGTTCCAAGGTAACCCAACTAGATTTATGCCAAAGGCATAACTAGAACTCATAGTGCCCCAGTTTCTAACCTGATGCCTACCACTACACCAAACTGGCTCTCATTACATCTAAAATGTTTATCTTATGCTAAGTCAAAATCAAGTTAATCACATAGTAATAACAAAAGCAGTCACTGCTCCAAGGAAGATAAGAATTAATCTTGAAAACGTTTTCCATAATCCTCATGTTCTGATTGGATTAAGAGATGAAATACCTTAAAGATTTTGAAAGTCTATATAGAATGCATATTGCAGTTACATAATTTCAACAACATCACTTTACATTTTCTCTACTTCTTTTAATTCTAACCATCCCTTGCTTTTATTGACTACACAGTTTGCAAATAAATTAGGAAAAATAAAGAAAATTGTTATAACCAGCTGCTGTGTTTCAAATATAATATTAAACATTGATCATATGGAATAATATTGATCACTATTTACAGTATATTTCTTTGACAAATAACAGAGCTAACAGTTATCTTCAGTCCAAGACTGTAAACCTAGAATGGTAAAATAAAAGGAGTTTTGAGGATGGGGCAAAAGCTTTGAAGAGAAAGCCAGCATGGCAAGCCAGATTAGGTTCATTGGTCATAGGTGTTCCATTTATGAATTAGTGCTTCATAAATCAAAAGCAAAACAAGGCATCTTGTGAGGCACTAAGCATGGAATATCTTGTTCCCTAAATTTGCAATATGATTTCCTGAATAATCAGTTCATTTTTCATCTTCTCTCCCATTCACTCACACACATACTCTATATATAATCTACTTCCAGTTAATAGTAATCATCTGATTCTCTGCTTGGAAACTTTATTGAGAGATTCACTACTTACACTGCTTCTTTTCTGCTTCCTTTAAATTTGATGAATATCCAGTTATAGATGTCTATTCCTAACCATGATGATCCCAAAATGATGAAATGGGCATCATGACACATGATCTACCCTTTTGTACTTGCACTGTGACATCAACACAAGTACAGTATATAAGGGCATTTGAGCTGTAATATCAAGATGCACATTTTGTCACTTGTTTTCTTCTTGTCCTTCCTGCATACTTGTCCTTCTAATTGTAGTATATGGTCAGATGTAGTCTCAATTCTAGTCCTAATGGTACATTGGTTGTTGTTGTTTATTCGTTTAGTCGCTTCCGACTCTTCGTGACTTCATGGACCAGCCCACGCCAGAGCTTCCTGTCGGTCGTCAATATCCCCAGCTCCCCCAGGGACGAGTCTGTACATTGGTACATGACTACAATTAGCCCAGTTTATTTATTTTATTTCAATTGGCCTGATCCATTTTCATAAAATTTTGGAAGGGAAGGTATCTTTGTTTGTTTTCAAACTCTGGTAGTAACAGCAAGGAGGTAAAACAATTCTGTGGTATTATTGGAGTAATGCAATTTAATGAGTAATATTGCTGCAGTGAACATGTCATGCCTACCATCCATTGGCTAGACTGTATTGCTTAAACTGCAGCAGCACAAACTGTCTTTACAATAGGAGTTATAAAGCTATCTCTTTCATTCATTTTTTGCTATTTACTTAATATATTTTACATTAGGCCTTATCCATCAGAAGATAGCTGGAGGATTAGAAGAATGTAATCAATAAGGTACAAAATTCGCTTTGACTACAGACTTCCCATGCTTGAGACTAAAACTACTTCCATTTTATCTGGCAAAACTAATGGCTATGAAATAATCATTTCTGCAGTTCCAAAATTCTCAGGAGGTTTAATTCTTCTGTTCTAAAGTGACAATGTGAATTAGCTATAATAAATCAATAATATATATAAGCTACATTAATAAATATAGTATCTTAGTATTACTATTATCATCATCATCAGAGTGCAACTTGACTTTAAATGGAATCAAACACACTTTTCATTTGTTCAATACTCTATCAAGAATTTTCTTTGTTGTTTCTGCTATTTGTTTTGCTACATGAATATTTTCCTACTCATGAGTCTTCTCCCACTCATTATAGGCCTTATGCTATGAAGGAAACATGTGCAGACTTTATTAACAGAGGAAAAACCATAAGTTTAAAACTGATAAGGAAGATTTTTTGGTGACTTTTACAAAAGGTAAAAAGAATAGAAGGAAAGCTTTGCCTTGGAAATCATTAAAACTTTTATTCTGAAGTATATCTCAGAAGCAACCTGGGCTTAAAGGAAGATCCTAACTCAGTTAAGGTAAATCATGTGATAAATTGAGTAATCAGTAAATTGGATTTCAGCATTCATTCTTATAATACCTGTAACTAGAATCTAAAGAGCTATTTCAAGTGTCCATTGGGAAAACCAATGGAACATTGTATGTTTGGAAAACAGCATGAAGTGTTTCCATGGAGAATGCTATTCTAGGAATGCAAGCTTTGAGTAAATTAATAAAGTTGTCTATTTTTGCATCTGGACTTACCTATATTGTTGTCTATTTTCTATTTAGTAGAATTTTAAGCAGAATAGGGTATGTATTGGATTCAATTAAATCCTAATAGCAGAACTAAAGCAAGCTAATTTGGAAAACAGAATTATTATATTCTTTTTTTTTTTAATGCTAATTATTCAGTGATTTGATGAGACACAAATATACCATATCTTTCAGGGAAGGCACATTCTTCTTCAGTCTTTCATATAAGCAAAATACCAAGGTTGGGAGAGTACTACATACATACATACATACATACATATATTTGACAGCTCTTTCTTCTACTTACAATGAAGGGGTTTACCGAGATCTCTAGGTACTGTGCTAAAGGATGGTGGAATATATGGTAGGACTGTTTCAGTAATTTTCTCCATCCACTACAATTAAATTAAATGTTGTAGTCAGTGCATACTGCAAATAATTCTATTTCTAGATGATCAATTTTTAAATCATAAAAGTTTTTTTTAATAATTTCTATAATTACAAGTTATATCAGGATAATCAATGGCTTCTGAAAATACATTTCTTTTCAACTCCCCCCAACCTATGTTTATTCTTTCTATTTTTAAAGCATGCTGAGAGACAGACAGACAGACAGACAGAGAGAGAGGGAGGGAGGGAGGGAGGGAGGGAGGATAGATATCGTTACAACAAAATTCATGAGTTTTCATGACCCATTCATAGTGGTGGTACACACTGTAATTAAGATAGAAAATATGTTGTGAAATCATTTTTCCTTTGTTAACTGACTGTAAGGTAGAGCTCTTAGTAAGAGTAGTTTTCAATTTCTAAAGGAGAAGCTATTATGCTAATTCTAGAGACCACTATCACCTTTCATCCAAAGATATACAAAAGGAACTTATTCACAATGATTTTATTTATAATGCTGTGATGAAATAAAGGCAGAACTATGGCCAATAATCATTTGGGTGCTACTGCTTGCTTATTAAGGACAAGTGGTTTTTCACCCACTAATCTACAATCTATTAACTGCTGTCAATCAATAGAACTATGGTGTGGCCAATTAATGTTATATATATTGTAAGTGTAAGGTATGTCAAGGAAAACAGAATCTTTTTAAAGAAACATTCATTCCAAAAAATCTACTTTTTTAAACCTGGTAAAACTGTGGCTCAGCTCTTCAAAATACTTAAGTAAACAATTTGAATAATCTCCAGAACTGGATACCTCATCAGGGAAAATCTGAATTGTTGACTATTTTCATAACCCATATTTATGACAATTATAGGTCAAAATCTTCTTGGAATTTTAAATCATTAGTATTTCAAACAATTATGTTAATTTAGGTATGCAAATTGCAGTAATTGCTGTTGCTTCATATAAGTATCCTCATAATCATACTTAGGTCAAGTTTTTTTTTCCTCTATTTTAAGGCAAGAAATTTCAAGCAATTGGGTAGACAAACTGATTTTCATAAAATTACAAATGACATTTATATTGTCCAGATGCAGCATCTTCTAAACATAAGCACTGCCATTTCACTAATTGTGAAATGTTTCCATTGTGGAAACAATAACATTAGCAATAACATTTTTCTCCCCCCTTCATATAACAGTGATAATAAGCTTCTAATATGTTGATCTCTCCCTTGTCTTTTTTTTTTAGGCACATAATTTAACATTGGTTGCAACTATTTTACACTAATATTCTTAGTATGTTTATAACACATGAATAATTCATACATACACATCACAATATTCCATTTTAGAGTAAGCAAAATTATACATAGTGCAGAAAAGAATGACACACATAAGTAAAATAAAGATATTATATAAGAGAAAATAAAAGGACTAATCTAGTTTATACAACTCCAAACAAGAAATAAATATTTTAAATCAGTTGATTTATAAAGGTTGCTTTAAAGACAGTGAGTTATAGCATTCTGATTTACCTATAACATCTGCTTCATAATATATACAACTGAAACATGTACTGACAAAACAATATGGCCTGGATGATTTATCAGCCTCAGAGGTACCCACAGTCTTTAGAGGTGCAGTGCTTGAAGTGAATCCAACCACTCAATTTAATATGGAGTTTTAAAGAAGAATGAAAGTTAGCATTAGTTGCATACCTGAACTGTGGAACAAAGAACTGGAATATCCAATCCTGGCAAATCAGTAGGTCCAGATTTAAAAAAAAAAGTAAAACATGCTTCTTATAATTTAAGAATTAATTCATCATGCAGTTTTGTTTTGTGTTTATTGGACTCTCCAAAGAATTTTTTAAAAAGGATAGCTTTTAGATTTGGTGTGTTTATATGTAATTACATGAGTTGGTGTTTTAAGAAATGTGGGGTTTCTTTCAGATATCAGATTTGGTCTTATTATCTTATGGAGCTTTTGACTTCATGTTATCTTATATGTAAATACTAATTTTGATAAAAATAGAGTTGTTAAAGATGTAAATGTGATATCGAACTATATTCCCAAAATATGGAGTTTGATATTTTATAAAGAATTCTGGCTCTATCAAGTCTGGGCATTAGCTAAAATAATGTTTTCCATTTCAGTTACTTCCTCCCACCTCAAAACAGCACAATTCATTAAATAATGATGTATTGTTTTTTATTTTAAGATACTTCAAGACACAATCTTCCGCACACCATGGTTAACAACAGATTGGTCCCATGAGTATTGGACTCTGCTGCCTATTATGGCATTGGTCACTAAAGTCCAACTAATTAAGTTGCTAACACTTTTTAATAAAATAAGAGTAGATTAAGTTAAAAGCCTTAGTTGGCCCAATGCCACATGAGGATTACCTGCTAATACTAAAGACACAATTATTAATTTTATCTACAATTTTTGTAACCTGCCTGATGCAAAGACTCCATGTGGTGTACAAAAAAGAAAAAAAAATATGACAAATAAAAACATAAGATATACAAATTAGTTTTGGCATGTTTGAGGCAGTTTGCATAAAGTCAACCAAAGGACAGTTTTCTCTACAGCATGGCCACACTATTATATGCATGCTAAGATATCTAGACTAAACACTACCTTGCAAGCCAGTATAATGTTGTCTGTATCCCACAATTAGGAAGTACAAGCAAGATACTGATATACTGAGGAAATGTATTTTAATAATTACCTTTAATTCACTCAGTCATAGAAAGCTCTGGATAACCATTTTCTCTCAACAAAAGTTACCTCACAGAATTTTCTTGTGGACTAAAAATATAGGAGAATACCCATGTAATCCATCTTGAACTCTGAAAAAAAGGGACTGGATATGAGTGCAATAAATCATAAAATAACAAAGTGTCATTTTGAAGAGATTGTATATATTCACGCAGAGCATTTGATCACTACAAAAGACAAAGCACCCTTGTTCAGCTTGTTTCATTTACCTACCCATCTGTGTGAGGATAAAAACACCACCACTAGAATCATAGAATCATAAAGTTGGAAGGACCATGTCCTTCTCAAAGTAGGATACCAGATTAAAGCTGATCTGACAAATAGTTCAGGTTCTTTGAACACAATGAAAGGAAGTATACAGGTAACCTACATACTGTATGCTTCCAGGCTGTAACATTTCCAATACTTTATCTTTGTGACTTATGGAAATATTAGTTGAAACTATCTGGAAAAATTCTTGCTAGTAGTCTAGTTGGATGAATATTGGATATATCTGATTGAATCTGTTCTCAGGTATGAAGTTCATTGTGAGAAATGTTAGCAGGACCAATTCTAGTTTAATTTACCATACAGAATTATTACGTTGAGCACAGAGTTCATGGTCAGCTTGTTAGAGAAAGCATGACATACAAGTCTCAGAAATAAATCACCGTAGAAGCTTTACAATAGACTTGCACATTATTACAGATCTGGAGACCAATGACACTAAAGAAACTCAGTAGTATATTCACCCTTTCATATTAACAACATTAAGACCTGAAATTCTAAGCACACTTTCAGGAATTTTACTGATCACAATGGGATTTATTTCTTTCTAAATAAATATACAGCAGGTTCCACTAATAAAAATGGTTTGCTCATGATGTCAATTCTTAAAAATCAAACAATTTTCTTACATACAATTACATAAAATTCTATTGATTAGTTTTTTTATATATTTCCATTCTAAATTTTGTCTGTTCGTAACGGCCTTCAAAATGATCCTATTAATTTAACATTAAAATAAATGTATTTTAAAATAATATTTGCCTATGGATATCAAGGTGAAAGAAAAAGAATGGAAAATTAAGGACATCTAATTTCACAATTTTCAGAAATTATATAAGCAGTGGATTTTACATATTGGTACAAGTGGGATAAATATACTTTTTAAAAATAATTACTACAGAAGCCTTGAACTTCCTTTGTTATCCATATCCATACAATTGTTTTTAAGAGAGTACTTTATAGAGAAGAACTTCATCTGGATTGAAAGAAGTATGTTCTTTGGAGTTATTTACTTTTGTTTTGTTTTGTTTTTTTGAGGGATAGACTTGGTAAAATGGAAAAAGTAACCTTCTGGAGATCCACGTTAATCCAAATACTATATTCCTTCCTATAAACTTCTACTGAAACAAAGAGCTAATGGTGAGTTAGACCAAACTTCAAATAATTTACTGGACTGACTATCTATCTACCTACCTACCTACCTACCTACCTACCGGAATATATTCCTATTTCTTAGCAATCTGTGACATGTACAGTCCTATTATAGGATTCTTTTGCTGAGCTAATTTCTAACTTAACACTAGTAAACACTATTTAATTCCAAATTTAAAGCAATATGCCATAGTCTTCTAAGTATGGAAAAACAAGTAAATCTTAAAGCAGGAAAAAAAATCAATTAACTGTGTCATAGGATAACTTGTTTTTGTTTCATTTTATTGTACAGTTCAGAACTATAAATATGCAAATAGGTTATTGTAAACATACAATGTCATGGAATTTAATTTTATGTAATTCAACATTAACCTACCCACCTACTCTGCCATAGATTTCTTGGACCAAATGTTTTACAAGCAGGTTTTTATAACCTGTATAAGTACAGCTATTGATTACTAGAATGCTGATGTGGTGAATTTCAGCAGTTCCGCTGGTTCTCAGGAAGGAGGGAGCACATTCCAAGAAGATGGAAGAGATAACAGGAGACACAGTCTGGGAAGCAATGGTGGGTAAACTAAGAGGTTCAGAATAGCCCCGCCCTAGAGCCTTCCCTTAAGTTAGGTAGAGTAGCTTGAGTCTGGCAAAGTTCTACCTATACGGCATGGGCAAATAAAGAACTGAAGTTTGAATGGACTGATGCTTCGTTGTTCTTGGGCTGGGCCTGACATCTATCTTGCCAGACTCAAGCTACTCTACCTAACCTAAGGGGAGATGACCTGGGAGAGCTCTAGGGCAGGGCTATTCTGAGCCTCTTTCACACCATTGCTTCCTGGATTGTATCTCCTCTTATCTCTTCCACTTTCTTAGAATGTACTCCCTTCATCCTAACAACTAGCGGAACTGCCAAAATCCACCACAGATACCAAATTCAGAAAGATTTAAGAAGTTTGAACAATAATATGTTAAACTGTTAAATCTGTAGAAAATAAATGCAGTATTTGATACATTTAACACTTAATTGTTTACAGACATATCATAGTAAATATTACTTTAAAAGTAACTAGTAGCAAAATTGTATAAGGCATACTCAGCATTTATTCTGTCATTAACTATTTCAAGTTTTCTTAGATACTTTCTGATTCTTTCCATACAGGCTTCATTAACTTAATCAACTCTGGATAATTTATATTCCTGCCAAATTATCATTTATTCTGTGACTATCATTTATCTTAATGGCACCATTACCTTAATTTTAAGCCCCACATTAGCACTTTTAATAGATTCTGGCAAAATCAGAGCTCTGAGTCTAAATGTGACATTATTTTAAGAGACCTTCAGGCACAATGATGATTTTGTTATTGATTAGTCAACTTCTACTTTGTTATTTATTCTAAATAGAAAATTAGAATAGTTTATTAAACTCAGTTAAAATATTGGATTTTCATGTAGAAAGTACAATTGTACATAGATAGATAAATGGATGGACAGGCAGACAGGCAGAATTTATTTCTCTCAGTGACCAGAAAAAAACAGAACACATATAAACTAAATACAGCAAAGAGAGAAGAGAAAACAAACAAATAAGCAAAGCATCCACATAGCTATAGGATAGGTGAATTATGTATGAGGATGTCATGTCCGTCATCAGTCATGTCCATAATCAGTTGTCAGGGCACATTCACAGCCACTATACATAACTTTGCTACGTGGTAACACCTTTCTTGTCTGATAAGAAGAAGTTGACATAAAGTTCCTCAGGATAATTTGTTGCATGTAGCAAGAGAGGGAAGATTAGTCTCTTTTGGATATCATTGTAGAAGGATTGGTGGAGCAGCACCTGGAGAACAGATTCAACCAAACCATCACCACAGGGGCAGATTTGGCTAATGAGGGTTCTATTAAATCTCCCATATAAAGTGCAGAGGGTAGACTATTATACAGTATGTGGCTTTGAAGAAGAACCTTTGTTGGGCTGGATAGATGAGTGTGTTGATGTAGTTGGCTGGTTTCCACCTAGCATGATTAAACCAAATTCGGACAGAGTTTGGGATGAGTTGTCTTTCATTCTGGGCTTCAATATCTAAAAGCTTTTCTTCATATTAAATGCTGAATTAAAATCACCAAACAGCAATCACACATACTGTAGCTGTTCTTCTCCTCTAGATGTGCCATACTCTTCATTTGAGTTTGGCACAACTAGAGAAGAACATCTATGTGTGTTTGTTGTTTGTTGATTTTAGTTCAGCATTTAATATGATTGTTCCTCAGCATTTGGTAGACAAATTGGGCTGTCTGGGTTTTAGTACTCCTTTGTGTAACTGGCTACTTAACATCCTCACTGATAGGTCCCAGTCAGTGCGAGTTGGAAATAATATCTCCAAGCCTATTTCTTTGAGCATCGGTTCTCCTCAGGGCTCTGTCCTGTGACCATTGCTGTTTACCCTGATGACCCATGACTGTTGTGCCAGGTTTACCACCAACTCCATTGTGAAGTATGCAGATGATACAATGGTGGTGGGTCTGATCAGGGATGACAATAAGTGGGCTTATAGGGAGGAGGTGAAGGTTTTGGTGGATTGGTGTAATATAAATAGCTTGGTTCTAAGTGTTGAAAAAACTAAGGAGATTATTTATTTATTTATTATTTATCAAATTTATCACCGCCCATCTCCCAAAAGGGACTCTGGGTGGTTTACAATAATATAAATAATTTTATCATTATTTTATAATAATTTTATGAGATTATCATCAATTTTAGAAAGAACCGGTCCAGCCATACACCACTTTTTATTAATTACATAGCTGTGGAGTCAGTTAGTAACATTAAGTTCCTGGAGGTGCAGATAATGAATAGTTTGACTTGGTCTCTTAATACTGCATCCTTGGTAAAACGGGCACAGCAGCATTTGCATTTTCTGCACCAGATAAGGAAAGCACATCTTCCACCTCCCGTCCTCCTTCCTTTCTATAGAGGCACTATAGAGAGTGTATTGACCAATTGAATTTCCATCTAGTTTGGAGGCTGTAGTGCCTCAGATAAGAAGTCTGTGCAGAGGGTGGTAAGGGTAGCAGAAAGAATAATTGGGATTTTACTTCCTCCTATTCATGATATAGCATATGCATTATGTATGTCTAGAGCCCAAAATATTGTCAGTGATCCCTCCTATCCTCATTATGACTTGTTCTCCTTGTTTCCCTCTGGGAAAAGGTTCTGCTGCTTTCGATGCAGAACAGCTAGATTATGTAATAATTTTGTCCTCTGGGCTATTAGACTCCTGAACTCTTAATAATCCCCTCTTACTTCATTGTGGTATATGTTGTATGTAGGTACGTGATAGTTATTATGGATAATGATTAGGGGAGTGGAATGGTAAAGAATATGTATTATATATTATAGTAATTATTTTCTGTGAGCCAATTGCAATAGAATTTAATTTTAATGTGCACCTTGGAGTATAATGAATGACAATAAAAGTTTATTCTGTTCTAGTCTTCTCTTCTCTTCTCTTCTCTTCTCTTCTCTTCTCTTCATAATTGCCCTATATATACATTTGGGGAGAAAGCTTTTCTTTTAATAAAGCCAAAGTGTCATTTTCTGCTCAGACATAATTCAACATGTTAGTTTCAATATATATTACAGATTTCTAAACAACTTTCACAGGAATTACAGGCTGCTAGCATTAAATGATAGCCAATACTCAAATTAAACAGATCATTTCAATTATGATGCATTTTGTAAATTATACTATTATAATTATATTGTAATATAACTATAACATAATTACGTATAATTAATTATTATTATAATTATGATGTATTCTGTATGTTGGTCTACTAGCTTTGTCAAGATTTAGTATATCTCCTGATTATGGTAACTATAAGCACATCTCCTGAAACTTAGTACTGAGCGACTCTGAGGCTATTAGCCTTGAGTCGTGTGTCAATTCTGAAATTCTTGGGGACAACTGTTATGCTAGTTTAAGGAACACCCATTTAATGTGCTCACAAATATTCTGGTTTCTCTTCAGAATACACTATATAAGTCTTTTCCTCACAAATAAGTCTTTATCTTAAACTCATATGTTATTCCTACTGATCTTGTCTGTTCTGATCGAAATATAAATCCCAGTTGTCTTTATTTACATGAAATGAAGACAAAAGACCATGTAGGTAGCAGGAATGATATTTGCTTCCGTAACTGATACCTGCTTATGTAACTAAGGTAACTGGTATCACTGCCATCAACTTAAATGTGCAGTCAGTTTATTGCTATCACTCTCACATATATATATATTTGTTACCTGCAACAGCAGCTGTGTTAGAAAAACAAGCATTCCTTTTCCATATCTGACACCCATTGTAACTACTTCGGAATCCTTACACCTGACAACTTCTTCTTTGTTGTTATTCAATTCTATGTACAAATGATTTTCCCACAGAGATTTGTGGGCTCCTACCCTAATGATGTTCTGAAAGGCCTACAAATTTGGCTGTGTTCCCAGGCCTTGGGGCAAGGTGTTGTGGAGTCCCATTGGTGAGTTCTATCTATCTATCTACCTACCTACCTACCTACAGTATCTGCCTGCCTGCCTGCCTGCCATCTATCTATCTCTATCTATCATCCATTCATCCATCCATCCATCCATCCATCCATCCATCATCTATATATACACACACTCTCTCCCACACACACACATATATTCATATCCCCACATACACATACAGACATTTTTTTCCCTAAATAAATCCTGACATTTGGAAATCTTAAATTAGGAAATAAAACCAGATAACTAATTCTCATGCTTTCCAGAACAGTCAGTGTAACATTTCATGATTAACAACAGCAGCTAACATCAGGCTATCTATATATGTACTAGAGGGGAAACACTGAAAAAAAAACTTACAATTTAGTACAGTTTGCTGTTGTGTGATAATACTTACTCTGGAAATACATGGCATTGTTTTGTTTTGTTTTGTGTTTTAAAGGTTGCTATACCAAGAGGCATGAGTTCAGAATGCATTTTGTTTAGCATTCTTAGACCAACTACAAAGAAATGCTTTTTGGATGTACAGTATACTTACTACCTCAAACATAATTTAAATATTTAAGATACTACAGTGCCCTTCTACTGAAGCCATATGTATGGTGACAGAATCACACCTATTTTTTATTATTATTATTTATACTATTGATATATATAGTATATATAAAAATCTCAATGAACTTTAAAAAATTGAATCATTGCATTTGCTGGAGAAAGAATCATAATACAATAGAATAGGGGAAGCATTTGTTCAATATTCTACAGAAAAAAATGGAAGATAGGTGGTGTGTCAGTTCCATAATGGAAATTCTATATATGCAGTCTCTCTCTCTCTCTTGTCCAAATCCATTTGTTTCACATGTATATACAAAGGAATATGATTCACATTTCCTGAATTAAAAATTGGATCAGTCTATATCAGCCCTTCAAGGTAGTTCAGACCAGGAAACCAAAACATGAATACTAATATTACCTTTATTGTAAGGTTACAGTAACAGAATCTTGCAAGTCTGAAAGCACTTCCCCCTCCCCTGCCTTTAAATTTGAGAGAACTAGGGAGGGTCAATTCTGAGATGCTTCCTCCACTCCCATTCCAGCTTTGGACTCATATATCTCTTATCAGACTGTAGCCTAGGCTGCAGCTCTTCCTCCTGTCTTCCAGTGTTATTATCATAGTCGATTACAGAATAGTTCATCAGTTGAACTTCTCTTTATTTTGAAATGCAATATTCCAGTTTAAAACTATACAGAAATGTCTACATTAGAGAAAATTGCATATGAAGAGCCATCTCCTAGATAAAATAGCATATATAAAAGTATATATTAGATTAAAGGTTTTCTACATAGTAAAATAAATTGTTTACTAAAATGTGTAGGAACTTGGGTATTTACAGAAGCAATATATTTCAACAAAATTATGATATCACAATGAAAGCTCCACCACTTATGCATGCAATATCATAGTGCAAATACAAAAGAGGCTGAGTTTGCCTACAGAGGCAATTAAGATATTTTTCATTGCCCTACCTTCATTGCCCTATTGTTTTTGATGATGCCCATGGATATAAATTTTTATAGATACTTAAAAATTATTTATAAATAGATGTAAGAATTAAGGAGAAATGAGATGGGATGGGATGGGATGAGATGAGAGGAGAGGAGAGGAGAGGAGAGGAGAGGAGAGGAGAGGAGAGGAGAGGAGATGAAGTGTGCTTGAAAATACCTGAATATTACAGAAAGGATAACAGATTTGTCCATTCCTACTTGTCCACACAAGATTCTACTTGGACAGTTCAGTTTAGAAAATATGATATATGGAACAATCTCGATTCCTCCCTCCCTCCCTCCCTCCCTCCCTCCCCATCATTTTGTTAAGGCTACTTCATTATTCCAATTATCTCTGCAAGCATATTTTATGAATCACTGAAGACTACTCATAGACTATTCATTTTTAGCATTTTATTAAAAAAGGAGGATCCATAATAATAACAATAATAATCATAATAATATTATTGTTGTTACTTATTTATTTATTTGTCAAATTTCTAGCTTGCCTAATGCCAAAATGAGTTCGCAAGATGAAAAGATAATAACATGATATATAAAATAAACATATGGCATTGTAGAAAAGCACAAGAGATGCACTATATGAGGGAATAACATAACATGTTTCAACCTCACCTCAGTTAAAACATTCTAATGGAAGACCTGGTGCAGGATGAGAACAGGATTTTAGAGACAACTTGAAGGTGGGCAAGATGGGGCCGTAGAGATCTCTGCAGGAGTGCTATGCCAAAGGTAGGTGCAATGACAGGGAAAGCCTTTCTGGGTTCCACTAAATTGCAACCAGTCCTGTCAAAGTGAACAGGAATGGCAGACACTGTGGGAAAGAGGCAGCCCTCAAATAACTAAGCTCTTTGGAGTCTTTGGTGGCCTCTGAACTTGGTTGTTTGCTTGCAGACATTTCATTACCCAACCAGGCAACATCACCAGGGCAAGTCAGTGAGACTCAGTGTCTTGCACTGTTGATGTTACCTAGTCATGTAATGAAATGTCTGCATGCAAACAACCAAGCTCAGAGAACTCCAAGGACTCCACAGTCCAACCCTGAGCTACATATACAGTATTCTTTTCTATTGGAACTAAGCTCTTTGTCATGTAGGGCTTTTTTAGCTGATAGGTAAACTCTCACCTGGAACAGAAAGGAAACTAGTATATTGCAAGGAACACATCATTAGTCCCAATATCCAACTTTTGGTAACTACCAGCTTCTTTACACTGTTAGACCCAGTTACCTATTGACTAAAATATGCAGGTTTTTCCTAGATACCTATGGTTGCAATTAATATATTTTTCATGCAAATTCTAGTATATATTTTTGCATGTGAAAGGCAATTAGTATTACTATATTCTTTATTGGAGGTAACAAATTTACCTTTATCACCTGAGCTGAAAAGTTGAGTAGCTTTAATATTGTATTAGGAAAGGTTTGGTATAATGAAGGTTCCGTCTGAAAATAACTATTGTTTAGACTCAGGAGAATCATTTTAAAGACTGATAGGAAGGTATTAGAGAAGATTAGTGTAGTTAAGGAAAAGATTGTCATTGTAGTTTGAGGCAAGGAAAATCATGCCTCATTAACCTATGACAATGCTTTGAGGATATTTTTGCTATACCAAGCAAAATATGTGGTATATTGCACATGGATTTTTCTGACAACAATGGATAAAGTTTCATATCTGAAGATAATGTATAAGTTGCAGAGTTATGGAATAAAGTAAATGAAATGGTGGCCTCTGGGATTACGACTTTGCTTTATTGCCAGTGAGAAAAAGCATAAGTGAAAGCATTTAAGACTGGAAAAAAATAAGTAAGGAAAAAGATGTTAAAAGGGAAACTGTATCTCTGAAATTTAAGGTGCCTTTATTATATAGCACCATTTTACCCATAAAACTCTGACAGGCTTTTCCATTAGAAATCTGAAAAGAGCAAATGAATAGTCCATGCTCATACCCCGGCTTGAAGGATATATTTTTTTTTATTAATTACAGAGATACAGTAAAGGATTTAGTTAAATTCTCCTTTACCTTGAAAATCTATTTAGAACACTGTATTTCATTTTTTTTAAAAAAAATTGCATGGTATAATTTCCCTTACTGTAACAAAGAACATAATGACAACCACTATAGGAAGAACAGGAAGTAAATCATAGCTTTATATTGCAAAGATTTGGCACCTGGGTATGTATATATGTATTCTTTCCTTTCCCTGTTGGGAATTAAAAATGGATAAAACTGTCAGTGGTGTAATCTTGATTGTTCAGCTCTTAGGATTTAGGGAATGTGTGTCCATTCAATTGCATGTAAAAAAGATAACAGAAACAGAATTGATTTTGATTTCATTGTCGGCAATGGGTCATACTGATGATGGAAGACTAGGCATGGGACAGATCATGTGGCCTAAACAGTTTTATCCTTCAGCATCTGCCCCAAAACCTCAGGCAGCTGAGTTGCCTAGCTGCCACTAAGAGAAGTGCCACTTTAGTGTCAATAGCAAACAGAATACTAATTATTCTATGCTAATTATTAGTGTTCAGAACAGATGTCTCTGCCAAATATGAAGTATATTTGAATTGGGATACCAAATTCGCTGTAGATTTTCATTAGTGGAATCTGAAGATGAGATGGCAACAAAGTTGCAATCTCTAGAACATTAAAAGAAATTCCTCAAATATTCCTTGGAAATAATTAATATTTTCATTTACAATGAAAAAGGAATAGTGAATATATTCCTTTAAGAAGTATATACTAGTGTCTCATTAAAGCTGTGCTTATATATCTCCAGAAAATATTAAGGAAGTTGCCAGGTGGATGTGAATGCCCAGGAGGAGGGGGAGGGGGAGGAGGAGATCATCTTAGACAGTGGGTTGACCAGGGATCAAAGTATAAGAAATGTAGAAATAATATTTTCAATTTGATATGTATGAGAAGATAATCATTTACTGCTGAGAAAATGACTGAATCATTCACTCATAAAAAGGTGATCTGTGGGATGAAAAGCATGTGTTAAGTAAAGTAAGATATTTTCCAGTGAATTAAATATTAGCAAATATAAGTAGTGTACACACTAAAAGCTAGATACAACAGGATCAGATTCTCAAAGATGAATCAAGGAAATTAGTATATATAATTTGAAAGTAAATATGCCCTCAAGTCATGTTAGGTCCAATGGGCATATCCATGCAGTTTTCCCACACGATAGAAGCAAATTGCCATTGCCTGCTTACAGACTGTTTTTATGACTTTCCAGTCTGGTGAGCAGCCCCAGAACTCCCTAATGTCTCTGAGCCAAGTATTAATTTCACATAACCCTGAAGTGCTCCAAGTCTAGACAAGGTCAGCAAGATCGTATAGCTGGCAAAAAATGCACAGTAATTCAGGAAATTACTGTGAGAAACCAAATATCTGGTTTTGCTAATAAATCTTCAGTAAGGAGGATTATCTTTATCGTAAAAATTTATTAAATTTTCTATACTATATATGTACAATTATCCTGGCTCCATATTTAATTCCAAAAAGTTAACTTTTAGAGTTGGGTACTGATATAAACATTTGTCCTTGATACCATAATTATTTGCTACATGCATTTTTGCTCTTTTCTGATTCTGACTCATTTACATAACTCCATGCATAAAAGATGATTGTTTAGAAATTACATACTTGATTTGCCCCTACATAATGTATTTCACCTTGATTTTTTTATTTGTAACCATTTATTTAAAGCATGACTGTATTTAAGCATATTTTAGTCACCTCTTTCCTTCTAACTTCTGATGTTAACATCGCTACACCCAGTGCACAGTTCTGCAAAATAAAGGCCTTATATCTACAAAGCTTATAGATTTATGAGGCACTGAATGATACTGGTTGTGTAACTTTTTTTGAATGCTTGTTCAGGAAATTAAAAATAAAAGTTAAAGGTAATACTTAAACCATTAATGGTATTGCATGATAGAAAATGATAATTATCCCTGTATGAATAAATTAAAACAATTGATTACATCAATTAACTGCTCAATCTATAATACAATCAAATCAGCTAGACATAATAAAAAGGTATTGCTATTGAAATGTTCATGATAAGAGCAATTGTACTGAATGTGCATATGGATAAGTGTATGCATATGAAAATGCTCCTACAGATGAAATATGAATGCCAAACAAGTAGTAGCATAGACATTTCAACAACGAATGCAAAATAGCTTCATACAGAATGCTTAAATTGTATGTCTGAACATCAATAAGTCATGAATCAGAGTACCCTCAATAATCTTAATGCCAGTTATGAATGACTTTTTCTTCCCAAAATTGTTTGTTTGTTTACATTACTCTTTGATCCAGAAATCTTTCTTCACAGGCAAGCTAGTCACACACTGACATTTAAGCTTGGTCTCCCATATTTAATATGGTTACAGCAGTGCTTTGATTTATTTTCTAAGCAAAATAAAGTGATAATAATAATAAAAAAGATTGTTACAGCTACACAACACTAGATTACCCAGAGAATGAAAATTGCTTTGAAACTTAAAGTTGAATTTCTAAGTTACATTATTTTAAACATGTTCCTCTTTTTATTTTCATAATATAAGTTGTATACCCAAGTATACAGAGAAGGTCAGTTACCCATATACCTCCTAACTGGTGGGCTTGCAGTGTGGCTTCTTCAGGCAAGATTCCAGCTTTCCTGGAAGAGCACTGGCACACCCATGCCACCTCTGGGCTTTATTTGCTTATATGGACTGTATATACATATGTAGCATTATATAATACATGTACAAATATTAAAAAATATATATTAAAAGGCATTTGAAACACTAAAGTTCTGCCAAAATTGGGGGAATTTGAGGCAATTCCAGTTGGTGGGACTTGGCTCAACTTGTTTTGCAGTTCTATTGTTCTTACTAACAATCTTCAGCACTATCTGCCCACCCACACTGTTTCATGATATGTCCCCACTTCCCAAATATGTCTTCTGTAGTGCAGTACTAATAAAATATTTCTTCTTCCCTGTTGTAGGGAATAGGAAGAAAGGAACTGTTATAGCTCTGCAACCAGGCTGCTACTGCTGCTTGCTGCTGCTGTTGTTTTTATTCTCTCATTGGTTAGTTGGAGGAAACACTGATTGTTCTCAGAATTGCAGGGTAAGTAACAGTGAAAATGATTGGAGGACTGCATGAAAATCCATTATACAATGAAGTGATGGTAGTGTGGGTGTTCCCAAGATATTCCTGCTCAAATCAAAGCAAAACAAAAAGGAGGAAAAACGGAATATTCAGTGTAGAAACAGAGTGACCTGGAGGACCCATAATATTTTAAAATTAATAATTTACACTCCATATTAAAAGTTCTGTTTTGACACTGCCTCACTGAATTGGATCTTTACTCTGTTTTCTGTACAGCCCCTAGTAGTAAACAGAAAATATATTGTGTTCAGTCCCATCAGTCAAGGAGTGTGGTCAACCTCCATCTTTAGGCATTGTATCATTGTCTCACATTTCTTCCTGAGAATTTCCTCATGAGGAAATTTTTTTTCAGAATTTCAACTTTGAGGTTTCCATGCTTCTTTCCATTTGGCCAAAAAAGCTGGCAAGACTCCATTTCAAGTTTTCCAGTTAAAAGCAAATTTATCAGTTTCGATGGTTTTTAAGTAAAATTATGCTTTATGTTTTATTATTAATAAAAAATAAACAGCCTTATGAGCAGAAACAAATAATAATAATAATAATAATAATAATAATAATAATAATAATAAGCAGAAACAAATAATGATGATAATAATATCATCATCATCATCATCATCATCATCCAAGGTACTGCTGGTAGAGATATCTAGTTTAAGATGTAGGCCTTTAGAATTGAATTACCTTTGTTCATACAGACTAATGAAACTTAAATAGAAATCTCTATGTTCTTCTTTAGCAACTCTCAGAGAAATTATCCTACATTTTTTTCTACCTGTTCTCTTTAATGTGATGCAATAAAATTTGTTTCCAAAGGATAAGAGAGGTTTAGACAAAATTTATGAGAAAAAGTATGCTATATGTTGCCCAAGGGAATATTTCATAAAGTTGGTTGGTTGGTTGGTTTTATTGGGTGATTCTTCGTTAAAGCAATATTTTAAATGTAGATGCAAATGTAGAATTAAACAGATCATAATTTCATTAAATAATCAGGGATTTAACCCACTAGCTATTAAGGTGATTTGTGGTTTTGAAAATTCCTCAGCTGCAATGAGAAACCCACCAAAAACAACCTGAGATTTCCCTTCAATATTATAGTGCTCAACTAAAGCTGCATTAAAATCTCATCCTTTATCCTTATAGCAATAAACAAATAAATGCATACATAAATAAATAAGTTGGAGGTGCCACTACAATTCCTACTTGTTATCCCATATTTTCCCATCTATAAATAATCTTTCTAGTTTTGCCTATTCTAGCATTTGGATTTCCTTCTCTCTTTTAACTCACATTAGTAGGGAAACTGCAATAGGAGAAATTTATTCCAAAGCCTTTCACATAAATTCTTTCCAAATGCCAACTGCTATGTGCCTTTAAAATCCTAATTTTCCTCAGAGAAGTAAATACCTTATCTCTAACTCCTAAAGAGATTATATATCCTCATAAAAGCTCTGTATGATAATTTAACTATCACAGATTCCCAGCAGCAACAACCAATAAATTGCTGTCATCTCTATGGCCCCTTTGATAATGTCCTTTTCAGGTTACTCTACCTAAATAGCTATTATAAACATCTATTTATTCCAGTTCATGGGTTAAAAAAAGATTAATGTTCCCAGTATCTTAAAGCAAGTTCCCCTTTAATAAAGCTTTATTAAGTTTTGCAACAAATACATAAAACTACAAGAAATGAAATAAAGGATACTACAAGAGAAAAAAGGAACTAAAAAGCATGAAAATAGAAAAAAAAAGACTATTACATATGACATACTACAAACATACTAACTTCCGACTTCCTACAACAAAGATATAAATAAGTCAATATCAGTCTCTTACTCTAGTTCAAACTGGAATGAGCATTACTTCTATGAAACACTTCCATTCTCAATATAACATTTCCTCTAAAACACTATTTTATAACATAAAAAAAAATCCCCCCTTAAGAGACAGATAAACAAATATCTCCATCATTACATATTACATAAAGCAAGTTTTCATAAAGCTAGAGTTTCTACGATTTTGCTACTGTTACCTTCACTAAGGTAAGACTACAAGCATCAGAAGAAATAAACTAGTGTTCTCTTTTGGTCTCTAGAACAATGAGTGCAGCCATCACTATTAAGCCTGATTTTCTCCTAACAAATTGAATGATATAATTTTTATTGCATTTTTCTCAACCATTTCAGATCTTTCCTGTTCTATACTGAGGACAGCAGGCCTCTAGTAAAATAAATGAAGCATTCAAACTGAACAAAAAATCTCAGTGGATCTAAGATGGGTGACATTCTGTTCTTATATATGAATATATGCTAAAGAAAATAATTTTCACATGCCAGTAAGGTAATGCTCAATATCCTGCAAGGTAGACTTCAGCAATTCATGGAGCGAGAATTGCCAGATGTACAAGCTGGGTTTAGAAAAGGCAGAGGAACTAGGGACCAAATTGCCAATATCGGATGGATAATGGAAAAGGCCAGGGAGTTTCAGAAAAACATCTATTTCTGTTTTATTGACTATTCTAAAGCCTTTGACTGTGTGGACCATAACAAATTGTGGCAAGTTCTTAGTGGTATGGGGATACCAAGTCATCTTGTATGCCTTCTGAAGAATCTGTATAACGACCAAGTAGCAACAGTAAGAACAGACCACGGAACAACGGACTGGTTTAAGATTGGGAAAGGATTACGGCAGGGCTGTATACTCTCACCCTACCTATTCAACTTGTACGCAGAACACATCATGCGACATGCTGGGCTTGAGGAATCCAAGGCTGGAGTTAAAATTTCTGGAAGAAACATTAACAATCTCAGATATGCAGATGATATCACTTTGATGGCAGAAAGCGAAGAGGAACTGAGGAGCCTTATAATAAAGATGAAGGAAGAAAGTGCAAAAACTGGCTTGCAGCTAAACCTCAAAAAAACCAAGATTATGGCAAGCAGCTTGATTGATAACCGGCAAATAGAGGGATAACATGTAGAAGCAGTGAAAGACTTTGTATTTCTAGGTGCGAAGATTACTCCAGATGCTGACTGCAGTCAGGAAATCAGAAGACGTTTAATCCTTGGGAGAAGAGCAATGACAAATCTCGATAAAATAGTTAAGAGCAGAGACATCACACTGACAACAAAGGTCCGCATAGTGAAAGCAATGGTGTTCCCCGTAGTAACATATGGCTGCGAGAGCTGGACCATAAGGAAGGCTGAGTGAAGGAAGATAGATGCTTTGGAACTGTGGTGTTGGAGGAAAATTCTGAGAGTGCCTTGGACTGCAAGAAGATCAAACCAGTCCATACTCTAGGAAATAAAGCCAGACTGCTCACTTGAGGGAATGATATTAAAGGCAAAACTGAAATACTTTGGCCACATAATGAGAAGACAGGACACCCTGGAGAAGATGCTGATGCTAGGGAGAGTGGAGGGCAAAAGGAAGAGGGGCCAACCAAGGGCAAGATGGATGGGTGATATTCTAGAGGTGACGGGCTCGTCCCTATAGGAGCTGGGGGTGTTGACGACCAACAGGAAGCTCTGGCGTGGGCTGGTCCATGAATTCACAATGAGTCGGAAGTGACTAAATGAATAAACAACAAATATTTTGATTTCTCTTCAGGTCTTATAAAACTTTTGCTTTTGTATATTATTAGTTGGGAAACAAATCAAAGGGATGTTGACTTTTTTCTTAATTGTTCATATTTTAAAAAATGAAGCTATTACTTTCTGGTACATCAAACTATAGCAGAAGAAGCAGACTAAATTGAAGAATTAATCCATATAGAAAGAAGTATCTGTCTTTTATCTAAAAACACTTGAAAATTATAGTGGAAAGTTGACCTATGATTTATCAATATTTACTATCTAATTTAGTAATTATTATTTATTACTTCACTAGGATGGAATAAAATCTGTTCAACATTTAAAGGACTGTGATCATGCCATTTTTATGAGTCACCAGGGAAACAAGGTATGTAGAAATGATAGAAGACTTTAAGTAAGTTAAGAGCTGAAACACAAAGCAAGAACAGAATGTTATATAAAATTTACCAGCAACGATTTATCTTGAGACTGAGTACGTATCATCTTATAAGGATAACCCAAAATCAATGCAATAAAGATGAGCATAATATTGTCCACCAGAAAGTGGATTACAATCCAGATCTCTAAGGCTGAATTTCCAGCATCTATCTGTACATATATAGGCCGGAGTGGCTGTTTCAGAGGAACACTGCCTCCAAATCAGCCATGAACTGAAAGGTTCTCCAGCCTTTGGCATCGTCCGCTGTTTTCTTATTACATACACACACACACACACACACTGTACACACACACAATATGTGAATAGTAAGTATGCATTTAAATTTACAGAAAGATACTATGTTTAACTTTGCAGCATAAGGAGGTTGTGGCAGCTTCTGTTCACATAGGAATTGGTTGAAATTTTGGCCAGAGGTGATTAAGCTTTTGCATGCAATTGTAGATCAGTTCTTAAGACGTATATATAATTTAGGGAAAAGGTGACATTTTGAATTTCATAGAATTTAGAATAAGGAATAGTTACTTTTTCAAGATCTGTTTCCTTTTAAATATTATACACACACACACATGACATAGTGTATGTATTTGTGTGTGTCTATACACACATACACAAACATGCATACATGCATATATACACTATACTGTATGTATGTATGTGTAAGTATGTATACACACACAGACACACACTATGTATGTATGTATTTCTATGTATATATGTATGTATATGTATATATAATTTATTTTCTATCCCACCTTTATTATTTTTATAGATAACTCAAGACAGCGAATATACTAAATACTACTTCCTCCTCCTATTTTCCCCAAAACAACAACCCTGTGAAGTAGGTAGGCCTGAGAGAGAGTGACTGGCCCAAGGTCACCCAGCTGGCTTTCATGCCTAAGGCGGGACTAGAACTCTCAGTCTCCTGGTTTCTAGCCCGTTGCCTTAACCACTAGACCAAACTGGGGTCTCTCTCTCTCTCTCTCTCTCTCTCTCTCTCTCTCTCTCTCTCTCTCTCTCTCTCTATATATATATATATATATATATATATATATAGAGAGAGAGAGAGAGAGAGAGAGAGAGAGAGAGAGATGATTTAATCATGTGTTTATGAGAATCCAATTGCACAACTATTGAATATTTGAGTCTCCCTTATTTTTTAATGCAATCTTGACTTAATAAGTTTAGTAGTGGGACAGATATCAGCATAATATGTTTATACTGTATAGTTCTAAATGACAGCCATTTGATTTTTGTTTCATATGTTTTGCTATTAAATGTTTGTAAACACAATCTAAAATAGAAACTGTATGTATTGGTATTGAGATATTTTTAAAAATACAAAACTATGTTTATTTCTATTGTTTGGAAGGCTTACCTCTGAACTTGTATAGACAAGATCATCTGTGTACGCTAACTAGATGAAGATAAGAAAATATTATAGCTTTAAAACAAAAATAATTATATACTATGTTTAAATTCACACAGCAGTTTTACTAAGCTATCCCTCTCCTAATAATAGTGCATTATTGTTCTCTTTTTAGGGCAACAAGGAATATTTCCTTGGGTAATATTAGAAGCTTTCTTATACTGAAATAGTTAATAAAACTATTCTTATCAGAGCTCTTTTAGGGATACTGATTGTCTTTTGATCAACTCTCAAAGTGGCCAGCCATAATTTTTCTCTCTCTTCTCTATTCTTATATTTGAGCTCCCAGCTGAGTTTGCACTTTGGGGCCAAATCTTACTTGTAAATTCCATACAATTAGGACTGGGTTAAGTGTATCAACAATCAATGAATGGCTAGCAGGTTTGGGTCCAAATGTTTGTCATGGCAGTGTAAGGATATTAATAACACTTCTTCTTCTTCTTCTTCTTCTTCTCCTTCTTCTCCTTCTTCTTCTTCTTCTTCTTCTTCTTCTTCTCCTCCTCCTCCTCCTCCTCCTCTCTGTATGTGTGTGTGTGTGTGTGTGTTTGTGCATTGATTGACTATATCTTGGCACTGAATCTTACTGTGCTAGCCTCCTTCTACTTCCCCTGCTAGCAAGCAACTTACCAACTAATATGGACTATTAGCAGTAAGCCACAACTCAGACACAGCCTACTTATTCTAGCGATGAAGGAACAAACTAGACAAAACTAGTCAATGATGTTTTACAACCTCAGAAGAGCAAGTCTATATCCATTTTTTTTTTCCCTGAGGAAAGCCCAAATGTTGCCAAAAAGGTTGGCCTAGCCTGGTTCTCCACCAAAATTAGTGATGACAGGGTTCTTTTCAGAAACCGTCCACCTATACAAGCCTGGCATCCCAAGAACCCATAATTAGTGGCAACAAATACCATCAAATAAGTCAAGGAATATTCTTGAAGATATCTGAATCTCACTTAAGAAATCCACCTTTCCTGTTATTTTCATCCCTTTCTGCCCCAAAATGAAGCAGTCGTAGGCATGTCAATACTCTGTATTATATCCCATGGATAAATCATTTTGTCTTTAGTCAAACCTCAAATCTTCTTGAATAAATCATTTGCCTTTGCATCTTAAATTGCAAACATGAACTGAGTCATATTCCTTTAAATTTTGAATCTTAATTTCAGATTGAATCAGGGTGATTCACATAGGCCTATTAGTAATCATATCATCATAATCTTGACATTCCCAGACCATTTTCAAAAGCAAGTTCATGTTCAGAGCATGGCTGCCATCCAAATTGGATTATATATACATAATATATTTCAAAACCTCAAGGTCAACTACAAAATAATTTTTAAAAACTGGGAAATAATAAGAGAATAGTGATAAATGCTTTTATATTAATAGCTAGAATTAGAATGATTGGCAACTTAAGAATGTTTGGCACCATGTAACTTTTATCACAAAAAAAAAAAAAAAAAACAGCTCCAGAATGGGATTAAAGATAGATAAGCTGTTTTATTAAACAAGAAAAGGAATAGAGCCATATAATTACTTAAGAAAAGTAATATTTCGATAATTACACCATTGTAACTGTCAAGATTAGTGAAAAAGACAAAAGAAAAGAGAGAAATGAGAATAGATTAAGAAAATACTTTGCTATCAAAATTTATGGTGATATCCTAGTTAAGAGTCCTATGACATTTTCTGTATTGGAAAAATGCAATTCATTGATTCAAAGGCATTTAAAATTATTAGTTCAGATTGTTTGAATAGATTTACTAAGGGTGTGGAAAACATTCACTGATAACTTAGAAAGCCCATACAGTAATCATGCTGAGATTCTGGGAAGGGTCTGTTGTTAGCCTAGTATTTCACTGAATGGTTTGGAAGACTCTAACTTATCCTGCAATATTTATTTGTTTGTTTGTTTGTTTATTTATTTATGATGAAGATAACAAGAAAATATTATAGCTTTAAAACAAAAATGATTATATACTATGTTTAAATTCACACAGCACTTTTACTAAGTTATTCCTCTCCTTTTTTGTGTGTGTCAGAAACACATACCAAGGCGCTTCTGTGTTGAAAGGATTTGCCGGTGATGTCACCATTGCCCAGGAGGCACCTGAGGGGGCTCTTTTCATGTCCCTGTTATTTTCCCACTGGTGTTACCTATTTATTTACTTGCATTTGCATGCTTTCAAACTTCTAGGTTAGCAGGAGCTGGGACAAGTTGATGGGAGTTCACTTTCCTAATTCCTCTCCTAATAAATAGTTCATTATTGTTCTCTTTTCAGGGCAACAAGGAATATTTTCTTGGGTAACATTAGAAGCTTTCTTACACTGATATGAGGTTTATCAATTTATTTAACTATACTATACTTATCCTGCAATATTTATTTATGTGGAGTCCTTGGTGCTCTCTGAGCCTTGTTGTTTTCTTGCAGACATTTTTTGCACTGAAGACGTTGCCTAGTCTGGCAATGAAACATCTGCAAGAAAACAACCAGGCTGAGAGAGCACCAAGGACTCCACAGTTCAACCCTGAGCTACAAATATTCACTTCAATTGATATTTATTTATTTATTTATTTGTCTGTGCATACATGCATACATACAGCAAGCAAGTATTTAATAATGCAGGTGAGTGGGATTTCTCTGTTTTATTAAGAAAATACTTTGAGGAACTGGATTTTGGTCCACTAAATGATCATATCTGTATGCTAGAATCTAGTGGATTCTGGAATAACTGCTAGATCTCCATTTATATTTAAACATAAATATCAATAATCAGTAAATAAAGTACAATGTGGTAATGCATAGGCCGATATTATGTATATGTCGCAGGTAAAATCTTTAAAAAAATATTTCAAAAACTGAAAGGAAATATTTTACAAACTTTGGAATATTTTTTTTTCTAAAGTGTTCTTAGAATGTCCAGATTTGTTCAGTTGCTTAATGTTCTGCACTGACCATTTCTTTCTAATAACAAATTGAAGCAAAGGAGTCCCTTAAAGGTTTATTGGTCTTCTTAATGGCCTGAAAGATATATAACATTCTAGAGGGAAAGCTTTGTTGTTATATATAGAGTTATCCTGTGCACATTTGTTAAGGTAATTTCAGTGACTATTTCTCATATAATATGTGTTAGCTTGCAACTAAAGATCACAGTTGAATTTTAATGACTAACAAACATAATTTATTCATTTATCAAATTTGTTGCCACCCATCTCCTCCCATCACAGGGACTCTGGGCAGTTTACAATAATAATCAGTAAAACAATAAATATACAATAAATTTACAATATATAAAAATACAATATTTAAAAACAGTTTCCAATAAACAATAATTATAGATAAAAATAGAGTCCAAATGGCAGATAATAACTCAGTCCTTGTATGCAATGACCACTCTAGGGCACTAGCCATCTCCAAACATGATGATTCCCCTCCCCGTCCCAAGCCAGATGGCAGAGCCAGATCTTCAAATTCCTCTGGAAGGCCAGAAGTGATGGGGCTAACCTCACCTCCAAGGGCAAGATGTTCCAGAGAGTGGGAGCTACTGCAGAGAAGGCCTGCCTCCTGGAATGTACCAGATGGAAATCTCTTACTGACTGGGTCCGCAACATGCCCTCTCTGCATGATCGGGTAGGACGGGTTGACGTAATGGGGAAGAGGCGGTCCCTCAGGTAGCCAGGCCCCATGCCATGTACGGCTTTAAAGGTGATAACCAAAATATTGAATAGGATCCGGAAGCAAACTGGTACTCAATGAAGCTTGTGGAGCAAAGTTGCCACATGTGCCCTTCTAGGGGCACCAAAGATAGCCTGCATGGCTGCATTCTGGACCAGCTGTAGCTTCCAGATACTCTTCAAGGGTAGACCCATGTAGAGCACATTGCAATAGTCTATATGGGAGATAACAAGGGCATGAGTGACCATTCAAAGGGCCTCCCGATCCAGGAAGAGGTATAACTGGTGCACAACACTAAGTTGCACAAAGGCCTTCCTGGCCATGGTTGCCACCTGCTCTCCAAGCAGGAGCCGTGAATCCAGGAGGACCCTCAGATTATGCATTGGGTCTGTCTGGGGCAGTGCAACCCCTTCCAGAACCAATTATGACAAAGTCCCAGATATGGAAGAGCCATTAACCCACAGCCACTCCATCTTACCAGGGATCAGCTGAAGCCTGTTGTTCCCCATCCAGGCCCCTACAGCCCCCAGGCACTGAGAGAGGGCAGTCACAGCATCACTTACCTCACCCAGGATGGAGATACACAATTGAGTATCATATTGATATGATCATTTGTTACCATGGGATCTTACCCAGTGGTTTCATGTAGATATTTAAAAGGAATGGAGAGAGAACTGAACCCTGCGGCACCCCACAAAGGAGGGGCCAAGGGTTGGATCTCTCACTCCCTATCACCACCTATTGGGACTGGCCCTGGAGGAAGGAGGTGATTCAGTGCAAAACCGTGCCATCCACCCCCAATTCCCTGAGCTGCCCCCAAAGGATACCATGTTCGATGGTATCAAAAGCCACTGAGAGGTCAAGATGAGCAAGGATGGATGCACTGCCCCCATCCCACTCCCACTAGAGATCATCCATAAGTGCGACCAATGCTGTTTCCATCCGATATCTAAGCCTGAAGCCTGACTGAAAAGGGTATAGATAATCCGTTTCATACAGAACCCTCTAGAGCTGCAACACCACCACTTTCTCAACCACTTTCCCAAAAAGGGGAGATGGGAGACCAGACAAAAATTATCCAGTACAGTAGGGTTGAGCAATGGTTTCTTGAGGAGGGGGTGCACCAGCGCCTCCTTAAAGGCAGTTGGAAACACCACCTTTTGCAAGGATGTATTAACCATTGCCTGGACCCAATCACATCACCTCCTAAGCTGCTTTCACCAGCCAGGAGGGACAGGGGTCTTGATGGCAAGTGAGGGCATTCACAGTCTGGAGGATCCTGTCCACTTCCTCAGATCCAACAGGATCAAACTGTTCCCAGATAACTAGGTAATAGTGCTCCCTTGGTATCTCCACAGAACATGCTTCATGCTTAGAGTCCAACCTTGCATGAATCCAAGTGATTTTATCCTGCAGTTGCTCAGAAAACTCCTCTGCATGGCCCTGTAGGTGGGTCAACGGGCCCACCTTCCCATGAAGGGAATGAGTGATTTTAAACAGGGCCATAGGGTGGAATTCTGCAGACATGATAAGAAGTTTTGGCACTTTGCTACTCTTATCACCATAAGGTAGGTCTTAATAGCAGTTCTAACCTGTGTTTGGATGGATTCAGTCTTTGTCTTTCTCTAGCAGCACTCTAGATGTCTGTTAACCCTCTTCAGAACCTGCAGCTCCTCTGTAAACCATGGGGAGTGTCGGGTTCAATGGGACAAGAGAGGTCGCACAGGCATGATCCCGTGCAAGGCCCCGGCCGCCACCCTGTTCCAGGCACCCACCAGGACCTCCACTGGACCGTGCAGCAGATCCTTGGGAATAACTCCAAGCTCCCTCTGAAACCCTGCCAGGTCCATCAGTCACCGGAGGCAGACCAATCAAATGGGTCAAACCTCCCGGTGGAGGGGGCTGGCACAAGGGAATCTCAGGGCCACCAGGGCATGATCTGACCATGACAATGGGGACAGCTGCAACTCTCCCCTCAGATCACATTGCCACTGCTCCGACAAGAAAACCAAATCCAGGGTGAGGCCACTGTCTTGAGTCAGGTCCTGAGCAATCTGGGACAGGCCCATGGCTGCCATGGTAGCCATGAACTCCTGAGCTGCCTCTGAGGCACACCCCAGGGACAGCAGATTGAAGTCCCCCAAAGCCATAAGTTTGGGGAACTCTACTGCCAACCCCAAAATGGCCTCCAGCAGCTCAGGCAGGGAGGTTGCTACATAGCAGGGATGCTGGTACAGTAGTAACTCTCCCAACTGTTCTCAGGAACCCAACTTGAAGAACAGGGTCTCACAGCCAGCCACTTGTGTAGCAGAGCCCCTGAAGGCCACTAGAGATTCTTGGATGACAACCGCCACCCCCCATCCCCTGCCCTGGCATCTTGGCTGGTGCCATACCATAAACCTGGCTGAGCACATTTCTGAAAGGGGCACCCCTCCCTTCGGAGCCCATCCAGGTCTCAGTGATACACACCAGGTCTGTCCCCTCCACAGTGATCAAATCACATATGAGGGTGGCTTTGTTGTTAACTGACCTGGCATTAAGCAGCAGCAGTCAGAGACCAGGACCCCTAGGAATCTGCTAAACAGGGCTTGGGTCTGAGTGCAGAGGGCCGGAACATGACACTGGTAACAAACACCAGCGGCATCTTCCCCAAAGATGGCCCACCCTTGGCTCCCACCATAGCGTCCCCTGCCCATCACCACCTCAATGATGTAGCCTGCCCTACAGCCTCCAGAGATTCCAAATCCATTTGCCCCTGATCCTGGACCTCCAGAGTTCCTGGTTTGAAATAGGGGTCCCTCCATCCTTTCATATATCCTCATAGATACAAAATTACCCACAAGGCAATGGCAGGTCCCCTGGCATACCAGCTTACGCTCTCAGTTCTGTCAGGACCTAGCCATCACCAACCCGTTCACTATGTCCCCCGCTCAACCCCTCTCACTAGTTGGCAGGGGTGCATCACATTCACTCCCTGTCACCTCCTGAGTGAGAGGTGAGTGTCCACCCTCACCTTCACATAGTCCTGGACTCTCCCCTCATCTCTTACTCCCAGGAGAGAGTCCCTCATTCACGCTGGAGGGGCCCCAGCAGCTCTCCACTGCCTCTAGGCAGGTTGGAAGGGGATGATCAAGTTCTCAATTTCTGGCCCACCACTCCTCACTGCTAAGGCCTGTCACACCAAGGTCCACTGTACCAGCTGGGTCCCCTGTGTTGTTACAGTCCATGGCACTGCTGAAATTGCCTTAGTTAAGACTGGTATAAGGCTGCATTAGTTTTTAAGTTGGTATAAGATACCTTTCTGTAGCTGTGTCCTAAGGACATGAGGATCTTGTCCTCATGTCTTTAATTTCTGGATAATTTACTACATTAAATTCGCTTCGATTGGTACTGCGTTAATAATCAAACACAAAACGAATAAATACAAAGTAAATTTTATTCACTTTGCATTTGTTTATTACTGTAGTGGGTTCAATTCAGAATTTTATTTTTATTTTTATTCCAGACATAACCTTGACTCTCTATTTATTTAAAACACCATAATAGTAGTCTAAAGAGAATTATATAAATGCATATTTTCATTCATTATGCAGATGATGCAGAATGCAGTAAAGATCTTAATATGAGTAATAGATCTAGCTGATAAAATATACATTCTCAATGCATCTCCAAGATTATTACTCAACATTTCCTTTAGACTAGGTTAGGAAGCCTCTGCTCCATGACTTCAGTGGGCCCCCATTCTCTTTTTACAACCAGTGGATCTCCCTTGTACATTTGTTTAGTATATTTAGATGCTGCTTCACATGCTAAAGCATTCGGAATCTGTTTACAATAAAATAGCAACAAAATATATTACATTACAACAATATTTATTACATTACAACAATGTACAGTATCTACTGAAAAGATGGAGGGAGAAAGAGAAAAAATATTCCAAACTACGTACCATTAATTCATGAAGGTGAGTGTCATGAAGGTGAGTGTTCAAAAGGTGCTGTTCTATGGGTACCAGTACAGGGAAGGTATACTTGTAAGCAGCCACCAGATGGCATTCAGCAGCTCTCAATATATATCTGGCAGTACCTGTCCTGAAGATTTCAGCATCTGTCCAGGACTTCAATGGCAAAGGCAGTCTGATAAGCATCTTGGTCCCAAGTCGTTAGGACCTTTTATATTACAGCTAAAACCTTGAATTTCCTTAGTAGACTAATTGGCAGGCAGTATAATTGTTTCAACAATGATTTATCATATGTACAGCCAATGAACCATTTAGCAATCTGGCTGCCATGTACAGCACCATCTGCAGCTTCCAGTTCAAGTGTCAGGGTAGCCTCTCACAGACATGAGATTACCAAGATATTAAACAACTATATCTAGGCTGTCCCTGTTTAGTGTGTCATTTGTAGCAGGCAAGAGAGGTTCCAGCAAAACCTCCAAGCTACTTTATGTTTTCTGAAAGTGAAACTCCATTTACAACAGGTAAACTCTGCAATTTCTGAAGCAGAAACTACCTACTCACAAGATCTCCATTGTGTGCTGAGGCAATTCATGCAAAGATCAGTGCAACCACTATAGCAGTGCCTCCAACCCTCAGACCAAAGAAGGTCCAGTCTTAGGTTAATTTTATCAAAATCTGCTGAGACAATAAACAAGAAAAAAGTCATATTCCCTGTGTCTCTTTTCTGCAAGAAGTCATCTTTTAGAATAAGCATGGCAGATTCTATCCCAAAAATAGGCATAAACACCAAATGAAATAATATGAGATAATAAAACAATGTCCAAAAAGGCCTGAAGCTGTATAGACATAAGCCTGTCAAGTGCCACCTTAAAAAAAAAAAAAATGGTGACTAGGTGGTAGTTATGGTAGTTAGTAAAATATTCTGGATCCAAGTAGTGGATGAAGATACGTTTAAAGCCAGGACCACCATTCCATCATGAAAAAATACAATCAACATTGCCTGAAGCTATTCAGTCAATTCCTTTCATCTAGGTCTACCTTCTGGGCAGAAGTCCAGAAAATCTCTGGTAGTATCTCATTAGTATCTTGTCAACATACCCAGATCTCATAAACTGAAAGTGATCCAATACAATTGGACCAGACATTCTGCTGTATACCTCAGAATATACTGTATCAAAAGAAGTTTTCTAGCTGACCCAAATATAACTAATTCTATCCTCTGTATGCTTTGAAAATCTATATTGTCAAGTTTTTGATGGCTCTAACATTGGATTTTATAGAACAGTTGACAATAAAGTCTTTAGCCATCTTAAAAAGCTTTCCTGGACTGCTACTTTTTTTTCTCCGCCTTTACTACCAAGTTGTAGGCCTGATTATATTCACTAAGGGATGTCCAGTCAGACTCCTGACAAGTTATAAATCACTTCTGCTTGAGTCATAACTCACTTCTGTTCCTGGCCTCTTTCATTTATTCACAAAGTTCCCTAGAAAACCTGGAAAAGCCCAGGATTTACAGTACACTTTGGAGTAATCATATCAATGGGCCATTGTATTTCTATTTCTCCATTCCAAAGATGAAGAAGAGCTTTGACAGGGTGACTGTTTCTGAGTTCTGAAAATTCCCTCAGTGCATTCAAGAATCCAGGTTCTGAGTCTGGACCAACTTAATGGATTCTGCCAATCTTGCAAAGGGCATCATGATTGTCCCTCTGTTTGTTTGTTTGTTTGTTATATGTATGTATGTATGTATGTGTGTGTGTGTGTATGTGTGTGTGTGTGTGTGTGTGTGTGTGTGTGTGTGTGTGTATGTATGTATGTATGTATGTATATATATATATATATATATATATATATATATATATATATATATAAAGCTGGAAGTCAGGTGGCCCTTAAATCATGTAAATTAATATATAATACCATGAAACTCTTCTGGAATACAGCAACTTTCCCCTGCTTCAGCCTTGGTTGATGCTGCACTGAGAAATGAAAGCTGAGCCAATTTCATTCATTCCAGATTCACTTATAAATGTTGGGTCAGCTACCCTGTAGATGAGTGAGATCTTATTTTGAATTGATCTGGCATTTAGAAGCAAATTGAAGTGAAAAAGAGAAGAAAAGTGAAGTGTAATCTTAAAATTGGTATATTAACCAACAAATCAACCCAGCCCTGCATAGAAGTGCTCCCCCATTAAGGTGTTCAGTCCTTTCAAAAAAAAGTAAAGAGCAGTGTTTGGCAGCTATAAGGTTGCTTTAGAGAAATGAATTTATTCATTGAAAATATATCAAGACCCATTAGCCACAATGCCTATGCTATCGCTAAGATCAGAGGCAGCATGATTTTCAAACTTCAGAGGTATTTGGTTTTGGGGAATTAAATTCTGCTCTAAATTTGTTCTGATCCAACACAGACCTTTGTGTGTCCAAAGGTCTGTTTGGAATCAGACCAAATTTACATACACATATACACAGATATGGATCAGACCAAACACACACAAACACACACACACACACACATTAAATAGACTTCTCCTGTGGTACCAAGTAAATATGTTAGAATAAGCATTTGCAGACAGTCCCAAAATGTATGTTCTTTAAGCTATGAATCTATGAATCTATGAATTTAAAGATGAAGTACTTGTCCATACTTAATGGGAATCAGGAGGTTCCAATCTTCTTTGAAATAATTTTTAATGATGAAAAGATATGCCAAATTTTAAAAAAAAAAAGTAAATTACAATCCCAGGAGTTTATTAAAGTTTACAAAGTTTATTTCCTTCTTACGCTCTCTTGTTATGCTTATTCATTTCAGATTCTTACTTTGTATTGTAGATTCCCATGGAGAATTAATCTCCTGTTATTCAGCACATTTTCAATTATAGCATACTGCAAATAGAACAGGAGCTTATATAATGTTAGAGTTAACAAGAAAGGAAAAAAGAAACAGAGAAAAAGATGTAAGAGCCCCAAAGCAAATAGAATCAATGACTAATTTAAAGGATTACATACCTTTGGAAAGCACTTAGATTACTACACCTGAACTCTCTAAAGCAGCTTAGGAAAATTAATTCTTGATATTTCAAAGTGGCTTTTCATTTAGATTGAAGCATAGTTCAGTCATTTCTGCTCAGTTGAATGTGCAAGTGCAGTGTATATTAAACTTATATATTGTTTATTAATTAATACATTAAATCCCCAACCTATCAATGAATGTAATTTAATAATTTCCTTAATTTCCACAAGAACAATTATGATAATCATAACGTGGTCTAAAATTTATACAAAATAAAGAAAACTACCACAGCAGCTATATGATGGACAGCCTCTTTGGATCCAGATTAAAGCTGGAAAGGGCAAATCCAAAATTCTTTGCAAGAAGTGGGGGAGGAGACTTCCTGTATCAGAAAATTGTTATTTGAAAATTATATATAAAATCAGAAACATGGGTTTGTGTTTGCCAGTAATGAGTTGGTAGCAGTTTTCCATTATTTATTGGGGCTGGCATATTTTCAGAATTAATTGGAGACCAGGCTTTATGGAAGTCATCCAGAATTTTTAAAAAGATGTAGGTTGTTTTTGGTCTACTGTCTTTAGCTTTCTTTGCAGGTTTATCGTCCATCTCTTTTATACTTCAGAATCCTTGATATGTGCTTTCAAGAAAAAAAACAGGACATGCCTATAATCAAAGATTTATTTTCAGGTCATTTCACAATTCTTTTAGAACTCCTTGTGAACCAAACTCTTACTCTTATTCAGTTCCACAGCTCCTTCATGTCGCTGTCTGAAATCCAGATGTGTTCGCAGAGGAGTCAAAGTGGGCTAATTATAAATACTGTTTAAATAGCATTAGAAGGGAGGATCAGAAATTGTATAAAATGCATTAATGTCTTCCCAAAACACTTTAGGAAGAAGTTTATATATGCATCTAATTAACATTATTTGTAGACTATCTGCTTGAATTATACAGCATTATTTCATCCCTGCACAGCATAGTTGTGCCACAAAACAAAGACATAGTATTACCTATGGTTACTAGCTTTAAATGTAAGTAACCATCAAAATACCTAAATAATTTAGATGGAATTTCATTTCATTTTAATACATTGCAATTATTATTACAAAGCAACCATTTTCTTATTGTGCAATATTCTGTACTTGGCATGTAGTTCTGTGCATGTTTTAGGATTCTACTCAGCATAACTCTGAATAGCATGTTGAGAGAATAGCCAAGTGAAAGGATGCTAGCATACTGTAATTTAGGATTAAAGTTACCCAAGGATATAAATGATTCATTTAAGAATTAGGAATGATTTGAATGATCAGGAATAGAGTGGATAAAATTACTTTTGCATGCATTTGGAGGATGAGGAGGAGGAAGAGGAGAAGGAGGAGGAGGAGGAGGAGAGATACTGTAAAGGTAAGTAGCCAATTTGACATAAAATACCACTATAAATGTTTTATAATAAGAAATACATCAAAAATGAATTGTTTATGAAATATTTTATATCTATTCACCAATCTGGAATTTACAAAATAATGGAGAATAAAGTAGCTCATAGAAGCGAGGATAATTACTGCATTTTATAATTAAGAAACAATAAAAAAATCCAATTAAATTGTATAACTTTTATTTTAGGAACAGATGCATGGGGAACACTAAAGTATAGTTTGTCTATATAGCTTTAAATGAGGTTAATGACTTCTAGTCTCAAGATGATATCATTCTAAAACCTGACAAGTTAAAAAGTATTAGGCCGCATATATTTTTTTTAATTAAGTAAAACAAATTATTGCAAAAAAACCTCTCCATCTTTTCATAAACTTAATAATGTTGATTACATAGTATATTATATATTTATGTATTACATAATATTAATATGTTATTAAATTAATATGTTGACATGAGTCATCTTCAAAGTATGGATTTGAAATAGCAAAAATATGTCAACAGACTTACATTTTATAAACTTTTTAGATGGGGTAAAGTTGATGGTAGAAATGCCATATCATAAGATATGTTAGCAAGGATTTGACAAATCTGAATGATATTTTAATTAATAAGTTAAGTAGTAAGTTAAGTAACAGTAAGCTGAGTAGTTTGGCAATTAGATGGATGTCCAACAGCTGAAACTATACCCAACAGTTCCTCATCAATTTGAATGGAGATAACTGACTGGGATACCACAGCATTATCTCCTGGAAAAAGTACTTCATTATTATAATGTCACAAAGCAGGTGGAAGATATCCTTCTTATATTTGTAGAAACAGAAAGTGCTTGGGAAAAGGATTTTAGAATTGTAACTGATTACAAATGAAATATGAAATATGAATTAGCTGTGAAATATGGCCCCATTAGGGGCCTGCTGTATCCTTTCTATGGCTGCTCATTCACCTTTGGTCCCCACCTGGTGCTCAACTCTCACCTGTGCTCCAAGTAGCTGTAACACATGCAGCGGTCACACCCTGGTAAATTGTCTTGGCAGGTGAGGGTAGCCAATGTGTCTTCAACTCTTGCTGAGATAGGGGATTTGTCTGTCCCAGCGTGTGAAGTCTGGCCCTGGCAGATTAAGCAGAGGAGATGGATCAATGGTCCAATGGTCAAGAAGGCAGGCCCAGCAGGCGCTGTGGAGCACTAAGAGCACAAGTCATTTAGACATCCTGGTCATCCACTGCAGCAGGGGAGACTTCAGTCATAACAATTTTCCATGACATTGGATTAAGGTCGCTAATGCCGAGAGAGTGGGACTGTCCCTGTGCAATGGCTGTTGCACTTAAAACTCCATCCTACACAGGTTTCTGTTGTGCAATTCATCTTCATCTACAATTCATCTGCAATTCATCTCAGTCCAAATCTAATTCATTGAACCCTGAGGCAATTGGGGAGTGGCGACGTGGATGCCTGAGGAAATTTGTGAAGTTGATTCAGCTACTCCATGACGGAATGACAGGACAGGTCCTTTACAATGGTTATATGTCAGCTGCATTTGCCATTTCCAATAGGACAAAACCAGGTTGTGTGCTAACGCCAGTCCTGCTCAATCTGTTCTTTGCTTGCATGTGGTCACATGCTGTCCAGGGGCTGAAGAAGGGAGAGTACATCAGGTACCAATTGGATGGCTTTCTCTGTGATCTCTGCTAATCAATACATGGACGAAGTGCCTCCGTACAGTCATTCAAGAAACCCTCCTTGCTGATGACTGTGTGCTCCTGGCACTGAAAGAGTGATCTACAGTTGATGCCTTCCAAATTCTCAGATGCTGATATGCTCTTTGGTCTGATCATCAGCCTGAACAAGACTGAAGTACTTTACCAGTTCATGCCAAATACCAACCCCGTAGAACAAAAGATCACTACTGACAACACCCAGCTGACAAGTGTAAGCAGCTTCAAATATTTGGGAAGCATCATCTTGAGTGATGGGTCTTTGGACAAAGAAATTAACTCTAGGATCAGTCAGGCCAGCTAGGCTCTGGTACTAGAGTGCTCAACCCACACACATCTATAACTCCACAAAGCTGAAAGTCTACAGAGCTGTGGTTATCCATTCTCTCTTATATGGATGTGAGTCCTTGACTCTGTATTGAAGGCACATGAAGAAAAAAAAACCTGGAGAAATTTCACATGCGAGTTCTCCGCTCCATGCTTGGCATTTGTTGGCAAGACCAGGTCTCCAACCTGGAGGTCTTAGATTGCGCAGAGTCAATCAGCATTGGGTCCCTGATTATCAGAGCCCACATGTGGTTGCTGGGACATGTCATCAGAATGGATGACCACTGTATGCCTTGCCAGTTGCTCTATAGCGTACTGGAGTCTGGGAAGAGACCTTGAAGTCATCCACACAAACACTACAAAGTTACTGTGAAAGAAACCTTATACCACTCTGACATTCAGTAATGGAAATTAGAATCTGTGACTGCTGAAAGAATCCACTGGTGAGCCCTATGCTATGAAGCCTCCACCAGCTTTGAATACAGGCACCACCAAAAACTGATAGAAAACCATCAGCGGCATCACCGAATAACACTCAAAGACACTACAAAATGGACTTCCAGTGTCCCCATTGTGCTAGACTCTGTGCTTCGAGACTGGGACTGCAGAGCCACCTCTGTGTCCACAGATGACCTGCACAACAGCATGTCTTCTTCAAACCCAAAGGACTGTCAGATAGATAGATAGATAGTGTCATGCGCTGCCTACCGTTGAATAATGCTCAGACACTGGTTCGGTGGATCAGGCTCTGGTTTATTCACAGCGCAGGTACAGCGTCGGGAAAAAAGCTGAGAGTGACAGGAGCGCGCCGGTGCGGGGTTTAAATACCCCGCGCCGGTCAGCGCCCCCTCACTCGCGGTCACGTCACCCCCCTTTGTCCAATACGTTGCCCTGCCGGTGGGTGAGGGGTTGCGAGGCCCCGCTGGCGTTCCGGGATCGCCCATCATCGGGTTTTCTATTCATCCGGTGATTGCTGTCAGCTGGGCGATCTCCGTTGTATTAGCGCTGATGGCTTGGGTGTGCTCCGTGATCCGTTTAGCTATTGTTTGTTGGCCGTTAGTCGTTGTGAGTTGATGGCTACTTATCTTGAGCCCCTTCTCCTGTTTCCTTGCTATTGTCATGTGTGCCATTGCGCTGATGGCTTCAGCTCAACGGCACTCATGACAGATAGATAGATAGATAGATAGATAGATAGATAGATAGATAGATAGAAGCAGTTTCTTAACTATGAAAAAAGATAGTGTCATTCTATTCTGCATGTCAGACTTCATTACTAGTATTCTGTGCTATTCTGAGTACCACACATGACTGTTTTCAGATAAGTTGAAGTGCATTTTAACAGCTAGGGATATTCTGATTGAAAAGGCGGGAACACCAATTTGAAACTGAAACTGGTTACCAAGGAATATAATGGGCTCCTCTTTGCTGAATGTCTTCAAGCAAAAGCCAGACACACACCTGTTGAGGATGTTTTAATTTGAATTCCTTCTCTGAACAGGATATTAGACTCAATGACCTAAGTTTCACATGTAAGCTCCCACATATTTCCAAAAGTGAAAGCAAAGAATTACATGTTGTAAACTGTATGTTCTGTCTGTAAGATGAGCTCCCAACTTTTCCTCAAATGAAGCAATGAAAGAAAACATTCAAAAATCTTACGCCATCAAAAATAAAAAAATACAGTTAAATCCTCCTTTAGCGACTATGATCACTTTTGTGAATATCTTTACTCATCACAGCTTAAGCTATTATAGTCCTTCACTTGGTATACCCAAGCTTCATCTTTTTTTAAGTGCGCTGATTGAATCAGCATATTAAAACAAGGAAAGGAAAAACAATGGATTCTATAACAAGAACTGAGATCAATTTAAAATTCCAGATCTGATGCCAAACTGAACATTTGCACAGGAGAATGCAATTATAAAAACACAAGTGACAGGAAGGCAGTGCCTATAAAGAATTCTTCTTGAAGTATCTCGTAGAAAACTGGCAAATGGATATGAACACAATGAAATTCATTACTTCATAAAACATTAAAATGCAAATATCTGCTAACACTGTGAGATGCTGACAAATGCCAGTGGGGTGGGGGGTGTTAACATACTGTTCATAAGGATATAACATTGTATATAAATATAAACCAAATTTGTCCTCATTGGTTACATATGCCTCAGTCTTTAATATTCACTTTCATTTATCTAATTGTAGAACTCATGGAAGTGACTTTTTTGTTTGTTTTTGTTGTTAAAAATGGCAGTACAACAACAGCAGCAACAGCAGCAGCAACTCTTTCAAAAAGATCTTGTTTGATTAACCTTTGAAAATAGTGATTACTTTCATAAAGATTACTTTTATGCTGTAGGTCCAGAAATTGGCTTTGTTGTGCTTTGGAGTTATCTGTTGTTAAAATACTTTATTGCAATACAAAAATGGAATATTCTGGGTTTTTTAAATTATTATTACTGTATACATTACAATGTGAAATCACAGCTGCTAGTTCTTTAGCTGGTATGGCCTTCATTTACATCAGGTTCTTCCAAAGAACCTAGGATGTCATAATGTATCGGTGTAGTATATGTGCAGATCCAACCAGTGTGGCCTTTTGTAATTGACAGATGGAAATGTTGTCAATGTGCAGATTTTCTAAGTGCCAGTTCAAAGTTTTTTGGGATGGCATCCAGTGTGCTGATAATCACTGAGACTATTGCTGCTGGTTTATGCCATAATCTTTCAACTCTAGTTTTCAGATCTTAATATTTTATGATCTTCTCCAATTCTTTGTCTTGTATTCTACTATCGTCTGGTATTGCCACGTTACTTATCCACACTTTCTTCTTTTCAACCACAGTTAAATCTGGTGTGTTATGCACCAAGACTTTATCAGTTTGTACTTGGAAATCCCACAATATTTTAACCTGCTCATTTTTGACTGCTTTTCAACTATATGTTCACACCAATTTTTCATTACTGGCAGATGATAATATTTACAGATATTCCAGTGAATCATTTTGGCAACTGTGTTATGTCCTTGCTTATAGTCAGTTTGTATGATCTTCTTGCACAACTAAGTATATGAGCTACTGTTTCTTCTGCTTCTTTGCACAATCTGCACTCTGAATCATTTGATGATTTTTCAGTTCTGGCCTTGATTGCATTAGTTCGAATAGCTTGCTCTTGAGCAGCAAAATCAAGTCTTCAGTTCCTTTTTTTTAATGTTCCAGTTATAAGACCTTGCTGCTAATATTATTATTGTTGTTGCTGCTTCTGTGGTTGTTCTTCTTTTCATAACTATTAACATATATGCTATGAATAGGTTACCAAAGAAAGTAAAATGCAGTAGAGTATTTCCTTTGAAAAAAGAGCATTAACAATTAATATTAAAAATACCCAGTGGGATTTGTTTTAAAACAGATTATTTAAAAGGTTGGGGTAAAAAACAAGATTTCAGATAAAAACTGTATAGAAGAGGCTCTTTCATAATTTAGTATCACTGTGGCAAAGGGTTTTCTTTATAGTAGCCACTAGCCTTACATTATTTGATGGGGGCAAATGGAATACATTTTTAGAAAAAGAGCTTAAAATTCTACTAGTAGTTGTAGGAATAATATAGAAAAAGGGATTTTTACATCAAAAGCATATGCTATGCCACTGAAGTTGATCCTTAAAAGAAATGATACCAATGCATACGAAAAGTTTGAAGTTTCTTATTAAATACATATTTTTTATCCTAATTTACAATCTTTTCAACTGACAATTGTCAGATGACAAACTGTCATATAAGAACCCATAAGAGACAAAGCAGGTATATTAATAATGAATCATTCAAAATCTTATTCTTTGACAATCACCTGCAGCTCTATGCAATGTTATTTGAGCAGGTAAAAATAAAATAACAAAAGCCTACTAGAGTACAGTCCTTTCAGTCTATGTATGTGAAAACATATCTATTCAGTGAAGCATAGGTGGGGGATATCATTTGTAAAATTCCTCCCATTATTTCCCTGAAGACAGCAGGAAGCTATATTATGGTAGTTGTTAAGGCAAAATAGCTGTTTAGGGGGAATTTTTATAAATTGTACTTCTTGCAGGAACAATTTAAATTTAATGGTTCATTAACTGATAGCATACTTAATAGAATGGTTCATACTCCTGTACAGAATATAATTGCCCAGGGTATCAGAGTAATCCATTTTACAATAAGAATATTAAACACAAAGCAGTTGATGAGACTGCATGAGTGTAAAGATCTTTATTCTGATATAACTGATGAATAGAAAGAGAGAGAAGTTAGGTCTGCGAAATGTATATGACCTTTATTTTAACCAGTGACCTTCTTGGTTTCTGCAATTCCCAGAAGATGAGAATTAATTGGTTGCCACAACACTTATTATGAAAGCTGTGGTCTGCTTTCTACCTTCACAGTTTAAAGTTATTTATTAGCAGAACATATTGAAAGAATTATGACCACAAAACTTGAGAGAGAAGAACACAGAAAAAACATAACAAAAACAAAATTTGAACTTTTATGAAGTTACAGTGAATGGTTGCTGTTTGTTTCTTACTGTGTTTTGTTACACACTGTGTTTTATTACACACACACTTATCCTCAAGATTAGTGTGCACAAGTGCTTGTTTTATTTTATATAACACTTGCATGGATCCAATTATTTGCAAAGTAAGCAGATTCTGAAAAAAAAAAACACCTTGCTTTTATTGTTGAAAAGTGACTAGTGAAATGATCATAGTTTAAATGTACAGATTGTGCTAAGCCATAATATGTTTATTTAGTTTTGGCTAGTATATTGTGGAAACCAGCCACTGTAGTTTGAAAATAATAGTTATGGTATAGACTGTTGTGCAAACCCAGCCAATTGTGGTGTATGCAATAAAACATGGTAAAACAAACCATAGTTTAGCACAATGTGTGAACCTAGTCAATGATCTTGATAGTCTTCTGCCTATATTCTTCTAGTCTATGGTCTGCAGAATTATAGTCCAAAGAATCTGGGAAGTATACTGTAGATTGGGAAAGGCTGTAATAATTGACCATTTAATAAATCTGCCTCTTGATAGTACAATAGAAGGTTGCATTGCCTTTAGACAGAAATATTCCAAATCTATGACCAAATTTTTAATTTGTTTGAAGTAACTTCCGTACACCTTTTTGAGGAATCTGTCAGTAGAGAAGCATTTTCTAGGATTTCTCATAAGGACTTAAAATCATACACTCAAGAACAAAAAAGGAAAACTCAACTAAACTAAAATATCTGTCTATGGCTGGTTTCAATAGCTCTTCAGAAATTTTAAACAAAATGTAAATTAAATTTGTTATTCTTTTTCTCTCTCTCTTTTGCCCACTGTCTCTTCTCTCTCTCTCTCTCTCTGTATGAGCCTGTTAGCCTTTCACATGCCTTTGAGGCTTTGAAGACTTGCCTATTTCACCAGGTGCTTGGGTCAGGAGGTTAGGCTTCAAATAGGCTTTGAAGACTTGCCTATTTCACTGATATGAGATGTATGTGTGTGTGTGAGAGAGAGAGAGAGAGACAGAGACAGAGAGAGACAGAGAAAGAGAGAATGATTGGAGCTTAACCTTGAGTGCCATGGGTTTTATGCTTTAATATATTCTCCTCTGGGAATCACTTTTGTGACATGGGTGACCATTTAAATTATATAAATAAGTAAATAAATATGTATTCATATTCTGTGTGTTTACCTGTGTGTGTGTGTGTACACACACATACACATATATAGCAAAACATGAAATATTTACTTTAGTGGGCTAAATGTTATGGCATTTATGTTGCAACATAATCACTCTGTTTAAAATCCTGAAATTCTGGGTTCAGGTCACATATATAAAAGAATCTTAATAAGAAAATGAAAACACAGATATTATTGTACTTAACTACAAATATGCTTCCTGCAATCACCTTCTATAGAAAGAAACAGATGATGTTCTCTTCAAGATCAGAACTTTTTCTTCTAAAATGTGAGGTAGCATTTTTTTTTTAATTCCTATTGAGAGTGAATGTAGAATTGGCTAACTCAGAAGTTGGTATTTCTTTTTACAGTGGAAACAATTATCTATTTTTATATCCTATTCATTCATGCAATGGGTATAGTGGGGAATATAACAGTTTTTAATAGCTTGCAAGACTTTCCATGGTTTAATTATCTTGATGTTACTATGCCATTTCAGTACTAGTATGTATGAAATGTGATATGATGACTGTGAGACATTGTATTACATATCACTCAATGTTTGTAAGATACATAGCTTTGTGTCTATCATTGTTTCTCACTTTCAGAAGTGTTATGCAGAACGTATCATGAGTAAAAAAAAAAAAAATTCTTGTTAGTTTCCCCAACTAGTCCTAACCACACAGTGTATAGTTAGACCTTAGATTTTTTATCTTCTTATTGCTATCACTTTGGGCCATGAGACTGGGAATGAAGGATGTTAAAGTGAAACACATCTGAAGGACAACAGGTTAGAGAAAGGCTGAGATTTGCTATGCCCTAGAACCTATATGATATTATCTTGACTCCTCTCTCTCTCTCTCCTTTACCATATAATGCGCTTTCCTTAATAAGTTTTAACTGACATGACCTCCTTCCAAAGTTCCTGAAACCTAATACCAAAGTTCCTGAGACCCAATACCAAATTTTGGTATTGATTTGTTATATTCCATCTGCAATGTGGGAAATGAAATTTCATTTTCTATTTCCCTACCTAATGTTTCTGAGATTCTCTTAGGTTACTTGCCATTGGCTGTTTGTTCCCCCACTGACATAGTCAAACTGAGAGTATACTGTAAAAGTGGAAAGCACCCTGGTGTGGACTAGGCTGTTGCATGGTAGATGCCAGTTTTAGGAACCTTATAAAACAGACACAAATATACATAGATACATCTCTATCTCTCTCCAAAGATAGAACCTAGCCATAATTGTCCCAATTGGTAAGAAAAAGTTAAAGTCTATAACTTTATGTGAAATATCTTTATTGGAAATTGATAGACTGATTTGTAAACAGTTGGATTTAGGATTGCCAAATATCTATTTTACACCATTAGGGAGGAAAATAAAAAACATTCTAGAGCCTAGGAGAGCACCAGCCACTGTCTATATCATTCTTAAATGAGATTTTATTTTATCCCTATGGATTCTGGAGGAAACCTGGATTACCTTCCTCAGGCTGATGCCTTTTATATCTTATTTGGAAGTTCTGTCCAAATCCCTACATAAGATTTGAGTTCCATTTTTATCCAGCCAATATATGTGACACTGTCCCAATTTTCATCCACTTAGTTTGGCTAGCAAATATGGTAGCCTAGGTAGCTCCTATAGACAGATGATAAGATGATCCTAACCATTAAGACAATAGATTTGAGCAGAACTCTCAGTGTTCTCAATTCCTATTTTATAGTGGAAGGCATGGGCAACAGTCATAAAAATAATAATAATAATAATAATAATAATAATAATAATAATAATAATAATATGGCCTTTGCCAAACCATGGGAACTGTGTAGGTGGCAACTGAATGGGAACCCAGTAGAATAGATCATCCTGATTAAGTATCTGAGGACTGCCTTTCAACATTTGATTCACGGAGAACAGATTATAACTATGTGGGTATGAATGCCACAACCATCATTAAATTTCAGAACACAGCATTCAGACAAGATATTCCATAAACATGTAGAGTGTTTAATGCAAAACCCACTGTTTAGTTATTTAACAGTATCAGACCCACAGAAGCCCATGATGGGGGCAAGAAAGTACAGGAAGTTAAGTAGTAGTTTAGTTTAGTTTAGTATAAAGTAAACTATGCAGGACTTTGTCCAACCAGGATTGTACTTCCTGTGGCTAACAAGGGACAAAGAAATATCAGTTGGCAGTTTGGTCTGCAGGAAGAAAGAACACTGGTTTGCCAACAAGGAAATTGCCCAGTGGATTGGCTGGAGCAGCAGCAGCCATGGTGGGGGAATTGTAGGGGGCAGAGGGTCAAGTAACAAAATCACCATTACACAGCCTTTTTGTACATCTGATGTGACATTGCATAAACATATGAAAGGGGCAGAACTTGCATTGTGACAATGAAAATCAAAAGATGCATGCTTTTGACCAAGTCAGTAAAGCCTGTGAACACTTGCTAGATAAGACTTGAGCTTCATTTGCAAGAGAAGCAGAATCAGACTTAATTAGATAGATCAGGTTGGGCAAGATCCAGTGCAGGAGAAGGGATCAAGGAAAAGCGTAAGAGAAACAGCTACATGAGATTTTGTGCAGACAGTTGTTACTGTGGGCAACAACTGGAGGGAGAGAAATGGTTTGTTTAAATATTTACTCTGTGTTTGGAATGTACTGCATCTCTAAGGAAATTACTCACTGTTGTGTATGAACTGCTAGCTGTCAGCAAGCCTCTCAAGATACAGTATAAGGAGACTCATCCTGTGGAATAGCATAGTGTGGTGCTTTTTTTTTTTTTTCCTTTCCCCCCTTGGTATTTCTGTATGATGCCTGTTTTCTCTAATACAAGGAGTCAAGTTATTTTTGTCTGTTAATAACTAGAGACTGGATATTTTTTTCTTATTGGATGTTTCAGGAGGAAGGGGGAAATTACCACTTAGAGTCTTCCCCTGCTCATTGGAGACTCAACAGCAGACTTGTTTAAAATGGATTGGGTAAAAGCTCAAGGAATCTTGCTGGATGATCTCATGGGGGGACAGCTCTTAGAACTCAGAAGCAGCTTCTGTTTGAAATTATTATTTTGTTTTTTAAACACTGTATTTTTCTCTTTATGAAGAATCATTAATATTTGAGGCAGAACCTGCTGAAACAGCTTACAATTCAGTTGAAGGAGGGGTCTGTTGCTAGTTTTACTGCATGCACAGAATCTGAAATGCTATGATCCTTCTGAGATGACCAGCCACAGAATTAGCTTATCAGATGATGTAGATTCCAGTCCATATGATCCCTAGTCCCATTCTTGAGCACACAGAAAAAAGAAAAAAAAATGCTGTCCTTTGTATTAGTCCATGAAAGGCTATACTCTTTTCAGTTTGATATAAAGTGCTACAGAATGTATTTTTTTTTCCTCCAATATACCACTTTGGCTAATCTTTTCAAATATTTTTTTAATGCTATGTAGTGCATGGAACCAACATTTCCTAAAGAAATTATGGAGCAACTGAATATAAATTTTAGGAACTTATAATCATGTGTTATACAGCATATAAATACTGACAGATCACATGCAAAAGCACCCTATTTTTAAAACTAAGTGTATCATTAGCTCTTTATACTTTCTGCCTTATAGTTCTGAACAGGATATGCAAACATCTTTGGATAGCATACCAAAAGTTTCCATTTATAAGGAGCTTTTTAAATCAAAAGATCCATGTGCAAAACAAATCATTCTGCTGATACTGTGAATTTTTATCAAACTGTTGATAATATAATTCTATGCACTAGAAAACAAATACATTTTTGAAACTAGTAAGATTTTAGAGTCCCTTTTTTAACACTGATTTGACAAAACAATGTAGGCACAAACAATGTACAGTACACAGCTGGTACAGCTGCCAGAGAAACAGGAAAAGCTAAACACTGAAGTTCATGAATATTTACCATTGTACAATTTGATGTCTTAGATTCTGATTTATATTCTGAAATCATAGTTCCGTTTTTTGCTTTCTTTTCAGGTATAATTTATTTTGCCTCGAGTTTTCAGCATAAATATGATGCTAGTTTACTGAATTGTCTGCTGTGGTTGGCTTTCGTTGATTAGGTACTATTTGTTCCTTTTCATTGTGCTTTTAATAATATTAAGGAATGTTTGTTTAATTATAACTATTTTTAGATGTAGTTTTATTTAATGCTAATCACCTTCACCCCTGTTTGGTGAGAAAGCTAGTTAGCCTGGTCAATAGATAAAACTTGTTTTGTTCTTGTCTTTGAAAATAATTTTATTTTTTATTATTATTATTTGAAATAATCACTCTGACTATAACTGGACTTCTTGCTATGACAAGATGCTTTGACTCAGTATATTTAATCTCTATAATTGAATTAGAAATTCCAAACAAGCTCAAACAAGAAGAAGAATACAATTTGCAGAGTGAATTGAAATTATTTGAAATAATCACTCTGACTATAACTGGACTTCTTGCTATGACAACATGCTTTGAATCAGTATATTTAATCTCTATAATTGAATTAGAAATTCCAAACAGGCTCAAACAAGAAGAAGAATACAATTTGCAGAGTGCCTATAATGTGGTGATTCCATGAATGGACTATCTAATTAGAAGGGCTTTCTCAAGATTGTTGTCAAGATACTGACTGCATAGGACTTGTGCATTCTTGCACAAATTCTTGCAATGTATATGCTTATCCTAAATCCAAATTGTGCAAATTCCATGCTATAATTCTTTTGGCTACTGTTATCTTTGGATGCAATCCAATATCCTTTCAAATAGAACTTTGGAGAAGGACATAGAAATCTATCAATACATATTTCCAGATGCTATTTGTTTTAATTATTGGAACAACCCTCAGGACGTATAAGCATTTAGAAAATATAAGTAACTAAAGCAGCAATGGCCATGTATCAACTCACTTTCCTTCTGTCTATGGGTGAGAATAGTGGGAAAGACATTTTGCATTCCTAGTGAGATGTGCACATATTTATTTATACTTCAGTCATATTGAAACAGAAACTAATAGATGCACCTAAATCCAACTCAAGAAGTTTTGCTTCCTGAAGCAGAACCAAAGCAATGCCCATTTCACAGTCCCCCTTATTATTTCACATTTTAAGTACTTTCTGCCATATAATAATAATAATAATAATAACAACAACAACAACAACAACAATAGGCTAAGCTGATTTTTTTTTATTCACCATAGCAAAAAACATGTTTTAGCCTGCTCGCAAAAAGTTTATTTATTAGATTTATATCCCTCCTTATATGGGGTCTCCCTTCCTTTTATTCCCCAAAACAGCAATCCTGTAAAGTAAATTGGGGTGACTGGCAAAGTCACCTGCCAGTTTCTATGGCTGATATTAGACTTGATCCAAATCTCCCTAGTCCTAATGTAACAGCTTAACTTTAGGCACTAGCTATCTGTAGATAAGCAATTCACTGGGAAAATAAAGTAAGTACAACCCTATTCAGTGACACAATATCTGAATTCAATTGGAATTCAAGGCAGTCTTTTAAAAAGGTGAGGACTTAAAATACTATGGCTTGATAGATTATTCTGTCCCTCCCTCCCTCCCTCCCTTCCTTCCTTCCTTCCTCTAAAGCATCATACTAAGGATGATCTTCATGTGGTTTTCCATTTCCCACAATTCTGAATTAAATATAATGGTTGAAGAGAAGGGTAATTAAGTTTTAATTGTTAAGCAGTTATATAGAGTTGTTTGACTAAATCTAAGTGTCGAGTTAGCCAATTGCTACATTTCTACTCTCTCTTTCTCTCTCTAAATGTTTGGATTTATATAACAGTATGGTAGGATTAATGTCTTTCAAATGACTACTTGCTTGATCTAATTATTTTGATTACACATTTCACATTTAATTAGAACACTAAATTTGTTTCCCACATTATTCTGCTATGGGTTCTGGTTTAAAGACAAAGGAAAATAGTGTAGAATTTAACTCAGTATAAAGACTGTAATTTTTACATTAGTAGTAAATATAAAGGTAAGATAGAATGTCTATTTCTTGTTCACCAGGCTTTTTTTTTTAATGTAAACTCATCCCATTCCAGTGTGTTTTATTGAAATCCATCCAGAGAGCTTCGTCTATTGGGCAGTTTAAAGATGTTAATTAATACATAAATAAATAAGTAAAATCCTACAGATTGCTTTGTCATTGTAACTTAAAGATAAGAAAACAAAAACAAATCACAATAATTTACAATAAAAGAGTAGCTAATCCAAAGAACTACTGCATGAGTAATCAGATAAGCATCACTTCTGTGTGAACTGGAACTTTTATCAGATAAAAATGTCTTAGAACCTAATCAATCCTCAAGCAAGAGAACATAGATGTCTGCAGGGAAGAAGTGACATTATACATCTTGAGTCATCATACAAAGGACATAAATTATGTGCTTCATTTGTACAATGATTTCACAACGAATACAATGCCATTTAGAAGTAATAATGGATTCTACCATATGCCCATGCAAGGAAGAAATAAAATAGACTCTACTTAATATATTGCAGACAAGAGGTATGACTGCAGGTGAAGCCTGTGCCCCAAGAAGATTATTTTTCTCCCTCATCATACAATAGTATTCCAATATATATGAACAATCTATTAATCTCTGCTTTAAAAAATCAAGAAAATGTAAAATTATGAGAATATTATTTGAAATAATTAATATTTATGTTTGTTCTTTAGATCTGTTGTTGTTTGTCTAATATCACTGCATAGTGAAGTGTTTTAAATAAAGAAGTTGCGAAAATGAAGGTACTAGAAGACTTTGAAACATTAGTATGCTATCCTTAACTCTCATTGACTTGCTTTCAGATATGCACATTCAGAACGCAAATGACATGGTATAAAGTGGTTAACTGAGGGACCGTATCATCGCCTTAACATCAACCCATCCCACCCAGTCATGCAGAAAGGTCATGCTATGAACCCTGCTGGTAAGGGAATTCAACCTGGCAGGGTCCAGGAGGCGGGCTTTTTCTGCAGTGGCACCCTCCCTCTGGAACATTCTGCCCCCAGAGGTGAGACAGGCCCCTTCACTCCCAGCTTTCTGGAAGAACTTGAAAACCTGGTTCTGCTGCCTCACTTAGGGTAGGAGGCGCACCAGTTCTTCTTGGAATAAGATTTTCACCTCTTGGATTTTATATCTATTTTATATTTATTTATTGGTTTCTTATATGTAATTTACATGCTTTTAATTTTGATTTTATTGTCAACCACCCAGAGCCCCCCTTTTGAGAGAGATGAGCAGTAATAGAAATTTGAAAAATAAATAAACAAACAAACAAACTCCATGTAACCTTCAGAGGTAACCCAGTCAAAAATTACAAATAGAACCATTCTAGCAAACTGCTTCAATCTAAATGGGATCATCTGTACTACAAGGTTTTGTACAAGGCTTTAAGCTTTCTTTTTTTTGTAACAATGAAATATGTAAAATCATTTCTTATAATCTAATTTAAGGTATACAGTATTATTTCTAGTGTATAATAGTAAGTTACTAAAATATTTTCTAATGTAGAAATAAATATTGTTTGTCATTCAAATACAGAAAGAAAAAAGTAACAAGATAAATTGATTTAGACATCTGTAACCTGGTAATCACTCCATCCAATGTTGTGCATTTTATTGAATTATTATAAGTTGACTGCTCCTTTAAAATTTTGGACAGTAGGTAAAAAAGGCTTGGTGGCCCAGTCCTTTTGCATCCTTATCCTTTCTAGAGATGTAGTACTCTTTGTTTTCCCTTAGTGTACTGAGTCTGTGCCTTTTTTGTGTTTTCTACTGAGACATCTCAGCTACACACACAAAAACACCCACTCTTATTTTTAAAGGCATTTTTTCCTTATCACTATTAATAGTGATAAGTTTAATGCACCTGGTATCAGACACTGAAAGTTGCACTGACATTTTTTGCATATTTACTCCAATAGTCATAATCTCTAAAATCTATCTTTAAAATAGGAATTTCTAAAGTATATACAGTTTGGGATTGTGATATACCAGAGTATATCATGCTCCAGGTTTCAGTAGTATTGTAATATTCACACCATTATTCCACTGAAATGGAAGGAATATTAATTTTAATGTTCAAATGGAGGAGCCCAAAATCAAGTATCGGCTCAATCAGAAATGAGGGAACAGTTCATGCTTCACTGGAATGTGAGTATGATTGCAATATTGCTACTACAACCTTCAAGTTTAGTATCAAGTTTAGTATCATGGATCAATAGGAAGGGAAGAAAATTAGCACGGTAGACACAAACTCTGGAGATAAGTACCCAGGATTATATATGAGGAATTCAAAGGGCCTTTTTCCAAAGCTACTATGGATTATAACCCTTCCAAATTTCTATACTCATCCTTTAGAATTGGTCCCATTAAAATCTGAATTTATTCTCCAAAGTTAACCAACAGATCTGCTTCAGTTCCCCTATATGCTAATAATGCAGCTATCTTTTGTACAACTCAAGTGGCTCTGAACCTTTGCCTCATATTGTAGAGGGGAAGGACCAATCTTCAACTATGATAAAACAAAAGTAATTGCTTTACTTACTAATCTATCTGTAACTCTCAAAAAGTTTTCCCATTAGACTTCACTCCTAGAAAATTAATATATTACCTGTTAAACAAATTAATATATTTAAATGCTTGGGCATTTCCTTGCAAATACTGGCAATTGAAAAAGAACTAAGGGCCATTTCTCTAGGCTCATAGACTTGCAAATGTCTATGTTTTGTATTATGCCAACTGTAATATAGCAGTTATGCACTTGTCACAATAAAAATCTTTAGAACAAAGATAATTAGACATCTGTTACATGGTGCACAGATTTGTATTCATTAAGATTCAAGCCTTTGTGAAGTAGTCCAGTATAATTTTTTAAGAACATTTAAAAAAATCTCTTTTGTGTCAGATTCTTTGCAACCAAAATATGCCATTAAAATAAACAAGGTATTGATAGATAAATACTTTGAGCTATAAACTTAACAATGAAAGTATTAAGCTAGGCTCAGAAGTGATTAAGATAAAATAAATTATCATAAAATAAATTTTGGTTTGCTTCTCTTTCTATACTATCCCTTCTACAGTTCACTGAAATTGGATGTCCTTCACTACTACAAGGGATTATAAAATGGACCAATTTGTCTCAGGCCACAAAACAGCTCACAAGTTTGCTGCCCTATATAATTTTATCAAATTCAGTAATTCAGTGTTTACATACATAATTTCTATTTAGACTAACTACTTAAATACATTTGAGTCATCTTGGAAACTAGACTTTATAGACTAAAGCTTCTTCAACCCTTCTATAAAGGATATTTACAGGTTGAACCTTTTAGTATAGTCTATTTTACATGATTTGCCTAACATCTTCCTCTCCATCTTGAATAGATGTTGTGTGTGGGGGGGGGGATTATTTATGTAAAATACAATTCTCAAAGCAAATACAGTTGGCTGCTTGTTCTGAAGGACAAAGAAAAGGTGAACCAAACTATGAGAGGGCAAACTAAGTCATTTCTGTATAGTACAGTTTCATTGCTCCATTACAGCAGATGAAAAATGTAGCATTTATTTTAATTTAGTGGTGCACTATGTTGAATCTGTAATCACCACTGGCAATGGCAGTAGCATTTGTCAAGTTAACCTGTAAAAAAATATTCTGTGGAAGGGAATAACTGTATTCCAATATACTCTTCTTCTGACCTCATTTCTTCCATTTTAAAAAGTTAAAGCAAAATAAGGCATAGTTTACCCACCTTTAACTATTTATAAGCCTTACTGGGTTTTTTTTACAGAGATAATTACATAAATTATTGGGTCTTAAATATGCTTAACTTCTGTTACATTATAATGCATGAGGAGCAAACTAAGGAAGAGTCCTTTCAAAAGAAGTGAAATCCAATCTTCTACTTTCCCACTGTCCATATTTTTGGAATAGGATCCAAGTGTATAGTTTTAGATGTTGGGAACACAAATGGGAAAACCTGAATGTTCTGATCTTTCCATACATGGTTACTATTCAACAAATGATGATATGCAGATATGCAGATATGCAGATGATACCACTTTGAAGGCTGAAAGCGAAGACGAACTGAGGAGCCTTATGATGAAGATGAAAGAAGAAAGTGCAAAAGCTGGCTTGCAGCTAAACCTCAAAAAAACCAAGATTATGGCAACCAGCTTGATTGATAACAGGCAAATAGAGGGAGAACATGTAGAAGCAGTGAAAGACTTATACAAAGTCTAGGTGCGAAGATTACTGCAGATGCTGACTGCAGTCAGGAAATCAGAAGATGCTTAATCCTTGGGAGAAGAGCAATGACAAATCTCGATAAAATAGTTAAGAGCAGAGACATCACACTGACAACAAAAGTCAGCATAGTTAAAGCAATGGTGTTCCCCGTAGTAACATATGGCTGCGAGAGCTGAACCATAAGGAAGGCTGAGAGAAGGAAGATCGATGCTTTTGAACTGTGGTGTTGGAGGAAAATTCTGAGAGTGCCTTGGACTGCAAGAAGATCAAACAAGTCCATCCTCCAGGAAATAAAGCCAGACTGCTCACTTGAGGGAATGATATTAAAGGCAAAACTGAAATACTTTGGCCACATAATGAGAAGACAGGACACCCTGGAGATGATGCTGATGCTAGGGAGAGTGGAAGGCAACAGGAAGAGGGGCCGACCAAGGGCAAGATGGATGGATGACATTCTAGAGGTGACAGACTCGTCCCTGGGGGAGCTGGGGGTGTTGACGACTGACAGGAAGCTCTGGCGTGGGCTGGTCCATGAAGTCACGAAGCGTCGGAAGCGACTAAACAAATAAACAACAACAAACAAGGCTACAGCATGGCTTGGAAAATGATGACGTGCCTGCCTCCCTGCTAGCTCTTACCAGTCAAATGTGAAACATTGTTTGCAATCTCCTAGCTGCAAGCAGCCATCTGGAGGGCAGATGGGGTAATTCCAGGTGTTTTCCTTTATCTGGAGAACACTCCTGGGCTTCAGGAAAGCCTGCCTAAGCCTGAAAAAAAATGCCATGTTGTCAGCTCTGCCTCCTAAGTCTGCGGGCACAGCTGTTCAGTCTGCCATGTTCCCAGCAGAAGTCTCAAAACTAAACAGCTTTTACTTATTAATATCAGGTTTAACTGTATTCAATTAATTGAAGATAGATCAAAATCAACCAAACAATTTAGATACAATTTAGATGTCCTGACAATTCAACTAACTGGATTTATTCTATCCACATTAGCTTTAGGGAGGGAAAAAGGTTGATATTCTAGCATTTGCTTTGTTTTGTTTCATTTAATTTTCTATAGAGTCCTAGGCAGTATCCCTTTATGTATTCAATTTTGTTTTCAGGCTAAGCAACATTATGCATAATGCATAAAATTAGTTAGAAGGAGTATACAGTAGAAATGTAAAGAAGGAAGGAAGTGAAATAAGAGAAAAGGGCATCTAACTAAAGTTAGCTTGTACCAACTCTATTCACTATACCTCCCTTTCTTGCCCACTGTGTTTATATTTATCATGCCTAAACCCTTGTTCATAAATAGGTTTAATAACCTTTTGTTTATTAAACTTCTTATCCCTTTCCTTTTGAAGATTGCATTTACTTCATTCAACTACATCCAACTCATTCTTCTTCTTCCTCTAGAGCCACTTGTTCTTTCTTCATTTATGTATTCTGTAATTTAATTCTAATTTATTCTTTCTATAAGACCTAAACACTTGGATCTATTTATTTCATATTCACATTTGTGTTCTGTCCACATTCATTTATCACCTATTGATTCTTGACCTTATCACTTCTTGTTTAACAGACACTGTTCTTAAGTAGCTCATTCCTACTTTTATGTTTCTCATGATATTTACAACTCTCATTTCCATATTACAAAGTTGGTGGTTGCATGCTCTTACACACAACCAGTTTTGATTATTTTAACAATCGTTCATTACTCAGAACAGACCACATATTGTATATTTTCTTTCTGACAGCATTTCTACTTCTCCATTTTACCCATTTTAGTTAGATATGTACATATTTATGCATAACTTGAAATCATCCATTCCATTTCTCCTTATACTCCTAATTAACTTGATCTTTAATGCATTAATGTCATATCTACTGTATACTTCTTGCTGAATTATGCAATCTTTCTAACATTTTCTGCAAATGTTAGAAAGATTGCATAATTTCTGGTTCACAGCCATCAACATTTTCTGCATACAAAAGTACATGGACATTTATGGAAACATACCTATTTTTTATTTTTATTTTTTTGCAGAGAAAAGGAAAAAAGGAAAAGCACACCTCTGAAAGCAAGGGTGCATGTAAACAATTTTGGCAGATGAATGGTCTGATGACTAAAAATATACAAGCCAAGAATTGTCCAACCCCATTGGTCTAAAGTAATAAACAATGTAATAATCTTAATCAAAGTGGCCAGTTAAATATCTATCCCTGACTTTACAATTCTAATGTTCCCAATGACTCTACCAGATATTCTTGAAATAAAATGTATGTATTTTTAAAAAGAAAACATGCATACTTTTAATCTGGTTTATTCTCTACTATCAAAGTTATCAAATTCCATAGCTTTTCTTATCTTTCTTTTTCTAAATTGGAAAATACAGAAATACAGTTATAAATAACAAAAGTAATTTTAAGATCTGTGTCTTAACCCTTTTTTAATTATTTTTCCTCAAATTATCTTCCCATTCAAGAGTTTCAAATCTCTCTCTCTCTCTCTCTCTCTCTCTCTCTCTCTCTCTCACACACACACACACACACACACACACTATGCATATATTTATATCACATGATGGTTCTTTAAAGATGAGCCAAGTACTCAAAATTTTTCATAATAGGAGATTATGCTTTCTTGTATTGTTTATCTCACTTAGCAATTAAAATTAATGAGATCATTTAATTAGATTCAGCCTAATTATTGTGCAGTAAAGCCTTTAATATACCTTCTAGCTTCAAAGTGAAGAAAAAGACATCTGTGGGATGCTGTGAGGTAGGAAATGAGAGATCAGTTGGTGTGCAGGGAAGTCATTATCCAGCTATAGATAAGCTTTCTTCATGGCTGGCCCATCTTCAAAAGACCATCAAGCCAAATGAAGATGATGACTGTTAAATTATAAGGATGTTTCTTAACTTGTAGTCCTTCCTATGCATCTAAAGTGAAAGTCCCTAGATGAACTCCTGCAATTAGAATTCCCAGGTTTTGCTCATTGTATAATCCTACTATTTTGGGTTCTCCCTTTGTCTTTTCCTGCATCACCATTAGAAACTTATTTATATACTGTGTAGAACAGCCCTTCTCAAACTTCTGACCCTGGATGAACCCTTGAAATATTTTCAGGCCTTGGGGAACCCCTGCACATTTGGGCTCAAATATAGGCCACCAGTTACAAAGTTATTATATTTGTATCTTGTGTAGGCCTATATATATGCACTAACAGTGTTCTTAAACTGGAAACAAAGAATGCGATGTCTTTAATGTGAACTTGCCTAAATTTGAAATATTTTTTTAAATAAATCGTGATCTCCCAAGGAACCCTGGTTGAGAACCCCTGGTGTAGAACTTTCAGAGACCCTTGGCAGTCCAAAGACCAGGTAAACCAAATGGAAAGTCTGTAATGAGTAATGATATGTGAGAAGTGTGCATACTCAGTGAAGTCTATTCATGTGGTATATCACCAGTTCTGCTCTCTGGCTTATCTATATACTGTAAAGAACTGGAGCTTCAAAGATCTGCTTCCATCAAAGCTTCAGCCAATTAAAGCACTGTTTCAAACACTGAAGCAGAACTCTTCTCTAAAGTGCCAGATTGGATTGGCTGCATGACTGTATGTGCAAAACTCCTTTCAACAAAGTATCTACCTCTTCACAGGCTTTAAATTGAACTATTATTTAGTTATACAAATGAAGAAGCAGTCATTAGGTTGAGCTGAATAACATTCTAACATCTCTTTAATATAATAATAATAATAATAATATGAATTTCAGTTTTCTTTAGCTAAATTATGTCAAAAATAGGACAGTTACCTTCTCCAGCATATTTATACAACGACTCCTCATTGTAAGTATCTATTTTAGAAATATATCATACTTTAGCCACCCAGAGAAGAAATCATGGCCATAAGGAATAAAACCACAACTGTTTTGAGCTATTTATAGGCCATTCTTTAAGATTAAATGCTCTTGTCAGTTCATAGAACAACTAGAATGAAATTAATATATTAGGAATTGGCAATAAAAATTCAATCCAAATGGAAAATTATGAAAGCAAGAGTGTGGATGTTTAAAACAAAGCTATCACAGTGATAAGCCAAGGTTAGTGGCACTGAATCAGAACATGATTTCATGGATGAACACCAAGAAGAACAGAGTGAAAAAAATTAGTTAGTGAAGCTAAACAATATGGATTATTTAATGTGATTATTATCTTCCCAGCAGGTGACAGCACCTAGGTGGCCTTGCTTGATTTTCCATATCCATACCATTCTTTTACCACACACCAACTTACATCTCAAATGAGGAAGAATTTCCTCAATATTTTAGACCAGCTTTTCAAAATGTTTGGTGACTGTAGTAAGAAAATGATGGCAAAAAATATCAAATATATTAATGCTGGAGGAGATTATCTTGTCCATCAGGGCTCTCATAATGGTCTTACAATATTTCCTGCACTTACAGACCTCTTAATCTAAGTCTTTAATTAGGAGCAGTCTTAATAATTTTAATAGGCAGTTCATATAAAAAAGAAACATTTTCAGTCTCCAAACTTTCTGATCATTAAGGCATAAAATTCTGTGATCATCCTTTGACTATCAGTTTAATCCTTGGGAGAAGAGCAATGACAAATCTAGATAAAATAGTTAAGAGCAGAGACATCACACTGACAACAAAGGTCCGCATAGTTAAATCAATGGTGTTCCCTGTAGTAACATATGGCTGCGAGAGCTGGACCATAAGGAAGGCTGAGAGAAGGAAGATCGATGCTTTTGAACTGTGGTGTTGGAGGAAAATTCTGAGAGTGCCTTGGACTGCCAGAAGATCAAACCAGTCCATCCTCCAGGAAATAAAGCCAGACTGCTCACTTGAGGGAATGATATTAAAGGCAAAACTGAAATACTTTGGCCACATAATGAGAAGACAGGACACCCTGGAGATGATGCTTATGCTAGGGAGAGTGGAAGGGAAAAGGAAGAGGGGCCGACCAAAGGCAAGGTGGATGGATGATATTCTAGAGGTGACAGACTCATCAGCTGGGGGTGATGACGACCGACAGGAAGCTCTGGCGTGGGCTGGTCCATGAAGTCACGAAGAGTCAGAAGCGACTGAATGAATAAACAACAACAAGGACCCAATGCTTTCTAATACATGTGTATGAATTAACCAAGATCTAATTTCAACTGAAGATTCAAAATTCAAAGATAGCTAGATTGTAACTGAACCGGGCATTCAAGATTCAAAGATAACAAGGTTCAAATCACTGATCCAAGATTCAGTTTTATAGAAGCTTCCAGATGTCTTCTCTTCATTTTTTTTTTTAAATTGGCAGGCAGGGATAACAGGGATCGAATAGTCTTTAAAAAAAAAAAAAAACAATAATCCCATCTTTATAATAACAGGAGGTAGGGAATATACCTATTACTCCTTCTTCCTCCTATTTTTGCCACAGCAACCATCCTGTGAGGTGAGTTGGGCTGAGAGAGAGAGACTGGCCTAAGGTCAACCAGCTGGCTTTCATGCCTCAGGTGGGACTAGAACTCACAGTCTCCTGGTTTCTAGCCTGGTGCCTTAACCACTACTTCAGACTGACTCTTCAGAGTACATTAACCTGACATAGTCTCAGAAGGCATTTCCAAAGGTTTCACTGCAATAGCATAGCAACCTCCAAATTGTCCAAATCCTAGGTTGTCTGGCTGTTTTATGAATGGCACTCATAAGCTCTGTGTGCAACATTTCTTTCTTTTTTTTCTTTTTAAATCTAAGAATGTGTGAATGTGTATATTAAGAATGGTCTAAGAGTAAGCATATTATTTCAGATCCATTCATGCAATGAATTAAGGTCTTTCCCCACCAAGTGAACATGCATTAAAAAAAAAAACTAACATAAATAGATGCTTTCACAAATGCTCTGAGAGTGTTCCTGGAAATGATAACATTTCCATATGATTATGAAAGAGTCCATCACACCACTGCCTCTCCATCTGCTTTGTCAATACATGGAAAGAAAATCACACCAGTGTTTGAGACTCCGCAAAGCCAGGAAGCTATTAAATATCCAAATCATCTCCCAATCTTTCCAAGGTGATTTCAAATCACCTAATTTGTTCTTACAGCTCTGAAGATTTCAAGGTCTCCACCTGATCAGATGACCCATTTGAAGATTACATGTATTTATTCCCTAATGTGAAGAAGAAGGAGAAGGAGAAGGAGAAGGAGAAGGAGAAGGAGACATGGTTAGTTCATATTCTTTGAAAGCTCACCTAATACAAAGCATTATATTATAGTGGTATAATTATAGTGGCACCATCCAGTTTATTATTATTATGTGGAACCATCAGTGTGTGGATGGAACATTTTTACACACTGACTTAAGCAAACATGCACATTTTTAAAAAGAAAAAAAGCAGTTTTTAAGTTTAACTGAGTGTTATATACAAATGGGCATTTTCCTTCAAAATATTTTACCTTTTTGTTCTTAAATCAAGGGGAGTATGAAGATGAATATAATTAAACAAAATAGAAACTCTGCAAACTTCAGTATTCTCGCTTGAGATTAAAAAGATGACAGTGAACATGTGAATGTATTTGCTGATAGTTATAAATATACATATATATAATACTTACCTCAGTACAAACCCAGCATTAAGTTTTTCATTATAATTAGATGTCAGTTATAAAATTCATGGAATGGGAATACAGAAACAAAATGCCAAGATATTTATAGCATAGAAAACACATTGCTGATAGTATATAATTAAGACAATGTCACTTTTGAAAACTATGATCAACCAGGTACAAAAAAGTATTTGTGTGTGTGTGTGTGTGTGTCCATCCATCCAGGGTATAACTGAAAAATGTGCTTTAATTTAATTTATTCAATTTAGGCACTGCAAACTGACTTTGGGCAGTGTACAATAAAACCAAGCAAAGTAGTAAATGCAATATAATAAAGTTATACATAAAAAAGGAATAAAGAACTAGAATAGATGGCAAATCTGAGTGACAACACCAACAGTCCTACACAAATCTGACAGCCAAATACCCTAACCCAAGGACTGGGAGAACAGCCAGGACTTTAAGGCTTAGGCCAACAAGGTTGGAGCCACGTGGAGGGAACCTCATTTCAGGAATCAGGCACTGCGGCCAGGAAGGCACACTCCCTGGGTCCCAATAAATGGCACTGTTTCATTGAAGGGACCCAGAGTATGCTAACCCTGTCAGCTCATACTTGCCAGGAAGACACCATGGGAGATAGGCAAGGGCTCATAACCAAGCCCTATGCCATGTAGGGCTTTATAGGTCATAACCAGCACCTTGAATCACATTTTGAAAATATAAAGGTAACCAGTGCAGCTCGCAAACCAGTGTCACAGGGACATACCCTTCATTGTCCATTCTACTGTATTCTGGACCAGGTGAAGCATCTGACTAGTTTTCAAGGACAGCCCCAAGTAGAGCACATTGCAGTAGTCAAGCTTGAGGTGACTAGGTCATGAGTGACATCTGAAGGGCTTCCCAAACAAGGAAAGGGAGCAACTGGCACACCTGATGCAGCTGATCAAAGGCCCCTTGGCCAGAGCTGCCACCTGCTTGCTGAGCAGGAGCTGTGAATTCAGGTAGTGAATTGTGCACCACACTTGAATGACCACAGCCTGGGCAACACTCATCCTTAGCCAGGCAGGTAACATGTTGACATTTAAATTATTGATTGTGTATTCTTCATCTAATTGAATCCTTTCATTCATGATTTTAGTTGGGTATGGGATTACATGATTAATTGGTGCTGCTTTTTTGTTACTGTAAATTGATTGTGTCCTTATGAGATTTTGATTGTTATTTATTTATTTATTTAGTTTGGCGAATATTTGTATTCACTTATTGTTTTTGGTATCATGTTTTAACTGCTTTGCACTGGTTGTTGGGCATCACATAATAATAAGATTGTAATATAATAGTATAATAGTATAATATTATTATATTATTTATAAACTATAATAATAATTAAATACTTCATCATATAGAAGCATAGTGGGCCATTATTATTATGGGAAGAAACAAATAACTTACTTCTGTTGACTAACTGCAAGCTTTACAGCTTTACTGCAGCAGGTCTGCAATTTGCCAAAGTGTTTCCTTCCTTCACTGATTTTTTTTTTTATATGTGTCAAGAAGTTTTCATTGTTCCATGCAATACTAGTATTAATTATTTATTTTTCAAAATAAATGCATTTTACCATTTGAATCTGCATCCCCAAATTACACGTGGGTTGAATCTTAGGACTTGAATCATATAACTGGCCTTAAAGAAAGGGAAGGAAATTTATTCAGTGTCACATTTAAAAAAAAAAATAGTACAGAAAATAATAGATAATGGTCACAATCTTGTGAGACTCTAAACTTCACAAGGTCTCTGAGATTCTCCTACTAAGATCTTGCATGAGAATTTTATTTATTTATTTATTATTCACATTTCTATCACCGCCCATCTCCCCCTAAAAGGGGACTCTAGAATACTAGAAAGTTGATATTCTCACATAAAAACTTGTCAATATTGTCAGTCTCATTTGAGTTCAGAGATTTGAGCATCCTTTACTTAAAAAAAGAAGTCCCATGGTATTATTTAGGATTGTTACAGTTGCCTGGCTGATACCATTTTGCCTCTAACAAGGGACATAGCTACTCCAACTAATGCATGATTCATTCTTTTACAATAAAATCAATTCATAGCCTCTCCATTCAATGCTCAAATTGCAGGGAAATGGGGGCGGGGTGTGTGTGAGAGAGAATTCTCCAACTATTTTTAAATTATAATTTTAATCTTGTCTGTAAGCATTTTAAAAGGCTATGATAGTCTAGAGAGCCAATTTGGTGTAGTGGTTAATGCACTGGGCTAGAAGCAGAGAGACCATGAATTCTAGTCACACTTTAGTCACAAAGCTAGTTGAGTGACCTTGGCCTGTCACTTTCTCTCAGCCCTAGGAAGAAGGCAATGGCAAACTACTTCTGAAATCTTGCCAAGAAAACTGCAGGGACTTGTCCAGGCAGTTGCCAGGAGTCAAGACTGACTGAAGGGCACCAAATAAATAAATAAATAAATTTAACTAAATTTGGATAGGATCAAGAAGCTGGATTTCTGGATTTCATTATTACTCTCCTAATGTTTTCCCCCTTAATTCAAGCATGACTTACTAACCTTTAATGCTATATAACACAGTTTTTGTTTATGATTTGTCATTTAATATTATTTTCTTCTTAAGCTGTTCTTCATACATATACAATGGATGGTTTGTCAGTTAACATTAGTTCTTTGGGAGGTTTTATATGTTGACATTTAAACTATCATTGAACATTGCATGTTAACAGACATTGCTTGAAGTTAGGTGAGCAGACTGAACATGCAATGCCAGCTCCTCTGCTCTAGTCTACTTTATCCAGATGTTATTAGACAGTTGTTCCCATGACTCTTCACTATTGTTTACACAAGGCAGATTTATAGGAGTTAGAACTCAACATTTGAAGGTCATATACTGCCCATCCCTGATTTAAACATTTTAGGCTGCCAAAGTTCTTAAAGCCTTTTTCTTGTTTAGGGAAAGCAGAAGTAATTGACATCAGTTATTGACATACCAGGCATAACCATACTAGATTAATAAATTACATACAGAACAAGAAAGTTGAAGGCTACAGAAAAGCTAAAAAACTTCAGGAAAAAAATATGTCCACTTGTGTGTTTAAGAAAGTCTGTTTCTGAGAACAGTTTCAAAAATTTATCATTGAAGAATTCAGGCACTGGAAATGACATCAATCTAATGACGCTAATTAGTCTGCTTTAGTGGCTTTTTTTTTCAGGAGCAATTTAAAACACTGGTAATAATATTTAAAGTATTGATTGGTTTGGCATAATCTGTAGAGTTAAGGATACTTCCAAGAATTTGGACAGGCCCTAAGATTAACCTCAAAGGCTCTGTTCTCGGGTTTGTCAATAAAATAAAAATAATTAGCTTCACTAGAATCAGTGCTGACACCAGGATTTTCTCCCCCTGGTTGAATCCTTATCTTTCAGCCTTAAAGTAGATGCTAAGCACTCTGTTATTCTTGCAAGGACTTTAATATGTTAACTGATGCTGATACCATTTTAGTTTTGAAAGTAGCTTTACTTTTTATATTATTATTTAAGTTGTTTCTGAGGAGTTATAAATTAGAATTACAAATGTAAATTAGAAATGTATTTGTAAATAAATGAATGGTAAATCATATAGCTCTAATTCAATACTAGTCAGCCATTCTGAAAAAAAAGAAAAGAAACTTGTGAATGATATAATTTTTTACATAATAGCAGTTACATACTTTTGAAATTCTAGCTTTTTTATCCTCAACATACACAAAAGGAAGGAAAGATTTTGGTTTTTAGTAACAGAATGACTAACTTGCTCTCATGTGTCAAATTTTCCACACACAAAGAAATGTCAGAGAACATATTTTATAGAGTTATTTCTCAAATAGAAGAGAATATATGTAGTTCCAGGCTGAAAGTTATCTCTATGAGATAAGGTATTGTAGCTGTGAAAATGGAAAATATTTTTTTAGAAAACCCAAATGCCAGATCAGAAATAAATAGGTTATGGAAAAGTAGTTAGGAAGAGGATGAGTTCAATTACTTTGCTTTGATCTTCCTGAATTCAGCCTTGTAAGGACTACTGGAAAAAAAAAAGCAATAGAGGTACTTACATATACATTGGAATAAAATATATTCCTAGAGTTCTTCAAGAACTTGATGGTGTTCCATGAGAGTAGTCAAAAACAAACAGACAAACAACTTTCACTTCAATGCTGCCAATTTTTATCACTAAAGCCTCTTGATCAAAATTCCATATAAATAAAAATATATATAAATAAATAAAGAACAGGTTGTATGACAGTGAGTTCTAGTGCCATATTAGTCACAAAGCCAAATGGGCCAATCACTCTTTCTTAGCCCTAGGAAGAAGGCAATAGCAAACCACTTCTGAAGAAAAATTGCCAAGAAAAATGCAAGGATTTGTCTAGGAAGTCATCAGGAGTCAATGTTTACTGAAAAGCATGCACACACAGATACACACACACAATACTGTGTGAACAAGGAAAGATAAACAGGTAGATAAACAAGGATAAAAGATAAAAGATAAACAAGGAAAGAAAAAGGAAAATAAACAGGTAAGCTGAACTTTAGTGGAAGTTTGGGGGAGGAGCCAAAAGAACAATGACATCAAATGACGAGCATGACCTTTTATGTGCCTGCAATGTATGCAACAACCTAAGAGACGGCTTTATACATGGACTTCACCAGATGGACAACACCGAAATCAGATTGATTACATCCTTTGCAGCCAAAGGTGGCGGACATCTGTACAGTCAGTAAAAACAAGGCCTGGAGCTGACTGTAGTTCCGATCACGAACTTCTTCTTGCACAATTTAGGATCAGACTAAAGAGATTAGGGAAGACCCACAGATCAGCTAGATATGAGCTCACTAATATTCCTAAGCAATATGCAGTGGAGGTGAAGAATAGATTTAAGGGACTGGACTTAGTAGATAGGGTCCCGGAAGAACTCTGGACAGAAGTTGGCAGCATTGTTCAGGAGGCGGCAACAAAATACATCCCAAGGAAAGAGAAAACCAAGAAGGCAAAATGGCTGTCTGCTGAGACACTAGGAGTAGCCCAAGAAAGAAGGAAAGCAAAAGGCAACAGTGATAGGGGGAGATATGTCCAATTAAATGCAAAATTCCAGAGGTTCGCCAAAAGAGATAAGGAATTATTTTTAAACAAGCAATGCGCGGAAGTGGAAGAAGACAATAGAATAGGAAGGACAAGAGACCTCTTCCAGAAAATTAGAAACATTGGAGGTAAATTCCAGGCAAAAATGGGTATGATCAAAAACAAAGATGGCAAGGACCTAACAGAAGAAGAAGAGATCAAGAAAAGGTGGCAAGAATATTCAGAAGACCTGTATAGGAAGGATAACAATATCAGGGATAGCTTTGACGGTGTGGTCAGTGAGCTAGAGCCAGACATCCTGAAGAGTGAGGTTGAGTGGGCCTTAAGAAGCAATGCTAATAACAAGGCAGCAGGAGACGACGGCATCCCAGCTGAACTGTTCAAAATCTTGCAAGATGATGCTGTCAAGGTAATGCATGCTATATGCCAGCAAATTTGGAAAACACAAGAATGGCCATCAGATTGGAAAAAATCAACTTATATCCCCATACCAAAAAAGGGGAACACTAAAGAATGTTCAAACTATCGAACAGTGGCACTCATTTCACATGCGAGTAAGGTAATGCTCAAGATCCTGCAAGGTAGACTTCAGCAGTTCATGGAGCAAGAATTGCCAGATGTACAAGCTGGGTTTAGAAAAGGCAGAGGAACTAGAGACCAAATTGCCAATATCCGCTGGATAATGGAAAAAGCCAGGGAGTTTCAGAAAAACATCTATTTCTGTTTTATTGACTATTCTAAAGCCTTTGACTGTGTGGACCATAACAAACTGTGGCAAGTTCTTAGTGGTATGGGGATACCAAGTCATCTTGTCTGCCTCCTGAAGAATCTGTATAACGACCAAGTAGCAACAGTAAGAACAGACCACGGAACAACGGACTGGTTTAAGATTGGGAAAGGAGAATGGCAGGGCTGTATACTCTCACCCTACCTATTCAACTTGTATGCAGAACACATCATGCGACAAGTTGGCCTTGAGGAATCCAAGGCTGGAGTTAAAATCTCTGGAAGAAACATTAACAATCTCAGATATGCAGATGATACCACTTTGATGGCTGAAAGTGAAGAGGAACTGAGGAGCCTTATGATGAAGGTGAAAGAAGAAAGTGCAAAAGCTGGTTTGCAGCTAAACCTCAAAAAAACCAAGATTATGGCAACCAGCTTGATTGATAACTGGCAAATAGAGGGAGAAAATGTAGAAGCAGTGAAAGACTTTGTATTCCTTGGTGCAAAGATTACTGCAGATGGTGACTGCAATCAGGAAATCAGAAGACGCTTAATCCTGGGGAGAAGAGCAATGACAAATCTTGATAAAATAGTTAAGAGCAGAGGCATCACACTGACAACAAAGGCCCGCATAGTTAAAGCAATGGTGTTCCCTGTAGTAACATATGGCTGCGAGAGCTGGACCATAAGGAAGGCTGAGTGAAGGAAGATCGATGCTTTTGAACTGTGGTGTTGGAGGAAAATTCTGAGAGTGCCTTGGACTGCAAGACGATCCAACCAGTCCATCCTCCAGGAAATAAAGCCAGACTGCTCACTTGAGGGAATGATATTAAAGGCCAAACTGAAATACTTTGGCCACATAATGAGAAGACAGGACACCCTGGAGAAGATGCTGATGCTAGGGAGAGTGGAAGGCAAAAGGAAGAGGGGCCGACCAAGGGCAAGATGGATGGATGATATTCTAGAGGTGACGGACTCGTCCCTGTGGGAGCTGGGGGTGTTGACGATCGACAGGAAGCTCTGGCGTGGGCTGGTCCATGAAGTCACGAAGAGTCGGAAGTGACTAAATGAATAAACAACAACAAACAATGTATGTAACATATATTAAAAAGAGGCAGGGCTTTAATAGGCCATTCACATTCATGATTTTGATATCATTGACTCCCTCTGATTTGGGGTGAATTGGTTTAGACCTGCAGGACCTTCTATATTTTCACCTAAACAAGGTTGTTTAAAAAGAAAACTGGAATGGATTTTGATGTGCAAGGTTTTTGAATTTTGCTACAGACTACCAATTATTTGGGCTTAACATGAATCCAGAGGCACACAGTTACATAATCCTTATAACAGTTCCCATACACATGGGGCCATATGGTAGAACTCAGGTTTACAATTTATAAACATCTCACAGGACTAAATCTGCCTGTTGCTAAGTTACTGATGCCCTAGATTTTAATTGGGATCAAATATTTTTTTTAAAAAAGCCTATTCCTGCAAAATATTTCATATTAAGAACAAAATGATTGACATAATATCATTATATGTACCTCCACATCCTTTGAGTCTAGCACCTTTGATTTTTACTCTTTGTTGTGGTTCTTGTGCTGTGATTCCCTTTTGTAAGAGAAAAAGGGGAAAAAGGGTCAGAAACAGTAATAATCAGTGTGTGTAGTGAATCAATCTTACCAAGGCATTTTATGAAGTGCAGTATTATGTAACATTGCAGTATCATTAGATTCAGCTTGGAGTGTAAAACTAATGATCATTAATTAAAAAAGAAAAAAAAACTTTAATGAGGTCCCACTGGGGACTGGTGGAGGAAGCTTTGCTTCAATTAAAAAAAGCAAAGGATTAGAGGATTATTCAAAGAAAAGCATGAACCAAAACAACAGCTAAGAAAATATTCATATTAAAATGTGTTCTAACAAAAATAGAAAAGCTAGAAATTCAATATGGGGATCTACATTCTCTTGTTGAAATAAAATTTTATAAACAGTGTTTATGTATACAACCTTATCTTCATGCACCAGTGTGCTCCTAAATATAATATGGTTTCAGCCAACTGATGCTCCGATAGTGAAGGGATAGGAAACCTGCAAGTCACATCTAGGCCTGAATCCCTTTTTACTCTGTTTCTTGGTGCCCCACATGTCATATTAGTAAAGGCATGTCTGTAGTTGCTTTGCCAAGAGTAGAGACAATCAACCAATTCCAAAGCACAGGAACTCATCATTGTCAACTGAATCAGCTCCGGGATGCAAATGTGACCTCCACCTGTGTTTTCCTGTTTAAGTTTAAAGTAATGTTCTCCAGCTTAAACCCTGCTGTCCAGTTTGCCTGCCATTCTTTGATTGACTACTGTGCAGATAGAGGAATGCCCCCTCACCTCAGAGTACTCTAATCTGTGGTAGTAGTCTAATCTCTGGAGTCTTTGGTGCTCTCTGAGCTTGATGGTTTGCTTGCTGACATTTCATTATCCAAATAGATAATGTCATCAATGCCTGATGATGTTACCTAGTTGGGTAATAAAACAACTGCAAGCAAACAACCAAGCTCAGAGAGCACCAAAGACTCCACAGTTCAACCCTGAGCTACATATATTCTGTTCTATTGGAACTATTGGGGGTTAGTCACACACCCTCACTAAACTAAATAATAGTATGTGACATTCCCTCACTCAAATAAGTAATATACGAACATCTGGATCATTAAGATAACTTTTCCTCTAAATAGAAGAGAAACTTGCTGTAGTCATTGGGGTAAAATAATATTCTTTTTGAAAATGTATGAGTTCATTTCATTGCTTTGAAGAATGTCATACATTTTAAATTGTGCTATATTGCCTATTTCTAAATATATCAACCTAAAAGATAGATTAGTGTTATCAAAACACTACTTAGTTTAAGGGGAGAAAAGTTCCACCCTTCATTTTTGAATATTTTCTACTTTCAAATATTTTCTGCTTATTTTTAGTGTTAAGCTGTCACCTAAAAGGGTCATAATTATAGTTTCAATACTGTTTGTTTTCCCTGTTTAAGGTTACACATTAACTCCTTCCATATGGTTAGAATCTAAATAGAATCTGACTTCAGTCTGGCACTGGCTTATTTCTAGACATCACTAAAGTTAACAAAATATTGCAGCCTAGAAAGTGCCTCAGCAGAGGCTGGGGTAGGAATGGGGGTAGGGGTAGGAGTGGAAAACAGGACATCTGTTGCCAAACAATACTCTGAGATCAAAAGTGATGGTATGAAGGATATGGATAGGGGTGGCTAGGAAAGAGATTAAGCTTTAAAAAATATTCAGATTGAAATAATACACTCATCAAAAAGATAAGCAGTAAAATCAGATTATGGTAAACATCAAGTAGAATGCAACACCACAAAGGTTAGTAAAATGGACAGACAGTTGATTTCAGGCATAAGATATCCAAATTTGGTGGAATTTTTTTCTGAGGAGGTCTCTGGTGGATGTAGCAACTAGTAATTCTTGAAAGAAGTGGGAGAGGCTACCATATCTCGTAACCCCTGCCTAGTCCTCAGAATCGCTATATTTCATTGATTTACAGACATAAATTTATAATTTATTCTTAAAATCAGAGATCTGTGAGTCACAATTTTTTTGCATACTGTCTTGAAACAGTGAATTTATAGTTGTCCAGAATTGCTGATAGAATACCGTAACACCAATAAAATCTGTTACTAACTCAGCTGAATCTATACTTTTCTCTATAGTTTTCTCTATACTATACTTTTCCCTTTACCTCACTTCTGCTTATTTTTTGTTTCTCAATTTATATGTCCATCCTGCACTAATTGGTTTAATATTTGGCCATTCCTGCACCTGCTCACTCTTTCTTTAATGAAATCATGCATTTTTCATACAATTATGTATTTCATCTTCAGCAAAGGATCGTTACCTTGTCGTGGGGCTGGAGCTTGAGCACCTCAATGATGCCATGAGCTAAAACGTGAAGGGCCACCCAAGATGGGAAGGTCATGACAGAGAGGTCAGACTAAATGTAATCCCTGGGGAAGGTAATGGCAACCCACCCCAGTATTCTTGCCATGAAAACTAAATGGATCAGTACAACCAGAGATATGTCGGTATACCATCGGAAGATGAGACCCCCAGGTCGGACGATGGTCAAAATGCTACTGGGGAGGAACAGAGGATGAGTTCAACTAGCCCCAGACGTGATGACGCAGCTAGCTCAAAGCCGAAAGGACGGCTAGCGTCCAACGGTGCTGGTGGTGAATGGAGAATCTGATGTTCTAAGGATCAACACACCATTGGAACCTGGAATGTAAGATCTATGAGCCAGGGCAAATTGGATGTGGTTATTGGTGAGATGTCAAGATTAAAGATAGAAATTTTGGGTGTCAGTGAAGTGAAATGGACTGGAATGGGCCACTTCACATCAAATGACCACCAGATCTACTACTGTGGACAAGAGGACCACAGAAGAAATGGAGTAGCCTTCATAATTAATAATAAAGTGGCTAAAGCAGTGCTTGGATACAATCCAAAAAACGATAGAATGATCTCAATTCGAATTCAGGGCAAGCCATTTAACATCAAAGTGATCCAAGTATACGCCCCAACCACAGATACTGAAGAAGCTGAAGTAGAGCAGTTCTATGAGGATCTGCAGCACCTAATGGACAACACACCTAAAAGAGATGTTATTTTCATCACAGGAGACTGGAATGCTAAGGTGGGCAGTCAAATGACACCTCGAATTACAGGTAAGTATGGCCTGGGAGAACAAAATGAAGCAGGACATAGGCTGATAGAATTTTGCCAAGACAATTCACTCTGCATAACAAACACTCTCTTCCAAAAACCTAAGAGACGGCTTTATACATGGACTTCACCAGATGGACAACACCGAAATCCGATTGACTACAGCCTTTGCAGCCAAAGTTGGAGGGCATCTGTACAGTCAGTAAAAACAAGACCTGGAGCTGACTGTAGTTCAGATCACAAACTTCTTCTTGCACAATTTAGGATCAGTCTAAAGAGATTAGGGAAGACCCACAGATCAGCTAGATATGAGCTCACTAATATTCCTAAGGAATATGCAGTGGAGGTGAAGACTGGACTTAGTAGATAGGGTCCCGGAAGAACTATGGACAGAAGTTCGCAGCATTGTTCAGGAGGCGGCAACAAAATACATCCCAAAGAAAGAGAAAACCAAGAAGGCAAAATGGCTGTCTGCTGAGACAATAGAAGTAGCCCAAGAAAGAAGGAAAGCAAAAGGCAACAGTGATAGGGGGAGATATGCCCAATTAAATGCAAAATTCCAGAGCTTAGCCAGAAGAGATAAGGAATTGTTTTTAAACAAGCAATGCGCGGAAGTGGAAGAAGACAATAGAATAGTAAGGACAAGAGACCTCTTCCAGAAAATTAGAAACATCGGAGGTAAATTCCAGGCCAAAATGGGTATGATCAACAACAAAGATGGCAAGGACCTAACAGAAGAAGAAGAGATCAAGAAAAGGTGGCAAGAATATACAGAAGATCTGTATAGGAAGGATAACAATATCGGGGATAGCTTTGACGGTGTGGTCAGTGAGCTAGAGCCAGACATCCTGAAGAGTGAGGTTGAGTGGGCCTTAAGAAGCATTGCTAATAAGAAGGCAGCAGGAGATGATGGCATCCCAGCTGAACTGTTCAAAATCTCACAAGATGATGCTGTCAAGGTAATGCATGCTATAGGCCAGCAAATTTGGAAAACACAAGAATGGCCATCAGATTGGAAAAAATCAACTTATATCCCCATACCAAAAAAGGGAAACACTAAAGAATGTTCAAACTATCAAACAGTGGCACTCATTTCACATGCCAGTAAGGTAATGCTCAAGATCCTGCAAGGTAGACTTCAGCAGTTCATGGAGCGAGAATTGCCAGATGTACAAGCTGGGTTTAGAAAAGGCAGAGGAACTAGAGACCAAATTGCCAATATCCGCTGGATAATAGAAAAAGCCAGGGAGTTTCAGAAAAACCTCTATTTCTGTTTTATTGTCTATTCTAAAGCCTTTGACTGTGTGGACCATAACAAATTGTGGCAAGTTCTTAGTGGTATGGGGATACCAAGTCATCTTGTATGTGTCCTGAAGAATATGTATAACAACCAAGTAGCAACAGTAAGAACAGACCACGGAACAACAGACTGGTTTAAGATTGGGAAAGGAGAATGGCAGGGCTGTATACTCTCACCCTACCTATTCAACTTGTATGCAGAACACATCATGCGACAAGCTGGGCTTGAGGAATCCAAGGCTGGAGTTAAAATCTCTGGAAGAAACATTAACAATCTCAGATATGCAGATGATACCACTTTGATGGCTGAAAGTGAAGAGGAACTGAGGAGCCTTATGATGAAGGTGAAAGAAGAAAGTGCAAAAGCTGGCTTGCAGCTAAACCTCAAAAAAACCAAGATTATGGCAACCAGCTTGATTGATAACTGGCAAATAGAGGGAGAAAATGTAGAGGCAGTGAAAGACTTTGTATTCCTAGGTGCAAAGATTACTGCAGATGCTGACTGCAGTCAGGAAATCAGAAGACACTTAATCCTTGGGAGAAGAGCAATGACAAATCTCGATAAAATAGTTAAGAACAGAGACATCATACTGACAACAAAGGTCCGCATAGTTAAAGCAATGGTGTTCCCCGTAATAACATATGGCTGCGAGAGCTGGACCATAAGGAAGGCTGAGAGAAGGAAGATCGATGCTTTTGAACTGTGGTGTTGGAGGAAAATTCTGAGAGTGCCTTGGACTGCCAGAAGATCAAACCAGTCCATCCTCCAGGAAATAAAGCCAGAGTGCTCACTTGAGGGAATGATATTAAAGGAAAAACTGAAATACTTTGGCCACATAATGAGAAGACAGGACACCCTGGAGAAGATGCTGATGCTAGGGAGAGTGGAAGGCAAAAGGAAGAGGGGCCGACCAAAGGCAAGATGGATGGATGATATTCTAGAGGTGACGGACTTGTCCCTGGGGGAGCTGGGGGTGTCGACGACCGACAGGAAGCTCTGGCGTGGGCTGTTCCATGAAGTCACAAAGTGTCGGAAGCGACTAAATGAATAAACAACAACAATGTATTTCTTGTATGGCTTCCAAAATTTGAAAAATAAAAGTATGCTATCAGCATCCTTATTGATTTAAATAAAAAAATATCCCATGAAATTCACTGGAAATTGACTGCGGCAAGCAGAACGAACAAACAAAATCATTATTAACATGGTCCAGAATTGTTCATCAAAATAAGTTTAGTCATGTTATATCCATTAGAAAGAACACACAAGATTCCACAAATCAATAGCTCTATCATAATTTTAACAATATATTGACAAGTACATCTAATATTGATATATATTAAATTTGATTAGTCATTAGATTGCTACAGTTCTACTATATTTATTAGGTGGTTTATCTGATTAATTTTGTTCCCATTTCATTAAAGACTTTCATTGGATTCATAGTACTTTTTCATCTATTGACTGAAAAAAGTGTTGTTAATATTAATAATAAAAACAGCAACAGCAACAACAACAGCAACAACCAAAACCTGTTATTTGACCAAAATAATAACAACTTTCTCTCAATTTTGGAATAAATAACTCATGGGGCTGCTATTCAAATACTTATTATTTATGTTGAAAATGTTCATTGCCCTATGCAGTAAGATTAATTTTAGTAGGCTTCCTCAAAGTGGTAAAGTAAATCTTATGCAGAAATATTTGCAAGATAAAGGGCTTGAACTAAAAGAAGATAAGTGTGAATTCATCAAACCTTCTTCTTACTAGACTTAGCTATAAAAGTGGCCATTACTCTACTTGTTTCACTGAACCAATAAACTGTGAAGCCATCGCTTGGAATAAGCAGAAAATGGGAAAAGTAATAAGAAAAACCATCTGTCTTTTAAAAATACCTATATTTTACTATACAATCACACTGGTAAAAAATGGTTTGTTTTGTCTTTGGCATAATTAAATATTATGAAAACTTCATTTTTTTCCTGTGATCATCCCAATGATTTTGTTGTTGTTCTATTCTTTTGAAGGCAGCCTATAAATTATACAAATGATAATAAAAATATTTTGATTATTAAAATAAGATACATAACATCATAAGCCACTGATGCAATAACCATTCCTACTTAAAGAATAACCAGTGATGTCATAGTCAAACATTACAGACAATTTTGCATTTGTAAACCATTCTTTGAGTGCCATAGCATCTCACTGTTTATATATTCATCACCCTATGTTTCCATACTGGAGCTGAAGCAAGTAGTTTTACTATATACTAGCTTATAATGGGAACGTATTACTGGTTCTAATCAATCATGGTTAATCATCATTAAAATGTCATCAGTGTAAACAATAAAAGCCATAGGGTTCAGATGTTACCAGGTAACAAATCCTATCCCTAACCCTTAGTGTTATCCTAATCCTATCAGCAACAACTATTTGCCACACCTAAAGTTCATGATTGACAGGCTTGATCTTAGCTGAAAGGCTTAGCTAGTTTGAACTAATAACTAAATAAACAAATAAATAAATACTCCTTTATGCAGAGATTTAACTACAGACCTGCAACTGAGCAGAGACACATCCTCACAACAACTAGAGACTTACGCAACTCATTTCCTACAACAGAAAAGTGGTGGATGGGCATGTTTCTACACTTGAAAAAACATGACCTGCAAGGGGTGGTCAGTTACATGTCCTGGCATGTCCAGTACAATTACCTTAGGCATGCACAGACCATATCCTAACATTGTAAACATCTGTGACTTAGTAAAGGGGACTAGGTTACATGTTCTAGCATGTGTGAGTAGAGGCCACATTTCACTTTGATTTTCTGAAGTCCTGTGTGCTGTTTTGAAAAATAAAGGCCTAAATTTTTGAAGACAGTGACTTCAGAATTCAAACAGGAGCTTAAAGATTCTACTGACCTTTTGACACCTTTGGAGATACCCTCCAGCATCCAGAGCAATGCAAACTCATGGTTTCCTTGTTGGAAAGAATGACTGCTTTTTACAAACTGCAGTAAAATCTGTTGCCAGTGTTTTGATAAAAAAATCAAAAACCAAAAACATTTCTTCAGGCCAATCATGTTTGTCTCTCATAAGCAGTGTTATAATTCTAGCAAAGCTGTTGAGGGGAAAAAACAAACAAACAGGCAATATCATGTAATATTTACCAGGCTGCCTATGAAATTGTGAATGCAGCCCCTCCTCCCTTTAGATCCCAGCAAGGACCCAGGTAGGTAATTGGTTTTTATTTCTTGTTATAAGAATACCAGTGGCTGGCCATTACCTAAAGGATTTGATTTACATATATTTTGCAGTCTCTGAATTAACACTGCCTGGAAAGACAGCAGTTTGAAGGAATATGATTTTCTATTATTACGATGACTGGTGCTGTCTCAAATCTGATCTGGAATGTGGCAGAGATTCTTTTCTACCAGACAGGCCATTCTATTTTGACTGTGATCTAGTGTGCTGTACTTTAAACAAAGGCTGACTGCCTGTGACTGTGGTTCTGATTCATGGGATACAGACAGGCCATAAAGGAGCATTTATTATAAATAGTGTATTACAACTCTTCTTCATCTAAAGATGAAGGTGAGGATTTTGTATCAAATGACATGGAATCTTTCCTTTGAATTCTGTATGTTTATATTATCAATAAGCTTTTGTGTTGATGTGTGATCATTTCTTCATCATTCTTCAACATATTGGTGCATGAAAAAATTCCAAGGAACATTTATTACATGTTTAATCATATAGGAAATTATAGGGATGGAATTCCATTTCAAGAGAATAGAAAATATGATTTTTAAAAAATGTCCATGAAACAGATCAAGACTTGATTTTCAAGGGAAGAGGTTTATACCATTCATTAACCCATAAAGGTCAATTCTCTAGAAATAATGAGTTTCTGGCTGGTAGTGACAATGGCAGACTGATCTAAATTCTCTGAAGAAAACCATAGAAAAATACTCATATTTTCAGTGAGAGATGTACTAGTTAAATATACCTGGATCATCTGACAAGAAGAGAGAAGTAGCTACTGCCTTCCAGAGTATCTTCCAAACAAGGTGTGCTATAAACATATAGGTAGTCCTCATTTAGTGACTGCAATTGATTCCAGAGAAATGGTTGCTAAGTGACATGGTTGCTAAGCGAACCATGTGACTGAGAGAGAGAAAGAAAGAGACACTGAAAAGATTTCTGGTTGCTGCCATCTCATTCAGATAAAGTTCTCTCATACAGTGTCCTGTGCCTGACCCATCTTTCCCTCTTCCTTTGCCCCCTTACAGGGCAGAAAGCTTGCATAAACAACCTATTTCTTCCTGAGTTGCTTTTCCCTGAAACACAGCATGTCCCTATGAATTGCTAACCACAAGTTAACAAGCTCAGTTCTGTGACTTTGCAATGATCTAATTAGTTGATTGGAATCCTCTGGGCAGCTGGCCTGCTGCCTGAAACTGACAAGACCTTAATCAGTTTCACACTGAAGGCTTTTGTTGTCATAAATGTGCCTGGTGGTCAGAAAATGATTTTTTTTTTTAATTACCATTTACACCACTGGATTTGTGGATAGTCACTATCTGAGGCAGTTGCTAAATGAGGGCTACCTGTATACAGGTAAAGAACTCTTTAAAAGGCCTCTGAGCAAATTTACAGTTTGTTACAGTGTTCACTACTTTATCTCTCATAGTGTGGCTATCATAGCTGCACCCTGAAAAATAAACTGAAAATATTTTACACCTAGAAATGCCCATCCATACGTAGACATTTTGATTTATATTCTTTGCTTCTAAAATAGCACTTACCACAGTATTAGTCAGATCTCCACCATAACCGGCCTAATGAATGGATTGGATGGGTAAGACTTTACAAGAAAAAATTAAAAAGTAACAAAAAAAAAAAAAAAAAGCCAGGGTGAAATACCTTAAAGTAGGGGATGACATCAGAGTATCCAGACTGAAGGAGAGAATTGAAAAGGGCCATCAGCAAATCTACATGGATGAAATACTCATTATGAAAAATTGGGCACAAAGAACAGTTGAGTGCTATACAGATTATGAAGACAAGGAAGTAAAGGGCTCTTTCTACCCTAAATTGCTCTAAAAGATCCTTGATCATCAACAGTATGTCTACAATATTTAAAAAAAAAATGCTCAGAAAAAGAGGGCAGGGCATATGCAAACAAATTTTAGTCAAATGGGTTGGCTAGCCAGAGAAGTTCAACTCTGGATTAAAGAGGCCTTTGAATACATTCAGTACAACACCTTTGAATATAGCAGGGTTTTACATTACCCTATCCACCATTGCATCAGCAGCAGCTTTCCATAAAATTAAAATTCCAATTTTCCTATTAAATTAATAAGGGTCTTCCTGGATCAAGAGAAATAGGACCAGGAGAAAGACAATACCACACAGCTGGAACACGTTAATTTCAGGCATATAATTTAAAATTACTAATGAGAACGAGAGGTGATGTTTAACCAGCTGGACATTACCCAGAGAGGCTGCCTTATAAGGGAGAGCAACCATTGCTATTCTTACTAGGCCATGTTTAATCCGATTCTGAACTTTGCAGTTACCTAATTTTCACAAAAGGATTTTATAAAGATGACTCTGCACCATGAAGAGTACATTGTTGATGACCACAGGCAACCCTAGCTTCAAACAAGAGTAAGACACATGACTTGTAGTCATAATTAACATGGCCTAGGACCTCTGCATTGTGATCTTTTTTTTTTCAAGACAAGCTGCTGATTAACAGGGTTGATGTGAAAAATCAAATCCACATGGAGCATAATTGAACTTTGTCTGATGAAAGACAGCACTGAGAATTACAAAGTACAACTTCTGTCAGCCTCTGTAAAACCTTTGAAAATAGCATCTGCCTTCCAATGCCAAATATCCTGTTGAGCAAGCAGGAACAAAGGTTTAGAGTATTCTGGGCAGCCTTGTGTGCAGTCAGGAAATCTATTTTGGGCAGCTGCCCGAACAATTGGAAATGGAGTTTATGGACAATGTAAACTATACTAAGCATTATACTTTCAATATCCAGCACTGCAGAGTTAATTTATATGTCCTGTTAGGTAATGGTGAACAAATCTCCACAATTTTTTTTTCAACCTGACTGGGTGGTTGTTGTTGTTATTTTGTAAGAGAATATTAACACATTCAGAACCTATCACAGATGTTGGAAGATTCAGTTCAGCCATAGCATTTATGCATTCATCCCAACTTTTAGGCTTCCTCTTCTTGTTAAGGGTATGGTTCTGTGCTGCCCCTTTCATCAGATCTAGCATATTAGTACTGGGAATAGACACAACTTTATAAATGAATGTGCCAGAATTGTCCAGGTATAAATGTCCTCCTTTATTTTGTTCAGCTTTTTTCCTGTAAAATGTGCCTACACTGCTTAGGTTCTCTCGCATCGTTGTGTCATGGATCAGTAAGAATCCACATTGGTGGATGTAATGGTAGCAGAGTGATCAAGGTTCTTCTGGGGGGGTAAATGAGATTCAGTTTGCTCTTTTCAGATTCATTTTTTGCAGAAATCTCTGTAGTGCAAATTGTAGAATTGAATCTTCTTGTCTAATCTTCTGCCTCTCCTTTGGAATCATTCTAAAACTACAAATCTTCACATTGGCAAGAGTCAATGTGGACTAAGGGTGTCATATACCCTTGAGTGGGGAACCTAGGCACTAATAGTGCCACTTTCCCATTCATTTTTGGACCAGCCAACTGAAGTTCAGTGATTTTGGTGGGGTCCTGTTCATCAGTTGCCCAAAATAATTACCTTACAGAGATGCCCGTTGTTGTTGTTTATTCGTTTAGTCGCTTCCGACTCTTCGTGACTTCATGGACCAGCCCACGCCAGAGCTTCCTGTCGGTCGTCAACATCCCCAGCTCCCCCAGGGACGAGTCCGTCACCTCTAGAATATCATCCATCCATCTTGCCCTTGGTCGGCCCCTCTTCCTTTTGCCTTCCACTCTCCCTAGCATCAGCATCTTCTCCAGGGTGTCCTGTCTTCTCATTATGTGGCCAAAGTATTTCAGTTTGGCCTTTAATATCATTCCCTCAAGTGAGCAGTCTGGCTTGATTTCCTGGAGGATGGACTGGTTTGATCTTCTTGCAGTCCAAGGCACTCTCAGAATTTTCCTCCAACACCACAGTTCAAAAGCATCGATCTTCCTTCGCTCAGCCTTCCTTATGGTCCAGCTCTCGCAGCCATATGTTACTACAGGGAACACCATTGCTTTAACTATGCGGACCTTTGTTGTCAGTGTGATGTCTCTGCTCTTAACTATTTTATCGAGATTTGTCATTGCTCTTCTCCCAAGGATTAAGCGTCTTCTGATTTCCTGACTGCAGTCAGCATCTGCAGTAATCTTTGCACCTAGGAATACAAAGTCTTTCACTGCTTCTACATTTTCTCCCTCTATTTGCCAGTTATCAATCAAGCTGGTTGCCATAATCTTGGTTTTTTTGAGGTTTAGCTGCAAGCCAGCTTTTGCACTTTCTTCTTTCACCTTCATCATAAGGCTCCTCAGTTCCTCTTCACTTTCAGCCATCAAAGTGGTATCATCTGCATATCTGAGATTGTTAATGTTTCTTCCAGAGATTTTAACTCCAGCCTTGGATTCCTCAAGACCAGCTTGTCGCATGATGTGTTCTGCATACAAGTTGAATAGGTAGGGTGAGAGTATACAGCCCTGCCGTACTCCTTTCCCAATCTTAAACCAGTCCGTTGTTCCGTGGTCTGTTCTTACTGTTGCTACTTGGTCGTTATACAGATTCTTCAGGAGGCATACAAGATGACTTGGTATCCCCATACCACTAAGAACTTGCCACAATTTGTTATGGTCCACACAGTCAAAGGCTTTAGAATAGTCAATAAAACAGAAATAGATGTTTTTCTGAAACTCCCTGGCTTTTTCCATTATCCAGCGGATATTGGCAATTTGGTCTCTAGTTCCTCTGCCTTTTCTAAACCCAGCCTGTACATCTGGCAATTCTCGCTCCATGAACTGCTGAAGTCTACCTTGCAGGATCTTGAGCATTACCTTACTGGCATGTGAAATGAGTGCCACTGTTCGATAGTTTGAACATTCTTTAGTGTTTCCCTTTTTTGGTATGGGGATATAAGTTGATTTTTTCCAATCTGATGGCCATTCTTGTGTTTTCCAAATTTGCTGGCATATAGCATGCATTACCTTGACAGCATCATCTTGCAAGATTTTGAACAGTTCAGCTGGGATGCCGTCTTCTCCTGCTGCCTTGTTATTAGCAATGCTTCTTAAGGCCCACTCAACCTCACTCTTCAGGATGTCTGGCTCTAGCTCACTGACCACACCGTCAAAGCTATCCCCGATATTGTTATCCTTCCTATACAGGTCTTCTGTATATTCTTGCCACCTTTTCTTGATCTCTTCTTCTTCTGTTAGGTCCTTGCCATCTTTGTTTTTGATCATACCCATTTTTGCCTGGAATTTACCTCCAATGTTTCTAATTTTCTGGAAGAGGTCTCTTGTCCTTCCTATTCTATTGTCTTCTTCCACTTCTGCGCATTGCTTGTTTAAAAATAATTCCTTATCTCTTCTGGCTAACCTCTGGAATTTTGCATTTAATTGGGCATATCTCCCCCTATCGCTGTTGCCTTTTGCTTTCCTTCTTTCTTGGGCTACTTCTAGTGTCTCAGCAGACAGCCATTTTGCCTTCTTGGTTTTCTCTTTCTTTGGGATGTATTTTGTTGCCGCCTCCTGAACAATGCTGCGAACTTCTGTCCAGAGTTCTTCCGGGACCCTATCTACTAAGTCCAGTCCCTTAAATCTATTCTTCACCTCCACTGCATATTCCTGAGGAATATTCGTGAGCTCATATCTAGCTGATCTGTGGGTCTTCCCTAATCTCTTTAGTCTGATCCTAAATTGTGCAAGAAGAAGTTCATGGTCTGAACTACAGTCAGCTCCAGGCCTAGTTTTTACCGACTGTACAGATGTCCGCCACCTTTGGCTGCCCATGAGCCTTTTATTCTTATAAAGATGACTAAGTCAGTGTCATGAATATTGATTCAGGGTTGATATTTAGGTTCTTGCTATATTCTGAATGCCTCAATCATTGTATGGAAAATGTGCTATACATTTTCTGTGTCTGGTGGTAGCCACCTGTAGTCAATAATGTGATTGTATTTTTCTGCACTACATGAATCAGTACTGAGCCATGCAGACAGATGCTAGTGTAATGCACTGGAACAGATCAATATATTGAATCTCATCCCCTTCTGTGCCTGTAAGAAACTCATGTTCTTTTCATCACTCGTTCCCTAAACAATTACAAGCCTCCATCGCTATCTCTGTATATCATTTGCAGTAGAAAGCTAGGACCCTTTTTAGTTTAAACACTGTCCCTGGCTTAGCAGCATGTCATCTTAGAGAATCCTCTCTCTCATCAGGAATCATGTTTTCAGAGCTGTAATTCTAGGTAGTGGGTAAATGATCCAGTGTAATTTAGATTGACCTTCCTGACCTGAAAACCCATAGCCTTGGGAAGTTTAAGGGAAAAAAAAAAAAAGAGACTGTCAATAACTCAAATCTTACAGTGTGGCAGTGTAATACACAGCAGTTTACCAACCTGACTCAAAAGTTCAACTTGGACTTTTTCACTGATCTCAAAATTACTTATCCATCATATGTACATCTGACAAATCCTATTTCGATCTCTCTTTCTCTCTCTCTGTCTTTTGCTCAACACTGTAATATTCCTACCTTATCACATCACCATTACTTTCTTTCTCCAACATTCATGGCATACACATAATTTGATAACAAAATAGAACTTTAGTAATATTCACAATAATGCAGCTGCATGCCTAGTTTCCGAGATGGATAGATAGAGATAGCAGATACCCATATGTACCTTTTAATTTTCCATGTTTTGCATGGAGCTAGAAAGTTTGGACTTTCCTATAATATATCAGTGCCATTGTATGTAGGTATTGGCAAAGCTGCAAAATTTGGTCATCCACCCAATCTAAAGAAAAAAGAAAAGTAAAACAGCATAGGTCAGAGTTCTGCAGAAATGCTTGAAATGAATTTGAAATTCTATCTATATTTATTTATGTGAAAATTGATTACTTTCAGTGGCTTTCAGTCATTGTAAGTCTGATACATAATTTTGTTAAAGGTAAAAAGAGAATGTTTGCAAATACTATTTTGCCTCTAACAAGGTTATTTTGCCAAAAAACAAAAACAAAATCCTAAATTCTTAATATCTTTCCAAAGCCAATCAGACCTTGGAAAACTAATTTGGCTAATATCTTGATTTGCCTTGATCTGACTCTATCTGATTCAATAAAGCAAGTCTAACAACAGAAATTCAACAGTTGTTTTTATGTCTGTTTTGTGTATGTGTGTATATATAGAGCGAAAGAAGGAGGGGGAGAGAGAGAGAAACATTATATGGATGCAACAAAATGAAACTCGGGGAGAATGGTAATATCTCCTTGTAGTTCACAAGGTTAACAATTTGACATACCAGCCCTTTTGAGACTGATAAGCAAGTCAGCCCAAATGTCTGACATTACTGAAAGTTGATTAGTATCCTCCTCAATGCAATATATGAAGGTTGTCACGTCAGCAAAAGTGTCTGGCATGAAATATAATTTATCCAGCATGGTGAAAATATTTATAATGACCTAAAAGGCTTCAGCTCTGGAAAATCTATAGCAAAAGTTTTAATGAGCTCTTCTACAGAGTGGCCATCAATACAAACTGACCTCCCCTCGCAAAACATCCCTTTGCAAGGGCAGAACCTCACCTTCCATGAAGGCACACCCAGAAGCTTTTCCATACGTGCCCTCCCTATAGGAATTGGGTGGCATATGTCTGCAATCTCTATGAAGGTATGTCTCTGCTCACTAGCAGACCTGTAGTTAAAATTTTGCACACAAGAGTTTAAAGTTTTGTTTTGTTTTCTAACTAGATGTTATTGTCCTTAGAGATGCTCAAAATAGTGTTTGCGTACTATATTCATTTATTCATTTTCTACTGGAGGGATAGATATGTGTCTGTTTCTGGTTAAACTCTAAAAATGTGTGTCTTTCTTTAAAAAAAGCAAAAAGCACTCTAGTTTAAACAGTTCTTTTTTCCTGCATGTAAGATGCTGATTTTAAAACTCTGATTTAAAACAGTTGTTAAGACTTTACTTACCTGTTTTTTCAAATGCTCAGAATAGGCTTTTCTTCAAAAAAAATACAGGTTTTCAAAGTCAAACCCTAGGATTACCTGAGATCAATACAAGCAAGAGAGGTTTAATGTTAATTATTAACTTTAGGGTTGAGAGCCAGTTTGGTGTAGTGGTTAAAGCATCAGGCGAGACTGGGAGTTCTAGTCCTGCCTTAGGCACTGTTCTGCCAAGTGTCCAAGCAGTGATCAGGTGGTCAGGGGATTGGTTCTTTTAGATCCAGAGACAATAAGCATGCCAGTGGATAAAGAAACTTTAAGCTTTATTATAAACTTAAGCAAACAGATTTAAACAGAAACACAGTTTAACCAGAAACACTGTTTAAGCAAATTAAACAGAAGCATAACATAAAGAAAGGAAATCATAACATACCTAAGCAAGGTGACACCTTATCTCCCAAATTTATTTATTTATTTTATTTATTATTCAAATTTAGCCACCACCCATCTCCCCCAAAAGAGGGACTCTGGGCGGTTTACAATATGCTGTCAGGAGCCCTTTAATAAGGACAGCAGAGATACCCCAGGGCGGCTCAATATCCACAGAACCCAGTGCTCAGGTCTGTGCACAGGCTCAGAGTTGGGGCTAGGGTTCCTGACTGGGTGACATGTCCCCCACAAGAGTTTTGTTTGTTTACTCTGATGACACTAAATCCAGTCAGTAGACAAATGTCCACTGGAGTTGGGCAGCCAATAAAATTAAGTAAATAAATAAATATAAAACCAGTAATATGCCCCATTACCCCCACCCCTTATAAATAATGTACATTAAAACTACTGCAACATCAGAAGAATCAACTCTGCACTGTTTACCTTGTTGACCATTAGAGCATTAGGAGAGTGGAGGTGTCTTCTTTGATCCTCTTTTTTCCTGCTTGTCCCTTAGTGTCTTGCAATCTTAGAATCCTTTACATCATGTCCACCTTTCTGTTATTATGAGTACAGTAAGCTCAGAAATTATTTAGAATATTTAGCATGCTTAATAAATCTTGCTTTCCTTATCTTAAATACTTGTATAGAGGATGTTAATGGGATTGGATCAACTCACACACACCTACCCTGCTAAATATGAATTCCAGTAACTTAACTGGGAAATTCTGCAGGGTTGCCTCAAACTCTTCCTACAGCATATCTCTATATTTTTAGGCAACATGTGAACTTTGATGTCCTTCTACTCAAAGTCATATTTGAAGGAAGCAGGCTGAAAGTTTATTATTGCCCTTGCTATCTTACCTGATTGACATAAAATATTAATCTTCAATATTTTAAGATTACTGTGTGACACAGGAAGAAAATAAGGCTCAATCTTATAAGTCCCAAGGCATTTACAAATTGATAGGTTAAAGCAAACCTTGAAAGACTACCTACAAAACTGCATAGAAGTCATTACCGAAAAGATCTTTGTGAATTTTCAGGAGATTGACTTTTCATAAGGAAAGGCTACACTTTAAATGTGTCACTGTGTGAAAGGGATGAATATTCCATGGGGATGGAGATTTTGCAAAATTGTAATTTTCTCACTTTGGGCGAGAGAGAGAGAGAGAGAGAGAGAGAGAGAGAGAGAGAGAGAGAGAGAGAGAAACTTGCAATTTGTTGCACCAAATTCTTGTCTTCTCACTTGCCAAAGGAGAAGGAAATATCACTGTACTCAGTGCAAGGGTGGTATCACTCTGATAATCTTATCTTTATAAATTATTATATTAATGCAATAAGCTGTTCCTGGATGAAGTGTAGAATACTATGTATTATTTATATTACAGGTAAAATGAGACTATCATTGAAATTATTTTCACACAAACTATTAGTTGATGGTTGGAGGTATGAGCCAGCCAGAGATGCCACTGGAGGATATAGATGCCTGACTTGGACAAAACAGGCTAAGTATGAACTCTAAAAAGATGGAATTGCTGTTTATCTTGTATAAGAGTCCAGTGTTTGTTTGTTTGTTTGTTTATCACATTTATATGGCTTAAATGTGACTTTGGGCAGCATAAAATAAAATCATAAAGTAACAACATTAAAACACCACCTTTACAAATACTTATTTTATTATTTAAAAAGACTAGGCAAGAGCATTGGATATTGTGAACAGTGGAGCCAACTCAGCAGATCACTGTTCCCTTTAGACTCCCAGGTTTGACACAGCCAAGTTTTGGTTAATTTTGGAAGTATGGCAGAAAAGTGGCCAATCTCACTTCAGAAGGGGAGAATATGTTCCACATGGCAGGTGTCATGGCAGAAAAGGCCTGTCTCCTGGGTCCTGCCAGATGTAACTTCTCGCAACATACCACTTCTGACAGATCTAATAAGTATGCTTATCTCAAGTGGGAAAGCTGGTTACTTTCCATTTAAGGGAGATAAGAGGCATTGTTTTCTGTGATGGCTTCCAGTTTGTGGAAAAACAGTGCCCTAGAAATTTGGATAGCATCTACCCTGGTATCTTTTAGGAACTCTTTCTGCCAAGCATATGAAGCCTAATAGCTTAATCAGAGATTTGGACTGGTGGTATGTTCCTTACACTTAAACTATTATTTTATTGTTTTATTCTGATTTTATTCTGTGTTGTTATTGTAAGCCATTGAGAATTAATCTACATTCCAGATATATAGGCATTTAATAAATAAATAATAGAATGCAGTACAGTTTAAAATCTGAAGATGCTTCTTAGGGATGCAGATTGTCCAACTGAAAGGGATAGATGTAACCATTTTGAAGATGAGCTCCTTTAAATTTGGATTTTTAAATAACAAAGGCCAAAACTTTGTTATTTAGAGGAAAAATGGATTATTAGCCCTAATTTAATTTAATTAGGCTTAAATTGCACCTCTTATAATATTAAATTGGGGGAGTGTGCAAATTGTGCATATTTACACATTTGGGATGATTTATTAATAATTTCATATTGTATGGTAAAAAATATGTTGTTGGTATTTGTTTTGCAAGGACCAAGCCACTAAGTTACTATGGTAACAAATCACTCTGGCAGGGTGAACAGGTCAAACTTAAGTATCCTCAGGTTTGGGTGTGAAAAGAATGACCAAATAAGGAAATTGTCTGGAGGGGAGCTTGCCTGGACTTGTTTAGTTTCCTTTTACATAGCCTTCCTTTCAGTCCTACTCAGAGTGCATGTGTGAGCTTATAAAGCTTTTGTGCCTATCCAGGATATCTGGATTTGAAACTGTTTATGTTTTTATGCTTTCTGTAAATATATTTATTTTTATAGAAATGCCTGGTGTGTGTTTTTTCTGATCTCTCAGGCCAAACACTTTCTAGCAATCTCTAACATATTTGTGGCAACTTCAAAGATAGGTAGGTGGGTAGATAATAATTTAAGGAAAACTGCAACGATCTGTAAGTTGCTATTTGGCAAAACAAAATAAAGCAAATTATAGAAAGATAAGCAGAGATTTTGAAACTCAACGAAAATAATGGCACAATGTACATATATTTGAATATAGTAACACTTTCCTAATTATTTTGTTAAAATTGACACTATAGCAGATAACTTTCTTTCCCAGGCTTGGGGAGAACTGAAAGGTCCAAGTGGTCTTAAAAATTCAGATTATGCCCATCTCCTTTTCAGTAGCTTGAGAGCAGGGAACCACTTAAATGTTTGTTTCAAAGTATGCATACACTTTAGGGGACACGGTGGCGCTGCGGGTTAAACCGCTGAGCTGCCGATCGGAAGGTCGGCGGTTCGAAACCGCGCGGCGGGGTGAGCTCCCGTTGCTAGTCCCAGCTCCTGCTCACCTAGCAGTTCGAAAACATGCCAATGTGAGTAGATCAATAGGTACCGCTTCAGTGGGAAGGTAACGGCATTCCGTGTCGTCATGCCGGCCACATGACCCAGAAGTGTCTACGGACAACGCCGGCTCTAAGGCTTAGAAACGGAGATGAGCACCGCCCCCTAGAGTCGGACACGACTGGACTTTACGTCAAGGGAAACCTTTACCTTTACCTATGCATACACTATTCTTCCACCATCTTGTGGCTATGGAAAATCTTTTCAGAGTTTTCCAGACAGTGATAGGTATCTTCCTTCTCCCTGTATTCTGAAAACTTCTGCTTTCCACCACAGCTACTGGAAATATTCAATTACTTATGGTAGAATAAACAGTGCTCTTAAATGTCTTCCTTTTTAACTTAAGAGAGTGCTGCTTTTCCTCTTTCTCAAGTTCCAGTCTTCTAAATCTTTGCTCTTGCTCTTAGCATACTTCTTTTTAATTCTATCTTGCCATGAAGTTCCAATTTCTTTAGCATAAATGGGATTATTGGTCCTATCAAGGTGATTGGACTGGCTGTCTTGGTCTCTGACACAACAGTATCAGTATCCAACATGCTGTCCTTTGAGATGTCTTCTTTGGACAAGCAATGTTGTCTTTGCACTCTTAAATAGAAGAAACAGGAGTTCTCAGTCTTAATATTACCTAGCTATTTTACTACTAGAGAGCCAGTTTTGAGTAGTCGTTAAATCATCAGGCTAGAAACTGGGAAACTGTGAGTTCTAGTCCTGCCTTAGGCAGGAAGCCAGCTGGGAGATCTTGGGCAGATCACTTTCTCTCAGCCTTAGGAATAAAGCAATGGCAAATCACTTCTGAAATCTTGCCAAGAAAACTGCAGGGACTTTTCCAGGCAGTCATCAGGAGCCAACAGTGACTTGAAGGCACCTCACATTTAACTACTACTATTACAACACAGACACAGACACACACAGAGAGACATGCACTACTTTTTATGTGCAAGTCTCTTCATTTCTATGCTATGCTAAAAATAATTTAGAGAAAAGGGGCATAAACAAGGACAGGAAAAAGCAATGTAGCAGTGCAAGTAGTTATGAGTGCTCACTTCTGGTTCTGCCCATGCAAAATCTCTACTTTACAAGCAGTTCTGGTTACTAGTGGGATTCTGGATAAAATTCAAGATGCTGATTGTCACCCATAAAGTCCTTCATGGCTAAAAATCTGGGTAGTTCTCTCTTTCTTGTGTATTACTCTGGACTGTCCTCTAGTGACTAATAAGCCATGTCTATCACAGGTAGTTGATGAGAGTTTTTAGGGTAGAAGGCTGAGATCTCAGATCTCAAACCTGCTCTCCCAGAAGTCTTTAGGTCTTGGCCCTACCTTTTGCTTTGGGATAGCAGCTTGATGTCATTGCCTATCTTCCAGGAGACACCTTAACTGGCATCTGTTCCCTAACCTGGTAAGTGAGAAAGATAAGGCTGTTATATCCTATGCTGCTTCTGTAGCATTCAAAAGTTTAAAAAGCAAAAAAAATGAATTAAAGCAGTGATGTGAAACATGCCGGAGCAAGTACAACACTGACATTGTTAAAATAGACATGTATTTCTCCAGGCTTACATGGCTGTTTTAGAAGTTGCTCTTGGCTCTCTCCACATGCATGAAGATACAGAATCAGCCACTTTGCTTCACATATACAGAGACAGCTGGAGAAGCTTTTGAGGTACCTTCATCTGAAGGATTGGCAGAGCCCTAATACTTATACCTAGCATCTTACTGTACATATAAAATATCCAGTTACCTTTTGGAGTTAAAAAGATAAAAAAAGTTAGGTAGGACAATGCATACCATAGCAACAAGCTCTGTACATATTATGAGTAGATCAGAATGAGCTTTACTGTAGACCTAAGTTCTGATCAGTTCCTTTCTAAACACAAATATATATGTATACAGAATGGCTGCTAGTGTTTATGGTTCATTTCCAACTTTATACTGAAAAGTTGCACTGGCAAAGTAGTGATAAAAGTGGATGAAATATACAGATTGCTGAGATGGTTCCACATTTTTGTATTTCCTGAATATATATTCGGTATCCTTTTTTCCCCTTTACTGCTGTTTGTTTGTTGGTTTAAATTGCTGTTACTAGGATTATCCCCAAATCCCTGGTCACTAGAAACAGAATAACGATGCAATACATGCATTATACTACAATATTATATAACTATTTCCAGAATTTATTTTAAATATAAGAAAAAGAAACTTCTCTTGAGGGATCAAAAAGCCAAAAGCCATGCTGCATATTAGAGACAAATATATCTACAGCATATGAGAAGGAAACCAATTAGGTAAAGGAAGAAAAGCAGGATAATTTCTTTTAGGATGTCTATATTCTCAAAGGAACCAAAACTACTGACTAATACTCTTTCATAGAAAATATTTATTTCAATAATATTTGAAAGATCTTTTGAACGTGGAGTAAGCCATAGGGTATTCTCCAGTGCTACACATTCAAATAGGCTTATTAAAGCACTAAGATTCTCACACATAAAATGAATCCTCAAAACTGTCAGAACAATGCCTTTCTAGTATCATAGCACTGTGACATTTGGTACCAAATTAACCAAGAATCAAATAAAAATATCAAAAAACTGAAACTTGTTCATTAAATTGATGTCTGGTGAAAAAAAAAAAATAGTTAATGGTTATATAGTAAGGATATTAAAGATTTAGAAATATTTATTATCATTAATTATTATGGGTGGTGATGGAGTATTGTAAGCTATTCAGACAGCTATACAGTCTTGTATATTTGGCCCTTTTCAGTGCTAATCTACACAATTCATTAACATACCTGCATACAGGTCAGAATTTATTTATCTTTTAGTATTAGAAAAATACTTTATATATCTGTAAAGCATATTTCATCAAGGTTTCCTATGCAATGAGGTAAATGGTTTGTGGTCTGTTCCAGGGCTAGTTTCTAGAGATAAATGTATTGATTTAATCAATTGCATGCATGCAATATTTCCAACATCTTTTTCTCAATTTGTGTATATCTGGTTTCTGGATCTGACAGTGATTTGGATACAAGTGCCACTGAGTGCCAGCCCTAATAATATTTCTATAAAATCATTCTATGTAACTTAAGTAGTGCTGAAATGTTATAGGCATTTCTGAATACAGTTATTTAATACTAGGTTATCTATCCTATTTTCATCTCTGAGATTGTCCATCATTGCATCCATTCTGCATCCTAATTGCATTGTTTCCATTAAAAAAACAATCTGTATTCAAAGGAGTTGGTGAAAAAAATATTTTATATAATAAACTGTCTTAACTGTAGATATTTTCATTTGAGTGGCTGTATAAACTGAAATAACTTTATGCCACCTTTTTTGTGGTATAAATTTCTTTCTTAACAAAATTAAATCCTCTGATTATACAGTCAGCCTATAAGATACAATTATGGAAATCATTTTAGCCTTATTTAGTTAAGAGGTAGAGCAACAGTTAACTTGCAATCAAGTTTAATTTTGGTAGAATTACATATTGTATCTGTATTGATGGACTGAAGTCATAATCTTGGATTTTTGAGAGTAAGATTTCATAGATTAGATACAGCAACCTGTATTTATTTATTCGTGTCAGAAACATCACAGTTAGAATAAGGCATACTATAAAACATGGAATTTAAAATGTAAAATAGAAAAGTTAAAATATATAATGTTAAACACATCTTGCCCAGAAACTGGCAACATTAATTGCATTCTGTTGTGCTGTCATGAGATCCTCAAATGAGCAATGATCAGGGCACAAAGGACAAGTGTACATATGTGTTGTTGTCTGCAGGTCTCCACAGTTACAAAGGGCAGAGGTCACCAGATAGCCCCATTTGTTCAGAGTATCTCTGGATCTTGTTATACCCGTGCGCAGTCTGTTCAGTGATTTGCAAAGTTCCCAACTTTTGCCAAACTCAGGTGCCAGCTCCTCTGCTGGTTCCATCCAATGTTGGTTCTTTGTAGCTTTCCATAGGTCCAATCTACTTTTAAATTCAATCAAAGTGAATATTTATAGCTCAGGATTGAACTGTGGAGTCCTTGGTGCTTTCTGAGCCTTGTTTTCTTGCAGATGTTTCATTGCTAGACTAGGCAACGTCTTCAGTGCGAACAGGGAGAGGGCCTTGCTCTCTGTTTATATACAGTGGCTTGCCCTGCTTGTGTTGGTGGGGGTGTTGTTCTCTCCTTGGGAGTTCCTTGATTGGGCTGTTGTTTGCTGCTTGGTTGATTGCCTGAGTTAATAGTTCCTTAATTAGAGTGTACTTTGCTGTTTGATGGTTCATCTGGTGTTAATCCTAGTGTTGATTTTTGCATATCTGGGTGTTGATTGCTGGCAAGGAGGTGTACTGGTCTTTTGGCTTTTATATTGTCTCTTTTGAATGGTAGGTAAATGTGGTTTACCTCTGTGTGTCTGTTGATGGCTGCTTTGTCTTTGAGTGCCAGTCTTCCAGGAATTCTCTGGCATTTTTGGATTTGGCTTGGGTTAGGATGCTTACAGTTTCCCAGTTGAAACTATGGTTGAGTCTGTCCATGTGCTGTGAGATTAAGGAGTTCTCATCATGTCTTCTGACTGCTAGTTGGTGTTCATGGATGCGCTCTGCTAGTCTTCTGCCTGTCTGTCCTACATAGTGGCTGTTACAGTCTTTGCATTGTATGTTGTAAATAACTCCTGTTTTTTTCTTCTTGGGCTATTGGGTCTTTTGGGTTACTTAATATGTTTTGAAGAGTTTTAGTTGGTTTATGTGCTATGGTAATGCCATGTGGTTGTAACAGTATATTGGTGGTTTCTGAGATGTTTCTGATGTATGGCAGCATTATCCTTTTCATAGTTTCTCTTGGTTGGGTTGTAGTGGGTTGGGTGGTGAGGTACTTTTTGATGAAATTGAGAGGGTATCCATTTTGCTGGAAGATGCTGTACTGTTTAATTCTTCTGGTAAAAAAGGCTGGGGGATAATAAATCATGATCTTCTAGGGGACCCCGCTCTACAGTAATTTCATATAGTTTCAGAATAAGTCAAAAAGTATCTATCCAAGAAAAAACTCATTGTAGAAACCAATGCACCTTTTATAATATTCCATATTATATGCAAGATAAAATATACTTTTTAGAATAGTCAATATTATATTCATAATAAAATATTATTTATGTATTGTGGATTAACCAATTATCAATTCAAGCTTTTTTAAAAAAAATACCTCTTATTGAATCAGGTACAGAAGCTGCTTTTGTCAAAGCCAGGAGAGTACTGAGTCAGATTGTCTCCACTTTTATACTTTAACTGCTGAGACAAAGCACACCATCAGCACAATAAAAACAACAAAAATGTGCAACTGGGCCTGAAGCAGTGTTTACCACTAAGGTACATTTTCCCCAAAGCCCGGATTAAGGAATAATGCATCACAGGTAGTTGTGCCTAAAACAGAAATCTTTTCATTAGCCAGGGCCCTTAGACTCTTAAAAAGCTGTTTCCTTGCCTGCAAAGTTATATATGAAGACTGTTTTGCTTTGTGGAATATATTATATTCAGCACTTGTATTTCTTGACTACATTGATTTTGGAGGTCCTCACTATGAGGAGACAGTTTTTAATACCTATGGTTTCAACATATTCTCTGATTGTGATATAACCTTCTAATTATGGTCTTTTATTGGCTTCAATGGTGGTCATTTCCTCAACCAAAGACAGAAGGTAAACTGTCTTCTTGAATTCCTAGAACTAACTAAAGCCAACACAGTCAAGTACACCTATAGAAATAGACTTCTTAAAACAAACTGCAAACAATGAGACCCTTCTTGAGATTGACAAGTATAGGACGGCATTGGAAAGTTCCTCTATTTAGATACACATTACTGCAGTGACAAGGCCAGACATTATAGAATCCTTCGTAGGATGATCAGTACTTTAAGTAAATAGGATTGGATTATCAAGACAGTGGTCACCCCACATTAAAAGATGCTGCAGTCTTAGATCTCCATTGGCCAGCCAACAGCAAGCCCAAATTGGAAATATGAATATAGACCAGGCAATTGGGGATGTATTCAGATCTCCCAAATGGAAAAAAAAACTACATACAGAATAAAGCATAAAAACATTGGGTATTATGTTGAGATGCTTGAGAAGAGGGACTTGTTGAAATAATGCCTGTTAGAAGAGATCCTGACACACACACTTGCTAAGTCTTTGTCCAGAAATTGACAACAACCCTTCAAGAAATAATAGGAGTTGGTGACTGATGTAGAACTAGTGAGAAAGGATGTTGGAGGTACAACTGAAAATAGCTTGACAGAAAACTTTTCTGTGTGGGATGAGCAACAACCTATTTTACAAATGACAGAGTACTAGAAATTGTGATTTCCTTATAGCTAGATCTTGTGGTAAACAGTTTTGTGGAAACCAGAATGGGTGAATCCTTACTTTCTCAAGGCTTTTCTCAGTCAAATATTTGAAAAGTTTATATTGCATGAATTTCATATAAGATTATTTTGTTTTCTCCATGGCAATATATCAGGATTTTATTTCAAAGAGTCTCATCAGTGAATAGCTTCTCTCTTATAGTATCAAACATAACTGCTGCTTTAATTATATTATATCTTTGAATGGAAATTTTTATTTCATATACAGCATGGATTTTTTAAAAAAAATGTCATCACTTTATCACAGAACTTGTGCTTGTCATGCACAGCCAACCACATAAATTTCTCTACAACTTCCTTTATTTTGTGCTTCAAAAATCTATTGTGCTTGTCAATCATTAGAAGGGCATTGTGTTAGACAAAAGCCACGTAATTCTCAAAGCTGAGTCCAGAATCAGAAATCTATTTTCCAATGGCCTTTGCAGTATTTTCAGCATCTGCATGGTTTACTGCAGAGAGTTAATCCTAACTGAACATTGAGATTCTTCAAAGGTGATAAGATACTGAGAAATTAGAAGGGTGCTTTGGACATATAGAACCAAAAGCTTGCTGAAACAGAGAATCCATGTTTCAACAATATATAAGCTCATTGCTGGCTTGCCCAGTAAATAGCCTTTGTCTTGATCTTGATAGATAATGAGCTTAATGAACTGTATGACAAACACTCAGTCTAATGAAATATATATAATGCATCTTAATGCATTGGGACATGGAAATGCATCTTAATGGATTGGGACATGGAAATGCAACAGTATGCAAGGGTAGACTGAAATAATGACCAGGACTGTGGACTGAAACAAAGACCAGGAGAAGGTCAAAGTAAAAATGATGGATAAAACTCCCAAGAGCTCATGAACCTGTGTATGGTATGTGGGAATGACCTTGGGAGACAGAGCAACAAGATGCAACCAAGGGAACATGAGATGGTGAAATTGACAGCTTTGATTAGAGAAAAGACATTGACTAATTTTATGGCAAATTGGAAGCCCCTTTTTGCATGAAACAGAAAAGATTGCAATTATGATATATGGAATTGATGATTAATAATATTAGTTGACAATATTAAAAATGGATGTTATGCTGTAACATTAGAGTAAAAGTTTAATGTAAGTTTTACCTATATTTGTTGTAAAAGAAGTCAGGAGTTATTCTGTTTTCTATTCCTTTTCTTTTTCTTTTTTTTTCTGCACTTCTGTTCTCTTTCTCTTTATTAGTTTATGTTAGATCTTATCTCTTTGTTTTAAAATTTAATAAAGTTATTATTTTTTTAAAAAGATGCAACCAAGTGAACAGTCAGATAACAGGCATCTTAGCCCGCAGCAGGAATGTGGGCAAGCCAAGAGGCTCAGAAGAGACCCTCCTTAGTTTTGGGGCTGTAAAGGGGAGGAGGGGAGAGAAGTACTCCCAGACTTTCAAGATTCTGATAATGTAACCTTCCAATAAAGTAAAATTAGCTCATCTGGTCATGTTTCCCATCTGTTCTACTTTGTAAGACTGAAAACCTGATCAAGAACTGCTCAGAAATAGCTAGACCCCTCCCTAACTTTTCTTCTAGAATTGTAAAAATATTTCATGATAAGATTCATGAAGCGAGCTGGTTGGATTCCACTTTTAGATTATAAAATAAGACACAGTGAGGACTTCAAAGCATGGCACAACAAGGCAAACATGGCAGAGCTGAGGCTTGAAAAGTTGTTCTCAGTGTTTTAGGGGGTGAGCCCTAAATAAATAAGCCACAATGAGCCACCACCCAGATGCCCAGCTGAGGTACATTACTCATTAGAGTCTACTCTCCTGCCAGTCTGCTTCTTGGCCAGTCTGTCTGACCTGCCGAGCTCAGCCCTCTGCTGTTGTATCTTTAAAGCCAGCCTCTGCTTGAGACTGGGTGGGTGAATCACAGAGTCTGGCAGGCAAGTCAGTGGGTGCAGGCAGGGAGTCCCAAGGGCTTGCTCGATATGTCTCAGCCACAGTGGAGTTACTGGCTGCAACATTGCTGGAATAACCCTCTTCAGGATGATTATCCCTAGAAGCCCCTGGCATTACTTTCTTCTTCTCCTCATCAGAAGACAAATCCAACAAGGCCATAACACTCTGCTTACATTAGTTGGGAAAATTATGTTGATCAGTAATGTGGTCTTCTAATGAATTGTGCTTGAATTAAGAAATGTATTAAAGGGACAACTGTATCCAAGCTTTGATTCAATAATCCTATGCAACTGTTGTACTGTTGCTTTCTGTGGTGATTGTTCAGGGACAAAGATTCTGTCAGACAAGGAAATCAGTCATCTTTGTTTTCTCCCTTCCAAGAAGAAGCATTTGACATATTGCCATAACTGCCATCTGTACTTAATAAAAAATGTGTTTTTAGATCACTAGAACTTTTTGACTACCAATTTCGAAAGTGGCATCTTCATTTTCTTTTCCTATGCACTTCACTGAAAATATAAATCATAATAAAGGATAAATTGTGCTATGCTTAAAAAAATCCCCTTCCCTAAAATGTAGTTCTACATTCAGCACTCTGTCATTGGGCTGTATGGATTGGACCAAGAGCTTATCCACACTCAAGAGTATTTTAAACTCTTTAGACTTTCTGCATTTATTCTATGTTTGACAGTACCCATATGCTTATTTCTATTTTGAATCTCTCCATAGGATATTGAGAAGTTTGTATACATAAATTTACAAAACGTTATATACATATCCAGTTCCAGATGGTGTTATAAAGCCCCTGCTCTTGGTAGACTATGATTGATTGAACATACTTTCACAATGTTTTTGGATTTCTGTTTCAGAATGAAGGATCATTATTATTTGAAAATAAAACAGTATTCTAGATAAGAAAGACCCTCAACTGAAACAGTTTTGGAAAATAAAATATTACTCTCAATATTGAAAGCTGTGGACATTTCTACTCATAAGCAACGATTCTGCTTATAAACAGTATCTCAGAATACATGGCTTCATCTTAGCCTTTGTGACCAATAGTTTTGTTTTAGCCTTTCCCACCTTCCCTGGCAACTTCCTCATGTTATAAAGGAAGGGAGAGTTCCTGGGATGCTTTCATTCCCAGGCATCTGCCAAGCTGCTTCTCTGTCATGCTCAGTACTGTCTATTGGCTTTCTCCAAATAGGAGAGAATAGCAGGCTTTTCTAGATCAGACACTTTGCCTGGAATCACCCTCTCCACCTATCTATGACTTTTCTGGACAATCTGGGTGACAAGTATGACTGTTTATTCAAGAGTCTTTAGTGAGCAATGCTGTCAAAAAACTCTAAGCTGCTTTTTACCTGACTGTTTCTTTGGTTGCATCTCGTCCTATCTCCCAAGGTCTTTCCAACATACCATTACACAGGTTCATGATCTCTTGCTGTTTTTATCCATCAGTGCATTTAAACAATATCATTGTTATCCATACATGTCTTGCCAATATAGAAAATTATAAAAGGGGAGTGGGAGAATACTTCCTCCTATAGAAATCTGGTTGATTTTTCTTCAATAAATCTTATCCATCTATAATTTTAAATCTTAAGTTGAAATGTGCTTTGGACTGTTTTCACTCTAAAAATCAGATTAAATATGTATTCAATTACACTGTTGAATAGAACACTTTTTATTTAACCCCTTATATTACTACACTGAATATAAGAGTTCAGGTATGTTCATCTGCGTTATATAAACAGTAGATTGGTGGCATAGTGAAAGAAAAGAAAGAAAGAAAGAAAGAAAGAAAGAAAGAAAGAAAGAAAGAAAGAAAGAAAGAAAGAAAGAAAAAGAAAGAAAGAAACTGAGATACCTACTGAAATATTAAATAAGTATAGAAAGACTCTTGTTACAGCAATAATTCTATGTAATGTCTTCTCTATGGTTAACTCTAGTTATGTTTACAGTCTACAACATATTTTCTTGTTTTAACCATATTAATATCTTTATACATAAGACAGAAGTAATGTCTGTCTTAGTAACTTTATGTTTCCAGATTGATCTAAACTAGTAGATGAAGTGCATATTCCATGAATCACAAAGAAGACTTCTTGCTTTTATGAGAAACCTTAATAATATTGTTTAGATAATTTAATTACCCTTCAGAATCTTTAGTGATACCAGCTCTCCAATGTCTTTTATGGAACTTGAGATCACTCCAGAAAAAAATCGATTCATTAATTGACCTCTTACAAGATGGAACCAGCTTATTAGTGATAATTACAGGGACTTGGCTATCAGCAGCTGAGCAAGCTATAATGAAGCTTCTGCAGACTTATTATGACATCAAGTGTTTTGTGATAAGGGAAAGAGTGTTATTATAAGATAAGGGAATAGGAAGTGGGTTGGTCCTGTATTGTACAGTAGTAGTCTTCACTACTTCCATCATTACTAGTTGCTTGCATCTATCAGACCCTGAGAATTCTAGAAAAAAAATTTCTCCTGGTTGAGTGCTTTATTAGAAGTGGCTACACCATCTCCAGTTGTGGAGATTTTAACATCTATAAAGACAGAACTTCTTTTTTCTATAATATTTTTAGCTGCTTGGTTTATTAGAGATACCCAATCTCCCCTCTTTATCTGTCTGTGTGAAAGGTGATATATTGACCTGATGACCATAAAAGTTCTTGAGCTTTTAGACTACTGTACTTCTGATTATATTTTTCTGTTCCTGTCCCTTCTCCATTTTCTTCCCCACTTTGAATTATTACCACCCAAGATATAGGGTTGTTTCAGAAGTCACATTGAGACAGGCAGTATCAAACAGCCTTATCCCTAGGTTTTCAGGTTTTTAATCAACATTTATCTTCACTACTGTTATAGGATTATATCACACAGGTTTGTCCACACACATCAGTACACATATTTAATTCATCTTCTTAGGTGCTACATATGGATAAGTTCAGTTCTTAGAACAATGGCAAAAAAAATTGCCTTATAAAGACCTTGTGCTTTCTAAAAGGCCTTCACTATGTATTCAACAGCCTTGAATTAGGCTAAATAAAGTTTCTATTAGCAGACAATCTCTTCTTAAACTCGGTCTCAATGTCAGTTTTCCACATATTTGTTCACTTTCAGACCCAATAATTCTATATGTTGATGTCACCAACTGTTCGATGGTTAAAGTTAGGGTTTTACAACAGATATAAGGTATTTTTAAATACAGACATTGCAACACAAATCTTATTAGTAACATGCACCTATATATACATGGAAAGTCTTATAAAACTGAAATACTAAAATAAATGAAATTACTAAAAAACAAAAACAAAATGAGTGTAGGACTGCAACAAAAGGTTGTAATCTATTGCCCATTTATTTAGGAACAACTCCCATAAAATCAGTGGGGCTTTAGGCAAACATTTATAGTCTTATGATATAAGGTAGTCAAAACAAAACACCACTAGAATTCTGATGGATCAAACCAAAAGCCTATCATTTTACAGAATGGACATCAGAGGTTTAGGAGAATTCTACAAGCTGTCATCATGTCAATTGTTTTCTAGTTACTGTTCTTCAGCAGCTACCATACAGAAGCTTTTTTTATTGGGGATTCCTATGACTATCAAAACTAGCAGCCATTGATAGTATTTTCCTCTAGATACTTGTCTGATCCTCTTTTAAATAATATAATTGCTCTCTCTTGTAGCAATGAGTTCCATCTTAAAATAAAAAAAACTGGCTGGGTTGTGTTGGCAATTCCTTGTTTTTTGCAAGGAGCAAGCCATTAAGTTACTATGGTAACAAATCACTCTGGCAGAGTCAGAAGGTCAAACTTAACTTAGTTTTGGGTGTGAAAAGGCATGACCATATAAGGTAAAGCTTTTAATTGCCCTGGAGAGGTATTTTGCCTGGGCTTGTTAGTTTTGGTTTTTCCTTTCTACACAGCCTTTCTCCCCGTCCTCTCTGAGTGCATGTGAATGCACAAGCTTGTAAAATATGTTTTTGTGCTTTCTGTAAATACATTTATTTTTATAGAAATGCCTGGTGTGTGTTTTTTCTGATCTCTTGGGCCAAACGCTTTCCAGCACTCTGCCACAGGTTGATATATTGTTCTAAAGCAAAAAGTGATCTATTTGCTTTTAGCTTAGTACTGAGCCATTATGGTTTGTAAACTATTTATAGCTTAGTAGGTTGAGTGAATTCAGCTAATTGTGGTTAATCATCATTTACTAAATAAAACAAATTATAGAACTGTGTGAAAAACCTGTCAGTGTATGAAGAAAGACTTCTTTTAATCTTTCCTGAATGGTCTGGATTCTTTAGATCTATTATTTATTCATTCATTTTACAGGTTTTATAGCCTGACTGCCATCAAACAACTCTGGATTGTTTACAACAAAGTAAAAAATATAAAAAGTACAATAATAGTAAATTAGCTCCCTTATGGTGGATGCCAGTAACAGGTAGAGTTGAAGGTCTAGTGGAATAAAACAATCTTTGGTGATCTTCTAAATCCCATGAGGGAGGAAATTTTATGAACTTTTAGGGGTAGAGTTCCAAAGTGTACAGGCCTCCAGTAGGAAGGCATGCCATCTTGTCTGTGTCCCTTAACTTCAGATAGACAGGGGACTTGCAATATGCTTTCTCAAGATATTCTCACTGGATAAGCATATTTAATTCTGGAAAGGGAAAGCCCAATGTAACTGGGTGCTTTGCAGGTCTAGGTAATGACTCTCACTCTAAATTAGCTCCAGAAGTCTACTGGTAATCAGTGCAATTTCTGTAATAGTGGGATTTATCTGCCAATAATCTTACCACTGTTTTCTAGACCAATTGTAGTTTCTAGCTTATCTTCAAAGATTCACCCATATACAATAATCTAGGAGGGGTTTATGAAGGCTGGTGGTTACCATTGCCAAAACATCTTAATCCAGGTATGGTCATAACTGGTGCACCAACCAAAGCTGGGCAAAGACTCCATTGGCCACAGCTTCTACCTGCTGCTTAAGCAATAGCCATGAGTCTAGGAGGTGCCTCAGATCATGGACCAACATATCTGGGGGGACAGCAACTCCATACAGAATAACTACTGAGACCCACATCAAGCCTTATGATAGAAGAAAACAGAAGTAGTTTTCTGAAAACCATAAATATGGTTATAAATATGTAAGTCAGACTCTCTGAGGTACAAAAGGTATAAACAGCAGAATGAGGAAATAAAAGAGAACAGGTTAATATCCAATGTAGTCCTTCCCCTGACAGACCTGTGTGAATCAGCAGAAGAGGAATGGACACTGGTAACTCTCTTTGCAGTTTTTTGTACAAGCTCAGCATTTGCTATGGAAGGTCCCAGTGCTCCAGAGCTGATGTTAAATGACGATGGATAGAAGTATATGACTTATTTCTTTTATGTTTAGTCCTCTTTTTAAGCAAAGACAAAAATAAGTTCCTATTGTTTTAGCACGGAGAATGGAAATTCTACAAGATATAAAGTGAATGCAATAGCCTGGAGCTAACTGGAATTTCGCAGAAGATCTTATCTTTTTCTTCCCTTAAAAATATTTATAAGATTTTCTCATACCACCCCACTCTTAGAAAAGAGCTTCACTTTGCAGGATTATCTGGTGAAGTTTGTATATAATAATTTAGTTTATTTTTCTACACATGTACCACTTTTTCAAGCTGCATATAAATATCTGTTTCATCAGAAAGGCTACCCAGAGTTCCTTAGAAGCAGCAGAGGATATTCTGGCACCCTGCCTTTTACAGCAATTCCATTTGAAGTGCCCCAAAAAATCAATGCTTTCCAACTGGCCTTGCATTCTGGCCTGAACATCTACTAATTCTGCAGACTCTGAAGAAGAGGTTGGTTTGAGGATCAGGATAGTGGTATTTGGATTGGCACCAATATAGGAGCAGAACCACTTCACCTGAAAATCTGGGAGATATTTCTTGGCAGAGGGCAGTAATGAAAAAAGTTTAATTAATTAAATTATTTAAAATAAACAAAGGAAGGGAAAGAAAATCTTACATTTTTAAATAGAAATATGAATAATGATAACTTTCATATTTAGATTTAATCCAAAAGATGGACATAAGATGGAATGATGGGAAAGCCAAAGAAATCCAAGAGACAAAAGGGAAGTAAATCAAACCTAATGGAACACAGATAATTGTAACTGGAAATATTAATTGCAATGCAATGTCCAGTTACAATACAAATCTTTAGTGCATTCATTGAAACAACAATACAACACCCAATTCATCTTTTTTTCAGAACTTCTTTAAAAGATTTAGAGAATCAAGTTGAAAACCACTCATAGTATTGACTTCTGAAGTATAATGGGAATATGCTAAAACATGCAAAAATTTAACCTGTTTATCAATCCAGTCACCTAACTATTCCTTACCTATGGGTTCTGAGAATGAGCAGTGTTAAAGCAACAATAGTTTCCAGTGGAAAACTACTAAAAAAAACCCTATGTACTTCAGCCAGACTGAGAACTCAGAAAATCAAGAACTGGAGAAGTATGAGTGGAAAGCTCTTTAAATTCATCAAAGAATTAGAACAAGCTTGTACTACAAAGGAAAGAGAAATAAGAGAGAGCTGCCAGAAAGAGGGGAGATTATCCAAAGAGAGAAGATGGAAACAGCAAAGACAAGCAAGGAGGAAGAGGGAAAGGGGGAGGGGGGGAGGGGTATCCCTATGAGCTGTGTTCTTTATATATGATATAGTTGGGAAAACAGTTATGTAAACCTCAGGAGGCTTGACTCAATATATATATATATATATATATATTTCCAAATAAGTAGGAGAAGACATGCAAGTTAATCCCAAAGGGTGGTGTCCTAACAGTCAGGAACCACGCTGAGACAAGGAATAGGTCTCTAGGGTTTTATTACTGCTACATTAGACAGAAAATCCTAACAAACTGAATAAGCGTGGGAAAAACCCAGGCAGATAAACCCCAAAAGTTAAGGTGGGTCTGATCTGTGTCTCTTTGAATGGCTGCTTAACTCCTCAGTATTACACATGTGTTTCCCGCCCTGGATAGGCGCCCCCTCCTGCTCACCATCAGTACTAATGACATCACCCTCCCCTCCAGATTCACATTCCATTTCAGCCCCCTCCCTTCCAGAGTTCCTTCCTCTCTCCAGGGTCTCATGAGAGTCCATCTCCCCCTCCAAGCTCCCATGGGAACTGGGCAACGATGGAAATTCTTCAAAGGAAAACTCCTCAAAGGACAAATCAGTGCTGCTCTCCAGGTCTGATAACACTTCTGGCCCAGGTGGCTGCTGCTGGAAAATAGCTAGATAATTAGAAGATTCTTCCCCCCTCCCCCCTGGGAAATGCAAGCCGGAGGTGGAGGGCTGCGGCTCCCCTCCTCCTCTCTCTGGCCTCAGAGCCTCTGGCAGAGGTGGAGGTTGCCAACTTGCAAACTCCTCTGCTTGGGATTCCTCTGCTTGCTCAGTCAAGTGAGGAATCTCTCGTAGAGTGTGAGGCTTGGGTTTGTGAGGGAAAAGCTGATTGAATCGATGAACCAGTGTTGGTGCATCCACATCTCTGGCATTTTCCCATGTGCACTCTTCCTCAGGGTACCCTTTCCAGTGTATTAAATATTGGATGCCCCTTCCCCTCCTCCTAGAGTCCAGAATTTCCTCAACTTTGTATTCCTCCTCCCCCTCCACAATTACTGGAGGTGGGGGGGGGGCATTTGCAATTGTTAGGTACTTGGGGGAGGGTCTTTGGCTAGCAAGACTCTGTGAAAGACTGGATGAATTTTAATGGATGCTGGCAGCTTTAAGCAATAAGCCACTGGATTTATCTGCTGTACCACAGTGAAAGGGCCCACAAACCTAGAGTCCACCTTTTTGGAGGGCCTGGTAGAGGTCAAAAACTTGGTAGAAAGCCACACTTTTTTTCCTACTGCAATCGCTGGCCCCTCTTGTCTGTGAGCATCTGCAGCTCTCTTGTAAGCACTCTTTGCCCTGTTCAGCTGTTCCTTTAATAACTCCTGTGTGGCTTGTTGCTCTTTAAGAAAATCAGCCATGGCTGGAACAGTTCCCTGCTGGGAGGAGGTGGGCAACACCCGAGGGTTAACCCCGTAGAGTGCTTGGAAATGAGACATCTTGGTAGAGGATTGCACAGAATTGTAATAAGTAAATTCTGCCATGGGTCTTGCTGATAAGTGGTGTAACACCTGAGATACTGCTGTAACCATTGGTTAATTTTCTCAGCTTGTCCATTACTAGCCGGATGATGCGATGATGATAGGTGGATCTGGACCCCTAATGACTGGAATAGGGCCCTTCAGAACCTGGAAGTCAACTGAGGGCCTCTGTCACTCACCAAGTGATTTATCATGCCTCTATACCTAAAAACATGGTCCATAAACAACTGCGTTGTGGCTTGCACAGTTGTGAGGTCCTTGCAAGGAATAAAATGTGCTATTTTAGTGAAAAGGTCCATCACCACTAGTATGGAAGTCAGCCCCTGAACCGGGGGTAAATCAGTGATGAAATCCATGGAAATTGTATCACAAGGCCTACTGGGGGTGGGTAGGGGTTGCAAGAGTCCTGTGGGCTTCCCTGGGAGAGGCTTGGCTCATCTACATATGACAAGAAGCAACATAGCCCTTTATGTCTGCAGTCATCTTAGGCCACCAGTAGTCTCTCAGAGCTCTATGGAGAGTCTTGAAAACACCTCTGTGGCCTGCCGTTTGATGGTCATGACAAATTCTCAGTACTTCTTCCCTCAATGAGGGGGGAATGTATAATCACCCACTATGCCAGAGGATTCCTGCCTCCACATTAAAGGGGAGGCAGTGTCTTGTGGGTCCCTCTGGAGCTCATCCATCCTGGCCCTGGCATATGGGTCCTGTTGCTGCTGAGTTCTGACTCTTTTAAATAGGTCCTCTGCTTGTCTGCCTGCTGCTAAAATCTCTGTCTGGTTCCCCCTCATAGACTGCTGAAAGTTGTGAGGTTGTAATATAGTAGCCTGCACCTCCTGGTGAGTAGCGGGGGTTGCCTGAATGGATCGAGACAGCGCATCTGCCAAACAGTTCTGTGCCCCGGGAACATAAATAACAAAATTGAAATGGAAGAAAAACTGGCTCCATCTGATTTGGCGTGGGGTGAGGGATCTGGTGTTTTGTAGAAGCTGTAAATTCTTGTGATTGGCGCAAACTTTCACAGGAAAGGTTGCACCTTCTAGCCAGTGCCTCCACTCTTGAAATGCTGCTTTAATTGCTAGCAACTCCTTGTTAAAAACATCATAGTTTCTCTCTGCTGGTGAGAGCGTGTGGGAGAAAAATGCACAAGGGAGCAATGTATTTTCTGTTTTATTAGTATATTGCAATAAAACAGCAGCAATAGCAAAATCTGAAGCATCTGAATGCATTATGAATTGCTTTGTGGCATCAGGATGCTTCAAAAGTGGCTGGATGCAAAGAGCTGCTTAAATTCTTGGAAGGCTGCTTGCTCCCTTTCCCCCCAAATGAATTTTGATCTTTTCTTCAAAAGCTGTGTGAGGGGTTTATTCCCGTCACTAAATTTATTTATGAAACTCCTGTAAAAATTGCAGAATCCTAGAAATTTTTGTACCTCTTTCACATTTTGGGGGTGGGGGGGTGGGGTTGCCAAGAGAGAATTGCCTGGACCTTAGAACGATCCATGGATATGCCTTCTGTTGATATTTTATAGCCCAGGAAATGTAATTCAGTTAAATCGAAGGCACACTCCTCTAGCTTGGCGAACAGCTTGTTCTCTCTCAGTCTTTGTAAGACATTACATACATGGGTTACATGAGTTGTAGCATCCTCAGAGAATATTAATATGTCACCTAGATAAATGACCAGATACTTATCTAGTAAATCAGAGAAAATTTGATTCATAAATCAGGAAAATATGGCTCCTGCATTAGACAAGCCAAAGGACAAAACAAGGTACTCAAATTTACCAAACCTGGTATCGAAGGCAGTCAGATATTCATGCCCCTCTTTCATCCGGATCAAATTGTACGCATTCCTGAGGTCCAACCTAGTAAAAATGTGTGCTTTCTGTAAGTGATCCAGCAGATCAGATATTAGGGGGAGTGGGTAATTTCCCTTGACTTTATTGAGGGAACTGAAATCATGCACCACTCTCATGGGTGCCTTCTGGTTTGCCGGTGCCAACGGGTCAGGCTTATTTGGTACGAAGAAGGTTGGAGCAGACTCTGGGGAAGTAGATGGTCGGATGAAACCCTTTTGGAGATTAGAATCCAAGTAATCCTTTAAGGTGGCTAGTTCCTTGGGGGACATGGGATATTGTTTCCTTGCTGGAATCTTGGCTCCTGGTATCAACTCAATGGTGCAATCACAGTCCCTATGGGGGGGCAAGTAGGGACTGTGATTGCACCATTGCTGTGGCCTCTTGTTCACTGAAAACGTCTGCGAAATCTGCAAACTTGGCTGGCAACTGGACCCCCCCCTGCTTCTGTGACTGCATTGGTTGCTGGAGAGAGAAGAGTGGCTTGAATCTTGTGGTGCTGGCATTCCTTAGCTGGGAAGGAGATTGCTCCCATAGTCCAGTTCAACAATGGGTTGTGGATCTTCAGCCAAGGTGTGCCCAGGACTATAGGCACATTAAGTGATGCAGTAACGTAAAGTTGGATCCACTCAGTGTGGTCTCCCGTTGTTAGTTGCAAAGGTTCTGTGAAACTTCTAATCGGCCCAGCTTTGAGGGGCTGGCCATCAATGGTCTCAACTTCTATGGGATGTGGCAATTCTATGGTCGGAATGTTGAGGTCTTGTACAGTCTGTACATCAATAAAATTGGTGGAAGCTCCGGAATCCACGAGGGCCTCTAGCTTGACCTGGTGCTCTGGGTTAACGTGCATTATGGCTGGTAAGTAGTAAAAGGATTGCCTGGAATCCTTGGAATGGGCCCTTCTTAATTGATTGATGGTCTCCCTGCTGAGCTCTGTGGGGGGAGACCGACGGAGTTTCCCTGGTTGGAAGTAGAGGTGGAGGTGGCTCTTGGTTCTGCTGCTTGCCCTGGGGCTCTTACTGAATTTGCTTGGCTTCTCACTGGGCAAGATCTCACCATATGCCCCTGGACTCCGCAGTAGAAACAGAGGGCTCTCTCTCTCCTTCTCTGTCTCTCAGCCTCGGAAATAAGCCTCCTGCTCCCCCCGATCTGCATCGGCTCCTCTGGTCCTGAGTAAAGAGATGCTGCAGAGAGAGCTGGAAATCCTGGAAGCGGTCTGAGGCCCCTGTTTCCCCCCAGCTGCATCTGTCTGAGCTCTTCTAGCCTAGCATCTATGACCACAGACAGCTGATATAAACCTTCTAGGGTAGCTGGTGTTCCCTGGCGCATTAATTCATTTTTAATTTCTTCATCCAGCCCCTGTTGAATTGGTCTTTCAAGGCACTCTCATTCCAGTACAGATCTCCTGCTAACAGCTTGAAATCAGCAATGTAAATTCCTACGCTCTTGTTGTCTTGCTTGAGCTTCCGAATTTCCTGGCTGGCAATGACCTCTCTGATCGGGTCATCAAAGTGTGCTCATAACCCTGCCAGAAAATTCTGGTAGACATTGAGAATCGGGTCATTGTTCTCCACCATGGGAATAGCCCATTTGGCTGCTGGACCCTTTAGCAGACTTAAAATGAAGGTGACTCTGGTTCTGTCTGTGGGAAACTCTGCCGGTCTGCTGTAGAAAAACATTGTGCACTGTGTGAGAAAGGTTCTCAACTGTCCTGCTTCTTCTCCAAACTTCTCTGGTAGACTGCCCTGGGATCTCAAGACTGCTGGCGGAGCTGCTGCTGCTGCTGCTGCTGGCACCGGTTGTGGGTTAATCGGAGCTGGTTGTTGTAACTGCTGTGGCATGGCTGCTTGTAATGTGTTGATCTGGAGATCTACTTGTGGTTGATGTTGTTGCAATGCTGCTGCCAGTTGTTGGATGGCTTGCCAAATTTCCTGGTTTTCCAAAGACATTTTCCCAAATGTCTCTTCCTTTTTTTTTTTTGTCCCTCCCTCTTTCAATGGGAGTAGTAGAGTTTGTTAGGATTGATGTCCTAACAGTCAGGAACCACGCTGAGACAAGGAATAGGTCTCTAGTGTTTTATTACTGCTACATTAGACAGAAAATCCTAACAAACTGAAGAACCATGGGAAAAACCCAGACAGATAAACCCGAAAAGTTAAGGTGGGTCTGATCTGTGTCTCTTTGAATGGCTGCTTAACTCCTCAGTATTACGCATGCATTTTCCCCCCTGGATAGGGGCCCCCTCCTGCTCACCATCAGTACTCATGTCAGGTGGTGGAAATCAAAGAGAAAGTCAGTGACTAAAGCATTAGGGAAGGTGTTTAATCTCTTTGTGCCTACTGGAATTAATAAAATATATACATGTAGTTAAGACAAACAGAAGTTGTCATTAATGAAAAGAAGGTAACCTAAAGAGAAATTAAACTAGTTTTGTTGATGAGAGAGGGGAAGTTACTAAATTCCAATGTGGGGATTAACATTCATTTGGTGTGTTGGTGCTATTGGCTTTTTGATCACTTGTAGCTAGGTGATACTGTAGCAACCCAGGGTGATTTTAGATTGAAATCTAAAAAACAGAGCTTGAAAGGGTACTATCCATGCCACACACACACACACCCATGAAAAATTATTGATTGAGGAATATGTTCATTGTCTGTAACCTACAAAATGAAGTTTATTTTTTTCCCTTTCCAGTATACCTGGTATGCTAATTTTCTGTTATTCTGTTAATAATATAAATGTCAGTTATTTAAATGTGGAATGTGAGAAAGAGGTTTGTGGGGTTGAGAAAAAAGCCTGTTGCATTCAACTCTATTTCTCTTCAGGTTGCAAGTGGATGATTTTCTTACTGTAATCCTTTTACAATAGCTCGAAATTATGATATGACTAAGTCTTTTACTTATTAATGTATATTACTACTCTTCCTTCTATTAAAGGATACACTGAAGAAGAATAAAAAGAATCAACACATTATTTTTCATTTAGAGGGACAATACCCTCTGGCTTATTTGAATGTAATGGGGGAGACCTACACAGAAAGATGAACCTGACATTAATATCTTACTATAGTAAAAGGTAAAGGTAAAGGTTTCCCTCGACGTAAAGTCCAGTCGTGTCCGACTCTAGGGGGCGGTGCTCATCTCCGTTTCTAAGCCTTGGAGCCGGCGTTGTCATAGACACTTCCGGGTCATGTGGCCAGCATGACGACACAGAACGCCGTTACCTTCCCACCGAAGCGGTACCTATTGATCTACTCACATTTGCATGTTTTCGAACTGCTAGATGAGCAGGAGCTGGGATTAACAACGGGAGCTCACCCCGCCGCACGGTTTCGAACCGCCGACCTTCCGATCAGCAGCTCAGCGGTTTAACCCACAGCGCCACCGCATCCCTCAATATCTTACTATACTCTCATGTAATGGTTTTTAACTGAAATTGACAATCATGTGCTTATCTGTAGCAGGAGATCATTAAAAAAAGGACATAAAATAAATTATGTGGGCTTGTACTTAACTCTAATGGCTGCTCACCTTGCCCTTAAAATTCTCAGTGGGAATGTTTCCCCTCACAACTTTCAAATCATGCCATATAGTGTAATGGACATGCAATATACATACATTTGGGGTGGGGGGGATGCTTTATTTCCAGGAAATTGCCTGAGCATGTCCTAGTCAGATTTCTGTCTGGTGCATGATTAAAATTACTTGAGGGAAAGAATGGTAAATGGGACATTGACTTGCCTTTTTCATCATATCCTTGCTGCCCATCTCTGTATCCATCCATGTACTGAGGCTAAATATTAGCAGTGGAAAACAGACTGTAATTTTCCATACCGTTTTGAATCCCAGCAAACTAGAGTTACAATTTTAGTGGAAACTCTGTAGGTAAATCAAATTCTTCCTGTAGAAAGTTGTGCAGAGGATGCAAGGCTGGATAAGGAGAATAAAATGTAGAGAGTGGTATTGTATTAAGGTGAGGACCTTAGCTAATAATTAGCATTTATATATTAAATTAGCATAAAGTTATGTGTTCCTAGTATGGCAATATGCTCTGGCAGTTATGCTGTTTCTTTCAAAAGGATTGCTTGTGCAAGGTCACATGATGTATATGGTCTTGCTGCATACTATCACTAAATATAATGATATGATATGATATTGATTGAACGTTCCACGAATATTTTAAAAATCCGTTACTTAACAACAAAAAGCAATCAAGCTTAGGAAGAAGCTATTCAGTTAAATAAGAAAGCCAATGTAAAATTGCAGTTATGCAATTGAAACAGAAGTACCTTTAGACAAAGGTGTGGCTAATGAGACAGAGTAAATTATGACGCAGAGTCAAAAATATCAGTCAAGAAGCTAATGTGGTAAAAGAATGATTATAATATTATACTTTTATGACAAAAGTAAAACATAAATTATTTTAATAGGACAATATTAACTGATCTCAATGTTTATACAAATGAATCACCGATAATGACTTCAGGATGATTGCAGATTTACAGAAATTATCAGATGATCAGGAGGACAAGTACATTCTGAGTCCTATACAAAAGTTGCAAAAAAGGATGAAGATTTGTTGGCAGCATTGGGAAGGTGATAGGGAGCAGCCAGTTAGCAATATGTTCCTGGAACACTAAGTTTTGCCAAAAGCTAATTTAGATTCATTTTTACAATTACAGTCAAGATATTAATTTAGATGAATGGATTCTACATTAATTACTATAGCAACAAAATCATAAAACTTGCTATAGATGGCTAATAGAATTGATCTCATCTCTTTGTTGTTAAAGGGGAAATGAGCTATTTTGCTGTGTTTCCTGACCTATATAACTATTCTGAAAAGTTTTGGGGGATATATAATTTACTGATTTGCTGATTCCAGCAAATTAAAAGAATTTATAATTTCAATGACCATGTATATGTCTACATAGTCTATGATTCTGACTATTTGCACTTCAATGGAACTCTGCAGAGAAAATAAAACTATTTGAGAAGCCATTAAAATATTATGGTAATTCAATTATATTGGAATTCTTCAAAAAGTTCTATGCAACAAGTGTATATTTTATTAAAGGGGATTTAAGTCTAAAATGAGAAAGGAACCAGTTTTCATAAAGTAGGTAATATTCTATATTCCTCAATGTAGAACAGTTCCACCCCAAAAATAATTATTTTTAAGATAAATTTCTATCTACTTTGAGATGCTCCTTTTTCTCTGGTCAATTTTGCTCTATTTAGGTTTAAATATTTCTGTTATCTCTATTGCTATAGGAGACCACCACATTTAATCCAATTAACAAAGCAATACTGATACAATGAAATAACAGAAAACTGGAAGCAATCAAAAGGCTATTTGGACCAGTACTCTCCTGCTGTCTTCCATGATTTTCTCTAAAATCTAGGCTTTAGTGTAATGAAAACACAAGATGCCATGTTTACTCAGAAAGCCCTAATGTAGTTTTATTGAGTTTTGGCTCTGCACTTGTCATTGCTCAACAAATATTGCATAATACTTCTGGCTGTGTGAATTCAGCCAGAAAAGACAGTGCATGATTAAAAAAATGATTTAGAACAGATTTTTCAGGACTATTCAGGATACAAGACTTCTTTAGAACAGCCACATCCTGTTTCAAGCTACCATATGAACCTGGAAAAAGTGTGGTTTCTTTAAGGAATTGCACTAAATACACATTGCTTTATGGAGTCAACACATTAAAGTTTTTTTTCTTTCATAAGCCTGGAAAAAAGGAAACATTTGCTTTAAAAAGTGTTGTCCTTACCTGCATTTTGAAGTATCTGTTTGAAGCCATTTCTGAAGCATGCACAGTCCTACTAAAGTTTAAACCCTGTAATATCTCAACAATAATTCAAGGAGAGGAGGAGGAGGAGGAGGAGGAGGAGGAGAAGGAGGAGGTTGTCGTCTTTACAGCTGATTCCAGAACCATTGGGAAACAGAATAGTATGGGTAAAGTAGAACTGGACTGCAGAAACCTGAACAAGTAATAGATGGCAACTGTCAGAGATTTCTGAATCCCTTTGTTATCATATGGTCATCTGTTTTTTTTGCAAGTTAGATCTGAAAAAAGTGAAAAAATAGAAAAAAAGGAAACAAATGGAAAAGGAAAGGAAAGGAAAAGTAATTTCCCCCTTGTTCCCAGTTAAGTATATACAACTTTAACAGCTTATCACCATCTCTTGAAATACAACAATCTCTTCTCCCCATATTTCATTTCATTATATCTATCTATCTATCTATCTATCTATCTATCTATCTATCTATCTATCTATCTATCTATCCTTGTCTTCCATCCGAATAAGCAAAAGTCCATTAAGGGTTACCAGAAATAACCACATAACTATTATAAACTATTAATATTCTTTCTATATCTATCTATCTATCTATCTATCTATCTATCTATCTATCTATCTATCTATCTATATCAGATTTTTATCACTACCCATCTTCCCCACACAGGGGACCCTGGGCAGTTCACAATAAAAACAATTTTAAAATTTGATAAAAATCATAAATACTACCAATAATCAATAGATATAAAATGCAATGAAATCCAAGCCACTGTGGATCTAATTCAACCCATAAGGGGATAAAACCAGTCCCAGCAGAGCTAGGGAACCAACCAGCCTCAGGAATGGCTCTTCCATGCCCCACTCCAGGCAAGGCAGCAAAACCAGGTCTTCAGCTGTTTTCTGAAGTCCAGGAGGGAGGGGGCTAACCTCACTTCTGGGGAAGGGTGTTCCAAAGGGTGGGAGCTGCTGCAGAGAAGGCCCACATCCTGGACCCTGCCAGATGGAATTCTCTTATGGATGGGGTCTGTAGCATGCCCTCTCTGCATGATTGGATGGGATGGGTTGATGTAGCGGGGGTGAGACAGTCCTGTAGGTAACCTGGGCCCATGCCATATAGGGCTTTAAAGGTGATAACCAATACCTTGAATTGGACCTGGAACCAAACTGGCAATCAATGCAACTCACGGAGCAAAGGAGTTATATGTGCTGATCTTGAAATACCTAAAATTGCCCACGTGGCTGCATTTTGGACCAGCTGTAGCTTCCAGATACTCTTCAAGGGTAGCCTCATGTAGAGCACATTACAGTAGTCTATATGGGAGATGACCAGGGCATGAGTGACTGTTCAAAGGGCCTCTCGCTCCAGGAAGGGGCGTAACTGGTACACAACACAAAGTTGTGCTAAGGCCTTCTGGCCACGACTGCCACCTGCTCTTTGAGCAGGAGTCATGAGTCCAAGAGGGCCACCAAGTTACACACTTGGTCTGTCTAGGGCAATGCAACCCCATCCAGAACTAAAGATGGCAAATTCCTAGGAGCCAAGGGGCCGTTAACCCACAGCTACTCCGTCTTACCAGGGTTCAGCTGAAGCCTGTTTTCCCCATCCAGACCCCAACAGCCCCCAGGCACCTGGAGAGGGCAGCCACAACATCACTTACTTCCCCCAGGAGGGAGATATATAACTGAGTATCATCAGCATATTGATGATACTTCATCCCATGGGGATGGATGATCTTGCCCAGCAGTTTCATGTAGATGTTAAATAGGAGGGGAGAGAGTACTGAACCCTGCGGCACCCCACAGAAGAGGGGCCATGGGCCCAACCTCTCCTCCCCTATTAACACCCATGGGAACCAGCCTGGAGAAAGGAGGTTAACGAGCACAAAACTACACCATCCACCCCCAACTCCCTGAGCCGACCCAATAGGATACCATGGTTGATGGTATCAAAGGCTGCTGAGAGGTCAAGAAGAGCAAGGATGGATGCACTGCTACCATCCTGCTCCCGCCAGAGATTATCCATAAGTGCAACCAATACTGTTTCTGTTCCATATCTGGGCCTGAAACCTGATTGGAAGGGATCCAGATAATCCGCTTCATCCAGGATCCTCTGGAGCTGTAGTGCCACCACCTTCTCAACCACCTTCCCCATGAAGGGGAGTGGGAGACTGGACAAAAAATATCCAGTGTAGTAGGGTCAAGTGATGGTTTCTTGAAGAGCGGGTGCTTAATAATCTAATAAGCCCACTTAATTTCCTTTTCATTTATATCTCTTTTTTTCTTTTCATTTATATCTCTTTTTCTTTTCTTAAACAAATTCCCCAAACCTCATCAATAAAATTAGTAACATAAGGCTGCAAGAGCTGGACCATAAGGAAGGCTGAGAGAAGGAAGATCAATGCTTTTGAACTGTGGTGTTGGAGGAAAATTCTGAGAGTGCCTTGGACTGCCAGAAGTTCAAACCAGTCCATCCTCCAGGAAATAAAGCCAGACTGCTCACTTGAGGGAATGATATTAAAGGCAAAACTGAAATACTTTGGCCACACAATGAGAAGACAGGACACCCTGGAGAAGATGCTGATGCTAGGAAGAGTGGAGGGCAAAAGGAAGAGGGGCCGACCAAGGGCAAGGTGGATGGATGATATTCTAGAGGTGACGGACTCGTCCCTGGGGGAGCTGGGGGTGTTGACGACCGACAGGAAGCTCTGGCGTGGGCTGGTCCATGAAGTCACGAAGAGTTGGAAGCGACTGAATGAATAAACAACAACAAACATCAATAAAATACAATCAATAAAAAACCCAATAAAGGTTACAAGAAATAGTAACATAACTGTTTTAAATTTAAGCAGATAAATTTAAAATATAAGACATAATCCCATAGAATTCTTTATCATTAAAACAAAACTAAAAATATCATCTTCCATATTCAGAAAAAAATTAAAAATTGCCAGAAATAGAATTCTTATCCATAGAACAAAACCTTAAAACATATTTTCTTCCACAGAACAAAACCTTAAAACATCATCTGGAGGATGACGAAAAAAAAGAAAAAAAAGAAAAAAAAATCAATTAAAGATTGTCAAAAATAACAACCTTTCCATTTTAACCTTGGTCAAATAAACCCACTTTTTATTCCTATTCTTACCCCCAAATATCTGGATCTTAAACTCCTTCAAATAATACCCCAACTCTTGATTTCATTTTGTTTTTGTCTTTTCTCACAAAATCACAAACTACTTTAACAATTCTCTTTTGTAAATCCATTACAAAAAGTTTATACAAGCCAGTTTCTTGTGTATTATTCACAAGTCCTTTTTAATATTAAAACATCAGCCAGCTTCGTTTGTGGGTTCAGTTAATCTTGTTACATTTCCTTCTTATAGTCTGTCATTTTAAAATCTGGATTTAAGTCAATTTCATTCTTGTCCAGTGAAACTATTTCTCTTCCACAGCATCAGGTAGTCTTTCAGTAATGGCAGAAATCTTTAAAAGGATCTCTGAATCGTTTTTTCATACCTATCCATTATTTTAATTGCTTCTGATGCCCTCTAGGGTCCAATCTATAAAAACCTTATTGCTTTTTTTTACCCCAAAAATGTAAACATCCAGTTTCCCACAGGAAGGATTTTATAATTAATTTCAAACTTTTATTCCAAATCCCTCTTGACCCTTAGTCAATTTTTAACTTTCCAAATTTAACACTCCAAGCACTTTTGTATAATTCAAAAAATAATATTTTTCCAAGTCCTTAAAATCATATTTAAAACTTCTTTCACTAAGGAGAAGGAAACTCACCCAGTGAATACAGTAGAAACTTGCTGATCTGAAGGGTCTTAATATTTCCAAAGCAATAAAAAGATAATCCAAAAGGTGATTAAGAAATGAGGCTCGGTCAAGCTTTTTGTCTTTTCAAAAGCTGCATTAACAACTGTGAGCTTAGATGGATTCCCCTTGATTTCCAGCCACTCAACTCATAAGCCAACTGCAAAACCATGGTTCCTGCAGTATACTCATGAGAAGTGGCTGTCCAGAGTGCATGCTGGTTATCTCAATGATCTCTCCTTTTTCTGAGAGATTTTGCTGGTCTGGATCCATCATCCAGCCATGATCTTTCATTGCAAATATTGTTCCACTGTCAGCAAGACATCTAGCTTGCATGGACCAGAACTCCCAGAAGTACTGAAAACCTCTAAATTCTTTTGAACATGCTGATACATTCTTAATTTTTCAGATCCTTAATTTGTCTAAAATCCTGCAAATACTTATGATATCAGTTTATTATTGGACAATGCGATCAATATATTCCAAGTGAGGTAATAAAGATTGAACTATCAAAATGTATCTTGGCAGGGAATGGCAGTTTGTAAGTATTCCAAGTTGTGGAAGAAGTACTATACTATATTAGCTTATTTAGCTACTAAAACAGCTGGTACAATTTTGAATCTATAATAAATTAATCTCTATATTTAGCTAAGGATAGAACAATGTAATGATAGATCTAACTATTCTCTATCTTTTTCCATATCTGCTGTTTCTGAGATAGGAACGATTATCTTAACTGTTTTTCAGAAATAAAATAAATATATATGGATTTTAGTAAAGCTATCATCTTGCTACTATCATACATGGAACTTAACATGCAAATGGTAGTGAGCAGTGTCTTCAAGCTGTGCTGCAGAGCCATTCAAACAGCAGTGAATAGGCCTTCTCCTCTCCAAATTATCCTGGAGAAATAACTAAAGAGCCAGATTCCATGTGTAAAATGCAATTATCTATTCTAAGAAGCTTCTGTGCTCATGTGAAGTCTACTACATGAACTAGAATATAGTTTTTGTCATGCACATCCATTGCAGATAATCAAAGAATGTTCACAGGGCCCAGCTCTTTAATGCTATTTTCCAGAGAGGGAAGAAATTGCTTGTTTCAAATGTTCGGTTCTAACATAAATATATTGTCTTCAAATGGTGTAAGGAAGATGCATAGTTGTGCTGAATCAGTTTTTGTGAAAAAATATATGTGGGTCTCTTTATATGCTTCTAGAAAAGAATATTTTGAACTAGTTACATAAAACTTTGGGAAAAAATCTGAAGATTTTCAGCACAGTGGAAAGAAAAGTTGAAAGAAAAGTTGAGGAAGAAATAAATTAATTGGTTGAGGTCATTTCCCTACTAATGACATATAGCATCTTCTACATTGCCGCCAATCATTCTGCCAAAATAACAGTAATAAGGACAGGTTTTTAATCACTTCAGTTATGGCTGGCTGAAACAGTAGAGACACAGTATCTCTAGTGAGGAAAGTGACCCATGAGAACTGTTTTGGGAAGCCTGGTATTTGAGGGGAGCAAGAAGCAATAATATGATTATGGTGACTATTCCAAGCAGACAGAAAAGCCAGCACCGAAGGACATATGCTTAGGGGAAACTTGAGCTAGTTGTGCTTGAAATATTTAAACTATCCTAAAAGCCAGAAGAGGCAAGAGGAGAAAGAGGCAGGCAGTTCTTTGTTACGCCTGATTGGCTGAGGTTGAGGCTGATAAAAGCTAGTTTGAAGGAAAAGCTGTTGACAGTTTATTTAGTTGAAGAAGATGTTGTTACATATTAGGAGCTAAGTTAAGTGTTGTTAACGTGACTATTTTTAATTTTTATCACTCCAATTAAAAATGGAATTTTGTTCCTATATGTAAATAAATCTCATAATGAACTTGTTTGTGTTCATCTTGAGAAAGATTTCATTGGGCACTTGCAGATGTTAATCTCATACCTGTGCTATAGAATTAATCTAATGGATTTCTATGAAGGTTTATTTTTCTGACATTGGTTAAACGTTTTAGAATGGCCCTTTAAAAAAAATTACTAGACAGAATTTGTAAATAATATGAGGTCATAATGAAATAACCACACTTTTGTTCTATTTTGTCTTTGGTAAACAGATACTTTGCATCTGTTGTATTACATTAGGTTATATTACTTTAGGAACACAGATGTTGAATAATGATAAACAGCTGACTTTTGTTTAGATGATGTTTATGATTATACTGACTGTGGGATAACTGCAAGCCAGAGGTAATTTTTAATAATGCATTTATGTGTAACTGAGCAGTAAATTTTGTTGTTTATTCGTTTAGTCGCTTCCAACTCTTCGTGACTTCATGGACCAGCCCACGCCAGAGCTTCCTGTCGGTTGTCAACACCCCCAGCTCCCCCAGGGACGTGTCCGTCACCTCTAGAATATCATCCATCCACCTTGCCCTTGGTCGGCCCCTCTTCCTTTTGCCCTCCACTCTTCCTAGCATCAGCACCTTCTCCAGGGTGTCTTGTCTTCTCATTATGTGGCCAAAGTATTTCAGTTTTGCCTTTAATATCATTCCCTCAAGTGAGCAGTCTGGCTTTATTTCCTGGAGGATGGACTGGTTTGATCTTCTGGCAGTCCAAGGCACTCTCAGAATTTTCCTCCAACACCACAGTTCAAAAGCATCTATCTTCCTTCGCTCACCCTTCCTTATGGTCCAGCTCTCGCAGCCATATGTTACTACGGGAACACCATTGCTTTAACTATGAGGACCTTTGTTGTCAGTGTGATGTCTCTGCTCTTAACTATTTTATCGAGATTTGTCATTGCTCTTCTTCCAAGGATTAAGCGTCTTCTGATTTCCTGACTGCAGTCAGCATCTGCAGTAATCTTTGCACCTAGAAATACAAAGTCTTTCACTGCTTCTACATTTTCTCCCTCTATTTGCCAGTTATCAATCAAGCTGGTTGCCATAATCTTGGGTTTTTTTTGAGGTTTAGCTGCAAGCCAGCTTTTGCACTTTCTTCTTTCACCTTCATCATAAGGCTCCTCAGTTCCTCTTCTCTTTCAGCCATCAAAGTGGTATCATCTGCATATCTGAGATCGTTAATGTTTCTTCCAGCGATTTTAACTCCAGCCTTGGATTCCTCAAGCCCAGAATGTTGCATGATGTGTTCTGCATACAAGTTGAATAGGTAGGGTGAGAGTATACAGCCCTGCCGTACTCTTTTCCCAATCTTAAACCAGTTGGTTGTTCTGTTGTCTGTTCTTACTGTTGCTACTTGGTCGTTATACACATTCTTCAGGAGGCAGACAAGATGACTTGGTATCCCCATACCACTAAGAACTTGCCACAATTTGTTATGGTCCACACAGTCAAAGGCTTTAGAATAGTCAATAAAACAGAAATAGATGTTTTTTTTTCTGAAACTCCCTGGCTTTTTCCATTATCCAGCGGATATTGGCAATTTGGTCCCTAGTTCCTCTGCCTTTTCTAAACCCAGCTTGCACATCTGGCAATTCTCGCTCCATGAATTGCTGAAGTCTACCTTGCAGGATCTTGAGCATTACCTTACTGTCATGTGTAATGAGTGTCACTGTTAGATAGTTTGAACATTCTTTAGTGTTTCCCTTTTTTGGTATGGGGATATAAGTTGATGTTTTTTCAATCTGATGGCCATTCTTGTGTTTTCCAAATTTGCTGAGATATAGCATGCATTACCTTGACAGCATCATCTTGCAAGATTTTGAACAGTTCAGCTGGGATGCCATCATCTCCTGCTGCCTTGTTATTAGCAATGCTTCTTAAGGCCCATTCAACTTCACTCTTCAGGATGTCTGGCTCTAGCTCACTGACCACACCTATCCCCGATATTGCTATCCCCGATATTGTTATCCTTCCTATACAGGTCTTCTGTATATTCTTGCTACCTTTTCTTGATCTCTTCTTCTTCTGTTACGTCCTTGCCATCTTTGTTTTTGATCATACCCATTTTGGCCTGGAATTTACCTCCAATGTTCCTAATTTTCTGGAAGAGGTCTCTTGTCCTTCCTATTCTCTTGTCTTCTTCCACTTCCACACATTGCTGTTTAAAAATAATTCCTTATCTCTTCTGGCTAACCTCTGGAATTTTGCATATAATTGGGCATATCTCCCCCTATCACTGTTGCCTTTTGCTTTCCTTCTTTCTTGGGCTACTTCTAGTGTCTCAGCAGACAGCCATTTTGCCTTCTTGGTTTTCTCTTTCTTTGGGATGTATTTTGTTGCCGCCTCCTGAACAATGTTGTGAACTTTTGTCCAGAGAGCAGTAGATATCTACATGCAAATAAAATAACAATTTTAATGTACTCTGTAATTTATAGTTAAACTACTTAATTATTATTCTTTTAAAAATTATTGCAACAGTTATTGAAACTACATGGCACTGGAAAAACACATTCTGGTCTTTTGACCACATTCTGGTCATTGGTAATATTTTAATAGAAAGATAAATATTTTGAGGGTTAAGATTAAGTAGCTGGAGTAATTAATGTCTCAAGAAATAACTAATAATCAAAAAATATCTTGGGTGCTTTATTTAGCCAATAATCAAAATCTACTTTCATGCTACATTTTCTGGGAATCACCAATATCTAGCAAACCTGCTGATGATTAAATGTAGCACCCTCTGGAACAGAACAGAACAGAACAGAACAGAACAGAACAGACAGAACATTCTAATTTCATTCTAATCACTTATCTGTGCAAATAGCCTGTTTCTAGCTTGTGTTGTAAGTTGGTTGCAGGCTATTATTCTTTGGTATCCAATCATACAACCTTTATGCACATAAATTTCTGTGCCCATTTGCAATTCTCCATTTGTTAATGGAACTATAAAATATAGCCCCAATAATGTGTGTGGGCTCTCAAGCCTCATCACCATTAAATGCTCATATTCAACATTCTTAGAACTTCTATACAGGACTGCAATAAAGCACTGAACACCCCAGTGACAGCTAGGAACTAAGCATGCTAAATGCTTGTTGCAATATTGCATATATTGCATATATTGCAAATGTCATTTTTATCCAGTGCCATTAGGATACTGAGCAATCAACTTAACAATAAGGGTATCAGGTTGATAAGTGTATTTGGGAAGTATCATAATCAGTGACAGCTCATTGTAATTAAAGTCCTGTCTAGCCTTGAGCAATTTTTCAGAAGACAAAAAAAAGCCCCTAGCCCACCAGCTAAATTCCATGGAATGATTTACAATTGGTGATGACAGAGAGGTGAAGAGGCTTAATATTCTGTTGTACTTTTGGTGCATATGATAAATTAGTCTGTCAACGTTCATAATAAGTGATCTCCTTTAGGATTACAGCTGTTTTGTTTGAACTTCAAATATCCTCAGAGATTAAGCAATCCTGCTGCATAGAATCAAGGCAGATCATATAAAAATTATGGCACTTAAATTTTTTGGTCATAATGCACATCTTCATAGGATAGAATGTACAGGTCTCATGTGCAGAATTTGTCCTCAGTCTATTCAGTTCAATATTACTGAAGGCTTTCTCTGTACTGTATAAGTGGATATAAAGCATTTGAAAATAATAATAAAAAGATTATTATTCTTTCCATGTACCTATGGTCACAGAATGTCTTTCTTCCCAGCAAAGCCAAGTAACCGTTCCTCACATGCATGTGAAGATAGCTGTGCAAGCCTTGTAAAAATATGGCTGCATTAACAATTCAAAAAGAGGTTTTACAAAGCACCTTTATCACATGTTTTGCATTCCCCTAATTAAGTACACTGATTTGGGGCTTAATATTAAGTATGGTTACCCTTCAAAATTATACAGTATTATAAAAAAGGATTAATATCCTTTCATATCTGTAAGTCAGTTGAATGGCTTGTGGTTGAGAAATGTGTCACAGAAGATGTTTTAAACAGTCATACAGATTTAAAACATCCAAATACAGAGGAAAACCACAAGACCATATCCACGTGCATGCCAAAATTATGCATTTTTTCCAGAATTTTGAGATGTAATTTGAAATTGAAGGGGTTTTTTTTCATGAAAATGTGTATATTAGGAAAAAAAGTGACTACATTACAGAAAAGTACCATGGGAGTTTAATGGAAAAAAATCTTGCAAACATACACATAGATGGGGAAGGGGAAGAAAGAGAGAGAGAAGGGTTTTCAATAACTGATTGGCCCTATTCCTTCTTTTCCAGTATTTTGGAAAAATAATGAAAGGACAACATTGTCAGTTTTGAATCTATGGCAAAGATTTAAATCATCTTTACTCAATGGCAGAAGAGGTGATCACCAGACTTTGCCCTCAGATTGGGGAAGTAGAATTTACCAATTAGCCATGTTATCTATGTGCTCATGTCATTATCAACCCTGCTCTTGCCGTTGAAAATAAAAAGCAAGTAAGGAGCTGCATAAGCATGCATATGGAAAAATTACATTGTCATGCTAATAGCAGCTATGTGACTAGAAGCCCAAATACCATGGACCTATCTGTGAGCATGGGGTATGTGTCACATGTAATTGTTCACCTTTGTACCATAAAGCACAGAATAAATTGTCTTACTTATTCCATTCTAAATGTTTATTCCATTTTCTGCAGACTTTCTAATGATTTAAGATTTGGAGAATTGGTTGGATGATTATCTTATCTCATATGTATGCAACATAGACAAGATTTTTTTCAAAGTCCAAATTAAATAGTCACAGGAATCATCTGGAGACAGTGTAAACAGTAATTTATTTCATGGTGTGAATCTGTAGAAATTGATTAACTAAATTCATTATTATGGCATTGGCCATAACATTTAACACCTGCCTCAGTTAGTTAAAGACAAATCTGCATCTGAAAGAAATATAAATAACTTTCATCAAACTGCCATTCTTAAGTGTAGAAATAAAATGGGTTCTCTCCTTACAATAAATTAACTGCTGCTGTTAATAAGGTTGCATCTATTTTTATCCACAGAATAGTTTTATGGATGCTGCCTTAATTCAAACTCCTTGTAACACAGCACAAAAACAAGTGTAACACATAATTTGAGATCTATGATATCTTTGTTTTCAGTCATGGAATATTTTTATTGTTTCTGATTTCATGTCCCACAGAGACTTTAATTGCAGAGAAACATTACAACCATAACTCAAATGTTATTACTATTTGCATTAAAAATAAAAGGTGTCAGCTTCAGTGTCTCTAAAAGCCATGAGGGAAAAGGGAAGGGAGGAGATGTGGGGGGCAGGAACAGTCTCATCTAAGGAAAAGAAAACATGTAAATATGGGTAATTTCTTCATCCCTGGATCATGAAATTAAAAATAAATAAAAACCTCAAAACTGTCCTCTGGCTCACTGCATATTTCCTCAGACACATGCAGCAAAGGCAAATAGATGAAATTTTTAGAAAGACAGGATTGCAGTTGTGATGGAAGACTGGCCTCTTTGTACATGTTTTATTTTGTTTTATTTTATTTATTTATTTATTGAATTTATATGGCCTCCCATCTCACTTGCATGTGACTCTGGGTGCATAGACAATTAAAACAAAAATTAAACAATCAATAAATTTTATCCATTAAAACAGTTAAAAGCAACAGTTAAAGCAATAATACAGCTAAACATAATTAATAACAATATAAATATAATTTTATACTGATGTATGTACATGTTTCAAAACCTAATGAATTTAGATTAATGCTTGTAGTGGATATTGTTGGTATATTTTCTGCTACAGAAATTAATGTTACCATGGTAATTGAGTACTTCCTTAAGTATCAGCAGGGTGAAAAGGTCGAACTTAATTGTCCTCAGTTTGGGTGTGAAAAGTCATGACCAAATAAGGAAATTGCCTGGAGGGCAGCTTGCCTGGGCTTGTTAGTTTCTGTTTCCTTTCTACTCACAGCCTCCTCTCAGTCCTCTCTGAGTACGTGTGAATGCACAGCTTGTAAAATACGTTTTTGTGCTTTCTGTAAATAAATTTATTTTTATATAAATGCCTGGTGTGTGATTTTTCTGATCTCTCAGGCCAAACGCTTTCCAGCACTCTGCCACAGATATAGCTGTTAGGTAGAAAGGTTCCAGAATCCTCAATTCTAGTTGAAATACCTACATTTAGGCATGACCAAAGAACTATAGGAACTGTTTTACTTACAGTATAAAGCTACCTGCTGATAGCAACAAGGGCTGATATTCAAGACTTCCTAGACATTTTAGGATAGAGATACACAACCTGTGACCCACAAATCACTACAACCCTACAAGAATTGTATTTTTAATATGACAGAGGAATAATATTATTATAAAGAGTTCATAGCTTTACCTTTCAATTCAACTAAATCAAATTTAGTTTTTAAGTGTGACAATCCTTTTTCATATAACTATTTCTCAGATATGCATTTGTTGTGAGTAGATATCTCAGATACATACTTTGAATAAAGAGAAAATGATTAATACTTGTGTATTCCATTCATTGTTATCTATCTGTACCATTTTGTCTCCACTGAAATTATGGTGGATTTATTTTACATGCCTAGTTGCGAAAGGAAATATAAATTATGAAAGAGAAAAATTAACTATAGGAATATAATTCCATCACACAACAGCATACATACACACAGTTGGAAATCAAATGTTGCTGCCACCACAGTACCATAAAAGTGTTATTCAAATATATTATTTAATTCAATTAAGGAGCTAAATGTATTTCTATTTTTTAAAAAAACTGAATGTTATTGTATATCTTAAGAATAAATAATGATTATACGTGATCATGCTATTACCAAAAAGCTTCTTAGTATGATACATTTTTAAAAAATGTCCATATCATATTATTAAATAGGGCCATCCAGGCTAATGAAATCTCACCTTGAAGCATTATAGACAAATTCATCAGTCTGTGGCATTATAAATTTTGTGGGGAGGGGAGGAAAGAGACATGGTTTGCTTTCAAGCTGTACAGTGTTAATGACCATTGCTATTCATTGTATTATTCATTTCTAAATTTAAATTAAAACTTGTGTCAAGCTTGTAGGAATTGCCAGAATGTTCTTCAAATTATAACAAAGCCATAATCCTTTGGGATTAGTTTGGGCTAAGTGATTTTTGTTTTTATAAACCTTATATTGTCCACACAAACAGTACCACAGTATGTCTAACCTCAAGAGACCTTTGATATTTTGATACTGGCCTTGTCTTGATTAGAAATTGCTAGTTGCTAGGTGTTTTTGTAGCGCATACAAACATTTGTGATTAAAGCTTAATTTTCATCAGTAGTGTCATGATTTCTAAATGTTCTTTATAAATTACATGGGAGTTATGCTGAATACTAAAAAGAACTGCTGCTGTTTTTGTCTGTTCCACTTTTCATTCTCAAAACATTCAGGGATTGCTGTCTTGAAAAAAAAAAACAACAACCACAGATCTTTCACTGCACTCCAAGCTTGAACTCTCCAAGTATATGAAAGCCTTGTGACAAGATAAAGAATCCTCAGGACATACTGTTTGATTGCAGATACAGTGATGAGTTCTTTAGTTTTCCTAGTTATTACATATTCTTCTCTATTTATCTCTCTTCATCAGGCCTTATTCTAATGTTTCCTTTCCTGGAGAAATCTTGTTCCTTGTTTCCTCCAGGGTCATAGAGAGCATATGTCATTAAACATTTGCCAGTCTCTGAGAAACTTTGAGCTCAAATATTGAGAAATTAGTTTTTAAAAGGGTGTGAGAAGAAAGCACAGTTCTTCTAGTCTTTCTGTTTGCCTCAGAAGACATAGCTCAAGCTAAGCCTGATATCATAGGAATATGCAGGGATGGTCAGGGCATGTATGTGAAATTAGGAAAGATCCTTACAAAACAGAGCTAATACTGATTTATTTTACATGATTGTCTTACAATTACAAAGATAATTCATTTGAAGTGTTTTGAAAAATGCTGGAGAAATCGCACTGTATTACTGAACTTCCAGGAAAAGACTGGATTACAGGGCCAGGCACATTTGAAAAATGACTTGGAAGAAGTCAGACCTTGTTCAAGCTCAGTATCTCTTTGCTATTCATTAAAAGAGCTTAGGTTTTAAGGCTTTCACATGACTCTGAAAAAAAATGGTTTATGGTTTAAGGAATTCAGTCATTAAAACAGATGAAAGGTTTGTTTGTTTGTTTGTTTCGAATCACTGTTGACTCCTGGCAACTGCCTGGACTAGTCCCTGCAGTTTTTGGAAGTGGTTTTCCATTGCCTGCTTCCTAGGGCTGAGGGGGTGTAACTGGCCAAGGTCACCCAGCTGGATTTGTGCCTAAGGTGGGACTAGAATTCAGAGTCTTCCAGTTTCTACCTGGTGCCTACACCAAACTGGCTCTTAATTTTAGTTACCACTTTTTTCAGGCTTGCAGAGACAAGTGACATGGGACTGAACTCTAATTACAAAACTTCTCATTTAAACCCAAAGGTTTCTGCTCCAAGTAAGTCTCAAAAGTAAGTTAGTCAAGGAACAAAGCACAAAGTAGTACATGGTAACTGCAGTGAGATTACTATACACACAATGATGGGAAGATTCTGAAATACCCACAATGTCAGAATGGTGAAAATGACAGAACTTGCAGAAATGGCAAACCTGACTTGTTTGATTAGGGATATCCATCTACTCACATTTAGAAAAATAATTAAACCTTCCTTCCAGATAATTAATAATTACACCCCCCCCTTTCTCTGCAAAAAGCAGAGAAAGGCAGAATTTAGTGGACTGTGGGATGAAAAAAGAAAAATTGCTGGATGTATTTAGGTAGAGTCTGGAGAGCTATCTTCTGAGATGGTTTAAATTGGATTCCTGCACTAAACAGAGTTTAAACTCAATTGTGTAAAAAAATGCCTTTCAACTTTAGCATGCTATGCATAATAATCCATTTGGAATCTCGTTATTTCTTTAACTGTTTTATTTATTTATTTATTTGTTTATATATATATATATATATATATATATATATATAGAGAGAGAGAGAGAGAGAGAGAGAGAGAGAGAGAGGGAGGGAGGGAGGGAGGGAGGGAGGGAGGGAGGATACCTTGGCTTACAAGCTTGAACTTGAATACTGGGTTTTTTAAATAATCACTAATATTCTACTCATTCTGTTAAATTCTCCTCCATACAACCCAGAAGCCAATTGCAAATAAAGAACTAAGTTTGATTTTATTCAATTTTTGCAACTAGATATTCCAAACAACAATATTATATGTCTTTCTCACTTCTTATGCTTTGTAGTTAATCTTTTTTTGACACAAGTGTTTCTGGAAAACAGTTAAAATATAAAGTCAGCAACTTAGAACCAATACATAGAAAACAGAAGTGATCCCTACTCGACACAAAATTCAGTTCATGCTATTTGTGCAATAGTTACAATATTATCAAATTCTTTACATACTCATTGAAACATTCTTCCAGTTCCTATACTAGCTAATAGTTAAAAGGAAGTTTATTTTCATTTATTATATATCAACAATTCCTGTATTCCCATAAGAATAAATTGATGATATTTTGAAATTCACTTTATGTGGAGATAGTTTTCAAGTTTTTAAATATTCTTGTTTATTTTATATTATATTAATGTCCATCTTTGTATGTTAATGATTGTTTGCTGCCTTGAATATTCAGTTAAGCAGGAAGGTTCACATAAATAAATGAGTAAAGACCTTCTGGAAACAAGTTCAACTCCCGGTGCGTACAGTGACATGCCCATTTGGTTTTCACAGCATAATACAGACATTGTTTCCCATTCTCTTCTTCCAGGATGTTTTCAACTTTCCAGTCTAGCCTAGTATTCTTCCATCCAAGTATGAATGAGGTCCAGCACTGCTTGCTTTCTGGAATTAGTCAAGTCTGGCAAGATGTTGTCACCTTGCCTGGAAACAATATTCTACAACTAATGTGCAGTTCAGGGCTGTTGGCAATTTAAAACTGCATGGTCTCAGCTGTAAATATTTCTCAGCCATGCAGCCTAGAATCCTTTTTTTTAAAATGAATTTGTATACTTCCTATTATTGTAGGCTTACAACAATTTACAATCAAAGCACAAAACAGGTAATATAATATTAAAATACTTAAACATTAAAAACAAGTTGCAACTATCAACGATGAAAAACCATTTTTAAAGGCCTTTTTAACTGCCAGTGGTTCCCTCAGTTCAACAAGTAATGCATCAGGGATGGCTTCTAACTAAAGATGAACTAAAGCCTGGACTTTTACAATAGGATTCCCTAATTCTTCTAAGCAATTATGTGGTCTATTCACATTTGGCATTGCATGCTATATAAACCTGGCCAGATGTGACTTATTCAGTAAATCACTAAAATATAAATGATGTCAAGCCAGGCAATATGTTAAATATATAATGTGCAATTCCAATACTGTGGGCTATCTGTAAATATGCAGATACAAAGAAACTAACATATGAGGATACTGAGCATGCTCAGAAGCCGCAACATGGCAGAGAATGCTGATTTCTGTTATAATGGTGAAATAGAAATATGAAGCAAGAATTAGAATCCTTAAAGAAGGGTTGCTTTACCACTGAAATATTTATTTATTTGCTTAATTATTTTAATCAGCATCATTTGCAGTTCCCACTTCAACTGAATTATCACATGATAGTCATTCTGTTATGATACTGCTTGTTAAAATATGCTATATGGTCGAATATGACTTGATCCTCCTTTATTTTTAGCAAAGCCAGAAAGTATCAGGCAAGGACACCAAAGTTAATTGTGAAGTTTTTACTGATCTTTTCATGCATACAGTCTGCTGTCATTCTGCTTGAAAGTCATCAAGAGATCAGTAATGAAAACATGACATTCAGCTACAGAACGGGAAGACTTCAGTCAATGTTTCAGTGAAGGATCAGGACAAGAGAAGAATAAATTTGAGTTACATTTAACTAGCGAGAAGAAAAGTATAACATTCACAGAAAAGAAATCTACAGTTAATAAGACAGGTTCTAGTAGAATGATGGTGGAAAGCTATAGCATGATCTAAAACCAAAGCTATGGAAAATATATTGTATTTTTTTTTTAATTACTGGGTTTTAGAAAGCTCTTCAGCAATGCATTCAGTTTTTTGCAGTAAATAAGATGGGAATTGTTTTAATCTTAACCTAGACTACTGGTCCATCAAGTCCAATATTCATTATTCACTCAACTAGTGTGGATAATGATGAAGGTGAAAGAAGAATGTGCAAAAGCTGGCTTGCAGCTAAACCTCAAAAAAACCAAGATTATGGCAACCAGCTTGATTGATAACTAGCAAATAGAGGGAGAAAACATAGACACAGTGAAAGACTTTGTATTTCTAGGTGCGAAGATTGCAGTCAGGAAATCAGAAGACGTTTGGAAGAAGAGCAATGACAGATCTCGATAAAATAGTTAAGAGCAGAGACATCACACTGACAAAAAATGTCCACATAGTTAAAGCAATGGTATTCCCAGTAGTAACATATGGCTGCGAGAGCTGGACCATAAGGAAGGCTGAGAGAAGGAAGATCGATGCTTTTGAACTGTGGTGTTGGAGGAAAATTCTGAGAGTGCCTTGGACTGCAAGAAGATCAAACCAGTCCATCCTCCAGAAAATGAGGCCAGACTGCTCACTTGAGGGAATGATATTAAAGGCAAAACTGAAATACTTTGTCCACATAATGAGAAGACAGGACACCCTGGAGAAGATGCTGATGCTAGGGAGAGTGGAAGGCAAAAGGAAGAGGGGCCGACCAAGGGCAAGGTGGATGGATGATATTCTAGAGGTGACGGACTCGTCCCTGGGGGAGCTGGGGGTGTTGACGACCGACAGGAAGCTCTGGCATGGGCTGGTCCATGAAGTCATGAAGAGTCGGAAGCGACTGAATGAATAAACAACAACAAAGTGTGGATAATGTATCCCGTGAAGTGGTCACATGATTTCAATTCCTACTATTAGAAGTGATATTTCTATGGAAAATATGTTAATTGGTTCCAGCTTGACAGAAATAGGCAATGGAAAATTTTAAACATAATTTTTATGTTTATTACTGAAATATTATAGTAAAGGATAAAAGGAATATACTTACAATCTAAATTTATTGTTAACAAAGTCATAGAACTTTCTATAGAAAGCAAAGAAAAAAGAAAAACCTCTAAATATTATTCTTAAAGGTAAGCTTGCTCAATTTTTAAATCAATCAAAGCAACCAACACTTGCATAAACGTTTCTTCTACATCATCATCATTATTATTTCATTCTCTTAAACAAATTTAAAGCTTTTCCCTGAATGGCTGCTATGCTAAGGGGAATGCATTTTTGATTACAGTCCTTAACCCATACACTTAAAAGATGCACTATTTCTACCATTGTAACACTTCTATTCCTTGTAGATGTTAGCAAACCACAAAAAGCAGATGCAACTTTACATTTTTCTTTTATTTGCCATGCACATTTTATAATACTGCATACAATATATTCAGGCATTCCAACATCTTACCCTGTGTTAGAGTTGCTAGGACCACATTCATGTCATGAAATCACATCAATTTTTTCCTCTAATGTAATAATGAGCCTCTCCTTTTTTGTACTTGTAGTATTTTCAACTGAGGAAATCTTCATTTTGCACACATGAAGATAAATAAGTAGCATCTAAAACCCCAAGAGCAACCTGGTAACCTCAATTGCACATGTACCAGCCTTGCATTAACTGAATTTTGGTTTGCATTAAATGTGACCTGGTATCAATTCGCACTAAATGAATATTACATTATTCAAACTTGCATTAATCATGATCTAGCTCTTTGCATATAGAAACCATATCTATAAAAAAGTGATAATATGGCATGCAGCATATTTGTCTATTTGTAATCATATGTTTCTATATATCTTGCAAAGTACTTGTACTAAGTAGGCATTCAAGTTAGTCCATTCCCAAACATTTTCTCTGCTCATTTCTAAACACTTTCAGTGTCCAGTGAGACAGTCTAAAAGATTTTTAGTAGATGTGTAATGGTTGCCTATTCTAAAACACCATCAGACTCATGAGTAGGAATTCAAAGATACCTGATTTATTAAAGAATAGTATGCAGGATCACAGAGAAAGCTGAGAATGATGAAAGCGCACCAAATTTAAACTAAAAACCCTCGGTGCAAATGAAATCCCTCCCCTGTAGAATCTTCTCAAGTTCACAATCCCAGGCGCTCCTAACGGTTTCTGATGGTCTGTGGGAAAAGACCTTGAGCAGAGAAGATAACCCAAACACATTCCATTGTACTGATTTCACATACAGAGCTTGGTACAAGGTCTCACAGCAGCTCCGTCCCAAACAGAAATGCGCACCAGCACCATGGCATGTGAAACGTTATGATGTGTAAATTACATTGAATCAGTGAACATGACACATGGACATAAAAAACACTGTGTAATCAGAAATTCTTCTTTCTCAGAGTTCCTGACTGTATGGAAGCTTTTACAGGCTTTCAAGCAAATCCAAGTATAAGCTCCTTCTGGACACAAGGGAGACCTATGGGAGTAGGGTATGAATACTCACCTACATCTCCTACTGATTTGGATCATTCATATGACCAGACTAAAGCTAAATGAACAATTGGATTTAAAAATACCAGTAAGTAACAGGGATCATATGACATGGATTGTAAAGGACTGGATCACATGTTACATTAAACCATATTGTGCCTGCTTTGGTTTTGGTTCACTGCACTGTGGGATCCCAGACAATGTGATGTATAAATCATGCATTGTGGTTTACTATGTGACCTAGGCCAGTATACTTCATTTGGTAGAGTGGAATGAGAACCAAACATGCCTTAGTATAAAGAGTAATTTATAGTGCAGACTTCTACGGCTGTGCAGGATAGTACGATATGTGAACCCATTATATGCTAGGGTTTTCCAAAGAATAGAGTAGAATGGCTGCTTCATTTTTCTCACTTACAGCAGCTTCTATGCCTGTGCAGCAGCTGCTGTTAGCAAGGTGATCAGTTGACTGAAATAGCTTAGTTGACAATGATATTTTGTTAAGGAAGAGCAAGGCATCTCTTTGAGGTACTTGGCTGTTGTAAGGGAAAATGAAGTGCCTTCATCAAGTTGGATCAGTCACATTCTAGAGAATTCTACTCAGTACTTATCCCACACACTTCCCTGAATGCCTAGCAGGCACCCCGACCCACTTGGTATGCATGCATGCATGCATGTATTTTATAATACTTATAACCCACCCTAGTCTCAAAGGATTCTGGCCAGTGTATAATTTCAAACATGAAGGGGAAAGAGGCATAATATAAATAGACAAATTGGAATGGTGTAAAAAAATAAAACAACATAAAACCCTACAAAAAGCAAAGAAAAAAAAACACACACATACAGTAAAACTCAGTATAGGCTCCACTGCTAGTCAGCTGCAATCAGGTTGAAATACAGTATGTGTTAAATATTTATACAATTGCAGCAAGGTTTGCGCTGCATGTACTTCTGGGGAGAGGAATATTCCATAAGGTGGAGGTTATTACACAAAAAGGGAAGCTCTCACCCAAATTCTGTGAATCTCATGAGGGGAGGGGATTTTCAGTAGACCTTCTCTTGATGACTAGACTGGATGGACAGATTTTATTCTGGCAAGGCATTTTGTTTGCTTCTTTTACATTAGTTAAACTGTAGATGGCAAGTTGTCATGCTGCAGGCACCAGCATAACCTTTATTTACCAAACTGCTTTTGAGACCTATAGGAATTGTTGGGAGGAGGGGGGAGAAAAAAACAGATTCAGAGCAGGGCTTCTGAATTCTTCCCAACTTTGCCAGCAGTGACCATAGGTTTTTGTTGTTTATTCGTTTAGTCGCTTGGGACTCTTTGTGACCTCATGGACCAGCCCACGCCAGAGCTTCCTGTTGGTTGTCAACACCACCAGCTCCCCCAGGGACAAATCCATCACCTCTAGAATATCATCCTTCCATCTTGCCCTTGGTTGGCCCCTCTTGCTTTTGCCTTCCACTCTCCCTAGCATCATCATATTCTCCAGGGTGTCCTGTCTTCTCATTATGTGGCCAAAGTATTTCAGTTTTGCCTTTGATATCATTCCCTCAAGTGAGCAGTCTGGCTTTATTTCCTGGAGGATGGACTGGTTTGATCTTCTGGCAGTCCAAGGCACTCTCAGAATTTTCCTCCAACACCACAGTTCAAAAGCATCTATCTTCCTTCGCTTACCCTTCCTTATGGTCCAGCTCTTGCAGCCATATGTTACTATGGGGAACACCATTGCTTTAACTATGAGGACCTTTGTTGTCAGTGTGATGTCTCTGCTCTTGACTATTTTATCGAGATTTGTCATTGCTCTTCTCCCAAGGATTAAGGGTCTTCTGATTTCCTGACTGCATTCAGCATGCGCAGTAATCTTCGTACCTAGAAATACAATGTCTTTCACTGGTTCTACATTTTCTCCCTCTATTTGCCAGTTATCAATCAAGCTGGTTGCCATAATCTTGGTTATTTTGAGGTTTAGCTGCAAGCCAGCTTTTGCACTTTCTTCTTTCACCTTCATCATAAGGCTCCTCAGTTCCTCTTCGCTTTCAACCATCAAAGTGGTATCATCTGCATATCTGAAATTATTAATGTTTCTTCCAGAAATTTTAACTGCAGCCTTGGATTCCTCAAGCCCAGCATGTCGCATGATGTGTTCTGCGTACAAGTTGAATAGGTAGGGAGAGAGTATACAGCCCTGCCGTACTCCTTTCCCAATCTTAAACCAGTCTGTTGTTCCCTGGTCTGTTCTTACTGTTGCTACTTGGTCCTTATACAGATTCTTCAGGAGGCAGACAAGATGACTTGGTAATCCCATACCACTAAGAACTTGCCACAATTTGTTATGGTCCACACAGTCAAAGGCTTTAGAATAGTCAATAAAACAGAAATAGATGTTTTTCTGAAACTCCCTGGCTTTTTCCATTATCCATTGGATATTGGCAATTTTGTCCCTAGTTCCTCTGCCTCTTCTAAACCCAGTTTATACGTCTGGTAATTCTCACTCCATGAATTGCTGAAGTCTACCTTGCAGGATCTTGAGCATTACCTTACTGGCATGTGAAATGAGTGCCACTGTTTGATAGTTTGAACATTCTTTAGTGTTTCCCTTTTTTGGTATGGGGATGTAAGTTGAGTTTTTCCAATCTGATGGCCATTCTTGTGTTTTCCAAATTTGCTGACATATAGCATGCATTACCTTGACAGCATCATCTTGCAAGATTTTGAACAGTTCAGCTGGGATGCTGTCATCTCCTGCTGCCTTCTTATTAGCAATGATTCTTAAGGCCCACTCAACCTCACTCTTCAGGATGTCTGGCTCTAGCTCACTGACCACACTGTCAAAGCTATCCCCGATATTGTTATCCTTCCTATACAGGTCTTCTATATATTCTTGCCACCTTTTCTTGATCTCTTCTTCTTCTGTTAGGTCCTTGCCATCTTTGTTTTTGATCATACCCATTTTAGCCTGGAATTTACCTCTGATGTTTCTAATTTTCTGGAAGAGGTCTCTTGTCCTTCCTGTTCTATTGTCTTCTTCCACTTCCACACATTGCTTGTTTAAAAATAATTCCTTATCTCTTCTGGCTACCCCCTGGAATTTTGCATTTAATTGGGCATATCTTCCCCTATCACTGTTGCCTTTTGCTTTCCTTCTTTCTTGGTTTACTTCTAGTGTCTCAGCAGACAGCCATTTTGCCTTCTTGGTTTTCTCTTTCTTTGGGATGTATTTTGTTGCTGCCTCCTGAACAATGTTGCAAACTTCTGTCCAGAGTTCTTCCGGGACCCTATCTACTAAGTCCAGTCCCTTAAATCGATTCTTCACCTCCACTGCATATTCCTTAGGAATATTAGTGAGCTCATATCTAGCTGATCTGTGAGTCTTCCCTAATCTCTTTAGTCTGATCCTAAATTGTGCAAGAAGAAGTTCGTGATCTGATCTACAGTCAGCTCCAGCTTGTTTTTACCGACTGTATAGATGTCTGCCACCTTTGGCTGCAAAGGATGTAGTCAATCTGATTTCGGTGTTGTCCATCTGGGGAAGTCCATGTATAAAGTCGTCTCTTAGGTTGTTGGAAGAGAGTGTTTGTTATGCAGAGTGAGTTGTTTTGGCAAAATTCTATCAGCCTCTGTCCTGCTTTGTTTTGTTCTCCCAGGCCATGCTTACCTTTAATTCCAGGTGTCATTTGACTGCCCACCTTAGCATTCCAGTCTCCCGTGATGAAAATAACATCTCTTTTAGGCATGTTGTCCAGTAGGTGCTGCAGATCCTCATAGAACTGCTCTACTTCAGCTTCTTCAGCATTTGTGGTTGGGGCGTATATTTGGATCACTGTGATGTTAAATGGCTTGCCCTGAATTCGAATTGAGATCATTCTATCATTTTTTGGATTGTATCCAAGCACCGCTTTAGCCACTTTACTATTAATTATGAAGGCTACTCCATTTCTTTTTTGGTCCTCTTGTCCACAGTAGTAGATCTGGTGGTCATTTGATGTGAAGTGGCCCATTCCAGTCCGTTTCAGTTCACTGACGCCCAAAATATCTATCTTTAATCTTGACATCTCACCAATAACCACATCCAATTTGCCCTGGCTCATAGTTCTTACATTCCAGGTTCCAATGGTGTGTGGATCCTTAGAACATCGGATTTGTCGTTCACCACCAGCACCGTCGGCCACTAGCCGTCCTTTCGGCTTTGAGCCAGCTGCGTCATCACGTCTAGGGCTAGTTGAACTCATCCTCTGTTCCTCCCCAGTAGCATTTTGACCATCCTCCAAGCTGGGGGTCTCATCTTCCGATGGTATACCGACATATCTCTGGTTGTACTGATCCATTTAGTTTTCACGGCAAGAATACTGGGGTGGGTTGCCATTACCTTCCCCAGGGATCGCATTTAGTCTGACCTCTCTGTCATGACCTTCCCGTCTTGGGTGGCCCTTCACGGTTTAGCTCATGGCATCATTGAGGTGCTCAAGCTCCAGCACCACAACAAGGTAACAATCCTTTGCTGAAGGTGACCATAGGAGGTGTCCATATTTTCTTCTGTATTAAAAATTAATGCATTCTGTCTCTCTGTGTGTATTTCTGCTATTCCCTCATGGTGCATATGGGTGAATTTGCATGTTTGCTTGCACAAGGATGCACAGAACATGCTCCATGCTGGGTGAGGTGACCAGGAGTAAGAAAGGATCGGTGTTTAGAATACAGAACTCCACAACATTCCAAGGCATTATCCAACAATATCTTCCATAAGAATGTACTGGGATTTCTTATTTTTTTCCCCTGCATCCCCTAACTGTATCCAGCCCATTTTTAACTTGGTCTTTCTGTTCAGCTTATTTATAAATGATATGGCTAAGGAGTTAAAAAAATATGCGGACAGTACAGGGATAGAAAGGAAATAAATCTTCGCTGAACAGTAACAAGGTTCAGGAAGATCTTGGCAAAAACCAGCAAGATGGATTTCATAAAGGACACATGAAAATTCCTAGAGCAGGTAGGGAAAATTAAAGACTTGAAAATGGAATGGGAGGGATCCAATCTGGCAGCAATATATTCAAAAAGAATCTCAGACAGGGCAAATGCTTAACTGTGAGAATTGAACAAACCATAAATGGTCTGTTTATAAAATCTGAGTAGAATCTCAGTTAACCAGTACTCAAGCAACCAGCAAAAAATGGAGAAATATTATGTTAAATAAAATCAAATTTTAGTGGAAAGATAAGTTTAAACTTGGCTCACTGTGCTGTGCTGCGCCGTGCTGCACTGCGCTTCGCCACGCCACACTGATCTACCTCCAGCATAAAGGCAAGCCCAAATCTGGCATGCTGCACTGCACCATGCCACATAACACTAACCCCCCTCAACAGAAAGGCAAGTCCAAACCCGGTGTTCTGTGCCATGCTGTGTCAATATGAACTGATCCCCCTCCAGCAGAAAGCCAAACCCAAACCTGGCATGCTGCGCTGTACTGCCTGATCCTTCCCAGCAGAGAGGCAAGTCCAATCCCGATACTCCTCGCCACACCATGCTGACCCAACCCCCCAGCAGAAAGGCAAGTCCAAGGCTGGCGTTCCGCGCTGTGCCACACCAACCCAACCCCCCCCAGCAGAAAGGTAAGTCCAAACCCAGCACTCTGTGCCACACCAACTCAACCCCCCCCAGCAGAAAGGCAAGTTCAAACCCACCTTTTTAAAGGCAAGCCCAAACCCATGTCTCTGCCAGAAAGGGATCGGTTGATCCCTCTCTAGCAGAAAAAGGCAAGTCCAAGCTTGGCATGCCTATTTTTAATAGTAACCTTAAAGCAACCGGAAACTACATTTATCCAGCATCTACCAATCCCCATGGGTGCTGGATAACTGAGATTCTACTGTATATAATGCTACCAAAATGTTAGGAGTTCACCTGTCATGCTAGAGCATTTTATAGCTTCGAGTTGTAGTACAATACATGTGAATTAGGCCAATATTCTTCCAAGTCTTCTATAGAAAGGAAGTATACAAGATAGAAGTGAGAATTTCAGAAGACATGGCATTATGTTATATCACTGATCTCTTCCACCATGGCCATAAGGTGATTTCTTTTTAATTTGCCTGGTATGGAAAAATGAAGAAAGATATTTTATTAATTTACTGAATATGAAATCTGAGAGGTTTTTTAAATAATTTTATCGAGGATTATATAAAACAAAACTAGTATAACAACATAATACAGAAATACATTAAAAAATAAAAACTATCTATCTACCTATTTAAAACTTGGATGTACAGAGAAAAACCAAAACAAAACAAAAGGGGAAAAAAATCAAGGAAAAAAAAAGAAGAAACTTCCCCCTTTATCCCCAGTAAGTGTAATCAATGCTAACAACTTGTCATTCTCTTAAAAAACAACCAAATGCTTCTTCATTCCATACCTCACTCCATTTTCTATGTCCATCTCTAAATCTTCCATGCTCCTTATTAATCAGCAAAAGTCCTGTAACAGTTATCAGAAATAACAACTTAAATATTTATATCTCCATTTCCATACAAACATTTTTTCCCTAATCCTTCTCTTCCAGTAATCAAAGTTGAATCCCGATTTTTTTTTAAAAAAGCATCACCAAAAATAGCCATCATCATCCAGGACCAATAAAAAACCATTAAAAATCATGAGAAATAATAACCCAATATTTATAAATCAAAAATAACAAGATAGGTACTACAAATGAATCCATTAAACTCAATTAAATATTACCATCAATAACTATCTTTATCTAATCCCAGTTAAAAAAAAAACACCATTAGATATCGCCAGAGATAACCCATTATTTTAATAATAATCAAATAAATTAATTTTGTTTTTTTTTCTTCTGTCCTAGTGATCTTTAAGTCCCACAAATAAAGTTCTAACATCTGTTTTCTGACACTCTCTTTGGCTCTTCTCTTGAAATTCTTGTCAACTTCATTGTCCTTTTGGAATTACAATATAGTAACTCCAGTAAATCCCTTATATTCCAATAAAAAAAAAATCCACATTGCTCTTTTGATTTATTATGTGTATATCTTTTTTTTTTCATTTTAAGTCATCATCCAATTCCATTTGTAAATCCAATATTTCCATCTTTTTCTTGTGAGCTGTAATTTTTAATTCTACCTTAAAGTCTATTCCAGTTTTATTCAATGGGGCTTGTTCCTCTTCAATAACACCTTTCAATCCCAATAAAGAGTTAAATAGCTCATAAATTTCTTGGATCCAAACATCAAACATTTCCTTTAAGATAGACATCTGATGCCTTCTAGTGTCCAACCTTCAAATGTAAACAAAATATTTTTCCCCCCACAAGACAGGATCCTTTTAATTAACTTCAAAGTCTTCTTTAATTCAACTTTATCTGAACCCTTAATCCATTTAAACTTTCCAAAATCAGCACTATAATCATGCTTTTGCTGTATATTGCAAAAAAATCTTACAAAACTTTAAATACTTAACTTTCTTTCTTTCTTAACAGATTGAAGAGAAACTCATCCAGCAAATACCATACTTCTGCTTCTGAAGGTTTTTCAATCTTTAACAAACAATAAGAAAAAAATAAAACATAAATAAAATTCTAAGTGATTAAAAAGATGAGGTTTGGTTGAACTTTGAGTCCATAAAAGGCTACATTAATGGTTCTGAGCATGATGGGATCCTGCCATTCCCAGCTGATTTCAAGAGATTGCAAAAAACAGTTGCTGCCATCTACTCACAAAAAAATAAAAAATAAAAAGCTGTCTGGAGTACATATGAGTAATCTCAAGATCTCACCTTGTACTAGACAGAACTTTTGACCAGATCCAGCATCCAGCTGCCTTTTTGACCGTAATGTCCCCCACGATCCACTGTGTGTCAGTTTACCATTTCTCACTGGAAGTCAAAATCTGAGAGTTTAGACTGCATATTACATCTATTTATGTGTATTAAGTTTTTATCCCTTAATGAAAATTAAAATCACAATGTACTCTTGATTTACAGAATCAAGAGACCATATTCAGTGTTTCAGAATTAATAAATTAAAAACTTTGTTACTTCCACAAATTAAATTGCTAAAGCCAGAAACATGATGCTAGAAAATAATTAGTAATCTTTAAGGAAAATGTAAATGGAAACCCATAACTGAAGTGTACCCCATTTGTTATGTTAAAAAGAGTCTTTTAGTTTTGAAAAAATGATTTTAATATTGACTGATGGCTTAAGGTTGGGCATATTACTGCCATCCCTAAAATAAAATGGAAATACAAAATTCACTTTGCACTTACAGATTACTATAATTTAATATATTGTAGTTCTCTGCCTATTCTTCATAAGGAATGCAAAAATGTAATTGTTCTGATGAATGATTCTTAAGATATCCCTAAATGTTATTGATTTTGATAAAGATGTGGGAAAAAAGGGTATCTGTAAATCCTGCCCCATGGATTTTTATAAGGGCATGATTATAATTGCATAATAATTTTGTTAATATGCTAGTGTTAAGTGCTATAGTGAAAAGGAAGCATTACAGCTAAACACTTTTTGTTTTGTTTTCTGTTTTGCTTTTAGAACTCATCACAAAATTCATTTACTTAACAATAAATTTCTATTTATTTCAATGGAAAATACACCATTTATTGTATTTCAGATAAGGTTATAAGTTTATGGCCTGATGGTGGATGCCTCTAATCAGGCAAACAAGCCCTAGAATAAGATATGAAGATCACAGGCTACTTCTATTCAAACCTTGGCTTTCAGCAGCACAATTTAGAATCCATTTATTGCCATTTCTTAATAAGAGTTTGCCATGAAGTGTGCATTGTTCCTTGCTTGTTTAAAATTATAGTGACCCTTTTAGTAGGATCTATTATAAGATGTTATTATTAGAAATAATAATAGCCCTTTACGTTTGAAGTACATGTTGAATATTCGAAGTGCTTCAAAATAGCTCTCAATAAAAGGGACATTGAGCCAACTCTCATGAATTCTGGACTGCAGCCTTAAAGCAAATTCATCAGTATTTTTTTTCCCCTTAAATTATGTTCATGTTACAGGGAGTTTCACTTTGCTTGCTTAATATCATCAGTTGCCAGTAAGTGGCAAGACTGCAGTGTTGCAAGGTAAAATTTCCTGAAAATGTGCTTCACATCAAATTTAATAGCATTCCTTTAAATCTTTTAAAATATCATTATAACAAGTTTAAATTAGCAAATGGAAATGAGAAAGGTTTCATATGGATTATTTAAACAGCATATATTACAGACAAAGCCACTTTATTTTCGATGCCAAGGAAGACATATGAAGCATACATTTCATGCATTTTAGTTCTGCAACTATATATTTTGAAAAAGGGCAACAACATTCCCCCATTCTCTCCCAAAATTCTATATTTCTTCTTACTCTCTTCTCCCAAGAAATATGTTGAAGTTACATTGGATGCTAAAACACAAAATATAACCTTGACACAAACAGGTGTTGATGCAAAAAATAGATAGCTACCAGTTAACCACAAGGTAATGTTTTATTATTACAGGCACAAGGAAAACAAACTGAAACTGGATTACTGGAGGGAGGGAGGGGAGGGATGTACAGAGAGAGAAAAGAGAAAAAGGGGTTCATACCATCTATGGAAAGCACAAGGGTAAAATATGACAGATAAGGAGTTGGATATCACACCCTTTTAATATGAGAGACACTATATATGGGAAGGAAAAGCTTTGGACTCCAACCTTGGTTGGAGAGCTTTGTTCCTGGCCTTCATCTGAACTTCTCCTCTCAGCCTGACCTGTTCTCTGAGGAATCTTTGACAATGGATGGTGAGCGAGGTAACAGAGAAAATGCTGCAATGCTTTTATCTTGAATCAGAACTGACATAACAATTCTTTGGCTCAGCTTTATTTATTTATTTTATTTATTTATTTCTCAAATTTGTGCTACCACCCATCTCCCCCCAGAGAGGGATTCTGAGCAGAAGAGGGACTCTGAGCTTTGCAAACTTCACACCACCTCAACATTCCAGCAAGTCAATATGAGAATGGCACAGCCCCAGCATGTGAATAGTCAGATTGTGCTTCTGCATACCAGGAATCTGGTGCTGTTTCCGTGAACTCTTGCTGTCCTACTATGTCTCAGATATTTCAGTCTTGTTGAAAGGCACATTTATCAAGAATTCACATTTTGGGGAGAAGCCAAAACAAAATATGGCTAGTGATAATCACATACTTTTCACCCCTTTTGTCAATAATTTTTGCTAAGGAAGAATTGGATTGTTAGCAACAATACCAAAATAATGTATTCAAAGGCAGTGTAAAAGGGACTCAAAGCCTGGCTTATTAAGAAATCCTGTCAAAACAAGTTGATTGATGGTGTTGTTGACAAAACAGAAGAGAGAGGGAGGAAGAGTGAGCAGGGAAAAACAGATCTACCTGGAATGCAGTGATACATCTGGAACACAGCAGGACAGTAAGAATGTCCTGACATGCCATAAATACAAAATTAAATCAGGTTGCTTTGTAAAGATGCACAATTAGATGAATAAGAAGCTGGCTATCAATCTCAGGAGAGAGTTCATATCCACCTGCTAGAATTTTGAGACTCCCAATGTAATCCAAGAACAATTCATTTTTGACAGATGCTATCAACATCCTCCTATATTAATTATCTAAACATTAATTTAATTTGTAATAATTGTATATGACAAAAAGTAAAACTAATTCTAAGAACTTCACCAGATGGACAACACCAAAATCAGATTGACTACATCCTTTGCAGCCAAAGGTGGTGGACATCTATACAGTTGGTAAAAACAACACCTGGAGCTGACTATAGTTACGATCATGAACTTCTTCTTGCACAATTTAGGGTCAGACTAGAGATTAGGGAAGACCCACAGATCAGCTAGATATGAGCTCACTAATATTCCTAAAGAATATGCAGTGGAGGTAAAGAATCGATAAAAGGGACTGGACTTAGTAGATAGGGTCCCGGAAGAACTATGGACAGAAGTTCGCAACATTGTTCAGGAGGCAGCAACAAAATACATCCAAAAGAAAGAGAAAACCAAGAAGGCAAAATGGCTGTCTGCTGAGACACTAGAAGTAGCCCAAGAAAGAAGGAAAGCAAAAGGCAACAGTGATAGGGGGAGATATGCCCAATTAAATGCAAAATTCCAGAGGTTAGCCAGAAGAGATAAGGAATTATTTTTAAACAAGCAATGCATGGAAGTGGAAGAAGACAATAGAATAGGAAAGACAAGAGATCTCTTCCAGAAAATTAGAAACAAAGGAGGAAATTCCAGGCGAAAATGGGTATGATCAAAAACAAAGATGGCAAGGACCTAACAGAAGAAGAAGAGATCAAGAAAAGGTGGCAAGAATATACAGAAGACCTGTATAGGAAGGATAACAATATCGGGGATAGCTTTGATGGTGTGGTCCGTGAGCTAGAGCCAGACATCCTGAAGAGTGAGGTTGAATGGGCCTTAGAAGCATTGCTAATAACAAGGCAGCAGGAGACGACGGCATCCCAGCTGAACTGTTCAAAATCTTGCAAGATGATGCTGTCAAGGTAATGCATGCTATATGTCAGCAAATTTGGAAAACATAAGAATGGCCATCAGACTGGAAAAAATCAACTTATATCCCCATACCAAAAAAGGGAAACACTAAAGAAAGTTCAAACTATCGAACAGTGGCACTCATTTCACATGCCAGTGAGGTAATGCTCAAGATCCTGCAAGGTAGACTTCAGCAATTCATGGAGCGAGAATTGCCAGAGGTACAAGCTGGGTTTAGAAAAGGCAGAGGAACTCGGGACCAAATTGCCAATATCCGCTGGATAATGGAAAAAGCCAGGGAGTTTCAGAAAAAAAACATCTATTTCTGTTTTATTGACTATTCTAAAGCCTTTGACTGTGTGGACCATAACAAATTGTATCAAGTTCTTAGTGGTATGGGGATACCAAGTCATCTTGTCTACCTTCTGAAGGATCTGTATAATGACCAAGTAGCAACAGTAAGAACAGACCATGGAACCACGGACTGGTTTAAGATTGGGAAAGGAGTATGGCAGGGCTGTATCCTCTCACCCTACCTATTCAACCTGTACGCAGAACACATCATGAGACGTGCTGGGCTTGAAGAATCCAAGGCTGGAGTTAAAATCACTGGAGGAAACATTAACAATCTCAGATATGCAGATGATACCACTTTGATGGCTGAAAGCGAAGAGGAACTGAGGAGCCTTATGATGAAGGTGGAAGAAGAAAGTGCAAAAGCTGGCTTGCAGCTAAACCTGAAAAAACCAAGATTATGGCAACCAGCTTGACTGATAACTGGCAAATAGAGGGAGAAAATGTAGAAGCAGTGAAAGACTTTGTATTTGTAGGTGTGAAGATTACTGCAGATGCTGACTGCAGTCAGGAAATCAGAAGACACTTAATCCTTGGGAGAAGAGCAATGACAAATCTCGATAAAATAGTTAAGAGCAGAGACATCACACTGACAACAAAGGTCCTCATAGTTAAAGCAATGGTGTTCCCCTAGTAACATATGGCTGTGAGAGCTGGACCATAAGGAAGGCTGAGTGAAGGAAGATAGATGCTTTTGAACTGTGGTGTTGGAGGAAAATTCTGAGAGTGCCTTGGACTGCCAGAAGATCAAACCAGTCCATCCTCCAGGAAATAAAGCCAGACTGCTCACTTGAGGGAATGTTATTAAATGCAAAACTGAAATACTTTGCCCACATAATGAGAAGACAGGACACCCTGGAGAATATGCTGATGCTAGGGAGAGTGGAGGGCAAAAGGAAGAGGGGCTGACGAAGGGCAAGATGGATGGATGATATTCTAGAGGTGACAGACTCGTCCCTGGGGGAGCTGGGGGTGTTGATGACCGACAGGAAGCTCTGGTGTGGGCTGGTCCATGAAGTCTCAAAGAGTCGGAAGCGACTAAACAAATAAACAACAACAATTCTATGAAGGAAATCAGTAACTTCAGCCCTGTACTTAAAAAAAATGGTTCTATCATGAGAAAGGCAGAATGAAAAAAATGAAACATGATCTTGCTCTGGAAGAAAGAGACCAGTGTGGGGACCATCTAAAAAAAAAGCACTTGCAGCACAGAAAGAATTAGCAATTCATCTTAATATAAATCAGAGATGCAGTCACCCATTTCGTTGAAGGACAAGAATGTTAGAAAGAAAGGAAACAAAAGATTTATTTTAATATATTAGATTTATATCCTGTCATTCTGTTGGGAGATCAAGGTGGTATATACATAACACTCCCTCATGCCATTCTCCTCTACCCTTCTGTGAGATCGGTGGAGAGGGAGTGATTGCCCTAAGGTCAGTGAGCTTCTGTGGCTGAGTGTGGCTTGAAACTGGGTCTCTCCTGTGCCATTCTACCATTTTAACCATCACACCACTCTGGCTGTCCAGGATGTTAGAGAGCTCAGCTGCTTTAATGTGCTTTCCTCCCCTCCTTAAATCGGCAGAAAAGTACATCAACATAAATTGCTCTGTCTCCACAGCTGAGCTCTACTGTGCTTCAGCAATGAGGCCAGTCTATATTGCTGTCCTTACCATTTTTACTGATTAGTGAATCCCCTGGTGTCTTTTTGCCTTCCAACCAGTTTTGCTACCATCTGGAAAAACAACCACATCATTTTCCTGAACATATGGGGGGCCAGGGTTCTATTCCAGGAAGCTGCTATTTTCATTAACCAGCACAGCCCAATACATGTTTTCTTGGATAGGTTTGTGAAGGATGACTGCTTTGACATCAATCTGTAAGCAAAAATACCTTTTAGAGGTGTGTTGTTTTTTTTTTGGTTTGCTTTTTTTAATTGAATAGGGGAATATTGCATATGGTCTTCCATGAGATTGATACTCCCATGTCCAACCTCTCCATCCTGCAAAAAAAAAAAAAAAAACTGCACAAGCCTGGGGTCTAGTATCTCTCAGCCAAAGCCAAAGTGGCCATGGATGTCAAGTGCCCAACATCTAGATGGGAAGAGGTTCTTTTGGCAGTAAACTTGGCAATAGGACCTAGGCAGTTTCTGACCACATCATCCCCAGATTCATCTCCAAGTTACCCTAGAATATCTAGATGGCAAGCTTTGTGTCAAGAGAAGAAAGAAAACATGACTTTCATACTGGAAGAACTAAGGCTAATTTTGGGTTGCCTCAATAGTGGGCTGGAAATGACATGGTGCAAAATCATGGCTCTAACAAAATAATAAGCATCTTCATACCACAGAAATGGCATGTGAGGATGTCTTCATTTTGGCTCTGGTTAATTCATCTTTTGCTTCATCCCTAATCATGTAGTTTTCAACAAATTAGCCCTTAGAAAATGCAGCCTTCAAATAGATAGTCACTGAAGCAAGATAGCTATAATTCCGTACATCAATAAACCTATAATAAAGTGATTAAACACTGGACTTTAGGCATGGAATTCACTGAGTATTTTAGACCAGACACTGTATCAGCCAAATCTATTTTACTGTTGTGAGAATAAAAATAGTAAAGATTTGCATTATATTACTTCAGGCAAAAAACAAGATATACATTAAATGAAAACAATAAATAAGGAAGTGGACTGTAATACATGAAAGCTGATTAAGGAAGGAGAAATATTTGCAAAAGGCAGAAGCTATCTTTTTTATAAGATGAATGCTATAATAATGAGAGTTAAAAATCTGCAGAAGGAACAAAATCATAACCAGAACAGCGAAACAAAGATTGATTAACATACCATCATGCTGTTGAGCAGCACTAAACAAGGGATAGGCATTTTGCTATATTTGGCTTTAGGAATGCAAGACTTTGATAAGGTGCCATAATATAAATATAAATATAAATGTTGAACCTGCAAAGGCTTGAGCTCATATCTATAATTGTCAGGGGAACTGAACTTAGTCAAATTGGACTAAATCCAAGTTAAAATTGGATTTTGTCTGAAGATGAACACTAAATCTAGATGTTCCAGTGTTTCAGTGTTTTATGAAATTGCTATCTTAGCTGTTCATACTGCTATTTAACTTTACCTTTCCATACAATGTTAGGTCTCAGTTTACTGCCAATCAGTCTTACAGATAAGAACCAATTTCTGATAATCCCAGTTCACACTCTTTGTCTTCTGTTAACAGTACTTATGCAAAACATAATTTGCCAGTGTAAAAGCAGTCCTTATATCTCCCTTTTGTCACTGGGTAATCCCTCACACTGTTGGGGTTGGACAAGCCATTATCCTGAAATCTGAGTGGAGCAATGAATCCATACATGCAGGAGAAGTAGCCAGCACAATCTAAAAGAGAATATTATTCAAATTGCCACATAAGGTTTTTATTACTAGGGTCCAAATTTCAGATCCACTGGTCTCTAGCTCATATGGGCTGTGACTCTCCCAGCCAGCCAGCCAGCCAGCCATTTATTGGATTTATTTTCTTCCCAACTCCCAAAGACTCTGGACAGTTGTCTAATACATTCTTTTATTTATATAATACATTCATATAAGAGTAAGTAGAGCCTGTCCCATATGCAGTAAATACCTTAGTGAAGTTTTATATGATCTGACACAAGGAAAAAAATATGAAATATCTTTTACTGAGTTTACTTTTAAATTGTTACAAGATTAAATAATAAGCATGCAGTTTATAATAATAAAGTTACATGCCGAAGAAGATGCAGGTACAAGAATAAGATGGCTAATCTGGTCTGTGTCCATCAAACCTGTAGCCTTGCTTGGAAAGCTAGAAGACATAATAGATGAAGGAGAAAAATAAGAGCTGGGAGTCTTAGCTGAGGGGGCAGAGCATGTGTCAGGAAGCAGATGGTAAAATCTCTCTGCCAAACTGATAGAAACACAGTTCTTTTAAATCCTCAAAAGACCTTATTGACTTCAAAGCTCCTTGGTTTTTATTGGTTCTGGTCCAGCCTTTCCTCACCATTCTGTTCTCTGGATTGGACACTTATGACTCAGATCAGTTTACCATTGACTCCTTCAGGGAATTTTCCACCTTTGGGTCATTTTGATTGACAGATATCTGGTATTTAAAGCAATAAATTGGTGGAAGTATGTACCCTCTTAAATTAAACCCATTGTGTTGACAATGGCCAGGCTCCTCATTTCTTATCACCCCTTACTTTCTAAAATATAATGTTATTATTACAAGCAAACCAAGGAAGCCACAGGAGTGTAAATAGATCTACACTGACTTCTGATGCAGCTTATTTCTTTTCTATTAAATAACTATGTAATAATAATAACTCAATCCAAAACACACAAGATTATACATCTTACATGTATTATTAGAGTTAGATAATCAATGTTTTATTCCAGTACCAACCAAGGACAAAACAGAAAGAAGAAGATGAATACCATTCACTTATATGCTGCATTATAGGTGTAATAGAGAATATCTGTACAGTTCTTAGAAGAACTGAAAAGTATGGCCAGGTATGATAAGGAAAGAGATGTGATAGATAGGTGGAAAAGTTGAGTGACTGATGGTCCTGTCTCCTGATCAGAGAACATGGCTTAATATGGTCTTTGGTAGCATATACTAAAGGGAAGTAGAAACCAGCCTGGTGAGCATGCTCAGTAGTTACTAATTGCTAACTTATTTAGAAAACAGTTGGAGGTCAGAAAACAGAGTGGGAGCTGGAAATGAATGAAGGATCCTTAACAGGATTATTCAGATGAATATTAGCTGTTCTTAACCTCATTAGACAGGCTCACTTTGCCTATACATTTAGGCCTATCTTAAAAAAAAAAAAAAGTTAAAGTCCTCTCTTTTGTTCTCTCTTTTCCTTTCCTTTCTTTCCTGACTGCTAAACAGTGAGGGTCATAAATCTCATTTTAGTCTGACTCTAGAGACAAAAGGGGCAGATTTTGATTTTGTTGAGGCAAAAGAATAGCACAGCCTAATTCTAAGGGATACCACTTCATGCATGGGTCTGGAGAATCAGTCTGAATTAATTCAGTTCATATGGAATTTGGTTTTATCTACATCCTTAGTTATTTTCTTGTCTGTATATTTATATATGCACTCAGATACACAAAATCACTTTTCTCTTTGTAATTTGAAATAAGGTTACATTTGTTTTGGCATTTTTTTCTCTTAAATTATGTATATACATATTTAAAAAGAAGTTCTTTTCCTTTAGGATATGTTTAATTGGTTTAATTTAGACTATTACCCTTCTAGCTTCATCATTAGGTTTGATTGAGTATAATTAGCATTTTAATCTGCAATAAATAGCACTGTTTATTTGTCACTTCATTCTATTTGCTTTAAATGAAAACTTACAAAGCTATTTTATATTTCTTTTATGGGCATTTTCCCCTTCCAGATTGGATTTAATGGAAGATTTAGATAATATGGTTCCATTTACAGCACCTCTTCAATGTGGATCTCTTATTATCCCTCCTAATATGCACCAAATATGATTAGTTAAATAAATTATAGATACATACAATGGGTATGCCATATTCATATTTCAGTCTTCAGGATACATTATTAAACATTCACCAAAGTCTTGGAGGTGGCTTTTCAAGACCTTCCAAAAGTTGCAAAAAAAAAATATGTAATTTTCTGATAAGAAAGAAGACAGAAATTATTAAATTAATGATATACTAATACAACTATACTAAGTGTATATGATTTAATTTAATCTTAGGTTTTGTTTTAGCCATTTTTGATGTTCACTCTTCAGCATACCACTCAAAGGCTAAATATAGACCTTGGCCCCCAAATTAAATTGTATATCCTTGTAAGAAAGGATATACTTAGATAAAAATGAAGCAAACTAAATGTTTCTTTAGATGAATGGCAGGATGTCAATCTGTATAAAGAAAGCAATCATTAGATGTTTTTAAGAAGCCAATATTGCTTTTCTCAGAGATGAGTAATTGTTCATTTTCTAAGTTTCTGTGATTAAATAAGGTAATCAAGGGATAAAAGATTCTCATCTGCAACAATCCTGGAAGAACCAATGGTTATCTTGAACCATTTCAAACTTGCTTCAAAATTATTATTTTAAAGTTATTATAGCTGCTCACTTCCATAGACCCTAGGAGACTTACATGATCCTTGGCATGATAGAAAGAATATGAATCTGTTGGTTCTCCTTGACCTTTAATTGGTTTTTGGTACCATCAGCCGTGGCATTTTTCTTGGTAACTCAAAAGATTTGGGAATAATAACCATATTTTACAATTGCTCCATTCCTATTTTTCATATAGATTCCCAGTATTTCATATAGATTCAGGTTAAAAGGATGAAGAGGAAATGTAGGCTAGTGACTAGTGACAATAGTGCTGTCACTGGTGATTCCAGCAGTGTTGGGACCAATGTTTCTACTCTGGTGGAGGTCAATACAGCAAGACCCATGATTCCTTGCCAGTGTGAGTGGGGGAGCAGGGTGAAGAAAAAACCCTGGTATGTGCCTCAAACTCATGAAAAGGGAAATATACCACGGGACCCTGAACTCAGAGGGGAGGGAGGTGGGTGAAGGATATGGGTGTTAAAACACAGTCATTAGGTTAAGAATGAACGGCCAATGGTGTTGAATAGCTGGCGCCAGCAAGGAGATGTTTGCATTGGATGAGACCCTGAAACAAGTAGGTGATAAGTATGATAAGTGCTGCAGGAACATCCTGCTGACATGTAAAATCCAGCAATCAAGGATACTTGTGAAGTAAGATTGTAAGCTGAGCCCTCGTATGAGGGGGAGGATAGCTATGGTATAAAGGTTTTGTGTTAACTTTGTTCCTGGTTCCTTCTTGCACGGAGGGACCCGCCTTTGCAAACGCGTTACAAATAAACTCTTTTCTCTGTATCATCGAACCTTGTGAATTGGAATTCTTCTGGGAGGTTTTTCCCACTGACAATTTGGCGAGCCAGCCAGGAGTCCTGGGAGTAACGTCGGTCTGGAAGGATCAGGGTGGGATAAGTGGCCACCACTTCCCATTGTTGAAGTGGCTTCGCCCAATCCTCCTGGAGCGACTCCCAGGGCCCCGATTAAACGAGACAGTTCAGAGAAAGGAGAGAGTAAAAGTCCAACTGCTGGAGGAGCAGTTGGTGGAGCAAGTCCAACCGGTTGGTGGAAGTCCAGCTGATTCGGAGATCAGTTGGTGGGACCAGTCGTGGGCTCTGATGAGAGCTGGAATAGGTGAGTTGTAAGGCTTGTGGGAGGACATGACTGACCAAGGGACTTTTTGGTGTGGGTGGTTAAACAGTCGCAGTTCCTGCAGGTAGCCGTGAGAGTCCGGTGCCTCAGGTCGGCTGTAGTGCTCCATTGGGGATGGGTGTAGGAGTCAGACTTTAAAAAATAGCCAGCGTCTGCTGGGAGTCTGATAAGATCTTGCCGTAGGAGAGAGGGCTTAAAATTCGTATCCAGCGTGGGCTGGAGTCCTCGGGGCAAGATCAGTAAGAAAAATGGTCAGTCATGGGGAAGGCACAGAGCAAACTACCTAGGAGACTGGAGGCCGGGGTTGGAGCCCCGAGCAGAGGGCCAGATCCGGATGTGCCCTTAGGACAGGTTATAAACCAGAGGAACATGCCATGGCTGAAGAAGTATACTAGGGATTTAAGCAAGTTAAAAATGATTAGGTTGTGTATGAAGCAGTGGCCCACCTATCCATTGATTAATCCCGAAGCCCCCTACTATTGGAGCACAGAGGGAATGACTGATGGATATTGGATCACTCAATTAAAGAACTATATTGTGAAGCATGGTCTCATGGAGCAGGCACCTTATGTAGAGGTCTGGTATCATGTGTCTTGGGAAGGGCCAGACCCACCCACAGGCATTTTTGTAAGTAAAAAGGACAGCAGTGATGAGGAATACCTTTTTAAGCTGTCGGCACCACCAGCGCCAGCTCTTCCTCCTCCTCCTCTGCCTCCTCTTCAAGCAGCACTCCCAGCTCCTGCTGCTCCCCCGGCTTGTCCGGGTTTACTGAGGGAACTGGCCCAATTAAGAAGGGACCAAGAGAATTTTCCTCTTGGAGGGGGACAGGATAGACCCCTTCCTGCCTACCCGGTCAGAGAAGTCCCCAATGGAGTTGATGCCCAAAGGGCGCCTGTCACCATTTTTGTGGCCACTCCTATTAAATCCTCTGAATTACGGGATCTAAAGAAAACTCTTCCAAAGCTCCATGAGGACGCTTATGGGGTTGCGGAACAGTTGGAGTTATTCCTGGGACCGGCTGATTACACTTACCAGGAACTCATGTTTATTTTGGCTCATTTGTTCACTCCAGAGGAGAGAGAGTTAATCAGGCGGAGTGCTATGGTTGCCTGGGGGAGGAGAAACAATGGACCAAATGCAGTAGCAGCTGATGTCAAATACCCGGCTGCCGATTCTGGGTGGGATCTCAATAATGCCAGTCATAGAGTTCACATGAGGGATCTGAAGGCAATCATCGTGGAGGGTATAAAGGCCGCCATTCCACAAGGGAAAAACCTCACGAAGGCTTTTGAAATTACCCAAGGGAAGGATGAATCTCCAGGAGACTTTTGCAATAGACTAAGGGAGGGGTTGACAAAGTATTCCGGGATAGCTCCAGACTCCTTGGCTTTTGAAAGCATGTTGAAGATGCAATTTGTAACTAAAGCATGGCCTGACATACAGAAGAAAATACAGAAATCAGAGGGGTGGACAGAAACGGGAATTACTGAACTGCTACGTGCAGCCCAACAGGTTTCTGTTAATCGTGAATCGGCCAAAAGCCGACAAAAAACCCAAATGATGATGGCGGCTGTGTGAGCCATGGCCAGGAATGAGTTAGACACCAGAGAGAGAGAGCATGGGAATGGTCCAAGGAATCGGGAATGCCAGCCCAGGTGGGTGCAGAATGAAAGGGGAGTAAGGGAAGAAAGGGAGAGAGAGAGAGAGTCAGCACATCAGAGGTGTTTTGCATGTGGGATGGAAGGGCACTTTGCTCGGCGGTGCCCTAGGCTTTGACCAGGCGAAGCCGAGCAAAGGCTGGAAGGAAGCTATGCCCTTTACGACTAGGGGGGTTCCGGCTCCCCAAGAGGGACCCACGGGGAGCCCTTGGTAAAACTGTTAGTGGGTCCCGGCCGCCAGGAACGGACATTTCTGGTAGATACTGGTGCTAGCCGAACTTCGCTTTGTGAGCCGGTGCCTGGAAGGGAGAAGGCACCCGGTAAGACTCTCAAAATTGTGGGAGTTAGTGGAAGCCCGCAAATGGCTGAAGTAATAAAAGGGGTTGAACTTGAGGGAGGTAAAGATTGTATATCCATTGATGCCCTATACTTGCCACAAGCGGGGATTAATTTATTAGGAAGATATTTGTTGTCAGTATTTGGGTTTGAGTTTTGGAATAACAAAGAAGAGATACAAATGTGTCCTCTGACGGAGGTGGCAGAAGCTCAAATAGATCCAGGGGTGTGGTCAAAGGATGGGAAAGTAGGGAGGATGAATATTTCCCCTATTCAAATTATGGTTAAGCCAGGAATTACTAAACTTTGGACTCCACAATATCCTTTAAGTAAGAAAGGCAGAGAAGGCTTGAAGCCCGTGATTGATTCCCTTCTGGATCAGGGACTGTTGGAGCCAACCATGTCTCCATTCAATTCTCCCATTTTGGCTGTGCCTAAAAAGGATGGGAAATATCGGCTAGTGCAGGATCTAAGAAGAATAAATGAAATAGTTGTGCCCCGGTTCCCCACTGTCCCCGACCCTTACACCATTCTGGGACAGATACCGGTGGAAGATAAGTGGTTTACTGTTATAGATTTAAAAGATGCTTTTTGGTCCTGCCTGCTCGATGAAGGCAGTCGACCACTCTTTGCCTATGAGTGGAAAGATCTGGAGACAGGGAGAAATCGGCAGCTGAGGTGGACGGTGCTGCCTCAAGGATATACCGAGAGTCCATTGTTGTTTGGGCAAGCGTTGGAAGAAAAATTACAAGAATTTACTGAGAGCACCGAGGGCAGGGTTACTCTGCTCCAGTATGTAGACGACTTATTGTTATCAGGGAGAAAGGAAACTGAAGTGACTGAAAGATCAATACAGCTGTTAAATTGGCTAAAGGAGCAGGGATTGAAAGTGTCAAAGAAAAAGTTACAGTTTGTGGAGAAAAGGGTGAAATATCTGGGACATTATATTTCCCAGGGAATTAGGTCTTTAGACCCTGAGAAAATAAAAGGGATAATGTGTTTACAGCCCCCACGAAATAAGACTGAAGTGAGAAGGGCTTTGGGATTGTTAGGATATTGCCCTCTGTGGATTGATCAATATTCAGTATTAGCAAAATTCCTGTGTCAGAAACTAACTGGGAGTCAGGGAGATCTAGTTGAATGGACCGAACTTGATGAGGAACAGTGGAAAACGTTAAGACGAGCACTGACCTCAGCTCCTGTGTTAGCATTGACAAATTTAAAATTACCTTTTCATTTGTATGTTACTGTGAATAACGGGACCGCCATTGGGGTCCTAGCTCAGAAGAGAGGTGGTTGTTTTCAACCTGTGGCCTTCTTAAGTAAGCAGCTAGACCCCGTGGCCGAGGGATGACCCGTTTGTGTACAGGGTGTGGCGGCAGCTGCGATGTTGGTGGTTGAGAGCAAAAAGTTGACGTTCAGAGGAGCAATTATAGTGCATTCCCCCCACCAGATAACTTCCGTGTTAAGCCAGTTAGCTACTATCTGGATGAATGAGGGTCGAATTCTGAAATATGAAACCCTGTTAAGAACGGACCCTATGATTGTGGTAGGCACCAATAAGAATTTGAACCCTGCGGAGTTTTTGGTAGGAGAAAGAAAGGAGTGGGCGCCAGAGGAACACGATTGTCAGACTTTAATTGAATTACAAACAAAGGTGAGGGCTGATTTAGAAGAAGTACCTTTAAGCACCGGAGAAAGATGGTTTGTGGATGGGTCAAGCAAAGTGGAAGAGGGGAAGAGAAAGTCGGGTTTTGCAATTGTTGAAGGAAATGGGGAAGTGATAGAAAAGGGAGCCTTGCCCCCAGGTTGGTCAGCACAACGATGTGAACTCTGTGCCTTGGCTAGAGCTTTGAAATTGGCTGAGGGACTAGAAATCACTATCTGGACTGATTCAAAGTATGCGTGGGGTGTAGTTCATACTTTCGGGAAAATCTGGCAGGAAAGGGGTTTTATAAAAGCTGATGGGAAACAGGTAGAGCAGGTTCAGCAGGTAGAGTGGATGTTGGAGGCACTAACCCGGCCTCAAAAGGTGGCGGTGGTGTATGTTCCCACTCATTAGAGAGGTCAGAGTTCAGAGGTGGTAGGTAATAGGTGGGCAGACAAGTGGGCTAAGGAGGCAGCTGGACAGGTAGAGCTTCAAATGGCCCTAATACCAGTACTGGGGAAGCCTAAAGAGCCTGCCTGGGAGCCCAGTGAAAGAGAAAAAGAGAAGTTAGAGGCTGAAGGTTGTGTAAGGGTGGAAAAAGGGTGGAGGACAGCAAATGGGATAGAAGTGATATCCCCAATAAATATGAGAGGGATTTTTGAAAAGTTCATGAAGGAGGGCATTGGGGAACTGATGCTCTGGTTGAAGCTGTAAAAGGGACATATTGGTGCTTAAACATGTGGACAATTGCCCATAGCGTGTGTTGGAAATGTTTGATATGTTTAAAGGTAAACAAGAAGGCAGCAAGAAAGAAAGAGGCAGGTGGCAGGCCACTTGCCTCCTGGCCATTCCAACGGGCACAAATAGATTACACTGAGCTGCCAGAAAAAGGGGGGTGGAAGTATCTATTAGTCATCAAGGACCAATTAACCGGGTGGGTGGAGGCTTTTCCCACCAGGAAAACCACTGCTGCCACAGTGATAAGAGTCCTGTTAGAACAGATCGTGCCAAGATATGGGATGATGGCATGTTTGGATTCGGACAGAGGAACACATTTCACTCAAAAAGTTCTGCAAGGAGTGATGGAGGCTGTGGGAGTGAAATGGGACCTGCATACTCCTTGGCACCCGGAGTCCAGTGGGAAAGTAGAGAGGGCCAATGGCGAACTAAAAAAACACCTAACCAAGTTACACTTGGAAAATGGATTGCCTTGGACAAAGAATCTACCGTTAGCATTATTGTGAATGCGAGCGTGCCCTCGAAAGGACACTGGAGTGTCTCCCTTTGAGATGCTTATGGGTCATCCGTACTTGGCAGTCTTGGGGAACCCGATTCCAGAATTTAAAGACCTGTTTCTTAGAAAATATTTGCAGACACTGTCGCTCTCTTTACTATCTCTCCATAAGCAGGGTTTGCTAGCGCAAAGACCTCCACTAGATGGCAGTCAGCCTCTCCATAAAGCCGGCAATTGGGTCCTCATGAAAACATGGAAAACTGAAAAACTGCAGCCAAGTTGGGAAGGGCCGTATCAAGTCCTGCTGATCACAGAATCCGCTGTCCGTACCAGTGAAAGTGGGTGGACTCATCACAGCCGAGTTAAAGCAGCACCGACCCCAGAAGCACCGTGGAAGGCCATTACCATTCCAGGACAACCACTAAAATTGATTTTAAAGAAACAGTAACCCATGTGTTGTTTTTGTGACTGTACTTGTATTACGGATTGTTGTTGTTCACATTGTTCTGATTGTGCTCCTTACCATAATGATTGCCAAGAACTGTGCAATGCAGGGAAGGCTAGGAGTGGGGACAGTTGGGTTTCTGCTTCTTTTCCTGAAGGTGCAGGATGGGGGGGGGGGTTGGTTGAGGAAAAGAGAGAGATTAATGTACTGTGCTCAAAATGTTTAACTACTGTCCAGAAGGGAAAGGTAACCATGAAGACTCTACAATATCAAACTGGGAAACCAATATGTCTAAAGCCTCCGAATGAGGGAACGTGTAAGATGAATCAGACCCAATATCAATGGTGTGAAACTTCAAAAGGCATTACATGCTATAACCAGCAAGAATTGAGAAAAATAACTAAGTATAAAATATCACTGTACCATGGACCAAGGGGTAGAATTTGACCCCAGACCCTCATATGTTTCATCTATAGAACAGCACTAGGCTCCCAGGTCTCTTTCAGTTTTGACCTGTGCAAAATAATCAACAAAAATGAGGGAATAAAAGGGGGATGCGGAGGGTTAGAATGGGAAAAGCAGTACATGCTGGAGGAAAAGTATATGTGTACCTATCCATGGGGTGATCACAGCACCATGGTAGGTGACCCTGGGTGTAATGATCCAGAGTGGAATTATTGTCCTTATTGGTCCTGTGTAACTGCTGCCACTTGGACCCCACAACAAGAAACAGGATTAATAGGACTCCATTATAATTTAAGACTGGAAAAAGGGATAGCTCATAGTAATTGCACAATTGGGCAATGTAATCCAGTAACAATCTGGATGACCCCGACCAGACTAATAAACCGGACTTATGGAATTCAAATTTGGGGAAAGGGGGCAGACCCTGGAACTCTCATAGAAATACAGGTGACATAGGAAATAATAGATCAAAGGGAACAAAAAGAAATTACCTGGTCTGTATACAATACCCTGAAGGAAGTAGGGAAGAAACAACTAGTGTCTGCAAAAGCCCAGAATCTGTTTATCCAGATGGCTGAGGACATAGCTCAAACTTTAACTATAAAAAACTGTTTTGTGTGTGGAGGGACCAACATGGGGGAAAAATGGCCCTGGGAAGCCCAAGAGTACCCCAGAGTACTTTAATAACTTAACTCAGACTGGAAACATTACCGTTAGAGAAGAACCAACGGATGTTATTTGGTCTCTCACAACCAATTTAGTGGCACAAAATTGTTTTCAGAAAAATGGAACCAAGGAAGTAGGAGAACTGATGTGCAAAGGTGTTTGGGACTTGAAGAATGAATGGTCCACGGCCCAGTGGTGGAGTGCCGGTGGAGAACCAGAACCCAAATGCATTAAGTGGAAAAGTAGGGTAGCTCCTGAGAGAATGTATTGGATCTGTGGAAATAAAGCCTATGAGCAGATCCCAATTAACTGGAGCGGAACCTGTACGCTAGGGTGGATCAGACCATCCTTCTTCCTCCTCCCTATGAGAACTAAACAGATTTTGGGAGTGCCTATATATGATGAAGTGGGAGGAAGAGCAAAGAGGGGTACGATGGAAACAGAAGGTCTGGCAGGAATAGCCGTGGGAAAGTGGAAAGAAGATGAGTGGCCCCCAGAAAGAATTATTGCTTATTACGATCTGGCTACTTGGGCTGAGGATGGGTCTTGGGGTTATCGTACTCTGATATACATGATTAACAGGATAATGCGACTACAAGCTGTGTTAGAATTAGCGGGCAGAAGAATAGATGCCGCTTTAAATGTAATTGCCCAGCAGCAAGATAAATTAAGAACTGCTGTATATCAAAATAGGTTAGCTTTGGATTATATATTAGCTAAAGAAGGGGAAGTATGTGGAAAGTTTAATCTGAGTAACTGTTGTTTAGAGATAGATGAAACTGGGAAGGTAGTGGCAGATCTCACCCGAGACCTTCGAAAACTGATACATGTACCAGTCCAAACTTGGAAAGGGACATTTAACTCGGAGGTGGGGGGATTTTTAGGTGGACTGTTCACAAGCTGGAAACAAGCTTTGATGATGGGGATTTTAATTCTAGTAGGACTAATGTGTATACCATGCCTTATCCCACTCATTAGAATTATTGTTCAGAGCACTATTGAAAATATGGTTCCCCAAAAAGTTATGTATCAAAGGTTGGAGGGGGACGATCTAGACAAGTAGCAAGAGGAAAGGCATGTTCTGGAACTACTTGAGTTTGAGGCAATATTACAAAAGAAAAAGGGGGGAATTGTGAATGGGGGAGCAGGGTGAAGAAAAAACCCTGGTATGTGCCTCAAACTCATGAAAAGGGAAATATACCACGGGACCCTGAACTCAGAGGGGAGGGAGGTGGGTGAAGGATATGGGTGTTAAAACACAGTCATTAGGTTAAGAATGAACAGCCGATGGTGTTGAATAGCTGGCGCCAGCAAGGAGATGTTTGCATCGGATGAGACCTTGAAACAAGTAGGTGATAAGTATGATAAGTGTTGAAGGAACATCCTGCTGACATGTAAAATCGAGCAATCAAGGATACTTGTGAAGTAAGATTGTAAGCTGAGCCCTCGTATGAGGGGGAGGATAGCTAGGGTATAAAGGTTTTGTGTTAACTTTGTTCCTGGTTCCTTCTTGCACGGAGGGACCCGCCTTTGCAAACGCATTACAAATAAACTCTTTTCTCCGTATCATCGAACCTTGTGAATTGGAATTCTTCTGGGAGGTTTTTCCCGCTGACACCAGTATCACTGACAACTTCTCATACTCTGATATTCAGCTCCCAGGTTCTAAGTAGAAGTGTGTGATAAAGATCCAACAGCAAACAGCTAAACAGATCTGAGAGGATTAGCAAGAAGCAGGCCAGCAGAAGAGGAGACTCTAATGTGTAACATGACTTAGCTATGCATTGCATAGAGATTCAGCATGGGTTTACTCCTTGGGAGAAAACTCTAAGAACAACCTTTCAAGCCACAGATCTGTTGTGTTTACATTGCTGTTCTATGCCTAAAACTCTGGATTTTCCTTCACCATGTCTCTTGTGTCTCCCCTTGTATTTATAGCTTGATTATTGAATTCCTGGTCTTGACTCATGCCAGTCCTGTTTACTGTTGTTGCCTTAATATACTGGTAAAAAGGACTCTTTCTACCAAACAACTGTTTTGCCTAAGCTTGTATATCATTGGACTGTGGCAGGCATCCAGCTTGCTATATTTTTGACTGGTAGCCAGCAGTGCCTGCACAGAAAAATCCCTATCTGCAGTTGGTAATGGGTTAAATAATGGATAATAAATTGATGTTGCATCCACAATTTCAATAATACATTGAAATTGAATGATGAAGAATCACAATTCCATGGAAAAGGTTGTTCTCCAATTTTGAATGGGGGTATCCTCAGGTAAAGCTTGGAGTTACTTGTGGATTTGACTCTCTATGTCCTTTCAGCTAATAAGTCAACTTCATCCCTCTTGGAGAAAATAACATTACACATGCACTGGTATCTTTCAAGCTTGGCTACTGTGATGTGCTTTATGTGGAAATGCCTGTGTGGGCTATATAGCACTGAAGATGGAATATGAAGGAAGAACATGTCTTCATGTTATTCTCTCCTCTTATTTCCAGCTTACTGTTGAGACAGCCTGAACTCAGCTTTATGCAGTCTGATGTGAAAATAGTATGTGGTGATAGAAACCTCCCAATCTGTAAAAGAGCCTGCTCTACCAGACAAACATATGGGTGGGAATTAAATATATTTAAAGGAAATAAACCCACAAATGAGGTAGAAACCAAAAGGATTTATTAAACAAAGCATAGCAAAATAATAACTTTAACTGTGAAGTGTGACATAAACAGGAAATATCTACAAAGAAATAAAGCAAAATATGGCAACATTCAGTGGAAAAGTATAAATACAAGATGAAATCCCACATCTTTGTGGTAACTGGAAGCTGTTGTTATTTTATTTTTTTATAGCTCAGGAATCAGGAAGCAAAAAGTTCTGGTGGGTGTAGTTTTTTTCTTGCTGGAGCCAAAAAGTTTGAGTGTGGCCAGGTCAAGAAGTCAAATCTTTTGTCTTCCTAATAGATATGCTAATAGTTACTATGGTAACTAATTGTCAGTAGCCTAGATAAAGGTGACTCTTTTGTTCTTGCTCTCTGGCTTCCTTCTCCAACAGAAGCATCTCATCTGACAAAGGCTGACAAGAATTTTCTCCAGATTATTTCAGCAGGTACACAGTATAGCATGTTTTTCTTTTCCTATAGCATATTGCAATACATAGCCAACCTTGGTTGGAAGGAGGAAGAGCACACCTGCATTGTTGCCAATAAAACTAGATGGAGATAGCAATGTAGCCATGTAGTTATCAGGAGCTTTACCTTTCAAGAAAAAAAAAAATGCAAAACTGGTTCTATACCAATTATCATTAAAAAAACAGCCATATAATAATTATGACTAAACCTGGAACAGAGATTTTAACTATCCCATGCTGACTTTCTATATCCTGTACATTCCTTTTGAACACACAATTGTAAATAGTATTACTATGAATCCTATGCTTGCATTTTCAGCAGCATTTTCTTTGAAATGGTCCATCCCACTAATTGAAGTAATTCTGGCTGCTGAAAATTGAGAACTCAGAGACAAGCCGTTACATCCTGCTAATTCATTTCAAGACGGTATTCATATGCAATACTTTCACTGAAGTTGTCTTTTCTTCAATCACTTGATAACCAAAATTATTTTATTCTGCCAATAGGTCTCTGAAGTTTATTCCAGTTAGCTGAATGGCCCGATAAAAAGACAAATAGAGTTCCTGACTGAGAGTAAGAACTAGTGAAGTCGAAAACATACCGTATAATTGCGGAAGAATAAATGTCACTTACCCTTAATTTTAAGACAGCTAAAGAAAGTAAAAAGACTGCCATTCCATGCTTTTTAGTCTGTTCTATGTTAAATTTGTCCCTTATCTAGCATAAACTACAATAAACTCTAAGATACTACAACTGAAATAAATATCCTTAGGCACAATTTTCATGGAACTATGAAAAAAAAGTCCAAATTTAAACTCTGGGGAAAAATGTGAAGCAGTTGTCCATGTTGTTGCACATGCAGAGACAACCAGGAGCATATTTGGAAGCAGCAGTGGAAGAGATTTTCACAACCTAGTATGTGTTTCTTCAGCAAAGGATCGTTACCTTGTGGTGGTGCTGGAGCTTCAGCACCTCCATGATGCCATGAGCTAAACCGTGAAGGGCCACCCAAGACGGGAAGGTCATGACAGAGAGGTCAGACTAAATGCAATCCCTGGGGAAGGTAATGGCAACCCACCCCAGTATTCTTGCCATGAAAACTAAATGGATCAGTACAACCAGAGATATGTCAGTATACCATGGGGAGATGAGAACCCCAGGTCGGAAGATGGTCAAAATGCTACGGGGAGGAACAGAGGATGAGTTCGACTAGCCCCAGACGTGATAAGGCAGCTAGCTCAAAGCCGAAAGGATGGCTAGCGGCCAACGGTGCTGGTGGTGAACGGCGAGTCCCATGTTCTAAGAATCAACACACCATTGGGACCAGGAGTGTAAGATCTATGAGCCAGGGCAAATTGGATGTGGTTATTGGTGAAATGTAAAGATTAAAGATAGACATTTTGGGCATCAGTGAACTGAAATGGACTGGAATGGGCCACTTCACATCAAATGACCACCAGATCTACTACTGTGGACAAGTGGACCAAAAAAGAAATGGAGTAGCCTTCACAAATAATAGTAAAGTGGCTAAAGTGGTGCTTGGATACAATCCCAAAAATGATAGAATGATCTCAATTCAAATTCAAGACAAGCCAACTAACATCACAGTGATCCAAATAAAAACCCCAACAACAAATGCTGAAGAAGCTGAAGTAGAGCAGTTCTATGAGGATCTGCAGCACCTACTGGACAACACGCCTACAAGAGACATTATTTTCATCACGGGAGACTGGAATGCTAAGGTGGGCAGTCAAATGCCACCTGGAATTACAGGTAAGCATGGCCTGTGAGAACAAAACAAAGCAGGACACAGGCTGATAGAATTCTGCCAAGACAACTCACTCTGCATAACAAACACTCTCTTCCAACAACCTAAGAGATGGCTTTATACATGGACTTCACCAGATGGACAACACCGAAATCAGATTGACTACATCCTTTGCAGCCAAAGGTGGCGGACATCTATACAGTTGGTAAAAACAAGACCTGGAGTTACGATCACGAACTTTTTCTTGCACAAATTAGGATCAGACTAAAGAGATTAGGGAAGACCCACAGATCAGCTAGATATGAGCTCACTAATATTCCTAAGGAATATGCAGTGGAGGTGAAGAATCGATTAAAGGGACTGGACTTAGTAGATAGAGTCACGGAAGAACTATGGACAGAAGTTCACAACATTGTTCAGGAGGCGGCAACAAAATATATCCCAAAGAAAGAGAAAACCAAGAAAGCAAAATGACTGTCTGCTGCTACAGTAAAAATAGCCCAAGAAAGAAGGAAAGCAAAAGGCAACAGTGACAGGGGGAGATATGCCCAATGAAATGCAAAATTCCAGAGGTTAGCCAGAAGAGATAAGGAATTATTTTTAAACAAGCAATGTGCGGAAGTGGAAGGAGACAATAGAATAGGAAGGACAAGAGACCTCTTCCAGAAAATTAGAAACATTGGAGGTAAATTCCAGGCCAAAATGGGTATGATCAAAAACAAAGATAGCAAGGACCTAACAGAAAAGAGATCAAGAAATGGTGGCAAGAATATACGGAAGACCTGTATTGGAAGGATAACAATATTGGGGATAGCTTTGACGGTGTGGTCCGTTAGCTAGAGCCAGATATCCTGAAGAGTGAGGTTGAATGGGCCTTAATAAGCATTGCTGATAACAAGGAAGCAGGAGACGATGGCATCCCAGCTGAACTGTTCAAAATCTTGCAAGATGATGCTGTCAAGGTAATGCATGCTGTATGCCAGCAAATTTTGAAAACACAAGAATGCCCATCAGATTGGAAAAAATCAACTTATATCCCCATACAAACAAAGGGGAACACTAAATAATGTCCAAACAATCCAACAGTGGCACTCATTTCACATCCCAGTGAATGCTCAAGATCCTGCAAGGTAGACTTCAGCAATTCATGGAGGGAGAATTGCCAGATGTACAAGCTGGGTTTAGAAAAGGCAGAGGAACTAGGGACCAAATTGCCAATATCTGCTGGATAATGGAAAAAGCCAGGGAGTTTCAGAAAAACATCTATTTCTGTTTTATTGACTATTCTAAAGCCTTTGACTGTGTGGACCATAACAAATTGTGGCAAGTTCTTAGTGGTATGGGGATACCAAGTCATCTTGTCTGCCTCCTGAGGAATCTGTGTAATGACCAAGTAGCAACAGTAAAAACAGACCATGGAACCACGTACTGGTTTAAGATTGGGAAAGGAGTATGGCAGGGTTGTATACTCTCACCCTACCTGTTCAACGTGTACACAGAACACATCATGCGACGTGCTGGGCTTGAGGAATCCAAGGCTGGAGTTAAAATTGCTGGAAGAAACATTAACAATCTCAGATATGGAGATGATACCACCTTGATGGCTGAAAGCAAAGAGGAACTGAGGAGCCTTATGATGAAGGTGGAAGAAGAAAGTGCAAAAGCTGGCTTGCAGCTAAACCTCAAAAAAACCAAGATTATGGCAACCAGCTTGATTGATAACTGGCAAATAGAGGGAGAAAATGTAGAGGCAGTGAAAGACTTTGTATTTCTAGGTGTGAAGATTCCTGCAGATGCTGACTGTAGTCAGGAAATCAGAAGACGTTTAATCCTTGGAAGAAGAGCAATGACAAATCTCGATAAAATAGTTAAGAGCAGAGACATCACACTGACAACAAAGGTCCGCATAGTTAAAGCAGTGGTGTTCCCCATAGTAACATATTGCTGCGAGAGCTGGACCATAAGGAAGGCTGAGAGAAGGAAGATCGATTCTTTTGAACTGTGGTGTTGGAGGAAAATTCTGAGAGTACCTTGGACTGCAAGAAGATCAAACCAGTCCATGCTCCAGGAAATAAAGCCAGACTGCTCACTGGAGGGATGATATTAAAGGCAAAACTGAAATACTTTGGCCACATAATGAGAAGACAGGACACCCTGGAGAAGATGCTGATGCTAGGGAGAGTGGAAGACAAAAGGAAGAGGGGCCGACCAAGGGCAAGATGGATAGATGATATTCTAGAGGTGACGGACTCATCCCTGGGGGAGCTGGGGGTGTTGGTGACTGACAGGAAGCTCTGGCGTGGGCTGGTCCATGAAGTCATGAAGTGTCGGATGCGACTGAAGGAATAAACAACAACAAAGTATCTGTTTGTCTCATTCTATCTCTCTGAGAGGGTCAATTTGTTTCAAAGGTTGAAGAGCAGGACAAGGGGTGGAAATCCATGTGGTAGTCCTCCATTAGACATGGAACTAGCTGGGTAACTTTGAACCAGTTACTGTCTTTTGACTCTAGACTGAGAAGTCAAAAATATCTATCTACCACACAGGATCAGAGTGTGCCTGTATACACACACACACAAAGATTTACTTAAATTAGATGAGACCTTAATATGACAAGATAGTATGAAGTCAGAGTAAAGCATGGCAATAAAGAAAGAAAACTGAATAGATTAGGGTTGTTGTTGCTTTTTTAGTTTAGCAGTAGGAGTTCAGTGGTAGTATAATAGAACAGCATAATGCAGTACTAGGAATAGGTGAAAATTGCCCAGTGTTTTTACTTAGCATAGCAATAAGGTCTTCTAATTCATAAATAAAACTACATTCTCAACATGCCACTTGATTGCATTGTTAAAAATCATAGAAATGATTAAGGTCAATTGGAATTCATTTTAAAAGGACTGGCACTGGTATGACAACAAACTATATAATAACAGTCTGTCAAACCTGTAAATATTATAATTTCATTATCAGAATCATCCTATGCAAAGAAAATCAGGCAAAACCTTTAACATCATTTCCATCCTGCATGATGGCCCTTATGATTGTTGTATTTTCTGTCGAGGAAAACACAGATATTCAGGGGATTACCAATAGCCTGGAATTTAGCACTTTCAGCTATTCTGTATTAAATTATCTGCCAGCAATAAAATTGACTAAAGGCATAGAGATTCAAAAGAAATTATAACAAAATAGCATAAAATAAAAAAAAACAATCCAACTCACTCACTCACTCACTCACTCAGTATGTATGTATGTATGTATGTATGTATGTATGCATATAAATGATTTGTGGCATCTATGTGTGTGTGAAGAAGGGAAAAGAAAGAGAAAGAGAATATAAAACTGAATTTATTCTGTATTCTAGTATTTCCTTTTTTTTAAAAAAATGTAAAAATATAGTTCAGTCGAAAATATGTGAAAAACTGTGAGACTGACATGGACAGTATTTATAGCAGGCTATTTTTATGAGTTCTGTGTTGTATTTAACAATTTTTTTCTTTTGTTTGGTAATTAACAATTGCAACTTGCATTAGAAAAATGAAAACCGAACAAAGAATAATAGACACCCTTGAGTCAATTACATATTAAAATAGCAAGGCAAAGTATACCTTTATTTACTGCATATATATTTATTTCAACTTAATTTTTCACTATTTGCCAAATTCATTAATCCCTTTACAAATAATGAACATCATGGCACCTGTGCAATTCAATAGGTTTTAATAATAATGAATATAAAGATCAATATAAATGAGAGAAGTTGAAGAATCCAGTTCTTTCAGGTACTTAGCTTGTCTCATATCATTTATAGCAGTGGTGGAACTGAACCATAACATTTGGGCTAGGATAAATCTTGAGAAGAGAAGAGAGGTAGCTCACCAGCCTTTTCTGATTATTTTATTTATACATATAGTTATTTATTTATTTTAAGAGTGAAGATCACCACTCCAAAGCAGAGCTTTTGACAACTCATAGTCAAGGGAAATATGAAATTGGAAGTTCTGGTCTGTGATACCACATATTGCCACAATGGGTATAAAGAAGTAAACTTTCTGCTCTAACACTTCAAAGCTATTGGAATCATTCAGTGAAATCAGACATCACAATGTTAATCAATGTTTTAGGTTAAAGATAGGTTTAGGTAGTGTAAATGTGCTTCTAGTTCGTAATTTGCCCCTATTACTCTTTATTTCTTGTTCAAAATGGTTCACAAATGCTGTGATAAAACTCACTATCTTAGAAAACCAACAAAACTTCTCTGGTATTTTTGGCCACTCACAGCACATATTTATCTGTATATGGACAGGGATTCATTAGCCATTAGGTTTTGAGTATAGACCACTATATTTTATATTTGTTAGAGGTGATCTTTACTCAAAGTTGGCAGCATGGCTCTGCTCTAACTGTGCTTTGCCTTTTCATTTAAAGAGGACAGGGACACATTGCCAAAACAAAGCCAGGCTTCATCAATGCAAAAGAAGCTGTACAGTCATTTCTCCTCACCTCTTCTTACCTGGAGAAAATGGATGACCTCAGAGATAGGCGTTGGGATAGTCCACCTCTCTTTCAAAGCTCTGTCCCCTGATATCTAGGTAAAGGTAAAGGTTTCCCTTGACGTAAAGTCCAGTCGTGTCCGACTCTAGGGGGCGGTGCTCATCTCCGTTTCAAAGCCTTGGAGCCGGCGTTGTCATAGACACTTCCGGGTCATGTGGCCAGCATGACGACTCGGAACACCGTTACCTTCCCGCCGAAGCGGTACCAATTAATCTACTCACATTTGCATGTTTTCGAACTGCTTGGTGTGCAGAAGCTGGGACGAGCAACGGGAGCTCACCCCGCCGCGCGGTTTCGAACCGCCGACCTTCCGATCGACAGCTCAGCGGTTTAACCCACAGCGCCACCGCGTCCCTGATATCTAACTCACCAAAAAAATATGGGAAGCTGAATGCAATCCTTGCTCCCTACTCCTGCTATGCGCTCCTAGGTAATTTATTTTTTACTCTGTGCTCTGCATTCCTTTGCTTTACTTTTCAACTGAGATGCAGCTGAAGTATAGTAAGTCTGTGATTTGACAAGCTTCTGCCAAATATAATTTCAATGTGATACCAGACTCATGGGGAAGCCAACCATATGCACAGAGGCATCTGCACGGAATGCACAAATCCCTGGGCTTTAACTGGCATAAGAGGTTTAAATTAAACATGGCACTACTGCTTATTACTACTCACAGGTGAGTTTTACTACATTTGATAATGCCTGAATGGGGCTTCAGATAACTTGTATCTCTTTTATTCTTAACTAAAGAATAGTTAAGAGTTTATAGATCCAACCAAGCCTCATTCAGGTATAATTAAAACTAGTAAAAGTTGCCATGCAAGGAAAAAACAGTAGCTTTCTCTATAAATTATCTCAGCAATGCCAGTTTAAAGACTGAAGTCCACAAGAACAAAATGGATTTTGTACTTAATAAGCCTTCATGCCTAAAACTCACTGGCTTCCATGCGATGCCAGAATTTGATAGTGCAGGCTGTATGATCATATATACATCTGTATGTGTGAAGGGTTCCACAGTGCAGCTGTTTGTGTTTTATACACAATATGGTTCAACTGGTGGAGGAAGCTGCTCTCTATCATTCCAGTCTCCCGTTTTACACCAGTTTTCATATGGTAAGTCCATTATTTTTTTCCCTAAGGCCTTTATAAAATATTACTTTATCCTTGTTTGGAATATAAATTGCCATTAACCATGCCTTGGTTCCATGCCGAGTACATACGGCCTATATATCTGCCATTCTTGTTGTTTATTTGTTTAGTTGCTTCTGACTCTTCGTTACTTCATGGACCAGCCACGCCAGAGCTTCCTGTCGGTCGTCAACACCCCCAGCTCCCTCAGGGACGAGTCCGTCACCTCTAGAATATCATCCATCCATCTTGCCCTTGGTCGGCCCCTCTTCCTTTTGCCTTCCACTCTCCCTAGCATCAGCATCTTCTCCAGGGTGTCCTGTCTTCTCATTATGTGGCCAAAGTATTTCAGTTTTGCCTTTGATATCATTCCCTCAAGTGAGCAGTCTGGCTTTATTTCCTGGAGGATGGACTGGTTTGATCTTCTTGCAGTCCAGGGCACTCTCAGAGTTTTCCTCCAACACCACAGTTCAAAAGCATCTATCTTCCTTCGCTCAGCCTTCCTTATGGTCCAGCTCTCGCAGCCATATGTTACTACGGGGAACACCATTGCTTTAACTATGCGGACCTTTGTTGTCAGTGTGATGTCTCTGCTCTTAAATATTTTATCAAGATTTGTCACTGCTCTTCTCCCAAGGATTAAGCGTCTTCTGATTTCCAGACTGCAGTCAGCATCTGCAGTAATCTTCGCACCTAGAAATACAAAGTCTTTCACTGGTTCTACATTTTCTCCCTCTATTTGCCAGTTATCAATCAAGCTGGTTGACAAAATCTTGGTTTTTTTGAGGTTTAGCTGCAAGCCAGCTTTTGCACTTTCTTCTTTTCCCTTGATCATAAGGCTCCTCAGTTCCTCTTTGCTTTCAGCCATCAAAGTGGTATCATCTGCATATCTGAGATTGTTAATGTTTCTTCCAGTGATTTTAACTCCAGCCTTGGATTCCTCAAGCCCAGCTTGTCGCATGATGTGTTCTGCGTACAAGTTGAATAGGTAGGGTGAGAGAATACAGCCCTGCCATACTCCTTTCCCAATCTTAAACCAGTCTGTTGTTCCATGGTCTGTTCTTACTGTTGCTACTTGGTCGTTATACAGATTCTTCAGGAGAGATACAAGATGACTTGGTATCCCCATACCACTAAGAACTTGCCACAATTTGTTATGGTCCACACAGTAAAAGGCTTTAGAATAGTCAATAAAACAGAAATAGATGTTTTTCTGAAACTCCCTGGCTTTTTCCATTTTCCATTGGATATTGGCAATTTGGTCTCTAGTTCCTCTGCCTTTTCTAAACCCAGCTTGTACATCTGGCAGTTCTCGCTCCATGAATTGCTGAAGTCTACCTTGCAGGATCTTGAGCATTACCTTACTGGCATGTGAAATGAGTGCCACTTCTTTCTTGAGCTACTTCTAGTTTCTCAGCAGACAACCATTTTGCCTTCTTGGTTTTTTCTTTCTTTGGGATGTATTTTGTTGCCGCCTCCTGAACAATGTTGCAAACTTCTGTCCATGGTTCTTCCGGGACCCTATCTACTAAGACCAGTCCCTTAAATCGATTCTTCACCTCCATTGCATATTCCTTAGGAATATTAGTGAGCTCATATCTAGCTGATCTGTGGGTCTTCCCTAATCTCTTTAGTCTGATCCTAAATTGTGCAAGAAGTTTGTGATCTGAACTACAGTCAGCTCCAGGTCTTGTTTTTACCGACTCTATAGATGTCCGCCACCTTTGGCTGCAAAGGATGTAGTCAATCTGATTTCAGTGTTGTCCATCTGGGGAAGTCCATGCATAAAGCCGTCTCTTAGGTTGTTGGAAGAGAGTGTTTGTTATGCAGAGTGAGTTGTCTTGGCAAAAGTCTATCAGCCTATGTCCTGCTTCATCTCGCAGGCCATACTTACCTGTAATTCCAGGTGTCATATGACTGCCCACCTTAGCATTCCAGTCTCCTGTGATGAAAATAACGTCTCTTGTAGGCCTGTTGTCCAGTAGGTGCTGCAGATCCTCATAGAACTGCTCTACTTCAGCTTCTTCAGCATCTGTGGTTGGGGCGTATATTTGGATCGCTGTGATGTTAGATGGCTTGTCCTGAATTCGAACTGAGATCATTCTATCATTTTTTGGATTGTATCTGAGCACTGCTTTAGCCACTTTACTATTATTTATGAAGGCTACTCGATTTCTTCTGTGGTCCTCTTGTCCACAGTAGTAAATCTGGTGGTCGTTTGATGTGAAGTGGCCCATTCCAGTCCATTTCAGTTCACTGATGTCCAAAATGTCTATCTTTAATCTTGACATCTCACCAATAACCACATCCAATTTGCCCTGGCTCATAGATCTTACACTCCAGGTTCCAATGGTGTGTTGATCCTTAGAACATGGGACTCGCCGTTTACCACCAGCACCGTCGGCTGCTAGCCATCCTTTTGGCTTTGAGCTCGCTGCATCATCGTATCTGGGGCTAGTTGAACCGATCCTCTGTTCCTCCCTAGTAGCATTTTGACCATCTTCCGACCTGGGGGTCTCATCTTCCGATGGTATACCGACATATCTCTGGTTGTACTGATCCATTTAGTTTTCACGGCAAGAATACTGGCATGGGTTGCCATTACCTTCCCCAGGGATCGCATTTAGTCTGACCTCTCTTTCATGACCTTCCCATCTTGGGTGGCCCTTCACGGTTTAGCTCATGGCATCATGGAGTTGCTCAAGCTCCAGCACCAGAACAAGGTAACGATCCTTTGCTGAAGATATCTGCCATAATCATCAGTAAATATCAATTCTGGTTGTGATTGGGGTTTATATACAAAACAACTCCATTTCTCTTTTTGACTCCCGTTGAAATAAATTCTTCAACCCAATTTTTTGTAGATCATATATATTTTTATCCTGTTTTCTAGTATGTGTTTTTGTAAACAAAAAATATCTTGTTTCAATTTTTTTAAAAGAGTGAAATAATTTTCTTTTTGAGGAGCATGTGTTCCATTCATATTCCATGTTAGGAATTTAAAATCCATATTTATATCAAAAACCTAGAAAAGTCAATACCTGTAGCACCTAATGTGGTGGCCTCCTCTCAGTTTCTTTTTTTGTCTATTGCTTAGGGCCCTTTGTAATTTCTATTTTCATTTCTTCCAATTCCCTTTATTTTTTTCTAGAAATTATCTTGCTTTTTGGACTGAGTTCAGTTTGAAACTCTGTTGTTTAAAAGTGAAGATCACTCCTTCCAATATAACCCATTGAAGTGGTATCTTTTTCTATTTGAACTTGTCAGTCAAAACTGTACTCTCTTCATTTGAGCAGTATTCTGATCAGGATTTCTTTAAGTACAATCACATTTGCATTATTCATATTTAGTCTGGTAGTAGAATGCTGCTGCAAAACTTGATCCGTGGTTTTGTTTCTGACAGAGTGTACAAGAATGCCCTTTGGTGCATTTCTTAATTTTACAAATCACATATTGATTCTATAGACTTTGTCAGTTTCTGTCTCCATATCATCTTCATCCCATTCCAAAAAGTTTGTTGAAGATTGCACAGCCTTTTCTCAGGTGTCTTCTCCAGGATCTTCTGGAACTGTCTGAGTCTCAAGCAGAATTCTTTTTCTCTCAATTCCAGTAAGGCCAGACTGCCTAAGTCCTTTTCCAGCTCTCTATTTATTATTTCTGTTTTACTTTCTAGAATTTTCACTTTGTCATTAATTTGTTTAACTTCTCCCATAACCTGCCCTATGGATTCTTCAATATTTTTGTGTAGCTTCTTCTCTCATCTCCTCTTTCATCTTTACAAACCTTCCTTCCATTCTCACTTCAGAAGCAACAAACTCACTTTTAACATATTTGACAGATTCAGATACATGTTTTCCCATCTCTTCAAACCATTTTTTTTCCAATATTTCTGGAGTAATTCCCTTTTTGTCAGTGGCTCTAGTGAACCTCTCCTTCCCTCACCATGCTTTGCAGCTTTTCTGGTGGTTGCCATTCTTTTATTTTTAATCCAAAAGTAAAAGTAAGTCAATTAAGTAAAGGTAAAGGTTTCCCTTGACGTAAAGTCCAGTCGAGTCCGACTCTAGGGGGCGGTGCTCATCTCCGTTTCTAAGCCTTGGAGCCGGCGTTGTCATAGACACTTCCGGGTCATGTGGCCAGCATGACGACTCGGAACGCCGTTACCTTCCCGCCGAAGCGGTACCTATTGATCTACTCACATTGGCATGTTTTCGAACTGCTAGGTGAGCAGGAGCTGGGATTAACAACGGGAGCTCACCCCGCCGCGCGGTTTCGAACCGCCGACCTTCCGATCGACAGCTCAGCAGACTTCTCCTTTCCCCCACCCCTTCACCTTCTCTGTACCCTTGAGGTTTAATTCAATCTGTCTTTCTGTAGTTTTAATGGCATAGTTTGTCTCATGTTACACTAATCCCTTTGTTTTGTAAATTCCACCAATCAACTTTACCCTTTGATGTCAAAAAATTAACATTCCCAGAAAGGTCTGTTCTGTTTATTTGATGAATTACAAATAATGCCAGAAATACTTTTGTCAAATAATGTTTCAAATTTATACAATCCCCTTTATCCATTTATAACTTTTTTGGTCAAAAACTTGCTAAATAAATTGCCTGATTTAAAGTGTATTTTGCAGCCTGCTTTTTGGTTGGATGAAAGAGTGGGTGCTGCTGATAAATAATAGAATTTTAGAATTAAAAGGACACAAGATGACTTTGGATGCCATGGCTTTCTATAGTATGTTACGGTTAATGTAGATTTAAAAAACCATTATGTTAGAAGTGCCATATTGAGAATATATAATAGATATAAGCCCTACATGGCATGGGACCAGGATATCTGAGGGACCATCTCATCCCTATTACATCGACCCACCCCATCCGGTCATGCAGGGAGGGCATGTTACGGGCCCCATCTAGAAAATAATTCTATCTAGCGGGGTCTCAGAAGCATGCCTTCTCTGCTGTAGCTCCCGCCCTTTGGAACATCCTTTCCCCAGAGGTGAGACAAGCCCCCTCACTCCTGGACTTCCGCAAAAGGTTAAAGACCTGGTTTCGTATGCAGGCTTGGAATGGGAGGGCAAATAATTACACCTGGGGATGGCTAGCACCATGAAGTGATCTGGAGGGACCTACCACACTGAAGGTCTGATTAAGATCTCTTCGCCATACAGATTTTATTATATTTTTATTTTTATTGTATTTTTTATTGTAATGGTTTTATATGTTAATCTTGTTTTATTGTAAGCTGCTCAGAGTCCCCCTGTTGGGAAGAGATGGGTGGTGAATAAATTTATAAATAAATAAAATAAATAAAAAATAAATCCAGATTGTGTGAACAAATTAGATCTACTAATTAGGTAAAGAGAAATGGTTATCAAGAGTTGTTAAAACAAGAACATGGAAAATATAAGATGAAATCAGGAAAACAACTGGTTGCAGAGGAATTTAGTTTTTGATGTTTTTTGTACTCACACTTAAGAGAAAGGTTCAAGGTAGATAACAGGACATTTCAAACTGAGCAACAGAAGCCAGAATTTGAAGTTGAATTATGTACAAATGATGAATATGTAATTGCCAAAATGTATAACCTCTTGCTGAAATTTGAAATGGACAACAAATAAGTGAAAGAGCATATGATAAAATGGGCTAAGAATTTTGGACATAACATATTGTTGGAACAGTGGAAAAACATATAGTTGAAAGGATTGAAATTCACATTATGTTATAACCTATTCTTTTCCCTTCTTTTCTATCTCTATTTATTACTTTTTCACTTTTCACTTTTCTCTATTTCTTTCATCTTTAACTTAACATTTGTATTGTTTTTACTCTGTTGAAAAACTTCAATAAAAATTATGTGTGTGTATACGTGTATGTGCATGTGTATGTCTATGTCTATGTGTATGCATATACATAGGCTAGATAGCATAGTGGTTAAAGTGCCACTCTTTGACATGGGAGAACGGGGTACAAATTCTGGCTGGTATCTACCTTACTAGTAGGGGTTCTTGGGCAAATACCCCCTAACACTTCACCTACCTACCTCGGATATGAGAGTGACACAAACTATGAGAGTCATGCCAGCTCAGACATTGCCAGGATTAACAAGGTCTGCACCAGATATTGGGGAACCAGGACAATCTGATGACAAGTGGATTACTGGAACAAACCATACATGGATGACACAAGAGAACCTGGAATTGATGGGAAGCTACTACAACAGTAGACCTAATGAGGGGGGGGGGGATATATGAAACGTATGAGGGAACTATGGATGGACAGAAGACCTACAGTACTTCTACACTAATTGAGAAACAGCTAGTTACCCAATGCTTTAACATAGTGAAGAGGAAGCTGCACTCACAATGTGAGATAGACCAAGTACATATTACATCCCAGTATCAAGAAGACCTGGAAGAACAACTGGATATGCAGCCAACACCTAAAGCTGGAACTTCACTGCCACCCCTTCCATTACAGAGCACAGCAGCTGATATGACACATAAGGTCATGGATAAACTAGTTAACCCTTAAGGCTGTTTATCAAGGCTCAGTGGAGAAGTACCATCAGATAGTATGCTAGAAGATGCCAATAGAGCCATCATGGCAATCCCTACTACCACTATACCTCAAACCAATGAACTGGTATACGTTACAGCCACTGTAATCCTGGAGATGCTTGGCTACACAATCAAGGAGAACAGCAGTACATACCTCTCTTGAAAATGAGGTTGGAGGCTAAGATCAAGGCAACTCAGAAATAAATTAGTCAGCTGGTGGAATTATAGAAGGGTGTGAAGAATAAGGATAAGATTCAACTACTGAAAAAATACAAGGGCCTGACCCTATCTGAAGCCCTAGAGACAGCTAAACAAAGGCTCACAGCACTGGCTACCAGGCTAAAGTAATACACAAGAGAAGCAAGGGCCAAAAAGATAAATGCCCTGTTCTCCAAAGAACCACCCAAGGTGTAATCCCAACTGCAGTGCAACCATCCAACTACTGGCCAATAACCTGCCTCCCTACAACATGGAAACTCCTATCAAGCATCATAGCCACCAAGCTACAGGACTATATGGGCCAGTACATGAGCACAGCTGAGAAGGGCATTAGGAACAACACCAGAGGCTCAAAACAACAGTTGCTCATAGATACAGCAGTCTCCCAAGACTTAAGATCTAGACAGACCATACTGAGCACAGCCTGGATTGACTACAGGAAAGCCTACGACTCAATGCTACACACATGGATCTATGAATCCCTGGTACTGAACAAAGTCAACAGGACATGAAACCTTTCTCAAGAACTCAGTGGGACTGAGGAAGAGAACACTGGAAGTCGATTTAAGACGGCTCGCACAAGTGGCCATCAAGTGTGGCATATACCAAGGTGATGCGCTGTCTCTGCTGCTGTTCTGCATAAGCTTGAACCCCCACAGCCAAATAATCACAAGCACTGGAAATGGATACAAGTTCAAGAGTGGAACTACCATCAGCCACCTCCTCTACACAGATGACATCAAACTGTATTCTAAGAGTGAACGAGACATTGACTCACTGATCCACCTGGCATGGATTTGCAGTGAGGACATTGGGACATCATTCAGACTGGAGAAGTGTGGCCAGATAAAGAGAGGTGAGGTAGTTAAGACTGATGGGTGGAACTACCAGCAGGCCACATCATGGTGACTCAGGGTCAAGCCTTTTTTGCATCCATCTCAGCTTTCTGAATTGCTAAATAGAAATTATTTATATGCTTTAAAAAAAACCACCATAAAAACAAAACTTTTTAAACATGTCTGTGTTATTATTTTATGAGTTTGATTTTTCTTTGTTTTGATTTTAATATCTTTGGTTTTCTTGCTGAGGAAATTCAATAGCCAGAAATACAACAAGCAAACTACATCTACTTGTAAATACCATTTTTTCTAAATGTGGATTCGATGCCAATTTCACTGGTTCAGGTTTTAAAGCTAAATAAAATCCAAAGACATGTGGGAAGACTTAAATATCAATACAGGTAAAGTAGCTATTCTCATGCTACTTCACCCTGTAACTCTTTCTTCTCACCTGAGCTGGTATATTAGCAGAATTGTGTTCCTGCTGATTCTGCAGGATGAAGGAAAATCCAGAAGAAAAAGAAACACAAAACCCCCAATATGGATATTAAGGCTGTATAAGCCTTTCAATTTGACAAACTTCTGAACAAATCATTCTCTTGAAACAAACTCAGGAACTGAATGTGACAACCATCTTCCTGTAACAAATAAAGTCCCATGAGTACAAGTGCCAAAGGCTTGTGGAGCACTTCACAGATTCAGTAGTTTCCCTGATGCTTCTGGCATTGGGACAGACAATCTAGATCAGGTTCCTCAACCTTGGCAACTCTAAGCTGTGTGGACTTTAACTCCCAGAATTCCCCAGCACAGCTTAGAGTTGCCAAGGTTGAGGAACCCTGATCTACAGTACAATGTTGCTACTGATTTCCACATAAGGAGAATGCTGGGGAATGTAAGTGAAATTTAATGATGTGTCTGACACTCATAAGAGCTGGCTGTAGTGAGCATTACCACCTCCTTAAACTCCACCTATCGTAGCATTTTTGCAGTTATTTTTGTATGTTTGTTTCAGCTTGCCTTGTACTTTTTCACTGTTTAGCTGGCATTTTGTAAAGCTGGTGACACAGGAACCAACAAAGCTCAGATAAGAGAGCTATTATGTAAGCACAGAGGAGGGGCATTTCAATCTCAAGGTGGGGGAAAAGCCCATTAACCTGAAAGGGAAAATAGAAAGGTTTAAGATTTAAACCTGGGCTGATGGATGGATGGATGGATGGATGGATGGATATAGGACTTGATTTCTGTGTTTTTCAGCAAGTCAATTTTCTATATGAAAGAAGTATGACTTCTTTCTTGTATGCTCTAAAGCATGTTTTTAAGAGTATTGAAATGTCTGCTGTTAACTAGTTCCTGAGGCAGGCTTGAGTTTATGGAAAATGAGAGATACATAGCTATGACTGACCTGAACTCTGACAGAGCTGCTTGCTTTCCAGCTAATTCTGTTTTGATAAGGATTGTGTGTTTTACAGACAAATTGCATAGAACAGTTGTTTTGGAGTATTTGTGCATGAGCTGAAATGTGTGTTTCAGATATTTTGTTCTAGGCAAGGACCAAAATGGCACTGTTTTGTTCCAGGTGTGGGCCAAAATGCAATTGTTCCATTTAGTTTTAACTGTTGTGATGGAAGTTCTGTTGTCTCTTGCACCTGGAATGTTATTTTTTAAATTCTCCTGTACAGGGTATGAGAGCAGGACAGACCAGTCCTGTCTCTATAGCTTACACTCAGTGAGGGGCCATCTGGGTGGAATGTGAGAGCTAAGAAGCAGGAATTAAAGAACACACAGCACAAAGAGAACCATTCCAAGAGACTAGTTAGAGAATGCTAAGAAGTAGAAATTGTTATATGGAAGCATAGAACTCAGTTCTGGATTGGGGCTTTTGTTAGAATATCCCAAGCATTTTAGTATGTGTCTGTGTATGAATGATTCACTGTAGTGAATCATAGATCCCTTTGGCAGATAGGTGGTGCTTTCTGTGAATCACAAGTGCAGAGAAGAGGTATCAGGATTACTGTGAACAGCAGGACCCAACATTTATTTCCACTTTTTTTTTCATATATTTGGTCTAGTATATTTGGTCTAGTTCATATATTTGGTCTAGTACATAATAGCCTTGTGTGGTGCAGAGTGGTAGGTGGGAGGATTGCAACCAAAACTTCTCCCCACAACCCAGTTTGATCCCAGCAGAAGCTGGATTCTCAGGGAGCCAGATCAGGTCGACTCAGCCTTCCATCCTTCTGAGGTCAGTAAATGAGTACCCAGATTGCCAGGAAAGGTGACAACTGGGAAGGCAATGGCAAACCACCCCACTATAGTCTGCCAAGAAAATGTTGTGAAAGCATTGTCCCGCCAAAGGGTCAGATATGATTTGGTGTTTGCACAGAGGACCTTTCACCTTTCACATAGTTTTTACTTTCCCTCAACACATTCTGGTGCAATGAAGTGGAAATGTCTTGTACCTGCCTCTGAAGCCCCTAGAACATTTCATGACATTAGACTGAGGCACAGGTGAGTCCTGCTTCATGAAGAGAGCTCATAGGTAAATGAGGTAAGCAGAACCATACATTGTGTAGTTGACAACTGGCTGGCTGGGCAGCCAAATTTCAACTATGGCTTTATGGTCATGGATAGGGCGTCCACATGAAAAGGGCAACCCATCAGGCATTATTTCTTAGCATCAGTTGCATTGCCCATAAATGACTATGTGGAATGGCCTTGTTCTAAAGGAGGCAAGCGGTAGCGTCATCCCAGCTAGAACTGAAGTTGTCACCAGTGCTGTTACAGAGAAATGTTATAAGATCACTGCTTATTTCTACCAGAAAGTGACCTATGCAAAATATGATTTCTGAAGATATTTCCACGTGGTGGAACTCCATCCCTCTGTTTTTGAAGTAGCCTCTAAAGTGGTGATGCATGACATGTCAAGGCACTGTGGGTCTCCTCTACTCCTGGGCATGGAGATTCATGGCTGAGGCAGTTTCTGCACTTGAACCCTTCTTTGTGACAAACTTCTTAAATGCAGAGACACCACACTGAACCAGGGTTTATCCTTGTTTCTGTTCTTTAAAAAGTTGTGTGAACTCTAAGAGCTGCACTATGAAGATGGCAGAGCTTTGCAGCTTAATTTCATATTGAAGTTACAAAGTGGCTTTGTGACTGGCTGATCTTTGTTAGTAAGTATTATGTCCAGTATAGCTTATCCCCTAGTTTTCTCCTCCATCTTTTGGATAATAATTTGCAGTGCACAATACAATGAAAGAAACAATAAATGGAATGCTCTACTTTATTGTTATGAAATAATGATTAATAATTAACTTGAGCTTTTAAAAACTTTTTATAGTGGTCTTGTTAAATTTACAAGTAATTTAAATGTAAATCAGATTCATAAGTTAGTTGGTTCATATATTTTGCATACATGTCTATATGATAGTTATCTAAATATGTTATGTACATGTATATAATATATTAAGAAAATGTTTCTTATTTTTTCACATCAATGAAATATGAACTTCTTAATAAGGTCTGTTGAACAGAAATCTATTGTAAGCCAATTTTCTAGACAGGCATTCCATTAAAAAGCTAACATTAATAAGTTATGGGGCTAACATCTTGGTATGATATTGATGTTTTGTTGGGTGACTGAAGACTATTAAATTTCTGCCATGTATTTTATTTGAGCTAATCTGAAATCCAACTAATGCACAACCTATCATAGTTTATTGACATTCTAGCTCTCTCTTCTCTGCATCTTTCCAGGATTCATTGACTGCTAGATCTCCTTTCCTTCTGCAGCCGATTAGTTCCCAGAGGCATGTTTCAAGGGACATTACTTTCCAGTTCATAATTGTTTTAGCTTCACAAAAAGCTCAGATAAAACTACAGCTTTCTATTTCACCAAAAAAACAAATTTTCACTCAGTGCACATACCAAACAACTGGTATGTCATATATAGCTACTGATTATAGCTGAACAGATAAAAGTATAATATTTAGGAAAGCTGCAAGAGTTTTAGAAAGTTTTGGATTCCAGCCCCCCCAAATTATAAGTATGTTATTTCTGTATTTGTATTAAAAGCCTATGTACAGGTTTATACACACTGCTTGATTCTCCCATCATCAGAATGGAACAGTAACCATTTTTGAGGGCAGAAATGGACCATGTCAACTTTTATTGACCTTGCTTCCACTGCAAATGCAACCTCTCTGAAAACTTTCTTGCTGCAGTTTAACAGTTTTTTCATCTTATGTTGCCAGGAGTGCTCTTGTCCATTTGGGCTCAAGTACCTTACTTCCTTATAGGCTACTTTTAGCATTTCATTAGCTACTTTGCAAATGAAGGAACACCCCTTCAACTGAGCCAATGATTACTATTCATGCTAATAACTTTTAGGCCTCCCTTTTACTATGACTGCTGTATTACAAGTCAGTATAATTCTTTGAAGTCAAATGTTGCTGGGAAAAATATGGTTTATGTTTTTAAAATATTTGTTTCTTTTCAAGTTTACTACATCTTCCTGTGTTTCATTTCATTTCCTTCCTTCCTTCCTTCCTTCCTTCCTTCCTTCCTTCCTTCCTTCCTTCCTTCCTTCCTTCCTTCCTTCTTTCCCCTAAATATCCCAAATAACCTAAGGTTCTAAACGAAATAATCAAAAACAACCATATAACTGACAGTAAAACCTTCCTCAAATAAAGCACAATATGATAACATAAATTTTAAAGGATAGTCTGCTGGTTTTTTTAGGTTGTGTTTTAGCATGATTTCTAATAGCTCTAAGAGTGCCATAGTCATATCTCATAATTGAAGGGAATGCATCCCACAATTTTGGGGATAATACAGGAGAAAATTCTTTATCACATGACCAAAAGATCATTTGGGATTGCAGCAACACGAATACTGGTCTTCCTATTTAAACAAACAAACAAACAAAAAACACCAAGGTATCCAATAGATATTTGTATTTGTGGTCTTACAATAGGACTTTCTCTCCCTTGCAGTTGCAACCTAGATATTTTGAACCTGAATATTATATGATATACAAGAGGATTTATAAGCTTTAAGGAAAAACAGTCAATTTTTCCATTGGATATTTCAATAGCTTGGGTACATTGTGTAGTTCTTTGGCCCATGGTCTTCCCAATTTAAAAACATTATACCAAAATAACTTAAAAAGATTTATTTAGGAAATATGTAAGTTGAAATAGCCTAAAATATATTAAAAAAAAACAGCTGCCAATTAGTTCAATAATATTACAGTAAATTCAAATACCATTCACAGTTATAAACGTAAGATAATTTAACATTCATTGAGTGTAATCAACCTCTATTTATACTCTCAAAATTTGGCAATTTGAAATGGGATGGTGAAAGCAAGTGACCCTTCTTTATAACATACCCATGTTTTAACATTTTATTTATTGCTTGTATGTACACATAAATTTTGTATATTGCTGTGCATATATGTGTATGTCTGCATGGTACTTCAAATTTATAATGCACACACGAGAGAGAGAGAGAAATACAAAAAGATGGTTCATTAAAAAACAGCAGAAAGACTTCAAATCAAAAAATGAGACATAACTTTAATACTATCAGTACACCAAACAAAAAAACCAAGCAAACCCTAGATTGAAGGCTGCTTTCAGCTTCTAGCTTGGGCCATCTCCCTGCATATTTTAGTAAGTCATACAAATTGTGAGCTATCAATCTGTAATGATGGCCCATTAAACAATCTTTCCCTTCCTTCCTTCCTTCCTTCCTTCCTTCCTTCCTTCCTTCCTTCCTTCCTTCCTTCCTTCCTTCCTTCCTTCCTTCTAAAATCACACAAACAGAATAATTTGCAAATAATTTGCAAAATTATTTACTGGAGTTTGTACAAGCTGAATCTAGTCTACAAACCCATTATAATATAACTGTAACTGTATATCTAATAAGTAAATACATGAAAAATTATAAATTATGTGATAGCTGAAATCTGTTGAGTCTGTAACATCTATGCTACTTCCCATCCAAATGGAAGCAAAGGGCATGGATAGCCATTCTGAAAATCAGAGGCAGTTACCAAAGACTGAGATATATTGCAAGGTGGTTGGGTTTAAACCTACAAGCAAATAAGTTAGCTCTCTTTTTCCCAAGTACATACAATAACTGCCAATAATTCCAAAGTATAGCATATCTAAAAAGCATTTATCATATGTGTATTTTTAACATGAATGTTCATGTATTTTTAAAACTCAAATGAGGCAATTAAACCATCACTATGCTAAACAAAAAAAAAAAAAGAAAAAAAGAAAAAACCCTACTAGAAACTAAAGTATTCTGATTAGCCCTTTTTTTTTTTTAAGGAAGAAACAGTTTTCATCAGTTTTTCTGGACTTAATGGATTGTGGATAATGAAAAGAATGATTGCAAGTCTGAATTAAACTGGACAAATTATACTTCACAGAGCCTATTCAGTTATATGAAATAAAATACCCACTATTTTGAATACAATATGTATTCATTCATCTCGTACAGTGATGTTGATCTAGTGTCTTTGCTTGTATAAGATTACACCTGTAAATTACTGGATTAAGTTAATGGGTATAAGACTAAACTAATTTAAATTCATTTGTAGTCATTAAAATGGTAAATCTTTCCTAATAAAATATGGCCCTCTGCATCCTGTTATCTCATACCTAAAATATCCAGAGCCATGCTTTATTCTTCCCTTCACTAATATCATAAAATCACTCTTTAGATAAGAAGTGATTTAGAGTGCAATTTCATGACTGTTGTTCCTCTGCAATATCCTTTTTTTTTTTTCCTTGAACTTGTTTGGAGCAGAGAATTGATGAATCTTCCCTGTAGGCAGCTTTTTCAGCACACATAAAATAGTCAACTATTTTGTTGCCTGTTTTGTTGCTTATTTGTAATCACCCATGCTGGTATTCCGGTAGCAAATATTTATACATTCCTGATCCAAGTAGTCTTCCTAAGTTTTTATAATGTTCAGTGAAATAATAACCATACAAGATATTTCCCACAAGAAATGCACTATTATTCCATGAAAGTCAGTTCCTATAACCCGATATACATATCAGTTTGGGTGGCCAAGAGCACATTAGTAAAATTTCAGACTGGATTTTAATGGTATCGGTTTATAAATAGTTTGTAACTGGATCAAAAGAAATATTGTCTCTCAGATCCTTTATAATGTTACAAGTTTCTGATGTAGTTGTGCTGTAATTTAGTGTTAACATATCTGAGTGACTACAAAATACAACCAACCAGTAGATGGGAAGAAAGGATTACCATTCTCTGTAATTATTTGCTGCCATCTAATGCCCATATGGAGTTTTGCAGCCAAGATACTGTAGCTTATCTTTGATTGCACATGGCTATGCTCATTCCAAGATTTATCCAATATCCCATTGTAGGCAAGCTAGATGAGTTAGAGAATTAGCATCCAAATTCCCAGCCTTTAGCCATGCTGGTTGGGAATTCAATCCCAACACATCTTAAAGCATTCTACTATTCCATTGAACATACATCTGGTGAAGACAAGGTAAAGAAACAAACCATAGTAAAGTAATAGCAAGTCATTTTAAAAAGTAAAAGATCTGAAGAATTATCAGGAATTTGCCAAAGGTTAGCAACAAAGAATTACAGAAAGTAACAGTATCACTTGTGTGTGTCTGTGCGCTTGTGTGTATGCACGCCTGTTAAATAATCTTTAAATACTGCATCATTAATAAAGTTTGAACAAAGTATGGCAAGATGTAGAAAGGTAGCCTAAAATGTGCAATAAACTTAATTCAAGAATTTGTCTTCGTTTCAAACACTGTTTTCCTTGAATAAATATGCTATATTTTTATACTTTCTATTATTGGAACTTTTTCTCCATGAAAGGTGGCTTTGCCAATGAACTCCTCTACTCCATTTCATCTAAGTCTAAGTGAGCCTTCACTTACATTTTTATCTGGATTCAGATATTTGAGGACAATGTATCACAGAGATAACAAATTTCTAAAGTAAGAAAATGGGCACTCCTTATTTACTCAATAATTATTCAATTCTTGAAACTGAAAAGACAATGTATGTTTTATACTTTTTCCCCTGACAAATAGGGACAGCTGTGGTAGAAATTTTTTAAAGAGAACGCAGTGCAAATAGTGGACTTATGCTATAAAAGAACAGCTTGGATATAAAGAAGGTGTTTAAAGAAAGGTAATATAACAAAGTTAGGGGTTATGAAAATGGTGTTTTCACTATGGATCTTCTTAGTATATTGCAAATTAAATAAGGTCCCCTCATAAGAGAGATTGTTGCAAGAAGGATTGGACATTTTCCTAAATTGTGTCATGCTAACCAGTCTCAGTAGCGTGACTAGGAGCTAAAGTAACAGTTGTGTGTGAACAGAACTAGTCCTACTCCTACTGGAAAGAAAATTATAAATGCTTGTGTGATAGCTACTGGAATATAAAAAAAAATATTTTAAATTAGTAACTAATATGAAATAGCAATTTCTATATTATTTATAACAGTTTGCATCCATGTCTTGGGAGAGATATTGACTGAATTTTGTTGACTGAAACAAAATTGTAATTGGTATTTGGAAAAAAAAAAGAATTTGTACATGTGGACTTTGGCAATAAAAATGATTTGCAATGCCTAATGTCCTATTTTAGACATTTTTGTACCACCTTCAATCTTGGGATCCTGATAGATTCTTTCTTTAAAAAAAATGCCCTGATTAGTACAAACTCTACTTCAGTGCTGTCAGGAGACCACTGTGAAGAGCAATTGGACTGTGCCCAATAATTTGTTTACAAGGTTAACAAAAACTGCTGTCTTTTGAACTGAGAAATCCGATGTCAGAAGAAATCAAGAACCTGATTCAGAGATTTATTACTGAGGTGGTTCACTAATCAGAATGGATTTCATCCATTACAATGATTTAAAAACAAAAACAACAGCAACATAAGGTCTGTATTGTTGGACTGACAATTCACCAGAACAGTATGAAATTAATTTGTAGTTTGCAGTAGATTGTATTACTGAAGTAAGCTTACACCAGGAGTGGCCAATATTAAAGTATTAGGAACCACAATTCAGAGTTTATGATTATGATGTCACCATAAGGGAAATTAGGAATAGGAAGACTCTGGGAAACAAATTACTCATATCCCAATTCTTCCACCCCTCAAATGGTATAAAAGAACATTTTGGGGGTGCTAAGGGATCATTTGTGGACCATAGGCAGAGCCACTCAACCTTATTTTAAAGACTTGCCATGTATATTTGGAGGGAGGGGTCAGAGCAATATTTTTAAAGAAATATTTTCAACAAATCTCTGGCATTCCTTATCCTCCAAAATGGTTTTATTTTACCCTGGAAAAAATAGGTGTCATGGTCCCTGTTCCAATGTTCCTGGAAAACATTGTAACGGGTTCCCATGCCATGGTGCTGACATGAGTTGCTGTACAGGAGGGATCTGCTTCTGTTCCTTGTACCAGGCTGCGATGCAAGGAGTGAAGAATGAGGAATGCATGTTTGGGTTATCTCACCTTGTCAAGGACATTTCCCACTGACCGGCAGGAACTGTTAGGGGCACCTGCAGGGCATGGAATTGTACTGACTCTGGGGGGAGGGACTGGAAACTGTTTGGGGTTTTATTGGGAGACATTCTGCGCTTTTATTGTTCTCAGCTTTGCTTGTGATCCTGCATACTATTCATTATTAAATCAGATATCCCTGAAAGCCTTCTGTGAGTCTGATAGTGATTTTGAATCATTACGATAAGGATGTACCAACAGTGAATCCTTGTCTCAGTTCCTGAGGACAAAAGTAGGTCAGAATAGCTTTTAAATTACAGATATTGGATACCAATATTTGGAAAGATAGGACAGTTGCTCCTCATCTATTTAAAAGGAATGTGGACCACAAAGTTTATTGGTCTATTTAATTTCATATGTGTAAACTGAAGAACATACACTTTAGTGCAATGCTTTATCTTCAACCCTACTGGAGAACATATTCCTAAACTTTTCACAGTTAAATGGCATTAGTCTTGCATCACCTATTATCGTGATAACAGATAACTTACAAGGCATCCACAAAATCATGAAAACAGTACTCTGCTGCCATGATGCAAGCTGTACCCATTGTATGTGCATGCAAGATCACAACGTATGTATGAAAGGGGCAGAGATTTTATTGTTGGTGTGATGCTGATTTCATCATTTCTCCTTTGTTTCTCTTCTCCCATAGATTTCTCTGTATGCTTTTGATTATGAAATGGGAACTGTATTTACTCAAGGAAATAATAAAGCAGGGGGAACTGTGCATTTGCATTAATATTCAACATTTGAGAAATAAGTATATCACTTGTGTCTGGACTTTAGAAAATCAGACGATGTACTTGTGGGACCAGTTTTTCTTAAACTGGTAGACTTATCACAAACCACTGGCATATAGGTGACTCCAAAAGAAGCAGGATTCCAGATGGTCAGAGAAATTACTTCTGTATAAATATAAAATGGAACATAGGTCAGGGATTCAAAATGAGGTCATTGACTGTCTTGAGTGCTTTCCTATTCTAGTATCAGACATGCAGGACCAGCTATAGACATTTTGGCGCCCTAGACAAAGTCATATTCTGGTGTCCCCTATGGTCTGGTTCATCTTCTGATTTTATTAGGATTTTCAAAAAGGCACCCTCTTTTTCTTTTTTCTTTCCTTCAAGTGTTGTTTATTTGTTTAGTCACTTCCGACTCTTCATGACTTCATGGACCAGCCCACGCCAGAGCTTCCTGTTGGTGGTCAGCACCCCCAGCTCCCCCAGGGACGAATCCGTCACCTCTAGAATATCATTCATCCATCTTGCCCTTGGTCGGCCACTCTTCCTTTTGCCTTCCACTTTCCCTAGCATCAGAATCTTCTCCAGGGTGTCCTGTCTTCTCATTATTTGGCCAAAGTATTTCAGTTTTGCCTTTAATATCATTCCCTCAAGTGAGCAGTCTGGCTTTATTTCCTGGAGGGTGGACTGGTTTGATCCTCTTGCAGCCCAAGGCACTCTCAGAATTTTCCTCCAACACCACAGTTCAAAAGCATTTATCTTCCTTCGCTCAGCCTTCCTTATGGTCCAGCTCTCGCAGCCATATGTTACTACTGGGAACACCATTGCTTTAACTATGCAGACCTTTGTTGTCAGTGTGGTGTCTCTGCTCTTAACTATTTTATCGAGATTTGTCATTGTTCTTCTCCCAAGGATTAAGTGTCTTCTGATTTCCTGACTGCAGTCAGCATCTGCAGTAATCTTCGCACCTAGAAATACAAAGTCTTTCACTGCTTCTACATTTTCTCCCTCTATCTGCCAGTTATCAATCAAGCTGGTTGCCATCATCTTGGTTTTTTTGAGGTTTAGCTGCAAGCCAGCTTTTGCACTTTCTTCTTTCACCTTCATCATAAGGCTCCTCAGTTCCTCTTCGCTTTCAGCCATCAAAGTGGTATCATCTGCATATCTGAGATTGTTAATCCAGCCTTGGATTCCTCAAGCCCAGCATGTTGCATGATGTGTTCTGCGTACAAGTTGAATAGGTAGGGTGAGAGTATACAGCCCTGCCGTACTCCTTTCCCAATCTTAAACCAGTCCGTTGTTCCGTGGTCTGTTCTTACTGTTGCTACTTGGTCATTATACAGATTCTTCAATAGACATACAAGATGACTTGGTATCCCCATACCACTAAGAACTTGCCACAATTTGTTATGGTCCACACAGTCAAAGGCTTTAGAATAGTCAATAAAACAGAAATAGATGTTTTTCTGAAACTCCCTGGCTTTTTCCATTATCGAGCGGATATTGGCAATTTGGTCCCAAGGTCCTCTGCCTTTTCTAAACCCAGCTTGTACATCTGGCAATTCTCGCTCCATGAATTGCTGAAGTCTACCTTGCAGGATCTTGAGCATTACCTTACTGGCATGTGAAATGAGTGCGACTGTTCTATAGTTTGAACATTCTTTAATGTTTCCCTTTTTTGGTATGGGGATATAAGTTGATTTTTTCCAATCTGATGGCCATTCTTGTGTTTTCCAAATTTGCTGGCATATAGCATGCATTACCTTGACAGCATCACTTCGCAAGATTTTGAACAGTTCAGCTGGGATGCCGTCGTCTCCTGCTGCCTTGTTATTAGCAATGCTTCTTAAGGCCCATTCAACCTCACTCTTCAGGATGTCTGGCTCTAGCTCACTGACCACACTGTCAAAGCTATCCCCGATATTGTTATCCTTCCTATACAGTTCTTCCGTATATTCTTGCCACCTTTTCTTTATCTCTTCTTCTTCGGTTAGGTCCTTGCCATCTTTGTTTTTGATCATACCCATTTTTGCCTGGATTTCTTCAAGTATACTTTTTTTTTTCTTTTTGCAGATATTTTAACCCTATTTTACTGCGAAATTATATTTAACCCTCAAGCAGGGATATTGGCTTGCAAAATGAGCCGTTACTGCTTTTCACTTTTTTATTGTGTTTTTCAGAAGTCTTTCCAATTTTAATGGTCCATAAAATTTGACACCCCTAGGCTGGTGCCTACTCAGCCTTGGCCTAGACCTGGCCCTGGAGACATGGCATGGGAGGCTGAAGATGAAGAACACATATCATTAGCAATGCATTGACTTCAGTAACATAAGCACAATTTCAAACTACATGTTTAGAATCTCTGATTCAACAGAAAATACAATTATGTTTAAGAGGTAGATTACATAATTAGAAATTAATGTTATTTTGTTGCCTACATTTTAGAATATATGATTAACATTAATTACATGTGAATATTTATTTATTTATTTATTTTCGATCCCATCTTTATTATTTTATAAATAACTGAAGGCAGCGAATATACATAATACACATTCCTCCTGCTATTTTGCCCACAACAACAATCCTGTGAGGTAGGTTGGGCTGAGAGAGAGTGACACATTAAGAGGAAGACATTGACTGGTAAAACATTATACAGTATGTACAGTATGTGTGTGTGTGTATTCTGACAGATAGAAATCCTACATTACCTATTTAATTGTACAATTTTGCTTTTTATCAATTAGGTGCACCATATCAATGTTAAAGCAGTAGGGTGCGGAGGTAGGTCTGGTACTAGCAATGATATTTTTATGCATATTTGTTTCGTCTGTTTCATATCTCTATAATAAAGTATTATTGCTGTGTTGCTGATTGATACTGGTTATTGGTGCCATTAAAAATACTCTACATATATAACTTTGGGACATGATACTCAGAAATGGAATCTGAAAATCAAACAGAAATTGGGAAAATTCATTGGTGGTTAGCAATGGGTCCAAATACTATAAATAATGCATTAGATGTCAATTGGATGATTAAAACAACAGTAATATTAGCATTCCATTATGGTTCGTTTCCAGCAGGGAAAAATAGCATTTGACTTCATTGGAATGTTTGATGCTGCTCCAACTGACAGCAGTGATAACATTGTTCATTATTACAGTAAGAGGCCTGTAGTGGTGTTCACATGTAAAAACATTTATGTTATTAATAAATCTCTTCCTAATGTTTTGATATAAAAGAAATCTTTTAAGAATAGGTTACTAATAATACAGCACTTTCAATTTCATTGGAATTTGAATCTTTTTTTTTCTTTTTACAAATGGAATCTTGTATTCAAAAAGTCATTTGAGTATTATCTTCAACCCAATGGGGAAATCTTTCTTTAAAGTCTTATTAAAGGTCTTAACAATGAAGCTAGAAGGAATAGCTTGGATAAATTTTATTATTAATTCTTGTAAGTATGGGGAGCTACATGAATAGAAAAGTGATACATATTATTAAGGGTTGCTGGCCTGTTAGAGGAAATTAGATTGGAGGAAATTTTGGGTTCAGGTTGAGGAAAATAGTGAGATGAAGTAAAAAGATTTAAGGCATACACAGGCTGGCATACTAGTGCTGTACTTCACAGCAAAGACTTGAACTTGATTCATTGGTCTGTGTTCAGTTTTGTGGAAGAAAGAAAATAGATTCTCTCCTTCTGGCTGAAGGAAGAGTGCTTTATAGTTATAAAAATTCTGACAGATGTGTATAGAATATGTCTTATCTTTCTTGTATAAAAGGGAAATTGTTCCTTAACTGGTTATGAATGACGTATATTACAAACATACAAAAATGGTCAGGAGCTGGAAATTTATATTTAAAGTGAAAAAATAATTTAAGTCATCAATCAAAGAAGGACAAGAAATAACATTTTAAAGGGGAAAAATAAACTAAGGACAACATTAGAAGTGTGTGTGTGTGTATGTACAGTATATGTATACACACACATACACATGATTCTACAGACAGTCCTCATAAACTGGAAGCGTTGTTAGTTGTGAAATACTAAATGGCAATACCATTTGCCATGTTTATACTAATCAGTGAATGCATTTATAGAATGATATAGAAATCCATTTTAACAAGTTTTTTAATAGTGAGATAGGTATATCTATGAGTAACTGTGAATTATGATACATTAAAAAATCATGTTTAAAAGGCTTGGCCTCTACAGCTTCTTCTGGAGGTAATCCAATCTAATTTAAGGCCTTGATATGAAACAAAGTTTGGAAAACCAATGCTTTGTGTTCTCACAGTGTAGCACAAGAAACACACACATAGCTGTAACTTAATTTTCATCACAATGTGATTAAATGAATAGGTAATAAAAAGGTTTTGCAGAGGGTAGAACATGTTAGATTTCATAGGCATTGGTAATAGAGGTCTTAAGCTATACGCCTTTTAAGTTTGCTGGTTTGCTTGCCAGTTTAAATTGTACCTTTGTTATTTTGGGATGGAATGCAGCAGAATTTACAGTATTGCTAAGATGAGAAAAAACTGTGGCCAGTGTTTTTCATCAAAGGGAAGAGACAGGAATGATTCTCTCACTCCCTTAATATGATACAGAATATTGCAAGGTTTTGAGACAGAGTTATTGTTTGTTTTTTCTCATCTATTCCTACTAAATATAGTTTTATGTTTTATAAAAACTATACATGTATGTATGTATGTATGTATGTATGTATGACAAACATGCAAGATATTTTAAGATTTTTTTTTATGTCTGAATGATGAAACCTGCAAATAATTCAAGCATTTGCACAGTTACTGTAAATCCAAGTGGTGTTGGGACAGAATAAAAGCTTGTTGAAAGGTATTACGTATTTGCATTTCTTGACCACTATTCTCCTAGGTATTGGTCATCCTTTTTTTTATACATTGATTTGAATTCATAAGGTGGATTTATATCAAGGAACATAAACTGTCTTTACAAATGCTAGCTTCGATTTGTGTCTGCTGTAAATTGATACTATTTCATACAGTTTAATGGACCTATGTAAATTTACAGCAGCTAGAAATACCTTCCCTTATATAGTAACCTTTCTGATAACAGGGCTTTCATTTATTGTCTATAAATTCTGAACAACTCAAGCACCAGATACAGAGCTGGTAAACAAATTACAAGTGAAGGCATTTTCCAGGAAATCTATTTAGCCAAATGTTCAAAGGCATATTTAAGAACAATGTGTTATATTTAGCATCATATAATGCTGACATTTTAAATGCTTGATATTTAGAGTTTGTTAGTAGTTTCTAGTTCTTTAGAAACTATTAGATAACAGGACTTCTGGTGGGGACATGGCCGACTGAACAGCTGTGTACACAAGCTCCGCGGACAGAACTGACAGTGGTGGTTCTTTTTTGGCCTCAGGCTTTTTCCTGAAGCCCAAGAGCAATTTCACAGACAAAGAAAATATTTGGAATCATCCCATCTGTCCTCTGGAATGGCAACTTGCAGCCTGAGAATCTCAAAGAGCATTCGTGCCAATCAGGTAAGAATTGCTGGGAGGCTGGGACATCATCATTTCCAAGCCACACTGTAGCCTTAAGGGACACTAGGTTGAGCCACCCCATTTCTATATCACCCAATTAATATATTTTTTTTAAAGTTATGTACCCTAAGAGAGACTTTCTACAGCAAGGAGAAACATTTACTTTTGGTGCTTGTCATTATTTTTGGAATTGATTTTCAAAAATCTTTTTAAGCTTTGGCTTGTTTTCTCATTTGGATATTGAGTATTGAGAATAAATAATTGTCTTCCTGCTATTATTTTTGTATTGGATTTCAAGGATTTAACATTTTCCTATATGTTGAATCTGCTGTTTTGAATCTTCAGTTTTCTGTTCACTTTCTCTGAGAGCTGCTTGTTAGCATACTTTCTCTTGTGTCAACAATTTTCAGAGACTTTCCATTAACTCATTAACTCCTACATTCACCAGTCAAGTATCTATGAGGCACCATAATCTACTGCCTGAAACATGGAGGATTTCAAGGAGATTTTCTCAGAGTTCTGTTGTGAGCTTCACTGTGAGTTTAAACAGAACTTTTATGATTCCTGTCAAGCTATTTTGTAAGATATTTGGAACATTGCAGAAACTATCAGCTTTAAAATGTTTCATCTGGCTGAGGAGGTTGTGGAAGAAGTTGATTGTAGCAAAGATGGAGATGTTTCTACTGACAACAAAATGGAAGCTCTTGTTGTGCCAGATGACCAGATTTTGGTGTTGAAGGAGTTAAAAGAACAGACCAAATAGCAAATCACAAATGCAGTGTTGTTTGTTTGTTTGTTTTTGATGGAATGTTATGGGAAAGAAGAGGCTGTGTTCTTTTGGAGGTTTTTTACTGAGAAGTCTGAGTTTCCAAGGGAGGCAGCTGGGCTGTTTGATTTCTGTAGGAAAATGCCTTGTGTGTAATAATGGAGATACATAAATGTTTTGGTTTATTTTGAGGTGGGGTAGAGAATTAAGAATGTTTATTTGGATTGATATTAAGGCTTGTATGATTTCATCTTTCTTTAATGATTTGGATTTTTGTATTGCTTTTAAGTTTTGATTTTTAAGATTTATAAGTTATAATAATAATTGCTTCTTTTTAGGTTTAATAGGGTTAAGATTGTTATAGTATTATTAATTATTAAAGTAAACAATTTAAATTTCTTTATAATTTGATTTCTTTTATAGCGGACAAAAATAACTAGAATAGTGGTAGGAAGGAAATAATTAAACAAATGTTTTGGGGGTGAGTTCATTTGGATGTGTGTGTGTTTGTGTGTGTGTGTATACACATACATATACATACATACATACATACTGTATATATATATTTCTTTTAATTAAGGGGAAAGAGTAATTGTGTTTAGTGAATTTTATAATGTGCTGATAGAATAATTTATAGCAATAATGTGATCTTGGTTTGATATAGAATAAGGATTGATTATGGAATTTGCTGTATATAGTTCTTGTTGAGAGTCGGAAGTCACCTATTTATGTAATCTTCAAAATTCTTTCTTGTGTTTCACACTTTTTCACTTTTTTATTTTTGCAGGGATTTTTTGCTTTTTTGTAGTTTTTGTCTATGTTTTAAACTTAATAAAATTCTTGAAAAAAGAACTGTTAGATAACAGAACATATCACACTATTCCTAAGAAGCAATTTACGCATTTGTACTATTATATTGAGAAAGCCAGTTTGGTGTAGTGGTTACAGCATCAGGCTAGAAACCAGGAAAGCATGAGTTCTAGTTCTGCCTTAGGCACAAAGCCATCTGGGTGACCTTGGGCCAGTCACTTTGTCTCAGCCCTAGGAAGGAGGCAATGGCAAACCACTCCTGAAAAACCTTGCCAATAAAACTTCAGGGACTTGTCCAAGCAGTCTCTGAGAATCAGACACAATTAGACCAATTGAATATCTATCTATCTATCTATCTATCTATCTATCTATCTATCTATCTATCTATCTATCTATCTATCTATCTATCTTAGAGGGTAATATACTGCAAATAGTTGCATTTAATAATATCTTCCATTTGTATATCAAGATAGGAATACTAAAGCAAAAGGAAACTATATGCTGTAAGTTAATATGTTGGAGGGGTGTATTGTCAGAGTCAAGCTTGCCTCTGACTCAGAAAGCAAAACTCTTTCTGAGTCAGAGAAGAAATTAGAAACTTACCAGGCTGAAACCAGGAAAACAAAAGTCCAGGATGAGTCAGCAGTGTGAGAAGAATTCAAGGTACTGATTGGCCAAGATTCGGGGGGAGGATTTGAATCCACAAATCAGTGTGCGCCAATGATGGGCTGAAAAGCACGCAAAGGAAAAGGCAGCCTGATTGGCTGCAGGAGGGTCCAAGCGCACCAAGGATCAGGATAAAAGGCAGCCGCATGAAGAGCAAGCTGCTGGAGACAACTGATCCTCCAAGCCTCCAGTGTCCACGGAAGAGTCCTTACCTGCATGAGAGACAGTGTCTGTTGCCAAAGTGGAATCAGTGCCTTCACTCTACTCTGAAGAGGACTTGAATCCTGCTTCTGCTGCCATCAAGGATCCTTTGCTCGCCAAGCCCAGCAGTCTCAGTTTTGCTTCCAGTCTTGAAACTTCATGATCTTCCAAGTAGCTTCTTCGTACCTTGAAACTCCAGCACCACCACCTGCCTTTGGTTCTGTCCAACCGTGCTTTGTGTGCTCAGCTGTGTTCAAGCATTTCACACCTATTTTGTTCTGGATCTGGAATCCAACCCATTCCAGAATTGTAGGCCTTATCCACAAAATGTTGCTTGCTCATATTTCACTGGACTGGTGATTCTGATGTAAGTATCCCATATATCCGGGGCTTCCAGCCAAGTCCAGTCTTGTTCCGAGTTCCCAGCCTTTCTCCAAGTCTCCAGCCCAGAGAATCCAGCCTAGTCCAGGGCTTCCAGCTGAGTCCAGTCTTGTTCATAGTTTCCAGTCTTGCTCCAAGTCTCCAGTCCAGAGAATCCTGCCTAGTCCAGGGCTCTCAACCAAGTCTAGCCTTGCTTCGAGTCCCAGTCTTGCTTCAAGTCTTCAACCCAGTCCAGAGTTTCTAGTTAAGCCCAGACTTGTTCCCAGTTCCTAGTCCTCCTTCGGGGTTCCAGTTTCTGCTTCCAGTCCAACGCAAGTCTCCAGTGATCCAGCACCAAATCTGCTCCAGTATTGTTCCAGTTTGAGACTTGTTGCCTCCAGCTTCATCAGCACATTGCATTCCAGTCTCATCCAGCCTACGGTTCCAGTTAGAAGTCCTTTTCTGCTGCCTTGTTGTGGCCCAGTTGGGCTCGTTGAACTCAAGTCTTCATATATCATGGACTTACTTATGGTAAATAGTTATTCTATGAAGAGTATTTTTGATATTACTCTGCCTGGTTGCATAGTCTGAACAGGACATGTGTAAACCACACTTGAATAGATGAGATTGTAGCATTATTTAAACAGAAGTAATCTTTCATACTACAGTTCAGTCTTGTCTGATCACAGTTTGTTGCATAGGCTTCATAAGTTCTGTTATGAAGCTCTGTATAATTGGGTTGAGCCTCTGTATACTGGTTTTTCTAATATTTTTTTTCTATTATTTTCTAGTTTAGGGTGGGCAAACATAGCCTTTAGACCATATCTTATTTCTTGTGGCCTCCAGGAAATCCTACGAACCAGTAAATTACAGCAGAATTATTTTGGAGTTCTCTTCTTCTCTCCACAAAAACAAAGAAATAAACCAGACCTATTACAACTACTTTACTGGGGAAAGAAAAATTAAAATAAAACAAAATGAATTAAAATAAAATAACAGCATAAAAAAGGAGGCTACAATTGTCACCTTGTACTCTCCAGTGATATCACTTCTACTTTCCTTGTAGCCTGCATAAGCTAAAAACTGGCAAAATATAATTTGTAGGCCTTACCCACAAAAGTTGTTTGCTCATATCTCACTGGACTGGTGATTCTGATGTAAGTATCCCATATAACAAATTTATACAGTATGCATACTTATTTGCTTTACAGCGTTTTATAAAGTAGTTTGTAGTCAGAAATTAAATCACAGTTGAATAGTTTAGTTCAGATATAACAGAATACTGTCTTTTAACTAATGCAAGTTGTTTTATTTATGACATAGAAAAGGAGACAGCACTTGACAGTTTTCATTCCCCATCCAAGAAACCTGCATTGTTACAGTTCAAGTAGAATTACGATCTACACACACACGTGTGCGCACATAGACAGAAGAGCAATGTTACAGCCTGTCAGTGATTTGCAGAGAGTCAAAACAGATGTTCAGCTGTGTTTCCAATTTTGCTTTAATTCTGTGTTTCTCAAACTTGGCAACTTTAAGATGTATGGACTTCAACTCCCAGAATTCCCTAGCCAGGATGGGGAATCAAAAATTATCAAAAATTCAAACTGAGGTTTAGATCTGAGGGTTAAATCTTCTCTACCCACTGCTGCTGCCTCTTCTATGCATGCAGTATTCAGGGAAAAAGAAAAATGCCTATAAATTGGATTTCCTCAGAGCAAAGACAGAAGGGTCTTTACTACGTAGCTGCTAAACATACAGATAAACACCTGTATGATTAATTAATACAAATCCTTCAGTATAATTGAGTTTTAAGCATCTATAAACCTTCTGCTTTTGCCCATAAAATGTGGCTCATCTCTTCCTCTGCCTGTATCTTTCTCTGTTGGTGTACATTGTATTTGCTCTATTTTGTTTTAGAATTATTGTGTTGTAGTTATGACATCTCACACTATAAATTTAATTGTGCTCCAGTGCTTTATAGACATATGACATTTTTGCTGTCAGTGACACACTCAACATTGTTGTAAATGTTTGTTGAATTATGATTTGCATTACATGCAGCAGAATATGCTTATTACATTCATAGCACTACCAAATGTTCAAGACATTTCTATACAACAAGCACGTGTTCTGTGAAACTACAATCTGAGTGTCACTGATAAAGTTATGCTATATGATGAGGGAGATAGATACTTTTTATGTATGTGCTTTATGTTTAGTGACACAAATTAGAGCAATTTAATATTTAACCATTTACCTGAACAATATATTTCATTTATATCATCATCATCATCATCATCATCATCATCAATTTCCAGAGAAATATATAGGCCATCATTTCTATTGTTCCAAGGCACTGTCACGTGTGTCACAGAATCTTTTTGCAATTTTCCCTCTAAGGTTTTGACAATGCTCCAGCTTCAGAGGGAAAATCCAGTATAAGATTCCTCTTTCCTTTTCCTAGCTAGCATCCTTTTTTAGATCTTGGCTTGGGGCTGGGGAAGGGAAGGCAGTAAGAGTGGAGATGGAAAGTTAATTTCAAGATTTTAGATCTGCAACCCCCCCCCCCCCCCCGCAACTTTCTGCTTTCCTGGAATTTTAGATAATTTTAAATAATCATAGAGTTTGTCTAGATTTATAATTGAATTTACTATTCAAAATGGGAAGAATTTTAAAAAGCTGTTAGAACATGCAATAAATGTTGCTAGCTGCCAAGGAATAGGTTCTCCAATGTCAGAGGCACCGAGGTAGGCCTAAATTGTTCTGTTTGCATCTGATCAAATGTGTTACTATCTCTCTATGATGAAATGTAAAATTAGTAAGGTTTAACATAGCATCTTCTTCTAATTCAAAAAACAACAGATGTTTCTTAGAAATTCTCCTGACCTAATGCTTAAGTGATCATGCAAAGCCATCATGTTTTTAAAATGTTTAATATTATTGTAAATTATGACTGTACATGCTTCAAAAATGATTTGGAAGTGAATTAGACCTCACATAAGCAGAGCACCTTTCTAGTCTTCACTGAATAAAGAGCCCAGAAAATAGCATGACACCAAGTAAGGAGAACAGAAAGAATATTTATTTATTTATTTATTTACTTACTTACTTACTTACTTACTTACTTATTTTACTTCCCAATTCCAGTTGACTTTTGGCAGCCCATAGCATAGAACAAATATATGATCCAGATTTTTTTTTAAAAAAAAATAGCAATAGACAGATGGCAGATCTGGCCAGCACAACATATCACAGACCTGACAAAGGATTCCAACCACTGTGGCCCAAAGCCTGGGAAAAGAGATATGTGAGATGTGAAGGTATTCAGTAATGAACACACAATACAAGAAGGAACTTGGTTCAGTTATATGGACCAAGCTACATGATTTCCATGCTTGGGAGAAAAGAAGTGGTGGCAAAGTAGCCACACCATTTGCAATAAGCTCTATAGAAGAAAATAGTTTTTATCTCTGTGTAGCAGAATGTTTGTGCAAGCATGGTTTTGAGAAACTTCTTATCCTGCTTGCATTAATGGCAAGAAGACAAACAATATCCCACCTGCAGTGAAAACAACAAAAGTTAAAAAGTGTGCAAGAAAAGTTTTGGGCACTAAGCAATGGCTAAGAGCTCAAAATAGTAGAAATTGGAAGATTTGATGCTTCTTAACGACCTCCAGGCTAAAATAAATGCATTAATTCAAGTACAAATCAACAACAACAACAAATGCTGTTTCAGACAACTTTCTTTGGGATAATAAGGAAAGAACTGGAAAAGATGTAAATCACCCTGATAAAAGGCAAATGGAAAGCTTGATGAAAAGTCCTGCTCCTCCCCATTTCCCATGTCTGATACAAGAAATTCCTACCAAAGGACATTCTGCTGCCCATCAAAACTCTGATCTAGTTTTCTGACTGGATACTGTATTCTCACAGTAGAGATCATTATTTCAGCCTTTGAGCAGCTAAGAGCCACTAACCGCAAAATGGACAAATTGAAACTGTGCTTAAGTCATTTGTGCTTCAGTCACCTATGCTGAAAGGGCAAGTAGATAGACTAAAGGGTCTCTTTTAAGCAGAAACAATGTTACTGTCAGAAAAAAAAAAAATCCAGAAAGATGCACAGTTCATACAGAACGTATTGTATTACTAGAAGAAATAAATGAATCATCAAAGAATCCAAATTTAAGCAGCAATAACAATGATTCCTCATCTCAGATTAGGTACAACAACAGAGATGAACAGGAACAGGAGACAGCATTTCAGAACAATAATAATTCACAGATTATTTCAGATAATAATGAATGACAAGCAGATGGAAGTGGCATAATTAAAAAAAAAAGTAACACGACTCTCCTTAATGCAGATTACATGCTGCCTGAGCTTTCAAATAGACTTGAAGTTACTTGGACTTCTGCCTAATATGGCAGCAAGAAGATTTTATTGGCATTTAAGCACCAAACCATTCCACAGATGCTCCTGAAAATGAAGAAATTCCGAGCAGTTTTCAGGTTATTACAAATTGACTCTTTAAGGATGTTCATATGGCTTGGCTTATTACAAAAAAGAGGGGGAAAATAAGGCATGTTACCAAATTTAGAAAAGCTGGACAAAATAACAATGCAATGATAAAAATGAAAATCTCAGACAAAGTTGATTATCTTTTCCCACAATTCCAAGGTCACCTAGATCTGCACAGTTAAGAGCACTAACAAATTTACTGCATGGGATAAGAAATGAGGCCTGATATATTTGTTATATTTACACACATATGCTACAGAGATAAAAATGATGTAATTTCTAGATTATATACCATAAAGAGCTCCTTAACTACAGTTATGAATACTGTAGTCCAACTGAAAATAATATCACAAAGATGGATAGAACAGACTTTAAACAAAATAGGTGGACCATACAAAAAAATAAGAAATAAAGTTAACTGCTAAAAAAATACTAATGATGTCTCTGAAGCTGGGGAAATTAATTTCCTTGGACACCTATCAAAGTATGAACAAGTGGAAATTACACTGAATTCTGACTGCTCCCAACATTAGACCCTCAAGCTGATTGGTGTGAAAGTTCTACTGACCTGATTACAGGTGGCTTGAGTCTAAAATGATCCTCATAGATGAAGAAGCCAAATTTAGAATTGGCAGGTCTACAATTGACCATTACCTCGTACTTCAACATCTGGTAGAAATACAGTTCTTAGTCCCATGGGGCCTTTCATGCTGCCTTTATAGACCTTAAATCCATCTTTGATTCTCTCCTGCATGACAGACTTTGGAAAAAGCTGGAGACTAAGTTCAGAGGTTTGTTTGTACAGTATGCTTTTCTACACAGGACTTCAGAAGAATTATTTCCCTAACATCCTTTGTGATTCACTTGATATGAAGCATCCCTAAAAATAAGGGGGTGAAACAAGGCTATATGTTGGTTCCTTCCCTGTTCAGTTTTTATTTAAACTCTACAGTCAAGATGCTTAGAAACCCCAAACACCACTTCCCACTTCTTGCCACTAGAGAAATATCTGCCTTAGTTTATGCAATGACATATTCTTTCTCAGTGAAGGGGTTAAGAAGAGCATTATAGTTCATCACAAAGAAAAAAGACTCTTATGTTCTTAAAACAAAACAAAACAAAACCTTCCACCACAGACATAAATGGCCAGTTAGTAGCCGTGCTATTTTTTTGGAATTCCAACTAAAATTTTCTCCCTGCCTTCTTCTCTTTTTAGAGATCTTTGCACAAAGATTAGGGTTTGGTTTGGGTTAAGGTTAGCATTTTTCTTTTCTTTTTTTTTTGAGGGGGGGACCGGTTCAAACTATATGCAACCGCATATAGTTTATGCCAGACAGATCTGACAGCTCCATCCATGTCTTTCGGAATCTGCTGAGTACAGTGGCAGTGTAACATTATCACAGTGTTCTTTCTACTGGGATTCTTGGCATTTTCTCTTCTAAGCTAAGACCAGATACTTTTTATGTCAACCTTCTTTATCAGATTTAAGCCCAGACACTTTAATGGTGAAATCTGTTTATGGGACCACGTCTATTAAGAAACCAATCACAGGTACTATGAAGGTAAGGTTAGTTTAACTGCCATTCAATAAAACATTGATATTAATAAATTATTTCATACCTTAAATTCTAATTCCCATAATATGTAGCCCTTTATAGTTCCAATGAATTCCTCTGTTATAAAATCCATAAGATCACAATACAGCTAGATCATTTGATGTGCTGACTAACTTTACTCCATTTCTGTATTAATTCATTTTTATATTCTATTACTACTGTATATTTTATTCTTGATAGTTTGAATATCAGTAGTAAGTATACTTTTTATTGTTAAACTTTAGTGTTAGAAAATTGTACAATTCCATGGCATAAATCCTTATAATTATATAATCAATAGGTTATTCTATTCATCAAATTCTTATTCATGGAAGAGTTGCAATTGTTTGTCTTATACTGCTCTATAACCAAAATAAAGATTCACTGTTTCCATTCTTGATAATCAGAAAATTCTTTCCCTTCATGATGTTCAGCACTGAAGTGTGATGGGATGATGACAAAGGCAAATATCACTAGATTACTTTAGCACCAGGTCATCTTGTTTTTTATGCTGGTGAGAGAAATGGCTGTGGAAAGAATAGGGATAGGATAGTGAAAATAAACTAATCTGATCCATGCTTTCTGAATGTAAATGCAAATCATGACACACATACCTGTTGTACAAATTTCATTATGTACTTCACATCACAATAAAGCTTTCATTAGGAAAATTGGCACCCCAAAATGTATTAAATTAGAGAAAATTGGATGCAGAATATGTGTATTATGAAAAATGTGTCCAAAACTGGATCCAAAATGCATATATTAGGAAAGATGGGAACAAACATGCATATCCATTTCAATGCTGATGTACAAATGGCATGGGATGACTTCAGAGTTTAAATTATGTGGAACTTAGCTTAATTGAACTTGGAAGGCTTGCCTTGCTTATAAAGGGGCTTCATTTCTCTTTTAGTTAGAATGCAAGCAGAGAGTTGCCAAAGATAGAATAGACTAATCTGTTAATTTTTTATCAGCATCCTGCATTTCCATGCTGACCAGGTAAAAATACCTCTTTCTTCCTGGCCAACATGGTTCGGGAGTTTAGCTACAATGCTCATCATACCCAACCACTATAATTACAGTATCTACCATGTGTTGTAGTTTAGTCTTTAAAATTACGGCTCCCATAATATTATCAAAACATGGAGTCTACCTGTTTTCATTCTTTAAAATAACTGCAAGGAAGGAAGAAAAAGAAAGCCTTCTTTAAGCAATATGCTACCATCCAGTCATATGAAAATAAAGATAAAATAACATCAATTTTAAAAAATGAAGTACCAAAAACATGATGGTGGGATTTCCTGGAGTACCAAAAAGAACAGTCTTATTGATAAAATAGTGTTTTGCTCAGGGGTTTATTCACGGTCTCTTTTATTACACATCATCATATTTTTATCTGGATGAAGGCAATGGAAAACACTTCCTGTTGTTGCCAAGCAACATTATGGACATATCCACTTAGTCACCAAGAGTTTCACTGTACTCAGAGGAGACACTTCTTTCCCTTGATCAATATTTCTATCTTTCACGTACAGCAATAGTAGAGATTGCCAAATTCTAAAATCATGTATGCATACTGAAGGAGAACGTAATATCTGCTTTTCAAATCCAGGCATCATTCCATTTTCTCTTACAGTGGTATGGACAACATCTATCTGTTTGTGTATAATAGCATAGTAACTCAAGAATAATAAACTCTTGAGTTTCTGTGATTACATTGGATTACACAGGATCACCTCCAAGATCCTGAACATTCTCATGTAACTATATCAATCATGTTGTAAGGAAACTCAATAGAAACTATTCTTCAACTTTACCATAAAGATTTAGTCTTTATATGAGATAAAGATTTTTTTTTCCATTTTTGGAATGATTATGGATATGAGATATTGAGTTAATGCTTGTCAAAATAAAAATTTGAAGCAGCAATTTCCATCAGAGTTAAAAAGTGTCAGAAAACTGCAACTGAAATGTAAAGGTTATATTTCTTCCAGGTCAGTCTCCCTGCTGATACCCCCACCTGTCCCCAATTCTGAACATAAAGACAGTTTAAATTCACAAATAGCTTTCAGGGTATCATTTTTCCTTGGGTGTTCTATCTGCTCTGCTTTTATCCTCAAACTTTCCATCTTTTATAATTATACAGTGAGCAATCTGCTATCTGCTAGCATGAATTTTAGGAATTCATATTTTTCTCTCCTTTGCTCTCTTTTTATTAGATCAAATTTTTCCCAAGTTGCTATTGGATATACAAGGAAGCATGTAAATATAATTGTGACACAAGTACAATGTTTACCACAGGGAAACAGTAATATCAGGAGGAATAGGTATGCATGCTGTAGAGGGAGAGAACTGCTCTGACTATCTGTGTTATGAATCACTTTTTTTTTTTTGGTGGTGGTGGTTTACTTTTGGGTTATTGAAATCTCCAACTAACATTACTTAAAACTCCATTTGTGCCTGGAGTTAAAGCAGTTGTGGTTTAACTACATCTTTCTTCTCTCTCTCTCTCTCTCTCTTTGTTTTCTGGGAAATTGTATGTATGTAGGTGTGTGTGTGTGTGTAATGTATATACACTCTCTCTCTCCCTCTCTCTCTCTATACACACACACATAAACACACACACACAGAGAGTATATATACAGTATATGCAGAAGAGTAATGTTACAATTATTGATCTTTTTTTCAAAGGGCATGGAGTTTAACCATTACATCAAACAACATTATTTTCTAAAGAAATACCATGATTGCCAATGAGAAGAATCCCATACATATTTTTTTTATTAGAAAGAACTGCAGAAATGGGCTGTTAGTAATTCATGAGCTGTGTATATTGACTTCTATTCTCCACCTTTTACATCTCATGATTTGTGTTTCTTAATACAATATCAGGATACTTTCAAGTGTAGTCATGAATTATACCAACTTCCTTTTACCTCCATGACCTGAAGTTATAGGCCTTTTTCTTAGTGCATGGAACATTTATAAGTAGCACTTTGAAATATTATTTATGTAAACATTATTCTTAAAATCTTTTCTGTTTAGTTGGGCAAATCAGTATCTGGTAGATTCAAGTGAACAAAAGAACTTATTCTTTTAAAATTATTTGTAATTATATTTTCATTCAAAAAGCTAGTAGAAATAGATAGTAAAGTATCAATGTGTTTTGTAAGAGATTTGTGTGGACTCCTCTTAACTGAATGTATTGTGGCAGAAACTAGATTGATCTCCGTTGGGGAAGCTTTAAACTGGAGTTTTGCACTGAGCAAGAATTAGATTCAGTAGTCTAGTTGGCCTCTTCCAACTCAATGATTCTAAAATTTAATGTTTAAATTTTTGTTCATTTTTATAATCATACCAGTTTTGAAACAAGCATATTGTCTATTAAAGAGTTTCAGAGTAGTAGAATATCCATGAAACTGTTCTTAATGGGACTTACAGTCTTCACTGTTCTTGCTGAAGACTAGCGACTAGACTTTCAAGAGGTAGTTGAATTATCTGGCCAACTGATAATTGTGGAGACTTCAAAACATGAGAATGTGTATCTTTTCCCATCACCTAAAAGTTACAACTGAGCTAATCACTTGATGACTAACTGAATAGACTAAGCAACTGGTTAAGTGGTCTTTTTTTCTGATATTATCTTTTTTCTTTTCTTTTCCTAGCTAGCATAATTCCCAACTGCCTTCCTCATTCTTTCTCCCCTCCTCCTTCTCACACAGAATGCTGCTGGGGAGAAACAAATTACCTTCACCAAAGGTCTGAAGAGGTTGTAGTGGTCTTTTGAACTTAGGTTGGGAGCTACATATGAGCTTATGACTGAACATTTTCCAATCTATGCCTGTTTTAAAGCTAAAGCCAGTCTTATACTGAGTTCAACAATGAATATGCAGCCAGCATTCCTGGACAGAACAATGGCAATATGATCCAGGCATCTAATCCTTTTTGTGTGCCTCCTCCTTTGTTCCTCTCTCTTTTTCCTCCTTCATGGTGAAATATTTCATTGACAGTCTAGACATATTGCAAGTAAATAAAATGCTAATGGTAGAATGAAAGATATATGGAAGTATATAGTGAAATAGGTTTCCAGGTTGACCAAACAAGGTTGGTTTTACGATTATTGTCATGGTGATAAGCATATTTAATTTGGAATAGAACACAGGCATATATTATGGAATAAAATATAGCAGCAGTGCTATATTTAAGCAGCACTATATTTAAGACTCATTAAATGTAGACATATTTGATTCTGAATCAACATGTATATTCAACTGTGCTGCAAGTAGAATCCATTGTTGTTTCTGAAAGTCTTTGTAGATGAAGCCAGAGACTTATGTGGCATAAACTGTATATAACTTCCTCCCAACACACACACACACACACACACACACATACACACACACACACATACATGCATATATTCTTAGAATGGAATGCATCAGGTTTACTTTCAATAGATAGATAGAATACTTTATTGGCCAAGTATGATTGGACATACAAGGAATTTGACTTCAGTGGAAAAGCTCTCAATATATTTACATAACATCAAAAATAAACAATAGTAAAGTAATAATGTTATTTACTAAAACTATACAATCAAGAAAGAAAAAAAATGAGGAAATAATACTACAGCTATTCACTAACACACACTCATATTTAAAAGGAGAATTAAGGGATAATATACTGCATCTGTTGTCGAACATATGTTCACATTTAACAGAGCATTACCAGTCACATCTTAGCAGTCATGTCTTACCATACATTGTCAATCATTATATCATGCTACATTAATTAGGAGTTCAACAGAGCAATGGAACAAGGGAAAGAAAAACTGTTTCGATGTCTAGATGTTTTGACATACAGTACTCTGTAGCGCCATCCTGATGGTAAAAGATTAAACAGTTTATGTCCAGGATGTGAAAGATCTGCAGATATCTTCTCCACTTTCCTTTTGACCCTTGCAATATACAGGTCTTCTATAGAAGGCAGGAGGATTGCAATAATTCTTTCTGCAGACTTAACTATCCATTGAAGTCTACATTTGTCCTGCTTGGTTGCGGAACCAAACCAGACAGTTATAGAAAAACAGATAACAGATTCAATAATTCCTCTGTAAAACTGTACCAAAAGCTCCTGAAATAGATTAAACTTCCTAAGTTGACACAGGAAGAACATCCTTTGTTGTGCCTTTTTGATGATAGGAATGACAATTCCTATTTTCTTAGTGATATATGTTTATTTACACATAATGTTATTAATCATTGCAATTAACTATACATAACATTACTATTCAATAGATCAAATGTTTTACATGTTAATAAATGTCTTGAAACAAAATACCTTACAAGAACAGTCAGTATGGACACCATTTTTATATGAGGAACTTTACATCCGAAAGCCTTGTCGCATTTTTTCCCAATAAGTGTCCGAATTATGAATGTTGGACATTGAGAGTAGCAATATCTTTGATATGATTTCCACCAGAGTCCAGTTACTAACAGATATCCACAACCTTATGTAGCATAGATCTATAAATATGAAGTCCTTTTGTTAAGAACACACAGAATTTTTCACACTGATATGTTGTTGGACATTGTCTGTACTTAGATCCACTGAAACGTACATATAAACATTGTACTATTAGGAACTGGTCAAACTAAGTTTATAAATTAAACTGTGGAATGCACCCAGCAGTATTTTACAGTCTTTGTTGTTGAGGAATAGCTATTTCTCAGCACATTAATCTGGGAGAAAATTATATGGGAGTCAGTCATAACACTCAAAGAATGCCAAACAGCTCAATAAACAATTTCACAAGCTCTGAAGAAAAACTCAGTATGCAAACATAAACTTTTAAAGCTATGAATAACTTTATTATACACATACATGCAAGTAAGAAAGCATGAGAAAGTATAATATTTACAGAAAAACAATATAGATTGATTAGTATGTCCATCCCCAAGCCTGAAACACTACACTAATTTTCAGTATGCTGACATAAGAACACAAAAACATAGAAAAAGAACTTTTATCAAATATGAAATGGATAATGGTATATTCTATAACATTATATAATATCAGGATTTAGAGAAGAAAAGTATAATTAAAACAATTTCTAATTTATAGAAGGTGGAACACAAAAGGACTTCATGTCTGGGTTATTTAGATTGAGCAGGACTCTAAAGAAACTATACTTCCCAGAACAGAATGAGCCTCTTAAGTGTCAGAGTTTATTTTCTGTCTTCTATAATCAAAAAGGCTAATGGGAGAGATAAATGGATTTATTGTTCAGTGACATCTAGAAGCTAAGAGATTGCCTATTCCTAGCAGGTCTTCCTTTTTTTTATATATATTAACTGCTCTCTTTCTCTAAACCCATAATCCCAAGTACAACGTTAAAAATATCTGTGTTCCTATTTTACTTTGCATATTCACCTCCATATATAAAAGAAACAAACAAATAGCACATGTTCACATAGACACACAGATATCAATATCCAAAAAAAAAAGAAGAAGCTCAACATGGATACTTTTTAGTAGACTGACATGCCTAAAATGGTTCTAGACTGTGATATCAACTTTACATAGAAGCCATACTTACTTTTTTTAAAAGAAAAAAAATGATATAAATTATATAACAGTCAGTTGACTATTGTTACAAAAATTTATTTCATTATCATGTGAATGTAAAGATAACCACAAAAGATAAACTCCATGTGTATAACCCAATGGATACAGGCAAGTGTTTGGATGTACAGTGTTTTACTGCTTTTTTCTGCCATTAACATTTTATGGTCCTAAGAAGAATGCATGATCAGACCACAGGCATATTTGGTCTAGGGTAGATTCTCCCAGGGACCAATATGATGCCTACAGAAAACCCTCAGGCAGGATATGAGCTGGGTTTCTTGTGTTCTCCAGTAATTTTATTGACCACATATAAATGATATATTTAACCAGGTCAGTTGAAGATCTAGTGGTGTCCTAACAACCAGGAAACACGCTGAGACAAGGAACTGGTCTCTAATGCTTTATTGCTAGTACATAACAGGAATCCTAACAAACTGAAGAAGCGTGGGAACAACCCAGACATATAAAACCCAAAAGTTAAGGCGGTCCCAATCTGTGTCTCTTTGAATGGCTGCCCAATTCCTCAGTGCTACGCATGCGCTTAACAGTCTGGATGGGAGCCCCCTGCTCGCCATCCTTACTCATGACAAGTGGGTAGTGGAAATTCTAGTCCAGTCAAAATGGCTTGGAAAATGGTTGCAGTCCTGTTGCACAGTCTCTGTATAGTTTTTATTTTCCCATTTCCATAAGCTTGAGTGTGTGTGAAGAAAGAAAAAGAGTGGAAAAGTTACAAACTCTCACCATCTTATCTATAGTGACCTGATCCCAATATAGAATCCTTAGCCACCACAATGGCAGCTCCCTATAGAATTGTGGCAGCTGCTGCTTCCTTAGATATGTCAGGTCACTGGATTAAAAAAAAGGAGTAAGGAAATCAGAGAAAAATCTGATTAGAACTATTGATATCAGCTGAGTTTTTAATCAAATTTTATTTAGCTTTTGATTTGATACGAATTTCTCAGTTGATCTTGGGGGAAAAAAACAGTAAATATTTGCATGATTTATTTTAACTTTGTGCAAATACTCTCATGTGAATGTTTCCAGAACTCTACATAACATGGTAAACCATAACTAAATAGGAGGTAGGAGTATTAAATATGTTTGCTCTCTTGAACTGAATAATAATAATAATAATAATTATTATTATTATTATTAGTAGTAGTAGTAGTAGTATACAGTTGTTTCCAAAATAGTTGTTTCCAAGCACTTTAGCTCAGGGTGGTAATGGGAGTATTCTAGGTAAAGTATCAGGTTAATTATTCAGATTTAGTGCACAGATTTGCCCATAATTTTCTTTGTCTCTTCTTGTGTAATTTGACCTTCCTTGGTGAGGTTGTTGAGAAATCTTTTTACCTGGTTGTCCAGTTTCTGTATGGGATTGGTGTTCACTGGGGTATAAGTTTCTTTGTCTCAAGTAATTCTTTGGCCTTTTGTATGTACTGTGATCTGTCCATAATGATGGTGGTGCGAGCTTTTTCTGCTGGGAGGATGATGATGGTTTGGTCTATCTTTAGATGTTTGAGGGCTGCTCTGTCCTCTGCTTTCAGTTGGTTCTGTTTCCACGTCCTTCTGATCTGTGGTATGATTGTCTGTGTAACATCCTCTTGGGTTTCTGTAGTGAGTCCTGTAGTTTTAAATGCCACTTCTAGAGCTGCGAAGAACAGAGGCAGATGAAAAGCAGTGGACCTGCCCTTCCACGGTCCTACGGACACCCCAAGATATACAAGCCGGACATACCACTTCGGCCCACTGTATCATTACCACATATAACATAGCTAAAGAGCTTGCAAAGAAACTCAGTGTAAGGATGGAGAACCCAGGGGCAATGGTTAACTGCACCTGGGTGCTCTAACCTTACACATCAAAGGGAAGGAAGGAAAGAGGAGAGACTACAAGCAATGAAGGGGCAAGGGATAAGAAGAAAGCATATGGAAGCTACTCCATTCACAACTGAGAGACTGAGAGGCCACCATCACGCAAGGTGTCAACGCAGAGGAAGCAGTGGGACAAAGAAAAGGCAGGAAGTCAAAGGAGGGAGGCAGGAGGAAGTAGAGCCAGTTGTAGCTTTGACAGCCTGAGGTAAAGACCTAATAAAGGACTTCACATATCCATCGTGGCTTGTGCTGTGAGTTTCTGAAATTAGGCCTTAAAATAAAAACCTCACACTCAGACACCTCACAAAGGAAAGTGAACATTCTATCAACTTCCCACTACAGTGCCTCCAGAAAATCAAAAACATAAAAATAGAAGAAGATGAGATCATGGTATCATTTGACAGCTCTCTTCACATCCATAGACCCAGCACTAGTGAAAGAATCCATGGCTACACTTCTGCGCAACACACCTGACCTAGCCAAATACACCACAATAGAAATATCCATGATAATGGACCTCATCAACCTCTGCCTTACAACCTACTTTCAGTTTGATGGAGAAATATACCAACAGATCAAAGGAACACCCATGGGATCACCGATCTCAGGACTTATAGCAGAGATTGTAATGCAGCATCTGGAAAGGATAGCACTCCCACACATACAACCCAAATTATGGATCTGGTATGTAGATGACACTTTTGTTGTAGTACAAATGAAACAACTGGAAGAAACCCACAAAACCATCAATAACATCTTTAATGGAATAAAATTCACAAGGGAGGAAGAGAACAATAACTCACTACCATTCCTGGACATCCTCATCAGTAGAGGAAATGATGGTAAGTTAGAAACACAAGTCTACAGGAAAGATACCCACACCAACCAAGTGCTCCATTACCAAAGTAACAATCCAACCTCCCACAAGATAAGCTGTGTAAGAACATTATTCAGACAAGCACTTACACACTGCAGCAACTCAGAACACCAGAAAAAAGAAAAAGATCATCTGTACAGCATCTTCCAACAAAATGGATACCCAGTCAACTTTATCAGAAAGTGCCTCACCATTCAACCCACTACAACCCAACCAATGGAAACTATGAAAAGGATAACACTGCCATACATCAGAAACCACCAACAGACTGTTACAACCACTGGCATCACTGTAGCACATAAACCAACTAAAACTCTTCAAAACATATTAAGCAACCCAAAAGACCCAATAGCCCAAGAAGAAAAAACAGGAGGTATTTACAACATACAATGCAAAGACTGTAACAGCCGCTATGTAGGACAGACAGGCAGAAGACTAGCAGAGAGCATCCACGAACACCAACTAGCAGTCAGATGACACAATGAGAAAAATTCTTAATCTCATAACACATGGACAGACTCAACCATAGTTTCAAATGGGAAACTGTGAGCATCCTAAACCAAACCAAATCCAAAAACGCCAGAGAATTCCTGGAAGCCTGGCACTCAGACAAAGCAGCCATCCTCAGACACATAGAGGCAAACAACATTTGCATACCATTCAAAAGAGACAATAGAAAAGCCAAAAGGCCAGTACACTCCCTTGCCAGCAATCAACACCCAGATATGCAAAAATCAACACTAGGATTAACACCAGATGAACCATCAAACAGCACAATACACCCTAATCAAGGGACTATTAACTCAGGCAATCAACCAAGCAGCAAACAACAGCCCAATTAAAGAACTCCCAAGGAGAGAACAACAGCCCCACCAACACAAGCAGGGCAAGCCACAATATATAAACTGAGATCAAGGCCCACTCCCTCTTTGCACTGAAGATGTTGCCTAGTCTGGCAATGAAACGTCTGCAAGAAAACAAGGTTCAGAGAGCACCAAGGAGTCCATAGTTCAACCCTGAGCTACAAATATTCACTTTGATTGGTACATAGAGGTTTCTTGTGCTATTTCCCCTACTCTCAGTTCTGTAGTTCAGTTCATACTTACAAACTATAACCTTGTTATAATTACTGTATAACAAAAATTTGTTTTAGAATGAGATTTTATTAGTCAATATTTCAAGTCCTTCCTCAGATCATCTGTAATTCACAAGGAATTGACAATTCTTCTCTAAATTAACATTACATCCAATTGCAACACCCCCTCACACATTTTCTAGTAATCTTTTAGAAATGAAACTCTAGCTCCTATGTAGAAAAGCAATGAGTTAGCTCACTCATTTGTTCGTGTTTATATTTTCAAATATATAATGTATTTAAATAATTTATTTCATCTCTTCTATGGACTTCACACAATATACAATTGTAATCAAATCTCAATTATTTGTAGATTAAGGTACATGCTACTTGCATGAATATTTCAGCCAAAAATTGGCAAATGGAATGCAAGCTTAGTTTATTGCAATGTAGCAAATTGGGATCCATTATGCAGGAGGAGGCTACAGGGTGATGGGACCCCTGACATTATTTAGCATCTTCATTAATGCTTTGGAAGAGAAAGTTAAATAGCTTAGTAATTAAATGTTTAGAGGCTACTAATTAGAAACTGCTTTATACATCACTGAAGAAAAACTAGTGGCATAATAGATCCTAAAGGCATTAACAATGTGGCCATGAATTGAAATTCATCTTAAAGGAAATGTTAGCTGATCATGATTTAGGCCCATGTGATTTTATAGGGGACTGAAATCATTATGTTAATGTAAACCAGTTTAAAATATATCCTGGTTTACTTGTGCAAAATGTTCTATTTGGAATTTATTCAACATGCCAAACTAAAAATATAAAGTACAAGGTGCTGAGTACACAACAAGCTGATCCATATCACATGATTATATGTCACATCACATGCTTAGTATAATATGTTAGTACTGTCACAATGTGAAGGACACAAATTTCTTGTGAGAGAAAGCAACCTTAGCCAGCTGGCAATTTTCATTACAGCTGCCATCATAACTGCAACAAATATCTGCAGTTATGACAAAGGCAATGATGATAGATAGATAGATAGATAGATAGATAGATAGATAGATAGATAGATAGATAGATACTGTAGATAGATGATAGAGAGAAATAGAAAGAGTTATTATTATTGAAGCTTTGGCCTCTTAACATTGGACAGTGTAAGAAAAGGTGTGTTGTTAGACACTCATTGTGTATGTCATCTATAAAATAAAATATTGAAATGCCTTATTCTATTTTTTTTTAAAAAACTTTTTCTTAATGAAATACAAAAAAAAAATAAAGAAAAAAGAATGCACAAAATTGTAAAAGAATAAAAAAGGAAAAAGGAAATAAAAGCATACAAATAATATATTCATGGACATACATATAATGATAAATTGAAATCATGATTCATTGCCATCATCCATGACTGGGCTATATTAATCAATTATGCAAACCATTGAATAGCTGGAACCATACATTTGCGTTTCTGATGCTGAACAATACGTCTTTTGACTGTGAGTACATTTTCTTTTCCAGAAGTCAATTTCCATGTGAATGAGAATATAGACATCTGAAAATAACTTAGCCTTAAATCTCAAGGCTAAGTTAATACAGTTATTGCTTCTTACCAAAATGGAATATAATTAAATAAGAAGTTAGTTTCACTGAATCTCCAACAACATAAATGAAATAAGGTAATTCCTAAAATATTGTTTCTTGTTGAAAAGAATGTCATTAAATGTCTATTGAATTTTTTGTTTTTTTTAACCTCTTGTTTTTTATTAGTTAAATAAAATAAAGCTGTATTTTCAAAGGCTCTTAAATTTTAATTTATAATATTTATATTAGGCATTGGGCAGTAAAAGAACAAAGACAATAAAATAAAAAGACTTGAACAAAATGAGCATTCATTGTCCTTGAAAATATTTCTCATAACCATTCTAGCATAAAACATTTAGAAATTATCCCAGAAGCCAGGTGTATTTTCCCTTCAAGACCTTTCCCAGTATGAAATGATGACTAGACTCAAATTACATGGGATTTTCCAGAAGAATGCAAGGATGAACATATTTTTAGAGCAACAAGTTGAACAAGAATAACCTGACCACTGAATAAGAAGTCCCTCATTCTTTCATGATAACTTTCCATAAGCTAGATGGAAGAAAATACAGTGAGAAAAAATTGGCTGTTTGAAATAATGCAGTTCAATATTTTCTATCTGGTAGGAACTCCTTAACCATTTTGATATCCACTAAACTAGCATCAGTTTCTTGTGAAACTTTGTGTGTGTGTGTGTATGTGTGTGTGTAAGTGCATGTGTGCATGTGTATAATCAAATAATATTGCTACTGTAATGCAGAAAAAAAAATGGCATCACAGTTGTTGTTCCCAAAAGAAAAGTTTTGTTTTATTTTCTTCTTAGACTCTGCATCCAAACATTTGAGCAGTTTTCTTAGCCATTCCTCAACTTAGTTTCACTTACTCTAGGTTTTCCCTTCGCTTATTAGCACTGATGTATGGTTATTGTCATGCCAGCCACATGAATGTGGATGTGTCTTCAGACAGCGCTGGCTCTTTGGCTAAGAAATGGAGATGAGCGCTGCCCCCTAGAGTCTGACACAACTGTACAGGGGAACCTTTACCTTTACCTTTTAGGCTTATTAACCTTTCATCACCCTTGGCGTTTAGTAAACATCTTTCTTTCTTCTCAATTAGTCCAATATCACTGGATTCTAAACAGACTAGACTCATACCTTTATGTGAAGTTTTGATTATTCAGTGATTAGTTGTCCCTTGCGTATGTATGATATATAGTGTGCCATGAATGGAAAGGCCATGTCAGAAGGTTAAAATAATAGAGAAAAAGAGTCTAGTATAGATATCTCTTTTTATCTATCAATGCATCTATCCATCCATCTATCCTAAGAGAGCTATTACTCTCAGCCTCTAGGAACACATAGCTAAATTGAATTATTTCACTCAAAAATGGTAGCTATTAATGACAATGTTTAACTCTGTATCCTCAATATAGGCAAGTTCCCTTGCTGCACATAGCAACAGAGAATTGTTCTTTATTACCCTATTATTTAACCTTCCCTCCCACAGAGAAAACAATTATATTCATCTTTACTGATAGTGAAACAATTTCACACATAATTTCCTTGTGTTCTTTGACAATCAGGAGAAAGGGGAAAAAGTGGTTAGAAGCTATCATTAAAAATTTGCAATGCAATCTTATATGTATCTATTCATGGTATGGTGATAATAATGAGACCTATTATTAGAAATAAGATGTGACTATTCTATTTTAAAGGTGGAAGGCAGATGCCTTGGAACAGCCTGTAGACAGACAACAAATGACATGGTTTTGTTTGTTGGCAGCATCTGTTTTCAGAAGTTCATTGATGTTATTCCTAGACCTTTTCTTTGTATAAAACTTCACTGCAAAGAATTTCAACTTGCTTGAAGTTATACTGCAGAAAACTGGACTGAAGGAGAAGTATCCTTAAATTTAAAGGTTTTGTTTATTTATTATTTTATTTTAGCATTGCTTCTATTTTGTTTTCTTGATTTTCATTGACACTAACCATGGGATTTGTTTGACACTGTGAAGCCTTCCACACAATCACAATAGTTACTCCTTGATGTGTCTGTTATAAAGAGTAGCCACTGAAAAGATGGCTAAGACTTTCTATCATCTGTTGTCTAATAAATAAATTTCATTTGGAAAACATCCAGAAACATTGAAATTATATAAAAAAAACAACCTTATCCTTCTTCCTTTATATATTACATTGTGTGATAACACTATGTAGCACCATTATACTGATCCCTCCTGGCAATAATATAGCCTAGGGGAAGAATGGAATAAGGAAACCTAAAATTTCATAATTAACAGTAAGGGAGATTCATTCTGAATCCATTCTTGTGTGTAGTTCAAATTTCAAAACAATGAACATTGGCATGCTTCATCCTTTTATAATCAACTATTTTTAATGCAAATTGTGTTCTGTCTTGTTGAAAAAAATATAAAACTTAAGAGGAATTTGTAATTTTCTTGTGATAGACCATAAAGGTCCATTTTTAAAAATCCCACTACAGTCCAACAACTGATTTAGAGTAAACTACTTAAGAGTGTTTTGGCTGGATTTTGCTATTTCTAAAATTCTACTCTACCCTCTATACATATCTGAGATTTCTATATGCCCTCTTTAAAAAAATAAAGAAATAAATAAAACAGCCCAAACTGTTCATTAGGGCCATTCACCATTTGGACTTGTGTAGGACACTTTGTTTCATCTAATGTTTATGTATAATATTTAATACTGCAGATGTCCTACCTTTCACTAAAAATCTGGTAGGGTACTATTCAATGGGGTAGGTGAAGTAACAGGGCATACTTTCTGGCTCCTGTAAAATGGTACTGTTTAATAGATAGGACCTGGAAAATACCAATTCCTGTATGATCAAATATCTTGGCCCTGTGCCTTAAGAAGCTTTATAGGACCTTAACTTGTATTCAGAAGCCACTGGTTGCACAGTAGCATGTTACGTGGATATAACAAAATGCACCCATAACTACTCATGCTGCTGCTGAAGCTTACAAGTGTTTTCAAGAGCAGTCCAATATACTGCATGTTGCAGTAATACAAGCTAGATGTTACCAACACATGAGTAATTATGACCAGGGTCACCTGATCCAAGAATGGGTACAATTGGTGTACAAGATGGATTTGTGCAAAAGCCCTCCTAGTAATGGTTGCTACCTGCTTCTTGAGCATGAGGCATGGGTCCAGGGAGACCCTCATATTGAACCAATATAGTTAACTTCTGAGCAGATATACAGTATTTGTATGCTGGAGATGAGATTTAGTAAATGAGCACCAAGCCAGCTAGGTCCATGGTAACTGATCTCTACATTTCCTGTTAAAGAAGATCAACACATTCTGTAAATTAACATTATAAATATTTATCTATGTGATTTTTGTCCTAGTGTACATCAAGTATTTTCATCTCAAAAATGGTAAAGTAGTTTTCATGCATTCTTTATAAAATATATAAAACATAATTCTCAAATTTGGAGAGAAGAAGGGGTTTAATTGTGCAAATAGGGACAAATGGGAGCAGGTTAGCTAAATCGTCCCTTTGTAATACTTCAGTGACTTTTTATCAAAATTTAAGAAAAGTAAGTTTTACTTTTGAAAAAGGAAACTAGCAATACATGAACACCTGCAGCTTCTGACATGTCAATGTGCAAGATTGTTTTACTGAATCTCCTTCAGATTATTCAAATTAAATGTCTAAGTATTCTTAAGTTTAATTTTATTTGAATGCTCCACAGTCTAATATTGGATGCACAATGAAATCAGTATAAATTATCCCCTCTGATGTGTGGGCACTCTCAATTCCCTTTACCTTAGGGTGCTATAATTTGTTCTTTCACTTGAGTTAAAACTATATCATTCCTGACTGTGTAGATAACAACATACAAGCAATGTCATGCTGTTCAAATAAAAGGATAACCTCCATGGTTTCCATGCTCTGTTATTTGACTTTCACAATATAAAAGTTGATTTGGAGTAAACAGGATTAAATTTAAGCTTTTGTGTTCACGGATGAGAGCAATCAGTTAAATGCTATTTACATTTTACTGTTTGAAATTTGTCTCTGATAGCTTTCTGCCTTATAATACATCTGGTATAATGAATGATAAATAAAGGCCTTTTAATAAATAAGTACATTTTGACAGTAGATACAGTCAAGTTTTTAAAATGAAATTTCTGCCCACAGTCTTTGCTCTAAGTTGTATATTTGTCCTTTGCATTAAAAAAAAAAATCAAAGAGTTCTGATCCAACTCAGCATGAAGACTGACCCCAAAATTAGATGATTTGAGTTATTGTTTGTCAGTATGAATTTAAGTGGAAAAGATGTCTCTAGCTTGTTCAAACTCTGATTCAATATATACAGAGATTTACTTTCAATAAGAGATTGGGGAATGTGCTAGGAAGCATAGTGCTGTGTGCCAAAAGGATTTAAAAAGTCAGAGATCAAAAATCTTTTCTCACATCAGAGTGAACTTTACAACTGGTCTCTCCAGTCATGGCTTTGTGGACTGCTGGCAAGATTGTAAAGTCAAGGGAGATATATTCCCTGTCATTTCAGTCATAATCATTATTATTCAGAATATTTTTTTCAGTTTTTAAAAATAATTATATTTTATATGTTAAAATAAAATAAAATACATATTGAACAATATCAAAAAATCAGCAAAACCTCAAAACTTGTAGCCATAGCAAATAATAATAATAATAGTAATAGTAATAATAATAATACTAGTCTTAAAAATTATGTTATAAATAGAACAACTCCAAAAACTTGCTTCATAGTGCTCAAAAATATTCCTTGCCTCTTTCTCAAAGAAAAAAAAAAAAATCAAATGTTGACACTGGACATATCAGTCATCTTTGTTGCATGTCACATGCAGATTTCCTCTTACAGCACTGTATAATTTTTAAACAAGTTTCCATGCTAGAAAAGAGACAACTGACAAAATACATATCATGATACACATTCTATTGTTTAAGTATTTGGGTGACATGAAACACACATTTCATCATTTTGGTATAATCATGGCACTTCTTTCAGTATGCCCAAAGAAATTGTGTTGTATTAACCATTTTAAGATCATAGTAAATGAATTTTACATTGATTAATGCAATCTTTAAATGACTTACAAGACATTTAAGCTCATTATTATAAAGGTCAAGTAAATAACTAATATCAATTTCATCAACTTCCTTTAACATACAGTAAGGAAAGGTTACCGAGTTAGAAATTACAGAATTTCCCTCCCCCCCACCAAACTGCTCATCACTGTGGAACTTTGGAAGTCACAATTACCTCTGAACCAAATGAATTAAATAACAAATCCTTGTTAAATTTATTGCCAAAAATGCATTCAAGAATTTCTGAAAAAAGTACTAAAAACAGTTTATTTAGAAGTTAACTCAAAATAATTACATTGTGAAGCCCAATTTACTAAATGAACAAACAAAATATACCAACCCACCAGATTTTGATGCTAGTTTTAGTTTTAGTTTTAATTATCTCCTACTGTAAGCTTTAATGGATAAATGGGTAAAAATTATGCCTGCAATGCAATTTATCTTATATATGTCTGGAGCATTAAGTCCAGTTACTAATCCTCTATGGGCCAGAATTGTGTATTTTTTTCAAGTTCAACCCAAAGAAAGATCAATTCTGAAGTTCTTTATTCCAGTGATTTATATTTGCCAACTCCCTACCCTAAACAATATTTCTAACTAGGTTTTCTTACATTGCATGTGAAAGAAACAGACTAAATCTCCCTCTCTTTCTCTCTTTTGATAATAAATTTTATTCAATTTCAAGAAAATAATAAAAACTACAAAAAACAAAAAGCCACAAAGAAAGAAAAAAACTAACAAAGTGCAGAAACACGAGAGAGAGAGAGAGAGAGAGAGAGAGAGAGAGAGAGAGAGAGAGAGAGATTAAACTTACAGAAAGGTGTGGCTTCCAACTTTTAACAGCAAGGATATACAAAATTTCCATAATCAATCTCTTACTCTATATTAAACCAAACCACATTACTTCTATATATCATTCCACTATAATACATAATAAAAATTGTAAGTATTGTTACTACTCCCCCTTATATTAAAATGAAGATAAAAGGAAATTCATATAAACCTCTTGAACATCTTTCTCCCCTCCAAAAGATAAAACATATTTAACTATTCCCTCCTACCACTATTCTATACATTACTATAATAAGAATCAGATAAAAAAGCACATACGTGTACATTCTCTGCTATTATACTTAATAATACAACAATTATAATAATCTCAATATTCAAAACAGTGAATCCAAATCTTTAAAGGCAAATAGGATCAGTCAAATCTTTAAAGCAAACCAAATGAACATTCTTCAATCCTTATCCCACTTCAAAATAAACCAGAGCAGTTACATGTCCCCAAGATATGAACAGAGCTTTCTTCTTAAGAAAATCAAACAGCCCAGCTGTTCCCCTCCAAAATTCCAGGTTCTTTTCATGGCATTCCATCAGGAGATCAACCTTATTTATGGCTTGCAGATCACTTTCTCCCCTAAATTTCTTCAATTCCATTATCTACTCTTCACTCAGCATCTCAATAAAGATCCTAGTCTCAGTCTTAAAAAAAAAAACCCTTTCTATCACTCTTAAATTCCTCAGTTTCATCCACTACATCCCCAACCTGATGGAACATTTTAAATCTTATATTTTCCACAATGTGCTGGCTGTCTTGAATAAAAGTTTGATAGAAGTCGAAGGTCAGAAAGTATCTGTTCGAATTCCTTCATGTCATGCAGTAAATTATGGCACCCCCTAAGAGCTTAATCAGTGAAAGTTGAAGATATTCAAGTTGTTTACTTAAAGTGAGAGTGAATGGCAGACTGTTCCCAAGGGAAAGTGAACAGAAAGCTGAAGGTTCAAATCAGCTGATTCAACGTATAGGAAGATACTAATATAAAAATAATAACAGGAAGACAATTATTTACTCTCAATCTTTAGAATTTCCATTGGAAGGAAAACTAAAATCCAAAACTTAAAAAAAAAAAAAATAGCCCCCAAAATAATGTTAAGCACCAAGAGGGCTGGCTTTTCCTCACTGTAAAAAGCCTCTCTTGAGGTACATATCCTTAAAAAAAAATGCAAATTGGTGATTTAGAATTGGGATGGCTGGCCTTAGTCTCCCTTTAAGGCTACAGTGAGGCTTGGAAAGTGATAAAATCTCCGCCTCCAGGCTGCTCTTACCCATCAACCGCAAAATGTTGCAATCTTCTGACTGCAAACAACTGTCCTGAAGGCAGATGGGATGATTCCAAGTATTCTCCTTAATCTGGAGAACATTTTTGGGCTTCAGGAAAGCTTTCCTGAACCTGAAAAAAGCCAGCACATTGTCCACTCTGCCTGCTGATCCAGCGGGCACAGCATTCAGTCTGCCATTCCCACCAGAAGCCCAGAAACAGACTAAATCTCGAGATACTGAAAACTCTTTGATTCCAGAGTTCACATTCATCCTGTCTTGCTGCTCTTATTGAATCTGATTACTTCAGTAAAGCCTTTTGGTTAAGACAGTAAATAAAATATCCTGTCCATCACTGCTCATATTTCAAAAGGATCTAAAGTATCTCCTTATTCCTTCTCCTCCCCTCCGCACAGGGAGGACAAACGATAAGTAAATTTAACCTTCTCTTTTATCTGTTTGACAACAATTGGAATGTTTGTTTGTTTGTTTTCTATCCCACCTTTATTATTTTTTATAAATAACTCAAGGCGGGGAACATACCTAATACTCCTTCCTCCTCTTTTCCCCACAACAACGTCTCTGTGAGGTGAGTTGGGCTGAGATAGAGAGAGAGAGAGGGAGACTAGCCCATGGTCACCCCGACGGCTTTCATGCCTAAGGCAGGACTAGAAGTCTCAGTCTCCTGGTTCCTAGCCCTGTTGCCTTATGTGTTTTCTTCTTATTTCTTATCAAAATATTTTAAATATATATTTTAATATATTTTAAAAATGTCCTTCAACTCTTCTCATCATAGAAGAACGGGAATTCCTTCTCAGATGAGCAACTTTCACTCTTTGTATCTTCTTCCGTTTCTCAAAAGAAACTAGGCAGCTTTCATTACCCAAGTCTAACCTCTGCAATATAACCTCTGCAACCTACCACTGGGCCTCTTTGTTTTTTTCCCTTTTCACCATAAATTCTTGTTCTTTTCTTTCGTTATCCTTTTATGCAACCTTTTCTTTCTTTCTTCTTTTGCTATGCCCATGCAAACTTCCTTCCTTAGTATGTGTTGGTGGGTGTTAATTCTCTTTATATTTTTAATCGTCTGATTTTCAGTCCATAGCTGAGTTTGAATAATCATTTTTATAAAGCTTTATTAATTTTCAAGATATAATTAAAACACAAAATGCAGTATATAGAACAGATAGAATACAACTCTAAAAAAGAAATAAGAGGAACTAAAACAGTGCAAGAATAGACAGAAAAACATAAAAGACAGGTGATTTCCGACCTCCAACACAGATATAAAAGCACAGAAAAGTTAATCTCTTGCTATTAATTAAACTTTAGTAACATTATTTCTCTAAAATCAAACCATTTAATCATCAAAACCCAAAATCAGAACTTCATTTTTTCCATTATAAGCAAATAGTCCAAAAGTGGCTTCCAAATAAAAACAAATCCAGTTACAGTACTTTCTCTTATCAATGCTGTCAGTTTAGCCATTTGCACCAGTTCCATTAACTTAATCATCCAATCCTCCATTAGGGGAATTTGTGCATCCTTCCACCTTCGAGCATATAAGAACAGAGTTCAGTGTTGCTTCTCAAGATGTTGGTCCATCAAACCTAAGAGAAACAGCTCCAGTTTCAATTGTAAGTCCACTTGGAGAATCTTTTGAATGATAGTACATATTTGATTCCAGAATTTCTTAGCTTTTCCACAAGTCCACCATAAATGATAGAAAGTCCCTTCACCCTGTAAACATTTCCAACAAACATTTGATACTCCATTATACATTTTGGACAACTTATCAGGAGTTAAATACCAATGGTACATCATCTAATAAAAATTATCTTTCAAATTATAATTCAAAGTAAATTTCATACCTTTGTTCCACATATTCTCCCATTGTTTAAGCATAATATTATACCCAAAATTCTTAGCCCATTTAATCATACAATCTTTAACATATTCATCTTCTAAATTCAATTACAACAACATTTTATACATTTTTCTTAATAAGATGCTCATCATTTGTAGAAAGTTCCATTTCAAACTGTGTTTTTTCATTAACAAAATTATATACCTTCTTATCCAAATTAAGAATTATGACAGTTGTGCATAATTAAACCAGTGACAAATCTGACCTTTCAATTCTAGTTGTTCCTATGTTTTAAGTTTAGGTATCCCTTCTTCAAAATTCAGCAAATCTTCATATCTCAACCAGCTTGGTTTGCCTGCCATCTTTCTTCTAAAAATACTTCTTGAGGGGACAGCCACACAGGTACATTAGGAAACAATATTGGTTTATATGTATTCCAAACCCTCAGTATGGCATGCCTAACAAAATGATTTTTAAAATCTTTATTAACATTTATCATTCCACAAGTAGGTGTGCCACCCAAATCAGAGATCATGTCCTTCTAATTCCAATAATTTCATGTCCTTTAAAGTCACCGAATCCTTTATCCATAGCAAACAGCAGGCAACAAAATACAATTTCAAATCGGGCAAACCTAGACCTCCTTATTCTTTGGCATCTTGTAACAATTTATACTTGATTCTTGGTTCCTTGCCAAATGAACTTAGAGATATCTTTCTGCCATTGTTTAAATGGTAAGTCTGTTGTCAAAATCAGTACTGTCTGGAACAATAACAAAAACATTCTAGGCAAAACATTCACCTTAATCCCAGATATCCGACCCATCATTGACAGTTCTAATTTTTCCCACCTTAACAAATCTTTCTTAACATCACTCCACAATTTAACATAGTTATTCTGAAATAACATACAATTCGTGTTTGATAATGTCACTACCAAATACCTGACCTATTTTTTAATTATAAAACCAGTCTTACCCATCAGCATTTTTTGGTGGTATGTATTCTTGATCAACATCTTTGTTTTATTTTTGTTTGTTTGATTACTTTAAGTCCAGCTAATGACCCAAATTCCTTTAATTTCTTCATCAAATGTTCAACAACGTTCAAAGGGTCTTGTAGTATTAAAACTAAATCATCAGCAAAGGTCCTCAGTTTGAAGACCTCCTTCTTTATCTTCAAACCCTTTATTTGATAATCTTGTCTAATGTCTCTGTTCAGGACTTCCAAAACTAGGATAAAGAGTAAAGGTGACAAAAGGACATCTTTGCCTTGTTCCTTTCTGTATATGACAAGGCTCAGTTGAATCACCATTTACAATAATACATCCTTTTGAGGCACATAAATTGATTTAATTCCTTGAATAAAATTATCTCCAAAGTCCATATTTTCCAAAACTTTGAACATACAAGTCCAGTTCAAATTGTCAAAGGCCTTCTCTGCATCAGAAAAGATAAGAGCTGCTTACTGTTCATTGTGGTGTTGTAGATATTCTATAATGTCCAAAACTATTTCCATAAAAAACTATTGTTTTTTAATTGCCTTTTGGGTAGAAACCCACATTGATCTTGGTGAATAAAGTCCTGTAAATTTTCTTCATTCTTTAAGCCAATATTGAGGCAAATATTTTATAATCATTGTTCAACAATGAAGTTGGTCTATAATTCTTAGAGTAATATCTTGGCCTTCTTTTGGTAGCCAATATTGGCTTCTTTCCAAGAGTCAGGCACTGCAGAGCCCTGAAAAACAGATTTCATCAATCTTTGAAAGGGCTGAAGAAGCTGATCCTCAAAGCATCTATAATACGCTGGCAAACAATCTGGACCTGGTGCTTTCCCCAGTTTGGTTCTTTTTATAGCGTCCACTATTTCAAAAGTAGTTATAGGATTGTTCATTAATAATTTCTGTGATTGTAAGAGTGTTGGTAATTTTTGTTTCTTCAAATGCTCATCTATCTTTGCCTTTTATACAAAGTGGAAAAAAAAGTTGTAGAATTATTTCTTAATTCCTTCATTATCCATTAATTCAGTATTTCCTTCTTGAATTTTTAATACCATTTTCTTTTCTCTTTCCTTCCTTAATTTACAGGCCAACCGTCTTCCAGGTTTATTGGCAAACTCAACATGTCTCTGTTTAACATAATTCAATTTTGCCTCAGTTTCCCTCACAGTCAACATAGGTAATTGTTGGTGTAATAATTTAAATTGGAGTAAAATATTAGTATCCACTGGGTTTTTCTGAAACTCAATTTCTTTTACATTAATTTGATCCAAGATAGTTTGCAGTTTTTGTTGACACTTTTGTATATATTACAGTTATGGTAAATAAAGTGACCTCTCATAACTGCCTTACTGGTGTCCCAATCAGTTTTTAGATCAGTCCCTTTGTCCAAATTGATGTCAACTTTTTTTTTTAAACTCCTCTTCCAATCAACCAAAATATTTTCTCTTTGTAAAATAGTTTCAGTCTCCAACAAAAAGCCATAGAGGATCTCTTTATTTTCAAACTTACTGGATTGTGATTGGAGAAAGTATTTGGTAAAATATCAACCTTACAAATTTTATTGGCTAAATTATTTGAAATCCATATCATGTCCATTCTTGAAAAAGATTTATGTATTTCTGAGTAGAAGGTATATTATCTTGCCAATCTGTTTTTGTGTCACCAGGAATCTACTATTGCCAAATTGTCTATCATGTGAAAAAAGGACTGTGGGAGTCTTCCTTGTTTAAGTTTAATTTCCTTTTCAGATGTCCTGTCCAATTGTGGGGAAGTTACAGCATTCCAATCTCCTAGTAAACAACAGCTTTGATATGAAAAATATGACAATTCATTCAGAAGATATCCAAAAAATTTACTTTTATCCTCATTTGGTACATATATTCCCACAACAATAGATTTAAGTCCATTAAGCTTGACTTCAGTGCTACATATCTGCCATATTCATCAGAAAATAGTAAACATTGTTTCAGTTGTGGTTTACAAATATATTACAAGTCCATTTATCTTATTCAAACCTGCTGAAATAAATTCCTCTCCCAAATTTTTATTCATCAAATATTTAATATCCTTTTTCCTTATATGAGTCTCCTGTAAGCATATCACATCGTGGTTTAATTTCTTCAAATAATGATTTTTTTTTTTTCCTTTTGTGCAGGGCTTTTGCCCTGTTCACATTCCAAGCAAGGTAACTGCAAGCCATGATAAAGCAGACATCTTATCAAAGTCCTTAGATGTAGCACCCATGTCTACACCTTGTAGAGAAGATGCTTGGGGTCTAGTTCTAGGTACGATTTCTCATCTATACCCTGATCCAAACTAGATCCATATATAACAAGAAAGTCCTTGGCCATATGGACTGAGGTCAATCTAAATCTTTGTTGTTGGAACGTAAAACTTACACCTTCCAATCTGTCCCATTGAAAAATAATTTTATTCTTTTTCAGAATCTCTGTTAAAAAAGTATAGTCTTTTCCTCAAAATCCTTAAAGGAATCTCTTTCAAAACAATTATATCCACACTGTCAATATTTAATCTTGATTCAAAGTGAGTTTGCAAAACCTGGTCTTTTGTTTTCCTTCTAGCAAAATGAACCAAAGCATGTCTTCATTTATTATTTACAGGTGCATGTCTTGAGTTGATGCAAAACACTTTATCTAATTCATCCTCCATTCTATCTTTCTCCCAATCCAACAATTTTACCAAGCCCTGAGGAATTTTTTCAACAATATCCTCCGCTTTCACCTCAGGAACTCCTTTCAGTCTCAGACAAAAATCAATGTCCCTAAGTTCTAATAGAGCCATTGTATCAAGCTCTTTTTCTCTCTCTTGCTCAGTATTATCTATCTTAGTTCTAATACCTCCACTTGATCTGTTAGTTCACCTCTCCAGCAGTTTATTCCATTTGATTTTCAATCTTTTTCTTAAAATCAGAATATTTACTTTCCATCGTTTTCTCAGTCTCCATATTTATTTTCAATCTTTTTTCTCAAAGTCAGAATAACTATATTCCATTTTGTTCTCAAAGGCATCAAAAGATTGTTTAAAGGTATTAGAAATTTCATAAATCATATTTCTCATCATCTCCCTGTCATCAGAACCATGATGAGGTGGTCTCCTAGAAGCCATGATTAGTTTCCTCCAGTGGTTAAAATTAGCCAATACAACAAAACCTTAAAGTCAGTGGAAAAATACTACAGACTGAGATCGTTCAAAAGCGAAAGTCTAGCCACTAGTGGTGTTTACAGGAAGTATCCAATTAACTCGTTAACAAAAAGCAACAACACTCACTTTCTCACAATAGGCATGAGAGTTCCAATTCCAACAGGACAGATTCAATAAATCCCAAAAGGAATCAATAAAAATACTGCCAATTAAATCCAAAAAAATATATAGTCCTTTGCTTCAATAAAATAGATCCACAGTTCAGCTTTCAGTTCTTTTTGCCCAAAATGTAAAATACAAAACCAAGTTCAAATGCTCAACAGTTAAGTTTCAAAAATAATGTAAAAGTTACAAGAGAAATCTCATCTCTGTGTTGGAATAATGATTTTTTAGAATCTCATACTTTGTCCTTATTGCTCTCAACTCATTCTTTCTCTTTCTCTCACTGAAGTAATATACTGCATTCCCCATAGACAGTTAACTGCTTAAGACCTCTGTTCTAGCTTGCAAACTGTTAATTGTAATTATTAAATACCACATGGTTTTCCATTTGCCTTGTCTTCCATAGCCTCAAACATTCTTTAATAAATTATATTTACTAGTTATTAATTATTATTCTTTGATGTAGACTTAAGAAATACAGTATATCAGCAAGTTTAAATATCTATAGTGGTCAGTTTTGTTGCTTATTCGTTCAGTCGCTTCTGACTCTTCGTGACTTCATGGACCAGCCCATGCCATAGCTTCCTCTCAGTTGTCGCCACCCCCAGTTCCCCCAAGGATAAGTCTGTCCTCTCTAGAATATCATCTATCCATCTTGCCCTTGGTCAGCCCCTCTTCCTTTTGCCTTCCACCTTCCCTAGCATCAGCATCTTCTCCAGGGTGTCCTGTCTTCTCATTGTGTGGCCAAAGTATTTCAGTTTTGCCTTCGATATCATTCCCTCAAGTGAGCAGTCTGGCTTTATTTCCTGGAGGATGGACTGGTTTGATCTTCTTGCAGTCTAAGGCACTCTCAGAATTTTCCTCCAACACCACAATTCCAAAGCATCTATCTTTCTTCTCTCAGCCTTCCTTATGGTCCAGCTCTCGCAGCCATATGTCACTACTGGGAATACCATTGCTTTAACTATGTGGACCTTTGTTGTCAGTGTGATGTCTCTGCTCTTAACTATTTTATCGAGACTTGTCATTGCTCTTCTCCCAAGGATTAAGTGTCTTCTGATTTCCTGGCTACAGTCAGCATCTGCAGTAATCTTTGCACCTAGAAATACAAAGTCTTTCACTGTCTCTACGTTTTCTCCCTCTATTTGCCAGTTATCAATCAAGCTGGTTGCCATAATCTTGGTTTTTTTGAGATTTAGCTGCAAGCTAGCTTTTGCACTTTCTTCTTTCACCTTCATCATAAGGCTCCTCAGTTCCTCTTCACTTTCAGCCATCAGAGTGGTATTATCTGCATATCTGAGATTGTTAATGCTTCTTTCAGCAATTTTAACTCCAGCCTTGGATTCCTCAAGCCCAGCATGTCGCATGATGTGTTCTGTATACAAGTTGAATAGGTAGGTTGAACCCTGCCATACTCCTTTTCCAATCTTAAACCAGACTGTTGTTCCGTGGTCTGTTCTTAGCATTGCTACTTGGTTGTTATAGAGATTCCTCAGGAGGCAGACAAGATGACTTGGCATCCCCATACTGCTAAGAACTTGCCACAATTTGTTATGGTCCACACAATCAAAGGCTTTAGATTAGTCAGTAAAACAGAAATAGATGTTTTTCTGAAACTGCCTGGCTTTTTTCATTATCCAGTGGATATTGGCAATTTGGTCCTAATTCCTCTGTCTTTTCTAAACCGAGCTTGTACATCTGGCAATTCTCACTTCATGAATTGCTAAAGTCTACCTTGCAGGATCTTGAGCATTACCTTACTGGCATGTGAAATGAGTGCCACTGTTCAATAGTGGTCAGTACATGACAAAATTAGTGCTGTGGGAGGCCTCAGTTCGTTCCATCACACAGTGATTGAAACAAGGATAAGTATTTAGTGATAAATATGGAAGTGTGGAAAACTAAACTTGCATTTTCCAACATGTAGTTGTAGTGATGGAAATCTCACAGGTGTCCTTGTCAAATAAATTTGTTCAATATTTTATTTATTTATCTATCTAATTTATCCCCGCCCATCTCCTCCTGTCGGAGGCCTCTGGGCGGTTTACAATAATCGATTAAAACCATCACAATGATACAAAAAGTAAAATACAGTAAAAAATATCCTATGTATTCATTAAAAAAATATGATGAAATCCATAATGCCTCTCAAAATATAAAGCAACTGTGGAATTATATTAATCTTAACATTTCTATTAACTTGAGAAGAGCTCTTGGAAATTCTAAACAAAGAATAAAGAAAGATCAGAATACAATATAAAGCCACAATCTCTATATTTTTCTTAATTATTGCAATAATCTAGTGACATCAAGTCTGCTTTACTCCAATTTCTAAAGTAACCATACAGCTCATATATTAATGAAGTAAAATTAGCAGAATGTATTTCTGTCTTTGTCTCTATTTGTGTTTATGTGTGTCTGTGTGTATATATCCAATCTGAGACTGCATTTTATTTAATCTATTCCACTTTTTCTGTTAATCAACTGAATTGTAGTTTACTGGAAAAGTCCAATTGTCTAGGGTTGCCAGAGTACCATAATATGACTGGACTATATGAGTTCAAACTATACATTGGCTACAAATGAGCCAATCATATTCTAATTAACTATGTTGTGCAATGCTTTGATTATCTCCTTAGCAATATCTTCTACTATTAATAAATGTCATACTGTTTCTGATTTTCTGTTTGTTTCTAGTTTTGTTTGTTTTTCTTAGTGAAGCCATGTTTGGATTTCCTACAATAATAATGGGTGGTACAAAATACTAGGTTTATTAATTTGTCGTAGATTAAGTCGTCTACATGGAATGTAAATAAATCTGAGTAAAAATGTCTAGAAAGCTTTCAGCCAGTTTATACATCTATTTTATTAGTCCCCTTTTGAAATGCTTGCCTCTGATGTATGCTTTCCCCACCTCTTATTTTCATACACTCTTTGTCCTTGTTGCTCTTCCTTTTTTTTTTTTTTTTTAAGGCCAGGCAAATTATCACCTGGTTAAACCAAATCCTATAAAGGTTCATTTGCCACTCTAACATCAAACTTCCTGGGTAGCTGCTAGTGCTGAACTGTTGCTACATGCTGGGAAAATCATTTGCTTTGAGAATTTTTGCTTGTTTATACTGCTGTTAGAAGCACAAGAAGCAAATCAGAAAAAAAAAGTGGCAACCCTATTTTCACTACATAGACAATTGTGTGAGTTATTTTGCAGTTTAGTTCATAATACTTTGCTCCCCCAAACTTCAGACTATTAGACAAAATTGCTATTTCAAATTGTAACTTAGATTGTAATATCAGTCATTTATTTCATGTGCCACATCCAGCAGATCAAGGAATGGAGCTTCCTAGTGAGATATATAAGCAGCTCCATTTCATGGCTGATTGTGGTGAGTGGTTCACATTTTCTACAGGTTAAGTAGAAAAATCAGAAATAAGCGATCTTTCCAGTCATTTAAACTTCTTGAGCAGAAATCATGGCTCAAATGTTTTTCTGTATAAAAGAAAAAGGTCAATCTATGAAAAAAATACAAACTATGAACAAACAAAAATAATTGAGATTATAGAGGCTGCCATTCTATTAAACCTGGTAATAGGATATTATGTATACACTATATAATAAACTGCATGAATCCTTAAAAAATATTTTCAGGGTACCTTTGGGAAGAAATATTGAGAAATAGGACATTCTTATATGGTTCAGTTTGAGTTCCAAAATGGGAAGAAAGTCTATCAAAGAAGATAATACTAAGATGTTGAAAAAACAAGATGATACGGAAAATATCTTGCAACCACACTTATATCCTTTGCTGAAATGAACAAGGTTCCGTCATTATTGCAGATCCATTTCAATGCATTGATTATTTGAGAACATTTTTAAAGAGTTGTGCAATTGAATAATTTATTTACTGTTTTCATGGTGAGCAGGTGTGTGTGTGTGATATGTGTGTATTGCCTATGTTATACTTAATACACTTTGCCATTGTGCAGTATTTTTAGTGATTTTAGTAATACTATTTAAAAAGAAAAAAGAAAAAGAAAAGTTGGCAAATTAAATAATTACAGAACTGTGTTATTAAGAAAATGAAAGATAATTTACATGGATTTTGCTGTAAGTATATTTGAAAATTTAAGTAATGGAACCATTTCCTTAAATGAAATTTCTACATTTCTGTAACATGTTACTTCAAGAAATTTCATAACCCTATGCATTTTAGGGGTATGTATCAAATATAAAAAGCCTAGTGGATTATAATCACTAGACATTAATGTAATAATACTATTACTAAAATTCACTATATAGGTTATTTCAATGGTTAGTTACAAGGTTCTTTCAGTTTTTCCTGCTAAAATGGATATGGATATACATAAGAATACTTCAGCACAAAATTATGAATGATTTATGAACATTATTTTATATTACATGATATATTCATGTCAAATAGAAGAGAACACATGAAGATTTTTTAAATTATTTTTTTTGCTGTGCTGGTGTTGTTAAGACTGTAGCATTAGTTAGGGAACGCCAAACAACAACAAAATGCTTTTCTTCCCTTTCACATGGTTAAAAGAAGTCTAGAAGCTTTTTAGTATACTCTAGTGAAGGGGATGTAAAAGGAAATATACATACATACATACATACATATTCCAGTTTTATCAACTTGTATAGTCCAGATAGCATTTTATCAACAGGTCTGAAGTCAAAATAAGCCATTGAACAAGAGGGAAGTGTGTGTGTGTGTGCGCGCGTGCACACACACAAAAACATGTCTTTGAGTCAGTTTTTAACTCCTGGCAACCACCTGAATTACTCTCTGCAGTCTTCTTGGCAAGGTTTTTTTGTACGTGGTTTGCCACTGCCTTCTTCCTAGGTCTGAGACACAGTGACTGGCCCAAGGTCACCCAGTTGGCTTCTTGCCTAAGGCAGGACTAGAACTCATGGTCTCCAAGTTGACTTAACCACTATCCCAAAGTGGTTCTCAGTTATATACTAAGGCTAATCTCAATATATACATGCAAAAATGTTATCAAAAAGTATCCAAAATACGGAAAAATAGAATTGGCATCAATTCAGAAATTTTACATAACACAAAAGGTTACACCAGAGTTTGGAAATAAATAAATATGGTACAAACTGGTAGAGATTTCTCATTAGAAATTTAGTTGGGTACTAGAAATATTGGTGCCAAAGCAGTAGTTGGAAGCAGGACCCTTGGTTGTTAAAGGTAAAAGGAAGAAATAAAGGCATATCCAACACTGGAAACTGATACAGAGCTGTTTAGCAGACACATGGAGCTTGCAAGGAAATCAGAATTGGAGACCATCCCCCCCCAAAAAAGGCAAAAATATCTCCACAGAGTTAAGAGAAATGAAACGTAAGGGAAAAGGTAAAAAAAAAGCTTTAAAGCTATAGGTACAAGTTACTTGAATTAGACTTGCATTGTTTGAATACTGTAGGTACTGGTACTGTGCTTTTGAACTGTACTATCCCTTTAAGGGTCTTTCTAGCTGTTGGGTGGAAGAGTGAGAAACTGCTCTCTCTGAGCCAGCCTCTCAAAGTAAGGGATTCATTCCCATTGAGTCCAGTTTCTACTGTTGTTGGAAGTTATTCATGTATGAGTGTATGAATATAATACAGTCTATAGATATCTATGGTTATAGGCTATGAATGAAAGTTGTAAAATTGTATGTTCATAATTAGAGGGTTTTTTTTTCCTTATTGGATCGGTGAAGGTAGAGGGCAACTGCTAGTAGAAGAGTTGACAGCAGGCTTGTTTAAAGTAATTCTGTAGAGGGTGAAGGAACTCTGCTTTAAAAGATACCTTAGAGGGTCAGTTTCTTGATCTCAGGACTATCTACTGTGTAAAGAACAGAATTACTTACAGTCTGTGTTCAAATGGATGGGAAGTAGTCTAAATCATCTTTTTTGCAAATTTAGATATTGTCAGATTCATTGTAGGCTCTAATCCAAATGGCAGTTGGGAAACAAGCACCTTGTACGTTCAATGCACAAGTATAGAAGCACAGAATAGAACAGAGTGGAAGGATCTATCAATTAACAGTAGTACCTTTTGAAGAATTGGTTTTCTTTCAAATTCTGTTTTTGTTTTTAAGAAATATGTTATAACTTTGTTGTGACTGAATTAGATAATATTTTCAGACATAGTTGGCCTTCCATGTGGAAAAATTTCTAGCCCCTTTAGATTGATGGCCGCAGAAGTTTTCTGCAAAAGGAGTTTATTTCAGATTCAGTTGAAGATTAGGTACACCATATTTTACATACGCTATTAGGAAATAAAATACTAAGGAAATTAAGAAGGCATGCAGATTATTTTTTTTTTTAATTTATACATTCAAACAAGTCTTTGTCATGGAGAAAATCTGTCTATGTGGTTTTTAGGAGCTGAAAATGATTTGATGGCATAATATCAATAAATGAATATGGTTGCATTTGTTTGTGACAAGATTAATAAATTGAACTTGCCATAATGTAGGGCAGGCTGAGTTAAAGTAGTCTATTAACCGTTTTTAGGCAATTATGGTATGTAAACCATTCTTAGGTATACCATGCTGTATGAACTCAGCCAATTGTTATTTATTCAATAAACCATAGTTACATTGTTATACATGGCAAACAAGATATGAGGAGATGTAGTATGTGAATAATTCCCCCTCTATATTTCTATTTGTGAGTATAACTTCCTTCCATTCTAAAATAATTAAATAATTTTCAGATCATAACTGAAAATACTTCCATAAGCAAGGAAATTAGGTTTTATTCTTAGTCATCTGTAAGCATCAAAATTATATCTTCTTACAATAGTCTGTAAAAAAATTGTGCTAACATCAAATACCCATTTGTCTGGAATTACATGCTGTGTTGTTTTAAATTGATTCTTTTAAAAATGTCCTGAAACCAACAGCAGAAAAAATAGTTGTTACTTTGAATTTAAGCTCTATATTTAAAACTTATTCACCATTATATTTTAAAACATGAAATATTTAAACATACACAGTACTGTTTATTTTGTAAACTTTAAATGTTTTTCCTATCGACATTAAATTACAAAATCTTAAAATGTTACTTGTATATATAATAATATAAAATGCTAGACCTTTTCTTTCCTTTTATTCATCTGTGAAGCTGACTATTCTCAGTTTAAAATTGATTGCCTGGTCAATGATGCATCTCCTAATCTCTGACATATTACTCTTTAGAGATACTATCCCCTGCAGCTATAACATATCCTTATGTCTGAAAGTTGTCTCTAGAATGTTGGAAGTGTATTAAAATCATTTTTATTGATGCTTTGGATGTTGAAAAAGGTCTGTGTCCAAAACTAAAATACAAGTTAGGCTATAAAGCTTGCAAACCTAACACCTATGACCAAATAACAGATTGTTTAACATTTCAAAGAATATAAAGACTAAAACAATGGAAGTCATTGATCTGTATCCTTCCTTCCTTCCTTCCTTCCTTCCTTCCTTCCTTCCTTCCTTCCTTCCTTCCTTCTTCTGAAAAAACTGGAATATATAGTCACAGATCTTGGGTTCAAAGATGAACATATCAGGGAATTTTTAGACTCATGTTCCAAGTTTCAAATGCACACTAAATCTAAAAATTTACATTTTTATAAAGTTTGAATTGCTTGCTTGCTTTATTGATTATGTGCCATTTTTGACACCTAGCGACCACATAGGTAGATCTTCTCCATGATGTTCTATCCCTAACCTGTTCTTTTAAGTCTCCCAACAGTGCCCCATCACACTGTAAAACTTTAAATACTCTTCCAATAAACAGTAATAACACACATGGATAGAAAGCTGTGTATGCATTTGTATGTTGAAAGCAGTCTTACAAAAAAGAGGTGAAGGAGTTCTGTCAAAATATACCCCTCCACTAGAAGCAAATTACTGAGGTTCTTTCCTTCTGTCTGTTGTTGTCCACTTCTCAGGATGCTGTCCAGAATTCCAGCTTGTCTTTTTGTCCTCCTCCTCCTCCTCCTCCTCCTCCTCCTCCTCCTCCTCTTCCTCTGCAGGGTACCTGTGAGTACTACTCCAAATAAAGCAGCAGTGAAAGATTCTTCTGAGGTCTCTTGATGCAAGTTTGCTCCTTCTGGAATCTGGGGCAGAATTCTATATAATCTGCTTAAGAACCATGGAACAATTATCCTGTGGAGGCTGTTATAAACAGTCTACGTTGAAATGGCATTATGCATTTCTAGAGTATATCGAATGGCTTCCTGTACAATGTATCTACATTGATTGAAGATATTTCAAGCCAATGCTTGTGTTCTTTCTGGTAGTCACTTCATGATCATTCAGGTTACAATGATGCCAAGAGAGGAAATATTGAACAATATTTTTCCCAGCATGTTTGTATATTGAAGTGTTTTTGTTGTAAAGTACAAAGTATTAATCTTTTAAATTTATATACGTGTGCAAATAGTGTATTTCTAATTAGAAGTAATCTAATAATTACTTCTAAGACTAACATGTTGAGAAATGCTAGTTTGGTAACCATGCAACAGCTAAAGTAGTAGACTCAGATTCCCAGGTTCAAGTCTCCCCTCTGCCATAGAAACTTATTAACTTTGGACAAGTTACTGACTTTCAGCCCAGCCTACCCAACAAGGTTGTTGTTATTAAAAATGATACACCACACTGAGCTAATGGAGGAATATCTTATAATATCTTATTAGCACTAAACCTTTTTTACTTTGGATTGGCTGTTAGTAAGAAAGATGGTTGTCCCAGAATTCCTAAAATCTCTCTACCACCTTGGAGAAATCACACTTCATTATGCAGAAGTCCATAATTTGTTTATTTATTATCAAATTTATACACAGCCCATCTCACCATAAAAGTGATTCTGGGCAGTTGACAAAAAAAAAAAAAAATAAGTTTACACTACAAAGAACAATACAGACCATACTGATAGTAATAAATAAATAAACAAATAAATACATCTGAATAAGCATTCCAATAGAGTTGTGCAATAACTGTGATCTCAATCTGAATGTAAGGGGAAAACTTTTAAGAATTATATCCTATTTGATTTACTATCTCTCTCTGTGTTCCTATCCATCATCATTCAGGCAATTTAAATCTCTTTTTTTCCATATAACTAGTAGAGAGAAATGTATGTTGTATTGGAGATAAAATCACCACTTCTCCCTTGATTTGACTGAAAGAATGTAGTCATTTGCTTAGACATTTTCTCTCATTGAAACCACAAGGATCTTACAAGCTAGCATAAGCAGCAAGTTGTCTTACCTGCATATGCAACAATATAATGTAAATTGACCAAAAGATTTCTGAAAGACACAAATAAGAAACCAAGTATTGCAGAATAGGAAACTAAATTGTAAACAGAAAAATCCTAGTGAGAGATTATCTTAAAAAGGATAGTTTGGTGGATCCTAAATGTTCAAGAGCTCAAAAATGGAGTAATAAAGGTACAAAGGGAATACTTACTAAAAAGGCTAGCAAATGATTGCTCTTTTGACATGCTAATCAGAAAGAGACATATATGTACACATTCATAATTGTAATAGTAGAGAAGAGGGTATGTGTGCACAAAAGGTCATGTAAAGGCAGCTAACAAAATAATGTATTCCATTTTGTACAAAAAGTTGCTGATGGGGAGACAAAATAAAGACCTCACATTGTACCTGACTGAATAATTCACAGAAAATACAGGATATATATAACAAAGCCATTATTGATTTTGGCATTCTATAGTGTGTGTTCCTATAAAGTTTTCTTTTCTGTGAAAATTCCACTCTGGTAATAAGGCTGATTTCATTCCACAAGTGAAAACCCAAGATTGGCTTAAGAATTGGAGAGTATAAAGCAAGAATTGTGGAAGCCTATCTTTGAAAACTCAAGCATAGTCTTTGCTGTAGTAACATTTTCATTTCCTCACATTATCACCTGTCTTTTTACACTTTTTAAGTCAGTTCTTAACACCAACTTTTCAAATTATGCAGATTTGTTCAGGTATCCTAGGGAAATATTTCTTTTTAACGTTATTTGTCATTTGTTCCACCCTGGGATTAAAGTGGAGATTATTAAATTCTGCTTCTCACTAATGTTGTTCTAATGAAATTATTTTTATTCATACATTTGCTTATTGGATTCCACAAGAATTAGAACCTTGATAATACAAATGTCTGGCCTGAATAGAAATTAACATGTTTTGCCTTCTAAGCATGAAGCTCTATCCCTGCAAACAGTCATTTGAGCAATATCAACATGGGTATTATCCAGAATAATGTGGTGAAGTTTCTTAATTTAATGGATTATCTCTTTCTTGGCTATATGAATATGAAATCAGGAAGTATATTAGCCCCTCATTAAATCCAGCTGAGAACATCTTCCCCCCTCCCCTCTTTCAATTTACATATAGGGAGCAACTATTCTCATAATAACGTGTCCTTCTAATGCCTTGTTTTATTCCTGGGTGAATAGGACTTGCTTATTCAACTGTAAAACAGAATAACTTTTCAGAGTATAAAAAGTATCTCTGTAGCTTTAGAAGACTCATCAAATCACTCTGTAATTTAAGCATGAAGAAAGATTTTCAGGGCAATGTGTTAATTAAGAGTGCTTTTTTCCTCAGCAGATCAGCACATCATGTTCTAGATGATGGAACCTACTTTCTGCTTTTTCACACTAACCAGTGTTTCTCCATTACAGTTATTCAGTTATTATTAATGTCATTTGGCTTTTTCCACCTTGCATTATATAAAAAATAAATGACTTGGTTTTCAAGTATGCTAAATTCTTCATACCCCTACAGAAAATTGGATTCAGCTGAATAAAAAGTGCCATTATATAACAGTATGGACTTTCAAGGTGCCAATTTCCTGGAACAAAGTTTTGTTTACTGTTTATTTAATGACAACTTTGTGGACTCTCTCCCCCTCCCTCCCTTTCTTATGACATTTAGCAGATTTAACAAACAAAGCCACTAAAAGCAATGGCATACAATTTTGAGAAGGAGAGACAAGGGGATAAAATCAGATGTCAGACAGAGCCGGGGCTAATTGAAATAATTAAAACAAAATAAAATCAGCATCAGGATGACTGACCAGCATATGGAACACAACTGGAATTGTTTAAAAGAAATGTGTCCAGCTTCATACCAGATTTGGCATTTAACTCTTTATTCAGGAATTGGCTTACACAGCTTTAAACTCTTTAAAGCTTCATTCACTAATTTAGTATCTTTATTATAAACAAGCAGGAAGCCACAGAAGAAGTCAAAGCTTGTTTATCAGTCTGTGCTCCAGGGTTTAAATTCTAGGGTTTGTTTCAACCACTACCACCTTTCTAGAGGATGGATACAGGCTCTTTTTTGGAAAGCTTCAGGTGGCATCTGATCTATGTTGATGTAGCAATTCTCCATAGATTGGGAACTAATGCCAGCTTTACCAGTGTCATTCCTTGGATAGGATCCTGACCACATGATGCTTCTGGGTGATATAAACACGATAATGCTATATTTGCAAATGGTAGACATACTTTTCCAGTGGCTGATTATAAATATCAAACAATATGGGCGTAAATAGAATCTTATGAGACACCAAAGGTATGTGATATATTTAGTTGGTGGTATGCTAGAGATAGCCCTCCAAAAACTAATTGTGGCCAGGATAAATTGAATTAATTTAATTTAAATTGCATCAAAATTTAACAAAATTAAATGTATGTATGCCTTTTAGCCTAGTATTTGTCTTTTTGTAAATTTACTGTATACAGGCAGTCCTTGTTTAGCAACCACAATTGGGACCAGCAACTGGGTTGTTAACTGAAGTGGTCACTAAGTGAAACTTTATCTGTGCTTATAATCTTATTTCAGCTTCCCTTTGCTTAACAGACCTGAGGAGGTCATAAATGCAGGCATTAGTTGTAAAGTTACTTTTTTATCACCGTCATAACTGCAAATGGTCGCTGTATGACGTAGTCACTAGACAAGGACTAACTATATTGCATTAAGATTGCAGAAAAGCCTCTAAATGGATATTAACTCCAAATGAGCACTGCCTTCTTTGTTTTATAATTAGGAACAAGCAAGATTGCAGTCTTATTTCTCTAGAAGTATAGTGTTAATGAAATAGAAAAAGACTAATATATATTTTTGGACAGGATTCATTCATTTTCTCAACTCTTGACTTTTTTAAAAATTACTTTCTGTTGTGCCAATTAAATGTTAGCTGATTATCAACAGAACTGCTGGTCCATTGCAGTATATACTGTTGGCTAAAACCTTACTATTATTTTGTTTGGAATAGTGTACCATCCTGGTCTCTGTCTTCTGCCCTATATGCCAACACAACCATCAAACCCTGTTACAGGAAGTGTGCCTTTCATTATCCCACCTGCCTTCCAGCCTGTCAGAACTTCTAGCCAGCCATTCTGCAGTTCTGGCACTTACTGTATCTGCAATAGAAGTTCTCTCTGAGGTGATCTTCTAAGAGATCAAGATTTGTTAATGAATGTCTAAAAGCTGGTGATGAAGGATTTCTGGGAAATTAAGCTTTCTAACCAGCTACCAAATTCCTGTCAATACCAAGTGATCACAATATTTGGCTCTTTTGTCCATAATAAACATTGCATTGCAATGTCAGAAGAAGCTAAGCACAAATTCAAACATACACTTTCATGGGCTTTTTTTTTTTTTTTTTGATCCAGTATCCAACTGGACATATGCAAAGATGGAGATGATTAGTACTTGAATGGAAAACCAACAGAAAATACCACAAGCTGTATCGGAAAGGGAAGGGAAGGGAAGGGAAGGGAAGGGAAGGGAAGGGAGGAAGGAAGGAAGGAAGGAAGGAAGGAAGGAAGGAAGGAAGGAAGGAAGGAAGGAAGGAAGGAAGGAAGGAAGGAAGGAAGGAAGGAAATGAGTGACCAATTTTATTTTTTTAGAATCAGGATACAGTTTCTGATAATAATGTTATTTTCTAAGCTCAGCTACTCCTTGGATCCAGAGAGATAAGAACACTGTAAGGTCATTTACATAGTAACTATTATGACAGCAGCAGAGACATAATTGAGTCTTTGTGATGCACAATCTTTTTCGGTTTCTTTCAGATCCTCCTTAGATTTCTGAACAGATCAGAGTACTTGGTGCCAGTAATCTTGGCAACAGCATCTTCCCAAGTTCACTGACATTAGTATGTCCTAGTCTCTTTGGGAAAATGACCACTTCAAATATCCTTGGCACTTTTGTACCACTGTTTGGGACACAAGGGCTGTCAGGGAGGTTTTAGAAATAAAACAACATCACCGAGCACTAGAACCCTCTTGTTGTTTATTCGTTTAGTCGCTTCCGACTCTTCGTGACTTCATGGACCAGCCCACGTCAGAGCTTCCTGTCGGTCGTCAACAGCTCCCCCAGGGACGAATCCGTCACCTCTAGAATATCATCCATCCACCTTGCCCTTGGTCGGCCCCTCTTCCTTTTGCCCTCCACTCTCCCTAGCATCAGCATCTTCTCCAGGGTGTCCTGTCTTCTCATTGTGTGGCCAAAGTATTTCATTTTTGCCTTTAATACCATTCCCTCAAGTGAGCAGTCTGGCTTTATATCCTGGAGTATGGACTGGTTTGATCCTCTTGCAGTCCAAGGCACTCTCAGAATTTTCCTCCAACACCACAGTTCAAAAGCATTGATCTTCCTTCTCTCAGCCTTCCTTATGGTCCAGCTCTCACAGCCATATGTTACTACAGGGAACACCATTGCTTTAACTATGCGGACCTTTGTTGTCAGTGTGATGTCTCTGCTCTTAACTATTTTATCGAGATTTGTCATTGCTCTTCTCCCAAGGATTAAGCGTCTTCTGATTTCCTGACTGCAGTCAGCATCTTCAGTAATCTTTGCACCTAGAAATACAAAGTCTTTCACTGCTTCTACATTTTCTCCCTCTATTTGCCAGTTATCAATCAAGCTGGTTGCCATAATCTTGGTTTTTTTGAGGTTTAGCTGCAAGCCAGCTTTTGCACTTTCTTCTTTCACCTTCATCATAAGGCTCCTCAGTTCCTCTTCACTTTCAGCCATCAAAGTGGTATCATCTGCATATCTGAGATTGTTAATGTTTCTTCCAGCGATGTTAACTCCAGCCATGGATTCCTCAAGCCCAGCATGTTGCATGATGTGTTCTGCGTACAAGTTGAATAGGTAGGGTGAGAGTATACAGCCCTGCCATACTCCTTTCCCGATCTTAAACCAGTCTGTTGTTCCGTGGTCTGTTCTTACTGTTGCTACTTGGTTATTATACAGATTCTTCAGGAGAGATACAAGATGACTTGGTATTCCCATACCACTAAGAACTTGCCACAATTTGTTATGGTCCACACAGTCAAAGGCTTTAGAATAGTCAATAAAACAGAAATAGATGTTTTTCTGAAACTCCCTGGCTTTTTCCATTATCCAGCAGATATTGGCAATTTGGTCCCTAGTTCCTCTGCCTTTTCTAAACCCAGCTTGTACATCTGGCAATTCTTGCTCCATGAATTGCTGAACTCTACCTTGCAGGATCTTGAGCATTACCTTACTGGAATGTGAGATGAGTGCCACTGTTCGATAGTTTGAACATTCTTTAGTGTTCCCCTTTTTTGGTATGGGGATATAAATTGATTTTTTTCCAATCTGATGGCCATTCTTGTGTTTTCCAAATTTGCTGCCATATAGCATGCATTACCTTGACAGCATCATCTTGCAAGATTTTGAACAGTTCAGCTGGGATGCTGTCATCTCCTACTGCCTGTAATGATTGCCTACACCCAAATACTCAGTCTCACAAGCTCGGGCTTAAAGATAACTGATTTATTAAAGGAATAGTATGCAAATACAGAGAAAGCTGAGAATGAGCAAAAGCGCGCCAAATACAAACTTAAAAGCCTTGCTTGTAGTCAGGTCCCGCCCCGTCGCCCGTCAGGACGCTCCCCCTCCCAGGTGCTGGAAGCCGTTAGACGCGCCTGGGAAAGTAACCTTGAACAGGAGCGCAAACCCAAACATGCATTCCAAGCCCTCAAAACAAGGGAGGGCGAGAGAATGGAAAAACCCCGGGTGAAGGAACACGGAACAGAGAATGACATGTGAAACGTTACAATGTTAACCAGACATTAGAATGAGAACATGACATATTGCCCCCCCCAAAAAAATTTAGGGAGCCGGTTTGTCAGGATAGGCAGAGTGAAATTGGGCGACGAGACGAGGAGAATGCACGTCTGGAGCAGCAACCCATTCAGGATGAGGGAAATGTTTCCAGCGGACGAGGTATTGTAAAGCGGAGCGCTGGCGTCGGGAGTCGAGGATAGAGGCCACCTCGAAGTGTTGCTGGTTGTCAATCATGAGGGGAGGTGGAGGAATGGGTTGTGGATGCCAACGGTCCGACGACAGGCAGGGTTTGAGTAAACTACAATGGAAAACAGGATGTAAACGTTTAAGGTTGTGAGGCAAATCAAGTTTAAACGTAACAGGGTTGAGTTGAGCAATAATTGGAAAAGGACCGACAAATTTAGGACCAAGTTTTTTAGAGGGTTGTGGGGACTTGATAAATTTAGTTGATAAGTAGACTTTATCCCCGACCGCAAAGCATGGTTCTGGGGAACGCTTTGCATCTGCATGGCGTTTATAGGTAGCTTGGGCATGGCGGAGAGCCAAAAGAATATTAGACCATGAGTCTTTGAAGGAGTCAGCCCAGTCAGCAAGGGTGGCTGGTAGTGGTTGAGGATGAGGAAGTTCAGGAATCGGAACAAATTCTCGTCCAAAAACTGTTTTAAAGGGAACTTGACCGGTGGTTTGATGAATGGAATTGTTGTAAGCGACCTCAGCAAAGGGGAGTAAGTCGACCCAGTTGTCTTGTTGGTAGTTAACAAAAGCTCTGAGGTATTGTTCCAAGGTAGAATTAACCGCCTCTGTAGATCCGTCCGTTTCCGGATGCCAGGCGGTGGAAAGCGACTGCTTTGTACCCAAAAGTTTTAAAAATGCCCGCCAAAATTGTGACGTAAATTGTGTGCCTCTGTCACTCACCAAACGGGCGGGGATACCGTGGAGGCGGTACACGTGGATGAGGAAGAGGCGTGCCAGCTGTTGGGCGGTGGGGATAGAAGCGCATGGGATAAAGTGGGCTTGTTTGGAGAAAAAGTCTTTGACGACCCAAATGACAGTTTTGCGTTGACTAGGGGGTAGATCAACGATAAAGTCCATGGAGATATCCTGCCAAGGAACAGATGGAGTGGCAACGGGTTGAAGGAGACCTTGGGGTTTGCCTGGTTTGCGCTTTATCGCCGCACATATAGGGCACGCAGTGATATACTCCTTCAAGTCTTTGAGTAAAGTTGGCCACCAGAATTGGCGGCGAACGAGGTGCAAAGTTTTTACGTAGCCAAAATGTCCAGCTAGCTTGTCATCGTGGCAGCGCTGGAGGATGGTTTTTCGCATTGCCTCGGGTACATAGAGACGATCGTTGCGCCAGGCAAGATCATCGGTGAAAGTCAAAATGTGTCTATTGTTTTGCAACCAAGTATCTGTTTTGAGGTGGGAAAGTAACTGTTGTTGCAAATCGGAGGGAATTGACAAGGGCGGAGGACGGCCGGAAGGCGGAGCGGCTGGAGGCGGAGTCGATTGTGCTCGGGTCTGGCTGCGAGTCACCGCTGCCAGACTTAATTGTTTGTCGGTCCAGACGGTGCCTTGGACCGCTGGCCCTGGGCCAGCATCTTGGGGTCTGCGCGAGAGTGCATCAGCCAAAAAGTTTTTCTTGCCTGGTATAAATTTAAGAGTGAAGTCAAAGCGGCTGAAGAACTCAGCCCAGCGCAGCTGTTTGGGACTGAGTTTTCGGCTGGTGCTTAGAGCTTCCAGGTTTTTATGGTCAGTCCAGACTTCAAAAGGGTTTGAAGTGCCTTCCAATAGGTGTCGCCATGTCTCTAAAGCCGTTTTTACAGCAAAAGCCTCCTTTTCCCAAACGTGCCATCGTCTCTCTGTTTCAGTGAATTTGCGAGAGAGGTAGGCACAGGGTTTTAAAGCGCCAGATTGGTCAGATTGTAATAGAATTGCGCCTATGGAAAAATCAGAAGCATCGACTTGTACAACGAAGGGTTTAGAGGGGTTTGGATGCTGTAAAATTGGTTCTGTGGTAAAAAGTTGTTTGAGCGTTTCGAACGCTTGCTGACAGGCTGGAGTCCATTTAAGGAGCGCGCCTGGGTTCTTTGAACGTCGCGTATCCCCCTGTCCTTTGGTTTTTAACAGTTCAGTAAGGGGGAGGGCGATTTCTGCAAAATTTTGGGCGAATGCCCGATAGAAATTAGAGAATCCAAGGAAACTTTGTAATTGTCTCCTGGTACGGGGAGGCTCCCATGCCACGATAGCTTCTACTTTTGCAGGGTCCATTTCAATGCCCTTAGCTGAAATTCGGTAGCCTAGGTAATCAATTTGTGACTGATGAAATGCACATTTTGACAGTTTTGCGTACAACTCTGCTTTTTTCAACTTAGCCAATACCTGACGCACCAAGTGGATATGTTCTGACATGGTTTCAGTATAAATCAATACATCATCCAAATACACCAGTACCCCCTTAAATAGGTGGTCATGCAAGACCTCATTGATTAGTTGCATAAAAACCCCGGGTGCCCCAGATAAACCGAATGGTAAGACTTTATATTGGAAAGCCCCAAGAGGACAGTTGAACGCTGTCTTCCATTCATCCCCTTCCCTTATGCGGATGCGAAAGTAAGCTTCTCTCAAATCCAGTTTTGAGAAAATTTTGCCTCTGGCCAGATGTGATAACATATCTTTGATCAGGGGCAAAGGATATTTATTTAATATTGAGACCGCATTGAGCCCGCGGAAATCGGTACAAAGCCTTAATGACCCATCCTTTTTTGGCCTGAATAGGACAGGAGCTCCTACCGGGGAATTTGCCGGCTCAATGAAACCCCTAGCCAGATTTTTGTCAATGAACTCCCTTAGCGTGGTAAGCTCTTTGGGAGACATGGGGTATATTTTTGGGTGAGGCAATTTTACATTTGGTAAAAACTCAATGGCACAGTCCGTTTTTCGGTGGGGTGGCAAGCGATCCGCTTCCTTTTCCCCAAATACTTCAGCAAAATCCTGATACTGATTGGGTAGCCCCTCCAGAGGTTGAAGCGTTTGCACAGTGGTATACGCTACCCCTCCACCCTCCATGTCCTCCAATAGGTCCTTTTCGGGTACTTTGTAAAATCCATCTGCAAACGTCACAGTTCTATGCAGCCAGTTGATGAAAGGGTTTTGTTGCACAAACCAAGGCATCCCCAAGATTACCAGAGGACCCCCCACTGGAGCTACCACAAATGGCAGCTTTTCCTGATGGGAGCCCATCTGCAAGGCGACCAGTCCCGTGGAAAGATTGACTGCTTTCCCTCCCGCCATAGTTCCATCCAACTGGGTGAAAATCATGGGTCTTGGCAAAGGGAACGTGGGCAGTTCTAGAGCCGCTACGACATCAGGGTGCATTAGGGAACGGGAGCAACCCGAGTCTAGCATGGCCCACACTTCCACCGTTTTGGTTTGTGAGCTCAGTTTAACTTTAACAGTCAGTGTGGGGAAGTTTCCACTCACCGAATCATGGTTACGCCCGGTTTCTTCCACCTGCCCTAGGGCGCCCTTCAGGGCAGGTGGTAGGCTTTTCCCGCCGGCTGCTCGAATTGCAACTCTTCCTCCTCTTCTCCGAAGGGTAGGTCTGGGGGGTCCAGTTCCGCGAGGGCTGCCTTCAGTTTTCGCGGTGGAGCAGGAGCAGGCGTCTTTATCGTGGGTTTCGTCTGTCGTTCCTCTGGACGGCGTCTCGGGCACGACGTGGCTCGATGCCCTTCTTTCCCACATCGGAGGCACTGACCCTTGGAGAACCGTTGCTCCCTCTCTTCTTCCCAGGTTTTCGGTTTGGGGCGGCTGGCAAGTCCAGATGTGCGCGCTCCTCTAGCGAGACGTGTTTGTCTAAGCTCTTTGGTATGGGCATAGGTTCGTAGGGCATTTTCTGCGCTTCCCGCCAACTGAATCCACCCATATAGCGTTTTGGGATCATCTCTGCCCAGAGCCCATCGAAGGATTTCGGGTTCAAGCCCCTGCTTGAACAATTCGATGATTGTTGGCTCAGACCAGTCTTCCACTTTTCCTGCCAAAGCTTTAAACTCCAACGCATATTTGGCAACTGAGAGGGACCCTTGGTAGAGTTTCCGCAGGTCATTTTTGGCCGTTTCTTGAGCTAGGGGGTCTTCGAAATGCTCTTTAAGTGCCCACAAAAAGTCATCGAAGTCCTCTAACTCAGTTGCCTCAGCTTGGCATAGTTGCACATACCAATCCGCCGCCCTTCCTCTCAGCTTGTTGGCAATGAAATTGACCTTGCCATGTTCAGACCGAAAGTTTCGACCCCAATCTTCTATATAGTGCTTAGCATTAGTAATAAAGAAGGAGAGCGTTGTGGGATCCCCATCGAACTTCACTCCAAAGGGTGGAAAGGTTCTTGCCGGCTCAGCTGGCTGTGGCGGTGCCGCGTATGTCAGCGTGCGCCGAGCCCCCATGGGTGGTCGATCCCTAGGAGGTCTTGCCTCTCGCTCCCCCCCTTGACGGGCTGATCGAGTCGTGCTTCTCCCCCGGGTCGACATGGTACTATGCCTGGGGTACTGTGACGGCTCTTCTTCCCAATCCTCCGGGGTGGGCTCTACCTCCCTGGGTAGATCCTCTTTGGGTAGATCCTTGAGGATCGTCACTATTAAATCCATTTTATCTTCTAATGCCCTCATACGGGCCGGAGTGACCGGCTCCTCCGAGGGTTGGTTGGTTACCACCACCCTCGGTGACAAGGGGACTTCGTGCTCCCAGGTCAATTGTGGAGACCCCCTCCCCTGTGCTCTTTCCATGACAGTTCTATGTTCACTCCTGAGACTCTCCTGCATGGATATCAGCAGCTCGTCCAATTGGATATCTCGCAACTCCCGACGTGCTGCTCTTTGCGCTCTCGAAGTTAGCACTGGCCGGCTTTTGGCCGCCTCCCGCTCTTCTTCGCTTCCCTCACTTGCGCGAAGTTGAGGTTCTGTCATCGCTAGCGTTCCCTCTTATCCAATGATTGGATGGGGCTAGCGGAAAATGGATAAAATGATTCTCAGCTTTATGTAATGATTGCCTACACCCAAATACTCAGTCTCACAAGCTCGGGCTTAAAGATAACTGATTTATTAAAGGAATAGTATGCAAATACAGAGAAAGCTGAGAATGAGCAAAAGCGCGCCAAATACAAACTTAAAAGCCTTGCTTGTAGTCAGGTCCCGCCCCGTCGCCCGTCAGGACGCTCCCCCTCCCAGGTGCTGGAAGCCGTTAGACGCGCCTGGGAAAGTAACCTTGAACAGGAGCGCAAACCCAAACATGCATTCCAAGCCCTCAAAACAAGGGAGGGCGAGAGAATGGAAAAACCCCGGGTGAAGGAACACGGAACAGAGAATGACATGTGAAACGTTACAATGTTAACCAGACATTAGAATGAGAACATGACACTGCCTTGTTATTAGCAATGCTTCTTAAGGCCCATTCAACCTCACTCTTCAGGATGTCTGGCTCTAGCTCACTGACCACGTCAAAGCTATCCCCGATATTGTTATCCTTCCTATACAGGTCTTCTGTATATTCTTGCCACCTTTTCTTGATCTCTTCTTCTTCTGTTGGGTCCTTGCCATCTTTGTTTTTTATCATACCCATTTTGGCCTGGAATTTACCTCCGATGTTTCTAATTTTCTGGAAGAGGTCTCTTGTCCTTCCTATTCTATTGTCTTCTTCCACTTCCGCGCATTGCTTGTTTAAAAATAATTCCTTCTCTCTTCTGGCTAACCTCTGGAATTTTGCATTTAATTGGGCATATCTCCCCCTATCACTGTTGCCTTTTGCTTTCCTTCTTTCTTGGGCTACTTCTAGTGTCTCAGCAGACAGCCATTTTGCCTTCTTGGTTTTCTCTTTCTTTGGGATGTATTTTGTTGCCGCCTCTTGAACAATGTTGTGAACTTCTGTCCATAGTTCTTCTGGGACCCTATCTACTAAGTCCAGTCCCTTAAATCGATTCTTCACCTCCACTGCATATTCCTTAGTAATGTTAGTGAGCTCATATCTAGCTGATCTGTGGGTCTTTCCTAATCTCTTTAGTCTGATCCTAAATTGTGCAAGAAGAAGTTCGTGATCTGAACTACAGTGTAGAGAGCATTGTATGCTATGCTGTTGGCTGGCAAACCACGACAGCTGTGCAAGATGTTTATTTACATTGAACCTTCCTTGAACTTCCATAGTGGATAAGGTTGTAGCAAAAACTTTCCTCACAAAGCAACACGAGCTGTAACCTGAGCTGTGCCAGGAGGCTATCAGGGGGGTTACATGAGGTATGCATTGCTATTTAGACCAATCAGCCTTCTGCTATGCGAATTACTGTTTTAGTGTACTTGCTTAGCTGGGGGAAAATAAAAGAGAGCTTACGGCTTGAATCGGGGCTCTCATCCCGAGGAAGTTGTGTCTGTGCATTCTTCCTACATTCTTCATGAGAGACCACAAGCTCTCATCCCGAGAAAACTTGCAGCCTGTGTATCCTTCATGAGAGACCACCACACTACAGTCAGCTCCAGGTCTTGTTTTTACCCGCTGTATAGATGTCCGCCACCTTTGGCTGCAAAGGATGTAGTCAATCTGGTTTCGGTGTTGTCCATCTGGGGAAGTCCATGTATAAAGCCGTCTCTTAGGTTGCTGGAAGAGAGTGTTTGTTATGCACATTGAGTTGTCTTGGCAAAATTCTATCAGCCTATGTCCTGCTTTGTTTTGTTCACCCAGGCCATGCTTACCTGTAATCCCAGGTGTCATTTGACTGCCCACCTTAGCATTCCAGTCTCCCATGATGAAAATAACATCTCTTTTAGGCGTGTCGTCCAGTAGGTGTTGCAGATCCTCATAGAACTGTTCTACTTTAGCTTCTTCAGCATCTGTGGTTGGGGTGTATATTTGGATCACTGTGATGTTAGATGGCTTGCCCTGAATTCGAATTGAGATCATTCTATCGTTTTTTGGATTGTATCCAAGCACTGCTTTAGCCACTTTACTATTAATTATGAAGGCTACTCCATTTCTTCTGTGGTCCTCTTGTCCGCAGTAGTAGATCTGGTGGTCATTTGATGTGAAGTGGCCCATTCCAGACCATTTCAGTTAGAACCCTCTACAAACTCCAATATTAAAGTTCAAACATACTAGCAAGAATTATTTTTAAAAATCTTAATATTCCTGTTGAACAAAAATAATTTTCACAGGAGATGAAAACTTTAGAAAAATTGCAAGACAAATACTACTAGATGATTTTAAAGGTAAATTAGTATTTATCTTTCCAACATTGTGATGTGCAATTTACAGTATGCCAGAATAAGATTTGGCTATCCCTGAATTGTCAAGAGTCAATCTGATTTGAAGTTTAATATTCATTATGCTCTGTTTTCCTTGAAATATTCCTCATTAATGCAGTTTCTGGATGCTATACACAGTTATCAGAAGGAGATAATACCTGAACTAGATGATAGTGCTAAGAGCACCTAAGAGTCATTTTTATTCCAAATGCAAATGATGATAATATTGCTCTATATCAAAATATAATCTTATAAAACATACTAAAATATTATGCGTATGCATACATACAAAATATACTGTGTATTTCAGCAACATTTATTCTTGTTTATTTTAATTAGTTCAATTGTTATATATAATAAGCTATACAAGTTTAATCAAGTAATAAAGTCCATGAGCACCTTCAGCAGTGCTTTAAGATTTGACTACCAAAGAAATATATATTTATATTCAAAATTTTGTCTTGAGAAAAATGGCCCTAACAAATTTATGGCTCTAACAAATTTAGATTATGGCCCTAACAAATTTACCTCGATATGTGGAAAATATTTGTATTATTATTTTTTTACCATAATGTATAATCATAACTTTAAGGCAAAGCTGGAACTCTTTTTTTTTAAACAGAGAAGTACAGTACAATTATTTTCTAAACATCAGTAGTATTTTGTGTTACCTAATATTACCTTAGGAAAAAGGAAATGTTGTGATGGTTCCTAATTACTTAATGTTAAATTACAAAGACCTATATTTCGGAAGCTTGAAACACTATACTCGTTTATAGCAAAGCAAAGAATGCCAGCCTCCATTTTTCACTTTCATGCCTCAACTCTGTGATAAATCCCTTAAATCACATTCTATATGGAAGAATCAGGGACAAAATAACCCTGAAACTGAGAATTCCAAAAGAAAGAAAGTTAAAGGAGTAGTACAGTTAGCAATATAGTTTATAGAAATTAATGCAACAATAAGTTTAAACATAAATGACCAAGGCCTTGATGGCAGTGTGACTGTCTTTGAAGGCCATCTGCTGGGAGACTGATATGTGTCATTGTGCAGGCTGGCCACTATGAGAATGGACTGGTGGACTAGATAGGCCAAGGATCTGATCCAGCAGGGCATTGCTTATATTCTTATGTAAGGCACACTCTCCATCCCTCTCTCCCTCCCTCCCTCTCTTTCCTTCTCTTGCACAAAAAGATACATGTGATATAGAGGAAAAACTCATACATATCCAGAAGTATATACAATACATGCATGTATTATATTTCCAATTTTGTATTTATTATTCAACAACAGTTTTACCACTGAAAACTGGTAATTTTGGCAATTTACAATAAAACATGAAATTGAAATTAAAAAATTGAGATATTAAAAACAATTGAACCAATTTTTTTTTTAAAAAAACCTATGTTTAAAAATGTGCACATGTATTTAGAAACTTTTAAAAAGCCAACACAAATTTTAGGCCCTTCAATTAGTAGGGAATGCATTTCAAAGTACTAAGGCAACTACAGAGGTGGATTGACTATCAATCAAAGAAGTCAAGCTTATACAAGTAGTTCTAGCTTAACAACTGTTCATTTAGTGACAGTCTGAAATTACAACAGCCTGGGAAAAAGTGCTTTATGACCTGTACTCACACTTATGACCATCACAAACTGTTGTGCCACCCCCACAGTCACATGATCACAATTTGGGCACTTGGCAGCCATTTCACATTTACAACCAATTGCAGCATCCTGAGGTGACGCGATGGCAATTTGCGACCTTTTTTTCTAGTTTCCAGCAAAAACCATCCATTGGGCAACCTGGATTTGTTTAATGACCCATGATTCACTTAATGCCCATCATGAAAATGGCCATAAAATTAGGTCTGATCATGTGATGACTCACTTAATGACCACACCACTTAACCAGCTTTCTGTTCCCTATTGTGGTCATTAAGTGAGGACTACCTGTAGTGACAGTAGAAAAATCTGTGCAAATGACTTCAATAAACTGGGAGACCATATAGAAAAATGTGTTCTTTCAAGTAGTCTGTACCCAAAAGAAGCAGTGAGATTTAGTTTTGCACTGTAAGCACCTCCATCTTCTGCTGATAGACATTATCTGAAGCTGCTATGTATAAATCGATTTGTGTGTCATTCACATATTGATAACATTTCATTGTCAAACTGAAGATCTCTCTCAGCAGTTTTCTGTTGATTTTGAAAAACATAGAGACAGATTGGAACCCTGTGGGACACCATATAATAGCCTCTGTTTCAAAGAGGAACTCTCTCCAATCAACATGTCTAAAACTATCTAAAAAACAGAAACAGAAGTATTGTAAAACCATCCTGCTTGGTTTCAATTCTCTCAGGTAGCCTGGGGGGATATCATGGTTGATAGTACAGAAAAGAGGTAAAACAAAAATCAAGTACCAAAATCTTGCTAAGTCTCTTGATCCCTAAAGTTTATCCATCAAGACAAACAAGACAGTCTCAACAGCTAACTCTGAAGCCATTTCAGATACTGTAGACCAAGTAATTTATTTCCTCTGAACTGTCTATAATTGAGAAGCCACCATTTTCTTGATCAATTTACTCAACCATGGAAAATCTGACATTTGCTAATTGCTGTTTATGAAAAATCCAATATAGGATTCTTTCAAAGTGGTCTAATAATTACTTCCATTAAAGAAGAAGGTGCTTACTTCCTTTCATTATGTATTAGCTCCAGTTGTTCACAATTTATAATATTAAAAAAGCTTTAATATTTAACCAATATTCCTTTCTTGATACCTTGATAGTTTTATGCCTATATCTCAAATTGTTTGGGAAAGGCTATCTTGGCTAAAAATAGTGTTAGAACTTTGATAGATAAGAAAAATAACATTTGGCAATAATTCACAGTTGACAGGTCATTTCAATTTAATATTTGCTAGTACTTGATGGATTATTTGCAACAGAATAGAGTAGGATACATAAAAGACATAAAAGGAACAAGATACCGAATGGATATATTTTTTTAATAATTTACTAACTAAACAATATATACAACCAACTACCAATATCATAATTAAATTGACATTAATTATAGTATATTTGAGAATAACTACAGAACTAACATTGGACTGTATTTTGGAATAGCTTGCTTAAAAAAAAATAAATCTGTATTGTTGATTGCACTAGCAGTTAAAGGGGCATAGCTATAGCCTGAGCAACCACATTCTAATTACCTTTTAAAATAATAAGAATGATGATAATAATAATGATTTACAGAAAGGAATTAAAAATTACAATTACAAAAAAGACATGAAAGAAATACATGAAAAACTATAGGAACAAAAGCAAGCAAGCAAGCAAAAAAGAACAGAAAAGGGGGGAATTATTTATATATATACTTTATTAATCAACTATCAAACAGATTTCTAAATCTACCTTTGGGGGGAAAAAGTAATTAATGGTTGTCTAACAGTACAAAATAACATAAAATCTATGCCACAGAAAAACACATTGTGCCATTTTTTAATAGTACATAAGGTAGCCTTTTCAAAAACAGATCAGTCATACACCTCTTCAATCCAATCTGTAAGACTGAGTGGCTGTGGATTTTAAGGCCCCCTTAAAATTCCAGAGATCTTCCATCTTTAGCTTTGCCTGGGGGTGTACTTCCCCAGTCAGTGTCAGTGTGCAACTTGGGGTTCCACCTGGGTTTATGGCTCCTGTTCAAAAAGAGGTGGCAGCCATAGCTAGGGGGTTTTATGCAGATTCAGCTTGTGTACCAATTGTGCCCATTCCTAGCTTAGGAACCACTGTTCATGGTCATTCATGCCTTAGTCACCTCCTGTTTGGAATATTGTAATGTGCTGCTTTGAAGAGCATTCAGAAGCTGTAGCTGGTCCAGAATGCTGTGGCACAGGCAGTTTTTGGCATTTCTTGCTATGCTTAAATAACACTGCTGCTATGCAAGGTACATTGGCTGCTAAAAGGCTTCAGGGTGTGATTCAGGATGAGCTTGTCACCTATAAATCCCTACATGGCATAAGGTCAGGCTCCTTATGGACCACCTTTCTCCCAGTGTTTCTGTTCACTTCACCAGACTGAGCACAGAAGGCATGCTCTGAGTCCCCTCTATTAAACAATGTGCCTGGTGGAACTGCATCTCCCTAGATACCTGGATGGCCCTGACCCTGTTAGCCTTTCGTAAGGCTCTGAAAACCTGGCTGTTTGAGCCAGAAGATTAGGCATGTTCTGCTGTTGATGTGGCTTATGATTAGAATGTAGTATTTACCTTGGGCATCATGGGTTATTGTTTGTAACTGTTGGCTTTAATCTTTCTTTGCATCCCAGTGCCACTGTTGTGAATGGACAGCTATATAAATTATATAAACAAATACATAAATATTCATTCATAAAGAATTGGGACTAAGCAACAACAGAATGCATTGAATGGTAAATTAAACAGTTAAGCCCTAAATCTCTCATAAAGACACTGTGATGGCATAGTCAGGGATCATTCTGGATCCTGATTGGATGGCAAATCAAGCTATGGATCCATTATATCATATTCCCTATATTCTCTTCAAAGTGTTACATAAATGCATAGAGTCCCTAATCTCACCCTATTGAAAAAGAAAATTAGAATGGGAATAGAGCTTAATGGAGTCCGAGAATCTAACATAGCATGCTTACTCTGACCCAGGTAAAAAATTCAGTGAAGGAAATGTTATTGAAACAGGTAGAAATGTAATGGCAGTTTTATTTTTCAGGAATATTTTTTGAATTTATTATATTTATTATATTTCCCAATTTTACTTCAACAATTCAGCTATTCAGAGCTGAATTGTTCCAGAGCTAGTTTACATTATTTAGAATGGCCTTTATTGAACTATATCTACAATTAACATTAACAGAGTAGGACTGATTGCTCAGGTAGTGGTAACAAATAACACTGTTTATCCTGATCACCCACACAATAAAGAAGAGCAATTTCAAGCATAATACTGAAGGATTGTAGATTTTCCTTGAGCTTTGTTGATTGTGGCTTGAAGCTGAAAAATGATCTTCCTTCTTCCCATCCTATACATAAAAATAATTTTCCATAGGCAAGGCATCTACAATGACTGTCACTGGGTTCAAAATGGTGGCACAACAGGATGAACAAACTCCCACCTCTTTTTTTGTGTGTGCAATGTGTGTGGTATGCATAGAAATAGGAAAGGGCTTTCATTTGACTGGTCACACCCACAGCTTTGAAACTATTGACTGTAGATGCAAATGCCCGTGTTCATAAGCCTTATAAGTTTCCATGCAGTTTATAAAAAAAACAATATTTTTATAATTTGTATAAATAAATCCAAAATATTGCATGTATGCCTAATTTCTGAAAATACAAATGTTTATTAAATATTTAGGTCATCATTCATCTCCTTCCCAAATAATGTTTTGAATGTAGGCACATGTCTAGCACTTCTTTTGTAAGAGTACAATTCCATTGAAAGGCTGTTCTATGCATCCTCACACTCAGGTGGAACACAAGATTTATACATGAAAATTGTTCATGGTTTGTTGCAGAAGTGGTCTTGGAATCAAAGAAGTAAGCAGAAGCAAAGGTAACAGGAAAGTGCCAGGGTTTAACATCATCCCATTCCCACAGTAGCAGTAGACGATGAGACATCTTTATAGTACAATTCATCTTTCTGCTACCTAAGATGTTGCAATGCAGCATTCTGATCCCAGACACAGATAATGATTTCACCTTTCTTGTGCAGTTAATAAAGTTTCTTGGGTGTGTCTCCTGTACAAATGTCACTGCTTAATGCTTCAAAGCAAGTTTTTAGTTTTTACAGATTTCTCCATCTCAGCTTCTGGTATCTTATCTAGCTGAACATTTAATTGAAAACATTTTTAAGTGGTGGGGGGAGCAGATTGGTTTTGTGATTGACATAAACATTAGCCAAGCCAGACTTTGTATATATAGCAGTTGTATAAGGTTGGTAATGTCATGATGTGCATATGAGACAGCACTTTGCAAAAGCAACTTCTGGAAAACAGAAATACAGCTAGTCCTCATATAGTGACTACCTCATTTACCAACCATTTGCAGTTACAACAGTGATGAAAAAGTAACTTTATGACCAATCTTCACATTTATGACATTCACAGGTCTGTAAAGCAAAGGAAAGCTGAAGTAAGATCATAAGCACAGCTGTGGTTTCACTTAGTGACTGCTTTGCTTAAAGACAGAGTTTCTGGTCTCAACTGTGGTCGCTAAAAGAAAACTCTTGCATACTTTCACTTCATTCTTTTTTTTAAAAAGCTATTTCTATCCTTCTATCACTGATGACAACAAAGTCATTGTAGACTCCATATGCACAGAATTTTTCAATTTTTCCAGGTACATTTTCATAAAAGTTGTTGAATATTTGGACACTCAGAACTCTAAACTTCCTTGCATTTGTATGTAGTTTCAAGTTATTTTTTTATTTTCTGTGCCTTTGAGTCAGCATTGACAAATGGTGACTGCCTGGACTCCTGCAGTTTTCTTGGTAACATTTTCAGAAGTGGTTTGCCATTGCATGCTTTCTAGGGCTGAGAGAGGTTGACTGCGTCAGAGATTGCTGGAAAACATTTGGCCCAAGAGATCAGAAAAATCACACACCAGGCATTTCTATAAAAATAAATGTATTTACAGAAAGCACAAAAACTTATTTGCAAGCTTATGCATTCACACACACTCAGAGAGGACTGGGAGGAAGGCAGATAGAAAGGAAACTGAAATTAGTAACAAGCCCAGGCCAGCTTCCCTCCAGGCAATTTCCTTATATGGTCATTCTTTTCACACCCAAACTGAGGGTACTTAAGTTTGACCTTCTCACCCTGCCAGAGTGATTTGTCACCATAGTAACACAGTGGCTTGGTCCTTGCAAAACAATCAAGGAAATGCCAACAGACTGGCCCAAGGTCACCAAGCTGACTTCATGCCTCAGGCAGGACTAGAACTCACAGTCTCCTGGTTTCCAGCCTGGTACCTTAACTACCTTACCAAACTGGCTCTTTTAAATTTTAAGTTAGGCTCTGCATTTTGTAGCTCCTACATTTACTGGAAAATGGCTGTTTTTCAATTAAAACAATAACAATAATTAATTGCTATTTTTGAACAAAAACAAAAGTGACTATGAATGCACTTAGCTTTCATGAGGCAAAACACATCCAATTCTATCTTATGTCCCCAACTTCCAAAATGCCAAAAAAAAAAAAAAAGTACATAATTTCACCATTGTCATCTTAGAGAAGCCCCCTGTCCCCCTGCAGTCTTTAGAGGCTTAGAATGTTTTTTTTTTTTTTTTTTTGGGGGGGGGGAAGTGTGTTCTTTAGACTACAAAAAGTTGACCACCCTTGTTGCTCCTGAGATATAGTTTTAAAGCCTGATTCCATCCTGATCTGCACACTTGAAAAGTTACATTTATTTTTTTATGTGGCATAAAAAAGTTAATGTTACTCGACTCATACTGCAGATAAATTTTATGAACTGGAGAAACCTGTACTCCAAAGCAGATAAATATACATTTCAATGATATTTGACTTCTTTGTGTCCCATGCATTTTGTTTGAAGCAATTATTGACATTCTCATCAAAACTTTTCTTCTAAGGAGCACTTGCACGATTAAAAGTACTTTGTATCACCATACTATTTCTGAACTAAAAAGAAAGTTTTATATGTTTTAAGAAAACTTGAAATCTCTTTGATTTGGAATATACATCTAGTAGTACACTTAAAGATAATTATATTAAAAATCTATATATAATGCAAATACTGATTTTACTGATTATTCACATGCTCACTTATTGGTATTTTTTTAACTAGTTAATCTATGTTTTCCTCCAGTGAAAACAACACACTGAAAGCACTAAGAAGTAAATGAAGGATACGTTAGCAATCATTGGGGGAGTAACATTCGATGTTTTGGAAATAACATTTATGCAGTACCGAGGGAACAACAATGAATAATACTGGGGGCTGGTGATGAGAGAGCAGATGTATCACAGTTGGTCGGGAAGATAACAAGTCCAATGTAAGCTCTGCAGAATCTCTCCCTCTCTCTCTTCTGCATGAGAGAGAGAGGGAGAGGGAGGGAGAGAGAGATAAATGAAGGAGAAGTGCTGGTACATGTTTCTTACCTTTGGGGGCCAGGATTTCAAGAGAAGGAGAAAATTAAAAAAAGAAGACTGAAAAGCCAGTCTATATGTAACAGGCAGGAGGAAAAGGACAAGGGGGAAAAAAGGGTGTTGAGAAGCTAGCCCGAATATAAAGACTGCTCTATAATCTGCCCAAATGTAAAGACTGCTCAAATGGAGTGATTCCATTTGAATCACTCCTTTTGAGATGGGTTTATATTTTATCTGCTCGTTGTGGATTGTTCAAAGAGGCTATTGAGTCACAAAAGACTTCCCAGTCTTGATTATCTCATATTGTTGCATTGAAGGTAATCAGCACTGATACCAGTGTTAATCCAACCAATCTTTTAGCAGGATGCCTATGCTCTTGCTCCCCATAATTTATTACTGTAGGCAGCATTGGCATTAAACCTGAAGGTGCTGTTTGTAAATGGGGTGGGAGGGAAAAGAAGAACCCTCGTAAGTACTGCTATGTATTAATCCCATGTTTCCTCCATTAAGTAAAGGTAAAGGTTTCCCTTGACGTAAAGTCCAGTCGAATCCGACTCTAGGGGGCGGTGCTCATCTCCGTTTCTAAGCCTTGGAGCCGGCGTTGTCATAGACACTTCCGGGTCATGTGGCCAGCATGACGACTCGGAACGCCGTTGCCTTCCCGCCGAAGCGGTACCTATTGATCTACTCACATTTGCATGTTTTCGAACTGCTAGGTTGGCAGGAGCTGGGACTAGCAACGGGAGCTCACCCCATCACGCGGATTCGAACCGCCGACCTTCCGATCGACAGCTCAGCGGTTTAACCCGCAGCGCCACCGCGTCCATTCCTCCATTACCTTCCACATTATGAAGACCTTTCCTTTCAGTTCTTCCATACTTCCAGGATGAAAGGGAAAGAGAAAAGATATTTGTTTAGGTGAGCGAAAAGGATGCAAATTGGATGTTCTTTGCATTACATTATTTCTTCAACATTTCCTTGTCTCATTAACATAATTAAAAATTAGTTTTATTAATCACACTCTTGCTCTTTCCTGATTTCTAATTTCTCTTTTTCCATTCTACTTCCTCTAAACACAGCATTCCATTTTGTGGAGACAATCCAAAGCAAAAGTGATCTTATCCTTTCTTCAGTGACATTGCTGCAGTCAGCCCTATGGCATTTTTCCTTAATTAATATAACAACAACTAACTAGCTATGTAAAACTTGCACATCATATATATATATATATATATATATATATATATATATATATATATAAATAACACTGTGTCATTTCAACAGTAGCAATCCAAATGATCCAATTACTTTTAGTCAAAGGTTGAATATCAAGTTCTAGCCAAAGGGTTAGGGTTAGCCAAAATACTTCACCTAAAGCACCCCCGAATTACATAAAAAATTATTTCCTTGTCATGGATACAAGAACGTGTTTTATGAATATATAAAAATTAGTAATGAGAACTTCGTTAAAACCCAGAAAAATTGCATAATTAGTGATTTACATAATTTGTGAATTAGGCTTCCTGAACACTGGAACCAAACTATGGCAATTATATTATTTTAGCATTGGGTTGTAAATTAAAAGAATGTATCTCTTTGACCCTGTGAGATTTATTAGCATATTTTAAATTTATGAATGTGAATTTGGGCTAGTTATAAAATTAGATTGTGAATAAAAAAACAAGGATATCCTGAAAATATTCTGAACTATAATAAATCAGTTATCTTTAAGGATGCAATCAGAATTAACTCCTTTGTACTTAATGTGGTTTAATCCAGAAAAAGTTGGTTCAGACTGCAACTTATGCATGGCTTTAGGAAGCAGAAATGACTGCTTTGAATAAAAGTGGGAGTTATGTATACCATGAAGGAAGTCATCCGTCAACATACATTTCTCACATTTCTAAGTGTATGTGCACTTGCAAGTAACTCATTTTCAGATGCAATGCATCAAATGACATGGAAAACAGTTTGACCTCCATGAAGCCAGTTTACATTTGAGAAAGAATTTCTGATACTGTAGGTGAACTGATCGTTTTCTCAAAGTCCCAGTAAAGAAAAGACAAAACAATGCCGGAAGCACACTTACTAATGTCAAGCCATATTTGTAGTTTCTTAATGACTGTCTTTTCCTGATCCTTCATCACTAAACGGAATGACAAAGTCATTTGAAAGTCTGCTGCTGAAAATTAACACCTGCTAAGCCAAGTATAGTAAAGCTTATGTTAAGCATCCTCCTGGAACTGAAAAATAAGGACATAAAAAGAAAGGAATGTTTTGGCTACATGTTCTGAAAGCAACATTTTTCTTTCTTTCTTTTTTCTCCCCCGTATTTATTGCAAGCCCCAATATAACAAAGGGTCTTGAATTCTGCCTTATTCAATGAACTGACATGATATTGGTCCATTTAAGTGATAGGTAGTCACTGATCAGCTTTGTTCCACAATTCCATTATATTTTGTGAAACAAAGAATAGCCTTAAAATCTCCTCACCCATCAAGTTAATATAGATTTTATCCAGAACTAATGGCAAATACTAGATAGATAGAAATTCTTATGAGCAATTAAAATAAATAGATTCTAAAAAGACATTGTCTTGGCAAAGATGATGATGATGATGATGATGACGATGACAAAGTAGCAACAATGGTGCATTGGAATATCTGCAAGAAATACCACTTGCCTGCAGAAAGAACTGGTGGGACCACAAAATAGACAAAGCAATAGAAAATGAAGAAGCCAAAGTGCGCTGGGACTTTAGAATTCAGACAGACAAGCATCTGCCAAACAACACCCCAGACTTAACAATTGTTGATAAGAAAGACAAAAAAAGTCTGGATAGTGGACATTGCAATACCTGGAGATAGCAGAATAGAAGAGAAAGAACTGGAGAAAATCACAAAATACAAAGACCTGCAAATAGAAGTGGAATGACTGTGGCAAAAGAAAGCAAAGATAGAACCAATAGTAATAGGTGCCTTGGGTACAATCCCAAAACAACTGGAGCACCACTTGAACACCACTGGCTTTGACAAAATTACCATCAGCCAATTGCAAAAGGCAGCTTTACTTGGAAGAGCTTACATCCTGCAATGATACTTTTAATATGATTAAACATCAACATCTGCCTATCCAGGTCCTTGAGAAGGACTTGATAAGTAGGCAAAAATGCCAATCCAGTCTAAACATCTGGCTGACTGTGCAATCAACCATAATATCTTCTTAAGTTTATATGCCACCCAACTCCCAGTGATTCTGGGCTATTTACAATTGTTAAAAACATTTAAAAACAAAGACGTTTAAATCCTTTCAGATATTTTTCAGTGAAGATGTGGCAAAACCTTCTTTGCATAGAAGGGTAACAGTTCATAAGCCATAAACCATTTCATACTTCTTCTGTTATTCTATGTGTTGCATTTATGAGTCCATACCAAACCTTTATATAATATTTCATAAACAGGATGAAAATGTGTGGAACAAGTCAAATATAGAATAAATTCTTTTCTTATGTAGGATGTAGCAGACAAGATAAAGAGAGGATAGGGAAGCCTTTGTGTCACTTTCTTTTTATACCTGCCTCATCTTTCTTAACATTTTTTTCTCCTTTGAGTCCCATAAGAAAGAATAAAACTATGCCAACTGCAGTATGGACATCAATTATGTGTAGCTTCTCCTGTTAGAAAAAAAAACATTAAGTTTGATGGCTGGATCCCCCCTAGACCTAAGATTTCATAAGCAGAATGTCTTTCAGATCCTATATAATTTAGTCTCATCAAATCCTTTGCCAAACTGTCCACTAGCAAGGGCCCAACTTCCATTCATTTTAGACAATCTATAAGGGGGGGGGGGGAGTCCTACCACTACTTGTAGAATGTTAAGCTTCTACTTATATCATTAAGGAACAAAATACAGACATGTGAACAGTAAAACACAAATACAATAGTAACATTAAACAACAAGAAGTTATTTAAACTCTTTCTCCAGCTTTTGGCAAATAGATTCACCTTGTCTTGTCATAGAATCTTGCGTAGCATTTCTCTCCTCACTGTGTCTGGGTTAGATCTTCATTCAGCTTGTCTCAAGTTCTCCTATTGTTCTTCCAAACTATGCTTCACTCCCAGCCAAATTTATTGGGTGATTCCCTCACAGGTGAAACTTTCAGCTTCTCATGCTCCAAATTGGCCAAACCATCAACCCATGCTCTAGAATTCTTTGGACAAAGCCTAGTGTGTCTCTTCTTCTTTAATTCTTGCTCAGAAGTAGCTTTCTGCCAGCAATGGGGAAAGACTTTACTCTTACCTAATTCTCCACTTTCCCTTGCCTTTTCCCCTCTTCCCTCTTCTGTGTTGTCATATCCAAAGCTGGGGTCCTAAATATGTTGCTGAGCTAGTGCTCAGACTTGTCCCTATTAAACCTTATAAAGCTGGCCAAGATCAAGGAAGCAAGAACTACAGAGATTTCTGAAAGGTATTTTTAATGCTAGCCTGGGGTAGGTAATATTAGAAATTTTAATAGGAAATTATCAGCTTTGTTTATGATAGTTCAAAAAAGGCAGACTCTTATAATGTTTTTAAATAGGCTTCTTTTCCCTTTCTCCAGTTTATAACTTCCATCTCCAACGATCATAATTTCTGCAACTTACTATTTAGTTTAACAACTTTAACCTTTCTTCCCTTGCATGGAATTCCATGCAATGATTAGGTTACATACAGATCAGGTGGGCGTCCTGTGATCAGGAAGATCAGCTTTGCATCTACAGGTTTGGTAACCCTTTGTTCAATATGACTGGCAGCTGTAGAAAGTCTTGTTTTCCTGTTTGACAGAACTGAACTTTCCATCCTTGTAAAGAACCAGCTTATAATTCTGGGAAGCTCCCTGTATTGGCAATGCAGAAGACCATTGTTATTTTGAGGAGTTCAGTGACATATTTTGATTTTCTCCCTCACACGAAGATTAGAATTTGAGTTATGCTAATGTTTAGCTGGCTTGTTTTTTTATCTCTGTTTGGAATGGGGGGACAGAAGAGAAAACCCCCAGGTTGTTTTGGTTAAGCACTATCTTATCTGTGTAGCCTCCCAGGGTCTTGGAAACAGGTGCTTCAGACCTGGGAACTGTCCCAGTCAAAGTCAGGTCTTGCAGCCTGCAACCATGGAAACAGAGTCACGAGATTGAGGGCCAGACTTTGATAAAACCCTTAGAATTATCTTTTGAGTTTTGGGAGCTTCTGCATAGACTCTGCAAGCTGGTGCTGTGAAATTAAGCAATCTTGGGGTATTCCTGTTGCCTTGGTCAGGAGGCTCCTGGCAGCTGAAGGGAATAAGGTGTTAACTTGTTTGAGTATGTTATGATTTCCTTTCTTTATGCTATGCTTTTTATGCTTTTGTTTAATCTGCCTAAACTGTATTTCTGTTTAAACTGTGTTTCTGTTTAAATCTGTTTGCTTAAGTTTATACTAAAGCTTAAAGTTTCTTTATCCACTGACATGCTAATTGTCTCTGGATCTAAAAGAACCAATTGTCTGAGCACCTGATCACTGCTTGGACACTTGGCAGAACACTCCCCTAGGTGCCATGAAATCATAGCCTACATAGTAAATAGGAAGCTGTTAGCTCAGTTCTTGTCTCAATAATAAACAGGATGATATCACACAAGCCATCATTTGTACAAGCTTAACTTTCATATATATGACATGAGGTAGTCTACTTTACAATGTAGTTGTAAGGATTACTGAAATCATAATACACAGATGCAGCACATTGAAACTGGTTTTACATGGTGATAACATACCATGCACACTGAATGTAATAGGAAAAGCATGTCACATTAAAAATTCAATTCTTCATGATTTCACACTTGGCAACCCATTGGAAAAGAAAATACCATGAAGTAAAATTTAGGAGTCTTTGTTGGGCAAAATGATAGGGTATGCTAGTTTACATTTTTTTTTTAAATTGTGCTATACCCTAGGCAAATAAATACATATAAAAATATCTCTAGTACAGCGATATGTAAAATTCAAGACAAATGTAGTATTTACACTTGCATTGTCTGATTTATGAATGGCAATTAGACCTAATTAAAAATATAGGAAAACAGGATGTTCACATTTGTTTAGGCAAAAATACTGCAGGTGCTTTAGATGATATTCTTACAATGGAAATTCTAGAGTACAAAGCAGAAGAAAAATCTTATATCACAAGGCTCAAAAACAGTGGAATAAAATGCATGGAGAATTTGGGTATTATATTATGATAGTGAGAAAGAAGCAAACACTCAAGCACAAACAAACCAGAACTCTGGGTAAAGCCAGCTGCTTCAAGGAGAGATACTTACAGTGGGAAAGTGGGAACATTCCTTGGTCCCTATATGTATATGAGATAGCAGTGCTTGTTATCACAAATTCCAAGATGTAGTTTTGGTTTCCTCAAATATTCCTACAAATTCCATGTTATCTTGATCTACAAACAAGCTAATATATTTATATGCAGTGTATACTTGCACATACACACTCATATAGACACACACACCAATCAAAGGACAGACTTCTGATTAGATTTCTGGTTCTATAATTAGATGGGTATCAGCATTTTCTGCATTGCCTAGAATATTTTCATATTTATAACCAGTCATTTAACTGCTACTTTATAGCCTCTTACTGTACAGCCATTTTTTAAAATTGTTATGATTATAACTAGAAGATAAGTGATTACTTTGTATTTTAAACAGAGAGGGTTGGTTTGTTATTTGTCTGAATGCAGGCAGATATAGTTCTGCCATTGTTTTTCCCCATAAGGTGACAGTTTCAATAGCTATTGAGAAAGACTTATTTGCCACTCATCTTAAGATGACAGGGGATATACAAGTTCTTAAGGGCACTTAACAATGCTTTTACTAGAATGAATATGGTTAAGAATAAAACATCTCTAGTAGAAGACTTCAATGATTATAGAAATCAATGTGTGTCACTGATTTCTATAATCAATCGTATCAAGCTGTGGAATGTGCTTAGAAAAATGGGAATTCCAAAACATCTCATTGTCCTCATCAGAAACCTGTATACAGATCAGGAAGCCACAGTACAGACAGAACATGTTGAAACAGACTGGCTCCAGGTTGGCAAAGGTACGAAACCAGGCTGCATACTCTCCCCTTATTTATTCAACCTGTTTGCTGAATATGTATTAAGGGAAGCTGGATTGGAAGAAGATGAACATGGTTTTAAAACTGGAGGAAGAAACATCAATAACCTACTCTATGCTGAAGACCCTACTCTAATAGCCAAAACTGCAAAGGTCTATTAATAAAAGTCAAGGAGCACAGTGAAAAAAAATGAGACTAAAATTAAATATAAGGAAGACCAAGGTTAGGGAAAGATTGTCATGGAGAAAATCTATCTATATAGTCACCAAGAATTAATACCAATTTGATGGCAGATTATCATCATCAATCAGTTGGAAGACTGCACAAAATTACTGGGCAGATGTGTAATTGAGTTACTAAAGGTATTAGTATAACCATTTTTAGAACGATTGTTTTTATTTTTTCACTGTTTTTATCTCGTCATATGCTGCTCAGAGTCACCTTGTGTAAGATAGCTGACTGTATGAATGTGAGCAATTAGTAAATATCACATTTCACATCTCACTGTCACTGGACCACTTGTGATTGGAATTCTAGAAGAAATTGGTGGAAAAAAAACTGTATGGGAATCTTAAAGGAGAGACGTGTTAGTCTATGGTGGCAAAAAGAAAATCAGTTGGAATCTGGAAGCACCTTTTTCTGACACATTTTATTAAAAGGCATAAGCTTTCATGTGCTACAGTTCATTTCATCAGATATAGAGGGTGATGTATCCTAGACTGATGTAGGATTTAAATTGGCATGAGGCATTGTGTGGGGAAGGTAGGGGGAGAGAACCCAGCTGCTTCTCTTTATGAAAACTTGAAAGTACTGGTTTTGTCTAAAACGTATTTACTAGATATTAAGAGAAGTCATTATGTTACAACTTCTCCTTTTCACATAACTGAAAATCCTCAGTCATCCATTTTAAAGTTCCTTAGAATTACTGCTCAGAATGAAATTTTATGGAATATCAGAGCTACTCAAGTAATTCAACAGGGAGATAAAAAGTATCACAGTATGGACATTTGAATCAAGCTTTGGAACCCTTTTGAGATGGTAACTTTCCATCATTTGGACACACTGAGGTTTAATCTTCTATCTTACTGGAGCTATATGGTGAAACTTTTTCAAATAAAACTTTCTAGTTTTTATGAGGCAAATCTTTAACATGGTAAATTCCTAACCTGGACAAGGCTTCTCCTCTTGGTATGTTGTGCTTACATACCTATTTCCTTGACTATTAAAGCTAAGATTTTAACACCTATTTTGCTCTGTAGATCACAGCTTGCTCTTCTGACCACTGTGAACCCAGTTCAGACTCAGTTGATAGAGGTTTGCCTGTCTGACCATTGAACTTATTAATTTATGTTCCTAGTCTAATTCAAAATAGACAAGACATCTTAATTTTTTTTCTAAATAATTTTAGAATATTTTGAAGAGAATTTTGGTTTATTGGAAATCCCCAAGTTATATATTTTTTATTGCAATGATTCATTTGTCTGCTGAGGCACAGGTAATTATTAATGGTTTTTATAATGTCCTTTATTAAATTTATGTTGAAGTAGAGGCCAAAGATACCCTCTTTCTTCTTTTCTTTGTAATTTGTAATTTGGGTTTAGAACCTCTTCTCTGAAAGGTATAGGTATAGATGTAGATTATATAGATAGGTATAGGTATAGGTATACATATAGGTATAGATAAAGGTATAGGTATAGATATTCCCTTCTTACCCCTATGGGTGGTATGTGTCTTCCTCAACCTTGGGTCCTCTACCAGAGGCCTGGGAGTTTTAGGGTTCTGCTCATCTTAGCTGTTCCTAGCACTGTACTTTTCTGGACAGAAAACTCTGATGTTGTTCCTGAGATCTCTTGCAGCCACTCTCCCAGCTTAGGAGTCACAGCTCTTACCACTACTGGGACCACTTTGGCCTTCAGTTCCATATCCTCTCTAGTTCTTCCTTCAGGCCTTGGTACTTCTCCAGCTTCTCATATTCCTTCTTCTTGATGTTGCTGTCACTTGGCACCACTACATCTATCACCACCACTGTCTTCTGGTTCTTGTCTACTACCACAATGTCTGGTTGATTGGCTAGTACCTGCCTGTCTGTCTGGATCTGGAAGTCCAACAAGATCTTAGCCCTGTTATTTTCCATGACCTTCTGTGGAATTGCCCATCTGGACTTGGGAGTATCTAGCCCATACACTGTGCAGATCTTCCTGTACACAATGCCAGCAACTTCATTGTACCATTCAGTATATGCTGTTCCTGCCTGCATCTTACACCCTGCCATTATGTGTTGGACTGTTTCAATCTCAAGATTATTCAACCCCTTCATGGCAAGCATCTTCAGTACTTAATAGAGCACCTGTTTGCTGTTATGACCTAATGCAAACGAGATGCATAACCAAACACCAGCTTCTGGCAGCATTCCTGAGGAATCTTAGCCCATTCCTCATGAACAATGGTCTCCAGTTCAGTAATATTCTTGGGTTTGTATGCTGCAACCCCCTTCTTCAAATCCCACCAGAGATTTTCTATGGGGTTCAAGTCAGGTGACTGTGATGGCCATTGTAGAATCTCCCAGGGCTTCTTCTGTATCCAAGCCTTAGTGGAATTTGAGGTATGTTTGGGGTCATTGTCCTGTTGGAAGGTTCAATGGTGCCCAAGCTTTAGCTTCCTTACAGATGGCATGACATTTTCTCCTAGGATTTCCTGATACTTCATTGAATCCATCTTGCCATCCACACACTGCAGTATTCTAGTGCCAGAGGATGCAAAGCAGCCCCAGAGCATCACCGAGCCACCACCATGCTTAACTATAGGCAGAGTGTTCTTTTCAGCTTATGCTTCGTTCTTCTTCCTCCAGACATACCACTGATCCATCGGGCTGAAAAGTTCCAGTTTTGTTTCATTGCTCCACAGAACAGAATCCTAAAACTTATTTATATGATTTTGAGCCTATTGGAGAAAACTTTTCTTGTGCTTTTGGGTCAGTAGTGGTGTATGTCTTGGAGTTCTGGCATGGAAACCTTCTGTGTTTAGTACGCATCTTACTGTGCTCACTGAAACCTCAGTGCCTGTTGCCACCAAGTCTTGCTTCAGGTCTTTTGCAGTCACTTGAGGGTTTCTCTCCACCTGCCTTCTCAGAAATCTGGTTGTAGCCACTGACAGCTTCCTTTTTTCTGCCCCATCCACGTAGTGTAACCACTGTTCCTTTAACTTTGAACTTGTGAACTATGCTTCCAATGGTGTCTCTAGGAACATTCAGTGCCTTCGCTATCTTTTTCTATCTGTGAAGGGCGATGATCTCTTCTGTTACCTTTTTGGACCATTCTTTTGACTTAGCCATACTGTATTTCTAACATGCAGTCAAACATGACACTCAACAAACCCCTAGCCAGTTCAGGTATCTCATGTGTTCCAGCTCAAGCACACCTGGTGCAACTAATGAAGCCCCTGATTAGTTGCATCAGGTGTGCTTGAGACAACACCTGTTTTGCATACTGTATATGTGCTGTTGTGACGGATTCTATTTGGGGGGTTGAATAATTTTGAGACTGGAGAAGTCATTATAAGTTGCATTTTCAGTTGAATTTGGGGACACCACTTGAAGCATTCATTGTGTTGAGCTATTTCAATTGCTTTTGTTTGATTTGTTCATTGCAAACAGTTGAAAGTCTGTACATTTTGACAATCAACCTGATTTGCAATGGGGATTGAATAATTTTGATTACAAGTGTAACTGCAGAATTGATTTGCATTCTTTGTTTATTCCATTACATTTGAAATGTAGCCCCAAATGATCTAATTGCTGAAATATGAAGATGTCATTGCTGAATGTATTTGATAAAGATTACTTTGACCTTAACCATGAATAGCTGTTGCTGTTACTCTTTATTAAGATACAAATGTTAAGAATGGCTAGGTCCTTATTAACTGCAAGTAGTCTGACATGATTCTGCCTTAGCCAATAACATTTGTGTACTCTAGTTTCTCTTCAGACTGTATGAATCTTTGAACTTTTGTTAAGAATCAGTCTGTCTTTGCTAAATGCCTTTGGCAATCATGTTTTTGCCCTTACCAAGGTACATGTAGTTTGGCTATTTCTGCCTGTAATTTGTTAATTTATTGAAGGTTCAGACATTTGTCCTTGAGACAAAAGACTGAAAACTTCTTTGGAAGATAAGAGAGTAATGCTACATTGCCCTTGAGGCTTCAGGCAACATTTTAACTATGTTTATTATCAAAAAGATTTACATTGCTCTGTTGTTTTCCTGTGTTTGCTTGATTACAGTTCCTTGTTCAGATGTTAGATGTAACTCAGACAAATAAAGCCTTGGGTGATTTTGATACAATTCAGCCTGTTTCAGTGTTCTGAATGTATCTTAATTAATCTGCCAAAAGGAACATATTCTCAGATTTAAAACAAGCTCATTGTGAAAGCACTTGTACTAGTCTTGTAGACTCAACACTTGGGTGAGCTTCTACCCTAGAGGCAACTGCAATATCTGATTCTTTCATCAAAATGACAAAAGTGCCATCATGCCACTTCTTTCATCCTTGGCTTCCCTTTGATCTCCCCACCTCCCAATGGGGGCTCTCTGTTTTACCTCCAAAAGGAAAAAAATTGCCAGGGCTAGAGTAAGGTTGAGTTGATATAGTCTCCAGACAAAATAGATTAGAAAATATAAAAGGAAACTTTCATAGAAGCTACAATATTTAGCTATCCAGAAAGGAGAGCTTCACTTATATGTTCATATGTACTTGGTAAGCAGTTATTCTTATTAATAGAAATGTGTTAACAATTTGTTTAGGTGAATTTTATGATATGGTATATAAATCTACTTTTGTAATCTTCTGTTACTGTATTAACCTGGAGGGGGTAGTAAAAAGAGAGAAAGATACTCTTTACCTCAGAATTTTGTAAGTATAATAAATATGTCTATGGCCACAACAAACATTATATGCCAAGGAATTTTGACAATGTAATTAAAAACTCTAAACATATCCTTACCAGATAAATTACCAGCTTATTTAAAACAAAAAAATGTCACAATAAACATTTTTTTAACATAAAGCAGTTATTTAATAAACCATGTAAGACTTAAATAAGTTTTCCACAGCCCATGTAATTCTCTATCTTAGTACTCCTGTTTTATATACTGTATTTGACTCAGTACTAGCATGCTATCTTCTTTATTGTTCATATTCTTGTTCCTAATATTTGACTCAGTAATTAGACCTGGGCTTTTTCTATCCACCCATCAGTTTTGGACTAGCCAAGATGGCATGGAAAATAATTCATGGAAAACAGACATCACCCATATAGTTGTTCAAAAAATGTTGACTGTAAAAGCTTGGAGTTCTCCATTGTTCTGCTCATCTCTGTAAGTCAAGCATTCTATATTCTTTATAAACACTACTTATAAGTGGTACCACTGAGTAAGTTGGATGAAGCCATGTGAGTCTGTAGGTATCAGATAGAAAATATAGAAGAGACTTAATAAAGGAAGATAGGGTTTTTATTGATTGAATGTTTTTATCACTTCTATGTTAGATTTCCTCCTTACTTTTAACAAAATGTACGGTTTTGCCATTTGGTTTGGTTTCTCTCTCTCTTCACATCTCTATTTTGAGCTTGTGGTTTGGTTTCTCTCTCTCTCACATCTCTATTTTGAACTTGTGGTTTGGTTTCTCTCTCTCTCACACACACACACATGAACACACTCAAACACATATAGTTTGATAGAATTTCATTGCTAAAGATTATGTCTTTGTCCTTCTGTCCTAAGGAGCAATATTTACAATTTTAGGGGTCTTCGAATTCTTAATCTAAGCAGTTTCCTTTAAATTTTGACAATCAGGAACAGAAATAGCCCTTCAAACTACTGCTTGTTTATGAATATTATTTTAAATAATACTTAAAAAGTAATCTCTCAGATACTTATAAGAGTTTTATCTCAGTCCATAAGCAGCAAAAAAGCTTATGCACCAGCATAATGTTGATCTTATTTTTTTCCTCTGAGCTGTACACATTACTCAGTGGCAGTGGAATATATTAGCAAACTTCCCAACATCCAGAATGCAAATAACATCCTTAGCTGCTAATTTTGTTTATTCTTATGCTTGACACATAGTAAAAAAATGCAGAATGCAAAGAACATAGAGTGTTTAAGACTTACAAAGAATGATTGTAGATTGGAAGAACAGTTGGTCCTTTCCAATTTACCTCCTATGATTCAGTATTTTTAAGCATTCTGCTTAAAATTTAAGCATTCTGGAACAATTTGCCCCCAGAGGTGAGACAGCCCCGTCTGCTCCTGGCCTTCCAGAAGAATTTGAAGACCCGGCTCTGCCGCCTCACCTGGGATGGGAAGGGCAATAGCTCTTCCTAGAAGTGGCTGGCACCATAGAGCCACCTATTGTTACTTGGATTTTACATCTATTTTATTTATATTTGGCTGTTTTTATTATATTTTATATGCTATGGTTTTAATTGTTAATTTTAGTGTAAGCCACCCAGAGTTCCCCTTTTGGGAGAGAAGGGCGGTGATAGTTGAAAAATACATAAATAAATAAATAAAATGATGCAGAAACAAGCTAAAACAAACTGTACAGAACTTTAGAAAAGTTAGAAACTTACTCCAAACAAAAATGATAGTCCTAGGTATCTTTGCTTGTAACCAAAAGAATAATATTTCCTGTGTGTGTGTGTGTGTGTGCACCTTTGAGTCAGTTTTTCCGCCTTGGCAACTGCCTGGGAAATCCTGGGAAATCCTCTAAGGGTTGAGTCTGCATCAGACTAGGAAAGCAAAACCTATGCTGAGTCACGAAGGGAAAACAAAACTTACCAAGAAGGTTTTGGGGAAATAGAAACCCAAAGTGACTCAGCAGAGCAGGAAGGTTTAGAGAGTCTGACTGGGCAGAATTCGGAGGAAGGCTTGAATCCTCCAATGAATGCTCATGAGAGGAGAGCAGAGAAGCACACCTGACAAAAAGCAGTCCAACTGATCCTTTGAGCTGCCAGAGTTTACAGAAGAGTCCTTGCTGGGAAGTGAAGCCTCAACTGTAGCTGATAAAGAATCAGTGCCAGCTTCTTCTGCCTCTGAGGATCAGATCAGATCAGATCAGATCATATTTATTTGGTCAATGACCAGCAAAATTTAAAAGGAGAAAAGCAAAGTAAAACAAAGAAATACAATAATATACTACAAACTAATAAGATATATCTCATAATAATATAGCCTTCACTCTGCTATTACTATATTAATACATTTGTTGACTTAGTGGGGTGAGCCTATAACATTAAGAATTATGAAATAAAAGTAAAAATATATATCCCCTGACAAGTTATCAATTAAAATATTTCAAATTTAAAAGTACTTTTTTTAAAGTAGGGAGTTATTTCTTTGTTTGGTTTTGTCTTATTTTCATTGCAGCAACAAAGAATTTAGCACTGCTACATCAAATATTTCTAATGTTATTTTGATGAAGTTTAATATTCTTCATCAATATATGTGCCATTCTGCTGCTATCTGTTTTAATGTACTTACCCTTATAAGTAATTCCTTTTTTCCTCCTCAGTCTGCTTCCTTCCATCAAGATACCTAACATTCTAATACAGATCAAAAGTCTGTTCACCTGGCTGACAAGCTAGGGCACTATTGTGTCAAAGATATCTCAGTGTTGATTGCATTGTGTTGCCTTATGTTTTGACTCTGATCTGTAGAATCCAGATTCAAAATACAGCATTCCAGACATGAAATAGCTGGCCTGCAGAGCTGAGGAGTTCAGAAGGGGTATGTTATTTTGTTATTACATTTTGTTTCACTCTGTGTGACTACTGCCTTCCTTAACAGAAAATATAAGGCCATCCACAAAGAGAACATGTTTCCTTTCTTTTTTGCTACCAAATACACAGGGAGAAAAAAATAACTTCCTTTACCCTGGTGATAAGTTCCCAATTGTCTTTCCAGCTTTTGAAAACCTCCTCTGATTACTCAGTGCTCATTTGATTTGGCCATAACACTTAATGGTCTGTGAATGTAAATGAAAAGGATGAAATACTTTGTATTAATTAACATTACAAGAATTTGCTGCTGCTGCTAATGAATGTTACATAGCATGTGCTTCCAAACTATACTCTGAATTATAATGCAGCTTACTTAACAAGTTTAGAAAATAAGGCAATTTGCATATTATGAAAAGAGCTTGTCTGATGATAATTTGCCCAAGCACTGTGCTCATCATGTAAGAGAAAGTCTTACATCTGGGTGTGAGGAATGCAAGATTTTCCAGATACTACTGAGGGACAGTGCTCAGCATACTTCACAAATGGCCATATTATCTTGGCTTCATGACAACTGAAATCCAACAACTTTAAGAGAGTCACAGGTGAAGTTTTCTAAGTTGCTTATAATTTCGATCATGATACCCACTGTTGAAAGACAAGAGTAGAGACAGCATCTTGCAACTATGAAATCAAATGAACAACTCTATTATTCATTATATTAGAAAAAAACTACTTTTTACAAATATTTGTAAACTCAAGTTTGTCCACTTTTCTGTTCGTGGAGGCATATTTATATGAAAAACAACACAATAATTAACATAGCACAAAGAAGAAAGTGGTTGCATGTGTCTTATTCTGTACATTGTGGTCAGCTTCTGATACCTCCTCTTAGTGTCCCTATTGCCTGATAAGGATTCAGGGGAGATGGTAACATAACTGACATCTCTCTTCTCTACTGATTATTTTCTCCTCAAACAGTACTTAGTTCCTACTCAGTGTTAAACTATTCATACAGAAATTATTCTCCAGCATTCTTTAGTTCCTTCACATGCAACTCTTACTACATTCAGCAATCAACTTTCAACTGTATACTTATGCAAAATGTTCCTTAAAATGTTTTAAGAGCCTATTCACTATATCATTCATTTTCTTTAAATTATCAAAAGTATAATAGACATTGACTTCTGCCACCATCATGGTTTTGGTCATTTAAAGTTTTCACATAGTGCTTCTTAATAAAACTGGGAAGGGATTCCCTGCTAAGAGTAATGACAGTAGTGGTCAATTTTGGCACTTTTTGGTTAATAAGTCACAAGCACAGCTAAACCCCAGTTTTACCCTAAGCATATGGTATATAATATTGCTATTGTATACAAGCTATGGCAAAAGGAGGAGGGGCCGACCAAGGGCAAGGTGGATGGATGATATTCTAGAGGTGACGGACTTATCCCTGGGGGAGCTGGGGGTGTTGACGAACGACAGGAAGCTCTGGTGTGGGCTGGTCCATGAAGTCACGAAGAGTCGGAAGCAACTAAATGAATAAACAACAACATACAAGCTATATTCTCTAATCAAGAGATTATCTTGTAAGCCAGCCAATGATGAGATTTAGTAAAAATGGAGAAAATCTCTTTGTGCAAAAGGTTAAAGCAAGAGGCAGCCAAGACTTGAAAATGCCCAATGGAATGTCATTAATCAATGGCAATTGGCTCCATTCACTTCCCATGAAGATTCGAAGCTAAGGATTTAGCCTTACAATCTGATAACCATGGCTCAAAGATACCCTGAAAACTGTCTTTAAAGGACATATCCACATGATCTTGCCTTCTTCTCATTCCCAGGCCACCAAGGAGACAACTCAAATTCTACTTGAGCTGTTCTAGTTTTAAAATAGTGTTTTTTCTTCTTTTCCTGACAGAAGCCTTACTGTGACCATGACCCATAATATATAATGATTTTGTACTGATAACATATTCAGAGGTTCCTATTGGCCAGTTCAGTTTTCTAAGGACACACCCTTATTTTTGATTGCTGGGAATTGCTATCTGTAATTGTTTTGCCCTGGGCTGCATCAGAGGCCAGAAACCTGGCTTCTGCACCTGCATTGTCATATAATTCCTGGGGGATAGGGAGGGGAGACTGTTTTGCCTATAGCTATACCATTCTGCATACTCCATTAACTATATACAAATGCTGTGATCCTTGACTATTCACTGCTAGCACTGACGTTCACTTCCGGTACTTATTGCTCCTTTTGCTTTATCCAAAGTTACCCAGCTACAATAGCTACTAGACTGACAAGTCACAGGGATGGCAGAAGGTCATGTAGTGAAATAGGAAAGAGCTCTCCCAGTACAACTTTCCTCTATACCTGTGGTTCTTCTGAAAGAGAGTGATAGACAGTCTGATATGTCAAATCAACAGCAAGGGGGCATGGGATAAAGCCGGAAGGAGCTGTCTTGAAGTAAATTAGACTAAATCCCTCTGCCATGCATAAAGCCTGTTCAGAAGTAGACAAAACTTCGGTGCTGGTAGCTATGAGGAATAATTTTAAATTTGGTAATAGCCTTTGTGAAGAGTCTCCTTCTCAAAAGAAAAATGTTACACAGAGTCTCTATTAGCTGTTATATTTGGTGCTCTACATTGCTTATCACCATAACTTGGCTCATATATTTCAATTTGTTTACATTCCTCCCGAAAACCTGATAAACCTACTAAAAATAAAAGTGGGTGGTAACTATTGCCTAGGTAGCTCAACACACAATTTAGATCTATAGTACATACAGTATTGCCTTCTGTGACTTAAATGGATACAGGCTTCTTTGGAAAACAAAACTTTGTATTTAGGAACCGTTGCTTGTCAATAAATATAAATAAGAAATATTCAAACTGACTGATGAGAAAAAGAACCAAGAAAATGTCACTGTTTTCCTAAGCCAAGTTCATTATACTCACAAGGACAGTTTTACTTTGACAAGCCTCCATTTGTTAAATAGGTAGATAACTGAGTCATGATTTTAGAGGATGGCTTTGTGTTGTAGTTTTCAACTCACTGTAAATAATACAGATTTTTTTTTTCTGTTACCCTTTTTGCAACAAAAAATTATAAACATTCTTAATGTGTCTCTTCTATTTTCCTTTTCTTCTCTATTAATTTTGCCACCATAATCTTCTTTTAAATCAGTATCCCAAACGTCGCTTAATTAATTAAGAGCCAGTAATTAATTAATTAATTAATTAATTGCCAGTTTGGTCTAGTGGTTAAGGCAATGGGCTAGAAACCAGGAGACTGTGAGTTCTAGTCCCACCTTAGGCATGAAAGCTGGCTGGGTGACCTTGGGCCAGTCACTTTCTCTCAGTCCAACTCACCTCACGGGGTTGTTGTTGTGGGGAAAATAGGAGGAGAAAGGAGTATTAGGTATGGTTGCCGCCTTGAGTTTTTTATAAAAATAATAAAGTCAGGATAAAATTAAAATAAACGTAATGCACTGTCTTTTTCTATGGTACTATTTTGCCTCTCTGTATTATAAATATTTAGAATTAGTGTTTTTCTATTCTGTCAAAAAATAATGATTACTTACCCCAGTTTTTTTTTTTTTTGCTTGCTTATCTGTATGTAAAATGACTATTGGTTGAATGTTTGTTCATTCAACATGTTAATTATTCTGAATTATGACAGGAATGTGAGAATAACCCAGATGGATTAGGCCAAGGACCATCTATCCATCATTCTGTCTCATATGGTGGCCCATCATATGTACCCAGGAACCAGAATTAGAAATCAAAACAGCCCTTGTACCCCATGCATTTAGTATGCAGAGGCAGACAATCCTTATGACTGGAGGCAGCACTCTGTCATCAAGACTAGTAGCCACTGACAGACCTTTCTTCATTTCCCCTTTGAAGCCATCTAAAGTAGCACCAACATCACAAATAATTAAATTAAAACATACATAAGCTCTTTGACTGAATATATCGGCCACGTGGACCTTATCATGGATTTTTTCATGTTAATGATGCTGACAAATCCATATTGTTTGTGAACCTGTTTCTTGATCTATATTTTCTCATAGCTTTGAATACCTATTTGAGATGAAATAGTGATTTCTCAAAAAATGAAAATATAAACCCACTGCTGCCTCAAGTAAAAAACACTTTACACTGGTTCCTGAATCCACATGAACTTGGAGATACATTCATTGCTGGCAACTGATTTCTAAAACCTCATGTGTACATAAATTGTATACAGACATGGAGTGTATTATTTTGTAGTTTCCTAATAATACAAGCATGCATTATTTTTTAGTTTCCTAATAAGTCAACAGGATATGTTTAATAAATAAAAAATAAACTCATCTTTTTCAAAAGTCTTTGAAGAAAGAAATAGTTTCATTGAACTACTGGATCACTTTGTTGTTGTTTATTCGTTTAGTCACTTCCGACTCTTGACTCGTGACTTCATGGACAGCCCACGCCAGAGCTTCCTGTCGGTCGTCAACACCCCCAGCTCCCCCAGGGACGGGTCCGTCACCTCTAGAATATCATCCATCCACCTTGCCCTTGATCGGCCCCTCTTCCTTTTGCCCTCCACTCTCCCTAGCATCAGCATCTTCTCCAGGGTGTCCTGTCTTCTCATTATGTGGCCAAAGTATTTCAGTTTTGCCTTGAATATCTTTCCCTCAAGTGAGCAGTCTAGCTTTATTTCCTAGAGTATGGACTGGTTTGATCTTCTTGCAGTCCAAGGCACTCTCAGAATTTTTCTCCAACACCACAGTTCAAAAGCATCTATCTTCCTTACTGGATCACTAGTACCTCCTTTATCACTCAGTTTTTCATCAATTTATATAAAATCAGTGTATTTCCTTCAGGCAAGTGCAAATTTTCCCTATAGATTTTTTTTTTTCCTATATGAATAGTATCTTTTGTTTTTAAGCTAAAGTGAATCCATTACTTATAAATCATGCTCTGCCTCAGAATCAGTCTTGAAATGCTGAAAGAACTAATTTAGTTTATATCTCTCCCCCTCCCTTTTTTGTAATTTATATATAATAAAAATGACAACTAAATCTATATAAATCAGGAGCAGCAATATTTTTTCAACCAATGGCCACACTTTTAAAATATTTGTTTTATTGTCTTAATTCTTTGAAAATTCTCTATACTGATGTTACATTTTTCTGCAATGAATTTTAGTCACTCTGGTCACTTGAAATCAAGTGCCCTCTGAGGTGTGAGTTGTTTGGTATAAATACAGCAGGACTTTTAATCAATATCTTAATGTTTCTTTCAAGCACACGATAGCCTGTAAAACTTCTCTTTTATTATTAGTGTAATATGCAGCATTGATTTTTTTTTAAAAGGGAAGAAATTTATTTATTTATTTACTATCTTGTCTTTATTATTTTTTTATAAATAACTCAAGGTGGCAAACATACCTAATACTTCTTCCTCCTCCTATTTCCCCCACAAGAACAACCCTGTGAGGTGAGTTGGGCTGAGAGAGAGTTCCTGGCCCAAGGTCACCCAGCCGGCTTTCATGCCTAAGGCAGGACTAGAACTCTCTGTGTCCTGGTTTCTAGCCCATTGCCTTAACCACTAGACCAAACTGGCTCTGTTTATGAAATGCATTTGTAAGGTTGAATCCAGTTCTGTGGAGGGAGGGGAGGAACTGGCTGGTAAAAACAATGGGAGATGGATTTTCTTTACTACTTCCTGAGAGCAGCTACCAAGTTACTGCTGAAGAATTCTCCTTCTTCCTGGAGACTTAAATGAATAGGACCTCCAATTTTTCTATTCTCAAATATGGTTGAGAGTTTAAGTAAGCCATTTCCACACTTGCATAGGACTGACTAAATATGGACAGGCAGTAGTTTATACTATTGCAGTGGTTATATAGTGGTATAAAATTATACAGTTCTGGTCTGGAGGGATATATTAAGGTGTCTACTATGAGGCCCAGACAAAACACCTACAGGTGTATAGTCTGAGAGAGGGAAAAAGAAGAAGAAAGGAAGGTGTACCATTCATAAAATCCAGTTTATGCTATGATTTAAATAGTTATGCCAATGTCTAGGTATGGATTCAGACCATAGTGTCTCCTAAAAGCTTTGAACAGTATGAGTAATACTAAGTGATGGTGGGAGTTGTGCTTCAGCAATATATGAAGGGCCACAGATGCCCAAATTGTGCTATAAGACTTGCAGTCGATATTCTTCAGTTATAGCCAGTTGATAAACATGATCATGGACTGATTCATGCAACTATATTATTTATTTGGCAATTTACAGATAAATATTTGTATCTTTGAATGAATTTCCTTCTGTGAGGTTTCAGCCAACCGGTGACTGAGAAAACAAAACTCTTTTTGAGTCAGAAGGCGAAACAGAAATTTGCCAGGCAGAAACCAGGAAAGCAAAACCCAGAAATGACTCAGCAGCGCGGGAAAAGTCACAGATGATGATTGGACAGTCTTTGGAGAAGGATTTGAATCCTCCAATCAGCACACATGAATGAAGGGCAGAAAAGCACACAAAGGAGAAAGCAGCCCAATTGGCTGCAGAAATGAATAGGCGCACAAAGGATTGACATAAAAGACAGATATGCGAAGAGCAAGCTGCTGGAGACAACTGATCCTTCGAGCTCACAGTTCCAGCAGAAGATTCCTTACCCATATTGGAAACCTTGTTGGTAGCCGGAGGGGAATCAGTGCAAGTGTTTCTTATCAGAGATGACTTGTATCCTGCAACTGCTGCCACAGGGGATCTTCTCCCTACCAAATCCTGCATCCTCAGCCTCGTGTCCAGCTTTGGACATCTTCATTGCCATTCTGCACATTCCAGTCATGCTTCCAGCATGGCTTCGAGCTTCCAGCCATGTACAGAATCTTCAGCCCAGCTTCATTGTGCTCCTAATCCTTAGCCTTGCCCAGAACCTCCAGTTCAGCCTTGTCACGCTTCCAGCTCCCAGCCTTGTCCAAAGCCTCTAGTACAGCTTCGTCGTGCTTTCGACCTCCAGTCTTGCCTAGGATCTCCAGTCCAGTCTAGCCACATCCCGGTTGCCCAACATTGTTCAGGAACTTCAGATCTATCTTGTCGTGAATCAGGTTTTCAACCTTGTCTAGAACCTGTGGCCCAGTCTGGTCATGTTTCAAGCCCTTTGCCTAGTCCAGAACCTCCAGTCCAGCCTAGTCATGTGCCAAGCTTCCAGCTCAGCCTGGAATGTTTAGCCAAGCCCAGCCTTGCTTCAAATTATTAGCCCTGTTCTGAGTCTCCAGCCCAGAGTCTCCAGTCCAGCCTGAGTCACCAAGTCCAGTCCAGCCCTGCTTCTAGAGCCAAGCTTTGCCCAGTGGTTCCAGTTCAGTCTCACCCAGCCTCCCAGTGCCCGCCTAGTTCAAGTGGTGTTCCAGATTGGGGATAATCACCTCCAGTTCCAGTAGTGCCACATGCCCTAGCTTCTTCCAAGTTTCCAGATCCTGTTTGTGGTAAAACAGCGGAGCAGAATTCACTGTCTCCTCCTCCAACCTTGCCAGTTCCCCCGTTGTTACCCAGGTGGTCTTGATCGGAAAAGTTCACCTCTTGACTTTAAAGACTTACTATTGTAAATAGTTATTTAATAAAAAGTGTTTTGAGATAAACCTGCCAGGCCACCTCATAGTCTGAACAGGACACCTGCATTTGTGATTTATTTATGTATTGATTGGTTTCTTGAGAACACCAATATCTGGTTTCTTATTCTCTTGTGAGATGCTTGTACTAAATCCTTTATTCACTACATGCATGAGTTTCAAATAATCTTAATCAGTGAAAAAAAACTTTATATTTCAACTATGTAGATGTTACCACAATAACTACATTATATCCATTTGTGTGCTAAATTCACTAGGAATAGCGAAACTTAATATAGCATTTTGATTAAGAACAGATAGGGTTTTTTAATTAGGATTACCCATCTGCCCTCAATCAATAGTAAAACTTTCATAACAATGACTGATAAGACAAGTGAATATATGTTGCGTGTAGCTTCCTTGAAATCATTCACCCAATAGAATTAATTATATCTGATTCATTTGCTCATTTTAAAATTTACTACTAAAGTGAGGAATGAAATATTATTATATGAAAAGCACACAAAAATGGATCTGAGAAACATTTACCTAGTTTAGCAGTTAGCACTTGGATAATTAATCTGTAACATTAATTAGGTAAATTTTACCTCTGTGTACGAAAAATCTATAAACAATGTGGATTATTCTTGTTTTCCCTTTTAAGTTCTTGATAGAATAACCTGAATCATTTTCAGGTATTTTGCTTAAATATATGAATACACTACCTTCATGTAGAATAAATGCACTTGTCTGAGAAGCTTGAAACATTGTGCAGTGCATTAATACCTATTTTCTGTTAAGAAGGAAATGATTAATTTCCAAACTTCCCTACCTCACCTCACCTCACCCTACCCCACCCCACCCCACCCCACCCCAAACATGAACATACACATAAGAATAAAGACTCAGGGCATATTATTTGGCATAAGACCTCAACATTATTAGCAAGATAGAAACTGCAACAAACTGCCAATTGGGTTAGGTAGGACTCATGTGATAATACAAATGTCCTTCACATGTTTCTTTGGTTTACCTTATTCTATCAGCCTCAAACCAATGACATAGAAAACATGAGATTTTCATGGCCTGCCACTATAGAAGGCACAAAAGGGTCCTGATAATTTATTTAATCTAGGGTTCTCTGTAATCCAATCAACTTTTCAACAATCAATCTACTGTTGATATTGGTATCTACCTGGACCAACTACAAGACTGGAAATGGGGGACACTGTTCTTTAATTATTTTCTTTGCTTAATGACTAGTTTCAATCAATAGTGGTAAGTTGGGAAAGTCATTCTGTTATAAATTGCTACAGAGTTTGGTAATCTTTTCTCTACTGTTTAACATTAAATTAAGGCAAAGTCATCTAACAGGGTGCAGCATCTTCAATATGCTGATGATGCCCAGTTATTTATCTCTACCCCATGCTCAGCAAGAGATGCAGAGGAAGTCCTGAGCCAGTACTTGGAATCTGTTTTGGTCTGGAAAGGGGAGAAAAGTCTTAGACTGAATCCTACCAAGACAAAATGGCTGTCTCAGGCTGTCCTACCAAGACAGAAACTTTCTCAGGGCCTGATATCTTCCTGACTTCCTTCTTTGAGTGAATTTGCCCTCCAGTAAAAATGGGGAAAGAAAGGTTGCTTACAGCCCCACCACCAAGGGAATATCATATTTAAGTACTGTGGACCTGAGCTCCCCTCTTCTGGAACATCTTAGCTCAGGATATACAGACCACAGCCTCCTTACTGTGTTTTGGGAAAGCCATGTTCAGTTGGGGACAAGTAAAATTAGACTATTCTGAATGGCAGTGTATTAGACTGATTTAGTATACTTGTATTAATAGATGTTTTGCTTGTTTGTTTTAATAATTTATCATTAATATTCTAAGCCACTCAGAGTCTCCAGAAATGGAAAGGCATCGTGATGTACATTTACATGAAAAAACAACATTAGGAGTATCCAGAAACGGACCAGTATTTCCAATAGTGACATTGTTAAGTAGAACATTTCCTGGTTACCAAACATATGAAGGGATGCTCTTTTCCTGTCATTAAAGTCAGCTCTGGGAAAGGCCTTTTTCCTGTATTGTATGCACTGAAATTCTGAATTGTTGTGATGCTGTGTCACAAGGTAATATACCTCAACCCTTAAAAGCCTTTTATTAGGTTCTGAGTACCTGGACACTCCAAGGCTATGACAAGCATCACTACCTTGTTTCTCATGTTTTTACAACAGTCCTGAGCAGCTGGATAAACCAGGTTGATTAGTGGTATGGCTGTTGAATGTACTGTCACTATCACTTATCTAAGGTCATATAGTCTCTTTATGATGTCTGCTTGTTCAGAATCTGGCAAAGCACCAAAAAGAGTCAATTAACTTCCAGAGACTTGTCAATGGTCTCCCTTTCTGTTAGTCTTGCAGGCTGTTTATTTGGGAAGTTTCTTTTCAAAGGCATTGCTGTTGAAACATCCTTGAGATTATCTGTGCCTAAGGTATTACAGTTGTGTTTTAAAATAACAGTACCTTCCTTCAGCAAATTGGTCTAAAAATACATTTTCTGTATATGAAACATACTTATTGGAAGTATTGAGAAAGTGCTCAAGAAGGATTTCATTTTAAACAACATATTTGAAATTGTGGGTGGTTTTAATGTCAATAAAATTCACTTATACCTTCTTCTGCATGGTAATCATTCCACTTTCAGTAGAGCTATCAAATACACAGTGAAGTAGATGACTCAAAGACAAGACAATTGCCTTTTTAGAGCACCTCAGTCTCTATTCACTCTGTTATTAGAGATTTGTAGGGTAATCTGGTTGACTTGTAAATAGCATTTGCTGTTAATACCTCTCCTTTTCCTACTCAGCAACTGGGCTCTTCCTGACCATCTCTTTCCCTCCTGCTGAGTTTGGAGGTAAGACCAACATTTTCTTCTCTGCTGACTACTTGTTGAGCCCACTGGGCAGATTTGGCTATAAGGATAAGAGGCCTTATGGCATCTGCTGTTTTATTTTTTTGGGTTTTGCTATATATTGTAGAGGTGTCTTTTGGAGAATCCACTTTTTTTTTTTTTAAATGCAGTCAGCAACAACAAGATTAAGATTACCTTTTGTCCTGTCAATAAACATTGTCTGATTACAAAATCAGTTCCATTCCCCTTTTTCAGATTCATATCTTTCCCATCCTGCATAAGCAACACAGCTGCTGAACAAACGGCAGCAGTGTCAAAGGAGGGGGGTTCATTGTAGTTCAATTCCTCCTTCAGTATACAGGAGAATTCTTAGAGTTGCTGACTTTCAGTGTCTGCTTGTAAATCCCACTTCAGGGGATTGTATGCATTTGACAAGTATATCAGATTCGAATGACTTACAGATGATGGCTTCCCATTTGCTTTGTATCTTTTTTTTTTTTTAAGTCTGTGTTTCAGAATATGCACATTGTCTCTTCTTTCCCCATCCTCCAATCTAGTCTGGTCAGTCCAATAAATGGTCAACAATACTTTTACTAAAACCAAAAAATGTCTTACCAAAATTGCCTAACTGTAATAGTTTTAAAATACTTAATGAAATACTGAACTAGTTTGCCTAACCAAAGCCTACAATGAACTAGGGAAAAAAAGTATTTTTTTATATAAATAGTAGCAAGACACTGCTCCTTCTTGAAAGTGATTATACTAGGAAAAAGACTGTAGAGAAAAAAAAAAACTATAGAGTATGATAGAAAGGAAACAAACAGGAAATAAAAAGGAAACAATAAGTTATGTGTTATTCTAATATATTTGAAGCAGAAAGACATCCAGAGAACACTTGGACCATTAGACAATAAAAGAATGAAAGGGGCACCCAAGAAGGCTATAGAAATTGCAGAGAAACTGAATGAATTGTCTGCATCTGTCTCACTTCTGAAGATATAGGACAGACACCAGAACCTTTATTGATTTTGTCAGGGTAGGAAGCAGAACAAATAAAACAAGATGAGGCAACGAGGGAAGATATTTTAAGGCATCTTGAGAGACTGCATGGTAACAAATTACTGAATCCTGATGGCATCTACCCAAGAATTTTCAAAGATCTCAGATGTGAAATCACTGATATGTAACTTGTTAGTCCAACTGGCTCACTACTAGAGGACTGGAGATAGTCAATATAATCTCAGTTTTTTTTAAAAAGGGACCCAGGAAAATGAAGAAAATTACAAGCCATTTAGCTTAATGTCTGTTTTGTATAAATTGATATAAATGGTAATAAAAATGATAAAGCATATAAAGTAACAATGCATACTTTGGTTGAATGGCCAACCAAATGGCTCAATTTAATTAAGTGTAAGTGATGAACAAAATAATGATTATAACTTCACATACGCTTTCTGTAAATACAAAGAAAAGAATTTTGGAGTCATAGGGAGTAGCTGAATGAAGCTATCAATCCAGTGTGTGGCCACTGTGAAAAATTTGAGTCCGGTGCTCAGGATCTTTAGGAAATAGATCAAAAACTCTCAACGCTGTAATGACTTTATTTAAATCTGTAGTGCATTGCATCTGGAATACTGTACATATGAATATTGTCTGATAATACAAATGAAAGGCATCCTATCTGAAAATACATTTGTGATGTATTCCACATTTTGTATATATCTACAACAAATGCAGCATAGTAACTGACTAGGGCCAGGGAGACACAAGTTTAGGTCCACTCTTAACCATGGAAGTTCACTGAGTGATTTTAGACCAATCGTTCTTCTCACTTCAACCTACCTAACATGATTGTTGCTGTGGAGAAAAATGGAGAAGGGAGTTCTATATATGCCACCTTGAGCTCCTGAAAAAAAGAATGGGATGTAAATCTAATATAAACAATGAAAGATACTACTGTTTAAGAACAGTGCAAAATGATCTTCTGTCATCTAGATTAGAATTGTTCTTTCATTTTAGCACTTTCCAGATTTACAATTGTTTCATTCTCATTGCCTTTCAGACACAGTAGGTACAGTCATTCCAGAGTCCTATAAAAATGTTTATTCTAATGTATTATTATTATTATTAATCTTTTCAATCATGTCCAATTCTTGGATATTGCCTGGTCAAGTCCCTGCATTTTTCTAGGCAAGGTTTTTTAGAAGTGGTTTGCCATTGTTTCCTTCCTGGAACTGAGAGAGAGAGACTGGCCCAAGGTCACCCAGCCTGTTTTGTGCCTAAGACAGGACTAGAACTCACAGTCTCCCAGTTTCTAGCCTGGTCCCTTAACCAAACTGGCTGTCTTATGTTTTATTTTAGTGGATTATAATACCTAGTCCACTATCATTTTGTTAAACTTTTAATCCATATTCTTAAAGGTTAAGTATTAGTGATTTAGTGTCCAATAAGTTCATAAAGGTGGCTAGCATCCAGGATTTAAATAAGATGCCAGTTTTTAAAGTAGTTATTGTAAAATGTAGATCTGTTTCTTTATAATGTATGGTGTAATTTTCTGTATATTCCATTCATCCAATCAGTTCAGGAGCTTCAGCTCCAACACTATAGATGAGGGTGTTGTTGTTGTTGTTGTTGTTGTTGTAATATTTGAGATTTGGTCCAAATGATTTGGATAAGAGCAGTGAGTTATATGATAATATTTTCTCATGTTGTTATAGCGTTCAGATGTTATTTCAGTGTGGGCATTGATTCAAAGTGCAATAATAAGTTTTATGTAGTACCTAAAAAGTCAAAGAATGTCACAAGGCACTTACCAGAAAAGTAAAGAAAAATGTAGTCACAATATTAAAAGTAAATAAATTATTTGGGCACTGGCTTTAGATGCTATATAATGTAAGACTAATCCATATAAGATACTGAAGGTTAAATCATAATGAAGTATAATTATGGTTCCATAACACTTCAGTTGTATGTATTTGCACATTTTGTGTTGGGGCAGAAAAAGCATATCTGGGGGAAAAAAGATAACTGTGTGGGAATAGATAAAATCAATTAATTAGGTAACACTGGCAGGCATTCCTGGTATGAAGAAGCAACTAAGAGATTTCCCCCACACATACACCTTTTCTTCTTTAACAAGGAATTAGGAACTCTGGACTGATTGCTTTATCTCTAGCATTGTGTGAAGAAACAGGTAAAAGAAGACAAGGAAAAGATACCCCCTGCCACTTTCTCTTATCAGGCTGGGTTCCTCAGTCCCTGATAATTTTATTCACTCCTGGGGAAAGTAATGTAAATGCTTATTAACTATTGAAGAATAAAAATGGCTTTGCAGACATAGAAAGGACAATTATTGTGACCTCGCATATATTAAGGATTTTTCCAGTCAAAATATCTGAGTTTGTGAATGGATCCTCCCCATTTATTATCTGTATATATTTTAAATATAAATATGGCTGAGAGACAAAAAAAATGTCCTTTGTACTGGCAGAATCTGTCTCAAAAGCATATTTACTATGAATATCACTGGGCAATAAAGATACTAATTTCTCAGTCTTAACCAGAATTTTTAACAGCATGAGACATAACTAATTCTTTTAAAATAGACACAATTTGAGGTGGAAGCAGATGAAAACTATTGCATAAGCTTTAAACAGACATAGCTCAATTAAAAGGGGGCAGGGAAATGAAATTTCCCTCAATCAAAACCAAAGCTGCCCATGTGAAATATGCCTGGTGTTCAGTCCTCCCATATCAAATGTGGTCCTTGGCTGCAAAAATGTTCCCCATCTTCATACTAAGTAATTTTGAAGAATTTGTGATCTACCAAGTAGCTTCAATACAGCCATATTTGATATCCATCTATTCTTGACTAGGTACTACAATTAAGTTATCAATGAATCATATATTACAGTACACTAAATACAATTATAATTACATTAAGTAATTCTGAAGAATTTGTGATCCAAGTGGTTTCAATATAGCCATATTTGATATCCAATTATTCTTGACCAAATACTATAGTTATGTTAACAGTGAATCATGTATTTCTAAGTGAGTCTCAAATTGTGCAGGCCTGTTTCACCAATGCAATTTTCATTGCATAAAATGTCAACGTAAGAAGATGGCTATGTGTGTGTGTTTATAAACCAAATTCTTCAGCACATTTGAGCCATTCATTATCATCTTTAATTTTCCACTGTTCAGTTTCAGAGATAGAGAAGATGTTATTTTATTGTAAATATTTATTGTTTTATGCAGCTCTTGCAAGTCTGCATATTATTTTTTTTTATTTCTAAGCATAGGAAACTAACAATTTTTGCTCTGGGACCTCCAAGAACCACTCTGACAGGTATACAATATTCATCTACAAGCACTGAGAGAATTATGTTCTGCATTATCTTAGAGGTAAGCTAACACAAGCACCATATTGTACTATATGACAGTTTCTATGGCAACTCTTTTCTTTAGTCTCCAACTGAAAGGCATATATGGTAGCAGAACAGACTCAATAATTATCAGGGAGTTCAGAAGGAAGTTTTGTTAGACTCTTTTTACATTCCTAAGTTTAAAAAAACAAACAAACTGTGCATTTGGAGGAAAAGTAAAGAAGGGTCATTCATTCAGAGTTACAAGTGAACAGTGCATAGTCCAGATTCATCCTAAATTCAGGGATGCATTGGATGTTATGGTCATTCTCTTGAGCCAGAATTAGTTATCTTTTAGCTAAGTGATGGGTTTAGAGTTGGAAAAGAAGACACTTTACCTTCTCCCATAAAAGGAAGCAGCAGACAGTGATGCATTTGAGGGAGCAAAGGTCCAACTGGATCTGTACCCCAAATGTCCTAAATTGTAACCAAGCAGGCTAATATTTGTGGAAGGTAAGTATTCTTACTCAGCGGTTTTTGGGCAATCTATGTGCATAACCCAATTTAGAGTGTGTACAGTTTTTTAATCTTTCCCACTGAATGTTACTGGAGCATTACAAGTGTCCTACAAGTAACTATTTCATATTTATTATTCCATTTATTATTATTGCATTATTTATAATTTATTGTTATACTGCATATTGTTGCTTATAAACCACTTAGAGCTCGTAAAGACTGAAGTGATACAAAAGTATATGAAGTCTTGTTCTTAAATCTTAGTAAAATTTAGTACTCAGTGTCATAAAAAGTTATGGAGCTCATAATAATGATAAAAACCAAATTCCCAGATTACATGAATTAAGATGGATTGAACTAAAATAGAATATCAAAACAGATGCTAAAATATTAGAGAAGGTCTAAAATACTTAAAAGCTAAATTACTAAAAGCTAAATTACTAAAATTACTAAATTACTATTACTAAATTTCTAAATAGCTGAACAGCTTAAGCTACTAAAATGGTGATATTCTAAATAATATTTCAAATAATGCAAACATTAAAACTACACAATTAAACAGATTAAAATAAAAATACTCAAAACCTTCAAATAATAACCCAGAATAAATAAACAAACAAACAAACAAACTATAGCCAAAGAACATGACTGATTTGAAATACTCTATTTAAATATTCTCCAAATTGTTGAGAACAGAAATCTTTTAATTGGTCTAAAATTTTAGCAAGCTGAATAAATCTAAGTTAAGTTAGAAAGGCATTGTGCCCAATACTTTTCATTTTATATATTATATTCCTGTGTTTTTCCAGAAAGACTGTTTCTAATAATTTGGATGACCAAAGATCTAAAATTGGAATACTAGTCTCCTTCTAGTTCTGGGCTATATCTATAGTTATTTATTATGATAAAATGCAGAATTCTGGTGTTTCTAGAATACATCTTATTTTTCTTTCTAAAAACAGATTAAGGAAGTTAACTGTTCCTAAGTGTTGAGTATTTGGAAAATCCCATCAAATGAGACAGTATGTTCCAATTATCACATCCCATCCAACAAACCTTAGATATACAACTTGAGGTTTTCCTTTTTCTTTGTTTCTTTTAAAGTGGGAGTATATCTCTGTATTAGTTTCAGAAAGCTATCCCTGATCTTTCCAGATACATACCTAAAAGTGTTTCATTTCCCCCCACCCCCAAGTCTCAGTTTACAGTCCAAAGACCTTTATTAAAATATACTTGGATATTGCCCCATTAGAAATTTCCTCTGCTTCCAGAATTATTCTTTCAATGTCAGTGAAAAAGCCTGGGGCTATTTCTTTCATCTCTTCTTCTTTCAGGAATGACAAAGCTTATGTATTTGTAGCCATTTTTTTCCTAAAATACTAGATTTCTGTTTTATGTCCATATTATGTACCATTCCTTCTTTGTTAAAATATTCTATATATATGTGTGTGTGTGTGTGCATGTCTGTTTACATTTCTTTATCTGCAATGCCTCTAAGTTTGCTGGAAATGGTTAAAGCAATGCCTATAAGAGGCATTAATGGATAGGATATGGTGATTTGGCAGATTTCAATTGAAAAAGGATTTTATAGATTCTCTTCATGCAAATTAAAAATCTATTATATTGTTAAATATGATTATATCCATGTCTTTACCATATAAATGTAGATCTTCAATCTCTATCCATTTATAAAATTTATATTTCAGTATAATGGAGACAGAATGTTTCAGCTGAAAAGGTAAAGAGTGTAAGTGGAACACTGAAACAATGCTGAATAACTTAGCTGCAGAATGTCCTTTTGTTGTTGTTTGTTGTTTATTCATTTAGTCGCTTCCGACTCTTCGTGACTTCATGGACCAGCCCACGCCAGAGCTTCCTGTTGGTCGTCAATACCCCCAGCTCCCCCAGGGACGAATCCGTCACCTCTAGAATATCATCCATCCACCTTGCCCTTGGTCGGCCCCTCTTCCTTTTGCCCTCCACTCTCCCTAGCATCAGCATCTTCTCCAGGGTGTCCTGTCTTCTCATTCTGTGGCCAAAGTATTTCAGTTTTGCCTTTAATACCATTCCCTCAAGTGAGCAGTCTGGCTTTATTTCCTGGAGGATGGACTGGTTTGATCTTCTGGCAGTCCAAGGCACTCTAAGAATTTTCCTCCAACACCACAGTTCAAAAGCATCTATCTTCCTTCTCTCAGCCTTCCTTATGGTCCAGCTCTCGCAGCCATATGTTACTACGGGGAACACCATTGTTTTAACTATGCAGACCTTTGTTGTCAGTAGAATGTCCTTTATTATGAAAAAAAAAGTAAAATGGTTATAATGGGGTGGTCTTGGATGCAGAGTATGGGTTTAACCTAGATTTTAGTGAAAGTTAACTAGCTTGATTCATTATAACTGAAATAAAAGTTAGTCTTGAAATGAGGAAGATTTGGGACTATAACAACTTTCCCCGAGAAGACCATCCTGTCAAAATCACTCCAAGAATATAGCATAAAATGATTCAGAAAAGAAGAAAAGAAAAAAGAAAAGAAAACTACCCTAAGGAACAACAGCTAGGGATATGCAGTCCTTTCCTAACTTGGATAAATCAGGTTTCATGATTTCTACCTCCAGAAAAGGATTGGGCGAAAATGGGAGAATAGCAAGTTGTAAGTTACTACTTACTAAGGGAACACTGATCCTCACATCAAGTTAAACATGACCCTTCAAACTTCTAGAAGAATTCTCTCTATAGAAATGAGTCAAAAGTGAAATGTTTGGGGTTATGGGGCTATATGATATCTGGCAGAACTCAAGCAATGCTTTGCATAATAAGAATTTCAAGCCACCCATGTAGTGTCATGGTCTGGGAATATTTCGCTACCTCAGAATCTGAATAACTTGCCACTATTAAAACAACTGCAAATTTTGCTTTGTATCCTCTTAATGCAGTAAGACAGGATCCCAAACATACAAAAGGGGTAAACTACAACAATTTCTGTGTTTTAGAGTGGCCAAGTCAAAGTCCAGACCTATCTCCCATAGAAACATTATAACAGGACTAACAGTTTGTGCTAGAAACCCTCAAATATTACTAAGCTGAAGTAGTTTGTCATGGAAAAATGGACAAAATGGGCAAAAATTTATTCACAGTGACATTTGATTCCAACAATTAGCTGCTAAAGGTGGTTCAGCCAATTACCAATTCTATGAGGGAATTGTATTTTTACATTTTCACATCACACGTTGGACAGCATGTATCAAGCATTGGTGATTTTTGTTCAGTCAACTTTCTTTTACATATCAGTATGATTCAAATGAAGCTCTGGAAAAAATCAGGAAGAGTCCAGTAGCACCTTTTATGACTACTACATATTATTAAAAATGCCTTTAATAAAATGTGTTAGTTGGAAAAGTTACCAACAGGCACCTTCAGATTTTTGGGTACCATGATTAACATGGCCTTCTTCCTACAACATGAAGTTCTGATAATTCTCAGTGGCAACTAAATGTAGACATTCAGAAAATCCAAAAGAGGACAAACACTTTTCTATAGAAATTTCTAGTTCCTTATTCACTGAGGAGAAAGGACAAATATGGAGGCTTTTATTCCTCAAACGGGTTTGGGAAAAACGGTATTTATTCATTTGCTTCAGTCCTAAGGAACAGCTTCCACCTGAATGAAGCAAAAAACCTGAACTAAGCCAGCAGACACTGCCACTCAAATGGGTTGCCTCAGGAGATTAGGGATAGTAATGGTAGGTTTTGTTGGACCTACTAACCTCAAGATCTTTCTAGCTAGGAGAATGATGACACAAAGCCTTCTATTCACCTCTTTAAACTGCATGTTGGTAAGGAACAGCAAGAAGCTGTATTTATATGTAGATTATTTATCTGGAGTTGGAAACTTTATGGAGACAGATGTAGTTCCCCATTCTCCACTGGAAAGATAGTAGTAATCATTACTTCTACTAAATAAAAATTATGGCTTTATAAATTGTCCTGAATTTTCATTCCAGATGTAAGAGGAGCACTTTTCCTCCTACTATACATGTTGAATATACAAAGTATTTTTTTCTTATTAAGTAGTTTTGTTCTGTTCTAAATTTGCAGTCATAGAATAATGTGGTTACTTTCTTGGCAAAATATTGATTTATTCCTTTAGTGCATCATTTAATATAGCTAAATATGTACAGAATTTTAAAAACTATGGTACTAATAAGCCAGACTTTATGAAAGCCATTTTTTTCCTATCACACTGAACATCTCTCTGTACCTTTTCCTTATCACATGATTTGCAGCAAGTTATGTTATGGTAATTACCATTTTAACTGCAAGCTACAGAAGATCAGCTTTATACCTACTTTGGTTTAACTTACAGTCAAACAGTGCCTTCAGTAGCTGCGACATGATAAATACAGGTAAAGAATTAATACTGTTTCTACTCTTTGCTGCACTCTTTGATGCACTCTCACTTAAGGAAAATAAATGCCACATAGATCAAAAAGGTGGCATATTTAGCTTTCTTCCATCTACAAATCTTACAGCACTTAACAAAGAGACCAGCATTATTTCTACCTTTCTATAGAAAGCATAGTACTCTCAGTAATTAATTCACAATTGCATGCTAAAACCTTAGAGACTTATAATTTTAAATAAATAAAAGTTTTATAATGTTAATATCAAATTAAACTCTATATTAACTGCATATAATTAATAAGGTTGTATAATATATATATATATATATATAATTACAGAGAGCACCCATGTTTTATCAGAGATGTATAGCCTGAAACTAGAGAGATATATAGTTTTTTGGCTCAAGAGTCAGAGAGAGAGCCAGAACAATGTTTTTTGTTTATTAATTCAAGAGCAGTCCCATGTAGAGTCTGTTGCAATAATCCAACTGGGAGGTGACTAAGGTATGAGTGACTGTGAGAAGTGTCTCAGCCTAGAAATGCACTCAACTGGTTTACAAGATGTATTTGTACAAAAGCTAACTTGGCCACAGCTGCCAGATGCTGCCCATAACTGTCAGCTGCTCAATTTTATCTTCAGAAATCTAAAATGCTTGGAACGATGAGAAAGAAGAGAGAATGGCAAGCAGCAAAGTGGATGGACTCAATTACCATAGCATTGGATGTGTCATTGGAAGACCTGAATAGCCAAGTTGGGGATAGATCATGCTGGAAAAGGTCTTTCTATGTGGTCACTAATAGTCAGCATTGACTTGAGGACACATACTTAATAATCAATTAGAAAAAAAATATTTCAATTACCATTCAGCTAAGGTTGTCATCCTGAGCTAAAGTCTACCATGGCACCATTGCTGTTGGCTAGCTCATTGGAAAACATATCCCAAGGATTTGGTTTGTATGTAGTGTTTGTATTTTTATATATAGTATAAAACTAGCTAAATTCAACTGTGTTCACTGAACTGTTATTAAACTGTTTTTAAACTGTTTTTAAACTGTTTCAACAGTTTACTGGTATCACATATCATTACAAAATCAAAAGTCAAGTCATAGGGTAAAGTAAGGAGATATCCTTATCAATGGCTGTACTTTAATCTGGTGCAGAGCTATTAATTCACCCAGGCTGATATAAAATATATTGTTGAATTTTCCATACAATTTACAAAAGTCATAAATATTCAAGAACACATTAGGAAAAACCTATACTGTAAGTACAGTATATTGTCTGGTTCTCAGCAGCCATAGGCATCTAAGAGTACCCGTGCTAGATCAGATAAAAATGTATTTAGTGCAGTAACTAACTATATACTTACCCTCTTGATGGGAAACCCCCAGACCACAGCTATAATGTGATTTGCAAAGTCATCTCATATGGTCTGTAAAACCATGAGACTCTTACTACCCAAACACCTCCAAGTTCCCAAATATGCTAAACAGCAAATGTTACTGCTTATTCCTGATCATCTGCTTTTATGTCTTGATTCTACCAAAGAATCCAGACTTCTGAAAAGATCAAAAGCTAGTCATTTGGCATATGGCTTATATATAAAATTCCTTCTCACACCTATGGGTGGTATCTGTCATCCTCAACCTTGGGTCTTCTAGCAGAGGCCTGGGAGTTTAAGGGTTCTGTGCAGTATCCTAGCTGTTCCTACCATTGCACTCTTCTGGACAGAGAGCTCTGATGTTGTTCCTGGCATCTCTTGCAGCCTACTCTCCCAGCTTAGGAGTCACAGCCCTAAGTGCTCCTACCACCACTTTGGCTTTCACTTTCCACATCGTCTCTAGTTCCTCCTTCAGACCCTGGTACTTCTCCAGGTTCTCATACTCCTTCCTGATGTTGCTGTCACTTGGCACTGCTACATCTATCATCACATCTTCTGGTTCTTGTCTGTTACCACAATGTCTGGTTGATTGTCCAGCACCTCCCTGTCCACCTGGATCTGGAAATCCCAAAGGTTATTAGCCCTGTTATTCTCCATGACCTTCTGTGGAATCTTCTATCTGGACTTGGGAAGGTCTAGCCCATACACTGTGCAGATGTTCCTGTATACAATGCCAGCTACTTGGTTGTGCCATTCAGTGTATGCTGTTCCTGCTTGCATCTTGCACCCTGCCACTATGTGTTGGACTGTCTTTGCACAGTCTGCACCTTGGGTCCTGCACCTTGGGTGGTAGACCCCTGCTTCTATGGATCTGGTGCTTAGTGCCTGTTCTTGTGCTGCTATGATTAGTGCCTCAGTGCTGTCTTTTAGTCCCGCCCTTTCCAGCCACTGGTAGGATTTCCTAGTGTCCTGATTCACCTTATATATCATTATTTAACAATAATATCAACTGAGAATTATGGGATTTGAAATCCAATACATCTGAAGAGATCAGGTAATAGAAGGCTGTCTCATTCTGATTAATGTTTTATTACATATATGTATAAAATTTAGAGCATTTTCATGGGGTCAGTCTATGAAGCTATGGTCTTCTGTTTCAAAAATTATTAGCATCCTGCACTTTAAAATATATTTAGGTGCTTGCTATAAAAAAGAGACTTTTTGGCTATGTTAGTAGTAAGAAAAAAAAAGAAAAAGGAAGAGGTAGATCTGCTGATAGAAGTTGGTTAGAAAAGAAGGGTAGGGTTTCTTAAATCCTACCTCATTTTAGTATTCTCCCTGAAGGGCAACTGTGTTAAAATGGACCTAAGCAAAACAATTGAGAAAAGGAGAAAGTAGCTATCCCAGATAACTAATGGTGTGATCAGGTCCTGGTACCAGGAATGAATTTGTGTCCAGGACTAAACTGATTTATTCAAGAGTCTTGAAGAACCTTGCAGATATCATCCCAGGGCCCCTTCTGTTATTTTTGAGACATCATGGAAAATGGGTATAGTGCCATGGATAAAGAAGGATAAATATTGTCCCTATCTTCCAAAAGGGGAAGACCCGTGTAACCACAGACCAATTACCCTGCCATCAATATCCACCAAAATTCTGGAATAGATTAGTAAGCAGTGGTTTGTTAGACTTGAGGAAAAAAAATGCACTGCTTGACAGGAGTCGGTATGGCTTTATCAAAAAAGTAAATTATGCCAAACCAATCTGATCTTTTTTGTTAGAGCCACCGTTTTGATTGACCAAGGAAATGTGGTGGATTTTGACTTCAGCAGAGCATTCAGAAAAATATCCCATGTGTTTCTAGTAAAGAAGATGAAAAATATGTAGCAGACTATGTTATCCTTAGACAGATATTGAATTCATTGGATGTACTTAAGAAATGTACATCCATGGCTCCATTTCAAGCTTTGTTCTAGAGCAAAATAAAGGTTCAAGAGAACATGACAATATGGAACAAGAGGTATATACCATAAAGATGAATTTCAAGATGAACATATGCAAAGTCCTACATTTGGATAGAAAAAAATAAAAATAAAGTAGAGGGGAAGGGGACTATACTGGGAAAGTGTATACATGAAAAAGGATTGGTGTCTTGGGGAATCACAAGCTGAACATGAGCCAACAGTGTGATGCAGGTACAAAATGTGAGTACAAATGCAGCCTTCAGCTTCATCAATAGAAGTATGATATCAAGTTCAAGAACATCAAGCTCATCATTTCTCCCTTTTCTGCCTTGATCAGACCACACCAAGTTTCCAGTTCTGGATACCACATTTTAGGAAGTATATTGATATACTAAAGTTTGTCTATAGCAGAGCAGAGCAACCAAGATGTTGGCGGGGGGAGGGCAGGAGGGTGTAGGGAAAAACTGTGAGGAATGATTAGATGTTTTGTGTATGTTTAGCCTGGAGAAGATAAGATTTTAATCCCTTTTTTATAAACCTGAACCCTGAACAATTCTGTCCTGTCTTCCACAGGACAATCTATCAATTACTTGAAGACAACTATCATGTCTTCAAGTAATTGGTAGATTGTCCTGTAGAAGACAGGACAGAATTGTTCAGGGTTCAGGGTAAGAAAACAATGGGATTAAAATACAAAAAAGTAGATTTTGATTAGGCATCAGGCAAAAATTCCCAATTGTACTAAGCTGTTTGGTAGTGGAACATATTGCTGCAGGAGTTGGATCCCTCTTTCGCTGGAGATATTTAAACAGAGGTTGAATGGTAATCTCTCAGGGTTGTGGTAGTAGTAGATTACTGAACTAGGCAGTGGGATTGGACTAGATGATATTTAAGGTTCAGCTAACCCTTACATGCTATTTATTATTTGTACTGTTTATGCTTATAGCCTAAAACCTTTGATTTGCAGATATTAAAAGCTGCAAGTGATATCTAGGTTTTTCTCAAAGGAACAATATTCAACATGATAGATGCCATCTTTGAATAGCATTCCTTGGGATTCCCATTGGTTATCTAAAAACTGTAATTTTTCAGGCAACAAATATAGATTTCAAGCAACAAATATTTCAGTAGGTACTATTCTGATTATATCCTATTAACATTATGCTATCCATCATTATGTTACAAGATTTTGATGTATGATTTTGCTATTGAGAAATGGTTGGTGAATTACACAGAATATTTTCTCTTTAAAAAGTTAGTTAATGAAAACAGTTACATTGTTGATCCTATGCTAAGGGTTTGCATGGACCACTAGTATTAACAATATCAGCCCAGTACTCTAAAATTTCTAAGAAAATAAACAGCAAGTTTTGCTGGTTTGTTTGTTGAATTTTTAATTGAGAAAATGAATCCATTTCATGTTACTGCATTATAGATAAAATGTTCTTTCATATACTAAGATCCCTGGACAAACAGCTAAATGTGCTGGGGCTGGGTGGGAAACAACTGTTCCTTTTATTTATATGCAAGTGACTGCACAGTCCCTCTAGTTTATATTCTATATGGAGATATGTTCCAACAATAGTTTTTCCCCCTTTCTTTAATCCCATATCATCGAAGATTTAGAGAGCACTGGAGATGAGAAATTCAACATGCATGATCCTGTCTTTTTAAACAAGAACTAGACAGCAGCAGGAAACTTCTGCCTACATCCAATTTGGACCGACCATCTCAATATTAAAGTAAGTCACAAGACTATTCACACACCATGTCTATTCTATCAATGTTTCCCCCCGCCCCCTTTCATGGAGCCTGTTTTAAGGCTACTGCTTATTTTGTTCAATTTATGTTATTCTTTTCTTGACTAGCCTTCTTGGCTTTTGTTCCCCTTCAAGGAAAAAGTACTTTGTGTTATTTCTATCAATAAGAGATTGCTATATTATGGGATCTTCAGCAAAGGATCGTTACCTTGTTCTGGTGCTGGAGCTTGAGCACCTCAATGATGCCATGAGCTAAACCGTGAAGGGCCATACAAGACGGGAAGGTCATGACAGGGAGGTCAGACTAAATGCAATCCCTGGGGAAGGTAATGGCAACCCACCCCAGTATTCTTGCCGTGAAAACTAAATGGATCAGTACAACCAGAGATATGTCGATATACCATTGGAAGGTGAGACCCCCAGGTCATAAGACGGTCAAAATGGTACTGGGGAGGAACAGAGGATGAGTTCAACTAGCCCCAGACGTGATGACGCAGCTAGCTCAAAGCCGAAAGGACGGCTAGCAGCCAATGGTGCTGGCGGTGAATGGAAGCAGGACATAGGCTGATAAAATTTTGCCAAGACAACTCACTCTGCATAACAAACACTCTCTTCCAACAACCTAAGAGATAGCTTTATGCATGGACTTCACCAGATGGACAACACCAAAATCAGATTGACTACATCTTTGCAGCCAAAGGTGGCGGACATCTATACAGTTGGTAAAAACAAGACCTGGAGCTGACTGTAGTTCCGATCACGAACTCCTTGAACAATTTAGGATCAGACTCAAGAGATTAGGGAAGACCCACAGATCACTAATATTCCTAAGGAATATGCAGTGGAGATGAAGAATCGATTTAAGGGACTGGACTTAGTAGATAGGGTCCTGGAAGAACTATGGACAGAAGTTCGCAACATTGTACAGGAGGCGGCAACAAAATACATCCCAAAGAAAGAGAAAACCAAGAAGGCAAAATGGCTGTCTGCTGAGACACTAGAAGTAGCCCAAGAAAGAAGGAAAGCAAAAGGCAACAGTGATAGGGGGAGATATGCCCAATTAAATGCAAAATTCCAGAGGTTAGCCAGAAGAGATAAGGAATTATTTTTAAACAAGCAATGCACGGAAGTGGAAGAAGACAATAGAATACGAAGGACAAGAGACCTCTTCCAGAAAATTAGAAACATCGGAGCTAAATGGGTATGATCAAAAACAAAGATGGCAAGGACCTAACAGAAGAAGAACAGATCAAGAAAAGGTGGCAAGAATATACAGAAGGCCTGTATAGGAAGGATAACAATATCGGGGATAGCTCTGACGGTGTGGTCAGTGAGCTAGAGCCAGACATCCTGAAGAGTGAGGTTGAATGGGCCTAAAGAAGCATTGCTAATAACAAGGCAGCAGGAGACGATGGCATCCCAGCTGAACTGTCCAAAATCTTGCAAGATGATGCTGTCAAGGTAATGCATGCTATATGCCAGCAAATTTGGAAAACACAAGAATGGCCATCAGATTGGAAAAAATCAACTTATATCCCCATACCAAAAAAGGGGAACACTAAAGAATGTTCAAACTATCGAACAGTGGCACTCATTTCACATGCCAGTGAGGTAATGCTCAAGATCCTGCAAGGTAGAGTTCAGCAATGCATGGAGCGAGAATTGCCAGATGTACAAGCTGGGTTTATAAAAGGCAGAGGAACTAGGGACCAAATTGCCAATATCCGCTGGATAATCGAAAAAGCCAGGAAGTTTCAGAAAAACATCTATTTCTGTTTTATTGACTATTCTAAAGCCTTTGACTGTGTGAACCATAACCAACTGTAGCAAGTTCTTAGTGGTATGGGGATACTAAGTCATCTTGTATGTCTTCTGAAGAATCTGTATAACGACCAAGTAGCAACAGTAAGAACAGACCATGGAACAACAGACTGGTTTAAGATCGGGAGACTGTATACACTCACCCTACCTATTCAACTTGTACGCAGAACACATCATGCAACATGCTGGGCTTGAGGAATCCAAGGTTGGAGTTAAAATCACTGGAAGAAACATTAACAATCTCAGATATGCAGATGATACAACTTTGATGGCTGAAAGCGAAGAGGAACTGAGGAGCCTTATGATGAAGGTGAAAGAAGAAAGTGCAAAGTTGGCTTGCAGCTAAACCTCAAAAAAAAAACCAAGATTATGGCAACCAGCTTGATTGATAACTGGCAAATAGAGGGAGAAAATGTAGAAGCAGTGAAAGACTTTGTATTTCTAGGTGCAAAGATTACTGCAGATGCTGACTGCAGTCAGGAAATCAGAAGACGCTTTATGCTTGGGAGAAGAGCAATGACAAATCTTGATAAAATAGTTAAGAGCAGAGACATCACACTGACAACAAAGGTCCGCAAAGTGAAAGCAATGGTGTTCCCCATAGTAACATATGGCTGTGAGAGCTGGACCATAAGGAAGGCTGAGAGAAGGAAGATAGATGCTTTTGAACTGTGGTGTTGGAAGAAAATTCTTAGAGTGCCTTGGACTGCATGAAGATCAAACCAGTCCATCCTCCAGGAAATAAAGCCAGACTGCTCACTTGAGGGAATGATATTAAAGGCAAAACTGAAATACTTTGGCCACAGATGAGAAGACAGGACACCCTGGAGAAGAATCTGATGCTAGGGAGTGTGGAGGGCAAAACGAAGAGGGCCCGACCAAGGGCAAGATGGATGGATGATATTCTAGAGGTGACGGACTCGTCCCTGGGGGAACTGGGGGTGTTGACAACCGACAGGAAGCTCTGGCGTGGGCTGGCCCATGAAGTCACGAAGAGTCGGAAGTGACTAAACAAATAAACAACAACAACAAATATTATTGGATCTTTCTCAGATCTATTATGTAGCATTCCAGGTGAGTAAAAGGACTTTCTTACAATTGCAGTTGGAATTCAATGACAGGAACATCCCCACTGTTACTGAAATCTTTCAGTATATCTATCAAGTATATCTATGCTGAAGATACCCAGAATGATGGAGAAACCCAGCAGATTATGCTCTTTATTTCTGCTGAGGCAAATTAGTTCACCGATAAGTATATAAGGTATAAAAGCTTTATTCTGAGATAACAGTTTACTGAATGATGTAATGTAGCAACATTAGATTACTCCCTTTATCCCAGAAACAATTGATCCAAATATTTGCTGTAGAATCATTTTCTGGCAAAGGCAGAAAGATGAGAAAGAGGACAAATTACTATTTTTTTCTTGAATTGTGGAAATAGCTGACTTTATTACCAAAACATAGTATTTTTAACTATGTTCAAGTATAGTTATAAGAAATAATTAATGCCAGAATAATTAGTCCCTCCAATATATATATATATATATATATATATATATATATATATATATATATATATATAACTTTATGAACTATATACGTCTTCTGTTGAGGCTCTGTTCTGCATCAAACCAACAGTGGTTCCACGTATGATTGGAACACAGGGCAAGTATTTTCTTGTTATGGCAAAAAGCCATGTCCAGTGAACATGCCTGAATAATCCTTCAGGGATTTTCTGATACAATGTGATCTCCTCAATTTTATCTCCATGGCCACAACCTTGTGAAGTAGATTGGGCTGAAAATCACTTCATGGTGGACTTGGGACTTGGGACTCAAACATGCTTCACTTTGGGTGCAACAATAGCCACAATGGCAAACAATCATTTACTATATAATTGTATAACACATGAAATTATATAAACATGTAATATCCTATATTTTTCAACATTCCCGGTAACGGATATCTTTGGACTTACGTGTCAAATTTTAGGAATGGGCAATACTTTGGAAAGTTGATTTTAAATATAGACATAGGGAAAAAAAATAATTGGTAACACCAGACCAACTCGTTTCATTCTACTTGTAGATCAATTCAGAGTCAGATTCACAGTGGTTTACAAAACAATCAACAAAAACAGCTGTAACACTTATAATGTTCAAGGTAAATAGAAATCAAATTCTACAACTATAACTAATCAAATTTAGTAATACAATGATTCTCAACTAGACTACTGAAATGCATTCTAGGTGAAGCATTCTAGGTGAATTATTATTATTAATGTAAAACACATAAAACACATAAACAAGTAAATCAATGCAAGTAATTCAAACAAAAATAAATTAAAGATGGCAATAGCAAGCTATTCAACCAAATATTTTTTTTGGAAAAGTTCTTTCTTCAGTCACTGCTGCAATGTTTGATGTGATGAAGCAAGTCTTAATTCTGAAAGATAGTATCTACAAGGCCACAGCAGCTTCCTGCCCCCATTCCTCTTTCTTCATGAAAGTGGAGAATGACTAGAGCTTCTCTTGGGAAAAATGTACTAGACCGATCAATTCAGGAAAGAAATGGCATTCCTGCCAGTAGCCAGGCACCAAGTCCTTTCAATGGCACTCATAAACCTCTTGCTAATGAGCGTCAGACCCAAAGCACAAGTATAATGTGCCCTTGGTGTGTAACCAGGCCATTTGCATTTGATTCCAATTACAGTTTCTGGATGCTCTGCAGGTACAGCTTCACCTAGAATGCATTTCAGTAGTCTAGTTGAGAAGAGATGAGGGCATGAGTGACTGCTGTAAGATCTTCCCCAGCCGGGTGCATCAGCTGAAGTAATCAACTTGTGATCACAGCTTCTCTTTGTGAGTTCAGCAGCAGCTTTCAATTCAGGAGGACTCCCAGGTCCTTATGTCTGTCTTTTACAATCAGAAGAAACAACCCACTTTCCCTCAACTTCCTGCTCTCCAGTCTTCAGCTCACTTAATTTCCCTGCCAGTAGGGTCCCTAAAAAGCATTGAGGGAAAAATATTAAGCTTGATAGATGTTATCTGTCATAAAATTGTGTGAATGTGTGTGTGTGTTTGTATGTGTGTGGAAAGACAGAGAGAACAGAGAGAGAACAGAGAGAGAGAGAGATTTCTCCTTATGTAAGTTTAGAATATTTTAAAAGTTGAGGGTTTTTAAAAAAATAAAATAACAGTTACAAAAAACATGATAGAATCAGAGATGGAAGTTACCCAAAGGGTTGTCTAGTCTGACCCCATTCAGTGCAGAATCCACTACAGCATGTCTGACAGATGATTATCCAAGTTCTGTTTGAAGACCTACACTGAAGAAAAACGAACTACATTATGTAGCAAACTGAAAAAAAACTAAGGAATTGTTTCTCCATTACCTAAAAGCCAGTGAGCATAAAAGAACTTCATTTGCCAAAAGTAGATTATTCATAGTTTAGGATGACTCATTCATCCAATAGCAGGGAGAAATCATCAAACTACTTAGTCACGTCAGGAAGCAGCAGATGAGAATGAATGATAAGTACATGTTTAGTAATTTTGTATTAAAAAGATAAGTGCCCTTCTGAAATGACAGTTGCAAGGAATTTTGAGAACAGGTTGTCATTATATAACGTATAAGAAAGGACTGCTAAATCGTGAGAAATGTGATTTAATAAAAGCTCCAATGAACTCTGCCCTTTAATTTTTATCACATCCATTGGTTTAATATTTTGTGGATCACGTTTTCTTACATTTGACTAGATATAACATTGAAATAAATGGATAGTTATTCAAAAGTAAAAACCATTGAATTTGGCGGGATTTACGACACATCATTACATTGCATATGGGAATAGGCTTCCAGATTCCTTACAGATACGAGTTAAGTCCTACTAGAATCCAATTTGTAAATATCAAATGGGTAGAATCTGTGACTGACTTGTACAATCCACTAGGGATGCACAGAAGATTCAATACAAAACTTTTACTATTATTATTATTATTATTATGATTATTATTATTATTACTGCAAACAAAATAATTTTCTCTACCAAGCATAGTAAAGGTAAAGGTTTCCCTTGACATGAAGTCCATTTGTGTCTGACTCTAGGGGGCGGTGCTCATCTCCGTTTCAAAGCTGAAGAGCCAGCGTTTGTCTGTAGACACTTCCGTGGTCATGTGGCCGGCATGACAACATGGAACGCCGTTACCTTCCCGCCGAAACGGTACCTATCAATCTACTCACATTTGCATGTTTTCGAACTTCTAAGTTGGCAGGAGCTGGGACTAGCAACAGGAGCTCACCCCGTCACGTGGATTTGAACCACCACCTTCCGATCAGCAAGCTCAGCAGCTCAGCAGTTTAACCTGCAGTGCCACCGTGTCCCTAACCCTACCAAGCATATATAACCTTATAATTATACTTATTATCTTAATTATGTTTTTAAAGTGTGATTGAAGCTTAGATGTTTTTATTATTGTTTTATTGTAAACCACCCAGAGTCCCCCATCAGGGGAAATGGCCGGTAATATAAATTTAATAAATAAATAAATAAATAACCTCTCTGTCTTATGCCCTTGCTTACCTTATTTTGACTTGAATCATGATGTCCACTGTTAAAACAGAGAAATCTGGATATGCCAAGAGACAGAAGGAAAGAGAGAGACAGCAAATGCTTGCTAGGAAATAACTAATTTTAAAAACATATTCAAAAATATAACTTTGTGTAATTTGAATTACAACAGTTATAAAGGAAGATTGAACACTTTTGAAAGAAGTTGTGATAAATCAGATCCTCTGCATTCTTGACAACACAGAAATATATCCATACTCAGTAATCCAAGATCCAGATATTGGGTGGTGCCTTGTATTAAAAGTAGAACAAAAGCATAATTGATCATATATCAACTTCAAGAAGAAATTTTGTTTAGCGATGTAACAGACCATTTTCCTTCCAAATACTAGCTGTAAATAATTTAACAGTGAAAAGATGACTTAAAAGCTTTTTTGTGGGCAGCAGAGATAACTTTGATTCAAAAGTGAGAATTTTGTAAGGATATGAAATCCTTTGTAAATCCTTTGTAGTTTCATTTGTGTGGTACATGTTTATTCATTCTAACATGTTAAGTGCATTTTTTCCAATGTTTCTGTTGCGGCCTGTTAAGAAATAAAGGAAGAATTAAACAGTTCTTCAGAACTAGAGACCAGCAGTGTAGATTGCAAAAGTTGTAAAATGCTGATGAGCTATATATGCTAACAGTGTTAGTGCAATCAGCAATCAATAAGCAAGACTACGTGTTGATATTGGTGAAAGAAAGAAAGGAAAAAAAATGTTCTTCCGGACAATATAATTTCAACCAATTAGATTCATTATCAGATATTACAAACGCATGCAAACACACACACACACACACACATATTTACAAAATTGAATTGTTGGTTTCCATTCAACAGCTCAATTGCATCTCTTAAGGATCCTAAATCTGCATGTACCTCAGAGGCTACTACAGCATCTGGACCATACTGATTAATTGGTGCATATTTCAGATTCATATACTGAGAGCCAGTTTGGTCTAGTGGTTAAGGCTCCAGGCTAGAAACAGAAGACTGTGAGTTCTATTCCCCCCTTAGGGATGAAAGTCTGCTGGGTGACTTTGGGTCAGTCATCCTCTCTTGGCCCATGACTTCAGGCTCAGGCAACAAGCCGGTTGGTCAGTTCCTGCACCACCAATGGATCAACATTTGGTTGATCTGAAAAGCAGACCCTGCATGAGCAGGAAAATGCTAGGAATAAAAAAAAGTCAGATGCATATATTGCCAAGCAAATATTATAGTTAAGTTATAAGTTACACTTACTCTCCAAATAGGTCCAAATAAAACTATTAAAAGTCTAATTCCAAAAGGAAATAGATGTGAAAATAAAAGTCTGATTATATAGTTTATTTATTTATTTATGTATTTATGTTATTTATTTATTCAATTTATATTGCCGCCCATCTCAAACTAGTGACTCTGGGCAGCTAACAACAATAAAAACAGTCATAATATAAAACGATAAAAACAATGACAAAAATTAAAAATATAAATATAAATACAACTGAGTGATCTAAAAGCCATTTATTTATTTATTTATCAAATTTATCACTGCCCATCTCCCAAAAGGCGGTTTACAATAAAACATAAATAAGAAAAATATAAAACTGTAAAATACTATAATACATAATAAAATAAATATGATAAAAACCCCAATGGCTGAAAGTTGTCTGTGGTTCACAAGCAGAGCAGGGTCCTTCTAAGAGACTAACCAACCCCAGGAATGGCTACTCTCTCTCCCTCCCCAGGCATGATGACAGAATCAGGTCTTTAGTTGTTTCCTAAAGTCCAGGAGGGAAGGAGCCAATCTCACTTCTGGGAGAAGGATATTCCAAAGGACAGGGGCTGTTGCAGAGAAGGCCTGCCTCCTGGACCCTGCCAGATGGAGTTTTCTTACAGACAGGGTCCATAGCATGCCCCCTCATGGTGTTAACATAACCATGAAATGGGCCCTTCCCATACTCGGAGCCCGAAGCCCAGGCACAAAGCCAAGTTTTCAAGGCCTTCCAGAGGGTCAGGGCCATCCTAATATCAGGAGGATGTTCCAGAGGGCAGGCACCACAGCAGAAAAGGCATGCCTCCTGGCCCCTGCCAGCCAACATTCCTTGGCTGATGGGACCTGGAGCATGCCCATCCTCCTGGACTCGATTGGATGGGCAGAACTAACTGGGAAAAGATGGTCCCTAAGGTAACCCATTGGCAACCAATGCAGCTCCTGAAGCAGAGGTGTTATGTGTGCCGAGTAGCAGACACTATTTACAACCCAGGCAGCCACATTTTGTACCAACTGAAGCTTCTGAATGCTCTTCAAGGGCAGCCTCATGTAGAGCATATTGCTGTAGTCCAAATGGGAGGTCATGAAAGCATGAGTGACAGTGAGTGGTGTCTCCTGGTCCAGGAATGGGCACAACTGGCACACAACCCAAAGGTGTGCAAAGGCCCTCTTAGCCATGGCTCCCACCTGCTCTTCCAGCAGGAGCTGTGAGTCTAAGAGGACCCCCAAATTGTGCACTGGGACCATCTGGGGCAGTGCCACCCCATCCAGGACCAAAGATGCAAAAACCTTGGTACCAAGCAGCCCAAACACCCAAAGCCACTCAGTCTTGCTTGGGTTGAGAGTCCATTGCACCCCATCCAATTATATAGTTGAACATTTGGTAGGCTGAAATCACCATCTTCATAGGATAACCCTGATTTGGCCAAAGATATTTGACAAGCTTTAGCCTCCCATATTTTTTTTTCTTATTAATTTATCTATCTGTGTAAAGTAATTAATATTGGAATACCTCTTAAAATATACATTAATCTTGATGTGATATTCATTTTTATCACATTAATCTTACAACAAAGACTTAATGGGACTTTTAACTATGACGTTACATTAAGTGAAATCACCTCTTTACATTTGGACATATTTATTATTCTATGTCCATTACCCTTTATGTGTCTGTGTGTGCACACCTTCGAGTCAGTCTTCACTCCAGATGACTACATGTACAAATCCATGCTGGTTTGTTAGCAACAGTTTTCAGAAGTAGTTTGCCATTGCCTTCTTCCTAGGACTGAAGGAGGATGACTGAGAGAAGTGGCATGAAGTCACCCATCTGGCTTCATGCCAAGGCAGGACTAGAACTCATAGTATCTACATAACTAGCCAGGTGCCTTTAACTGTCACATAAAATTGGCTGTCTATTATACATTTTTGTAAATGAGTGCACACTTAACTATAAGAGAAGTTGTCTACTGGAGTTTTATTAATAATAGCTGTAATCCTAACATTGTGCTTGTCCTCATCTTCCCTTTGGGCAAGACTAATCTTCTTGATAAGTTATTGATAAGTTAGCCATGATCCATCAAGTTAAATTCTACTCTTGGTGACTGTAGTAACAAATGCCTACCATCTTCAGCTGTAAAAGTCAAGACAAAAATGAGTGTCTAATCAATGAAGATACACAAGAGATAGAGAATGGATAAGAAGATGGAAGATTTAAAAAAAGGGAAGACAAACCATAGTAAAGCTAATTGGGACCACTTGCTGATTTCTAGAGCATTGCTACTTGAAAGCAGTTTGAAAAAAGGACCAAGTGGAAAAGACTGAGTTCTTACATGAATACTATAGTTGCTTCTGACATAATGTTTTGAACTCTTATTATGTTCATTCTGCTAAATGTCATTTTGTTATGAAGGGAAGTGATTGGTTATTGGCTGTGAAAACCACTGCATTTCTTATTTTAGTTTGAGGAAATCCTCTGTATGATTGGATGATTGGATATGAAATATCTGGAATCAACTCTAATTTGTATTCCAGGCCTGCCAGTGGACCACTGGCACTGAGGTGAAATTGTCAGGTTCTATAATCCATTGTTCATTTAAATCTCAGCTTCTCACTGCCACTTTTCTTCCAGCTTTTGTGCAGAAAAATATAAATGTACCGGTTATGCTGGTGGTAGGGCTTTCAGTTAAATATGTACCATGTATTATTTCTTGGAGGAAAAAAGAACAAAAAAAAAAAGAGAGGAAGATATAGAAGTAGTTTGAATCTCCACAGAATCAGAAATGTCTCCCAGAGGTGCTGTGGTTATTGAAAACTATTTACAGTAGAGAACTCCATGAGAACAATAAACATGGTCTAAACAATTTCCAGATTTTTTTTAACACCCTTGAAATTGTGGCTTGGTGGTATAGATTGAATCAGCGAGGAGAGAGCCAAAGTGAGATTTATGTATTGCTTTTGTAAGATTTCTGATTTGTCCCCTGGACTCACTGGCCAACCTATAGAACATACTCCTACCAGAACTGTCCTTAACACTATTTGTATTTTCAGTTTGGTCTTTTGTGTTGGCTTGGTAATGATTTTAACTCATGATTATGTATTTTTAACCATGTTATTTTTGTCTATGTTTCTTAGCTTCCATGAATACTCTAAGAATGGAAATGTGATCACAAATTTAAGCAAACTCAAACAGTAATTTATTTAAGCTGTGTCAGCACTAGACCATTCAAGCATTCACACAATGACAGTCAGGAGCCTGGGATCCTTTAACTGTTTAATGAAGTGAACTGACTAGGACAGAGGTAAAGCTGTGAATGGAGAATTCCCGCTAAAACATACATTTAAAACTACATTCCCTTGTTTGCCTCCCTTTCCCATGAAAGTATGCCACCCCCGTTCCTATCCAGGTGGTGTTGCTCATTTATCTCTAACAACTGGCCTTGATGTGAACTATCATAAATCTGTAGCCATAATAATGCAATTCACACTCCAACTTAACACCCCCTTCTATCCAGCAACAGAAAGTCTAACCCCTTGATAAGGAAGTGATGGAAGATGCTCCGATAAGGGGTTCTGTGAACACTTTGATTGGCGGGATCTGATTAAAAAGAACTATAAATAATCCATTACAACAGAAATAGTGTAATGGTTGCCTGTTCTAAAACACCATCAGACTCATGAGTAGGAATTCAAAGATATCTGATTGTCATGTTCACTGTTTCCATGTAGTTTATACATCGTAACATTTCACATGCCATGGCGCTGAGACGGGTTTCTGTTTGGGAGGGAGCTGCTGTGAAACCTTGTACCAAGCTCTGTATCTGAATTCATTATAATGGAATGTGTTTGGGTTATGTTATCTGTTCAAGGCCTTTTCTCGCAGACCATCAGAAACCGTTAGGAGCACCTGGGATTGTGAACTTGAGAAGATTCTACAGGGGGAGGGATTTCATTTGCACTGAGGGTTTTTAGTTTGTATTTGGCGCGCTTTCATCATTCTCAGCTTTCTCTGTGATCCTGCATATAATTCTTTAATAAATCAGATATCTTTCAATTCCTGCTCATGAGTCTGATAGTGTTTTAGAATAGGCAACCATTACATAAAGCTGAGAATCACCAAAGTTGTACCGTTAGCTCCTACCAAGATTAGTTTCTTCTTGTTAAATAGTTAACAATGGCCAAGTCCAAGCTCACAACCGGGGGACTTGAGGAGATGGCTAGCTTGATGCCCGAGTCGACAGTCAAGAGCAGAGAACTGAGCCTCACCCCAGAACCTTCAGATTTCCGGGATGAATCGAGTTCCAGTCCTGAGGTGGAGGAACCTGATGATGGGAAAGAACCAGAGCAACTGGCACCCAGCAAATCGCCTGCAGAGTTGATCACCTGGGATGAAGTGGGAGAACCCCAGCCAGGGACATCCCAGGCGTCCTGGAAGTATTGGTTCCCACTGACCCCAGACATAGAATCTACCATGGTGTCAACAGAGAGACAGCCAAACACGCAAGGGAGGGAGGAATCTCAAACCCCTGAAAGGCTAAGAGTGATGGAGGCCAAAATATTCAAAGATATCTGATTTATTAAAGAATAGTATGCAGGATCACAGAGAAAGCTGAGAATGATAAAAGCGCACCAAATTCAAACTAACAACCCTTGGTGCAAATGAAATCCCTCCCCTCAGAAAATCGCTTAAAACCTGCGTTTATCTATCCAGGAAATTTTCTGAAACAGAAACGCACGTCAGCACCATGGCATGTGAAACTTTACAATGTATAAACTACATTGAATCAGTGAACATGACAAACAGTTTATATGTTCAACTGTGACAACAAACTGAAAAATGCACATGCAAGTATGACTCAATCTTGATTCTCAAAAGTTTCCTGTCCACTAAGGAGTGATCTGCAACAAATACTTAGGATATAATCTATATCAGTTGAAATAAGTGAAACCCCCTACCACTGACTTTAATGGAATACAAGCTGCATAGAAATTAGTATAGAAAATCTACAGCACAATGCAGTTTGCATAGAGATAAGTATAGGAAACCCCACTGACATATAAATTCAGATTATAAAATATCACAAAATAGCTACTTTGTATCTATTCAAAAGAGATATAAAGATTCAAAAGAGATGTCACCACAGTTGACTGCTTTAGCAGACAAACACATTAATGGAGCTGAAAAAGTGATATGAAAAAAATCTTCAGCTCTAGGATTTAATAGGACCAACAAAGCTTTTTCTTATCTGAGAACTGTTGTACATGAGAGATTTAAAAAGATTCAGAGAGCTGATTAAGAAAATATGAATGGAATGGAGGCTTTGAAGAATTCAATTTAGATTTGTGAGAACATTTAATTTTTGCCTTAATGCAACTAAGCAATACAAGAATATTCATGTACCGTATCCTAATGCATCAAATTAGTAACTATACAATCTCTTTTAATATTACAGTATATTATAATATATATCACTACTGCATATTATTAAAAAAAATCCTTCATTCAGGTTTGGCTATCCAAAATTTTCAAACTGATGTAAAGTGTATACTTAAGAGGAATATATTACAAGTAAGTCTTCCTGATATACCCTACACTATCCATTAAATACAAAACTATCCATAACTCCCCCCCCCCATCTCAGGGTCCATTTTGGACAATTTCATTATGTAGGATACTGCATCTGAAACATTGTGAGGTTTGAGTCTGACCTTGACTCTTTTCTGTTGTAAATAGTTGGTTGTTAATAAAGAACTTCCTTTTGTAATTCTTCCTGGCCATCTCATAGTCTGAACAGGACAAATATGGATATTCTCACGGTGGTAGAATAAAATCAAAAGCCTCAGGAGCTTGTGGAATGAGTTAACTTATCAGATGTAACATTTATATAGAGATATATTCAGCCATTGAACTCCTAATTTGGATATTGTAGTGGTATATTCCATAGAGAGGCACTAGTGTACTATCTTTTACTGTACAATGTCTTCTTGAATTCAGAAGATTACACCTTCGAAACAATCACATTCAGAGCTAAAATGAAATTGGAGACAGAAACAGAGATAGCCCACTGTTCCATGAGGAAAGGAGGGAGGAGGGAACAGAGTGAGAGTGTTGGATAATTCATTTATTAGGTGAAATTAATATATATATATATATATATATATATATATATATATATATATATATAATATAGTATACAAATTCTGAGTTTTCCAGAACTTTTCATCTGGTGGAACAAAAATTAGGAGATGGGGTTAAATAAATAAATAAATAAGCCTAAACAGCTTCTCAGATAAAGTCACTATGTAAGTGCTATTTAGATTTAGTGTGAAGATAGAATTTAAAGAAATCTTGAAATTGAGTCATAAATTTAGAAAAAAAAAACTATATCATTATTTACTTTGTTACTCAATCTCATTTCAGCAGTGTAAAATATCCTAAATGTGGCTTTTAAAAAATCCTGTTTTTCATTCTATAAGCATAGTCTTTTAGTCATTGTTGCATTGTCCATTTCATTAATGCCCACTCTGATAAACAGTATAGTACTTTTGAAAGCATAAAAGCATGTTATTTATCATAAAGTTACTTCGAATTATAAACATTTCATTCAAGTTAATAATATACAGTAGATCTAATTAATGCTTTGAATTTATTCAAGTTACATGTATGTATTATGTGCAATGGATAGGGCTTCATCTAATTAAGTGAGGTTGGAAGAACACCATCCTGTAAACCTTCATCATTTACTAGAAGAATGTCACTTTCTGCATGTTAATCTATCCTTCTATATTTGAGTAACAAATTTATCTAAGACCCTAAAGTCTAAGAAAGAAAGGGGAAAGAAGTTAACCTTGATGTGTTTCTATTTTTGTATTATGTTCTAAGTTTGCCTCTAATATTCATAGAGAAGCCTGCATTTAAATCTTATTGTTCTCTAATTATAAGGTTCAAAATTGATAATTAACTATTTGTGAGGGCTGTAATGTTAAATTTGAAAACAGCAACATGTGATTTCCCCATTCTATAAAGACTTTCAATGCAGGTTAGGAGGAAAGTGTTGCCAATATATTTATTTATTCGCTCTGTGTTATTTCTGCATTAAGAGAAACAGTCTGAGAATGACACATCAGTGTTTAATTTCACTGTTTTTTGCTTATGGAATAACATTTAAAAAATGAGAGCTATATAGTTATCATGGCTATATGACCTGCTTCAAAGGAACTCTGATTTTGTATAAAGTACAGGACTCAATATATCACTGCAATTTGAAAAATGATGTACTATTTTTGTATGCTTGTCTAGTTCTATTTACTCATCACTCAAACCATTTAATCTACTTTCCATTATATTGCTCTGTCATAGCCATAAATTTCAACCTGAAGATAATGGATACATATCTCATATGACAATCTTCAAAGCAGCTTCTGCTGATCTATTATGTTGGTGAAGCATTACAACCTTCCAGATCTGAAAAGTAAATTTAAATCCTTCTTTAAGATATGTATTTGTTAGGAATATATTTTCAAATACTGTCATCATTCCTATCCACTATTGATCCAAATCCCTATTTCTGGGTCAAAAGCTGCAAGTACAAGTGCAAATCAAGAGAAAATCTTAATGCAGATCTCATACTGGAACAGTAAATTTCTTTCAGAAAGATCTGTACTTGAATGAGCATTAATTTCCACATCTAAATGTGCATTACATTTCAAGTCCTGATACAATTAAGAAGAAGAGTCTTCTGTTCTTGATGTCAATCTTTCCTTGTACTTGTAAAACTTTTCAGGGACATAAGCAGAGATTTTTGCAAAAGGTTGCAGGAAAAAAAAACCTATCAAATGAAAACAGTTTTTTTTTAAAAAAAAAAAGTTGAGAAATGGCAGTTCTGAATTGAGACATGATGAAGAACAGGTGAGAAATTCAACAATATTGGGAAAATACTGAGCACAGAGATATCATGGTAAGTGCATAAATGAAGAATTAGCTGTGCTGATCACTGAAACTAAATGGTGGCACTGATACGAAGATCCAAACAAAATGAAAGCACAGAATGAATCACAAATCCAAATATTGTGAACCCTATACATTTTAATGAAGCATATATGAATTAAATTATTTTCTAAATAATGGCAAGGGTTAGAGGATTTCATTGGTATTTATAATTTTTACTAGCCCGTTACTGACTTCATAATTACTGTAAGTAAAATGCATAATTTGTCTGTTAATTCTAAATTACTTTTTTATTGACGTAAATCATTCCCCTCACACATTGTGGGAAGGCAGTCATGTTAGTCTGTTGTAGCCAAAAATCAGAACAAATCTGGTAGCACCTCTTTTGGCAGAATGGCATTTGTATGTTAAAACAAACAACCAAACAAGCATTTTCCCTACTTCCAGTAAAGCCACTACTATTGATGGCAGTTTCCCTGAAATTGTACATGCCCAAGTGACCAAGTCCCATCCCTCCATGTATTATAGGCAGCAGTTAGTGGCTCTTTTTCCCACTAGTAGGTGGGATGGGTGTGAGGGGGAAAAACACTGGGAAAATCACCAGCTGGCCTGCACTGAACCTGTAAGGACAACTGTGACTGTTGGCATTATTACTGAAATACATTAAAGCTCAGCCATGCAGGGAGCACAATTTATGTCAACATATTTTTCAGCCAACTCAAGGACAGAAGAATGTACATACATGCAGGTATGAGGAACTGTTGTGTGCATCTTCAGTAGCAGCCCCCAGTTGGTCTTCTCATAATGAGCCAGAAAAAGTTATCCACTTTTCTTCTTGTATAATTCATATTATCATTCTATTCTTTGTATAATAATGCACTAAAAACTCAGTTCAATAAATCATGCACATTTGCACAATATATGAAATAATGTATACAGTCAATAAGCAAACCGTTTCCACTACAGACTAATCGTGGATGTGGACCATTTTATATATATAAAATTGGTAGGAATATTCCCACTGTCTCATCATGACTTCAGCAGTACACAAACTCTCCTTGTATTTCTAATTTTAATTATTAATCATTGAAGTCCCACATGGGTGCCTGTTCACAAACAACAATATATATTTTTAAAAGTATGTCTATGGTATTTAGATTATTCAGAACATTTTCCATATGATGTTAAAATCAATGTAATCATGTCCAGTTGTTACCTGGTAATCTGAACCGCAGAAATAATAATAATAATGATAATAGGAACATATGAACCAGAAATATCTACCTTACAATATCTACCTTACAACATCTGTTGTACGTCTGTTATCCCTGCTTTCCAATATACAGAATAAAAGACTTTTTTTCCCATTTTCTCTCCTTTGAAAGAAATTTACAGATTGTACTGTAATAGCTATAGTTCCAATCCTTGACCTGAAACCATTATAACTAATGGGAACTGAAAACTCAGCAAGCTAGAGTGGACATATTCTATTGGAACTTGTCCTTGACAAGATTAATTGAAATGAAGGACTATGGTTCAATTAGTCATCCTTTTCTGAAATAGCAGTTCATGTGTCAATAAAGTTTTCAAGAACCTTTTGTCTAGAGTGCTCAAAATAAATGGAGAAGTATTAGTTATGAAAATATAATTTGAATCATCAGTTATTTTATTTTGCAATTTTACTAATTTCCTTCCTTCCTTCCTAAGTCTTATCCAGTAAAAACAAAACAAAAATTCAAGATCTTTGAAATCTACAAGACTTTCTTTCTTTGAAGGACTAGAAGGGACTGGTTTTCGTTTAAAAAACAACAACAAAGCACAATATGTATAGTTTTTTTTTTTCATTTCCTGGAGACTTACATAGTGCTAACTTCATTCTACAAGGAAAACTATAACAAGATGTGAATTAAAGAAATCAAGAGGCGAAAATACAGTATGCTTTTGCAGAATAAAGAGAGGTCTCAACCATGTATTAGTGCTCCAATCTCAGATGATTGGCACAATATCCTTTTTTGTTTATATTAAATTTCATTTTACAATAACTGCAGTTATTGAAATTGGACTTTTGAAATACCAAGACAGCAGCCTTTCCCAGCCTTTCCAAACAGGGCATCCTTCAACTGTGTGAGGACTCAATTCCCACACTTTTCAACCAATTTCTCTGCAGAAAAGGCTTCCATTTGTATATATATCTGAGACTAGCTTCTTTTCTGCTTAAATGGATCTACCATTGAACAGATATGCATGATCCTACTGTTGGAAAACTAATGTCTCTGACCCTAAAGGTGCTATGCCAATAGAGGCTGCGTGCTAATATTAAATGATTCTCTTAACTTGCATTTTTTATAGATTCATAAAGAGTATATAACATTTTATTATGTTTGCATTTAATTTAATCACACTGCTTCAGTGTGTGTCTTGAAATGTACATATTGTATATGCTTCCCTCGGAAAAAAATAAGTTTATTCTAAAATTATGAAAACAAATATCAACATCTTGACAGCTAACTGAATTATAATTCTTTTATCTATATCCTTGGCATCAGGATCATATCTTCACTGAATGGCATGATAAATAAGGAATGCCTTTGACTTGTTGAACTTTAGAATATCTCTTTAAATTGCATTTAAGTTTGTTTCATAACTTTGATGAACATTTTTTTTATCTGCATGATTCTGCTGTATTATAACATTTCATGCTAGGATGTGTAATATTACATCAATTCTTTAGATTATTAATTTCAACTTTTTATAGGATAATTGAAGATTGGTTCAAGGCCTTTGCCACATCAGCCAAGCACCTGCTCAGTTAATCTTTGCACTGTATGTCTGAAAACATACATAATGACAATATATTCCATGTGTTAGATTTGGAGATATAAAATACGAGAACAGCTGTGACAAGTAAGACAATATAAAATTATGATAGCAATTAGAAATGTTATTTCTAATCATGGGCAATATTAAACAAGGTTTAGCTCACATCACTGAGGTGCTTTGCATGGCAGCAACAACCCAATTCTTCCTGTTAAAGTGAAAAAGCAACACAATTTGCCTCAATGAGCTGTTTTGCATTACCTTAAGACCAGTATTTCCAATAGCTGCAAGATACTTCATTCCATGTTTTGCACACGTGTAGAGGACACTACTGGCTGTTGGAACTTTAGAAGGCCATTAGAGTCGTGCAGCCCTTAATTTTGCTTGTAGCAGTGATAGGGGCAACACAGAATCAAAAAGCAACTTTGAGAAGTTGCTTGGCTTGAGCCTTTGTCAAAGTGAACCACAACTTCACAGATCTGCAGAGTCCTTCCATTAACCATGTCCAATAAGGCATCAGCCTGAAGATATCTTAGGAGTAGACCTTCAAAAGACTCAGATCTGCTGCAGATAAGGTCTAGCTGAGGTTCCTGAGGTTCGATCTTGAGGTATGTTCTGAAATGAGTTTGAATCAGTGACTCCTGAGGAAGTGGACAAGGTTTTATGCAGTTAGCTCAGTCACCTGTGTGCTAGACCCAGGCTCCCAGGTTTATAAAAGCAGTGGTGGTACACCCCCTCCTCAAAAGGCCATCCTTGGACCCAACAGTTTATATAACTACTGCCTGAAGATGGTCAGGCTGCAGGTGCAGAGAACTCTGGAGAATATGGATTATCTAGACCTGTTTCAGTCTGGATTTAATACAGAGACATCCTTGGTCATGTTTGGAGCCTGGATGGAGGTGACATATTCATCCTTGTGTTCCTTGATATCTCAATGACTTTTGATACTGTTTACCATGGTGTCCTTTTGAACTGTCTCCAGAGGGTGGGAATTAGGGAGCATCATTCTATGGTGATTCTTTTTTCTATCTTTTGGGTCAGTTGCAGTCAATGTTGGTTGGGGAACACAGGTCATTCCCTAGGCCTTCTGTTGTGGGTTACCACAGAGCTAAACTCTTTCTCCCTTCCTATTCAGTATCTACATTAAACTGTTGGCTGAGATCATCTACCAGTTTGGAGTTTGCTATCATCAGTATGCTGATGATACCCTGTAAAACTTTCAACCCAGGGTGGCCAAGTGAGACTATCAAAGTCATATTCCAGTGCCTAAAGGCTGTGTGGGTGTTGCCAGTTGAAGCATTGGGGAAAGACCTCATAAGGGACCCAGTCCCAAGCCATGAACAGCTTTAAAGATGACTACCAGCACCTTGAATTGTACCTGGAAGTACACTGGGAGCCAATGATGCTGTGGAGTAGTATGTCAAATATGCTGTAAAACCAACACCATTAACTGCCTGTGCCACCACATTCTGCACCAGATGAAGCTTCCAAATACTCTTCAAGGGCCACCCCATTTACAGCACATTGCAAGGGCATGAGGGCATGAGTGACCATGAGCAGGGCCACCTGGTCTAGGAATAGACACAACTGAGGCACAATCCAAAACTGTGCAAAGGCCCTCCTAGCCATGGCTACCACCTGCTCCTTGAGAAGGAGTCACAAGTCCAGGAGGACTCCTAGATTGCATACCGGCACTGCCACCTAATCCAGAGCCAAAGATGTAAGGTCCCTGGACCCAGGAGGTCCAAAAACTCAGAGCCACTTGGATTTGCTTGGGCTGAGCTGAAGCTTATTGCTCCCCATCCAGGCTCCCACAGCTTCCAGGCACCAAGACAGAACCTTCACAGCATCACTCAGCAGCCTGGGGTGGAGATATAAAGCTGATATCATCAGTATACTGATGATACTTCACACCAGACTGTCAGATGACCTCACCCAGAAGCTTCATGTAGATGGTAGACAATGTAGGTATCATCAAGGGAAAGTTAATATCAGCAAGGATTAGCTACATTGTTAAGTATCTAGCAGGTGTTAGCTATATTTCTAAGTACCTAGCAGGTATTGGGTGCCTAGTTAAGGCAAAAGCAGGAAATAATTAGTTGAGAGAAAGCAAATAGAAAGTGGATAACTCATCCAAACCAATCTTTCAGTGCTAATTCATGGCACAATTTAGTTAAAGGTCAGCTGTCCTAGATGGAAACGAACTGTGTCTGACTCAGTCCTAACAATACCAAGTAGCTGTGGGTATTAAGACCACCTGATTCTGGGGATAATCCATCTTTGACCTTGGATGGGATGCACTTTCCCATTCAAGGGTGGTGCACAAGCTACTGGTTTTCATGAATTCACAGCTCCTTGCCAGATGCATCCTTCCTGGATCAGGAAGCACTTCAAACAGTCACTAATTCCCTAATCACCTCAGAGCTTGGCTACTGCAATGGATTCTACATTCTTAAAGGCTGAAGAACCTTCAGATTTCTTCTATGCCATTCTTTTTCCTGTGTTGTTTGTTTTTGGATATCACCAGCCCAGTAACAAGTGTGTAAGGGAAAACCCAAATGTTGAAATATTTCTGGATTGCTATTTTAACTAATTAGTTAAATCAGTGAAAATTAGTGATCTATCTGTTAATTTTAAATATTGAACTTTGAATAGGGCTTCCTCCATAGGTGTGGCCTGAGGCAATTGCTTCCTGGCCCAAAAGATCCTTGATTTTACAAAGGTAGAAATACAATTTGGTGAAATGTACAGTAAGCCATTTTATTGAAAATATATTCTAGGAGAAACTGCAAGAGCTCATCTAAAACTCATGTCCCTTTTCTCTTAAATGGTTCATTAATTGAATGGGTATCTCTAAAATAAAAGTTGCATAATTCTAAGCAACAGATTAAAGTAATTAATAATAATAAACTATGAAACTAATAGAAATACTCATTCCAAATCTTTTTTTCTTTGTTATACAACTATCTTTTTAAACAGTTCTGTTTTTTTTTTAATGTGGCTGAATTGCACTAACATTATTACATTCAACTTTTAAGTTTTGTTTTTTTTAAATCATATTCTGAACTTTTTTTTTTTTTTTAATTATATGCTGAAATATCTTTCATTGCTGTTTAAGGTTTACTTTTTCCCACTTAAATATAACTTTAGTCTTGAAATTGACATAATTAGTCTTGTGGTATTAGGGTCTCATTTTTTCTCAGTACATTTGCCTATCTGGCAACATTCATTCACTTCGGAAACTAAATGAAATCCTTATTCATATCGGTTTAGTTATTTGTGAGATTTCAATCCAGACATCCTCAAAAGAGTTCATGATAGCATTTTAATTCATGAGTTAATGAAGTCCAAGCATATACAGTAATTTGCCCTAGGCCGCTTACTGATTTTCTGTGCTGAATAATCTCAAAGCAATTATGAGCAAACCAAGTTTCATTAAACTGAGCCTGTTTGCCTAACTGTAGTTCCAAACCTTCCACCTCTGGATCTGTGAGGACTGTGATGATTCTCCATATGATAACTGGTGTGAGCAGCAAGATATGTGTTTGCATGTGTGTGCTGAAAAATCATGAAATTAGCAAATTGCTTTTTATATCTGTGCATATGTTGAACACTTTATCTATCTTGTGTTATTTCAAAACAAAACAACAGCAAAAAAGGGGTGGAGGAATTCTGTGTTTTGCTCTGTGGACTGCCATTTCTATCATGGCCTGCAAAAGTTTGAAGCTGCCTGAGGAAAATACTTTCAAGAGATGTGAGAGCCCCACAGGAGGCTTATTCTAACTTCCAAATATTCCAATCTTTTTACAAATTGTGGAAATTATGTTTTACATAAAGATTGCTTCAGATTTCCTACAAAAATTGTTTCAGAAAGAAAACAGTAATTGTAAAGTAGTTATTTATAAGTAGTGCTTATGATGGAAATGTATGAAAGGCAACTGAGATCTACTGAGTTACAAAGGAGACTCTTATATTATCATGAATTTCAGCCCTGCAACTGGAGTACCTTTCAATGTGTTGCAGAAATGGAAGGAAGAAAAGAGAGAAAGGAAACTTTCTCAGGAAAAAAAGAAGTAAAATTTTAGCAAGCCTGTTCGTTTAAACAAAGCTAAAGGAACTTTGGTTTTTGTTCTTGGCCTTTAAAAAGCTGCCAGAAGAGCTCAGATTCAGATTTTAAAAAACAGATGAACAAGCACAATAATATTTCCCTGGTCTGAGTAGTAAAATACCAGCTTTTTTTTTACCCTTCCCAAAGAAATTCAAGTAAAGGAACATCTGGACTTCTCAAATACACTGATTGATGCACGTTGATTGTTGTGGTGACTTTCTGGATTTGTGGTGAACAAACGTCCTAAAACTAAACAAAATTTGTTATGAACATATTTCATTTTTCTGTTTTTTGACCTGCTTGAAGCATCATGTCTTAAGTTAATTCATGGAGGGAGAGGGAGTGTGAGAGGTGGAGAGAGAGAGAGAGATAAGCATCAACTTCTTATGTTCATAGGCCTGTTAGTAAAATATTAAGAACATGATTAAGTTGTATTGACTTTGTCTACCTCAACTGTTGTTTGAATAACATGTTGTGTGGAACCTCTGCTTGAAAAAAACAAGTAAAAAAACAAAGCAACTGATTTTTGTGAAGGGTAAGATGCTTGTGTTTCAGTGACTCCACCTCATAAGTTTTGTTTAACCTCTAAACCTTACCAGTAGTTTAGTTCCAGATTTGTGATGATCCTGACAAGGGCTTATTTGTGAGGTTATATAAGTACAAGAGATTTTTAGTGATGGACAGCAGCAGTGGAACTGCAGTTTGCAGCCAGATACCCACCACTGTAATTACTCATAGATCATATAAACCAAGTGTTAGCTCTTCATTTTCAGAATTAATGGGAAGATTAATCTAGATGAACAGAACAACTATATTATTGTCATTTCTCTTTTGTATAGAGATTCTTGAAAAGGGATCTGTGAGATTTAGAAAATCACAATCTTTAAGTTTTTGGTTTAATAAACTATAACATTTAATTTAACTGTAAAGTTCTTCCATCAAGAGTTTGTGATAACCCTTTCACCTAGAATTTAATTTAAAAAAATGAAACACATTTGCACAGTTGGCTGAACTTTCATATTAATGGCCTGCCACATGATATATTAAACATACTGTCCTAGCACACTGTCAGATAAGCTAAAGAATTTGGTTATAAAACTATCTTGTTCTTGGATAGTCCTCTTATCTTAACCAAACCACTATATATATATATATATGAGAAATGCAATTTATGTCAATAGCAGAAAGTTTACTTTCGAAAGGAGTCAGTGCCTATTGTAAACCTTCCAAACTGATCATGGAAATTTTCTTTTGGTTAATTAGTTTATACCTGGTTAGAATTATTGCCAGGCTTATATACCCTAAGGACTAATAAATATTAGAAGAAATGTATTAGGTTGTTGTGGTCCATCTTAAGGTCAGATTTTGGATAATACAACACTTTCTAAAATACGTTTGTTTAGTCAATGGCCAATTCTGAAGAAAGGTCCAACTGGCTGTAATTATGGATATCAATCAACCCAAATTGAAGCAATAATTCTACAATAATTCAACATTCTACTGTCTAAAATACAAACTAAGTTTATCTTTGCATGATTAATTGTCTCCTACATTCTCAATATCAGCATGAAAATCAAGGAAAATATGCACATTATGACCCAGGGATTCATTTAAGAGCATTTAATAGGCATATAGCATTCTGGGTGATTTGGAATAATAAACATAGTAGAAGCTCTTGATGTTTCCCTAAGCTCAACATTCTTGCCAAAATCTGCCTTCTCGTTCTGAACAAGTGATGCAAACTAGAAGGATGATGCAAATAAACAAATTAAAAAGTCATTCTGAAAATAAACCTTCACTGTAAGAACACAGATCTAGATTGTATGCCATGCAGTTATAAGTATGGCTTTCTGATTGATGTGTTTCACTTACGTCTTTACAATTATTCTAAATGTTTTCAGATTTCTGTATTCACATTCCATGTAACCTCAAACAAATGATCAAATACTCTGATGTGTTATTTGCTGAATTCTTAGCGGGAGAAGTTGTTTGTACCATTAAGAGTAATAGCCCATCTTTATATTACCTTATCCTTCTGTTTCTCTCATTACTGTAAAGTATCTTGATCCATGTACAGATGTGAGCCTGGCAACTCTCAGTGACTATAGTGATGAATCTCATAGTACTAAATATTAGCAACATTAAAAATGGCAAATGTTGTTCGAAAGCTATCCAAGGTAATTTAATTAATATACTATCTTATACAATAGATCAGTAATCTCTGAAAAATACCTACATAAAAGCTCATGGAATGCAACATGATGATAAGCATACCTTTTCTATTGAACCCCAGATTTCTAACAACATGTAATCAATGTATTGATGTGTGTACTTAATTAAACTCTAGTGAGATGACAAGTGGTCAATGGGTTTTTGTTGTTGTTGTTGGATACCACTGTTAGAAAATTAGAAGTAATTTTGGTAACCAACCACACATATAAGATGAGAATAAAATGTCCCATTTCTGATTGTATAAAAGGCAGCATGTTTGAAATTTGTACTTATCTACCTAAGGTTATAAAAACAGCTGCACTGATGTCAAAATAAAAGGAATATGTCATTGTTTAATCAACCAAGATAATGGTCAAAGAAAAAGCATGAGCCAAACAAGATGTTCCCATCTTATATTCATTTGTGGGAAGTGCAAAGCTCTTGAGAGCCAGTTTGGTCTAGTTGTTAAGGCAACGGGCTAGAAACCAGGAAACTGAGCATTCTAGTCCCACCTTAGGCATGAAAGCTGGCTGGGTGACCTTGGGCCAGTCACTCTGTCTCAGCCCAACTCACCTCACAGGGTTGTTGTTGTGGGAAAAATAGGAGGAGGAAGGAGTACTAGGTATGTTTGCCACCTTGAGTTATTTATAAAAAAATAATAAAGGTGGGATAGAAAATAAACAAACAAACAAACTTTGAGTTCCATGAAACTTTATAGTGGCTGGATATGTGGACATTTCCTGATATCCTGCTGGAAAGCCTTTTTTTCTAATAAATAGAATGTAAATACATGCCTATTTAATTGTTACCATTTCAAGTTCAGCAGAAATGTAAGATCACCTATTCATATTACCCAAGGTAAGAAGAAATATCTTGTAAACAGCTCAGCTGGACACAGAAGGAAATAATTCTTAGAATTTGAGAGGCAGATTAAATGGGAAGCTAACAGCTTTCCGTGAAGTTTTTACAGCTTACATCACATTTTATTTTATTTTATGTAATTGAAAATGGAAAATTGCTTTATAGTGCCAATTTGGACATGAGTACCTCACTTAAGAGCTTGGATTCACTATAAATTTATGTTGCTGTAATAAGGAAAAGAAGTGAATTTTGTAATTATGTAATTGCTTGGGGACTTCAGCCTGACATTTATCATTCCTTTACAATAAAGGTGCATAAAATTAATAGATAATGGAAAAACTGGCAAAAAAATGGCAATTAGTGCAAGCCTATTTGAAGAATCTACTCCTCAATTATTTACTTTTCTAGACAGATCAGACATTTATTCATTATCCTTTCTTCTTTTATTGTTTCTATAAATTCAACAGGCTATCAAAGGAATAGCAGCATAAGAAATAAGCCCCAAGTATTTCTGAAGGGCTAACTAAAGGTAAGGACATACAGGATTGCAGCCTGTATGTCTCATTTGTCTATTTTTTTCCCCCAAAATATATGGTAAAATTATTCCTTATGCTGCATTTGGACCTAAATGCTCAAGATTGGTTTAATTTTTTTTTTAATTAAATACATCCCAAGCATAAAGGTGATACCTGATGACTTTCATCTATACCCATTCTATAGTATTCAGCAATGTGCACAAAGAATATCCAAAGAAAAAGCTGGACCTTTCTTATCCATACTCTGCTCATGTAGCTTATATACAATGAAAACTAAAATGGCCATGCAAAATATAATATGCATTAAACCAGCTCAATTAACCATATATTTTCCTCCAGTGTGGTGTCTGGTCCTGTGCTGTTTTAAACTGTGCCATTTTAAACAAAATTGTGCAAATTTAAACAAAAACTGAGGACCTGCTTGTTAACCTGGGCATTCGTAAGGTGTTCAAGATTAACTTTTAATAATTTTGTTGTAATTGTTCTTAAGTATTTTGCTATGGGATATTTTCTTATTAATTTTCTTTTCTTTCCTTTTTTTAATTGAAGATTTTTCCTCTGGGCTCCTTTGGGAGGAAAAATGCTATGAAAGTAAAACAAAACAAATTGATGAAAATAACACAATTGGCCAACTCATTCACCCAAATTGTTGTCAGAGACAGGTCTTGGCTATGAGACAGGAAATAAAATCCCAAAGCTAGACTTTTATCCAAGGCCTGGAATGTTTATGATGTGTAGCAGCAGCATGCAATGTCTCTTTTGTTGTTTAGACCAAAGAAAAGAGAATGATGAGGCATGACATGCTTCAGTATGTTCACTATTCATATGGCTTTTGTTAATCTGTCTGGCTCCTTGCAAACCCCACCCCCTTTGGACAGATCACAGAAGAAATTCATCAGTACCTGAACAATTGATGATCCCAGTTCAGGAGCTGGTATTCTTTCCCTTTATAACATCTGACAAGCTCTTTCATTGATGATTTTCATCAGACAACTGAAAATGCTTCTTCAGTGCTTTGGGCTGCAGAATAACATAAGAAACACACACATGCATTCACAAATTCACACAGATCAAAATATTGGTCAATTCTATTTGTTTTGCATTTCAAGTTACAGCATTTAAAAAAAAAATATTTCTCTTTCAACATATATTTAGAAGCATCTAAAAGGGGATTGTTAGCACTTAAAATGATCTTGTTATTAAATAAATTTTAATACAGAGGTTAGACAGTATTCCCTGCTATCTTTACATCTACCATTGATTACCTTTGGAGGATTAATTTAAAAGTAGATTCATCTTTTTTGTTTTGTTTTAATCTATCTGAAACCTTCAATATTTTACAATAAATGCTGCACAGTGCAAACTGGTCAGGTAGGGTTCTAGAGGATTTCCACCCTATCAATAATAGTGATACATTCTGCTTTTGTATAAGATTGATTGGATCTGAGAATATCCATTATTACCTCATTATTGAGTGGGTCAACACACTGAACTCTCAAGTGAACCACTCAAGCATGTTGTATAAATCCAGTTTAATGTTTTCATAATAAAATACTAATAAAATGGAAGATTTCAGGTTGTTGTTGTTTTAAATGATAGGATAGATACTGTAGCTCTCTTGGTCTGTCTTTCTAGGATTCTATTCAATGTTTCTGAGAACAAAAAAAAAGTTGCCTGCAGTTTGTTTTATGTAAAACTCTGGTGCCATTTTATTGTGCCATACATGAAGGATTATGACAAAGTATGTTTGGGATCATTGTTCACCAGGTACCTCCAACAGATACACATAACATGCCACCCAAGGTTTTGGGCCCTTCACATTAGTACAGTGAACTCTGACAGCAAGACCCTGGTTACTATAGATGAACATTTATTTTAAATGTATTTTTACATTTATTTCATCTAATTATATTATATTAATTATATTGTTATATTATATTATATTATATTATATTATATTATATTATATTATATTATATTATATTATATTATATTATATTATATTATATTATATTATTATTATATTATATTATATTTCTGAATGACATTTGTCTTTTGTAATGATTTTTTTTTAATCTTATTCATCTGGTTTATACATTCTTAATGATGTCTTCATAGCATTCTACCTTATTCAGCCCCTTTAAAAAGAGATGGAAATCAACAGTGTTAGGAAGTACTAGAAAAAAGGTCCATGTGCTATACCACCATCATTAATTCTCTAAGGGAATACTTCTGTAGGTGTTGTAGAAAGGTTCATCTGCTAATTGAAATGTCATTGTTATATAGAATGGGAAGTGGGCACCACCCTGTCATTTGATTCAGTCAGTAAATTGCCTTAGCCAAGTCTTATAAAATGTGTAAGAACAGACTTAAGAATTATATGGATGTTTTTGTTATCAGCTAAGTTCAGATATGTCTGTCAGGTACTAGACTCTGTTAGATGTGGCAGCAATATATCTCAGAACATGCTTTCATAGGGTGTATGATAACAAGACTTGCAATATGATACTAAAAAAAAAGTTCCTTCCATTTCCATTTTCTTTCCATATTGGGAAAAAAAAACACCACATAGCAATTCTTTGATAGAGTAAGCAGCTTACGCATCTATGGACCATTCTGCACTCTTATCTCATTTTTCTAACAGGACAAAGTCAGTAATAATTCATACACTTTGCCTGCCAAGAACTCAGATAACTGCATCAATGCTTACAGAAGAAAGCTGAATTCTCAAAACTAATTTTCAGCTCATACCTCTGAGTTTCTGCTGAATTGAGTGTGTCTGGTAACTAATAGAAACACAAATATCTAAAGTGAAACATCACAAACTCTATATAATAAATTAAAATACAATTTTACAAGTCAATAGTAAATGCTTCTGAGAAGAGCTAATAAAATGTTTCATTTAGGCACTCTCAATGGCCATCCGGTGTATTGGTTTAGATAACTGTCTTGGCTGATACAGCTAAAGATATTTGTGATTATTGTTTAGATAATTACTTTGAATTCAACAATGTCATATTTTAATATAAGGAAGAGAGAGAGAGAAAGAGAGAGAGAGATTGAGATTTCATATGTTTTCATGAAAATAATGCAATTTAACTGTGGGACACCTGCACTACTTCAAACATAGGTAGTATATTATAGTGGTACATATTTTTCGTGTAACTAAAGCAACAAATAACTGTATTAAACCTTGCAGAGTCTAAAAACATCTCTTTTGTACATTTAAAAAGCTGTGAGCTAGGAAGGGAGGGAGGGAGGGAGGTCAGATGATAAAATATTTGGTCTCTTTGGTAATATCCCTGAACCTTGATGGCTGCTGTTTGCAGAAACTGAATATACAAATTACTTTAAAAGTACAGTTTATACTGGAAAAAATGTTACCACTTTAAATACATTTCTGGATGTAGGTGCCTTTGAACCTGATAGAATTTATTGACTAGGCATGAATAATGGCCAGCCATTTCCTTCATTTCAGTTCTCCCTGGTGATTGTTAAGACCATCACTCTTGCCAAGTTAATATATATAGGCCCTCCTTCTCTCTCTTTAAGACACCTTCCTATGAGAGCTCACCAATCTCTGTTCTCCATACTAACAAGAAGATAAGGCTGAATGCAGGCTTTCTATGGAGTTCATTTGGCTTTAAAACTACCATCAATGATCAATGTCTTGATGTGGTCATATACCTAGCAATTTCTAGGTATATACTGCAGTTCCAACTAATCTTGCACATGTCATAATGAAAAAAAGCCATGATGATGGCACTTTTCTACAGTGCTATGCTATCACATAGTCATCCAGTTCAGACTTTTACATCATTGTTTAGAATTATAAGAGTTATCTATAAAAGCTATAAGACTAAAGAGTTCCATCCTCTTTCTTCTTCCAACATGGCTGCATGGGGAATTTTTGAGATTTTAAAATTAAACATAGCCTCCCATGCCTGCCTGTATGCCTGCCTTCCAATATTTGAAGACTATCTCAGTCATGAAACTGTGGGTGAGGAACAGCAAGATAGAAAAGGACACAAACAGCAGATTAAATTAAAGCACCACAACACACTCATACTAACTTGAATGACTCCAAGCAATTTCGGTCCAAAGCATAGAATAAATATGTTCAACAATGTTGTGTAATACAAGGATGGGGTTAACTCTCTTTTGCTGATAGAAGCCAGCTCCAAAGCATAATTTAAGAACTTACAGTTCCCAAAAAGTCTTGGGTCTCAAATGGATTGCCCCTAGGCACCATGAGATCCTCCCTTGGCACCGGTGGATTATTCCCCAAAACAACATTGGAAGCTAGCATGTGGCAAAGCAAAGCACAAGCCTCAAGTAATCTGTACTTTTACCAATACTTCTCAAGCCTCTGTAGGCGTCAGAGGCATTCTTATAAAATAAATGGTTGGTGATTGCTTTCAAATGCTTTGTTTGGAATTATATCCATCTTCCCCAGAGAGAGAGGAAAGCAACAGTAAACAGAGGTAACAGACCGCATCCTTAGAAGCTAGAGGGAGTGCAGGGAAAAACCTGAGTTGTTTTATTTCTGCTAAATAGATAGGTTGTGGTTGGACATTATTTATGAGAGTGCCCACAATATTATTTCAAAGCCCCAAATGTGCCTAAAGGGAAATACTGTAACAAGTCATAATTAAACTGTTAACCATAGGTAATGATTTGGATATTATTTTTACTTATGGTTAATTAAAATAAAAAGTAGAAGCAGCTCATATTCATCCTGGATAACTTGAAAGAAGAAATGTGCAAATTCATAGCTTATTATGGCTCATACGTATAAACTCGCCAGTGTATATCTATATACCTTGCTCCCTTACTTCATCTTTCCCCCATTTGATTCAATGTATTTCCTTCAGTTTCTCCAGTTCTCTCTTTCTTTATATAAAGAGAATGTATGTATGTATTCAGTGAAGTTCTTAGCTGTTTCTTTCCTATTCCTCTAGAGAACAGATGGCCTTAGAACAGATGTTACCCTGTGCCAATTTGTTATCTGGAAAAACTGTCTTCGTGCAAATCCCCATTTTAATCAGAGATTGGACAAAAAATCTTAGCCTGCTTTCCTCCCACCCCCACCTATCTTGGCACACAGCTTCTTGTCTGTCTCATTGCTACCAGGGAATTGCTTGCAATTTGCAAATGAACAAAAACATTGCACTTGAAGAGGGAGAGATTCTGGGGGCTATCATCTTTAGTTGTGCACTAAAGTAAGCATCCTCTTCAGTAACCTCTGTTGAGAAGAAAAGTACAGTATATATATTCCCAGTATGTGAAGAAGCTATCAGTCTTCCTGGTGGCATCATAAAAGCATGTAATCCAGGAATGATGAACTTCTGTGTTTCCCTTTTTCTGAAACCACTCTTTCCATATTTCTTCTTTTTTTTTTTTAATCTTTCAATCTATTAATTTTCTCACTACTGTTTTCATCTGCAACTGATCTTTCTCTGGTTTGAAAAACTGTACAACTGCCTACCAAATGTTACTGCAAAACATGAGGCCAACAAAGGATGTGGTATGCTCTGAGCTTGTGCCAACTTGGACAGAAAACCACATTTGTCATGTCAGTCCCTATACCCAGGACTACATTCAATAAAGTGAACTGCTGTCCTGAAGTACCAGCCTCTGTTTATTCCTCTCTGTGATAGCCTCCCTGGAATATTTTTGGGTTTCCTTCTTTTTTTTTTTTCTTTTTTTTTCCTTTTTGACTACTACACTGTTTTAAAGACCTGATTTCCTTCCCAGGAGCCAGGTGATTTACAGCCGGACACAGTGAGGGTGAATGAATTCCCTCAGACAAAAGAAGTCTTCGTGAATGAGACTTAACACTAGCAATAACTCATACAGGGAGTAAGTCTTTGCCAGTGAAAGTAAACACATGATTATCTTCCCGTACTTTGTATAATCAAAGGGGAAAGTGGTGAATAGCAGCCTCTTGATACAAAGAAAGGGGGTTGGAGCTCTGATGCTGCTCAGCTTTACATTAAGGTATCTTCCCATGTTTCCATCAAAACTTTTCCCATTTTGAAGGTCATTCATACCACATACACTTGCTGAAGTAAGGTTTGCCTTTCAATAAATTGCCTAACAGGTATTGAGATTAAATTTATTGGAAAATTCTGTATAGCCACATATGTGATTTGGAGCCTATAACAAAACATCAAATGAGGAATAGAGTTAAAACTGTAATGAAATATCTGAGAGATTAAAATCCAGCTGAATGTCTATGTTTTAAATATATATATAGAAATATATATATATTGAATATAGAAGGGAAGTAGTCTGGTTAATCTTTTCTCAGTATGAGTTCCAGAACCTAGACTTCATACTGAAAAAGCAAAAAAAAATCTTGCCATGTCTGATTACATCTACAGTTGTTATAAGAAACGGCCTGTAAAATCAGACTTAAAAGGCTAGATAGTCTGAGACTTTCTGAGACAACCTGATGCCTAAGTATACTTACAGTTCTACACAATATGCGGGGATCCAAAATGGATAAAAGAATGAGGCCATATACTATATGCTATTTCTGCCATGCTGTTCCTTTTTTTAGAAATTTAACAGTAAATTTTATTAAATTTCAAGCAAAGAATAAAAACTACAGAAAAACAAAAAACTGCAAAAAAAGGAAAAAAAAAACTAAAAAGGTACAGAAACACAAGAGAAAAATTTCTCCAACTCCAGTATCCAATCTTCATCAAGCATCTCAATAAAAATCCCAATCTCACTTAAAAAAAGACCTTTCTATTGCTCTTAAATTCCTCAATTTCATCTACCACATCCCCAACCTGATGACACATTTTAGATCTCATATCTTCCACAATGTCCAGGATATCTTGCATAAAAGCTTGATAGAAGTCAGACATAATCTGTTTAAAATATTGGTGGAAGTCAGAAATAATCTGTTTTAAATCCTCAATGTCTCACGCAGTAGATTATAGTGCCCCCTAGGATCTTAACCAGCAAAAGTCAAAGATATGGAAAAGTTCCCAAGTATGTCTACCTAAAGTGAGAGGGAGATAGCAGACATTTCTCAAGGGAAAGTGAAAACAGAAAGCTGAAGGTTCAAATCAGTCAATCAATGTGTAGGAAAATGCTAATATCTTCAAATGTAATGCAAAAATAATAACAGGGAGACAATTGTTTACTCTTAATCCTCCTTTATATTTGGAAGGAAAGCAAAATCCAAAACTTTAAAATAAAAATAAAAAGTAATCCCAAAAATAACATTAAGCACCAAGAGAACCAGCTGTAGAAAGCCTCTCTTGGAGTACATATACTTAAAAAAAATACAAATTGGTGATTTAGAAATGGGGTGTCCAGTCTTAGTGTCCCTTTATGGCTAAAGCATGGCTTGGAATGTGATGAAATCCCTGCCTCTCAGCTGGCTCTTACCAGTTGAACGTGAACGCTGTTTGTGATCTTCTGGCTGCAAGCAGCCATCCAGAGGACAGATGGGATGATTCCAGGTATTCTCCTTTATCCAGACAACATTTCTGGACTTCAGAAAAATCTGCCTGAGCCTGAAAAAAGTTACCATGTTGTCAGCTCCACCCGCTGAACCTGCAGACACAGCAGTTCAGTCCACCATTCCCAGCGGAAGCCCTCTGCCACTCTGTTCCTGAATGCACCCAGTTCTACTCATTGTCTTTGTCACATTAGACCACAGCTTATGGTAACTGAAAAACAGTTTAACAATTGAACAAAATAAATAAATAGATAGATAGATAGATAGATAGATAGATAGATAGATAGATAGATAGATATTCTTGCTATTTGATAATATTACCCTTACACAGAGTCAGTTTTATGTAATGATTAAGGCACAGGGCTAGAAATTGGAGACCACGTCAGTCAACTGCTTGACTGTTCTGATAAAGCTTGGCTTTATTATTGATAGATTCAACAATGTTACAGAAGAGGAACAAGTTTTACTGGACAAGACTAAAACGGATTCAAATGTGTACTTTGAAATTACAGGCTACAAGAAAGATATGGAAAAAGATTAAATAATGAATATACAAATGAAACTGGCTGATGTTTTGATAACTAAAAAGGACATACAAATAATAGACCAGAAGAGTGTCTTAGATAACCTTTCTATATTGGATTTATAAATGGGATTTGTTAATGTCAATGATTTCATGAGAAGAGACAAAGAGAAAATGAAAAGAAACCAAGTATTTGGAGACCACCTGAAGGGACTAAAGATTAAAATTGTTGGGACCAAGGGGAAGGAATATAAAGTTGGTTTATCTGACCAAGGTTAAAGTAGACAGATTGCTATTTCTGAAATTTTTAATGGATTTTTTCTGACCAGGACTGGATGTTGATGTTTTAAGGTTTTGTTTATAGATAAAAGTTATATGGGAAAGAGTTCATTTTCTGTATTTTAAATTTATCTGATTAAGGTCAAAACAGTTACGTTGTTATCTCTGGTAATTTTTATTGGATTTTTACTGATTAGATTTGAATGACGAGGTTTGGGGACTTTGTTTAATGGTAGAAAATGAGATATAAATGTAAAAGGAAGGAATTCAAGTGGGTTTATCAGATCAAGTTTATTATACATTACATTACAGATTACATTTATTTCTGGTAACCCTTAATGGACTTTTGCTGATTAGGATGGATGATGAGGTTTCAAATAGAAAGTGAGGTGAGATATGAGATGAAGAGATTCTTCTTTGTATTTTAAGAGATGGTGATAAGTTGTTAAAGTTGCTTGAAGGGGATGAAGGGGGAAGTTACTTCTTTTCTTTCTTTTTATTTTTCTTTCTTTCCTTTCTCCTTGTTTATATTTCGTATTAGTTTCATCTGTGAAATGTAATCTTGAATAAAAGTATTATTATAAAAAAAAGAAAGTCCTCACCTTCATTCTTGTAGCATGACAACAATTGCTGGCAAATTTCAACTCCTGAAGCTTTCATTTCTGTTGTTGGCATGCAAGGAACTAATTGTCTACAAACCTTCAGATACCAAAGAATGTGATTACACATTCCTGTGAAATGCCTAAATTGACAGCAATTTTTCCCTGAATAATCTGATTGTCTTTCATCTGTTCATTAGCCTTTCTCATGTGAAACTTAGCGGTTGCTGTCACAGGTCATTCATTTTGTTCTTGATCACACAAATCTGCTCTTTCAAGTTCACCATTTTACATTTTTTTTGGTCCAGCAATGCACTGTGCTCACGTCAACACAATCATCACCATAAAAGTCTTCACCATAAACAACTTGCATTCCATTATGAATTTCTGTTGGAAGGACTTCTTCAGCAATCTAAAATTCAATCATGGCATGTTGTTTAAAGCATGCCAATAAGTAGTCATTGCAGACTTCCATTTCACAAACAAAAGCAGCACAACCTTTTCTACAGCAAATTCCCATCAACTGAAATGAAAAAACAGATGCCAAAAAATATGTCAGAGCTTCTAGCAATCAGTAGTTCATATGTCGGCAAGTTATAACATTGGAGGCATTACTTTTCATTCAACTCCTGTATGTGTGCAAGTATGACAGAATTTTTGAATGCTATGTTTCTATTGAAATAGAGATAGATAAACAAACAGACAGACAGACAGACAGATAGAATGTTCTTAAAAGTAAACTATCTGATAAAGTTTAGATTACCTTCAGGAGTATACAATATAGTGAATATGAGACATATTACTATATGTCTGGATAGCAAAAATACAGATGGCCATTAAATAGCAGGAAATAGTTGTGTTATGCCTAGTATAGATCAGTTAGCCAAAATATTTAGATTTAGATTTAGCCAAAATATGGAACTTTAGAAGCTCTACCAAAAGATTTTGACAATTATGGTAACCAATTTTCATTGGCAAAAACATACCTTATTTTTCACTTGAAGTTGACTACTATATCAAAAAACTAAGAATGTTGCCACATGCATCTATCTATATGTCTGTGACTTAGTCTGTGTATGTGTGTAGCTCAGTATGTTAGTTTGTGTTTCAGTGAATATACATTGCAAATCATCATTATCCCAAATAAATCCAATGCAGGATGATGGCCTCTTCACTGAAGGTTGTGGACTGTAATCTAGCGTGCTGGTCCAGAACAGGTTGGTAGATAGATTTTTTTTGACTTCCTGGTCTAGGGCTGAGAGAGACTGATTGGTTGAAAGTCACCCAACTAGCTTCCATGCCAAACAGAGGGCTAAAACCTGTGTCTCCCTATTCCTAGTCCAGCAATTTAGCTACCCTACCACACTGTTGCGTGTGTGTGTGTGTGTGTGTGCATGCATTTTTTTGTGTATGTCTGTGTGGCTCAGCATAGACGCTGGGGGTGGAGGCAAGGAAGAGCAAGTAATGAAACATGCAATGATATTATAATGCAAAACCCATGATTTACATATTGAACTTGTATCCAGCATCAGGGCACAAGTACAAAAGTCAGGTTTGTGTCACGGTGTCACTACATGTTTCATAATTTCTTCATCATGGTACCTGCAAACACCTACATGCATTTCTGCATATTTTTGTTCATGTTTGACTGTATGTTTCTTAATTTATGTTTTAGAGCATGTGTGTGTGAGAGTGTGTGAATTTGTGCTTGAATTTTGCGTATTTGTAGGAATATGTGCATCTAGGACAAATTTCTATGCTACTGGCATTCTATTTGATCTTCAGAAGTAATAATGATTGATCATAACTGCAACTGGGACCTTTTTTCTTCTCCTATCTTAATACATTCTTGTGTTTACACAGTAGATGCTTGATTGATATTTGCATTTATGATGCATTTACAGATTTATGATAGGCAAAACTTATTAAAAGAATGCTGGTACAGCAAAGTATTCTTCACAAGTTTTCAGGTTTGTTGATCATGCTGGATTGTAGTAAAAATAAACAATAGGAAGCATAAACCATTTTTGGTTATACAAATAAAAGCTTTGATATCTAGTCATTTTTTTTCATTGCTAATCAGATGGAATGCGTAAATGGAGAAGGATGGTAGTTTACCGTAGGATGTATATTTATAAATAAATGTGTGTTTGTTCTTTGTTAAGAATCTTAAACATATACTTTATTTAGGAAAAGTGATGCCTTAGGAAACTTATTTCCTAGGGCCTTCTCTCATAAATGTGCTTAGATTTCATCTTATTAGTAAATGTACTAATTAAATGGACCTTAAATAAAGGGATCAGTTTGTCATTTAGTGGATATACTGTATGAATTCAGGCTTGAAATAGATTCACAAATTTTATTGATAATTTGCTAATTTTCTCTCAAGTTTTCAGTAATAAGTGAGTTGAAACATGAGATGTCCTTATAGTTTGTATTTATTGAAGGAATATGCATTGCAACCCATATTCTATTCCTTATTTCAATGTACAAATTTTAAAATCAAATATTCATTCCCAGGTATTGAATTATTATAAAAATATCTGCCGACTTGCCATAGGTCATAAATTGTCCTGTTTTTAAATTATTAGTACATCTGGGATTCAAATTATAGGATGGAGCCAGTTGCCTGCACCATATTATCATAGAATTATATAATATGTAATATGTAATTAAATAATAATCCAAGTTAAAGGACCAACATTTCTTTAGTGCAATGTATTACTAACTCTTTAAGCAAAGGAAAATCTCTGAAATTTTTGTGGTATTTGACACATTCCTTAAAAGTGGAGAAATCTTTGGCAGGTATCTTTATGAAATACAAGATGATACCAGATAAACAAAGATTCCTACAATGGAAGACAAAATCTCACTTTATATTGGCTTATAAAATTATTATTACTATAATTTTATTGATAAAATACTTCAAATAGAAATAGCTGCAGGCTCAATAAGAAAAAAAAGCAAAAAAGTCATGTATGATTAAGAATTTATGTTCCACACCATATAATATTATGTTCAGATGCATTTGTTATTATGGAATTAGAAAGTATGATTCTTGAAACCCCAGTTTGCATTAGTCTTTCAAGTCAAACTAGGGCTAGGGAAGAATATTTTGATTGATTGATTGATTGATTGATTGGTTATGTGCCATCAGAAATTCTAAAAGCTGCAACCTTCCCAATTTCAATACTAGTGATAACGCCCAACTCCCAGCAACTCTGGGAAACTGAGATTGCTCTGAAGAAATTATCCTAACTTCTTCAATAATTAGTGTTACTAGTGAGAATGGGTCGGAGTTTTTGTAGTTGCTGAGAATACAGTAATACAGGAAGAAACTCTTGAAAAAGACAGGAGGGAGACTTTTTGTCACAATTTTAAGAGGAATGGTGGTGAATACACCACCATACTCTGGCTATGTTTTAAGGCAATAGCTGAATATGCTGCTGAAGTTGAACAAATGGGTGAGAGGTACAAATTATGAAAGTAAATGGCTGAAATGTTTCTAGGAGAGTGAGAAACCCTTTCAAGGAATATGGTCATGATGTGTGAGTATATGTGTACATTTGTGAAGATGTTCCGTGACTGCTAAAAGAGAAAAAATTAGGCTGTATCAGTAGAAATTTAATTTATGAATCATATGTAGTATTAGTTGCATTTTTCCTGCTTTGGTCAATCTAAAATACTGCATCCAGTTTTGGGTACCACAATTTAACAAGATTTTAGAGACTGAAACAAGTTCAAAGAAGGGCCATAAGGGGTTCTCAAAACTAAATCCTATGATCAAAGTAGTCAGCATACTTCTTTATTCATTCAGTCGTTTTCAACTCTTCGTGACTTCATGGACCAGCCCACGCCAGAGCTTCCTGTCAGTCGTCAACACCCCCAGCTCCTTCAGGGATGAGTCCATCACCTCTAGAATGTCATCCATCCATCTTGCCCTTGGTCGGCCACTCTTCTTTTGCCTTCCACTCTCCCTAGCATCAGCATCTTCTCCAGGGTGTCCTGTCTTCTCATTATGTGGCCAATGTATTTCAGTTTTGCCTTTAATATCATTCTCTCAAGTGAGCAGTCTGGCTGTATTTCCTGGAGGATGGACTGGTTTGATCTTCTGGCAGTCCAGGGCACTCTCAGAATTTTCCTCCAACACCACAGTTCAAAATCTGCCTTCTCTCAGCCTTCCTTATGATCCAGCTCTCGCAGCCATATGTTACTATGGGGAACACCATTGCTTTCACTATGCGGACCTTTGTTGTCAGTGTGATGTCTCTGCTCTTAACTATTTTATCGAGATTTGTCATTGCTCTTCTCCCAAGGATTAAGCGTCTTCTGATTTCCTGACTGCAGTCAGCATCTGCAGTAATCTTCGCACCTAGAAATACAAAGTCTTTCACTGGCTCTATGTTTTCTCCCTCTATTTGCCAGTTATCAATCAAGCTGGTTGCCATAATCTTGGTTTTTTTGAGGTTTAGCTGCAAGCCAGCTTTTGCACTTTCTTCTTTCACCTTCATCATAAGGCTCCTCAGTTCCTCTTCGCTTTCAGCCATCAAAGTGGTATCATCTGCATATCTGAGATTGTTAATGTTTACTCCAGTGATTTTAACTCCAGCCTTGGATTCCTCAAGGCCAGCATGTTGCATGATGTGTTCTGCGTACAAGCTGAATAGGTAGGGTGAGAGTATACAACCCTGCCATACTCCTTTTAAACCAGTCCATTGTTCCGTGGTCTGTTCTTACTGTTGCTACTTGGTCATTATACAGATTCTTCAGGAGGCATACAAGATGACTTGGTATCCCCATACCACTAAGAACTTGCCACAATTTGTTATGGTCCACACAGTCAAAGGCTTTAGAATAGTCAATAAAACAGAAATAGATGTTTTTCTGAAACTCCCTGGCTTTTTCCATTATCCAGCAGATATTGGCAATTTGGTCCCTAGTTCCTCTGCCTTTTCTAAACCCAGCTTGTACATCTGGCAATTCTCGCTCCATGAATTGTTGAAGTCTACCTTGCAGAATCTTGAGCATTACCTTACTGGCATGTGAAATGAGTGCCACTGATCGATAGTTTGAACATTCTTTAGTGTTTCCCTTTTTTGGTATGGGAATATAAGTTGATTTTTTCCAATCTGATGTCCATTCTTGTGTTTTCCAAATTTGCTGGCATATAGCATGCATTACCCTGACAGCATCATCTCACAAGATTTTGAACAGTTCAGCTGGGATACCATCATCTCCTGCTGCCTTGTTATTAGCAATGCTTCTTAAGGCCCATTCAACCTCACTCTTCAGGATGTCTGGCTCTAGCTCACTGACCACACCATCAAAGCTATCCCTGATATTGTTATCCTTCCTATACAGGTCTTCTGTATATTCTTGCCACCTTTTCTTGATCTGTTCTTCTTCTGTTAGGTCCTTGCCATCTTTGTTTTTGATCATACCCATTTTTGCCTGGAATTTACCTCCAATGTTTCTTATTTTCTGGAAGAGGTCTCTTGTCCTTCCTATTCTATTGTCTTCTTCCACTTCCATGCATTGCTTGTTTAAAAATAATTCCTTATCTTTTCTGGCTAACCTCTGGAATTTTGCATTTAATTGGGCATATCTCCCCCTATCACTGTTGCCTTTTGCTTTCCTTCTTTCTTGAGCTACTTCTAGTGTCTCAGCAGACAGCCATTTTGCCTTCTTTGTTTTCTGTTTCTTTGGGATGTATTTTTTTGCCGCCTCCTGAACAATGTTGCGAACTTCTGTCCAGAGTTCTTCCGGGACCCTGTCTACTAAGTCCAGTCCCTTAAATCTATTATTCACCTCCACTGCATATTCCTTAGGAATATTAGTGAGCTCATATCTAGCTGATCTGTGGGTCTTCCCTAATCTCTTTAGTCTGATCCTAAATTGTGCAATAAGAAGTCCGTGATCGTAACTACAGTCAGCTCCAGGTCTTGTTTTTACCAACTGTATAGATGTCCGCAACCTTTGGCTGCAAAGGATGTAGTCATATATCCTTTGGCTACAAAGGATGTAGTGTATATTTGGATCACTGTGATGTTAGATGGTTTGCCCTGAATTTGAATTGAGATTATTCTATCATGTTTTTGAATTGTATCCAAGCACTGCTTTAGCCACTTTACTGTCGCGTCACGCGACCAGTCCTTCGCCCTTCGGTCTATGGGATTCCCTGGGGGGGAATGAGCCAACGATTCCCTCGCAAGGGTGAGGTCGAAAAAACAACGGTAGGCACAGGATTCTTTTGTGGCGAGTGACGCTACATCTCAGGAGGTTGCTGGTACTGCCTCCTGGGCCACGCCCCCACCTCCTTTTATTCAGCAGTTCTATCAGGGCGGGGGAGTGAGTACAAAGAGAATAGGGAAATACAACTCATGCCCTTATAAGGGAATATACAGCATTCTGAGGCTACGTGAGAGACGTACAATCTAGCTGTGCAGTAATGGAGTCAGGTTCGTCACAATTCCACCTTTTTTATTTAATTTTGTTCCTCCCCCAGAGGGTCTGAGTCGGGGAGCCAGGGACTCTTCAGTCCAAGGAGACCCATCCCAGCGTCCTCTCTCGGGGGGTAGTGTGACCGGGGGTCCTTGTCCATTTCCGATTCACTATCGGAGGACCATCCCAAGAGTGGTGTTTTCTCCATACCTACAGCAGTGACCAGGTGTTGAACAGCAAGCTTTGTCTCGGATACCTCTGAGTCCAATGTATGAAGTCTCTGCTTTAAGAAGCGGAGAACGCGACCCAGCACACAGGGGCCTATGGTGCATACGAGAATCAATAACAGGAGGGGCCCCAACAGAGCAGACAACAGTGTGGTTAGCCATGGAGAAATGCTAAACATATTTTGATACCATGACATGGATTGTTGGCGCTCCAATTCCCTTGTTTTTAAACGGGAATTGAGCTCTTTCATAGAGTCCAATACTACTCCTGAGTTGTCGGCATAAAAACAGCAGTCTTCCTTTAGAGCAACACACAGTCCCCCTTGTTTGAGGAACAGAAGGTCGAGACCCCTACGATTTTGCAAAACCACTTCGGATAGAGAGGTAAGGGAATCTTGTAGCGCCACAATAGATTGTTCGATGGCGCGAAGGTCAGTGTCAATGATAACGCTAAGGTGACGCAGGTTCTGATCATTGACAACAAGGGCTGACACACCAGTGGCAGCTCCAGCCGCACCTAAGCCCAGTAGGACTGATAAAGTTACAGCAGTCACTACTTCGCGCTTAGCCTTGAGGGGATAATGAGGGGGCTCTAAAATGGAGAGAAGTTCGTCAGGGGAATAGATAGAAACCTTGGGGAGTAGGAGCACCTGAATACAAAAGGCGTTAGTTTGTAACAAGGTATCACCATATACACATGCGGTGAGGCCAGAAGAACATGCCCAAACAGAGTTGTTCCCAGGGATAAAGTATTGCCCTGTCAATCGGGCAGAGATATTACCAGAGGTAGTGTAGAGTACACCGTAGCCACCATGGCCGGTGTGACCGTTGATGTTCAAGCGATTTTTTGGAAGATAGAGGGCACAGTGATCATGAGAAGAATTAAGGCAATATTGAATATAGTTAGCAGGAACACGGCCAAGGCAGCAGCCCTGCCCTATTATAGAGGTGATAGTCAACGTGGTGTTTTGCCAGCGGCAGGAGGCGGCTGAGGTAGAGTTTCGGATAGGGTCAGGAGAACCGACTGCTTCATAGAATGGTGGGGAGGAAGACAAGCAAAGCCAACATCGAGATGTGTTAGAAGCGGTGTGAACAAGGGAAAAGGAGGAGTTAAGAAGAGAGACAAGGGGGTTTTTTTGTTTGGTGAGGGGTTTAAGAAAGGTGGAGTGAATGTCGTCGGCATTGGGCCCAACAGGTGGGGACTGAGGGAGAGTGACCTGTCGTTGAATGTAGAATATGTTGCCGTAATGATACCCGGGCCATCCGGCATATATACGACCTCCCCATTTTACACCTGAGTCCCAGGCATTCCCCTGAGCTTTTCCTGCAGCAGTGAATTGTACAATAACCGGATTACATCTATTCCAACCCCCCTGTCCTGCCGCATTCTTTTTGGTTGCGGTGCACCTAATGTCCTTTCTCAACCGAGTGAGGGTGATGTAATCAGTCTTATATGGAGGGGTCCAGTAGATGTAGCCAGTGGAAACGCAGGACCAAGATTTGCAAAAGTAATCTGCTATGCCTCCGCAGTCGTGCACGTGATCAGGGCTGGTGTCATGTCCTGGGCACACATACAGGGGATACCTTTTAACGGTGGAGTGGCTGGGCTCTGGGAAGCCGTCCAGCCTCCTGTAGGCTGTCACTCCTAAAAGCATTTCTGAAAAGTCAAAATACAGGTTAGGGAAACAAGATATAATTGGGCTATAACAAAAGGAGGTATTCAGGATCTGTCCCAAGGCATCGCGGATTGTCCAGGTGATATTGTAAGGGCGATGCGATCCCTGGGCGTCAAATGCCAGTAGGCGTCGTCCCTGCCAACGGGCGGGCTCAGGAAGGGAGAGTAAAAATAAGGTGAGCGTAAGGCGAGATGAGGTGGCGAACCCCTTAATTAATTTTGTTATTTCACAGTGATATTGTCCTAGATCGGTCAACTGTACGTTGGTGATAGCAAGGGTAGTTTGGCGAAAGTGATAAGTGATGGAGTAGGAATCGCCATCTTGGAGAAGGGTGTTGTTGCGGAACCAGCGCCAGAAGGTGCCTTTTCTTTTGATGGGAGAGCGTTGAAGACATTCCATGGCGTTGGATGCTGAGCTGCGGCCAATGGTGGCAGGGTAGCGTAAACGATGGGTTCGAATGAGAGAGGTTGTTTTAGGGTTCGTTGTGAGGGGAGCAGAGATGGAAGAGAGATAACAGAGAAGGAGGGTCAAGAAGGTGCTTGTCAGGAGGCTGCCCATGATATGGCCGGATGCAGCGAGCAGGAACCCAGAGCACTCGATCAGGTAGTTGCACAGCAGCGTAGCCTTTTCCCCAGGTGACGAGTTGCGCAGGGCCTTTCCACTCAGGGCTGGGCAGTTGCCTAAAATAAACAAGGGGACGGGAAGAGGGAACTACTGGCTTGGAAAAGTGTCGAGATGCAGCCGTAGCAGGGGGGGTACCGGTAAGATTAAGGAAATTCAAGGTAAACAAGGTGAGATTAAGGATATTTTGTAACATCGGGAGGCTTGGGGGGCCTAAGGCCTTTTTCCCCGTTTGCCGATCAAGGGCATTCTTTAGGGTCTGGTTAGCCCTTTCCACAATAGCCTGACCTTGGCTGTTGAATGGTATACTGAATCTGTGAGTAATGGACCACTTACGGCAAAACTCAGCAAAGGGAGTGCTGACGTAAGCGGGGCCATTGTCAGTTTTCAAAGTTTTGGGACATCCCGATGTGACGAAAGTGCGAATACAATGATTGATTATGTTTTTCGTGGCTTCTCCTCTTTGCAAAGTTGCCAGGATGAATCCCGAATAGGTATCCACAGATACATGGATATACTTCCAAGGTGCAAAAGAGGGATAATGAGTGACATCCATCTGCCATGTGTCACAAGCATGGACACCCCTGGGATTAACTCCCTCAGGGATGCACTTTGCCTGCAAACTGCAGGTTGGACATTGTTGAAGAATGGCGGTAGCTTCTTGATATGTAATGCCAAATTGGCGCACCAAGGCTTTTTTATTTTGATGGAAATAAGCATGGCTGTCCCCTGCTGAAAGCGGCGGAGGAAGAGGGGAAGAGGCCATAATTTTGCAAGCCTCATCTGCCATGTGGTTGCCTTCGGACAGGAAACCGGGTAGCTGTTGGTGGCTTCTAATATGCGCTACAAACAAAGGGGATGTTCTGTCCTTCAGGAGAGTTTGAAGCTGCAAAAAAAGCGTCATGAGAGAGGGGGGGGTAACAGGGGAAATATATGCATCAAACATGGCCACAGCCATTTGAGTGACATACATACTATCTAATATAACATTCAAAGGCTGTTCAGGGAAAAGAGACAAGGCTAGCAAAAAGGCGGCTAACTCAGCCTGTTGGGCAGATGCTTGTGGGCCTGTTAGGCGTTTATGCCATTTGCAATTATTTTGCCATGTACAAGCCCCTATGGTTTTGGAGCCGTCTGTAAAAACAGTGAGGGCTTCCTTGAGTGGCTGCTGAACGAACGGCGAGGTTAGTGTAAAGGGTACTGTTCGCAACAGTTGCAATCGAGGATCAGGGGGAAGATGGCATGACACCTGGCCACACCAGTCCTCCAAGGCATCCTGCAGTGCAGTGGAGTTTTGTAGGAGGGGTTCCCATTGAGTAACCTTAAGGGGAATGTACAGGGTGGAAACATCCAGTCCCATTAGGGCTCTAATCCTCTTCCGGCCTTTCTCAACAAGAGAGGCCATTTGTGCTGCTCTGGTGATGATGGATGTCTTAGGTGTGTGCGGCAAGTGTAGCCATTCTAAAATATGTAGATGTTTGTTATCAGACGTTTGGACAATGATGGCAGTTAATAATTGATGTGTCGAAAGAATGGCAAGAGAGGGTAGTTTGTCAGTGAGCGCACGGTCCACCCATTGGGTCGTAAGGACGGCATTGACCTGTTGTAGGGCGTGCAATTGTTGTTCTGTAAGGTATACCTTGTCAGCTGGGTTTGTCAAACCCACTAACGCTTGGAATAAAGGTGATAACATGGGTGTAGTTAAAGCAAGGTATGCGCGGGCCCAGTTAATGACCCCCAGACATTGTTGTAATTGGACCAAGGTGGTCGGCTGGGGAAGCGTGAGCATAGGTAGAAGTGGGGCAGCAGTGGAGGCTAAAACTTTGTGGCCTAGATATTGCATTGGATAACGAGACTGGACCTTTTCTGGTGCAACGTGCAACCCTGCCGTTGCTAGGGTGGCTAAAAGAATAGGAAAAGTTTTTTGAACTGTCCCTTTCGGGCCCTCAGCAGCGACTAAAATGTCATCCATATAATGATACACAAGAAAATGCGGAAATTGGGATCTATAGGGTTGCAATGCTTTATCGACAAAAAATTGGCACATTGTGGGTGAGTTCAACATGCCTTGTGGGAGGACCTTCCACTGGTACCGAGCAGTAGGCTTTGAATTGTTAAGTTCCGGTACCGTAAATGCGAAAATAATTCTGTCCTTTTGTGCCAATGGTATGGAAAAAAAACAATCCTTGAGGTCTATTACAATAAGGTCGTGTCCTTCCGGAATCAAGTTGGGGTTGGGAAGTCCACACTGCAAAGGTCCCATGGGCTGAAGGATGGTGTTGATAGCCCTAAGATCCTGTAGGAGGCGCCATTTGCCAGACTTCTTTTTGATGACAAATACCGGAGTATTGTATGGGCTGGTGGAGGTTTCGATATGGCCTTCAATTAACTGCTGTTGGACCAAGATATGTAAGGCGTCCAGTTTCTCTTTGGTGAGTGGCCATTGATCAACCCATACCGGCACAGAGGTTTTGAGAGAGAGAGAGAGAGACCCTGAAGGGTCCTGTAAAGCCATTAGGGAAGTTGAATAAAAGCGTGGAACTGTGAAAGCAAGTCACGGCCCCATAGGTTACAGTGCAAAGGCAAGATATAAGGCTTTAGATACGCTGTAATATGAGAATGAGCAGTCACAGCAGAAAGCCAATGAGAGCTGACCTTAGCGGCCTGTGCTCCGCCTACTCCTTGCACCGAGGAGGCTTCAGCGATAGGCCAGGAGGAGGGCCATTCAGCGGAACGAATGACAGAGACGTCGGCGCCGGTGTCAATCAAGCCTTCGAAAGAGCGACCATTTAGTGTGACAAGGAGGGTGGGTTTAGAGGTTTGGACTGGTTGCTGCAAGGCAAACAATGATGGCATATCAGGAGAAGGGAGAAGTATGAGCGTGGCGACAATTGTTCCTTTATTTAAGGAAAAGCACCTATCTCCCACTCCTGCCAGAGCAATTTGTGTCAAATCTGATGAATCATACAAATAGGGAGCAGCAACCATTCCCTCAAGCGTAAGCGAGGAGTTGGGAATAAGCAAAGCAGGGGTAAGAGGAGGGAGGGGTTTATGCAGCGTGACAACAAGAGGAAGGGAAAGGACAGCCCCCGGATCGTCATACAAAAGATCCTCTGCCAACTCCACAGGGAAGCTGGAGATGGGTAATTCAGCCTTTGGGGCGGGGTTAGCTGACAACCCCCGATCTAGTTTTCCGAAGGCTGGTGAGGGGAGGAGTTATTGCGACATTGCGAGGCCCAATGATAGCCTTTGCGGCACCTGGGACAAGGAGTTTTAGGTTTGGAGGGGGGGGGCGGCCCCCTTTGAGTGGAAGGGGGCGCCCCACCTCCCCCGGGTGCACGGCATTGATTCTTAAAGTGGCCCGGCTTCCCACAATTGAAGCAATTTCCATGACGAGTGATTGCGAGGGCTTCCGGGGAATGGAGCTGAGGGGAGGGGTTAGTAGAAGGCAGCGAGGTGGTAATGGCGGCAGCGAGAGCGCTCACTTTGTGAGAGGTGGTACCAACGATTCTGCAGAGTTGCAGGAAGTCTGCAAGCTTTACACCCGGTTGATTGACTGCGGGTTGCAGAATGGTCTGGCAGTCATGATTAGCGTTAGAGAAAGCAAGTTTCATTAGCAGCTCATGTTTAGCCGTGGCATTATCAATTTGTCGGTCTAAAGCAATCTGAAGGCGACTTATGAAGGAAGCATATGGTTCATTTGGTTCTTGCATTATTTTCAAAAACGTTTGGGTGGATTGAGAGTCGGAATCATCCACTCTTTTGAGAGCATTCATGGCGCACATGTGAATAATAGCAAAACAACGACGGGGGGAGTTCTGTTGCTGGACTAAGGTTGCGAATTGTCCCTTTCCTAATAATTGATTTGCGGTCACCCCTGCGGGAAGACCTCTTCTAATTTCTACTTCCACCCCTTTGTCGTATTCAGATTGCCACACAACGTATTGCGCCGGGGTCATAAGCATAGAAAAAAGCATTTTCCAATCATACAATAACATAACAGTGTTAGCAGTAACTAAAGAGTCTAAAACTCCCCTAGTAAAAGGAGAGTGCAAGCCGTAGGTGGTTACAGCATCTTTGATTTGTTTCAAAACCTTAAGTTCAATATTGTTATACAAATTTCCTCCCGCCGCCCCTAGGCCGATGGTCATGGGAAAGGCAGAGGGACTCTCCATTTCCAATGAGAGGGGGGAGGAGAGGAGTTCAGTGATGGCGCCTCCTAGGGGGTGGTGTTGAGGGGATCCGGGGGTTGGAGCTGAAGGGGGAGGAGGAACGGCTGGGTATGGAGGGGGTGGTGGTGAGGCAGCATCGAGATGGGCGGCAAGAGGGGGTGGGGTTTTTGGGCCGGGAGGAGAAGGGCAAGTTTCCGGGGAAGACGGGGGAGGGGAAAGAGTGTTGATGGCCGCCATAACAGCCTTCCAGGCAGTCAGAATAGGCACGGGTGCTCGTGGGGTATCATGAAAATATTTTCCTATCCTTTCCCAAGTGGATGCTTTGAGCGACCCCTCTGAAGGATAGACAGGGCAGTGTCTGTCCATGTACAGTAGGAGTTGAGTCACCGATTTTTTTGAAATGGGAAAGATGGTCGTACCGTTAGCCTTTTGACAAGAGTTAGCCTTCTTCACTAAATCATAAAGTTCGTCCCTATGAACTGACGAAACTTTGGAGAGTGGGGAGCCCATTACTTACGATTGCAGAGCCTTTTCCAGGTGCGTAGTAACGAGAGTGAAGGCAGTGCACCTCTAGACAGAGATCACACCGTGAGACCGAAGGGATCCCGGACGAGCCCCCAGTTGTCGCGTCACGCGACCAGTCCTTCGCCCTTCGGTCTATGGGATTCCCTGGGGGGGAATGAGCCAACGATTCCCTCGCAAGGGTGAGGTCGAAAAAACAACGGTAGGCACAGGATTCTTTTGTGGCGAGTGACGCTACATCTCAGGAGGTTGCTGGTACTGCCTCCTGGGCCACGCCCCCACCTCCTTTTATTCAGCAGTTCTATCAGGGCGGGGGAGTGAGTACAAAGAGAATAGGGAAATACAACTCATGCCCTTATAAGGGAATATACAGCATTCTGAGGCTACGTGAGAGACGTACAATCTAGCTGTGCAGTAATGGAGTCAGGTTCGTCACACTTTACTATTAATTATGAAGGCTACTCCATTTCTTCTGTGGTCCTCTTGTCCACAGTAGTAGATCTGGTGGTCATTTGATGTGAAGTGGCCCATTCCAGTCTGTTTCAGTTCACTGATGCCTTAAATCTCTATCTTTAATCTTGACATCTCACCAATAACCACATCCTATTTGCTCTGGTTCATAGATCTTACATTCCAGGTTCCAATGGTGTGTTGATCCTTAGAACATCGGATTCGTCGTTCACCACCAGCACCGTCGGCCGCTAACCGTCCTTTCGGCTTTGACCTAGCTGCGTCATCACATCTGAGGCTAGTTGAACTCATCCTCTGTCCCTCCCCAGTAGCATTCTGACCATTTTCTGACCTGGGAGTCTCATCTTCCAATGGTATACTGACATATCTGTCCTGACAATCAGGAACCACGCTGAGACAAGGAATAAGTCTCTAGTGTTTTATTACTGCTACAGTAGTATATCCTACCTGAATCAGCATGAGAAAACCCATACAGATAAACCCTAAAAGTCAAGGCGGGTCTGTTCTGTGTCTCTTTGAATGACAGCTCAAATTCTCTCTACTACGCATACATTTTCCCCCCTGGATAGGGCCCCCCTCCTGCTCACCATCAATGCTCATGACAATATCTCTGGTTGTACTGATCCATTTAGTTTTCACAGCAAGAATAATGGGGTGGGTTGCCATTACCTTCCCCAGGGATTGCATTTAGTCTGACCTCTCTGTCATGACCTTTCTGTCTTGGGTGGCCCTTCATGGTTTAGCTCATGGCATCATTGAGGTGCTCAAGCTCCAACACCACAACAAGGTAACGATCCTTTGCTGAAGAGCCAGAATACTTAGCCTTCAGAAAAGAGTGCTAAAGATAGATGGAAATCATTTCAACCACCCTTCTGCAGCCAAGCACCAGAAGCAAATTTGTGAAATGAAGAGAATAGATTTGAAATCACACAAATGGGTGACAAGGATATGCTGAATTATTTATTTATTTTATCAAATTTATATATCACTACTGAAAATTTATACATCACTAGATTCACAAAGGGTGTTCATTTGCATGTAAAAACTATGAATAAATAGCCATTGTAAATGAAAATATCTCAATAAAACTTCTGTACATTATCATTAACAGACCCAGTAATAAAAAGAGCAGTAGATAGTATCATTCAATTAACTTGAAGTATACTGTATAGAAGCTTTGCCTTAACCTTTTCATGGAAGGAAGCTGGGGGGTGATGGGGAGGGGGAGGGGGATAACTGAGCTATGGTGACAGACCAGTGGGTCTTTCTCTTCCTCACCTCCCAGAAGTGGGGGACCAGAAGCAATTTTCTATATTACAGATTAAAATCAAACTCCAAAGTAATGAAAAAATGCTTACTTCATATTACAGTTTTAAAATATAAGTTAGGGAATTACAAAACATAGGCATATTTCTAATGCCTAGTTAAATGTATTCATTTATACAGTTTAAAAGGAAGCACAATTTCAGTAAGGCTAGGCAAATCAATGTGGTTTGGGTGCATATAGTTTTAATCCATAAATCTATTGTGTGTTTCTGTGCAATATAAAAATACATTAAATACACAAATACATATTTTAACCTATTTTAATATGTTTACCATCAGCCTTAATTATACCATAAATGTACTGTTTAGAACAGGTATCTCAGAATAAAATGCTGCTTTGTTTTCCCCCCTTTATATTACCACTACTTGCCCATTGATATTTGGATTTTATGGGGAAGGGATACCCCCAATTGTTGTATAAGAAGGGGAGGGAGGGAGAAGAAGCAAACACTATCATGATTGCCCCACCTGTCTTACAAGAGTCATTGTCACTGCTTGCTTTGTGGAAAGGATCCTAGCAGGCATGAGATCTGAATATACTATTTTTTAAGAATAAAGTTTATTGTTTTTGGTACTTTTAAATCACCTTAGTAAGCTTTGTAACCTGAAAGGTGGAATGCAAATAGCTGCAATAATAAATGAATTAAAGAAGTATAAAGTCAAGAGGTGCTAAGGACAGGAAGAGGAGCATTCTCTCAAGCATCACAATCTTTGATTTTGGGTTTAGAAAATAACATCTACTCTTTTTTATTATTACAATGTATGATTAAAATTAAACAGGGCTTTGATTATTAACCTAGCTGACATTTGTGACTTATTTAATGATACCAAACACATTTCCTAACATTTTGATTGCTGATTGTAGTCAAGAGATTATATCTTTTCCTTCTTCTTTTTTTTAACCAGACACATTCCACCATTTATTTGCAACACATGCATAACAACAGCTGCTGCACATTCCTGGCAGTCCTGCTGTGCTGACTACCACTTTCAGAGACAAGTGGCGCATGAACTTTATATTGTTCCTGTTCTGCATTTTCATTTTCTGCACTGCTAGTCACTGCTCCCATTCCAGCTTTAGCAATTGTTAGATTTATAGCTAAGGCAACATTATGACAGAAATCAACTCAGAATTTTCCTGTAAGTGTGCCTAGGGTAATTATCATAATGAAAGCTTTACCATCATCAGTGGTCTTACACTTCTCACACTCGATGCTCACTGATGACAGTGTCCACCTATTCTGTTATGTGAGCTCAAAACTCAAAATACAAAATACCTGTATTGCAAAACTCAGAGAAGGGTGCTTTGCAGAGTCAAGCAAGTGCACACTAGAGACTAAAATTCCCTTCGAGACAAGCTCAACTCCTGGCAAATCCACGGATACATCCATGTTTTCTTTGCAACAGTGTAGAAGTGCCTTGTCATTGCTTTTGTCTGGGATATAGCACTGTATATTTTTTCACCTTTTTTTGTAATTTAAAAATGTCCACGTGCATTGTTGTTTGCAATTTTCTTAAACTGTTTTGCATGTAACTTCTATTAATTTTATGGAATTTGGTCCACAATTATCTTAGTTTTTTTTTTACTTAATTTCTCCTAATAATGTAATTAATAAATACTTTCAATATATAACTGTGCCAAACATAAACATTTATGCATACGACTTATTTTATTCATGTTGATGTATATACATACAAAGATATATTTCTTCCCAGTATAAACCTTTTTGTGAGATTTTTTTTCAATCAGCATTGCTGCTAATACTTGTTATGTTAGAGCTATTTTGTAGAATACCAATGTGATCCCTCTGAAATCCTTCAAGGATTTATTCAGCATCCCTAATGCACCAAAAGGGAGAACTAGTATGGAACAAATATCCATCCATCCCTGAATTATTGTAACATGAAGAATCGAGAAGAGGAGAGGAGAAGAAGAGAAGAGAAGAGAAGAGAAGAGAAGAGAAGAGAAGAGAAGAGAAGAGAAGAGAAACCCATAACAACAAAATAGGACAACATGATTGTTGAAAATTCATCTGACTGGGAATGCTGTAGAAGAGGTTGAGGAGTTTAACAATGATAGAAATGTTGCTATGGGCAGCAAGACTGAGGCTTTTGCTGACAAAGAACAGACTGTGGAACTGAAGGAATTAAAGGGATGGTTTGAATCACAAACCATAAATGGAATTGTTTTTCTGATGGAAAGTTATGGGAAGGAGGAGGTTTTTTTCTATGGGAGGTTTTCTGCTGAGAAGTCAGAGTTTTAAGGGGGGGCAGTTGGGCTGCTTGATTTTTTTTATGAAAAAATCTGCTGTGTGTAATGTGGAGATATGTGAATGTTCTGGTATATTTTGAAGTGGGTAAGGATTTAAGAATGTTCATTTGGATTGTTTTTTAAGGCTTGTTTGACTACATATTTTTTTTAATGACTTGGATCAAGATTAATAAGATATAAACAATAAATGCTGGTTTTAGGTGTAATAGAATTAAGATTGTTATAATTGCAGTTTTATTAATTGTAAGAGCAGATAATTTCCATGTTTGTTTTTTTTTAGTTTGATCTTTATTATAGTGGACAGAAATGTATAGAACAGTGGTAGGAAGGAAATAATCAAATACTGCAAATGTTTTTTTGGGGGAGGAGGAAGTTAATTAGGAGGTTTATATATTTCTCTTTCTTTTAATATAAGGGGAAAGAGCAATTTTATTTAGTGCTTTTTACAATGTGCTAATGGAATGATTTATAGAAATAATGTGACTTTGGTTTGATATAGAGTAAGCAGTTGATTATGGAAATTGCTGTATATTCTTGCTGTTTAAAGTCGGAAGTCATCTCTTTATGTAATCTTAAAAACTTTTTTTTTCCTTTTTTCACACCTTTTTTTGTTCTTTCATTTTTATTTTTGTAGGGTTTTTTTGCTTTTTTGTAGTTTTTATCTTTGCTTTAAATCTAATAAAATTCTTATTTTAAAAAAAAGAAAATTCAGAGCATATTTGAGGATAGAAGTTAGTGCAAATTCCAACATTTGATTAACATTAAAAACAACAACAACCACAACCAAAGTACTAACCCACCAAAAAGAAAGATAGAGAGAATGAGGTAAAACCCTAGCTCCTGGTGCAACTCCATTTTTATTACCATGATCATTGCCACCCCAAGTTAATTATGGATATTGACCTCCAATTTGTTGCTCTTTTCTCATTTATGTGCTTACTGCTTCCATCTAAGCAAACTAAAATCTATACAAACCATGATTCCAAGAATGCTTTCCATATGTATATATGTATGTATGTATATACATACATATACTTACATACACAGACTCACACATATACATACATAACCTAGGAATCAGCAGGAACAGAATATATTTCAAGAAGTCTAAAGCTGCAAGGCTGAGCCTGATAGAAGGCAGAATAACATACATACATACATACATACATACATACATACATATTCTCAAAGGTATCTCTGCTGAAATAAAAGCATTATTTTACAAAAATAGAAATCAACACTAGGCTTTAAAATGTGGAAAATCTTAAAAACAAATACTATTTATTATAAATATAATTTGAACTCCATGTGTAAACTAGTTTTTTAAGACCAATTTTAAGATTACAAAGTTGACATATTCAATCCAGTGTACATTTGTCTGTGCACACATGTGTATGAGAGAATGCTTAAATAAATGAATGTCAACTATTTTCCCTCTCTGACTTCATACTTCTAAAGCGCTGTTTCCCTGGAGCTTCTAAATGAGAGAATCTCAGTGGTAGAGTATAATTTCCCCAAAGATCTGGCTAATTTATAGCTTTCAACACACCAATGACCCCTGCAATTTGGTAGTTGCTTCATTAATTCCTGTACACCTGCTCCATCTATCTTGGTGGGGGGGAAAAAACAGATCAAATGAGCAATTTAGTTACAAAGCTATTGTAAGAAAGCTGCTTTACAGGTTTCTCTTCTCTTCTTTCCAATAAATTATATCAAAGACTGATGGATAAAAAATTGAAAATAGAATGTCAGATTGAGGTTGCAGATCTGACAAGTTTAGAAAGGAGAAACCAGAATTGATCTCAGCTATATCTTCACTGAAATAAAGACTGTATTTGACTACAACATCAAACTGCTTCTGTGTCCAATGTATTACACAGTGTACTCCAGATTGTAGCAGCTGTTGGCTATGCTATTTATTTGTTTCTTCCAGTTGCATCAAAGAATTTTAAAGAGAACATGAAAGATTTATTAAATATTAGGAATTGATTAGTCAATCTATGGCTGAGTCATATAAATTTCACATTCATTTAATCACATATTTGTAATAAAAGGACATGCAAAGTGTAATATTTTATTATTTATTAGCTTTACATCCTTTCTTTCCACCAAGACCACAAAGCACTTTATGTAGAGGTCTCCTTTGATTTTAGCCCCATAACAGCTCCACAAGATAGAACAGGCTAAGAGGAAATGATTGGCTCGAAGCACCTAGTGAAGTTCAGGGGCTGAGAGTGGAACTGAAGCTGGCTTTCCCCAGTCGTAGTCCAACACCTTAATTCATATACCCTCCTAACTCTCATAGACAGGAGCTGTTCTTAGACAAATGTGGATAATTCTCAATTTTGGGATTATAATGGGAATTTATTTGAAGCTTCAACCTTATTAGAATCATATGTCTGTAATAAAACTACTGGAAGACTTCTGCCAAAGAAAGCCAAGCCAACTGTAACAACAGATTAAAATAAAACAATTAAACCACCATCTTGTTTCTTTCTCAGCTGCCTTCAGAATGTTTCCTTCTTCTACTCTCATTGTATAGCAGATGTTTGTGACCAACCATAAATCTCTCTGTAAGTGGTTTCCAAGCGGCATAGAAATCTTATGCTTAGGAAACTCAGATCCAAAGATTGCCATATGTATTGTATGAAAACTGGCATTCTATTTCTCATTTCTTTTTTGGGGGGAGGGGGCAAATACTTCGTATTAAACATAGTCAACAGAATTCACTAAAATAAAATAGCAAACCATCACTGAAAACTGCTGGTTTTTTTATTCAGCCTTACTTAAAACAGAAAGGAGGTTTTGCTTACTTCCCCATGTTAGATGTACATGCAGTTGTCTTATTACAGGTCTTTTTTATTCACTTTTTGTATCCATACATAATCTTGTATGCCTTTTAAGAACAACTTTCAAGCAGTTTTTCTGTTAGATAGTACAGTTTTGTATATTATCTAATATAGTTTTCCTTGATGAATACGCTTTTGTGTATTTGCTATATGCATGGTAAACTGCATGTGAAAATTAGGAAAAGTGAGGCTTTGAGCATATTATTATGTTTTGATTTATATTCAGGATCAAGAATGAATAATTCATGTTGTCTCCAAGAAAATACCTGGAAAAAATTAATTACAATGTGGGACATAATAGTTTAAGAAATTTTTAATAGGCCCATTTTTCAACTAGCTAATTGGCAAATAGCAATTTCTAAAAATTAGAAATATAAACATGGGCTTTGAGCCTCTTCTAATCATAGGTCTTGCTACATAGTATAACAGTGTGATTACACTAGTATGCAAGTCTGTGGAAATGACCTTTTAATCCCAATAAGTTATTTTGATGATATGGAGTCATTTACCCTGTAGTTTTTAATAATTGACTTTCATAAATTATTGATTTGTTTTGGGACTTGATTGGTAGATTGTTCATTTCTTCACATGTTCACTTACTAAACAGAAGTTCTACCAACTGAATTAAGGATGATTCCCCAAGGGCAACTAATTAATTTACTTATGGAAATAATTAATATGGGCCATTTAACCTTTCCATAATTCACTTTTAATTCATTCTGTTGGTTTTATGGAAGATACACTTTTCTCCAGAGTGATTACTATTAATTTCACTTTGAAGTGTTTGTACTGAGGAGGCTGGACAAAGTAGAGAACTTTTTACAAAGCATTCAGGCATGCCAAACTTTCTATGTACTGTAGCTTACTTTTCATGGCATTGTTTTTCCTCTGAAGTAGAAACACATATGTAGGTTCAAGTTATAAAAATAAAGTAATGGCATGAGGTAGACAAATGTTGAAACTACAACATATTTCAGGAGAATGCAGAAAAATGATCTTGGGAAAATATTGTATTATTATGACTTTAGTATCAAACAAGTGCTGAAATAGTCCTATCAGAATAGCCTAACTCTTTAATTGTACTGTTTCTGGAAATATGCTTTAGTTCCTATTTTCACAATTAAATATTGTAATTTGGAATATACATTTTGCATATTGCATGTCTAATCTACCCTTTAGCCCTCACAAAAACTGCAAACACAGTTTCCAGATAAAACACAAGAAGCATACAATATTGATTTCAAAAAATACAATACATAAAGTAAAACAAAGAACAAATTTGAGCATCCAGAACTTTCCAGCCAAGTATTTGATTCTATAGTCCTATAGATTCTTAAATTCCACAAAATCTGGAAATTTCTGAAAAATTAAATTAAAAAGTTCATGGAACAGCCCAAAATACTGTGCCTGAAGAGCCCTAATAAAACTAACTATGGTGATTAGAAGCTAACACAGTCAGTTACAAAGGTTATGTGTTCTATCTCCTTCCTTTGGAAAGTTGAAGAGAAAATGATTTTTGTTGACCCATCACTGTTCAGGTGATACATGTGCATGTAGAACTAAACCTATGAATAACACTGACAACCCTGCCTTGTCCAAGTTTTCTTACCAAACTGCTGATCTACACAATAGAAGTAAATTAACTGTAGCATTGAACTCCTGCTATCCAAATTATAGCTTCTTTGCATACATGAAAGATTTTCATGTATATATATTTTTTCAGATAATTTTGCCATGCTCATAGGGACCAGTTCTTCAATGGCATCATCACTACGATGTAGAGAGGACTAATCACTTCTGTTTACATGATCATTTCTACATATAAACATAATACCTGCATTGGACCACTGAATTACTAATAAAGGTACAGGAGTCTTCATATTCCATTTTACAACTTCAGTGAAGTCCTTTTTTTTTTCCTTTTTTTTAAAGTTTGGCTCTTTCCTAAATCTTTCTGAACAAGCCTGATTTGGTTTGGATTTGGGATGAAAATAATTTAAATTGATAAAATTACTGGCTATAAATTTTAGTTCCATGAAAATGTATCCTGGTCTATGACAGAAATATATACTTTTACATCGGATTTGGGATCTGACAAAATGTTATGCTAACTTCTAATAGGCATATATATGCCTTATTGGAGTATAATTTCCTACAACTAGAGGTCTTCAAATAATATAATAATATTGAACAAATGATGATATAATCATGATTCTGTACTACATAAATAAAATGGTTTATATGTGAATTACCTATGTCTAAAATTATTTCATTTTTAAAATTTAAAATTCTATTCTAGCAGGATTGCATAATTAAATTATCTATCTGGGGGTGAGATACGAACTGTTCAAGAGAAGAAGAGAAAATTGCTTACCATAAGCATTGCCTGACTCTTTTCATTATTGTTTGCTTTGTTTGTTTCATCTACTTTGCATTAAAAAGGCAATGCAATTCATAGTGTGCCTTTATAACATTCAGATATGTTTGAGCTCTGTCTAGTAAATGTATAATTACAACTATCAGTTAATGAACCAGATATGTGACTTTCTAATTTAACTAACATATCTATAGCTATTTAACTAGATAGGTAGCTAGGTATAAAAGAATTCCCTCCTTATCCCCCTGGGTGGTATGTTTGTCTTCCCCAACCTTGGGTCCTCTACCAGAGGCCTGAGAGCTTGAGAGTTCTGCTCAGTATCTTAGCTGTTCCTAGCACTGTCATCTTCTGGACAGAGAGCTCAGATGTTGTTCCTGGGATTAGTTTCATGAACAGATATCTATCTTTTTTTTTTTAAGTCATTCATTAATTTATATTCTTTACATATAATCCTCATGAATGCAGTTGCAGTCTTCTATTTGGCATGATCATGAATATGACCTCCACCACTGTCATACATTTGGTCAATAGAAGCTTTCATGGATTTTTTTTTCTTTTTTTAGTAAGAAAAGTGAACTAGGTTACCATTCTCAGTCATACAAATGCTACATGCAGCATTCTATGATAACAATTAGGACATAATACTAGTATTAATTTGGTCAACATGCCAGAAGCATAACCAAACCCACCTACATGCTTATGCTATTCTACGCAAGATAAGATCTCCAGAGTAGAGAATGCTTTGAAAGGTAACTTATATGGACCAAATCCCACAAATGAGAAGATATATAATGTGTGTTGACACACACAAATGCCTAAAATATCAAAGAAATTTAATGAAATAAGTGGATAAATAATCATGCAAACAACCTGCTAAATTCAATAAATTAATCTGCAGTTCAGAGCCTATCTTGATACAAACCTAATTCCAGTAGGTTTTGCTAATGGCTGTCACCTGAAGATAGTACTTGCAGGGTACTAAGTGGAACTAAGGGTACTAAGTAGTAGTAAGTACTTTCTGAATTAAATCCATAGCTCAGAGAAGAGGGCTACACTCTAAAACAAAAGGAAACATACATAAATCCCTTCAAGAAAAATTGTTTACAGCTACTGTTGCCCTTCCAACAACATAAGAGACGGCTTTATACATAGACTTCCCCAGATGGACAACACCGAAATCAGATTGACTACAGCCTTTGCAGCCAAAGGTGGCGGACATCTATACAGTTGGTAAAAACAAGACCTGGAGCTGACTGTAGTTACAATCACGAACTTCTTATTGCACAATTTAGGATCAGACTAAAGAGATTAGGGAAGACCCACAGATCAGCTAGATATGAGCTCACTAATATCCCTAAGGAATATGCAGTGGAGGTGAAGAAATGATTTAAGGGACTGGATTTAATAGATAGGGTCCCAGAAGAACTATGGACAGAAGTTCACAACATTGTTCAGGAGGCGGCAACAAAATACATCCCAAAGAAAGAGGAAACCAAGAAGGCAAAATGGCTGTCTGCTGAGACACTAGAAGTAGCCCAAGAAAGAAGGAAAGCAAAAGGCAACAGTGATAGGGGGAGATATGCCAAATTAAATGCAAAATTCCAGAGGTTAGCCAGAAGAGATGAGGAATTATTTTTAAACAAACAATGTGCGGAGGTAAAAGACGACAATAGAATAGGAAGGACAAGAGACCTCTTCCAGAAAATCAGAAACATTGGAGGCAAATTCCAGGCCAAAATGGGTATGATCAAAAACAAAGATGGCAAGGAGCTAACAGAAGAAGAAGAGATCAAGAAAAGGTAGCAAGAATATACAGAAGACCTGTATAGGAAGGATAACAATATCAGGGATAGCTTTGACGGTGTGGTCAGTGAGCTAGAGCCAGACATCCTGAAGAATGAGGTTGAATGGGCCTAAAGAAGCATTGCTAATAACAATGCAGCAGGAGACGACAGCATCCCAGCTGAACTGTTCAAAATCTTGCAAGATGATGCTGTCAAGGTAATGCATGCTATATGCCAGCAAATTTGGAAAACACAAGAATGGCCATCAGACTGGAAAAAATCAACTTACATCCCCATACCAAAAAAGGGAAACACTAAAGAATGTTCAAACTATCAAACAGTGGCACTCATTTCACATGCCAGTAAGGTAATGTTCAAGATCCTGCAAGGTAGACTTCAGCAATTTGTGGAGCGAGAATTGCCAGATGTACAAGCTGGGTTTAGAAAAGGCAGAGGAACTAGGGACCAAATTGCCAATATCTGCTGGATAATGGAAAAAGCCAGGGAGTTTCAGAAAAAACATCTATTTATGTTTTATTGACTATTCTAAAGCCTTTGACTGTGTGGACCATAACAAATTGTGGCAAGTTCTTAGTGGTATGGGGATACCAAGTCATCTTGTATGCCTCCTGAGAAATCTGTATAACAACCAAGTAGCAACAGTAAGAACAGACCATGGAACAACAGACTGGTTTAAGATTGGGAAAGGAGTACGGCAGGGCTGTATACTCTCACCCTACCTATTCAGCTTGTATGCATAACACATCATGCGACATGCTGGCCTTGAGGAATCCAAGGCTGGAGTTAAAATTGCTGGAGGAAACATTAACAATCTCAGATATGCAGATGATACCACTTTGATGGCTGAAAGCGAAAAGGAACTGAGGAGCCTTATGATGAAGGTGAAAGAAGAAAGTGCAAAAGCTGGCTTGCAGCTAAACCTCAAAAAAAAAAAACAAGATTATGGCAACCAGCTTGATTCATAACTGGCAAATAGAGGGAGAAAATGTAGAAGTAGTGAAAAACGTATTTCTAGGTGTAAAGATTACTGCAGATGCTGACTTCAGTCAGGAAATCAGAATACGCTTAATCCTTGGGAGAAGAGCAGTGACAAATCTCAATAAAATAGTCAAGAGGAGAGACCTCACACTGACAACAAAGGTCTGCATAGTTAAAGCAATGGTGTTCCCCGTAGTAACATATGGCTGCGAGAGCTGGACCATAAGGAAGGCTGAGCGAAGGAAGATAGATTCTTTTGAACTGTGGTGTTGGAGGAAAATTCTGAGAGTGCCTTGGACTGCAAGACGATCAAACCAGTCCATACTCCAGGAAATAAAGCCAGACTGCTCGCTTGAGGGAATGATATTCAAGGCAAAACTGAAATACTTTGGCCACATAATGAGAAGACAGGACACCCTGGAGAAGATGCTGATGCTAGCGAGAGTGGAAGGCAAAAGGAAGAGGGGCCAACCAAGGGTAAGGTGGATGGATGATATTCTAGAGGTGACGGACTCGTCCCTGGGGGGGCTGGGGGTGTTGACGACTGACAGGAAGCTCTGGCGTGGGCTGGTCCATGAAGTCACGAAGAGTCAGAGGTGACTAAACGAATAAACAACCATTGCCCTCTTTTGCATCCAGCAGGTTTTCATAACACATACATTTTAACCTGATGCCTCAATCTCTTACTTTATTTAGGTTAAGGCAAATCCTTCTCATTTTATTTATGTTTAAATTCTCCTGAAGTCATCAGTATTATTTGCATGGTTAATCCAGGGAAAGTATGACCTTGTGTGTGTGTGTCTGTCATCCTCTAATGTACAAACAATGAGCCATAGCAGATCATTGCTTTCAAAGCAGAAATGTCTATAGAACTCAATAAACAGTTCTGCCTACTGTCACAGAGATATGGCTCACTGTGTTTAAATGTTTTTCCATCCTGAATATTATGCTTAGAATTGGAAGCTACACTTCATTAATATATTTTGAACCATATGGTGGAAAATCCTTTTCTACCACTTTGTCACACTGAAAGGCAACACTTATATCATGTTTTAATACAGGAAATGTATCTGAGTTAAAATCCAATTTAAGAACATAATTCCTATATTTCTATTGTATTTGATAGCTGGCTTTGGGAAAGGAACTTCTGACATGTGGCATGGTGATTAAAAAACAATAAATTGCCTAATAAAGATCCTTTAAAAAAAGATGCATGCTATAATTATGAGTGAAACATATCAGAACTAGTGAATAGAGCAGTGAAGCAGAAAATCCTGGTTCAAACAATACTTCAGCTTAAGACACTAAATTTTGTGGAAATGTATAAAAACAGAATCCCAGTCAAGTTCCATTATTGATAAGTAATATCTGAATAGACTTGTAACTGCTTTCATTTTTTTTTCTCCCAAAGGACAAAAAGCTTCAAAGGTAAAAATATCCACAGGTTATATGTGTCTTATCTTTCATTGCATTATCATTTCTAAAGTTCTCTGCAGATGCCTTGATTTCTCCTATTTCATTTAAATCCCAAGGGAAGATATTGTAGGAAAATGCCTTCTGTGAGCCATTTCAAACCAAGAAGCAAGACAGGCAGGGAGGATGCTGCAAATGATGTAGAAATTATCATCTATGTAGTGGGGAACTTTTCTCAGTTTGTCTTCTGGTTCCCAAAATACATACTGTGGCACGGTATCTTACGACATTCATTGTCAGGTCTTCAGTCAGATGAAGGTCAACTTTCAGGGGTCATACTACCTTGCAGTTGGCTCTCAGATTCAGAAAACATCATTAGAGGACTGTGGCCTATGTCTTATTCTTCCCAGTTGGGATTTTTTTTTCCCCCCTGACATTAAGAAATGGCTCAGGTGAACACGGTCTTCTCTTTCAATAACTGCAGCTCTTATTTTGAATTTTGTGGTATTATTGCTTTAATCTACCTCAGTCATGACCACACCTGATTTTAACCCATGCTATTTTAAATTATTAATCAGTCATTGATAGACATAATTTTACATGGTCAGATATAAAAGGAAGCTGAAGCTAGTGGCAAGCTGTAATTGCTTCACTTAAAAATAAAAGTTCTATTATGCAGTTCAGCGTAACTATCAATATAAGAATAAGAAAAGGTTAATGGAATATATCCTACAGCTTTTTCTCTTTATTTCTCTATATCTTTAATCTGGTGCCTTCATATATTGTCCATACTGTTGATGATGTTAGTTTTAGTATAACGACTTGCTTATCCATAAAGAATAGCTTATTTATGGGCAACAAAATGGAGAGGGGTCATATTGGTATACTTTAAATGAATTTTGGGATTAAATCCATTTTAAATCCTGAGTCTGGTTGGTTTTCTCATTTATTGTCAGTTGAAAGGTACTACTACCCATGGTGTGCCTCTGCCTATAACCCTACATGAAACATAGTGGAAGAAAATTTGTTTTGATGATCACTGTTGTTACTTCTGCTAAGAAGATAAGAATGAAATGTAAGGAAGAAGTATGAGGGAGAAAAGTGTAAACACTTGGTAGATGTCACCTTTAATGATACTTAAAGTGGCCTCAGAATTTAAAATTTTGGACATTTTATACTAGCAGTTGGTATAGATTCAGGAGACACAGTATTTTCTAATATAATTTATTTATGGGTTTTAATGTCCTTAGATGTAGTAGATTGTCACTAGCATGATGGTTTAAAAGTTTAGTCAAATTGTATCAATGAGGGGTAATGGTAACATGATTGGAAATAAATATTGACATTACACCCCTCTTGTGCTTTCAGAAGCACATGAAAAACAAAAGAATACCAATTAAATAAAACTTTATCCAGTTACTGTATAATCATTCATTTCTCAGTTGCTGGGAGAATATAAGCATTATATAACCAGTTTCAAACTCCTATTCAGCTGTTAAGCCTATTCAGTGATTTCGACAAGCCATTATCACAATGAGTCATGCACTCATTTAATTCATCATTGTATTCCTACTGGCATCTAAACAGATTCTAATCTAACACATATAAGCACCATATTCTATATGAGAAACTGCAACTATGTATATATGCCTTTAGGAGATAATAAATTGGAGAAAGAAGTTACAATGTACTTTATTATGCAAAATTAGGGCAAGCAAGGTCATCATATGTTTGAAGAAATATTTATATTAAAAAGTACCCATGAGTACATTTGTATATATATCATGCCAATTTGCTATATAGATTGCCAAGCAAAAAAATTCAAACAAAGCTAGAAATTAGCCTAAAGCATTACTGCAGGCAAAACACTGTTGATTTTACAGAAGTTGCAGATGAGATAAGCTAGCCTAAGCAGGCTGAAATAGGCCTGTGGAGCAGATAAATCTGTACTTTCCTAATGTAATAAATTGGCAAATTAAGTTTCCTAACTGAGGGCAGATCCTCACTGACCCTTGGACCATTATCAATATGTGCTATTCACCACTTCCTGACTGCAAGAACTGATAACATCATCTCCTTCCCATTTCCAATCCATTGCAAATGCACCCTGCAATTATGATTTTCACTGATTCAGATCTGCTGTTTCCTGATCTGAGCCCTCCTAAGCCCTTCAAAGCATATGGTCTCTCTAGCAGCAGCTCCAGCTTTGATTGGCTGAAGTGCCTGGCATGCCCCCTCCTCTTTAGCAGCTGGTCATTGTTCTGAGCAGCCATTTTCACCTGGGCTGCTAGGTTGCTATGTTATTTGCTGGTCTGCAGTTATTATTTATTTATAATCCTGCAATTGCTCCAACAGTGGCATGATAAATTATCCTCCAGCCTAGAAGCTCATGGTCTACTCAACCCTTGCATCTCCCAGTGAGTGCTCTTTAGCTTCTATCCAGACTAGGTGAAGTGTGTGTTCCTGCTAGTCATCGATCTGCAAATTTTCCCTCTCCTTTATTTTTTTCAAACATCTTTAAGTTGCTAATATAGGGACATTGCTATGAAGCTGAACAATACATTTTTAAGTATTTTTCACAAAGTTTATGCAATTCTACAATCTTATAGATGAAGATAGGGTTGAAAGGACAACCTTTTCCTATTGTTTTGATTATGGAGCATTGGAACAATGATGCTACAATAAGAAGGAAAAAGGGGGAAAAAAAGCCTGTGTTAGTGTCAAAGGAGGCAAGTGTGTAAGGGTGTGTGTGTGAAGGTATCCATGTACACATAAACCTGGAAAACCAAAAGAAAGGCATGGGGACTAATGAGGACAGAACGATCCCTAAAGAGAAAAGGTGGGCACTGCAATACTGATCCAGATAGAAGTCAATCAGAGAGGGATGTTTCTCTGCAAGAAGGGTAAGGGGCAGGAAAACAGCCAATAGGATTTGTGGACTCATCCAGACTCATCACCAGCATGGCCATTACAATCTGGCTTGAAATTTCTGAAGTTGGCTTGAAAAAGAAACAGGCAGCTTAGTGTCCAATTGTCTTTTGAAACTTTTGGAAAGGAAAGATATTTAACTGAGAAAACAACAGAAATAAAATGAAAAGTTTTCAACGATGTTTCAACAGTCAGTTAGTGGTCTTTAGGTATTTAAATTGTTTTAGCTTTGTTGTACACTCCCCAGAGTTGCTTGCTTTGTGAGATGGGCAGCTATATAATTAGAAAAATAAATAAATAAATCAACAAACTTCACACAACTTGGAAATTACATCAGTGTGCACATAAATCAAAGCCAAAGAAAAATATTTGTTTAAATTATCTTCCTTTTGGCATATTTACTTAGCTAAGCAAAAAACCTAGCAGTACGTGTTTGATATTTAGGTTAATCAGATTTAAGATACTTATCTTCCTATAGCAGAAAGTCAATTAACACACAGAATAGATATATATTGTGTATGTGTGTGTGTATGTGTGTGTGTATATATATATATATATATATATATATATTACAATTAAGAGTTAATTTGTTTAAGTAATTGGACAAAGAGAATCTGTCTGATGTGAGTACAGCTCTGTTGAGCATTTGCTTTTAAAATCACAGCAACAATATATTATTATAGAACAACTGAAGTGCAAAAGAGTATTCTGAATGTTGTATATTCTTCAGGCAAGAATGAAATGATATTACGTTTTTGATCAACAACGATCTGCCAAACATATTATTTTTTCTTTATTTCCAGGAAATGTTTGGAATGTTTGTCATTTCCTCCTTCAGATTTCTGGTGATTTTGAATACATTTTGTTGGAAATCATCTTAACTTGTGGTTCTGGAGATGCATTTTGCTTCTACACATGGAAAAACATGAAGCAACACAAAGTAACTGCTCAAACTTTAATAAGTTACCATCAGAGTAGAGTTGCCATTATATTTTTTCTCTTCTGTTGTTAAATAATTGTTTACACTAATCTTTATCATGTTTTATAGTCAGTACCATTAATAAAGTACACAATATGATACTTTATAGAGTGATTATGATATATGATATATACTTTAGATACAGTACATATAGTACATATAGATATACATGTATAGATGTACACACTGAAGCTTCAGATGGGGCAGATAATTTGTAGAAACATTTCATCAGGTTATATATTTGCCCATGTATCTTCTCTAAAGCTCATCTTTGGGAATTTGGTGAGTGAATGCAGAATATTCTAGGTTATAAAACAGATTCAAAATCCTCCTTAGGGCTGTACCTCAGATAGCCTGAGAGCAAACTGCATTGAGAAAAGAAATGTACTATATTTTCATTTACACTTTCATTGCTTCTTGTAATGGTTTGGCAGAGAGATCATGGAGCAACACAAAGTAACTGCTCAAACTTTAATAAGTTACCATCAGAGTAGAGACTAACATTAGATCCAGAGACTGACAAGTCTGTCCTCTAATCAGAGTCATCCTGCAATTGCAGCACTTTGGATATGTGAGGAGATCATGGGGTAAAATAATAGAGAGACGTGTGTTCATTTAGTACTACAATCATACCTCCATGTTACCAAGATCTTTTTGTGCAGCTGTATGGTAGTATTCTCTCCTGCAAGCAAGCAACCTATTTATTTTTCCCCATCATCCCCATTTTCATCTTCAGTTAGTTCATTTTCCCAAGTTTCACTTTTCCTCTGATGTCCCTCATTTCCTTTCACAGTATATTCTAATTTTTAATTTTATTTTGTTCTTCAATTATACAGCTTTCTTTTAGTTATTCCTCTTTCCTCCTATAAATTGTTCATTCATAATAACACCTCCAATGTCATTACAGGTACTGAGGATGGGGACAGTCTCCATTATACTGTCCGAAAAATGACTACTTGGATTGCTGAAGAAGTGTTCTGACAAGTAGTTGTTATAATCTAAAGCAGTGTTTCTCAACCTTGGCAGCTTTAAAATGTGTGGCCTTCAACTCCCAGAATTCCTCAGCCAACACTGGTCTGAAGAGTGTTAACTTCAATGTCTCTGCATTAATTTCTGTGAAATTTGCCGTGCCTACTGATGCTTCAAATGGGTCAAAATATCCATTCTGAATATACACCTACATGGACACATAGAAATAATATCAGATAATAATGCAAAAAAGTAATAGAAGTATAAATAAAAATAGAACTTTATGAATATTCCTTTCAGAGATTTAATTTGAAGGAGGTTTGATCCTTGGACACTAATACTTATAGGTCAAGTTTATGAATCAAAATGACAATTCAATTTGAATCATAACATTGAATCAGGCAGTTCCAAATGATTGGATTTGATCTGAACAAAATCTTTGTTCAGTCATGTACACTTGCACTTCTAGTTTCCAAATTGGCTTGAATATAACAATCAGTATGATATTGGTAGTTCAGTTTTGCTGTCTGAATCAAATTAAATTGTTTCTCCAAGACAAATCGGATCAGTGTAATGCTCTGGATCAAACTGAGAATTTAAAATGGAGAAGATCAGACCTAATTCATGCAGGCTGAATAATGACACTATTAAAAAAAAAAGCCTTCAGAAACATGTTCCATGTACATGTAGGCTACATTTGAGAAACAAGACACTACTTTTCATATAATTATTAGAGCAATAAAGTTGCTGTATTACAGTGTTTGAGAAGAATGCAAAAACATACTATTTTCAGCTTGTTCCCTGGAATAATGTCCACCAGGAAAGTTTTAGTATCCCATTCTGCTCTTTTTAAAGAAGTAAGCAGGAAATATCTTATGAGTTTGACCTTGGCAACTGATATGATACACTTTATTTTCACTGCTACACAGAATAAACTGTTTTGTGATATACTGCCCAGAAAAGTTATTCTGAATCCATTTGAGGCTCCAATTTATGATGTTTATACGCATGGCCTGCCCATATCTAAAGTTTCAGCCATTGCTATGGTTTCAGCCAACCACAGCAGGCCTACCTTAAAACATTTACTTGATCTGGAGAGGATTTTAGGACAGGAAGATGATAACTGCAGGGCACACGGTCCCACTTGCATGAAGGATACAAGCTGTAGCAGCAAAGGTTCTGCACACTATAATACACATGACACTAAGCCAGAGAGTGCCTATGTATACTTTACATCTGATGGTGACTCTTTTTCTTCTGTTGCTTTGCTTTTTCATCATCTAAGAATGGCTGCCAAATTGGAAAATGAAATTCCATTAGAATTTTAGCCACTGGCAAATCAAACCTGCCCATTCTTGTTACCAGTACCATGCTTTGCAAAGTGAATTTACAGAAAAATGCTAATTTGAACTCTGGCAATCAGTTATGCTTTGGCAAGAAATACTGGCATTTAGAACTGCTAAGCTATCTATTACTTCTACATTGAAGTGGTGATTGTATAATGAGGCATTAACAGTCTAACTTTTCTACTTGTGAAACTGATTTGTTTTGACAATAAAGTCTCTGTTTTAAAATAAAACAAAGTAAAATATGCAATTTATGAATGACTAGAAAAAATGATAATATGCAACATTCTTTCAGTAAGAAATGCTTTTTGAACTTTTAAATTTGTATATTAGCATTGTTTAGAGATGATAATCATAATAAACCATTTCACATATTATATGTGTTCATTTAGGAGTTGTGACAGCCTAATAGTGCGCTATGTTTACAGGGCTCTAATTTTGTTTCCAGAATGTTCCTCTTCCATTGTCAAAGGTAACAGATGTCATGGATGGACATCTTGCCCCTTTCTGGTCTCAGTATAAACACTGTGGATGTTTTCTGGAATGAAAAATGGAATCAATAATATTTCCTAATAATATAAGTATTGCATGTATGGAATAAGATGACCCATGCTGCCATGCATTTTTCTTCTCAGTTGTAATTTGCCAAGTGAAGTTCATGTGCTCAGTGTCACTATGTCCATTAACATATCTCCATTCAAATATAAAAACTGTCCATGACAGGTCTAGAAGAATTCAGATATATCCATTAAATTCTGATTAGCAGTGTGATAGATTCAGGCTTCTCTTCTTCAATAGCTAAACAATTTCTCTAAACAAGGGACATGTGCAGACATACCTAGACTGCATGGGTTGGTCTCATCCTTTCTATTGAAATTACCTTACCTTACCTTTCCTTACCTTCCCTTCCCTTCCCTTTTTTACTTTCTTAGTTCCTCCACCATTTGCATGTATATACAATCTCATATAGTTCAAACTTCAGATAAAAGGTAATAAAAAACAAGATAAAAATCTGTTGCTGTAAGTTGTTTTTAAAATAATTGGGGAGGTAATTACATTGCAAGAAAGTGTCTTAGATACAAGTTTTTTTTTTTTTTCTATTGACCAAACTCTCAGAAGATTCAAGCTTTCAGCACTCATTTTCACCTTTAGACCCTGAGAACTTTGCTGAGAACCAGGAACAAAAAAGGTCAAACAGTCACAGCCCACTTTCTTCCCCAGCTCCACAGAACAGAAAATAAATTGGAAGCATTTACTCATCCACACACTTTCTACATGTTGTATCCATAAGAATCAGAGCAGTTGTGCTGTAAACCTGTCAAAGCCACCATTTCCTGTGATGGAATTTCTAGGCTGGCCAAAGATGCTTGGGTATTTTTTTCAGTGGAGAAGTGGCTCTGTCATAACTTGTGCAGATTCATGGTAATTTAACACACTGCAAGAAAAAAAAAAAGCAGTTTCACTGCAGTTTCAGATATATTCCAGCTAAGCTAGAAATAAATCACTTATCTCTCCACCCTGCTGCTGTGAGATCAGAGAAACAGAACTGTTTTCAAAGTGGTAGAGAATCCTCTGGTGGAGAGGCCCTAAGAGAAATTATATGCTGTTTCTCTCTGAATGAATTCAACAAGACAGCTAAATCTACTCAAGACTCTAAGATCAGATTTTTTTTTTTTTTCAGATATGGTCATCCTTATTTTATTTCTCTGTGTTAATCTTCCATGGGCAGTGTAAACATTAGCATGGTGATGATGTTCCGATGTTTTCTTACTTTCTTTGACACAGAAAAAGTAGAAGGGAGAAACAACTAATAAGCATTCAACTACAATCTAAGTCCTCCTCCTCTTCCTTCTTTCTTAAGATTGGAAACAGTCTCAGGAAGAACAAATGCATTATTCTGGTAAGAGCAATGTTCATTTTGGAATGAATATTGATGACCTTTTAGTTCTGAAAGTATTAGCTCTTAAAAAAAAGATCAGATCAAATTACAGGACTGAAGATACTGTTTTGGAAATTCCAGAGAATGACTTGCTATCCAATCAAACATATCTTTAGAACAGGTAGTCTTTGCTTAATGACTGTTCATCTAGCAACCATTCAGAGTTACAATGGCACTGAAAAAGATGACTTATGACCATTGCAGCATCCCTACAGTGATTGTGATTTGGGCACTTGGCAACTATCACTCATTTACGATGGTTGCAGTGTTCTGTGGTCACATGATTGCCATTTTCAACCTTCCCAGCTGGCTTCCAATAAGCAAAATCAGTAGGGAACCAATGGATTCATTTAACAACAATGTGCTTAATGACCATGTGATTTGCTTGTGGCCACCAAAAAAATGGTCATAAAATTGGGTCCAGATTCACTTAATGACTGCATCACTTGGCAACCTGAATTCCAGTCACAATTGTCGCTGTTAAGCAAGGACTACCTGCATATGAACAGTTGAGAAAACGGTAATATGAGGAAAACATGAAAGAAATATGTTAAGTGCAAACAAAAATGAATCTATCTGTTGCAATAAATATAATACAAATATATACTTATTAACAGAAGACTTTTCATCATGTCACTTCATTTGGCAGAGGAAAGTTGAATACGGAATATAAGAATATCCTTAGATTATAACCAAGCATTCACTGGAATGAATGGAGGCCTTCAAATTGAAAAACCAAGAAGTAGATAGCCCCCTATACTCCATGTCCTTCATATATTCAAATGGAGATTTGAAGTTCTACCAGAATTGCTTGAATTCTCTGCACAATCCAGGTGCTTAAGAAAACTTACTAGGTGGAAGTAAAGAAAAAGAAACATTCTCTACATTGTTTAAAGCCTTTTTGTGTTCAGCTACAAATGGGAAAGGATTGAAAAAGAAATAATTTTGATCCAATTGTTTATTATAAAGAATTTAGAGAGGAAGGATACAAGTGATGAGAGGTGGGGAATGTGAGACAGGCTGTATTTTGATGGTATCATGGTGATTCTTTGGGAAAATATCAGCATACAAGAAAAGAAGTGAAAGAAACTAGTGTAACTAGAGAACAACTGAAGGAAGAGAAACATGAAACATAACATGAAAAAGTATTAGAAGAAGAATATTACTCCAACAGAACAAATGGGAAGTTGACATAATTAAAGATGATATGGAAGCTGCTTGGAATAGAATGAAAAGAGATTTGTTACAGAGCACCAGAGAAAAGTGAAGAATTGCACTAGATAATATGAAAGGTAGTGGTAAATAAAACAGTGATAAAAAGAAAATAATACATACTATGAGAACATTGGAAAATAATAAGCTTACATGTATAAGTTATGTGACTTAACAAATATTAACATATGGATAGGTTTGTTTCTGGAATGGGTATGTGACTTTACACGTCTGTGAAGATTGAATCATGCCTGATGATTAGAACAATGTCCTGATTTGTTTCTGTTAGACAAATGGAAAGGGAATAAGAATGAATGCAAAGGTTACAGGGAAATTAATTTGTTAAGTTTGTCAGGGAAGTTATTTTGTGCAATTTGAACTGAAAGAGTTTAAGAGGTACAGTAACAGTATGTAAAATCTGGGAAGTTATGGCTTCATTTCAGGGACACTTTTGTTTCTCATTGACAATGGTAAACTGCCCAGAGTCGCCCTTTGGGGGAGATGGGTGGTGACAGAAATTTGAAATATAAATCAATCCATCAATCGATCAATCAATCAATCAACATCTCCTTCTGAATGGAAGGAGATGTTGTATGCTTGGTGATTTAGAGAAAACTCAAGAAAAGCAAATAGACTTCAAATACAGAATTTTTGTATTTAGGGTTTTGAAGATTGATTGCTGAATGCAATTAAAATGGTATCTGATGAAAATAAAACCTGAAAGAGTAAACAGAAAATTTAATGAATGATTCCACAGAAGGGTAAGCAAGTTAAAGATGGTTATGTCTCCTTGAGTTTCATATTTAATATATCAATAAATGTAAATATATTAATAAATGTATATTGACCTCTTGAGGATGTTAGAAGTGTATTCATTGACCTTGTGAGTATCTGCACACTTTTGTATGCAGGCAATATCATATTATTGGTTGAAAACACAAATGTTTTGCAGAGAATGCTAGAAAGATTGTAATTGATAAATTAGAGATGTGCAATAAGAAGTATGAAACTGAAAAATCAATGACTAAATATTTTTGTATGGTAGGGAAAATGAAGTGAAATATTGTAATTTGCACATAAATGGCAAAAACTAGAGCAAGTGGATGAATTTCTGTACCTTAGCAGAATATTCACTAAAATTCAGAAAACGAATATATAGATTTTAAGAAGTACAGATGCTGCTGTAAACATAGAGGGCTGTATATGGTCTGTAACAATAAATTAATGTTTGTTGAAATAAATTAAAATAATTATGTTATCATATTATTACATGGGAGTGTGAATTGAATATGTTAGTAGAAACATAAAGGTACAAAGAATTAAGTGTGCGTTACATAAGAAGCATGTATTACAAAACCAGGTCAGATAGGATCAAGAACGAAAGGGTGCTGAATGGATGGGGACTGAATAAAAATACAAATGTGACTACTGTTGAAGAAGTGTATTAAATTGGTTTGTCATGCATAGCAAATAAATGAATATCAATGTTCAAAATAAATGCATGAAGGAAGAGTGAGCGAAATGGAAAGGAAGGGAAAAGTTAAGAACAGCATAGTTTGATAGAGATTGTGACATTCTGGAAAAGTGTTTAAGGAACAAAAGGCTATATACTGTGTGAGTCAATATAGGGACACAGTGGAAGTAAGAATGGTATAATAGAATAGAAAAATATGGTGAAGCATAATCGCTGATTTGGTATAAATTAAATTTAGCTTTATTTCATTTTGTTGTTCACAAAAGATAGCCTAATTCCTTCAGCTCACTTTTTTATTATTATCCTTCACTGTGTTTTGCACAATAATTACCCTAAAAGAGAGAAGCATGATTGGTATGTGGGCATTTATGTATGCAGCCTTCAGTGACATGTAAGGTTAAAGTTTAATCTCCTTCATGGCAAAAGGGATCACAAAATTGTGTTGATCATGAAACAAAGGTAGTGCTTCAGTTGAATTAACTTATACAGTAAGAGTAATCTTACAAAGTAATAATATCCATCCAAAGAATAATATAAAAGTTGCTTACAGTAAAAAATCACTGTACACCAGTATACACCAAAGGAAAAAAAAAACTAGAATGAGAGGGAATATTTCAAAATATAGCAGTAAGCTTTAGGGAGCTTTGCATTTTTATTTCTTCAAGTCATTGTACTATGCTCAAGTTCTGTTTGGCCTCATTTCCTAATCAGGTGATATATTTGGTGGGGAAAAATCTGCTTAAATATTTCGATGTGCTTTTATGAGCCTGTCTCCCATTATATGCATCTTTCTATTCATTTTCTTCGTGTGTGCATTTCCAAGCAGTTTCTCCATAATATATTTTTATGCATATTTTGCAGTAATATATGGATTCTGCACACATATTTGTCTAATATATGTCCTTTTGCTTATAGTTTGAACTGGAAATTTCTTCACAAAATTCTCTTTGTGTCTGTGCATATATATATATATTTGCACCCCTATACATTTAAGGCTTTCTTGTATATTCAGGGAATCTGAAATTAGCATATTCTGACGATGCATTTCTAATTATTTTCCCCCCATGCTGTCTGAAAGCACTAGGACATGAAACCAATAGACAGCAAGAGTTAGTAGTTAGACTAAGCTACTGTGGCCTCTCTTCTGCCTTATACGAAGAGATGAATAGGTTCTGGAAAAATGCAGCTCACAGAAATGTGAGTTTTCAGCTGATACAAGAGATTCAATAGTTTTGGTAGGGATGCTTCTATTTCTATTCCAGTTTTCTATTAGCCACCTTTCTAGATGAAATGTAATGATTGTTGTGTAATTTACAAAATGAAGAAAGGAGTGCTTTTAAGTGGAAATATAATGATAACACGGCTTCAAACTTGGGTGCATTGAGTTGAGGTAAAAAAAAAATTCAGTGTTCCAGCTCAGAAAAAGAATAAACATACTTCTTCAAAAATATTGAGGCATCTAGGAGAAAAAGAAGTTTTAAAAGAATAAGACAGGAATTGGTGTTGTTTTTGCCACATATTTTCCAAGGTGTCTGAAAAAACCTGACTCCATTTAATAACTCCATTTCCCTATCTGAAGATATACTAATATTTCCTTCCTTCCTTCCTTCCTTCCTTCCTTCCTTCCTTCCTTCCTTCCTTCCTTCCTTCCTTTTGCCATGTTACTGAAAAACTTTGATATAGCAATGTTGCCATACAAACAGAATGGTAGTCATAAGTAATATGCAATAATTAAATAAATAAGACTGCTGATGAGGATATGTCCCTTATTTAAATGTTTAAAACAAAGCAGTTTGTAAATTACACATAACTGACAGAAGAGTTGTTAATAAATACTTGAAAAAAAGAAAAGAAAAGAAAAGAAAAGAGAAAAGTGCTGTCTAAATTTTGAACAGGTCACAGTGATCTTTTCTGGAATGCCTTTAGCTGCACCACAGCAATTTTACTCTGCCAGGGCTAGGCAGCAATTTTCTGCAGTTTATGTCTCACAAGTCTAATGGAAGCATTTAGAGAGCAACAAAGGCCTTGATCTCCCAGTACACTGAATGTCTTCTGTGCCCTCCGCAATAGTTGAGAATTGAAAATCTCAGGAGTGTCTTGCAAGAGATCTTCAGTAGCTACTGAGCCTGTGCCTTAAATGTATAAACTATTTTGGGAAAAAGAAATGAGTTTTGTAAAAACATACCTATTTCAATAAAAGGAGTTTTTACTACCATTTGCAAGATACTTAAGCAACCATAAAACTGTAAGTGTAACCTGGTACCATAGAAATCTGCAGCAATTATATTACTGAAAGGACTTTCAGCATAATTTTAATTCTGCAAAAGGGAAATATGACAAATTCAAGATTTCCAACCTGTTGTGTCATTTTGTAGCATGCAAAAAAAAAAAAAAAAGCAAAGCCACTCACTGTCAAAGCTGTCAGTAAAAAACAGTGAAAGATTTTTAAAAAGGCCAAGAGTTGCTGTTACAGAAATAAAAGATAGCTTTCTGCATCTACAAACTAGGAACAGTTTTGGATTCAAGGTTAAGGACAGTGTGCCAGTCAAACATTAAGGGTGTCAGTTCTGGATCCACATTTCCATCTGGAACTGACTTGCAATGTAATAAGTAACCTCTCAATGCAGAAGAAGGAGAAGAAGGAGAAGAGGAGGAGGAGGAGGAGGAGGAATCTATTGTGATATAAAGATTTATACTTAAATGTATGTATTGGATTAAGCTTCTAGTATCTACTACATAAATTCTATGTAGGTTTCCCTGTCATAAGAATCCTAATAGTATATTCAGTTAAATGAAATCACAGAAACCATTTCGTATGTTCAGGCTGTGCATGTGAACATCTTTTAGGAATCCAGGCATGGCTCTTTCATCCATTCTCATGTTCTCCAGTTTAGTTTTCTATATCCTTAGGCAGCCAAATACCCCCATAAGAATTCACAACTTACTGAATTTATTGGCAGTTATTTAATTACTTGCCTATTTATTCATTTATTAACATTATGTGTTTTGATATCTTTAAATATGAAACTCAGACATCATGCTGAGATCATCTCCTTTCTACTTTGTCAGATTAATAGGGCATCTAATTTAGCATTCTTTTTGAACACTTGCAACAATTATCCAAAATTTGAGGCAAGGGTTTTTTCCAGTGTTACTTCAGGTTGCCAAACATTAAACCTAGAATCACCTTTGAACAAAACATGGCCTTAATCACTGAGCTACTTCCCTTTGAATTGTACAGCCTCTTCTTCCTATTCATGTTGGTACACCCAAGAGTCAAGGTGAGCTCTAACACTTTAATTATACTGTTAATTCATTTTCTGCATGAATCTATGTATCCTTTCTTAAATCAGCACATATTTAATAGTTTTCAATACCATATGCCTTGTTATATATTGATATGTTATATTTGTTTTGTATTCACATTGTCTTGTAATCAGTTTTATGTTCAGATAGAGAAACATAATAGAATAAAAATACTAGATTAAAACATGTTTTTAAAGCACATACAGAGAACATATTATGATATTAAGAAACATTGGGTGGTATTTATATTATGTCATATCTGATGTTTATTTCTATTATGTCATATCTGTGATGTTTATGATGTTTGTATCTGTGATGTTTTTGTGAAATGGAACCTACCCTTAAAAAACCCCTCAGAGACTTCTAATAAGTGAGTATCTCTGAATATGCATTAAAATTAACCAGATCATTACATTAGTGCTAAAGTGTCTGCAATGCCTTCTTACAGTGGGGTTTATTTTATTTTATTGGAATTATACGTCTGGCCTTAACATATATGTCTTTAAAAAGCTGGTACGTAGAATATTTAACACTATGTTAATCCCATAACCGCTGCCCTCTCCCAAGAATACTATTTCAACTACCTCTTTGCAAATAGTTTATGGGAAAATAGATAAATACAGTATAAATTATCCTGAAATTTTGGTGACAATGAAGCAGAGAAAGAATTCACCTACTTAACCTACTTCAGAAGCATTAAAATACTTCATTTTTAGAATAGTTAAATTTGATCTAAATAACAATGATTATCAGAATACCCTTGAACATTTGACAAATCCTTATTATTTTGTTTGTTTATTGTCTGTTATTTTATTGTTCCTTTGAGAACTCTTTTTCTTTGATGAGTCCATTTTTCTTTCTCTCCTAATCTCTTTCCATCATTCTCTTCTATCAAAAATACACAGACTCTTTTCAACAGTTAATTGTTTGGTGTTCTGCTTTGGTCTTTGCCAAAGTATTGAGCTAATGTGATTATCTGTGTTCTTGATTATTTGTTTTATTGACTTATCTATATTCTTGTTTAGATATTATGGAAGCTATCATGCTGTTCTGCAGAAGAATAACAGTATAGATCACTTTCTACATTCTTCCACATATGAGAAGTAAGAACTGGATTTTGCCTTAAAACAAATTGGGCAGGTTTTCCAATCAATATGAAAAAAAATATTGTCTATTTTCCAAATAACTGAGCCAAGTCTGATTGAGAGGGTCAGTACAAATACCAATCAAAGTGAATATTTGTAGCTCAGGGTTGAACTGTGGAGTCCTTGGTGTTCTCTAAGCCTTGTTGTTTTCTTGAAGATGTTTCATTGCCAGACTAGGCAATATCTTCAGTTGGCACTGAAGATGTTGCCTAGTCTGGCAATGAAACACCTGCAAGAAAACAAGGCTCAGCCAATACAAATAGCCATGTATCTATTCCAACTTAGTGACAATGGTATCCAATTATAAGTCAATTCTATCCAATTTCTGTATTACTCTGCAAACGAAAAATGTATCATAATTTTTGTTTCTCTGTAAATACAACTCTTCTTACCATTCAAATGGTACATTTTGAATAATTTTTCCATGTTTTTTCCATTTAAATTTAAAAAAAACAACCTGCTTTTCTACATTCAGAATAACTTTATATATGATTTTTTTAATTAATTGTCCCTGAATGTGTCAAGAACATTTTTGTATTTAACTATTGAGCTGAGAATGCCATCACAAATCTGGGTAACTTATACATATAAAGAATAAGAATACCCTAATTAAAATTTTAAATTAATTTAGTTTACTTTAAAAAGTAGAACAAAAACCTTCAACATCACAAGTCTGTGCATACCTCTAAAGAAATGTGCCATTAAGAACTATAAAACTATGAAAGGCTTAGAGGATATAATTTTATTTTATTCATCTTTATATCTTAGGCATCCTTTATCCAATAAGCCTTATATGTTGCGCATCTGAAAAATTAGATTAGTAAACATTTCACACCTACTGGACGGAGGCTGTAAAGCAAAAGAAGATATGCTGGATCCTTGTTGTAACCAATTTTAAAACAAAAGAAATAAGAAACCAAAAATGAATGAATCAGTAATAAAGGAGAAATGAAAACAAACAAAATAATTATAAATGGAAATGAAACTGTTAGAAATGAAGTGTAAAATAAAATATGTTTTTCTTTATTGGAAGAGAAAGAAGAGCCCATACAAATGTAATAAATAACTATGGCTGTATTTGCATCTTTCATTACAGAGAGAAGAAGCAACCTCAGAAATACTGTGGTGAATTCACTCTGTCAGACTGTGTATACATCTGTCCAGGTTACTGCCTACTATGTATAACAGCAGATTATATGCAAAACATCTTCATCAAAATCTCACTTATTACCTTAATCAATAAAATAGCTTAGCTGAAGAACAAGTTGGGTTTAGACCAGACTTTTTCAATAATAGAGAATATACCACCCACCACCTATATGTGAAATATGCTAGACTGCCCAGTCTCTCCCCTGCCCCCACCGTTTTTCTATTTTTCTCTGTTTCTCTCTCTCTCTTCCACCTTTGAGAATTTGAAGGCAGTATCAGATTCAAGAAATTATGGCAAAAATTTTCAGCCTCTTTCATTGCTTATTATTTTCCACAACTAAAAATGAGGGTACACAGTAACCCCACAATGGAGATTAGATGTACTAAATGCTGAGAACTGCTTATACAGAATCCCAAATCCCAGAGTCAAATAGTGATGGACATTGGTCCTCTTACTGTTTCTTTTCTATATTAATGATATTGTACAAATCATTACCAAAGCTGGATTTCACCTTCAGTTTCTGGCTCATAATCCAATTTCCATATAGTGAAAATGTCACTGTATTTTTCTGTATCTCATGTGGGGCTGAAACAAAGCTGACATGTGCTAACACTAGTCTGTCAGACTGCAGTGTTGGAAACCAACCATGCAAAAACTAAGGTGATTGTATTTACTAGTTTGTATGCCAATCACCATAATATCTGGAAAATTAACAATATGTAAATTGGGCAGGTAAAGGCATTCTAATATCTAAGTTATCTACTTCTTGGAAATGTCAAACTTCAAATCTCACACTGTGGGCAAAAAAATCTTGTAATTCAATACCAGCCTCACAAACTATGAAGGGTTAACTATATCCCTGCAGCAATTGAACTCTTCAAAGTTAAAGCACTAAGTCTTTTTCTATATGGCACACAGTGTTGTCCATATAACAAGTCCCACCTTGGGCATGAAAGCCGGCTGGGTGACCTTGGGCCAGTCACTCTCTCTCAGCTCAACTCACCTCACAGGGTTGTTGTTGTGAGGAAAATAGGAGGAAAAAGGAGTAATAGGGATGTTCTCCGCCTTGAGTTATTTATAAAAATAATAAAGGTGTGATAGAAAATAAATAAATAAACAAACAAATTTCATGGGCTAGAAGCAGTTCAGTCTAAATTCCTGAGATCCATACTTCAAGGTCCTCTTTCAGTCGTAAATACTGTACATTTTTCCAGTTAGACCTTGGATGTCTCTCTGTTGAGGCCTATTGGAGGCTCTGCCAGTTAAAATAGTGGCTTGTACAAATATATGAGGGCAAGACTTTAGTCCAGCTTGTATTGATACACAGATATATTTCTCTGTGGCTGACCCCCTCTCCCCAATTTTTGTCTACACTGGGCCTAGGTAAACTCAGTGAACTCAAGAAGAAAATTTCAGATCCTGATTTACAAATGGAACAGTTAATACCTCATGCCACTATTATAATGAACTTATGTAACTGATTTCTACCATCTTCAATGACACATATTACAACAAATATACAACTTTATGTAACTAAATGTTTGCTTGTTCCTGCCCCAATCATAATTGGTGGTCTTTGTTGTGCTCATAGATTCTTGCTTATGAACAGAAGCAGAAATGTGTTTTAGGTAGGGAGACAAAGTACTGTAGTAAAAGTGCATTAAAATAATATGCATAGTAGGAGACTGCATAACAAAATGTGAATATATTTTCATATAGACTGCTTTTTGTTGAAACTACAAAAGAGGTCAAAATGAATTTAAGGAAAATAGAAACTAAGCAAAACCAACCGGGTAGGTTTACCCATACATTACTGTCATATTTTTGAAGCTGAAAAGCAATTTGTCATTTTATTAGGACATTGTGATTTGACAATTAACACTATGATAGTTCTGGTTTTTGATAATCTACTGTACATCAACACTTTCTTCCCTTGGGATAAACAAACCATTAAAACTGTACTGTTAAAGCAGAGATTCTGAACTCTGCTACAACTATTTTATAAATATTCTACCTTCTAATTCACAAGGACACATCCAGCTGATGCATGCAGAAGGGACAGCTATGCAAAATGGTTTTCTCTGAATCATATCTGAGCTACAAAGAGCATCCTCAATGAGTACAAAGTGATACATATCCCTTGAAACTGGTAGATATCATCATTTGGATTTCTTCAGTGCAAGATTTCTTTCATCTATATTTTAAAAAATTCTGCTCTTAGAAGTGTAAATATTTGTTTTTGTTTTCATCCTGGAATGCAGATGTATTGATTTCCTTGCACCTGAAATTTCTTTGTGAAGACCATAACAAATTCAGAGATATCCTGTAGTTACATCTGAAGAGAAATTCATCTTGGAAGTGATAGTGGAGATGTTCCTGGTGCTTCATTATATGGAGCCAAGGCAGAAATGTGAATGTTTTCCCCTCAGGGCTATATGACTTGTCAGATGTACTAAAACAGCAAACTAAAATTTCATTTGGTAACTAAACATTTTGTGTTAATCTCTGGAGGATTAAAAAAAATCCAAAATCTGACATTTTGGCAGTTTATCTTTTCAGCTGTCTCTTTTGTTCTGGAAAAAGTCTGAATTCTGTCAATATTTGCAAGTCTTTTCTATTGCATTCATATTTTTATATTGCCACATTGTGCTTTTCTTTCCTATGTCAGTCTTCCATGTTAGATACATACTTCTAAAGTAACCTACAGCATCTTTTTTTTTTTTTTTTCACTTAGACTTGCTCATTATCCCTCAAGAAAGAGCAGCAACAGGATTCACAGGCAGCTTTGGGACCAATTTAATTCTGAGGAGCTAAGCTCATATTACTTGTGAGTTAAATTTATTTTTCTTCCCAAATTTAATCAACAGTGCCACCAGGTGGTTAGATCAAACCCAGCTACTTCAAATGCTTTAATGGATTAATTTTGAGATGTTGCTATTATACAGGAACAAATGTAATGTTTACTCACTAATGTGGGAGCCACATTTCCCAAATTATTCTGACACTGAGGTAAGGGATGGAAATGTGGGAAAAGGACTTATACTTATACTTATACTCAGTCCTTGCTTCTGTTATTGCCAGCCATGGTATGTTTTAGAACGCATTTGAGAGGAAATTTTCTAAGGAACGAATTGTGGAACTGATGTGGCATGTAGGTTCCACTCAACCTTATTAAAATAAATATAAGCATGCTGACATGAAACATATTTTAAACATAGCACCAATAGATTTATTTTATTTCTCACCCCTAAAGATCCAATCAACATAAGAAGAATCAAGCTTTGTTAAAACCATGGCTAGTGAGTGAAGGAACGTATTTTCCTAACCTTTGGAATCACACACCACCAGTGTGTCTTAATGTGGGCAAATACACATGAATACAAAGTGTCTGGTGTTAATCCCTGCTTATCTGGGTGTTGGCTGTTGGAGGGGTTGTGTTCTGGTCTTTTCGTTTCCTTCTTAGCTTTTGTTGTCTCTTTTGAATAGTCGGTAAATATGGTTTATTTCTATGTGTCTATTGATGGCTGATTTGTCTGAATGGCAAGCTTCCAAGGATTCCCTAACATTTTTTTTAATTATTATTATTATTATTTGGCTTGGTCTAGAATGCTAACAGTTTCCCAGCTGAAATTGTGGTTGAGTGGACTACACCCAGATAAGCAGGGATTAACACCAGAGAAACAGTCAAGCAGAAAACAATGCCCTAATCAAGGAACTACCAAGGATAAAACCACACCCCCACCAATACCGGCAGGGTAAGCTACTGTATATAAACAGGGAGCAAACCCCACCCTCACTAACTCTGATGATGTTATCTAGTTGGGTAATGAAATGTCTGTAAGCAAACAACCAAGCTCAGAGAGTACCAAGGACTCCACCATTCAACCCTGAGCTACCTACATTCTCTTCTACTGGAATTCATGTTTGGTGTGCAGAAGATGGAATAGAGTTATTCTTTGCTGCCCCAAAGTACAGCCAATTTTAGGAAAGAACTTTTGCTGATATTTAAAAGCAGACAGTAAAAGAGCTATATGGCAGTGGAACACCCTAGAAAGTTAGTGGGCTTTTAGGCTAAGCCTTGCTTCTGTTATTGCCAACCATGGAGAGGTGTCTGTTGAAGAGGATGGGACTTCGATTAGATGATCTCCAGAATCCATTCCAACCATATGATTTTGCTAAAATGAAAACCAGAAGAGCTTAGTCCAGTTTCCCTGCCAGAGCTGTAAATTATGACTAAGTGAAAGAGAAAATCTTATAGAGTTATAACGTAACTAAATACAGTACATATATCAGCAGAGGTTTAGGAAATATTTATATGCAGCTCAGGAAGGAGTAAAAAATTTGGACTAGCTGATTTAGGAAGTAAATGGCTATAGCCATAGAAAAAGAGTACAGAAGACATAGTAGAACAAGTGTTAGTACAGTGGCAGATTGGAACATGTTTAACCTTTGAGTTTTTCAAATTTTGTGTGCACATAATAGTATGAGTTAAGAACATTCCATGGAAAACAAATGTGAATAGGACAAAGGGACTTGATATTTACTTATATGTAGGGATGCCATCAAAAATAGATTGATTTATTCATCCCTTATGTTACTATAATTTTTTTTTTTTTAAAGTGTGGCATCATTTGATAATAAGACTGAATGAAAATGTGTAAGGATTGCAATATGAACATCAGTAGAAGTAATAATAGCAAAAAGTTGAGATGGTTTTCCAGGTTTGAATCATTATCAGAAGCAACTATATATGAAATCATGTATTTATGTGTCATATCTGATGGCTGCAATGTGCATTAATGACTGCTTTGTTTCTAAGAAACATAATATAATTTCAAATAATAATGTCAATAGAGCCATTAAGATATTGGCATCTATATACGGTAGGGAGCATCTCTGTCCTATAGCCAGTTAAATTATGCATTTTGATCGGCTATGCTAATAAAATATAGTGCACCATATTACCTCCAAATTCTTTTTCTTACTCAGTACAGTGTATAATATTTCCAGGGAAAAAGATACATGTTCAATAGTCTCTCTCTCTCTCTCTTTATAAGTATAACTGTAGCAGTCACCCAGTTACCTTGGGGATAAATGCTGAAGTAATGGTAAGTGTATAAATGTAACACAGAACCAGCAGTTTGACCTATGCTGAGATAATGAATTAGAACTAGTATATAAACAGGTAGATTTAAAAAAAACACCTATCCTCCACTTCTGGTGGGCACATGGTGGACTGAACAGCTGTGCCCACAGGCTCAGCTAGCAGAACTGACAGCACAGCAGTATTTTTAGGCTTTTCCTGAATCCCAGGAGTATTTTTCCAGAAAAAGAAAAACACCTGGAATCACCCTATCTGTGTTCCGGATGGCTGCTTGCAGCCAGAAGATCTCAAATGGTGTTCAGATTCGACTGGTAAGAACTAGCCAGGAGGATGGGACATCACCATTTCCAAGCCATGCTGTGGCCTTAAAGGGACACTAAGACCTTTAAATATTTCTTTTAAGTATGCGTACCATAAGAAAGGTTTTCTACAGCAAGGAGAAGTGGATTCTCTTGGTGCTTATTGTTATTTTTGGGATCAGTTTTTAATTTTTTTAAAAAGTTTTGGACTATGTTTTCCCTCCAATTATTAAGGAGGATCGAGAGTAAATAATTGTCTCCCTGTTATTCTTTTTGTACTAAATTTGAAGATAGTAGCATTTTCCTACACATTGAATTGGCTGTTTTGAACTTTCAGTTTTCTGCTTCTACTTTCCCTGGGGAACTTTCTTCATATCTCACTTTCACTTATGTAAACATATTTTGGAATTCTTTCGTATCTTTGACTTTCACTGGTTAAGTTCTTAGTGGGTGCCATAAACTACTGCATGAGACATGGAAGATTTTAAACAGATTTTCTCTGACTTCCACCAAGATTTTAAACAGATTCTTTCTGATTACTGCCAAGTTCTTATGCAAGGCATTCAGGACATTGTGGAAAATATGAGGTCTAAAATGGGTCATCCGGTTGGGAATGTCGTGAATGAAACTGAGGAATCTAACAGCAAAAGTCTCTTCCAGGAGTGAGATTGGGACTTCTGTTGAAATGCTGGACAAAGATCAGATAGTCAAGTTGGAAAAATTAAAGGGAGAGATCGAGTTGCCAGCCACAAGTGAAGTTGATCTTCTGATGGAAGGCCATGGAAAGGAAGGGGTTATTGTGCATGGGAGGTCTCCTAAAGAGGTCAGACTTTTTGAGGGGGGTAGTTGGGCTGTTTGATTTTTTTAAGAAAAAAGCTCTGTGCGCATTTTGGGGATGTAAACGCTCTGGTTTATTTTGAAGTGGGATAAGGGGTTAAGAATATTTATCTGTATTGCTTTTAGGGTTTGGCTGATTTCATTTATCTTTAACAATTTGGATTAAGATTATTAATAAATAATAAATGTCTATCTGGATGGTTTGGGGTTTAATATAAGATCATCAAAATTGTTATATTATCAAATACAATGGCAGACAATTTATATGTTTTTAGATTGATCTTTATTATACTGGACAGGAATGTATAGAATAGTAGTAGGAAGGAAATAATTAAATAAATGTTATATTTAGGGGGGAAGTTGATTAGGAGGTTTATATTTTTTCTTCTAATATAAGGGGAGGGAGCAACTGTATTTAGTGATTTTTATAATGTGCCAATGGAATGATTGATAGAAATAATGTGATTTTGGTTTAATATAGAGTAAGGGATTGACTATGTATATACATATACATATACATTTATATATCCTTGCTGTTAAAAGCCAAAAGTCACCACTTTTTGTAATTTTGAAAAAAAAAAAAATTATCTTGTGTTTCTACACTTCTTTAGTTTTTTCTCTTTTTTCTTTGTAGGTTTTTTTTTGTTTTTCTGTAGCTTTTATCTTTGCTTGAAACTTAATAAAATTCTTATATAAAAAAACCTTATCCTTCCAAACTAAATAGATGTATAAAGCAAACACACATTACAGAAACAGATTAATACAATATTTTCATTGTGAAAAGGCTGGAATCCTTTCCCCACTCCTTCCCTGTCCCCCACCCCCCACCCCATTCCCTTCACTTCCCAGTGATACTGGGACAATTCTCCTGTCTAAGGACTGAAAATGAATTTGGGAGAAAGGTAATTAAAAAAAAAAAAACCCTACTGAAACAGAAGTGAGTATTTGACTGTTGCATGAAAACTCTTATCTTCAGCTGTCAGTCTCCAAAATACATTTCCCTTCCGTTCTAATTAGCCATTGATATGGCATGCTTCCCTTCATGTGGCTTGTTGGTTATACCAATTTATATGAATTCAGGTTTACCAAGGCTATGTTAAAACCATTATATACTTTGTACTGAACTCTACAGTTTCCAGAATGTTGTGACCTTGTTTCTCTCTTTTTTTAAAAAAATGTTCATAGAAACATTTGCATAAATTCATACGTACAATATGGGAAGGTATAGATAAAAATGCAATTATCGTATGAAAAATTAGTAGCATAGAATGCATTCACTAGAAAAGTAGGCACAAAAATACAGTATGTACTGTATATTAGAAATACATATACAGCACTTGTAATGTACAGTACAGACATACTGGGAAAAAGGAGAAACTAAGCAGAAGCAGTTCATAGATTCATGCATTCCTCCCTAGTGGGGTATGGTGCAGCAGTGATAGTGGAGGGTTGGGGCAGGAAGAAGTAGGATTTTCTTCTCCTCATTCACCTGAATGTGCTATTCCACTTGGTGTACAACCTGGGTTGGCATGGGATATTTAGTTATCCTGAAAGATACTGTAACCATTTCATATATTTCAGGTTTTTATTAAAAACAACTCTGCACACATCCACATCTCTGTATTTCTAAATTGGATCATAAGCAGTTAATTAATATCATAGTACAGATTGTTTATCATATGCATTTGCTCGTGTGATAACCATACAGTGAGTACTTTAAAATAACCTTTGCAGTGAATTCCAGCAATATGGCTTTGTTGTTGTTTATCATCATCATTTGTTAATGTACCCCCCACCTTTCTGTTTATATAAACACTGAAGGCAGTTTACAACAATAAAACAAAATATAAGGAACAACAATATTTATTTGTTATATTTCTGTTCTACTTTTTTCTCCAAGACTTCAAGGTGACATAAATAGTATTTCCTCTTTTATTAACTTCTCATAACAACAGCCAAGGTAGGTTTTGTTGAGGGGGAAGAACTGGTCCAAAGTCACCCATGAATTTTCATCACTGTGGTGGACATGAACCTATATGTCCCCAAATCCTAGCTCAGCATCTTAATCACTATCTACTACTCCACAAATATAAATCATTTAAAATGAAAGTAAAGACAAAATTAGTCATGGTTACTTTTTACTAATTTGGGAACTTTTTGCTTTGTTTTTTACTCTGAATGAAAGTTCTCACAGTAGTTTACTTTAAAGGGTTATTGCAACTATTAAACTCAACCAAATAAAAACAGACAAAACAAAACTACAACTAGAACAGCAGGCTTAAAATCCAGAAAACCCAAACAGTGTGGTAAAATATTTTTTTTCAGTGACATTAGTGAAAGGAGCATGAGTTAGCATCCACTCGTATTGCCACATGTTATATTTTGAACAGCCAGAGAAGTCAGAGAACACTGCTGGTAGATGACCTTCATATATGGAAAGATACAGGAGCTACTAGAGAGTTCAGAACTAGCAAGTTATAATCTTTGCAAATTGTTCAATCAAAAGTATGAAAAGTCTTTCTGCCAGAGCTGTAGTTATGAACATCTTCAAGACCACCTACACAGAGAGAGAGAGATATACATAAATGAATTAAGTAGTGTTGGAATTTAAGAGAATGTGGAAATTTTACCAAATTATTAAAACCAAGCTCAACTCCTGGTAACTTACTTGATATGTCCATGTTGCTTTCCTGACAGAACTGCTGCAGTTAAAAAAATAAAATATAAAACATAATTCCAGGGGAGTTTATAGCCCTTGAATTTCCGTGTGTGTGTGTGTGTGTGTGTGTGCACGCGCATGTGCACCTTTGAGTCAGTCTTGACTCCTGGCAAATGCCTGAACCAATCCCTGCAGATTTCTTGGCAAGAATTTCAGAAGTTGTTTGCCTTTGCCTTCTCCTTAGGTCTGAGAGAGTGACTGGCCTAAAGATACCGAGCTGGCTTTGTGCCTAAGATGGGTTAAGAGCCTAGTGCCTCAACCATTACACCAAACTGGCTCTCCAAATTTCGTAGTGCTATCCAAGTACTTTGAAGACCAGCCTTGATTACCTTTTTGGAGATCAGCCAAGTTCAGCTGTGATATCCATGTTATTACTACTGTATATTGTTGAATGCACTCATACTGGCAATTGCATCATTCAGGTGATAACTTTGGTGAATGAAGCATGTACAGTAGTTTCCATCAAGTACTGACAGGATCACATATCCATAAACACACCATATGCACATATTCAGCTCTAAGTTTTCAAACAATCATGAATCATAGCTAGGACAGATTTCACAATCAACATTGAGAGCTTTAAGTTCTCAGTTCAGCTACCTCTATTACTTTAGCTATTATAACAACTTGTCAAAATAAGCCTACCTAGAGAATAGCCTTGATCTATAGTCAGAATCTATTTCATAATTCTCTGTCCTGCTGAGCAGAGTGCACCAACTGGAACAATCCCATTAAGAAAGAGAAGAATAACTATAAAACAGTGCACTCCCAACTCTCAGAGGCAGTCAGAAAGATATTGGATACTGCTGCCAAAGGTCATCCCTTGCAAAGAGTAAGGAAGATGCCCTTGACAGAGCTATGCAATCTCCATTACCAAAGTGACAAAGAGTGAAACATATCTTAAGTCTACAACAGACAGAAAATATGTGGAAAAGGCTTATACAGACAACCTCCCTAATTCACCGGAGTATAAGAAGGGGGAGGACAAACCACACAAAGAGCCATGCAAGATTCTGTTATTATAGCCACTTTAAATAAAAAGTAGTTTTAGTCTTCCTGTGGAGTTACTTTCACCCTTAGCCAGCCTCCTGTCATGTCCCTGGAGGTTTTCTCTGACCAGAAAGGGCAGGGATCTAAACTGGGAATGCTGATATCACAAAAAACATCATCAGTTGCTCAAGAGCAGCAAGCTCAAACTCATCCCAGATAATGTCACAAAACAGTCTCAGTAATCTTCATACAAATCAGCCCAAATGGCATTTGACTCAGAGTGGATCCAAGAGATTTCATCTACCACATGCTCTAAAAATACTTCAGAATGGCCCAACAAATATTCTTCCAGCTGATTTGTCCTTAAACACATGCATGTCACTTTAAAATGAGCCCCTGGATGGCATTCTGAAGATATAATAACAGAAGATAAATATTGGGGCTTTGCTGCCTTTTCACCATGGTGTGGCTAAGACATGAGCTCTTAACACGTATTCAGTCAGATTTGTTCTTTGTCTTACCCCACTGAGACTCAAAGTCTCTTATGCTGCTTCATTTCCCAGAACTCAGTAAACCAAGGAACTCCTCTAGATCAGCAAGCAAGGAGATGAGCAAGGAATTGGTATAATCCAATTCAAGGCAGCTGCTGCCTGTATGTTCCAAAAAGCAACCAGGACCTTGGTGGAACTGCCTATCAATCCCTGGGAAATAAGCAGTTATTTTCCTCATGTACGTTATCAGTGTCCAAATTCTAATAAAGTAGCTAGATAAAATAGTCAGAAAGTAACTATGAAATAAGCATATAGCACAAATATAGTTTTGTTTATTTTTTTTTTATTTCATGTAGATGATATGAGTACTTTTTTTTTACTTTCTTGAAATATGTGGTCATTTGGCTGAATGACCACCCATCAGCTTGGATGGAAGTATCAAGGGAAATGCTGCACAGCTCTTTCCTGGTCAACATTTTTTTCAATGCCTTCAATGGCAAAGTTGAGGGGATCCCTGTGAAGTTTGCAGAGGACACAAAGCTGGAAACAGTGGCTAATACAATAAAAAAGAAAGAAAAAAGTTTAAAAGATAGAAGAAGGCTTAAGCAGTAAATTGAAATTCATAGGATAGAATCTAAGAGGAGTACTATGTCCAGTTCTGAGCATCACAGTTCAAAAAAGGACAGTGACATATTGAAGAGAGTTTAATGGAGGGCTATGAAGATGATAAAGGCCTTAGGAGAAATTGTTAAAAGATTTGAGTAGAGTTAGCCTACAAAAAACAACAACAACTAAGGGGAGATATGGCAGCAATCTTCAAATATTTGAAGGATTGTCACATAGAAAGGAGAGTGGACTTACTCTCTGTTGTTCCTGAGAACAGTATCAGAATCAATAATTTAAACATATAAGAAAAGAGGTTCAGACTAAATATCAGGAAGAACTCCCTGACTATATGAATTTCCATTTACCAATAAAACAGGCTGACACATAAAGTTATGAGTTCCCCTTCACTAAATCTATTCAAAGAGAGACTAGAATGATCTGCTTTAGTAGATCCTGCAGCTAGTATGTATTTAAAAAAGAGGAAACTAGATGTTGCATACTTAGAACACTAAAAGAACATGGTAATTTTATCATTCAGAAGAAGATGGAGAAGGAGGGGTGGAGAAGGAGGGGTGGTGGTGATGTTACTGTAACTTAACCACATGTTATGTAAAGACCTGCCATTTGTTTTTGTCCTGAGCCCCTCACATTTAAAATCAGTTAATGATCTGAGTGCAAATATTGTGATAGAGAAAGCAAAACCTATATTTCTTCAAATTTTTCATGCCATGTACAGTTTTATATGTATATGTATTACTATTATTGTTGGTCTCTCAGTCAGCCAGATGTTTAGATTGGTTTTGGCCTTTTTATCCACCTTCTGAAGGACCTGGGATAGGCAGATGTTGTTGTTTGATGGTGTTAAAGACATTACTGTTCCAAGTAAAGTTGCCTTTTGCAATTGACTGATGGTGACTTTGTCAATGCCGATGGTGTTCAAGTGATGCTCCAGCTGTTTTGCAATCATACCCAAGGTGCCTATTACTATTGGTACTATCTTTGCTTTCTTTTCCACAGTCCCTCTATTTGCAGGTTTTTCTATTTTGTCATACATCTGTGAGATCTTCTTGCAGCTGCTGCTGCTATCATCATCATCATCATCATCATCATCATCATCATCATCATCATCATCATCATCATCTTATCCCACCTTTTTATATGTAACTCAAAGTGGCAAACATACCTAATATCCTTGCCTCCTATTTTTCCCACAACAGTAACTCTATTAGGTGGGTTGGGCTGAGAGACAGTGACTGGCCCAAAGTCACCAGCTGGCTTTCATGCCTAAGGGAGGCTTAGAACTCACAGCCTCTTAGTTTCTAAGCCAGCACCTTAACCACTACACCCTATCTTTTCTTTTATATTCCCATAGCCACCATTTTCCCAAGCAAAAATGTCCAATATAGCAAATATTTGTTGGGGAGTTCTTCTGAGCCTCTAATCATTTTATGCTGCTTATTCTGCACCTTTTCCTGGTGTTCTAAGAGCAGTTGCACTATAGATTTCTGTAAAGACATTACTATATTGGTAGTTTTATCTTCAGTTCCAGTCCTAATGACTCTTAGCATTCTTGTTTATAGCAGCCCATTAGTGTGTATGTGAAGTCTGGGTAAGTTTCATACTTTATGTATCACTTTGTATTTGCTTAGATTTTATTGGTGTTTTTTAAATTCTTCTGGCAGAGTTTAGAAAAGTCCTTCACACCAAATTTAATTACTCTCTTTAATGTTTTATACTAAGCAAACTTGGTTATCTCAGTATTCACACATATAAGTGACCAGGCTATTTATGAGCACATTGAAAAGCACTGGTCCCAATAAAGATGCTGTATACAATATGTGGAAAACTGCTTTGCACATTTTCCTTATGAAAATGAACTCTTTATTGCTACTTTTGCTTCCTGTTTTTAAAATAGTTACCAATTCATGATAACATTTGTCTTTGGAGAAAGACTTTAAAATATTGTTTTGTTATTTTAAATCTTGATATATAATACTTTTATTTACATGCTCATACTGTAGACTTCAAAAAGTAAGACAAGATTACTCTTGCAGAGCCTTATTAGTTCTTCAGCACAACTTCTACATCTTTCTTTTCCTCAGTACTACATTCTACAAATTAATATGAAATAGATATGAAATTAACTGGTCTATGTTTCCTATATCTATGTATCTCTCAATCTCTCTTTAAAGCTTTAGTTCAGAACTCAGTGAGGACAATGTTCTAGTCTGAAAATACATTCAGAGTGTCACTAAAGCTTTGTAGGTTTGTGTGACATGATCCAACTCATTGGGTATCAACTTGCTTAGGTACAGTGTGTTATGATTTCTTTCTTTATGCTATGCTTTATATGCTTTTGTATGATCTGCCTAAACTGTGTTTCTTTGTGAACTGTATTTCTGTTTAAATCTGTTTGCTTAAGTTGATTATAAAGCTTAAAGTTTATTTATCCACTGGCATACTTTGTCTCTGGATCTAAAAGAACCAATTGCCTGAGCACCTGATCACTGCTTGGACACTTGGAAGACCCCTCCATGCTAAAGACTTCTTCTCAGGCACGTTGGTGAATTAAACATGAGCTGGGAAGGAATGGTAGGCAGTCTTGCTAATTAAAACACAAAAGAAGCATACCTTCAAGTTGGGAATGAAGTGACAGGGGAAATACAGCAGGTTTTAAAAGGGTACTTAGAAAGTAGGATTTCTGACAGTGGGCCAGACTGCTTTGCAGCCGGAGTTGTGTGATGTAGAGTAGGCTATAATCCTTGGGTATAAAAGCTTTATGTACAGTTACCTTGTTTCTAAATATCATCCTCTGGATACTTGATAGAGACACCATGGAACTGCAGGCTGTTATTTATCTTGTCTGAATCTCATGCTCTTCTGTTAGTGAACAAGAGATATTTTTTATAAAAAGCATAGTGATAAATTAAATTATTCTCAACAAAATGCCTTGCTGTTAGCCTGACCAAAAAAAGAAAGAAAGAAAGAAAGAAATAAAGAAAGAAAGAAGAAGAAGAAGAAGAAGAAGCTAGGCATACAAATCTTGTTTTCTCATATCATGTAATTTATTATTACTGTGAAACTATCCTGGATTTTGAAAATATATGGAATACAACTGGCTTCATCATTAGTTCTATACAAAAATAAAAGTCCCTTCCTTCCTTCCTTCCTTCCTTCCTTGATTCCTTCCTTCCTTCCTTCCTTCCTTCCTTCCTTCCTTCCTTCCTTCCTTCCTTCCTTCCTTCCTTCCTTCCTTTCTTCCATCCTTCCTTGTTTTTCTTACTGTCTCTGTAATATAAATCACCCCATCTTACTAAAATACTAAGGAAAACATAGCAAAATATATTGGTGCCAGGTTTCCTATATGAATAGTAATATGATATATACTGTAGGCATAGAGAAATTTAGCTAGATTAACACTTAGATATTCTGGACATGGAAACTCCAGATATTAGCCATCATAATTAATACTTATTTATAGGCCTGCATATCTTTTATTAATTTCTCTAATGCCTTTTAAGTCATGTTAGCAAGAGATGGTCAGTAAACATCAAGAATACTTTTATTTTAGGTAAAAACATAGTACCTTTTGCTGATTCTGAGTTATGAAGGGGAAATAGTTACAAAGGGGAAATTGTCATATCTCCATTCTCCCCAATGGACTTATATAATGAAAACAACAAACAAAACCCTTCACATTCTTCTACCTGAGTCAACTTTCCCCCTTAAATAATGACTTATACCTTCAAATTTACCATATATAAGTTAAAGGATTGCATACTGAAAAAATATGGACTCAAATGAAATATATTTTTAAAAAATGAAATCAAATGAAATAATGGGTACTTTCCTTACTCCCCAGAGGGAAAACATGCTGAATAGTGGATTTTTAAACATAGCTCCACTTCTACTGCACATTAAGAATTAAGTTCCACTGAACATGGAAGTATATACTGTATTTCTAAGAAAATGATGAGATCTTGAAGGTAGAGAAAGCGACTTGCCCTCATTCTAAAATTAGCATTGTTTATTTATTGTGGCATTGTTACAGAGCCAAATGTCATTTGTTACATGGCAGTTTCTCTATTTCAGGTATGACACAACCAGTTTTGAATTAAGAAAAGGTGCCAGTGCAGCAGTGAATAGGGGAGTGAATGCAGCAAAAACTGATTTGGAAGAGTGAAAACTTTCAGTAATCTGAAAGTACCAGAATACTACTATTAAACAATAGTAAAGGTTGCATTTACAACTATTTTTAGAAGATCATGATAGTGGAGAGTCATGATAGGAGAATGTATGTGAGAGCTTTTTTTTTTTGTCCATTCAGTTGTGTCCAATTCTCAGAGACTATCTGGACAAGTCCCTGCATTTTTCTAGGCAAGGTTTTTCAAAAGTGGTTTGCCATTGCCTCATTTCTAGGGCTGAAAGAAACTGACTGGCCCAAGGTCACCCAGCTGGCTTTGTGCCTAAGGCATGACTAGAACTCACAGTCTCCCAGTTTCCAGCCTGGTGCCTTAACCACTATACCAAACTGGCTCTCGTGAGGGCTTTTACATGCACTATTTTTGAACACTGTCAATGACAGTAGATGCACATATTCTGTATTTTCCAGCAGGTTCTATGACCTCATTACTGCAAACCCTCAAACAGACCTTAAATATATATGTTGTTCTGAGTTTTATTTCACTACAATTAATTGATTGGTGCTGACTTATACATTTTAATGATAATGCTCTGGGTTGTTGGTATTGTATTGCTGCTTTCTTGCTAATTTGTCCTTTGTGTTGTTCTATTGTTTGTTGTTCCATGATGGATTTATTTTTCTTCTGTTTCTACATTTATGTGATGGAAACTGTCTTGTGAGAGTTTGGCCCTAAAGGGTTGTTTAATGTTCTTTTTTTATAAAATAGATCCAACTGCCATGGAATCCTTCTCTCTGTTTACACTTACATTCAATCTGTTACTCTGGTTTGTGATTAGCATACCACACCATTCAGTTCTGTATTTTACATTACTGCTCTTTATGCTTCAAGCCCATGTGTTGCCTTTGATTGAACTTTATACAACTTTAATTTTGAATGTTAATGATGCTTAAATTATTGGTGCAAAGCATGTATTCTGAATGAATTACCACTAGAACATAAATAGAGACAGAGAGGGGGAAAAAAAACTTCCTGAATAGAGCACTGGTGTCCATTTGAAGGTGAATCTTCTAAGAACAGAAACTATTTTATTTCCTGATCTGCAGTTTTATCAGAATGAGTTAGAACAGACATAGGGTTAACCATTTTTATTTTGTCAAATAATGTATTTGTAACTTGTTTTTTTCCTTTGTAGCCATTTAGTTCCATCTTAGATTTTTAATCATTTACAAAGTTTCATTTTATGGCATGTTGTTGTGATCATAAATTTAAGAAAACCCATCCTTTCTTTCAAACAATACAGTATTATCTGTTTAATTCTAGCCCTGGCCTCTTTCCAAGTAAATCTGGTGGTGTGATTTTCAATCTGTTCAGTTCTGTACTTTGAGATTTGTAAGGACAGAGATGGAAATTAAAAATGCATTGCTTGACATAGCAATGATTTCATCTTCCTACCTCTTTTCAATTCATCAAAGCAAAGTTTTATCATGGGAATATTTCCAGCATTGTTGCTAGTCTGCATGTAGACTACAGTACATGCAAGTGTAGATATATTTGTTTCCTGTAGCAATGATACTATTCCCAGCCATGCTATTATTCCCAGCCTTCTTAGCAGAGGGACTTTTTCTGTCCCTTTCCTTAAAAGGAGGATGCGGGGATCATAGGGACAGCCAAGTGAATTGGCTAGATGAAGGGTGGAGATGACTGCCTTAAAAGCAGCCCAAACAACTTCTTTGGGGACAAGTTTTCTTCTCTAGCTAATGGCTTGGGGTTTAGCCAGTCCTTTATAGAATGGAGATAGATACTCTTCTTGGTTTTGAGGTTGTTATTATTCTTATCTTACTCTTTCCTGTTTGATACTCAAACTATGAAACAGGAAGGAGTAACCTGTTTTGTTGGCTTTGTTTGATTTGGCCATGATTTGGCCAGTGGTATGGATGATCAGTTAACTTATTGCATTTATTTATTTATTTATTTGTTTGTTTGTTATTAAATTTCTCTGCCACCCATCTCATACAGAATAACTCTGAGTGGCTTACAAAGAATAAAAATATTATAAAAAGCATGCTAAAAGTCATGGTGGATGCAACAAAACTTACCCATACTTACTTTTATTGTGAGCTGGTTTGAGAGGATTCAAAGGGTTGTGAAGGAGCTGTTTATACTAAAGCTCTTTTAGATCCTCATGTGGTGGTGGGTGGCGCAAACATTGACCCTCAGTTTACTTGCATGGTGAACAGACTAGGAAAATCCCAGGTGTACAGTCATGACTAAGGGCCTCAAAAAAAGGCCTTTTCCCATTATGTTGGGAAAGAAAATAGTCTACCCTGACCATACAATGGCTGCATGCGAAGGTATCTGTCGCAGGGGTACTTTTGTCACAATATAACATGAAAATATGTAAGAAGTGAAGATTGCATTGTGATACCATGACTCCTATTTTGTGATTTTGGTAAAATCTTGATTTGCTGTAGATGCTTCTAAGTTCATGCATTTTGTTTGTAGTTGCACATTGAAGTTATTTACAGTATATTTGATAAAGTTATGACTCTTACAACTATTATCAGTGGTCTCATGTTTTCCATAGTGAGATAAAGTGCAAACATGTTTACAGGAATATGCAATTATAATCCTATCCATTTTTATTCTGAATTAGATGGATGTATACTTGTAGATGTTTAAGATAATCCACTTACTTTTTTCCTCCAAACCTTTTCCTTGGCTAAAATTGCATGTTAAAGGATGCTATAGGACAAATTATTTCAAGGCCTGAATTCCAAAATATGTTATTATTACTCCGTCTATGTCTGTATTATCAAATCCAATTCTAAAGGCTGCAACATCTATTTTCCAGGTTATTTATTTATTTATTGTATGGCAGCACATCATATAAATACATTATATTAAAAAAATGGGAATATAAAAAGGTATATAGAAAATATACATTGGTCATAGGGCTATTATAACTAAAAACAAACATTAAGATTACAAATATAGTCTTTTGCAGCAGCAGTTGCCATCAGGAAATCAGCAAAGTTCCCGTCGTAGGCTCTTGTCTTACATTCTTGTATTATGTGTTTAACAGTTTGCCTGTCAGCTCCTCAGTTGTACCAATAGGAGGAGGTGGAAGTATTTGGTATGATTGCTGCCTTGCATTATTTATAAAGAAAAATAAAGGTGATGTAGAAAATAAATAAATACATACATACTTATATACAACTATGGACAGTAATGTGAAGAGGGAGGGAGAGACTCACCACAATTGCTCTTGTGCTGCTAGTCAAGTTTGAAACTCCCAGCAGATGTCTCAGCTGCCTTTTGGAAAACATGGTCTGTCTTTGGAAATGTTTGTTGGAGTTCTTTGGGAGCAGGCAGGAAGTCCAGTTTTGTACATGTACATGTGGGAAGACAAATGACTTGAGTGATGGTCAGAGAAAGGCAGCCAGCCACCACCTGCATAGACCATTGCAAATGCTGGTGATGACAAACACTGGTGAATACAGGCAGTAAGAGGGGAAGTGCACCATCAAGGAAGAAGCAGAGGGAATGGGTAATTGTGCATTCAAGACCAGTGCATTTGAGAGTTTTCCCCCCCTTAGTCCCTTGTGGAACCCATTCAAATTCTCGCAGAGTCCTAGGATTCCATGGAAACCATCCTGAAAAACCACTGTCTAAACAGTGGAAGACCATGAGTAAATGATAACTTATGTGACCTATTTAAACAGTTAACAGGAGTATGTCACTTTATACATGCTACAATATATTCATATACTTTACACTTAATTATTTCTGTAATTAGTTTTTGCTTTGCTATGGCACCTGTTTTGTCATAGCCCCTCTACTTTTAAAATGCTCCCCCATGTGCCAATGAAATCTAAATCTAGCCTGGAAATGTGTTCATTCCTACTCCAACATTTCCTTTTCGTCCTAATGCTCTGTTGTGTTCAAATCTTAATTTGACATGAATTTGAATCAAAGTGATTCAGTGTTATTTTTTAAAATATATTTTATTTAAATATCACAAAACAAGTTTGAAGATTGCTGAGAGAAAGAGTTGGGTGATATAATGAATGCTGAAGGAGAGAAAATCCTTGAAAAAGGGACCAGAGATCATTAGTTAGTAGAGAAAAGGGAGAAATAACAGCACAGAGGGAAAACAAAACAGACCTACGGAATATCTTACCTGCTGTGCAGGTACAGACCAATCTGCTCACTAAGGAGAATGTTAAATGATGGTGTGCTGAAAGACAGTATGGATGGTGGTAGATGAGAAGCTTTGCTGGTAGTTCTTATATCCGATATAAGCAAAAGATTTATGACATGATTCAGGTAGCTCTTCATTTTGAAAGAATTCTGAAAAGTAGTTGACTTTTAGGCATGAAATAAACATGTATAAGACCTGGAATGGTATAATGTCAGGGAAAAGTTGCAGATTTAAGTTAGGGGGAAAAAAAAACTTGATGAAGTTCACCCAAGAACAATTCTACCAAAGGCTTTTTTTCCCCCCTTAAACCTGCAAACTTGCATCTTGTAGTAGTTTGAATTGTAGCTAGCTGCACCAGCTAGATTATCATGTCTTTTGTAAGTAGCTCTCAAAATCCTCTTCAATCATCTGGTATTCGCTATTGCAGAATGCAAGGAACTTTCTCTGTTCCCTGATTTCTCGAAAACAAAACAACAACAACAACAACAACAACATGGGATTAGGGGTCAGAAAGCTTCCATTGATCTTGTTACCCTGTTCCTTTGATACAGATAAATAGGATCAATTCATTTTGGCTTCCTAGATTTAAGATCAAAAGACTTTAAGACAGACAGGAAAAAATTCCATAGACTGCCCCCCCCACACACACAAAAAGAAGCTTCATTTTGACTTCGCATGTTGTGTTTTTCTTAACCATCATTTATTTTTTGATATAGCATATGCACCCATATGTTGTGTGAAATTATTTTCTTTCTTTTCTGCCTCTTCTCCTACAAAGGCTACACTTGCTTAAAATCTGCTTTTAAAATTCTTACAGATTTGTAGAGTTTCTCTCCTTCAAATTCAGTTTATTCAGTAAGATCCTTATAATGAATTGATTTCAGCTTCCATGGCTTGGTGATACTCTCAGCTGTCCTATCTATTGATTGGTGAAGATACCAATTCCCATTTATTCATTTCGTAGTTTTGAAGTGACCTCAATCTGCAGACCTTGAGCAGTGTACAACACAGTAAAAATACAGAATAAAAACAAAAAGAAAGACATAATTTATAGAAATTCCCTAGATGGCCACCAGAAATATTAAATCCTAGTTAAAACTTGATGGAATTATATTGTTTTAACAGCTTTTTGAAATGCTATCTCTGGGAGCAAGGAGTTCATAGTACAAGAGCCATAGCACGTAAGGTCTGACACCTTTGAATGTGGTTTCATCTCTGTGTTTACTTTGCCTTCACCACATATACCCGTATCCCAAGGAACATGTAAATTTAGGCATTGTGATTTTTTTTTTTTTGATAAATCTGAATATCAGATATGACAGAAAGCAGAATTTAATTCTGGTCCTGGTCATATGAATTATTGCCTATTATTCAGTGTCATTTGAGAGGTCACTTGAAATGTTATCAATGCACCAAAGAAATAACAGTTGAAAACATTTTACTAGGGGAAAAATATTAAATTCATTAATAATGATGAACATCCCCACTCCCAATCCCACAATCCCCCCTTTATGTTGGTATATTTAGCAAGGAAAGAAAGTGACAGTATTTGATAAAGCAATGGTATGGTAAAGTGACACTAATGAAATTTAACTTTTGAAAGCATAGCATTAATTATACTAATTTTAACTTCTGAAATTTGAGGCATGTAAAATAAGAATCTGAAAGACACTTATTTTAAATGAGGGTGTACATGCATGGATTTGTATTACAATCAGGAAGGAAACTATACATAATATATATTTAATAGTACTTTAAAAAGAAAGTACTGTCAGTACTTGAGAAAGTACTGTCTGTCAGTAATTCAAGTTGTATTATGGACTGTCGCTAGACTATGGAGCACTAAATAAAACATTATTAGAATTTTGCTTTTAGTTAACATATCAGTTTGGATTTATTTATATATGTGTGATACCTGAAATATTATCCTCATTCATAAAATAATTTGTGGTTATGTGGTCTGATAGTACTGCAGTTTAGTGTACCTTTCCTATAATATTGACATACAATAGTACTGATGCATAGTTTTATGGAATGATAATGGGGTAGATGATAGGGAAAAAAAAAAGACCCTTTAGATATGGATCTAACCTATAATTGAAAGCAACCAGTTAACACAATGAAATCAATGATACTTAGCTCGTTTCTCACCAGACCACTATTTTGTCTCTTAACAAACATTTTCTATCGCTTGTCATAAATGGCCAATGAAATGGTGTTGCTGAAGACAGTGAGAATTTCTGTTTTGATTTTAGTGGAAAACTTGTCCATGTTGTCGATAAAGATACTTAAGATATGAATATAAAGAAAGAGGATGTAGGAGCTGCTTGGAACAGAGTGAAAAATATTATGTGACAGAGTGTCACAGAACTATGTGCAGTTACACTAATGGGAAGGTTGAAAAATAATGCTTTTTGGATTGAAGTAAAAGACAGAGTGGATAAGAAAAAATCCACATACAGGAAGAATAGACAACAGTGATGAATCTGAAAGATCCAGCTAAGAAGAATCCAGAGAGTCGGCTCAAGGGACAACAGCAGAGAGACAGTGGAAGCAGAGAAGCAGCAGCACTCTCCCTGCAAGCAAGCTAGCTGGGCACAGTGCAAGGAAGAAGAAAGGAGACATGCTGTCAAAGCAAGGATAAAAATTAAGCCACCGCTCTAAAGGTCTTTCTCACACAGGAGAAAGAAAAAAAGTAAACAAAGCTCCTAGTTAGACACTAATTGGGAGAGAATAAAGAAGTGGGAATGGGTGGGAGGTAGGAATGACACAAGACAGCTAAAAGCAATAACAACTTTAACTAAAACATGTAAATATCAAAAAACTGCAACTTTAACTGTAACTATTACTAAAAACACAAGATCAGTTTGGGAAATAAAATATATAATCACTGTAAAAAGAATCTATTATATCAGTCAAGGACTATCATTTATTTTGTAAGGAGTCTTTTGTGATCTAATTATTTTCCATACAAAAATGGACTTTACATTGCCTATGGATGCAGTTCCACACCAAAGAACCCTGCAACAGGGTAGTGCTTTATTTTGCAGTCTGTAATTTTCTTTTTTATTTCTGTTTAATTTAATAATAATAATAATAATAATAATAATAATAATAATAATAATAATACCTAGGCAGGAATCCTGAAGGATACCAAGGGATGTGTCTGCAGGCATATTAATGCCAATAAGGACCCAATTGCTTATTTCTCCCTTAGTCTAGCAATCTAACTTCATGTTATGTTAAATATGTAGCAGGCAACTCTCTCTCTCTCTCTCTCTCTCTCTCTCTCTCTCTCTTATCTCTCTTCAAGTATGTGCATAGAGCCAGTATGAAGATAGGAGATTTAAACCTCTCTCATCCACTCATCCTTATCTGGAAGAGAATAAAAGATATCTATTAGGACTAGTAATGGCTTTTAAAAGCATTATATGGGTCAGTTTATATATCTGGACTGAAATAATTTTTCGGTAAAAATGGATTTTGGCCTTCTTTATGAATTAGTGCTTTATTTGCACATATTCAAAATGGAATTTATCATTTTTTGGAAAGGTTGGAAACTCATCTTCAAAATATTTGTAATAAGAGGTCAGTAATCCATCTAGTCCAGGAGCTTTCCCTATTTTAGTCTTTTTATAGCCTCACAGACTTCCCTTATTGTTATAGGTCCATTCACCAACTTTTGTTTGTCCATTATTTTTGGTAAATTTTGGTTCTTTAAATATTCATCTACTTTTACTGTGGAAATGTTTTCTCTCTTGTAGAATTGTGTATGGTACTGATGAAATATTCTTTACATGTTTCAATTATCTATTGTCTTAAAAATTCCCATTTTATAATTTTAATAACATTTTCTTCTCACTTTTCAGTTTTCATAGTTTTCTCACTTTTCATAGTTTATATGATAGCCATTTCCCAGGCGTATTTGCTAACTCAAAATTCTTCTGTTTAGCGAAATACATTTTTGTTTCCATTTCTTTAATCATTAGTACAGAGAGCTTTATTGTGAAAGTTTAATTTGCTCTGAGATATTTTTCCTTCCTGGTGATCTTTTTAATTCATCTTTTATTTTTATCTTCATTAGAATTGTTTGCATCTTTTCTTCTTTTCAGTTTGCCATTCTGTTGTATAAATTGTCCTCTCATAAAGGTTTTACTTGCATCCTATACTGTCCATATGTCTGTATCTTTATTTAAATTAATCTTGAAAATTCTTTCAACTTCTTTTTACAGTCCTCAATCATTGAGTCCTTTTGTAACATGGCCTCATTTAGACTCCACCTTTCTTCCATATGTCAAAATAACTCAGATTATGATCTGAGAGAGTTTTTGGTAATATCTCTACTTTGTTAATACATGTGGCTAGTTTATTATACATCCAAAACATATCTATTCTTGAAAAAGGATAGGTAGGTAAATTACTTTTACCTGTAGGTAAATTACATCTTGTTTTAGTTTTTTCAGATAATGAAATACCCTTTTTTTCTCTTTTGAGGGAGTTACCTCATACATCCATGATCACGTGATCTTTTGCAACTTCCTGTTTCCATTCTCAGCTTATCTCTTCGTTTAACAAAGTCAGCCAATTGTCTTCCTTTGCAAATCTTTTTTGCCATGGTGGTAAGTTTTATTTAATTATTTATTTCAAAAGTATGTTGTTAATACAGCAATGTTCCAAATTAAACTGCCCCCTTAGTCTGTTTTTAACTTTCACAGTCCAAATTCCTGGCAAGCTTTTGGTTTTAAATCCTTAAGATTATTTTTCTTTCTCTTTACTATAATCCTTCCCACAGGTTGAAGTTATGCTCACGATGTGGCTTTTGGTTCTCTGTTGTATTGAAGGTCTCTTTTCACTTTAAATTCCTTTTCCCCAAATGTGCATTAGAAAGTGGATTGGGTAAACCCAGTGTCCTTTAAGCAGGCTTTGCCTGAGGCTTTGAGTTTGCTATATCCTTCCATGGCTCCAGGTGCTCTACTCGGAAGTCACTGACAGGTTCGCTCTGGATCCTGCAGGTTACCCCCTGAGGAGCCACCCTCCAGAGCTTGAGTGGTCAATTTCACATCTTCTTCCTTGTCCAGGGAAACTTCATTAGTTTGGGCACAATGCCAGACTGCCAGTATTTGCCTCAGTGTCATTCTGTTTTCTTAGCGGCTGCATCACATTACTCAGTCATGTTCAACTAGTGATCCACTAGTATTTCTAGAGCCTTCTCTCATGCCCTTTCTCCAAGCCAATTCTTCCCAATCCTATATTTATGCATTTGATTTATCTTATGCAGATGAGGAGGTTTTCCTTATCAGAGCTGAATTTCATTCTGTTAGATTTGGTTCAGTACGCAAGATTTATCAATATAATTTAAAGTTGTGATTTTGTACTTAACGATACTTACTAACTTATCTATGTTAGTGTCATCTGAAAATGTGTGTCTTCCATTCATATTGGCAAATGTTTCACTCAGGTATGGAAGATGGAAGAATTCTGTAACATACTGTACTGAAACCTGTCTAGCAAGAAACCTGTCTACTTGTTTCTCAAAAGTCACTTCTCTTTGTGAAAGAAATTCCTGTTTTCCTAGCTCAAGGCCAGCATACTTGTTTGTTGTTGTTGTTTAATTTATTTTGATTATGTTTTTAGTTTAGTTTACCATTGGTGATAGTAAAGAAGTTATTGCTGGTATTGTTTTCCAATAAAAATTTCCCTACCATTTTGCAACCTCCATAATTGACCACACATCTAAATATGAAAAATATAATGAGAGGAGTCCCCTCACAATGTCCTCCTCTAGGACTTAATGGAGGCATGAGACAATGCAGACCACAGCAGAGAGGATTGTCCAATGAAAGTCACAGTATTTACATACAGTGCTTGACTCTTTTGTAACTAAATAACTGACACTAAACCTATAACTAAATAAGTGAAAAATATCATCTGCTCATTTAATAATTTTTTCTAATGCAATAATTTTAAATCAATTTATATTTTATCAAATAGATTAAAAGTATGATTTTCTGCACTAATAACGTGTTCATATAAAAATCACATACATCTGAAAACAGCCATAATGAATAAGGATTAATTTAAACAATCTGAAACAAAGTCAGGAATAAAGTTAGTTTCTGGAAGAACTTTGTCAAGCTAGGGTATATTTGGCCAATGTGATCTCAATTTGCTGAAACAATAAATGTATATTTGATTTATTGGGGTTAAGCTATGCTAGCCATGTTTGTACTCAGATCATTTATACTGCAAATAGTCTAAAAATGCCAAAGTAATTTACAATTTACAATCAGTGGATCTGTGTTTAATCTCAACAACTGTACACTATGTCAACACCTAAGGAAAATAGCAGTCTTTGTGCAGTACTTGTCTGTCCCAATAAATGTGTTCATTTGAAACTGTCATTGGTAGATGTCATGATTTATTACAGCTTGTGCTTCCCAAAAATAGCATTTCTACAACTCTACAACTGAACACTTAGACAAAGGCAATGACACTTTCTCTGGCATATTTGTCAGAGATCTGCGCCCCCCACCATCTCCCCCAGAATAAGTCATCACTTAGTGGTAATAGGAATGTATTTGTAATCACACCATGCTTAATTCCCTGATCTTCTGTATTTCCTTAATGTAGTCAACATGATTGTACAATGAACAACAAAAGGAAAAAGAAATGGGGTAATGCTTGTCTGGTTTGCTTCCTTTCCCCAGTGCTTTTGTTATATATTGTTTTGCACTGAAGAAAATATGTATGTATTGTCTGTGTGACAGTGTATGTGTATATGTCAAGTTAATTTGTTAATATTATTTGTTATTAAAACAAAACCAAAACACAATTTGCTTTCAAATCCATTTTATTGCTACTTTTAGACACATGATCCAGATAAAGAAAGGAAGAAATGGAATAAAGTGATGTATAAGAACAGGAAAAAAATAGCAGAAAATTAAGAAAATAAGATTCTCAGAAATCAGAAAAGGATTATGCTGACTATTGTAACTCTAATGAACTGCTGGTATCAATTGGCGCTAAATGGAGATTATATAAGAATAATAATGATTGATCTGTATATTTGGTGTGCGTGTGTGTATGTAGCTGTGTGTATGTATGTGTGTGTGTATATGTGTATGTGTGTGTGTATGTGTGTATGTGTTTGTGTGTGTGTGTGTGTGTGTGTGTGTGTGTGTATAACATTTAGTCTGGCCCAGTCAAGAAGGAATCTGGAAAAGGTACAATAAAGTTATACATGAAAAAAAATAAAATAAAACATCTACTTTAAAACAAAACCCCATAAACAAGCAATTGCTTAATAGATGCCCAATAGCATAAAATACCCTATGTGATAAATGTTTACTAAAACAGCACAGCTTTAATTTACAAAACTCCTGTGCCTCCAGAGGAAGAGTAAATAATAGAATGGAGGATGCCTGCCTGAATCATACCCTATCTAACTATCTTGGAGAGGAGAACCCTCACAACAGTCCCTGTCTTGATGACTGGACTAGGCAGGCGGATTTAATTCTGGCAAGTTGTTGCCTGGTATATCATAAAATGCACCATAAAAGCTTAAAGGTAATAACCAGCAGTTGGACTTGGGCCTGGAAGCCTACTGGCAAGCAAAACAGCAACTTCAGGATTGGTGTTACTCTAAACAGATGGGTTTGTCCATTCAAGAGTTGGACTGCTGCATTTTTCCAGCTATTTTGTCTGGGTTATCTCAGAAGATCAAGATGCAGTTGATCACCAAACATCTTGATCTAGGTAGGGTCTTAAGTAGGGTACAAGCTAATCTGGCAAGGACTTCTACCTGGTCTTTAAGCAGAAACTCAGAGTCTAAAAAAGTAAAAACATCAATGTTTTGAGATTGTCCTCATGTCTATTGAAACTAGCAGTTCCATCTCAGAAGATTTAATCTGAGCTTGTTTTCCCCTGTTCATATCATCAGAATCTTCAGGTACCAGTTCAGGACTCTGATAGCATCCCCACCTTAGATCAAAGTGTTGATGTTTCACTGAATGTCATGAATATATTGGTAACACCTTACCCCATATGACCTTCCCCAGTAGTTTTATTTAGATATTAGATATAAAATAGAGAACTTAATCTATTTCCAGCCAAACACTGTGATTCCTTATAGCCAAAAACCATTACAATCACATAAAATAAAAAGCCACAGATTAAGACAGTAAAACAGCCTTATATAATCTAGACCTGTGTAAAATAATGAAGGTTGACTTTGACAAATCTAATCAGGTCATGAAGGAAATATTCATATTGCTGAAGTGAAGTAAACACTCTTTTCACCTCAGTGAAGCAAACTGTACAGCCTCAAACCTCTTTGGGCCATTACTGTGGGAGATTACTCTTCTTAGCCTTCTCACCATGGACTGGCTGCAAAGCTTTCCAGATGGGCAGCTTCAGTATTGCTGCTAGTGTTCATTACTGGAAGACTTTAATGGGTACAGAGAAAACTGTGGGTTGACTTTCTCCAGTATGCACTGAGAATTACCCACAGAGTTCAATAGAGTCCTTTTATTGAGTATTACAAAATGACAAGTGATTGCAAGTAGGTTAGCAGTGATTCTGAAGTGCTGGCCAAAGCTTTTGTTCTGAGCTTACCCAAATCAATAGAGGAGTAAGGAGAAAATTTATTTCCTGCAGCAACATGAATAGACTGATATTGGTTTTACACAAAAAAGAAAAATGTGTACATGCTTAAACTATTCTATCTTCATTAGCATAAATTAACTATATTTCTTAGAAGTAAAAAGTAAAAAAAATATTAACCCAACATTTTCAAACTAGAATTCAAAAAGTTGAAATAGCAGTGATAATAAACAATTAAGAATATTTTTATGCTGGTGAGATCTCATACTAACAGTGGACACATGTATGACAGAATTGCTATTGTACTCTATAACAGAATTTGAAGAGTTGCTGCTCAGAAGCTTCTGTTAAGAAAACTGTTTTAATTCTTGACCCATGTCACTTATAATTTCATGGTGGATTGATTTAGGGAACTTTATCATCTCATTTAACTTATTCTCACATTGGCTGATACTTTCTGTGACTGTCTGAATATTGTTACAATATATTTCCAGATATCTCTATGAAATAAGTGGTTTTATTCCAGTGTCAACAAATATGGTATAATCTAATTATTTCTTGTTTGTTTGTTTGTTTACAGAAAACTGCTTCCAAGTTTGCACTACAGCAGTTAATGAAGTCTCTGAATGAATGAATAAACTCATTCTGATAGTGTGATATTTTAAAAGAGCATTTAAAGGACTTAAGACTTCTTCATTAAATATTGTCATAAATATATGTGGGAAAGACTGGAATTTGGTCAACTAATACTGAAAGTAATATGGGAGTCAAAGGTCTCTAGTCGCTGAAAGCAAGATAGATAGATAGAAAGATAAAGATGATAGATAGATGATAGATATACAGTAGATAGTTATATAGATATGGATGATATAGATATAGATATTTATATCCCTTTAATAATCCCCAAATGATAAAAAGCATCAATCCATTTGCCTGAAAAGGATTTGAATTGGAGTCATCACTCACTTGGTGCTGCAATGGCTGATACTTTTCAATGGCATTGCAATGTAAGATCAAAAAAATCAGAACAGACTTTTTTTCTGATATACCTAGTCATATGAGAGAGAGAGAGAGACAGACAGACAGACAGACAGAGAGGGGAGGGGAGAGAGAGAGTTCTACACATATAGCTGTCTTATCCAGTGTTTTTGCAATATGGCATAATTGGAATAAAGCAGTAAACGTAGTTTGGTTCAACCAGTTACTTTTTTGAAGCTACAGGAACTGTGTCAAGACTAATTTGGCTTACTGCTTTTTTAGGAGTTAAGTTCAAGTAATTAGGGATACAGTTCTATAACATTAGGCTCAGAAAAAAAGCCTAACTAAGCATATAGTTTTTGCTCTTTCTTAAAACATTTTTGGAATTAATGTGTTTCAATATATAAACATATGAATTTCAAAACAATTTAAGAATTCATGCATTTCTGAATCTTATAGCAAACATGAATAGCAATATTGGAATTATACCAGTGCTCCCAGTTCATGGTAATGTGATTATCAAAGGCCAAATAAGACAATTTGACCATTGCACACAACATGTACAGGGATCTACTGTATACCACCATACTATAAGAAGATGCTGTGATGTTTGCCAACATGGTTGGCCACCAGTCTGAATGGCTTTAAAATGTATTAGGCAAATGTATGAAAGATAAGTTATGCTGGTTCGATATTTAATCCATTATTAGGAGGAATATGCTTACTGATACTGGAAAACACTTGTGCTGCTAGGAGAGTCTTCAAAAACAAAACAAGATTGTTAAGATCCCAATTATTTGACAATGGTACCTAGCAGACTTTGCAGCTATACTAACATAACTGACAGTTTTATTTCATACATTTGAATTTATTATGTATAAAAATAAATAATCTTTTCTAAGCTTGAAGATAATGACACTACAGTTCTGCATAGATGTGATGTAACAAAGTCAAGGCATCTTACAGAGTACAGTTTGTGATTTGTATAGCATTTTCTAAGAATCAGTAGCTACAATGGATAATAGATATATCAAAAATACTTTCCTTTTGCTGCAGTAGTCAAGTGACCACTACTCTGTATTATGGCAATTCAAATATTCTTATATTCTTATATCTCTAACAAGCAACCTTATAGGAATTGCCTGTCTAATATCTTTGCTGTTGTGGTGATTAATTGGATCTTAGGTGTGTGTGCGTGTGTGTGTGTGTGTGCATACATGTGTGTATGTGTGTCTATGAAGTTATTTTTAGCATATATACACTGTATGTGTGTGTGTGTGTGTGTGTGTGTGCATGTATGTGTACACACACACACACACACACATGCTAAAAATTCCACATACAGTATATGGAATTGGTGTATATACTACATAAGCAAAATGACTATTGTTTCTTTGTTATTAATAACTTTGGACAGCAAGGAAAAAATAATACAGTAGTTTTTGGTTGTTTTCTCTAAAGTCTGGCTGAAAAATGCAATGAAACATTAATCACATAGTTTAAAATGTTGTTCTAAGTACCTTTTGAATCTGAAAGCTACCCCCTACCAGAAGGCATGTGCCAGACTATTACTTAGAAATAATGGATAGGTTCATACATCACATTAAGCTGTAATTTGGGCTTCTTTTTTCTAGCTTTCTGTATTGTATTACCTCAGCAATTGTATAAGCCATGGTTAATGGCTTAGTATTATGTATGAGTTAGGGCAATTTTGGTATATGTAAGAAACACTAGCCAAACCAAATCTGCAATAGATGCATATATATGTGTTTGTATGAGTGTACATAAATGATTTGTCTTTCTTTAAATTTTGACAAACATATACCAACCTATTCAGACCAGCAAACACATTTTTTAGGGAATATTCCAATAAGGATAAAAAGTTCTGAATAAATGAAAGAAACTTGATCCAAGTCTATATTCAACAAAGGAAATAGAAGCTAAATTATGATGATAAACCATGTGATAATAATACATTTTCTTTGAAATGTACAAATAGGACCTTTGTTACTTGGTTTTTAATGCTGCCATTTTTGTTTGCTAGAAATATGTGAGGGTAATAATGCATACGTTCAACAGAGAGACATTTGAAAAGTGACATGCTCTTTATGTTAAAGGTAAGTTTCATTTATAGAAATAAATCATAGGTAAGGCCAGATAAATGACTATAATTCATGGTATATCCAGAATTTAAAAAAAAATAAAAATGAACAGGGCCAATGTGATGCTTTCCCCTTCAAGAAAGAAAGAAAGTTAGTTTTCTGAGTCACCTTACTCTTGAAATCAAACCATTTCAAAAGGAATCAATCAAAGACTCACATTTCCAACCTTCTGGGATCCATCCCCCCTTCCTCCACACAAGATGTTACACTTATGAGTAATTTAGCACTTTCCTACTCTGCTCAAGTTTCTCCATGCAATGTTTAAATGCTAAACTTTACATATTTTTCACATTAAAATTTTATAAATCAAATATGGGGAGCATCAGCATGAATATTAGTGGTAACCCCTGAAATGCAGTATTATTTATTACAGTCCTCTCTATTAAAGCTGAACAATAGTTGCAAGCATTTTTGCTCAGTCTCATGCCGTATGCTGCATTTTATAACAGTTTTAATTAGTTTAATGAATCATGTTGGGCTTTATTGTGGAACTGTTATCCTTCCCTTGGTGAAAGCAAGCTTGGGAAATAAGTCTCCTTGTCCTTAATTGGAAGAGAAACCTTGCTAAGTACAGGTGAGGTGTGCAGTCAGCCCCATTATTTTCAACAAGAGATGCATTTTTCCTTATAGTCACATTCTGTCTACACATCTTACATGTCCCTCATGATTAAGTTACCATATAAATCATGAAACTTCCTCAATGTTCATTCTGATATATCTATATCTATGTCAGCTTTGTCGGATATTCAGAGGAAACTCTACCAAAGAATAAGGAAGAACCTTGAAAGGAAATCAGTAGAATATATTAGATCGGGGTTTTTCAACTAGGGTTCTGCAGGAGGTCACCAGGGGTTCCCTGGGAGATCATGGTTTATTTTAAAAAAATATTTCAAATTCGGGCAACTTCACATTAAAGAGGTAAGCTTCATTCTTTACTTTTAGCTTAAGAACACTGTTAGTGCATATATACAGGCCTACACATGGCATGAATATAATCATTTTGTAACTTATGGCCCATATTTGAGCCTGAATGTGCAGGGGTTCCTCAAGGCCTGAAAAATATTTCAAGGGTTCCTTCAGGTCAAAAGATTGAGAAAGGCTGTATTAGATAGAGCCTTTACAGTATATATGAGCATCTTCAACTACTATTAGCAAAGATATAGCTGAAACCCTCTGAACACTATGATTCAAGTGATACCCCACTTTAAGAAAGTATAATCATTGTGAACAGTTGACAAATTGCATCAGCGTGCTTCAACATGCCATAACCATTTCCTCATTTACTTCTTTAGCACTTTTCTCTCATTAGATTTAACTTACTGCTGAGAATGTAATGATACTGCAGTGGCATATGGCAAGCAATAGATGTAGATTCTCTTCTGCTTTCCCATGCCTGTGGGAATGACATGTGCACTGCAATTCATTTGCTTAGGTCCAAGCCCCTCTTTCCCTTAATATTAGGGCACGTGACCTGTTTTGTGACAATTCATTGCTGCTGCTGCTTCTCCAAAGTAACAAGTAACACAGATTTTTTTTTCCTTTTTCTTTTTAATAGTCTGCTTTATTGTAAGGCTCATACAAACAAGCCATATTGCTTATAAGCACAAAGGTTCAGGAAATCTATCTGCATTCATACACTGCAGGGAATTCAGTTCACCAAGTTTTAGAAATGAGTAAGAAACACAATAAAGTAGAAAATGCTTATCATGGTAAGTTATAAACTCTTGAATTCCTTTGAACACAAATTGAAACATTCTAAAGAGGGAAGCAGAGTAACTATTACTTTCTTCAGAGATCTTGCTTTGAAAAGCCATTTCCCAAACAAGAGCTCAATATGATGCTTATGATATATAACTTTAAATATTATTTGAGTGATATGGAAAGTAGCGCAATGGCTCAAACCACTTAACCATTCAAGAAATAAACAAAGTGATCCATGTAGCAGTTTGTTAAAAAGAGATAAACCCTGTTCAGTTGAGAAGTTCCTATGTACTATCAAATTTCAATGCATGTGGAAGACTTTACATATAAATCTGAGGGTCCCATGCTTTTATGCATAGTACCATTTTTTGTTCCTTTATTCTATGCTTAAAAGCATTATTGAGTACTATGTATTTATTGTTGCTTTGCTCTAAAGAAGGAAAATGTAGAATTTGAACATTGATTTAGGCTTTAGTTAAGACATACTGTAGATTTGTACACCACAGCTGTGTAACTTGTTTACTTATCTAGCTTGTGGGATAATTCAATTTATTCAAATAAAGAAGGTGTGGTATAACATCCTTGTGCAGTTAATAGCATGATTTAAATCAACCAAATGTAGAAGCTGGGTCTAAAGCAACTTCAATATCTGAATCTAGCACATGGTATAGAGGAAATGAACCAGACTGATAAGGATGAGGAATAGCATTGTGACCCTCTTGGATTCAGAACCAAGGGATCATCAGCATGGACAAGGAGCAGCCATGGAAAATTCCAAGATACCCACAAGTGGGCTGAAGAGAATTGACAGTCACCAAGCTTGATCTTGAATGATGGGTTGTGTAACTTAGCCATCAGACCAATCAAAACCACCAAAGTCCTGAAGAAGTATTAAAAAACCACCCATGATGCAGTTAAAAACTCAGAAGGACCACTACCACCAGCAAACTATAGAACCCAGATTTCTCCTTCCTCATTGCTTTATCTATTTATGCAATCTTCAAGTGTGATTATTTATTTATACAATTTAAAGACCAGCCAACTCCACATGACTTTAGGTGGCTTACAGTATTAAAAGCAGGAAAGAATAAAATAGGAGAACAGTCCATATTCATCTAGAAGGAAAACACATATGGGCTTGGCAACCTACTTATCCCAAGACCTGGGAGAATAGCCAAGTTTTCAATGACTTTTAGAACATTATCAGGGTGGGAGCCAAATGAATCTCTACGGGAATATTATTCTAGACAGCAGTCACTGCAACAGAGAGGGCACACTTTGTAGGTACCAATATATAACATTGTTTAATTGAGAGGGCCAGGAGCACACCCAGATCTTATGGGATGGGCAGAAACTATCAGAGACAGGCATTTCTTCAAATAACCAGGTCTCAGGCTGTGAAGGGCTTTATATGTGATAACCAGAATCTTGAATTGCATCTGGAAGACAAGTGGCAGCCAGTGCAGCTTGAAGAACAGTGGTTTCTCATGGACATGCTGTAGCATGCTCATTATTGCTCACACCACCATCAGTAATGGTCATGGACCAGCTGTAGTTGCTGAATGGTGTTCAAGGGCAGCACCATGTAGAGCACATTGCAATTGTGACCAGGGTTTGACTGTCTGAAGGACCTACTGATCTAGGAATAGATGCAAAGGCCATCTTTCCACCTTCTCTTTAAGCAGAGCTGCAAGTCCAAGTAGACCCCTAGATTGTACACTAGTCTTGAATGGGGAAGTACTACCCTCAACTAAGACTAGAGCTGAAGTGTTCCCACAACCAGGGGGCCCAAATATCCACAGCCACTCAGTCTTATCAAGATTGATCCAGAATCTACTCTTTCAGTGAGCATGTTTCTCACTGAAATAAAGATATTGGAAATTATTTTGGGTTTTGAATTCTTTCCTTCTGCAGAACATCAAACGCTAAAAAGAATGGGCCAAGAGAAGCAGCTGCAAAATTAGGGAAGTATCAACAATGTTTTCCCCTGTAAGACTGTCACTTAGCATATTTTTGTAGACTGAAAGAAAAACTCTAGCTTTGCATAAAAGCATTCCATATAAGTTCTATGATCAAGAGCAAGGGATTTCCATTTCTAGGGAAAGGTATAATTCTCATGATGCTTTTATTCAGCATGATTCAGTCCTTTGAATAAGATACAGTTCTGGTTGCAAAGTGTCATATGTCAGCTTGCACATCCTAAATTACCAAATCCAGGAATGATGGCTGAAAGCCAAACGTATTTGCAAATACATACCTATTTGCCAGGCCTCCCATTAAAAATGACACTTTAAAAAGATATAGCAGACTTACCTTCAACACAAAGCAGAAAAATGTTCTGACTAGAGTTTGATCAATTTCTATTCTGGTTCCATTCTTTCACAATTTAAGAGATCCATCTGACTCCTCAGAAAGTTGAACTATAGCAATGGGACTGCCAACAAAAGGAAGTGGTGATCAATGCATCCACATGGAGAGTCTGGCAGAGAAGCTTTTGAAGCAGCTGTATGAGCCTTACAGAGAACCCTTCAAAAAGATGTGCTACATTTACCTGAAACTTTCTTGAACTGAGAAGTTTCATCCTTCCTGCTGGCTACTCTTTAGCTTTGGTATTCTTTGGGAATTGTTTCAGCAGTAGTTTTATATAAAGAGACAATATAAATCTAATTTATAATATAATATAATAATATAATATATAATATAACAGTAAGACTTTTGTAGAGCTTTCTACATTATTTCCATCCTCAGAGTATTATGACCCCTCTCTTTACTCAGAGAACAAAACTTTGATTCATTGCTGGCTTCCAATCCACAGCCTGGGAGTTCAGAAGAAATTCATATAAATTTCCTAGATCTCCTCCTGACTGTTCTGCCTTTCTTCTCCAGTGGTTTAAATTACTGTCTTTCCCTCACAACTGATACTTGTTTCTAACCTTATGTCTCTTTCTTACCCCTTTCCAGCATCCTTGGCTGTCTATGTACCTGAGGTTTTTCATTAGCCTCGTGATGTATCTTATCCCACCCTGATCTCCACTTGTGCTTAATTCTTCACAATTGTCTGGATTATTATTCTCTCACTCTGATTCATTATACCTGCTTAATTAAGAGGTTCAGTAAAACTGAAAAAGTAATCTGAAAGGTTACTGTGATCAGCAAATTTCAAAGAATTTAACTGTGGATTGTTCAACATCTAAATGAAGGCACTGAATGAGGTCATCCATCAGTATGGGGTCAAGTATAATCTGTGTGCTAATAATACCCAGTTATACATCTCTGCCTTGATGACCAGTGTGGTGGTAAAAGTTACCCCTCCATACACATGTCAGCTGCATTCACTATCAACCCTATAAAATGCCTTCCCCCCAATACATGTGAACTGCTTAAATAAAACATTCACAGAAAGCTGAATTAATCCTGAGTGGCAAGAGAAATCAGAGAGGAACCAGTGGCCCAAGAAACCACATTGTTTATATTCACTGGCCATATCTCAAAGATAGTATAGATAGTATGCTGACCTAGTAGGAAGGGATAAATAATGAGAAGGTCACCCAGATGGGTTTATCAAAAACATCCTAATGTCATGCTGTAATTTACACTGTGTCTGCCTTTGTCTTGTCTGTGAATTGCAGTATAGATATACTAAAGGTATATGAGCTGTGGTTCTGCTTTTGCTGAGGATTGCTCAGCAAGCTGCCATACTTTGTTGGGAGCTCGGTGTACACTCTAGTTGTTTGCATGCTTAATAAATTTATGTTTTATCTTTAAAGTGATTTGGTTGTTTTAGGTGAACCAGATTTTGGCCACAACACCAGTAAGACTGTCTCACTTCTATCCCAGTGCCTGGAGTCTATGGGAGTCTGGAAGGATAAGGTTTCAATTCAACTCTAGCAAACTGAGTGGCTGTGGATTTTTGGTCCTCTGGCATTTGTCTGGAGGTTTTCAACTCCTGACTTGGATGGGATTGCACTTCCTCACTTACAGCTGGTACACAATTTAAGGATCCTCCTGGACTCACAATTCCTGCTTGACGAGCAGATGACAGCTATGGCTAGGAGGTCATTGTACAACTTTTTGTCATGTGCTAATTGTGCCTGTTTCTGGACTGGGAAACCCTGTTTACAATTGTTCATGCCTTAGTCACCACTTGATTGGATTTCTTCAATTCACTCTAAATGGGGCTGCCTTTGAACACCACCTGGAAGCTGCAGTTGGTGCAGAATGCAGCAGTTCAGGAGTAATGGGTGCTTCTTGGCATACACATGTAATTTACAAGCTACACTGGCTCCCAGTAGGCTTTCAGGTACAGTTCAAGGAGCTGGTTCTCACCTATAAAGCTCTACAAGACTGGGCTTCTTGCAATATTACCTCATTCCGGTTGTTTCTATCAATTCCATAAGGTCACAGAGGACTGGAATTGTCTAGGTCCCTTTGCTGAAGCAATGTCACCTAATGGAGCCTAGGAATAGCCTTCTCTGTTGCTATATCTGTCCTTTGGAATGAGCTGCTCCCTGAGTTTCAAATGGCATTGAACCCATTGGACTTCCATGCGGCCATAAGGATCTGGCTTTTCTCCCACATTCTGTACTGGGATGATACATAAATGTTGTGTGCTGACAGTATGTTATTCCCAGCCTTGATTTTGTCTTGATTATATGTTGTTTCTACCTGCTTTGTATAGTATTTAATTTATTTTTTCAATTTTGATTTTCTTTTCTGATTTTTATTGTTGTGTGCCACCCAGAGTAATAAACTCAGAGGCATGACTTTAAAACCTCCCCCCCCCCAAAAAAAAAGTGCCCTTGAGCTTGACACCAACTGTGGGCATGGATATATCAAAGCAGTTTACTTGCCAACATTATTTATCTGTTTGCCTGTTAATTTTTTTTTTAATCTGATTTTTTTCTAGTGATTTGTTATTGGCTTCTTCCAGGATATTTTTTTCAGCTTCCTGGAATTTGCACTTTCTATATCTCCTGTTTATTGGATGCTGTGATTCTGAATGACAAACCTTTTTAAAAAACCCTCTTTTTTTAGTCAAGTATATATCTTCCTGTACAATATAGACTACTTATCATGTATTAGTGTTATGTTGCTTGGAGTTATCAATCTTATTCAAATTCTTATAAATCAAGATGGTGACCAAAAGACCCTTGTTAATGGGGGCTCAGTATGACTGTGATTTTTTTTTGTTTGGTTGGTTCATTGATTGGTGTGCTTTTTGTTTTTTGTTTATTTTGATTTGGTTTTGGCTTTTTTGTCAGGTGGGAACCCCACAACCACCATGGTTGGGTTAATTACCCCTCTGACGTTGGAAGGGGGGGGGACATTTAGGATTGCTTCTGTGTACCTCCCTTCCTGCTGCCTAGTGGCATCCCAGCCTGAGCTGCTGGATTCTTTCACAGGGCTGGCCGTAGAGTCCTCAAGGCTATTAGTGCTGGGGATTTCAATTTGATGTCTAGTGGCATTCAGTGTGACTCAAGAGTTTGTGGCCTCCATGGCAACTATGGATCTCTCCCAAGTCATTGATGACTTGACACATACTGGTGGCCAGATAATTATATCTGGGTTATTTTTTGTATTGGGACTGTTGAGATGTGATCTGGTACTGGAGGACGTTACCATTAGTCTATTACCATGGATAGATACTTTTTGCTTGCCTTTCAGCTTGATGTGGTTACACACTGCTGGAAGAAAGGACCCATTTGATCAGCCTGATCTAGGCAACTGATGGACCCAGTGGAATTCCAGAGGAAGCTTGGTCCTCCCCCCCCACCCCCGAGGATCTGATAGATAGCTTTAGACATTGCCTGGAATGGGTGGGTGGCAGGAGCCTTGGACTCTATTGTTCTATGAGGCCTCTCCCTGTGCATCAGTTCTGGGATTCACCTTGGTTCATTCAGGAACTTCAGGAAATGAAATGCCAGAAGAGACACCTGGAATGTCACTGGAGGAAGACCCAGAGTGAGCCTGACTGAACATGGGTAAGTGCCCATATTTGGAATTAATTCATGGCAATAAGGGCAGTGAGCATCAGTATTTTTCTGTCCATCACATCTACTGATAGCCATCCAGTGTCCCTTTATATGGTAACCCAGTACCTGGTGGCCACCATGAGGAATATTCAGTCTATTTGGTGGATAAAGTGGCTCAGATCCATTCCAAATAGGACCCAACTAGACAGATCCAGCTGAGGTACCTGGAGTTCAGTCTTATTGTGTGATCTGGGATGAGCTTGAGTCAGTGACACTTGAGGAAGTTCTCTGCTGTGTTAGTTCAGTGACCTATTTATTGAATTCAGATTCCACTTGGGTTGTTGAAGTGGTTGCGACCTGTAGTTGGTCCATGGTATGGGGTCAGCCTCATTGAGAGAAGGGTTGCCTTTGGTCTTGAAGGAGGCAGTTGTATGCTCCCTGCTTAAGAGGTCTGCCTTGGACTCAATGATTTTTGACAAATACCATCCTGTCTCCAACCTCCCATTTTGGGGAGAAGGTTATTCAGAAAGTGATTGGCCTGTGGTTGCCGTAAACCCTAAAGAAATCAGATTATCTAGATGTGTTTCACTCAGGTTTCATGTGGCAATTCAGTACTGAGACCACCTTGATTGCACTTATTGATAACCTGTGGCAGAGCTGGGATGGAGGTGGTGTGTAGATCCTAGTGCTCCTTGATCTCTCATTGGCCTTCAATACTGTCAATCATGCTATCCTTCTGAAATGGCTGTAGGGGTTGGAAATTGGGGGTACCATTCTATGGTGGTTCTCTTCCTACGTTCATGGCCAGTTGCAGTTTGTGTTGGTGGGAAGTGGGGAGTGGAGATGGGGAGAGGTCATCCCCCAGGCACCTAATGTAGGGTGCCAGAAGGTTTCCCTCTTACTTAATATCTACATGAAGTTTTTTGGGGGGAATATGTGTTGGTTTGAGCTGATGATCATCACTATGCTGATGATACCCAATTATATCTTTCAACCCCAGGCTGACCAAGTGAGGCTGTCAAGGTACTGTCCCAGTGTCTGGAGGCTCTGCAGACTGGGATGGGGAAGAGCCAATTCTGACATAATTCTAACAATTGGTTGTGGATATTAGGGCCCCCTGGATCTGAAGATTTTTGATCCATACTCTTGGTCAGGGTAGCACTTCCCCACTCAAAAGTTGTGCACAATCTGGGGAGTCCTCTTGGACTCACAGCTGCTACTGAAAGAGCCTTTGCTCAGCTTCATCTGGTGCACCAGTTGTGCCCTTTCCTATATTGGTAAGCCCTTCAGATGGTCGCTCATGCCCTAGTCACATAAAGGCTTGACTACTGCAATGCACTCTACATGCATCTGCCCTTGAAAAGCACCCAGAAGCTTCATCTGGTTCAGAATGCAGTGGTGTGGGCAGTGATGGCCATGCCTCAGTATGCCAACATGACACTTCTGCTCTGTGATCTGCACTGGTTGCCAATCTGCTTCTGTGTGCAATTCAAGGTGCTGGTTATTACTTATAAAGCCCTACATGACATAGGGTCAAGTAATTTGAGTGACCACCTATCTCCCATGTTTTCTGCCTAGCTAATACATGCCAGCAGGGTTTGTATGCTCCAGGTCCCTTCAACTGAACATCATCTTTCAGGAACCAGGAAGTGTGCCTTCTCTGTTGTGTCTCCTGCCCTTTGGAATGAGATCCCACCTGAAATCCATGTGAATCTCATCCTGTTTGCATTCTGTAAAACCTTGAAAACCTTGTTGTTCTCCCAGGCCTTGGGGTGAGATGAATGGGGCTCCAGTTGGGTGTGTCTGTTATTTTTGTTTTCATCTCTATATTGTGCCCAGATCCTATCTTGCTTTTGGATTGTATTGCTTTGTTTGTTATTGTTTGTGAACTGCCCAGAGTCAGTAAGTGTAGGACATTGTCTAAACTGTAATACATTAATTAATTAAATAAGCAAACTTTTATCATGTGGCTAACCCATCCTAAAATTTCAAATTATTTTAATTAATATAAGGCACAAATAAGAACATATATTTATCATGAACTATAGCACATTTTTATTTGATAGAGTGTATGAAATGTTTGCCTGACCAAGTAAAACAAGTACAAAACGAGCTCTGAGTTCAGTTGAGTAATTAACTTTTGTTTTCAAACTGACTCACTGGATTGGTTTAGGTAAAATTCTGTTATCAGTGAAACCCACCTTTAGATATACTATTTATTCAATAAAAGAACATTTCAAATGGCTGTCCTTCAGGAAAAAAAATGCTATTTTACTAAAATTAATAATACAGATTTTTTAAGGAATGTATTTAGTCCTATCCCCGATACAAAATGCTATTCCACTCCAGCATGTTTCGTTTTATTTGCTTTTAATAAGAGCCATGGTTTGAATACTGAAGGCATAAGTGCAAAACTGAACAGACAAAAATGTGTCTAAAGAATCCTAGCTCAGTGTTCAAGTAGTTGAATAACAAATGTTGCTAAAAGCTCCCTGCTGCAGCATGAGTTTCTGCCAACTTTGCTCCTAGAGCTTTCCATTTAACTTTCATCATTTGCACATAAACATGTTGCCTGTGATAAAACCAGAGAATATTAAAGAAGAATCTTTATATATGCAATAGCATGGGCAGACATTTGCTTTCACATAAGGCCGAAGGCAAGGAGAATGTCTTTCTTACAGAATACTGCTGTATATAATAGGCTGGCAGGCTGGCTCACTAGCTTTTTCCTTTTTTATTCATCTTTTAAAATATGTTACTGGCCAAATTATAATATTGTGTTTTAAGCCTCTTGATATTTCTTTAAGTCCAATTATAGAACTACATACAAAATCCCTGTTTTCTGGGATCTGGTGCAAGCTGAAAATGTTGTCAAGCTAAATTGCAATATATAAGACATAAGTTAGAATCAGGGTTGGGTTGCCCTTGTTGTCAGCATCCTAGCATCCAGTTATATTTTAAATGTATCTCTAAAAGTCAGGTGGTGGGATGGGATAGAATGGAGAAGGAAGGAATGAAGAGAAAAAACTTGAGTTGGTATAAAACACAGAATAACCTGAAAGTTTTGAAAAGGTTTGGGTTTGGCAAGGCAGGATGGTAGAAGAAAAGAAAGGAATTGGAGCAAGTAAGGGCTTACTGACCTCCCCACCCCTGCTCCCACCCTACAGCGAAAAGACTGAGCAGAACAAGTGGAACAGTTCAGCTTAGCAGAGATTTCCACCCTACAGTGACTGAAAAAAGGGGGAAAGAGAAGCAATGATGCCAGGTACATAATCTTTTATTATGGAGGAAGATTACACATAGCTATCCAGTGCAGAGGTGGACTGGAGAAGATCTGCAGAGAAAGAGAGGGGTGGGGGCTTTATTTTGGTCAATGACCTGAATATATTATGATACCAGATAGTAAAATACAACATAGCATCTGTACACATCTGAATAAAGTGAAGAAAATATAACATAAAATAATGAAGTTTAAATCTACCTAATCTATAAATTAATGTAAACAAGTCAACTTATAAAACTTATTAACCCATAAAAGTAAACAAACTAACTGAAATAGAATCAGTTATATTGGGAGATTTACAATGATGGACAACTTTGAACCAATCTTGGAGGCTGGCAAGAAGAGTGGAGGAATGGAGAAGCAGGAAGAGGGAGAGAGAATCTGAGAGAAGAAACTAGGAAAGAACATGTCCTCAGAAGGATGGGAGAAAGCCATGTGAACAAGAGGAAGCTGAAATCAGGAAATAACTTTGGGAAAGGGAGGGTTTTCTCAGACGTTTGCTGACTTTTCCTATGTGCACTTTTCCCTTTATCACAACATTTAGAATTTGAGTGAAGGAGATGCAACTGATTGTTGATATGTTTTGTCTTATTGATGTGGACTATTATATGTGTGTTGGGGGGAAATTAGTTTATTTACACTGCTTTAAGAAATATGTTTAGTCTGCCCAGAATTATTTACAGTTATTTGCACTGTGCAATACTGCCTGTATATCTGTATAGTTGATTTTCTGTAGCAAGCAGTAAATTTATCCTTGTCTGTTCAAAATTAGAGGTTGTATGTTTTTCTTATTAGACAGCCCCGCCGCCCCCAAGGAGGTAGGGATAACTCTACTTAAAGCTCGCTGCTGAATGGAAGATTGGAATGAACTTTCTTGAAATAAATTGCAAAGGAGTTGAAGGATGGGGGGCATCTTTACTTGAATCTCTGTGAGGGAAGCAATTCCTCAAACTCAGGCCAGATTTGGTGTTATAGTGGTTACTACATATATGCCAGGTGAGCTCTCCAATAAAATTATGCAGCATGGAATTTTATGTTTCAGGGTGTTACCAAACTACTTATGTGTTCTTGTTGAATATATTTCATGCCTTACACCTAGTATTCTAAATCCACCATACCTGCTTAATCTTCACTGAACTTTCTAAAATTCCCCTCTTTAAAAATATTGTTTGAACTTTTTTTGTTTCCCTAAAGTTGTTGATACATTCTTTCTATGTGTAAATGGTAAGATTCTTGCATAAATAAGATAATATTAGTTTGAAATAAGTGTCTTGGTTCCATGACACCTTCCAATGAAAAGATGATTCCTCTACACACAGAGGGACATCTACATACACACATGTCCCATAATAAAATAATGCACCTACAGTATTTCATGGTTGTAGATATTTTATAGAAATTACCTTCAAGCAATAAATAAGAAATACAGTATAGTAATATGATAGCCCAGTTATTATCCAGTATACCTTAATGGTTATAGTGTATAGATCAGTGAATTTGGACTAGTCATTCTCAGCCTAACTTAATCACAGGGTTCTTTAGGGATAATGGAGATCCCACGTAAACTGCCTTAAGCTCAGGGAAACAAGGTGCAATATAATTGAGAGAGAGAGAGGGAGAGAGAGATTGCAGCAAGTTATCTTCCAAAGTCCTACCATAACCTTTTGGTTATTTTATCCATTGTAACTGAGTTTCAACATCCCATTTCTGTTCTGCTTTCTATTCAGTTCTACAGAATGGAATGTCTAATGCTTATTCTGGAACAGATAGTAAGACATACACAGCAGTTGGGTACTTTTTTGTTGGAATATGTATAACTCAGAGCATTCTGTTCATATACCAAGCATACTAGGCATTACTGAATCGGTTAAAGTTATCTTGCCCTGTTACAACTCAGTTATAAATAAATTTGACTTCATAACTTCAGGAAAATACATATTTGTTTAAGATAAAAACAAAGGATCACCACTATGACAAGACCGTCATTGCAATTACAGATGCTAAAAGAACCCAATATTTATAATAGGATTCTTAAATCATCAGTTTTATTGCCAGTCTATCAAAGTCAATGATCCATTTCTTGACAAATTAAGTCTGAATGTCTAAAATCATATTTCTATGACTGAGGGTTTTTTTTTTTTTTTTAATAAAATACAATTGTTGATTTCTTCTAACAAGTTGGTCAGTCAGAAATGGAATGAGTTTGCCTTTCTAATGTGGAATTATATTCCTTTAATTTTCTTAAAACTCTTTTCTTTACACTAAGGATAATTACAAGTTTAATTTGAGCAAAGTCTCACTGAGGATTATAAGAACAGCCTGTTTTCAATTCATAGGCAGAACTGAATCATCTAAAGTAATATATAATAATAAACAAGAATGTAATTGTCACAACCAACTCTTAGTCTTGAGTAGAAAACAAAGCTTATGAAAGTATGATTGTATTCCCAGATTAAGTCAATGAACTAGAGAACAAAAACAGACAGTTGTGAGAAACAAATAAAATAAGAATGGGTAGCTCACACCATAATAGAAACAAGAACTGAATCAAACTGTTTCTGAATTAAGAGCTGAAATAAAACAGTAAGAGCCAATGTTTAGGAGTGTTGAAATGTATATTGTTTTAACCTCTTTAATGGTTACGTAAGTCTGTAAGCCACTCAGAGCAGGCTACAATCAAAGTATCGTATTAGTCCAGTAAAATAATAATAATAATATTGCACGAACTGATTATATACAATGACATAACACAATCACCAAAATGATTCACTGGAACATCTGTAAAACTTATCATGTGCTAGTAATGAAAAATTGGTGGGAACATATAGTTGAAAAAGTAGACTAAAATGAGCAGGTTAAAATATTTTGTGATTTCTGAATACAAACTGATAAAGTCTTGGTGCACAACACACCAGATTTAACTGTAGTTGAAAAGGAGAAAGTGTAGATAATTTATGTGGCAATACCAGGGGATAATAAAATACAAGACAAAAAATTGCAGAAAATCACAAAGGAACGATATCTGAAAATCAAAGCTGAAAGATTATGGAATAAACCCGCTATGGTGGTCCCCGTGGTTATTGGCACACTGGGTGCCATACCAAAAAGTCTTGGATGGCACTTAGAAAATCTGTGCATTGATGAAATTTCCCTCTGTCAATTACAAAAGGCCACACTGCTTGGATCCGTACACATACTATGCTGATACATTATGACATCCCAGGTTCTTTGGGAGAACTCAGTGTGAATGAAGGCCAACACCAGCTACAGAACTGTCAGCTATGATTTCACATTGTTGTATACATAATAATAAAGTTAACAGAATATTATATTTCTTCCATCCAAAGGAACCGTATACCATCATGGTGTAGGGACCTGTGTGATCTAGTGATGCTAAGGGCTATGCTGAACAGATGTAACTATATCAGACAGATCTTAGCTGAAGAGTTGGACTAAATGTGTTCCAAAAAGCCCATCAATATGACAAGAATATGCAGTTCAAATTTCATACTAGATCAACTGTTGCCTGGATTAACAGAGTCATGTTGGATGCTATGGCTCCTGGGCATTCATCAAAAAATGTGCTACAGAGCTCAGCTCCCTCTGCTAGGAAACCAGGGCATGGAGCTGAAAGGCTACTGGAAGGCAATCAAAAGCAAAGAATTTGGTCAAAGGTAAAAAACTATTCAATTATGGAATGTTTCTACCAATTAGAACCATTGAAATGCAGTTTACAAAAGCAAACATACCAGCTTTGGAAAGAAAGACATCCAGATTTAGAGGTTAATGAGCCAAGACTTATGGACCAAAGGCACACAAGTTCTTTACCAATGCTGAATTGGGAGCAACTGAAAAACAAGCAGCTCGAAATCTACATGCATTTCATGTACATGGGTCATTTTTATGCTTTATAAGTCTTATTTTTTTTTTTAAAAAAGATAATTTTGGGGTTCAAATAACATGGTGAAAATGTACAATTCTTATTACTGTATAGGACCCACCAAAATATTCATGGGTTAAATCCTATTTTGAATACTTATATGGGGATTACATGAGAAATGGAATAAACCTTCATTGTTATAGTTCTTCTGAATTTTCAGCCTTACTCTACCTAATTTTATTTGCAGAAATTCATTAATTTTTTCGATATGAGGTGAAACACTTCTTTAAAAATGGACTTTTGAAAATTAAGGATGGTTTCTTTTCTCACTTGGTATATATTTGCATAAATGTTTTAAATAGTTTTTATCTTTTGGCATTTTATGTCCTTTTCAGCATTGATCCAGTTAGGAACATTCAGTCAGGCCCTATAATGGGGATCAGAGTGTGCAACACTGAGTAACTGCATCTGGAATTAGGTGAATGGTTTTCAAAGCTGAACAAATTAAACATGCAGCCATGATAAGAAATTGGGGGTTCAAGGAACAATGCAGTCATGGAGAAGGACAGCTTGTTGTGTTTTGTTGCCCAAGAATGAAACAAAATGTGAATGATGTGAATAAAGTGGTTTTGAGAGGGCTGAAAGTAATCTCCATGCAGATGTCTGTACTTGTTAATTCTAACAACCTTTGAACACAAGATGCTACGTGAACAGACATTAGAATGACTTTCTCCAATAGGAAGAATTGAACTGCATATTTATTTGCTGTATGCTTTTCACTCTTAGTAAAACTCAAATATACTAGTAGAAGTGCAATAAAAATATACTATTACCAAGTGTTATCATATCTGGTTGGTGCCATGGATATATTAATTCTAGTCCAAGGATTGAACCTGATAGGTGCAAAACTATCAATGTCCTAGGTTGGACCTTGTTGAAATTCCTCTGATGGATCCAAAACTTTCCTATGTTTGCTTATATTGTTATAAAGAATGAGGGGAAAACATGTGTGAGAGATCCATCACCGTTTTTAAAAAAAAAAAAATAAATAAACTTTCAGGCATATCTGCTTTTCTTCCTGGTGAGATGGGCACAATGGTAAACAAAATACTGAGCTTCAGCCACTTATCTTTATTCTTATCTTCTTTGATAACACACTGCTTGATACTGCAGAAAAGCCTAGCAGCGTATGCTATTAAATAGCTAATAAGTTTTAATCAGAAAATTGAAAGTGACACACAATTACACTAAATTAAAAGCTCCAAAGTTACACTGTTTAATTATTGTTGCTTTTATTCTGCTATAGGCCTACTGAAAGTGCAAGGTGCAAGAGATGATAATTAATATAAACATAAGGCAAATGATAATTTAAAATAGAAATCACAACTCTGAAGCAATGATAAGTATATTACTATCAGATGCCATTTTTCTTCTACAGTGAAAAGGTTTTGTTTAACCTATTGCTAACATAGCAAAATGTGCTACATTCTATGTTGTTCAGATAAAACTACTGGTGGATAATGAGCTTAATGTTTAGATTTTGAATAAGTGTGTTTAAGCCACCAGATATGCAGTAGAAACTTTTAACCAATGTCTTCAATAGTAAGAGTATTTTATCAACTGGCTTCTACTATATATTCTCTACAGAAAGGATACTAGATACTATAGCAAAAATCAATCAGGGTGCATCGTGGCATGAAGCACTGTAATAGCACCTGTTTCTGGTGGTGCTAGGCTACTTGAAGGTAGAAGCTAGTGTCTGAATGATCAGCCACAGTATCAAATAATTGACTTAAAAAAAAGCTAACTAAAAGTTTTCCTCAAAGGAATTTAAGAAGCTAATGTGAATATACACACTGTACATGAAAATATTTGTATTTAACATGAAGACAGACAGACACATTCACGTGACAGCATCTGGCTGACCTTTTCTGGACTCAGAAGCTGAGCAGGATGGGTTTCATTAGTACCTCAATAGCTACTTATTGCTAAAGACTATGGCTGAAGCTAGACTGAAAAGTCTAAAAACAACCTGGAAGACAACAATGGCATATCACTTCCATATTTTTGCCAATAAAACTGCATGGATGTGTCTGTGGATAACCAAGAATTGAGATCAATATAAGTTAAGTTTTACCACTGGTAATTAGCAATGCACACAGGAATTCTTTCCCACAAGAGCTTTTAAATTAGTGCTGAACCAATAACCAGGCTCATACCCAGAAAGAGGGTAGAGCTTTACTAGTCCTGGAGGTTGCATAGCCCATGTTTGTCTCTATTAGCATAAATGGAGGATATCTTAGTGTGTGGGGGGAGACTCTGGGAGTGGTTCTTCTGGGACATATGCTCCATTGACTTCAATGAAACTCATTACCAAGTGTGAATACTTAGGAGTTGAAACTTTCTTTTCATCTGCATTTCTTTTTGTCTTCCATGTAGTCAAGCAACTACATCATATTTAAGGATTTTTCACTTGCTTGTCTTCAGGCTACATAAACATTTCACTAGCCTATTTGTCATGAGTAAGGATGGCAAGCAGGGGGCTCCCATCCAGACTGTCAAGCACATGCATAGCACTGAGGAATTGGTCAGCCATTCAAAGAGACACAGATCGGAACCACCTTAACCTTTGGGGTTTATATGTCTGGGTTTTCCCACGCTTCTTCAGTTTGTTAGGATTCCTGTTAAGTACTAGCAATAAATATTAGAGACCAGTTCCTTGTCTCAGCGTGTTTCCTGGCTGTTAGGACACTATTTGAGTCATGGATAGTGAGGTTGGGTCATGCAGTATTTGAACACAGAGGTCTACTAAAAGGTAGACTGCTGTTTTATTCTTATGGCTTTGTTAAAATCAAATAAGAAAAGATACTGTGAGATTAGAATTTGCAAGAACAACAAAGCATGATTCTCAAGGTGAATGTTGATATATAATGATTTACAACTTAAATTTGCTGATGGCTATGCATTTAAAGAAGCAGGCTTCTGTATTTATACATGGAAATTAGCACAGTTCCTTAACAATAGATTGGCTCATTCCAGAAATGGGTTGGGAATAACAATTTTATCACAAAGTAATAGATTTAAATTATTTGCATGCTTATGATTCTAACTGTACTCCCGAAGGCAAATTACTTCTTTTTTTTTTTATCTTTTTGTTTCACAGTAACACTTGCCCTTCAAAAATACATTTGATCAACTGTACAGTGATTGGTGAACTATACCAGAGTTAAAAGAGAATAAATGGTATATTGATACACACAGATTAAGAAATCATGGATTTCCATTTGCAAACACTTTAGGGTTTTTCCAGTAAGAACAGGTTGGAGTAAAAGAAAATAAATTGCATTATGCTTTAACAATACAATTGGCTGATTAATTATATATCATAAAGTTGTTGTTACTCTTTTTTAAAAAAAGAAATATTTTTTTTATTAAAAAGTTTTTACATATATAATAAATACACTCAAAAATATATTAAGAGAAAGCAAAAAGGAATATAAAGGAAAAGAAGAGACAAAGAAAAAAAGAGATAGAAAAAAAGAAAAAGAACAGAAAAGAACACATGAAATATATACTGCATACACACACACACACTATATATATTCTAAAGAAACTCCAGTTCTCACCTTTCACTTTCACATCCCTTTCTACTCCCATTCCTCTTCCCTGCAATAAGTCTGCACATGCTACTTAGTTATTACTTGCATATATTTGCCAATTCTCCATCAGCCCTAGGAAGAAGGCAACAGCAATCCATTTCTGAAAATGTTGTCAGAAAAACATGTCTATTTTGTGAACGCACAAAATAAATAGATAGCAACAAAATAGAAATTAACATTTATTTTCCTTGCCGTATTTGCAAATTCCTAGAAACCCTTAAAAATGCTGGTCTAGCATTCTGCTGAATGGAGTTGGTGGTGGCACAAATGGGCTGAGAGGGAAAAGCAAGATCAGGGAAAGAGGGCAACTAATCCTCTTGTACTCCTTCCTGAAGATGCTTTCAAACAATTTTCTATTATATGTTTTTCCCTTAGATATCCTTTTAACTACAGTCTGCCCCACTAAAGATTTTCTCTTGAAGATTGAGAGAGATTTGGAGAATCTCTGTTGGTTGACAAATAGAAAAGTGAAAAACTCACTTTCTGGGCACATATTTGGATCCAGCCTCACATTCAACTGAAGTAGAATTTACTTTACTTTTCATTCCTTCCTTTTCTTCTGTTTTATCATTCTCTTTCCTCATTGTTTAAAGTATGAATGCAAAGGAATCTAATGTTATTTTTCTTTTCCAGCTGTTAGCAAAAAAGAGAAAGGTAAATCTTTAAGATGCCACAAGAATTTTTGTTATTTTACCTTTGTTATATGGAATAACCTAAAATAATGCTATGTAAGCCTTAGTATTTAAAATTTCAAAATATTAAACTTTATTACTCAAACACTCAATTCTTGTAAAGATAAGTGAACCTACCACATCAAATAATTTCCTAACACCTGACATGCTCTTTTAAAGAGCATAACAGGGCATTTTCTTTAGACTTCACACACAGTATTTGAAATTGTCAGATGGATCAATATTTTTCATTCAAGGCATCAAAACTATTTAGTTAAGAGTTTTTTTCAGTATTTCAAGTTTCCCCACACCTCCCCTAATTACTGAGCTATTGACTTGAATAGAAAAATAAAATGGAGAAAAATACTTGCACTGTAAAAGGGTCCCGTAAGAAGAGAGTGTGTATCAAGGAATATTCAGTGAACATTATGCCCTTGGACTTTTCAAGGAGGTAGATGATGTTTCCTTATAAATATAAAGTTTGTTTATATATATATATATATAGGCTTTAAGTATTTTAGTAATATTACTTTGTAACAAAATGAGGAGGTAGAATTAATTGGAATACCTCTAATTCAAAACTTGACTTACTTTTTATTTCATAAACATAGACTCACCACTGAAACTCCTGCACTGAATAGAACAACATTGACAAAATATAAATTTTAAAGCTTAATAAATATTTTGTTTGAAAGGAAAGGTATGGACTCTTAGAACACTGATAAAATGAAAAAAAAAATAAATAAACTGAAAGATACTAGAAAGCTCATACTTTAGGGTTAATCAAGCTGGTACTGATAAATCTTTCAAACTGTAAGTTAAAAATACAAGAACTTAATTATTCAACTTCCATTAAAATCAGTAAAAACTTAGTAGAAATTTAGCAGTTTAATTTCTGTTATAGTTTAGATCTGCTAATTACACTTGGGATATCCTGTATCCTATAAGAAAATAAAATAACTTGTATATATTAATTGTAATGAGTGTTCTCTTTCTCCTTGCCAATCTCTCCATTTTGAATGAAGCTGGCTAAATCTTTGCATCAGAATTTAATCTCTGAAATTTTGATCCATTTCTGCTATAAGATAGAACAGTTTTATTTTCTAAAGTAGAATGATTAGCTGGACCTCTGCAATGAACTTTATCCTGAGTCAGAGTAAGCTCTTAATCAGATCTTAAAAACTACAATATATTAAAATTCACATTCAAAACCTACCTGCTTATGGGGTGGCATTGCTCAGTTGTCCATTTTCATGGCCATCAATGAGACCCTCGTAGGCTGAGAAGGCTGACAAAAGTGGATTTAAGCAAGTGGATGCAATATGCTATCTGTCTTTTGTATTTTGCAATTGTTGATAAATTCACACATCTATTTTCAGTTTCTAAAAACTTTTAGTTATTTTGCTAAAGTGAAGACCTCTTGCCTGAGTTGTTGAGAGAAGTTCTCTTCTTTAGCCAGATAACCTGCTCCAATGTGCCCAGGCAGCATATTTTAGACTTGATAGAATGTCTGCCATGTCCAAATGTTTTTTTTTTTTTGTAATATTGTGATGAAATTTTTAATTATCCTGCTATCATAAAGAGTGCAGGACAGAATCTTCATGGTCATATTAAGCATATTTATAACTTACTCCATGAATCTGCCATTTCTGATGAGTGATAACTGAGTATAGGAGTTGTGGGTTAAGCAGTACACTCTTTATTGCTGTAAATATTTAATCTTTACAGAGTTACTGTAGGAGAAAAGCTATTAGTATTTGCTGAGCAGCTCTAGGTTGTGCTTTAAACAAAAAATGTTATAAATAGCCTTTAAAAAAAACATAGTATGTTCTAATGATGTTAAACAAATTATGTATGAACTGAATTAAATAGTAAAGCCTATAAATGTGGAGAAAGTAATTAAGTGCCATACAGATATTTTGGCTTAGCTTCCCTCAGACTCACACAGCATGACTAAAGATGAAGGATTATAGGAATCGTGGTCCAAAATAGATAGCAGACATTAGGTTTCTTATCTGTGCTGTGATTATAAACATTGCTCGTTTCTTGCTCAGCTATTATCCTTTTTTTTAAGTAGATAGGTGCTTGTATTCAAAAGGACAATCAAAGCAGTACTGTCTACTTGTAGGGTGACTGTGCTTGTAGAGTCTCTGTAAGCATTCCTTATTGAGATCAATCCTTTGCAACCTGCCTTTAAAACAATGTGAGAAGGGCCTCAAGCCTATTTGTGTAGTCCCTATAATCCACTTTCAATCTCATTCTAGTATGTAAACCAGAAGGTACAAAATGTATACACATACCTATCATGTAGAAAGCTTTTTCAAGCTAATGCTGAACAACTATTAGTGATAATATTGATAAGGCACCATCATAACAACAACCTGGTGAGGTGGGTTGGGCTGAGAGAGTGACTGGCCCATGGTCACCCAGCCAGCTTTCATGCCTAAGGTGGATATTTATATTACAAATGTAATGCAAATGAGTATTTATTGAATAGCTGTTACTCTGTCATATGGTTCACTTTACTCCAATACCTTTATTCCATATGAATCATTGAACATGTGTAGAATCCTGCTCCTATAAACCTTTGTACACAACAGTTTGGCTAGTTCATTGGATTTTGTCAAGGTCATTTATGAATCATTAAAAGGTGAGCTCCAAGTCTCAACACATACCCTTGAAGCTCTACTTTGTACATCCCTCCATTGATAAAAGGGTCCAGTTTTTCTGTTTTATGCTTTCTGTTTTTTAACCAGGTATCAATCCCTAAAAGGAAAAGTATTTTATCTCAAGTCTGCTAAGTTTAAGTAGGACTTTTCAGCTGAAGCCTTTTTGAAATCCTAATCCAAGTAGACCTTGCCAACAGTGCTACCTCCAACTATTTCTCTTGACACTCTCAATATTGGTGAAGCAATATTTGCAAATTTTCCTTCAGCAAGCTTTTATTTTGTAAAACCACTTTTTAAAAAATATTTCTATTGCCATTTCTACCAATTTGTTCAGAACAGACTATAAACTATGCAGTTTATAATTTCCCAAGTTTTCCCAGGTTCCTTTTAAAAAGATGTTACTTTGGCTACTTTCCAGTCCCGGGCAACTGAGCCTAATTCTACATATTTTTGCAAAGAGATAAGCAATTTCACATTTGAGTTCTTTAAGAACTCATGGGGAAAAGACATCAGGACATAATTATTTGCTGTGGTTTAATCTCTCAAGAGGTCTTTCTGTTGCTACCTCAATTTACTTTACTTGTTTTGATTTCCTCTCTCGTAAATTCAATACAAGTTCATTCTATATCTCTTTTGAAAAGACAGATGCAAAGAATTCAGTCCATTTCTCTGCAATCTTCACATCCTCACTGAGGATCCTTTTTATTACTTTATTACCTAATGGTCCAACAGCTTCCCTGGTTAGTTTTCTGCTTCAAATATATCTAAGTAATATATTTATTTTATTATAAATATATTTTATTATAACTGTTTTATGAGATTTTAATGTTTATATTTGCGCTTGATTTTACTGTAAACCTCCCAGAGTCCGTCTTTTGGGGGAGATGGGCAGTGGCTATATTTGATCAATAAATAAATAAAATAAAATAAATATATATATATATTTTCATATATAGATGGATTATGGATTACAGTCCTACAGAATTGGGTAAAATGTTTTAACCACTAGGCCTTATTTAGACATAATGTTATCAGGTCATTGCTAGCAAGTGATTGGGGAAGTAACACATATCTATCTGGATACATTCCTCTCTAGTCCAAGGCAGATCTGAAATACAACCTATGGTAGCAGGTATCTTGTTTTGTTCACTGAGCTTTAATAGTTTCCTGTAATATGGAACATAAAATCTTTAACTTATTTTCCAATTTAATGAATTTTTGAGGCATAACTGGATATCTGAATTATATTCTGATATTAAACAGAGGATGCACACACACACACAGAGACACACAAGCATGGGAGACAGGTAGCTTTCACACTACATTATAGATGCTAATTTCTTTAAAGCTAAAGGGCAGCTTTTTAGCCATGTAGGGAATAGTTTCAGAAATGGGGAAATGTCTACTAAAGACATTGAGTTCATTTTCAGCTATTTGAATTGGGGCCATGCCCTTTATATAATATGGATGGGAGAGCTGTAACATTAATTTTCATGCTTAATAAAAATGATATTGCAGGGGCAACCTGTACTGACCCATTCCTGGAATGAGCAATCAAAATCACATGTGGTAAGTGGCTTGTAGAATGTGATCCTAACCACTTTCTTTATACTTGATGAACATACAAAATGCAAGTGAAACTCTTTGTGCAAGTGGTGACTCAAAACAACCCATAAATTCAGCTCAACTTTTTGTTCCTTTGGAGCCATTAACTACAAAATGTTGTATATTAGCATCTGTTATATAAGTATGAATAATGATATGTGCATTCTATTAAAGGTTTACTTGATACCTAATAAGAAACAAACTGTGAATATGAAATATTTTAGTAGATCATTTTTTACAATTACTGTCATTTTATTAATGGTATAAAATAATTATTATTACTAATTATAGTAACGGTAAAACAGCATAAAGCTGTTTTAAATCCTGAAAATAATGAACATAAGCCTACAGTACTTGTAATATAGCGCTTATAAATAACAAATAGTTTCTTGTATCCTGAGTGGCTTTTCATAACTAGGAAGCATGACCATTCACAGAGTATTGGATATATGATTTGCCATTATTTTTAATCTCCCTATCCAAAATATTTTAATAAGCATGTGGATTCAAGAGGCATTCATAGAAAATAGCAGTGAAAGATAGAAAGATAGGAAAGCCATTCTGTTTTAAAGTATGTTCAAACAGTACTGTAGGGAGTGAGTGTCAGGGCTACAGGAGAGAAAGCCATAAGAACAGTGTGCTGTGTTTGCTTCTGTTTGGTGTGTGGCTTTGTCTGGGTACAGTATTATGCTTTCAGAGTGAAGAAAATTGTCCCTGTATTACCTGTATTATTTTTATGCATGAGCATACATGATATATACTGCCTGGGGTTTTGTTTTGTCTTGTTTTTGGTGGAAGAATTGTACTCATTTTCTATTCTTCAGCAAAGGATCGTTACCTTGTCGTGGTGCTGGAGCTTGAGCACCTCAATGATGCCATGAGCTAAACCGTGAAGGGCCACCCAAGACGGGAAGGTCATGACAGAGAGGTCAGACTAAATGCAATCCCTGGGGAAGGTAATGGCAACCCACCCCAGTATTCTTGCTGTGAAAACTAAATGGATCAGTACAACCAGAGATATGTTGGTATACCATCGGAAGATGAGACCCCCAGGTCGGAAGATGGTCAAAATGCTACTGGGGAGGAACAGAGGATGAGTTCAACTAGCCCCAGACGTGATGACGCAGCTAGCTAAAAGCCGAAAGGATGGCTAGCAGCTGAAGGCGCTGGTGGTGAATGGCTAATCCGATGTTCTAAGGATCAACACACCATTGGAACCTGGAATGTAAGATCTATGAGCCAGGGCAAATTGGATGTGGTTATTGGTGAGATGTCAAGATTAAAGATAGACATTCTGGGTGTCACTGAACTGAAATGGACTGGAATGGGCCACTTCACATCAAATGACCACCAGATCTACTACTGTGGACAAGAGGACCACAGAAGAAATGGAGTAGCCTTCATAATTAATAGTAAAGTGGTGAAAGCAGTGCTTGGATACAATCCAAAAAACAACAGAATGATCTCAATTCGAATTCAGGGCAAGCCATCTAACATCACAGTGATCCAAATATACGCCCCAACCACAAATGCTGAAGAAGCTGAAGTAGAGCAGTTCTATGAGGATCTGCAGCACCTACTGGATGACAAGCCTAAAAGAGATGTTATTTTCATCACAGGAGACTGGAATGCTAAGGTGGGCAGTCAAATGACACCTGGAATTACAGGTAAGTATGGCCCGGGAGAACAAAACGAAACAGGACATAGGCTGATAGAATTTTGCCAAGACAATTTACTCTGCATAACAAACAATCTCTTCCAACAACCTAAGAGACGGCTTTATACATGGACTTCACCAGATGGACAACACCAAAATCAGATTGACTACATTCTTTGCAGCCAAAGGTGGCGGACATCTGTACAGTCGGTAAAAACAAGACCTGGAGCTGACTGTAGTTCCGATCACAAACTTCTTCTTGCACAATTTAGGATCAGACTAAAGAGATTAGGGAAGACCCACAGATCAGCTAGATATGAGCTCACTAATATTCCTAAGGAATATGCAGTGGAGGTGAAGAATACATTTAAGGGACTGGAATTAGTAGATAGGGTCCCGGAAGAACTCTGGACAGAATTTGGCAGCATTGTTCAGGAGGCGGCAACAAAATACATCCCAAAGAAAGAGAAAACCAAGAAGGCAAAATGGCTGTCTCCTGAGACACTAGAAGTAGCCCAAGAAAGAAGGAAAGCAAAAGGCAACAGTGATAGGGGGAGATATGCCCAATTAAATGCAAAATTCCAGAGGTTAGACAGAAGAGATAAGGGATTATTTTTAAACAAGCAATGTGCGGAAGTGGAAGAAGACAATAGAATAGGAAGGACAAGAGACCTCTTCCAGAAAATTAGAAACATCGGAGGTAAATTCCAGGCAAAAATGGGTATGATCAAAAACAAAGATGGCAAGGACCTAACAGAAGAAGAACACATCAAGAAAAGGTGGCAAGAATATACAGAAGACCTGTATAGGAAGGATAACAATATCGGGGATAGCTTTGATGGTGTGGTCAGTGAGCTAGAGCCAGACATCCTGAAGAGTGAGGTTGAGTGGGCCTTAAGAAGCATTGCTAATAACAAGGCAGCAGGACACGATGGCATCCCAGCTGAACTGTTCAAAATCTTACAAGATGATGCTGTCAAGGTAATGCATGCTATATGCCAGCAAATTTGGAAAACACAAGAATGGCCATCAGATTGGAAAAAATCAACGTATATCCCCATACCAAAAAAGGGGAACACTAAAGAATGTTCAAACTATCGAACAGTGGCACTCATTTCACATGCCAGTAAGGTAATGTTCAAGATCCTGCAAGGTAGACTTCAGCAGTTCGTGGAGCGAGAATTGCCAGATGTACAAGCTGGGTTTAGAAAAGGCAGAGGAACTAGAGACCAAATTGCCAATATCCGCTGGATAATGGAAAAAGCCAGGGAGTTTCAGAAAAACATCTATTTCTGTTTTATTGACTATTCTAAAGCTTTTGACTGTGTGGACCATAACAAATTGTGGCAAGTTCTTAGTGGTATGGGGATACCAAGTCATCTTGTCTGCCTCCTGAAGAATCTGTATAACGACCAAGCAGCAACAGTAAGAACACACCACGGAACAACGGACTGGTTTAAGATTGGGAAAGGAGTACGGCAGGGCTGTATACTCTCACCCTACCTATTCAACTTGTATGCAGAACACATCATGCGACATGCTGGGCTTGAGGAATCCAAGGCTGGAGTTAAAATCTCTGGAAGAAACATTAACAATCTCAGATATGCAGATGATACCACTTTGATGGCTGAAAGCGAAGAGGAACTGAGGAGCCTTATGATGAAGGTGAAAGAAGAAAGTGCAAAAGCTGGCTTGCAGCTAAACCTCAAAAAAACCAAGATTATGGCAACCAGCTTGATTGATAACTGGCAAATAGAGGGAGAAAATGTAGAAGCAGTTAAAAACTTTGTATTCCTAGGTGCAAAGATTACTGCAGATGCTGACTGCAGTCAGGAAATCAGAAGACGCTTAATCCTTGGGAGAAGAGCAATGACAAATCTCGATAAAATAGTTAAGAGCAGAGACATCACACTGACAACAAAGGCCCGCATAGTTAAAGCAATGGTGTTCCCTGTAGTAACATATGGCTGCGAGAGCTGGACCATAAGGAAGGTTGAGAGAAGGAAGATCGATGCTTTTGAACTGTGGTGTTGGAGGAAAATTCTGAGAGTGCCTTGGACTGCCAGAAGATCAAACCAGTCCATCCTCCAGGAAATTAAGCCAGACTGCTCACTTGAGGGAACGATATTAAAGGCCAAACTGAAATACTTTGGCCACATAATGAGAAGACAGGACACCCTGGAGAAGATGCTGATGCTAGGGAGAGTGGAAGGCAAAAGGAAGAGGGGCCGACCAAGGGCAAGGTGGATGGATGATATTCTAGAGGTGATGGACTTGTCCCTGGGTGAGCTGGGGGTGTTGACAACCGACAGGAAGCTCTGGCGTGGGCTGGTCCATGAAGTCACGAAGAGTCGGAAGCGACTAAACGAATAAGCAACAACAACAACTCATTTTCTATTAGTATAGTTGTTTATGGTATGTGTAGGGGTGTGCACATGTGCACTCACATGGGTGTATTTCCTAAGCATCAACTTTTTATTTCCTGTGAAGGAGCCATTTTTTTTAAAAAAAAAATGGGTGTTGGTTGTTTTGAAGTTCAGATATTCTTGATTTCTTAATATTTTGTTTCTAAAATGAGTTCCCAGAAAACTAAGACTGATCTCTGTGCCAACAAATTATTTCTCATCAAAATGTTTTCTTTCTATTTCAGTTATTCTGCAACATTCCTTGATGACCATACTTCACATACTGAAATTGTCCAATGGGAAGAGTTCCCTTAGTAGATGGACAGGGAGCTAAGACAGAAAAGAGGATTGTACAGTGAAAGGCAGATTTTCATGTATAACTTAATCCAAGTTTTAACTAAATAAGTACATCTGATAATGTGCACTTCATTCCATCCATGAGAATTTCACTGAAAAAAAACTTTAAAATAAACTTGCTTATTTATTAACACTTCTCAACTGTTCAGATGTCAAGAAAGCAAGAAATTTCAAAAGTAAACTCTTTGCATTAAATTGAATGTGAACTAAAAAAATGCATATCAGTATAAAATATGAATGAAACATGTTTATCCATAAATCCCAGTCATCTTCATTTTCTTCTGTATATCTTGCAACTGAGATATAAATATAAGCCCTTTTGATTCTTGATATTATCTTTGGATGGAGAAAAATTCTACCAGCTAATCCTTCTCCATTTTTTCTATCCTTTCTATCCACTCTACCTTTCCAAATATCTTTTAAAGGTCTCTATTACATAGGTAATACATTATTACATAGGAAATAGAAAGCCAGTTTGGTATAATGTTTAAGGCATCAGGCTAGGAGACTCTGGGTTGTGGACTTACCTTAGGCCCAAAGCCAGCTGGGTGACCTTGGACCAGTCACTTTCTCTCAGCCCTAGGAAGCAGGCAATGGCAAACTAGTTCCAAAAATGTTGCCAAGTAAACTGCAGGGAGTTGTCCAGGCAATCACCAGGAGACAAGACTGACTCAAAGGACTAACAACAACAACAACAGATTGCTGCAACAATCTGACTGTTTGTACTTTTACCCATATCTATCCTTAACTTATGAAAAACCTTAGACTCAGATTTTACCACATATTTACAGAACACCATATACTAATAATATTGCATGGTTACTTTCTATGTTGCAAACCAGTTGTTAAATATTACCAATGAAGTTAATGTTTTTTTCCTTCTTTTTCTCCTCAATGAGAACAAATGAAACACATAAAAATTCAGCTGAAATAGAGCTGATAAGCTGTGAAAAGTAGTGCCCTGAAATTTTGGCACATCATAATATAATTTTCCGCAACTACTTTACAAGTGATATATCTATTGTATAGTTACAGTTATTTTATTTATAGATTTAATAGAGTTTATTAAAGCTGGATTTTAGGGTCATAATACTTGTTAATTTTCAGTGCTGCAGTCTATATGTAACTGAATACATAGAATTATCCAGTTCTTATGAAATATTCATATCAACATAAATCCATTTTGAAATATTTTACAATGAAATATGTCAATTTGTACAATATACAAAAATACACTTCCATAAGTTTTGTTTTATTTTAATTTACAACAGTTGAAATGATACATGTTCAAAAATATGCTCACATTTCTTTTAAATAATGATTTCCATTCTCATTATAAGAACATTCTTGTCTTGGTTTTCTACAAAAATATTGAAAAAGTTGTTTTTGACAAATAATCTCTCTGAGTACTTGTATCAGGCTATTCTTAGACTTTTACTGAATATATATAAGGAGAATTGCCCTTTTAATCAATATTATAATTTACATATATTGCAAGTCATTTTAATTTTGTGTGTTTGTCATTTTTGTTTGTACAGTGTCCTTGAAAAAAAAGAACATTTTATAAAATGCATTGGGCCACATAAATACTTTTTTAACTTGGCACTTGGGATTGCTCCATATTCCCACATTTATTTCAGTGCCTTTTTTCCTCCTTCATAACAAAAATCATAATAAATAGAGAGGTTTATGGTAAATTAATCAAAATAACAACATTGTCATATGAATCAGTAGTATAAAATATTTATTCTAAGGCAAACTAATATAGTCTTTGTTGAATTTAGATCCACCAACCTGGAAACAATATCTTTAATATGCAGAACAGGATTCTACAAATAAGCAATAAGTCCACATTGGGTTTTAATATACTCTATGTGTCAATTTACAGTATGCAAATGCTAGAGCACAGTATTCCCTTTTTTGTATAGGATTCTTTATTAGAATTTGCATTACAAGCTTCCTTAATGTTCCTCTAATGTATTATTTGACCAGGACAGGACCCAAATAAACTCAAGATAATTCCATGAGTTTGGGAAGAATCAGGAGATAGCAAAGATGCCCAATAACAGAACAACAGTTTATTTATTAGATTTGTTTATTTATTACAGTGGTATCCTGCCTTTTTTGTCTTCAGTAGCTCAAGGCAGCATATGTAGCATTCCCTCCTCCTATATTCCACCCATAAAAACAATCTCAGGAGGTAAAATGGGCTGAGAGAGAGTGACCAGCCCAAAGGTACCAAATGGGTTTCCATAGGAGTGGGTAGACTGAGTCTCCTCAGCCCTAGTTCAGCACCTTCACCATAATAACACAGTGGCTTTAATTTAGTATTCAATACAATTGTATGCAAAAGACTAGGCAGACTTGGTCAAACTGAATATTTCAATGAATCCCTAAGCAAACCAAAGCTGACATAATCCCTGCATAGAACAGAATTAAACACAATTTAATTGTGTTAGTATGCATTCACACCTGGACAATCTGCAGGTGTGAGTGCATACTATCTACTTATCCATGTGCAGTTGTTTACAGATTCAGAATAAACCAGTCAATATGGTAGATGCAGAAGTTTGGACACCTTTCAATCAGTGTTTTATAACACCAGTGATGTAATCTAATATGATACTGAGCAGACATAAGCTGCATTCCAAATTATATTACTTTGAGTCACTACTACCATTTCATAATGTACATTCCATTAGTACTAATGATGGGTTGCAATAACATAAACCAAGTGGTGATTTCCTATACTACAGTAAATAATTATTTCCAAAACTATGGAGTTTTGCAAATACATATATTTTACTAAGCATCTTTTGTCATTATGATAAAATTATTTTTTATTAGATTTCAAAAATGGTAATTACACATAAACTATTCCATAAGTATCTAAAGATGGGTTGCAATAATAGATTTTGATTGTATGATCCATGCATTGCTAAGCATCTATTAGCCTAGTAATGTTAATTTTTATCAGATTGCAAAAAATGCTAATTACACAGAAAGTTAGCACTGAAGTTAATATATTTGGCCTCTCACACACACATGTGTAAGATTGTTACTATTATATAACTTTATTGTATCTGGCCTTATTAGGCTGTAATAAATATGTTGTTGTTGCCTCATAAAAACTAGATGGCAGGAAAAAAAACCTATCGATTTCAAACTTCATAAATTAAGTTTATCTGCCAAGTTATATTTTCAGTTATTAGATTCAAAATAGCTAGTCTTTTTGATTTACAGTGAGTATCTGCAGGACTGAAAATCTAACCAAAGATCACCAGACCATGCTGACGTATTAAATAAATAAATAAAGGGATGAAAAAACATACCAAAATGGTATGTTCACAAGACCAATCTTTATAGAGAAGCATTGTTTACAGAAAACAAATAAAATAAAGTTAACAAAGATAATAGAGCAGTCTCTGAAGTAGATGTCAACTGAAAAATACAGTAAATAAAATAAAAAAAACTAGTCTGAATTACCTTACTTAGTGTTGGATGTGTCATCCCCATCCATCATTTTTTTTTCTTTAATGGTGGAAAACAGAAGAGTATCACTTGTGTCCTAGATTCATCCTATGCTGCTGCTAGGTATATCAAAGGAATAACCAAGGCCAGTTCCTTTGGAACTATGTACAGTACACTATTATCCAAAATATTATTTCCAGTGGCTCTCGAAAGTTTTATGCCTTTTTATACATAGCATATGTATACATACATCTAGAAATATAGATATTGTGAATTCTTGCCAATGTTTCAAATCTTTCTTCCTGCATTTGGCTTTTTTTCCAGTTAACATTTTAAAATCTTTGCTGATGTTTAATAAATGCACACACACATACAGACCACACTGTGTGTGTGTGTGTGTGTGTGTGTGTGTACTGTTGAGTCAGTTTTTTGACTCCTGGCAACTGCCTGGACAAATCCCTGCAGTTTTCTTGGCAAGATTTCAGAAGTGGTTTGCCATTGCCTGCTTTCTACGGCTAGGAGGGAGAGACTGGCCAATGTCTCCCAGCTGACTTTGTGCATAAGGCAAGACTACAACTCACAAACACCCAGTTTCTAGCCTGGTGCCTTTAACCACTACACCAATCTAAATCTAAATCTAAATCTAAATCTAAATCTAAATCTAAATCTAAATCTAAATCTAAATCTAAATCTAAATCTAAATCTAAATCTAAATCTAAATCTAAATCTAAATCTAAATCTAAATCTAAATCTAAATCTAAATCTAAATCATCTCAATATGCCTGTGTGCTTGCTCTTTGGCCAGTGTGCTTGCTCTGATATGGACATACAGATTGAGTGTGAGTGTGCCAGCAGAAAACTAAACTAGAAATAACCTGCAGTAATTGTCAAATGTTTGTATATAAAATTAACTATTGAAAGGTAGTTGTAATACCGTGACTAAATCATAGATTGCCAATGAAAAATCTTCCTAGTCTTACATTTATCATTTAAAAGCACCAACACGTCAGTCAGTGCTTAATATATGGGGGAGGGGGACATGAATCAATTTTATGTGCTGCTGTTTTTGTTAGGATCTAACATTTCAGACTGGGTGTGACAGATTGTTGGTTTCAGGGTTATTCCTTCAAAAGCAAATAATGTGTCTTAAGATTGTCATATCTGATTTAGCTAAGCAAATAGCAGACTCAATTATTCAGTGTATTCAAATCAAAGTAAACTAAAGAATCATAGAAACTCTATTAAACTCAAAGAATGAGAAAATATGAGCATGTAGCATCACATAAAATCAAAGTAAAGCTCATGTTTATTAAATAAAGTAACTGATAAAGTTAAAACTGAAGAATACTTAGGGAAGCATAAAATTTAATTTGGGAAACAGAATTAGTACCTTTGATGGCTTCTTGGAAACTAATACACAACTTGGCCTTGATAATATGAAACAAAGTGCATTTTTTAATATTGTCAGAATGTTCTGAAAAATGAAACAGGCTATTTTATTCTTATGAAATATAACTACTCCCAGCAGATGCAAATCGTTATCATTTGAAAAACCTATAAAATACAAAATTATTATGTCTGGCCTCTTGAAAATTTCAATTCATTTCTGTTTGTTGTTGTTTGTTTGTTTGTTTTTAATACTGCTGAAGTTGCTATTATTTCCTATTCCGTGGGTCTTGGTGCACTTCTAATCTGATGACAAGTAAATGCTGTGTTATGCTGACTTATTATTGCCTCACATGAAAGTAAAAGAAATACATGTAATAAAGTTAGTAAAATAATAAGTTTTGAAATAAGATTTCAGTGTTCACAATCCCATGGCTGGGTCTCCATAATATTCTAGACAGGACTGAAATGGATGTTATGGAAATCTAGATATTTTCTTTGCAGGTTAGGGTGATATACTGTACATTTTTGGGCAAATACAAAAAATGTATAGGATTTAGGATTTAACATGAGAAATTAGCAGATGAGATACTGTTTGTATCATCTGAAATCCAACATGACCAGATAAATGTTGTGTCTGCCTGTTACCTAATTTAAAAGAGTTATGTTGAAAGACATTCTTTAACAAAATCCTGCAGGTCAGAAGATGAACATTATTCTGGAGCAATTCATATTGATGAACAAGGAAGCCTTATGTAGGCTTCTTTTAGAGATCAGTGTTAATGGACTTCTAAATACTAAAATACCAGCTGGTTAGAAGATAATCAATGCCTGGGAACAGAGGAATGAATGTTGACCATTACAGTATATTCTGCCATATTCATTCTTCCCTCTCAATGGATTTTCCACAAGGAATATCTGGGCAAAAGCAATGTGGTTGCTTCTTCCCACCTTCAAAATTCTAGAGGTTCCTGAAAATAATTCACTAATTCTAAGAAGTTGATCCTAATAAAGAACTAACCAGTTTTATTATATGTGCTACCAAAGTTTACACCCAATAAACCAGTCATTCAACAAATATTTCAGAGCTACCTTTGAAATAAGTGTTGTTATTTTTTGCTCAAAAATCTATAATCCCTTATTGGTATAGTATTATATTAATTTGATTTCATGACTTTAAAACCATATGTATGTGTATGTGTGTATAGGTATAGGTATAGGTATATATATAGAGAGAGAGAGAGAGAGAAAGAGAGAAGAAAATGACACATTGCAGCTATATTTTATCTTTGCTTTAATAGTTTGCTTATACTATGCAATATTGCAAAGGTCAGTTGCAAATGCAAGTAAGTGAACTAGAATTTTGAGTAAATGAACTAGAATCCACTAGTAAGTGTGAAAGTTTGTTTTAATGCCAAGTACAGTGTCTGACAACATATCAAACTAATGAAATTACTGTATGTTTGTAAAATAACTGGAATTTGGAGATAAACATATTTCTGTTTGAAGTTAAGTGATAATGGTAAACCTACTTCATTAATTAAGAATCCATATGCTATGACTTTTTAGAAAAACTGCAAAAGCTGACACTTCTTTTGGTTTATCAAGGGATAAATATTTTCATAATGTTTAACTTTGCAGGCATCTATAGATGTGTCTTGCTGTTGCAGCCAATCAGTATTTGAGAAGTGTAGTTTGTACTCTATGGTTTGGCAATGCCTTTTTCAATGGAAATATTTGCTTCTTCAGAAGCTGTTTATCACCAGCAGTTTTTACTGGATGGCTCACTGGGTAAACCCTGCAATGTCAGGACTCCCTCCTTGTCTTGAGCTGTATCTCATCAGCTGAGTAATCAAGCATATGGGCTGCCCCTGAGTTGGCATGGCCCTTAAGAATCCATACTTCAGGATCCCTTGTGGTACTACAAGGAAAGATTGAGGGAACTGGATACCCTTTAGCCATGAGCAGAATATAAATCTTAAAATACCTGAGGTGATTTTGCAATAAAGAAAGGCCATGTTCTGTTCTCTCTGTTTCTTAAAGTGTCAGAGAAGTATAAGCCTAAAGTTACAGGATAGCAGATTCTGGATGGGAAAAAACCCACTACTAATAAAATCACTTTGACAATGGAACCAAGTCACTAGTTCAGATCTTTTTAAAAGTGAGAAAAGGGCTATCTATGAGCATTGCTTTAATTTGGTTTCCTGCACTAAGTTGAATTTGATGGCCCAAATGACTCCTTGAAACATGCTGAAGTAGAGGACAACAATATTATTCCCCCTTAAATGGAACTAGCTTATTTAGGACAAGATAAAATATGCATGTTATATGGCAAAACAACAGCAACAAACAGGAGAAAACATATCTGGGTGGCCAAATTGGGTTAAAGCAAGTTTCTCATTTTTGCAAGTTTGATTCAATATAGCATTTTAAAAATATGCTAAAATGCATATTATTTTGGCAAACTGTTTTTCCCAAAATATATAAATTCTGAATGCAATTTTCACTATTCTGATCTTGATATAATATTTCCTGCTTTGTTTTTATGAAATATTAATTTTCACATACAGTAGATCAATATATAGATAGAAAAGATATTGCATTAGAGTTCCACAATCTGATGACTAAAATTTCAGTTCATGTAGTGGTTTAAAAAGTAAAATTAGATAGCTTATTATTCATATGTGAACTAAATTAATCCTTCCCTCATGCCTACTATGAAGTTGAAAATCCACCCAGTAGAAAATAGATCAATAAATAAAATAGACCAATAAATAAAATTATTTCTCAGACTATGAAATAGCAGGTTCTCTATAGCCCCTATTTGTAATATGGCAACCAAGAGCAAACACTGGATGCTTTAGATTAACAGCTTTTTGGTGTCTGATCCCCCACCCCCCCACCCCGTTCTGGTCCCCCCGCACCAACCTTGGATGGACTGGGGGGTGTAGAACCCCCGGAGTGGAGCGGATGGGAGCGGTAGCAGTGGACTGGGTGGTTAGGTGTGGTGAGCTCGGTTGGGCCCTAACAAAAAGGCGGGCCCCAAAGGACTGTGCCGGTGGCATGTCAGCAGACCAAGCCGGCACTGTGATGGGAAGGGTGGTAGCGGACTGGGCCAGTGGCGCGGCAGCAGACCAGGCCGGCAGCATGGCAGTGGACCGGGCTGGGCAGCAGCAGACTGGGCCAGCGATGCGGCAGAAGACTGGGCTGGCACTGCAACGCTGCAGCAGTGGACTGGGCCGGTGGCGGAGTGGCAGACTGGGTCAGCGATGCAGTGGCAGACCAGGCCAGCAGCGAACTGGGCCAATGGTGCAGTAGTGGGTTCTGGGCTGCACCAGAGAAGAAGTGACTGGTTGTTGGCCTTGGGGTAGCAGACCGTGTGGGTAAGGAGTGGGGAGTTTAAAAAAAAAAAAAGTTACCCATCCCCCCCAACCACCCCTGAGGCAGCTGGAAGCTGTGAGGGCCCTCCAGAGTGAATGAGAGACTCTCCCCCAGGGTGAGAGACGAGAGGGGGAGTCTGGGAGTGTGTTTGTGTGAAAGGCCAATCACCCCCTGAGTGAGAGATGGGGGGGGTGAAGAATGAATGAGTGCCCCCTGTTGAGCAGTGAGAGAATTCAAGGGGGGTCATAGTGAATGGAGGGGTGAGGGTTGGGCTCTGACGGCACCGAAAGCGGAAGCTGTTGTGCTGGAGGACCTACCATCACCCTGTGGGAGATTGATTGTAAATAATGATGTATGAATGGATGGATGGAAGGAGCCCTACTTAGAGCCAGAGACTCCCGAGGTCCAGGAATGGGGGCTAATGGATCAGGAGTCCCTGGGGGCTACATGGTGGGGCTCATTATTGAGGTGGTGACGGGTAGGAGATGTTATGGTGGGAGCTGGAGGGTGGATCATCTTAGGGGAAGACGCCCCCGGTGTTGTTACCGGTGGCGTGTTCTGGCCCTCTGCGCTCAGACCCAGGCCCTGGCCAGCAGATCATAGGGGCCCTGGTTTCTGGCTGTTTCTTCTTAATGCCAGGTCAGTTAATAACAAGACCCCCCTCATATGTGACTTCATCACTGAGGAGGGGGCAGACCTGGCATGTATTACCGAGACCTGGCTGGGCGTGGAAGGGGGGGTGCCCCTTTCGGAAATGTGCCCAGCTGGGTTTACGGTATGGCACTAGCCAAGATCCCAGGACAGGGGAGGAGGGGTGGCTGTTGTCATCCGAGAGTCTCTTGTGGCCTTCAGGGGCCCTGCTCCACAACTGGCTGGTTGTGAGACCCTGTTCTTCAAGTTGGGTTCCCGAGAACAGTTGGGAATGTTGCTGCTGTACCAACCTCCCTGCTGCATGGCAACCTCCCTGCCTGAGCTCCTTGAGGCCATCTTGGGGCTGGCGGTGGAGTTCCCCAGGCTTATGATTCTGGGGGACTTCAACCTGCCACCCCTGGGGCTTGCCTCAGAGGCAGCTCGGGAGTTCATGGCTACCATGGCAGCCACGGGCCTGTCCCAGATAATTCGGAACCCAACTCGAGACAGTGGTCACCAGCCCCAGACTTGGTTTTCTTGTCAGAGCAGTGACAATGTGATCTGAGGGGAGAGATAGATCTGTCCCCATTGTCACGGTCAGACCATACCCTGGTGGCCCTGAGATTCTCTTATGCCACCCCCCTCTGCAGGGAGGTAGGACCCATTCGATTGGTCTGCCCCCAGCGACTGATGGACCTGGTAGGGTTTCAGAGGGCGCTGGGGGTTATACCTGGTGATCTGCTGCATGGTCCAGCGGAGGCCCTAGCTGCAGCCTGGAATAGGGAGGCGGCCAGGGCCTTGGGCAGGATTGTGCCTGTGCGGCCTCTCTTGTCTCATCAAACCTGGCACTCCCCGTGGTTTATGGAGGAGCTGAGGGTGATGAAGAGGGTTAAGAGATGCCTAGACCACCGCCGGAGGAAGACAAAGACTGAATTTGACCGAACACAGGTAAAAGCCTCCATTAAGGCCTACCTTGTGGCGATAAAAGCAGTGAAACGTCAATATTTCTACGCTCTTATTGCGTCTGCAGAATGCTGCCTGACGGCCCTCTTTAAGATCACTTGATCCCTTTTGGGAAGGTGGGTTCAGCAACCCACCTACAGGGCCGTGCAGTGGAATTTGCTGAGCATCTGCAGGACAAAATCGCTTGGATGCACTCCAAGTTGGACTCCAGGCATGAGGCGTGGTCTGGAGAGATACCAGGGGAACAGGCTTACTCAGTTATCTGGGAGCAGTTTGATCCTGTTGGACCTGAGGAAGTGGACAGGATCCTACAGACAGTAAATGCCACCACATGCCATCTAGACCTGTGTCCCTCCTGGCTAGTAAAAGCAGGCCAGGAGGTCACATGTGGTTGGGTCCATGTGATGGTTAATACATCCTTGGGAGAGGGGGTGTTTCCGGCAGCCTTTAAAGAGGCATTGGTACACCCCCTCCTCAAGAAGCCATCGCTGGACCCTACTGTTCTGGACAATTTTCATCCAGTCTCCCACCTCCCCTTTCTGGGGAAGATGGTTGAGAAAGTGGTGGCTTTGCAGCTCCAGAGGGTCCTGGAGGAAACGGATTATCTAGACCCCTTTCAGTCAGGTTTCAGGCCCGGTTATGGGATGGAAATGGCATTGGTCACACTTATGGATGATCTCTGGCGGGAGCGGGATGGAGGCAGTGCATCCATCCTCGCTCTCCTTGATCTCTCAGCGGCTTTCGATACCATTGATCATGGTATCCTTTTGGGGTGGCTCAGGGAGTTGGGGTGGGTGGCGTAGTCTTACACTGGTTCACCTCCTTCCTCCAGGGCCAATCCCAGTCGGTGTTGATAGGGGAGGAGAGATTGGCCCTGCGGTCCCTTCTTTGTGGGGTGCCACAGGGATCAGTACTCTCCCCTCTCCTTTTTAACATCTACATGAAACCGCTGGGTGAGATCATCCATCACCATGGGATGAGGTATCATCAGTATGCTGATGATACTCAATTGTATATCTCCATCCCGGGTGAAGTAAGTGATGCCGTGACCACCCTCTCTGAGTGTCTGGGGGCTGTGGGGGCCTGGACTGGGAACAACAGGCTTCAACTGAACCCTGGTAAGACCAAGTGGCTGTGGGTTAATGGTTCTTCTATCTGGGACATTAACATCTCTGGTTCTGGATGGGGTTGCACTGCCCCAGACAGTCCTGGTGAGTAACTTGGGGGTCCTCCTGGACTCCTGGGTCCTGCTTGAAGAGCAGGTGGCAGCCATGGCCAGGAGAGCCTTTGTGCAGCTACATGCTGTGTACCAGTTACCCCCCTTCCTGGACCAGGAGGCACTTCAAACAGTCACTCATGCCCTTGTTATCTCTCAGATAGACTATTGAAATGCGCTGTACATGGGGCTACCCTTAAAAAGTATCTGGAAGCTTCAGCTGGTCCAGGATGCAGCTGTGCAAGCTGTCTTTCATGCCCCCAGAAGGGCACATGTAACACCACTGCTGTGCAAGCTGCATTGGGTACCAGTTTGCTTCTGGGCCCAATTCAAGGTGTTGGTTATCACCTTTAAAGCCCTACATGGCATGGGACCAGGTTATCTGAGGGACCGCCTCTTCCCCATTACATCAACCCGTCCCACCCGATCATGCAGAGAGGGCATGCTATGGACCCCGTCTGTAAAAGAATTTCATCTGACGGGGCCCAGGAAGTGAGCCTTCTCCACAGTAGCTCCCACCCTGTGGAACATGCTGCTACCAGAGGTGAGATTGGCCCCATCGCTCCTGGCCTTTCAGCGGAGTCTGAAGACCTGATTCTGCCGCCTCGCTTGGGGTGGAGAGGGGAATAGAGTTACATGGGGATGGTTGTTATACACTTGGACTGTTTTAGATGTTTCATCACTTGGATTTTTTATTCTTTATTCTTTATTTCTATTTATAGTGTTTTTACTGTATTTTATTTTTTGTATTATTCTGATGGTTTTAATCACTTGTTGTATATTTTTGCCACCTTTTCTTGATCTCTTCTTCTTCTGTTAGGTCCTTGATATCTTTGTTTTTGATCATACCCATTTTTGCCTGGACTCAGCACTGCACCCAGATTAATTATAGCTCTACCCAGCCTCACCTAATTGGTTACCATTTGCAATATTTTACGAATTAAATCCTGTAGGAAAAAGTTTGTTTTTAAAACATAAACTTTGTGTTTATGTTTTTATAGTATTCAAATGCAAGACATTTTTTTTTCCTTTTTGGTTTTCCTAAATATTTTTTTTCTCCATGAAAATGTTAATTGTTCTAGCAGTCATTGGTTTCTCCAAAATACTGATACCTTCTTGATCCCTCTTCAGTAGCCTCATATGTCTACACAGCTATCAAAACTCTGCAGTTCAATTACACATACATACAGATACCCACAAATGAATAATACTGTGAGATAATTACAAAAACAGAAGCATCAAGGGGAATGTACCCATACTCTTGAAAAGACTGAGAGCTGAATGAGAATTAACTTCAGATTCTGGGGCATGAATGAATCCTTGGAAGAATCTACAGTTTGACTTGGCCTTAAAGAATGATTCCTCAGAGTTGGTGTTATCTGTTAAAATACCTTAAGAACTCTAATATTTATCAACACAAAATTATATTTTGCAGACTAGTGAACCTGCCATGACATTTGCTACATTTGCCACCACCATCCCATCCCCTGACTTTATTTTATTGGGTTAGAAAGGTTTATGATACCATTACTATTTATATTTCTTGACTTTATAGACCAAAACTCCATAATTATTTTATGTCAGAATTAATGACTGAGATGTTTCCCTTTTGATTTTGTAATTTCCTCCCTGCTACTTTCCTCAGTTAAGGGTCTGTCACTCTAAGTGCTCATATGCCAGCTATTTCTTATAACACCTATTTTTTATTGCCAGATGGAGGTGATGATGCATAACAAGAGAAGGCCATCTGATAAAATAATATATTTGAGTTATTATTAATCAATCCTCCTTCACATGAAGTGGTATACATCCAGATCAGTGACCAATCTGCCGGCTACCATAAGGGTATAACTTGGCCCAAAATGGCTCTTTCTGGTATTGCAGTTCATATTTGTCTGAGAGCTGAGTGAAAGATTTTACTTCAAATGCCCTCTTTTCCCAAGAAAGGGATAACTGAATCATGCATTCTTCAGATTTAAATTCTAAATCCATTGTACCCTTTTTTAATTTATATACAATCTCTATACTATTTTGTCACCATTAAAATACAAAGCTGTAGTATTAAATGCTAAATGCTATATCAGTATAAATTACAAACTGCAGCGGTTGGGTTCACACATCCCATTATGTCACATGATTGCTTAGCATGTTGTATGGATACAGCCACTGCTTTTCCATGTAACCTTGTATACAGAATTTTTAAAAATATTAAATATTTGGCCAAGTTACTTAAATCTACCAGTGATTTCATTTACTGTTTGATTCAGTAAATATGGGTTGTAGATTTCAAGGAGCTCAAGGTGAGACTATTTGAACTTTCAATTTAATAGCATTTTTTTTGTTGTTTTATCAGATGTCATGGTGTACTACATTAGCTAGACTGCATCAATTCATTCTTAATCTTACGTACCATGTGCAAATATATTCTCCTGTATGTTTTTTTAGGAAAATAAAATATTATGGATTGCAGTTTAGTCCTGCCACATGTTTGTCCTTTAGCTATGGATTCATTGTCAGCAAATCAGAAACCATTCAGCAACATTTAACTTACTACAGTGCCCTGAAATGGCTGGGGTAGCACAATTTCAGAATACTACAGAGCTAGTCACTGTTGCTAGTGAAACCTGTTGCCAAAGGAAAAAGCATATGGATGGCTATTCTTAAGGTACTTTACCAATGACTCCTCTAACCAAATGCCCTGAGAAAGATATTATGATGATAAAGATGATGAAAGATGATGATATGGAGGAGAAAGTTATGTGTACATTTGTGTGTTTGTGTGACTGAGAGACAGAGACCAAGAGATGGATCTGCCAATTCAGGATACTGATAAAGTAGTCTGCCACAGTAAATTTCTTCTCTTTGTGGCATTTTAAGATATATATTTTTTCTATTACAATGTTTTTTGATATGAACTCATGTTTCAGGATTAGTTCAACAATAAATCAACATACTTGGCTGGGAAACATCTCTATTCAATCTATCTTCTGTGATCAATGAGTAAAGCTCAACAAGAAAATAGGCATAGTTGGATGACTGGACTTTTTAGGCTGCTGCTAACAGACTCTCTTTTCTCTGCAATCCCTGTTCTGCTTGCTGGAGGGTATTTTAGTTATACAAAGCCAATAAACTATTATTATTTGCCAATAAATAATTTCTTCACATCATGAACAATTGTATACACCTTTATGATACATTTCTTTTTGCTTTTCTTGTTTTGTTGTAGTGCAGCCCTATAATTAGATTGTTCTAAATGCCAGATACAAAAGTTGATCTCTAAAGATATCCAAGCTTTGCTGATTAAAAAAAAACTATGTTTATTATCCAAAAAGTTTTAAAGAAATCAACAGGAAACTTTGTTCAGACTAATTTATGATGCATGTAGATAGATTAAGAAAACTATTTAAGTGATTAAAACACAGGCTGTTTTAAAATAGAGTGAAATAAAGTAGTGTGCTTCTCAGGGGGGAAAATGCTATTAAAGTCATCCATAAATTTATGGAATTATGAAAAATACAGAGAGAGATTAAGGTTATGTACGACATCAAATCATTCAGAATGTTAAAAACCCAAGTAGACCTACAGTAGTTAAGATTATACAGTATACTATAGATGGCCAGGCAAGAGACTATAAATGGTCAGACTTATTACTCCAAATCATATCTTTATTATGGTCAAAGACCAGCATAAGGAGTATGGGGTACGGTCAGTTGAAAGCATAGAAAATACATTTAAATCTAAAGAATAATATAAATTCTGATATATAGATATAGAAGATATAAATATAGATAGATAGATATACATAGAGATAGATAGAGATAGAGATAGATCACAAAAGTCTAAAAGAAAAGAAAAAAACACCTAAAAGGACAGGTAGGAACATTATATGAATGTAGGGGAGCATAAAGGTTAGTATGTCTATTAGTATAGAACACTCTAGTGTGATGAATTAGATATTCATTAAAACTAACACTGTTAGCTTCAGTCTTCATCCAATCTACACTTTGAGAATGCTGGGTGCAATGTGAGGAGGGAGACAAAGAGTTTGGTGCAGTAGTTAAGGCATAAGACTAGAAACTGTAAGACTGTGAGTTCTAGTCCTACTTTAGGCACAAACCCAGATGGCCAATCATGCTCTCTCAGTCCTAGAAAGAAGGCAATGGAAAATCACTTCCAAAAACCTTGCCAAGGAAACTGCAGGGACTTTTCCAGGATTTAATATATCCAGTGCTATTTTACGATTGTATGGTTAAGATTACATGAGGTTGCATGTAATGAAATATAGCCATGGCTTGAACATCTACTCACCACTCAAACACAGTCACAGAAGAGTTTAATATCTTGCCTGATAACCCATTCTGGAGGATTCAAAAATTGTACACTTATAAGATGGAGCAACAATTATAATACTACATGTTTACAAATGGAACTAGTCTACATGTAACTCCCACTTCATTTTTTCTATGTTGGTCAATCTAAGGGTAAAAAGAGCTGAACCAGGCAGGGCTACTTGGGAGTAACCTGCTGAAAAAACTAAGCCCAGTCAAGCCAGTTTTACTCAAGCCAGGTTTCTAGTATTTAGAAAGCAATGGGGGCATGTCAGAGGCTGTACAGTGAAGGTCAGCCTTGAGTTCCAGTTCAACTGGATCCTTTCTAAAAGAAATTCTTAGCAATTGACTTCTGCTCATCTCTTTATGTCTCTGTTCATTATTTCTTCAGTTCTATATGGGCTTCTTTTGAATTTTTAACTTCCATTGGATTTACAAGATTAACTTTGTTGATTTATTATAGCAATAACCCTGTCTTTATGAGGCCAGAGCAGTTATATCTCTGCAGGTTCTACATTTTATTAAGAATCAAGTTGTTTTCTGGTTTAATGTTTTTTTTTTTTTTACTTTTTTCCCTTTTACTTGTAATTCTATCAAGAAATATGCTCTTCCTGACAATAACTAGAATCTCAACTTTTGGTTATCTTTTTCAAAAACATTTTTTTAAGGGGCAGGTCTGAATAATAATATTTGTCCTATGCTACCAAGATTCATTTCTCATGTTCAGGTCATAACTCCTCTTCTCTTCTCTTCTCTTCTCAAGAGAGATAGGGATAGAGATAGAGATAGAGATAGAGATAGAGATGATAGAGATGATAGAGATGATAGAGATGATAGATATGATAGAAATAGAGTATTACAGTTCTCAGAACCAATTGCCAGTACATTGTGATTTGTAACATTCATTATGTATCAAGAACTACATTGCAGAGCAAGTGCTTATCATGGCTAACAGAATGGATAATATCCCCAAACAACAGAACGTCAAAATTAGAAAGAGCCAGTCTAACTATTGGGCTTCATAGCTACTTATGGTACAGGGATATGAAAAAGGACAAAAAAATTGAAAGGACATATTATAAGACAAAGCTTTGCAAAACTATGGAATATTATGAGAAAAATAATAAGTCTAACAATCTCACTGCTAGCCTCTACTTTAATGCTTTCATGCTGGAGATAATTATAGTGAGATAAGTACAATTACATATTCAGATATGGTCCATTCATATCCCATGGATAAACCAAAGTCACATTAGGAACTACTTGGCAAAGGCTGGAACATATTATGGTTGATACACTTACAAATCGCTGGAGAATAAAAAACTAATAAAAAATTAGGAAGAACTTCTATGACAAATGAGAATTTGAAATGCTGATACAGAATCAAGACCATCTACTAGGACATCTATATAAATGGAGACAGAACATTTTTTTAAAAAATGTATGATGAAATGAATGCAAAACTTTAAAGAAACAGTCACAACAGAACAATGGGAAGAATTATGAAACAAATCTAGAGGTGGTATAGCTCTTCCAAACTTTAAATTGTATCGTAAAGCAAGTTGCTTGTCATGGATATCAGAGTGGATGAAATTCCTGAATAGCAGAACGTCAATACGGGAAGGAGCCAGTTTAGCCAATGGAATTCATAGATATTTATCGTTCAGAAACACAAAGGGTTTAAAATTTAAAAATGTAAAAGAACATATTGTTAGACAAAGCAAATTTAATAAAGATCAAAATATCGAGAGAGAGAGACAGACAGACACTATTCAGTTTCTGACTTTCCCTTTTTTTGCTTCAGGTAATTCACACTTTTTATAAACATTTGGGCCTTTTTAGAAGTGAAAGTGTAAATGTTTATATTTGCCATGCTGCATGATGAATTGTGTGTATGGGAACCAATCGTGCTAAAGTTTGGTTCAGCTTCTATTGTGAATATATGCTGTCAATTTTGCCATTGCTGCATGTTTTACTTCCCAATCAGATATTGTTGGGATGTATCTTCCAGTATTGGACAAAATGTATTTTCACTGCTGTGAGCATGTGTCTCATTAAATTATGATGTTACTTGAAGATTTTTTTTTTTCCTGAACTTATACCTAGTAGGAAAAATTGTGGTTGTGGAATTGTTAAATTCCAACATTTTCTGCATTACATGTATATGTATATGTATATTTTTCCAGTACTTTTGAGGTTTTTTTACATGCACACCTCATATGGTAAAACATTCTTCTCTTTCATGGCTTTTATAGCATTAACTGCTATATGATATGTTTATCTTGGAAATTATTTATGGAGTTGTATACCATCTATAAAACCAGTTTTTACGCCAGTTTTATACCAGTTTTCTCTTAAGTTATAGCTTGGTGTGAATTTAATAGATTTAGTACATAATTCTTCCCATTGTTGTATTGTGATTGTTTCTTTAAAGTTTTGCATCCATTTTACATTCGGTTTTTTTGTTTGTTCTGTTTCTGTGTTATATCTGAGTGAGAGTTAATATATGCACCCTAACAAATGGTGTGGGTTTTATATTAGCATTTCTGATTTTATCCTTCTAGTAATTTGTAAGTACATAAACCATGGTATATTCCAGCCTTCACTGAGTAATTCTTGCTGTGTCTTTAATCTGTTTGAAGAGTCTGAATGAATCATGTCTGGATACATAATTACGTTTTTCGTACTGAAATTGTGTCCAATATGGAAAGCATCTGAAAGAGAAGCTAGAGGTGAAATTGTTGGGCTTAATATTTCTTTTGTAGAATTCCATAGTTTTATATTCAATTCTAGATGAAAAAGCCAAATATTCTTATGCTTATTAACACTGACATTTTAAACCATAATTTTGTTGTTTATTCGTTCAGTCGCTTCTGACTCTTCAGGACTTCATGGACCAGCCCACGCCAGAGCTTCCTGTTGGATGTCAACAACCCCAGCTCCCCCAGGGACAAGTCCGTCACCTTTTTTTGTTTCCTTTTTTGGTGTTTCCCTTTTTTGGTATGGGGATATAAGTTGATTTTTTCCAATCTGATGGCCATTCTTGTGTTTTCCAAATTTGCTGGCATATAGCATGCATTACCTTGACAGCATCATCTCACAAGGTTTTGAACAGTTCAGCTAGGATGACGTCATCTCCTGCCTTGTTATTAGCAATGCTTCTTAAGGCCCATTCAACCTCACTCTTCAGGATGTCTGACTCTAGCTCACTGACCACACCGTCAAAGCTATCCCCGATATTGTTATCCTTCCTATACAGGTCTTCCGTATATTCTTGCCACCTTTTCTTGATCCATTCTTCTTCTGTTAGGTCCTTGCCATCTTTGTTTTTGATCATACCCATTTTGGCCTGGAATTTACCTCCAATGTTTCTAATTTTCCGGAAGAGGTCTCTTGTCCTTCCTATTCTATTGTCTTCTTCCACTTCCGTGCATTGCTTGTTTAAAAATAATTCCTTATCTCTTCTGGCTAACCTCTGGAATTTCACATTTAATTGGGCATATCTCCCTCTATCACTGTTGCCTTTTGCTTTCCTTCTTTCTTGGGCTACTTCTAGTGTCTCAGCAGACAGCCATGTTGCCTTCTTGGTTTTCTCTTTCTTTGGGATGTATTTTTTTGCCGCCTCCTGAACAATGTTGCGAACTTCTTTCCATAGTTCTTCTGGGACCTATCTACTAATTCCAGTCCCTTAAATGTATTCTTCACCTCCACTGCATATTCCTTAGGAATATTAGTGAGCTCGGAAGGAGTATGGCGGCAGCACAAGCGATGTGAGAGCTCGAGAATATTCTCATCTACAACACAGGATGAAGGTGGCTTTGTGGAGTTGGAGAGACAGGCAAATCATGGAGGCAGCACTGGAAGAAGAGCTCTGCCAACAAAGAGCTTCAGCAGCTTTGGAGCAGTAGGCAAAAGCTTTAACTTTCTTCTTGTCACTTTCACTTTCGCTGTAAAAGAGCAGCTGGGAAGCCAGGAAGCAAGAACTGTAGAGCCTGCATGAGTAGCCTAGCTTTCTAGGCAATTCTGCTGCCCCCTTCACTTCAATAAAAGGAACAATAGTTAATGACTAAATAAAGAAAAAAGAAGAAACTTCCAAAGTAGGGAAGAAAAAAAAACTTTACGATTGGGGGGAAAAATCTTTATTATAAGTCCTTGCTGCGATAAGGGAAAACTGATTTATTTAATTAATTCATCACACCATATTGTAATATACTATAGCTTTATATAAATACTTAAGCATATTTTGTACTGTATAAGTAGAAATAGATATTGTATATTGTAACATATAAATGAACAGTGTATTAGGATTAATAGTTAAGATAAGCTAAAAAATTAAGAAGGATATTTACAAAACAAAATGAATACAAGAAGACAGATTAGGAGAGGCTCAGAAGCGGGGGAAGGTGAATGGTTGAAAGCCATGTTTGAAGACTTTACACAGAAAACAATTCAAAACATCACTCAAAATTTAACTCATTTATTGGAAGAAAATATTGATGGCTTTGAGAAAAGATTAGACCATAAGTTAGAGACAATGGACAAAATAATAAAAGCAGCTATCCAAGAAGTAAGAGAAAGAGTGGAGAAATTATAATGGGAAAAGGACACTGAATTAGACCGTTTAACTGTGTTAGAGTTAAAAGAAAAAGAATATTGTATTAGGCTTAGAGGAGTACCAGAAAAAAAAGCCAGAAATTAGACAAATAGTGATTCAAATGCTTGCCAATTTAATTGACCGGGATGAAGAAAAATTAGAAGAAAATATAGAAAAAATATAGAGAGTTAACTCAAAATATGCAAAGGTTCATAGGAAACTAAGACATAATAATTGAATTTGCAAGAAAGAGGACAAAAGAATTTATAATACAGGCCTCTTATGGTAAAAAAAATTAACATTGAAGGAGAGGAAATCATGATACTGAAGGACATACCACTGAAAATACTTAAAAAGAGAAAAGAATACTTTTCTCTTACTGATGTCTTAAAAAGAAATAAAATTCCCTTCAGATGGGAAATTCTGGAGGGAGTTAATGTGATGTTTAAACAACGAAGATACAAATTGAATACTATCTCAAAAGCGCAGGAATTTCTTAAAAAACATAAGAAAGATCTGGAAACAGATGCAGAGGGGAGTGACAGATTTAAAAGTAAAGAAAGTAAAGGAAAGTGTCTAGATTCTGAAGACCCCAGTGTAGAAGAATTAGCTTCTAGCTCTAAAGTGTTTACAATGCTTCTCTCAAATTAATGAACTAAAATGCCTCTCCTTGAACATAAATGGAGTCAACTCCCCAGTTAAAAGGAAAAAAGGTTTTTCATTATTTATATAAATTGAAACAAGATATTATATGTCTTCAGGAAATGCACATTGCTAAAAAAGATGATAAATATTTGATAAACAAGAAATTAGGAAATGAATTTATAGCAGCAAGTGAAAAAAACAAAAACAAATGGAATTGTAATATATGCAAAGTCTCATTTAAACTCTAAATTGATAAGTGCTGACAAAAATGGAAGATATATAATAATAGAAGTGGAACTGCCAAGACTTAAAATATTAGTGGTTGGAGTATATGTCCCGAATGATAATCACAAAAAAAATTATCAAAATTTGCTTAATGTACTTTCTGGACTATAATAATTGGATTATGATGGGATATTGGAATGGGGTTACTTTACCTATCATTGATAGAAAGTCTGAACAACAAATTTTAAAAAATCAAGGAAAATTACCTTAGTCTTTTTTTGATATGACAATATTAGAAAGGAAAATCAGATTGAGGGAATAAAGGTAAAACAAGAAATATATAAATGAAGAGCGTTCGCAGATGATTTAGTTATTACCCTACAAAATCCACTAACATCTCTTGACTATTTATTAAAAACGCTACAAGAATATGGAGAATTAGCTGGTTTCAAAATAAATAAACAAAAAATGAAAATGATAAACTTAAATACGTCACAAAATATTCAGAATATATTAGAAAATAAATCAGGATTCTTTAGTGTTAAAAAAGTCAGATATTTAGGGATAGAGATTACAGCTAAAGCTAATGATCTATACCAAAACAACTATGCAAAAATATGGAAGGAAATTCAACAAGACTTAGGGAAGTGGGAAAAACTAAATGTATCACTTATGGGCCGAATCTCTGTAATCAAAATGAATATCTTGCCAAGGATGTTATTTTTATTTCAAAATATTCCAATATTATTAACTGACAAAACTTTTAAATTATGGCAAAAAGACCTATCAAAGTTAATTTGGCAAAGGAAAAGACGAAGGATTAGACTTAAATCAATGTAGGATGCTAAAGAATGAGGAGGCTGGGGTCTTCCAGATTTTAAATTATATTATGAAGCATGTGGATTATTATGGGTAAAAGAGTGGAATACTTTACAAAATTATAGATTATTAAATCTAGAAGACCACGACCTGAAATTTGGTTGGCATGGATCCCTATGGTATAACAAATTGAAAGTAAATAAAGTATTTAATAATCATTGTATTAGAAAGTCCCTTCTTAGAATTTGGGAAAAATATAAATCTACTCTAACACCCACTCTACCATTATGGATTTCCTCGCAAGAAGCGTATAGTAGGAGAGAAAAAACAGGAATTTGCAAATGGCTAAGATATTTGGACCTAATAAAATTTGAAGGGGCTATATATAAAATGAAAAGAAGAGATGAATTGGAAAATGAAGGACATCCATGCCAATGGTTTTTGTATTTTCAATTAAAGGAACAATTTAAAATTGATGCCCAAGTTACAAATTCACAAAAGAGTTAACCTGATGGGATAATTTAGTTTATGCTAACAATGACCAGATGATTTCCAAAATATATAAAATGTTATTACAAATAAGAGTGGCAAATGTACAAATTAAACAATGTATGATTAAATGGGAGAGGAATCTTGGACCTCACAGTGACTATGATGTTTGGGAAAGAATGTGGACCAAAGGGCTGAAATTTACTTTAAATTATAATTTAAAAGAATTTTTTTACAAAATGATGTACATGTGGTACATTACTCTGGACAAAATATCCACAATGTTTCAGAATACTTCAAATGTCTGCTGGAAGTGTAAAAAAGAAACAGGAACATTTTATCATATGTGGTGGACTTGTAAGAAGGTGAAAAAAATTTGGACATCTATACACAATATAATTTGTAAAATGTTGACTAAAGAAATTAATAGAACACCGGAACTCTATTTATTGGGCATCATGGACAAGAACATGGACATGGAAAACTTTTAAGATATTTGATCACCGCAGCTAGAATTACGTATGCATCAAAGTGGAAGGAAGAACTGACTCCCTCAATGGAAGAATGGACATTTAAATCCCTGGATCTGGCGCAGATGGCAAAACTTACAGACCAGCTAAATGATAAAAATGTGGAAGATTTTCAAAATGACTGGATCCCCTTCTTCAACTATGTAGAATCGACGCAAAAATTAATGTAAATGTGTAAAACATATGAATATAATACAAGATGTAAATATTATGTATTTGACTTATATAATCTCAATAGAACTGTAGAATTATTGTAACCAAATTAGTGAATTGTGAAAAGAAATTATTTAGTTAAGGTATAAAATTGTATTACTTAGGGACTTGGAAATCCATTTCCTTTCTTTTAAACCTCTTCTTCTCTTTCTTCTTTCTTCTTTCTCCTTTCCTTTTTCCTTTCTCTTGTTTTTGCATTTTATGTTTATTGTTGATTTGTCATTTTATGTTTGTATTATTTGTGTAAATAATTTAATAAAGACTATTTTAAAAAAAAGGAATATTAGTGAGCTTATATCTAGCTGATCTGTGGGTCTTCCCTAAGCTCTTTAGTCTGATCCTAAATTGTGCAATAAGAAGTTTGTGATCTGAACTACAGTCAGCTCCAGGTCTTGTTTTTACTGACTGTATAGATGTCCACCACCTTTGGCTGCAAAGGATGTAGTCAATCTGATTTTGGTGTTGTCCATCTGAGGAAGTCCATGTATAAAGCTTTCTCTTAGGTTGTTGGAAGAGAGTGTTTGTTATGCAGAGTGAGTTGTCTTGGCAAAATTCTATTAGCCTATGTCCTGTTTAATTTTGTTCTCCCAGGCCATGCTTACCTGTAATTCCAGGTGTCATTTGACTGCCCACCTTAGCATTCCAGTCTCCTGTGATGAAAATAATGTCTCTTTTAGGTATGTTGTCCAGTAGGTTCTGCAGATCCTCATAGAACTGCTCTACTTCAGCTTCTTCAGCATCTGTGGTTGGGGAATATATTTGGATCACTGTGATGTTAGATGGCTTGCCCTGAATTCGAATTGAGATCATTCTATCATTTTTTGGATTGTATCCAAGCACTGCTTTAGCCACTTTACTATTAATTATGAAGGCTACTCCATTTCGTCTGTGGCCCTCTTGTCCACAGTAGTAGATCTGGTGGTCATTTGATGTGAAGTGGCCCATTCCAGTCCATTTCAGTTCACTGACGCTGAAAATGTCTATCTTTAATATTGACATCTCACCAATAACCACATTCAGTTTGCCCTGGCTCATAGATCTTACATTCCAGGTTCCAATGGTGTGTTGATCCTTAGAACATCAGATTCGCCGTTCTCCAGCAGCACCGTCGGCCACTAGCCATCCTTTCTGCATTGAGCTAGCTGCGTCATCACATCTGGGGCTAGTTGAACTCATCCTCTGTTCCTCCCCAGTAGCATTTTGACCCTCTTCCGACCTGGGGGTCTCATCTTCCAATGGTATACCGACATATCTCTGGTTGTACTGATCCATTTAGTTTTCACAGCAAGAATACTGGGGTGGGTTGCCATTAACTTCCCCAAGGATCACATTTAGTCTGACCTCTCTGTCAGAACCTCCTGTCTTGGGTGGCCCTTCACGCTTTAGCTCATGGCATCATTGAGGTACTCAAGCTCCAGCACCACAACAAGGTAATGATCCTTTGCTGAATAAACCATAATTAATAATGATAATATCTTCAATGGTTTAAAATATTTAAACATAAGAGTGTTAATAATTTTAATCAACATTATATAAATATCATTGTATCAGAATAATATAATATATTATGTAAGTTTCATAACTGCATAAAAATAAATAAATAAATAAATAAATATTGGTTTTTAGGAAAGAAATGTTAAAGTGTTACCATTGTAGGCAGACCTTCCTTTTGTATAGCGAAGCGTTTATCATGGCTCCATTTCATCCTTGAAAACAGGAAATTTATAACTGTGCTAACCAAATAATAGTATATGGCCACTAATGACATTAGCAACACCATATTATCATGTAGAATTTTAGTGACTTTGGGCTAACGACTTGACTGTGAATTAATTGATTAGAGACAGCAATCTTAATTGTGTGATTTGTTTTTGCCTATTATCACTTTAAATGTTAATAAGCTATTGGTGCTCAGACACATTGGTTATAAAGTATGGCAGTAAAAAGTGCTGACACTGTCAGAGTAAAAGAATTAATGGATTTTAAAAGTGCTAATTTTCTTCCAAAGTCAAAATCCTCCACCAAAAGTATTAGACTGCCTCAGCTATATTTTACTTCTCAGTACAATATTACAGGAATAGAATTGCAGTAAGAATTCTTTTATGCTACTTAGTAGTATATTTTGCTATAAATTTGTTTCTGGTTCAGGAGGATACCTGGTATTTGATGACCTAAATAAATAATCAAGAATACTATCAAGATGAAGCAAAGTTTTGAGAAGGAAAAGAAGGTGAGAATGAAAACTTATGAAACATATTAGCACCAGGAATCTGAAAGACTTGTGACTTTGCAGAAGGAAAAAAAGCAGTATGAAGTGGTTGAATTGTGAGCTATTTTCCTTTTAAATAATATTTTCATTTTTTTTCCGCCACATGTTGTAATACTCTGATTATTCCTCCTGCTCCTGCTCCTCCTCCTCCTCCTCCTCCTCCTCCTCCTCCTTTCTGCTTAAAACCATGTTTATCTCCATGTAACGTGTTATATTACTTTTTGGAATTGTATGGTTGCAAATACACTGACAATTGTATTAGTGCACTACACTAATCTGTGTTTGCCAACCAATTATTTTTACCATCCTGTACATAACTGTAGATATATTTCAATTGATAAGGATGTGTGTTAGGTTCCTCAATAAGGATAAACTGTTGGGTTATTTCTGGAAGAGCTACAGGTGTTCAGTTTACAATGAGACTGTTGCTATGAGGTTGTATAAGTAACAAGAGTAAGAAAACATAATGCAGATAGGGGAAAAATTCTGTGGAAACATTTTAGCATCTTGACCTGCAAGATGTTCCCTCTGGAATCTGATTATCTCAACTGAAAGCATGTGGAGAAAGAAGCATAAGCAAAGGATAGCTGTACACTGTAGGCCTTATCATATCTTTAGAAATCCAGATATTTGAAGATTTAAGTAAGGTAGCATGACACTAACTTTCCTGCATGGGCAACAACTACACTACAGACAACCAATGTGTCATTATGCAGTGGTAAATTCTTCATCGGCACCTACAGTCCAATTGACTGCAGCAAACTAAATAATAAAAGAAAAACAATGTTAATGCTAAAACAGAAAGATATCATCCAACATTTTGATTGTCCAAAGTCTGACTTGACACTGGGCAAAATATCAGAAACATAACCATATTTTTTACTTGTGAGCCTATCTAAGAGCTTCACAAACATTAACTACTAGCTTTGTCCTTAAGAAATGTTATCTTCTAGAGCTGCCATGTGATCCCCCCAAAATATACAGCTGCTTGAAACAGTTGGAGGTAAGTGCTACATTTACTCCCCTATGTGTTTAAAAGCACTACTTTTTCCTAAGTGAATCTGTGCATCACATAGCCCACTAAACTACCCAGTGGCAGCACCTATTTACAAGTAACCTGGCAGAGTGCAAAAGAACTCATGACTGTAATTAAAGTGATTGCTGAAATAAAAAATAAATGAGCCCGTTAAATAAAAATTTCAATATTATGTATTTGAACCATCAAGATTAAAATTATGAATGCTAGAAACAAGTTCTTCAGCAAAGGATCGTTACCTTGTCGTGGTGCTGGAGCTTGACCACCTCAATGGTGCCATGAGCTAAACCGTGAAGGGCCACCCAAGACGGGAAGGTCATGACAGAGAGGTCAGACTAAATGCGATCCCTGGAGAAGGTAATGGCAACCCACCCCAGTATTCTTGCTGTGAAAACTAAATGGATCAGTACAACCAGAGATATGTCGGTATACCATCGGAAGATGAGACCCCCAGGTCGGAAGATGGTCAAAATGCTACTGGGGAGGAACAGAGGATGAGCTCAACTAGCCCCAGACGTGATGACGCAGCTAGCTCAAAGTCGAAAGGATGGCTAGCGGCCGACGGTGCTGGTGGTGAACGGCGAATCCGATGTTCTAAGGATCAACACGCCATTGGAACCTGGAATGTAAGATCTATGAGCCAGGGCAAATTGGATGTGGTTATTGGTGAGATGTCAAGATTAAAGATAGACATTTTGGGCATCAGTGAACTGAAATGGACTGGAATGGGCCACTTCACATCAAATGACCACCAGATCTACTACTGTGGACAAGAGGACCACAGAAGAAATGGAGTAGCCTTCATAATTAATAGTAAAGTGGCTAAAGGAGTGCTTGGATACAACCCGAAAAATTACAGAATGATCTCAATTCAAATTCAGGGCAAGCCATCTAACATCACAGTGATCCAAATATATTCCCCAACCACAAATGCTGAAGAAGCTGAAGTAGAACAGTTCTATGAGGATCTGCAGCACCTACTGGACAACACGCCTAAAAGAGATGTTATTTTCATCACAGGAGACTGGAATGCTAAGGTGGGCAGTCAAATGACACCTCGAATTACAGGTAAGTATGGCCTGGGAGAACAAAATGAAGCAGGACATAGGCTAATAGAATTTTGCCAAGACAATTCACTCTGCATAACAAACACTCTCTTCCAACAACATAAGAGACGGCTTTATACATGGACTTCACCAGATGGACAACACCAAAATCAGATTGACTACATCCTTTGCAGCCAAAGGTGGCGGACATCTGTACAGTCGGTAAAAACAAGGCCTGGAGCTGACTGTAGTTCAGATCACGAACTTCTTCTTGCACAATTTAGGATCAGACTAAAGAGATTAGGGAAGACCCACAGATCAGCTAGATATGAGCTCACTAATATTCCTAAGGAATATGCAGTGGAGGTGAACAATAGATTTAAGGGACTGGACTTAGTAGATAGGGTCCCGGAAGAACTCTGGACAGAAGTTGGCAGCATTGTTCAGGAGGCGGCAACAAAATACATCCCAAAGAAAGAGAAAACCAAGAAGGCAAAACGGCTGTCTGCTGAGACACTAGAAGTAGCCCAAGAAAGAAGGAAAGCAAAAGGCAACAGTGATGGGGGAGATATGCCCAATTAAATGCAAAATTCCAGAGGTTAGCCAGAAGAGATAAGGAATTATTTTTAAACAAGCAATGTGCGGAAGTGGAAGAAGACAATAGAATAGGAATGACAAGAGACCTCTTCCAGAAAATTAGAAACCTCGGAGGTAAATTCCAGGCCGAAATGGGTATGATCAAAAACAAAGATGGCAAGGACCTAACAGAAGAAGAAGAGATCAAGAAAAGGTGGCAAGAATATACAGAAGATCTGTATAGGAAGGATAACAATATCGGGGATAGCTTTGACGGTGTGGTCAGTGAGCTAGAGCCAGACATCCTGAAGAGTGAGGTTGAGTGGGCCTTAAGAAGCATTGCTAATAACAAGGCAGCAGGAGATGACGGCATGCCAGCTGAACTGTTCAAAATCTTGCAAGATGATGCTGTCAAGGTAATGCATGCTAAAGGTAAAGGTAAAGGTTTCGCTTGACGTAAAGTCCAGTCGAATCCGACTCTAGGAGGCGGTGCTCATCTCCGTTTCTAAGCCTTAGAGCCGGCGTTGTCATAGACACTTCCAGGTCATGTGGCCAGCATGACGACTCGAAACGCCGTTACCTTCCCGCCGAAGCGGTACCTATTGATCTACTCACATTTGCATGTTTTCGAACTGCTAGGTGAGCAGGAGCTGGGATTAACAATGGGAGCTCACCCCGCCGCGCGGTTTCGAACCGCCGACCTTCCGATCGACAGCTCAGTGGTTTAACCCGCAGTGCCACCGCGTCCCTGCATGCTATATGCCAGCAAATTTGGAAAACACAAGAATGGCCATCAGATTGGAAAAAATCAACTTATATCCCCATACCAAAAAAGGGAAACACTAAAGAATGTTCAAACTATCGAACAGTGGCACTCATTTCACATGCCAGTAAGGTAATGCTCAAGATCCTGCAAGGTAGACTTCAGCAGTTCATGGAGCGAGAATTGCCAGATGTACAAGCTGGGTTTAGAAAAGGCAGAGGAACTAGGGACCAAATTGCCAATATCTGCTGGATAATGGAAAAAGCCAGGGAGTTTCAGAAAAACATCTATTTCTGTTTTATTGACTATTCTAAAGCCTTTGACTGTGTGGACCATAACAAATTGTGGCAAGTTATTAGTGGTATGGGGATACCAAGTCATCTTGTCTGCCTCCTGAAGAATCTGTATAACGACCAAGTAGCAACAGTAAGAACAGACCATGGAACAACGGACTGGTTTAAGATTGGGAAAGGAGTACGGCAGGTTTGTATACTCTCACCCTACCTATTCAACTTGTATGCAGAACACATCATGCGACAAGCTGGCCTTGAGGAATCCAAGGCTGGAGTTAAAATTGCTGGAAGAAACATTAACAATCTCAGATATGCAGATGATACCACTTTGATGGCTGAAAGTGAAGAGGAACTGAGGAGCCTTATGATGAAGGTGAAAGAAGAAAGTGCAAAAGCTGGCTTGCAGCTAAACCTCAAAAAAACCAAGATTATGGCAACCAGCTTGATTGATAACTGGCAAATAGAGGGAAAAAATGTAGAAGCAGTGAAAGACTTTGTATTCCTAGGTGCAAAGATTACTGCAGATGCTGACTGCAGTCAGGAAATCAGAAGACGCTTAATCCTTGGGAGAAGAGCAATGACAAATCTCGATAAAATAGTTAAGAGCAGAGACATCAAACTGACAACAAAGGCCCGCATAGTTAAAGCAATGGTGTTCCCCGTAGTAACATATGGCTGCGAGAGCTGAACCATAAGGAAGGCTGAGAGAAGGAAGATCGATGCTTTTGAACTGTGGTGTTGGAGGAAAATTCTGAGAGTGCCTTGGACTGCCAGAAGATCAAACCAGTCCATCCTCCAGGAAATAAAGCCAGAGTGCTCACTTGAGGGAATGGTATTAAAGGCAAAACTGAAATACTTTGGCCACATAATGAGAGGACAGGACACCCTGGAGAAGATGCTGATGCTAGGGAGAGTGGAAGGCAAAAGGAAGAAGGGCTGACCAAGGGCAAGGTGGATGGATGATATTCTAGAGGTGATGGACTCATCCCTGGGGGAGCTGGAGGTGTTGACGACTGACAGGAAGCTCTGGCGTGGGCTGGTCCATGAAGTCACGAAGAGTCAGAAGCGACTAAACGAATAAACAACAAAGAAACAAGTTCCTCTCTCCTTCAACCAGCTATATAAGCAATTAAAAGAAGCAAGATGCAAGAAGATATCTCTCCTTTTCGGGAGAGATGGGCAGTGATAGAATTTTGAAAAATAAATAAATAAAATTATACACACACACAGAGAGACACACATACGCACATATACACACACATATATAAATTTTCTCTTGTGATTATCAGTCAATCTTTTTGGAATGTGTGTGTACACACACACACATACACACACAAATACACTAAAAGGATTCTGACTGATAATCACAAGAGAAAAAAAATTATCGAGGTTTTACGCAAATGTAATAAAGTTATTTATTGTTTCTTTACCTTAAACAACATTCTACATTTAAAATTCTAGTTAAAATGCTTTCCTAAATCATATTCATGGTCTCAGCTAAACCTTGAAGGCTTGTATTTAATTGAAATGCTATAACATCTTTCAGGTTGGTCCCGATGCAAATAGCCAGTAGGGATGAAGAACATAGTGTTGGCTCTGTTTCATCTTCTCGTAACATATGGTTGCTGCTTTTATAAGATTGGAAAAGGCAGAGTAAAAGGCAATACATTTTTTTTTTAATTTCCTTCTACTTTGTCCCACAAGAATCTCTATTCATTTAAAGTTTTGAATGTAAGAATCTGTAAATTATTGGAATTGGATCATTTAATCACATTGACCATATATTCAACTGAATACATTATGTTGACAACTGTACCTTTCAAAAGCCCATAAGAGGCAGTTGGCTTAAGACCCAGAGATGAAGTGTTTCATAGTCAATGGGGCAATTTTCCCAGCCTCTCCCCAAAGGAAATTCTATTTGCAATGAGCAGATAGATCATTATTATTCACTAAAGACAGGAAAGCTAATTTATTAAAATATAGTAACAGTAAGGACCCCCACAGTTGAGCTTGTCATCTCTTTGGTAGCACTATAGATCTGTTATTTCAATATTTCAGGGTTTCCCACATACTTCTGACTACTGACTTCAGTTATCAAAAAAAAAAAAAGTAGAAAAATTGATATAGGAGAGGAAAGGTGGGAAAATACTCAGATGAGCTTTTTTCCTACTTCTTTCAGAGCCTTAAAAACATACAAATGGTATGCGCTAGTACAGCTTTTGCCATAGCTTTCAGGAGACAGTTCTGGAACAAATGAAGATAGCTTTATAGGCTCTCCTACAGACAACTCATACATTATGGAGAAGCACAGAAAGAAGTTACAAATGTGTCTCATGCTTCATTTCTTAGTTCTACTGCATTGCATGAAGTGGGCTTTGCAGATCTAATCCATAGTCATTTATGAAGCTGGGACACTTTCTGGATTGCAGCCAATGTGTAATAAATTCCCCACAAAAGTTAATCAAAAAAGGCAAACAAGAAAATATTTTGTAGGACAATAAACTGCAAACGTTATAAAGTTGTAACCTGAGTATTTAGAATCCATCATGTGGAACTTTAATTAAATAACAAAGATTTATTTTACTAATTCTACCCAATAAGGTAACAGCATAAATACATTTTTAGTGTTAAAAAAGTATGTTGGTTATCTACTGACATGGCAGAAATGCATTATGCGTTATATTTTTATTAACTTTCACTTTGTGATATTAATGGTCTTCACTTCTGTATTCCCTGAAGCACTGTGGGGTCTTGAATTGTGCATTCTGCATTCATCCCTGTAATTGTTTCTGTTCTTATAACGATAGCTTCTCTAATTAAGAATAAATTCCTGCCCAAAAGTCATTACTTAGGTAAGGTTTTACTATTCTGAAAAAATAATAGATGGTGCTTTATTAACATGATCATTTGAATTCTAATATCCATAATACTAACTAAAGCATTAATTTATGTCAGCAAATATGTTTTGCAAACCTTTAATATGCCACGTATTAATGTAGGGCATGAGAAATAATTCTACAAATCAATTTAGTAGTAAACAAATAAGACCAGGAATAAAGGTTATTTCATTTATTTATTTTTTCTGTATCCCATTTTGCATTTTTTTTTTCTGGAAACAGATACTTCCAATAAGAGAGGACTGGGAACTTGCTGAACATTTGGAATTTAGAATAATTGCTGCCTTATCAAAGGGAATCCATCTCATAGAAAAACGAATTATGTTTTGCTTGAAGAAGGAGAAAAACCTTTCCACAGTAATAAACTGATTTGATGTGCATGAGTTAATAGGAGCATGTGAATATGTGAAATATATGTTGCATTTAAGCTGCTTTAATTACATTGCCTGAAGGGTTGATATATGATAACATAAAATATTCCTATTGGTTGCTTTCATTCATTATATATTCACTGCCACATACCAGCAACTGCATATTTGGATGAGTGGTTAATTGCTTCCCACTAAACTTTATATGAGGCCATGAAAATATCAAAAATATTTGACTATGGTCTATATTTAATATTAAAAGTTTTGGGAACTTTGTTTTCATTTATATATTCCATGTCAATGTTTCATTTTACTCCCATAAACTGCCAGTCTCTATTTCAGATTTCCATTTGCCCTGTACTAGAAATCTTATGTATGAAGTCAGGATATTCAGATAATCCTTCTCATGAATTCAAGAATGAATTAAAGATGCAGGTAGGTGACACCTATCATCTCCTTTTATTTTCATGTCCTCATTAATTAAACTTGCCAGCATGAAAGGGCTGTATAGAGAATGCAGAGTGTACAATGACATTTTCAACTATGAAGGAGCTGTCATACTGTACATGCTACATTAATACCTATAGGCACATAATGTCACTTCACTTAACTGCTTTAACTGCTTTACATATATCTCTTGGTAAGCATGACCAGAGTTTACAATGGTGATCATCAGAACCAGCCCAAGATATTTTGTTTCTTGACTGAAGGACAAAATAGGGCCATCTCAGAATCCTTGTCACTGAGTTGCTCTTCAGCATTTTTCTCAGAACCTTGAGGCAGTGTGCTAATTGAAGAGATACAGTACAGTTTGCACAGCATATTTCTCATCTTGTTATTGGCAAATAACAAAATCTTGTTATTGGCTCTTAGAAACTGTCCCCTGAGACAGCTCAGCCGGTTCATCTGCACAGTTTATTTGAAACAGGTAACTTCCTCTGCATTTTAAAAAAGAGGAAGCTCCATGTTAATGTCCTTTTACAGGGAGTTAATAATAAAAAAGGCTTTCTGTGCAAGACGTTAGCAGTTGAGTGTTGAGATAGCATGCTGTTCCTACTTAGTGTTTCTTTAAGATAGCCTCAATCCCTCTGTGCTAGTTATGAAGGATAGAAAAGATTCTGTGTTTTCTTCAGAAGACTCAGAACAGAACATTTAAAATAAGGAATCAGATTTCATACAGATAATTTATTTACCTATCTTAACCAATTAATCCAAAGATTAGAACTTTATAAATTAAATATTTTTTCAGTTATCTGCATATCTAGCTTTCAATTTGTTCATAACTTGATAGAAACACTTCTGTCCTGACAGGCAGGAACCACGCCAAGACGATGAATAGGTCTCTTGTGTTTTATTACTGCTACAGTAGACAGAAAATCCTAACAAACTGAAGAAGTGCGGGAAAAAACCAGACAGATAAAGCCCAAAAGTCAAGGCGGGTCTGTTCTGTGTCTCTTTGAATGACAGCTCAAATCCTTGCTAGTACGCATGCGTTTCGCCCCCTGCATAGGGGCCCCCTCCTGCTCACCAGCAGTGCTCATGACAATTTCAGTGGTATTGCTATTATCCAGTACTATTCTAACATTATATTTCCCTCTTTCTCCTTTCTCCTCATAATTTATCATATTTTTATATAATTAAGATATAGACAATAGCCACATTTTTATTTATTTATTTACATATATACACAATTTTAGTGTCAGGTGTCCATTTTTGGCCATATAAAAAAACTCAAACAGAAGATACAATACATAACTATATTACCAGTCCTTAACAGCAAAGTAAGGATGTACAGATCACTTCAAGTCTCATCTGAACTATTGATTTGCAATGTCAATATAGTCCATTTAGATGATTTGAATAAAATTGGAAAATCAAACATCAAAATTAGATTTGATTCAGTTTTCTGAATCTATGTTGTGCATCATCAATTCAATTCATAAAATGGTTTGACTCATAAAATGGTTTGAATATTGTATCATTGATCACCTTCAAATTCAATGAGATTTTTTGCAGCTCCCTACTTTATTTTCACTATCCTGCAAATAACAACATCCATTAAAATTATTTGTGAATTCCCAAATAAGGTCTATTCAATCATCCTAATTGCTATTTTTTTCTCTCTTTAAAAGAAAACAAATGCATTGAAACCCTCTTTGATCCATTAATTGGTACTTGTGATTCAGTTAAGAAATCATAAGGTGTTTTTGTTTTTGTTTTTTTTCCTCCCAAACAACTATCTTAAAAGTCAATTTTGCAGATTTAACTAAACTCCTGCATTTTTTTTCTGCTGACATCTGAAGACCGGACACTATTACAAGTTAGGACTGTGATGGTCATACATTGTCACCTAATATCTATGTTCACTAGACATTAGACATTAAAATAATATTGTAAATTGTAACCAATGAAGCCAACATATCATGAGGTGTTGTCTTCATACCCTTGAAATAAAGTAATCTCCAAAGTATGCCGAGCACATTTCCTACAGCCCTGGCACTCTTCGCTTGAATGTTTTATATCTCATACATAGCACAGAAGTAAGTTTAAATCATGTATGAATATTGTTCTTCTGCACAGACTACTGCCATCATTATACTATATTTTTGGACAGTTCTGAGTATTTCTAAAATTGTTCAAAGCATTTATGCTTTTCAATGTTATAATTATAATGGTTTCAAAGAAAAATCTTGATTTTTTTGCAAATAATAAGGAAACAAGGGCAAAACAAGTATAAGCATTTTTTTTCATATTGTTCATATCTACTTCTGCCCTATATTCTTGGTATCATGCAGAAAAAAAAACTGTTTTCTGCTACATTTTTTTCTCTCTCTAGTGAACTGCTGTAAAATATTGAGATATGTGAGGTTTGAGACTGCTTCTGACTCCAAAAATGAAACTTATCCAGAGTCAGAAGGGGAAAACAAAACTTATCAGGAAGGACTTGGAGAATTTAAACTGAGAAGTGACTCAGCAGAGCAGGACAAATTGCAGACGCTGATTGGACAAACTCTGGAGGGAGATTTGAAGCCAATCAGTGCTCAAGAGAGGAGAGCAGAGAAATTCAGGAAAGAAAAAGAAGCCCAATTGGCTGCTAAAGGAAAATGGCATGAAAAGGAACAAATAAAAAGGCAAGAGTGCCAAGAGCAAGCTGCTGGAGACAACCAATTCTTCGAGCTCACAGCACCTGCAGAAGAGTCCTTACCAGTGTCAGAAGCCTTGCCTGTAGCCAGTGTGGAACCAGAGCCAATGCCTTCTGCCATCGTGGACCTGCTTTCTGCACAAGTCACTCCAGTCGAGCCTCTTCTTGCCATTCCTGCTGAGCACAGCCTCATGCCCAGCTCCAAGCCTCACTGCATCATTCCAGTGTGATCTGTGTGTGCCTCTAGATCTCAGTCTTGCCTAGACACTTCAGTCCAGACCAGCCTTGTCTCCAGAGCTGAGCCTTGCCAAGAAGTTCCAGCCCAGTCCAGTCTTGTGTCCAGATCCAAGTCTTGCCCAGATACTCCAGCCCAGCCTTGTCTAGCCTCTGTGTACCAGCTTGGTCCAACCTGCAAGCCAGGGCACAAATCTGAGTGTCCAGCCTCTCCTTTGCCACTCTCTCTAGCTCCTTCAAGTCTTGCAGTTTCAATTAGAGGATTGGCCAAGTTCTTCCTCACTGGCTTACCATGGTCTGACCCTGCAGGCTTGCCTGAGTGTCCTTTGCAAACTGGGTGGACTTGATTGATTTATATGGTCTAATCTATTGCAAAGACTTTTGCTATTGTAAATAGTTAATTCAATAAAGAATTTTATTAGTAATTCTGCCTGGCCGTCTCATAGTCTGAACAGAACAAGATAGCTGGTGGTAATATAAAAAAGAAAATAATGTCCTAATTATTTTATTCAAAATATTTTTTAATAATCTCTGCTTAACATTTTTATTTCATGAGATATAAATCTGGACTCTCACATTAGACAGAATTAAACCCATATCGTTCCAGCATTTTCTAGAATAATTTTATTGTTTTAGAGCAAGGACATGCAAAATGGATCGACTGATAGAATAGTAGAAATGCAAATGAGGAATCTTTTCAATGCAGGGTAGATGCTGGTTAGACAGAAAAGAGATGGTGAAATGATAGCAGAGCATAATGGACGATGACATAAAATAAACTATAGCTTAGCTGGCAACAATTGTGGATGTCTGTCTATCATACCTAAATAATGGAGATACTGTAATGGCTGGTATTAGAGAGCACCCTGGGAACCCCAAATCTTAGTGAGTTGTAAGAGGAGTTCTGATGTGAAACGTCTGTGAAATGGGTAGCTACAGATATAGGCCTGGGGCACAGGATGACTGGAGAGCCCCCTTTTTTGTTTTGCTTTGTTTCAATTTAGTTCAATCTGTTTTGGTTTGTTTTTGTATTTTGCCTTACTGGTCTGTTGTATTTGTTTCATATGTTGTTGTGGATTTTAGCTGTACACTACCTAGAGTCCTTTAGGAGTCAGGCAGCCTAAATAAATAAAAATAAAGAGAACAATTTAGGCAAGGCAGGATAGATTAAAGGATCTGACTTAATATGCAGACCAGCTCTGGGCACTGCTCTGGGCATATTACTGCAAGGCTTACAGTATTCTCAGATAAAGAGAACATACAATTGCAACTTCTGAATTAAGGGATGGTATATTTTATAGCATGGACCATTTTCTTTTTCTATTTCTACTTCGGGATTAAGATGACAGTTGTTGGGAGTCTCACGTATGCTTAATTATCAGTTCAAGAATATTATTCTAACATATAGCTCTCACTCATATATAGCACTGTCCTTGTTTGTATCTATATTTTCACTACATATCATATAAACACATTTTTAGTAGAGTGCTGCACATTTTAAAAAATGGGGAAAAATGCTTTGAATCGTGTGTAAGTGTGAGCAAAGCACCTTTCTGCTATTTATTAAAGCAGTCCCTCTTTCTTCAGGCAACAAACACACAAAAAATAGTACTGCACTTGATCTTAGCCAAACGGCCAAGAATCAATAAACACACAAAAAATGGTGAAGCTGCTCTGGTGAGTCAATTCATTAACATTAATGTGACCATTAAAGCAGCTGCACCTTTTTTTCAGATTCATTTGATACTTTGGACAAGTCACATCAGAAGCAAATATAATTTGGCTATATACCAGATAATAGTCCACAGCTGTCATTCATTCTTTGAAGCTAATATTAAAAGTAATATTAGGGCTCTGGGCTGAACAGACCTTGATAATCAGTATCTCGTCCTAAGGAAAAGACATTGCTGGTTTCCATGGTAGCTACAAGACCACAATGCTGATACCTCTAGCATCAGTATTCACCTCATTTTATTCCCCTTTCCAAAAACAACCTTTGCCATATCAGTGAAACTGTTAATATTTATAAATCCTCTTAGCAATTTTGAGAAAGGAATTACTTAAAATTTAATACAAAATATTAAAAATATTGGAGCCAGTCACAAGTTCTACTTATGCTTATAGAAATCACTCATTGAACACCCACTGAGAATGGTGTGTGTGTGTTTGTGTGTACCTGTGTTTTAATCTATTTTGACAGGCTCAGCTGTTCAGAGAATTATTTATCTTTCCTAGTAAACATTGATTCTGATGGGTCTTCTCACTCTACCTTAAAACAAAAAATGTAAAGAACCAATGTGTCTCTTCTTGTCTGACTAAGATGAAATATATTCCACAGAGTGGAAATGGCTACTGACCTTCCACTTGAATCCTATTATTTGAAGAATTTCTCCATTAAAGCTGCTAATAGAAAGGAGCTATTGATGTAAGCTGAAAGGTTACATGCAGGACCTAATCCTGCACAGTGTCAGAAACTGACAATTGATAGGGGGCTTAAATTTCAGCTCACCCAGGACTACTTGCCACTTCTCTATGGAGTATATACCTATATTTCTTATAAAGCCAATATTATGGCTTTACTCTCTTGGGTCATGCCCCTTCTTAATGGTTTTATTTGTTGCATTTAACAATAATAGAGCAATCAGTGGAAGTTTTGGTTCAGTGGTGTCAGCAGAATCTTACTCCTTTTGGCAGTAGTGATGAAACCAGCATTGCATTGGAGTAGGAAACAATAATATTATGCATGTAGAAAAGGGATGGGACTTGCATTGCAATGGCACAATGCTGCTTTCATGATTCCCCCAAGCATGCTGCTGTTTTAGTCACTTATAGTTCAATCTTCTTAAATAGGATATTGGCCTCTGAAAAAACAAACAAGTTTGAGTAACTCTGGGGGAAACTCAATGCGATAATAAATATCATTTTATGCTTTGGATGTTTTTTTTTCTTCTTTTATTAAACTCAGAACAACTGTGAGGATTACAAAGGCTTCCAGTGTAGATTTAAATCAATATCTTAGGATCTTGCACTCTATCTATCTATCTATCTATCTATCTATCTATCTATCTATCTATCTATCTGCTATTCATCTTCTGCATAACCTATAAAAAATATGCAAGTCCCAAGTTTTTGTTTTTCTTTTCCCAATGGACCAACAACCAATTTTCATCTCTAGGCTGACAATCCGCCATCATTCTCATTGTACCCAACTAAAAAAATAAACTACTGTCATATGACTATTGTATGCATTTGATGGGCATTTTACATGTGCACACACACACACACACACACAGTTGTTATAGATAAAGTTCCTGACTTAGAAATGCCTTTCCTTCTCCTTCTATTAAAAAGCTTCTACCAGCTATGATACTGGAAAGATAGTATGGTGGCATTTTTGCACCAGGTACTTTTCACAGTAGCTTTACATATGGTTGTATGTTGCAACATATAGTCTCCATGAGTATGGATGAATCAGAGACCTGGGAGAAAAATAGGTAAATGGATGGTGTGTGCTGACCATGCAAGCAGAGAACATCAAACTGGACAGTTATGATTTTGAATTTTGTTTTGCTTAACTGGGAAACTGACTAGAAACTGCCTTACATTTGTAAAGACACTTGTGCTTCCAAATGATGCTATGAGCTCTACTGTTGGGAATGTTCACTACCAGAAAGTTCACTCAAGATTTACAGGTCACAGATGAGAGATCAGAATGAATACAATCCATGGATAAAGACTGGCAATCTATTCTGATATTCTGCCAAGAAAACCATCTGGACATTCACAATTAGGACAATGTCTACATGGTATTTGGAGAACAGTCCCCCAAGCTGGAGGATATCCAAGAGTGACTGCTAAGAAAGAGGCAAATATGAGTAGCGTTGGTTCTTATGATGTTGCTAGAATAAAACTGAAAAGATGTCCAGCTGTTTATTTGGCCAGGGGCAAAAACAAATGGGTTGTCCCTTTTATCCTAGGATCTCTGCAGGGCAGGGCCTGTTAGAAGAATTTACCCAAGTTACCTGATGTATCTCAAGGGTTTCCAGAGGTTGTTTGGTGAATTTCCAAATGACCTGACAAGCAGGTTCAGGAATAGAAGGTGACCTGGACTGTCAAGAAAATTGTCTGTGAGTGTCCTGTTTCTGTGTAGTAATCCCAGGGTGTGACTTGCTTTAGTGAAGGGCTCCAGGAAATGAAACATCAAACTGAACTTGATTCAACATTGATACAAGCTAAATTTTGAGGCTACATCTTGACAATAAGGAAAGCAAAATGTCATTATTTCCTTATTATATTGGCAGGCTTTCAGCTGGAGTCCTGATTTAGTGTATTAAATTCCTTCTTGTGGAAGAATGAGCAAGATCACCTACCTGACCACTGTGACTATTTAGTCAACAAATTTGATCTGATTGGCTAACGCCTAAACTCCTTTTGGCCAGTGTGGTCCAAGAAAATTGACAGAATAATTTTTGGATGATTCCTGTCAGTTGGAAGCTTGATCCATGTCCTTCCTGGTTTTTGTGTACAGCCTAGAAATGTGACAAGCTAGATCCAGGAACTTATTCATGCCTTTCACTGGAAAGGACTAGTGCAAGCAATAGTCTTTATGAAGCCCTGTCTAAATCCAGGCATAGCTATTGCCCAGCCTTCAATCTTCTCTATTTAGGGAAGTTTGTTGGTTTTGTGATGATGCTTAATCTGCAGATTAAGGAAGGAACATCATCTGGTCCTTTTCAGTCAGTGGACAGAAGACAGAGTTAGTTGCTCCAGTGCATGGCCTTGGTTGGGACTTCAGTGGGAATAATGAACTACTCCCCTGGGTCCTATTAGAACATTCAGCATTCTGAAGTGCACTGACTTCTGACCTCTCCCACCAGGAGTTAGTTCTCCCTCCTTGCTTTTTTTAACATCCATAGGAAGGTGCTGGAAGAGGTCATGGCTTTGTACCAGGTATGGCAAAGCATTTTCAGGCAGACACTAGAAGATTAGGTAAGTAGGTTTATTGCAGAGAATTATGAAGCCATACATGAAATAACCTTTCTACCTAATGGCACCCTAGAAGCCTCACATCTATATAAATTAATCTTCAGGTTTAAATCCTAGGCCTCTTCCTCTTGCTTTTTTGCATCAGTGTCCATGTGTTCATGATTATTTTGGGGAGTGTAAGGTTTTTTACCATCTGTTTACCAAATGTCTTTCTCTGACATAAGAAGCAGAGATTACTACCTCACTAGCTTCACCCTTACAGTTATAATTTTGTAACTTTGATAGCACAAAGGCCCAGCTGAGCCATCCAAAATTTCTCACTTCTGGAATTCTCTATCTTTATGCAATTCAGTGTGGTGGCTATTTATTTTAGAATGACTAACCAGTTGCCAGTTAATGTACTGATTTCTTTCAATGCCAACTTTTTAGTCAAGGAGCTGTTTGATAGTGAAAGATAACTTATATTGAGCAAATATACTAACTGCATTCCAGTGAAGAAAAATAATGAATGTTTTAGGACAGATCAAAGGAAATATTTCTTCCTTCTTTACTACCACAAAATGTAATGATAGCTACCAACTTTAAAAGGTGATTAGACAACCAAGTAATAGTCATCATGCAGAGGCATAAGTACTGCAGTAGAAGGTCACAACATGAGCTAAGGATGGTAAACTACCAAAGAATTTCCAACAATAACTCATGATATTTAATCCAAGAGAGAATTCATCAATTATTTTCAATTCCTGCATAAAAAAGTAACAATCACAACACTTAAAAGCACCAAATGATTAATAATAAAAAGTGTGTCTAATTAACTGTGTTGGCACTGAATATTTCTAGACACAATACTCAATTTTTGACAAGGATAGTATACGCAGCCATCCCAGAAGCTAACATCCATTCTCTTGGAAAAATAAAGTGAAAAGTGTGGACTGGGAAAAAGCAGAGGAAAACGTGATGTGAGTAATACAGTAGCGCTTCTGGATAGATTGAACCAAGTGTTCCATGTGCATTGAGATTCTTAAACCACAAGGCACATTTGCATTATCTGTTATCCAGCAGTGAATCAAAGCCACCTTGTAATGAAAGGGTTAGAAGGACATATCTCATTTCTGAGGAGGAAAACAGGGTGCTTTACTGCATGTGAAAAGGGAGCCTAAATTAATCCTCTTTTGTGGACTGATTGTGAAACTGCCAGAAGATATAAGCCAAGTCTTTGAATCTTTAGCACTTTTAACATGTGACATAGTTCATCTCTTCCCCCTTTTTTTCTTTTTAGCACAGTGAATCAATGAAAAAAGCCATGTTCATTCAGTCTTCCTGTAGATCAAGGCATCTACTGTATGTCAAACTGTTTGAAGACTTGTATGGATTTATCAAAAGACTTCAGAATGTATATTCATGTAATATGAAAAATTGTCTGAATGCTTTGAAAGCAATATTTAAAACAAAAACAAAAATAGAGTGTTCATCATTCACCTCTAGTGAGTATATTTGTGGTAAGCATCTAAAAACATATATAATGGAAAGACTGGAATTCACTTTAAATCTGGCGACTCAGATGAGTAGTTATAAGAATATTTTATTTAAGAAATATAGTGCTATACTGTACATGCAATACAGAGTACTGTACACGAGAATGGTAACTGGTTTCATAAATTAAATATATATATTTTCCCTTGGGTTAACAAACATTTGCTTTAATTTAATCAGTTTAACTAAATGAGATAGTATTATAATACACTCAGGGAGAGTGCTGCATTTAAGAACATTCCTTTAGAAATATTCAAAATCTAAGGGGGCTTTTTTCTTGAGGTGTGAAGTTATTGAAATATATACAGGAGTTGTGCTCTTTTACATTAAGGAGCTTATCCAGAGTTTAGATCGATATCTGAATGAATGCATATGTTCAGAAAGATCATTAATTATGTAAAAATAATTTAATTTTGACGCTTAATAGATTATCTAAAAATATTTAAAAACATGCAGTCAGGAACAATGAGTTCACATGAGTGATGCCTTGATAAAATTAATTTGTTTTATAACGGAAACTTAATATGCTTTATTACAAAAATTATAGAAAAATAAATGCAGAAATGTTTCTCATATATGTTGCATTACTCCACTATTCAAGCGTTATTGTTTAGAGCAGAATAATGGAATTTATTTTAATAAAAGTAACAACTGGGAATAAACAGGTTTTGCATTTAAAATAATTGCTAAATATAGTTATATCCTATAATTAATGTTCCAATTAAAAGTTTTATTTACTTCTGGCATTCTCAAAAAAAAATATTATTATTTACCAGAATATTTATTATTTACCAGAAAGTGTTTCTCCTTTGACATTGTCATATGACAATGCCTGGTAATGTTATACCAGCTTCATTTATTCATATGTATGTACCTTTTCAAATCTAGCAATTATGGAATCTTTTCACTTTTAAAATCACAACTTGTGAAGTAGATTTGTTTAATATATGGCTTCTGGGTGAAGTCTGTTCACTGCATTTGTATATATAGTGCTATGTGTATTAATCTGTACTTATATTCTCTCCCTAAGTGCCTTTCCTGAAATGTGACAAGCATACATGAAATATGAACAAGAATATACGTGGGCAGCAAAACAGGGTTATACTTATATTAGGCCTGCTGGTCACAAGGTGTTTTTTTTTAGATTTTTTTTTTTTTATCCTGCCTTTATTATTTTTATAAATACCTCAAGGCAGGGAACATACCTAATACTACTCCACCCACCCCCCATTTTCCCCACAACAACACCCTGTGAGGTGGGCTGGGCTGAATGAGAGTGACTGGCCCAAGGTCACCCAGCCAGCTTTCATGCCTATGATGGGACTAGAACTCACAGACTCCTGGTTCCTAACCTGATACCTTAATCACTAGACCAAACTGGCCCTAACAAACTAGGCCAAACTCTAATCAAACTAGAACAAAGTTACTCATTCCTGCCATAAAACATCTGCATAAAATATTTATTCTACATTTTAGCTTTCGGAATAATACATAGTTGGGAGTTCAGTGGCCAATAAATATAAATGTATGTGTGTATGTATGTACGTACATACATACACACATACTGGGCAGCCCTCTTGGATGTTGCTAGCCTTTCTGCAAGTATGGATTCAATCATTTATTTTATATCATTTGCATGATTTCTTTTTAACGTAAATATTCGTCTTTTCTGGAAAAGAAATTTTCACACTAGAAGAAACTTTCCAAGTTATGCTAATTAACATAAATGCATCTCATATCACATTTTAATTTTCATTGATCTTTAATTATATTTCAGTGGTTTCACTGACAAAACAGATTTTGCCTAATTTATTTTTCCATTTCATTCAAGATAAAAATATGTATTTTTATTTTTTACCATTTATTAATGAATAACAATATTCACCAAATCAGAATAATTTATTAATATTAACAGAATGTTAATAACCAAATGATGCAGCTCTGTTTAATCTGATAACAATTAAAAACAATAATCGCAAATTATTATTATACCAGATACAGCTGCAATCTATGAGAAAGGCCAGTGGATACTTGAGAATATTTCTTAGCATATTGTGGCTGTATTCCTAATACTTTGTGGACATCATTGTAAATTTATTTATACTTTTGTATACAATTTTGTGAATAATGCAGATTATAAAATGAATCAAGACAGGATTCTGTCCCATCAAAACCATTGGATTAAATTACTCATGATTGCAGCATTTTGGATCTAGAGTAAAGTAATTGGATTTAGACCTATTTGAAATTAATGGAATTTAAGTAAAATCATGAGAAATTATTTCTTATTTCAATGGGTCTTAAATCCCATTAATTTATTCAAATTCCAACACAATGGGGGGAAATCACTGTTAGTCTGACGCATTTCTTTGAATGCAAAATAATATTATTAGAAACATAATAGAAATATGCAACTATTTATTATTTCTTCCAGGTTTACCCAACCTGAATCTCTCCAGACGTGTGGCCAATATTCTTGCTGGCTGTCAGTTCTAAGAGTTCTAACACATTTGGATGGTGCCAGGCTAAGAAAAGATGGACTAGTTTAATTGTAAGTTTTAGGGTTATCTCCAACAAGAACATAAGAACTAGCACATTTTCATCCTTGTGAATTACAGGCTGTAGATCAGAAATAGAAGAGCTTCTCAAATGGAAGTTCCTTTCCCCATTTATTTAATAATGCATGTAGTTGCAGTTTATAAGGTTTGTTAGAGTTTAATTTACCAAACTAAAACAATAAATGAATTTGTGCACCCACCTATGAATAATACTAAAACTGAGTAAAATAAGTAAAACTGTTGTGATTGGCAGATGGTTTTGACCAATGGATAGACTCACCAGTTTAGCAATCACTCAAAACTTGCTATGGACTTAGGTCCCATTGCAGGCTGGTCCAGAAAATGCAAGAGTGACTTTTGATAGCACTCCAACTTTCCTTGGGAAAGCCTGATACATTTTTTGTAAAAAACATTTCTCACATACAAACACACACACACACACAAGACCCATAGTTTGAGAACCTCTGTTCTAGCAAATAGGAAGGCTGTACATTAGGCTGGAAGTTGAAAAAAAAAAAAAAACATGCCAGAAAAGTTAATGGAAAACCATTTCCATATTATTGCCAAGAAAACTACATGGACATGTCCATGAATCACCAGGAACTGAGCTTGACTGAAGGCAACTTTCCTTTTTAATGGTTCAAGAGAACCAAATTCTCTTACCCACAGTCCATCAATTCAATGCATCAATAATTTAAGAGTTGATGCCACTATATAATAATATACTAGTGGCATTTTTCTAACCCATCAGATGGAGAATAACTGTTTAACCCTACTTTTTATTCTAGTACTTTACTTGTGATTTAAAAGAGCTTAGTCAACTGTGCATAAAATGGAATGGTAGTCATATTTTACTGCATTGTCTGCCTTTTGCTTGATCAGTTTGTTAAAAAATATACTGTTCAGTACTGTTATTTACTCCTATCTCAAAAACTAGATCTATAGCTATGTCATAAAGCATGGTCCTAAGCCATCCTGATATGTTAAATTGCTAACCTCATGAGAACAGTGAAAAAGGAAAAACAGGTAGGCCACATGTGCTGAGTGGTTTTAGATGCTTATCCTAATGTCTGATTAAACCAACAAATGAATCATGTTTCACACTCTCATATTACATAAAATTTATAGATACTATTCTTGGTCTACCAGGGATGTGTTATAAAATAGTAACTATTTCTCAATGTTCAGCTACAAGCCTATTATTAAATCACAGCTGATCATTGTAATATTATATGTATACAAGAACAGTGGCAAACATTTTGGGATTGGACATGCCTGTCATTACCTATATTGAAAAAAAAATAAATCTATAAACTGCATATAATTTGTTCAGCTGAAGAAACAATTGTGGCTTCTAATGGGCTTATTGCTGTGCTGTCATTCATGTTGCTATGTAGAAATTCAGTTAGAAAAGTTATTTGGAAACATTTCATAAGATTTTGCAGCTTGAACAATTGAGCTGGCACAGAACATTAATTTGCAATTGCTGTAAGAACTTAGTGCTTTTACTGAAGAATTATTTAAGATAACTTTTTTTTCTTGTATTTGCATCTGGAATTGTTATTTCTTGTTTTCTTGTGATGATTCTGAATGCCTTACTCATTATTGATTTGGACATTACAATATATTCATGTCATCCAGAGGGTCAAGAGGTGGACCAAAAAGTTCTTCTAAGAAGGACTAAGACCCCCATCTGCTATCATTGAAAGTTTCTGCTCAAAGTGGACGGTTCTAGAACTGTTTCTGGAGAAGAAGAAGGATTCAAGATTCCTATCTTGAATAGCCCAGCTTATACTAAGGCAGCTGCATACATGGGACAAGGTGATCCAATCCGAAATGGCTTGGAACTTAATTTGCTACTGCCTTCATTATGTGGCCAACAGCAATTTCTACAATACTTATTCCTGTAACAAATGCATTGCTGCTGCCTATATCCATGATTCCTTAGTTAATATCAGAACATGAGAAGAGTATTTAATAACTAAATCCCCAACAAAGCAAATTATCAGGACTTAAAGGAAAACCCTTTCCTCTGGTGTTATTTATTCATATGATTATATGGCCACTCAACTCACAAAATGCAATTCTAAACTGCTAACATAGGATTAAAAAGAAAATAAGATACATTCCAAATCAAGTGCTCAAAGGGAAAAAAAAAGTTTTTAAAGCCTTACAGAAGGCCAACAAAGATTGGAGTAGGCAGGCACCACAACAGAGAAGGCATACCTCTTGGATCTCATTAGATGGCATTGTTCCATGGAGGGGACCTGAAGCATGCCCATTCTGTTGGATCTTGAGGAATGGTCAAAGATCAATGAAGATATGTAGTTCTGCAAATAATCCAGGTCTCCCTGTGCTATGAAAGACTTTAGAGGTGATAAATTGAATTGAATTGAACATAGAAGCCTACAGAAAGCTAGTGCAGCATGCAAAGTAGGAGTATAACATGAGCAAAGCATGGTACACCCATAACTACCTCCCTTCTGGACCAGTTGAAGGTTTTGGAAGGTCTTCAAAGGCAATCCTCTGTAGAGAACATTGTAACAGTTCAAGAGGGAGGTGACCAAGGCATGAGTGACTGTGAGCAGGACCTCCTGTCCCAGGAACAATACAATAGGTGCACAAAGTAGAGATGTGTGAAGCGGCCATGACTGCTACCTATTATTGAAGCAAGAGCCATGAGTCCAAGAGGATCTCCAAATTGCACACCAGTTCTTTCTGTGGTTGTACAACTCCATCCACAACTAAAGAGGGAAAATTTTCAGATCCAGAGGACCGTAGAATCCATGATCACTGTCATGAGTGAGGATGGCGAGCAGGGGCTTCCCATCCAGGCTGTAAAGCGCATGCGTAGTACTGAGGAATTAGGTGGCCATTCAAAGAGACACAGATCGGGCCCGCCTTAGTCTTTGGGGTTTATATGTCTGGTTTTTTCCCACGCTTCTTCAGTTTGTTAGGATTCTCTGTTATGTAGCAGTAATAAAACACTAGAGACCTATTCCTTGTCTCAGGGTGGTCCCTGGCTGTTAGGACATCAATCCTAACAAACTCCTACTCCCATCGAAAGAGGGAGGAACAAAGAATTTAAAGGGGAGACATTTGGAAATGTCTTCAGAAAACCAAGAAATTCAGCTCGCCATCCAACAATTGGCAGCAGCCCTGCAACAACACCAACAACAGGTAGATCTACAGGTCAACACATTACGAGGTGCCATGCTACAGCAGTTACAACAACCAGCTCCGATTAACCCACAACCAGCGCCAGCAGCAGCAGCAGCAGCTCCACCAGTAGTCTTGAGATCCCAGGGCAGTCTATCAGAGAAGTTTGGAGGAGAAGCAGGACAGTTGAGAACCTTTCTCACACAGTGCATTATGTTTTTCAACAGCAGGCTGGCAGAGTTTCCCACAGAAAGAACCAGTCACCTTCATCCTAAGTCTGCTAAAGGGACCAGCAGCCAAATGGGCTATTCCTATGGTGGAGAACAACGACCCGATTCTCAACGACTACCGGAACTTTTTGGCAAGTTTCCGAGCACACTTCGACGACCCGATCAGAGAGGTCACTGCCAGCCAGGAAATTTGGAAGCTCAAGCAAGGTAACAAGAGGGTGGGAATCTACATTGCTGATTTCAAGTTCTTAGCAGGAGATCTGGACTGGAATGAGAGTGCATTAAAAGACCAATTCAAACAGGGGCTGGATGAAGAAATTAAGAATGAATTAGTGCGCCAGGGAACACCAGCTAACCTAGAAGCCTTATATCAGTTGTCTGTGGTCATAGATGCCAGGCTAGAAGAGCTCAGACAGATGCAGCCGGGGAGAAACAGGGCCCTCAGAGCACTTCCAGGATTTCCAGCTCTCTCCGTGGCATCCACTCATTCAGGACCAGAGGAGCTGATGTAGATTGGGACGAGCAGGAGGCTTATTTCTGAGGCTGAGAGGCAGAGGAGAGAGAGAGCCCTCTGTTTTTACTGCGGAGCCCAGGGGCACATGGTGAGAGCTTGCCCAGCGAGAAGCCAAGAAACTTCAGTAAGACCCCCAGGGCAAGCAGCTGAAACAAGAGCCATCTCCGCCTCTGCTTCCAACCAGGGAAACTCCGTCGGTCTCCCTCCACAGAGCTCAGCAGGGAGACCATCAATCAATTAAGGAGGGCTCATTCCGAGGATTCCAGGCAATCCTTTTACTACTTACCAGTAATAATGCACATCAACCCAGAGCACCAGGTCAAGCTAGAGGTCCTCATGGATTCCGGAGCATCAACCAATTTTATTGATGTGCAGACCGTACAAGACTTCAACATCCCGACCATAGAATTGCCATGTCCCATAGAAGTGGAGACCATTGACGGCCAGCCCCTCAAGGCAGGTCTGATTAGAAAGTTCACAGAACTGGTGCAACTGACAACGGGAGACCACACTGAGTGGATCCAGCTTTATGTTACTGCATCGCTTAATGTGCCTGTAATCCTAGGCATGCCTTGGCTGAGGATCCACAACCCATTGCTAAACTAGACTATGGGAGCAATCTCCTTCCCAGCTAAGGAATGCCAGCACCACAAGATTCAAGCCGCTCTCCGCTCTCCAGCAACCAATGCAGTCACGGAAGCAGGGGGGGTCCAGTTGCCAGCCAAGTATGCAGATTTCGCAGAAATTTTCAGCGAACAAGAGGCCACAGCACTACCCTCCCCCCATGGGGACTGTGATTGCACCATTGAGTTGATACCAGGAGCCAAGATTCCAGCAAGGAAACAATATCCCATGTCCCCCAAGGAACTAGCCACCTTAAAGGATTACTTGGATTCTAATCTCCAAAAGGGGTTCATCCGAACATCTACTTCCCCAGCGTCTGCTCCTACCTTCTTCGTACCAAAGAAGCCTGACCTGTTGACACCTGCAACCCAGGAGACATCCATGAGAGTGGTCCACGATTTCAGTTTTTTAAATAAACTCACAAAGAAAGAAACTTATCCATTGCCTTTAATCTCTGATCTGCTGGATTGCTTACAGAAAGCACACATTTTTACCAGGTTGGATCTCAGGAATGTGTACAATCTGATCCGGATGAAAGAGCGGCATAAATATCTAACTGCCTTCGACACCAGGTTTGGTAAATTTGAGTACTTTGTTTTGTCCTTTGGCTTGTCTAATGCAGGAGCCATATTTTCCAGATTTATGAATCACATTTTCTCTGATTTACTAAATAAGTATCTGGTCATTTATCTAGATGACATATTAATTTTCTCTGAGGATGCTACAACTCATGTAACCCATGTACGTAATGTCTTACAAAGACTGAGAGAGAACAAGCTATTCACCAAGCTAGAGAAGTGTGCCTTTGATTTAACTGAATTACATTTCCTGGGCTATAAAGTATCAACAGAAGGCATATCCATGGATCCTTCTAAGGTCCAGGCAATTCTCTCTTGGCCACCTCCCCAAAATGTTAAAGAAGTACAAAGATATCTAGGATTTTGCCATTTCTACAGGCAGTTCATAAAAAACTTTAGTGACAGGGCTAGACCCCTCAAACAGCTTTTGAAGAAAGGATCAAAATTCATTTGGGGGGAGAGAAAGCAAGCAGCCTTCCAAGAATTTAAGCAACTCTTTGCATCCCAGCTGCTGTTAAGACGCCCTGATCCCACGAAGCAATTCATAATGCATTCAGATGCTTCCGATATTGCCATTGGGGCAGTGTTATTGCAATATACAAACAAAACCGAGAGTGCATTGCTTCCTTGTGCCTTTTTTTCATGCATGCTCTCACCAGCAGAGAGAAACTATGATGTTTTTAACAAGGAGTTGCTGGCAATTGAAGCAACATTCCAAGAGTGGAGGCACTGGCTAGAAGGTGCAGCCTTGCTGTGAAAGTTTGCACCGATCACAAGAATTTACAGCTTCTACAAAACACCAGATCCCTCACCCCATGCCAAATCAGATGGAGCCAGTTTTTCTCCCGTTTCAATTTTGTTATTTCTTATGTGCCCAGGGCGCAAAACTGCTTGCAGACGCCCTGTCTCGATCCTTTTAGGCAACCCCCGCCACGCACCAGGAGGTACAGGCTACTATATTACAACCTCACAACTTTGATCAGTCTATGAGGGGGAACCAAACAGTGATTTTAGCAGCAGGCAGGCAAGCAGAGGACCTATTTACAAGAGTCAGAACTCAGCAGCAACAGGACCCGTATGCCAGGGCCAGAATGGATTACCTCCAGAGGGGCCCGCAAGACACTGCCCCCCCCCATTCAATGTGGAGGCAGGAATCCTCTGGCATAGTGGGTGATTATATATTCTCCCCTCATTGAGGGAAGAAGTATTGAGACTTTGCCATGACCACCAAACGGCAGGCCACGGAGGTGTTTTCAAAACTCTCCATAGAGCTCTGAGAGACTACTGGTGGCCTAAGATGACTGCAGACATAAAGGGTTATGTTGCTTCTTGTCACACCTGAGCCAAGCCTCTCCAAGGGAAGCCCACAGGACTCTTGCAAGCCCTACCCGCCCCCAGTAGGCCTTGGGATACAATCTCCATGGATTTCATCACTGATTTACCCCTGGTCCAGGGGCTGACATCCATACTAGTGGTGGTGGACCTTTTCACAAAAATGGCACATTTTATTCCTTGCAAGGGCCTCCCATCTGCACCAGCCACAGCGCAGTTGTTCATGGACCATGTTTTTAGGTATAGAGGCATGGTGAATCACTTGGTGAGTGACAGAGGCCCACAGTTCACTTCCAGGTTCTGGAGGGCCCTTTTCCAGTCATTAGGGGTCCAGATCCACCTGTCATCATTGCATCATTCTGCTAGTAATGGGCAAGCCGAGAAAATTAACCAATGGTTACAGCAGTATCTCAGGTGTTACACCACTTATCAGCAAGGCAATTGGCCAGCCCTGCTCCCCATGGCAGAATTTACTTATAACAACTCTGTGCAATCCTCCACCAAGATGTCCCCTTTCCAGGCACTCTACGGGGTTAACCCTCGGGTGTTGCCCACTTCCTCCCAGCAGGGAGCTGTTCCAGCTGCGGCTGATTTTCTTAAAGAGCAACAAGCCGCACAGGAGTTGTTAAAGGAGCAGCTGAACAGGGCAAAGTGTGCTTACAAGAGAGCTGCAGATGCTCACAGACAAGAGGGGCCAGCAATTGTGGTAGGAGACAGAGTGTGGCTCTCTACCAAGTTTTTGAACTCTACCAGACCCTCCAAGAAATTGGACTCTAAGTTTGTGGCCCTTTCACTGTGGTACAGCAGATAAATCCAGTGGCTTATCGTTTACAGCTACCAGCATCCATGAAAGTCCATCCAGTGTTTCACAGATCATTGCTAGCCAAAGACCCTCCCCCAAGTGCCTTACGATCGCAACTGCCCCCCCCCACCTCCAGTAATTGTGGAGGGGGAGGAGGAATACAAAGTTGAGGAAATTCTGGAATCTAGGAGGAGGGGAAGGGGCATCCAATATTTCATACACTGGAAAGGGTACTCTGAGGAAGAGCGCACGTGGGAGAATGCCAGAGATGTACATGCTCCAGCACTGGTTCATCGATTCCATCAGCTTTTCCCTCACAAACCCAAGCCTCCCACTCTACCAGAGATTCCTCACTTGGATGAGCAGGCAGAGGAATTCATACGTTTGCACCTTCCACTCCTGCCTGAAGCCTTGACTCCAGTTACAAAGGAGGGGGGGGCGCAGCCCTCCACCTCGGGCATGCATTTCCCAGGGGGGAGGGGGGATGACTCTTCTAATTATCTAGCTATTTTCCAGCAGCGGCCACCTGGGCCAGACCCGTTATCAGACCTGGAGAGGAGCACTGATTCGTCCTTGGAGGAGTTTTCCTTTGAAGACTTTCCATTGTTGCCCAGTTCCCATGGGACCTTAGAAGGAGACGTCGAATCTTATCCACCCTCTGGAAGGGAGGGGGCTGAAATGGAATGTGAATCTGGAGGGGAGGGTGAGGATGGCGAGCAGGAGGTTCCCATCCAGGCTGTAAAGCGCATGCGTAGTACTGAGGAATTAGGTGGCCATTCAAAGAGACACAGATCAGGCCCGCCTTAGTCTTTGGGGTTTATATGTCTGGGTTTTTCCCACGCTTCTTCAGTTTGTTAGGATTCTCTGTTATGTAGCAGTAATAAAACACTAGATACCTATTCCTTGTCCCAGTGTGGTTCCTGGCTGTTAGGACAATCACTCATTCTTGGCTGGGTTGAATCAAAGCTGTTTATCCCTACATGCAGCCTGTTCTAACTGATCCAGGTCCCAACAGCTTCCAGACAATGGGAAAGAACCTTGATGGCATCACTTGGTCAGCCAGGATAAAGATGTAAAGCTGCATATCATCAGCATATTAATAATTCTTAAACCATCCCAACAGATTACCTCATCCAAGACTTCCTATCAATGTTAAATAGGAGTAGAGAGAGGGGAATGCTCTGAAGATCCTCCATCCCAAAACAGGGTTCTAGAGCTAGATCTTTCTACTGCACAAGCACTGACTAGCAGCCAAACTCAGAAGAAGGAGGAGAATGACCACAACATTGTAGCCTCCACTCCCAACTCCAAATGATGCTTTGAGTAATTGATATTCAATTCTACATATCTTGATAAATATTTATCAATAAGCATATCTTTATGAATGTATCTAGTTTTCTCTGAAATCCATCTCATAAGACTGGCCATTATCTAATGAAACCAGGAGACTGAGAGTTCTAGTCCTGCCTTATGCATGAAAGCCAGCTGGGTGGCCTTGGGCCAGTCACTCTTAGCCCAACTCACCTCACAGGGTTGTTGTGGGGAAAATTGGAGGAGGAAGGAGTATTAGGTATGTTTGCCACCTTGAGTTATTTATATAAAAAAAATAAAGGCAGGAGAGAAAATATATAAATACATAAATAAATAAATAAATAAATAAATAATAACCATGTTTTACGGTAGAATTTAAGTAATTTGTGAATTTCAGAAATTAGGGGGGGAGGGGGAGTCTTATTTGGTCTTCCTGCATCTACTGTCCATTGAATAGCAACTTTAGTCAGCAAGGGATGAAGGAGGCATCAATGAAAGATCTTTTTCGCTGTTTCTCCTGAATCTTTCAGTTTTTGTGCTAAAAAATAGAGGGTCATATAAGCTACCCTTACTGGTTTACTATCACCATTATGATTATGTTCTGCTGCTCATGCTGAAGTTGGATTCAGTTAGTGATCAGTAAAATGTCTGTATGGGAATGGAGCAAAGACTATATTTTCATCTGAGGCAGCAAAATATCCAGAGGTGGTCTTGTTATTGCCATTCACCCCTCTCTTAATTATCTCTTAATAGGATAATCAGGGTATCTGTAAACCTTTATTTTCTTCATTACATCACTTTTTGCTGCTTAGAGTAAGTCTGGATACTTTTAATTAGATAGATCATGGAGTAAATTGGTTTCTCTTAAAAGAGACATTTTAGACTGAACCAAAATAAAGCCAAAATTGTGCACTATCAACAGTTTGAGCAATAAAATGTTTATACTTCAGTGAGTTTTTTTTTTAATTGATTTTTCATTATAATTGCTAACTTTCTCTTTAGAACATAAAATGACAATCTATAAAATATCTGCTATTTGTATCTGTCTCTAGAGTTAGAGAACTTAGGAGTGAGAAATACAGAAAATGTAGTTATTGGTACAATATTTTACCTCACTGTAAAATTCTTCATAAATCTTCCCTTAAATATTATATATGATAAAGCATATACTGTTTTCATTTTCATAGTCAGAATAATATGCTTATCATTTATCAGAAATATGGTTCTCAAAGCTCTTTATCTGTTTTTCCATACTTTATATATTACCCACCTGAGGTATTTCATTGGATCTTTAATTTTGTTCAAGAGTCACATTTGCAATTTAGATTTACTTTTGAATGTTAACCAAAATCTGGTTTATTTTCAACAGTGTCCAAAAGTAGGGTTGTACAATTGTCCTGATCCTTAGAGGTTATAGATTGGGCAATGGTAACATATACCTTAGTTACATTCTATTGAGCTACTGTAATACAATTTTGAAATAATGTAATTGGGAACTTAAATGCTTCTCCTTTGTGAAAAAGTTTTGTGTCTCTAGAAGTTTCTATAGCTGAGGGACTAAGGCAATGACTCAATTATGATTTTTCTGTTTCTGCTTCTTCTGACCATTCCAAGAGCAGCAAGAATGAAGAATATTGTGGGTCAATTTTAAACTGTTTTGATCAGAAATGTCATTCCTTGCCTTGAATATAAATGTGACTGTGCTACATCTGCCCTACAGAAATCAGTTGCATGTAAATTTTGAACTGGAGCCAGTTTGGTGTTGTGGTTAAGGCATCAGTATAGAAACTGGAAGACCACGAGTTCTAATAATGCTTTAGGCACAAAGCCAGCTGGGTGACCTTGAGCCAGTCCCTCTCTCTCATCTCTAGTGAACTTAAAACTGATTTGAAGGGAAAAAAATTGAACAGGCTATGCAAGCTTTCAGACATGGATGCATCTATGAGAAGAGGTTGCTTTTGAAAATACAGATGAAAGACTATTGTGGTTTTTTCCATGTTTTATTGCTGAAGGGCTCCAATATGATTTTGGAACCAGGAACAACTTATTTCTTGTTTCTAGAGATACTGTAGTTGCGCTGTAAGAGTTTGGCATCTTTGAACTGGAATCATTCATTCAAATATATGGGCATGTATATGGAATGTTCAGCAAATACTGAACATTCAAGAAAGATATAATTTGATGGATTTCAACACACCTTTCCACTATTTAATTATCATTTCAATAGTATATATTATGGTCAGTTAATGGTGGGACATTACTAATCTATTACATATACATGTACTGATTTTGGAGACAATTTCAGAAAGCTGGTAGGACAGCTTGACCAAACAGAATTTTGTCTCTCAGACCTGAATTAGCAATTACATTTTTTTAATGTAAAAAAAATTACATCGTGTTTTGCAAAAAGTATCTAGTAAGTCTAGATACTTTTAATTAGATAGATCATGGAGTAAATACTTTTACATGACAATTAGTAATCTGTTAAATAATCTGCTAAAGAAACAAAGATTAGGCTGCTATATGTTTTCTGCTCAAACTGTTTCCTCATTTATCATTATCCTATAATTTTAATGATTGTTTTCATTAATTGTGTATATTATTTCCTTAAAACTTCATTGTCTGACCTGCCTGATCTGTTATAGTGATTCTCCCACTGTTCTTTAGACATTCTAGTCTAAAGGTTGGTCTTATCCTCACTTACATTGGAATTAATTTCCAAAACAATTGTGTATTTTTGAAATTAGGGCAGTCAGTAGTAAGTGCCAAAGGCCCCTTTCATGTTTATGTTTCTTCTGGAGGAATTATATTTCCTTTTCTTCATTAAGAAATAATTCTGAAATCACTTTGGGGAGTGAATTTCTTTCACTTTCCTTGCCAGGTTCCTAATCATATGGAATGTTGTTCTGCATTCTTCAGCAGACCAATGCTTATGTTGTTGAAGAGGTCTTGACTTACAACTATCATCCATTAAGTCCATTTTTAAATATATCTATATGTTAATATAACATCTGGAGAACATGAATCAGCATTAATCAGTTGGTGGTGAAAATCTACAAGGTATTTTGAATATAGAGTTTCAGTGACTCTCTTCTAAAGTAACACACAATTTCTTCCTTCCTTTTCTTCCTTTCTTTCCTTCCTTTCACTCAAAAGTTCCAGTTCACGTTAAAAAAATAACTGTATACTATTAGCTTCCTGCTAATTTTGAACCAGATATACAGTATTGATATAATGAAAAGAGATAGGTTACTATATTTTCCAGGGCTATCCACCAATCTGAACTGTCTCCAGATTCAACTTCTGGTTTAGCAAAATAGCCAGTCCTCCTAAAGTCAGCCCTTAGATTATGATTTTCCTGCTGGAACAGCCCACAGTATTACTTTATGGGATCCAACTTTCTTGCAAGCACAAAGTAGCATATGATTTTAATAAGCTTGAAAAACTCATATGAGTAATTTGAGCATTCCACCTTGTTATATTCCAAATTGGATAGATGAACCATCTAGAGCTACAAGCCTCAATTGTCATTCATTATGTAGGAGCTTCCTATTATTTGCAGAACCAGATGTAAGCATGTACTTGCTAACTCAGCACAAGTGTTGTCAGTACAGTACAGTATTATGGGATAGTAGGCTGACACCCCCCACCCCCCACCCCCAAAAGAGCAGAGCAGAGGAGATAGAAACTTTATTTTTTTTAAGGACATCAAATAAATTATGTCATGATTTTGGTTTTGAGTAGGATTCATGGGGGCAATAATGACCAATATTAAAGATTCCTTTCCCATTTGACTAGAATTCCTAGAATTTTGGAAAAATAATGTCAGTCAGCAATTACACAATGCCATTTGATAGATTAAGTCCCTGGGGATCTCTAAAATTTAATACAGGTACTTCATTACTTGGAACTGAGAAAACCTAGTTTTTTTCTATATCCAAATAAAATGTGCATTTCTTCCCTTCCCAATATTCTGATTTCTAGGATGACACTTAGTGTTAGGAATAAGTATGATTAAGAAGCTATTTGATACTTTAAATTTAGCCAGTGTGGTGTATTTCTCATATATCACAGGCAATTTATATGGGCCTCAAACACCTGTAGCAATAATTTACAACTAAGTCACCTATCTCATAAAAAAGTTAAATTAGTTTTCTAGTTTAAAGGTACTTAAATCATGCTACTTTCTCTGCTTATGGGGGGGAAAAAAAACTACCACTATGAAAATGTAATAATATGGCAATCTGTTAATTGTGGTATCTCTTTTTGCATGTTCTTTGTTGATAACATTGTTTCATTTGATCTTTTATTGTGGTTGCATTCATTTGAAGATTTTGGCTTTATTTCTTTCCAACTGTTTTCTGTATCAAAATTATGAAAAGTTACTTGGAGTTGTACAGTGTGTTGTGGATTTTTATACATTGTAATCCCAAATAGATAAATGATATTTTTATGCAGTCTAAAGGACATGTGTACTGTTTAAAGCATTTATTTTTATTTTTTTATTATTTATTTATTCAATTTCTATAGCCTCCCATCTCAGCAAGTGACTCTAGATGGCTTACAGTGATAAAAACCATAAAACAATTAAACAATTACAATTAAAACTGTTACAATACAAAATAAATATACATGGCTGCCAAGTAAACAATGTAAGATGTTAATACAACCAGAAAATGGGACCATTACCACACTCGGGGCCCCAGGCCTGGGCACATTACCCGGTCTTCATGGCCTTACGAAAGGGCAACAGGGTCAGGGACATCCTGATCTCTGAGGGGAGAATATTCCAGAGGGCAGGCACTATGGCTGAAAAGGCATGCCTTCTAGTCCCCGCCAATTGACATTCTTTGGCTGACAAGATCCATAGCATGTCCAATCTACCAGATTGAATTGGACGGATAGAAACAGCTGGGTTTCTTAGGTCCCTTAGGTAACTTGGTCTCAAGCCAAGCACTGGATACATTTGCTGTAGCAATATTTTCAGTTATTCATTTTGAGAATACATGTATTGAAATATTGTTATATTTCATAGTCACTTTCATTTATTACAAAAATGCTAATTACCATAAGCATCCACAGGGGGACGGGTTCAAAATCTGCAGTGACAAGGAGGCCAAACCCATGTTATATATGCATGCAATGTTACTGCATATATAAAAGGAGCAAGACTTCTATTTCATCATTGTATTTGCCATTGTGCAGATTTTCAACTGACACACTTAGGCACCAATGCTAACTACAACCAAACGTAAACAAAAGCTTTTGGATTGGACTAGGAATATGTTTTTGTTTACATACAGTCTTGTTAGGAATCAAAGCCATGTTGACTATCAGTATTATGTCTGCAAAAATTAATACTGATGAGCATACTCTCTACAATCTTCATGTTTCTCTTTAAAGGAAAGACAAGGGTTAAACATTACAAAGAGAAGGTAATGAGAGATTATATCTTATTTATTTATTTATCTGTCCTATTTCTTTCACCACCCATCTCTCCCACACAGGGGACCCTGGATGGTTCACAATAAAAACAATTTAAAATTCAATAAAATTATAAATAATACCAATACTCAATAAATATAAAATACAATAAAATCCAATTAAGGGCAGATCAAATTCAGCCCATAAAGGTGCAAGGCCAGTCCCTGCAAGGCTATATCATCTTTCAAGAGGACCCATTTATACCCAGCTGGTCTCCTCCACATCATCCTGGCAGCTGGGGCAACTAATTCAAAGAAGCATCATAAATGTGTGTGCTAATGAGCTGTATCTATGGAAAGGATCAAGAGAGCAACAGGTTTGCTTGCTTGCTTGTTTTACCCTTAAGGTCTGGGGTGAACTAAGCCACTGTTCTTGCTGGTGAAGGTCCATGGGTATTTAATTGACTGAATCTGAGTTTGAGTCTGATCATAATGCTTTAGCTCATCAAATGCTGGCAGCATCAGTGAGTACAGCAAACAGGGACCCTCACCAGACTTTTTTACAGACTTATAAACAAGGACCTCAAGCTGGGAGATTTCATCCAATAGTTAGAGAGTCTTCACTAGTCAAATAATGGATACCCACATCTTGCCTTATTGTTTGGTCATCACTTCATGCAAGTTTTTGATAAAGCTGTGACTCATTGCCCACAATAACAGTTCTGTCTTCCTTCGTGGGTTAGGCACGGTAGTGAGGTAATATTTCCAAATGGAAAATAATTTTCTGTCTTTGAAACACAAATTGAAAGTCATTCCATTAAAGAGATTCAGAGAAGACAAAAACATATATTTTCTTACAGAGCATAATGAATTTATATTATTCAATACCACATGCTATGTTAGTGACCTTTTTAGAAAGAACTTAGGAGAGTTCTTTTAGAGAGAACTTAGATCTGAGAATGCCAATTAGACAAGATAGATAAACAGAATAACATTGTTCAAAGGAATTATGTTTATGATTATGAGAGCTTGGGGGGCAAGGGGAAGAACAACAAAATGAAAGAATGTAATACATAAATGAGCATGTTTTTCCTGCTATACATTAATAGCCTTCCCAATCCATTTAGATTTGAAGAGACTGTTTCCCAGAGATTCCAACCAGCATAGCTGAAGCCACACTATCTGGAAATTTTAAATCTTGTAAGTCCATACAAAGCTGAATAGTTCCAGGTTGCTGAAGTCTGTTCTCAAGACATTATGTGTCCATTATTTGTAAATATCCATTGACTTGATAATTAAGCATTATGTGTCCATTATTTGTAAATATCCATTGACTTGATAATTAAGCATAAGATCAGAGTAAGCTCTCTATATATTGCAAGCCACAATACCTCTTCAAAATGAAGTAGTGCTTGTAAGGATTGCCTATTCTAAAACACCATCAGACTCATAAGCAGGATCACAAAGATATCTGATTTATTAAAGAATAGTATGCAGGATCACAAAGAAAGCTGAGAATGGAAAAAGCATGCCAAATGCAAACTAAAAACACTCGGTACAAACGAGATCCCTCCCCCCGTAGAATCTTCCCAAGCTCACAATCCCAGGTGCTCCTAACGGCTTCTGATGGTCTGCGGGAAAAGTCCTTGAACAGAGCACATAACCCAAACACATTCCATTGAAATGAACATAGATACAGAGCTTGGCACAAGGTTTCACAGGAGCTCCTTCCCAAACAGAAACGCACGTCAGTGTCACGGCATGTGAAACTTTACGATGTACAGTGCACATTGAAACAGTGAACATGTCAGTGCTCCTCTTATGGACTTTTTGTGTAAAAATGAAAAAAAAAGGAACTCGTGATTTATGGTTTTGATGATTAGACAGGATAGATTATAGAAAGAATATTATGATGTAATTTTGGGAAAGAGATTAAAATATAATTGTACTTACAACTGCTGTGAAGATTACTGGAAGCCACTGCTTTCTATCTTTTTTCTTTCCTTTCTATTTTTCTTTATTTTTTTTCTTTTCTTGCACTTTTTGCTTTATCTATGATTTTTTTCTTCTTTACTTTATATTAGTTTGTATTAGTTTTTATCTTCTTCTTAAAAAGGTTTAATAAAAAATGAAGTAATGCTCAGTAGCATCTCTAGTAATAGAACATTTTAGAACTGGAATAGCTAGAGCAGTGCTCTAGAATTGGTAAATACATCTCTTTTTTTTCAGAAAAACAGCCATTTGTGTGGATAAGAACTATTGTGAGATTAAACATTCAATTTCCCTTCTGTTTTGGCTTATTAAGATGTGATGGCCCTATAGTTTGATAAAGATATGCCCTTTGTTTGAGATACATTGACTGAAATGCTATTGGATATAGTAGAAGGGTTGATTTTTTCAATATAACTGATACCTTGCTTTCATAATAGTGATATATTGACACATTGAAGAAAAGTGAATTGAAATGCGAAGCACTGTTGTTAGGCAATTCACAGTTGGTCAATCTACTGCAAGAAAGATACAGAAATAGAATTAACATCTTGATGAAGGAGAGCTACTATCATAGAAATTCAGAGAAAGACTTCATCCCCTCTGTCTTAAGATAAACATTGAATTCCTTTTTAAAACAAGGGGAGAACTCAGAAGACAGAACTGAAAGAGGAATCTTAGGAAAAAGCTGAGTACCAAAGGTTGGCAAGAGACTGAGGTTCTCTCTATTTCCCCAGGACCTTCAGAATTAATCTACAAATTGGAATTCGAAGGAAGTCAAGGAATAATTGAGACTGAGGACCTGCCTGTTTCAGGAAACAGGAAATATAGGCAAAAATGCAAAAATAATATTTATTATTTCTCTGAATAAGGGGTCGTGTTGGCAAAGTGGTTAAGACACCAGGCTTGTCAACCAGAAGCTTGCATGTTCGGTGCTTGGAGACCAGAGTGCCATGTGGCAGAGTGAGTTTTTACACTCGCCACAGCACTTGCCAACCTAGCAATTTGAAAGCATGTAAATGTGAGTAGATAAATAGGTACCGCTTTGGCAGAAAGGTAACAGCGTTTCTGTGATTCTCATACTGTCCACATGATGCATAAGTGTCCTTAGACAACTCTGGGTCTTTGGCCATGTAAATGGAGATGAGCACCATCCCCTAGTGTGTCATTAGACATGACTAAATGGGAATCTTTACCTTTACCTTATTTCTCTGAATAAGATAGTGAATTACTGTATATTTCTGTAGACTTTTGTATTGTGAAGTAATAAATTTTGTTCTATTCAGTTACTTTAGAGATAGGGTTTGTTTTGTTTTACATTTTGTTATAGACCATCCCTATCTTCTGTCTTGTTCTTTTTCTCTTTAATTAGTGACCTTAATCAAGGCAAAGGGAACTACAACCTATTAACCCAAAGCAGGAGGTGGGGCCAGAATGTAAAAAGCTAAAGGGCTTCTGGGAAATGAGGTTTGAGTTCTCCCTTCTTCCACCCTAGAGGCTGAACCATTCTGCCACAAGCACTCTGGGATAGGAGCTCATGTATCATGTTAATCACAACCATGTCCCTGTTCATAGTGCTGGTTTCTGTTATGCCCAGTTCTGGGGCAAGGAAATAAGTTTACTGAATCAACAGAAAGAACACATTTAAAAAGAGACACATCCCTGTCAATGGCTTCATCTAATATGGCATTAATGTAATTATGGTCTGTAACATCTGACATAATTAAGACATAGCCAACAACCGTCAATATATAACCACCATATTGAAAGGCTCTTATATAACACACTAGATAGGAGTGTGTCTTTCTGGCAATCATATGCACTTAGTGAAAAACAGGTAATTCTGGTGATGGTAACTATCTCTATCTATCTATCTATCTATCTATCTATCTATCTATCTTACTTTGCACAGCTTTCACAAAGCAAATTTACATAAACTGGCTACAAGTCTTCCATTTTGGAATTTGAAATATACATGCTCAGTTGGGCAATGCATGCTTCAAAAATTATTCAGAAGTGCTTCAGACTCATCTGAGTGCAGCACCTCTTTATTTATTATTATTATTATTATTATTATTATTATTATTATTATTATTATTATTATTATTATTTTAAGTAGCCTTGCTCTTTTCAGGCTTCCACATGAGCTTGGGGGTTGGGGTAGTGGGGAAGCATCACTGCTTTAAGAAATGGATTCCTTAAAGGAGTGACTTTGTTCCCCTTAGGTCATGTGGATGCTGAAAAGAGTCAATAAAATTTAATAATAAATAGCAAAGAAGTCCTATACTTAAGGGAAGTCCAAAGCATTTTTTCCAACTCATTTTCATGGTTACATAGCCTAAATGCTCGGTGCTACTCCATCTTATAGGACAGATTTCAGGAATTCAGGGTTTCATGCTAGGATATGTCACCTATCTATGTCTTACCAAAACCTAACTACCAGTGTCACATGTCTGTTAAATTCTGTGTCTTCCCTGACAGGAATCATAACGATAAATTCTATGTCATTTTTTTCTTTGTAACACAGTTTAAATATCTTTGTCAGTGGGCTGTAAAACAAATAGGCCTCAGTTTCATTGAATTGTAAATATATTCCATGTGACTGTAGGTACATTTAATTTTTTTAAATAAAATTAGTATAAAAGGCTACATGACACTCTAAGCAGTTGAACAATAGCAACTACGTTTCACATTTGTTTTAATTTATTAGCTTCTTACTAAAATGTTGTTTAATGACACAATCACATGACTTGAAAAGGGTAATAACTTTCTTATGATGCATTTGAATATGGGAAAGTTAAGAAAATAAAATAAATCCCAAAATAGGTTATATATTTTAGGTGCAAACTATCTGAAAAGAAGGCCAATATTTATTTTCACATTTTGGTCAAATGTGAAATTGTTAGGCTTTGAGAACCACCACAGTCTAACTTTTCAAAGAGAGTTGATGTTTTGTCAGTATTGATTCAGCCATCTCAGTGTCAGTGGAGTAAAAACTAATAAACTTCAGTTGCTGGAGGGACATGAAGAAAATGTGTTTGATTGATTTTTCCATTATCCAATGACAGCTATTATAAAGCAGGGAATAAAAAAGGCAATTAGATTCTTATATTAATAGAGGAGGAGAAGAGAAAAGGAAGTATGATAATTTAACAAGATGAAAATGCAAAAGCATCTAAATATACAAAAGGAAAGCTGGAATGATCAGTTTACCAGGCATATGTTCAGAAATGCAAAAATAAAAAATAATTTTTAATTATTATTTTCACCAACAGCAGATAATTATATCTGTCACTTAGCAGCATTTAAAGGAGAATTATTCAAAAGGAGTATCCATACTGGAATGTGGTACAATGTGTATGAACTAATGCTGAAAAGAGAAGAAAAATACTGCATAAATGAATTTTATTCTTCTGTTTCATTTCTTAGGCTTAACAGTATTAGGAATAAAGGTCCCTTTTGTATATACTCTTAATTTGCTTTTCTTTGCTCATGGTTCATAGCACACAAATATCACCTCTCTTTAATTATTCTTATTTACAGAATGGTAGGATGGAAGAGCAGAGTAGTGAATCCATTATTGCATTTAAAGTCCTTTTACTCACACGAATCAAGGGTGAATAATAGAACTGCTGCTAGATCTGTTACTATGGCAGATCTAGTTAGTACAACCCATTCTGCAACAGGATAATTCAAAAAATTCTGCAAGCTATTATTATCAAAGGTGTTATCTTTCACCTATGGAGCTTTATGTCAATTAGTCGGTTAATTCGTCTTCAGTCTTTCTTTGAATCACCTGTTCAGCCATTCTGGTCTTCTCAGCAATCTTCTCTACCTGAACTTTTGCCTCAAGCAGAATAGGCAACTGGTTCTGTTCTAGCTCCTATGGATGTTCATCATTTCAATTTGGATTCCTTACCATTATTTCCATCTTTGGCCCCTATTATTTATGCTTATAGATTTCTTTGTCATTGTTTTAGCAGAAAGTTTCTGATTTTGGTTTTTTTCCACCAACAGTGTGGTTTTTGATTCAGATCCATGTGTCAAGTCACAGTGATATTTCTCTTTAGTCATCCATCTAAAACCAAATATGACAAAAAAGTCCTGCTTGTTTTTTCTTCTAACATGAAAGTTTATGACATATCTTTGTTCTAATATTGTCTATCATGATTCTTAATAACTTTTTAAGTAATGCATTACTGAGACTGCAAGTAGGATAAATAGGTTAGCAATGATAATTGCACATTTCTAAGGTAAAAAAGCTAATTAAAGGGAGTTCAATTATACTGAGCGTTCTATGAAAAAAACAAAGACAAGGTATAAAAAAGCCATTTGGGTAACACAATGGCGGAAAGAAAATTGTTACATTGTTACTAAAAAGAAAAAAAATAAAGATATAATCTTTGGAAACAACTAAAACTTACAACTTGTTTATATTATTTAAGTACTTTGTTCTGTATTGCAGAATTTGTTTCACCTAGAAAAAACAAGTATTTTTATGCATGAGTTATTCTTCCCCTGTGTTTTCTAGATGCCCAATATGTCCTGGAGTTTCAAGATGATCTCTAGATGTCATCGAATTTTACTGAGAGAGAATAAATAAATAAAAAAAATATGTTGCTTGAGCAAAATCTGCTTACAAAGCACTGTTTTTAATTTGCTCTACTGAGTCAGATAATTCACAGGAATTCAGAGAATGATTTCTGGAGGTCTTAAGATGAAATGAGAATTGAAATTGCCTGTATGGAGACACTTAACAAATGGACCTGCACACACACCCATTGTAGAATACTGCATTACAAAAAGCAAAATTTTGAAACGATTTAGAAAAATTACATATAATGCTCAGGAAGAAACTATTCCCATTTCAGTATGATTAGGCCTTGAAATCTATATGTAAGCCATCCACCTTATTCCTATTTCTATTCTGCTTTACATCTGTGATTCACAAACCTCTTTATTTCCCTGTAAGACCACTGATTATAATGAACTGATTATTATGAAGGAGTAGGAGGGGAAAGAACATGAAGATATATTTTGAATTCTATTAATTTAACTTACATATGCAATTGGCTGGCACTTTAGATTTCTTTCATTACAGAAGAACAAAGGGAATAGTTTTAATTTTCAGCTCTAGTGGACTTACATGTGAAGAATTCATATTCTCTGTTTCTAAGGTTACCATTGTCGGCCTGTGTATTAATCAACTGTATACTTCTGGAACGAAATAAGATAGAAGATTACTTGCATCTTCAAAGAAAGATAAAATGGACTGCAATAGTGCTAAATTGCATTATTTTGATGCCAAATGATAGCTTCATTGAAGGATACTTTCAATCATTTCTGTTTCAAGAGTTGATTAAATATAGAAACTAAGATAGTACCTTCTTTACAACATTGGCATTTTTTAATGTATATTCATTTTCAGAGGTTAGAGAAGGGGGGGACATATTCCAAGAAGTGTCAAGAGGATATTGCACTTATATATTCTTAAACATAACTTAGAAACCTCTGACTTTCTTTAGCATCAAACGGCATTTATTATCTAGGCAGAGGTAACAAGGTGAAAGCCTGTCAAAGAGTGTGAAAATTGCTTGACCTGTGCATAGCTTTCAACTCCAGTTACCTTATGGCATTTGACTGTGTGGTGGCATGATAGCAGCTGAAGAGAAAGCAACTAAAAGTTACAATTCAGTGAAAATTGAATACAGAAAGATCACAATCCTGAACTGATTTTTTAATGTAAATTCTTTTTCCTGTAAGGCACTTATATTTTATTATTTTAGGAGTAGCAAAGTGAGTTTTGATCAAGAATGCTAGGTATAAATACATTTCAAATATTGTTTGTTTACAGTTTTTCTGTTCCCAAAGGACAAGGTGAAAAACACTCCAAATTAAAATGTATATATTAAATCATAAGAAAATATAAAAGCTATTATAGTGCATCAGATCAGCTCTGTCTGAAGACCTATTGAAATGCAAAGAGGGTTGTTGTTGTTAGTTGCCGTTGAGTCATTAGCGACTCACGGTGACCCTATGTATAACAGAATGAAATGCTGTTTGGTCTTGCGTCATATGACTGACTTTTCCAATCTTTGCATCCATTGTTGCTGTAACTGTAACAATCCATCACATTGTAGGCCTTCCTCTTTTTCACTAGCCCTTGACTTTACCAAACATGATGTCCTTTTCAAGCGATCGGTCTTTCCTGAATATGTGCCCAAAATATGAGAGTCTAAGCCTAGTTATATTCACCTCTAGGGATCATTCTGGTTGTATTTCTTCTAAAACTGATCTGTTTTTTCTTGTGGCAGTCCATGGTATTTTCAATAAACTTTGCGAACACCACAATTCAAATGGATCAATTCTTCTTCTATCTTCCTTTCTTAATGTCCAACTTTCACAGGCATATGTGGCAATTAAGAAGACCATGGTGTGAGTCAGACGCACCTTTGTTTTTAAACTGACGTCTTACTTCTGAAAACTTTAGATAGGTCTTTGATGGCAGATTTTCCCAGCGTGATACATCGTTTGATTTCTTGATTACTACTTCTCTTGGTATTGATCTTTGATCCTAGTAGAATGAAATCGTTGATGACTTCAATTTCTTCTCCATTTATTGTGACATTGTTTATTGGTCCATTTGTGAGTATCTTCAACTACTTCACATTCAGGTGTAGTCCATATTGCTGACCACAATCTTTAATCTTCATCAGCAAGTACTTCAAGTCTTCTTCATTTCCAGCAAGCAAAGTTGTATCATCTGCATATCGCAGGTTGTTAATGAGTCTTCCACCAATTCTGATACCCCATTCTTCTTTGTACATTTCTGCTTCTTGAATTATTTGTTCAGTGTACATATTGAATAAGTAGGGTGAAAGTATACAACCTTGCTGCACACCTTTCCAGTTTTGAACTACTCGGTGTCACCGTTTTCTGTTCTAACAACTGCCTCTTGATCCGTGTACAGGTTCTGCATGAGTACAATTAAGTGCTCTGGAATTCCCATTCTTCGTAATATTAGCCATAACTTGTTATGGTTCACACAGTGAAACACCTTTGCATAATCAATGAAACAGAGGTAAACATCTTTCTGATATTCTTTACATTCAGCCAAGATCCATCTGGCACCAGCAATGATATATCTTGTACAGCATCCTTTTCTAAATCCAGCCTGGACTTCTGGTAGTTCTCTATCGATGTATGGATTACAAAGAGGGTAGGAGGCCCATATTCCTTTGATTGAATTGCAGAAAGTAGAGGCTATGAGTGAGAAGGCCTACCAGAAGGAGGAAGAAGGAGACAATACGCTACATGAAACTCATCCTTTGTTAAATTAAAATAAAATAAATCTCACATTTCCGGTGGGCATTATTATTGGATATTTGGTCATAGAGTCAGAAATGGCTAAGTATGCTCTATTCTTCTAATCTTTTAGAAAAATAGAGCATACTTAGATTAGAAGAATAGAGCACAACACTGAGGTAAAATAACCAAACATTTATTCAACAATCATTGAATTCCAACTTCACAAGAAAAAGGAACCCTGAAAAATGGGAAAGCAGAGATTTTTATAGAAATTGAGGACAGGGTAGGAAATCCTAGGAATCTGATTGGTTGCAACTTTTGGGGAAGCTAGGCAGGTCCCTGCCAGCGTACCTAGAGTTATATCTGATGTTAGGCAAAATTGCCCTTTCAGGATGGCAGCAGAACTGAAGTCTGTTGTTAAAGAAATGGAACATTGGTTACAGTTTTTCACTTAGTTATTATGTTTGTGTCTGCCCTTAGTCTGTACTCTCAGTCAGTGAGATTTCTATTATATGGTTTAGATAGGATTGCAGGAAGCTTTTTTGGGGATAGGGAAGGTCAATTCAGGTCTGATAGAATTAGGCAAAGATAGAAGCTGGTTTTGATCCAGGTCATATCCAAAAGACATGGAGGAAGGGAGTGCAGTTACATTTTGTTTGTTACATCTTTTTTCTCAACTACAATTGATTTATGATTATTGTATTATAATAATATTGAGTTATGTATGGGGATAAATAGCCTTTCCCCCATTCTCACATAATACAGGTGCACTTAACAACAGTAATTGTGACAAGAATTTCTGTCACTAAGTGACATGGTTGTAAAGTGCAATGTCACATGACCAAACTGCTTAACGATGAATTTTATGGCACTTCTGGTTGAAAATCACCATGGGTCATTAAGTGCGGATGTCACGTGGTTACCATTGCAACTTCCGGGCTTCCCCATTGACGTTGCTTGTAGAAAGCTAGCAAATAAAGTTGCAAATGGTGATCACATGACCACAGGATGCTGCGACATCATAACTATGAGGACAGATCATAAGTACCACTCATTCACTGCCGTGATAAGTCCAAACAGTCACTGAATGAATGGTCATTAAGCAAGGATCCCCTGTACCAGAATCTAGGGATATTCAAACTGATAGATAATTCTGAACAGAAAAAGGAAAATATGAAATAAATTAGGACATTTTTTTCCTTTTTTTTTTTTTTAATATACAAACAGAAGAGAAACATTAATAAAATAGAAGAAAATACAAAACATAAACAAAAATGTACAGGAAAAAAAGGAAAAATTTAAAAAAATGCATTTTGAAATAGATGAATAAGAAATGAAAACCTCAGTTCTTAAACAGCAAATTAAACTTTGACCACACAAAGAAATATTGATCAGACTTTCTGGAACCTCAATAAAAAGCCAGTTCATGTGTATGATTTGAATATGTATATTCCAACCAGGGTTCAGATAGGGATAGAAGCATCCTTCCAAGAGAGTTAAACAATCCTTTTAATAATAGACATGAACAATAATTTAAGATTCCTTTGTGTTTTGATAAATTCCAAACATTTGGTATGTAATTTTAACAACACATTCACAACCGTAACCTTTATTTATTCTTCCCAGTTGATAATCTGATGGAAATGAACCAAAATGGTGCAAGAGTAGAACAAGACCAAATGTACAGTTTTCAGAAACTGAAACTCAAGCCTTAGTACACATCCTCTGGAATTTCAACAAAAATGCAAAATAATATTTTGTTAAATGAATAATATCTAAAAATACAGGCTACAAATTAATATACTACCCATGTAATCTTCTGCAGACTATTAACAAAGAAGAAGAACCATCAAATATGTTTACATAAAGTACCCATGGATATTAATGTTCTTTATACCACAGTGAACATTTTTGTCAATGCTATTCTTTTCTAATCAGTTGTATCCATTCAAGAAATCCAATAACTTTTGCCTCTGAGATAATACATCAAGTTTAGCTGTATCAATAAAACTGACTGTTGTAGACTTGAAAATACTGTTAGAACTATGGGTTTTCACCCAGCACTTGAAATGTATAAAGTTACAACAGAAATCTTATTCAGGAAATCAATTATATTAGTTTTAATTAGCAATGTGTTCCATTTAAAATCCTAATAATAAATTGCTTATTCATGAGAATATATTTTTGAAAACTGCCCCCCCCCAAATCTCATTAACTTTCTAGTATCAAATCATCAGCTCTTATGTTTTCTTCTTTAACAAAAATTCTACTACTTTTTTGTGAAGTTGTGTTTGATGAATAACTAAAAAGAAAACTGTTGGTAAATCTAGTCCATAATTTCAGTGTGCTTAATTTGTGACACTTGTGTTGATCACATATTTTTCACTGGCAATTCTCCCTATCCATCCTTACTTATTACCTGGGGCTACTGTATATAATGGTCTAACTGGATAAATGGCATTTATTGACTAAGACTGGCCTACTTCAGGATCATTATTAAAAATGACTGAATCTCTATCTATTATAGTTTAAATGAGTAAGCTGTAAATTTAATAATTGTAATAGTTGTAGAATAGTTCAAAATTTAGAAAAGGGATTACTCAGATTGCACTTCATTCTTTATCTCAAATTACCTATGTTTTCTTTTGCTACTTTAGGCAAGAGTGTATCAGGAAAATGACATCCTGGATTAAATTATTTTAAAATGAAATGAGGGATACAATTAGACAGAAACCCCTGTTCTCAGCAAGACTCTATGGAACTAAAATATATATTTATAAGATATTGGACATAAGCACCTGAATAAACTACAAATATATTGAAAATGAAAAAAAAAAATCTGCCTGTGTTCACCAAATTAGAAATTGATGTTTGGGTATACAAGTTACCACTGAGTTTACAGTCAAACCCATGGAGTTTTCTAAGAAGAAGAAAAAAATGATGTTTGACATTTTTCTGAGAGTGACATATTCCAGCAGGGATCCTTTGTCAACACTGTGCTTTAGAACAAATCAACATGTGTACCTATGGCACTCAAAAACATCAGTAGGAAATTTCTATAAACAACACCACTCGAATTCTTTCCAAAAATGGTGAAAGAATGATTCTGCTAATGAACTTAGAAGGTGTGACTTATTAAATGGAAGATATCATGGCCTTTACACATTACTTTATATACCAATGACATGTTCTATACTTCAGGAAGAATTTTTAATGTGTCCTAATCACAACATCAAGTGTGACACATTATATAAGTAGTGTGGAATAGTGATGCTGCCAAATATTATTTAAGTAAAGTGGAAATAAGAGCTTGGCAGGTTCATAACACTCACTTTAGTACAAAATAAGTTTTAACCTCTCACCCACCCACCCACTCATCCCGCCCAAGCATTTGTGCTGAAAGAAACTGAATTTATCATTTTCTCACATAGACCCCTTACTAGCTTCATTTTCTTCCTTAATCCTGTTCCTAACCAAAAGATGTGTGTGTGTATATATACACACACATACATACATGCACACACACACACACACACACACATACTAAACTACCTTTAAGTCATACTGGTTGAATAAGTACATAAACACTTTCAAAATCTTAATGAAAAAGTTTGGAGCGTGACTCAAAATATTTCACTTTCTGAGCTTCCCAAAATAGGGTCCTTGGATATCTTCAATATAAAACAAAGTTCCAGCTCCAAAGCTTTATAGTGTTTAAAACTTATTTGTGGTTATTGTCTATTAACATACTTTGAATAATACAAATATATCAAAGGTTAAAAGTTCAAGTGGCCAGATTATGTCTCTCTTGAAAAGAGAAGATACTTGACACGATCCTATAGAATCTCTATGACATCTCTGCTTACTATAGGATCATTCTGTAAGGATCATTCTTATATTCTGTGAAAGCAAAAATATTATAGACTCATTTAAATTTCAAGCATAATTTGAAAACCTTTGCACCAATATCTATCATATGTGGCATGCTTCATCTCTTAACTGTATAATTCTGCATACATTTAATTCTGTAAGCAGCCCAGAGTCACTGTATGCAAGTTGGTGGCCATATACATGTGTTTAAAAATAAAATAAAATAAATAAAATAAAATATCTCCTGTATATTCCATGCAATATGGATTAAAAAAAAAACCCTTTAGAAACAGAATGTAAGGGTATTTATTTAATTATTTTCTATACTGCCTTTATTATTTTTACAAATAACTCAAGGTGGTGAACATACCTAATACCCCTTCCTCCTCCTAATTTCCCCACAACAACAGCCCTGTGAGGTGAGTTGGGCTGAGAGAAAGAGACTGGCCCAAGGTCACTCAGCTGGCTCTCATGACTAAGCAGGACTAGAACTCACAGACTCCTGGTTTCTAGCCTGTTACCTTAACCACTAGACCAAACTGAGTTCAAATACTTTTGTTCCAATTTCTATAAAACTAGACTTCCTTTGTTTTCCTGCCCATACTCATTATCTAGTCAGGTCAGGAGGAATTAGCAGCCACCTACTGTCATGTTCACTGTTTCAATGTGCACTGTACATTGTAACATTTCACATGCCATGGTGCTGACACCCGTTTCTGTTAGGAGGGAGCTGCTGTGAAACATTGTGCCAAGCTCTGTATCTATGTTCATTTCAATGGAATGTGTTTGGGTTATGTGCTCTGCTCAAGGACTTTTTCTGCAGACCATCAGAAGCCGTTAGGAGCACCTGGGATTGTGAGCTTGGGAAGATTCTATGGCGGGAGGGATCTCATTTGTACCGAGTGTTTTTAGTTTGCATTTGGCACGCTTTTTCCATTCTCAGCTTTCTTTGTGATCCTGCATACTATTCTTTAATAAATCAGATATCTTTATTAACCTGTTCATGAGTCTGATGGTGTTTTAGGATAGGCAATCATTACACCTACCCGTGTAATGATAGGCAGGTAGGCCTATTTTCAAAGCCAGTTGGGTATTAATCATATAGCAGTACATATTTCAGTACATATACTGGTTTCCAGACCATCTCTGTTCCTTCTGACTATTAGATACTGAACTATCTAATTTGACCTGGAAAATAACAATTATAGCCTCATTCCCAATCTGATACTCTCTAAACTTTTTAAACGAAACTACTATAATTTTCAACTATTATAGCTAATAATTGCTTTGACATATAAAATTAAAGGAAGGGAGGGAGGGAGGAAATTATAGCACTGCTGCTTTAAGAAGTTGTCAAGAAAAGAAAATAGGCCAACCTGCTTTGTAATTCTGTAATTACACTGATGCTGCTGTTAAATTACATAGAAAGGAAAAACTGGTTTTAGTCTGGTTCTCAGTTGCAGATAGTTAACTGTTTGAAAAAAAAAAAAAACTAATGTTTTTCCTAGAAAAAAGATATTAGGACTAACATTTTAATCAAATGCAATTCATTTTATATGACAAACTATTTTTAGTTTTAAAAAAAAATCAGATTTGAATGAGATTTAGCAATAGAAATTGAATTAATCCTACAGATCAATTGTTCCACGCACAGTACATGCCAATGAGGGCAGGTTTAATTAGAAAATCTGCTTATGAGGAAGATGGTCCCTTAGGGAGATTATTCAAGCTTCATGATTGTTAATAGAAATGGCTGTTTCTTAATGGAGATGGTAGCCAGCTATTAGTAATGCTTTCTGGAAAAATCTTCAAGTGATTTGGCTGACTTTGACTGTGAATGTGTTTCAGATTTCTTCTGGCCGTCTGCTTTCATAACAACAGAAGGAATGAAAATGTGCTGACTGTTTAAGGAATGTAGTGCCTGTATTTTGTACCAAAACTGGAAAATCATTAAAATAGATAGTTATAATCCATCAAAGGAAGCCAGTTACTAACTGCAGTTCATAATCACACATGTATAAAAACATATCAGGATTTTTAAAAATTCCGACAACTCAAGCTGTGGCCTCAGACTATTGTGGATGAGATGATAGATCTGGTGTGCAGTGCTGAAATATGGTTGGGTAAGTGTGGAGGATGCCTCTGTCTGGGATCTTCCTGACAGATGTTCTTCAGTCATGACTCCAAAAGGTATGATGGCAATCATCCTTTGCCCGACATTGAGGGTGGCCAGATGCCATGCAAGAAAGTTGGTTTGGTGTAGTGGTTATGGCATCAGGCTAGAAACTGAGAGACGGTGAGTCCCACCTTAGGCACAAAGTCAGGTGGGTGACCTTAGGCCAGTCACTTTCTCTCAGCCCTGGGCAACAGGCAATGGAAAACCACTTCTGAAATCTTGCCAAGAAAACTGCAGGGACGTATCCAGGCAGTCACCAGGAGTCAGCACTGACTCAGAGGCACCAAAAAAAAAAAAAAAAGAAGTCCCGTAAGTGGTTATATGTGAGGTCCTGTACCTGAAGTTGGTGCCAGAAATAAGTTGGTGGTCCTGTTGGCATATTGTCCCCCTCACCCCAGCAGCATCCCCTCCTAAAGTTAATCAACTCCATCTCCATTCTGTGACTGTGATCGATTCACCCTGGCTGGTGGTACTGGGAGATTTCAACCTCTTTACTTTGGAATTGGGATCAGAAGAAGCTTGGAATTTTGTTGCCTTTATGACAACCACAGATTTAGCCAAAATAATTATTGGCCTAAGGCATGCAAGAAGTCGCACTATCAATCTAATTTTCATCTTGAAGCAGCTGGCATGTGATCTGGTCATCCATCCTTCATCATGGTCTGATCAATGACAGGTCACTATGATTTTGGTTGGCACTATGGACCTTCACGTAGAAAGGCATTAGTTCAGAAGGTCACCCCAAGTATCATACGAATTCAATCAGTTTCCAGCAGGCACTTGGAGAATTTCCAAGCAAAGTGGGAAAATCTCTGTCAGGTGTTTAGGCAACTTTGGAATACAGAGGTAATGAAAGGTTTGACAGGATTTCTCCTTAACATCCTCAGTCTGTATGTCAATCCATGGGAATTCCTTGAAACACCACTTCTTACTAGAGAACAATGGGTTAGATGGCCTCCAAGGTCACAGAATCAATCCTTTGCATGATCATATTAAATAAGAACTCTCAAGAAGTAGGCAGGATTCTTGTGATATGAATTTCATACAGGTCTTCTCCCCTCCTGGTTTGTGCAAAATGCCAGGGAGGAGACAAGTTGCCTGTTTCAAGTAGTTGTAAATGCTTAATGGAGAGATTGAGTGATGCCACCTGCCTTGGTGGTGGTGTGCCCCCTGTTTAAGAGCCCATCTCTCAACCTAGGCAATATGGGCAGCTTACAACTATATTCAATCTTCCCTTTCAAAGAAGGTTCTTAGGAACCCTGGATGAAGCAGATTATCTGGATCTCTTCCATTCAGAGTTAGGGCAAAGCATGGATGTCAAGTGACATGTCACTGTGAAGATCAAGAAACAAAAATGACATGAATTTTAGTAAGAGAGCTTTAACCCTAGTCTGGGTTAAATACAGAATCTTGGAAAACAAAGGAATTTCTCAGCCCCAGTTAGAGTGATTAGCAATTGTCTCCTTGAAGTGCTTTTCCCCAGGTCTATCACTATCTTGACTGAATTGACTTTTATAAAATAAACATCCAATTCACTAACCCTCAGCCTTCTTACCATCTCTCACAATGGGACAGGAACCACACTTTTGGATGACCTGTGGTGTGAATATATGTATTCTTGTGGATGATTACCAGTAAGAGTAGAGGAAGAGAGTGCACCCTTTACAGTCTTCCTTGATCTTTCAGTGGAGTTCAGTGCCACTGTCAATGGAATCCTTTGGGCTATCTGTAAGGGATGGTTGGAAGCACTGTATGCAGTGGTCCCATCCCTTCCAGAGTGGATGCAATGAATTAATCTTTTGGGATAATGGGAAGGAGATGTTGGGTCTTTGGATGTCAATTGTCCCAGGCCTTAGTCTTCTACCCCATGCTTTATAAACATGCTGATGTTACCTATTTATATCTATTTATGCCCCCCAGGATAAGTAGAAAATGCAGCTGAAGTCTTAGACCAGTGCTAGGAGGATCTGTGGCCCTGGATGGGATAGAACATGTTAGGTTAAATGAACCTAAATTGAATTAATTAATAATTAATACTTACTTGATTATTTAATTGATTAATTAAATGAATTAAATGAACTATGCCATATTTGATTCTGGATGTGGTGACACTAAATATAAAGAAATGTGGGATGCTTCTTGACTTGCTTCTGCTGAAAGAGCAGATAGTAGCTATGCCTAAAAAAGCCTTTGCCTAGTTTGGCCAATGGTTCAGTTGTGATCTTTTTGAGTTAGGAGGCTCTGGCAACATTTACTCATTCCCTTATCATCTTGCACTACACAGAAGTATCCTTAAAGACAATTCAGAAGCTAAAGCAATTTAAAGATCCAGTTGCCATATACTTAGAAGTCAACAGTGGTATTGGCTAATAATACCAATGTTATGGGAATCTCCCTTTGGCTTCTAGGTCCAGCTCCTGCTGTTGGTTATCACCTATAAAGGTCTGAAGTAACCTAGGTCCGCTGCCCAATCTAGTTTAATTCTGCCCATCCACTATGTGCTAGCCAGGAGAGTAAGCTGAGACTCACCTGTCAGGAGGTTAGTGAAGAATTAATCACCATAGATTCAAACAACTGAAATTGTTATTTTGCTGTTTTACAAAAACCTATTAGTTAAAACATAAATTTTAAAAAATGTTAAAAAGTTGCAAAGGAAACAAATCACTTCAGGCTACAGTGCCATTGCATGTATGGAGAGAGAAAGAGATAGTTCATAAGAAATAGCTCAAACCTGCTACAATGTTTTGTCCATCATGATTAATGAGCCATGGACTCATAAAATATCAGGCACTGAAATGTAACCTTGTGTGAAGTTGTGCCACTTTATCTTGCAGAAGCACCCTGGGGTTGATTGAAGGAGGGATTCAATTCCAAAGCAAGTCCTTGAACAGAGAAAATAAGGCACTCTATTTTAGTTCCTCCAGTAAAAAAATCATGTCCTCTTCACTTTAGCCAGATGCTTTGCCAGAAATCTATCAAATAGCTACATCCAAGTGAGTTGGTCCTGCCAAACTTTGTTAAGTATCAAGCACTTCTTTGTTTCACAGAGGAATGTTTAAAGGGTCTGAGTTTTCAGTCAATACGAAGTGTCCCATTAACACTTCACTCAGCAAACTGGTTAGAAAGAGATGATTCCACATGTAGCTGTTCTCTCTAGTGCTTCTATTGAAATGAAGGAATTTAAGTTATTGATTACTAACTTGTCCCAATGATGTTAACAGGTCAATTTTATGATTATAGAAATGGAAATGAATGTTATACAGAAGAGACAACATATAAAGTCAAAACTCAAGAATGTTGCAGATATAAAACATAATATATTGAAGACGCATTGGTTAATGACAGAATTAAAAAAATTCTGTTTTTTAAAACTATATATTCTGAGCTCACATAATTAATCTTACAGAGTTGTAAGTTGTAATTAATCATTCTCATAATATTTCTTAAGGATCAGTGGAATTTCTGAGCAGGAGTGCTGGATAAAATAACTGAAATTTACCCCTGATTTCCAACAATCAGTGGTTGATTTGGGTTGTTTGTCAATGCAGCATTATATTTTTATATATATATATAAACTAAACAGGAAACAAGGAAAAAATTCAAGCAATATATTTTCATATGTCTTCTTTCTTATGTTGCATTCTAGTTTTTAAATCATTACAAATAGTTTTGTTCTTCTTGTTTATATTTGTGTACATATTACTTTTTCTTCTGTTAATTAGTTTGATGAAATAACACTTTTTATTTTTTCCTGATAGCAAGAATCTATTTTTGATTACTAGCAGTTATTTCACCTTGACTTTTTCAAAATATAAACCAAACATTGATACAAAACATTGTTTAGCTTCATCAATGCAGTAGCTATTTTAATTGCTAATTTTATATAAATTGTGGCGGGGAGGGGTTGCAGTTGTGACAATAAATCTTTCTCATCTATTACAGTAATTATACTTTTAGTTCACTATAACAGCATATAAATTATGTTCAGGATTAATGTCGAGCGTTTAATATGTTTAGTTAAGTTAACCATGATGACAATTTTTCAAAGGCAAGGAACTTTTCAAAATCATTTAACTGAGCTGTGCCCAAATGTTTGTAACATATACATTTCAGTTATTTGATTCTGAGAAACATGGTATTCCTTTTTCAGAAACCTTAAGAACTTAATCTGCTTTCACGTTCTGTCACTTTAGTCTTTTCACATATATTGTTATGATTCTTCTTGTGTGTTCTTAATGTGTCACTGCATGTATTTTTTAAACTTTAAAATGTATTTTTAAAGTTTTTAAAAATATATTTTACAATGTATAGAGACATGGAAACCCCCTGTTTAACTGTCTTCCTGTAACAGCAAAGCTGGAAGCTGTCCAGTTTGAGCTATAGGGACTCTGGCTTATTATGGCATTTTCTTTCTTCCCCTCCCTGTAAACTACAAATTAAAAAAAAAACCAACAACTTATAAATGAAATACAACAAACATTTATGTATGTTTTAAAAGTAATATGGCCCAGATTTAAATAACAAATTGTACCTTGAACAAATGGAACTTTTTCCAGTCCTTCCACTGTACCCAAAGTTATGCATAAACAGATACATTCCAATTTTAGGGGATATAATGTCTTTAAATCTAATCTCTCTTGCTAAAGCCTTATTGACCACATCCTTTTGGCAAGCAAAGAGGAGGTCTAAATCAGGTGGATATGTGTTGCATTTTCACCATAGAAAAGCACTTAACATAACCAGCCTTTTTTAAACATCAGGTCCCCTACGGGAGTGCACATTCTTGATCCTATCTGATCTCTCAGTGGCTTTAGATCTCTCATTTCATACTGTTGATTATGTATTTTGCTGGACTATCTGCAAAGTTTGGGAGTCAGAGGGACCATTTTACAGTAGTTCCTTTCCTATCTGAGTTAGTGCTCTCTGTCACCGATTGTAAGAGAACAGTGCTCAAATTCTTGGTTTCTCCAGTCTATATCATTAAATATTGCTATGAATAAATATTGCTATCTCATATTTGATCTTTCCCATCATCTTATTTCTTCCTTGGTCATAGACTCTCACTCCTTGGTCACCTTGGCCTTCTGAAAAGGTTCTTCACATGAGAAAGACAAAGATCAGAGACTGGACAAGACGCCAGCCTGTTCAAACTCTTGTGAGCTCGGTTATGCAATGTACCATCTCTGCACTCTTTATTCTGATTCCAGTGTAGAGATTTGACTGCTCAAGTCAAACAGCTTAAAAACAGAGAAATGGAGGCATGACAGGTTGCTAAGAAGAATATCTTGAGAGTGTTGATATTTTTGGGAACAGACTTCTTCCTAGATTAGTTTCTGCAGTCAGGGCTAACCAGCAACACCTTCAGTCAGGGGAGAATGGAAACTTTCAGCACAAAAATCTCTACCTGATAATGCTTAAATTCTGTGAAATCTAAACTTGTTCCTTGACTGCCAACTTGCCTGAGCCAACAGGTCCCAACAATTGCCTGGATCTGCTCTTCTGAATCTTAACTGCAAAGCACATTTGTTTTAATTCTTGGGTAAATTTCCTCATTTAATGATCACTTGATCAGTGACTATTTGAAGTTATGATGGCATTGAATGAGAAGTAGTTATGACTGGTCCTTGTACTCTCAGCAACACTGCAGTCACATGATCGCAATTTTCAATCTTCCCTGCCAGCTTCCGACAAGCAGAGTCAGTACTAATAGTTTACACTATCTTCTCAGAGCCTTTGGAGCAGCTTTCAAAAGCTCTGAGAAGAGAGTGTAAGCTTCCAAAGACAACATTCTGAAGGGAGATATGTGGAGGAAATGTTCACTGGACAAGCTGGGTCCGAAAAGGACAAAGCAGAGGCAGCAAGGTGCTTCTGCTTCGCTCACAGCAGCTGAGCAAAAAAGTCGAAATGTATGGTAGGTGCAAGGAACTGGGAGAGGAAACAGCTGGGTGAACAAATGCAGGGTGGGGAGGCTGGAGTTTGCTATGGTGGCTTTGTGCAGCATGAGTGGGCAGCGTGGTATGAGTGGGTGGCACCGTGCAGCATGGGCGGATGGCTTCATGCAGCACAGCACGGGTGGGTGGCGTGATGTCGGTGGGTGGCACAGTGCAGCTGGGCTTGCCGCCCCACAAGGCAGGCTGGAGGGCTTTCAAAAGGGCAGAGATGGGGAAATAGGTGGGTGAGGGGAGTTGAAGCACTCCCGCAGTCATAAGCGGCCAAATTTTGAACATGTGATGAGGGGGTGCTGCAACAGTCATGCTTTTGGGCACAGGTTGTAAGTCCATTTTTCAGTGCCATCATAATTTTGAATGGTCACTGAATGAATGGTCATTAAGTGAAGACTACCTGTAATTTCTTTTCTGTACCCCATTGAATCTATTATGACATATATTGTATCTTTCTTAGTCTGACTCACTCACTTCCAAAGTGCAACTGCATATAAAGCTATAGCTTGATAGAGAAGAAATGGTTTTGGTTTCATTTAGCCTTTCTCATTTGTGAGCTTCCAGAGGTGTTGAACTACAAATCCTACAATTTTTAGTCAGCATTGGAACTGATCCTTCATTTATAAGTGATCATTCAAAACTAATGACATGATTTTCTATAGTGTTTACATGTAAGAGAAGAACAGAGTTTTTAACCACCCAGAGTCCCTCTTTTAGGGGAGATGGGCAGTAACAAAATCTGAAAAATAAAATAATAAATAAAATAAGCATGTACAAATATTAGTGCCGGGAATAAGTACAATCATAAAATAATCATTCATAATCAAATAAGAAAGCTGTTCCTTAGATAGCCAGCAAAATATTAGTGTTTGCTGTTACCAAGACAACAACCTAAAGATTGGGTCATCATAGCATAAACTGACAAGACTGTCAGAATCTGCAATAGTTTAGGTTTAGTCTGGAAAAAGTGTTACAGAATATATGGAAGCATGACATGGCAGCTTTAATGAGTCTCAGAGAGATGCTGAATCTGTGCTCCTTTGTGTTCCAAAGCAGTCCTTCCAAAGTCCTTCCAACCTTTGCCCAGACTGAAGAAGCTGCTTGGATAAGCAGGGAAATGTTTCAACCAAAAAGAAGGAAATCCGGTTCCAATGACTCAACCTACAGACAATTCCACCTGGATGACTGAGAATCAACATGCTTCCAAATCAAATTGCACAGCCAAATTATCTAAAAGTAATTGACATATCATTTTGATCCTACAATTATTCAAAAAGGGCCATGACACGTAAAAATATAGAAAGGTATATGTACATTTTATGCATTTGAATATCAGATATTCTCTACACTGATCGATGGAACTGTGATAGAGGTTTTCATCCTCCAAGTATTTGTTGCCAGATGCCAACAGCACAGTTTGGTACCTAAAAGTTGGCAGTTGTCCTAGTACATTTTCCTAGATTTAAATATTTTTATTTTCTTGGTGGTTTGCAGGGCATTTCGTTAGGACTTTTGTAATTTCACACTCACTACTGTACTACTACTACTAATGATAATATCAATAACAATACAAACCTGATGTACAATAATAATACAAATTGACTCAGTTATGTTGGAATTAGCATGAGGACAAATAGCAAGCTATTGCTGCTCCACTGGCTTTACTGAAGATTGATAATCATGATTGTGTATTAGATGCAAGTGAGTTTTACTAATGTAAAAATCTTATATTTTGATATTTTGAAGATTTTATTTAAACTTAAATAACTCTTAGGTTTTGTGTTTTTCTTTTAAAATATTTATTCTTGGGCATTTTTTGAAGGCAGTGTATCTGTCTCATAAGAGAACAGAATAAAAATGCAAATACTTCATGTAGTTCTTGAATGGTTTGCCTGTTCTAGGAGCTATGAAATAATACACCATAATATACATGGTAATCCTCCCTCTTTGTGGTATGAGAAGTGAATACTTTATTTTGCACATCATGATACTGGAAAATATACTGTATGTTCAATAAGTCTTGGATAATAATAACCTTTTGCCTGAGCTACAGCTCTCTTAAAAACTATAGAATACTTCCATCTGGTGTGCTGTCAGTCAAACATCTTTCATGAGCCCAGTTGCTATAAATCCATTTACAAGTATTTTTGAGCTATAAATCATGCTTTGTCACATGAGAACATAAAGAAAGATATTTTTTATATAGCTAGAAACTTTAAAAATGCCATTTGTCTGTAGAAAATCATCTCTTATTTTTAATTCTAGCCCAGTACATCTTCCATTCACTATTGATTCAGCTGAGCACTGGTTTTGCTGGCACTATTTCACTGCTCTTGATGTTCCAGGCAAATTTCAAACACTGACAGGATTTTTCAGTGACCAGTCAAGACATGTAGGCTGTCTGTTAAAGGAAACTGGAAAAAGAATTGCCCCACACAAGATTTGTTTTCCTAAGGCTGTTATTTTACCTAGGAGAAACTCCACTGAATTCGATTTAATTTCAGTATATATAATAAAAATACTGTATATCTTCTCGTATTAGATAATGGGGGAAAAAAAAGAATTCTGTTTTTTGCAGATCTAATTCTGATCCAGGAACTGATCCAGACTACAGTACCCCAAGACTAACCTGTGGAGTTTGTTTTTAAAGTTCAAGATCTACTCCTCAGAACCATTCAAGCTTACTTTCTATAGGCTACATCTTTTTCTTGAGGAAAGTCTGTACAAATATGCATATTCAATATATCTTACTTCAAGGTGATCACAGTCCTTTATTCCATTATATTCTCAGGCTAGTACCATCTCATACCATATGGCTTTCTGACAGAATTTTAAGATATAATTGCTATATTTAAGCCAATAATTCAGATCCACTTTATATTGAATACTGACACAAACTTTCTGGTAACCCACAGTCAGTATCTCCCATCTAATCTTGGGTAATTTTGCAGGAAAAGAAGTTCATATTTCATCTTATGTGTTTTATTGTTTTGTTTTAGTCAAGATTTCTTTTCTTGTAATTTGTTCTGTTATTTGTTGACACTCTTGACTGAGATATATTTCCTTGTCCTTTATTGCTTGACACTGAAAGTTTGTGTTCAGTTGTACATCTTTCTGCTACCTAAGGCTTCCAACCTCTGTTTTTCCTTGGCTGTTATAATAGCTTTTTCTGAAAATCATTTGGACATTTTTCTCTTTGAAAATTTTAATTGTTTTTATCCATGTTGACTTTTATAATATTTCTTATATTTTCCCACAGTTCTTCAACATTTTTTCACACATGTTGAAACTATTTAATTTTTCCAAGTTTAACCAACACAGTTGACCCCAGTAATCCATGATCTGTTCAACAGTAGGTACAGCCAAGTGTCCTGGCTAACTGGATTACATTTTTCCATCTTGTCTTTCCTATTATGTAGTCAGTTTGATTTGATATTATCCATCTGGTAATTTTATTTGGAAAGTCTGTCTTTATGTGTTGTCACCTGTTGAAACGGGTGGGCAATGATCAAAGTCTTCTCTTTGAAAAAAATCTGTTAACCTTTGTCCTCCAGTGTTGTATTTACCCAATCTAAAACTTTCTGCAATTCCAGGTTCTTCCATTTCCTCAGCTTTTGCATTCTAGTTACCAATATACACTATATCCCTTACTGAGGCTGTGCTTAGAACTTCTTGTAATTTGCAATATAATTGTTCACTGTCTTCCACAATTTAAAATGATAGAATTTATGCAATTATAGAACTTACAAAACATTGACCTTAATGGTATTGTTGTTTATTCGTTTAGTCGCTTCCGACTCTTCGTGACTTCATGGACCAGCCCACGCCAGAGCTTCCTGTCGGTCGTCAACACCCCCAGCTCCCCCAGGGACGAGTCCGTCACCTCTAGAATATCATCCATCCATCTTGCCCTTGGTCGGCCCCTCTTCCTTTTGCCTTCCACTCTCCCTAGCATCAGCATCTTCTCCAGGGTGTCCTGTCTTCTCATTATGTGGCCAAAGTATTTCAGTTTTGCCTTTAATATCATTCCCTCAAGTGAGCAGTCTGGCTTGATTTCCTGGAGGATGGACTGGTTGGATCTTCTTGCAGTCCAAGGCACTCTCAGAATTTTCCTCCAACACCACAGTTCAAAAGCATCGATCTTCCTTCGCTCAGCCTTCCTTATGGTCCAGCTCTCACAGCCATATGTTACTACAGGGAACACCATTGCTTTAACTATGCGGGCCTTTGTTGTCAGTGTGATGTCTCTGCTCTTAACTATTTTATCGAGATTTGTCATTGCTCTTCTTCCAAGGATTAAGCGTCTTCTGATTTCCTGACTGCAGTCAGCATCTGCAGTAATCTTTGCACCTAGGAATACAAAGTCTTTCACTGCTTCTACATTTTCTCCCTCTATTTGCCAGTTATCAATCAAGCTGGTTGCCATAATCTTGGTTTTTTTGAGGTTTAGCTGCAAACCAGCTTTTGCACTTTCTTCTTTCACCTTCATCATAAGGCTCCTCAGTTCCTCTTCACTTTCAGCCATCAAAGTGGTATCATCTGCATATCTGAGATTGTTAATGTTTCTTCCAGAGATTTTAACTCCAGCCTTGGATTCCTCAAGGCCAGCTTGTCGCATGATGTGTTCTGCATACAAGTTGAATAGGTAGGGTGAGAGTATACAGCCCTGCCGTACTCCTTTCCCAATCTTAAACCAGTCTGTTGTTCCATGGTCTGTTCTTACTGTTGCTACTTGGTCGTTATACAGATTCTTCAGGAGGCATACAAGATGACTTGGTATCCCCATACCACTAAGAACTTGCCACAATTTGTTATGGTCCACACAGTTAAAGGCTTTAGAATAGTCAATAAAACAGAAATAGATGTTTTTCTGAAACTCCCTGGCTTTTTCCATTATCCAGCGGATATTGGCAATTTGGTCTCTAGTTCCTCTGCCTTTTCTAAACCCAGCTTGTACATCTGGCAATTCTCGCTCCATGAACTGCTGAAGTCTACCTTGCAGGATCTTGAGCATTACCTTACTGGCATGTGAAATGAGTGCCACTGTTCGATAGTTTGAACATTCTTTCGTGTTTCCCTTTTTTGGTATGGGGATATAAGTTGATTTTTTCCAGTCTGATGGCCATTCTTGTGTTTTCCAAATTTGCTGGCATATAGCATGCATTACCTTGACAGCATCATCTTGCAAGATTTTGAACAGTTCAGCTGGGATGCCGTCGTCTCCTGTTGCCTTGTTATTAGCAATGCTTCTTAAGGCCCACTCAACCTCACTCTTCAGGATGTCTGGCTCTAGCTCACCGGCCACACTGTCAAAGCTATCCCCGATATTGTTATCCTTCCTATACAGGTTTTCTGTATATTCTTGCCACCTTTTCTTGATCTCTTCTTCTTCTGTTAGGTCCTTGCCATCTTTGTTTTTGATCATACCCATTTTTGCCTGGAATTTACCTCCAATGTTTCTAATTTTCTGGAAGAGGTCTCTTGTCCTTCCTATTCTATTGTCTTCTTCCACTTCCGCGCATTGCTTGTTTAAAAATAATTCCTTATCTCTTCTGGCTAACCTCTGGAATTTTGCATTTAATTGGGCATATCTCCCCCTATCACTGTTGCCTTTTGCTTTCCTTCTTTCTTGGGCTACTTCTAGTGTCTCAGCAGACAGCCATTTTGCCTTCTTGGTTTTCTCTTTCTTTGGGATGTATTTTGTTGCCGCCTCCTGAACAATGCTGCCAACTTCTGTCCAGAGTTCTTCCGGGACCCTATCTACTAAGTCCAGTCCCTTAAATCGATTCTTCACCTCCACTGCATATTCCTTAGGAATATTAGTGAGCTCATATCTAGCTGATCTGTGGGTCTTCCCTAATCTCTTTAGTCTGATCCTAAATTGTGCAAGAAGAAGTTCGTGATCTGAACTACAGTCAGCTCCAGGCCTTGTTTTTACCGACTGTACAGATGTCCGCCACCTTTGGCTGCAAAGGATGTAATCAATCTGATTTCGGTGTTGTCCATCTGGTGAAGTCCATGTATAAAGCCGTCTCTTAGGTTGTTGGAAGAGAGTGTTTGTTATGCAGAGTGAATTGTCTTGGCAAAATTCTATCAGCCTGTGTCCTGCTTCGTTTTGTTCTCCCAGGCCATACTTACCTGTAATTCGAGGTGTCATTTGACTGCCCACCTTAGCATTCCAGTCTCCTGTGATGAAAATAACATCTCTTTTAGGCGTGTTGTCCAGTAGGTGCTGCAGATCCTCATAGAACTGCTCTACTTCAGCTTCTTCAGCATTTGTGGTTGGGGCGTATATTTGGATCACTGTGATGTTAGATGGCTTGCCCTGAATTCGAATTGAGATCATTCTGTCGTTTTTTGGGTTGTATCCAAGCACTGCTTTAGCCACTTTACTATTAATTATGAAGGCTACTCCATTTCTTCTGTGGTCCTCTTGTCCGCAGTAGTAGATCTGGTGGTCATTTGATGTGAAGTGGCCCATTCCAGTCCATTTCAGTTCACTGACGCCCAGAATGTCTATCTTTAATCTTGACATCTCACCAATAACCACATCCAATTTGCCCTGGCTCATAGATCTTACATTCCAGGTTCCGATGGTGTGTTGATCCTTAGAACATCGGATTTGCCGTTCACCACCAGCACCGTCGGCCGCTAGCCGTCCTTTCGGCTTTGAGCTAGCTGCGTCATCACGTCTGGGGCTAGTTGAGCTCATCCTCTGTTCCTCCCCAGTAGCATTTTGACCATCTTCCGACCTGGGGGTCTCACCTTCCGATGGTATACCGACATATCTCTGGTTGTACTGATCCATTTAGTTTTCGCGGCAAGAATACTGAGGTGGGTTGCCATTACCTTCCCCAGGGATCGCATTTAGTCTGACCTCTCTGTCATGACCTTCCCGTCTTGGGTGGCCCTTCACGGTTTAGCTCATGGCATCATGGAGGTGCTCAAGCTCCAGCACCACGACAAGGTAACGATCCTTTGCTGAAGACCTTAATGGTATATCTATTATTAAATAGATATGATGCTGTCACTTACTATAATAAGATAGAATCAAAGGTTTACCTGTAAAAGCAGTCTGGCAGGACAATATACTATATACTTAACACAAATAAGCCATTTCTTGGTGCAGGTTAAAAATCCCCAATTGTTTCTCTCAATGAATGTTAAAAATCCCCATTAATTTAAGAGGAAAAACAAATGTTATCATGAATCTCACTCCAAGATTGATATGTATTTTTAGAGGGGTTCCCATGTTAATACCAGTAAAAACATTTCCTATGAGGTATGGAAGGATGAACTGCCCTGAAACAAGGAAATGTTATGTGCAATTGTCAAGGTCAATGTTTTTACTCCATTAGGTGGTCTGACTGTCAGGTGCACAACTTAGGCACATACACAGTTGCAGAGGAAACAAGAAAATAAATATTTATTAATTTTAATTTTATTTGTTTAAAACATTTATACAGCTACCCATCTTGTACCAAACGCTGGGTGGCTCACAACCAAGAGATAAAATCACATCTATGTACAACAAAAATATTAAAACCAAACACCAGACACCATAACTAAACTTAGCTCACCCTACCCTAGCACTTAGGGAAAAAGCCAGGTCTTGAATGCTTTTCAGAAGGTTAAAAGGGTGGAGGCCTGCTGAATTTCACAGGGAAGGGGGTTCCATAGGGCAGGAACTGCCACAGAAAAGAAACACTTCCTAGGTCCCATATGATGGCAACATTTAAGGGAAGGGGCTAGGAGTATGCCCACCCTATCTGATCTGGTAGGATGTCAAATGTCCTTAGGGAGAGATGTTCCTGCAAATAATCTTGTCCCATGCCATAGAGGGCTTTAAAGGTAACAACCCGCACTTTGAATTGCACCCAGAAGGAAACTGGGAGTCAGTGCAGCTCATGCAACAGAGGTTTTAATGTGGGTGAACCTAGGGACACCCATCACTGTGCATACTGCCACATTTTGGACCAGTTGTGACTTCTGGGTGGTCTTCAAGGGTAGCCCCATGTACAGCTCATTGCAATAATCCAAGTGGGAAGTGACCAAGGCATGAGTAACCATGAGCAAGGCATCCCAGTCCAGGAAAGGGCAGAATTGGTGCACAAGACAAATCTGTGCAAAGCCCCTCCTAGCCACAGCTGCCACCTCCTCCTTGAGCAAGAGCTGGAGTCTAGAAGGACCCCTGAAATTGTGCACCAGCTCAGTCCAGGGGATGACTTATCACCTGGGTCTGGGGGCCAAAGACCCAGAGCCACTCTGTCTTGCCAGGGTTGAGCCAAAGCCAGTTTCTCACCATCTAGACCCATACTGCCTCCAGGCACTCGGTCAGCACTGCAAGAGCATCACCTACCTGGCAAGGGGTGGAGATGTATAGCTAGGTATCATCAGTGGACTGATGATACCACACCCCATGCCATTAGAAGACATCCCCCAGCAGTTTCATGTAGATGTTGAAGAGGAGAGGCAAAAGACTTGAGCCCTGAGGCACCCCACATTTCAGGGGCCTAGGTCTCAACCTCTCCTCCCCCACCAATACCAACTGGAACCAGCCTTGGAGGAAAGAGGAGAACCACTGCAAAACAATGCCACCCAACCCCAACCCCCGAAACCAGTCTAGAAGGATACCATGGTCAATGGTATTGAAAGATCCAGGAGTGCCAGAATGGTTGCACCACACCCATCCCAAGCCCTCCAAAGGTCATCTACAAGTGGGACCAATGCTGTTTCAGTGCTGTGCCCCGGCCTGAACCCTGATTGAAAAGAATCCAGATAATCCGCTTCATTCAGGGCCCTCTGTAGCTGAGCACTAGCCATCCTTTCAACAAACTTTCTTAAAAAGGGAAGGTTGGAGACCGGATGAAAGTTGTCTGACACTGTTGGGTCCAAGGATGACCTCTTCAGAAAGGGGTGCACCACTCCCTCCTTCAAGGCAGGTGGTACCACCCCCTCCCACAATGAGGCATTAACCACCACTTGGACCAACCAGATGCCACCTCCCAAATACAGAACACAGCTGGCTGCGCTCACAGCCACAAGGACCCTGTCTACTTCCTCAGGATCAACTGGCTCAAATTCCTACCAGATAACAGGTCTCAGACTCTGCCCAACCAGAGTCCAACTTCAGGCAAAGTCAAGTGACTTTATCTGATAGATGCTGAGAATATTCCTCACAGCAGCCATTCAAGAGCTCCCTTGGCTCTTCCTTACCCAGGAGGGATCTGGTTACCCAAAACAGGGCCACTAGGCAACTATCCAAAGATGCAATAAGGGTGGAGAAGTAAATATGCTTCGCCACCTTTCTTGCCACAATGGTAGTTCTAATGTAGGCTCTTACCTGTGCTCAGTCAGCCTCACTCTTTGCCTTCCTCCAGCGGCACTCTAGGCATCTCCTGCATTGCTTTATCTCTCGGAGCTGCTCAGTAAACCATGGCACTCTATGAGATCTACATACACAGAGTTCGCACCAGTGTGATTTGGTCCAGGGCCCTGTCATCTGCTCATTCCAAGCTGCAATAAGGGCATCTGCTGAACCATGTGCCAGAGCTTTGGGGAAAACCCCAAGCTCCCTCTGAAACCACTCTGGGTCCATCAGGCACCTGGGGCAGGCTGATTAAATAGTCTTTGCCTCCCTGCAGTGATGGGCAGCTGCGAAGAACTCTGGGGCCAATAGAGAGTGAGCCATCAGTGGCAAGGAATTGATGTTAATATCCCTCAAATCCAGATCACAACATCACTGTCCTGAGGCAAACAGCAGGTATAAAGGTGTTAAAACTCTTAGAATCATCTTCAAACTGGCATAGGTTTTTGAAAGAAAGAAGTATAAAGAAGTCAGAGCAGGTAGACCAAAAACAAAAATATTCCTCCCGCCAAAAAGGGGAGGGATCTAGGTTTGTGAGGAGATGCTGCTGGGCTGAAATGTGATCCAATGGGATGTTGGAAAGTAGAAGCAATGGCTGAGAGAACCAGGAACTGGACAATCTACAGCCAGGAAGACAACACCAGGAAAGAACCTGAAGCAGCTGAAGCCAAAGAAGGAATCTGAAAAAAATAACCAGCAGAAAGGAAAATGCAGGCCTGGACTATAGACAATGGCAGAGTGATCTCCAAGTGGTTCAGGGTTGGGTAACTGAGCAAAAGTGTGCTAAGAAGGAGATAAGCTGTTTGGGTCCTACCCTGGGTTGTTGATAAATAAGTGTTAGTGGAAGAAGAAACTAGCAGCTAAGCATTTTTTTTATTATAAAGTAAAGGAGCAGTTTAAGTCATAAAGGAGTAGAAATAGAAGACACATATGTAACATGTACACACATACATTTTCATATATGTGTGCATACATACACACAAATAATTCTTATGAATACGTTTTGCACTAAGCTTTTATAGCAATAAATACCACTGTATACACTTGTTAGCTGCCTGTGTGTGTCTGACTTTGTTCTGATCGGTTCCCACCCTCCCACAAGATATATTAATTTTCCTGATTTTCATTTATACCGCTGGGTTTATATTTGGACCTCTTCTACATTTTGAAATTAAAATGATTTATTTTAGAAACTATTATAGGCACAAACTGAAAAGCTTTTATTTTACCCCTTTAATATCTTGGCAGAGACTTGACTCTAGCTTTAGTCATAATTCAGTTGTTTTTCCTACATTAAAAGACGCAAGACATGTTTGTAATATATTGGATAAAAGATTTAAATTTGATCTGAACTCTCATGTGCAGTTGACATTATGGGATAATTTAACCCTTAAATCATTTTTATGGAGTCCATGGGCAAAAAAATAAAGGCATAATACTTTAAATTATGTTATTACTACTTAATTTTTCAAAACATTGATGTTTTCGAAATCAGTTTGGTTTAAGGCTGTTTAACAGCAATACATGGAGTTAAAACATTGCTTGACTGTACAGTTTGGGTCTGATGAATTACCTGTATCTGACATTCCTAAGCTATTAATATCTCTAGAAAAAGTTTATAAAGTTCCTAAAACTACAATGAATTTTATTTACAATTGAAAAGTTGAATTAAGGTAGAGCTCAATAATTAGCAAATAATTTGGAATAATAAAATGGAATATTATATATACATGTGTGTGGATGGATGGATGATGAATGGATGGATGGATGGATAGTATGGGACACCTCAGAGAAAAAAACAGGTCAAAGATGAGAATGTAATGTTGAATTATATTCTGAATAATTGGGACTTAATTGAAATATAATTAACTTTGAATGTATCATGTGTGGGTTTCCATTATGAAAATGCTTCTACTCCATTGGAAATTTTCTTTTTTCTTTTTTGAATTTATTTTTATTGAAATTTTAAATACATAATTAAAAGCTAGAAATAGAAAAGGAAATAGAAATACAAAATTAAGAAAAAGAAAAGAAAAAGTGTAGTAAAGTAATAGACCAAAAAAGTATGAAAGATAAATAACTTCCAATCTATCTCTGGACATAAAAACATAAGAAGCTATCCTAAGTACTAGCTTTTCATACAATATATAGAAATAATTATTTGTCTAATATATCCTATTATATTTACAATCTAATCTTCAAATCCCCATGTAAGCTTTGCCCCTCCTGCATTTCGTAAATAATCCAATAATGGTTTCCACTCTTTGAGATAATAACAACTTAAGTTTTCTTTCAACAAAAAAGTCAATTTGTCATTTTCTGCCATGTCCATCAATTTTAACAACCATGCTTGTATTGTTGGTAAAGTCTGAGTTTTCCAAAATTGTACATAAAGAAGCCTTGCTGCGGTGATCATATATTGTATAATTCTGACAAGGTGCTTTTCTATTTGTAGATCCAATATCCCCAACAAAAATAATTCTGGCTTCAATGGTACCTGTATCTTTAATATACTCTGCATCAACATACGTATTTGGGACCAAAATTTCTTTGCAACCTCGCACATCCACTACATATGGTAAAACAACCCTTCTTGTTTATTACATTTCCAGCAAACATTGGAAACATTACCATACATTTTAGAGAGTTTTTTGGGGGTCATATACCAATGGAACATTATCTTATAAAAGTTTTCCTTAAGATTATAACAGAGGGTAAATTTCAACCCTTTAGACCACATATGTTCCCATTGCTGCATAGATATATTATGACCAAGGTTTTTGGCCCATTTAATCATGCATTCTTTCACTTTTTCTTCCACCATTTCCCCTCTCAACAATAATTTATACATTTGAGCAATTAAATGTTCATCCATTTCACAAAGTTGTACTTCAAATTTCGATTTATTCTGTTCAAATCCAAAGTCTTTTTCATCTAACTTAAATTTCTCTGTAAGTTATATATAAGAAAACCATTGAAAGGTATATCCTTCTAAAGCAAGTTGTTCTTTGATTTGATTTTGTATTCTCCTTGTTCTTTTTCTAATAAATCCTGGTAACACAACCATTTATCTTTATCTCTTGTTTCCGTTCTATAAAATGCTCCTTGTGGAGAGGTCCACAAGGGCATCCTAGGACATAGAATTGGTCTCTATTTGTTCCAAATCCTTAGCAAAGATCATCTAACGTAGTGGTTTTTAAAGTCCATATTAACTTTGACTTTACCATACCATAAATATCCGTGCCATCCAAATCTTAAATTATGGCCCTTCAAAGTTCAATAATTTGTCATTCTTCAAAACTATCGATTCCTTAAGCTATACTAAACATCAAGCAGCATAATACAACTTAAGATCCTGAAGGCCCAGACCACCTCTCTCTTTTGCATCTTGCAATACCTTATATTTTATTCTAGGTTTCTTCCCTTGCCATATAAATTTAGAGATGTCGCATTGCCATAGCTTAAAGGGCGTTTCTGTAGCCAATATAGTTATTGTCTGAAAAAGATGTAAGATTCTTGGCAAAACATTCATTTTAATCACTGATATTCTACCTAATAATGACAATCATAATTTTCCCATCAATTGAAGTCTTTTTTTATATCTAACCAAAGTGGGATGTAATTATTCTGAAATAAATTAACATTCTTTGCTGTTAAATATATTCCCAAATATTTCACTTTTTTTTCTATTGTAAATCCAGTTAATTCTTCCAAGTTCTTTTGTTGATACCAATCCATATTCTTGGTCAAAACTTTTGTTTTCTGTAGATTCACTTTAAATCCTGCTAGCGACCCAAATTCTTTCAATTTTTCCATTAATACCTCAATCCCATCCAATGGATTTTGTAAAGTAATAACCAGGACATCAGCAAAAGCTCTTAATTTATAAACTTCTTTTTTAACACGTATACCAGAAATGCCCTCATCCTGCCTAATATCTCAAAGTAACACCTCTAATACCAATATAAAGAAGAGTAGAGATGGGGGGGGGGGGGGCAACCCTGTTTTGTACCTTTTTGAATTTCACATGGTTTGCTAAGGGTCCCATTGACAATTATTTTAGCTGTTTGAGGGGTATATATTGATTTAACCCATTTAATACAGTTTCTCCCAAAATTCATAGATTCCAATACTTTAAACATAAAAGACCAATTTAAATTGTCGAAGGCTTTTTCAGCATCTAAAAATATCAAAACAGCCTGTTATGTTGTTCCAAATACTCCAGTATATCCAAAACATTTTGTACATTATCTCAGATTTGCCTTTTAGGCAAAAAACCTGCCTGATCCTGATGGATAAAGTCCTTAAGAATCATTTTCATTCTTTCTGCCAACACTGTTGTAAATATTTTATAATCATTGTTCAATAAAGATATTGGTCTATAATTCTTCACTAAAGTCAAATCTTCTTGATCTTTTGGAATCAATGCAATATTAGCTTCCTTCCAAGATTCTGGGATTACACCCATTTTTAAAATCGAATTCACAGTCAATTGTAGAGGGAGGCAAAGCTCATCTCCAAAACATTTATAATAAGCCACTGGCAAACCTTCAGGACCAGGTGCTTTTCCACTTTTAATTTTCTTAAGAGCAGTTGTTATTTCCTCTACTGTTATGGGACCATTAAGTATTAGCCTCTGTTGATCAGTTAGAACAGATATTTTTTGTTTACTCAGATATTTGTCAATGTCTTCTATCAGAACATCCTGCGTTTTATATAATGTTGAGTAGTAGCTATAGAATGCATCTTGAATACCTACATTATCCATCAAGTCCCTCCCTTCATGTTGTATTTTAGAGATTAAGTTCTTTTGTCTTTGTTTACATAATTTATAAGCTAACCATCTACCTGGTTGATTTGCAAATTCAAAATGTTTCTATTTCACAAATTTCATCTGAATCTCTAATTCCTGTATCATCAACATTGATATTTGTTTTTGTAAAAAATTAATTTGGGTCATCAAGGTCTCATTGAATGGATTGTTTCTCAAATCAATCTCTTTATTTTTAATTTCATCTAAAATCAATTGAATTTTCTCTTGTTTTTGTCTCCTCATCTAAGCATTATACTGTATAAAATAACCCCTCATATATGCCTTACTGGCATCCCAGACAGTATATATATTAGTGCCTTTAGCTAGATTCAATTGAAAAAATTATCTTAACTTTTTTTTCCAAATATCAACTATATCGATTTTCCTTAAAATTGTCTCATTTAATCTGCATCAAAATGTATTCCTTTTCCGTTTCATAGTCAACATGACTGGGTTATGATCTGAAAAGGTCTTAGGTAATATTTCAGCTTTAATAACATCCATCATCTGGTTTTTAGAGATCAAAAACATATCAATTCGAGAAAATGATCTAAATCTATCAGAAAAGTATGTATATTCTCTAGAATTTCCATTCAAAAGTCTCCATACATCTTGTAAATCAAACATTTTTCAGATCAAAAAATGTTTGGGGTAATTTTCCCTGCATAAGTCTCAGTCCTTTTTGAGATTGTCTATCTTCCATCAGGGAGATTACCCTGTTCCAATCTCCCATGAGGCACCAATTCTCATAAGGTAAATCCAACAATTTATCCATTTAGTGTTTTATAAAATATTCCTTTTTCAACATTTGGGGCATAAAGCCCGATAATCAACTTTTTAGTCCCTTGTATATTAACTTCAACTCCAACGTATCTTCCTTCATCATCGGTCAATATCAATTGTGGATTCAGTTTTGGTTGTATATAAAAGACAATGCCCTTAGTTTTTTTTAATCCAGCTGAAATAAATTCTTCTCTAAGTTGCTTATGAATCAGGTACTTGATATCTTTTTCACAAATATGAGTCTCTTGCAAGCAAATTATATCCAATTTCAGTTTCTTCAAAGAATGGAAAATATTCCATTCTTTTGGGGTGAGTTTGCTCCATTTACATTCCAAGTTAGGTATTTATAATCCATAGACATGTTTATGTTTAATTTTTTTTTAATCCGATCCAGAAGCCAACAACTCATATAGATCCCCACCTGTTTCAGTGTCTTCTAAAATTGTTCCTTTTTCTTCTAAATCTTTACCTGCACCACTTAAATCTGTCTTATATTTCTCTAAGAATGCTCTCGCCTTTGGGATAGAATTTAATCTAAATCTTTGCTCCTTATACATAAGATTTACCCCTTGTAATTTCTCCCATCTGAACAAAATATTATGTTGCTTTAATTTATCTGTAAGGAAGGAGTAATCTTTTCTTTTTCTTAATATTCTTAAAGGTATTTCTTTTAAAATAATCACTCCTTTTCCTTCTACTTTCAATCCAGTATTATAATATCTTTTCAAAACTTGATCTCTTGTAATTTTTCTCACAAAATGTATCAACATGTCTCTTGGGACTTTTCTTTCTCTAGCATAACTTGAATTAACTCTAAAAATTTTATTGATTTCAAGGTCAAAATCCTGCTCTCTCATCTCCAACATTGGAAATTTTCTAATATATTCAACTTAAAATCCTGGATATACTTCTGACCTATGAAATAAATTTATAGAAATCCTATGGGAAATCTGAACATAAGACTATGTGGTCAAGGTTTTATTTATGTTTTAAGACTTGATACTGCTTTATATTCAATTATTCTAACCTGTATTTGTTTGATTTTTGTTATTATTTATTTAGTTTTTCCTCAATACTTTATTTTCTGAATTATGTTCTTCTGTTTTCTGTATGATTGCTTATTATTATACTTAGTTACAGGTAATCCTCAGTTAACTACCACTCATTCAGTGACCTTTTGAAGTTACAATGGCACCAAATGAGTTGTGAGGCAGTCACATAATATCACACTTTATATTGCTTAGTAATAGAAATTCCAGTCCCAATAACCATTGTTAACCAAGGACTACCTGTATTGTACGTCCTCCCTCCCTCCCTCCCTTCCTTCCTGAAATATATATAAGCTACTTCACAGGCAAAGTCTGGAGGCTATACTCCAGGAGATATTCCCATATTTCTTAGCACCTAAGCTGCATGTCTGTCACACCAACTTACGTTCTAGAAATATATCATTGATAGAGTATGCCACCAATAAGTCATAGGGTGTATTACTGTCCCATAGTGATGCTAACTATCTTAATCGGTATGTGATTGCACTGATAGGCACTTTTTGGAGATGACGTATGGAAACTAAAAATATATATTTTAGGAATCTATGACACTGAAAAAACAAACAAACAGATGTCTTTCATTTTGTCTAATCATCCTGAACACAGATAACCAAACACCAGGATAGAAGCCAACTCCTGCTGTCTTCACAGAATAAATAAGGTTAAAAAAGCTATTTACTTCTGCAAAGGAGAAAAAAATATTTTCAGTTGTTGCAGTCTAAAAGGTCACTAGTTTGGGTACTTTTTGAATGATGTACTGATTCCTTTTATTGGAATAAGCATTTGTTCTTGAAACACAATAAAGATGGAAATAGCAAAAGCAGAACAGAATAAATAAGCAAGTAGCTGAGCTAAAAGACCTAGGTTTCTTCACTGATATTATTTAATTGTTTTCTGAGAAATCACAGCTAATTTTGCTTCTGAACTGAACAAATTTGAACAAGGAGTGAAATCACAACAGATTATATCTTGCCCTATCCTTCAATTTATTAAAGACTTACCTTAGAATTATAGATCTTAAAGTTGGAAGGGACCTTAGAAATAAATTAGTCCAACCCTCTTCTGTGCAGGATTCATTAGAATGGATCTGACAGATGACCATCCAGACTCTAATTAAATGCCTTCAGTGAAAGAGAACTCACCACTTCATGTGGCAGCCTGATCCACTGGCTGGCAGTTCATACAATAAAGAAACTCTTGCTGACTTTGATTCTGAGCCTACTTCCTTGTAGTTTTGAACCTACTGGCTCTGGTATTGTCTTCTGGGCAAAAAAGAATAAACTACTCCCTCTTCTATGTAACAACCATTATATTTGAAAACTGCTACTATAACTCCTATCAGTTATTTCCTCTTTTTTTTTCAAGAGTTTTATTAAGTTCAAGATAAAAATAAAAACTACAAAAAAGCAAAAAACTACAAAAAAAAAACCCTAAAAAAGTGAGAAACACAAGAAAAAAGAATTTTAAAGATTACATACAAAGATGACTTCTGAACTTCAACAGCAAGAATATACAGCAATTTCCATAATCAGTCCCTTACTCTATATCAAACCAAGATCACATTATTTCTATAAATCCTTCCATTACCACATATACAAATCACTAATGCACTTGCTCCTTCCCCTTACAAAAAGAAAGTTCCTTATTGGGACTGGAATTTCTATTACGAAGCAATGTAAAGTGTGATATTATGTGACTGCATTGCAGTGATGGCAGTCCCAGAAATTCCCGCTGCTGTCATTAAGTGAGGTTTGGGGTTCATTAACCAAGGACCTCCTTGCAACTTCTGCTAGCTTCCAACAACCAAAGTCAGTGGGAAAGCCAGCAGGAAGTTGCAAGTCCCAGGAGACTCGCAAGCAGGCCAGCAAGCAAGTAAATGGCTGCTATGGGGCAGAGGAGGGTGTGTAAGGGTGTGCAAGGGTCCAATGCAATGAGTCTTGGAGTGGCTGCTGTACAAGGGAGGATTGTGCATGAGGATGTGCAAAGATCCAGTGAGGCGCTGCCCAAGTGCAGCAAGGAAGTTGATTTAGAAGAAGGAAGTTGATTTAGAAATATATATATTTCTAAATCAACTTACCTCCCCCATAAGATAACATCCATTTAATTATTTCCTTCCTACCACTGTTCTATATATTTCTATCCACTATAATAAAAATCAAATTATAAAAACATGTAAATTGTCTGCTTTTATAATTAATAATACTACAACAATCTTAACCCCATTAAACCTAAAAACCAAGCAATTATTATTATATCTTATAAATACCTTATAAATCTTACAAATCAATCAAACCTGAAAAAAGGTCCACTAAAGATTAATCCAAGTCATAAAAAGAAATAAAACCATAATAGCTCATAATCAATCCAATTACGCATTCTTAAATGTCTACCCTGCTTCAAAATAAACCAGATCATTTACTTATCTCCCAATTAAACCCAATTAAACCCATTTTTCTTGCAAATGTCCCAAACAGCCCAACTGCCCCTGTCAAAAATTCAGACTTCTCTGTAAAAAAAACTTGCGAAACACAGATTCTCCTCTCTCCCATAACATTTCCTCAGAAAGTCATAACAATCGCTTAGAAAAACAGCTTTAATCTGCAACTCAAACTTTTGCTTTAAGTTCCCTTCAGCATCAGAATATAGTCCTCGTCTGGCCTTACTTCAGCCTCATTGTCAGTAGAACAATCAGCATCTTTTTCTAAATCTTCATCTTCTTCCATAACATTTTCAGCCAGATTACAAATTTTAGAAATAACCTCTTTCCCAATATCCCAAATATTCTGCAGAATAGCTTGACAGCACTCTGATAGAATCTCTTTGAAGATCTGCTTTAATTCTGAAAAATCTTCTTTGAAATTCTCCATGTTTCAGGCAGTAGATTACGGTGCCCCCTAGATACTTAACTAATGCAGATAGGAGCCAATGACTTCCGGTGGGAATATGGAGGACTGAGCAGCTGCTCACATGAGTTCTTCAGGCAGAGTTGGCATTGTGGCAGATTTTTGGGCTCAGGCTGGTCTCTCCTGTAGCCCAGAGCTTTTATTTATTTTTTTCTTTGAGCAAGGAAAAAACTTGGAATCGACCATTTGTCCTCTGAACAGCAAGTTGCAGCCAGGAGATTGTGGACAGCATGTGCGAGTGACAGGTAAGACTTTGCCAGGAGGCTGGGATTTCATCATTTCCAAGCCGCACTGCAGCCCTTAAAGGGACAGTAAGTCCAGCCACCTCTATTTCTAAAACACCCTATTTACTTTTTTGAAAAGTTTTGAACCCTAAGAGAGGCTCTCTACAGTAAGAACAAGCGTACTCTCTTGGTTTTTGTCATTATTTCTGGATTACTTTTAAAAATCTTTTTAAGTTTTGGCTTGTTTTCCCGTTTAAAGATTGAGGACTGAGAATAAATAATTGCCTTCCTGTTATTATTTTTTATTTTATTTTATTTTATTTATTTTTGTACTGAATCTGAAGGATTGAATATTTTCCTACACTCAGATTTGCCTTTTTTAACTTTCAGCTTTCCATTCACTTTCTCTGGGACTTGTTTGTTAGCACATCTTCTCCTGTTTCAATTTCATCTGGATGCTTTGTATTAACTCTGTTGTTGTTTCTTCTGAAGGCCAAACATATCCAGGTCTTATAACCATATCTTGGTTTGCAGACCCCTCACCATCCTCCTCTAGCTTCCTTAGCCCTCCTCTAAATTCAGTCCAATTTGTCAGTGTCCTCTCTGAACTCTGGTGCCCAGAACTGAGCACAGTATTTCAGGTGGGGTTTGCCCAGTGCAGAGTAGAGGGAAATAATTACTTCCCATGATCTGGACTCTGTGTACCTTTAATGTAATCCAAGAGAGCATCTGCCTTTTAAGCAGCTGCATTACACTGCTGGTTCATATCTAGCTGTGACAAACCAAGATATTCAGATCCTTTCATATGTGCTACTGCCAAGCCACGTCTCCCCCATTCTATGCTCATATCTTTTAATTTTTCATGCCCATACCCAGAACTTTTCATTTCTCCCTGATATATTAAGTTCATTTCATTACAATCTCCTGCTAAAGCCTATCTAGATATTTTTTTCAATTTTCTTTCCCTCCTGTTGAGCATTAACTACCTCTCCCAGCTTTGTGTGATCTGCAAACTTGTCTAGGGAATAACCCTGTTTTATTAAGCCAATAACCCTGCTAAAGAAGGAGATGTAGTTAATAGTTTATGTCCTGTCAGTTTGTAAGGGTTGAGTCTGACTCTGAGGAAGGGGAAATTCAAACCCATACTAGGCAAAACAGGGAAATTGAAACTATGAGTGACTCAGCAAAGTGGGAAAGTCTTGAGCAGCTGATTTGGTGAAATCAGGAGTTGGATTCAAAGCTGCTAGTCAGTGCAAGTGAAAGGTTAGCTGAAAAGCACATCAAGCAAAAGGAAGCTCAATTGGCTCCAGAGGGAAAATGGCACTAAGGGAACAGCTTAAAAAGGAGCCAGCACAAGGACTGGACAGCCGGAGACAAATGTTCTACTGAGCTTCTCAGGAAAGCCAGAATCATTATCAGAGCCCTGCTGTGTAGCCGCTACAGAACCAGACCCTTCCCATCCCCCCGATAATTGCCTTGATACCTTGCAGCAAGCCTCAGCCAAGCCTTGTCTTCTTGCCTCACCACAAAATCCAGTCAAGTCCTGCTTCGCTGTCTTGTCACCCAGCCCAGTCAAGTCAAGCCCTTCTGCCCTGCCACAAAGCCCAGTCGAGTTGAATCTCACCACCTTGCCATGGAGTCCAGCCAAGTCAAGTCTTGCCACCTTGCCACAGAGTCCAGTTGTGATCCTCATTGTGATCCATAGTTTTACTTTGAGTCTTTCCATGTTCTCCATCCAAGGCTGGTCCAGGCACCTTGTCGCCATCTCCCACCAAGTCCCATTGTGCCACCTGGCCAGGAACTTCCATTGTACCTAGCCCAGTCACTTTGCCGCCAACTCCTGCTGAGTCCTGCCTTGCCACCTTGCCACGGTCTCCCATCGAGTCCTGGCCAGTCACCGTGCTTCAGCTTGCAGTTAAACAGTGCCTGGCCACCTTGCTGTGCTTCCTAGTCGAGTCCAGTCCCACCACCTTGGTGTGTCCTACAGCTGAACCTGACTTCACTGTTTTGCCAAAAACTCTGTCATTGCCCGTTAGGGTTTGAATTGAACTGAACTATTATTTAAAGGACTATCACCATTTGTATATAGTTGTATTGTAAATAAAGAATTCCACTCTACTCTCCTCTGGTCATCTCATAGTCTAACCAGAACACAGTTGTAAAATGGTTATCCAAGTAGAAGAACATACCTAGTATAGACATTAAGTTCAGAGGTACATATGTTACAGAGTCCTTTTCCTTCTTAAATATGGGTACAACATTTGTTTTTCTCCTGATTTGTGGGACCTCATCAGTCATCCAGGAGTTCTTGAAGACAGAGCAAGTCTGTAATAATCTTGCTGGTACATTACCCTACAATATAATCCACCCAGTGCTGGATACCAGAATTCATTTAAATTAACTAAGTTCTCTCTTCTTCAGCAAAGGATTGTTACCTTGTCGTGGTGCTGGAGCTTGAGCACCTCAGTGATGCCATGAGCTAAACCGTGAAGGGCCACCCAAGATGGGAAGGTCATGGCAGAGAGGTCAGACTAAATGCGATCCCTGGGGAAGGTAATGGCAATCCACCCCAGCATTCTTGCCGTGAAAACTAAATGGATCAGTACAACCAGAGATATGTCGGTATACCATCGGAAGATGAGACCCCCAGGTCAGAAGATGGTCAAAATGCTACTGGGGAGGAACAGAGGATAAGTTCAACTAGCCCCAGACGTGATGACAAAGCTAGCTCAAAGCTGAAAGGAAGGCTAGAGGCCGACAGTGCTGGTGGTGACCGGCGAATCCGATGTTCTAAGGATCAATACACCATTGGAACCTGGAATGTAAGATCTATGAGCCAGGGCAAATTGGATGTGGTAATTGGTGAGATGTCAAGATTAAAGATAGACATTCTGGGCGTCAATGAACTGAAATGGACTGGAATGGGCCACTTCACATCAAATGACCACCAAATCTACTACTGTGGACAAGAGGACCACAGAAGAAATGGAGTAGCCTTCATAATTAATAGTCAAGTGGCTAAAGCAATGCTCGGATACAATCCAAAAAACTATAGAATGATCACAATTCGAATTCAGGGCAAGCCATCTAACATCACAGTGATCCAAATATACGCCCCAACCACAAATGCTGAAGAAGCTGAAGTAGAGCAGTTCTATGAGGATCTGCAGCACCTACAGGACAACACACCTAAAAAACATGTTATTTTCATCACGGGAGACTGGAATGCTAAGGTGGGCAGTCAAATGACATCTGGAATTACAGGTAAGCATGGCCTGGGTAAACAAAATGAAGCAGGACATAGTCTGATAGAATTTTGCCAAGACAACTCAATGTGCATAACAAACACTCTCTCCCAGCAACCTAAGAGATGGCTTTATACATGGACTTCCCCAGATGGACAACACCAAAACCAGATTGACTACATCCTTTGCAGCCAAAAGTGGTGGACATCTATACAGTTGGTAAAAACAAGACCTGGAGCAGACTGTAGTTCAGATCACGAACTTCTTCTTGCACAATTTAGGATCAGACTAAAGAGATTAGGGAAGACCCACAGATCAGCTAGATATGAGCTCACTAATATTCCTAAGGAATATGCAGTGGAGGTGAAGAATCGATTTAAGGGACTGTACTTAGTAGATAGGGTCCCAGAAGAACTATGGACAGAAGTCCGTAACATTGTTCAAGAGGCGGCAACAAAATACATCCCAAAGAAAGAGAAAACCAAGAAGGCAAAATGGCTGTCTGCTGAGACACTGGAAGTAGCCCAAGAAAGAAGGAAAGCAAAAGGCAACAGTGATGGGGGAGATATGCCCAATTAAATGCAAAATTCCAGAGGTTAGCCAGAAGAGATAAGGAATTATTTTTAAACAAGCAATGCGCAGAAGTGGAAGAAGACAATAGAATAGGAAGGACAAGAGACCTCTTCCAGAAAATTAGAAACATCAGAGGTAAATTCCAGGCAAAAATGGGTATGATCAAAAACAAAGATGGCAAGGACCTAACAGAAGAAGAAGAGATCAAGAAAAGGTGGCAAGAATATACGGAAGACCTGTATAGGAAGGATAACAATATCAGGGATAGCTTTGACGGTGTGGTCAGTGAGCTAGAGCCAGACATCCTGAAGAGTGAGTTTGAATGGGCCTTAAGAAGCATTGCTAATAACAAGGCAGTAGGAGACGACGGCATCCCAGCTGAACTGTTCAAAATCTTGCAAGATGATGCTGTCAAAGTAATGCATGCTATATGACAGCAAATTTGGAAAACACAAGAATGGCCATCAGATTGGAAAAAATCAACTTATATCCCCATTCCAAAAAAGGGAAACACTAAAGAATGTTCAAACTATCGAACAGTGGCACTCATTTCACATGCCAAGTAAGGTAATGCTCAAGATCCTGCAAGGTAGACTTCAGCAATTCATGGAGCAAGAATTGCCAGATGTACAAGCTGGGTTTAGAAAAGGCAGAGGAACTAGGGACCAAATTGCCAATATCCACTGGATAATGGAAAAAGCCAGGGAGTTTCAGAAAAACATCTATTTCTGTTTTATTGACTATTCTAAAGCCTTTGACTGTGTGGACCATAACAAATTGTGGCAAGTTCTTAGTGGTATGGGGATACCAAGTCATCTTTTCTGCCTCCTGAAGAATCTGTATAACGACCACGTAGTAACAGTAAGAACAGACCACGGAACAATGGGCTGGTTTAAGATTGGGAAAGAAGTACGACAGGGCTGTATACTCTCACCCTACCTATTCAACTTGTATGCAGAACACATCATGCGACATGCTGGGCTTGAGGAATCCGAGGCTGGAGTTAAAATCGCTGGAGGAAACATTAACAATCTCAGATATGCAGATGATACCACTTTGATGGCTGAAAGCGAAGAGGAACTGAGGAGCCTTATGATGAAGGTGAAAGAAGAAAGTGCAAAAGCTGGCTTGCAGCTAAACCTCAAAAAAACCAAGTTTATGGCAACCAGCTTGATTGATAACTGGCAAATAGAGGGAGAAAATGTAGAAGCAGTGAAAGACTTTGTATTTCTAGGTGCGAAGATTACTGCAGATGCTGACTGCAGTCAGGAAATCAGAAGACGCTTAATTCTTGGGAGAACAGCAATGACCAATCTCGATAAAATAGTTAAGAGCAGAGACATCACACTGACAACAAAGGTCTGCATAGTTAAAGCAATGGTGTTTCCCATAGTAACATATGGCTGTGAGAGCTGGACCTTAAGGAAGGCTGAGAGAAGGAAGATAGATGCTTTTGAACATTGGTGTTGGAGGAAAATTCTGAGAGTGCCTTGGACTGCCAGAAGATCAAACCAGTCCATACTCCAGGAAATAAAGCTAGACTGCTCACTTGAGGGAATGATATTAAAGGCAAAACTGAAATACTTGGGCGACATAATGAGAAGACAGGACACCCTGGAGAAGATGCTGATGCTAGGGAGAGTGGAAGGCAAAAGGAAGAGGGGCCGACCAAGGGCAAGATGGATGGATGATATTCTAGAGGTGACAGACTCGTCCCTGGGGGAGCTGGGGGTATTGACGACTGACAGGAAGCTCTGGCATGGGCTGGTCCATGAAGTCACGAAGAGTCGGAAGCAACTAAACAAATAAACAACAACAAAGTTCTGTCTTACTTTCTCCTAGTCTACATTAAGCTGCAGCTCCTTCCTTTTCTCAATTGCATAGTAATCATCAGCTATGGCTTTATTTGCCTTCTGAAAGAAGACAAATGCAGAGTAGGAGCTATGTTCTGCCTTTCCGCCATTACCCATTTCCAATTCACCACATTCTTCTTGCAAAGGCCATACTCTTTTTTGTTTTTGTTTTTGTTTTTTGTACCCAAAGAACATTTTAATTGTTTCTAATATATCTCAAAGCTGAAGCTCATTCTGGACTTTAGCCTTTCTGATACAACTCTTACCTTATATTCTAGCATTTGTTCTGTACCCCCCTTCTATTTCCTATACACACCCTTTTTCCTTTCAACATTTTAGAGAATGTATTTAGATTTAATCTCTTTTTTTCTTTCTTATCATAATTATTTGTGATTGTACATTCAGTATTGTTTTGTAAGACTTCCCATCCGTCTTGCACATCAAAATCTGCTCTTCTGAAGTCCAGTGTACTGATTTTCTCAATTCCTTCTCTGCTGGATATCACCAATTTAAGGACAACATGTTCAATTTTGCAGAGTTATATTTCTGGCATATGTCAAGATAAGTGAAATCTCCCTGTTACCACTGTTTCATAATCCTTTGAAAGATTGGAGAACTGACATGAAGGTCTCCATATCTTCTGCCTGCCTAGGTGGTCTGTAAAGAATTCACTTTTGTTTCTCTCTCCTATTATTCTTACCCAAATATCTTCAGCAGAATTTCCATGTGCCAATTTGTACATTTTTGTTCCAGTATACATTTTTATACACAGCACAATACCTACTCCCTTTCTGTTATTGGATTCTGTTCCTTTTTTATTAAGTTGTAACTTCTGATTGGTACGTGACAAATCATGAGTATAATCTTACCAACCTCTGATGTTTTGAGTGGCGCCACATATTGGCTTCTATATTTCAATGTCCCATGAAACTCTAGGTCCCACCCTCTTGCTTCTCCCCTTGTGTTCTGTTTTCTGGGCCCAGTATTGGCTGCAAGTACAATTCTGGGCTTATGCCACATTCCCTGTTTTTAATTCCTCCCTGAAAAAAACTGTCAAGGCACCTGCCAAACACTTGCTTTTCCATGTTAGTAAGAAGGAGCCCATCTTTCCTAGGAGCCTGCCATGAAGATAGCATAGCAAAGACCTTCTTGGTGACAGTTTTTATAAACAGTTGTTGACTTCCATAACTTTTGATTCTGTTTCAACTTCTTGTGCTTTGATATTCAAAGATTAATGAAAAAACTACTTGTGTTCCCAGTTCCTTCACCTTTCTGCCCAGGAATTCTAAGTTTCTGATTATTCTTTCAAGATCTCTTCTGGCCATGTCATCCATACAATCATACCATTATGAAAGAAAAGAATACCTAAGTAGGATTTACTTTGATACAAAAACCTATCCTGAAAACATATTTGTAATGCCAAGTCAAAATTCATGATCCTGTAACAGAATATTTATTTAAGTGATGTGGGCTGCCCTGCGTCTTTGTCACCCTCAATTGTCCTAGTATCTTTTGCTATAATTATCTAGTACCATCATTCTGGGGATTTGCATTTTACATCTGTATGCATACGAAATGAATTTACTGAATTGTACTCCAGATGACTTCTGGAGCCATAGAAATATAGATGTAGAAATATAGCAGCATCACTAATAGACAGTCACTTAACATAGACCTCACAATTCTTCTTCAGAAGAAAAGTGAATGAAGTTAGTGGAGCTAGCAAACTATAATATTCAATGCCTTGGGACGTTTCAGTATTTCTGTTTCCATTTGTTGTGATTTCTATGTTCTTCAAGCTCAAAATTAATTTTACACATGGAGGTGTGGTTTCAACAGTACATATAATGGAGGCATGGAGCACTGTTGTCAAAAAGTTAAAGACTGAGTCAAGGATGAAACTAACAAAATTGCTATTCTGAAATCGCTACACAAACTGATTGTGAAAAAAACCTCAAAATGAAGGAAAATAAACTAATATAGCTATATATGCAAAAATGCAAAAGTAAAGCAATTCAGAATTTAAATAAATTTAAACTATGCCAAATCTACAAAAATTGAACCAGAACTATGTCAGTGATGGTAATAAGGTAATCCATGAGATCCAAGTCCTCAGAACAACCATCTTGAATTTGGATTGGTGGCATCCCTATTTATGTACTTCAGAAAATATGTGTTTATTATAGCTTCAGTGATGTACTGATAGCATTTTGCATTCGTTACAGCTTTGAGATCAACTTCAAAGACCACCTTGTAACAACTTCCTAAAGCTTACTATATCCATGCACACTTCTAAAATTTCAAGGTCCTTTCTCGTGCTGTTCAGTGCATTATTTTATTTTGATTTAGTTCATCATGCAATCTGTTATCAAAAGAAGCCCAAATGAACTCACCAGTTGCAGATGGCAAACAACTTGGTGCCTTTTAATGTTCATCTAGTGTGTGTGTGTATGTGTGTGCGCGCACGCACAAACCGGCCTTGAAAACCAAATTAGGAGTTAGTATTCAATCATAAAATCCATATGTATGTGATTATTTTATTAAATAATAAACATACAGTAAATACTAAAGTAACCACTGTGTAACTGCTGTGTTCACTCCCTCTACTTGCACCTGTATAAACTCAATTTGATTTGGCTGTTTTGGAAGAAGTTAAACAAGATCCTGTTTTTTTTGCTTTAAAATGGGTATTTATCTACACCTTAAGTTATGGAGAACATGCATCTCCAAACAGTGCTGACAACTTTGTCTCTGCCTTGGTGAAAGGAAAAAGGAAACTGGGCTGCTTAAGTGATCTTGAATTTTTGTTGAAAAGAGATAAGTTTTAATCCACCACAGAACAACAAAACAAACAAAATTAAAAGCCAAAGAATCATGAGTGTGATGGAGAAGATATGAGCATAGTGTGAAAGTCAGATAACAGCTCAGAAAGCTGCCTGGGAGATAATGTACTTCCAAGTCACCCATAAGTATGTTAAAGAATTTGAAGTGTGTTCCTTAATTAATAGAACAATTCTGCCTGGAAGATAAATTTCAAATTTTGTATCTGAGAAATGAACCAAAAGGCATGCTTCAAAGTGAAACCAAAAGAAAGGATAAAATGATTTCAGGGAGAATTGCACACTTCTAAAATATTTGAATCAGTGAAGATTAAAATGATTCAAGCTTCAGTCTTTTCGTTTCACAAATTCAATGTGGTTCATAAATATCATCTTGACAACATACTGATATCAAAACTACCATTAAGATAATAAAATGCTGTTGACAATGCATTATTCAATTTAACTCTTTTTTTTAAATACAAGTCATTCTCTCACAACCATTTTTTGCATTCTCTGGTATCCATGCAATTTGAGAGATGCAGACATAGATTGTGGGCTGCCTATGTTAAGTAAACACATATTTTACCAAGTTTAATGTGCATATTTTATCAGAATTACTGTATCTCTAGTCAAATTTCTTCAAAAATGAAGCTTTTCCATTGTTTGTTCCTAACTCTTCAAATTACTTTATCTACATTTTGTATTTGCTATGCTTCAGAAAATAAGTCTTAGAAAATATGCACCTCTCCTTTCATGTAAGAACTTACAACATTAACACACATCCTGTTCTACACACATTGTGCAAAAGAACTTGCAAAGGAAACAATGGAAAATTCTCATTTTACAACAAAGATTTTGATAGCTGTTTAGAAAAGAAAAGCAGAGTTAACAGGACAAGTGCCCACAAGAATAGGTTAAACTATGGTTTCATGTTCAAAACATCCATAATTTACAAATTCATTATATGGGATCTTGAAGGACTACACTTGATCTTAGCCAAAAGGCTGAGAAGCGATCTTGAAGTAACTAAACTAAGCAATATGTCAGTTCCTAAGCAAGAATGTTTGGGAACTGTATCATCTCTAATTTGGATCTGAAGTGTAGTGATTTGCAAAGTTCCTGCGATAACAAGGCAGGGTAAGCATGGAATTCTTTCCAATTCTTTTACTGGAAGTGGCCATAGGAGGCATGTGTCTATATTCTAGTCTGTTGCCTCTGTGTGTGTGTATGTGTGTGGGCATGTGTGCACTGGAAAGCATGGTGCAGGTTTTTGCACTGGACCATGTGACCAGACATACTGAGGGGACTTAAATGGAACAGTCAGTGGCATTCTGCCCATCAGGATGCACTGGGGAATTTTTTTATGTGTGGTGGGTATGCACGTATACATTTCATTGAAGACTGTAATTTAATATTTCCCATTTCTTTTTAATTCAATCTTTCTTTGACTGGCTTCTCCTACCCACCCTAAATCTGACCTGTTCTCTGTTTTCAGAAAATAGAATAGAAAGAGTAACGATTTAGGGTAATCACGTGGAACATATTTTTGATAATTCTTTCCTAATAGTAGTAACTCTATTCTAATTCACATGACCAGGAGGAAAGCAAGAACAGAACAGAGTAGTCAGAACATTCCAAAATTCTACCACCTGCCTTTCATCATTTCATCATTATACATTATATACTTTTAATTTTAAGTTATTTGAAATATATTAGAGTGTTCTTTTCTTTTAAACATTTGGTTCTAAGTAACTATGAAATACATGATTGATAGTAGTAATCATTTATTAAAAATCTAGGCTTAGGTAGATTATATTCTCATATGCCAGTTTATCAAAATAAAGTGCAGGAGTTCTCTCTACAAGCCTAATGATGTGGTAGTCTTTCTCATGGATAAGGAAGATGGTTAAAGAACATGAAGACCATTATGATCACAGTGATTGCCTTTCTTTTATGAGATAGATATTATATATCAACTTGAATGCCATTGTCTATGATGGAATTATAAAGGGGTTGCATGAATCACTGTAATTAAATAATCCTTTCTACTTTTTAAAATGTTATATTGTGCTACTACTTCTTAGACTGACCCTTACATTCCTAATCTGGATGAACTAGTGAAGGAACTGTGAGTTCCTTGTTAAAAAGTACTTTAGAAGTTCTATTTGCTTTTAAAAGAGGAACAGTGTAATATAGTCACTTCTAATCTGTGCCCTCCAAATGAGGACTAGTGGACTAGTCTGCTGAAAAGCACTGTTAAACACTGTTAGACTAGGAGTTATAGAATAGCACATATGGAATAATGTGGCATGGCAGCCAATAAAATTAAAACTTAATAACTAACTCAGAACAGCATAACAATCTAGCTTTTCATCAGCAAGTTTTCACTCTACACATCTAGGATAACATCAGACAAACATAGTATGTGATACTTGTTATCAGTTGTCTGAGAATCTGTGTTAATAATAACAATAATAATATACAATCCTTTATAGATATAGAGATAATCATAGAATGAATATATGCATGAAATATAAGAACTGGCAAAATATATATATTTTTTATTAAGAAATTGTAATAATGTGTAACTCCGCTCTAATTAATGTTTGTAGCTATACTTTATTTATTTATTTATTTATTTATTTATTTATTTTCTATCCTGACTTTATTATTTTGATAAATAACCCAAGGTGGTAAACATATCGAATACTCCTTCCTCCTCCTATTTTCCCCACAACAGCAACCCTGTGAAGTGAGTTGGGCTGAGAGAGAGTGACTAGAGCTAACCTTTCTGATTTCAATCAGTAATACTTGCATATTATATTAACTAAAACAATAAATAGCACACAACAGCCTAATAGCTATTACAAGAGATGGAGATGACATTCAAGTTTTTAAAAGATTAAAAACATCAATTATTATTCATTTAAATATACTGGTAAATAATATTCTTTTGACATAGTACTTAAAGGGACCTTTTCCACACTGCTTTTGTTCAAAAATAAATAGGCTGACCATATTTCCTTGAGACAAAAACTGGACAATGGGATGGCAAAATGGGATGGGGTTAAAAATGGGACATTGGATGGCAAAACGGGGCAGGTCTGGGTTACAGGCTGAATCGGAAGGCAGGAACTTCTCTGGTTTTCTTGGGCTGGGACTCTTCAGATTCCTTTGTTTGAGAGAGGCAAGGCTGGGCTGGAGAGTCTAGTGAATGGTTGTCCCCGACAAGACATTCCTCCTTTGGCTGTGCTTTTACATTCTTTTCTTCCTGCCGTTTCAAGGCAGAAGCCAGTCGGCTCACCCTTTGATCACCACCTATCTCCTGATCCTGTGTTTTACTTTTATGGTTTCCCCCCAGGTTGAGCTCTGTGGCTTTTTTCCTGCTGTTTCTGCTGAGCTCCTCCTCCTTCCACTCAAAGTCAGACTGCATTCTGACAGGTTCATGGGAACTTTCACATTTTTAAGTAAGGTTTTTAAGAAAACAGGGCAAAATGGACATTTATATTAAAACGATGACACGGTCTGGAAATGTCAAAAGAACAGGACTGTCCCATTCAAAATGGGACATATGGTCACCCTAAAAATAAGGTTAAGAGGCTTCTTATTCTTCATATGCAACTAAAAGTAGTGTAGGAGGGGAACCTATGAACTGAAGCAAAAACGTCTCTTTGCTTATTTTTTTCTATATTTGTAGAATTGAAATTTTTTGATGTTACCTCTTTAAAGTAAGATTCAGTTTTCATGTAACAATCTGGATATTTGAACAATGATTGTGCTTGAGCTATTTCTCCCACCTGATATAGCGGTAACCATAGTACAAAAAGAAGGCCCTGCAATCCTAACAACAAGGAGAAAGGATTACAGTTATTCTTTTAAAGTCTGTGTACAATTTCATAAACATTTATTCCTTGAACCCATCACCCCCCAAATTGCAGGAAAATTTGTATGAAAATTGAGGGTATACAAAAATTATATTTTTATAATAGGTTGTGAAAAACCATGTGAACCACCCTATCAAATACTTATGGTCTATCTGCTGTCTGTAAAGTATGCATATACGTTAATACACTACTGGAATTTGAGCAACAAAAGAAAAGAGATGATGGTTTTGTATGGTATTATCTTTGACGTCATGTTGCTATAATGAATGATGATTTGGGCTTCAATTCAGGAATACTAAATTCCACTCACTATTTTACTGTATTCCATTTTTATTGGGTAATCTTGTTTTGCCCTTTTGCAACTTGATAGCTATTTGTCAAATAAAATATCAATGTCATTGAAAAAATACCTTTATTATTAACTATTTAACTGTTATTTTGACATTATGGTTACTTTCAGACATTGAAAAATATGATTCTCCCAAGGCAATAAACCAGCAGTGTTAATTGGGTCAAAGACACACTTTTTTCAGAAGGTATTTTAAGTATTGTACCCTGACTTCTTAAGTATTTGCCTTTTCAGGAACAGATGGAAAACCTATAGCTTTATGAACATTCTGTGGTAGACCATAAAGAAACCAGTCTGATTGACATTCAACTCTCATGAGCAGCAACAACATTTGTTTCATTTTCATGATGTAGTGGCCAATATTGGCTTCAGGGCAGAATAACAGGTGCAGCCTAGCCTACTAATACTTTTTTTTAATCTCATTTTTTTTCTGGGTTTGCATTTGGCAGGTAACTGATGTTGCAATATTATCTCTTGTGCCAAATATTGCAATAAAATGGTACAATGTTCTTTGCCAACCATTTTTTCATAACAATTCTGAATATCAGCCAATCTCTTAAAGACTGCTTTCTAAAAGTATATTTATTGTTCAGATTGTCCTTGACCCTGAAAATTTTACTTCTGAATAAATATGTATTTAGAAACAATGTAAAAGATTGTGGTTCTTTATGGAAGTCAGTATCTAGTATCTGCACTGTAATTTCTGTCATCAAGCAAAGAGCTTTTTTTCAGGGGATGGGTGGGTAGGGAGAAATACAAAGCTGCACATATGTGTAGGAAGATTCAAAAGAACATAAAAATACTAAGCCAATTTTGGAAAACATTTGTTTTTATTGACTAATTCTTTTATAAATGCTCGGAAAGTAGAAAATGGGAAGCAATCCTTCTGTTCCAAACATTATGTACCCCGACAGCATAATTTCAATATTGTATTGACACAACAATAGTAAGTTTACATTCTTAATAATGGTTATAAAATGCACTATATACTTTGCTTGAGCAATTTTGAAAATCCATGCAGTAAGAAGGATAGAAGCTCATTATTTCAATTGACCTGAAAGCTATGAATCTGTGAAATTAGTACAGGATGAAGGGATGGAAAATCTCTGCAAAATGAATTAAAAATAAACTTCATAGCATGTATTGTTTAGCATCCTATAGCTGTAGAATATTGTCATTGTACTATGTCTTATTACAGCCAGACTTCTACAGTATTTCCTGCAAGCTGTAGAAATGCAAAGAAATCTGCAAGAATCAATATTAAATGCAAAATATGCTTTCCAAGAATTACTGTTGTTGCTTCTAGTTTCCATGGCTTAATGCATAAGTTATGGATCATGTATGAAATCTCAAAAGCCAGAGAGATTGTCAATTATAGTATCTAATGATCTGCATAGTTCCTTACCCAGTCATGCAAAATTGACAAACTGTATAATTTACTGGTTTTGCACTACTGGTACATTTCTGTTAGTATGGAAGTAGTATTTCTAAGTCTCAGATTTGAAGATTAAATTATATGTTCACAAATGTTAAATTATATGTTTAATGTGTTTTAGGTATTGACTTTTGGGCAGGGGCAGGTTCTCATTAAATAAGTTAAGTTGCAGCTCGCCTAATTAGAGTGGATTGAGGGAGTTCTAAGCTACAAGCCAAGCACAGCCATGGTGATATATCTATGATAAATAACTAAAAATAAAGATAAATGATGAATAAATATAATTTCCTTTTTCCTTGTAGTTCTGTTATCTCAATACTGTTCATAGTCACTGAACCATCTAATAATGTTGAATTATGTCATGAGGAAGTAGATAACATCCTTGCATCTAATCTGCATCTATTCATGACATTAAGATGTTGGACTAGTACTGGACCTACCTAGGTTCAAGTCCATGTCACCATGAAGGCTCACTGGCTGACATTAGCTAGCCACTCAATCCAGGGTTATCATTGCGTGAGAAAATAGGAAGAAGGAAAACAGTGCCACCTTGAGCTCCAGAACAAAAGGAGAGACAAAAATCTAGCAAATGTATCAATAAATTTCCCTCTGCAGCTTGGATGAAAAGGACCTCTAAAGATTTCCTCCCACTGATATTATTAATATTTTGGTTTGTAGGTGAAGTTTCATATCCCATTAATGGAGGTGGAGGTGAAACCCTTGCTTAAGAAACCATTTTTAGACTAAATGATTTCATGAACTCTTGGCCAGGGTAAAATAATCCATATTTAGCCAGCTGAGGAAGAAGACATTGGTGTTGCAGTTGTAGGAGGTCTTAAATGAGATAGATTATCTTGACCCCTTTCAGTCAGAATTTAGAACTGGATTTGGCATGGTCTTTATCAATGACCTGACATTAAGGAAGAGATGGGGGAGATTGATCATGTGATACTCCTGGACCTCTGTGCAGTTTTTGAAGCCATTGACCATGGTGGCATTTGGTTGGTGTTTATGATAAAGCTGGAGGTTAAAGGTGCTGCTTTGTGGCAGTTCTGTTCCTGTCTCTTGGAGTGGTATTAGACATTAATGCTGAAAGGTTGCTGTCCAATCCAGTGTGTACTGGCCCCAAATTTGGCAGCACTGGTGATAAGTGTCGCCTCCTAAATATCCTACACAACTCCCATGTTGAAACAACTTCACTGTGTTCTGGTTGCCTTCTGAATTCAATTCAGGGTGCTTCCCAATAGTATATATATAGCTTAAGACCAAACTACTTATAGGATCCCCTTTTCCTACTCAATCCTGTATTCATAGATTATCAGTTCCTAGATTCTGTATATCTTGTTGCGGATATATTTGATACTTACAGTTAACTCTGTTTTCTCTATGGTGAGGCCATGTTATGGGACAAACTGGCATTGGAGTTAAAACATTTCCAGTCTGTTTGGTGGGTGGGAGGTGTATTAAATCACACTTGTGATTTAACAGGCATTTTAATTGTTTTAACATTTCATTGTTTTAATATTGTTTTATTTTAATTATATTTATGGAGAGGTGTTTATTTTTGTTTGTAGGGAGCAAGCCACTATAAGTCATTAAGGGAATAGGTAGCAAAGGAAGTACTTGGAACAAACAAAGTTGAAGCAGGAACTTGGCATGTATGTGTGTGTGTACATACTGTATATAGTTTTATACATTACTAATATTACTGAATGATTTCACACTCTACCAAAAATTGCTTCCCAAGTTATTCCCATGCAAATTTTCTAATTCCATTTGATTGAAATGATTTTTTTCCTCAAAGAAAAAAAAATAGTGAAATTCTCATAAGTAGAATACAAGGTTCTGTCACTTATCTTAATTATGAAATATGAGTGTCTTGCTTTTCACTGTGAAAGCGTCTTTCCAAGTATTTTTTTAGCAGATATCTTGAGGCTTCAAATCTCAAAGGACAAGAAAAGGGAACAGAAGGAATCAACTTCTGGTGGATGAAAATCGCAGAGTTATCGGTCGTACTGGGATTAGGATCGACAATGCGGTGTTTGTCTGGTGGCTCAGGCAGGACCTTAGAGACAAAAAATATACTCTGGGAATGGAGAATTCAAGGAAACATTCCTTGTGCCCTGTGGACAGCTGCTCCTTGCTGGAGGATATTTTTTAAGGGAATAAATGTTGTATTTTATATTATATATATATATATATATATATATATATATATATATATATATATATATATATTAAGTAAAAGATTTTATTGGATTTGGAACTGGTCTTTTTTTAGTTGCTGTGGGAAAGTATCTATTGCAGTTGTTTTTTTAAGCTGGATTTGTTACTTTCTTTAAATACTGATAAAGAAAGACTTTCCATTTCAACTTGTGGCTTTGTAATAGGATACTCTGTAATTGGAAATTTCTCTCCTCTTCAATTAGTTTCTATTACTGGAGTCATCTTCCACTATAAGTATTATTGTTGGTCACTATGTAGAGGGAACCAAAGTATTACATTTTAAAGCATTCAAGTTTACATATACATATACATATATGGATTAAAGAGCATGTCTGAGGAGTTCACAGCTAAATCTACACAGTCTATTGCCCAATCTTTCGAGGTTCTTGGCAAAAAGATGGATACAAGATTTACTGATTTCAAAAAAATATTGGAGCAGAAATTAGGGAAAATGGAAGGAGATGTGAAACAAGTAACTAGCAGAGTTGATGTATTGAAAAGTGAAAGGGAGAAAGAACTTGACAAAATTGCACTGCTTGAATTAAGGGATAAATTTTTTTGCTTAAGTCTCAGGGAGATTCCTGAAGCCAAGGAGGAGAGTCTTAAAAATAAGATTTCACATGCTTTGGCAGCTTTAATTGAATGGGAAGATGACAAATAATGGAAGAAATAGAAATAAGTCTTTTGCATTAACTCCAGGTACGCAACTATAAATAACAAGCGAAGAGATGTTCTTGTTCAGTTTGCCAGGAGAAAAACAAGAAAACTGGTCCCACAAGGCCACTTTGACTCTAAACTTAATATTGACAAAGTGGATATAATTGTACTGAAAGAAGTTCCTGTGAGAATTTTAAGGAAGAGAAAAGAATATACCTTTTTAACTGATGTTTGAAAAAGAATGGAATGGGAGAAATTGGAAGGGGTAAGCTTCACTTACCAACAACAAAGGTTTAGACTAACTTCAATCCCTAAAGCCAAAAATTTCCTTGTCAAGCATGGAACTAAGCTGGAGCAGGATGCAACTGAAAAGGTCGCATCTGAAACTAAACAAATGGATTCCACAGTACAAGATGAAGAGATGTGTGCTATATCCAAAGACTTTGGTGGGTTGTTTGCATAAAAATGACCTTGAACTGTCTCACATGGAATATAAATGGGGCAAACACCTCTCCAAAAAGAAGAAAAAAAATCATTATCTGAAAAAAATGAAACATGATGTGATATGACTACAAGGAACTCATATAAGGAAAAAAATATATAAAATATTTGAATAAAAAATTGGGACAAGAATTTATTTCAGCAGATTTGAAGAAAATTAATGGCCTTGTATTATATGTTAAACCTGTCCTGTTCAGACCATGCACCAAACAAATTCTCAATAAAACTCTTTATTAAGAACTATTTACAATCAATAAGTCCTTGGAATAAGAAGACTGGAGTATTCAAGGCTAGACAATATAGCAAGACAGCACTAGGTATTATCTGGGAGTGAGACTGGATCCAAATGGAACACAAGGACTGGAGACAGCAGATCTCAAACTGGAATAAACCTGGAACAACACAACACAGGATGGCTGGCTCAGTGGATCTGGATGCAAGGCTATGATCAGCAAACTGAAATATGTGGAATCACAGGCACAAGACTCAAACTCAGAGCCAGGTTAGACTCAGCTGGGGTTCTAGACTAGGCTGGGTACTCTGAACTGAAGACTTGACAAGGCTTGAAACTGGAGCAAGGCTAGACTCGGCTAGAATCTCCAGACTAGACTGGATTCTATGGACTGGAGGCTTGGAGCAAGGCATGGAACTTGGAACTAGACTGGATTCAGCTGGAAGCCCTGGACTTGGCTGGATTCACTGGGCAGGAGATTTGGAGCAAGGCTTGAAACTCAGAACTAGGCTGGACTCAGCTGAGAGCACTGTGTGTACCATGAACACAGATCCTGAACAAGGCAAGTAACAACCCCTGAAATTTGCAGGGGTTTGCAAAGAGCAGTAGCAGTTTGGGTGATGCTGGTTCCTCAATCGCAGTGGGAGTGAAAATCCTTTCCTCAGAACTCAACTCTGGCGCTGCTGCTTCTTCGATCACATGCCACTTCCAATGTTGGTAGGGAATCTTCTTCTGGTGCTGCAGGTCTAGAGGATCGGTTGTCTCCGGCAGCTTGCTGTCTGTGCTTCTGCCTTTTATTCCATTCCTTGGCATGCTTGGAGTCACCTGACTGCCTTCTCCTTCATGCACTTTTCAGCATGTCTCTGGCACACTCCGATTGGCATATCCAAATCCCCCTCCGGATCTCACCCAATCAGAATTGTGGATTCTTCCCGCTCTGCTTAGTTGTGCTGGAGATTCATTTCTCCAAACCCAGCATGATAAGTTTCTAATTCCTCCTCTGACTCGGAAAGTGAAACTAAACCCACAAAACAACATTTGAAACTGCGTTTATTATTAGCTGATGGAATGGTAGATACGTAGCAACTGAAGTAGAACTGTATGGACTTAAATTTATTATTGTGGGAGTATATGTACCAACTGAAGATAAGAGTAAAAAAATTATGCAACTTTTGAATGAATTGTCATCGTTTTTGTACCAAAGTTGGTGTTTAATGGGGGACTGGAATGAAGTTATTTCTCCACTGATTGACAGAACTTCTGAGAAACAATCAAAATTAAACAAGGGAAATTCCAAAATCCTTTTTTTTTAATGGATAATTTGGTATTGGTAGACTCTTGGAGATACAAAAATGGACTGGCAAAATATTATACTTTTTTTATTCAGAGAGACATAAATCTTTTTCAAGAATTGATATGATACGGATTTCAAGGGACTTGGCAAATAAAGTTTCTAAAGTAAATATTTTACCAAAGACTTTTCCTGATCATAAACCTGTAAGTATGACAATAAAGAAAACATTCATGACATATAGATGGAGACTGAATGAATTAATTTTACAAAAAGAAAAGGTTGTGGAGGATTGTAAGAGGAAATTAAATGATTTTTTGATATTAACTTGGACAATGAAATAGATTTAAAAACTGTTTGGGATACTAGTAAAGCAGTTATGAGGGGGCATTTTATCCATCATAACTGTAGCCTCAAGAAGAAATCTCAACAAAAGTTACAAACAGTTTTGGATCAGATCAATATGAAAGAAAGTGAACTACAAAAAAAACAAAAACAAAAACTGACAGATAACAATATTGTGTACCAACTTAAGTTATTACATCAGCAATTGTCAATGTTGACTGTGAAAAAAAAAGAGACAAAGTTGAAATATGTTAAACAGAGACATTTTGAATTTGCTAATAAACCAGGAAGATGGTTAGTACATAAATTGAGGAAAGAAAGAGAGAAGAAAGTAATATTAAAGATTCAAGATAGAAATGTGGAATTATTAGATTATGATAAGATTAATAAAGCATTTTATAGTTTATTCTCTAACCTGTATTAAAGAACAAGAAGTCTCCTTGGAGAAGATAGATGAATATTTGAATAAACAAGATTTATCAAAACTTTCACAGTCACAAAAAGCAACATTGAATAATCCCATAACTACTTTTGAAATACTCAAAGCCATAAAAAGAACTAAACTGGGAAAAGCACCAGGTCCTGATGGTTTACCTGCATTATATTATAGAAGTTTTGAAGATCAGATTCTTCAGCCTTTTAAAAGACTGATGAACTCTATTTTGTTAGATTCCACAATGCCAGATTCATGGAAAGAAGCTAACATTGCACTTTTACCAAAGGAAGGACAAGACCCTTCTCTAATTAAGAATTACAGACCAATTTCATTGCTGAACAATGACTATAAAATATTTGCTTCAATACTGACTGAAAGAATGAAGAAAATTTTACAGGAATTTATCCACCATGATCAATGTGGGTTCTTACCCAAAAGACAGCTAAAGGACAATGTAAGAATTATTTTGGACATTATAGAATATTTTCAGTATCATAATGGATGTCAATCAGCTCTTATTTTCCTAGATGCAGAGAAAGCTTTTGACAATTTGAACTGGAGTTTTATGTTTAAAGTCTTGGGAAATTATTTATCTGTTTCAAGGAATTTTTATTCCATCAAGTTTGCAAGTTATATTTTTTTTGCTGGAAGGTATTTCATCTGATAAATTGAAGGCCTTAAACTGTGATGAAGTTTAACTTAATACATAACTTCTAAGGAGGCACTCTGAAATACATTTTAAGTTTGGATTTGGTATATTAGATTTGGTTCCCAGTCATACAGGAGTATTTCAGATACCTATTTCTTTTATTACATATCACAGCGCACATCATATCTGTTATGTGTGTGTATGTTTGTGTGTTTGCGTGTGTGTGTGTGTGTGTGTTTATATATATATCCATCCATCCATCCATCCATCCACCCATCCCTTCAAGTCAGTTTTGACTCCTGCTGACTGCCTAGACAACTCCCTGCAGTTTTCTTGGCAGCATTTCAGAAGTGGTTCACCACTGTCTGCTTCCTAGGGCTGACAGAAAGTGACTGGCCCAAGGTCATCCAGCTGGCTTTGGGCCTGAGGCAGAACTAGAACTCATAGTCTCCTGGTTTCTTTCCTAATGCCTTTAACCACTACACCAAACTGGCTTCCATATCTCTTCTAATGATATCTAATACTCACTAATGGTATAGAATATTCTCCAATGTTAGGAAAATATAATTCAGCTAATGCCATGCTTCCTTCTTTGCCACAGATCCCTGGTTATATCTGGTACATTTCAAAATTTTAAATATCTGAATGTAGCAGATGGGGCTGAGAATAACATTGACCAAAAGGGTAAAAAGACACACAGATTCAAGCTGAGAAGAAACTAATGGGGTACAGATTTTAGCTAGAATATCCCTATCTGCTGGATCATTTGTATAGTGTGGCAGTTAAAATATTGAACTTGGACTAAGGAGGTTGAAAGTCAAAACCACTCAAAATTAGAGTTCACTGGGCAACTCTCTCTTAACCCAGCCTTTTTCACAGGGTTATTATTCAGGGGATAAAATCAAAGGAAGCTCCTGTGTATATCACCAGAACTCCCAAATAAAATGCTGGTTATAAAATCAATCAATCAATCAATCAATCAATCAATAGTATATATGAGAGAAGAACAACATTTAATAACTCTTTCTTTCACCAATTGCTTCCATCTCAATATCAAAGTCCACCCATCAGATATGACTTTGTTTCTTTCTAGAAGTCTGTTACAAGAGATCTTTTACTTTGACAGACAGTTTAACTGGTCCAGCTGCCAGATGACATTAATCACACAGAAGAAGTTATAGAAGAAAGACACATAGCATGAAAGTCATTATGACATTTTATTTTATATGTTAAAAATAAAATAAAAATTGGACAAATATCCTATCCCTTTTGAATTGGTTATTCAATGAATTCTTTCTGGATAATGTAGAAGCCAGAAATCATCAACTTTATGCACTTATTAAATTGCAGAACATTGTTGATGCATTGAGTTTATATCTCCCTCCTGCCTTATTCCTCCAATGTAATAAAGCTCATGATATGTAAACAGAAATGGAGACCTGAAGCCTATCTATAACCCCATATAAAAAAATTCTATTGAATTAAAAAATGACTTTGGGCCAGTCACCTTCTCTCAGCTCCCAATGTCAGGCTCAGGCAACAAGTCAGTCAGTCAGTCAATTCTTGTCACAACCAATCGATCAACATTTGGTTGATCCAGAAAAAGTGGACCCTGAACATGCAGGAAAAATGCTAGGAAGAAAAAAAAGTGCATCCCTTTAAAAGTTATGGTTGCTGGTGTTATCAAGCAGCCTCTCCAAAAATGCCTGCAAATTAAATCCTTTTATAATCAGCCTTTTTATTCAGTTCACTGAAATGCTTATATTGAAAACTGCCTTTATAATTAGTTGCTGTTTTCTAGCACCACCTTGTGAATGTATTAGTTGTCATTTATTCAAGATCTTCAAAGATACTCTAAATTATTCAACAATGTTGTCTTATTTCTGCTATTCCTAAACAATATTGGAAACATCTTGGTTTGTGATCATTTCTGCTGTAGAAATAATTTTATACTTTGGGTTTATCTTACTGATTTTTTTAAAAAAACACCCATATTAATGTTTTTTTTTTTCTTCCAAAGAAATAGGATCTAGAATAAATTAAAGTCAGAAAATTTGTTTGAGATAAAACTGATTTAAACTCAGATTGTTGTAATTATAAGAACTATTTCAAAATGCAAAAAAAAAAAAAAAAAACCCAAAACCTACGCTATTTTTCTAGCTGAGCTTTTTCAGTGGTCTATGATGTGTTAGGCCAGCTACTATATGGATGCTTAAAGAATTCAATAAGATTGAAATATAAATCTAATTTTGAGTTGACTCAGTTTAAAAGACTGGAACCTGTTAGAAACAGAGCCAGCTGTTTTAAGCTTGGAGGTGGCTTCTGTCTCATACTTGCTTTGGATATCCCCTGCTTTTTCTTAATTTTCATAATTGATTCCCACAGTGATTCTGTTTTACTGTATTATGGAACTTAAATGCATTCTACCATAAATTTAATCCTTCCCTCTAGACCCATTGTTTCTCAAAAAATATATTCTCCCACTCCCACCCACACTCAAGCAAGGCAGGAAGATTAAAATATGAGAGTCTATTATGCTGTTTTAACATCCCTCTTCAGTTGCACAGGAAGATGAATTTTCATATGAAAGGGGCTGAAGGGAAGGATTATTTTTCCTCTCCTATGCAGTTTTTCTAGTGTACATTAGGTCAAGATACATTTCTTGTATAGTAAAGAAACCAACAGGTATGTATATAATAACGTTAAGTATGAACAGAATCAGTCAATAATACTTTAGTTCTAAGGGAACATGTCCACAAATAGCTAGTGAGAACAGAAAAAAGAGCATTTTTTTTTTCAGAAGTGATTTTTCAGAATTGACTTTTTAACCCTCCTTCAGAGGATGGAGGAAAGCTCCAGAGAAATAGTTATCCTTGACTTGATACTAACTAGTGCTGGAAGTAGCAGAAACTTAAGGAAGTGAACTGTGAACAAATAATGTTGGAATTCTTGATTTTAACAAAAGCTAATTGTAATGTAATATTTGAATGTAGCTTAAGGAAAGAATAATTAATCATAAACTGAATATGAGCCAATAGAGTGATGTGACTGCAAAAGAGATAAATACAAATTTAGACTGAATAAACAGAAATATAGCTTTCAAATAAAAGGAAATAATAGTTCCACTTTATTTGGCCTTGGTGAGACTTTATCCCAAATATTATGACCAGTTCTAATTTTAAGGATTTAGATAAGTTGGAACTGAGTAGGGCAATGAGGGTCATCAGGTAACTAGAATCTAAGGCCTGTGAAGAAAGTTTGAAGGATTTGGGCAGATTTAAACAAATGAGAGATGATATGTTAGCACTTTAAATACATAAAAGTATCACATACAGAAAGTTGAATCATACTCTCAGTCACCTGAAAATGTAGGATACAGAACAACAGATTTAAGTTATATGGCAAATGATTTTGATTAAATATTAGGAGAAAAAAAATTCTGATGGGATGAATACCATAGTTTGATACTGGAACCAATTCCTCAGAGAGGTGGTGCTCTCCCCTTGTCTAGTTGTATTCAAGTGGAGGCTAGAGAGTTTCTCTCCCATTTTAATTTGGGAGAGATGGACTTCATAGGCTAAAAGGCCCACTCTAACTTTAGAATTCATCTCCTACATGGAAGACAGCATGCTGAGCTATGAGGACAAAATGGGACATGATAGTGGGTAAAACAATTAAATCTGTTGTTTGTAAAAGTAAATTGACTTGAAAAGAAGAAATAATCAAGTAAACAGCATCTTTAAAAGAATTTAGTAATATTTGCCACATTACATACTTCTTAAGATCTTCTAGACATGATTTTTTAAACAAAGGAAGTTGGTAAAAAATTGGTAAAAAAATCCTGAGAATCAGGTAACAAATGTTCTTCCTAATGAAAGAAACACATTTCACAAGGGTTATTTAGTTGTTTATTTTTATTTTTGTTGTTTTAAATAGCTAACAAAAGGGGAAATATGTGGTATCCCAGATTCTGTTCCTTGGAGGCAAAGGAAACTTCTGAATGAAATACACAATTAAAATTATTTTCACACAATTCTTATTCAATTTTGTAAAATATGTTCAAACCTCTTACAAGTTTGTCACACATAGATGCACTTATATAGATGCATGTGGAGGGGGAGCTGTGCTCATGTATAACAGAGTCGCCAAGGGTATGTGTGTGTATACTCTGTGTGTGTGTGTGTGTATTTGTGTGTGTGTGTGTATGTATGTATGTGTGTGTGTGTGTATGTGTATGTATGTATATATATATAAGCATATTACAAAGACACTCAGTGTGGCTTATCTTGGACAAATCCAGGAGGGAAAACAATTCTAGTCATGGACACAAGACACCATGCATCTGAAGAATTAACCAGCATTGAGCCAGTGCAGGTCTGGGACCTAACTGGGCAGGTATGGATAACGCTATCTCATCCTATTATATGAATGTCAAGAACTATAAAAAAAGTAAAACAGCTGAGCAACCAGAAAGAAAAAAAACAAAAACAAATAGACACATAAGCAAGATAAAAGGAAGGTGAATCTTGTAGGGATGGTTGCTGGAAGGAAATTTTAAGCAAAGCAGTACAAAAAATAGCCACAATGCTGGTAATGAAGAATCAGAAAGTAGAAACTTTATATAGGTTGCTTGGAATGGATATCATGGGGAAAGCCAAAACTATTGTGACTATAAGATCCAAAAGAAACATAAGTATGAATGGCCATTGGCATTGGGAAAGGCAAATGATAGAAACAGACACTGGGAGAAAAAATGAGGCTAGTATTCAACATCTACATGAAGCCTCTAAGTGAGGTCATCTACCTGTACATGTACATTCCCAATTGTAAACCACCCCCCATCACCAAAGTGAGGTGTCCAATAAATTGTATGAAAAAATAAAAGAGAAAGAAAGAGAATGCTATATATCTCTATCACTGCCCAACCAAGTGATTATGTCAAAGTTTTCTCCCAGTGTCTGAAAGTTACAGAGCCCAGATGAGAAAGAAGAGGCTTTGGTTTAACCCTAGAAACACCAAGTGGCTGTGGGTTTCAGAGCACCCCAGATCTGAGGACGTATTAGTTTGGTATATGGTACCCTTGTACAGACCTGGTGTGCAGCTTCTGGGTCCCCTAGAATCTTGGATTCTGTCCAATTAACAGGTGGCAGCTGTGTCCAGCAATCCATATTGTGCCCAATCCTGGATTGGGAGGTGCTGATTACAGTCACTCATGCATTGGTTACCTCCCATTTGAACTATTGCAACATGCTCTACATGGGGTTATCCTTGAAGATGACTTGGAAGTTACAACTGGTCCAGAATGCAGCAGCATGGGTAGCTATGTGTGCACCACAGTACACTGATGTAACACCACTGCTTTACAAGCTGAACTGGCTCTCTGTCAGCTTCTGAGTGAAATTCGAGGTACTGGTTTTTGTTCATGGCACAGATCTGGGTCATTTGCTGGGCTACCTATCTCCTATTATTTCAGCCAATCGCACAAGTTCCAAAAGGTAAGCATGATCCAGATTTCTTCTATTAAATAATGGCATCTGATGGGAACCTGGAGACATGCTTTCTCTGTCATGGTGGAACAGCCTACCCTCAAAATTAGAATTCAGTCTTCTGGCGTCTCTTAAGGTGCTTAAAATGTGTGTCTCTGTGTGTGTGTTTTTCTCAGTCATTGGACCAAGTTGCGAGATAAACCTGACTTTGGGGATTAATTATTTGAGAATTGGCCTCAGATTTTATATATTTTTTTTATTTTTGTTCTTTTGGAGTCTTTTTTTATGTTGTTATTATTGTTGTAACAAAATGTTAACTGCCCTGACTCACATTCTGTGAGTGGGGTAGCCATATACAGTAAGTCTGCAGCCTACTTGTATTGTCTGTCTGTCTGTCTGTCTGTCTGTCTCTTAATATTTTTGTTCCTATTTTTTTTTCTTTTTATCATTCTTGTGGCATGATAAAACTAGAGATGGAAATATACCCATCACCCAGACACTTATCTTATGGTCTGAATTCAACAGCTTAATGGAGAGGAGAAAGAAAAGTGAAACTTGCAGCAGGAAGCTAGCTAGAATATCTTTTTGATTTCTTTCATCTCAGTGATTTTATGTGCCAGGAAAAGTTGCAGGTCAAAGTCTAGTTTCCTGCAGGGAACGTAAAAGAAAGCCTTGAGGTTACTAAGGCAATACATATGTTTGTTGTTTATTCATTTAGTCGCTTCCGACTCTTCGTGACTTCATGGACCAGCCCACGCTAGAGCTTCCTGTCGGTCGTCAACACCCCCAGCTCCCCCAGGGACGAGTCCATCACCTCTAGAATATCATCCATCCACCTTGCCCTTGGTCGGCCCCTCTTCCTTTTGCCTTCCACTCTCCCTAGCATCAGCATCTTCGCCAGGGTGTCCTGTCTTCTCATTATGTGGCCAAAGTATTTCAGTTTGGCCTTTAATATCATTCCCTCAAGTGAGCAGTCTGGCTTTATTTCCTGGAGGATGGACTGGTTTGATCTTCTTGCAGTCCAAGGCACTCTCAGAATTTTCCTCCAACACCACAGTTCAAAAGCATCTATCTTCCTTCTCTCAGCCTTCCTTATGGCCCAGCTCTCGCAGCCATATGTTACTATGGGGAACACCCTTGCTTTAACTATGCAGACCTTTGTTGTCAGTGTGATGTCTCTGCTCTTAACTATTTTATCGAGATTTGTCATTGCTCTTCTCCCAAGGATTAAGCGTCTTCTGATTTCCTGACTGCAGTCAGCATCTTCAGTAATCTTTGCACCTAGAAATACAAAGTCTTTCACTGCTTCTACATTTTCTCCCTCTATTTGCCAGTTATCAATCAAGCTAGTTGCCATAATCTTGGTTTTTTTGAGGTTTAGCTGCAAGCCAGCTTTTGCACTTTCTTCTTTCACCTTCATCATAAGGCTGCTCAGTTCCTCTTCGCTTTCAGCCATCAAAGTGGCATCATCTGCATATCTGAGATTGTTAATGTTTCCTCCAGCGATTTTAACTCCAGCCTTGGATTCCTCAAGCCCAGCATGTTGCATGATGTGTTCTGCATACAAGTTGAATAGGTAGGGTGAGAGTATACAGCCCTGCCATACTCCTTTCCCAATCTTAAACCAGCCCGTTGTTCTGTGGTGTGTTCTTACTGTTGCTACTTGGTCGTTATACAGATTCTTCAGGAGGCAGACAAGATGACTTGGTATCCCCATACCACTAAGAAATTGCCACAATTTGTTATGGTCCACACGGTCAAAGGCTTTAGAATAGTCAATAAAACAGAAATAGATGTTTTTCTGAAACTCCCTGGCTTTTTCCATTATCCATTGGATATTGGCAATTTGGTCCCTAGCTCCTCTGCCTTTTCTAAACCCAGCTTGTGCATCTGGCAATTCTCGCTCCATGAATTGCTGAAGTCTACCTTGCAGGATCTTGAGCATTACCTTACTGGCATGTGAAATGAGTGCCACTGTTCGATAGTTTGAACATTCTTTAGTGTTTCCCTTTTTTGGTATGGGGATATAAGTTGATTTTTTTCCAGTCTGATGGCCATTCCTGTGTTTTCCAAATTTGCTGGCATATAGCATGCATTACCTTGACAGCTTCATCTTGTAAGATTTTGAACAGTTCAGCTGGGATTCCATCATCTCCTGCTGCCTTGTTATTAGCAATGCTTCTTAAGGCCCATTCAACCTCACTCTTCAGGATGAGTGACTCTAGCTCACTGACCACACGGTCAAAGCTATCCCCAATATTGTTATCCTTCCTATACAGGTCTTCTGTATATTCTTGCCACCTTTTCTTGATCTATTCTTCTGATAGGTCCTTGCCATCTGAGTTTTTGATCATACCTATTTTGGCCTGGAATCTACCTCCAATGTTTCTAATTTTCTGGAAGAGGTCTCTTGTCCTTCCAATTCTATTGTCTTCTTCCACTTCTGCGCATTGCTTGTTTAAAAATAATTCCTTATCTCTTCTGGCTAACCTCTGGAATTTTGCATTTAATTGGGCATATCTCCCCCATCACTGTTGCCTTTTGCTTTCCTTCTTTCTTGGGCTACTTCTAGTGTCTCAGCAGACAGCCATTTTGCCTTCTTGGTTTTCTCTTTCTTTGGGATGTATTTTGTTGCCGCCTCCTGAACAATGTTGCGAACTTCTGTCCAGAGTTCTTCCGGGACCCTATCTACTAAGTCCAGTCCCTTAAATCCATTCTTCACTTCCACTGCATATTCCTTAGGAATATTAGTGAGCTCATATCTAGCTGATCTGTGGGTCTTCCCTAATCTCTTTATTCTGATCCTAAATTGTGCAATAAGAAGTTCGTGGTCGGAACTACGGTCAGCTCCAGGTCTTGTTTTTACTGACTGTATAGATGTCCGCCACCTTTGGCTGCAAAGGATGTAGTCAATCTGATTTCGGTGTTGTCCATGTGGTGAAGTCCATGTATAAAGCTGTCTCTTAGGTTGTTGGAAGAGGGTGTTTGTTATGCAGAGTGAGTTGTCTTGGCAAAATTCTATCAGCCTATGTCCTGCTTTGTTTTGTTCTCCCAGGCCATGCTTACCTGTAATTCCATGTGTCGTTTGACTGCCCACCTTAGCATTCCAGTCTCCCGTGATGAAAATAACATCTCTTTTAGGCATGTCATCCAGTAGGTGCCGCATGTCATCCAGTAGGCATGTCATAGAACTGCTCTACTTCAGCTTCTTCAGCATTTGTGGTTGTGGCGTATATTTGGATGACTGTGATGTTAGATGGCTTGCCCTGAATTCGAATTGAGATCATTCTATCCAAGCACTGCTTTAGCCACTTTACTATTAATTATGAAGGCTACTCCATTTTTTCTGTGTTCCTCTTGTCCACAATACATATGTAGCAAGGGAAATATTTTTGAGGACAGTTGCCCACATTTAGTGATGCGAGAATCAATGTGCATACAGTTGCAATTTAACCAGGACTGTTTCATTTTCTTTTATTAGTTGGTTCTATTCTTTGCACTCAATAAGTCCCTTTTTATGTATATGAAACATTTTCTGCTACTGAAGATATAGATTGTATTTCTGCTAGAACTGAGTAAATCTCTGGAATGTGTTCCCAGTACACTTAAGGAAACTGATCTCCTTGTTGAGATTCCAAAAGGCATTAAAATACATTGTTTATGTGAATAGGCTTTTAATTATTGATGATTTAAAGCTAACTTTTTAAAAATATATATATTGTTATATAAATATGAGTTTATTATTAAAATACTTGGGACTGCAGTAGTCAATGGAAATAAAATATTTAAATGAATTATGAAGAATGAAAAAGAAAAAAAAAATGGAACATCAAGACACATTATTGCCATATTCTGACCTATTGTCATTTTGGGGAATAGCTATTTCCTATTTCATGGTATATAAGCTATTTGAGAGTTATATCTATATAATGGTAGGGATAAATGGCATATGTATACTGTATGCAGATTTCAAGGAAACAACTATACTGGAATACACAATTTGGTACCCTCCAAATTTTAGATCTACAATGTTCACAACCTGTTAACATTGACCATTCTAACAAAACCTCTGAAATACATCACATTACCTATTTCTGCATTATGTGTTTATTTCAGTGACTGACAGTCAGTCTCAATTCAGCCTCGAAAGTAGTTAATTAATTAAGGCAATTGTGACTTGGTTTCCTAATCAGAATTCATCAAATCTATTAATTGTTGTAACATACGTAAGTCTACACTGCACAACTATTTGTGTGCTCAGCCCAGCACACATTAGAGGAAATAAGTGATTACATAGTGATGCATTTTCAGATAGTAGCTAAAACATCAAATAGCTCTAAGGGTATGAAAAGCTAAGCATTTTTCACCTTGTGAAGCCGATATATTTATGCATAATCAGATGCCTACAATCAGGAGCATAGGACTTATGCTAAAAATAGACCAGGACATCAATACATATAAAATTCAGATGCTCCTTATGAACAATTTCAGATTGGAAATATATTTGGAATATGAATATTCCAAATATTCTTAGAAGGTTCTTAGAAGGACCCTGCTCTGCTTGCAAATCACAGAGAACTTCCAGCCATCGGGGTTTTTATCATATTTATTTTATTGTGTATTATAGTGTTTTACAGTTTTATATATATATTTTTATTTATGTTTTATTGTAAACAGCCCGGAGTCCCTTTGGGAGATGGGCGGTGATAAATTTGATTAATAAATAAAATAAATAAATAAATATGGCTGTGCAATGACAGTGAATATTATGTATAATAGCACATGGAAAGAAACCAAAGAATAGGTGATGTTAGGGATCAAAAAGAGACAACTTGATTTGTTGTTCCATTATCCAAAGACCCCACTTATTGTTGGCAGATTGCTAGGAAAGCCTTTGGCCCAGGAGAGATCAGAAAAGTCACACACCAGGCATTTCTATAAAAATGCTGTAAATTTTATTTACAGAAAGCAAACATATTTACAGGCTCTCAGTGAGAGCTGTTTAACTCTCTACATGCCTACACAGAAGGGAAACTGAAACTAAAACAAGTCCAGGCAAGTTCTTCCCCCCAGGTGCAAAAATTAACATCCGAAAAGAGGACAATTAAATTCAACCTCTTCACCCGGCCAAAATGATTAGTTACCATAGTAACCTTAACCTGTAGTAGCAAACATATTAACACTTATGTCTTCTGAGGTTCTACTTCCCATTTTATTTACCATCATTCCTCTGATATTTTATTTTATCTGTAATTGTGTTGTGTAAGTAACTTTTTTTCTCCTCCAATAAAAGGAATCCTGTAACTCTCTGATCATATCAGAGACTCTGCTTCGCTTACAATATTTTTAGGGACAGGACTGGGGTGGCAATGCATGAAAGTCAAACCCAACATGATTATATTTTCCATAAAAAGAAAATTCAGTTATATTTCTTTTGCAGACGATTTCCCATGTTCTATGCATAGATTATGTGGACTGTTTTGCACATCGTTATGTTGAAAAGAAACAAACAGATTATTGAACAAATCAACCCAGAGTTCTCACCTGAAACAGAAATGACCAGGCTCAAATTATCCTACTTTGGACACATTATGTGAAGACCTAGCTCTCTAGAGAAAGCTGTGATGCTAGGAAAGGTGGAAGGAAAGAAGAGAAGAGGATGAACAGCAGCAAGGTGAACAGACTCATTACAGTGGTGAAAGGTGCACCATTCAGGTCTTCACCTGAAGGACCAAGTTAAGGACAGATTGTCATGGAGAAAATCCATGATTGTGGTTGCTAAGAGTTGACACCAACCTGATGGTACATAATCAATCAGTTATGTTCAGCCTTTTCTGGATGAAGCTGGATATTAATAACAACATTCAGAGATGCCAACATGTTCTTCTCCCACTACAGCCTAAAAATGAAGATTTACAGTTTGCCCCCGGTTGTGTCATATTCTTCCTGTTTCATTTTGTTACATCCCCTAACTATTTTCCCATCATTCAGAATATATGCACACACACAGACACCTCAACCTCCCCCCACAGTATGTATAACCAAACTAGACATGAAAGTATTAATACCATTGACAAGTGCATACATGGTTTTTCTTAAAAGTCAATAGCAAGTATAAAATTGGTATGTTATAACCAATTTGTTATAACTGTTATTATTGATTATAATTTATTAAATTTGTACATTGCCCAACTACCAGTGACTCTGGGCAGTTTCAGCAACCCTAGGCAATTAATTTGGATTAGGTTCCTAGTGGGAAAGAGGAATTCTGATACAGATTGGGATCCCATGTCTGCCATTATTTACTATTTTATTTATCAAATTTTATTTGTCAAATTTTATCACCACCCATCTGCCCCTCAAAGGAGGGACTCTGGGCAGTTTACAATAAAACAGAGTTAAAATTCAAACAATTATAAATACAATAAATATAATAAGAGTAAAAATGAGATAGAATCTAGATCCCTGAGAGTTCTCTATCTGTCCGTGAGTATAACGGGCCCTTTTAAAATCATTCTATGGCACTAGCCATCCCCAGGAGTGGCTAGTCCCCTTCCCATTCCAGGCTTGCTGGCAAAACCAGGTTTTTAGTTTTTTATGGAAGTCCAGGAGTGAGGGGCCTGTCTCAACTCTGGGGGAAAAATGTTCCAAAGAGCAGGAGCTACTGCAGAGAAGGCACACTTCTGAGACCCCGCCAGATAGAATTCTTTTACAAGAGGGGTCCATAACATGTCCGCTCTGCATAATCAGGTGGGACAGGTTGATGTGATGGGGATGAAATGGTCCCTCATGTAACCTGGTCCCATGCCATGTAGGACTTTAGAGGCGATAACCAACACTTTGAATTGGACCCGTAAGCAAAGTGGAACCCAGTGCTGCTCACTCAGCAAAGGTGTTGCATGTGCAAACCTTGGAGCACCCAAGATTGTCCATGTGGCTGCATTCTGGGTCAGTTGAAGTTTCTGGATATTCTTCAAGGGTAGCCCCATGTAGAGCACATTACAGTAGCCTACATGGAGATGACAAGGGCATGACTGACTGTTCAAAGGGCCTCTTGGTCCAGGAAAAGGCATAACTGGCTCACAACATGAAGTTGAGCAAAGGCCCTCCTGGCCACATCTTATTTAAAAACTAATCATAAAATTATTGTTTTGCATTAATAATGTTAAGATACTTGTTGGGTCTTAGCATGTACAGGATTTCCAATTCTCGAACTTGGCCTCTACAAGGCTTTTATACATCTTGGCATATCTCATTTGAAGAATCTTCATCAACAATAAGTTGATTACAAATGCTAAACATCCTTTGGACTCAAAAAAACACATGTGTACTGGAACTTTTAACTTTCCAGGAAGTGTGTGGACAGGGACAAAGACAGAAGCTGGCAGATTAATGCAGTACTGGTGGTGACAAAATTTTGTTCACCTATCCCTATCCCTGTTCCTTTTCTTCATTTTCTGTTGAGTGTATTTTCTCACTGACAAGTGCTGATTAGAATGATTTGAAGTTATTACATCATATGGGAAAGCACAGGTACAAAATAAATCCTCTTTGTTCACATAGATACTGCAGCAAAGTAAAGAAATGTTAAGAATAGTCATTCTTTAGACTTATGATAGCACAGATCTCCATCTCTGATCCCGCTTCTTTCAGTATCATATCAAATGTTCTGATCCAAGCCCTACTTCTTAATTAATCTCAATTTTACAATTGATGTGAAACATTTTATCCCCTCACCCCCCCCCCCCAATAATATGGTAACCCTCAAATGCCCAGTTGCTTTCTCTGCTGAACGTGGCCTCTTTAAACCCACCCATGCATGTTTTTGGAAATCAAATCTGCTTTTAAAAGCTGCCATTCATCTGTTCAATGTAATGCAAGTTCACTGGGGAGTTGCTGTTATTGGCTAAAGGCAATGCCACTGTCGCTTAGAAAATGAGAAAAGAAAGGCAACTCTGCCCAGGCTAACTATGCCATTAACATTCGGTCCATCTACAATATATCAATAATATGCCAGACTTAATCATGTTTTATATACCTGGCCAACCACAGCAAATAGCAATCAGCGATATTTATTCAAAAAGGAACAGTGTTTAGCCTTTGTGTATTTGCTATTCTTCTCACTCCCAAACATAATATGCCAAGAATAGCTATTAATCTTTCCCCCCACACACTACTTCAAAACTCTCCATTTTAAAAATGGCATTGGGAGAGCAAATTGAGAAATCTTGGCATTTTGTCCAGGAATTAGAAAATCTAAGGTTCAATACCATAATGCATCTTGTGGGAAGCATGAACTCAGTGGGACTTTTTTTTTTCGGTAAGAGGGTATAGCACCTGCTTGAAAGGAATTAGTTCTGCCAAGAGGGTATAGCTGACGTAATTTGGACTATCAGAGTAATTTAATTTAAATCCAATTTTTTAAAAGAGAAAACAGCAATTTAGTTACCTAGCTCTTTCCCTGCTCTCTGACAATCGTGCCTAATACTTTTTGTCTAATTCCTCATTTTTTCTCCAAATCCATTGTCTCTGAGGATTAAGATTTTTTTAATAATCTAAAAACCTATTATCTGCAATAGAATTATTCCCTAATCTGATGCCTGGACAGATTGGACTTCAATGTAATTATTTCCCAGACATATTATTTTTGAGAAACTGGCTGTCTGGAAATTAAAGAACTTAGCAACAATAAATTGAAAGTATCAGATGGGATAAAGCAAAAATACACTCTCCTAGAAACAAATTAGATTCAGAATTATATTCTTACAAGTGATCTGCTACTGTGTTGTTCCTCTTACTCTGGAACAGCTTCATAACTATAGGTATACTGTACATCTGAAACTACAACAGAAAAACCTCAAAGCATTGCTAAAATAAAGTAATATCACTGCAGTGAAAGTCCCCTTGTTCATTCCTTAAACTTCTGAAAGTAACATTCCAGAAGTGTCTGTGCTTCATGCAGCTGTTTCTCGATGTGATTAACATTTCTTTTATTTAAATTTCTACACATCCAGGTTTTTGGACATTTCTTCAAATTAATTGAAGGCTAAAATACAAGTCAGTGGCCTTTTAACTATTAGCATGTTTATTTAACCATGAAGTGAATGTTTTCAACAATACTACTTTTTTGTACTGTTTATAGAGATGTAATATCACGCTGTGCAACAGGGATTAGCAAGACAAAATATTTTATTTTTTACTGAGAACTATGGCATGGATTTTTCCTTGAATGAGTGCTATGCTTTTTTTTAAAAAAATGAACAAACAAAAGTAGATCTTAGTAACTGTCATATGGGATTTTTTATTCTACAGAAAGCTCCCTGAGGATTTTGGTGTGTGTCATATCATCTTCTAATGGAAGTGGAATCTGTACATTGTATGTAAACTGTATCTTATCTGGCAGAGTAGCAGAGAGTAAAAGATATTGATTGGAAGCAATGCTTGAGGGACTGACATTTGCAGTACAGTGGATTAGATTTAATGGGAGAGTTTACTATTGTTCAGTAGAAGATTTAGACATATCCCCATGTTGGTTGGGCATTATTGTGCAAAATAAGCTCAAATATATTAAATGATTTGCTGACTACCTGCAAATACCTTGAGAAAAGTTTATTTTCCCCTAAATACAAAATTGATGTCAGCATCCAACATAAATGTATTACATATCCAATAAAATAAAATACATAAAACACTGTTTTGCAGAAGAGGAGATTTAAGGCAAGAAAAACTTGAGTTGGAGTTCCAAGTGGCACCTTCCAAATACAGTACATCTTACCATCAGCGCTCTCCCACGCTTGCTCAGGATAATGGTCATACCTTCATATTTTTATCATTTTTATGTTTGGGTAAAAACACTCTTAGCAAGAGAAATAAGCATAGTAAGGAAACAAAAAATAAAGTATCAACTGATATTGTTTAAATTGATCAACATAACCACCGTAGTTAAGGAGCATGAAGACTTAGCTGCCATGAAACATGTATATATTGTTACATTCAACTGATTTGTTTTATATTTTATAGCTATAAGGTACATCTACTACACCTGAATTTACTCTGTGTGAGAATAGAATAGCAAACAGGAGGCAGGAGTATTAGGTATGTTTGCCGCCTTGATAGATATAGATGATGATATTTATTTATTTATTTGTAATATTTCCTTACTGGCCAACTCATATTATAATGACTCTGGGCAGTTATAATAAAAGGGCAGGATAAAAATCTAATAATAATAAATATATTAATTATAATTTAGATTATATTGAGAATCTTAAGTTTACATAAGGAATGGCTCTATTCTTTAAGAAATTCTCTATCTTCTACTTTACAGAGAAAGATGGCTCTTCTAAACTGCTATCTGCTATGAGTCATATGTCATCTAGAAATTATTAAATTATGGCCTTTTTTTCTTCTTCAAAGTAACTGCTTGACTCATATGCATATTTATGGATGTTTATCTAATATGGGACAATTTCTCCTCCCACTGCAACTCTTATGACAAAGCCAAGGAAGCTGTAATGGAGAAGAGAGAAAGGCAATCATTAATTCATACACCTGTCCTAGCAAAATAAATAGTCTAGCATTCTGTGTACGTGTGTGTGTGCCTAAAACTATTGCACTGAAGATATATATGCTGAAGCTTTTAAGTTTGAGATTTTTTTTTTCCAGAAAGGAAGGAGGAAAGGGGAAAGAAAGAAAGAGAGAGAGAGAGAGAGAGAACATACACAATAATAATTTCCAAATAATATTAGGACTTAGCAGAAGGAGCTGCTATATCACTGTGAATGCAATCAGTCACCATGGAAATCTGCACAAGTGTAACTGAACTGCAACCTGGTGAGAACTGTTGGGAGACCCTAGAATGTAGTGGGAATGAGTGAGATAAAAGAATCTTGGATTTGGCAGATCAAAAGTCCATAAAGAGGTACTAGAACCACACTCCCATGTTTGTGTGAAGCTTTAACTTAGTGATTTGATTTGATAGAAAGTTTTTCTTTTCTAATTCAAGCTGACTTTACAAATGGACCTTCAATTTGAACCGAAAAATCAGGTGAAATCTTAACCAAATGCAGCTGATTTGAGGCAACATTTAGTTCATATTAATATATTAAAATCCTCCAAAGTAAGAGATTATGCTGAAAGGCATAATTATGTTGTCTTCAAATTGATTCAGAAAAAAATGCTTTTTCTCCCTAAATCAGTTTGGAAAATTGAATTCAGATGACTTGACAAAATTGATTTGATTTTCCAACTTGATTTGAATGGTCAAACTGGATTTACCTAGCCATACTAGCATTTACATTGTCTGGAATTGGCATACAAATGTCCTCTCAAATGGTAAACCAAAGTTCCTTCCCCCAAAAGCATAAATCTGACTGAGGAAAAAAAAAAATACACACACACAGACCACAGACACACACACACACACACATACATACACACAGACAGACGTGCGCACACACACATACACACACAAGAAAATCAGCTGGTCTCTTTTGATCCTGGCCAGGGAGAAAGGGCTGGAAAGAATATGTGGATCTTCTACACTGACTCTTCTCATCATTTGACTTTGAGCATAATCAGCGTAATTATGCCTTCCAGCATAATCCAGTAATTTGAAAAATTTTAATATATTTTCATGCAACAAATATTGCCTCAAATCAGCACTATAATACATTTGGATATGAATGTGATGAAAAGACATCCATAAGTAGTTCTTCTGTTGCATTGCCAGCAGTGAGCAGCAAGTCCTACTGTTATGTATAAATTATGCAGATCATAATAATCCAGCATGATTCAGATGATAAATTATATTATTCCCTGCCATTTTAATTATAGTTTTTTACATAAAGGAGCTGGCTGAACACTTCGCTAATTAATCTCATAACATATGACCTAACAGCCCTTTCTAAGGAGCTTGCATCAAATCGCTGCAATCCAAAATAGCAAACAGGTCATTCATTTAATTAAAAGCTATGCTGAAAATAATGCAAACATAGTCCATTCTAACATCAGAAATGAATCATTTAAAAAAACATTATGTAGGCAAATATTTTAATACAAGTATGAATGAGCAAAATAGAAATATTATGTTTTAACTATTTATGATAGCTGATCAAATCTTTGAATTTTACTGCAATGCCAGCCTGAGAACAATGCCAGGGATCACTGGGCATTATTTGCATCATGCCAAGACCTATCAATAAATACTTTTTGCCAGTCATTCCCAGTAAGGGTTTCCCTTCCCAATCAGCTGCTCCAACAAGCCTGCCAGCCTGCGAAGCCAGCAGCCTCAGGGTAATCGCCTCGCTGGGTTGCTAGGCACTTTAGAAAGTGCTGTACTATCCTCTCCTCATGCCTGCCCTTTCCCCTTTGGAATAAGCACAGGGAACTGATGAAACTTTATTGTGGCTTTAAACTATCTGACTGCAGTGATCATATGACATATCTTGCTCCCTGTTCTCAGGGATCTGAGGTTAGCAGAAGTGAATATAATTACAGATCATACTGAACGGTTAGAAGGATCGGGGAGTGGAAGCAGTCACAGTGTAAAGTATTCTTACAGATTTTTGTCTGATTTTGATAATTTCCCCCATTAAGATAATAGGAAGTTATGTATTTATGTATGTATTTATTTATTTCCTGCTTCAATCAAACAATACTCTGTGGGTAATAAAATATTGAATATAAAAAGCACAGATCAAAATATTATGGTAGGAATAAATTCACCTTAAAATATAAGAACTCAAGAAGAAAAAAATCTTCAAAAGATAGAACAGAGATGGCATTATCTAATTAGAATGCCTTTGGAAGCCTTCCATTTTCAACATTTTTTCAATGCAGTCAGAGAAGGATTCCGTCTGATTTCCATAGAAAAACTTTTCCACAGAACCAGCACTGCTATACTGAGAAACACTTCCTTTACCTCTCAAAAGTTGGGCACTAGTAGCAGTTTCTCCCTAGACAGCCCAATAGATCAAAGTACATTGAGAGGTTTAAGAACAGGGGAATTATACACCTTTCAGCCAGGTCCCTATAGAGGTCATTAGTGAGAACAACCAATCTCTTCTCTATTCCATTACAGTATTAACCTGAATGTTGATTGAAAGGGCACCCGATAATCTGCTTCATCTTGGGTGCTCCATAGTTGATCTGCCATCACCATCTCAACAACCTTTCCAGAAAGATTGGAGGCTAGGCAATTTCTTTTGGACGGGTGGCTATCACTTCTTTAAGAATAACCAGAAAATGTCACAGATCCAAATGGTCATATTATCCTGGACCACAGGAAAAGCTAGGTTGGGCACAAGTGGCAGAAGATAGAAATCACCCTATCCATTTCTTTGGAATTCAAAGGCTAGAAGGACTCCCAAGTAATATAACAAGATGATACTCCTGTCACCACCAAAGGACCTGCCTATGAGGAATCAAGGTTCTAGTGAATATGAGTAACTTAATCAGCTAAATGATGTGCAGATTGATCACAACATCAAAGTGGGATATTTTGGTATTGACTTTTCCATAAAAGGAAATTAGTTACCCTAAACAAGGGCAAAGGGCACTGAAAAGTAAAGATGCTACTCCTCCCTTATCATCCAAATACTCATATACCCATGCTCACTCAGAATCACTTTTAATATTTCTTCACCAGCACTTTAAGCTTCATTTCTGATGCTTTGTTTCCAAAGGTTTTCAATAAACCAAGGAAACAACCAGAATTGGCCAGCAGAAAATGCTGTTTGGGAATGATCTCATCCAGCACTTGACAAGACGAGGGACATATTTGTTTAGAAAATAAATGAGCAAGTTGCAGTTAACAGTCTGGCTACAACATTTTAATATTTCTGACATACATCAACAAAGGCTACCTATCAATAGAGTATTAGGGCAAAATCATCTCTTATACTTGAACTGTAGCAATTCCATATGTAATTCAGAAAAATTGTAAACAGTAAGGTTGTCCTGATTCCCATGAAACACTCTGAGACAGGGAACTGGTCTCTAATGTTTTATTGCTAATACATAACAGTAATCCTAACAAACTGAACAAACGTGGGAAAAACCCAGCCATATAAACCCCGCAGGTTAAGGCGGTCCCAATCTGTGCCTCTTGGAATGGCTCACCAATTCCTCAGTGCTACACATGCGCTTAACAGTCTGGAAGGGAGCCCCCTGCTCGCCATCCTTACTCATGACAAAGGTCTTCTGAGTTATGCCCCTACAACTGTAATTCTTTCCCAAAGTAAAGTTGTCTAACTTAAAATATAGAATGCAAAACATACAAATAGAGAATTGTTTGCAAAAATCGTATTTATTTGCCTCAAACCACTTTTGTAAAGTTGTTATGATTTAGTATTTTACAGATGTTTGATTTATTTTGAAAAAGCAACGTAGGAATGTAATGAGCATGTAGTAAGTTTAAACAGACCGCCCTTTTCCCATGTTGTTCTTATAGCATGCTTTATAACAATGATTATTTCAAAGGCATCACATAAAAGCAACATACTTCTGTATTCTACACATTTTTGTTTGATTTTGGACACATAATAAATGTTTCCTATATAATGACAGTCCTCCTGCTTATACAACTTACTTTTGTTATGTAATTTGCTAAGTAATTCATATTTTATTTTTTATAATAAAAGCAAGGTAAGTTTCAAACTACCATTTGCATTTAGGCTTTAATAACTTGTTATTAATTGTAATTATTTGGAAATGCACAGAAAGTAGTATAATATAATAATATAATGGCTGGATTCAGAAAAAGCATAGCAATATATTCAGGGAATTGTTTTTCTGTTATGTCCAACAAATGTAAACTACAGCTATTAAAATGTTAATAAACTGTTCACCATTCTTTACCCATGTCTATCTCTTTATTATTTACTCTCATTATAGAGAAAACTCTGAAGCTTGCCTTGGTTCCTGAACTGATGATTTGAAATATAATCAATGAATTTGCAGTGCAAGGAATTGAATGAACAGAGTAACCATACATATAAACAAATTCAACTGAGATCCAAACACACTTACGAGCAAGATGAATGAATGGATGGATGGATGGATGGATGGATGGATGGATGAAAGGTTGGATTCCCTTTTCCCCTTTTTGTTTGCTTTTATTTTTCTTATGTTTTTTTCCTATTCATCTGAATATTTGTGGAGATATGAGCTGGTATGAAAGGAAAACATCATCATGGATCTTCTTGCTTTGGAATCAGCAGATTTAATGTCTCATTCCATCTATTTCCAGCCCAGCATCCAAAAATGGGGAAAATCTGCAGCTGATCATAGCAGAAATGCTACCAGCAGTACACTTATGACAAATTCAGCTAAATTTTGTCATAAGTGTACTGCTGGTAGCATTTCTGCTTCACAGCTCACCATTGGCAAATGATAATTTTGTGGTCTCTTCTCCTAGACAAAAACTGTTATATTTAAGAATACAAAATTCTGACAAGACATCCTAAATTTAAATGTCAGTTCAAGCAGTTTATTAAGAAAAATATAGTTTCTTTGCTCTTTTGCTTTTAATTTACTAATTGTATGGGACACTATCTTTATTGAAAGAATATAGTACTGCAGATGTTTCCCTAGAGCCCCTATGATTCTCATACAAATGTATAGTAAATTAAGCTAAAAGAAAGTGAATGACCTAAAGTTACCAAATTAGTTTTACTTTAGCTTTGTTTTCCCTTTAAATATTTATTTGTATCCTATTTTCCTATTGTTATAATATTACAAAAATATGAAGAATTATTGAAAAATTAAAGTCATAAACCTTCCATAAAACTTTTAATATTCACATAATACAAAATTATGTTAGTCATATACTCCATACTGGTAGCCAATATGCCAAGCTATTGGGATATATCTAATAAAATGGTAAAATCCCCACAAGAGCCACTGCCGCAGAGTACTAGTAAAAATAATACATGTTTTTTTCTTGGTGAATATGATTAATTAAAACTTTTCTTGTCCAGATCCAACTAAGAGTTTTGAACAAGAAATTCTATGATCCATAATTGCAGAAACTATATAAAAATACAGTAGGTTCCTCTGTGATTATTTAACCTGTGATGATTTGGATGTTCAGATACTGTATGTTCCCTACCAAGGAAACTATTCCCTTGCAAATTATGATTCTCAGTTAAATCTGAGAATTTATCAGTAGCTTAGTCAGCTAGACACATTATTGCCTAATTCAGTCACTGCCTCACTGAAGACATACTCCCACATTAGCTATTGCATGGTGCTTTTAATATAATTACAAATACAGGGAAATTTGGTTATTACACATGAAAATTTAAGAGGAACAAGGAGCTCTCTAAACAAAACTGCAACTGGAATAGCCTTTTCTAAGTTACTGTCTTAGACCCACCCCCCATCCTGACCATTCCCTGATCTTTAATGGACAATCTGCTTGGTATGAATCATCATAAAAACATGCAGTTGCTAGCAGAAGGCTTTTAGCTTAATGGCTATTTCAAAATATTGTTAAGGTATAATGGGATTCTTACATTTTCATTAGGTGAGTTCAGTTTGATGTTCATTCCTAGAGAAGATTAGTTCAAAATTGCAGTGGGGCCTTTGGAATAACCAATACTCCAGATAACCAAATAGAGCTGTTTCTGATTTACACTACAGGATTGGATGTTAGTTGTATAAGTCAGTTAGTGTTTAATAGTATTAATAGCTTACTTTACTTCTGGCTATTATGGCTATAATTCAAGGAATTCTTTGTACTTTGCGAGCATTGCAGTTGCTTGATCCTAAGGTGAATGAATGAACTTAAACTTCCCATAAGTACCAAATGTAAGTAGACAGTGGAAATTTTTAAGATATAGGAACCTCTTGCATGTTGTTGGCTTTCTAGATTATTAAAAGTTGAGCAGACAAGATATGTAATTAACAATATGCTCAAATTTGGACTTCAATATTTTTGCTTATTAAGAACAAGAGCAGTGATGGTGTTCTAAGAAAAATACATTCAGTTTGGTTTTACGTACAGTTCAATGGACTTTAAGTATTAGTTCCCCAATTTCATCAGAATGGCCAATTTACATTGATGGCTGTGTTTCTCTAGATGGTTACCAGTTGTCTTTGGAAATAATTGCTATTTAGGTTTATAAGCATTCATTAAATGTCTGCTTAAATTACATAAAGATCATAATAGGCATTTAATGGATGCTTTTTAAAGTGAACTACAAATTACTTTGAATTATAAATAACAGTAGGTTTATAAAGCTATCATTATGTGTCTATTAAGATCATTTAACTTAAGTGTTCTATAATTAGACAAGAGCTAGGATTTTAATTGCACATTTGCAAACTGCTAGCTAGGGTTTCTAAACTGAGCCCTCATTTTGCTCACTTATGGAAAGATCTTTTTGTACGGTCATGCCCTGCTACACTGAATGTGATTATGTGAATTAATATTTTTGGATATAAAGCACACATACACACATCCATTCATATTTTAATTTGACTACATTGACAATTGAATATATGATGCACCCCACCTTATTTGGAAACTATTAATGATATTTAGGATGGATACTCATTGGCCTATGGAAATAAGGTTTAATCCAGTATACAGCTTGGATAACACCTGAAAGTCATAGTTTAATGACCATTTGGCTTACTTCCAACTTCTATACAGATGTCCATGCAATGATAATACTGTATTAATTGGTTCTTTTATAGACTGTCTCAGCAGACTTGCTAAAGACATTATCATCAAGGAGACACTAACCTATTCACAGATCCCAAAGTGTTCCTGCATTTGTCAATGATGCAGCATGGTCATTAAGCCACATGGAGATGCACACATCTGTGTGATATTTCTCTTTTCTCTAGATTATGGACATAAGTTTAAAAGGTGCCTCATCACTACTAAAATTTACTGTAAGAAATAAATCTCAGAAATTTGTATCTATAGATTCTGAATATTTTCTCCAAAAAACTGTCTGGTTATATAATTCATTTTATTCTTTTTTATGATTGACCTTCATATTGGAGCTATTAGACATTTGTGCTTGCAAAAATATTTTAAAATTGGTTTTTATTCCAATTTGTTTATTTGGTTGCTCACTTTCTTGTTTACTTATTTACATTATTTCTGTATTGCCTGTTCATATTGACTCTTAGTGGTGTACAATAAAATAGTAACAGTTCATTTTGCCAGTATCCTTGGATGGTAAAGTCTTCTACTGACATTGCAGATGACAATACCAGGTTTTCAGCAAATACAATCAATCCCTAAGCTTGATTACAGGAATAAGAACAAAGAAAAGACCCCAAAGCTTTTTCCAGTTCTTTGAGTTTTTGTTCCAGTGAGATTACATATTGAATACCAATAGAAATATTCTTTTCCTGGGTCTTTCATAAGTCTCTTATACCAGCTCAATAGGGAAAAGGTTACCTCTTACCCTAACTGGATGAACAACATTCTTGTAAATCTAAGGTGTAGTTGTGCCAATGATTTTAAATGTGCAATACTATATTATTGTTAAATTGTATAAATTATATATGGTAGAAAACTGATATCAAGTCTTATTCCTTTGTTTCTTGTTTTTATGCATGATGTTAAATTTGTTTAGTACATAGGTAGGTAGATAAAGGGCTTCAAAGAATAAGAGACATTATTGAGGAAAACTGAGTTGAGTTGCTGCTGAATACTTTTAGAAGCAGTTTGGTAATTTATTATATTATTAATTAATTGGGATAAGCCTCACATAATTCCTATAAGCCCTAACATTTCCATAGATATTTGCAGAAATTGAGGTTTCTCTTCTTTGAATTTTTTATGAATCTGAAAATAATTATTCCAAAGGACCTTTATTTATGGATATTAATGTATTATTTCTTAACTTTCCTAATTCCAACTTTATTATTAGGCATGCATTTTTACTTCAATTTCTTTATGGAACACAAGTGAGCAAGTAAAAAAAATATGGGCAGAATTAGAAGTTATTATGTTTACCCTCTGATAATACGGTTCTATTTTTTAGCAACAGTTTTATTCTATCATTAAAGACAACATGGCAGATTTGGAAGAAATTTGGATGGAAATATGAGTTTGGCTTTTATCCCCATATCACATCTATACTTTGGAATAATCCTACGTTGAAAATTGCAGACCAGTCTTTTCAAGAAAGTCACAGACTAGCAGGGGATGTTAATATATTACTAGATCAGCTTACTACCAATCAGGTTTTGAGTTCTTGTAAGAGAACTAGGAATTGCCTAAAACTGCAAAATGATAGTACATTCAGTTAAAATTGATTAGTTCTTTGCAACTCTGGAGTAAAGAGATATAATATCCAATATTATCCAATAAATGGTTAATGATTTTAAAAATATCAAATATGTTTCTTATGATTTGAAAATGAGACTATTTCACAAAACTTTTTATTTCTTTGAGATTTCCAATAAACACGGGCAAAAAAAACTGTTAAAAGGTTGATAACTAGAAAAATACTACTGAAAGGAACTTGTCTTTTTATGGTTTCAAAACCTCCGTTTTTAATTCATAGAGATAGGCAAGAAACCAAACAGAGAGCTTTGATATGAATAAACTTAATGATAGATCCAAAATTCCACCTTATTGTCCTAAGGACCTCTTTTATAGGCCCTTTGTGATCCCACAGTATTTTACTGCATCATCTCTGCTATGCATAAAAGAAGCAGATTTAATGTCTTATTTTCAGTGTTGATGGAGAGGTGATATAATTGCATGTTTTGTGCAAAGTGCTCTAGCACTGCAGTTTGTTTCACTTCTGGCTGTCTCCCCTTCCCCCCACTCCTGCCTTTTTTAGCATTGGGTGCTCAGAACTTATATTCCCACTTCTCAGCCACTGCTTTAGTCTGAAATTAAAGTTATTTCTTACTGCCATCCAGACATTTGGATACTGCAGCTTACGCTGGTTGTGGCTGGAGGTGGTTATTCATGATGGTCTCAAAGTATTATCACCAGTAAGTATTATCATCAGTATAGGTGATTTTGAGGCTAGCCCGGAGATGAGGCTAGCCCCATCACTCCTAGCCTTCGAGAGGAAGTTGAAGACCTGGCTCTGCCACCGGGCTTGGGGTAGGGAGGAGAATAGTCATACTTGGGGTTGGCTAGTGCTTTGAAGTGCCCCTCCTACATAATGACTGAATGAGACCACAGCCATCTGGATTTTATTATATTTGGTAGTTGAGAAATTAGAGTGTATTTTATTGGAATTTTATTATATAGTTATTGTTTTATATTGTAAACCGCCCAGAGTCCCTCCGGTCGGAGGAGATGGGTGGTGGCAAATTTGATAAATAAAAAAATACATAAATATCCTTTTGTAACTTGTCTTTTACTATGCATTGTATGAAAAGTCTTGCAGTCAACATCATTAAGCTGAAGTGTAAAATGAAGGAGGGTTTACTTATTCATATGATGTGCCTTTTCCCCCAGTATTTCCCTGTTTTGCTTTAACATACATCAGTTTGCTTATATATGATTACAGAGATCAACAATTTAAAATGTGATGTATTGTTGAAGCCTATATCAACAATTATTAATTTACCAGTTTCTGAAGATATATGAATTTAACAAGCATAAGGTACAGCAAAATATATGCATATATTTATCAATCCTGGGAAAACCATGCAACACAAGTTTTACAGTCTTGGATCAATGTTTTATGTTTGCTTTCTGTTCATGATCTGGCTATGGAATGTGATGGATTGAGTGATCAGTATTATTCCACATAGTCCAGGCTGAATGATGTGTTCAAATTTAACTGGTTGACCTTCATTATACTATATGTAAAATGTTTCTGTAGTTTTTTCTACTTGTTTGATGTTGTTGTTCTTTGTATTTTTTGTTCTTGCTTTCTTTGCCTATTAAATCTTATTTTAACTATTTTTTTTTTAAAAAGCATACATTTAAGAGTTTCCCACAAATATAACCCTAAACAGATATTTTCCCACAGTGGCATACTTTGCTCTATTAATGAACTTCAGTCACTCACTGCATTTTTCCATGGCCTTTAAACAATAATGTAAATTATTCTTATATAATCTCTCATATACTAGTGTTGGATACTTGAAATATTTTCATCCTTGACTGAAAAAATTCCATGTGTAACACTAGAAGCACTGGGAGAAATGTGCTGTTATGATTTGTGACAAAGTATAAATACATTGCTTTCAGCCCTGTCAGAAGGTTTTCTGTCATTATGCTGCATGATACTGTTCAGATTGTAATAATTTAGCATTTTCAGGAAGGTAATGTAAATGCCTAGAATTGGTTTAAAATGGGTTAATGAGTCATTCCCTCCTCTCTTTCTGTCAGATCCATCATTAAGGCTTTATTTCAGTGACAGAAACAAAGAAGGGTATCCTTGATTCCACTCCCAGCAAAACCAAACAACTCCCTGCATTCTAAGGGCATATACAAGTCATGAGAAAAAGAAAGTACACCCTCTTTGAGTTCTATGGTTTTACATAACAGGACATAATAAAAATCATCTGGTCCTTAGCAGGTCTTAAAATTAGGGAAAGACAACCTCATATGAACAACAACACATAACATATTACACCATGTCATTGTTTATTTTTACAAAAATAAAGCCAAAATGGAGAAGCCATGTGTGAAAAAAGTAAGTACACCCTTTGATTCAGTAGCTTGTAGAACCACCTTTAGCATCAATAACAGGAAGTAATTGTTTTCTGTATGACTTTATCAGTCCCTCACATTGTTATGAAGGAGTTTTGGCCCACTCTTCTTTACAACATTGCTTCAGTTCATTGAGGTTTGCAGTCATTTGTTTATGCAAATGGGTCCCACCACAGCATTTCAATCGGGTTGAGGTCTGGACTTTGACTGGGCCATTGCAACACCTTGATTCTTCTTTTTCAGCCATTCTGTTGTAGCTTTGCTGGTGTGCTTGGGATCGTTGTCCTGTTGCATGACGGAATTTCAGCCAAGCTTTAGCTGTCGGACAGATGGCCTCACATTTGACTCTAGAATACTTTGGTATACAGAGGAGTTCATAGTGACTCAATGACTGCAAGGTGCCCAGGTCCTGTGGCTGCAAAACAAGCCCAAATCATCACCCCTCTATCATTGTTCTTGACAGTTGGCATGAGATCTTTGTGCTGATATGCTGTGCTTGCTTTTCACCAAATGTGGTGCTGTGCATTATAGCCAGACAGTTCCACTTTGGTCTCATCTGTCCAAAGGACATTGTTCCAGAAGTCTTGTGATTTGTTCAGATGCAGTTTTGCAAACCTAAGCCATGCTGCCATGTTATTTCTAGAGAGAAGAAGTTTTCTCCTGGCAACCCTTCCAAAAAAACCATACTTGTTCAGTCTTTTTCTAATTGTACGTTCATGAACTTTAACATCTAACATGCTAACTGAGGCTAACTAATCTGAGATGCAATTCCTGGATTTCTTGCAAATTCTCTGAGAATTGCACAGTCTGACCTTGGGGTAAATTTGCTGGGACATCCACTCCTGGGAAGATTGGCAACTGTCTTGAATGTTTTTCCCTTTTGAATAATCTTCCTCATTGTAGAATGATGGACTTAAAATTGTTTGGCAATGGCCTTATAAGCCTTCCCAGGTTGATGGGCAGCAACAATTGCTTCTCTAAGATCATTGCCAATGTCTTTACTCTTTGGCCTTGTGTTAACAACACCTCAATGCTCAAGACCAGCAAACTCCTAAAACTTTGGCTTTTATAGAGGTGGGCACACTTGCTGATGATCAATTAATCAAGGGCATTTGATTAGCAGCACCTGGCTGCTACTTAGCCTCTTAATACCTATGGAAGCAGTAAGGGTGTACTTACTTTTTCACACATGGCTTCTCCATTATGGCTTTATTTTTGTAAAATAATTAATGACATGGTGTAATATGTCATGTGTTGTTGTTTATCTGAGGTTGTCTTTATCTAATTTTAAGACCTGCTAAGGACCAGATGATTTTTATTATGTCCTCATATGTAAAACCATAGAACTCAAAGAGGGTGTACTTTCTTTTTGTATGCAGTGCATCCTTAAGCTGTTCTCATCCTATGAACATGCTTATGCTTGCTTATATGGAGGCTTAAGAAGGTCCAGAGTGCCCAGAGTGTCCAGAATGAGACATTTTGGGGCCATATTTTTGGCAAAGGTTCCAGTCTAGATTGCAGCTACCATGTCTTCCCTTTGGACAATTCTCCTATTGCTGGCCTTCCAATTTTGCATTTCAGGAAACCAATAGCCAATCACTAGCCTTTCTGTGGGAGGTCTTCATGGACAGATATGCCTTTATATGTTTTTAATATATATATATATATATATATATATATATATATATATATATATATAGAGAGAGAGAGAGAGAGAGAGAGAAATTAAATTTATATACACAAAGTTAAAACATCAAAATGCACATATATGCATACATAGATAACAACCATCTTCAAGAGCTACATTTACTATTCTACAATAGAATTGCCTTCTGAAGATAAGGGTTGCTGTTTGAAAAACCCAGCAGAAACCTTCAAAAGCTATTATTTTTCTCACTTTGAGCTACTTTTCCATGGGCGTTTTTAAAATTATTTCTCCAGTCACTTAAGGGAAAAAAAAAGGATGAAACCCTATTACCTGAAGTGACAGGAGACTCAAGTGCCTCCTGGACATTTTTTTAAGCCCAGGAGGAAGAAGTTGTGACAGGAAAAAAAACAATTAAAATTAATAACTAAAAAAAAATGTTTCTGTTGGATTTCAAACCAATTTTTTTTCTACTTAGAAGACAAGTTTAATAACCATTGTGCTATTATAGCATTACTGGTAAAGGTGTAGCTTTAGAAGCGGTTAGAGATCATGATAATGATTGGCTCAGGAATGTTGTAGGTGTGTTCCTGCCTTTGAAGTAGTCAATGAACTGCTGGGGGAAACCTGTAACAAAATACAGTGCATCAGCAAAAATGGACAGGAGCACTCAAAGCAACATAAGGAATAAAACAGTACCTTAAATCTGCAGCAGGAAAACATACATGGAAATGCATTTGTGATGAGAGGTGGTAAGTACAGAGCAGTCCATTTCTGCCCTCCAGAAAATGGTGCGGCTCATTCTGGCAACAAGCAACTGGGCCATGTGGCTAAGCCCCAGTAAGATTTCCAGCCAGAATGACCTAGGAAGGAAAGGGAACTCATAAACATTAAAAAGATATCCCCTAGGACATTTTATAGAAGCCATTTTGTCTTTGCATTGGAATCTACTTAGTCAACATACCTTCAAAATATTAAAGCTAATTAGTATTCTGAACTGTGAATCAGATTAGCTTGATATATCAGGCAAGACCTAAAAATCAGTTTTTTCATATCACAGGATATTAGATCTTTTAACAGGTGATTCCAGAGATTGAATCTAAGATGCGGCCTGCAAGATGTGTACTTTTCCATGGTGTTGTGGTTTCTCCCAGTCCCTGATTCATGTCTTATATTTGATATTCTCCTATAGGTACATCTTATGCGCAGCACTTAATCTTTACTATGGAGGTCAATATTGTTCAAAATAGATAGGGACTCAGCTGTCAAGGTTATGGAGATAAAGCATATGATATACTTTGCACAGTCTAAACTTTAAATTATCATTATATGTGATTCCAAAACTAAGGAACTGTAGGCTAAAAGTAGCCCAGTCCTATGTTGATTCATAAGCAGATTAGTTCCCACCAGAAACAGACTGCAGGCATTATTTATATATTGCATTATATTATTTATATGAATGCAGAACTTTGAGAGATTTTCATGGGAGCAATATGAGAGAGAGATCCATGTAGTTGCAACAGTTTTTACCATGTCACTGCTATTTTTCAAATGGCTACACTGGACTGAGGAAGGTGGGAACTAGTAATAATAAACAATTAAATAAATGCATGAATACAAAGTGTATCCTGGTGATATCACTGGATTTCTCAACCCCTTGATAGAATACCATGCATAAGAATAACTGATGTGCTGATTGCTTTTCACAATGGCTTACAACATGGGTAGATTATTTGTCATACACTATTTGAGAACAATAGTATAATGCAATAATCTCAAGATTATTTGGTTGATATTATACACAGAATTCAACATGTATATAGCCACTTTTGATTAATTGTTTTTATTAGACTGTCAGCCATCAATGACTCTCTACTCCTTCTATGGAAAAAAAAAATGTTTGCCTAAATACTTCCTGAGTCTTCTAACGTAAGTTTGTTTCAATTTATTTTCCTGAGCTGGAGCCAAAAAGGAACTCCACTTTCACTTGAAGAAAGTTTAATGTTTTATTAGAAATAATTTGAAGCATTCAAATTAACTTCAAAACCATATGTTTGTTTAGTCATTTCTCAGCTTTATAAAAATGTGTTGACAAAATAAATTGGTAAGGAATTGTTTACTATTCATAACACTCTTCTAAAATTAAAAAAAAAAAAAAAAACTATTTTCCCAGTCAACAATAAGTTTTGTTATTGCAGGATTAAAACTCCAAAGCAGTAATAAACAGACTGATATGGGATCAATTTTCCCCGTAGAAAGATATTTCTTCAATTAACTGTATGTTTAGACAACAGATGGTATATAATCTATTAGTCTAATTGTAATGAAGAATATCTTTAGAACAATATTCTGATATCTTGGGGGGTAGTTATATCTTGTATATTTTTGTCTTGTTAAATTCTTAAGATTAATCAATGAAGCAGAAAGTTTTCATTGTGAAATATAAATCAAGATGTTTTGAAACTTGTATTATCTGAATCTGTGAGAATAGTTAGGTTTGTACACTTATGGAACAAGTTCTATAATTATATAATTGTAAGCATTATTCAATAATGATATTAGCTATAGTTTCTTGTTAAAGTCAAATATTGTCCCTCTTTATGTATTAATGCCAAGTTGCCCTCTTTCCACCTCCCTGGCATCTTTCTTCCCTGTAGGATAGAGTTCATCATGTTTTCTAAAGGTTATAGAAGTTCATCCTCAAAACATTTATAATAAGAACCTGATAATCCATCTGGTCTAGGCACCTTTCCTAGTTTACTCTTTTTTATAGCTTCATAAACTTTCCTTATTGTTATAGGTCAATTCATAATCTGTCTCTGTTCCTTTGTAATCCTTTGTGATCCTCGCTAAATTTTGTCCCTTTAGATATTAATCTATTTTATCTAGAGAGATATCACTTCCTTTATACAAATTGGAATAATATTGATGGTCCATTAATACAGTCCATTAATACAGTATCTAACTCTTGTAATTTTAGTATCATTTTCTTTTCTTTTTCTTTTCATAATTTATGTTACCACCTCCCTGGTTTATTTGCAAACTTTTTTTTTTTTTTTTTTGCTTTACATGATTCATTTTTATTTCTATGTCTCTTACTCTTAACATAGATTATTGATTTATTTATTATCCCATCTTTATTGTTTTTATAAATAACTCAAGGTGGTGAACGTACCTAATACTCCTTCCTCCTCCTATTTTCCCCACAACAGCAACCCTGTGAGGTGAGTTGGGCTGAGAGAGAGTGATTGGCCCAAGGTCACCCAGCCAGCTTTCATGCCTAAGGTGGGACTTGAACTCACAGACTCCTGGTTTATAGCCCAGCTTATCTTCTTTGGAAATTTCTTTAATTCTTTTTTTCTTTATTTCATCCAAAATAGCTTGTTTTTCTCTTGACTCTTCTGTTTAAGTTCACTATTATGTTGTATAAAATAACTTCTAATAAAAGCTTTACTTGCATCCCAAACCATTCTTAAATCAGTGCCTTTACCGAAGTTAATTATTTTTTAAAAAATATTTCAATTTCTTTTTACAATCCACTATTGCTTCTTTCTGTAGCAATATTTTGTTTAGTCTCCATTTAAAGAATTATATTATCTTTTATTTGTTTATTTGTTTATTTATTTGTTTATTTATTTATTTGTTTATTTATTTGATTTGTCCCTGCCCATCTCCTCCCATTAGGGAACTCTGTGTCCTAACAGTCAGGAACCACACTGAGATGAGGAATAGGTCTCGAGTGTTTATTACTGCTACATTAGACAGAAAATCCTAACAAACTGAAGAAGCATGGGAAAACCCAGACAGATAATCCCCAAAAGTCAAGGCGGGTCTGTTCTGTGTCTCTTTGAATGGCTGCTCAACTCCTCATTACTATGCATGCATTTTCCCCCCTGGATAGGGGCCCCCTCCTGCTCACCATCAGTGCTCATGACACTCTGGGCAGTTTACAATAATTAATTAAAACAACAACCATACAATAAATAAAATAGACAAATATAAAATTACTCTAATAAATAAATATAAGAGAAAAAAGTAAAAAGTCCAAGTGGCTGGAAAATCTAAAACAGTCCAAGTGTGGGAGGAGCAGTCTATAGCAGACATCCCCATGTAGCTCTATTCCCCTCTCTGCCCCAAGTGAGGTGGCAGAACCAGGTCTTCAGACTCCTCTGGAAGGCAAGGAGCGATGGGGCCAGTCTCACCTCCAGGGGCACCATGTTCCACAGGGTGGGAGCTACTGCAGAGAAGGCCTGCTTCCTGGACCCCGCCAAATGGAATTTTCTTGCAGACGGGGTCCGCAGCATGCCCTCTCTGCACAATCGGATGGGATGGGCTGATGTAATGAGGAAGAGGCAGTCCCTCAGGTAACCTGGCCCCATGCCATGTAGGGCTTTACAAGTGATAACCAACACCTTGAATTGAACCCGGAAGCAAACCGGTACTCAATGCAGCTCGTGCAGCAGTGGTGTTACATGTGTCCCTCTAGGGGTACCAAAAACAGCCCAGGCAGCTGCATTCTGGAGCAGCTGAAGCTTCTGGATACTTTTCAAGGGTAGCCCCATGTAGAGCGCATTGCAATAGTCTATATGACAGATAAGGCTGTTTGAAGGGCCTCCCGATCCAGGAAGGGGTGTAACTGGTGCACAGCACTTAGCTGCACAGAGATTCTCCTAGCCATGGCTGCCACGTGCTTTTATAAATCAGGCTGCCACCTGATTTTATAAATCAAGCTCACAGGATTATGATCCAAAAATACCTTTGGTTATATTTTTACTTTAGAAACCTTAGTAGCCAAGTTCTTTGAAATTCAAGTTATGTCTATTCTTGAAAAGAATCTATTTCTTTAAGAAAATCATACTCTTTTGAAAAGTATACTCTCTTGAACTGACATTTTTACATCTCCATATAACAACCAGCCCTAAATTGTCTATCAAATCAAAGAAAACTTTTGGCAATTTGCCATGAGTGATTTTAATATTTTTTCTCAGAAGTTCTGTCCAGTTGTAGGGAGATCACTCCTTTTCAATCCCCCATCAAACACCAATTTTCATAAGAAAAACCTATTATTCTCCCATAAGTCATTTATAAAACAACACCTTATCTTCCTTTGGTGCATAGATTCCTAGTATCAAAGTCTAAGTCCCATGCATATTAACTTCCATCCTAACAAATCTACCATGCTCATCAGTCAATACAAGTTCTCATTTTAGTTGCAGATTTATATACTTCCTTCCTTCCTTCCTTCCTTCCTTCCTTCCTTCCTTCCTTCCTTCCTTTTTTATTTTGTTCCTGCTGAAATAAATTTTTCATCCTTTTTTAATAAATCAAATATTTTATGCCCTTTTTTAATATTTTCAGTCAAAAGGAAATATTTATTTGATATTAACATAAGAATAACTCTAAGAACATAAAAAAGACAATGTTCATTTTAATAACATTAATTTTGCCCCACAAATTTAAAGCAATTTAAGCCATCTCTTAATATCCAATTCAACCCTTTCTAAAAGGTCAAGCATATTTATTTCCACATATTTAGAAATATTTTTAGGTATATAAAGCCCCAAATATTTAACATAATCACAAAACCATCTCTTTAAACAACTGAATGGATATATTAAGTCCCAGGGGAAGCAAACAAGATTTATCCCAATTTGTTTTATAACCAGAATACTTTCCAAAATACCGCTCAATCTTTATAAAGTTTGGCAAAGAAATAGAATACTGCTCTAAAATTGCCAGATTTCATCAGCATAGACAGATACTCAATTTATACTCACACCCTGGCAATGTAATACCTTGATATCTAAAGATTGCCTTATCATGGTGACCAAGGGTTCAAGAATCAAATTAAATAGCAAAGTAGAAAGTGGACAGCCATGCCGTGTACCAGATTGTAACTGAACAGAGTCTGGAATCATTCAATTTGTTGTAACTCTGGTGCAGATAATAAATCTCAATCCAGTGGACAAACTCCCATGGAAAACTATAGCTAATCATCACTTGCTTTAAAAGTTATATTGTACTGAATAGGCTGCAATCCTATGGCTGCTGGTGCAGAAGTTGCCATAGCATCAATCAGATTCTGTTCTGAAACTAGAGGGTAACTTCTAATCAAAGTAAAGGAAATGGGTACTAGAGCTTTCCTCCTACTTCCCCCCCCCAATATTTGTTGCTGGTTGTTTGCAAGTTCATATAAAACACAAATTAAAGTAAAAGTAGGTAGAGGGATGAAAATACTTCTCCACTTTTATTTCTGACTTGCTGGTATTAGTATGCAGATAAACAGCACTGAAGGTTGACATATAAAGAGTCAGAAAGATATACAAATAATTATATAATTCATTTCAATGTGTTCTTTTGCATAAGTGACATTCTATTAAAAAATTACATGGATTTTAACTTATTATATTATTTCAATTCATTCCTTCCTCTGTAAAATAAGATGCTACTTTTTCTACATTAACATTCTCACCTGAGGTGGCCACAGTTTACTTAAAGACCCTTTTTATTTTTTATCTTTTTAATTCATTTATTTAATTATTGCTGGCATCTACTAGTGGAATTTAGAGTTTTATTTATAAAAAGTACTTTGACTCTTCTTATGGGAACACAGTGCAATGCCACTGTGGACTTGCATTCTGCAGTTGATCTGCAGTAATTTATGTGATTTATTTTGCACAATTTAGCAATAATCATTAAAGTTCATTAGATTGGAGGGAGAACCACTGTCACACTGACATCTGGATGCATGAGCTAATTTCACTGGTGATGGTTTGAGTTTTAATTATACAAGTCTATTTTTCCTCCTTTGAATTACTTACTTCTAATGAAGTGCTCAACAGCCTGAATATTCAACACTTTAACATCATATATTTTTCAAACCAAAAACTACTAAGCTATGTAGAAATGTATACACACACACAACCTTGCTAGTTGTTTGAAATTATCCATAACTCCACTTCAGATTTCAATATGAAAAGTTACAATATTAAATTACACAGAACCATTCTTGGATATATTCAAATATAATTATACACAGCCTTACAGTGGCCAGCATGAGCTCTTCCTTCCCTTTGTTTTCTCCCCTTGGACCTTAAGGCATCCTGAAGAATGTTACACCACACCTGGTTTCCAATTATAAAAAGAAAATGCTGAGAGTACTTGAGCATGAATGTGTTTGGGGGAAGAGTTGTGTTGGAGAGCAGAAAGGAGAAATTTACAGCCAAGGGAGTGGAGCAGCCATCAGCTCAACCAGCAATTGTTGGTAAAGGAAGAGCAGGCTTGGACCTCACCTTCAAACTGCCAAGGCAATGCTTCAGCAGCAGTTTAGAATAGCAGTAGATTGTACCAGAACCCAACTTGAAAGAGGTTAAACGGTGGCTAAAGACTTTAGTGTAAGCTCAGGTAACAAAGATGAATAGACTGTTTAGGAATAAGATATTGATATAGATGTTGGTACAGGATAATATTGCATAGACATAGTAATAAGTGTTTGGGTAGAAGTTAGGTAAATAAGTAAATTTGTTAAATTTTATATAATAAAAGCCTCCCTGGAAACTCCAGGAGGATAAAAACTGTCTGTCTGTTGCTGATCTGTACCATTTTCCAAAAGAACTTCCTCATAACAGTATGCATTAAGAACATGTGTTTACTTCCTTGTTAATTTATCATAACTAAAATAGAAAAGTTATTGACATGACAAATTGATACAAGAATTTTGATTTATCATTCTTTTAAAATATATACAAATAAGAGATGTAATTTCATTGGGCTGGAATTAGTATTCTTTTATTTTAGGCTTTCCTCCTGGAGATGCCACCAACAGATTCCATGCTATCTGGATGGTCCAGCAAGATCTGGGCCAGTTTTTTTTATGGAATACTGTATAGTATAAATTGTTAAGTCATGCCCGATTCTTTGTGACCCCATGGACCATAGCACACCAGGCATTCCTGTCCTCCACTGTCTCTGAGTTTACTCAAATTCATGTTCATTGCATCAGTGATGCTATCTAACCATCTCATCCTCTGCCTTCTTCTTTTGCATTCAGTCTTTCCTAGCATCAGGGTCTTTTCTGGTGAGTCCTCTCTTCGCATTAGGTGGTCAAAGTATTTGAGCTTCAGTATCTGTCCTTCCAATAAGCAGTGGAGGTTGATTTCCTGTAGGATTAACTGATTTGTGTTAGAAGTCCTGGCAAATCCAGCATGCCTCATTAGCATGTAAATTGAATTGCCCCACAATGCAACCCTAAGGAAGCTGTTTGTTGCCACTCCCACTCCCTCTCTCTCCTTCCTTTTTCCACCAGGAGCAAGCACACAGCTGTGTGCTGCTCTCCTCCATTCTGGGCACCATGCAGTGGGCCTGGAATTCCCCTTTCTTCCATGCAGCCCTTGGCAGCAAAATAGGGTTGAGGGTTTAGGGCAAACTAAGTATTTAGAAAGAAAAGAAGAACAAAGGAACTTCATCTTTTCCACCAAGTTGGATGTAACAGAAGCAACAATAAAGTCAGTAAGAATTCTTTTACTTATCTTAATCTAAGCATGTAACTATTTATGCTTGGGAGGGCTGAATGTATAAGATTAATATCTTGTGTTTCTCTTACATGCTCATTAAAGTTATTTTAAGATAATATTCTTTTTCTGTGCTAGCTGCTCAGATGTGTTATAACCTCTGCTCCATTTCAGTGGTTCTAGCAGGCCACTAAATGTCTTCAATTTGGCCTCCTTGCAGTCCAAGGGACTCTTAAGATTCTTCTCCAGCACCACAGTTTGAAAGCATCAATTCTTCAGTACTCAGACTTCCTTAAGTCTCACAACCATACATTACCACACATTACTACTGGGAAAACCATAGCTTTGATTATATGGACCTTTGTCAGCAAAGTGATGTCTCTGCTTTTTAATATGCCATCTAGGTTTGCCATAGCTGTCCTCCCAAGGAGCAAGCGTCTTTTAATTTCATGGCTGCAGTCACTCTCTGCAGTGATCTTGGAGCCCAACAAAATAAAATCTGTCACTGCTTCCATTTCTTCCCCTTCTATTTGCCAGGAAGTGATGGGGCCAGATGCCATGATCTTATTTTTTTTTAATGTTGAGTTTCAAGCCAGCTTTTGCACTCTCCTCTTTCACCCTCATCAAGAGGCTCTTTAATTCCTCTTCACTTTCTGCCATTAGGGTGGTATTGTCCGCACATCTGAGGTTATTATTTGTCTTGGCAACCTTAATTCCAGCTTGTGATTCATCCAGCCCAGCATTTCTCATGATGTACTCTGCATATAAGTTAAATAAGCAGGGTGACAAAATACAGCCTTGTCATACTCCTTTCCCAATTTTGAACCAATTGGTTGTTCCATGTCCGGTTCTAACTATTGCTTCCTGACCTGCATACAGGTTTCTCAGACAGGTAAGGTGGTCCAGTACTCTCATCTCTTTAAGAATCCCCTTCCTTGTCATGGTGAAGGGGCTTGTGTAATTCAATGAAGTCATGAGCTATGCCGTGCAGGCTCACCCAAGATGGACAGGTCATGGCGGAGAGTTCTGACAAAACGTGGTCCACTGGAGAAGGAAATGGCAACCCACTCCAGTATCCTTGCCAAGAGAACCCCATGGACAGTATAGTATAAATACCAACAAATATTATTTGACTTTCATATTCTTCTACTATAAGGAGTCTTTATCTGTAAGCTCAACAAGATAGACCAGACTAAGAAACCCATTCCATATAAGTCAGGACTACTACTATTGTAACAGCTATGCTAACAGAATCTTGCACCTCTGAATATACCTCCCTGTCCTTCATTTTATCTTCATGTGAATAAGGAAGGGGCTTGTCTGAGATGTTTTCTCAAGTTATTTTCCTGGCCTGGGCTCATGTCTCTCTTATCTGGCCATTGCCTTGGTAGCCGCTCTTCGTCCTTCAAGGCCATTTCCTATGACCTCCACAACATTATTCATTTCAGTTGTTATTCCTGGAATAGAGAACATAAGCATGATTTAGGTATATCTTGTTTATACTTAGTTATAGCACAAGTGAGCTTATTGTATAAAATAAATGCTCCTAACTTGATACTGAAAAAAGAAGTGCTCTTTCTGTTCCTAAATCAATTATATTTAAATGACAGCAACACTGAAATAAAAAATAGAAGTTTGCCAATAATATTAAATAAATATCTTTTTGCATAAAAATATTGCTAAGTCCTAATAAAGCCACTTAAATATAACTTTGGGAAAAATTGTCTCTACTTCTCACTAATACAATGAGTGTTGATGCTTATTTACCTATATAATTCTAGATTTTCACAATCACTTTGATTCAGATTGATAAAACTTGCTCATTTGTTCTTATAGGAATACAATCAATGTAGAATGCTGTTTAACCACTGTTATTTTGCTATGTGTTAGCAATTTCAGCTTGGAGTACTATAGTTAAATTTGATCTATCCTTCAGTTTGCACACATGCACTCCTACAATTTCATATACAGTATGACCCTAATCAACAAATTATTGATTGATTGACTTCATATGCCATCCGACTCCCAAAAGATTCTGGGCAGACTATAAATTAAATAAATAAATTCATTTCTGGTTATTAGTCATAGAACTTGCAAACAAAATACAATTCTATAAATCTGCAATTATGTAAATATGAATTCAGGATTACAGAAATAGCCTTAAAGAGGTTATGCAGCAGTTATTAGGAAAACTTGAACTTAATTCAGAAAAAGAGGAAGGAGTCCAAAAGAAATAATCCCACCTTGATTCTCTTTAGTATAAAGGGGGAGGGGGAGGGGGAGAGAAACATTGCCAGGTTTTCAAGATTCTGTCATTATAGCCTATGTCAATAAAGTAGAGTTCTAAGATTCCTTGTGGTCTGTTTTATGACATGCCCTACCTCGAAGGACCGATAACAGTCTTGAACTCCTGAGAGTGTTTCTCTTCTCTACAATATATATGCATCTACAAGAATTAGATGTTCTTCTTGGAATCTGGGCAACTTGCCAGTATAGCTTTTAGGTGATTACCTTCATAATCTATATGGAGAATCTAAGAGTTAGAGTTAATTGTCATATAGTATAAGTGACTGTATGAAGTATGGAAGAGTGTACAGAAGGACAACAATCTGTTTTCGCTATATTTTATGGTGTGATCAATTGTTTCGATTTTCCTGAGAACCACAATTATGTTAAATTTTACTTTGTTATCCAATACTCAATAAGAAAAAGTGTAACATTCAGGAAACATACATCCTAGAATGATAATTCCTTCTGAACTGAAATTAAGGATATCATTGGCAGTTTAATTATAAAAAGGCTTGTTGAAAACCTGCAATTCTAAAAAACTCCTACCAGAAAGCCTGTCAATAAGTATATAATTAGGTGTTTCCTATCCTACCTTTATAGCATAAACCATATAAAGGTATAAAGAATGAAGTTTTTAATATGCTAAATCTCCTTGAATCCCATTATTATCTTAGTGTCATTTAAACTTAGAAAGGATCATAGGATTAGACTTTACTATGATCTTGGGATTCCTAAATCACATGATAATGTTCCATATAGACTGCCTTGGGTTTCTTAGGGAAAAAAATCAAATTACTTAAAACAGTTTTCCACAATCTAATGCATTCTCAATTAATTGGGCAGTAATTGCCACTACATTGAAATAAGTATGACCAGTGGACCTGTTGGTTAGAGGCTTGTGATGAGACACAACTGGAACTCATTCATTAAGGAAGGGTTGTCAATCTTGTTCCAAGTCTTAGACTATTTGATCTTTGTTGTCAAAGATGAAAAACAGTTTTATGTGAGTTGATTTTTTTTTTTTGCAAAAACAAACTGCTTATATGAATTTTCTTGAGATGTTTTCTCTAAAACACTGGTTCTACATTTGTAGCACACTACATATCATGTTTAATTATAGTTTATTGCTTTCCAAAAAGGATTATATTATTTTGTAGTTAACCCACACCTGATAACATAGCAGATTGTAACCACTATCTTCAGTCAATTAACAGCAATCACTAAGAAAGTACATTTGTTAAGAAACAGATAAGCTGCTTCAAAATAAACAAAACAAAAAGATACTGGACCATCAAGTGGTCAATATGCTACACAAACAAATTCAGACTGAGCCCTTGATAGCAAATCCCCATATTAAGAGAATGGAAGAGGCAGATCACACTTGCTAACTTAAAATTAATTAGGTCATGCAACAATCCCTTGTTATCAGCATCAGCATCTTGGCCTGAATTTGACTGAATGATAGCCCTATGTCATAGGAAGAAAGTTTTTATTAAAATTCAAGCATTCCATAATTCTGCTAATGCTGGTAAAAATGAAATATTTCCTGGTTTTCACAATTTTCCAACATTTGTATCCCACGAGGAAAAGATTCATTTGCTAATTATTCCAAGGAATACTGTGGCAGCTAACAATAAAAAACAAAATGCATCATTGCTGGACACTGCTTTTGAATTCTTTGGTTTTATCTGTGTCCTTAACAAGGAAATCACAACTAAACATTCTGCATTAGCCATCTAGGAGGAGACCCTGGATGATTTAGAAGAAGACAGTCTAGTTTATCCAACTCATTGAATGAGCAATTGCACTATTCAGCAGTTCAGCAATATTCAGAGCCAGTCTGGTCTACTGGTTAAGGCACCAGGCTAGAACCCAGGAGTCTGTGAGTTCTAGTCCTGCCTTTCGCATGAAAACCAGATGGGTGACTTTGGGCCAGTCACTCTCTCTCAGCCCAATTACTTCACGGTTGTTGTTGTGGGGAAAATAGAGGAGGAAGGAGTATTAGGCAAACAAACAAATAAATGTTCCCCACCTTGAGCTATTTATAAAAATAAGAAAGGCAGGATTAAAAAAAAATCTAAAAAAAAAAAAACCCTTAAAGGTACCTCTTAAAACATAAGTAATGTGGCTAAGCTGCTTAGTGCTCTTTTGCCCTCAGACCCCATGATTAACAAAAATAATCCTTCTGAGCCACTTTTCCGGTTTCATAAATCTAATGCTGCATATCTTATTATTAACTTAGCCAAGAGCTCATGAAGATTCAAAATGTGGATCTTTCCTGACTGCTGGTGCTAGGGAACTATGCAAAGCAGAAAAATATTTCCGCTAAGATAGCCAGTATCTATGTTTTGCTTAAGACGACAATGCATGTCTTGATACTGTATATCTGTTGGGAGCAATAATATATCTTGTCTTGAGAAGAGACCATTCTTGCGTGGTCTTAGAACAAAAGGCCAAATTAAAGACAAATCAATCTGGAAATCATCTATGTGGCTACTGAAGGCAGACACCAAGTTGGTGACTATTTATTAAGTAATCACTAAATCACTAAATAGCCTTCATCTTCTATATGAACCAGCCAGATGTCTTAGAAACAGCAACACAATTGTGGGCTTGTTAAGCTTTTTCTCCTTGTATTGCTAATACTAATATGTAGCTCCTCATAGATATCCCTTTATCCCAGTCATTCATGAGTACAAGAGTAAATGCTTTTAGTTACAGCGTAGTTCATAATTTAATTGCTGGTGTTACTGGACAGACTTTTTGAGTAGCATATATAGATGGGCATCTCTCTCGAATGATTAATTTCAGCACATAATCTAGGGACACTTCCATCAAGGTCTCCAATTAGTATGAGTGCAAAATTTGGGGGAAGCTACAAATTTAAATTCAAATGCTAATAACCTGAGTGATTGTGGGCCACATCTGATTAAGTCTCTGGCAAATTGTGACTATTCAGAATAATGGAAATAACATTTCTTGGGCCTTGAGTGAACTATTGCAAAATTGTCATAGAACATTAGGGTTCATCTATAATTGAATGAGTAATCTTCTGACTAAGTCACTGCCTCCCAAGTGACTATTTAGCAATAGAATAATAAGCAGCAGATGCTTCAACAGCAGGACTTCAATGGAGAATGTCAGCTAGGTCTAGCCAAAGTCATTGCTTATACATTATTCTGTCTTAACATTAAAATCTGGTATGTTAAGTGTGAATTTCACATGCTGGCTAAACTACTGTTTAGATCATCCAAAATATAGTTTGTTTTAAAAGGAGATTATTTCTTTTTTGATCAGCACAATGAACATATCGGATATGACTGGTTAATTATAATTGTTTTCATAGGTAACTGTACATACAGTTGGCATACTGTACATACATATAGACTTAAAGTGACATAAATTTTATCCCACAAAGACTACATTATAAATTTCACTTTTATAAGGACTACATTTTTTTTTAGAAAAGGAAATATACTTTTCCTTTTCTAAAAAAAAAGTATTATTGCAATTGATGTTTTCCAATACCTTTATGAAAATAATGAAATCCTCTTCATGCACAGGAATAAGAAATATACTTGTACTTTCAGAGCATGGGGTTGAGTGTGGCAACTCAATTCCCTGTTGCATCACCATCCATTTGTTCCGGACCATAATATAAAGATTATTCAGTATATACAGTTCTCCAAGCGATTGATGACTATGGAAAGTTAGGTTCTTGAGTCATGTGAAGAATCTCTCCCGCAAATTGTTGCTCTGTAAATTTGCAGGGCTGTCAGCATATAACTTGGCAGGTCTCCTGTAACTTGATCATTTGTCTGATGAATAACAGACTGCAAAAGCAGAGCACATGTATATGTTCATGTTAGCAATATATTTCACTGTAGTGATATTAAGATACAGGGGAAGTCAGTCAAGAACTCAACCCAATTCAGAGTCCTACAGAACATCTTGGTCATCATTTGTGGACTGACAGATGCATGAGTTGAATTCTGCTTCTGTGAGACAATATCATTTGGAAAGCAAAGAGGGATACAAGAAGAAATAAAAACAAACTGGAACATATACCCTGACTTGTGTTCATGACAAAATGATAGTTAAGCAGGAATGAAGCTTCAGTTATCAACTACTACTTATGGGCCAGGATAGCAAATTGCAGTTGCACCTGGTCTTTTAGAATCAGTGCACAGTGGAAGAAAGAATTGTCATGGCTACTTGTAACCTGTTCTGGCTAATATAAATAAGGTTATTGGCAATGTGCTTTTATATTCTGCTGCAACACGAGTGAGGGCACTGGTAGTTGTGACCAAGTGACTGTGAATATACTTACCACTTTCCTTCTTAGATTTTGGATTTGTATACTTACATTACTGTAGGACATATGCCTGTAAAGCCAAAACAAACAAACAAACAAACAAGCAATGTGTGTGTAAGTATTCTATAACTTTTCCTTGGGGGCTTGGAAACATAACTTTGATCAATGCCTACCCTGTCACTTTTTAAATGAAATTTGCCAAAAAAAGAATCCCAATCTGTGGTCTCCAAGTGCATAGAGCATGAGGCTAATGCAATATAACCTATGACAGATGAATCTGTTATGTCCATGAGGGTTCATATTAACTTCAGTATGTGAGCAGTTTGTTGAAACTACAGTACTTTAAGCATTGGCATTCTAGTGGACACAAACAGAGATATAGGACAACATGCACATAGTCTTTATCTAGTTATATCACTGCTGGGGGTGCATGATGGGAATATATGGCCTTTGAAAAAGGACAGTTATATCACCTACATGACACTATCCTGTTTTTAGCTTTTATACACCTGAGATGGAATGTTAGGAAAACTCTAGCAACAGAGCAGCACACAATTCTATCACCAAATCTTAAATTTTGATAGCACATCAGCTGTAAATGGAACCAGCCTGGCTGATTTAGCTTTGGAAACAGGAAGATGTGCAAATGCCATACCCAATATTGAAACAGTTTTCAGAAGTTGTATAAATACATATTTAGTCAGTGATGGCAGTGACTTCTTCCAATCTATTGGCCACTGGGCCATTCTTGACATTTGCCGGCACAGCTTGGTTAGAATCTTTACTCACCTTTTTTTCTGTTGCTGGCCATGTTTCTGTGGCTATTCCATCAGTTCCTGTAGCCTTCCAACTTGATAATGATCAGTGTGCTGATCTAACTACTACTAGAGGTCCTTATAAGTAGGGAATATCTTCTAACATATCTTGGATGTAGAAATGTCTGCTGTGCAGTATTTCTTTTTTTACATATAATTTTATTAAAGATTACATTGTACAGATAAAACTAATACAAAGTATAAAAATAAAAAAAGCGCAAAGAAGAAATTAAAAAATTAAAAAGAAGAGAAGTAACTTCCCCCTTCATCCCTGTAAATACAAACAACTTTAACGACTTATCACCATCTCTTAAAATACAACGAACAATTACTTCATCCCATATCTCACCTCATTGTCTATAAATATACCTTCAAAACCTCATAATCCACCCTAATCAGCAAAAGTCCATTAAAGGTTACCAGAAATAACAACCTATATATTATAAACTTGATCTGATAAACCATTTGAATGGGAGGGCGAATAATTACACCTGGGGATGGCTAGTACCATGAAGTGATCTAGAGGGACCTACCACACTGAAGGTCTGATTAAGATCTCTTCGCCATGTAGATTTTATTATAATTATATTTTTATTGTATTTTGTAATTGTAATGTTTTATATTTTAATCTTGTTTTATTGTAAGCCACCCAGAGTCCCCCTGTTGGGGAGAGATGGGCGGTGAATAAATTTATAAAACAAACAAACAAATAAATAAATAAAACTCCTTCCTTTTATGTATAGATTTTATTTTATTTATTTATTATTTTTATAAATAAGGTGGGGAACATACCTATTACTCCTTCCTCCTCCTTTTTCCCCCACAACAATAACCCTGTGAGGTGACTTGGGCTGAGAGAGTGACTGGCCCAAGGTCACCCAGCTGGCTTTCATGCCTAAGGCAGGCCTAGAACTCACAGTCTCATTTCTATCATTAAACAAATCTCCCAAACCTCATCATTCAAATCTAGTCAATAAAAATCCAATAAAAGTTACCAGAGATAACAGCATAACTGTTTTAAGCTTAATCAGATAAATTTAAAATACAGCAAATGAGCTCTTTCCCACATAACTATTATCTATAAACAAAACCTTAAAACATCATCATCTAGTCCTGATCAGAAAAAATCCATTAAAAATTTCCAGAAATAACAACCTATCTATTTTAACCTTGGTCAAATAAACCAATTTTATATTCCTTCCCCTTGCTCCCAACAATCTTAATCATTAGTCCCTTCAAGTAGTATCCAAACACTCAGTTTTCATTTTCTCTTTGTCTCTTCTCAAAAAATTGCTGACATTAACAAATCCCTTTTGTAATTCCAATATAGAAAGGTAATCCAAGACACTCTTCTGGTCTATTATTTGTATGTCCTTTTTACTTATTAAAACATCAGCTGGTTTCCTTTGTATATTCAACTTTTCATCTTTTTTTCCATATCCTTCTAGTAGTCTGTCATTTTTAAGTCCACATTTAAAACAATGTCAGTCTTGTTGAGTGAAACTTGTTGTTCTTTTCTAGCATCATTTAGTCTATCAATAATGTCAGAGATCTTTAAAACTAACTTCTGAATCCATTGTTCATAAATATCTCTCAATGCATCCTTTGTTAAAAGATTTTGCTCCATTCTGCATTATCAGATCAAGTTTAAGTATTCTTCCCCTTTAATTATAATCTTTATTTCCTTCTGGTGCCCTCTAGTGTCCAACCTTCAAAGTTCCATCTTCTCATGTTGTTCTGAATGCAAAAACATGGATAGTTTCCCACGGGAAGGATTCTTATATTTAATTTCAGAATATTGTTAAATCCATCTGGACCCATAGTTCATTTATAACTTTCTAAAATCAACACTCTAATCTCCCTTTTGCTTTTAATTCTGAAAAAAAAAAAATCCTTAAACTCTTACTTAAAACTTCTTTCATAAAGGATAGAAGGAAACTCACCCAGTAAATATCATGAAATTTGCCATTCTAGAGGTTCTCAATATTTAAAAAGCAATAAAAATTAATACCAAAGTGATTACGAAATGAGGATCAGTCAAACCTTATGTCCTTAAAGGCTACATCACAACTATTAACTTTGATGGAATCCCCGACTCACAGCTGCACAACTCACAAGCAGATCGCAAAAAAGTCAAGTCCTGCCATCCACTCACTAGACGTTTGGAGTACGTGTGGGTGATCTCATGAGCTCTCCTTTATCCAGAGAGATTTCACCAGCCCAGATCCCACATCTGACCAGTGATTTCAGTCATAATGTAATTCTCGCTTCTTCAGGAATGTCTTCAGTTCACCCTCTCCTCACCAGAAGTCTACTGGGCAGTATTTCTGTAGATTTCTTCCATCTTTGTTTCATCTTCTTTGAATCAGTTACTATCTGTCCATTATTGCCCTTCAGCATACCAATTTGAGGTTGGAACCTTCTGAGTTCAGAGTTCTTTTGGAAGACTTTCCTTGTTTTTCTAGGTCTGTTTTCCCTAGGTCTGTTTCCAACTTTGATGTCTTTACAGATGCTGTTGTAATACTGTTTTTTGTCTCTTCTAATCAATTTTTGTCTTCATTGGCTTTGGCTTCTCTTCACTTTTGGTAATTTCTGTCGTTTATTCTGAGATCCAGCTTGCTTTCTTCTGTTTCTTCATCTCTGGCAGTCTTTTTTTCACTTTCCTACTTAACAACTTCTTTGACTTCATTCCACATTTCCTCTGGTTATGGATCCCATCTATGAAAGTGTCTTGGGTGGGACCCAGGAAAAAGAGCCTTTTCTGCTGTGATACTCATCCTGTGGAACATTATCCCAAACTTTCATGGGTGGAATCAAGTGAAGCCAAGAATAGGCTACATTTCTTAGTCTACTTTCCACCAATCATGGCACTGCACCTGCTCACAGACCTGCTGGGATTGCTGTTTCCTGCTAGGTATATTTGGAAGATTTTAAAGAACTATTCACATAAAAATTGGGGGAAAACATATGGTATTACAGTTTATTTATTTTCAATAAGTGAAATAAACGTTTTACGTTTCTCTTACTAAATCTGCATGTGTCACTTCTTCTCTGCTCCTGCTGTTTATATGACATAAATTCAAAAGCAGATGGCTAAAGTTCTAAATGGCATTTTTCATGAGTCCATATGAAGTCAGGATGCTGTGACTGCTGTTAATGTTTTGTTCTTCTATTCTGAGAGTTTTGGGGAGCTTACATATGGAAAATAAACTTAGTTTCATTTGATAGGAGAATTGTCTGCCAAAAAGGTACACTTGAAAACTTAATCAGCCTAGTCCTTAATTGTGAGAAAGATTTGAACCACGTAGTATGCATTCATACATATAAAAAAGTTAAACAGCCAATTATAAGACTCATTCATTTTTTTCACTACTCCCTTTTTAAGCAAATCATTTTTCATATTTATATCATAAAGCTCAGCACATATAGTAGTTGATACATATAAGCTACTATACTAAGAAAGCAGCTCATTTAAATCCTCAGCACCAGCAAATAAATAAGATGAAATGGAAATAATAATGAAAATGCTGAATTAACAGCAGCACTGATATTATTTTACCAGTGGTCCAAACATCTGTGCCACAGGTGGACAATATGCTGCCTTATGGCTACACAGGTGTCCTTAGTCTCTTCAGAACCTACTGTATCTATGACTATTGAAATGGACAGCAGTTTCCTACTATTTTGGAATGGGAAACACATTAAAACTGTAGTTTAAGCCCTAAAAGGCATACTGCCACATAAAAGCAAAGTGCCCAACCAAATGCCACTTAAAATTTAGCCACATGCAAAAGTTTGCTATGCCACCCCTCCTGCTTCTCTCCCTCTGCAACTTATATGCAATTTCATTTCCAGAGATGGTGAATGGCTTACTGTAGTAATGGAAGAAGTTTTCACAACCCACAAGGTGGGGTATCATCGTATGCTGATGATACCCAACTATACATTTCTGCCCCTGGTGAATTAAGCGATACCATAAATGCCTTATCCCAGTGCCTGTGAGGGTCTGGATGTGGAACAATAGGCTTCAACTGAACCCTGGCAAGACTGAGTGGCTTTGGGATTTGGGTCCTACCAGTTCCAGCCCTATGTCATCTTTGGTGCTGGCTAGGGTGGCGCTGCACCAGACAGACCTGCTGCACAAATTGGGAGTCCTCCTAGACTTGTGACTCCGGCTTGAAGAGCATGTTGCAGTCATGGCTAGGAGAGCCTTTGCACAGCTTCATGTTTGCACTAGTTGCGCCCCTACCTGGATCGGGAGGCTCTGCTCACAGTCATTAATGCCCTAGTCACTTCCAGATTGTACTACTGTAATACAGTCTACATGGGACTGTCCTTGAAGAGTATCCAGAAGCGTCAGCTGGTGCAGAATACAGCAGCATGGGCAGTTATGTGTGTTCCTAGAAGAGCACATATTATACCTCTGCTTCGCAAGCTGCATTGGCTTCCAGTCTGCTTCCAGGACCAATTCAAGGTTCTGGCTTTGACCCTTAAAGCCCTTCATGGCATGGCCTGGGTTATCAGCCCACCCCATTAGATCTAACAGGGAAGGTGTTCCATCAGCCAGGGACTTGCATTTGTAGGTCCCAGGAGGTTGGCCTTCTCTGCCATGGCACCTTCCTTGTGGAACATCTCCCCCCTGAAGTTAGGCTAACCTCCAGGGGCACTCTGTGGTAGACCTCAGTGACCATTTTGGAAAAATGGGATTTTAATAGCATCATTTAGAAGAAATTGCTGAACTCACATATATCAAAAGGTTTCAGGCAATCTCATAAGGTCTAAACAAACAATGATTTTTAACACATTACAATTATTAATTGATAAGGTATTTATAATCTGTTTTATACGTAACCTACATCTTCAAAACAATCTGTCTTCCTCTCCTTTACCCAACTCCTCCCTGTTTAAACTACATCAGTCTAGCCCAGTGTTTCTCAACTTTCACAACTTTAAGATGTGTGGACTTTAACTCCCAGAATCCCCCCAGTTTTGGCTGAGGAATTCTGGGAGTTGAAGTCCACACATCTTAAAGTTGCCAAGGTTGAGAAATGCTGGTCTAGCCACTTTATGCATCTGATGAAATGAGCTACAGCACACAAACTCTTAGGCCTTTTAATAAAATGTATTGGTCAGAAAGGGTGCTACCAGACTCCTTCTGATACTCCAGTGTGTAATTTGATATTTGATTCTCAGTTTTAATTCTTATCCCACTTTATTTCTAGACATGAGTGTTTTCTAATATAACTTAATTTTTATAGTTAGACTTCAGCTTTTGACCTTGAATCAATCAATCTCTCTCTTTCTCTCTCTCCTTACATCTTTCTTGGCTCAAACACTGAGTTCTTCAGTTAACTTCTGTTCTAACTACTCCTTTATTATGTATCTCTTGTTAAACCTTTCTATATTCTTTTGAGGTTGTATTGCTTAACTCTTACACTTTATTTTATTATCTCTTCCTTTCATCCTCCCTCTTTCTCCTCAAATTTACTTGTTTGCTACTCTCAGCATCTTCTTCCAAGGGTGTGGGTACTGAAATCAATTGCACTGAATAGAACTGTTGTTTCTCATCTTCCTTTGGGAAAAGGCTTCACACTTTTCATGATGGACTTTGTAAGAATTATCCTCCTCCAACTTTGATACCTTCTATCTGTCAGCACTTTCCAGCATAGGCTTCATGTGAATACTGTCTCCTTTCATCATTTATTTCTTGTCTTCATTCACTGCTCTTGTGGATCCCACTAAAGTGCTTCACCCTCCAAAGCTGCTACAACTCTTGATTCTGCATAACAAAGAGTAGGGATATTAAAGCACTGCCTCCCTTTTCCATCAGCCTGCTTTTCTTTTCCAGGTGAGTGATCCTGAAACATTTGAGGCTGATGGTCTCCTAGATTGCTTATTAGAGATTTTCCACTTCTGAAAATTAAAATGCAAAGCAACATGCATTTGCCCCATCTCTATCATCATGTGCTCAGCCAGCCTTGTTCCTATGAGTTTGTGTGTGCATATGCTTCCTTTGTATAAATGTTCTGAAAGCAGTGGGCAATTGTATCTATCGATAAAACAGTATTTTACCTCTCCTCTGGTTGGTAATTGACATGACTGTGTAAGTATATACAAATCATGGCCATTTCTGTGGCCCTTAGATTACATAATACACAGCAGAAGACTGCATTACAAGAATAAGACACACAATCCATCAGTGTGAAAGCTATTATTATGTTTTTATTTTGAAATATTTCTGTTCTGAAGCAATTTTCTTCCATCTCAATTTCAATCATAGTTCTATTCTTTGAGAGAGATTATTTTCACAGTCACAGGGGCTTAAACGCATATCATTCTATTTGGTCAAATGTATTCCTTCCATTAACTTTATTTTATAGTATCTGTACTAGTTTCCCTGGAGACATGGTAAACTTAGATATAACAGTTCATAATTTTCTTCCTTATAATGCTCATTTTATTAGGAATAGTTCAGGATATTCCAATAATCATGAGAGTGAAAGTATATCATTTAGGGGAAATATCTTATTAGGTATGAAACACAACTTATCCAATTCCTTTTCTTGGTGGTGGTGTCTGAGGTCATTGAAGCAATTAAATTAAATACATAATATTATGCATGGTTCAGTTGCTTTATCACAGGATTGTCTTGGTCAGGAGAAAGAGCTAGCAGAGATTGCAGTATTGTTGTTATCTCCAGTGAAAGTATTTCAGGTTGCAGATTTCTACATAACAATTCATAGAATTAACTATTGAGTCAACAAGTTCTGACTTGCTGCAGTGTAGTTTTATAAGTTTATGTAGAAAAATATCTGAATAATTTATCCATCCATCTTCACATCTGAATAACTTCTGAGAGGGTGAAAATTTTGTATTATTTCTTTATATTTTCACAGGTTTTTTTCGTGCTCCAGAATTCCTTTTCAGTTGCTGATGTGGAATTTCTGATTTACCAATGACCATTTATGCTTTGGTGTCCAGGTTGGTTCTATTTTACCTGATATTTTTGCAGTATGTAGAAGGCACTGCAATAATAATTACAAGACATCTAAACATACAAACCCATAATACTATTTTCTTTCAGGATAAGCAACTTTAATCAGAATATAGAAATGGTATAAGTAATACTAAACCAGAGAAATTAAAGGCCTGAGATAAGAAAAAGAAAAGGAAAATATATCAACACCAGTCACAATTTGTTATTATAAACCAACTTTCCTTCCACTATGTCTATATACTGTTTTTACCACTGCTTTTTTTTATTTAAACCTTTCCCCTCTCTAATTTTGAACATCTCATCAACTCCACCCAACACAACTTTCTCAGCATTCCCAATTCCTCTCAATATATTCACTCTTTCTTCATATATTTGTTTTGAATTTGATCCTCATTCATTCTCTCTACATAACCAAACTATTTCAATGTCCTTGTTTCATACCAGTCCCTTACTTTTGCATTAAATCCATATTTATCCATCACTACTCAGCACTGATACTCTTATGTTGTCTTACCACACACACTTCTTAGCTACCCCATTAAACTTGCTTTTATGTTTTTCATGAAATACCCCAATAGCCCTTGCATATAAAAGGGAGGCAGAGCATGTTTTTATACATAGCCATTTTCATAAATGTTATTCTATGCAACAGACTTCAGACTACCCCATACCTTTCTATGAGCACTAGAATTTCTCCACACAATTTCATCCACTTGCTCTAGGTTTTGTTGTTGTTTATTTATAACTGACTATTCTTCTTGCATTTTCTTTAGTCTTTAATACATTAATTTTCACAGTCATTCTCTTCATTGGGTTATACACTCTGCATATCATTTAGATTTCAGGCAACAATACAGCATTATCTGCATGTAAATTCCACATTCATTCGCATCCCCAACCAAAACTCCTATTACCACAAGCATTCCTTCGACATTTATTCATATATAACATTAATCAATGAGTCCTCAAACATATTTGCCTGACTGCCTCCTCAGTGTTAAACCATTCACATAGAATTCCATTTATTTTTGAGCATGCTTTACTTTCATCATAAACCACTCTTAACACATTCAACAACCAAACTTTATATTTATGCAAAACTTTCCATAATTCAAGTCTATATATTTATCATACATTTTCTCAAAATCAAAAGCATACCATTACATTTCTTTCTTACTTTCATTCTTTCACTGAATTTTTAAAGAAAAGATACTGAAATGCAGAGGCAAACTACTGCTGTTATTTTTTCCACTACATCTTCTATTGAACAAAATGTCCAATATTATAATAGCTAAGAATTAGAAGACATTTTTTTTTCTTTAACCCTAGTGATCCTAATGAAAATTTGGCTAGGAAAGTGAATGTAGAAATTACTCTTGCTATGCACTCTCTTATGCTATTACACTCTCTTGGACAGCTATTTCTCTTTAGCAATAGGCTATGGGATCTTCAAATTCCATTAATTAATTAAACAAATTAAATTATTAATATGCTTTAAAGTGATAGGGGGAGATATGCACAATTAAATGCAAAATTCCAGAGGTTAGACAGAAGAGATAAGGAATTATTTTTAAACAAGCAATACATGGAAGTGGAAGAAGACAATAGAATAGGAAGGACAAGAGACCTCTTCCAGAAAATTAGAAACATTGGAGGTAAATTCCAGGCAAAAATGGGTATGATCAAAAACAAAGATGGCAAGGACCTAACAGAAGAAGAAGAGATCAAGAAAAGGTGGCAAGAATATACGGAAGATCTGTATAGGAAGGATAACAATATCGGGGATAGCTTTGACGGTGTAGTCAGTGAGCTAGAGCCAGACATCCTGAAGAGTGAGGTTGAGTGGGCCTTAAGAAGCATTGCTAATAACAAGGCAGCAGGAGACGATGGCATCCCAGCTGAACTGTTCAAAATCTTACAAGATGATGCTGTCAAGTTATTGCATGCTATATGCCAGCAAATTTGGAAAACACAAGAATGGCCATCAGATTGGAAAAAATCAACTTACATCCCCATACCAAAAAAGGGAAACACTAAAGAATGTTCAAACTATCGAACCGTGGCACTCATTCCACATGCCAGTAAGGTAATGCTCAAGGTCATGCAAGGTAGACTTCAGCAATTCATGGAGCAAGAATTGCCAGATGTACAAGCTGGGTTTAGAAAAGGCAGAGGAACTAGGGACCAAATTGCCAATATCTGCTGGATAATGGAAAAAGCCAGGGAGTTTCAGAAAAACATCTATTTCTGTTTTATTGACTATTCTAAAGCCTTTGACTGTGTGGACCATAACAAATTGTGGCCAGTTCTTAGCGGTATGGGGATACCAAGTCATCTTGTCTGCCTTCTGAAGGATCTGTATAACGACCAAGTAGCAACAGTAAGAACAGATCACGGAACAACGGACTGCTTTAAGATTGGGAAAGGAGTATGGCAGGGCTGTATACTCTCACCCTACCTATTCAACTTGTATGCAGAACACATCATGCCACATGCTGGGCTTGAGGAATCCAAGGCTGGAGTTAAAATCGCTGGAAGAAACATTAACAATCTCAGATATGCGTATGATGCCACCTTGATGGCTAAAAGCAAAGAGGAACTGAGGAGCCTTATGATGAAGGTGAAAGAAGAAAGTGCAAAAGCTGGCTTGAAGCTAAACCTCAAAAAACCAAGATTATGGCAACCAGCTTCATTGATAACTGGCAAATAGAGGGAGAAAATGTAGAAACAGTGAAAGACTTAGTATTTCTAGGTGTGAAGATTACTGCAGATGCTGACTGCAGTCAGGAAATCAGAAGACGCTTAATCCTTGGGAGAAGAGCAATGACAAATCTCGATAAAATAGTTAAGAGCAGAGACATCACACTGACAACAAAAGTCCGCATAGTGAAAGCAATGGTGTTCCCCATAGTAACATATGACTGTGAGAGCTGGACCATAAGGAAGGCTGAGAGAAGGAAGATAGATGCTTTTGAACTGTGGTGTTGGAGGAAAATTCTTAGAGTGCCTTGGACTGCCAGAAGATCAAACCAGTCCATCCTCCAGGAAATAAAGCCAGACTGCTCACTTGAGGGAATGATATCGAAGGCAAAACTGAAATACTTTGGCCACATAATGAGAAGACAGGACACCCTGGAGAAGATGCTGATGCTAGCGAGAGTGGAAGGCAAAAGGAAGAGGGGCCGACCAAGGGCAAGATGGATGAATGATATTCTAGAGGTGATGGACTCGTCCCTCGGGCAGCTGGGGGTGTTGATGACCGACACGAAGCTCTGGCGTGGGCTGGTCCATGAAGTCACGAAGAGTCGGAAGCGACTGAATGAATAAACATCAAATGCTTTAAAGTGGTAACAGTAACTTCTAGCGATTGTAGTAAAGAAGCTGCTTCTTGTATGGTAAATTAAATTAATTGTATTCTATTCCATGGAATTATAAGAAAAAAAAATAAGAGTATAATTTTAATTTGGACTTGAATCCGCACAAGCACCAGGGTATGAGAGATGTTTTATCAGTACTATCTGGCACCAATTTTATAGGGTTGTGCAGCACTTCAGAGCCAAAGGAGTGAAAAATGGTATTTGGACATCCATGTAGTTCCTGTTAACAACTCGTTATTATTTTTTTTTCTGGGATTGTGCTACAATGTGAAGTGCAGCCACAATGAATCTGCAAAAAGAAGCAACTGCTTAAAGAGTTGCCAATGGGTGTTATGTGAGTGTCCCACATACATCAAAACACTATTTTTCTCTTCAGAAATACTGTTCAGCCCTATTTAGAACATACCTGCACTTCAGAATATACATCAAAACATGTTATGCCTTATTTTCATTTTAAAAGATATTTACCTATTTGTTGTTCTGATTCATTTATAATTTTAGACTGAAGTATTCAATATCTGTTGAGTCAACATGTAAAGAACTACTGTGATAAAAAGGGGAAAATGCAAGGAAATTAATTAAGGGAAAAAAATGAAAAGATGAATTGAGTGTTTATCCTGTCGTACCTATATTAATCAAGCACTGAATTTAACCCAGTAAGGTTTAAAATAAAAACAAGCAAACAAATAAGTCAGAACCAAAGGAAAATAAAATCAAAACAAAATTCTCTCTCTCTCTCTTTTAATCCATTCAGGTTCCCTCAGGTGGTGATAGCAGGTGGTTGAACTGGTTTAATATTTGGATGGGAGAGTACTAGTGATATCAAGGCTATAGAATAAGAGGAAAAACATCTTGGAAGAGGCAATGGTAATTGCTGAATCTATTGTTCCAAATAATTTCCAATAAAACTGTGTTGATCTATCTATGAAGTCACCAGGAGAGAGCTGGACTAGAAAGCTTGAGTTTTAAAATAAATACTAAATAAGAAGGGAGAGATAGAAATAGCTAGCTATGAGGCAGATTAAGCTCTGTATGATATCTATGACTTCAGCTCAGGAAAAAGGAAAGAAAATTGACCAACTGAATGAAGCACTGATAGAAATCAATACAATTTCTGCATACCTACTGTAGCTATTCAACTGTGGGCCCAATGGAATTTAGCAATCACTTCAAATCTCCAAGAAAGAATTAATAATGACTTAGCAACATGGTAATAAGGAACAGACATTCCCATCCGTTATCAAACACAGTTTATTAGAAGTGGAAATAAAAAATGTATATTCCTAAAAAAAGTCAACTCATTTTTAAAGAAATAATGAAGCAGTACTAGTTTCAAGCATGATTGATAACTGGCACTATGCCAGTAAAAATGTTATTTTATAGTGTGATAGATCTTCTAATATTAATATATAAGATCCATTGCAGTATAAGCCATGCAAGGAAAAGAACTTGAAATGAAAAAGACTTGTGTAGTAATACTGTATTAGGGATAGAGGTTCAGAACAAATTCAGCATTAAGAATTAATGTAATCCGACTGTGGCTATATGTGAAATAAAATCTGACTGAAGCCTTATTGCATAGACCACTTGGGTTTAATAGAAGTCTACTGAAATTGGCACTTGTAGAACTTACTCTTTTTTATGGTTAGTTCCTTGCACTTTTTAATATAATAATAATAATAATAATAATAATAATAATAATAATAATAATAATAATAATTTTATCTTATCTTAAATCATTGTGTAAGAGCTAACTTCAATCTGTAGAAGACTTCGGTCTATAGAAACAGAGATGGACTTAGATTCACAAACCTAACATTTAATGTTATCACTGAATTGCTAGGAATGGAGAGAGAACTTGGTCTGAGAGAAGAAGTTGAAAGTTAAGCATTGTTGTGCTGTTCTTTAGTAGCAATTAAAGCTTTGTTTGCTCAAGAACTGAGGTAGAAGATATTGACGAACAATATAAAGCCATTTGCCCGTCAATTAAATTATAATCACTTGGAGATTAAGTGCAAAGATACATATAGGGGAAAAAAAATACTATGCCAAAATCTGTTTTCTAATTTCCAGCATTTATTGTCACTCCCATAGAAAAGAGTGCTTGCTTTTCCAATGTATTTTGTCAGAGCTTCACCCAGAGCATCAAAATAAATGTCTCTCTAGGAATTCAAACCTATGCATGGTTACTCCAAGTGAAGAGTCAAGGACAACGCTCAGAAAGATAAGTTTCTTTTATTACAGATACCAAGGAATGAAGATTGGCTATTGAAAGATCTAAGAATCAAGGCATATTTATCAGGCTTTAAATCCTACTTTACTTTCTCCTAACCTTGCTATTTTTTTTCAGACTTCAGTGTGGTATTTCAATAATGGTTCTGTCTTTCAGTCTTGCCAACCTGAGCCATCATACGTTTTCAAAGAGTTTTCTAATTTTGGGGGAGATCTTTCTTTTTTTAGTTTAGTTTTTCAAGACTGATGTTTGACTGATTTGCTGGATACACATCACTTTGAAGCCTCCAAAGCTGCTGATATTTCTTAATCTAAAAATGGCCCATTGGAAGAATACCTTCATGATACCTTTCCTTTTTTGGATATAACTGAAACCTGAGAAGCTTGAAAGGCTGTAGACCAGCAGAGCTCATCTGTATGTTCAAATAATGCTGGAAAAATATTATGCTAATTTTTAAAGTTCCAGCTTTGAATATATAGAACTCACCTTCCTGATTTTAGTGGTCTATGCTTCCTGTCCTTTCTCCAGTTTTCATGCCACTAACATAGTGATAGACAACTATGAAGTCCAGCAGCAGTGTTATATTCACAATTACCATTAGATACAATTAAGTCAAAGACTTTATTATCTGGCCGACAAGAAATTTTTTAGACAACAGTTCCAAAATGGTTAGCATAGGTCTGCTGATGGCAGACTTTTCTCACACATTCAGCTCAAATCAGCCTGACTGACCTTTTTTATTCTTTCCAGTTCAGCTAGAATGGAATCCGGTTTCCCGTTTTTATTTTTTGTTTCTTTTGGTCATTTCCTGGAAACATTTTTTATTCTCCTCAGAACAACATACCCTTAAAGCGATTTTCTTGCCTGCACTGTCACTTGTCCCTCAGTTTGACCATCGCTACAGTTTTTGGTAATTTGTTCACCAACACTGCAGTTGTTTAGGAATTCAGCATTTCTCTGCCTATTAACCTGCTTCTGCATTGCTTGTGGAACAGTGAGTGTTGTTAAGGGAGGGGTCTCTGGGTCTTATCCTGCTTTAACACAATTACAGTTAAGAGCCATCATTTGTCAGGACTGAGTTCCTTTACCAAATTCTGTAGGAATTAAAAAAGAACAGACACATAACAGTAAGGTACCATACGGTGATTAATTTCTCTTTCACAGTGTGTGTTGCTGTAGAAATATATTGGGAATTATTAAGAATCAGTTTTGAAACAATGCTTTTCCTCAGCATTTTGCTAATCAAAGGAATATTTTTTTTTTCTGGTTTTTAAATCAAGAACTGTGAAGCAAATCCAGACAGTATGCTGAAACTGCAGAGAAAAGGTGCTCCTCTCTGCATACTTTCATATATTCCATACATTAATGGGATTTAACTTCTACATTAAGGAAGTATTAGTATAATGGTAGAAAATAGGGATGAAAATTGGATGCCTCTTTGTACTTTGCCATTGTCTCAAATTCCTGCTCAGTGATAGGAACTATTAAATAGCCTTGTATAATGTATTATCTTTCAATCTATTAGGAGATTGCAATGGGAAATCTCTATCTTTAGACAGAAGAAGGCAATGGCAAACCATTCTGTATTGTCACCAGGAAAGCTACATGGATGTGCCCAGGAAATCAACAGGAATCAAGATCACCTTGAAAGAGACTTTAATCTCTTTGGAATAAGATCTTAATCTAAATGCAGTAAATTACTGAATAAAATGGATGGATTTACGAATGACTTGGAATTGTACTGCATGGTAGCATGTTACAAATGTCAGAAGAAAAGCAATGAATCTGTGGTTTGCATATACAGTATTAGTTAAGCATTTTTGGTCCAAGTTGGAATTTTCATGGAACCTGATAACTGCCATTGAGATCAAGTACAGATCAGAAAGAAATGACTAATCTGATACTTGCAGCTTTGTTATCTAATCTTAGATTCTGTCCATTGATTGTTACACTAAATCTTTTTGAGATAGGATCACACAATTTGTTTTAAAATGTTATTTCTTCCTTATTTTCTTTCACTTTTGGAGAAGAAAAAAATTAAATGTTAAAGAAAACATAAATCTCAAATAGTCGTTCAGATTGCCACTATGAGTATTTACCATATCGAACTATTTTATTCATTTTCTGCTCATGATTTAATGAAAATACATAACTAAATATATCTCATGAAGAATAGATGAGGAAAACTGGAATATGATTTCTAATGGAAAAGTGAAAGATATGGAGAATATGAAGTTGAAGTAGTTGGTTTAGTGGTGATGATTATCTTTTGACACAAAGCAATGGCTAAGTCCCTAGCAGCTATTTGTAGATCCTCAAATTTGCTTGTTGTCCAGAAATGTCAAAAAGATATTTGTATCTTTTTTCTGAATCGGACTCTCTACCAGGATTTAATTCTTCACTTCTCCAAGACAGACAAGCTACCAGTTATATCCTATTTACTTTTTTCAGACCTGAGAATTGTGGCCTACTTATTAATTTAATCTTTCCCCAATGTAATTTTAAAAAAAAATATTTGTCAGATGAACATTTGTTTCTACTATATTTTTTCATGTTTATGTAATTAGGTTTCACATCTATCTTGCCCAATATTGATTGTGAGGAAAGAAGATAGAACGAAAGAACGAAAGAATGAAAGAATGAAAGAAGGAAGGAAGGAAGGAAGGAAGGAAGGAAGGAAATATTAGAATCTTTTTTATATTTGCCAATTCTGAATTTACATTTAACGATGCATCAAACAGATTTTAAAGGGGGGGGGTGTTGTTTTCATTGTTGTTTTTTGTTTCTTAATATCAGAGCAGTAGTGCCACCAATAGGACACTCTGAAGATTTAAAACAGTTTTGATCCTATCAAATTTGTACAAGAAACTTATTTTATAATTGCCAATGAAATTGAATTATGTGATTTAAGCTTGAATTAACTAAAAACATTATGCTTACTCTCTCTCTCGCACACACACACAGACACACACTCAATGTTTTATTGCTGCCAGATAATGGATAAACTAGTTTGGAATGAAGAACAGCTAATGAGTTTTTAAATATATCATTTTTTAGAAGCTCATTTACTGTGAAATCAAATTATTCTTCAACGTTCTCAAATTTATATCCCCCTTTCTCCTGAATAATTTCACTCTTAAAAAAAAACCACAGAACCATTTCTTTAAGGAGGGAAACTATGGTTTTATTAGAATATTGCTTTTTGCTGTTATGTATTTCATTGTTTTAAATTGCACAAAGTCCTTGAGAATGGATAGTACAAAATTTCATTTAGGGGAGAGGGAGACAGAGGCAAGCAACACTTTGGCAGCCCTCTAAATTCTCTACTCCCAGAATTCTCAGTCAGCAGCAAATTTGTTAAGGTATTCTAGATTGTAGTTTAGGTCAAAATGCCAACCATTTGAGAATTAAGCACATAAGAGTGATAGCAATGTGGTTCTCTTGATTTATTTACATTAGAACTGGTTTTAGATATATTGATTGCTTAGATAATTTGAAATCAAGAATAAAATCAAGATTAACCTGGAACTCCTTATTGTTAATTCTATCCAGACATTTGGCCCTTATCTATCAAGTTCTAGCACCTATGAAAAATAAAAAGGAAATATTGGTTGAAACAGATGACAGAATCTCTAGAATGAATGTGGATACCTAATGCCAATATGATTCTTTTTTTATTAAAGAAAAGAGATACCTAGATTCTATAAATTATTTTGTAAATGCCACAAATGTCTTCCTTTGTGTCTCTTTCTGTTGAAGTACAGATAATCAGGTTCTTGAAATGATACTTTGAAAATATAGTTATATTCATTTGGCTTCTTTCAGTAGATTTGTAGCTTCTGGAAGAATGCCACATTTTACCACTTTTAAATTTTTTGTCTTCTCAGTCTTTGATATGACTGGGTGGTTTTTTGTTTTTTTTAAGCAGTAGAAGAAGTTCGCAAATCATTCATGAAGTAGTGAACAACTTTCAAAGTAATATTTGGTGTTTCGGCAGCAGGAGTCAGGAGCAGGTTATATAGAATATAGTAACTTACAGTGGTACTTCATGACTAAAACTTTTGTTCTATTTTAATCATTAATAAAAAATTTAGATTTTAGGTATTTTCCAAGTCTTCCATATTTCTAATTTTCAGTGTTCTGAGAATGCAAGTAAATAATAGATTTGCTAGTCCATCTAAGGAGGAAATCATCAATAAAGACAATCTCTGAAACACTTTCAGTCACCTTTGGCAGATTTTGAAAATATCTGTGACATCATTTTTTTTCACTATTTTAATCTGTTAGAGCATCTCAGTCAATTCAGAGATGCTTTTATCTTAATCGCCTCTCTTTTTTTATCCTTAAGGCACTTAAACCTTTCAAGAATCAGTGTACTATGATTTCCCTGCTAAAATGCTTATTTTTTTAAAAAAAAGGCAGTTATCAAGTTATCAGAGAATGTCCGTCTGTCTGTCTATTTATCATTACTGTTTCTTGAAATTTGGATGTTTCTAAAATGGAGTGGTACTGATAAGAAGCTGACAAAGTTTTTATGAAGCATATCATTCTACAGAACATCAAATAACAAAACTATAGCTAACGTTGACTCAGAAGACAAATAGTGTTTTAAAAATTTTGATCTTTGATCAAAACCCTTCTACCAAAACTTTTTTTTACAATTTTATATTGCTATCATAGAGTCCTTGTCTTTGAATCTTCTGCAGCAGTCTGGTCTCATTTCATTAAGTCACTAGTGCAATTCAGCTTTAATGGAGCGAGATACCAGCAAAAAGGATTTTCAATGTATTTCTTCTGATCTGGGCTGATCAGATTTTACAGTCTTTTTCTGCCCCAAGCATCATCATGGTTCTTTTGCAGCCTGGAAGAGATCTAATGACCTGTTACTTAATTGTGTTCCTGGCAATAAAATATACAACCAATCTGCTGAATTTGCAACCAAGATACTTGCACATTCTGCAATTTGTCCCAAACTGTGTTCTAGATACTAGGCAACCATTTACATATAAACCTTGTATTGCACATAATCTAACAAATTGCCAGCATAGAACATTTTTTAACACTATAGAAAACATTGATATGATATTGGTATGAGCAAACATATGAGAAGAGATCATTGATTGGGCCAGGTCTTCCACACTTAAAATAATGGATGTTGCAATAAAACTATATTCATAAATGCAGTGGATAAAAGTTGGAAGAGTTTCTATTGAAAAATACAGTCAATAGAGACTCAAGATATGCTGGAAAGCCAAGTATTGTATATGCAATAGCACATGTCTGAGAGTTTTTGACATATGTGTTGTTGTTGTTTATTCGTTTAGTCGCTTCCGACTCTTCGTGACTTCATGGACCAGCCCACGCCAGAGCTTCCTGTCGGTCGTCAACACCCCCAGCTCCCCCAGGGACGAGTCCGTCACCTCTAGAATATCATCCATCCATCTTGCCCTTGGTCGGCCCCTCTTCCTTTTGCCTTCCACTCTCCCTAGCATCAGCATCTTCTCCAGGGTGTCCTGTCTTCTCATTATGTGGCCAAAGTATTTCAGTTTTGCCTTTAATATCATTCCCTCAAGTGAGCAGTCTGGCTTTATTTCCTGGAGGATGGACTGGTTGGATCTTCTTGCAGTCCAAGGCACTCTCAGAATTTTCCTCCAACACCACAGTTCAAAAGCATCTATCTTCCTTCGCTCAGCCTTCCTTATGGTCCAGCTCTCGCAGCCATATGTTACTACAGGGAACACCATTGTTTTAACTATGCGGGCCTTTGTTGTCAGTGTGATGTCTCTGCTCTTAACTATTTTATCGAGATTTGTCATTGCTCTTCTTCCAAGGATTAAGCGTCTTCTGATTTCCTGACTGCAGTCAGCATCTGCAGTAATCTTTGCACCTAGGAATACAAAGTCTTTCACTGCTTCTACATTTTCTCCCTCTATTTGCCAGTTATCAATCAAGCTGGTTGCCATAATCTTGGTTTTTTTGAGGTTTAGCTGCAAACCAGCTTTTGCACTTTCTTCTTTCACCTTCATCATAAGGCTCCTCAGTTCCTCTTCACTTTCAGCCATCAAAGTGGTATCATCTGCATATCTGAGATTGTTAATGTTTCTTCCAGCAATTTTAACTCCAGCCTTGGATTCCTCAAGGCCAGCTTGTCGCATGATGTGTTCTGCATACAAGTTGAATAGGTAGGGTGAGAGTATACAGCCCTGCCGTACTCCTTTCCCAATCTTAAACCAGTCTGTTGTTCCGTGGTCTGTTCTTACTGTTGCTACTTGGTCGTTATACAGATTCTTCAGGAGGCATACAAGATGACTTGGTATCCCCATACCACTAAGAACTTGCCACAATTTGTTATGGTCCACACAGTCAAAGGCTTTAGAATAGTCAATAAAACAGAAATAGATGTTTTTCTGAAACTCCCTGGCTTTTTCCATTATCTAGCGGATGTTGGCAATTTGGTCTCTAGTTCCTCTGCCTTTTCTAAACCCAGCTTGTACGTCTGGCAATTCTCGCTCCATGAACTGCTGAAGTCTACCTTGCAGGATCTTGAGCATTACCTTACTGGCATGTGAAATGAGTGCCACTGTTCGATAGTTTGAACATTCTTTAGTGTTTCCCTTTTTTGGTATGCGGATATAAGTTGATTTTTTCCAGTCTGATGGCCATTCCTGTGTTTTCCAAATTTGCTGGCATATAGCATGCATTACCTTGACAGCATCATCTTGCAAGATTTTGAACAGTTCAGCTGGGATGCCGTCGTCTCCTGTTGCCTTGTTATTAGCAATGCTTCTTAAGGCCCACTCAACCTCACTCTTCAGGATGTCTGGCTCTAGCTCACCGACCACACTGTCAAAGCTATCCCCGATATTGTTATCCTTCCTATACAGGTCTTCTGTATATTCTTGCCACCTTTTCTTGATCTCTTCTTCTTCTGTTAGGTCCTTGCCATCTTTGTTTTTGATCATACCCATTTTTGCCTGGAATTTACCTCCAATGTTTCTAATTTTCTGGAAGAGGTCTCTTGTCCTTCCTATTCTATTGTCTTCTTCCACTTCCGCGCATTGCTTGTTTAAAAATAATTCCTTATCTTTTCTGGCTAACCTCTGGAATTTTGCATTTAATTGGGCATATCTCCCCCTATCACTGTTGCCTTTTGCTTTCCTTCTTTCTTGGGCTACTTCTAGTGTCTCAGCAGACAGCCATTTTGCCTTCTTGGTTTTCTCTTTCTTTGGGATGTATTTTGTTGCCGCCTCCTGAACAATGCTGCCAACTTCTGTCCAGAGTTCTTCTGGGACCCTATCTACTAAGTCCAGTCCCTTAAATCTGTTCTTCACCTCCACTGCATATTCCTTAGGAATATTAGTGAGCTCATATCTAGCTGATCTGTGGGTCTTCCCTAATCTCTTTAGTCTGATCCTAAATTGTGCAAGAAGAAGTTCGTGATCTGAACTACAGTCAGCTCCAGGCCTTGTTTTTACCGACTGTACAGATGTCCGCCACCTTTGGCTGCAAAGGATGTAATCAATCTGATTTCGGTGTTGTCCATCTGGTGAAGTCCATGTATAAAGCCGTCTCTTAGGTTGTTGGAAGAGAGTGTTTGTTATGCAGAGTGAATTGTCTTGGCAAAATTCTATCAGCCTGTGTCCTGCTTCGTTTTGTTCTCCCAGGCCATACTTACCTGTAATTCGAGGTGTCATTTGACTGCCCACCTTAGCATTCCAGTCTCCTGTGATGAAAATAACATCTCTTTTAGGCGTGTTGTCCAGTAGGTGCTGCAGATCCTCATAGAACTGCTCTACTTCAGCTTCTTCAGCATTTGTGGTTGGGGCGTATATTTGGATCACTGTGATGTTAGATGGCTTGCCCTGAATTCGAATTGAGATCATTCTATCATTTTTTGGGTTGTATCCAAGCACTGCTTTAGCCACTTTACTATTAATTATGAAGGCTACTCCATTTCTTCTGTGGTCCTCTTGTCCGCAGTAGTAGATCTGGTGGTCATTTGATGTGAAGTGGCCCATTCCAGTCCATTTCAGTTCACTGACGCCCAGAATGTCTATCTTTAATCTTGACATCTCACCAATAACCACATCCAATTTGCCCTGGCTCATAGATCTTACATTCCAGGTTCCGATGGTGTGTTGATCCTTAGAACATCGGATTCGCCGTTCACCACCAGCACCGTCGGCTGCTAGCCGTCCTTTCGGCTTTGAGCTAGCTGCGTCATCACGTCTGGGGCTAGTTGAGCTCATCCTCTGTTCCTCCCCAGTAACATTTTGACCATCTTCCGACCTGGGGGTCTCATCTTCCGATGGTATACCGACATATCTCTGGTTGTACTGATCCATTTAGTTTTCACGGCAAGAATACTGGGGTGGGTTGCCATTACCTTCCCCAGGGATCGCATTTAGTCTGACCTCTCTGTCATGACCTTCCCGTCTTGGGTGGCCCTTCACGGTTTAGCTCATGGCATCATTGAGGTGCTCAAGCTCCAGCACCACGACAAGGTAACGATCCTTTGCTGAAGTGACATATGTGAAATATATTAAAATAAAAAATAGTCGTATGACTGTGTCACTATACCATGAATAATTTGCATAGCCAGAATTCACAACATTAGAATTCATATTTTTCATTTAAAAATAAGGTTCTGGCCCATGTATAATCTGAAATATGATGCAAAATGTTCATGACTGTCTTTTATCAGCTACAGTAGACACGTTTCAGCTGGGGTGGCACAGATTCATCATTTAGTGTGGCAATATTAAATTTAAAAGTTTTTTTTAATATAATTTTATGAAAGTTTTAAGAAACTTTGTATCTTATATTTCGTCCTCTCTTCTTTCTCCTCCTCCTCCTCCTCTTCCTCTTCCTCTTCCTCAATCTTTCGGAAGAGGGAAAGTGGTACATGCTTTCAATAGCTTGATTTTGAAACAGGTAAATACATTTTACAATATTTAAAAATTCAAAGAGAGGCAATTTCAATGGTTCTAGGCATTTTAACCATCTATAAATATTCTTGGCATATATTTAATACACACACACACACAAGAAATGTGTACATGGACATACAACCTCCTGATCCTGAACCAACAGTATATAGCATGAAATCACTGTCAGTTGAAAAGAGAGAACATAGCCACTAAGAGTTCCATCAGCCTTGAGCTTTTGAGCAAGTCATGTTTATTGCCTGGTTAAATATTAATATGATAAGAGGTCATGTTCTTTTCTGAAATCCCATTAGCAGACTGCATGCCAGCAGGAAAAAAACATCCACATTCAGCGCTATTTGTAATATGCTCTGTTTAGAAGTGCATGACTAAAATTCAGCAAAGAAAACAGTCTGAGTTCTTCCTAATACTGAAAGTGCATTTTATAACTTCCTTCGTGTTAAGATATTTTAGGTAGGTCTAAGGCCTAAGACAGTTTTGCTAATGATCCTTTTTTTTTCCTCCTTGCCTTCTCACAATTGTTCACTCACTAAAAGCAAAGTTTTACGTGACAATATCAAAATTTGAAAAATGGTACATTTCATACAGCTATCTATCAATATTTCTTGGTACTTTACTGATCTGTCATCCCATATGACCTAAAGACAAAAGTACATGCCTTAAAGATATGCAAAACATTGGAAACTGAAGCTGGAGATGTCATTATACTCTGAATCAACATTGGGAAAGGGGCATTTTTTTTCTTATTCTTATAAATGTTAGAAAACTGTAAGCTGAGAGAGGCTGCTATATTGTAGTGGTAAGAAGTGAACTAACCTGCGGAGGCACAAACCAACTATTTTTTATGAATAAACTCTTAGGTCTGCCAATAATACTCTATCTGATAGCTATAGGTGTCTGAACCTATGTGAGTGGTTATGGAGCAACATCTATTACTAACATAGAGAGGTTCCTAGCATATATAACATTGCCTTGATCTGAGTCTCACTCTGGCCCCTTATTCCCAGTATCATAACACAGGACCATGGAGGCAGGCCTTCTCTGTTGTTGATCCCTTTCTCTGGAAGAGCATTCTCATGGAAATTAGATTGGCCCCAACCCTCCTTGTTTCAGAAAGCCAGTAAGACCAGGCTGTTAGTAGGCCTTTGGGAGCAGATTGTAGTATTTGACTCCTTGCTCAGTGAGACAGGTGGTGAATTTTTGTTCTGTTGTCTAGTGATATTATTATATAAGATACAACTGATTATTTTGTATAACAGCCATGTAACCTCTATAGTGCTTTTAAAACAGTGCTTCCAGTGATTTGTTGGTGTCAACTCACTACAAGAATGTATCTTCAGTTGAACAAAAAGGCAATGACATACTGGATTACCTCACACTGAGGTGACACTGGTCCCATGATCTCAGTAATAGTTAAAGACTTGGGTCTTGGTTCATAGATCATTCCAAAGATAGGAGGCAATTGTGATAGCTTGAATAATTGTCAGATTGCTCTAATCACTGCAGTAGAAACAATTTCCGGCTGTTCTGATCAAGATCCCAACATGGTTAGGAAGTTCTTTACCTGAAATGGTCTGAGAAAGACAGTATGGAGTCTCAACCTTAGCTTCTTGGTCACTTTCCAGGGGGACATAGATGCTGTTGGTGTTTTTTTCTGATTTTTTTTGTTTGTTTTGTTTTGAGTAGCCTGGAATGTACTGCAGACATTGAAAAGATTTGAATCTTTTGTGTAAGTTGAAAGCCATTTCCAGCCACCAGACATAACTTCTTACCAAAGCTTCCCTGTGAATTATTCTGGGAGGTGCTTCAATGTTGTTAGAATAATTCAACAACTTCTTTCCATTAAAAAAAAAAAAAAATTCTGTACAAGATTTCTGTACAAGAAAAAAAAAAAAGATTTTCTTTTCTTTTCTTTTCTTTTCTTTTCTTTTCTTCTTTCTTTCTTTCTTTCTTTCTTTCTTTCTTTCTTTCATACTACTGTTTTCTCCCCCAGGAGCTAATAGCAGCAGTGGTGCAGCACAAGTACAGAATATAAAACAGCAATAATACTATAACCTTCTACAATCAATTATAAAAGCTTAATATAAAATATGAAATAATGAGCCTGTAGACCAGACTTTCTCAACTTTTTGAACCTGGAGGAACCCTTGAAATAGTTTTCAGGCCTCAGGGAACCCCTGCACATTCAGGCTCAAATATAGGCCAGAAGTTACAAAATTATTATATTTGTTTCATGTGTAGTCCTGTGTATATGCATTAACAGTGTTCTTAAACTAAAAATAAGGAATGAAGCTTACCTCTTTAATGTGAAGTTGCCCAAATTTGAAATATTTTTTAGTAAATCATGATCTCCCAGGGAACCCCTAGTGACCTCTCATGGGACCCTAGGGTTCCACAGAACCCTGGTTGAGAAACCATGCTATAGACTAAAATGCCTATAAATATAATAATATCAACAACTATGTGTAAATCCAGTTCTTTAAAAAAGTTAACTGCTTTCTTAATTGTTTCAAGAAAATGAAATCTACTTAGTGTTTTTGTTTTGTTTTGTTTTGTTTACATTGTAAGAGATCAGACTTCATGCACAGTTCTGGTGGGAGTTGACTCCAAAGAAGCCAAATGAGAAAAAGCTCTTAACCATGGCATAGATATTCCAGTCTGTTGAGAACCAATAGACCCTGGACTGGTAATCAGATTCAGTGCTGCAGGCCTTTCAAATTGCTGGGTATTGTCAGCCTTCCCAGGCAGACCAGACAGAATATACAACCAGTAGAGCTAATTCTACTTTATTGTAAGGCAACATTAACAGAATCTTGTAAATCTTAGAGTACAAATCTCCCACCATCTATTTTACAGCCTGATAATTTAGGGAGGTTCCTTTCTGAGTCCCTTTCTCTGCCCGTCATGCAGCTGTGGGCTATGCCCTCCCTTATCTGATTCTTCCCTAGCAGCATCTCTCCACGCCATCTCCCAAGGTCATTCCCACTACCATTACAGGTATGCCCATATGCAACTTATAATGATCAACACCAGGATATTAATATATTTCATAAATATTCAGCCAATGTAATGATAAAAAGAGGTTAAAGTAAAACAATGAAAGTCCAGAATAATATAAACAACAGCATATGGAGACAAATCAAAGGGCAAAGTGAGGTTTCATATAACCTGGCCAACAGACTGCTGCAATAATCCAAGCACAAAACAACTAGGACATAAACCAGTTGTTCAGCAGCAGTGAGGAACCAAGAGGTCCTATGAACTTTCACTGAAAGAAAATTACAGATTTTATGGGGTTTTTTTTTCAGGTTTTGAAAAGGTTTTGAGGACAGCCTATTCTTAACTTACCCTCCCATATTCTTCACAAGTGGTAGCCTTGAACACCTAGAAACAGAAGTCAAAATGCAAGCCCCTTTCCCCTTAGACATCTAAAGCTTTTAATATTCCATGACACTATGAAAGAGAACATAGTTCAATGAACTGCATATATGCATAAAGGAAATATTCATTGTGCTTCTGGGTCAATGAAGAAAATAGGAAAAAAATTCAATCCACAAAAAACTGAGTTGAGGACTTGTTTACAGTTAAAAATCCAACCAAAAAATATGGGAAAAAATGCAGATAATATAAAAATAGAAAACAATTTAAAAAGAAAACCACCTGCACTTCTGGAGTAAAACCAAATATACAAAATGTAAATCATATTTACTGTATTTATGTAATAGGACACACCAGATACTTCCAAGCTTCTTATGGATCAGTATATTTCTTTACTTATATAAAGGCAAACAATAAATTACAAAATAAATAAAATCATTCATTAACCCTTACCGCCTCACTGTTAAACATTAAACTGTTTATATTGGTTAACAAGCACAAAAGACATGTTGGGAAAGATAATTATTTCTGTTCTTTTGTATTTTAGTAGCATTGCTTGTCTAAAGACCCATGAAATTGTATCTCAGACTGGTAAAAGGAAAAATGTTATGACAACTAGACTAGTCTTAGTTCAGAATGGAAACAAGAACATACTTGATATGCTGCTTTAATTTCTAATATTTAATCCTTTTGAAAATAAAAGAGCTCACATGGACACTTTTCAAAACAAAAACAAAAACAAAAAACTTCCAGAGGCTGCTCTTGCTCTGCTTTGTACAGAATTTTTAATAATCTATCATTATTTCTAGTGAAACAACTTGAATCCTAGCCAGATCTCCTTTGAAGACAGCAAGTGCCTTTGTGTGCATCATTAGAATTTTCAAATCTCTGGATTTTGTTTTCATGATACTCGGTGATGATCTGTTCAACCTCTTTTATAACTTTTTGAATCACATCAATTTTCCCCTCAATTACATCCACTTTAGAGTATAGTTGGATATCTTTTTGTTTACAGATTGCATCACAACCAATAATTCAAAATTCCTGATTTCTCATCTCTCAAATATCAGCAATATCTAGAATTAAAATCACCCTTTTTAATCAACTCAGGCAGAAGAAAATGTTGGAGAAAATCTCAGTAGTATGCTTTCCAGAAGCATCAATAATTATACTGATGTGTATACTTTTTCTATCATCTTCACTGAAATGTTTTTATTAATATGACTTCTCTTCTTCAAAAGGGGGAGACAACAAGGGAGGGCATCAGAGTTGAAGAAATAGCTTTTTATGTGGACTAGACATTATTCCACTCTCAAATATACCCAAACTGCAAAACTTAATTTAAAACAGGGTAGATAAGATTCTGCTTACCATTAATTAACCAGGTAGGCTGATTCAGGCTGAAAAGAAGATTTTCTCCATAGCTTGGAGGGCCTTTTCACAGTGGGAAAGTCCAAAAGCTGCAGCTACCATGTTGCCCAGCTGAACTGTACCCATTCTTCTTCTTTTAGTTGACCAATGTTTTAGTTGACCAATGCTTTCCTTCCTTTGACAATGATCGATCACTTCTTTCCTGAAATATATTTTAGTTCCATTTTTATAACTGGCAATGAACACTTTGTTTGTTCCAAGCTCCAGTAAGTTCAACTGAGTAACAGAAAAAACACTATGACATCAACTACTTGGGAAAAAGCTTCTCTGAATGTATGCAGTTGATTGTCCAGACCTGGAATCAATCAATCCATGTCATACTCTGGCCTTAATTAGCACTGTTATCATGCTAAGGTTCCTGGTTGCAAATACCCTAAACAGAAATCAGCTGCTTCATGATCTTATGAACAGTCACCTTCACATAAAGTTAGATGATCCGACTCTTTATACAATCACTTGATTTCATGCCCATGGCTTTTGAACACCATACTCACTCAGTGTGGCCATTTCTCTTACAATACCTGTATTCCACATACACAGTTCTGCAGCCCCTGCACCCTAAGCAAAAACTGGTGTGACTATGTCTATATACAGACATTGTGGAGAACCTATTTATTCAGCTGAACCTGTTGTTCTGAATTTGTAAGCTTTTTAGTGTGAATAGCATTTGCATTAGTTGCTGTCTCTTCTACAAGTTCTTCTGTAACTTGTAGTAATGCAGTTTTAATTGCCAACACTCAAATAGCTACTGCAAATGTCAATTTCAGTTCAAATAAGAGCCTCCATTGGAGTACTTCATCATAAGCCTCACATTAAAGGTGATTCCTTAGATCTCTTCTAGCAAGTCTCCAAAACTTCAGTGTTGAGAAAATGGATTTCTTGCATAAAAAAGAAAAAAAAATGAACTTGTGATTTATGGTTTTGCTGATTAGATAGGATACATTATAGAAAGAAGAGTGTCATGATGTAACTTAGAGAGAGAGGTCAATTTATAATTGTATTTATAACTGCAGAAGCCACTTCTCTGTATCTTTTTTTCTATTTTTCTTTCTTTTTTGGACCTTTAGTTTTTTTTTTCATTTTTTCCTTTTTCTTTTTTTTCACTTTATTTTAATTTGTATTAGTCTTATTCTTGTGTTTAAATTTTTCAATCAAATTAGAGAGACAGAGAAACAGAGAAACAGACAGACAGAGAGACAGAGACAGTTTGGCATAGAGGTTAAGGCATCAGGCTAGAAACCAGAGGACTGTGAGTTCTAGTCCCTCCTTAGGCACAAAGCCAACTGGGTGACCTTGGGCCAGTCTCTCAGCCCTAGGAAGGAGGCAATGGCAAACCAATTCTGAAAAATATTGTCAAGAAAACTGCAGGGACTTATCCAGGCAGTCTCCAAGAATCAGACATGATTGAATGGAATATTCAATGGAAGAGATAGATGATAGATAGATAGATAGATAGATAGATAGATAGGTAGATAGAGATATAATTTATTCACCTCTGTGATATAAACAGCAATGCCTTCCCCATGTTGCTGAACTCAGTTGTGAAATTTAAATATATGTGCAATTATTGATGATGCAGGTGAGAAATAATATTTCAATAATTTCATAGTTCATCAGATGTTTTAAACTTTGGTAAGGCAGGAGTAGTGAATGCTATCTGGGCCCCACAGACAGTCAAAAGGATAGTTCATTTCCATTCAGGGCTATCTAATTTGTTTCCCTTCTGATAAAAGGGAAGCCGCTCTGCATATAATTTCCAGGAAGCAGTCTGATGAATATCAAACTCATCAGTGTGTCCTAAAGCAGTCTTTTATCCACCCAGTCAGAATCTCTTCAAACTTCCAATTAGAAGTTTAGATTATTTCTGACTGTATTTGAATGCCAAACCACCTTCTTGCTGGTCTTCAATTTTCAATAAATCCCATTTCCATTGCCAAAATGCAGAATTGTATAGGAGGTACTGAAATAATGCATGGGCCCAAGCCCAATTATTTGCATAAATAAACTATTAAACTTCCTGACAAAATCCTGCTCTACACCTTTCTGAAATGGCATGACCTACAAAGCACTAAAAGCTATTATTAATGCACAATGACCCCAACATACATTTAAAAAAAAATGCCACTGATCTGATTAATCAGCAACAGAGGTAAACAATGGTCCTGAACCTGTAAGATAAATATAATCATCTTCATATAAATAATGGCTATCTCTGAATTGTTAATTTTTATAACAGTATACAGTTATCTGATTCACTCCACTTATCAAGATATTCCCATATTCCTTTTTCACCCATCTCAGCATTTGTTTTAATCTTCTCTATCAGAATCTTACTCTAATCTATTTCTGAAGTTGGCAGGAAAAAACTATGTAGAAATCTTATTTACTGATCACTTTAAAAATTTATGTGAATTATCCATGTCCAAAAACAATTGGGATATTTTAATGGACACATCAACCCTTGCTGTTAAAAGTATGTTTCCATTCAATAGGATGATTTAGGCATCATGTTCAACTAGATTCATGAAGCACCCAAACTAAACATATCATAATATGGTTTAATGAATATTGTGAATTGTGACAACTGGTATGACTGTCTTCCTGTGTTTCACAAAATACTTTCATAGATGTTCACAAAGTTGTAATGTCATAACACAAATTCCACACCTTACATACCTATGTGGAATATCATGATGCAAATATGAAAGAATGGAACTTGTGTCATGATGTTATAACACACAATTTATCAATCTGGCATCTTTGTGGTAAGAATAGACACGCAATTGCTAGGACTATCCTGAGGATTGTTAGGTTCTTTCTGAGACTCAGAGTAAATTCTCAAAACTTCTGAGAATTCTATCAGTTGAAAAAAGATAAAACTGAAGAGACTGAGGAGTAAATTGTGAATTAAATGGGCCACCCTAAGAAGATAGTGGAGGAAAGAAGAGCATTTTAAAATTCCCATACATCATTTGACTAGCAGAATATCTAAAGATACAGAATTTGAAGAATGAGGCCTACAGATGTACCTCATTCCAGCACATTGTAAAAATAGAGATTTATTTTTTTTACTTTACTCTGAATTGCTCTTTTTATTTCTTTCATTCCCCCATTGTCTCCTACATTTATTTAAATTACATTTAGCATATACTATACTTCCCACCTGCATTCAGAATGTGTGTGCATGCACATCTGTGGCATATCTGTATATATACAATATTTATACACACACACCACACACTTTTTGCATCAACTGCCCTTACTTTCAAGATTTCTGCTGTCTTGTTAGATTATCTGTTCATTACTACATCTAATTAGATTGTGGTTATCTGCATGATAAAGATGTGCAAAAGGAATGTGGTAATTCAAATCAGATAAAATCCTGCTTTTATGAGTATGAACCATGTGTTTCTTTGAGACATAACTTTGGGTTTTATTTTGGTTAAGCTTTATCCTAACAGCATTCCTATAGGCCCACAGTTATATGCCATTCAGCTCTAGACGTGATATTGACTACCGAATGCAGAATTTCATTTTATGAGAGCTCATATTATTAAATTATCTCTGGGTTTAAAATTAAAAAACTATAGGGCATAACATGCTATAATGGCCTTATATACTATAGGTTTTGTTTTTTGTATTGTGGTAAGTCCTGTAATCATTGGGCCACAATCAAGCTAGCAAGGGCATAAAACAGCCATTTGGATATAGAGAGACAATATACAATCAGTCTTGGCCCAGAGTGGCTCAAACTGTGGAGGGTTTTTATAGCACAAGCCCAGCCCAGCCAATTACTATTAATTTCTAATTAGCTCTAGCCACTGCAAAGCTTTTCTTCTGGCTAAGCTAGTGGTTTCGTCTCAGTTATTATTGAGGACAGTTAGCCTGAAACTTCTCTGCTGCTGTGGCTCCCATGAATTGATGAGATGGGCCACATTTTGTCATATTGTAATTTTATAGAGATGTACCATCCTAATTTATCTTTTCCTGAAGTATCTTCGAGGTACAGAAGATGAGGTATAAATATTTTATTTTGTCCATCTTCTGCACCAATGTTACTCAAGAGCCAAAATTTATTCAGCAGTTATGAAAACTTGCTCTGAAATGTCTGGCACACTAGGATGCTTACCAAAACTATATCATCATCTAAGTCAGTGTTTCCTAACCTGAGCAACTTTGGGATGTGAGGATTCCCCCAATTCACCAGCCGGTATGACTTGCTATGACTCTAGGAGTTGCTAAGAATTCTGGGAGTTCTTACATCCCAGAGTTGCCCAGGTTGGAAAACGCTGCTCTAAACTGTCATCTGTCTCATTTTTTCCTCTCTTCTTAATAAGATAAATTTGTCATCATATAAGCATGTCTAAACGTGTTGCCAATGATAAGTGATAGGTTTCTTTTTTTTAATTTAAAGAAAGGTTATTTTACAACCACATTAACAGCTATTTGACTTCAGACCTTAGCCAATTGACATATTTTATATATTATATAGTTCACATAATCCTCACTTCTTCTAGTGTGATTATATAACATTTTATTGTCACATGTCTCCTTATTTCTGTATGTTACCCTGACAAATCACTGTAAACAATAAATTTAAAGAAGATAAAATGTCAGTAGGTGAGTGGTTTCTAATTTGAAATATTAAGTGTTCTAGTTCACTATACTTGAGCAAATAATTTCAAAAACATCATTCAGGATACTGAATATTTGGCGAAGGACGACTAGCCTGTATGTTCAGCTCTATCTACCTTTTTCGAAAGCATTGTAGCTCTTAATTCTCCACAATTATGAAGTTCCAATATAATTAAACTTAATCTGGACACTCTGAAATAACATGTCCATTCTTTATGTCTCTTCAGGTAACTGCTGTCAACTGTACAAGGTTGACCAGACCAAGAAATAGATAAATATTCTGTGAATATAGCCAATCTAATAAAAATAGTTTTATTAGATTGGCTATATTCACAGAATCTTGGAAACCTGAATATGCCTCCCTTCCTCAATCTTTTTGAGAAGAATCTTGAGAATTAGTGTGGGGGGGGGGGGTGCCTGGAAGGAATTTCTTCCTTCATATGGGCTTAAGCCACGTTTATGTGTTTGTTGTCTTGGTAACAGATTTCCATTCTCTCTGTTAAGGTGATCCTCTACTCTCCCAACAGCAGCTGACCAAACTTGTCTGGACTTGGAAATCAAGCAGGGCCAGATCTAGTTAATATTTGGATGGGAAACTGCCAAGGAATACCAGAGCTATGAACCAGACTGGGAGACCAAAAAACATTATGGAAGAAGTAATGACAAACACTGTGTCTGTCTGTCTGTATTGCTGGCAAAAAAAACTATGTCTATGAAAGCACCAGGAGTCAACATTAACTTGAAGGAGACTTTATGTTTTCTTGTTATCAGTATTAAGGGAAGAATTACGAGCTTTCACGCTATTAAATAATCCCTAAATCAACCTTTATGCTGACTTGTTTAAAAAAAATAAAAATAAAAAGATGAAATGAAATAGAAGCAAAGATGAAATGAATTCAAGAACACGAAGTAAGAAACTGAAAGCAACCATAACTGGGATACTCACCCGTTCCTAATCAAAGCATGTGTTCCTTTTTAACTTCAAGTACTATTCTAAGCTTTCCTAAACAGGGAATTGCACAAGAAATAAAAATAGTGGCACTGTATATTATGCTATAGAACCTGAAATACAAGCTCACAGATGTTTACATTTCTTCGTAGCAAAGCATCCAGAAAAAAAGAAAAATGTTGATACAGAGCAGCAGTGCACCCCAGTGGTGAGTTGCATTTTCAATTTGAACAATTTTCTGATTTTTTTTATACTTGGTCTGTTTTGCAGTTCAAAAGATAAGACATATAACTTAGTTGCAGGGTGGGGGGTGCCTGTCTGAGACCTTTCCATAGGTTCAGCATATAGAACATCCATCAGTAACTTTTCTCCTTCTACAATGTAAAATAAATGTGTATACCAGTGTCACAATAATCATGGCATTTTACATTATGTATTATAATAAAACCATCTATCCAAAGTGATAGAGGCTGATGTCCAAGTCAGTGTTGTATTGTTCAGTATACATTCAGCACAAATGGCAAGGCTCTTTTTATTGACTGTTTTCTCAACTGATTGAAATGTTTTTTTCAAGTTTCAAAGAATCATAATCAGATGAGAAATTTGGACTTAATTTCAATATCTATTTACTAAGACTAAGTTCCGTTGTATTCAATGGGACTTCCTTTTAAGTAAGTAATGCAGGATTGACTTGAGTGTAACTAGGTATAGGCATGTTTACTTAGGCACGTAGGAACAATATCTTAGACAGAATGTTGTAGAGATAGAATGAAATAATTACATTGGATTACAGTTGGTTCATACAACCTTTGTATGCTCACTCTCTTTAAAAAACATTATGGAAGAAGTAATGACAAACACTGTGTCTGTCTGTCTGTATTGCTGGCAAAAAAAACTACTATGTCTATGAAAGCACCAGGAGTCATATCTCTATATGACATATCTCTTATATCTCTATAAAAGATACAGAAAATAGCACAACAAGAACAGGCTTTTATTTACAAGGCTTTAGCAAAGAATAGAATTCAGAAATATGACAGGTCTAAAATAGTTTAGTCTATTCTGCTATTTTATTATGATGAAACAGAAGAGAGAAAATAATACTTAACCCTTTGCTCCTATATTATTTTCTGATGGCAATTCTGTCTTTAAAGCTATGGTCTGCTTCACATATAATGAGTTGTAGAAAAAAAAACCTATTTTCAGGATCTGTAGAATTTTTTTAAAAAGATAATAGGTTCTGGACTATAGCCAAAAGAAGGGCCATCAATTAATTCTATATCTAGATGCTTGGAAGTAATCATCCCTGAGTTCAATGGGATTTCCTGCCAGGTAATTATATTCTAGTCATTAGACTAGAAAGATAGCCAGAATGTCAATTCTAGGAATTTGCCCATATCTCTAATTGCTATCTGTAGGACATCTCTGCTGATAATATAAAAAGAGGAGGAAGAAGTATAGAATAATCCACAAAAGGTGAAGGCATTTGAGACTCTGCACCTAGAAGGAATTCTAAAAACAAACCCTGAAGAAGTCAGTGGCCAACCATTTCATAATTGTGTCCAAGAAATCTTTCAGACATGGTTGTAACAATTAAACAGGTTTTGATTTTAAAAAATGAGAATCATAATTTAGAAGGCATTTTTGGACTTATTGAGATAGTTGCACTCTGTAAGTAGATTTGGAGATTATGATATGCAGCCAGACCAAAACCACAAGCAAGTCTAGTCATTAATGTCAGTGACAAAAAAGGAAAGTCGTTTTACAAGAATGTGGTATTACTAATGATTAATTGTACTATAAGTGAGAAAGCAAGGAACCTGGAATCACAAGAAGGTTTGAATTGGATGAACAGGATAACACTGGGTTGTTCTAGCTATTGTTTTGTGAAGGCAATTCTTTCTTTACTTCAAATAGCATAAAGGCAGACTTTATATCTGAACACGACTAAATGGACAACATCATAATCTGACTATAATAGGAAACAGAAGATGGAGAAGTACAAGTCAACCAGCCAGTACACTTCCAGAATAAAAAGCATGCAGTAAATATCAGCTTGTTTCAGTTCAGGGTTATGATACATGAGATTCAATACACTTGTTAATAAATGTGTGTTTATTAATTTAAAGAAGGTCTTATAAATATCAACTGATATTCCAAATTAATAGATGTTAAAATGATGTTACACAGGAGAAATGTCTTGATTAAAATTTCTTCAAATTGAAATGCAGATCCACCTATATTTTTCATTATTCTGCATTACAGATATTATTCTGTATATATAGAGAAAAACTACTAAATGTGACAAATTACTGTCTAGAATTAATGTCTTAAAATCTACCAATATGGTATAAGATTAAGAATTTCCTAAAACGAAAGCATATTTTGAAATCAAAGCTTAGAGCTTGGCTAAATTTTGAATTATATTTCTTCATAACTACAATATTAACCTTTGTTGGATTTCAATTAATACATTGTAAAATACAGACCCAGGAATTTACTGTAGAAATTCTATGATTATGAAAATGGAATATAGAAGAATTGACAGACAGATAATTGCAGAAAGGTTATTATAAGATTGCCAAATGATCTACTAGACACATAGAGATAAACTAGATCTAGCTGTGATAATGTTTAGTTTAGGCCAATAGCCAGAAAATTTTCTTTTTCCTTTCTTACCCCATCTCCCACCCACAAATATAGCTTAAATAAATATATGCTGTGTCGGACTTCTTCTTGAAGTTTTGTAGTAAAGCAACAATTCTATGATAATAAAATAACACATTGAAAAATATTGTTGCAAAAAAAACAGTCTTATGATCTTATTGAGCAGTAACAAGTGACTGCTAATTAAGCAGTTGAGTTTTTAAATAGCATGAAATAAAAGTTACACTAAGCTGATTAAGAGATCATGCTGTTCATGATGTTCAGTTATGTGTGCTATATTTTCAGAAAGTCATTGTATGTTGTATGAGGGACCAGAGGAAACCTTATTGTCTTAGAAGGAATAGCAAAGTGAAACCACAGGTCCACATAGGTTACAGGAGGGGGAATTGCAAAGCCCTAGAAGCAGTGGGGAAGATATCTACATACATACTTACTTTATAACAGCCAAAGTCCCAAAACCATAAAGTATTACTAAAGATAATAAAATAAAGCACATTGAATAACATCAAGGTGGCCGGCAAAAGTGTGTGTGTGTGTGTGTGTGTTTTTACACTATACTGCTGAGACTAGTTCCTTGCTGCTAGTGAATTCTTGGGAGTTGATAGGTGTGGTAGGTTGATAAGAGTTGTGGATGTCTCAGCGGTCAGGATACGGGCTCATGAACCTCTGTACTTGAGTTGTTGGTTGGTGCAGTACAGAGTTTTTAGAGGCTGGTATAGAGTGTTTGGGAGTAGCCATGTGGTTCAACTGTTTGGCTGTATGAGGTTGAATTTTTTTATCCTACCTGGTAGAGTGTGTGAGGTTGTTGTTTTATTTTTTTTCCCCCTGCTAACCTCCCAGATGAGAGCAGGGTCTTTGTACAGTATGTGTATGTGGGGGAAAGCAGGCTGATTGGCTGGATCAAGAGTGCTGAATATTGTGCAGAAGCACCTGGAGATTTGGACTTCCTGGCTACTTGGATAAATGTGTTGTGGGAGTGTACAAATGGGCCCCTTTAACCTAGGGAAGCAGGGGCATAGGTAATGGAGGTGATATTCTGGTGGGGAGAGGACAGCAATAACATCAGGGTGGTGACAGGCATGAGGAGATATGGTGGGAGAAAGGGGCAGGCTGTTTCCAGGGAAAGCCAATACCACATTCCAGCATCATGCACTCAGCTCTAGTACCTATTCTTCAGACTGTCAGCATCCCCAATTTACAGATGTAAATTGAAAATAAATGTAATAAAGCTTACTTCATCCATGATTTAATTTAAAAGATTTAATTTAATTCATGGATGACAATTTCAGCCTAGTATGCAATTGCTGAAACCTGACTAGATGCAGAGGGATTTTTCCCTTTTTGGAAATGTCCCCATCCAATTTCAGGTGTGGCATCAGCTGCAATTCTGGGACATTGGTGGTGGACTGGCTATTGTTATTTGCGAGATTCTGGTGGCTACCAGGAGCTCAGCTCCATAGATAACCAGATGAAATATCCTATTTGTAAAGTTAGGATCAGATGGTTTGCTGCTATTATACTGTTGTATAGCAACTTTCCTGCCTGAGCTGTTTAATGCTATGGCTGAGTTGGCAGTGGAGTTGCTCAGTCCTATGGTACTGAGGGACCTGGGATTGGATATGGATCAGGAGTTCATGGCCACCATGGCAATTATGTGCCTGATTCAAGTTATTAATGGCCCAACTCACTGTGGGGCTCTGTTTTTTGTCTCAGGACAGTGGTGAAATGATCTGGTATTGGCAGATGTTAATATGAATCACATGTCATGGGTGAATCACTCCCTGTTAGCCTTGAAATTCTCCATGCCAGCTCCTCACTGCAGGGAAGAAAGACATATTCAACTGGTTCGCTGAAGGTATTTGAACCCAGGCAAGTTACAGAAGGAACTTGGAGTCATCCCTGAAGCTTTGTTTCAAAATTCAACCAAGGCTTTGATTACTGCTTGGGAATAGAAGATGATAGGGACCTTGGATCAGATCTCATCTGTGCAGACTCTCTGTGAGCATGGATCCTAGAGACATGCCTGATTTTCTAGTTGACTACCTGATTTTCTAGTTCTAGTTGATGTTGGGAGGGAGGAAATGGTCCAGCCCTAGTACCCTGCATTGTGGGATTCCCAGAGTTTGATTCTTTCCCCATTCCTGTTTAACATCTAAATGAAATTACTGGGTGAGGTCATTTATCAGCATAGGATTAAGTGCCAACAGTATGCTGATGATACTCCATTGTACATTGCTGTCCTGGGCTATACAAGTGATACTGTCAAGGTTATTTCTTAGTGCCTGGAGGTTGTGGGGATCTGGATAGAGAAGAACAGGTTGCAACTAAACCTTTTCAAGCCATGTAAATTTGTATTTTAGGCCTCCTGGGTTTGGAAATTTTCCATTTCTCATTCTAGATGAGGTTGGCCTCCCACAGACAGAGCTGGTGTGCCATTTGGGGTCCTTTGGAACTCACAGCTCCTGCTTGTGGGATATTTAAGCAAATCTTCCTTATACACCAATTGCACTCTTTCCCTTTCCAAGGCACACAGTCATTCACAACTTAGTCACTTCCCTGTTGGACAATTGCAATGCACTCTACACGGGGCTGCACGTGAAAAACATTTCGAAACAGCAGTTGGTCCAGAGTGCAGCAGTGAAGGCTGTTCTGGGCACAACTCAGTATGCTCACGTAACACCACTGCTTCGTGAGCTGCACCGGCTCCTAACAGTCTTTTAGATTCAATCAGAGATGTTAGCAGTCACCTATATAGCCCTATATGGCTGTAAGGGTCAAGTCTGACTCTGAGGCTGAGGAAGGGGAAATCGAAACCCATGCTAGGCAAATCGGGGAAATTGAAACTCGGAGTGACTCAGCAGAGCGGGAAAGTCCTGAGCAGCTGATTGACCAAAACCAAGAGCTGGATTCAAAGCCACCAATCAGTGCAAGAGAAAGGCGAGCCAAAAAGCATGCCAAGCAAAAAGAAGCTTGATTGGCTCCGAAGGAAAAATGGTGCGAAAGGAACAAAATAAAAAGGAGCCAGCGTAAGGACCGGGCTTCCAGAGACAAACGTTCCACTGAGCTAAGAGCTTCTTGTGGAGAAGAAAAGCCAGAACTGTTCTTGGAGCCCTGCCCTGTAGCCGCTACAGAACCAGAGCCTTCCCAGCCTTCCAAACCCTACTTTGCTACCTTGCAGTGAGCCCCAGTGGAGCCCTGAGACTCAACAGATCCAGTTGAGTCCTGCCTTGCTGTCTTGCCATGAAGCCCTGCTAAGTTGAGTCCTGCCGCCTTGCCCTAAAGCTCAGTCAAATTGAGTCTTGCCATCTTGCCATGAAGTCCAGTTGAGTCATGGCTTGCCACCCTGCCACGAGGTCCAGCCAAGTCCAGTCTTGTTGCCTTGCCACGGAGTCCAGTCAAGCCTAGCCTTGTCGCCTCGTTGTGATCCATAGCTGAGTTTTGCCTTGCAGTTTTACAGTGTTCTCCAGCCGAGGCTGGTTCAGTCCCCATCTTCGGTCAAGTCCTGTCCCGTCACCTTGCTGCCAGTTCCTGCTGAGTCTGGTCCTGCCTCCTTGTCATAGTCCTCAGTTAAGTCCTGCTTTGCTGCCTTGCCATGATTCCCAGTAGAGCCCAGTGCCGCTGCTTCACCGTGTTCTCCAGCTGAATCTGGCTTTGCCATCTTGCCAAGCACTCTGCCATTGCCCGGTTGGGCTTGAATTGAACTGAACTATTATTCAAAGAACAATTACCAACTATATATAGTTGTATTGTAAATAAAGAATTCAATTTACTTTCCTCTGGTCATCTCATGGTCTAACCAGAACAATGGTACAGGACAAGGACTACCTGTCCCTAATTGTATCTGCTTATCCCCCCAGATCTAACAGGGCTGACATGCTCAGGGCCCCTTCTAATGGGATCCAGAAAGCATGCCTGAAAAAGTCTTGAAGACCTAGGTTTTCTCCCAAGTGCTGGGGCCAGGTTGTTAGTAAAGCCTGACATGTATGTGTTTGATGGAAATATAGATATAAGGGACCTGGCTACTGTATAATGATGTTTAATGATATTCTGTGTTTTATGCTTTTATATTTTGAGCAAGTTAGAGTCCAAAGACTGAGATGGGTGTCTATATTAAATACATACATACATACAAAGTATCCTCTCATTGCTATATGAGAGAATTTCCCTCAGTTGGCACTCATTTTTCATTGCTGCTGCACAATCTTTCACAACAATCTGAGGAAGGCATCTACTGTAACAGTGCTACTCTGCCAGAAACCTATTGTCATGCTCCCTGATCAACATTCCCAGAACATCTGATTGGACTCGCATGCATGAATGGACTGAACAAATGTTGTGACTTGTGGTTCAGTAGATTTGGGAGGGGGGACATGCCAGGTGTGTAGAAACATCTTGTTTGGACTATCTCTGGTATCAAAGGTCAAGCTATTGAGCCTTTGGAAACATCTGCATGGAGTTGAGCTAACTGGCATGAAGGGTTCATGCCTGAGAGAGGGAGTGGGCTTGTACTCATTGAGTTGTTTAACTTGGGGAAAACATGGGAACTTTCATTTGCAACTTTTTCACTGTTCTGTGTGCTACTTTCCATTAAAGAGATTTCTACTAAAATCATGTATGAATCGAACTATATGGTAGATTGAGTAACACAGTCATTACACCTATATTGATAATAAACAGATACATAACAGATGAAATGGATAAAAATTGATACAGAGCTTTCATCTAAATGAAGTTCACAGCCATAGATTCTGGGTGATGGATTGCTGGTGACGATTTGGTCGTTGAAGATCAGATGGACCAGGCAATATCATCAAAACTTGGCAGAGCAAGGATAGAGAGAGATGTTTGTCATAGCTGCCCAACCTTGATTCTAGGGCAGCCTTGCCTCCAAAGATTTGAGGATAAGGCAATGGTGGCATTAATATTTCATGAATATATGGTGGTGGCCAGATTTCTTGTTCTACAAATGTTCAGGTGTGAGTTCCTCTATATGAATCTGGAATCCAAGGACAAGCTGAAGGTTTTGCTAATATACCAATTGCCCTGCTTCCTAGCTAGTTCCCTCCTCATGTTCCATAATGTCTGGTGCCAGCAATTACAAATTCAAGACATCTCACCATGTACAGGAAAGTGAAAACTAAGGGAAAATAAGCTTACTTCAAAAGATGAAGTGTCATGCAGGTAAATCCAAGATTCAAGAACCAAAATTCAGTGTGGTCCAAAGATAAGTCAGAAATCAGAAGCAACACATTTATTTATTTATTTATTTAACAAATTTATATGGCCCAACTCACACTGACTACAAAATTAAAATTCATAATACAAAAAAAAACTAATAAGCCCCCACCCCCCACAGCAGCAATGAACACACTCAAATTAACCACTTGATTGGCTCCAAATCAACCTGGGGTCTCCAGGCCTGCTGGCAAAACCAAGTCTTCAGGGCCTTCCAAATAAGGAGCAAGGTGGGAGCCAATCTTATCTCTGGGGTTGGACAGTCATCTGCCAACAGAAGTTTGACTTGCAAGCCCTTCTTTTAAGGAAAATTTGGAAGAAAGTGGTGCTACTAGATCTTTCAGAGGCATTCAGTACCCTTGTGCATGGTATATTTTTGGAACACCTGTGAATGTTGTGAACTGGAGAGATTATTTGCAATGGTTTCATTCCTTCTTAAGTTGGCATTTCCTATCAGCATTGTTGGGGGAGGAGAAGAAGAGCTCTTGAGCACATCAGTGTGATGTGTGGAAGGCTCAGTCTTTTCCCTCATCAGATTTAACATTTATTACTGCTAAGGAAGGTCATCAATGATTTGGAGTTCAGTATCATCAATATGCTAATACCCAACTTTACATCTTCATCTCAGGCAGTAGAAGTCCTGGCCCAATGACCCAAGAATATGCAGAACTGGTAGGGTAAAACAGACTCAGGCTGAATCTCAGGAAGATGGGTATAGAAACTCTCTGGTTCCATGGCAGTTCCAGCTATCACTCTGGACTAGGTTGCACTGTCCTTAAAAGAGCTTATACCAAACAGCTTGTACCAGCTTCTGCTGTTAGAGGTTCTAGACAAAAGTCACTTTGACCAGCTTCAGCAGGTGTGCCATTTGTACCCATCCATGGACCAGTAGATGCTGCAAGTAATGACTTATTCCTTAGTCATCTCTAATTTGTAACTTGCTATATGAAAGATTGTCCTTAAAGATGACACAGAAACTGCATCTGGCACAAAATGCAGTTGCTTCTTTGTTGAGCAATACTAGCTAGTTTAGTAGAATAATGCCTATTTTACAAAAGCTCTACTAATTGAGGTAGACTTAAAATCCTACACAGCCAGCCAAAAAAGGAGGCTGCCAGTGCCTACTGTTAGAAAGATTATAAAGGTTGGACCCAGAGCATGGCTTTTTCCTGTCACTTTTGAAACACTTGCTTCTTGAAGTCAGGTTAGTCCTGACCCTTTTTTCCTTTAGGAAGTTGGTAAAAACAATCCTCTTCTTCAGGGCATTTGGTGAGAGAGTCATTAACTGAACACAACAAGAGATACAGTTTTAAGGTTTTAATCTATGGATTTTTATTACTGTTTTTCATTTAGTTATACTCCAAACTGCCTAGAGTTACTTAACTAAGCAATGTTATAAATAATAAGTAGGTAAAATAAAGTTGATCCAAACCTTGCTCTATGTTACATGGATTAGAAGAAAAAAGGGCAAAAAATCAAGGAGCTTGTATATTCCAAAAGATTTAGACATTTCTTTTTGCAGTAAACAAATTGAAATGATTGCTCCCCTTTTCCCCAAAGGACACTGCTGTGGAATGAAGTATATTCATTGGTATGCGGCAAGGCTTGGCCACCCTGGAATTCAAGTAAAAGAGTAGGCCACAAGAGCAAAGATTTTTAAACAGTATGACTGCAATTACTTTTATCTTTACTTCTTTTTTTCATTATTGAAATAGCTTAGGGACATGGTTTTTCCCCAGGTGCAAGCATATAACTCTCATTAGCACTAATGGGAATTATGCATTCAAAAGAGAATATAACCCTAAATTGAACATTTACAATGCATTTTTTTTTCTTACATTATATTTGAACATGAGCCATAAAAATAGGACAAGCACAATGAAACGATGCTGGAGATCAAAAACAAAAAGTGAAAACTTTATTTCTAGAAGGAAAGTTCATTGCTCTATTGTTGTTGCTGCTAGGCAGCATTGGTTGTCTTTTTCATTTTTTTTTTCCCCTTCCAGAAGCTTATCACTGAAATCTTAAGTCTTTGTCAGCTAAGCTTTCCAAGTAGCAGAGCACATACAATAGTCATGCTGGTTCTGGTAATGGGAGTTGTAATTACATATATCTAAGACTGGTGAAGGCAATGACAAACCACCCTGCTATAGTCTGCCAAGAAAATGTCACGAAAACGGCATCTCCCCAAAGGATCAGACATGACTCGGTGCTTGCACAGGGGACCTTTCACCTTTCACAAAAGGCAACAGATGAAGCTGCTCAAATTTCATTTATATGGACATATCTTCCTTAAAAATATAGCTTGCTGAACATTACTGTTCTGAACTGCAGTAGTAAGCAAGTATTGTTCATTTTTTAAAGCCTGAGATTATGCATGACTACAGTGAACATTTCAGGAACCTGCATTAATGACAATGTGTTGTGAATTTCAGCAGAATTATCTATACCACAGAGGAGTTTGGTGTAAACATTTCTTTACAGACAAATCAACATGGAAAAGATTTCTTGAAGCAAACAAACTTGAAACCCTTACTTTTAAATAAATAGGGCAGATCCATTCAGCTATGTTTCCTGACTCTATAATTTATGTTGAGCAATTCATAGTGTACTGAATAAGACACAATTTTATGGGTTCACAACATTTTCTCAGCCATAAACTTGGTTTGGAAATCACAGTGGTTTGGAGAAATATGTATATTAGTCTACAGAGAATTAATGATAGGCTTCCTACACAGATTAGCTATTGGTCCATTTAGGAAACTTGCATCTTATGCAGTAAATCTCAGCAATAATAATTAAGGCAATTTAACTTGTGGCATTTGAAAGAGATCAGAATTTTAAACACCCATAGTTCTATGAAACTGCTCAAGGTCTGGATAATAATGTAATATTATTTAAATAGCTTTGTTGCATTGGTTCCGGCACAAATGTTAGACCTTGTCAAAATCATAAAGACAAAACAAAAGGTAAAACTTTCCAACTATCCAAAAGTCAAGTACTTACAGATTGCAAAAGACTGTTTGATCTAAGACTCTGAAAGTGTCCAGGGTAAAGACAGAAATGCCCAATAAAATATTTATAGAACTCTGAATATTGTATATTATTTTCCTAGGTTATATTTCCCAGTTCAGCAGCAGCAATCTTCTGTGTTTTAGAATTAAACAGGAGTGTTCTGCTTAAAAATATGTCTGGGAAATTAACTGCCTTTTCAGTATTACAAATGGCTTTTGTACTCAAAATTATTTGCCATAATAGATTTTAATAAAAGATAACAATATTTATGTGGGAAAAAATAAGCTACTTACATAGGGCTTTACTTCAGTACGTACTGTATACTGGCTCTGAATAAACAAGGAAATAAAATGCTATTTTTTTATTTTATCAGCAGTATCCTGTCATTTGTAGTGCAGAGGGTGATAAAAGACACCAAGAACTTTACCACGGGAATATTTTAGCCAGGATGTTGCCAATATGTTGGCATATTAAGATGTCATGACATAGCTTTTATGGCAACACCTTGACCACCATCTTTGCTTTTTTGATACCCACTACAGATGCTGCTGCTACAGTCATTCTCTCACATGCACATTTTTGATTTTCTGCCTCTGCCTGATTTAGACTTTTAATTAGATATATTTGTAATCATTTTTATATATTATTTTACTTTGTTTTTGTTTTGATTGGTTAGACATTTTTTATTTTGCATTGATTTTAAATGCTGTAAGCAAATTTGAAGTGATGCATATGCATCAGAAGAATGGAATACAAATAAAATGAAGGCCAAAGGTCTCTACTCCATAAAGCAGTTTGCAGAACTAAGCATTTGTGAGTCATATCTGCTAATAAAACATAATGAATATGAATTGTGTTGATTTAATTTGTTATACTATCTTATAATACAGTGAGATACTCTGGTTCCACTGATATCAAATTCCTTTTAGAATCTATCAATCAAATTAACCATAAATATTATGTAAATGAGAAATGTCTTATAAAATCAGAGAGTGTCAAGTAGGTATGGGGATAATGAATGTTTTTTTCTTAAAAAATACAGCAAATAATCCACTTATTTTTTCAATTAAAGTTTATGATATATGAGCTTAAATGGTTAGTTTATCAATACTTTATTAATAAATAAAATGTCTGAGTTGGAATAATCCAATAATCCATTCTCATCAAAAAGAATAAAAAAGAACTGCATGCATTACCCATGTTGTGTATATAGATACAAATATCTAGGCAGCATTAACAAATGTGCCTTTTCCTTCTGTAACATTTTCACCTTATTATATGCCCTAAAGGAATTGTACAAAGTTTCCCTTTCTAGTACATAATTAGCTGCCCTCTGCAAGAACAGGAGAATGCATCATGTAGTAACTTTAGAGGCAATTCCCTTACCTAGTTCTCCAAATGCAACTCAGTGATTTGAGAGGCATGATGACTCAGAATCTGGGAACATGCCATCCAATACATCTTGCTCTTGATCATAAGCATTTCCTATGATCAAAAGGCCTATGACATCAGTCCTTTCTTCATATTTATTTCTCATTCCCCTTGTCAGTTATCCACTGTGAAGTGCTAATTAGGAGCAAGAAGTTAATTGGATTACTATGGAGGTGTATCTGAAATGTCTTTTCCCATGAGGTGCTTAAAAAGGCATGCAGTATCTTTTCCTTTCCAACGGTTTCCCTGTTGACTACAGATTTAGCAAAGAAAAGAAAGTAAATGTGACAGAGCAATTTGAGATTCTAAAAATTTATTTCTATAAAATCATTCTCTCAATTGTTAAGAAATACAGCACACAACAGCTTGTAAGCAATATTGCCAAATATCTATTTGCCAGTAAAAGATATTTCAAGATTACACATAACAGATGAATCGGCAAATCAAGGACATAGCATTGTTTTTTCATCAGTTTTTTTTTTCTTTCTCCTTGTTGATTGTTTAAAAATAAAGGATTTTTAAAATTTGTTTTTAAAAATAGTGAAAGCCATAATTTTATGGCTCATAATGACTCTATATCTACATAAGAGGATTTAACTATAGGAGATTTCATTGCAGTCTTAACTGCTACTATGCAAAATGAAGTTTTATAATCAAGCTCTCTCATGGCTACACAAAATAAATGGTAAAACAAAAATAAATATTTTAAAAATAACAGGTACATGTTATTTAGTAGTATATAAGAGGCCAGTTTTCATAATTTGACACTGGATAGTCTCATATAATTGCCTTTCCTGATGATTGATTGATTGATTGGATTCTGGATAAACTGTCTTAGATTGGCATATTTATTGCTTATGCTTCAACCTAGATTTTCTTTTCCAGAAGTTTGTATACCTGGGCATGTATGGGGGGTGGGGGCAAGTAGCAAGTGGGCCTATATGATGAAATATATGTGATCACATCATCATACAAATGATGTGACTTAAGAACTTACATCAGCCATCAGGATGCAGATATCTAATAGTGGCATTTGATGAAGATATCACTACACAGGTATCATCATTTTGGCATCAAAATCACACAGAACCATTTGCTGTGTACATTATTGGTTGTCTACTATACTTTAAAATCCACATTAACTAAGTGAAGTCCCGTTGTATTTCTCTTCAGGTGAAGCTGAAAATGGAGAGATTGGTAATATAGTGAATGTAAAAAAAAAATACATTCATTGTAGATAAGAGAGTCCTTTTGAGATGAAATTTATCTCCCCTTGAACCACTTACCAATTACAAGCATAATTCCAAAAGACCTGATGTAATCTATAAAGCCTGAAGTGGCATGGGACTGTAATGTCTGAAATATTGCCTTTAACCAAATAACACAGCTGAGTTATACAGTCTTCATCTGAAGTTCTTCTCCATCTGAAGTTCTTCTCCATGTTTTCCTACAACTGCTATTTGATGAACAGCCACCAGTGGCAAGGGCTTTGTTACTGCTGCAACCTGTCTATTGCATGTCCACCCCAGAGAGTTTCATCTGACAGCAGCTTTATTGTTGTTTCAGCACGAAGTGAGGAACTTTTTATTTACCAAGGCATTTTAGCATGTCATTTAATTTGTTTGGGTTTGGTTTCATCTGCTCTGCTGAATTTTATGACTGCTTTAATTACTGTTTCTGCTGTGATAGCCTTGTAACCTTTTATGTACAGGATACTATTGTTTTATTTTTTACTGTATACCAGCCTGAAAGCTTTTACTTAAAAATAGACCAAATTTCCTACAAATAAATGATATATTATAAAGAAACAAAGCTAAAAAACGATAAAAATGTGGAGTTTGTATCCATGGTAAAAATACATACTGTCATGAGCACTGATGGTGGGCAGGAGGGGGCCCCTATCCAGGGGGAAAACGCATGCGTAGTAGAGAGAATTTGAGCTGTCATTCAAAGAGACACAGAACAGACCCTCCTTGACTTTTGGGGTTTATCTGTCTGGGTTTTCCCACACTTCTTTAGTTTGTTAGGATTTTCTGTCTACTGTAGCAGTAATAAAACACTAGAGACCTATTCCTCAGCTTGGCATGGTTCCTGTCTGTCAGGACACATACACTCCATAGTTACTAAAGAAAGAGGCATATTCATGGCATTAATTCTGCAAATGAGAGGGGTTTCATCATGTTATATGGACACAGTAGTAATAAACTGGAAAATTAGAGTAGTTGAAAATGAGAAGAGAAAATATTAAAGGTAAGAAACAGGTAGTTCTTAGAAAGCCTATTCTGTCAATATTGCCTTATGGTTGAACATATTGCATAACATGATTTTTTTATTATATACAGTATAATCACATTTACTTAGTGGATTTATACTCTTTCAACTCAAGTACTCAAGGTGACTTGCATAATAAGATGTTACATAAATAATAACTTATTAATAATTATACTTATTAACATACACTAAATGTGTTTTAATTATATTGCAAATAGAGCAGAACTGCCTTCTGAGGCTTCACTTATTGACAGAAAGGAAACATACGTTAAAATATGCAGGTTATCTCCTTTTGACGGCAGGTGTAAGACTTCGTGAATCACCCAATTGTAATTAACTCATTGATCTTCTCATTAATCATAAACATACACAGTGGCGCCAGTATTACTTTAGTGCCCTTTTTATTTTCCTGAGGTACTTGCCTCTGCTGCTATTAGTATTATCAGTAGAGATACAAAACTAATTTAATTCCAGTTCTATCACAAAGCTTTACCTTTGGCAGAAAGGACTTTGGCACATCTGATGCTTATGTACACAATATATGATACTCATTATCTTTTAAGCACAATTAAAATTAAGCCTTTTAATTCTTCCCCCCACCCCCATAGTGTCATATATCTAAAAAAGGAGATGCCAAAATAATTTTGGATGCTGTGATTTGTGATCTAGATATCTACGCTCATTGAATGAAGTGGACCAGGTATAAGTTCCCAGCCTTGCAGCTTTCTAACTTCTCTGCCAGGCATTGAACCAACAGGCTAAAGGGAACAAGATTAGAGAAAACTGGTCAAAATGTAATTATTTTTGTAGTGCTACTCCCGCAAAAGAGTATATTTTTTTCATATTTAAGTTCTACAAAGACATTGAACTCTCAGCATGGTTACATCACAAATTTTGCAGAACAAATGTGCAAAATTATATATTCAATTATTTATATGTTTAATATAGTTTTACTATCCCACCCTTCCAAAAAAAAAAATCAATTGATGAATTGAATGCTCTCGAATAGGATAACAGTATAATCTTTCATACCCATTATCTTGTTCTGATAATTATAACATTAAGAAACCACCATTGTTTTTTATAGCAAATTAGCAACAACCATTTTGTTGATGAGTATGGTACTATATATCTATTCTAATGTGTTTTTTTTTTCTTTTTTTAAATTTTCAGGGTGGGAGACTGAGATAGCTAGTTTTAGCAAAGATAATAATGAATGAATTAAAGAGATGCAGGGTGTGAGAAATCTGAGAAATGGTGGGAGCAATGTTGCAATCACATCCCTGCCCCTTTTATACATGTGCATGAGACTTCAGTAAGGGGTAAGGCTTCAGGCAATGCCATATCCATCCCTGCTGTTGGTCAAAATTTGAAGACTAAGAAAATATAACATGGTATAAATTATTTCTAAACTCCTCTTTTATGCTCTCTAAAATATAAAGAAATTGGATAAAATCCAAGGGTTCTCAACTATTGACATTTGAAACTCCCATTCCACTATTTACATCAGATCTTTGACCTTTCCCTTAATGTTAGTCTGTTCATCTTTTGAAGATCTCTTCTATTTACTCTGCAGCAAGTGTATATCAGAATTTTAGTTTTGAATTATAACAGATTTTTAAATTCCAAATTGTTTTGCAACAGCAATGCTGTTCTTCATCTCTGCTGAAATGAAGAAAGCTGAGGGGGGTTGAAGTCAGAAGTAGAATTTATATAGTAGGATTATGAACTTTATTTAGTTCAGAGATTCAAAATACATTTCTGGGCACAGAATCCTTTTGTACCAACTTCAGATGTAGTTTTACTGCTCAGTAGCTTCTTCAGGTAGCATTTCCAGGTACAGTAATACCCTTAGGCAATGCCATGTCACAGATAAAATTCTACTATAAGTTTTGATAAGTTAGTACAATGAACAGGATCAAAGTACTCTGGCTCATAGTTTATGTGCTCTCTGTAGAAAGCTCAATGGTCAATTCTCAGCCTTACAAGGTAGCACTGAAAGACCCCTCCCTAAAACTATGGAGAGCAACTTCTAATCCATCTTGACAATACTATGTTAGCTGATCCAATTGCCTTACTCAGAAGAAGGACAATGGGAGGGAATACTATGGATGCAGCCCGGAGATTTTTGGGTCATGATTTGTTTCAAGAAGAAAGTTGATGCCAACTGATGGTCTGCATATTTTTGCTGAAAGAGAGAACCATGCATAAGTAGTAGGGCTGCCAGATCCGGGCTGCAAAACTTCAGATGACTACTAGGTAACAAAGAAATAAATCTGGTGGTCTTCAAGATTTTTTCAGCCCAGATTTTTTGGTAGACCTAGGAAGGAGGAAATCAGATAAAATATTTAGCATGAAGGAAGGGAAAAATCCCATCATTATCCATTAATATCCCTTTATGATCTGATGTTTTAACAGGCCATCACCCTGATTTAGGTTTGTGTCAAGTGCAAAACGCTTTGTATTTCAGAACACTTCCAGTTTTCCTGCATGTAAATGATCTAAACATGGATAGCTTTTCTTAAAATAGGCAGTCAGCAACAGCCTTTCTAGATTTTCATTGCAGGTCTGTCAGTGTACTTTATCTACTTACTTTTGCAGCAGCCAGCATTGCAGAACGAGCCAATTATTTAACACAGCTGCCACAGAAAAGCTGAGTCTGAATCTTGCTAATGAAGGGCAATCCTGTGCACATAACCAAGTCATTTTCCCACAAATAACTTAGTAAAATGCCAAGCCCTGGCCTCTTTTTGCTGTAGATTTTAGCATCAGAATGCTTCTTAAAGAACCACAAACACATGAGCCCCATTCTGCATCCGTACTCTCTCTCACTGGTGCAGTCATGATCAAGAGGGAGAATGAAAATACCACAGCAAAACTGTAACCCTCACAGGAGCCACAGATAGTGCTGACCCAGCAGAAAGTTCATTATAATAGAGATCTCCAGGGTTACTGCGTCAGACTTCAAATTAGTTCCTTGGAAAGAAGCCAGTCAGTATCCTGGCCTGGCTGATACTTAGACAAAACATTTAAATAATGTTAAGTGAAAAAAAGGTATTTAAAGAAACAGAAGTTAAGGTGAGATTCTCTTTCCACCCATAACTTGTATAAAGGTTGATATCATACAAAGTTAATCATAGCATGGGATCAAACGGGATAAATGATTACCAAGGGTGATGATATAATACCTCAATTTACATACTCCTGTCAGGTGTTAAGGCACAAGTTGAATTAAAACATTTGTGTGATTATATTGTCAAAGGCATATGGTAATGTCTGTGTCACTTGATTTGGTGCAGAAACTACTGATCAGAAGTCATTGGAGTAAAACCTGTAGTTGCAGACTGCATTCCAGGATGCTTCAAAAATAAATCTGGAATCCTTAAATAAAATAACATATACCTAAAAGCTTCAGCAAAGGATCGTTACCTTGGCATGGTGCTGGAGCTTGAGGACCTCAATGATGCGATGAGCTAAACCATGAAGGGCCACCCAAGACAGGAAGGTCATGACAGAGAGGACAGACTAAATGCGATCCCTGGGGAAGGTAATGGCAACCCACCCCAGTATTCTTGTCGTGAAAACTAAATGGATCAGTACAACCAGAGATATGTCGGTATAACATCGGAAGATGAGACGCCCAGGTTGGAAGATGGTCAAAATGCTACTGGGGAGGAACAGAGGATGAGTTCAACTAGCCCCAGACGTGATAACGCAGCTAGCTCAAAACCGAAAGGATGGCTAGTGGCCGACGGTGCTGGTGGTGAACGGCGAATCCGATGTTCTAAGGATCAAAACACCATTGGAAAATGGAATGTAAGATCTATGAGCCAGGGCAAATTGGATGTGGTTATTGGTGAGATCTCAAGATTAAAGATAGACATTTTGGGTGTCAGTGAACTGAAATGGACTGGGCCAGTTCACATCAAATGACCACCAGATCTACTACTGTGGATAAGAGGACCACAGGAGAAATGGAGTAGCCTTCATAATTAATAGCAAAGTGGCTAAAGCAGTGCTTGGATACAATCCAAAAAATGATATATTGATCTCAATTCGAACTCAGGGCAAGCCATCTAACATCACAGTGATCCAAATATACGCCCCAACCACAGATGCTGAAGAAGCTGAAGTAGAGCAGTTCAATGAGGATCTGCAGCACCTACTGGACAACACAACTAAAAGAGATGTTATTTTCATCACGGGAGACTGGAATGCTAAGGTGGGCAGTCAAATGACACCTGGGATTACAGGTAAGCATGGCCTGGGAGAGCAAAACAAAGCAGGACATAGGCTGATAGAATTTGCCAAGACAACTCAATGTGCATAACAAACACCGTCTTCCAGCAACCTAAGAGACGGCTTTATACATGGACTTTCCCAGATGGACAACACCAAAATCATATTGACTACATCCTTTGCAGCCAAAGCTGGTGGACATCTATACAGTCGGTAAAAACAAGACCTGGAGCTGACTGTAGTTCTGATCACGAACTTCTTATTGCACAATTTAGGATCAGACTAAAGAGATTAGGGAAGACCCACAGATCAGCTAGATATGAGCTCACTAATATTGCTCAGGAATATGCAGTGGAGGTGAAGAATCGATTTAAGGGACTGGACTTAGTAGATAGGGTCCCAGAAGAACTATGGACAGAAGTCCGCAACATTGTTCAAGAGGCGGCAACAAAATACATCCCAAAGAAAGAGAAAACCAAGAAGGCAAAATGGCTGTCTGCTGAGACACTAGAAGTAGCCTAAGAAAGAAGGAAAGCAAAAGGCAACAGTGATAGGGGGAGATATGCCCAATGAAATGCAAAATTCCAGAGGTTAGCCAGAAGAGATAAAGAATTATTTTTAAACAAGCAATGCGCGGACGTGGAAGAAGACAATAGAATTGGAAGGACAAGAGACCTCTTCCAGAGAATTAGAAACATTGGAGGTAAATTCCAGGCCAAAATGGGTATGCTCAAAAACAAAGATGGCAAGGACCTAAAAGAAGAAGAAGAGATCAAGAAAAGGTGGCAAGAATATACGGAAGAACTGTATAGGAAGGATAACAATATCAGGGATAGCTTTGACGGTGTGGTCAGTGAGCTAGAGCCAGAGATCCTGAAGAGTGAGGTTGAATGGGCCTTAAGAAGCATTGCTAATAAACAAGGCAGCAGGAGACCATGGCATCCCAGCTGAACTGTTCAAAATCTTGCAAGATGATGCTGTCAAGGTAATGCATGCTATATTCCAGCAAATTTGGAAAACACAAGAATGGCCATCAGATTAGAAAAAATCAACTTATATCCTCATACCAAAAAAGGGAAACACTAAAGAATGTTCAAACTATCGAACAGTGGCACTCATCTCACATGCCAGTAAGGTAATGCTCAAGATCCTGCAAGGTAGACTTCAGCCATTCATGGAGCGAGAATTGCCAGATGTACAAGCTGGGTTTAGAAAAGGCAGAGGAACTAGGGACCAAATTGCCAATATCCGATGGATAATGGAAAAGGCCAGGGAGTTTCATAAAAACATCTATTTCTGTTTTATTGACTATTCTAATGCCTTTGACTGTGTGGACCATAACAAATTGTGGCAAGTTCTTAGTGTTATGGGGATACCAAGTCATCTTGTCTGCCTCCTGAAGAATCTGTATAACAACCAAGTAGCAACAGTAAGAACACACCATGGAACAACAGACTGGTTTAAGATTGGGAAAGGAGTATGGCAGGGCTGTATACTCTCACCCTACCTATTCAACTTGTATGCAGAACACATCATGCGACATGCTGGGCTTGAGGAATCCAAGGCTGGAGTTAAAATTGCTGGAAGAAACGTTAACAATCTCAGATATGCAGATGATACCACTTTGATGGCTGAAAGCGAAGAGGAACTGAGCAGCCTTATGATGAAGGTGAAAGAAGAAAGTGCAAAAGCTGGCTTGCAGCTAAACCTCAAAAAAACCAAGATTATGGCAACCAGCTTGATTGATAACTGGCAAATAGAGGGAGGAAATGTAGAAGCAGTGAAAGACTTAGTATTTCTAGGTGTGAAGATTACTGCAGATGCTGACTGCAGTCAGGAAATCAGAAGACGCTTAATCCTTGGGAGAAGAGCAATGACAAATCTCGATAAAATAGTTAAGAGCAGAGACATCACACTGACAACAAAGGTCTGCATAGTTAAAGCAATGGTGTTCCCCATAGTAACATATGGCTGCGAGAGCTGGACCATAAGGAAGGCTGAGCGAAGGAAGATCGATGCTTTTGAACTGTGGTGTTGGAGGAAAATTCTGAGAGTGCCTTGGACTGCCAGAAGATCAAACCAGTCCATCCTCCAGGAAATAAAGCCAGACTGCTCACTTGAGGGAATGATATCAAAGGCAAAACCGAAATACGTTGGCCACATAATGAGAAGACAGGACACCCTGGAGAAGATGCTGATGCTAGGGAGAGTGGAGGGCAAAATGAAGAGAGGCCGACCAAGGGCAAGATGGATGGATGATATTCTAGAGGTGACGGACTCGTCCCTGGGGGAGCTGGGGGTGTTGACGACCGACAGGAAGCTCTGCCGTGGGCTGGTCCATGAAGTCACGAAGAGTCGGAAGCGACTAAACGAATAAACAACAATACCTAAAAGAAATGTGAGATCAGTAAAATGCAACTCTTGATTGAACAGGGATTGTTACTTTATCGCTGGTAGGATAAATTCAGTGTTTGATATCAGGTGTCTAACTAGTCAGTCAAAACTTTATTTTGAGACTGTTCCAATCCACTTAATGCCTCTGATAAAATTCTAAGTAGCTGTCACTATAAAAAAGAAATTGACTTGTGGATGTGTTTCCAGACTCTTTATTACAGTATATGGTACTGAAGTCCCAATATGTCACAGTTGAGCTATACCAAATTATAGGGATTTGTCAGTTCTACCTTGTATTTTAAAACACAAGAGGCATTCTCCATTTATGGAAGACGGCTGACATACTTGACCTATTAATTCTGAAAGCAATTTGAGTCCATTTTTAAATATAATGGTACCCTGAATTATTTTGAATAGTGTCTGATAATATATAAATACTATAGTATACAAATATTCCCTATTTTTGTGAAGTATGGCATCTGTACATAACACTGGGTAGCAAAGTATTTCTATCTCTATCATCTATCTGTCTATCTATCTGTCTATCTATCTATCCATTCATCCATCCATCTATCCATCCATCCATCCTCCATCCATCCATCCATCCATCCATCCATCCATCTCTGGAGAAAACAGCATACAAAATGTTGCCGCTTGGCAATTTATTATAGCAAGGAAGTTTTGGCTTTTCAGATCCCCTTCAACGATTGATAGATGTATTTTGCAAAGTTTTCCATGATTTCTAAGTCAGTTCTTTACAGTATTTCATTGCAGGTGCGTAACAGTTCCAGGAAAGAAAGAAAATGCATCCAGTTATATTAGTTGCTATGTTTTTCCCTTACCATGAAAAGATTCATACACTAGAATTTGGTAAAATTGTAGAATATAAGGTTTTCTCTTTTTTTAAAGATATTTCTCAATAAGAAAATAAACTTAGAAGTGATTCACATGAAGAACAGGTTGTATTAGCTGTTTGAAACTTAATTATGCTGTGTAAGTAGAACCAATACCAACAACCTTTCCCATTGATTGATTTATTACTTTATAGAACTGCATGCTCAGGGTTGTTGTTTTTTTATCATATATGTGATAACCCTGCACTCTTAGGGTTGATGAGTGGTTTCACTGGTTATATTAAGTGTAGCCTCTTCAGGACTCTTCTGCTTGAATGACATGCTAGTTCTATCCCCTGTCACCTATCTGCTGCTGTTCATGAGTTGGAAGAAAAATATCCGAGCAGGAGGCATCTGTGGTTATGTCTGCACACAACTGAAGATTTTACATATGGAACTACAGGAGTGTAAAAAGACTCACTACTGCTTAAAACTTGTGGAAGAAAATGAGATGTTTTCCCAAGCATTTTTTGGATTGCAGTGGAAGATAATGTGGCATCTAATCCCTCATGCAACATATGGAAAGTGACATATACTTGTGTTTTGTTTTGTTTTTAATATTGCTGTTGAGATACCATTTCTGCTACACCTGAAATCAGCAGAAGATTTCAGTGATCAGAAAGGTTATGTGATATACTGTATATACTGTAGCTCTCTCTTTCTTTAGAGCAGTGTTTCTCAACCTCAGCAACTTTAAAATGTGTCGACTTCAACTCCCAGAATTCTTTAGAAGGAAAGGTCTAAGCCACTACTATCTTCCAGAGTTTGCCAGCTAAGGCAGTGGTCTCAAGGTACTATTTGGTAGGGCTGGCCATGCACAAAGCATTGTAATGAACTAGCATAACATATTCATTTCCACTGTTTCCTATCACATGTTCATTTTCATGTCTTCCTGTCTATTTTTTTTCCAGCTACATAAAAGGGCAACTTTTCACTCCATGGAAAAAAGTGGTCCTCAGTTCTGCTTTTGCACACCTCAGAACTGCAATCATACTTTGTAAAAACTGAAAGCTTATTTTAATGCCATTTTTTTGCTGGGAAACACATAAGCACACTGCACTCCTTAAAATATGAATCTTAAAAAAAAAACTAAAGTGCTTACCCCAAACTTTCCTTAATACTTCCTTGCCCTTGTGTGTGAAGGTGCCCTAACCAGGTTGCTACCAAACACCAAACAGATTCTCCATTGCTGCTTTGCACTTTGATTTATTTCCTGCCAATGCAAAGGTAAATGTATCCATAACTTTCTGGAACTTCCAAGAAACTATAAACCAAGTACCTGAAAGTAACAACATGCAAAGTCATTACAATTGTACTAGTGACAGATAGATGAAATAATAATGCAAAGTTGAAAATTCACATTTACAGCCTTGGGTGTTGAATATGTACATATGTTATCTTGAAAAATATTACCTTCTGAACAGGAATTACGTATTTCTACCATTAACATTTTTTCTTTAGGAATAAAGTATACTGTGTGCCCAAACCTAGAATTAAAATTACTAAAAACATTATGATTTAAGCCTTTTGTGTTTTTTACAGTTTTTACTATGTTTTTATGTCTTACGGTATAAACTTCTGGAATCACTGAGTCCAGCACTTTATCAAAAATAAATAATTAACTACAATCATCTCTGGTATATAATTGTGCCCACATTATCACTTTTATTATTAAACTTACATGCACCTGGCAGCAATTTCAGGTCCCAGCTCAAAATGAATAAAAAAATATTGTTCAAGAAGACAAACATTCCTTTTAACAGCTATGAATATTTGCTCACTGTTCTGTTTGTAATATCCCTATGTATTTGTACTGTTTTATTAACATTTCTGTGGCTGTTCAACAAGACGACTGAACAAGGTAAGAAGCTAGAAGCAATCTTTATAATTTAGCTCTGTGATGAAATTTAAAACTCTTAAATTGCTGTTGACATATTTAATTGCTTATTATGTTTGGCACTATGCTGGCTACTGCTTATTTGAATATATATATGTATATGTATATGTATATATACAAAAATTAGTAAAGTAGATATTCTACCCTTGAAGATGGGTAAACCATCCAACATTTAGATGCTAAACCATGTATTCTATGAAATAATGGCAACAAGAAACAGGTTGGATTTAAAGTTATATGAAAGTGATTTGGTACTTATATCATTGTGTGAATTTCTTTCATTTAAATGTTTGAGAAATTATACTCAAATTATGTAGTTAAATGTTATTGTTACATAGAATGAAAAGGCAAATGGAAATAGAAAGAACCCCACTGGTCATAGCATCAGCACTCCATTCTGCAGTGATATATTCTCATGGTTGTAAGGGTCTGTGGTCTAATGGATGTTAAATTCTCAAGGACATAATGCACTTATTTTTCATCAGAACCTAATTATAGCATATTATTTATTTTAATGTTAAATTTACGTAGGTTCTTCTTTCCACTTAAGTTATTTTGTGAGTGAGCATTTCCCAATGTTGTGTTGTTGGTCACCATACTTTTGCTTTATTTCTTCTTAAAAGTACTTTTTTTTTCAGAAGTTAGTTGGCAAGATTTATACAAAGTTTCACATGCTTGTGTTATTTTAAAAGATACCAAAGCAATCTGTTTTCTTCCTGTTGTATAGTGGCTTTATGAACTAATAATGCATTTTTTAAAACATATGAATTGCTATCAAGTATTGTTTTCTTGTTTTCTTTGTCCTATAATATTAATATGTTTTACCAAATCTTGACTGCAAAAGACCAGAAAATTACTAGAAGACAGGATAGATATATGGTCATTAGATTTATAAGGCCTCTACTCTACTGCATTATATCTTTTCCCAAGTTCCTTGCATGCGTGGAATTGATGCAGACAAAAAAAAAAACTTCCCACTTAAGGGCAGAGAAAAAAAGATATTTGCATTTTAATGCAAATGTAACTATTACATATTTTCTGAACCAATGGTGAACCAAAATGCAGTAATTTCTTGAAACTCAAACATTTCCAAATATTCTGATGCAGTTTTCTGAAGCAGAAAAATAAAAACTGAAGGATAGCCAACACTTCCCATGAGATGGATGGCTATATAAATGTGATAAAATCATAAATACATACATAAATACAAATAGTCATACATTTTGGAAAATTGTGCACATAAACCACCCAGAGTCCCGTTTTTGGGGAGATGGGTGGTGATAGAAATTTGAAAAATAAATAAATAAATAAATAAATTCCTCAATGGATACAGTAAAAATATATTATCAAAAATTATTGGCAAAATTCTTTCTATTCAGAAAAGGATATATGAAAATGCATATATTAACAGAAAAGTGCACGACATGAATACAAATGTGCACATTTAAAATAGAAAAATAATGTAAAAAAACATGATAGTCATATAAATGTATCAGAAATATATACATACTTGAATAATATTTGCATTAGATAAGTATATATAGAATTGTAACTGTTTATTCTTATTGGTTTGTTTGTTTGTTTTTCAAATTTCCATCACCGCCCATCTCCCCCCAAAAGTGGGACTTATAATGACATATTAAACTATGGGTTTTTTTGCCTTTGTTGTATTTTTTTCACTTTTTTGTTAAAGTACTTTTCATGTGTTTTTTTTTTCTTTTCTCTTTGACAATGTATGTATCTCCATCTTTATTAACTTTGTGTTTTGCTTTATTTCTTTTTTTCTATTTTTGTTATTAATTAAAAATCAATAAAAATAAATATATACTTTTAAAAGTAAAATAAAAAAATAATGCTGATTAAGAAAGGGAAGAATTTAGTTAGAAAATATAATACATTGAGCGTAACTTTATTGGCTTTACCTTAATCACTCATTTTGTGTAATGAGCATGGAGAGGCCCTTTACGCACAAAAATGATTGATCTTTCTCTGGACCATCATTCCATTGTGGAATTCCGTATTTCTGCTAATAACCCATCAACATATAACAGGAAGAGTGCTCTATAGAAAAAAGAATGTAGATTAAATTCAGAGCAGAGGTATTGCTCCTGAATTTGATGGCTGTGACATTTATAGATTTCTAAAAATAGCCAGATTGTAATTTTTAATGTGACAGAACAAGATATTTATTAATAACATATCTGAGAAGCTATATTTAATTTGCTTTAAATGAACTTTAAATCTATGTTATAATCATCACTTGTTGAAATGTGTCCCTGTCATGCCAGCCAAGGTAAACTGCAACAGTCTTTTTCACAGTTGCACATTAGAAAACTATGTTTCATGCCCAAGTTTAAGTGATAATCTGTAGTTCTTATGGTACTCTGGAAATATTCAGTTTCCTAGCATCATGTTCACCAGCAAAGGATCGTTACCTTGTCGTGGTGCTGGAGCATGAGCACCTCAATGATGCCACGAGCTAAACCGTGAAGGGCCACCCAAAACGGGAACGTCATGACAGAGAGGACAGACTAAATGCGATCCCTGGAGAAGGTAATGGCAACCCACCCCAGTATTCTTGTCATGAAAACTAAATGGATCAGTACAACCAGAGATATGTCAGTATACCATCAGAAGATGAGACCCCCAGATCGGAAGATGGTCAAAATGCTACTGGGGAGGAACAGAGGATGAGTTCAACTAGCCTGGGACATGAAGATGCAGCTAGCTCAAAGCCAAAAGGACGTCTAGCGGCCGACGGTGCTGGTGGTGAACGGTGAATCCGATGTTCTAAGGATCAACACACCATTGGAACCTGGAATGTAAGATCTATGAGCCAGGGCAAATTGGATGTGGTTATTGGTGAGATGTCAAGATTAAAGATAGACATTTTGGGTGTTAGTGAACTGAAATGGACTTGAATGGGCCACTTCACATCAAATGACCACCAGATCTACTACTGTGGACAAGAGGACCACAGAAGAAATGGAGTAGCCTTCATAATTAATAGCAAAGTGGCTAAAGCAGTGCTTGGATACAATCCAAAAAATGATAGAATGATCTCAATTCGAATTCAGGGCAAGCCATCTAACATCACAGTCATCCAAATATACGCCCCAACCACAGATGCTGAAGAAGCTGAAGTAGAGCAGTTCAATGAGGATCTGCAGCACCTACTGGAAAACACGCCTAAAAGAGATGTTATTTTCATCACGGGAGACTGAAATGCTAGGGTGGGCAGTCAAATGACACCTGGAATTACAGGTAAGCATGGCCTGGGAGAACAAAACGAAGCAGGACATAGGCTGATAGAATTTTGCAAGACAACTCACTCTGCCTAACAAACACTGTTCCAACAACCTAAGAGATGGCTTTATACATGGACTTCCCCAGATGGACAACACCAAAATCATATTGACTACATCCTTTGCAGCCAAAGGTGGCAGATATATATACAGTCAGTAAAAACAAGACCTGGAGCTGACTGTATTTCCGATCATGAAATTCTTATTGCACAATTTAGGATCAGACTAAAGAGATTAGGGAAGACCCACAGTTCAGCTAGATATGAGCTGACTAATATTCCTAAGGAATATGCAGTGAAGGTGAAGAATAGATTTAAGGACTTAGTAGATAGGGTTCCGGAAGAACTCTGGACAGAAGTTCTCAACATTGTTCAGGAGGCGGCAACAAAATACATCCCAAAGAAAGAGAAAACCAAGAAGGCAAAATGGCTGTCTGCTGAGACACTAGAAGTAGCCCAAGAAAGAAGGAAAACAAAAGGCAACAGTGATGGGGGAGATATGCCCAATTAAATGCAAAATTCCAGAGGCTAGCCAGAAGAGATAAGGAATTATTTTTAAACAAACAATGCATGGAAGTGGAAGAAGACAATAGAATAGGAAAGACAAGAGACCTCTTCCAGAAAATTAGAAACATTGGAGGCAAATTCCAGGCAAAAATGGGTATGCTCAAAAACAAAGATGGCAAGGACCTAACAGAAGAAGAAGAGATCAAGAAAAGGTGGCAAGAATATACAGAAGACCTGTATAGGAAGGATAACAATATCGGGGATAGCTTTGACGGTGCGGTCAGTGAGCTAGAGCCAGAGATCCTGAAGAGTGAGGTTGAATGGGCCTTAAGAAGCATTGCTAATAACAAAGCAGCAGGAGACAATGGCATCCCAGCTGAACTGTTCAAAATCTTGCAGGATGATGCTGTCAAGGTAATGCATGCTATATGCCAGCAAATTTGGAAAACACAAGAATGGCCATCAGATTAGAAAAAATCAACTTATATCCTCATACCAAAAAAGGGAAACACTAAAGAATGTTCAAACTATCGAACAGTGGCACTCATTTCACATGCCAATAAGGTAATGCTCAAGATCCTGCAAAGTAGACTTCAGCAATTCATGGAGCGAGAATTGCCAGATGCACAAGCTGGGTTTAGAAAAGGCAGAGGAACTAGGGACCAAATTGCCAATGTCCGCTGGATAATGGAAAAAGCAAGGGAGTTTCAGAAAAAACATCTGTTTTTGTTTTCTTGACTATTCTAAAGCCTTTGACTGTGTGGACCATAACAAATTTTGGCAGGTTCTTAGCGGTATGGGGATACCAAGTCAGCTTGTCTGCCTCCTGAGGAATCTGTATAACAACCAAGTAGCAACAGTAAGAACAGATCACGAAACAACGGACTGGTTTAAGATTGGGAAAGGAGTACGGCAGGTTTGTATACTCTCACCCTACCTATTCAACTTGTACACAGAACACATCATGCGACATGCTGGGCTTGAGGAATCCAAGGCTGGAGTTAAAATCGCTGGAAGAAACATTAACAATCTCAGATATGCAGATGATACCACTTTGATGGCTAAAAGCGAAGAGGAACTGAGGAGCCTTATGATGAAGGTGAAAGAAGAAAGTGCAAAAGCTGGCTTGCAGCTAAACCTCGAAAAAAACCAAATTATGGCAACCAGCTTGATTGATAACTGGCAAATAGAGGGAGGAAATATAGAAGCAGTGAAATACTTTGTATTTCTAGGTGTGAAGATTACTGCAGATGCTGACTGCAGTCAGGAAATCAGAAGACGCTTAATCCTTGGGAGAAGAGCAATGACAAATCTTGATAAAATAGTTAAGAGCAGAGACATCACACTGACAACAAAGGTCCGCATAGTTAAAGGAATGGTGTTCCCCGTAGTAACATATGGCTGCGAGAGTTGGACCATAAGGAAGGCTGAGAGAAGGAAGATCGATGCTTTTGAACTGTGGTGTTGGAGGAAAATTCTGAGTGCCTTGGACTGCCAGAAGATCAAACCAGTCCATCCTCCAGGAAATTAAGCCAGACTGCTCACTGGAGGGAATGATATTAAGGGCAAAACTGAAATACTTTGGCCACAGAATGAGAAGACAGGACACCCTGGAGAAGATGCTGATGCTAGGGAGAGTGGAGGGCAAAAGGAAGAGGGGCCGACCAAGGGCAAGGTGGATGGATGATATTCTAGAGGTGACGGATTCGTCCCTGTGGGAGCTGGGGATGTTGACGACCGACAGGAAGCTCTGGCGTGGGCTGGTCCATGAAGTCATGAAGAGTCAGAAGCGACTGTACGAATAAACAACAATAAAAGCATCATGTTTTCTAATTGAATAAAATTGGCTATTATTGCTCTCTGACTAGTATTTTAGCAATCTCAATCCAACTTGAAACTTTTGATATGGATTACAACAGGTTTTTTTTGTTTTTTAATAGTCTGAATTTAAAAAATAACAACTCCTAAGCCAAAGCATCTTAGGTAATCTTTCTAAGATGGTCTATCTAAAAACACTAAACAAAATGAAACAATAGGACAAAAAGATGATGAATTCAAAATTAGTTCAGTTTATATCAAATACTCATCACCACCAGTACACTGTACGCCAGTACTAATTATATTATAAAAGAAGCCAATATTAAAAACGTCTTTTTTTTTCCTTACAAGAAAGCACAAATATAGGGCTCAGCATGTGGATAGGGTTGAATGACATAAAGATTTTTAAAAGATTACACAGCAGTATTGTCCAGAAACACGGAACTAACCTTTCCCAGTTTGTATCAAGTCCAAGTGAACGTCCAAACAGCAGACTTGGTAATTCAAGAAAAACATATCCCTGCCCAGCCAGTCCTCATCTGTAGCAACGTTAATACAGAATAGTCAAGTTGTTATTGTTTATGTGCTGTCTGGAATAAAGGCAGTTCTGGACTTGCTGCTTATCTTGTTGCCAGAATGGGCCACCTATTGTTTCCGAGTGCAGAAAAAGATGATGTCATCTTCCACCAGCTCCCATGTTTTCAAGCTGTTTTGTGTTCTAAGCTGTCTTAAGACCTTCTGAGTATATGGTTTACAGAGTTCTGATCTAGTAAGAATCTATCTGATTGGCTACAACACCTGCCAAGCTCCCTCTCCTCCAGTGGCTGATCACTAGTAGCCATTTCCTCCTGGGCTGCCAGGCTCCTATGTTCCCTGCTTTTTAAAATTATTTTCTTGAAGTTGTTTCAAGGATGGTTTGTTAAATCAATGAACTTTCCTTGCCCCATGTTTTCTCACCCTCTCTAGAGGCTCATCACTCCATTTAGCTCTTATATTTTCCAGTGGGCACCCTTTCAGTTTCTGTCCAAGTTGGGTAAAGCACACTTCCATTGCTTCTGTACTAGAAATAGAATGAGAACTGTTTATAATGGAAATAAATAAAATTGAATATTCATTCTATCTTCACTTCCGTGGATCCATATTCACAGGTAGAAAAAAAAATGCAAAAAGAAAAAAGTCTAAACAAATAGCAAAATGACAGAAACATTTTGCTTTCTCACTTATATACTTTTTTTATCAGGAGCAAAATGCCATGAAACAGAGGGAATATTTACAATAAAGTCAGGAGCACTATTTACCCCAGCTTTGCAAAATAAGTCATCAGGAGCCTTCAAAGTTCTTGCCTTTGATGTTCAGCAAATGGTAAAGATGAATTGATTTTTTCCTGGGTTATTTCTATATTTCCACATTCCCTTTTTACTTCAAATAAGTCAAATCTCCTAATATGTTCTCATATGAATGCATGTGAATATGTACTGTATGTGAGAAAGAAAAGCATGTAAGAAAAACCAGTTTGGTCTAGTGGTTAAGGCAATGGGCTAGAAACCAGGAGACTGTGAGTTCGAGTCCCACCTTAGGTATGAATGCCGGCTGGGTGACCTTGGGCCAGTCACCCTCTCTCAGCCCAACTCACCTTACAGGGTTGTTGTTGTGGGGAAAATAGGAGGAGGAAGAAGCATTTGGTATGTTCGCCACCTTATTTATAAAAATAATAAAGGTGGGATAGAAAATAAAATAAATAAATAAATAAATAAATAATGTGAGTGTATGTGCATGCCTAGGTATATCCTGAAGAGATGGCATGCTCTGAGTCTATCAATTAAAGAGTGGCATCCGATAAGACCCAGAAGGTGTGCCTCCCCTGTTGCAGTGCTTGCTCAATGGAACAGTATCTGCCTCCACTCCCCTACCTCTGGCCCCAAACTTGACAACTTTTAAAAAAGCCTTGAACGCCTAGACGTTCCCACAAGTACTGAACCAGGTTGACATATAAGCCCATTTTAAATGTAAATATACAAATGACATGCTTTGTTCCTGACAAGATATGCATTTTATTTTTCTATTACTGCTTTTGTATTGTGATATTTAAAAAAAACCTTTGGCTGTTCAGAGTCAGTTTGCAAGTGCATATACTGAATGTTAAGTAGACGACAGACAGACAGACAGACAAGTTTAAAAATCTAGCAAAGTCAAAGGTGGTGGCTGGTGTACAATATTACAACAGTAAGAAGAAATAAAACAGAGAAAAGAGCCATGTATATCCAGATGAGGAAACGTGCAAGCTAACCAAAGAAAATCCCTATAAGAAATTTGCCATCCACCCTAATCCAAGGCCTGGGGGGAAAGCCAAGTTTTCAAACACTTTTTAAATATGGTCATGGTGGGGTCCATAAGGATTTCTGTGGGTTGTTATTCAAGAGGCATGTGATACAACAGATAAGGCCCGCTTCCTGGGTTCCATTGGGTGAAAGTGGCTGGTGGGACTCAGAGCATGAACACTCTGTCCAATCATATGTAGTAGGTAGGTAGGTAGGTAGGTAGACAAATTTGTGCATGTGTATGTATGTCTCTCTGTGTGTACATACCCACACACAGCATGTGCATTCACAGAGGAGAGAGAGCTACATATATGAGTACAGTGTTCTATACTGTTTTTATCTCTAAAATAACAGCCTAGCAGAAGCTAACAGAACTGGAACCATAGCCACTGGCATCCATAAAGAATGGATAATCTTTTCGCCACATAGATTTGGGGCTAAATTTATATTAGTAGCATGGAAAGAAAAAAATAATCCAACACGTCTTTTCCTGTTTTTGATTGTTTTTAAAATTCTAAAATGCCCAATAATTCAATTCCAAACTACTTATCTAATGTATCATAGAATTTGAATAAATGGTTACCAGGAGATTTGAGTTCCAAGTCATGTTTTCACACCTGATAATCCCTGGAATAACTACATCCTGAGGAAAGATTTTATCTGCACTGTATTTGGAATATTGCCAGGCAATACATGCCAAACTGCACTTATATGCGTGATGCGTAGCTTTTCCCCAATGAGACGCGGACTCAAACTTTGGCAGGCTAAGGAAATCCGGTTTATTGGGAAAGAATACGAACACGAGAGAAAGACAGGAATGAGCACGTGTTGCGCTCATTCCCTTAATATACACGCATGTCGGCCTTGCCCCTTTCTGCCCTCCATTGTCCGTACGTCCGTTCCCGGCCCTTTTGATGGGCGATCCCGGTGAGACAATGGCCTTGATGGGCAATTAGGGCAGATACCGGCCGAACGCCATTGTCCTCTTTCCGTGTCCGGCACAGGTGTGTGCCCTGGAGCCCTGTGAGGTGGGCCGGTGATTATGTTGATGGCTGCCCCGGCTTGGGCGAGCCATCTGTGCAATTGTTCTTGAGGGGATAAGCCTATGCATACTTCCTACCCCTCCCTTCCATCAGGAAGGCATGATCACATTGTGAGGCATGCATGCCTTAGAACGGGGCATGACAATATGGCTTTTTGGGGGCAGCCATCATCCCGATGGGCTATGAACATGCACTAGCTGATCTCAAACAATGGGCCATAGATCTAAAGCTGCAATCAGATTTATCAGTTCTACCTAAAAACATTTTTGGGGGGCTATTCCACAGCCATCTTCTCCAACCAGCCAGATATCTTAGCTGCATAATGATTCCAAAATTTAGAAGGTCCTTATCTTTGGCTAGATTCAATGCCCTTCCAACAGCTGTTATTGAAGGGAGATACCAAAACATCCCTTTTGAACAAAGACTGTGCCCATGTGGCAGAGGAATAATTAAAATGATGGAACATGTCATTTTGTATTGTCCTCTCTATGCAGCTGCTTGCCAAGAATTACTATCTCCATTCTTTACTAAACATGCAGGTCATTTGGATTCATTTTATCTTAAGTTGTTATTATTAGAGCAATCTGATTCTACTTCATTGACAATAGTCAAGTATTGTTCTATAATTTGTACAGTACATTGCAGTATCTCTTCTAATTTTTCTTAGATTTTTTAGAATTTTAAGTGTTTTTCATTTTATTCTAATTAGATGTGAATCTTCTGTTTTATCTGCTGGTCTATGACTGACTAAAAATTGATTTGATTTGATCTGATTTATTTTGAAAAAACTAAAATGTATTTTCTTTCTGCTTTTTTTTTTAACTCACATAGGCCACAATATTAGAAATAGTATTATCAGAGTTGTTGTCGCTCCATTTACAGACATTTTCAGTACCGTGTGGAACACAGTTTAAATGTGTAAATTGATGTCAAGCAGTTTGTGTGTGTGCATGTGTGCGCCCTTTTCCCAACATGCTCATTATTTCTGAACAAAAAGATGTAACTGCTGAATTAGCCAAAATCTTACTTCCTTCCTTCCTTCCTTCCTTCCTTCCTTCCTTCCTTCCTTCCTTCCTTCCTTCCTTCCTTCCTCTCTCTCTCTCTCTCTCTCTCTCTCTCTGCATAGATATAGATGATATAGATAGATATATAGATAAATAGATATATAGATATATAGAGAGTCCCTCCTCTGGGGGAGATGGGCGGTGGCAAAATCTGATGAATAAATATCTATATATCTCCACATCAACTAGGATATTATTTCCAGTAATTATATTAGTTTGTATAAGGAAAAAAACCTGAATATTTCTTGCCTTTCTAGGAAAGTTTTTTTTTTTTCAGTTTATATCATTTTTTTATATTTTCTATATTAACAGTGGCCTATGAAATATATTTCACATCTGTTTTGCATTTTTCATCTTTGTACATCTAGATGGATGATATACTATATTCAAGTCAACTTCAAAATGAATATAAGGGAAGTAAAGTTATGCAGTTCAGGTGAGTTAATTTTTAACAACAATTAATATTAGGATGCGGGCATGCACACATGCTTGAAATATCACTGAAATCATAGGATCTCTGACACTAGAATTATAAATGCTTCTTCTTCTTCATCTACTTCTAAGACTGAAATTCTAGAGTTCCTGGATGGTTATCCTATGCACAGTATAGATCCTATTCCATGCTCCATAGGGAAAGTTGAGTAAAATTTCCTGCTTCCAGGTCTTAATGAGAGAGTGGTAGTAAAATTAAATGAAAATGGAGGGGAAAAAATCAGATGTGGGGGCAAGTTCCTTTGCCTTGTAGTTATCAGCTCAAAGTAATCCGCTACAGGATAATGTCCTTAAAAGTTATGGGCTGTAACATAACCATGCTGGTCTGATACAATTTGGTAAAAAGATGTTTTACTACTTTCCAGTCTAGAAGTGAAAGAAAGAGTGGCTGACCCAAAATCACCCAACCCAATCAGCTTCCTCCTCCATAAGGAAGAACTAGGACTGGTTATCCCAGCACCATAACCACTACAACCAAGGCTCTTTTTACCCTGTAGCAGAACTACGGAAAAGGAATTTCTCCAGGGATCATTTTCTTTAGACAATATCCTGTTGCATCCTAATCAGATCTATTAAGAAATAAGATGCATTTTCTCATCATTAAACAATTGTTTAATGCATTTGCTAACGTTATTGAAATGTAGGATCACCATTCTCAAGTTCAATAGTTTTAGCTGTCATATTATATTAAATATACTATAAGTTAAAAGGGGAAATGTTTTGCTTTAATAAATATGAAAGTACATATTTGCTAATGTTATTAAAACACAGGATCCTCATTCTCAAGTTCAATAGCATTAGCTATCATGGTATATTAAATAAAAGGTTTTAAAAAAGGGAAATGTTTGTCTTGAATAAAAATGAAGAGATGCACAGACAAATGTCTCCACAGCAACATCCATTTCAATAGTCTAAAACTCTCACGCAGGAAAGATTCCCTAAAACTGACCTTGACACCTGTGACTTCATGGATGCATGCAAGGAGTTTTCTTGGCAGTAGTATGGAAGCAATATGCTTCGATAAAAAGTATCTGGGATGCTTTTTCATTCACAATCTAGCCCATAATCCTGACAGTTCTTGTGGAATCTTGTCCAAATTATAACCAGCCTCAGGCTGTTTAGCTTCCAAAGTTAGACAAGCTCAGCCAGATTTTGCTCCTTGAGTTTGCAGACATGATTTCGGACTGCTGAAGGACATGATCAGCTCCAGATGGATTATTCTCATAATGTTCTGAATCCATGTAGTTCATTATAAACCAAAACCCTGAATTTAAATATGAGATTGGAAATTGCATTTTAGGTATAATTTGTAGAGGTTTTTAGATTTCACTTCCCAGGATGTGAGGGTCATGAAATCTTCCTTCATACATGGTATTTAACAGTGATAAAAATAGAGAAGAAGTATACCCTCATACACTCAACATATTATAATTCAGTGTGGTTTAGTTCAGGTTTCAACTTTAGCTTTATTACATGTGTAGCCATTGATACAGAGCAAGTTACTAAAAATCAAGTTAATTTTAATACAGAATATTACACTCCATTCCCATTGTCTTCAATGCTTAGGCTGCCATATGCAAAAAAGCCACCTGTTGATAGGTTTGGGCAATATATAATATGATACTAAAAACAAACCAGGAAACAAACAAGCAACAATACTTTGTTCTTGTCAAAGTCTAAAATATAGGAGTACAGTATTTGGAGTATCTCTATATTAAACAGATTAATATAAGGAACAATTAATATGGGGCATAGTTAGGCCCTGACAGTCTCCTGGTTAATGTGCCTTGTTTGGATTTGGTTTAGTGTGTTGTGTGCCTCTTACCATTGCCTTTTTAAACCATGGGTTATAATGTACAAACCTACCCATTTGTAATTTATTCAATAAGCCATAGGTTAACAAACTGTGATTTAACTGTGAGATGTGAACCCAGAGGATGGCTGTTCAACTGGTCTTTATATTTGATTGGTCCATGTTGAATGGATTGTAGAACAAATACACCCACCTTGTAGACCTTTGATCTCATTGCTTTTTCTGCAGAACAGCATGTATCCTTTTAATTCAAAGAATATTTCCTTGCAATTTTTCCATAAGAGACATGCATTGCTATGCTCTTTGGGGCCATCTGATTTCATACTTGAAATTCTGATAAGTCAGAAAGATAGCATAGAAAGAATTGCCTAGAGAATTATAGGAATCATTTAAAAACTTAAAGGAAAATTCTTTGAATATAGTGCACCTTTCTCTTTGACTATAAAAGGATTAATCATCTCTTACTCATAGCTGCATCAGCGACAGAATGCTGATAATAGTCTTTAAAAGACAAAAGGTCACTGTTGTTCTGTAACCAAAACATTTTTTTTTTCACTTCAACAAGAAGAATTATATAGTCACACAGCGTTCTCAGACCTAATCTTGCTAGAAACAGAGAAATTGATACAGGGAATAACTGAAAATAAGAAAATCAATCTGAATTTCCCATTGAGTAAAAGAAAACTTTTGTTTTCAAATGTTACCAAAGAAATTGTCTAAAATGTATAGAGGTACTTCAAATTCATGCTGGAAATGTGAACAACATGAAGGGACATTTTATCATGTATAGTGGACATGTACAAAAGTCAAAAAAATGGATACAAATAAATACTCTAATTCATAAGATTTTAAAGACTTATGTACAATTGAAACCAGAGGCTTTTCTTTTGGGATTAATGGACAGACAGCTAGAAAAAAGCCACAGGACTTTGTTTTTATATATGACAACTGTAGCAAGATTACTATATGCTCAAAAGTGGAAAGGTTTGACATTACCCACAATGGAGGGATGGTTGGTGAAGATGAAGGAACTTCCAGAGATGGCTAAATGGACTTCCTTGATTAGAGAAAAGACAATACCTACATTTATGGCTGACTGGAAACCCCTTATAGACTTTTTTCATGAAACAGAAAAAAATGCATTTACGACTTGTGGTTTTTATGATTAGAAAAAAAATAGATAATAGAAAAAATGAGCTTTGTAATCATAGAGTGACAGATTACTTTGTAATCATACTTGTATTTGCTGTGGAAATTAGAATTACAAACTGGAAGCTTCTTTCTATTTTTTTTTATCTTTTCTTTCTTCACTTTTGTCTTTTTCCTTTTCTCTCTCTTTTTCTTTCTTTTCTTTCTTTATTCTGTATTACTTTGTGTTAGTTTTTATACTCTCTGTAAAACTTTTAATAAAATTTATACAAAAAAAGAAAATGCCAATATTCTAGTTAAAAGACAGAAGAAAGAAACATTTTATGTCTCATCAGTAATAGGATATGGGTAGAGAAGCTAAGATAGGATTTACTATATTCTTTGGACTTTCAGAGAGTAGGTGGATTTGTCTCTTTCAGCAAAATCAACAAATAACATTTTTAAATAGCACCCTATAACATTTTTTATTTCTTGGCTGAATTGGGTAACATTTATAAAGATTAAGAAGATATGATTAAATGAAGCACAGCTCAGTTTATTTTACCTAGAGCCATGCTATTTGGTCAGATAAAGCTATAAGTCAGGAATGTACAGCCTTTGTGGGGCCACAAATAACATATAAACATGACAACCTTTAAGAATATGAAATATAATTTACCTGGTGCTCTCATGAATTACTGTGGAGTGGGCAATATGATTAAAATGATTTATTTTATAGTTCAACTCCTTAAAAAAATTGTCCTTCCAGTGAAAATAAGGGTGAGGTATTGGGCAATTAGTAATTCTTATGTGAAGATCCCATATAACAGAAAATTGATTCTGCTAATCTCAGTTTAGCAATGGACAGAAATCTTTGAAATTTAACTTTTTTAAAATTAATCTTCATGTTTAAATTTTGAATTTTAATTATTTTAAAGTTAAATTAGAAACCTACATCATGTTAAGTAGCTTCAACCACTGAGCTACAATTATTTGTAATGTTATACTCCTTCCTTAATGTCCTTATCGGTTATATTTATTTATTTATCATATTTCTTTACCACACATCTCATATTACAACTCTGGGTGATTTACAAACAATTAAAGATAAAAGATTAAAATATCGTTAAAACCATACAGTATACTGTAAATATAAATACACATAAATATAAAATGCAAAATATAAAATATAAAATACAAAGTTCAAAATGGCAAATAACAATCTCATCATTGGCCCCATCAAGGTGCCAACCACCCCCATGATTGGCTATCACCCCTCCCACCCCAAGTAAGGTGGCACAACCAGGTCTTAACCCTCTTCTGGAAGGCAGGAGAGTGGGGGCATGCCTCACCTCCAGGGCTGACTTATTCCAGAGGGACCCTGTCGATTGAAAATTTGTCATGGACAGGGTCCATAACATGCCCTCTCTGCCTGACCAGGTGGGACAGGTTGATGTGATGGGGGTGAGGTGGTCCTTCAGGTAACCTGGACCCATGCCATGTAGGGCTTTGTAGGTGATAGCCAACACCTTGAATTGGACCCAGAAGCAAACTGGCACCCAGTGCAGGTCACACAGCAAGTGTGTTATATGTGCACTTCTAGGGGCTCCTAAAACTGCTCACATGGCTGCATTCTGAATCAGCTGTAGCTTCTGGATACTCTTCAAGGGTAGCCCCATGTAGAGTGTGTTGCAATAATCTATGCAGAAGATGACTAGAATATGAGTGACTGACCAGAGGGACTCCTGATCCAGGAAGGGGCATAACTGGCACATAACATGACGTTGTGCAAAGGTCCCCTGGCCATAGCTGCCACCTGCTTTTCGAGCAGGAGTCATGAGTCCAGGAGAACCCCCAGGTTCCTCACCAGATCTGTCTGGGGCAGTGCCACCCTACCCATATCCAAAGATGGTAAGCTCCTGGATGCCAGGGAGCCCCTAACCCACAGCCATCCCACTTTCCAGGGTTCAGCTGAAGATTGTTGTTCCCCATCCAGACCCCTACAGCCTCCAGGCACCAAGAGAGGATGGTCACAGCATCACTTAAGTCACCAGGGATGGAGATGTATAATTGAGTATCATCAGCATATTGATGATACCTCATCCCACCCAGAGGTTTCATGTAAAAGTTTAAAAGGAGCGGAGAGAGTGCTGAGCCCTGTGGCACCCCAAAAAGGAGGGGCCACAGGCCAGACCTCTTGCTCCCTTTCAACACCGATTGAGACCAGCTGTGGAGGAAGAAGGTGAACTCGTGCAAAACTGTGCCACCCACCCCTAATTCCCTGAGTCGACCCAAAAGGATACCATGGTCAAAAGCTGCTGAGAGGTCAAGAAGAGCCCAGATGGATTCACTGCCCCCATCTCGCTCCCACCAGAGATCATCCAAAAGTGCAACCAAAGCTGTATACATGAATACCCACATGGGAACAGGGCAGGCAATAACAGATCGTCAGTCTGGATTCTGTGGACACCTCTGAGTTTATATCTTTATTTTGGGTTATCATAATCATAATTTCCTCATTGGCTTCAGACTGGTTAAGCAGGTCTGTAAACTGTGTTACCTTTTATCAGACCATTTATTAATATCATCATTTCATTGCAAACATGATTTGCTGCATAATTAAGACAAAATGTCTGATTCCACTTCTTTTTTTAACTAATACGATTAAGAATATAGGGAGCTGATATACTGATATGGGCCATTGTCCTATTTAACTCACTGTTGTTTGTACTGGCAGTGGTTCTCCAGGCATCTTTTACAGTAATACCACTGACTGAATCCCAAATCTTTTGCACATGTTCTAATGGCCAATCATATGGAAAGACCGCATGCACCACTTCCCTGTTAAAACAGAGTTTAACTAGAAAACAAGAATCCATTAAGAGTTCTTGAGTACCCATTCAATAGTTTCTATTCATTTTTCTCTTACACATTTATCTGTTCTTTGCATAATCCAGTAGAACAGAGTTGGAAAGTTTTTGGATGCTGGGGTCTGTAATAATTTTTACTGGGTATCAGGAACTGCACTGAAACCAAGTTAATTAAAGTGGGTGGGGAAGCAAGCATATTTTAACAAAAGAAACATTTTAAGATTTCAGCTAAAAAATATTTCCCCTCATTTTTTTTTGTCTTTTTTGCCTTTAAATTTCCACCTGCTACAAACAATTTCAGCATTCCACAGTTAGGAGCGTATCATCTTGTCAAAGCAGGGGGCAAAATTCCAGCCATTAAGAGTCATTCTATTCTAGTGCCAAGATCCTGGTCATTCATTTGTTATTCAGTAATAAGTTAATGTATATTTGTTGACTAATTTTTGTTGTTGTTTTCCTTTGGCCAGAAATGGTAGCGTAATTGTACTGTTCAAACTTTTCTTTGTACGATGGGTGTCTAAAGTAAAGATAAAGAATGAATTGGTCTATGGCATCAAAGCAAATAAAAGTGAACTTTTACAGACTCTTACTATTGACGTGAAGAGCATAGAAATAACAGGTAATCCACATTTTTTAAAACATAGAAATATGTTATTTAATTAGCTATTTTCTGCTGATTGTTGTTTCAACACTGGCATCTTTACCCCTATATCTTTGTTCATGTCAACAACTCTTTGGTTTTCAGAACTATTCATTCTAAAATATTGGTGATCACCACATACAAACAACTGCATGCGCATGTATGGGCAAATACACACGCACATATGTTACCAAAATAATACCATGAAGAAGACTGACTGAAAAATGAAAATTATGCCCAGTTTAAAAATTGATGATGATGAAGGTGGAGTATTTTTGTACAGCAGGAATGAATATCAATAATATGGTCTCACATGAATATGTGAGTGGCAAGTAATTTTTCAGGACTTAAAAATATATTTTAAAAATAGGGTTGAGCTTAAAAATGTTTGATCCAAATGTTTGAGATTCAGGATCTGCTGTTCTGCTTTCAGCACTAAACCTGATAATTATTAAAAACTGAAGTAATTTATAACTTACATTCTGAAAGGATATTTAAAGTAGTGTACTTTATATTCAGCACCTGAACTCCAAAGTGAAATTACTTGGAAAAATCTCATTTTTTTTTTAAAATCTAGCATTTGGCATAAATGTCCTCCTTACTCGTCTTTGGTTCCTATATAAGAGTTGATATCTTCACAGTTTATTCCATTCTTAAGGACGAGGTTGTTTTACTTCAATAATGCAGAAGAATTTTCACTTTTTGAAAAATCCCCAGTCCCCCTTCCCCCACCGCCATCCCAGCCTTTTAAAAGGGGAATAGGTGTTCTAAGGCTATTGGAGGCTAAACACAGCTATTTTATTTGATTTAAAATGTAGAAAATCATATTGTTGATTATTTATGATATATCACTGGTATCAATAAGTCCAACCTCAGGTGTTCTAGGAATTGCCAAAACAAATCTAACAGAATTAGAGTGTTAAGTTTATCCTCACTAGATTTGTTCAAAAGTATCATGTTTAATCAGTCAATCAGTAAATTTAATTATGATCTCAGACTAATATTTAAAATTCATGACTTTGCTTCAGGTAATCAAATAAGCAATATACAGATTACATAAAATCAGTTTATAACCCATAATATGCACTAATCAAAGAAGATCACTCTTTACTATTTTTCTCTACTTTCTGCTCCTCTGTGTGGCAGTGCTGTACTCTGCAGACTGCCAAGCAGAATTTTGCTACTTGATGGGTAATTATAGAATCTTTGGCTTCAAGCAGATATCTGACAAAATCATTCAGAGCACTGGAAATGTATGCATTAGGGGGACGAACAGATATCCCTATAGAAGAGACAGTACAGAAAGAGATGGGCCAATGTACTATCATACCTGTTCTGCATTTCACTGATTAGAGTGTCCTTCTATCTCCAAAGCAATTCAGCTTTTTGCATTTTTCAGAAAACTATCAAGAGGCTGTTCCAAAGTACCGGCGCTTGCCACAGACAAGCAGCCCACTTGAATCTGTCAAAAATGTGGGATTATAAATTGTTTCTCTTTAGCTATTCTAATAGGTCAGGCATAGTGACTGGATCAGATGTTTCCGTGGGTATCCAAGTACCAGGACATAAAAGGCTTATAGAGTAACACCAGCACCTTAAATTTACCTGGAAACCAACTGGCAATCAGTGCAGGCCCCACAACTTCAGTGTTACATGGTCCCAGAAAAAAGAGCCAGTAAGCTCTGCTGACTACCACAACACACTTTAGATAGTTGTGCCTTTGAAGACTACCTGGATAGTCTTTAAAAGGAGAGCCATCAAAAGTATGTAGCAGTAGACTGGCTGGGTGGCAATGAGAGCATGAATTACTTTTGCCCAAGGCACAGGTATAGTTAGAGCACCAGCCACAACAGTATTAATAGCAACTGAAATATACTGTATTGAACTCATTTATCTGAAAAAATACAAAATAGCTGTAATGCTTCTTTGTACCTTCCAAGCAAGAATCACCATGTTAACGACTACAAATGGGCAATTTGAATTAATATGAATAGAGGAAGTACTTATTGGGAAATCTGAAAAAAGGTGAAAAAATATTTTTAATTCCTCCTAACCTCTTCCTATTTTTTACATTAATTCTTCCTTTATATTATATTATTTTAACTTTTAATTTTTACATTATTCAATTTACATTATGCATAAGAATTTTAGAGATACCAATCGAAGCGAATATTTGTAGCTCAGGGTTGAACTGTGGAGTCCTTGGTGCTCTCTGACTCTTGTTGTTTTCTTGCAGATGTTTCATTGCCCAACTAGTCAACATCTTCAGTGTGAAGAGGGAATGGACTTTGCTCTCGGTTTATATACCGTGGCTTGCCCTGCTTGTGTTGGTGGGGGTGTTGTTCTCTCCTTGGGAGTTCTTTGACTGGGCTGTTGTTTGCTGCTTGGTTGCTAGTCTGGCAATGAAATGTCTGCAAGAAAACAACAAGACTCAGAGAGCACCAAGGACTCCACATTTTAGAGATAAGAATTAATACAATTTTTTTTTTTTCCCCCAGTGGAAAGATAGTGCTGTCAAACCCATTACTGGTAGCAGAGATACAGTAATGTGTTTGACAGCACTGTCTTTCCACTGGAAAAATATATTGTATTAATTATTATCTCTAAAATTCTACGGTTTTTGTTTTTTTAAAAAATATGGGGCATATAATACTACTTATTTCATCATCAGAGTACAGTTATGCGATGGCCAGCTTTTGGTGGCTGGAACAATGCAGTGACATTACACAAGGAAACAGGGTTTGGGATATTAAAGGATATATTGCAAAACCAAGATTCACTCAGATTGAGCTTGACTCCTCATGATTTCATAGGCTGTAGAGGACATAGGGAATTGCCTTGAAGGACAAGAGGAAGAGCTGCTGCCAAGGCAATGGTCAGATACAGTAAGTGGGGCTTATTCCTAAAAACTAATTTGAAAATGTCTCAGACCCCTCCCTAGTTCACATGAAGGTAAAGGGAGCAGGGGGAAGAACATTCAGACTCGCAAGATTCTGTTGCTATAGCTGTTATAATAAAAGTAGTCCTGGCCTAGATGACATTGGTTTCTTAATCTGGTCTACCTTGTAAGGACACAGGTAGCCTTGTTTGCAATAAAATAGAAGTGAGTTGTCATTGCCTTCTTGAGATATCTTTTAATTTCCAAGTATGCCCTAAAGTCCTGGACTTTCATGAAGCTTTCCTACACAAAAAGTAACCAGGTCTGACTTTGTTTCTGAGACAACTTGGATAAGAAGTAGTAGTTCTGCTGTGACTTTACTTGTTAGTAGACCTATTTATTTGTTGGCTTTGATATGTTCAGCCTAAAATAATATTTTTGTATATTTTTCCTCTCCCCCAAATAATGGGAAATTGTGACAACATGACTAAACTGGCCTGTTGGTTGCCCATGCTCACTTACAATAGAAAAATACAGAATATCCTGTAGCTTGTCATATATTTTAACAGAGATTAAGGGCCATCTCAAAGAGCATAATTCAAAAAAGCTAAACCTGATAAGTTGTTCCATAGCAGTTGAAAATGTATACATAGGTTTCCCAAATATTTTTAGAGTTGAGTTATTATTGACTCAATAATAACTACAACTATTTGCAATTAGACTTACTAGAAAATGTATTAAGGACCAATACTCCTTAGAAGTAAGACCAAATTCTAAATTGTTCTGTGTATGATTCAACTCTAGGTATTGTCAGGAGTTTAACAATATAAAAACATAAAAACATATAATCTATGTTGTTAGATTGTAAAGAATGTAAAATAAGGAATCTGAACAAAATCATGATAACTTCTCTCTACCAAACCAAAAAGCACTTTTTATGTATATACTGAGCTTTGAGCAGATTGGAACAAACATTTGATTTAGAAATAATTGTGGATTGTTGTTGTTTTGTTTTGTTCATTTGTTTGTTTTATTTTCTGTTTCACAGATTTTGGATTATTTAGTACAAGCAGGCCTTTCATAACACCTGGTTAGTAAAAACAAGATTTATAAACTAATTTCATGGGAAATCAGAACAAACTGACTGGTGAAATTCATTCACTTTTTTGCATTATTGTTTAAAGTGCCAATAAGAAGTAAAAATTAATTTAGAAACATATATCATTTTTTTATGTTATTTATTAATTTTGTTTGATTCACTTTGCAGGAATTTCTAGTACAAGCAGTCCTTTGACAACACCTGGTTAGTAAATATAGATTTATCACTGCATATTATTTTATTAGTTTTATAAGTTAATGAAAATTGCTTGAGAAAATTATCCTTTTTTTCCCCTTTGTTTTGTTTGTTTGATTCACTTTGCAGGAATTTCTAGTACAAGCAGTCCTTTGACAACACCTGGTTAGTAAATATAGATTTATCACTGCATATTATTTTATTAGTTTTATAAGTTAATGAAAATTGCTTGAGAAAATTATCCTTTTTTTCCCCTTTGTTTTGTTTGTTTGATTCACTTTGCAGGAATTTCTAGTACAAGCAGTCCTTTGACAACACCTGGTTAGTAAATATAGATTTATCACTGCATATTATTTTATTAGTTTTATAAGTTAATGAAAATTGCTTGAGAAAATTATCCTTTTTTTCCCCTTTGTTTTGTTTGTTTGATTCACCTTGCAGGTTTGGGAATATCTAGTACAAGCAGTCCTTCGACAACACCTGGTTAGTAAATACAGATTTTATTAGTTAAGTATAGAAAAATTTGGACACAGTATTTGAAATACCCCAAATATTTTACAAATTTTCCAAAACATAAATTGTTTTAGAAACAATTGTCATTTTAGTTTTTGTTTTGTGATTGAAACTTTTGCTTTCCCGGTTTGAGCACATTAAATACAAGCCCTACTCTGATATCATTTAATATATGAAATGTGAAATGATAAAAAACAGATGAACAAAAACATGTCATTAAAAATTCTGGGTATATGTATAATCAAATTATGTTTTGTCCATTTAATTTTCCCACTCAAACATTCATACTTAATTTTTTTTTAAATCTGGATTCAAATGATAAGCAGTATACTAACCTCCATCTATCTATATTTCATAAGAGAAATCACCTCAGTTTTAAGCATTTTTTACTTCAAAAAGTTGGTAATTGTACTTTTACTAATCTGTTTTGGAAAGAATTACCAGATTTGTTCTTTGTTATGTTGTTTTATATTTATATTTACATATTTCATTCCACCTTGGAAAGAAAACCAGTAACTGAAGAAAACATTTCCAATGGATTCATTTTCTCTCTCCAGTAGATGGCATTGTGGTCTAGTTTTCAGAAGAAGAACAAAGAAGGAATAAATTAAATTAAATTAAAATAAGAAAATAGCATTGTTGTTAATATCAGCCAAAAAATTAGTCTTGAAAATTGATAATTTTTGCCATTGGATTTAACCAAGGCTAAACTTTCTCACCATTAATAGCAGGATTAGGTTAACAGTGCTATATAACGAGAACACATCCTGTTGAAGGACGAAATAGTTCAGCTCTCTTATCTATTTATAAAATAATTCCAAACATTTATTGTGATCATTAACCTCCAGTATTATTTAATATAATTCTTATTCTTTATGTCAGTTTACTGTATGCATATACGGTCCCTCTTCAATACAAAAGTCTCAATAAAAAGCCACTAAAAAGCAAGGCAGTTTTTAATCTCAGGTGCTAGATAAAGGGAGAATCCAATCGATTCTAAAGCCATTTCCCAAGTTTTATTTTAGATAGTAGCTGTCTTACTTTATTACATCAGTCATCATGGCATATTCACATCATAAAGGACATACCTATATGAAATGTAGAACTTTCACAGACAATGAATTATGGAATTTTTAGTTATATTTTAAGGAGTCCTTGAATTGAATTGCAGATATGTTTTTAGAATGTGAGGTGCTTCCAGGATAGTTTCCTGATTATATTCTATGAGTGGAATGTTTTCTAATTCAGGAAGCCAAAATTAACCATGCATTCAATGTTATTTTCTTTTTAAAACATACCTTAGGGAAATGTTTGCCTTCAGATGAACTTTGTGCTGATGGAATAAGCTGCATCAAAAAGGAATTAATTTGTGATGGGAAACCAAACTGCCCAGATGGCTCTGATGAGTATGAACAAAAATGTGGTAAGAATTTAAGCTTCTGTGAAGCTTAAATTAGCCTTTGAATTTCCAGGGTAATGATTAATATCCTGACTGTTTAATAAATAAAAAAATAAGCCAATGCAGAATTGGGCTTTGGTTTGGTTTTACATATCTGATATATATTCTTCAAAATTGACCTTTTACCAATATTTTTTCTCTTTTAAGGACAGTATTAAATAATTTATTATGGGTATATCAATACTATATGAGAGTTAGTTTGCTGTAGCAGTTAAGGCACCAGTCGATAAACCAGGAGACCACAAGTTCTAGTCCTCTCTTAGGCACGAAGTCAGCTGGATGATCTTTGGGCCAGTTACGCTCTCTCAGTCTAGGAAGAAGGTAATGGCAAACCACTTCTGAAACCTTGCCAAGAAAACTTCAGGGACTGGTCCAGGTAGTTACCAGGAGTCAACACTGACTTGAAGGTGTGCATGCGTGCACACACACACACAATCGACACCATAAAAATAATCATAGTCTGCAAAGGAATCTTGTATTATTATGCATATATTTAACTTTTATACTAACAACGTTAATATATGGTGTTGGAATAGAAGAGCTGATCTCTATTGCTTTGAATTATTCTTATGGTAATACTTACAGTTGTGCACTGGATTTGGCTAAATCCTGAATGAAATTGGGTGGCTTTAGGCTGATTTTATAGTTCCACCATGTGAAGTGAAATGCTTATAAGAAGCAACCTGAATTGAATTGGAACTTTCAGAAGACTTTATGTCAGTTTGAAGCCACTGTCCAACATATTCCCTTCCTTTAGGTATTCCCATGTGATTATAAAAGAAGCAGGTACTTCCAGGCTAGACATTGCACATTCTCCCTTTCTTATTAATGGAAGTGACATGTTTTTCATTACTTTTCCACCCTTATCCCTGAAAAAAACCATTAAGGCAGGAAGACAGAAAAGTTGTACTCACTCTTTGAGAATACAACCAGCTTTCTATTGGAAAATATCCTGAGAAAGAACTAATAGTCTTTTTGTAAAGAGGATGTAGCTGTGTGAGTGCATGGATACATTTCAATGGATTTCTCTTTTTTATCACACCTTTCATATTTTACTCTCATCTGACCAATATTTAGCTTTGTCTATACAACAGTGTTTTCAAAATTTTAATATCATTTTCTTCTGATTAATGTTATCTCAAAGTTCAGGTTCCCATATATTAGTATACCAAAAGGATTATAGATATTGTCAAAATGGTCTTCTAATCATTCATAAAATATTTATTTAACCACCTTATTAGTGACATTTAAAGCCATTCAAACAAAAGGGAGAGGCAGGGAGTGTTCATTCTTCACTGGCTGTCAAGTAGATAACAACAAGGAAACTGCAATGAATATATGCAAATCTTTACCTAGTATAAAAGGCAAAGAAAATTAATATCTCACAGCTTGAATTCTAGAAACATTTTAGACAGATACAAAGCACCCTCTTTTTAATCTTCCAGCCATGAAATTCATTAAGTCATTCATTAATGAGACTCACTAAAAAATCCAGATAGATACCACTGAGAAATTAAGTTTAGCTGATTATTCTCATTGTTTGTTTAACATGTACAAGACTCTATGATACAGTCTTGATTTTTTCTACTTAAATTAATTCAAAAGTCTCCACCAAGAACCACTTATTACTTACACAGAGAAGCTCATTTGTATTACTAAATATACAGTTATGTTAATGTCCTTGAGGTTCCAATATTAATAATATGGAGTCAAAATGTTAAGTTCCATTTTTCCATACTGTTTGGTGTCTGCAAAATGTGGGATGATAGCTTTCTGGCAAGTTAGCAATGTGATGTTTTGATCATTATTCCTAAATGTTTATAGTTGTAAATAGAAACACTGAGGGGCCTAGAAGAACTCTATAAGGAGAATTCACAAAAAGCAGAAAGAAGATACCTGCAATATAATGGTGCATCATATTTTGTAGCTTTTGAGTGTTAATTTTTCCCCATATGACAAAGTCACTTCTATAGCATGTGAAACAGCCTAATTTGTACCTTAATAATGTACATTAATAATGTACATTGCATTAATATTTTGCCCACAAAATAATATATTTTCTTTCAAAGAACTGCAGTATGTCCCCATAATAATTATTTTAGTGCTATTGAGTTCAGCAAATGCTAGGGACATAAATGACAGCACAGGAAAGGTATTATTTTAATGGTTTCAGTAATTCAGTTAATATCTCAGCTAAAATATAGGTAATGCATGACACAGGATGACTTCCTTTCATAAAATTAAGCAACTCTAACACCTTCAACATCTTAATTCAGCTTTAGAAAATACTGTAAGAACTACTGATATACTAAATTATGAATAATAGTAGCACTTTCTAAAAATCTAGAGTTATGTAGAGCATTTGAACCAATTTTATTAAGTAAATACTTTTTTTTTTTTTTAAGTATGGAGTATGTAACTTCAAAAAACAGATGTTGGCTCAGAATGCTCAACTCTTTGGGCATTCTTTGTGGCTTGAAGTATTATTTTAAAGGGGTGTTTTTTTGTTGATTGCTTAATATTTTTTGTGATTTTTAAATATATTGTTTTTAAGACTAGAATTTCATGTGAGCCACCCAGAATCTATCTCTAGAGAGTAAAAATAAATTAGTCCTAAATTCTGTTTTCTAATAAGTCAGATTACTTTTTAAATGGAGATGTTTTTACCATTACCAATGTTTACCCAATCAAAAACAAAATACTTTGAAATACAGTTTTATTTTCATCAAAGGCTGAAACCATTTTTATCTGATCCTGTATTTACAGCTACGCCCTGTGATGGAAAATTCATTCTAGTTGGCTTGTCTGGATCTTTCCATTCTATTCATTATCCAGAACCCTATAGCTCAAATCTTGTTTGTCGATGGATAATAAAGTAAGACACTTCATAACATTCTATGTTACTGGACACTTTTTGCAATCAAAATGTCTTTTTCCCATTATACTAATATTTAAACTATTTAATTTATTCAAGTCAGACAATGTCTATCATAATGCCCCTCATAAATCCATGCTTTCCTAATATTGCAATGCCTGTCTAATCTTGAGACATAACAAAGCATTCTCTGATATCATTTTAAACCTTTATCCTGGTAGCTGTCTCCTGCAAGTCACTCCAGCTGACTACTGTGAGTCATTTTCTTCATCTTCTTATTTAATTATTTCATTTTTAAGCCACCTCAACTATCCAAGTGACTCTAGGCAAACAATAGTAATTACAGCAAAAGTAATATCTATAGATATTACTATAGATATTGCTATAGACACCACATGGAACCAAAAAACAAAATACTAATATCAGTGTGGGGTCACAATCAATCTGCCCTAGGCTCTACTATGAAAAGGCTTTCCTAAATGACAACAGGGTTGAGGCTGGCAGATTTTATCTACTTGTTAATCTGGTCCACATGAATTGCTTTCCTAGAGATTTTGAAGAAAGGTGAAAGGTCCCCTGTGCAAGCACTGACTCATGTCTGACCCTTTGGGGGATGCCGCTTTCACAACGTTTTCTTGGCAGACTATAGTGGGGTGGTTTGCCATTTTCTTCCCCAGTTGTCACCTTCCCCAGCAAGCTGGATACTCATTTTACCAATCTTGGAAGGATGGAAGGCTGAGTCGACCTGAACTGGCCATCTGAGAATCCATCTTCAGCTGGGATCAAACTCAGGTTATGGGGAGAGTTTCGGTTGCAATACTGCCACCTGCCACTCTGCACTACATGAGGCTGTTTAATAGAACATTTTTTTAATGTCCTTGAGATTCCAATTTACATTTTTTTTCAATCCAGATATTAAAATGTATATGAAAAAAACTACTCCAATTCAGCTGGTTTCAGAAAGAAAATGTTCAGAAGCTTGTATGTATATTAGTGAAAGCATTCAATAACATTTTTATAATTTTTGGCATTTGCAGTCCTCACATGATGGTATAAACAAATATGTCAAACATTGCACATACTATTGTCATCATGTTTCTGGAAGAATTAAATAAGAAAAAAAAAGCAGCATTTCATGAAGCTGGAAGGGTGTTTTTTTAAAAAATCCTTCTTATTTATATTAGTATTGCTTTTATGATGAATTTTCTATTTCATTCAAATTTGTGTTTCTTCCTGAACAATATAATATTATTCTTTTTAATATACTGATAAAAATTTAACTTCTTATGGTCAAAGGACACCATCTTAACAAATGTGCTTTACTAAATTGCATTTCCCAGCAGTTTTCTTGTGTTCCTTTTTTGTCAAATATAATTTTATGGATTATTTCCCCATCTGCATAAGTACTATAAAAGAGTGAAGAGAAAGGATTATAGGTCACATGGAAATATGCTCAATTGCTTTTTCCAGACTGATTCTGACAAGCATGTTGAAATTACTGTGGTCAAACATATATTTTTAATATCTTTTGGGAACTGTAACTGTTACTAAAATTAGAACAGTTTTCTGTTTTGAATTTCATGCTTGTCTCCTGAGTATTTAAAATCAATATGTTTATATAACAGAAACTATGACTTAGCAATGTAAATAAGCACTGTTTCTAATGTAATGTTACTGGTATATTTAATACTTATTATAGTTAGGTATAAAATGTATGGTCTCTGGGGTAAAGCCTAAAATTATAGAATATTTCAAAATTCTTTGTCCAAATTATCTCAGAAAGAGACTTTCAGCCTCAAAAAAGAAAACAGGCAATATGTTTCCGCTTCTACATCAGATTACCATAGCTAGTTCTTTTGGAAATTAGAAATCTATGACCTCAGATTTTCAAAAAGGAGTTATACAGAGGACCCTTTACCACACCCTGAAATTCATAGAAATTTACATCAGCCTGAGGTCTTATCCTTACCCCCACTCCTTGATCTGGAACCATTGTTATATTCAGATACTGTAAAAGCTCCCATCCCTTTTAAGCAACATGTTGCTGCACTGAATATAAGACTCCTTAGCAAATCTACAAAGCTACTGGTTAGTTGAGGGAAAAGAGATTGTTCCCTTGGGGTGTATAAAGATGTGTCATACTGTTCTGTTCTGCTTGGAAAGCAAGAAGCAATAGTCATATACAGCCAAGATTACAGAATGATAATCAATTCACCACACAGAATAAACAAGAACTAAGCAGTTTGAAAACATGCAAATGTGAGTAGATCAATAGGTACCGCTTCGGCGGGAAGGTAACGGCGTTCCGTGTCATCATGCTGGCCACATGACCCGGAAGTGTCTACGAACAACGCCGGCTCTTTGGCTTAGAAACGGAGATGAGCACCGCCCCCTAGAGTCGGACACAACTGGACTTTACGTCAAGGGAAACCTTTACCTTTACTTTAAGTCTGCTCCTAGTATCATAGGCAGCACTATGAAGCAGGAGACATGGCTAGTAGATAGTGTCAAAATGTTTGGATAGCTCTCACTGAATCCAACTACAAAACATGGAAATGATTCTAATGATTTGCTTAGTGAGTGGTGTGAGTTTTTATGCCCCAGACAGATGAGTTTCATTCAAGCACATTTGGTTTATGATTACATCTGGGACCTATTAGTCTAGCTTTGAAGCCACATATATCTGTGCCATTCAGCTTTCTGGGCTTCCTCATGATATCATACTTACTTTCAGGTTTAAGTCTTGCAAACCTAGTGCACATTCCATTTGAAGTAAATGGAAGAGGCTCTGGATCAAATTATACATCAGTGTCTGTTTTTACAGATTCACCAACCATTGCCGTGGGATGCTGTGGGATGCTGAATCTCTACTTTTACCTTTTTTTCTTTTAAGTCTGAAGGAAGCAATTTGAAGCTGGATGATGATGATGATGGTGATGATGATGATGATGATGATGATGATGATGATGATGGGTTGGTTTGTGTGGGTATGTGTGTGCTTGTGTTGCATACTGTTCTTCCTCCCATCATCCTAAAACCATTCCAGGAAGAATCAAAGGTCTTGGCTGAATAGGTGGACAATGACAGGGGAAGGGCCCTTCCTTCTCAGCTTACATGCTGCTTAGCCTCTGCATATTCAGCAGAGCACCCTGACTTTCAGAAGCATTTTCAGATGAGGCTGGGGGGTTGTCGGAGGAGATTGTGTCAGGAAAGTCAGCTTTCCCTAACTTCTGTTGCAGGCAGAAAACTAGAACAACCAATGGCAACAAATAGCTCACATTATTACAACTCTATTGCAATACAGTTGTGACTTTGTAACAATTAATATGGCATCTTTCCCCATGTTTTTCTTTTAGTATGGAGAACCACCTATCTATTAAGATAAACTTCACTGCTTTTAAGACACAAAATTATGTAGATACCCTAAATATTTATGAAGGTGTAGGCCCAACAAAGATATTAAGAGGTAAGATGCCTTTTTAAATTGATTTTTAAAAATAAAGGAACCCCATGATTTTAATGGAACCCAGGCACTCTATGGACTTTGAATGATAGAAAGAGTATTTGGTGTTGGGGAAGACCTCTGAGAATACCATGAATAGCCAAGAAAAAAATATAGAAATATCAATCCAGAGTTCTTACTCAAGGCACAAATGACCAGGCTCAAATTATCATATTTGGGGCACATTATGTGAAAATCTAGCTCTCTTGAAAAGTTTATCATGAGGGAAAAAATGGGGAAAAAGAGAGTAGGATGAACAGCATCAAGGTGGCTGGACTAAACTAGAAAAGCACATCATTGGAAGACATTCAGCACCAGGTTGGGACAGATCATCCTTAAGAAGATGTGTGGTTGCTAAAAGTTGACACTGACTTGGTGGTACATAATCATCAGACATTCAGGTTTGCAATGCAATAATAAAATATTATATTGGGGGAGATGGGTGGTGATATAAATTTAATAAATAAATAAATAAATATTATATTATATTATATTATTATTATATTGCAAGCATATTTTATTATTATTCTGAGGTCTTTATGTGTCTGCCAAGGTATTATTCATTCAGCTGAGCATAGACAAAACACTGTATATCTTTAACATATTCAGTTTTTATTGCACTATATGACAAGTGCAAATATTGAACTGTTCAGATCCATAGGCCATTTTTGCAGTGGGGGGGTAACATTTTCTTTTCTTTTTTTTTTACATCTTTCAAGAGCTTGTGGAAAAGTAATAATTTCACACTTTCTGAAAATTCCTTACATTTTATTTTTATATGAAAACAGCTACAGAAAACCAGTAGACATAATAAGGCTGAGCCCTTTGTGTGAAAATGAGAGTTTATTGATACAAGGGATTGCTTACTCCAAGTTCATTGAATAAGATGCAGTTGACTGTTTGTTGTGACTAGAATCCTACTCAAAGTTCAGATATACAGTACTTGTCTTCAATTGTTACTAAGAAGCATGAACATTAGCTAATGAAAGAATTATTATATATACTAGTATAAATATAGATTTCTATCAGTTTTCTACAGAGTAAAGCCTATTGAGTCCTTGTTACTTGGATATGTGTGATATTATTCCATTGTGATTTTTCTAATGTTTCTGCTCTATTTTTTTTTCCTTAGCTTCCATCTGGGGTTCTAATCCTGGAACACAATATATTTTTTCTGACAAAGCCACTGTAGAATTTGTCACAGACTATTCTGAAAACTTTAATGGTTTTAATGCAACCTACACTGCACTTAATACAAGTGAGCTAACCAGTAAGTAGTACATGTAATTTATATTTAAGTGCTACAGCAAAATGGAGGTAAGAGTACTGCTTCAAAAATATAATAATAATTCTACTTTGATACAGAGACAAATAAATCTGAATTTGTATGTGACTATCCTGATTCCAATCCATGGGATGTGCAGTGTTCCAGCTGATTCTGCATTTTCCATGTTTTGTCTTCACATTCTGGCAGCAAGACATATCAGGATAATCCACTGATCCCTAGATTATCTTTGCACAGATTAGACAAGCATATGACTAAAGCAGCATCTTTCCCTGTATGTAACAGCTAATCAGCTATGTAATTTAAAAATTACAAAGGGACAGATGCTTTTTCCCATTCAACCACCCATGAAACCTTTGCCATTACTTTCTTGTTGCTGTCTGGTTTTTGCTCATTTTCGTCTTAATCAAATGCTTCAGCTCAGTGGTGGTAGATAAAGCCAATATGGTAGACCAGATCCAGTTAGAACCTGGTTCAAGCCCCCTTCAATCAGGGAGCTCATTGGGTAACTAGGCCAGTCAGTCTTACAGGGTTGCTACTGTAAAAATCAAAATGCATGACCTTAAGCTTTTGAGAGGAAAGTCAGCTATAGATAAAGTACATAAATAAACATGACCACGTGGATGCTCATGTAATGCCTGCTGCATTGCATAGCTTGAGGTCTCTGCCTCTTGCTCTCCAGACAGGTCTTTTTCCAGCAGTGTTGCCTATGAGAAAAGCGAATAAATAAGGCAGGTATGTAGGCAACAAACAAACATTGCTATGCACAGCTCACAACGTCAGTGTGGATGGCTAGGTGCTTCACGGGGAACAACAGCCATTGCTTAAGAAGGATGTCTAACTTGCTGTATCAATGGTGCTAAATGCTGGCACACTATCTGTATCGGTCATTATATTTAATGCCACGGGTATGGAAAGCTGACAGTTCATTATATTTGCATATGTTCCATTGCATATCCAAGGAATTGTGGTTTTTTTCTCAAGTCTCATCTAAACTACTTTCAGAATGGAAACTTTTCAGAGAGAAAAGCACTGTAAGTAAAATTATTTTGTGTACAGTACCAAAATGATTATAATCAACAGATACATTGCAGAATTTCAGTGCCCATTTACTCTGTTTTATTTTTATTCCAATCTTAAGACAATGAAAAAATCAACTGTACTTTTGAAGATGGATTTTGTTACTGGATTCAAGATCTAGAAGATGACAGTGAATGGGAGAGAATTTATGGCCCTACCTTTCCTCCTACATCTGGCCCAGATTTTGATCATACCTTTGGCAATTCATCAGGTAAGAAATATTGTATGCAAAGGAAACATTTGTTGTTGTTTTCTATTTTTTTTTAATCAATGTATTTTGGAGAGAATAGAAATATTTTCTATTCTATTTCTTTTGTTTATACTGAACATATCAAAGCAGTACACACATCTGGAGGATTGGTCCCATTAAACTCAGTACTTCTATCTATAAAAATGGTTCCAAGTATCTTTTTACCAGCTTTAGAATAATTGTATTAATTATTCTGATACAATTATGGTGATGATTATGATTATATTGAAAAACACAGTGCCTCAAAATATTTTATATACATACATACATACATGCATACATACATACATTTATACAGCATGCTAGACAGGTGAATATATGGACTGAAAAAGAAAAATGTGTGTCTTATATAACCATGGATGGCCCATAAACAATAGTAAGGAATATAAAAGCCAGAAAAAAAAGTCCCAGTGCCCCCAAATGCAACATATCTTACACATCCAAAGAGAACTTTAGAACTTTCCTGGGCTCCAACTTTACACTACCCCAAGGTGGTAAAAGTCAAGTCTTCATTGCTTTTCAGAAGGCCAGGAAGATAGGGGCCTTCTGGATCTCAGAGGAAAGGGTGTTCCACAGGGGCTAGGGGCTGTTATTAAGAAGGTGTTTTTCCTAGGTCCCACTAAATGGCATTTAGGGAAGGGACCTGGAACACATACACCCATCAAACTTAATAGAACAGGTAGATACCTTCAGGGAGAGGCAGTCCTACAAATAATGTGATCCTGTGCCATTCATGGCTTTAAAGGTGATAACCAGCACCTTGGACGTGGCAAGATTTTTCCTTTTCTTCATGCTTTTTTGATCAACCCTGTCCTAGAATTAGATGCACTTTGGTCACTCTTTAATAGGGAGGTGTTTCTGGGATTGTAAATAATAATAATAATTATTATTATTATTATTATTTTGTTGGAGGACACCTTGAATTATGTTATGACTCAGGATACAAATTTGGTTACATACATAATGTCATGTTCACTGTTTCAATGTGCAATGTACATCGTAACGTTTCACATGCCATGGTGCTGACACGTTTCTGTTGGGAGGGAGCTGCTGTGAAACCTTGTGCCAAGCTCTGTATCTATGTTCATTTCAATGGAATGTGTTTGGGTTATGTGCTCTGCTCAAGGACTTTTCCCATGGACCAGCAGAAGCCGTTAGGAGCACCTGGGATTGTGAGCCTGGGAAGATTCTACGGGGGGAGGGATTTTGTTTGTACCGAGGGTGTTTTAGTTTGCATTTGGCGCACTTTTTCCATTCTCAGCTTTCTTTGTGATCCTGCATACTATTCTTTAATAAATCAGATATCTTTATGAACCTGTTCATAAGTCTGATGGTGTTTTAGGATAGGCAATTCTTACACATAATTACATACATAAACATGGAACAATTTCAGAGTAGACCTCACTGAATTACCAGTAATAAAAATAACAAAAATAAAAATGAAATCTTCTCTCACCATTAGTTCCGTTGTCAAATGCTGGTGAAAATCCACATTCATCTACAGTCACTTTTCTGGAAATACTGGCAAACCTGTATTTCATAAAGATATTGCTTAGGTGTATGTGTATATTTATATATTCACATACTTTCTCTCTCCCCCCACGCCCCTTCCCTTCCTACCACCAGTATCATGTTTAAAAAATGAGTTGACCAAATATAAAAAAGGCAAGATAAGAATAAAATCACCACCACCATCATCATCATCATCATCATCATCATCATCATCATCATCATCACCATCTTTATATATAAATTAGCAGGATGCCTTCTTAAGTCAGCAAGCATCAGAAAGTCTCTCGTAAGTGTGTATACACTTGTTTATTTTTGCTTTATTTGATTTTTGCAGGCTACTATATTTCAACACCAACACTTCGTGTAAGCATACCTCTGAGAGTTCAACTATTTAGCTTACCCTTAGACTCCATTTCAGATGCATTCTGCCTAAGTTTCTGGTATAGTGAATATCTTGTTTACATAATAAGAAGCTATTATTGTTTATAGAAATAATTCTTTAAAAGCTTGGGAAAAAGAAAATCTTTTTAAAAACCATATATTGAGTATACCCTGAAACCATAGAAATATGTCTATGGAAGGGGAAGGAATATGAAAATAGAATGGTACTGTATATCCTTGAGCTGAATAAATGGATAGAATGTTGAACAAGCACATCCCATTTGCAACTTAAGAGGTACGACTTGTTTACTTTTAGAAAACAAAGTGTTTGAAAACCAATCCCTAAATTTATTATGTGATCAGTTTCCCAACAGAACTGATGTAGTGGCTACAGTTCTAAGTTATGAAAGGATCCGAAGTGCTTGTGGGACAAGGTAGACAAAAATTCATTTGTTTGATGATGGGGTTAATGGAACCCTAATAGACACTTCTGAGGGAAAAGCTTTCTGATATCTGAAGCTGCAATATGAAGAGGTCTGACCAACTAAATAAATAAATGCAGGAAGATCCTGGCTTGGTCAGGGAAAGCAGGGTGGACCTAGAGGAATATAAAGTGCTGTACCACATCCCCAAACTGGTGTACAATGTACATCCACATACAGAACTGCCTAAGTGAATTCCCTCATGACAGCTATTTCTTCCTCATTTTCATCTATTGCTGACAGAGTATGTTCTTCTGAAGTTAGACAGATAGCACACTGGGTACATTTCACTTTAATAAGATATTATATACTTTATGTTTTCTATTCAGGTATCACATGCATGGTATTCGTGTATATCGTCTAAGTATTAAAATTATATATGATGATAACAGTGAAAATATAATCTACCAGAAAGAAGGAAATTATGGAAATAACTGGATTTATGGACAAATAACATTAAATGAAACATCTAAATTCAAAGTATGTTAATGTATTCATATTCAGCATAATTTTTAATCAAGACTGTCTTCATTTTGTTATTTCTGCTCTTCTGTCTTCACACGCACACACACACACACACACACACACAAGTACAGTGCTGAGATAACAAGATTATTATGCTGTATTTTTGGCAACTAAAATTACTGGAACTTTTTTATGCCTTGGGCCATCCAGCTGTTTCTCCAATTGAACCTTTGCTAGAGTAATGAAATAAATATACAACTGAAATTAATTTGATATGGATTAGATAAGGTTCAATATAAAGTTTTCCTCTTCCTTCCACCTTTTAGGTCTCATAGGGGGATTTTATATTCCCAAACAATACTTCTAGCACTTGAGTATGCACTTACATTGTCAAACTTGGCTTCTAAAGAGAATGTGTGGTTTATAAATTATTGTCCAAGTGTATCTGATAAATCATCAGAAACCTTCTACAGAAGAATTGTTTCTTCATTTTCTGTGGATTGAGCAACTGAGTTAGCCCATATGTTTTCAAAACTCATATCTCATCTTCCCAACATTTCTGGTAACAGTGCTGTCAGCAAGAAGAAAAAAATACTCCACATAATATCTGAATCTGAATTTTTATTAGTTCTGTTTAAGGGAAGTAGAATTCCTTTAAAGCAAATCTAAAATTAGTAACTTATGGCTATTCACATTAGTACAGGAAAGGCATTTTTTTTTTTGGACCAGTGGATACACTTAGAATTTTGTAAGCATGTCAAGATACTTCCACATAATGGGTGTCATAATGTGAGTGACCAGTTGCAAAGATCCATTTTGGCAAGTTGATAAGATAACTTGCACTCAGTCCCTCTGCCCACTCATCCTTTCCCCTAAACATGTCTCCTGTTCCCTGGGAGCCCATTTCTATCCATTGCAAGATAGAAATGATCTCATTTAAAATATAATCCAAATCATGTTAACTCAAAAGTAAGCTTCCTTGAATTCAGTGGAATATATTACTTGGTATAATCTACAGTTATCTTAGTCATTAATAAAAGAAAATGTGTAATCCTCTGATAATGTGCACCATCAATTTTCACTTATACTACATTCACATGTTACAAAGTTACTATAGGTTAATCAAGCTGTCAATCATTTCCATATATAAAATAATATTAACAGTCCATTTTCTTTGTAATACTTAATTCCAACTTAATGCGTATTTTTTTCATTGTCATTTTATATAGAGTGAGCATTGATCTAAACAACCAGAATCCCAACATTGTTCTAATGGCTGCAATAAATGTAGAATGATTAGCTGTCTAGTTTACTTCTTAAACATCTCAATCACAATAATTTCTTCACATAACTCACCCAACAATAAGTACTTAAAATATGTATCGTTGACAAGAGTCCTAAATCTTTCCTGATGCAGTGCATTCAGTAGATTGGGTAAATCACTATAAGTGCACAAAATGTTTACATTTAGATGTAAACTGTTTAGCAAATATGCAAGATCAAGGTCTGTGTTCCTGGACAAACCTGCAGACAAGTAGGAGATATTCACATAGACTACTAGAGTTACTGTAGGATCTACTCACAGAGGACCTTTTCTGTTCCCCACATCATCAATCATGCAAGACATGTTGGATTAAAAGAGCTATCTGGCTGAACCAAGTGCCCCTTCCTATAAAATGTGTTATAACTGTAAATAATAATTATTATTATATATTTTTCTAAGTTTAATCTTTCAGATTTTAGTCTGGCTGTGGTTGGGAGGGAAATTCAACAAGCCTTGGCAACAAAACAAAAATGGGCAAGAGTCATGTATTTCCATGTGCATTATTTAATTGGATATTTTTTCCAGAAAATAACAGTTACACAAAATAACCATTTTTTAAACGGAAGGGAGTTGATATACTTAATAGTACTATTGAATTGATAATTGAAATAGCCACTAAAGAAAAATGTACAGGAACAATGCATAGATAGATAGTAATGCTCTGTTTCTGCATTGTCATTGATCCACCAACAGTTCCAAATAGTGTACAGATCAATTAAAATATTCTTTTTCAAAATAAAACATAAAATTACTTTACTAGCAAAACCACACCAAAACAACCTAAATATCAATAGCATAATATCAATAAAAGCTACATAAAAGTGCTAATACTAGAAACATTAATAAATTATTTGTATATGTTAAACATGTTTTTAAAATGCTTGGGAAAATAAAATTATGCCCAGCTAAGATAGTGGAGGAAATTTCCACTCTCAATTTTCTTTTTTCTTTTTAGATTTTTTTATCCCGCCTTTATTATTTTTATAAATAACTTAAGGCAGCGAACATACCTAATACTCCTTCCTCCTCCTATTTTGCCCACAACAACAACCCTGTGAGGTGAGCTGGGCTGAGAGAGAGTGACTGGCCCAAGGTCACCCAGCCGGCTTTCATGACTAAGGGAGGCCTAGAACTCACAGTCTCCTGGTTTCTAGCCTGGTTCCTTAACCACTACACCATTTTTCATTACATTTAAAACAAAGTAAGCAAACATTTTCTTAATATGTTGTTCACTCTATAACATTTGTTTATAGGTTGCTTTTGATGCCATTAAAAAACCAGGTTGGGATAATATTGCCATAGATGATATAGGACTTTCAAACGGAGTCTGCACTGAAAATGCTTATCCAGAACCCACTTTGGTTCCCACAACACTTCTGCTACCAAGTAAGTCATATTATTACTTCAGAATAATAACATTCTGAATGAATGCTGAAGTCATCATTAGGATTCCTAATAATGTATACTGTATAACAGACATCCAGTAATGGAAGAAAACAACAAAACAAGAAACATAATATTTAAGCTGAAAAATGAAAAATGAAAAACCAGTTTGGTGTTGGGTTTAAGGCATCAGGCTAGAAACCAGGAGACTGTGAGTTCTAGTCCCATTTAGGCACAAAGCCAGCTGGGTAACCTTGAGCCAGTCACTTTTTCTCAGCCCCAGGAAGAAGGCAATGGCAAATCACTTCTGAAAAACACTTGCCAAGAAAACCGCAAAGACTTGTCCAGGCAGTCTCTGAGAATCCGACACAATTGAACGGATTTAAAAAAAACTTTTTCAAATGCTTCTATGTCATCCTGTTCCAGACTTTCACAGGGGCTATTTTGCTTCTACAACCAGCAAGGAAGAGATTCACTTTATTAAGCAGTAAGCAAACATGTGTCTCACTGGTGTTACTGCATATTACCTATTGCCATGTTAAGGATTATAAAGGTATTCTCGACTCTAAATTTTGAGTGACATTTCTGCAAAGGTTTTATTTGAAGATTGCTTGGGTTCATTTCACATCTTTAATTTATTGCTTTATTCTGCCCTTTCATGCAATGCATTTCAAGGTACAAAATGTTACACTACAGCCAGTAACACTTTGGCAGTCAGAACAATTTTTTCATCAATAGCATTATGTGGCCAGTGGCTAGATGTTTATAGCAACTCTTGCATTTTATGATATCTGATATCTGTATCCCAGACCATGCATGGTATAGCTCCACCTAAACTGCATTACAATAATCAAGTCATCCAGAAAACAATTCACAAAGCATTCCTGAATACTGCATTCTTTATTACAAATTCATAAAATGTTAAATAAGCCTTAAATCCACTGGAGCTATATTCAGATACCCAACGAACATCACATATTGATGGAAATCCATATGTTGCATCACTTTGTAGATAATCATTGATGTAAACATTATATGACACATGAGATAAGTTTTATACAAAAAACTAAGGAGCCTTAATTAAATTCATTTATTTCCAATTTTGTTGCCACTGCAGTACTTAATGTTGAAAGACACATAACTGATGATGCATAGAACTAATGTTATCAATTTTAGGAGAGGATATTAAACTTATCTAATAAATGCCCAGTAAATTGGCAAATAGGAACAAGGCTAGAAAGCACAAAAGGACAAAAGTTCAGGCGTGTATGCTCATGAAGCTGCTAATGAGGTTCAGAAGCAGATCAACTTGTTTGCATTACTGTTTGCTAACCCTAATTATATGCTGCAAAACATTGGCTATATCAAGAGTTATTATCTTCCTTCTGCAGCTAAACAATTTTTCCCATATAAAAATATTGGAAATCTAGCATATCATCAAACTGAGTAACTAACTTCTCATATTTTTATGATGATGCTGATATTATTAAGTCTGTCTCACTAAACACCTTCAGCAAAGGATCGTTACCTTGTCGTGGTGCTGGAGCTTCAGCACCTCAATGATGCCATGAGCTAAACCATGAAGGGCCACCCAAGATGAGAAGGTCATGACAGAGAGGTCAGACTAAATGTGATCCCTGGGGAAGGTAATGGCAACCCACCCCAGTATTCTTGCCGTGAAAACTAAATAGATCAGTACAACCAGAGATATGTCGGTATACCATCGGAAGATGAGACCCCCAGGTCAGAAGATGGTCAAAATGCTACTGGGGAGTAACAAAGGATGAGCTCAACTAGCCCCAGACGTGATGACGCAGCTAGCTCAAAATCGAAAGGACAGCTAGCGGCCGACGGTGCTGGTGGTGAACGGCGAATGCGATGTTCTAAGGATCAACACACCATTGGAACCTGGAATGTAAGATCTATGAGCCAGGGCAAATTGGATGTGGTTATTGCTGAGATGTCAAGATTAAAGATAGACATTCTGGGCGTCAGTGAACTGAAATGGACTGGAATGGGCCACTTCACATCAAATGACCACCAGATCTACTACTGTGGACAAGAGGACCACAGAAGAAATGGAGTAGCCTTCATAATTAATAGTAAAGTGGCTAAAGCAGTGCTTGGATACAATCCAAAAAATGATAGAATGATCTCAATTCGAATTCAGGTCAAGCCATCTAACAAAAGAGTGATACAAATATACACCCCAACCACAGATGCTGAAGAAGCTGAAGTAGAGCGGTTCTATGAGGATCTGAAGCACCTATTGGACAATACTCTGAAAAGAGACATTATTTTCATCACAGGAGACTGGAATGCTAAGGTGGGCAGTCAAATGACAACTGGAATTACAGGTAAGCATGGCCTGGGAGAACAAAACGAAGCAGGACACAGGCTGATAGAATTTTGCCAAGAAAAATTAATGTGCATAACAAACACCGTCTTCCAGCAACCTAAGAGACAGCTTTATACATGGACTTTCCCAGATGGACAACACCAAAATCAGATTGACTACATCCTTTCCAGCCAAAGGTGGTGGTCATCTATACAGTCGGTAAAAACAAGACCTGGAGCTGACAGTAGTTCCAGTCATGAACTTCGTATTGCACAATTTAGGATCAGACTAAAGAGATTAGGGAAGACCCACAGATCAGCTAGATATGAGCTCACTAATATTCCTAAGGAATATGCAGTGGAGGTGAAGAATAGATTTAAGGGACTGGACTTAGTAGATAGGGTCCCAGAAGAACTATGGACAGAAGTCCGGAACATTGTTCAGGGAGCAGCAACAAAATAGATCCCAAAGAAAGAGAAAACCAAGAAGGCAAAATGGCTGTCTGCTGAGACACTAGAAGTAGCCCAAGAAAGAAGGAAAGCAAAAGGCAACAGTGATAGGGGGAGAGATGCCCAATTAAATGCAAAATTCCAGAGGTTAGCCAGAAGAGATAAGGAATTATTTTTAAACAAGCAATGCACGGAAGTGGAAGAAGACAATAGAATTGGAAGGACAAGAGACCTCTTCCAGAAAATTAGAAACATCGGAGGTAAATTCCAGGCAAAAATGGGTATGATCAAAAACAAAGATGGCAAGGACCTAACAGAAGAAGAAGAGATCAAGAAAAGGTGGCAAGAATATACAGAAGACCTGTATAGGAAGGATAACAATATCGGGGATAGCTTTGATGGTGTGGTCCGTGAGCTAGAGCCAGACATCCTGAAGAGTGAGGTTGAATGGGCCTTAAGAAGCATTGCTAATAACAAGGCAGCAGGAGACGATGGCATCCCAGCTGAACTGTTCAAAAACATGTGAGAATGATGCTGTCAAGGTAATGCATGCTATATGCCAGCAAATTTGGAAAACACAAGAATGGCCATCAGACTGGAAAAAATCAACTTATATCCCCATACCAAAAAAGGGAAACACTAAAGAATGTTCAAACTATCGAACAGTGGCACTCATTTCACATGCCAGTAAGGTAATGCTCAAGATCCTGCAAGGTAGACTTCAGCAATTCAGGGAGCAATAATTGCCAGATGTACAAGCTGGGTTTAGAAAAGGCAGAGGAACTAGGGACCAAATTGCCAATATCCGATGGATAATGGAAAAGGCCAGGGAGTTTCAGAAAAACATCTATTTCTGTTTTATTGACTATTCTAAAGCCTTTGACTGTGTGGACCATAACAAATTGTGGCAAGTTCTTAGTGGTATGGTGATACCAAGTGATCTTGTCTGCCTCCTGAGGAAACTGTATAATGACCAAGTAGCAACGGTAAGAACAGACCACAGAACAACAGACTGGTTTAAGATTGGGAAAGGAGTATGGCAGGGCTGTATACTCTCACCCTATCTATTCAACTTGTACGCAGAACACATCATGTGACAAGCTGGGCTTGAGGAATCCAAGGCTGGAGTTAAAATCGCTGGAAGAAACATTAACAATCTCAGAAATGCAGATGATACCACTTTGATGGCTGAAAGCGAAGAGGAACTGAGGAGCCTTATGATGAAGGTGAAAGAAGAAAGTCCAAAAGCTAGCTTGCAGCTAAACCTCAAAAAAACCAAGATTATGGCAACCAGCTTGATTGATAACTGACAAATAGAGGGAGAAAATGTAGAAGCAGTGAAAGACTTTGTATTTCTAGGTGCAAAGATTACTGCAGATGCTGACTGCAGTCAGGAAATCAGAAGACGCTTAATCCTTGGGAGAAGAGCAATGACAAATATCGATAAAATAGTTAAGAGCAGAGACATCACACTGACAACAGAGGTCCGCATAGTTAAAGCAATGGTGTTCCCCATAGTAACATATGGCTGCTAGAGCTGGACCATAAGGAAGGCTGAAAGAAGGAAGATAGATGCTTTTGAACTGTGGTGTTGGAGGAAAATTCTGAGAGTGCCTTGGACTGCAAGAAGATCAAACCAATCCATCTTCCAGGAAATTAAGCCAGACTGCTCACTTGAGGGAATGATATTAAAGGCTAAACTGAAATACTTTGGCCACAAAATGAGAAGACAGGACACCCTGGAGAAGATGCTGGTGCTAGGGAGAGTGGAGGGCAAAAGGAAGAGGGGCCGACCAAGGGCAAGGTGGGTGGATGATATTCTAGAGGTGACGGACTCATCCCTGGGGGAGCTGGGGGTGTTGACGACTGACAGGAAGCTCTGGCATGGGCTGGTCCATGAAGTCACGAAGAGTTGGAAGCGACTAAACAAATAAACAACAAAACTCATTAAACACAGCTAATAAAAACAATCTGAATTCAACCCAGACTATCTGATAGACATTGATTTTAATCTAGTAGTTGCTAATCCTTGCTTACTGAAAACGTAATGAACTTGTGTTATTCTTGTAATACAAGGATGTGTAAAAATTTGCCATATTTTACAATTTTTCACAATCATTAAATATTCATCAAAACTCTGTAACCTTTTTCATTTTCTGGTTTGTTTGTTTTTTTCTGACTTTTAGTCCAAGTTCCATATACATGAAATAGAAATATTCAGTTCAAGGAACATATTATCTGAATTTCTTCCTTTTAAGTGCAACAGAGAGGGTTTATTCACAACTGATTATGCAGAAGAGTTAGAATGTCTGCTAATTGTCACTGAGGCTGGAGTCCTTCACCTTTTGTCAGTTACTGGTCTTTCCCCCCTCCTGTTGGTCCACACAATGGAAAATAATAGCAACAGTTGCAGGGCTGGTATAGATTCCGCCTTGTTATTTTCAAAATCATTTTAATTGCTTTAGCACACAGAAAGAAAAAAAAACATTTAAAAAGAAACAGAAATAGAAGGGGAAAATGGAGAAAAAGAAAAGAAAATGCATATGTATTTTAAAATTCTTAAATCATAATATTGATCAGTATTTCCAACCAATTTATAAAGACTGACTTCATAAGCAGAGGCCATTTTTCCAAGCCTGTAAATCCATCATGTCTTTCCATTATAAAACAGTAATCTTTTTGCTATGTCCATGAACAGTAAATTCATAGTTCCCTTTGTTGTTGTTTATTCATTTAATCGCTTCTGACTCTTCGTGACTTCATGGACCAGCCCACGCCAGAGCTTCCTGTCAGTCGTCAACTCCCCCAGCTCTCCCAGGGACGGGTCTGTCACCTCCAGAATATCATCCATCCATCTTGCCCTTGTTCGGCCCCTCTTCCTTTTGCCTTCCACTCTCCCTAGCATCAGCATCTTCTCCAGGGTGTCCTGTCTTCTCATTATGTGGCCAAAGTATTTCAGTTTTGACTTAATACCATTCCCTCAAGTGAGCAGCCTGGCTTTATTTCCTGGAGTATTGACTGGTTTGATCTTCTTGCAGTCCAAGGCACTCTTTCCTCCAACAACACAGTTCAAAAGCATCTATCTTCCTTCTCTCAGCCTTCCTTATGGTCCAGCTCTCGCAGCCATTGTTACTACAGGGAGCACCATTGCTTTAACTATGCGGACCTTTGTTGTCAGTGTGATCTCTCTGCTCTTAACTATTTTATCAGCTTTTGCACTTTCTTCTTTCACCTTCATCATAAGGCTCCTCAGTTCCTATTCGCTTTCAGCCATCAAAGTGGTATCATCTGCGTATCTGAGATTGTTGATGTTTCTTCCAGCGATTTTAACTCCAGCCTTGGATTCCTCAAGCCCAGCACGTTGCATGATTTGTTCTGCGTACAAGTTGAATAGGTAGGGTGAGAGTATACAGCCCTGCCGTACTCCTTTCCCATTCTTAAACCAGTCTGTTTTTCCATGGTCTGTTCTTACTGTTGCTACTTGGTTGTTATACAGATTCTTCAGGAGGCAGACAAGATCACTTGGTATTGCCATACCACTATGAACTTCCCACAATTTGTTATGGTCCACACAGTCAAAGGCTTTAGAATAGTCAATAAAACAGAAATAAATGTTTTTCTGAAACTCCCTGTCTTTTTCCATTATCCAGCAGGTATTGGCAATTTGGTCCCTAGTTCCGCTGCCTTTTCTAAACCCAGCTTGCGCATCAGGCAATTCTCGCTCCATGAATTGCTGAAGTCTACCTTGCAGGTTCTTAAGCATTACCTTACTGGCATGTGAGATTAGTGCCACTGTTCGATAGTTTGAACATTCTTTAGTGTTTCCCTTTTTTGGTATGGGGATATAAGTTGATTTTTTCCAGTCTGATGGCCATTCTTGTGTTTTCCAAATTTGCTGGCATATAGCATGCATTACCTTGACAGCATCATCTCGCAAGATTTTGAACAGTTCAGCTGGGATGCCATCGTCTCCTGCTGCCTTGTTATTAGCAATGCTTCTTAAGGCCCATTCAACCTCACTCTTCAGGATGTCTGGCTCTAGCTCATTGACCGCACCGTCAAAGCTATCCCTGATATTGTTATCCTTCCTATACAGGTCTTCTGTATAATCTTGCCACCTTTTCTTGATCTATTCTTCTTCTGTTAGGTCCTTGCCATCTTTGTTTTTGAGCATACCCATTTTGGCCTGGAATTTACCTCCAATGTTTCTAATTTTCTGGAAGAGGTCTGTCCTTCCTATTCTATTGTCTTCTTCCACTTCCGCACATTGCCTGTTTAAAAATAATTCCTTATCTCTTCTGGCTAACCTCTGGAATTTTGCATTTAATTGGGCATCTCTCCCCCTATCACTGTTGCCTTTTGCTTTCCTTCTTTCTTGGGCTACTTCTAGTGTCTCAGCAGACAGCCATTTTGCCTTCTTGGTTTTCTCTTTCTTTGGGATCTATTTTGTTGCCGCCTCCTGTACAATGTTGCGAACTTCTGTCCAGAGTTCTTCCGGGACCCTATCTACTACATAAGTCCAGTCCCTTAAATTGATTCTTCACCTCCACTGCATATTCCTTAGAAATATTAGTGAACTCATATCTAGCTGATCTGTCAGTCTTCCCTAATCTCTTTAGTCTGATCCTAAATTGTGCAATAAGAAGTTCGTGATCTGAACTAGTCAGCTCCAGGTCTTGTTTTTACCGACTGTATAGATGTCCACCACCTTTGGCTGTAAAGGATGTAGTCAATCTGATTTTGGTGTTGTCCATCTGGTGAAGTCCATGTATAAAGCCGTGTCTTAGGTTGTTGGAAGAGATTGTTTGTTATGCAGAGTGAGTTGTCTTGGCAAAATTCTATCAGCCTATGTCCTGCTTCCATTCACCGCCAGCACCATTGGCTGCTAGCCATCCTTTCAGCTTTGAGCTAGCTGCGTCATCATGTCTGGGGCTAGTTGAACTCATCCTCTGTTCCTCCCCAGTAGCATTTTGACCATCTTCCGACCTGGGGGTCTCATCTTCTGATGGTATACCAACATATCTCTGGTTGTACTGATCCATTTAGTTTTCATAGCAGGAATACTGGGGTGGGTTGCCATTACCTTCCCCAGGGATCACATTTAGTCTGACCTCTCTGTCATGACCTTCCTGTCTTGGGTGGCCCTTCATGGTTTAGCTCATGGCATCATTGAGGTGCTCAAGCTCCAGCCCCATGACAAGGTAATGATCCTTTGCTGAAGCATAGTTTCCTATATAGTGATAAATTCCAAATGTTTGGTATATAATTGAAAATCACATTTTTATATCTTTAAACTATATTATTCTTTCCAAAACAATATTAATAAACTTGTGGATATAAACTAATGTTATGCAAGTTGTCCTCATTTAGTGATCACAGTTGGGACCGGCAACTCATTTTTTAAGTGAAGCAATCACTAAGTGAAACTGTGACTATGCTTATGATCTTACTACAGCTTTCCTTTGCTTTACAGACCTGCAAAGGTTATAAATGCAAAAAACTGGTTGCAAAGTTACCTTTTCATCATTGTTTCAATGGTCACTAAGTGAGGCAGTCTCTAACTGACGATTGTCTGTTTTATATGTTTATTTATGAAATTTATAAAGTCCTTCAAACTTAAGGACACTGGGCAACATAAGGTGTATAGCCAGTGCAACATACAAAAGTAAAATCAGAACCTACATAATATCTATAGATGTCCTTGCTCTATCATTTTATACTTCTTCATAAAGAAGATGACAGCCAACTCTTTTTAACTTTCTCTGAACATGGGAAAAAAAGTCTACTGAACTCTTTATTCCAATGTGTAATTGTCAAAATTACATACTGAAAATGTACATTTATTCAAAATGCATTTCAACATTTTTATAGTACTTCTGGAGTTTTAGATGCATATGAACCAAACTGTGAAAGTAGAATTGTGTACTGGCCCATTTCATTCATATATGTTAATATACCTCTTTTTTTTTAACACCTTCTAGTCAGTGTTGACTCCTAGTGACTGCCTGGATAAGTCCCTGCAGTTTTCTGCAAGGTTTTTCAGAAGTGGTTTGCCATTGCCTGCTTCCTAGGGCTGAGAGAAAGTGAGTGGCCCAAGGTCACCCAGCTGGCTTTGTGCCTAAGGCAGGACAAAACTCACTCTCTCCCAGTTCCTAGCCTGATGCCTTAACTACTACGCCAAACTGGCTCTCAGATATTCATTAGTAGCTATGTTGCTATTTTTTTGAAGAAGGTAAAAATAATAGTATAGAAAGACAAAAAAAGTCAAGAAACATCCATGCTTTGTATATGATGGCTCCTGGCTTGCCGCTTCAGAGTTTTTAAAGCTGAATGCTCTACAGCTAGGTTTCATTCTAGAAATGAATAAGCAACTTTCAATCTTGCTCCATTATATGATCTTCTGCAGCTGAGACAACACTGTCTAATAAAAGAGTATAACGGGATGCATGAAGCAGTATTATAATAGAAAATCTTTTTCCACCCAGACTAGTCAAATTATCATTAGATTTAATGGCAGCATTATAAGCATAATGGCAGATCCTGTAAGTGCTTCTTTCAGGCCATCTGTATCTTGATTGCTGCTAATATATTTTGTTAGAGCAAGAATAAAAGATACCATGCTCAGTGAGCTGTTTAATGTAAAAGTATACTTTAAAATTATCCTAAAAGATAGGTCTTAATTTTTTTAAGATAATAATAAGCTATTCTACTTGGTAATAGATAGCAGAAAGTCTAATAACTTTGCTTGGCTCATTAATGTCAGTGACCCTTGTCCAAATTTTTCCTAGGACCATTCTAACCCTCTTAAGATAACTAGCCTCCTTATGGAGATACCCAATTTCTACTTGCATATTTTAAAAGAGTATCATTTGGTGTCTCCTTAAATGCTAATAATAACCTTTTAGTATTATACATAAATAGCAGTTATATAATTAGATGATTTAGTTCTTTCCCTTGTTTGAAAAAAAAACCCTGCTGATTTGAATTTATGTTATTTTTCCATCAGCACTCAAGAGTCACCATGTGTTCTCTGTAACTGTTCATATGTTTAAATCAGGGGTCCCCAAGCTTTTCGGCTGGTGGACACTTTTTCAAATTCAGAAAGCATGTTGTGGGCATTAATGCAAAATGTCTGCTAAGACGAAGGTTGCCTGTTCTGAAGCAGCTACATATCAGAACATATCAAAATACCTTCAAAATAAAGAGCAAATATGAGCTTCCAAAGCCAGGAACTGCAATCCGAAAGTCTAACTTTATAGCTCACTCTACTTTATTTGAAACTACACTACATGTGCACAGCTATAGTGGGCATGTGCAACCCATTGAATGAAACTAGTGTTGTGCTATACCAGTAAGGCATCTATATTAATACAGTGATCACTGGGCTCCCAGCTAAAAGAACATTCTGCATACATAATTATATAAGGCTAGGAGGATACATGATGTCGTGAATAATAATTTTTCTTGAAAGAAAGGACATACATAGAGATGAGGTGTGTGGATGATCCTTAAGTGGGATGATGGTCCCTAAAGGCCATCATGGAATGTGGAATTTGCCATCCCACATTAGCAAAGTAGTAACAGAAACAGTATAAGCAATCTGCATCTGACTACCCTTTATTCATAGCAATACCTTCTTCATACTTTTCTCCCAGAGTCCCATGAAAAACCAAGTATTATCTGCTTCCATTTAGGACAATTGGCCAGGGTCACTTATCTGTTACAATAAAAGTATATAAAAGTCAGAAGGATACTACAAAGGCATGCAGGCTCACTAAAGGGACTTTTATATATTGGTCATGTGAAAGAGCTGCAATATACCTACAAAATACGTGTAACAGTATAGATCACTCTTAATATAAACTACATATGCAAAATATCTTACACTAACAAGCTGATATTGTGATAGTATACCTTCTCAAACAGAATTCACATATTGTTAAATTTGGAAATATTTTCAGTTAACAGCAAATCAGGGAGCTCCTAATAAACATGAGTGTATACATTTTCAAATATGTAGAGCTGGAAGTGATACACAAGCCCTTTAATCCATGCTGGGTACATATTCAAAAGATGAGATAAGGACATTGGAAGTATATATGTAGATATGGGGATGAGGATTCAGGTTAAAAAATTGCTTCTTAATTTTTAATTCAAGTAAGCAACTAACCTATGCAGACCTCTGCTTATCCAAAAATCAGTGGTTTGCCATCTCTGATCTACTCTGTTTCTTCTAGCTGACTGTGGAGGTCCGTATGATTTGTGGGAACCAAATAGTACATTTACTTCAATGAACTATCCAAACAACTATCCCAATAGAGCCTCTTGTAAGTAATATCTCTTCAAAACTTTAGACAAGTTTGTTTAAAAATATGGCATATGTGAATAGGATTAGTGAGTTTCATATTGAGGTCCATCAGAAGCTTTTGATTTCAGCTTCAATAAAGTTTTTTTAAAAAAAATAAAGAAGATTGATTACACATTTTTTTCTGTGATCTCCTTAAGGGGGCATATGGTTACTGTGAAAGTCTCAAGAAAAATCATGACTATGTTTCCTTTCCTGATTTGGTGTTGGAGCCTGGGAAGGCAAATCTTGGGCACAGCTAGATCCCAACCTCATCTAACTAGGATTCAGTGATACAGGACAGTTCAGCAGATCCACCAACAAATGGTGAGTGGATATGCTCCTTTTATGCACACATCTGGCATTAAAAAACAAGAACTGGAGGCAAAGAGATTCAATGATCTAGCCCAAGGAAGGAGACAATTGGGCCAGAAGGAGAGACTGTCACAAAATTGTAGATCTCCCTTCTCCTAGGACAGTCCACCCATTACACATCCAACTACCTTTCCTAATAGCAATCACAACCCCACCTCTTTGCTAGACTCCACAGCTTCCTCTGACCTAATCTCAGTAGGAGCAACAACCCTACCCTATACCACGCAACCCACTGGAATCCCACTTCTGCTTTCTTCATTTTAACATACAAACACCACCTATCAACAACTTCTAGTCAACCCCTGTTGGACACAATGCTTTACTCCTACTAGGACCTTAGGTTCATCAAGCTTCCTCTGTACTGTTGTTCCAGGATATACTGTCTTACTTCACTTACTCTTTCTTTCTTCTTTTTAGAATATTTATTAGAATTTTACATATAATGAATGTATAAAAAATGAAAAGAAAAAGAAGAAGAAGAAGAAAAGATAGTCTTAGGCAATCTTTTCTTCTTTCAGGAAAAAGTCCATATAGGGGTTCCAGTCTTTTAAAAAAGTCTTTATCATTTTTTTCCAGTCCACTCCACCTCCTGTTTCTGGCAAAGTGGGGAATTTCTCACCCCATTTTCTCTTATGACATAGCTACAACTATCCCAGGGCAGTGGGGAGAAAAACAGCATGTGGCATATCTCATGCCACAATCTGGTCTCTTGTTTATCCTACTTCTGTCCAAATGAACTCCACCAAAGCCTCCATCACACTGTTGCTGCTTGGAGATCATTCTTCTCATTGTTTCTGTTCCTTTTCATTTTCCAGCCAAATGAAGTTCCTGACTCTCTATCTTTCCAGTCACCTAGCATCTGGTGATAGCCATCACATTAATGATCCATTCCCAGAAGCCACAACAGCCCAAAATTTGTGATCTTCACCTCTGATGCTGCCCATCACTTCTACCACTATCTGGCAAGAGACCATCTGAGCTTCCCTTATGCTTCAAGTCAGCACTCCACTTCCATTTTTCCTTCATCTTTTCTTCCATCTGCTTCAGTTACAACTACATTCTTCTTTTCTTCTGCATCCTGTTCCTATCCAGCATCATCAACTATTACACAGCCCCTCAGTCCCTCCCATCTCCCATTCCCACAAATTGCATCCCACACTTTTTCATTCGACAATAGTAAACTAGAAACCTGGGGAGGTAGGGAGGCTGAAAATCTGAAAGGAAAAGTAAGAGGTAAAAGAAAGATAGATAGGAAAGGTAGATAAGAAAGGTAGATCTCTAGGGTGTCCCAATAAGTTGGGCTAGTTAGGTTTTTAGTGTGATCCAGTTTGTTTCTATGTACTTGTTATATACACTTATGGAGTGGAATATATGATTTGGGGGGTGGGGGGAGAGGCCTAGCTCCTTACACACCTAACACTAACAGTAGTTATTTTCAAAAATCTGGAACACTGTTTCTGATGAATGTCCATGGAATGCTCAAAACTTGTAGAATATATTAATAAAAGTTCATTTCAAGACGTTAAAATATATTAATTTTAAAGAAGTCTTACCTGAATAAACACAACATTAGTGAGAAATAATAATAGCAGTAATATAGTAATAGTAATAGTAACAACATCATCTTTGGCTGTCTTTGGCCATTGTGTCTCGGTTGAACCTGAAATCCCAGAATATATATATATGTATATGTATATGTATATATGTATATTTTAAGGTGTAAATAGTAAGCAGAATTGCACTCTCAAATAATTCACTGCCCAGCCACCCAATCAATGTTATCTAGAATTTTTCTTAAATTACATGTGTCCTGAAATTGCCTTTTTAATTGCTAAGTTATGTGCTTTAGCCACAAGGCTATGTCATATCGAGACTTGTTAGCAGACGTACAGCATGTATTAAACTGTTGTAATGTTGTTCTACTTTGCAGTTGTATTTGATGTATTTAACTTACCTTATACTGGTCTTGGACCATAATAAAGATGATGATGATGAAGATGGCTAACTGTGGAAACTGCTTCATGAATGACTTTATGGAAACTGTTGGCAAATTAGTACTTTTGGTTTAGGGGACTGTCTTTTAATATCCTTCTTAAATTTTATAATTCTAGGCATATGGTATTTGAATGCAGAAAAAGGAAAAAATATTCAACTTCATTTCCAGTATCTTGATTTGGAGAATACTTATGATGTTGTAGAAATCAGAGATGGCAAAGGAGCTGAGTCTTTATTTTTGGGCAAGTATATAGCCTTTCAATTATATGTGAAAAATTATACTGAATTAGAATACTTCTATGATTGTTCTACTTTTAAAAAGAGTACACAGTGAAAGAAATATACATTACTTGTTTAATAATTCCAGAAACCTGAAATTTCCATGAGCTGAGTGTGAAAATATAATTTTCATTCATAAGAAATTTCAATGACATAATATTGCAGATAAAATGTGAAATGTATACATTCACACATATAATTTGAACTTTCAAGTTGATTGCTATGATTTAAATTAATTTTAAAAACTGCAGGATTGGTAAAACTAAGAAGATTCTGGTGTGAATATTTTCTTTGTCATGTATTGTTACATCATTGTGGCACTTGCCATATGATATGGCAAAGACTCCTGGAAGCAAGGACAAGTCCTCAGAGATATGTTTCATAGAAAATCAGTCTTTCTGATATATTATACAGCCTGGATGCAATCCAGATAAATTTCCAAACCAAAACTGTAAAGCAAGTGCTTATGTTAATTTAGACTACATTCAATATCATCTATAAATAAAGCACATTTAAAGTTTAGCATTTGTCAGAGTATTTAAAGATTTAATCAGTATTGGTTGGTTCATTTGTTTTTCCTCGATTAAGCTTAGAAGATCATGTTTAGTAAATATGGATGAAAGAAAGTAGACCTTTTTTTCAGCCCTACATTTCCTTTATTTTCTATCATTCCACTGTGTGTAACAAAACTCTTTTAGTCTTTGGAAGTATATCTAAACTATACTTTTTCCCTATTATGAAGCTGTATATACTGGAAAATCCCCAGTGCCAGATATATTCTCTACAACTCACCAAATGACTGTGCTCTTCAGTACAGACAAATCTGGAACCAGAAAAGGATTTGTAGCCAATTTTACTACAGGTTACCATCTAGGCATGCCAGGTGAGTTTCTCACAGACCACACAAAGAAATAGGAAACAGTGAAGAGAGAGAGAGAATATCCTTCATTTCCAAGGTCTTCTCTTTGAGTCACTCTTGGTTCACTTTATATGTTATACACTAGCAGTCCAGGTCAATGGTAAATTTTCACCTCCAGTATAATCTTGACTGATTACTTATTGATTGATTTTACTGCATTGGTATACCTCCCTAACCAAAGCATATCTGTATAAAAAGAGAAAACAGAAAACAGAATACCTCAAAACAAGTTAAAGCACCTATGTATGCAATAAACATACTAAAAACAATCAATCAATAGCAATACATGGGAGCCCACTGTTGCGGTATGGAGTAGGATGATTAGCAACCAGGAAGCAGCAGATTCATAATTCCCTTTTTGGCTGTATATCCCCTTAATTTTTTTCCTGCATGATACATCCTGTATAACAGCTGTGAAACAGTTTATTCAGTTCTGCATACAGCATTGTGCAAACCAGACAGTTATGGTTTATTCAATAAATCATGATTAAATGAAGCATGGCTTAAAGTAATGTGAAAGCACTGTCTATCTTTACTTCATAAATGTGTTTTTTTCAAATTCCAAAATTTCTTGGAAGTAGCTTTTCAGAGACAAAACAGATGTTCAAACATCTTTCTACTTTTCTTCACTATAAATTATTACAAGGGAGAAGAACAGAGATAGTTAACTTTTGGGTTATCATTGGCCCAAGTATCATTTGGCCTTTAGAGTGGTCACTCTTTCAAAGAATTCTCTATTAATTACAGTTCATGTTTACTCTCAGTGCTCATCTCTTGAAATTACCTGACATCATGTATCAGGAGTAATATACAAGATATGTTAAACATTATACCGTATATATGAGATATGAGAAATGTGCTCTGCGTTATAATTTAGTTCATTAAAACTAATTTATTAATTAATTTTCATGGACCATAGTATGTATGTCTCTTCATTAACAGCTCCATGTGGACTCAATTATTATCAATGTGGAAGTGGAGAATGTATACCCCAGGTTCACATTTGTGACCAATCTCAGCACTGTAAAGATAATTCCGATGAAGCAGATTGTGGTAAATATTTTATTTATAAATACAAAAGATTTCTCATCCCAAATCCAGCAAAGGTGACTATTTTAAAAGTGATAAGCGCTCTTCAAATGTACCCAGAGGTACCTCAGGCTCTGTATGTAAGGGAGGGAGAGAAAGGAATGTGCTCCTATGTGAATTGAATGGTTAAGCTTTGGATAAAAGAGTAGGAATGCTTAAAAAAAACACATTCCTCTGGCAACCACATGCTGGAAAACCACTCCACAAAAGTGGGCAGTAAAGGAAAGTAGATTTTGGAGGAGCCACACATCCCTTTCAGAGAGGGGGCATAAGCTTTTTGAAAGGGGGCTGTCCGACCTTGCACTAGAAAAACAAAGTCTGTACACAATTTTCTTTTACCTACATGTGTGCCTCTCCTTTTCTATGCAGTGAAAGTAGAAAATATTGATAACTGAGGACTTCAATCTAATATCCTGAACCAAAATATATTCTTTCTGATTTGGGGCCTCTTTATGCTCATGGGAACAGTGGTGCTCCTGCCAGTACACACTTATATATATTCTGTTCAGTGCATGACAAAAAAGCTCCTTAATCTTCTTTTCAAGGAAATTTAGTTTAGGATCAAATGTAAAACCCTAAAAGTGTTTGACAGGAGTATAAAACAGCTGTGGAAAGCCACATTTCAACTGTTTCACAACACAGAGGCAGGTTACTTTGACAACAATGACAGCTGTTGTCACAGTACCATCTGTGGAGGTAGTTATTTCCAAAATTAAATGTTCTGTATACAGCTCTGTTTCACATAAACCAAAACTAATAAGCTCTGCACAACATTTTACATGCAGATCCAATGGTAAAATGATGCTGTGGGCTGGTAAAAAAAAGTAGTAGTAGTAATTGTTAATTGTCTGTAAGAGCTGTCCAATTTAATGGTTTGTGTGGATGGATGCTTAGATTTGTAGATGTAGTTCTTTGCCACACATTTAGTTTTATTTTATTTTTATCCCACCTTTATCATCTTTTTTTTAATAAATAACCCACATTGGATTAATCATAATTGTTAGTACAAAAATATTCAGACCCTTTTTGTCAGATACCTTATACATCTTCTTTAGCCTTACATGTGCCCAAATGGAAAATATCTCTCCTACTATGTTTGTTGAAGGGTGGGGGGGATTATTTTTGCTTTTCATAACAGACTCTTAATCACAACATACAGAGCATAAAATGTTTTAAAATTAGGAACATATTGCAAAAGTTTCCTTAGCAGGTTAAAAATCTGAATGCAATGACTACTTCCCATGCAGATCTAATAGACTTGTAATTGGAAAGTAGTGATTATAACACTGAGACCCAAAGTAAAGATATAGACCTCATTTAAATGTATGTTCATATGCCTAATCATGCCAGCCTTCTGTTTCCTTATTGGCCTTGTCAGCAGTGAGGATTTTGTGGAGAGTTGGAAGTTACTTGATTGTAATTTCTGTTGATATCCATTGCATTGGCTATACTTACCAGGGATAAGAAATTATAGTTAGCAACATCTAGAGGGCTAAAGATTTCTTCCTCTGGATTATCTAAATGCTTCTGATTTACTATATAAGATGGTCCATCATCCAAAGGCCCATGAGTCCCCACTTGGTAAACACAATGTTTATATGGATCCCAACTAATGCAAGAACAACTATGGAGCAATCAGTGCTGAACACACTATTGGGATACAGGAAAATGGTGTATGATTTTTTTTAAAAAAAAATGATGTACATTTGAAAATCTATTATTTTTTTGCTTTGTTTTTTGAAAAGGGAAAACAGGAATACATGCAAATCATACTTTTTCACATTTGAAAAATTTGACCCTGAGCATATTCAGATCACTATGAAGAAAAATAACCCTCCATCTGTATTTTTTATGACAGTGCGCTTGATCAATGGTTCTCTCAGCTCCAGTGGGTTAGTCCAATTCAAAATGGAGAATAAATGGTATATAGCTTGTGCTGATAAGTGGACTGAAGAATCATCAACCAGTATCTGCAACTTGTTGGGATTAGGGTAAGCAAGCTTTTTGATTATATTTTGTTTCAGAGTTAATGCAGTATATGGAAGATACAATGGTTTATAATATTGCTTTGGAAGAAAGAGCAGGTATAAATCTAAAGCTCTAATTAATGTTCCATATAATGTACCTGGCCTTCTTAGTGGCCTTTCCAGCAGCAGGAACTGGCTAATGCCAAATTGATTACACTGTTGTCAGGAAAAAGAATGTTGATGTGTATGATGTTTTGGACTGTTCATATTCAGCAATGCTGAATGTTACTGTTAATGTTATTATTGTGTTATACTGTAAATCATTTTAAATTATGCATTTAATTGTGCTTTTATGTTACTCTTTTAATATTAAGTCTATGAGTGTTATTCACTGGTCATATAAATTTTATAAATAAGTGAATAAACTTCCAGAATGTTTTTTACAAATAACTGAAATTTACCTGTGAAATCCAGAATAGCTCTGAAAACTTCACTTGGAAATCCTTCTCCTTTCTACTATTTAGAAGACCTCTTTTAAAAACAACAACAACAACAAAACAACTTTGCTGGCAATAATATTTTAAGAATAGCACACACTCACCGAAAAAAAAAACATGTAGAAAATGAGAGAATGGAAGGGAGAGAATCTAATCGGTCACATAGTACATCTTCCTTCCAAATGTTGGTTTATTACTCATTTATATTGTCATACTTGCTTCAGCATGTTGTATAATGCAGTGGTAATTAGTCCTAAATTATAATAATTTACCTTCTTTCTCCTATGACTTTCTATCCCACCAACATACCAGCATTTTTATATTGGAATCAAGCTAGGAGATTATGCTTAAATTCATTTCTGAATACATAGTTTTATTATTATGCAGAATTCTTAATCACATGTAAATGGCTGCAATGTTCTCACGTCTAGATCAGACAGGTGGATGCACAAATGCAGTTTCTGAATTTGGTGTAGGGGGTCAAGAAATGGCTAACTCTATTATCAGTGAGCATGCAAGAAAAAGAAAAGATAAAAGTGCCCACAGTTTAATAATAAATCAGTTCTTTGCAGAAAATGAGCAAAATTTATTTATTAATATTAAATAATAATGCATAGCACTTTATACACATGAAATGCAGCTATAGCAATTAATTTCAATAAAAATGTTGTGTTGTTGGTAGAAGCCCTTAATTGACAGAGAGTGAATTGCTTTAATTATTCTTTGCATTGATCCCCACACTAGTCCCCCCCCCTCCCCAGGCATACTGAATTATGATATTATAACATTCAATTACATGGTGGTGAAAACAGTTAACATTGTGGCACTTTTAGCATTCACAGGATTAATGACTCATTTCAGAGGAGGGAGTCAAAGCAAGTAACTCAGTTACTCTGTTCACTTCTTCCACTCTATCTGCTTTGACCATCAGTTTGGGAAGTTTGAAGCCTGAGTCCAAAAACAGGTTCCACACTAATAAATGTCAGGTTTCTCTTTGTGACATCCTTGTGTAGCTGGAAATGTTGGCAGTCATGTTTTGATTGCTCTGTTTAGCATATTTCTTCATTAGAATAACCATTTCCAAAATGTGCAGCAAGAAGAAATAAATCTAAGAAATAATTTCTTTATCTTTCTAAAGCCACAAATAACACCCATCTTCAGCAAAATTATTGATATGACATTTTTATTACAACTAGAAGCATTTGTTTTAAGCAATGTTTTTTCCTTACAGAAGTGAGAACAAATCATCCCCTGTCTTGTTTGCTGGGGAAGGTCCGTTTGTAGAAATTACAAAAACAGCTAACAGCAACTTCATACTAACACCAAGGTAAGGCTTTATAAATGACAATTAAGAATGACAATGAACAATTGAAAATATGTGAAGTGTGAATTTCTTTTTTTTTCTGCTTAATTCTTTTATAATTTATGGGTAAAAATGTCAAGGGGTATGGAGATTTCAATATAAACTAACAAAAATTACAGATTAAATGAACATTTAAGTCAAAGTAACAGCCTCTATAGTAACAAGAACATCAACTGATATGAGTCAAAAAAAATTGAAACCACTTAACATTATGATATTAAGAATCAATAGTTGTAATAAAGTTTATCTTGAGTCAATTGAGCGTGGGTAACTTTATGGATATGGCAGCAATATGGAATCTGTTTGCTATTTACCTTCTTCTGGAAAGGCTTTCCTCTCCTCCACTCCCAGTTCTGCATCTAAATACTAACCCTTGGATTTCCTAACAATCACTACCAGATTAGATTCTGCTTAGATTTTTGAGATCAGCCAAGCTCAATTATGTCTTGCCATCTAACTTGGCATATGACGAGTTGCCAGCTGTCAGATTGTTATGCTGTATTAATTTAGTATTCAGTGTACAGTAGATATATATCAGTATAATTTTCTAAAATTGTTATATTAATAAAACAGTGTTAATAGGGCATCTTTTAAAATGTTTTTTTAATTAATCAAAAAGCTTTGCATATATTTTTGTTTTCAAAATTCTTTCCAATATAAAGTTTTTGAAAGAAAAAAATGGGAGAAGAGACACTTGAGAAAAAGTATAGCACAAGGGTGGGCATTTCAGTCAAGCACATTTCTTACGAACAATAGAAATGGAGCACATTGTTGTGCAGAGAATGAAGAGTTCCAATTCATTTCATTCCCATGGAGAAAATTCATTTTGATAGGATCAGGCATCAAATGAAAAATTTGTTACAAATTGCTTTTATATCCCTATATGCACTTTTGTTTTTGTTTTTTAGTCATTCTCATAAATCTAATAGAAACTAGAAATTTAGTTTTAAAATCAATTTTGTAAAATAAGTTCTAAAGCTAGGCATGTTTATTGATATTGAACAGTTAAAACTGAACAGTATTAAAACCACCTCAGATTTGTAGAGGATGGTGAGATGTACTGACTTAATTTTTACTGGGTCTTGGACCATATATAAACAAACAGACTTAATCTTTTACTTGTAATAAAAGTAGCCTTGTTAGCCATGTCTGTGCTTGTATTAAACAGATATACATCAAGAATTTATTTTGCATCAGTATTTATTTCAGTCATTGTATTCATAACAATATATTTATTTAAAAACATTATACACTGCTTACAAACAAATTTAAAACAGTAATAAAATAACAATAGTTAATATAAAACATTTATATTAAAATGGGCAAGAGAAAAAAGACAACTATAATTTAACATAGGGACAGTGAAACAATAGCTGTTAGGTGCCTATACAATATAGTTGTAGGTGACCCTAAAATGTTGGGTGATTATTCCAAAGTGTGGGTTCCATCACCAAGAAGTCACTATAGAATCATAATTCACAGCCCTGCAGTAGGATCTCCTTGCTCAATCTTAGTGATAATGCATTAATGATGGGGAAGGCTGTCTAGGAGGTATTCTGATATTAGAGTTTTATACTCTAAAAGAACTTAAGCAAAGGATCGTTACCTTGTCATGGTGCTGGAGCTTGAGCACCTCAATGATGCCATGAGCTAAACCGTGAAGGGCCACCCAAGATGAGAAGGTCATGACAGAGAGGTCAGACTAAATGCGATCCCTGGGGAAGGTAATGGCAACCCACCCCAGTATTCTTGTCGTGAAAACTAAATGGATCAGTACAACCAGAGACATGTTGGTATACCATCGGAAGATGAGACTCCCAGGTCAGAAGATGGTCAAAATGCTACTGGGGAGGAACAGAGGATGAGTTCAACTAGCCCCAGATGTGATGACGCAGCTAGCTCAAAGCCGAAAGGACGGCGAGCGTCCGACAGTGCTGGTGGTGAACGGCGAATCCGATGTTCTAAGGATCAAGAAACCATTGGAACCGGGAATGTAAGATCTATGAGCCAGGGCAAATTGGATGTGGTTTTTGGTGAGATGTCAAGATTAAAGATAGACATTTTGGGCGTCAGTGAACTGAAATGGACTTGAATGGGCCACTTCACATCAAATGACCACCAGATCTACTACTGTGGACAAGAGGAGCACAGAAGAAATGGAGTAGCCTTCATAATTAATAGTAAAGAGGCTAAAGCAGGGCTTGGATACAATCCAAAAAACGATAGATTGATCTCAATTCGAACTCAGGGCAAGCCATCTAACATCACAGTGATCCAAATATACACCCCAACCACAGATGCTGAAGAAGCTGAAGTAGAGCAGTTCTATGAGGAACTGCAGCACCTATTGGACAATACTCTGAAAAGAGACATTATTTTCATCACAGGAGACTGGAATGCTAAGGTGGGCAGTCAAATGACACCTGGAATTACAGGTAAGCATGGCCTGGGAAAACAAAATGAAGCAGGACATAGGCTGATAGAATTTTGCCAAGGCAACTCACTCTGTATAACAAACACTCTCTTTCAACAATATAAGAGACGGCTTTCTACATGGACTTCACCAGATGGACAACACCAAAATCAGATTGACTACATCCTTTGCAGCCAAAGGTGGTGGACATCTATACAGTCAGTAAATACAAGACCTGGAGCTGACTGTAGTTCTGATCACGAACTTATTGCACAATTTAGGATCGGACTAAAGAGATTAGGGAAGACCCACAGATCAGCTAGATATGAGCTCACTAATATTCCTAAGAAATATGCAGTGGAGGTGAAGAATCAATTTAAGGGACTGGACTTATTAGATAGGGTCCCGGAAGAACTCTGGACAGAAGTTCTCAACATTGTTCAGGAGGCGGCAACAAAATACATCCCAAAGAAAGAGAAAAACAAGAAGGCAAAATGGCTGTCTGCTGAGACACTAGAAGTAGCCCAAGAAAGAAGGAAAGCAAAAGGCAACAGTGATAGGGGGAGATATGCCCAATTAAATGCAAAATTCCAGAGGTTAGCCAGAAGAGATAAGGAATTATTTTTAAACAAACAATGCCCGGAAGTGGAAGAAGACAATAGAATAGGAAGGACAAGAGACCTCTTCCAGAAAATTAGAAACATTGGAGGTAAATTTCAGGCAAAAAATAGGTATGATCAAAAACAAAGATGGCAAGGACCTAACAGAAGAAGAAGAGATCAAGAGAAGGTGGCAAGAATATACAGAAGACCTGTATAGGAAGGATAATGATATCGGGGATAGCTTTGATGGTGTGGTCAGTGAGCTAGAGCCAGACATCCTGAAGAGTGAGGTTGAATGGGCCTTAAGAAGCACTGCTAATAAAAAGGCAGCAGGAGATGAGGGCATCCCAGCTGAACTGTTCAAAATCTTGCAAGATGATGCTGTCAAGGCAATGCACATTATATTCCAGCAAATTTGGAAAACACAAGAATGGCCATCAGATTGGAAAAAATCAATTTATATCCCCATACCAAAAAAGGGAAACACTAAAGACTGTTCAAACTATCGAACAGTGGCACTCATTTCACATGCCAGTAAGGTAATGCTCAAGATCCTGCAAGGTAGACTTCAGCAATTCATGGAGTGAGAATTGCCAGATGCGCAAGCTGGGTTTAGAAAAGGCAGTGGAACTAGAGACCAAATTGCCAATATCTGCTGGATAATGGAAAAAGCCAGGGAGTTTCAGAAAAACATCTATTTCTGTTTTATTGACTATTCTAAAGCCTTTGACTGTGTGGACCATAACAAATTGTGGCCAGTTCTTAGCAGTAAGGGGATACCAAGTCATCTTGTCTGCCTCCTGAAGAATCTGTATAACGACCAAGTAGCAACAGTAAGAACAGATCATGGAACAATGGACTGGTTTAAGATTGGGAAAGGAGTACAGCAGGGCTGTATACTCTCACCCTACCTATTCAACTTGTACGCAGAACACATCATGCAACATGCTGGGCTTGAGGAATCCAAGGCTGGATTTAAAATCGCTGGAAGAAACATTAACAATCTCAGATATGTGTATGGTGCCACTTTGATGGCTAAAAGCAAAGAGGAACTGAGCAGCCTTATGATGAAGGTGAAAGAAGAAAGTGCAAAAGCTGGCTTGAAGCTAAACCTCAAAAAAACCAAGATTATGGCAACCAGCTTGATTGATAACTGGCAAATAGAGGGAGAAAATGTAGAAAGAGTGAAAGACTTTGTAGTTCTAGGTGTGAAGATTACTGCAGATGCTGACTGCAGTCAGGAAATCAGAAGACACTTAATCCTTGGGAGAAGAGCAATGACAATGACAAATCTCGATAAAATAGTTAAGAGCAGAGACATCACACTGACAACAAAGGTCCGCATAGTTAAAGCAATGGTGTTCCCTGTAGTAACATATGGCTGCGAGAGCTGGACCATAAGGAAGGCTGAGAGAAGGCAGATAGATACTTTTGAACTGTGGTGTTGGAGGAAAATTCTAAGAGTGCCTTGGACTGCAAGAAGATCAAACCTGTCCATCCTCCAGGAAATAAAGCCAGACTGCTCACTTGAGGGAATGATATCAAAGGCAAAACTGAAATACTTTGTCCACATAATGAGAAGACAGGACACCCTGGAGAAGATGCTGATGCTAGGGAGAGTGGAAGGCTTGGGCTGGTCCATGAAGTCATGAAGAGTCGGAAGCAACTAAATGAATAAACAACAAGCTCTAAAAGAAAAAAACTGAACTCGACCCAATGTCTCATTGGCTTGTGTATGTGTGTGTCTGTGTATTTCCTTTTCTCCCTCCCCCCCTTTTTTTTTAACTGCCTGAAATCTATTTCAATTAAAATGAGTCTGGGACTGCAAAAAAGGAGTTGAAGTTGCATGTTACATTCAGGTCACTCACTCTTTCTCTGTGAAGAGAATATTGGCATGGAAGCCATAAAATCCTTGGTTAGTCCCCCTCTGGTACAAACCCAATGGAAAATTATATCAAGCAAGCAGCCCAGGCTATTCAACTTCCTAGCTACACACTGAGGTAAAATCTGAGGCAGGTTAGAGGAAAAGGTGATCTGAATCTCAGGACAATAAATATGCCTGCTATCCATTAATAGAGAGATATCACATTGTAAAGAAGCAATATTATGTTTCTTCTTTGTAATTACACTGATATACAATTATATATAAAAATATTAATTAAGCTATGGTTTCTTAGCAAGTGGAGGCAGGTGGCTGATCTTGTCTGGGACCAGAAACCAAAAAGGGCTGTACCTTATCAGTACATGGATGGGAGATTTCATGGAATGCCAGGACCGTAGGCTAGACTGGGGGGGAAAAAGACAACAACTCCTAAGAGAAGACAGTGGCAAACCACTTTTGTGTTATGATCATAAAACTACATGGTTATGTCCATGTTGTAAAAGTTCAGTTGGCACAGTGTGGCCTAGAGTGTCTTTTAAGTTCTTTTTTCCCCTCTTTATGGCCAACATGGTATTTCTTCTTGGCCAATTTCTAAAACTTTCATAGAGAGCATTATATCTGTACAAGTAGTATTGCTTTCCATCCAGCTAACATTTAAAAAAAAAAATCTTGGGCCATAGTGACAAAAATGTAAAGTGATAGATTATTATCAGCCAGAGAATTCTAAAATGTATCCTTTCCTAAAATTATTATGAAGAAATATAAATATTAAGAATTGATTGCCTTTTAAAAAAAAACTTGGTCATTCTTTATCAAAGAGAGGTTAAATGATATTTCAGAATATTTGCAGTGTTTTACAAAATATAAATGTATCCATTGATAAATGGAATGTTACCTTTGATAGAAATATACATTCTCTATGCCTGGACTTTATTATCTGAAATGTGTTAAATGTGCTCTTTCTAGGGTACAGTGTTTCAATAATTTGGTGATTCATTTGCAATGCAGTGGTAAATGTAAGTTTATGAAAAATCAAAAATTCAACATCAAAGGGTAACTTTATGTTTTTCCCAATATGTTATATTTTCTATTTATATTGTGTCAAAGTCTTCCTTTTTTCCTGCTGCAAAAGCATTTTCATGTCATTCTTAGGATCCGGTAGAATTTATTCAGAATTTATGTTTTTCAGCATATATTATTGTTGCATTACTTTGACCCATTTCTTTATATTTTTCTAAATGTATTACTAAGATAACAAATATAGGTAGCATTTAGTGTGTGTGGGTACAAGAAGAAGAGAGATAGAAAGATATTTCATTGCCTATTTTCATACTGCTATTATAATCAGTCTGACAATTCTCAAGCTGACAAAAATCCAGATAGATCTATTACATAGTGCAAAAGATCTATTACATGGTTTACTGGAATCTTTTGTTTTCTTACAACTTCACCACTATTTTTTATTTCATTCTTGGAATATTTTGGAATATGATTAAAATTTCTTTGATGCTTTTAACTTAGTGTTGAAACATGGCAGAAAGTATATTGATATTGTTCACCTTACAAAACTCTTCATTATTCTAAAAAAAAACCTATGGAAGGAGTTATGTAACAATGATTTAATATGAGATGTTACTGAAGTATGTAAAACAAAGGAGACTGAAAATTGCTATAATGTTGAATATACAATGAAAGACAGGATACCTGTAAGTTAACCTCAGCCATTATACTATACTATTTCACCTTACCATGAGAATTTTCACTGAAATTTTCTTAGTTCCTTGAATTTCAAAAGCAGTATCTTCTTTCATTAGCGAGTAGGAATTGCAATAACAACAAAAACAATTACAGCAGAATATGTTATTATCCAGTTATAGTTTTCACAGAACATAATAATACAGAATAAGTTAAATATACTACCTTAAAATAATTTCCCAAGTTAGCCGACAGCCTTGAGTTATGGGAAGCCTTCAACATTAAGGAAATAAATGATTAACTGTCATAAATATTTACCAAAAATGTTGCTTTGAGGGTATATCCATATATCTATATAGATATGTATGTAATGTACATAGGCTTAAATACGTTTAGTCACCTTGGAGATCATCATATATTTCCATATTAACCTAAGAAAAAGTTTTATATATTCAAGAAAAGAATATTCAAAACTCTATTATTGGGTAGGTAAGATTAACATATCTGATTATTCTTCAGACTGCATACTTTTTTTTTTTTTATTTTCCTTACCCATAGCTTGTGGGAAAAGAATGATTACCCAGAAGCACAAACCAAAAATTGTTGGTGGTTCTGACGCCCAAGAAGGTGCTTGGCCTTGGATGGTCTTGCTATATTTCAATTCCATGCCAACCTGTGGAGCTTCTCTTGTCAACAATGAATGGCTAGTCTCAGCTGCACATTGTGTATATGGGTAATTTTATTTCCAGAATTCTACAGTACTTGTATTCCATATTTTGATCTATCCTTCTTCAGATTTTGTGGGTGTCAGTGTTTATCTGACCTTTCATGAAGAGATAAAAGATATAGTGATAAGATATATGTAGCCCATGCTTCTCTAATAATATATTATAAATGTACAGTATTTTACAGTGAAGATCAGCAATAAGGATGTATGGGAATCATATTTAAACTTGTTATATCACTTAATTCAGCATACAGTTTACTTGAATTACTACTATTAATACATGTAATATCTATTTTTCCAAATTAATATACAAAATGAATGAAAACCAATAAAACTTTTTAATTTCATTAAAAAGATTTTACCTTACAACAGGGCTTAAGGAAAGCACCACCACTATCATTGATAGGTGTATTATTGGATAAAACTCATTCTGGGATAAAGTATAAATGAGGAGTTAATAGTTTTAGCTATTCATAAATGGCTGCTAACATGGCACTAAAGCAATCATTCTATCACTCTGCTGTTTAGCAAAAATAATAATAATAATAATAATAATAATAATAATAATAAATATATATATATATATATGCTGCCCAACTCCCAGTGAGAAAAACATAAAACAAAAAACAAAAACAGCACAAGACAAAGGAACAATGATGGCAAAGAAAATAAACCCAGATGGGAACAGAAAGAACAAAAGAAATGGGCATCAATTGTTCTCTCCAAAGGCTTGGGCAAAGGGCCAGGTCTTTAAGGCCCTTTGAAATATGTGGAATGAAATAACATTCTTTTTAACTGCAAGATATTACCTGGTCCTGTATTATTAAATGTGACAGGACCTGATACTTTCTGGCCCTTGCCTTTAAAAATAGTGCTACAAATGATCCATGATCCCTCACTTCCAGGAGTAAGCATTGCTGAAAAATATGTGTGTTTGTGTCTGTGGGTATGTATACCCTATGAGGAAGCATTTATTTCCCAGGATATGGCACTGAGAAGTAAGATGACTGGAAATTGTGAAAACATGCATTTTTATACTACTAAAACAGCAATGAAAACTATTTTCAGCTACCCCAAAAGTTAAGCCTTTTATATTTGGGCTGCAAAAATACTGGGTACTATGAAAAGACAGCAAAGAGTTGGAGTATTATATATCTCTTTGCTTTCATCTAATACTGATTTTTGCACACTAGATGAGGTAGCTCTACATGAAACAGAGTATCTTCATCAGTTCTTTCCTCAAATTATCATTCTAGCTCACATTTCAAATTGAGCCAGTGCCTCTATTTTTTGCTTGGATCTAGTTATCATATCTTGGGTTCTAATAAAAGCAATCATATAATCCTATTAACCTCTTATATCGATTCTGGTACATGAAAGTGTGTTGGATTGATAGAATATTCAACATTTATCAGAACAAGGAATCTAGATTAGAACAGTTTCATGTAATTTCTTATTTATCTACATTTCTTTAATATTTGAAATATGGGAAATATCTAAGAGAAATGTAATAAACACCTTTATTCCTAAACAAGTATCAGCTTCTTGTAAGTACTTTGTGAATAGGAAGGCAAATGGGATAATCTTGGAAGCCAAAAGTTAATTTATTAACTAGGTGTGCATCATAAAATAAAATACTTAGGGCCTTACTTACTCACCTCTGAATATTAAAATATGTATACCTATATTTTAAAGAATGCATCTTAGAGATATAAGAACAATTATTCCTGATGTTGTTAAAACATTAATTGGGAGTTGGTTGGATTCTTTGCTGGCTCCATCAGTACTGATCACATTATGCATTGCAGAAGCTTTCTACAGAATATTAAAATGTGAACTTTTTCTCATGATGCAACTAATATATTCAAAGTGTTTCATCACTAAAAATGGAATCCAAGGGTGGTAATTCTTCAGATTACTTTCAACCTTACATTTCATTACAATACAGATACAAGTAAATCAAGAATGATTGAATGTAGTTATCTACATTATAAAGGCTATACTAGGCTAAGTTTTCCATTTTAAATACAATCAATTGAATATCTGTATTACTCCTCTGAAGTGTTGCCAGACACGTGATTAAAGAATGACCTCATGCCATAAAGGTAAATGAATCTTAACAAGCCATATGAAATGTAACTAATGTAGTTATTCATATTTGTCTATCTTAAGAATTTGCAATATTTGTTAACAGCAACAGCAATACTAGTCAGGCTTGTGCTAACATATTCTATGATACTTGTATGATTTTATATCATAAACTGGGCTGCTCCCATCCTTGTAAAGGCCATCAGTTCCTCTCTCTTCAGAACTATTTTGTTGCATATGTATCAGGTCTCTGCACTGTCTCAGCTACATCACTGCTGGAATATCACTGCTCAATAACAGAACACATTATTCATAGCCAAGCAGTTTAGTTTAAATACAAGTACTTTTTTTAGTTCAACAGGGTTGAGGAAATAATAAAACTACAACTTTCATCTTATATTTACCTCTCTAAGGATGCAGTGTGGTTCAATAGAATAATAGACTAATATATATGGACATGAAGCAATAAACCTGGAAAAATTTTCAAATATATGATGCCTATGCTCACAAATGATTTTTTAAAAATCTATATTTTGTTCAGTTCTACAGTGTATTACAAGCATTATAGATTTTGTTTCACAGAAACAAACAGAAATGTGAGTCCCTTAATAAACATATGGTAGCTATAATATTGATGTCACAGCAAGTAGCAGCATCTAAGCAACATTGGCTAATTTTAGAAATTGTTCAGACTGAATTAATAGTTGGAGAAGAAACCCTTAAGAAATTCAAGAACTATAGGCTAGACTGGACAGTTAAAAAAAATTCTGGAAGTAAGCAATGACTTCCATATTGCTACTAAGAAATACAAATGGATGTGACAATAAAATGTTTGGGAATGGAGCTTGACTTGAAGGAGTCTTTGACTTTATAATGCTGGTAGCAGTTCTAAGTAATTTAATATATAATTTGAGTTTTGCATATATTTAAATTAAAAGGAATATGTGAAACTATACTGTATATAGTTCAATTTTGATAAACTACAGTTCTCAATATTAAAGTCAGCATACATGTTTATTTTAGTATAATAATGCATATTGTATTACATCCATATGATCAGTGTATTTTGTCTTAAATATATTATGCTTGTGACATATAGTTCCTATCATAGTCCATGGGGAAAAGAGAATTAGCTGTAATATAGATACAATAAAAGCTAACAGGGCAAAATAGAATATTGCTATTAAATTGGGCTGTCACACAGTTGAAAGGGTAAGTAGGCTGCTCATTCATTTTCATGAGAACTGATCAAGAATGTTTTCTAATTGTAATCCTTTTACAAAAACTTACTCTCTAGTTGCCATAAATTTGGAAACATTAGATGTAAGGCAGGAATAAATAATTTGATGGCCCTTAAAAGTTTGATTCCCAACTTACACTACATGACCAGTGGAAAGAGATTATGGGACAGATCTCCAAAACATCTGGAGGGTTGGTATAAGCCTATCACTGGTTTACCCCAGTAGTACTGAAATCAGTAAGAGTTGTGTTTGCATTTGTATTATAATGATTCAGAATGTTAAAAAGTACAAAAATTACATTTCACAAGCTATTTCAATCCATGATTTAAGTATATGTCATTTTGACTTAGGAGGAATTTAAAAACATCTCAGTGGAAAGCAGTTCTTGGACTGCATACGAATCTCAATTTATCATATCCTCAAACAATCACCCAAGAGATTGATCAGATTATCATCAATCCCCATTATAATAAGCGAACAAAAGACAGTGACATTGCTTTGATGCATCTCCAATTTAGAGTGAATTACACAGGTAACATAATTTTCTGCTATAGCTTTGCCTTTGTGTTATGAACAGATTTAGGTCGAAATCTAAAAGATATTTGAAAAATTACAATATAATTTCCATAATAATAAAAGTAATACTCCTACTAAATTTCTTTGGGGCTCATTTTTCAGCAAAACAATTTATGCAATATCATCATCAAAGACTGGAGATTGTAGCTATAACTGATTGTTTATTTCTTTCACACAGATTATATTCAGCCCATTTGCTTCCCAGAAAAAAATAAACAATTTTTGCCAGGAATTAAATGCTCTATTGCTGGCTGGGGAAGAACCACACATCAAGGTACGTCATTGTACTGTTAAAAAAACACTTACTGAAATTATGAGGATAATTATGTCTCTTCATATTATTATATTTTCCTGATGCAATCACTACAAGTTAACTTAGAGTATAAAAGCATTTCACTTTCAGATGTATCAGCTGTCATAACATTAGATTACATTTTATGAAACAGATCCATTAAGTGTGGCATTAATTTTCGATCCAAACATAATGGGTGGGAAAATGTACTGTATATAGTTATTAAAAAACAAACAAACATTGATATGTCTTTTAAAAAGTTACCTAAAGCATTACATTGAAAGTACAAAAACACTTGTTGACATCCTGCATAATTAAATGATAAACTAATCATAAAGAGGTAAAAATTCCAGCAGACAAAAAAAACAGCAGTTTTTATGATTAAATCCAAGATGAAGGTAGATAGGATTAAAACAGACATTACCATAGAAAATTTATTTTTATTTTAATAAAGGCATCTTGAATAACCAGTATTAAGTGGACTGCATAAAGAATACATACTACTGACAATAAATTAAATTTAGACTAGAAAGACATTTCAAATAATGGAAACCACCAATGAAAAGTCCTTATTCATAATTGCAAGTCATTACACTGCACTTAGCCAAGGAACATGGAACATGGCCTTGAACTATGCAAGTAGATTGCAGAAAACATATGGAAACATAAAGGCATATAGAAAAACATACAGAAAGGCAATCCTTTGTATAGCCAACTGGCTTTAAATTTAGTAAACAAACAAACAAAAAATCTAGCAAAAAATGCAGCTAAACAGTTAAAACTGCTTGCTGAATAGTGCAATGCATTAGAATAGCTGCAGTTCCTTGGGATTTGCAGTTAATATGCATATATTTATTTAGCAGTTGCAAAGCACGGAAACTTTTCTAAATTGGGATCAATGAAATCAGACTACAGCATAATACGAAAAATACACATAATGTCACTTAGGTCCCAAGCCATCAAGTTCACCATGCACAAGAAATGTCTTTTGCAGAACAATATTTAAAGGTACCAATAAATAAGGGAAGAACAAAGCATCATGCAGCATTTTCAAGACTAGCAGATTTATTATGGCATAAATGGTAATGGACTAGAGCCTACCTCATTAAAGGAATACAGTGATGCACAAAATGTTGTGCTCAGTTACTACACACATGGGTGCAGACAGTAAAAATTATAAACAGCGTATCTAAACCATAATCAATCTGTTCATTTTTAGGATGCCACAACCATCAGCTATTGCATTCCTCCAGCCAGAGCGTACTTACGTCAGAGGCACCAAATGCCAGGGCTCTTGTAAAGTAAAGCAGAAGTGCTGGCAGAAAGACATTTCTTTCTCCCTTCTTGCTGGATTGTGTTAGTATGGTGATTATGATTCTCTGTCACTATAAATTCAAAGGCCAACCATGTAGGTCAGGGATAGAATGTCATACCACCTAATCCAGCACTTTTTTTTACAACCACCATTTTTTTATGTTGAGAAGCAAAAATAGATAGATGGGAAGGAGAAATGTTTGCTGGAGCAAGTTGAAAGATAGCAAACTGTAAGAGGTTGTTGCCCACACCATTCTGTGAGCTCTCACAAATCTGCTCCTATAATCCATTATGGATTTGTTTACTGCATACTTTACATGTTTACTTCCGTACTGCATAACACAGCACTTGAAGCCACAGAGAGTGCTGCTAATAGGGCTGTGCATATCTATAAAGGGACACTTCACTTGGCAAAAGTACAAGTAAATCATTCCCTCAAAGCTGCTTGAACCCCCTTGCTTCTAGGAAGAAAGCCTCTCTTTTGAGTCTTCTCTGGCCATTGTAGTCTTGAGAGGAAGCCTGCATAAAAGCTTCATTGAATGCTCCCAGGCAGCTACTGAAAGTGCTGCTTGGAGGCATGCACAGATACCTTTTCCATCTCTTGTAAATGCAAATTGAGCTGGAAGGTGAAAACCACATTGGTAAGAGAGCCACATCGCTTCCATGAGATGTAGCTTTGGTCAATGAGAATCCAATGGGCTTACTGTGGAAATAAGTCATATTGGAATGAATAAATATATTATTTGACTTACTTGTTGTGTATCATGTTATCAGCTACATCAACGCACACGCTTCTGGTTTTAAAATAGGTTCAGTCGCAAGTGTATTGCAAGAAGCAGAAGTTCCTCTTATAACACTTCAGAAATGCAAGCAACTGATGCCAGAGTACAATATTACTGAAAACATGATATGTGCTGGGTATGACGAAGGAGGAATTGATTCCTGTCAGGTAAATGGTAACAGTGTTTGTATTGTTACAGTATAGCTAATTAATAAATGATTCATCATTTGTTTTTCTGATTCTTTTTTATGATGCAAACTACCAATGAAATAAAAAGTAAAGATGTGAGGGATGCTGTTTATCATAATCACATCACTGCTGTCATTCTGCTTTTGTTTACTACTGAATGAATTAGTCTGGAGAAACTACGCTGAACATTTAGAACTCCATCCATCAAGGAAACATAAAACAATCCTTCCTGCAAGCTGGGTGCTGCTATCAAAGCCAGCGTAATTTATATTATGCTCAGCAAACTAAGAGCTTTTCCACGTGACAACCTTAAGGTGTTCTGGCGGTTACCAATTGATGGATTCCCCTGCTCTTTAATATTTCCATATACATTTGGAAAGGAAGCCCCAGTCACTTTCTGGTCCATGGGGAGGTCTTTGAAGTCATGTAGACCTTACATATGAGTCCTGCTACCTTGATCCACTGCCACCACCTGCTCCTTATACTTAAGACCTTTCCACCTGGCATACCTACAAGTTTGGCAGCAAGAAAAAATATTACTGTTCTTCTGAACATTTGGGCTAAAAGGAGAAACTAGCAGCACTATTGTCAATTTAACAAGGGAGAGATGGAGGGAAGGTTCATTCAAAATTTCACTGGTCCATCAAACAACCTGTTCAAAAAAAGTCCAGTCTACTATTGAAATCCAATAGCTCACTAGTTCTCCTTGACCAGCTATAATTTGTACTCCAAAAATTATCAGAAATATAAATACCCATGTAATCCCTGCATTATAAAGCATGGGGGGGGGGTTCAGTCTTCTGTGGGCATGTTCTGCTCCTCAGATGCAGACTTCCCGAAAATAGCCATGGAGGGCAGTAACCAGAGGGAATGAGGCATGCCACCATCTCTGTAAGCAACTAACAGAGGTACATAAATTGCACTGATTGAAGTACAGCAAAGAAACTGCATGGCTAGGCTCATACAGGCACAAGTGAGAAAACACCACTTTTGGAATAGAACAACAAAGCATGGTTGCAGGATGCCTCAGTGCCAGGAGTGTACAAGCCGAGGGTGTTACTTAAGGCCCTCTCAGTGTGACTACTGAAGCATTGCCTGCCCATGGTTAGCAGGTTGGTTGCAGGAGCCCTATGAAAGACATTTCTTTCTTCAATACTTACATAAGCATTGTGACACACCTTTTACACAGGCTCAGTATGTTTCATTTAAACTTATGGCGCATAGAGAAGCTTGCAAAAATACTGTATATAAAACTGACAGTCATCTTATTAAACAGTTAAGGTCATAGCTGTAATGTTGTCAGCAATATCAATATTTTAATTTATCTTTGTCATTTCAGGGAGATTCTGGTGGGCCTCTTATGTGTCAAGAGAATAAAAACTGGTTTCTGGCTGGTGTAACATCCTTTGGCTACAAGTGTGCACTGCCACATCGTCCTGGAATTTATGTGGATGTTTTGAAATTTGTGGACTGGATAAAATATAACATTAATTATTATAATTAAAAAAACTAGAAATATTGGAGGACTCAAAAGGAAGGGATGTGAGTGTAGTGTCCATACTATAACATTTGATATACCAGGCAAAAATTAATTCAAATTATGTTCAAGTTTGTCTTTGAAGTGAACTGAACAAGTTCTTGAAGTTTCACTAACTGACAATTACACAGCACTTCAACATTTTTCTTCAACCTATTCTCTTAAGGCCTGAATAGGAAAAGGGAAGATGATCTAGGATAAAATAATGATTGGTTGAAATTACAACCCTCAGTAGAATTGTGCCTTTAAAACTTACTGAGAAGAGCAGACTTCATAAGCTTTCCAAGACAGAAGACACCATGAATGAAACTCTTATGGCTTTCAAGGTGCAGAGTCCTCTGGAGATGGGTGGCCAATAAATTTAAATAAAATAATAATAAAAATAAAAATATTTTTTATGTTGTAACAGATTCTTAAATGGCTTTCTTTATATGGTAATGTGATACCAGTATATAAGTTTATATGTCATTACTAAGGTTCCAGTCAGAAACCTCAGTCATATATCTCCTTGCTCATTTCCTATTAACTCTGTTTATTAGGAAGAAGTCAATGTAAAGTGTATGTCAATTTATACAAAAAATCAGGATACTGATTAGCAGTACATATGATTTCCCATATCTAGTCAAGTGAACTAGAAAATACTATGGATCAAATCATTCAAACCAAGTAGGCAACTTTCTATTCTCATGTTAATTGATTTTAGATTTTTTCTTGCAGTGTTATAGAACAACCAATTACATTGCATTTACTATAAAAATGGAAGTCATTGAAAAATAACTCATAGCTATAAAGACCAACTTTCTACTGCAATCAATAGGATATGCTTTTATAATGCTATTTCTGTGAAATCACATTATGTGTGTACATATTTCATTCCTTATTTTAAATCAGACCATGAGAATGTGTTCAAGACATTTTTGTATTTTTAAATGAAATAAAATTAATCTGAATTCAGATAAGAAATATTACAAATTCAGAACTGACAACAGCTAAAATTATGAATGTAATGAGTAAAGTTTCAGCTTGTTAATAAAACAGTATCAATAATCACTATGCTTTTACCTTTAATACCCACAGTAGTCTTAAAATTATGAAATTATTACTTGATTAGGACAAATTAACCATTCTGCATGTAGCTTAGCATTGAATTTATAACCCATATTTCTCAGTTTGTTTGTTTCTTAATACAAACAATTATCAACTTTTATCTTGAAAACTGCAGGGGATGAAGTAACTATCACACATCAGGTCTCACAAACCCTCATTTATATACTGTATCTGATACTATCTAAATACAATTGTTTTCAACACAAGCAATTATCATATACATATGCAAATCACTGAATGTTAGAACAGAAATGTGAGAATGGATCTACAGTAATAGGTATGCATTACTCTCAGTCCCACTACTGCTAATGTACAAGTAGAAGCTTCTTGTTTCCGTTAGTCAGGGAGACAGAAAAATCCCAGCATCACTTTCTTCTTTTCTCTAAGGAAATAACTAGTATAATAGCATCAAACTCAACTTTTGGTGATTTCATAGATATCTCTATGTCGTTTTCTTGGCAGCAATATGGAAGCAATTTGCAACTGTCTTCTTTGGGGGGAGGTATTTTTTTTACTTCCAAGTCTAGCTTATATTTCCTGGTAGTCTTTAATTTAAACAGAATCATTAGGATAAGGAATATTTCTCAATAGCTGCATATGCAAAAATTAGGCATCCTTGATCAAATTGTCTGCTTCAATGAATTCCTAAGTGAACAGAAGCTGACACAACCTCTGTATGGTACAAAGTTGAAAATGGTATATTTCGCAAAACTGAATGCACATTTAGTATTTGTGTGCTGTTGTTTACAGATTCAGAATATGGAAAGAGCGAATGCAGCAAGTGGAAACGTTTGTATGTCCTTTCATTCACTTCTTTGTAGCACATCTTTTGGCAGATATAACAGCTTTAAAATATTTCCTATAATCATCTCAGAGCCTTTCTACTCTTGTTTTGGGATCTTTCCCCAGTTTTCCTTGCATAAGTCTTCTAGTTCAGACAAAATTTATTCACTGCATGTTTGAAATCTCCCCACAAATTTTCAATAATTTGACAGTAAAGCCCATTCAAAACCTTTCTTTTTCTTTCCTGTAGGTAATTTGTGGTGGCTTGGAGATATATTTTTGGTCATTGTTTTGATGAAATGTCCAACCTGTTTTCTGCTTAAATTTCATAAATAACAATGGGACATTGGGGTATGTTGATATTTGGATGAATCTATTTTTCTATCCACTCACACAGTATTTCCTGTGTTACTGGTGGTCATGTGAATCCAAAACATTATAGAGCCATCTCCATGTTCAACAGCTGGCAGAGTTTTCTTCAAAATCTTTTCTTCTTCCTCTTCTTCCTCTTCTTCTGTATTGTATTGGTTTGTAGCCAAATAGTAAATTTGTTTTGTTTAATCAGTTCAAAGCACTTTGTTCCAAAATATTTAAGTCTTATTAAGGTTTCCTTTTCCATACTATATACAGTAACTTTTGTAATAGAGTTGAAAACTACTTCCTCTAACAACTGTTTCATACATATCACCATTGTGTAAGCAATGCTGTACTGAGGATCTGTTTTGCAGATCTGAGCAGTTTTGAGGCAGTTCACAAATATTTTTCTTGGTCTTCAAACTTGGTCTTCTGAAAAGCAAATAGGAACAAAAATTCCAAAAGAATAGAAAGACTCTTAGCTGGCTATAGGAAATATTTGGAAGCTGCTATTTGGATCAAAGGAGATATTACAAGGTAGGTATTCAAACCTTTGAACTGCCATTTTCATTGTTTTCTCATTTTGAATCTATTAAAAAAACCTGCACATTCAAGTATGCAAAAAGTTATGTTTAACTTGGTACTATACAGAAGTGGTGTCAGCTTCTGTCACTCAGGGATACAGTTATACAATTTGACCAGGAGTGCCTAAACTTTTTTATGTAACTGCATTGTTGTTCTACCAGCCTTATTCCACAAACAGTAAAGCACCCATGAAACAGGAGGGAGGGAGGGAGGGAGGGAGGGAGGGCAGGCAGTCCATGACAGTCTTTATGTCTTATACCTGTGCTGTTCAGGATTTCTTAAGAGTCAGTGATATAGCATTTCTGTTGGCCTCAGAGTGACTTCTCTTTTCCAGGATTTAAAAAAAACAAAACAGAACCAGATACCAATATCTGGTATATAGATATCTTGTTATATCTATAACAAGATGTCAACTGTACATTTCTGTCATTGCTTGTTCCAACAGTAAAGTATACATAGGAAAATGTACTTTCTCTTTCATCTTGCTTTCAGGAAATTGAGTGTACTAATTATACTATTTTTGTACTAATCAATATGACCTGAGTAGAATAATTTGTGCTAACTTTGGACAACCATTATCAAAAAGTAGATGGTAGCAAAGAATAATCAAGTACTGTGCATCATTTTCCTTGCCTTAAAAAAAAAATCTTATCACTCAGATGAATAGTACTGACAAATTTCTTTACGTATACTGTATGGAACGACAATAAACTCACGTTCTGGTGTAGAATTTTTTATGCAAAGATAGATTATCTTATTACACCATAAATTCATATTAGCTGGAACTACAGTCCATCCATTAGTGAGAAATAAAACAATATATGAGAAATTAATAATGGAAATAAATGTTAAAAGTTAAATTAGAAATACTTGTTCTATAACTGACACATGGAATAAATTCAAAATGTTCTGTCCATCTTATTAGTATCTGTAGCCAAGTTATTTTCCTTAGCAAAATAATCATATTTTTATTTTCTTTTAGAGAGCTATGTTTGGTATGGAATTAAAAACCAAAAACTGCATGTATAAAAAAATTATCAGAGCAATTGCCTCAAGGGGGAGCTTCCAGTTCATTCTGCTGATCGGTTGCAATTTCAAGCCATTCCAAACAAATATTTGACAAGACAATCAAAGAGATCCTGAAAAGTGTAATTCCTGCTTCCTTTTCAGCCAGTTCTCTTATACCTCCAGGTTACTGTCCTTTCTTGGGTTCTTAGAAATCCACAGTGTTGACTGATTGGGACTGGTTTTTGTTCTTCCTTTACTGGAAAATTAAAAACACAGTGCAGGGGGAAAAAATGGTTCACACCTTTTCACATATTCAGTTAAGAACTCTGCAATGAAGGATGGTGGTCAAAGTTATATTGTAAAGATACATGAACATTTGTGTTACTAATATTGCTTCATTTACCATTGTTCAAAAACACCATATACATATAGCTGAAAACTGATCTTAGACTCAAGGAAGCATTTTCTGAGAAGAAGCCAAGCAGCCTATAAGTCCTGTGCAATATCAGTTTAACCCTCAAGGTCTGTACTGGTTGGCTTACCAATAACTTAGTGCCAACTGAGTTTTTATAAATAACTTCTGCATTAGTGTATTAGCAAGAAGAAAACAGCAACAAAACAGGAGCTGGGGAAAAGGCTAATAGTTAGGTTAATATGGGAACTCTTTTTCCACTGGTATGAACACAAATATAAGTGAGTGGCCAGGTAAATGCTTGAGGTCCTTCTAACCCAATGGCTTTCAATTCAGTGTTTCCCAACCTGAAGAATTCCCACATATGTGGAATTCTACTCCTAAATTTCTCTGCAATGGCCATGATGTCTTGGGAATTTGCACATCTGGAAATTGCTCAGGTTGGGACACACTGCTATAAGACAAGACAATATCAATCTGCAGTACATATTGGCAGAAATAACTCACCATCTTAATGCCAAATCCTAAACCAAGAATGCAAGTTTTTTGAGAATGAGGGCTGCATTTGACTTTTGAATGATGTGCTATGGACTATGTTCTCCAAAGGAGGCCAGGGCAAAAAATAACATGTATTACTCTTTGAGCATTTAATACTTTTACTTCTTTCCCATTAACAATTGCATCTGGGTGGCAACTTTTTATAGGCTGCAATTATACACCTTTTGGATGATGATGATGATGATGATGATAGTTCATCTGATTTACTTCCCATTTTTTTGTGAAAAGGCATTCAAAGTGGCTGTTTTAAATATTACAGCAGCATGGAAGGAAGACAGAGAGAGTTATTAACATTGCTGCTGATTTTAAAGGATGTTCTCTGAACAAATGTGGTAAGAACATATTCCCCAAACTATGTGGGCAGCATGAACACTACTACCTTTCCATGAGCTTATACAAGTTATCATAATTTCAAGACCTTCAGAGCTGAAAGTAAGTAATCAATGATTTTAAATTTTCAAGAAGAACACTGGGTAGCCTAGGCACTGACATTCTATCTTCCAAATATAATCAAAAGATGACCTTAGAAACTGAGAAATGTACCAAGTTAGAATCTAAATGTTCTGTAAGGTATTCAGATGATAATGGAGATGAATCATTGAAGCAGTTTCTCCTGGCTTCCCTAGAAGAAAGAAAGGGAAAGCCTCTAAGTATGAATGGTTTGCCATAAAGCACAGGAGAAACGCTTGGCTCCTAAAGTGATGGATTACTATCTGCATGTCTTATATCCTGCTTTTGCTTTCCTCTTTATAACCAAAATGTACTTCAGTACTCCTAACCGACTGCTCTCTAGATATTGGACTTAACTGCCATAATTCCTTACCAACATGCCTCACACATTTGGAAGGCAACAGGGAATTGTTTGCTGTATTTTCTGGAGGAAAGACAAACAAGAGGGTTTTTCTCTGGAGCACATTACAAAGTTGACTAAAATTGCAACTTTGTATCAACTTCTTCCTCTCATAGCATTTCAGTAGTCCTCCTGTATTTCTTGCCCATATTTCCAACTATACATTATACATCCCCCTGCTCAGTGGCAGAGAGTAAGGCTGTTAGCTTGTCTGGCACCAATTGTAAGCACTTACCATACAGTATGATTATTTATATGGCCCCTTCCCAAGCAGCACTGCCATTTTGTGGGACAGCATGCAAATTGATTAAATAAATACCTCAGAAGATGGTGGAAGAAAGCACTAACAAGACCTTTTGTGAGATTTTTGTAAGGACAAGTGGCTTTGATTTTGTTTGTTTGTTATAGGACAGAGCCACTTACTGTATATTTAATAGGTCCTGCACTGTCAAGAAAATTGGGAAATATTACAGTAAGGTTAGATTAAATATAATGAAAACAGGTGGATAGAAAGTTCCACACTGGAGTATTGTTCAATTCTTTTTTCTACACCAGTGGTATTAATAGCCATTCCCACTTCACAATACAAAATCTCCTTTGAGGGGAGATGGGCAGTGATAAATTTGATTAGATAGATAGATAGATAGATAGATAGATAGATAGATAGATAGAAAGAACAGTGACCATAATATTCCAAGAGTGGATGGAAAATCAACTGATCCAGCTTTGGAAAACAGCTTATATCATGGTTCCTTTGGATAATTCCAAAGCAGGAAATGCTATTGAGCATTATTACTCTTGTTTTTTTTTTATTCTATCATCTCTATCTATCTATCTCTTAAAATATTAGCTGTGTTTGAAAGCAGGGTAAATAACAATATATTCTGTTTCATACTACAGAACCTATATATTTTATTTTAATATTAGGCTGAAATGCTACTTTTCTAGTAATGCTATCATACAAAAGCAAGAAGCTCATCTACATTGGTTTAACATAGGAATAACATAATTCGATCTATGACAGGGCCAAAACTAACTCCCTCTATATATATTAAACTGTATATTTTATCTCTGAGTATGCAGCTACATTTTTAAATATATTCTTCTTTTACAGTGCATATACATGCAATATTATAGATGTCATTCAGTGTGACTAGCCTTACATTGCATGTGGACTGGACTTGAATATGAGTAAGTGGCTAATGTAAACATACATTCCAAAGTACATAATCAGAGATACTAATTGTCATGTTTGATAAGACAAAAAATTACCTTTTATGCAGCATCTGGAAACAGCAAGTCCCAAAAGCCACTAATATCAACAACAACAGTGGTATGGTTGGTATAACAACATAAATTAAATTAGGAATTAGACCTAAAAGAAAAAATAATGTTATCACACCTTTAAAATATATAAGGATTAGTTCTGTGTAATAAAAATAGTAAATATACAAATATTTTAGTTTACTTGGAGTGTAACACCATGCCAATAAGGGTCTCTGAAACCAGTGATTAACCATACATAACTAAATCTTTTAATCCTGAAATTTCTTCAGAGCCTCCGCAAGATGACCAATAATGGTAGTAGTGATTTTTTTCCATGTATATACAACCAAGAGAGAGTGGCAAAATGTACCTTAAAGTTGCTTATTTCAGCAATTCATCCATTGATGGGATCCAAAAAGTATAACCAAAATCTGAATGAAGTGTACCTCAGAACATATGCATCATTTTTTCATGAGCATAGTTCCATGGTTTACATGAAATTTATTTTGATGAACATTCAGATTCATATAGTCTGAACATTTTAGGCAGAGCACACATTTTAAAAGATAATGTTGTAGAAACAAATGTGGGGTTTTGATTGTTATGTATGGGACAGCTACAGACTGGGCCAACCTGAATTCAGTTTAATAAATAATGTTATTTAAATGCTATGCAGTATAGAATACTGTACATTAAGAATCTTGGAAAGAATCTGTTTCCTAAACACTTCATTTCTAATTCATGAATCCATTTTTATGCAAGACTTAAAACATGTATTCACCACCTTGAGTTATTTAAAAAAATAATAATAATAAAGGCGGGATAAAAATAAAATAAAAATAAAAAATAAAATCTTCATGTGCCTCAAATAATCCCTCTTATTTCTGACTCCCTTACCTGTAGCACTCATTCACTCTTTACCTTACTCCAGGTTTTGTCTTTTGATTCATTATTTATTCAGATTCAGATTAAATGAATCCCTCTGTTTACTGACCCATTGTTTTCAGTAGTTGTCCCTTTGCCATCCCCCCACCTATTCCTGCTCCCCTCCCTGATTTCATTCCAGTTCTTCCTTCTTCTTTTTTCCTCTCTGCACATTTAGATGCATGCCGGCCATAAGGGGTTGGGAAGCCTGCTGCAAGAGCTCCAACACACATGGGAGATGATAGTAATGGAGCACAGCAAGCCACACATGCAACTCTGCAGAAGTCTTCTCACTGTCATCAGAACATCGTTTATAATTTATTTTCACTTTACTGTGTTTAGTCCAGTTTAAGGGAAGATCAGTGCTGTCAACAACTACAAAACCACCCTCTGGCTTTCATATTTCTAACAGAGAGAGAAGAAAAGTAAGCATTATATCATCATTTTCTTAAACAATATGCACATAAGAAAGCTGCGTGGAAGACAAATTTCCTCTTCATTGCCCCCTTTTTTACATGGGAAGCTGGTGAAGCCGTTCACTAGAAAATGGGCTAGAACTGACCTCCATTATGTAGCAACCAAAGAACAGAGAGCTGGCTCATTCAAGGTATTCAGTTTAATGTATTCAATTTAGGCACCATCCAACTCCAAACTGAATATGGCAGTGTACAATAAAACCCAATGAAATAGAAAATACAATATAATAAAGTTATAAAAAGAAAAGGAATAAGAAAAGGAATAGAAAAGAAGAAGATAGTGAATCCACTAATAACATCCACACCCCCAACATATCCAAAAGAGTTTCCCTAACCCAAGACCTGTGAAAACAGCCAGGTCTTTAAGACTTTCTGGAATGCCAACAGGGTGGGAGCCCCATAAATATCAAGGGGAACATCATTCCAGAGAGCAGATGCCATGACAGAGAATACATACTCCCTGCATCCCAATCGATGACAAACTCTATTTGAAGGAATTCAGAGAACTCCAGCCCTGTCAGCTGGTACTGGCTGGGCAGACACATGGAAGATAGGTTGTCCCTCAGATAACCTATTCCATGTAGGGCTTTATTTATTTATTTATTTATTTATTTATTTAAAAGATTTGCATGGTTGCCCATCTTAAAACATAACTCTGGGCAGGTCATAACAGTTATGTAAAACCAAACACCATAAGCAGAAAGCAAAACCTGGCACTGCAACCAGTCTCCTTTGATGCAGTCAACACCACTATCTTCCAGCTCTGACTTCACACTAACTCAGTGCTTAAGGAAGAACCAGCTCTTTACAGATTTCTAGAAGGTTAGGAGAGTGTGGGTCTGCTGTATCTCAAAGGGGAAGGCTGTTCCACAGGGAAGGGGCTACCATGGAAAAGGCATGCTTCCTAGGTCCCACTAGATGGCAACATTCAAGAGAAGGGACCTGGAATGTACCTACTCTATTCAATTTTGTGGAACACCTCAGGAAAAGGCAGTCCCACAGATAGCCTGACCCCGTTCCATGTACGGCTTTAAATGTAATAACTAACATCTTGAATTGCACCCAGAAGCAAATTGGAAGTCAGTGCGGTTTGCACAACCAAGGTATAACATGGGTGGACCCAGGAGTGCCCAACACAACATGAACCACTGCATTCTGGACCAGTTGTAATTTGTGGGTAATCTTCAAGGGCAGCCCAATGTAGAGGACCTTGCAATGGTCCAATCAGGAAGTGACCAAGGTGTAAGTGACTATGAGCAAGGCCTCCCAGTCCAGGAATAGACACAATTGTGCACAAGTTGAATCTGTTGAAGGCCCCTTCTTGAATTGGAGCTGTAGGTAAAGAAAGACTCCCACATTGTGCACCAGGTCTGTCTAGGGAAGTGCAATCCCATCTAGAGTCAAAGATCACCAGAAATTTGGAGGCCAAAAACCCTCTATCTTGCCAAGGTTAAGTTGGAGCCAGTTGTTTTCCCCATCCAAAACTTCAGTGTTCATGCCCTGGGTCAGCACTGCAACAGCATCACCTGTCCAGCCCAGAAAAGAGATGTAGAAGTGGATATCATTGGCATACTGATGATACTGTATCTCATGCCATTGAATGACCTCCCCCAGTGATTTCATGTAAATGTTAAAGAGGAGCAGTGAAAGATCTGAACCCAGAGGCACCCCACATTGCAGGAGCCTAGGGCTAGAGACCTCCCCATCCTACCAGCACTGACTATAGGTCATAACCAGCAACTTGAATCATGCCTTGAATCATACTCATAACCAGTGCAGCTTTCAAAGCAGTGGTATCATAACAGCCTGTACCCATAACAGCCTGGACCAATTAAACAGCCTGGACCCACTGCATTCTGGACCAATTAAAGCTCCAAGTGGTCTTTAAGGACAGGCCCATGTAGAACATGTGGCAATAGTCAAGCCATGAGGTGGCAAGGGCATGAATGACTCTCTGAAGGGGCTCCTGATCCAAGAAAGGACATAACTGGCATACCAGGTGGAGTTGTGCTCCCCTTCCTGGCCACAGCTACTAATCTTGCTGCTTTCTTATTGATCCTGAATACTGTGTTAGAGTTGAGAGAGGCAAAACATTCAGCATGCAAGAACATGGCTTTAAACTCAATGGTACAAAACATAAAAGTTATCATTCCATGGAAATTCCAAGTTTCCATGAATATATAAGAGCAACTTTGACCAACCAGCATGCTCTTGTTGTCATGGCCAATGGAAGCATTTCACAAGCCACCATTTGTAAAAGCTAAACAAAGAAAAATGCTAATTGGGAAAATGCAATTTTCAAGAATTTGTTCATTTACCAACAGTTTATTTGATTTTGTTTTTGTCGCTGTCCATTTCTCCTGGATTCATTTATATTCAATTGGCATTTCCAGAAAATTATACCTGAAGTTGCTCTTCTGGCTGCAGTTTACTCTCTCTGTGAGTCCAATGATGTCTATCCCAAATTTATATCATTTTTCCTTAAAAATATTAATCTTAAATATTTTAAATTAATTAATTTATAATAAATAAATAAATATTTTTTTAAAATAATGCATATAACTGGTCTTTAGAAATAGCATTATGAAATGTGATCTAAGAATTGAATATATCAATTACCACTAGTTTCAGTAACGACCAATGGAAAATCATCTTCTGACTTGCTTGGATAATTAGGCTTCAAGGCTGGCACTGTTGCTTGCACTTCTGAAAAAGCAGTTTAAAAAAGAAAGTACAGTAAACCTGCCTTCTATGTCTCTGCATCTGCTTTTGTTATTGTACTTTGAAAAGGTAACAACACTCTATAGCTAATCATTTTTAAAAGTGAGGGTGTGTGATAAATTTTGGCTACAGGTTTTACTGCAACATTGGGATCTCATCTGGAATAAAAGTTACCAAAACTACAATATTCTAAAGGGTAGCCATATGCTATAAAACACACACTTGAATATTTTTCTGAACTGAAGTGATGGTTCAGCTGTTGCAACTTAGTCTGCTTTTTTAATCTATTGACTGTTTTGATTTCAAAAATAACTCAGATGTTATTATTAAAACACTGCAATTCAGTCCAAAATGTTCTTACCATGATGTGGATCTGTTCTGTCTCCTGATTCTTTTTCTGGGATGTCTTCTGTTAAACCAATAAACAACAATTGCAAAATGCATTATTTTCACTGTTTTATACATACAGTATCATAAAAAATAATTCATGTTTAATAAGTTTTTCAGTCTTTAGAACTAACCTCCCTCAGTCTGCTTTCATTTGGAAAAGCGGACTGAATACTCTTTCAGTTCATTTTCCAGATGAGTTGGACTTAATCTGCTATAACTTTCAAGCCTCATGAGGCACTAGATTTCAGAAGACTAGCTGAAACATGAATGTGAACCACTGTATTTCATGGAATGATATTTAAGGAAACTCAAAATCCAGAACTCTAAAAATTACTTTCTATTTTTATCCCATTCTTATTTCAAGGTCCATGTGATATATATGTATCCTGTTTTCACAGAATATCCAAAGGTAAAGATAGTGAATGACAAATTATATATAATAGAACAGAGTTATGGGATCATAAATGAAAAAAAAATATTCTTTTACACAAATATTCTATGAAGCACATTAATCTTACTTGGTTATTATTATGGAAATTGAGTGCATTTCCTGACCTGGTTATGAGACTACTTAGGTGAGCTTAACTGAGCTTCTATAGCTCAATAGTAGACCTATAAAAATCACTAGATTGCTAAATGATTTAGCATCTAAATGTTATCAGTATGGAAGATGCAGAAGACAAAACAATGACAGTAACAATATTTAACAGTAAACAATATTATTCAGGGATTACCTCCTTGGTTCTGAGTCCAGAGTACAAGGAAGGCACCACTTTTGATTCAACTTTACTTCAGAAGTAAAGATTGCATCAAGAACCTGTCTTATCATTCACTACCTGACTTATACTTGCAGATGAAATTGTGCTTCATGTTGCATCTGTCATCATTCCACTGATAAAGATAAGGCCCTCCTAAACCTGGATTTGCAGTTGGCTGGTGATACATCACAACACAAGCTTCACTCCCACAGGAAGGCTCATCGGTATACCAATTTCTATAACACAGAAATATAACAAATATTATAAGGCAGAATCAGAATGTAACTTTTGAATCTTTGTTATTCTGTTAAATGATTTTTCCTTCAGTTTTCCCAGAGTCCTTAGTTATCTAAGGAGCTGGGCTATGTGCAACTCCTTCATCAGATTTTCCCATGCCAAATATGCATAAATCAGAGCAAAATTCTACTGCAGCATCTGCACTAAAGTTTTACTTAAAAAAAAAAAAAAACCTAAATGGAAATTGTTGGCATCTAAACCCACAAAGGAAGGAAAAAATATAGTATAAGTAATTGTCTGTAAAAGTACTCTTTGGAAAGATTATTGAGTGACAGCACAGAATATGGGAAGAAATAAATAAGGTCTCCAAGATTCAGGAGGAAATGAGACCAAAGATTTCTCATTTTATAATGGGCTATTCCTCTATAGGTCATATTCCTATATATCCACCATTTGATGGGTATTTATTTATTTATTTTCTATCCCGCCTTTATCATTTTTATAAATAACTCAAGGTGGGGAACATACCTAATACTCCTTCCTCCTCCTATTTTCCCCACAACAACAACCCTGTGAGGTGGGTCGGACTGAGAGAATGTGACTGGCCCAAGGTCACCCAGCTGGCTTTCATGCCTAAGGTGGGACTAGAACTCATAGACTCCTGGTTTCTAGCCTGTTGCCTTAACCACTAGACCAGACTGCTCTATTACCTACCATCTCACTAACACAGTAATGAACTATATGTGAGCAGGACAGAATGGAAAAGAATGGTGTAAGGCCTATGGACAGAGATTAAACTCTATGCTCATATAGGGAGGCAATGGAAAAATAGAGTATAAAATCCATATCTGTCTGATAAAACCAAGATGATGCAAGAATGACAAAACATATGTTGCGACATCTCAACACAATCCCCAATGTTAGATGCTAGTGTAAGTCACAGGATTTGCATTGTGACATCATGATGTACAGTATGTTTCATCACTTGCTCTCAACCTCCAACAGATGCCTCTGATAAAAATGAAAGAGAAAGACAGACACAGAATAGGACACTTCTACCAACTCATGTAAAACACGGTAAATATTTAGTAATTATCATTTCACCAGTGAACATCATTTCACTAGTAAGCATCTGTTAATATATATTTATTATTTATTGCACAAGGTCTGTTTTTTAATCAGGAATTCTGAAGTGCCTAAAAATATGACAGTGTTGGCAAAAGCAAGATTGGCATTTAATGGTAGATGATTCTGTAATTAGTGGCAGATCAACAAGGAATTCTTATTCCCAGTTGTTTAACACTAGCAGTAATCATTTTTTAGCCTGTTACATTTGACTCTTATGATAAGGAAAATCAGAAAAACATATTTTTGTATACTATGCTGATACTAAAAACAAAGTTCTGTTCAGAGGTTAGGCTCAAAGCCACTTTTCTTATTTAATTCTAAAAATATTTACGTGCTTTCTAGTCACTATTTTGTTCCTAGCTCCACGTTTTCTACTGGAAACTTGCACCTGAATCTGTTGTGGTCTCTATTTCTAGCAGAAGTGTTTGGATAAAATATTAAGAGCATTTACCTGAAGAGGGAACTGCTTCCATCTGTCCATTTGTAAAGATCAGGGCAGGCACTAGAGGTCATTTGTCCCTCTCCATTTCTCCATAGACCAATCCAGAAGTCTCCATCAGAAATCCCAGGACCTGCTTTGGTGAGATTCTGCAGCATATGTTCTATTAGTTTCTGTTCTGCTTCACTTTCAAGGCTGAGAAGGACTCCATCGCCCATTTCACAGGCTTGGCGAGCCTCCTGAAAACCCACACGCCTAGACATGTCTTGGAAATAGGCTATCTTGTAGCAGGGATGTGCAGAGTCACCATAGCAAATCTTTTGACCTTAAAAAAAATCCCACAAAATAACACTGAATTAATTTTTTATTCATTTCCATAGATTTTAGCTAGGGTTTTTATTGGATAACTCATTTATGTTTAGACAATATCGTTTCCCCTGCTTCCTCTTTTTTATTATTAAAATGAAAATATATAATAAATAAATAAATAAATAAATAAATAAATATGTAAGCAAGGCAAGACACAATGCATGCATAATGTCCTTTGCTTGGTACTTTTGGAATTATCCATTTGGAAGGACTTTTATTCCACCCCAACATAGATGATATGAAGAGTTTTCTCCCCTTAATTTATTGCTCCCACATTAAATGTGATGAGCTGCTTATTTAGCTGAACTCAAGCAAGAATTTTAACACTAACCCTAGAAGGATTGTAGCAAAGTACAGCTATTGCAAATATAAATCCTAATAGTAGTTTTATAAATGGGAGAAGAATCATCGTTTGTGCATAGTAGGCATAAAACGATTCTGGAGAAAAGGAAGGGAAGGGAAGGGAAAGATGAATCCACTGGCTGTAGTGTGGTGTACTGATTTACAAAGAGACCACACTAAGGCTTCTTCGAGGAGGAAAAGCTGAGCAAAGCTTCGGCCCTGGCTGAATACTTTATAACTTTGAGATTGCAAAATCTAAGAGATTTCACCTTCAGATTCCACTGATTTCACATTCAGTGCTCTGCCTTTAGCCTTACTGGAAGGAAAATATCAACATGTTTCCTTTGCAGTCAGGTTCTGGACGTTATCCAAGAGGGGGTGAAACCAAGCGGGTGAAACCATTGTTATACTGTGATATACATACAAACAAACAAACATACATACATACATACATACAGACAGACAAGGCAAAATTCTCATTGGGTGCATGAAAATTAAAGTATTGGGAGTCCACTGGTTAGTTGTTGATGTGTTGTTTGAATCAACAAAATCAACAGATTCTGAAATAATTAAACAGGTGGCCAGGTTCCATCTGATAGGTAAAGGTAAAGGTTTCCCTCGACGTAAAGTCCAGTCGTGTCCAACTCTAGGGGGCGGTGCTCATCTCCGTTTCTAAGCCTTGGAGCTGGCGTTGTCATAGACACTTCCGGGTCATGTGGCCAGCATGACGACTCGGAACGCCGTTACCTTCCCGCCGAAGCGGTACCTATTGATCTGCTCACATTTGCATGTTTTCGAACTGCTAGGTGAGCAGGAGCTGGGACGAGCAACGGGAGCTCACCCCGCTGCGCGGTTTCGAACCACCGACCTTCCGATCGACAGCTCAGCGGTTTAACCCGCAGCGCCACCGCGTCCATCTGATACTGAAGCTATTAACAATGTTTTTTTTTTCTTTTTTCTACAAGTTAACTTAGAATTTGGAGGATAAGGGACCAACATGAAGCTGATCAACTTTTGAGTCAGATGGATATTCAGTTTTTATAAGCAGATAATACTGATATGCTGAAAGCTCCTCTATCGCTTGAGGAACTATTTGATTCTGTACAGTTGTTGCAAGATAGAAACACTCCTGGCCCAGACAGCTTTTCAGAGGAACTTTGCAAGGCATTTGTAGGTTTGCTGGATCTTGTACTTTTGGATGAATGTATTTTTGTAAAGAATCTTTTAATGATGAGAAACTGCCATCATTGTTTTATGAGGTATGTATAAAGTTGATATTAAAACCCAGTAAATATTCTAAAATTTGGGCTAGCTATAGGCCTATTTCATTAAATAAACTGTAATATATACTAAGATCTTAACTATCATATTAGCTAGGAAGTTGCGGGAGATTTTATCACATATAATTCACTCCTCCCACGCTGGGTTTATGCAAATCATCAGGCATCAGACATTTTATGTGTATTAATTGATATATTGGAGATAGCCGAAGATAGAATGGACTCTGCTGAATGTGTATCTTTAAATGAAGAAAAAAAGCCTTTGATTTTTTTTTTCAGATTTTTATAGCAAATGATGATTACATATGTCTTTCCACAGGATTTTGTTCATTGGATTGAGATTTATTATTTGCAACCCTATGCTTACTTCCCTTGGGTCTAACGTATCAACATAGCTATGTAAAGAGTTGAGTTTTGTGATCTCCACTGATCATATTAAATATCTGGGACATTATATTTCCCAAAACATTTCTAAATACTGTATGTGGAAATAAATATGCTGAAACTTTTAGAAAAGATTGAATTGAATGAACAGATGGGTTAGATTTCTGTTAAGCTTGTGGGGTAAAATTAATGCTATTAAAAGGAATATTGTTCCTCACTTGTTTTATAACCTCAGAGGTATCCCTATGTTAAGACCAAATAAATATTTTCTTCAGACTCATAGGTTACTTAGGAAATTTATCTGGAATAGTGATCCACCAAGATTCTTTTTAGCTAAACTGAGATTAACATTTGAGGAGGGTGGCTTTAATTTATCTGATCTGCAAAAATATTATCCATAAGTATATATGGATTGCAACTATAGTGGAATGTTACCTTTTATGGGCTGTGTTGGAAAGCTATTATCTATTTCCCTTGCGGTCATGGCAAGTTCTTGGAACAACATACACAAAAAAGCTATTTTATTTTCAGGAGGCTGTTTTATTGGAAAGTTTCAGCTTATTAATTATTACAAATTGATTGTGGATTGGGTGATAATGTAAATGAAAACATGACTTGTTTATTTAATTTATACACCGCCCATCTCAGTATAAAAGTGACTCTGGGTGGCTTACAAATAAAAAAAGTCATGAAAAACTACCAAGCTACCATTATAAAAATAGAAAACAAGAGAGAGAAGAAAAAAGAGGAAAACTAAAAGGTGGAGAGAGAATTCTCAAACCACCAACCACCCCAGGACTGCCTATCTCTCTTGGACCCCCAAGCTATTTGGCAGAGCCAGGTCTTGACACTCTTCCTGAAGGCCAGAAGAGTGGACGCCAACCTCACATCAGGGGGCAAGGTGTTCCATAGGGCAGGGGCAATGGCAGAAAAGGCTCTCCTGGACCCTACCAGTTGAAATTCTTTAGCCAATAGGGTCCATAACATGTCCTTCCTGCCAGACTGGGTGGGACGGATCAATGTGATTGGGACGAGATGGTTCCTCAGGTAACCTGGGCCCATGCCATGAAGGGCTTTAAAGGTCATAACCAATACCTTGAATTGGACCCAGAAGCACAATGGCACCCAATGCAGCTCACACAGCAGTGGTGTTACATGCACAGCCCTAGAGGCACCATAACTGCCCACACTGCAGCATTCTGCACCAGCTGCAGCTTCAGGATACTTTTCAAGGGTAGCCCCCTGTAAAGTGCATCGCAGTAGTCCATATGGGAGATGACCAGGGCATGAGTGACTGAGAAAAAGGCTTCCCAATCCAGGAAAGGGTGCAACTGAGCACAACACGAAATTGAGCAAAGGCCCCCCTAGCCACAACTGCCACCTGGTCCTCAAGGAGGAGTCATGAATCCAGGAGAACCCCCAAATTGCACACCAGGTTATACTTATGCTACTTATGCTTTCCTTCATAATTTTTCTATCAAAATTTTATCAAATCTATATACGGGATTTGAACCACTCTGTATTTGCTCCACCACTGAATGTTTTACATGTCACTACTTAACATTAAAAAGTCTCTCTTTCTCTCTCCCTGCTGCTTCCCCCCCCCTAAATAATAGAAATACAGTGATTCTATTTATACTTTGTGAGATTGATGTAACTTCGGGGGGGGGGGGGATGTTGATTTCCTTAGACACACCTCTCAACATTAGAGGTCCAGGAGGTGGTGCTACAGAATTTTATTTTCATTACCTTTTTTCTTTTGCTTTTGCTATTAAGGCACTTAGCTGTAGAGGTCATCTCTCACACACACCTGAGTTAAGCTGTAATATGCCACTGGGGCATCCCTCTGGAAGATAAGTGGTGGGAACAGTAATTACCCAGCTGCTACATGAAAATAAGAGGCAGAGCTAGTGTGTGTATGCTGAGAAGTCTTCTGGGAGGGGAGATGGCATTTAACTTTTTAATTCTAGGGGCTCAACTGTGCTGCTACCTAAACCAAAATGTGGTAATAGTGATACAAGCCCTTCTCAGTTAAGTAACTAAGCCTTTAGCCATATTATATTTCCAGCATAATTAAGTTATTATCTAGCCCTTTTCAAACATTATCTGGGGTATCCAATAAATGTGAAAAGTAATCTTTTGTTAAATTAGTCTTATATTAAGATAATAACATATTTAATAAGACACATAGCCATCTTTGAGCAGGATCTGTCAGTCCAAGAGAACCCCCAAATTGCACACCAGTTCTGAATGGGGATGTACTGACCATCCAGAATCAAAGATGGAGAACTCCAGCAGCAGGAGAGGCATATGTTAATGGTTTTCCTACTAACAGATTAAGGTGCTATTGTCTCTAATCATTTTGGCCGGGTGAAGAGGTTGACTTTAATTGTCTCCTTTCACGTGCTTGTTAATTATTGCACCTGGGGGAGGAACCTGCCCGGACTTGTTTCAGTTTCTCTTTCTCTTCTGTGCAGGCATGTAGCAAGCCAGGTAGCTCTCAATGAGAGCTAAGTCCTTTAAATATGTTTTGCTTTTGTTTTGCTTTCTGTAAATAAATTATTTTTATAGATATGCCTGGTGTGTGTGACTTTTCTGATCTCTCCTGGGCTAAAGGCTTTCCCAGCAATCTGCCAACAGGTTATGTGCCCAGTGAGCAGCCCAGTAAAACCCAGAGAGAAAAGAGAGATCAGCTCCACACCTCACGCACAATTTAAAGGCAGGTAGCAAAGACCTGTGAAGATTTTCTTTGGAGCCACCTGGAGATTTTCCAGCAACTGCCAGTCTACAGGACAAAGAAGCCAGCTGAGGTGACTTGCAAATGAAGGAAGAAGCCATGGCTACCTCCCAGCCCTCAGCGATGCCTCTGGAGTGCCTATCAGTGACCAACTATTTGAATTGGGCCCTGAAGATGGAGATGTATCTTCGCAGAGAGAATCTTTGGCTGCCAATTGGTGAGCAAACCCCCCAAAATCCCAGTGCTGAATGGCTGAGACAGGATGAGTGGGCTAGAGCCACCATTATCCTGGGAGTTGAGGACAATCAGCTAGTCCACGTGCAAGGCATGCAGTCTGCAAAGCAACTTTGGGACGCTTTGAGAGACTTGTATGTAAAGACAACAGCAGGGAGTAAAGTTACCCTGACGAAAAAGCTGTACAGAGCCTACCTTATAGAAGGAGATAGCCTTCCTGAGCACCTGCATTATATTCAGCAGCTGTTTGTTGAGTTGCAGGAGAGAGGAATGGAATTTACACCTCTCACAAAATCATATATCCTCCTGTCCTCACTGAATGAAACATGGGACACGCTGATTTGTACCCTGGAGGCTATGCCTGAAGCAGACCTCACCCCATCATATGTTACACTGCGCTTACTCACTGAATGGGAGAAGAGAGAGGAAAGATCTCCCCCCCATCTCTTCTGGAAAGCTGCAGGAAAAGAAGGGAAAGGAACCTGAGGCCACAGCGCTAGCCAGCAAGCGATGCTTCACTTGTGGTTCAGCTGGACATTTGCAAAGAGACTGTGCCATGAGACCCAAGAGTAGAAAGACAGAGAAGAAGAACACAAGGGCAACACAGAAGAAGGCTCTTCAGACAACCCAAATTGCACAGGTTGCTGAGAAGGGTAATTCTGATGTATGGGTGTTAGATTCTGGGGCCAATTGTCATTTATGTAATTGTAAAAGCTCTTTTGTGTCACTGTCTAAAACTGAAAGACAAAATGTATCTTTGGCTGATGGGTCTGTCACCAAAATTATGGGACAAGGTGATTTGTATTTATCCTGCTTGGGAGAAACTGTAGAAGGTGTGTTGTATGTGCCAAATTTACAATCAAACCTTTTATCTGTGGCACAATTGGCTGCAACAGGGTATATCAAACATTTAAGAAAAATGGTTGTGAGATACGTAAAAATGGAAAATTGTGTGCTACTGGTATGTTAAAAGACTCCTTGTACATTGTGCAAAATGCAAGGAAGCCAAGCTGCAAGGCTGCAGTTGGCAACACTCCATATCATGACCAATGTGTACACCTGATGCACAGGAGATTTGGTCATGCTAATTTCAAGTATATAGCACAAATGCCACAGCTGTGTGCTGACCTAAAGATAAAACCCTGTGATAAATACTTAGACTGTGTAGTTTGCAAAGAATGCAAAACACGAAAAGCTCCTGTGAGTAAGCACAGTGACAGAGTTACAACTAGACCTTTGGAAATTGTACACTCTGACATTATTGCTCTTTTTGCTTGGACAAGCAAGGTATGCAATGACCATCATTGATGATTTCTCAAGATACACATTATCTACATCTTAAAACATAAAATGAGGCATTTGAGAAATTTAAAAGTTTTGTGACATGGGCAAATTGAAAATTCCCTAGACCTGTATCTGCACTCCAATGTGATAGAGGAGGAGAGTACCTTTCTCACAAATTCAAAAGGTTCCTAGCAGAAAAGGGGTTAGAATTCTAACCCTTACACCCCTCAGCAAAATGGTGTTGCTGAAAGAAAGGGCAGAACCTTGCAAAATGCAATGGAATGCATGCTAAAAGATTCACATTTATCTTTTAATTATTGGGCAGAGGCCATATCTACTGCTTGTTATGTACAAAACAGACTATATAACTCTGTGATTCAGGACACTCCATTCCATTTGTTTTATGGTGTGAAACCAAAGGTAAACCATCTTAGAGTGTTTGGTAGCACTGCATGGGTTCACATTCCAAAACAGCAGAGAAGGAAAGGAGGCCCCACAACAAAGAAAGCCATATTTGTTGGCTATGAACAAAGCCAGAGGAGCTACAGGTTCATAATGGGAGAGAAATTAATAATTAGCAAAAGCGCTTCTTTTGCTGAACAAAACTGGGGGAGATTAAATTCTAGCTCTCCAGTTGATCTGACCACCACAAGAGAACAGCAAGGACTTGCTGATGGTGATCTTTTGCCTGATGAGGACATTAAACCAGAAAAGCAAACTGAAGATCTGTCTGATGAGACAGAAGCTTCTCAGGAAAGTGATAGGAGTCAAAATTTAAGCCCTGTATTACCTCGAAGATCTCAGAGAAGTAATAAAGGCATTCCTCCATCACGTTTTCAGGCTGAAACAGTAAAGGCTTTTCACATATTCACAGAACCTGAGTCTTTAGAACAAGTGAATGCTTTACCACTTGAGATTGCACAAAATTGGCATTCTGCCATGCAACAGGAATTAGCATCCTTGAAAGAAAATAAAACATGGAAACTGGTAAATCTACCTCCCAATGAACGCTGTCTGGGTTGTAGGTGGGTTTTCAAACTGAAAAGGGATGCTGATGGAAAAATCAAAAAATATAAAGCAAGGTTAGTTGCAAAAGGGTTCACTCAAAGGAAAGATTTAGACTTTGACAAGACTTTTGCACCAGTTACTAAAGGTGAATCAATTAGGTTACTGTTAAAAGTTGCTGCACTAAAAGGAATGTCAGTTCACCACTATGACATTCCAACTGCATTTCTCTATGGTGATTTAGACCACAAATTATACATGCAGCAACCCCCTGGCTATGAAAAAGGGGAGAATCTAGTCTGTGAACTGCAGAAGTCAATCTATGGGTTAAAACAAGCTGCTAGATCCTGGAACCAAAAAGTAGATGAAAAACTGCAGAGTTTTGGTTTTGAAAAAGGAAAAGCAGATCCCTGTGTATATATGAAGAAGGACAAACAAGGCTGTATGTATCTGTGCATTTATGTTGATGATTTGCTGCTGTTCACATCAACAGAAAAACAAAGGCTTGATTTTGAAGCCTGCATGAACAGCCATTTCACATTAAAAAGCCTTGGAATTATAACAACCTAGGTTTGGAAAAACACAGGAAGAAGGATTGTAGCTTTCTGTTAAACCAAAGGGGAGATAATGGTAAAATAATGTGAATGGAAAGACATACAAAGTTGTCAAAGAAGATTGGTTTTCAACTTAATCTATAGTATAAAAAGGGGAGTGTTAATGGTTTTCCTACTAACAGATTAAGGTGCTATTGTCTCTAATCATTTTGGCAGGGTGAAGAGGTTGACTTTGTCTCATTTCACGTGCTTGTTAATTATTGCACCTGGGGGGAGGAACCTGCCTAGACTTGTTTCAGTTTCTCTTTCTCTTCTGTGCAGGCATGTAGCAAGCCAGGTAGCTCTCAATGAGAGCTAAGTCCTTTAAATATGTTTTGCTTTTGTTTTGCTTTCTGTAAATAAATTATTTTTATAGATATGCCTGGTGTGTGTGACTTTTCTGATCTCTCCTGGGCTAAAGGCTTTCCCAGCAATCTGCCAACAGCATACACAATAGCACTTAATATTGTCTGCATGCATTTACACCTGTTATCCCCAACCAGGCCGAAACAGCCTTCAGGCACTGGGACAAGACTTCCACAGCATCACTTGATCATCCAGTGGTCAAGGTATATAGCTGAATATATCCAGAACACATTTTTTAAAAAAATGAGCAAATATTGAAGAAAACAACAAAAATGAAGAAAAAAACCACAGATTTCTAAATCTATAGCAAAGGCTTTTGGCGCTTTAAAATGCAAAAAAATTGTGGGTCTACCTCATCTGCCTGTTGAGCAATTTGTATGATGTCCCAGAAACAACGGTTAGAAAGGAATATTGAGCAAGTAACTTATTCAATATTGGGAGTTTGCCACCTTATTGTCATTTATTTAAATTATATGCGGAACACATCATGATAAATGCTGGACCAGAAGTAAGAGAAAATGGAATTAAAATTGCCAGGCGAAACATTAACAAATTCAGATATATTGCTGATACTATTATAATAGCTGAAAGCAAGAAGGACTTAAGGAATCTTTCAATGAAGGTGAAAAAAAGGGACTGAAAAAAAAGAAGGCTGCTGTTCAAGACTACAAACACTATGACTATGTCAATATACAATGCCAACCCAATGCAAATAGGCAAAAGAGAGGTTGAAGAAGTAAAATAGACTCAGTAGGCTCAGAAATTCACAAGGATGGAAGCTACAGTCATGAAAGAAAGGGAAGTCTGCTACTCAGGAGAAAATAAAGCCATATCTGGACAAAACAATAATACAGACAGACAGCACATCAAAGTAATAGCTGTGTTTTTTCCACTTGTAACACAGGAGTGCAAAAGCTAGAGTATCAGAATAAGAAGAACGAATCATTCAAAGTTAGGTGAAGTAAACCCAGACTTCTTACTGAAAGTACTGGTAATGAACCTAAAGCTGAAATATTTTAGATTACATAACATGAAGGCAGAAGTCACCTGAGAAGTCACCTAATGCATGGAAAAATCAGAGGCAATTCAAAAAGAGGTCAACAGAAGAGAAGGTGGCCATATAACTATCACAAATGATACAAGCATGACCTTACAAAACTTTAAAAAGCAGTTACTAAAGACAACCTGGTAAAACAGTGTCCTTCAGGTTATAAAGAGTTGGAAGCAAGTTAATGTCCCAAACATCCTTAGCCAGCCAGCCATGTAGTGTTTAACACTGATATTTATTTGATATCTTATATCTAACAACACTCACCCTGTGAGGCAGGCTGGGCTAACAGGAAATGCCTATCCCAAAGCCATCCCATGAGTTTCCATGCTGAAAGTAGATTAGAACCCAAGGCTCCCTGTTCCTCATTCAACACTTTAACCAATACACCACCCTGGCTCTCAATTTCATCTTATTTCAGATTGAACAGGCATTATTTGAAGTTTCCAGGAGAAGCTATCCTATTACAAGTATATTCTTAGAGAGGATCCTAGACTGTTTCTAAACTCAAGCTCTACTTTTCACACTTTTCACACACAAATCCTAAAACAAGTCTTCCAAATATTATTAATACAAGTCCTATAAATCCAACTCCAATTCTTGGCTCCTTAATAATTCTTAAATAAAAAAGATTGCATAGATTTTCCAACTTAATTACCTGCAAAGTAAATATTTGGAGAAAACACTTTTAATATGTAAGTAATGCTAATTATTTTAGAAATATATAATACAACACCAAGGTATCATTTTACAAGGTTGATATTTTTGTCCATTTAGTGAAAACTGTAATTATGTTTTAGCCCAACTGCTTAGTTAAACTTATTCTTATATATTTGTGAAATATATATATATATATATAGGCATCCTTATCTATTCCCCATCATTCATCTGTATCGTTTTACAAATTGTGGATTCTTCCTATCCATTGACTTGATTTTCCAAGATGGTTTGCTAAACTGCATGCATATTGTAATCTCCAAAACTTTTCAGTTAATCTTTCCTTCATTTTTTTACCAAACCTCTTATATTGCTTTGACATACATTATCAGATTCTTAATAGAGATGCATACATTAGCCCCAGCCACCAAATTGTCTACCCTATTGTATAAAATAGATGGCCTGATGTCCTACTTCCATCTCTATTCTGCTGCTGCTAAGTACATAAAAGGGTTAAATCTGAAATAACCAAAAGCCAATCCCTTTGGGTGTCCATGCAAATTACCCACAGTATTATTTCTAGTACTGCCAGCTACAATATCTTTCTCTGTCTCCTTCTCTCTCCCTGCTATTGCCTGCTTTTTGTCTGTTTTTCTAGTTTTCTCTGTTTTTGTTTCAATTTTTTTATGCTTGCCAATGTTTAATAAATATATTTTTTGAAAACTGAGTTGATGAGTGGTATGTGGAGCTGAATTTGTGCTTGCTCTAATCTATGTATAGGGATTAATTGAAAGTGTGTGGGGGCAAATTAAACTGGAAATTATCCACAGTAACTTAATAAAAATAAGCTACTTTCCCAACATTCACAACATAATGTACCCCTTGTCTACCCCATGAGCATTATGTATTCAATAGAATATAAAGACAGTCTTACATCCAAGATCCAATCTGAATCTTTTTTTCCCCTCAGAACAAACATGTGAGATAAATTATACGCAGAGGTGGCATCTGGCCCAGTCATTCTGCAACTATATCACTAAGGATAGATTTGAGACTGGATTCCAGCTCTAAGCTTTAAAATCCAGAGGTGCAAAGTTCATACTGAGGAAATATGTTTATTATATCATCTTAAGCTGTCAAAATGGTACGCAGATCTTAAGAATTCTTCTTAAGAATTATTACATGCAATGGTAAAAATGCAAAACTGGAAAGGCATTCTAGCTACTGTAACACTCAATGATGACCTATTAGCCATTTTCAGATTGTTCCCAAACATGAGCCTTGCTTACCTAAATGTCTGTAGCACTTGGTTAACTGGGAACAGCTTTTTATCTCTTAAAAATTATCAACCTTAAGATACATTTCTCTGTCAGAGACTGTTATGAACAAATGAGACAATGATTTCTTAGAGGCCTAATGGTCCCTAGTATCTAATCATTATGAATCTCTGCCCAGAGAGATTACATAATCCATTTATACCTAACATACACATGTAACTGGTTTGTGATGTATCTTTCTTTCTTTTCTTTCTTTCTTTCTCTTTTTTTTGTCATTGCAATTTGTATCAAACACCAATGATTATGCACTATATCAAATGTTCTATAAAGAAACATTTTATTTCTTTTCTTTACAATAACTGCTTTGTGAAGTTATAATTTAACTAGATAGGGGCAGAAACTGGGTTTCTAATTGCATATTTACCTACTGTGCTGAGGCTGCCTTAATTGCCAGTGCTGTAAGGAGGGCCCTTATGATGAAGTAAGATGTCATGTCCCCCGTTGCAATGTATACATACATCACAACGGGGAACATGCCTTTCCGGATAAGGGAAGGAAGGAGGAAAGAATCAGTGCTAATCCTTTAAGCACTGAAAGACAAATACAAATAAAGGACAAAGGAGCCATACCTTTGCCCTGACCCAAGAAGCCATCATCCTATCTCCCTGACATCTCTGCATTACCCCGGGGGACACACCTGCGCCGGACACAGGAAGAGGACAGAGGTAATCAGTGCTAATCCGCCCAATCGCCCATTGAGACTCCGGAATTGCACCCTGATCGCCCATCAAGACTCCGGATCAGGACTTTGGGACAATGGGGGTGGAGAAGGATCAGGTCCGCACCGCGGGTATTTACCAGCTACCTCGCACGCCATGAGCTCATTCCCGTCTTTCTCAGTGTATGCATTCTATTCCTAATAAACCAGAAATCCTTAGCCTGGCTAGTGAGTCTGTGTTTTATTGGAATAAGGGCAACCATCACATAAGATGGCAACTAGTTGGAGGAAAATCAGAGGTGAGGACTGAGCAGTGAAGAAATAAGACCTGACAAAGGACCAAGACTTTGTATCTGAAAAAGACCTACTGGAAAATACCTGAAGATCAGACCTGATGATGGAATTGGCATTCATGTTGTACAACTGTACTGAAAATCCAAGTAGGGAGCAAAGTCCTGCAGGCTTCAAGGAAAAATCTCACTGGAAGAACTTCAGCAACTAGTCTTGGAAAAATCCTTGAAGTCAGAAACAAAGTAGGACATTGAGGTAAAGATTATGATCCAGTTTCTTCTGTATTAACTAAATGAAGTTGAAAAAGAAATGTAGACTAAATGAAGCTAATTAAAATTAGGTGGAGAAGACAGTATTAAGATCCATATGAATCTGAGAATGGGCCATTTAAGCCATTTTATTAATTTAGTTTAAATAATTTTCTATGAAAATAATTACTTAATAAAGATTCCACATAACTGAATCAGCCATGTACTTTCACCTTGTTTATTTACTTTCTCAACCCATAATGTGATATATGCTAGCTAACCAACAATGCCTTTCTGCCTTTCCAGAGGACAAGCAGATCAGACTCTGTAGATAGATAAATCAATCAATCAATCAAGATAAATAAGAAACTGATCTCATAGCAACAATTGCAACATTGAGGAAGAAATGACAGAATATTTCAATATCCAGAGATAGTATATTCCTGACCTCCAGGTTACATTCTCCAAAATAGAAATTTCATTGAGAAACTCCAGCTGAATCAGAACTAATGAAGGCTTGATTCCATTTATTTTTGCTTGAATAAATACAAATGCTTCTCTGTCCCACTACAGGTGTTAATTAACATAGCAAAACTGAGACTGCCACCAATTACAGATGTTATGAATTTGTACTTTTATATTTTATTGCTATTCAGCATGATTTCCCCATCTCTGTGCCTTTATATAAGTTCATAGAAAGTTGTAGACACAGGCACCAATCATGCACCTGGTAAAGTGAACTGTATTTCACAAAAGCTTTGTATAGCATACTAGTAATTTTCTCACACTGAAGTTGCAAATAGCTAATAAAGGATTCCTGTCATTCAGTTATTTATAGGGTATAAGAATGATAGAATAAGGATAAAGGATTATTGCATGAATAAAAAGGGGTATTTATTTATTTAAAATATTTGTATGGCCACCCATCTTAAAGCACACATCTGGGTGGCTCACAGCATAATGTCTATCTTCTCTTAAATTATTTCTCATGTCCCCTCTTTTCCTTCACAGCAGTTTATTTAGCTTGTAATACATCTTTGTTCCTCTAATATGGTCTTTGGCAAATATTTTTTACCAAATTAGGTCTCCTGGAGTCACAGCAAAGAGTGGCCCATCCATAACCTATCATATGATTACCAGTCATCCTATCTTACCATTTTGTAAGAATTTTAATCTGATGATTAATTATAGAAAGTACTACTGTTTTACTGCAGCGTATCTTCATTTGTGTTGTCAGTGGAATTTAATTAGCATTTTTCAATGGATCACATTATGTTACGATGTTTCAAAAGCAGCTGCAAGAGCATAATTTCCTAACTGTACTCTATATATTATTAGGAATAGAAACATATACAATTTAAACATTTTTTTTTTCCTCTGGCAAAACATTTGGACTAATCTTTTATCCTATTGTTTAGAAGTTATTTGATGTTAGGTCTTCATAAATATGATCCACAAAACTAGTCACCAGTTACAGATATGTTATGATTCTGAGCAATGTTCAGCAATAATAAAAGAGATGTCCAACTACATGCATTTAAAAATTTGCATGTAAGCAAAACATAAGTAATAATATCAAGATGATCCTCCAAGCTAGACATGTTAAATGCCTATTCAAAAAGAAGGTCTCTAACATCTTCTTAAAGGTCTACTGGGAGATGGAGCAGGCACCTCTGGAAGGAGTTCATTCCATAGTGCAGGACAACCACCAAAAAGGTCTCCCTCTCTTCCAATCTCCTCTCACCTCACCAAGTGATATTTAGCTGACCCCCTCTAGATGTCCTCATAGAACAAGTAGTATATTGGATAAGTTAGTCCTATTGTATCATAAAGGGGCAATGTATTGTGGTTCTAGATGACACTGTTAAGTACTCATAAAAGAGATGGTCTCCCATATAGGCTTCTTATATTAATAGGTGGTGAGGCTAGATCTTCCAATATTGCTTAGAATGGGTACAAGCAGGTGGACACAGAATTTTTCCACTTTCTTTTACCTTCCTGTTGCCTTGGAAGCATTCTCAACTTGTTACAACTTCACTATTATCTTCATGGCTTCTTGTCAAAGAACAATGCCTTTAAGTAAATATATCACCCAAGATCTTTGAAAGATCTTAAAACTCAGTATAACAAATACAACTGGTGGATGTCCAGTGGGAAATTGGTGACTTGAGATGTGTCTCCATGATCTCCACAATAGTCCAGGCAGTGTGGACCTTTTTTGAGGGGCTCAGGCAGGTCTCCTTAGAGCCCAGAAGTGTTCTCTGAATTAAGGAGAACCCCAGGAATCACCCCATCTGTTCTGTGGATGGCTGGACGCAGCCAGATGACCACAAAACAGCATTTTGCAATCAACTGGTGAGCTAGCAGCCTGGAGGCAGGGTTGCCATTTTTTCCTAAGCCATGCTGAAGCCTTAAACAGACTCAAAAGCTGCCCACCCCATTTCTAAAACACCATTTTTTTCTTTTTATATATTGTTGAGAGGCTTTTTGCAACAAACCTCTTGGTGATTTTCATTATTTTTGGAAGTTATCAATTTGTTAATTTGGCTTTTTACATTTTTTTTTTAAATCATATTGCTGGATTTAAATAATTTTGCCTGTTTACTATTATTTCTTCAAAGTTTGAAGGACAAAATAATTACTCATTTCACTGAATATGTGGAGTTGAGCTTTGATCTATCTGCTTTCGTCCAGTGAGAATGGCTTTATTCTCACTTTCTCACTTTCGCTTTCATGTCTAATCAACTTTCTTCATATAAAGGACTTTCTCTGTCTTTTGCCTAATATGTTCCTGAAGCACTAGAGGGCACCATAACATTCAGTGAAGAGACATGGAAGGTATTAAAGATATTTTCAAGGAGCTTCACCTTAATGTTATTCATATTCTGGAGTACCTTTCAGAATTTGTGGAAACTCAAGTCTACCAACAAAATGAAAAGGATGAAAAGGACAAGGGTGAAAGTTATTTCGAGAATAATGGTCCTGTTTCAAAGAAGAAAATGAGGAAGCCCAAAGCCAAAAAGTGAACAGAAGGAGATTTGCCTCTGGAATGTCAATTTTGAAGCAGCAGCAGCATTGGGCATAAATGGAAATGGCTGCACTCTTGGAATATCAAGACCGAACACAAGATTTAAGCCTCAAGGGATGGAATGTCTTTGAATATGAGTTGGAATTTACAAGGCAGGTTGAAGTTTGCAAGGAGAAAGCCCTGTGTATAACATAGAGATATGTAAATACCTTAGTTTACTTTGAAATGGGTTAACTGTGTTTATCAGGATGGTCTTTTAAATGTTTAGACAGATGTTTTTATTATTTTGGGAACAATGAATTATTTTGGGGGAAGACACCTCCTGTTTTTGGTACTGGTGGCATGTTCCAGCCCTCTGCACTCAGACCCAGGTCCTGGACAGCAGACCCCTGGAGGCTTTGGTTTTTGCTGCTGCTGCTTAATGCCAAATCAGTTAACAACAAGCCCCCCCTTATATGTCATTTGATCACTGAGGAGGGGGCAGACCTGGTGTGTATCACTGAGACCTGGCTTGGCCCTGAAAGGGGGGTTGCCCCTTTTGGAAATGTGCCTGGCTGGATTTACAGTAAGGTACCAGCAGAGACTCCAGGGCAGGGGAGAAGGGGTGGCTGTTTTCATCTGGGAATCTCTGCTGGCCTTCAGGGGCATTGCTCCACAAGTAGCCGGTTGTGAGACCCTGTTCCTGAAATTGTATTCCTGAGAACAGTTGGGATTGTTGCTACTGTACCAGCCTCCCAGCCACATAGCAACCTCCCTGCCTGAGATTCTGGAGCCCATCTTGGGGTTGGCAGTGGAGTTCCCCAGCCTTATGGTTCTAGGGGACTTCAATCTGCTGTCCCTGAGGCATGCCTTGGAGGTGGATCAGGAGTTCATGGCCACCATGGCAGCCATGGGCCTGTCCCAGATTAATTGGGACTCTACTCAGAACAGTGGCCTCACACCAGACTTGGTTTTCTTGTCAGAGCAGTGGCAATGTGATCTGAAAGGAGAGCTAAATCTGTCCCCTCTGTCATGGTCAGATCACACCCTGATGGCCTTGAAATTCTTCTCTGCTGCCCCCCTCTGCTGGGAGACAGGACCCATTCCATTGGTCCACCCCTTCCAAAGGGAGCTGGGGGCTATACCCAAGGATTTGCTGCATGGTCCAGCAGAGGCCCTGGCTGCCACCTGGAATAGGGAGGTGGCCAGGGCCTTGGACAGGATTGTGCTCACACAACCTCTCTTGTCCCATCAAACCCAATGCTCACTGTGGTTTTCGGAGGAGCCAAGGGTTCTGAAGAGGATGCTGGAGGATGACAAGGACCGAACCCAACCGAACACAAGCTAGAGCCGCTAGAGCCCTACCTTGTGGTGGTAAGGGTGGTGAAACATCAACATTTTTGCACTCTTATTGCATCTGCAGAATACTACCCAGTGGCTCTTTTCCAGATCACTCAATCCTTTTTGGGAAAGGTAGACCCAGTGATCACCTGCAGAGGACTTTTCCATGCATCTGGAGGATAAAATCGCTCAGATCCATTCCAAGTTGGATTCCAAGCAGGTGGCATGGCCTGTGGAAATGCCTGGGGAATGCACCTACCTGGTTATCTGGGAACAGTTTGATCCTGTTGGGCCCAAGGAAGTGGACAGGTTCCTCCAGACTGTAAATGCCACCACTTGTCAATTAAATTCCTGTCCCTCCTGGCTGGTGAAGGCAGCTCAGCAGGTGACGTGTGGGTGGGTCCAGGTGAATTCATCCTTGGGAGAGGGGGTGTTTCTGGCTGTCTTTAAGGAGGTGCTGCTGTGCCCCCTCAAGAAACTGTCACTGGATCCCACCTTACTGGACAATTTTCATCCAGTCTCCCACCTCCCCTTTTTAGTGAAGGTGCATGAGAAAGTGGTAGCGTTGCAGCTCCAGAGGATCCTGGATGAAACAGATTATCTGGACCCTTTTTAGTCAGGTTTCAGGCCCAGATATGGGACAGAAATAGCATTGGATGCACTTTTGGATGATCTCTGGCAGGAGTGAGATGGGGTCAGTGCATCAATCCTTGCTCTTCTTGACCTCTCAGCAGCTTTTGATACCATCAACCATGGTATCCTTTTTGGTCGGTTTAGGGAGTTGGGGGGTGGGTGACACAGTTTTGTGCTGGTTCACCTCCTTCCTCCAGGACCAGTCCCAATCGGTTGATAGGGAGTGAGAGATCCAGCCCGCGGACCCACTTTTCTGGGATGCTGCAGGGCTTGGTACTCTCCCCTCTCCTTTTGAACATCTATGTGAAACCACTGGGTGAGATCATCCATCACCATGGAATGAAGTATCATCACTATGCAGATGATACCCAATATCTCTCTATCCAGGTGATTTAAATTATGTATTTATTTATTTATTTATCTGATTTATCCCCGCCCATCTCCTCCTGTCGGAGGCCTCTGGGCGGTTTACAAATTATGCTGTGACCACCCTGCCTTGCTGCCTGGAGGCTGTGGGGTCTGGATGGGGAACAACAGGCTTCAGCTGAACCCTAGTAAGACAGAGTGGCTGTGGGTTGGGGGCTCCTCTGTATCCAGGAATATACCATCTTTGGTTCTGGATGGGGTTGTACTACCCCAGACAGACCCGATATGGAATCTGGAGGTCCTCCTGGAATCACAACTCCTGCTCAAAGAGCAGGTAGCAGTTGTGGCCAGCAGGGCCTTTGCTCAAATTTGTGTTGTGTGCCAGTTACGCCCTTTCCTGGATCAGGAAGCCCTCTGATCAGTCACTCATGCCCTAGTCATCTCCCATATAGATTATTGCAATGTGCTGTACATGGGACTACCCTTGAAAAGTATCCAGAAGCTACAGCTGGTTCAGAATGTGGCTGCATGAGCAGTCTTGGGTGCCCCAGGGATGGCACATGTAACACCTTTGCTGTGGGAGCTGCATTAGGTCCCAGTTTGCTTCCAGATACAATTCAAGATGTTGGTCATCACATTTAAAGTCCTACATGGCATGGGTACAGGTTACCTGAGGGACCATCTCATCCCCATTACATCAACCTGTCCCACCCAGTCAGACAGAGGGCATGTTACAGACCCCATCCATGAGAGACTGTTGATTAGCAGGGCCCATGAAGACAGACTTTTCTGCTGTAGTCCCTGCCCTATGGAACACTCTTCCGCCAGAGGTGAGGCAGGTCCCTACTCTCCCAGCCTTCTGGAAATGGGTGAAGACCTGGCTCTGCCATCTCGCTTGGGGTGGGAGAAGGGGTAATCAATCCTGGGGGTGGTTAGCACCTTGAAGATGCCCCTGTGAATTATATGAATAGATTAAGAGCTTTTTAACATCCCCATCTTCGATTTTACATTTATATTTATATTTGTATTTATATTGTTATTTAAGAACACTGATTTTATTGTATTTTAACCTGTATTTATTTTAGTTTTATTGTAAACCACCAGAGTCACTTTTCAAGTGAGATGGGTGGTGGCAAAATTTGAAATACAAATAAAAATTAATGGTCCTCCTCCTCCTGCACTCCATGCGCACTGAACTATCTTGAGGTACATTCACATTATTTTCTCTGAGGTGGACACCAAATACTACTTTGAGAAGTCGCAAAAGAACTGTTGCTTTCAGTTGGCAGAAACAGTGCAGTTTTGAAAACAGAGGCTGAAGAATATGTATCTTCTATTGGTCACACTCACCAATTTTATCTGCAATATCTAAATTGAAGACAATGAAATATATCATATTTTCATGCTGAGCAGTAGACCCAAATATGAGATTTATGGGATTACCCAATTTCCTGGGTTTGCATAATGCACTGAACCATAAACTAATTATACTGACTGGGTCACATAACCTGTAGGATAAATGTGGTTAGCTAATCTATGGTTCAGTACATCATGAGACTCTAGCCAAAGACTTAAGAGTGCTACTCAGATTACACTGCTTAGCTTCTCAGGGTATTCCGACAGCATATCAAAGATATAAAGTATTGCCAACCATTGTGTTGTTTGGCAACTCTTGTTCTGCATATGATGCAATGCAATTTTATAAAACATATTTAGCACCACCAATCTTATTTTACATTAAGAATAACAACGGAATGTGTCTCCTAAGCATGTAGAGCTCCACTTTTCCATGAATGACTTAGTTATATAATCCCCCCCAAAAAAAAAAAAGCTGGATAGTAACCCCATGAATCTGCAACTACAGGATGGACTTTCTTAGGAAAAACTTATATGATCAGCCTCATAGAATCCTACATCTGGAAGTAGCCATTGATGCCACAGAGTTCTTAAATTTCATTGTGAGTTTCAGCCCATTTCTCTAATATATCAAGAACATTTAAAATGTTATTTCTGTTTTCTAAGGTATTAACTATTCCATCCAATTTTGTGGCATCTACAAATTAGGTGGGCATTCTCTTCAACTCATAATTAAATTATTAATTAAAATATTGAGAAATAAAATACCCAGGTCTTATCCTTGTGGCATCCCTCTCAATCTCGCTCCAGTTTGCTGTAAAACTATTAAAGAGCACTCTTTGAGCCCAATCTTCAAGACAGCTATACATCCACTTGTCATGCCATCCAGCCCACATTCAGCTAGCTAGCTAATCAGCATGTCATGGGGTACTTTGTCAAATATTTGGCTGAAGTCAAAATATATTAAAGCTACATCATCTATTCAGGAAGTTACCTGATCAAAAAATGAGATAGTCTGGCAACATTTGCTCTTAATAAAACTATGCTGCTTTCTGATAATTATCACATTGTTTTCCAGGTGCTTATAGTTCAGTCTCATTATCTTCTCTAGAAAAGTCTGTGATATCAGTGTCAGAATGACTGGCCTCATAGTAGCCATTCATTGAAAAGTAACTCCCAAAGCTAAAATAATATGAAACGTCCCATTATTGGTATTGTTTAGACTCCAGACAGGGCAAGAAGACAACTATTACTGTTTTCTAAATTCCTTGTGATATAGATTGATATATGCTCGTTATTTGCTGTTTAGAGAAGTGCAGTTATTAGTTGCACATGATTAGCTTTATTGAAAATCTGCCTCTGGAATTGTGCCATCCTTTACTTCAGTTGCTGAATATCAATTGTCCTCATGTTATGTTTGCTCCGCTACTGAGTAGTTTTCAATATTCCACTATCCTACTTCAAGATGTAAATGCAGTCATGTGCATTGACATTGCAGAAAAAAATCTCCAATAAAAACAAAACAAAACAAAATAATAAAAAATAAACTGACAGCAAACATCAGTCCTTAAGGAATAAAGGCTTTGATTAATATATTGGTTGTTAAGTGGCTACTAATAAGATTAACTCTCTTCTCCCTTGCCCAGCAGTTACTTAAAGTAATTGCATTTTTTTGAAAACTGTATTATCATCATTTTGTGCTATATAATGTCATAGGAACGACAGCGTGGGTTATGTACCACTCAGCAAATTTTCATGACCCTATCATCACAACTTTTTAAAGCCCAACTCTTCTGCCAGCTGAAGGCATTCTAACCTATTGTTTTATAAACAATGAGCAAAGAGCATAAACAATAATTAGCAGTAATTGCATAAAACTATACCCCACTCGTAATAGGAGTTACTTCAAACCATTGCTCAGAACATCACTGCAATGTGGAAAACAGTCATAGGCATTTACGAGCGGGTGAGATAAGACAGGATTGCCAGTAAATTACAGTAAACTACCTTCAACTATGAGAGAGTCAGAACAGTAAAAGTTGGACTAAGAAATAAAGATCAGGACTAGTTTATGGAACTCATTATGAAAATTCTGAAAACTCAAGACAACTTTTTTGAAGTTGATTTTAACCTTTGCAGTTGCAAAGGTAAAATTGAATGAATGATAGAATTGCCCATTGTGTTTGATAATACAAAACAATTTGCCATCCGTTTAATTGTACTTATAAAGGGTAAAGGGAAACATAATTTGTAATGAGAGGAAAAGGTAACAGCTCTAGGACAGAGACTTAGGGCATATCTAAACTGAGCCCTTAATCTGCTCCTATCCTGTGCTCATAGGCAAAAAAATCCCGGCTGAGACACTTCGGCAAGAGTCCCAGCTACATGCTACAATGTCCTCCTCCACTGGACAATTGCCTTGCTGCTATGCTCTCCCACTTCTCTTTTCCAGGAAATTGTCTGCCAATCATTTTCTTCCTATGGGAAAAATGTTACACACACACATGCAAAGTTAAATTTATATATACAAAGTTAAAGCACCAAGGTGCACATGCCTGCAATCATAAGGACCACCTTTGAGATACAACTTCTTTTCTTGACACGCCTGTTGTACTCTATTGTCTTCTAGGGCACAGCAGAGTGGAAATAGGGATGCACCATTTCATTGTTTTTCCAGGCACTTGAGGTAAAATGGTTTTATAACTAGCTCCCCTAGAAAAGCCCAGGAGTAAAACTAGCTAGTTCAAGAAAAGAAAAATAGTAATTAAATTTTTTTTTTGCCAGATTTAAAACCAAATACCTTTCATTTGCTGAACAGAGGTCAAAGCCACTTTTCTATGTTAGTCCTGTTGTTAAAGGGAAGCTCTAGAAAACATTAGAGATGAGGGCGGGCAGCTATTGACTCAGCTGTAGGTGTATTCCATCTTCTACAGACTAACTTCTGAATTGCTAGAGTTACTATATAAGGAAGTAAATCACTCCAGTCAAAACAGAGAGGTCAAAATGACATGAGGAGAAAACAGTATGTTAAAATCACAACAGATCATTGTATACATAGATCACTTCCCTAGTAAGAGTGAACACAGAGTGATGTTGCCTGTTCCTTCCTTCAAATAGTGATTGCTGGCCTTTCATTTTAAATGTGTATGGACTCAACTGCCGCTAAAGCAGAGGACATCTGATGATCCTTTCAAAGAGAACTCTTTTTCTATAAAATAGGCCAGAAAGCCACACTAAATGCCACATTTTGCCTCTCGTAATTTACAAATTGTTAATATCAGAAGCTACTATTTGTTTAAAGGGCCATGCCTTTTATGCAAATTTAGCCTAATGCAAAGAAACAGCATTTGATGTCATTTCTGCTAACTCTGATTACTGATGTAATGCTACTGAAGTTACCTGACAATTTCCAATAATTTTAGGAAGAATTCATTAAGATGGCTAATAGAATATGGTAATTGCAATCTAGGCAGGCCATAAATGTGAAATATGGTTCCTGAGACCAAAGATACTTTATCCACTTATTTCTATTTTCTCGTTCTAATAAAGAGTCCTAGAAACTCTTTTTGAAAGAGTTGTGGACTATAACTCCTATTAGCCTCAGAAAGCCTAGTGAGTGATTATTTATGATGGAAGTTTCAGTCCACCAACATTTAGAAAGACATGTTTCCTACTGTAACATAAGTGAACGGTGAAAGGTCCCCTGTACAAGCACAGAGTCATGTCTGACCCTTTGGGTGGATGTGGCATATCTTTTGCGGCGTTTTCTTGGCAGACTATAGAGCGGGGTGGTTTCCATTACCTTCCCCAGTCGTCGCCTTCCCCAGCAAGCTGGGTACTCATTTTACTGACCTCAGAAGGATGGAAGGCTGAGTCAACCTGAGCCAGCTAGCCAAGAAAGAATCCAGCTTCCGCTGGGATCGAACTTAGGTCATGGGGAGAGTTTTGGTTGCAACACTGCCGCCTACCACTCTGCGCCACAACAGAGGGTCTGTGACATAAGTGCATGAGTGAAATTCCAGTAACCCTTTAATTCCAATAACCGTAGATCATTTTGGGAGACAGGCTTTGGATTAATTTCAGTTTAAATGTTGAAAACTAAGAATCATAATGCCTACATATGACATGAAAAAAATGATGCAGCATTATAGATTTCATGCCAGCCACCTTGTGCATAATCTTTTATTTCTGTTAGTGAAAAGAATGGATAGAAATAGCATCATATAAATAAATTACTGCTCTTCAGACAAAAACAAAGCACAGCAAAGAAGAATAAAACTAATATACTGAATAAAATTATAATAGCAATATTCTTTATTAGGGTCACTGACCAGAATTTTGCAGGTTTACTAAATAATTAAAATGATTAAACAGTTTCTATTTCAAATAAAATAAAAGCAATGTAACATTATAACTAGTTCATTGAGGTAATCAGGGCATGTCTAGTTTTATAGACTATATAACAAAATTTCGCCAAATGCAAGGAAACAAAATTGTACTGTAAAGTAATTATACTGTAAAGTAATTTACAGAGTACGTAAGTACTAATTGTACTTACATACTCTGTAAATAAATCAGAATTGTCTGGGTACTTCACCAAATAATTTCTTCCCTGCCTAGATGGCAGAGCTCTTCCAGAGAGCATTTGGTGTTGAGCCCATCTTAGTTTGGTTTTAGTTTGGTTTGATTAATTCAGCCTTATTCTATATTCTTCATTGGTTGTGGACCTTTTATTTGTATATATATTTTTTAAAAAATGTCTATTATTTCTCATGTATCTTATCTGTAAACTGCTGAGAGTCCTTAGGGATTTGGCAGTCTGTAAATGTAATAAATAATATGGTGTCCATAGAGATGATACACAGAATAAAAATATAATATATACTTAAAATCAGAGCAACAGATTAAAAAAACATTTCAGCTTATTTTGTTTGCCTTGGTGTTTGATTGTTTAGTGTTCCAAAGATGTAAGGTCTGGCAGACAATGTTTTCCTGGGAAGAACATTAAATAACTGATAGTTAAAAAGGATCTGTTCCCTAAGTGCTCACCATATAATCTCTGAAAACAATGCAACATAGTTTAACAATTATCTTGACCCTTAAGATACATAAAGTACTTGGTCCCAAACCATACAGTAGATAAAGGTAAGCATTAATATTAATGACAAATCATTGTTTTTATAAATGACAACTTGTGTTCCTAGGCCTGCCCCAAGAATGTGGGAGTTTCCAAGATGTTTTCAAAGGCAAGCTTATCTTACAAATCTGAATGCTATGTACATCATTTTGGATCCACAAGGAAAAAGCAGAATGAACATCCATCTTATCTGAATTGAGTTTTGTTGACACTCATCTGGTTAATTACTGATATAGCACTCCATTCATCTAAATCAGATGAAGTAAGTACAGATGGATGTCAATATACTGGCGGTATCTTGTTCCAAATCCTGAAATCATCTTGCTCTCCCAAAGGATATTGCCATGCATTTGTCTAGACAAAGTATCAGCTTCCAATAGTACTGTTATCTATCTGTGTCTCTTGAAATGCTTTACAGAATCAAGACTACCACTGTTGTACCTCCTGTGCTCCAGTAAGATCCATTCCTTCCCTTTCACATTTATTGCACCAACATAACTACAGGTGGAAGTATAGACTAATGGATCAGTAAAATAACAACACTGGTAATGCAACCATTGCCTAGTGTCTCAGCTCCACAGAACATTTAAAAAGACTTACATCAGGTACAAATGATGACTCAGCAGCCTGCATTTACAAGAGAGGATTTGGAATATGAATTATGATCACCTATTAATGCTTCACTAATAGAATCATTTTTGGCAGAAACTTCACCAGGGAAATTCTTTTACTGTTTCAGTTGTTTAGCCTTAGCTGAAGCTATTGTGGGATTCCTGAGGACAAAGGTGTTTTCCTTAGACCCCTTCCATGAGTGAGTCTATTTCCTTTCCACTGTCATCATGACCCACTGATTTCTTTCTTGTCCAGGGCCCAATCAACACTTCTGTCTAGCCTGAAAGGATTGTTCTTCTCATTCAGAAGACTAAAATGCAGCAGGAGATAGATAACAATTAAGTTGTCCAGGAGTGCTGACCCTAGTTCTTACAGAAATTTTCCATCACATCAGTAGCTAAAGATGATAAGGATTCATTGTATATCAACTGAGATGTATCATACCTAAGAGAGTCCATTAAAATGTATTTGAGGGTAGACTTCTCTTCTTGTGCTAAACAAGGACAATTTCAAAGTGTTGTTATATCCACTTTCCTTCACCTTTCTTTTTACCTGTCCCATGAGAAGTGAACAGAAAACTAGGGTCAGTACAACTGATTCTAAGACAAATTGACTTTCCAGATCAATTCATCTAATCAAATCAGGTGCCTCACTGGATGACTTAATGGGTATTTGCACAGGCACCCATCTTTTTTTCCTAGTGAATTAATCTTAATCCAATCACCTCAGTTAGACAATGCGATAACGGCTTTCTGAATTCACTTGATTTTCCAAAATCGAATCAACATTTTTAAATGGATCAGACCTAATTTGCACAGGTCTACTAAAAAATACTGCCTAAAATTGGAAGCCATGTAGTTTGTTTCTCACAATCAGAATTAGTTCAAATATCAATGTGCAGGTATTCTCAGTTATAGGAAAAATAAACATGATGTGCATATCTCAGTATGTGAAGTAAAGGCTGATGACACAGCGATTTTATTCATCTTTAACAGGGCTGGGCTAATCTTTCAAAGAGTACTTTCTTTTGACACAGATGTGTATGTGCACATCTCTCTCACTTTGAGATCACCAAAATGAATCTTCTTACCTGGAAAGAAGTGGGAGAGGTCCTGCTGAGGATCCCATCTCTGAAAGAGTTCTATCCATAGACACCCCATACCAGAGCCTTCTCAACGGTGGTGCCCATTTATGCAGTAAGACAAATTTTATTACAGTCACATACCAGTCTATGCACATAAAATCCATCATAATAAATAGCAAAGGGTCCAAGAGGCAATAAGGAGTGATACATAGGAAGATTAAAAATTGTCACAGTCCAAAACAACTCAATCATGTTGGATAATATTTGCTGCTGCATTCTCATAACTGTTGGGCACTGTAGTTAATAATGGCCATTTGGTTAGCCAGGAGCGACCAGGAAGTCATCGTTCAACAACTAGATCAGGCAGTTCTTTTATCAGGGATCTAACTAATGCAACACATATTTATAATCCTTATAAAATTTACAATATAGAAAAGTGCAACACATACTCTGTAGTCATGGAAATCATATGGACAGTTATTCATGGTAGGAATCTTTTATTATCTACCTTCAGTAAGGGCAGATGATCAAACATAGTTAAGGCAAATGCACAGCAATATCTACAGTATGTTAAGGATTGGCAGCCCTGTTATGGAACAGCTGGCCCTCATTTATAAGAACTACTTCCCTGCTAATAAGTGTCCATAGAGAAGTAAAACATGTCTCATTTGGATGATATTAGATTTTGGTATCTGCTCCTGTTTGTTGGTACCATTATGTTTAATATTGTCATGTTTTTGTCACAAAACCCACATCAATTGACCCTAAATGTCACTCTTGGCCTTGATAGGATGGAGCATGTTGCTTCTGTGACACCAAGTGCCTCAACATAGTGAATCAGACCAGCCTTATCCAACCCTAGTCTTTAGTATGTCACTAATTTGTTTCTATATGCCATAGATGGAAGACAGGTAGCCTTTCAGATACTGAGCTTATGCCAGCCCAATCCAACAGGGCAGCAATGAACAACTGGAGGGGTACAGATTTCTATGTACTCTATAACTTTACATACACTATACTCAATTTAAACTTTTTTTTCAAGTTGAATGCACCAGACACTCTTTTCAACATCAGGATCAGCATCTCTATTGTGAATTCCTGGCCCTCCTAAGAGGTCACGGTAGCAAGTTTTCCCATCTATGATTATTATCAGTGGCATGACATGGGTGAGAATATCCATTAACAATGCCTCAGAAAAATGTCCTGCTCTGTTTTGTAACAATTCTGTATCCAGAACTGCCTCAGTTATAGGTTTGATGGAGACTATAGTTTGAACTCTAGCCCATAACAAAGAAAATGTAAGTCAAATGTGTAATGTGAGTTTTCAGTGAAAAAAAATGTGAGCTTTCTTTGGATAAAAAAATAGTGGTTTAATGGATATCCTTAGAAAATGTGGACATCTTTCTTATAAACAAATATATACTGTAAGATGCTGTTAGACTTTAGTCTACAAGGAGGTATTTTGATAAGCCAAACCATCTTCCAGTTCTATTATTCTCTAAAGATATATTCCAAAATTAGCAAACCATTTTCATAAAGGTAACTGTTACTAATATGTAGCAAAGAGTTGTAAGATAACTTGTTACAGAGATACACTCTGTTTCAGAGATTATGTGACATGGACATATGAGAATATTTTGGGGGGAAAACACCTTATTTTGCTCAATTGTTGGTAATATTTGCATTTAGGTATTCATAATGTAAAAAGAAAGACTTATACTTCATTTAGCCCACTAACTCTAATTGACAGCTCTTCTCAAAACCTGAGCTTTCTCAACCACACTATCAATCAGAAGATTGTAATCATATCTGAAACCTTAGACATATGCAAACGATGCTTCATACAATTATTACTCTTTTGTGCCCTGGGGACAGGATAGGATGGGGGAAATGATTGCAGAATACATTATACAGTCTTAGTTGAGGAAGGGTGAATACTTTTCTTGACATTAATTCAAATTAAAGTTCAATGGTTGGTCTTAGGACACAAAACTAATCACAGACTAGAATAATTGCTTGGAAGCATAAGTCAAAATTTTGGAAAAGGAATTTTCATTATGCCATAATTATTATCAGTTGCATTTACTATTAAAGAGATTAATTTCATCATAACTGTTATATGATTTTGAGTATTTTTACCTCTGCGGGGGGAACACATTTTGACATATAATGGGCATACCATTGTTAGCAGAAAAAGCCAGATAAAGCAAACAATATTTCAAATAAAGTAGTATGGGAGGAGATGGAGTGAGGAGGCAAACGTGCTTGTAAAAATCAGAAGACTGAAGGATATAGGTATCTCAGATCTGTCCATGACTAAATCTAAGTGCTTAATTTTCTTAAACAGTTTCAGCTGGCATCCCTCAGCTCCCACTTGTACAGAATAACAAGTACTTCTAGATATCCACAGAATGTACTCACTTCATCACTAAATAATCACAATGCACTTGGAATTAGGAGAACCTCTGCAGAATTTTCTCTTTCGAAACTCTTAACCTTTGTTCATGGACCGCTACCAGCCCTTGGTCAGCTGCAGCAGGAAACAAGTTTCAAAAGCAACGGCACAGCAAAGGAAAGTAAAGAACAGCCCTAGAGATTTCAACAGGATGTCTCGGAGCAGCTGAATGCAGGATGAACTTTTTTGTCCCAAACCCGAATAAATTGGGCGCGTCTCCCCTTTACTCACCGCTCAAGAGCCGCTGGGAGAAGCAGCTTTGCGCCCACAGCAACCAGGCGACCACCAGCAGCAGGATGGGAGCTCGGTCCCGGGAAGGGGGCATAGCAGCGACTGGCTCAGGGAACGTCTCACCAGGCGGCAAGAACAGCCGAAGACAACCTGCAGCAGCAGCGCCGACACCTCCTCCGTGAACGAGGCACCAAGAGGGTCTCTGCGCTGGGGGCGTTGTAAAAGCGCTAAGCCGCTGCAGCAGCCGAGGGTTTCCGAGACCCCGCCTTCGGTCTGGCCGTGACCCTTCCACTCATCTCCCTGCTCAAGAAACGCCACACGTTGGCAGACTGGTCCGTAAGGAAGACGAAGCTGGGCTGCGGAGTCCCCGGGCGGCTTGTTCTGCCTGCTAATGCTGGAAGCCAGGGAGTGAAGAAGCTTCAGCTGCTCGCTGCTGGTTATATAGGCTTTTCGCCAACCGGGAGCCTCGGGTGGGGAAAAGCCGTCCCCATCCTATTGATCTCTAGTCTGAAATGAAGCGGTGGAGCTTTCGGAGGGGGTAGGCGGGGGCACGCGAAAACAGCAGATTCAGCAGCCCCCTTCTCCCCGGAACTGATTGCCAGGGATGTTGCAGGGGCTATTGAAAACGGTTGCCAAAATTCCTCTGGCAAAGGAAAGCCGTCATCATCGATCTTTCCCACTGTCCAGGTTTAATTGAGGCCTCTCACTCTGCCCCCCCCCCACCCCGCCCAAGTGGGGCTCTGTTCTGAGAAGGCATATGTGGTTTTATTCTGCTGGGTTTTTAAACTCCTCTCCTTTTATCTACATACCACACTTTCCATAACCTCTTTCATAAGCCAGATATGTTTGCAAACTTGGTACAATTGATGTTGATGTTAAAAGTTATTAATGAGCATACATAAAATGCCTTTCTCATAGCAATGAGTGAATAATACAGTGCAACACAATGTGGGGTAGTCTAGAGCAAGCAGATTTTGGCATATCTTTAAGACTGATGAATCACAAATGGCACATTGTCAAAGAATGAATCCTTGATGTCAGATTTAGTGATCGAGGTGAACTATGAGGCAACATATTCTATTATATTCTTGCAGTGGAAATGATCACATGTGTCACAACATTTTGCAACAAAGGTCAGTTTTACTATTGCAGATGAAAAGCAGATCACACTAAACCAGTGTAACTGGTTTCAATCTGACTGAATATAATGTGAGAAATCAGATTTCCACATTGCACTTATACTTGATATTTTTGAACCATTGCCTGCTGAATAAGCCTCACTCCATGGCTGGATTCACACATCATGTTAAGTTAAAACCCCCAAACTCTACATTATGGCTTGCATGATATACAGATGCAGTCAATACTTTTATCTACTGGGGATTATATTCTCCCTATTCTTCCAAATGGGTATTTGATCCCATATTGTTGAATCTACTTTCAACAATCAACTAGGGGCTTATACTAATTAATTTCTACTCTATGCAAAAGTCTAGTTATTGCTGGCTGAATTGCTTGTTTCAAGGAAACAAATCATTTGCAGTAATTCTGTTGGCACAGAAAATGTTGTATGGGTTGAGCAAGAATAAAGCCAAAATGGAGAAGCCATGTGTGAAAAAGTAAGTATACCCTTACTGCTTCCATAGGTATTAAGAGGCTAAGTAGCAGCCAGGTGCTGCTAATCAAATGCCCTTGATTAATTGATCATCAGCAAGTGTGCCCACCTCTATAAAAGCCAAAGTTTTAGGAGTTTGCTAGACTTGAGCATTCAGGTGTTGTTAACACAAGGCCAAAGAGTAAAGACATTAGCAATGATCTTAGAGAACCAATTGTTGCTGCCCATCAACCTGGGAAGGGTTATAAGGCCATTGCCAAACAATTTAATATCCATCATTCTACAGTGAGGACACTTATTCAAGAGAGTTGCCAATCTTCCCAGGAGTGGATGTCCCAGCAAATTCACCCCAAGGTCAAACTTTGCAATGCTCAGAGAAAGTGCAAAAAATCCAGGAGTTACTTCTCAGACTCTGCAGACCTCAGCATGTTAAATGTTAAAGTTGTTGGCAGATTTCTAGAAAAGCCTTTGGCCCAGGAGAGATCAGAAAAGTTACCAGGCATTTCTATAAAAACAATTTTGTTTACAGAAAGCAAACATATTTACAGGCTCTCAGTGAGAGCTGCTTAACTCTCTACATGCCTACACAGAAGGGAAACAAACTTAAAGTCCAGGCAAGTTCTTCCCCCCAGGTGCAAAAATTAACATCCGAAAAGAGGACAATTAAATTCAACCCCTTCACCCGGCCAAAATGATTAGTTACCATGGTAACCTTAATCTGTAGTAGAAAACATTAACAAAAGTCCATGACAGTACAATTAGAAAAATACTGTACAAGTATGGTTTGCCTGGAAGGGTTGCCAGGAGAAAGCCTCTTCTCTCTAAAAAGAACATGGCAGCACGGCTTATGTTTGCAAAGTTGCATCTGAACAAATCACAAGACTTCTGGAACAATGTCCTTTGGACAGATGAGACCAAAGTGGAGATGCTTGGCCATAATGCACAGCACCACGTTTGGAGAAAACCAAACACAGTGAGTCAGCACAAACATTCCCATACCAACTGTCAAGCACAGTGGTGGAGGGGTGATGATTTGGTATGTATATACACATACAGAGTATATATGAATTTTATTAAGTTTAAAACAAAGGTAAAAACTACAAAAAAGAAAGACTACAAAAAGAAAAAAACTAAAAAGGTGTAGAAAGTCAAGAATTTTTTTTAAAGATTACATAAAGCGGTGATTTCCAACATTAAACATCAAGAATATACAACAATTTTCCATAATTAACCCTTACTCTGTCTTAAACCAAAATCACATTATTTCTTTAAGTCATTCCATTAACACATTATAAAAATCACTAGATACAATTATTTCCTCCCCTTATATTAAAAGGAAAAGAAATTATATAAACCTCCTAAACAACTTCCTCCAAAAAACATTTAATTATTTCCTTCCTACCACTATTCTATGCATTTCTGTCCACAATAAGAATCAAACTAAAAGGCATATAAATTTTCTGTCCTTATAATTAATACATTTATAACAATCTTAATCATACTCAACCTAAAACCAAGCATGTATTATTTACCTTATTAATCTTAATCCAAATCCTTATAGAAGAATTACATCAAACATACCTTAAAAGCAATCCAGATAAACATTCTCAAACCCTTACCCCACTTCAAAATAGACGAAAGCATTCACATATCTCCACAATAAACACAAAGCATTTTTCAGAGAGAGATGAAAGAACCCAACTGCCACCTTAAGAACTCCGCCTTCTCAGCAGAAAACCACCTGTAGATAACAACCACTTCGTTCCCATAACATTCCATCAGAAAGACGATTCCATTTATGGTTTGCAATTCAACCTGTCCCTTTAACATCTTCAGGTCGACTACCCAGTCATCTGGCAATTCAGCAAAAGCCTCAATCTCACTGTTAGTAGAGACATTTCTGTCATTGTTAAATTCCTCAACTTCCTCCATAACATCCCCAATCAGATGTCACATTTTAGAACTAATGTTTTCCACAACATCCTGAATATATTGCATAATAACTTAACAAGAATCCAAAAGGATCTGTTTGAGGTCTCGATGGAACTCTGAGAAAGTCTGCTTGAAATCTTCCATGTCTCACACAGTAAATCATGGCATCCCCTAGGAAGTTAACCAGTGAACACAGAAGATAATGGAAAGTTTTCAGAACATGTTTACAGAAGTGACAGTCTGGTAACAGGCATTTTCCCAGAAAAAGTAGGAAAAGAAAGCTGAAGGTTCAAAACAGCAGATTCAACGTGTAGGAAAATATTAAAATCTTTAAATTCAATAAAAAATAATAACAGAGACAAATATTTACTTCCAGTCCTCCTTAATATTTAGATAGGAAACAAGTAGAAACTTAAAAAGACTTTTTAAAAATTAATCCCAAAAATAACAATAAGCACCAAGAGAGGTCTCTTCTCCTTGCTGTAGAAAGCCTCTCTTGGTGTACATAAACTTAAAAAGATAAAAATTGGGTGATTTAGAAATGGGGTGGCTGGTCCTATTGTCCCTTTAAGGCTACAGTTTGGCTTGGAAATGACGACATCCCAGCCTCCCAGCGGCTCTTACCAGATTAGCACAAATGCTGTTTATGATCCTCTGGCTGCATTCAGTCTGCCATGTCCCCACTCGAAGTCTGGGCTAGGAGAAATCTAGTGATTGCTTGAAACTAGAAAGTTGCTTCCCTACAGGTCAGTGAGTTAAATGTGTATGACGATAAGCAGGGCAGTTTCTATATGGAACCAGATTTCTGTAACACTTAAAGGCTGGGAATTTTACACAAAAATCTAACTGTTGAATTCAGATAGTTGTTTGATCTAATTATTCTTACCTAGAAGTATCTATTCCTTTCTAAGGGATCCATACAACCTCTTTGCCCAGCACAAAGATGGCCTACTAACCATTTCTCAAGCACATGTTTGCATGCTTCCACCTATTACTCAGTATCTTCCCTCAGGCTGAGAGCCTGAGGATGGCTTAAGATGCTACACTCCAAAAGTGTTATTTTTCCCAATATCCTGCTGTAAACAGTATTTGGGAATATAGGGTACACTGAAGTGGATTGAAGAAGTGGCCTGAAATGACATGCTCCATGTCAGCAATCTTATGGTTCTAGTTGTTTATCCACTTGCCTGTGGTACCAACCTTTCAGTCTGGTCCCTGACCAATTCACCCATCTCTCAGTTCTCCTTTGCCTGCAAAGGAGGCTTGGTTCTGCAGCCACTTCTCTCCTTTTAAATGGCTTGATTGATTCACTAGCCCACTGGTCAATCCTTAGAGTACCAAGCAAGGAAACTGACCAGCTCATGTCTGCAGTAATGCATGTAATTGAAAGGACTTGGCAGTCTGCATAGTAGAGAATTCCCTCTAGTGGCTGCTGCTTCCAGGGAATTCTGTATTAAGGTAGTTTACAGCTCCCATATGAATCCCTACAGCCAACCCCATTTTTCAAACTCCAGCTCTTAGCAGCCCATATCCACTGGCTGCATCATGATTGCACAATTCTGGATGATCATTAGATGGCAGTCAAGAGATCCAAAAGCATCTGCTGGTTGATAGCTTGAACAATTGACTGTTTGACCAATAGTTTCAAGGAGGAATAACAATAATAATTATGTTCAATCAGCCCATGGTGCCATGGGGTGGGCAGCCAGATTTGAGATGTCAAGATTTCCTACTGGCTCCAGGAGTGGAGGGGAGGGAACATGGCAAAACAACTATGTGGGTGTGGACTAAGTGAATTACAGTATGATGAATCTGATATATGTGCCACAAGTCTGCAAACAGTTCCTTCTTCCCATGTCTATCAATATACATGTACACATGGAATTTCATATATGAATCTGAATGGAGGATAGTTCAGGGCAACATTTCAAAAGCTCATCAAGATCAACAAAATTTGTACAATCAAGAGCAATAAAAATATACATCAACACTAAATGGAACTGAGACAACCAGCAGAATTTTTCAACATACAAGGAATCTGCAAAGTTCAAATGCATTTTCTGTCTCAAATACATATTAACAATCAACTTTAAAAAACACTTTGGGGAAAAAAAGAGTAAATGCTACTTTGTTCTTTATAGTTCCATGGGTAGAATGAGATAATGAGCAGCTATAGAAAATCAACAGAACTAATCAAACTATTTGGAGACTGAAATCTTTATCAACCTCATTGCCATGTCTGAATACCCAGGATGGTGCTTTCAAGATAAAGCAAGAATTCAACCAAGTAATTAAAAGGAAGCCGCTGGCTCTCTGGCACTCATTGTATGATTAACAATCTGGAAACAAAGCACTACATTTCTACTGTATTTTCCAAAAACAGTTCCTCTCATGACACAGAGAGGATAGAGTAGGTAGTCTTTAAAAAAGAGCAAGGCAAAACCTCTGCAAGTACATGATCCCCAATAAGTGAAGGGGATCATCTGCCTCTTGAGTCTGCAGTTTTACTGGCAGGTGATGGCATCATAAGAAGAGGCCAGAAGAATTATACCTGGGTGTATAGCCTGATGGTCCATGGCATCATCAAGCTCCCCCAAGGTTTTGGTGCAGCTTACAGACTCTATTGAAAGTTGTATAATTTGTAATATAATGGAAAAGGGAGACTGTAAAATATATGGAGAGCAGTTTGTTTGGTTATTTTAACTGTAAGAAATGGTGCATTGGGTTTCAATGTATTTTTTGTCCTAATTTCATCAATTTTTTTAGTGTTTTGGCACCACTTAACATCACAGTGATCCAAATATACGCCCCAACCACTGATGCTGAAGAAGCTGAAGTAGAGCAGTTCTATGAGGATCTGCAGCACCTACTGGATGACACGCCTAAAAGAGATGTTATTTTCATCATGGGAGACTGGAATGCTAAGGTGGGCAGTCAAATGACACCTGGAATTACAGGTAAGCATGGCCTGGGAGAACAAAACGAAGCAGGACACAGGCAGATAGAATTTTGCCAAGACAACTCAATGTGCATAACAAACACCCTCTTCCAGCAACCTAAGAGACGGCTTTATACATGGACTTCACCAGATGGACAACACCGAAATCAGATTGACTACATCCTTGGCAGCCAAAGGTGGTGGACATCTATACAGTCAGTAAAAACAAGACCTGGAGCTGACTGTAGTTCCGATCATGAACTTCTTCTTGCACAATTTAGGATCAGACTAAAGAGATTAGGGAAGACCCACAGATCAGCTAGATTTGAGCTCACTAATATTCCTAAGGAATATGCAGTGGAGGTGAAGAATAGATTTAAGGTATTGGACTTAGTAGATAGGGTCCTGGAAGAACTCTGGACAGAAGTTCGCAACATTGTTCAGGAGGCGGCAACAAAATACATCCCAAAGAAAGAGAAAACCAAGAAGGCAAAATGACTGTCTGCTGAGACACTAGAAGTAGCCCAAGAAAGAAGAAAAGCAAAAGGCAACAGTGATAGAGGGAGATATGCCCGATTAAATGCAAAATTCCAGAGGTTAGCCAGAATTAAATGCAAAATTAAATGCAAAATTCCAGAGGTTAGCCAGAAGAGATAAGGAATTATTTTTAAACAAGCAATGTGTGGAAGTGGAAGAAGACAATAGAATCGGAAGGACAAGAGACCCTTTCCAGAAAATTAGAAACATCAGAGGTAAATTCCAGGCCAAAATGGGTATGATCAAAAACAAAGATGGCAAGGACCTAACAGAAGAAGAAGAGATCAAGAAAAGGTGGCAGGAATATACAGAAGACCTGTATAGGAAGGATAACAATATCGGGTATAGCTTTGATGGTGTGGTCAGTGAGCTAGAGCCAGACATCCTGAAGAGTGAGGTTGAATGGGCCTTAAGAAGCATTGTTAATAACAATGGAGACGATGGCATCCCAGCTGAACTGTTCAAAATCTTGCAAGATGATGCTGTCAAGGTAATGCATGCTATATGCCAGCAAATTTGGAAAACACAAGAATGGCCATCAGATTGGAAAAAATCAACTTATATCCCCATACCAAAGAAGGGAAATACTAAATAATGTTCAAACTATCGAACAGTGGAACTCATTTCACATGCCAGTAAGGTAATGCTCAAGATCCTGCAAGGTAGACTTCAGCAATTCATGGAGCGAGAATTGCCAGATGTACAAGCTGGGTTTAGAAAAGGCAGAGGAACTAGGGACCAAATTGCCAATATCCGCTGGATAATGGAAAAAGCCAGGGAGTTTCAGAAAAACATCTATTTCTGTTTTATTGACTATTCTAAAGCCTTTGACTGTGTGGACCATAACAAATTGTGGCAAGTTCTTAATGGTATGGGGATACCAAGTCATCTTGTCTGCCTCCCAAAGATTCTGTATAACGACCCAGTAGCAACAGTAAGAACAGACCACGGAACAATGGACTGGTTTAAGATTGGGAAAGGAGTACGGCAGGTTTGTATACTCTCACCCTACCTATTCAACTTGTACGCAGAACACATCATGCGACATGCTGGGCTTGAGGAATCCAAGGCTGGAGTTAAAATCGCTGGAAGAAACATTAACAATGTCAGATATGCAGATGATACCACTTTGATGGCTGAAAGCGAAGAGGAACTGAGGAGCCTTATGATCAAGGTGAAAGAAGAAAGTGCAAAAGCTGGTTTGCAGATAAACCTCAAAAAAACCAAGATTATGGCAACCAGCTTGATTGAGAACTGGCAAATAGAGGGAGAAAATGTAGAAGCAGTGAAAGACTTTGTATTTCTAGGTGTGAAGATTACTGCAGATGCTGACTGCAGTCAGGAAATCAGAAGACGCTTAATCCTTGGGAGAAAAGCAATGACAACTCTCGATAAAATAGTTAAGAGCAGAGACATCACACTGACAACAAAGGTCCGCGTAGTCAAAGCAATGGTGTTCCCCGTAGTAACATATGGCTGCAAGAGCTGGACCATAAGGAAGGCTGAGCGAAGGAAGATCGATGCTTTTGAACTGTGGTGTTGGAGGAAAATTCTGAGAGTGCCTTGGACTGCCAGAAGATCAAACCAGTCCATCCTCCAGGAAATTAAGCCAGACTGCTCACTTGAGGGAACGATATTAAAGGCAAAACTGAAATACTTTGGCCACACAATGAGAAGACAGGACACCCTGACGAAGATGCTGATGCTAGGGAGAGTGGAGGGCAAAAGGAAGAGGGGCCGACCAAGGGCAAGGTGGATGGATGATATTCTAGAGGTGATGGATTTGTCCCTGGGGGAGCTGGGGGTGTTGACGACCAACAGGAAGCTCTGGCGCGGAGTGGTCCATGAAGTCACGAAGAGTCGGAAGCGACTGAACAAATAAACAACAACAAACTTATCTGAAATGCAGCCCGGGCTACACTCAAAGATCAACTGGGCACAGCTCAAAAAGGGATAACCTGTGACTAAACCTTTGGTTTAGACCAAAACCCCAACTCATCTGTTTTTAACAACTGTCCAGATGTGCTGGACTGTAACCTTCATGTTGCCTGGCCAAATTAATATGGAAATGTGGAATTGTAATCCTATATATATATGAAGGGCAAATAGCTGTAGAAGGTTGTTCTAGTTCCAACATCCTCTCTCCCAGAGTGTGAAGTGCACGAATAAAATATGGAAGCAATTACCCCCCTCCTTTGTTTTGAGAATATTGTGTTTTATGGCATAAATTTCTTCAGTATTATACTTCTAAATCTCTAAGACAAAAGTGCTTCTACAATCACTTAGCTTAAAGCAGTGTTTCTCAACCTTAGCAACTTTAAGGTGTGTGGACTTCAGCATGCTAGCTGGGGAATTCTGGGAGTTGAACTTCACATAGCTTAAAGTTGCTGAGGTTGAGAAACACTGGCTGAAAGCATGAGTGTTCAGAGACTGCTGAAGTACAGTTCATCTCCCAATATCCTTCACTATTGGCTCATACAGCTATAAAATATTATATTTCAGATAATCTGCAGGGCCATCCAATATTGAAGTTTCATTGAACTTGCACAGCTCAATTAAATGGCTTATTTAATAAACCACAACAATAATGACTGTGGACCATGCAGAGTTGGATTCTGAAAAACTAACCCTGGGCTACCTCCTCCTGCCATGGGCATAACAATTCTGGGTTACCATGCAGGACTGATATAACTCACAAACTGTCAACCATTATCTTACTTTTACCCCCATCTATTTATCTAAATGGTGGGCTTTAACATTTTTTAAATGGATTAAAAAAAAAAAAAGTTTGGAAATTCAGAAAAACTACCTATTTTAAGAAGCAAGACCTGAATTAGAAATATTATGACATTCTAACTTTGCATGTCCCTTTTAGTTTTGAGTAGATAGATTATGTATCACCCCTTGATTCAATGGCAGCTTTGGAACAATCTCATTTCCACAGATTTCTAACTTTTAATAGTCCCTTAGGAGCAATTAACATGGTCTTCCTAGAAGTCCTAGTCTAGCATTTGCTCTCTGTCTTATCTCCATTCCCCAGAGAAAGCAACTTAACTTTTTTACAAACCATTTACCTCTCCATAAACCTGGAGTACTGCCCTCCACTTTTCCTCAAGTTTGGCCTTTCTCCAAGAGACCAGCTCTCCCTTTTCCTAGCTCCTCTTCCAGCCTGCTCCATCCATTTTCTGCTGCTGCTGCTTGTTCTTGTTTCAATCACTTCTCCTGCCAATCTCTTTCCCATCTCCCCCCACCCCTTTCTGTTTTGCTTCAGGACCAAGGCTGTTAACAAGGAAGGTTGGGGCTGGAGGGATCTCCTTTGGGCCTTGCCTACCTTTTCCCACTCCCACCCTGAGCCTCCCCAAAACTCCCCAAACAGAACTTCCTCTCTTCTCCAGCCAAACTCAAGGCCACCTATAAGCCACCTATCTATGTGCTATCAGCAAGGAAAGGCTGGAGAAAATCTCTGTATCCCCTTGAGGTATTTGTGTTGTCATCCATCCAGGTCATAGGGGAAAGGGGTAACACCTTGTCCTGTTTATGGGTACAGTGTGTTTCAGTGAATGGCAATTTGAGTATTCATTACAACTACTCTGAATATCACAGTGAATGCTTCCGCACAGTCTTTACACAAGGCTAATAAGGTGGCTATACCAAGCCTAGTACATTTTGATATATAATAATATAATCTCTTTCCGTTGCAGATTAAAAGAAATAGCATCTGGTTAAACAGAATATTTCAATCTTAAAATTAATGTTGCTTATTTTACATTAACAATTTGTACATTCGAGGTTAAAAGAAATTGCAATATTAGTACTTGAAATATTTCTTCATTATAAATATTCTAAGAAGTGCCATTCTCAGATAATATGCTGAGAACCCAGAGCATATGGATCTTTTAAATAATTATATTTTGACAAACTTATACTCAAGTTGAATTAGACTTAGAATCAGTTTATACAAAATATAGGCAGACAGCATTCCTTGTCTGTCTTTAATTTGAAAAATTAAAGTTTGAATAACTGTTTTGAAGTATTGGATATTAGATTCTTCCTTGTCAGTCAGGAGAAATTTTACACATTAGTGCCAAATAAGAATGTAAATTGAAATGTCTGTATTTGCATCAATGTTATCTGATTTGCATCAAATGATATTTCATACTTCATATCAGTGGGATTCCATTTCCTCCCTTTCATTCCTGAGTTGAAAAAAGAAACCTGAGTTAGGCTACATGGGTAGAAAATATGCAAAATAATCTTGCACCATAGAATGATACTTTTGTGTAGATCGCATCCATAAACTATAGCAGTGTTTCTCAACATGGCAACTTTAAGATGTAAGGACTTCAACTCCCAGAATTCCCCAGCCAGCATGCTGGCTGGGGAGTTTTGGAAGTTGAAGTCCATGCATCTTAAAGTTGCCAAGGTTAAAAAAAAGCACTATGGAAAGCTGCTTGATCTAGACTACCTATCCCTACACATACAACCAGAAGACCCAAAACAAGCACAAGTATTATTCTAATACAATGGCTGGTTCACATATTGCATTGCATCATAACATGATTTGCTTGCTTTGAATAAAAGTGTTATAAAATCAATAGCTGTAATTCATATCCCATGGCTTAGTTTGTTGTGTAGACCCAGCCATTGTAACTTATTCAAGAAGCCATGGCAAAAACAAAATATGACCTTGCATAAGGGAATCCAGCTGTTTTTAATCATTTATAAGTTTTAATTGGATAAATGGCTGGCAAGGTATTGCTTTATCTTATCTGACTCACCTGCAATAATTAAACATGTAAAATAGCTATAAGCCAGTAGGAAGTTATATGTTTTGGGGGGGGTGGCTAAAGTGTTTATCTTGCTTGCTTCTTTGTTGGTAAAGTTTGCTAGCCCGAAAGCAGTAAATTTATATTAGTGCAAAGTTGGGAACTGTACTTTGATAGTCATAAGGTTGATCTTTTTAAAATCATCTGTCTACTAACAGTTAACAGGCTAAGTAAAATAGGATATATAATAAGGATATTTACTAATAAAATATATTTTAATTAGTAAATAGTGCTACCTACAACTTTGTAACAATACTGTAATTCTCCCTCCTGAGTTATGCTTGTAATTTCTATTCTTTCCTATTATACTACCTCACATCAGGAAGTTTTACTAAGCCCGAATTGAACAATTTGGTCTTTATGCTGTGAGTTGAGATTTATTTTTCACCTTGTTAATCTATATTCCTTCCCCAGAGTTTTATTTACTCCATGGCAGAAATAGAGAATTCTGGCTACTGAGTTTCAGATGAAGAGGTAAGAATGCTTTCTCAAACTTATTTTGAACTAAAGATTGATGGGCTTCTTTAAGTGTAGAATAGACAGGAAGTCATAGTGTCCAACTGCTATATAGCATTATATGATTTAACTAAGATTGACTAAACCAAAGGATGGGTTCTAATATGTTAAATCTCATAGCTGTGATTTATAAAAATGCAGGACTGATAAATCCTTAACCTTCCAAATTTCTACCTACATTGGGAATCTGCCAGACTGATTTCCCAGTTTTAGCAGTCTCAAAATGCAATGTCAGATTTGAGATGAAATCTAGTTTTAGGGCTCCTAGCAGTTCTCTAATGTCATGCTGAAATAAAATCTAAAATGAAAAATTCTGCAGTTCGGAAATAAGTAAACATTTCCCTTGTATCATTAATGATACTGCTGAAAACTGTAGCCTTTTCCACAAGGAGCAGTCCAGAAAGCATACTTTAGTGTATGGAACAAATAGCTTAGCTTGTTCACAATATTAACTTGCTAAAGGAAGGGTATGAAAGATTCTCTCACCAGCCTAATTGTTTTATTTGCCTTCAATTCCTTAAATTAATAGTGTGGTAGCTGTGGGAGTTGTAGACTATACAAGATGAGGAAAGGGTGGGCACAGTTCTGAAAAGCTGCTAGAGACAATGCTACTAAATAGTTACTTCTTGTTCCAGTAAAGCACTTTTAAACACCAGCTGTTTGAAGAGTGCAGGCAGTAGTCAGATTCTGGTACCTTGAAGGTGTTGCACTGAAATGGGAAATCACCAGGTGTAGTTTGTCCATAATTTTTGGACTAGAGCTGCAAAAGCTGCCCCAGGAGAAGGATGGAACTACCATCCTTTGTGGAACTCTTAAAGACAGCAAGAATCAGAGTCTAAGTTTGGTTGTTTTACAATGTTTACACAATTGTCAGATATAAAGCTCTGACGTCTTGAATGTTGATATCTTCATACATCCTGCTAGCAAGCTATAATGTGGTTTGGATAGTATATAGTTTAGCATGTTGTGTAAACTTGGGAATTGTGGCTTGTTAAACCATGGCATGATCAATATGCGAACTCAGGTTTCATGTATCTGGGAGATGACCTAGGCAAGGGATTGAAGAAATTGATCCTTGGTGATCATTCTGGATATCTCCATTAGTTTTTGATACTTTTAAGAATTATATCCTTCTAGAACACTTTACAGTATAAGCATGCAGTTAGAGAACATTATTTTACTATCAATTTATGGAAGAGGCAATCTTGGAAGTTTGTGAAAGCCTTTGACTTGCAAGATGCATCAAAATTCTTTTTCTCTTCCATACTTAAAAAACAATATTACTCAAAATTTCTGTATGTTCAGGTTTGGATATTATTGATGGCATGTCATTTTATTTATTAGATTTATATCCCGCCTTTATTTTGTATAACTTAAGGCAGCAAACATAATGTTTCCACCTATTTTCCCTACAACAACTCTATGAGGTGGGTTAGGCTAAGAGAAAGTGACTAGCTTAAAGTCACCCAGGTGATTTCTGTGCCTAAGGGAGGACTAGACCTCAGTGTCTCTGGTCCAGCACTTTAACCACTACACCAAACTGGCTCTCTAACCTGATTCAGACTTTTAATCCCAGGGAAGCAAGAACATTTATAACTTGGTGGTTCATGCTAATTTAGTGGTAATGGAGTAAGCAAATGAAAAACTTAACAGGTTAGAGCTGTTTAGAGGGAAAAAAATGTAAACATTGTTCTGGACCAGATTTCAGTCTTTCTGAAGGATCAATGTAATGGTACTTTAGCATCTAATGGCTTCTTTTAGTATAGGTGACAGTGCTGACTTAAAGAGCTTTTGACCAATTGTGGCTTGAAGATTAGATAAACATATAGATAAAATGGGCCTGATGTCAGTCATTCATACCCTGGTTATCTCAGGCTTGATTATAGCCAAGCTTTCATTGTTGACTTGCCTTCTGTTGGACAACAATTATTTTGATGATATTTTGGTTCTGGTAGTTGAATTATTTAAGTCATATTTATTCCAGCTGTATTAGTTAAACATTCTAGCTTTTTTATAAGGTCTTGGCCTTTAAAGACCTAAGTGTTCTAGGAGGAACCCTGTCCTCTAAGAATCCTCTGTATACTTTAAAATGCCTGCTTTCCATTCTATCTTTCCATTAATTTAGATGGGTAGCTAATAATAGAGCATTTTCTGTGGTTACCTCAAATCCCCTGAATGTCTTACTAGATCCACCAAGCTGCTGCTTTTTTCCCTCATGAGGAAGCAGAAGCAATACACTTGGCATTTTTATTAATATGATTTAAATAGTAATGGGAAAATGGCCTAAAAAAGTGCTTAAAAAATTACGTGTTTGTCTTAATGTATATTTTCAGGTTTATGTATTTAAGATATACAACTTCTATTCAATTTCAGATTTCCACAAACAAAGAGACATTCTCACCTTGGAGAGGATATTCTGGATGATACGCTGGAATATGATTTTGCTGGCCAATGTCTAAAAATAAAAGAATTTGAGGATCTGAAAGCTAAGAAGAATGATTTATTGCCTGATCAAAATATTGGACAAGAGGTTGAAGCTGAAAAGTTTCCAGATTCCATGGGGCTAATAATGTCTGTTCCTCTGACTCCTATCCCAAGAACTCAAGCATATGTCCCATATTGTGGTTCTCTGAATCCTTGCATGTCATACTTAAAAACTGAAAATAGTGCAAACATAAAGGAAAGTATTACTGATTTAGAGGGAAAAACATATTAAAAACTTCATGTCATTTGGGGCAGGGACAATAAGTGAGTTACTACTTAGATTCAGTGTAACCTTCCCCATGTAGATACACATGTTTATGCATTTTTACCCATTTCATGTTTGTAATGAACTGCAGAATTTGGGTTTGATGTGCTATTTCAGAAAAGGCACTACATTATGAATAAAACAAATTTCTCTTTTCTAAGTGTTTGTGGCATGAGATGTGAAAAGTCGATCCCAAGTGATTGATGGAGAAAAAAAGGAATTGTCCAAGTACAGCAAATAAAATGTTAATGTCTTTTTTCTTCAGCCAGCAGAATTCAAGTGATGAGGACTACCATACATTGGGACAATCCTGTCTCTGCAATTTCATAATTAATCACACTGTCATGGCTGCAAAGCACTAGTTCTGCTTGCTAGTGGGTTACCATGATCTGGGAAACTGGTTGATCTTAGTTTATGGGTGGAAAACAATGGAAAGAGATGCTGAAAGTCACAAGTCACTAATATTTGGAAGCCCTGATTTTGATACTACCTAAGTAAGATTCATGACTCAAAGCACTCTGAACTAAATCTTATCCAAAGGGCAACCTCATAGATACACATAAATTTCACAAAGATTTTGGATTTTTTTCAAAGGTTGCTGTAAGCTGATGCTTGTTTGGAAGTGGAGTTTTTAAATATAACCCAAAGAAGACAAAGGTTAAGTAGAGATCATAGAGACCATCTGAAGGAGGGCACCAATATATTCTAGCAAATAGTGGTTAGCTGTGCCTATCATGTTTTTTTTTTTTAAATAGCCATTCTGTGGTAATTTGTGAGAACCCACAACTTTCCTGCTGTATATACTGGCCAAAGCAGGGTATATATCTGAGATAAATGTTCTGAATGCCTTTGAAACTCTCACAGCAGTATCTATTATGACAAAATGATGGAGTGTGTGTGTGCGTAAGTCTTCATTTATAGTTGCTTGTCTTTGATTCAAAAGGTAATACTATTTATTTTTTTTTGGGGGGGGGGGTTGCCATGGCTTATGTTAACAATGGTAAAGATAGTGGAAGTTGAAATATAATGTTGCATAGAGGTCCCTATTTTGCCCAGCCCCAATTAAATGGTGTAACATCCATAAGAGTCCTACAAATCAGGCTTTTGTGTCTCTTAAACAATTCAACTCAGCACCATGTGACTCTGTCTAGGACTGATGCTTCAAAAGGCTCTAAAAAAGAGGGATTAATCATAACACACTGATTCTTTTCCGTTCAGCTTACTCAGTAGCAGTTGATACGTAGAGTCATATATCCTGAACCTCTAACAGCTAACTAAATCTTGGGGCTCTAAATTTTTAGACCCCAAAGCTTCATGCTGGAGTCTTTCATTCCTTCTTACATATAATTTCAATGGCGGAAAAGGGACTGATTAAAAATTGGTATTCCATGAAAGATATAGTAGATACCATATCAATTTTTATCATTAGAATGATTAAAGTCTCTATATGATGAAACATTTTACTGTTTGATGTGACAGAACCTCATCCTAACAGCCTCTGACTAATTATATATAATTGGATACAATTAATGTTTGTCTTAATGTATATTCTCAGGTTTATACATTTAGGATCAATCCCTGTTAAGCAAAATCAATATGGGAAATGGGTCCCATCTTATCAACATTTTAGCAGGCATACATTTCTATAGGATCAATATTTATTGCAAGTTTTAAAAAGTAAAACTTTTTAAAGAAAAAAGATATAACAAATGAAAGAAAAAAGGGAGAAACATTCTAAGCATCACATGTAGTATAGCACAGTAAACACTATATAAATATTCTATTAAAAAAACAAAACTGTAAAATATGAAACGTGTACCAAAGGGATGTATGATATTCTGTGCCAAATGATGCATGATATTGCATTATTTTTTGATTAGTAGAAAAGATTGTCTTCTCAGAAATGGATAAATTGCACATCTCTTGGATCCAATCCTTAATATCTAGAAGAACCATATTTTCCCAATATTTTCAAAATAATTTGTTTGACAATTCCCCATACCTAAAATAATTAAAGTTCTTCAAAAGCAGTCAAATTCCATATTTTTAATGTAATTCATCTCTCTCCACTGGGTACAGGGCTGTAATTCATCAAGATATAGAAAGCCTTAGTTTCCCATCCATAAGCTAAGACCAACCAATCAGTTTCCTCATAAATCTACTTATATTGTTGTTCCAAAAAGAAGCCAGTAACTCACAGGATCATGTGAGTCAATGACCATTCCGATTTTTTATATCACCAAAAGAAAATCTTTGTTCTTTCAAATACATTCGGGGGCAGGGGCATTCCATTAAACTCAAAACAGAGTCTTTGAATTTATCAATTTAATTTTTAAATCTGATGAGACAGATTTAACATTCTTTTAAAAATGCAATCATTAAAGGTCCATTATCAGACATTCTAATTCCTCAGTTCATAGTTCATAAATTTTGATTATTTCAACTTTTAAAATATCCTTTAATTTTGATGCAAATATGATATAGGTTCAGAGATAGACTCTGTCAAAGAAAGCCCCCTAACCCTAATCCTTTAAATAATTATTACAAAATAATTAATTTAAAGTAACTATTCCAGGTTCTGCCCATACATTCTGATAAAACATTTTGCTGCCTATTTTTAAAATAGAATTCTTCCATAAAATTAAATATTCATGAGCCAATCTACAACCCAATAGGGTCTAAAACTGCCTAGCTATTAAATCCAGAAATAAGAGTTCTGTTGGGTTGATGGGCAGTGTCATGAGTAAGGATGGCGAGCAGGGGGCTCCCATCCAGACTGTTAAGTGCATGCGTAGCACTGACCAATTCCTCAGTGCTACGCATGCGCTTAACAGTCTGGATGGGAGCCCCCTGCTCGCCATCCTTACTCATGACAGGCAGTTATATAAATGTGTTTAATAAGTAATATAAATAAATGTGAAAGCTTCTAAAATCTTTTGGTTGTACATATTTTTGTTTAACAAAATGATGGAAATGAAAGCAAACTGTTTCCTAACCCCTCCCCAATTAATCTGAAAATGGCTCAAATGGTACAATTTTGGGTTATTTCATGGGGCTATTGGTCTTTTTATTGGAATACCAATAACTTCATTACCATAGCCTGGCTGACAAATTGGTGGGGCAGAGGGCATGTGAGGCATAAAACTGGAGGAGCATGCATGGTTCATCATGACAGCTCCCTCTTGCTTCATCCCACCTGTCATACACCACACAGATCTCTCAGCTGGGTTATCTGGGAACATCAGTTTTCTAGAAGACCAATAGATCCATATTCAGAAACAGGCCAAGTGACAGGTCATAGGCAGAGTGGGGGGATTACAAAGAGCATCAGAGCTGCTACATTCTGCCTTATTCTGCACACTTCAGCTGTGCGTGCAGCCCATTACTTAGACTAGAAGGTGAAACAGGTAGCACCCTTGTACATTCTACCCTGGTTCTGAAATACAAGTGTAATGGCAGTGCTGCTAATGAATGGCTGTAGCTGGCAGCACCTGGAAGACTCACATGGAGTATGTAAAATAGCACTGGAGCAGGCAAAATAAAATTGCCATTCCCTGAAAATAATAAAATAGTAGAAAACATGGTCACAGGAAAACATTTGAGACAGAACAGCAAAATATAGCTGGCAGATCCTAGTTTTCTTTCTTGGATTAAATTGTGCAAAGAGCATTAAATCTGTTGGGTTCCCCCTCCCCCAAGATCTGGTTTACTATTCTTTCAAAAGAACAAGTATTTAAAACAGGTCTAAAGGATTTTCAGAGGAATGCTTGACTCAGGCATATAATGCATAATGCCTGCATGGTGCTTTGCAAAGCCCTAGATAGGCACTACAATACCAAATGCCTCTATGGAAGTCAGGTGCCCAATTTCTCCTGTAGCCCACACAAAAATGGCCATGGAGGTCAGCATCCATTGACAGGAAGGGGGCATGCCCACAGCAGCCAGAAATAGTGAGTAAGAACTGGGCAGATCTTAGCCCTTGATTCAGTCATCACCAATGTCATCAGTGAGGCATTACAGAGCATTCATATGGCAGAACTTGTGTTGGGAGAAGATGAAAGACACTGCTTTAACATCAGAATTGCTAAAGACAAACATATTCTGCCTCAATGGTGGGCTGAGGATAAGATGAAGGCTGCGTAGTAAGGATACATTCTTTAAAAATGTAGCAAGCAGGCTGTGAGAATTAACCCCAAAAGAAAAGTCATGATGATTGATGACCAGGCTAATCAGCTTCTGAAGTTTGCTGTCTGCCAGAAGCAAGGATCCAGGTGTGACAGAATAACCCAAACTTACCACTGACACTTAGCCCACCCTGCTAATATATGTGAGGTAAATTACACTGCAAAGAACAGCTATACCACTGATTATGAAAACCACAGAAGGAAGCTCACATGGTATCATTTTCCATCCTCTAATCATCAGAAGACAATAATGAGCATGGTCTCTTGAAGTACTCAATGAAAAATCAAAGAACATTGACTGTGAAAGTTTGTAACATTCATGGTTTATAAAAGAATGCTCAGAGTATGGGAAAGAAGCAAGATGAACTTTTATTATACAAAGGCAAGTATAATTTAATGGACATAAGAGACACTTGGTAGACTGACTCCTATGTCTGGAATAGAGCAGCTGAAAGAATTGGCTTGTTCAAGGATCAGAAGCAGTGAAAAAGGAAGGAGGTGTTGCACTGTATGCTAAAAATATCAACTCCTACTTAAAAATACAAATGAGGGAAACCTGGCAATGCTATAGAGAGCATCTCAATTATAATAAGTGGACAAACAAAGAGAAATAATACTGCTGTTGGCCTGCACAACAAAAAGAAGATGATGCCTTCAAAACTAAAATGTATTAAAGTTACAGAAAAGCAGATTCCAACTGAATGTTAGGTAGGAAAATGTCCTAACAGTAAGATTAGTGTAACAATGGAACCAATTATCCAGAGAGAAGGTGGGCTTTCCTTTATTTTTTCTAAATAACATTATTCTTTATTTGAACCTGACAGAGTTTCCACCATGTTGCCCTCCAATTTTGTAATCCAACACATTTTTATAGCTAATGCAAGAACTCTTAAGTAAGAACAAGTAGAGTGTTGATCTTGGTGGACTTTCCTTTATTGACTGTGTTCATGGTGTGGTTGGATTGCCATCTCTCTGGAATGCTTTAAGCTGGATTCCTGTTTTGAACAGGGGGTTGGATTTCATGGCCTAAATATCACCTTCCAACTTTTATTATTTTATTATTCTAGTTTATAAAAGATTATTCACAATAGGTGTTTTCCTTTCATGATAGGAAAGACATATGTATTTTGCATCAAGGCTTGGATAACACTGAATACAGGAATAGATCACTCATGAAAAGCCTGTATTTGTTAACCTCAGTGTTCTACCACAACAGTCTTTTAGTCACAAAGTTTTAGAGGAAGCACTACATGCCTCCTATTTCATTTTGGTTTGAAATCAGGTTTACTGTATTTGGAGTATTTGGTGGATAGAAATCCTTCTAAGAGAACACATATGCTGGAATCATCTGCTGGGGGCCTTGCCAATCTCCCACTTTTATGAAAAATTCCTTTATGTGCTGAAATCAGTGTCTTGGTAGCTGCATTTCAACACATCCAGAGAGACCAGGTTTTGAAGCTGAATTATCTTTTCAAAGTATCTCTCCCCATTTAGGTATTTGGGGAAAGTACATGCAATTTACTTTATCAGAGCATGAAGTAAATCATCAAATAGAAAAGACAGAATTTTAAATTTATGGAACTGGAATTATGCTGCACAACTGCCAAATTCCATAAATCCATAAAAATGGCCAACAGCCACACGCATTGAATTTCTGCTGAATATAGCTAAGTGAACACTGCTGCAGAAGCAAACTTAAGCACAACTGCAGTATATCATGTTCTAGACTGCAGGGTATATTTCTTTGTACATGCTTCACAGAAGGACACATTTCTCTCATTAAATACACCTTCCTTTCAAAATATATGATGTTTAATTAAATCATCAAAACTAGTTCATATTTTCTAAAGGGGCATCAAATATTAATTAGTTACATGCCAGGAATGACTCTGTGGTAAAAGTTGAGGCACCTGTACTTCAATGAAGTGCATCAACTTAAGAATAGCTTATCACAACAAGAGAAGTATATTTCCCCTTCCTTATATTAAATGTGTACACTTCATTCCTTTATGGAGCAATATGTTCCAAAACTGATTCCATAAAGAGAAGGAGACTTGATATGCACTTCTCAAAGTCATAATTACAGTGATTTTTCAGGATAATTCATATCTCTTCTCATTTCTGCTCAAATTTATTTTGCCATACACACCATCCACTGTTAGCAAATAATAAGGCTAGAAGGCAATCTACTGAATAGACAATATATTTTAAAAATCTGTGGATGTGTTGGGAAACCAAAGATTCTGAATCTTCTCGAGCCAAAACATTCTTTGCTGGTGTCCTATAATGCCTCCTTTTTTGCCTCTGCGCCTGGAATTTCCAACTGCCAAAACAAAACAAAACAAAACAAAAACAAAACAAAAGTGGTAGCTCCCCTTGCCCCTGCAGCTCAGCTTCTGCGGTTGAACCTCTTTCTCTACCCACCAACCATTCTCTGCATGTGGAAGGGGAATCCTACCATATCTTATGAATCTTGGGATGCCCATCCCCAGACTACAGGAAAACAATCTTTAAATACCATGGTCAGATAGGAATATTATTTGCCTATCACTATTTTTTGTTAATAGAGCTAATCCTGAGGACAGAGTAATCCCCTAGTGAGCTGTTTTAGAGCAAATGGAGGCAACTAATAGCAGAGATAAGTGTTTTCTGCAAGAAATAGATCAAGGTTCCAGTAAAGAGCAAGGAAATGCTGTGGATTGTCCTATAACTCTTTTCTTCAAAATGAAGTGCTCATATTTTTATAGAGTGTTTAAGAACAAACATACAGAGTTTATGGGCCACCAACAGAATAGGTTAGGATCAGGATCAGGATCAGTAACATATATTAGAACAGCAGTCTGACTTTCAGTTTCAGTTTTAAGAGAAATTTTGATCTCCAAAGCCAATGGAGCAGTCGTCTTTGGTGATCTGTGGCGATTGTGAGTTGAATTACAAATGAGAGGCATAATCAAGCAATCACCTGACAATAAGCTGTCTATTTTAGCCAAGACCAGCATAGTCCAACTTTCTGAATTTAGTATCCCCAGAGCAATGGAAAATAATTTCCAGAAATCCCCACCATGATAGTTTACATAAAGATAACAAATTGGGAAATATTGGCCTAGTCTGTTAAAAAAAAAAATTGGAAGAAAAGTCTTTATACAGTCCAGCTAAAGCTATTGTGCTTCATGAATCAAAGGAGCAGAAAGTGGTATCTATTCCTTTTCCATAGACAGAAAACCTACTTGCAGACTTTTGAACGTTTTAAACATTAAAAATGGGATAGCATCCTACAGTGCACCTGAAGAAAACTAGCATTTCTGGCTACCTGAAGGCATGCAAAGCAGGCTGCAAAACACACACTCCTCTGGCCTCTGATAGTTCAGCACTGCCCTTTGCCTTCATCATTTCCACCGGAGGCTACGCTCTTGTTCTGCTTAATTCCTGGTTTAGTCCTACTGTGTGCCAAATCCAAATAATTTTGACTAATGCCATTTGGAATGAAGTCTTGTGTTTGTGAACCTTTCTTATAAAAAGTGTGCATGGTTTGCATTTCCACATACTGCATTTAGATTATTGCTACCCAGTGGTAAAATGCTGAGTGATCATCTTCCATAAATATATGTTGGAAAAGCCCTGTAACATTTTATCAGCTTGCATTTATGCCAGAGCAGCCTCGTAATTTAGAGTTAGAATCCTTCTTTTCTAGTACTGATTAACAATTTACTAATGATTTGATGCCAGAAAGTACCTATAAATGAATCAAGCCTTGACTTTTCATAAATAACACCCCCACCTTTTGTGGGGGGGGGGGATTACAGTTCCAACTTAAAATCAATGCTGATTTCCTTGAACAGTTAAAAGCATTTAATTAAGATCTTAGTAAAAAGTGCAAAACATGGATGAAGGAAACTACAGCAATTGTAAAAATGACTGATGAACAAATTATAATTGTCATTGCTCTCAAAATAAGAAGATGGAAATCTTTCCTGTCTGTCATCTGTTCTGAAGCTTTCTGTTAAAAACTGAAGAAGACAGTATGGCTGCATTGAAATGTTTCAGTCTCGTTAGACTATATAACTCCCACCATTTTATCTGTGGCTGATGGGAGTTGAAGTGAGAGAAACTTGGACAATTTGGGAAAAGCTGGCACTGAAAGTATTTGCCTTACTACAAATGTCCATTTAATTTTGTTATCCTACACTCAGCAGTGTAAAATGTTGTCTTCTCATCCCATATCACATCTAGGGAAACAAAGGTTATGAGCATTACTGAGTTTTCAAAAACATCATAATTCTCATTTTGTATATTCCTATTTTCCAGTTATAGTGGACTATGCAAAAAACACAGAGAAGTAGCTTTTTGAATGGGCCATCCACCAATAGAAACAGGGCTGCCAGCACAATCCAAAGTATGTTTGCTCAGAAGGAAATTCCACTCTTGGGAAGAACTTCATCATCACTGCCAGGAGTTGATTGTCTCAGGGTTGTGGCTTACAGGCTATAGGCTTGTAAGACTTAAGACTTAATTAGGAGAGGCAGTAGAAACAGGATGGCACAATGAAATCCAATGCCACAGAGAAGAGGCTGATTCAGAAACAAAGTATATTTGTAGCCTTTCCATTGCTAGGCTTTTGCTCACTGCTGGATCTACCCCATCCAAGCAGGACAGCCCAGGTCAATACATCAATTATTGTCTTCAACTGGCATCCACTACCACCAACTTCTTTTGCACTCCCTAACTAGTATTATAGGACAAGACCAATATGTCTTATCCTTAACCCTGGGATCTAGAATGTAGCCAGGATTGGCTTGGACATTCTGAGATATGTTAACAGATTATATCTCTGCTTAAAATAGTGTTTAGAATTAATTAGGAACAGAAAACAATGATGGTGTTAGGTTAGAAAGATTGAGGCTTCAAGAGAGGCAGTGTGACCAAAGGAACAGTAAGTAGGCCTATGCAAAATAGGGAAGTGCCTCAGAGAAAAAAGCTTTAATGAGAACTGACAACATGCAAAATGCAGTGAAATCCCTAACCCACTCTAAGTATCACTGAACCTAGAAGTCACATTTAGATTATATTAGGGGTGTGCTTAAGATTTTTGTTTGTTTGTTTTGTTTTCACTTTCTATCAAACCATTCTGAGCAGGCTGAGGTTTACCAGAACTAAACCCTGGAACATTTTGGTTATCCTATATTTGATAAGAAATGACACATTTGTTCCCAATAATCACCTGACTCATGCACCATTGAAAATGCAGAATTCAGATTTATTGAGAATATGTACAGATCAAAAGAAAAGCTGTGATTGAAGATTCCCACCTGAACTATCTAATTAAAAACTTGCTGACACCACACTCCCCACCTTTATTTCTCTTCCCACCTAATTTCAAAGGCCGGCATGCCAGGCACAGATGTCTCTGCTGGGAAGATCTTACCTTTCCCCCTTTAGACTAAACAGAATACTTTCACACTCCTGAATATTGCCTCCTCCCAACTGGTTCTTGGTTCTTGATTCTTCACACGTGTTGACTCATCATGGCAGGTGAACACGATCAGACAATTTATCAATCATTTGAATGTGGACTCTGACAGACTGCCCCTCCTGAAAAAAAAAACAAAAAACCATAATCTGCACAATTACTATCTTGGTTAACATTGATTAATTGCAATCTCAGAAAGAGTTAATGATTTGCAAAGAAAGAAAAGAAAAGAGTTAGTCTTTAGGTTTGTCAGGAAATTTAGAGTAGAATTTCTTTAACAGGTCTGGAACATGAACATGTTTGCTATCAACCCATTCATGCTCCACAAAATGCTTCCAGCTTATTAAGTACTGTAATTTCCCTCTGGTTTTTTTGAGCATCTAATATTTCTTTCACTTCAAAATGTTGCTCTGCTTCGATCATTGTGGGCGCTGGAGGAAGCTGTTCTGGGTGCCAGAGAGACGATTCTCAGACACGTTTCAGCAGGCTGCAATGGAAAACAGGATGGATTCATTTCAAGGTTTTAGGGAGCTTGAGTTGCACAGTGACAGGGTTTATGATCTTTTCAATTTCAAACAGCCCCACAAATTTTGGACCTAGCTTTTTAGATGGCTGCAGTGATCTTAAAAATTTCATTGACAAATATACTTTCTCTCCCACTTTGAATTCCCACTCTGGAGACCTTTTGTGATCAGTGTATTTTTTGTAACTTTCCTTAGCCTCCGTTACTGCTTTTTGGATCACTGGCCAATTTGAAGAAATTTGATCCATCCACTCACTGGCTGAGCATGACTTGCATGTCCCCTGCAGTAGCTCAGGGATTGGCATGAATTCCTGGCCGAGCACTACTTGAAATGGAGATAAACCTATACTCTGGTGAACTGAATTATTATATGCCACTTTGGCAAAAGGCAAAAGGTCCACCCAATCGTCTTGTTGGTAATTTATGTAACATCTTAGAAACTGTTTGAGGGTGGCATTCAAATGTTCCATCCCCCTGTTCATCTGTGAATGGTTTGACAAGCTGAGGGCTTGAGATGTGCCAATTAATTTTAAAAATTATTTCCAGAATTTAGAAGTATACTGGATGCTGCAGTCGCTGATCACCCTATCAGGGACCCCGTGTAATTTATAAATACGTTGAATAAACGGTTTTGCAAGTTGGCTAGCCATAGGCATGGTGGCACATGGGATAAAATGAGTTTGCTTAGAAAAGAGATCTGTCACTACCCAAACTACTGTCTTCTTTTTACTTTCCAGCAACTCTGCAATAAAGTCCATAGCAATCTCCTTCCAGAGTTGAGTAGGATTGGCCACTGGTTGGAGCAACCCCTGAGATTTTCCCTCTTTCTTTTTTGAGGTGGCATAAACTGGCAACTAGCAACATACTGCTCTACAACCTGTCTGAGGCTTGGCCACCAAAACTGCCTATGCAGTAAATGCAAAGTTTTTACTAATCCGAAATGGCCGGCTGATTTGGCATTGTGGCTGTGTGCTAGAATCTCTTTGGGTAAATTCTCAGGGACATAAATTTTCCCCTCTGCCCACCAAAGTCCATCACTTTATTTCAAGGAGGCTTTATTCTCTTGCAGCCAAATATCATTTAGATTTCCCCAGCTTAGCGCTTGTTTTAACTCAGCCAATGGTTCTGCTGTTTCTAACTTTCTCTGTGTCATGTTCACCGTTCCAATGTTGCTGGTACATCATAACGTTTCACATGTCATTTGGCTGATGCATGTTTCGTCTGGGAGGGGAGGAGGATTCCATCTCATGGGATTGTTATATGTTGGCAGCTGGATTGGAATGTGTTTGGGCTATCTCGTGTGTTCAAGGTTCCTTTCCCAGGACATCAGCAGAAATGGTTACCAGCACCTGGGGGGGGGGGGAGTTTGCAACAGCAGGGCGAGGGGAGGGATTACGTTTGAGCCGAGGGTTTTTAGTTTGTATTTGGCACGCTTTTGCTCATTCTCAGCTTTCTCTGTATTTGCATACTATTCTTTAATAAATCAGATATCATTAAGTTCCTGCTTGTGAGTCTGAGTCTATTAGGGTGGGCAATCATTACATAAAGCTGAGAATCTCAAAAAAATTTCCGTTAGCCCCTTTCCAGATTTATTTTGTGAGGGAGAAATGCTAGCGATGAGCAAACCAAATCCCCAAACCACGGAAAGCGAGGAATCGAGCGAGGGGGAACCTGACTCCATGGTGATAAGAACAGAGAGAGTCCCTCCTCAAGAGCTCTCAGAAGTTCAAGAGGGGTCAAGCTCCAGCCTAGGAGAAGAGGAGGTTGGAGGTGAAAAAGCCCCTGAACCAGCCGGTGAGTCACCAGGCAAGCTGATCACCTGGGATGAAACACAGGGAACCCTACCAGGGATGTCCAAAATGTCTTGGAAGCAGCGATACCCGATGTCCCCAACCGTGGTGAGGCAGGAGGGAAAGGAGGATTCCCAAACCCCAGACCGTATAAAACTGGTGGAGGCCAAATTGGAGTCACTAGAATTTATGTTTCAGAAAATGTCCATGGACTGGGGTCCCCGGGAGAGGAGGAGAGAGGAGTCTAGTAACAGGCATTCGACTCCTTCTTTGCCCCCACCTTCCCCGGATGAAAGGAGTAGGACCCAGTGCAGAGAGGAAGCAAGGGCGCCGAGGGTGAGAATTTCAAGATCCCCTCCTCGAGAGCAGAGATCCCTGGGAGCTAAAAGGAAGCCCGACCGCCCAGCTGTGGCGAAGGGACCGCCCGGAGTGGGGGTTAGGGACTTTACCATTAAATTTGATGGAGATCCAACTAAGCTATCGTTCTTCCTTACCAATGCAAGGAGTTATATGGATGAATGGGAACCGTATTTTCAAGAGCCAAGATTAATGCCATTGCCACTAAGCTCAAAGGGTGGGCTGCCGATTGGTATGTGCAGGTATGTCAATAGGATGCCCCTGAGCTGGAGGAGTTCGAAGAATTCCTGTGGGCATTGAAACTACAATTTGAAGACCTGTTAGCTAAAGAAAGAGCAAAACGGACGGTGAGGGAGCTTTGCCAGGGGCCACGATTGGTGGCAGACTACACTCTGGAATTCAAGGCTCTGGCTGGGAAGGTTGAGGATTGGTCCCAATCTACATTAATAGAATGTTTTAAGGATGGTCTGAATACGGAGGTCGTGAGGTGGTCGCTCGGCAGGGACGACCCAGATAACCTGTATGAATGGATACAGCTGGCAGGGAAGGCTGAGCATGCCCATGAAACCTTCACTCACAGGAAGGTGATGAGATATTCTGGGCTCAGCAAGGGTTCCCGCCCTGCTGCGCCCACTGGAAAGTCCGGTCAACGTGCCTGGGAGGAGGAGAGGGAGCGCCACTATGCAAAAGGGCAATGCCTCCGATGTGGGAAGGAAGGTCACCAAGCGGCGGCGTGCCCGAAGGACAAGACTGATGATCATTCGTGGAAGCTGACAGGGAAATCTCCCTCCCTATCCAGGAAGATGAAGGCAGCCCTGGCTGAAACTGGAGGAGGTTCCTTACTTTGGGGCTGAGGGGTAGCCCAATCTACACCAGCCGGCAGGAAATGCCAGCCACCTGCTCTAAAGAGCACCTGTGGGCAGGTGGTGGAGGATGGGTGCGAACATATTTCGGTGAGTGCCAACTATCCCACACTGACTGTTAAAGTGAAGTTAGGCTCCCGCACAAGAACCGTTGAAGTTTGGGCATTGATCGATTCAGGGTGTTCGTGTTGCTTGATGCACCCTGACGTGGTGGCTGCTTTGGAGTTACCCAGCTTTCCACTGCAACATCACATGATTTTCACCCAGCTGGATGGTTCTACAGCAGGGGGGAAACCAGTCACCCATTTCACAGGCATGGTGGCATTGCAAATGGGCAGCCACCGTGAGGGGCTGCCATTTGTGGTGGTGCCTGTGGGGCATCCCTTAGTCATTCTGGGGATTCCTTGGTTGGTCCAACAAAACCCCTATATAAATTGGGTGCACAGGACTTTGACTTTTGGGAATGGTTTCTATCAAGCCCCTGGGGAGGATGACACTCCGGAGGCTGCAGTGGGGAGGGGGGCGGCAACAACCCCACATTTCACTGTCACACCACTGGAGGGCTTGCTGGAGCAATACCAAAGCTTTGCAGATGTGTTTGGTGAGAAAGAAGCGGACCAACTTCCACCCCATCGGAAAACTGACTGTGCGATTGAGTTGGTCCCCGACGCTCAACTGCCCAAACCAAAAATCTATGCCATGACACAAAAGGAACTGGCGGCGTTGAGGGAGTTTGTGGATAAAAACTTGGCCAGGGATTTTATTGAACCAGCAAATTTGCCAGTGGGTGACCCCGTCTTGTTTCGAGCGAAGAAGGATGGGACATTGAGACTTTGTACAGATTACCATGGATTAAATGCGGTCTCGATATTAAACAAATATCCTCTGCCATTAATAAAAGATATGTTAGCACATCTGGCTAAGGGGAAAATCTTCTCTAAGCTGGATTTGTGGGAAGCCTATTTCCGTATCCGCATATGGGAGGGGGATGAATGGAAGACTGCTTTTAATTGTCCACTGGGTTCTTTTCAGTATAAAGTTTTGCTTTTTGGGTTAGGGGGGCACCATGGGTGTTCATGCAATTGATCAATGAAGTGTTACATGAACATTTGTTCAAGGGTGTACTGGTCTATTTGGATGATGTTTTGATTTATACTGAAACAGAGGAGGAACATGAGCGCTTAGTGAAACAGGTGCTTAGCAAACTGAGAAAGGCTGAGCTCTATGCTAAGCTTTCTAAGTGTGAATTTCATCAGACTCAGCTTGACTACCTGGGGTACAGGGTCTCTGACAAGGGCATTGAAATGGATCCTGTGAAGATTCAAGCTATTTTGGGTTGGGAGCGCCCACGTACCCACAGGCAGCTCCAAAGTTTTCTTGGGTTTTCCAACTATTACCGCCAATTCATCCAGGGGTTCGCAGAAATTGCGTTGCCCCTCACTGACTTGTTACATACGAAGGGGTTGGGGGACACACGTAAGGTAAAGAACCCGGGGGTATTGCTCAATTGGACACCTGAATGCCAGTTGGCTTTCGACAAACTTAAAAGCCTGTTCACTGCTGAACCCATTCTTCAACACCCTGATCCCACTAAGCCCTTTGTGGTTCAAGTGGATGCTTCCGATTTCTCAATTGGAGTCCTCTTGCTGCAAGCGGATGCTGATGACCACCTGAAGCCGTGTGCATATCTGTCCTGAAAATTTTCCGAGACGGAAAGGCAGTGGCATGTTTGGAAGAAAGAAGATTTTGCAGTTAAGGCTGCTTTGGAGGCATGGTGCCATCTCTTAGAGGGGGCTAAATGTCCTTTTGAGGTTTGGACTGACCATAAAAATTTGGAAGTGCTCAGCATGCCCCATAAGCTCAGTCCTAAGCAGTTCCACTGGGCTCAATTTTTCAGTCGCTTTGACTTTAAGTTGAAATTCATTCCAGGCAAGAAAAACTTCCTAGCTGATGCACTTTCCCGTCTACCCCAGGATTCGGTCCAGGCACCTGACATTGTGGGTACAGTGTGGACAGCACCCCAATTGGGGTTGCAAGCTGTCACACGCAGTCAGACTCATACGCAGCTGCCCCCAGCTTCGGTTTCACCGGCTGGGGGAAGGACGCCAATTCCCTCGCAATTGCAACAACAGTTTCTGCTAGAGCTGAAATCTGACACTTGGTTGCAAGCGAATAGAGACAATGTTACATTTGACAGAGGCTTAGCTTGGAAGCAAAACCGCCTCTATGTCCCTGACAGTTTGCGAAGGGAAATTTTGATTAGGTCTCATGATGATAAAGTGGCTGGTCATTTTGGGTTTGTCAAAACCTTGCATCTGGTACGCCACCAATTTTGGTGGCCCACATTGAGATGTGATGTAAAAAGTTATGTTGCTTCTTGTCCTGTCTGTGCCATGTCAAAACGGAAGGGGGGTAAACTGCAAGGGCTGCTGCAGCCGGTGGCCAGCCCCTCCCATCCTTGGGAGGAGGTTTCCATGGACTTCATTGTGGATTTGCCTCCTAGTCAGAGAAAGACTATGATTTGGGTGGTAAAGGACTACTTTTCTAAGCAAGCCCATTTCATTCCATGTGCTTCTACTCCGTCTGCTCAGCAATTGGCCCGCCTTTTTCTAATCCACATCTACCGGATTCACGGGAGCCCCTCCTGCTTAGTCACGGACCACGGGACACAGTTCACTTCCCAATTTTGGAAGGCATTTTTGAAGCTGGTGGGCACCAAGCAGGCGTTGTCCACTGCGTCGCATCCGGAGACTGACAGATCTACAGAGGCTCTTAATTCGACCCTGGAGCAATTTCTGAGGGCATTTGTCAACTATCAACAGGATAATTGGGTTGATCTTTTGCTGAGGTGGCTTATAACAACGCCGTCCATCAGAGCACAGGGCACACCCCTTTCCAAACTGTTTTTGGCTGGGATTTTGTTCCCATTCCTGAGTTGCCTCAACCCCCCACACAGCCCTGCTCTGCTTCTGATTGGGCGGCTCAACTGGCAGATTCCTGGCCAGTGATTCAGCAAGCATTGGCTGATGCCCAATGTGCCTATAAACTGCACGCTGATAAGCGGCGGGCCCTTCAACCTACTTTTAAAGTTGGTGATAAGGTCTACCTTTCCACTAAGTTCATTAAGTCCACTCAACCCTCGAAGAAGTTAGCTCCTAAGTTTGTTGGTCCTTTTCCCATTGTGGGAGTTGTTAACCCTGTCATGTTTAAACTGGATTTGCCACACAATCTGAAATGTTTACATCCTGTTTTTCATTGCAGCTTACTCAAGCCTGTCAACCACTCAGATCATTGGCACCCACAACCCCCACCTCCTGCTCCGATCATGATTGACAGACAGCAACATTTTGAGGTGAAGGAGGTCCTTGATTCTCACTGACTATGTGGCACCTTGCAGTACCTTATTCGGTGGAAGCACTTTCCCCACCCTGAGTGGGTGTCTGCCCATGATGTACAATCTCCTCTTTTAGTTCGACGCTTTCATCTAGCTTATCCTCTCAAACCTGCTCCTTAATGTTTTTTGGGGGGGCGGTATGTCATGTTCCCCGTTCCAATGTTGCCGGTACATCGTAATGTTTCGCATGTCATTTGGCTGATGCATGTTTCGTCTGAGAGGGGAGGAGGATTCCATCTCATGGGATTGTTATATGTTGGCAGCTGGATTGGAATGTGTTTGGGTTATCTCGTGTGTTCAAGGTTCCTTTCCCAGGACATCAGCAGAAACGGTTACCAGCACCTGGGGGGGGGGGGGAGTTTGCAACGGCAGGGCGAGGGGAGGGATTACGTTTGAGCCGAGGGTTTTTAGTTTGTATTTGGCACGCTTTTGCTCATTCTCAGCTTTCTCTGTATTTGCATACTATTCTTTAATCAATCAGATATCATTAAGTTCCTGCTTGTGAGTCTTAGTCTATTAGAGTAGGCAATCATTACACTCTGGCTTTGAGTAACCACAGCGAGCCCCAATTTCTGCTTTAGAAACACTACATCCACTACTTCATTTCTCTGGCTATTATGTTGCAATAAGTGAGATAAAGCATTGGCTAAGAAGTTCTTTCCCCAGGCAAATATTTCAAAGTGAAATTGAAACAGCTAAAGAATTGAGCCCAACAAATCTGCTTTGCATTCAATTTCCTCTGAATTTTTAGCACCTCCAAATTTTATGATCAGTCCAGAACTCAAAAGGCTCTGAAGCCCCTTCCAACAAATGTCTCCACATTAACAGAGCCCACCTCACAGTAAAGGCTTCTTTTCCCCATACATGCCATCTGCACTTGGGCTTGGTAAACTTTTGTGACAAGTAAGCACACATGTGCAGTTCACCATCTGGACCTTTTTTTAACACAGCCCCAATTACTGTTTCTGAGGCATCCACCTGTATGATGAAGGGTTTTGTAGGATCTGGATGCTTTAGAATGGGCTCTGCCACAAACAGCCTTTTCACATTTTCAAAAGCCTCTTGACAATCTACAGTCCAATTGTACACTGCACCTGGCCTCTTAGCTTTTTTTTTTATTCCCCTGTCAGAGGAAGTCCAATTTGAGCAAAATTTAAAATAAATTGCCAATAGAAATTTGCAAACCCCAAAAAGTCCTGTGACTGCCTCCGTGTTCTGGGGGGCTCCCATGCCACCACATCTCACACCTTTCCTGATCCATTTCAATGCCACAGTTCTATAGCTTAAATAGTCCAATTGTTCCTTGTGGAATTCACACTTTGACAACTTAGCATACAGTTTTGCATCTCTGAGCCTTTTTTTTAACACCTTAAGCACCAACTGCACATGTTCTCTCTCATTTTCTGAGTAAATTAAAATATCATTGAGGTAGACTAACACTCCTTTGTACAAATGTTCATGTAAGACTTCATTGATCAATTGCATGAACACTCCAGGACTGCCTTTCAACCTGAAACGTAAAGCCAGGTACTCATAACTACCAAGAGGGCAGTTAAAAGCCATTTTCCACTCATCCCCTTCAAGAATGCAAATGCAAAAGTAAGCTTCCCTCAAGCCCAACTTCATGAAAATCTTTCCTTTTGATAGATAGGATAGCATGTCCTTCATAAGGGGAAGAGGGTACTGATTTGTGGTGCATATAGCATTTAAACCTCAATAGTGCATAATCTTAAAGAGCCATCCTTTTTTGTTCTAAGCAGTACTGGAGCAGCCATTGGGGAGTTGATGGGTCGAATGAAACCTCACACCAAGTTTTTGTCTATGAACTCCTGCAAGACCTCTTGCTCCTTCAAGAACATGGAATACAGCTTCGGTTTTGGAAGTTTCATCCCCGGTTCAATTTCAATAGCACAGTCTGTTTTACAATGGGGTGGTAATTGGTCACATTCCACTTCCTCAAACACCTCCCTTAAGTCCCAGTATGGCTCAGGGATTAATTCCTCCTCTGAAACGCCGCTCATCCCCTCCTCCACAGAGACTGCTGCCAATGTGTTGATCTTTCTCCCCTCACCTTCTCCTGGGATCCCGAATATAGTCCATCCTTGAAATTTATTTGGCCAGTCACCCAGTCCACTTGAGGGTTATTAGTCCTCAACCAGGGCAAATAATGTGAATGTGGAGTCTGACAATTTTAGCTAAAACAAAATCCTGAAGGGTATTATTGGATGAATAGGGCAAGACTGATGTGTCTTGTGCCACTTTTCTTCACTTGCTGGCCCACCTGCTGATCTTCCTAGCACCTTCTTTTCTCTATCTTCCCATGGTTACCATCACCAATACTCTCAGTTTTAGGTATGGCATAACCAACTGGCTGGCCTTCCCAATCTTTGTCATGCTTCCCTTTCCTCACTTCATTTTAGACACTGCTCTGTCTTTGGCTTCAAGCATGGTATATCCAACTGGATTCCTTGCTTCTACCTCAATCTTTTCGATACCTTTCTTTCCTTAAGCCCTTTTTTTTCTTGTCCTTAGCTGCCACAGCATCATTGGAGATGTCCTTGACTTTTTCTATTGTCCTCCCAAAACACTTCTGTCATGTATGATTCATGGAATTGTGCATGTACAGAATGTTTTGCATGTTCCTATTTTCTTTCTGAGTCATGGAAAGGTTCACACCACAACCTGGGATGAATTTGGATCCTTTTCTTCCCCTCCTCCTTCTGCCAGTTTTTGTTCCTGGGGAAATTTAAAACACAAAAGAGATTAGTTTATTGGTCAGCTGTGGGTCTTTAGAGATTGTGTTATTAGAGGTGCCCATTATACCACACACACACAAACACACCTATTTTTAGAGTAGTATACTGTAAGTTTCAGCCAGTGTTTGTCTTAGTCTGATACCTATTCCCTCAATGACAAGAGGCTTAAAACATGTTCCAGTTATTCATCTAAGGGCAGCCTTGAGCTATATCTAAAATGCTGAGAGTTGAGTTCCCAGTTTAGTTGGTAGGGCCAGCACAGAAGTGTAACATTCCATTAGCACAAGAGGGAGCACAGTTTGAGGCTTATGACTGGCCATGCTAAAGAAATTGAGAGCTAAGAAAGTGAAACCCAATCTAATATCAACTTTGCTACCCCAAAAGCTCTAATAGGCAAAGAGTTTAAAGCGGTGATAAATCTCATTGAGTCATCAGGGTGGGAGGATTTCTCTATTTTAAACTCATAAATGCTTCAGCACAACCTAATTCAATTCATTTGCTTTTACTCAGATTCCTGCTTTGACATTTGCAGATTTACTTTGATGGGATGTTTCAGCCTAAGTTTCATCAGATAGAATCACCTATTCAAAGCATGTACAGGCCTAATCACATCTAGTATTGCTGTTGAATTACTTCTTATCCTGTCATCTTCTTGGATTTCTATACAGCTGCAGCCATATTGGGGTAGCATTGTGGGAGCTGAAAGTACATGACCCCCCGGCTATATAGTACAGAAACCACAATTGTTGAACGGATCTGTAAATCAAAATAAGCTAGAAGAGACAAATCATATCAGATAAGTCTGTACCAAGAGTTGAGTCTTTGGTCTGTCTTTCTAGTGATCACTGTTGATTTTAAGAGGAATGGCTGTGGCAATTTATTGCATCAAAAGTGAGAAAGGGTAGTATACTGCTTAAAGACTAACGTAAGGGGCAAGCTATCACAGGCTAGAATCAATTTTGTGAAATAAAGAAGTATCTAATATTGGGCAATATACAGTAAATGTACAATAAACAGGGTTGGAAACAGTGAAGTAAAAAAAATGAAGCGTAAAAAAGTACTGTTATAATGATACTTGATTAAGAATTGTGTTTATTCACAAAGCAACATCAATAGCCTTTAAAAAGTAATTGTTTCCATAGTTTTTCCTTCCCAAGAAGCCTCTGATTCCCTATACTGCAATGATTTATTTATATATACACACACAACCACAGTATTGTACAATAACTTATTTACCCAGCTTCATGTAACCTGAATAAACAAGCTTATCTAAATGCATTTTTTTTCAACTGCTCTATCTGCACTAGAAATGGACATTGATTTTTGTGAAAACCAATTATTGTGGTAGTATGATAGTATGATTGCTACTAACTATGATATTGTATGAGCAAGTGGCATTGTTGGTGCTATTAGTTAATGTTCAGGCTAATATCGACCATCTATTTTCAACAACAAATATAACTGTCCTGGACAGAGGTGTCTCTTCAGCATTTTCTTTGACAACTGGATGACATAGACTGAAATTAAAGTCTCCAAACCCTAACAATTATGATTTGTAGTCACAATTTCAATTCATCTCCATTTACAACCTGCACTCTTCATTGTTTTAGATTAGAGAAGGAAAATATCAATCTTAGGGAAATAATTAAAGAAAAGAGAGAATTTGGATTCTTACATTAAATTGAATCAAACTGCTCCATGACTAAATAAATATTAATAACAAAGGAAAAACTGTTGTTTAGATGACGATGATTTATCACCATTTGTTTTCAACCCAGGAGAAGGTGTGACCACACCTGATTTATATTTTCATAAAATCTTACAGCCAACTTGATGTTTTCATTTTTATGATGGTTCCCTTGTCAGTAAATTAGAGCTACTATATATGGGCCACGAGAATCTGGATAGCCATTAGATAGCAGCAAAAAGATATAAAAACATTGAACCTTTATTTTAAAAAACTAGTTTGGGAGGTACAGTATATGTTATTGACTTTGGTCCATTAAATGGAACAGTAAGGAGGTTAACTAAATGATGTCATAATAAACATGATAAAAATTTCAGCAGAAATTTTCTCTACTGCATACAAAGTCTGTTGCATCCAGGTTTCACTGATAACACAGTAATTATACTTCTATTAACAGATGAGTAACAAATCCTATGAACAGTTAATTATTAAACTGATTTTTTTTTTGAAAAGTCAAATGAAATTAATGTAACCTTTTCCTGGACATTTTCCTGATATTTGCTATAAACTTCCCAGTCTTCTCAGATCAATTTTGGGATTCACTGCAGGTGCCCATCCTGGCTTCTTTGTTCAGTTTTCCACTATTTCTTCTTTCTGAAATAGAAACTTGATTTCAGTTCTGTTCCTGAAGTTGCAACTCTCTACTCTTCATTTTATTTCTGCTTACACATGTTTCTCACACTTCCAGTCTTTTGTCCAAACAGGAGAGTCTTAAATAAACATTTCTTCAGCTAGCTTCTTCTGCTTGAGTAGCAGGTAGCAGCTATGGCTAGGAGGGCCTTTGCACAACTCAGTCTAGTGTACTAGATACAACCATTCTTGAATCAGGAAGTCATTCTCATAGTCACTTATACCTTGGACTCCTCATGGTTGGACTACTGAACATACTTTGCACAGGGCTGCCCTTGTAGTCCATCCAGAACCTACAATTGGTCCAAAATAGTTATGAGTGTGGCTTGTTATACACAAATGGCACTAGTTGTCCAATAAGATTCAAAAGGGAGTATTCCTGCAAGTCCCTAGGCTGTGAAAGTTTCATCATCAAGGGCCACAGGGACAGGCCTTCTCCATTGCGGCCCCCCTTCTTTGGAAGTGCATCCACCTTGAGTTTAAACTGGCTCCAATCCAGTGAGTTTAAGTAAGCTATTAAGATCCCTCCTATAATAACATTTTTCATTTGGTATAGATTTGGACTGTGGCTAGTTTGTGCAGTAGGAGATAACTGTTGTTCTTTTTTATTTGTTTATTGTTTTAATCTTTTTACTGTAACTTGGAATGTAAGCCACTTAGAGTTGGTTCATAATTAAAGCAGCCTATTCATGTTTCATGTTTTTTTTATCATGCTATTAGGCTCACACAGTAAGCTTGAGTCAGTAGCTGTGTATCAGCCTAACCAATAGTTGTGAGGATAAAATGGAGAGCCATGCGTCCTGCATTTTGCTTATTAAAGGAAAGGCAGAAAACAAATGAATAAATATGTCTTTACACATTCAAAAATTATTTCTGATCTAGCCTGAGATTGCTGATTTGCTTTAAAAGTTGCTTCTACTTGCTCTCTGCCTGGTTATTATAAGTACATGGCATACTATGCTGGCTGGGATTCAAGAAGTCTAACATGTTGGTAGAGCATCAGGTTGAGGAAAAGCTACAATATGTCATTTGTGTGCAATGTCTTACCAAGTGAATCAAGTAAGTTTCACAGTGACATTAGAAACCTTTCAATTCATGTGATGTACTGAAAAATCACTAGATTCATATGATTAAATGATGCTTTCAAATAGGTTAGTAACATATTCTAGCATAATTTTTGGCTACCATATACTAGTAACAGCAACTACAAACACTTGGAAAATAAATTACCAATCAAAAAGACACATGATCAGAGAATTGATATGGAATAACATTGAACTTCTACAAAGGCCTTGTTTCAGAGTCTTGCTTAGATACAAAGCATATCAGTAGCTTTGTGGAAGATGTAGTAGTGCTCACATATCATACAGCTTAAACACAGTGAGCTACAGTAGCTTGCTGAATAAGCCTCAACTGGCTGAACTTACAAATCACACCAAGCTATATACCATGCCTTTCAAATCACAGTGGTTTAAGTCACTGTGCAAATGACAGACAAAATGTTATGGCTTAACATGATGTGTAAGCCAACTAGCCTTTCCATTTCACTTCACTGGGCTTCTGTGAGATAAAATAAGATAGATGGTGAACACATGATAGATCAGAGACTAAATGTCACAACTCTTGAAGACAATTAAACTTAGGATAGCATCCAGATGCCCACTTGTAGGGACTGTTGTCCCTCAAAACAAATATTTTCACCCTCAGTACAATCCATCAGCAAAGCATGTAGTTCCTAAGGCATCAAAATGAGAGATGAGAGAAATGGAGCAGTAGAATGGGCCTCATAAAAATATTCCCTGTTCCTTCTATAACTTCTCACTTGGAACCTTGCAGAGCCCTGAGCAGACATTTAAAAAATGGTTTAGGAGCTGAGAGTCTTGTACATCTTCCACACCATATTTCATGTATAAGCATGAAAAGTTTGGGAACCATTGTAATAAGTATACTACCATGTTTAATGCTGCCTAAAGGAGATGAATAATTTTATTTCCTTGAAATACTAGCAAGGAATACGTGTTTGTGAGGGGAGAATATGAATTAATTAATCCTAATGCTCTATATATTTGTAGCAATTTTCTAAATAATGTCTCCGCACCTCAAAAATGTTTAAACCAACTTAATGCATTTATTCATTCCTTTGGTTACTTGATTATTTCTGCAATACTGCGATTATGTAATGACCATTTTCATTTAACTCTGGTACTAGAAATATCAAGTCAGGGCTGATTTATGAAATCAACAAATGTGTGTATGTGAAAGAGATATTTGTAAAATCTACAATTGGAGAACACTCTTGTTCCTGCTGTTTTCCCACTCAAATTTCACTTATTGAAAAGAGAGAGGTTTTTTTTTTCTTTTAAATAAAACAGCAACAAACAGTGTTTACTTATAACTATCTAAACACCAGTAAAATCAAGATGCCAGATATTGTAACCAATATTTCTTGTATCTTCCAACTCCCAGACTGCTATTAGTATATTAGATAATTAATAAATTAGTAAATTAGCATTCTCAGTAGTAAATATCTACATTTTCACCAAGATTAGAATGTGAAGACTATTTTATACATCTTTCCTTGCATATAGCTGCAGACAGAATGGTAGATGACTTGCCAGCCTAGTGCAAATGCTGGATTGGTCATTTAGAAATTCTGGGCAAGATAAAATATTAAATACAAACACTTACAAATAAATCCTCATAAATTTAAAGATACTGGGACTAGGGCTCAGCCAGCCAAGCTTCATGGACAGAACTAGCAATATGTCTTAGGTGTTCATGGGATGGCGTGGGGGGAATGATGAAACATACATTTTTGACATCATGATTCAAACCCCAAGACTTTTATACATCAAGATGCATGGGCAAAAGGCCAGGAGTTGCACTGCGATGCCACAATGCATATTCCATCATTTTTTTCATCATCCCAGCTAGTAGTGGACCCCTATAAATGTGGCCCCACTTCTTGTTCTCTGCATAGATCCGCTTTATGCCAAAGAGACTTGGCCATGTAAATAAAGCTGCTATCAAAGGCTATACAAGAAGAGTGATTAAAATTTCCAACTTTACCAAATGGTGGCTAATCTTGTTTTACATCAAATGTTTTACTTTGTTGGGCTATCAATAGTGATGTTAGTGCAGAAGAGATGTCAGGAGTGGCTAGATTTACTGTATCTGTCATGGTTCCTGTTCCAATGTTCCTGAAACATCACAAGTTCCCATGCCATTCTGGTAGTGACATGTGTTGTTGTACAGGAAGGGACTGCTATTGCTCCTTGGTGCCAGGCAGCGAGCTGGATGATGCGAGTCTAGAGGACTGCATGTTTGGGCTAACTTAACTGGTCAAGGACATTACCCAAAGACTGCCAGCAACCGTTAGGAACAGCTGCAAGGGGATGGAATTGTACTGACTCTATGGGGTTGAGATTGCTTGGGAATTAATTGGGAGAAATCCCGCACTTTTAGTATTCTCAGCTTTGCCTGTGTTTCTGCATACTATTCATTATTAAATTAGATATCCATAGAATACCTGTGTGAGTCTGATTGTCATTCTGAATAGGCAGTCATTACAGTATCCTTCTTGGATGAGGGAGGAGAAGAAGTGGGTGGATCTAACACCTTGGTTGTTGAGGAGCAAAAGTAAAAGTCTTTGTAGAAGTAGAATGCAGCCTTCATAGGAGTTATAGTCTGCAATATGAGCCAGTCAACCCAGTCAACCCCAACCCAGTAAATAATGGACCATAAAGGGCTAGAATATTAAAATAAGACTACTTGAATATTTGGGAAAGAACTGACTAACCTGAAGATTACCTTTGTAATCAAGACAAACTAGCATCAACCATGCTTGCATGGAACAAAGAGAATCTGGGGGATTTAAGTCCCTAACTGTGTCACTCAATGTGTCAGGTTAAGTCCCCACCTATGTCACTCGACCTGTGGCAAGACAATGAAGCAATTTTTATGGGCATGTTTTTATATTGAGCTTTGGCTGTTCTTGAGAATCCCTGTTTGCCTTGATAATACCATCTGCCTTGCTTTTCTATTTGCTGATAAAGACTATTTGCAGATGAACTAGGACAGTAGTTGATTATCCTGTACAGTATGCTTCTTAACATATGTGCTGTTGATATAGAGTACATCAAGCTGAATGGGCCAGGAGAAAGAGAAAAAAAATAGTGTGTCCAGGATGAAAAACGCTTTTTAAAAAATCCCATATATTATTCCTTTCAAAACATTATAGTTGATAAATGTCGCTTATTTCAGCAGCAACCCATTCTAGGAAATGGCACACTGAGGAAGGGGCTCTGGGAAAAGGAAACAGTGTGGGAAATCACATGCACCCCATGGGTTGCAAGTTACCTGATCCTGACCCAATGCTTATACTTACCCTATATGCCCTGGTATAACAGTATTTGCTATGGCAGGACAAAGTCAACTTCATTGTTAAAAGATTTTGTTCTGACTGCATAGGAAGATTTAATAATTCTGTCCTCATTCATTTGTACTACCAAACTGAAAATGCAATCTCTCTGCTTAAGTGATATCAAACTGAAATTAGCTTTCTTCTTTTTTCCTGTAATGTTCATTTATACATGCTTTTCATGCTTGTTCTCTCCTTTGAGCAATTTAATTGCTTTCACTTTTTGAACTTTTGGCTTGTCCTGTTAACTTTGAAATATGCATGACCTCTCTGCAGAATTTTGAGTTTTCTGGTAGAAACAATAAAACCTTGACTTGTATGCCAGATTTTGGAGATATTTTGTTTTTGTTTTTTCCTTTTCTTTACTGGCAAAGAAGGTTGTTTTTTTTCTCAAATGTGACAAAGGACCAAAAATAAGAATGTATGAATCAAACTTGAATTTCCAGTATCTTTATTAAGAGAATAGTCCACAAAAAGAGCATGAATTAATCCAATACCTCTTTATTCATTAAATTTAACTATTGTGATATCTTTTAACAAGCAGTTATTTATTTTTTCTATCTAAGTATCTAATTAGTACAGGTTATTCTTTATAAGCACTTTACAATTGGAGATTGTATATGTATGTTTATGTTGCTTATGTTTATGTTTATGTATACGGAAAGTTGCCTATAAAGAATAACCTGTACTAATTAGATACTTAGATTTGGATACTAAATAGTACTAATTAGTACTAACCTATACTAATAGTACTAAGTAATACTAAACTGTACTAATTAGATATTTAGATCTGGAAAAATAATAGTTCTACCTCTTAAACCAGCAGTTCCAGGCCCTTGTACATAAATGGCTGGAATTATAAATTACCTTCTGACAACCCAATGACTGAGAGATTCATAACTTTTTCTCCTTGTCAGGTTGAAATCAAAAGTGAAAACAGACAGGTATTCACTCTTTTTATTTATTGTTAATTGATTTAAAGCATTCCTATGTTGTGTGACTTCCATGTTAATTGTGGTGTCATATAAAGCACTGGGCATGTGAATACTGGAGTAGTACTATTATGAAATATCAAATCCTAAAGTAAATAAAATGTTTTCAGAATATTGAATGAAGGTTGCAGCATGTGTTATCTCAAGGGAAAGGCTGCTTCACAAAATAGTTACTCTGATGGAAAATAAAGAAGTCCTGTTCCTCCTTAATGCCAAATGAATATCCTGTGGCACCAGCATGAGGGACTCCATTGATGATTTTACTGACGTGGCAGGTCTATATGGAGAAAACATTTCTCCCAAGTATGCTGGTCTCAAATTGATTAAAACCTTATGCCAAAACTGTAAACCTGGCCCAACAGCAGATTGGCAGCCACTGCAGCTCTTTCAAGAACCCTCTTACGTGGAAGCATCTAAGCACACTATACAGCAGCCTAATTACTACCAGACAATGCATAACAGCAACTAACACTGAGGATATTATAGTAACTGAGGATCTGGATACAAAATAGGATTTGCAGTATAATTATTTTGGTTATTGTTTGTTTTGTTACACAAAATACATTTCTGGGCATCTTGACCAAACTATTTTGAATGTCAAACACCAAAAGCTCCCAAAAAATGCTGAAATGTCACTTACTCTGTTGATATTGCTTCTTTACTTATACCCATTCTCACAGTTCTTTAAGGCCAATAGATAAATAAATAAAAAGTTGGCCCCTGCCAAAAGGAAAGTTGCCCATACCAGCTCTAAGCCATGGACTGATTAACCATGGTTTGTTGATTATGCCACAATTAGTTAAGTTCACATATCACACTAAGCTATGAACCATTGTTTTTAATCATGTAGCTTATTTCACACAGCATGCTGAGCTATAATGCCTCTCTTTGGTTTAGGTGCAGATTGTTAAACAGCCCAAGATACTTTGCTAGTTGAAATATAGTGCTCTACATTTGACACATGCTAATCATTCATTAGCATCTTCAAACAGTATTTTGTTTTATTTTATTTTATATTTTAATATGAAGGATTTCCATGAGGCAAGTGTATATAAATCTGCTATCTGCTAAATGTACTTAAACTCTCAACCTAAAGCAGCCCATATCAGCCACTTATGTCTCAGATTAAAATATAAAACTATAATAATTTGTAAATCTAGTCATCTGTATGCACAAATCATTAACTATATGGGAATAGAATGAACACTGGGTGACCATGTCATGCTGGAATTCTTGATTTTAAGAAAAACTAAAATTGAGCACAGCCCAAACACTACAAAAAGGGGCTTTTAATGGACTAAATAGGATTTCATGGCAGAAGGAAGTAATAAGAAAAGGAGTTCACGGTAGGTGGAAATTCCTAAAGAATGAGGTGCTAAAAGTACAATTGCAGACAGTACTAAGAAGGAAAAATGGAGGACAGCAGAATATGCCAATATGGAGCTTAGTGAAAATTTGAAAATAAAAAGGGACACTTATAGGAAAGTCCAGAACAAGTACACATCTTGCCAAATTAACCTTCTCTCAATTTTTAAAAAAGAATTTGTGGGAATACTGTAGTTATAACACGCCTTGACAAAATATCTGACAAAGTACACCATGACATGCTGATACCAAGCTTGTTAGGTGAACCTAGAAGTTGTGATGTTTAAGTAAATGCATAGCTGTCTTTAAAACTGTATTTTAAAAGTGCTCATTAATAGTTCCTCATCAAACTGAAAAATGGTAGTAAGTGGAGTACCACAGGATCAGTCCTGGACCCTCTACTTTTTAATACTTTTATTAATGACTTTTATGAAAATGTCATAAAAGACAGATGCATAATTCTTCACTTTAGAAAGAAAAACCATATACACAATTATAGAATAGGAAATATCAGACTTAGTAATAGCACTTGTAAAAATGATCTTAGTATAGTACTTGACTATCAGCCAGCAATGTTATTTAGCTGGAAAAAGTCAAGTGCAGTTTTAGGCTGCATCAACAAAACTATAATTTAATAATCATAGGAAGTAATCATTCATCATTATTCATCTTTGGTTAGACTTTACTTTAACTACCATATCCCATTCTGGGCACCAGCACTAAAAAAGGCACTGGATATTTGACTCTTGCCTCCATGGGATCTGAGTTGGCTCAGGAATTCATGGCCACCATGATGACCTATGGCTTAAGTCATCACTGGCCTGACCCACACTGCTGGCCACAGACAAGAGCAATCAGAAGACAAGAAATGAAATTGTATGAAGAGAGGTTGAAGGAGTTAGATATGTATAACTCTGACAAGACAAGATTAAGAAGCAATATGGGGTATTTCAAATACCTTTATTATTTCATTTTTTAATTATTTCAGTTTCAAGGCTACCTGACTCCATAGTAACTCTAGGCAGCTTACAATTAAAAAATTAAAAAAATAAAAATAAAATAACATACATCAAATAAAAAGAATATAGCTTTTATATCAAATCAATCAAAATCCCAAATGGCTCATCCATCATCCTAACCCAAGGTCTGGGTGAACAAGAAGGTCTTTAACAATTTGCAGAAAATCAAAAGGGTGGGAGCAGTACAGATCTCCAAGAGAATATTCCACAAAACAGGAACCATCACTGAGTCACACTGCCTGCATCTGCAAGGAGATACCGCTCAGTTGATGGGAACTGGAGCATTCCCAGTCTAGCTACTTCATTGGACAGGCAGAAACATATGGAGATAGGCTATCCCTTATGTAGCCAGGCCCTATGCCATGAAAGTCTTTATAGGTGATCACCAGCACCTTGAATTGCACCAAGAGGCCAACTGGCAGTCAATGCAGCTTGCAAAACAGTGGGGACATACCCAACACTGCCCACACTGGACCAGCTGTAGCTTCTGAGTGGTTTTCAAAGGCTAATTAACTTTTGATTAAGAAGCAACTATGTGTTACCATCATCAACACCCCAGATCATGAATTATGAGATGATATGAAAAAATTATATAGCTGCCTAATTAGAGGTGCTAGCTCAGACAAAGTCTTTCAAATCATTCTGAAGCATGGGCAGCACTAAAAAACAGCACTGTATTATGAGGTGAGTTCCAATCTATTTTCTTTCAAAGGAAAATGGCCCTACTTTTTCTGTACTGACATGAAACATCTTAGGGACTTTGTTTAATTTGCCTTGCCATTATTTATATTTTATATAGAGCCTACAGAAGGCTCTTTAAGTAAAAGCATAGATCAATATGCATTACTCTCTAACTGCTATAGCATAAAATGTAAATAGTCTTCTATAATGAAGTAGGTGATGTGATGTGTATGATTCAGAATTACTCTGAATTTCTAGAAATGAGTTTTATATAATTCTTTTAATGATGGATTAGTATTCAAATATTTCATCAATTTACTTATATATCATATTTTATCAATTTATTTGATATGGTTATATAACACTCAAAATAAAAAGCTGAGACTTCTTTACTTTCATTATTTCGGAGGAAGTAATGGTGGACTGAAGACAGCTCCAAAAAGTGGAACTGATGACCACGGCGAAATGAAAAGCCAGCAAGTAGACCACTGTTCAATAATTTCTCTCCAGACAAGGTGAGAACTTGAGATCATCCATGTGCTCCAGATAGCTGCTCCTCACAAGGAGGCTGCAAGATAGCTGTCTCCAGTAGATTTAGAGCTCTGGGAGATGAGGGAATAGTCATCTTGCTCAAACTGCAGTTGGTGCCTTTGAAAGGACATTAAATTTCCATACTTCCTTTTTTAATCACTTTTGGAAATTGCTTGTTAACTGCATTCAGCTATTAGAACCTTTGGGTCTACAAGTTTGTAAGTAATGGGTGAGTTTCTTTCAATCCTTAGTGAAAGTAGTTTTAACTACAAGTTTAAGAACGCACACAAAAATATATACAGTATAGGAATGGACAGCAAAATGCTGATTAGAACTTTGATTTTGGAAAGTTACAAATGGACTAAGGGTTCAGATAATAAGATTTTGGAATCAATTATAAAGAATCCTTCCCATATGAAAATGCTTTTGTTTTGAATTTAAAAAATAATAAGATTTTAAAAATTGGACATTAGAGGCAACTAGAGGGAACTAAAGATTACAAATAAAGGAGATGAATGCTTAGACTTGACTTACAATTACAGAATGAAGCAAAATATTCTAATATTGGACTTACTGAAGGATATTTTTGAACAATAGACCCAGAAGTTAATTTTAATGGGGTCAACAGAGACATCTGACTCTATGGACAGACTGTGTCTGTTATGGAAGATATTACGGAAGAGGAACAAGTTCTACCTGACAAGATTGAGATTGAGTTGAAAGTGGATTTACAAATGACAGGTTAGAAGAATGACATGGAAAAAAATGCCATACTGGACATGCAAAAGAAACCGGCTGATGTCTTCATAATTAAAAGGGATATGCAAACAATAAACCAAGAGAGTGGCCTGGATAATTTTCCTATATTGTATTTACAAAAGAAGCTTGTTAAAGTTTTGAAGAATTTTGTGAGAAGGGACAAAGAAAAAATGAAAAGAAATCAAGTTTTACGACATTATTTGAGTGGACTGAAGATTAAGATTGTTAGAAAGGTGAAAGGTAGAGGTTTAGCTTTACCCAATTTGAAATTGTATTTTGCAGCTTGCTGTTTGGTTTGAATGAAGAATGGGTGATGCTGAGACATAGAAGGTTATATAGAAGGACTGGAGATTTGGAGCAAGGCTCAGAACTTGGAACAAGGCTGGACTCGGCTGGAAGCCCTGGACTGGACTGGAATGCAGATCCAGAACAAGATAGGTGTGAAATCCCTGAATACGGCTCAGTGTACGAAGCGCAGTAGGACAGGATCGAGGGCAAATGGTGACACTGGAGTTTCAAGGCGCAACTAAACTGCTGGGGAGATCATGGAGTTTCACAGCTGGATGCAAGGTGGAGGCTGCTGCAGATTCTTCAGTGGCAGCAGAAGCGGATTTCAATCCCTCCTCAGAGTGGAGCAAAGGTGCTGGTTCCTCTTCAGCAACAGACACTGTGTCCGATGCAGGTAAGGACTCTTCTTCTGAAGCTGCAGGTTTGGAGGATCAGTTGTCTCCAGCAGCTCGCTCTTCGCTCGGCTGCCTTTTATCCCGATCTTTGGCATGCTTGGACTCTCCTGTAGCCAATCAGGCTGCCTTCTCCTTCACGCACTTTTCAGCCCGTCATTGGTGCACGCTGATTGGAGGATTTCAATCCTCCCCGAATCTTGGCCAATCAGCGGCTTGTATTCTTCCTGCGCTGCTGACTCATCCTGGAGTTTCGTTTTCCCTGTTTCAGCTGGGTAAGTTTCCAATTCCTTCTCTGACTCCAAAAGACTTTCACTTTCCGAGTTAGAGGCAGGCTTGGTTCTGACACACCAGGACTGAAATGATGAACTTTTATGCATTTGTTTATAGATAAGACATGGGATATGGGAAGAAGAGACAATTTGTTGTATTTTAAGAGAAGGTGATAAGTTACTAAAATTGTTATACTTATTGTGATGAGATGCGGTGGGACGCTGTGGCGCTGTGGGTTAAACCGCTGAGCTGCCGATCGGAAGGTCGGCGGTTCGAAACCGCGCGGCGGGGTGAGCTCCCGTTGCTCATCCCAGCTCCTGCACACCAAGCAGTTTGAAAACATGCAAATGTGAGTAGATTAATTGGTACCGCTTCGGCGGGAAGGTAACGGCGTTCCGTGAGTCATGCCGGCCACATGACCACGGACGGGTCCTTAGGGACAACGCCGGCTCCAAGGCTTAGAAACAGAGATGAGCACCACCCCCTAGAGTCGGACACGACTGGACTTTACGTCAAGGGAAACCTTTACCTTTACTATTGTGATGAAGGTGGGAATCACTTCTTTATATATTTCTTTTCTAGTTCTTTACTATATTTTTATTTTTCTTTCTTTTCCATTTCTTTCTCTTCTTTTCTTTTTTTCTTCTCTGCACCTTCTACTCTTTCTTTTTATTCTATCTTTTTAAAGTTTGTATTAGTTTTTACTATTGTAATTATAATTTTTAATAAAATTGCTGTAAAAAATAAAAAGCTGAAAAATATGAAATTATTTTCTAACCTATCTCGTATATATATAATTTACAAAACAATAATGTGAGAGGTTTTTTTTTTCATACCATAACGTCAGGAATGTATGCATTCAGACTGGCTGCCTTTATTAGGTAAAACTGTGTCTATGCAACAGCTGACTTTCTGCACTGTGTGATAGGCTGTATGTAGCAAATATTCATATTATTTAAATTGCTTTTCTCCATTACTTTATTGTTGTTTGTATCAAATATAACTCATAAAAATATATAAGAAAAAAGTTACTACCTACTATATGAGCTCCTAACACATCTTGCCTAAGAATATGCTACTTGAGAATGCTTGGCATGTCAATCTCTACATATTCAGATGGTGCCAGGTTAAAAGGGGTCACTTACAATACCCAAGTAGTGATTGTCTTTAAAGTGACCACCATATGGTTCTCATAATAGGGAAACTTGGCCTGATGTCAGAATTACTTAGATGATATAAAATGACTGACTTTTGGACTGCAACTGATGATTTCTCATGCTCATTCACACTGCTGATAAAATCCATTAACTAGGTATATTGGTCAATGTGTACTTAATTGTTTTCACATGTGGGAGTGTGTCTGCTGTGGAAGTCCTAAAACTGAAAAATTGAAGTTGTAAAAGGTCAAGACAAAAATGCCCATGGGAGTTTTGTTGTTATTGCTTTAAAGTCATTGATGAATATGACCTCAAGAATAAGTAGTTGGTCAGATTTTTCATGCTCTTTTGGGAATCCTCAGCCTCCAAGTGAATCTCTACTAAATGTTTTTATAAAGAGCTAATGTTAAGCTTGCTGTTATATAAGGTCTCAAGTGTGAATCTAAGAGACTTTATTGCACTGTATAAAAGCATCAACAAATCTGCTTGAGTCATTCTTCTACAAAGTCCCTGAAGACAATTCTTTTAAAAGAGTTTAATAAGTCAACCTTATCACACTGTGCATTTATAACAGGATTTTGCTTTAAAAAAAAAAAAAACAGCTTTCCTTAAATGTCTCTTCAGATCAGCTTGTTATAAATGTGGGAAATTACTGAACTTGACGGGAGGAAAAAAAACAATTTGGTTGTTAATAACTTTTTTGTCTGACAAGCTGTTTATGCAGATGTTTACTTCTATCTGGCATTTCCATGATTTTTTTCCGTATGCTTTTTGGTAAATGGACAAAACCAAAATGAAAAGAGTGGACATTTCTCTAGATTGCTTCCATTTTCAAATGAATTCATATTGATTGTGTAAGTGCATCTTCCAAAGCAGATAATCTATTCCTGCCAGTTTGATCTGTCAGTCATCACTTATATTTAATTGCCTTGCAGAAAATGTCAAAGAAAAGAATGGCTTGGCTAGATGGAACAAGAGAGATTCTTCACATCTCAGATAGTTGGCCCCACTAAGGATGGGAGGGAGGGGAACTACCTCCAAAAGTAAAGTCCTATTGATTATTCTCAATTTTGCATTTTTATATCACCTGTCTTATAAGCTAATATTACTTTACAGTTGGATTTCTTTAATTGAAAAAGAAAAAAAAACTTGGTTTTAGATATTTTCTGGATAAAAACTTGATGACAGGCCTATAACTCACTAATTTAAATGTAGTCAGACATATAACTATTGTGGCCTGCTGTGTGTCTGAGAATTCCTCTGTTTTCTGCAGTGCCAAGTAGGAAGCAAAACAGGAAAATTATTATAAAGATGCCCAATCTGAAGCCCCAGGGCAACACGCAGCTCTGAAAAATCTTGAGGGTTATGTCAAAGATCCTCCAAAAATGGCCATTTCTTTAAAAATATTATTTAGAAGGAGAAAAATAATTAAATACATGAGAAATAACCATGCATTTAAAGTAAATTTGATCCTAGTTAAATGAAAAATCTGGGTCTTCTGGTGCTTTATAAAAAAATCTGAGTCCTGCATATTCTTTGGAAGGTGGCCTCTTGAGTGGCCCTTCTGCCCAAGTATAGCCCTCGACCCAAGAAAAATTGTGCCATTGATATATTACATTGGTGATGGTCGGTGTAAAACATGAGCAGGTTAGTGTGTGTGTATTTTTTTTTTAATTCTATGCTGCTCTTCATAAGCAGTTTTGCATGGGATGATTTACCATGCACTTAAAAGGAGTAATTTTTCTTGCAGGTTGCCTATCATTCTATTAACCATAAAGCTAGGCGTAGTTAAAAAAGAAATAGTAATTTGATTGTAACAGAAAAATGTACTGATTTCTATTAAATTCTGTGGTCATCTTTTCATAATGATCTGGCTGTCTGGTAAAGACTGTCCTGCTGTAATAAATAAATAAATAAATATCCATTAAGGTGTTTGTGCTTTTTTCTGTACTAGACAGGATGGCACAGCTTTATTTTTCCAAATCTACTTCTAACCCAAGAACCAAGCTAAAATGGACATCCTCAGAAAGAATAGGACTGAGTGAATCAAGCTAATTGGACACTCCAAATGGATTGGGTAGTGTCTTCCACAGCTTCTCATACTGTTATCTGGATTAACCTGCATTAAAGTTTCTCTATTTTTGTCATATTTCTAAAAGATATTTGTTTAATCTATTTATATCACCATAAAGTGATATAAGTGCAGTTGTGAAATAAATGGATATTTATCTCACAACTGCACTTTTGGATGGTACACAGGAGTAAAACCAGCAAACAGAACTATAAAAAAATAAGAAAAGCCATGGCAGCTGAGGATAACTCCATCTCCAATTATAAAAAAGACAAATTCATAGTGATGGGCTTATCAAGCCTCCAGCTCCCATGCCCAAGGGAACACCCAAGTCTTTAAGGACTTCTGAAATGCTTATAACATTGGGTCTCCAAAAATCTGAGATTGTTCCAGAGCTCAGGTGCTCAACAGAGAAGGCATGCTTCCTGGGTCCAGTCAGATGGCATTGGTTAATAGACAGGCCCTGGAGCATGCCCATCTTGCTGGATCTAGTGGGACAAACAGAAACAAATGAGGATAGGCAATCCTGAAAATGTTAGGAAAAGTATATCTGGCTGGGAAAGTCTTAGTGCTTTGGCTGGTTTTATAAAGACTACAAAAAGTGCTTTTTATAAACTTTAATCAAGGTGGGCAAACACAGAATATATCCTCTTTTGGAGTCAATCACCCTCCTCAAGATTACACTGCTTGTGTAGTCTTGTACCTTCTTTGTGACCTCATTAGCATGCCTATGTAGTTTCCCTGGAAATAATAAAGCAGTAATGTACCAATTCTATCTTCTGTGATGTTTTCTCAATCTTCAATCTTCCAGTCTAGCCTATAATCCAAGGATTTCCTGGTGATCTCCCATCCAAGTACTAATCAGGCCTAACTAGATGCTACCATTTACTGAGATCCAATGATCCATTATTAAAAGTAAACTGAAAATAAATTAAAAAAGAAAACAGGCAAAAAGTCTTCCATATTTATAGTATGCCAGACCTGTGGCTCTCAACTACTAAATAAATCATTTTTGAAAGGGTCATATAAATTGCTTTCTGTTCCTGACATACATGGAACAGTGACACTCTGTGCTAAAACAGCATAGTGAAGGTTGATAAAATAGTAAAACACAGTGAAGAGGTAAGGTCCACTGCAGCTCTTCTCAACTTATGGTTCCAATTATATGCAGGTGAACTTCCAGATAAAGCTCCTGGCATCTGACTATGCAATAAAAATAAGAGGTATGCTGATCTCAGGAAGATTCCATTCATCTTCTATTGGCTGCTGGTGGGAGATCAAAATATTTCAACTATTTTCTTAACTACTAAGGCAGCATGGTCCCTAACTTTTTTGTTATTAAACAATTTCATATTTTAAACTAGTGATAGACAGCGTACAGCACAGAGCTCTAAGGGAGAATCCCTGTAAATCCTTCTTTATTGAATTTTATTTTGTAACCATTTTGAAGAAACAAAACATCTGAAAACCTGCAATGTAGCCCTAAAAGGAAGTTTTATTTATTTAAAAAACTGCCTCCCGAAACTCCATACATAATGCAGCCTCACCCCTTAGTGACCTCATCCTGTCCGCTGAAGCCCTCATGCCCCCAAGCTACATTTAAGTCCTAACCCCTACCACCAGAAAGTTTTCCACCCATTCTCTAGACATCAAGAGAGAGCAAGGGAAAGAATCTTAGCAAGATGATATGAAAAAAGGTGGACCAAACTGTTAACAAACTAATCTCAAAGTCTAATGCAAAACCACTTTATAAAACCAGCCAATCAACTAAGACTCTCCCAGCCAGATACACCTTTCCTAGCATTTTTTGCTTATGCACCTCTTCCTGTCCCTGGAGAAATAAGTCCTGAGCTGATCTGCAGACCTTTAGGGTCTCAGATACAATGTTCCAAACCTTTAATTAAAAACTCAACCACAGAAACCACTCTTCTTGGCTTACTGGACAGCCAAGAAGCAATTGCAGGGTTGACTTTTAACATAATTGGTAAGGAGCCCTGGTTTTTAACATCGACAAAATGAGTTGGCTGCTTTTCCTGGCTGGCTGCTCTGAGTGTTCGTGGTGCCACTGCTGAACTTGAAAGCATAATGCAGCCTGTAGTCAGCAAAATGTAAGAGCAGGGAAAAGTGCAATTCATGGCAAGGAAGGCCTCAGCAATCACTTAATGAATACCCAGGTTTTTAATGCATTTAACAATTAAACTTTAATTCCCTTTCTTTTCTTACAAACCTTGGAACAACTAAGTCTTTTAAATATCACTTTGTGTTGTACAGATACCATGCAGAAGATTTGGGGTCAGCAGAGGAATACAAGTTTGGGACAATCATATACTTGAAAACTTTTTTGCTGTGGACAAAAATAGATGATTTAATAAAAATGCTTAGATAAGAAAGCAGTTTCTATGTCATCTCTAACACAGAGAGCATGAACATAAAAACAGGATATCTTATCTGCTAATCTTCAAATCAATAGGAATGACTTCACATTTTTTGTAGTGAAGATATTTCCCCCCAGTTTTCAATACTCATTTACACATCCTGATTTTTTTTTATTTTTTTTTTGCAGGGTACCTTAAAGTCAGTCTGAACAACTTTATAGTGTAGGCAAAATCAGCTGCCTATTGAACAACCACCACAAACCTAGGCATCATTCCAAGGCTACTCTTGGAAGATTATGCTAAGTGCCATTAAGAAAGTAGACATGTGATCTACCAGTGTGCAATTTCCCTGCCCCAAACAGGTCTGAATCTGAAAAGGCACGCATGTTTAACTCCAAATCATTAACATTATTAGTATCATGCTGACATATTGCTGGGAATTCCTGAGATTACAGTCAAAAAACATCTTGAAGGAAAGATTGGGAAAAGTTTCAGAAAACAGCAGTACAGGATTCTTTTTCTAAGAAGTGACACTTTATGCAGTAGAAATTCATAGGGTTTTTTTTTTCTCCCACAAAAATAAGCATTTTGTACCGCAGAATATAGTATCTCAAGATTCGTAAACATATGTAGAGGGAAATCATGTTACAATAAGGGGTGAGTTTGTATATGTCGAGATCACATATAATTCCTGAATTTAACAAAAGCAGACTAATTTTGTTCTGCTGAGCTAATAATTTCTAAAACTAAATTGAAATATAAATGTTAATTTAGACCATATTGGGTCTAATTGATACGAGAAACCTACTTCAACTCTGGAAGGGCTTTTCTTTCAACATGCATTTGAACATTTTGTGAAATTCAGGTTGGCAGTCCACGTGGACATTTCTGATACAAATTATACACAGAAGCATCCGGAGAGCTGTTTTAAAAAATCAAGATGGCAGCCACAACTATGTGATCAAAAACATACGTAAAGAGCATTCTAGTGAGCTGTGTGCCTGTTTAGCCTGCTGTCCAGGTGCTGACTTCAGATGAGTAATGCCAGCAGAGAGTCTAGAGCTGCTGTTTCTTATGCAGTGGCTGTAAGTTGGAGGCAGGGTGGTTCCACATGACTATGAGCAATCCTTGGCTCCTGCTTCTCTTGACACACAAGAGACAATCAGGGCAAGTATTTCAGTTTAATAGCAATCAGAAGGAATGTTTATATGAACCTAGTAGCTTCTGCAAAAAGATCTTAGCTTTTTCTAGCTTTTATTTATACAGCTACTTGCATCATCCAGCTTCCATACTGAAAGCCTTCTTGAGAAACAGGTGCTGCCATCTTAACTGAATACATTTCATCATGGGATTTGTAGTCTGCCTTTATCACATAAATAATTATTGCTTTCCATTTCTTGAACACATTTCAGCTATGAAATGAAAGCTAGAGAAAAAAACAGGTGCAGAATAACCTAATAAAATTAGCATATTAACTAACCTTTTTAAATACATGCATTTAAAAAAAATTGCATAGAGTAATCTTGGAACACTTCAATGAGTATTAGGCATCTATTCTGCTGTGCCTTGAACATTAAAAATTGACCCTCAAAAGTGTGCTACGATATCTAAGGTTCATTATGACTGACAGGAATAACTTTGCAGTGAAAAAAAAAAAAGTAGCATTCTTAAATCCCATTATTTTTGAGAGATTGTTGGAAGTGGAGTAAACTTAAACATCAAGAAGTTGCCTTTCCACAGATTGCTTCCTGTAATGCTAATCATTTGGGCTTGCTCATAGCCATTCATTCTACAATTTAGAAACATTATTTCAAGAGGAAACTTTATACTAGAAAAAGCTGATATTCTAATTCTCTTTAGTTTAATGAAAATACAAGTTTTCTATTTCTTTATTCATCACACTTGTTTCTTCTCAAATGCATTGGACCTGAACTGTAGGATAAGGCAAATCATTGCTCTGAAAAGGACATAGATATTTAGAAAATGCAGTCTGTTTTTTGAAGAGCAAAACACAGCCTGCTAAATCAATGTACAACATTTTTTCAAAAAGATTAATAATACAGTGTCCTAATTTCTCAGTCAAGTGCAGCTTCATTAAATGTTTACCCATCTATATTTTCCTATCCTTTCTCTATAACTCACCACTTCCTATGTTACTTCCACATTAAATCTTAAATTGTAAGCTCCTCAGTTTTTTTTTTCCATTTATAAAATGTTATGCACATTAGTAGCACTATAATTATAAGTGTGTGTATGTCTGTCTGTGTAAGCATATAGTGATTCTTAAAGAGTTAAGCTACCATCTTGGTACATGCTAAAAAGTAGCTGCCTGTCATTAGCATAACATTTTATTGGGATGAAGTCAGGATGTTATTTGTTTACATTAATTTATGGCTATGGATCATGGTCCTCCAAATGCTGCTGAACTACAACCACAAGCATTCCTCACTACTGGCAAAACAGTTAGGGGTTAATGGGAGTTGTAGTCTTTTAAGATCAAAAGGATACAGATTACTTTCACATGGTTCAATAAATACTTTTATCTAGAAAAATCAAGTACATCCTGATTTTTAAAGATGGGAGCAGAATTGGAAGAATGGGAAATATCCTACTTCAGGTTTCAACCACACACAAACACAATTGCTATGGAGATAGCAATTTTACTCCAAGGCTGAAGAGATAGCAGAGAGCAAAGGAATGTAAACAAAACAGACTAAAGGGTCTGCTTTGAAACAGGATCATGCAGAAAAATGGACAAAATCCAATCCAGGGTTCCAAGAGCCAGGTCAGGGTTGTCAGCCAGTCCAGAGATCAGAGGTTCAAGGTTTCTTTCACAAACAGGATTCCCAGGAACATCACACAAGAGCCAGAGGTCAGATGTTGTTTCCAGCAAAGGGAGCATGGGTCAGAGCTGCTTCTTAAATCAGGCTGCAGCCAGCTGTCACTAATTAAGAGACTTACTCCCTTGCTTGGCAAGAAGCCTCATGGAAGTCTCTGCTCTGCTCTCTTCTTTACTTGCCATCCTCATCTGACTGCTCCAACTGTCCAAGTGGGGCTTGTGTTTGATCATCCTCATGTGATTCTTGGCTTGGTATCTCCTGAGGCTGACATTCAACAGGTTCAGCTGGAGCAGCTTCTTCAGATTCAGATTCAGAATCTGAGTCCTGAGTCTCGGTCATGACAGGAAGTAGTGATATCCCATTCTGGGATGAGAAATTGGAAAAGTACCAGACAAACAAGAAATGAAGGGACCAATGAAGATAAAGTGATAATAGACAAATGTAAGGATAACTAATGCTGCTGAAGTTTCTCTGTAGGTGCCCCATGTTATGAACCACAGAACTGTGGTACCATACTTCGTAATATAGTACTTTCAGATTCATCTTGTCTTGCCCTCTAGATTTGCCAGTGAATCATGGGGCAGAAAACAACATGAAGCTACAGTAATATTTTAATATTTTATTGTAAACCACCTAGAGTCCCTCGTTAGGGGGGATGGGCAGTGATATAAATTTAAATAATAAATAAATAAATGATAAATATTTTTTTGAGCAGCAAGTTTCTCCTAAACATATTTGATTCTTTGGTCCTAATATTTGTTTTGTTCTGTTTTCCTGATGTAATATTTTTCCAGCCTATTTAGTAGTTTAGATTACTACATGACCTTTGAGAGCATTTCCAGTTCCGTAATTCTTTTGTCCTAAATGCTAGTCCACTATCTTCTGGTTCCTGATTTATCTCAGATTGGTGTCCATGGCACAGACTTATCAAAGGGCAATAGGATATTGCACATGAAGGCATGTCCATCCAGACTAGCAAGGGCTACATAGAATTACTTCCTCAAAACACTTCCCCTAAAATTCTTCCATAAAAGTGCTTTTTTCTATACAGATAAATGTGATAACTGTCCCTTTGTGCACAGAGGAGCACAAATCAATCTTCTTTCCTTGCATGAATAAATGGTCTACTCCTTCTAAGGAATAAAGGAAGGAAAGAACCATTGCTACTTACTTTTCTCTGCAAGGTTTGCTTGATTCCTGCCCAGAGAATCAGCACAGAGGGTACAAAAAGGGAATTCTGTGTGGAAGCAGAGTATGGTAAAGACCACATGTGGCTTCAGCAAAGGAATGAGCTTTGGGAAAGAACTCCTACTTTCATTTCTAGAGTTCATTTCTAGATCACTATTCAAGGGAACTTATATGTTTTGCTTGAATGTCTTTGTTTTTCCCAGTGTGTTCATTTCAATATTTCTTGTTGGAAAGATACTTTCATTGCAGAAATAATTGAGTCCCAAAGGCTGGACTACATATTCCCCCTCAACAAATCTTTTTACCAACAGCAGTTAGAAAAAGAGTACAACTTCTTTTCTCTTGGCAGTTAGCATTAAAAATCCTTGAAGCAGGTAAAAACGAAAGAGCCAAATAGCCTTCTTTCCAACAAGAATGCTTTCAACAGGAGTATTGGTGTTTCTGTCCAATGAAGTATATTGGGTTGGATTTGGGATCCAACTCAATGTATTTTCAAAAATTAATCAGCTGTTTCTCTAAATAATAGTAGAAACCACAAAATCTATATCAAAATGAATAATTTAGCCATCAGCCAAGCTTGAGCCTTAGCTACCAGCAAAATTGCATATGATTTAATGAAGAAGAACTGTTTCACAGTACAGCTTTCAGTAAAAAAAAAATACTTGCCTGCAATGTGCACTATAATCATCAGAAATTAAAACATCCAAAATGTGTAGATCTACTTCCAAAAAACCTGTGCTGTATTATTCATTTCTTACTAGCTTTATCTGGAAAGTAGATAACTATTACTAAGTGATTGCCTGAAGCTGAAAGCAGGGCCAGAATAATCTGCTGAGCTGTGTAAATTTCTTGACTTTATACCATCCATGAAATTCACACTGATTGATCTACAAGAAAAAGTAACTATCCTTTCCGTTTCTGTGCTTTCCAAGGCCCTTTTAGGAACTGGCAAAATCAATACATTTCTTTAAATAAAGTGCAGTTGTATTAATGTGGCTATACATTTCAGTCAAAGTTGGCATATTTAAGCTAGTAATTCTTTAAACATCCATCTGTATATTGCCAATTACTTCCTATACAAAGTAAAATGAAGTGATTATAATAATGAAAGAATTTGATCTTATATCAGTGACAGACAACCTATAGGTACATTTAGCATTAAGCAAGCAGCCTTGTTGTGTATCAGCTCGAAGCTCTAACTCAATTCTGCCAGGTCAGTTCTCCAGAATTTTCACGTCCCATCTGGAAATGTCAGGATTTGAACAGGAAATCTTCAGCAAAATATATGCCCTATAGCTGAACTATAGTGACTGAAAAAAATAGGACTTTCCCTCTCTTAAAAGGGAACTTCAGGCAGCGTGTGTGAGAGTGTGTGCACACATTTACAATGGGGAAATATTCCATTTGACATAGTATGGTTCAGAAACATATTTTCGCCCCATCTGCACTTTGAAATAAATCATGGGATGAATCTGCTTAATAAGGGCACCTTGATTGAGGTAGAAAAGGAGGTCTGTTACTGAGTTTTAAAGTACCCCTCTCCCTGTTTATAATATATGGCCAACAGTGGCATAGTGCAAGACTATAAGCAACTTTGAAATTTAAATACCCAGAAAATAGTATTATAGTATCATTCATGAAGGGGCATACAGCAGAGCCCTGTGGTGATTTTCAGGGTCCTCCAGGTCTGTGATGAATCATATGCCCTGCAGATCACAAGGACTGCTGATGGTGCTCATATCTATTCTGATTCGGCTATATCAGATATTTCCAGCCATTTATTTTTTGGGAAATTTACTGTGCTAACTTCCTGTCAACAACCTGGTTTGTCATGCAATCAAGGCTAAGTGCTATTAGACAAACCTGCCAAAACAAGTCATTGGCAATGCTTCACTAGGTGCACCTATGCTATTATGCTAGCAGAGATGAAATCTCTAAAAAAATTTACTCAGAATCTTTATATAGTAAACATCTGTAGGACCTGACTGGACACAAGGAAATCTAGCAAATTTTTCATCCTGCTGCTGCTATACAGATAATCTGTGGTCATTTATAATTGGGTTGAACAAAGTTGGGAGGATCAGAGGCTAAAGCTCCAATGGGCCACAGGAGAAATAAATATCACCGGAAGGAGTGAGTAGTGAAATTTTTGGTTCATTTTTTTTTTCATCTGTTTTGGAAATAAAGATGGAATTGGGAGTAGGATGCCTTTAGGAAGTAAACTACTTTAATTCCTACCTTCAATTCCCCTTTGCTATGTCTTTAGTTGACCTCAGTACTCAGCCCATGTGTCTGAATGCATGTGCATAATTAGACACATACAAGCAAAAAATAGGGATGTGCAAATTTGTCCATAAATGGATCAAGGCATTATTGAGCGTTCTGTGCATGGATGGAAACATGCATGTTTTATTCATGTACAAAGTTGAAACTTACATGATTGGTTGGTGGAGAAATTTGGAATCTGTGTGTTCTGGCTGAAGTTTCAGAGGAAAAGACAGCAGGTCCAAGGATGGTGGAGAGCCTGGGCAGGTCCAAGGGTGGTTGCCAAGCAATGACAGTGGCAGGAAAAAGAAAGGCCTGCAGCAGCAGCAGCAGCAGCAGGAACATTGGTTGGGTGTCTTAGGTTAGTGCAGGGCTGCAGGAGGAAGAGGGGAGAGGAGGACAAGGTCCAGTAACTTTGCTCCACTTGCCATTTAAGACTCCTCTGGATTTGCTTCAGCTGGATTCCCAGGTATAATGCATTTGCATGTAGAACAGAACACATTTTTTTACTTCATTCATACCCCTTAACAAAAAAGTTTACAGCATGACTTTAGTACTTTAAAAGATGATTGGCTTTCTTTAACTGGGTATAATTAAAATGGTGATTACTTTTCAGAGAAAACTAGCGCATTGTATATTTTCTATAATACATCAAAGTATCGATTTATAGAAAAAATACTAGCATTAAATACATTTTATTGATTTTTAACATGTTTTCATCTACTCCATAAGTGGACAGATGAACATAATATTGGCAGAGTGCTGGAAAGCATTTGTCCCAGGAGACATCAGAAAAGTCACACACCAGGCATTTCTATAAAAATAAATTTATTCACAGCACAAAAACATTTACAGGCTTGTGCATTTGCACATGCTGAGAGATTTCTCTCAGCTATATACTCTCTGCAAGCCTAAAAAGAAGGAACTAAGTAACAAGCAAGCTGCCCTCACCTCAGGCAATGTAACTATTATCACCTAAAAAGAGGACAATTAAATTCAACCTCTTCACCCAGCCAAAATCATTTGTTACCACAGTAACCTTAATCTCTGTAGTAGAAAAAAACAATATACCAACACATAATATTGTGCTGTGTTGATAGCTCTATCCAATTTCCCATAGGCTCATTTCTGTTTTAATGAAGCACCTCTAATATAACTTTGTCCTGATTGAAACATTCCTAATTCTGATAAGTTCAAAGCTAAATATAACAATTTCTTTCTTAACCAGCAGCTCAGATAATAGAATGAAATACTCAATTACCAAAGAAACTGATACAATTTGGAATCCATTGGAGGGATTGCTCAGTTCAATATTAGTCTCTAGATTTCCCAGAGTGAAATACTGTGAAATCCAAATTAGATTCATGACAGTAGAATCATTTACTCACAAACTATCATTATTTACAGACTATTGATAATTAATAAACCCATTTCCCCTCTACATCTTTTTAAAATTAAAGATTGATTCCTTGCCCTGAGCTGCTGTACATTTTTTCACTATTTGGGACCCAAGTAATAATTATTTTTAAAATATTTTCAAAATGTAGATTTAAAAATATATATTTAAAACAATTGATTCCTAGTTATAGTAATTATCTGCATTTACATGTGTGGAATCAAAGCAGTTCCTCATTTATTGAAAGATAATGTGCCATAGATCTCTTATGTACAGATTTTCAGGATAAATCACTACATATCAAAAAACCAGAAGGATGGGACAATCTACCCAGGTACTATACCAGTTAATCTTTTAGTTTACTAATCCCAATCCCACAACAGCGTCTAATGATCCAAAGATTAAGATTGTTAAAAAAAAAAAAAAAAGGAAGGAAGGAAGGAGTACGAAATTGGTTTGTTTGGCCAAGGTTAAAATAAGACATGTTTGTATAAATCTGAGATCCCTTTGCAGATTTTTGCTGACACCAGGACTGAAATGTTAATGATTTATGGATTTGCATATGAAAAAAGGGTGGGTTATGAGAAGAAGAGTACTTGCATGTAATGTTATAGTGGGTGATGAATTATTAAGTTTGTTTGTACTTGTGATGAAGATCAGAAGCGACTTCTTTATATATCTTTTCTTTTTCTTTTCTTTTTCTTTCTTTTCTTTTCTGTATACTTTTTCTTTTTTTCTTTCCCTTCTTTTTTAGTTTAGTTTGTATTTTCTTTTACTTTTGCTATTAAAACTTTCAATAAAAAAATATTTTAAAAAAAGTTTACTAACCCCAGGTATATATGTCCAATTATTGTGGATTATTGTGGTTTTGAAGTGTTTGTGTGTTGGACTAGGACCAGGTTCAAATCTACCACTGCTCAAGGAAACTCACTGGGTGACTTTGGGTTATTTGTTCTTTCTCAGCCCAGCATATATCACAGGTTGTTGAAGACACTCCTCCTCACTCAAACTGTCTCAAGAGATTAAAAAAAAACAGATGATGATGATGATCATCATCATCATCATCATATAGACCAATCATTCACAAATATTCCTTTATGTGGACTCTTACACAATCTTCAAAAAAGGTGAGATCTGCCACATAAGCCAGGGGTTGGCAATGTAGTAACTGTGGACACCATTACACATCATTATATCTTTTTTTTTTTTCTTTAAATGGCCAAGATCTTATGTTATTGCCAAATACCATCTGATTTTGCCTTATCATCCCAATTCTTGTGGGACTATGTTCTGAGAATTTAGTCTTATACATATATTGGAGCCTGCACCTGGGGACTATCTGCAGTACCCTCGTGGACAATTGGAACCCTTCAGATAGGAGACCAATCCTGCTGGAACAAGTTTTCATATTCTCAGATCAGAGACAAACAATTCATAAATATGAATAACTGAGAGAGCTATGGTATTCATTAATTATAAAGTTTGGCAATAATGTATTTCCAAAAGTTAAATACTTTGTAGGAGTAATCTAAGAATTATAACATAGTTGTCAAAACTATTAACACTTATGAACACCTTTCATTCAGTAAAATTAAACTCCTTTTGAATAAGCAGGAAGTGGAGCATTATCCTGGTTGAAGTCTTAGGCATAGATTTCTTTTCCACCTCCTCTAGTACTTGAGAGATTGAATTTTAGCCTAACAAAATTAAATGAGCTCTTTCCTTTTGTTCCAGATTATTAAAGGCTTTTGTTCCCCACCCTGCTTTTATTCTGAAATTATTCTTGGCTCTTTTCTTATACTTACATTACAGATTTCCATTACATTTTTTATATTGTATGGATTACTTCCAAGTGCTTGATAGATTGGCTCATTCTATGCAAGAAAATGCAAACTCAGATGATTTTCATTAAAATACTCTGCTTCACTGAAATTCATTAGTGCACTTTGCTCTACAAGTAAATATGGATCTTATATATATACACCCACTTTGGGGAATCTCCTCGGTAAATTACATGATTAGCACAAGTGAGTTTTTTCTATATTATGTGAGAAGTTGCCCCATAAGGCAAATTCTTTACCTACAGTAGCACTACAAAATACACTAAAGAAAGGATTCACACAATCAGACACTTTTGAGCATTATTGCTAGAGGCAGATTTATAGAATACTTCCTACCAGAAAGTATTATATGGTTCTGTCCCAGTTTGTTTACTTGCTTTAATCAGGGAGGGTGCATGTTGTTGAATCAAAGCCTCTCATGCTTATTCTGTAACACTTTATTCGTTGAAGGGAAATCTCACTGTTTTATTCTGTTTAAACCACAGGAATGTTACAAAGAAATTATGTAAAGGGTCTCAAAATTCAGTCTGTCTATCCTCTCTGTCCAACAGTAGGATATATTCTGAAAACTGAACAAAATGGGACCAAAATAAAGCAGATGGGGGAGGGGGCTATAGAAAAAATCCCAAAGCAAGTTCCCCAATGCATCCCTCTGGAAAAGGCAGTAGGGCAGTGGCTCTGTTGGCAGATTGCTGGGAAATCCTTTGGCCCAGGAGAGATCAGAAAAGTCACACACCAGGCATTTCTATAAAAATAATTTATTTACAGAAAGCAAAACATATTTAAAAGTCTTCTGCATTCTTGCAGGCAGCTCAGAGCAGCTACATGCCTACACAGAAAGGAAACAGAAACTAAAACAAGTCCAGGCAAGCCCCTTCCCCCAGGTGCAAAAATCAACATCTGAAAAGGGGACAGCTGAATTCAACCTCTGCACCCAGCCAAAATGATTAGTTACCATAGTAACCCCAATCTGTAGTAGAAAACAATATATTAACACTCCCCTTTTTATACTACAGAACAAGATGCAAACCAATTTGCTTTGTTAACTCTTTGTGTCTTGGTACAGCAAGGTTTGGTTAAAATATCAGCAATCATGTCTTTTGATTCACAATATTTTAACATTATTTCTCCTTTGCTTATCATATCTTTGATATATTGATATCTAATATCTATATGTCTTGTTCTATTTTTGCAGGCTTCAGATTTTGCCATAGCAATGCAAGCTTGATTATCCTCATAAACAGTTATAGGCTGGTTCACTTCCATCCCTATGTCTTTTAACAAATCTTTAAACCATATAACCTCATTACAGGTTTGTGTTAGAGAATAAAACTCTGCTTCTGCAGTGGAAAGAACAACACGTGTTTGTTTTCTAGAATGCCAGCCTAAGCTAGATCCAGCAAATTGAATTAAAATCCCAGAAGTGGATTTTCTGTCACTGACATCTGCTCCCCAGTCAGAATCGGCAAAAGCCTGCAATTTGTCTGTTCCAGAGGCATTTAGCTTCATGCAATTATTCTTTGTTCCTTGCAAATACCTCATTAACCTCTTCAATGCTGCTTTTCCAGTAGATGTAGGCTTCTCTGTCTACTTAAAATGGCCACAGAATTTCAGATATCTGGGCGAGAATGATTTGCAATTGTCATGAGTAAGGATGGCGAGCAGGGGGCTCCCATCCAGACTGTCAAGCGCATGCGTAGCACTGAGGAATTGTTCAGCCATTCAAAGAGACACAGATCAGGACCGCCTTAACCCTTGAGGGTTATATGTCTGGGTTTTTCCCACGCTTCAGTTTGTTAGGATTCCTGTTAAGTACTAGTAATAAATATTAGAGACCAGTTCATTGTCTCAGTGTGTTTCCTGGTTGTTAGGACAGCAATGTACAGTAAACTTCCAATTGCAGATCTATATTTCTCTGCCTCAGTTAATTGCGTTTCTCCTATATCTTTCTGAAAATCTGTTATCATCGGAGTAGAGACTGGTTTACAGTCTTGCATATTAAAATCCTCTAGGAGCTTTTGAATTTTACTACGTTGGTTTAACAGAAAGCAACCATCCTTCTCCCTGTGTATTTCCAAACCTAGGTAATTTGTCACAATTCCAAGGCTTTTTAATATGAAATGGCTGTTCATGCAGGCTTCAAAATCAAGCCTTTGTTTTTCTGTTGATATGAACAGCAGCAAATCATCAACGTAAATGCACAGATACATACAGCCTTGTTTGTCTTTCTTCATATATACACATGGATCTGCTTTTCCTTTTTCAAAACCAAAACACTGCAGTTTTTCATCTAATTTTTGGTTCCAGGATCTAGCAGCTTGTTTTAACCCATAGATTGACTTCTGCAGTTCACAGACTAGATTCTCCCCTTTTTCATAGCCAGGGGGTTGCTGCATGTATAATTTGTGGTCTAAATCACCATAGAGAAATGTAGTTTGAATGTCATAGTGGTGAACTGACATTCCTTTGAGTGCAGCAATTTTTAACAGTAATCTAATTGATTCACCTTTAGTAACTGGTGCAAAAGTCTTGTCAAAGTCTAAATCTTTCCTTTGAGTGAACCCTTTTGCAACCAACCTTGCTTTATATTTTTGGATTTTGCCATCAGCATCCCTTTTCAGTTTGAAAACCCACCTACAACCCAGACAGCGTTCATTGGGAGGTAGATTTACCAGTTTCCATGTTTTATTTTCTTTCAAGGATGCTAATTCCTGTTGCATGGCAGAATGCCAATTTTGTGCAATCTCAGGTGGTAAAGCATTTGCTTGTTTTAAAGACTCAGGTTCTGTGAATATGTGAAAAGCCTTTACTGTTTCAGCCTGAAAATGTGATGGAGGAACGCCTTTATTACTCCTCTGAGATCTGCGAGGTAATACAGGGCTTAAATTTTGACTCCTATCGCTTTCCTGAGAAGCTTCTGTCTCATCAGACAGATCTTCAGTTTGCTTTTCTGGTTTAATGTCCTCATCAGGCAAAAGATCACCATCAGCAAATCCTTGCTGTTCTCTTGTGGTGGTCAGATCAACTGGAGAGCTAGAATTTAATCTCCCCCAGTTTTGTTCAGCAAAAGAAACGCTTTTGCTAATTATTCATTTCTCTCCCATTATGAACCTGTAGCTCCTTTGGCTTTGTTCATAGCCAACAAAGATGGCTTTCTTTGTTGTGGGGCCTCCTTTCCTTCTCTGTTGTTTTGGAATATGAACCCAAGCAGTGCTACCAAACACTCTAAGATGGTTTACCTTTGGTTTCACACCATAAAACAAATGGAATGGAGTGTCCTGAATCACAGAGTTATACAATCTGTTTTGTACATAACAGGCAGTAGATATTGCCTCTCCCCAATACTTAAAAGATAAATGTGAATCTTTAATCATGCATTTCATCACATTTTGCAAGGTTCTGCCCTTTCTTTCAGCAACACCATTTTGCTGAGGGGTGTAAGGGTTAGAAAGAATTTGTTCTATCCCCTTTTCCACTAGGAACCTTTTGAATTTGTGAGAAAGATACTCTCCTCTTCTATCACATTGGAGTGCAGATACAGGCCTAGGGAATTTTCCATTTGCCCATGTCGCAAAACCTTTAAATTTCTCAAATGCCTCATCTTTGTTTTAAGATGTAGATAAATGTGTATCTTGAGAAATCATCAATGATGGTCATTGCATACCTTGCTTGTCCAAGAGTTGGAGCAAAAGGACCAATAATGTCAGAGTGTACAATTTCCAAAGGTCTAGTTGTAACTCTGTCACTGTGCTTACTCACAGGAGCTTTTCGTGTTTTGCATTATTTGCAAACTACACAGTCTAAGTATTACAGGGTTTTATCTTTAGGTCAGCACACAGCTGTGGCATTTGTGCTATATACTTGAAATTAGCATGACCAAATCTCCTGTGCATCAGGTGTACACATTGGTCATGATATGGAGTGTTGCCAACTGCAGCCTTGCAGCTTGGCTTCCTTGCGTTTTGCACAATGTACAAGGAGTCTTTTAATATACCAGTAGCACACAATGTCCCATTTTTTCGTATCTCACAACCATTTTTCTTAAATGTTATGATATACCCTGTTGCAGCCAATTGTGCCACAGATAAAAGGTTTGATTGTATATTTGGCACATACGACACACCTTTTACAGTTTCTCCCAAGCAGGATAAATACAAATCACCTTGTCCCATAATTTTGGTGACAGACCCATCAGTCAAAGATACACTTTGTCTTTCAGTTTTAGACAGTGACACAAAAGAGCTTTTACAATTACATAAATGACAATTGGCCCCAGAATCTAACACCCATACATCAGAATTACCCTTCTCAGCAACCTGTGCAATTTGGGTTGTCTGAAGAGCCTTCTTCTGTGTTGCCCTTGTGTTCTTCTTCTCTGTCTTTCTACTCTTCGGTCTCAAGGCACAGTCTTTCTGCAGATGTCCAGCTGAACCACAAGTGAAGCATCGCTGGCTGGCTAGCGCTGTGGCCTCAGGTTCCTTTCCCTTCTTTTCCCTCATTTTCTGGTATTGCAGCTTTCCAGAAGAGATGGGGAGGATCTTTCCTCACTCTTCTCCCATTCAGTGAGTAAGTGCTGTGTAACATATGATGGGGTGAGGTCTGCTTCAGGCATAGCCTCCAGGGTACAAATCAGCGTGTCCCACATTTCATTTAGTGAGGACAGGAGGATATAGGATTTTGTTAGAGGTGTAAATTCCATTCCTCTCTCCTGCAACTCAACAAACAGCTGCTGAATATAATGCAGGTGCTCAGGAAGGCTATCTCCTTCTGCAAGGTAGGCTCTGTACAGCTTTTTTGTCAGGGTAACTTTACTCCCTGCTGTTGCTTTTACATATAAGTCTCTCAAAGTTGCTTTGCAGACTGCATGCCTCACACGTGGACTAGCTGATTGTCCTCAACTCCCAAGATAATGGTGGCTCTAGCCCGCTCATCCTGTCTCAGCCATTCAGCACTGGGATTTTGGGAGGGTTGCTCACCAATCGGCAGCCAAAGATTCTCTCTGCGAAGATACATCTCCACCTTCAGGGCCCAATTCAAATAGTTGGTCTCTGATAGGCACTCCAGAGGCATCACTGAAGGCTGGGAGGTAGCCATGGCTTCTTCCTTCTTTTGCAAGTCACCTCAGCTGGCTTCTTTGTCCTGTAGACCGGCAGTTGCTGGAAAATCTCCAGGTGGCTCCAAAGAAAATCTTCACAGGTCTTTGCTACCTGCCTTTAAATTGTGCATGAGGTGTGGAGCTGATCTCTCTATTCTCTCTGGGTTTTACTGGGCTTACTGGGCTGTTTACTGGGCCCATAACCTGTTGGCAGATTTCTGGGAAATCCTTTGGCCCAGGAGAGATCAGAAAAGTCACACACCAGGCATTTCTATAAAAATAATTTATTTACAGAAAGCAAAACATATTTAAAAGTCTTCTGCATTCTTGCAGGCAGCTCAGAGCAGCTACATGCCTACACAGAAAGGAAACAGAAACTAAAACAAGTCCAGGCAAGCCCCTTCCCCCAGGTGCAAAAATCAACATCTGAAAAGGGGACAGCTGAATTCAACCTCTGAACCCAGCCAAAATGATTAGTTACCATAGTAACCCCAATCTGTAGTAGAAAACAATATATTAACAGGCTCAACATGTTGGTGACTGTTCCTTCTAACCCTAATCCTTCTCTTTCCTCATCACATGTCCAAGAATGGAAGTATGCAATCTATCCCATGCTTTTCAGTGCACATACATCCACAAATATACACAGATGTAACACAAAGGGAGAGAAGAAACACACATACACAGAGATACAACTCATATATGCCTAACCTGATCAGACCCTGTCATCAGTGTGCATGCACAGACATAGAAATATGCATATATACTTCCTTTATAGTCCCTAAGGAAAAAGCATATGCACAAACATACATACATGCACACTTACACATTTTATCACACAGAAGAAAATACAGATGATTCCTAGAGTTACAAGTAGTCCTTGTTTAGCAACTTGTACAGTGACTGCAGTTACAAAGATGATGAAAAAATAACTTTGCAACAATCCTTGCATTTATGACCTTTGCAACTCTGTAAAGCAAAGGAAAGCTGAAATGAGATCATAAGCACAGCTGCGGTTTCACTTAGCAACTATTTACTTAATGACCAAGTTGCCGGTCCCTATTGTGGTCACTAAATGCGGACTACCTGTTCTGCTGATAAAGAGTGTAGGGAAAAAAATCCAGACCCATGCTGCTTTCCCTAACCTGGTATTTTAAGAAAAAGCAATATCCCCAGACAAGGGACAATTAAGACAGAAGATTACTAGCAGTACATGGAGACATCCATTCCACTTTGAGAACCTTATCTTGAGCTCCAGAAATGATAATTTCTGAGTCACTTCAGAAGTAATTCCTGGATCTGGAGCAAGCTTTATACTGAATCTACTTTACCATTGTCTACCATGGGAAAAATTCAAATACACTGATTTTTTTTCCTTACTAAAAGGAGATGGAATTTTCAGAAATGACAGATACGTAATAGGTGATGAAGCTTTCAAAATGTCATAGAAAATATGGCATAGCTTTTCAGGGTGTAGTCCTTTTTCTTTTTAAAAGCACTTTTAACTTTATTGTTTTGGAATAGAACATGATGGCATTGGCAGCAAAAATAGTTCCTATCTGTGGCAATTTTGAGACAACTAGATAAAGGGAACTTTACACAAAGGGAAAGGGTGATTGGAGAGAATAATGGTTCTACTCCAGAATATAATAAACTTGATTGTTGGGCCTGACGCGTAAGTATAAAAATTAATTCATCTGTTCAAGACAGCTTAGAAAATACTATCACACAACTGCCTAGGATATGAGACTTGACAACAAGGAGGGTAGAACAAATGCTAAAACTAAGGATTTCTCTCCCAATATCTTTAAATCCTCCCCAGATGTTGCAGCTGGGTGATCAATGTTGATCAAATTATAAGGGTTTCTATATCTGGGTGCTAGATCTGTCAATCACTGTGTCCCATATTTCTCCCTCTACTCACTATGGTGTTTTACAATTATTATTATTATTATATTATTATTATTAAAATTTATATGCTGCCCAACTCCCGGCAACTCTGGAAAAACATTCCCCTACTCTTTCCTTTGAGGAGAAGGGTGTTTCTTTCACAAAGGCACTATTTGTTATATGTTAGGATTCTGGGGAAACAGGTTGGGAAACAAAGATTTCTAGAGGAATTCGATTTGGGAGGCATCTAGTTTTGATCCATCTATTCCAGCTCAATAATGAAAATGTATTTGATTAAATTAGGTAACCAGTGCTGTTTCTAGAAAATTGCCCTCAGATATCTGGGCAAAATGCTACAATACACCTGTTTCCTTACATTCAACTTAAATAAGCAACAATCTTTCCTCTGACACAAACAAACCTCTGTTTCTTTTCTGTCTCCCACCTCCCTTTTCTGTCACACATGCAGAATTATGTGTTCTCCCTGCTCTCTACCACCCTATACACACACGTGAAACTTTTGACTTTTTTACTAAGCCTACTAGATATAGGATGCAAAAATCAGGGTGATCACTAGATGGAAGCAAGGATATGATTTTGCATCTCTTTTATTCCATCATCTGGATTTTGGAAACCTAGATATGATTGCCCTAGCTTCCAAGTTGCGTCCCATTGGATTTGGGGGGAAACAAGCACAGAGGATAAAAATGATGGAGAAAAGTGAGTGTCAGAGGGTGGTCATAGATGGAGAGTAAGTATTTGAAAATCCAGACTGTCTAGAATAATTCCAAAGCTGACTAGGACTGATGGGAGTTGAATGATAACATACAGTGACTTAATATTTTCTATCCCTGCTTTAATGCAATATTTTCCTTCTTGAACTCAAATGTTAAAAGGAACTAATAATATTAAGACTGGCTGCAACAAAGGTCTGATTTCAACAAGATTAATGCTGGTCAAATATACCAGATGCAGACAGCGAGGAAATCAGGCTCTCAATCAGGTAAATGAGAACTAGGGACAGGAGGTATGGAGCTACTCAAAAAACTGCCTGGTGATTGGGCACCAGGTTGAGTAAACAAAACTAAATAGGAACATACAGGAGTTAAACATCAGCTAGAGGTGAAGCACTGAAGATAGAAAATGAAGATCAATGATCCAACCAATTCAGTTGAGATGGAATACTGTAAATATACAATCTGAGAAATATAAATACATCAAACCATAGCCAACGTTATATTGCTCCCTTGAGTCACATGTTCCTGACTGGATTGAAGAGCTCCAGCTCTGGGCTTCATATGGTGGTTCTTCACCATAAAAGTGGTACAAGGAGAAAGACAGCTGGACTATGTCACCTGAGTCCTTCTTATATTGAAAACAGCAGTGTTTTTATTAATGAAAGAAGGGCACAACTCTGGGCTTCTTTGCCCTTTGAATGCTATATAACTGAGAATCAGCCTTGCTGACAGAAGAAATGCATTGTAGAAATTCTTTATTACATAAATAAAAGCAATACAAACAGAGAATTACAATGGGGAAATATTATGCCCAGTTGTGCATTCTCCCTCTCAAAACAAACGGGGGATACTTTTGAAGTCCTCATCTGGTCCTTGGAGGCTGTGGAGGTCAAAACAAGCTTAGATTAAGCTAAAAAGATGGAATTATTGTTTGTTGGAACTGCTGTTTGTTGGTGACTGATCTGGATTGACTTTAATGTCAGTTTTTACTCTGGATGGAGCCACATTCCCTGTGAAGGAGCAGTTCTATGATTTGGGGCTCCTCTTAGACTCAAGGCTTCTCTAAAGCAGCAGGTGGAAGCTATGGCCAAGAGGGCCTTTGCCAAGCTTTAACTGGGACATCAATTCTGGAACTTTTTGGACTGGGGATGCTGACAACAATGACTCATGTCTTCTTCATATCAGAATTAGACTACTGCAGCATTTTCTACATAAGCTGCCGTTGAAGACAATTCAGAAGGTATAATTGGTCCAGTATGAGGCAGCCTGTCTGAGTAAATCTGAGGTACCCATTTCACAGAACAGCAACTGAAGTTAATATCAGACCTCTTCAAACCATACTGAGCTTATGAAGGTTGCAGAAAAAAAATTCTAAAAGCATTTCTATAATTGGCCCAGGTCATTGCATGTGTGTTGCCAGGGGCAAAATTCACCTCCTGCTACATTCCAATTTCATGAAAAGGAACTGATATTAACCCATAACTAAGTAATTCTGCACTTGGTGTCATGTTCATCGTTCCAATGTTCTGAATACATCGTAACGTTTCGCATGTCACTTTCCTGATCCGTGTTTGCTGGGTGGAGATTTCCAGCCGTGCCAGGCTGTAATCTCCTTGCTGTAACTGTGGAATGTATGTTTGGGTTATGGAATGTGTTCAAGGTTACTTTCTCAGGCCAATGTGGGCAACGGTTGCTAGCACCTGGGAGGGGGTGGTTGCTAAGCGTGAGCGAGGGCGGAACCGGGTTTGAAGCGAGGGTTTTTAGTTTGTATTTGGCGCGCTTTTGCTCATTCTCAGCTTTCTTTGTATCTGCATACTATTCTTTCAATAAATCAGTTATCCTTAAGCACCTGCTTGTGAGACTGAGTTTGTCAGAATAGGCAACCATTACATAAAGCTGAGAATCTCAAAACCCTTATTCCTCTAGCCCCTATCCAGATTCATCTGTGAAGGGGAGCGCTAGCGAGGAACGAACCGTAATTGCAGGAGATGGAGAGCGAGGCATCGAGCGAAGGAGAACTGAACTCCACGGTGGTTAGAGCGGAGAAGGTACCCTGCAGCGATGCTCCGGGGGTTCGGGCAGAACCCAACCCCAACTTGAAGGAGAAGGAGGGACCTCAAAAAGTACCTGAAACAACCAGTACTTCGGCTGGTGACTACCTTACTTGGGAGGAGGAATCGGACCCTGGGGCGGCTCAAGCCTCCTGGAAGTGGCGGTACCCGCTGTCACCCAAGGTGGTCAGGAAGGAAGCGCCCGAGGGGTCCCCCACCCCTGATCGTATAAAGGTGTTGGAGGCAAAATTAGACTCGGTCAAATTCATGCTGAAGAAGATGTCAATGGGATGGGGGTCGCCTGAAAAAGGAAGGGAAGGGTCCCGCCGTAGGCATTCCCCCTCACCATCACCCCTACCATCCCCCAGAGGGAGAAGCAGGGTCCGGCGTCGAGGAGAGGAGAGGGACCCGAGGGTGACAATTTCGAGGTCCCCTCTGGCGGAGAGGCGCTCGCTAGGGGTCGTACAAAAGGCTGAGTGACCAGAAACTGCAAGACCCCCACCCTTCACAGTAAAGTTTGATGGGGACCCTACCAAATTGTCCTTCTTCATAACTAATGCTAACAGTTATATGGAGGATTGGGAACAGGGGTTCCGGTCAGAGCAGGGGAAAATAAATGCCATTGCTACCAAGCTGAAGGGGAGGGCGGCCGATTGGTATGTACAGCTGTGCCAATCGAACGCTCCAGAGTTAGAAGACTTCGAGGAATTTCTGTGGGCATTACAGCAACATTTTGAAGACCCGCTAGCTCAGGAAAGAGTGAAGCGGGCATTAAAGGGACTATACCAAGGGTCACGATCCGTGGCGGATTATGCACTGGAATTTAAAGCACTGGCGGGGAAAGTGAAGGATTGGTCCCAATCCACGCTGGTGGAGATGTTCAAGAATGGACTGGAAACTGAGGTTCTGAAGTGGTCTCTGGGGCGTGAGGACCCAAGAACCCTATATGATTGGATTCAGCTGGTGAGCAGTGCTGAGCATGCCCTAGAGACGTTTGCCCACTGAAAATCGATGAGATATGGGAGATTCAGTAAAGGGTCCCACACCTCGGCTCCTCCAGGGAAATCCAGCCAGCGGACCTGGGAGGAAGAGAAGGAGCGACGCTATGCAAGAGGGCAATGTCTGTGGTGCGGAAAAGAGGGGCACCGAGCAGCGGCGTGCCCAAAGGGAAAGACCGAAGACCGGCCGGGAAAGTCATCTGGAAAATCTCCTTCCCTACCAAGGAAGATGAAGGCGGCGCTGGCGGAGGTTGAACCTGAGGAAATCTCTTTCTTTGGGGATGAGGAGGAGGCTGTTTGCAATCAGCCGGCGGGAAACACCAGCCACCTGCTTTAAAGGGCGCCACTGGGCAGGTGGAAGAGGAAGGGCGCGATCACACTTCAGTGAGTGGAAATTTCCCTACCATGACAGTGAAGGTGAAATTGAGGTCACGGACAAGAACTGTGTAAGTGTGGGCTATGGTTGATTCGGGGTGCTCACAGTGTTTAATGCATCCTGACGTGGTAGCTGCATTGGAGTTACCCACATTTCCTTTGAAACGGCCCATGATCTTCACCCAATTGGATGGATCTACAGCGGGGGGGAAACTGGTGACTCACTCCACAGGGATGGTGGCATTGCAAATGGGAAGCCACTGGGAGAAACTGCCTTTTGTGGTAGCGCCTGTGGGGGGTCCATTTGTCATTTTGGGGATGCCTTGGTTTGTTCAGCAAAACCCACACATAAATTGGGTGCACAGGACTGTGACTTTTGCAGATGGATTCTACAAAGCCCGAGGGGGATGAACTGGACAGCGGCGAGGTGGGAAGGGCAGCAGCAACAACTCCGCATCTCCTTACTAGTCCGCTAGACGGACTGCCGGAACAATACCAAGACTTTGCAGATGTGTTTGGCGAAAAGGAAGCGGATCAGCTACCGCCGCACCATAAAACTGACTGTGCCATAGACTTTATCCCTAATGCAAAGTTGCCTAAGCCAAAAATTTATGCTATGACCCAGAAGGAACTGGCAACGCTAAGAGAGTTTGTCGATAAAAATCTAGCCAGGGGTTTTATCGAACCAGCCAGTTCCCCAGTGGGTGCTCCTGTTCTATTCAGACCAAAGAAAGATGGGACTTTGAGATTATGTACAGATTTCTGTGGATTGAATGCAGTCTCAATATTAAATAAATATCCTGTCCCGTTAATCAAAGACATGTTATCACATCTGGCAAAAGGTAAAATATTCTCTAAGTTGGACCTGAGGGAGACATATTTCCGCATTCGTATAAGGGAGGGGGATGAATGGAAAACTGCTTTCAATTGTCCTTTGGGCTCTTTCCAGTATAAAGTGTTACCTTTTGGTCTGGCAGGGGCGCCTGGAGTTTTTATGCAACTGATCAATGAGGTCTTGCATGACCATTTATTCAAAGGGGTCTTGGTGTATTTGGATGATGTGTTAATCTATACTGAAACCATGGAGGAACATATAGAACTGCTTAGACAAGTGCTCAGCAAGCTGAGAAAGGCTGAACTGTATGCTAAATTGTCCAAATGTGCTTTTCATAAATCTCAAATTGACTATTTGGGCTATAGAATTTCAGACAAGGGTATTGAAATGGATCCAGCTAAGATTGAAGCCATTCTAGCATGGGAGCCACCACGCACGCGTCGGCAGCTCCAAAGTTTCCTCAGATTCGTGAACTATTATCGCCAGTTTATCCAGGGGTTCACGGGGATAGCATTGTCCCTCACTGAGCTACTAAAAACTAAAGGGCAGGGGGATACATGGAGGGCAAAGAATCCTGGGGCGTTGTTGAAATGGACGCCCGCATGCCAGGTGGCTTTTGACCAGCTTAAAAAGCTATTCACAGCAGAACCCATTCTACAGCATCCCGATCCTAGCAAGCCATTTGTGGTGCAAGTGGATGCTTCTGATTTCTCCATTGGAGCGCTCCTGCTACAAGCAGATGAGTCGGGATGTTTGAAGCCTTGTGCTTATCTCTCCCGTAAATTCTCTGAGACTGAAAGGCGGTGGCACGTTTGGGAGAAAGAGGCTTTTGCTGTCAAGGCGGCTTTAGACACTTGGTGCCATTTGTTGGAGGGGGCTACCCATCCTTTCGAGGTTTGGACTGATCACAAGAACCTCGAAGCACTCAGTGCACCTTGTAAACTCAACCCAAAGCAAATCAGATGGGCTCAATTCTTCAGCCGTTTTGATTTTAAGTTGAAATTTACTCCGGGAAGGAAAAACTTTCTGGCTGATGCACTTTCCCGCAGACCCCAGGATTCCAGCACTGTACCTGATGTAGTCGGTACACTGTGGATGGACCCACAATTGAGTCTGGCAGCGGTGACCCGCAGCCAGACTCGCGCGCAACAGCCAGACGCTTCAATTTCACCCCATCCGGGACGTTTGCCAGTTCCCTCAGACTTGCAACAACAGTTTCTTTCCCAATTGAAATCTGACACTTGGTTGCAAGCAAATTTACACACTATTACTTTTGACCGTGATTTTGCCTGGAAAAATGATCGTCTCTATGTGCCTGAGACTTTACGCAAAGACATTTTACTCCGTTGCCATGATGACAAACTGGCTGGACATTTTGGGTTTGTGAAAACACTCCACTTGGTTAGACGCCAATTCTGGTGGCCAACACTAAGGCGAGATGTTAAGGAATATATTGCTTCCTGCCCTGTCTGAGCTGGCTCAAAACAGAAGGTTGGTAAGCCCCAGGGGTTGCTCCAGCCAGTGGCCAGTCCCTCTCACCCTTGGGAGGAGATCTCTATGGATTTTATCATTGATTTACCTCCAAGCCAGAGGAAAACTGTGATTTGGGTTGTGAAGGACTTTTTCTTGAAACAAGCCCATTTCATTCCGTGCGCTTCCATTCCCTCAGCCCAGCAGCTCGCCCGCCTCTTTTTTGTACAGGTGTACAGGCTCCACGGGAGCCCCTCCCGTTTGGTGACTGACAGAGGCACATAATTTACCTCCCAGTTTTGGCGGGCTTTTATGAAATTAGTGGGTACCAAACAAGCGCTCTCCACTGCGTCGCATCCTGAGACTGACGGATCTACAGAGGCGCTTAATTCCACACTGGAGCAATATCTGCGTGCTTTTGTTAACTATCAACAAGACAATTGGGTCAATCTCCTGCCCTTTGCTGAAGTCGCCTACAACAATGCAGTGCATCAGAGCACTGGTCAGGCGCCATTTCGCATTGTCTTTGGTCGAGATTTTGTGCCCATCCCAGAGCTGCCATGACCAACATCTCCTCCATCTTCCCCTGCAGACTGGGCAGCACATCTGGGGGACTCCTGGCCTCAAATCAAACAGGCTCTCACCAATGCCCAAGCTGCTTACAAGCACCATGCAGACACCAAACGGGCACCTCAGCCACCCTTCAAAGTTGGGGATAAAGTTTACCTCTCCACAAAGTTCATTAAATCACCCCAACCATCTAAAAAGTTGGCACCAAAATTTGTGGATCCCTTTCCTATTGTGGCTCAAATTAATCCTGTTACTTTTAAATTAGATTTGCCTCATAATCTTAGGGACGCAGTGGCGCTGCGGGTTAAACCACTGAGCTGTTGATCGGAAGGTCGGCGGTTCGAAACCGTGTGGCGGGGTGAGCTCCCGTTGTTAATCCCAGCTCCTGCTCACCTAGCAGTTCAAAAACATGCAAATGTGAGTAGATCAATAGGTACCGCTTCGGCGGGAAGGTAACGGCGTTCCGAGTCGTCATGCTGGCCACATGACCCAGAAGTGTCTATGACAACGCTGGCTCCAAGGCTTAGAAACGGAGATGAGCACCACCCCCTAGAGTCGGATTCGACTGGACTTTACGTCAAGGGAAACCTTTACCTTTACCTTTACCTTTACATAATATTAAACGTTTGCATCCCATTTTTCATTGCAGCCTGCTCAAGCCTTTCCACCAATCCGATCACTGGCACCCACAACCCTCACCACCTGCTCCCATTATGATTGATGGGCAGCAACACTTCGAAGTCCAGGAGATTCTTGATTCTTGACGCCTTCGTTCTACTTTGCAATACCTGATCTGATGGAAACATTTCCCTCATCCAGAATGGATTGCTGCCCGCGATGTTCACTCCCCTGTTTTAGTTGCCCATTTTCATGCTGCATATCCTGCTAAACCTGCTCCTTAATTTGTTGTTTTTAAGGGGGGCGGTATGTCATGTTCATCGTTCCAATGTTCTGAATACATCGTAACGTTTCGCATGTCACTTTCCTGATCCGTGTTTGCTGGGTGGAGATTTCCAGCCGTGCCAGGCTGTAATCTCCTTGCTGTAACTGTGGAATGTATGTTTGGGTTATGGAATGTGTTCAAGGTTACTTTCTCAGGCCGATGTGGGCAACGGTTGCTAGCACCTGGGAGGGGGTGGTTGCTAAGCGTGAGTGAGGGCGGAACCGGGTTTGAAGCGAGGGTTTTTAGTTTGTATTTGGTGTGCTTTTGCTCATTCTCAGCTTTCTTTGTATCTGCATACTATTCTTTCAATAAATCAGTTATCCTTAAGCACCTGCTTGTGAGACTGAGTTTGTCAGAATAGGCAACCATTACACTTGGCAATAGAATGTAGCAAGGCTGCAAGGGAAAAGAAGACCCTAAAAGCAAGCAGGAATTGGGCAATAATCATGAATAGGGACAGCGTTTTGGTATCCCTACAAGTAGAATTTTTATAGAAAGATGGGAAGGGTGAAACCAAAGTCTGAGGGTTTATAGCAGAAGGGAACACTATTTCTTCTCGTAGCCCAATTATCTGATGAACCAGAAGGAATAGTCACTCTCTCCAGTCAGCTTCTTTAGCTATCCAGGACCCCACAAAGCAAACCAGCAGCCCCCTCTTCTGTAAAGTTGCCATGGTATTCATTCCTTTAATGGAAAGTAGGTTGCCAGATTGCTAGAAGAGATCTTTGGTGCCATACTAGAGTTTCTACCCATAATCATATTTATATCCATATGCTGAGAAAATTATGCAAATTGGACCAAATATTACAGTTATTCACATTTAATTCGGTATTGGACCATACGGTCTCTCAATTATGTATCTGTACTATCTAATTAAGGGTGCATTTATTGTAAGGTCATACTTATGTGACTGAACATGCCTTTAACCAATTACAGTATATAGGAATATGCTCACTGATGCATCATCTTTCTTCCCTCAGTCAAATATTTTTGTCATTCATACACTTTATATTTTTTTTCATAATGGGAAATAATTTTCTTAAAGTAAGATATCAGACTTCAAGAAATTGTCATAACTAAGCAGCCAGTACGTACAAGCTACTTTAGGTTTTCTTATTAGCGTTATCATCAGTGCATGTACTGTATCTTCTTTGCAAAAATATACAACTGGCTACTTTAAAATCTGCTTTCTGAGTATGTGAACAGTAGGATATAACCATGTTGCTTTTATTAAATAGTGCTGTATCTTTATCAGTCACTGATTTATGTCTATTTGAAATTGCTGCTACTGCTATCTTCCTAAAAATGACTTTCATTTATGCTTTCAAGCAATTAACTGATATACAAGATTTTTTTCCAAACTAGCAACTGTAACATTATTCACACTACTTCCTACCGCCAATCAAATTCATGTTTCATCACCTTTTAGAATAACCATACACCCAAGTGATAAATGTTGTCTGTCTGTGCAGAAATACTACTTATGTGTGGAACAGAAAAAAACAATGAAAAATTAGTATTAAAACATGATGCAGTTAAACTCAAGATATTTCTTCTGAAGAATCTCCTTCAGCATTCCTGTTTGTCATCCTTTTTGTCATCCGACTAAAGCTGTTTCAACAACACTGCTCTTTCATTTCCAAATCCTTCAAAAGCAGTTTGAAGCTGACTTTTTTTCATTTTTACTGACTTTGAAAAGTGGAAGACAACATTATGGCAGCTGAATCTCTATGGAAGGGGAGACAAAGGAGCCAGGACACCATGTAGAGCAAAATTTCCAGTCACAGGCCTCATCCAAGCACCTTCCTTGACCCAACACCAAAATGGCCTACTAATACTTTGTTGAAGACGTGTTTTCACAATGGAGCCTCCCTCTCTGCATTAATGTCTCAGGGCATGTAACTGGCAGGATGTAGAGGAACAACCTCCTTTGAAACTGTCCCTGCAAGTAGATATAGGAGAGGATTCTCACACCAACAACATGGCTAGTAACTGTTATAAAAACAAAACTCAAGGGCAGACTGGCCTGGCTTCTCAAAAAAGATTGGTACATTACAATGTGAGAAGAAAAATGCCAGAACCCAATGGCTTTGAATTATTCATAAAAAGACTTCACATTTGAAAGAAACATACTTGCCAGAATTCTTGGGCACTCACCTCAACATTTTTTATAATAAATCTTATTAATCTGAAGTTCAGAGAGAATTGTTCTTTTGTTGTTTTTCTCTAATGCCAATTGTTACTATGGAGATTTGGCAATGGGAGCAGAGTCAGTTTAATACAGCGTCCCCCAATCCTCATTTATAGAGACGGAGTTAATATTGTTTATTTATAAACCACAATTGCTTAGGTTTATACAACAAATTCCATCATGAGCCAAAATTAAATCACATTATAATTAATGAAGCATATAAACTGATCACATACATACAGAAAGATCTGCATTTAAAGCACAGCACATAGAGACAACCTACTCACATGGTTAATCATGTAAGGAGCAATGCTTGAAGGAAGTTAATGAAATCAAACACTTGTCTTTCCAACAGCTTTGTAGATCAAATTGTATCTTAAGTGCAGAAAGGTGACCAACATTATGCTTCTTTAAAATTGCATCATTACAAATTTAAACAGAATTATTTATTTTTGTTTTGTTAGTTTTATTTTATATTCTGCCTTTCAATGAAATCTGCTAAAGTAGTGATCATTCTGATGTAAAAAGAAGGGAACTACAGAAAAAGTTAGTAGTTGAAGTTAAACACACTGTAGTTTACAAATGCCATTTTTTTAAACTGTTATAAATAACAACAAGATGAAAATAAATGAAAGTTATAAATAAACAAACATGATGCAACTGGACATTTGGGATAGTCAAAAGCAAAAGAGAACAAGGTTCCTACATCCTTATGTTTGATTAAAAAGGGGAATTCCAGCAGGTGTAAATGCATGTTCTTTCTTCAACACAACTATTAAAGATGCAGGAATATCCCTAATATATACTGTAAGTATTATCTAAGTACCAAAATAGAAGTCTTTGCTCTAACATAGGTTTTACTGCATATACAGTGTTTAGGCTATATTTGAATAATGCACTTGATTTACTGATTGATTGATGATTATGTGCCATCAAGTCTGTGTCAACTCTTAGCAACCACATAGATAGATTTTCGCTATGACGATCTATCCCTAACCTGGTTCTTTAGGTTTTTGCCACTGTGACCAAGTTCATCTATCTTGCTACTGGTCATCCTCATCTACAGTATTTCCTTCTACCTTTCCCAGAGAGTTTTTTCCAGAGAGTTAGGTCTTTGCATAATGTATTCGAAGTAGGATAATTTGAGCTTGGCCATTTGTGCCTCAAGTGAGAACTGCGGGTTTTGTTTGATAATCCGTATGTCATAACACACTTACTTGTAGTTAACTGCAGAGTGGTTTGATGAATTAATCCAATTGTCTGCATCTGCACATTACAAAATAAAGCATGTAGTTTCAGAATGGCACTTCACTAAGGCTTGGAAACCTTGCTAAAGATTATTGAATCCTATGAACAGAGGATTAATAGACATTCAGAGCATGCCTACCAAATGTGCCAATGTCTGATTAGAACACAGCATTGTCCTAAATCTATGATCTCATAAATGGATGAATTTTGAATACAATTGTTTGTGTGCATATTTGTTACCTTTGGGCCAAAAAATTGGGTTCTCTTTCATACTGGTAAAGAATTCAAAGGTATTGTATTGATTGATTTGACTGAATAATCACTACAGAGATCAGTCCAGGCAGGGTGTGAGAATAGAAGGTGAAGTTACTAGAGCTGAAGCATTCAGCACTTCAGATTCAAAGGGGAAAAAAGGCACAGGAGTGATCATGGGACACCTATCAGAAACTCCTTAAAGCAACTGTACTTTTCCCCAGGATCATGTTGCTACTTTCAGCAGCGGCAACAAGATTCTGAGCAAATGTGCAGTTGCTTTATGGAGTTCCTGATGAGTTCTTGATAAGTGCTGATACATGGATGCCAAAATGTGCTTCAAAGCACCTTTTTAGTTTTAAATCCAAATGTTGCACTGCCCTAACAATAAGCACATTTCTTCTATTGTTCTCATTTAAATATTGCACTGCTTTAAATATTGTTATATTTAATGAAAAAGAATTTGCTTTTGTCACTACTTTCAACATAGAATTTTGATTAATTATTATGGTTGAGGTTCTTGTACATAACCAGTAATGAGCTTGTCAAGCTTGTGTGTAAACATCCTTTGTTATATTCTACAATCATCTTTCCTGCAGGCTGCATCCTCCCTAATCTCCTATGCTTCAGTTAAATCCCAAAGGTAAACCTGGTGAAGCGACAAACTGATCCTATTGGGACTTTCATAAATTTCAAGTTTGAGCAGCCAGGGAAACTTCAAAATGATTGAAAAAAATGGGAAACAGGAAACAACAGCATCAGCAACAGGATATCCTCCATCTTCAGCAAGAAAGTAAACTCAAAAATGCCATCAAGAGAAATTAGGAAGACATGATCAAGCTTCTTTAGAATAAGGTAGAAAAACAGAACCCTCTTTTACAAGAGAAGAAACTGCTTTAAATATTGTTATATTGGCATCATATGAATGAAAATGGGTGTACTGGTGAGCCTTAAAATTTAGTGCCTAAAAGGGCTACTTTAAGCTTCTCTATGTGAACTTCTTTCTGTAGTTAAGATGCAGTTACAAATAGCATCACAAATAAGAAATTTCTCTGCCAAATCAGTCAGGATCTGCCTTTTATCGGGAAATGAAGTTCTGATTCAAGCACAACATTCCCATTTCTTCTCAATATAATTTTGGTTAGATTGTAACTGACCCTATGATTTGCCACTAATTTAAAAGCAGATTTTGCTTTACATTTTGCACACATCTCAAGCCGAACTAGTTTTCTATCTCTACCTGCAATTATTATTGTCATTGTTGTTGTTATTATTTATATGGCGCCCAACTCCCAGCAACTCTGGATGGCAATACAAGTGGTCCCTTTCCTGAAAACTTTCTTACTTCAGAACAGGTGATATACTTGGGTGGAATTTCATTTATAGGTTAAACCTGTAGAACTGAGCAAGGTTTTTTTCCTCTTGGTTATTTTTTCCCACCACCATATTCCTAGAAGAATGTCTGTGTGTGTATTAAGAAAACAATGTACACAATGTACATTGAGTTATATAAAAAGAGATTGCTCTAATTATAAAAATGCAAAATGCTTGGTTCCCAGGAACATTTCTTTTTTTTTTTTTAAGCAATAACATGCCATTTATGGGAAGCAATGTAAAATATACCAGCATCCATTTAACTTTCCTTTTGTATAGAAGCCCTGAAGTGCAGATAAAGTCCTGATATCAGCAAATCTGCCATTTTACTGCAGTTATTCATTGCCCACAGCAATTCAACTGAAAATTAATTAGCAATACCCTACCATAAATCTCCATAGTATTAGCTAAAATGCCAATTCTGTAATCACTTTTCATTAAAGCCAAAAATACTAATTAAAATTGACTTTCCCTTCCCCTTTCTGTTTTGGTAAACTGTTTTCAATTTTAAGTTACACTCAGAAGCAAGCCATAAGAAGGAAGACCTTTCCCTAAGTAGTCTGTATAATCTTACTCTTGCTATAAAGATAACAATGCATGAAATGAGAAGGAGCATTTAGGAAAGGAGACTGATTAGGCACACAATGTGAGGACAGGAGCATGTGGGTATGGAAATAATAAGAAAATATGTCCTCATTAAAACCACAGCTATAACTGGGATGTTCCTTAGTGCTACATTCTAGACAGCTGGCTGTTAATATGCTCCAAGTTACAAAGGACTGTGCTGATTCCCTCAGTTTAGACATTTTAGGGCAAATTATGCCAAATATGTCTGGCTGAACCTTGTTTTCCTGCCCAAGTGCTTCCCACAGCAAACTGTCTATTCTGATTCAAACTATTTTGGTTTATTATATTTTTGAAAAGCCAAATCTGCTTTTAAATTAGTGGCACACTCTACTCTTGCTTTGTTGCAGCCCTTCACAGCATATTCTTATTGGGCTTCCATTAACATGATTTTTTTAAAAGAACCTGTACAGTTTTGTGCAACTATTATACTCATCCACTTCAGCAAAGGATCGTTACCTTGTCGTGGTGCTGGAGCTTGAGCACCTCAATGATGCCATGAGCTAAACCGTGAAGGGCCACCCAAGATGGAAAGGTCATGACAGAGAGGTCAGGCTAAAGGCGATCCCTGGGGAAGGTAATGGCAACCCACCCCAGTATTCTTGCCGTGAAAACTAAATGGATCAGTACAACCAGAGATATGTCGGTATACCATCGGAAGATGAGACCCCCAGGTCGGAAGGTGGTCAAAATGCTACTGGGGAGGACAGAGGATGAGCTCAACTAGCCCCAGACGTGATGATGCAGCTAGCTCAAAGCCGAAAGGACGGCTAGCGGCCGATGGTGCTGGTGGTGAACGGCGAATCCGATGTTCTAAGGATCAACACACCATTGGAACCTGGAATGTAAGATCTATGAGCCAGGGCAAGTTGGATGTGGTTATTGCTGAGATGTCAAGATTAAAGATAGACATTCTGGGCGTCAGTGAACTGAAATGGACTGGAATGGGCCACTTCACATCAAATGACCACCAGATCTACTACTGCGGACAAGAGGACCACAGAAGAAATGGAGTAGCCTTCATAATTAATAGTAAAGTGGCTAAAGCAGTGCTTGGGTACAACCCAAAAAATGACAGAATGATCTCAATTCCAATTCAGGGCAAGCCATCTAACATCACAGTGATCCAAATATATGCCCCAACCACAAATGCTGAAGAAGCTGAAGTAGAGCAGTTCTATGAGGATCTGCAGCACCTACTGGACAACACGCCTAAAAGAGATGTTATTTTCATCACAGGAGACTGGAATGCTAAGGTGGGCAGTCAAATGACACCTCGAATTACAGGTAAGTATGGCCTGGGAGAACAAAATGAAGCAGGACATAGGCTGATAGAATTTTGCCAAGACAATTCACTCTGCATAACAAACACTCTCTTCCAACAACCTAAGAGACGGCTTTATACATGGACTTCACCAGATGGACAACACCGAAATCAGATTGATTACATCCTTTGCAGCCAAAGGTGGCGGACATCTGTACAGTCGGTAAAAACAAGGCCTGGAGCTGACTGTAGTTCAGATCACGAACTTCTTCTTGCACAATTTAGGATCAGACTCAAGAGATTAGGGAAGACCCACAGATCAGCTAGATATGAGCTCACTAATATTCCTAAGGAATATGCAGTGGAGGTGAAGAATAGATTTAAGGGACTGGACTTAGTAGATAGGGTCCCGGAAGAACTCTGGACAGAAGTTGGCAGCATTGTTCAGGAGGCAGCAACAAAATACATCCCAAAGAAAGAGAAAACCAAGAAGGCAAAATGGCTGTCTGCTGAGACACTAGAAGTAGCCCAAGAAAGAAGGAAAGCAAAAGGCAACAGTGATAGGGGGAGATATGCCCAATTAAATGCAAAATTCCAGAGGTTAGCCAGAAGAGATAAGGAATTATTTTTAAACAAGCAATGTGCAGAAGTGGAAGAAGACAATAGAATAGGAAGGACAAGAGACCTCTTCCAGAAAATTAGAAACATCGGAGGTAAATTCCAGGCAAAAATGGGTATGATCAAAAAGAAAGATGGCAAGGACCTAACGGAAGAAGAAGAGATCAAGAAAAGGTGGCAAGATTATACAGAAGACCTGTATAGGAAGGATAACAATATCGGGGATAGCTTTGACAATGTGGTCGGTGAGCTAGAGCCAGACATCCTGAAGAGTGAGGTTGAGTGGGCCTTAAGAAGCATTGCTAATAACAAGGCAACAGGAGACGACGGCATTCCAGCTGAACTGTTCAAAATCTTGCAAGATGATGCTGTCAAGGTAATGCATGCTATATGCCAGCAAATTTGGAAAACACAAGAATGGCCATCAGACTGGAAAAAATCAACTTATATCCCCATACCAAAAAAGGGAAACACTAAAGAATGTTCAAACTATTGAACAGTGGCACTCATTTCACATGCCAGTAAGGTAATGCTCAAGATCCTGCAAGGTAGACTTCAGCAGTTCATGGAGCGAGAATTGCCAGATGTACAAGCTGGGTTTAGAAAAGGCAGAGGAACTAGAGACCAAATTGCCAATATCCGCTGGATAATGGAAAAAGCCAGGGAGTTTCAGAAAAACATCTATTTCTGTTTTATTGACTATTCTAAAGCCTTTGACTGTGTGGACCATGGCAAATTGTGGCAAGTTCTTAGTGGTATGGGGATACCAAGTCATCTTGTATGCCTCCTGAAGAATCTGTATAACGACCAAGTAGCAACAGTAAGAACAGACCACGGAACAACAGACTGGTTTAAGATTGGGAAAGGAGTACGGCAGGGCTGTATACTCTCACCCTACCTATTCAACTTGTATGCAGAACACATCATGCGACAAGCTGGCCTTGAGGAATCCAAGGCTGGAGTTAAATCACTGGAAGAAACATTAACAATCTCAGATATGCAGATGATACCACTTTGATGGCTGAAAGTGAAGAGGAACTGAGGAGCCTTATGATGAAGGTGAAAGAAGAAAGTGCAAAAGCTGGCTTGAAGCTAAACCTCAAAAAAACCAAGATTATGGCAACCAGCTTGATTGATAACTGGCAAATAGGGGGAGAAAATGTAGACGCAGTGAAAGACTTTGTATTCCTAGGTGCAAAGATTACTGCAGATGCTGACTGCAGTCAGGAAATCAGAAGACGCTTAATCCTTGGAAGAAGAGCAATGACAAATCTGGATAAAATAGTTAAGAGCAGAGACATCACACTGACAACAAAGGTCCGCATAGTTAAAGCAATGGTGTTCCCTGTAGTAACATATGGCTGCGAGAGCTGGACCATAAGGAAGGCTGAGAGAAGGAAGATAGATGCTTTTGAACTGTGGTATTGGAGGAAAATTCTGAGAGTGCCTTGGACTGCAAGAAGATCAAACCAGTCCACCCTCCAGGAAATAAAGCCAGACTGCTCACTTGAGGGAATGATATTAAAGGCAAAACTGAAATACTTTGGCCACATAATGAGAAGACAGGACACCCTGGAGAAGATGCTGATGCTAGGGAGAGTGGAAGGCAAAAGGAAGAGGGGCCGACCAAGGGCAAGGTGGATGGATGATATTCTAGAGGTGACGGACTCGTCCCTGGGGGAGCTGGGGGTGTTGACGACTGACAGGAAGCTCTGGCGTGGGCTGGTCCATGAAGTCACGAAGAGTCGGAAGCGACTAAACGAATAAACAACAACAAATTATACTCATGCAACTAATTAATTGGACTCCTACTCTTAGTCTGTAGGATTGCATCCAAGTCCCACCTCAGAGTAGGTCTGATCTGGGATACTCACTCTCTGTGCCATCTGCTATCATGTTTCTGACACAGAGCTCAAGAAGGCTGAAATGGGACTGATTGATAATAGGGGAATCTTAGAATGCTCTGGATCTTCAAGTATGTTCAAACATGGAGGAAGAACAAGACTGATCTGAAATCATTTTTTTTCCATTGTTACACTCAGTTCCTTGAGTGTAACAATGGATCAAAAGCTCCATTGTTCAATGACACCTTGGTACATTGTTCAATGACACAGCTCAATGACACATACATTATTTCTATGTGTATCATATTTCAAATTGTTTTCTGATTCATTCTGATTCTGATTTAGCAGAGAATCTGGATAATCATTAGAGTCCATCAAAGTCTGGAGAGGTTGTTCAAACCATAGGTCTAACTTTCTGCCTTTAACATATCAATTAATCAAATCTTGTTGTGTTACTCCTATTTTTCTTTTATTACTGAATTGGCCAGTTGCTTGCTACTATTGTTACTGCCTTATCTGACTAGAAAAGGAAGTCTTTTACATAGCTAGATGCCTCATATGAGATGCTGTCTATATCAGGCACCCAAATACGGAATATTTTGTTTCTCACCTAGACAAGAAGGAAATGTTAGTGCCAGAAAGATTAAGTATAGGTCCAAGGCTAAGGACAGCATACTGACAGTCTATTCACTGTTAAGTATGAAACAAAATTAAGATAAAAAGAAAGCTAACAGAAGATTGGTTTGTTTGTTTGCTTCTGATACTTGCATAAATCCCATCAACAAGTCCTTTGGATGGCTGACAAATGTTAGGAATCAAATCCAAATTTTGTGTGTGTGTGTAACGCCAAAGTGGTCCCAGTGGTAGGAGCCCTTGGGGCTGTGACTCCCAAGCTGGGAGAGTGGCTCCAACAGATCCCATGAACAACATCAGAGCTCTCTGTCCAGGAACAGCTAAGGAACAGCTAAGATACTGCGCAGAACCCTCAAACTCCCAGGCCTCTGGTAGAGGACCCAAGGTTGAGGAAGACACATATAAAGAGATTTTATAATGTTTATCCTGCCTTTTATATATTTTGGCCAACTCAAGATGGCAAACATACCTAATACCCCTGCCTATTTTCTCCACAACCCTATGAGATCAGTTGGGCTGAGAGAGAGAGGCTGGCCCAAAGTCACCCAGTCAGCTTTCACAGTCTCCTGGTTTCTGGCCAGCATGGATGGATGGATGGATGGATGGATGGATGGATGGATGATAGACAGACTTGTATACCCAATGGGTTTTGCTTTGGGCAGAATGTTATGTTTCATAAATTGCTAGAGTGATTGGAATGACTGCAAGTAGATGTGTAGTCATTACACTAATGAGCATTAATGAGCCATTCCTTACAAAACACAATGGATTAATATATGACTGCACATTAAAAAGGGAGCCGTCAGGCTTCTGTAGGCAGTGCTAGGCTGGAAAGAGGGCAGAAGCAGGCATTTAAGGACAGAAAGCTCTGTTGAGTAGGTTTATTGTACAAAAGCAATATTGTTACAGAAGAATTCCACCAATTCCTGTGTATCAAATTGCAAGGCTTACTTATAGAAAAAATCAAGTCTTAAATCCTTGCAACTTTTGGTGGTTTCAATCTGTCCCTTACTTTGGTAACAGACTGGTTTGCTTTCCAGCTGTTTTCTCTGACCTCTCACAGGACTCTATAAATGTTACATGTAAGGTTTGCATCAATAACTTGCATTCATTAATTCAATGCAACTGCCTTTCTGGAAGTGTAGCTCTTCATCGTTTCTTGGGAAGAAAATAACTCTACAATTCCCTTCTATGTGTCCAAAACTGACTATACAACAGTATTAAAAGACAAAAGCTCAAAATAACAAAAACAGTAGTCTCACTACCAGCAGCTATAACCAGCTGAAGGGCTGCTTAGATTCCACCAATGAAACCATGCAAAAGCTACTTTTCACACACCAATTATTTCTGCAGTAATATTTACCAACAGTTGTGGTTAGCATTTTTATAGTGGGAAAAACAGATTTCCTGTAGTTCTTCCTTAAATCATGAACAGCTGGAGCAAAGCATAGTCAACTGTTGACCATTTCAGAAAATATCAAGCATGTAAAATCATTTTCCAGAATATATCAGAAGTCACTAAGGAAAAAAAAAATATTCCATGCATAGTCCTGGTTGCATATAAATATAATTCTTGTAATTAAATGATTAAATGACTCTCATTATAACTAGTGAAAAATATCAGAAACAAAGTTGAGATTGATCAGAAATTTTATTTAGTTTTATCATCCAAGAAATGTATTGAACTATACATGATTTTACTTAGCCTAACCTACTTCAAATAGTTATTGCGAAGAGATAATGGCTGATTCAATTACTAATCGAACTAACTGGCTGAGTAAAGATTTCAATCCCTTGTCTTATATGAATACTTTGAACATATTGAACCATCTACTGTAAATGAGTTTGTAAGCTCACATCTATATTTCAAGCAATATGCAACTGCCTTTCAAACGCAGGCCTGCAGAAAACTCAAGTGAAATATAACTTACAAGCCATGTACCTGTCCTCCAGTGATTTGATAAAAATCACAGTTTTTGTTACCTTTTACACAAAACTGGTGATTCTGAATCTCAATATTTGCATGATGTTGGAGATAGGTAGGTGGTTGGGGAATACATTTCAGACCCTGCTTCTAGCAAGAAAACATTTTAGGCTGGTAGTTGTCAGCCCTAGGAGGAAATCAACGGTCAACAATTTCCAAAAATCTTGCCAAGAAAGCTGCAGGGATTAGTCAACACTGTCTTGATAACGCAAAACCAACCAACCAACAAATTCAAGCTATCATACTTCGAAATCCTGGAGAAAAAAAATACACAAATTAGACTATAGTCAAATCAAACAGGAGATATTTAAAAATCAGAGATAAGAGGCTTTAAGGGCCACTCTATGCAATGTTGTTTAGTTTTTTTAGGCTGAATCAACTAAATCCCAACCTTTTGGGATTTAATACATACACAATTGAATATATGAATATATATGGTGAATAAATAGAAGATGGGAGAGTTCTGAAAATCTAATGCCAAGCATGGATTTTTTCTTTTCAAATTTTATCTTATGCCAATATCTAATAAGAAAGAAGCCTAAAATTATCACATTTATATACTGTGATGCCTAACAACATAAATGTTTTCTTACTGCTGCAAGCTTCCCATTCCTCCGAAGCCTGTTCTGGTGCTTTGGGAAAACCTGCTAAAGCCAAGTTGGAAACTCATGCAGGAGGAGGAAGTGAAAAACCCATTATGTGAGTGAAAGCATAGATGATAGTATTAACATGGATCCTCTTATATGTACAAGAACATATAAGAACATTTTCTTTCTTTGGAAAAATACTTTTTTCAGTGTTTGTGATGAAAGAAAGGGAGGGAGGGAGGGAGGGAGGAAGGAATATGGTTTCTGATAAGATGTTACCTTGCAATTCCTTCCAACTCATGCTCCATATGTTTATGTCTTCTGAGTTATTTCCATTCCAAATGGCTCATGTAAAAATTATAATTTTTAAGAACTGGTGTCTGAGTCACCCATCTCCTTTTTCTTATGCGCCATGTTTTTTAGATTCTAGGTCTGGAATATAGGCAATCTTAATACTATAGTTTCCATTTATTTATAAATATAACATATCTAATTATCTTCACATAAATAGATCTAAACCAGTGAATGACATTTCCCAGTAATTTCCTGCAAGACAGAGATATTATATAGAGATATAGTTACAGGTAGTCTTCACTTACCGATTGCTTTGTTTAGCGACCATTCAAAGTTACGATGGTTGGAAAAAAACAGCTTTGTGACCAATCCTTGCATTTACGGCCTTCACAGCATCCCAGGGTCATGTGAATGCCATTCAAGTGTTTTGCAACTGGCTTCCAACAAGCAGAATTAATGGAGAATGTGGAAGTGGTTATGTGATGTCTCACTTAATCACTGTGTGATTCGCTTAGTGAAGGAAGCAGAAGTGAGATTGTAAATCTGGTGAGATTATATGATTTTTCACTTAGCAACTGCGGCACTCAGCGATAATGTTGCTGGTCCCAACTGCAGTCAGTAAACAAGGACTACCTATATTAACATGGGAAGCAAAGTAGAACCTTGTGGGATTTCTCATCCCAAGATAATTCCATGGGATCAAGCACAGGTTTCCCAGTATCACTTTCTATGCATACCTGGAAAGTCACAAACATATCCATCACAAAGTGGCACCTTCAATCTTTAGCAACCTCAAATGCATTTAAGCTTCAGTTTCTTTTTTAAAAGTATAAAAATAGTACAAACAAATGAACTGGTTGGATTAATCTGCCTATATATGGCTATAACTGCTCATGTCATCTAGAATACATTGTTTATGTGCCTTTGGTGATATAGTTGGAAAGGAACAATGTGTTCATTTAATCACTAAATATATTAAATATGTGTTCCTTTGGGAATTGATGCCACAATCTCTTAAAAGTAATCAGGATAGCCAAGAAACTTAGTTACAGAGACACTCTGTGTAAATGTAAATCAAGCAACAGTGCAAATTTATTTGGAAGTCTTTGGGATTATTATCATGGTAGAATAATAAAGGTTCATTCCAGGGCCACAAGTGTGTTTCCTGCTCAGCCTCCAGAAACTAAAACAGCTGTGTTCAAGAGTTTGTTGAACAGCTGTCTGTTGGCTATTTCAAAAGCTCACTTGAAGTATACAAACAACCCAAAAAGTCTTATCAACTATTATCCTATCAGGAAAAAGGAAAGATTGCATACAAGCTAACCAGAAATTCAGTAGTTTAGAATGTATGCAGATAAGGCCTAATTTATAGAGCAAATACATTAGCTACTGTATTTCTGTATATTTATTTATGCATGGTTTCAAATCAGTCTTTCAGTCTTGTCAATCTTGACTTTCATTGATAACACTGCAGAAGTGGTTTGCCGTTGTCTTCTTTTAGGATGTTTTTTGGCTTCCCATCTTGGGCTTAGAAAAAATGAGCCCTCAAGGGAGGATTCAAACCTGGGTTTCCGGCCTCCAAGTCCAGCACTTAACTATGCAACATGAGCTGTCACATTTAAATACTTGATAAAATTCCCAACATTTATTTAGATAATCAGAAATGTGTAAAATGTGAAATATTGCTGACATAAGAATGCAGTGAATGTCGATATTTGTTACAAAACATATAACATAAAAGTCGTCATGCATGATTTTCACAGGGGTTAGGTACAGTATATGTTATGCACACCAATTTTCTATATTAATATGTGAAAACATATACAGGATAAATTCTGAATAAGATAGTAATGAAAATAGATATTTATTCATTTACTCCTGCAACTCTGTCTGCTTGTCACCAAAGTCATCAGCCACCTGTGAATGTCTTTTGCTAGGTACGCATGTCTTAGAATGCAGACAGCTATCTTTCTAGAAGTGGGGAAGTGGAGCTAAGAAGCATGAAATGGGAATTGTTAGGAGCTGTCAATTAGAAAATGGGGTGTTGTTTGTGAGAGCAGCCAAATGATGTGCTGGAGAAAAACAAGGGAGAAAAAAAGATAAGAAAAAGACAAGAAATCTCTTTGCCCAGAGATCAAAGCCCATAGAACATAAGTACATCAAGGCTCAGAAGATGTTCTGAGGTAAAAGGAAATGAAGTGATGAGACAAAGAAGGGAGATGGCTGTTGCGGGCATGGGGGGTTATAGGCAAGGTGGGAGTGGGAGCAAGGCAGTCTTGTTGTTTCCCCAACCTGTTGTTATGCTGAGTCAAAAATGGTGATGATTTTTGGCTGGGACCAGGGAAAAGAGAAACCAGACAGTAGCTATGTGATTTTGCACTTTAGCTGCATGAAACCTATGCCATTCAAATATATGCTTTCTGGGCTGGTGCCACACCGCCTAAAAGAGCTCTTGCTAAGCAAAAAGTCTCTGCCAAAACCTTAAGTACCTGCCATTAAGTCCCTATCAGGTTTGAAGGCACCATTATTTTGCAAAAAGTGACACCTCTCAAATGATTGGGCTAAATTTGGCTCAGTGTGTCAATTAACTTAATGGCTTTGTAAATTAAGCCATATTTCTTCTTTATGCTTCAAATATGCTGCATTATTTTAACTCCTACTTAGATTTTTTTTAACTGTAATAATATTGCAAAGAATCAAAGATTATAAAGAATCAGTAGAAGGAATGGATTTGCAAATACCGAACGCTGTATTTTTCAGTCAATCTATTTGCATGTGTCTCAAATGATTATGAAAAGGAGACAGAATGGTACTAGGCATATATTATGGACCACAACTTCCACAACCCCTTATCATTGGGCCTGCCAGATAGAAACAATGGAACTTGAAGTGCAAAATAACTGGAGGGCACCAAATTCCCTACCTAGACTGGGAGGTAGAAAAAAAAAATCCCAGTTCCATATTGTTGCTATGAAAATTATATAGTTATGTCCAGGGGACTCAAGGAAGTCTCTACCTTCATTACAGAAATATTTGATGGTTATTATTCTTGGCAAGATTTTGGAAGTTGTTTGCCATTGTTTGCTTCCCAAGGCTGAAAGTGAGTAACTGACCCAAAGTCACCAAGTTGGCTTTGTGGCTAAGGCAGAACTAGAACTCACAATCTCCCAGTTTCTAGCCTGGTGCCTTAACTACTACACCAAACTGGCTCTCCAATGTTTCACTGTATTGCAGAACTGCTATCAGTTCTACTGTAGTGCAGGATTGGGAAGGCATGGCTGCATTGTAAGAATGTCCTATCAATTCAACCTATTCCTATTTTGTTTGCCTGTGTGTTTCCCTCCCTTAGTTTCATTTTGGCAAAAAAATCCTTCTGTACGCCAACGTTTTGGCTCAGAATTCAAGCTGCTGAAAGGAAATTCCAAAATTCTGTTGTTTTGGTGATGTCATTGATTGCATAGTATCCTGTCATTTTGCCAAAAAGACTGTAAGTATCATATGAACCTCATAATAATTCTGAGAGGTAAGTTAGGCTGACAAACATTTTTAGCCAAGATCACCCAAACAGGTTGATGAAAAAAAAAGTATTTGATCTGCCAGTTCTAAATAATACTGACCAGATCACCTGGTTTAGTTAAAGAACATTCAACAAATGTTTGAGATAATATGCATATTTAATTTTGCATATACTACAAATTATCACATGAATCTATTTATATTTATCTCTATTATTGGGATGGGAAGCTTCACATATTAACTGGGATCCAGACAAATCAGTAAGGATTTGGGCTCCTGATAATCAAATATGAATCCCTTTGTCAAATGACAAACTATATTAAAAACTGGTGATTTGACCATTTGTAGTATTATATGAGAGTCTATATGCAAATAAAAAAATGTAAGCCATCCTTATGGAAGCTTGCTTAATTCCACCATTGTTCCTCTACTCTTTACAATGGTAAAACAGCAGCAGCAGCACCCCTGTGGCACACAGCCAGTTACATTATTGTTTATCATAGAGAATTACAATTACAATTAAGAATTGTGGGCAATATTCCTTTCTCTCTGTCTGCCATTAAGGCAGCTAGAAATATACAGGGAGAGGCAGGAGTTCATATGTCACTCTTGCAAGTTTGTCACCACTGTATCCATCCAAACAGAGTGTACACACCGATAATACATATACATCTCCATCAGGTTTGCTGATAGATACCTGGGGTGTATAAAGACCACTTGATCTATTTTACTGACCCCATCCAGTACTTCAGAAATGTTCCCAACCACAACTGGTTGCCCAAAAGCAATTCATTTGGACTGTGCACATCCAACACAAGATTTAGGAAAAAAAATAAAATAAAGTAAGTTCTGTTCTCCCACGTCTACCATGGGAAAAGCACAAACTTTATTTTCTGCAAAATGAAATGAAATGATTTATGAAGGGAGGAAGCATGCCAGAATTCATGGAAATCGGTGCAGTGCTTTTTGAATTATGTTTCTTTAAAAGCTGTTTTTTTTAAGAGTCTGCAATATTGTTTCTCTGGAAAAGAATGTGATTAAATTTGCAGTGACAGTAGCCCCTTTGTCTTGCCAGATTTCAGATGTATAGATTTGTGGGTTTTCTGCAAAGTAAGGTGATGGTCATAAGGACTGTTGATGCCTTTTCTGAATATGAGTAGAGCTGACTATCAGAGGCTGAGTTAAAACTACAAAGGTACTCATTGGTTCTTCACACTTATTGTTGCTGAATATGGTGCTGAAAAAGTTGTCCCTAAAGTTTCTGAATTAGATCTGTACTGAGAACAGAAGGTATGAACAAATGAAATAACCATCATGCATCCACTGATTACTGGGGATCCAGATACAAAGCTACATAGCCAAATAATAAAGTTAAGGATCTTTCATTCTCGTGATCTTTATACTCTAAGATTACAATGGCTAGCAATCTCTTTGATTTTGAGGGCAGACCATTCAGCCATTGAAATAGAATACCTCCCCTGTTTTGTTTCTGTTTAGTTGTTTCTTTTTACCACACTTCTTCCCTTTAGAACATCAGCAGCACCAGAAAAAGATACCAAAACTGGAGCTTCAATGAGGACCAGAATCAGAATGGTTAGATTCAGATGTACCATTGCATCACAGGCAAATGAAAATCAGGTTTGAATTAACCCCTCCTCAGTATTTGTCCAAATCCAATTTCTGCTCCTGGTGCACAAATACAATATTTGCATACCAATCAGGGCCGCAACTGGGGTGGGGGGGCAACTGGGGCATGTGCCCCGGATGCTGCGCTGCGGGGGTGCCAAAATGAGTGCTGGAGGGGTACCAAAATGAGTGCTGGAGGGTGCCAAAATGGGCACGGAATCCATGTTTGCCCCGGGTGACACAGACCCTAGTTGAGGCCCTGATACCAATACACTTTAAAACAAAGGTAAGGCTGTGAGCCTATCCTGAGGTAATAGGACACACTTTGCTCGCTTGAAATGAACTGAAACAGCAGGGTAGTTTTGAATTTTTATACGTTCCACCAAGTATAATGCTGATAAATACTGTGTAGAATTTCTCTCCTCTACTCACCAATATACTTAGTTGTCTGCTGACCTTCCCGCTCTGTGCAACAGCATCCCCCTCCCCCTTGGGATCCTGATGGCCTTTAGAAAAGCCCTACAGACTTGGGCCAGGATGTTCTGTGAACCATGAATATGTGTTAATATAAGGGAAAGGAATTTTGCCCGAGCATTTATATATGGTTTTATTAAGTTATTCGTTTTTCTTTTGGAGATTTTTATTATTTATAATTTTGGGTTGCTTTAATATTGTCAGCCATCCAGCATCACTTGGGAAATGGATGGCTACTGTATATAAATAAAATGAATGGATAGATAGATTAGTAGTAGCAGCAGCAGCAATAGTAGTGGTAGTAGAAGAAATAGTAGCTGATCAGGCTGCAAACACCTGAAACATTTTTATATCCATCCATCCATCCATCCATCCATCCATCCATCCATCCATCCATCTATCTATCTATCTATCATAGGCAAGATGCCAAACTGAAAAAAATAATTTACTTTGCTGAGCAGGTAATTTTTATACTCTATACTGTAGACACTAAGAATCTATTATTGCTGTCAATTGAAGAATGAACAATGAAATGCAATGACAGAAATATATAACCAACTGGATTTTTGCAATGGCTGTACACTAAAATATTATGAGTTTCATGCCAGTTCTTTACTCCAAATGAAAAATAAGAGAAAATGGTAGACTGCAGTGCTGCAGGGTACATTTGAAAGAAAACTCTTTATTGCCCTCTCCTGTTCATTTCCATTATGAACGTAGAGTTCATCAACAAAGTTTTGTTCCCACCTACAGACCACCACCACATCCCTGCCAAACTATAGGATTGTTTTATTTACAATTTTTTTTTCCAGTGAATGAGATTTGGCTAATCATAGGGTTCTTAGTTGGCAGATGAATAGTTTTATTTTTGTGACATTTTCTGTACTTACTTTGCAACACTATCATATAAAGTGAGCAAAGAAAGGCACACAAAAATTAAACTATTGAACAACTGTTCACTGGGTGGCTTCTTTATTTGTTAGAGATCAGGCTATTTGACACACCAAGTTAAAATAATGCCATTTGTTCTAAGTTTCAAATTCTCAAGATATGTTCAATACAAACATATGGACTCATAAGTGACCCTCTGGCTAAAGGATTGAATAAACAATAAAAAAGAAATGGACTATGATATAATATAGCTCCTGACAGTACAGCATCTCCAGATTGCAGCAGGGAAATCTGATGGGGGGAAATAAAGACATGGAGCTTTTGCCAGATAACGCACATCCATTTCCATTCTTGAACCACCAGGCAGAGAAAAATGGGGGGACAGAAGAAGGCTGAATATTTTCTTATCGTTCATCTGGTAATGGTACTACATCTCCCAACTTAGCCCTATGGCTCACAAAGGACCAAACCCAGATCAAGTCAGCATAGCCATCTCTGATAGAATAGATAGGGATAGGCCAAGTGGTATAGGGATTAAGGTGTTGAGCAAGAGCCAGAAGAATTTATTCTAGTCTACCCTCAATCACAGAAGCTCCCAGGTGACTTTGGGCCTGCCACGTGGTGCTTTCAAGGGTTCAAAGAGATAGTGTAAAACAACGTTCTAGCCTTCCCTTAAAACACAGGAAAAGCAGTTTCATTTTTAAATCCTCATGTGCAATTTGCAACCACCAAATTACCCTTCATATCAAAACAGTTTCTCCCTTCCCTTCAGATAAAACAGTATTTCAATAGTACAAGTGGGATTTTTTTTTCTGGACTCCATTGTTTGGCTTTAGGCAACTCTAAGCATATGTATAAGTCAGATTACGATACATTTAACATAAGTTCTTTATTAAAATTTGCATTATTAATAATAATAATGGCATCTGTTCCCAAATATGACAGCCATCTAATCTATGGGATTTACAGGGAGTAAATTCCACTATACTTTTTAATGGGCCATGGGATAGTCTGGAAATATATGTAACATACTGCTTTATATAAGATATAACATATAGCACACACAGACAGATATAAAGTTTTTACATAATGCTAGGCCAATAGTTGTTGAAGAAACTATGACACAGAGTTTACTTATCCTTCTTAGTCAAAAGCAAACAAGCCATACAATGACTATACATCATGTGTGTAGCAGACCATAGATTATACTTCTTTGTTGTTGTATAGCTTTGTTGTTGTATAGCATCAGGGAGTAAAATTCACCTGGCTGGTTTTCCTACCAATTCTTTTTTCAGTTTGATGAATGGAGAAGAACATACTGAAGAACTTCTCATAAGTGGAGTATGGTGCTCTTCTACATATTTAGTTGTCAAATGACAAGGTATGTATATAAATGCCCAGTCCTTTAACATACAGTAAGTTTGCCAGTGATCTGTAGCCTTCCTTGGATTGCTACACTTCCTCCTTAAACAAATTAGAAGTAACAGAAAAGAAAAATTGAGGAGGCGGTGAAAGGTTGAGAGATAGAAAATAACATTTCTAGGACCCCCTCCCAATTCTTTGAATCACATAGGATCATTTCCAAGAAGCAACCAATATTCTGATTCCTAAGTGACCCATTTCATTTCAGCTAGTAGCTAAAGACATCTTTTGTAAGAGAAACGTGATCTCCTGAAAACATGTTTATTGGCGTTCCTGTTTATTGTAACAGCAACATGAGAAAAGGGAATAGTTATTGTTGTAAGACAACGGAAAACAGTAAAAAAGCTATATCCACTAGAAGAGAGTTTGAAGTAAAACATATTGGACAAAAGTCTCCACCTTGTGGTAAGCTTTATTTTTAGATTCTTCATTAAGGCTTAGTGAAATGTGTTTAAGATAATTTCTTTAAATCACTTATTTTCTATTGTTTAAAAATCTGAGCATTTATGGAATGCTTCCAGAAGGGTTTTTTTAATCTAATTGTTTAGCATTTTGACTGCATGATCATGGTATCATATTTTTAGAATATTTTTTCTATATATTTTCAGGCACATATCTGTCAAGATGTCTCTAGGAAGAAAAGATACTTAGTTTCTTCCTGGATAATTTGAAGAATTAAGATTTTCTTTGAAGAAGTCTTCAGACTTTTTTCACCACAATATCTCTAATAACATTTCCCTTTCTAAGTACCCTGCAGTTAGCTTCCTGCCAAGAATTAATAAGGTTACACAGCTTCCTTTTTTCAAGCAATTATTTTATTTGGTTTTCAGAACGTTATAAATCACTGTGAATAAAAAACCAGTGAACAAATGCAAGTTTTATATTTTCATTCCCAGAGTGTAATTACATAGAATCAGATATGTTTAGTGGTTAATCATTTGATAGTAACGGTACTGTACAGTGACTTTTTAGTTACTGGTAAATAATTAGAAATGGATTTTCTTGTGTTTTGATACACAGTTTTATCATTTCTGTTCATGCATACAATATATGCAAATTACACAAGAATTATACATATATTTATAAGTAGATTTACTTTTACAAAGATACCTTTTGAATGAAACCAGCTAAAGTCTTCCAATTTAACCAGCAAAGACTACTGGATATCAGGAAAAACAGCACTGGCATCATGGGAGTCCATGGGTGGGGTTGGAGGAAAGTAACTTAGATACTTTCACAAGACTTCATGATGCAAGTATATAATTATGTCATTTGTGTGAAGATGTCATCATGCACATGTCGGCATTTTGAGGTCACTGCAATTTGCTATGGGCACTAATATTCACCCACAAACATTTTGAAAATATGTGATTTTTGAGCAAGCCAAAACATCCCTGCCATCATTCACATACCACTCAAATCAGTATCTTGTACCTGTACTATTCAACCTAATTTTTAAAATCATTGCATTTATTTGTTTCACTAGCCAGGAAAGTTGCAGTAATGACCATAAAGGCCATAGTACAGATTTTGCTGCATGATAGCCTCACTGACAACAGAGGTGTCCATAGGTTCCAACTCTTTTATCAAAATGACAAAAGCAGTATTGTGCCACAAACCCCTCCCCTTTTGTATGTGAATGAGATATCAGAATGCATATACAAAAGGGTGGAGCTTGCATAGCAACAGTGTGGGGCTGCTGTTGTCATTTGTTAACCACTCCCACCCACCACAAATGCCTCTGACTGAGATGAAAGAAAAACACTTAGATCAGTGGTTCTTCAGAGTGCTGCATTTCCTTAGTAATCCTTTATGATCATATAGATGTAGAAAGTGTCTTATCATGATGGGACACCAGTTGTCTTATTAAAGATTCTTGGTGGTGCTTAAACAACCAACGTGATACAACTTTGATGATTAGAAATGAGGAAGACTAAGGTTAAAAAAGAAAAAGAGCTGCCTGTCTGCAGCTGAATATCTAACAACAACGACAACAACAACAACTCAATGTAAATAGGCAAAAAGCAAGTTAAATTAATAACACACTTTTATCTAGCTAAGGCTCAGCAGGGATAGTGACTGTAACCATGAAATGAAGATACCTGCTACTTGGAAGGAAAATTACATGACAGATAAAATTTCGAAGTGTGGAGACATTACACTGACAAGAAGGTGCACATTGTCAAGGCCAGGTTTTTCCAACTGTAATATATGACTGAGACACCAGAGCCTCAGAAAGGGTCAATGAAAAATTAATGCATTTGAATTCTGGTGCTAGAAAGAATAGCTAAGAATCTAATAAAGATGCCTCACTAGGCAAAAAATATGGGTAACAGCAGTTCAGTATCCCATGTAACTAACCATGGACACATTCTTTATTGGGTAATACTTTCGATGATACAATTTTAACCATTTGCCTCACAACTAGAACAGTGTCTTTTATTAGCAATGTTTAGTGTAAATTTGATAATACCTATCAGGGATCACATAGCAGTGGATTTCCTATATCACTGGTTTTAGATAATCTTTGGTATCCCTTCCAATTCTACAATTTTAAATATATTTTTTCTGGTTGCAATCTAATCAAAGAAATCAAAGTAAAAATGGGCCCTCCAGTCTAAAGGTCTTATTTTTAATACCATGGCAGTAACTGTAAAACAGCTCTTTTCCAGGACTTAATCTTGGATGAAACAGATGATTTGGCAAGTATTAGGGAGACCTGGCTGAAAGAAGGAGGGGAAGTTAATCTCTCTTAGCTCTAAGTGCCAGGTTACTATATGATATAGCCGGCAAGAGGAAAGGGTGGATATATGCCCATAGTGTACAGGAATTCCTTCTCATTAACCAGAAACTCAATCTGACAGTCTGAAAATTTGGAATGTTTGCTGTATTTGAATGGCCTGGATTGTGTAAAAATACTGTAAGTGTATCATCAACTCTTTCTGACCTAGCCATGGTGATACTTGACACTGCAGTAAAGTACTATAGATATCTTATTTTAGGGGACTTCTAGTCCATGCTAAAGTTGCCTAGTCAAGAAAAACTCACAATTTCATATATGAGGTCCCTATTATCTACCTCCAAGAAACTATCAGCCCCCTTGAATGTTGCCTAAACTTGATTATGGCCTGGATGAGAATAAGATGACATTAAATTTAGACAAGATTAAAGTGCTGTTGATAAAGAAAATGCTGGACTTGAAAACTGATTTGAATCTGTTCTGGATGGGATCGAACTCTCCAGAAAGACCAGGTTCTCAGTTTCAGAATGGTTCTTGACTTCAAAGATGACTAATAGGTGATAGCTGTGGTGAGGAGCATATTTGCACAACTTTAGCAAGCCAACTGCAAAGCCTCTTGAATCAGCCATATGTAGTTACAGTTGTCCAAGTGATTATCCATCTTGTCTATTGTAATATGCTTTACAAGGGGCCTGGCTACTAACTGAAACAAAGGTCAAGAATTGTGCAATGCCTATGCTGAAAAAAATTGCTCAGGTTGCCAGTTGCTTATTGGGCAAAGGTGCTTTTGTTGACCTTTAAAGCCCTAAATGGCTTAGTGCTTGATTATTTGAGGCTGTGCCTTTCCTGCTTTGAACCTGCCTGATTACTCAGATTAGCAGAAGAGGCTGTTCTGAGGATCCCCAATGCCAGAAGCTTATCTATGTGGTACCTGGGACAAAACCATTTGCTGTGTGGACCCCAAATTATGAAATGCACTCCCAAAGGAGGTGTATTTGGCCCCAATCTCCCAGATCTTTCCATCTAACTTTTAATTATTAACTGAACTGATTTTAACGATACTGATATTATTTTATATCTGATTTTCACTGAATTGGGTTTAATGTTTTATAGCTAGTACTTTTAATTGTAAGCTCTGTGAATGTCATGTGTACAGAAAGGCAATATTAAAAATTCTTCAATAATAAATACATAAACAACATTTAATGACTTCATAGCTGAGTATTTATAACCATGTACTATATTAATTATGGCTGTGCAAATTAATTCTTCATGTCAATGATACAGTACCTTAAGAGCTCCTTCAAAGTTGCATCACAAAGTAATCCCATCTCCTCCATCTAAAGAGTGAGGTGAAGCTGCTATGCTGCTTCCTACAAAATGGGTGTATGTCATCTGACCAGCAGAACTGACATTTTAGATTAAAGACTTCACATTTTAAATAAGCTCAGCACTGAAAAAGCTTCTCTGACAGGTTTTCAGTTTAAGACTTGCTTTAAAGTCTTTACGGATAGATAATTATGGAATCCTGCTACCCTCTTGTGGTCAAGCAGGAAGTGTATCAATTTAATTTATGAAACAAGCATGTGCTTATTTCAAAATAGTAAAATTCCATCTTAAAAAATCTCTCAGCTTGGTATTAATAAATATTAATACACTCTTACTTTTGTAACCTGGTTCAGAACTTGAGCCAAATCTCAGGTTCAGGCTATTTCCACAGAATAATTTGTGTGTCTAATGGCTTTTTTTATAACTACTATCTCACTAAATAACTATACAAATAAATAACAAGAAAACAAACAAGAAAAATTTTCTGGTGGACAGAAAATAAAACCTTGGAAATACTTCTGTTCAGAACATCCCATATATGCAAATACTTATGTTTTCCAACTTAATTTATGACTGAACTTGTTAAGGACACTGAACTCACATCTAAAGGCCAATGGATATTAAGTTTTTTTTTTCAGATATGCTTCATGTTGTCACATATGCTTATCAAAATAACACTGTATAGTTTAAAAACAGAAATTTCATTTACTCTTTTTACGTCATATAATTTTCATATATAACTGTCATGTTCACTGTTTCAATATGCACTGTACATCGTAACATTTCACATGCCATGGCGCTGACGCGCGTTTCTGTTGGGAGCGAGCTGCTGTGAAACCTTGTGCCAAGCTCTGTATCTATGTTCATTTCAATGGAATGTGTTTGGGTTATGTGCTCTGCTCAAGGACATTTCCCGCGGACCATCAGAAGCCATTAGGAGCACCTGGGATTGTGAGCCTGGGAAGATTCTGCTGGGGGAGGGATCTCATCTGTACCGAGGGTTTTTAGTTTGCATTTGGCGCGCTTTTCTCATTCTCAGCTTTCTTTGTGATCCTGCATACTATTCTTTAATAAATCAGATATCTTTGCATTCCTGCTCATGAGTCTGAGAGTGTTTTAGAATAGGCATTCATTACAATAACAAAGAGTAAAAGCAAAAGTAAAATGATGAGAAGATGAGAAGGAAGAAGAGGAAGAGGAGGAAAAGATTGGAATGAATAAAAAACAAAGATCATATGCTAGCAAAATAATGCTTAGCATCATCCAGTGCAGATTAGAGCCCTACAGAGGGAAACAGATGTCAGATGATCAAGCTAGCTTTAGAAAAAGCTGAGGAACATGAGACATTATTTCTGATGCATGCCGGATAACTGAGAAAGCCAAATAATACCCAAAAGAAGTCAGGATTGATTGATTGATTGATTGATTGATTGATTGATTGATTATAGAAAGGTCTTTGATTGTGTCAATCATGCCAAGCTGTTGAATCTCCTTAGAAAAATCGGAATCCCAGAACATCTCATTGTCCTCATGAGAAACCTATATATAGGTCAGGAAGGCACAGGACAGACAGGACATGTTGGAGCAGACTGGCTTTAAGTTGGCAAAGGAATGAGACAAGGCTATATACTTTCCCTTTATTTATTCAACTTATACAGTGTGTGTGTGTGTGTGCGCACGCGCGCACATAGACTGTGTAGAGAGGCCTCAGAGACAGTCCAACACATAGTGGCAGGGTGTAAGATGCAGGCAGAAAAAGCACACACTGAATGGAACAACCAAGTAGCTGGCATTGTATACAGGAACATCTGCACAGTGTATGGGCTAGACCCTCCCAAGTCCAGATGGGAGATCTCCCGGAAGGTCATGGAGAATAATGGGGCTAAGACCCTGTGGGACTTCCAGATCCAGATGGACATGCGGGTGCTGGCCAATCAACCAGACACTGTGGTAGTAGACAAGGACCAGAAGGCAGCAGTGGTGATAGATGTAGCAGTGCCAAGTGACAGCAACAACAGGAAAGGAGTATGAGTTGGAGAAGTGCCAGGGCCTGAAGGAGGATCTAGAAAGGATGTGGAAAGCAAAGGCCAAAGTGGTCCCAGTGGCGGTAGAAGCACTTGAGCTGTGACTATTAAGCTGGGAGAGTGGCTCCAACAGATCCCAGGAAAAACATCAATTCTCTCTGTCCAGAAGAGTGCAGTGCTAGGAACAGCTTTACTGCGCAGAACCCTCAAACTCCCAGGCCTCTGGTAGAAGACCTGAAGTTGAGGAAGACACATACCACCCATAGAGGTGAGAAGGTTGTGTTTCTGTCTGTGTGTGTGTGCGTGTGTGCGCATGTGTGCATGCGTGTCTGTGTGTGTGTGTGTGTGTGTGTAAACATCTTTAAGTAAAAGTGTTCAATATTCAAACCTCTGTTTGTTTTCACTGCAGACTCTAGCAAACTCTTTCTATCTGGAATATTTTAGAAGCTATTTAAGTCCTAATATCCAGGTCTTTGGGGATTATTTCAGGAATTTTCCCTTGAGCTGAAATATATGGAAAACCACTTTACTCTGAGAACCACTGTGGGTTAGTATGTAAGTGCTGGATAGAAGCAGGGACACCCAGGTTCCCATCTTCCCTTAGGCATGGAAGCTGGCTGGGTGACTTTTTGCCAGCCATTCCTTCTCAGCCCTACACCAGGAATTTGAAAAACCTCTATCTAACATCCACCAACCCACACTGGAGTAGTATGGTAAATTGTGATCCAAAAACTTTCAATGAAGAAGCCTTCATCTTTGGTGGATTGATTCACACTGATAAAAATGATAATCATTCAGCTCTGTGTATCTGTGGGGAAAGGGCTCTGAAAAAAATCAGAGTTTGAAATAGAAAGAACAGCTGTATTTTAATTCTATTAAAGGAAATTATAAATTTCAAATTATTTCTAGAGATTCTGAAATTGACAAAACAAGAACTGATGTGTGGTATGGCATAAAGATTCTGTGGATGATGAGGCTGTTATTAATTTCTGGTTGACTTTATTTCAATAAGTATTCTGGTCACTTTTAATCTTTAGTGACTTCTCCAGATGCACAGAAGTGAATAATGTAAAAAATATCTTGCTGCTTCAGCAAAACAAAATCCAGCTGGCAGGGAAGTGAATCTGCAAGTCACTGGTTACAGCTGTGTTTCGATTTATGTGATGGTTGAAAAAATAAATTACCAGATTAAATGGCTAAAAGAAGATTCTTTGTTTAGCCCTTGTGTATGGAATGAAAGTGTTTATGGTTTATGCAGCCTTGCAATGTAAGCTAGACAACAGTCTTATTCAAAACTTCTCCAAAACTGGATCACTAACTCCTAGCTGCTCAATGAGGCCATAAAAAATTGGGAGTTAGATCCAGGCAGTAGTCAGCACTTCTTGGAAAGAAGATAAAATCCCAGCAGCCCTAAAAGAGGCACTGGTATGCTCACTCCCCAGAAGTCAGCCCTGGCTCCAATGTTAATAGATAATCCATCCAAAATCCAACCTGTTGAGAAATGATGAGATTTGCATAGGGCACTGAAGGATATGGTTTATCTGGACCTGTGGCAGTCTGAATGGCCTATGACAGTTGGAAATTGGAGGTACTATAATAGGGTTGTTTTGCTGCTAGGGTCTAGGTGGTGGAGGAGCAGAGGTTGAGCCCTCAGGTGCTCTGCTGTGGGGTGCCTCAGGGTTGGCCAGTTCCCCTATCCTATTTAACCTCTACTTGAATCCACTGAGAGGGGCTTGGATTGGAGCAGCATATAAATCCCCCTAAATAATCAAATCTGCAAATTTGGGATGAGTTATCATTAACATGCTAAAGATATTGAGTTGTATATCTTAATCCCAGATCTAATGGGAGATGTAATAGAAGTTCTGATCTGATGCCTGGAGGCTATTGGGGACTGGATAAAGAAAAAAAAAACAGGCTCAGGCTCAACTCAAGCATAATTGAATGGCAGTTAATTCAGAAGCCTATTGATTCCAGGACTGTACCATCTTTGATTCCTGATGGTGTTGCACTCCCCTAGAAAGAGCAGGCTCACAACCAGTGGGTCCCACTGGACTCAGTGCTCCTGCTGGAAGACTAAGTAGAGGCCATGGACAGGAAGGTCTTTGCCCAGCTTCAGTTAGTGTGCCTACTGTGACCTTACCTGGACATAGATGCACTGAGGACAGCCATCTCTTGTCTAGATTATTGCAATTTTGCCCTTGAAGAACACTTTTAACTTCACCAAGTCCACAGTGCAGTGGCCTGCAAGCTTAATAGCCAGTTACAATCCTGCTGTGAAAGCTGCACTGGCCACCACTGTGTTTCCAAGGTCAATTCAAGATGCTTATCAGTACTTTTAAACTCCTACATGGCTAGGGACTCAAATATCTATTTTTTTTTCCAGATAGATTCTAGAGATGGCTAGAGAGTTCCTATTAAGAGTTCCCATCTACAAGGAGGTACAACAGAAAGGGACCCAACAGAAAGGGACCCAACAGTGGACATTCTCTGTGGGGGCGCACCTTCTATAGACCAGCCTGCATCCCAAGATGAGGACAGCTCTCACTCTTATGGCCTCCTGAAAGCTGGTAAAAACCTGGTTCTTCAATTCTTGGGGAATCAACTTTGGACTCATCAGCATCATAATTAGTTTTAATGTATTATTTTGTACTGTTAATCACCACTGTGTTATTTTATTAGTATCTGTACACTGCCCAGAGTCTGTCTGGACTAAGGAAGTAGCTAAGTCACATCAAGGCAAACATAGATTATAGACTTTATATATAGTTCTTCTCTTCCCCAAATGTCTTCCCAAGGCTACTCAAATATTATCTTGCTGAGACAGGAAAGCCCCTAGAAGCTCTTCCATTTCAGTTGCCATTTCAGGATAATCCAATGACCATGAAAGATCTGATTCTTAAAATATGCTGTCTGTATAATTTTTCTAAGTTTAGTTATACTTTGTTTTAGGTTAAGTGGCAACTTCCTAGTTTGGCTGTATCAGTTATGGATTTCAGTAGGTTAGTTTGCTCTCCAAATATGTCCTTGTAACATCTTGGGTTGTTGCCTTTATCTGGGCTGGTTGCTGTGGTAGGCACAGTGCCAGTAGTGGTGCTATTAAAAACAGCATAATACACTGTTCAATTAGATTATTTTAGCCCATAATATCTGTTACCATCTGAGTTAATTTTGTCACCTAAAAAATTCTATGTCCACCTTAAGTCCTTAATGCAGTCGATTAAAGCTTCAGGTATTCCACAATAACCAGTCAGTTTCAAAAGTGCTTCCAAAATTCATCATGGTTTAAGTTGGAGATGTGCAATATGATCTCACACCCTCTGATGTATTGGACAACAACTCTCATGAGCCCCAGCCAGTATAAGGAAGGGCAAGGGAATGTGGAAGCTATTGTTTGAAATATCTGGAAAGCATCAGATTGCCTATTGCTGATTCGGTTCAACTGCAGTGAAGCTACATAACTAGGCTAAAATAATGAAGAACAATCCAAATGACCCCTTCTCAACATTTTCTAAAACATAGTTTGTTTTTTTAACATGGGTTAAGCTGTGTTTTTTGTACTATTGTGGCTCTTTGGCTTTGAAGTAACAGTGTATTATTATTTTGGTTTTATTTCCACTTGATTTCGTATCCTTTTTGTCCACCAGGGGTCAGTGAAAATTAATAGCTAACATGTGAATGTCGATAAAGCACTTTCCAAGAACTGGCAACACCTGTGGATGGGAGGGAGAGTGTCTTTCATTTGATGATGGCTCCCTCCTTCTGCTCCTTCGTGGAAATTGTTTATGGGTGCTATCAAAAGGAAATGGACGTGTGAAGAGATGTAATAAATATCAAAAATTAAACTTCTAAAACATAGTAATACAAGAAATATTGCCTAAATGCTTCAAGAAAAGGGTCATTTTGCACCACCAGCAAATCATATACTGTACGTGTATTTCATTGAATTAGGATAATACATTGTAGGAAGAACTGCCCTCACTTTTAATTAGCATTGCATGGCCTCAGTCATGTCATGCAGCAAATTGGGTTATGATATGAGTGTATTCACTGCATGGTCCTTAATTGAATTCTTTGTATTCGTTTGAAGAAGAAAAGCTATAACAAAAAGAACATATGACACCTTAGCAGAGGATAAGTGAGTGAATTATTTTAGCATTATGAGCAAGCATGAAATAAGTGGTAAAGATATCAAGCAATACTTCATTCCATTACCCCAGTACAACATTTACACTGAAGATTTAACTAGGAGAATGTTCTACTCAGTCATAAATATAATTAACACTACCTCAGCTTACTTTAGCACAAGCAGATTCTAACACTGCTGTTGTACGATTGCTATTAACACAATCACTTCTGCTTCTTTCTGAAGGTCTGTAATAGCAGAATCTTCTGCCTATTTAGTTATAAGTCAGACTACTATGTTCTGTGGAATTTTCTCTATAGTAAGTGTGTTTAGAACTATAGTTTAAAGGCTATTTTACTTTTTTAAAAAGGCAAATAAATGAGTGGTGTATGTATTTCCTCTAAGAGCTCAAAACAGTGAACATAATAAATTTACTACAATGATATACTCACATGTAACTATTGTAAAAGATAAGTTTTGCTGAGAAATAGTGACTCACCCTAAGTCACCCATTGAATTCTCATGGATGAAGGTTGATTTGAACCTGAGATTACCTCACCCTGTTCAATATTTTAATCACCCCACAATATTAGTTACTTGCATATGCAGGTTTATATCTGTAGAACGATTACACAGTAACATTCAGAGCCAAGACTAGTTGTTGATCATTTGAGTTGAGAATTTCATAGAGTATCGTTCTCATATGAAAGGAAAGGCAGCAAATGGGTTGATATCAATATTAGATGCCATTCCTGGAATTAAAGATGGAGTTTTAAACACCATCAGAGAGAAAGCTGGGAAGCCAGGAAATGCAGTCGATGGCTGGCAACAAAAATGGCTAGCATGAACACAACAGCTCTAATGTCTGTTGGAGAGGGGTTTTAATTGAGAAAAAGGGTGTGTGATCTTAAAATGTGACTTAGTGTTTGCATTGCTAAATGTTTGGTAGTTCATGAGTGTCCAAAGTCTACAACAGCCTTTCTCAAACTTTTGACCCTGGAAGAACCCTTCAAATATTTTTCAGGCCTCAGGGAACCCCTGCACATTCACACTCGAATATAGGCCAGAAGTTACAAAATTATTATATTTGTTTCATGTGTAGGCCTGCATATATGCATTGACAGTGTTCTTAAACTAAAAATAAAGAATGAAATTGGCCTTTCTAATGTGAAGTTGTCTGAATTTGAAATATTTTTTTTAATAAATCATGATCTTCCAAGGAATGCCTAGTGATCTCTTGCGGGACCCTAAGGTTCCACAGAACCCTGGTTGAGAAACCCTGGTCCACAAAGTATTTGAGAGGACACTGGTAGAAACATGCTGAAGAGTACTAGCTCTGGATGTTGTTTACTCATTGTAGAGGACCTTTGGTGGAATTAAAAATGATACAACCCACCCAAAAGTTTGTCAAAAGATTACCAGTTAGATCAAAGTTAGCTGCCAGTCTGTCTGACTGGGAGAGAGACAGGAATATCACTAATGCCTATAAGCCCTTTCTTGACTCTAGATTTAGGAAGAGTCCACACCTGTGCTAAACCTGTACTGTAATAGGCACATAAATGCATGCTTAGAGTTGATTATCTTTGAAAGTTCAGGGGGAAGAAAGGTTCAGCATTTCATCATTCCACTGGTTAATACTGTATGTAAAAGAAAAAGAATGGTTGTGGAAGCCAGGAACAAGTGATTGGAGGGGAGGGTGTTTTTCCCAAAGTGATTGATACCTGTTGGGAGTAGGGGGTTGCCTATAATGAAGTGAAATTCAGCAGGTGAAACCGACAGCACCAAGCCAGCACAAGTTGGACATGTTTGACATACAGTATATCAGGAAAAGACAGGTGGAGCTTCCCTTCTTGGTAGGCTGGGGATGGGAAAAGATGATGTTATGCATTCCTGCCTTCAAGAAATTATCAGTGGCTCATAGCAGTGCTAAGGCAAGCTGGCCACACAGATCAGCCCACGAACTACCCTCAGGAAAGGATCCCTGAAGAGTGAACAAGGCTAGTAAATAAAGACCATTCCATGTCCAGCTGGACTACCCTCGTCCATCACCACCATCATCAGAAGAAAAGACTGGACATTATTATACACTAGAACACCTAATAATTTAAAAGTGCAATTTAAGTAGAAATAAAATACAATTCTCTCCTTATTTATATTTTTTAAAAATTTTGGTAGTGTATTTAGAGGAATGGGTATCTCTAAGGATTGATCCCTAATGTCATACAGTATTTAAACATGGTTTGGGTTAATTCACAGTAGTCATTCAATGTTTTCCCTTGTCATTTTTGAGATCTTCCACTGTTATCACCATCATCGCATACTTCCAAGGGTATTCCTTAAATCAGCATTTCCCAACCTGATGTTCAGATTACAACTTCAAGAATTTCCAGCTAGCATGGACATCTAGTAATCAAAGCCCCAACACATCTGGAGAGCATCAAGTTAGGAACATCTACCTGAAATAATGGAAGTTGTGCATATTTTCCTTCAGTTTTTCCTATTTATTGTGATGACAGGAGAGGAAAAACTCTGCTGAAACTGACTTTCTACAACTTTGCCTTCAAAGACTAGAGTCTTTTATTTTTAAAATAGAAATTTCAGGGAAGATACTTATGGCTGCTTGAATTTTAAAAGTGCTAGAGAATTTTTTAGGCAGTAATTTTAAACAATGCATGCCAAAACAATACCAAAGACCAAGCCAAAATGAAACCACAAAACTGCTGCCTGTTGACACGACTCTGAAGTGATTGCTTTTTCAAGCTTCTTGGAGAATTTGAGTTTTAATTTAAAGTGAGAGCTAAACAGAGAAGAAAGGAACTGTTTTACTGAACTGATTTTCTTCTCACAAGTACCAGAACATCACCTCAGTTTAAAATTAACATCATTGATCAGATTAACATCTAAACTGCACAATGTTTTAGACTAATCAAAATATGTGAAGATAATTAACCACAAGATGTTAGTTCTCCTTGAGGGAAACACTTCTGGGAACTACCTTTTCATTTAGCTTCCAGATTGATGTGGTTATACTTCCCAATTAAACATGTTGTATTTTGAGCATACTGAATAACAAACAAAAGGAAAACCAGTCTAAGGGGAATGCAACAGTAAACAGATGGTAAACAAGAAAGATATGACACATCTTGGTTTAATTAAAATTAAAAATTACAGTCAGACAAGCTTTACGCTGGCCATACTTGATGCTGAGATGATAACTGAAACTAATAATAATAGCCTGTTTACTAAGAGACTATTTGTGACCTGATTCCTTGCTCCAAAGAATGCAAGGTCCATGACCCTTTTGATAAAATTAAACCTGGTCTCAGCATAACTGGAAAGGATAAAGCAAGGGTCCCATGGGAATCTACCTTACATAAGGTTTCACTGTAGAATAAATGTTAAAGACAAAAAACAGTAGGTTTGGTTGCAGAGAAATATATGACATCTGAAACCCAAGGTGGAAGCTATTATTAATATATTTTGTCTTTGTTCCCACTGGAACTTTTCTGAGGCTGGGTGAAAACCAGTTAAGAAAAGCCACATCTCACAGAAGTCTGGGTTGGACATCTGGAAATTATATAGCAAACCAGGGACTAGTGTAGGGTAAATGAAGATTATGAATGTGACTTGTGCTGTGCGACTTTTTTTCTTTTTCTCTCCTGTTTGAAAGTAAAAAAGAAATCTCAATGTTTCTGACTTTGAAAAAACAAAAACTTAGTTTAAATAAAATTTCCTGAGTAAGTTAAAGAAAGTCACCCCATTCATTCATTCCAGGTTCCCTTTAGTGATCAAACTGCTGTGTCCCTAACATCTAATCCAGTGTTTTCAACCTTGGCAACTTTAAGATATGTGGACTTCAAGTCCCAGAATTCCCCAGCCAGCCATATATCCAAGTCCACATATCTTAAAGTTGCTAAGGTTGAGAAACACTGATCTAATCCATTTCCCCTCTACCACCATGTAATAACCTGTCCTGTAACATACAGGATATGGTGGACTGGATCCTGCTGGCTCCCACAATAGGGTCTCCAAATGTTGTGCTTTTTCAATTCCTTCTGCTTCTTTAACCTTGACTTGCATAATTAAGACTTGAATTTTAATGTCCCTTATTCTGCGAGAGCCTTTAAGCACATTTTTTTAAGCATTCAAAAGTTATATGCAGTCCATATTTGTCATATGAAGTATAAATGAACTTCTGAGAACCTAAGTTACTTATATCAAATCAAACTAATGGGCCATCTGATCAACTCACTTCTTTATATTAACTTCATGCACTTGCTACATACAGTTTTTTCTGCCATGCAATTGTGTCTGATTCTCAGCGACTGCCTGGACTAGTCCCTGCAGTTTTCTTGGCAAGATTTCAGAAGTAGTTTGTCATTGCCTCTTTCCTAGGGCTGAGAGAAAATGACTGGCTCAGGATCACCCAGCTGCCTTTGTGCCTAAGGTGGGACTAGAACTCACGGTCTCCAGGTTTCTAGCCTGGTGCCTTAACCCCTACACCAAACTGGCTCTCTCTACGTACCTTACTTGAGTGTAAAAAAAAAAAAAAAACAATTTTGCCAGGAAACACGATTCATAACCTATTGGATCTGAAGAGGGTTTGAGTAATAAAAAAGGTGAGTGAAATTACAAAAGGCACACATAGTTTATTTACGTATTTCAAACATTTAGGCACACACAGTTTATTTATTTCAAACATCTATATGCCTTATTTTAAGACTCTAGGTGGTTTACTGCAATGCAATGCACAATCAAGTAACCAAATACTAAACAATGCACAAAAACCCATCACTTATAACCCACAGTATAAAATGCATGACAAACATATCAAAATCAAAAATTCATAAAAGATTCAGATGGAAGGAGACATCCTGAAGTTTCCTTTGGAATAGATTAAGTGAGTGCACAGAATAAGGGGAAAATCATGCTACCATTCTGCTGAAGAATAACATCATAAAATATAATAAAAGTTGCTGTGTTCTTTCATGTTTTAATTTTTCTTTGACATTTTTGCAATACTACCATAATTTGGCATCATCATAATCAGAAAAGATATGTGACACTTCAGAGAATATAGTTTAAATTGAATACATTCTTGAAATATATAAAATTTGGATTACTTGAAGCCTATTGCTGCTTGCTTCATTGACATTAAAAGCAAACTGGAGCCAATTTAATTTTAATTTGCTTTTAATTAATTTTAATTTTAATTAAAAGCAAACTGGAGCCAGTTTGGTCTAGTAGTTAAGGCACCAGGTTAGAAACCAGGAGTCTGTGAGTTCTAGTCCCGCTTAGGCATGAAAGCTGGCTGGGTCACCTTGGGCCAGTCACTCTCTCTCAGCCCAACTCAAGTCACAGGGTTGTTGTTGTGGGGAAAAGAGGAGGTGGAAGGAGTATTTGGTATGTTCGCCGCCTTGAGTTATTTGTAAAAATAATAAAGGCAGGATAGAAAATAAATAACTATTAGTTTGTTTTTGGCTAGCTGTATCTAGCAAAGGTGGGACGCGGTGGCACTGCAGGTTAAACCACTGCGCTGCTGAGCTTGCCGATCGGAAGGTCGGTGGTTCGAATCCGCGCAACAGGGTGAGCTCCCGTTGCTAGTCCCAGCTCCTGCTCACCTAGCAGTTCGAAAACATGCAAACGTGAGTAGATCAATAGGTACCGCTTCGGCGGGAAGGTAACGGCGTTCCGTGTCGTCATGCCGGCCACATGACCACGGACAGGTCTACGGACAACGCCGGCTCTAACGGCTTAGAAACGGAGATGAGCACCGCCCCCTAGAGTCGGACACGACTGGACTTTACGTCGAGGGAAACCTTTACCTTTACTTATCTAGCAAAGATTTCATTGTAATTAGATTGTGGTCTATCATGTGCTTGATAATGTTTTATCAGATATTGTATAGTACTGAAAAATATTATAAAGCAATTGTGCATTTTTTTAAAAAAATGAACTGCTATCTAAAAGTGGTTAATTGGTTTAGTTCTTGTATCTTCAAAGTGTGAACCAACTTGATTTCTCCCCATAAAATTAAGAATCATTCATTTCATTTTTTTCCATATGTGTGTGGACTTATCACAGTTGCAAGGAGTCTGAAGTCCTTCACAGATTTTCAGACAATACTCAGAGACTCTTTGTAGAATTGGGAATCCAAATAAAGAAATATACGATATTCTGGGGCTGCTGGAAGCAGGACTTCTTTAATGGTGGGAAGGCTGCTGACTTTCCCTCTATAGCTGCAAGAACGTAATTTTTCAGGTTGACCCACGGACATTATTGAAAAGACTATTCCATGTACAGTATGTCTCTGATCTCTGCATACTGAGAAAAAGACCCTTTTTGCCCTATCAGTGAACACTGTATCTTGGGCGAGGAAAGGGAAAGAAGATAATGCAATGTAATTGCAATCCTAAATCCAATTATCTAGGAATAACCTCCATTTAAAGCAGAAGTGTTAAGCATTAAACTTCTGCTATTTGGCTATGTTTGAAGACCATGGGCCCTGGATGAGTAACAGGATGACATCTGATTTATAATGTACAGACTGGCAGTTCCATTAAGGTGGAAAAGTGGACATTTCTGGACTGACCCGCACTCCCCCAGAACAGATTCCTAGTAGGGGGATGGTGGTGACCATTATCAGGAGATTTTTGTAAAGGCAACCTTTCAAAATATAGTGAAACCTGGTCTCTCTTGGTTACAGCCTAGTTATATCCTAATGACAGTTTGCAGGCCTGCTCTAATGCCTATATTGTGGTTTGGCCTTTGAAAATAATCCAGACATTGGGTTGGTGGAAAAGGATGCTTTTATTATTTGAAAAAGACCAGGCATTGAATCACATGGTTCCAATTTTGTAGCACCTTTACTGGGGATAATTCAAGACATTAATTTTAACCTTTAAACCTCTTAACAGCTTAAGACCCAGACTCCTTAAGAACAACTTAATCGATTATAAAGACTGTGCCTTAAAATCACTTTCATTAGCTTGCTCTGAATTCCAGCACCATTAGAAGTAAAATTAATAAAGTAAAATTGACCGGATGCTAAAAGTAATAGATTATGTGTATTATAGAATGCACACACTTATGTCAGAGTACCTTCTAGGAACTAAAATTAATTTATTTACAAACAGGCACATATTTACTGTAACTTAATTACAATTAAGATAAAGTAATATATAGTGCTCAGTAGGTCCTAAACAATATTAATAATGAGATCTCAAACACCCAAACAGCGCCCTATTAAGAGTCTTGACACAATTTTATTATTATCTTGAGCAATTTTAATACATAAAACAGATGTGGAAATTTTTCCAACTTTTTTGTCTCCTGAAGATTTACAAACAACCTGTGATCGCCTGCCTAGTTTTAAGCAGGGCAGCACAAGGGTTTACATGAAAAATGCACATTCCTTCGTGGTTAGCCAGAACTAAAGCATGCACGTCATAAATCGGAGTTACCCTGTCGCGAACTCGATTGCCCAATAATTCGCTTCCAGAGCACGTTCAGAGAAGGGATCTTCCAAGTCTCTTGCTGAGAGCTACGTCACGGAAAACTACCGATAAAGAGGAACCTCAGCATCGTTCTCATTTGCGACACTCGCCTTTCGCACCAGCTAACTCTTTACGGACGTTGTAATCTGAGGAACCCGCCTCCAATCGCCCCTAAACAACAGAGATACAAAAAAAAAAGTAGACTTATCTCTATGCTCTCTAGTAAAATTACTGTTAGTCACCTGCATCATGCGCGGGTGAAATGAAAACTTCTCAATAAAAATCCCTGGAAAAACCCAGGACTTTTAGATGTAAGTGGCAAAAACATGTAAAGGACTTTAATTATGCTTTTATTCTGTTTAGGAAATATTCCGCTTTATAGAGGTTTTTATTATTATTATTCCTCTTTTGGTGCAAATCCATTGCTAACACACAATCCATATTAATGTACAACTTGATACAAAATAGTGTATTGAGCCAGTCACTCAGTCTCAATCTACCTGACAGGGTTGTTGTAGGGAAAAATGGACAAGGGAGTGCTATGCATGTTACCTTGAGGTTCTGGAGGAAAGATGGGATATAAAATAAATGTAAGTGTAATACTGTTAAAACCACCACAACAAGCCATTCCTTCTCTTTTCCTATGGCTTTTTAAAAGTTATCTTGCCTGATAATGAATTTTTAGTACTCGAGAGCTTGCCCATTATTTGTAACTCCAAGCCGACAGACTGTAATAGCAAATTTGCATGCCTCTCTTCTCAGACCCAATTAGCATTAACAACAGTTCCTTGTCCTTGTAGTGCATTTTTATTTTTTATAACTGCTTCTAAGATACTTGCAAGTTCAGCATTATATCATTTTGCAATACTAGTTGGTATTTTATTACACACTTACAGCATGCTAGATCCCTGTTTGCTTTTCATTAAAAGAAACATAAAATAAAGTTTGATGAGGTATTGAGCCTGACTGTTGCTCAGGGTAGAGTCTCTAAGGTCATCAGCTTGAATGGAAGAATTAAGACATGCAAAAAAATTTCAATATTGTCTGCACTGTAATCAGAGTAGATTGTATTAGTCACAATCAGGTTTTATTAGTTGGTTCTTATAAAAGGAAGGCAAAGAACTAATTAATTTGTGTTTTCCTGGCAGCTGGTGCCCATGGCACTCCATGTTGCCCACAACCTTACTGGCCCCACATCAGGTCCTTGCTGTACATTCACCTGGATTCTATTCTCTGATTGTGTCCTTTCTGTCACCAACCACAGCACTGCAAGATCCCAGACTGGTGCTCCTTTGCTGGCAACCCTACCTTCTGTGCTGCTGCAGTACAAATGTCTTTGACTGACATCCAAATAGAGCAATTTTTTACTGTATTTTTAAGTTAGTTTTATCCTGTGGTTGACCAGTCAACAAAGTGTTGGATGCATTTATACTTGTGTATACATGCAAGTAAACATATCTGTATCCACATTAAAACCTCCAGGTGAAAATAAAATTCTTCCTTTAATCATACACATTAACAGGTTCATACACAAGCCAGAACCAGCACCCCACAGCAACCCCATGGTTGATGTGCATAGTCTTGAGCAGCTGTTCCAGCTGCATTTGGTTGGTCTGGGGAAAGTCAGAGAAAGCAAGGAAGCATTTCTTGGCCTTAGATGCACCAGCACACATAAATATTGGGCACAGGAGTATCCAGAGCAGCCTTGCGTACATGTCACAGCCTGGGGTTCACCATGTAAATGAGTTACATGCTTTGTTTCTGTCTTCACGTGCTTCAAAGCTGGTCAGGATTGCTGGAATGGTGAAGGTAAGCAAAACAGGGTAGTTGTAGCAGCAGGGTGCTCTATTGTTAATGGATGAGCTTTCTCCAGGACCCTTAGTACTTTCAGTGATGAGATACATAATGCTGGTGCAGGGGAGAGACCTGTGGAGGGCTGTTTGTGCAGAGCTCCTTGGCTGAGCAGCACTGACCAGTTCGTGTCTCACCTATGCCTGGAGTTCCTGGATCCTCCACAGAATCATCCACACTGCCAATGGAATCTTGCAGCATGAAAGATTCAGCTTCCTGGCAACTGCACACCCATGGGCGCCACTGCACATGGATGGGGAGGAACTGACTATACTGTAGGCAGGCTTAAAGATGCAGGTCGTTCATTTGGAAACACACAGGAATACTTTTAAATTAGAATTATAAATTAAAGAGTAAACAGCTTTGCTAGAATTCATTGTTGTTGGGTACAGATCAAATGAGAAAGAAATACGTTTAGCCATAAAAGCATCTGAGAAATCGTGAATTTTCCTATCATCCTTTATTTTCTGCTGCACACGTTTGCACTTCTGAGGACTGTAAACAACTCTTCTGAACAGGAAATGCGTAGGTCTGAGGAGTAGATCTATGGCTTGCAGCATTGGTTGCTACCTGTTTGGGGCTGACGGTGAGGAAGGGGGAAAAACAATGGTGACCTTTCACAATCAGAGGGACAGAGAATTAGATGTTACTCAAAGCCCATTCTCCAGAGGGAAACAAGAAAAGAGAAGGGGGAAAGGAGAGTGGGAGGGGGAAAAGGAGCTTTCTCCTTCTAGATAATCACCTCTCCCTAGCAAGCAATGGTATAGTCCGGAAGCAGGCAGAGCCGGGGTTTCCCCCATGCTGGGAGGCCAGGCTAAGCTTAGATTTGCTGCTGCCGCCACCTCCTGCTCTTGATTTTCGCTGCTGCTGCTGCTGGTTCTCCGACAGCCATTTCGTGAGCACCCGTCCTGAGCACCGAGAACCCGAGAGCGCGGCGGTCACGTGTGGCCAGGGTGAGGAGGAGGAGAAGCCCCCAGGGGTGGCATGCTTGCGGGTGGAGGGCTGGGAGTACTAAGGGTTTCACTGGGGTCAGCTTAAAAGTGGATATGAAGCTAGCCTAGAGAGGTGGGATTTACTCTCAAAAAGGAGAGTGGGGACGGTGTGGACTAGGGCAAGAGCCCTCGAGGACATTGGGGTCCAAAAAGAGAACCTTCGGGTTCTTTTCCTAGCGGCTTTGCATAATGCTGGCAGGACTCGTGCTCATTTCATGCTAGCGATTGGGTGGATTGGAGGCGGAGGAATTGCAGCTGCGTGGTTTTGCTCTCCGCTGTCAGTTTTTGCCTTTCTTTTCCCGAGGGGCTTGTGCTGATCGCCTCTCCCCCCATCCTCAGCCTTTCCCAGCCATCTACCCTCTAGATGTGTTGGGACTACAGTACCACTTCTAGAAGTCCCAGGCACTCTCGATCCTTCCAGCTCAGGAAAGGCTTCTCTGGAGGTTGGGATATTGGGCACATCACATGTGGAGGGGAAAGGGACTAAGGAGAGGCAGGGAAGGGAATACTTAGGTGTAACCTAAGCTTGACTTATGAAATGAGTGACCATCTTTGTACATACAGATGCCATAATTTGACAGTGGGGTATAAGTCCAATGAATACTGTACATGCAAGACCTGAAATGTTAGAAAACAAAAACTGCCTCTGTACCTGTGTCAAGTACATTTCCCTAGCCCTAAATTAGCTCCTATTTTTCCAGGATGTAAGAAAGTTTTCCTGTTTTCCAGATGTATTGATTTTCATTGTAAAAAGAGAGTCAGTTGAGAACACCAGTCCTTAGAATAGCTCTTGTTCTCGTTGAGCAAAAAAATTTAGATAGATATATATTACCCCAAAGAGTGAAGGTAGAATTAGACTTGAGATGCAAAAGTGTACAGAAGCCTAGTATCCTCTTCACTGGCCAAGCCTCTTTGGTTCCCTTTCAGCAAAAAGAAAGTGGCCTAGTCCAGTTTTAGGGAAAGGGAAGACCTGAAGAACACCCTACGTCTCCCAATGAGAAATGCTGTTTAGAAAACAATTCTGAAATTTAACTTTTTCTTTCTTTCTTTCTTTCTTTTTTTTTGCACATTTAGTGTTTTTCCAAGCTCTTATTTGATGAGATGAAAGGCAATTTATTTGATAACAAGACTATTCTTACTGCTCTGTAGATATACAGTAGTTTAAACAGGAAATTGAAGATAATAATTATACTCCTGTTTGTTTAGGAGATGTAAATGTGTTGATTAGTGCTCACAGCTCATAGACAACAGTTTTGCATTCTGTTGGGAAAAAATTACAAGCTCAAAATGGCTCTCTAAAAAAGATACCTTAGAGCTGTCAAAATAAGTTTCTTCATTTTTGAGATAAACAGTGCAAAATTCTTCTGCCAGAGGCTTCTCTGGGACAGCAAGGCATCATTGAACTAGCAGAAAGGTTTAAACTCTTTCATTAAAATGTGAAATTGTTGAAAGGACACTGTATTTTCCTGTGTGTCTCATTAGTGATTTACACATTTATTTTATTTCTTTAGGAATCCCTATAGGGTCAGTCATCTTATGTACCATAACTCTGGGTAACTCACAGCAACAATAGGGTGCGCACGTTCATGTGTGTGTGTGTGTGTGTGTATGAAACAATAAAAAGACATCCAAAAAACAACTCCCAGCGCCCTACAACAACACTCGTAATATATAAACAACAGCCATGGGCTCCAGCCTCACCCTATCCCTATCCTTGGGGGAAGTGCCAGCTTTTTAAGGCCTTCTAGAAGGGTGTAGCCTGCTGGATTGGGGTGTGTGTGTGTGTCCTCCTGAGTAGGTGCATTTCCTAGATCCTGCTAGATGACAACAAATGAATACTTTGTAAGTATATTTAATCTCAAAAGTAAGTATTTAACTTATGGACAGGAAAAATATGGAGAACACTCTTAATATAAGCCTAGAAAATTAAATTCTGAAAAATACGTGTCTAGAAATTATTTTAATCTTGAATCAATTTGGAAATAAAGATAACCTTTTCCAAGTTTACTAAACTGTATTTAAACTTAAGATACTTAAGAGTTTTTCATGTTTGACTTGGTCATACACTGTTTGGGATGCTAAATATATGATTCTTCCATATTGTGAGTAACAGTAACAAAATATACTGCTAAACTTTTCTCCTTTAGGGGCATTATGACTGAAGAGCAATTTGTTAACATTGATTTAAATGATGATAATGTTTGCAGCATATGCAAATTAGGAACAGAAAGAGAGACCCTTTCATTCTGCCACATTTGTTTCGAGCTAAGCATTGAAGGTAAGTGTAGCCTAATTTCAGACACCTGGAGATTCTGATATGTATCTTCCTTGAAAAAACTTTCCATTTCCAGATTAATGGTGATAATATATCATAAATGTATGCTTAACTTTCTAACATAGCTGTAAAAATTCTCTATGATATGTTTTTATATTCCAAAATCAGGGACGCATATAAATAAGTTACCGTGTAGTATGAATTGCTTGTTAGACATCTTTAAGCAAATAAGAATCTACTATATCGAAAAGCTTATCAGATATAATGAAAAGCTGAAGGGTACTAACTGTGACTTGTTCCTTGAGTTTTACTATTACCCTTCATATATTGGAAGCAAGTTTCTAAAATGAGGGAAGGGCATTTGTAGGGAGAGTCACAAAAATCAAGATCATGATGGCCAACTAAATCTTTGCTGCTTCTGTGTACATCACTGTGTGTAAAAAAGGGGGCAGTGCTTTGATCACCCAAGAATCTGCGACTTTGACTTTTTGATCCTTCCTTTGGTGGAGGGGGTCCCTGAATGGGAGGATGGGCTTGTTTGTTTTGTATATGTAGATTTTGTTCATCATTTAGAACTTTGATTTTCCAATTATAAATCACACTAGACAACTCTGTGATCAGTTGGGTCATCCATTGAGGGAAAGGTAGTGCAGTCTGATGTGACCAGAATGAACATTAAATTTTAGGCTGACCATATTTTTTTTGCCCCAATTCTGGATGGTCTTGTGACCATCTAAGAGTATATATCATAAATAGAAAAATAATTGTAGTGGCAAACAAACTTCAATAATAAGTCAGTATTTACTTACCTAAACAGATAAACAGAATGACCACGGGTGGGCAAAAAAGCAGTAGGAGCGGGAGCAAATTCTGACTGCCCTCCAGTTTCCCCATTGACTTTGCTTGTGGGAAGCTGGCAGAGAGCATCGGAAATCACGATCATGTGTTTGCGGGGCGCTGCAATGGCCACAACTTTGCAAATAAAACTGGTCTGAACGTTGTGGAAATTTTAATTCCACAGGAGTAATTGGCCCCAGATTTTTTACGCATTCTTTAAGTTAGTGGATTTTAGATACCTTGATTCGAAACTGTTGCAGTATAATACACTGTTTGAGCTAACTTGATGGTACAAACATATAAACCCAATGAGAGTTTTGGTAATATATAGATAGATAGTGATCCTCTATGTGTAAAAAGGCACTAATTCATCTATTTTTCAGAATGGTTGTATAAATAAAAAAAATCAAAAAGACACAAGAAGGGAGGATAAAATGTAACTAATATTTGTAATAGATTTGTATTACAATTTTGTGAATTTGTAAATGTAAACTAATCTTTGAATGCCAGTTTGGTCTAGTAGTTAAGGCACTGGACTAGAAGTGGGAAACTTGAGTTCTGGTCCTGTCTTAGATATGGACCTAGTTGGTGACTTTGGGCCAATCATTCACTCTCAACTCTAAGAAGAAAGTAATGACAAACCACTTCCAAAAATGTTGCCAAGAAAACTGCAGGGACTTGTCTATGTAGTTACCAGAATCAAGATGGACTTGAAGGGACAAAACAAAACAAAACAACAAAATCCCCACTATCCTCTAATATATAATTATTTTCTGTCATTTTCTAATTTGAAAAAATTGCTTTATCTTTGCCAACATTTTCTTCTTAGATTTCAAATATATCTAAATTTTAAAAAGGCTTACTTTTATGTTCTGTATTCTAGATTATGGTTCTTTAGTTTTCTCAATGAAATAATGCTTTTCATGCATTATTTTTGTCAAGGATTTGCAAGTTTCGACAAAATAAATAGCCACCAGTTGTCTTGCAGTGTTGAATAATATAGACAATTTATTTTAGTTAATCTTTTAAGAGAGGAAAATAATGAGAAAAATAGTGTCAATTTCAAGCAGCATAAGAATTTTGTGAAGAATTGTGCTTCAAAAGTAACCAATAAGTTCACTACAAATTCCATAACTTTGTTGTAGTAAACATGTTGCAGTGTTACTTCCAGTTGCATTTTTTGCACAGAGATTTTTTTTTCTTTTGACCCAAAGGAGCTATAAATGAAAGGAATCCATTTTACTATATTACTCATAACATGAAATAAAGATAAGAGCCATGCAGATACTGTGATTAAGATATTATAATACTGAGACTAATATCAGTGCTAAGAGAGGTTGGAAACTGTTATTGTATTAAAATATATAAAATCCACTTGTTTGTTTAATTAGTTAGCTTAATATTAATATTGCTGGTAAGCACTTGTATGGCACTAGCAATGTGTTAGAGTGTAAAATACAATGCTACCTCTTGAGCTATGATAAAGTATTAGAACTGGTAAAATATTTGGATATTATTAGTAGTATTCAGATTATTATAGCCGCACTACTCCAAAAGACTCTGGCAGGTGCGTGGTTTTTTTGGACTTTTTTGGGAGGGGGAAGCTGCATTTTTGCAATGTTTTCTCAAAAGTGCATCTCATAATTCTCCACACTGAAAAATGTATGCTGCTAAAAGTCATTTCAAATGACTTTAGCTATTTTCTAGTAAAAGGGGGAGATTTAAGTATATCAGTTCACTCCTGCACTCAGCTTCAGGAGTGTTACAGTAAGTGGTTTGCATTTTTATTGGCTTAGCTAAGTTTATAGCAATTCTTGGAGCAATAATCATACCAGTGGCAGTTACTTCATGTGTTTTGTGTTGTTCCCCCAGTGATAGCAGCAGCAACAGAAAGTTGGGGAGAGGCCTTAACAGCAGATCTCTATAGAAACAGGAATATTGATGGAATAAGTAGATATTTCTGGAGGTACAATGACAATAACGCTTCATTTATCCAGTATTTAATATATTCTGTTAGAACTTCTAAGTGGTATGGGGATACCAAGTCATCTTGTCTGCCTCCTGAAGAATCTGTATAACGACCAAGCAGCAACAGTAAGAACAGACCACGGAACAACGGACTGGTTTAAGATTGGGAAAGGAGTACGGCAGGGCTGTATACTCTCACCCTACCTATTCAACTTGTACGCAGAACACATCATGCGAGGTACTGGGCTTGAGGAATCCAAGGCTGGAGTTAAAATCGCTGGAGGAAACATTAACAATCTCAGATATGCAGATGATACCACTTTGATGGCTGAAAACGAAGAGGAACTGAGGAGCCTTATGATGAAGGTGAAAGAAGAAAGTGCAAGAGCTGGCTTGCAGCTAAATGTCAAAAAAACCAAGATTATGGCAACCAGCTTGATTGATAACTGGCAAATAGAGGGAGAAAACATAGAGCCAGTGAAAGACTTTGTATTTCTAGGTGCGAAGATTACTGCAGATGCTGACTGCAGTCAGGAAATCAGAAGACGCTTAATCCTTGGGAGAAGAGCAATGACAAACCTTGATCAAATAGTTAAGAGCAGAGACATCACACTGACAACAAAGGTCCGCATAGTTAAAGCAATGGTGTTTCCCGTAGTAACATATGGCTGCAAGAGCTGGACCATAAGGAAGGCTGAGCGAAGGAAGATCGATGCTTTGGAACTGTGGTGTTGGAGGAAAATTCTGAGAGTGCCTTGGACTGCAAGAAGATCCAACCAGTCCATCCTCCAGGAAATAAAGCCAGACTGCTCACTTGAGGGAACGATATTAAAGGCAAAACTGAAATACTTTGGCCACATAATGAGAAGACAGGACACCCTGGAGAAGATGCTGATGTGGAGGGAGAGTGGAGGGCAAAAGGAAGAGGGGCCAACCAAGGGCAAGGTGGATGGATGATATTCTAGAGGTGACGGACTCATCCCTGGGGGAGCTGGGGGTGTTGACGACCGACAGGAAGCTCTGGCGTGGGCTGGTCCATGAAGTCACGAAGAGTCGGAAGCGACTAAACGAATAAACAACAACACATTAGAAGTTGGGGGGGGGGATCTGTTCTTTTTGTTTCAAAAACTATCACTCTGGTGACATGACTAGGTTGTTGCCATGCTCTGCTGACTTCATAATTATAAACTATTTTGCTTGTTCCCATGAAGTGAGAGAACAAAAAGATAAAATTAAAATGTAATGCCTATACATAGAATATGTAGAACCACATTGAAGTCAGATGACCTTTCATGTTAACTTTGCTAAATGCCATGATCCATTCCTTGTCTGAAGTTAAGGGTATAGAAATTGTTTCATTTTTAACTATTTGGAGCATGAAATTGCATGAAATATCTCATTTCAAGTTCATAATGTGCTGATTCCAGCATTTTGGAAGTGTTCAGAGCTCAGAACAACACTTTCTAAATGCTCTGTTTCAAGCACAAAATGTTTTAAAAGAGACTCTGCTTAAAGCAGCAGTTTTGCACAAGGGATAAAGGGTTTCATCCTTGAGATGATTGTAAATGAAATGTTTTGCACACCATTTTAGGGAATGCTTTCTTATAAGATATGAAACTGATGCTTGTGTGTGTTAAAATGAAGTAAATACAGCTTGATGAGTAGTGAATAAAAAACCAGAGATTGTGAGCTGTTAGAAAATTGTTAAAGAGAGTAAACTTAAGACATACGAAAAGCTTTGAACAAACTATCAAAATACCATCAATACGTTTCAAGATAGAATATGCTGGTGGAAGCCCGAAGGTGTGTAGAACAAAGTTTAAATAAAATGCAACTATTTTTTTTTCACATTCTAAGGACTACCTAGATATTCTAAGTGCACTACCTTACCTTTGTATCTTACTTTATGCTGTAAACTAGGCTAGATTATACCAGATGACCAGCATGTATCTTACAATCATAGAACTTTATTAGAACTGTGTTTTAATCAAAATCCGCTTATTACTTGTTCTTAAAATATCAGATATTAGTTAAACCCAGTTAACTACAGGACTTACTCATTTGCTTTCGTCACCTAAAGGCTTATTAGCTGTAATGTTTTAAACAGGTTAATACATGCTCAGGATTGTCTTGTTGACTTGAAAGTAGTTACAAGAAAAAAAAACTGCAGCTGAACTTTACAAAATTTTCTCTCATACTCAAGTTAAAAGTGACCTTATCTTTCATCATCATTCTCGTTAAATCTCCTTTGAGTAGTAAGTATGGCAGTGCCAAGTACCATCTGAAATGGACATGGATGAAAAGAGGAAGGATGTCTAATTTGTTGGCGAGTCCTCACAAAAAAGCTATGTGTTTGCCTGTTCTTAGAACTTGCACAGCTGCTGGGAGAACTTAGAGGAGCTAGAAGAGCAAACAAGAGAAACAAGCCCAGGAGCTATTGTGCAACAGTAATATAATCTGGTTACAAAAGTTAATGCTGATTTTTACATATAAAAAAATTGATAGGTACAGGAAAACATCAATAAACATCTGTTTCAAATATATCAGCAGCTGTTCTAAAATACCCATTGGAAAATAAATAATTTGGGCTTTTTATGCATATGTTTGTACTTTCAGGTACAAATACAGTAGTGTGCAAAAGTCTTAGGCCACCACCAGCTTTGTTGTTTTAGCAAAGTGTTAATGACCATCCATAATTATTTTTCGGTCTCTGTATTAAGATACAAACAGAAAATGCAGGAAATATGTACACAAAATTTAAACACAATTTTCAGAACAAAATGGCTTCTTCAGGCAAAAGTCAGTATTTAGTGTGACATCCCTTGGCTCTAAGTACATCTTGAACTCTATCGGGGAGACTGTCCTGAAGTTTTCTGAAGTAATCTTCTGGTATATTATACCAGGCTTCTTTCTTTCAGCACTTCCCAGAGTTCTTTTGATGTAGGTTGTCTTTTCTTTCTTTCCCTGTCCAGGTGATCCCATACTGCCTCTATAATATTCAGGTCTGGACTCTGTGGAGGCCAGTCCATGACAGTGTTTTATCAGCTGTTTTTCTCGCCAAATATGATTTCAGTGCATTAGCAGTATGCTTGGGATCGTTATCATGCTGAAAAATGAAACCATTCCCAATCAGGTGCTTTCCAGAAGGAATGGCATGATGACTTAAAACCTGTCTGTACTTTTCAGCACTGGAGTATTAGGTATGTTTGCCGCCTTGAGTTATTTATAAAAATAATAAAGGCAGGATAGTAAGTACATATGTACGTAAGTAAATAAATAAATAAGGACAATATCACCAGCATCTCTGGCAGAAATGTAGCCTCAAACCAGGACAGACCCTCCACCGTGTTTCACTGAAGGCCACAAGCACTCATTCATCCATCTCTTTCCAACTCTTCTTCTCACATATTGTCAACAATTGGACCCAAAAATTTCAAACTTGGATTCATCACTCCGTAATACTCTTTTCCACTGATCCTCATTCCAATGTTTGTGAGCTTTAGCATATTGTAGCCCTTTCACCCTGTTCCCCTTCCGCAAAAGTTTCTTGGCTGCTGCCCTTCCATGAAGACCATTGCTGATCAAGCTTCTTCAGACTGTAGAAGGGTCAACGTGGCATCCTGATGCAGCTGCCAGATGCTGAGCCAGGTCCCTGCTGGACTTCCTCCGGTCTCTCAAAGAAGAAACTATGAGGAACTTCTCATCAGACTTTGAAAGTTTTCTTGGCCTTCCAGTCCTTTTTTTGTCCTTGACCTCTCCTGATTCTTCAAATTTCTTTATAACAGCATGAATACCATATCTGGAGTATCCAGTTTGTTTGTTGATTTCCCTTTGAGAGTGGCCTTGCTTATGCAAACTATGATTTTATGTCTGTCCAATTCTGTGATCTTTGGCATTTTGACTGGAATGATGTGATTGAAAGTTGGTCTTCTTAGCAAGCTTCCAATGAATTACACTCATACAACATGTGTATGTACTGTATGTAATGCTCAAGCATGTCTTGCACAAACCTGGTGTACAAGACCTTTTCCACAGCAGTCATTTTGGTATGGAATAGTAGGACATCTACAGGTATTAGCAATGACCGTATTTAGGGTTCCATTCCATTTAGGTTTACGGGAGCCGAGTGCCTGCTGTTGCTCTAGAGTAAGGGGAGGTCACACTAAATACTTGCTACTTTAGCCTATGGAAGCTGTTTTTTTCTGATTTTTTGTTTTGTTTTGTTTTTGAATACTGCATACAAATTTCCTGTATTTTCTGGTTGTATTCTAATAGACTGAGAAATAATTATATAAGGTCATTATACTATTGCTAAAACAACAAATCTAATGGTGGCCTAAGACTTTTGCTGTATATTTAATATGTAGCCAAGAATATAAAAATGCAACATTAGGTCAGAAGTTCTTTTCAGCATTTTTTTTTTCCTGATGTATATAGAGAGAGCTTGTGGACATAAGTAGTTGCTGGAATGTTTGGCAGGTCAGGTCCAATTTTGCAGCCACATAATCGGTCAGGGTTAATACTTAGGCTGACGTTCTAATGTAAGTGCTATACTTTTCAAGAATGTGGATTTTATATACTAAAAACATGAGTATTTATTTGCTTATTAATGAACTGCCATTCTTCCTACCTGTGATCACAGCACTGAGGAGACACCTATGCAGAATCCTGCAAGACTGAGTAGTTGGATTTCTCTGTCTTTTTTTTTTTAAATCAACACATTTGTAAAGAATACATTGAGGTTCAATGAGTGGACAATATTAGATGTCCTTGCTAAAATATATAATCACTAATTTATCATAAACATTCAAATGTACTTGAGAATGGTGTTAATCAGTGAGTAAGTTACTATTTTGGGCTATTGCAGTCCCTGTCAAGCTTGCTTAAATATTTGCACAGAATTATTGTTGAACACTGATATTCTGAAAATACAGATTTGCCCAGGTTCCTGAACTATTGTTGGGTTTATATTCACATCCACACCTAGCCATGGTAACTCACTTGATGACTCTTGGCCAATCGCACACTTTCTGAGTTTTGGTCTAGCCTACCTCCCTGGGTTGCTGTAACTGTTCAGGTTTATATTAAGGGAGATTCCCATTTAGGTCACTTTTTGCTCTTGAAGAGAAGGTAGGATATAAAATATACAAACAAACACAAAGTTGAAAAGGTATATTTCTCTTATTCACAAAACATCTAGATAAAATTTCACTAGATAAAAGATGGAATTCCAGAATCCAGTGAAACAAATCTGCATTTTTTTTTTCCCAAATGAAAAGAATCCAGATTCCTTCTCAGTTGCATAAACATATTTCAGGCCTACTGTGTAAAGGAATAGGAATTAAATACTGAATTGTCCTTTTTTATTTTTTCTTGGGACAAATTCTGTTACACAGAAACAGTTACCCCAAATTTCAGTGATGTTGAAATCTAGCTCTAGTAACTAATTGTATCTGCAGCCTATTTATGAATTTCCAGGGTGGAATTATACAACTTGTTTAATTTTTTTTTTCCTATCAGGAATACCAAAGTCTGATCTTCTGCATACAAGATCATTAAGGGGACACAGAGACTGCTTTGAGAAATTCCACTTAATAGCAAACCAGAGTTGTCCACAATCAAAATTATCCAAGAGTACATATGCAGAAGTGAAAAACATTTTGAGCAAAAAAATTAACTGGATTGTACAGTATGCACAAAACAAAGATACAGATTTGGATTCAGAAGGTTCGAAACAGACACAGCACCGGATTTTTAGCTTTAGACATCAGAGGGAGAAAAAGTTACTTCCACAGTTTGATTCCCAAGTCCCTAAATATTCTGCAAAATGGATAGATGGAAGCTCTGGGAGCATTACAAACTGTTCACAGAATATTCTAGAATCAAGAGAATCCAGTGATTTTAGCTTTGGCATGTTGCAACAAAGAGGTGCTACATTTTGTTGTAAGAATTCGTTATGGTCTACTCATAACCAATCATCAGAATTGGGAAAAACTAACAAAGATCCAGATGCCTGTGCACGAAGATTTCCTCAGTACAGCAGAGAGCAATGTAAGTGAAAGAAGTAATTTATAATACCATTTGTATATATAAACTTTTTATAGCACTTGGAAAATGTTAACTTGTGGTACTGAAAGGAAATGCCCAGTTGGTACATAACTTGAATTATAACAGTTTAAACCTAGTGATACAGCATTTGTCAAATACTCCAAGCCTAAAGAAACAACCTTTTAAAATTGTGTACACATATTATTAGTATGCCTCTCTTAATTCAAAACTATTCAGAGTTCACACTAATTTAAGACTAGTAAATAAAATTATCTTTAATTTTGTAGAACTGTTTTATTTTGTGCTTTGTCAATGTGATCTAAACCTACCTTCAAGAACACAAGCTCCATTAAAAGAGCTCTCTCTCCTTTTGACTAAGCACATATATACTTGCATTGTTGACTAAATATACTAGTCCATTTATCTAACTATAGAATGCCATGTAAGGATATTCCATTATATTAATCTTGGATATGCTAGGAAAGACTTTAAATTGATGGATGCTTCTGGGGCCTTCATAAATAGCAGTATAGTTTTGTAAGATATATTTTGCTAATCAATCTGTTTTATTACAGGGCAAAATCTGCAGCATCATAATAACAGCTAGTATTTTAAAGTATAAAAATTATTTGGACAAAACTGAGAATAACCTGAATTGGATACATCATTAATTTGAATGTGGTGTGCCCAAGAGAAAGGTTGAAAAATTAGAAAGGGAGCTGCACTCCACTTATCTATTGCTTTATCTGTCTTAAACATGCAATCTTTTAAAAGGGATGTTAGTGCTTTTAGTAATTTGATTTATAATTGCAACAGAAGAAAAATCCCAATGCTGAATTAATGTTTAGAAATGTATTGATTTTTCTTTAGTTACTTCATTAATATGCATGTAAAAATTATTGCTGTTTAACTTTTCTGTATGAAAGCATTGTTTCCCATTTATACCCACTCCCATTAATAATTTTCTGTCTTTAATTCATACTAGTGAATATGATGCCTCTAGGAGAAGTTGAGCAGCTGAATGGGAAACTACTCAAGCAAGTCCATGGTGAGATACATTTTAATATTTGCTGACTAATATGTGTTTGTAAGACTGTTTGCTCCTGTTACCAATTTTAAATTTCTGAAAAAGATTAATGCTCCACACAAACACACATCAATAAAACCACCTGTATCAGGCAACAGAAGCAAATAAAAAACAGTCTCAACCAATTATTCGCCAAATGCTCTGTAGCAATGCTGTCTTTTGACCACTTGTTTGAATGCTAATAGGGTGGGAACCAGTCAAGGGAGAAAGCTGGTCTATAAAATATCACCTGGCACTAAAAAACAAAAACTTGTCTGGGCCCCATCATCCCTTACCACTTGCAGCCCTCCCAGCACTAGACTATTAATATTCTAATTGGAAAAAAACAGACTTGAAAGTACCTAAAAACTTACTGTAACTATTCAGTAGTTACTAATTTATCGGTTGTAAAAACATGTACACTAGGGCTATGCAAGGTCCAGACAGCCTTCTTTACAGTAAATCTTCAAATTAGACTACCTTATGTGGTCCTGAGTGATCTGATATTCCCTAGCTCTGTCCTTCCATTATGTGGCATGGAAACAAACAATAAAACCATATTATATCTGTTCATGGAAGTGAAAGGAAATATGCATGAAAGTTGGAACTGTATATAAGCACTAAAGAAGTTACATGGACTTATGAGCTGCATGCCTTTAACATCATTTTTTAAAGAACTCATTAAAATGTTGCTTTTCCCCAGAATAAAACAAAACTTATCTTAAGGCTAGGTTGCTTTAGATTGTGAAAAAGGTCTAATAGAAATTTGTGCAAAGTATGTTCATTTAAATGTAATAGAAAATATCTCAGTAACCTTGTTATTTTAGGGTGGAATGTAATGCATCTTGCAGCAAGAATGGATTGTATTGTGAGAAAGTTCTGCAGCAGGTACAGATAGGCTGCTGATTTGTGCAAGGGAAGGGATGATGCACAAGAATAGAGTTGCCCCTTTCTGAATGGATTAGAACTGGTAAAGCATAAGTGATTAATTCACATTCTCCATAAGAACAATATAGTTCTAAAGTCAGTCACATAGATAAGAAACTTAGATTTTCTAAAGATGAGCAAGTAGAAATAGTGAAGTGAGCAAATACCTAAATTAAGGTTTCTCTTTCGAGGAAAGATATGGGAGAACCAATGGAAATCTGTTTTCTGTCACTTAATCCAACACTTCCTCATCATGTCCTACTTACCAGGACAGTTTAGAATGCTAGCAAACACCAAAAGGTGGTCCCTGTGTGGATATTTATTAAATATTTGTTTGTATTTCTCTTTTGTTGCACAGTCTCATCCTTTAACATCCAGCATTCTGAGCTCTTCAATTATATATAGCAAGCAGAACTTTAGAGTAAATTTTGATTCAGTGTCAGGCACTTTTGTTCTACATCAAATGTATTAACTACCCCAAGTTGCCCTGTTCCATTGTGGATTTTTATTGAGTCAGTGTACAGCTTTAATTCACATTTTTAATTTTGTTCTTAACTATCTTGGAAATGAAAGTACATCATTGCAAACTCCTAATTAGTGGAACTACTTGATGTTGTAGGCTAACATGATACCATTATTGATTTCAGATGTGTTTGAAGAATTGACTAAGCAAGTACAAGAAAAAGACTCCTTGGCTTCAGAGCTTAATGTCCGTCATATTGCTATTGAGCAACTGCTAAAGAACTGTTCAAAACTGCCATGTTTACAGATGGGACGGGCAGCTATGAAATCCAATGTATCCATATAACCATGGCAAACGTACATTTTCCACCTTTGCTTCTCTAACTCATGTATTAGATTTTGGGGGGAAAGAACTTGCACAGTTGAGCAGTATTTTGGAAAAAAAATTAAGCTTGTGGGTACACAAGGTAGCAACATAGAGTGTTTCCATTTTTAAAGAGGAAAAAGAGATAAGGGTAGCATTTTTATTCTGAACTTCATGTAATCATTTCCTGTAATTAGCTGAGCTGTGTGAATCCACTGCTTCTTGATACAGTGAGGCACCATGTCTTAAAAGCATGGCTGTTTGAGATCCTCTCACATTGGGTATGTATGTGCATACACATAAAACAAACACCTTGCTATGATTGCCATCTCTCTACTTTGAGCAGTGTATTTGGAGGAGCAGTTTTGCAAAGCACTCCTCCAAAAGATTTGCACAGCCTAATAATTATTTTCCTTTGTCACCAAATCCCAGTATTTCAGCTTGATTTAACAAATACTTCTAACCACCTGTAAATAACCTGGGAGACTAACAGGTGAAATTGTTTTAAGTATGAGGAAGTAATGGAACAACCAGTATTCATTCGCATTTTTTTATTTATTGCAAGCAATATTTTATTACTGAATTTTATAAAAAGAAAACTATTTTAGGTACTTTTCCAGATCTTTTTATAAAAGTTTTGAATTATAAATAACATTTTGCCTGGTGTAATGAGTGTTTACTCTTTTTTCAGGTCAATGTAATTACTTTTCATGATGGAAGTTGTTTTAAAAAAGCTTGTTCCCAAAGACACAATCTCAGTAGTTGTACTATATTACCTTTAATTTTATGAGTGCAGAATTTTATCAGACATCAGAAATTTAAGCCAAGCGCCTACTTTTGGAATGATGATTCATGCTTTGTTAATATAAGCAGAGCTCAACTTCAGTTTTGTATGTGAATTTCTATTGTTTAATAAAAGTAAATGGCTTAAAAGAACTATAATACCGCAAGTTGTTTGTGTTATTTTATGTCACTTGTGAGGTTTATAGAAATGATGCTGTTAAATGCTATCCTAGGATAGGGTCCAAAGAACCTACAACAGAAATGTTTTGTCTCTGAATATTACCAAAAAAAGTAAATACAGAAATATTTGACACTCGTGAGGATAAAAGTTCTATAGGCTTTTCTCTTTTTGTAAAGCAGCAATGTGATGTGTTGGTGTGTTTTCAGACCTCAACTTTAAACATTTCCAATCACGCTTCATGGTAATGCTTCATTTGGACAATGTCTAATCCAGAATGCAAACAGAGCTGTCTATGTGATCCACAGTTTTCATAAAATGGGATTCAAATGCTGGATTCTGTAGGGGCTGTATAGATCCCCACCCATGGAGACTGAAGAGGGTTGGTACTGCACACATGCTCTGTTCTCTATATATTTAGATAATGGCTTGGGTTTCAGAAATGATAGTTCGTCCACTGAGCATATGCAAGCAGAACATACAGAAACCAGAAAGTGAAGTAGTTGTTGTTTTTTTAAGAAAAACATGTTTGATTTTAAGGTTGCTTGATCCAATCCTTAAAATGCTATGAGAAGATCTTCAGCCTGTTTAACCATCACGACCATCTTCAAATTAAACAATAGTGAGTTAGATTCAATGATACATGTGGGAAGAAAAGTGCTATTTAAGGATGAATTTCAGTCTTAACATTTTTCAGTATTACTGAAAAAAATATATTTCCATATGCTATCAGAAAGTAAATTTACTTCGATATTGTTTAGAATCAGTGTGTTGAAAGGGGCCATTTAGGCCATCAAGTTCAACCCCCTCTATGCAAGAACTGAAATTAATGCATCCCAAGCAGAAGGCTATCTAACCTCTGTTTTGCCACAATCAGCGAAGGGGAATCTACCTCTAGGACGTTTTAAAGCCTCCCTTCCTGGAATTTCAATCCATTCTGTGTCCTGCAATTTTGAATGGGAGAGAAGAGATCCATACCTATTATACAAAATTGGGTGTAATAGCCAAAGCCTAGAAGGTAAAATTGAAAATTATCTTTCTAGTTCAGAGAAATTAGCTGAAAACAACAGAATAACCAATGTGGTGCTTTTAAGGTATTGGTCTCGGATTGCAGACACCCAGGCTCAAGCCTGAGCCATAAAAACTTAGTGACTTTGGGCTTGTCACATTCAGGCCAGGTCACCTCACAGAATTCTTGATTTTGGGAAAAATCGGAAGAGACAGTGCTATGTACACCACCCTGAGTTCTTGCAGGAAAAATATAAACCACTTCCAAAATCTTTCCCAGAAAACTGCAGGGACTTCTCCAAGCAGCCACCAGGAGTCAAGACTGATTCAAAGGCACCAAACAAATAAGATTGTATGTCATCCAACTCTCAGTATCTAAATGGGACTCCTTTCCTTTCCTACCTGGCCTTTTGCCTCATTTATCTTTATTTCTCCCTTTCGCTTCCCTTCCTTTCCCAGTACAATTACCTCACCCTGCATGCATCCTGCTTTTTCTTCTTTTTCTAGTGCTTCTGCTCAGAGGAAGGGAATGAATATGTGTTTGAGAAAGTGATTTCTATGTATGAGAGACAGTGGCTGATATATTCAGATACGGATTTTTATAAATGAAGCTGGGCATTTGTGGGATCTTGCGGCCATCAAAATGAAAAGGCAATATTGCAGCCATGCTATATTTTATTTTATCAAACTTTATCACTGTCCATCTCCCCCACATGGTTTTGCCCCTTTCGTACATATATGCACACATACAAGGGGCAGAGCTTATACTGTGTTGCTGTTTTCATCAGTCGGACCTTTCCTTCCATCCCCATGAACACCACTGAAATGAAGTAACTTATTTTACCCTTAATTAAATGTAAAGTCATTATTGATTTGTCGTCTGTTGGTTTTAATAGTTATTCCTTCTCTCCATTAGTCTATTAAACCAAAAATTTACTCCGTGTATACACACACATACAAGAAGCCCCCAGTGGAATTAGAAAAAGGTGAAATTTAATGAATTTCTACAGTGATGCTATGGCTTGATTAATTCTAGTACCAAAAAATCATGAATTATTAAGACAATGTTAAGAGATTCAATCTATACATAATAGAGGAAGTAATTTTAGAAACTGAAGAATGAAAGTGCAAACTTCAAATTGCTTAATTATTGTGCAGCTCTTAAATCATTAACTGAATAAATAACAAAAGGGATTCAGTCCTAAAGCTTTATAAGCCTTAGTGACTTCATTACAGCATTGAGATGTTTCAGCTGGAGGTCTTCAGTAAGGAGTAACAAATTTTCTTCTTTCTATAGCTTTATTAATCCTTCCTTAATCAGAGCAGTTTATTACAAAGCAAAAATAGCTGTTCCTTAAAGGACTGAAATAAAGAAACTCAGTGATTTATCAATATATTCCTTAAAATGAAATAGTTTACTTATTTATAAGCTTCTAGTTCCATTAACAGCAATTAGCTTACAGATAAACAATAGAAAGATTATTCAAAAACAAATATAAAATGCTAAATTAATTACAACATGAAAAGTTTATTTCCAGCAACAATTGATTACATAAAATTAGCCCTATAACAGAAAAATTGATGGCAAATGGCATCCTTGACAGAATCTGCAGCAGTCCTCCATTGATGCAAAAAAAAAAGTAAGTTTCCTGTATTTTTACAGCCCAAACCTGGTAGCCCAGCCAATATGCACCAATATTAAGGCCAGGTTCTTATACTTTTATGAATAACACCACCACCAAAAAGCAGCAGTTTGTTATCAATGGGCCTATTTCAGGTATGGAAAGAATATGGAATGACAACTTTTACATAACCCTAGTTACTACATTACTCACTATACACGTATACATGTTATTTATTTATTTGTCTGTCTATCTGACTATCTAATTTCTATCACCATCTCTCACAAAAAGGAGACTCTGGGTGGTTTACAGTAAGATCAAAATTAAAACATATAAATTACAATATAAATAGATCAATAAAAAGATAAAATAGATATAAAATATAAAATCCAAGTGGCACAGATCTTATTTATTGAGGAGAAATCTAAGACACTAGCCACCCCACGATGAACTGGTGCCCCTCCCACCCCAAGCGAGGCTAATTTTATAAAAAATTAGTAAGATTTGTGTAATTTTCAAAAACAATTTGAAATGACATTTCAATTTTTTTTTTTAAGTTGGCAATTTATGACTATACACTGAAAGAAAATGTAGAGTAAAAAATAATTTATAGTTAACACACATGATGGTAGGTAATGCTAGTATTTTCCATTTTCTAGCAAAATGCATTAGTTATTTAAAAAAAAAGGAAAAAACAACTTTTCATTAAGTATAATAGTACCCTCTGGTGGTAGATACTAGTAACTGCTGGAAATGCTTCAAGTAAATCTTACGGTTCTGTTTCAGAGAACAGTGACAATCACTAATAAACAACATAGGCTGGCCCCAGGCTACTTAGGTAAGTGTATAAGTTAGGCAAGCAATCAGATTAGTAACCCCCCCCCCCCCATGGTTGAGATATTCCTACAATTATCTCTAGTAATTTTTGTGATATGTGAACAGCTTAGTATTTTCTGGGGTCCATATTTAACAAATTAAAAAGGTCCATCGTTTCTTGCAGAAGTTCTTCTACACTTGGTAAAAAGCAACTCATTTCATCTGTATATAGGTTCCTGGATCAACATCTTATGATGTCATGGACATGTTAGCACTCCTGGTAACAAGTTTCTTGCTACCTAATTCTTCCTCAGCCACTTGTTGATTTTGCATTCAACATGTTAAAGGTTAAAAGGTTGTACATTACTTTATGGCATTTACTTGGGTCTTCATTAGGGAATCATACTTAACTTTTTTAATGTGCTAAGCAGACCCTCTGTTGGCATGTAAAAGTATTACAAGCTGCTTACAAAAAGCTTGCTAACACTTATAGTGCCATAGCACAGGTGTGATGCTACATGGTATTGCAGCTGAAGCTTCACAATTAAAAATCTCCTTTCCTCCAGAGTAACAACATAATTCAGTTTTCAAACTGTGATCTCCTAGATGCTGTAAGTAAAAAACACTTAAGGTTTTTTACCTTAAAAAGGTTTTAAGTAGAACCTAATCTGACTGTTATTGTTTATTCATTTAGTCGCTTCTGACTCTTCGTGACTTCATGGACCAGCCCACGCCAGAGCTTCCTGTTGGTCGTCAACACCCCCAGCTCCCCCAGGAATGAGTCCATCATCTCTGGAATATCATCTATCCATCTTGCCCTTGGTTGGCCCCTCTTCCTTTTGCCTTCCACTCTCCCTAGCATCAGCATCTTCTCCAGGGTGTCCTGTCTTCTCATTATGTGGCCAACATATTTCAGTTTTGCCTTTAATATCGTTCCCTCAAGTGAGCAGTCTGGCTTTATTTCCTGGAGTATGGACTGGTTTGATCTTCTTGCAGTCCAAGGCACTCTCAGAATTTTCCTCCAACACCACAGTTCCAAAGCATTGATCTTCCTTCTCTCAGCCTTCCTTATGGTCCAGCTCTTGCAGCCATATGTTACTACGGGGAACACCATTGCTTTAACTATGCGGACCTTTGTTGTCAGTGTGATGTCTCTGCTCTTAACTATTTTATCGAGATCGGTCACTGCTCTTCTCCCAAGGATTAAGCATCTTCTGATTTCCTGACTGCAGTCAGCATCTGCAGTAATCTTCGCACCTAGAAATACAAAGTATTTCACTGCTTCTACATTTTCTGCCTCTATTTGCCAGTTATCAATCAAGCTGGTTGCCATAATCTTGTTTTTTTGAGGTTTAGCTGTAAGCCAGCTTTTGCACTTTCTTCTTTCACCTTCATCATAAGGCTCCTCAGTTCCTCTTCGCTTTCAGCCATCAAAGTGGTATCATCTGCATATCTGAGACTGTTAATGTTTCTTCCAGCAATTTTAACTCCAGCCTTGGATTCCTCAAGCCCAGCATGTTGCATGATGTGTTCTGTGTACAAGTTGAATAGGTACGGTGAGAGTATACAGCCCTGCCGTACTCCTTTCCCAATCTTAAACCAGTCTGTTGTTCCGTGGTCTGTTCTTACTGTTGCTACTTGGTCGTTATACAGATTTCTCAGGAGGCAGACAAGATGACTTGGTATCCCCATACCACTAAGAACTTGCCACAATTTGTTATGGTCCACACAGTCAAAGGCTTTAGAATAGTCAATAAAACAGAAATAGATGTTTTTCTGAAACTCCCTGGCTTTTTCCATTATCCAGCGGATATTGGCAATTTCGTCCCTAGTTCCTCTGCCTTTTCTAAAGCCAGCTTGCACATCTGGCAATTCTCGCTCCATGAATTGCTGAAGTCTACCTTGCAGGATCTTGAGCATTACCTTATTGGCATGTGAAATGAGTGCCACTGTTCGATAGTTTGAACATTCTTTAGTGTTTCCCTTTTTTTGGTATGGGGATATAAGTTGATTTTTTCCAATCTGATGGCCATTCTTGTGTTTTCCAAATTTGCTGGCATATAGCATGCATTACCTTGACAGCATCATCTTGCAAGATTTTGAACAGTTCAGCTGGGATGCCGTCGTCTCCTGCTGCCTTGTTATTAGCAATGCTTCTTAAGGCCCATTCAACCTCACTCTTCAGGATGTCTGGCTCTAGCTCACTGACCACACTGTCAAAGCTATCCCTGATATCGTTATCCTTCCTATACAGGTCTTCTGTATATTCTTGCCACCTTTTCTTGATCTCTTCTTCTTCTGTTAGGTCCTTGCCATCTTTGTTTTTGATCATACCCATTTTTGCCTGGAATTTACCTTCGATGTTTCTAATTTTCTGGAAGAGGTCTCTTGTCCTTCCTATTCTATTGTCTTCTTCCACTTCCACGTATTGCTTGTTTAAAAATAATTCCTTATCTCTTCTGGCTAACCTCTGGGATTTTGCATTTAATTGGGCATATCTCCCCCTATCACTGTTGCCTTTTGCTTTCCTTCTTTCTTGGGCTACTTCTAGTGTCTCAGCCATTTTGCCTTCTTGGTTTTCTCTTTCTTTGGGATGTATTTTGTTGCCGCCTCCTGAGCAATGTTGCGAACTTCTGTCCATAGTTCTTCCGGGACCCTATCTACTAAGTCCAGTCCCTTAAATCTATTCTTCACCTCCACTGCATATTCCTTAGGAATATTAGTGAGCTCTTATCTAGCTGATCTGTGGGTCCTCCCTAATCAATTTAGTCTGATCCTAAATTGTGCAATAAGAAGTTTGTGATTGGAACTACAGTCAACTCCAGGTCTTGTTTTTACCGACTGTATAGATGTCCGCCACCTTTGGCTGCAAAGGATGTAGTCAATCTGGTTTCGGTGTTGTCCATCTGGGGAAGTCCATGTATAAAGCCATCTCTTAGGTTGTTGGAAGAGGGTGTTTGTTATGCAGAGTGAGTTGTCTTGGCAAAATTCTATCAGCCTATGTCCTGCCTCGTTTTGTTCTCCCAGGCCATGCTTACCTGTAATTCCAGGTGTCATTTGACTGCCCACCTTAGCATTCCAGTCTCCTGTGATGAAAATAACATCTCTTTTAGGCGTGTTGTCCGGTAGGTGCTGCAGTTCCTCATAGAACTGCTGTACTTCAGCTTCTTCAGCATCAGTGGTTGGGGAGTGTATTTGGATCACTGTGATGCTAGATGGCTTGCCCTGAATTCAAATTGAGATCATTCTGTCATTTTTTGGATTGTATCCAAGCACTGCTTTAGCCACTTTACTATTAATTATGAAGGCTACTCCATTTGTTCTGTGGTCCTCTTGTCCACAATAGTAGATCTGGTGGTCATTTGATGTGAAGTGGCCCATTCCAGTCCATTTCAGTTCACTGATGCCAAAATTGTCAGGGATGTTATTTCCATGGCAAAGCAGTCTGGGAAATGTAATAATGCGAGGCAGAGAAAAAGTGCTGTCTAATGGTCTGATGCAATGTCCAGCAATGTCCAGTGCAAAGTCCAGCAATGTCTGCTGCAATGTCCAGCACAAGACAGTCACAAGACAATGACAGAGCAGGCTGATGCAAATTGACATTTGATTGGCTAGCAGCCACATAAATATGGAAGCAAAGCATAGGCATTCTCTCTCGCATTTGTGAAAAGTCTTCCTGTTACTCTGCCGGTTTGTTTGACAATTTAACTGCTGTATTTGGATATTGGATTTACTGTACACTGGACTATGTTTATTGGATTATGGACGTTGGTTTCTCTATGGAATTTGTATCCTTTATATACCAACAACTTCTAGAGTGCTATGCGTGTTATTGTTCTTTGCACATTTTTCTTTAAATAAATGGGTAAATAGTGCACCACAAAGACTGATATTTTTTTAACCCCAGGGACATGACGCTTAGTGAAATTCACTCCCCAACAGGTTATGGGCCCAGAACATGTATTTTGTCTGGGTTAATATAACTTATTCCGTGGCTAATATTTTTTTGTGGTGTACGATTTGTTTTTCTTTTTTGAGCATGTTGCACGGATTTGTGTGGTCACTGTCAACATGCAGTTTTTTTCTACCACATCCAGTTCTTTCCTGCTCACCTGTTTGAATCACACCAATTATCTTGTCTGGTGTGTTAAAACTGAGATGTTTCTCCACAAAGAAAATCTATGGCAAATAGTGTGCGCTTGTCATGAGTAAGGATGGCGAGCAGGGGGCTCCCATCCAGACTGTCAAGCGCATGCGTAGCACTGATGAATTGTTCAGCCATTCAAAGAGACACAGATCGTGACCGCGTTAACCCTTGGGGTTTATATGTCTGGGTTTTCCCCACGCTTCTTCAGTTTGTTAGGATTCCTGTTAAGTACTAGCAATAAATATTAGAGACCAGTTCCATGTCTCAGTGTGTTTCCTGGTTGTTAGGACAGCGCTCCCCCCAAGGACATGAACGATGAACAAATGCTGGCAGATGAAAAGGCGCTTTCCAACATCATACTCGCACTGGAAGATGATCAGTTAATGCATGTCCGGGGGTTACAGACATCGGCGGAATACTGGGACGCTTTATGCCGAGTGTATGTTCGAGATACAGTGGGCAGCAAAGTTATGCTGACGCGGCAACTATATTGTGTGCGGCTTCAGGCAGATGAGTCCGCGGAGGAGCACCTCCAGGTGATGGGCAAGCTATTTGTCGCCTTGGAGGAAAGAGGCATGTGGTTTCCCGAAGCACATAAGGTCTACATAATATTGTCTTCATTGGATGAATCCTGGGACATATTTGTGGCGAGTCTCAAGGCTTTAAACGAATGAGACCTTGCCATTTCATATTTGGCTGGCTGCTTATTCGAGGTGGAGCAGAAACGGGTGGAGAGAGCGCGTGAGCAGCAGCGTATCCCTGTGCAGATGGGCTAGAGGCAGCACAGCAGCGTTAGCAGCCGGTGACGGACAGTGCGAATACCGTAAAGCGCTGCTATATTTGTGGATCGGCACAGCATTTGCAGCAGGAGTGTCTGAGGAAGTGCCAGGACGGAAGCACCAGGACAGAGCTGGACGGCGTAGGGTGGGTCCAAGGCAGCGGACGGCAAGATATCGGTAGTAAAAGCTAGTCACACAGACGATGATGCTGTTTGGCTTGTAGACAGCGGGGCGAGTGAACACATTGTCAACGATGTAAAGCTGTTTACTTCAATGACCCCGGCCAACAGAAAATTTGTAAGTTTGGCAAATGGCCAACAGGCGTTAGTAGCAGGGCAAGGCTCTGTTGTAGTACCTGGCACTAAGTTCTCTTTCCATAATGTATTATGCATGCCAGAATTGGAGCAGAACCTAACTAGTGTGGCCTGTCTTGATGAAGAGGGCTATAATATCAATTTTAACCGTGGTATATGTAATATTGTAAAAGAGAGTAAGGTGTATGCAAAAGGTTGAAAGCACAACAATCTCTACATATTAGAAATGGAAAGGCAGGAGGACACAGCCCACAATTTACCAATAGACCAGAACATGAGTGCATACATATGCTCCATCAACGTCTAGGGGATGTACATTTCAAAGCACTCCAGAGGATGCCAGAGCTCGCGAAGGGGATAAAATTGAAAGCATGCAGCACATTTCTTGATTGTGCTATTTGTAAAGAAGCTAAGTCACACGTATTCCCTGCTTGTAAGAAAGGTGACAGAATATCCACTGAACCATTTCAGCTCGTACATGCAGACCTAATTGGACCTCTGGCGCCCTCTATGGGAGGGGCTCAGTATATCATGGTCATTATAGATGACTATTCTCAATTTAGCTTCTGCTATCTGTTAAAGAACAAATCTGAAGCATTCATGACATTTAAACAGTGGGTCACGTTCGTAGAGCGGAAGCATACACATAAAGTAAAGGCTGTACAGAAGGGCTCAGAATTTATGGCGAACTATTTTCAAAACTGGCTAAGGCATAAAGGCATTGCGCACAGGAGCACATCGCCATTCTCGCCAGCCGAAAATGGTGGGGCGGAGAGGAGGATGTTTACAGACCATTATGCGCTCCCTGTTGACTGATGCAGGCATGAGCAAAGCCTATTGGGGAGAAGCAATACTCACTGCCAATTATCTTATTAATAGAATCTGGAATTCAGCGATTAATGAGACACTTTATTTCATGTTATATCACAAGCAGCCAGCACTGGCACATTTGCGTGTCTTTGGCAGCTATGCTTGGGTTCACGTACCAAAAGCTATGAGGCGTAAGGGACAACCAAGGGCCAAGAAACTGAGATTCATTGGTTATGAGGCAGGGTCCAAGGCATACCGTTTTTCAGATGGCAGTAAACATGTAACTATATCACAATCTGCCACGTTCACAGAACATAGCAATTGGCATAGAGTGCATGCCAACTCAGAAGTATATTTGCCTGAAACAACTCCTTAGCAGCCTAGGGACATAAAACATGAAATAAAACAGGAGACAGAGGCACCTGAGTACAGCAGCGAAGGCATAGAGGAGGAAAGACCACAGCGCAGAAGGTCTGAGAGGACTAACAAGGGTATTCCTCCTGATCGGTATAAAGCTAGTAGACCAACAGCTTGCCACGTTTATATTGAGCCACAGTCCTATCAAGAGGTAATGCAATTGCCAGTGGTTGAACAGAAAAAATGGATACAGGCTATGGACAGAGAAATGTCCTCTTTAAATGAGCACAGAGTTTTCACGAAGGTACAAGTACCACACGATAAGAAAGTGATAGGATGCAGATGGGTATATAGGAGAAAGATCCTGAAAAATGGAGAATTATATAAAGCGAGGCTGGTAGCCCAGGACTTTACTCAGAGAAAACACGAACAATTTGAGGAAGTGTTTGCACCAACAGTAAAAAGCGAAACCATCCGATTGGCATTGACTCCAAGAACATGCATAATTTTAAGTGTGTGTGGTGGCGGGGGGGGGGGAGGGAGAAGGTCGCCTAATGTAGATATGAAATTTGAGGTGATAATGGTGAATACAGACCTGGTAAGAGAAGATTTACCTGCCCCAAACATCACATTCTCATTATACCATTTGTTTTTGATCTCTCTTTACTCTTTCTCCTTGTCATTTTTCTGTAGATCAAATGCACAAGGACAAGGTTTTAATCTTTTTTTTTTAATTGATATGAGCTGTTTTGGAAAAGAACAGTGATCAGAAAAGTAGGATAAACATGTTTTAGTGACTAATTTATTTAAAAGAACACTTCCTTAACAGCCATCTGTACTTCTTAAAGAATCTTTAGAAGATGCCTAAACAGGGAATAAATTATTAAATCAGGTAATCATTTCAATGCATTTTAAACATAGATTGAATGTAAAACTAGTGCATGAAAACTGCTTCATGTTCAGAACATGTTATCAGTTAAAATTATCCAACTATATTTTCTAATAACTTCAGTTATTCTTGTGATACCTTCTTGCTAGCTTCCTTGTCTTGTTCACCTATGTATGTGTTATATACAGTGATATATGGTTATATGTTATATTGTAATATATGGTTCATTACAGATAAATTATTCAGCCTCCAAATGATGTTGTAGCAGTGATATAGCTATAAAAATACATTCCACAGAGTCACTTGAACCCTTAATGACAAAAAAACATTCCCTTCCTAAGCTACATACTTGGTCCTTCAATGAAGATTTGCCTCCCTCTTGAATCCAACTGTTTGGTATTAATGAGCAAGGCTTTTACAGTTCCTTTTTCTAGTCTAGTCTAGCTTAAGCCTCAGTTTTTTAAATCATTATCTAGACCTTTATCAAAGCCATGCAGTAATTTAACACACCCATACCGGAGTTCAAAGAGAAGCAAAACAATTAAATGTTATCAGCAGTCACAATAAAGACTTCTGAGTAAACTCTCCCAGTGGTTTCTTGTAGGTTAAACAGCATGGGAGCTTTGATAGAACTATACAGAAGGAAAGGTGTCAGATGGTTGATCAAAGCTTCCCCACCATTACATTCTGGAAATAAAGTACATGGGGAACAACTGTAAACAGCTTCCTCTCACAGATTTCTAGAAGGTTCCCATGGCTTATCTACTGAAACATCAAAAAGGATCAACAGGATTACGTTGTCCTGTTGGATAATCTCTATCCAACAGGGTGATTAAGGATGCAGCTACATTCCAATTTAAATGAACTTTGAAATGAGTATCTAATATAATCTGCACCTAGTCATCTACCATTTGTTTCAGCACACAGCATTTTTCTCTTAGGTCCTACACATACATACAAACACACACACCTACTTATATTGCTGTATCTTTCAAGGAACCCAGCATTGTTTCCTCTTTTAAAGAGGAACTATGTCCTGGTCCCAGCCAACTGCCTGATGTTCTCCAGAACAATTCAGCCACAAAGCACAAGAATTAAGAAAATATCCAGTTACAAACACAATAGATAAAAGTTCACAAAAAATAGGAATAAAGTTTTTGTTTTGTGCCTTTGAGTCAGTTTTTGACTCCTGCTGACTGCCTGGACAAGTCCCTGCAGTTTTCTTGGCAAGATTTTGGAAGTGATTTGCCATTGCCCGATTCTTAGGGCTGAGGGAGAGTGACTGGCCCAAGGCCATCCAGCTGGCTTTGTGCCTAAGGCAGGACTAGAAGTCACAGTCTCCTGGTTTCTAGCCTGGTGCTTTAACCACTGTACCAAACTGGCTCTAGAAAAGTTACAAACCATCAAAAAGTTGCCAAAAAAGGCATATTATAAAGGAAATGTATTTTACACATGTTGGTGTTTGATTTTTTGTTTCAAACCATCTAGGTTGCTGATACCAATAGATTACTTGCTCTGGTCAGTAAAATAGAGCTCTAATTCCTTTGGTACATTTTTTAAAATATATTCCATAGCTTCTCTAGCAAACATCATACCACCTTGGATAACTAATATTTTCTTTTAAATATGATCCCTACACTTAAGTATTATATATTCATTTGTCTGTACTAACTTTCTACAGGATTTTAATTGGAAGTGGTGGTGGTATTGGAAGTGGTGGTGGTATTGGGAATCAGTATTATCCTTTAAAATAATAAATAATACATCACAAGATGTGTTGCATCACAAGAGAGAAGCATGGAGCAGGGTATTTACATATAATTCATACACCTGACTTCTGCCATCTGTCAATCTATTAAAGAATCAACTATGAATAATCCCACTGTTGTCATTGTTCCTATTAAATAACAGAATGTCACTATACACACACAAACACATATACCTACCTACCTACATTTCAAAATCTGAAATACAATTTTAAAGTTTTGTATAAATCAAAAATCAAAACTATCTTGAATTGTTTAAGTTTCATGAACATGTTAGTCAATTTTTTCAGCAAAAGTTTCATTTTTTGAAAAAAAATACTTTTTTGCTAAAGCATTTATACATTTATTGAAAGTTATTATCAACAAATACAATCAGTGTCACAATATGTACAATTCAAGCTAAAACACTATAAAAATGGAGATGGAATGTACAATGAGATGTTTTCATAATAGAGGAGGAAAAAGACAAGATCGTGCTCAAAAATGTTGTAAATAAGCCTTATTAATCTCAGTTAATCATTTTGAGTCACTTTGCTACTGGGGCTTTGACAGGGAAAGGGCCACGTCTAAGATATATCCAGTATTTACTGATATGGAAAAGTCTCACTGATTGAGTTATGACAATGCTGCATGGATGTGTGTTTTTCTTTCTCAAACCAGGATTGGAGTTCTATTTGGTCCTGATTGGAAGGAACTCACTCTTCTACTAAGGCTCTAGAAAATCCTAATTTTAATTTCCAATAAAAATTAAGGTTCCCCGAAGCAGATTCAGTGGTTTTACTATGAACTGATTGCCAAATTACGCTATCTTGGTGGGCACCTATTAAAATAAATGTTCTTTTTATATTAGCAGCTTACATCTCATTTAGTTTGGATAGCAAGTGGTTCAAAAGTTGTGATGCAGTGTTTTTAGAATCACATTTTACTTTCTGCCCACAGATATTTCTTCACATTCTGTGCTGGAGTAACAAAGCTGAATGACTAAAGGCTAACTTTGTAACTTTGTAATTAGTTTGAAATGAAGTGCACATTTTGATAAAACTTGTTTATTCTTGATACAGAATTATAGGTCTTCAAAGCAGCAATTTATATTTTCAGTAATGTTGCTTTTAATTACTCCAACTTAAAACACCACCTTGAAATTGATCTCTCTTGAATCAAATTGCTACAAGGAATGAGAAAACAAATGCAAGCTCTTCCCAAGGGTATATTAGAATGCATACACTCACTATTCCTACTTAATGGATGTCAAATAAAATATTCTATGCTCTATAAAATGCAAAAAAATAAGAATATTCTTGAGTCAAGCTCAATTCCTCATTAGTCCATTTATGCAGATTACAGTACTTGGCTCAATTCCTCATTATTGAATTTATAACTTCTCAGGCTGTAAAGGAGACAGCAGAAGATCTGTACTTTCAGACTTACAATATTCTGTTAATGTAGTTTTACAATAAAGTAGAATTAGCTCATCTGATCGTCTTTCCTGTCTGGTCTACCTGGGAAGGCTAATACAAAACTCATGACTCTTGGTTGCTAACAGTAGCTAAAAACTATACAAAAATAATAAAAAAATAAAAAAGACAAAAATAATCCACAGCTGAAACTTAAAAAAAACACCAGTAACAATTAATACAACAGCTATTCAGGTTCTTCCACATAGCCAGATCCCCAAGGCCGGGTGACAAATCCTGGGTCAGGGCCAATCTAATTGAAACCAATCTTACTAGGGCTCAGCTGAAGCCTGTTCCCCATTCACACTCCCACAGCCTCCACAGCATCACTTGGAGAGCCAGGGGTGGGGATATAAAGTTGGGTATCAACATCATACTCATTGGTACTTCAACCCATCCCATCAGATGACTTCACCCTGCAGCTTCATGTACATATTAAACACAAGCAGCGTGGGGAAGGAAAGCCTTGCAGTTGTACCCTCAAGAGTCATTTTCAGATAAGAAATTTAATTACTGCATATATTAAATTCTGCTGATTCCTCTTGTAAGAAAACCCATTCTTTAACAAGTATCTATAGTTGATGTTAAAACAATAGGACAAAGTAGGAAGCAGGTGATTGTACCAAGACCTACAATTAAAAAAAAGGGCTGAAGGATGCAAAACAGGTAGGCCATACACTGCATGCACAATTATTAGGCAAGTTGTATTTTTGAGGACAAATTTCATTATTGAACAACTACAGTGCTCTCGGTCAATCCAAAATGTTAATAAACCTCAAACCTGAATATTTAAGAAAGTAAAAGTGAGGTTTTGGCTTTCTTAGGAGCATATCTATGTTTGCACAATTATTGGGCAACTATTAGCGTGCAGAATTATTATGCAACTAAATGAAAAACAAAAATTTCCCCATCTCACTCATTTATTTTCATCTGTTAAAGTGAGAATAAACAACTCAAAATTTACAAATAAATATTTCTGACATTTCAAACAAAAAATCAGTGACCAATATAGCCACCCTTCTTTGCAGTAACAGTCATAAGCCTTCCATTCATGGAGTCTGTCAGTTTCTTGATCTGTTGACGACCAACGTTTTGTGCAGCATCAACCACAGCCTCCCAGACACTGTTCAGAGAGGTGTACTGTTTTCCTTCACTGTACATCTCCCGTTTGAGAAGGGCCCACAAGTTCTCAATAGGCTTAGGTCAGGTGAGGAAAGGGGCCATGTCATTATTCTTTCATCTTTGAGGCCTTTACTGGCTAGCCACGCAGTGGAGTACTTCGATGCACGCAATGGAGCATTGTCCTGCATAAACATCATGATCTTCTTGAAAGATGCAGACTCTTTCCTGTACCACTGCTTGAAGAAAGTGTCTTCTAAAAACTGGCAGTAGGTTTGGGAGTTGATTTTGAGTCCATCTTCAACCCGAAAAGGTCCAACTATTTCATCTTTAATAATACCAGTACCCCACCTCCACCTTGCTGGTGTCTGAGTTGAAGTGGAGCTCTGTGCCCGTTACTGATCCAGCCACGGGCCCATCCATCTGGTCCGTCAAGAGTCACTCTCATGTCATCAGTCCATAAAACCTTTGAAAAATCTGTCTTCAGATATTTCTTGGCCCAGTCTTGCCGTTTCAATTTGTGTGTCTTGTTCAGTGTTGGTTGAGTTTCAGCCTTCCTTACCTTGGCCATGTCTCTGAGCACTGAACACCTTGTACTTCTGGGCACTCCAGGTAGGTTGCAGTTCTGGAATATGACAGCACTGGAGGATAATGGGTTCCTGGTACCTTCATGTTTGATTCTTCTCAAATCTTTGGCAGTTAATTTATGTCTTTTTTTCTCAACACATTTCTTGCGACCCTGTTGACTATTAGCAACAAAAGGTTTCATGGTTCTGTGGTCACGCCCCAATATCTTAGCAATTTCAAGAGTGCTGCATCCCTCTAAGACTTTTTTATAATTTTTGACTTTTCAGAGTCAGTTAAATCTTTTTGGCCCATTCTGCCTGAGGAAAAGCTGCTGCCTAATAATTTTGCACACCTTGATATAAGGTGTTGATCTCCTTAGGCCACATCCTCCCTCATTAAACAAATTTATTTATCTAAATTATCCCCGCCCATCTCCTCCCATCGGAGGACTCTCGGCGGTTTACAACGATTAAAACCATCACGATAAATACAAAGAGTAAAATACAGTAAAAAATAATATAAATAGAAGTAAAAATAAAGAATCCAAGTGGTGAAGAATCTAAAACAGTCCAAGTGTGGGAGGAGTGGTCTATAGCAACCATCCCCATGTAGATCTATTCCCCTCTCCACCCCAAGCAAGGCAGCAGAACCAGGTCTTCAGACTCCACCAAAAGGCCAGGAGCGATGGGGCCAATCTCACCTCCAGGGGCAGCATGTTCCACAGGGCGGGAGCTACTGCAGAGAAGGCCCACTTCCTGGACCCCACCACATGAAATTCTTTTACAGATGGGGTCTGTAGCATGCACCTTCACATCATATGCTTATATCCAATAAGCATTCAGGTTTATACAGCTTGGAGGTGGAAAATATGCATAAAAATGATATGGTCAAAATACTCACTTGCCTGATAATTGTGCACACTGTGTATAATACACATGTTGATGGGGGAGGGCTTTTTTTTTTTTTTTATTAAGATTCTTAAACATTGGAAAATAAAGAAATGACCCAAGATGCCATCCTGAAAATTTGGAATAGATACAAACTTAGACTGTGTCCAAACATACCTCTATGGTTATCACCACAGGAAATATTTTACATAAGAGAAATAACTAAGAAAAAATAGTTAACTTACGGTGATAGATTACTCACAGCCAGAATTAAAAATTAAGAGAAGATTTGACATCAGAAGGATATATCTGCCAATGATTTTCACATGTACAATTAACAGAAAGATTTAAAATTTATAATTTTTGGTTTTGAACATAAAACTGAATTTGAAATTGAGTTATGTACTAATGATGAACATCTTATTGCTAAAATGTATAAGCTTTTGCTGAGACTTGAAACTGGGCATGAACAAGTTAAAGATTTTATGATAAAGTGGGCTAAAAAGGTTGGGTACAATATATAAATGGAACAATGGGAAAACATGCGGACGAAAGGGCTGAGATTGACATTACACTATAACCTTAAAGAGAATCTGTATAAAATAATGCATTGATGGCATTTATCACTGGAAAGATTGTCAAAAATGTATAAAGGGACTTGAAATATTTGCTGGAAATGTGAACAAGAAAGGACTTTGTATCATCTTAAATATATGTATTAATCCAGATTTTAAGGATTAATATACAATCAATCGAAACCAGAGACATTTCTTTTGGGACTGTTAGGATGGAGGCTGAGTCAGAGGACGAAGAGGACAGCCCATTAGAACCGCTGACCCAAACCATGGGAAACAAAGAGGAAGGCACAAAGATTGGGAAGAGTCGTGCGCAGGAAGAACAGCTGACTGGCCAAGGGTGAGAGTCAGGTTCACCAACGCCAATCAGCATCCAAGATCGACGTGCTGAAAGGAGGGCCGTGCAATGGGAAGCCCGATTGGCTCCCAAACACCAACGGCATTAAGCAGTAGCTTATAAAAGGCACCAACAGAGTGGGTCGCTGGAGACAACTGCTCCTATTTGCAGCCTATGACTCTTAGCCCTGCCGAAGAAGCCTCACAGCCGGAATCTGACGTTAAGATGGGTGGAAGGATCGTAGGTGCCACAGGAAGATCGAAGTTGTCAAGATTGCAAGCCTTTTCCAATTCTAGACACAGCTCAGGAGGTACTGAGGCAGATTCAAATGGCTGTGAATAGGAGTAGTTCTCTCTGGCACCCTTCTGTGCCTTCCTATGCCTTTTATAGGCTGTATCCAGACCTTCCTTGGATACTTGCTGCCAATAATCCATTGTTTATTTTGTTGTAAATAAAGCTTTTAATTACAATTCTATGTTGGTCTCTCAAACAGGACAGGGACTGATGGATAAACAATTGGAAAAATCATATGGAACTATGTTTTTATATATGGTAACTGCAGTGAGACTTTTATATGCTCAAAGGTAGAAAAGACTTGACATTACCTACAATGGAAGAATGGATGGAAAACCTGATGGAATTGGCTGAGATGGCAAAATTGACGGCTTTGACTAGAGAAAATACATTGACTAATTTTATGACAAATTGGAAGCCCTTTTTGGACTTTTTGCGTGAAACAGGAAAGAATGGAATTATGATATTTGGATTTTATTATTAATAATATTGACAATAGGAAAATATGGATGTTATAACCTTAGAGTAAGAGTTACAAGTACAGTAAGAGTACCTATATCTGTTGAAAAGAAGTTGGGAGTTATTCCTTTTTCCATTTGTTCTTTTCTGCATTTCTGTTCTCTCTTTATTAGTTTGATTTTATCTCATTTTAAAATTTAATAAATTAAAAAAAAATATGACCTCAACTCAATTTGCAGAACAGATTTTATTAGCAACATATTACTTATCAATGTAGACTAGCTATGGATGCTTATAATGAAATAGAACCATTTATTGAATGGTTTATATAGAATTTTCACATGTGTATGTTTTTGTTTCTGGTTTTTTTTTTATAATTTTGTGTATTATATATTGTAGTTTTTTCTTTTATACTGTATTCAAATAATAAATATTTACAGAAGACATTTTTTTTTAAAAAAAATCAGGTCCATACGATTTAAAAAAGCATAAACATATAATCTAAACAGCAGTGTGAAATCATACAAATTGCCTGCAAAGTACAATTTTAAAAATATACCTTTTATTCAACTGAACTGAGTACTTGAGCATCAATAGCCAAACCTGTATTACTTATTATCTCCATTACATGTTAAGTCAGCTAACTGTAAGAACAGTTCAACAGTGAAACCAATCATACAGAGAGGTAGTGGGATTCCACTCATTGGCTGTGTTCAAGAAAATGTTAGGCAGCCATCTGTCAGGGATGCTTTAATCTGGATTACTGCACTGAGCTGGAAGTTGGGTTTGATAGCCTAAATGGCTTCATCTGAGCATGATGATTCCATGATCTTCAATCAACTTCAATTCTCTTTTCATATTTTCACATTTGCATGTTTACTACTCTTATAAAAAAAAATACATTCTCAAGCAGTGTATTTTTAAATATTTGGTAGGCAAAACACTACCTAGATTTATTTTACTTTAAGATCATTGTCTGCAGACCTTAAAACAGGATAAAACACACAGTACTTCATTTCCTTCATAATGTGAAATTCATGATATATATGATGTTTCTTCAACTTTATACCACTGTTATGTCACCCATCCTGCATGCGTTTTCAAGCTACAACAGAGAAAACATTAATAATAAATGAGTTTTAAAATTAAAGGATAAACAATTATCCTAAACTTTCAAGCTGTAAATTGTTGTGGCTGGATATTTTAAATCAGATTGTTAAATGAGCCAACTCTCCAATTAATCTAGTTCAATTTCTTAAAAAGATTAATTATATTAGTATAGGATTTACTGCTTCTATATAGATTAAATTCATAACTACAAATGCTCTTTTTTAATCTTAGCATAGGTATATTATAGAATATTGTACATTTAATTTAAGTCAAATTCATTGATCCAATTCATATTCTACCCAAACTTGCAGAATTGTTTACAACTTTAACTTCCATGTCTGGAAGGCTGAAGGCACTGGAAATTGCTTAGATAAAATACAATTTATACTTTTTGCCCTGGACAAGACACTTTATCTGTGCATATTCTAACTCACATTTAAAAATATTCAAACACAAAACTACAGAAACACTAAAGATTGAATTTTTAAGGAAAAAAGTGAAAGAAATGCCATGTTGCAGTAGAAAAGCAATCAAATAGAAAGCATTCCTGTTTACTTGATATGGAAGGAGGATGGCACTGGGCATAAAACATTTCCAGAAATCATTGCAAAGGTGTTAATACAAGTAGTCTCTTTCACCACAAAAAGCAGAGTATTTAAAATAAATGAGGCAGAATGCTCAAATTAGCCTGATCTGGCTTTGTAACAAATTACCTCATATGACCCCTGAAAACATGGTATATTTGTGTATTACATTTTTAGATTTGTGTGATTTAGAAAGCCAATTCTGCACAAAGATGAGCATTTCCTTTGCCCTTTTCCTACTTTGGAAGAGCTTTAAATCTGCTTTAGGAATCTACGTCTTCCTAGAGTAGCAGTGAATGAAAAAGCATTTCCAAGCATATTCAATAAATGTGGACTTTTTAGAAAGAAATGATCTAACATATCAGCCGTTTCTTGATGTGCTACTTTTAAATGTAAAAATGGGGCTACGATCTTCAGTGGTTAATGATGCTTTAGGGAAGGAATACAATTGATCAACTTTTACATAATGTATTTCTCTAGTTTATTCACACAGTGTAATTTTAGGTTTGGGGGGAATATGAGGATTTCAAGAAAACTGGTCATCAGGATAGCAATATAATATTTCTCTTAAATATCATTGTGTTCTGCTTCTATTTGACCCTAAGAATTATATGCCCAAACTATTTCATAATCCAACATTTATAAAACATGAATAGTAATTATTTCCAAATAATCTAAGTTTTTCCAGAGTAATTGACTATACCTTACTATGTTTTTTCCATTGTTAAATTATCAAGTAATTTCCACTGCTGATCCATTATTAACTTAGCTGTTCAAAGTAAAAATAAGGTAAGTTCCTTGCTATGTAATTTAGCAATAACTTCCTCAAAAATATTTAATAATCTCAATTTTAGAGCACTTTCTACACTTTATTTATAATTCTTCAAATATTTTCTTCCAGAAAGATGCAACTTTCCCATCAAATATGAAAAAAAAGTTTCCCATTTCATGCCTCCAACATTTTAATACTTATGAGATATTGGTGCTATTCTCATTGGATGTAAATGCAAATGATGTACTATCTTCCCCTGCAATTCTTCTATAGAAGCTGATAAAGTCACCTGATTTCTCAAGTTTTTTTTAGATTTATAGTAATCTAATTCGTGTAACTAAAACAACATAGAATGTAAAGTTAGTTATTTGAATAAAAAACAATAAAACTCAAAGTATATTATTGTATCTACTAAGACTTGACTTCATTCAGGTACTCAACGTAAAGTAACATAAATCATACTCTGAGTGAGCAGACAGAAAAGAAAACGAACAGAACAAATTTAAAAAATGATTCTCTTTTCTGCTTATTTGGGTCCTTAATACAGAGGACAGTAGGAGAAAAATCTGCATTAGTGCTCATTATAATATATTATGCCCACCCAACTACTCTTTATTTTCTGCTTTAAAAATTATTGTTAGAACATTTTTGCAATGGACCAGTATTTTGACCATACAACATGTCTATTATATTCATACAAATTTTAAAAAATGATGACAATTTTCTATTTTCAGATCTATTAATATGAATAATGAAAATGAAGCCCAGTATCTTTGGTAATTTTGCCAGTTTGTTTTTTTTGGGGGGTGGGGTGGGGGGGCTTAATTATATTTTTCAAGAGACAAGATTAAAAAATAACACACTAAGATGAACTAATTACCTTTTAAAAAATGTTTACAAACCAAAGCTGCAATATTTAAGATCACAATATCTGAATAACTAATATCTTTATTTCAAACAGTACACCAGTAATAAAAACACAGCAATTTTTATTTCCTTCTACACATTTCAGCGCTTACATTTAAAAAAAATCTAGAAAAAAAAATAAACCCCATATAACTGGGTTCATCACAAAACTTAAAACTTGTAACGGTGACTCATAAATGCTCTGAACCATTTGTCCCAATTACTATGTTCCAGGGATGTGACAGTGTTTCGATTCCATCTTTAAAGAAGCAATACTTTTTCTCATAGGGTTACACCAGCACCACACAATTCCAGGAAAAGGTGCATCTGGTTTTAAAAGTTGCTAGATATGTATGTTAAAAATACATGCTCACTTAATCACACTGACATCTACTTATTAAAAACCATAAAGCAAAATGTATTATTTAAAAGATGCACTGTATTAATATTGACTATATATAAAGCTAATAGCCATGCAACACAATGTAACTTAACTTCTTTCTATATTAAGATTTGTCATGTAATATTAACATAAGACTCTCAGGTTTAACAAGGAACCTTAAATTCAGGATTCCATTAACATAAACCAATAATCTATTACAATAAACCAATTAATCTATTCATTCAAAAACTACTTTTAAAAAGGCAAAATAAATTTTAACATCATAATTAGTTATTACAACATCTTCATAATTAAAAGCATCTTCACACTTCTTTCCTCCTCCAAATAACTGATTGGCAACAGTTGCACAACCTCTCTGTGAACAATACCATTACTATGAATGTAGCCACTGGAAGGGCTCATAAGGGCAGAGTGATGTAATAATCAACTGATCTCTCTCCCTATCGTTAACTTGTGGGAAATAAGGGTTGAATAGCCTTAGTATACACGATCCCAGGTTATACGACTTTTTCTCAGTGCAAAACAGACCCCTTTTTCTTGGGCCTTGGTACATCAGAACAATGGGAACACAGTCTCAAGAAAAGCTAACTATTTACAAAAGATTGAGATTTTATTAAACATAGTATCATTTTTTACTCATTCAATACATTCTAGAGGTTCAATGATCAGAACAGTCTAATCCAAATCAGTTCTTACTATATATACATGTACATGTGTTATGTTAGTTCCTATTTGCATCCATGAACATTCAAAAGCAGCCAGACTATCTACGTTTAAATACGTAAAAGCCACAATTTGCTGACAAACCACTGTATCTTTTTACCATTCATTTATTATTTTCATGAGAATGACAAACTTAAATGTGACAGAATTCTTCCAACTGCTGAATTAGTATTTTACTTTGTCTTGATTTCTACCATTAAGTAATTAAGTACCACACTGAAGCAATGCTGCTAGGACAACAGAATGAGATTGTTCAGTGAGAACCTAACTACTTTTTAAACAATGTGGTCAAATTCTTGATGTAGTACTTCAGAATACAGTATGCCACACAGTATGTTTATTATGCATTTCCAATCCTTTGAAGGATTTCCTTTGGAAAGCATGGGAACATGTGCAAAGAACCCCTTCTTGTATTATTACAATAGTCACATCTTTCTCAAAGCATCAATATGCAAACATAGTTTTAAAAAAGCAAGAACTCTCTCATGAGTTTGACTAAGATACTGAGTAGGGTTGCTGATTTCAGCAAACCAGCTTTAAATATTGTATTTATATTTAATGCAATATCAATATAAAAGGAAAGTTGCCTTCTTAGTGCACATTTGATTTTTATTATCTTATTATTCTGTTTTCAGAAGCAAGAAGACACAGGTTATAGTCCCAATTATCTGCTTGTCTCGTGCACTGGGAGAAGAAGTTGTACATGTAATAGGACCAAACCCTATGAACAAATTATAGAAACAGTAAAGGCAGACATTCTGAAATACAAAATTATGTAGTCACTTAACCAACTTTGGCGGAAAATATTAAGCAAGAATAAAGGAAGTCAGTGCTGTGTCAAAAACTGCTTTTCTTAATGCTGTAGAAAGATGAAGATACAAAGCACCAGACATTTTGTAGTAGAAATCTGACATACAATCAGGTGTAAAGTTTATTGAACACACATAATGTTTAAGGCACACATAAAAAATAATATCTAACTTTATCAAATAACCTAAAAGACCTCAATATGTGAAGACTAATATGTCACTCCAGTACTGTATCTAACCTTAGCAATAAGGGTGTGTGTACTTCAAAAATAGTTTTATTACCTAATTTAATATATCATATTATCAGATCAGGTCAATTTAAGAAATATCAAATATTTATACTATGTCGCATTACTAAATGTAGAAATAAAAATCCTTCAAATCAAAATTAGGTAACACAGACACACTTTACTACAGTTAGAGCAACATATATATAGTAATATGGGTTACTGCAAGAGAACTCAAATATTTCCACTTCCTATCTTAAATTTTTGAAATTATTCATGTGTATGAGAAGCATACTTAACAATTTATTGGGAGCAATTTCCTAATAAGAATTTATCACTTGTCATAAATACATATAAACTACCAGCTTATGTTGATATTTACATTATGGCATTCCAAATTTTTCTTTATTTGTAATAAAAGCAGTGGAGGAACATAAATAGGACGAATTAATAATAATAAAAGTACTGAAAGATGACACTGAGGATATTAATATAGCAAGAAAGCCCTTACTACATTCACCAGCTCTTGGTTTATAGAAAATTATATCACAAGAATATATTTGTGCTAGTTTATTTTATAAATTAAAACCTAAATATTCTGGTCCCTGTACAAAATCTAATTGCACAAATCTTTATTAAAAAAACAGGGAATCTGATAGTTAACAATTTCAAAATGGCAAATACAGCTTGCAAAATGCCAAATATTAATTAAGGAATGGATTCAGGTTTCATTTCTCTGTCAGATACGTAGTTAATATACTGAGCAAACACATTCAATATTACAGACCTAGAAAGGAAAAGTTTATGCTCATAGAACAAGCAATACACTATAACACTGGAGAGAGGGAGGGAGAGAGAGAATACGAGAGAACATAAATTGGTAAATATGGTAAAACTGTGCCTTACTATAACTGACAATGCATTTTAAAAATTCAAAGCTCTTGAGAATAGTACTCCAGTATCTATATTACAAGAATTCAAGCCCCTATTTTCAGATTTATGAACAAAGAACTATCATTGTAACAGCTGTCATATATAGTCAGGTATCTCTAACAATGTAAAGAAAAAATACTTCATGTTATACAGTCCACTATGGCTAATATATCAAGAATTCATATTGCAGTATTTATTCAGGAACCCCTAAAAATTGTGGATAGCAATGTTTCCTTCACTGCCTGCTTTCTTCAATGTAAGTGGTCAAACGCAATAAAAATCTTGTGAGCTAAGTATATATCTTGATGCTCAATAGTGTATTTAAAAGTGTAGAACTGTAATAAACTAATCATCAGTGTAGTAATGAGGTGGTGAAACTTCAAATTAATGTCATGCTATACTATGGAACCATCTTTGCTTTGTGCTGGTATCATCACAGGAATAGCTCCCATTCTACTTAGATTAGGTGCAGCTACCTTTGGTGGATCAAAGTACTGGTTCTGAGGAGGTGTACGTTCAAAGTCTTCACTTGGCACTTTATTGTACTGAGTTTTGGTAAAACCATCCATATTAGATGGAGACATTGAGCCCAAAGAAGATCGATTACTCCCTATATAACTGCGGGCTGTTGAGGCACGACTCTTTGGAGGAGGGACATCCTCTCTGAAAAATGAAGCATATTCAAGAGTTTATTTAAGAGTCTTTAAAAACACTTAGAACACATCAATATTATTCATTTAATGAAGTTTGTGTCATTTCTTTCAAACAAGCATCTCCCAAAATACAATTCTTAAAATCTTTCACTTAAAAATCTCTTGAATTTATTCCAAATTTTAGACCATGGTAACATCCAGCCACCACCAGTGTTATCATATACAGTAAAAGCAAATGGATCTAGCTGAAGAAGACAAAAGTTAGTGTCTTCCCTGCAACCCTGAACTGGGAAGGGGGAAAATGCACAGTCTTTAGAGTAGCTATAAGAAAGAACAAGAAGCAACAAAGATGTCAACAGAAGTAAGCTAGCATTCTTCTTCTTCACCTGTCAGGATTTATTAAACATTATTACTTTTGACCACACAAGACAACCAAATGATCATCTTCGAGGCTAATACCTACAGTAGCACAACAAACTTTAGGCATTGAACATATAAAAATGCCTAAGGAGCTGACATAATCTCCACATGGTAAAAATGTAAAATGGCATCTTTCTACAAATTTCTGTGATGTATTTACAGATTCAAAGAAAGAAAAGTGAATATGGCTCAAAATGGCTTGTTTCAAAAATGAAACAGCCATTTTAAGCTCAAAATGAGGTGTTTTTATTTTAGCAAAAATGTTCCAACAGTATTCCAATCGTTCTGGAAATTATACTGAACTCAAGATCATCTTGTGAAACAGCTGTTTTAACCTTAGAATTATTAATTTATTATATTCATTTATATAGCTGTCCAACTTGCAAACTGCAAATCTGGGTGGTAAACGTAAGATTAAAACCAACAACGAAACATAAAATTAATTATAACAACAGGAACACAATAATAGCACAAAGGCATCCAAGGATACTCTAATACAATTCATTCAACCATAGCCACAATGATGGACACAGCAATCTTTTCTAATTTGACAGCACTGCATAATTTTACATAATGCATAGGGCATAAAAATTATTTTGTCTATGCATTCATTTCCCATTTAAAATCTCAACATTTGACAACAGTAAAAATGATTAAACTGTAATTTTTTAAAAAAAAGTGATATAAAGCATGTATAAAATATACAAGGTGAAATGAACAATAAGAATCAATAAATGTAATAGAGGATAAAACTAACAGTAAAAAAAGTTTCACAGCAGACTATAAATTAACCCATGCAAATATTTTGGTGCCAAAAATGAAATAAAAATATTAATTTTAAAAAGTAAATAATTTATTACAATAATAAAATGCCTAGAATTTCATTAAATTTCATCAGAGACCAGAGATCTTGGTTATTTGAGTGTTAGCTAAATGCTTAAATGCTGTCACCCACCTCTTTAATAATTCTTGAATCTGTTTCTTTTAAACAATTCAGAACAAATGATATTCATTTCCCACTACGGCCACACCAGCAGGAATGCAGGGGACCTGCAGCTTTAGGACTCCAAAAGGCTGAAAGGAGTTATCATAGCTCTCCAAGAAGCTGCCTAGGCTCCAGCTCACCACTTACTCTGATCCAATTACGGTGAACAGAGTTAGTATATGGAAATAAATTATGACTGTCATTCTCTATCTGTACCTGGATTTTTTGTGATTTTGTATTCTATTTTTCTCCTTCATTGATTTGCAAATAAATTAATTCACTCAGGTCAGCAGCATTTTTTCCTCACTTCCTGGTTGGCCTTTTCCTGTACACTTTTCACATTCTCACTTCTGTCCCAGCCCCCCTTTCTCTGATTTGTTTCATCCCAATTTTAGGGACTCTCATAAAATGACAGAATAGTGGGAATGATGATGGACAGGTCTTATATGGATGAGGTGGGAATAGATGCATCTGCAAACTAACCTATATATTCAGAAGTAAATCTTATTGAACCTTCCTTTCACTAGCTCTCACAATTTCCATTTCTGATATTGTTTCCTTTGCTTCAGCTCATGCCCACTCCACTGCTCAACTTTTTGAAAGGGTATATATTTCAATATAATTCACAAAAGTATGTTTTTCAGTTTTTGTTTCCAATTAATCCAAACAGCAGTGATTTTATAGGATAGTTAACACCAATATAAGACTCTTGGTTTTCTCTGTCTATCAAGTTTTTCTCAACTTTGGCAACTTTAAGATGTGTGGACTTTAACCCCCAGAATTCCTTAGCCACTGATCTATCCTATTCCTTAATTTTTTAGATTTTATTTGCCAAATAAGCCTATGTAAAATGAATGAATTTTATTCTCATTTATTCTAAGGTACATTTCTTGAGCCTAAATAGATGTATGGCAATTTAAGATGCATACTTTTTTTTTAGACAATTAGACAATTTACATCAATAAAAAAGATACAAAACCTAATTCAGTTTCACAATCAAAAGGAAAAAAAACCCAGAAAGGCAGGGAATGAGGAAAAAAAGGAAAAGATAATTTCTTCAAGAATGGAAGTGATGAGCGGTATACTAATATTTATATACAAATTTATACATTGATAATTTCCTTTCCTTGTTGTTGTATGATTGAGGATTTATGACTCTTGTTCCTTTGGCCAACAGAAAGGCTATGAAACACTGCTCTTCAATGCTAAGGTAAACGTCAGTATCTATTGAGTGTTCTGTTGGTCCTCTGGTTTATGAATGAGGCCAGAGCATGCTTATTAGGTTTTCTGGCTGACACCATTTCACCAGAACTAATGCAAACCATCTTCTAAGAAACAAACCAATAATGTTATTATTTAGGACTGAGTACAAGTAGTCCTTGCTTAACGACCGTTCAAAGTTGCAACCACCTTGGAAAGGGAGCTTTGTGGCCCATAAAGCACTTCTGGACATCATGAAATGTTGTGCCACCCCCGTGGTCGTGTGACCACATTTTAGATGCTCAGCAACCCGCTCAGATCTACAATTGGTTGCTGAGCGTCCCTCGATCATGTGATTGCCATTTGCAATCTTCTCTGCTGGCTTGCTTCCCAGAAGGTCAGTGAGGAAGCTGGCAGAGAAGGCTGCAAATGGAGGGGATAGAGGGGAGGGGAAACCCTTTGTGGGGCTTCAGGAACAGAGTTCAAATCTTGAAGATTTCTGTTTTGTTCCTGTAGCCCCACAAAGGATTTCCCCTCTCTACATGGAGGGGAGGGAAAACTGTTCACCAGGCAGCTCTTTCTCTCTGTCTGCTTAATGACCGCAACCAGGAGTGCTGGGATTGTGGTTGTTGAACAAAGTAATCATGTGGGCATCTTGCTTAAAGATCAATTCTCTGAACCACCAAGATTCTGGTCCCAATTGTGGTCATTAATCAAGGACTGCCTGTAATGTAATGTTATATTTATTTTATCATTTTCCTACTCACTCTTCTTCTGCATCATTGCATTCAGACAAATAGATTTAAGGGAGTCAGAACGGTAAGACTGTATTTCCTTCTGGATGCCACTGAAGAGGACTTAAGTGTTGTGCTTCCCTCTCTAATCAATATGTGGGCAGAGAGATGATCTGGTGCCTCCTGAAGGTATATTGCCTTGGCTACCCTAAACCCAGCAACACCACTGTCTATGACTATTTGCTCCAACCATTTTAGATGTTTATGTTTTTTAGATGTTTTTTTTAGTTTTAGAATAATTCTGTTCTAAATATTTATTCTATTATTATTGCTACTAAGTTTCTTTATACTGAATTACTCTCAACAGTTTCTACATTCTTATATCTGGTGAAATAAATGTACATTTTTCATACATCTGTCATTTATAACACAAATAAAATCTTGCTACTCCCATTATAATATTTTCCCACTTTGCTTTTTAAACACGTGAATTTTGTTTAACTAGGGCAATAAACCAAATCTTATGAAACCATTTTTCAAGCAAGATTATCCAGATATTTCCACTGGTAGGCAACAACTGACTTTGCTGCTAAAAAGCAAGTCAATCAAAACTTTTTTAAAAATTAACATTTTTAGAAATGAAATTTTGAAATCACATTCACAGTTAATCAGAATGACGCACCTGATATCATGATGTACTTCTTTTTCATATTTTTTTTCTCTTCGTTTCTTATAACAACAGAAAATTAAAAAAGCCAATAAACTGAGTGCCAGAAGAGTCCCTATAACTGCTCCAGCAATTGTACCAGCTCTATCTATAGCTAAAATACAGAAAACAAATTATGTGAGGTAGCAGAAATTAATTTTGCAGCTTAATGCCAATATTTAGCTAATGTCTATTTTTATTACTTCACTGTTCCCTGTTAGCTAATACTTACGAGGTGTAACAGTCAGTAGAACAGAACATTCTTCTATGCCAACTTTATTTCTGGACAAACATGTATATGTACCAGAGTAAGCCTGAGAAGCGTTTTTGACCAAAAGGTCACCTGTAACTGCATCTGTAAATATCCAAAATATTTGTTATAATTTTGCAACTATCTATAGAATAAAACACAGTATCTTAATATGTTATTTCATGTAATGTCACTCTATATATTACTTATACACAGCACACTTTATTGATGTAAATGTTCTGCAAATATCACCGAGTATTAGAATTATTTTGGGAATGAGGATAGATAGCTCTTCTCCCACTGTCTCTGCATACCAGCACTTCTACAGAGAACATTGCACTGGAGCACTAAGGTCCCACACATAAGTTACCACTTAGGTGTGCTAGCTGCATACCAGAAGAAAATTAATTACTGAATGAGATAAAGTTGGAAGGAAATCAGCTTTTCAAATGTGTATAAAACAAAAGGAAATTCAAGTACTGATCTCGGCCAATTCATTTTTTCTACTGCTATCAGAGTAGTTACTAATTAATCTACCACAGTCATAGACATTCTGGGGGGAGGGATAGAATTAATCTAATTTCTGCTGAAGAAACTGAAAGGCTGTTATCTCAGAAAATTACTACTGTGGTGTGAATTCTTCAAACAATATAATTCATAATATATGAGAAGTGCAATGCACTTTTCTTCAGAACGTTAGAGCAATCACGTCTTTTGCAAGTCTATGCAGCTGCTTCAAAAAGTATTCCATGTCTCAATTAGAATCAACAAGCTACTTCACATACAAACTAAGAGCTCTGCACACACCAAAGTTGCAAAGTATCCCTTTTGAAGGTTTTGCATGAATCTAAGTTATTATATTCAATTATCACAAATGTTTTGCTAAAACAAAGAACACTGTTTAAAACACTTTTTTGTTTTTTAACGTTCCAATCTAGCCTATTGTCCTGGATTCTCTTTCCATGCAAGTACTAACCAGTCCAAACCTGCTTAGCTTTCAGTGGTAAGCCTAGATTGGCTAAGTACTATCACCTACCGAGAAGACATCATGAAATAATACCATAATTACCTCTAGGGTCTTAGAGAATTATCTCTGCTTAAGGTTAAACAAGATATCTGAAAGACTCTCAGGCAAGGGTGTGCAAATTCACTGAACCAATGTGCAAAAGCAAAGCAACTTGTCAAAACTGGCAGATTCCAAAAGAGTTTTTTTCCCCGCTGGCTTCCAAACTTGTCCACATATTCCTTACTATTTTTTACACCTTTTCTGTGCTTACCCCAAAAGGGAATAGCCTAAGTGGTATGTATATGTGGGATTGAAATATGTACATTTGCCTCTAATTCTCATGCTCCCTTTCTACTACCAAGTGTTTTATTCATGCATCTTATCTTACTTTTCTTTTAATTAACCATTTGCCATTTAGGAACAAAACAAATATTCTATCCTAAACCTTTCTGTACAAATTCTTCCAAAAGAACATGAAAAACGGTAGGCAGTGGAGAGCAAGGCCATAGCTCTTTTTCCTTGAACTAAAGTTTACTATTATTTCCCCTTTTCAACTAGCTTCAAGAACTTAAATGTCTGACAATATACCACTGAAAAATATTTTGGACAATCACATGGTAAAAAGACTACCTTTATAATAACACTATGAATTAGACAAGATTTTTTTCCCTATGTATAATAACACTATGAATTAGACAAGATATGTTTCAAAGTTGTGTCTAAAATTAATTTAGCATCTGAAGACAAAAATGTTAGACACAATAATACTATCTGTGAAAAATGTATTAATAACTTGAAAGCATACTCAGTAATGCTGTTGCTGGAAGTTCTTGTGAACCCGTGGTTCTTGTCCAGGAGTAACTTATGACGGGAGAGCCTTCTTGGGATTTACATTTCAGAGTAAGATCAGTTCCAATCTCCTGTGATCCCTCAATATGGCATATAGTCTTCGCGGGCTTTTCTAATAAATAAAGATTCCAATATAAGTGAAAAGTTTTACCTATGAATCCATTAATTGGCATTTGCATCTATACACAGGAGTCTACTATTTGTACTGATTTCAGCAGGCTACTGAACAATAGCAATTTACCCTGATAACAATATAGGACCAAATCCAGAGTTACACCACATATCTGAACTACCTTAACCCTAAAACCATACCTTTTTCTCAGCTCATGATAACCCTTGTCCGATCCTTAGGAGGCACTAAGGAGTGCCTCCGCAGCTCAAGCATGAATTTTCTTGGACTGTGAGGCTAATCTGCAAGCCAAAGGCTTCACCTTTTAGGAGGCAATAACCTATATCCTGCTGAAACAGCTGTTCCACTCCAGATCAGAACAGCTGACCATTCCTAACTACCACTAATCTATTTATCACAGTAAATATAATTATATGTATTATGGCAATATAATTTGTAATTATACATATTACCATTATGATGGTATGTCAGAACCAGTGGGGTATACCACTTAAAGTGCTGGTTTAGGATAAAGGAGATCAAGATTTAATTCCCCTTAGCCATGGAAGCCAATTGGCTGACTTTGGACCAGTCATTCTCTTAGGCTATTCTACCCCAACAGGGCTCTTGTGGGATAAAACTAAAGAGTGTGCTTTGTATGACAATTTGAACTTCTGAAGTAAATGCATGGCATAATGAATATATTAGAATAATGAATGACAAAAATGCAAGCCAGTGTATACTCTTAACATGTATTATCCTATCAGTCAAAAGACCTATGCCAAAGTCAGCCTAACCATCTAACGAGGAAAAGCTTAAGTGTAGTGTTTAATTTTTTTGTAATAAAAAGCCTTGTGAGCTTTTCTTTCATGCTCTGATCAACCAACTTCCTCTACCCTCCAACCTATGCACCCATCCAAAGGTATATTGTCTGCTTGAAGCCACTGTGTCCTGTAACATGCTTGAGACTTCAGCCTACATTAACCTGACAAAAAAAACCAAGACATAAATTCTTTTATGTTTGCTTCTTTTATCAGTCAGAGTTTTACACAAATGACACAGGAGTAAAAAAATCAGTGGTAACTGATTAACTTCAATATGACACGGAAAAGTCAACTGATGCACTCAGGCACATTCAGGACCAGAGGGGGATGGGATGCATACCTAACTGTAGGGTTAAAAAGCACTTTGCTAGTGTTCAGAGATAATTTACTTTACTCTTATTGGTGGGAGACCAACAAGCCAAATGAAATATATTACTCCTTGAATCTCTTTTTAATTCTCTGTGCTGGTTCTCTTCTGTGGGCTTATTTTTAATTGTCTCAACCTAGTGCTTTTCTTCTGAGGCATATATGTTCTCTTTTATAAACTGCCTAGCTACAAAATTAAGTTTAGCTGCAATATGAAGAGAAATCATGAGTCTCATAAGGGAGAATCTGAAAGTTAAGTATGTTTTCATCCTAGTAGATCCAACCATATTTCCACTAAAAATAAAAAGCAGCAGTTTCAAGTAGCATTACTTCAATAACAGAACTTCTTGCTGGGAAAGGCTGGAATACGCACAATACTAACTTTGTTCCACTGTCAGATGTAAACGTAACGCAGAGAATCTTATTAGAAAGTCAGGTACTGTACCGCAGTGTAAGCAGTATTGTAGATGCGCTTTCACAGTCATAAATTTATACTGCATGACACAACAAAAGTGGAATTCATGTAGTGTTATTTGCATTGTATATTTATCATGGTGCCTCATTTATCCTGTTTTTAATTTCCCAAGCTCATGAGAACATAATTCAAAAGACTTGAACTTAAAAAGGTAATACATTGAAATTTATGAGCATAAATTTAAAAACTGAAGATGCTCATTTTTAAAGAAAAATAACCAAACCAAATCAGTATCCAACAGTGCATTATTTTTACATTACATTGCACTTCCTACTAAATATTCACATTTACCACCTCTGTACAAAAAGGCAAACGATAAATACTTTACCAAGTACTGTCAACTGGATTCTTTGAGTCTGAACACCAGGAAGCTTCTTCACTTTACACTGGTATGTGCCAGTATCTTCTAGTTTTAAATTTAGGACATCAATACTTGCATCTCCAGAAGCTGGATTTTGATCAACAAACTGTACTCGTCCCATCATACGATACTGATCATAAACTCTGTCTGTATTGTATATGATGACCTGAATGGGAAAAAAGTAAAGGTGGTGTTTAAAAGTTTCTAAACCCTTTTGAATTTCCAATATTTCTGCATAAATATGACCTAAAAAAAGATCTGTTCTCCACACAATTCCTAAAACTAGATAAAAGGTTTACAATTAAACACGTGTCAAAAATATTGTAATTATTTATTGAAGAAAATGATCCAAAGATACATATTTCTGTGTGGCAAAAGTACGTGAACCTCTCGTCGTGTTTCGTGTCAGAAGTGCAGGAAATAGAAAGGGGGAGAGTATTAATTAAAATTTAAAAAGTTAAAAACATTTATTAAAATATAAAATGTATATAACTCTAGCCCAGTGCCAGGCCACATTGATGGCAGAGGTGTTTCTGATCAGTAAGTCACTCTGTGTGCATGTTGGTTCCAAAGGGCACTGTAAGAGATGGGTAGTTGTTTGAATATCGACGCATTCACAGCAAATATCCTTGCCCTCAGGGAGAAACCCCCATTTTTCCATATAATCTTTAGTTCTGGCCAAACCAGTGCGCAATCTGTTTAAACATCTCCAAATTGTCCACTCCTCCTCCAAACCTCCAGGCAACTCCTCAAGTAGTTCTATCCAATTATTAAGATATTTTACTTGAGATTTCCATCTGTTTAATTGTTCTCTTTGAGGTGTAGTAGAAATCTCAGCACAGTCTAAGAAACTCCTTCTTGACTTCAATCTTTTTGTAGGAGGTACTTGGCCAAATAATGGATGTGCCAGATCGTGTTAACACCTTTCCACATTCCACACCTTTTGCCACACTCCTTCTAATGCCTGGTGGGGCTATTTCTGCCAAGATATATCTTATCAAGTGGAGCAGGGCATAAACATCCAGCAACAATGCGGCATCATCACTAAGCATCCTATCCACCTGCATAAAGTGCGCAGAGCGGCCCCAAACAGGGCAAACATACTCTCCTACTGAGTAGCACAATGCAGGGGCGGCCGTGCATAGAGTAGTAGGGTGAGCACCCCAAGAAGTACCAGACAGTTTCCTGAGAAGATGATGGGTGGAAATCTTTTGCTTTAAGTTGCAACAATGTCTTTTAAAGGTTAATGTTCAGTCCAGTGTTACACCAAGGTAACATGGCGTCTCACAATGTGCCAGACTCACTCCATCTCAGATAATAGCAAGCCTACATCTGGCCTGCCTATTGTTGAGTATGTTTTCATCCTAGTAGATCCAACCATACTGAAATGCACAGACATTAGTTTTCGATGGGTTAGGTTTTAGTCCATTTTCGTTATAATATTCAGACATATTCTTAAGAGCCAAAGCTAGTCTTCCACTTCCTCGAAGTTAATTCCCTGAGTGATAAGTGCCAAATCATCAGCATAGATAAAGGACAATGTATCAGGACTGACAGATTGATCATTAGTATATATATTGAGTAATAGGGGGGCAAGGACACTCCCCTATGGGAGACCATGCCGCTGAACTCTCCACCAACTCTTTTTTCCCTGAAATTCAACGAATCGTCAATTCTCAAGTATTTCCTCAATACATTTAGTTAAAGCAAGATCATGTGTAATATTATATAATTTCAAGAGAAGCTTCCTATGATTAACTGTGTCATAAGCCGCAGATAAATCGACAAAAGCAGCTCCTGTGATAAACCTAACTGAAAGCCATCCTCTATATGCTGGATGAGATTAAGTATCTGGCCTGTGCAGGACATTCCGGGCCAAAAACCAGCTTGCTAGGGGATAAGAATCGGTCCAATAGCAGGAAGCATTCTATTTAGAAGAACTCTCTCATAGGGTTTAAAAAGAGGGCAAAGGAGGGAAATTGGACAAAAATTCTTTGGGTCGTTCGGTTCTTTTCCAGCTTTCAAAAGTGCAATAACCTGGGCTTTCCTCCAGATCTTCAGAATCAATTTGAGGCCACACATATATTAAAAAGTGACAGCAACCATTGCTTAGCGAAATCTAGGATTTCTAGATAATCCTAGAACTTCTAGGATTATCAGTTCATTTGAAGGGGGAAATTAGAGTCAGCTGTTTCAATCAATGGAAAGATTATCAGGGCTGAGTATGGGAAATCCTGGCTTATTTAAAGAACAAACTCCTGGGTATTCACTATCAAAGTCTGATCTGCACAGCACTGTAAGTGTATCATGGCTTGAACAAAGGAGATTTCTGAGGACCTCTGAAAAACAGCTGTTGATGCTCAACCAGGCTGAAAAGGTTACAAAACTACTTCCAAACAGTTTGGTCTCCACCAGTCCACTGTAAGGTATACTGTATACACATGGAGGCAATTCAACACTTTTGTTACCCTCTCCAGGAGGGGCTGACCAGCCAAGCTCATACTAAGAGCAAGGCATGTACAGGTAGTCCTTGCTTAACTACCATAATTGGGATTGGAATTTCAGTTGCTAAACAAAGCAGCCATTAAGTGAATCTGACCCAATTTTAGACCTTTCTGCGGCAGTCCACTGCAGTTGTTAAGCGAACCATGTGATCAATAAGCAAATCATGCAGTTCCCCATAGATTTTGCTTGCCAGAAGCCAGCTGGGAAATTCAAAAATGGCAATCATGTGACCATGGGATGCTGTAGCAGTCATAAATGCGAACTGGTTGGCAAGTGCCCAAATCATGATCACCTGACTGTGGGGAAGCTGTGACAGTCATAAGTGTGAGAACCGGTCATCTTTTTTTCAACACTTTTGTAAGTCTGAATCATCACTAAACAAGTGGTTGTTACAGGTAGTACAGTATTACTACCTGTAATACTCAGGAGATCTCAAAGAACCCCAGGGTAATGTCTAAGAAACCAAAGGCCTCTCTGGAGAATGTCAAAAGTTCATGAGACTACCATCAGAAAAACAGTGAACAACAATGGTGTGCATGACAGGGTTACAAGGAAAAAACCACTACTTTCCAAAAAGAACATTGCTGCCCAGCTAAAGTTTGCGAAAGACCACATGGATAAGCCAGAAGGCTACTGGAAGAATGTTCTGTGGATGATAAAACCAAAATAGAACTTTTTGACTTGAATGAAAAGCATTATGTTTGGCAAAAGGCAAACCCTACATTCTAGTATAAGAACCTTATCCCATCTATGGAACATGGTAGTACCATGGTTTCAGCCAGCTTTGCTGCCTCTGGACAAGGATGGCTTGCCATCATTGATGGAACTACGAATTCTGAATTGTACCAGCAAATTCTGCAGGAAAATGTCAGGGTATCTTTCCATGAACTTAAGCTCAAGAGACAGTGGGTCAGCAGCAAGACAAGACACAAAACACAGAAGTTAATTAATGTTTTCAAATGCCCAAGTTAAAGTCCTGACCTTAATCCTATAGAAATGTTGTGGAAGGACCTGAAGCAGGCAGTTCATGTGAGGAAGTCCACCAACATCCCTGAGTTAATGCTGTTCTGTAAGGAGGAATGGGCTAAAATGCCTCCAAGCCAAAGTGCAGGACTGATCAAAAGATATTGGAAACATTTAGTTGCAGTTACTGCTGTCCAAGGGGGGCACACCAGTTTTACTGAAACGAAGATTCACATACTTTTGCCACACACAAATGTGTAGCTTTGGATCATTTTCCTAAATAAATCAATGAACAAGTATGATGTTTTTGACTCATTTAAATGGGTTCTCTTTGTTCACTCTTAGGACTTGTGTGGAGAACATACCACATTTTAGGCCACTGTGTGTCTTACGCTATAAATAATCTATTCAATATACTTCTCGAAAAGTGTCCTAGAGAAGAATACAGTATTTTCATTAAGAATTTAACTTAACATGCACACAGCCTGAATTCAAAATGAGTATTAAATCTCTGTAATGACTTCTACTCACTTCTCCCTCCTTTGGTTCCAAAATATTCCATTCAATTTCAAATGTGCCTTCATCTGCTGGAGCGAGAGTAAATGTGCACGGCAGTCTAACTTTCTCTCCTTGAGCTCTTGTAACCGTGGTCTGGTCAGTTGAAGTTATTGTTACACCTTCAGTTAGATCTAGGAAAAGTATTGTGAAATCAGGAATGTTAGATTCAGTATCTTAATAGTTAAAATAAAACACAAATGTGTAATTGAAAAACATCTCATTTAAAGTGACTATTTGGGGTAAAATTAATAATTTATACCATATGTGGTTTATCTCAATGTTTTTACAAAATGTTTTTTCAGAAACTTTATGATGCACTGTTTCAGGTTTATATTCACATACTACTCAAAATTTTGAACAGAACATATTAGTTTTGATGTTTTATTTCCCCCTTTTCTTATTAAGTAAACTGACTTAAATATTAATAATTGTACAATAACATGAACATACTGGTAATGATTAGTATACATGTAGAAAAATTGTAATTGTTTGTGCTTTCTTCCTCTTTACCAATCAAACAAAACATTACTCCTTGCCTCTGTTTTAGCTGCATTCAAGGCAGCTAACAAAATTTAAAAACAAAATCAGGCAATAAAAAGTTAAAAATACAAACTGAAATTAGTGATAAATACTAAAATTACCTTAAAAAGCCTAGCAAGAGAAATGTTTCTTTTCAGATTTCCTAAAACCTGAGACAGTGAAGACCAAACAACTTGTGAAGGAATTATGACCTATAATTTGGGAGCAAAGGCAAAGGCCCTCTCTCACATGACATGCAGATGAGCTTCTACCAGTGGGGTGCATTCAAAAGGGCTTTCACTGCAGATCTGTATAGGTTCATAGAGAGGTAGTCCCCTAGGCATTCAGGTCCCAAGCTGTTTAAGGTTTTTGATGTCAATTCCAACACCATAAATTTTATCTGGTAAACAACTGGCAATTCAGTAAAGGCATCATATGATCTCTTTAGCTACACTGTTCGGTAGCTAGCTGCTTTATTTGGATCAATAGCAAATTTCCATTTCAAGTATAGACCTACACAGAGCACACTGCAGCAGCCAAAACAGAATCCAAGCACAACTGCCTGTCTTCAAACCTGACTAGCCCGGGAAAGGGTACAGCTGACACAGTAGACATATTATGCAAACCTGTTCATAGAGAAAAGTGAAACCCTATCCAAAAAAATGCTAAACCTCAATCCCTAAGTCACATTTCCGGTACAGCAATGGCACCTCAGACCTCTCTGAATTTACTTTCACACTATTCTGAGACATAAGCCAACAAATTAGTGTTCAAACGGTAGTTTCCCAACATTGCTTTCTTGATATGGCCCAACAGGAAGGGCAGGGCAGATAAAAGCCATGGATAGGAGGACAGTTTTGGAGTGGGAGGAACAGTGACTCATGCACTAGTTAAACTCTACATGAGGTCACCACTGAAGTCTACAGTTCATACTAAGTACAGCTGCTCTAAAATACAGCAGTTCAGTTGTTGATGTTTGTCCTCAAAAGCGTATTACCCCAGAGCTCTGTACTAGTTACCTCCTGGCATCTGAATATAATTCAAGTGCTAGTTTTTACCTGTAAAGCCATATATAGTTTATCACCCATGGTATCATTAGAATTGCCTTTCCCAACAGAATTGACTGTCTTGATTGGCACTACCTGGGAGAAACTGTTAGTTCCTAATTTCCACTAAATGAGTGAAATTGGAACTGTTTTTCTGTGGGAACACTTATGTTCTAAAATAGCTTCCCTCCTTAGGCAAGACTTATTTGTTTGAAGGACTTACATGGCCACCTATCTCACACAGTGAGCCTAGGCAGTTCACAGACTTGCCTTCAAGTTGTTAGCTTTCTGAAAATTTCTGAGAATACTTTTGGGGAGCTTATGAAGATTGGAAAAGACACCACTGATTATTATTGTTACTGTTACTGTTATTCTTTGATACACTGTTTTGTAATACTCTTATGAGTGGTTAGTTTTAATATTAATTTATCATGGATGTTTTAGCCATACTGTTGATTGCTTTATCTTTTGTGAGCCAGGAGAATCTGATTATAGTATATAAACTGAATAACTATAAAATAATGTCCCAATGCCCAAAATAACGCCCCAATGCCCAATCCAACAATCCCAAAGCTGTGAGACTAGGCTGAAGCTGCCATAACCTAAAGATGTACCAAGCAGGTAAGCAGGCGAGGACAAAAGCCAGGAATCTTGTCTAAAAGATCTCTTCAGGGAGGTAGGAAAGAAAGAAACAAGGTGTTGAGGAAACAAAGGAAAAATGTCACCAGAAGCAGACAAAGGAAGCTCACCTGAGCACACAGGAAAAAATCCCAATCCCATCCACAGTTAACAGTAAATTAACAAGGCAAAGTAACTGCCAGTCTTCTGAACCAACAAAGCAAGGATGTCAATGAAGATTCTCAAGTCATCCAGGTGGAATTGTCTGCAGGTAGAGTCATGGCAACTGGATTTCTTTCTTTTTGGTTGAAACATTTTGCTGCTTGTCCAAGCAGCTTCTTTAGTCTGGGCAAAGGTTGGTAAGGGGACCCCATATATGTCTTCCAGGGTGGCTGCATTGTCCCTACACCTGAATGGCTTGTTAATTGTGCAATGGAGGTGTGGATTGTCTTTGGGATGTCTTACTCCTATCCCTCACTCACCCCCAAGTGGATCGTTAAGTGTGGCCTTCCTGGTGAACTTATGGTCTTAATCCTCCTGGGGACTAATGAAAAAGCAGCATGAAAAATGGAGGACAAGTTGTGTCTGAGGACAGACACAAGTTGTGTCTGAGGCCAAAAAGAAAGAAATCCAGTTGCCATGACTCAACCTATGAACAAAGCAAGGACTTTGGGGGATAAAAGGGGTCCTGAAGCCCACCCACTGGGTCATCTTGGATCCACACTTGGCAGCTTCTGTCCCTCTACCTAGTGCCTGGCAGTCTAGTTGAGGATGACGGGTAAGTGGGGATAGGGATGAAAGGCTTGCATCAAAATATTAATCCAGAAAGACACTGAAGAAATTAAAATTACATTTAAACTCGTGTCTATAGCCTTAGAAAAACTTAAAGTGAAATAATAATTTAATCCTAATGTCAACCCTAAAATAATAATTTATAGTAATGTAAAGTAAAACATAAGACTGGATAACAGTTGAGGATATTTCAGTTGTTAAAATGAAGATGGGGGGAAATGTTTGCAATTTTAATCTAAGAGTACCCAGTTCACATTTTTAAAACTATATACAAACCAGAACATAAATCCTTCGGAATCCTGGCTGGTACCTATCTTACCAGTAGGGGTCCTTGGGCAAAGACCCCCTAATGCTTCACCTGCCTACCTTGGATATGAGTGTGACATCAACTAAGAGAGTAATGCTGGCTTGGATGTCACCCATATTAACAAGGTCTGTGCCAGACATTGGGGAGTTAGAACAATCTGATAAGTGGGCTACTGGAACAAACCATACATGGATGAAACAAGACAACCCAGAATTGATTGAATGCTACTACAAGAGTAGACCTAATGAGAGGGGATATATGAAACGTATGAGGGAACTACGGATGGACAGAAGACCTACATCCACAGTAACTAAGAAACAGCTGGTTACTCAATGCTTCAACGTAGTAAAGAGGAAGCTGCTCTCACAACACGAAATAGACCATCTACACATTACATCCCTGACTCAAGAAACCTGGAAGAACAACTAGAGGTACAGCCAACACCTGACACTGGAACTTCATTGCCATGCCCTCCATTACAAAGCACAGCAGCTGATATGAGGCATAAGATTATGGATGCACTAGCTACAGTCAACCCTCAGGACTGATTACCAAGGCTTAGTGGAGAACTATCATCAGATAGTATGCTAGAAGATGCCAATAGAGCCCTCACGACAATCCTTACTACCACCAATAAACTGGTGTATGCTACAGCTGCTGTAAGCTTGGCTACGCAATCAAGAAGACAGCAGTATATATCCCCCCTGCCCCCAAAATGAGGTTGGAGGCTAAGATCAAGGTAACTCAAAGAGAAGTTAGTCAGCTGGTAGAACTACAGAAGGGTGTAGTGATTATGGTAAGACTCAGCTACTGAAAAAATACGAGGGTCTCACAGCCCTAGAGACTGATAAACAAAGGCTCACAGCACTGGCTACCAGGCTAAGGAGATACACTACAGAAGCAGAGACCAAACAGATAAATGCCCTGTTCTCCAAAGAACCATTCAAGGTGTACTCCCAACTGCAGTGCAACAACACCGTAACAGCAGAACCACCAACAGCAGAAACTAAACCGTACTGGAAGAACACATGAAAGAAAGAGAAAACACATAACACCAGTGCAAAGTGGCTGCAGGACCTGAGAGAAAACCACAGCAATCTCCCAGAACAGGAACCAATCACCATCACAGTAGCAGACATCCAAAAGTGGGTCAAGAACATGAAGATCTAAAAGCACCTGGCCCAGACATGATCCACAACTACTGGCTAAAGAAACTACCAGCAGTGCATGAACAACTAGTAGCACAGATGAACCAGCTGCTAGCGGCAGGCTCCCACTCAGATTGGGTAACACAAGGAAGGACAGTGCTGATCGTGAGAGATCCCCACAAGGGAACAGCATTGTCCAATTAGCAGCCAATAACCTGCCTCCTCACAACACAGAAAGTCCTATCAGGCATCACAGCTGCCAAGCTACAGGACCATATGGGCCAGTACATGAGCACAGCTCAGAAAGGCATTGGGAACAACACCAAAGGCTCAAAACACCAGTTGCTTATAGATAGAGCAGTCTCTCGAAACTCAAGGTCTAGATACATCAATCTGATGACAGCCTGGATTGACCACAGGAAAGCCTATGACTCAATGCCACACACGTGGATCTGTGAATGTTTGGTGCTATACAAAGTCAACAGGATACTAAGGACCTTCCTCAAGAACTCAATGGGACTGTGGAAGACAACACTGGAGGTCAACTCAAGGCAGTTCACACAAGTGGTCATCAAGTGCAACATATACCAAGGTGATGCACTGTCCCTGTTGCTGTTCTGAATAGGCTCAGCCAGATAATCACAAGGACTGAATACAGATACAAGTTCAAGCATGGAACTATCATCAGCCACCTCCTCTACATCGATGACATCAAGGTGTATTCTAAGAATGAACAAGACATTGACTTGCTGATCCACCTGACACAGATCTACAGTGAGGACACTGGGATGTCATTCAGATTGGAGAAGTATGTCTGGATTGTAGGAAAGAGAGGGAAGATAGTTAAGACTGATGCGGCCTGCTGGTGGAACTACCAGCAGGCCGCACTGCAGACATTCAGACCAGCTACAAGTGCGTTGGTATCCCACAGACACATGGGAACCACGATGAGGAGGCAAGGAAGACAGCAACATCCAAATACCCCCAAAGGAGAAGACAGGTCCTGAAGAGCCAGCTCAATGGGAAGAACAAGATCCACACCATCAACACATATGCCCTGCCAGTCATCAGATACCCTGGCTGTACAGTGAGCGGGCCAAAGGAGGACATGGAGGCTGCTGATGTGAAGACCTAGAAGTTCCTCACAATGCACAATCCATCCCAAGTCCAACACCCAGAGACTATACACCAGCCAGAAAGAGGGTGGGCAGGATCTGGTGAGTGGCAAAGCTACTGTCCTGAACAAAACCCAGAGCATCCAGGAATACATCAGTAATATGGCACCCAAAGATGACTTGCTGAGAGAATGCTGAGGCAGCAGCAGACATGGCAGCAGCAGACATGGGTGGAAGATCAAGCAGAGGAAGTGCCATGGTAAGACAGGACCCTGCATGGGATGTACCACTGACAGATAGTTGAGGTGGCTGACACTGGGAAATCCTACCAGTGGCTGGAAAGGGCTGGACTAAAAGACAGCACTGAGGCACTGATCAAAGCAGCACATGAACAGGCACTAAGCACCAGATCCATAAAAGCGGGGGGCAACCACACTAGGCAGGACTCAAGGTGCAGACTGTGCAGAGGCCTCAGAGACACTCCAACACATAGTGGCAGTGTGTAAGATGCAGGCAGGAACAGCATACACTGAATGGCACAACCAAGTAGCTGGCACTGTATACAGGAACATCAGCACAGTGTATGGGCTAGACCCACCCAAGTCCAGATGGGAGATTCCACAGAAGGTCAGGGAGACAGAGCTAAAATCCTGTGAGACTTCCAGTTCCAGACAGATAGGCAGGCACTGGCCAGACATTGTGGTAGTGAACAAGGACCAGAAGACAACGGTGGTGATAGTTGTAGCGGTTCCAAGCAACAGGAACATAAGGAAGAAGGAGTATGAGAAGCTGGAGAAATACCAGGGCCTGAAAGAGGAACTAGAGAAGATGTGGAGCCAAAGTGGCCCCAATGTTGGTGGTAGCACTCGGAGCTGTGACTCCTAAGCGGGGAGAATGGCTCCAACAGATTCCAGGAGCAACATCAGAGCATTCTGTCCAGAAGAGTGCAGTGCTAGGAACAGCCAAAATACTGCGCAGAATCCTCAAACTCCCAGGCCTCTGGTAGAGGACCTGAAGTTGAAGAAGACACACACCACCCACAGGGTTGAGAAGGGAATTTTTAAAAAAGAAAATTACAAACAGATGGAAAAACAGAAAAGTGTAGATTTAAAAATAAAAGGTGGTGAAAATAATGAGTAACTATGCAACTCTTAAACCTTTTCTTGCTATAAAGGTAACAACAATATACCTTCAGGGAACAACAGTATACCTTTTTTCATACAAGTATTATATGGCTTCAAAGAGTATTTTCCAGCAAATGTCTTCTGGTTTTTTTTGTTTTTTTTTTTGAGTAACAGGATTGACTGTTTTGTTCAATATAGTGGTATGTTCAGTCTTATGTTAAGGCAGTAACTATAATTTAAAGTGCAACATTTAAGTGCAGTCCTATATGGTATACATCTAGATGGACCCTGAATATAATTGCATATTATGCTGGTATCTACTCTGACATTTATGTAATGACAATTATACTCTAGCAAACAGTATTTACTGTATTCAATACACATTCATTTGTAGCTTTAAAATAACTTTTTCACATAAGAATTTTGGAGTTTAAAGAAGGCATTTTAACTGTGTATAATTGTAAGGGTTAGGGTTATTCAAGAAAAAAATGTATTTTACAAACTTTAAAGCTTTAAAAGCCAAACATTGTACAATAATCTTTTTTTTTTAAAAGAAGAAAAGTATTCACCATATTTGCTAAACAAATGGAACTCCTCAAACAAACAAAAAAATTACTGAATAGGTATCCTAGCAACAGCTCTGATGACTCTGGTCTACAGAGACACTGTTATCAAGTTCATGGAACATTTGTAATTGTACTGCTGGAAGGAAAGAAACTATTTTAGAAAGTTGCATGGTCAAAGAGCTTGGTAATAGCAACAAATAAATTGTAATAACTAGTAGCTTCTGTACTATGAAAAATCTATATTTAACATGGACTTTGAAGCAGCAGGATAGGAAGAGTATTGATGCTTTTGAACGCTGATGTTGGAGAAGATTTCTGAGAATACCATGGACAGCCAAGAAAACAAACAAATGGATCATCAAACAAATCAACTCAGACTTTTCACTCAGGGCACAAATGACCAGGCTCAAATTATCCTACTTTGGACACATTATGGGAAGACCTAGCTCTCTAGAGAAGGCTCTAATGCTGGGAAAGGTGGAAGGAACAAGAGGACAACTAGCAACAACATGGAGGGACTCAGTTACAGTGATAAGTGCACCACTGGAAGACCTGAAATACCTGGTTAGGCATAGATTGTCATGGAGAAATCTATCTATGTGGTTGCTAGGAGTCGACAATGACTTGATGGCACATAATTAATATTTAACAAGTTTGGATTCAATAAATATCTTACAAAATCCATTGATTTAAAATTAATGTTGCATACTGAAATAGAAACAAGATAATTATATCCTTTAAAAGCTATAATATTACTATGGACATCTAGGTCTGTAAAGTGAATCTCCAATTAGCATTATCTCAGTCTGTCAGGGAACTAGTTCGTACAGATTATGTTGAAAAACCCATAAAACAACAAATATGGCCATTAAGGAGATCAGTGAAGAGCAGTACAACTGAACAAACCAAATGTATGTTTGACAGCATCACTGTTGTGGCATTACCTGGAGATAGGATATTGTAATACATATATTCCCTTCCTGATGCTTCTGCGAAAGCAATACTGTAAAACAAATATTAAATAAACTTCAGGAAGTAACAATTGGATTGAAAACAAAACTCTTCTGCATGATACAAAATGGTTCAAATTTTAGTGAGGAGAGTAAAAAGAAAGAAAAATTAGTTACAATGATATATGAAGGAAAAGTGAAAAGGAGTAAAATTGTTATATGAAATCATAAAAATCTTAATCTATAAAAAAGACCAGCCAGAGGGCGATGTGTGTATGTGTATTATTGCAAGACAGTGTATGCTACCAAATCTTTCTTTTTTTCACTGATTTCTGCAAAATACAAATAGATAGGAATTTCCTAAAGACAAATTATCTTCATTTGCAAATGCTTCTTTCATTCTTTCCTAACTGGAAATATACTGAAGTTAAAAAGGAGGTGTGGATGAACAATTGGGGTAAGCAGAAATGATGCTCAAAGTTAACATTAAAACACAAAAAAAAATTTAAGATGCAAGAAGCTCTGTTTCAGAGTCCATGTCCCTAACTAAAGATTTATACACTCTGTTGCAAACTCAGTAATTGGTTTTGATTCTGGATACCAGTTTTCTTTCTTTTCACTGCAGGAAGATTAAAAATCTCTATTTCAATTGAGTAGAAAGAAGAGAGTAATTTTAAGAAAGCCAGCTATAACAAGCCCTGAATATTAGATGGATTCAGCTTATGAGATAAACTTAAACCTAATCCTAGGTACTCTAAAAAATGGCCATGGAAAACAGCTGTTCTATTTTACTGTGAATCACATAACCTAAAGCTATCATTTAGATTAAAATTAAGAAACAGAGCAATTAGGTCTTTAATGCATCTCTTTAAGCTTTACCAGCACACTTTTTTTTTCCTTTTATCAGCCATGTGCCATTTATTATGTGTTTTTTAATCCTCCCTTGCCCTGTTTGTTTGATCTCAACATCTTCAGAGTATGATCGCTGTGTGCAATTTGAAGCATTCCAGGCTCTGTCATCTTTCTAAATCCTGACTTTTTCTCAATTCTGGAACATCATTATTTTCTGTTGTTAGATTTTTATGATGCTCCATAAAATAAAGAGTTCTGGACAATAAATAAATATTAAAAGGATTCAAAGAGGAGTGAAGAAGTATATTCAAACGAATGACCATAAAATACTATCTGTTGACTGAATTTCATCAACCCTATGATAACTATAATTTACATTTTATTCAAAACATTATAATCAAGTGTGATGGCTGTAGCAGGACAACTATAACATAATAAAATTAGATTTTTAGAATGCTTATTTGTATGTGGATGTACATTATGCCCTATATATGATGGTATATAGGGCATAATGAAGAACATACCCTCTCATTTAGCAACTGGATTATGTTCCAACAACTTGGTCATAAAGCAAAATGGTCGCTAAGTGAACTCATGACTGAGAGAGATGATGCAAAGATCTGTTGCTGCTGTCTCATCCAGATAAAGTTCTCTCATAGAGTGTCCTGCACCTGACCCCTTTCCCCCTTATTTTTGCCCTCTTGTAGGGCAGAGAGATTGCTTACACAAGCTATCTCTTCCTGAGCTGCTCTTCTCCCAAGCATAGCACTTCTCTAAAAAGTGCTAACTGCAAGTTAACAAGTTCAGCTCTGTAACCTCAATTACTAGATTAGAACCCTCCTGGCCAGCTTCCACTTCTACCTGAAACTGACCAGACCTTCAGTTTCACACTGAAGGCTTTTGTTCTCAGGCCCATGAAATTTGGTTGTAAATGCACCCATTGGTCAGAAAATGATTTTTTATTACTGTTTAGTACCATTGTATTTGCAAATGGTCACTAACTGAGGTAGTCGCTAAATGAGGAGTGGTCGTATTAAGATAGCATTAACTCATGGAAGATGCATGACTCTTTCATGGGTAGGTAACACTGTTGTTTGCTATCTCCTTTATGTTAGAACCAGAAATTGCATTGAAATAGCAACATGAAATCTTTCTACACTTTGTTTATTCATTCAGTCACTTCCGACTCTTCGTGACTTCATGGACCAGCCCACGCCAGAGCTTCCTGTTGGTCGCCAACACCCCCAGCTCCCCCAGGGACGAGTCCATCACCTCTAGAATGTCATCCATCCATTTTGCCCTTGGTCGGCCCCTCTTCCTTTTGCCTTTCACTTTCCCTAGCATCAGCATCTTCTCCAGGGTGTCCTGTCTTCTCATTGTGTGGCCAAAGTATTTCAGTTTTGCCTTTAATATCATTCCCTCAAGTGAGCAGTCTGGCTTATTTCCTGGAGTATGGACTGGTTTGATCTTCTTGCAGTCCAAGGCACTCTCAGAATTTTCCTCCAACACCACAGAGAAAATCAGAGCCAAACTTTCCGATTTCCTCTCCTGCCTTTATGCAGTAGCTATAACAGGGGGACGAGATTGTTCTTACATGTGATTCAACTGTTGTCGGTAAAGGGCTTCTGAAATTACAATGGAGGCATAGGGATTTTGGCAAATACTATGTAGTTCTGATGCCAATATCTCCCCGCCCACATGCAATCCTATCTTCGTCTTAGTCATTTTTCCCCCCTACCTTCTGAATAGGTCTGTGACAAATAAGAAGAATCTTTGTTCTCCTTAAATCTCTCTGTGCCTGCCACAGGACAGGAGAGGAAGTCACTCTCTTCTCTGGCATTTTTGTTTTGGCATATATGATCTCACTGTTCTATTCTAGCCATGGAATTAGCTATTAAATCAGTATGGAAGGAGAAAAATAATCTGCTTACTGTCAACCTATGCTTAAGGTAATTATTTGCACCATTAAACTTCAAGATACAGAACAGATACCACTGCTTCTATATTGTGGTTATTATAGTGTCACAATTATTTCTAACCATCAATTCATTCATCTCTTCTTCCCTCCTGCACATAATTCCTTCTTATTTATGTAATTATGTATCTCATTTACATTTTCTTCACCTGACCCTATTATATCTATGATTTTGCTTATTTTTACATGTTTTCTCTTACTCCATTTATTCCTCATTATACCACATTTACAGATTTTTCAGTTTTCAAATTAGTGACTGGGTGGAAAGCAAAAGGAAGATTGTGAGGATGATTTCTACAGGATCCACCTATAGATATGAGGTTCTGCCACAAAATTATGCTGCAGAAGTTGCCTGCCCATGTTCTACAGGGTGTTCAGAATTATTTTATAATCCTGTTACAAGGCAAATTCTTGTGCTTTAATATTCTCTATGCTTAGCATACCTTTTGTGAATCATATTTCATTAACATCTGAGAGAAAAGCTTTACTTGAATTCCCTATTTTAGTAGAATGCATTTGAAGTGAACATGATATACAGACATACTGACAAAAAATTAAAGCCAAACTAAACCATTTTTATTATCCTCATTATGCCTACCACTGTTTGTTTTCAATTTCTGATTTGTTTTTTGGATTTTTTTTTAGTTCTGTGCATTTTAGACAAAATAGTGCTTGATGACCAAAAAGCATTTTTATCCTATGAGTAATGTTGCAAAACTATGATATCAACAGTGGCATAAGATATCTGGACAGGAAACAAAGAACTGAAAAGTGCTGAAAAGCTTTTATTTTCCCTAACTTTTAACCTCACAGGTGTTGGATAAATTGAATTCTAACTGTATGCAGTTTAATAGCTACATTTTAAGAAGAGGAAATACTTATAAGGCAAGGGCAGCAGTTTCCCAGCATTAAATGATTTAAATCCTATTATCGCTCAACTTTATGAAGAGAATCCTTCATAAACAAGGTACATATATATCTAATTTTTTTTAAAAACTTTTTGTAGACCATCCATAGTTGCTGGGAGTTGGGCTGCATATAAATTTAATAAAAAAATAAACATGTGTTGGAGAACACCTAAAGATATTATAACCAAAATGTCTGCATATCCTAAGCTTAACACTTGCTAGGAAAATTTTAGGATAGAGCATAATATATAAGTGACTGTCATCGTCTTTGTTTTACCTGTATTTACAGTCATTACAAGCCAACATATTAGAATAAGGCTACATAATAATTTTGATTTATGGCATCACTTTAATTTTATTCCTCCCAACTATGCTCTAAAATGGCAGGCAAAGGTAAATTGGTCAAACCATAAAGATCTGAGTATAGATTTTTTTCTAAAATAACTATACCCATTTAGAACACACAACACAGGAAAAATACTTCCAGACTGAGTTAAAAAGCATTATACAGTTATTTGGATTCTTCCTCCTAACAGGTTTTTCTGGAAGGCATTTACAAAGATATTTGTAAAATCATACATTATAAAAGCTTTGTGCAGATGCATCTTTAGTGACCAGGGTTAAAGATATAAAACAGACTCAAGTTTAGACAAAGATTGAACTCATTGTAACCCACCAGTCCTGTACCTGTCAATCTCAAGTCCTAGAAAGGAGTGAGGTTAATCTAGTTCTAATAACTCCTCCATTTTCATTTAAAGAATCTAAAAAATTATTTATTTTTAAAAGAAGCTAAGAATGAGTCCTAAATTGGACAGCTATTGGTACCCTTAAATGTTCCTTCTACTTTTGTATTTCTGCAAAGATAGTGAAGCCTTGTTGGGTTGAAGCAAGTAAGGCCACGTTCTGATCAGAAACTTTGGAAAAGTTTCTGCTTCCTCCATCTAGTTTTGGAAGCCTTTCCAGCACCACTAACAAAAATCCGTAAGGGCAGCATCCTGTTTGGAATCATTCTGCCAGCACCTGCCCCATATTATACGGATTTATTGAGTAGCGACATTTGGGTTGTTAAAGCTTGTGAAACGTTTTAAAATGGTTCTTTTTAATTAAGTGTAAAATTATGCCCCTCTTAAAAATGTGTTTTATTTACATCTTTGTTTAAATTAAGTTCTTCGCCTGGCTCACTACTTTAGAGAGTGAAGGACTTTGCTACTGGGTGGGGAAGGGTAGTAGCTACGCGAGTCCAGCGCTCGCAACAATGCCTCCGGGAATCATCAGAGAGTGAAATCCTGATACCTCCTGCTCGCCCCACCCCCAACAGGGAAGAATCTCTCCAAAAGAAAGAGGCCGACATACTGTTTTGTGCGTGTGTGTTTTAAACGAACCTACGGGGAGTACCACCAAGGGGCAAAAAGACGCTCTCGCTCTCTTCCCCCAAGCCCCTCTTCGGAGCCCTTTGACAACTGAGTGATTGCCCCTGAAAAGCCCCAACAATAAAGGATCTACAGAGTCATTTCCCACCGCGACCCATCCAAGCTCCCGTCCCTTAACTCGGATCCTTTGTTCTCCCATCTCCCCGGGAGGCTTCGGCGAAAGAAGCCCCTGGGCAGCTGGGCGACCGGGGGTTGCGGGAGAAAGGGGCAAAGGCGGTTAGGGTGGGGAAAGGGGGAGGGAGGGTCTTATCCCGTATCTCGCTGAACTCCCCCCTTACCTGCACAGAGAAACGTTACCACCCACAAGAACGGCAGCAGCGATGCCATGGCGGGGAGAGCAGTCGCCGGCGGCCAGAGAAAAAGGAGCGACTCCCGAGCGAATTCCCAACGGACACTGGCTGCCGCGCGACGCCCTCCTCTGTCCCCTCGCAGCCCAGCAGGTGAAATGCCCGTCACTTCCGCCCTGCCACAGCCCCGCCGCGTGCTCCGCTGGAGCTGCCGACGCGGAAGGGCAGCCCAACTCCACGAGAAAGGTGCTGACCTCTCGCCTTCCGTTACTGTTTGCTCACACCACGGAAGAGAAAGTCCCAGGAAGAACATCTTGTCCCCGGAGTTGAGGCGGATTTTCTCACTTCTGGAAGAAACTTAAGACCTGGTTCTGCCGCCTTGTTTGGGAGGGGGAGAATGAAAGCTCCACATCCTACTTATTGTAAACCGCCCAGAGTCCCCCATTGGGGGAGATGGGCGGTGATATAAATTTAATTAATTAATTAAGGCTCCGGAAAATTGCAACAGGCAAAAGCGCCCTCCCTTGCCCTATACTTCCCACAAGCTGGTTTCTCTCCCTCGCACACGAACACCCCATAAACAATGGCTTAAAAGTGCAGAAGGTTTACGGAAAGTCTATGTGGATTTGGCCACTTCTTCCAGGACCCTTTTTAACTCACCACACAATCATGGAAAGGAAGAATTTTGTCTGTGTATTTGTATGAGAGTTTGCAGTTATGCTTTACAATACAAAGGGCACAAATACCTCCCTACCATAACCACCTTTGCACATAGCCCATTGCTAACACTAGTCACGTTCAGACGCTTAACCCTTTTCTCCCCCAACAACAGGTGATGTCCATGAAAATAAGTACTCTGGGTCTATAGCTATCCTCTGCACAAATTACATGCACTTAACTACACATCTCTGAAAAATCAAAGTCCTATCACAAAATACAGGCCCTTGGAATAAAAGAGGTCTAATGATAAAGAATGTACCCCTTGAAATATGCATTCATAAAACATGTAGAACTCCACTAACAACTTTCCAAGAAATTGATATTATACCTAGAGTTTAATTTCTAATGAGAACTCCAATCCAGAATTGGGACGATGTGCATGCAGCAGGTCCTGGAAGAACCTAAAAGGTAGTGAGAGGGACTTACCTATTTCCTGTCTGGGTCTTCGAAAATCTGTGAGTAGGTCAGCTACAGTTTGCCCAAAGACAGCTACTGGATGTAAGTGATGAATATGTTTACCAAGCTTCAAGTCCAGAATTTTTTATTTATTTATAGAAAAACGTTTGTTTGTTTGTTTATAAGGGTTATAGGCTGCTCTAATTGGAACCAATTTTGAGTGGCCTACAATTCCCTCTTCATATTGCATATCTTTTCCTGTATTTAGAACCCACAATATTCAGAAGAGACACTGAAGTTGGCTATTGAAATAATTTCATTAGAGTTGAGTATGCAGATAACTGCTTAAATATATTAATGAGAAGGAGAGTATCTTATTAGAAAACACCTATCATTACTACTGTGTTCCTTAACCACTTGGCAGGGGCAAAGACTTTCTCTTTAGCCCTGTCCCTGAATTACAAAGCCAAGTTTTTTTCTGACTTCTCTGGGTGTCAGTGTCACCTAAGAAGGTGTAGTGCCTTCTTGCTAAAAATCTGACAGTAATCTCTTGTTGTGTGTGATGATAACCAAGATGCCTCTTATTCTGCTGAAATGGATATGTTAATGTGATGTACAATCCTTTGAAATCATTGGTTACTGTAAATAAACCTGCATATTTTTTGCCCTGAAATCTGAGTAACCGTTTTCAGAATAAAATTACAGGGGAAGCAGTAGATGTATGTCATTTTTTTTTCTCCTGAAAATACAATTGAAAGTACTGTTTACTGCTTACAAAGGAATTCACTGTGTTTAACAGTTTGTTTACCTTTACTTCTAAAATAGACAAAACAAATGCTTAAGGATTTACTTATATAGATTTAATTTATATATTTAGCACTGATTTCAGAGATCTGTTCTTCAAAACAAAAGCCTTGTAAATTATAAAAAAGCATTTAAGGTTTGCAAAATTAGATATATGATCACTTCTAGTTACTAAACAACTCTTACTTCAGATGTATGTATTTAATTAGATAACTACTTAGATAATATAGTCCACATTAGTAACTTCCATAACTAGCAAATGCATAGTGGTATAAGTTTTAAGTATTCGTTTATTATTTAGATTAATTTCCTACCTCTCCTCCATGGTTCAAGATAGCATGCATCAACCTGCTCCAATTTGCCCCACAACTAGGTTGAACTGACTTAAAGTAATGCTGTGAGCTTCCACGATTAAGGATTAACTTGAATCTGCATTTCCTTGGTTGTAATATGTTAACCACTGCATGACCTGCTAATCTCTATTATGTTAAGATTACTATTACGATTTTGCTGCAGCAGACTAAATGGCTACTCTCCTGGACATGTTGACTAATTGTGTTTAAGCAGGCCATTCGTTTTTCTTTGTAGGAAGTTACCTTTTGTTCATATTGCAGATTTGGATAAGATAAGGAAACAATTTTTTTTAACCTTAATAATTGGTGTTGTCCTAAGAGTCAGGAATCACGCTGAGATGAGGAATAGGTCTCTAGTGTTTATTACTGCTACATAAGACAGAAAATCCTAACAAACTGAAGAAGCGTGGGAAAAACCCAGACAGATAAACCCCAAAAGTTAAGGCAGGTCTGATCTGTGTCTCTTTGAATGGCTGCTTAACTCCTCAGTACTATGCATGTGTTTCCCCCACTGGATAGAGGCCCCCTCCTGCTCACCATCAGTACTCATGACAGGTGTGCTATGCATTCAAGGACTGCTTGAACACTGGAATCTATAAAGACATTCTCATTATTCTGAACTAATTATAATAGGCATATAACTAGCAGGGCAATTTTCTCTGTTACATTTGAATTTAATCTGAACAATGTGATTTGAAATACACATGTGATCACCAGTTTCTGATATTTTAAATATCAATATATTTAATTTTTCTAGGTTAGATTTGAAAAGTTTGGTAGCCTCACTTCTTGTTGATATAAATTGTACATGATGAAATAGTTAATGAGATAATTATACTCAGTGCAAAAAAAATCTGTTACATTGGTGGTCATTATGCTTATTCACATTATTTTACCTAGTAATTTTATGAAATGCTGTTCAGCATTTTGAAGACTGGTATTTGTCTAGGTTCCATGGATTTGCTACTGTGAGTGAATGGCAATTTTTGCTTTCAGAAAATACATCATGTTCTCAGAAGGTTGAACACTGATCCCAACCATTCCCCAGATTCTAGCTTTTTCAGGATGACCACATATGACTAATAAAAAGATTCTGATAAATTGTGCATGGCAGAGTTGACTTACAGACCTTCTGGTATCAGAGGCAAGAAAAAAACATTAGTTTTCCTACTCTTCCATCCTCCCTCCTATTTTTCAGCTAACCCTGATGAAACCTCTGGAAGAAAATGCAATTAAAGTAATTTTGAAATATACTATTTTTCACAGGACTTGGATGAATCCATTACAGTATGTGTTTTTGGGTCTGATGTACTGATATAGCACTTAACTGGCACATTGCTCTTTCTTGCTCAGCCCAATCCATTTCACAGGGTTGTATGGAAAATTGGAGGCGGGAGCATTATGCACATCACCTTGAGTTGTACAAAATAAAGAGCAGAAGAAGAGGAGAAGAAGGACAAGGAGGACAGTGACAGGAGCTATGCATATAAGTGGTATCCATTACTTCAAAGTATACAAATATCCTGCTAAATTAGGCAGATGAGTCCTGCAGGAATAAATTGATTAAAAAAAATAAGAGAAGGATTAAATGATAAGATTCAGACTTTGAACAGAAAATAATTTATCTTAATTTCCAGTGAAATGGAAAAATCAAATAGCATCCTAAAATTCAAGAAAATAGATACCTTTTGTAGAGGTGTGTATATACTAAATGTGTGTGTGTATTTGTGTATGTACTCACCCCAGGTGGTTGCTGAACCACTCACTAATGTTATTGGAACCTCCAGAGCTGATTGGGCCATTCAAGTAGCTGTTGACTGACTCACTAGTCCCAATAGGCTCTGCTTTCTAGGATGTCCTCTGGTGCACCAGTTGCAGCCCTATCTGGAGTAGGAAGTTCTTGCTCTAATGACTCATTCCCTTGACACCACCTGTTTAGACTTCTGCAACACATTCTACATAGGGCTGCTTTTGAAGACCCTTTGGAAACTGCAGTTTGGAAGCTGCAGGTTCAGAGTAGAGCAGGTCATGTGATTACCAGTGTTCACCACTGAAAACACATTATATCAATGGTGTGGGCCCTGCATTGGTTTCCAGCAGGCTTCCAGGTACAATTTAAAGTGTTGGTGCTAAACTAAAAAGCCCAACATGGTCTGATACCTACTTACCTTCAGGACTGCAGCCTCCCATTGGAATCAGTTCAGTCAGTTCAATCTCTCTGGGAGGAACTACTAGTGGTGCCCAACTTTAGAGAAGTGAGGAGGACCGAGGCTTAGCAGTGCTGCTTTTTGGTGGCAACATTCGTCCTTTGAACATCCAGTTCGCTTCCACCCTGGCTGCTTTCCAGAAACTGCTCTAATTAGATCTCTTCCAGATATCATGTGGACCTTGATTCCATCTTGGTTTGGTAATAGTGTGGTTAATTTTCTATGGTTTCATTAATTTTTGGTCCTTTCTTTAATACTTACTGTTTATGGAATATTGTTTTTTGTGTATTTTTCTTGTATATAAGGATCATTACGGATTCAGCAGTTTATAACTGTGATCAATAATAATATATTTATATTTTAGGGCTGTCATACTGTACAGCAAGACATCATGTTAATTAGTTTGGAATAATAATTTAACCTCACATGGTTCCTGTAATTAAATCATGGTTATTAAATATTGTAGAATAAATAAGCAATGATTATGTAATCAAGAAAAGGGATCATAGGTAAGAGTCGGATATATTTTATTCTGCTCCTGTCAAACTGAAAGAACTCTACTATCAATTGAAATTTCCTTTTCATAAAGTTTGGTTAATATTATAATTTAACATATTCCACTGGAATGTTAATAAAGACTAATGAGATGACATTAAATACCTTCAACTCATTAAAGCAATGAAGAAAGAGATATATAATTTAAGAAATAAGAGATTTTCCAGTTTCTCTGTACTTCCTGAGAGAAGCAGAAATAAACTAATGTTCGTGAACTACAGGATCATAGGTAAAAGCTATCATAACCTAAATTCGTTTTAACTTAAATTCACAATCTTGTTAATAAAAAGTTATTAAATATAACTTAGAGGTTAAAATTAGGGGGAAAAAGCTGAGATTGTTTCGTTTTATGATTTACGTATTTTTAAAAACTACCATCAAGTAATAAAAACAGTGAAAAGTACAACCACGTGAAATCCATTTTTTGAACATAGGTCTATTTTTCCCCCAAAAGAATCTATGCATATAAGAAACTCTTATAAAATGATGCCTCTGCAGAAGCCACGTATCTATCTATCTTGCAGCTCAGACCTCAGTGGTCATTGTAGCAGTATTCAACAAGAGAGAAAAAGGCATGCATACCCACAGCCCGAAATGGCCAATAAGGAGCAGGGAAATCACTACCTCTAACTGCACCATGAACTGCCCAGTCAAACATTGTCTCCACAGCAGAAAATATATAAGGAAAAGAGGGGAAATACTACACTAAAACTGGAACAATTACCACATTGTTCAATTTATCATGGGTGCAGATAAGACAAAAATAATATGGCACTTAAAAATTCTTTATGGTATATGTTTGTGCCATAGAGCCCTATAACTTACTGCTTCCTTCATTTGATTAATTTATATGGCCACCAATTCAGCACATGACTCAGGGTGGTATACATTAGTAAATAAAAATAAGTCAGTAAAATTCACATAATAAAACAGTATAATTTAGAACAAAAACATACAAATGCATAAAGTGCTGAAGAAAAAGAAAACTCATTCAACATGTCATACTACTCCCTCAATGCCTGTAAAAAAAAATATCAGGTCTTTAATGCCTTTCAAAAGGCAGGTACTGGGGATCTGTTATAAAGAGTGGGAGCTGCAACAAAGAAGTCAAGTCTCCTGGGTCCTGCCAGATGGACAATGTGACAGGACCCTGAGAATGCCAACCCTGTCAGATCTTACGAGATGGGCAGAAATAGATGGTTCTGCAAGTAACCTGGCCCTGCACCATGAAAGAATTGAATTGCAGCACCTTGAATTGCACAGTGATAATGAATATAACCTTATAGAGGTTTACTCACAAGAAATCTTCATGAGGTACAGTAACTCTCATTTTTCTAAGCCTAAGATACTATTTACAGTACTTTTATAACATTAAAGATAGGATATGCAAACTGTTTCCAAAACACAAGAAAACAGGTTGGACAGGTTTTAATGTAATTATCCTATCTCTGAGGTATACTGAAAGTTTAAACAGTATTTTATTCTCAGAGAGGGTTAAGATTTCTTAATCCTTAAAAAAGAGTTGGATAATCATTTAGTGTACAGTTTTAATCAATTATCTTTCCAAACAATGGGAAAAGAAATGGCTTGGTTATATGCTTACTTAAACAAAACACTGTTTTACCAACTGTTAAAATAGCAAGTTACTTGATTGTTTATATATTCCTTGTTTTTACATGAAGAACATTGTGAAGAATCCAATTCACGGAACTGCTAATAAATAAATTAAACCACTCTTCAATTTAAGACAAATATTAAATAGGTATGTCATCAGTTTTGAAAAGGTGTTATTTTCTTTTCCCTCTTAGTTTTTAGGGTAGTGTTTACAAGTAATCAAGGACCCAAACTTAAAAGAAGCCACCACAGTTGAAGCAGATTTGCTGGAAAGGAGTTATCCTTTGATACTATTTGTATAAACTAGATTATTTGCTAATTGCTATTTATTAAAGTATACACCTAAAGCAACTCAAAACCAAACTGGAAATTTTCTAAAGCAAGAATCCTAACAGAACCTTTTGGAAAAGACTAATTATACAATAACTCTTTAGAAGACCAATGGGTCATCAGCTTTTTCAAGTGTTTACTATCAACCTAGTCATTCTGCCAGGTAGAATTGAATAGGAAAGCCAAGATACATCACTTAGAATACACACAACTACAACGACCTTTTCCATGTCAGGCTGTAGTACACCATGTAACTGATCCAAACATTAATGACAAGCATAGACTTGGAGTGCATCAGATTTACACACTGTCAGAGGCACCATAATCAAAATTAATGGTTGTGTTTGCATGACAGGCATAACTGTGTCATGGGCAGACTTTGAGTGTTATGCAATATTTTAGTCAGTCACTTGTAAGAATTGAGAGGGACACCTATAAACCCAGACAAACGGGGTTTATTTGTGGTTGAAGCGGTTCCCTGGTCAGATGTGTAACTTGTACACAACAAACAGCCAAAAGTAGGGTATTTTATCTACCTACTTAGTTATCCAAGAAGAGTTGGGCTGGTAGTGCAGCTGAAGAACCCAAACTAGCCTGTATAGATCTCACTGCTAGAATTCAAAGAGTCAGTGAAGAGATCTCCCTAACTTAGCTTGACTTCTGGGGCCAACCAAGCTACATATTCCTACAGACTGCTTGTAGATACTCTTCCTGCAAGCTCTTAGAACAGCAGTTACTCCATATTAAAATATCCTCAGGGGAGCCTCTCATACCTACATTTTGAAAATACCATCAAACATGCAACACATTTCTCTATATTCTCAGTCTAAACAAGCTACAACATTTCAAAAATGCTATCTGAGAGCACTGTCCATATGCCTGACTTCGATGATAAATAAGCTATGCAAAAACCCAGTCCAGAGCTAACAACTCTAAGCTGTAAATATACAGATAACCAGTGACAGTAAATATTTTCTATACCTCTATGCTATATCTCTATTCTACTATGTAGTGGTCACAAATATTTTTGCAGCCCAGATCTGATAGCCTTAACCACAGAAATTCATTGGGTGATTTTGGACCAGTCACTCTGTCTCATCCCAACCTCACAAGGTTGTTGTGATGGTGAAAAAAGTACTGTATATATCACCATGAACTCTTGTATGAAAGGCAGGATATAAATTTAATCAACAAAAACTTGACATTTATAAGAGACACTGAGAGCCATTTCCTCTAGGTTTTTCTTCTAATACTTGATATATATTGCCCCCACCACCTGGCATACATGTGCCCAGTGCAGGAATTCTCAGATCATTCCAGACAAATGGCTGTCCAATCTTTTCTTGAAAACCTCCAGTGAGGAGGATCTATGACTTCAGAAGATAGGCTGTTCCACTGCTTAATTAATGTATGCCATTTGAAAATAAATAGAAGCATATTCAGAGCCCCTAGGTCTGTTGGAAACTCTATTATTTAGCTAAGGGAAATAGGACAGAAAGTCATATTCACAGATTTCACATATGCCAAGGAATATGGTAAGGGGAGTACTCACCTACTGTACCTGCAGATGTTAAGGTAAGATGTGTCTGGCATACCATTGAGAGTTAATAAATACTAAGCAGTAGTAAAAAAAAAATTAAATTGCACTGGGGAATTGGCTTACAAGTAAGAGTAATTTATCATGAGGAAAACTATTCACACAAACTATAGCATACAGTATTCCTCTCAATTCTTTGAGCAGAATTATCCTGTCTCAATATAGGACATTGCTCCAATGGCTAGGTTCCTCCAAACTCTTTTGGATCATCCAAGATTAAAAAAAGTGTATTCTTGACCATTGGAACTAGAAACAAGGAAGATTTGCCTTGACATAGTTTCTCTGAAAATGAAAAAGGAGAAAGTATTGATACTATATGCCAGTGGAACTCCTGAAGTGACATACAGATACAAAGCTCTTCATTTTTTGCCAACTAAGTACTCTCCCACACATTTCTCACAGATATAATCGACTGTAGTGGTTTCTCAATTATTTGCCAGAATGCCTCAGAATGACAAGTCATGTACAGTATACTTTTCAGTGTACTTCAAATCAGAAGTTATCACACAATGTAGTTAATGGATCTTTCCTGAATATTGTGGACACTTTCCAACATGATGATATCATGGGGCAGTTCTTAAGTACATCTTCTAGCAATCATCGTTGACTTGTGCAAAATATACGCAAATTTAAACTGCTTACTGCTTTGTATCAATTGTGCAGGCAGTTTTTTCCCCCCAAAATTGTGCGAACTTGTATTTAGATAACTCTTTATCTCCAGAATGTCTAAAGGCAAGGGAAGGGGGGGGGAGTAGGGAAGGAAGAAAACGATAGCATATTGCTATTTGCAATGACTTATATCAGAATATCCTTGTAGTATATTCCAATGCTGTGATTTTACCAGTGTATTATGAGAAACTGATTCAATAAAAATAGCTGTATTTTCCAGATTTGTATGTTTATGCTGTAATATATGGTTTTTCAAGGCAGGGCCCATGGCACCAAAGAAAAGTATCAAAAATATGTATATAAATTTCTCAATTCTACCTATATAAATGAAGTTTATAGAAGATTACTCTCAACACCGTAACTATCTCCTGGTAGATCTCTGGATCACTGAGTCAAGCTCAACTCCTAATGACTCCATGGACATTTCCACTCACCATGTTGTAATGGTCTTGGAAATCTAGATGTTTAGTGTTTAAACATAACGATGTGTTAGATGTATTTATTGCACATCTAATGTAAATCCCATTCTCAACACCATAACTATCTCCTGGTAGATCTCTGGATCACTGAGTCAAGCTCAACTCCTAATGACTCCATGGACACAACTATGGAGTTTTCTCAGCAACAGCACAGACATGGTTTGCCATTTCATTCTTCTAAGATGTTTTCTATCTTCCTAATCTACCCTACAACTTGGCATTACTTGGTGGTTTCTCCTCCAAGTACTAACCAAACCCAACCTTTCTCAGCTTCCAAGCCCAGGCAAGTTAGTTCATGTGTGTGGGTCTTAAAGGTAAAGGTAAAGGTTTCCCTTGACATTAAGTCCAGTCGTGTCTGACTCTAGGGGGCGGTGCTCATCTCCGTTTCAAAGCCGAAGGGCCGGCGTTTGTCCATAGACACTTCTGTGGTCATGTGGCCAGCATGACTAAACGGAACACCGTTACCTGCCCGCCGAAGCGGTACCTATTAATCTACTCACATTTGCATGTTTTCGAACTGCTAGGTTGTCAGGAGCTGGGACTAGCAACGGGAACTCACCCCATCACGCGGATTTGAACTGCCGACCTTCCGATCAGCAAGCTCAGCAGCTCAGCGGTTTAACCCGCAGCGCCACTGCGTCCCGTGGGTCTTAGGTGTGGGTTAATAAATGTTGCCTAGAGTTGGGCTTCACATTCATATTTCAGATAAACACTTTGGCAAATTTACTTTAATACAACCAAACAAAACTAAAGACACCTTTTTCATGATGGAACAGAAATACTTGGTAACTGTATCAAGTCACCCCAGGAAAAAATAGGTATATTCTAGGGCCACTGCCATTTGTCTTTTTCCTATGGGAAAATGAGGTATACAGTAGCAACGTTGGCTTTTGTGGTTTTTGTTAGGGGATTAGCTTACTTCCCATGGGGATTTTTAGTGCAAAGCACTGTTGTATGGGGCCACATTATATGTCATACAAATACATTGATTCATTTGAAATTTAGTACTGAACATATTAGAGTTAAATTCTGAAGTATGTTCTCTCACCAAAAGTAATGTTGAATATTTTAAAAAGTATTTTTTTTAAAAAATTGCATCAGTGGGATTAGTTCAGATACTGAGATAGGAGAACTCTTCCTATATAAGAGTATTTCTTTCTCTACTGTGAAATAAAACTCCAATGAAAACATACCTTAGAAACGGAAAATTTCATACCGAAACCTGGTATCACCAAAGGATTGGCAGTCTTACCTGGGTGTGGGTGAGTTGTTTGGTCAAAGGGCAAACAGAACAAAATGAACTCTGACATACTGTTATCACATGCTTGTCACATACCACATAACTTGAATGAAAGTACTGAAAACAAGGAGGAGTAAAGGCATAATATTGGAGAAACAAGACCTCAAAGATAATTCTTTTGAAAGATACTGCAAGAACAGGGCATTGTTTGTCTGCTGTCCCTGAATCATTTCTCAATGAACTCTGGGTGGGAGGCCTTAGAACACACTGTTAGATAAAATCCTTCAGAGACAATCCATGATATCTCTGAATGTGGCATTTTTCAATTAAGCTGGCCAGACCAAGAATGAGAGAAAACACACACACACATACATACATGATGGACGCACACCACTTCTCTGAAAAGTAGTTTTCTACGAAACTCAAAGTTAAAACTGCAAACAAATTGAACACATCAAATCATCCACCACAAGGAATTTTTCTGATATAAACCACTTATCATGACCCAATCAGAACTGGATGTTTAATATAGTTCATGTTGCTGTGTTCTAACTGCAAATAGGTTTCAGATAGTGCCTAAACTGTTCTTTTTTTTTTTTAAGCCTTTATTCTGCTGTTATTGGTACTTTTCAGGTTAATCAAGAAATCTTACTGTGGGAAGGATCAAAGCTCAACTAAATAATGCTTGCTTCCTGATTAGGCATTCATGCACTGTTTACCCACAACAGCTGGGGAGTTCTTGGCTTTACTGAGTGGCACTGAGTGCTTAAAGCAAACCTGCAATCAGTGATTGTACCTCTTCTTCAGTATTTCCCCTTCTTCCCATGTTCTAGAGAACGGTTTCTCCAACAGTTAGAAGCCTGAGGGGTGGCCTCATCAGGCAGTGCCTGCCCAGGGAAATAAGAGCAATCCTTTCATCTTTAGAGAAGGCTGCAGCTGATCCTTTCCTGATGGTTTGTTCTCAGGCTGTGACCTGCTTGCTTTTTCTCTGGGCCATGTTCACGCCCCTACCTATGAGACATACTAGTTTCACTGTAACTGTGTGAGAGAAAACAGGCCTGACAGCAAGCAGGGAAGGCGGTAGAGGGAGGGATGGTGCAGTGATAAAACCAGATAGTAAATGGGAACAACAGCAGAGGACGAATGTTCCCGAAACAAGAGCTGATGTTACTTTTATTCTTATTTTCATTTCATTTTTCATTTCTAACCAACACAAATATACTATTTTGAAAAATAAGGAATGAGAAAGGAACAGTAATTTTTAAAAGTACTTTTAGATAACATGGTAGGAAATTTCCCATTAGATATCTGTGAAACAGTAAGTATTCAGCCTTGCTCACATGATGTCATGTTCATCCTTCCAATGGTCTGGATACATTGTAACGTTTTGCATGTCAGTTTCCTGATCCGTGTCTGTCATTTGCTGGGAGGAGAATTTCAGCCGTGCCGGGCTGTAATCTCCTTACTGTTACTGAGGAATGTATGTTTGGGTTATTGCATGTGTTCAAGGTTACTTTCCCAGGCTGATGTGTAACGGTTACTAACACCTGGGAGGGGGTGGTTGCTATGGTGGGGCGAGGGGCGGGATCGGGTTTGAAGCGAGGGTTTTTAGTTTGTATTTGGCGTGCTTTTGGTCATTCTCAGCTTTCTTTGTATTTGCACACTATTCTTTCAATAAATCAGAACCTGCTTGTGAGGCTGAGTATGTTAGAATAAGGCAACCATTACATAAAGCTGAGAATCTTAAAACTCTTACCACTAACCTCCTTCCAGTGTTACTGTGAGGAAATAAAGTTAGTGATGACTGAACCTACTTCCCGCTCGGGAGAAAGTGAGGATTCCAGCGTGGGGGAAATGGATTCCATGGGGCAAAGAAGGGAAAGGACCCTCACTCCGGAATCGGAGGAGCTGTGGGAGACCTCAGACTCCAGCTCAGCTACTGTGAAAGCAGTAAAGTCCAAGGTGGTCAGAAAGGAGGAGGGAACCCTGTCCGGAACGCCCCAGGCACCTGTGAAGCCAAGGTATCCGCTGTCCCCAGATGTGGCCATAATGGAGAGGAGTGGGTCGGACATCTCCGAGGCCACTGAGAAATCACAGAGGTTGGAAGCCAGGGTAAAGTCTTTAGAAGACATGATGGCGAGGATGTCATTTGCGAGGGGCAGCCAGGACAGAGGAAGAAGGGAATATCACTACAGATGGTCGTCCCCATCTGTTTCTCCCTCCCCCCCCCGAGTGTGAGGAGGAAAGACCGGAGGAGGTACTGGGGGGGATCGCCACCGCGCAGTCCCCGGCGGGCGTCTCCATCGCCTCCGCGGCGGGCTGAGGACAGAGGGAGGGGACGAAGCAGAGATCGGAAGAGAAGTCCCAAAGTCGGGGTTGCGAATTCCCCCCCCCCTCGAGAAGAAAGGTCTCCAGAGCCCAGGAGGAGGGATGGGCGGAAGGAGAAGAAGAGAAGCCCACAAGGGACCAGGTATAGGGTTTTCACTGTCAAGTTTAACAGGGATCTCACGAAGCTGTCATTCTTCCTGACTAATGCAAAAAGCTATATGGAGGAGTTTGGGAGGCTGTTTTCTTCGGAAAGGGCAAAGATAAACGCTGTAGCCACTCAACTGGAGGGGAGGGCAGCTGATTGGTTTGTCCAATTAACCGAGATGGACGCCATGGAGTTGGATGATTTCAGAGACTTTCTGTGGGTGCTAAAATGCATTTTGCTGACCCGTTAGCAAAGGAGAAAGCTAAGGTGGCTCTGAGAGAACTGTTCCAAGGATCAAAGTCCGTGGCCGATTATGCCCTAGAATTCCAAGCCCTAGCGGCAAAGGTCGACGACTGGTCGCCAACTACTCTGATAGAAATGTTCAAAGACAGACTGAGACCCGACTTACTGAGATGGGCATTAGGAAGGGCAGATCCGATCACCCTATATGACTGGATTCAACTAGCGGGGAATGTCGAGCAAGCCCAGGCTAAGTTCGCTCAAACCAGGAGGGGCCCCAAGCAAATGGCCATGACGAGGACGGGCAAGCCACCGGGCATCACTGGCAGAGCGGGACGTACGGCCTGGCAGGAGGAGAAGGAGAGCCGGTTTGCGAAAGGGCAATGCCTCCGTTGTGGGAAGGAGAGGCACAGAGCAGCAGCATGCCCGCAGAGGAAGTCCGAGGAGCGTCCAGCAAAGCCGTCAGGGAAATCCCCCTCCGTGCCCAGGAAGATGAAGGCAGCGATGGCTGAAACCAAGGCTGAGAACGCCCCTTTCTATGGGGACGAAGGGGAGCTCGAGCTGGCTCAGCCGGCGGGAAATGCCAGCCACCTGCCCTAAGAGGCGCCGCGGGGCAGGTGGTAGAGGAAGGGTGCGACCACGCTTCGGTGAGTGGAAACTTCCCTACCCTGACAGTGAAGGTGAAATTGGGGTCCCGTACATGAACTGTTGAAGTATGGGCAATGGTTGATTCGGGGTGCTTGCGGTGTCTAATGCACCCTGACGTGGTGGCTGCGTTAGAGCTACCCACGTTCCCGTTGAAATGGCCCATGATCTTCACCCAATTGGATGGATCTACAGCGGGGGGGAAACAGGTGACTCATTCCACAGGGTTGGTGGCATTGCAAATGGGCAGCTACTGGGAGAAACTGCCTTTTGTGGTGGCACCTGTGGGGGGTCTGTTTGTCATTTGGGGGATGCCTTGGTTTGTCCAACAGAACCCACAGATAAATTGGGTGCACAGGACTGTGACTTTTGTGGATGGGTTCTACAAAGCCCCTGAGGGGGATGACGTGGACAATGGCTCTGTGGGGAGGGCGGCAGCAGCAACTCCGCATTTCCTCACCGGTCCGCTTGACAGGCTGCCGGAACAATATCAAGACTTTGCAGATGTGTTTGGCGAAAAGGAGGCGGATCAGCTGCCGCCGCATCGCAAAACTGACTGTGCCATAGAGTTTATCCCTAATGCACAATTGCCTAAGCCAAAAATTTATGCTATGACCCAGAAGGAACTGGCAACGCTATGAGAGTTTGTTGACAAATATCTGGCTAGGGGTTTTATTGAACCTGCCAATTCCCCAGTAGGTGCTCCTGTTCTCTTCAGACCAAAGAAAGATGGAACTTTGCGACTATGTACAGATTTCCGGGGATTAAATGCAGTCTCAATATTAAATAAATATCCCGTACCGTTAATCAAAGACATGTTAACACATCTGGTGAAGGGGAAAATATTCTCCAAGTTAGATCTGCAGGAGGCATATTTCCGCATTCGCATACGGGAGGGGGATGAATGGAAAATTGCTTTCAATTGCCCTCTGGGCTCTTTCCAGTATAAAGTGTTACCTTTTGGGTTGGCGGGAGTGCCTGGGGTCTTTATGCAATTGATCAATGAGGTCTTGCATGACCATTTATTCAAAGGGGTCTTGGTGTATTTGGATGATGTGTTGATTTATACTGAAACAATGGAGGAACATGATAAACTGGTGAGGCAAGTGCTCAGCAAACTGAGAAAGGCTGAACTGTATGCTAAACTGTCTAAATGTGCATTTCATAAATCTCAAATTGACTATCTGGGCTACAGAATTTCGGACAAGGGTATTGAGATGGATCCAGCTAAGATTCAAGCCATCCTGGAATGGCAGCGGCCACGTACGCGTAGGCAGCTCCAGAGTTTCTTGGGGTTCGCTAACTATTATCGGCAGTCATCCAGGGGTTCGCTGAGATAGTGTTGCCCCTCACTGAGTTACTCAAAACAAAAGGGTTGGGGCATACCTGAAGGGTAAAGAACCCTGGGGCGTTACTTAAATGGACACCGGCATGCCAGGTGGCTTTTGACAAACTTAAACAGCTATTCACTGCTGAACCCATTCTGCAACATCCCAATCCAACCAAACCTTTTGTGGTTCAAGTGGATGCCTCTGACTTTTCCATTGGAGCACTCCTGCTGCAGGCAGATGAGTCAGGGTGTCTGAAGCCCTGTGCTTACCCATCCCGTAAATTTTCTGAGACAGAAAGGCAGTGGCACGTTTGGGAAAAAGAGGCTTTTGCAGTTAAAGCTGCTTTAGACACTTGGCGGCACTTACTGGAGGGGGCTACCTACCCTTTCGAGGTTTGGACTGATCACAAGAACCTTGAAGCGCTCAGTGCGCCTCGGAAGCTCAGCCCAAAGCAAATCAGATGGGCTCAATTCTTCAGCCATTTTGATTTCAAGTTAAAGTTTATTCCGGGAAAGAAAAACTTTCTAGCAGATGCCCTTTCCCGCTTGCCCCAGGATTCAAGCTCTGTTCCTGACCTGGTGGGTACATTGTGGACTGAACCCCAATTGGGCATGGCAGCTGTGACTCGCAGCCAGACTTGTGCACAGCAGCCCGTTTCACTTTCACCCCGTGCAGGAAGGTTGCCAATTCCCTCTGACTTGCAACAACAGTTTCTCTCCAAATTGAAATCTGACACTTGGTTGCAAGCGAATATGAACAATGTTACTTGGGACCGGGGCTTTGCTTGGAAGCACGACCGTCTCTATGTCCCTGACGATTTGTGCAAAGACATTTTGCTCCGTTCCCATGATGATAAAGTGGCTGGTCACTTTGGCTTTGTAAAAACTCTCCACTTGGTTCGGCGCCAGTTCTGGTGGCCCACACTGAGGCGTGATGTCAAAAGCTACGTTGCCTCCTGCCCAGTGTGCGCAGGGTCCAAAAGGAAGGTTGGCAAGCCCCAAGGGTTATTGCAACCAGTGGCCAGTCCCTCTCAACCCTGGGAGGAAATTTCCATGGATTTTATTGTGGATTTACCTCCGAGCCAGAGGAAAACTGTGATTTGGGTTGTAAAAGACTATTTCTCGAAACAAGCCCATTTCATTCCGTGCACTTCTATTCCCTCTGCTCAACAGCTGGCCCGCCTCTTCCTTGTACACGTGTACAGGCTCCATGGGAGCCCCACCCATTTGGTGACTGACAGAGGCACACAATTTACTTCCCAGTTTTGGTGGGCTTTTATGAAATTGGTGGGCACTAAACAGGCGCTATCCACTGCGTCGCATCCTGAGACTGACGGATCTACAGAGGCACTTAATTCCACACTGGAGCAGTATCTGCGTGCTTTTGTGAATTATCAGCACGACAATTGGGTCGATCTCCTTCCCTTTGCTGAAGTCGCCTACAACAATGCAGTGCATCAAAGCACCGGGCAAGTCCCTTTCCGTACCGTCTTTGGCCGGGATTTTGTTCCCATTCCTGATCTGCCTCAACCAACATCTCCCCCCTTGTCCCCTACGGATTGGGCAACACATCTGGGGGACTGCTGGCCCAAAATCCAACAGGCTCTTGCAGATGCTAAGGCTGCTTACAAACGCCATGCTGACACCAAGCGGGCGCCACAGCCAGCTTTCAAAGTCGGGGATAAAGTTTATCTCTCCACCAAGTTTATCAAATCCCCTCAACCCTCTAAGAAGTTGGCACCCAAGTTCGTGGGCCCTTTTCTTATTGTGGGCCAAATTAATCCTGTTACATTTAAGTTGGATTTACCTCATAATCTTAAACGTTTGCACCCTGTTTTTCATTGCAGCCTGCTCAAGCCTTTCCACCAATCAGATCGCTGGCACCCACAGCCTTCACCCCCTGCACCCATTATGATTGATGGCCAGCAGCACTTTGAAGTGAAGGAGATTCTTGATTCTCGACGACTTCATTCTACCCTGCAATACCTTGTCTGTTGGAAACATTTCCCTCATCCTGAGTGGGTTGCTGCCCGCGATGTTCACTCCCCTGTTTTAATTACCCGTTTTCATACTGCCTATCCTGCTAAGCCTGCTTCTTAGTTTAGTTTCTTTAAGGGGGGCGGTATGTCATGTTCATCGTTCCAATGGTCTGGATACATCGTAACGTTTCGCATGTCAATTTCCTGATCCGTGTCTGTCATTTGCTGGGAGGAGAATTTCAGCCGTGCCGGGCTGTAATCTCCTTACTGTTACTGAGGAATGTATGTTTGGGTTATTGCATGTGTTCAAGGTTACTTTCCCAGGCCGATGTGTAACGGTTACTAACACCTGGGAGGGGGTGGTTGCTATAGTGGGGCGAGGGGCGGGATCGGGTTTGAAGCGAGGGTTTTTAGTTTGTATTTGGTGTGCTTTTGGTCATTCTCAGCTTTCTTTGTATTTGCACACTATTCTTTCAATAAATCAGTTTTCATTAAGAACCTGCTTGTGAGGCTGAGTATGTTAGAATAAGGCAACCATTACACATGAGGACTCAAAGGGTGGTGGGTAAGCAAACAATCATCATGTCCTGTTTGCAGAATCCTAATCTCTTATCACTTCATACTAACAATTGCTAGACCTTCATAATTTTCACCAGAATGGGAGCCCACCCTTTCATGTGTGTAAAGGATGACTTCTGAATATCCAGAGCCTATTTCTTCTGTTTAAGCCATGCAAGTAGAAGGACATTTCAGTATTGCCTGCTCCCTGAGGTGGTGGATTAATTGCATAAACAAACAAATGTATCCCACTGTGCCAAGCAATTGTTCTTACATAAGCAGTTGTTCTTACATATATGTTCATGGAATAAACTTTCATTGTCTTGGTTCATGCAAAATTCCAGGTCCAAACTATGATTTAAGAAGTGTAATCACTGAAATCACCCATTGCAGTACACTACAGTGTGGTGGTTCAACTGTGGCTTAGTTTAAAGATATACAATTTAAGCTTCAGGGTCACACACTCACAAAGATATATTTTGAAAAGTTTGGAAATACCATCACTCAGAGGGATATACAGTATATACAGAAACATATATACATGTACGTTTTCTACTGGAAATGCAGCACAATATTAAACTTAACAAATATTGGTATAGCTGCCCATTCTCTCCAGGAGCAGACAAGCTATACAAAGGTAGACTAAAGGACTATACCTTGTGATAAAAATGATTAATAATAAATAAGGTAATCCATAGAGATTTAATTACTGTTGCATATACTGTAGCTATACAGAAGGGAGACAAGGGTCAGTGAATCAGATATAAACTATGTTTATTTAAAAAGAGCGGAAAGGGTCCTGTATCTGGCATCACACTCAAGTGTAAAAATATCAACAGATCAACAGAATCCCAGATTCTCCTTTATCAGGGATCCACAGAAATGAACCATTTAGGTTATCCAAATCCTGTTCAATGCAGGAATCCTAAAGCACACCTAAAATTGCACTTGTTGCCTTTGCAGGAACATCACAGTGCTCTCTCATGCTAAGTTTACAATTAATTATCACTTACTCATTCTCAGGTAGTAGGTGGGTTCAGCCACTACTTAGTTTTCAGAGATGGACCACTTTGCTTGATTGAATAAAGCAACAGTAAGTTTCTCTAAATAAGCTGACTTTCACGTATCTTCCTTATTCTGTAAGGGAGAGGATACTCAAGAAAAAGAAGAAACAAGGAAAGCCAGACGAACAGTATCCAAGCAGTAACCCAATGTCTAACTAACTAATTAATTAATGGGTTTCTAGAGTTGCCCAACTCAAACAATGTGACTCTGGGAGACATATGAAAAAAACAAGCAATGACCAGGGGGGGAAAAGAACCCGGCACAACATTAAAACATTATACAGCAATGTAGTAAATAAACCGTTCAGTAAGATCAAATCAAATCAAATCAAATCAAATCAATTTTTTATTATGGTCATAGACCAGCATAAGGAATGTGGGGTACAGTCAATTAAAAAGCATAGAAGATGTATCAGAGTCTAAAAATAAAAATTATGAAAAGTTAGAAGATACAAAAATATATTAAAACAGAAAATTTATGTAAAAAACAAGAGTCTAAAAGAATCTAAAAGGAAGGGTAGGAGATTTAGATGGGTGTAGGGAAGCATAAAGGTTAGTATGTGGAAGACTATATCTATCAATTTACAGAGCACTCTAGTATGGAGCACTCTAGTATGGCATACTAGATGCTCATTAAGTCTAGTTTATGGCACAGGCCATCATCCAACAAATTTTAATCACTGCTGTGCAGAACCTGGCAACACTGTATGTTGTAGCAGGGTTGGCATCTGAAACCAGCAGGGAGGTGTAGAATTGTCCTGTGCGCCCTGGGTATTTATGCAGTCATAGTTAGATTAAGCTAGTATAAATGTCTCTGTAATACAGGCACTGGAGAAGCACATGCTATGTGTGTCGAGACTCACAGGGGCATTGTCTCTCCAGGTAAGGAATTCTCCTGTATTGGCCTTCAAGGACAGCTGAGGGGAGGGCATGCCATCGTACCAGAGTAAAGGCCCTCTGGGGTTTAGGTACTTCAAGTTTAAGTATGCCATAGGGGAGGCAGAATACCTGTTGGATTCACTGTCAATAAAGGTTGGGATCTTGGCTAGATCCAGTTGGTGCTCTGTCTGCCACACACTGTTTAATAAGTGCTTTGGCCTGATCATATCCCATGTTGAGTAGAAGACCTGGAGACAAGCCCAAGGATGAGATTTTAGTTGCTACTGCCTGTTTCCATGTGGACTGAAAATCATCACTCATAGTTAATGGGACAAGGCCAAGGGGGAAAAAAGGATAGTTTGAGCCAATAGTTGAGTATGGTCACCCACCCTCTACCCTCCACTTTCATGGGGCCTGTCTCTAGTCGTAGGGCGGCATTATAGACACATTTTGCAACTTGACGGGCTGATCTTAGAAATTTGGATTGTACTAGCTCTAATGGCGCAAAACTGCAGAAGGGGCCCAGTAAGATTGTATTGATTTTATTTGGAAAACTGTATATTTGATTATTGCTTCTCCTTCTTCTTATATTTCCAGATTTGGCTTCATTCTTTTTCCTTAAAACCTTCGTAACATGAAAGAGTTGCAGAGCTGCTCCTCACATTTCATGGTTACCATGAGATTTGTTAAATTCAGTTTTACTGCTTTTTGACCCAAAACCATTGTCCTTTCTATTTTAATTCTGCCTGGTCTGCAGGGAGAAGTCCTTGGTGAAAGGGCTAGGAACACAAAGAGCCAGACAGATTACAGTGGGTCAGGAGGTTTGGCTTGACTGACGTCTTTTACCAAGAGATCCTTGGGAAAAAAACATCTGCTAGTGAGGTTTTAAATTACACTTCCTCCCAGATTATGATGCCATGTTTTGTATGTCTGGTTTTTGTTTTTTTTTCCCAAAGAGATATGAGGACAAAACTCATATCAATACTGTAAAATAGGATTGACTGATCTGTAATCTCAGGACAATATGGATTCTGTAAATAGTTAGTTCTTGTCTGTCTCCCATCTTCTCACTAGTGAGAACTTAATCCTTTTTAAGTGGCATTGGCTTTTCACCCATTTCTTCAGTGAATGAGTAGAACAATGGCAGGGAAAGCACATGTTTAACTTAAAGCAGTGGCAACTTCCCTAGGATTGCACAACTACTTCTGCAGCTGCAGCCTGATTGTGAGAAAAGATGTGTTTGGTTTAAGGAGTTGCCAACAGATGCTACATGCCCACACATGCTCAGCTTTTATTTATTTATTTATTTATTTATTTATTTATTAATTATTCAAATTTAGTTACTGCCCATCTCCCCCGAAAGAGGGACTCTGAGCGGTTTACAATAAAATCAGGCTCTAAATATAAACATTAAAATCTCATAAAAACGGTTATTATAAAATACAGTAAATAAATATAGAATCCAAGAAGGTATAAAGTCCAGGCTGGTGGGAGGGACTCTAGGGTGCAAGCCACCCCCAAGAATGGTTATTCACTTTCCCGCCCCAGGCGAGACGGCAGAACCAAGTCTTCAGGGCCTTCCGGAAGGTCAGGAGTGAAGGGGTCTGCCTCACCTCCGGGGGCAAGATGTTCCAGAGGGCGGGGGCCACTGCAGATAAGGCCCGTGTCCTGGACCCCACCAGATGAAATTTTCTTATGGACGGGGTCCGCAACATGCCCACTGGATGAGAGCATTTCCCTCTGCCCTGCCCTAGTACATATGTGTATATGCAAACTATTTCAGTGTAAAGCCAGAGGGTGGGGTTTTTTTCTTTTCTTTTTTTTTTGTGCCTTCAGGTCAGTTTTTGACTCTTGACAACTGCCTGGACTAGTCCCTGCCCTTTTCTTGGCAAGATTTTTTGGAAATGGTTTGCCATTGCCTCCTTCCTAAGGCTGAGAGAGAGTGTCACCCAGCTGGCTTCATGCCCAGGGTGGGACTAGAACTCATGGTCTCCCAGTATCTAGCTTGATGCTTTAACCACTACACCAACTCTCAGAAGTAAATTAAATTAAGTAATTAAATAAATTAAATAAATTATTTTTATATGTATATTAAGATGTTTCAGTATATATGTTTTCTGTAAAATATTTATTGCTTCTAACAATATCAATAAAACATATTCTCATAACTAAATAAAATAAAGCTAAGCAAGAAGTAATGTCAGAAAAATATTTCAGTAAATATAGCAGTGTTGCACTTGCATTACAAATTCTATATTATAAAATTTGAAGACTGTATCCTATAACCACTTATCCATCTTGTTACAGAAAACAGATACTGTTGTTGGACTTTTCAGAGTTTTGGTGAACAAAAGCTTGTTAGAAGATACAAATGTTTTTTGTTTATAGCTTTCATACTTTATGCTTGATTTATCTAACAAAGGTGGCATTTTTTCTTATTATATCTTAAATACCAATAACTCACCTTATTCTTTACAATATTTTTATATTTACATTTCCACTATTTTTAATTTTTTAATCAGTCTCAGAGGAGATGAGAAGATATGATAGATGATAATGAGATTAGCTCAAGCAGATGGTTGGTTTTTCTGCAATTCATTGTTTACTCCTAACATTAAAGTTATCTAATTACTAAAACTAGGAAACAACTCTACTTGCCAAAACTTGCTGGAAGTGTTTAGGATTTACCAATGTTTTGGCAAAGGGGCAAGTGCAAATACAAAGGGAGTTCAACAATCAGCTGATAACAACTGATTATTGTACTTTTGGGGGCATGGGTTTAGTGCTTTGGACTAGAACTATCCTGGAAGAGCACTAAACTATGCAAAAAACAAAAACAAAAAACCATCAGTAGACATCAGAAATTGAATCATATACATTACAGCAGCTGCTTATTTAACATGGAAGACCAAAAAAAAAGGCATGCTATTCAAGGTCACCATTTTAGATTTTGGGCTAATTTCTTTCCTTGGAGATCCTGTCAGGAGAAAGAAGCAGATTTTGTCTTCTCATTCTCTTGCATGCTATCTGTCTTGCTATATTTCACTGTCAGGAATGTTTCCCCTCAACTGATCAGACAACATAATTGTGCATTGCTTCTGCGGAATGGTGCATGTCCCCAGTCTAGTGCATTTAGTCAATCCAATTAATGTTATTTTTATAAAAAACTTAGGCTCTTATTCCTTTTTTGCCCACTAAGTTTTTGCCTGCCACTGAATTTTGCACACTGATCAATTATGTCCACTTATTTTGGCTGTCTTACACTTTTTTTCCTGTCATGTGGCTTAGGTTTAAGATTAGAGTTATCAGTCGATGGTTGACAGTTACCTTTGCAAATTTATGTACAGCCATAATCACAGGATATGTTTGCAGGGGACAAAAACTCTTTGGACATGAGATTTTAACACTAGTAGTGAGTAAAAAAGGATCAAAAGCCCGCATATACCTCTTCTTTCTGTGTGTAGAAGATGTGCTTCCAATGTGGGAATCACATTGGAGATTCGATTTCTTGCCTTCTGTACTGTATTAGAAACCTTCAAAAATATTTCCTTTCCTTTCCACAATCTCTAAAAAGCATTTTGTTATTTTGAATAGAAAACAAGCCAGCCTCAACCATCTGGGAGTTACAGATACAGAAGACAAGGTAAAATATTAGATCATAACATTTAAACACTGTCTGAGGTGTAAAGTACGTTTATAAGGGGACACTGCTACTCTAGGGTAAAATTCCTAAATTCACTCCCTAGAGTAAGGTTTGAGGGCATAGTGAAATGTCAAGTAAAATACAGAAGATTCCTCCTTGAAGCAGTTAAATTTGGTGCCATCCACAGCTGTCTAAAAGCTGGCTTGACTTGACAGAAGAATCTTTTGAAACACGTTCTTATAATAAAGTAGCTATACTTGCAGTATAGAAAAGCTCTTCTAAACTCTCCCTCTCCCTGTTTTTTTTTAAGCTTTTGTATTGCTTGGTGTCTCTTTTACTCACTGACAGGAATGGGAGGAGACCCCTTGCAGTCAATGCCCCTTGCCTATCACCTGTTTTCCAAACTTTTTTTTTTTTAATTTGGGTCTAATTTTTTTTCCAGAACTTCAGAGAACTCATCTTTAAAAGCAGCCTGAGAAAGGGCTTGACCGACATCAAGTATGTTATGTAATGATCTTTCCAATTTCACCATGCTTCCCATACCACGGTGAATGTCAGTTGTTTTATGGGCTCTCCAACAAGTGCTGTTTGTAGGGAGCTGGCCCACCAAGCCTCTAGTCACACAGATCACCTCTATGGAATCAGAGGCCTGGCAAATGAAATATCTTCTCTCTCCTATTTCTCTTGTGACCCTATATCCAGGCTGTCCAGAGAAATGGAGTGATATACTTACTCTCCATGATTTTGGAGATTTGATGGGTACAAGAGGAGAAGTTGGATGTTCCCACTGCCCAAAACAATGCCCATGAATTTGAAGGGAGGGGGCATTCTGGCAAAAGCCTAAATTTGCCAGTAAGTGCTAGAAAATTCTAACCCCTGACTACATCTTTATAGACTTGTCATGAAAACATCCTAAATCATTCCCATGATCAAAACTGTGTTTGAAATAGATGGAAGACACTACTTTAAAATGTGACAGCTAAAGATGACAGCTGGGGATGAGATGAAAGCAATATCATCAATATATATCATTTAAAACAGAAGGTTATTTTTATACCATGCTTATCAAGACAAGAGAAAATAGAGCAGGTGATGAAACCATAAGTTATATAGTTGTGTCTGATACTGAAACATCAGTAAGGCAGGACTTGCATCATGATGTCACAATGCACATACAGTATTAGCACTTTGACATAATCTGTTGTGCAGACACCTTTGAATACACATTAACTTGGCCACAAGGAGGAGACCTGTAACAATATCATATGTCATGATATATCATTCTCTGACCATTGTCAGATTTATGTTTATTTTTAGTAAATAGCATTAAAGCATTTTAAACAGCCTCGTGTGGTGCAGAGTGGTAGGCAGCAGTATTGCAGCCAAAACTCTCCCCATGACCTGAGTTTGATCCCAGCGGAAGCTGGATTCTCGGGTAGCCGGCTCAGGTTGACTCAGCCTTCCAGCCTTCCAAGGTCGGTAAAATGAGTACCCAGCTTGCTGGGGAAGGTGACGACTGGGGAAGGTAATGGCAAACCACCCCGCTATAGTCTGCCAAGAAAACGTCACAAAAGTGGCATCCCTCCAAAGGGTCAGACATGACTCGGTGCTGGCACAGGGGACCTTTCACATTAAAGCGTATAAAATTTAAGCATACACAAAATCAGGGGATAATGTTAAACTCGCTTCATTAGTGATGCAAGACCTACAGATTGCAAAAGTACAAAAAGTATATTAGCTCATAAAGAAGTGTTTATTTACACAGATATAATTAGCATACTGGAGTAAATTGTAGGAATTATAGCTGTATTACAGACAATCTACTCTTGAATTTTGGTGGATTAGACATACATAATGGGAGCTACCTGGATATATATAGAAGAAGAGGCAAGGTATCTCAAACCAAAAGTAAGCCTTTCCACATTTTGCCCATGTCAAACCAAATTATAAATTGTTCTCAGAAGTAAATTAAAAGTTGGACTCAGAAGACAATACAAGCCAGGGAACATACAGAGGTACACCGAGTCTTAAAAGGCTGTTCCTGAAATCTAGGAAGAAGCTGCTGCTAGCCAGTCCAGTCAAGGACATCCTATATTCAGATGACCAGTTTACCGTGTGAGAATGTACTGCAGGCAAAATGTTTCAGTCTAACTATACACGGCAGCTGAATACAGAGCTAAAAGTTTTTCTTTCTAGGCCTGGAAAATTCTGACTCATGTATCTACACCCTTTAATCTCAATTGCTTTTTTCTGTCACTGATAACATTGAGAAAGAAAGCTTTTGAAAGAGAAGGCTTTGCTTCTTTTGCTTTCATCTGAAAATCATATTTATGCATGGAGAGCACTACAGAATACACACACACACACACAGACATACATTTCTGTATGACTGTCAATCACTTTAAACATCCCTCTAAGGAATGCATAGTTGGAGCAAACTTACAGAATTTCTTATGTTGAATCCATGGATGAAAGGTGTGTAATGGCAAACAGCAGATACGGATATTACTTGGATGATGAAAGCATTTTGCTTTATTTTGTTTACTCATTTTGTGAAGTTGGAGATCTATCTTCTTGCTGACAGCACAGGAATTCATTCTCTGCTTTGAGTGGTTTTCAGAATAGTTGCTTGTCCACTTGGAATTAATCTGTTTTAACACATCTTATAGTTTCATTCTAATTTGCCTCTGGAGTCTTTGCTTTCCAAGCTTAATGACATACAAAGTTCTTTGTTTGCAAGAACCAAATATAAGAGAAAATTAGGTTTAGTTACAGAACCATTGTGGAATTCTCAGGAAGTCCACTATTACCCACAAGTTCCCCCACCCCACCCCCATATGAATCAAGATGTGCTAGTGCTAATTTTTAGAATGCATGATTTGTAATCTGGAAATCTTGCTCACAATATAAATGTACTGTCAATAAATAAAGTCTTTCTGTTTTATAAGTTATATACATATTTTTCTGTTTTATTAAAATATGCAATTTTTTTCAGCTAATACTGATGAATCAATAAATTACCTGTTTACATATAGCAAAATGAATGATAAACACAAGATAAAAACTTATGTCAAGAATTTTTGAATGAATCAACAATAGAAATCCTAAACCATACAAAATAATTATAAAATAATAAAGTAAAGGAACAACAAATGGAAAACAGCATGGTAGCATTTAAGGTAATTCTATTTGTTCCAAAGAAGTGACACAAACAGTTTAAAAATGAACATGGATTGTTTTCACATTTAGAAGATTCCATTTCATCAGATTTTAAGTGATAGTCTTAGTTTTCTGAAAACTATATTTCTGTGGAATAAATGAATTCATTAAGAAAAAGAAAAGAAAAAGAGTGAAATAATAGGGCCCATCATTCACAAAAACTATAATGTGATGAGTTTTGGAACAATTCAACATTTCTGTCAATTTTACATTGTGAAAAATCAATTTGATCCAGTAAACATATTTTCTGGACCTGATGCCATATTGTGAGAACAATATGCCTTTTTTCCCATAGGCGTCAGGAATTAAAATATTTGTGGAGTTAGATTCTATCTCTATGCAGTTTATTGCCTGATTAAAATGTGATAGTATCTAATAGAAATTTATCTCATGTTGCAGAAGTCTGTAAATAGATCTGTTAATCATAGTACCATTCCTATTTCTAATCAGTGAATTAAAGTTCAAGCTAATTTACATTTAGCACACACACACACACACACACACAAAATATGGGACATCTTTGTTTTTGACAAAAGGAAGGCAAAATTATACAGTCAGTATAGGAACTGGAATTCTGCCTAGTAACAATAAAAGTTTTCTTATATGTATTAAAAATAGGTTCAGCATTATTTTGAATCTGAAGTATTTTCTATCTTCAGAAGGTTTTAGATCCATTGGGAAAAGTCCAGCTGCTGAAAAAGTGAAAGAGAGGTCTCTAAAGCCTTGTAGCAATATGAGTACAGATGCCCTATGTGGAGAAACTGTGTCTAAAGAGTTTTATACATATTGACACTCCTTTTAGGTCTTCGGCATTACAGGGGTAATTGGGATATATTATCAACATTGCAGAAGAGGTCAGACGTAAGGTCTTTCCTTTTCTGTTTATTTTATACAGAGAGATATAAATGGGGTAAGTCTATTTTCTCACATTTAGTCTTTCCATTAAAGTATAAAATGCTTTTCAAAGAGTGACAATGGTTATTTCCATCTTCCCTAACATCTAATCTCTGCTGATAAAAATCATTGTCCCCCATAAAGCAGTGTGAAAGTATGTTCTGAAAACACTTCTAGTTGAATCAAAGAGCTCTGTTGTTAATAAGATACAGCAGCATTATCTACAATTCACCTTTCAAGGATTGCCTACAGCCATGGCTATGTTACACCATGTGAATAAATACGTTAAATCGTTAAGACAATTATTTTCAAGTAGAGAGGATGATGACAGTATGTGTTGATACAGTCGAAGTGTGTAGTAGAAAACCATAAAGAGATACATTTACAATAGTTTTTCACTTGTTTTACCTGACATGTCAGGATTTGTGGATTTTTCTTTTGTTTTAATAGATAAAAGCTTTGTGGCCTGTTTAGAGTACAAAGATCCAGTTATTTTCTATTTCAGGGCTACTAAGTAAGAGTTAACTTGTTTTCTGTAGTCTAATGCACCCAGTATCAGTAGAATACAATAAGCACAATATCTCTCTTTTTTCCCATCAAATATTACAGAATGGAGAGAATTAGATAGGAATTTCAGTTACCTTGTATAACTATTTGAGTAACACCAATCACAGGCTAACTTACATACAGAATTCCTGGGCCTTGAGCACAGTTTAGACATTTCATGGAACAAACAAATAGACTAAAGTGTAGAATTCTGATCTGCCCCATTTCAGCTTGCAGTGAATTTTCCCTATAGATTGTGGTTGGCTTCCATTCAGGTTGTACCCAAATGTTCCTATTAATTTTTCTCGGCATTATAGCTATTATTCCTAATGGCTGTGCTACTATTATTGAATTACATAAATCTGCCTGTTCAGCCTAATGATGGGCATTGATTTTCTTTTGTCCAGCAAATATATTCATTGTTGGCAACTGCCATCAGAAAAACACCCTGCCAGTGACTGAGAGATAAAAAAAGCACAGTGCAGTTTGATCTCTCAAATTTTGAAAGCCAGAGTGCCTTTTGTAAGATGGTAGGAAGAATGATCAGTTTTCTAACATGCAGAAATCTTTTACTTTTTAATCTAAATTAAAAAGGTAATTTCCTTGCTTTATATATTTGCCTGCCTGCCTGCCTGCCTTCCACAATCTACTACTCTTACATTCTGAGTGTGATCTTACATGTGCTGTTAACATCTTTATGGGGTCATAGATTGACTCCACTGCTCATTATGAGTTTGGTCACTCAAAGCTTTCATATAACTCTTTATAGCAAGATAGAGAGGGAATACAGTATATTGGTTATAACTTTTGTCCAGTATGCTACAAGTATAATATAACTCCAACTTTATTCCAAGCAAGTTCATGCTATTTTATGCACTTCTAGCCTAGGGTCACTAACCCTGAGACTATGTTGCAAGCCAACATACTATTACCAAATCCCACCATCTAGAAGATAGATGAGATACAGTATATTAATATATGCTTAGGTTGTCTACTCATACCACACTTTTTAATATTTGTACACTAAGCAGATTAATGTCAATGTTAAATTAGTTTTTGGATTTTGTTTCAGTTTCTTTGAGCCTTGTGTGGCGCAGAGTGGTAGGTGGCGGCATTGCAACTGAAACTCTCCCCACGACCCGAGTTTGATCTCAGCAGAAGCTGGATTCTCAGGTAGCCGGCTAGGTTGACTCAGCCTTCCATCCTTCTGAGGTCGGTAAAATGAGCACCCAGCTTGCTGGGGAAAAGGTAATTATGACTGAGAAAGGCAATTCAGTTTCTTTAGATATTTGGTAGTAGGAGTTTTACTCCTGTTTTGTGCTGTTTTATTGATTTGTTTTGTAACATTTGTAGTTTTTTTTTACATTTTTATAAAACTTCTCAGGTATATCAAAAGGAAGAGTGATATGGACATTCTAAAAATAAATAAAGTGCTGAAATCCAGCACTGTGTAAATGAATTAATTTGCATGTTGTCTGTGTCACTTATAGCAGTTAAAATAATGTAACGCATTGGCTATTCTTATTCATCTTCAGTCTCTCCCTACCCAATATAACTGCAATATTTAGCTTTGACAGGATATCTAGGTATTTGCAGTACTGATATGGTGTGGTAATAACTTTGCCTGATTCTATTAGTTTTAACAAGTGAGTAAATCTGCAGTATTACCTACTGGTGTGTTCTCAGTTCAGCTCACCTATCACTAGCTGCCTGAAAGCTCCTCCATGATGCCTGTGAATAAGCAATTAAGACTGGCAGATTGTCCAGAAACCAGAAGTCTGAGTGGAGCATCATTCTCCTACCATCAACCCTTCAAGGTAGATCAGATCAAAAGACAGACTCTACAGGAAGACTACAGTACTTCATTGAGATAGACTATGATAATAATGCTTATAGATAAGAGATGGGATATGGAAGAAGAGATATCTGTTTACCCTTATAAGGGATAAAGAGTTATTAAATTTGTTTATCCTTGTTGTGATGAAGGTTGGAAGTCACTTCTTTATATATTTATTTTTTGTTATTATATTCTCTCTTTTTTCTCTTTTCTTTTCTTTTCTTTTCTTTCTTTCTTTTTCTTTTTAATATTTATTTATTAATTTTATTCTTTTCTATTTTCTTCTTTTTCTCTAAGTTTCATTTGTGTTAGTTTTTACTATTGTAATTAAAATTCTTAATAAATTATATTTGAAAAAAAAAGATAGGCTATAATAACAGAATCTTACACATCTGATTATCTCCCATTCCCCTTATATCCCAGTGAATCAGAGAGAAGCCTGCCTGAATCTCTTCTGAATATTACCTTGTTTTGCAAGACTTAAAGTAAGTTTCAGCCCTCTTTGCTTATATAATGGATCTTGCCTGTTTCTCTTAAGGTCATCTCCCTTCTCTACCCCTGTCAGCAAACTTCATGGTTCACCAATGTAATGTCTTGGGCTAGGAAGTGGCTTCTAGGGTTCCAGGGCCACCCTAGTCATTTCACAAGCTAGGACAGAATGGGGATAGTGGAGGCTGACTATTAACCTAAACTTAACCCTGCCTCTTTAAGAGGGTTGCCTGTAGACACTGCTATTCTGAATCTGGAGAACAGACGTTCAAGTGTATAGAAATACATTTTTTAAAATCAGAGGATAAAAAAAATTATTAGGAATCTTAATTTTCTTCCTTAGCTAACTTTCTGAAAAGTAGTATAACTACTAACAACAAGAATTAAATGGGAAGCAGATATGCAGCAAAGCAAAGCACCAGCATTCAGCATCATTTTATTTCTAATAATGTCTCTACAGATGGTGAAGTTAAAATGGCAGATGACTATTCTTTGAAAATATATCTATCTGTCCAGAAAACAAGAAAAAAAAATGCAGTGGAGTAGGGAAATATGAAAGATGACATCCTCAGGCTAGAGATAATGGCAAGAGGTAACATCACCAGTTTCATTGTGGTAACAGTTCTTTTGGAACTGGCTGATGGAATTTTTAAAGGTTAATAAAAGAACTCCAAGCAGCAAACAGCAATCTTGCAGAGTAGAAGTGTGAACCAAAAAAAAAAAGGAACTTGCACATTAAGCTTAATTGTGTTCAGAAATAAATTCAGTCTTCACACTGTCGTTAGATGAAGAAAAATAGAGATAGCTTACTTATATTCAGTAGATCTGGATACAAGTAGATTCATAGTAGAAAGCATTTAGTCATCACTGGTTTTTGGTAGCAGAGGATGGTTGAGGGAGGACTGCATTCCTGCAGCAGCTCCTGCTTGCATGTCTGCCAACAGGGTAATGGAGACTGTTAATCCCCAAGCCCAAGAAGAAGGAGGAAGGGGAACTCAGGTGATCCATGGGACATCCCACAAACATAATAGAGATGTGTTTGCTAGAGTGACCCCCCCTTATGCTTATGAGACAATGTGGAGTTGATCCCTGATAATTCCAACACTGGCAACATAATCCATGACAGTCATTTTGTAGAAGTGCCCACAATATGCCATAAAAATTCCAACTCTGACAGCCCAATAGGCTAGGGAGTCCTGGACTTGAGACTTACTAAGAGTTAGACTAAAGCCAGTTTGGTATTGTGGTAAAGACAGCAGACTAGAAACCATGAGATCTAGTCCAACTGTAGTCACAAAACCAGCTGGTAATTTTGGGCCAGTCCCTTTCTCTCAGCCCTAGGAAGAAGGCAATGGTATGCTACTTCTGAAAATCTTGCCAAGAAAACTTCAGGGACTAGTCCAGGTAGTTGTCAGGAGTCAAACTGACTTGAAAGTGTGTGCATGCGCACAGGCATGCACATGCACGCACACAGGACTATTAATCCGTACCTAGCCAGAAATCTATCTTGGCAATTGTTTTCCAGGATTTCTATTTAAGGTAACACCCATGTCAGTTACTTGAATTCTTGGAAACTTCTGCAAGAAAAAAATATAATTTCTGTTAGTAAATTGCACACTATACAGATCAGGTAGCACGTATTCTTTTGTTTTTCAAAATTGCACACCATTCACCGCTTCAGATATAGTACCTGTCCCAGAAGTGGAGCAGTCCTCTTTTCCAACAGATTAACAAACTGTTTGCCATACGTGTCCAGAAGGAATAACTTTAGTTCTTTTACTTCTGCTTCCAAAATTCTGCTACTTGGATAGTCAAAGAATAACTTGAAAAGAGGTAAATATGGGATAAAAATTGCCAGGAGAAGCTTCTATTGAATACATACCTTTTGTTAACAGAATGAATTATCTCCATTTTGGGATGGAGGATCCAGGCCACTATCCAGGCATCAAAATGGAATAAACAAACAAACAAACAAACTTTAGAACTGGCCATCCTACTTCATCACTTGACCTTGGCTCTGTTGTTTTTTGTTTGATGTGAAACAAAAAGCCTCCATGTGTCATGTTCACTGTTTCAATGTATAGTATACATCGTAACGTTTCACATGCCATGGTGCTGACCCACGTTTCTGTTTGGGAGGGAGCTGCTGTGAAACCTTGTACCAAGCGGTGTATCTGTGTTCATTACAATGGAATGTGTTTGGGTTATGTTCTCTGTTCAAGGACTTTTTTCGCAGACCATCAGAAACTGTTAGGAGCACCTGGGTGTAAGGATTGCCTACCCTAATAGACTCAGACTCACAAGCAGGAACTTAATGATATCTGTTTTATTAAAGAATAGTATGCAAATACAGAGAAAGCTGAGAATGAGCAAAAACGTGCCAAATACAAACTAAAAACCCTTGGCTCAAACGTAACCCCTCCCCTCACCCTGCCATTGCAAACTCCCCCCTCCCAGGTGCTGGTAACCATTTCTGCTGATGTCCTGGGAAAGGAACCTTGAACACACGAGATAACCCAAACACATTCCAATCCAGCTGCTAACATATAACAATCCCATGAGATGGAATCCTCCTCTCCTCCCAGAGGAAACACGCATCAGCCAAATGACATGCGAAATGTTACGATGTAACGGTAACATTGGAACGGTGAACATGACATACCGCCCCCCCAAAAAACACTAAGGAGCAGGTTTCAGAGGATAAGCTAGATGAAAATGTCTAACTAAAACAGGAGATTGAACATCACGGGCAGACACCCACTCAGGGTGGGGAAAGTGTCCACCGAATGAGGTACTGCAGGGTGCCATGAAGTCTGCAAGAATCAAGGACCTCCTTCACCTCAAAACGTTGCTGTCCGTCAATCATGATCAGAGCAGGAGGTGGGGGTTGCGGATGCCAATGATCAGAGTGGTTGACAGGCTTGAGCAAGCTGCAATGAAAAACAGGATGTAAACATTTCAGATTGTGTGGCAAATCCAGTTTAAACGTGACAGGGTTCACAACTCCCACAATGGGAAAAGGACCAACAAACTTAGGAGCCAACTTCTTCGAGGGCTGAGGGGACTTAATGAACTTGGTGGAAAGGTAGACCTTATCACCAACTTTAAAATCAGGTTGAAGGGCCCGTTGCTTATCAGCGTGCAGTTTATAGGCAGATTGGGCATCAGCCAACGCTCGCTGAATCACTGGCCACGAATCTGCCAGTTGAGCAGCCCAATCAGATGCAGAGCAGGGCTGCACGGGGGGTTGAGGCAACTCAGGAATGGGGACAAAATCCCGTCCAAAAACAATATGGAAAGGGGTGTGTCCTGTGCTCTGATGGACGGCGTTGTTATAAGCCACCTCAGCAAAAGGTAGCAGATCAACCCAATTATCCTGCTGATAGTTGACAAATGCTCTCAAAAATTGCTCCAGGGTCGAATTAAGAACCTCTGTAGATCCATCAGTCTCCAGATGTGACGCAGTGGACAATGCCTGTTTGGTGCCCACCAGCGTCAAAAATGCCTTCCAAAATTGGGAAGTGAACTGTGTCCATGGTCCGTGACCAAGCGGGAGGGGCTACCGTGAATCCGGTAGATGTGGATTAGAAGGCGGGCCAATTGCTGAGCAGACGGAATAGAAGCACATGGAATGAAATGGGCTTGCTTAGAAAAGTAGTCCTTTACCACCCAAATCATAGTCTTTCTCTGACTAGGAGGCAAATCCACAATGAAGTCCATGGAAACCTCCTCCCAAGGATGGGAGGGGCTGGCCACCGGCTGCAGCAGCCCGTGCAGTTTACCCCCCTTCCGTTTTGACATGGCACAGACAGGACAAGAAGCAACATAACTTTTTACGTCATGTCTTAATGTGGGCCACCAAAATTGGCAGCGTACCAGATGCAAGGTTTTGACAAACCCAAAATGACCAGCCACTTTATCATCATGAGACCTATTCAAAATTTCCCTTTGCAAACTGTCAGGGACATCGAGGCAGTTTTGCTTCCAAGCTAAGTCTCTGTCAAATGTAACATTGTCTCTATTCGCTTGCAACCAAGTATCAGATTTCACCTCTAGCAGAAACTGTTGTTGCAATTGCAAGGGAACCGGCGTCCTTCCCCCAGCCGGTGAAACTGAAGCTGGAGGCAGCTGTGCACGAGTTTGACTGCATGTGACAGCTTGCAAACACAATTGGGGTTCTGTCCACACCGTACCCACCATGTTAGGTGCCTTGACTGAATCCTGGGGCAGGCGGGAAAGTGCATCAGCTAGGAAGTTTTTCTTGCCTGGAATGAATTTCAACTTAAAGTCAAAGTGACTAAAAAATTAAGCCCAGCGGATCTGCTTAGGACTGAGCTTACGGGGCGTGCTGAGCACTTCCAAATTTTTTATGGTCAGTCCAAACCTCAAAAGGACATTTAGCCCCCTCTAAGAGGTGGTGCCATGCCTCCAAAGCAGCCTTGACTGCAAAAGCTTCTTTTTCCCAAATATGCCACCGCCTTTCCGTCTTGGAAAATTTCTGGGACAGATATGCACACGGTTTCAGGCGGTTGTCAGCATCCACTTGCAGCAAGAGCGCTCCAATTGAGAAATCGGAAGCATCCACTTGAACCACAAAGGGTTTAGTGGGATCAGGGTGTTGAAGAATGGGTTCAGCAGTGAACAGGCTTTTGAGTTTGTCAAAAGCCAACTGGCAGTCAGGTGTCCAAGTGAGCAATGCCCCCAGGTTCTTTACCTTACGTGTGTCCCCCAACCCCTTTGTACGTAACAAGTCAGTGAGAGGCAATGCAATTTCAGCAAACCCCTGGATGAATTGGCAGTAATAGTTGGAAAACGCAAGAAAACTTTGGAGCTGCCTGTGGGTACGCGGGCGCTCCCACCCCAAAATGGCTTGAATCTTCGCAGGATCCATCTCAATGCCCTTGTCAGAGATCCTGTACCCCAGGTAGTCAAGCTGAGTCTGATGAAATTCAAACTTAGAAAGCTTAGCATAGAGCTCAGCCTTTCTCAGTTTGCTAAGCACCTGTTTCACCAAGCGCTCATGTTCCTCCTCCATTTCAGTATAAATCAAAACATCATCCAAATAGACCAGTACACCCTTGAACAAATGTTCATGTAACACTTCATTGATTGATTGCATGAACACCCCTGGTGTCCCCGCCAACCCAAAAGGCAAAACTTTATACTGAAAAGAACCCAGTGGACAATTGAAAGCAGTCTTCCATTCATCCCCCTCCCGTATGCGGATACGGAAATAGGCTTCCCGCAAATCCAGCTTAGAGAAGATTTTCCCCTTAGCCAGATGTGCTAACATGACTTTTATTAACGGCAGAGGATATTTGTTTAATATTTGGACCGCATTTAATCCGCGGTAATCTGTACAAAGTCTCAATGTCCCATCCTTCTTCAGTCGAAACAAGACGGGGGTGCCCACTGGCAAATTTGCTGGTTCAATAAAACCCCTGGCCAAGTTTTTGTCCACAAACTCCCTCAACACTGCCAGTTCCTTTTGAGTCATGGCATAAATTTTCGGTTTGGGCAGTTGAGTGTTGGGGACCAACTCTATTGCACAGTTTTCCGATGGGGTGGGAGTTGGTCCGCTTCTTTCTCACCAAACACATCCGCAAAGCTTTGGTATTGCTCCGGCAAGCCCTCCAGTGGTGTAACAGTGAAATGCGGGGTTGCTGCCACCGCCCGCCCCACTGCAGCCTCCGGAGCGTCGTCCTCCCCAGGGGCTTGATAGAAATCATCTCCCAAAGTCAAAGTCCTGTGCACCCAATTTATATAGGGGTTTTGTTGGACCAACCAAGGAATTCCCAGAATGACTAAGGGATGCCCCACAGGTGCCACCACAAACAGCAGCCCCTCACGGTGGCTGCCCATTTGCAACACCACCATGCCCGTGAAATGGGTGACTGGTTTCCCCCCCGCTGTAGAACCATCCAGCTGGGTGAAAATCATGGGACGTTGCAGTGGAAAGCTGGGTAACTCCAAAGCAGCCACCACGTCAGGGTGCATCAAGCAATGCAAACCCCCCGAATCGATCAATGCCCAAACTTCAACGGTTCTTGTGCGGGAGCCTAACTTCACTTTAACAGTCAGTATGGGATAGTTGGCACTCACTGAAACATGTTCGCATCTGTCCTCCACCACCTGCCCACAGGTGCCCCTTAGAGCAGGTGGCTGGCATTTCCCGCAGGCTGGTGTAGATCGGGCTCCCCCTCGGCCCCGAAGTAAGGAACCTCCTCCACTTCAGTTTCAGCCCTGGCTGCCTTCATTTTCCTGGGTAGGGAGGGAAATTTCCCCATCGGCTTCCCCGAACAATCATCGGTCTTGCCCTTCGGGCACGCCGCCGCTCGGTGACCTTCCTTTCCACATCGGAGGCACTGCCCTTTCGCATAGCGGCGCTCCCTCTCCTCCTTCCAGGCACGTTGACCAGACTTTCCAGTGGGCGCAGCAGGGTGGGAACCCTTGCTGAGCCCGGAATATCTCATCACCTTCCTGTGAGCAAAGGTTTCATGGGCATGCTCAGCCTTCCCTGCCAACTGTATCCATTCATACAGGGTATTTGGGTCGTCCCTACCGAGTGACCATCTCAGGACCTCCATGTTCAGACCGTCCTTAAAAAGTTCTATTAAGGTAGATTGGGACCAATCCTCAACCTTCCCAGCCAGAGCCTTAAATTCCAGAGCATAGTCCGCTACCAATCATGGCCCCTGGCTAAGCTCCCTCAGTGCCTGTTTTGCCCTTTCTTCCGCTAACAAGTCTTCAAAGTGTAGCTTCAATGCCCACAGGAATTCTTCGATCTCCTCCAGTTCAGGGGCATCCGATTGACATAACTGCACATACCAATCGGCAGCCCGCCCCTTGAGCTTAGTGGCAATGGCATTAATCTTGGCTCTTGAAAATACGGTTCCCATTCATCCATATAACTCCTTGCATTGGTAAGGAAGAACGATAGCTTAGTGGGAACTCCGTCAAATTTAACGGTAAAGTCCTTAACCCCCACTCCGGGCGGTCCCTTTGCCACAGCTGGGCGGTTGGATTTTCTTCTAGCTCTGAGGGATCTCCGCTCTCAAGGAGGGGACCTTGAAATTCGCACCCTCGGCGCCCTTGCCTCCTCTCTTTGCCGGGTCCTACTCCTTTCCTCCGAAGAAGGTGGGGGCAAAGAAGGGGACGAATGCCTATTACTAGACTCCTCTCTCCTCCTCTCCCGGGGACCCCAGTCCATTGATATTTTCTGAAGCATAAATTCTATTGACTCCAATTTGGCCTCCACGAGTCTTATACGGTCAGGGGTTTGGGAATCCTCCTTTCCCTCCTACCTCACCACAGTTGGGGAACTTGGGTACCGCTGTTTCCAAGATGTTTTGGACGTCCCTGGTAGGGGTCCCTGGGTTTCATCCCAGGTGGTCAGTTCGCCTGGTGACTCGCCAGTCGGTTCAGGGGCTCTTTTACCTCCAACCTCCTCTTCTCCCAGGCTGGAGCTCGACACCTCCTGAATTTCTGAGAGCTCCTGAGTAGGGACCCTCTCTGTTCTTATCACCGTGGAGTCGGGTTCCCCCTCGCTCGATTCCTCGCTTTCCGTGGTTTGGGGATTTTGTTTGCTCATCGCTAGCACTTCTCCCTCACAAAATAAATCTGGAAAGGGGCTAACGGTAAATTTTTTGAGATTCTCAGCTTTATGTAAGGATTGCCTACCCTAATAGACTCAGACTCACAAGCAGGAACTTAATGATATCTGATTTATTAAAGAATAGTATGCAAATACAAAGAAGCTGAGAATGAGCAAAAGTGCACCAAATACAAACTAAAAACCCTCGGCTCAAACGTAATCCCTCCCCTCGCCCTGCCGTTGCAAACTCCCCCCCCCCCCAGGTGCTGGTAACCGTTTCTGCTGATGTCCTGGGAAAGGAGCCTTGAACACATGAGATAACCCAAACACATTCCAATCCAGCGGCTAACATATAACAATCCCACGAGATGGAATCCTCCTCCCCTCCCAGAGGAAACACACATCAGCCAAATGACATGCGAAACATTATGATGTAATGGTAACATTGGAATGGTGAACATGACACTGGGATTGTGAACTTGGGAAGATTCTACGGGGGGAGGGAACTCATTTACACCGAGGGTTTTTAGTTTGCATTTGGCGCGCTTTTATCGTTCTCTGCTTTCTCTGTGATCCTGCATACTATTCTTTAATAAATCAGATATCTTTGAATCCTGGCTCATGAGTCTGATAGTGTTTTAGAATAGGCGACCATTACATAAAGCTGAGAATCACCAAAGTTGTACCATTAGCTCCTACCAAGATTAGTTTCTTGTGAGGGAAAATAGTTAACGATGGCCGAGACTAAGCTCACAACCGGGGGACTTGAGGAGATGGCTAATTTGATGCCTGAGTCGATGGTCAAGAGCGGAGAACTGAGCCTTACCCCAGAACCTTCAGATTTCCAGGAGGAATCGAGTTCCAGTCCTGAGGTAGAGGAATCTGACGATGGGGGAGAACCAGAGCAACCAGCACCCAGCGAATCACCTGCAGAGTTGATCACCTGGGATGAAGTGGGAGAACCCTAGCCAGGGACGTCCCAGGCATCCTGGAAGTATCGGTTCCCACTGACCCCAGATGTAGAATCTACCACGGTATCAACAGAGAGACAGCCTAACACATGAGGGAGGGAGGAATCTCAAGCCCCTGAAAGGCTAAGAGTGATGGAGGCCAAAATAGAATTGATGGAGTATATGCTAAGAAATCTGTCTCTGTCATTGGGGGGGGGGGCAGGGGAGGTCCGGAGGAGATCCCAGCTTCACACAACCATCCCCCATCCTCCCATCCGGACCGCCGGCGGAGCAGGGCCAGAGATGGCTCCAGGATGAATCTCCACCCTGAAGAGGGAGAGCTACTGTAACCTGGGGCCCAAGCACTCAAACAGCCGCTGATTCCGCTCCAGCAGGAGTGGGGGTGAGAGACTTTTCTGTCAAGTTTGATGGGGATCCTACCAAGTTATCTTTCTTTCTAACTAATACTAAAAGTTACATGAGGCAGTTTGGAGCATACTTCCCTTCCAAAGAGGCTAAGATTACTGCCATTGCCAACAAGTTGAAGGGTCGAGTGGCTGACTGGTATGTTCAATTAAGTGAGGCTGACTCTCCTGCACTGGATTATTTCGAGGACTTCATGTGGGCATTAAAGCTGCATTTTGAGGATCCTCTGGCCAAGGCAAGAGCTAAGAAGGCGCTGAAGGATCTTACCCAGGGCCAACTCTATGTAGCTGATTATGCGCTGGAGTTTAAGGCTCTAGCTGGGAAAATCCCCGACTGGTCTCAGTCAACCTTAATAGAACGATTTAAAGAGGGATTCAACCGGGACGTCCTACGGTGGGCGTTGTGTAGGGACGACCCAGAGTCATTGTACGAATGGATCTGTCTGGCAGGCAAGGCTGAGCATGCTCAGCATACCTTCATGCAAACCAGAAGACCTGAAAAACCACCAGCCACCATGAGGGGACCCTGAAGTGCTATGACTGCTGCCCGGCCAGGCTATAGAGCCTGGGAAGAGGAGAGAGATTGGCGCTATGCGAGGGGTCAGTGTCTCTGATGCGGAAAGGAAGGGCATCGAGCAGCTGATTGCCCAAAAGCCAAGGCTGGAGATCGAGTGGGCAAGCTGCCGGCCATATCGCCCCCACCCTCATGGCAGATGACAGCAGCCAAGGGCACAGCCGACACTGAGGAAGTATTCTACTTCTCGGGAGAGGCTGAAGATGACTCTAAGGAGCCGGCAGGAAACTCCAGCCACCTGCCATGAAGAGCGCCTATGGGCAGATGGAGGAGGATGGGCGTGAGGATGCTATGGTGAGTGCTGACTGTCCCACTTTAGCAGTAAAAGTGAAATTGGGTTCCCGCACAAAAATTACAGAGGTCTGGGCTTTGGTTGACTCTGGGTGTTCCAGGTGCTTAATTCATCCTGATCTGGTTGCTGCTTTGGACCTGCTTAGCTTTCCCCTCCAGCAGCCTTTGAACTTCACACAGTTGGATGGTTCAACGGCGGGGGGGGGGGCAACCCATTTCACTGGAACTGTTGCAATGCAAATGGGCAGCCACCGTGAGACTTTAAAATTCATAGTAGCACTTGTTGGCAATCCCTTGGTAATTCTGGGGATCCCCTGGTTGACCTAACCAAGCCCATATATAAACTGGGAACACAGAACTGTGACTTTTAAAGATGGGTTTTACAAAGCTCCTACAGCGGAGAGAGCTTCACGTGCGGGGGTTGGAAGGGCTGCGACTGCCATGCTGCGCCCCAACTTGGCACATTTAGAAGGCTTGCCCGATTGATACCAAGACTTTGCAGATGTTTTGGGGAAAATGGAAGCAGATCAGCTACCCCCCCATCAGAAAACTGACTGTGCGATAGAGTTGGTTTCCAATGCTCAATTGCCCAAGCCAAAAATTTATCCAATGACTCAGAAGGAGCTTGAGGCATTACAGGACTTTATCAACAAAAATCTATCAAGGCGGTTTATTGAACCTGCAAATTCCCCAGTTGGGGCACCTGTGCTCTTCCGGGAAAAGAAAGATGGCACGCTTTGACTCTGTATGGACTATCGAGGGATACATTCCATCTCAATTTTCAACAAGTACCCTCTTCTGCTCATGAAGGACATGTTAGCTCATTTGTCTAAGGTTTTCTCCAAGCTCGATCATCGTGGAGCCTATTTCCGCATTCCCATACGAGCTGGAGATGAGTGGAAAACTGCTGTTAATTGCCCATTGGGTTCATTTCAGTACAAAGTCCTCCCTTTTGGTTGGGAGGGGCACCCAGAGTCTTCATGCAATTGATTAATGAAGTATTACATGATCATTTGTTTAAAGGGGTCCTGGTTTATTTAGATGATGTTCTCATTTACACTGAAACCAAGGAGGAACACGAACGCCTCCTCAAACAGATCTTACGAAAGCTTAGAAATGGCAAACTCTATGCCAAACTTTCCAAATGTGAATTCCACAAGACCCAACTTGACTATCTGGGCTATAGGGTGTCTGACAAGGGCATTGAAATGGACCCTGCAAAAATCGATTTTAAGTTGGGAACGTCCCTGCATCCGAAGGAAATTGCAACGTTTCCTTGGGTTCAGTAATTACTATTGCCAATTTATCCAGGGGTTCACTGAGATTGCTTTTCCCCTCACTGATTTACTCCATACCAAGGGCTTGGGGGAGACATGCAAAGTAAAAAACCCTGGGGCAGTGTTGAATTGGACGCCTGAATGCCAGGCAGCATTTGATAAATTAAAAACCCTTTTCACTGCTGAGCCTATTTTACAGCACCCCGATCCTGAGTGCCCCTTTGTGGTCCAAGTTGATGCTTCTGACTCCTCAGTTGGGGCTATATTGTTACAGAGAGATTCTGAAAATCACTTAAAACCATGCGCTTATCTGTCCAGAAAATTTTCTGAAACCGAACACTGGTGGCACGTTTGGGAAAAGGAGGCATTTGCTGTACAAGCTGCTTTGGAAGCCTGGCATCACCTCCTTGAAGGCACTAAATGCCCTTTCAAGGTTTGGACTGATCACAGGAATTTGGAAGCCCACCGCACCCCCCAGCATCTCAGTCCTAAACTGAGCTGGGCTCAGTTTTTCAGTCATTTCAACTTCCAGTTAAAGAATAACTTTCTGGTGATGCTTTTTCACGTTTACCTCAGGATTTTGACCAGGGGGCAGATGTGGTTGGGACTGTTCTCACTGAACCACAACTGGGTTTGGTTGCTGTCACTCGGAGCCAGACCCGTACACAAGCAACCCACCCCCAGCCCAGTCTGGGAAGCGGAAGGTGCAAGTTCCTTGTCAGTTACAGAAATACTTTCTCCAGGCACTGAAATCTGACACTTGGTTGCTACCTAATAAAGACACTGTTTCCTTCGAAAATGATCTGGCATGGGTGGAACACCACCTTTATGTACCCGAAACTCTAAAAGCTGAGATTTTACAGTGCTCCCATGATGATAAACTTGCTGGGCACTTTGGTTTTGTCAAAACATTACATTTGGTTCATCGTCAATTCTGGTGGCCTACCTTGAGACGCGATGTAAAAGACTATGTGGCTTCCTGTCCTGTTTGTGCAATGTCAAAACATAAAGGGGGGAAACCACAGGGGCTTCTACAGCCCATGGCCAGCCCGTCCCATCCCTGGGATGAGATTTCTATGGATTTTATTGTGGATCTTCCTCCCAGTCAGAAGAAAACTGTCATTTGGGTTGTAAAAGATTTTTTTTCCAAGCATGCACATTTCATTCCATGTGCATCCATCCTGTCAGCCCCGCAGTTGGCATGCCTATTTCTCATCCATATCTACCGCCTCCATGGTAGCCCCTCCTGTTTGGTCAGTGACCGCAGGACACAGTTTACTTCCCAGTTTTGGAAATCATTTTTAAAATTGATTGGCACCAAACAAGCGCTATCCACATCTTCCCATCCTGACACTGACGGTTCTACTGAGATTTTGAACTCCACTCTTGAACAATTTCTTAGAGCATACATTAACTACCATCAGCATGATTGGGTGAAGTTACTACCTTTTGCTGAAGTGGCTTACAACAATGCTGTCCATCTAAGTACTGGGCAAACCCCTTTCCGTGTGGTTTCTGGTCACAACTTTGTTCCCATCCCTGAACTGCCACAACCCCCTTCCCAAACATGTTCTGCCTCTGACTGGGCTATTAAGCTGGCTGATTCCTGGCCGGTGATTCAACAAGCTTTGGCTGATGCCCAAGCTGCTTACAAGTTTCAAGCCAACAAGCATCGTTCCTTGCAACACGAGTTCAAGATTGGGGATCAGGTGTATCTATCTACCAAATTTATCAAGTCACCACAACCCTCTAAAAAACTTGCTCCCAAGTTCATTGGTCCTTTCCCTATTGTTAGTCTTATCAATCCAGTTACTGTTAAATTGGACCTGCCTCACAATTTGAAATGCTTGCACCCTGTTTTCCATTGCAGCTTGCTCAAGCCTGTCCACCGCTCCTCCCGCTGGCATCCCCAACCTCCTCCTCCTGCTCCGATCATGATTGACAGCCAACAGCACTTTGAGGTCAAGGAGGTCATTGATTCTCGCAAGCTTCGAGGCACCCTCCAGTATCTGGTCTGATGGAAACCTTTTCCTCATCCTGAATGGGTGTCTGCTTGCCATGCTAATGCTCCTGATTTAGTTCGCTGTTTCCACCTTGCTTATCCTTTAAAGCCTGCTGCTTAGTGTTTTCTTTCTTTTGGGGGGCAGTATATCATGTTCACTGTTTCAATGTATAGTATACATCGTAACGTTTCACATGCCATGGCGCTGATGTGCGTTTCTGTTTGGGAGGGAGCTGCTGTGAAATCTTGTACCAAGCTCTGTATCTGTGTTCATTACAATGGAATGTGTTTGGGTTATGTTCTCTGTTCAAGGGCTTTTCCCGCAAACCATCAGAAACCGTTAGGAGCACCTGGGACTGAACTTGGGAAGATTCTACGGGGGGAGGGAGCTCATTTACACTGAGGGTTTTTAGTTTGCATTTAGCATGCTTTTATCATTCTCAGCTTTCTTTGTGATCCTGCATACTATTCTTTAATAAATCAGATATCTTTGAATTCCTGCTCATGAGTCTGATAGTGTTTTAGAATAGGCAACTATTACACCATGTTTGTATGTGTTATGCTCACACATCTGTTGATTGCTATTGGAAATTATCTCCCCTACAGTTATTTTTTACTTTCCTAATACATTTTGACAATGATGTTTAGGAAAGTATTGCCACCTACTGGCTATATGTAATACAGCACTGATATTGTTTGCACTAGCAATGGAAATGTTAATGAGGATTTCAGAAAAAATTAAAATGGAATGTTTATAGATAGTAAAGAAAAATCCACTGGGTGGTAAAATAGCAAGAGGGATGCATTTTGTTAACAAAACAGAGATAATAAAAACATATTGTCAGTTCTCAAAAGGTGATAAATGCTGTGGGTTGGGTTTAAACCTAATTACATTTGCACAGATCCATTAAATCAATCTGGATTTCATCCAGTGGTTTCTCTATCTTATAAATGATTCTAGAGCTGTTGATGGCAGCAGGCACATGTAGTACAGTAACAAGTCATTTTTAAAGCTTTCTGTTTCTCTTATAGCAATGAAAATTAAGTCAATGTAGAGAGCAAGATTGAATTTGAAGTTAAAGTTTACTTGAAACTATGTAAGAGGTTGGTGTCTGAATCTGTTTTCCACACCAAGGCTTGATTCTGGGAGATAAAAGAGAATGTGATATCAACCCCAGATTGTAGATTTAAAAAAATTGAAAGAAAAACATATAGGGTCCAAAAACAGTTCAAACAAGCACCATTGTTTGTCAGGTAGAAAAGAAACCTGGAAATAGTTTAGAAGGCAGTGCCCTCCTCCTTTTCTAAGTGAAAATATTTTGTATCAGATTGTTTCTGCCTGGTGAAGGTGAAAGTTCCCCTGTGCAAGCACTGAGTCATGTCTGACCCTTTGGGGGGTCGCCACTTTCGCGACGTTTTTTTTGGCAGACTATAGTGGGGTGGAAGGCTGAGTTGACCTGACCGAGCTACCTGAGAACCCAGCTTCTGCTGGGATTGAACTTGGGTCATGGGGAGAGTTTCTGCTGCCTACCACTCTGCACCACATGAGGCTCCATATCTGCCTACATATCAGCTATTTGTTCACTCAAAACTAGAGGCCTACCAGATATGGGCTGCAAAAAAAAAAAAAAAAAATCTGAGTGGCAATAGATGACAAAAATAATTTTCTTTATCTGTTTTCTCCCATGTAGAGTTCAACTAGATTTTTACAGTCTGGATCTGATAGCCCTACCCAAAACAGAGTATTCTATGGTGGTATGATAGCCTAGATCTCAAACCATTTATGTTAGAAATAACTATGCATTGCAGGATTGTAATGCAGTACTATTTGTTAACAAAAGTACCAAGTTTTATCTTTTCAGTTTTGTAGGAAGTAAAACAAAGATTACTCTTCCAACTAATAAAACTATTTTCTCAACTTCTTGAGATTTGTTTTCTGCAGAAATCTGATTCTTCAAACTGCTAAGAAGTGTAATCTTCCTTAAACATCAGGTTTAGAAATCAGAAATGGTAAGATCAGTTAATTTCTAAAATCAATACCCAAGCCAGTAACTAATGCTGGGAAATCAAGGAAAGAAATAATAATTCTTGTTCTCCTGCATAATCATTAGAGAACAGAAATGGAAGATGAGTATGCTTCTTGTGCATGGATTTACTGGTCATCTAGTTGCCTTCACTGCTGTCAGTTGCTGTACCTGGGCCAAATACAGGTAGTCCTTGCTTACCAACTGCCTCATACAGCAACCGTTTGAAGTTACGAAGATTGAAAACAATAACTTTGCAACCAGTCCTTGCTTTTATGGCCATCACAGTGTCCCATGGTCATGTGATAACCATTTGGGAGCTTTGCAACCAGCACACATTTATGACTGTTGCAGTGTCTCATGGTCACGTGATTTCCATTCACATACACACATTTTGCTTGTGACAAGCAGAGTTAATACAGATGGTCCATCTAATACCTAACCCTTTGCAATGTTATTTATATATCTAAGAGGATTTCACAGAGGCTGGTGAAGTAAAAGATGGAGGGAGGGCATGTGCGTGTACATGAGGAAAAGGGAGGGCATGTGCATGTGCATGTATGTGAGGAAGAGGGAGGGATGCACTCTGGTTTTGCGGGGGGAGGGGAAGGTGAGGAAGGGGCAGCTGTGCCAAAAAAAGGTTCTTAAGATAATACTGTATAGAAGGCACAAGTAAAATTGTAAGTTGAGGTCACATGATTTTTTGCTTAGAGCTCAGTGCTTTGCTTAATGATTGAAGGGGAAGAAAGGTAGTAAGGTCGGAAGTCCGCTGTGGTCACATGATTTTCCATTTAACAACCACTTCGCTTAGTAACCGAGTTGCTGGTCCCAATTGTGGTTGCTAAGAAACGACTACCTATGTGACTCAGACAATCAGCAGTCAGTGTTTGCATCATACAATTGAATGACTGATACATATAAATTAGGAACTTTGGTCAGTTCACTGGAGCAACAATGATCCTCATTTTTTTGTTTGTTTTTAATTAATCCACTTCCTTAGTTTTCCTTGCTTTTCTCTGTCTATTTCTATCATCAATGCCTTTACAGATGTCACTGTAATATATACTATATGTATCATAAGTAGTAGTTTGTTAGAAGATGTTTCTTCTAACATACTTCTGAATTTTTTTTTAAAGTTCCTTCCTGAGATCTTTGTCTTTTTTGGCTTCTCTTCTCAGCAATTTCCAGTTTGTTCTGACATCCACCTTGCTTTTTTCTGTTTTTGATCTTTGGCAGTGTCTCTTCATATTCATCCTTCACAACTTCTTTCATTTCTTTCCAGTTTCTCTAATTTCTTACATCGATATATACTTCAGATCATATTGTGGAAACTGGCTAGCTTTCTTCTTCCACTTTGGCTTGACCTGGGACTTGTGCACAAGCAGTTTATGAGCTGTTCCACATCAGTTCCTGACAAATTGTTCCTTCATTGTTTTTCATGTCCTGAGGAGTAAACAGTACGGAAGTCCTTTCTTAATGACCATTTGTTCAGTGACCGTCCGAAGTTACAGTGGTGCTGAATGAATGGTACTTATGATGGTCCTCAAAGTTCTGGCCATTGTAGCGCCCCCCCATGGTCATGTGATCAAAATTTGGGTGGTTGGCAGCCCGCCCACACTTATGACTGCAGGGGCACTTCAACTCCTCCCACCAGCCTAACTTCCACCCATCTCTGCTGTTTGGCTGCCCTGCACTCCACTGCACATACCTGCTGCCCCCCCGCTGCCTCCCCCACTGCTGCCCAGGCAAAGGTGGAGGCTGTGCAGGAGGTGTGGTTTGGGGTGGTGGCAGAACTGGAGGAAGTGGCGGGATGAGGGTTTCCTGGAGGCACAGTGTGTGCTCTGCAGCTTCTGTTGGAAGTATTCTTGGAAAACCATCCTGCAGGCTTCAGTGTGTGGTAGAGGTGAGCCAAGCACTGGCAGAGCCTTCCCGCAGGCCCTCTGCTCACTTTCGGCCCAGCCTCCCTCCTACAAAACCTTGTGAAGGGCCAGCAGCTTCCAATGTGCTGAAGCCCACAAACTGGTTCTCCAGGGGTGCACACTCTGCAGTTCATGTTGGAAGTGCTCCTGGACAACCGGCTAGGTGGCAGAGTTCAGGGTGGCCAAAAGGGCAGAGTTGGAGGGAGATAGGTGGGTGGGGGGAGTTGAAGTGAAGGCAAGCACAGCAGGGCAGGAGAAGTGTGAGGTCCTTGCCTAACAACAACGCAGTCCTAGTCTAACAATCACAATTGGGACTATTCGAATGGCTGTCACTAAGCGGTGTGGTCCTGAAGATTTCAGCTCCATTCCTGTAGCCCCACAAAGGATTTCAGCTCCCCACCATCCCCTTTGTTTGCAATCTTCCCTTCTGGCTTCCACATTGACTTTCTGGGGAAGCTGGCAGACAGAAGATTGCAAATGGCAATCACATGCTTGCAGGGTGTTTGGCAACTGGTCATAAATGCATGCCAGTTGCAAAGTGCCCAAAATGCTGACATGTCACTACAGGGGTGTGTGACTTTTATGACAGCTGGAAGTGCTTTTTGGGCCATAAAGCACCCTTTCCAAGGCTATTGTAACTTTGAACGGTTGTTAAGCGACCAGTTATTAAGTGAGGACTATCTGTACAATATCAGTCACTTTAACTTGTCTATCCATGCAATTTTCTTGGTAAAATATAGAAGGGGTTTACCATTGCCTTCTCCCACACACTGTGAAATGTGATCATCTATATCCAGCATCTTCCTATATCACTGCTACCCAATATAAGTGCCTGCTTGGTTAATCTGTGCAGCTGAGATGATTTTTACACCTTACCCAAGGTGGGAATATATACTGTTGTCATACACTCCCAGTGTTTTTGTTCATTCCTTCCAGAAGTACCCCACTGCCATGATAAGGAAGCATAGCAGGACTGTGGGGGTATGATAACTATAGGTCTGGCCAAATAACAAGACAGCTCTATTAACAGATGTGCGGGAAAAAAGCAAAGTATGATTTTTAAAACCATCCAAAAAACCATCCAATTTACAAAATATTGTACATTAGCTGATATTTCTGTAAGTTGCATAGAAAGTATTCAAGTATTGGCTCTGTCATAGAACCCGAATGAGCAAAAAAGATAACATAAGGAGCTCCAAGGATATTATAAATAACTTGGCACAAAAAAATTATGCTAACCTTTAATGATTTATATCTATTTGGTATTACCTTAAGGATTACATAATGCTTTTATGCACATTATCAAAGTAACTACAGCTTAAGCTTAAATTTAAAAACATGTCAATACTAATAATGGTTTGGGAAGTTTCCAAAAACTATCTGACATGTAAATCTTAGTGTAAGTAGACATTGAACTCTATTATGCATAAGTCCACTACTTCTTTTAAAATTTATCCTTTTTTCAATTAATATTTGTCTTCATGATTTTAGTTTCTACTAAAACGTCTTTCTATATTTTTCCAATTGTCTGCTGCCTTTTGGCCTCTATCTGCTGTTAAAAACCTGCCTTCTCAGCTTTCCATGTAGCAAGAGGTACTTAAAGGAATTGATATAGTATCAGAATCAATCATATTTTGGCCAAAGTAGAAATAGCTTCTGAACCTTTTTGGTCAAAAATGCATTCTGCCTGTAGCCTGTCTATTGCAGTTTGGCCTATTTGGCAATATTTGGCCAGGAACACTGGCTATGGAGGTAGTTGGAAAATTTTGATCTGCTGGATATTATTGCGTGATGCCTATGTCTCAAAAACAGAAGGAATTTTCCAACAACATTCTTATGTATTGGGTAAAGGTAGCCGGAAGTTGAAAAGAGAAGTTCCATTCTAGTTTCACAAAAGCACTGACAAAATCTTTCCATTATTAAAACTCTGGCAAGACATTCCCAAGAAATAGATGACCTTCTGCATTCCCCACCCCCAGGGGAACACTGTTAATGTTTCTTATCTCCAATTAACACTTCTAAAATTGCAGATATTACTGAAGGCTAGTGCCATAGAAGTAATTACAAGTAAAAGCCATGTTAATTTGAACTTGGTATGAACGTAAAGAGACAAAATGCTATTTGTTATGCATTTAGAAAACATTTTGTTGCTTACAGGTCATAGCAATCGATTATGAAAATTGATAATTGTGGAATTGATAATTCCATATTACTATAAACAACGTGTTGCTAGATTTCACTAGTGGCTACACCCAGGATGCCAACAGATGTGAGGCAGAAAGGCAAATACAGCTCTGTTGTTGCCAAGGGCTGCTTTGTGCCTCCAACTGGTATTAAAAGAATGGCTAGACAATGGCCTTGGTGGTGGAGGTCACCAAGAGTGCGGTGATATGTGTTAGATCAGGAAGATTTAATCACTGCATTTGATCATGCTATTCAGATCCAAGTGTTAATAACAGAAAGTGGATTAACTTAAATGAGGGAAATGTATATATCAGTTTCCTTGCAACCATGGTGTCTTACCAAGGAAAGATTCTTTCCCAGGATTAATGGAATTATCCCTTTTGCAAGTAGCAGCTGTAGAGCCTCTATTACATATTCTGCTACTTAAAGATTGCTTTATTCCTTCTTGTCTACAGTAAATCTCACATACAAATCCTTTACATTTTCACACATGGGAGAAAAAAAAGACAAGAAAGAAAAAGAAATATGAGGCTAAAATGTCTTCCAATTTCAAGGGAAGAAAGTAATAAAATATGCAGCCCACCAAGCTTCTTTATATGATTATAGCACTTAGACTCTCAAAGAAAAGGCATTCAGAAGAGATTTCTGTCCCCTTCCAGCTACAGCCTTTGTGACACATTGCCCCAAACAAATAAGATAATTTGCTGAAATGAGCTACCTTGCTGTTTTCCTTTCCTTTGAAGAATCCAATGCTACAACAGACAACCCATCAGAAATAATTAGATTATATGGCAGAATCCATAGAAACAATACATCTATAGAGAAGAAAAAGGACTCCTACAGAATATCTTAGAAAGCACATCTATTATCACTATCTGTGAATATTTCAAGACACCCTAACTCCAAATTATGAGAAATAGCAAGTGGGTGAAATCTTATTGTTCTATAGTCGGTCGTATCTAACAAGCTATAGCTGGCAAGAGGACAGCTCAGTCATCTGATTGTGTTGTGTCCTAAGCTCTGATAAACCATTACAGAAAACACATTTTTTTTCACATAGTATCTTTAATATAATTAGTCTCTATTATCTTAATATTAAAATAGTAATAAAAAACACCAAAAATAGACCACTATATAAAAGAAAATCAGAAAGTTGTTGCATGAATACATTAACATGAATTCAAGAAGATGAATTTCCTGTTGATTATTATTTGTTGTAATGTATCCAGATTAGTATTGATTAGCGTTGTCTCTAAGGGTGTATACACCCATCAAGGCCACTGAAGTTCTTTGTATTAGAGGGCTTTTATTACTCAGATGGCTTTCTGTTATGTACCTCTTTCACTCTTTCCTGGATCAGGAGGCATTCCACGTGGCTCCAGATCGCCTCCCAAGCGAATTACTACAATGTGCTGGCTGTGGCTGATAGAAGGTAAATGATTACCGACTCCAGCTTGAAAAATGAATAGTTTTTTCACATAGATACACAGGCAGATTTGTAAATGTGGGATGGGTTAGGACTTCATCTCTACCAGTTCAAGAATCTTCTTTTATGAACAACACAATTCAATTATTTCATGATGATAGTGACTGATGAAATCAATACAAGAGTGGCATAAAATAGTTATGTGCAACCAACAACAAAATTAGCAGCAGAGCAAAGCTGTGTTTCAAACAGGGAACATACAAACTAGAGTTGTCCCCGAAATGTCCTGCTTTGTTTTGGCATTTCCATACAATTTATTATGAAATAAATAATTTTCAAATGTTTTTTCAATGAGGAATATATACTTAGTTATTGAGAGTGAAACTGAAAAACAAAGGCCTATTTAAAAAAAAAATCTTGGGAAAATTGGAAGGTAGGTTTTGACCCATTATTAGTAGAATTGCCAGTAAAGCCTTTTACAGCACATCTGGCTGTAAAACAATTTTCACATTATGGCAATGGTGTGACTGCATGATATTACACTTTCCAAGCAGACAGCCACCTACCTGTACCACAAACAGCCATCATGAATGCAGTACTCCCACAGGCAGCAACTTTTAATGCCTGAAAGAATATAGATCTAAGGAATGTAAAATCATCCTTTTCACAGGAAAACCCCAACAACCAGCAGATATTCCTAATGCAAGAACCATTTAGCTTCATAGGAAGCTCATGTGAGGAAGAATGCTTTTATGAAACTTCTAGGTTCCTAATAAAAAGAGTTCAAATGTAGTGAATAAATACTTTGCCAGGCAGAGGAAAGATAAACTTTAATAGAAACAACAATAACAAGCTCTCCTGAAAATGTGAGCAGTAAATTCCACTTTGTGAACTGATAGCTGAAAGAACAAGGATATGTCAAGCAGGAAATTAAAGTTTTTTGACATTTATGTATAACTTGTATAACTTGCAATCATTCAAACATTTTCTTTGGCAAACCTAACTACCTTGATGTTTGATACATTAATGTTCAGATCCATAGCTGTTGCATCACACAGTCTAACGTTCATTGCAAATTACTTGGGTTCACAGCATTATTGGCATACAAAAGTACATGTACATTCATATCCAAACCAACTCACTCCTAACATCACCAGAACCATTCCTTCTACTATTATCCATAAATGCATTAAATAATCAAATGTACACCATACATTTTGTCTTATTCTTTGATCAATATTGAATTATTTGCTAAATATTCCATTTACTCTCTTTCATGCTTTATTTCCATTATAAATCACTATTATCACATTCAACAATCATCCTTCATATTTGGACAAATATTTAATAATTTAAGCAAATTCACTTTATCATATGCTTTTTTCTAAATCAACAAACATATAAAAAACTTGCTTTCTATGTTTTTTTTATTTCTCACTGACATACTAAAGAGAAAAAATCTGGATTGTGCACCCTCTCCTTGACATACAGTTGCACTACATTTCCCAAATTTTGCCTATCATCACTTTTTGTACACTTTCCATCAGAATTTTCCAGTTGCTTCTAAGGCACAATTAATAAATCATTCCTCCTATGGTTTTGCAATGATAATGGTAATCTTCCAATCATATAGCATAAATGCAGTCTTCACATACAGGTTAAATAAGGCTACATAAGAAAACTACATCCATATTTTAATATTTCTCCGATTACAGTGTCTATACCTGTAATGGTATGTGGGTATGACCTTGAGAGACAGGAGGAAGAGCCACAGACTGGAGAACCATCATGTAAAATATATCTCAGTCCACAGAAGGAGAGGAGGCAGTGTGGAAAACATTTCAGAAGGGACCTTCAAATTTAAAACTTCTTACCATCATTGTTTCCTTCAATAATTCATAATAGTTTTATATTATACAAATGGTCATGCTTTTAGATTTATATCCATTCCTTTGTAATGTCTCTGTGTATGTGTATGTTTGTGTGTCTACACATACATACATACATATACATACTGTATATACACATATATAAAGTTAAGCTTCAATCACATATTCAAAATACATAGACATCTAAGATTCTAAGCAGATATCACTAGTGATGATCTTTTGAGCTCCACATGGATCAATTGTTTGTTGTTTTTCCTGTGACCTCTTATCTTGTCTTACCTTGTTCCCACCATCCATTTATGTTACCAAACAGAATAATTTTTATGCACACCCTAGATGGCACCAATTCATATTTTCTGACATACATTATAGCTCTTCCATTCATAATTACACCTACATTTCCCTGAATGTATTCATTTAATCCACCTCACAACAGCAGACCACTTTCATTAAAATCTATTTCATCCTTTCTTTTAGTTTCACAGACACACAACATATCTATTTTTCTTTTTTTAATTTCATGTGTTAATTTATGCTCTTTACCAATTACAGTACTTCGTTTGCAGGGGTAATGCTGTTGCTTCTAACAGAAGATTTGCAACAAGAAATTGAATAGTGGTATGAACCTCTTTCCCTTAGGTGCATGGTACATACAACCTATAGGTAAAGGTAAGGGTTTCCCTTGACATTAAGTCCAGTCATGTCCGACTCTAGGGGGCGGTGCTCATATCCGTTTCAAAGCCAAAGAGCCGGCGTTTGTACATAGACACTTCTGTGGTCATGTGGCCAGCATGACTAAACAGACACAGTTACCTGCCCGCCAAAGCAGTACCTATTAATCTACTCACATTTGCATGTTTTCAAACTGCTAGGTTGGCAGGAGTTGGGACTAGCAACGGGAGCTCACCCCATCATGCGGATTCAAACTGCCGACCTTCTGATCAGCAAGCTCAGCAGCTCAGCGGTTTAACCTGCAGCGCCACCACATCCCTACATACAACCTACATGATTTTATATTTTCATGTAATGGTTTAGTATTGTGATGCAGAACTAAGCAAGGATTTATTTTAATTACTAAAGGGTCATATTTGGGTTATACTTTGTTCTGCCTTGTCCTTGGTGAGACACCTGTGTAAACCTCAATTTAACAGATTAATGGAGGATATGTCCATTAATTATGAATACTATTAAAAGGGTATGTCTTTGGGGCAATTTAAAGTTATGTAATTTGTGTAATGATCTCAACAGGTAAATGATGAATATCACTGTTGTATGCAAATTTTGTTGTATTGAGGTGGGTTAAATCAAGGTTTTGCAATATATAGTTTGAGGTTGTTTCTAGGTCTATCTTTGTCTTTGAAGGCCCACAGTAGTTCTTACTTATTTTTCTTAGTAGTCACTGTACTATGTTATCAAATAAGATTATTCTGCTTCTTCAACCTAATAATGGATTTTTTTTCCCAGTGTATAAAACTCATTTTTGGCAATGGCCAAGAGAAAAGCATCCTATAGGTGATTAGAAGTGGAAATTGTCAGTACAATTTGACCTCTCAAATTTTCAAAGCCAGAGTGTACATTGTGTAATGTACAAAATCATAAATAGTAGTGGTAAATATCCAGTTATACCTTTTTCATATAAATTGGGAATTACAGCTATGTATGTATGTATGAAACCTATACACCACCTTAATCTGGTCAGACTTTAGATGGTTTACATCTAAAAAATGTGTGTGTGTGTGTGTACACACACACACACAAACTTTATGTTTCAGAGCACATGAACAGAAATGCCAGGGAAATCAAATTAGAGCTAAATTTTAAGAGAAATTTCAAAACTGTAAACTATATTGGATTGAGGAGCAGACTGTATTAACTCACTTTGCTGGAGGTTTTTGTAGTAATACAGGTTTAATGCTACAAATGCAATACTACTACAAATACAGGTTTTGTAGTAAATGGGGACTTTGCTGCGGTGACCTCCAAGTCTTTCATTTCAATTATTCAATGAATACCAGATTTTAGTTCATCTTCCATTTTACTGTCAGATCCTATTTCCAAGTCTCCTCAAATATGTTAGAGTGTATGGGAAAATGCCCAGGTAAAGCATCTTTTGCTTCTAATGAAGTTGTCATTTACATGTAGAAACTAAATGTTTATTTCAACTCAGACTACTTTTTCTTACATTTCTAGAAGGAAAAAAAAGTATTTTGAATGTTTCTAACACTGTGATTTTTTTTAAAAAATGAATCCTGTATGTAGCAGCTGCAATGCATATAACTATGGTATGAAGAAACTGAAAATAGAAAGGAGCTGGATTTTTATTTATTTATTTATCTATCTAATTTATCCCCGCCCATCTCCTCCCGTCGGAGGCCTCTGGGTGGTTGCTTCTGCTTATAAAAATACTAGATCTATTCTCACATTTTTCATACAGTGTGATAGTCATGAGGACAGATTTCATTTTTCCCATTATTATTTATGCAGATAATTATTCTGAATGCAAGCTATTGATGAGACAGGTACTGACCTTTGTTTTCATGCATCAGTGATGTTCTAGATGGATTTCTTTTTGATACAGTAGACCAGGAGATGAATGATATGTGTAGGGAATTGTGATAAAGTATATGTTCAAACCGTCTTGGAAATGGATTCTGACATTCAGTGGTATAAATGCTCGGGCATTCATAAAATCACTTACAAAAAGCAATGCTAAAACTAATTAAAGACCACACAGATATTTAGAAGATTTGAGATGATGGTGGTTCTGTCTTTAGTTTGATAGCTACACACACACATACAAGCACCACAAATACACATATAGAAAGCAATACTAGCTGTGTCCACTAAGGTGTGCTATACCTTTAAGTATATTCTAACACACATATACAGGAGGAAAGTGAGAGAGAACAATATTTTTCTTGTTTTCTTGTTACAGTACCAAGTGGAACTACTAATTGTTCATGTTCTCTCTCTCTCTCTCTCTGTGTTGCTAAACATTTTATATATTTGTTTTGTAAACAAAACCTTTGTCATGCAAGAGTATCATCATACTGCATATAGAATTTCTCAGATATATTTTCCGTAAGCTGTGAAGGGGGAATTGGTTTTTTTGCCTCAGCAGATTTTCTTCATCGGGGTGATTGAAACCTTGATTGGATGGAAAAGAATTAGGCTATAATCCTATCAACACTTATTTGGTATTGCATTTGTTTCTCAGTAGATACTGTATATATGGATTGCCCTGTGAGAAGTGAGTACGAGCAAACTAGCGTGCAGGCAGATGCCTCTGAGAAGTTGAACAGGATCAGCCATATTCATTTATTTTAACTGTTACTGCAAAAAATTCTGTGCTTTTTCACATTTGTTGTAGCATGGTCTTTTGTAGGTACGTATCTGATCATGTCGGTTCAGTTAACGTGTTAGTCATGAAGAAGTTGCTTTTAAAATGTTTATGGATTCTAGATGGGAGAAAGGAATGCATGCTGCTATTTCAAGACTTAATCCTTTCTTAGATTTCTTTATACGATTTATGCCATCATTTACAATTAACACTGATTGGAATTCCTCTCTATTTAACATGTCTTATGATTTTTTTTTAACGTGTTGTGTTCCTCAAGCTTGACCACAGTGATTTCAAAATGAAGCATTAAAAAAAAAAAGAGGAAAAAGAGGGAAGGAAAAACAGGAGTGGGAAAAAGAACATACTTGAGTAGTCTATGTTGTAGCCTTAGAGCAAATATTGACTGAATTTGAGAATATTTATTCCAGCTCACAGTGTGGAGGGGGATGGGTAAGAAGGATTTCTCATTCCAATATATGATTCTGAGAAAAATAGCAGTGTCTTCTACTAGCTCAAAGCTTACATTCCCCTCAGGCTTGTAGATAATTTTTAGTTCATATTCAAACAGTTACTTCTAACCAGATTCAGTATAGCAAAAACAACTGGGTAGTATAAATCTAAATTTAATACAGTAGAATTACTATTTTCTCCCAACCCTCATGACATTTTAAATTTCAAATTAATGTAAAGAAATAAGAAATAGGCAAACAATAATATAAACAAAATCATTTAAGAAATTCTAAAAACCTTCATTTATATTTACAGAAGGATATTAATGGGACTAGCAGGATAAAAGTAGAACTGTTTAAGATGTTTCAGAGATGTTTTGAGTATTGATAGCTTTCCTATGCCCAACACTCTCAAAGAGACGGAATAAAAAAAATATTTATGGTCCAAGACCAAACACTCCCCAATCCACTTTGGAATTGGGAAAACAGTTCCAGGACTGACCAATTTCTTTCCTTTTCCTTTTCTTCTTTTTCTTTCCCAAATGTATGTGGCCACACATCTCCCATAAGGAACTCTGTGCAGCAAACAAGAATGAAAACACAATACAGTTAGACCCGCCCCCCAAAAAAGTAAAATCAACAACACTGAGGATATGATGAGACTCAAATCATAAATCACCCCCCATGAACATCTTGCCCCATTCACAGGCATACTTCTGAGGTCCCACCAGGCAACACTGTTTTACCAAGGGGACCCAGGGCATACCCACCCTGCTAATTTAATAGAATGGGCAGAAACCATTCGGGATATTCCATGAGTTATGAAGCATATCCAGGTGACAGAGAACTTAGAAGTTCCAAAAATCTATAATGGGCAATAAGATTTAACAATTATTCTGTGTATTGAAGGAAATTGCACATGAAACAGCATGTAAGTCAGTGTAATATTTCATCACTGAGGAAATTAAATATTCAGTACACTACAAAGCCATTCAAGACCTGAAAAATCATGACGGTGGAAACTGCTTTCAAGATGCACAGAATTGTAACATAACAATGAACAAACAGGAGTTGGATATGAATTGTATGAATTCCCAATCCCTGTTTTGTCAAAGAATTACTTTCAAACTTCTAATCAAACACCAAACCAAAACACAAATGAACTATAAGGCCATAACCACCCAAAGGAAAACAAAGCAGACTTGGAAGGTAGTCTTATAATGAAAACTGATTATCATTGGCTAGATCAGCATAATTTTCATAAATCAACTAACCACAATAAGTTTTGAGTACAATATAAATAGTCTGTTTGAAGATGGTTGATTTTTTAATATACAAATTGAAACATAATTGATTTGTTTCCCTCTCCATTGATGTAAGGTAAATAATGGCTATAGTGATGGTATTTTTTGGTCTTAATCTTTGCAAGTTTCTTTTCATTGAAATAGGGAATTTTCAGCAAGATGTTTCAAAATATATTCATGTATATGGGATCCAATTCAATCATATATATGTAATTTACCTTGCATGATTTAAAATTATTCCTGAAATTGTAGTTTAAATAGTAGGAAATTGAGTGGACTCTATCATCAGCTACAAGAAGTGTGCTACTCTTCTGGAAGCATTTACAAATTATAGTTCTACACATGCTTAATAGAAATCAAATTCCACTGAATAAAGTTGGAATCACTTCTAAGTAAACAGGCAAAGGATTGCTCTGAAAAAGCTAATGAAACTGTTTAGACTATTTTCAGAATATTCCATGAATCCTAGGTGTATTAGTACATATTTTTAAAAAGCCCACAAGCAAACATCTTTATGATTGGGTTATATGACTGTGAAAACCCCACTGTACAATCTTTGCAGTGCAGCACACTTCCATTCTCAATTTTTGTCAAATATTCAGTTTATTTTCAAGATGCTGCCAACATTAAATGCTAACATGAACACACATAGAACTCTTTGGGTGGATTTCCTTTCAGAGAGGTGCAAAGAGAAACCCATAAGATATTTTCCTTTGAGAAACCCCCTGAGTATAGTAATCGCTCCTTCATGTTTCTGAAAAATTCTGCCTTGGTTTCAAACAAGAAAAAAAGAACAGAACTTATTTAAAGAATAATTTCAAACACCTTACAATACTTGTGCAACAATCTTAAAATTAATTAGCATCAGCAATGAATAATTTCCAGGGAACTAAATTAAAATAAGGCTATGAGTAGTCAATTAAATAAGTTGAAAGGAATTAATTCAGGGAATCTTTAACATGTGTGTAATTTGACTATTATATCTAGACCAACATATACCTGGAATAGACCCACTGAGTAAAAATACAGTTTCCCTCAAACTGAGCTCAAGTGTGATAACTACATGGATAAATGTCACCGTGGAAATTGTTAGACATTGCCTTCTTCCAATACATTTGTTCCACTTCCCAGGCTGTTCTACAACCCAGGGATTTCTGATCATCTCCCATCCAGGCATTAATTCTTAGCTTTTTAGAGGTCAGCCTATATCAAATAAGTGCTGCAACCAGCAGTGAAAGACCCATTGGAAAAAAAAGATGGGTAATTTAGCTGCTAATGATTTTAAGGGCTTTACACATAACAATAATAGTAATAATAATATATTAAATGTATATGCTGCCCAACTCCCAGCAGTTCTGCATGGTTTGGAAATTGTTAAAAACATTTTAAAACACTGAATAATGCAAAACCCAGAAACAACATAAAAGTAAAGAGCAGAGATGCCAGAGAAAACAACCTGGATGAGTATGAATAAGTCTGAAAAACCTACTACCTTCAGATTTGAAAAAGTATGCACTGATATTCTTAATACACATGTAGCTCTCTTTCTCTCTCCTGTTTAACTTCAACAAAATACAGGTCCTCACTTAATGACCACAATTGGGACCAGAATACTGGCTGCTAAGTGAAGCGGTCATTAAGTGAATCTGACCCAATTTTATGACCTTTTATGCAGCAATCATTAAGTGAATCACTATGGTCATTACGTGAACCACATGGTTGTTAAGCAAATCATGGGATTCTCCATTGATTTTGCTTGCCAGAAGCTGGCTGGGAAGGTTGAAAATGGTGATCACATGACTATAGGATGCTGCAACAGTTGTAAATGCGAACCAGTTGCCAAGCACCCAAATCATGATCCTGTGACTGCAGGACACTGTGATGGTCGTAAGTGCGAGGATCAGTTGTAAGCTGTTTTCAGCACTGTTGTAAGTCTGAACAGTCACTAAATGAATAGTCATTAAGTGAGGACTACTTGTAGATGGATTCCAAGAGGATGCAAGGCATCCCTTGTGACAGTGGTTGACCAATGCTTCTCTACAATTTGCTGGACTATGTGGTTATTTGAAAGAAAGTCACTTTACTCATATCATAATAACTTTTCACATAAAATAATAACACCCCTGAAAACACTACATTCATTCCCCCAGCTTGAATTTTCTGGCAGAATAAGAGGATATTCTACCTCATGAAAGGGAAGTATTATAGGGTTTAATCCCCTCCAGCCATTAGATAATTCTGCAAATTGAAATTTAACTGCAATATTGAAAATTATTATTTGGTTTTGCTGACAAATGGACTGTAAAGTTTCTTACAGGTTGTATGCTTCTCCAGTATAAGAAAGCTTAGAATTAGTGGCTTTTATGTTTTCAGGACTAGGGGGAACCACCATTTTCTTTGACCTTGAATACTAGGTAAAATTTTATACCAATTACATTTGCTATCAGAAATACATTTAATCCACAGCTCCCACATCAAGACTGAGTTTAAACAGCAGATGGTTATAATGTCTGGTCTAATTTTTATAGTCTCTTCATGCTTCCCCATTCCCTTTTTGTGAATTGCTTGATGAGAAGTTCTGGAAGCTGAACACTGTTTTATGGTTATGATTGCTTTTTAAATCATGAAAGAAAGTAATAATATTATTACTAATATTAATATTACTTTCTATTATATTACTTTCTATTAATATAATATAATATAATATTATAATATATAATATTATGTAGTAATATTATTACTACAATATTAAACATGTTCACTTGACATTCAAACCAGCAGGAGAAGCATTAATCTAAAATATATAATTCTTTTTCTTTCATGAATCTAATGTTTGTCAAAAACCTTACTCATCATAAAACATACATTTCGTAAATGCTTCTGAAGGAGCCAAAAGTTAAAGTGACTAAAGCACCATCATATCTGGGGAGCAGTTACCATCTTATTACAGTGAACGTCAATATGAGTCTCAAAGTCTCATCGTTTTAGGGGAGCATATGCCCAGATAAGATGATGTATCATACCATACAGAGGTGTATACAAACATTTAACTCTTTGTTAGTCCTAATGAAGTCTCACTGAAATTGATGGAATGGATTTTAATTGTTTATCTGATTTATATAATGATCTTGAATATATATCTTCATGCAAATGGTAGGGTTTTATTAGTAGTGTTCCATTTAATTAAATTAAAGAAATTCTTATGCAATGGGGTCAGAGGGGAACTGCATGCTGCAGATTGCCCATGTCTTATTTATAAGATACAGACTTGACCATTAATAAGTTAGTCATTTGTTATGGATATTTAGAGGTTTCATTTGTTCATTTGCTTAGGAGCTAAAGGTGCTCTAGGGACAGAAGAATACAGAGTCATTTTTCAATGTCAGGTAAGATTCTGTAATTATAGTGCGTCAATATGCCCATGGGTTTTCTATTTTCCCAGTGCAAAACTCCCTTCCATTTCTGTATGTGTACTAATGCTCATACTAGTCAAAATAATCAAGGGGAAATAATTTTGAATTTGTCAAATGGGGAAAAAATGACCTTTTTTGTTTTGTTTTGGTTTTTTATTTGTCAAGGTAAAAAAGAAAAGTTTCAACATGGACTATATTTTAAAAATTACATTGCAATCTTTGTAAGTTCTCCAGTGAGCTGCAGTTTAAATGAAAACATTTTGAAGTGTAATTTTTACCAACAATTTCCACGTATCTGTTTAATGTTCCTGTTTCCCCAGTGTAAAATCTATGTGCCAAATAGCTCAAGCCCCTGCCCGGTACCTGAAAGAGAGCAAAGAAAAAAATTACTTAAGAAGCTACTCCAGGCCATGGTCTTTATAGAAATAAAGAAAGTAAAAGACTAACAGTGCTTGTTCCCATCTGTTTCTTCATAAATCTTTAGAGCTATGTTGCTAAAAAGATAAAGGGTGGCCCAAACAGAAAGGGAAGAGCATAAGATTTGATCTACTCCTAGAGTAACATTAACACAGTCATCACCATAATTTGGCTTAGTGAATTTTTCATTTCAATTTGAGGTTAATATGGATGAGGTAAAATAAGCACTGAAAAGCCCTATTTCAAACCAAATACCTATTTTATCATGTGCCAAAAAGTCTTCAGAAGTTAATTTATAGTAAATGGGTGAAATATTTCAGAAGCTAAGACTGCATTTACTGTTTTTTTAAAAAAACTAATCTGGTGAAAAAAGGCTGCAGTGAAGAAGCAAAGAGATCAACCAAGATTTTCCATTTTTAATAGATTTGGGAGTAAAAGTAAATACACACACACAAACACACCTATTTTAGTGATTTTACCACAGGTTGTGTATTTTTCTCATATGAAGATGGCAAGAAACTACTGCTGATTTGCAGCAATTGCACCACCCAAATTTACAGGCCTAGGAAATACATGTTACCAGTGTTCGATTCATACTATTGTGCTACAATTACATTTTGAAGCAGATGACTACCAGGGATATTATATATGAGACATTTGCAAACACCTAAAGATAGTTGTAAATCCCCATCATTACCCTTCTTAAGTCTTTGGCAGGTACTTAAACCAGACAGGCAAAATCATCACTTTTTCGGAGCCAAATCTTAGGAAGTTTGTGCAAAGAAATTTATTGCAAAAGAAGTTAGTGCCATATCTTCTGCAATTTTAAGGAGTACTTCTTTTCAAGTGAATTTCAAAAAGATTCCATGAAACTATATAGAATCTAAACAGAAGGAAAGAGGAAAAGGGGCTTTTTGGAGTAAGAACAATAATAAGCCTTTTATCTCTTCCTGATTATCCTTTTTTCATAGATTGATTTTGAATGGATTGACAATATATTTAGCACAGTGGTTTAACTGAATCATCAATTAATTGAACAATATCATTTCCAGTGTTTGAAAATCAAATGGGGTGAAGAAATGAACCTTCAACACTTAACTTTTTAAAATCTTAATAACAGATGGAAACAATTTAGAATAAAAGAACAAAATGTGGTAGGATAGTCTTCAGTTTTGTTAATTTTAGCAGAAGATCACTGTTGCTTAAGCCAACTTTCCAGAAAACTGATGTACTGTAAATTACAGGAAAAAAAAATGAATGCAAAAGGGAAGAATAAAGTCATGCACTAACTTAACCCATATGATGCACAGAAGCAGGGGTGAAATGGGCATTATACAATCTAGAATACAGTCTCCTCACTTTACACGTATAATTCAATTATTCTATACGTCTCTGCCTAGATTCAGCAGTTCAACAAAGACTAAGGAAGAAGGATGAACAAACAAACGAACAAAAATGCTGTGATCATTCTTATACTCTTAAAATCTTAGGCAAATAGAACTGAGCATCTTGATGTTGGCAGCTTGCTGTAAAGGCTTTCAATCCTAAATCATAACATGCCACAAATGTATTTTACTTCAAAGGCAATTGTATGTTTCTGTGTGGGACAAGAGACTCAGTTTCATACCTCAAAAGCCCATTTAAAAGGCCAGCCAACATGGTAAATAAAAACAGAATTATTTGATGCATGCCAGAAAGGATGCATGCCAGCAATTTAGATACAATTGTACAAGCTAGCTTTTCCTCTTTTATACATTTTTTTTAACAGTGTTGCAAGCCATATTATATATTTCTAATATCAGAAATATATGTAATATAAATTACTGCATATGCAATCATTAGGCAAGAGCCTGTTTGGTGTAGTGTTTAAGGCACCAGACTAGAAACCAGGAGACCATGAGTTCTAGTCCTGCCTTAGGTGCAAAACCAGGTGCCTGACCTTGGGCCAATCACTGTCTCTTAGCCCAAGGAAGCAGAAAATGGCAAACCACTTCTGAAATCTTGCCAAGAAAACTGCAGGGACTTGTCCAGGCAATTGCCAGGACTCACTGACCTGAAGGCACACTCACTCACACACAAAAACCCCAGTAGGCAGTGATAGGAGTTTCTGTTTGTTTTACTTATATACCATCTCTTTAAAGAAACTGAGCAGCTTAGATTTGATTACAGCTAGCCACTATTTCTGTTCCTATTCACTGTCAACAGCTTGAATTTCTGTGCATCTTCAGGCCATTCTTTTAGCTTAATTTCAAGGAATACCCCTTACTTTGTAAAGCTTGATCCTTCTAGGAGAACATTTCAGAATTCCCAACCTTAATTCTGTTTCTTTTATGATATATCCATAGAATAAAGCTGCAGCATTAAGGGGTTGATCTGGCAGGCTGCAGAATCAGTTATCTGCTTTTTGGTCATGGCCTATAACTGTCCAGAAGACATACTATTTTTCCCTGTGGTTGAATTTGTTGTGTGCTAGTTTGTTAAGTAGGATCTATCCTAACATGTTAAGAGGACAATACATCTCATTTCTCAGTTCATGAGCTAAATAAATGTATTCCACTTAGGCTTCCAAGTAAGTGTACTTCATAGTACTTCCAGGTATGTTTAATCATCCCCAAACCATTCTGATAGCAATTTAACTGTTGCTCTGGGCTATTCCAACCATTTCTGGGATTTACAGAAATCATGAAGGAAGGCATGTCCACATTCTGGAACTCATCAGACCTCAAGTGCCCTATTGCTGACCAGCCATACTACTTCTCTCCACACTGCAAATTCTCTGCCTAATCGTACATGTGTACATCCAATGGGAGTCCAAATCATCCATGTTACTGGCAGAAGCATAATATGATTGGGTTGCATATATAGCAGAGTAAATGTGTTTGTGTAGAACCATGTCCATTATCTAGAGAGAGATTGCTTAGAGATCAAAAGGATACATTTATTCAGATATTTAGATGCTATGATAGAAAACCTGCATCTCTGAACTTATCTTCATGATGATGGAAAAGAGGAAGAAAGAAGAAAACACTCTTCCTGTAGGAAGCAGGGTGAAGAAGAAAAGCTAAGAATCTTCTAATTGTAGGTGGAAGAATAAAGAAAGGTCTCTTGCTTGCCATCTTCTAAAGCATAGTGGTCAATAGGATGAAAGGTGCAAAGAGTGAACGCTTCTTGAGCTGCATCTACAACAAACAAAAGGATCTTCATTGTACAGTAGAAGTCAAGGACAAAGCTAGGGCAGACTTCTTTCTAATAAGCTCACTTTCTATGATTGTATATGTTTGTAAGTAACAGTCATGAAATGCCTGTTATCAATCTGTAGAAGTATGTGAAAGGAAAGTAGGAATGATAGGGTTCCATGAAAAGCTGCAGAGAGGAAACCTGTTATTTTGTCATAAATTTTGTTTTACTCTACACTCTCCTGTGGCATAACTTTATAAATCTGACAGTAGACAATATTAGATCTTGTCAGAACAGAACCTAAACATAAAGAAGAAAGAGCAGCCAAAAAATGGGGTAGGCCTGGAAGAGAGCAGGACAGATAAGGTCATAACACCAGCAGAGATAGAGGCAAGGTTTTGAACTAAACACCTGAGAAAGATGCATGACAGACTTAGCAGAGAATGAAAATGTAGGAAAGCAACTGTTCTGAATTCTGTTGTAGCAGAAGGAAAGTTTGTACCATATGTCAGACTTACTGGCATCATATTCTTATGTATCTTGAGTGCTGATCAACTTCTTGCTTTTACTTCAAGAAAATTCTAATGCTGTAGCATTCAGAGTACATAGTAAATTACTCCCCAATGAAACTGAGATAGTGAGCAGTGCTTGTACATCCATCCTAAATGTGATTTTCCTGATGGAAGTCACTGGATTTAACCATATAGACACCCAAAGTAAGTATGTGTTTAGGACTGGGTTGTCAAATGAGGTAAAGTCAGTGTTTTGAAGAACAGAAAGAAAAGGTCATGCTGTTAAACAAATTGTCTTGCATTATAGTGCTCTGTTCTGAGGACATGAACGTCAGATTGGAAAGAAGAAAAGAAGAAAAAAAGCATACATGGTAACCTATATTCTTGTACACTTTAGACAGCCCTCCTCAGCATCCCTTCTTGTATTGTTGAACAGTAAGGTATGCAGTGAAGTTCTATGTCTTTTCATTTAAACACATTATTTTCCTCAAGATTGTGGAATGTCCTTTATCAGGAAAACAATCACGGAGATAATTCTAGTTAAGTCCAAATGAATGCTCATAGAAATTCCTTCAGACTTTGCTGTATAATACAATAAGATTGGGGATGAGGTACAGTGCAATGCACCCATAGACATTGGACAGATCTGTACCTTTTGCTTGGCCCATCACAGTATGGCTACCCACCACTTCCTAAGTACAGAACAGATGATGTTATCCCCCTCTTAGCCCAGCCTATCTTGCATCTTGCACCTGTGTTTTCCAGCTTTAATACAAAACTGCCATTGTCTAATCCAAGAACTCTTAAGCCCTTCAGTGTGGATGGTCTCCAGCACTGTGTTCCATTCTCGTAGCAGCCTCAAGTCCCAATGGCTGCAATTCCTGGAACATCCCCCCCCCTCCAGCAATTGTCTGCTGGTTGGCACCAAAGAAAAGGCATGGGAACCCTAAGAGTAAATGGCAGGTATGTAGGCTGATCCACATCGGAGCCAGCCAGTGAGGCCTACCTTCCCTGAACAAATGGGAAATCAGGTTCTGAGTCACCAAAACTGCAATCCAGACTGGAATTTCTGAAGTTGGTTTAACAGCTTGGAATAGCATGGGAGACAGGCAGCTTGGGAATTACCCACAGAGAACAAAAGCAGTATGTCAAAGCATCACTGTAACTGTACCAGTGCATAGCCACTATGGAAAACTAAAACACTTTTTCCAAATAAAATACATGAGAAACTATGTAATGGAAATTCAGCTACTCAGCTAGGGCTGAGACCATATTTTATAATGGTCTCAGAAAGCTCAGCAAATCTATTAATCACATATTTCAGAACAGATTTTAAACTGGCATGTTCTGAAAGAGCTTAGATCCAAAATTAATATTTATGATCCCAATGGAAAATCAGGAGTATTCAAGAAATGTTACTCACATACAAATGTAATCCCCAAACATTTGAATTAATTGTAAAGTAAAGCTTCATTAATTTGGAAATCTGGTATGGGGAATAATGTCTGTTTTTTTTCCCCCCTGTCATTGGATAAAATTCAAGATACTGGTGAATAAGTGTATAGGAATATCAAATCTAAGATGCAAAAATTTGGAGGAACAGCAGACAGCAGCAAAGGGATTTAATTTTCTCTATCAATTTGCTGCCATCTAGTGCTTGCTGAGATTTGCAACTCCTTGGAGTGGGAGTAGGGATGGTGTTTTGAGATGTATAAAGTTTTGCTGTTCAGAGAACAAATTAGATTTACCACTAAAAAGATGAAATTTTACAAAGAACAATCTGTGAATCTGAGATATTTCTCTCCAATTACCTGGCTCCAAATCACTTAGGTTAACAGTGTAAGAATGGTACAACTGTACAATATGAGCTCAGCAGTATCTTGTTTAGTCTACTGGTCAGCCCTCTGATCAGACAGGATTATAGATAAATACTTCTCTTACTGTGTTTGCAATAGCACAACAGTTTTATTTACTTTGATCTTTTTTTAAAAGCAAAGCAATCACACTCCAGTTAACAAAAGCAATATGATTGAAAATGGAAGCAGTGGAAACTGTTAAACAAAGTGTATGCTGACTGACACATGGAGTATCATTTAGAATAAAAAGCAATGGTAAAGTTGTAGCTTTCCTGTAAAATAATCATACTATATCAGATTCTGACACCATCTCACTTTCTTTAGCTAGGTAGTTTCTCAAAATAAAAGGAATGATTTAATTTAGTCTGTAGACTTTTTAATATAGAAGAATTTAACATTCCCTGAACATTTTATAAAAATAAATGTCACCAAATAAAGCATTCCATTTGTAATATTCATGTTTCTTTGTCTCTGTTTAAAGTTCCAGTGCCAATGCTTATTTCAGAAAACATTTTCTTTTAAAAAAAGTGATAGGAATAGATGCAGGTAGTTTGCTTTTTTACTGTGACACCAAGAACAGGAGCCATTCTGGAGTCAGGTGGCACCAAAATGAAATAAATAATTAAGTAAATAAAGACAAGATGACAAACATCGCATTGCACTACAAGTCCCACCCATTTATTCATGCATGTGATGTTGACATATATACAAAAGGGGTGTGGCTTATATTGTGACACTGAGTCCACTATTTCCCTTTTTTCAACTTGTGAATTCTGCTGGATCTTTAAGTGCTTCTTCACCCTTTTTTCTTTTCTATTATGTTTAGAAATTATTTATTATTAAGGTTTTTATCAAGGATCCCTAATCTTCAGCTTTTATAGAATCCTATACAGAATCTATTGGAAAGAGTTTATACTGGAAGTTGAAACTGAATGAAATATTCATTCATGCAAGCCTGTAGAAGTTCCAAAACAATGCCTGATGCCAATCATGGACTACATTCCTTAGCCTGAAACTCAGTTCAGACAAGATGGGAACACTGTTGGATAGATTTTTTATTTAATCTCAAAGCTTTTTCTGAATGACTTCTTAAAAGTTTGGCTATGGCATTAAATAAAACTTAGCTTTGAAAGGTAAACTGGTCACACTTATTTGTGTTTTTTATCAACTTGTACTGTGTTTCATGTGACTCTGTTAAAGGAAAATCAGTAAATACAAAGCACAAATATTAGGTTCAGGGGTTGATAAAAAGGCAAAATAATGGGCACAACCATTCAATGAAAGCCCTTCCTCTTTTTTACATGGGTTACATTGGCAACTTACATAAAAAAGAGGTGGGGCTTTGCTCATGCAATCATGGCTGCCAACTTGACTTTTTTGACCCTGCCTCTTTCAGAATCCCTTGACTGGGTTGCAGACAGAAATGGATGAGCCAAACACAACTAACAATTGTGTTCTGTGAAAAAAATTAAGTAGCCTAAGGACTTCTAGGTCAAGGAGGGAAAGGAAAGAGGGAGGAGAAGAAACAATTTTCTGGAATCCAGCAGAAATATAAATTCTTTTTTCTCACTGTTGCTCCCTGTGCACACGCCAAATCTGGCAGATCATCCAACTTCTAGATAATCAATAGTTTCTAATTCTTACTTCATACATACTATTATTATGGATTTGGGGACTGGTCTAAGATACTTCTGCAGAAATTCACACAATATTGTAAAATACTATAAAAGTACAATTAACAGAACTATACATGTGGTTCCCTGTTAAAGCAATGATTTTTTTTTTTTTTTTTTGTATTTTTGAAGGGCAGTTGGTATCAGGAGATGTGTTACAGGTTATCAACCCACAGGTGTTGGGTTGAAATGACTAGTCTTTTTTCCTTCTGTAGTTAAAGAAAGAAGGATAAATGAGATCTGGTTTTTAACTGGAATGGACTATGCTAGAATCAGATGTAAAAAGGATGCAGAAAATTGACTTTGCTCTTAGTAGGAATTATATAATGCTAATTCCAATGATGAAGAATAGCAATCTGTGGAAGTTACAATGTTGTGGTCATCCACTGTATGCTCAGCACATATGATGCATATAAATGTACTTGAAATCACAGACTATCAAGAATTTATAGATACCTCCTTAAGGAAAAAAAGGGTCTGGATAAGTGATGGAAACTCTGAATTTCATTGTTTGGAAATAGGCTACATATCATCATAATATATTTGAACTAGAATACCTAACTCTTTCTATACAGTATTTCATGGATGGTCAAACTGGATTGTTCTTTGCTTTGACCACCAGAGTTAAAATCCTTCAGATTTTTTTTTTCCATTTAGGACTTCCAAGCTTGACAAACATAGTTCACTTTATTATATAAAGAATATTTCACTTGCACTGTTTTATGATGATCTCTCTTCCAGTGTTGAGATATCACCTACATTTCTGCTCCCTAACAACATTTGTGGACTGCTATCACCTCTGCTGGTTCTGGGATTGCATATTTTATTTTTCCTTACTGTAAATGATGTGAAGTTTAATTTTATAAAACATTTCTATAACATAATATTTAATATTCATTTTTTTTATAATGTGAAGAGGACAGGAGCCCAGCATACTGACTTTGTTATTTTAGAAGGCTATTCTATGGATTCACTTTTTGAGAAGGGGGAGTGTGTTTTGATAAACATATTTCTGTCATTAAAAATAAAACAACAGCAGATTTACAGTGGCATGTTGTTTTATTGAAAAAATGTGGGAACAACAGGTTTTACAATGTGGTTTGCTTGTGGGATAGCACATTCCTTAGACTTATTACAACTAACAAAGCACACACTGTGTATCCATAGGAGAGTATTTTTTAAATCATAGTTTGACCACAATCTGTCATGGTTTCAGTTGCACTGTTTAACCAGGGGCTATTTTTGAAGTTGCTATCATTTCTCTTTTATTGTAGATATTCACTTCCCAAAATTTCAGTTATTGCCAAAATAGCTGCATAAGATTAAGCATAAAAGACCTATGGTATTTCAACAGCTGGTCTGCTATATATGCCAAGTGCAGAGTCATCAAACAGCATGGAATGATGTTTTAACAATCTGTTTTTGTTTTAAGACTGAAGGCAGCTTTTTAACAGTCCTTTTGGCCTTATATTCTGTGAGATGTTCTCCTTTTTAGGCAGAGGAGCTTGTGGGCAAAGCTTTGATCACAATGTTGTGGCTACCATCTTGACTTCTTTTAACACATACAATGGACCCATCTACCCTTGCTTTTATATGTACTAATTTTGCAGAACACATCACTAAAAATCTAGTTTTCTGTATTTTAGGGGTTTAAGATATATACTGCCAACTAGGTGGAGAAAGAAGCAGCTGGGTGGTAAGCCAAAGATGAGTCAGGCAGATAGGACTAAGAAATTCACTAGAACACACCATATTCAGATAAGGCTTCTAACTAAACAAAAAGTCACTCATACTTTTCTTGTCTAACAGAGCCCAATGACAAACAAGGTAGTATAGAACAGTATTTTTCAAAGTTGGCAACTTTAAGATGTCTGGACTTCAACTCCCAGAATTCCCCAGCTAGCATGCTGGCTGAGGAATTCTGGGAGTTGAAGTCCACACGTCTCAGTTGCTAAGTTTGAAAAACACCGATATAGGGATTTGAGTTACCTTATTGGAATTGTTCTGTTTAGACAGTTCCCCCCCACCCCTCCGTTCAAAACCATGGCTGCTTTCAACCAATTCTTAAGCAATATCTAGTATGGACATGACATTTAACTGTATTTTCTTTCTGGGAGTTGAAGTCCACACATCTTAAAGGTGTCAAGTTTGAAAAACACTGGATTTTATCAAAGCAAAACAAAAACAAAAATAGTCAAGCAAAAACAGTGATTTTCAAAAATTCGTTATACAGTATCCTTAATATTTAAAGTTGTCATCAGAGTCAGTCCCTTAGCAAAAACTTGTGTAGAAAAAACAGCCCTGATAAATGCCAGTATGTAATAAATACTGCCTTCCATAACCTAGGCAAGGCACCCTATTGTCTGTCTGTATTTTTTTATGCACAACCTGTGAAAAATTAGGATTTCACCAGATTGTTTAGAGTAAGTGGGCTACAAAAATCATAATGAACATGAGATGGCATTTTGTATCTCTGTGCTGCCATCTAGCGTCTATAAAGATTTATGCAGTCCAGATATAATAGCCCTATCCTAGAATAAAGATATTGAGGCTTAAATTTCAGGTTGAATATAGCCAAATGAGCATGGCTTATTCACTTATATATGATAAATGCAAGATTCTGCTACTTGTCTGGAATGCAAATAGTAGGAGTGCGGTGAAGTATGCAGAAGGGCACATTGATTTCCTGTGTTTAAATCCTAAATATCAATCAGAGTTACCAGTAGGAGTCCCAGCATTGATGGATTCTGAATCATCCACCTTGGTTGTGTTATAACAGTTTGATCCCTGTCTGTAATTTTTTATCTCCATGCTGTGAAAATCTCCACTAGTTGATATAACAGAGCAAGCCATGGTGATTTTTCAACAGGACATCAGGATAGTGCTCAGTTTTTTTTTTTTTTCTGATTAGCTACCTGTCTGATCTGCACTAATGGCTTTCTGTCCATATCAAAGAGTAAAAGACTAAGCCATAGTGCCTGTATGTTATCTCTTAGTCTGCTGGGAAAGCTATTATATCACTCAAGATGGTTTGGGGGTATCCCTGAGGCATCTAGCTGACTACCAAGTCTGATCCAGCAGGAATGTTCCGTGTTCTCATATTTTGGCCCAGCCATATATTTCAGTTTCTTGGACATCTCATACAAACAAACAAACAAACTTCAGTGGATCTTAAATACTGTATATCTATCAGAGCTACCAGTATAACCATAGATGAATATAAAACCGTGTTTCAAACCTAACACTTGTATCTACATTTCTATGAGAATTTTTCCCCTTATCATTGACTTAACTTGGAAATTACCCATTCCCATTATCCAGGTATAAATCAGTGCTGAGCTATAGGCTTGAAGTTTAACAACCATCTTGTAGGGAATTAACTGTAAAACACATTATTTTTAGTTTAAATCCTTTCATAAGAGTCACAGCAGAAAGGCAAAACAGTAAATCCAATTAAAGCTGATGTCCCATAGTTGAAGGCCACAAAAACCATTTCCTTGCACAAATAAATCTTGCTACTGTTACAGAAGGTTCTCTTTTTAGTAGATTTACAAGGCTAAGTTAAGCTTTCTTGGATTTGTTAAAAGCACTTCTAGCTTTCAAATCATTATAACTTATGTCTGGTACTAAAGTTCTATAACAAATGATATTTCCTTTCAAGATATCCACAGAAATACAATAAGTTCCTTCAGGATTGTCATCTTCTTGTTTGCAGGGAGGGGAAGGTTAATTTTTCCTCTAAGGATTTAGCAACTTAAAATTATAATAATAAACAAACTTTATAGTACATCACTTCTTCCCTTAATTTTCCTGAGATGAGAGAGCTCATCAAGCTGTGATTCAGTAGTCATACATATTATCAAAAAGCTTTCTTTATCCAGTTGTAGGTTTGGCAATATTAATGAAATAACAGAAGTTAAAATGTCTCTTGAGCATATAAAAAAGTCAGAACTTTTCCATAATATTTTCAGTGTTAAGGAACAGGGACTTAGATCAGCAGTTCTGCTTTTCATATACAGTAACATTGAGCTATGTCATGCTTCTTTGAGCACTACTGGTTCAGGCATATCTGTTAGGAGAGCTGTAAAAGATTTTCTAGATGGTTGCATTAGATACTTTTGAAGTATTTTCCAGTGCGGTAAAAAGTTATCTGCTATTAGAATGGTTATAATATCAGATTTTCATCAGAAACATCTGTGCAAATCAAACTAAACATAATATTGTAATGCTACTTGCATGCACAGCTACAAAAGGTCTATTCAGTTGCTTGTATCCCCACTTTACACACAATGAGCTTGTTATTCTTACAGTATAAGTCATTTATGGTTTGGTGAAGTTCATCCAAGGGTGACTATATCTAAGTAATGTGAGGAAATGCTTTCTTTTTAAAAAAAATTAATCACATACTGGTGGAGATAGATTATCTCAAATTTTCTAGCTGGGGTAAACAAAGATATTGTTGAAATCTTAACTGTGTTTATTACAGGTGCTGCAAATTTAAAATAAAGCTGAGTGCTACCACACATAGTAGCATAAATCTGTCTGAATTCCTGAAGTTGCTGAAGTCTTAGCTGCTTAATTACAAGTCTTTTATATAACCTAGCTAATTAACCAACATATATGATTTCATTTTGTAATAGTTTCACAGGAAGGAAAGAGAGAAAAAGTTACATCTTAAACCAAATAAACCCTAAATGGGAAAATAGTCACTCCTAAGCCTAAAAGATTAGTTTTTGGAAGTACTGACATATTTATGTTTTAGCAGAAAATCTGAGGTGAGTCAAAAAGAATGGATATGTACACATAGCAGTAATCCAAATAATAACTGAAATGACAAGAAAGGGGCTGCAACAAAATAAGACAATTTAGTGATATTAGACAATTTTATATATTAAGGGATATAGGGAGATAGTTAGGAACAGATGGTCATGAAGAAAATCAATCTGTGTGGTCACTAAGCATTGACACCAATGTGATGGCACTCAATCAATAAATCAGGTGTCCTGTGTCCTTGGTAGATGACCTCTCCAAGCTTTCAGATGATTCTTGCCCTAATACAGGACCTGGACTAGAATCAGTAAAGGATCTGTACCCAGGACCCTGATCTAGATTCCTCAGTACAGCCACCCAGACCATATGAACAGCAATGATGGTAGGTTGAATATCAGAAAGTGGACAAATACTGAATTGCTTGCTTGCTAATGAGAGCACTTTGGGAAAGAAGATCTACTTAGAGTAGCCCAGCATGCTTGAATAAACTTGCAGATGAATATGATTTGATTCACAGGTGCGAATCTTTTCAGGTATTTGAACAGTCCTGTAATATTCCTTCTCAGTCATGTCCTCTTAAGAATAAACATTACATTTTTCTTCAATATCTTCTCATAATTTAGTTCTAGTCCCTCCACCATCTTTGTTTAACCTATTCCATTTGTATGAATCTCTCTTAAAATGTAAGTCCAAAGTATGTGTTTGAGTTCATTCTGCTTTAGTATCTTTTAAAATGAAGAACTCCCAAACTGCATGGTTATTTTCCTCCAGAGTTATTGCTAGTTAGTTGTTAGTAACTGAAGGCTTTTGTTGTCAGGTACATGGAATTTGATTGTAAATGCACACATTGGTTGGAAAATGATTTATTCTTATAGTTGGTCGCACAGTCAGCCAGATGTTTAGACTGGATTTGGCATTTTTGTCCACCTATCAAGTCCTTCCCAAGGACCTGGGATAGGCAGATGTTGTTTAATAATATTAAAGGTATCATTGCAAGATGGAAGCTGTTCCAAGGAAAGGTGCTTTTTGCAATTGACTGATGGTGATTTTGTCAAAGCCAATGGTGTTCAAGTGGTGCTCCAGATGTTTTGGGATTGCACCCAAGGTGCCTATTACTATTGCTACTATCTTTGCTTTCTTTTGCCACAGTTGTTCTATTTCTGTTTGCCGGTCTTTATATTTTGTGATTTTCTCCAGTTCTTTCTCTTCTATTCTGCTATCTCCAGGTATTGCAATGTCCACTATCCAGACTTTTTTGTCTTTCTTATCAACAATTGTTAAATCTGGGGTGTTGTGTGGCATATGCTTGTCTGTTTGAATTCTAAAGCCCCAGAGCACTTTGATAATTTTCAATTACTTTGTCTATTTTGTGGTCTCACCAGTTCTTGCTTTCAGGCAAGTGGTATTTCTTGCAGATATTCCAATGCACCGTTGTTGCTACTTTGACATTTAGTAGTATTATTATTACTGTTGTATTTGCCATATTTTGTTTTATTAAATGATGTAGCCACTAAACAAGGAGTTGCTGTATTCAAAGTTAAATAAAAGGGATGATATTGGAATCAAGCAGGTTATACAGTATTTATCTATGATCAGCTGGTTGTCAAATCCATCAATCATTCAGTCACATACTTACTTTTTTCACTATACAAAAGAAATGAGATCACAGTTCTCTGGAGGTAAAAAACAAAAATAGATCAGTTCAGCTGATTGCTGTTTGAGACAGTTATTGCAAATGTTCACAGCAGAACATGCCTTTGCAATGTCTCAAGTGTATACTATATATCAAAGATTAAATTACAGCTGGTGAGATTTTTTTTAAAAAAAGATAGAACTTGTTTAACAATTTGATATTATTACTGTATCAAATTGTTAATATCAAAGGGAATATATTTTAAACCACAAAGGAAATTAAATATACAAATGGCAGCAAATGACAATGTGTATTTTAAAAAAGTAGATTATTTCTCAGTTTTACATTATTTTTAATTTTATTCTGAGAGGATTTAGTATACATTACCTTACATTGTAATGAAACCAACTCAACATAAGCAAAATAAAAATGACAATTTCTTGTACTATATGGGCAAAAAATAGAAATATAGTTAACAATCAAATATAAATATGGGGATGTTCAGATATTCAAAATTTAAAGTTGGTGATGTAAGGATTTTATTTTCTGCAGATGCTTGATATAAAGCTGATTCAATGCTGAGAGATTACAGTCAGTATTTTGTTCATTCTGACTGATATTTTAAAATTATTTATTTATAAAGTAACAGGCGGAAGCATACTGAAAGTAATACCCAGAAAGCCTATGTTTGCAGAATTTTTAAAAATGTGTTTTTTTAATATATATATTTCTGTGATTTTATTTCATTACCTTATTTTTATTCCACCTTAAATCCAGGTGCTTTTATACAATAGAGCAGCAGTCAGGAGTCAGAAAGTATTAGTCTTTGATCTACCATTTGTGAAGAAATGCACCATCCTGAGAAGAATTAAGTAGCTTGAATTTCTGTATACACTCAAAGAGAAAATCTTTTCCCCTCTTTAATTGAATAGCAAAGACTTTCCATGCCAAATACTAGTTTGGACATGAAAGAGGCTATGCAATCAGGCATTCCTTCCTATTCCTTTCAGTGTGAATAGAATAATGAATTATTTCCCATTTTACTCACTTTCTTTTCTTGGAAGCCTGGCAAATTACTTTTCTGTGAATAATTGGTGCTTAAAAGGGGTATCTGTTACACAACTGAAATGAGAAACCTTCAACTTTATTATAGGTGCAACATGTGGATATGTGGAAGATATTTGTTTGCTGCAAAACATAATTTGACAATTAAAACTTTGAACTGTGTGGAGGATCCTCAGTTAAATAAGAGACCTATGGCCAGAAATTATCAAGCTTGTTTTACTTCTCACAGATCAAGGAAGATAAAAGCTAGACCCAAAGGTCTAATAGAATCAGCCATGATGGAGAAAAGAAAGCAAAATCCAAATTGTCCTGAGTCTTGTCCAGTTTCATAAAAAATAAATTTTACAATCTCAAAATTCAAAGGAAGCACCTGGCAATCATTGTGTAATGGGAACTATATGAATTCCATATAAATATTACTGCTCTCCAAATACTGTATTTTGTCCTGGTCTCAGCAAGTCGGGATATTGCCATCTTAGTTAGCTGGGTAAGATCAGAATCATGCAAACCATGAGATTCCCTGTGACACTCTATGGAAGTGAAAGTTGGACTTTGAAGAAGCAGGATAGGAAGAATATTGATGCTTTTGAATTCTGGAGAACGCTCATGAGAATACTGTGGACAGCCAAGAAAACAAATCATTGGCTTATCAAACAAATCAACCCTGAGTTCTCACCTGAGGCACAAATGACCAGCCTCAAATTATCCTACATTGGACACATTATGCAAAAGTCCAACTCTTTGGAAAAGGCTCTAATGCTAGGAAAGTTGGAAGGAAAGAGAAGAAGAGGACAACTAGCAGGAAGGTGGATGGGCTCAGTTATAGTGGTGATGAGTACACCATTGGAAGACCTGAAAGCCCAGGTTAAGGATAGATTGTCAAGGAGAAAATCTATGTGGTTGCAAGGAGTCAAAAACAACTTGATGGCATGATCAATCAATCAATCAACCAGCTGGATAGCAGTTATTCTCTTGGACCGGTATAAGAGAAGATTAGTACTGGAACCAGATTTAGTTCTGCTTTCCCAAGGATATTTAGATTATAAGAAATCTTTGACTCTCATCAGCATGGATAGTGCCTACCATCCAAAATCAATAACAATAACAATAACAATAACGACGACGATGATGATGATGATGATGATGCCTAGCAAAGAGCCACTTCTTAACATGTCCAGAAACTACTGCTTGAGTGAAATGGCACAGCCACTCTGCTCCACTGAACAGAGGCAGTACTTTGAAAGGGTGCTTCATGTGTGCATCCAACAAAATGGACCATTATAAACACCTGCACAGCCATTTAAGCCTTTTGGTCAATCCCACTTCTCAGTGCAGGAATTCAATTTACAGCATTCCTAGCAATTTTTGGCTGGTATCTGCTTAAACACCTCAAATGAAGAGGAGCCCATTATCTTCCAGGGAGCAGTAGTTTGCTTCCATTGCCATGATGCATTCTTATTTAAAAAAAAAAAAAAAAGCTGTCTATGCATCCCTTAAATGAATTATTGAAAGAAATCACCCTGAACTGCCTGAAGAAGTGAGGAAACACATAGCCATTTTCATTAGCTTATATGCCTATTGGAAGTAAATATGATTAATTTATTTAATATATTCATATGGCTGCCCATCTTATACAAGACTCTGGGTGGCTAACAATTAAAATAGAGTAAAAAAGAAAGAAACAACCAAAATATAAACAAACATAATTGATAGAAAATAGCAGCTGAGAACAGTCATAACATCACAACTTCAGTATAACCATTACCAAGAAACAGGCTCACCCATATTGTCAGGCCCCAGGCTTGATGGCAAAGCCAAGTATTTAATGTCTTGCAAAAAGCCAGCATGATTGGGGCAAGTCTAATTTCTGGGGGAATGATGTTCCAGAGAGCAGGCACCATGGCAGAAAGCACTCTGTTCCTGGGACCTGCCAGACAACACTCTCTCTTGCCAATGGGACCTGGAGCATGCCTCTCCTGCCAGATTTAACAGGATGGGTAGAAACCACTAGAGAGAGACAGTCCAGCCCTAAGCCATGAACAGCTTTAAAGATAAGTATGATATTGTCTACCCAGAAGTTCCTCTCACTGAAATAATCAGACTTTACTTCTGAGGAATTGGGTTTAGGATCATGGTGTGGAGAAATAACTATAATCAAAGCAATACTGGGTTGGATTCAGAATGAGATCCTTGAATAAACTTCTGATTAAAATCAGAAGATTATTTCTTTATATATGCAGAAGGCTCTTCTAACTCTTCCATTCAGCACCTGGAAGCAGAATTTGTACGTTGAAAGTATCAGAGTGACTTTGGTATTTTACCAGGTGAGGGGAAATAAAACAGATTCTAATATCTATAAAAGCAGCAACACAGTAAATTGTGGGCAATAGATTCTACGGCGCCTGTATCACATGGTCATAAGCAGCATATGAAATTGTTTTGTATCTGCCTTCCAAAATGGCTGAAGGTAGAGCATTAAATCAAGCCAGTGTTAAAGCCCTTCTCAGCTTGGATACTGTAATATTGTTTAAGTATCTCGCTGGTCTAAACATATAAGATTGGCTTCTCAGGAAAACATTCTTGTTGCCTTTCCATTATTGGGTATTATTCTTTAGTTTTATGTTTGGTCCTCCTCTTTTACTTTTAAACAGTTTTTTAATTGTTTCATTCTATACTGGTTTTGACCAAAATAAAGTTTAACTGACTGACTAGTTAGATATAGATTAGGTAGATAGTCTATAGGGACGCGGTGGCGCTGCGAGTTAAACCGCTGAGCTGCTGAGCTTGCCGATCGGAAGGTTGGCGGTTCGAATCCGCATGACGGGGTGAGCTCCCGTTGCTAGTCCCAGCTCCTGCCAACCTAGCAGTTCGAAAACATGCAAATGTGAGTAGATTAATAGGTACCACTTTGGCTGGCAGGTAACTGTGTCTGTTTAATCATGCCGGCCACATGACCACGGAAGTGTCTACGGACAAACGCTGGCTCTTTGGCTTTGAAACGGAGATGAGCACTGCCCCCTAGAGTCGGACACAACTGGACTTAATGCCAAGGGAAACCTTTACCTTTACCTAGATAGTTACATGCAGCATAAATGGTATTAATTTCTCTATGCATGTGCACGAAGGCAGATGAAATTTAAAAAACTTTACTTGGCCAATTCTGCTTTTGAGCATATTAGGACACATTATGGAATTATCAATTCACTACAGTGTATATACAATTATCAGATTTGTTTTTGACAGCCTTGATACTCTCAAGATTATTACTTAGCTTCTGTGTCAACTATGCACTCATAAGAAGAGCCAGGATTACAGAAAATATGGAAGCAAGAATTGCATGCAAGTAAATGCTATGGTGAAATGTAATTCTCTTATGTGTACTAGCAGTTAGGGTTTCTGGTAATAGGAGAAAAAAACACGCACACACACACAAACACTCCAGAAATGCCCCTTGTTTCTCAACAGTTTTTAGACTATAATAGCTAGAAAGCCACCCAGCAAAAATAAATAGTTTAACAGTAGTTATTGAGAGCTGGACCAATAATCTTTCTAGCTCAGGGATAAGCAACTAGCGCTATCCAGTTATGTCAGATTTGAACACCTTTCTGCAATTGGCACTTTCAAAGGACTGTAAGAATTCTCCCAAAATAAGCCACCCAGAGTCATGTTTGAGATGGGCAGTGAAAAATGTGCTAAATAAATAAATAAAATAAGTGGTAGGTACCAGCATGGAAAATTACAATAACACAGTGGTAGAACACATGCTTGATTTCAGTTCCAAAAGATTCCAGATTCAGTTGTGGAATTTCCAGGTAGGGCTCTCAAAGATCTATCTGAAGATCTGGAAAGCTGTTTACAATCACAGAAGATAGTACTGAACTGACACATAGCCTGACTTAAACAAGCAAAGCAAATTTTAATAAGGATTTCAACAGTACATCCTAGTTATGTAATTAATTTGTCTCTAAGCTAGATAACTTGTTTTAATGGTTCTCTATAATGTGTTCCGTGTACACATGAAAGTTGAAGACAAAACAACTTTCTGTATGGAAGTTTTTTTGTTTTGTTTTGTTTTATTTTACACTGAATAGCATTTTATCATACTAGTCCCTCCAGGAAGTTGAAATGTTATTTATCAAGGTTTCCACCTTGCTGAGAACAGTTTTCCAACAAGGAATTCTAAGAAGATCATTAATTCTTCAGAATGAATTCAACTCAATGAAACTTTTTAATATATATAGTAATTTATGGGAAAAAAGGATGCTGCAGTAATTTATGTCATAAAATATTCCCAGGTGTACATATGAATAGATTCATTTTTAGCCTATGTTTCTGAAACAAAAATACCTTTTTCTAAGCAGATGCTCACCAGTCACCATTCCCATTCATTTTTGGATTATGTATATTTGTTTCGAAAATGTGTTTATTGATTTATTGTACATTACCAACAGTTGAGGCAGCTTATAAATTGTCTAATTTTTTATGTATCTATTTAAACTCTATCCCACAAGATCAGCTACTTTGCATAGATCCATTACATCCTCTCCCTTTCTCTAAGTTTCACAGACACACAATGCATTTAGTTTTAGTTTTAGTTTTAATTTCATTTATTATTTCATGTACTTTACAATTTACTCCTCTTATTTTAGAAGTCAAAATCTTCCATATGCCAAAGTAATCACCATAACTCCCAAATATAATAGTCTTCACTGTCTGTCATAGCTTTGGTCAATTCTATTTTTCATGTAATGCTTTTTAGAAAGATAAGGAATAAACTAGGTTACTAAACTTATCATACTCATGCCACATTCCCTGCTAATGAGAAAGACAATACCAGTAAATTTTGGCGTACTTTGGCCAATTTGCCACAAACACAACCAAACCCCAGGTTTACCTCAAGCATGCTCACACTATTCTATATAAGCTAGGATGTAATTAGATACTATTGCATGGATCCCATAAACTAAAAGGTATAGGAAATGTAGCAACACCTACTCAGGACTTATATAGGATATAAATATATGCAGCATAGTGAAACACAATCAAAATATAATTAAGGATAAAATAAGTGCTTTCTGTAGCATTTTATATTCACAATAGGCCATCGGATATCCATGGGAATTTCAAGAGCAGGATAAGATTTCATCAGTTCTTCTTCATATAGTTGCTGTTTATTTCCACTGTCTCTATGAGGGGAAGCAAAGGATAGATACCATGACTACTTACCAATAAGTGTGTCCCTTCTCAAAAACATCAGTTTATGATACTATTATATTTTCTGGCAACAAATCACATAGCTTTAATATCATTAAATATAATTTAATTATCAGTGTGGAAAAAAAGACTTCTATTATATATCCTGAATCATTAACACTTTGATTTCACTGAAGAACACAGAGCTTCTCATTTCTAACTTCCATATTAACAATGTCTTAGGATATATTCAACTATCTGTACATTTTTCAAGTGAGATTTTGTGGAAATTCTTTTCCAAATAAATGTAATATTTTTTTTTTCAATACATAGGTCTCTGATAAAATTTTCATACAATATATGAGCAACAAAAACCAATAAAGAGAAAATCAGAATGATTTAATAATTAGTAAGAGTGTTCCTTCATAATATCATAGCTGAGTTCTAGGAAGCTCTCACAGATGATATCCGTGAGCGGAGTCAGAACAAAAGACACCGCAGAATCAGGAATTTCTTGCAGGTCAGTCTCTCCAAGCCCCAACCAGAAGACTCCTTTCAGTCATGATAGGCAGAAATGTTAGTCTGCTGCAAAGAAACAAAACATTGGTGTTCTGATCCTTCCCAGAATGTCTTGGCTCATGGAGATTTCTGGTTCTAGCTTCGGCAACAATTTTTCTGAGATTACTCTATATTAAATCTATGTCTCTGTTTCTTACTATCTGTTGAGAGATACTTTTTTTCCCCTTTTTTGGTTAAAATCATGCTGGGATATGTTGAATACCCCATTTGTTGTTTATTCATTCAGTCGCTTCCGACTCTTCGTGACTTCATGGACCAGCCCACGCCAGAGCTTCCTGTCGGTCGTCAACACCCCCAGCTCCCACAGGGACGAGTCTGTCACCTCTAGAATATCATCCATCCACCTTGCCCTTGGTCGGCCCCTCTTCCTTTTGCCCTCCACTCTTCCTAGCATCAGCATCTTCTCCAGGGTGTCCTGTCTTCTCATTGTGTGGCCAAAGTATTTCAGTTTTGCCTTGAATATCATTCCCTCAAGTGAGCAGTCTGGCTTTATTTCCTGGAGGGTGGACTGGTTTGATCTTCTTGCAGTCCAAGGCACTCTCAGAATTTTCCTCCAACACCACAGTTGAAAAGCATCTATCTTCCTTCTCTCAGCCTTCCTTATGGTCCAGCTCTCGCAGCCATATGTTACTACAGGGAACACCATTGCTTTAACTATGCGGGCCTTTGTTGTCAGTGTGATGTCTCTGCTCTTAACTATTTGATCGAGATTTGTCATTGCTCTTCTCCCAAGGATTAAGCGTCTTCTGATTTCCTGACTGCAGTCAGCATCTGCAGTAATCTTCACACCTAGAAATACAAAGTATTTCACTGCTTCTACATTTTCTCCCTCTATTTGCCAGTTATCAATCAAGCTGGTTGCCATAATCTTGGTTTTTTTGAGGTTTAGTTGCAAGCCAGCTTTTGCACTTTCTTCTTTCACCTTCATCATAAGGCTCCTCAGTTCCTCTTCGCTTTCAGACATCAAAGTGGTATCATCTGCATATCTGAGATTGTTAATGTTTCTTCCAGCGATTTTAATTCCAGCCTTGGATTCCTCAAGCCCAGCATGTTGCATGATGTGTTCTGCGTACAAGTTGAATAGGTAGGGTGAGAGGATACAGCCCTGCCATACTCCTTTCCCTATCTTAAACCAGTCTGTTGTTCCGTGGTCTCTTCTTACTGTTGCTACTTGGTCGTTATAGAGATTCTTCAGGAGGCAGACAAGATGACTTGGTATCCCCATACCACTAAGAACTTGCCACAATTTGTTATGGTCCACACAGTCAAAGGCTTTAGAATAGTCAATAAAACAGAAATAGATGGTTTTCTGAAACTCCCTGGCTTTTCCCATTATCCAGTGGATATTGGCAATTTGGTCCATAGTTCCTCTGCCTTTTCTAAACCCAGCTTGTACATCTGGCAATTCTCACTCCATGAATTGCTGAAGTCTACCTTGCAGAACCTTGAGCATTACCTTACTGGCATGTGAAATGAGTGCCACTGTTTGATAGTTTGAACATTCTTTAGTGTTTCCCTTTTTTGGTATGGGGATGTAAGTTGATTTTTTCCAATCTGATGGCCATTCCTGTGTTTTCCAAATTTGCTGGCATATAGCATGCATTACCTTGACAGCATCATCTTGCAAGATTTTGAACAGTTCAGCTGGGATGCCATCGTCTCCTGCTGCCTTGTTATTAGCAATGCTTCTTAAGGCCCATTCAACCTCACTCTTCAGGATGTCTGGCTCTAGCTCACTGACCACACCGTCAAAGCTATCCCCGATATTGTTATCCTTCCTATACAGATCTTCCGTATATTCTTGCCACCTTTTCTTGATCTCTTCTTCTTCTGTTAGGTCCTTGCCATCTTTGTTTTTGATCATACCCATTCTGGCCTGGAATTTACCTCCAATGTTTCTAATTTTCTGGAAGAGGTCTCTTGTCCTTCCTATTCTATTGTCTTCTTCCACTTCTGCGCATTGCTTGTTTAAAAATAATTCCTTATCTCTTCTGGCTAACCTCTGGAATTTTGCATTTAATTGAGCATATCTCCCCCTATCACTGTTGCCTTTTGCTTTCCTTCTTTCTTGGGCTACTTCTAGTGTCTCAGCAGACAGCCATTTTGCCTTCTTGGTTTTCTCTTTCTTTGGGATGTATTTTGTTGCCGCCTCCTGAACAATGCTGCCAACTTCTGTCCAGAGTTCTTCCGGGACCCTATCTACTAAGTCCAGTCGCTTAAATCGATTCTTCACCTCCACTGCATATTCCTTAGGAATATTAGTGAGCTCATATCTAGCTGATCTGTGGGTCTTCCCTAATCTCTTTAGTCTGATCCTAAATTGTGCAAGAAGAAGTTTGTGATCAGAACTACAGTCAGCTCCAGGTCTTGTTTTTACCGACTGTACAGATGACCGCCACATTTGGCTGCAAAGGATGTAGTCAATCTGATTTTGGTGTTGTCCATCTGGTGAAGTCCATGTATAAAGCCGTCTCTTAGGTTGTTGGAAGAGAGTGTTCGTTATGCAGAGTGAGTTGTCTTGGCAAAATTCTATCAGCCTATGTCCTGCTTCATTTTGTTCTCCCAGGCCATGCTTACCTGTAATTCCAGGTGTCATTTGACTGCCCACCTTAGCATTCCAGTCTCCCGTGATGAAAATAACATCTCTTTTAGGCGTGTTGTCTAGTAGGTGCTGCAGATCCTCATAGAACTGCTCTACTTCAGCTTCTTCAGCATCTGTGTTTGGGGCGTATATTTGGATCACTGTGATGTTAGATGGCTTGCCCTGAATTCGAATTGAGATCATTCTATCGTTTTTTGGATTGTATCCAAGCACTGATTTAGCCACTTTACGATTAATTATGAAGGCTACTCCATTTCTTCTGTGGTCCTCTTGTTCACAGTAGTAGATCTGGTGGTCATTTGATGTGAAGTGGTCCATTCCAGTCCATTTCAGTTTGCTGATGCCCAAAATGTCTATCTTTAATCTTGACATCTCACCAATAACCACATCCAATTTGCCCTGGCTCATAGATCTTACATTCCAGGTTCCAATGGTGTGTTGATCCTTAGAACATCAGATTCGCCGTTCACCACCAGCACCGTCGGCCGCTAACCGTCCTTTCGGCTTTGAGCTAGCTGCGTCATCACGTCTGGGGCTAGTTGAACTCATCCTCTGTTCCTCCCCAGTAGCATTTTGACCATCTTCCGACCTGGGGGTCTCATCTTCCGATGGTATACCGACATATCTCTGGTTGTACTGATCCATTTAGTTTTCATGGCAAGAATACTGGGGTGGGTTGCCATTACCTTCCCCAGGGATCGCATTTAGTCTGACCTCTCTGTCATGACCTTCCCATCTTGGGTGGCCCCTCACGGTTTAGCTTATGGCATCATTGAGGTGCTCAAGCTCCAGCACCACGACAAGGTAACGATTCTTTGCTGAAGTGAATACCCCATAGATTTAGAATATACCAAATTCAAGTATAGGAACAGAACTCACACTGAAATCTAAGGGAAATTGTGTGCCGTTTATTATTGAAAGCTAGAACAAAGAAACACCATGTAATAATGGGACAGATATCCAGTCTTGGCCCATTGTTTTGGGAGGAAAAAATATCCAAAGGTGATTATGTTGAAATAAGGCAGGTGTAAAAACAAGATCTGACCTTAGTGGCAAAGCATTTGTTCTAACATTGTTTCCATTCTGCTTTAATGATCAGGATATGTGTCTCTAAGATAATATGTCATCATGATCATGCTTAACATTGTTTCCATTTTGCTTTTATGCTTAGGCTATGTCCTCTCCAGGTACTATGTCACAAACTTTACATATTAAAACAAAGAACAAAAAAAAAAAAACAGTAATACTGCCATGCTATAACTTAAGGGGGAAAAAAGGGAATTGATATGGATGTGCCAGACTGTGCTTTTTAAAAGGCTAAGTACAGTATAAAACAGAGAGCAGCCAAGTCTAATGCTCCCCATGAAATGAATGTTTATAACTGAACAGCATTAAAATGCAAGGCCCTGCACAGCATGAGGATGAATGACAGCCTCCACTTCTTAGTCCCCAAGAGCGCTGATACTGCGCAAATGGAATTGATATTTAGATAAATTAAAAGATATATCTTTTAACTGTTGCTTTTGTCATATGCCAGCTGGATAAAATCAGCAAACCCATTGAAAGCATGCAGTTACAAGATTTACAGTTTAACAGCCAGTGAACTCATGGAAAATGTCTGTTTATATTTGAAGAAAGAAGCCAAAGAAGAAAGATCATGATGTTGTATCCAAATGGGTGTATGTGTGTTTCTCAATAGCAAGATCAATAATCTGTGTTACCTTGGATGCCAGTGTTCTACCAGCAGTGTGCAGATGACTAGCAACGACTATGAGAAATTATGCAATATTGCTTTTACAGAGTTGAATAATTTCAGTTATAATGTCAGTTGAATAATTTCTTATTTCATATTAAAGTCTGATCTTGGTGAAGAAAAAGGTTGGGACTTTAAGAAATATTTTTTGTTTGTTTGTTTTAGCATTCACTAAATAAGATACAGGATAGATAGATGGTCATCTCTCTCTCTCTCTCTCTCTCTCTTTAAATGAAGTAAAAACAAAGAGACTGCAAGCTTACAAATTTAATTTGAGCAGAAGCAGGAGAAATGGAATAAACCATTCTGGCTGGGCAGTCCTCCTCCATCAAAACCACTCCCACCTATTCAACATCTTTTGTAGACTAGAAAGATTTATGGAGATGTCTCAGTTCATCTGCATGCAAAAAATATGCTTAAACCTACAGCTTTATGAAAAAATAGCTGTATACGCTTTGTATGTTATACGTACACTTATTATGACTGTTTCATGACAAGAAATATTAGTACAAGTCAGGAAGACTACTGTGTAGCTAGAGGACAAAATAGATAAATCTAATAGCTGCTAGCTGCTGCAAAGAAGAAAGAAAGGGAAAAGGGATAAAAGAACATTATTGATGCAGGAAAATTAAATACCACAGCACAATACATGTAGCTTGCATTATACTGTACTACAGAATACAATACATTCTACAATGTTTTTGTATTGTATCTAGATTTTCATAATGATTTCTCAAGAACTGAAAGATGACAGGAAATTCCAACCAAATTGCTTCATCACAGCTCCATTGTTCAATATATACTGAAAATGTATAAACTCTGCTGGCATTCTAGCATGAATGAATTTCTTATTAACATTAATCTCGCATCTCTGGCACAATCTGGGCTCCTAAAAGCACACACACACATATAAATGTTATTGTGTGCATGTTTATTATGGGGACACTTAAAAAGGGGGGTATGCAGAAATGTTTATATTTGCAACATATAATAGCTCCCTCCTTTTTGAACTGTTCTTTATCACTTCAGTCACACTTGCATTTCAGACTAGAGTTATCTAAGTTTTTAAAGCAATCCCCCAATTTAGTAAACACATATAAGGGGAAAGTTAAGAAAAAAATATACATATTAATGAACAATAATGTTCAGTAACCGTTATGTAGGAAAATTGTCTGCAAACCCTAATGTATTTTTGCCACATTTCAAACTACATGCACCTTTTAGTGCAAACTTTTTTTATATGCATGTTTGACAAACTTAACTGGACAGTGTCACAAATATAAGAAACTCAAACTTGGCAGATTTGCATAAGTGAAACTGAGAGAATCTCACTCATCTTTATGATAAGCAATACATATATGCATAATTTACTGTTTTCCCAAGACTTGTCACTACATTGATTGCAAATATAATATACATAATTTTCATGCTACTTTTGTCTTCACAAGCAGATATTTCATTCATTCATTCATTCATTCATTTAAAAGATTTATATGGCCACCCATCTTAAACAACTCTGGGTGGCTCACAATGGCAATAAAACCAGTAACTATAAAACATAATCATAAAAAATAAAACAGTAAAATGATCAAACAAAACAAAAACCCTGCGCCTTAATGATTCCCTTAGGATGCCCTGCAGCAAGCTCCAATTATCCTCATTCTGTTTGCCCTGCCCTGCCCTGCCCTGCCCTGCCCTGCCCTGCCCTGTCCTATCCTATGCCAGCACCTCGATAAAAAGGTCTTGATGGCATTCCAAAAGGCTAAAAGGGTGGGGCCTGCTGAATTGCTGGGTGTTCCATAAGGTAGGGGCAACCATGGAAAAGGGACACTTCCGAGGTTGCACTAGGTGGCAGGATTTCAGGGAAGGGATCTGGAGCATGCCTACTCTATTTGATCTTGTGGGTCAGGCAGATACTTTTAGGGAGAGGTGGTCCTACAAATAATCACATCCCATGCCTTATAGGGCTTTAAAGATGATAACTAGCACCTTGAATTGCACCCAGAAGGAAACTGACAGCCAGTGCTGCTTATGCAATAGAGGTGTAATGTCAGCAAACCTATGAATCCCAATATTATGCGCGCCGCTGCATTCTGGACCAGTTGTAACTTTCGAATGGTCTTCAAGGGCAGCACCATGTAAAGCACACTGCAGTAATCGAAATGGGAAGTGACTGTGAGGAAGGCTTCCTGGTCCAGGAAAGGGCACAATTGGCACACAAGACAGATCTGTGCAAAGGCCCTCCTAGCCATGGCTGCCGCCTGCTCATCAAGCAGGACTTGTGAATCCAGGAGGATTCCCAAATTGCGTATATGCTCAGTCCAGGGAAGTACAACCCCATCCAGAGTGAGATGACAAGTCACCAGACCCTGGGGGGCCAAAAACCCAGAGCCGTTCCATCTTGCCAGGGTTGAGCCAAAATTGGTTTCTTCCCATCTAGACCCTTATAACCTCCAGGCACTTGGACAGCACCGTAACAGCATCACCTGCCTGATCAGGTGAGATAGCTGGCTATCATCAGTGTACCAATTATACCATATGCCATGCCATCAGATGACCTCACCCTTTGCCATGTAGATGGCAAAGAGGAGCGGGGAGAGACTTGAGCCCCAAGCCACCCCACATTGCAGGAGCCTAGGGCTTGACCTTTCCTCATCCACCAACACCAACTGGAACTGGCCATGGAGAAAGGAGAACCACCTTTAAGGATTCTTAAATTCAATCCTAATTTTCATGAGCAATTCACATTATAGAATAACCCTGGCCTGGATTCCTAATAAATATTATTAATATTAATATTAGTATTAATGGAATTAATGGACACCTCCCCCCTCAAAAAAGGCAAAAGGAATCAGTACAATACCAGTCTTTTAAAACATTTGATAATTTTCAAAAAAGAATTTGGATTTGTCTAATATTATCTGAATATAATGACAATATATTCAGTTAAAACTTTTTTATATATATAATTTGACCCTGATACATTAGCATCATTTGAAAATTCTAAACTGTCAGTACTAAACTTAGCCAAAAGCCCAAGAAAAGTTGGGTATGTTAATAACATACATACCTCTGTATGTTAGATGCTCAATATTTTGGAGAAGAGACCAGCACGTATGTTTTGGTGTTAATGGAATAGCTTCATATTGATAAGGTTGGTAAGATGTCAGGAAAGAAATAAAGGTTGAAAATATGAATGTGATGTAAAATTATATGCCTAACATTTTGATTTACCATCTGTGGGTTGTAGCTAAAAAGATTGGTTTACTCTGGTGGTGCTATTATATCTGATTTTAATCTTTCTGAATGTGAACTGGCATCCTATCTACTTTGTAGAAAGTCTAGTCAGTGTAACTTGGTGCAGCAAAGATTCAAATAGTTGTTTAAGACTAAACCTTTTCTTGTATATGCTATTATTTAAGCTTGCTTGCTTGCTTGCTTGCTTGCTTGCTTGCTTGCTTGCTTGCTTGCTTCCTTCCTTTGTTTTTTACTATTTTTTTCCCTTTCAGTTTATATATTAGGTATGTTCACCGCCTTGAGTTGTTTATAAAAATAATAAAGGTGGGATAGAAAATAAATAAATAAATAAATAAATAAATAAATAGCTATGGTTTGCAGAAAACAAAATTTGGGAAGTGCAGTGTGGCTTTATGGTAGACGGGGTGCACAGGCTAGATTTTTGCTGTTTAGCAAGACATTGAGAAACATAAATGTGAGAGAGTATATTATTATGTTTGTTGATTTAGAGAAATATATGATAAAGCGCAAAGGCTTAAATTATGAAGTGAATATGGAGTTGGTTGCTGAAAGAAATGAGTGATATATGATTGAAGTAAGGTATGTATAAGACTAGATAGAACTCATGGCACAGAATTCAACACTGAGTAGAGAGTAATACAAGGATTTATGATGTCCTCCTGGCTGGCTAGATGAAAATTTAAGACGTGTGTCTTATAAGACATGAATGTATAAAAGGTGAATTGGTTGGGGACAGGAATGTGTATGAACTTTTGTATGCAGATAATGCTGCACTGTTGTCTGAGAATGCAAATTATTTGCAGTAAATGTTATATAGATTGCAATTGTTGTTTATTCGTTTAGTCGCTTCCGACTCTTCGTGACTTCATGGACCAGCCCATGCCAGAGCTTCCTGTCGGTCAATAGATTGCAATGACACTAGTGAATTTGAAAATAAGCTATCAAAGACCAATATAGGTGTATATGACAAGGGAAACAGAACAAATAATTGGTAGTTAATCGTAAATGACAAGAAATTAGAACAAGTAGATGAATGTATGTATCTTCCTAGAATGTTTACTAAAGACAGGTAAAGAGATAAATTGCAAATGGTGGAAGAAAAGCAGTGTGTAGTAAGTGGTCTATTGCAAAGAATGAATATTTGTCAAAGGAAGCAAAAATGGCTGTTGTTACAGCTATATTTCTGCTACTTCTTTATGATGAGGAGAATTGAACTGCAAAACAAACATATAATGGCAGCGTGAATGTATGGACTGTGGAAGGGCAAGACCAAAGAAGTTATGGTTGGATGATGTTGATGGATCTTCAAAAAGGGAGTTGCGAAGCTGAAACAATGAAACCATGGATGGACCTGGTGGAAGAAAAAATGGCAAAGATAGAAAGATATGGTAAGATATGCGACACAATATATTTCCTTTCCCGCTTTATACCTTATCTTAATTTCTTTGAGTTACTATTTCTTACTCATTTTCTGTGCTTAAACTGGAATAGAATAGCATGTACGTATTTATTCTTTCTTCCAGATGGTTAAATTTAGAAAGGGTTTTTTTTAAAATGCTGGAATGTTTCTTATTTTTTTTTGGTGGGAGAATGGTTATTTCATTAACAATTTTCAAAAAAAACTTGTCTGATTAATTAGCTTAAAATGCAACAGCAATCTCTCATTCTGGCTGGGGGAAAAAAAGACTTGCTGAAGATTAAAGCCTTTATTTTGGTATTCACTTACTTCCTCATCAGGCAACCCCTGCTGCCAGGCAGCTTTTTTTCTTGCTCTTGGATGAATGAACTAATTTAAGATGTAATTGAACAATCATTTAGGCTGTTTCAGGCATCCTAATTTAATTCTAGATTGCATGTTCCATAAAAAGGAGAACTATAGTTTGCAGTCTGTCTCAGTGAAATATTTTTGAAATCCATTCTAATAAAAAAAAAGAGAAAATCAGCCTCCAGCCTTGAAGGAGGCAGTGGTACACACAAAGTCATCCATTCTTGTAATTTGTACCTTATTGTAATGTTTGTAATGATGTCACAATAAAAATTACATATAATTATCTGGGAAGAAGAACCAATACTTTGATTTAAATGGTACACATAAATAAAATCTTCAGTGCATTGATAAAGCACAAGCAGATAATTCTGCTCCCCAAGAACTTACACAGTGAATGGAAAATGAAAGCAGAAATAGATGAATATTGGTTCATCACGCTTTGCTTGAATTGTTTTTAGTTTTGTGGCTGTTCGTTTTATATTGTTTTATTGGTCGTAAGCCACCCAGAGTTGTTTTTAAAATGGACGGCTATATAATTATTTTAAATAAATATATAGTTTTCATGGAACTATCAAGTAAGCCATCTAGAGTCAACAGACTGAGGTAGTAAACAAGTTTACAGATAAACAAAATGTGTTTGTATTATTCTTAACTTGCACATCATCATCCTGCTAATATCGATTTTTTAAATATTATTTTAAAATATTTGACAACCATTGTGCAATGTATTTTCTGAATGTGAGGAAATTCAAAATGGATGAATGACCCAAGATTACTAGAGAAATGGACCTCTTTCTGGTGATTGAAATGAATACGTATTTAAACAATATGACACAACTAGGAAGATCTTTGATGAGAAACCCAGGTAATATATAGATCTACATAGGAAGAGATGTCCCCTTAGATATCCTAGTATAGCATGTGGATTGCTGGCAAAGCAGTTACCTTGTTCTTTCTTAATATTGCCTTCTGGTTCACCGGTGTCACCCTCCCTTGTGGGGAGACAGAGCCTGTTTGATTGGCCCATGTAAGATGATTGATGAAATCAATGGGTTTCTAAAGAGAACTTGAGGTTTTCCTTGAGGATTTGGTGGGTGATTCAGCTGAGACTTTAGTAATTCCCTGAATGGGTAGCTAGGGCCTTGGACCATATGGCACTTATGCAGCCTTTCCCTGTGTGCCAAACCTGGGGCACATCTGGATTTACTGAGGACCTCTGGGAGATGAAGTGCCAGAAGAGACACCTGGAGTGCCATTGAAGGAAAACTAAGAGGGAGTCTGACCAAACTCATATGAGTAAGAGCCTGCATTAGGGATTATCTCATGTCAATCCGGGCAGTGAAAGGTCAACATTTCTCTACCTTTATTGTGTCCACTATAATAATTTAGCAGCCCTGGTCCCTGTTGGGCAGGGATGGGCCATAGGATCACCTGCAGTGCTGCTGTGATGAATAGTCTGGCAATCCAGTGGAGAAAGTTGCTCAGATCCACTCTGAGTTAGACTCCAACTAGGCAGGTCTGGCTGAGATGCCTGTGGCTTAGTTTTTGTGGTAGGATTTGGGATGAGTTCAAGTTGGTGACTCTTGAGGAAGTGGACAGGGTTCTCTACACTGTTAGTTCAGCCACCTATTTGTTGGACCCAAGTACCTCATGGGTTGTTAAAGCAGCCAGGGAGGTAATCTAAAATTTGTTTGTGCTGGGGTGTCAGCCTCCTTCAAGGAGGGTGGTAGCGCTTCCAGCCTTGAATGAGGCAGTGGTACATACTCTCTTCAAGATGCTATCGTTGGACCCAAGAATCTGAAACAACTATCATCCTGTCTTCAATGTTCCCTTTTTAGGAAAGGTTGCTGAAAAGTTACTGGACACTAATTGCAGGGAACCCTGGAGGAAGTGGATTATCTAGACCCATTTCAGTTGGGTTTCAAGCTAGGATTCAGTATGGAGACAGTCTTGGACACCCTTGTTGATAAGTTGTTGGAGAGTTGGAATGCAGGTGGTGTTCCTTATGCTCCTGGATCTCAGTGGCTTTTGGTTGGCTGCAGTATCATTCTGGAGTGGCTATGGGGGATGGAAATTAGGGCTCCATTTTACAGTGATTCTCTTCCTTCCTTTGAGGCCAGTTCTAGTTGGTTTGGGCAGAAGGAGTCACTCCTTAGGCCCCTCCTCCATGGGGTTCCACAGGGCTCGATACTCTCTCCCCTCCTGTTTAACATTTACCTGAAATAACTGAGGTCATCTGCCAGTCCAGGGTTCGATATCATCAGTATGTTGATGATACACAATTATACGTCTCAACCCCAGGCCAGCCAGGTGATGCTGTTGAGGTCCTGTCCTACAGTAGAGCTTGGAAGCTGTGCCAGATGTAGATTCCAATTTAATTCTGGCAAGACTGAGTGCCTTCTTTTCCATATGGCTGAGGAATGAAATCACAGTCTTCAGCTTGGATACAGAAAATTAGACAGTGTTGCAGTACACAATTGGTTTTTACATGGTTCTGGATTTCCTTGTCATTGGTGCTTAAGAAGCTTTAATTTTCACTGGCAAAGAAATGTCTGATGTACTTTAGGCACAACTGCATCTAGTGTATTTTCTTCCCTAAAGCATCAGTTAATTTTCTTGACAACATTCTTGCACCACTCAGGCTGAAGTAGCATGTATGTGTCATGTTCACCGTTTCAATGTGCCTGGTACATCGTAACGCCTCGCATGCCATTTCCTTGGAGGGGGCTTACTCTCAGGAGCGGGTGGATAATTCCACTCTGCTGAGGTGTTATCTCTTGGCTGCTGTATTGGAATGTGTTTGGGTTAGGTCATGAATTCAAGGTTGCTTTCCCAGGCTGAGGCTAACGGTTTCTAGCACCTGGGAAGGGGCGGTTGATATGGCCGGGCGAGGGAGGGGTTCTCCTCAAGCAAGGGGATTTAGTTTGTATTTTTGCGTGCTTTTGCTCATTCTCAGCTTTCTCTGTACTTGCCATAATTTCCCTAATAAATCAGATTTCATTTAAGTAACCTCTTGTGAGTCTGAGTGTTTGGGGTAGGCAACCAGTACAGTATGAACTGGTTGCAGGTGTTCCTTCTGCTGTAGTATAGCTCAGTGTATTGTATTGTATTATATTGTATTGTATTGTATTGTATTGTATTGTACTGATTTGATTTATACCCTTATACTTAATCCCTTTTTATTAAAAAGGCAGGGAGAAAGAATTCTTTTAAAGATTAACAATCCTTAGGTAAGACTGAAGTTCAACATTTATTTCATATGCAGATTTTAATCCTATGTTTTATAAAATCTAAATTAGTAATGATGTCTCAATATGTTAAGGAGATATGAACATATGTTCATAAGACATAAGAAACATATGTCTCAATATGTTTAGGAGAAGGAACTGTGATGTTAATGTGCATAAACGAACAAAGAAACTTTTCTTTCTTCAAATTGTCCTGGAGTGCATTATTTATGAACAATGATTATCAATCATAAGTCTAATTCTGAAACATTTTAGCATGTAAATGGTTTTGTACTTGATGTACTTAGATTTTATAAGCTGTTGTAATAGTTGTTACTTTGAACAGTACACAGTAACAGTGAAACACTGTTAATGTTTTCTTACCCAAAAAATCTGTTTTATTAATAGCTCTTTTAAAAAATATGTTACTATTTATGCCTGCATTTTTTCATTTTCATTTTTTTTAATGTTAAAAAAATGGACTTTTTTGTACTTTTTTGAAGTGAAGGGACCCTACTGTATATGCATTACAGTTAAAGGATAAAATTGACACTAATAAATTGCTTCCTTGTAGATTGCATTTTTTACTGCAGTGCCCTAGTAATGATTTCAGTTAAGCAAATTCATCTCCACGGGGTAATTATAGACTCTGCTATTAAGCAGCTCAACATATAGTCAGAGACTTTGCCGTTTGCATTTGATAGAAAATTGTTTTCACCATTTACATTTTAGAATTATAACGCTACTACCTGTAATGGTATGTGGGAATGACCTTGGGAGAAGGGGTAAAGAGACGCTGCCTAAGGAATGGCCAGATAAGCGAGAGCATAGCCTGCAGCTGCATAGTGGGTGGAGCAAGAGGCTCAGAAGGGACCCTCCTTAAGTTCTTGGGCTGTAAAGGTGACAGTGGGAGAACTGTACTTTCAGACTTGCAAGATTCTTTTAATTGTATAATAAAATAGAATTAGCTTATTTGGTTGTGTTTCCTGCCTGTTCTACCTGGTAAGGCTGACATTACCACTACTATTCTGTCTTCCTATCTACAGTATAGAGCACTCAACACAACAGTAACACCAGATTAAGTATAACAAGGTAGGAGAGTATGTAGAATCTGGCTTTTAGAATTCTTTGCAATCCCTGGATCACGTGATCAGGTGCGAGGGGGATTTAAGAAAGGAGCAGTCAAAATATCATTCCAGCTACCTATCCCATTTTCTGGATTTTTTTTCCCCCTGCTTCCAGTCAGATCCAGTCCATTTTAAATTTGACCTCTCTTTTGTTGGTTTCTCACCCAACACCAAATTTAGTGCCATTTAGTTCTATTTTCTGACAGTTATTCCATTAATAATCAAAGTCCTAAGCCCATTTACATAATTTATTTCCAAAATTCTGTTGAGTTGGAAAGAATAAAAACAATTTAAAAACCAGTAAAAAAGCTAAAGTCACTTTTCATTAATCTCAAAAACCTGTAAGGTGCCACCATACAATGTTGTTTTAAGATAACAGTGTAACACAGTAATTCATATGGAAGCTGACAGTAAACTGTGAAAACAGGATGTGAACAAAGTTCTAATAGTGATATAACAAACCACTCTTATGCCAAATGTCATGCACATTCATACTTATGCATGTATGAATGTATAACTATTGTTGTCAGTGAGTAGTCCAATGTGACAAAAAGGCATAAAACAATATAAAAGCATTTTTGTTTTTTTAAGTAGTAGGGATTTGCAGGCCATGTCTGGAAGGCTTATATTGGTCTGTAAGATATGAACACACATATACAATATCCAGATAGAATTTGAGAAACTTAAACAGAGAACTTGATCACTGCACACTATCAAAGCTAGATCTGTTTTGAAAAAGTACTAGGATTAACTTTTGATGAATCTTACCTGGGGGGAGCTGTTGTTATCAGTGAAGTGTAGCACATATAGGTTTGATGTGAGGTTACTTGGCACAACTCAGTGTATATTCTCAACTCCATCAAACATCAGTCAGGTTAGGGCCATGGTACAATCTATTGGAACTTATGGATGAGTTCCATACAGAGATAAAGAGGAACACTGTCCTCCAGAGGATCCACAATCCCTAGTTACCTAGCTTTATTTTTTTTGAAAAAACGGAGTGAACCTAGAAGTGAACAGAGTGAACCTATTAAAAAAAATCCTGATTTTAAGCATGTTTGTTTTGTTTATTTTAAAGCATTTCTGAGCTGCCCCAGTCACAACAAACATTTTTAGCCAATGAATAAGTAATCATAGCAATTATTGACATATAGACTTGCAAAGGATCTCTTAATTTCCCCCCCCCCCCGTGGTAGAAGTGATTGCTGCTTCCTAATAAACAATTCAGAAGTCCAGCCTTTTAGTTTAGCTGTGTTTGGGTGATAATGAGTAGCTGCCTATCACCCAATTTGGCCTGGACAATCACAGTTGGGGCCATCCAGCCAAAAAGTCTATCTTAGGAAAACTCCAGTTGTCATCAGGGAAGGCACTGCTTGGCATAGGGGGAAGGCACAGTGCAGTCTGGGGGTTGAATGCTTTAGTCAATCATAGAAGACTGAAGTCAAAACCTACAGTACTTATTTGTATGTATCAAGCAAGAGAAATGTAAAGTAGAACATGCTAGTTTTCAAAACATGCTTATTGCTTTTATGCTACAAAATGTATTATATTCATACTTTACATACAAGAGAAATGTTATCTGTATCGTACTGCTGCAGTGTAAATGTGCAAATTACAATTGTATCCTGCATTGCAGCTTTTCCCCTTCCCCTGAAAAATTCCTCTGGATGCCAGTAATGACACTTACCTGGATTTCTGAGTTTCATTCATTCCACAATGCTGTAATGTAATGTTGCTTTTCAGTACTATAAGAGAAATTTAAATGGCTGTACTTACTGTACTTCAGTAAGCTTGTGGTCAGGGCCCCCTAGACAAAACAGAGATCTGGCAGATGGATCTGAAGTTGCCTTTCAAAGGTATAAACAGCCCATAAAGGAGCAAAAGAAAGCCTATTGCTTGTTACTCCATGATGCCTTTCTTGCTGGAAAGCAGCAAGAAGTAGCAGTTCAGTAGCATACTGAACTCCTTCCTTTTTCTTGTTGATAAGTTTATGCTTCTGAAATTAAAGGTATGTTTCAGAAAACATTATGTGCCAACACTGAATTCCAGATACAATAAAAAGAGCTCCCAAGCAGTAACAAAAATACTTGCTTGGCCCATCAAACTAATAGGACCAAAAATGATAGGTCATCACAGGTCAAAGAAATCCTGAAATGTGTTAGGGAGCAACCGATGTAGTGCAATCAGTCATGGCCACTTGTTCACCATGTTCTAGAACACAGAGTGAAGCAGAAACTATTCTATCACCTTTTCCAAAAGATCAGCAGTCTTCATCCCACTCTGAAGTGTTATCAAACAGAAACCAAGTGTTGTAGGCTGCACAGCAAAGGAACATCAAAGAAAGGCTGTTCCTTCTCATCTGTTGGGTGATCAGCTATTTCGGAATCTTCCCAATAGTGATCAGATCAGCAGCAGTTCAGTTTTACCAACTGTCATGATAACAATTGTAACTGAACTGCAGCTGACTTCCTTATCCCTTTTCTTTACATAACAAATCTTTTAAATTATAGATTGTCTCACTACTGATACTGATAAGTTATTATTGGAGCCTTTTGCCTAAAGAGTAGGAAAAAAAGTATTTCAAATACCTTGACAGTAAGACTTTGAAGACTTTGAATCATTAAATTAGAGCAACCAGATTTAATTTGATATGCACGGACAAGGCATTAGACTATGGCTCACAGTATTCCCTTTGCAGTGCCCTCCCAAAATATAGACAATTAGATTTAGGAAAAAAACAGAACTTGTACAAATAAAACTTTTTGTTTGCATCTTTCTATGCAGGTTTTTTTTATAATTAGATTTTTATTTGCATTTTTCCTAATAAAAATTCTAAAGATATTTACCTAATATAATACATTTTTGTATATACTTTCACATACATCATTACACTATTTTTTAAAGTGGAGAACAGCAGTGCAAAATTGAGAAAAGCAAGAATAGCTGTATATAACGTTATTCTGGTTATTTTCCAAAAAGAAATTCCATATTTTTTTTCCATCCCTAATTATAGTAAGGGAGGAAAAAGGCCCTCAAATATTCCTTTCTGTATAGTAATTAGACTTAGGGTCCAATTTGTGGGTAAGAACCTATTCTTATGAGTTTAATTACTGCATAGTTCAAGTAGGACTAAGAAGGAAAACCTCTTGACCCTCACTTGCATTATGACCATGCTTTTTGTCTGACACCTTCAGAAATGATACTCTACCTTAGTCCTTGACTCGCAGATTTGGCTTGGAATATATTTCTACATTATTGCCATTTGGGGGATTCCTCAGCCTACATAATTGCTCTTTGTTTATTCCTTCTCTCTATCAAGTTTGCAGGACACAACGGACAGAAGCAGGATAACCCAGAAGCAGGATAGAATACAACTCATTGTCCGAAGTAATGTAAATTCTATTCCTATTTCTGTGGTGCATGAGAAAGTGGCCATCAGTTTTTTTCCCCTTTTTTGTATTCACTTGGTAAGGTCTAGAATTTTATTTTTAAAAAAAGTGATTCAGTTAAAGACCTTTCTTTCTGTGTCTTTGTGTGTTTGTGTTTGTATGTGTGTGTGTGTGTGTGTGTGTGAGAGAGAGACAGAGAGAGAGAGAATGCAAGAAGATACTATTAACAGTATTAACAGTATTTAAGCTATTTAATTAGTATTGTTTTCTCCTAATAGTTAAAATGTGAGTTTCCATAGATTATGAAACTGGTTTTCCTTCCAATACAGATTTATTTACTGATATTTAATTAATAAAGAAATTGATGGTTTTAATTAAGCATTAATCAGAGTACTAATACTTATAATAAGCAAGGTTAGTTCAGTTAAGCTTTCTGTTTCTCATGTTTCCTCTGAAATAAAGTCCACAGGGAAAGAGTTTTCACATCTAGGGCAAGGGAGAGATGTATCTTTTTTAATCAGAATCTCAGTCCAGGAAGTCTCATCTCAGCAAAAGGGATTAATATTTACCTTTTCTGACAGTTAAAGGGAGGGAGGTGGAGAGACATTTGTATACATTGCAAATGTGCCAAGGGCAGAATATTTGTTCTTGAGTTAAGATGGAAATTTTATTTATTTAAATAATTTATAGTACTGTCCATCTCACAGCAGTGACTCTGGGTGGCATGTTGTTGTTGTTTATTCATTTAGTCGCTTCCGACTCTTCGTGACTTCATGGACCAGCCCACGCCAGAGCTTCCTGTCAGTCGTCAACTCCCCCAGCTCCCCCAGGGACGAGTCCGTCACCTCTAGAATATCATCCATCCACCTTGCCCTTGGTCGGCCCCTCTTCCTTTTGCCCTCCACTCTCCCTAGCATCAGCATCTTCTCCAGGGTGTGCTGTCTTCTCATTATGTGGCCAAAGTATTTCAGTTTTGCCTTTAATACCATTCCCTCAAGTGAGCAGTCTGGCTTTATTTCCTGGAGGATGGACTGGTTTGATCTTCTTGCAGTCCAGGGCACTCTCAGAATTTTCTTCCAACACCACAGTTCAAAAGCATCTATCTTCCTTCTCTCAGCCTTCCTTATGGTCCAGCTCTCGCAGCCATATGTTACTACGGGGAACACCATTGCTTTAACTATGCGGACCTTTGTTGTCAGTGTGATGTCTCTGCTCTTAACTATTTTATCAAGATTTGTCATTGCTCTTCTCCCAAGGATTAAGCGTCTTCTGATTTCCTGACTGCAGTCAGCATCTGCAGTAATCTTCGCACCTAGGAATACAAAGTCTTTCACTGCTTCTACATTTTCTCCCTCTATTTGCCAGTTATCAATCAAGCAGGTTGCCATAATCTTGGTTTTTTTGAGGTTTAGCTGCAAACCAGCTTTTGCACTTTCTTCTTTCACCTTCATCATAAGGCTCCTCAGTTCGTCTTCGCTTTCAGCCATCAAAGTGGTATCATCTGCATATCTGAGATTGTTAATGTTTCTTCCAGCAATTTTAACTCCAGCCTTGGATTCCTCAAGCCCAGCATGTCGTATGATGTGTTCTGCGTACAAATTGAATAGGTAGGGTGAGAGTTTACAGCCCTGCCATACTCCTTTCCCAATCTTAAACCAGTCCGTTGTTCCGTGGTCTCTTGTTACTGTTGCTACTTGGTCGTTATACAGATTCTTCAGGAGGCAGACAAGATGACTTGGTGTCCCCATACCACTAAGAACTTGCCACAATTTGTTATGGTCCACACAGTCAAAGGCTTTAGAATAGTCAATAAAACAGAAATAAATGTTTTTCTGAAACTCCCTGGCTTTTTCCATTACCCATCGGATATTGGCAATTTGGTCCTTAGTTCCTCTGCCTTTTCTAAACCCAGATTGTACATCTGGCAATTCTCACTCCATGAATTGCTGAAGTCTACTTTGCAGGATCTTGAGCATTACCTTACTGGCATGTGAAATGAGTGCCACTGTTCGATAGTTTGAACATTCTTTAGTGTTTCCCTTTTTTGGTATGGGGATATAAGTTGATTTTTTCCGATCTGATGGCCATTCTTGTGTTTTCCAAATTTGCTGGCATATAGCATGCATTACCTTGACAGCATCATCTTGCAAGATTTTGAACAGTTCAGCTGGGATGCCATCATCTCCTACTGCCTTGTTATTAGCAATGCTTCTTAAGGCCCATTCAACCTCACTCTTCAGGATGTCTGGCCCTAGCTCACTGACCACACTGTCAAAGCTATCCCCGATATTGTTATCCTTCCTATACAGGTCTTCCGTATATTCTTGCCACCTTTTCTTGATCTCTTCTTCTTCTGTTAGGTCCTTGCCATCTTTGTTTTTGATCATACCCATTTTGGCCTGGAATTTACCTCCAATGTTTCTAATTTTCTGGAAGAGGTCTCTTGTCCTTCCTATTCTATTGTCTTCTTCCACTTCCGTGCATTGCTTGTTTAAAAATAATTCCTTATCTCTTCTGGCTAACCTCTGGAATTTTGCATTTAATTGGGCATATCTCCCCCTATCACTGTTGCCTTTTGCTTTCCTTCTTTCTTGGGCTACTTCTAGTGTCTCAGCAGACAGCCATTTTGCCTTCTTGGTTTTCTCTTTCTTTGGGATGTATTTTGTTGCCGCCTCCTGAACAATGCTGCCAACTTCTGTCCAGAGTTCTTCCGGGACCCTATCTACTAAGTCCAGTCGCTTAAATCGATTCTTCACCTCCACTGCATATTCCTTAGGAATATTAGTGAGCTCATATCTAGCTGATCTGTGAGTCTTCCCTAATCTCTTTAGTCTGATCCTAAATTGTGCAAGAAGAAGTTCGTGATCTGAACTACAGTCAGCTCCAGGCCTTGTTTTTACCGACTGTACAGATGTCCGCCACCTTTGGCTGCAAAGGATGTAGTCAATCTGGTTTTGGTGTTGTCCATCTGGTGAAGTCCATGTATAAAGCCGTCTCTTAGGTTGCTGGAAGAGAGTGTTTGTTATGCACATTGAGTTGTCTTGGCAAAATTCTATCAGCCTATGTCCTGCTTCGTTTTGTTCACCCAGGCCATGCTTACCTGTAATTCCAGGTGTCATTTGACTGCCCACCTTAGCATTCCAGTCTCCCGTGATGAAAGTAACATCTCTTTTAGGTGTGTTGTCTAGTAGGTGCTGCAGATCCTCATAGAACTGCTCTACTTCAGCTTCTTCAGCATCTGTGGTTGGGGTGTATATTTGGATCACTGTGATGTTAGATGGCTTGCCCTGAATTCGAATTGAGATCATTCTATCGTTTTTTGGATTGTATCCGAGCACTGCTTTAGCCACTTTACTATTAAGTATGAAGGCTACTCCATTTCTTCTGTGGTCCTCTTGTCCACAGTAGTAGATCTGGTGGTCATTTGATGTGAAGTGGCCCATTCCAGTCCATCTCAGTTCACTGACGCCTAGAATGTCTATCTTTAATCTTGACATCTCACCAATAACCACATCCAATTTGCCCTGGCTCATAGATCTTACATTCCAGGTTCCAATGGTGTGTTGATCCTTAGAACATCGGATTCGCCGTTCACCACCAGCACCGTCGGACGCTAGCCGTCCTTTCGGCTTTGAGCTAGCTGCGTCATCACGTCTGGGGCTAGTTGAACTCATCCTCTGTTCCTCCCGAGTAGCATTTTGACCATCTTCCGACCTGGGGGTCTCATCTTCCGATGGTATACCGACATATCTCTGGTTGTACTGATCCATTTAGTTTTCATGGCAAAAATACTGGGGTGGGTTGCCATTACCTTCCCCAGGGATCGCATTTAGTCTGACCTCTCTGTCATGACCTTCCCGTCTTGGGTGGCCCTTCATGGTTTAGCTCATGGCATCATTGAGGTGCTCAAGCTCCAGCACCACAACAAGGTAATGATCCTTTGCTGAAGCTGGGTGGCATATAAAAATTAAAACCATCATAACAATATATAATCTATGATTCCCTGTTAAAACAATAACCCCCAGAACAAAAAGCCATGACAACAACAAAGCTCATCACCAAAATTCTGTAACCTTCCTTCCTCCTTTCCTCCTTTCCTTCTCTTTTCATGAGGGCTAAAGCTGATAGATACCCATTGGCAAAAGTACGTAAAATGAGTTCATCAAGAAATTGTATCATGTTTCCAAAATGTGGCAAAGTGCCTTTTCACCATCTGTGACTTATGTAACTATTTTATTCTGTAAATGTTCATATGCAGAGCCATCTAAATAAAGAGAAATGGCTTTACCAGCAATATATTGATATTGCCAGGTGTACCATAGTCTCCTCACCCTCTCCCCATCAAAAAATTAGGAGACAGAAAATATTGGCTTCAGTTCATCCAATCTCTTCACATTCCTATTTGTGAGAAAAAAACAACAAATATCGTAAATTACGATATATGTGTCTCTTATATCTATTTCTCATTAATCTTGAGAGTGAACAAAACAGTGCTACGTAACCGGAAAAGAATATGGTTATACTCAAAAATAGCCATAATCCTGATACTTACAGTGCTCTCTAGTTTTAGCCAAAACATTATGTTTTTCTCTGAATATATTCTGGGAATGAGTTTACCAAGAGCTATGTGTGCATATACAAACATGATTGTAGTAACTCATACAATATTACAGCCATGTTCAAGATATGTTTGGAAGTAGTTATGCAACTGAAATCCACTGTTGAGACTGTTGAGGGTGGGTCTACAATCTTTTCTGAACAGACTTTATTAAAAGCTAATAGTTACAATATAAATCACAGCTTGAAATAGAACAGACATCCTTATAAGCAATGGAATTAAATAATCAGAGCAAAAAGCATTGTCAGGTCCAAGTAAATAGTTGAGATTTCTAAGAAAGAAGACAAAATTTGGAATTGGCATGGACATAGATATGGAAATGATCAGGATACCATGGAAGATGTTCCAGTGCTTGACTGATTTCAGGTAGAAGCTTTTATTCTAGAAGCTGTCAGCCTGTACCTAAGTACAACTGTTGCTAATTTGCCCTTTAGTTTTTGATGCAAAGATGGTGACAACCATAGCACAGCTGAGATTTACAGGTGCAAGGGCAGGATTGGAGTGACATGTTTCTGTATGCCAATAGTGCTATAACCAGGTTCCTTGGATTCAGGTCTGCCAGGTGCGGCATCCTCTCTTCATTTTGTCTTTCAGTGATGAATTGTTCTTAAAATTTGTTAGATTCCCTTTGTCAGGTTCAGCTCAAGGGAACTGCATAGACAAATGCTCACCATCTTGACCTGTCTCAGGTAATATATTTTAATCTTCCAATGACAGTTCTATAACCTCCTTGAACCCATCCATTCACCTTAAATTCCCTTTCTTGTATTTCCCTTATCTTTGCCAAGGATATGCTTTTTTGTAGTCCATCATATGCTGAAATTATTTGAATTTCTGCTTGCTGATAATCATATCAAGGCAATAATTACTCCTTATTTGGTCTAGCTTTGATTGATTGGTTCTTTTTCAGTCCATAGTACTTTTACTAACTCTTAGTAACCATCTCTGGATTCATAAATCAGTCATCTCTTCCTTTTATCAATATTCAGTTTTAACAGGTATACATTACCAATGAAAAGGCCACTGCTTTAATTCTCTGATATTCTGATATTGTGATAATAGAAATAGCATTATTCTTCATCATCTTATCCACATTTATCATTGCCTTCTTTCATTATCCCTTATGTTTAAGCCCTATGCTTAAGCCAAACCAGCTTTACTCCTTTACCATCCACTAGAAATTCACTAATGCTGCTGCTTGACATTCCTGTTGCCATCTTAAAAATTAAGATTTTAAATCCTGAATTAAAAGGTATTTCACTTTCCATCGCTACTGTCATAATGAACTCTATGTTTTTAATTTGGCAATGAACATATTGTCATATGCAAACCTCAAATCGTTAGTATTCCAGTCTCCAAAGATTCTAGCTTTAAGGATTCATTTCTTCTAATCCTATCCTTACAATATATTTGCTGTAAATATGGAGACAATATGCATCCTCATCTCACATCCTTCCCTATTCTAGTTTTCCAGATTTAGTTTTTATAGTAGCTTCTTGTTTTTGTAAAGATTCCTTGAGCAGTCACATTTCCTGGCACCCCCATTAGTCTCAATATAATCCACAATCTGGCCTGATTTATACAATAAAAAAGCTTTCCCTTAGCTTTCATCCTAGCTAGTTTTGAAATCTACTTGTATCTTTTCCTCTCTGAAATTTTGGGAATATGTTTCTACTTTGTTTTCTATACTTGGTTCTTTCTATAGCTCCTCTGATTAATTTTTGCACAAGTTAAACATACTGAACCTGTTAGTAATATTGAATTACAGTCCACAAGCTCAGATTTACTTTCTTTAATTTTCTAAGTTTATCCCAAGTATATGATACCAGTAATTCATGGGCTGCTCCGTTGTTTGTACATGGAAGTGTCCTGGCTGACTGGATTGCGCTTCTTTAGCTTCTGCTTCCCATTAGGTAGTTAATTTAATTCTGATCTCTATCAGGTGAAGTTCAGGTATAGATTATGTATTTATGTTGCTTGATGAAAACGTTGGCAACTAAAAAAAAATTCTGTTTGCAAAACTGAATTAACCTGAAAATCCAGGCAAGGCTGCAACTGGGGTGGCGGGGGGGGGGCAACCGGGGCATGTGCCATGGGCGCCGCACTGGTGGGGCACCAAAATGAACACTGGGGGGTGCCAAAATGGGCGCAGAATCCATGTTTGCCCCGGGTGACACAGGCCCTAGTTGCGGCCCTGAATCCAGGAGAGCAAAAGGGCAGTCCTTTTATGTTGCTGGCCTGCTCCCAAACATTGGTTTAGAGCAGGGTTCCTCAACCTTGGCAACTATAAGCTGTGAAGACTTCAACTCCCAGAAAAAAAAGCTGGCTGGGGAATTCTGGGAGTTGAAGTCCGCACAGCTTAGAGTTGCCAAGGTTGAGGAACCCTGGTTTAGAAGCTGAGAGAAGAAAGCTTGGTGGCCTCTTTCCAAAAGGTATGACAGGGCCAGAAGACCTTTGTAGTACTGCAGGGGAAGGCTGAAAGGAATCTTTCACCACAGCATTTGTCAAAGTGCTTCCAGCTGGGCAGTTGCAACAAACAGTGAAGGATTACCTATAGTGTTCAGTGAAATTTCCCACCCTTAGGGATGCCTTGATGTTTGCTGAAGTTCTTCCAGGCTTGTGAAGACTGCAGGGAATCTGAAATATGTCCAGTGTAGAAGCATTTGTGCCAGCCCTGGAGAGAAACATGAGAGGAATCTTCTCCTGCAGCAATGGCATGAAGCAATTTGAGGCCTCCTGAATTGCTTTGTTGAAATACTGTAAATTGGCAGTGTGAATCAGGTCACCTCTAGGGCCTGAATGTTTTTACCAAAGGAAATCCATGTCAGTCCACAAAAGTTTATATAGCATACAATATTACATAATACAGCTTATTCCTGGCTGACAAATCAAGGCAAATAGATGTTTGTTTGTTTTTTTGCTATTGCTTTGTGACAAAAATTATTTTTATTTAAGGATATTAAAAAAAACCAACAAAAACAAAACAAAGACCCATCAACCACCTAAAATGCTTTATTCATTTTCCCCCTCTACCTGATGCTTTCCCATGGAAAAGTAAAAATGTACTCTTAATCACTTCAGATTCTGTTAGGCTTTCACTGTATTTAATACTCCGGAAGATATTACAATCTGCAGAATTGGATTTTCATATTATAGAAGAAGGACCAATCTTTGGGAATTGAAAAACTGAGCTACTTTTTTGTCTGCCAATCCATTCGGCTTTTACATTAACATAAAATTACCATTTTAAATTAAATATAATTAGCCAAACTGCCACTAGCAATTAAAATAAATATGATGTACCCCGTACCTCATGAAAGCCCTCTAGACTTACAGCACTGGTTCTTGATCAAAACTTGCCAAGGACATGAAAGCTTCCACTAATCTATGCCAAACTATCTTGGACAGCAAGATTTTGCCTAGAGCACCCTTCTGGTGGCATTTAAAACACCTGGTGCTCCATTGTGGGTGAAGGAAAAAATCCTCTTTTTTTTTCATTCTGTTTCCAGCTACATATGTACCAGAACTGGGTGCTTTCGTCACTGATGGCAGAATAATATGGCATTATGTTCAAAAGTAATCCAAAGAGTAAATTAATAGTTCAAGCAATTTGTAAATTAATAGTTTAAGCAAGCAGTTACTTACATGAATAAACTTTCTCATTGTGTGCTTTATATGGCTTAATATAATGAAACTATCATTGCATGCACTGATTGTTTAAATCGCAATGTGGTAACTGAGAAACATGTGCATACATTGTCAGTATAACATATTAATTGATATTTGAAGTACACTTGAACAGAAGTAATTGAAGTCAGTGTCAAACACGATCTGTTTGCAGATTTAAATGTAACTTTTGTTTTTATTTTGTTTGTATGATTTCTTGTACATGACTTTAATTGGTTAGTTAATTAGTTTGTGTTCTGATGGTTTGCATCATATATTATCATTTGTTTCTCCTGAGGTAGACTATATTGGCATGATGATGCTGTGTCAGTTTGAAGGCTACTATGGATTTCTGGGTTCCCATGACTTCCTTGGTGTTGGAGAGTTGAGCTGACTTACAGTATTTCTGGTTCAGTTGCAATGTATTTGTTTCTTTGTATAGCACTGCCATGACTCTGTATGCCATTGGAGGGTACTCTTGTCTTAACCTATTCTAGACAATTGAGATGATATAATCAGTGCTAGTTTAACAGCTTCCTTTGGTGTCCTAAAGAGAAAAGTCAGCACTGAAAGTGACAAGTGTTCTGTGAGTTACCCTTTTTTTTCTTCAGAGATAAGAAGGGATGAGCCATTTATTAACCATTTTCTTTTCTTGTTCTACTCTTTTTTTCCTGGTGGGTTTTGTGTGTCTGTGTGAGTGGGCACTTTTGTTGCTGCATTGGCAAAAATGTTGGCATTAAATAGAATTTGTGCTTTAATTTTTTTTTAAATCTAAAAAAAATACACTATGATGAGTTGTGTACTAGCAACAATTACATATAAAACAAGAAGTTAACAACTTCTGGTGGGGACATGGCTGACTGAACTCAATCAGCCATATCCCCACCAGAAGTTCTGTCCAGGTTCCGTGGACAGAACTGACAATAAGGTGGTTTTTTGGGCTCAGGCAGGCTTTTTCCTGAAGCCAGAAGCATCTTCATGAATAAATAAAACACTCAGAATCATCCCATCAGTCCTCCAGAATGGCGACTTGCAGCCAGAGAATCGCAAACAGTGTTTGCACCAATCTGGTAAGAGCTGCTGGGAGGCTGGGATGTCACCATTTCCAAGCCATGATGTAGCCTTAAAGAGACACTAAGTCAAGCCATCCCATTGGGAACTGCCTGTTAGCTTACTTTCACTTGTGTCAACATCTTTCGGAAATTTTCCATTAACTCATTAATTCCTACTTTGGCTAGTCAATATCTAGGGGGTGCCATAATCTACTGCCTGAAACATGGAGGATTTCAAGCAGACTTTCTCAGAGTTCCGTTGTGAGCTTAAGCAGTCTTTTAAACAGATCTTTTCCAATTCTTGTCAAGCTATTTTGCAAGATATTCAGGACATTGTAGAAAATATCAGCTTTAAAATGTGTCATGGAGGAAGTTAAGGAACTCAACAACAATAGAAATGTTTTCACTGACAGCAAGATCGAGGCTTTTGCTGACAATGACCAGATTGTGGAAATGAAGAAATTAAATGGACAGATTGAATTTCAAATAATAAATGGAAGTGTTTTTCTGATGGAAAGTTATGGGAAAGAAGAGGGTTTTTTTTTCCTATGGGAGGTTTTTTGCTGAGAAGTCGGAGATTTTAAGGGGGGTGGTTCAGCTCTTTGATCTCTCTGTGAAAAATGCCTTCTGTTTATTGTGGAGATATGTGAATGCTTTGGTCTATTTTGAAGTAGGGTAAGGATTTGAGAATGTTTATCTGGATTGCTTTTAAGGCTTGTTTGACTTCATACTCTTTTTTAATGATTTGGATTAAGATTGATAAAGTATAAACAATAAATGCTGGTTTGATAGAATTAAGATTGTTATAATTGCAGTATTATTAATTATAAGAGCAGAAAATTTGTATGTTTTTTAGTTTGATTTTTATTATAGTGGACAGAAATGTATAGAATAGTGGTAGGAAGGAAATAATTAAATAATTTTTGTTTTGGGGGGGACGTTGATTAGAAGGTTTATATATTTCTTTTTCTTTTAATCTGAGGGGAAGGAGCAATTGTATTTAGTGATTTTTATAAGGTGCTAATGGAATGATTTATAGAAATAATGTGATTTTGGTCTGATATAGAGTAAGGGATTGATTATGGAAATTGCTGTATATTCTTGTTGTTAAAAGTGGGAAGTCATCTCTTTATGTAATCTTTAAAATTCTTTTTTTTTTCTTGTGTTTTCACACCTTTTTAGTTGTTGGGTTTTTTTGTAGTATTTTTGCTTTCTTATAGTTTTTATCTTTGCTTTAAATCTAATAAAATTCTTATACAAGAAGTATAAGAAGTTAGCATTGATAAAATGTTTGTGTAAATCTTCATCAGAGAATGTGTAAAAGAAGAAAAATGACAACAAACTTCTGGAGTAAAGTATTATTAATTACTTTTATCCTAATTACTAGTATTAGGATAAAAAGGCATAGAAAGCTTCCACCGTAAGACCTTGACAATATAAATGGTTATGATATTTCCTGTATTTTTAAAATTATAAGAAAAATCTGAATTGGAATACTAAACTGACCTATTAAAGCAGACAGTAAAGTGTACAGGAATTTTAGCAATTTGACTCTGTGAAGCATATTTGTTTGTCAAATGCACACACATTTATTCATGTGTTGTGCTATAAAATGGCTATAAAGCACAACCATTACTTGACTGTAAAACTGATGGGAGCAAAACTATGTATTAATTTTTGACATGTAATATAATTAATTGTGTAAATGTTGGGCAATCATGTACTATATTAGCCCCACCTCCTTTATTTTTGCTCATGGCAGAATAGACTCTTGTCAAGGATTAGCCTATAGAGGTCAAACTGTAGAATCTTATCCAATTCATGTTTTATGAATCTCACTAACTTGGGAAAGTATGTTTTTACCTGCTGGTCTACTTTGAAGATAACAGCCCTATTTCTCATCAGATATTTAAAGGAAGCTGCCTTTGAGAATTAAGGACTATCATACTTTGATAAACCTTGGTATACTTTTTGACTGCTCTGTGAGTTTCTGGTTTTGTGCAATCATTTTAGTGATTAAGCTCTGTTAATAGACAATATCAGTACTTTGTTTTAATAAGATCCACTTTATGACATAATTTGTCCTTCACTAGTGTAAAATATTGAATCCATCATTTCAATTTTGCCAGTGTAAAATATGGAATCCATGATAATCATATATGTAAAGATTCTGGCTTTAGCAATGTTTATTTATTTTACTGTTCTTGTTTGTCATTGACCATATCTACTACTAAGTAAATAATAATTATTATTATTATTATTTGCAAAAAGGAAAGGAAAAAGAAAAAAAATATGCATAAATTTACATCACTCACGATTAAATGAGTCTTACATATATATTCATATACTACATAATTTGTTTACATTTAGGTAAGTTTAGTAAATAAAAAAGGGTGGAGATATAAGTTTAAGCATATAAGCAGATAAAATTGTCCTTCTGACTCATATTCTCATATAGTTATCAGAGAACTGACCTGCAGTTCTTTGAGGAAATGGAGAGATCTTCAGGAAAATGTCATGGTAAGATATTCAGCTAAACATTTTTTAAAAATAAAGTAAGTAATAATCAAATAATGTGAAAAAGCTAGTTGAATATCTTATTACCATGTTTTTTGGATGTTCATACTATTAAGTAACAATACAGTATTTATAATATAGAGTAGCGTGCTTTTGGCTAATTCTGGTTGTCTAATCATTTAATCTTCAGCAAAGGATCGTTACCTTGCCGTGGTGCTGGAGCTTGAGCACCTCAATGATGCCATGAGCTAAACCGTGAAGGGCCACCCAAGACGGGAAGGTCATGACAGAGAGGTCAGACTAAATGCGATCCCTGGGGAAGGTAATGGCAACCCACCCCAGTATTCTTGCCGTGAAAACTAAATGGATCAGTACAACCAGAGATATGTCGGTATACCATTGGAAGGTGAGACCCCCAGGTCGGAAGATGGTCAAAATGCTACTGGGGAGGAACAGAGGATGAGCTCAACTAGCCCCAGACGTGATGACGCAGCTAGCTCAAAGCCGAAAGGACGGCTAGCGGCCGATGGTGCTGGTGGTGAACGGCGAATCCGATGTTCTAAGGATCAACACACCATTGGAACCTGGAATGTAAGATCTATGAGCCAGGGCAAATTGGATGTGGTTATTGGTGAGATGTCAAGATTAAAGATAGACATTCTGGGCGTCAGTGAACTGAAATGGACTGGAATGGGCCACTTCACATCAAATGACCACCAGATCTACTACTGCGGACAAGAGGACCACAGAAGAAATGGAGTAGCCTTCATAATTAATAGTAAAGTGGCTAAAGCAGTGCTTGGATACAACCCAAAAAACGACAGAATGATCTCAATTCGAATTCAGGGCAAGCCATCTAACATCACAGTGATCCAAATATACGCCCCAACCACAAATGCTGAAGAAGCTGAAGTAGAGCAGTTCTATGAGGAACTGCAGCACCTACTGGACAACACGCCTAAAAGAGATGTTATTTTCATCACAGGAGACTGGAATGCTAAGGTGGGCAGTCAAATGACACCTCGAATTACAGGTAAGTATGGCCTGGGAGAACAAAATGAAGCAGGACATAGGCTGATAGAATTTTGCCAAGACAATTCACTCTGCATAACAAACACTCTCTTCCAACAACCTAAGAGACGGCTTTATACATGGACTTCACCAGATGGACAACACCGAAATCAGATTGATTACATCCTTTGCAGCCAAAGGTGGCGGACATCTGTACAGTCGGTAAAAACAAGGCCTGGAGCTGACTGTAGTTCAGATCACGAACTTCTTCTTGCACAATTTAGGATCAGACTAAAGAGATTAGGGAAGACCCACAGATCAGCTAGATATGAGCTCACTAATATTCCTAAGGAATATGCAGTGGAGGTGAAGAATCGATTTAAGGGACTGGACTTAGTAGATAGGGTCCCGGAAGAACTCTGGACAGAAGTTGGCAGCATTGTTCAGGAGGCAGCAACAAAATACATCCCAAAGAAAGAGAAAACCAAGAAGGCAAAATGGCTGTCTGCTGAGACACTAGAAGTAGCCCAAGAAAGAAGGAAAGCAAAAGGCAACAGTGATAGGGGGAGATATGCCCAATTAAATGCAAAATTCCAGAGGTTAGCCAGAAGAGATAAGGAATTATTTTTAAACAAGCAATGCGCGGAAGTGGAAGAAGACAATAGAATAGGAAGGACAAGAGACCTCTTCCAGACAATTAGAAACATCGGAGGTAAATTCCAGGCCAAAATGGGAATGATCAAAAACAAAGATGGCAAGGACCTAACAGAAGAAGAAGAGATCAAGAAAAGGTGGCAAGAATATACAGAAGACCTGTATAGGAAGGATAACAATATCGGGGATAGCTTTGACGGTGTGGTCAGTGAGCTAGAGCCAGACATCCTGAAGAGTGAGGTTGAATGGGCCTTAAGAAGCATTGCTAATAACAAGGCAACAGGAGACGACGGCATCCCAGCTGAACTGTTCAAAATCTTGCAAGATGATGCTGTCAAGGTAATGCATGCTATATGCCAGCAAATTTGGAAAACACAAGAATGGCCATCAGACTGGAAAAAATCAACTTATATCCCCATACCAAAAAAGGGAAACACTAAAGAATGTTCAAACTATCGAACAGTGGCACTCATTTCACATGCCAGTAAGGTAATGCTCAAAATCCTGCAAGGTAGACTTCAGCAGTTCATGGAGCGAGAATTGCCAGATGTACAAGCTGGGTTTAGAAAAGGCAGAGGAACTAGAGATCAAATTGCCAATATCTGCTGGATAATGGAAAAAGCCAGGGAGTTTCAGAAAAACATCTATTTCTGTTTTATTGACTATTCTAAAGCCTTTGACTGTGTGGACCACAACAAATTGTGGCAAGTTCTTAGTGGTATGGGGATACCAAGTCATCTTGTATGCCTCCTGAAGAATCTGTATAACGACCAAGTAGCAACAGTAAGAACAGACCACGGAACAACAGACTGGTTTAAGATTGGGAAAGGAGTACGGCAGGGCTGTATCCTCTCACCCTACCTATTCAACTTGTACGCAGAACACATCATGCGACAAGCTGGCCTTGAGGAATCCAAGGCTGGAGTTAAAATCTCTGGAAGAAACATTAACAATCTCAGATATGCAGATGATACCACTTTGATGGCTGAAAGCGAAGAGGAACTGAGGAGCCTTATGATGAAGGTGAAAGAAGAAAGTGCAAAAGCTGGTTTGCAGCTAAACCTCAAAAAAACCAAGATTATGGCAACCAGCTTGATTGATAACTGGCAAATAGAGGGAGAAAATGTAGAAGCAGTGAAAGACTTTGTATTCCTAGGTGCGAAGATTACTGCAGATGCTGACTGCAGTCAGGAAATCAGAAGACGCTTAATCCTTGGGAGAAGAGCAATGACAAATCTCGATAAAATAGTTAAGAGCAGAGACATCACACTGACAACAAAGGTCTGCATAGTTAAAGCAATGGTGTTCCCCGTAGTAACATATGGCTGCGAGAGCTGGACCATAAGGAAGGCTGAGCGAAGGAAGATAGATGCTTTTGAACTGTGGTGTTGGAGGAAAATTCTGAGAGTGCCTTGGACTGCAAGAAGATCAAACCAGTCCATCCTCCAGGAAATAAAGCCAGACTGCTCACTTGAGGGAATGATATTAAAGGCCAAACTGAAATACTTTGGCCACATCATGAGAAGACAGGACACCCTGGAGAAGATGCTGATGCTAGGGAGAGTGGAAGGCAAAAGGAAGAGGGGCCGACCAAGGGCAAGGTGGATGGATGATATTCTAGAGGTGACGGAATCGTCCCTGAGGGAGCTGGGGGTGTTGACGACCAACAGGAAGCTCTGGCGTAGGCTGGTCCATGAAGTCACGAAGAGTCGGAAGCGACTAAACGAATAAACAACAACAATCATTTAATTCCTTGTTGCCAACATTATGTGCTAACTCTTCACTTTCTTCTTAAAACTTACACTGCCTGGAAGGAAGAATGACTAGGAGGAAGGAAGACATGGATTCCTGAATATTGAATTATGATATAATTCCCTAAATGTCTGCTCAAAATTAAACTGCTTTGAATTCCACAAGCTTGCTTTCATTGTTTTACTCATTGTTTTATTCTTTCCAAATCAGTGGGTGTGGGAAAGAAAGATGTAAAGGTGCTTAGAATTGTCTCTGTGCATCAGAATCAGAATAATTCTGCAAAAAAATTAAATAGCGTGGGATCAAACTTGGTTATGGTGGGAGAAGCCAGCAAAAGTTGGATTGAGTTTCACAATTGGCCAGATCCAGTTTGAGACTGTGAAGAAAAACAGTCCAAGAAAAGATTAACTCAATGGGAGAGAGGCAGTTTGACAGCTGTTTGAAATATTATGCTTTGTTCGTTTTTTAAGCTTCCCTCCCTCCTGGTCATTCTGTGTATGCTTTCCCTACCTTGTTTCTTTATAAAATAATGTGAGACTTCCATTTAAAAAAAAAAAGTTAAATATATTATATTTAAATATTAAATATATCAATTCCAGGTTCTCTTCTCTTGTCTATTACTGGATAAAGAATCTAACAGCAGTGCATGAATGCCTAGTGGCACAGATGAACCAGCTGCTAGCAGCAGGCTCCCACCCAGATTGGCTAACACAAGGAAGAACAGTGCTGATCATGAAAGACCCCCACAAGGGAACAGCACCATCCAACTACTGGCCAATAACCTGCCCCCCCCCCCACAACATGGAAAGTCCTATCAGGCATCATAGCCATATCAGACCTTATGGGCCAGTACATGAGCACAGCTCAGTATTAATATGTTTTCTACTACAGATTAAGGTTACTATGGTAACTAATCATTTTGGCCGGGTGAAGAGGTTGAATTTAATTGTCCCCTTTTCACGTGTTAATGGTTGCATTGCCTAAGGGAAGAACTTGCCTGAACTTGTTTTAGTTTGTTTCCCTTCTGTGTAGGCTTGCAGAGAGCATGCAGCTGAGAGAAATCTCTCCTCTCAGCAAACAGCCTTTAAATATGTTTGTTTTCTGTAAATAAAATTATTTTTATAGAAATGCCAGGTGTGTGACTTTTCTGATCTCTCCTGGGCCAAATGCTTTCCTAGCACTCTGCCAACACTCAGAAGGGTATTAGGAACAACACCAGAGGTTCCAAACACCAGTTGCTTATAAATAGCGAATTTGCCCATGACTCAAGGTCTAGACAGACCAATCTGAGCACAGCCTGGATTGACTTCAAAAAAGCCTATGACTCAATGCCATACACATGGATCTTTGAATGCCTGGCACTATACAAAGTCAACAGGACACTATGGACCTTCCTCAAGAATTCAGTAGGACTGTGGAAGACAACACTGGAAGTCAACTCAAGGCAGCTTGCACAAGTGGCCATCAAGTGCAGCAAGGTGATGCACTGTCCCCGTTGCTGTTCTGCATAGGCTTGAACCCCCTCAGCCAGATCATCACAAGGACTGGATACAAATACAAGTCCAAAAGTGGAACTATCATCAGTCACCTCTTCTACATGGATGACATAAAGCTGTATGCTAAGAGTGAACAAGACATCAACTCGCTGATCCACCTGAAACAGATTTACAGTGACAACATTGGGATGTAATTCAGACTGAAGAAGTATGTCTGGATGGTAGGAAAGAGAGGGAAGGTAGTCAAGACTGATGAGGTGGAATTACCAGCAGGCCACATAGCAGACATATAGACCAATTACAAGTACCTTGGTATCCCACGATCACATGGGAGCCATGATGAGGAAGCAAGGAAGACAGCAACATCCAACTACCACCAAAGGATAAGACAGGTCCTCAAGGCCACCTCAATGGGTAGAACAAGATCCCCGACATCAACACATATGCCCTGCCAGTCATCAGATACCCTGCTGGCTTAGTGAACTGGCCAAATGAAGACATGGAGGCTGCTGATGGGAAGACTTGGAAGCTTCTCACAATGTACAGAAGTTTCAACCCCAAGCCTAACACCCAGAGACTGTACACCACCCTGCAGGTGGGCAGGGTCTGGTGAGGGTCAAAGCCACTGTCCTGGATGAGACCCAGAGTATCCAGGAATACATCCGTAATATGGCACCTAAAGATGAACTGTTGAGAAAATGCCTCAGGCAGCAGCAGACATGGAAGGAAGATCAAGCAGAGGAAGTGCCATGGCAAGACAAGACCCTGCATGGGATGTACCATTGACAGATAACTGAGGTGGCTAACATTGGGAAAACTGACCAGTGGCTGGAAAGCTTTGGACTAAAAGACAGCACTGAGGCACTGATCATAGCAGCACAAGAACAGGCACTAAGCACCTGATCCATAGAAGCTGGGGTCTGCCACACTAGACAGGACCCAAGGTGCAAGCTGTGCAGAGAGGCCTCCGAGACAGTCCAACATCATAGCTCTATGTCCAGAAGAGTGCAGTGCTAGGAACAGCTAAGATTCTGTGCAGAACCCTCAAACTCCCAGGTCTCTGATAGAGGACCCAAGGTCGAGGAAGATACATACCCCTCTAGGGGTGAGAAGGAATTTTTTTTAATATACATATTACAATAGTAGTCTGCCCTTCTTAGTGGAAATTCTTTCTCCACAGTCTGTTGCTTTTGCTCTTGTATAAGATAGGCTGGCTACTCTTTCTTCTGTTCAGTTATTTGGATCATATTTTATAACATTTCTGCTCCCTTTCAAATCAAAAACACTGTTTATATGATAGCTTAAGTGGAGGTCTTAATGAGAGGAACATTATCAAATAGTCAATTTTCATGAGTACAACATGATTATCCATACAGAGGAACTCTCAGATGCTTCCATAAATGGTGGAACTCTTTACCGTTCCTTCTCTTCTCTTTAGAAAGTTGAGAGCTGAATTTAATGTAAGAGGTGTTCCTCACTATAACTAACCAGTCCTGTCTTTCCATGCAATTAGAATGCTTAGAACACTTTTCCCATTGGAAAAATGGCATCCGATCATAATAGCAGAGAGATGCTTTATTATGTGTGAACCTCATTGTATGCTTACCATTAATAAAAGGGAAAAAGAGAAATCAAGGAATAAATTATGCATTAAAAAATAAAATTTACTTTGGCCCTTCAGAGGGAGAGAGAGTAAAACCACTTCTGAAAAGCCTTGCCAAAAAAATGCAGGGACTAGTCTAGGCAGTTGCCAGGAGTCAACACTGACTTGAAGGCACAGACTTACACACAGGGGAAGGGACAATGCAGAAACACTATTTTGCCCCATTCCATCTCTTCAATCTTCTTGGCTGTTGCTTCTATTTAAATCATCTTTTCGTACTGTTTATACCTTTTGGCTCTTCAATGAGTTGTTTCTGTACTGACTGCATTGTAAGGTTTCTAGGGCTTCTGAGATTAGGCTCAAAATACTACAAGTGTAGTCTTTTTATTCGTGGTAATCTGTAATTTCTTTCTGGCTCCAAGTCCAACCACAACTACAAAAAGAATATACAAAACAGAATATTTGTTTTAAAAGAACACAAAGGAAAATATTCCAAGATTTATAAAAAAATGTGTTGTTTACTTACATCTCTTTTCTCTGGTCCTTATTTTTTTCTAATTTGTTTTCTTTCTCTTTCACTAAGGTCTTTTTCCTTTGCTTTAAAAATCTGAACTGATGAAAAATGGAATGACTGAAATAGCAGAAAATAGACTTTGTTCAAGGACAATAAAGAATTCCATTCTCAGCTTTCCCAGATAGGATAAGAATAAAAGTTTTACAAAGACAGAGTTGTTATTTCAATATCTTAATTGAGAAAAAGTGCCTCATTCACTTTTTTGGTTACTTCTGAAGACAGTTTGCATATAGGTGAAGCAGAACCTATATCTTAGGTTGCACCTAAAATTGAAATTGTATAAATTTCTACATTTTGACTTTGGTGCTTCTACATGGCTCCCTAGACTTTTCTTTCCTTGTAACATTTGTCTTACTGCTTAATGCACTGATTGCAGAGCATTGCTCTTCTACTAATGCTTTCTTTTCAAATGTTTATGTGTTCTGTTTAATTTAAGACTGCTTATAGGGCTTATAACACCCATGAACATTTGTCATGCAATAGATTTTTTTTACATTGATAAACACCAGAATTTTTAAAACTGATTTTAAAAGTCTTCATGTGTGTGTAATTCTTCCAAGCTTGTTGTTTTATAATGGCAACAATATGTTAAGTAAATTTGTGTCCATGTAGCATGCTTTTTTCTGCAAGTTATTCCAGTTTCAAGATTAATTTTAAGTTAACAATTTCATGCGATCATAGATTTTAAAACACTTATCAATAGTACCTTTAAAAACAGTTTGGTTTGTTTGTTTACTTCTTATACAGTCATCAACGTTTTCTGAATTGAATTACAAAAGAACTAAAAACATTAAAAGTTAATAAATTTCTTCTACAACATTGATTTTAAAAAAGTTTAAAATGCTTTCCATGATTTTTTTGCAAAATATCTATTTGAAATTTTAGCAGGATTTTTCTTCATAATTATATTAATATTTTATGAGGCAAGTCTTACTAATATTAATGAGATTCAAATTTACAAAGGAAAATTCAAGAGCAAAGCCAAGAAAATAAATAATTAAATTAAATAAATCTAAAGGACAGTTTTCTGAAATAAAGGACTGACTTTTATAATAAAGAATGTATGGTTACTGTAGTCATAGCAAAAAGGTTTCCAAATGTACATTTTACTAAAAATAATGTGGTACAGTCAAAAAGACTTTCTTATGTGTTTTCAAATACAAACACAAAGAAATGGCATTAAGATAAAAATTCTATTTATTCAAACAGTCCTTTTTAAAAAAAATCCATTGCACATATTTTTTCAAGGCTTGACTAATATAGGCCATATAATATTTGAAAAATTATGTTCTTTTATCTCATCCCTGATTCTTCAATTATAAGAGCAATGTGGCAACTTTTAGGGCAGTGTCATTTCTGATCCTTCACATCCATTTCTGCTGCTATGACTGGTGCTTTGAGAAATAGCTATATCATTTTGTATAATAGCCATATCTTGTTAACAGAATGTTGTGAAATATAGCCAGCCATGGGGAAATATTAACTGTGCCACATAGCATAAACAAAACTTAGCTAACACTAGTAGCTCCTCAAAAAAGAAGTTAAAAAAAAGTTGCCATTCAGTTTTTATTCAGCTGAATTTTGAAGAGATATATTGCATCAGGTTGCAAAGAGTGAGGCTCCAAGTGTCCTTCCAAAATCTACTGTTTCATTTCACCACTTTACCACCTCAAGGAAACAACAGAGTCATGTATCACCCCAACTGGATTATAGCTAAGGCCTCTTGGTTACTTTATGCAATCTTCCTAAGAAGCAAACCACACAAGCTTTTCATAGTGAAGCAATGAAGTTATTAGGGTAGGGTAGGTTAGGGTAGGGTAGGTTATCTCAAAATATTTTGTTTTTTTAAATTTCAAAGCAAGAGGCAATCAATATAAAAAGGAGAGTTCTCCATGGTATTAAAGTCTCTCTGGAGTCAAGCTCGAATCCCGATGAATGCATGAGCATGTCCATGTTGTTATTATTAGATTTATGTCCCACCTATACTTTTTCAACTCAAGGCGGTATACATAATGTTCCTACCTCCCATTTTCTCCACAGTAACAACCCTGTGAGGTGGGTTGGGCTGAGAGAGAGTCACCCAGCCAGTTTTCATGCTCAAGTGAAAACAAACTGTCCTTTTAAAAAAAAAATAGAACACGTGAAAGTAGATTGATGGATATAGTTTGTCACTGACCTTTTTCAGGAAGCCTTTTCCACTTCCCAGTATAGTCTACAGCACTGGGTATTCCTGCTGACCTTCCATCCAAGTAATAGTCAAGTCTCACCTTCCTTAACTTAAAGGTATATAATGCCATCTGCTATGACTTTCTCTTTTTTAAAGCACATTTTAAAAAACCTCTTGAAAATAATTATATAAACTTGAGACTAAGTGTGGTATTTGTTCTGTAAATAGTCTGGAGAACTCTGCTTTTATCTGAAATGAAGTGATAACCAAATGCCTTATAGGCATTTGTGTGTGTGCACGCCTTTGAGTCAGTTTTTGACTCCTGGCAACTGCCTGGATTGGTTCCTGCAGTTTTCTTGGCAAGGTTTTTTGGGATTGGTTTGCCATTGGTTCCTTCCTAGGGCTGAGAGATAGTGACTGGCCCAAGATCACCCAGCTGGCTTCATGCCCAAGGCAGGACTAGAACTCACACTCTCCTGGTTTCTAGCCTGGTGCCTTAACCACTACACCACACTGGCTCCCTTTGTAGCAAATACAAAAGTAAAATAGACTGCAGACGTGTTGGACATTCAGCAGAAATTTAAAAGTAATGTCAAAAGTATTTTCAAGTATGAAAATATAAGACAATATTTTTGAAAATGTAGTTAATATTTATTACTTTAAAAAGGTAAAGGTAAATGTTTCCCCTGCACTTTACTTTAAATTACTTTATCTAAATGCTTAAAAATCCCATAAAATAAATGAAGTTAACAATGTTGGGGAAATTCCTGAAATCATCTTTTTTATCTATCACATTTATTTTCCATTAGCTTTCTGCCACTTTCAACATTATTATCAATCATTTTTTGGCTAAATGTTTTTGAAAGGTCAAAGAACCATATAAATTGGTATTGCTGTTTGACCTCTCAGAATCAAGGTTAATGGAAGCTCTTTGCTGTCAGAAAAAAAGCTTCAAGCCAAAGTAATGTGTCAGATGCAGCCAGTCAAGAATGGTCCCAACACAGAAACACTCGTTAATGTAATACAAAGCAGATCCATCATTTTGAAATTCCTATACTTTAGAATTTTAAAGTTCTGATTTAAGGGTTGATCACCTGACATCACTAAATCTGAATTCTTCACAGCATTCTTTGAAATGACTTATTTTCAGAAATGAGTGTAAAATCCTTGCTTCAGGTGCTTATGTTTTTCTTTACATGTTAGGCTAAAATGGGGAATAAAAATCTCAAGCATTTATCTGAATACCTGGGTTAAGTTTTGTCATATGTTAAAAAAGGAAGCAGTATTGACAGACAATTGTCCAGTAAAATCAGGTGATTTGGTGGTTTGTACTAGATTTCAGATATTTCACTTTAGATGTATGTCCTATAAGATTTTTCAATTATAAATCAGCTACATTAGCTAATAACTATATTAGCATGACACCAGATTGTGATGAAATACGTGTTTCATTTTATTTTGGCACATTTTTTTTATCTTGCCCTTCCTCCATTTGGCTTGCATATGGGTAAGGATGATACTTAAGTTACACCCTGCGGAAAGCCTGCATTATTTATCAGGATGCAAATTGTTATAGCAAGATTTCCTCTTATGCTTACATTTCTTTACTTTAGTTTAATCTTGTGTAATCCTACTGAAGTCAATAAAATAAATACAACCTGATGCCAACTTCCTTATATTACTCATATCTGTATCCCATTGCTTTTATGATAGCCAGCTGTCCTAGGAATTTTCTCACCCACCCATATCTGGAGATGCCAGAGCTTAAACCTGAGATTTTATTCATGCAAAGTATATGCTACATCAAAAAAAAAAATCAGTTCTAAAGGTATTGTGCTATTGTACTCTCCGCTTAGAAATGATGTTCATGATAACAACTGAACATGCAGTTAATTTGAGCCTAAGGCATCTTGCATTGTCTTTTTTATGAGGCAGCTGAAGGATTTGTGTGGCTTCTCTCTTGTTCATTATGCCTCTCTCCAGTCCCCTGTAGCTTCCCTGGCAATCCCAAGGGAAGATGCCATGAAGAAACTCTTCCCATGGGATTTTTCAGAACAGGATGTAGACAGCCTGAGAGACTGTAAAGAGGTGAATAAATACAAAGCAGAAAAGAACATTAGCAATACCTGGAACTTCCACAACCTTTAAGGACATTTTAAAAAGTTCAGCAGGATAATTCAAGCAATCTTCACAGCTGCTATTCCATGGAAGCAATATTGTACATTAGTTATGTTCTAGTGTTGACCTACAGAGTATCTGGCTATCCCAAGTTGTTGGAAAGCATACTTTAGGATTGCTAACTCCACAAACAAGAAATAGTTGATAGCTTGTACTCATAGCAGGGCAACCTGGAAATGCAGATATGCCCATAGGAGAACAACATTTCTTTTTTAGCAATTAGGAAAATAATTTTCAGATCAATGAAGGTCCATCAAGCCCACATTATGAAAACTGACTTGCAGCTTTCTAGAGTGTCATCACCTTACTGGAGATACCAGAAAACATTTACATATGAGGCATGTGCTGAATCCATCACACATAATAGAATGATGTGAAGCACCTGTACCAGAGCAACAGCTGTCCTGACATCTGGCACACTAGACTGCCCCAGAGTTCCTGATATCCCAAAGTAGACTGTAGCAGCCATTGGGATTCATGAGATTGTTAGGCATGTCATCTCTGCCTCTGAAATACAGTTACTAAGCAGCACCAAAACAATACCAGCAATGATCATTCACCAAAATTCACAATTATTGAATAATTTGATTGGAGTGGATAATAATTTGATTGGAGTGGAAAGGATAATGAAATTTTTACACATTGTTGTTGTTGTTGTTGTTGTTTATTCGTTTAGTCGCTTCCGACTCTTCGTGACTTCATGGACCAGCCCACGCCAGAGCTTCCTGTCGGTCGTCAACACCCCCAGCTCCCTCAGGGACGATTCCGTCACCTCTAGAATATCATCCATCCACCTTGCCCTTGGTCGGCCCCTCTTCCTTTTGCCTTCCACTCTCCCTAGCATCAGCATCTTCTCCAGGGTGTCCTGTCTTCTCATGATGTGGCCAAAGTATTTCAGTTTGGCCTTTAATATCATTCCCTCAAGTGAGCAGTCTGGCTTTATTTCCTGGAGGATGGACTGGTTTGATCTTCTTGCAGTCCAAGGCACTCTCAGAATTTTCCTCCAACACCACAGTTCAAAAGCATCTATCTTCCTTCGCTCAGCCTTCCTTATGGTCCAGCTCTCGCAGCCATATGTTACTACGGGGAACACCATTGCTTTAACTATGCGGACCTTTGTTGTCAGTGTGATGTCTCTGCTCTTAACTATTTTATCGAGATTTGTCATTGCTCTTCTTCCAAGGATTAAGCGTCTTCTGATTTCCTGACTGCAGTCAGCATCTGCAGTAATCTTCGCACCTAGGAATACAAAGTCTTTCACTGCTTCTACATTTTCTCCCTCTATTTGCCAGTTATCAATCAAGCTGGTTGCCATAATCTTGGTTTTTTTGAGGTTTAGCTGCAAACCAGCTTTTGCACTTTCTTCTTTCACCTTCATCATAAGGCTCCTCAGTTCCTCTTCGCTTTCAGCCATCAAAGTGGTATCATCTGCATATCTGAGATTGTTAATGTTTCTTCCAGAGATTTTAACTCCAACCATGGATTCCTCAAGGCCAGCTTGTCGCATGATGTGTTCTGCGTACAAGTTGAATAGGTAGGGTGAGAGGATACAGCCCTGCCGTACTCCTTTCCCAATCTTAAACCAGTCTGTTGTTCCATGGTCTGTTCTTACTGTTGCTACTTGGTCGTTATACAGATTCTTCAGGAGGCATACAAGATGACTTGGTATCCCCATACCACTAAGAACTTGCCACAATTTGTTATGGTCCACACAGTCAAAGGCTTTAGAATAGTCAATAAAACAGAAATAGATGTTTTTCTGAAACTCCCTGGCTTTTTCCATTATCCAGCGGATATTGGCAATTTGGTCTCTAGTTCCTCTGCCTTTTCTAAACCCAGCTTGTACATCTGGCAATTCTCGCTCCATGAACTGCTGAAGTCTACCTTGCAGGATCTTGAGCATTACCTTACTGGCATGTGAAATGAGTGCCACTGTTCGATAGTTTGAACATTCTTTAGTGTTTCCCTTTTTTGGTATGGGGATATAAGTTGATTTTTTCCAATCTGATGGCCATTCTTGTGTTTTCCAAATTTGCTGGCATATAGCATGCATTACCTTGACAGCATCATCTTGCAAGATTTTGAACAGTTCAGCTGGGATGCCATCGTCTCCTGTTGCCTTGTTATTAGCAATGCTTCTTAAGGCCCATTCAACCTCACTCTTCAGGATGTCTGGCTCTAGCTCACTGACCACACCGTCAAAGCTATCCCCGATATTGTTATCCTTCCTATACAGGTCTTCTGTATATTCTTGCCACCTTTTCTTGATCTCTTCTTCTTCTGTTAGGTCCTTGCCAACTTTGTTTTTGATCATACCCATTTTTGCCTGGAATTTACCTCCGATGTTTCTAATTTTCTGGAAGAGGTCTCTTGTCCTTCCTATTCTATTGTCTTCTTCCACTTCCGCGCATTGCTTGTTTAAAAATAATTCCTTATCTCTTCTGGCTAACCTCTGGAATTTTGCATTTAATTGGGCATATCTCCCCCTATCACTGTTGCCTTTTGCTTTCCTTCTTTCTTGGGCTACTTCTAGTGTCTCAGCAGACAGCCATTTTGCCTTCTTGGTTTTCTCTTTCTTTGGGATGTATTTTGTTGCTGCCTCCTGAACAATGCTGCCAACTTCTGTCCAGAGTTCTTCCGGGACCCTATCTACTAAGTCCAGTCCCTTAAATCTATTCTTCACCTCCACTGCATATTCCTTAGGAATATTAGTGAGCTCATATCTAGCTGATCTGTGGGTCTTCCCTAATCTCTTTAGTCTGATCCTAAATTGTGCAAGAAGTAGTTCGTGATCTGAACTACAGTCAGCTCCAGGCCTTGTTTTTACCGACTGTACAGATGTCCGCCACCTTTGGCTGCAAAGGATGTAATCAATCTGATTTCGGTGTTGTCCATCTGGTGAAGTCCATGTATAAAGCCGTCTCTTAGGTTGTTGGAAGAGAGTGTTTGTTATGCAGAGTGAATTGTCTTGGCAAAATTCTATCAGCCTATGTCCTGCTTCATTTTGTTCTCCCAGGCCATACTTACCTGTAATTCGAGGTGTCATTTGACTGCCCACCTTAGCATTCCAGTCTCCTGTGATGAAAATAACATCTCTTTTAGGCGTGTTGTCCAGTAGGTGCTGCAGATCCTCATAGAACTGCTCTACTTCAGCTTCTTCAGCATTTGTGGTTGGGGCGTATATTTGGATCACTGTGATGTTAGATGGCTTGCCCTGAATTCGAATTGAGATCATTCTGTCGTTTTTTGGGTTGTATCCAAGCACTGCTTTAGCCACTTTACTATTAATTAGGAAGGCTACTCCATTTCTTCTGTGGTCCTCTTGTCCGCAGTAGTAGATCTGGTGGTCATTTGATCTGAAGTGGCCCATTCCAGTCCATTTCAGTTCACTGACGCCCAGAATGTCTATCTTTAATCTTGACATCTCACCAATAACCACATCCAATTTGCCCTGGCTCATAGATCTTACATTCCAGGTTCCGATGGTGTGTTGATCCTTAGAACATCGGATTCGCCGTTCACCACCAGCACCGTCGGCCGCTAGCCGTCCTTTCGGCTTTGAGCTAGCTGCGTCATCACGTCTGGGGCTAGTTGAGCTCATCCTCTGTTCCTCCCCAGTAGCATTTTGACCATCTTCCGACCTGGGGGTCTCACCTTCCAATGGTATACCGACATATCTCTGGTTGTACTGATCCATTTAGTTTTCACGGCAAGAATACTGGGGTGGGTTGCCATTACCTTCCCCAGGGATCGCATTTAGTCTGACCTCTCTGTCATGACCTTCCCGTCTTGGGTGGCCCTTCACGGTTTAGCTCATGGCATCATTGAGGTGCTGAAGCTCCAGCACCACGACAAGGTAACGATCCTTTGCTGAAGTTTTACACATTATTGTTCCCTAAATTAAATGTAGGATATGTGTGACCTTCCAAGTGTTGCTAACTATAACTCCCAGATCATTTCATTATTGGTCATTTAAAGGCTTACAAGTTCCCCCATTACCATAATAAAACCTCATTGTATATTTAAAAAGAGCTCTAACCAACTACTTTTTTCTGAAAATATTGCATGGAGAAAAGCATATCACTGTGGCAAAGCTCTTCCTTTGCACTTCATAAAAAAAAAATGATCATAATGCCAAACCGCACCTGCTTGGCTCCAGCTAGGAAGCGCTATCTGCACAGTGGCTCCTAGTGCTTCAGTGCCCTTGGGAATCCTTGTGTCTGAAAGGCAAAATATAAAATTAAGCAATTATTAATAGCAATCATTTATCATGACAAAGCCATAGATCTCTGCCTTCTGCTGGAGACAGAAGTCAGACGATGTAGCAGCTGATTATCTTATTGCAGAGTCATAACCACAGGCCATATTGATTAAGTGCTGATCTGAGAGAAGACAGAGTTGTGCCTAGAAGTGAGAGACTGGAAAACAACAGCTGTCTTTACCACTTTGCATTCACCTTGTATGGCTCTCTCAAGCACTGGGACAGCTCTGTCCAGTTTGCTCAGTACAGGCCTCTCCCACCCTTAGTCTCATTTAGATTTACATTCCTCGATGGGGAATCTGAGTGAATATACTATGCATCATAGACATTTAGCAGGAGATGGGAGTTAATATCTGTATTGCAAAATGAATGCCTTCTCTGTTACGTTTTCTTATACAGCACCAACAGTTTACAGTATGTGGCACTTTATACAATACAACAGAATTGTTTCTTGCTTTGAGGTTATGTTACTATCCAGCTGTCACTTTAATTCAGACAATTCCTATGAACAGCCATTTGTACTAGTTTCAGGTGTCCTGATTTACTGTGCTCTATGTACATTTCCATTTGGAGTGTTTCACACTAGGATTTATGCTGTTTTGAATACTTTCACATAGATTGTTGCAGAGAAATGTGATACTGAACAAGACTGCATCTCCATATCTCTTTTGGTATTCTGTGACATTCTTCTATATCACAAAAAAGTTCCAGGGAGATGGATTATATCTGCAGTACTTGAATTTCTACTTGTTCTGCCTTACTTCAGGCTGCTGGATTTCTGCTGTCAAATCAAACAAGATAATAACAATAACAATAATAATAATATAAAGACCTGCAAATAGAAGGAGAATGACTGGGACAAAAGAAAGCAAAGATAGTACCAATAGTAATAGGTGCCTTGGGTGCAATTAATTCCAAAATATCTGGAGCACCACTTGAACACCATCGGCACTGACAAAATCACCATCAGTCAATTGCAAAAGGCAGCTTTACTTGGAAGAACTTACATCCTGTGGTGGTACCTTTAATATTATTAAGCAACATCATCTGCCTATCCTAGGTCCTTGGGAGGACTCGATAGGTGGACAAAAATGCCAAACCCAGTCTAAACATCTGGCTGACTATGCAATCAACCATAATAATATAATCTCTGATAACCTAAAACAACTATCAGGAATAAAATGCACCTATAAAATGCATTTTATATACTACCACAAGTAAGAAGGAAATATGAATAGAAATAAATTTCTATTTCTGCTACCCCTTTCTTCTGTCCCTCTTAGGATTAGTAAAATTATCTCAAAGTTCTTGAACTGAGTTGCATATGCAAGATTTTGAGGAGAATATTACATTTTTTTTTAATCCTACCTTCCCTCTATGTGCTGAGGAACCTGGAAGTTGCCAATATTTTCTTCTCCCCACAGCCAGAGAGTAGGATGGATTAAGAGAAAATGAGTGCCTCAAAGCTGCCCTGGTGGGCTTCCATGCCTGAGGATAGAGTTGACACTGAAATTCTTAGTATCTCAGTCCAATTTTCTATACCATTCTGGATTAACTCTCATACAAATAATAATATTTAAATTCTTGGTTATATGTGATGAGTTGTGTATAGACTTAAAGTGCTACTCTTTCCCCTTAAATTTCAGGCAACAGACAATGTGAACTTTCTCTGGTTTTGCTCATTCCTAGGATAATGCATTGGCAAATGAAGGTATTGCTGGTCTAACCTCAGTTCTCTGGCATGGTAAAATTGTGCAATTTCCTGGATGCATCCAATCATAATTCAGAAAGTGCTAACACTGCCCCAGTGATGAGTCATTTAACTGCCATGACAAATAGGCCTGTACATGGCAACCTGATTTGACTTCACACTTCGTACAATGAAGGTGACACTATTTTCCTCATCAAATGATTTCGCATTATTTCAGTCTCCAGTTCCATATACCAGCACTTAACTTTTTGTGCATGTGTTTTCCAGTAATGTAAGCACATGGCAATTGAAGTTTTTTAAAAAAAACAACAAACTTTTGTGCATGAGGATAGATTTCTGAAATGAAGAAAGTAGGAGGGAAGCTAATTTTTTCCAGACTGTAATCCTAATCCAAATCAGGATCCTCTCATTATACAGTACATAAACCAACTAGCAAAGAATAAACTTTGGATACATAAAAGACCAGTTGCGTATAATGCTGTAGGCCTGTCCAAAGCAAAATAGATTCATTTCAGTAAAGTTATTTGTATGCAATGTGATTTGCTTTATTGAAGAAAAGAGGCCATTGAATCACCTCAGTGAAATAATTTTTATGGTCTCAAACCTCTCTGAGCCAGTGCTAGAAAAGAAGGCTTCTCTCAGATTTCTCCCTCAGTGTTGACCAAAATGCTCTCAGGCTGAGTGGTTTAATGCGCTACTCAGTATGCACTGGAGTTGCCCCTTTAGGTCTATAGTGCTAAAAATATGCCACCCTTTTTCTTTCAGTAATTTACACACGTTTCTTAACAAGCAAAGAAGCACCATAAATTATGAGACATGCCCATCCCTCATCAACTCATTGGCTTTACTAAGATTCAGTTTAAGTCTTTCTAATTTCATCCATTTGAACATATCTTCCAGATTTTGGCAAGGAGAAAAATTGTGGTTTTTGAATTGGCTAAGGAAAACTAAACACATTTACTCTATGTCCATGTCCTCCATCCAAATGCTTTGGGGATGGTGGGGTGGGAATGGGAAACAATTGTTTTGGAATGTTTCGCTCTGGGATGCTCTGGAGCCTGACCGAAACAGCTTCTAATCATATGAAATAAACGTTCTAACTTCAATTTCATAGTTAAAAGGATAAGAAGAAAAAACTCTCTTAAGAGGTTCATTTTCAGAATGATGATTATAGATATTTCTTCTTGAACATATTCAAAATGTTCTAACAAAATGCATATTGACTTTAATTTCAGATGACATCAAAATGTATTGATCTTTGAGGTAAATATTAATCTCTGCTTTGGCATAAATCAATATTTACCACTTAGGTCAATACATATGGATGCCCTGCTCAGCAGAATCAATATCAGCTTAATTTGCAACTAAGTTAATTATACTGTTACAATGTTTTACATGCCATTCATACCTGAAACAGATTTCAAATATTTATTGTTTAATATGCTTAGGCAGAGAAAATTTACTATCTTAGGGTCACAAACCCCAAGAATATGGATACATTCATACAAACACATTTCTGACTTTCATATCATTTGTGTCTCTTTTTGCTACTATGGAAAACCTTTCCTTCCCCCTCCTCTCCCCAAAAAAATTAATTAGAAAATTTAAAAATTCAGAGAGGATGGAAGATGTAATGTATGCAGGCTGCCTCTTAGTCACATATGTCTGTTTTAAATGATAGATCTGGTTAGGCTGCTGTTTTTGAGGTTGTTCCATGGGATGCACTGAAATTTACTTCTCAGAATATCCATGGGATGAAGCTATATGTCTACGTGGTCAGAATTATCCAGACACTTTTATATTAGATGAAGATACATTCAATCAAGTACATTCTAACCCAGTACATACATACATATTCACATACTAACAAAGAGTAAGAAAATAGAAATTGTTCTACAGATTGGTCAGAATTATTTCACTTGCCTAACGCAAGCAATATTAGATTCTCTCTGTCTCTCTCTCTCTGTCTCTCTCTATCCAGGATGAACAGTTTTATCAGACTATCAGTCTGAGATCCTTATATCAGAGCTTTAGCACATACTGGAGAAATTTGCTTCGATTGGTACTACATACTGGAGAAGAGGAAGAATCCAATCTTTAGCCTGTTCCTGAATCTCCTCTTTATCAGCAGGAGCTTACCATACTTGAGATGAAAATAATGTAGGAAAGGAAAGTTTGGTCTTCCAGATGTTGCTGAAATGCAACTTCCAGCATCCCTCACTTTGAGACTGCTGGCTGGAGATGACCTATTCTTCCAGTTTCTTTTCTATACCGGAGGCCTGCAACATCTGTCCTTTCCTGGCCATCTTATATGAGTGTAAGTATTTCAACTACTTTACTCTTATACTGTTTTGCTAAAAAGGATACTAGACCTTGTTAAATCTAAGAGAAGAAATCCTCCATTTGATTCCCCATATTCTTCTGCTGCTGCTATTAAAATTGCAATTACCACAGGAGAATGGAATATACTGCAACAATTTTCATCCCAGCAGGATGCAACAATTTTTACCTTCTTTGCACATCAAAAAATGAAATTAGCAATTTGACCCTTTTACATACATAACTTTCCTTTCTTGCCTCTTACTCCTATCCTTGTCTTTTAATTTGATTTTTTTCTCCTTGATGGTCCATCTTTCCCAGGTGGAGAAAAAGAAAGCTTATTTTATTGCATCTCCAATTTATTTCTGCAACAGAAATGCAGGCCACCATGAACCTGAAAATCCCCTTAGGCTTTTGAGATGTAAAGCTATTGCTGCATAAAGAAAATAGCCAACCATCAAGAACATTTCATCAATGTTACACTTTCCATAAAATGGTTTTAAATCAGGCATGGGGGGCCTGAAGCCCTTCAAACATTGATGCATAGAACTCCCAGCATCATTCAACACTGGCCATGCTGATCAGAACTGCTAGGAATTGTATTTTAGCAAGATTTGTAGGTCCACAGCTTCTTTATCCTTGGCTTGAAAACAAAATCTAGTGTGCCCTATAGAATGATTTTATGCATTCATAATGCAATAGATTTTGAAAATTTGGCGAATGGCAGCAAATGTTTTTTTCTTTAATACATTGCTGAGATAAAAGTCTGACGAGTATTATGCTTCTGGAATAACAACATAATACATTACAAATTAATAGATGTCAGTAAGGATATCAGCAAGGAAGTTTTAAAAAACTGACCATTTAATTTTCAGCTGTGGCATAATGTCCTTTAACCTTTTCGTGTCTTTTGTATCTCCCTTCCTTCCTTCCTTCCTTCCTTCCTTCCTTCCTTCCTTCCTTCCTTCCTTCCTTCCTTCCTTCCTTCCTTCCTTCCTTCCTTCCTTCCTTCTGCCCCTTTCTCCCTCCTTCCATAACAAAGAATGAAATACTCTCTTATTGTGATATGCTATGAAATAAAACAAATAAACTTGTCCAAATTATTCTTAGAATGGCACGATATAAATAATTCATACTGGCAATTCTAAAACTGTATAGTTCTGCTTCTGAATGCTATAACACAATCAAGATGGTGCTCTATTTGAGAAATCCCAAATTCCTGCTAATGATAGACCCTTCTGTATTTCTTTCCATAATATAATGCTTCAGGTGATAAGTCTTCCCATCATCCTATGAAATTTAAAATGTGTTGTCTATTAACAAAAAAGTCACTTCAACAAATAAAAGCCAAATTAAATAACTGGAATTAAATAACTGAACACATTTCTTGTTGAAAGTGGGCCATGTATTTCAGCCTTCTATAGCAAGCCTTAACTGCTTAGTAGGAAGATTTGTTTGAGAAAAATGCTCATAAAAAGTTATACCTCTCTCATCAGTCACAGAGATTGGCACTAAATCTGGAGCTCAGCAAAATGTTCTCCCAGGCAGTTGGAATATATCTTTTATGCCAATACATTTATCAAAGGCAATGTTGTCACAAGATTTTACAATATTTTAATATTGTAAGTCATGCAGAGTTATGTATTTGAGATGGGCGTCTATATAAATCAAATAAACAAATATTTGGGAAAAACCCTTTAAATAATAAGAATAATAGATAGCAATTTGATGATCAAGACAATTCTAAAAAGGGATGATGATGATGAAATAAAATCTCCCTTCACTCAAACTTGACTCCTGGTTACAGGAGTCCATGTAATTATATGGCAACTCTGTAGAAGCAATTTGCCATTAGCTTCATCCTGGATTTTCTTTTGTTTCCCAATCTTGTCTAGTCTTGCTTCCCATACAATCATGAACCAGACCCTGCTTAGCTTCACAGTCCAGATAACATCTGTGAGGGACTGTAAACCTCTAAAAAAATTGTCAGTTACAACAACAGCAGCTGCAACTGAGATATAAATTTGAAAAGGAAGCATTTCCTTTTACTGGAAAAGGAAGTAGAAAAAGAAGATCAGCTTCTGTTTTGTTAACTCTTGAACTAACCTTAACCTCAATACAATATTTCAAACACACACACACACACAAACACAAACGTAGACATACAGTACATAAGCTAGAATGATTTAACCAGAAAACTAATTTGCATAGGGTCATGCAAAGTAATATAAGCTGTGTTGATTGCCAAATGGATTATTTGAACAACAAAGAGGTTTTAGGAAGATGTTATGTACTTGAGGTTTTCCAAACCTTCCCTTTAGATAGATAGACAGACAGACAGACAGACTGACAGACAGACAGACAGAATACTCAATCTTAATCCTTTCCCAGAAAGATGCCAAATGAGAAGTTAGGGATACTCAGAGATGATAAATGTAAAATATACATTTTTTTTTGGTAAATGTGTTAACTCTTTTGAAGATTCACCAAAGCATTAACTGAATGCATATCTACATGCATGATCTTCAGTAGTTATTCATAATTTTAAAAAACTATGAATTTGTAGAATTGATTTATTGTTATTGTTATATAAGCCTTAGCCAAATCAGGTAAAGCTGTCTTGATCTGGGTGAAATCCTTTACAATTGTGTAGTGAAAGCTGAGTCTGTTTTATTTATTTGAGATAATATAAATCCAGATTTCAAGTATCTGAAATACGTTGTTAAATCAAATCTAGGAAGAGTTTGGGAACATTTAAAAAGTACTAATACTAAGGTCCTGAAGCTCTGTTAAATTTAGATTTAAGTATTTGATTGTGAGATATATACCAACTGCCTTCAAATGAGTAATTATGGATTGCAAAACTAGAAATGTTGCACAGTAGAGTCACAAAGTTACATACAATAAAACGTAGATTGAGCCATTTTCACTTCACATATTGCACTGGATTGTCTATTAGTGAACACTTGTTTTCTGGAAAAGGTGATGTTAGATAATATGACAACCATTCCTGGAAACATATAGTTCTTAACTTTACTTTTATCTCTTTATCTACTCAACTGCTGCCAGATGGACTTTCACTACTACCTGTGACATATAGACCGAGGCATGGTAATTTCAAATCCTGAAGACCGAAGTATAGTTAACAACCAGCCAGTTATATTGCTTCCTTAGTTGTCCCAAACTATTGGACAGCATTTTTCAGGGCATGTTTTGTTTTTTGTTTTAATTTCTTTGCTATATGGTAGATTTAAGCGCACTCCTTTGTATGAATATCACAGAATCACAGAAACATTTGTTTCCTTGGTTGTAAACTGCCCAGAGGCCTCCGACGGGAGGAGATGGGTGGGGATAAATTAGATAAATAAATTAAATAATTAAATAAATATATTTTCCCTTGTGCTTCTGTAAGACAATGTGTATGTATACACACACACACACACAGAGAGAGACAACCTAGTTTTGCCTCCTTCATGGTAATTTAGATTTTTAGAAACATTTTTTAAACTTTTGGTAGATGAATAGCCTGATATAACAAGTAATTAGATGTTCTAAACTGAAACTTATTTTAAAAAATCATCTACCCTATAAAGTCTGCCAATGCATTTTTGTAGATCTGCTTATTAACTGTAAATAGACTATATGTCGCTGGTCTTGGATTGTAAAGTTGTTTATTTACCCTTCAGTCACCTCAAAACTATGGGAGCATGAGACATTCAAACCACAGTACAAGATTTGACAGAAATATTCCTTTCTTAAATAAATAAACAAATAAATAAAGCATTTAAAATATATATCTGTTGTAATGAGAATGACTAGGAAAAGTACTGAAGAAACTTTTGGCATGTGCTGTTCTTGAACAATCAATGTGGGGATATGCTGTTCTTGGCTTGTTTGCTGCCATGAGTACCAACTGTGCCCCCTGAATTCCCAACCTAGATACAGAATCACAGAAACACAAAATGAAAGGGGGCATTTAGGACATCAAGTCCAACCTCCTGTGCAGTGCAGCTGTGAAAATTAAAGCATTCCTGACAATGCCGATGTCTATAAGGGGCTTCTGTGCAGGTTCATTTGAATGGAGATCAGACTTTTGGAATAAAACATGAATACTGTATGAGTCTCGTTGTGACGTACTGGCTGGGATGAAAGTTATAGAAACCTGGTTTTAGAGAAAAGCTATTGAGATCAAGCTGGAAAGACCCACTTTCATACCACAAACCATAATTAAGCATATTTTACCTAAGGAATAAGGGATGCGGTGGCGCTGCGGGTTAAACCGCTGAGCTGCTGAGCTTGCCAATTGGAAGGTCGGTGGTTCGAATCCGCATGACGGGGTGGGCTCCCGTTGCTAGTCCCAGCTCCTGCCAACCTAGCAGTTCAAAAACATGAAATGTGAGTAGATTAATAGGTACCGCTTCGGCGGGCAGGTAACGGTGTTCCATGTAGTCATGCCAGCCACATGACCACGGAAGTGTCTACGGACAAACGCCGGCTCTTCGGCTTTGAAACGGAGATGACCACCGCCCCCTAGAGTCGGACACGACTGGACTTAATGTCAAGGGAAACCTTTACCTTACCTAAGGAATGTTATATAATATTGTTCTCCTACTTGACAAGCAGCATTTTATTTGATGGTGTAAATGATTTCTTTAATCTTAACCCCTACTTAGAAGAAACAAGCTGCTGATTTTTCCATGATAGAGAGTATTTCTTTTAATGGGACTGTTTCCTTAATAGTGAAACTAATTGCTACATATATGTCTTTACTCTTTCTTTCAAATCTTAGAGAAAAGGATCTAACATCTATTTCAGTCCCTAAAGTAGAGGGGTCAGTTATGCTCCACAGCCATGTCACCATCTACTCATGATTACTCATTCCTCTGCAGTTTCTACACCAAACCTGAAATTTACCCAGTGAAACCAGATTAAGCAACTTCAAGTTCCCATCCTTGCCAGCTCTCAGCATAGGGTCAAAGTGCAAGCAAATTGATATTTAGCAAGAAGGCCCGAAGCTATTTTAGAATAAATGGTTTTACTGTATGCTTAAACTAAATTTAACATGGACATCAGTCATCAGGTTTTTTTATGGATAACCCAGTGGGTTGGGGAAATAAGTAAGCTGGGGCAAACTGATAAGAGGCTTGCCCTGAGAAGCAATAAAATAACATGGATTCTAGGAATCTAGGTGCTGGTTTGCCATAGTCAGAACAGAGAAAAAAGGATGTAAAGGTAGATGGGGAAATAAGGTAATTTAGATTACAGGATAAGATAAGGAGCTTCTTAGCAAGCAGAGTACAGCCTACAAAGAAAACAGAACTGAGGACCTTCCAAATGGAGGGAATGTCTTTCAAAGACTTGAGAAAGCAACAGAACTTAATGTTTGGGGAAGGGTATCAAATGTGCTGTTGTGAGTGCAAGAACTCACACCTAGGGACTCTGTTTGACCCAGAGAGACTAAGACTGGAGAAATGGCTAGGGGTTTGTGTGTGGAGAAGTGGTTAGCTTAGCAAGACTACTTGCTAAGGAAATAAAAAGAAAGCAGAAACTTAAGGGGAGATAGAAAGATTACTTGAGAGCAAGGGTGCAAGGAGGTGATGGGTTAAAGTGAGCAAAAATTATTCCAGAATCATAGGCAACTTAAGAAAACAAAAAACTGTGTTCCAGTTAGCAGAACAAATGATAGAAATATTTCCCAGTGAAGGGAATCATCTAGTGTGTTGGCTGTGATTGAGGACTGAGGCCAAGTAGACAGGGAGTGTCCAGTTTGTAATGACTAGGGAGAAGATTAGGACTGGCAGAGCCAAATTGCCAACAAGGAGCTGTTTGAAACTGGAGGAGGTCCAAAAGTGTTCAAGCCACTGGAAGTGAGACCTTTTTGCAAGGCAGCTGTACCAGAGAGAGACAGCACATTTCTTGCCAAGGGGACAGTTGAAACAATTGGACTGTGCTATACCAACTGTCTTGGTATATGCATCTTAAAATATATTCCTCCTCAAAGGAAATTCTTGGGTTGAATGATGAAGACTCTGAGCAAGCCTCTGGACCCAAGATCCCAGCCCACTAAGTTCAGTAGTTACTGTTGTATAAATTTAATCTTGTATGTTTATGTGTCTATATAAAACTGTCTGTAGATCTATACAGTTATTGTTTAATGCAAATAACAAAATAAAGCTGTTTTTAGCTAGGGTCCTTGTCAGCAGGAAAACCTCCCAAAAGAACTTCAACCAACAAGGTTCGATGATACAGAGAAAAGAGTTTATTTGTAACGCGTTTGCAAAGGCGGGTCCCTCCGTGCAAGAAGGAACCCTGAACGAAGTTAACACAAAACTTTTATACCCTATCTGTCCTCCCCCTCTCCGAGGGCTCAGCTCACAATCTTCCTACTTCACAAGTATCCTTGATTACTAGATTTACATGTCAGCAGGATGTTCCTGCAACTCTTATCACCTACTTGTTTCAGGGTCTCATCCTACTCAAGCATATCTTTGCTGGCACCAGCCAGCAGTTTATACACAATTAACTACAAATTTCTAACCTAAATAACTTTATCTGACACCCATGTCCTTCACTCCCCCCCCAGTTCAGGGTCCGGTGGCATATTTCCCTTTTCATGAGTTTGAGGCACATAGAGGGGTTTTTCTTTACCTTGCCCCCCCACTCACAGTCCTATTGCAAAATAATCAAGTCTGGTCATAACAAGAAGTGTATCTTGGGATCTTATTGGCTTTGTGTAGTGCTGAAGACATCCCTTAGAGCCCTCTGCTAGTTGGATAGTTGGCAGCAGAATTGGTTAAAGCATTATGGCTAGAAATTAGAAAATAAGAAGGGACCCTACAACTAGAAGGTTCCCTTGGGGGACAATTTTTCAAAATCAAGAATAGCTACTGAGTAAGAAACAGGCTTCCCTCAAATACCTACAGTACATGTTTTTTTATTTTTCAAAGAGGAGCTGCAGTGGAAGAGCTGAATTAGATGGCATCACAGAGCTGGAAAAGGGAGTCTGACTTTTTCTTCCTTCACCCTATCTCAATTTCATAGAAGATGTAGCTTACTGCTGCTTATATGCATGAGAATGTGTGGGGGTGGGAGGGTGGGGCAGGGAAATAGGTACATATTTGATTCTGTGGTTTCATCCATGATACTAGGAGGGGAAATGAAACAATGCAGGCATCCATTTAATCCCCCCTTACCAGTATATTGTGATGCTTGCTTCCTTAAATCCTAGCTGCCAAATTTGATGCAAATATTGAAGCTTTTACATCTTTGAATCCAATCAATATTGTTTAATAATGATGTCTGATTGATTTAAGACATTTCTAAAAAGCAGACATAATGGCTTTGTTAAATTTTATAGTCCACAATTGATCACAGAAGAGGCATCTAAGATTCTCCTAGCTATCTTTATATTACTATTAAGTCCCGTTTGAAATGGATTCCATATGTTTTGCAGATGCAAACCCATTAAATAGTGAATGCTTGAATGGCCTTTCTCTAAACTTAGTTGAAAATGAGCTTCTGCTTCAGCTTCCAGTATGAAGAAATATATAAGCAGCTACATCATATTTGAACTTAAGAAATGATTAGGAAGGGCCAGCTTTAAATTGCAGATCTCTGTTTTCACTGACTGTCCATATTCATGTGATGGCCCTGGTCCTCAGTTATTAATTCAGAGTCTCTCAAATCACAAGCCTCAATGAGGTAGAAGAGTTCTTTATCAATACAGGTGATCGGTCCAAGGCAAAGATCAGAGTAAAGAAAAGCCCGCACAATTGCTATTACAAAACCCCCATACTCTGTACCAGCCCTCTGTACCAGCCCTCTGCTAGTCTTCTGCCTGTCTGTCCTACATAGTGGCTGTCATGTTCCCCATTGCAAGGCATATGTGCATCACAACGGGGAACATGCACATTAGGTAAGAGGAAGGGATAAGCATAATCCCTAAATCACTCAAGCACCCATAATCCAGAAGGGAACCCCCAACACAATAGATAAGCCTTTCAGACCAAGCTTAGTACCCATCAAAAGGCAAGGGGAACACCTTCCCATGTCCCCCGGGGATGCGTTCACACCTCCCTCAGGCACGCATATCCACAGAGTAATGCCCAACATAATGGGAGCACCCATCAGGCAGTAATTAACGCATATCAGAAGATCGGGGAAACACCTTCAGAGGACACACAAGGTCCGGACGAAGACAGGAAGACAAAGGAGATCGCCGAGATCGCCCATCAGCTGATGCATCGAGGTCTCAAGCACCCATCCGGTCCTGGCCCAAGGGTGGAGAAGCACGACGTCCGCCAGCAAAGTATAAACAGGGCACCCTGTCACCACATAAGGATTCCCGTCTTTCTCTTTGCACGCACACCGTTCAAATAAAACCAGAAATCCTTAGATCTTCTAAGTGAGTCTGAGTCTTATTCTGAGCGTGGCTGCCCTGACAGTGGCTTTGCATGTAGGACAGACAGGCAGAAGACTAGCAGAGAGCATCCATGAACACCAACTAGCAGTCAAAAGACACAATAAGAACTCCTTAATTTCACAGCACATGGACAGACTCAACCATACTTTCAACCGGGAAACTGTGAGCATCCTAAACCAAACCAAATCCAAAAATGCCAGAGAATTCCTGGAGGCCTGGCACGCAGACCAAGCAGCCATCAACAGACACATAGAGTTAAACAACATTTACATACCATTCAAAAGGGACAATAGAAAAGCCAAAAGACCAGTACACTCCCTTGCCAGCAATCAACACCCAGATATGCAAAAATCAACACTAGGATTAACATCAGATGAACCATCAAACAGCACAATACACCCTAATCAAGGAACTATTAACTCAGGCAATCAACCAAGCAGCAAACAACAGCCCAATCAAAGAACTTCCAAGGAGAGAACAACACCCCCACCAACACAAGCAGGGCAAGCCACGGTATATAAGCAGAGAGCAAGGCCCACTCCCTCTTCGCACTGAAGATGTTGCCTAGTCTGGCAATGAAATGTCTGCAAGAAAACAACAAGGCTCAGAGAACACCAAGGACCCCACAGTTCAACCCTGAGCTACAAATATTTGCTTCTATTGGTGCTATGGAGTTGGTCAAGAATGGGGGCTGATGATCTGCTGTAACCCCAAATGCTGTGATCTAGATTAGCCAAATAGTCTCAATATTTTCCCCTACTTTTACTTGTATTAGGAGGAATTGCTATTTTCCATTTAAAAAGAAAAAGAAAAGTAAAGCAGAGATAGTCAAAAGAGCAGGAAAAAAAATTAAAACAAAAACAAAAGCAGAGTAACAGGAAAGGTGGAGCCACTGTTGCCAGCAAAGTGGAGATTTCAGTTGTCAGAGAGTTCCATTTTTGAGGGCTGCAAGCAGACCATAAGACTGCTTATGAAATTATGAGTAGCTCATTCCATCTCCAATGACCTAGATTCAATTAACAGCCTGGATTCAATTTCTTAAAAAAATAAACTTGGTTTATAATTCATCTACTCTTGTATAAGTGCTGCATTATAACATGGATTTAGAATTCATGTTACCATTTACCACTTTATTTTCCATTTATGTTTTTTTAAGAATAATGCTGATTCATGAAGATCCAAGCTACTGAATTGTGTTAGAAAATTTCTATATGATTTCTTCAAATAAATAAAATGAGGACTTCATTTGATTTCAGTTTTGATGAGATTCAATCAGATCTTTGACTAATATGAGAAGAGGATCATAATTATCCTTCGGATTTTGCACTTCTCTGATGTTATGACAAATTTCTCATCTCAGAAACATACAGGTACCTATAACATGCATTTTGCATTTAAGAATTGCATACAATGGAAAGGAATTATGAATGCATATTTGCAACCCTGATATGGATCAGAAATATACTGAGCCATCTCTAACTAAATGTTGTCAGAAGTGTCAAAGCAAACAATACTAAGAAATGGTTATTCTGTAGGAAACCCCTATGAGATATAGGCAAACGAGTGTTTTTAAGTCATAAAACAAGGGACATGCACGTTTTTGTTGTTATTTCTAGGATTAAACAGAAAGTGATATATTTCTTTATGCATACTGAAAAGCTGGCCTGTTTTCAGTTGTTTTCTCCTCATGACTATGTACAAATAAATGTTTCAATACTGTTGATGCTCAACAGTTGCTATCAAAGGAACAAATCTTGTTCCTGATATTCTTGCTCTAACATTATTACTTTCAGCATCATCTGTCCTCACTGCCATTTAATCTGGCTGCTGGACTATATAATTTTGTTGGGAGACATCATGAGGTAGATACAATGACAAATATGCAACAATCTGATAATAGTTTGCTCCACTTACCTTGTGGCAAGTGAAGATTGAGATTTCTTAGAAAATTTTGCCATCACTGCAAAGAAGATACTTGCCAAAATGTTATCTAATGTTATTATTTGTTTTGTTGGTGGGAGGTAATAGGTAGAATGGAAAATGGTGTCATTCTCATTATAAGTGATAATGTTCCAAGATTTAGGGGGAAAGGGTGTGATTGCCAAGGTTAAACATGAACCTCACCCCCACAAGCTGCTGAAGCATCTTTTATTCCTCCTGAATAAATTGAGTGAAATGGGTGTTCAATTACCCATTGATTTGGATAAAATGACTGGAATGCAAACCTCTGTCCAAGTCTGACACAATAACCATTGAACCATAATGGCTGTTTGCTTTGTTGTTTATTCATTCAGTCGCTTCCGACTCTTCGTGACTTCATGGACCAGCCCACGCCAGAGCTTCCTGTTGGTCGTCAACACCCCCAGCTCCCCCAGGGACGAGCCCGTCACCTCTAGAATATCATCCATCCATCTTGCCCTTGGTCGGCCCCTCTTCCTTTTGCCTTCCACTCTCCCTAGCATCAGCATCTTCTCCAGGGTGTCCTGTCTTCTCATTATGTGGCCAAAGTATTTCAGTTCTGCCTTTAATATCGTTCCCTCAAGTGAGCAGTCTGGCTTTATTTCCTGGAGGATGGACTGGTTTGATCTTCTTGCAGTCCAAGGCACTCTCAGAATTTTCCTCCAACACCACAGTTCAAAAGCATCGATCTTCCTTCGCTCAGCCTTCCTTATGGTCCAGCTCTTGCAGCCATAAGTTACTACGGGGAACACCATTGCTTTAACTATGCGGGCCTTTGTTGTCAGTGTGATGTCTCTGCTCTTAACTATTTTATCGAGATTTGTCATTGCTCTTCTCCCAAGGATTAAGCGTCTTCTGATTTCCTGACTGCAGTCAGCATCTGCAGTAATCTTTGCACCTAGGAATACAAAGTCTTTCACTGCTTCTACATTTTCTCCCTCTATTTGCCAGTTATCAATCAAGCTGGTTGCCATAATCTTGGTTTTTTTGAGGTTTAGCTGCAAACCAGCTTTTGCACTTTCTTCTTTCACCTTCATCATAAGGCTCCTCAGTTCCTCTTCACTTTCAGCCATCAAAGTGGTATCATCTGCATATCTGAGATTGTTAATGTTTCTTCCAAAGATTTTAACTCCAGCCTTGGATTCCTCAAGCCCAGCTTGTCGCATGATGTGTTCTGCGTACAAGTTGAATAGGTAGGGTGAGAGTATACAGCCCTGCTGTACTCCTTTACCAATCTTAAACCAGTCTGTTGTTCCGTGGTCTCTTCTTACTGTTGCTACTTGGTCGTTATACAGATTCTTCAGGAGGCAGACAAGATGACTTGGTATCCCCATACCGCTAAGAACTTGCCACAATTTGTTATGGTCCACACAGTCAAAGGCTTTAAAATAGTCAATAAAACAGAAATAGATGTTTTTCTGAAACTCCCTGGCTTTTTCCATTATCCAGTGGATATTGGCAATTTGGTCTCTAGTTCCTCTGCCTTTTCTAAACCCAGCTTGTACATCTGGCAATTCTCGCTCCATGAATTGCTGAAGTCTACCTTGCAGGATCTTGAGCGTTACCTTACTGGCATGTGAAATGAGTGCCACTGTTTGATAATTTGAACATTCTTTAGTGTTTCCCTTTTTTGGTATGGGGATATAAGTTGATTTTTTCCAATCTGATGGCCATTCTTGTGTTTTCCAAATTTGCTGGCATATAGCCTGCATTACCTTGACAGCATCATCTTGCAAGATTTTGAACAGTTCAGCTGGGATGCCGTCGTCTCCTGCTGCCTTGTTATTAGCAATGCTTCTTAAGGCCCACTCAACCTCACTCTTCAGGATGTCTGGCTCTAGCTCACTGACCACACCGTCAAAGCTATCCCCGATATTGTTATCCTTCCTATACAGGTCTTCTGTATATTCTTGCCACCTTTTCTTGATCTCTTCTTGTTCTGTTAGGTCCTTGCCATCTTTGTTTTTGATCATACCCATTTTTGCCTGGAATTTACCTCCAATGTTTCTAATTTTCTGGAAGAGGTCTCTTGTCCTTCCTATTCTATTGTCTTCTTCCACTTCCACGCATTGCTTGTTTAAAAATAATTCCTTATCTCTTCTGGCTAACCTCTGGAATTTTGCATTTAATTGGGCATATCTCCCCCTATCACTGTTGCCTTTTGCTTTCCTTCTTTCTTGGGCTACTTCTAGTGTCTCAGCAGACAGCCATTTTGCCTTCTTGGTTTTCTCTTTCTTTGGGATGTATTTTGTTGCCGCCTCCTGAACAATGCTGCCAACTTCTGTCCATAGTTCTTCCGGGACCCTATCTACTAAGTCCAGTCCCTTAAATCGATTCTTCACCTCCACTGCATATTCCTTAGGAATATTAGTGAGCTCATATCTAGCTGATCTGTGAGTCTTCCCTAATCTCTTTAGTCTGATCCTAAATTGTGCAAGAAGAAGTTCGTGATCTGAACTACAATCAGCTCCAGGTCTTGTTTTTACCGACTGTACAGATGTCCGCCACCTTTGGCTGCAAAGGATGTAGTCAATCTGATTTCGGTGTTGTCCATCTGGTGAAGTCCATGTATAAAGCCATCTCTTAGTTTGTTGGAAGAGAGTGTTTGTTATGCAGAGTGAATTGTCTTGGCAAAATTCTATCAGCCTATGTCCTGCTTCGTTTTGTTCTCCCAGGCCATGCTTACCTGTAATTCGAGGTGTCATTTGACTGCCCACCTTAGCATTCCAGTCTCCCGTGATGAAAGTAACATCTCTTTTAGGTGTGTTGTCTAGTAGGTGCTGCAGATCCTCACAGAACTGCTCTACTTCAGCTTCTTCAGCATTTGTGGTTGGGGCATATATTTGGATCACTGTGATGTTAGATGGCTTGCCCTGAATTCGAATTGAGATCATTCTGTCGTTTTTTGGATTGTATCCAAGCACTGCTTTAGCCACTTTACTATTAATTATGAAGGCTACTCCATTTCTTCTGTGGTCCTCTTGTTCGCAGTAGTAGATCTGGTGGTCATTTGATGTGAAGTGGCCCATTCCAGTCCATTTCAGTTCACTGACACCCAGAATGTCTATCTTTAATCTTGACATTTCACCAATAACCACATCCAATTTGCCCTGGCTCATAGATCTTACATTCCAGGTTCCAATGGTGTGTCGATCCTTAGAACATCGGATTCACCGTTCACCACCAGCACCGTCGGCCGCTAGCCGTCCTTTCAGCTTTGAGCTAGCTGCGTCATCACGTCGGGGGCTAGTTGAGCTCATCCTCTGTTCCTCCCCAGTAGCATTTTGACCATCTTCCGACCTGGGGGTCTCATCTTCCAATGGTATACCGACATATCTCTGGTTGTACTGATCCATTTAGTTTTCACGGCAAGAATACTGAGGTGGGTTGCCATTACCTTCCCCAGGGATCGCATTTAGTCTGACCTCTCTGTCATGACCTTCCCATCTTGGGTGGCCCTTCACGGTTTAGCTCATGGCATCATTGAGGTGCTCAAGCTCCAGCACCACGACAAGGTAACAATCCTTTGCTGAAGGGCTCTTTGCTATATGTTCTCTAAAAAAGAAACATGGCCTAAGCTAATTTGAAAATGCACACCCAGATTTCCACTCATAAAATTCTAATAAATAATGTCATTAAGCTTCTGCAGTTTAAATGGGATTTACTGTATGCCTTTAATGTTACTGGTTATTGTCAATCCTTCTGTTTACTTATGGCAAATAAGTTCATAAAGATAGTGAGAGAGGTCAACAGTTGCAATATGCTGGCAGGACAGAGGTGATCCTGCCATCTTTTTACAAACATACTACACCTTTTCTATTGACACCCCCTCCATCACCACCCCCAGAAGCCTTTGATATGGAGGGTTCCTGCATCAGGCATCTTTTCCCCATTAAAAGTACTTGAAATTAAGATGGGTTCCCTACCCTGGTAGATAAATTATCCCTCATTTGCACTTTTGAATTCTATTTAGTTGCACATTTGCTTAAATTACAAAGTGAGCCAAAATCCTTATGGCAGGACACATGGGGAATTCACTTGAAAATGCCATGATGCTTCAAACATTAAGAAAGATTCATTCTTAGGAAAGAGTCATTGCAACCAGAGTGAAGGAATACAGTTTTATGTTTAAATTACCAGAACAATGGAAATAATTGGATGCATTATATTTTTAAAAAATGTAATTGTATTATCTAAAGAAGTTTAGTGGAAATTTGGTGAGTATTCCACACTCTGAACTTAAATATCATGCCATGTCAATACCTACCTGTTACATTTAAAAAGAGCAATCTCATTAATTGGCTATAACGGACCTACAATACCTGAGCAACTGGAGAAAGAAATAAAAGTCTAACTTAAGTGTCCTCTTGACCTTGGGGTGAATAGAAACTTCCATATTTTGGATTCTTTAGCTACAAATTCCAACGCAAGCCAAGTCACATCTTTTCTCAGGATAATGTTTTGTTCTTCTTTAAGAACTTTGCCTGCAACAACTGTTTACAAGTTGTTGCACAGATCTCCACGTTGCGCAATGTGTAATATCTTTTGGTTTGAGCCTGTACTTGGCCTTTGACTGGCAAGCTATAGGTCACTTTTCAAAAAGTGAATGAGACTAGAATAAAGAAATGGGCAGGCAAAAACTGAACTGGATTCAATTTATTTATTTACATTAAATTAATAGATTATATCACTACACTTTTATGTCTTAAATAATTATACCCTTTTTTCATATTAAAAGTAACCAGAGAGATCAAGTTTGGTGTAGTGGTTAAGGCAACCAGCTAGAAACCAGGAGACTGTGAGTTCTAGTCCCACCTTAGGCATGAAAGCCAGCTGGGTGACCTTGGGCCAGTCACTCTCTCTCAGCCCAACTCACCTCACAGGGTTGTTGTTTTGGGGAAAATAGGAGGAGGAAGGAGTGTTAGGTATGTTTGCCACCTTGAGTTATTTATAAAAATAATAAAGGCGGGATAAAATAAAATAAAATAAATAAATAACCATTTAGTGTAAACCTTTAGAGATGCTCTGAAGGTTGAACCTCAAAGTTTGGGGAAGGCTACAGGCTATATAACCTTCAATTCAGAGGTAGGTAAACTGAGATCCTCCAGATATTGTGGTGTGTTAGTAATGAGTAATAGAGTCAGAATCTGTTTGACTGTGTTCGCTAGAAGGAGTGATTTAAAAGGAGATTACAAAGTTAAATGGTATACTTTTAATTCTTGGGTTTTGTTCAATGCTGCATGTTCATTTATGAAAACTTTGGATATGACACAGGGAGCTGTTGGGGGAAGAGAAACTTGAATATTGTTCATAAGTGGAAAACTGATTAGAGACAGTCCAACATGCTGAAATTGTTTGAACACCTTTGGACAATTTCCACTTCCACCTCCAATGTCCTGTGCCATATCCAAAGCTTTTGTTAAGAGTCCTTGAACATCCAGGAAAGGATTTACTTACTTACTTACTTACTTACTTACTTACTTACGAAACTTACATCCCATCTTTTCTTCAGGAGCTTTTGCCAGCATAGATAATGCTCCCTCCTCTCATTTCCTCCCATGTCAACCCAGTGAATAAGGTTGGGTGGAGAAAGGATGACTGGCCCAGTTGCTTTCCACTGATCAGCAACTTAGATACCCTCTAATGACAAGCTGGATTCCTTCTGGTGGCCAGAATGAAAGACCAGACACACACAACCTGTGTAGTCCATATTGGCAGGAGAGAAAAAGAAGTGGCCCTTGCACAAGCAGTTTTCTGTATGGGTAGAAAGGATATTAATAATATAATATAATATACTATAAATATTATAATATTATAATATAATATAATAATTTCATTTATTCATTCAATTTGCCAACCTTCAACCAGATGATTATATGATATATCATTTGTTGTTCTGGCTACTGATACCAATGACTATTATGTTAATAATTGGGAATAAGAACATATAATTCTTGTACAGTAGGGCTGCATATGGATACGCATCAGGGACAGCTAGCTTTTTGGTGGTTGGTTGGTTGGTTGGCTGGTTTACTTGCTAGCTTTCAGAGTAAAGTGAAGCTTTTAAATGGACTTGGGATTTCATTTTTAATAAATCTTTGTCATTTGAGGCCTGAGTGGCAGCAGTAAATGGAATGTTTTTTTCTCTTAACATCTCAAATAAAAATTAAATATAGATTGAATATATATTCTACATTCCAACCTTGAATGGCTACCTTGAGATCCTGTGTATGATTTCAGAAGGGAAGACTATGAGTAAATTATAATGGGATATCTCAAATGCATCTCCTCAAACACAGTTTTATTGGTATGAATCTATACTGTATATATACACACAAATGCTCCACATTTTAATAAAATAATCAAGGTGAGTTGCAGGAAGTTTGAACAATAAAAAATAAGCATATAATGCAATGAAATAATGAGACAGCAATAAGAAACTGCAAATTAAAAAAACCCTAATGTTCCTTTGTAGGGTAGGAAATTTTAAGCAGGGGGCAGGCCAAAGCAGAGGAAAATAGTTTTGTTGTTTATTATTATTATTTCCCAATGGCAAGCAAGTTGACACTCTGTGTGTAGGAAATTCCTGAGCCAAGGAACCCAGCACAAAGAATCAGAGTCAGACAGCATGTGAGAAAGAAATATACATATAGAATAAAATATACACTGATGTTCAGAATGATGTGATTGTTTCAAAGACTTTTCACTGACACCAAAATGTATTGCATTGTTATTTATTTTTAAAATATGCATGCTTTCCTTAAAATGTGACTTTTCCAAAATAGTTCATTGAAATGTAAAATAAACAGAAATGGTTTGCAAGTTTGATAAACTGATACAATGAATCAATGAGATTTAGACAGTTTGTACCATGTAGGTTGTTTTCCATTGTTTCCAAACAGTTTTGTCACCCTGCCATCTTTACCCTCCTTTTGTCTCTTGATGTTTTTCTTGTATTCAATATTTTAAACAACTTGTAAAGTGCCCAGAGTTGCTGGGAGTTGGGTGGCATTTAAATTTAGTAAATAATAATAATAATAATAATCACCACCACCACCACCACCACCGGATATAAAGCAAATATATGTTCCAATATAAATGCACATTGCAGAAAAAAATGTCATCTTACAGTATATAATCTTTTCTTTCAAAGAAAAGCATTGGATTAATTTTTGGTGAAATCAGTCTGTGTATTCCTGTACATATGACTGTTCATTTAAACAATAGGCCTCTCTAAATTTCTTACCAATTTGTCATGAACAGAATGGTTCATATGCTCAGATGTATGCTGCTTTTCAAGCAAACTTTGCTGTGAGAGATCACAAAACCAGCGATATTTCTATGCAAGTGTGGTGTTTTTAATTCAGAACATTACCTCATCTCCCTCCATTTCCTCTGAAGTCTATGGAGAAAAAGGAAATGAAGGGAGACAAGCTGAACTGTGGTGCTTAGGGAGTCTCTTGATTCAGTCTGTCACACTCTTAAGCCTCCTTTGGGCCTCAGGGGAGTCTAGCTGCTCTGTGTCTCCCCTGGCAGCCAGTTACAGCCCACTGCTTTTATTCATTACTTCCAATGTATTGCACTAAATTTAACAAGTAACCCAGGGAGTGAGAATGTATTGGCCTTTCCCAGTATGACTGAAAGATGCAATGTGGCTGTGGGTTCCAGCCGATCCCAGCAACTAACTCCATAAAGGGTTTTCATTAGTCAATGAAAGTGATATTTTACATGAATGGAAAATCTGGGGTGAAGGAAAGGGACACACAAACACACACATGCACATGCACACACAATGTTTCTTCTAAAAATACTATCATGGTAAATGTAAGAATATAAGCAAAAATGCTTATAGAAAAGATATGAACAGGAAAAAAATAAGCTGGTATTAAATTAGGTATGGGGCTGCTGGTTTAGCATGAACCAGCTCAAGTAGGCTCATCAATGTAACACCACTACTACAGGAGCTTCACTGATTGGCAGTCAGCTTCTGGATACAATTAAAAGTAGTGGTTATCACTTGTAAAGCACTATATGGCTTACTGGCTCCAGAATTGTCTTCTCCGAGTTGAATCTGCCTACCTGGAAAGATCTAGCAGAGAGTGCTTGGAATGAGTCAAGGCTGTATACTTTCCCCTTATTTATTCAACCTATATGCTGAATATATATTATGGGAAACTGGATTGGAAGAAGATGACTGTGGTTTTAAACCTGGAAGGAGAGACATCAACAACCTGTGCACTACTCTAATAGCAAAAATGCAAAGGATCTGCAAGGTATAGTTATAAAAGTCAAGAAGCTAATGAAAAAAATGGGATTAAAATTAAATATAAAAAAGGCCAAACTAATGACAACCAGCCTTAGAACTGATAATGACTTTAATGAACTTCTGCCTTTTAGGAACAACAATCACCAATAAAGGACCAAGCAGTTGAGAAAAATATGGGAGTCTAGCATTTGGTAGAGCAGCCATGAAGGCCTTGGAAAAGATATTCAGATGCCGTGATGTGTATATACCTACAAAGATCAGAATAGTGCAAGCAATGGTATTCCCTGTAATACTCTATGGAAGTGAAAGTTGGACTTTGAAGAAACATGATAGAAACAGTATTGATACTTTTGAACTTTAGTGTTGCAGGAGACTCCTAAAAATACCAAGGAGAGCCAAGAAGCAAACAAACAAATCATTGAACAAATCAACCTGGAGTTCTCACTCAAGGCACAAATGACCAGGCTCAAATTATCCTACTTTGGACACATTATGTGAAGACCTAGCTCTCTGGAGAAGGTTCTAATGTTGGGAAAGGTGGAAGGAAAGAGAAGAGGACAACCACAGCAAGGTGGATGGACTCAGTTACAGTAGTGATGGGTGCACCATTATAAGAACTGAAAGATCAGGTTAGGGATAGATTGTCACATAGAATACACACACGCACACACACACAGTACATACATACACTAAAAGTTGACATGATTTGATGGCACATATTCAATCAATCAATCAATCACAGGGACCCTGTGGTTGAGTGTTCTCAGTGATGCTCCCTGCCTCTGGAAAAGTCTGTCCCCAGATATTTCGAGCAACCCATTCTCTATTATTCAGCCATGGAAGCACAGCTCTTCAGAGAGGCATCTGGAACACTTGAATATTGTGCTGCCTGAATGATGACTTCTTGTTATGTTTTTTACATTTTTTTTTACATTTTAAGTTTAATGTATGTCGTTACTAGTCAGCCATTCAGTCTTCTGAAATAGAGCAGCATATAAGCTAAAGGATATAAATAAATAATAAATCCTTCAATAAAGTTGATCCATGATACTCTAGGATTTACATGTTTAACAAGAACTTGAAGATGATTTGATGGTTATAGAGAGCAGTTATGTTCCGTAAGCACAGGTGTAATATGTAAAAAAAACGTAAAGGTTTCCCTTGACGTAAAGTCCAGTCGAATCCGACTCTAGGGGGCGGTGCTCATCTCCGTTTCTAAGCCTTGGAGCCGGCGTTGTCATAGACACTTCCGGGTCATGTGGCCAGCATGACGACTCGGAACGCCGTTACCTTCCTGCCGAAGCGGTACCTATTGATCTACTCACATTTGCATGTTTTCGAACTGCTAGGTGAGCAGGAGCTGGGATTAACAACGGGAGCTCACCCCGCCGCGCGGTTTCGAACCGCCGACCTTCCGATCGACAGCTCAGCGGTTTAACCCGCAGCGCCACCGCGTCCCTGGTGTAATATGTACATGGTACCATATTATAATAAATACTTAGGTTAGTGTGTTCTGTACCAGGTGAAACTTCTGGGCATCCCAAATGGAAGTCCCAAATAGGGAGCACACTTGAATCTAACTGTGCTGTTACCCACACATTTATGACAATATAGAGACATAGTATAACTTCATACGGTGTACACAGTGGGCAATATATCAGACTTGGACCAACGATATCCATATATGAGTCCCTACTTCATGATATTGTTCACTGTAAGACTTTGAACAATCATTATCTCTCCCAATCCCTATTGTAGAGACAAAATGACAGAAATTTCTCATGTAAGTTACTTTGAGTTCCCAGAGGAATATAAATATGACATAAAAGTAAATGTAATACTACTGTACTTTTCAAGTTATTACTTCTCCATTAGAGAAGAGGATGACTGGTGTTCAGGCAGAAGTTAGCAGAAGGTACTTTTTCCCATACTAATTTCTTTGCTGGTTTGTTTAATGAAAATAATTTAATCCTGCTTTTTCTTTTTACTCAAAAGATCAACTACATGATCACTCCTAAATTATGTTCATATTTCTTCAAAGAAATTATAATTTTATTCAGTGCAGGTAAATATTCCAATTCCTAGATTTCATCCTGAAGATTCATTCTTATCAGGATTCAAGCTAAAATTATTGGCATTCATGCAACCCAATGATCAATGCTTGGATTTAATAGATTAAGTCAGACATAAACAGTAAAAGAGTTGGATCTCATTAGCATAGTGTGATCCATCTCCTTAATCTGAGTCAGATGATGCTTACTTTTAAACAATACATATACACAATACTAGAGAGATAATAAATACTACTGTAAAACTGTGAAGCACTACTTCTAGCTTGCCAATATATACACACCCAATGGTACTATCTGGATCAGTCTTGCACTAGGGATTGAATTAATGCAAAACAGTGCTCCAACTCTCAGTTTAAAAAGATGGTCCAATAAAAAAATTGATGCCATGATATACTAAGAAAAAGCCAGGTGCAGTGGTTAAGGCACCAGGCCAGAAACTGGGAGACTGTAAGTTCTAGTCCCTCCTTAGGCATGAAGCCAACTGGGTGACCTTGGGCCAGTCCCTCTCTCTCAGCCCTAGGGAGGAGGCAAGGCCAAACCATTTCTGAAATCTTGCCAAGAAAACTGCAGGGACTTTTCCAGGCAGTTGCCAGGAATCAACACTGACTTGAAGGCAGATTATAGTAATAATACTAAGAAATAAATCATGAGCAACAGTGTCACACTTAAATCCACCAAAAAGCACATCCATAATGATAACTAAAGTCATCTCCCCCCTGCCCCCCCAAATCATGTCTGAATCAACTTTAACCTATGCAGACAACACTTTCAACATGATATAAATTTGCTTCCCCCGCTCCACAAAGGCTCTAAAGACAATTGCTTTTTATTGTGGCTTTTTCTGTACTAATGAGTTGTCTGTTGTACAAAAACTCTTACTGGTGGGAAGAACTCTAAACTATAGAACTGGTTTTACAACATTTTCCCCTTAGTTCATGTTTCCCTGGATATTTGGAGAAAGCATTTGTAAACAGGAAATCCCTGGCTCTTCTTGATTTACTCTCCTTTGATGAATGGGTAGTTGGTCACCTTTTGAAAGCATAGTTTTAATGTGCACCTCTACAGTTGGGTAATTGTGAATAATGTCACACCTTTTTATTTTAAAACTTGCATTCTTGCTTAGCACTAAGTAAGACTGGATTTACCAGACTTTTTAAAAAAGGGCCTCAAACCCTCAGTGTTACCTCAATCTTTTTATATATTTGTAGAACATACTTATGGTTTATAGAATGCTTTCTATATGATAAAGCACACCTGAGTTTTCAAATGCTACTATTTTTCATATCATGACAAAACTACACACTAGTTTATGGCACTTGCAGAGCAGAGATGTTACATGAGCATGTTGTGTGAAATGCTCAAGATGGTCCATGCCATTGCATTTTGGGCGAGTTGCAGCTTCTACATGTTCTTCAACAGCAGCTCTATATACAGTGAATTACAGTAATCCAAACAAGAGGTGACTAAGGCATAAATCACTGTGAGTAGGGCTTCCCATTCTGGAATGAGTGCAACTGGTGCACCAGACAAACCTGTATGATGGCTCTCCTAGACACAGCTACCACCTGCATTTTGAGCATTTTCCAGATCTAGCATATTGCTTCTGCTTCCAGATGTTCTTTTATATTTGAAGGGCACTTCCATTCATCTTTCACCAATATTTCTTTTGACCATTGCATTTACTTGCCTCATTTTTTCATAGGGTGGGCAAATGCAACAATATGGTTATGAAGATGATCTGATCTTTAATCTTATTATAACAAGTGAAGAATCATCAGTTTGTAAACATGTCAGAAAAAAGGGTGTATTGTAAGTTGTTCATAGTTCCTGAGGGAGAGAACAATGTGTGTTTGTGTGTGTGTGTTATGTCAATACTAGCTGGCTACCCAGCTGTTGTCTACTGGCAGAGTTCCATAATCATTTTGATTCAAGGACAGATGTCTACTCCCCTCTTCTCATTTTTACCTTATTGACAGGTCATGCAATCATGGAGCTTCCGTCTGATGCTCATGCAACTCTTCTTTATGTAGTCTACCTTGGGAATACTACTGTGATTTGTCTCCCTGCAAATTTGGGATTAGTCTAACAAATGAACTGGGAAATGCTCTTGCATGATTAACTAAGATGCTGCACCAGTGACTACAGAGAAAAGGCTGGTAACGCCCAGAGACAGCTGTCAATAGGACTGGAGAGGAATGGAGACACAGAAGGGTTAAAAGTTTTGCCTGTGACACTGAAATTGAGGCCAGCTGTAGGTCATATTCATGTCCCAGCCACAGGAAAATGAACCTGTGAGACAGAACCTAATTATCTGCTAAACCAAAAGCCAGTCTCAGTTCAATAACTTACAACAGAGCTGGCAGCCAGATATAGGGTTGTCATGACAACATTGAAGTTTTTTTTTTTTAAAAAAAGCCTATTGCTGCAGAGAAGAAGGAAAAGAAGGCTGTAACCCTAAATGTGCTGTAACCATTTGAACTTGGACAGCTTTAAAGATCCAGGCTCCTGGAAGTGCCAATCTACTTTAATAAACTCTGTCTTTACCCAAATGAACATGATGTAATTATAATTCTCTTGAAGCTAAAATCTAGTTACAATCAACAAACTAAGAATTATTTTCTCATTTTCAGTAAATTAGATCTGAGACTTTCATTTACAACAGGCTTATAAGATATGAACAGAGGCTAAAAACAAGGTCAAGTTACATGCTTGCCTAAACTGACTTCAGGCCACTTAAGGCTTTGGTTTCACTTTGGTCCATATTTCTAAAATTGAAGTTATTTGCAAGGAGTAAAACTGTCTTGTGGACAATAACCAGACAACAATTCAAACTACCAGATAAATGACATTGGAGTTATCAGTGAGAGAAAAATGGCTTGTAAATTAAGGCTGGACATAAGAATTATTAAAGACAATGAACATACTAAAAGTAGTCATAGATGCTGTTTCCTGATATTATTTATTCAGCAATTAAACAAATCAGTGAATTCAAAGATCATTACTGCAACCTAAAATTACAATGTAAGTCAACCAAAATGGCAATTCATTACAAGCAGAATATGAAGACCACTGCAAATAACTGTAGTTCAAGGACCTGTTTTTTTTACAGCCGTAGTTGTAACACAGTAATTAATCCCTACATGCATTGTTGTGCACTGAAAAAAGTTATCACATGAAACCATTTTTCAGCTTTCAGTGTGTGACAGATATCTGTACTGTATGCTAGAGCTTTTACATTTGCAACTTGATTCACTGATTTTAGTGGTAATTACAAGTCAAAATAACATCACTATCAACATAGTCATTTCTCTATGGCTGGATCAATGGATGCAGCCTGGAAATATCTCATATTCAGTATCTCACACTGACCTCTATTATTTTTCTTCCTCTTGAGGCCCTTAAGAGAATCCAAGATGACTGGAGCAACTACAGCTTTTCTCGATATTACAACTCTTTGATGGGACAGATACAAAGAATTGGTTCCAGGGCTATTGGTTAGTAAAGTTTGTGTCTGTGCATGTGTGTGTTGTAAAGAGAAGAATGAATGGTCTTGTGTCAGTGGGAGGAGAGATAAGGGGAGATACAGAGTACTGTCTGGTAGTGCCCAGAGGTCATTTTGCTCTGGGCCCTCTCAAGCCTGGCATGCATGAGAGAATGGATGAAGGCCTGTACACAGCGTACCAGTATAAAGATTTCATGAAAAACCACATCAGTTGAATTCAAATTATTGGTTTAATATCCACTGCATGGATATGATTTCTGGTAAATTTTAGCCTTAATTTAGGATAAGCACTTACAAATAACATGATATCATAAACCTCCTTCTAAATCATGCCAATGATCCTGCAGTAGATATATGAAATAATTGAAGTCTTGTATGTGTCTGTATGCACCCATCCCCAAGATGGTGTTTATTAAAAACAACTCTTTGGAAGAAAACCTTTTTCCATTCTTGAAAGCTAATGTATAAGGTAGAATTGTTCTTATTGCTTCCTTTTACACAGGAGAGTATGATGCTTGCAAGATTATTCCCAGTTGTGAAAGTTGTGAAAGAAGTTTGTTTGCTTCTGTGGTCAGTTTATAGACTTGGAGAAGCTGCTTGGTTTCTTTGGTAAGGATTTGGGAGACACAATATGATTTTCATATTCTTTGTTAATTTTGCAACATTATGGCATTTTCATATCCCACAAGAATTTGTCTTTCCCTCCCCCACCTAAATATTTTTTCTTGGATTAAAAACCAGGATGGGAAAAGTACAGTGTAGCAATGTTTGTACAGGATAAATTCTGTTCCTGTCAATAAAACCTCTGACTTCTCAACCTGAACAGCAGATTTTCCTGCCCCAACTACTTTCACAACTCTTCCTACCTAGTTACTGTGGTAAAAAGAGATCTTCTGCCTCTTTACTATGACATTGTCAAATTTCACGATTACTCCAGTAATTCCCAAGTTCATGTCTATGAATCCATCTTATCTATGTATCCCTTTCTCTACACACACAAGCACACATACACAGGAGGAGGGGTCACTGAGAGTGAGGTTATTTGTTTTAAAAAAGAACATACCTCTTAATATAAACTTTAGAGAAAGCATGTTGCTATGTGGTAGCATGCTGGAAATTATAATCATGAACATTCATAGCAGGATTATTTTTCTGTTCAAAATTTTCTACCAAAAACATCTACAAATGTGGTAGAGAAAAGGGATGGCATTTGTTTCATTCATGTAATAAAGGCTGTAACATCACCTCTTTAGTTATACTTAGCTTGTTTGTTGAAAAACAACAACAGTACTGCATTCACTCTACTATAAAACTGGAAGGACTCTGAAATAGCAAAACTAAAATACATTCATAAACATCATAACTATGGTGAGAGGGAACATATTGCACTTTTCATAGCTATCATTAAAAGTTGTATCTATAACTAATATAAAATTTTAAAACTATTTATTTTTTTAAAAACTATTTATTAAGAATCTCAAAGAGCCTAAAAGTCCTGGTGAAATAGGGAAGTGTTAAGCTCTCTCCTAAACTGTCATAAGAAGACCAGCATTGATTCCAGTGGCAATTTATACCACAGCATTGGCCTTTGTACAGAAAAAGGAGGATTTGTGGTTGATATTACATTCAGGTTGATATCATGTTTCCATGATGGAACCTGAAAAAGGTGGCTGTTTGAGGACAAAGAATGTAGAATAGACTGTAGAGTAATAGGTGCCCCTGCAGATAATTTTGTGCCTTTGGCTTTATATACCAAAATGAGCACCTTGAAGTAGGCTTTTAAGGTAAGTGGTTATTTAGCCAAAGTTGATAAAGGGCCTCCCTTCCAATGTAATGTGATTGTCCAGCATCAGTACTGAATCCAGCAATTCAGCCAGACTATGACCCTATTCCTTACCGGGACTGCAGCCCTATTCTGAACGGTTATATCACCTAATTCTTGGTCCAGTTGTTAGACACTGAATTTGAGCAATCTGTGGTTCAAAGTTTAACTAGTTTTTCCACATCTAGTCCTGCCATAATATCTCTCTGTGCAGTCCTTCAGAATAGCTCAGTTAAACAATTTTGCCATAGTGGCCTCACAAATAATTAAATAAACATTTATCATGACCTTATTATTGTTATTATTTTTAAACAATGATTGATGTTTAGATTTTCTTTGCCGTAAGGATTCTTTAACATCTCTAACAACTATCCCAGGAACTTCTTAGTACTTTTTTCCCCCACTGTTTTATTTTGCATCCAGTAAAATACATTTTCATGATAGAAATTCCCATTCTCATTCTGTTGTGTCTTTCCTAATACGCACAATTTCTCAATGTTTTTATTCAATCATCTATTTATTTATTTATTAAATTTATAGCCTGCTTAATTCTATCGCAACTCTAGATAACATACTGTATAAAACAGTTTATAATGATACAAAAAAAAGTGCCAAAAACCCCCAACAACAATAGAATATGACAAGCCAACCATTCTAGAGGGGTCTGCCTTGTAAACAAATTCTTCACTAACAATGTCACTAGCTCACGTCATAGTAAAACTGTGTCCAATGTCTGGGGTTGAAATCTACTCTCACATACCATTACAAGTCTTTAAGGCTCTTCAAAAACTTAATATAAAAGGGCTAATTCTTGTATTGGATGGGTATTCCAAAGGACAGTGGGCTTCATTAAGAGGCTTAACAACGAAGTCTCTGAAGAGGATATTGCCTTGGCGGGAGGACACTTAACATACTTTTCCTCTGAGATATAACTCAATAGGCAGATTTATTTACTGATTTATTTAATATTTCAAATTTTGTCACTGCCCATCTCCCTCAAAGGGGGAGTCTGGGTGGTTTACAATAAAACTAAAAATAAATACAGATTAAAACACAATAAGTAGCTCTTAAATATAAATATAAATGTAAAATATAAAATCTGAGATGGTGATATTAAAAGTTCTTAATTTAAATTAATGAATACATGGGGGCCCTTTTAGGGCATTAACCACCCCTGGGGTTGATTACCCCCCCCTCCTGCCCCAAGCGAGATGGCAGAGACAGGTCTTTGCCCTTTCAGGAAAGCCAGGAGAGTGGGGGCCTGCCTCACCTCTGGGGGAAGAGTGTTCCATAGGGCAGTGGCCATGACAAAGAAGGTGAGATTCCACTTAGTTAAAGTAGTTCTAGTAGTAAAGATATTACATAGTCTAACTTTGGCATGCTCATGTCTGAACCAGCTGCAGCTGCCAAATTGCCCTCAAGAGCAGTCTTGTGTAGAATCAAATGTGAGATGATGATGAGCAGAAGGAATAACCTTGAGAAACAGGAGGAAGAGCCACAACCAATACAATGGTCAGAAAAAAGAAATCTGAGTCTGGGCCAAAACTGTAACCTGAGAAAGCATCTCAGACAAGTCCCTCCCTACTTGTCTGAGGGGGGGGGAGTGCTTTCAGACTTGTAAGATTCTGTTACTATAACATTATAATAAAAGTAGTATTATTATGCATGACTTTGGTTTCCTAATCTGGTCAACCTTGAAAGGTTGATAAGTTGTGCAAAAGCCCTCTTGGCATTCTGACTCCAAGAGAATGCCTAGATTGTGAGCCAGCTGCATCTGAAGAGCACCACCCATTCAGAACTAAGAATGGACTGTCTCCACAATTGGTTGGCTTCCAAGCCATGTCCATTACGTCTTGCTGGGATTAGGCCTAAGCTTGCCTTTCTCCATGTAGACCCTAACAGCTACAGTGCATTAATACAAAGCCTGAAATGTATCTTCGATCAGGATAGTCAATAGTTGCTAAATATAATATTTTGAATGTCACCCATTTAAATTACTGGTCAATGAAATGAAAATTCTCTCCATACTATGAAGCAGCCACTCCCTGGATCTTCTGATGGCACATATCAAAGAAGGGTAATGCAGTATCGGGAGTATTTGTCATTTAACATTACCAGATTCAGTTGTGCAGATGATAGGTTGCCAGGTTTTAACCATCTGCTACAGATGAGTCAGTGTTTTGTGTAAGTTGAAGCATCTATTTTATTATCTATTTAAAAATATGGATTCTATATTTTGTAAAAGTTCTAGCAAGGCTTGAAAGTAAGGGTACTTTATTTATATTTTGCTTTAAATCTCCATGAAATTAGGATTCACATATAAAATATACAATTAGGTACATCTCTAGCAGTGTAATATGAGTTTAAACAAGTAACCCAAAACAGAAAAAAAAATAAGAATGGGTTTGGAATAGTATCTGAAGATTTGTGAAATGAAATTGATTTCCATTCCAATCAGGTCTTTTACTCTTCTTGAAAAATGTCAAAGTGTCAGCCTTGGCTATTACCCGCCTGTGATTTATGTTGAGACAAAGCAGTAATACTCAGGTGACTGTCTGGAGCTGTGCTGTAGTTTCTGTGTCTGGAAAGACTGCAGATGGCAGCCATCTCTTTTCTCAACCAACTTGTATTGCTTATTTAAGATTTGAAAAGCTTTGTTTTTCTCAGTGATAAGAAGATGATAACAAATGTAGTTGACATTGATCTAAACATAGGAAAAGGAATAAGAACTGAAAGGAGACAAGTCCATAGTTCTGAGAAATGAAAAAAAAATAGCCTTTATGATCCAATGTTTTATTTAAGACATATAACATTACACTAAGCAGTTCTGAAATATAGAAGTCATATGAATAATTTCTGTATTATTTTATGCCAAAAATAGGTGTCAATCATTTATTGTCAAGCACCTAACATAGTTCAATTAGGCAAATAATGATGTATGGACAGTCGCAAGCCAATGAGATTGAACCATGTTGCAAATTACTACAGTTACATATCATGCTAAATGAAAGCTATTGCTGTTCATAGTTCATTTTCATAATTAATTGATAAAATAAATTAAAAAACTAAATGTTGCTACCATAATCTGCACTATTTTTAAAAGATATATTTTATTGTATTATTATAAAGCACAAGTAGTATTATTTTAAAACACAAATAACTTTGTATTATTTGGGCACAGTGGTATTTATGCAATGTTGACTGGAGATTATTAACACTCTGATGATTTGGATAACTTAAGTCTTTCAAAATAAAGAAAAAAAGGTTTATATCTATATTAGCTATGATTTCTAAAATAATAATGTTGATAAGCATAAGATTGCTTAGATTTTACATCTAAAGTTGAGTGCAGCATCAATAAACAACTGCAAAATTATTTATTAGGTAGCCTTCGCTTAATGACCATTCATTTAATGATGGTTTGGGCGTATGACAATGCTGGAAAAAAAAAAAATGGCCGGTCCTCATACTTACAACCATTGCAGCATCCCTGTGATCCACGACCACAATTCAGGTGCTTGGCAACCAGTTCGCATTTACAACCGTCAAAGCGTCCTACGGTCACGTGATTGCCATTTTCAACCTTCCCAGCTGGCTTCTGGCAAACAAAATCAATGGGGAGCTGTGTGATTTGCTTAATGACCACATGGTTCACTTAATGGCCACATTGATTTGCTTAACGGCTGCTGCAAAAAAGGTCATAAAATTCGGTCAGATTTGCTTAACAAACACATTGCTTAGCAACCAAAATTCCAGTCCCAATTGTGGTCATTAAGCAAGGACTACCTGTATATGCTAAAGGTTTCTATCCTTACTTAATACTCACATCTCTTCTGTATTGTTACTTAATCTGGTTTTTGCATATTAAAAAAAGAAAAAAAAAAGATTAAAAAACAGTATTTGGTTTCTAACCTCTTTTTTGTACAGCTACCAATTTATAAGCACTTAGGCCTCCTTAGAAACCATATTATAAACATTTATATTTGCCATATATTGTATGTATGGGAACCATTCTTGCTTGAATTTGGTTAAAACTCTGTTGTGCATATGTGCTGTTAATTTTGCCATTGCTGCATATTCCAGAAGTTAGTTCCCAATCAGATGTCATCAGAATTGTATCTTTCTTCCACTGTTGGGCAAAATGTATTGTCACTGCCATGAGCTTATATCTCAGTAAATTATGATATTTCTTGTTGATATTTTCTGGGACTATACCTAGTTAAAAAAAAGTGATTTCATTTCAAATTTAATGTCTATCATCTATCTATCTCCATCCATCATCCATCATCCATCATCTATCGTCTATCATCTCTATCATCTAACTTGCCAGCATGTTTGAGATTTTTTGTAAGTTTACCACATGTGGTAAAAAAGTCCTTCTGTTTCCTGACATTTCCAACATTTTTTGGTCTATGAGTTACCTACTTTGGAGATTGTTGACTGAGTTGTGTACCATCTGTGAAACATTTGTACCAATTTTCTTTGAGATTGTAGCTTAGAGTAAATTTTATGGAATTGGTCCATAATTCTTTCCATTGTTGTGTTGTGACTGTTTCTTTAAAATTTTATATCCATTTTGTCATTCAGTTTTTTAATTTGTTCTGTCCCAGTATCACATCAAAGCAGGAGTTTATATATGCACCCAAATATATGGTATTGGCTTTGTATAAGTGTTGTGAATTCTGTCATTTTTATTAACATCCCTTCTTCATTCTTAAAATTTTATGCTTACAGCAATTTGTAAATACATCAACTATATTATATTTTGGGCTTTATTGAACAATTCTTGCTGTTTCTTTAATCTGTCCATGGAATCTTAGTGGACCATGTCTGCATATATGATAACCTTTTTCTTACTGTAATTATCTCCAACATGGAAGGCATTTGAAGGCTAATGGTGAAATTGTTCGGCTTATTATCTTCCTTGTAGAATTCCATGCTTTTATCAAACATTGTCTAATAATATGTTCTTTTAAATGTTTGTCTTCCTTTGTGTCTCTTTACCATAAATATCTGTGAAGTCTGTTAGATAGGCTGGCTCCTTCCAGTATTGACATTCTACTATTCAGGAATTTTATCCACTCTATTATCCATGACAAGGAACTTTATTTATTTATTTATTTATTTGATTTCTATAGCTGCCCATCTCAACAAGTGACTCTGGGTGGCTTACAATAATAACAATAACTTGCTTTACGATATGGTTTAAAATTTGGAAGGGCAAGATCACCTTGGTCTTTTGAACCTTGTAAAATTTTAAATTTAACTCTGGGTCTTTTCCCACTCCATATACATTTTCTGACAATGACTTGCCATTCTTGTAAGATTCTCTCTGAAATGGTAATTGACAGCTTTTGGAAATAAAAAAAAAATATATATATCTTGGGTAATACATTTATTTGGATGATTGCAATTGATCCTAACAAGGTGATTTTAGATTCTTCCACCTTTTGATATTTCTGTTGATATTTTGCCATTATTTAACCTAGTTATTTTTGATATATTTCTTGATTGTTACATGTTAAATGCAGACAGAGAGATATTTCACTGAATGGGCTATCTGACAGCCAGATTCTTCCTTCAAAAAATAAATTTATTATTGTGTTAAGTGTCTTGTGATTGTGTTTGGTTCCTGGACATTAATTTTATATCTGGAAATTTCTCCAAAACTATGAATTGTTTTCATTAACTGTTTTATTGCCTTTTATGGTTCTTTGATGGTTACTCTCCATGGATTTTGAGATCTGATATTTGTTTATCACCTCAAAACTTTTCTGCCAATATTTCTAGAGCTATGATGAATAATAAGGGGCAGAGTGGACATCACTGCCTTGTACCTTTGCTGATTTGAAAATTTGCAAAGAATGTGCCATTGGCCACAATCTTTGCTTTTTGCCATTGATAAAGGTTTTGACCCAAGTTTGGATCTCTTCTCCAGGATTCATTTTCTTCAGTACAGCCAGCAAGAACTGCCACTGTACATTGTCAAAAGCTTTTTCAGCATCAAAAAGGATTAATACCACTTTCTTTTGTTAATGTGTTCTATTATATTGATTATGATCATACTGTTGTCCTTAATATTCATATATATTAATATATTAATACTTTGGGATGTAGCCTGTTTGATCAGTATGTATTATATCTGAAAGACATTTCTTCAATCTATCAGCTATTATTACTGTAAACATTTTGTAATCTACATTCTGCAGGGAAATTGGTCTATATGACTGTGGTTTCTTTAGGTAATTTCCTTCTTTATAAATCAGTGTTATATACGACTCCATGTTGGTGGTATTGCTTTCCTTTAATTTTATTCATCATGTTAAACAATGGTTCTAAACATTCCTCTTCAAGTTCTCTGTAATATCGAGATATCAACCCATCTGGACCTGATGCTTTTCCTAATTTGGTTTGTTTTATTATTATTTTTTTATTTCTTGGACCATTATAGGTATGCTTAATATTTGCCTTTTAAAAAAAAAAAACATTTACTTATCTATTTATGGAATAGACGTTTGGTGCCTTTGAGTCAGCGTTGACTCCTGGCAACAGTTTTTTTGACAAGGTTTTTCAGAAGTGGGTTGCCACTGCCTGCTTCCTAGGGCTGAGAATGAGTGACTGGCCCAAATCTCCCATTTCTAGCCTGGTGCCTTAACCATTACACCAAACTGGCTCTCAATATTTGCCTATATTGATAATTAAATTCTCTGATAATTGACTTTTCAATATATCTGTTCATAGCAGCTTCATCAATGTTGATCTGATAATTCTTTTTAAAAAACCTGTGAGTTCTTATATTATTTCTGATCTTGAATGTAACAATTGGGACCCTTCCTTTAGTGCTAATATTGTCTGTGTTTCTATCTAACTTTTGAGAAATAATGTAAGTCCTCCCTAGTTGTGGATTTAAGTGGGTAGGCTTAAACAATCCTGTGAAAATAAAATGGAGAGAGAGAGAGAGAGAGAACCACCCCAATATATTTTTCCTTGAAAAGATTAAATGTAAAAGTTATTAAAAAAAGTTATAAAATCATATTGTAACATTGATATTAAGGATTAGATACTATGTAAAAGAATCAACTTGGTGTAGTGGTTAAGGCACCAGGGTGACTTTGAACCAGTCTCATTCTCTCTCAGTCCTAGGAAGAAGGCAATGGCAGCCACTTTTGAAAAAGCTTGCCAGGAAAACTACAGGGACTTGTACAAGCAGTTACTAGGAGTCAACATCAAAGGTACCAAAACAAAAAGTGCCTAATTACACTGCTGAATTTTGTGGTTTGTCAGAGATTGAATTGAACCTGAGAATTGTATATACATGTACTCTGCCAATGAACTGCAATTTATTTTAATTTATTTATTAAATTTTGCCACCACCCATCTCTCCCCAGAGGGGGGACTCTGGGCAGTTTACAACAAGAATAAAAACATTAAAATACCATAAATAAATATAAATATAAATACAAATATAATATTGGAGATAAATACAGTATAAAATCCAGATGACAGTACTAGTTGGAATATCACTCACATGTATCTAAGAGGCCATTTTAGGGCACTAACCATCTCCAGGGGTGATTACTCCCCCTCCCGCCCCAAGCAAGGTGGCAGAACCAGGTTTTTAGTTGTTTTCAGAAGGCCACAAGAGATGGAATCTGTCTTATCTCTGGGGGAAGGATATTCCGGAGAGCAGGAGCCACTGCAGAGAGGGTGTACCTCCTGGACCCTACCAGATGGAATTCTCTTACAGATGGGGTCTGTAACATGCCCTCCCTGCATGATCAGGTGGGATGGGTAGATGTAATGGGGATGAGATGGTCCCTCGGGTACCCTGGCCCCATGCCATGAAGGCCTTTAAAGGTCTTGAAGCAGAAGGTCAACCTATGAATAGTTGCAAAGTTTACAGAATAAAGGGAGATCAATTTTGTGATGAGAAATACGTTATGGGAACATATATTGTTTCCGTGATTCAACTGCATTCCTACCATCACATTTGCATTCCTGATGAAAGTTGATTTTCAAATATTGGACTTTCTCACTGGATATGGATAAGATGTTAATATTACATAACATAGCTTCCATTTGGGATAGTTTTTGTGCTTCTGTGCTTATAACTCCTTGGGGAAATACATAAGTATTGAGCCAGGAAGCTAACAAAACGTTTTTTTCTGCTTCTTCCATTTATCTTAGTTTAATCTTGGATAACTTATTAGATATCTTAGTTTTAATCTTAGATACCTTATCTTAGATATTTTCAAGGGAAAATAATTATTGTCACTAAAAGATAAAAAGTGTATGTTCAGTACTTTACAGTTTTCCAGTTTTCTAATCTTATTCTTTAAACATTGCTTTAAACATTAACATGATTGAAGAAAAAAGAAAATTATTTATTACCCAAAGGTATAAAGTTTGTGATAACAATGAATTGTAGACCTATAAAATAATTAAAGATGGCTCAAGATACTGGAATAGTAGTATTACGGTTCAGGATTTCATTCATTATATTAATTCCATAGCTTACTTGAGTACAGATAACAGAACGGTGGTAAGATGAAATATTAGTGGATCTTTTAACATGCGCCACAGGGAAGAGCTTCAGTATCTCACATCACTTTCTGATATAAATGGATCCACCAAAACCAAATGCCTTTATTCCACTTGTCTCCAATTCTACTCCAAAAGATGATCCAAAAAGAGGACATAGCCAATAGTACTAAAAGCAATGAAAGAACAAACAGGAACAAACTTGCATATCTCTTCCTCTGGAAGCATGCATTTCCAAGTACAGCACAAGGTTGTTTCAATTCAGAATTAAAGCCATAAGCCTAGCTTTGTATTCTTTCCAGCAGCTAGCCCAGAAATGAGACATTAGCAATTGACTGGTACTTATTTAAGTCTTCAGTATCTCATGGGGATTCTTTTTTTAGAAGGGATATCATGATTCTGCAGAATTCAGCATAGATCATTCTGCTTTTCAAGGGGTAATTAGCTACTTCTAAGATTCACATCACCTTTTCTCATTTTTATATAATAAATCAGGAAAGAAAGAAAAATGAAAGGATTATCTGATTATGGTGTCTGCACATACCATACTGTTTCTGAAGATTGATCATCTATTGGTTGTTTTTAGGGGAAGGTTGGTTGGGTTTTGTGTTTTTGGTTTCTGATGTTCGTAAGCAGCCTAGAATCATCTGAAATATGGCAGATAAATATTTGCAATAAATAAATAAATAATCAAACAAACAAACAAATGTCCTGCAATACTCAAAGCAGATTTGTGGTGGTGTAGGGAGCTGCAAAGGAAAGATGTAATTTCAAAAACAAAACAAAAACAAAGACCCACAGACATGCACATAAACAACAACAAAACACAAAAGCAGAAAAGCGTTTTTGTTTTTTGTTTTTAAATTCCATTAATGGAAGACTTCAAAGGGGCCACACCATTGATTCATGTAGGGCTTCTGTATCTAGACAGCAAAAATCCTGATGACTCTAGACAGAAGTCAAACAATACAGAAAACCCCAACTAATGCTATCTTACAGTCATCTGGATTTTTGCAGTCCAAATACAGTACATGATTCATGAATTATAAGTTCCTGTTTCTCAATCTTTTGTGCATTTTTAAAATTAACTTTCAATGAATCAATCTGATGGAAAAGAAATTGCTTTCAGTGTTTTCCCTATCTCCCACCGACAGGAGGAAAAAAATATGCAACTGTTTACAAGTGGCCATGTGCCAAAAGGACAGGTTTCATAAACATCAGTAACTTTTTGTGCACCTTCAGCCTCTTTCTGTTCCCATTAGGGAAATTTGATTTGGTTAATTTTATTTAAAGAGGTTTAAGCCAAATCTTCAAAACACATCTCCAGGAGGGTGGCTTGGAGATATAACAAGCTTTCTAGTGCTTCTGGTTTTACAGAATTTCAGAAGCATTGTAGTAGCTTTGCTTTCATAGATAAAATGGATTAAACTTTTAATTGAAACAAGCAAACAAATTAATTAATAAATAAAAAGTAGACATAACTGATGGGGGTAGAGGATTGAGTGTTGTGACGGGCTTGCTGATGAGGACATAAGTCACCATCCACTTCTAGAAACTATGCCTATCAGTGAGCTTGGGAGGATGCTGTTCTGTGACTTGTATATAAGTCTTCTAGAATTTGTTCAGGTAAGGTTCCTTGGGTGGGATAGGCAGAGATAGCGATAGCGAGAGAGAGAGAGAGAGAGAGAGAAAGGTGCAGTTTTATTCTGCCATTCTTTTTTCATCTATTTTATTCTGTGTAGTGTGATTTTATGACTTTCCCTCAGTCAATATCTTCTCCTTCATTACTGTAGCTCTAAATCTATTTGCTGATGTCTGGTATAGTCCCTGTTAGCGTTGAAAGCCATCTGTCTGCAGTATTTTAGCTTTTGGGGACTCTACTTTTATTTCCTTCATTTACCTTTCATATTCCTTAATCAATTTCCAAAACTAATTAAAAAATAAAATCCTGTTTTATTTCTGCTTCTTGTCTGTCTGTATTTTACCTTGACTTGAATGAATCTTCTTTGCTGCATGAGTGGAACTGAAATAATGTGACTACAGGTCTACACCTTGAAGAAGTAATAGAGAAACTCTTGAAGCTACCTGACTAAAACTTTATCCTCTAAAAGGTCTACCATCCCTGCTAGCTTTATTCCAGTCTACCAAAACAGGAAGCAGTTGCAGGTATTTTATGCCTCCCCACTAGATACTATAGTTGAACTTTTTATTAAATTAAATTTTGAATCACCTCAGATGGAATCTTATTATTTTCAAATCTTGAATCTCAAATTTGAACTAAACCTTGGCTGATTCACCCATCCCTAGTTTCAATGCTTCATAAGTGAACATTTCCAGGTGAGCTTTTAAATTAGAAGCAGTAGCACTCACAGTGCTTGTGTAATGATGGTGAGCCACCTTTAGTGCCTACAGACAGAAAAGCAGAACATACACTGAGTTGATAGACAAGTACATAAATAAAAATAACAGACCTACCCTGAGATCCTTTGATAAAAAACTTGTTAGATTAAAATTTAGAGGCAGCGGATTAATTTGATTCACTTCTTTTATTCAAAAGGCATTTGGATTCTTCCATTATTTCCTGTATTATTTTAGATTTCTTTCTTGTAGAGCAGGATAGATTTTGTTGGTGGACTACATCATTAGCCCTACATCATTTTCATTTGTGAATTAGCCCTAAACAGTTTTTATCCAAATACTGAAGGAAATGGCATGTCTGGTTCTGAATTCAAACTGTAAGATCATATGGAAACTCAATATCTATTTTAAAAGTTTTTAAAACATAAAAGGAAAACAACTAACCTTCCAATAAAAATACATAAGCTCTAATGATATATATTACCATACCTATGTGCCACCAGGAAATTCCAGAGTAGTTAGCTAGATTGGAAAGTAAAAAAATAAAAATAAAAAAAATCAAAGATGGGAAAGGCAAGCCACTATGTTCAAGAAAATTGCAGTGATGTCTCACTAGGAGTCAAGCTTGGCTTGAGAGTATTTATATCTTTATGTACATAACAGGACAATTTTGGGTGAAGCTGTCATTCCAAGGCCAAGTAGGATAGGTTGTAATAGATTTTTATTTCACTGGGCAAATAAAGTTTGAAGCTTCTATATTCTGATTCTTGATTTGTTTATCTTATGTTCCTCAGTGGGGTAAAGCGTGATAATATGCAACAATAAATATTTTTGCTGTTATGTAAATAAACATCTTGCATTCATAAAAATACAATGGTGAAAATGAGAAGATTCATGGACCAAGTGCTTTGGTCAAATCAAGAGTGATCCTTGAAATTATGCTACTCTTGGTAAACTAATCACAGCATATAAACAGGTGAGATTTTGAGAACTATGTTGAGGTAGATTTAATACACACACACGCACACACACATATACATATACACATACATACATACATACATACACACACACATACACACATACACACACACACCCTACAGTATCAATAAGAGCCAGTTTGGTGTAGTGGTTAAGGTATAAGCTAGAAACTGAAAACTGAGTTCTAGTCCCACCTTAGGCACAAAGCCAGCTGGGTTACCTTGGGCCAATTATTCTCTCTCAGCCCTAGGAAGAAGGGAATGGCAAACCACTTCTCAAAAACCTACCAAGAAAACTGCAAGGACTTGTCCAGGCAGTCTCCGAGAATCAGACACAATTGAATGGATTTTAAAAAATCTATCTATAGTATGTGTTCTACACAATGACTGTTTCACTGTTGTCCAGCCTGTTCTCCTGGGCAGATGTGTGAACTGCAATAGTTAGGTGATATGATCTAGAACTGATTTATTTTATGAAAGGACCAATGAGCTCATTCTTCATGCTTGTCTCACAGACTCTGACAATGAGCTGTGCTGCATTCAAGAAAAGGAAATCAGCATTCCTTATGAATACCTCTTTCCATTGGCACAAAACCTCCTTAATCTATGGAACCCAAATTTGGCATGGATGTTCAACACTTACTGCTATAAATTCTTGTCATTTTATGTTCCAAACCAACAGAATAACTACAAAGGGTTATATTTCACCACACAAATCTCTAAAGTTTTTAATGCTGTACAAATTTCAGCCACTTGGACTGAAAAATAAAAAAAGTATTACTGATATTTGAATTTTTCATTTGCTAGATAATCCAAGAACAGAATTACATTTTTCCAGATCTCACTCTGGATTCAAGCAATAAGTTAAAGAAAACTTTGGAGTGACCTATAAGTCAGGCCATTTCCTACCCCAGTTTGAACTAACGAAGTAGATTGAGTAATCTTTACACTCCCAACCATATAATATTTTCAAATCCTGAAAAACATTTGAATGAGATAAATATTTTCTTGCAACAGATCAGATGCTGTTCCTACAGCAGTAATTTGAAGAAGAATCCATAGCATTATAAATTAAGTATCAGTTGTATAATTAGGGAACATTCAATTTTTTTATATAATTGTGTTTTAATTTATTTTTTTTAATAAAAATACATGCTAGTAGAAGATATAGTAGTCAAGTAAAGTACAATCTCTGAACTGAATTTTTAAAGGGAATGCTTTCCCTAAATTAAATATATTTCCTTTTCTGTTCTTGTTAAATCCTACTTCAGACTTTGCTCTCACTGTGTACTCTAAGTTCACCAGTGAATTTTAATAGGTTTTCTTATATGTTTTGTGCATTCAAGATTTCTTTGTTATACTTCCCACTCTGCTGCCTTATGTGAATCCTGGCACAGAAGTTGAACAGTCAGTTTGTTTTTTGCATTAATAAAAGAATCTACTTTCTTCCAGTTCTTTGAAGATGTTGAAAAGGCATGTGAGGGAGGAGGGGATCAGGAACAGATTGGGATATAATGCAACAAAATGCTGCCTAGGTAAGAACCACCCCCATCCCTTCCACCCTGGAATAAAATGTGTAAGTGATCAGACTACATTATTTTCCTATAGGGAAGCCAATATATAAGACACATAATGGGTTTTCATTAACACTACAAATCTCATTAAGCAAATAGAAATTAACAAGTAACAACAACAACAACAACCATGTACTTTGATTTCCTGTTCTTAGAAGTGATGCTTCTCATGTTTGCTGAAATGACTCTTTGCAATATCCTTTATCAAAGCATTGCATTATGATAGAAAGACCTATTACCAGTGAGATTTATAATTATTAGTACTTTCTGATGGGCCAAGCTCATTTTAAATGATCCTGAAGAATATTTTTCTCTTTCCTAGAATCATTGTTCAAAGCACAGGGAAATAGAAGCAGTATGTCATGAGTATTGATGGTGAGCAGGAGGGGGCCCCTATCCAGGATGGGAAATGCATGTGTAGTACTGAGGAGTTGAGCAGCCATTCAAAGAGACACAGATCAGACCCTCCTTAACTTTTGGGGTTTATCTGTCTGGGTTTTCCTCATGCTTCTTCAGTTTGTTAGGATTTTCTGTCTAATGTAGCAGTAATAAAACAGTAGAGACCTATTCCTTGTCTCAGTGTGGTTCCTGACTGTTAGGACATCAATCCTAACAAACTCTCTACTCCCATTGAAAGAGGGAGGAACAAAAAAAAAAAAAAGGAAGAGACATTTGGAAAAATGTCTTCGGAAAACCAGGAAATTTGGCAAGCCATCCAACAACTGGCAACAGCATTGCAACAACATCAACAACAAGTAGATCTCCAGATCAACACATTACAAGCAGCCATGCTACAGCAGTCACAACAACCAGCTCCGATTAACCCACAACCAGTGCCAGCAGCAGCAGCAGCAGCAGCTCCGCCAGTAGTCTTGAGATCTCAGGGCAGTCTACCAGAGAAGTTTGGAGGAGAAGCAGGACAGTTGAGAACCTTTCTCACACAGTGCACAATGTTTTTCTACAGCAGACCAGCAGAGTTTCCCACAGACAGAACCAGAGTCACCTTCATTTTAAGTCTGCTAAAGGGCCCAGCAGCCAAATGGGCTATTCCCATGGTGGAAAACAACAACCCAATTCTCAACGACTACCAGAATTTTCTGGCAGGGTTCGGAGCACACTTTGACAACCTGATCAGAAAGGTCACTGCCAGCCGGGAAATTCAGAAGCTCAAGCAAGGCAACAAGAGAGTGGGAATCTACATTGCTGATTTCAAGCTGTTAGCAGGAGATCTGGACTGGAATGAGAGTGCCTTGAAAGACCAATTCAAACAGGGGCTGGATGAAGAAATTAACAATGAATTAGTGTGCCAGGGAACACCAGCTACCCTAGAAGATTTATATCAGCTGTCTGTGGTCATAGATGCCAGGCTAGAAGAGCTCAGACAGATGCAGCCGGGGAGAAACAGGGGCCTCAGAGCACTTCCAGGATTTCCAGCTCTCTCCGCAGCATCTCTCTACTCAGGACCAGAGGAGCTGATGCAGATCGGGGTGAGCAGGAGGCTTATTTCCGAGGCTGAGAGACAGAGAAGGAGAGAGAGAGCCCTCTGTTTCTACTGTGGAGTCGAGGGGCACATGGTGAGAGCTGGCCCAGTGAGAAGCCAAGCAAATTCCGTAAGAGCCCCAGGGCAAGCAGCAGAACAAAGAGCCACCTCCACCTCTACTTCCAACCAGGGAAACTCCGTTGGTCTCCCTCCACAGAGCTTAGCAGGCAGACCAACAATCAATTAAGAAGGGCTCATTCCGAGGATTCCAGACAATCCCTTTACTACTTACCAGTCATAATGCACATAAACCCAGAGCACCAGGTCAAGCTAGAGGCCCTCATGGATTCTGGAGCTTCCACTAATTTTATTTATTTATAGTCTGTACAAGTCCTCAAATTCCCGACCATAGAATTGCCACATCCCATAGAAGTTGAGACCATTGACGGTCAGCCCCTCAAGGCAGGGCCGATTAGAAGGTTCACAGAACCTTTGCAACTAACAATGGGAAACCACACTGAGTGGATCCAACCTTATGTTACTGCATCACTTAATGTGCCTATAGTCCTGGACACACCTTGGCTGAAGATCCACAACCCATTGTTGAGCTGGACTACAGGAGCAATCTCCTTCCCAGCTAAGGAATGCCAGCACCACAAGATTCAAGCCGCTCTTCTCTCTCCAGCAACCAATGCAGTCACGGAAGCAGGGGGGGTCCAGTTGCCAGCCAAGTATGCAGATTTTGCAGATGTTTTCAGTGAACAAGAGGCCACAGCATTACGCCCCCCCCCCCAGGGACTGTGATTGCACCATTGAGTTGATACCATGAGCCAAGATTCCAGCAAGGAAACAATATCCCATGTCCCCCAAGGAACTAGCCACCTTAAAGGATTACTTGGATTCTAATCTCCAAAAGGGTTTCATCCGACCATCTACTCCCCAGCATCTGCTCCTACCTTCTTCGTACCAAAGAAGCCTGACCCGTTGGCACTGGCAAACCAGGAGGGACCCATGAGAGTGGTGCATGATTTCAGTTCCCTCAATAAAGTCACGGTCAAGGAAAATTACCCACTCCCCCTAATATCTGATCTGCTGGATCGTTTACAGAAAGCACACATTTTTACTAGGTTGGACCTCAGGAATGCGTACAATCTGATCCAGATGAAAAAGGGGCATGAATATCTGACTGCCTTCGATACCAGGTTTGGTAAATTTGAGTATCTTGTTTTGCCCTTTGGCTTGTCTAATGCAGGAGCCATATTTTCCCGATTTATGAATCAAATTTTCTCTGATTTACTAGATAAGTATCTGGTCATTTATCTAGATGACATATTAATATTCTCTGACAATGCTACAACTCATGTGACCCATGTACGTAATGTCTTACAAAGAATGAGAGAGAACAAGCTGTTTGCCAAGCTAGAGAAGTGTGCCTTCGATTTAACTGAATTACATTTCCTGGGCTATAAAATATCAATGGAAGGCATATCCATGGATCCTTCTAAGGTCCAGGCAATTCTCTCGTGGAAACCCCCCCCCCCAAATGTGAAAGAGGTACAAAAATTTCTAGGGTTCTGCAATTTTTACAGGAGATTCATAAATAAATTTAGTGACAGGGCTAAATCCTTCACACAGCTTTTGAAGAAAGGATCAAAATTCATTTGGGGGGAGAGAGAGCAAGCAGCCTTCCAAGAATTTAAGCAACTCTTTGCATCCCAGCTGCTTTTGAAGCACCCTGATCACACAAAGCAATTCATAATGCATTCAGATGCTTCACATTTTGCTATCATGGCTGTTTTATTGCAATATACTAACAAAACAGGGAATACATTGCTCCCTTGTGCATTTTTCTCCTGCACACTCTCACCAGCAGAGAGAAACTATGATGTTTTTAACAAGGAGTTGCTAGCAATTAAAGCAGCATTTCAAGAGTGGAGGCAATGGCTAGAAGTTGCAATCTTTCCTGTGAAAGTTTGCACCAATCACAAGAATTTACAGCTTCTACAAAACACCAGATCCCTCAACCCACACCAAATCAGATGGAGCCAGTTTTTCTCCCATTTCAATTTTGTTATTTCCTATGTTCCCGGGGCACAGAACCGTTTGGCAGATGCCCTGTCTCGATCCATTCAGGCAACCCCCGCTACTCACCAGGAGTTACAGGTTACTATATTACAACCTCACAACTTTCAGCAGTCTATGAGGGGGAACCAGACAGAGATTTTAGCAGCAGGCAGACAAGCAGAGGACCTATTTATAAGAGTCAGAGCTCAGCAGCAACAGGGCCCATATGCCAGGGCCAGGATGGATGACCTCCAGAGGGGCCCACAAGACACTGCCTCCCCCTTTAATGTGGAGGCAGGAATCCTCTGGCATAGTGGGTGATTATACATCCCCCCCTCATTGAGGGAAGAAGTACTGAGACTTTGCCATGACCATCAAACGGCAGGCCACGGAGGTGTTTCCAAAACTCTCCATAGAGCTCTGAGAGACTACTGGTGGCCTAAGATGACTGCAGACATAAAGGTTTACGTTGCTTCTTGTCATACCTGTAGATGAGCCAAGCCTCTCCCAGGGAAGCCTACAGGTCTCTTGCAACCCCTACCCACCCCCAGTAGGCCTTGGGATACAATCTCCATGGATTTCATCACTGATTTACCCCTGGTCCAGGGGCTGACTTCCATACTAGTGGTGGTGGACCTTTTCACAAAAATGGCACATTTTATTCCTTGCAAGGGCCTCCCATCTTCGTAAGCCACAGCGTAGTTGTTTATGGACCATGTTTTTAGGTATAGAGGCATGATAAATTACTTGGTGAGTGGCAGAGGCCCTCAGTTCACTTCCAGGTTCTGGAGGGCCCTTTTCCAGTCATTAGGGGTCCAGATCCACCTATCATCATCGCATCATCTGGCTAGTAATGGGCAAGCTGAGAAAATTAATTAATGGTTACAGCAGTATCTCAGGTGTTACACCACTTATCAGCAAGACAATTGGCCAGCCCTGCTCCCCATGGCAGAATTTACTTATAACAACTCTGTGCAATCCTCTGCCAAGATGTCTCCTTTCCAAGCACTCTACGGGGTTAACCCTTGGGTGTTGCCCACCTCCTCCCAGCAGGGAACTGTTCCAGCCATGGCTGATTTTCTTAAAGAGCAACAAGCCGCACAGGAGTTGTTAAAGGAGCAGCTGAACAGGGCAAAGCTGCAGATGCTCACAGACAGGAGGGGCCAGCGATTGCGGTAGGAGATAAAGTGTGGCTCTCTACCAAGTTTTTGACCTCTACCAGACCCTCCAAGAAGTTGGACTCTAAGTTTGTGGGCCCTTTCACTGTGGTACAGCAGATAAATTCAATGGCTTATTGCTTAAAGCTGCCAGCATCCATGAAAATCTATCCAGTCTTTCACAGAGACTTGCTAGCCAAAGACCCTCCCCCAAGTGCCTTACGATTGCAAATACCCCCCCACCTCCAGTAATTGTGGAGGCGGAGGAGGAATACGAAGTCGAGGAAATTCTGGACTCTAGGAGGAGGGGAAGGCGCATCCAATATTTAATACACTGGAAAGGGTACCCTGAGGAAGACTGCACATGGGAAAATGCCAGAGATGTGCATGCACCAGCGCTGGTTCATTGATTCCATCAGCTTTTCCCTCACAAACCCAACCCTCACACTCTACCAGAGATTCCTCACTTGACTGAGCAAGCAGAGGAATCCCAAGCAGAGGAGTTCATAAGTTGGCAACCTCCACCCCCGCCAGAGGCTCTGAGGCCAGAGAGAGAGGAGGAGGGAGAGCCACAGCCCTCCACCTCTGGCTTCCATTTCCCAAGGGGGAGGGGGGAATAATCTTCTAATTATCTAGCTATTTTCCAGCAGCAGCCACCTGGACCAGAAGCGTTATCAGACCTGGAGAGTAGCACTGATTTGTCCTTGCAGGAGTTTTCTTTTGAAGAATTTCCATCATTGCCCAGTTCCCATGGGAGCTTGGAGGGGGAGATGGACTCTCATGAGAACTCTGGAAGGGAGGGGGCTGAAATGGAATGTGAATCTGGAGAGGAGGGTGATGTCATGAGTACTGATGTTGAGCAGGAGGGGGCTCCTATCCAGGGCGGGAAACGCATGCATGGTACTGAGGAGTTAAGCAGCTATTCAAAGAGACACAGATCAGTCCCGCCTTAACTTTTGGGGTTTATCTGTCTGGGTTTTTCCCACGCTTCTTCAGTTTGTTAGGATTTTCTGTCTAATGTAGCAGTAATAAAACACTAGAGACCTATTCCTTGTCTCAGCATGGTTCCTGACTGTTAGGACACAGTAATACCCAACAGAGTAAGTAAAAACATTTCAGTTTGTCATCAATTTTGTGTACATGTTGGCTTCATCCTTCACTCAGTAAGCTTTTATCAGTGCAGCTTCATGGTGACATTCTGACAATATTCTCTTGATTTCTAAGATAGATAAAATGGCACTGAAGACAAAATGAGCCAGTTTCTGAAAAGTAATGTTAGTTTTTAATTAAACAATATGAAGGAATTCAGTTTTGTTCAAAACCTATTCATTGATTTCAGAATTGGACTGCAAGCTGTCCTATTGCCTTAATACACACATTGAATGCTGAAAGGTAGAAGGGACCTTTTTTCATACTACAGAAAGATACTTAAATGATTAAACTCCACAATGGTAAGATATTTACATTATTAAAACCTTCATTATTATTACAAGAAAGCAATTTTAACTGTTGGTTTAGTGAAAACATGATAAAGTTAATAGGCTTAAATAATGTGAATAAGGAGTTGAATGTTGGTTACTGAAAATAATAAGAGTGAAATCTTTCATATTTCACTTATTTTATCCTTTACTTCTAAGGATGCATGAGAATAAATTATATACTTAGTAAGTGGTTTAACAGTGAGCACAGAGTAAGACCAGGATATGTAATGAACCTATTTAATATACATATGGATACATGTACAAAGAATGTGATGATGCTAGATGAAAGTTAGTTGGGGATATGCATGTGTGTGTATTTTTGTTTGCTGACAATGATTTGCAGCTAATATTATAGAGACTGCATAATGAAACAAGAAGCATGGGTCTAAAAAGTAATGTATCAAATGTAGGTTGATGTATTTGATAGGAAAAATTGAATGAAATGGGAACTAATGCTTATTGCACATAAAAGGCAAAACAAACAAACAAACCCCAGAGAAAGTAGATAAATCTGTGTACTAATTAAAAATTGAAGAATTGATGGAGAAATTTTAAAATTTAAGATGTGCAGTTGCTGGTAGAAAAGTAATATGTGATCTTTTGCAAGGAATGCATTGTTGTAAGAGCATGCTTCTTCACACATTTTTATGCAGAAATAAGATTTTGATATATCACAAGAAACCAGTGTAAGTTGAAAGTAGTGGGACTTGGTTATTTAACAGGTATATGTGGTAAAACAAGAACATGTTAGGAGTAAAAGGCAATGTACAGAATAATTTGATATATGGGTGTAATGTAAGCCTTTGCTTGAAAACCTCTAGTAATGGATGTTATTTCCAAATAAACAGTAAGAAAAGCAATTTTATGTGATTTCCACCTTCCATCTATGAATATAAGTGAAAACATCCACATTAGTTATGCTGAATATAATATGCTTCATCTTATAAATTCACTGATTGAATTTATTTGATAATCAGTTGAATCTTAGACAATTCAGAGCATGAAAACTGTCATTGCTTATGGTTTTAGCTACATATATTCCTTGTTTTTAAGCATTTGGGGCTAGAGGTTGTTTGATTTATTATAGCTTTAGTAATTTTATTGATAAATAAGATAATGTTATTCATTATTTTGAACTGTTTTGTTACTAGTATTTTACATTTGAAAGCCAAATTTAGATGCTTATTACCTTTAAAGAAATCCTGTTTCAGACATAACATGATTAAATACATATAAGTCAAATGTCCTTCCTGAATTGTTCTTCCTGAAAGAATAGTACTACTTGTATCTCTATTATACTAATATTGAGATGCAATTGTAGTGGTAATTAATTTTTCTAACTTAATTACTCTATAGATTGTTAATAACAGATTAACATATTCCTTTTTGTTGTTCTTGTTCCTTTATATTTTTTTTGAAAAATAATAACTATAAAGTTTAGTTTATTGATTCAACATGCTAGAGCATGCATCTCCTAAGCCATAGACAAATAAGTAGTAGATATTTTTTTTCCCATCATTTTGTCATCAAATCAGTGAAAATATAAAATAAAAGATGGCTCTCTGATCAAGGTGGATTTTCATGCCACTTTCACATGGTCGTAAAAATCAGATATACCTCATCTATTTTGTTATTGGCTATACATGTACATGAAGTGTATATTGTGGAATTTCCTACACGTTATACATCTGGTCACAATCAAGCCAAAGCTAAGGTCTTCTTGCTTTCTTGGGTTGGGGGACTTTCACAATGAAAAAGATGGACTTAAAGGTGTTGAACACTGACTAGATTGTAACTCCTATTAGTTAGAAGATATGACCTGTGTATAATATATCAATTAGCATTATCTGATCTTACTGTTTTACTATAGTGAAAACAGAATTATCCGTATTAGTGGCTGGGAATTATAGATGTGGACATTCACCACATCTGGAGGGCATCATTTGGAAAAGCTGTACTAATGTGTTAATGCTACTGAAGTTAATATAAAGCCTTTAGTAGAAATGCCTTTTCTTTGCCCACAGCATTAAACATATTTTATTCTCTGTATCAAATGGAAAGTATTGCCCTGACTAACACTCAACATGACATTTGGTGAAACAGATGTTATCCTCCTATGACAATTTGAAATTGATACCATTGTCATGATAATGTATAATAACTTTCTATGTGGCAGACAAAAGAACAATTGTTTTTAGCTTTTGTACTGATGCATGTTAGGAAATAGCATTCTTGGATGACAATTAATTAGGAAGTGGTATAAAGTTGTATATGGGAAGAAAGAAAGACAGAGACGGTTTAAAATGTGTGTGTGAAACAATGCTATTTCTTCTAAAATGTACAAATAAGCCAGTGTCAGAGACTAGATGATTTTTCATTTCCACCACATTGAACACAGCTCACACCAGCAACAGCCAGCCATTAATGTGTGCATCTGGCTTAATCTGGTGCCAACTAGGAATTCATTGAATTTTTAGCATGAGCTGATTAATGCACACATAATGTATGATGCAATATTTTGTTGTGATAGAAAACTAGCATGGAAATAGACATATACATTACAAACTTACACAATTAGCCATCCATCTATAACTGGACTTTATCAAGAAAAAAATATTAATTTGGCATGAATAGTCAATAAAGAACTGTTGCTCTCAATGCCTTAGTTTGCTTTGTTTTGTGCCCAAATTTTATTTTGCCAACTCCCTCAGGATAGCATTTATTCTGTCTGAATAAATATTAAGTAACATTTTCTTTAATATGTGTTCCTCATGTCTGTTTTGTGTCTTGGTGTGATTAGAAAAGAAAATGTTATGTATGTTATTGCTTCTGGCTGTAACAAAGTAAAAGATCACTTCAGTATGTTGTCTCCCTAAAACTCTCTCTCTCTCTCTGTGTGTGTGTATTCAAGAAGAACAGCAGTACATACCCCCCCTGGAAAATGAGGTTGGAGTCTAAGATCAAGGCAACTCAGAGAGAAGTTAGTCACCTGGTGGAACTGCAGAAGGGAGTGGAGATTAAGGATAAGACCTGGCTAGTGAAAAAATACAAGGGCCTGACTCCATTTGAAGCCCTAGAGACTGCTAAACAAAGGCTTACAGCACTAGCTATCAGGCTAAGGAGATATACTAGAGAAGCAGAGGCCAAGAAGATAAATGCCATGTTTGCCAAAGAACCATCCAAGATGTACTCCCAACTGCACTGCAACAACACAATAACAGCAGAGCCACCAATAGCAGAAACTGAACACTCCTGGAAGAACATGTGGGAGAAAGAGAACACACGTTACACCAGTGCAAAGTGGCTGTAAGACCTGAAAGCAGACCACAGAAATCTCCAAGAACAGGAATCAGTCACCATCACAGTAGCAGACATCCATCAGCAGGTCAAGAACATGAAGAGCTGGACAGCACCTGTGGACATGATCCACACCTACTGGCTAAAGAAACTAACAGCAGTGCATGAACGCCTAGCAGCACAGATGAACCAGCTGCTAGTAGCAGGCTCCCACCCAGACTGGATAACACAAGGAAGGACAGTGCTGATCATGAAAGACCACAACAAGGGAACAGCACCATCTAACTACCTGCCAATAACCTGCCTCCCCACAACATGGAAAGTCCTATCAGGCATCATAGCCACCAAGCTGGAGGACCATATGGGCCAGTACATGAACACAGCTCAGAAGGGCATTGGGAACAACACCAGAAGCTTAAAACACCAGTTGCTTGTAGATAGAGCAGTTGCCCGAGACTCAAGGTCTAGACAGACCAATCTCAGCACAGCCTGGATAAACTACAGAAAAGCCTATGATTCAATGCCACATACATGGATCTATGAATGCCTGCCACTATACAAAATCAACAGGACACTCAGGACCTTCCTCAAGAACTCACTGGGACTGTGGAAGACAACACGGGAAGTCAACTCAAGGCAGCTCGCACAAGTGGCCATCAAGTGCAGCATATACCAAGATGATGCACTGTCCCCACTGCTGTTCTGCATAGGCTTGAACCCCCTCAGACGGATAATCACAAGGACTGGATATGGACACAAGTTCAAGTGTGGACCTACCATCAGCCACCTCCTCTACATGGATGACATCAAGCTGTATGCCAGGAGTGAACAAGACATCAACTCACTGATCCACCTGACATGGATCTACAGTTAGGACATTGGGATGTCATTTGGACTAGAGAAGTGTAGCCGGGTGGTAGTAAAGAGAGGGAAGGTAGTTAATACTGATAGGATGGAACTACCAGCAGGCCACATACCAGACATACAGATCAGCTACAAGTACCTTGGAATTCCAGTCACATGGGAACCATGAGGAGGAGGCAAGGAAGACAGCAACAACCAAGTACCACCAAAGGATAAGACAGGTCCTGAAAAGCCAGCTCATTAGGAAGAACAAGATCCATGCCATCAACATGTATGCCCTGCCAGTCATCAGACACCCTGCCGGTATAGTGAGTTGGCCAAAGGAGGGCATGGAGACTGCTGATGTGAAGTCCTGGAAGCTCCTGATAATGTATGGAGGCTTCCACCCCAAGTCCAACACCCAGAGACTGTACACCAGGTAGAAAGAGGATGGGTGGGATCTGGTGAGTGTCAAAGCCACTGTCCTGGATGAGACCCAGGGTATCCAGGAGTACAGCAGTAAGATGGCACCTAAAGATGAGCTGTTGAGAGAATGCCTGAGGCAGCAGCAGACACAGAAGGAAGATCAAGCAGAGGAAGTGCCATGGCAAGACAAGACCCTGCATGGGATGTACCATTGAGAGATAGCTGAGGTGGTTGACACTGGACAATCTTACCAGTGTCTGGAAAGGGCTGGACTAAAAGACAGCACTGAGGCACTGATCATAGCAGCACAAGAACAGGCATTAAGCACCAGATCCATAGAAGCAGGAGTCTACCACACTAGACAGGACTTGAGGGGCAGACTGTGCAGAGAGACCTCAGAGACAGTCCAACACATAGTGGCAGGGTGTAAGATGCAGGCAGGAACAACATACACTGAACAGCACAACCAAGTAGCTGGCATTGTGTGCGGGAACATCTGCACAGCGTATGGGCTAGACCCCCAAGTCCAGATGGGAGATTCCATAGTAGGTAATGGAGAATGATAGGACTAAGATCTTGTGGGACTTCCACATCCAGACAGACAGGCAGGTACTAGCTAATCAACCAGATGTCGTGGTAGTAGACAAGGACCAGAAGACAGCAGTGATGATAGATGTAGCGGCGCCAAGTGAGAGCAACATCAGGAAGGAGGAGTATGAGAAGTACCAGGTTCTGAAGAAGGAACTAGAGAGGATATGGAAAGTGAAGGCCAAAGTGGTCCTAGTGGTGGTAGGGGCACTTGGGGCTGTGACCTCCCCCCCTCCAAATTGGGAGAGTAGCTCCAAAAGATCCCAGGAACAACATCAGAGCTCTCTGTCCAGAAGTGGAGTGCTAGGAACAGCTAAGATACTGTGCAGAACCCTCAAACTCCCAGGCCTCTGGCAGAGGACCCGAGGTTGAGGAAGACACATACCAATCATAGGGAATTTATTATTTTTTAATATATTCAATAAAGTATAAAGGGGTACATGAGAGGAAGATGGCTTATTTTACATTTTTTAATGAAGAGACATATAAACTAAGATACTTCTGTCTCTACCTCGATCAATCTTCTTGCTCAAACACCACCCACTGCTGCCTACTATTTAGTAGCCATTAGAAGCAGCCACAAATTTTGTCCAGCTGAAGCCTGCACTCAGTTCCCAGAGAGATAACTTTCAACCAGTTTTATAGAGTGATCAGAGGTTGCCAGAGAGCATGGTAGTCATCATATTAGCTGTCCTATTTCTATGTACTTTCTGGTAATTGTCAGGATAACAGACAAATAGTGGGCATGCAAGTTTCCAGAAAATTGTAGCAATTTTTGGTATCAAGGGCTCACTCATTCTGTATCTGTGACAATTTCATTTACATAAGAGGTTTCAGAATAAAAAGCAACATGGATTCATGGATTGAAACTGCTGCTTATCAATTCCAGAACCATATCTAGTGAGAGCATTTTCATGGATAAGCAGACATACTTGGCATGTATTACCAAAACCTGTTAGGTCAGAACAGTGATATCACCCTTTCATAAATCTGCCATCCCAGGTGTTGGGTCCTGGGTTTGGTCTAACAGAAGTTGACTGCCACCTAGCACTTCCTCAGGGCTGAGGGTACATTAGGAGGTCCACCAGAGATGCCTCATGGATTCAGAGATCTGCCAGGCCATTTCTGTCATTTGCCTGGTTAGCCTCTGGCATCAGGAGGCAAACAGAACTCTCAATGAGCTGGACCCCAAATGACTAGTCCCTGTGCAATGAGTCTGACATGCCCCTGGGTTTTCAGAGGTGCTCTGTGTTATGGGGTGATAGAAGCAGTGCCTGGAACATCACTGGATGAAGACCAGACGACATCTAATTGAAAATGGATACAAAGTCAAATCTGAGTCTACACAGTTAATAAAAGAGCCAGTTTGGTCTAGTGATCAAGGCATCAGGCTAGAAACCAGGAGACCATGAGTTCTAGTCCTGCCTTAGGCATGAAAGCTAGCTGGGTGACATTGGGCCAGTCTCTCTCAGCCCAACTCACAGGGTTGTTGCTGTGGGGAAAATAGGAGGAGGAAGGAGTATTAGGTATGTTCACCTCCTTGAGTTATTTATAAAAAATAAAGGTTGGGTAGAAAAAAAAAGAAGCGAAGCATTGTAACCTTATTGATTTAGCAGCCTGTTGGCTGGTGACCTTGTTTACGTGAATTCCCTTTTAGAGAAGTGAGAACAGGTACGTATTCCACATGACCTTTGTGACTGTTTTGCATAGCATGTTGTTGATAACCACTAATATTAGCCAAAGTTAGTGGTGGTGGAGGAGAGATTGTCTTGGTTATCATTCCTGCATGAGATGTCAAAGGGATTGGTCTCCCCTACCCTCTCGTTTAGCATTTGCACAAAGCCTCTTGGAGAATTATTAAACTATTTGGGGTATAATATCATCAGTATACTGGTGATATATAATCATACATTGTCATCCAGCCTGATGGAGATGCTATGGAAATCTTGTCTGGTGCCTGAAGGTTGTTAGAATCCAGAAGAGAGAAAACAGGCTAAAGCTGAATACTAGCAAGATGGAGCTGCTTTTTGTCCTTTGTGGCTGACAGCTCCAAAGAACATTGCCCTGAGGGAGCAGGTCCACAATTTAGGGGTCTTCCTACTGGGCTACTATTGAAAGGCAGATGGAGGCCACGCCCAGGACAGCCTTTGTCTCACATTGCCTAATTTGCTAGTTGTGATCCTACCTGGACTGGGAGTGCTATGGTGACTCATTCCCACATTAATATGCATCTGGACTGCTGTAATGTGGGTGCAGCTAATACTGAATAAGATGGCTCTGTTTTATCAACTGCTTGACAATATTACCACGTGATACTAATTCTGCAGCCCTGCAGGTCTACTGGAAAACACATTATTGAAATAAATGCAATGACAAGATGCTATTATAAATCTGCTGTACTAATCTAACTTTCAAGATGTACTAAAGTTCTACTTATAGCTCAGTAACACTTGCACAGAATCTCAGATGCAGTCCCTGACATTTCCAATTGAGAGGATTATGCAGGAAGCAGCAGAAGATCCAGTTATATAATACAAAGATAACAGCACAGGCATCCAATACAAACTGCAATGTTTCAAAAATTATGAAGTGTGAATTGCACAGTCATGATGCAAACTCTGAACTTTTGCATTTGTGTCTTGACTTTGGACACAAGAATGAAAGTCACATTGTTTCACAACACACATTTTCTCACTTGTCTCCTTCTTCCCTCTTGTATTCACTATGCTGAAATGCAACATGTTTTTTATGTTGTTTTATGTTCACATAGTTGTTCTACTGTTTGGCTTATAATAGACCACATTGTTAGGACAACTTATTTGATTCTTCACAGTAGGACGTTCCATTAGCTGTGGTCAGTTATATTCATTCGGTAGTTCTTTTCCCCAGAAATGGAATAATGTTTAAACAAAAGCATTTACAGGGTAATTTCAAATTCTTTAAATAAAATAATGAAAACTATTTGTGAAATCAAGTGGATTGTGATGAAGACATGATGATATAAATGTCAAGGAATTGTTATAATTCTGTTTATTTTGTTGCATGTTAAAATTAGCATCCATTACATAAATGTTACCTGAGTTTAAGATGAGTTTTAATATGAATACTACCCATATCTTGTGATAAAATGGTTTTGTCTGGTATATAGATGTGGAAACGTTTAATTGAATGATCTTTGGTTATGGCTAAATTAGCTGCATTATGGGTTTGTGAAAAAAATGACAAAAACCTATTGTTGCATTATGTCCAGTGTATGCCATGACATATACTGTAAGTGGATTCATAGCTGGCTGAAAAATCATAGCCAAAGAGCAGTCAGACAGGAGAGAGGTATCAAGTGAAGTGCCACAAGGTTCACACTACACCCTTTTTTTATTAATCACTTAGATGAGATATGAGGAATGTTTATCAAATTTTGCAATTGATACAAAATTAGATGCAATGGCTAATACCCTAGAAGACAAAAATAAAATTCAGAACAATCTTGATAGGTTAGAAAAATGGGCTGAAAATAACAGGATGACATTTGGTAAGTTCTTCATCTAAGAAACATAAAACAAGTACCTTGGAGGATGACACACAGATGAATACAAAGACCTCTTGTACCATCCCAAAGGGCAGAACACAAAATAACGTGTTATAGGAGGACAGATTCCTGCTAAATCTTAGGGAAAATGTCGTAACAGTAAGAGTAGTGGAAGCAATTTCCCAGAGCTAATGATTGGCTCTTTGCACTGGACATGTCCAAGCAGAGGACGAAGAGTCTTTTGTCATACATTTGGATTCCTGCATGCAACAGGATTGGCTTCTAAGGCCTAAATGGCCCCTTCCAATTCTTCCAATTCTATGTCAGATTTCTTGAATACAAATACCTTATGCACTGTATAATTATGGTTGGAAGCAGGTATAACAACATACTGAATCACTCTGCAAGATAAGAACAATATATTATAATGCAAGGAAAAAAAAGATCAACTGTAACCAAAAATACCATTCACTGAACATTTCTGATATGTAAACAATTCTTTGTTTCAGCCTGCAAACTTTGGATTTTTCAGAGCAGAGGATGGAAAAAAGAAGTAGGACACAGGAAGCTGACAAAAAAGTATAAATAAAGCTGTACATTAAGAAATAAATTAAGAACCTGGTTATTCTTAGCATGATTAAAATAAAATTATTAAATTGCTGAAAGCTTCCAGTTATCAGACTGCTAAAGACTTCACTCATTTTTAATACAACAGAAATAAATATATAAATCACTGCAGCATATATTATCATTTGCACTCTGCATACTGCAGTTTTCTTTCTAAGCTAAAATATCCATCATTTCACATAACTCCCCCTTTGGCAAACCCCTCCCCCAAACAATGCAAATAAAATTAATAGGGTCCAAAGCTGCTGGTTCCCCTCCGCCTAGGTCCCAAGAGCCTGACTTGTGATTGTTACTAAAAAACCTCACAAGTTAGGGTCTCAGGGACTAGGAAAAGTCCGATTAGATCCAGTCGAATTCTTCTTCAATTAATCAGAATGGTTTTTGTAGTTATTTTATTAAACACTTCTTTCAGTAGATTTGGAAGATGTAACAAGCAGTTCTAATATTGTCAAAATACACTTTCAGTTATTTTGGAAAGAATATCTATCTACTGTATAGAGGCAACAGAGATTAAATTTTTAATGCATAAGGCTTTCAAATGTGTACGTTCCAAGGAGGTCAAAGGAGGCTCAAATCTTCCTTTTCTTCCAATGGTTTAAACAAATGGTTCAGCATTATTTCTCCAGTAGCCTTGCTATAGTGGGCCCTAAACATATTCTGAACTTAAAAGCCATTCTGGAACAAGACCGTGTTTGGATTATAATTTAACTCTCCCCTTCTTATATTGAATATTTGATCTCAGATTAGTATAAAGAACTTCATCCATCTGAATACTTTTCACTTCCTAAATTCATAGTGAATTTTGGCAACTTGTTATTCTTTGTGCCAGGTCACTTGAACCAAATCTGATCTTTCAAAAAAATATTCTTCATGCAAATAGAAAAAAAAATACTCCCTTCCTTCCCATCTTTTTTTTTTTTCCCTTCAAGTCCAAGACTTAGTGACAGAATCAGAGCACTGAAAAGATTCACCCTCGCCTTCAGCACTTTAGTCTCATTTGCGGAATGAAAAAGAATATGTCTACTTTAGGAACAGATCCATGATGCTCGGCGGAAGAACTCAGAACCAAAGAGAAGCCACAAAGGAGCTGGCCACTTAAGCAGAGTCTGGTGTATGTAACTCATTCAAGCCTTGTTTCAAGATGCAGATCGGCTGGGGGGGAGGGGGGAGGGGGGGAGGAGAGAGAAAAATAATTAGAATATCAAGTTATAAAACAAGCTATACAGGACAAAAAACAACCCTCAGAAATATTTTTAATGATTAACTCCCCTCTTCAAGCTGGTTCTCTACACTCCACCACCCCCTCTTCCTACTTCCACAAGATAGTACTTCTGGATTCAGTAGGTGTTCAATTACTTGAAACATTTTGAATGAGGACAGAATCTTATGTTGCAAACAACTCTTTCCTTTCTCATTTGCTCTGCAGCACAGATTGAATGCTTATAGTTCAGGCATGAAACAGTTAAAGAAACCACCAGCAGCATTATATATGCTTTTTGTTACAAATTGTAATATGGTTTTCCCAATACGAATTCGACCAAACCAGTAATTAGGCAGAAAAAAAAAGCTACCCCTCCATAAATACGATATTAACATAATTGCACCATCCCTATCGCATAGACCCATCCTCCTTAGGGGATACATCTGATGCTCAGTAGATGGGAATCAGTCAGATTTTTAGCTGCTCTCCAACGTACCTTTGCTTCTCACTGACTGACTGGGTTTTACCTCCCATGAATATGCACGCGCACATTCAGACAGACACGCTTCCTTACACACAGATATGCACACGGCCGCGCGCGCGCGCGCTCCAGCCACATAGACCCACACAAAGAGGACGCGCGCGCACGTACAAAGGCAGCCAAGGCACAGGCAGGCACGGCTGCAAAAGAACGGCTGCTGACTCAGAGCGGTTGCATGCGGGGCGGGGGGTGGCGGCACTCGGCTGGCATTTGCACTGCGCTCCTCGTGAATAGTGACACTCTGGCGCGCGGTCTCCTGCATCCACCCTCCCTCCGGCAGACCTGCTGGACCGCAGGATTTGCAGGACGCCGATCCTCTGGTCCTTGCAAGAAGAGGAAGAGTAAAGGGGGAAGGGAGAAGGGAGAAGCAGCTCAAGAACACTCAAAAGCCTTCATTTCTTCCGAAGGCTCCCTCCCTCTTCTTATTTTTCCATCTTTCTACTTCCTCTGTCGCTGTACCTCAGTTGTTGGACATCTTTCCGGAAGAAAATGTCTTGCGCTGCAATAAGCCAGTTGCCTGACGGTCCTCCCCTCACTTCACAGTTCTATTCCCTCCCCTTTTCTCCCCCTAATCAATAATAAGACAGATCTCCAAATGCAGTTTGAAAATAGGCTCTGCACAGACGGTCCTCCTCGATCTTCTGCCTCAGGAAGAGCAGGCAAATTCGGCTCACGCACACGTGATGTGGGGGAAAATAATGCCAGCCAGGCTTTCACAGACTTAGAAGTTGTCCTTCGCCTTCTTCAACTCTTCCTCTCTTCCCCTTGCCGCAGCCATGAGTGGAGAGGATTCCTCAGTACACACGGCTTCTCCCAAGCGATTAGCTTGCAACATTTTTATGCTGGTATTTTAAACCAAGTTCCTAAGAAAGAGAATCGGGACTTTTTAGAAATACTAAGCGGGATCTTGGGGTTGTTTTTTCTTTTCTTTTGATAAGTTAGGCTTCCATCGCACAAACGGTACCTTGCGGCGGGAGGGGCTTATTAGTGGTTGATTGCGAGGCATCATTAGGGAAGAAGCACCTTCCTGAGTTTCAAATAGCTAACAGCAGTTCTAGCCTTCCTATAACGAAGTGTATATACCTGTGAGCCAGGAAAGTCTCCCGCTCTCTGTTCCTCTGGGTGCAGTGTTTATGTGTGTGGTGCGTGTGTGTTTATGAGAGAGAGCAACTAGGAGAAACGAATATATTGTACCATAGCAATATATTGGGGTGTCGTGTTTTTGAATTCTGTACATGTCTTCAACATAATTCTGTTTATGAAAATACTGAGTCATTTGACACAAATATAATACGCATCATGTAAAACTCAGCAAAAGCTTTGCTAGTTGAAATGTGGTAGTAATGTGTGTTAAAACAGTTATAAAAAGAGATATTCATTTGTTTCTCTTTAAAGAATAAACTCTGGATGCTGAATGTAATAAGAAGCCTGTTTGTTACTGTGTGAGATGTTGATTTCAGAATGCAGAAGGAGTGCTGTGCCACAGGGATTTGAGGCTTTGTAATTTATGGGATGGATGGAGTGCTACTCCGTTACCATCAGTTCTCTCTAACACTAACCCTTTCGGTACACAGAGGGATCCCATCATTCAGTGCAACAATGCTGCACCAATGAAGGAAAAGAAATGGCAGGGGGGGTGCAACATGAAGTACATCTCTTGGCACAAAATGAAAATGAAAATATTGCGAACAATTACAACACAGAAAGATCATGTCTGCAAAGAAAAAAACAATTACATGCACATTCCGCAACTGGAACAAGCGAGACTTTTTTAAAACTCCGAAAGCAAGTAAGCAATTTATTGCAAAAGGGAAAGCAAAGAATGAAAGGAATGAAATAAATAATACAGAAAGGTTAAACTGAAATCAGACTTGATTGTAACTAATACAACTTATGGGGTTAGAGCATTCAGTATTGTATACTTATTCATTTGAAAAGAAAATCCATCCAAAATATGTATATAGCATGGCTTTAATTGCTTATTGCTGCCAACTTCTAACCTTTAGGGCTAGATTACAAATCTACCTTTTTCCTTGAAATCCTGTACAAATACTGAAACACAAATGAGTTAAAAACTCAGGAATAAGTTCCTTGAAAATATGTACATCTTTCAAATAAGCATACATGGAATTGAGCTGTAAATCTCTTTGGCTCTCACTCATTTATTTTTATGTTACTAGTTCTAGTCCTTTTCTGCTTTGTTTTTCCTGTCCCCATGTTACCCTGAATAATACAGCTATGTAGCTGAGTCTGGGAAATTGCCTACTGAGCATGTGTCTTCTGCAAATAATCTATCAGATATCTTAGGTTTTTGTGGGTTTTTTTTTTTTTTTTTTTACCATTTCTTCCAAAACAGTCTATGGCAACTTTACAATTTAGAAACAACAGATGTACATACAAACCAAATATCCTCCCCCCGCCATTTTTTTTCTTTCTGAGTTATTCCTTTTCAGTCTATATTACCTTTCCTTCTTAAAGTTTGATTCCTTGTACTGCTATTGAATATTAGGAGCACTTAAATAACATAATTTAGAAAAAGGTGAAACACAATTATGTTTGGTTGAACATTTTTTTGCAATTTTATATGTAGCTGTTGAATAAAGAAGATCTACTTTTATGTACTGAGGCTCCATTTTGGGGCAGTGGGAATTCCAGAGTAGATAAAATCAGTAACTGAGATATCATAATCTGCTCAATTGCAATTGTCATACATCCAGATTTAATATCCTTCCTAAATATCCTTCATAAAATCCATTTTTTCCAACATTAAGCTTTGGACATTCCTAAATGTTCAGTCACATTACTTTACAAAGAGGAAGTGGTTAAATAGTAGACAGAGTATCCTTGATTTTTAATACTGTTCCCTTTAAGCAGTGGCTAATGAATTAAATGCTTTCTTCTTGTGCGAAATTGTACATTGTTTACATGTGCATGCCATAGGTTGGTAGATAGATAGGGAGACAGATAGGTAGGGAGACAGATAGATAGATGGAAATAGATATGAGGAAGTGTGGGTGTGGGTGTGTTATGGTTGGAATAGGTAGGGTAGCTCAAACAATAATATTTAATTAACATGAACTATAGCAATTTCTTTGAAGATTACAAATATGAAGGAACTTGCAGAAATACACTTGGAACCAGCTATGGCTTTGTTTTAATGGTATACAAAATAATTTATCCTCTACCACTTGTTTTTTTGTCAGAGTTGGTACACATAACAACATACACAGTATAATAAGTAAAAGCAATTACATTTTTAGCTAGTATATCAATTACAGAAATAAACAAAACCTATGTTTCCTTACACAATGGGAGGAGGGAATAAATCTTTCTGTAGTATAGAATATTTGGCATATTATCTTTCCTATTTCAGATTCAATTTTGTGCAAAATATTTTCCACTTATTTCTCAAGAAATAATCTCACTTGACATAAAGCTATGAATACACCTTTACAACTTCTCTTAAGAATATATACAATATTCTTAAACAACACAATATCTATATATCTATATCTATATCTTAGGATTTTTGAATCCTAAATTTACCAGAACCAAGCAGTATCAGACACATTTGATATTTAGCAGTGGAGCAGTACAAAAAGAAAGAGGAATGGGATGGCAATGACAACTGAAATAATCCAGAGAAAATTAAGCATTTAAAAATAATTGAAACAAAGGGAAACATACGTGCTTTGCAAATTGAATCCTAGTTTCAGTCATCAATTTGGTTTGATGCTAGAGAGCCACTGCAGGTTAAACAATACTGAGTTAGATGGATCATTGACCTTACAATATAAAAAAAGAATGTATATATAATATATGATGTTTGCCTGTCCAATTGGAATATTTGCTGCATTTTCCTGAAAGAGAAATAAGTTTTTTAAAGTGAGGTTTAGAGTTTTATTACATCTGCTGAATAAAGCTTTACTGAGGTATAGACTCCCCAAATATAAGAGTTTTCCTTCTGCAGACCCCACACATTTTTTGAATATATTTCTCAGTGAGGCAGAAGATTTGGCGATAGCTTCTCTTCATCTTCTGTCTCTTTGCAGACTTTCAACTTCTGTATGTGGAGGACAAGGAAGGGGGTAGGGTGTTTTCATTCTGTTCCTTCTTGAATGAAAAGAGATTATCAGAGGATGTCATAATGTCTGAATAAGGTAAAAAATCCCATGCAAGAACCACTAAATTCAGTGGGATTTATTACAAAGTAAGCAAGTGTAGGTTTATGCTTGCTGTTCTTTGTGTAAGTACAAATTGAGCTTTCTGTAGCCATTTCCCCCTTTTCCTGTCCACCCTCATATCTGCTGTTCCCCCTTCATCTTTTCTATCTTTCTTTCCCAGTGCAACTATTTCATCCTGTCATTCATCTCAATCCTCTCTGCTTCTTTGCTGTTTTTCCTGTGAAAAGAATATGGGTATGAGAGAAACTGTATTTTGTGGTTTATTGTGTTTATTATACAGACGAGGAATCAATTAATTTTACAAATGGGTCGCTTTATTTTATAAGCAATTAATTTTAATAAGCAGCTATTTATTCAATTAATGTTAATTGAATTGTTTTTCCTAGCCTTGTCTTTTTTCTGGAATGTAGGTGCTGAACTACACACACACACACACACACTCCACAGACATAATTGTATCAGAAACATATTTGGGTGGGAGGGGAATATCCAGGCGTGGTTTAACTCAAGTTGCAACCATAGACTGAGAATGTAGGAAAGCTGGATGTTAAACCTAATTTTGTATAAAATCCTTGATTGATAGACAGACAGATAGGATAGACAGATGGGTCATTCAGTGATACTGGGTCTGCCTCAAATCAGAAGAGCTCTTCTGGTCAAAACACCATGGGTTGTTCCAGGTGCACTACCTTGGCAAGACGACTTGGTTGGAGAGGTTTCAGCAAGATACTGCAAGTAATCTTTATCATGTACTCCATATCTTTATCTCTTGTTCTGAGGAGCTGTGTGATTGTATGTTACATTAGAAAGCTGATACAATCTAAACACCAATTTATTTTGTGGACTGGAAGACTGATAATACTTCAGCCTCAACTCCGTCAATTAGCTCCACTGGACTGAAGAAGAATTGTAATTCTATATGACCATAATTTACAAAAAAATGTCAACCACACCATATGGAATTTGGAAGGGAAATATTGCATTATCAGGATTATTGTTGCTACAAATGTTTTTAATGTTCTGTCACAAAATAATGAAGTGATGTCTACTTTATTATACACACACACACACACACACACACAGAGAGAGAGAGATGTTTAAGGACTTTAGCTTGAAAAGCTCTGCACTGATTGCTATGATTTTTCTGCACCTTATCCCCTCATAATGGTTAGCTTTCCAGTAATTTTAATCCCATTTCATATGGGAATGAATGGTCATTTGGGTTTTATATCCATGTTAAATTATACAGCCTGTACATGTCTATATAGAAGTACGTATGAACTGTAGCCTTATTAAAGTCGGTTACATTAAAACAATGGAATGTGAGAATACTAAATATACTCTTTACTGAAAAGGCATTAGGTTTTTTTTTTTTGTAAATTCATACATACTATTGAACTGTACATTGTATACATATCAATGTACTTAAAATTAGCTATGAATCTCATATTGTGTTTATACTTATTTTGGCATAATTTAGGCTCAGTTATACTTACATAATTTATATTTTGGCATGATTTATACTTATTTAAATAAGTTTTCAACCATGTCATAGTTGAAAATAGCCTATTATGGAGGTCCTTTAACAAAAAATAGGATTATATAAGTGCATTTGTAGTAATTATCTCTGTTCCTTTAAAATATATGAGTGCAAGAAAACAGAGAGGTTTGAAAATTGCTGCAACCTATTTACCTCTGCATTCAAGATGGCCCAAAGGTGTTATTTTTATAACTACTGAAAGAACAGGTTAACGTAGCCAGAAGACACAGAACAAACCTTGATTTTTGTTCTTAAGAATTTAAAAAAAGGGGGGAGAAGGTAAGGAAAGCAATTTTTCAGTAATCGAAATATGAATTTCAGATACACAAAGAATGAATATGCCTTTCTAGTTGTTGAACAATGTGACATAGCCAAGACTTAAAAACATTCTCATAATACACAAGGAGACAGTACTTGTAGCCACATTAGAAACTTCTTGTTTCCACATGAAGAAGCAAAAGTAGAAACAGCCATTGCTGCAACTACCAAAGCAAATATTTCAGTTAATTTTAGATATGGGGTCCAGGAAACGGACTCACACTGACTTTAATATGGAAGGCTTTTAAATACCGGAATACATACAGTGGGCTAAGGTATTTTGCATTGCTACATTATTGTTAGTTTTTTTTATTTTGAAGATGTAGATATGAAAGCAAGATTTTTTAAAAAAATAAAACACAAGTTACTTTTGAGTAGAAGACTATTTTCTACAGAAAATAAATTGCAACAAATTTGAGATGCATGATTTTGATTAAAGTGCTTAGAACAATAGCATAAACAAAGTATGCTCTAAAGTTTTGTCCTGTATACAATGCTTTCAATCTGCATTGATTGAAATGGAGATTGAAATGTGAATTTAAAAGTAAGAGCTGTGAATAGTCGTTTTATTAGGAGCAATTTAGGTATTTTGAATTTAGAAAAAGTGGCAGTGCCTACTAAGCAGTTGTAAGCCCCACTGGGTTCACTATGTTTTACTTCCAAGTAAGTAAATACAAATAATAATAAAAAGATCCTGAATCTCATTATGTGTTCCCTGGATGTTCCTAAATTCTATATATCTTAACAAATAAAGAAAGAATTTGATAAATCCCCCTACATATGACTGAGGAAAATTTTGGTTCTATTTGTCCAGTTTTACACTTCTGGTAAAGTCTTTCTTACTTCCTTTGTTTTTCATAGTTTCACAGCTGTGGAGTAGTACAATTTTTGAATATGCACCATACTTTCACTTGAATCATGTGAAATTACAGACATTAAACTTTATTCAAAATGTTATCCAATAAATACTTCAATGTTCTAATAGCCATTCATGTCAGGAAAAAAATCTTCAAAGAAGAAATTGCTTTATTTTGCCTTCCCTCACCCAAATTAAACAAATAACTGTAATGTATTAGCAAAACAAATAACTATATATTTTTTCATTATTATTTAAATATAAGTGTGTTCATTTTTGCTTGTAACTGGAGGATGTAAATTAAAGGATTTATTATTTGCAAAATCATGAATTCACCTTTCCCATTGTTCAGGAAAAAAAGTCACTATTTGAGTTTAAATTATTCCATTCCAGTAAAATGGTTGAGCTTCAATAATTGTATGTATTTCTTTTTAAAATACATGCGTGTTTTGTAAACAGTATTAAACAGTGATACTTTTCTATAACGTAAAAAAAAAGGATAAGATATACAAAAATAAAGAAAATTATTAATCGACTTTTTAAAGATGAAGATTTAGTTTCATTTCTATTGAAATGAAATTATGTTCATCTTATTTTTCACTGTCATAAAATACTATTTCATATATTAATCTATGTACTTAATATTTCCTCAAAACAACTAGTAGTATAGTAAATTTTTGCATTTCACCTTTATTGTTTCCATACTGGAACAAAGGTGCCCCTAACCTCCTTATAGTGTAGGTAGTGTACAATTTGCTTGTAATATTTATAAGGCTAATGTACATTAAAAAAATGCTATGAATATAGGTACAGGTAAGTAAGCACCCTCACTATACTCTTCCAAAGGAAGTGTTTCCGATTATTCGAAAAATATCCTGCATAATCCAAATCCAAAGGGAGCAAATGTTATTATGGCTTTGTAAGGGCCCTTTTATAGACCATGGTGATATTTTAAACAATCATATCTAAACCATTATGTATTAAGTACCTGCATACAATTAATATTTTAAACCTTTACATTCAGTAAACGTTAAAGCCCATTCTGCATTCTCATGGTTTACTCTCATCTCTCCATCAATTTTATTGATTTTAAGGGTCAGAGGCCATACCTTCGTTGATCAAAGAAACAGCCTGACACAGCGAAAGAGTCTGCCAATTCCAGACAGATCAATCACACCTTTGTCTGCTTTCTATATGTAATGGTTATTTATTCTGCATCTCAGTGGTTTTCTGTCAAATGGTTTTTAATGCAGTAATGCTACTGAGAAAAATTAAAGGGGAAATATTCTACTAACAATATTATAAGCACTTCTCTAGTCTGTCTGAGGATAGATTACAGTGAAATTTGGCCAGCGCTCTAGATTTCATTTTTGACTTGACTCTTCACCTGGTATTTAAGTTTCTATCATGAACATTTTGTAGGAAGTGAATTAGAGATAAAGGACAGCCATTGGAAAGGAGCTGAGTAAATATATATATTTCAATCAGTGATTTGATTGGATAGAATAACAGTTACAACATATAATTGCAACAGTCATTTTCAATTTTTATTTGGAATATTAAGTATTTGATATATGCTAATATTTGTGGTTTTATAGCATCTCACTTTAAGAGCATGTAATTTCTTGAAATGAAACAAATTGGAGAAATGTACCTTTAAAATTAATAAAAGCAATACCTGAGATTCTATGGATGAAACCCAAGGTCTTAATCAGTATGATGATGCCACATTACTATAATTACTAGGGGTTTCCATGTCCTACTGAATTTTTATATCATTGCTTATTCATAGTAAAAATATTGAAAGCTTTGTTCTTCTAAAGCACATTTCTACACATTTTAAAATATATTATTTCCCACCAGAAATTACAGACATTCATTTTCATTGGGAAATATAGTCTTGCCCTTGAGTCTATAACTGCAACTTCAATTCCCTACAAACTGGAAAGTGCATGCATATCAAGTGCATGCAACACAACTGTCCTAACAACCAGGAAACACGCTGAGACAAGGAACTGGTCTCTAATGTTTATTGCTAGTACTTAACAGGAATCCTAACAAACTGAAGAAGCGTGGGGAAAACCCAGACATATAACCCCCAAGGGTTAAGGCGGTCCCGATCTGTGTCTCTTTGAATGGCTGACCAATTCCTCAGTGCTACGCATGCGCTTGACAGTCTGGATGGGAGCCCCCTGCTCGCCATCCTTACTCATGACAACAACTCTGGAAAATTAAAGCTACTTAAAGGTGATCAGGCTCATGGATGTTCTGTATGTAGTTCTAGATATATCAAAGTCTATATTTTCTCATACTTAAGGGTTAAACTGAAGATATCAGCCTCCCACTGATAAACTATAAAGCACAATAAGACAGAAAGTCTACTGACTCTCAAATATTTGCAAGCTGAGAAGAGTATTCAAACACATACAATTACCAGTGAGGAAATAAAATTGAATTCATAACATTTTGGAGAAGTTTTGAATAAGACTCTTGTCTAGTTTACATTGCAAGGCTGCGTATAAACCATAAACACTTTCATTCCATACACAAGGGCTAAACAAAGAATCTTCTTTTAGCCATTTAATCTGGTAATTTATTTTTTCAACCATCACATAAATCGAAACACAGCTGTAACCAATGACTTGCAGATTCACTTCCCTGCCAGCTGGATTTTGTTTTGCTGAAGCAGCAAGATATTTTTTACATTGTTCACTTCTGTGCATCTGGAGAAGTCACTAAGGATTAAAAGTGACCAGAATACTTATTGAAATAAAGTCAACCAGAAATTAATAACAGCCTCATCACCTGCGGAATCTTTATGCCACACCACATATCAGTTCTTGTTTTGTCAATTTCAGAATCTCTAGAAATAATTTGAAATTTATAATTTCCTTTAATAGAATTAAAATACAGCTGTTCTTTCTATTTCAAACTCTGATTTTTTTCAGAGCCCTTTCCCCACAGATACACAGAGCTGAATGATTATCATTTTTATCAGTGTGAATCAATCCACCAAAGATGAAGGCTTCTTCATTGAAAGTTTTTGGATTACAATCTACCACACTACTCCAGTGTGGGTTGGTGGATGTTAGATAGAGGTTTTTCAACTTCCTGGTGTAGGGCTGAGAAGGAATGGCTGGCAAAAAGTCACCCAGCCAGCTTCCATGGGTGTTCCTGCTTCTATCCAGCACTTACATACTAACCCACAGTGGTTCTCAGAGTAAAGGGGCCACACTTCTTCAGTCTGAATGACATCCCAATGTCCTAACCGTAGATCAGTGTCATGTTGATCAATGAGTTGATGTCTTGTTCACTCTTAGCATACAGCTTGATGTCATCCATGTAGAGGAGGTGGCTGATGGTAGTTCCACTCTTGAACTTGTAACTGTATCCAGTCCTTGTGATTGTCTGGCTGAGGAAGTTCAAGACTATGCAGAACAGCATCAGGGACAGTGCATCACCTTGACAGTGCTGCACTTGATGGCCCCTTGTGTGAGCTATCTTGAGTAGACTTCCAGTGTTGTCTTCCACAGTCCCATTGAGTTCTTGAGGAAGGTCCTGAGTATCCTGTTGACTTTGTACAGCTCCAGGCATTCACAAATCCATGTGTGTGGCATTGATCATAGGCTTTCCTGTAATGAATCCAGGCTGTGCTCAAATTGGTCTTTCTAGACCTTGAGTCTTGGATGACTGCTCTATCTATAAGCAACAGATCTCTTGAGCCTTTGGTGTTGTTTCCAATGCCCTTCTGAGCTGTGTTTATGTACTGGCCTATATGGTCCTGCAGCTTGGCAGCTATGATGCTTGATAGGACTTTCCATGCTGTGGGGAGGCAGGTTCTTGGCCGGTAGTTGGACGATGTTGTTCCCTTGTTGGACTCTTTCAAGATCAGCACTGTCCTTCCTTGTGTTATCCAGTCTGCTACTAGCAGCTGGTTCATCTGTACCACTAGGCATTCATGCATTGCTGTTAGTTTCTTTAGCCAGTATGTGTGGAACATGTCTGAGCCAGATGCTCTCCAGCTCTTTATGAACTTGACCTGCTGATGGATGTCTGCTACTGTGATGGTGACTGGTTCCTGTTCTGGGAAATTGTTATGTTAGGCTCTCAGGTCCTGCAGTGACTTTACACTGGTATTATGTGTGTTCTCTTTCTCCCACATGTTCTTCCAGGAGTGTTCAGTTTCTGCTGTTGGTGGCTGCTCTGCTGTTTCGGTGTTGTTGCACTGCAGCTGGGAGTACACCTTGGATGGTTCTTTGATGAACAGGGCATTTATCTGTTTGGCCTCTGGTTCTCTGATGTATCTAGAGTCACTAGTCTGAGATGGGCGGCAATATAAATTGAATGAATGAATGAATGAATGAATGAATCAATCAATCAATCAATCAATCAATCAATCAATCAATCTCCTTAGTCTGGTAGCTAGTGCTGTAAGCCTTTGTTGAGTAGTCTCTAGGGCTTCAGATGGAGTGAGGCCCTTGTATTTTTTCAGTAGCTGAATCTCCACACCCTTCTGTAATTCCACCATCTGATTAACGTCCCTCTGAGTTGCCTTGATTTTAGCCTCCAACCTCATTTTTAAAAAAATATTTATTTCTCACATTTTTTCACTGCCCATCTCACCAAGCAATTTTCCAGGGTCTAATGTACTGATGTTTTTCTTGATCATGTAGCCAAGCATCTCCAGGATTAGTGTATACCAGTTCATTGGTTTGAGTTATGGTGGTAGTATGGATTGTCATGAGGGCTCTATTTGCGTCTTCTAGCATACTTTCTGATGGTACTTCTCCACTGAGCCTTGGTAATCGGTCTAGAGGGTTGACCGATTGTAGCTAATTTATCCATGATCCATGATCTTATGCCTCATATCAGCTGCTTTCCTCTGTAATGGAGGGGGTGGCAGTGAAGTTCCAACTTCAGGTGTTGGCTGCACCTCCAGTTGTTCTTCCAGGTCTTCTTGCATCCAAGATGTAACATGTAGTTGGTCTATCTCAAGAGCAGCTTCCTCTTCACTTTGTTGAAGCATTGGGTAACTAGCTGTTTCTCAGTTAGTATGGATGCAGGACTACTGTCCATCCATAGTTCCCTCATATGTTTCATATATCCCCTCTCATTAGGTCTACTGTTGTAGTAGCATTCCATCAATTCCATGTCTGAGAGCCAGTTTGGTGTAGTGGTTAAGGTTCTGGGCTAGAAACCAGGAGTCTGTGAGTTCTAGTCCTGCCTTAGGCATGAAAGCCGGCTAGGTGACCTTGGGCCAGTCACTTTCTCTCAGCCCAACTCAGTGCAATGTAGACTAGCCTCCTCGTGGTGTACCCCAAGCAACGTGACTAGTCACGACTAAATATTCTACACATCTGGCTGCTGGACCTCACAAGGATTTCCCAGCAAGAAAAAGCAGCATGAACACCAAACTGCTATGCCATACAATTTAAAAAAAAAAATCCATGTCTCATCCTCATCCATGTATGGTTTGTTCTAGTAGCCCACTTATTGTCAGATTGTCCTGGTTCCCCAATATCTGGCATGGACCTTGCTAATCCGGGCAATGTCTGAGCTGGCATGATTCTCTTAGTTCATGTCACTCTCATATCTGAGGTAGGCAGGTGAAGCATTACCAAGGATCCCTACTGGTAAGGTAGGTAACCAAGTCCATTGCTTTCCAGTAAATATTTCTAATATCGAGTTTACTGATAATGCTTAGTAGGCTAATAGGTGATAAATGGATGGATTGGACCTCTCCCCATTTTTAAATATAGGGACAATAATAGAGGTGTTCCATTTGGGGGCATTTTTAATGTACAGTTTATAGCGGTAAACAGAAGTGCTAGAATTTGTGCCCACCAGTCAGTGCTTAGTTTAATCAGCTCTGGTGGGATGATGTCTCTCCTGGGAGCTTTGGCATTTTTAAGTTGTGCAATTAGTTTGGAGATTTCATTTGGAATGACAGGATGCCAATGTGGTAGGTTCTCCTGAACTTCTTTGGTGATGATAGAGTTACAACTTTCAGGAGCATAAAGAGATCAGTAATAAACCTCCCATGTGGAAGCTGTAATTGGAACCTCTAATTTAGGGCTAATTTCTCTCATATGGTCAGAGATGATATACCAAAACATGGTATTATTCCTGATTGTGGAGACCTGAATCAATTTTTCCCAGAGAGCTTGTAAAGCAAGATTTTATTCTAGACCACTTATCAATGATATGGTGGCAAGATTCACAAAATTAGAAAATCATCCTCCAAACCTGACTGGTAGACCTATCACACTTCTCTTGTAGGCAGATGATGCAGCTATCATTTCTACTTCACCCATAGGTTTGAGGAGAGCCTAAAATCATTTGCCTCCTACTGCACAGACAACAATTTAATTCTGATTATGATAAAAACAAAAATTATATTTTTCAGACCTCCAGAGGGAGAAATGGCAGGCTGAAGAGGGCGGAATGAACAGCCGGTGAGTAGACCGGCTTTTTGAAACTTAGACTGCTCACAAGTGCTCCAGACAGCTGTTCCTCATGATGACACTGCAAGACAGCAGTCCCCAGCAGGTTTTGAGCACTAGGAGATGAGAGAATCATGTTCAAACTGCAGTTGGTGCCTTTGAAAGGACACTAAGTTCATATATTTCCTTTTCTAATCACTTTTGGAAGTTGCTTGTTAACTGCTTTTCTGCTATTAGAAACCTTTGGATCGACAAGTTTCATAGTACCGGGTGAGTTTCCTTTAATCCTTAGCAAACAAAAATTTTAGCTACAAGTTTGAGAACTTTAAAACTTTAGAACTTTTTTTTTCCTTTTTTGAATAAGCAGCAAAAGGGTGATTAAAACTTCAATTTTAGAAAGTTACAAATAGACTAAGGGTCCAGATAAACTTGAAATAAGATTTTGGAATTAATTATAAAGAAGCTTTCCCATAGGAAAATGCTTTTGTTTTGAATTTTTAAAAATAACATAAGATAAAATTTTAAAAATTGGACACTAGAGGGAACTAAAGATTACAATTAAAGGAGAAGAACACACAAACTCAACTTACAATTACAGAATGAAGCAAACACTGGACATACTAAAAGATATTTTTGAAAAATAGACTCAGAAATAAATGTTAATAGTATCAACAGAGACATATGCCTCTATGGAGAAACTGTGTTTAAAAGATTTTATAGAAGAGTAACAAGTTTTACCTGACAAGATTGAGACTGAATTGAAAGTGGATTTGCAAATGACAGGTTACAAGAATGGCATGGAAAAAGATGTTACACTGGACAAACAAAAGAAACCAGCTGATGTCTTAATAATTAAAAGGGATATACAAACAATAAACCAAGAGAGTGACCTGGATAATTTCTCTATATTGGATTTTCAAAATAGGCTTGTTAAAATTTTGAAGAATCTCAGGAGAAGGGACAAATTAAAAATGAAAAGAAATCAAGTTCTACAACATTATTTGAATGGACTAAAGATTAAGATTGTTTGAAGTAAAAGGAATGACTATAAAGTTGATTTACAGGTTAAAATAAATATGTTGTTATTTCTGGTAACCCATAATGGACTTTTGCTGACACCAGGACTGAAATGACGATGATTTATGGATTTGTTTATAAATAAAACATGGGATATGGGAAGAAGAGATCATTTGTTGTATTTTAAGAGGAGGTGATAAGTTACTAAAATTGTTTATACTTGTGATGAAGGTGGGAAGTCATTTCTTTATATATTTCTTTTCTTTTTCTTTACTATATCCTTATTTTTCTTTTTTTTCCTATTTCTATTTCTTCCTTTTTTCTTTCTTTTCTGCACCTTCTATTCTTTCTTTTTATTCTTCTACCTTTTTTGGTTTTGCATTAGTTTTTACTATATAATTATAATTATAATCTTTAATAAATTACTATTAAAAGATGCTGGTGATTGAACCATAAAACTATAAAATCAGTTTTTAAAAAATAGGTTTGTTCCATAGTTGTCCTTCTGCAGAGCATCAGTAGCCTCTTTCATACCTCATTTTAGAACATTACACACTTTCTTTTCAATTTGCTATTATAAGGAACATAAACTCTTTATCAAGTTGTTCTGTGGGCATTTATATGGAATAGTGCTTGTAGCTATTTTATAGCTGTTTTCTGTTAAAATTATGTTTTTAGTTAGGAAAAAGTAAGAAAACCTGTTGTGCTATTTCTTAGAAAGCCTGTTCTGTTCCTAATCACAATGATGTTAATGACATTTACCCTTCACATTTATGTTGTGACATTGCACACAGATAGGTAAGGGTGGAGTTCTCATGACAATATCACTACACACATTTGCTCACTTGCCTCCCCCACCCAGTCCTGCAGATATGTACAGTACATCTTCAACTAAAGACAAGATACTTAGACTTGTGGCCAACTTGTAACAGTTCTTTATTCCAGACATGAGAATTTCATTAAAAAATTGTCCTCTTTTGAAAGAAAATTGAAAGCCAATTTTCTTATTTCAAAAGGCAGAAGAAATGGCTGGAAAATATTGTTCAATTTTTCTACATTGCTTTTATTTTATGTGGTTCAGCAGAAGCACTTAAATAACTATAAAAATAGAGAAATATTCCATTTTGCTTATCTTGTTTTAAGGCAATTATAAGGGTTAAAACAGAAATTGGGCAGAAATCTGCAATGGGATCTTTGATTTAGAGTCATGGGCTGTTTGATTTAGCTGTGAGGGCTGCTATTTTTATTGGGATATTAAAATGAGAGCCAGTCTGGTGTAGTAGTTAAAGCAACTGGCTAGAAACCAGGAGATTGAGAATTCTAGTCCCACCTTAGGCATGAAAGCCGGCTGGGTGACCTTGGGCCAGTCACTCTCCTTCAGCCCAACTCACCTCACAGAGCTGCTGTTGTGGGGAAAAGAGGAGGAGGAAGGAGTATTTGGTATGTTCACTGCCTTGAGTTACTTATAAAAATAATAAAGGCTGGATATAAAATAAAATAAATAAATAATAAATAAATAAATAAATAAATAAATAAAATGATACTGTATATGTACTGATGCCACTGTATATGTACTTATTTCTCTCTTAGGTACTTATTCTATTTCTTTGACAATTATGTAATACACAGCTGGAGATAATTTAAATGCCATAATCAGATTATGGTCATACAGCTAGAATGGGGAAGGTTTGCCCATTTGCAAAATGACTGCCTTGATGGCATGAGCTAAAGACTCTCTTGAACAGAACTTGGTTCTTGGGGAATACAGTACATGTCCATGTCCATATCCATGTCCATGTAGTTTTCTTGGCAACATGAAATACTTGCATTATTCTAGCATTTAAGTTCCCGGTATTAGCCTACAGCCTCACATTTTATGTTGCACTCCAATCCAAGTCTAATCAATCCTGTTTAACTTTTGAAAGATCATCCAAGGCTGTATAGCAAAATACACAAAAGAAAGGTGGGGTATGAAGCCTGGGAAGTTCCAAGGCAGAAGTCTGTGAGATCCCTGGTATACAAGCTGTATTTTTTTAAATATATATATATATATATATTGATAGAATTGGCCTAATTTTCCCCTATTTGCAGCAAGAAACCTATGTGGTTTATCAAAGAACAGAGACAATGAATAACCTACTAACAGCTGGGAAATCAACCCTTTCTTAAAAAAATCCAAATGGAGTAAGCTTTAAGTGCAACTCAAAACGATTGCTTCTCCAGCCTAATTTAAATGTCTGAAACCTATTCTTATATTCAATTTTAAAGTTTAACTAAATGAAGATCCTATGCTTTGAACTTTTTCTCTTTCTCCTCCCCATGTTTAGTGAGTTTATCATATTCTCATAAATAGCTTTGAAGAATATGAACACTATTGCATCCTATTTGTAATCTTGATTAAATGGTATTCCCTAATACGATTTTTAAAAACTTTTTTCTAATAGCCATGATGATAATGGCTTTTTTCTTTTAACTATTGTACTTTATTGAAAATATAGTTGGAATAATTATATGAATGACTGAAAACTAACAAGTTGGATACAGGCTTAATTATGCTTAGAGAAGACCCTGAAATGAACTGGTCAAGTTAGAATTTGTTCTGTTGATTGCAATTTATTATATTTTTACAATATAAAATTTAGTTGGATTTGTTTATGTTTAACATGGATAATGAATAGAATGCCAACACTCACTGGTAATTAACATGACCAAGCAATTTGATTACAGTAATGGGATATTGTTCAGGAATAAAGAAACCTTAGACCATTTATCTATTTAGCCCAGTTTTGTTGCCATTCACTGGCAGTGGCTGTTCAAGGCTTCAGGGCAGATTTTTTTCAGCCCTATACCCTTCCATCAGATGGCAGTAGAAGAAAAAGCTTTGAGCATTCCAATAATCATGGGATTCTGATCCAAATTAGAAAGTGTGTTAACAACAGCTTAAGCCAAATTTGCAAACATTTCCAATTTTAACAATGCTGAGATGAAAAGATGAATACAACGTTGGCATCTGTTTACTGAAATGAAAATTTGATCGTTTAGAATAAATGAAAGGAGGAAATGACTATATCTGATATATTGCAAGACATCTATCAGATAGTATCAGGTAATTATCGTTACAGCATATGCAAAAATCCCCCCAAAGTCTTCCCGTTACAACATTTACCCTCACACAGAAGGTATACATATCCGGAAGAAAGCATTTAGCTTGCCTTCCCCACAGTATGGTAGCATGAAGAAAATAATTTGAAGCATGTGGCAAACTGCTTTACATGAACGGTTTGACTCATGCACAAGTCCCACATGGTTGTATTTAGGGTGGTCATTATGGCACTGTTTGCCTATAGCATTTCAGCCTTACGTTTAAGTAAAAATATGTATTTTTTAAAAAGTTAAGTTTTTAGGTATGTCTTTGTATTTACACATGTCTATTCTCATTCCTAATATAATGCCTGCTAGGTAAGTCCTAGATATAAATTTGTTTAACTATTAGTGACACAATACTAAAATACAAAAATACCATGTTGCAATAATTACAGAAGTAAGTAGACTTCTTACACAGAACACAATATATTGGTTACAATGCATCATTTTCCTTATAAATGCTTTCACAAAAACCCATCAGTAACTTCTTTAAAATGTAAATAAAAGCAATCAGAAGTATTTCATCATTAGTTTGGATAATTTTTCAAGTAAAAAACAGAATGGTGATTGTTTCCATCTCTGTGTTTCAAGCATATGTTGGAATAGCTATAAAAAGATAAAAGGCTAAAAGGCTAAAATTATCCAGACCAAACAGCCTGAGTCACATGATACAATGTGGTTAAAATATCAGAGTGTATGTACATAGAGGATAATATACAGCTTTTAAATGTAATTGAAATATTTCTAAAAATAAATGTTGCATTTATGAGAAGTTATTGCTACATTTAAAAATATATAATATGTTTCAATATAATGCATTATATTCTTTTTATCGGGAAAATATTATATATTATATATACTCTTGCATATAACTATTGATTGTTGAGTATCAGAAGGACAATCAAAGTTACAACCATAAATATTTTATTTTGGATATCGCTATGACTGTGTTTACTTGTTTGTATAGACGTAGATATAAACATAGATATAAGCACACTCATCACACTATTCAATTTCAGGATGAGCAGTGCCATGCAAAGGTAGTAAGTTGCAAAAATTGGAACAAGGATTTAAGAAAAAATATAAATATAATGAAATCTAGTTTATACAAAAACCACTCACTATAACTTTCCATATCTTTCTATCCCTTCAGATCATCCTTACACCTACCAACTCCATATACTGATTCATACCCAAACTTTCCTTCTTTAAGTTTTTTTAACTCTCTCTTTTGGAATATCTCATTAATTCCACCCAGCTATAACTTTCTTGGTCTTCCTCTTCTTCCCCACCCATTCCTTTACATCTACGATATATATTTGTTCTGCAATTCAATCCTCAGTCATTCTCTCTACAGGACCAATCCACCTCAATACAGTTTTATTTATTTATTTATTTAATTGATTTTTATTATGCCTTTATAATTTTTATAAATAACTCAAGGCGGCAAACATATCTAATACTCCTTCCTCCTATTTGATTGTAGGTTCAAACTATATTTATTGATATATATTGATACCTCTTCAATCTGACCCTATCCTTGTTTTTCACACATACATTTCTTAAGGAGCTTTTCATATACAGTATTTCCATCTTGCAAAAAAACATCCTTGCTTGCTCCACATCCATAAAATTGTACTCTCCACTAACTTTTACAATGCATTCAATTTACTCCTGCTTTTCCTGACATATTAAATCAACGTTCACTTCCATATAACAAGTTGGGCAGAAGGACACTCTTAGACAATTTTGCTTCTTTTGGCAAATATTCATTCTTCACAATAGAGTACACATTACCTCATCTTTACACCATCAGTTGCACATCTTAAAATTTCCCCATACACTTTCTCCATTCATTTTCCCTTGTATATCAAAGTATTCAAAGAAATCGCTGTACCTTTTAAAATATTTATGGATACTGGCAATTGTTCATTTCTCCTATCAAATATAATGTTGTATTTTAACCTTTCTTCAGGAGACAGATCAACCTCAAGTGATAATGAAGATCAAACTTTATTTAAAAATCAATGATAAAGTATAACCTCCCTTTTAACTTTAAAATGCATACATTCAATATTGTAGAAAATGAATTATGGTGTTGCTTTGATCAGATTCAGGAGCTAAACATAAAATACAAAATAAATGCTCTGGGCAAACCGGAAGATGGAGCAGATCTGCTACAAATAGGAGCAGGATTCAAATTATACAAAGAAAAGAAAATTATAAATACAGCTAATGTTCTTGATTCAAGGTTGATGTAAAATGCACATTTTTAAATTTATTAAGAGAAATAAAGGCATTAGATACTGGCACAAGCATTATAAAGCAGAATATAAAGACCAAACACAATTACTAGCTAGAAGTTCTTCTAAACTGAACAGACTTTTTGGGTTAAAAAAAATGTTCCAGAATAGAACTGCATAATGTAACCATTTGGAAGAAGGCCACATTTATCTCTAGGCTGTCATTTTGGAACATGAAATATTCAGTTACAAATTTATATTGGGGAGGGAGAAAGAGAGACAGAATAGATAGATAGATAGATAGATAGATAGATAGATAGATAGATAGATAGATAGATAGATAGATAGATAGATCTTTTAGTAAGAAAAAGCAGGATGACATGTTTTGACACAGCCCTGCCATTAGGTTCTCTACCAGCTATGTTTCAAAATCATCCAAAATTTGTAAATAATATATCTTATGATGCAAATAAGAGTGCTTCCAATTTACTGCCTTTATGGCAATGTTTGAAGTGTAACATTCCTTGTGTTCCAAACTTATGCTAACTTAATTGCACAATTTAATACAATGGGATTTACTTTGAACTAAACATGCACAGAAACATGGCTTTTAATATAGTAGGTAATAATAGCTCACACTTTTTTTCATAATTTTATTAAAGATTATATTATACATAGAAAACTAATACAACTACATAGTGCAGAAGTACATTTAAAAAAATTAAAAATTAAAAAAGTGGGGGGGAAAAGGGAAAGAAAAAAAAATAGAAAAAGATAGAAAAAGAAGCCTCCCTCTTCATCCCCAGCAAGTATAACCAACATAAACAATTTATCACTCTCTTAAAATACAACCAAACACTCATTCCATACCCAACCCCATTCTCTATAAGCCCGTCTCTAAAACCTCAACTCTCCATATTAATCAGCAAATGTCCAGTAAGGGTTATCAAAAATAACAACATAGGTATTACAAACTTTATCTATTACACCCAATTTGAATCCTTCCTTTTATATTTATATCTCCACTTCTATTTAAATACATGCCCCCTATTTCCTCTCTTCAAATAGTCAAAGTCCAGTCCCAGTAAAACAAAAACAACAATTAAACATTACCAGAAATAACCATCAACATCCAGTCCCAATCAGAAAAGACATTAAGTATCACCAGAAATAGCAACCCATTATTTAACCTTGATCAAATAAAGTGATTTTATAGTCCTTCTTCTTTCTCCCAACAATCTTTAAATTCTTCAAAGAAAGTTCTTACATCTGCTTTCTCATATTATCTTTGTCTCTTTTCTCAAAGTTCTTGTCATCTTTATCAGGCCCTTTTGTACATTCAGTGTGGCAACTTCAGCAAATCCTTTTTGTAAATCCAGTATGAAAAAATTAGCCTCATTACTCTTCTGGTTTATTATTTGTATATCTTTTTTAAATTTTAAATCTTCATCCAATTTCATTTGTAAATCCATTATTTCCATCTCTTTCTTGTAGGCTAACATTTTAAAATCCACCTGTATGTCAATTTCAGTTTTATTCAATAGGGCTTGTTCCTCTTCAATAACACCTTCTGATTCCACTATATAGTTAAATAACTCAAAAACTTCTTGCACCCATTCAGTAAACATTTATTTTAAGGTAGCCATCTGGTGCCTTCTAGTGTCCAAACTTCAAAGTCATGTTATCAGTTTTCAAGTATAAGCAAAGGAATTTTCCCATGAGAAAGGATTCTTTCAATTAACTTCAAAGTCTTAAATCAAGTCCATCTGAGACCTTAATCAGTTTAAAACTTTCCAAAGTCAACAGTAATTATCTGTAATAATCCTTTATTTATTTATATTTCATATTTTGTCACCACCCATCTCACTAAGAGTGACTCTGGGCGGTTTACAATAAAATTAAAATAACTACAGATTAAAATACAATTAAAGCAAAATTCTTCATAAAAAATATAAATATAAAATATAAAATCCAAGATGGCAAATCCAATATCTTAATTCAAATACATATAATTCCCTGGGGCCTCTTCAAGGCACTAACAACCTCTCCTCTGGGCGCAATGTATTCCACAGGGCAGGGGCCATGGCAGAGAAGGCTCTCTTCCTGGACCCTGCCAATCAACAATCTATCACCAATCATCAATCGCTGATCTCTCATGGATGGGGTCCATAACATGCCCTCTCTGCCTGACTGGGTGGGATAGGTCGATTTATATGCCAAAAAAAAAATTCTTACAAAACTTTAAACCTGTAATTTTCTTTCTTAACATATTGAAGAACTCACCCAGAAAATACAACCAGACTGAAGGTTTTCAATCATTAACAGGCAGTAAAAAAAAAAAGTAAACTCCAAAGTGATTTAAAAGATGATGTTTGGTCAAACTTTGAATCCATGAAAAGCTACATTTATGGCTCTGAGCTCAGTGGAACCCCACAATTCCCAGGTGTTTGCAAGTGACTGCAAAACTTCAGTTTGTGCTATCTACTCACAAAACAACAAAACAAAACAAAACAAAACACCAGCTGTCCAGAGTACATATGGGTAATCTCAAGATCTCTCCTTTGTCTGGAGAGAATTTTCGGAAGTCCAGATCTAACATCCAGCTGCCTTTTGGCTATAAAGTCTCCCACTTCCATGGAATGTCAGTCCACCATTCCTCACTGGAAGCAACTCCCATGTCATCTCACACTTAATGGAAGTGCTACACAGAGATTCTATCAATACATTGTTGCCTTACAAAAACCCTAATGTATAAGCAATATTTACTATTACTATGGTTCCCTACTAAGGTTTGAGGGTCTCCTCATATACTAGAATTAATTAGTATTTTAGATCATTTTAGATTATAAATATTTCCAAATTATAATTATGCCAGTACCTTGCAGGCCAATCAAATCTTAAGGACAGTCTTTCTGATAATACTGAAAACCTATCATATCCATCTTTCTGCCTTAAGTCCAAATGAAAACCCCACAAGCAGAATATATAACTTTCCCACTTGCACTCCCCAGCAACTGGTATTATGGCATACTGCCTCAAATTAATACCCTATTTTCTCTAGTTTTGGGATTCTTGACCATGTCAAGGTCTGAATTGCCTTGTGGTGTTCTAGCCACATGGCCTCTATATTCAAATCAATACATACTGTATCTGTTCAGAACCAAGTTCTGTTGGGGTTAAGAAAAAAAATTCCTAAATAAGTATGTGGAGGATTTCAGTTTCAATCAGATCATAAATGTTGTTATACTTCATAGCTTATATTTAACACGAATAACTGGAATAATTAGAAAAAAGAAATAAGTGCATAAACTGTAGAGGTCAAAGTGATCTTATTCAATGTATATAATATGTGTTTGTGGCTGTATCTTATGTAATGAGATCTCTTGACCCTTTCTTTCAAGTTCAGAATGTGTTGTCTCCATTCCAATGGATAAAGGATAGTAAGTGGATGAACAGAACTTTATTTCCAAAATAGAAACATTTTCATTTATATTATTTTCATAATAGAAACATTCCTTACCATCACTGCAAAAAATATCAAAGGGTAATAGTATTTTACTGATTTACACTTTGTTTCTGCCAGAAAAAACAAAGTATCTGTAAAAGAAACCAAAAGTAGGTCTCAATGGGGGTAGTTCACATCTGAAGGTCCCCAGATCTGCCATAACTTTATAATCTTAATCTGAAGTTGCTAGGTGGTAGAACAATGTCTGTTTGACAGCTTGGAACCTACCATAACTTGCCATCTTCTTCCGAGTTGATTTCTGTTTAAAGAATTCCTTGCTTAGGTTAAATGGTGCATCTCAAACCAAATGTCATGCCATTAGGAAAGGGAAATTCATTGACTGAATAATGTTGGGAGCTCTCTGCTTGGAGAATCAAGAGACTAAAAAACCCAGAGAGCCAAGGTATAGAATTATGTTATTCCATACTGTATATGACATGGGAATCATTAAATTTAAAACAGCATCTCTAACATGTAAGTATCCCTTTGCTAAGTAATAAAAAACATATTTAACATACATCCTTTTCCAGTGCTAAGAAAGATTCTTTGGTGCTAGACCATGGGAAAGGGTAATCTCCAATCTGGTACACATCAGATATAAGAAAAGGATTTGCCTGGGCTGATCTGCTCTAGATAATAAACATGTTCTTTCCCATGCCACAGTATTGTGTCTGGAGTAAATAGGAAACTGTTTATGTGTTTATATAAATGAAAAAGGTTTGCATGTATTGATGGAAACATCAATGGGATATATGAAGGTGGAGTTAGTAGGTGCTTAATGTCTTCATGAGAGATAAAGAGATGCAACCTACCTTGAAAAAAGCAATGGAATGTTTCCTTTTGAAAAATCTGTCTCTTGACCAGCCACATTAGACTGTCTTTCCAGTCTACAACCTTCCTTCCTTAAGTAAAAATGGTTAAAATGTTGGTGAGGAAACAGCTGCAGAGGATCTTAAAGGAAGCAGATTATTTGGATCCACTCCAGTTAGGAATCAAGCACAGAATGGGATGGAAATAGCATAGGTTGGTCTGATGAAAGATGCCTGGTCCTTTTAGTCTATGGAGTGCATTTGATATCATTAATCAGGACACCCTTAGGGACTGCTTACAAGAGTTACTGTTGGACGCACCATTTTGCAGCATAGTCTGAGTTTGTAGTTGTTGACTTCTCAGTCTTGTATACAAAACATGGTATGCCTTGGAGGTCTTCCATTTAAGAACAATCTAGTCTTGACACTGCTAGCTTCTGAGCCCAGACAAGGTCATCCATCTGCTGCCACTGCTGAGATAATTATCTCCACAACATATATACATAATTCAATTTTTAAAAAAATCATGAAGGGACTTCTCCCATGAGGTCCCCCCCCCCAGATCTGGCAGTAAGAATAGCTAGAAGTCTAAAAAGTAATGGAATGAAGTATAAAAGAAAAATAACAACACTAAGATCCTTCAAACTATAAAATAAATCAAAAGTACTATGTAGTAAATTCTAAGTACACTAAGAGTGAAGTAGAAAGAGACTAATGTTGCTGAGTTGTGTCCAACAAACTTCTGCAGAGTAATTAAATTCTTCAGTGGGGCTATGGAGAGGCAGAAAAAAATTTACTTCTCAAACACACTTATCATATTTGTTTAATAGCAACTCAATAGCTTAAGGGTCAGACATGACTCGGTGCTTGCACAGGGGACCTTTCACCTTTCAAATAGCTTAGCAAATTTGTAAGATGTTTCTTTTTCATTTAGTTCATCACATTTCATTTCATTTAATTAATTTCCCAAGAATGATAAGTCTGGAGCATTGTGGAGTAAACTGGTAGTGTTACTACAAGCACTGGTGCTGATACTATCCTGCAAAACAAGTCATCCAAGTCTCAAATGAATATGTATATGTATGAATATTAACAGTAATGGTAATTCTCATCCAAGAAATTGCTAGATAATTTCTCCCCTCCCCCACCCCACCACTGGAGAAGTTTAACCACATTCTCTTTGCTAGAAACAGAATATAGGGTATTTGAATGCAGTCTAATGAGAAAAGAAGAAATTGTATTTTCTGGAGACCATGAAAAACATCTATGAATAGAATTGGGTTTTTTTATAAAATAATGTGCAACTGAGCACATTATCAATCAGCAACAACATGGTGCCTGTAGGTTGAACTAAACTTTTTCACAGTAAAATTAATGCATCTTTTTCTTGTTCCAAAGTCCCACTTTTTATTAGGTGAATGTTTGCATGGAAGTTAAGAAATCAGAAATTAGTTTGCCAATGTGTTTCTGTAAAATTTTAAAAACAAAAAGAAAAAAAGAAAAATCTTAGCATTCTTAGTAAATTTGACTCATCCAGTTGACATTGCAAATTGCTATTTAAATATATCTCAGACTTTATATGCTCTGATCATTCTATGAACCAAACTCATTGGAAGCCTAATACATTAGGAAAGATTCTGCAAGTCCACTTTTCTTCCTGTGGAACTAGTTTTATATTTGCAGAATTTTTTTAAGGTAAGAGAAAATTAAAAAACAAAACAAAAACAAAATTTCACATTGAACCTGAAATTATCTATTGAAAAGCAAGCAAAGTTACATTAGGCCAAATAAGATCACTGGTCCAACAAGTTCAGAGCCTGAATTTGTATCTCTTACATGGAAATAATCTTTTCCAGCACTGAGCTACAACTATTCAAACAGTTGTTGACTTTAGAACAGTATTGGATATTACAGAATATTTGGAACATCATAATGAGAAGCAAGTGGCATTAATTTTTTTTAGACGCAGAGAAAACCTTTGACAATTTGAACTGGTCCTTTCTGTTTAAAGTTTTAGAGAATATGGATTTTGGAGAGAAATTTATAAAGGAATTAAAATTGATTCACACACCTCAGAAGGCTCAGATTATTGTCAATGGAGAGGTAACAAAAGCATGTGAGATACAAAAGGGAACTGCACAAGGATGTCTACTATCACCTTTGTTGTTTTAGTTCTAAAATTGCTGAATAGAGACATAAGGCAAGATGAGAAGATAATGGGATTAAAAATTAAAAAGGAGATTAATAAATTAAGAGCCTTTGCAGGTTATTTGGTGTTAGTGGTGGAAGACCCCTTGAAGGGAATACAAGCATTAATGAGTAAATTAGAAGAATTTGGTGCATTGGCTTGCTTTAAAGTTTACAAACAAAAGAGAAAGATGTTAGTTAAAAATATGAAGACACAAGTTCAAGAAGAGTTGATGAACAAATCTGGTTTTAAAATAGAGAAAAAAAATAAATATTTGGGTGCTACTTTGACCAATACGAATTGTATGTTGTTTCAAAATAATGATGTCAAGGTATGGAATGAAGTTTAAAAAGATATGTTAAGATAGGAAAAAAATCAGTTGTCATTGTTGGGAAGAATTTCTGTGATTAAGATGAATGTTTTACATAGAATGTTGTTTTTGTTTCAGATAATACCAATTTTAACAACCGATGTACTATTTAAACCAGGGGTCCCCAACCTCTGGGCTGCAGACCGGTACCAGTCCGTGGCCTGTTAGGAACCGGGCCGCACAGCAGGAGGTGAGCGGTGGGCGAGCGAGTGAATTTACAGACTGAGTGTTTACAGCCACTCCCCATCGCTCACATTACTGCCTGAGCTCCGCCTCCTGTCACAGAAAGCAAGCCCATTGGCTGCTATCTCCAAATGGCATGAAGAAAAAAGAATAAAAGGTCAGGAAAGAGAGGAAGTGCTTGAATCATCCCAAAACCATCCTCCCCCCAGTCCATGGAAAAATGGTCTTCCATGAAACTGGTCCCTTGTGCAAAAAAGGTTGGGAACCACTGATTTAAACAATGGCAGAAAGATATTTCAAAATTTGTGTGGCAAAGTAAAAGAAACCAAGAATTAAGTGTAAAGTGCTACAAGATGCTAAAGAAAGAGGACGTTTAGGTTTACTGGGTTTGAAATTGTACTTTACATTTTGTTGTTCAGTATGGATGAAATATTGGATGACTTTGAAAAATAGAAGGTTGTTGGACTTAGAAGGCTATGATTTGAGATTTGGGTGGTATGTTTATTTATGATATGATAAAGTTAATGTAGATTTTAAAAATCACTTTCTTAGATGTGCCATATTGAGGGTATGGAAAAGATATAAAGCAAGATTGTCCCCAAAAATTCCTTTATGGTTGTCACCACAAGAAGCATTTCATAGAAAAGAAATGATAATTAAGCAAAAATGGTTAATTTATAGTGATGTACTGTATTTTTCACAGCGGAAATTAAAGTTAAAATCAAGAAAATATTTGTTATCTGAGGTAATATTTGTCAGTGGTTTTCATATGCTCAGTTTCTAGAAAGATTTAAATTAGAAAGATGTTTGATTTTGAATGTGGTAAACCTGAATTCGAATCTGAACTTTGTACAAATGATAAAGATATTATTGCTAAGATGTATAAACTTATTGAAGTTAGAAACAGAAGATGAACAAGAGAAACTGTATGATAAAATGCAGAAAACATTTTGGGCATAGTGTCTGTGTGTGTGTGTATGGAACAATGGGAGAACATGTGGATGAAAAGACTGGAATTTACATTATGCTATAATCTTAAAGAAAACTTCTATAAAATGATATATTGTTGGTATTTGTCACCAGATAATTTGTCAAAAATGTATAAATGGATCTTAAATGTATGTTGGAAATGCGCACAACAAGAGGAGACTTTTTTATCATCTTTGTGGACTTGTTAGAAAGTTAAAAAAAAATTGGGATCAAATATGCATTTTAATTCAGAAGATTTTGAAGACTAATGTACAACTGAAACCAGAGACTTTTTTGTGGGGACTGATAGATAAGCAATTAGAAAGAGCTCATGGTACTTTATTTCTGTATATGATACCAGCTGCATGCTTCTATATGCACAGAGGTGGAAAAAGGAGATATTACCTACTATGGAAGAATGGATAGTGAAGTTTATGGAGTTAGCAGAGATGGGAAAACTGACAGCCTTGATTAGGGAAAAGACATTGTCAAATTGTATTGCTACCTGGAAGCTTCTTCTGGACTTTTTGCATGAAACTGAAAAAAACTGAAATTGTGTTATTTGGATTTGACAATTAGATAAACAGTGGACAGTAGAAATAATGGAAAATATTTGGTAAATTTAGAGTAAGAGCTTGATGTAAATGTATACCTATATCTGTAACAAAGAAGGTTGGAAGACAATTCTTTTTCTTCTTCTGTTTCTTTTTCTAGCTTTTTTCTTTCTTTCTTGCATCTTGGATGCTTTCACTTTTTCTTTACTTTGTTCTTCTATTTACGTTAATCTTTGTTTTTATGTTTGTATTTTAAATTTTTTAATAAAGTTTGTTTCAAAAAACAATTATCAACTTCTTCATTTTGCATATTTATATAATAAAAACAGGAGTTTATTTAGCACAGGAATTCCCAAAGTGTTCCCCTTCCCTCCACGAAGCTTTGTTTGCTGCTCCCAGAACAATTTTATGAGTTGCTGTCAAACTGCATTTTTTTTAATGGGACAGAAGGCAGAAGTTAATAAAAGTTTGGGGGAAAATTAATTAATTGTATTCAGTTAATTTAAAAGTAGTTTATCTCAGATTAAATGGAATTTCAATTTTATCCTTGCTGTGCCTACTTCTTGTTGTAGATCTGATGCACAGCATGATGGATACATAGTCCTCACCCCCAAAATTGTTATGCCCTCTTAATTTAGAAAGTCATAAAAGGAACTTCTGTTAATCATTGCAATGCTATCTTCTTACAGATCATATTTTTGACAGACTCATTTATTTAATTAGTAGCCAATTAAGGTTCATACATGTAGGCAATTTCTGCTTTAAAATACCCTCTGGGATTTATTTGACTATTTATAAAGTAATCCCTTAGTCTAAACAAGTTTTGCTGCTTCCACAAATTCATCTACTTGTTCTATATTTTTGATACTTGTATATAACTACCAATTGTTCACTCTATTTTCCCTGTCAAACACAGCTACCTTAGAATTTAATTTTCTGATCTGTAGCCCTAATTTTGCTCCCATATTAAAATCCAGATGATAGAATGTTTGGCTGCTTTTGGACTTGGACAATGTAGTGATACCCATCCATTGCTCAGAGAAATGAAACAGTGACTACACCTACAATTCTCTAAGCCCTTATAACATCAGGAGGAGAGAAAAAACACATCCCAACATCTCTATTTGGGGTGGGTGGGTGGGTAAGCAAAAGCAATATTATTTAGAAAATGAAACCTTAATATTAAGGAGAATTCCTAGAGAGAAGGCACAGACTACAGAAACAGGAAATAATCACCATGCTTTATATAGGCAACCGTATCTGCTCAATCTCAAAAATGCTTTTAAAAATATAACAAAGCTAAGATATGACTAATCTACATCTGGGAGATTGTGCAGAGGTGAACCATGTAGATGTGAAAGGGAAACAGAAAATATGGGAAATGGCATTTTGCTTATAAAGGTATGTAAAAACAATATAAAAAGTGAATAAATGAAATCTGTTGGTTCCACAGTAAATGCGTTTACTTTATAGTTTTTGAAGGTGAAAATATCCAAAATTCTGATGTCCCCCACCAAAAAAAAAGCCATGTCAAGCTCAAGAATACTTTATTGTCTTTGTCTTTTTTCCCATGATATGCTTGGTTTTTCATATATAAATTGATTTTAATGTGGAGGTGTGTTCCATTATACACACCAACCCTGTTCCCATTCCTAGGAAGACTTCACTGTGGACTCAAACCCATGAATATATTAATGTGTTCCAAAGAAAAATATAAACCACCTTAGAAAAGGAAAAAAAAATAAAATAGAACTCAGATCTCTTCACAAATGCATTAGAAAATAATAACAATTATCTGAAATAGTGCTGGAAAGCCTGCAAATCCTGAAAATCTTAAGATTGTTATTTCCATTTAAAGAAGAAACTAACAGAAAATGCCCTGTTAAAGGACTTCAAATTCATAGACATGCAAAGGGATCACAGTTGTATTCACTGACACTGTTCTGTTGGAATGCCTCATATCAGTATTGGGATTCCTTGTGCACAGATGGCAGATAGCATTTCACCCCATGTGAACCCTATTTCCAATATAAGCATGAATCACATAAATGCAATTTACACATATGGGTGCTTTATTTATTTATTTATTTTTCAAATTTCTGTTACCTCCCATCTCTCCCAAAAGGGGGACTCTGGGCTTTAGTCTTTATAACTATGGTCAGTCAAAAATTTGTGCTCATGTTCCTCAATGGGCAGGCCTGATAACCATCAGCTACCATACATGCAGCATATGCCCTTAGATCACCCACAGGGTGGTCAGTTTAACAGAATATTAAGACAAAATAGAAAAAGTCAATGTATTTATATTTTCCAGGGGAGTAGAGGGAAGGGTTAGACCAATACTTCTTTTATTTCAGCAAAACATTAAAATAAGAGATCAGCAGAGTCAATAAAGATAGGCATTGTCCTGTTTTTATTTCATTTATAAAAGCAAAGCTTTGTTTTATGCCAACTGCAATAGCATGAACATTCCAGACAAACCCAAACTAAGAATCAGAAAATACTTACAACAAGAGAGAACACATGGTCATGTATAGTAATTGTTTCTTAAAACTTGCTTTTTATATTCAACTTTCCCCACAGTGCACAGCAACTTCATTTTTGACTCTGTACTCAACTACTGCTTTGCTAATGGCCCCCTCAGCTGTTGAAAGCCACATGTGATCCTAACTATTGCTGCTTTATACTATTTCAGAAGTGTTGAATGCTTTAGTTTTCATCCAGAACCCCTCCCCCCAAAAAAACCCTGTAAATTCAAGCATTAAAGATTAAGGAGGCATCCACATGAGCTGCTTTTGAATGTTATATTATTGTTCTGGACTTTAAAAATGTTTCAGCCCCTTTTGCCTAGGAAATGGTTCCTGCATATGTCCATCAAGATCATCTTCCCTACTTTCTACAACCACCTAAGTTGGTATCAGAAAGTGGGCTCTTCCCTGTCATGTCATTGGAGAAGAATGTACCATTCAAACAAATTTAGATACATGATATTGGAGCTGCAGGTTAGCTCCAAGATTTACTAGCTAACATTTATACAGTTTTCAAATATTCCTTTAGTAAATTGTAATTCTGTCATCCCCATATTCATTCATATACTACTGTAGACAGTAATATATGTCCAGTGATTTACGACACTAAAAACAACAAAACACCACTGAAACCAGAGACAACACAATAGAACACCAAGTTAGGTGGCTGTATGAGGTATGAGGGAGAAGGAGGTACAGCACAATCAGACTTGCAAGATTGTTATTACAGCCAATCTCAATAAGAGTAGTTTTAGCCTTCATGTGAAGTGGATTTCCTGGTCTGGCCTACCTAGTGGGTCTGACAGTGGTCCTCAAATGCTCTCCAGAAAAGCTCTGCTTCTACTAGTTTCTAGAAGTCCATTCGGATGGGCCCCAATTTGGACTGAACAGGAAGGCTGTTGCATCATTATTCCCAGGTGGCTGGGGCAATATTTAAATGATCCAATAATGTGATTTAGGGTATGATCATATAAATACTTCAGGGCCAATTTTTTATTTAAAAAGATATAAAAAAGATATATCACATTAAGATTCTACTTGGCATTGAGGCATCTATGTAATTGGCATGCCAAATTTCTGGGTCATTAATATTCTATCCCAGCCATTAGGGAAATGCTTATGAATAAATAGTTTTCAGAAGGTTGCAAACAGGGCCTGGCAATACTTTTGTTGTCAATAACCCAAGATTTGCATTCTGTTCTCTTAATGTATTTCTTCAGCTAAAACAAGCAGATTTATGACAATTTTCTTTTGTATTAAAAACAAAACAAAACAAAAAAGTACTATATGGAAAAAGATAATTGAAAATTTATTCCAGAGAAAAGTAAAAATCTACTTAGTATAACTACAGTATCATACAGAAGCGAGATCCTTTTTATGTGCCTTACCCCAGACAATGTCCCTAAAACATTTCCAACTTTATTACAAATATACCTAAAACAAGTGGTCATTCTTTCTCAAATACCTGTGGTGTATAGTTATAGACCAATAATATTAGCTTCATTCATAACATTGTAAATGAAATAGTCATATAATATCAAATATTTGAATATCAATGAAACTTCATTGTGTTCTCTCTATATTTACTACACAAAACTTACTTTGCTAGATTAAAAAGATGATGAATTCTTTGAAGATTCAAGTGTGCTCCAAGGAAAGCTAGAAGGTTGTACAGTTAACTCCTGGGTGTAACTCTAAACCATACAACCTACTACCTCAACCCGGATGCACACAGCTTGTAATGTCTTCGGATCTTCTCCTCTTTTAGAAAAGTAAGGAATTTATCATAAATTGCTGTCGTGTTTAACATGAACCTGGAAAGATCACTGAACATTTGGCATCTGTCCTGTTGATGTGTCCTGTTGACTATGTTTTCTTTTGCACGATAATGTAGCTTCTCCAAATTATGAGTTTGCACTAATTGAAATGAATCATATTCAAAATATGCATTTTAAATAAATGTGCTTTTGCAGAAGAGTAAATTTTTTTAGGGCTACTTTACATTGCAGCAAAAAACATGCTTGCCACATGTCTTCTCATAATGCACTTCTTTAAAGTTAAAATGTATGTATCATTGGTCTGGCATGTAGAAAATCTCAGGTTTCATCTGCCATATCAGTATTTTCTTTTTAATGATCAGGCAGAATAAAAGATCTCTGCTTAATACTGTTCAGTTTCTTTCAGTCATAATAGATCTGATTAACTTGTAAGAAAGGCATGCATAGGAATTGTGTGTATGTGTTTGTGTGTGTGAAAGAGAAAGAGAGGGTTACCCCATTCAGTAATGTCATGCAGCTCCCAAGATTTATTTCAGGAGACAAACTTGCCTTTGGGCTTAAAAAGATTATCTATCCTTGAGTACATTGCTAAGTGTACAAGGAGTCTGTCCAGATTTTGTCTCCACAAACCAGCTTTTTAATGTTTCTTTATTTGAAATACTTCTATACTGCTGCTCAGAATGTGCATCACCAGGCACTCTACAATATTAAACTTAGGAACATTTTATGATTCTATAATCATAATATGATTCTATAATCAATATATGCATACACCTCTATCATTAATGTCTATGGGTATCTTTATATCCCCAACTTTGGGGATGTAAGTGGATATGCTGTATCCATCCATCCATCCATCCATCTCTCTCTCTCTTCCTCAACCACCATCCCTTTACAAGAGTATAAATCCCACTGGGATGTAATCACTTGCAATTATTGTATCTGATAATCCACAGAGAGGCAGACCTGTGCAATTTTTTGTTGCCACTGTGGAATGGCCAATTTTGTATTCCCAGGCTACTACAATTCCATATGTACTAATAAGAAAGCCAACTTCAGTTTTTCTTTATTAGATTATGGTTATTGCTTTTAATCATTGTGAAAATAATTTAAAAGCATTATTCTGGTATAAACAAATAAATAGCATTTATTCTGCTTGAAAATGGTTAGAAATCAGTAGTGATACTTGATATACCTTGCTATGTACAGTTTTGTAAGATCACCAGACTGACACTGACCCATAGAAACGAGCTTGTGCATTATATTTCACCACAAGATCGGATCTACGGGTTTATGCCAATTGGCACCAATGGAAACAAGTTTGAAAAAAATAATTGCTAAGCATTTATGATGAGGAACAATGAATCTTAAATTCACATTTGATAAATGGTATAAAACATAAGAAGATGATTATGATTATGCAGGTTTTGAATATTGAAAAACTACTCAAACTAGAAAATAAATTTATCTAACAGACCTATAACAAAATTTCTAGCAAACTCAGGATAAATTTTGGATGTTGAAGTACTGACAGCTCAAATTTCATAATTCGAAACTTGAAAAATGTTATGCAAATTTACCAGATTACTGGAAAAACAACAAATCAAACTCTCAATCTGAAAGGGCTTCATATGCAAATAAATATCCAGTACCTCTGATTAGCCTCTTAGATTCAGAGACTAAAAGAGAGTTACTCAGATTTCTTAAACCAGTATTCATACAGTAGCAACAAATGTAAATAACCGTTGTGGATTCTTAAAACAATCATATTAAGCAGGACAGCAGGATCATTAGAGAGGGTAAAGCGATCAGCCTATGTAACTCCATCTATTGTCTTCCATTAGAAGAAAGAGATGCATACGCCTCATGACCCATCTTGAGCCCCCAGAGTAGAATGAGCCCCAGTGTCACCAGGTAGATAAACTATGTTTCACTTAATAGATTGTACTACAGGTTCAAACACTATAGGCCACTCCTTGAGTTTCTTTGGTATTTCAACAGAAAAATTATTTTCATTATTTCTTACTTACACCATGATCATTTGTCAGAAACTTTGCTTTAGAAATATTTATTCTTTGATTCCAATGTATTGCTTTGTCTTCCTAGAATATTTTTCCATGCAAACATATAGTAAAAAAATATGATGTTATCATATCTGATTCCTAGAATGGAATGTACTCTCAGGTAATTGTAATTAGGACTCCAGTCTCAAAGATTTCTTCAGAGAATGTCATTGCATTACTCATCCGTTGTGAAAGAATAACATTACTTCACATACTTTAATAAGGAATTCAGTTTGGTTCTCTTTACTGACAAATCTTTGTTTCAGATAATGAATCCAAATTTTAAAATAAAATTTTAGGGCAAAGTAAGCTTATATGATATACCCATATGATTAGTTAAAAGTTTGCATTGAAAGGCTACTAAAATAGCATATATGAGACTATACAAAAATACATTTGATATTTGATTACCTTATTCAGTTCTTATATGATCAAATTCTTCATCTCTTTTTTCCATTTATTTTTCATATCACTATAATAGAATTAAGAAATACAGCATGAAACAGTTCTGTATTAAGTGACAATTAAAAAATTATGTCACAAGATCATGTCATCCTCCTCCTAATGCCCCTCCTGAGCTTTTTGGTAGGACATACTTAACTAACTTTTTCAATAATTAAAAGGAATAGGGTACATTTACATAAAAGTAATAAGTACAAAATATTTTTGTATATTTCAAAACAGAAAGATGTGCTATTTTGCAATGAGACTAATACTGTAAACCCATGTAAATACCAGGAAACTTTTACTATACTAATTTATCTGTTTATAAAAGCAATAACTCCTTGTTTTTGAAACACTTATTTTTTTTTTCCACTAAAGCAATAGAACCATTGGCACCTTCACAGGTAGTTCTCGTTTATCAACTGCAATTGGTTCTGTGAAATGGTCGCTAAGTGACATGGTTGCTAAGCGAGCCACATGACACAGAGAGAGAAAGAGAGAGAGAGACCTGCGAGGATTGTTGGTTGCTGTCTCATTCAGATAAATGAGCAACAATGCCAGTGTTATTCTCACTCAAGCAGGCATTGTTGTCAGGCACAGAAATTTGAGCGTAGGCACACGCATTGGTGGGAAAATGATTTTTTTACTACCATTTACTACTGTTTACTACCATTTTATTTCTGAGCGGTCACTTAATGAGGCAGTTGCTAAATGAGAACTTTTTTTTTTTTTTTGTATCTTCAAGTCAGTTTTTTTGACTCCTGGCAAGTGCCTGGAAAAGTCCCTGTAGTTTTTTTGGCAAGATTTTGGAAGTGGTCTGACATTGCCTCCTTCCTAGGTCTGAAAGAGAGTGCCTGGGCAAGGTCACACAGCTGGCTTTGTGCCTCAGGCGGCACTAGAACTCACAGTCTCCTGGTTTCTAGCCTGGTGCCTTAATCACTACCTGTATTTTAATCTCAGTATGCAGAGAAAGACTAAAGCACCAAGCTAATTAATAATTTAGTGAAAATGCTAGTTACAGATTTATATTTGTGAAATGTGAATGATTTTTCACTTGGCAATGACTGCGAACACTTTCCAACAAACAAACAAAAATTAGTTCCCAACAAATATAATAAATTCCATTTTTGATAGCACTCAATTAACTATTGGAAATATTCACTTTTTATCGAGCTGGTATGTATGCCTGCAGAGAATATAACTATTACTTTTTTATTAATAATGTTGAACTTAAAATATATTTTTCATATTGAGGCATAGTTAAGTTGCTTTTTGAAAGAGAAATAAAGAAAACTCAAAGGCACAGAAAGGCTTGTACAATATTGCACAATGATCTGAATTGTTTTTGCCCTCTATCTTCAAGTGAAAATTAACTTTGATTAGAAATATTCAAATTGCACAGTAACAAACATCTGTAAAGAGCTGATTTGCTGAGCTGGCATTACCTTTCAGTACCATGAGCACATCTACATGGCCCCCTGAAAAACAAACTGCCTCACATTTTCCTCTAACTATTCTTGAGAAGTACCAAGACCCTGAAACAGATACCGTTACCAACTGGAAATCTGCTCACTGTATCCACTTCTAAGTATGTGGTTTATGACACTAAATAATTTGTAATGTTATTATACAGATGTGATGAGAATTTTTTAGAAGTGCCAGAAGAATTAGCATTTTGTTTTTAAGCACTAGCTAGAAAAGTGACTTATTCTATCAGTTTCATGGAGCTTGAACCACTCTGTTTAAGGAAAACAAGCTTGCATTCCTTAGCAGCGACCCCTGTATAACTAATGCCATACTGATAATCAAAGTTTATACTAAATAGGAATCAGACAAGAGGTATTTGCATTACTTCATCACATAATTAAGATTAAATGTGGCCCAAAGTTAATCATAACGTTCTTAGGCCTTCATTTGCTTTTGTATTTTTAGCACTTTCTGACATGAATGAAAAAGCCCTTAAAAACAATGTGATTAGTCAAGAATCCACAAGGATTTTGGCTTAAAAATGAAAAGAAAACCATTGAAATAAATATCCTATATATATGTTTGGAGACAAAAAAATTGTCACCCATCACAACACATTGTGATTCAAATCACATGGCATAAATCAATCATTTCATCTTACTGGACTTCATTCTAAGTACCCTAAACATACCTTATGTTTATTATTTTTGTGAACAAATCAATTAACTTCATTTCCAAACTCAGGATTGATATCTTCCTAGGTACTGATAGATCCAGGTTTAAGAACCAGAAAGTCTGCTGCATTTTTGCTAAATTTCTCAGAATTCTAGTCACACAGAACTACACCCAAGCAATTCTTGTGATAACTCTCTGTGAAGGACTAGAAGCAAGACAAACCAGTCCCCGTGAAAAAACAATGAAATCATTGTGCTGATTTCATAAATGAGGATTGCAAAAACTTGCCAAAGGAAAGGGGCAAAAAGGCAGGATGCCAGTTGAATACACAGTGCTTACAATGAGCTCATGCTCAGGGAGTGCTGTTGCCAGGCTTGCCCTGTTCAAATGCCTGTTCAGCAAAATACAAGAAACTTGTATTTTTCAGCACTCAGAACTGAGTATATAAACTTCCCTTCTTGCAAAACACAAACACATGCAGACACAGAAACCTTCTCTGAACAAAATCTTCATCCTCTCTGGAAGAGACATCCCTTGATGGAGAAGGAAGGAAGGAAGGAAGGAAGGAAGGAAGGGAGGAAGGGAGGAATGGAGGAAGGGAGGAAGGAAGGAAGGAAGGAAGGTTTTGCTGCAAGGCTCAATTACTTGCAGAATTTATTTAAAATCAGATACAAAGATCCACTACTTTCTGAGACATGCAAGAAAAAAAGCAGTAGGGAAAAAAGTCAGGAGTTCTACTTTTTGAGCCTCTGTTGGCATGATTACAAAATATCATCCATAAAGGTCACATCTTTTTATCCAAATATTGAGTGCATTCCCAGAAATCATTCTGCAAAGGCAGCTATTGTCTAATTTATACCCCAAGTTCAGCTCACTCTTTACTGAGTTAGCTAAAAAGTGTGTCAGCATTGGGACTTAGGAGTCATGGTAACATCTACCTGGCCAGCTCCCCACCTTCTCTGCCCATTACCAGAGGCAGAATTATGCTGTGTAAATGTAATGATGCTTGGGCAGTGGAGAGTCATCCAAAGTGAATCTGATTCTTGTTCATTCTGTCATTTGCTCCTTGGCAGATACAGGGTGGAACTGGCTAGGACATGAGGAAGAGAGGAAAAGAAACAGGACAGTTTCTAAATATAGCAGTTAAAGTCTTTGTGTACTTGCTTACTTTAGAACTTGCCTCCACTGAGCTAAATGCTTAGAGAATTGAAGTAGTTTTTATTATGCATATTTTATGTTTAAAGCAGTGCTTATTTTGTTTTTCTAAACAGAAACATTTCTTACATGTCCTAATGCCTAGTATATATTAGACATTTTCCATTGGTTCCCCTACTTCTTCCTGCTGCCTTTATTAGTATATGATTACTGTATATATAGGTACAGATTAGAGACATGTGTAGCCATATCACAAGTGACTCAATGTTCCTTAGCGAAAGCAGTCTGCCAAGAAAGACACTTGTGTTTCCACAGTTCAGATAGCTTTATTTTGGTGTATTTTCTAATTCCTAAGCCACATTCAAGCTGTACACTAACAAAATGATTGAAAACAATGTCTTCTTTCATAGCCGTAAACGGTTTTAAATTGTGATATTTAAAAATACCTTTAAAGTAAAAAAAAAGATACAAGATCTAGTTGTTCCCAGCATGCTAGAACAGTGATCCCCTCCCGCCCCCTCCTTCCTGATCATCCTAACATCAGAATATATCTTAATTTTTCTACTGTTTCAATATTGTATATTTTCCTATTGTATCCTCAACTGTTATTGGAAGGCGGAATGGATTATGCAGTAAATCCCTAATGACGTAATCTGATCTGCAATATATGTCTGTCCAATTATTCCAGACTCTAAGGTAAGCTTAATACCTTATTTTGTAAATAAAGTTAATAATATGCATAAAGCAGACATCAAGCTACATTTCCCTCTGAACAACACAATAGAAGAATTTTATATAAATATAAGCAAAATCCAAGATGGAACAACATTAATCACATACCCATCCCTGGAAAAGGCAGGTTTTAATAACCATTCTACAATCTGCAGGGTTGGGAAAGTAAGATCTGTATGGAATACTGTTCCATAGAATGAGGCAGTAACAAAAATACCTGTCTCTGAGGTCCCTACAGGTGATTTCCCTGAGTGAATGAACCTGGAGGGAGCACCTTCCACCTGCTATTATTAAATGTGTAGAACCAATTAGAAGAAGTCAGTCCCCCAAATATTCAGCCCTGAGCCATTAAAACCTTTAAAGATGAAAAACAGTATCTTGAATTGCATTCAGAAACAGATAGTGCAGTTCTCAAAGCAGAGGTGTTACATAAGCAAATTGAGATTTACCCATAACTACTTGAGCAGATGCATCTTGGACCAGATATAGCTTCTGAGAGGTCTTCAGGGGCAATCCCATGTAGACTGTGTCTCAATAGTTCAAATGAGAGGAGACCAAGACATATGTGATGTTGAAATGGCTTCCTATTCTTTTTAAATGAGAATTGAAATAAATAATTTTATTATTTACATTCAATGTTATTTTTTGGTTGCATATAAATAACATATCAGTCTAGGCCTTGTTAGGAACTTCTTTTTATGTTACTAAAGCCAACTATGGATCACTGCAAATTAGAGAGTCAAAGAAGGAAGCAAAATATACAGTGGGAAAAGGTAGGGAAAGAGGAGAGGGAAGTGTGTAATCCCGAGACGCATACTTGTAACATCAAATCAAGGTTTTCAATTACTGTGAACTCAACCATTAAGTAGAATGAAGGATTACTTAATATTAGCAAGAGCTCATATATTCATACATACATAACTATCCCACCATTTCCTATGGTGTTGGTGGTGAAGAAAAAGTGTACAAACTCAAAGGAATTAAGAACATGATATAAGAGAAATAAAAGCTTCAACTATACCTTACCATATTTTTCTTGCAAACTATCCTTGTTTCAACCACAATAATTTACTGCTTCATATGTTGTTCTATGAAATTCTCACTTTTTTACTTTTCAAGAATCTTATCTCCATCTGACCACTGCTTTCTTGGTCTTCCCCTTCTTCTTGACCCATTCACACTTCCTTCCTAGTATTTGTTTTACAAATCAGTCTATCTTTATGACCGCACTATCTCAATGTACTTCTTTCATACTACACTCACTTTTCCATTCCACTGACATTCATTTGTTTCACATTCATTCTTGATCTTATTTTAGGTTTTATAATCTACTTCTTGAATATCACATTCCCACTGCTTTCAGCTTGCTTTTATACTACATTTAACTCTCTGCCATACAGAAAAGTGTATAGGAGCAAGCTCTTAGAAATAGCCATTTTTGCTATTTTTGACAAAACATTCATTCCTTGGAGCATATCACATAAAATTGACTAGTTTTTACAGCTCATTTATATCTTAAAATTTCTCCATTTCCCTATCTTTAGTAGACATTCTATCAAGATACATAGATTTATCTATGTGCTCTGTTTTTCACTAGTCACATGTAATATTGTATGGAATCTTTAATAGCACTTTTTCTGTCAATCACAACTTTGATAATCTTTGATACATTAATTACAGATTTATGCTCCTAATTGCAACATGCCATATTTCTAATATTAGTTGTAAATCATTTGGATTTCACCCAACAATATGGCATTACCTACATACAAAAGTGCACTCACAGTGATATCCCCAACCAAAATGCCTCTAACATCATCACAGATATACCTCATACATGTATTCATAAAACATTAAAAAAAACAAGGGAACACATCCTTGTCTCACTCCCTGGTCAGTGCTGAATCATTCACTAAGCATTCTATATTCTCACATACTGTATGTTTGGCTTCCATCATACACTGCTCTTTTCCCATTACTCATCCAGTGTTCATTTTCACATAAAACTTTATCTTATACTTCCTGTAAATCAACATATAATAGTAAAGCATATGGTAACAAGAGCAGATGAATTCAAGTTGAGTATGCTCAGCCAGATAGGGCTTATTTACAGCATTAAGATGTATTCTTTTCTTATTAGCCTTTAGGTGGAGTTTGTGTTTTGTTTTGTACCTATTCTGTCAGTTATTATATTGTATTCCGGTTAGCTTTGTCAGAGGTCTATTCATACAGTAACTGAAGATTATAATCCTAAATTTATTTTCATCCTGTTTTCTCCTGTTTTCTCTGTTGGCATAACTTAGATTTTTAGCTTCATTTTAAAGCTTTCCTTAACATTACTGGCTTGTTAGTCTTCCTATTCTTATTTTTTAAGTTAAAATTCCTTGTATGAACCCCCTGTTACTTATTTAATCCTACTGGTCTAGTTTCTAAATATACAATTAAGTTGGCTACATTATTTGTTTTGTGCTGGTTAATGACTGTGATAATGATTGATAATGATAAATATACAACAAACTCTCTCACAGATATTATACATTTCTCAGTGATGTGCTGAAGAGCAAATATCTGGTCTGTACAGCCTTTCCCCTCCATTTTCCAAATTTTCCTCATTGTCACCTTGTCTATATTTAAAGTCAGAATTCTACTATATACTTTGCTAGTAACGAAGTAACAGGCATGTGGTTTTTGCATTAACTCTTATTTCCTTTCTTTTTGTGTAGAGGAAAAATAACCACATTCTTCTAATCATCAGGAATTGCTGCAGCCTTCACACATAAATTAAAGAAATCGCATAGCCACAATATAAGCAAACCACACCCATAGTTCGACATTTCTCCAGTTCTATCATCTACACTTGTGGTCTCACCATTTTGCAACATTCTCACATCTTTTAGAACTTCCTTTTCATTAGTTTTCTGAAACCCACCTTTTATACCATTTGTTTCAGTCTTGCTCTTCAACATACCACTATTATTCCCATAAAGACTATAAATAATCTTTCTAGTATTTCCTCACTGCAGTTGCATCCCAAATTATAAAATTATGTTTAATTGTTAATTCCATTCACTCTGCTACAGGTTTCTTTTAGTCCTCTTCATCCATTTCCAAAATATTTCTTTTTCATTTCCATCAAAATTTCTCTGCATTTTTATGTCTCTTTTAATCGTAATAGTTACTTTATTAGTTATTGTATTTACCCATTTAAATCATGGCAGTTGTTAGGAACAAAGTTTATTAGGACTAATTTAGCATTTCCAACTTTGCCAGCAGTAAGACATACAGTACCTGGGCCCTGTTATAGATAAATTGGTGGTAAAACTTTTTTACTGGAAATAATGGATGCAAAAGGGCTAATTACACTAGATCAATTACTGTTTTATGGGTATGTTAAATCTTTTCAGCAAAAAGAATGTGAATAAACCGCAAAGAAAATTTTCTTTACAATCAGTGCAAAAATGGAGGTATGTCAAGTTAAAACATGTTTTGACAGCCCAATGTGGACATGATGCTTTAACAACTTCCAAAATATCTGATATGTTATAAATACTGAAGAATTCAACTTCAGAAACCAAGCCTTTTTTTTTTCTGTCAAAAGCTACAGTAACCCATTCAAAATATCTGTAACAAATATACAAGAAGCTTAGAATCAAGAATTGGAAACTCCAGTTCTTTTTAACCAATCGACTCAAATTTTGAAGAACACTAAGTTTATGTCCCCTGACTTAAAACTGAAATTAATCCACCAAAAGATTGCTTTTCATATCTACTGGACACCATCTAGAATGTTTTGTAAAGGATGGATCAATGATTATTTATGGTGGTGTTGCAAGAAATTTGAGGGCACTTTAACTTATATGTTATGGTCATGCTTGTCTTTACACCCTTTTTGGAATAAAGTTATACAATATGTTGACAGAATTATTGAGAAAACTCTGTTTTTTAAAGACATGTATATTGTACTGAATTATATACCAAGAACTTGAAAGTTAACATGCTTGGAACAAAGATGGGTTCTTCATGCTCTAATAACAACAAAAAGAATAATTCTTAGGTGATGGAAAAATACTATTATTCCAGATTTAAGGATTGGATTTCAGAGATGGGTAACTTAACTATTTTTGAGAAAATTATATTCGGTTTGTCAGAAAATGTCACATTATCTTTCCCTTTGAGAAAAAAAAAATATTGGATAGGCTTGGTCAACACTGAAAGTTTAGTTTATTTTTAAAGACTTACAACATCAGGTGAAATTGGGACATAGTTGTAATTATGGAGGTATTGTTGTTTGTGTGCTTTTTTATGTATTTTCTTGTTGTGCAATGTTTTTCTTTCCTTTGATTTTTGTGTATGGGAAATTGTTGATTTTTATTTTATTTTACATTATTTTATATTTGTTTGAATATGGATTAATAAAAACTATCTGGTAAAAAACCTGTTTGCTTATTTTACTACTTGCAAGTATATTTTTTTCTGTATACACAATGATATAATATTTTCTCTCATCCAGGATGCTTGTCTAAACAGTATTTTTCATCTATAACTTCATCTTTCCACCATATTCCTCATTATTTAACACCACAGATTTCTCTGGCACCATGTAACATAATTCTTTTCACTCTTTTTCTAGCACTCTCTACGTTAGCCTTCCTTAAATCCACTTTTGATTTATTCTAATGAAAACTTAACCTGTATTTGGCTACTGTTTATATAGGACTTCTACTTTTCCTTCCTTATAGTCACTTATTAGAGTTAGTTCTCATAGCAATAAAAGGAATAGGGGTTACAGAAACAATGAACAGATGTAGACTGTCCTACTTCTAAAAGAGAGGCAAGCTTCTGTACAGAAAAAGCATAAGGAAACCAACAAGTTTTGCTAGATTAGATTGCCTATAAAACTGTTTTTCATTGGAAAGTAAAGTTACTAGCAAGTACTGGGGTACAATGCAATCAATGATCAAATAATATACATTTGATTTCGCAGATGGCCCTTTAATATGATGCTTATCCAAGTTTGAGCTTCATCTATTGATGAGAAGAGGAAGTTGATGAATTTTATGATCCAGTTCAATTTGAAATTGACAGAACATGCAAGCAAAGTAGATGTGCTACTTTGGTTCAAGACCTGAATGCTAAAATTAGATATAGTAAGGAGGACAACATAGTTTGATTATATGGCTTAAAAATTGAAGCAGGAAAATACCTTAACAATTTCTGCCTATCCAATAATTTCTTCATTGCTAATACATTCTTCCAACAACCAAAACAATGCCTGATGGAGTACACAGAAATCAGATTGATTATATTATTGGTACAAGGAAGTGGAAGAGCTCAATATTACAGCAAAGCTCAGTTATAACAGGAAAGGCTGACTGTGGAACAGATCATAAGCTGCTTATGTGGAAGTTCCAAGTCAAGCTAAAGTGGAAGAAGAAAGCCAACCAGTTTCCATGATATGATCTTGACCATGTAACCACCATGTTCAAGAGAATATTGAGAATCACTTTGAAGTCCTGAATTTCATGGCTGGAGAAGCAGAGGAACTGTGGAATAAAATCAAAGAAGTTATTAAGGATGAATTTAAAAAGAAACTGCCAAAGACCAAGAAACAGAATGGATGTCAGAACGAATAGTGGAAACTGACAAGAAGAGAACAGAAGTTAGGAAATCTCAAGAAGGAACCTAACAAACAATTTCAGAGTCGGTAGAAGACAAGAAGATCAAACAAATATGGAACACTGAACTTCTCTACAGTAGACATGATCATAGAAGATACCTTACAGCGGTGCTTCCCAAACCTGGATAAATTACCCAAAATTGGGTAAAAGTGGTTTTTCTTTGGTTAACAACACACAAACCCATTAAATTGACTTACAATGTTTGGGTAAAATCTGATAAGTGGTTTTGGGTAATGAAGGAAAAAGTTTGGGAAGCACTGCCTACTTACAAGAAACTCTAGTACTTAGAAGATGAAGATAGATCAGCACTCTGGTCATTACCAGGTTGGAAGTCTACATGAATTGATGAACATCTGCAGATGTATGGTAAGCAATGGAAGAAGAGTCTGTAAAGGTTCTAACCAAACTACGCCAGCAAATCTGTAGAATGGCACAGTGGCTAACCAATTGGAAGAGCTAAGTCTAAATACCAAATTTGAAGAAAGGACCCTTAACAAAGTGTGCAAACTTTTGTACAAATCCTTAATTTCACATGCCAGCAAAATAATGCTTAGGATTATCCAATACACTGAAAGGGAGATGCCATATGTTCGAGCTGGCTTTAGAAAAGACCAAAGAACACAAGACATTATTGCTAATGCATATTAGATAATTGAGAAATCCAAAGAATACCAAACAGAAATCAATATGTGCTTCATTGATTATACATAAACCTTTGATTGTGTCACATCAAGCTGTGAAATGTGCTTAGGAAAACAGGAATTGCAAAACATCTCATTGTCCTCATGCAAAATGTGTATACAGGCTAGGAAGCTGCAGTTCAGACAGAACATGGTAAAGCAGACCGGTTCCAGATCAGCAAAGGAATGAGACAAGGCTGTATATTCTCCCCTTACTTGTTCAGTCTTGGAAAAGATATTAAGATGACTGGATGTGTCTATATCTATAAAGATCAGAATTGTGCAGGCAATTGTTTTTACTGTGACACTCTGTGGAAATGAAAGTTGGACTTGAAGGAGGAGGATAGAAAGACTATTGATGCTTTTGAACTTTAATGTTGGAGAAGACCCCTGAGAATACCAGAGAGAGTCACTTTCATTCCTGAATAGGAAAAATGCGGGATCCGAGTATTGCTGGACTATAATTCACAGCATCTCTCATCACTGTTCATGCTATCTGGAACTGCAGCTGTCCATGAGGAAGCTAGCTTATGATAACAGCTAATTTGATCTATAATATTTAAAAATGTTTCTGGCATTTTTCGTCAGGAAAGAGCAACCTAGTGTTGGATAGTTGTTGTTTTTGTTGTTGATATTGTCTCTTTAGTTTAGAGAGAGAGAGAGAGAAATATACTTATCTGTCCAACTAGTGTCACATTATTTTTAGTGGCCACAGACTGTTTACAAATCAGAATTTAATAATTGATTATACTGCATGAAGCTTTCCACTATTTGTAGTTGAAATGGCTGAATTTCATATATGGTTTATTCAATAAATCTTACCAAAAAGATATACAGTATTTTCATTTGTCAGTACTTGCAAAAGCAATAAAAAAGAAACAGAAAGTGGAAGATAACAGGCACACCTGTCTAATACTTCCATATAGAATAGATTAAATAAACAAGGTTGCAAAGGAATGGAGAAATGTGTAATGCCAAATAAATCACCACCACTGATTAACATCACAACACTAAAGTAAACTTAAGAGCACCAACCCAAAAATGTTTTCCAAAGCAGCCTGAAAATGGGGGGGAGGGGGAGAAAAATGGGAGCATTTTTCATAGTAGAATTTTCAAAAACATTTCATCAATATAGACATTTTTAGGTGAAGAATAATTTGTACTCTTTTTTCAGATACTTTTAATCTTAAATACTTTTCAGAGAAATTGTGGAGTACCCAAGAATGGATCTTGTGCAGCCTCAGTGACAGACCAAGATTTTTTTTCTTTTTTTCTTTTAAAGCAGTGAAAAATGTAATCAAATCAAATCAGTTTTTTATATCTGTATAGTTTTACTTAATTTAAAATATCAGCTTGTTTTCAACTTTCTCTAACTTTAAGATGCTTTTTTTTAAAAAGCTGTGTGTTTTATTCTACTTTTCAACAGGTCAGTTTGATCCAACAGAAGCAGCCTCCTCTTAATGAAAGGAGCCTTGATGCTCTGAATAGAAGTGATTTTGACCAATGACCAGGGATATGGAAAACTTTTTGACAATATTGTTTCAATCCAAGAAGCCCATTTCAGCCTTTTTGAAGTTTCATTCTCAGCATGAAACAAGGATGGCTACTTTCTGTTCCAGCCTGACCGCTGCATTTGGGCTGTTTTCTGACTTGTGATTGCAAGGCTTTTTTCCAAACTTTTTTATAGTCTAGTCCACACAGCAGCAGAGACCAAACATATCCTTGCTGATACTGATCTGGAATGGATGGGTGATGTGGGAATGAAAGTTTGAGGGGAAAGCAGCAGTTATGCACACACCAGACAGAAGACTGCTGCAAGTTTCATAACCACCAATTTGCCTGATAAGTTATTGCTGGTTTTGTTTTAAGAATTTATTTGCTATGAGACAGAATTTATGCAGGTGGATGGGGGAGTTCCATTACTGTCATGCTGCACTTTATTTTAAAGGCAGCTAATGCAAAGAATGAATGTGTGCACACACTAGCTTGTTTCATACACATAAGTTGCTAATGCTGAGGTTGTATAAATATAAAGGCTACTAAGATAATATCTTTTAACGTTACATGCTATTCACACAATTAAGAAACAGCACTTGCTCTCTCTTTTGCTTTGTTTTGCTTTGCTTTTGTTTAGCAGCCAACATACACCCTTATGTGCAAGCGTACACATCAGCTGCTTTGCCTACAGAAACTTGGCAAACAATGAGAACAAAACCCCAAAACAGTAAGAAAAAGTTATGGCAGATATTTATTAATTGAAGGAAATGTTAGACTAGCTGTTCTTTTTCTGTATTTTGCTGACTGTGCAGCCAAAAGGCTACTAATTTAAACACATTATAAAGACTTCTTTGTGTTGAGAGTGGAGGCTTTTTATATATATAAAACATACTTATCTAAGGAAAATGTCAGTTGGTAAGAACAGAGCTATATATCCATTGTTTCCTATAATTATATCAAAAATGTTATAAAAATTATGTCCTTGATCATATTTTATAGAAATTGGTTGGTAGATTGTATTCAGAGTGGACCACCACACTATCCTCTCCCATTCACATGTGGCTATTTGGGAAGTTTGTGAACCTGCCTAACTTCCTACCATTTCAAGGGAGTGAAAAGCACATGAAATTAACTAACTCTGCTCATTTTAAAACCTTATACCTTATACAAATATTCAAGGGACAAAAAAAATATTCCTGGTTATATCACTGATTTATTTAGATAAACAGGTTTTTTTCTGAATAAGTTAAGAATAATGTTTCATTGGTAAAAGATATCTCATCATTGAAAACTATGGAATTAATATTTTAAATGTGAGGTGGAATATTACTGAACTAATGTTTTCAAGGAAAAGTACTATATTTTAACATTTTAATAAGCATCCACAATCGGAGATCTCTCTCTCTCTCGTGTGTGTGTGTGTGTGTGTAAGAATATGCAATTACTCCCTTCTGGAAGTTCTAAAAGTTGCTACCTATTTGCTAATGTGAATGATTCAAAACTACCATAAACAAGTATTTTCAAAAAATGTGTTCACAAAGCTTGGTCTCTGCATAAGTTTATGGTTAACACAGGAGTTTATTTTTTATTAGAATAGCAGAGGTTTTGTGAAATAAAAGAATTAAATCAACAAAAATCAGTATCCCTGCTAAAGGGAAACAAAAAACAAACTGGGTTCAGTTTGTCTCTTTTGCACAGAAGGGCTTCCTGCGGAAGGTTTCTGATTGAGCAGAGGAATAAGGCAGGCCTTGTTGGTTCCCTTACCTGCTACAGATCTGTATGTACCCTGAACGTCTATTGCATACAAGAGTTGGGCAATAATGCAGTGGTGAAGCTCAGGTTGCAGGAAAGGAAAAACCAGTAAAAATTCTGCCCCTCCCTCTTCTGTGAGCAAACTTAATTGGGAATCTAGAACTAACAGAAGCAGAAACTGGATCCAACCTATAGTTCAAAATATTTTTTTATGTTTAAAAAAATCTGAATTGCAAATTTCTTTGAGAAGCTTAATACAGGCCATTTTTCAAAATTTCATTAATAATGCCACAACGATCATAGAGAAATATACACTTTTTGTTTACAATAATCAGATTAATCATTAGCTTAGAATATATTAAAATAAATCCTGCAAAATGAACCAGTGGCAGAGGCAATCTATTTGTCGGAAGTGATATTATAGATATTACAAACGTAAATCATAATGGATTATGAGCAAGAGAAATATTGTTAAACAATACTAGCTAGAAGCTGCACCTGATCTGCAGGTGATAGCTAGGTCATCATCCAGATTACAGTTAATTAACTATTACTGCTTACATATGCAAACTCATGAATAACAAAACATAGTTTATTCTGTTCAGAAGAAAGTAAAGAAGAGATTGCAACTTAGCCAAGATTAAATTTGTTAACCAAACGTTGGTTAACAACAAATCTGTGTTTGGATTCTAAAGTTTAGTATACTATCAGCTATCACAACATAGCTTTATATAGTCACCAAATCCTGTTCATATCCATACACATTTAGCAGTTATGTAAAAATGGGACATTACTATGCTTGATGGCAATGTACTCACTGGCCATAATGGTAGGTGAGGCACTAGCATGAACAACACCTATGCATCCTTTGAAATAAAATATATTTAGAAATGCCTATTTTGAAATCAAAGGAATTGGGCATTTATTTATTTATAAAATTTGTCACCGCCCAACTTATCCCACCAGAGGAACTCTGGGGGTTTACAATAAAATAATCAATAAAACAATAAACATACAATATAATTACAGTATATAAAAATACAGTAAATAAACAAACAATAAATATAGGTAAGAATAAAATCCAGATGGCAAATGATCTCATTCAGTCCTTGTGTGCAATGAGCGACTTAGGGCACTAGCCATCTCCAAGCATGACTACTCCCCTCCCCGCCCCAGGCCAAGTGGCAAAGCCAAGTCTTCAGATTCCTTCAGAAGGCCAGGAGTGATGGGGCCAACCTCACCTCTGGGGGTAGAATGTTCCACAGGGCAGGAGCTACTGCAGAGAAGGCCCACCTCCTGGACCCCACCAGATGGAATTCTCTTTACCAATGGCGTCCGCAACATGCCCTCTCTGCATGATTGGGTGAGACAGGTTAATATAATGGGGAAAAGGCCTCAGGTAGCCTGGCCCCATGCCATGTAGGGCTTTAAAGGTGATAACCAACACCTTTAATTGGACCCTGAAGCAAACCGGTACCCGATGCCGCTCATGTAGTAGAGTTGTTATATGTGCCCTCCTAGGGGCTTCAAAAATAGCCCACACGGCTGCATTTTGGACCAGCTGAAGCTTCCGGATACTCTTCAAGGGTAGCCCCATGTAGAGTGCATTGCAATAGTCTATATGGGAGATAACAAGGGCATAAATGACCATTCGAATTTAGGCATTTACTGTACAATGGAGCTATCTGAATCAGACTTCTCTGTCCCCACTTTCCACATAAGCTGCAGCAGTGACAAATGCATAAATTGGGCCTCTGGGCTTCCAACTTCAATGAGAAGTATAGAAGGATTGGACCCAGATAATCAGACCTACTTGAGGTACTTGCTAGTTCCAGGTAACACTTTCCAATAAAAGATGTGGGAGAAGAACAAATGCATTTTACTCTTGCTACTACATTTCCCCTTCTCTAGGAGTCTTAAAATGAAAGCTGTCAGAGACTCTATGAATAAAATTTTGGAAGAATACATACACTATAATGTTTTATTAACAGAAACTTTTGGCACCTAACAATATAATTTCATTTCTTAAGGGTATCATAGCCATGGGTGATTTCAAATAACCAGTTTTACAAACAGAAGTATTTTAACACCTTGCCTTAACAGAGATATGCCTTTTCTAACCCATGTTATACTTGTTTTTCTCAGTCACCCAGCTGACTTTCATGACTCAGGCGGGACTAGAACTCACAGTCTCCTGGTTTCTAGCCTGGAGCCTTAACCACTAGACCAAACTGGCTCTCTGTTTGCTTAAATAATAGTAGAGAGAGAAAAAGAATACTTAGAACTACAATAATTGAGATGGCTTCTAAGCTATGTTTAAAAAATCTTTTCTGCATGACATAAGATTTGTTTTAAATTATTTTTATTAGTCTAGTGAACATTTTGAGGGGAATTTTGCTTTCTAACTAATTTTGAGTCAAAGTTCTTTTTCTTTTTTTGAATGATTTTTTTATTGGATAAAGAGTTTAAACATTACATATAAACACAATTACAAATTACAATACTAATACTTATAGGGAGAAGAAAGAAAAAAAGAGAAAAGAGAAAGAGAGAGAAAAAAAGAAAGGTTTGAAAAACAGGATTTCCAACTATCTAAACAGTGGATCTTTATCTCTTAATGTATTATCTTCTTTTCTTAATCCCATAATATAACATCTCTATTTCTATTTAAATTATATAATTAATATTTACATTTTTATATATCCATTAGTACTTTTTGCATCAATTCGATAGATTTGAAAAAGGGTTTCCAATCATTTTTAAAATCGTCTATATTTTTGTCATTTAATTGATCAGTAAGTCTTGCCATCTGTGCTAAATCCAAAGATTTGATTGTCCATTCTTCGACTGATGGAACATATTCTTCTTTCCATTTTGAAATATAAATAATTTGGGCCACAGTGATCAAATATAATAAAAGTTTTCCATGTTTTGTTTTGTTTTCTAATTCTTTGTCCATAAAGCCCAGTAAATATAACTCCAGTGTTTTAACAATATCTACTGCCAACATTTTGCTTATAATATTATGTATAGATATCCAGAATTTCTTGGCTTTTACAGAAGTCCACCCCATGTGATATAGAGTTCCTATTTCCTTTTTGCATTTCCAACAAATATTTGATATATTTTTAAACATTTTGGATAATTTATCTGGAGTTATATACCACCTGAACATCATTTTATAATTTTTTTCTTTCAAATCATAATTAAGTGTAAATTTTAATCCCTTAATCCACATCTTTTCCCAATAATCATATTCAATATCATATCCAAAATTTTTCTCCCATTTAGTCATACAATCCTTAATTTGTACATTTGTCATTCTCATTTGAAATAATGTTTTATAAGTTTTGGAGACCATATGGTCATTATTGGCACAAACTTGATTATCCCACCAAGATGGTTCCTTTATAAGTTTATAACACTTCATATCTAATTTAAATTGTTCTTTTAATTGAATGTATGTAAACCAATGACATATATATCCATCTTTTTCCAATTCTTCTCTAGTTTTCATTATATACTTAGTCCCCTCAAATTTTAATAAATCTGAATATTTTAAGCATTTATGATTTTCTATCTTTTCTCGCCTTGCAAAGGCTTCTTGAAGGGAAATCCATTGTGGTAGACTTGATGTTAATATGGGCTTGTATTTTTCCCAAATTCTAAAAATAGACCATCTGATGTTAAACACTTTTATTTGCTTTAAGTTTGTTATACCATAAAAACCCATGCCATCCGAATTTTAAATCATGTCCTTCTAAGTTTAACAGTTTATAATTTTTTTAAAGTAATCCATTCCTTTAACCATAATAAACCATATGCTTCGTAATATAACTAAGATCAGGTAGTTATATCCAAACCTCCTCTTTCTTTAGCATCCTGTAGTAATTTTAAGTTTTATTCTTGGTTTTCTTCCTTGCCAGATAAACTTTGAAAGATCAAAGTTCTTTTTCTATGGATATGTACGTATATGTATATGTATGTGTGTGTGTGTGTGTGTGTTTGTATGTGTATATGTATGTATGTATGTGTATGTATGTATGTATGTGTGTGTGTGTGTGTATATATATATATATAGGTAAAGGTTTCCCTTGACATTAAGTCCAGTTGTGTCCGACTCTAGGGGGCGGTGCTCATCTCCGTTTCAAAGCCGAAGAGCCGGAGTTTGTCCGTAGACACTTCCGTGGCCATGTGGCCGGCATGACTACACGGAACACCGTTACCTGCCTGCCGAAGTGGTACCTATTAATCTACTCACATTTGCATGTTTTCGAGCTGCTAGGTTGGCAGGAGCTGGGACTAGCAGCTGCAGCTCACCCCGTCATGCGGATTGGAACTGCCAACCTTCCGATCGGCAAGCTGAGCAGCTCAGCGGTTTAACCCGCAATGCCACCGCATCCCTTACATACATATACATATACATATACATATACATATACATATACATATACATATACATATACATATACATATACATATACATATACATATACATGGAATAATAGATTTCTATTCTGTCTGACCTTGAAGGCAAAACTATATTTTGCATCAAAGATTAACAATACAGTAGGCTTTTTTTCCCCTTAGAAATACAACTTCTGTTTCATTTAGGCAATATACAACACACTACCAAAACTACTTCCTGTTGCTATATCTCAATATACTGAAGATATTTACAGCCCTATTTATGTTTTTTATTTGTTTGGCTGCAGTTTTCTACACTACAATTTCTGCTTCAATCTAGCAGTACTAAAAAAATTGCCAATTTAGGACTCTTTCCAAAATTATAGACCAAATTTTGAAACATGTTTTGCCATCTTCACTTCTGACCCACCAAAATAAAGTTTTTTAGTAATAGTTTGTACAGATTCTCTCTTTTGATGATGTAATGAGTTGGTTGTATATTATTAGATTTGGAAATATAAGTTTTGAGGAAGGTATGTTCCAGAATTTTAAATAATCACAATTTTCATTTTCTTATAAATTACATTCCTACAGACTTTTACATATCTTTATCACCTTTGAAAAAGAGGACAATGGAAACCTCTGTGGTAATTGTATCACCATACAAGTGACTTGAATTCTTAAGATAAACAAAACTGATTAAGACTGTAGCCTTTCTGAGTTATTTTTTCCTATCATTGCAACACTACTTATTGCTGTTTGGCACTTGCTCATGCCACAAAAACTGTGTAAACATTCATGTTTGATTACAGAACAACCATATACTGTATATTAAAAAAAAAAAAAAAAAACCACTGGCACATTGGAGATACCAGTGGGACCCTGAGTAAAAGTCTCAGATGCATGAAAGCACTGTAAGAAAAAAAAAAGTAGAAAATAACTGTTGATATGTAGGAGAAAAGTGATTTAAAAACAAACTCAATCAAAGGGAGCTGGACTAGGATCCTGAAGGAAATGCAAAGAGGATTCTTTGGTGAGGCAGTCATAAAAGGGGCTATTCACCAGGCATAGTGAATGTGCTGCACAAAGCTGAAGGCTTCTTACTGTATTTCTACTTCTGGCTCCTAGCCAAGATGTACAGGTTTTTGTTTTTTTTTTTTTAATCGTATGGCATAGCAGTTTGGTGTTCATGCTGCTTTTTCTTGCTGGGAAATCCTTGTGAGGTCCAGCAGCCAGATGTATAGACTATTTAGCCGACAAGTCACATTGCCCAGAGAGCACCACAAGGAGGCTAGTCTACATTGCACCGAGTTGGGCTGAGAGAGATTGACTGGCCCATGGTCACCCAGCTGGCTTTCATGCCTAAGGCAGGACTAGAACTCACAGACTCCTGGTTTCTAGCCCAGAACCTTAACCACTAGACCAAACTGGCTCTCAAGATGTGCAGTCATACAAACACACAGAGCAGAATGGGACAAGGCATGAACATTTGAATTATTTGCACAAAACCTGATGGCACAATTGAAAGTTGCTTTTGGGATACTGATGGGAAACAAACTATACAGTACTTTAGGAAAACTGGGTAAAAAGATAATTTGATTTTGGCAGGAATTTTTTAAAAAGTAAAATTACCTTCAAATTGATCTTGACTCCTACTGGCTTCATGGTAATGTCCATATAAGTGTTATGGAAGTAGTTTGCCACTGCTTTAGTCCAAGATGTATTTCTGACTTTTCATTATAGCTTTCAGCAAAAACTGGCTTTCAAATTCTTCAAAACTATATAGAGAATAGTTTGTCCTTTGCTTTAAAAATTAGGAATTGCACACTTCCATCCAGTACAATTTTCATTCTTAGCCCCACATGTAGTTTTGTAATTAAGTATGCATACACAAGCATTTCTTAATCTTACTATTTTTGTAATTATTGTGTAAAATTAACTTTTATTTAACTTTTTCAGTTCTATTTCTGATTTGGAATCCTTGTTGAAGATGTGAAAGCTGTGAAAAATCATATTTATTTTAGTGTTTGCATCAACACTGTATTTGGGGAAAGGGTTTTTTTTTTCCCTGTAGATTTTCAACATTGTTATCATGATCATCATCTACTAATTTTTAAAATGTTCATATTTGCATGCTCTCAAAGATTTTGCCTATATCTTCTGTTAATTTATGTAAATGTTCATGGACAAAAATAATTGTTTTTGCTCTTTTACATATAACTTTCCTTGAGGTAAGCTTTTCAATTATAAAAACTCCCATTGCAAAACCTTTAGAAAAGTGTCACAAATGGTTTTTGCACCTAAGTGATTTTTAATTTCTATCATAGAGAAACAAGCCCTGAAGAACTGTGCTTGATGCTAGTGTGCATTACTGAATGTGTAAAGGAAATGGAAAACCATCTCTCTATCTCTCTGCCCCCCACTTGCCCTCCATCGGCTGATACTCACTAACTAGCTAGCCAGAAGAGAAATATGTATCTTTTTTTCCTGAGATAAAAGACAACGGTTGAATATGGGTTTTTTTTCAAACCAAAGCCAAAAAAATCTGTCTTTTATCTTGACAAGATAAGAAGTAGCAGAAGATTTGGACTTGTAAGAGTTTCAATGCAAGCTTATACACCTTCTCTTCAAGCCAGTTGTTTTTCAGTTTCTGCGCAGTATTGAGATAAGAAAGTACAGTAGCAGGGCTCCTGTAATATGTCCCCAAAATGACTCATATTATCCAAACTGTAGGGGAAGTATCCATGACGAAAGATGATCCCCATAGATTTCAAGGAAAGAAATGTGTTTTCTATTCTGTGCCTCTTGCTTTGGTTGGCAGCTTTGAGCTGCTAGCTCACTTTATACAGGCAACTCAGGGGTGATCTTCTCTTGAAATTAGCATCTCTTTTCTTTACAAATCTTTACTGAACTCAGTTCATCTCTTTATGGAAAAATATAAAGCTGATTCAAGGTACTGTAATTTAAATTCTGAGCATAAGCATATATCACTTTATTGAAAAAAAATAAAGAAATGGACTTGTAATATTTTTGTAGCCAAGAGATGATAAAATTAACTGAGTCATTAATTTAACTTTATAAATATCAGCACTTAAGCTGTCAAAAAGGCATGTACATATGCTGGCTAATAAGCTAATAAGGTCCAAATCCAGAGGCACCGGGGAGGAGGGAGTCCAGATGTGGGCACAACCAAACAATTTAAATCCCACCCCTTCTTTACATGGATGTGGCACAGACGCCATTGTCCATACCAGTAAGACTGCTAAAACCTCAGTACATGCTTTAATCTGCTTTACATTAAATTAACCCAATTTTTTTACTCCCTGTCAACAGGATTATGTTTTTAAATATCTTCAAGGCACTAAATTACAGTGCTGTATTCACCTCCCTTAGATACCATTATGTCAAAGCATAACAACATGGCTGTAGAAACATAACTAAATTATAGTCCAAAATATTTCAGTCCCATTAAGTTAAAAAGTACTAATTCCCTATTTTTGTATAGCAGCCTTTCTGCAATCTGGTTCCTACAGATTTACTGGATGACTACTTCCTTATTTCCATTTAGAATGTTTATATAGGATTGTAATACAGTAGAATCTTGGTTAACCAGAACTCAAGCAACTGGCACTCTCAAGCAACTGGCACAAAAGAAATAATGAAGAAATAATAATGAAGAAATGATATGTTAAATAAAAATTTAAATAAAATCAATTTTTAGCAGAAAGATAAGTTTAAACTTGGTGCACCGTGCCATGCCACACTGATCCAATCCCCCTCCAGCAGAAAGGCAAGCCCAAACCCAGAGCTCTGCACTGCACCGCACCAACCCCCCCAGTAGAAAGGCAAGTCCAAACCAACCTTTTTAAAGGTAACCCCAAACCTACCCACCCACCAGAAAGGACCAGCATGGCACAGTGTGCCAAGCCCAAACGCATCCCTCTGCCAGAAAGGGATTGGCCAATTCCCTTCTGGCAGGAAGGCAAGTCCAAACTTGGCACACCTATTTTTAATAGTAACCCTCAAGCAACCAGAAACTACATTTATCTGGCATCTGCCAATCCCCATGAGTGCTGGTTAACCAAGATTCTACTGTATAAATCTTCAACCACTAAATTTTACTTCAGAAAAGTATTGTAGAGTATATTACATCATCAGTGCTAGTGAGGGTGTGCTTTGCTTCCTGTTTATATACAGTAGCTTGCCCTGCCAGTGTTGGTGCAGGTGTGGTACACTATTAGTACTGATGATGTTACCTAGTTGGGTAATGAAATGTCTGCAAGCAAACAACCAAGCTCAGAGAACACCAAAAACTCCACAAATATTAATCATTAGGGATAGCTTAAGACAATTTTATGCCTCATATGAACAAGATCCTACCCCCCTCCCCAATTCTACAATTCAGTTAACAGGAAGTCAGTAGAAACAGCAAAGGACTTTTGCCGTTCACCATCCTAGCATCCACTACTTGAGGCTGTTTCTTCTCTCCCCCATGATAAGATTAGTCCTGATTGTCATTCCCCAGAAGTCCATTTAAAGTTGTTGTAATGGTTGCCTGAGCCCAACGAACCTGCTTAGGGCTGAGCTTACGAGGCGTGCTAAGGGCTTCCAAATTCTTGTGGTCAGTCCACACTTCAAATGGACATTTAGCCCCCTCTAAAAGGTGGCGCCAAGTGTCTAAAGCCGCTTTCACCGCAAACGCCTCTTTCTCCCAGACATGCCACCGTCTTTCTGTTTCAGAAAACTTTCGGGATAAATACGCACAAGGCTTGAGGCAGCTGGCAGCATCTGCTTGCATCAAGAGAGCCCCAATGGAAAAATCAGAAGCATCCACCTGAACCACAAAGGGTTTATCGGGATCAGGATGTTGCAGGATAGGCTCAGCAATGAACAGCCCCTTAAGTTTGTCAAACGCCGACTGGCACTGAAGCGTCCAATGGAGCACAGCCCCCAGGTTTTTCACCATGCGTGTGTCACCCCGCCCCTTGGTTTTTAATAAATCAGTTAGAGGCAATGCAGTCTCAGCGAACCCCTGGATGAATGGGCGATAATAGTTACAAAAGCCAAGGAAACTTTGGAGCTGCCTGCGCGTGCGTGGGCACTCCCAGTCCACAATAGCTTGTACCTTGGCATGATCCATTTCAACCCCAGCATCTGAAATTCTGTACCCCAAATAGTCCAGTTGTTTTTTGTGAAATTCACATTTGGAGAGCTTGGCATACAACTCTGCCTTTCTTAGTTTGCTAAGCACCTGTTTCACCAAACGCTCATGCTCTTCCATCATTTCAGTGTAAATCAACACATCATCCAGATACACCAAAACCCCCTTAAACAAATGCACATGCAACACCTCATTGATCAGCTGCATAAACACCCCAGGTGCCCCTGCCAACCCAAATGGCAGAACCTTGTACTGGAAGGAGCCCAGCGGGCAATTGAAAGCCATCTTCCATTCATCCCCCTCCCATATACGGATACGAAAGTATGCCTCCCGCAAGTCCAGTTTAGAGAAGATTTTCCCCTTAGACAGATGTGCTAGCATGTCTTTTAGGAGGGGCAGAGGGTATTTATTTAGGACCGATACCGCATTGAGCCCGCGGTAATCCATACACAGTCTCAAAGTCCCATCCTTCTTTGCTTGGAACAAGACAGGGGCACCCACCAGCGAATTAGCTGGCTCAATAAAACCCCTAGCTAGATTCTTGTCCACAAACTCATGTAGCGCTGCCAGCTCCTTTTGCGTCATGGCATAGATTTTAGGTTTGGGCAGCTGCGCATTAGGGACCAACTCTATGGCACAGTCAGTTCTCCGGTGAGGGGGGAGTTGGTCCGCCTCCTTTTCTCCAAACACATCTGCAAAACTCTGGTACTGCTCTGGCAGGCCCTCCAGGGGGGCAGCCGTGAGATGCGGGGTTGCTGCCGCCGCCCTCCCCACTGCATCCTGCGGGGCGTCTTCTTCTATAGGGATTTGGTAGAACCCATCCCCAAATGTCAAAGTCCAGTGCACCCAGTTTATGTGTGGGTTTTGTTGGACCAACCAGGGCATCCCCAGAATGACCAACGACCCTCCCACAGGCGCCACGACAAACAGCAGCCCTTCCCGGTGGCTACCCATCTGCAAAGCCACCATACCTGTAAAATGGGTGACTGGCTTCCCCCCCACCGTAGAACCATCCAACTGGGTAAAAATCATAGGGTGTTTTAGGGGGAACATGGGTAATTCCAACGCATCCACCATGTCTGGGTGCATCAAGCATCAGGAACATCCCGAGTCGACCAACGCCCATGCTTCGACCATTCTTGTTCGGGAGCCCAGCTTAACTTTCACTGACAACGTAGGAAAGTTTCTACTCACCGAGGGGTAGTCGTGCCCTCCCTCTTCCACCTGCCCAGCGGCGCCCTTTAGAGCAGGTGGCTGGCGTTTCCCGCCGGCTGGAGCAAATCAGGCTCCCCCTCCTCTCCGAAATACAGGACTCCTCCTTCCTCGCCTTCAGCCACAGCCGCTTTCATCTTCCTGGGCAAGGTGGGCGACTTCCCCGATGATCTCCCCTGGTGCTCCTCAGGCTTCCCTTTCAGGCATGCCGCCACTCGGTGGCCCTCCTTCCCGCACTGCCCTTTCATGTAGCGGCTTTCCCTCTCCTCCTGCCACGCCATTCTTCCTGCTCTGGCTGCAGTGCCCATGGGTTTGGCAGCTCTCATCATGGCCATCTGCTTGGGACCCCTCTTGCTTTGAGCAAACTTTGCGTGGGCCTGTTCCACATTCCCTGCTATCTGTATCCAATCATATAGACTGATTGGGTCTGCTCTCCCCAAGGACCACCTCAACAATTCGGGTCGCAGACCATCCTTGAACATTTCTATCAGGGTTGTCTACGACCAATCATCCACCTTGGCAGCTAGAGCTTGGAACTCTAGGGCGTAGTCTGCTACTGACCTTGATCCCTGGATCAACTCCCTCAGGGCCACTTTGGCTTTTTCCTTTGCTAACGGGTCAGCAAAATGTAACTTGAGTGCCCACAAAAAGTCCTCGAAGTTGGTCAATTCTAGGGCCTCCATCTCAGTCAATTGTACAAACCAATCAGCTGCCCTGCCTTCTAGTTTGGTGGCCACATTTATCTTAGCTCTCTCCAAAGGAAACAGTGTCCCAAATTCCTCCATATAGCACTTCGCATTTGTCAGGAAAAATGACAGCTTCGTGGGGTCCCCATCAAACTTGACCGTAAAGTCCCTGTATCTAGCGGCCAGCGGGCTCTTCTTCCTCTCCTTCTACCCAGCCTTTCACTTAGCACCCATCAATCTTTCATCTGGGGGGGGGGGATCCGAAATCCTGACTTTGGGATGTCTCCTCTCCCCCCTTTCCATTCTCCTTCCTTGGTCATCCAAATGCCATGGGGGCAATGGGGACGACCGTCTGGGGCTGCTAGATGGCGAACCCACCTGATGTCTCCTCCAATCTTTCATCCTCGCACCGGGGGAGGGGGGAGGAGAGGGGGACGACTGTCGGGAGTGGTGCTCCCTTCTCTCCCCAACTGGGTCTCACAAAGCCAACGATATTTTCAGCACCATTGCCTCTAGGGATTGCAACCTGGCGTCCCACCCTTGTGCTTTCACGGGGGTTGCAGAGTCCTCCGACCCTCTCTCACTGGCCACAGTCACATTCGGGGACAGCGGGTACCCCGGCTTCGACGTCCCTGGTAGGGGTCCCTGCTCCTCATCCCACATCACCTGTTCGGTCGGTGCCTCCTCCGCCTTCTTCACCACTTTGGACTTCACAGCCTTGTGGATCGCAGGACTGGGACTCAACACCCCCGACAGGTCCTCCAACTCCGGAGTGGGCTCTCTCCCACCTCTTTTAGCCATGGATGCATGCTCCCCAGCATCTGAATACTTGCTCTCCCCCGAGAAAGGAGTAGGCTCAGTCATCGCTAACTCTGGTTCCTCACAGATTGCTCTGGATAGAGGTTAGCGGTAGGGGTTTAAGGATTCTCAGCTTTATGTAATGGTTGCCTAACCTAACAAAACCAGGCTCACCAGTAGACTCTAGGAAATCTGGTTTATTGAAGGATTAGTATGCAAGTACAGAGAAAGCTGAGAATGAGCAAAAGCGCACCAAATACAAATTAAGAACCCTCGACTCAAAACGTAAGACCTCCCCCACCCGGCCGTTCTAACCCCCCCCACCCCCCCAGGTGCCAGTAACTGTCTTCACCATCCCTGGGAAAGCAACCTTGAACATTTGAGAAAACCCAAACACATTCCATTTCCTCAGCCCAGAGATAATGGTCCAGGGTATGGAAGCCTCCCTTCCCTGCAAATCAAACACGCAATTAATAACTGACACGTGAAGTGTTACAAATCAAATACGGGAGTAGCAAATGACATGTGAAGTGTTATGATGTACCAGGCACATTGAAACAGTGAACATGACAGTTGTCCTCTAAACTTCCACTCAGAGTACAGTAGAATAGTCAATTCTCTCCTAGGAGAAGGAGACCCATTTGACTGCAGTAGAAGTTTAGAATTCTTTGGAATTTCCTATTCCCATAAATTTATGTTGGACCCTCACCTTTGTCATTTAGGATGGAACATTTTTGCAGGACTTTTAATTCATTGTCAATGGATGCTGGGGAGTTCTGAATGTTTATTCATTATGGTTTTGTGTATTAGTTTCATTCTTATAATAGAAATACTGCCAACTGCCAAGCGTCTTGCTGAAGTGCTATAGCCTAGAAGAATAGTTAAATAAACAAACAAACAAATAAGTAGGCATGTAACTGTAACTAACTTTATGAATGTAAAGGCAACACCAAATGACAAATATAATTTTAAAGGACATAAACTTTCTGGACACCAGGTAGAGTACCAAGAGGGATACAGATATGGTATTTTCTCCCCAGAGAGGCTTACCTGGCACCCACATTAATAATATGTCCCAGATTAGGGAAGACTACAAAATCCTTGAAGACATATTGCCTTGATGAAATACAGGTAGTCCTTGCTTAACATCCACTTGTTCAGTGACCATTCAAAATTACAACGGTGCTGAACAAGGGGGACTTACAGCAGGTCCTCGTAGTTGGAGCATCCCCATGCTCATGTAATTGTTGGGCACTTAACAACCAGCTCACAATTACAACATTGCAGCATCCTGCAGTCATGTGATTGCCATTTGTGACCTTCACTGCTGGCTTCTGACAAGCAAAGTCAATGGAGAAGCCAGCAGGAGGTCACAAATGGAAATCATGTGATGGCGGGACACTATGACCATGCAAGATTTGCCTAACAAAGGCAACTGGGACTGCTGAACTGCCATTGTAAGTTGGTGTGGTCATGTGACGTTGTACCTTATGACCACACTGCTTAGCGATGGAGTTCCTTGTCCAAGTGAGGACCACTTCTAATTTTAACACAAATGCAGAACTAAAACAGAGAAAGGCATAATTCACAAACATTTCTGCCTTTTGAAAGTAGCATTGTTTCACAGGGGTACAACAAAACGGATAAATTGTTAGTAGAAAACAAAATGTCTCCCTGTTATGAAATTACTGAGGTGATTTCATCTTCTGCAAAACTGCTGGTCACAATAAAACTAATCTGTCACTAGCCAATGGCAAAGCAGGAGGAACTGGCATAGTTTGGCATGGTGGCCTACTCCTAACCCATTCACAGAGGGCAACATTGTTATTGAAGGCTCATTGTCATTTGAATGTGATTGGCTTTATGGTATAATTATGTTATGATCATGTTTACGGCTGCCAGAAAGAAGTCCATAAATAAGAACCAACAGTTGATTGAAACAAAATCAGAAAAGTCATTGTGGTCCTATTCACTTCTTTAACGGTTCAGAAGCAACTGCTTAATGCTATACAAGATATTATAGGACAACCGTTTACACTTCCCAGAATAACTGGAGAAATATGACATGCAGTTCTTAGATGCCATCTATTAACAGTATCCAGAATTAAAATAGTTGTCCACTTAGGGGGACTATCCACAGCCAAATTTAGAACTATTTAATAATGGAAGAACTAACTCACCTCAAGTTTCTTATTACTTGGCTACAACAGCTACTTTTTATTGTTCAATTTGTTGTAGTTCGTTCATTTGTTTTGCCACATAGCAACCTTTCATAACTTACATATAAGAAAAACACTTAACTCTTGCTGCACCAGAAAACTAACAAGTAACCCGTTGAATGCCATAGTAATTGCTTCTGTATTATTAAAGGATAGATAAAGATTTGCATTTTCTGCTGGATTTCAGAAATACTATGTAATGCACTCTTTAGGATTTTACCACCCATATAGCTTTTTAAAATATGTTTATTTCAGTTAATATTTGTCTTTCCTTATTGTTGATATAGTGTGTATTTTATTTATGATCATTGCTTTTTTGCTGTTTCAGTCTGACTCCTAGCAGCTCACAAAAATCAAATCCATTCATCAATGTAGAAACATAATTAAAATATAATAATTATTTTATGTTTTTACTGAATACAAAGATAAAATCCAAAATTGCATAAGATTTTAAAACTCAAGGCAAGCAAAAGGAGGCTTATGGAAGTTTCTTTGTTGGATTGTATTATGTCAATTAAGAATATTCTACTGGGAGAGCCATATTTCAGGTTGATACTCTCTTTTCTCCTACCTAGACCCTTTACAGATTTTTAAAATATGAGCAATTAACTCTTCAACCACCAAAACATAATTTTTCTTAAGGAATATTACTTGCATCTTAGTTTTCATGCATAACATATAATATTTTTTAAAAAGAAACATTGCTCCTAATTTTAAAACTTTAATTGTGTTTTACCCTTATGTAACTAAAACTGCTCCATACAACTATGCAGAAGAGCATGATTGGAGAACCCTAAAGACTGCAGATATCCACAAAGAAGCTTGAGGAGAAAAAGAGGAGAAAACTTGATGATGACTGCACTGTGGCCAGAAAAAAGTGAGCATTGTTGCAAGTGGGAAAAAAAATGATAAAACCAAGGACACGAACAACTATCTAGAAGACACATAAACTGCGGGCTATAAATCTAAGAAGGATTATTCTGCTTTGAATCCCACTTATGTTAGTACACTATATGTGATTATTTGTTTTCTGATTATCTTTTTTTTCTCTAGCAAACATAGTTGCCTGAGAAATTACAAAATATTCACTTTTAATAAAGTAAGGTCATAATGGTTAGCAGTTAAGTGTACTTTTTTGCTTCACATCATTTATATAATATAGAGCATTATATGGAAGATTCAAGTGGGGTAACTGTGGTTTTTGAACATGGCTTAACTTGTATAGAGTTCCAGTTGCTTGCACATGCAGAGAGCTGGTAAAAAAGGGTTATTCTAGTCTTCTGCTAATAATGCTCAAAGTACTTCACCCTACTGCTGATTTCCATATTCCAATATATTGAATTATCCAAATGCTTAAAAAAAATATATGCTTAACACATACACACACACACATGCGTTTTTAAAAAAGTGTTATCACAATGCAGGGCTTTGGTAGTCATGCTTCCCTTCAATGGAAAAACAAGATATAGTGTTTAAGCATGAAACAATAATTTCACTTTTATTTTCTGTCATTAAAATGCTCTGCAGTAAATGACTTGGACTCCATCAAACTATTTTGAAGTTATAAGCTTCTGTGGTTGGATCAAAAGCAAAGGAATCGAAGTGTTTTCATTGGTCTCTTGACAAAAAGAAAGAAAGTTACTTAAATAGATCACCAGCAAATTTGGGAAGAAATTATTAAGGTTATGTGATTATTTTTATTGTTTTCTTTCCTTTATCAAAGCAGCATGCTCTACTGTAGTCAACATTTGTTTTACTTTTCAGTATGTGTGTTTTTCTGTGTGAATATCTGCGCGCGCGCACACACACACACACAGGTTTGGGAGAAGGGTTTATAACTCCACTATCTATTGAGAGAATATGTACTTGGTCCCCTGTCTTCATGATATAGCTTCACTCTGCACTAACAGCAATACAATTAACTGTAATTTCTCTGTTCTAAATTTTTGACATGTGTTGCAAGGAGTTACTTATACAGATTCTCCATGCATGGGTAAAATGCAGTTAAATATATTTTTGACCATATTGATGACCGAGTGGCAGTGTTGCAAAACACATTGGATGGGATGAGGGTGGAGGGAAGATCATCCTATGTTCTCTTTGTATGGGTTTTAATACATAGATAAGATTGTGTGGGTTTAATACATAGATAAGATTGTATGGGTTTTAATACATAGATAAGATTGTGCACACCAAGCAGTTCGAAAACATGCAAATGTGAGTAGATTAATTGGTACCGCTTCGGCGGGAAGGTAACGGCGTTCCGTGAGTCATGCCGGCCACATGACCACGGACGGGTCCTTAGGGACAACGCCGGCTCCAAGGCTTAGAAACGGAGATGAGCACCGCCCCCTAGAGTCGGACACGACTGGACTTTACGTCAAGGGAAACCTTTATCTTTAAGATTGTGTGAATTTTCTAAAATGTCAGTTATATCAACATTAATACTTCTAAAGCACACTTCTTAGCCTTTTGTTTAGGAGGACAGGCTTCTTATGACAAGAAATTAAATAATAATAGTGCTAATGCAAAATTATATAAGAGTGATTAATCTTTTGTTAACTGCCCATACCTTTGGCCCTATCCACACTGTTTCACCATCTCCAGACTTTCAAATACTATTATTCCATATTGGAAGGAGTAGACATTGTTAGCATCTTTCACCAATATGAGTTAAGAGCTGAAGTTTTTGAATATCTACTAACACACAAGAAGAAAGATCCAGAATTAAAAGACTTAGGTTTGCTCAAAACTGAATTAAGCATTTTAAAGTATCACTGATTCTCCCTGCCTCTTTCAGTTTGAAAGTTATAGCAAATCGGGTTGAATCTAAACTGAGACTGACTTTATCCAACTCACATCTGCTGTGGGTCTTGTGGAAGGAAACCAAAATCCTATAATTCAAAATACATTCAATCTTCAGGGCACAATGCTATGGTTAAGTAATTATAGTGTTTATTTAAATACATAACTGTAACCGTTTCTGTATCTCTATCTTTACATGTCTCTATCTATTACTGTACCTTCATTCTTTGCACATTAATATGTTCCTTTCATCACACAACACTGTACCACTGCTGGGGATCTTGATTTCTTCGTCTTCCCTGGGTGCCACACTATCCTTGTTTCTTCAGAATTTTAGGCAGGTAGCTTACACAAGCGAATTATTGTTATCTCTAATAATTTTCTTAGCGTACTGATTAAGTAAGTAGTATGGTAGCACAAAAGCAAGAGGCAAAGCTCCCCAAGTCCCGCTATCTTTCTTTAGAATGTGCAGTATTTCTGCCAACCAGCTTCATGCACTTTTCTTTGCAAATTTCTTTTTATACAATTGCATCAGACTTCTTTTCAGTTCTGATGGAGGCGGGTTTGACTCATACTCTCACCTAACCTTAGACAAGAGAAGCCAAATAGCTCATTGCACCAAAATAGTCAAGTACAAGGAATACAGAAATAAAGGTGGTTGTCTTTTCATCCAGTTATATTGTGGAACAACATAGGTATAACAAGATTGATACAACTTTGGCCAAATTCATAGTTGTAAATGGACATCCATTTTTCATGTGTTTATTTAGCAGGTGCTCAGATGTCAAATATCAAATAACAGGAAAGAAAGGCAACAATTAGCCTAATGACCCTATCCTAAATCGGGCAGACTTTGACCCTAATTACGAGCTTTCTCCATCAAGTGCTCAAGAATGCTGGCTTCTTAAAAGAGAAAAGATAGAGATAAGAAAGCTTGGCTATATCAAGAGACAACTGTATCAGGCAAGGCTGCTAGAGAACAGCCTGCTGGAAGAAGCCAGACATGATAAGGGACAACTGTGCTCAGGAGGGGACAGAAGCTGCTAGTATCCAGGCTGCTCACTAATACCTCCAGAACAAAGACCTATCAAAAGTTTCCTAACTGCCAAGACCCTTTCCTGGAAATCTGACTCACTTTGTCTTTAGATTCTTGCTGTTGCAGCTTCTATGAATACAGTCTGCCTGAGACAAGGCTTATAGATATATGACGTATACTGAATTTATGACTTTGAGATAGGCCTAATGGATAGAGACACACACATTATACACACACACATGCATGCTATATACATAGTTTATTGACCTATAGCATTCTATAGGTTTCCCTTCCATTGTTTCTTATGAACTTTATCAAAGCAACCAGTAGCCTTGAATGCAGCCTAAGTTCAACAGTGGGCTGGATAAGGGAAAAGATACTAAAATTAAATCCCAACAAGTCAATGGTGTTGTTAGTAAATAGGAAACTGGGATTGGTGATTGAGACTCATTTTATTTTGCATGAGTTTGCATTGGTCCTGAAAAAAGCAGATTCACACGTTGGACTGCTACTTGACCATTCACAATTGAGTTTGCTACCTGAATTGTCTCTCTTAGTTACATGCCATCATGATTATAGGATGTACAGGTAGTCCTCATTTAGTGACCACAATTGGAACAGCAACTCATTAAGCAAAGCATTCACTAAGTGAAACTCTGACTGTGCTTATGGTCTTATTTCAGCTTTCCTTTGCTTTACAGACCTGCAAAGGTCAAAAATGTGAGGACTGGTCACAAAGTTACTTTTTCATCACCTTCATAACTGCAAATGGTTGCTAAAGGAGGCAGTCACTAAATGAGGATTACCTGCAGTCTTGGGAGCTAGTTTGGTGTAGTGGTCAAGGCACTGAGCTAGAAACCAAGAGACCCGGAATGTGAGTTCTAGTCCTGCCTTAGGCACAAAGCCATCTGGGTGACCTTGGGTCAGTCATTTTCTCTCTCAGCCCTAGGAAGAAGGCAATGGCAAACCATTTCTGAAAAACCTTGCCAAGAAAACTGCAGGGACTTGTCCAGGCAGTCTCAGAAAACTGGACACAACTGAATGGTTTAAAAAAAAAATTGCCAACTATATATTTTGAAATATAGCATAAAGTTGTAATTGCTCCAAAATGTGGATGCTAATCAGTACAAAGTAGAAGGATGTTGCGCCTGTCGCCGACTGCTTACCAGGCACAATTTATGATTTTGATAACTGACATTAAATAGCTTAGGGTCTGGCTATCTAAGGGACAGCTTTTCCTATTATGAACCTGTGTGTCTGTCAAGAACAGCAAAAGAGCTCTTTTGAAAAGATCCCCACTATCAGAGGCCTATCTTTCTGGCATGCCGAAGAAGGATTTCTTCTTTACTGCTACCAGACTATGTAGATCTGTCCCTCATCTACTGCATTTGGTTTCCATTCTCCCATTATTAAAACAAATGTAAAGACGAATATATTTTAACAGGCTTTTAACTGAAGAATTATTTTAGTCTAGATAAAATATATAATATTTAATATTAATTTTGATTTTTTTTAATTACCAATTCATGCTTTGTTTGTTTGAATTTTGTTAGACACCATATTTATCAGAACAGAAAGGCAGGGTATTGAGTCAATCAATAAATCCCAGTGGTACAGATATGGCAGGATAGAAAACAATAGAAACAAAATTAAAAGTTTTATTGCCTGCATGGAAGATCCTGACTGTCAGACATGTCCTAAGTGAGTAAGAATCGCAGGGAAAATGATTCTTCCAGATCCTTTATATACATAACTATAATAAAGGTCTTCAGCAAACGATCGTTACCTTGTCGTGGTGCTGGAGCTTGAGCACCTCCATGATTCCATGAGCTAAACCGTGAAAGGCCAGCCCAAGACGGGAAGGTCATGACAGAGAGGTCAGACTAAATGCGATCCCTGGGGAAGGTAATGGCAACCCACCCCACTATTCTTGCCGTGAAAACTAAATGGATCAGTACAACCAGAGATATGTCGGGATACCATTGGAAGATGAGACTCCCAGGTCGGAAGATGGTCAAAATGCTACTGGGGAGGAACAGAGGATGAGTTCAACTAGCCCCAGACGTGATGATGCAGCTAGCTCAAAGCCGAAAGGACGGCTAGTGGCCAACGGTGCTGGTGGTGAACAGCAAATCTGATGTTCTAAGGATCAACACACCATTGGAACCTGGAATGTAAGATCTATGAGCCAGGGCAAATTGGATGTGGTTATTGGTGAGATGTCAAGATTAAAGATAACATTCTGGGCATCAGTGAATTGAAATGGACTGGACTGGGCCACTTCACATCAAATGACCACCAGATCTACTACTGTGGACAAGAGGACCACAGAAGAAATGGAGTAGCCTTCATAATTAATAGTAAAGTGGCTAAAGCAGTGCTTGGATACAATCCAAAAAATGATAGAATGATCTCAATTTGAATTCAGGGCAAGCCATCTAGCATCACAGTGATCCAAATATACTCCCCAAACACAGATGCTGAAGAAGGTGAAGTAGAGCAGTTCTATGAGGGTCTGCAGCACCTACTGGACAACACGCCTAAAAGAGATGTTATTTTCATCACGGGAGACTGGAATGCTAAGGTGGGCAGTCAAATGACACCTGGAATTACAGGTAAGCATGGCCTGGGAGAACAAAACAAAGCAGGACATAAGCTGATAGAATTTTGCCAAGACAACTCACTCTGCATAACAAACACTCTCTTCCAACAACCTAAGAGACGGCTTTATACATGGACTTCACCAGATGGACAACACCGAAATCAGATTGACTACATCTTTGCAGCCAAAGGTGGCGGACATCTATATAGTCGGTAAAAACAAGACCTGGAGCTGACTGTAGTTCCGATAACGAACTTCTTATTGTACAATTTAGGATCAGACTAAAGAGATTAGGGAAGACCCACAGATCAGCTAGATATGAGCTCACTAATATTCCTGAGGAATATGCAGTGGAGGTGAAGAATTGATTTAAGGGACTGGACTTAGTAGATAGGGTCCCAGAAAAACTGTGGACAGAAGTTCGCAACATTGTTCAGGAGGCAGCAACAAAATACATCCCAAAGAAAGAGAAAACCAAGAAGGCAACATGGCTGTCTGCTGAGACACTAGAAGTAGCCCAAGAAAGAAGGAAAGCAAAAGGCAACAGTGATAGGGGGAGATATACCCAATTAAATGCAAAATTCCAGAGGTTAGCCAGAAGAGATAAGGAATTATTTTTGAACAAGCAATGCGCGGAAGTGGAAGAAGGCAATAGAATAGGAAGGACAAGAGACCTCTTCCAGAAAATTAGAAACATCGGAGGTAAATTCCAGGCAAAAAAATGGGTGTGATCAAAAACAAAGATGGCAAGGATCTAACAGAAGAAGAACAGATCAAGAAAAGGTGGCAAGAATATACAGAAGACCTGTATAGGAAGTATAACAATATCGGGGATAGCTTTGACGGTGTGGTCAGTGAGCTAGAGCCAGCCATCCTGAAGAGTGAGGTTGAATGGGCCTTAAGAAGCATTGCTAATAACAAGGCAGCAGGAGATGACGGCATCCCAGCTGAACTGTTCAAAATCTTGCAAGATGATGCTGTCAAGGTAATGCATGCTATATGCCAGCAAATTTGGAAAACACAGGAATGGCCATCAGATTGGAAAAAATCAACTTACATCCCCATACCAAAAAAGGGAAACACTAAAGAATGTTCAAACTATCGAACAGTGGCACTCATTTCACATGCCAGTAAGGTAATGTTCAAGATCCTGCAAGGTAGACTTCAGCAATTCATGGAGCGAGAATTGCCAGATGTGCAAGCTGGGTTTAGAAAAGGCAGAGGAACTAGGGACCAAATTGCCAATATCCGATGGATAATGGAAAAGGCCAGGGAGTTTCAGAAAAACATCTATTTCTGTTTTATTGACTATTCTAAAGCCTTTGACTGTGTGGACCATAACAAATTGTGGCAAGTTCTTAGTGGTATGGGGATACCAAGTCATCTTGTATGCCTCCTGAGGAATCTGTATAATGACCAAGTAGCAACAGTAAGAAGAGACCACGGAACAATGGACTGGTTTAAGATTGGGAAAGGAGTATGGCAGGGCTGTATACTCTCACCCTACCTATTCAACTTCTATGCAGAACACATCATGCGACATACTGGGCTTCAGGAATCCAAGCCTGGAGTTAAAATCGTTGGAAGAAACTTTAACAATCTCAGATATGCAGATGATACCACTTTGATGTCTGAAAGCGAAGAGGAACTGAGGAGCCTTATGAAGAAGGTGAAAGAAGAAAGTGCAAAAGCTGGCTTGCAGCTAAACCTCAAAAAAAACCCAAGATTATGGCAACCAGCTTGATTGATAACTGGCAAATAGAGGGAGAAAATGTAGAAACAGTGAAAGACTTTGTATTTCTTGGTGCGAAGATTACTGCAGTTGCTGACTGCAGTCAGGAAATCAGAAGATGCTTAATCCTTGGGAGAAGAGCAATGACAAATCTCGATAAAATAGTTAAGAGCAGAAACATCACACTGACAACTACTACAGCATGTAGTTAAGATAAAAGAAAGGACCAGTTTCCTGGTCTGTTTTCTTCTTTTAGTCACAATACTGTTCAGTGCTTTATCTGGGACCATAATACACATTCCATTCCATTCTGAACTTGGCTGCATAAACTGAGATTAGTCATTGATAAGGAAGCTGAAATGATGTTGGAGTTGAACATTATTGAATACACACACACACATACATACACACTGTGTGTGTGTATATATATATACACATACAGTGTGTGTGTGTGTGTATATATTGTGTGTGTATATATATATATACACACATACATACACACACACACATACATGCAGTATGTATGTGTATATATATATACACACACACAGTGTGTATGTATGTGTGTGTGTGTGTATGTGTATGTGTATGTGTATGTATATATATGTATGTATGTATGTGTATACACACACACACACACACACACTTCGTGTATGTGTGTTGTGTACCGTATAGGAATGAAAGAAAAAACTATGCCTATTCACTTTTACATCTAAAAACAACAACTGTAATGTCTCTGTGTATTGATACTCCTACATGTTTCAGATAGCTTAAATATTCTTACGCAAAGTACTATGATGTACAGTATGTGTTATTATATGCACTTACAACTATAGTAATCCTTTATATACATATGAATTGATAATATAACTAACATTATGTCAATATTGCCAATTTAATTAATTTTATTATAAAAATACCTGAGAAGTATATACAAATATACCTTGTTATATTGGGTGAAGTGGTCAATTCTTTTGTTAACACAATAAGCCTTTGGGTATCCAGAGATATTATTATTTTATCTAATTATTAAGTTTCCTAGCAGAGAATAAGAATCCTACAAATACTATTAAATTCATTAAAAATTAGCTACAAATAAGGGAGTTTAGCTTTCCCAAACTTACTTGATTCTTACCCATAATGTAGTCAGCCAGTTCTGATACCTACACCTAAAGAAGAATTTGATTTTACATAGATTTTAGATATTGATTTTCAAATTTGATTTAAAAAATTAGATTTTTTATTCTGCATTTATTATGTTTATAAATAACACAAGGCAGTGAATGTACCTAATACTCCTTCCTCCTATTTTGAGGTGAGTTGGGCTGAGAGAAGTGACTGGCCCAAAGTCATCCAGCCAGCTTTCATGCCTAAGGCGGGAGTTGAAGTCACAGTTTCCTAGTGGTACAGTTAAGCTCAGCCAAAATTCCCTTTCTCTGGAACTCTAACTTTTTGACCTCCAAGAGGACTATAACAATTGACATAATGCTGTTTGGTTTGCAATTGACAGCTGTCATATTTCAAAGATCAACTGTGTTTGATCAGAGACCCATCAGACATTGTGCACTACCTAGACAGATGATATTATTTTCAGTCCTACTTGTGTACTGCATCTAAATCACATTCCACAAATGTTGGAAGGATCCAGATTAGCCAGTCTAGCCACATTTAAGACCAACACTAAAAAGTATACTGAGAGCTCAGGTACAATATTTAATGTTCACTTAATATAACCTGTTCCCAGAAAACTAAGTAACTTAAATAGCCTACCCTATCACACAGACACACAAAAAGAGACACAATGATTTTAGTGTTGGCAGGATATTCAGAGATTTTATATCTCATATAGCAGCCCTTTAACAAATATAACTTAAAAAAAAAAGAAATTTGGACATAGTGAATAAAGATCTTTCTTTAATACTTTTGAATCATCCATTTGTGCAGCAAACTCTTTCATGGCATCAGGATGTGTCTGCTCCAGCATATGGTAATTGGCCAGTGGAATAGGGAAGCCACTTTTTACATGTTGGCTACTGATCATGTGCTGTTACAATAATTGCTTTCAAAATTCAGTTTCATCAAAGGATATTTTATTTTATTTTATTTTATTTTATTTTATTTTATTTATTTTTGGCAGGCACCTTGGAATGCAAAGAATAATTCCATTGGCATTCTCTTGATGAAGAGTTATGTGATACATTGCTGGAGATTGCCAGCCATTCTCAGATAGGATACTTTGGAAATATACTGATTAGACACAAATAGGGTCCAGCAAGGAGTTAATCACTATAAGTGATATTTGTAAATATATATAACTCTATTGTTAAATCAGGCAGAGGGGCAATTAGAGTGTGACTGGTGAAAGGGAGTTTGTTGGAGAGGGTAATATAAAGGGGATGGAGATAGTTGAAGAGGAAACTAATATGTCAAGGTTGGGATATATAATGGAAGTGTAATGGGAAGAAGGAATAACCTTGAGGAACAGGAGGAAGAGCCTCAGCCAAGACAATGGTCAGAGAAAATATATCTTAGCCCAGGGGAGAAACATAATTTGAGAAAGCATCTCAAACAGGACCCTCCCTAGTTCTCATGAAGATAAAGGGAGGGAGGGGGAAGTGTATTCAGATTTGCAAGATTCTGTTCCTGTAACTTTATAATAAAAGTAGCATTAGCATTCATAACTTCAGTTGCCTAATCTGGTCTACCTTAAAGCTGACAAGAAGTCAAAGAAACAGGAGAATTGTCAGGAGATTCTTTGGAGTAGCTTCTTCCCACAGAGGTTCTGAATATGTGACATCCACATTCTTGCTTTTTTTCTGTATAAAACATTTGTTTAAGTTTTTCTGGAACACATTTCTGTTATATTTACCAAAACATGTGGGACGAAAAAAATAAAATTCAAGAGAACTTCAAGCTTGAAGAATAATCAATCTTCTGCTGATGAAACAGGACCAATTTAATGGTTTTAATAATCTCTTATTAGATTGTTGTTAAAAATAGATTTCCTTTGTGAGAGTACAATATTTCTTTAGTCAAAGTCCCATGTATTGTATTTTGAGATCAGTAATTTGGATCCAATTTGCTCACTATGCAACAGCCTTTAAATTGTTGAACATGACAACCGTATAATCTCTTAATCTTATTATCGACAGATGTTATGTATTTATGTATTTATAAATAATACTTGTATGGCCACCCACCTTAGAACCAGAACTTTGGGTGGCTCACAATCACAATATAAAAACAACATCATACAAAAAATTTAAACAAAAAAACAGTAAAATAAAGCCTGGCACTATACCCAAACTCCCTTGATGCAATTCACAATACTCTCTTGCAACTCCAGCTTCACTCTACCCCAATATTTGGAGGGAAAGCCTGCTCTTCACAGATCTCCTGAAGGTTAAAAGGGTAGATAGGGGCCTGCCAAATCTCAAGGAAAAGGATCCATAGGGCAGGGGCTGCCATGGAAGAGGTATGCTTCCTAGGTCCCACAAGATGACAACATTTAAGGGAAGGGACCTGAACCATGCCTACTCTATCCGGTCTGATGGGATAGGCAACATATCCAATTTCTACCTTTCTTACAATATCTGTAAGGCCCATTATCATCTTTGTTGTTCTTTGCCAATTCACTTTTAAACATGGAACATCCCACTTTTCATTTCCCGAAAAAGGAAACTGAATTTTTCACAAAGTTGAAAGCAATTATCCTTGTTTTTACATTTCAAATACTTCTATTGCATGAATTTTGTATATGGAAAAATTATAAATTAGGAAACGTAGTATAGAGAGATCATTTTGTGAATGAACCACACCAATCTCTTCATCATACAAGTCTGTTCATTTGGATAGATTCAATATACTACATCAACATCTCAAAGAAGTATATTCCTTTGGAAAATTCATAACAGAATAAATGGATACAAATTATACATAAAGCAAAGGATTGTCTAGTAAAAATATACTGTAACTTGACCTGTAGATACCATTTTTTTAACCTTAAGGTTGCAATAGGAAAACAGAATATTAAAATTTTCATAGTATAAATTATCTGATTTCATTCTTCTCTTCAAATTAATGTTATAGGCTTTTTTTTTAGGAAAGCCACAATTAATGATACATTAACCCAGCTATATTGAGTGTTACAAAACCTCAGTAAACAAAGTAAAACAATGTGGCACAGCAAACTGCTTCAGTTCTATAATTCAGAACACATCAATCTATGAAATAATTCATTGCTATATAAACAAATCCCACAATATTCAAATTAAAAAGAAATTAATAATACAATGACAAAAATAAAGCAGCATTTTTTATTTTACTTTTATGTACACATAAAAATATACAGAAAAGTAAAGTTCTCTTTTGACATGTTCATACTTATCTGAAACTTCCTGGAATGATTACTATACAATACCACACAATATGTTCTTTGTTTCATAGGGGGGAAAAGTGTTGAACCAGAAATCTTCTCCCAAATGCAGGGAGATGGATGAAACAGAAACTCATACTTACTTTTTATTACCCATCCCTACTCTGGACAGTAACATCTAGTTTGAAGCATAGGCTCCAACTTTTGACCTACTTTATTAAATGACATAAGTGACCACTGTTCTCAGGAAACATTCAACAGCTATAGAGGTCAAATGAAAACAGATCTAGTTACTATGTAGGGTTGGTACGATCCAAAGTCATAGATTGTCTTTTAAGCAAGTCTCAGATGTACATGCACATTACTTTTTCCCTCTTTCCAAAGTCTGCTTGATCTAGGCAGTCATCCAATTAACTCAGAAATAAAGTAACAAATAAATGAAGTGTACTATGCATTGTGGACCACACTGCATTATAAATACAGATGACAATGCATATGTTCTTCAAAATTCTGACTTCTTGAATTACTGTATATTGTCCTATAGCTCATTCCTTAACATGAATTTACAAAGCAGCAACTACATGGGAAGAATATTTGATCATCATATTTCCTTATAAACTATTTACAGCTTACTAACCAGCTGGAAGCATCTTACAAGAATTGCATTTCTCTCTAACCTTCCTTTTACAGGGAGAAGAGTTATATTAAATTCAGGGCCATTTTCCTTTCAGATGGATATCAAATTCAGTTCCGAACCACTGAGAAATAAATGATGTTGTTCCAAATGCCAACTTAATGACCAAAGATGCATTATTTCTTTGCATTTTCATGTACTACAATTGTTATTAGGATCTTCCTCTTCCTCCTAATTATCACCAGCGTACATTATTTCCTAAAACTTTTTGGAGTTTTACTTTTAGGGCTGATGAAGTATCACATTAGCTCCTTGATAAAAATATTGTGGTTATAATTTTCTCCTTCACTGACTACTAATAGTGGGGAAAAGAATGAGAATTTACTGGATACAATCACATTGTACTTTTAATAAACTTTTAATAGAACATACAAAGAAGAAGCAGAGAGAAAGAGAAACTCTTCTAAATGAGAGCCAGACATTTTAGAACAATATTTGCTTTGGTTATATGGATAAAATAGATTTTATACATGCTTTACAACAGATCTGAACACTCATATAGTAACTCTCCTCCTATTCAAAGTCTATTTATCGTAGAACTGAAATGCTGACAAAACAGCATTCCAAGAATCAGAATGCTGTTTTGTCCAAGTGTTTTCTATGACAGATGTTTTTTTAAAGGCCACTGGCAGTACAAAGGTGATTACAAACGTAATTAAAATAATGTAATATTTAAATACATAAAAAAATCCTATTACAAAACCGAAATCAGCAGCAGGTAAAACTGCATCATTTTCAGTGATACGTATTTGTTGAATTCATCCAAAAAGGAGAATTCTAACTTAACTGCATTTCATTTAGAAAATGAAACAAAAGCATGACGTTGGCTTTATATATAACTAAGTTACTGAATAAGTAATTCTGATTTTATCGAAGTTGATTTTGAAAGTAAATAATTGCTATTTTTAAAAATAAGCTTTATGGTAGTGGCTCTACTATTTCTACAAAAGAATGAACCAAAGATCTACATTTAATGAACTATTTATAGTCTTATTACATAAAATAACAAATTAAATCAAAGTAAGAAAAATGGAAAACATGAAATACTATACCCCTAGCAGGATATAATGAGTCCTTTTCAATGGAATGTTTAATTTTCATCAGATTAGAAAATTATAAGTAATCATTTAAGTGAGTGAAGAAATTTAATCTCTACACATGTTTCTAAGCATGTTTATTCAGAATTTGTACCATTGCTATCAATCAGAATTATTCCATAGTTAAGTGTCCTTATGACAGCAGTAAGCATCATATTGAACTGTACATTATCTCAAGGTATCTTGTGTCATAAGCAGCTTTCTCTTTCTTTCTTTCTTTCTTTCTTTCTTTCTTTCTTTCTTTCTTTCTTTCTTTCTTTCTTTCTCTCTCTCTCTCTCTCTATATATATATATATAATCAAGGAATTACTTTATCATATCATTTGCTTTCTCTTTTGTATCAGTCACAGAACAAAATCATTACATTACATGCTTCTTTTATCCAACTCTTCTTACTTTAGGCTCTGGTAACTGTGAATGATACTGAATAGTACAAGGAACTTATAAAAGTTAAATTTCTAAAAAGGTAGCCAGAAATTTTGCAGATTTGCTTTTGCTACCAAAATCTCAAATCTTAATTGCTTGAGCTGTGAAATATCCAACACTATTTAGTATAATTCGATAGTTTTGTGCTAAGAATGCAGTGGACATTGCTTAATGAAAGCAAACACACACCATGACCCTTAAAGCTGAAGTAAGTTATGTTGACTTCAACATGGCTTCCATAAGATGAACATATTATGTCTGAGAAATCCATGGCACTAAACTGATTAGAAGAATTCATCTTCAGTTTACATCTAGAAGGGCACTGAACAGGCCAATAGAAGCATAGATTTAGATAATTTCAGAGCATTTTTGGGGGAACATCTGATCACAATTTCTTTTTTTCCTCTTCTTTAATTCCTAAGCATAAAAAATAACCACTACTGATATTTTATTGTTATTTAAATACATGTCTATCAAAAGTTTAGGAAGATATGTCCCCATTCTGGAACTGTAATGTGATAGTTACCAAAGTGATTTATAACTATACTATGTTCAAAGCTATAATTTTAGGAAAAGCTTCTATTCAAATAATATTACTTCAAAACCTAATACAGAAATTACTAAAACTTGCCATGATCAATGTCTTGCTATGCATGTATTGAGCCAGTATTTAACAAAACTAACCAATTTTACAAGCTATGCAACAAACTACAAACCTATTCCAATATTATATATTATTTAAATATCCTTATCTGCATAGGAGAAAAATCTCTTAATTATTTTTAGCCAGACAAAGCAGTTTAGGTAGTTCCTTATAAAGTTTATGTTCTGAATCTGAAGGCAAGAGTTAAATATATTGGATCACTAGCCATATAGAATGTTAAAAAAAAGCATTATATGTATATAAATGCATAATTTTTATTTTCATGTTCACAACCATATATAAATTACAACCACTTATGCTCATGGGGGGTACATGTTTCTGCTAAAAAAAAAAAGCTTGATTACATTATATATTTTTTAAATAAAATCTCCAATTTTATCTGCTAATGTTTTTATAGTTTATGTGCTTTATTAACACAACGAATATATTAGTGAAACTTATTTTTATGCTGGCTATTTTCAGAGTTGTAAAATGCATGTATTACACTTTAACTAAGGAATTGGTTTACTGTATTATAATTCAGACTACAATTATACAATACTGAATAACTACCAAACTGACAGGAATTTATAGACCTTCAAATGGTTTTTTTTTTTAAACATCTGAAGCTATCCCAGGTGCTTACTTTTCAACAAGCACCTGGGATAGCTTCAGATGTTTTAACCGGATTCAGTTATTGAAAACAGATGGGCACTACTCACATCCACAAATACAAGTATACAGCATATCCATACAGAGCATTTAATTATAAGAGATGTGCAGAACAAAATTCCCACCTATCATATTTGGAAATACACACATGAATCCATGGTGAATGTTATGAGTGACTTCTTGTTCGCCACCCCAAGAACAAATCAAAAGTAGTTTGAAGGTCTCAATCATACAGTACGTATCCTGTTAAATGTGTAGATTTTACAGAGTTTAAACATTCCAATATTAAGCACATATTCAACTATTTTTAACATTTTTCTCCCAAAACAAAATCTTCTAAACTTTATTCTCCACAATATACAATATTTTTTTCTTTAAAACTTAAATTAATAGAAAAATTTCTAGAAAGTTATTTACTTACTCTTCATTTAGCTCTAATGAACTGAAGAGTTAAAGAAACCTTCTGTATCTTGATGTGCTTTGAAGCAAAGCTTATCACTGTAAACTGACCCAAATGAGATATGCTTATATTGATTTTCTGGGAAACTATATATATAAGTACAAACCTTCTGTACTACTAAGCTCAATGAAACCTATTCTGAATGGTGAGTAGTCTCAAAGAAAGTAAAATGATAATTCCAACAATTTTGCATACCATGAAAAAAGAACCTAGAATGAAAAGGAATGTTTCACGTCCATGTATAAAGTCATTTTGACATGCCTACACAACTGGTTATGGCAGCTTTCAGAGTAATTCCTCATCACAAAATAGAAAGAAAAAATGCTCCAGGTTCTTTTAGAGAAAGCTCTCCGTTGGGAAGTTGATTCTGGCCAAGTGCCAAAATCATGTGCAAAAGGGGCCCTCATTACCAATTCATGGCAGCCTTCAACGCTAACAAAAAATGTGACCCAACAGGCTAAAGCAACAACAAAAATTAAAAAGTATGAGACAAAGACAACTTACTTAATATTCCCTTCAGAGCTACATTAAACTTTAGTCATTCAAACCTTATTAGTCCAAAGCTGTTCTCAACTGCATTTCAATTTTTGTGCAGATACTCTCTAAAAGTTGAAAGCATGCTTTGAATCTCTTCCCAAACTCTAAGACTTTTTAAAAAAGTATTTCTATGCAATAGCTGACTTTCTTTTTCCATATTCGTACCCAGAAATCTTCTTCTAAGTAGGCATAAGAATACCTAACACATTTATTTCTACAAAAATTCTAAAGCTAAATAGAATAGCATAGCACTTTGCCAGTTTCAAATACAGCAACTTCTTATTCAGACTTTAAGGATATATTCATGAAAGCAAGGCAGTTTAGCAATTTGCAGTCAGCTGAAATTCACTACACAGTTTCTCAGGAACATAAATTTGATAGTCAGCCTTACCTAGATGTCGTCTGGCTTTTCTGTGGATCAAAAAGTTTCCTGCCTAAGCACACAGATATTCTTTCACAACCCATAAAGGCCTCTTTTATTAATCCAGGATGGTAACAAACTTCTTTCTGCTCCATATTGGGAACAGGATGCATCAGCTTTCAAGAAAGAACGCATTTTAATACACAAATGTTGGCAGATTGCATAATACTGGATTGATCTTCAAGAGGGAAAGGGACTTTTGAAAAACAAAACAAAACAAAAAGGGTAAAAGGGTGCGGTTAGATGTTAGGCTATCCCTGAGAAAAGGCCTAGGCTGCACTAGTACCTAAATGCTAGCAGAAGCTTACTGGGAAAGGAGCCAATGGAATGACTTTGTTTGACCCAGCTGCCAATCTCTTCTGAAGCAGTGCGCCAGACTAAACACTGACACTATTTTAACTCAAATCAGGCTACAGCAGCTGTTTGCTTTCCTGCTCTGAGCTATGCACCATGGCTGTGATGACTCTGCATGGTATTCTCTCAGGTTAAAATATGTTCCTTGTTTGGTTTGTCATATAGCAGTCATTAAGTTTAACCACTTCCTCTCTCCTGGTAAAAGAAAGATGATCTTAGGCGATTGCTGAAACTTCCCGTAAAGAAGAAATTGCCATGCAATTCTGGAGATTAATAGAAAAGCTAGAGAACTAGCAGCAGCACTAACAGTACTAGGTCTGCTAGAGAACACTTCATCCCCAAATCTATCAAAATATATTGTCTGACATGATTAAAGTGCTTTAACAATAATATATTTCATTTTCAATTGTTGGCTAAAATTCTATTTTAACTAACCCACTGTGCTGGTGCTGGTGGTGGTGGTGGTGATGATTACAGTTTGGGCAAGAAGGGGAATCTATTGTGGATACTTAGATAACATGGCCACTAACGCCAGACTAAAGTTATTTTGTCTACCACTTCCTATAAAGCGCTTTTGCAGGAAAATTATAGGTACCTTCTGGGTTATGTAATATCCACGACTCCTTCCTTCAAGACAAACTGTTCCTGACAATTCTTACTAATACAGCACATTTCTGTTCTCCAGCTATACTCCGACTTTTGCTGTCAGTCACCAGTCTGAGTAGAAGAACATAGCTACAGTCCTGTTCTACCCATTCTGCTTTATTCTTGCCTGTAATTCTTAACTCTTCTGCAAATGTAGCTAGCTGCAGTATAAAGTTTTATTAGTCATACTAGGGAATGTGGAGAGACAGGCCAGCTTGCAATATTTTGCATGGCCAACACTTAGATTCTGCCATGTAGCACTTGTAACATGGGAGAGCTTTTCACACTAAGAGGGTTATGTAAAGGCTTTTCAGGCATATACTTGATGGTTGTTTGTGAAGGCATGGATACTGATGACTGGATGAAATGCTGAATTCATAATTACCTGGATTGGTAAGCAAATTTATCACACTTATAATGGCTCATGAAATTACAGACTGAATGCCATCTTTTGCCACAAGCTTGTTCTCCAGTTTCATGTGTTGAACGTTCACAAATAGTGTGCCTAAATTCAGCTGCTTAGCATAACTTTCTAGGTTCACATACAATTAAGTTCATAGTAAATTCCTTCTCAGCTTTTATTTATTTATTTAAATTATTTACAGTATATTCCTGCCAATCTCAAAAAAGTGACTTTATTGATTGCTGTGGAACCTTATGAACTGCAAAGTCATCAGGCTGTACTGATACAGACTTATTTTTGATAGGCCTGATTTCTCTGAACTTCTTGACCAGATGAAACAGTGTGTCAGGTTCCAGCACACTTGCAAGCTTGCAAGCCTGCAAGCCATGGCAAGCACACAACAATTTGTAGAGGTTTCAGCCATGGCATTCAGAGACAGATACTGTTTCAAAGGTAGGCAAGTGAGCTAGTCATGAAGGCAGCAACTATAAGGGTGTAAATATACTTCTCAAGGGCTAGAAACAGGAGGTACAGAAATAAACTTCTGAAGATATATTTCACTGCAGCAAAATAAAAACCAGTGGTTCCTTTGCAGGAGCCAACTGCAGTGCCACAATGATAAGGCAACCAAGTTCTCCAGAAACCTCCTTAACACCTCGAGCGTCCTTAACACTTTACATATTCTTTTGTCTGGAGAAGCTCTTCTCTATTTGTCTGTTGCTTCTTGCCAATAGAATTTGGCAAGAATTGAACTTTGAGATATGTTTGCTTATTTTGGGATGGAAAATCTATTGAATTTCCAAATGGGTCTCTCCTGTGGCTGATGCTGGAAATTACAATTTCTAATATAATAATATACATGCATTAGACACAGTTAATATACACAAAGCAAGAATATAAAGCAGATGGTAAACATTGAATTTTGTCTTCAAGCCCTTAATGTGCCCACTCTTCTAGACATAGGATAGTAATACAGTTTTTAAAAAAAAAAAGTCTATGTAACTATTACAAACAGGTACAATTTCAACAAAACTTTTTGAAACTGATCATAAGAAACTGAAAATAACCAGGATTAGAGCATTTTTGCTATTGAAAATAATCTGTATAGCCAAAAGCTTAATGAATATTGAATCTAATTATAACATAATTATTATGTTACTTAAGGCCCATTTTGAGAACAATTACTAAATGGTAAATGGACAGATCTTGGGTTTTTATACTTCCCTGTATTCTTCTGGTAGAGGTTCTGTGTCATAAATTCCTGAAAATGTTAAAACTTAGCATTCTTATTAGCTTGTGGTTAATAAATGCAAAGCAGTTTGGGCTTGTCAGAGAAGTAACATGATTCTCTTTGTTAAGGAAAGGGGCAAACAATTTTGCCTTGACAAAGCACTTTGCCACTTAACCTGTCTTGACCAGCAAACAGTTATAAAAGCATTAGAAGCAAAGTGTCCCCTGTCTTAGAAGTAAGGGGATTATGCTGCTTTGTGAAGCATCTTCCACAGGGAACTTCACTCAAGTCCTAGTTGAAGCAAAAGATCCCTTCAGATCTTGTAACTACAATCCAGATCTGAATGCTAAGTGTTTCCCTATCAAAGTGTAAACAACTCATAAGTCTGCCAATATATATATATTAGGTGTGTGCTGTGTTGACTTTTTTACTCTTTAGTATAAGCAATTCATACAAAAAAGAAAGAGAAGAAATTTTCACAAATAGGATATTCCAAATATCATTTTTTCTCCTCATTTATTGAAACAGAACTAACAAAAATTCACATACATTTATAAAAACATCCCACACATACACACACGAGAGCATTCAAACATTTTAATTTTGACACAGAGATAACATTTATAAGGGTCATTCTAAATATTAAGAAAGTGTCATGAGTACTGATGGTGAGCAGGAGGGGGCCTCTATCCAGGGGGGAAAACGCATGCATAGTAATGAGTTAAGTAGCCATTCAAAGAGACACAGATCAGACCTGCCTTAACTTTGGGGTTTATCTGTCTGGGTCTGAACGCTTCTTCAGTTTGTTAGGATTTTCTGTCTGTGTAGCAGTAATAAAACACTAGAGACCAATTCCTTGTCTCAGCATGGTTCCTGACTGTTAGGACATCAATCCTAACAAACTCTCTACTCCCATTGAAAGAGGGAGGAACAAAAAAAAAAAAAAAAGGAAGAGACATTTGGGAAAATGTCTTCGTAAAACCAGGAAATTCGGCAGGCCATCCAACGACTGGCAGCAGCATTGCAACAACATCAATAACAAGTAGATCTCCAGATCAACACATTACAAGCAGCCATGCTACAGCAGTTACAACAACCAGCTCCGATTAACCCACAACAGGTGCCAGCAACAGCAGCAGCAGCTCCGCCAGCAGTCTTGAGATCCCAGGGCAGTCTACCAGAGAAGTTTGGAGGAGAAGCAGGACAGTTGAGAACCTTTCTCACACAGTGCACAATGTTTTTTGACAGCAGACCGGCAGAGTTTCCCACAGACAGAACCAGAGTCGCCTTCATTTTAAGTCTGCTAAAGGGCCCAGCAGCCAAACGGGCTATTCCCATGGTGGAGAACAACGATCCAATTCTCAATGACAGAATTTTCTGGCAGGGTTCGGAGCACATTTTGACGACCCGATCAGAGAGGTCACTGCCAGCTGGGAAATTCAGCTCAAGCAAGGCAACAAGAGGGTGGGAATTTACATTGCTGATTTCAAGCTGTTAGCAGGAGACCTGGACTGGAATGAGTGCTTTGAAAGACCAATTCAAACAGGGGCTGGATGAAGAAATTAAAAATGAATTAGTGCGCCAGGGAACACCAGCTACCCTAGAAGATTTATATCAGCTGTCTGTGGTCATAGACGCCAGGCTAGAAGAGCTCAGACAGATGCAGCCGGGGAGAAACAGGGGCCTCAGAGCACTTCCAAGATTTCCAGCTCTCTCTGCAGCATCTCTCTACTCAGGACCAGAGGAGCCGATGCAGATCGGGGTGAGCAGGAGGCTTATTTCTGAGGCCAAGAGACAGAGAAGGAGAGAGAGAGCCCTCTGTTTCTACTGCGGAGTCCAGGGGCACATGGTAAGAGCTTGCCCAGCGAGAAGCCAAGCAAATTCCGTAAGAGCCCCAGGGCAAGCAGCAGAACCAAGAGCCACCTCCACCTCGACTTCCAACCAGGGAAACTCCATCAGTCTCCCTCCACAGAGCTCAGCAGGGGGACCATCAATCAATTAAGAAGGGCTCATTCCGAGGATTCCAGGCAATCATTTTACTACTTACCAGTCATAATGCACGTAAACCCAGAGCACCAGGTCAAGCTAGAGGCCCTCGTGGGTTCCGGAGCTTCCACCAATTTTATTGATGTACAGACTGTACAAGACCTCAACATCCTGACCACAGAATTGCCACGTCCCATAGAAGTTGAGACCATTGACAGCCAGCCCCTCAAGGCAGGGCTGATTAGGAGTTTCACAGAACCTTTGCAGCTAACAATGGGAGACCACACTGAATGGATCCAACTTTACGTTACTGCATCACTTAATGTGCCTATAGTCCTGGGCACACCTTGGCTGAAGATCCACAACCCATTGTTGAACTGGACTATGGGAGCAATCTCCTTCCCAGCTAAGGAATGCCAGCACAAGATTCAAGCTGCTCTCCTCTCTCCAGCAACCAACACAGTCACAGAAGCAGGGGGGGTCCAGTTGCCAGACAAGTATGCAGATTTTGCAGATGTTTTCAGCGAACAAGGGGCCACAGCACTACCCCCCCCATAGGGACTGTGATTGCACCATTGAGTTGATACCAGGAGCCAAGATTTCAGTAAGGAAACAATATCCCATGTCCCCCAAGGAACTAGCCACCTTAAAGGATTACTTGGATTCTAATCTCCAAAAAGGTTTCATCCGACCATCTACTTCCCCAGTGTCTGCTCCTACCTTCTACATACCAAAGAAACCTGACCCGTTGGCACCGGCAAACCACGAGGCACCAAAGAGAGTGGTGCATGATTTCAGCTCCCTCAATAAAGTCAAGGAAAATTACCCACTCCCCCTAATATCTGATCTGCTGGATCGCTTACAGAAAGTACACATTTTTACTAGGTTGGACCTCAGGAATGTGTACAATCTGATCTGGATGAAAGAGGGGCATGAATATCTGACTGCCTTTGATACCAGGTTTGGTAAATTTGAATACCTTGTTTTGCCCTTTGGCTTGTCTAATGCAGGAGCCATATTTTCCCAATTTAGGAATCAAATTTTCTCTGATTTACTAGATAAGTATCTGGTCATTTATCTAGATGACATATTAATATTCTCTGAGGATGCTACAACTCATGTAACCAATGTACGTAATGTCTTACAAAGACTGAGAGAGAACAAGCTGTTTGCCAAGCTAGAGAAGTGTGCCTTTGATTTAACTGAATTACATTTCCTGGGCTATAAAATATCAATGGAAGGCATATCCATGGATCCTTCTAAGGTCCAGGCAATTCTCTCTTGGCAACCTCCCCCCCCCCCCAAATGTGAAAGAGGTACAAAAATTTCTAGGGTTCTGCAATTTTTACAGGAGATTCATAAATAAATTTAGTGACAGGGCTAAACCCCTCACACAGCTTTTGAAGAAAGGATCAAAATTCATTTGGGGGAAGAGGGAGCAAGCAGCCTTCCAAGAATTTAAGCAGCTCTTTGCATCCCAGCCGCTTTTAAAGCTCCCTGATCCCACAAAGCAATTCATACTGCATTCAGATGCTTCAGATATTGCTATTGGTGCAATTTTATTGCAATATACAAACAAAACAGAGAATACATTGCTCCCTTGTGCATTTTTCTCCCACACACTCTCACCAGCAGAGAGAAACTATGATGCTTTTAACAAGGAGTTGCTAGCAATTAAAGGAGCATTTCAAGAGTGGAGGCACTGGCTAGAAGGTGCAACCTTTCCTGTGAAAGTCTGCACCGATCACAAGAATTTATAGCTTCTACAAAACACCAGATCCCTCACCCCACGCCAAATCAGATGGAGCCAGTTTTTCTCTCATTTCAATTTTGTTATTTCCTATGTTCCTGGGGCACAGAGCTGTTTGGCAGATGCCCTCTCTCGATCCATCCAGGCAAACCCTGCTACTCAGAAGGAGGTACAGGCTACTATATTACAACCTCACAACTTTCAGCAGTGTATGAGGGGGAACTAGACAGAGGTTTTAGCAGCAGGCAGACAAGCAGAGGACCTATTTACAAGAGTCAGAGCTCAGCAGCAACAGGACCCGTATGCCAGGGCCAGGATGGATGACCTCCAGAGGGGCCTTCAAGACACTTCCTCCCTCTTTAATGTGGAGACAGGAATCCTCTGGCATAGCGGGCGATTATACATTCCCCCCTCATTGAGGGAAGAAGTACTGAGACTTTGCCATGACCATCAAATGGCAGGCCACGGAGGTGTTTTCAAAACTCTCCATAGAGCTCTGAGAGACTACCGGTGGCCTAAGATGGCTGGAGACATAAAGGGTTACATTGCTTCTTGTCATACCTGTAGACAAGACAAGCCTCTCCCAGGGAAGCCCACAGGACTCTTGCAACCCCTACCCACCCCCAGTAGGCCTTGGGATACAATCTCCATGGATTTCATCACTGATTTACCCCCGGTCCAGGGGCTGACTTCCATACTAGTGGTGGTGGACCTTTTCACTAAAATGGCACATTTTATTCCTTGCAAGGGCCTCCCATCTGCTCAAGCCACAGTGCAGTTGTTTATGGACCATGTTTTTAGGTATAGAGGCATGATAAATCACTTGGTGAGTGACAGAGGCCCTCAGTTCACTTCCAGGTTCTGGAGGGCCCTTTTCCAGTCATTAGGGGGTCCAGATCCACCTATCATTGTCACATCATCTGTCTAGTAACTGGCAAGCTGAGAAAATTAACCAATGGTTACAGCAGTATCTCAGGTGATACACCACTTATCAGCAAGACAATTGGCCAGCCCTGCTCCCCATGGCAGAATTTACTTATAACAACTCTGTGCAATCCTCTACCAAGATGTGTCCTTTCCAAGCACTCTACGGGGTTAACCCTCAGATGTTGCCCACCTCCTCCCAGCAGGGAACTGTTCCAACCGTGGCTGATTTCTTAAAGAGCAACAAGCCACACAGGAGTTGTTAAAGGAGCAGCTGAACAGGGCAAAGAGTGCTTACAAGAGAGCTGCAGATGCTCACAGACAAGAGGGGCCAACGATTGTGGTAGGAGACAAAGTGTGGCTCTCTACCAAGTTTTTGACCTCTACCAGGCCCTCCAAGAAGTTGGACTCTAAGTTTATGGGCCCTTTCACTGTGGTACAGCAGATAAATCCAGTGGCTTATTGTTTAAAGCTGCCAGCATCCATGAAAATCCATCCAGTCTTTCACAGAGAGTTGCTAGCCAAGTACCCTTCCCCAGGTGCCTTACGATTGCAACTGCCCCCACCACCTCCAGTAATTGTGGAGGGGGAGGAGGAATACAAAGTCGAGGAAATTCTGGACTCTAGGAGGAGGGGAAGGCGCATCCAATATTTAATACACTGGAAAGGGTACCCTGAGGAAGAGCGCACGTGGGAGAATACCAGAGATGTGCATGCACCAACGCTGGTTCATCGATTCCATCAGCTTTTCCCTCACAAACCCAAGCCTCGCACTCTACCAGAGATTCCTCACTTGGCTGAGCAAGCAGAGGAATCCCAAGCAGAGGAGTTCGTAAGTTGGCAACCTCCACCCCCGCCTGAGGCTCTGAGGCCAGAGCGAGAGGAGGAGGGGGAGCCGCAGCCCTCCACCTCGGGCTTGCATTTCCCAAGGGGGAGGGGGGAATAATCTTCTAATTATCTAGCTATTTCCCAGCAGCAGCCACCTGGGCCAGAAGTGTTATCAGACCTGGAGAGCAGCACTGATTCATCCTTGGAGGATTTTTCCTTTGAAGAATTTCTATTGTTGCCCAGTTCCCATGAGAGCTTGGAGGGGGAGATGGACTCTTATGAGACCTCTGGAAGGGAGGGGGCTGAAATGGAATGTGAATCTGGAGGGGAGGGTGATGTCATGAGTACTGATGGTGAGCAGGAGGGGGCCTCTATCCAGGGGGGAAAATGCATGTGTAGTAATGAGGAGTTAAGCAGCCATTCAAAGAGACACAGATCAGACCCGCCTTAACTTTGGGGTTTATCTGTCTGGGTTTTTCCCACGCTTCTTCAGTTTGTTAGGATTTTCTGTCTATGTAGCAGTAATAAAACACTAGAGACCAATTCCTTGTCTCAACATGGTTCCTGGCTGTTAGGACAGAAAGATACTAAAAATTAAAAGATAAAATTTTGTACAAACATACATACATGCTTATCATTTACTTCCCTTCCAGGAATAAGCAATGTTAATGCACTTTGGAAAAAGGAGTAAGAAATACTTAGCCAAAAAAATTAAGAGAGAGAGAGAGAGAGAGAAGGAAACATACTTAAAATTAGTTTACTCTTATACCATTCATGACTTTATATCCATCTACCACTTCATCCATGTTCTCACCTTTCTTTTTTTGAGGATCTCCTCACCTGTATCCAATACACATGTTTTGGTCTTTCTTTTTCTTTGTTGACCTATTTGTTCTTCCTTTACACACACACACATGCACACATATAGTTTTGCAATTCAATCTTCATTAATTCTCTCCCCATGATTAAACTACCTCAATATACATATTTCGTAATGCTCATTCACTTGTACATTCAGTGTACATTCAGTTAGCACCCATTAATTTTTGATCCCATCTATTCTGATTTTATCACACACATTTCTTAAGTAGCTTATTCACACTGTCTTCAACTTGCTTTTATGTTTTTTCTCAAGGTGCTCAACTCTCTCTCATATAAAAATGTGGGCAGAATAATATTTTTATTCTGCCCACATCACTGTTTTTCCTACTTTTGAGAAACATTCATTCCTCATAGTATACCACATAATACACACTACTTTTCTAATAGTATTTATACTGTATGTCTTAAAATTTGTCCATGCACTTCCCCATCTTTAATAAACATTCTACCAATGATGCACAGAATTATCTATTTGTGCTTGCTATTTATGTAGAACATGAAATATTTCACTCCATTTTTCCTGTCAAACACAACTAATCTTTGAGAGAGTAATTATCTCATGTGTGTGTCAGAAGTTTATAATATCTCTGAGTTGTTGGTATGCAAACAACAATATGAACCACAATATTTATAGTGGTCTCACCCTGGACTTGGTTTTCTTGTCAGAGCAGTGGCAATGTGATCTGAGTGGAGAGTTACAGCTGTCCCCATTGTCATGGTCAGACCACACCCTGGTGGCCCTGAGATTCTCCTATGCTGCCCCCCCTCCGCAGGGAGGCTGGACCCATTCAATTTGTCCACCCCTGGTGACTGATGGACCCAGTAGGGTTTCAGAGGGAGCTGGGGTTAGACCCAAGGATATGCTTCACAGTCCAGCAGAGGCCCTGGCTGCTGCTTGGAATAGAGAGGCAGCTGGGGCCTTGGACAGGATCACACCTGTGTGACCTCTCTTACCCCATCAAACCCGAAACTTCCCGTGGTTCACGGAGGAGCTGAGGGTTCTGAAGAGGATTAAGAGACAACTAGAGCACCGCTGGAGGAAATCAAAGACCAAATCTGACCAAACATTAGTTAAAGCCACTATTAAGGCCTACCCGGTGGCGATAAGAGCGGTGAAGCATCCATACTTCTCTGCCCTTATCGCATCCACAGAATGCCCAATGGCCCTGTTTAAAATCACTCGATCCCTTTTGGGGATGGTGGGCCTAGTGACCCACCTACAGGGCCTTGTGGAGGAGTTTTCAGAGCATCTGCAGGATAAAATCGCTCAGATCTGCTCTATGCTAGACTCCAAGCATGAGGCATGGTCCATGGAGATACCAAGGGAGTGGACCTACCTAGTTATCTGGGAACAGTTTGATCCTGTTGGACCCGAGGAAGTGGACAGGATCCTCCAGACAGTAAATGCTACCACATGCCAGCTAGACCCATGTCCCTCCTGAATGGTGAAAGCTGCTTGGGAGGTGACATGTGGATGGGTCCAGGCAATGGTTAATACATCCTTGAGGGAGGGGTTGTTTCCATCTGTCTTTAAGGAGGCATTGGTACAGCCCCTCCTCAGGAAACCATTGCTGGACCCTACTGTATTAGACAATTTTCGTCCAATCTCCCACCTCCCCTTTTTGGGGAAAGTGGTTGAGAAAGTGATGGCATTACAGTTCCAGAGGGTTCTGGATGAAACGGATTATCTAGACCCCTTTCAGTCAGGATTCAGGCCCAGATATGGGATGGAAATGGCTTTGGTCGCACTTATGGATGATCTCTGGTGGGAGCGGGATGGTGGCAGTGCATCCATCCTTGCCCTTCTTGATCTCTCAGTGGCTTTCAATACCATTGACCATGGTATCCTTTTGGGGGCAGCTCAGGGAGTTGGGGGTGTGGTTCTGCACTGGTTCACTTCCTTTCTCCAGGGCCAGTCCCAGTTGGTGGTGATAGGGGGGGAGAGATCCAACCCTCTACCCCTCCATTGTGGGGTGCCACAGGGTTTGGTTCTCTCTCCTCTCCTATTCAACACCTACATGAAACCACTGGGTGAGATCATCCGTCACCATGGAATGAGGTATCATCAGTATGTTGATGATACTCAACTGTATATCTCCATCCCAGGTGAAGTAAGTGATGCTGTGATTGCCCTCTTCAGGTGCCTGGAGGCTGTGAGAGCCTGGATGGGGAATAACAGGCTTCAGCTGAACCCTGGTAAGATGGAGTGGCTGTGGGTTAAGGGCTCCTCCGTATCCGGGAGTTTGTCATCTTTGGTTCTGGATGGGGTTGCACTGTCCCAGACAGACCTGGAGTGTAGCTTGGGGGGTCCTCTTGGACTCACAGCTCCAGCTCAAAGAGCAGGTGGCAGCCGTGACCAGGAGGGCCTTTGTGCAGCTTCATGTTGTGCGCCAGTTATGCCCCTTCCTGGATCAGGAAGCCCTTTGAATGGTCACTCATGCCCTTGTTATCTCCCATATTGACTACTGCAATGCGGTCTACATGGGGCTACCCTTGAAGAGTATCCAGAAGCTTCAGCTGGTCCAAAATGCAGCCACATGGGCTATTTGTGGTGCCCCTAGAAGGGTGCATATAACACCTTTGCTACGCGAGCTGCACTGGGTACCAGTTTGCTTCTGGGTCCAATTCAAGGTGTTGGTTATCACCTTTAAAGCCCTACATGGCATGGGGCCAGGTTACCTGAGGGACCGCCTCTTCCCCATTACATCTACCCGCTCCACCTGATCTTTCAGAGACGGCATGCTGAGGACCCCGTCGGTAAGAGAATTCCATCTGGTGGGGTCCAGGAGGTGGGCCTTCTCTGTAGTAGCACCTGCCCTTTGGAACATCTTGCCCCCGGAGGTGAGGCTAGCACCATCACTCCTGGCCTTTCGGAGAAACTTGAAGACCTGGCTCTGCCAGCTGGCCTGGGGCAGGGAGGAGAGGAGTCATGCCTGGGGTTGGCTAGTGCCTTGAAGTGCCCCTTCAATGTGAAGACTGAATGAGATACAACCATCTGGACTTTATTTTCATTTATATTATTAATAATATGTAATTTTATAATGTATTTTATATATTTATTGTTTTACTGAGTATTTTGTTGTAAACCGTCCAGAGTCCCTCTTGTGGGAGGAGATGGGCAGTGATAAATTTGATAAATAAATAAATAAAATATGTTGCTAGCAAGACAGCCTCAAGAGCAGATATTCTAACTTGCATAGGAAAGTATGTGAATGCTTTGGATAAAAGGGATCACAGGTTGGGCTGACGGCATACTGGGCAAAATGGACCAAAATGGACTAGTATTGTCCTTTCTGCTATGGAATAGTTGTGATTAAGATGATAAACTAGTCTATGCCTTAGTTTATTGAAAAATATTATGCAGAAGAAAACATTTTGGTTCAATAAATGCATGCACATGCTTGAGCAGACATGCATAGCAACTTTACTGTACAATTATGCAGATTATTTCAGATTTTGAGATATTTTTGTAAGAAAATATTGTTTCCTGGATGACACAGTCTTTCAGTGACTTGGGTTTTGGACTGTAAAAAATTATTTAAAATTAGAAATTTAAACATCTAGCCAACAAAGGAAGAAAAAATAACAGCAATATTAATGATAATTTCAAAAAGTTTCAGGAGAACAACTATAGTAACACTCCTATCTAGATATGCCCACTTAACTCATTTAGAATAATCAGAACAGCTGAAAGGAAACAGTACAAGTCCATGAATCATAGACTTCAGATCTCTAATCAGCATGAGGTGGGGCAAATGCTGTGTCCCCACCCTCAAACGCTGGTCCCCTCTTCTCTCCATTTCTTCCTTTTTTTAAGATTCAGTACATTGAAGCAATGTGGCAGCACCTATAATGCAAGCAGCAAGAAAGAAGAGAGATCACAGATCCTAGTGGGCCATGGCCAAAAAATGAAGAAGAGATGACAAATAGAGCAACTAGTTTAGGAATAGGAGGAAGGGATTCAGATCAGTAAAGGGAAGAACAGGAAAAAAGGAAGAGGATAATAGCCTAAGAATAAAAAGGGGGAAGAAAGGTGGGAAATGACTCGGATATAAGGCCGAACAGTGTGGTTATGGTGCTGTTCTACAGAGGAAGAGGAATACTGCTATGCAGTGTCTGGTCCTACGGATGAGTGAACGGCTAAAGGGTAGGAAAATGTGATCTGACTGAAAACCCTTGACATCTTATTAATCTGGTAAATATCTTTGATATTTTAGAAATTGTCAGCTAGACTTAGAGTACCAATATAATCTATGATGTATATTTAAAGAACTTTATCATTAAACTTAAAAATAACACTTTCTTCTATAAATAATTCCTTTAATAAACATCGTAATTTTGCTCATCTTGTTAGGTTTTCTCAGGTGGCAGTATTAATCAGCCTTATTCTATAGAAACCAAGTGATGGAGTTTTTATAAAATGCAGTCAATTTATTTTGGTAGCAGGTTGATGCAACTTTCTTTACAGTCTTTCTGAGAATGTTATTGAAACATTTGATTTCCATAAGTTGTTCTTTTTTTTTTTCCCCTAAAGGAATATTGTTGGACTAGTCACATTCTTTTCCTACATGTAGTAGGAACTTCAACAGGACAACTATCTAAAATAAAATTTTAAAAATGAAAAGTAAAAATAATAAAAATATAAACATAATAAACATAAAAACATAAAAATAATAAAGGTGGGATAGAAAATAAATAAAAAAATAATAAAAATATTATTATTTCTGTGAGATATACTTGGCAAGACTGATTATATATCACCAAGCCAGTGTTGACTCTTAGCAACCACATACTGCAGATAGATTTCCTAACCAATGGTGCACTCATCACCACTGTAGCTGAGTCCATCCACCTTGCTGCTGATCATCCTATTTTTCTCTATCCTTCCACCTCTCCCAGCATTCTCCAGAGAGCTAGGGCTTCATACAATGTGTCCAAAGGATGATAATTTGAGCTAGTCATTTGTGCCTCAAGTGAGAACTCTGGGTTGTGTTAGATTATTCATTTGTTTGTTTTCTTAGCTGTTCATGGTATTCTAAAGAGTTTTTTCCAACACCAAAGTTCAAAAGCATGAATACTCTTTCTATTCTGCTTCTTCAAAGACCAACTTTTACTTCCATAGATCGTCACAGGTAATATCAAGGCTTGCACTATTCTGATTTTTGTAGGTATAGATGTATCATGGCATCTGAATATCTTTTCTAAGGACTTAATTGTTACTTTACCAAGTGCCATAATGTATTACTTGACTGCTTGTTCCTTTACTGTTGATGGCTGATCCTAAAAGGCAGGAGCTATCTACCACTTCAGAGTCTTCACTGGAGTTTTCTGCTATCAGAGTAGTATCATCAGCATAGCACAGGTTCTTAATGTTTCTTCCTCCAATTCTAAAACCACAGTCATCTTCTTTCAATCCAGCTTCCCTTAATATATATTCAGCATATAGGTTGAATAAATAAGGGGAAAGTATACAGCCTTGTTTCACTCCTTTGCCAACTTAGAGCCAGTCTGTTTTACCATGTTCTATCTGTATTGTGGCTTCCTGTCCTCTCTACAGGTTTTGCAAGAAGACTATAAGATGTTTTGGGATTCCCAATTTTCTACATGCATTTGAAGAGTTGTGTGCTTAAAGTGGAATGCTTTTTGGCACTGTGTCAGTCCAAATTGCCAAGCTCAGCCTTGGTTCTCCAGCTGTATACTGTAAATGAATAATGAAGTTTTAGTCTTTATATGACTTGTATGGCATATGGCTTTGATAATTAAGTACTAATTAAGCTTCTTATTGGGCAGGAATAAATAAGCCTTTTTTAAAGAGAGTGCAGCACCCACTGAAGTATATATATTTTTACTGAACACTTTAAAGAAAATAAATAAGTACAAGAAAAAAACATGAAAAAAGAATAAAATAATATAATTGAATAAACCAGGGATTATATTTTACAAATGATTTCCAGTTTGAACTGAAATGTGTGCCAGACCTTATAACTGTCTAAGAGTTTAAATGAGCAGTTGATAAAAAGAACAGAATGGATTTAGGGTGGGTGATAATATAAAGCATTACATTTAAATTACAATTACAATTAAATAATTTTTTCAGCTTTAATTTTCCATATGAAATTCAGGTACTATCTTCTGGAAAAAGCCTGAAAGAATGAAAATGATGCAACCTTCCTTTATGTCCAAGCATTTACTGCAAAGCTTTTTTTTCTTTTTTTCTAAAATAGCTAAAATGTTTCTGCTATAAAGACATTTCCAACATGAGAAACAAAAAGCAAGCAAGCAAGAAAGCAAGAAAAGCAATAACTATAAATGTATGTCAAATATTAGAGCTTCTGTTTGGAAATCTACAAAAATAAAATACATGGGGGATGTAATAAACCTAGATTTACCATATTCATGGGAACATGTCGCATATACATATATTTTCTTATATTTAAAAAGTGAGAAGCTGCATATAAAGCATAAGTTAATCTAATAATTTAATAAAATGGCATCCTAAGAATACGTAAAAAGTATTTTTTTGAGGACAAAACAACGTAAGTTTATAATTTTGCCTTTTTCCACATGCTATGAAAAACATGTATGTATGTATGTATTTAACTTGTCCCCACCCATCTCCTCCCCTCGGTAGGTATGTACAGTATATGCAAAGTAAAATAATAATTTATTTCAGACTTATCTGAAATGACACTTCAGTCATGTTTTGAGCTGCTAAATAATCCATCCTGAAACAAATGTAAGGATGTAACTATCTTCCCTTATGCAATGTAGGCAGTTAGCATCTCTTCCTCTCCTGCAGTGAAAAGTTTGGCCTAATCACAGCAAATCATGGAAGGAGTGAAGATTTAACTAGGAAAACTAAAGGTGTGTTTTTTTCTGCAGTGATTTCATGTGTCATGAAAGGTGCAGCCAAGAGGAAGCACCTTTCTACATTGTATAGGCAACAACATGGCATTTCCTTTAGCCTCAGATTAATGCGTACACTTGAGTGACTGCCTAACAGTATGACATCACCTTGCTTGCCACATTTGCTACTGATCGGTTATACCGTTGTGTTGTGATGGAGAGCTGAAAATGGACAAGAATAAAGAACCAATGCAAAGGCCATGAACTGTCATTTGGGTTTCCAGGGTTTGTTTCCAGTTTTTTCCCCTTTCCTCTGAACTGTTTCATTTTCTTACTTCTGTCGAGAATTCTGTTTCCAAATTAATTCAGGACTATCATCACTCAAAACAGGTGATGCTTGTCTATTAATTGTTGTATTAGTTTTCTATACCCTAGTGTGATTATGGCTTATTTGTTTACTGTTTATTCCTTACTTTTCTATTCTTTCCTCTTCTCTCCTGGCAAATATTAGATTGTAAGTTCCTCCAGGCAAGGTATTCCATAAAAGTGACCCACACATTAAGGTTCCCATATAGCATTCACATTATGAATGAGATAATCTAACATGGAGGTAAAACTTTTCCAATACAGCTTTCCTTTCTCATTCACAGCAAAAGAGAGTACACATAATACAAAGTCACCCAACCCCCCACCCCCACAAACATTCTTACCATATCAAAATAAGATTGTTTGTTGCTCTAGAGATGTTCAATGTCAATGGCTACCATCTCTACCTATCAGGAGGGAAGTCCTATGTATAAAATGAGGCTGCTATTGCAGCAGAGGTGCTAGAGGATTATAGGCTTTAGATGCAAACCATGTAAATCACGAGTGGTCAATTATTTCTAAGTTGGTATTCTGTAATGTGATGATATTACAGAAAGAGGTGGAGCTAAAATATTTGGCCAATTTTTTCACATGATTTTGGGCACTGTGGAGTGTAAGGCTATGAGTGGGAACATTTTGTTTTCCGGTCAAGACAATAATACCATAAAATAATTGACTCTTTTGCTGTAAAATTTCAATCATGTATTCTTGGAGTGCTTTAAAGGCCATGAACTGGTATTGGGCATTTCAATAGCTTTTGAACTGTATATTGCCAGCCCCTGCTTTAAAGCACCATTGGTCCAGTTTCTCCAGCTTCTCTTCATGAAACAGTCTTATCACAGAGAATAATGCTGAGATGTACTGCCTAGACTGGTCTCACATGGGTGCTGTCAGAAGCCAATCCTTTGTTTTTAAATAAACTTTATTAAATTTCAAAATATAAGTAAAATATGTAAGAATAGAAAGAGATTGAAGAAAGAAAGAAAGAAAGAAAGAAAGAAAGAAAGAAAGAAAGAAAGAAAGAAAGAAAGAAAGAACAAACTTAAAAGTGCAGAAATAAAAAGGGACATAGAAAAAAGAGTGACTTCTGACCATCTTCAGTACAGATAGAAACATAAAAATACATTAAGCAATCCTACTTTGCTCACTGACTTCCAGATGTCCTTAATCAGTTAAGGAAAACCTTAGTTGTTACCTTTTTAAAATTTCATTTCCCAGTGAGTCAATATGGTTGTGTCTGTGTGTATGTTTATGTGTTGTCTGCATGTTTGTGTGTTTGTGTGTTTCTCCAGTCCCATGGGTGTAATTCAAGAGAACTTACATAAATGTATGCCACTGCTTGCACTATTCTGATCTGTGTAGGAATAGACACATCACTGCATCTGAGTATCTTTTCCAAGGCCTTCATGGCTGCTCTCTACCAAGTGCTAGTCTGTGGCCTCTATCATCTATAGTTAGGCTCTCTGCTACAATCATATTTTTCAAACCATATTGACAAAGATGTTCATCTGATGGAATTAAAGCAGGCATTCAGGAGACTGAACTACCCACCCAATGAGATCAATAGACAAATCTATAGAGCCAGACCAATTTCCGAAGAGGAAGTATTAAAAAACAGACCATGGAACAAAAGAACACTGTAACCTACAAGTCACAGCTTGAACAGTCAAATACATTAATAAGCTACAGCCCATACTGGACAATGACACTGTACTTTTGTCAGGCAATGGATAGCAGGCCCATACTTCTATACAGACAATCATCCATTCTGAAGCAGATCTCACAGGCAAAAACAAAACAGCAGGACAATGATACTAACATGGGAACCAGACCTGGCAGCAAATCCAGATTTCTATTTTGTCCCCACATTTACAGTAACAGTGTAATGATTGCCCAGCCCCAAATACTCAGACTCACAAGAGGCTGCTAAATGAAATCTGATTTATTAAGGATCTTAGGACAAATACAGAGAAAGCTGAGAATGAGCAAAAAGCGTGCCAAATACAAACTTAAAACCCTCGGTGCGAACGTATCCCGCCTCCCTGGCAACAGCCCCGCCCGGTCCAGGTGCTAGCAATCGTCAGACCTGCTAGCCTGGGAAAGTAACCTTGAACATAGCAGATAAAGCAAATACATTCCAAAGCACAGCCAAGAGATAACTACTCCCATCCTCCCGTGAAAGATGAAACACGCATCCAGCTAATGACATGCGAAACGTTACGATGTATCAAAGACATTGAAACGGCGAACATGACAAACAGCATCATCACAGGCTCCCACAAAATTATAGGTGCCTTCACACGCTATTCCTCTATGCAGAGGTTTGGTTCATGGTGCCCTTAGAGCTGCAAAAATATGATGTTTCAAATGACTGTCACAAAACTCAGCTACTCAAAAGTAAAATGTGCTGCAGCGTCCCTGTGACTTAAGAATGAAGCCACAATTTGAAATCAGGACTCAAAACAAGAACAAAGTAATATGAACATTTGAATCTCCCAGGATACTCTTTTTTCCAACCTCAGAGTGACCATTTTGGAAAAATGGGACTTTAACAGCCAATAAGCAAGAGATTGCTGAATTCACATTCATCAAGAAGTTTCAGGCAATCTTAACAGGTGTCAACAAACACAATGGGTTGTTAAACACACTGCAATTATTAATAAGGTACTTGTAATCTGTCTCATATGTAATCTGCATTACATAACCAACTTGCCTTGCCCTCCCTTTCCCCTTGCCTCATCCCAATTCAGTCACCACTATGCATCTGAGGTACAATAGTGAGATGCAGCTCACATGGCTCTTCCCTTACAGTCCCATTTGCACCTGCAGCTGCTGAAGTGGCTGCGGTTTGCTTTGCTATTGGTTATTGAACAGCAGCTAGACACAAATGAGCTGAGACTTCTCTGCTCACATATTGGTCAGAAGGACACATTCTGATTGGCTGCCTTACAAGCACTACAAAATGTGCAGCGTAGAGACGTGTAACATCGTGGTTATAATGGTGAAAACAACCTATTCCTTCTCTCTTTGAAGTCCTGCATCATTTAAAATGTGGAATTGAAACTTATATAATGGAAAGTATCTTTGTATGGATTCTGGAAGTGTTCTTGAATGGATCTCCATATTAGAGGATATGTATTAGCCTATTTTCTTCTTCTAGGCTAAAACAGGGCATGAAAATAGCTCCACTTACATGTTTCAGAAGGAATTATTTTGTAAAATGTGCAAGAGTCATCTATAAATCAAAGACTCAAAATACATACCTCCCATCCACAAGCAACTGTGCATTATATTTCATATACAGCATATGCATCTAGGTCTGTAACATTCTTATTATGAGAATGAAAATGTTCATTCTATTATCATTACTTCCTACTGGATATAGAGCTATAAAGCTAACAATATATTACAATATAATTATGAAATCAGAAATAAATGTAATCTGCACTTCCTTTGCATTGCTATCTAATTCTACATGCTCCTAGCACAAGTTTAACTGGCTACTGACATTGCATACCATATTTGAGTAAGTCAGAAGTATACAATTACTGTAAAGTGAAGCAGAGTGGGAAATGTTAATAATAAACTGTATCATGCTGAGCAAACCTGGTATTATGCAACTAACTAGAATACTTTAAGGATATTACAGATAGATAGGGAAATGCCAAATGAACATATTGATACAGGTAGTCCTTGCTTACTAACCATTTTTTCTATTTTTTTTTCTATTATCTTCCACTTTTGCTGGTGAAGTACCTAGGGGACACCATAATCTACTGCGAGAGACTGGAGGATTTCGATCAGACTTTTTCTGATTTCCATCAAAACTTTAAACTGATGCTTTCTGATTCCTGCCAAGTTCTTATGCAAGGCATTCAGGATATTGTGGAAAACATGAGGTTTAAAATGTATTATCTGGTTGGGGATGTCATGGATGAAATTGAAGAATTTAACAGTGACAGAAATGTCTCTTCTAAGAGTGAGATCAGGGCTTTTGTTGAAATGCTGGATGAAGATTGGACAGTCGAGTTGAAGAAATTTAAGGGAGAGATCAAGTTGCAACCCACAAGTGAAATTGTCTTTTTGATGGAACACTATGGAAAATAAGGGATTATTACGTATGGAAGGTTTTCTGAAGAGAAGTCAAAGTTTTTGAGGGGGCAGTTGGATTGTTTGATTTCTTTATGAAAAAAGTTCTGTGTACATTGTGGGAATATTTTATTTTTATTTATTTATCATATTTTTATCACTGCCCATCTCCCCCCTATGGGGGATCCTGTTGCTCTGGTTTATTTTGAAGTGGGGTAAGGGTTTAAGAATATTTATCTGGATTGCTTTTATGGTCTGGTTGATTTCATTTATCTTTAATGATTTGGATTAAGATTATTAAGGTATAACAAAGAAATAATAAATGTTTGGTTTTGAGTTTAATAAGATTAAGATTATTATAATTGTTGTATTATTATTTGCCACCTTATTATTTATAAAAATAATAAAGGCGGGATAAAAATTAATTAATTAAATAAATAAATAATTACAATGGCAGACAGTTTATATGTTTTTTTGGTTTGATCTTTATTATAGTAGACAGGAATGTATAGGTCAGTAGTAGTAGGGAATAATTAAATGCTATCCTTGGGAAGGGAAGTTGATTAGGATGTGTGTATATATCTCTATTTGTATCTGTATCTGTATCTATATCTATATCAATATCTACATCTATATCTAGATGATATTTACATCTTTTAACATAAGGGGAAGGAACATTGTATTTAGTGATTTTTATATTGTGTTCATGAAATGATTTATAGAAATAATGTGATTTTGGCTTAATATAAAGTAAGAGATTGATCGTGGATGATTGTTTTATATCCTTGCTGTTAAAAGTCGGAAATCACCTCTTTTTGTAAGTTTTTTTTTAAAAATTCTCTTGTGCTTCCACACTTTTTTAGTTTTTTTTCTCTTTCTAGTTTTTTTTTGTTTTTGTAGTTTTTATCTTTCTCTGAAATCTAATAAAATTCTTATAAAAAAGATCGGTAAATGCTCAGCTATAGATATTTTTGTCATCAAAAGTGATTTAATTAGATTTGCCTAAATGGATCAAACAAATATAAAGAGCATTTATAAGTTTAAAAAAAGGTTTGGAAATAGCTGAGTTAAAAAGACATATTTTTCATTTTTTAAAATAATATTTAGCATGGAAAAGTAATTTGTTCTGAATCTTGTGATTAAACGACAGCCAACATAATGATTCATGTGCTGGATTGGGCTCAGACACATCCATATTTAAGTTCCTTTGCAATCAGTCAGATTATAATGTAACTTTGGGCTGGTCTGTAGCTCTCATTCCAATCAGAGTTGTTGAGCTTCCAGAAGACAATAAGAAAATAAATATAATCAGCAACAATAAACATCAATAAGTGTCAAATGAAACCCAGTTGCAGACTGCTATCAGTGCTTCGTTGTAATAATGGTGTTGTATGAATGATGTGAAGAAGCAGAGGAGCTTTATAAAATTGAAGCAGAATATTTTATAAACTGTATTAAGAATAATGCAAAAATATAATATTTCCTCAGTGCAAATATTTCAAATATATTTTATTCGTTATTTGTATGCCCCATTTTGTGACAGGCATAGAACCTTTCAAGGCAGATTCCAAAAATATATATCAGCACAATATTATCACCATCATATAAAAACCAAAATTAATTGTTGGGCAAATATATCTATATATCTATATCATCTATATCATCTATATCATCTATATATCTATCTATGAAATGGTGCTTTATAAAGGCCTTGCTACATGCAAAACATTAGGTTGCATTAGCAAAAAGTGGGTATCTGTCCATTCCACCAGGTCTGATAGGATATGCATGCTCCAGGTCCCTTCCCTAAACGCTGCCATCTTACAGGACCTAGGAAATGTACCTTCTCTATGGCTGTCCCTGCCCTGTGGAACACCCTTCCCCTGAAATCCTGCCCTGTGGAAAACCCTCCTAGCTTTCTAGAAGGCCTTAAGGAACTGGTTCTTCGTGCATGCATTGGGGTAGACTGAGATTATAGCCCAGTATGGCTGAATGTGAATGTCTCTCTGTGTGTGTGTGGAGGGGGTGCCTTTGGGATGCTCAGAGAGTTTGTTGTGGTTTTTATAGTTTTTATGTTTTCTTTTAATTGTGAGTTGCCTAGCATTATGGTATATAACATGGGCAGCTATATAAATCTTTTAGATAAATAAATAAAACCCATTATACAGTAGATAGTTTTGTGCTCCTATTTCACTTACTGTATCTCCTTTTTCTGCTAAAGAAAATATATGTGATCTCAGTTATTTCTGTAGCTATTAGTTAGGAAGCCACTTTAGGTACTGTGGCAGAAGTCAGTGTTACTGATGAATGAATTATGAAATTACCACATATATTTGCATTTCTGCCAGAACATATAAACTTGGAGTTATTAAAAGGTTCAGTATGTTTGAAATATAAACTTCATATCCATATGGCTTTTCTATCCAAATGAATTTCCAATAAACCTATTCATTTCATATTCTTTATTCAGAGTCCCACTTTGGGGGGAGATGGGTGGTAGCAAAACTGTGAGAAATAAATAAATATTCTTTATTACTTTCATGTCAATATATTTAGATGACAAATTGAGATATTTGGCTAAAGGTATGATATTCATTTTCAGGGGGATTATATGTAGTGAATTCTTACAATATGAAGTTGATGGAATTTGGAATAAATAATTCTCCTCCACCATTTACTTTGTTTAACTTCTTGGAAAAAATAATATTCATCTTTCACAGTTCATTTGCAAGTATCTTAATAAAACAGATCACCAAGACTTGTGGTTCAAAGAGTAACTGCTAGACCTAGCAATTTAGTTAGTCAGTTTATAAGCTAGACTCTTGAATCATCTGACAAAAGTTAATCCTTGAAAGGAGCTGTAGAAATGTGGCTTGATCTTATATTCTTCCTAAACAGATAATTTGTTGTTGCTGTTTATTCGTTTAGTCGCTTCCGACTCTTCGTGACTTCATGGACCAGCCCACGCCAGAGCTTCCTGTCGGTCATCAACACCCCCAGCTCCCCCAGGGACGAGTACGTCACCTCTAGAATATCATCTATCCATCTTGCCCTTGGTCGGCCCCTCTTCCTTTTGCCTTCCACTCTCCCTAGCATCAGCATCTTCTCCAGGGTGTCCTGTCTTCTCATTATGTGGACAAAATATTTCAGTTTTGCCTTTAATATCATTCCCTCAAGTGAGCAGTCCGGCTTTATTTCCTGGAGGATGGACTGGTTTGAACTTCTTGAAGTCCAAGGCACTCTCAGAATTTTCCTCCAACACCACAGTTCAAAAGCATCGATCTTCTTTCTCTCAGCCTTCCTTATGATCCAGCTCTCACAGCCATATGTTACTACAGGGAACACCATTGCTTTAACTATGCGGACCTTTGTTGTCAGTGTGATGTCTCTGCTCTTAACTATTTTATCGAGATTGGTCATTGCTCTTCTCCCAAGGATTAAGCGTCTTCTGATTTCCTGACTGCAGTCAGCATCTGCAGTAATCTTCGCACCTAGAAATACAAAGTCTTTAACTGCCTCTACGTTTTCTCCCTCTATTTGCCAGTTATCAATCAAGCTGGTTGCCATAATCTTGGTTTTTTGAGGTTTAGCTGCAAACCAGCTTTTGCACTTTCTTCTTTCACCTTCATCATAAGGCTCCTCAGTTCCTCTTCGCTTTCAGCCATCAAAGTGGTATCATCTGCATATCTGAGATTGTTAATGTTTCTTCCAGCGATTTTAACTCCAGCCTTGGATTCCTCAAGCCCAGCATGTCGCATGATATGTTCTGCGTACAAGTTGAATAGGTAGGGTGAGAGTATACAGCCCTGCCGTACTCCTTTCCCAATCTTAAACCAGTCCGTTTTTCCGTGGTCTGTTCTTACTGTTGCTACTTGGTCGTTATACAGATTCTTCAAGAGGCATACAAGATGACTTGGTATCCCCATACCACTAAGAACTTGCCACAATTTGTTATGGTCCACACAGTCAAAGGCTTTAGAATAGTCAATAAAACAGAAATAGATGTTTTTCTGAAACTCCCTGGCTTTTTCCATTATTTGGTATGGGGATATAAGTTGATTTTTTCCAATCTGATGGCCATTCTTGTGTTTTCCAAATTTGCTGGCATATAGCATGCATTACCTTGACAGCATCATCTCGCAAGATTTTGAACAATTCAGCTGGGATACCGTCACCTCCTGCTGCCTTGTTATTAGTAATGCTTCTTAAGGGCCATTCAACCTCACTCTTCAGGATGTCTGGCTCTAGCCCACTGACCACACTGTCAAAGCTATCCCTGATATTGTTATCCTTCCTATACAGGTCTTCTGTATATTCTTGCCACCTTTTCTTGATCTCTTCTTCTTCTGTTAGGTCCTTGCCATCTTTGTTTTTGATCATACACATTTTGGCCTGGAATTTACCTCCAATGTTTCTAATTTCCTGGAAGAGGTCTCTTGTCCTTCCTATTCTATTGTCTTCTTCCACTTCCACGCATTGCTTGTTTAAAAATAATTCCTTATCTCTTCTGGCTAACCTCTGGAATTTTGCATTTAATTGGGCATATCTCCCCCTATCACTGTTGCCTTTTGCTTTCCTTCTTTCTTGGGCTACTTCTAGTGTCTCAGCAGACAGCCATGTTGCCTTATTGGTTTTCTCTTTCTTTGGGATGTATTTTGTTGCTGCCTCCTGAACAATGATGCAAACTTCTGTCCAGAGTTCTTCCGGGACCCTATCTACTAAGTCCAGTCCCTTAAATCGATTCTTCACCTCCACTGCATATTCCTTAGGAATATTAGTGAGCTCATATCTAGCTGATCTGTGGGTCTTCCCTAATCTCTTGAGTCTGATCCTAAATTGTGCAATAAGAAGTTCATGATCTGAACTACAGTCAGCTCCAGGTCTTGTTTTTACCGACTGTATAGATGTCCGCCACCTTTGGCTGCAAAGGATGTAGTCAATCTGATTTCGGTGTTGTCCATCTGGGGAAGTCCATGTATAAAGCCATCTCTTAGGTTGTTGGAAGAGAGTGTTTCTTATGCAGAGTGAGTTGTCTTGGCAAAATTCTATCAGCCTATGTCCTGCTTCATTTTGTTTTCCCAGGCCATGCTTACCTGTAATTCCAGGTGTCATTTGACTGCCCACCTTAGTATTCCAGTCTCCCATGATGAAAATAACATCTCTTTTAGACATGTTGTCCAGTAGGTGCAGTAGGTGCTGCAGATCCTCATAGAACTGCTCTACTTCAGCTTCTTCAGCATCTGTGGTTGGGGTGTATATTTGGATCACTGTGATGTTAGATGGCTTGCCCTGAATTCAAACTGAGATCATTCTATCGTTTTTTGGATTGTATCCAAGCACTGCTTTAGCCACTTTACTATTAATTATGAAGGCTACTCCATTTCTTCTGTGGTCCTCTTGTCCACAGTAGTAGATCTTGTGGTCATCTGATGTGATGTGGCCCATTCCAGTCCATTTCAATTCACTGACGCCCAGAATGTCTATCTTTAATCTTGACATCTCACCAATAACCACATCCAATTTGCCCTGGCTCATAGATCTTACATTCCAGGTTCCAATGGTGTGTTGATCCTTAGAACATCGGATTCGCCGTTCACCACCAGCACCGTTGGCTGCTAGCCATCCTTTCGGCTTTGAGCTAGCTGCGTCATCACATCTGGGGCTAGTTGAACTCATCCTCTGTTCCTCCCCAGTAGCATTTTGACCGTCTTCTGACCTGGGGGTCTCATCTTCCAATGGTATACCGACATATCTCTGGTTGTACTGATCCATTTAGTTTTCACGGCAAGAATACTGGGGTGGGTTGCCATTACCTTCTCCAGGTATCGCATTTAGTCTGACCTGTCATGACCTTCCCGTCTTGGGTGGCCCTTCACGGTTTAGCTCATGGCATCATTGAGGTGCTCAAGCTCCAGCACCATGACAAGGTAATGATCCTTTGCTGAAGAAACGGATAATTAGATTACCCAAAACAGAATTTGAGAGCCAGTTTGCTGTAGCGGTTAAGGCACCAGGATAGAAACCAGGATACCATGAGTTCTATTCCCACCTTAGGCATGAAGCCCGCTGGGTGACTTTGGGCCATTCACTCTCTTCAGCCCTAATAAACAGGCAATGGAAAACCACTGCTGAATTTTTTCCAAGAAAACTGCAGGGACTTGTCCAGGCAGTCACCTGGAGTCAACAACTGACTCAAAGGCGTGGACATGCACGCGCACACACACACAGCAGAATTTAGTATATTAAATCTGCTTTAATATATTTTTATCATTATTGAGTTGAAAGGTATCTCTTCAGCCAACGAAATTACATTGTCAATCTTCATCTTTAAATAATCTCAAAATAATCTTAAGGTTTGTTTCAGAAACAAAAACAACAATCCCTTTCGAGAATCTGTTTTAACTGAATTCCAATATAATCTCCAGTCTAATTGATGGCTCTAATGCACAGATTACGGCTGTACTTTTAATGCACAGATTACCATGAATAAAGTTTAATCTGTTATTTACTATGTGGAACACAATATTGGAGCATAGGCTAATATAAATTGACCACTGGTCCCATTAGCTCAGTTGCAATTACAGTGACCACCAGTAGTTATTCCTGATTTAAATTAGCAATCTTTCCAAAACATATGTATGAATATACCCATCAGACTATTTCCTTTAAGAGAAAACAACATAGAAAAGAATAGTAACCCAAAGAAACATGAGGCATGAGATAACACAATGAATATGAAACATACTGTAGCTAAAGTTGGTTTATATTAACACTGTACCCCTCTATATTTTCTGTGTTTGCAAAACACCCTTTTTTTAAATCATATCAAACCTTATATTATTCATTTCATTTTCTATAAAATTCTATAAAATTCTCACCACTCTTCTTTCTGATAATATTATAAACTACTCTATAACTAACCATGACTTATCAGTCTTTCCTCTTAGCCTAGTCTTTCTTCTTTCATATATTTGTTTTGTGATACTAGCCTCATACATTCTCTCTGCATGATCAAATCATCTGTTGTTGTTTTTTTTATTGTTGAATAAGGATCATTCACCACCCATTCATCTTGACACTATCTCTTCTTAAGTACTCAGTTCCTACTTCATTCGATTTCCTTTATGCTTCTCCTGAAATACACAACTCTCATTTCCATATAACAAAGTGGGTAGAAACAGAACTTCATACATAATTATTTTCCCTTCTCTCAACATTCTTTTCTCTTTGCAGACCATATGCTACTCACTTCATTCTACCAATAAATATTATACTAAGGTAAACAAATTAATGTACTGCTGTAATTTTTTGCAATTTATCTATAAGTTGCAATTAATTACTCCATTTCCAAAGTGTACTAACTTGGTATTCAATGCATTAGTCTTCATATCCATACTCCTTATTTCATCATGCAGTCTAATATTTCAATAGAAGAGAATATATGTAGCTCAGGGTTGAACTGTGTAGTCCTTGGTATTCTCTGAGCTTGGTTATTTGCTTTCAAGCTCAGAGAGCACCAAGGACTCCACAGTCTAATATTTACTGAAGATCATTCAGGTTCTTAGCCTGCAACACTGCATTATATGCATATAAAAATACATGTACATTCATATTCCTAACCAATACACTTGTATTGTGATGTCATTATAAGCATTCCTTATACATTTATCCATAAATACGTTAAACAACCAAAGGAATATCACATATACTTGTTTTATTCCTTGTTCAATCTTGAACAATGCAGTAAGTTTTTATTTATTCTCATGTGCATATTACTTCCATCTTGTTTATTTGCTTATTTGCTAATATTTCCATGCCACTCCATTCCCACAGGCATAAAATCATCAGAAAAAAGATTTAAAATACCATAGCATTACAAATATATAAACTTAAAATATGCAATAGTAGCACCATCCACCAGGGACTTATAATGTAGGAGCCAACTTTCAATGCCATATTCATACAAACTGTTGCAGTATGCAGATTGATTCACTATTACATATTTTCTTTAGAGAAGCACACATATAGTAATCTTTCTGTCTCATGTTTATACATGTCTCAGTGACCTTTTCAGAGCAAAAATCTGGTTAGCACTTCCTTGCCCTACATCACACTACACAGATTCTCTCATTGTAATTTCTTGGTGCTCTGTGTTTATTTATTTGATATACATCACACCTTTATTTTATACAACTCAAGGTGGAGTACATAATGCTTATTCCTTATATTTTCCCCACAACAACAACAAACCTATGAGGTCAGTTGGGTTGAAGAAAGTGAATGGTGCGAAATCACCCAGCTGACTTCCATGGCTAAGGGAGGACCAGTACTCAGGGTCTCCCAGTTTCTGGCCACCGTATTAACCACTACACCAAATTGGCTCTCTTTTCCATCAGAATTTTACCAAATCCCTTCTAAGGCATGCTTATCAAACATCTTCTTTTAATTTTTGCACTTCCTGAGTGCACATCAGTAAACTGATATAACAACAGTATGTTGGCTTGAAAGGCAGTCTCTAGATTAAAGATACTAGCTTCCATATAATAGCATGAGCATTCTTGGGGTAGCTCATGGGCTTTGTTGTCCTTGTGGCATACTGATCACAATGGGCCCAAACTGACCAGTACTATCCTTCTATTAGCAGGGAATGCTGAGGCTAATAATCTAGTCTATACTTTCTTCATCTTACTAAAACATCTGTCCAAATATGCAAGAGACTAAACCATAGAAATAATAAGTGAGTGTCTCATATTTTTAACAGTAAAACATAGAGGGCAGAGAAAGCACTCTGCATAAACTAATTTTCCATGTCTTAGCTTGAATATCACAGGTAGAATATACCAAGTAAGATTAGAAACATTTTCATTTGCTTAATATTTTTTCCATATCTTGCTTTGTGCCTTCTCATCTTTTTCACTTCCACTAATGGATTTAGACTTCCTTTATTAAACTTCCTTCACTCTGCCTATTTTTTTCTTTCACTAGGGCCAAACACTAAGAAAAATCAGCTCTCTCCTCTTTCATTACAATTTGGTATGTGTGTGTGACTGCACGTGCACAATTGCAAGTGAGTGCTTACAATTTTTTTCAAGAAAAAAGACCCATTCTGGAGTCACCATATAGATAAAGGAAGAAAAATGATCTTAAAATGATGAAAACTAGGTTACTTGCCAGTTATTTCCTGAGAAATTTCCCTTTTTTTAAAATTCTCTTATGTTTCCTTTTAAAAAAATATTCTCAGTGAAAGGAAATTCCACTCCCTTCTGCTTTCTTTCCTATGAGCATTCTGGGATATGTCATTACAGTCAAGTTACAGAAGGCCTTAAGGGGAAAACTTACTAAATAAGTTAGAAAATAACACATAGTCATTAGGACACTACATTGTTCTTTCAATAAATAAATATACTTAATTTTATTTCAGATAAATAAAATAAAGTAATATACATATTTTATGTCACTTGCCACCTGATATGTCTTAGTGCTGTGTTTTCACTTGCAGTGATTTAATATTCTTTTTTCCCACGAGGTGGCAGTCATTTCAACTTAATATAAACACAAATGGTTGCCACATGTGAAGCAAACAATGATATTCTTTGTGTCTGGAATTATAGCAACAAAAAATTGATTTTAACTTTCCAAGCTTCACTAGAGCTTGGCTAGCTAATGTAGATCAAGCTATGCATTCACAGGTTAGTTTATACTAAGCATGTGGCACATTTACATTGCTTTATTTTTTATTATTTAATATTAATGAGATAGTTTTCAACTACTTGGGATAGGTTGTTAGTATAACAGCATGCCAAATTTTAAAACATTTAAAAAGAGAAGTTACTGTTGAGGATTTATCTTGCCTGTTGTTATTAATATCAAATCCAAAACTACAAAAATAAACAAGTTGTTGTTAAAGATGCTGATCAGTCTGATAACTTGCAAATTAATACAATAAAATGAAGCTGTGCTAGTATAAGTATTAAGTCTACGATTCCAAGTACAATCAGGCATGAAACTGGATTCTTGGTGGGATTCCAACATTGCTGAAAGAGCTATAATCTCCAAAAGATAGAGGAAGATAGATAGATAGATAGATAGATAGATAGATAGATAGATAGATAGATAGATAGATAGATAACCATTTTGGTCAAGTGATAGAATTTCCAGTGAATCAGAAAAGAAAGAGAAAAGAAAAAAAAATACTATCCATTGCATGTTGATTGTTGATGACATTTCTGGATCAATTCTAACCAGTTTCTTTTGTCTAAAAGATTCAACTCACATACAAGAAGTTTGATTTTAAGAGATGGTAAACCTAGCAAGAAAATTGTAAATACTGTGATAAGTCTTTTAATTATCATGTCCTACTCTGGCAAGATAAAAGGCTCAGATAAAGTGGTTTGTTTGAGGGTCCCCAAACCATGAAGTTACTACTGATGCACAAATATTTTAACTACATCACCAAATAAAGGATTATAAACTTCTCCATTAAAAATCCATCTCCATGAAAAAACACTCTTAAAAATACAAGTATTTGGTTGTAAACCACCCAGAGTCCCCCCTTTGAGGGGAGATGGGTGGTGGCAAAATTTGATAAATAAAATAAAATAAAAATAATCACCAAAAAAAAGAATGAGTCAATGCAAGGAGATTTGCATATCTCGTCAGCAAATTCTATTAATAAGAATCATTGTATAAAGTTACTTATTTGTTAATGTGTCTTTTGCTTACATCCATACTTAGAAAAGTGAATTCAGTACTAGAAAATGACAAAGTAATGGATCCAGATTCCTCAGCCAGCAGAAGACATGATCTTAAAAAAACCTGATTCTGCATATGTGTTGATCTATTACAGAAGAACTTAGATCCACTGATCCCAAGGATATTAGGGACTTTGTTTAAGATACTACTCAGAAACATTGGCTGACAGGTTCCATTGTGTTTCTGTTTTGTTCTGAAAAGATGCAAAACTGAGAAAAAATTGGTAGATCTCCCAGGGACAAATTATTAGTTATGTTTTTTTTGTACTTACATTGAAATAATTAAAAAGAGGAATAGAATTTTCACTAAAATAGCAGAATTTTCCATTGCATTCCATGGAATTCCAAGTCACTAACCTTTTAGTAAACTTACAAGGAAAATCTCTGAATTGTTCAAAGGTCCTGATAGGAAAAATATCCCAGTCAGAAAGCATTGTAACACAAGCCAGAATATTAATTTTCCAGTGGAATTTTCAGCAATCTCTTTTTAGACAGATCCAAACATTCTTGATACTTGCCCAAGGTTTTGTTTAAAAGAAACATTGTTATTCTGGATCAATCCATTGCTGCCTGCCTTGTGAAAAATGCAGAATATCCTTTGACCCACATGGTCCTTACTATTTTTGGGACCAAAAATGTGCATTTTCAGGTCCAGAAACTTTCATTCAGTCATTAATATGGTTACTTTGCTACCAAGAGAAATCATTTTAACAGCTAAACCCATCATATTAGTTCCATGTGATACATAGCTTATTTGCCGATTTATTTTTCCTCCTTTGGCTGCTGCTATTGAGAGACCAGTAGTTTTAATGCTCAAGCAAGGAATTTATTCCAGATGAGAGGGTTACCTAAGAATTTAGGCAGATTAGGACTATCTATATACTACTAAAATTCTCATTGTATTTATCTGTTTGTCTGTTTGTACCCTCAAGTTAGCCAAATGGTGCATTATACTGCAATAATTTTTGAATCAAGGTACTTAAAATCCACTAACTTAAAGAATGTGTAAAAAATCCAGGACCCATTACTCCTGTGAAATTGAAATTTCCAGGATGTTCAGACGAGTTTTATTCACAAACTTGTGGACATTACAGCATCTCCACAGTCACGAGATTGTGATTTCCAATGCTCCCTGCCAGCTTCCTACAAGCAAAGTTAATGGGGAAGCCAGCAGAAAGTCAGAAGTTGCTTCTGCTCCTACTGCTTTTTTGCCCACCCATGGTCATTCTGTTTATCTGTTTTGGTAAGTAAATATTGACTTATTCTTGAAGTTTGTTTGACACTACAATTATTATTTTTTTAATTTATGATATATAACCTTTTTACATAATCACAGGACCATCCAGCATTGGGGTAAAATATATATATATATATGGTCAGCCTAATTATTCCACATGGAAAGAGAGGGGGGATGTCATGATCAAGAGATGATACCAAATGTCATGAGGAAGCAGCATGGATGACGAGAGAACAAGAATCAGATAAGGCCAGTACCCCACAACTCCAGGATGAAAGAGTCAGAACAAATAGCATGAGAGAAGGGGAGATGGACAAGAGGCATGCATGTCTCCAGAATGACAACAACAGGCACAGGAGGAGGAGAGGGAAAGAGACAAAGGAGCAGAGAAATCCATGTCTCCAGGATCAGAGAAAAAGAACAAATAGCAGAAGAGGTGAAGAAGTGGAGGATGAAAGGGCTGCACATCTCCAGAAGGACAACAAAAGGCATAGAACAGGGAGACAAGAAGAAACAGAGGAGGAAAGGGAAGATCAACTTGAGAATATGTGGCAAAAAAGAATTACTGCGAGAGTTGCTGAATATGATAATGTCTGTCTTTGACAACAAGACCTCAATAGGGAAAGAGCAAGGCAAAATGCAAGACTCACATGGCATAATATTTCTGCTGATGTTGGTGCAATGGCCAAAGGAACACGTTAAAGTATTCTTGAAGGATGGCAGATAACAAGAAATATTGTCATCAAATGTGTCCTTTGTTAAATGAAGAAGAGCTATATTTCTCTTGCTACACATCTTTCTTCTTTAAAAAATTGATGTTTTCTTTAATTTTCAAAGCAAAGTAATAGCAATACCATTCAGGAAAATTTAACGTTCATTCTGGTCACATCAGACTCCACTATCTCTCAAAGGATGACCCAACAGGTCACAGGGTTATCTAGTTGTTTCAAAAAACTATTGTTTAACCAAGTTGTTTGGGGTTTTAGATTCTCATATAATCATTTAATCTCTACCAGTACCTAAACAATCATTTTTTTTAGACGATAACTTTCTGGATTATGCCCATACAAGTTTGAGATAGATAATCTCATACACTGTACATTGAAGATCAAGACTCTGAGGTGGTCTCAACCTAATGTCAAAGACTCTTCTCTAGAAAGCCACTCAGACCTGTCTGCCACCTGTGGCTTAGGCAAAGGATTAAAAAAAAAATGATCAGGAAAATGAACACTATTGGTGGGGGGAATGTTTGTGTGTGTGAGAGGGAAAGACTGGCCCAATCCACTGTTTCATAGTTCAATGGCCCTAACAGTTTATTTTTAGAATAATCTGTTTCCTCACCTCAAAAAATAGCTTTTCAACTCAACAGTAAATTCCAATTCTGTCATTTACTCAATCAATATATCATTTAAGTAATCAGTATCTTCCCTTATACTGCTACTTCTCCTTCTCCCCCTCTTCCTCTCCTCCTTTCTTAATTAACTGAACTTCCACTGATTATTTACTTAGAGGACTATCAGAAGACATCAATTCTTACTATTTCCCTAAAATTCTCCTTTTTCCATATCTGTATGTTTAGAACAGTTAGGAATTTACCACCGCTTGGAGTTATGGATGCTTTCAAAAATTAGTTAAAAGCTAATTGTGTGCAGGAAGTGGACATGGTTCTCTCCTTAACATTATACATTAGTTGTATGCACATTTTAAATGAGAATCCTTGTTGAGCTGTTTATCTGTCTGTGAAACAACTATTATTTGTAAATCAGAATTTGTTATTCTCCAGAGAACAAAACTAAAAGTGCAGCCTTCTTTTCTATACAATAGTTGAAATTTTTGGATATATAGGCAAATGTGATGCACATGGGATTTCAGGCAGTAGTTCACAGTTGGATCAAGGTCAATCTAAAGGAAATATGCAGATGTTGGTTATATATAATGTAAGGGCACAATATTTATTTAAGTAAGTACACAACAAGCACAAAGCTGAATTTCTTGAAAGTTAGTTTTGTGAACCTCGTTAGATAGTTTAAACAAATTATTACTACAAATTAGGTTTGACATTTTAATCTTAATTTAAAATAAATATAACCTATCAGATAATAGCAAATTAACCTTGAATCAATTTCCATGGGACTGAAGTTCCTGATACCCAGTATCTAATCGGGATCAATGAAGCTCTTATAAACATCATACTTATTTGGGAAATATATGGCCCAAACTAGGTATTACATTAAAAGCATTTTTCATGTTACTTTCTTTATAACTGAAAGAGGATCATAAAACTAGTTAGGATTTAGGGTGAACTGGAAAGATACATATAAAATTGATACTAAATTAAAAAGAAAGGAAAATATCCATATGTGTACTCAGCTCAATATTTTAGTTTGCCTAACCAGTACTTTAATTATAACATATTTATTTTTATTTATTTATTTTTCAAACTTTGCCACTGTCCATCTCCCCGCCACAAGAGGGACTCTGGATGGTTTACAATAAAAACAATCAATTAAAACAGTAACCATAATATCCATATAGTAATTAGTTTTGTATGTGAGAAGCCAAAACAAGTTACTCAGTATGGAGGAAATCCGTATGCAGGCCCAAGACAACCAGACCAGTGCTGAAAACACTGTAATGTGTGGAAAGATAAGGGATGGTTTCCTTAGCAACAGGGATGGGCTTCTTTTTATTTCATGCCTTTTCTGTCGCATGTTTGCTTTTTCTCTGTAGTACCAGCTGACTATCAAATCCAATTCCGAGTGAGGAAAAATGCTGCAGGATGAACAGCCATTTCTTACTATTTTTCTAGTTCTGTCTCTGAATGACATATTTTCTGGGCCTTCCTTCATACCATCTTTTATTCTTTTTTTTGAAACATGACATTTTTATGGGAGTTGATTGTTTAAAAATACTAATTTAGATCTGTTATAAAACTTCCCACACTCCTGTTTTTCTTGTGGACAACATAGTCCTATGCTTGTCTAGTCAGAGATAAGTCATAATTACTACTTAATGTTAGTATAGAACTGTAGTCTAAATATTCCAAAATAACAACAAAAGGTACTAATAAAAGGCATGATTAATTCTTCCCATCTTTCTTATTTGCTCCACATGACTGCACAACCACATAAAAAAACATTCACAAGAATAAATCATAATCCTAACCCCTAACTTTTCCCAACTTGGTACCCTCCAGGCAGAATGAACTTCAACTCACATAATTTGAAGCTGAGATGGCCAAAGGCAACACATCTGGAAGACACTGGACTGACAAATACTGAAATAAACAGTTGCTTCTGCAGTCATGGCTGTATTTTTACCCCTAGCCCCAAAAGATGAGTGTCACTGAGGCTGAACTCATTTGATGCTTTACTTTAAGAATTATACATTAAGTTGTTTACAACTGTACAGTATTATATAGAGAAAATTATTTCTTATACCACCAATCCATTGGCAAATAATTTCAATTTACTTAAACTCCAAGCTATGATTTCCCTACTGTGTCCTCAGATCCACATACATGTTTCACATTTAGCATGAGGTTGAGCTTGCAGGCAACATTTTCAACCAATCATGGCTCAGCATGAGCTAGCCAATAGCTGAATTTTGAGAATACAGCCAGTTGGCACTCATTCTGATTCTCACTTGCCCGTCACTAAGCTTATTCCTCTTGATCCAAGAGTTTTCAGCAATCCATGAAGACAGACAGTCAGGCAACAGTTTAATATGGTGTTATTCTAGAAAGTTTTCTTCAGTATATTGTGACAGTAAATCTTGATGTTGCAACAAGCCATTAAAGAGCATTCCCGAGCTTTTCCTCCAGCTGGGTGATATATTTGAAATGAAGAAAAAAAAAAAAAGGTCTTCAAATAACCTACCTGAACATATGTTTCATCCAAGGCAGAAATACAAGAGGGAGAAAAATACTTAAGTTTTCAAAGAATGGCAAGGAAAGCAGAGTTTTTTTCAACACATTACCATTAGTTTGCTGTTACTATCATAAAATAGGTGGGAATATAAAGCTGCAGAAGCATGGCAGAAGTCATCCTGTTGCAGTAGTAATTCCCACATGAATTAGCCTATAGAGTTACATCACATGAAATAGGATATTCTCATTACCTGTACAGCCTTTATTATTATTTAATAATTTCTCTGCTATGTGATTTTGCCCCGCTTCATTATGCATGGCAAAGTAACTCAGCAAATGGAGTAATTGACAGCCACTTAAAGAGATTGTTCCACACTACTTTTAGTTATTTTATGTCACGCTGAACAGTAGATGAGCCCTTTTATGTAAAGAGCTGGTAAACTTGCAGGGAATCTCTGCTACCATCTTTCAGAGCTGGTTGGAGATCACATGCTCCCTTCCCCTATCCCTACCCCCAGAGGGCCCCAATCTGGAAAAATCATGGAAACTGCTGCTTGGCAACTCTTAGTGTACTTCCATATTGCTTTCTGGAACTCAGAGGCACTGCATCCTTTAATATAGAGTATTTTAACTGGATTAGAGCCACAGAGAGCCACATATAAACAAGAAAGTAGAATAGAATGTTATAACTTGCAAATTATAGTAAAGAGGCAAACTGCCAATAAGAGATTAGCATGCTCAGTACAATAAAGTATTTGTTGAATATGGAGTAACCACTGAATATATAATGGAAAAGAAGACTGAAGAAGGGTCATTTTCTTTGCTGTTTTTTTTTTTTTAACAGACAATAAAGTTCTGAAATGTTATATATAAGAACAATCAAATTAGAGGGACTCTCATTTTGGGGCCTGCACACTCTAAAAAATATTCAGACTTTGACAGCTGTCAGTTCTTAATGTATCCAAAGTCTGACAAAGTTTACATGGATGCCAACAGAGCAACAACATATTGCTTGCAAATTGATTTCTACCTCTTCACATATTACTCAGCTGATTTTCCCAAATATTTAAACAGAAAGTGTTAAGTAGGATAGCCTCTGTACTACTGTACTACTATAAATGCCTTGTATACATCTTTAAAAGACATAGTATCTGTATACAGCAATTATTACAGCAATTATATTTTGCTTAGTATATTCCAGATATTTAACATTTTTGCCTATAATAAGTGAAATGCTGAAAAAATCATTAAAAAAAATATATGAAAACAATTCTGTTAGTAATCCACTACCCTGCTGATGCATGGTATCTTCAATATAATTTAATACAGTGCTACAGATGACCAAGCTACTATGTGATTTCAATTTCTTGTGGTTTATTTATCTATTTGGACTGAAAATCAGAAAGAAATGCTAAGGCAAGAAGGGTATGTAATAAAAATGGCCCTTTACACAAACATAATCACATACTTCTTCCATTAAAGATGAATGCCAAAATTTGTTTCAATCATGTTTATATTTTCAGCAATGATAAAGTTAAATATTTATGTATAATGTATAATTTAATTCTTCTTAAGCATTATAATACTAGAAAAAATATATCCTTTTAAAAAATATTAAAATAAAATGTTATTCGGAATGGGGGCACCCACTTTTAAAAGACACAAAACCCAGATTTTGTTATATTCAATGTTTTGTCATATTCAACAGCTAGGAAAAAAAGCATTGATGTAGAGGCTTTTGTTTAAAGACCTATCATTCAAGACTAACAAATGCAAGGCTTCAGCTGGGGAAGGAACATGATAAATATCACACTATGTCATCTGTGTTTTAATACCATAACAACAATAAAAAATCTATATTGTTATTCTGTTCTCAATTCTGTGTATGAAAAACCAGAAATATCTCAATATGAAATAAGTTTATTTTTGGTTTTCTAGGAATACAGATATAAGCATTAAATTGTAGTATACAATATATCAAGCAGAAATAAAAAGTATGTGAAGGAGATTCTTCCTTTAAATTAATCAATTTGAAAATCTGCAATTTGCAGTCATGTTGAAAACTGCTTTAATATACAGAACTATAAATTTTTGGATAAAAAAACAGTATCTCTTTAAAATATTTTAAATGTTTCCTTTACTAGCATTCATGTTTCTTCTAGATTTTCTCGAAGTGTCTGAAAATGTTCGTTTTCCTTCCTCTCTTCCTAGTATTACATTGTATACAAAAAAATATTTTAAGAAAAAAAATGACAGTATTATTATGCAACTAATCCACAATATTACAATCACACGGCATAAAGCTCTCATCATAATACTTTCATAAAGTATTTTGTTGAGAAATAAAACTATTTTACTAAATATTAATTACTTGCATATGGATTTCATAAAAATCCATATCATAAAGTGTTGTAAGGAGTAAGCAGTATAATAATATGCATTGGTTATATCATAATCATACTGTAAACTTCACAAACATTCAATAGTAATTTATGTGTTGAGAAGATATACTCTTTTGTATAAATATTTCAGTAATGTATACCTGTATTTACAGACTTTGGTAATGCAACATTATTTTCTTAATTGTGTAATCTTATGAGAGCAGATTAACAATCAAAATGATTTCTTAGTTAATATTGTTCTAATATCCGAAGAAACACAAAATTCTACAAATGTCAAATACAGTATTAAGATGCACATATTGTTAAGACAGATGCAAGTATATTTAATGCAAAATAGTATTTACAATTTTAAAACAGAAAAATAATTTTCTGTAAATTTAAATTTCACCAGATGAAGAAAGCATTTTAGTATGATCAGTATTGACAGAAATTGTTCTCACGTTCTATATACAAGTAAAAATTATCAAATTAAGTGAACAAAGATACAAAACTCTTCAGAAATAAAATAATTAATATTGGCAGACAAACTATTTTTATGCTCATCAAACGTATAATAATAGTTCAGGTCAAATGAAAAGCAAAATCTTATTAAGCATTCTTTAAAGCTTTCTTAACAAAGGGGCTTGTGGCCCTTTCATGAACAGAGACACACAGACCTTAACCCTTGACCTTTCCTCAGTTGACAGAATAAGAACACTGAAAATGTTACATATCATATAAATGTTCATTTTGTACAAATTCTTTCTTCTCTATTCTTGGGTTAGGAAAAGGTGCTCTATTCAGAAAGAGACCAACACAAGCCTGCTTTTTAACTGTCATGTGACTTTTTTTTTCCCTAAAACCCATGTGCTCATGTATCATTTTACTCCAAAATATCTATGCGGATTTCAGCTCAACCTGGCTTTGCTTTGAATGCATGACATAAACTGTGAGGGAGCATGAGAACTATCTCCCTGAAAAGCAAGGTCCTCATAGTTGGCCTGTAACCATGGAAGCAGATGTCTCTTTTTTGCTTGGTTTTTTTTTTTCCTTTGCTTACCCCTGCTTACCTCTTTGCAGCCACGAGCTGCTCCTTATTGTTAAAAGGGGTATGGCTTGATTTTCCTTCATCATGAACGAACTTGTCTCTTCTTCAAAGGGTATGATGCTGCAGGTCATTGGTCTAGACTGTTTGGATGGTCCAGAGAATAGCCTTGAAGTAACCCTTGCTCTGTCTGTGCCACACCACCAGCCGAGCAACTGCAGACTGTGGGGGGACATTGGAGATCTGTTTTTGAAAAGAAGTCTGTCTGATTTTGCCATTGTGCCTTTTCACTCATCGATCGAATGAATATCGAACCTTCTGTCGTTGCATGTGTGAAATAGATAGCTTAGCAAGCATATTTGAGCCCAAACCTGTGCAAAGGGCCAAACTGTTATTCTGTTCTCCCTAATTTTCATTTTGTGTTCTCCAAGAAGTATTCTTCATCAGAAATCTCTTTTTAACATATATTACCCAGTTACATACTAATGTTAAATGCCTTCTGTGCATCCACATTTCCCCCCCCCCCCACCTGCAAGGCTACATCAACTAGCACCTTTACATTCTAAGAATTTGAAGTTTTATATATATTTTACAGAATGTTTGTGTGTGCAGTTGCTTTAAGTTTCACAACTGTGCAGAACACCTGGGTTTTTAAAATAATTTATTGTAGGAAAATATGAGTTCTCATAACCAGTCAAAAGTATTCTAAAATCACATTGTGGTGTTCTGACTATTGTTACAATAAAGCTTATTACAGGAAAAATAATATATATTCCCATATTTTATGTGATAACGTTACTGTTTCTGAGGATTTTTTCCCCCTAAATAGAAAAAAACAAAACTGCCTCTCACAAATGTTCATACAAAGAGCATGAAATGTGAAGCATTCTTATATTACTGTTATCATCCAAATGAACTTCAATCTGAAAATAATAGGCAACATAGTTATGTTTTTGATCAAACAAAGCCCATGAAAATTATATGGAAATTGTTTGAATCGACCATGATTCAAATATATTTGATTTCTTTAAAAAAGTACTTAAAATAAGATATTCTGACATTCATTCATAATATTTTGCTTATCCTCAAACACTATGAACAAATCTCTGTCACAACTGGCTGTCAAAAAAAAAATGTTCACACTCTGACAACTGTGGGGATGTGCTCATTGTAGAGTATCCTTGCCTTTATACTGATCCAATAAAAGTCAAATCAAATGGGCTTACATTTTCTTCTGGGGGTTGCTTATCCAGCATTGTCTATATATGGCTTCAGTATCTATATATGTTTTGAGATATCACTCCCTCTGTACTTGGAGACATACCTATTTTCTCTAATTGCCAAAGGCAAAGGGGAGGTGCACTAAGGAATAAAGAAGGTTATTGTGACAGATGAAACATAATTCACAATGAATACTCTTTTCATTCAGACTTAACATGGAGGAGGATTACTCCAAGCTGAATTTTAGGAGACAGTGTAGACTTGATTCCAATAATACAAGGATAGGCCAGAAACTGGAAAACTACTGTAAATGCAAACAGGATTTTGCTCGTGATTTTGGATTGTTTCGTACCAGAAGAAATATTAAACTGAGGAAAGTCTGAAGATAAATAGCCAATAGAAAGCAAAATGACATGGGATTTTCTTTTTTCTTTTTCTTGTTCTAGAATGGATCATGATGAATGCTTACACTATGTTTCTTCTTCATTTGACAGAGTTTTAATGAATGAAAAATGTTTTTTCTTCAGTAAATATGTTCTTTGAAAGTAGGTATTCCATCTTCTATGCTTACTAAACTTACCATTCTTTATAGAAGTTTATTAATGGTTCTTTTAGACTTTTCTTTCTTTATATTACATTAGAGGGGTTAAACTTAGGTGCAACATACCAGCATAATTATTTTACAGTATGCAAATGTGTTGGATATCAAATTCTGGATTTTGAAAAATAATTGGCTTAAATTATAATTACTGCTTATAAGAATTTTATTAATTTTCTTTCTTTTTTAAAGTACATGCTTTGAGAGTACTAATGAAGTAAGTTAATGATTATTTGGTATGCTAGAATTTTAAAAAGTTGTCCTAGTTTTATTTCCTGCACTGCAAATATGTTTGAATTAGAGGTGTGTGCATTTTAAAATTTGACCATTCTTAATATTATCCATGGTTATATTAGAAAACCATTGGTAGCTATTATACAGACTAATGCAAGATATGAGCAATTTGAAATAAAAATATCTAAAATATATTTTTGAAGAAAAATAAAACTGGAAAAGGTGTTCTGCATATTTAATTTTATTACATATTTACAAAATAGATTAAAAATATTTTAAGGAAGTTAACATTATTGAAATATTTCAGATAATTGGAGGCTTCCATCCTGCAGTTACTTACCTGAAAATCTCACTGACCTTAACCAGAATGGCCTCTGGGAATGCATATATAGGATTGCATTATATGTCTGTAATACTAGTTCTATTTTCAGTTATTTTTGCCAGGTTCTATAACACCTATCTAACTTCTGAACAACATGCTGTATATTTCAGCAACATCTGAATATTAAATAAACATGTGAATTAAGATTCCCTAAAACACTGGGAGATTGTCCATTAAATTACATCCTGTAATTTTATTATCGGGGGAAAAATGCTGTTTTATAAACTGCCACTTCAAATCATTCTCCAGAACAAATACTACAATATTTCTTAATGTTTATTTAATCAAAAATAGACTTTCTTTTATAAAGAATTAAGAAATAAGTCAACACTGATGAAAAATACTTCAGGATGAAAAAACGCAAGAACAGTTTATCATTATGAATGAGAGAGAAATTTTTAAAAACCTTCCTTTAATTAAATATCTATATTTCTATTTGCTATCTGGAGAAAACCATAAAGTTTTAGGCAATAAAACACATACTTTTTGTTTTCATTTTAAATGTTACTCATTTAGGTTTATTTAATCCTTAAGGAATTGTTTTTCAACAGAAATTGTAACTGGTATTTTAAAATATTAAGTTTCCATTTCAATGTTAAAGGAAAATATTTTGAAGACTGCTAAAGTTGTACATAGGCATGTTTAGAAACAGCAAGAATTAAAACAAGTAATTTAACTAAAGAGCCAGATATAATTATTCTATTTGAATTGTATGTTTTAAATTATTCAGTAAAATATTGTGCCATTATACTGTAAGCTATTTTTAAAAAGAGATTTTCTAGAAAATGGAATAAAATTACAACCTGAAAAGATACTTAATTTTATATATTGCATTGGATATTTATAATACTAATTCAGAATACTGGAACGTATGAAACTTGAGTTCAGTGAATTCTTCAAGCTATATTTTTATGTAAAACTGCTTGTAGTTTATTTTCCATGACTTTGGGTTGTTAATCATATAAATCCTGACTAGTGCTGAACCATACTGAAGTAAAAATATTTAGATTAGTTGGGGCTGGAAGCAATATGCTGGATCTTTCTTTAAAATACTATGATTTCATAAGACAAGCTGGAGGGGAGTCAAATCTGCCACATGCTGTGTGAAAAAATGCCACCCTGGTGTGAACAAAGGGTTTAGAATGGAGTCAAGAAGCGTGCAAGCTCTATGCCTAAGCTTTTCCTGTGAATTGTTCTGCCATAACCTGCAGGATATCAAGTGGGTTGGAAAGAATAGGCAGCTCTTGGAAGCTACAGCAGAGAAACACTTGCAAGCCAAAGTAAGAGAGAGCCTCTTTTGTTTTGTGCTTCCTTCGGCAAACTGTTTTACCCAAAACAGAAACCAAATTTCAGACAAAAATTACAATAACAATAAAATGCCAAGATTGGCTGAAGAATCCAAATTATCTTCCTTGACTTCTCGGAACTAAGTGTTGGAATTTACTAATAATGTAAAGCATAGCATGGGTCTTTCAAACATCCTTCCAAATATTACATTAACTTAATAGTCCAAATATAAAAATAATAGAAAAAATATAAAAAGGCTTTCAGACCTTTTTCTGAGCTGAGACTGAATGAATTCACTTTCCCATACAGTTATATTGTGGTTTAAGTGACAATAAAATTTAGTTTTGACAACTTGACTCAATGAGGTCCTTTTTTCCCTAGTTGCTTAACTGAAGAGAGTTATTACTATGTATCCACTTAATACTATAGGGTATTATAGCTTGTTATATTTTTACCCTGCATTAAAAAAAAAATCTAGGAGTAAAATTTCAAAATATGAATAATAATGATTCTGTGAGTTTCAGTTTGTTTATAGAATCAGTTAAATTTGTTTAAAGTATAGCCCAACCCCAAATTTCAGGATGACATGGAACTCTGAAACCTTGTTTCTTGAATGAATGATAAAATTATTTCTAATTACTCCACAGATGTTTAATTCATCTGAAGAATCACAAGTACTGAAAAACTAACTCTTAAGGCTTTAAGCTTTAATGCTATGTCATACTATAAAAGCAAAAAAGAATTACTCTATCCTACCCTATCATCTTCTATTTCAGCTTGTTTTTTTTTTTTTTTATTTGAGAGAAAGAGAGAAATAGGCTCACACAGAAATGTACTATTCAAGGCAAATGGGAAGAGATTGATTCAACCTGAACATATTACTATGAATCCAGCATAGGTGTGATTAAGTGAGTCAATCTCTACACTGGAATATCCTATGTAGCACAGTTATACTTCAAAAAGGCCTATTCTGCTATGATTTTTTTTTTTGTTCTGAAGCTGAAGCAGGATCAACAAGGTTGTAGGTTTAGACATGCAACTAAATTACAGATTTAACAAGACAATTACAACCTGGCCATTCTGTTTAAGAGCTATAATACATTTGGTATTATAGTCAAACCTGTATTGAAGGACGTTTTTATATTTGCCCATTATCAGATTTGTAGCAACAATTCCATCAGTCCTGAAAAGGGAGAGCAACTAAAATTATTTAGAACTTCTCCCCCCACCCCTGTTTTTATTAGTACAACAACATTGTATTAAGCTTGGAAGAAATTTGTTAAAGATTTAATTATTCTGAACTTAGGTGAGTTAATTCTCTTCCCTTTCTTTGTTCTGTAGTATCACCTGTCTTTTAAATTCTCTCTGTTTACACTGGAGCATATGACTGCTTTCTCCTCCTGGCTAAAACAGGCTTGAACTTCCATCTTTCCTCTACCTAGTTTTTGCAAATTCAGTACTCCTACACAGATACATAGGTATTTTTAGATCATATTGACTGTTCTGCTCTTTATTTTTGTTATTATCTTTATTTGTACCTTATAATGTCATGGTTATTTACTCCAATTTCTTTATTCTCTAGTCCTTATGTACCCTATGTTCTCGTTCTTTTAAAAAATTAGGCCATATTTTTCTCTGTAACTCATCTGTAACATATCCTCTTTTATTCTGTCTTCATCACACTTGTTTCTTTGTACTCCCGTCTCTCAGTTTCATCTTTTTCTTTATTCATTATTCCTTTCGTTATTTCATCAGTCATTGTTCCTTCCCCCCACCTTTATCTCAAAGTCTATGCAATTTAATAATACCCCCCCAGCAATTAACACGATAGAAGATCCTGACAGAAAAACTGGTACCAACTTCATTTGCCTCTAGCAGGAGCAGCAGCAATGGATGAAGAGTGATTTTTAACCAATGAAATCTTAATGGGTTTTGATAGGTCTTCTAATTTCTATAAGGAAGTAGGAAAAATGTATATGTGAGATTTTCTCAGAAGTCTGCAAAGTCTTGTTTGAGCTGTATTTAAAAAAAAAAAAGTGTATATGCATTTATTTAATTCAGAAGCCTGTAATTGTAGCGTTCAGTTTTTGTTTATCATGGCCACATCTCAATCTTATTATTCTGAAGTCTTATTATTTTCACATCTCTAATGTGTGAGACATTTCAGATATTTGGTAATTGTTACCACACTTTCTAGTAATCTTTCTTCATAATGGTGGAATGCCAAAAGCTATATAGACAACTGTATGGTTGAATATTGAGTCTCCTAGAATAAGTTTAGATTATAAAATATAAACCATAATTATATTCCTGGTCTTTATGTAGGAACTCAACTACACAATAATATTGTGATTTTTTTTCCCCTAAGCTGAGGGTATATGGTGTTTACTTCTGTCTCCTTAACATACTGAATATCTCTCTCATTTGCATACTTCATTATAGTAAAATGGTTTAAAAATTCATCAATACAAGATACTTGCTTTCATCCTGTATACAATATCACAATTAGTGCAGAGAGAAGGCATGTAAAACCAACCAGAAACATGCAACTAGATATCCTGGCTTGAATGGGTAGCATTGGAAGCTGAGGAAACTTCATTACAAATTATGAGTGGAAGCTAAAAGCATGGATGTTTAAATCTCTCTGGGCTTCTTGGTTTCCCTGGCATAAATATAAATCTCATGTTAGCCCCTCAGTATATTATACCAATAACTAGATTAGATATGTAGGCTGCATCTTTATTCTAAATTAGAAAATTATTCTTTCCAACAGTTTACATATCCATATTGTGATATAATCCACATATTACATCACAATATCCATTTCATAAATTTCCAACACAGGCTGAGATGTCAGGCTTGAGTGATCTCTTTTTTTTTCCTAGAACCATGAGATCTTCTAACTTAAGACAATGCAATATGTGTATGTGTATGTGCAAGCACACATACACACACATTTATGAATTCTGAGCACAGGGTTCTTTTAAAGAGTATTTGAAATGAATGGAGTCACACAAATTCACTTTTCACTTTCGTAAGCTGTCTTCATTTCAGCAATATCACCTCAAGTAGGAAAAGAAAATGTTGCTGGTGCTGTTAAAGTGAATAGAAATCAGAAATCAGAAAATGTTATCTAAAAAAGCAATAAAAATTATAAAAAGAAATCAGAAAATGTTAACAATATCAGTTAACCAATTATTACCACATCCAGATCTACCTTCTGCTAAGATCTGTCCTACTTTAGACTTATTTAGAATGGATGAAAGATAAACTGAAATACACAAACTGGTATAATAATGGTAAATTTCACCAAATTTTTCTTGCTTTGTTCCTTAAAATTCTGTAGATAGGCAGATAGGTAGAAGCTTTCCTCTGTTTTACAAAAGGGTCAAGAGGAATGGGCCATGTACAGTGGCCATGGCTTCTCTCTTATTTTTATATGCCAATCTGTTGTTGAGCTCGGAAATAGCACCGTACATGCATTTGCTTGATCAGGGTCCCCAGCAAAATAGACAGAAAACGTGACTATTAATTTTACTGACAATGGTAGGACTGAGATTGAAGTGGCAAAGACTGGCACACAAAGATTATAGGAATTAGGAGCAATAGAGCCAGATAGGACTATCTTTGTTCCTTATAAACTTAACTTTCTATGGAATCCAGAATTGATGAAGACCGTTGGGTGTATGTATACATGTTATGTATGTAAACATGTTATGGTGGCTTTAAGAGAAACAGGGAGCTCTAGTTCAGAAACCTATTAAGGGCCCAAAATTCCCCCTGCCCCCTTGCTGTGTTATAGCATGCTTACTGGATATACTTAAAATGGCACAAATCTAAACATTTCTTTAAAAAACACAGAGAGCGTTTCTAAGAGAGAAGGAAGCACTGACAAATTTGAATTTATCCCAGTGCAAATCATGAATTGACACATGTAAATGTTGTTTTTCCTGTTTCAGCTGTGTTTACTTGCCACTGCTTCCCAGTCCTACTGTCTTTCTTTCTTTCTTTCTTTCTTTCTTTCTTTCTTTCTTTCTTTCTTTCTTTCTTTCTTTCTTTCTTTCTTTCTTCTCAGAGCTCTTGAGCTGATTTGTTTTCATACTGCCAATCTGCCAGCAGCAGCATTCAGCAAGCCTCAAAGGTTTCATTCTGGGGTTTGGGTTTGGGAGGATGGGGGTGGGGAAGGGAATGGGTTATAAATTGCTGTGGTAGGCAAACACCATAAAGGAAATAAACAAGCAGAATATATAGAACTAGATTGCCAGCAGGGAGAATGAGGAAACATGTATGGTAAAAGAACCGTAATCCACATACGGGTCCTGTTTCACTGAATGGGTAATTAAAGGATGAAATGTCTTCCATTTACATTTTGTCAAGGTATTTAACATAACCAAGGATATTAAGACAATTATCAACATTTTAAGTTACTAAAGATCAAAATGGTAAGACTATTCGAAATTAAATTTGTTTAACAGATTTAAATTACTTTCTCTAAGTGATGTTCCTATTCATAATTTTATGATATGGCTGGGGTTTAAGAAATCCTGACATCAAATTCTGATTAGTTTGAAGACCAAACTAATGACAACAACTACAGCAACCCGCCTTATAAATGCCAATGAAAATACTGAAGTGGTGGGTAACTTCTGCCTTTTAGGATTGGTTATCAACAGTAAAGGAACCAGGAGTTGTAATGGTACGTAGGAATGACCTCGGGAGACTGGGCCCAGAGAAGTTGCCTAGGGAATGATCAGCTAAGAGACAGTGTGGTCTGCAGCTGGATAGTGGGTGGAGTAAGAGGCTCAGAAGAGACCCTTCCTAATTTCTTGGAGTTAAAGGAGATGGGAGGAGAATTGTACTTTCAGACTTGCAAGATTGATGTCAGTCTTACCAGGTAAACCAGATAGGAAACATGACAAAATCAGCTAATTCTACTTTATTGTAAGGTTACATTAACAGAATCTTGCATGTCTGAAAGTACAACTCTCCCCCCATCTCCTTTACCCCAAGAAATTAGGGAAAGTCTCTTCTGAGCCTCTTGCCCCACTCACTATCCAGCTGCAGACCATGCTGTCTCTTAGCTGATCATTCCCTAGGCAACTTCTCTGGGCCCAGTCTTCCGAGGTCATTCCCACATACCGTTACAGGAATCTAGAAATATGCCACCAGCTAGTATTTGGTACAGCAGCAATGAAAGCCTTGGAAAATATATCCAGATGCCATGATGTGTCTATATCTACAGATCAGAATTGTGCAAGCAATAGTTTTCATGTGACACTCTACGGAAGTGAAAGTTGGATTTTGAACAAGCAGGATAGAAAGAAAATTGGTGTTTTTGAACTTTGGTGTAAGAGAAGACTCCTGAGAATATCATGGATAACCAAGAAAACAAATAAATGGATCATAGAACAAATCAACCCAGAGTTCACCCTTGACACACAAATAACCAGGCTTACATTATAATATTTTGGACATTTATGCAAAAACCAATCTCCTTGGAGAAGTCCGTAATGCTGGGAAAGGTGGAAAGAAAGAGAGGATAACTAGCAGTAAGGTGGATAGATCTGGTTACATCAACAATGACTGCACTATTGGGAGACCTGAAGACTGGGGATAGATTATCCTGAAACAGTTCTGTCTATGTAGTTGTTAAAAGTCAACACAGACTTGATGGCACATAATCAATTAATAATCATAATCAATCTTGGGTTAGATACTTAATTCAGCTTTGCAGATGCTGCTGGAACATATGACCCATTAAACATGATCACTGTCAATAGCACAAATGGATCCTGGGAAATTAAATATGGCAGCATCTCTACTTCATTTAGTCTCAGATCATGTAGAGAAATATACTTGCATTCAAGCAAGCATTAAAGCAAGATGAGTACTGCTCATCTTCAAATCTTCCTGCTGGATCTTGTCTCTACTTACTTTCAAGCCCTCATATTTTAAGACAAATGCCTGAAAAGGCTGATGGTATATCATTATGGAACTAGAAAATCACCCACAGTTATCAATATATTGTCAAGTACAAAATGTGTTCTCTGAATATGAAAGACAAGCATATTTGTTTCCATCCTGGAAATGGAATTACTGGATGACTGTAGGTACGTCTCAGTTCTCTAAGAATAAAGGTATTAATCTCCTCTTTTGGCTTAACCTGCTCTCACCTACACATAAAGTGCATTGATAATGAATGAATGGGTATTTTGTATCAGGAAATAGAAATTATATTTTACTTGCAGTGAAGAATTGAAACATAATGAAATAGGACAACAGTATAAAAAGAAAATAGACTGCTACAGATTTGATGGATATTCCTGCAAATAATTGTAACTTTACAGATAAGAGCAAATAGTCTTATTAAAATTAAATACATCTTAACTTCTTCAAAATTAAATGCCTTTACAATAATTTATAACTTTTTTTTTATTTTTAGGATTGGATTATTGTTAGATAAAACCATATCCCCCACAGATGCAAAAATAATAATAACAAATAACAACAATTATTTACAACTTCCAGCCAAGGGCACTTGTCTATATGGCTAGACAGGTAGGTCATTTAATTAAAACTGCTTTGACCACATTGTGTTTGCTGTTGATGATTGACAGCAGCACAGTGCCAAATGCAATCTTAGCAAATATTGCTTCCCAGAATTGTTTTAAAACATCTTCAATCTCTAATTCAGATCACATACTACCTTTGATTTGTCTTCCTTCTTTCCCTCCCTATACTCATCACTTCAAAAGTGCTTTGTCCAGAGTGTTTGGGGAACAAAGTGGGAATCTACGTAGCCTATCCATCACTTTTCCTCTTAACTGAATGACACACAAATTCGATTGATTAAATGAAACATAAGACAACTTTGCATTTCCACACTCACTTATTCTCACTTTCTCTAGGACTCTCAGCCATCATTGTGACCAGAAGCATTAAGTATGGTGTGAGTTGAACACTGCTTCCAAGCACCCACACACAAGCTGTTACTATCTGAATAAATTGTCAGGAAAACAAAAACCATTTTACATTACAAGAGGCCAAGAAGTCAACTTCAGCAACATCAACCATGCCCATTTTGAAGGCTTATATTAGTGACAAAAAAGGAGAGAATTTACAAATTATTGTTCTCTTGCTTTCAACAGAAGTTCCAACCTCCTTTTCCCCATTTTTCCAGCTGTGTCGGGTAGTGTGACAAGCAGCTGAGTTGACCTCTCAGCTAAATTCTGCAGATTTCATAATAAACCAAGACCAGCTGTGATTTCCTTGTATACAGGGTTTCTAAGCTCTCCCATATATTATTGATAACCTCATCACTATGCAAAATGCAAAGACTGACAGAGTTATAATCCTAGCTCTTTCTTGAAAAGCTTTGCCAAGCCAACAGCATGAATGAGGAGTAGGAAAAAAGAAGGAGGAAAAGTGGTATTTTAGATAGTTGCATTTATAGATTTTACTCATTGCTTTAATCTTGATTTTGCATGTTCCTCCTCCCTGTCCTTACTGTCTTTATATTTTAAAATATTGACAGTAACAGTTTATTTCTAAAATATGCCAATTAGCTATTACCCTAATTTTAATTACAGAGTAACAATAACAACAAACCTACAGACCAAGCTGCTTATCTATTCTTACTAATGTGAATATGCTTCATTCAATAATAGATCAAATAAGAAGCACAAAATACAAAAGTGCCAAGACGTAAGTCTATAACTGGCCAGCCAGCAAAATAATACAGAGAGGGTGCTAATTTTTATTGTAGGACTACAGATTAAGCCTTCCTGCATAGTTTTCCTGCCAAGAAGAAAGCAACAAACAAAAAAAACCCAAAATCTTTAGGAAAAAAAAAATAGGGAAAATTTTCTGTATAAGACTGTATTAATTTTGCACTTTCCAACATGCAGAAAATGTTGCCAGGCTTTGCATTCAAAGAGTGGGCTGGGATTTTTTTAAGGTGAAATTTGTATCTTAGATATGTGCTCCTTAAAAAAAGCTCAAATTGCACTAAAGGTCCCAAATCTTGGCCTCACACATTATGAAGGGGCTTTGGGGACATAAAAGAGTTGCTGGTAGGCTGCATATGGTCCTTAGATTACACTTTCTGCAATCCTGCTTTACAGGTTGACATAATGGCAGAGGAAGTCAGAAAGCAGTTGAACTATGCCAATGTTAATTATGGGATTCCATATGTTCCTAGATCAAAAATTGGAAATTGCAGCCTTCAAATCCAGAAGTTAGTTTGATTGTTTTTCAACTATACATACCCTCTGGTGGCTAAATCCATTTAAATCAGTGGAGCTTTGATAAACCTTACAAAATGCCCTTGAAGAGCAGTCAGAAACTTCAACTGGTTCAGAATGCAGCTGCACAGGTAGTAAATGGTGCCAGTTACTTGCCACATGTGACACCAGTACTCTGTGGGCTGCATTGGTTGCTAGTGTGCTTCTGGGTGCAATTCAAGGTGCTGATCATCATTTTTAAACCCCTTCATGGCTTGGGACCAGGTTACCTGAGGGGGCATCTTTTCCCAGTTGTTTCTACCTGTCCAATCTGGTCCAGCAGGATGGGCATGCTCTGGGTCCTGTTGGCCAATTACTGGGGCCCATGAGCATGCCTTTTCTGCTGTAGCACCCATCTTATGGAACATTCTCCTTACCAAGATTGGACAGGCTCCTGGCCTTTTATGAGGCCCTAAAGACCTGGTTCTGTGCCCAGGCCTGGGGCCTGAGTGTGTGAAGGATTCCATTTTCTGGTTGTGCTAACAGCCATTGACTGTGACATCCTCCTTGACTTCTGTGTATTTTAATTTTTGTATTTGTGATGAAAATTTGTTTTTAATTTATTTTAAGATTGTTTGCCACCCAGAGTCATTTGCTGAGATGGGCAGCCATAAAAATGAATGAATGCATGAATGCATGAATGAATGAATGAATGAATGAATGATTTGCTACTAATTATTAATTCATTGAAGTCTTGGGCCAGTTGTTTATTTGTCTGATTGGTTGGTTAGCTTTCTGTAATCCCTCTACCTTGATCCTCTTGCTTTAACATTCCGGGAAAAAGAGTATATTATTAGTACCACTACATTTTTTTCTTCTATCACTTGGTATTTCTTGAAACTAAGGTCTTTGATAGACAATGTTCCACAATTATGGAGATTAGAAGTTTGTCAGGTAAAACTGATTATTTCCTACAGGCAATAAAAAGCTGAAGTAAATGACCTTCTTCTAGTGGGCCTAATTAATATACTTCTCTTAACATTGTACAACAGCAGCTTTTTAACTAGATTCAGAAACATGGAAAAGTATAGGCTTTCTGAATCCCTGAATGTTCAAGTAATTACAAGGATTGTCACAGCCACCTATGTAATTGTTTAGCTTGTTAAGATAAATTATTAATTTTCTAGGACCAGAGTAATAGGTAGACAATTACTGCTTGTATTTGCATAATACCTCAGCTTTCCATCTGTTTGGACAATTAAAGAACCTAACATCCTCTTTTCCTACCCAAAATAGAGATAAAATTAGATTAATGAATATTATGTGTTGAAGAGTTAAGGTTAACTCCTTTTCTAGGAGCACAGAGATTTCACTTAACTGCCGGGATTCTACTGTGAGATTATGGTGGTAGACAAAATTGACACATAAATAAACAATGGAATTTAATCCTTGTTTAGATACACATGTTCTTTCCAAATGAGCATTTCTAACTATTACCCAGACTTGCATGTAGAAGATTAAAAGGCAAGTACTTTGAGGATGCTCTGTCTAGAAAATGTTACCATCCTAATTTTGTCTTGGATCTTGATTGATTCAAAACTGATCAATCCAACACCTTACTATTTTCCCTCTGCAAATTGTTTCCTCATTCCTATTTGAACAAGGTGAGAATGTGTATCTGCATACATCACTATCTGGAAAGAAAGACCAGAAAATAGATATCCCTCTCTTACATCAGTCTATCCCAGAAGAAGGAACAGGAGAAGAACCACAATAAGATTTATAGCCTGCCTTTCATTCAGGAGCTCAAGATGACATACTCCCTCCTCTTACTTTTTCCAACAACTATTTTGTGTTTAGGTTTAATTTATTTACATTTCAAAATACAATACAAGCCCTTTGTGAACTGAGTGGATGGAAGAGGGGATTGCATTGCCCTTCCTACCTGGTCCTGTGTTTTACAACTGAAATGAATGGAATGCAATATGATTTCCTTGTATAAAAGCAGAAGAACATTTTGTTGCCTGGATTGGAGAATGGAAATGAAACTGAGGACTTTCAGAGTTGTGGAGAATTTTAAAGATGAGAAAAGCACTGACACACCGAATAACTCCTAAAACAAGGACCACCCTCCAGGAAGATAGGAATGTTTGGTAATACAAAATATCATTATTGGGATCACTTTACTCTACAGGGCAAAAACTGTTTTTTCTCAGGTGCACAAATAAACTAGAGAAAGGCCTTAAGCATGAGTTAGGTATGACCTGAAATTAACAGCATGTGGTTTGTTTAAAACTTGACATTAACAAAGCATTCCCTGAAGAAAGTCTCACAGATTGCTGCCAAAAGCCGTCTTGTCCATGCCAGTTTTGCCAATCCTAGATCAAAACTACATCTATTATAAATATTACATATACAGAACATGGGTAAAATTAAGTAAGATTTTTTTTAAAGTTGAAGAACCAACATTACAAGTATCATCTTGATAATTTCAAAGACATATGTTTTATGACAGTCTACTTCCAATAAGAATTACCAGGTACTACTGGACAGCTCACAGAAGGATGTGAATATAGGGATTAGTTTTATTGATCACATCAAGCCTCATGTTTCGCTAACCTTGGCTTAGTGAATAATGACACCAGGAAGAGATCATAACACACTCCAAGTTATAAGTTACAGTTTACAAACCACAATGGCTGGTCTAATACACCACACTAAGCCTGAACTGGACAATTATGTTATGACTTGGTCTGAATTACAGGTATCTGGGGAAAGCTTAAATGGAATGCAGCAGGAATAGAAAGGCTTACCTCTTCCCTCCCCAGCATATCCAGAACCAACTTCTTCCATCTCCTAATACAGCTAGAACGCATTTAAAAATGCCCCTGCTGATACTTATATTTTCATCACTTCTGACCTAATTCATTTCTACTGTAGATTAATTTGCAATTGTTAAAAACAGTTCACATTAGCTTTGATTATTTTTTAAAATGCTGATTTTTGAAGAGTTGGGGAAGACATAATATGGCTGCTATTTGTTCTATGATCAGCTCCAACAGGGAAGGCCTATTGAAGTAATAAGATCTCTGCATATTTCTGATCAGTCTGAATATGAAAGGATTAGAAAAGAAGTTTCCATTTGACAAGTTCATATATTAAAATACATGCCATTATTCCACCTCCTACTATGTGAATATTCTGATTAGCTCTCTGTAATTTAATTGTTACAATCACAACTTTCAGACTCTGAATTGTGATTTTTGTCTGGACTGATTTTTTACAAAGTGAAAAACAGAACTTGGAATAAAATACAGATGCCAATTACTTGCACAATCCTGTTTGTGAAGGTAAGAAAAATAAATTACAAATGAAACTTTGTTAAGTTTAGTTTTGTTCTTCAATACAGCAGTGAATACAGCTTCCAGAACTACTTTTTCTTTTAAAAATATGAGAAAATAAATTAAAGTTCTAGAACAGCATTCCCCAGGGATGGGACAGTAGAGACCACTGGAGAAAAACCATCCTTCAAATAACCCAGCCCTATGCCATGAAGGGTTTTCTAGGTGAACACCAGCACCTTGAATTGTACCTGGAAGCAGACTGGAAGCCAGTGCAAAGCAACAGTGTAACATGGGCATATCAAGATACACCCATAATTGTGCACATCATCCTATTCTGGTCCACTGAAACTTTCAGATGCCCTTCAAGGGCAGCCCCGTGAACAGAGCATACTGCAGTAATCCATTTGGGATGTTGCCAAAGCATCACTATGTGTACACAATGCCACCTGGTCCAGGAAAGGAACACCTGGCATACAACACCAAGTTATGCAAAAGGCTTCCTGGCCATGGCCGCTACAGCCGCTGCTCAAACAGGAGCTATTAATCCAGGAGGAGTCCCAGATTGTGCACTGGTTCTGTCTAGGGCAGGGCAACCCCATCCAGAATAAAATCACTGGATCCAGGAGGCCCTAAAACCTAGAGCCACTCACTCTTGCTAGGGTTCAGTTTAAGCCTCTTCTTCCCGGCCATGCTGTGGAGGTTCTGTCCACAGCTCCAGACAGAACCTCCATAGCGTTTCAGCCAGGGCATTGATATATAGCTGAGTAGCCTCACTTGTGCCATCAAATGATATCACCCAGTGGCTTCATGTAGATATTAAATAGGACTGGGCAGAATATCTAGCCCTGAGGAACCCCACACAAAAGGGGATGTGGGTTGGACCTCTCCCCCCACATCAACACCAGCTGTAACTGATCCTGGAGAAAGGAGAAGAACCAACACAAAACTGTATCCCCAATTCTTAGTGCCTGAAGCCAGTTCAGATTAATACCATGAATCATAAAAGCCACTGAGATCAAAGAAAGTAAGGATGAACACACTTCCTCCATCCTGCTCTCTCCAGAGCTCATTCACAAAGACAGATTTTTCAGCCTGAAATCTGACTGAAAGAGGTTCAGATTATTCACTTCATCTACGGCTCTCTGAAGCTGCAATGCAACCACATTCTCAACAAGTTTTTTAGGAAAGGTTGGAGATGGGTTTAGCAATGCCTTCTTGAGGAAGGTGCAGACCACCACTCTCTTAAACATCAGTGGTACTAGACCCTTTGTCAAAGAAGTATTCACCACCACCCAGACCCAGCTAATGTTTATCTTTCAGGAAGCCTTGGTTATCCAAGAGAGGCATGGAGGTAATACTGAGGTGGCTGAGCTCACTGCTCTGAAATCCCTTGGGAGAAACAGGACCAACTATAGCCCAGATAACTAAGCAATACGAAACTTCATTCAACTCCTCATAATCTGCATCAAGGCTAGAGTCCTGCCTGGGGGGAATCCAAGTGACTTTGTTCAATAGGTGCCTAGCATATTCCTCACAATGACCCTATAAAATTAGAAGGGACTGAATCATTCAAAACAAGGTCACCAGAACACTCCAAGGTGATCAGAGTATTCTGATCATGACAGGGAAGTAATAGTATCTCTCCCAACTGCAGATCACTGTACCACTGACCAGACAGGAAGACCAGGGCCAAGGTATTACTCTCATGAAATGACACATGATCTTGATGACTTGGGTGAGGTCCATGGCTGTCATGGTAGCTATTATCCCCAAACTTCTTCTGACTTCACCCCCAGACAATGCTAGTTGAAGTCCCCCAAGACAGTAAGCCTGGAGAACTCCACCATCAGTCAAACCATACAGTCAAGAAACTCAGGTAGACAGTTTGCTATATAGCAGGAGGCTGGTACACCAGCAACAATCTCACCTGATTCCTAGTAGCAATCCCACCCAACTCCAATTTAACAAGCAGAATCTCACATCCAGTCACTGGGGGACAGCACCTCCAAATGCCACCAGAATGTCTTGGATAACCAGAGCTACTCCATTGCCCTGGCCTTAGGGTCTCAACTGATCCCACACCCAAATCCAGATAGAAAAATTTCTGACAGGGCAACCCTTCCCTCCATGGCCATCCAGGCCTTGGTAATGCATGCCAGGTCAGTCTTCTCATCCATGATTGTATCACTGCTGAGGGCGCCTTTATTACAGACTTGTGTGTTATATAGTAGCAGCACTACTAAGTATTGCTTTACAAGCTCCAGATTTTTGATAATTCAGAACAAATCTAGCCATATGAAGTTGATAAAACAGGAACTACCAATCCTGATATGAAATGTATATTTGATTTTTTTTCTTTTTATTATGTTGTTGGAAATCTTGATACATTGTATTGTTTCAATACAGTCATGTTAATATAATATGATTAAAGATTAACATTCTACTATTTAGATAACTTAGAGTATTGAGAATAAAGAGAAAAAATATTCAATCAATATTAATTACAATTTAGGATGTCAATATTACAAGGATAAAATTATTTGGCTTTTTCATCCAAAGTATAGCATTGAAAAAGAACCACTATGACTCACATCAGAGTATTTGTTGTATAATAGAGGTTTCAATCTTAGACTGAATACTTAATATTAAAGTCTCCATTGTATTGTTAATTAGTGTGTGTGTGTGTTTATTTTTTTTCTTTCATTAACAGTGTATGCATATATATATGTGTCTGTGTGTGTATACACACACACACACAAACAGTTAATGAAAGAAAAAAAATTAATGGAAAAAAATTAACAAGAATTAAAATACTAAAAAAGTAGAAAAAGAAAAAAGGGAAAGGGAAAATAAATACATAAAAAAGAACTATTGGGTTTCTGACTTGCCCGTTTTTATAGATCTGCTAATTTGCAATATTTGTAGCCATTTAGGCCCCCTTAGAAGCCAGACTGTAAGTGATTATATTTCCCATGCAGTATGATATGTTGTACGTATGGGAACCATTCTTGCTCATGTATATATACTGTTAGTTTTGCCATTGCTGCATATTCTCCAAGTTCAAGTTCCCAATCAGGTATTGCTGGAATTATGTCTTTCTCCCAGTGCAAAATTAATTCTTGCTGCTGTAAACATATACAGTATCCCATTTACTTATGATGCTTCTTGTTGATTTTTTATGAGATTATACATAGTAGGAAAAGTTGTGGTTTCATTTCAAATTTCAATTTCATTTTTTCTTCATTATACTATGTATGTCTTTCTACTACTTTTGAGGGGTTTTTTTTTTACATATCCACCACATGTGAAAAAAGTTCCTTCTGTTTCATGACATTTCTAACATTTATTACTGTATGATTTGTCTACCTTACATACTATTGATGGAGTTGTATACTATCTGTAAGACGTTTTGTACCAATTTTTCTTTAGGTTATAATTTGGTGTAAATTTTGTAAATTTAGTTCGTAATTCTTCCCATTGGGGTGTTGTGATTGGGTCTTTAAAGTTTTGCAACCATTTGATCATGTAGTTTTTTGTTTGTTCTGCCTCTGTGTCATATCTAAGATAAAGTTTATATATGTGCCCTAATAGGTGGTGTTGGTTTTGCTATATTTGTATTTGCTTTGTAATATCTTATATAATAGCATCATTAGTTATTCTATTCTTCTGTTCTCTATTTGCTTCTATTATATCCTCTCTGAATCCTACAATCTGTAGGATATTTCTGCTGTAAATAGCTTTATTTTAATCTATATTAAAATAACTAATTAGCTAAGCTATGTCTGCAAAAAAACCAATTCCTGAATAAGAAATTCAGACTCCAAACAGCCTAGAGGGCCATGCCAGGTACGAAGCCTGACAATCTGAAATCCAGTTGAAGTGTATAGCAATTGTGGACCAAAAGAAAAAAAAAATTGCATATTCCTTCCATGTCTGGTGGCAGTATTGCAAAACTCAACAATACTGGAAATTGATTTATCTTTTTTTTTTTTGTGCCTTCAAGTTAGTGTTGACTGGAGACTGCCTGGAGTAGTCCCTGCAATTTTCTTGGCAAGGTTTTTTCAGAAGTGGTTTGCCATTGCTTTCTTCCTAGGGCTGAGAGAGAGTAACTGTGACTAAGGTGGGACTAGAACTCATGGTCTCCCAGTATCTAGCCTGATGCTTTAACCACTATGCCAAACTGGCTCTCATCATAGAATTCACTGTAGAATGGAACACATTTTGAAATTCATAATGTCATTTTAACCTGAGACATTTCTATTAAACTTCACCAAATTACCCTTTCCTTCAACGTATATTGAACTGGCATTGTATATGGTAACAACTACAAGGATTTTATATGTTTTTTATTGGAAAAGATCATGGAACTGTGCACATCCCAAATTTGGGTTCTTGGGGTTATATTTCAATCTAATATGAGTGATGTAACATATCACTACAAATCACTAAGTCTACTGTTTTAATGTACTATTTATTATTTATAGCTTTTCTTTTTCCTCTTATTGATTTTAATTGTGTGTGTGCACACGCCTTCGCATCATCGTTGATTCTTGGTGACTGCCTGGACTAATCCCTGCAGTTTTCTTGGTAAGGTTTTTCAAAAGTGGTTTACCATTGCATCCTTTCCAGGGCTGAGAGAGACTGACTGCCCCAAGGTCACCCAGCTGGCTTTGTGCCTACGGTGGGACTAGAATTCTGGGTCTCCTGGTTTCTAGCCCGTTGCCTTAACCACTACACCAAACTGGCTCTCAAACCAACTAAATTATGATACATTAAAACTGTCTTTCTGCACTATCCCCTGGTTACTCGGGTCACAAATGGTATATGTTCATATTGGTAGGAAATTACTGTTAGGAAACTATTTATTTTATTTATATTTTGAATTTTGTCACCGCCCATCTCACTCAAAGAGCGACTCTGGGTGGTTATAATTTTTGTGCCTTTCACTTACTCTTGACTTCTAGTGACTTCATGAACAAGCCCATGCATTTTTGTTGGCAACATCTTTTGTCCTTAGCCTTTCTTCCAAGGGCTAAGAGGGAATGATTGATCCAAAGTCAGCCAGCTGGATTTGTGTCATGGGAGGACTAGTGTTCACTTTCTCCCAGGTTCCAGTCCTGTGCCTTTAATCACTACATGCCAAATGGCTCTCTAGGAATCTGTGAGGTATTTGGATTGATCAGAGAATCAAAAACATGATGTTAATCTCTTTATGTTTATAAGTACTATCATTTAGATAAAATTATATCAATGACATTTTAGTGATGAGCTTCCAATAAGCTGTCAAATACTGAATAAACTATTTTGAAAAATGGAAAACAATGCCAGTAGTTAATATTTGTTTTACTGCAATTATAAGGACATTAACTTGCAAAATAGGAAAAGTAAAATATTTTTGTAATGATAAACAATTATGTTAAGAAGAATGGCTGCTGTAACATTGTTAGAATTATTTTAATTAAGATACTTTGCTATTAATTGTTTAATTTCATCTAGCTTGTCAGATGAAAATGATTGAGCACTAAAATAAATGTAAAATTTTAGAATTCTACAGAATCAGAACTTTTGAAGTTAAAAAAGAAGAAGCAAAGGTGCTTTAAAAACTGAGTGTGAGAAAGCATGAAGCCATTTGCAGAAAATAATATAACTACATATGCCAATTTGAAAAAACAACAACATTGCTTAAGAAAACTGCCACAATTTTGTTGGAAAATTGATTAATAGAATATTGAATCCCAATTAACAATGTAAACACTTAAAATATTCATATATCTTGGTTTAATTTAATTTACTTGCTGATGGAAACCTGGAAGAGAGAAAGCTCCTATTCTTGTTCTACTTCTTAACAAAACATTTGTCATGTGGATTCAGAACAGCATCACCAACTGCAATAGAAACAATGGCACTCCAGATGTCACCAAACAGTATTGCCTCAAGATCTACTTCAGAGTTGTGTATCTTTCTGGCTAGGAAGCACAAGGCCATTCGAGTTTTCTCAGCATTGTAATTTGATCAGCTTCTATGGTGCAACCTTCACATAAGAACTGTCCATTGAACCCCAGACCCACAGGCAACAAACAGAACATTGCAACAGGTTCTCTGTGTGGCTGCCACCTTTATGTTTTCTTTAATAACAGTATCTTGGCAGCCACCCCACTTAGTATGCCAATTTAACAACAGACTGATGTAGAAGGATTACATGATCCAAAATGTGTAGAAGATATTTAGTCTCTTCTTTTAAACAGTAATGGATGAATAAAGGGTTGAAAGCCTGATGCTGAAGTGACTTGTACTGACAAATATTTGAAAAGCTCAGTCCAATTTCAGTCCAACTTTGAAATTTCCATATCAAATTATAAGCTCAGAATGCCTGGAGCGCAAATAAACATACTAAAGGCTTTTTAGCCTCAAGGAGATAAGATCTCTCTCTGGAGAGACTTCTCAAAACTGCTCCCTTGCCTTTGTGCAGACTGCTGGAATGTGCTTGCTTTTCATTTCACTCTTTGTGTCTGGCTCTCAGGCCTCACAGGCAGTGTCTTAAGCCAGGCAGGGTCAGCAAAAACAGAGAGCAGCATTCATGGACAGATCAAGTTTATGTGAGAATCTGCTCCTCCTGTGCCCTCAATTTCCATTTGAATTGTTAATAAAATCTCAGCCTGAAAGGCACATGATCCCATCAGTAGAGAAGTCATGCAGAGAATCCTCAAGCTCAGAAAAACAAAATTTCTTTATCTTTTTTTTTAAGCCATCCTTCTCCAGCATTCATGGGAATTATGCCATCTAACACCCCTCCTGAACTGAGCCTTCAAACCCCATGGTAACATCCCATCGCCTGTAAGGTGCTTGCTTTTAAAAGAAACACACAAAAAAGAAAACAACAACAACAACATCCACCCTTCAATAAAAAAGCACAAGGGTAGCAACGAACTAGAGCCATCAACAGTTCAACATTCTCCAATGTTACAGCTTCAAAAGGTTCAGCAAATGCAAAGTGGCTTTTCATAATTTTAATAGCATTTCAAAGAGCTAATCATACTGATTGGGAGATTTTTCCATTGCTTCATGGTAATAATATGAACTGTGGCTCCACAGAGTTAATAGAAAAACACATAATACAGTCACACCCCAGTTAATTTGCTCCCCCAGTATAAATACTGTACAAGAAAAAGAGCCATTCTTCGTTTCATGTAGTTGACAGGCATCTTCCTAACCTTACTACAACTAAGCAGTCCAGTTGTTTCTTCTGGCTTTGCTCCTTTCCAACTGTTTGAATATACCGAACTCTTTTCAGAGGGATGGGTTGATGGCCTTCCTGCTTCTCCCTTTGTAAAGGCAAGGGAAGTGTTAGTGATAATTGCAGAACAAAAGGAGAGAGGCTCATGATTCCTGGCAGTACTGTGAGCTTGGCATCATAAAGTACATTATCCATCTACAGTGTAAAATAGCTCTTAGTTTAAGCAAAAAATGTAACTCAGGTAACTAGTGCATAAAATATGTATGGCATCCACAAGGTTTCTCTGTTGCATTTGAATTTACTATGTGGATGACAAATGAGCATACTGTATGTATGTGCATGGGTGGATCTGTTTATATCATATTTAAGATCTCTTCTTGTATCTTATCAATAAATCATTTTTACTCATAAAAGTTTCTTCCAAAATTAAAGACAGGAAGATGTTTAATAGAACTTATTAACTATTTGAAATACACAGTGTGGATAAAGTTTGTTTTGAAATGCATCCAATTGAGAATTTCCATACCATTTATGAAACTTTAAGGCAAAAGAGAAATAGAGGGAAAACTATGCCACTTGAAAGGAGTATCGGGAAACTCTAGCTAATAACATGTACTGTAAACCACAATAAATGAAAAAGAAATGGGAATTTAAATCATTCTGAAAAAAATATTTATTTTTTATGACTTGAGATATGAGTTATAATAGCTGTAAATTGGGCAGTAGCAATATCAGAATTGGATAGTGCAAGCCAGCATAACTCACGAAGCCAATATAACATATCAGGTGATGACGTGCATTGTGGTCCAGGAAAAACTGAATAAAATCTTGATTTTGTGTAAAACTGCAGTCAGAGAGAAAACCAGAGAGAAAAGATAAAACATATCTCATTAGAATTAGAAGCTTTATGCTAATGAACTAGAAACAATATGAAAAAAGAAACAAAAGGCCACATTATTTGTTCCATAGAACAAATTAATAGATTGGCAATGAGATACCTAAGAACTGTCCCTTTTTCAGTTCCAGTCTCTCTGTTTTGCCAGGGCACCTTGCCATTTGATGTAGTGATATTGATGTTGATCCTCAATACCAGGTCAGTACATAATAAATCACTGATCATACATAAAGCAATCATGGCTGAATGTGCTGACCTGCTATATGCAATGGTCTTAAGACCATTATGTGAGCATTTGGTATGGTGATATTCAGATTGCTATTTTATGGGAATTATTCCGTTATAACTTCAGATGAAATCAGACACTAATATAAAGGACCTTTCTGTTTATCCCCTTCCATGAGAATTAGGGTATCATCTAAAGAAAACTCTAAGACTTCATGAAGCAAAACAGAGGGAAGGAAAAATTATCCCCTCCCCATTTCATATATGGATGGAAGTATTAAATTAATTTCTACCAATAGTCTTCGCAGAGGTTGGTTACAAAGATGGAGAGATTTTGGCCTTAAAAGATGGACAGTTTTGGCCTTAAAACAAACATAGGATCAATGGAAAAAGGAGGGATTTTTGTCAAGTACCTATAATTAAAGTTGGCAACAGAATTGTTCAGGAGGGAACAAAGACAATAACAATTATTTCTTATTTTTTTTTCCTGTTCAGCTTCCAGGAGTTTAGGGGGTATATACTGTACAGTACAGCATTCCTACCTCTTATTTTTCCCCACATCGACCTGAGTGGGTAGGTTGGGTTGAGCTATGAGATGGGTGAGGTCAAGAAAGAGTAACTATTTGACCTACTCAGTGTGTTTCCATGGCTGAAGAAAGATTGAGACTGGATTTCCCTGATTCATCACCTTAGCCACTATACCATACTGGTTCTTATCATTTGCATAATGATGTCATGAAGAACATATGACTTTTTTTTTTTCATTTTATGTGTACTTTATATTCTTTCCCCAATAAAATGATAGCAATTCATTCATAGACTTTTTTCTAAATATGACAGGAAAATATGATGCATAAAGTTGATTATCACTTCTACTGGTTGACAGTGTCAGTCAGTCACTCACTGGTGACATTGAGGACTGATTGCAGCATGCATATTTTCTTCTTTCTAGGATGTAATTTATATATATTGTGAATTTCTATTATTAAATTGAGAACATATTTTATTCAGCCATATTATCCACAAAGATAATAGCAGTATGTTCTAATACAAATAAATATGATTTGATACCAAAATATCTTCCAGTATTTATTTATATTGTGGCTCAAATTCTAATTTTTATTAAAATATTCTTGATAGTATTTTGGGTGTCAGCCTCACATGACAAAGATGCCTTTTTATCCATTTTTAAAGAACATATATTATTTTTGTATATTTTCGCCTATTTCTGTGATTTACTTTTGTCTTAGACCCCAGAAACACTCAGCAGTAAGAACAACAATAACACATTACAATAATAAAGGGTCATACATTATAACTACTTCAATATATTACTGAAATTTACATTGTTATAATTTAAAAGAGAACTTTTATAAAATGATGTACTGTTGGTACATGACTCCAGAAAAAATATCTACAATGTATAAAGGTACTTCAATTTATGTTGGAAATGTGGAAAACTTGAAGGGTCTTATTTATCATACCTGGTGGACTTGAAAAAAAAGGCAGAACATTTTGGGTCAAATACATACAGTGACACAAAGAATTTTAAAGATTAATATTCAATTGAAACCAGCTTCTTGCTGGGACTAATGGATAGACAATTAGAAAAGCATTATGGATTTTTTTTAATATATGACAATGGCTGAAAGACAATTATGTGCACAAAAATGGGAAGACTCTGAAATACCCACAATGGAGGAATAGCTGGTGAAGATGGCAGAATTAGCAGAGATGGCAAAATTGACTTGTGTGATTAGAGAAAGGACAATAACTACATTTATTAGTGACTGGAAACCCCTTATGGACATTTTGCTGAAAAAAGAAAAAAAAAATGAACTTGTGATTTATGTGTGATGTCTCTGCTCTTAACTATTTTATCGAGATTTGTCATTGCTCTTCTCCCAAGGATTAAGTGTCTTCTGATTTCCTGACTGCAGTCAGCATCTGCAGTTATCTTCACACCTAGAAATACAAAGTCTTTCACTGCTTCTACATTTTCTCCCTCTATTTGCCAGTTATCAATCAAGCTGGTTGCCATAATCTTGGTTTTTTTGAGGTTTAGCTGCAAGCCAGCTTTTGCACTTTCTTCTTTCACCTTCATCATAAGGCTCCTCAGTTCCTCTTTGCTTTCAGCCATCAAAGTGGTATCATCTGCATATCTGAGATTGTTAATGTTTCCTCCAGCAATTTTAACTCCAGCCTTGGATTCCTCAAGTCCAGCATGCCACATGATGTGTTCTGCGTACAAGTTGAATAGGTAGGGTGAGAGTATACAACCCTGCCGTACTCCTTTCCCAATCTTAAACTAATCCGTTGTTCCGTGGTCTGTTCTTACTGTTGCTACTTGGTCATTATACAGATTCTTCAGGAGGCAGACAAGATGACTTGGTATCCCCATACCGCTAAGAACTTGGAAGTGATCTGTTCATGACAAGGGATTGTCAGTCCCACTAGGCAGATCAGGAAATCAACTACACTTCAGGAAAAGTCCCTTTATTGGGATTGATTATAATCATAGAATCATGATTTTGCTATACCCCTCCCTCTTCTTATACTCTAGTGAATCAAGCTTCTGAATATTATCTCATTTCGCAGGACTTAAAAAATGTTTCACCCCCTTTTGCCTAGGTAACCCTTCTTGCATATTTCCATCAGGTCATTTTTCTTACTCTCTACAGGGATGGATGGAAACGTTTCCCAGCACCAGATCACATCTGCAAAAAGGTAAAGACCAGATCTAAAGTGTGGCCTACAATATGGTTCAGGAGACTGATGTCTTTAAATAAATCCATGGTTGTCACAGCTGCCATGAATTTATGAGCAGCCTCCAACCTCAGGAAGAGGAGATTAAAATCTTTCAATATTGTCAGTCTGAGAGAATCCATCACTAACTCCACAATGAGATCAAGAAGCAAATTAAGGGATGGTATGTTGTTGTGCAGTTGGAAAGACAATAGAGTAGGAGCACCTTGTCCCTTTGGCCCAATGTCACAACTGGCCCTCTGTGGAACAGTTCTCTTTGTGTTGGTCAGAGTCCTCTAGTAAATGACTATATCCTACCCCACCCAGCCCTTGGGTTGGGACTGATACAATCAAAACAAAACAAACAAAATGAAACAGATCTCAATGAGTCCCTCTCTCTTCATAAAGCCAGGTCCCAGTAACACAGTGCAGGCCAGATCTCTCATCACAAGCAGGACAAAAGTGAAGTTGTATATATTGCAGATAGGTATAGCATACACAAGCATTATCCTGAACTCACGTTGCCCAACATTCCAGATACCTGAGTTGATATTTGAGGGATGGGGGCAGGAAGTATAGATTGGCAATAGATTTTCAATATTCTTCCTCATGTCACTTTCAAAGGGGTTCAAACTTTTAAGCGCCACTGTAGCTGTACTAGTCTTAAGGTAGCATTTTCCCCCTTCTTAGCTCATTGATGACACTGGTGATGATGTGGTCAGGGGCTGGGATCCACCCAGCTCTAATTGGGCATGTAAAGTTGCTGCAACCATGCCCTCTCCCCTCCAGTCACTGGGCACTGCTCTCCATAATAAATTTGGCTTGCAAAAGAGACCAGAATCCTGGCATTCACAGAGGCATCTGCCCCCATACTACCTGACAGGCACTACATTGTACATTCATATATTACCTGGACATTTTATATACATGGATTTATCATCTTCAGGAAGAGCATTAGATCTATTTTTGAACCTAGTTTAGCAGTCTTTTGAAAGAGCACTAGACCTATCTGCATAAACAAGAATTGGCCCTTCAGTTGATTTAAAATAGGAAAGAGACCCAGATATTCCAATTGTATATTGCTACTTCTATATCTAATGAGTATATTACAGTTTGCCATTGCTTACACCAAAAATGGGGTTAATGTGGTCATAATTTTTACAGTTTTTATTCTGGGGGGAGAATGGTGCAATTTTGTCTACTCCATGGGCTATGTGCTGTAGCCACTTGCTGCCAGCTTTGCCGTTTGTAGCACTTACTGATTTGGGATGTATGAGAGCCAAAGTGAAATTTGCAAGATTTCTACTTGTTTCCCTCTTTTTTTTGTCTGAGTGACACAGCAAAGGGGTGCAGGATAAAGCTGAAAGGAGATCACTTGATACTCTTTCAATCACTCAGTGTACCTCAACACTGGTTTACCTGAGTTCTTGTCTAGCCTTAGGCATGAAAGCCGGCTGGGTGACTTTGGGTGAGTTACTCATAGCCCAGCTCACCTCACAGGGTTGTTGTGGGGAAAACAGGAGGAGGAAGGAGTATTAGGTATGTTCCCCATCTTGAGTTGTTTGTAAAAATAAGAAGGGTGGGATAAAAAACCTAAATAAATAAATAAATAAAATAATTTCTTCTAATGTGTCCAAAGCCTGCTTGACAGATTTGTGGTATGTGGAAGGGGTATAGGATAGACTATTCATAGCACATTGCACAATCTTTGTTCTTGTCAGGTTCTTCTTGGCAGGCTAGGAAAAATGTCAAGACACTAGCACAGACTTCCAAGGACACAAGCACTAATATGGAGAAACTATAAATCTAATATCCAAGAATTCCATTGTTTATTGAATGAATTCAAGCCCTTTTTATAGTGAAAGCAGGGTTCAAATTCTTGCACCCTTTTTTCCTACACGCAGTGTAACAGGATAGAAAGCACTCTTTTGGACAGTTGGCATAGTTCCTACCTATCTTGATTACTAACTAACCTGGTTTCAGGCTTTTTGCTTCTGAAAACTATCTTTCACACTCACATTTCATCCTATGCCTTTCCTCTGCTTTACTGAGCCAAAAGCTAGCCTGTTTTTTTTCCAGACCTTTAGCACTCTTCTAGAAATGTGCTAGTCTCTTATTCAGAAATAACATATGAGAGGTTACTGATGCAGAAGAGTCCCCATCAGTGACCAGTCATTCAGGCAAATTGAAAAGTGGCTAAAGCATCTCTCCCAGGCACCTGCCCTATCATCCAAACCCAACCCACCACATATTAAGGACAGCCGTTTGTGGTTGCTTTTAACATTGTCAGATGATATTAGGTGGGAGAGAAAACTAAGCCAGTACACTCATTGCCCTTAAATTGTCCCACATTAAAACTGTCAGAAGAACACTAGTCATCAGCCTTGTTTCTGAGACAGAATAATGCTCAGCCATTATGGCAGCCCAATTTATGTCAGCATTCTTTTCTGTCAACTCAAGGACTGAAAGAATGCATGTTAGTGTAACTATGAGGAAGAGACTTTTTTTTTCTCCTCCCCCCAAAATCTTAATAAATTATTCTACAGTTGTCTCCTAACATAAACTGCATTGATGAATGAGATTCTGGTTACATTATAACAAGGATATTGTAAAGCATAGAATGCCCTTTGTCTGTCTTCTAACACTACAATGTAGGCTCATACAATGAAGTTAGACCTTAATATGAAGAGAGGAGGAGGAAAATCAAACAGAAGTAAATATCCACATATGTCTTGGGCAACTCCAAAATTGTAAGGCTTTCTCTCAGATCTCAAACATGCACCCAGTTGGTCAGTGAACTGGTCCCCTTACCTCTAGTAAGTTGAATCTCCCTCTTTAAAACGTTAAATGTCAAGGGAGGAATTTGCTGGAGGCTTTTGCCTTTGAATCTTCCCAGAGAAAAAGCAACAAGGATCTGGGGGACAAGAAACAAAGCAGGTAACTTCAAATTAGGGAATGTGACTGTTCCAAGATTTTAAGAAAGGGAAATCCAATGCTCCCAGACTTCTAGATTCAGGAAGTAATCAGTCAGGCTGTGTTAGAGTTATTGTTTTATTTGGAATGTGCTCAAAACCTTGCCCAGTTCCTTCCAATGCTTCTAAGGGTCAATATGGATAAGCCTAGTCATTGTCTTTCCTCTTGAAATCCAATTATTTTCCTCTAGGCCCAATACCTATCTCTGTTTCCTTTGAATTAGGTGTTTTCTGATAAAATAAACCCTTTAAACAAACATTTTTAGTGTCAGTTTGTGTCTTGAGAGATGTAACCTGCTAAAGCACCATAGAAGGTATAAGCCTCTGCAGATCAATTATCAATTCCTGGTCTTAAAACAGCATGTTTTTTAATTAACATAAGGAGAACATGTTCTCCTTTGGGGGAGGAGAGGCTTGCCTCTAAAACTCTGGCTGAATGATGAAAAAGGATTTGTAGCAATGTATGCCAGTGAATGCAATCGTTGGGCTATCCTGGTTGGGTAGGACAGGCCTGATAACTTAGAAAAACTTTTATATGGGACTAGACTTTTGAACAGTTAAAATAGCCCTGGTAAATGCATAGTTCATTTAGATAATGTTGCTGGTGTTGTTGACTTTTGGATAAGAAAAGGGGAAGAAGAGCAATCAGGCAGATGAGCACATGGCATTTTACAGTATATTTTTATTTGTTTGTTTGTTTGTTTGTGTGATGGTTGCCTTATTCATAAAAACACAGACTCACCAGCCAGGGCTAAGGATATCTGGTTTATTTAGAATAGAATGCAGACACGGAGAAAGACGGGAATGAGCACATGGAGTGTGAGGTAGCCGGTAAATACCCGCGGAGCGGACCTGGTCCTTCCCCACCCCCCATTGTCCCAAAGTCTTGACCGACGGTGAACCCGGAGTCTTGATGGGCGATCAGGGGGCGATTCCGGAGTCTCGATGGGCGATCAGGGGGATTAGCGCTGATTACCTCTGTCCTCTTCCTGTGTCCGGAGCAGGTGTGTCCCCCGTGGTAATGCAGAGATGTCAGGGAGATAGGATGATGGCTTCCTGGGTCAGGGCAAAGGTATGGCTCCTTTGTCCTTTATCTGTTTTGTCTTTCAGTGCTTATGGGATTAGCACTGATTCTTTCCTCCCCCCTCCCCTTCACCGGAAAGGCATGTTCCCCGTTGTGATGTATGTATACCTCGCAACGGGGGACATGACATACTGCCTCCCCCCAAAAAACGTCAAGGTGCCGGTTTGGAAGGATACGCTGCATGGAAGCGTGTGACTAGCCGTTGTGCTGAGACATCCCAGGCATGCACCCACTCAGTGTGGGGGAAATGTCTCCAGCGGACCAGGTACTGAAGGGTGCCCTGTAGCCTTCGGGAATCTAGAACCTCCTTTATTTCAAAGTGCTGCTGCCCATCGATCATGATGGGAGGAGGTGGGGGGGGTTGTTATGCCACTTTGAGGACGTAGCCGGTTTCAGTAAGGCACAATGGAACACCGGGTGTATGCGTTTCAAGTTGTGTGGCAATTCTAACTTAAAAGTTACCGGGTTGATTATTTCCACTATTGGAAAAGGGCCAATGAACTTGGGGGCTAACTTCTTTGAGGGCTGCGGAGACTTAATGAATTTAGTGGAGAGGTAGACCTTATCTCCCACTTTGAAATCTGGCTGCGCAGCCCTGTGGTTGTCCGCATAATGCTTGTAGGTTGCTTGGGCTTCAGAGAGAGCCAGCTGAATGATTGGCCAAACGTTGGCTAGCTGAGCAGCCCAGTCATCTGGGGAACAAGGTGGGGTAGCTGGCTGTGGCAACTCCGGGATCGGGATGAAGTCTCGTCCATAGACTACCCGGAACGGGGTGTGGCCTGTGCTCTGGTGAACTGCATTGTTGTATGCCACCTCAGCAAAGGGGAGTAAGTCTACCCAATTATCTTGCTGGTAGCTTATGAAGGAACGCAAAAATTGCTCTAGGGTGGAGCTAAGGATTTCCGTAGAGCCGTCTGTGTGGGGGTGCCAAGCAGTGGACAATGCCCGCTTGGTGCCAATCAACTTCAAAAATGCTTTCCAGAATTGTGAAGTAAATTGTGTACCCCTATCTGTGACCAAGCAGGAGGGGGTACCGTGTAATTTGTAAATGTGATTTAAAAAGAGGCATGCCAGCTGTTGTGCGGAGGGAATGGAGGTGCATGGAATAAAATGGGCCTGTTTCGAAAAGTAGTCCTTAACCATCCAGATGACCACTTTCCACTGGCTGGGTGGCAAGTCTACAATGAAATCCATTGAGATTTCCTCCCAAGGGCGGGAGGGGCTTGCCACCGGCTGCAATAGTCCCTGGGGCTTACCTACTTTTCGCTTGGCCATAGCACATGTAGGGCAAGTAGCGACATAATCTTTTACATCCCTCCTAAGTGTGGGCCTGTCATGTTCATCGTTCTAATGGTTTGAATACATCGTAACGTTTCACATGTCACTCTCCTGTTCCGTGTCTGTCATTTGCGGGGAGGGGAATTTCAGCCGTGCCAGGCTGTAATCTCCTTGCTGTTCTGCAGGAATGTATGTTTGGGTTATGACATGTCTTCAAGGTTACTTTCCCAGGCCGATGTGTGACGGTTGCCAACACCTGGGAGGGGGTGGTTGCTATGGTGGGGCGAGTGGCGGGATTGGGTTTGAAGCGAGGGTATTTAGTTTGTATTTGGCGCGCTTTTGCTCATTCTCAGCTTTCTTCGTACTTTGCATACTATTCATTCAATAAATTAGTTTTCTCTAGTAACTACTGATGAGACTCCTTTTATTGGAATAGGCAATCATTACATAAAGCTGAGAATCATAATGAAATTTTCCGCTAGCCCCCATCCAAGCCTTTGGTGAAGGGGAGAGGTAGCGATGACTTTAACAATGGATGGAGGAATCGGGGCCCAACAGCGCTCCAGCGGGGACGGCGTGGCGGAAGCTCAGTCGGGGCTAGCTCATGCCACCTGGAGACCCCAATACCCCACGTTTCCGGAGGTGGAATTCGCTGATCGGCGGGTCAGGCCGCAACGGGCAGAGTCGCGGGGGAGCGACCTCAGCGCGGTGGCCGGTAGTGATGTTCCAGAGTCGGGGATGGGTTTGGAGGTGGAGAGCGGCGCCCCGGTGTGATCCCCGGAGTGGCTGGCATCCTTGATGGCCCGGGCTGGGACGCGGCGTGGCTGCATGGTTCCGGCAAAGGAGGGCGGCACGTCGGCGTTTTTGTTGGAGTGGTGGGTATTCCTGCTGACCGAAGCCGAGCTGCGGTGCGAGCGCTCGGAGGCGCAGCGGGACTGGATGAGGAACTTCTTGTGGCTGGAGATGGCGCTGCTCCACGGGATGCAAGCGCGGCGGGAGAGAGCCATCGTTCCTGCCTGCGTCAGCGCCAAGAAGGGTGCGGCCTCGAGGGGCCTGGGCTGCGTGGAGAGCGGTGGCGGCCGGGCGGGATGGAGCGGAGAGGCCGAGGTGAGACAGCCCGCCTTGGGGCCCGAGGAAGAAGGCGACGCATTCATCGCACTGAGGGCGGAGGAGGTGGACCCACCGAGCGAGGCTGGCAATCAGCGAGAAATCCTGGATTTCGGGCGAGATAGGGGTGGGTTTCAGGGCTTTGTTTGCTGGAAGCATGTCCCTCCGGACTGAGTGGAGGGGCGGGGCTCTGTGGTTTGCTTTAGCATTCTCATGCTGTTTAGCCTTTTGCATTTATATGCTGTTTAACCACTGTAACTTGTTCCTTGCGTTTTGTCATGATCGCAATGTTCAATGCTAATATCTGCATCGCTAATATTTTCATGCCAATGCTTAGATCTTGTGTAGAGATGAATGGGAGCATTTCACATGTGGATTCTTTGATGCGTGTCTTCCTATGTATAGGTGCTGATGCGTGTCCCACACTGTAAAATCACTTCGCCCGTCTTTATTCTGCCTAGCCGCATGAACTTGCTTAGTTTAGTTTCTTTAAGGGGGGTGATATGTCATGTTCATCGTTCTAATGGTTTGAATACATCGTAACGTTTCACATGTCACTCTCCTGTTCCGTGTCTGTCATTTGCGGGGAGGGGAATTTCAGCCGTGCCAGGCTGTAATCTCCTTGCTGTTCTGCAGGAATGTATGTTTGGGTTATGACATGTCTTCAAGGTTACTTTCCCAGGCCGATGTGTGACAGTTGCCAACACCTGGGAGGGGGTGGTTGCTATGGTGGGGCGAGGGGCGGGATTGGGTTTGAAGCGAGGGTATTTAGTTTGTATTTGGCGCGCTTTTGCTCATTCTCAGCTTTCTTCGTACTTTGCATACTATTCATTCAATAAATTAGTTTTCTCTAGTAACTACTGATGAGACTCCTTTTATTGGAATAGGCAATCATTACAGGGCCACCAGAATTGTCGCCTTACCAGATGTAACGTTTTTACAAAGCCAAAGTGCCCTGCCGTTTTGTCGTCGTGAGAACGTCTCAGAACGTCTGCTCGCAATTGCTCCGGCACGTACAGGCTATTTTGTTTCCAGGCCAAATCATTTTCAAAAGAAACATTGTTTTTATTGGTTTGCAACCATGTATCCGTTCTTAAGGCTTGTACGAACTGCTGTTGCAATTGCGATGAAATTGACATGCGTCTCCCTCCCCTTGCGGGCGGTTGTGCCATAGTACGCTGCGTTCCCGTTTGGCTGTGCATGACTGCTTGGCAACCCAGCTGTGTGTCGGTCCATACAGTACCTATAATGTCTGATGCCTGACTGGCATCCTGGGGCTGCCTAGAGAGAGTGTCAGCTAAGATGTTCTTTTTTCCCGGTATGAACTTCAGCTGAAAATTAAAACGGCTGAAAAATTGAGCCCAGCAAACCTGCTTGGGGCTGAGGCGTTTCAGGGTACTGAGCGCTTCCAGGTTTTTGTGGTCCATCCAGACCTCAAAGGGGCAAGTGGCCCCTTCCAGCAGGTGTCGCCATGCCTCTAAGGCAGCTCTGACGGCAAAAGCCTCTTTCTCCCATACATGCCATCTCTGTTCTGTTTCGGAGAACTTGTGGGAGAGGTACGCGCAGGGCTTCAGCTGGTCATTTGGATCCCGCTGAAGCAAGAGTGCCCCAATTGAGAAATCAGAGGCATCTACTTGGACTACAAAGGGCTTGGTGGGGTCGGGGTGTTGTAGAACCGGTTCGGCTGTGAACAGGCTCTTGAGATGATCAAAAGCCCTTTGGCATTCAGGTGTCCAGTTAAGTAGCGCTCCCGGGTTTCGTGCTTTGCACGTGTCTCCCAAACCCTTGGTGCGGAGTAAATTAGTTAGGGGCAAAACGATTTCCGCTAGTCCCTTGATGAACCCCCTGTAAAAATTAGAAAATCCCAGAAAACTTTGTAGTTGCCTCCTAGTGCGCGGGTGCTCCCATGCCAGGATGGCCTGGACTTTCCCAGGGTCCATTTCAATGCCCCTCTCAGAGATTCTATGACCCAGATAATCTAGCTGAGTTTTATGAAACTCGCACTTAGAAAGCTTGGCAAATAGCTCGGCTTTGCGGAGTTTCCTGAGCACCTGCTTAACAAGCGTTCGTGCTCCTCTTCAGTCTCAGAATATATTAATACATCGTCTAAATTCACAAGGACCCCCTTGAACAAGTGTCCATGCAAGACCTCATTGATCAATTGCATAAATACCCCTGGTGTCCCTGCCAAACCAAACAGTAATACTTTATATTGGAATGATCCCAGTGGGCAAGTGAAAGCCATCTTCCACTCATCCCCCTCCCATATGTGTATGTGGAAATAGGCTTCTCGCAAGTCCAGTTTAGAGAATATTTTCCCCTTTACCAGATGTGCTAATATGTCTTTGATTAGGGGCAAGGGATATTTGTTTGATATGGAAACTGAATTCAATCCACGGTAGTCCGTACAGAGTCTTAATGTCCCATCCTTTTTTTCTCTGAACAACACTGGGGCTCCAACTGGTGAGTTTGCAGGTTCGATGAAGCCTCGTGCTAAGTTCTTGTCCACAAACTCCCGCAATGCTGCCAGTTCTTTCTGGGTCATTGCGTAATTTTTTGGCTTTGGCAAGGGTGTGTTGGGGACCAGTTCACACAGTCAGTCTTTCTGTGGGGTGGGAGTTTGTCTACTTCGTTCTCCCCAAACACATCTGCAAACTCAGTGTATCTGTCCGGCAAGCCTTCCAGGGCCACTGCAGCCAGATGTGTGGTTGTAGACGCCGCCCTCCCCACTGCAGCACAGGGAATTCGGTCCCCTGTAGGCGCTTGGTAGAAGCCGTCTGCAAACGTGATCGTCCTGGTTTCCCAATTTATGTATGGGTTCCTTCGTACCAGCCACGGAATGCCTAAGATGATTAAAGGGTGGCCCACCAGTGCCACGACGAATTTCAGTCTCTCCTGGTGGCTGCCTAACTGCAGCGCCACTTCTCCGGTGAATTGGGTGACCGGGCCCCCTCCTGCTGCCGAACCGTCCAATTGCGTGAACACTATGTGTTGCTGAAGTGGAAAGCAGGGGAGATTTAAATCGGCAACCACGTCAGGGTGCATTAGGCACCTAGAACAGCCTGAGTCTATTAGGGCCCAGACTTCAACCAACTTCTCAGTGGAACTTAACTTAACTTTTACGTACAGGGTGGGACAGTTGGCACTCACCCCGTTGTCGCTGAACCCATTTTCCTCCTCCACCTGCCCTCTGGCACTTCTCAGGGCAGGTGGCTGGCGTTTCCCGCCGGTTCTTCCTGGTCATTCTCCTCCTCTTCACTGGAGTAAGGTAGTTCTTTTGCTCTGATCTCTCCCCTGGCCGCTGGCATCTTTTTGGGCGCTATGGGTGGTTTGTCCAACGTTTTTCCTGGCCTGTCAACTACCTTTGTTTTCGGGCACGCCGCCGCTTTGTGGTCCTCTTTCCCGCATCGAAGGCACTGCCCCTTGGCAAACCGTCACTCCCTCTCCTCTCTCCAGGGTTGGGATGTTGGCCTCACCGGTCTTGCAGCAGTTCGGGATCCCTTTACCATCACCGCTTGTTGCGCCGCCCTCTTGTCTTGTAGGAAGGTTTCCTGGGCATTTTCCGCCTTACCGGCCAGCAGTATCCACTCATGTAGAGTGTTTGGGTCGTCTCTGCATAATGCCCACCTCAGAACATCCAAGTCCAGGCCCTCTTTGAAGCGTTCAATTAGGGTAGACTGTGACCAGTCCATCACCTTTCCAGCCAGTGCTTTAAACTCCATGGCATAATCTGCTACAGATCGTTGCCCTTGGCTGATTCCCCTTAGGGATCTCTTTGCTCTCTCCTTTTCTAAGGGGTCTGTGAAGTGCAGATTTAGTGCCCAGAGGAACTCGTCAAAGTCATCGAGCTCTGGGGCTTCTGCCTCGTATAGCTGCACATACCAGTCAGCCGCCCTTCCTTTAAGTTTGTTAGCAATGGCATTAATTTTTTCCTTTTCTGAGCGGAAATATGGCCCAAATTCTTCCATGTAGTTCTTGGCATTTGTTAGGAAGAATGATAATGTTGCTGGGTCCCCGTTGAATTTGACCCCGAAGTCTTTCACCCCCGCTCCTGGTGGGCTCCAAACCACATCTGGTCGTCTGGACGTACCTCGGGCTGCTGGGGTTCTCTGGTCCCAGTGTGGGGATTCCTCAAGCTGGACTCTGGGCGGCGTTGCCTCAGTTTCATGCCAGCTCCAGCCTCTTCCCAGCAGTCGCGTCTCCAGGGGGGGAGGGAGGAAGATGACCTCCTGGCGGATTCCGCGAGGTGAACTCTGCCCGGCGCTGCCTCAGCCTCCTGCCATCTCCTTCCTCTCCCCGGCTGTTGCGTCTCAGGGGTGGGGGTGGGGGTGATGAACTTCTGGTACCTAGTTCCACCTCACCCCTTCCTCGGGATTCCTACACCACCGACCATCGCAGGAACAGCTGTTCAATTGACTCCAGCCTCGCCTCCATTATCCTCAACCTCTCAGCTGTCTGGGAGCCTTCCTTGGTTCGTCTGATCTGGCGCCTTCCTTCGGCTCCTGCGATCGTCGAGGACAGCAGGTCCCGTGGCTTCCTAGACGCCCAGAGCATCCCTGGTAGGGATCCCGGCGTCTCGTCCAGGGTGACCCACTCACCCTGTGACTCTCTGGTGGCTTCAGGCATCCTGCTCCTACCGGCCTCCTCCTCCTCCGAGCTTGATCTCGAACCCTCCTGGAGTCCGTACCATCTGGGAATGGTGTTCTCACCGATCGCCCGTGCCGTGGAGTCGGGTGCCCCGTTGCCGGTCCTCTGGTAGCCACCTCTTCATGAGTTGAGTCTTTCCATCACCAGCTTTGATCCCTCACAGACGAAATCTGGAATGGTGCTAGCGGAAAATTTTTTTCGATTCCCGTCTTTATGTGAAGGTTGCCTTATTCATAAAAACACAGACTCACCAGCCAGGGCTAAGGATATCTGGTTTATTTAGAATAGAATGCAGACACGGAGAAAGACGGGAATGAGCACATGGCATGCGAGGTAGCCGGTAAATACCTGAGGTGTGGACCTGATCCTTCCCCACCCCCCATTGTCCTAAAGTCTTGACCGACGGTGAACCCGGAGTCTCGATGGGCGATCAGGGGCGATTCCGGAGTCTCGATGGGTGATCAGGGGGATTAGCGCTGATTACCTCTGTCCTCTTCCTGTGTCTGGAGCAGGTGTGTCCCCCGTGGTAATGCAGAGATGTCAGGGAGATAGGATGATGGCTTCCTGGGTCAGGGCAAAGGTATGGTTCCTTTGTCCTTTATCTGTTTTGTCTTTCAGTGCTTATGGGATTAGCACTGATTCTTTCCTCCCCCCTCCCCTTCACCGGAAAGGCATGTTCCCCGTTGTGATGTATGTATACCTTGCAACGGGGGACATGACAGTTTGTTATAAATGCATGCTCCTAAGAGAAAACAAAGTGACTGAAAATGTCAACTCTAAGAGGACCTTAAGTATAAAACATGAACTGCAGATGAGCTAGTGTGCATATTGTTTTAAATATGGAGAAATAGTCTCAAGAAAAAGGAATTTCCTAGGCTAGCTGCCAGAATTAACTGCACCCTTGCTCAGAAGACCCCAGTTCAAGTCCAGTATCCAGCCCACCTTAGCTGAATGTTGAAGTCATTCAGAGGATTAGGGAATATCTGTTCACATCAATGATCCACTGGATGTGGCATATAGAGACTAGCAAATAGATATCTTGCTAGTGCATAAGGCTCTCATCCCAAGTCACTCCTTGAACAATGAACCCTTAGTGCATGTAGGTGGGGCTAACTCAGCATAGGGAGTTAATCTTAATCAAATTGCCTGTCCAGACAGTGGATGAGAAAGGAATGATTCATCCTGCAGTGAAAGCTTTCACTTTGGGGGTACATTGAAGCAGAGGAGTATAACAAGCATTTCAAGAAGTATAGATCTAGTGGTAGCAACTGGATCAGCTGCATAGTGACAGCTGATCTGTGGTGTTCTCTACATCTAATATGGAGACTCTCTCTCCTTGAAGTTAAATGTCAAGGAAGCAATTAGCTGAAAGCTAATGTCTTTGAATATCTCCAGATAAAGAATAACATTAGGCTGGGGAAGAAAACAACAACAACAACAATAGCACACCCCACTGGTTGGGAAGTGTGAATTTTTTAAGATTTTAGGAGGAAAAATATAATGCATCCCAATTTAGTAAACAATCAGACTATGTTAGAACTTTGATTTTATTTTAAAATCAAAGCCTTAAAGCCTTGCCAGGTTCCTTTCACGCTATTTCCCCTGAGACTTAATCTCCATTTTAGATTAGGCTTGTCATTCTGTTTCATTATCCTTACTTTTGAAATTCAGATCGTTTCCTCTAAACCTGACATCCATCTGTGTTTCCTTCACTGTTACGTGTTTTCTAATAATCCAAATACCCTTTTAAACATACATTTTGGGTGTCACTGTATTTATTTGATTGTAATCTGGTAACATGCCTGTATAAATTGACACCAATTCTGCACTTGAACTGGTGGCCTGTTTTTCAATTAACAAAAAAAGGAAGACATTTTCTCTCCTTTGGGCCTGCTTCTATATCCTAACTGAAAACAGGAATAGGAGGTGATGGCAGCAAATATCAGTCAAAGTCATCCCTGCTGTATCCTGGTTGGTAGGTCAGGTCCAGTGGTGGTATGAGTGTTCCTTACAACATGAAATCACAAAACAAAATAATAATATATCCCTTTTATTAATTGTTATAAGTTATGATTGCTACAAACATTGCTAGTTATGCGTAGCAATCTTAAAGAGGTAGAATCACATAAAGCATTATTTGGAATTCAGAACTAAAATTACTCAAAGGGATTTCAGCTAAGCAAAACAATTGTTTAAAATATCCACAAAAGTAGCCAGACCCAATATATAATATTGAGAGTAGTCGCAAAATAGCTTATGTGTTGAGTTACGTGATTAGACTTTGCCCTTAAACCTGAAAATCAATGTAATTGATTAACAAATATACAACATGCAGAAATGTTAGATGAGATAGTAATTCAGGATGGCACGGAACTGCAACGATCTGCAGCTAGAACTAGAAAATGTATATGATGAAGGAATAGAGATGAGAAAAGATTAAACTGTATATCCTTCCCTGTAGGAACATTTAATCCAAAAACATCTGATATCAACAATATATAATAAATGAGGTAATATCTACAAAAAAATTTAGTAAATGGTTTTTGTGCTTTATAAGACACTGGGGCTGCATGAGAGATCAATTTAAGCAATAGCACTGTTCTCACATTTTTAAATTCTTCCTACTTTCAGCTGTAGACTTTGCTTTGCTTCCACAGTGCAGATATGGCAGAAAGAAAAATACAACCCTGCACTAACGTGTACAATGGATTTCACATTTATAACATTCGTTCATAGACTATCTGTACTAGGCTAGTACAGTGGTCCTCACAAGTTTTAGTTGTGCAAACAAAGGGGTTGCACACAGATACTGATGTAGGAAAAGTAGATTCTATGGTTCATTTTAACCAAAATTGGTCATATACATTCACATTTCCATAGAGTGCTTAACTGCATTCAGTAATGTGCCCTCCCTTTTCAACAACAGCATTCGGGGAAAGACTGCAGGGTAGGAATTGCTCCTCACACACTACAATATATCTGTATATTGATAAAAAGTTGTAGGGAGGAAAATATTTCATTCTCTTATTGCTTATATCAGAAGTACAGAACAAGAGGCTCCAAGTCTATGTAAATTCCCTGAAAACCTTGAACATGTCCCAAGAAGCTTCCAAGACTCATCACCAGATTAGAATTTTGACTGGGATAGAAAAGGAAAAATATTAAAATATGATTGGGGAGTAATTACATAAAATAGGCTTCAACCTAAATGAAGTTAAATACAATTTAGTTTTTATCTTGGTATCCCTTGCTATTTTAGTGGGGTTGGCCCCCTGTACTCTGTTCAAAAGCCAGGGGCAACCCCTGATTCAGAAGAAGTTGCACACTCCCAGCTTACATGGCCAATAAACATTTAGCTGAATACAATTAAAAGCCATTTAGTATAAAATTTAGTTGCTGAGCTGTAGTCACCCATTGTAGAGATAATCAAACTCCCTCTGAAATGGTTCTCCTGTGAATCATTCCAGAATGAATTGGGCTTTTCCCCAAAGTCTGGGCATTTATATATTTTTCTTTGACTGATCAACACTTTTCTGAACATTTTCTAATCACTCAGTAAAAGAAAAATGCCAGGTATGTGGAAAAGAGAAAGAAAAGGAGGATATGTGTCTTTTTACACTGAGAAAGATAGCTTCCAACCAGGGAATGCCTTTTCCAGGACTTAGCTCTGGGGGTTGTTGAGACAACATATCAGAAATTGCTTCAATATTTTCAATATTTTTCTATATGTTAATTGTCCAATGGCCAACAATAGTAAAAGAGTTATAGAAGTGGAGGCAGCTGTTTTTTAATCCTATCCAATGTCTTCTAAAAACTCTTCTGTAAACCCTTGTCTTATAATTTTATTTTTACTTTTTTGCTTGTGTATATGTCTTGAATCTTAGTAATCATAACTTTACTGCTATACTACTCTACACAAATTACATTTAAGTTTAAATATTTGTAGGTCTGTAAGTTTCTAAATAACAGGCTAGTATACTATACTATAGTATCTCTTTTACTCTCCTGGTATGTACTTTGTTGTGTGCATCTATGTTGTGTAAAATTGTGCAACTATGCATTACAGCAAAGCAGGAAAATGTACATCTTGCCTCTGAGGCAGACAGGTTTGGGAAAGAAAAGCAGAGGCGGGATGTTTCTATCAGCACATTTATGTAATATTATCTAAATAAATAGGTGTCCCCCAGTAAAGCAGACCTACAATGCCTTTGCCTCTATGAATATTTCAATCACAGCTGTCAATTTATAACTGTGTCCTGATTTTTCTGTTTTATTATACACAAGTCCTCCAGCCTTGGAAATGACAAAAGGAGAAAACTGAGTTTGTAGTACTGAAGAGTTCCAAACTTAAAAGAGAACACCCACAAAGATTGGGTAAGCTAGAATGGGCCCTCTTTGGTAAATGACAAATGGGCATCTCTGAGAGGTTCCACTGTACAACAGACAGCTTATAAAAAGTCAATAGCTAAAGGTTAAGGCATAAAAGATAGAGGGACCTTCCAGAGGATTAACATTTTAAATGGGAGCCCTGCAAAATATCTACAAAACCAGCAGGGCCCACCAAGGGTATGCCACTGTAGATATGTAGCAAACAATATTTTGACCCATTATTCATAATGGAATACTAGTTGATATGGTTTAATTAGTAATGCTGATTTCAAAGTGGAACTAAGGCTCATGAAGATACTGGATCCAGTTAGGGCAGGACAAACCAATATGGGTTTTGGCATTCCCACAAAAGTAACAAACCATAATCAGAGTTCTGCAGCTAAATGCAAGAATTCTACTGAAATCCAGCAAGAGGTAGAAACATTGCTAATTTTAAAGCAATGTACCATCAAGGCAAAATTTATGACTGAATAAACACTGCTTTGGTTTTGCAGATTTATGTATGATACAGTAGTGTTTTTCCCACACAGATGGACAGTTTCTACTGCATGCTACTTCTTTCACATGAAGTAAGTAGAAAACTCCTTTGTGCAAGAGGTTGAGTATGCATATTAGAAAAAAGGAATCTGTGGTATATACTGTAATCGTCAAATTCATTTCAATTTAGCATATGAAGATCAATATTTAGAATGTGAAGGTTCTAATTAATTCTGAATATATATGCAACTGCATTACAGGTTTGTCTTAATTATTTAATCCAATGGCCATCCTCTTGTTGCAATTTTTCTTTGCAATTTGTTTTTCATTATTCGATCACTATTTTTCATTGTGCTCATTTAACACCTCATTTCCTATTCATTCTTTATACGATGAGCTATTGTAAATACAATTATATCTACTTTGCTTTTTTATTTGAAATCAATAGAGCAATTTTTAAAAGAAGCAGGAAAATGATGCACGGTAGTAGAAGCACAAATTAATACAATAGTTATTAAAGACAACAGATGGAAAATCCATTAAAATAGTAATAGAATGTTTTGAATTTCTTTGTGTAAAACTGTTTCCAATTTCTATTTAAAAAGAACAAAGAAAGAGGGGAGGGTATGTCAAAAATTTGTTCCACTATCTCCAAGTAATCTATGTCTACTGTGCTCACTATGTCTAATTTGCTCACTTAATAGCAGACACGCTAGATAGATCTTAAAGCTCAGACAAATATATGACAGTTCTCAAACAACTGAATTTTTGAGCAACATGGGAATACTGAAGCAACTGGGACTTAGCTGTTTAGGATTTTCTGGACCAGCAGTAACTGAACAGGTAAAAAACCTAGATCTCTGGATAAGTCTATAATTCTGGTAAAGAGGAAAGAAAAGAGAAAATGGGACGATTTGCAGTAAGGTGGATGGACTCAATTAAAGTGGTGATAGGCACACTTTTGGAAGATCTGTCAGGGACAGATCATCCTGGAGGAAATCTGTCTATGTGATCATTAACTGTCAACACCAATGTGATGGACTAATCAATGAGATATTTTTTAATGGAGCTTTAAAAATGGTAAAAAAAAACATGCTCCGGGTATCTTCCAATATAGTAAACCTTTGTAGACATATTTCTTTCATTTATGTAGTCATTCACATATACTGTATTCCTCATGAATGTTTTTAATGCAAATTTCTTGTTTTGATTCCTTAACATCTAGATTTCCTTAATCCAGGCTTTTCAACAAAACTTTCCAAACTGTAAGCTATTTTTAAGGAAAATTACTTCTGTGTCATTCACAATTTTCAGTAGCATACTTTAGAAGCATTTTTTAAAAAAAATATTTTGAATTTTGTTTTGATTTGACTATTATATGTAACAGTTTTCATATGATGTAAATGATTATGCTGCTGAAAAATCTAATCAGAATGCTTGAATTAACTCTCAATGAATTATTTGGATAAATTTATTTACAATATTATTCAGTGGTTGATGGAAGTCAGTGTTCTAGTCTAAAAGCAAATAGATACTAGTTTTCTCACCTTTTATTTTTAACAGTATTTTATGTAAGAAATGAAATAACATCCTTTCCTAAAGCAAAAATCAGATATTTTTGAAGGATTTCTGGTGAACTGAAAGAGGAACTAAAGTTGTAAACAACACAGCATGACATAATACAAATGTATTTTTTAAATGATACCAAGAAAGTAGGTTACATTTTGTATTTGTTACTGGTGACCCATCATTTATACACACCATTTATTATTTATATAGAATACATTCAGTAGAAAGCAAAAGATCAGCAAAGTTCTCATATATAAATGTTACATAATTTATTTGTTGCTTACTTTTTTGATTCTTATTGGTTTAATACAGTAGCTTCCACATATGTTATTTTTACTCTCTACATTTTCATTTATTTATGACCTAATGGTTTAAGGTTTTAGAATTAAAAAAAAAATAGCTTCAAGCTATAAATTCAAACAACAACTTTAGTTGAAGGGCCAAGACTACCTTAATTATTAGTGTAGCTTGGAATTGCATCTAAATCATAAAAAGGTAGCCATGTTAGTCTATTGCAGCAAAAAAGTTTGTGGTGTGGCATTTTAAAAACTAAAATTTATTATGGCATAAGCTTTAGTGGACTGCAGTCCATTTCATCTGATGGATAACTATTATCCAGAGACAACAGTACATGCATAGCCATGGCTTGGGGAGGGGTCTAGTGGTAAAATAAAAAGAGAGATTCATTAAAAATAAAATGTAGGAGGTACAAACTTTGAAAACTACATGTAAAGGATGACATTTGAAATGTATATAGAAGCAGCTAATTTTACTTCATATATTTTCTATGGAAGAAAGCTTAATTTGGGCCAATGACTGATTAATTATTACCTCTCCCCTTGCCTATAACATCAGGACACTAATAATGTTGTTTTTTTTTGTTACCTTGAGTTCACTGAGGCTTATTCCCAAGTGTACTGTACGTGAATCAGACCACATCCTAAAGGACGCAACAATATAATCCAGCTTTTTTGTTCTCTGACCATAAATAAGGTTACATTACATTACAATATAATTCTGTCTTCCTCTGACAAGTGAAGAGAAGTATATTGTAAATAGAGACTATCCTCTTTAGCAACCACTTCTTGAAGACCAGCTGCAGTGGGATCTTTATTCTCTTTCGCCAATAGTTTGCAAAGCTGATTTTCGGGAAAATGTCTGTCTCAAAAATGGCACCCTATGTCAGGACCAGACCTGCCTCTGGCTCGGATTTGGTTTCACTTTCCGAGTCAGAGGAGGAATTAGAAACTTATCATGCTGGAGTTGGAGAAATGAAACTTCAGCACAACCCAGCAGAGCAGGAAGAGCCCACAACACTGATTGGGCAAGACCCAGAGGGGGATTTGAATATGCCAATCAGCATGCACCAGAGATGCACTGAAAAGTGTGTGAAGGAAAAGACAGCCTGATTGGCTACAGGAGACTCCAAGCATGCCAAGGAATGGGATAAAAGGCAGCCATGCAGACAGTAAGCTGCCAGAGGCAACTGATCCTCTAGACCTGCAGATTCAGAAGAAGATTCCCTACCAACTTCAGAAGCAGCATCTGTGTTCGAACAAGAAGCAGTGCCCAGTGTGAATTCTGAGGAAGGGGTTTTCATGCCAACTGCAATTGAGGAACCAGCGTTGCCCGAGTCTGGCAGCCAGTGCCTTGCCTCCAGCTTTGAAAGCTTGCATTTGCCTCAGCAGAGCAATTGAGCCGAGGGTTTTTTCATGCCGCCACCTGCCAGCAGTGTACTGCAACCGTGCTTTGCAAACCCCTGCAAATTTCAGGGGTTGTCACTCACCTCGCTCAGGATCTGAGTTTGTGGCACACACAGTGCCTCCAGCTGAGTCCAGCTGAGTTATGAGTTTCTAGCCTTGTTTCAAGTCTCCTGCCCAGTGAATCCAGCCTAGTCCAGGGCTTCCAGCTGAATCAAGCCAAATCCCGAGTTCTAAGCCTTGTTCCAGGTCTCCTGTCCAGCGAATCCAGTCCAGTCTGGGGCTTCCAGCTGAGTCTAGCCGAGTGCCAAGTTCCAAGCCTTGCTCCAGTTCATCTTCTGCAGAGATCCAGTCTAGTCCGGTGATTCCAGTTGAGTCCAGCCTTGTTCTAAGTTCAGATTTCATGCCCGAGATTCAGTGTAATTCTGTTTGCTGATCGTAGCTTGCTTCCAGATCCATTGAGCTAGCCATCCTGTGTCATGTTGTTCCAGATTGAATCCAGTTCGAGATCTGCTATCTCCAGTACTCATGTCCCAATTGGTTCCAGTCTTCTTTCCAGTTAATACCTACAGTTACCTTGCTACGTTGTCTAGTCTTGATTACTTCAGTCTCCTTACTTTAAGGACTTATTGATTGTAAGTTGTTCTTAATAAAGAGTTTTATTGAGAACTGGTTTGGTGCATGGTCTGAACAGGACACCCTAAAGGAAGATATTTTTTTTGCCACTGATCCACACCCTCCAAAGATGTTGAAATAAGAGTGATAATTTGTAGGGCTATTTAAATAAAAAAATAATAGAGAGTAATTAAACTCAGTTCTGCTGGAGACTCAACAATGTCTTTAGAAAGAAACTCCTGTGAGTTGTATTTATAATGCTGTACTTTCAGGATAAGTGACACAATGATCTCATCCCATGAAAGTGATATAATTTGAAATAGATTACTATATGGAAACATTTGAAGCATTTGTAATACTAATAGAAGTTTAAATTGATGATAGTAAAGTTTCATGAAGATTAAAAAACTATTGATTTAGAGTACTGGTCCATCTGGTTCAGTAGGACTTGCGTTTCAAATGGAAGCAATCTTCCAGAAGCCAGCTATACTTCTAAAACACAAGGAATTAATGTAAGTCATTGAACAGGCAACGTATGTGTTTCACTACCTTCACCCAAGATTACTATAGTGATCTAAGTGTTGGACTAGGAGAGGGGAGATCCAAACTCTAATTTTTGCCCATGAAAGTTCACTAGGTGGCTTTAAACAATCACTCTCACTTACCACACAGAATGTTTGTTATAGGGAAAAACAGGAGGAAGGATGGGTGCCCTTGACATCCAGAATAAAAGGTGCAGTATTAATCAAATAAGTAAATATTAGGGGAAACAATGATGGTATTTTGAATTAAGTAACCCAGTGGCATAACACATGAACATGGCTCATGTACCTAAAGAGCAGATGCTCATTCTGACAATGATCAATGCAGTATTTCATATGTAATGTTACAAACTTTAGTTTTTATGTATACAGTACATATCTCAGCAAGCTTCTGTGTTCTTCCTTATAAGAGAAAGAAGAGTGCTGAGTTTACTTTTATTTTTTCCCCATTCCTAAAGAATTTTGGCTTATTCTAGTTTGTTAAATATGTTGCCAAAATATCAGAGTTGCTTCTGGCTTCAGATATATTTTTAAAAGGGCTACCATATTACTCTGTTAAAAAAAACATACAAAATGTCAATAATGAAATACATTATTGTTGCTGGTTGAGTAAGCATGCCTCATGATCTTGTACTGTTGCTCAATTAACTTGGCCTGGCTGTATAGCTTGTGACTCTTGCAGAGTCAAGGTATTTGGAGGCTTCAATAAAACAGGCAACAGAAAAACCTACTCTTGATTATTCTGTATCTTTTTTTTAATCAGAAGAAAAGACACAACAGTGGCAACAAAGATGGGATTATTAAAATGGGCTTTCAGCCTCTCCTTATTATCAGATGAGGAGAAAGGATGGTAAATAAAAACAGAAGAAAAATAATGCCAAACCAGTCACAATGAATAAAGAAAAAGAGAAAGGTACAGCAGGATGTCTGCCTTCACTGGGAAACTTAATGTGTTTGAAAGTGCTGGAGATGACTGAACATTACATAAACAACATTTTTTTAGGTAAATGAGATAGTTACCGAAACAAAGATATCTGTTATACTGAGTGTTAAGGAGTATGTAAAGTATGTAACTTATTAAGAAGTTTAACCATCCTGCAAAAACCTGAGTAAATCAGCTTTCCAGAACTAGTAAATATAAGGCATCCAAACCATTATTGATTGCAAGACATTTTAGGTTTCATAACCAAAACCAGAGAGAGGAAGAATCCATTGTAGCACATGCAATTTAGCTTTAAAAGACGTCTGAACATTGCCAGTTTGCAAAGGACTAAACACTGTATTTAACATCGATTTTATGGAATTCTGAAAGAAAACATTCAAAAATACTTCTTACAGGGGCAGATTTAGCATGTTAAGAGAACATCTGAAATTGCTATGGCCATGGAAACTTCTACCAAGATCTTATACAACCACAGTCAGAAGTAGAGCAAATGTGAATGAGCTTGCAATAGCATAGAAACAGAGAGTAACAGGTCAACATAAACTGTACTACCATTGTGACAAAGGTTCACATACATAAGCTCAGTTCAGATTTAAAGGAGAAACCTGAAAAAAATTCAATGAAGTCAAGCATACTCAGAGAACCTGTTTCTCATGGAAAAGTAAATCAATTGCTAAACATAAGGTACCAAGTTATTACTTGGAAAGGAGTGCAATATTACATGCCATAGATGAAACATTTAATAATGAAAGTGAAACAGGGATAGGTAACCTGTAAATTTTATAGCATAAAAAGTTAAATGAGACCAGCAACAAAGCTCATACCAGAAATGCAAGCCAAAAACCATACCAGTGCACTTGGACATTGGTACTGCCGTATCAACCATATTATACTGCAAAGAAGAACAACCTTTCAGAGGTGCTAAACCAAACCACAGTTAAAAAGTTATACTGGAGAAAAGGTCATTCCTACTGGAAATTGAAAATACAATGATTAGCAAGATGTGTTGGATTTCTATGTTGTGGAAACAAATGGACTAGCAGTCAGTGATCATAATTGTCCAAGGAAGTTATAGCTGGAATGGAGTTCAAGCTAAGTCTGCGTGCTATACCTTCTAAAAGGGGATCATGAAGAAACTCTGGCCTCTGAACACCATGCAACAAATGTGAGTTTTTTAAATCTAGTATTACATATTGGTCACATCACTGACACACAAGTTCTACAAGTGTACACAAGTGTGCCCAATACTAATGTCTTGTTGGATCATTAGAAAGTAAAGAAAAATGCAACACTGCCATCCCATACTTACCCATATATTTACAGTCCTGATTTGGTAGCCCTGGCTTTAAAGCACAATTCTTGCTTTAATGAGTGAAAGTAAAACCATGAACTGAAGTCTATACTGGTGAAGCTATCAAATGTTGTTAAATAGAAAAAGTGTCTCAAGATCATCCTGTACATAAGAATGCCTCCATTAGGTCAAATAAAATTAAATCTGAAAATCTTAAATGCATGAAGCACACTGAAAACTGTAATTAAAAATTCCCACCATTTTTCTTTTACAAAAAATAAAATCGAAAAGTTGAATTTTATCAACATTGTTACATTATGAATTCAGGAATTAATTTATCAAATGCATGAAACTGCTTACCCATATTTACCCAGTCTTCCCAAGCATTTTGCTATTAGAGAAAATTGGGAGAAAAGTAAAAGTTAAATTAGTATTTATGTACTGTTGTACAAAAAGGCTTGTAAAATCCAATTTATCATAAAAGTTGTGAGCGCTCAGTTAATCAGAAGAGAATCATAACACTGGAATCTACCACGGAGTTTTCACTCTGAAGAGACCTAATGGAAATATAGTGGTATATATCCTGAAATACTTGATCATGGGAAACAATCTATGATGTAGGTTATATTCATGAATGTTTTACACAACCAAATTCCTTAATGAATGGAAGTAGAGACCAGTGGATTTGCCCCCATATATTGTTATCCTCAGTTTGATTGTCAAGGCAAAACTTGTATATCCCCTAAGTTACAACAGTATTATAATTAAAATAAATCTAACCTTAAATTTATAGCTGGAAAGGAACCAGCAAAGAGGATCACAAAGGCTTACAGATTTCCCATAATTATGTTACTCATGTTGGTTTAAAGCTTGGATCATAATTTCCCTCCTGCTTTGTTCAAGTAATTATGACCTTTACTTTATGGGGATATTAGTATAAAGCCAGGGAAAATGTCTGTTTACAAGTTTAAACTTTAAACCTTTCTTATTGTCCTGATTTTTTTTACTTATCACCACCTTATAGGACTATATGAATTAAACAAAAACATAATAAAGCATTCAACAATATATTTGGTGCTCTTTTCCATTCTTTATAAAATTACAGATAAATTAGTTCTTATCAAAATAAACCATTATGTAATTGCAGCTCTTTTCAATTGAGTTATTATCAGCAGCAATTCAGAATGGATGCCATCAGAATTGTTTTCTTCCAGTGTAGGAAAACTTAAAATACTTTGGGTCTTTAATTTTGTCAGATACAAAAATAGCTTCATTCATTTTTCCAACTTAAAAAAAAAAGGAAAAACAAATTCCTGTAGATTCATTAAGTGGAAAAATTGTGTGTACTCTTCCTATAAACCTAATACAGAATGTGAGGATAGATTAATTCATTTGCTTTTCTCCAGCCTTGAATTGAGACTTGTCAATGTTACTAATACAGTCCATCTAAATTCCAATTCTATAAGATTTAAGCAAAAGGGAGTATCAGTGCCTGAATAGTTCCACTGCCAGGACGGAGTGGTGGAGCTGATAACATTGCTCTGCACCTGCATCCCACCTACCATGAATGCACCTTCTGGACGTACTGTATTTTCCTTGTCCTTTTTCAGATAATGTTTTCCAGCTTACTTTGGATCAAGCACTGCTGTCCAGTTTGCCTTCTGTGCCTTGCTTTTTCAGCCAATGTTGCTCTTTAGTTGGCTACTTTGCAGTGGCAGAATGCTCCCTAACTTCATTTTCTCAGCGTTTCCTGAATAAGGACTGCTGCAGCTTTTGTAACAACAGGCCTTTCTCACTAGAATAATGATTATAACATTTGCCTGACATGCAGAAAGTCCCCTGTTTGTAACCCTGACGAAGGATGGATGGATGGATAGATGGATAGATAGATTTCTTTGCCTGAACTATATACTGAATGACCTACTTTTCTGCTAGGCTTTAAATAAGTCTACCAGTGCACTGTTTCATAATTTTTCCACTCACTTGAACTTAAACAAGTGTTATATTCATTATGCTAGTTAGAAAGAATTTTTATAACAAGCTGCAGCAGACTTTATTCAGAAAAAAGCTGAAGAAATGCAAGAAACAAATTTTTGTTTTAAAGCAAGTTGTGTCTGCATATACATGCATGTTAATGTTTTAACTTTGCATATATCAATTTAATTGTGTGTGTGTGTAATGTGTATGCAGTAAGAACTGCTCACAGAAAGGAAAGTAACTGGCAATCACTTTCCTGGAATGGAAGCTTTGGAGGACACAATAGCAAGAGAATTGTCCGATTCAGATCAAATATTTTGCAAACTGCTGAGTGGAGGACAGGAACATCTTAAGGGTGCAGTGAAGATATGCCCATAGTTGTTGACTTCATATTGTAGGTGTGTAGTACAATTCAATATATGAGTAACCTCTGCTGGCCTCAAGCTCTGCAAGATGCCAGGAGACTAGATTTCTATCTTAAGCCAGTACAAATAATTCAGCAAGGCACTTTCATTTGCAAATGATGCACCCCTTTGGATCCACTTCATTAAGCACCTATGACATCTCAAAGGCTCAGCACATCTGCTCTGAAGTCATTCTGAGTTTTTTCTGAGCAGTATTTGCATAGGCCTAATACAAAGGTAAGAGAGCCCAGTTTGGCTCTGTGGTTAAAGGTGCTGGATTAGAAGCCAGGAAATCGTGCATTCCAGTTCTGCTTTAGGCATGAAGGCCAGTCATTCTCTCTCAGCCCCAGGAAGAATGTACTGGTATGCTACTTCCAAAAATGTTGCCAAGAAAACTGCATGGACTTGCTCCTGGAACCACCAGGAGTCAAGGTTGACCATAATACAAAGGCAACCATATCTGTGTTGAAACAATCTGAATGACCAGGAGATGGCAGCAAGAGTTAGAGTTTCCAGTTTCTAGTTGCTGTCACCTTGTGATCACAGTCATAAGTCTTTTCCAGCACAGATATGGTATCCTTTCTAATGCACACATGTTCACACACATGCGTGTGTGTATAGACGTAGATATATACATAGCATGAATAAGTTCTGTAATTTCTGTAATTTTTTATTGTGCGACATTTTTCAGAACTTCAGAACATGTTACTTTTAAGGACAAATAAAGCAGATTTTAAATTATTTCATAAAGGATCATGGTTTTAATTTTTACTATTGCATTTATGTAATATTTCTGCCTAAGGTGCAGCTTTTGGTCCAAATCCTTTTATAATGTATTCATATACAATTAATACAGACATGTATTTGCTGCTCCTTTTCAGGTAGAAAAAAAATATGTTGGAACAGTCCTAGAAGGACTCTGAACTATCCTAAACCATTGTGTGCTAAGAACTATGGATTCTGACACTGGTTTGGTGATACTATGGCAACATACAAAATAGTATATCTACATATATATGTATAATACCTTTATCTCTATCACTTATAGTACCTATATTTCTATGCCATACTTGCATTTTGATTCCATAACAGCTGTTTGTTGTTGTTGTTGTTGTTTTTGGTTTACTTTTATGCCACATGCATAACTTGTCTGTGCGTTTGTGTATGTGTCTGTGTGTGCATGCCTTAGACTCAGTGTTGGCTCCTGGCAACTGCCTGAACTAGCCCCTTCAATTTTCTTGGCAAGATTTTCAGTAATGGTTTGCCAGTGCCTGCTTCCTAGGGCTGAGAGAGTGAGTGACTGATCCAAAGTCACCCAGCGGCTTTGTTCCTAAGTCAGGACTAGAACTCCCAGTCTCCCAGTTTCTAGCCTCATGCTTTACCAAACTGGTGCTCACATATGTATTACTTACTATGGGAGAATAAGAAGAAACTCTGTAATTTTCAAATAGCATGGAATGGTGCCATACTTTTCCAGCCACTTTTGTAGACCAAGATTATGTTTCTGAATTAAAAAGGTCAGAGCACAAGTGCAGTTTAAACATGCATTTAGAAGGGAAAAAAAACTAGTGTTAACTTTCTAAATAAGTCTCCATTTTTATATATACAGAAGAGGGTAATGGGTTTTTCCTGTCACGAGACCCCAAGATAGCAATAAGCATTTGACTCAGTGATAATAATATGTGAAAAAATTACACAGCGGTAAGCACAGTTATGTTTCTGTTTTGTCCCTATTTTAAAATGTTGCTGAAAGCAGATGAAAGAAAACATGATCTGTCATTTATATGTAATAATGAAATTGTCTTTGTTAGCAAGTGAGTGTAAATGCAATCTTTGAGGAAAGCAAAAATTCACATGTCTGAATAAGTAATGGGGGCATGCCCTGGCACTGTTGCTGGTCCAGTAACCTGGAGACTGATCTATATGCTCCCAGGTTAACAATCTCTTTTTACACGTCTTGCTATCCCACAGTGAAAAGTCTGCAAGGGTGATTGTTGTTGAGTCAGCCTACCAGCAGGATGGATTTGGGTCTCTATTTGCCCTGGACATAGTTCGGCTATGTGGGAGTCTTCCCTGCCTTCAAAAGGCTTTGAGAAGTCCTGGGTTCATGAGCTAGGAACTCCTGCTTCCCTTCCACACATCTTTCAGCCAGTTTTTCTGCTTTGGTGATGAACTTTGGGATTTGGTTAAATACCTACTCCTGTAAGTATGTGATAAGCTTTAGAGGAATTGCTCAAGGAGTATCAGGTTCCTCAGTTCTCGCTATGTCTTTGTTGCCATCCCTTTCCAGCCAAAGCCCACCTGTTCTCCTTATCTGCTGGGCAAACTCTATGTAGCTAATTCAGATCATCTTAAATAAGTTTTGGTAAGGCCAAGGCATTTCCTGATATAAACACAAGCCTGGACCTTAACCTTTCTCAAGACAGACTGCAGTTCTCTGTGTCCTTTATCTTAGATTCCATAGGTACCATCAGTAGTGAGTAGCTACACTCAGGTGTGATTGCAGGAAACCCATAATGCACTACCATATTTTACTGATGTCAAAAGTGTAATAGATGTTATTTTAATGTCAGGATATACTGACAAATCTTTAGAATTCAAGGAGGAAAAAATCCATTGCCCAGTGGACTATACTGTAGTTCACTGAGGTGGGAAACCTGCAACTCAGCTGTATAAATTCAGCTGAAGTATGTTTCATTTACTGCCTCTTTAGAAAACAACATAATATTAGCTGCCTTGAAGGAGGTGATAGTGTACCTTCTCTTCAGAAGCCATCTTTCAATCCAATGGCAAGTACTGCCTACTCTGATTTTCCCTGGAGGTCATATACAATGGTTGCAGAGAGTTCTTCATTAAGTCAGGGTTCAGACCTGAATAGAGGACCCAAACAGCATTATTCACTTCAGCCAGACCTGCATGGAATGATTATGGCCCTCCTTATCTGCCTGGACCTCTCGATAGCATGTTATCTTTACCACAGTGTCTTTCTTGATACTGCAGTGGTGGGAGTGGATGGCACTGTTTTTTTAGGGATTCTGCTTTTTCCTGAGTATGTTGTTTTTTAAAAAGAAAGCTAACATTCGTAGCCCACGAAAAATCTAAAGAGGAATGTGTGTGTGTGTATTCCTTATTCAATACTGACGATAAAAAGGCCTGAGTGTTTGCAATCTGAATTGTAAGAATTATAGAATGCAAAGTCAGTGATTCATTGTAATCTAGTCCTTCATGGCAAGCTGTTTAATATGATTAAAATACAATACTTCTTTTTATAATGCTATGAATAGTTCAGTAGGAACAGCATTTGAGACAGCTGACAGAAACAATAGTTTCATGCTTCCACAATATTTCAGAACTCTCAGATAATTTTTGGCATATCTCCTCCAAATACAAATTGAGCAAGCAGGGTATTATGTCTGTTTAATTAAAGAACCAAAGGATGCCATTGTGTCTTTCACATACAATTGACATATTTGGTGATAATATGGGCAACCACAATTTCAATTCCTGATAAAGGACAAGTAAGGGACCTAATAAAAAAATTGTAAGCAGCCAGATATTGTTTGTTCCTTAATAAATATTTGTCTTTTGTGTGTTTTTATGTTTTTTAATTCTGTAAGCCACCCAGAGTCACCATGTGTGAGTTGGTGGCCTTATAAATGTGTTTAATAAATAAATAATAAAGTTTAAACTAAGTGGTTCATTCCTCAGAGTGCTTTCTTGCAAATGCAGGGCCCACATGAACAGGGCCGCAACTACAGTCTGTGTCACCTGGGGCAAACATGGATTCTGAGCCCATTTTGGCACCCCCCCCCAGCACTCATTTTGGTGCCCCCCCAGTGCTCATTTTGGCACCCCACCAGCATGGTGCCTGGGGCACATGCCCCGGTTGCCCCCCCCCCCCAGTTGCGGCCCTGCACATGAAGACTTGTTTTGTTAAATCATAAAACATACTATAAGAATAAAATAGCCTGTCCATTTCTCTCTCTCTTTACATACAAACATGTGCATACACACAAAAGTGCATATTTATACATGCCCATTTAGAAGTAAACAGCATTCAGTTCAGTGATTATTATGGGATTGCAAGTTTGATAGCCTGTGAATGTTTATTCACAAATACAATAAGTTACATGGGCTTAATCCCCAGAGAGGGGCTAGGGCTTGGTGCTACCATATCTGGGCTACAAGAATCTAGTAAACAATGAGTTGGCAGCCCAGAAATAAAATAAAATCATCTAGTGATTGTCTAGATATTCGCAGCCAGTTTACAATTAAGTTTCCGATTTACAAGTGCTTTCAAGCCAGCTGGAACATACATTCAATTTAAAACTGATCACTTTCTATTCTTTATCTCCATCAACAACAATCACACAGGTACTAGAAACTTTTGTAAAATGTGTGTAAAAATGACTACATGAAATGGATGCCTATAGATTCCCTTCCAGAGTTCCAGAGGTTGCAAATCATATGAAACAGACAATATAGACTAGACAATAGAACTCATTTTATTAAGGAGGTAAACAATATAGTACAAGAGCCTTGTGTGGCGCGGAGTGGTAGGCAGCAGTATTGCAACTGAAAACTCTCCCCATGACCCGAGTTCAATCCCAGAGGAAGCTGGATTCTCGGGTAGCTGGCTCAGGTCAATATAGCCTTCCATCCTTCTGAGGTCGGTAAAATGAGTACCCAACTTGCTGGGGAAGGTGATGACTGGGGAAGGCAATGGCAAACCACCCCGGTATAGTCTGCCAAGAAAATGTCACAAAAGCGGCATCCCCCCAAAAGGTCAGACATGACTTGGTACTGGCACAGGGGACCTTTCACCTTTCACAAACAATATAGGTAAAGGACAAATAGGTATAACTTTCCCAAATGGTTAGGAGACCAATCTGTAATGTTTTAGTGTTAGGTGTCTGAATATGTTACTTCTTGTATGAATGAGAGACACATATCTAATTTAAATAGCAATCTGTATCTACAGAATTTTTAGAAACAGATTGTATATGCTTCATTCTACCACCACTGGAATCACTTAAGGTTTTAGAAGAGAAAAAGCAATTTAATGAAATTGTTATAAACAGAATTTCTGATGTGCTATATTAAAGATAACTCTGGCTTTTGTGGAGTATATTGCAGAAAGAATAATGGCACAAGATAACTTCCATACTACAATTTGTATCTATTTCCAACAGAGAAAGAAACAACACAACCAGAGTGCAATGCAATTTATCTAAGATTAACCGAATTGGTCTTTCCAATAAATGAGATTAAATTAACACTCAGTGTGATAATGAATATGCAAAGAACAACTTGAATGGAGCATCAATATTGTTCCCAATAAGATATGATTACATTCTGTGTTGGACACAAATATAACTGAATAACTATAGAAGCTGTTGAGACTTCAGAGGTAGTTCCTCAAGTCTTATCTTTGCCTCAGTAGCACTGGTAGTATAACCATAAACAAAGATTACTGTGAAGCTAAAGCATATAGGTCTATAAGAATTCGCAACACATGCAGTACAAATTTGAAAGGTCTTTCCAAACATATAGTATTTTTATAACTCATAAAACTAAAATCAAGAATGCCATATTCTGATATCATGAAACTGATATAACGTGAAGTAGTTCACCTAGAATACGTAAGAACACCATAGGTGCTTCTAATTTAACATCTCTCATTCCCAAATAAAAACATTTCTCTCCAAAACTTATTTTCCTAGTAAAGCAAAAGAGTAGAGAAAACACAAAAGCATTACAAATGGAAGATGACATCATCTAATTTAGTGATGAGTTACATGAATTTCAGTCTATTCTATTTCATATACTGTATTATGTCCATTACTTCAAAAATTTAATGAGTGATACAATGTTATCTCAGAATAAGAGTCCCATCTGGAAGAACATCATCTGATGTAAGGATTTAAAGAAAAGTACTTACTCAAAATGTTTAAAACTTGGAGTAATTCTTATAGCATAGTCACAATAAAATATACAAACGTGCATTAAAACCCAATAATAGAGCACTATTATCAGTATAATAGCTTGGAAGCAACTCCTCACCCCAATCTTCATGCTGGGAAACACTTTCAGAGAAGAAAGAAAAGCAACTACGATTTGTTTTTTTAACGCTTTGGAAGCATATCAGTACTACAGCTAGTGGGTCTTTGATGACATTTTTTTTTCAGACTAACCACCTTATAATTGCATCAGTTTGCAGAGAGTATTGAAAACACTGGATAAACTCTGATATGATACCTTAATGTCCCTCCCCAAATCATGTTGGTTGAATAATACAACAGTAAAACATTACCTGAATGATCAGTCACAAAATTATGCATTTCTTTTCTTTTCCTCCTTTCCTAGTATTACTTTTATATAGAATTTTCCTATGGGATATTTGAATCTATGATATATGAATTTTTCATTACAGAAAACTGAAACTATCCATCTTTAACATTTCCAAAGGTTTAGCTATATTAGTGTTTTCAAGAAAAAGTAACTAATTCTTGTAGTACTTTATAAATACACTTATCCGCAATAGCTCATGCATTAATAACTGCTAATCTGAATGGTGCCACAATACTTCACATTTTTATTTCTATGTTTTAGAATCTACTGCTTAGGGAACAGTCTGTGTTGCTTTGGACCACTTTGACCAACCACTGTCTTTCTTCTGAATCCATGCTTAAACTTCTGAAATGTGCTGCATTAGGCCTTTGCAAATCTTTAAATCAATGCTTCATATAATGGATGTAACATCTTTTTAAAACTGGTTTATGAAGCACGTGCCATCCTTCATTCCAATTGCAAGATAAAACAGCCACATTGATTGGCTTCCAGATCTCCTCCCAGACACTCCAGTAGCCAAATAAGCTTTATCAAGTGGATTGTCCATGTGCAAAAGCTTCCCTAACACTTCAAGTAAGCTCCTGGAATCAATGGAAGAGACTTCACAACAATGCAAAATTATTTGTTGCAGAGAATCACATCTCCCCTTGACTAAGAGAAAGGGGTTGCTTCCATGGTACAAAGCACTGAATGAAACCAAAATCCAAGCAGACTTACTCTGGCCAAAGTTGTATTAGTTTTAAGCTTAGGTTCATCCAAAGCCAATTCATAGTCCCAAAGGGTTACCACTGATTCCAAAATTGGGATACTATTCCACTTTGGAGCTTAAAAAGACAGAAATTTATGTTTAAGTATCCCTTACTTAAGCCTCGTGTGGTACAGAGTGATAGGCAGCAGTACTGCAACCAAAACTCTCCCCACGACCCAAGTTCGATCCCAGTGGAAGCTAGATTCTTGGATAGCCAGCTCAGGTTGACTCAGCCTTCCATCCTTCCAAGGTTGGTAAAATGAGTACCCAGCTTGCTGGGGAAGGTGACAACTGGGGAAGGCAATGGCAAACCACCCCGCTATAGTCTGCCAAGAAAATGTCATGAAAGTGGCATCCCCCCAAAGGATCAGACATGACTTGGTGCTTGCACAGGGGACCTTTCACCTTTCACCGTCACATCCTTTACCCAAAAATTAAAAAAAGGAAGGGCTCATCCTTCCTTTCCATTTGCGTGCAAATACTCTTTTCTGCATAGCAAATATTGATTTACATATTTCTAGCCTATCCTAAATCTTATGGTGCAGGACTGTAGTAAAATGAGTTATCAAGAGTAATAAAAAACAGCTAATAAATCAGATATAAACATCTGAAAAACTCAAAGACTTTTTCAAATAACCAGGTTGTAAATTTGTGCTGAATCAACATGCTAGCTAATTCTTTGGGATGTTCAATAGGCCTGGTCCCCAAACCTGAGCAATCCATTTTGTGATGTACAATTCCCAATGGTGGGATGTAGAAGAATAAGAACACAGTGCTAAAAAGTGCAGTTAGCTCCCAAGAAGAAAGTCTTTAGTGACTGCTCAGCTTGGAACAGGGATAGATAAGCAAAGACACAAAGGAAGTATGATATGGAAAGCTTGGAGATAACATTAGAATGGAGGAGTCATTCATTACAACTAAATGTGGGAGATACAGGACTGGTGCATTGTCCTTCTTTACACAATTCTTGGTTATACTGGAATTGGTATATTCAGTGTAATGATGGTTTAAAAGAGGATTGGGCAACTTCATAAAGGACCAATGGCTGTTAATCATGATGGCTGTTTGCTCTGCCCCAAATCACAAGCAATTATATATTTTATATAATAGGTGCTTGCAAGTAACAATGGAAGAGAGCTTTCACCCTTGTATCCATGCTGGTGAGCTTTCTGAAGGCATCTGAATGGACTGTGTGAGACACAGACTGCTGGAACAGATGGAATACTGGCTGGATTTAACAGGTCTCTTTTTTGTTATATTTTTATTTTTTAAATAAAATATAATTAAATGCAAGTTGTAAAAGTTGTAAAATACAACTTATGCAGATTATGCAGTTATACAGTAAAATATTGTAGTTATAGAATTAGCTATGCAATTATACAGACCAGTTTCAAGTCATATTTTGGGCTAGGAAGGAATCAAATCCCAAGATAAATGGTAAATAAGTAAAGAAATGCATAGTGGTTTGAAGTAGGAAAAGAGGGACACATGTGCTGCTGAGTGATGTTAGGCAAGTCACACCCTGTCATAGTAATGTCAGTGCTATTGAGATGACAAAATGGAATAAGCACCATTGCTACATAGATATCTGGATGAGAAATAACTATGTAATATGGATAACCAGCTTTGGAATTTTCTCCTGTTTACAGAAAGTTATTTGCAACTGATATTACAAACTGCATTGCAACTGACATTACAGATTGATGTACATTGCTTGAGTTACATGCAATAGTAATTTAACAGTACTCAGTAACGATAGAACTCAGTAATAATAGACAAGTGCCTAAACAACTTACTCTTTATGCAGTTAAGCCTTGGCATGGCGGAAGTCCAAGAAGACCTAGAAAATGAAGGCAATAAAAACTAGTTGAAAAACTCTCAGTAGGTTTTGCAAGCTCAATTTAAAGGTTGCTAATTTTATGAGATTTTTGTTTGGATATCATTTTTCAAGAATGTTTTTAAAATTAGGTGATTTCTTTCATAGGATATATTAGGTATTTCATGCCTGAAAATCTAATATTCTATGGGACATGAAATACTAAGTGCTTTATTTCTCATACGGCAAATTTTATGTTCATAGCTGCCATTCAAACTTTATGACCCCAAACTCACCCCAATCTGATCATACAATATAAAAATAAAATGTAATTCATTTCCTATTCAAGCCTGTTGTTAGGCTTTTCTTTTATTCATAATAAACAGTTATGATTTCTCCATTTAAAAATGACATTTCATTTTTATTTTACTGTATAATAGAGCACTCCAATCTAAATGACAGAGGGCAGTGATAAGCAGCAGATAATTCTACAATCATTACTGTTATTTATACACACACACACACACACTTAAACACATGCACACAGACATACACACATATACACACACATGTTGTTTTGATACCCAATAAAATGGGAACCATAACAAACCAAACAAGCCTGCAAAAGTGAAAAGTTAATTTAGATAAATAAAACAAACTTAGAATTCAAATTATCCTATGAAAAAAGCAGTGGCAAGCTTTGATTCAAAGGTATAATTTGAAACAAGTTCAGTCAAATATGATACTCAAACTGCTGAATCATTTCAATACACTGAATTAGATCAGATGCCTTTGCTTTGATTCAAAGATCTTAGATACTTTTTTGCATGTGCATACCTGTTTTTATGAAAATGAAGTCAAACTTATTCAATTCTGTGATTTGTATCTCAAATTCAGGTCAAATAATGTTGACTCTTAAAATTAAACAGCAAACTGAAATCAAATTATAAATTCAGACTCTGAATTTGGAATGTAGTGCTGAATGTACATAAAATTATCAGGACTACTTGTTTATGTGCAGCATTACAAACACTGAAATTATTGCAGTAATTATTCAGTAATTATTTATTCCAGAATTAAATTCCAGAAGAGAGTTAAGACCTGGCTCTGACATCTGGCTTGGGGATCCAATAGTGGTAGGCAGCTCTGGGGGTGGTTGGTGGTTTGAGGATGCCCTCTCCACCCTTTAGCTTGTATTTTTTGTACTTTTTATAATGGTTTTTATGACCTTTTATTTGTAAGCCACCCAGAGTCACTTGCATAAAATAAATAAAATAAATAAATATTAATTTCCATGAGATACAGAAGTGGCTGCTAGCTTAGCTAGTTTGTTAAAACAACAGCCTAGCAATGATAGGGATTTTGAATAAGGAAGGGTAGCACAGCAGCATATATGGATTTGACCAAGGGTGTAAATGAATAATACCGGAGGCACTTTATTGGACTGGATGCTAACCTACATGAATCCTTCTTATATTTAGTTTAAGTTTTCTTCTTATATTCTTCCTAGTTCCTAGTAAACTGTTGCTTTTTAAAATATTTCAGAACAGGTCAGATACATCAGGCTAGTAATCAGTCTAATTTTTGTCCATTTCATCTTCAGATATATTCTTTCTTAAGTCCATCCTATTTCATTTTAATCATAATGGTTTTTTTTAAACAACAACAAAAATAATAGTTAACTGCATAAATATTAAGTGCATACTTACTTACTGAACATGTTTACTGTAACCTTACAATAAAGGTAGTGTTAGTACTCATGGTTTTGGTTTCTTGTCTGGACTATCTCAAAGGACTGACTCAGTCTTGCAAGTCTGAAAGCACTTCTCACCTCCCTGACTTTTACTTTTACTTCTACTTTTACTCAGAGGGTGCCTTCTGAGACACTTTCCATGCCCCCATTCCTTCTGTGGGCTGAGATGTCTTTTGTCTGACCACTGTCTAGGCTGCTGCGCTTCCTCCTGTCTACCAAGGTTATTGTCACAGCCCATTACACCCACGGACCTGCACACAACAGATGACCATTGTGAAGGAGGCCATCTTTTTCCATGCAGTGTCTTTGAGAAGGGCAGCATATTAACAAACCACATCACTCTCATAGGCATTTTATAAATCCACTTTGAGTAGGCATGTAGTGGTAGCAACAGGCACTAGATTCAGTGGTCATTTACTTTATTGCCTATAAAGTGAGTCTGTTTTTCTGTTTAAGGAAGCATTTGGACAGTCTTTTAAATATGGAGCATACAAAACGTTAAGGGTTAACTACGTTCTGACCTGCAATTTGTTTGGGATCAGGAAAGTCCACTTCATAATATGTACACATCAAACTCCTCAAAATTTTACACATTAGCCCCATTTTTCAATTAATGTCTGACAAGCCTTTCATCTCAGAAAAAAAAAAAGTTAATGTTTGATTCCCAATACAGGAATCAAACAGTAGTTGCAGAATCTCTTCAACTGCAACATTTAGTGAAACATACTGAACAATGCATTTCTTCAGCAATGAAATAAAGCCTTTGCAATTCATGACCATTTGTTTTTAAAAGGATCTTTGAAAACAAAATATTGGTTTGTTTGTTTTGGTTCACATTCAACAGGAAATTTGGCAGAAAGGACATACAAAACTCCAAAGAGGAAGAAAAATCAAAGGTGAGAAAATATTTTTACTTGCAGTGGAAACTTTTATTCAGAACCAATACCTCTGCTTGTGTTGTGCAGGACAGACCAGATTTTTTTTTAATGACCTATACAGGATGTTAACAACACATGGCATTAATGATTTATATTCACAAAAGGTCATTAAGGGTACCTTTTAATTCCTCATTTTAGTTATCTGTTCTTGTATTTTATTTACTGTTCTTGTGTTTACCTCCTTAGGACAGAGAGAGACAGAGTGAGAGAGCGAGAGAGAAACAAGAAACAAAACAAAACAGGAGATCTAACAAAATGGGTTTGGAGAGGAAGAGAATACACAGCCAACTAAAATAAATGTAATATAGGATCACTAAGTCTCAGCTTCCTTGTTAACTAATAGCCAGCATATAATCCAGTCCAGATATATGCTTTTGAGTTCATTTAAACCACAGCATGATTTTGATTGCAGGTTCACTCACAAAGTCTCATCACAATGGAAACAGCAGAGATCATTCATTGTAAATCTTATTCTCATTCTTGAGGTAACAAAGATAATTAAATTGGCCCATAGAAGAAAAAAAGCAAGACCATAAACACAGCAGACAAGGCAAGTAATCGTGTAGCAGAAAGGCAGATAATTAAAGTAGTTCATTTCCAAAACAAAACAAGCAAGTCCATAAAATTGTTACCAATTCAAAACTGTTCTTAAGACATGTCAATATCTCCAAGCAAAAATTGGTAGGTAACTGGAAGCAGAGAGGAACCAGAGTTCCATTAGAAATTTCATGACATATCCAATAATCAGTTGGTGACTTGTTCCAAAACAGAAGCAATTTATCATTCCAAGGAACGACTAGACACTACCTATAGACTCCTATAACCCTATAACCTTCATGGTAAAGTAGAAAAGGCTTTATCAAAGGAATAGACACTCATACAATTAATCAAAGCATTTCACATCTACATTTTTGAAATTAATCCATCTTAAAAGAACATACACTGTTAATTACATTTAAAATGTAAATTAACAGCACAAAGACTTCAACTGAAAATAGTGCAGAAAGAAACCAAAATTACAGAATAAGTTTGGCATACAGTAGTTTTAATATGATTATACCATAGTCCAAAACATGTCTATTCAAGAATAAGTGAAATTGATTAATACTAACTGCCAGGGAGGCTCTCTGAGGCATATTCGTTAATTTATGGACAACAGTTCTGAATCTTTGAAGCATATTTTTTTTAAAAAAAATAGGAAAAAAAGCCTTGTGTTCCTGTAACATTCTCTCCTTAAAGCATTAAGGTTTAGACAACCAGAGCTTGCCATTATATCATAAAAAGCAAACTTTGCTTTGCACTATAAGGCTGGAATTGGAATTGGAGGAACACAATTGGCATTATATGTGAACAAATCCAACTTTAGTGTAGTTTAATTAATTGGGGAAAATAGTTTTGTGTATATGCATATGCATCATTCAAATCCTGGCCTATTGAGTTTACTTTTTAAAAATGTTTTTAGGTACTGTTTTTATGCAGGAGGGAACCACACATCTCTTGATGCCTGGCACCTCAATATGGCAGCTATTTATAAAACTGCAACCCCCATCCTCCCATGTCACCCACAACAGGTTCTCCTTACTAAAAGACATATTGAGATTTAAGCAGTTTATAGATTTATTTATTTATATTTTATTTTTATCCTGCCTTTATTTATTTATTTATTTATTTATTTATATATATATATATATATATATATATATATATATATATAATTCAAGGTGGCGGACATACCTAATACTCCTTCCTCCTCCTATTTTCCCCACAACAGCAACCCTGTGAGGTGACTTGGGCTGAGAGAGAGTGACTGGCCCAAGGTCACCCAGCTGGCTTTCATGCCTAAGGTGGGACTAGAACTCACAGTCACCTGGTTTCTAGCTGAACACCTTAACCACTAGACACTCTCCAACGACTGGTTCCACATATATTTGATACTATATATATGAATCCCTTTTGGCGTATGCCAACTAAAACCAAATTTAGAGGACTGTTCAACATTCTATCAACAAAGCAATTCCATTGTTTGCATACACTGACAGGGCAGTGACTTGGTTGCATCCTATCACTTCCCCATTAACTCAAACACATATTTTCCTGGGATCGGCATGTAAGACACTTAAGTCCAGAAAAAAATAAATATATAAATTCTGCACAGCTCTTTTGCTTTGGTTCTGGTGTCTTCTTCCCATGCCACAGAAATAAATTCCTTTTTAGTGATCCCAAATAACCATTTCAGCTGTTGAAAAATGGGTTACATTTTGTTTTTAAAAAACCATCATTGAGGAAAGGTATATAATATTTTATTTTATACAGCTTGAAAATAGTTTTTCCTTTCTCCTAACCATTACAAATATATTAAAATGCTCAACATTGTCCATCCCTGCAAAGGCTCTCTTTTTCCTAACTGCCAGAATACTTTTGAATTGCAAATATTTTATTTTTAATTGTACCATTAAAAAAAAAGTTTACATAACATAATGTTCAAAGTATTGAATGAGTCTTACACATAAGTTCATATCATACTACAGAATCAATTTATTTACTTTTAAATATATAGATTAGCAACAAGCAGACCCAAATTTCTAAATAATACTGTAGAGAAGAGACATGGTAATAGAGAGCTTGGTCAAATATGGAAAGAGATGGAAATTTTTCAGACTACTGTATAACTGACCACATTGATTATTTTGTAATTTACAGGTATATCTGCATCTTGCAATGTCATTTTATTCTGTACTTCTAAGAGCATGCACATTTTATTTGTCCTCTTAGTTTCCACATCATTCGTATCTATTTCAAAAGAACATGAGCAGCTAAGAAAAACAATGACTCTACATGAGATTATGTTTTACGTATGAAAAGATAGGTTAATCTCTTAACAACTGAATGGAAAATGGATGTAAGGGAAGAGGATATGAAAGCTGCTAGGAGCAGAGTGAATGGAATTATGTCATAGAGTGCCACAGAAGTTTGTGGAGTTACGCTAATAGGAAATATTAAAAAGGATGCTTGGTGGAATGAGGAAGTTGAAAGAGGCTCTGAATGATTTAAAAGGCATATAAGAGAATGATTGCTGCAAAAAATAAAGATGAGAGAAAGATATTATGTAATGAATATAATATGTTTGAATATAGGAAAAAAAAGCAATGAACAGTTAAAATTAAAAGAGCCAATGAAAATACAGAGTGGATTTGGTGACAATAAAAATACTTCTGGAAGGGACTATGCAACTTGTTTAATACGGATGTGAGGTCTGATTCTGTGCCTGATGATAGAAAAAATGCTGTTATCACTAATCTTTTCAAAGGTAAAAGTAGGAAGGTTGGATTTTTATGGAGATTAATTTGTTAAATGTGCCTGGCATAATTTTCAGCAAAATAGTATGAGAAGTAGCAATGAGAAAAAATTGGGAAATACAGTACAGTTTTATATCAAATGGTTACATTAAATATAATTAGATGGTAGGATGCAATGAGGAATACATCAACCTGAAAATTGAAGTATCAAATTCCAAGGTATTTGTGTTTGACAGGGGAAGCAAAATGCACAATTATAAATTGTCCACAAATAACAAAAAAACTAGAGCAAGTAGATCAATTTAAGGTGCTAGTTTTCCCTTTTAAAGCCCTACATGGCACAGGACCCGGTTATTTGCAGGACTGCCTCTTCCTGATGTATTGCTAATCCCACCAGTTTGAATTAGGGTATGCATGCCCCAGGTCCCTTCTCTGAAACACTGCCATCTAGTGGGAAGTGTGCCTTTTCCAAGGCTGCCCCTCCCTTCTGGAGCAACCTCCTCCTGGCAGGAGCCGATCCTAAAAGACTAGGATCTTTGCACAGATGCTGGGGTAGTGATGGGAGCTTGCAGATGGTTGCTGGACATCCTAGCAGGAGGACTGTGGTGCCAGGTTTTTTGTTCTCATTGTATGGTTTTTATGGTTTTATGCTTTTGTAGTTTTATTGTTCTTGTAAGCCACCCAGAGTCATGCTCCAAGAGGGGCAGCTACACAAATCTAATAAATGAATAAAATAAAATTAAAAATGTGTGCTGGAGAATGTTTACTAAATATAGAAAACTGGTTGGAGAAATTTTAAGTCTTGAAAAGCTGGTAGAAAGAAAATAGTGTATGGTCTGTTGTGGGGGATTTCTCAAAGGAACTATAAGTGGTTATGCACATAACTTTGTTATATGGAAGTGAAGTTGGGTATCTTAGAGAAATCATAAAAAGAAGTAAAATGCAGTGGAAATGGAATACTTAAGAAATGTGTGTGGTAAAACAAGGAGAGATAAGATCAAGAATGAATGAATGTGAGTGAGCAGTACAAAAGAAGTTCATTGGGGTGCTTCAGTCATATAGAGAATGAATAAGGTCTGAACTTCAGAGCAAATATATGAAGGGAGGGTGAACAGGTAGAAAAGGAGACTGAGTAAGTCATTGTCGAATGAAGTTGATGAGGTACATTCCTTCATCCTGGAGCTAGCTGAAAAGCATGCCAACATAAATTGGGCTGCACCCCATTACTGTGCATCAGTAATCAATCTGGGCAATTGCCATGTCTTTGCATTTTTAATGTATGACAGTTTCAGGCCAATCACTCACACATTTCCCACTAACTGGGACATGTTCAGGATTGCCATGGCAGACATGAACTCCTGAGCACTCTCAATTGAACGGCATCACTGTGGATATTGAAGACTCCAAAACTAAAAGTCCGGGACTTTCTGCAGTTGCTGGTAGACAGTAGTGTAGGCAATATTAGAGCTATGAAATCCATTTGCAAAGGTGCTTCAGAAAATGTGAGAGTTCAGAGCATCTCTTTTAAATGGTTAAAGCAGTTGCATATTTTTCACAAGTGAACATCAGCCATTTTACCTAAGAAAAAAAATGACATATTCCAAAGCACCCATAATGAAATTCGATGAGTTTGAGGATGAAAATGGATGTTTGCCAAACTTTGCACAACAAGAATAGTTGGCATGGTGGTAGTATCTCTTAAATGGATAGTCAGTCTCCCTTAATTTAAGAAAGAGTTAGAAAATCAAAAGCTTCAAGGAGAACTTGCGGATCAAGCAGGAACTAAATGTACACTTATAAAATTATAGAACTGTAGAGTTAGAAGGGATCACAAGGATCATCAGCCCTCAGTCCCACAAGATGACATTCTTTACTTGACATCCCAATTTCCTTCAGCCTGTCCTCATGGGACGTGTCCTCAAGTCCTTGTAACATCTTTGTTGTCCTCCTCTGAACTCCATCTAACCTGTCAACAACCTTCTGGAAATGTGTTGCCCAGATTTGTACACAGTGCTCCCTTTTTTTTCAGGGAAATTTTAGTGATACAATCCAAATTGGCATCTTCATTGAGAATTAAATCCTGGATGAGATATATCTACCCAGTAACAAACTCTTGACATGAAAAAGCAGGAACCTTAGGTAGAGAGGTGTACTTCTTAGAGCCATAACTTCTTTGATCAACTGCAAGATGAAAGTGGGTAAGGTCAGCCAGCAGCGCACTTTCTCCCATAATGGCTATGCTGAAGTCTTTTACCATATCTGCCTCTGCTGCTAGTCACCTTAAAGGTTGTTTTCAGGTTGTTTAATGTTCTGCTCTCTTTCGGACACATTCCCCATCACACGATTCCAGAGAGAGATACAGTTTTATACTTTTACCCAATGAAGGCCTTACAAACATGGGACGTGCAGACCTTCCTAACAACAATATTTCTGGTGTTGCCCCTTTGGAAATGACTTCCTGAGTCAGGGCAGCCAGAGTTTTGACCAACAGTGAGCTAGTGACAGATGGACAGATGGAAAAGAGCCCTGACTCAGGCTGTAAAACAGAGATAATCAGTGGGTGATTATTATGGCTGTGCAATTTATTTGGACAAAAAAATTTGGACACTATTTAAAGAATCTTTTTATTCAAGAAGTAATTACTGTATTTTGCTTCTTTATTAGTAACAGTAAGAGAGTGAGAGAAAGAACTTGCTAACAAATTTTTACTAATGTGCCGTATACTCCAAGAAATAAGAAACAATATTATTATTTTGGGTGGTATAGGTGGTCAAACTCTTTAAGCATTCCATAAGAACATACAAGTATATATACTAGTCATGCTATTCTCTTTCAGGATAAGCAGTGATATGCAAAGTATCTAGGACAGTAAGGAATATAAGCAAAAATAAATAAATAAAGCAAGCAAGCAAGCAAGCAAGCAAGCTATAACATGAAAAAGAACATAACATGAAGCTGAATCTACTTTATCCTAAAACCATTCACTATACCTTATCAAATTTTTCTATCCTATCTTTTTTGGCATCATAGACTACTTCATACTTTTTCTTTTGTTCTTTAAGCCTCTCATTGCTTCCTTTTTGAAACCTCATCAGTTTCATCCAATCATAATGTTCTCCACTATCCCCATTCTTTTTTTCTTCATATATTTTTTTTGCAAATTGAACCTCATTCAATCAGACTAAATCATCTCAATATACCTCTTTCATACTGGCCACTTACTTCTGCATTCATTTATCACTCATTCATTTCTGACATTGTCTTGTTTAAAAACACAAATTTAAGCATTCCATTCTCATTGCATTCAATTTTTTTAATGCTTCGCACTTCCATATAACTAGGTGGGCACAAGCACACTCGTATACAGAGCCATTTTTTTTCTTTTTTTCATCAGTTCATTCCTCACAGCAGACTAATACTACCCATTACCTTTCCACCAATATTTGTAAGTCTTAATATTTCTCCATAATTCTTTCATCTTTAGTAAACAGTGTACCAGGGTAAATAAATTACCTACTTCTAATTTTTTCCATTTAGGTATCACTTCATTTTCCCTGTCAAACACACTATCTTGGGACTTGATACATTAATTCCTATACCTCGTTGCATTATACAGTCTGTATAACATTCACTGTAAATCATTTGAGTTTTCAACCAACAAGATGGCATCATCTGTATACAAAACCATGTACACTTATACTCTCAAACATACCTCCAACTTCACTACGTGTTTCATATAAAATTATTCATAAATATAGTAAGAACCAAGATGAGATCATGCATCCTTGTCCTATTCCCTGCTAAATGCTGAACCATTTTCTAAGCATTCCATGTGTTCCCATCTATACCTCCCTTCCATTTTATACCATTCTTATCAGTTGCAACTCCTTATTTGCACATAGCATGTTATAATTCAAGCACATTCACTTTATCATACACTTTCTCTAAATCAACAGACAATAAACCTACTTCTTATATTCATATATTAATGACCTTAATGACCTGCTGAAAGGCAATAATCTGGTCTGCACATCTCTTGCATGAAGCTGTATTACTGTACACTTCCAAATTTTGTTCATTGCCACCTCATATATTTCAATGAGAATTGCATCAAGCACCTTTCCAGGCATCCCTGTAGTGTTTTCATAGTACTTTCTCTTTATATGTAAGGGAACAGTAACAGCATTCTTCCAATTGTCAGGTATGGATGTAGTCTTAATAGAAACATTCAACAAGTTGTATAACCACTTTATAAACAAACCACATCCATATTTTAACTTTTCTCTATTCTCTATTCTCTATTAGCTATTCTCTACAGTACCTAAAGACTGTAACCACCCATGGGACGCTCCAAATAAATGGAGAAAACTTAAAGAAGGTGGATATCTTTCAGTACCTTGGCTCCCATCTCCAAGGTGATGGTGGCATCAACGGTGATGTGCGAGTGAGGGTGAATGCGGCCTGGTTGCACTGGTGAGAACTCTCCAGTGTGCTTTGTGACAAACAAATACCAACCAGTCTCAAATCAAAGATCTATAAGACAATTGTTTGCCCTCTGGCATTGTATGGAACCAAGTGTTGGGCAGCAACAAAGGATATAGAGAGCCGCCTCCATGTTATGGAAAGGTGTATGCTTTGTTGGATATCGGGCATCTCCCTGCTCAATCACATCACAAATGATGCCATCCGACAACAACTAGGCATGTCATTAATTACAGAAAAGATGAGAGAAAGCCAGCTTCATTGGTATGGACATGTTCTTAGAGCGGAAACTTCCACTGTCGCCAAAATAGTTTGCCATCTTAAAATCTATGGCCAGTGGCCACGTGGGTGACCAACACAGAGATAGCAAGACACCATCAATAAGGACTTGCAAATTGAGGGTCTGCGCCCTGAGGATGCAGACAATCGGGCAAAGTGGCATTTCAGGATCCAAAAAGCAGACCCTGCAATAGCAGGAAAATGCTAAGAAGGAGGAGGAGGAGGAGGAGGAGGAGGAGGAGGAGGAGGAGGAGGAGACATCCATATTTTAACTGTTCTGTATTTACACCATCTGCTTCTGCAGCTTAACATTTTCCAACATTGACCTAGCATTTATGAGTTCCTTTCACAACTTTTCCTTGGTCATTTAACATTTTAAAGCATTCATTTCAAACCTATCCCTCAATATCTCATTGTCATTCTCATACATTCTCTAAGACATATTAGCATTCCTTCACTTCTGTGTCATCTCAAATAATTTTGCCACTTTTATTTTAAATTCTACACATCCTGCTGGAAATTCCATATTTATCCTTCTTTACCCATTTCCAAACAATTTGTTATTTTTATCAAAATCATTTTCTCTTCCTCTTTTAATTGAACCAGTCCTTGCTGTTTGCCTACATTATTTGCAGCTTTTGTTTTCTCTTTATTAATCAGTAGCTTTCTCACATCTTTTTGCAGTAATGCATATTTAAATCATCCATAGCTTTTTCCACTTCATATTCTACCAAGTTTCCTTTACTTCCCATTAGCATAACTGTATGCACTTTTTGGCAAACTACAACATAATTCTTTTCACTTTGTTTCAAGCAGCATCCACATCTTCTTTCCATATATTCACTTTCCATTCTTTTATACAGTATTCTTTTTTTGTTGTTTCCTGTAATCATTCAACTTTCACTCTCAATATTTTCACTACTTTATGTTCATTTTCCTCAAGATTGATTGCTGATACTACCAGGAATTGGTCTAGTCTACATTCTGAACATATCATATTTGTATCCTTCAATATTTCTTCCAATCTTTTATCATAAATAATCAAATTAATCATGCTTTTAGATTTGAATTCATTCCTTTACTATGTGTATGTATGAAGAAACTTATGCTTAAATTCCACATCTGAAACAGACCTTTTTCTAAGCAGATTCTAATCAAAGAATCATCACACTCATTAATTCCTATGTCTCCAAATGGTCCAATAATTTTTTCTGTGCTCTCTAATTTTGTTGCTACCCATTCATTCATGACACATATCAGAATAATTTCCCATCTGGATCACATTCATTAAGAATATTGTACAATGTTCTTCTAAACTCATTTATTGCTCTTCCATTATCACTGTTAACTGGAAACGTATAATTTTATTGTGCCTTTGAGTCAGTCTTAACTCTTAGTGACTTGTCCAGTTTTTTTAGCAACATTTTCAGAAGTGGTTTGCCATTGCCTTCTTCCTAGGGCTGAAAAAGAATGACTGGCCCAAAGTCAGCCAGTTTGCTTCATGGCTCAGGCAAGATTAAAACTCTAGGTCTCCTGATTTCTAGCCCAGTGCCTTTAATTACTACACCAAACTTACTCTCAATATATAGCTTAACTTAGCATATAGATATTACTAACATATGGACTCCTACTTCCATTGGCACCCACAGCAACCTAGATAACACCAATTCATACCTTCTAACACACACTTTAACTGTTTCATTAATAATAATCCTACCCTCCACTTCCCTCCATGTTGTCATCAACTGTATTTCATAAAATCTACCTTTATTCAGTTCTGTTACAAATATCTTCCTTTTCTTCCACAGAAAAAAACACATCTATTTTCCTTTTTTACATGCCATTAATTAATTCATGCTTTTTACTATTTACTTACATTCCAAGTGACATTTTTCTATAACCCACAGTCATAACTAGGTAGGCCCACAGAAATTTACCTCTACTGCCCATCATGGCTTTGGTCAATCAAGGCTTTAACATAATGGTTTTTTTTAGTAATATGGAAAAGGGGTAGATTAGGTAACTAGACTGTGTTGTGCTGCATGTAGTATTCCTTACGAACTGTAAGGACAATACTTGTTAGTTTTGGCACACTTTAGCCAGGGTGCCACAGAGACAAATAAAGCCCAATTTTATCACAAGCATGTTTCTAAGCAAGATAAGGTATCTATTCTAGAGGCTACATTGCAAGTCAACCTTGTGACTTGTCCAGACAGGAAGCACACCCAGAAGTACTAGCATTAACTTTATTGTAAAATTACATTAACAGAATCTTGCAAGTCTGAAAGTACATCTCTCCCCCTCACTTTAAAGTCCAAGAAACTAGGGAGGGTCTCTTCTGAGATGTTTTCCACAGTCCCATTGCTTCTGCAGGCTAAGCTGCCTCTTATCTGACCATTGTTTAGCCTCTGACTTTTCCTCTTACCTCCCAAGTCATTTCCATGTACCATTATACAACATACTGTAGCCCAGGTTTCATCAGTTCATTGTACGTATATGCAGGTACTAATACTCATACATTTTTTAAAGAGGCAGAGGAGGAAAAATATAGATGAGAAACAATTACAACTGCCAGATATATGACTGGATGACCTTGAAGATTTATCACATGAAAATCATATGTAAAGAAAATCTAATAACAGTGGTAAATCTACATTTTTATAAAACTGTTATTTTTCATTTAAAACTTGGATTGTCTTATAATGATAAACAGATATATGACAAGGTAAGCTGGGTCATCAACCTAGTGTCTACGGAAACTAATGCACCCATCAAAACCTCTCTTGGTTTTAATCAGGATCCAGTGTCCATCTTTTAAAACATTTTACACTTAGGAAATGTAAACTAGCATGTTTACAAGCAAACTAGGCGCTTCAAGGAACATACCTATTTCAAACAATACTTCTGGGTCAATGTAGGGTTCTGAGTCATTCTTAGAATATAAAAAGAATACCTGTAGTTGTATATAGACTACAGTACACTTATTAAAAAAGGGGGGGAGGGGACAAAATAAGATGTGTTGCAAACAGGATAATGCTGGGTGAGAGCCAGAAAGAATGGAGGACATCAGTTTCAGCAGCATGCCTTCTTGTGAATGAGTGGTTTGTGCCTCTGCCCATCCTCCAGGGCATTTATTCTTTAAGTGTGCCCATAACATGTAAACATGCTCATTAGCTAAAGGACTTTCCCTGAGGACAAATGCTACCATTGGGATTTAAGGCTGGGATCTTAGTTATAGTAGTGTCACTTTTTTATAACTATGATATAGAGTTCATTTAAGGCCATAATTTGGAACTTAGTCCTGCCCAGATTAATTGGGACATTTTAGGATTTTAGGAAAATTTATTACCAAACAAGTAGATATGAACACACACACACACACACACACAGAGCAAGAGAGAGAGAGAGAGAGAAATATAAATAAATTACCAGAAGATCAGCACATTAGAACATTATGCCAATGACCAAATAGTTGCACTTCAGTGCATTTAAATTAATGGAAATTCACTAATCATTAAAAAAAAAAAAAAGCAAATTGTACTAATGCATTTTAAAGTCTAACAACCCTAAAGAAATTGATGAAATTTCCCAAATTGAAAACTGACATTTTAAAAAGTTTGGGGGGAAAATCTACCACAATGGTTTAGAGTCAATAAATCTTTCTATATACAGTATTATGCTGCATGATACTTTCCACCTTCAGGAATTATACCCGCAAGTATGGAGACAGCTTCAAAAGTAGCTATGTGAGCCTATTAAAGACACAGCTGCTTTAATGATTTGAAAGGAGGTGCTTGTTCATACTTTTGTCCAAGGCAAAATATCTCTGTTGAATGCTTTGCACAGCCTTTTCCATAAACAGAAATAACTATTTTATTCATAGAAAAATACTTGATTTTTCTTCAGACTGCATAAATCTTTCACCTTTTACCAATCTTGATTTAATATAGGTTTTCTTCATGTGCCATCAGAAAGAATAGGAACATATAAGAAATTCATATTAAAAAATAGGGTAAAATTCAGTTTAGTTCAAAAGCACATCATGGATGGGGCATTCTGACCTTGGGGAAGTAAGTTGTCCTGTAAGACTGGGACAGCCACAGAGCAGGAGGTTCACTCTACTCTATTCACTCTACTTGTGAGGTGAAGATCTGCAGTATACTTCACTGCTCACACAAACAGGTCATCTAGACTGTATTTGGACAAGATAGTCCCATAAGTAAACAGGACCCAAGACACATAGGACTTCATAGATAATAATTCAGCACCTTGAACTGAATCCAGAAACAAACTGGCAATCAGTACAGCAACCATTACATAAGTATTACCTTCTAAAGGTGACTCATCCAAAAGCACATGAAAGTTAAATTCTTCACCAATTGAAGTTTCTGAATATTCTGAATAAAAGCAGCCTCAAATAGAATGCAAACCAAATGCAAGATGATTAAAGTATAAAAGACAGTTGCTGATGTTCACAGCTGGCATGTCAGACAAAGCTGGGCAAACCTCTTCAGGTCTGGTCCTCTGCCAACTATTCTTGGGGTTGCTGAGGCTCCAGAAGGATTTCCAAGTTGCAAACCTAGGTTGAGGTTAAATTTTCTTTGGGACTGGGGCAATATTTTCTCCTGGTATAGATTATGATGTTTCTCCTGATAAAATTGGATGAGAAGACTTTTTTGGGATCAAAAGTTATGATATTAAAATACAATTAAACCCAGATATGGGAAGTAATTATCACACAGCTAAATGCATTCAAGTCACAACTGAGTAATGAAAGCTCACTGAGAGATTTTGGGGCATGCAGTGTCTCTAAGCTCATCTTACCTCCTAGATTTCTTCTTATCTGGATAAAATTGATTAAGGAATACTTTATTAATATTGTACTATTATTTGCCTTCAGCTGTTGATGAAAAAGTATGGGGGAAAAGAAATAAAATTCATATTATGTCACAAACCTTTTGGTTGTGGTTTACTCAAGTATAAGCAACCCAGTAGCCCCATCACAACTGGGACTAGTGTGGATACTGAAGAGATATCTAATACTTTCAGACCGAAACAGTTGAAAGGCCATGGCAAACTAAGTATTATATACATATTTTGCAGTTTCCTCCTGAATAATCACTTTTCCCTAATTCAGTTTAATTCAATCATAGCTTAATTACAAGGCAGATTGATCAGCTTTCTAAAAATGCCCAAACTGCCACATAATTCCTCTTCTTTAAATTTCAGATTCACATCACTTATCTAGTTTGGGCACTTGTAAAATGCATCAGCATTGGTGTGTTCTGTTGTAGTAAGCTATCTAGAAGGAGGATGCTAGGGGTTAGTTTTAATGGCATATGATAAGACTGGTTATCCCTTGCAGATAAAGGCTGCAGGTCACTTTGATAGAAAAGTATGGATTGGTATGTTCAATACTCCATTGGCAGAGAAGCACACCCAGGGCCGCAACTAGGGTCTGTGTCACCTGGGGCAAACATGTATTCCACACCCATTTTGGCGCCCCCCCCAGCATTCATTTTGGTGCCCGCCCAGCATGACACCAGGGGCACATGCCCCACTTGCCCCCCCCCCCCAGTTGCAGCCCTGGGCATACCCACAGAAATCCCTTATATCACTTGTTTAATTTTAAAAACTGGCTTTGTATAAACTTTCCACCTTAATGACTGGGAAAGGAGGAACAGAACTGACTGCTGAAATAGAATATTATTCTTATATCATAAATTACATCTCCTAAGTCTTCATTTAATTCCTTCTAAATTGGAAAATATTTCACAAAATATTTTTTAAGGAAATGAATATCAGTTAAAGAAAAAAAAATCTTCACAATACATTGCTGAACAAGGAACATTATGATGTGACTGGTAAAAGTTCCCTGTTCTTAAGGCATAAGTCACTTGACACATTCAAAAAGCTTTCCAAAATTTTGCAAGTATCCATTAGCTTATATATCTTAAAAAGGACTTTTCCCAGTTATGTCTTAATGTTCTTCATCATGACTGAATGCTGAGCATGTTCATGCCTCACTTCTGCTCCATAACCAGGATAAAACAGGATTGCCATGTTAAGCTCAACTTCAGAGGCCCTGGTTTCTGTTGTGCATAAGATTAGATAATAGAAAACAAGAAGCAAAGTTTCCTCAGTAATAATTGGAAGTTTCTGAAATGCCTTCTCTATGGGAATCCTCCAGAATCCTCTTCCTGATTACATTTATCTGTCTCATCAGGTCCAGCAGGAGAGGCATGCTATGAGTCCCATCTGCGAAGGAGTTCCATCTGATGGGACCTAGGAGGCAGCCTTTTCTGCCATGGCACTCCCCCTCTGGAACATCATCCCTCTCAAGGTGGGGTTAGCTCCAACCCTTATGGCCTTCCAGAAAGCCCTCAGAACATGATTTTTTCAGCAAGCCTGGGGATCCCCTGGCAATAGAGAGCAGGCATGCTGGTTGTGTTTATAACATCTTTTTTCTCATGCTCTTTTTTATTTATTTTTATTCTTCTTAATGGGTTTGTAAAATGTTTTAATTCCTGGTTTTATTGTCAGCTGCCCAGAGTCACTTCATGTGAGATGGGCGGCCATATAAAGTTGACAAATAAATAAATAAAATACTTCTGTACATGTTGTCAGTTATAGCTTGAAGACATCTTTAGCTGAATATTATTTAATACTTACCATGTTTTTTTTTTCCTTTTAGATTCTATTCTGTTTTTTTACTGAGTTTTTTTTAGAATCCCCCTCCCTTCTGCCCTTTCTTTGACTGTTTCATTTTAAGATCATCTTTGGATTCTGTTCATTTCCTTAAGAACAACTCTTTACTGAAGAATACAGATTACACAACTAAACATTGTGGCATTCCACTCAATATGTCTCTCCAGTTTGATAAGGAACCACTAATGAGCACTCTGAATGCAATTTTCAAGCCAGTTAAGTGTTCACTTAATTGTCACACCACCCAGCCAACACTTAGCCAGCTCCTCATCAGAATGTCATGGTGCACCTTGTCAAATGAATTGCTGAAATAAAAATGTGTTACATCTGTAGCATTCCTAGAATCAGTTAAGGAAATTACCCAATCAAGAAAGAAGAGAAAGTTACTCTGGCAAGATTTGTTTTTGAGAAGTCTCTGCTGCTTATGGCACTTACCCTTTGTTTTCAAGGTGCTTAAACAGCAATTCCTTTATGATATAGTATGTCTTAACATTAACGCATAAAAGTTAGCAGGCCATTAGCTAGTTACTTCAGTATGCAATTAATCTGTCCCTAGAAATTTAAATTAATTCAAGTAAATAGGTATTTCCTGATTTTGTTTCTGATAGAAACAAACCTTATCTTTTGGTGGTATAGAAATGAAAGAAATGAATTAATGAATTAAATAAATCTCCTGATGGAGCACATTTTTTTTTTCTTTTTGGAGAAGACAGAACCAAAACAGGAGCTACTAGTTTTGCCTTCTTATTTTCCAGTTAGCATTTCTTTTGTTCTTATTTGTACTTACTCTTTTCTCTTTCTTTTATTTTGAAAATACCTAAAAAAACACTTTTTGTTGTTCTTTGCTCATTCTGAGCTTTCTCATCCTTGACCCCATTTCTACAGTTCTGAATTATACATACATACTCTTGCTAGATGAACTGGCTATCTTTCCGCCTCCTATATTGTCCTCTTTTTTTCAGTTCTTCACAAAGATTTTATGTAGCCATTTCCTCCCCTCTGATCAACTGTTTTTGCAAACAAAGAAAATATAGGCCCCACACAGAAAATCACAACCCTGCTTATGGGTGGTGGTGTTCCATTTACAGGGGTTTACTTGAACCAATTAGCTAAAGCTTGGAGTTCACATGGAAAAAACTGATACATATTTGATGTTTAGCAGACAAATTTGTACCGGGTGTACTTAAAGGCATTTGGTACCAGTTTCTAAACTGTACAAAAACAAGGCAAAACAAAACATCAGACTTACTTTTTACAATGAAAATTCACATACTTGTTTAGCTTATATGTAATATTAACCTTAATCTGTTCCAGTGCCAGTAAATGGATTCCAGAAGTGTCTATGTGCATAACATGCTTGAAAGTACTACTAGAGTTGTGAAAAACATTCTGAAAGTCACCTTGCCTGTGGCATTCCTGTGGGTGAAGCACCTCTCTAAAGCTGCTTCTTGAAGCCCCAAAGTATTCTTAGCCTCCTGAAGTCATGGCACAACCACTTTGAGAAGCTTCCAAACTCATCTATTATGAGACTGATGAGAAGCAAGCTGACCCACTAAATGGTTGGCATACTCCTAGTCATTAAAGTTATATTCTGGCTTTCTTTCAAGAAACTTAAACTTCATGGTTTCCTGACTCATTTGTATCTTCACCACAAGCTACAAAGGCAAATTTATTTATTTATTTTATTCAATTTCAGTGCTGTGTGACTCTAGCTGACTCTGGGTAGCTCACAGTATAAATGGAACAAGACAAAACACAGTAAGATAAAGAAAATATGATGAAATAAACAAGATGGAAATCCAGATAACCAACACCAAAACATATGCAATATATGCCAAATATGTCCAGTAAGAGTTGCCATCTACCCTACTCCAAGGTCTGTGAGAAAAGCCAGATCTTTAAGGCCTTATAGAAAGTCATCAGAGAACGAACCATGTGGATATCAGGGGAACCTGATGAGAGTGAGAGATAGCAGCTGATCCAAGGTCACCAGTGAGCTACAATGAGGATGTGATGCCAGATCTCTCCAGGGTCATTTAGGTGACGTAATGCTTACATAGTACTTTTGTTTTATAATGAGCTTTCATGTCTTTCTGCACTACTGAATACACTCCATATAGCTACACTGAATTTGTATGTTTAATAAAGCCTCCCTTGCTGCTCAAGGATTATCTAGTTCAGACAGTAGAAAATCATGTTTCCTTCTTTCCCTTTTGTGAAGATGTTCGCGAACTAGGAGACTTCTCCAATATATAGACCAAACTATGGACATATCTAACAACAACAAATTTACTGCAGCACTGGGGGAAAAAGCCATGTAAGGACCACTATAATGAACTTATTTATAGATTTGGTTTTGAAGAATAGCAATCTCTAATTTCTATGACTCTTCTCTATGGATCAAGTAAAAGTTATCTTGTGAGTCAGAAAAATAAATCATCAGCTTCACAAGGCTTCTGCTGCTGCTGTTTCTATCTGAGCAGAATTTTCTTCTGACAAACAGATGCAGGACTGCAATATCCAGACATCCAACTTCTACTCTCTCATCATTGGATTGTACCAGAAAAAAAGGCATTTTAGACATTAGGACTGATATATTTGTAAAATGCCCATTGTCCACTTTTGATGTGGGCTATTCAACTTACTAATATTTAATGTTCATTTCAAATAATTTGTTTTGTCATTTTTTTAAATTTATGTGACCACAGAAGGAGTACCAGTTTGAGAATCCAGATCATTGACTTCAGGAAAATTTGAGGTATAATCTTTTCTTTGTGAGATGTTTGCTGTTCTAACTGCAGTATGAGAAAAAATTGGGAGTTTGGGTTAGGAAAAAACACATTTTAGAACTTAAATCTAAGATATTCCCACCTTGTTTTTTCATTTGTGAGACTAGCCTATCAGGTTCATAATGTTTTACTGACAAGTAAACTAGTTAGGTTCAGCATAAGGTGAACAATGTGGGCACACAGTAAACATTAAATGTAGGAGTTCATAATTCAGAATGGTGTATGCTTGAAGACCCCAACATTATTGTCTTCATGATACCATCAGTTGAAAATACAAGTATTAACTGATTGTGTGGCAACTAATATATTAAATGTAGTACTACTCCTAAGTTACAGATGTGATTATCAATTTTTATGGCAGATATTTGACATATTCAGTTTTAATTGACTAAAGTAGCAATAAAATACAATGTTGTTTTAGAGAAAACTAAGACTGACTATGAGGACACAAAGCTACTTATCTAGGGATAAAAAATGTTCCACATATGGTACAAATACATCTTTAAAATCAGGCAAGGAATAGTTTGGAATAATACCATATCATACAATGCCTTTGGGACAATCCAGATGTTTGATGGCATTAACAGTACTGTTTTGCAATGCAGATCATATATCTTGGTAGCTTGTTAGAATGTGCAGATTTTTATCAGTTTAGAAGGAGACTTTTAAGTTTGTTTGTTGTTCACTGAATTGACAGGGCTGCCCAGTGTAACTCTGGGTTTTACTCTTTAGTTTGTTCAGTCACTGCAGGAATTGTAAAATCAATAACTATGTAAGTTTGTTTCAAAATTATACTTTTATTTATGGATTTTGAAAAAATTGATATATGGTGCCAGATATCAGAAATTATATACCTAGCATAATTAGCTATTACAAAATTCTAATTTAACTCAGATAGTTCATTCTTTCTTCTAATGGAATGCTGAGAAATTTCAGTGGCCTTTAAAAAAAAAAAAGCTTCTTAATAGCCAGTTTAAAGAGATTTTTGGGAGTGGAAAAGCACTTCAGAAACTGTTTTCTCCCTACTTTGCTACAATGAAGAAGAGGATACTTATGTTCAGAACAAGTACCTGAAATGGCTGCTTTCATTCTTTCAACCACATTTCCCTTTTCAATCTCTGATTCAAAATGTGCTCTGAAAACAGTCCAAAGAAAATAACCCATGAAAATTATAAGTTCAAGACTCCATCCATACTTTCCTTCTTTGTCTTACTGCACAGTGTAAATCTCAACTCCTTAAAAGAAATTCTGCTGCAAACATAAGGTACACATGTTGGTGTAAACCCTATTTATACCAGAATACATATAACCTTAGCTATGGTTTATATCTCTAATAGGTAGACCTTCTGGAAGCAAACCATATTTACCTCAAAGGAAGGCATCCTTGAATTTAAGATCATAATTCCTATTGTAAGATCAAAGAGAGAAAATACTTATTTGCCCACATTTCATATTCTTGACAAATCTAAGATAATTCTGCCATTTTAAGATGAGTTTGGGGAAAAACAATAGCCCTCTTTTTGGGGGATACAATATAATTAGCCCTTTTTCACATCCTATTGGTCTAATGGACAGAGAACAAACTTTTAAGATTAAACAAGTAGGATGAAAATAACTATAGCAGATGAACATCTGCAAATATGCACATTTGGGATTTGCATCTCAGGGTATTATTGATTTTTCATCTATATCTGGAACAGAGGCATATTCTGAAATTTAATATTCTATGCAAACTGTTGCAAAGCTGAACGTCTTTTCGTTGTAAGGCATTTCCAACCATTTTAAAGCTGAGGGGTGGGGGAGGTTGTTTTGTTTTTTTACAAAATTAGAAATATCAAAAGCTTCAGTACTTTTCAGCATTATTTTCTTGTCCACAGCTAAGAAGTAAAAGCCTATATATTTAAATGAAAGGAAATGCAGTTAAGTTGCTTAAATTTGGCTTGTTTGTTTATTTGTTTGTTTTAAGTTAAGGGTTAAATTAATATTACACATGCAGTAATGTTGGCATGCACAGATTTGTTACTTTAAATTTTATGCACTCAGGAGATTTTGCAGACATATTTCTGTACTTCCTGTCACGCAACATTTAATGTAGTTTTTAAAATACAACTAATAAGTTTTTCAAACCAGTCAGTCATGCAAATTAGCATTATTAGTTATTATTAATATATTAGCTAACAATTTCATCAAGTATTTAGTGCAGGACCTTCCCCACATCTGTCACTTCCCCACATCTGAACTTTTAAAACATATAATTTATTTGATTCCATAAATTAAAAAAAATGCAGCAAGATCTTCAGAAGGACCATATCTTAAGTAGTCAAATTCATAATAATTTCATTTTTGCCCAAGTTTATATATTTCAGAACAAAGGAACTTGACACATTGTGATTAGCCAAGAGTTGTTAGTAAATATGGTCAAAAGAAAACTAAAAGCTGACTGTCAATAGCTTAAGCCTCCTGTGTAACAAAGAAGGGCGAAGTTGAATACAAGCACAGATGAGAATGGGGGTGGGTGGGAGGAAGGATACCCCCTCCTCATTTAGCTTGAAAAATAAAGGACAGAGAAGTGAGTCTTGCTGGCAGGCAGATAACTTGCAGGCCCTGACTCTTTGACTCACCAGGAATTCAAACACAAAGCTCTTTTCATGACTGTCCTATACATTCTCAGATAAGGCAGCAAATAAGTGCAAGTGAAGGAATTTCCAAAACAGGCTACTGCGGAAACTGTTGCAAGAGATGGTTGTTTCTTTTCTCACTGTCCCTGTTGACGCACACCTGGGAGTGTTTATATGCAGATATGCCACCTCCTTCTTTGGATCAGTTTAAATAACACTGTGTTTTTTACTCAGGAATTATTAACCCTCCATGTGATGTGCATGGAAGGCAATGGGCAAGAATGACAGAGAGGAAGCAGTCTGGAATCAACTCTCTGATTAAGATTATTCTCTCATCCCAATAAATAAAAAATATACCAACATGCACATACAGAAAACTGGGCACTTTTATACCCATATTTCAAATCTGGACTCACCATCAGAAAGAAAGCAACAGTTGCCTGAAGTTTGTGGTACTTTTTGTCTTGCTCCACTGCACTTTTTCCCCTCAAGGCTGTCCGGAGCTTACAGCTCAGAGATGCCACATACAGGCCCTTTAAGTGATACGGCTTATTTGCCTGTCAGCCTGAAAACAAGTTTCCACACTGTGCGGTAGTCCATTTTGCTGAACTCTGAGTAGCATATCCACAAAACTCCTGTAACTGTCTAGAGCAGGCAGCTGGCTCTCGGCAACTCACCGCACCCTGGATTCACTTTTCTGTTGCACGGAGAAAAGCTTTAAGATGTTCGCCTCCTCCTAGTTTAAAAGTTTAGTTAGTGGTGGGTGGAGAGAGAATTCAGTACAGAAAGGAAACTGCGCATAATCAGAACTTGGAGAGCTTCCTCTGTTCCTCTCTCCTCCCCCCTTCCCAACCAAGCTAAGCAGCCACTGCTCCTTCATAGAATTTAGGAATGTAAAGGGAGGACTCAAAAGAGGCCCAGTCAGACAAACCTTTCTCAATCAATTAGCTTGCAACCATTACTTGTGACCTAAGGTCATGCAGCATAAGTGTGTGGGGTGTGCCTGAGGAGCACCAAAGCTGCTTATTAAAACTTACATAACCCAAAGTGTACTAAAAAAGAAAAAAAGAAAAGAAAATCAAACCCAATTTGGAAATTGGGGAAAGGGAGAGAGAAACATTCCCTAATACTAGGCTAATACAGGACGTTCTTGGAGAAACTAAGTGAATATAGATGTTAGGGATCCAACTGAGTCTATGGATTATATATTTTTTCTTTTTTTAATGTGCATTTTATTTTTGGAGGCATTGGTAAGGCTAATTCAGTGTTTACACTGTTATGGCCAATTCTGCTAAATGAAACTATGTTAAGAAAAGGTTGAGCATTTATTATGCATTTATTTTATTTCTTGTCGGGTCAATTTTACCTCTGTTTGTAAAAACACTATTTTCAACTATGGTTTCTGCATTATGCATTACTTAAAACTGTTCAGGTTAAAAGCAATTGGATCCTGCAGAGAGGCAGAAGACTTTTAGGCTGAGGATACATTTTTTTTCATTCTAACACCCTACCACATTGACTACACAACAAATACAACACTTAAGAATTCTAATGCAGTTTGTGATCTTAATATAATGAAGAAGCAATGGTTCCCACACTTAAAATACACCCAAGTCTGAAATGGTGACTTCAAAATGAACTTCAACTTCATACGTTGCCAGCAAAGCAATAGGGAAATGTAGTACCGGAAAAGTAAAAAAGATGGCCTGATTTCGAAAGAAGATATCACTGTACTATGGGAGTTATGTGTCTTTATCTCAGTCCCTATATAAACTGCTGTTCAACTGACCAAAGCTGAAGAAAGGCAAATGCACAATGTGGGATCAAGGATTGATGGGGGAGGGGAAAAGTGGTATCACAAAGGTAATGCATGAATGTAATCTCTGCTAATATATTAAAAATCATTTCTGTACTTCCCAAGTATACTAAGGGAGGAGAGGGTGCCAGTAATATTACTCATATATACCAATTGGATAGTGTCCACAAATTTCTGCATACTCATTGTTTGACAACCTAAAATATTTTTGTTGTGTGAAATAACTGGTCACTAATACGTTAAGCTATGTAGAGCAACTTGTACCCACTTCATTCAGCTTAGCATATGCTCAGTTTAAAAAGTGTAAAAAAAAAACTATCAATGAAGTCATGATATCTAGATTTGATCATTAGAAATAATAATGGACAGTAGATTAATGAAAGTTATGTTGTAAACTTAGAGTAAGAGTTTAATGCAAATGTATACTTATATCTGTAGCAAAGGAAGTTGGGAGTAATTCTTTTTCTGTATTTTCTTTGTTTCTTCCCTTTCTCTTTTTCTGCACTTTTGACTTTGCTCTTTTCCCCTTTTTTCTATTTAGTTCTCTTACTTTACTTGTTTCATTTCTTGTTAGCTTTTATCTTTTTATCTTGAAATCTTAAAAAGTTTAATAAAAAATATAAAGTCTACTTTCAACTTTTAAAAATCATTATATGAATTTAAAAATGCAATAAAATTAGCATTTGTCTCCTATGCACCATCACCTAAAATTTGTGTTTTGCATACAACTTCTAATACATATATTTATATATACAGATAATCATAAAATATACCACTGTCTTTAATATACATATTCTAGCAAAACTCAGAAAGGATAGCATGTTGATTAGCTACATAAAGTACCTGGAACTGCAAGTTATATATGTTTGCTTAACAAGATTTTTCAACATCTCTAACTATACATTTACAAGAAAGAAGGTAATGGTTCTGCATGGAGAGAAGAGCAAGGATATAATTCTAAGTAAGTCTGTCAGGAAATAACCCCAACAGAACACAATGGGATTGTCAAGTAAACATTTATAGGATTTCGCTATAATTCTATCTCATCAAAGTCTGTACCGTTCAAGAGAATATTTTTTAAAAAATCCTTACATTTGGCAGAAAAACAAAGTTAAAGGGTAGAATACAGGTTTTCAAAACAAGAAGGGCAGTATAAGGACAAGAGCATAAAAATAAAATATAATTAAATTTGATCTACCAACTGAGTTTTATTTTGCCATCTTAGTCATATTGGAATCCCTATTTAACTGGGGTTGCCTTCCCAAGGAACTGTAGTTACTGTGGGTGGGGGAAAGCAGAGAGAGCATGTGAAACTGTTGGGGAATCAAGGAGCCCATAAACAGTGTGTCATACAATGTCTGCCTTTTGAATACAGAATTCTGCCACTTAAACTAGTAAATTTTGTGCCCTTCATGACTTGATTGACATTGCTCAGACTTGGACAAATAATTGTAATAAGGGATTAAAACATTTTAAAAATGTTTCTACAAGCATTAACATTTGTGCATATTAAGTAAGTTCTACTGCTGTTACAACCACAAAGAAAAGCCAGTTTCATGCTTCAAAGAAATGTCAGTAATATCTACCTTTCAAACCATTTATTTCAGAGCCATCTTTGCATAGGTCCTCCCATCCATATGGACTTTAGAACAAAACTTTTCCAGATTATACTAATGAGCAAATATATTTACAGCCGTTCAAACTTTCACTTCATAATACAATAATATCACAAAGAGATTTGTGACAAGAATATACCTACAATTGCATGCATCATTGCAACAGATGTTTATTTATTCAATCCAGGTGAAGTAAGTAGATCGCCTCACACTCCAACTAAAACAGGACAATTAAGTCACCCTTTCCAAATGTTTGATATATTAAGACCACAATTTCCAGAATCCCCAGCCAGCAAGACATTTAATTCCAAAAGGAATGGAATATTTCTGTTCTTCATACCATCTATACGATTACTATAAACCAAAAAACCTCTTGGCCACTTATAACAGCTGGAGTTCTTTAAAACAGATGTTAATAGAGAATGTTACAGATTGTGGAAGGATATGTTTCCTATGAAAGAATGGAAGAAAACTTGGGGTCCTTGTTTAGCGCATGTTTAATAAAAATCAACCACCTGAAGATGGAATACTCTCAGATAGTAAAATCTCTTAATGTATAAGGACAACTATTACAGTACATAATTTCTCAGGTTTTTTCCAGTGAAAACCTTCACCTTGAGAGCTTCCTTTCATGACCTGGACATCCAACACTGGATGCACTTCATACTTAAATGCAACTTTTCCTTTATTTCTGCTGTAAATATTAAGAGAATGAGCACTCACCCTAAAAAAAGAAGCCTATAATGAATGAGTATCTGAATGTTATTCAAAATAATGTTATTATTCATTATTATCCTCATTATACCAGGTGGTTCAGCATGAGATGGTTCACATATCTTAGCCTTCCCAGTGGTATTTGTTTTGCTTTCCTCTTATGACAAATTTGAGAAATTGTGATCTACAAGACTTAACAGGTACCAATATGCACAGAATAGAAAGAAACATGTTGTTCATGTCTACCATATACAGTTGTTGTTGTTTATTCGTTTAGTCGCTTCCGACTCTTTGTGACTTCATGGACCAGCCCACACCAGAGCTTCCTGTAGGTCGTCAACACCCCCAGCTCCCCCAGGGACGAGTCCGTCACCTCTAGAATATCATCCATCCATCTTGCCCTTGGTCAGCCCCTCTTCCTTTTGCCTTCCACTCTCCCTAGCATCAGCATCTTCTCCAGGGTGTCCTGTCTTCTCATGATGTGGCAAAAGTATTTCAGTTTTCCCTTTAATATCATTCCCTCAAGTGAGCAGTCTGCCTTTATTTCCTGGAGGATGGACTGGTTTGATCTTCTTGCAGTCCAAGGCACTCAGAATTTTCCTCCAACACCACAGTTCAAAAGCATTGATCTTCCTTCACTCAGCCTTCCTTATGGTCCAGCTCTCGCAGCCATATGTTACTACAGGGAACACCATTGCTTTAACTATGCGGACCTTTGTTGTCAGTGTGATGTCTCTGCTCTTAACTATTTTATCGAGATTGGTCTCAATCTCTCAAGGATTAAGCGTCTTCTGATTTCCTGACTGCAGTCAGCATCTGCAGTAATCTTTGCACCTAGGAATACAAAGTCTTTCACTGCTTCTACATTTTCTCCCTCTATTTGCCAGTTATCAATCAAGCTGGTTGCCATAATCTTGTTTTTTTTGAGGTTTAGCTGCAAACCAGCTTTTGCACTTTCTTCTTTCACCTTCATCATAAGGCTCCTCAGTTCCTCTTCGCTTTCAGCCATCAAAGTGGTATCATCTGCATATCTGAGATTGTTAATGTTTCTTCCAGCGATTTTAACTCCAGCCTTGGATTCCTCAAGGCCAGCTTGTTGCATGATGTGTTCTGCATACAAGTTGAATAGGTAGGGTGAGAGTATACAGCCCTGCCATACTCCTTTCCCAATCTTAAACCAGTCCGTTGTTCCGTGGTCTGTTCTTACTGTTGCTACTTGGTCGTTATACAGATTCTTCAGGAGGCATACAAGATGACTTGGTATCCCCATACCGCTAAGAACTTGCCACAATTTGTTATGGTCCACACAGTCAAAGGCTTTAGAATAGTCAATAAAACAGCAATAGATGTTTTTCTGAAACTCCCTGGCTTTTTCCATTATCCAGCGGATATTGGCAATTTGGTCTCTAGTTCCTCTGCCTTTTCTAAAACCAGCTTGTACATCTGGCAATTCTCGCTCCATGAACTGCTGAAGTCTACCTTGCAAGATCTTGAGCATTACCTTACTGGCATGCGAAATGAGTGCCACTGTTCGATAGTTTGAACATTCTTTAGTGTTTCCCTTTTTTGATATGGGGATATAAGTTGATTTTTTCCAACCATATACAGTTAGCTGCTGTAAAGGAATCTTTGCCTGAAGACAATATAAATCTCCAAATAAAATTATATATTGTAATATGTTCAGTCCATATTGCGGTGAATCTGTTCAATTCCGTTCAATTCAGTTCAGTTCAATGTTTTTAGCTGTTTTTATGTTTTTTTTCCTAATTTTGAGTGCTGCCCAGAGTCCACTGGAGTTGGCCGGCCAATAAATTTAAATAAATAAATATTCTGTTTTTAGAATCTTGTAAAATTGAAATATAAATTCTATGCATACTTAAATCCACATTTTGGATGGGTATTAGATAATAGTCTACAGATGGTATCTAGTTCAAGTTGAAATCTGTGTCAGATTTACTTTTAAGTTATGAAGGTATTCAAGGCAACAAAGCAAACTCCACAACTTGGTTAGCCATTCACATGTTAAGAGAGTCAAATAACCTTTCCAGTAAGAACATACAGTATCCAGGCAGCAATGATAATTTATGAATTTAATTCAGTATATTTTGGGGGGATACATGCTTTGGTAAAGTTTAATTAGAATATCATAGATTGAAATGTGAATTCAACTTTTAAGATTTGTTTCAGTCTAATATGAATCATTTCACCAAATTGCTGAACTTTATAGCATTGCCATCAAGTATGAAAGAGTGATCCAACCTGCTCCTTACATTTCTAAGCATGTAATATCTATTTCAACAATCAAAACTAGACTAATATACCAATGATAAAACATCTTATATCATTTTTTTCTGGAGTGAGTTTACTTCTACTGAAATACCATTGATGTATCTGTATTTTTGCATTCCAATTCTGCATCCATTTAATCACAGAATCTTTGACCTGTTGGGATTCTGAGTCATACTTCATCAACAGTCTATAAACAAGACTCAAGAAATGTTCTGTGTTATGTGTTATAAGATTGTCAAATTCAGTCAAATGTGTCAGGATTCCTACTTGTTTCTGTGATTCTTTTAATACTATACTACATATTTGAAGATACTGATAAATAGATATAGATATAGGATAAACTGTGAAGTAAGAGTTTTAAACTATTTTATCTTTACTTTGTTAATGATTAATTCTTGCAATCTGAACAAATCATTAGCTCTCCACTGAACAGATTTCTTGGCACCTTCCTCTTAATAAAAATAAACATTTAATAACAATACAAGGGGAGAGTGATGTTTTGGACTTTTTGGACTTGTGGGTTGCATGGCTAAGCACTCCATAACAATCGAAAAGAACCAGATTGCCTATTCTTGAGCTATACTAATGCAATTAATCTATAGAACTTGAAATACATTTTCTCAAATGGAGAGAATGTATTTTCTTTTCTCAAGCTAAGAAAGCTCACTTCCACTTATGGATGAAAAAAAAAAAATCCATGCTATGGATTCCAAGTTTAGCATCATACCACAACTTGCTGAACATACCCAAAAGATTACTTTATAGAACAAAAATGACCATAGTAATGATTATTATGAGAAATAAACTGGGATCAGAAAGAGCTGAAGTCAAAATGGTAGATCTGAAAAAGTTTGTCACCTATACATCTCTGTGTTTGTGTTTATATATATACAGATGAGAAACTATTTCAGTAGGTCAGATGTATAAGCAGAACTAATTCCCCAAACAGAAATTACAATTCTATCAAGTCTTAGAATTGTTCCTGGCTTATTTGGCCTCATCAGAACTGGAAAAATAAATAAATAAATAAAGGCCAATGCTAAGCATAGCTGAAATACCCAAAGGGAACAATGTTATAGGAGACTACTCACATTTTATTGAAGCCTCGCCAGAATACATTTCCATGGAAGGCAAAATATCTGGGAAAAAAAAAAAGAATAATCTTCTTAGTACACTAGGAGAAGGAATAAGAAATTGCATCCTCCCCACCCCCCCAGCCTAGTTTAAACAAAACAAAACAAAAAAAATGTGCTGTCACCAGGAGGGAAAAATCATGAAAATGCATAAAAGTTTTCCTGCCTATTTCTTTTTACATATTTTCTGTGTAATTCTTACAACCATTTTTCAACTAGGAAATTGTTTATTTTTTAATATGTGTTATGTGCATAACATTCTTCATATGGATTTTCTAAATTGAGAATAGTATGACATTATTCTCAGCATTACTACTTTGAAATTCATCTGTACAGGGGATAAATGCATTTAGTTATAAGTTCAAAATTGGGTTTAGGCAAAAAAGTTGTAGTGACTAGTTCTCATACAGGATTCTTGCACGTGCAATAAGAAATGACATGTAGAATCAGGTATTGTATACAAAGATGTGATAAATTTTACACACTTTATCAAAATGTTCAAAGTTTGCAACTCATTTGTTAGAGGTGATCAGGAGGTTGGGTTTAGCCTTCATCTGTGCTTTCCTCTCCTGAATTACCAGGATGTTTTTTAAAAAATTGAAATGGCCTACATTCATGAGCCTAGAAAATTCCACATGCAATCCTTTTTATGCAAATATAACATCCAATTATCAGCAAGGATGCATGGAGTCATTTTTTTTAAGAGACATAGAATGTTACATGAAATTCTTCACTTGTTTATTTACACTTTGTTTTCTTACAACTAAATGTTTTTTTTGTTTTGTTTTGTTTTAAATTACTTTAGGGCACTTACCATATAGCATTATTCAGGGATTCCCATGCTTTACTCCTTATCAGATTTTCTGTGCTTAAAAATTCACACCTTGTCTAATCTTGAAAATGGAGGATTGGACTAATTCATACTTGGATAGAAGACCACCAAGAATTCTGAGTGCTGTAAGTTAGTCTAAATCAATTTTATATTGTTACCAATAAATCTATGTGCATAGTCTATCAAGTCACTAGGGGTCAAATTCCAGTTGAAGGCAACTTTACTTTTAGCTCTTGGGAAAGATATGCTATGTTAATAATAGATTACAATTTCCCTGGATAAAATGATGTTGCTGTTTACTACAATATCCACCACAATATTGTTTCCATAAATTGAATGCTTCAGCATCAACTTGTTACATTTGTTAATGGCAGTTCATTGAGATTTGAGATCCCTCAAAGCATAAATAGAGAAAATTGTTTTCAAACTATACGAACACATAGATGCTACTAATGTCATTTCTAAATTCAGAGAATGAGGTTGGCTAAAATGAATTAATGAGTAAATAAATGAGTAGCAAATGAACCAGCAGAGGGCACAAATACCTGACAAAAATATCAGCTTTTTTCGTGTTTGTTCTCAATTATGTACAATTGCTTGCTTCAGAAACATATATTTTCTGATTTATGCTTTGAGGGATCTCAAATCTCAATGAACTGCTATTAACAAATTGATTCTGAAGCCTTCAATTTATGGAAACAATATTGTGGTAAATATACCATGAAACTTGCAACAGGTTCAGATACTGTAATACTTTTAATCTGAAAAGAAAATCATATGTCACAATCATTGTCTGCCTTCATTCACTGTTGTTCCAGACACAATACGTCAACTCACACATTCTTTCTCTCTTCTTTCACATTTTAGCCATCTGCTCAGATGACCCATTCCCTTCCACGATTAAGCAATTCTAACACCTTAAAAAGGCCTAGATGGAGGCTTTTGTATATATTAGAATGTTGAAGATTAGTCTGAAAAAGCTCATATCTTGGTCCATCCTCAATCCCTATGACATGTCATGATAACTGAAGTTAAAGTATTCTGTAAGTAAATGGAAGGAAGTTAAACTTTAACTTTTATTCTAGTAAAATAATTAAAACTTACATATTTTAATAAATCACTTGAGTGGTTGCACAGTATTAAGTTTATTTGTTCTATACTTCACAAAAAGGAAGGAAGAGAAAATCAGCAAGGAAAAAAAAATAATCAGAGAAGAGAAACAGAGAAGGGAAAGTAGCTGGAATTAAAAACATTCACACTTTTTTTCCCCCATGGAAAGAGATGAAAAGAAATTAAAAAAAACTACTGGGATCATAAGTGTTGTGAAAAATATAATTTGAATGTTTTGCTTCTCCATCCTAACATTACAATCCTATTTTTAGTTTTGCGTGAATAAGTGAAAGTCTCTTTGCATATTGACATTATCACTGAATCATTAGTTTCTCATAGACATTCTCTAGCCAACCTTGTCTTATTGCAGTTGGACCTGGTAAGTGTTTGGATGGGACACCATCAGGATCCCAGAGTGTAAATTATACTGGGAAGTGAAAAAAAAAAAAAAACATTCTTGTAAAAGGCAAAAAAAAAAAAAAAAAAGGATATATCATCAGAAATCAAATCAGAAACTTATACCAGTATCTCGCTGTACCTAGAATGAAACCAATAACTCTTAAATTACAAATTATTTGTAGAAAATAATTGGTGGATAGTTTGCATTATAGTCCATGGTTTACTCCACTCCAATGCTTGTGCTCTCTGCATCCAAATACTTGGATTTTCAGGTTTTGCTTATGACACATTTGAGTCTAGATTATGCCATTGTCCTGGGTGTTAAATGCTCATAAAAAAGGTTTTCTATCTCACTAATGCATATAAATGGTTTGCATCCAATTCAGTCAAATCCCAAACTGAATTAGATGCATAAGGCTTCTCTCACTGTTGCTAACTTACCAAAGCTACTGTGGCATTTGTGGAATGAAGAATATATAACATCAGATATTTGTTGGGAAAATGCTGTCTTTCCTGAATATACTTACTCAATATTCATATAGTGCCATGATACCAAGTGACCAGAATTTTTTTTAAAAAATGAACTGTTGTTCATTCATCCTAGCCCTTCTAAATGTTTACATATCCTTCTGAAATTTTGAAAATTAGATGGCTACAATGTATGCCAGTTTTATACCAATGACCCTATGAGTATGTTCTATATGCATGTGCAAGTATGCACCATCCAGACTCAAGCCATCTGAGGAGGACCTACCAAGAAAATCTGCTGGTTGGTGCCCTGATTTCATAAGGCAAACAGGGCTGAACCCAAAAATAATTGTTTCACCTGTGGCACCTGTGAGTAATCTTCTTCTGAATACTAGAAAAGTATTGTCAACAATGGCCTTCAGAAGCTAGTTAAGCCTGAACTCTTCCAGTAGTAGTAGTAGTAATAGTTCTCCTTCTTCTCCTTCTTCTCCTTCTTCTCCTTCTTCTCCTTCTTCTTCTTCTTCTCCTTCTCCTTCTCCTTCTCCTTCTCCTTCTCCTTCTCCTTCTTCTCCATCATCATCATCATCATCATCATCATGGTTCTATTTCTTATTCTTATCTTTGCTTTGGATTTGTTGACGATTTTGTGTTGTGAGCATAACTGCAGTTGTGGACTATGTTCTTTCCTTATTTTATTGTATTTTTTTAAACATAGATATTTTGTTGCATTAATTTTTTTGTAAGCCACTGGGAATCAAAATAATGTGATGACATAAATATTTAATAAACATAATAGAAATAGTAATAATATTAAACTTAAGGAGATAAGTGCACCTCTTTTGGAAACCACCAATCTAGAGATATTGTTCATCCACAAAATAAATAAATAAATAAGACATAAGCAAACAACTCCCCAGTCTATTCATCTGAATTTTGCAGATTGACCCACTCATAAGGGTTAAATTTGCTTGACAACGTCATTTACTTCTGTCAAGCAATAAACTAATTGGCATTTTTTTTCTATTTTTGTTTAAAAGATGCCAAGCAAATAAGTAGACAAATAAAACCCTATACCTTGTTCTCTAAATGTTGGTATACTTCATGCACACACTTCAACATTTCATAAAGTTCTGTCATGTACTGGAAAAGAAGTATATCCCTTCATTTATTTTTGAGCCATATTTGGGGTTAGGAAACCCAAATAACTCCAAGGTGAAACAGGCTATTTTATGAACAGTCAGACTGAATCTTGTGGTCTGTAAACACTAATATTATATACCATTATACTTAAGGATTCTGTAGTGCACAGAAAAATTGCACTTGCAATAGAATAACAAATGGACAAGCTTTACTTTCAATATCTCACCCTGGGCTGAAGCAGCATAAACATCATTCATAAGCAGACAGAACAGTCAGCTTCACACTTAACTGATTCACCATCTTACTGTTTCCTCAAACTGCAAGTTTGAAAAGTGTGCTTGCCTTGTACTGCTCAACTTCTGCATTTCTCTATGCTTTCCTGGCCAAAAGCAAAAAAGTAAATTCATGCGTATTTGTCAGAAATAGTTAAAAAAACAAAACAAAAACAAAGTTGTAGAACAATTCAGATGCTAAAAATCTAATCAAGTGGCTCTTACTAGATACTGTTCACCATTTCTGCCAATACATAACAGCTACCTTTTCAGTATGAATACTTTATAATAATTTATTTGTGAAGATTGTAAAACACCACAGATTCACCTTCACTTCTTTTGATGTCAAGACATAATAACCTTGGCATTATTTAATGTTTGTGTAGGGGTGTTTTGTGTAATACAGCTAGTCTTAACAACTTCTTTAATAGGCAACACTATGGTGTATGAAACACCTGTTCTCACTTTAATCTGGCTTCCTATTCTCCGCTCTTGTTAACCTCTGAGATGGCTTTTTATTTCAAGGATGAACCTACTTAGTACTACACATCAAGGGCTATTCTCACCACACAAATATTAGAGTATCAACTGTATTTAGAATCATAACATGTACTTGTGCAGAACATATGATCATATTTAATTACTACATTTTTGCAAATAAAATCAAAAGATGAATATTTTAATAAAGAAAAAGATTGTATTTCCTTATCAAGAATGGCACCTTCTCTATCTAACAGTGCAATCCTCTGTGTAAAACCTGGGAAGTATCTTGCATGGAATATAATAAGATCAACTCTCTGAAATGTAGGAATAAGAATCAACTGAAATTGGTTTTACTCTCAAATATATTAGATTCTTCATCCCTTGAATTTAATGTTGCCAGGGTTATAAAAATAAAATAGAATTTGAATTTGACTCTTTAAAATATAAACTCAAAATTTTATGTCAGTCATTCTAAAATCAATTATACTTCCATAAACCAGATTGTTGTTGTTTATTCGTTCAGTCACTTCTGACTCTTCGTGACTTCATGGACCAGCCCACGCCAGAGCTTCCTGTCAGTCGTCAACACCCCCAGCTCCCCCAGGGACGAGTACGTCACCTCTAGAATATCATCCATCTACCTTGCCCTTGGTCGGCCCCTCTTCCTTTTGCCCTCCACTCTCCCTAGCATCAGCATCTTCTCCAGGGTGTCCTGTCTTCTCATTATGTGGCCAAAGTATTTCAGTTTTGCCTTGAATATCATTCCCTCAAGTGAGCAGTCTGGCTTTATTTCCTGGAGGATGGACTATTTTAATCTTCTTGCAGTCCAAGGCACTCTCAGAATTTTCCTCCAACACCACAGTTCAAAAGCATCGATCTGCCTTCTGTCAGCCTTCCTTATGGTCCAGCTCTTGCAGCCATATGTTACTACAGGGAACACCATTGCTTTAACTATGCAGACCTTTGTTGTCAGTGTGATGTCTCTGCTCTTAACTATTTTATCGAGATTTGTCATTGCTCTTCTCCCAAGGATTAAGTGTCTTCTGATTTCCTGACTGCAGTCAGCATCTGCAGTAATCTCTGCACCTAGGAATACAAAGTCTTTCACTGCTTCTACATTTTCTCCCTCTATTTGCCAGTTATCAATCAAGCTGGTTGCCATAATCTTGGTTTTTTTGAGGTTTAGCTGCAAGCCAGCTTTTGCACTTTCTTCTTTCACCTTCATCATAAGGCTCCTCAGTTCCTCTTCACTTTCAGCCATCAAAGTGGTATCATCTGTATATCTGTATCAAACCAGATTACACATTTCAAAAAAAGTATCCAGTACAGTCAGAAGCAAAGGACAAACTAAAAGGCAGGACTGAAGAGCATAGTAGAGTTTGGGACTGAATAGCAAGTCCAAACCAGGGAATACACTAAGAGACAAAATCAAAAAGAAAAGAAGACAGGATCAGAGGATAGCCAAAAATCCCAGAATACCTCAGAAAGAACTTGTTGCTGAAGCTAGTATTTGTTTCTATCCAATTATCTATTCAGACAGCTAGAGTAGATCCAAAAGGTTTTCACCTGAGAAGATGCCTCCCATAGTACATTACCTAAAAGGCTGAACACAGATCCAGCAGCTCCCAGAATCCTATTCATCTCGATTAAATATCTAAACATGTAAGCATTCCTAGAGACATCCCTGGCATGTTCTAAACTACAATTTCAAGTTTTGTTTCCATTGATTAATGTGGGTTTTGTACTAATAATAGCTGCTTAATAAGCTTATGTATCCAACGTGCAGCACATATTAGTTTGTCATTAAATGTAAAGTAGAATGCTGTGACAGAAAGAAGTTTTCAGTAAGATTCCATATGAGAGTCAAAGATTCTTCCTTCACACAAGCCTATGCACTAAAAAGGTGAAGGGTATTTTGATATTTCCATTGCCACAACTAATGACAGCCAATGTAACAGGAGACCCAATTTCAAGTACCCACTCACTGATGGAGCTCACTTCATGGACTCTGGGCCAGTCACAGTGTCTTATCCAAAGTACCTCATATTGTTGCTTAAAGTTAAAATGGAGGCTTTAAGCTAGAAGGCAGGATACACAAGCAATAAAAAGCAAACAGAAAACCAGAAACCTGAAATATAATATAATACAGATGTTAATCTCCTACTGTATAGATGGTAGTTTTTTCCAAGAAAAATTCTAACCGTCCATTTGTTTTCTAGATATACTGGCTTACTGTTAATAGATTTGCAAAACAAACACTAATCTAAGTTGCAATGGCACTTGGAAGCAAAAAAGAGGAGGAAGAGGAGAAATAAGTTCAGATGCATCAGTCTCAAACCATAAATTTGAGCAACTTCTGTCCCCACCTCTTTCATACAGAAATTCTGGCTTGTTATAAGCAAAGATACCTGTTACAACTCTAAATGGAAATTATCTATTGATGATATTAACACTTCTACCGTTGAATATTTAAGTACTTGAAATATCCACTGTATCATTAATTTGTTTTATAATCTCAGAAATCTTGTGACATCAAAAACTGTAAGCACAGTGGTTTTCTGGATAATTGTATGTAAGGAGTCTCTCCATGAAATCTGTGTATATGTGTTTTTATGTCCCTCATTATGACTGAGTACAGTCTGAGTTGATGAAAATCTCTGGCTGTAATAAAAGCCCTAAAAGTTTGCATATGGAAAGTGTGCAAACATTGTCTCCAATAACATGACTTCAGGGATGACCTAGAACTAATTCCCTGAGAACATAATTCCCTAAGATTCTCTAAGAAAATAGTTTAGTCTCTGTTACCCATTTACCTGTATCTCCCATTTAATACCAGTGAGGAGATTGATGATGATGATGATGATGATAATGATGATGATGATGGATGATGCTTCATATCTCATTAAGAATTGAACTAAACCCTCTTGTCATTTTCAAAACATTATTGGTACGATGAGTAATAGAACAGGATAAATCTTATTTAGACATATTTCACTTTCTTATCAAAAGGAAAAAAAATGTTCATTTACAATCACTATAAGAAAAAATTGCCATCATTAAGTCTGGGAGTCTAAAGATAATTTCATACATTATACTAAGATGACTGAGGCCATGCAACCATTATAACAAATTTAGTCCAATTCCATCAGTAACTTGATGACTGTTTACTTGCATGGAGTTGGAAATGAAAAAAAAAGGTCAAGCTGCAGGTGATGCTTCCGCATAAATTCTGCAATTTTCAACAGTGTTATCAAATCTTGTAAGATAGCAAGTGTTGAAGTGTAGATTTTGAACCATTTTGATAACATAGTTAAAGAGATTAGTGAAGAAATTATCTAACTAGCCAGTACAGGTACAATTAGTACATGTGCTCTCTCATTCTCTCTCTCTGACAGAAAAAGAGACTTTTATAGTAAGAACTCCTTCACTTTTCCTTTAACATCAAAGTTGATTGATTTATAATTTTAATAGGTGCCACTTCTCAATTACTCAATTAAGCACTGATGTAGCTATCCCGAAGGACTGACTGAGCTCTGAGTTTGGGCCTTCAATTTGATTTAGTCTGTCTATTGTGATCTTGACCAGTTGAGCGCCTGTCAATCTTGGAGACAAAGAATTAAATATTTGGAGCTAAAGACTTGATGAACCCTGATACTGACTGATGCAGAGTTTCCTTAAGAAAATAGCTTATTAGGTGCTTTTTCACTTAGACCAGTCCAGCCATAGCATGAATTTATTTAAAAGTTATGGTTAACTTGAATCTTCATTCACAAAAATATGTTGAGATAAAATGTAAAATGTGAAAATCAGAAATAACTAAAGATAAAAAATGGCCTTGTTTCCATGCAGCTAAGTATGTGTGTAATGTAATATTGGAAAGATTCTTCAGAACCAAGTGGGAAGGCAGAGGACTTTACCACTAAATTCTACCTATTTCTGAGCACACAAATTCTCTTACATATTTCTTTACCAATTTTCATTCACTGATGAATCAGAATGTGTGCTTAGTATTTATTAAAGAACATTTTGCTGTAGTTCTTATGATATGTTGCATGCCTTGCAGTTTTTTAGTTACAAAGTGTCTGAGACTTATGGTTGGATATACAGTCTTTCATTGTACCATGATATCTCCAGCAAATGCAACTTTCCCAACTGCCCATATTTCAAGTAAACCCTAAGACCAGCCCTACTATAATGAAGAAACTCCTCCTACTTCCTTTCTCAGATTAAGAAGTATGGGCAGTCAAAAATGTTTCTGAGTGGAGACTTCCAGTGAGGCCATGGAGAGCTAGACATCCCTGTCTGAGCAGGATGTTTACAGTGGGGATCACAGCTAGATTCTGGATCGTGGCCAGTGAAATCTCTCCAGAGAAGGGAGAGACCGTGAGATTGCCCACCTGCACTCCAGACAGCTGCCCATCATGAGTAGACTGCAGGAACCAAGGTGTTTGTGGGCAGCTGATTAATTGAGTGGCTGGGAGTTGAGGGATTCCATCTAAGCTCACAGTCATAATGCAGTCTTTATGGGAAAAGCTTAACTGAGCTTCATTTCTTAATCACCTTTGGAATTACTTTTTACTGCTTTTGAAATATTAAGACCCTTTGGAATGGCAAGTTTTTACTGCATTCACTGGTTGTGTTTCCTCCTTTGCAAAAGAAGCTTTAAATATGAGTTTAAGGATTTAGAAAAATATTATTTTTGGAATAAACAGCAAAAGGGTGTTTCGAGTGTTGATTTTGGAAAATTAAAAGTGGACTAAGGGTCCAGATGGATTTGAAATAAGAATTTGAAATTAATTATAAGAATCTTTCCTGTGGGAACTGTGGTTTTCTGGGGGGAAAAAGATAAGATGTGACATTGAATTTTGGACACTAGAGGGAACCAGAAGAAACTAAAGATTACAATTAAAGGAGAAGAATACTGTTTAACACACTGGTACAGAATGGAGCAAAATACTTTAACAGTGGGGTTTTTTAATGTAGATTTGTGAACTATGGTCTCAGAAATTAATTTTAAGAATGTCCAACATCATGAATAGCATGAAAATGTTGTTACAGAAGAGGAACAAGCTATACTGGATAAGACTGAAATTGATTTGAATATGGATTTAAATATGAAAAGTTACAAGAATGATATGGAAAAAGATTATATTTGATGTCTTGATATTTGAAAAGGACTTACGAGTTTCAAATCAGGAGAGCAATTTGGATAACTTTCTTTTACTGGATTTACAAAAGAAATCTGTTAAAGTTTTGAAGGATTTGCTGACAGGAGACAAAGAGAAGATGAAAAGAAATCAAGTTCAAGGACATTATTTGAATGGATTAAAAGCCAAGATTGATAAAAGTTCAGGGAAGGAATATAGAGTTGGCTTATTTGATCAAGTTTACAATAGATATGAAATAATCTCTGGTAGCCCTTAATGGACTTTTGCTGTCTAGGAATGAATGACAAGGCTTTAAGATTTTGTTTATAGTTAAAAGATGAGTTATGGGAAGGATAGAGCATTTGTTGTATTTTAAGAGATGGAAATAAGTTATCAAAATTGTTTGTACTTGTCATGATGAAGGGGGAAGTTACTTCTTTTTTTTTTTTTTCTTCTATTATTTTCCGCACTTTCTATTTTTCTTTTCCATTTTTATATATTTTATAACTCTAAAATTTGATAAAACAATGGAATAAGTTACAGAAGACTTTTATTTACAAGTGTTAATATGTGCAAGATCAAAAGTCCTGGAGAGCAATACTTTCTGAATGCATCCTCTCTGCATTCCTCTCATGCATTCAGTAGTAGGTTTGAGATATATGTCCCTGCTATGAAAAATGTTTTTGTCATAATCATAAAGGGTGGAGACAAAAATGAGTAAATATGGGAATTTTATTCAAAGTTCTGTCTGTACCTTTCTTTGAAGGAAGTGGTTAAGAAGGGGCTAAGGTATTTTTCAAAGAAGGAAAAGAAAAAAGAATTTAAGCCATCAAGCAGATTTTCCTGACCCTCTCTTGGAAATGTGCAAATAAATTATTTTACTCCTTGTGAAAGAGGCAAGAAAAAAAAATGCTCTGTGGCCCATGAGCTTCCTACACTGCTTTCCATAGTCCAGTATATTCATATGGTCTATCAAAAATGCCTAAAGATGACCCCATGGATCAGAATTCCAGAATCAGAAAGATGGAATGTATATGCATGATGTATTTTATAACATTTAGCTGGCACTAAGTCTACTGAAATTGGAGTTAGCACATCATCAAAGCTCATCATCATCACCATGTCAACAACCAAAATCTGAGATGCAATCCTATTCTGAATATTTCCTATTCAGTAAAGCAGGATAAGAAATTAATGTGAAAAATGTAGTCAAAGGATTAATAAAGTGAAATTAAATAACTAACAAACTAAGCAGGTGTAATTAGCCAGATATATCTAAACTCACACCCAAGATTTTTTTAGCAATGATAATTGAGCCAAGTTTAGAACTTGCCTAAAAAACAACAACAGTTGACTGATTTTAATATAAAAAAATACTAGACAAACACAAGTGGTTAGTTAATAGGACAATTTTTAAATCAAAGTGCCAAGGATGATATAAGTGGCAGTGTAAGTAAGCAATCTTTTACCATGGTAACAATTTTTTAAATCTTAGTAACCTTTGTATATTATTTTCACAATATAAGCACACATTACAAGATGATAACTTTTCACTGATGGATGCAGATCAAAGAAAAATTTTCAAAATAAAGGTGAAATTGTAGTTCATAGGTTAGTATAACTGTAACAAATTAAGGGTTATTTTATAATAAAGTATTTCCACATTTTTCATGAGGGAAACAATGTATCACAAGTTTAGGTACATGCATATGCATATGTACACACACACACACATATATATACACACACACATACATACATACATACATACATTACAATGAAGGATCAACAGGATCTTAAGGACACTCATACTGCACTGGAGATACTAGTAAATTTAGTGACAGCTAAGCAAAAGAGGTATCAAGCTAAATACTGGCATGCTACATTCAGTAGTGTGGGAAGTTAGCGCTAAATTTAGACTGCAATTGTATGATTATACTATCATCAAAATATTTTGACATTGCAGGGAGTCATGCTGTTTAGTATATGATATTGCTTTGAAAAGGAATGCAGTTTTAAAAGTAGCATAGGATACTTTTTTTCTAATGAAATGCCTTCTAATTAAAGGTTGGTTTTTAACATCAAAACTATTGCTCTAGAATTATGGGTGATAAATTTAATGAATGTAATTATGAGTGAAGAAACATGGTGACTTTAAAAGTTTGCTGGTGGCCAGATTTAAAATTATATTCTAAATCAGAAAAAAAATATGCATCAAAGAGGTGGCCAGTGAGTTGGAAGTACAGTAGAATGGAATAATTCAGAAACACTTTATTATTGAGAGTGGACAGAGATAAATCAATTCTGTTCTGAAGCTGAGCCTCTGCAAAGGCTACTAGTAAATATAGCTGGAGCTGTGGCAATTCAATCTGTCATGCTAACCCACTGATTTCTAAGGTGTTTGGCATATGTCATTCATCTTCTTGCAGAAGTCTACCCTGTCCTCAAATTTAATCCCATTATAATTTTAAAAAATTACAGCCACTTGTGTTTTTCTATGTTTGAATATAGCAGAAAGGAACTCTGAATTATTGGTCTTCCTCCAGAATAACTACTCGTAATCTGAGAATCCTTAGATCATGTTTATCATGCTGTTTCCATACATAAACTCTTGTTTGAGCCACTGAATCCCTTCATACACTTAGGCCTTAATTCATATCATTTCAGCAGAATAGAAATATGTAGAATTTTTTAGCCATTATATTTAGATCTAGGTATGCACTTTTTTGGAGGGCAGAAATTAATCTATGAAAACAGTTACTACCAAGTTATACTGGGAGTTGTCTGCAAGTCTCACGAACAAGAAGTGTCCAAACTGTAGACTTGAAGACCTATATGTTTTTTGTTCTTTTATTATCTGTTGGTGTTTTTGTGTGTTTTTTCCTGAATATTGTGAAATATTTCTAATATTTTCATCTTAAAATTATTAAAATGTCAAGAAAAGTGGAAATACATTAAAGAAATGAACTGATATATGAAGAGATTGAGAATAAACCTTCATTTTGACATCTTCAACATAAAATGAATTGTTTATTTTCACTATCACGTTTCCCCCTCCCCAACATGATTATATGGATGAAACCTCTAAGTCAGGAACTGAGTCAATTTATCTGATACAATGAATATAATCCACAACATTTTTTTCTTCCTAGCATTTTTCCCAGTTTTATAGAATGATGCTTTAAGGTTGCATGATGACAAAGCAGCAAGCTATTGTGAAGAATAGAAAGGAATCCCAAAATGCCTGTAAAACACTGATTTAACTGTTCAAATATTTCTCTATCCTATTTGTTTTCCTTCTTCCTAGTGTTTTTCCCACAGGTGCAGGGTCCGCTTTTTTCCAGATCAACCAAATGTTGTTCTGTTGGTTGCGACAGGAATTTACTGACTGGCTTGTTGCCTGAGCCTGACGTTTTAGGCTGAGAGTGACTGGCCCAAGGTCACCCAGCTGGCTTTCATGCCTAAGGTGGGACTAGAACTCACAGTCTCCTGGTTTCTAGCCTTGAGCCTTAACCACTAGACCAAACTGGCTCTCATAATCCACAACAATTTATAAGATAATAATATAGTAAAAAAGAATTTGCATATACTGTATAGTAACAACAGTTTGAACAGTGCTGAATGCCAAAAAGTACAGGAATAAACTATTGCAGCCTTAGCAGTAGCTTAAATGGAGAACAGAATAGGTAGATCCATTTTTTTTTTCTAAGCTACTATGAAGTATTATAGTCAATGAAATCACAATCTTGAATACTGTTGGAACATGTAATTGTAGCATGAATACAAAATAATAAATTTCTTATGTACTCAGTAAAAACTTGAAATACCCACTGTGTGTATGCACAGCACAAAATCTATCCCAATTTCTTTTTCAGAGACGGATTAGATTTTATCCTATGCTCAATTACTTAAGCTTTCTTCTGTGTTATCACACCATTCTTTTACAACATGCTAAATGGTTATATGGAGAGTAATACTCAATGTGACTTATACTGTTTGTAGCAGTTAATGATAGGCATTTTAAAATTGTCTTTGCTTTTTTTCTAGGATTTAGATGGGCACTAATTTAAATGTGAATTGATCTAATAATTGCTGATATTTGTAAATTTACTATATGGAAGTGTAATAAAAGAGAACCGATTGTTGTGTCCATTTTCTGAGGATTTCCCCTCTTAAAGTAAATGCTGGGAAGGTGCTCTGCAAAGGTTGCCTCAGTTTGGTTTATAATTGTTTTATACACTTTCCCCTTCCTTCATTCTTTTCTGAATATCCCTGGAATAAGTAATTACTGTGGGAACACTTCTTTACAACTCTTCTCAAACAGTGAATTTGGCAGAGACTGGTTTTATAAAGTTCACAAACTGAATAGTGCCTTATTGCCATAAACAAAGGGACTTTAACTACAAGCATTAAAATACACTAAGAATATGAGATAAGCAAATCTGTGAATAAAGATAAGTCTTTAATTGACAAGAAAATGAAGGATTAAGCTAATGTAGTATTATAAGCAATATGTTGAGGATTCAAACTCCGGCCTACGTTACTATTTCAGACGAGGCGATTAAAAACGCTTTTCAAAGGATAGAAAGTAGCACTCCTCAGAGACAGCCTAAGTTAAAATGCACAAAAACAGGGACAATGGCTCCAAAGCCTTCTGCATGGGCATAAATGTAAATAATTAAGATAATTGAAGTCTTTACAAATTAATTAAAAATAAAGTAGTAAATGAGAAACACATCTCCCACCATGGAACTGCTATGTTAAATAATATTTTCTTACTCACAGGGGGGAAAAAAATTAAAAACACTTTAACATTCGAGTTCCCTCATTTTTTTTTCAGTGATTCATAATGATAAGCTCCTACCTATACGTAATGTAGGAATAATAATACTGCACTCCTTCAGAAGTCTGTTAAAAGATTTATCATGAAGCCCTGAAAACAAGGTTCTGCAGCAATGGAAAACTTATCTATAAATAAGGAGCCTGTAACTTTTTTTAAAAAATGCCAAAGGTCACATTTGGCCTTTGAATGATGTGCCAATGGCTGACTATGAAATGCAAGGAGAATCAGGACAACAAAAAAAATGGATTTAATTAATTAATATGATTTCTCCCATTTATGGAATAGTGTGTCCCATTTGTCCCATTAAAATTAGAACCTGATGGACCCTTTTAAAGGGAGTCTAGAGGTTTATACCAAGGTTTGGAGGGGATTAGACTGTGCACTATTGGTATAAACAGTTGCTTTGTAAGTTGGGCAGTCTTATAAAATGGATAAATAAAAAAATAAATAGATGACAATTATGATAGATCTGGTGAGATTTGATAACTAGATAGGTATAATATGATATAAATAATGTATATAAACAAACAAGTGAAATCATATGGAAGGAATATGTCTGTCCATTGGTGAGAATCATAGGAAAAGACTGCCTAAGATGGACTAGCTCAGAGGGAGTAAAAAATTATTTAGCTATGTGTCTGGTGGAGGCAGGAAAGGTTGTGCTGCCCTTATTAAATGTTTGAGGTGGTTAAATCATCCCTATCCTGTTCTCTCTTAACCTCATACATGTCCAGAACATTACAGTTCTTTCTAAAAGAGTGAGATTCCAGCCTTTTCATTCCAGCTTCTGTTCCTGCAGGACTTTCTAGAGCAATGCTGCAGGGAAGAGAACTTTTATCTTCACACAGCCTTCATTCGCTGCAGCTTTTCTTGGAACTTAATATCATGTATTCCCCAGCCCAAACACTGTCTAAACTTAAAAAAAAAAAAAAAAAAAAGATCCTAAGCAGGGTCTGCTCTAGTTAGGACTTTGATGGAAACCACCAGGAAATCTCAGAGTTGTAAGTTAGGAAGTGTTTTGTTTTATTTTTGATTTTTTTAAAAAAAATCCTGGGAAAGGCAATGGCAAATAATTTCTGCAGCCAAGACAACTCCTATCGATACAACCTAAGCACAATTCAAGAGATGGCTCTCTCTGCCTTGATTTATATTGTAAGGGAAAAAAGAAAACAGAAATCTACATCTTAAAAGTTACATCTTAACTTTTAAGCTGATATCTGGTCTTTTTAATGCTGAAGTTATATTTTCTGTGCTGTTTCTGACTATTTTTTTTTTTTAATTTTGTCACTATTTGTATTTTACATTATTGTGATGTTTTATGAAATTTGATATATTCTGTTTGGATTTATTTTTGGGGTGGAGGGAAGTACCATGGGCTAGCATTGCTGGGTATGTGCAGTTTACATGTAAATCAGTCAGTACATATGTAAATACATACATACATATATGCATACAAAGTCAATACAAATGAGTCTTGTGGTTTTAGTTCAGCCACGATCTTCTTAAATTGGTTTTAAATAATTCAACATTAATTTATTTTTTCCACATCACTTTCACAAAGACTTGGAGATGGAAACCAGTAACACTTTTTATCACAGTACAACAGTTTAGTTAAAACAAACTGTATATCTTTGTGTAATAAAGTTTAAAAAGATCTCTTGATCTTGTAGAGTAATACTAATAAATTTGACTACAAATAAATCTTGCAAAATATGATTTGTATGAAGTAAAACATTGCCATTTTGTTTTTAACCCCATTTTCTGTTCGCTATACAGAGAATATACAATTGCATATTTCTGTTAATTGTATTTAAAAGTTTGCAATTATTTATAATGCTTATTGAATAGAAACTGCCTGATATGATATAATCTAACCAAACTCTTTGGAACAATCCAGAACCTTGTCCTTGCCATTCATATAAGACCTTTCATATCTGTTCATATGTATGGTCCTTTTCTCTGATATGATCCAAGACATGTCTTCATTGACTGGTTCCTGCCTTTTAGGCATCCTAGCTTATTATCAAACAACTTTTATTTGCATATACTTTATCAAGCCATTTAAAGAATGACCTAAGGATCAAACAGTCATTGTTTGTTTTAGTTTCCAGTAACCCAAATCATGAAGTTTTACTTCTTCTAGGGTATAGTGGGAAATGTCTGACTTGATGGGAAGAAAAAAAGGGACATATTTTAAATAAAGGCAATTGCTGGAAGAAGTAATAAAGAAGGAATGAAGAAAGATCCATTAAGTTGTAAAGAGAGATCTATCAATCAGCTCCAGTTAATTGAATTTTAATATTATATTTCTTCAGACTGATCTGTTCATTAAGGGCATGACCATTGTCTTTTATATCACCAGTAATGTCTAACCACCAAGTTTTCCAACTATAATATATTTAAACATCAAGAAGGAAGCAGGGATTCTTGTTTTGCCCAAACTCAAGAACATGGAAAAAGATAACCACTAAAGAGTTGGGAGGGGGGAGTTGGAGAAGGTATGGCTTATTCCACTACAATAATTGTATAACACTGGACTTTTAAGTTAAATAATGAAACTTCCTCAAATTAAGGAAGGACCTTTCAATAACATACTGTAGCATAAACATTATCTTTATGAAAAAGGGAACAAAAAGGAAACTACAGAATTTGCAGTACGACTTTAGATTTTTAATACAAGTAGGAATTTATTCAAGATATTGATAAGTCAACAAAAGGGTTAACAACTAAACTATATGCTGTTTTATTGGAATATTAATTCTTGCCATTAGATTAAAATCAGTTTGGGCAAATAACCTATATCACTACAGAAGGGAACCAGAATCAACTAATAATGAAAATTATGCTAAAGAACAGTCTGCTTGTTATATTCTGATTTAGAAAGATAGTATAATTTATAAAAAGTTCTAGAAGTAATAGATAATAGTTAGAGGAGAGATAGAGAGATAGATGGCTGATAATCATGTTACAGGAATATTTTTGTATGTTGTTAAATAATTTTGTGTTACTTTGTTTTTAGACAATAAAAACAAGAATAGGAATTAAACATAGTCATCAGAAATTTTGAAAAGTGTTCTTTTCTTTTCCTTATCTTCTTTTCTCTTTTTGGGGGGAGAGGGGACCAAACTTGTGTGATCAGACTAATGTCTCTAATCCAGGAACAGAGGTCCAGATGCTGCAATGGTTAGTTAATTAAAATAAGACTATCAAAAAAGACTGTCAGAATCACTATATGTGCTCCATTACACAAACTCAAACAGATCCCCTTCAAGTCTGAGAAACAAGTTCTTTCAATATTTTTTCCATTACAGTCGCAATTCATAATGCCACTTCAGGGAGAATGGCAAGCATTTCCTTTTCCAAATATTTAAAGCTCTAATAAGTTTTGTGGGTTTTTTTTTTTTAAGTCGGTGCTAAGGAGAATCAAGTCAGCTATGAAAAAAGAGGATTTAATTAAAATGTCTTTTACAAGAAACTAAAGACTGCTGAAAAGAACTGGCAGCAGCTGAAGAAGAAGTGGGAGGAGCAAAGCTAAGCTGTAAACTGAAACACAAGGAAGAACTAAAGAAGTCCAACATGCTTTGAATGTAAGTGGAAGTGTACCTGTCCAGCTCTGATTACCAGTCCATCAAGATTTTAAATAGCCACTCTTAGCAATAAAAGCTTTCAAGCACTCAGTTATGGTCTAAATGGATTCCACAGGCATGAGGTTCTTTTAATAATGAAAAGACAACTCTGCCTGGAGGCATAAAAAAAAAACTGTCCATAGGAATAGTAAGTAGCCAATGAATACAACATATGGGATGTGTAAAAATCTTGTCTATCATGAGTTTAGAGATATTTGTTTAAACATCGGTGTATAGTTTCAAAAGAAAGAATGCCTAAATTAGATATCAATACTTCATATATAAATGGCCAAACTTGCTTAGACCTTATGAAAACCATTGGACTAAAATTTATAGGAAAATGGGGAGAGACTTTACAGCTGGAACTCAATTCTTGAATGTCCTGTTCTTTAACTGAATTTATGTCACTGTAAAAATAAATTTTAAAAAATTCTATGACTTTACCTGATGATGACTACTTTATTGAAAGAAAGCACTCCATCAAGCACAATGGGGCAAGGTCCCAGAGTGATACTTAAAAATGTGTGAATCCTTTTCAATTTTCAATATTTCTGCATAAATATGACCTACAATATTTTTCCTCAATTAATAAATGGCAAGTATAATGTTTTTGACTCATTTGTTCCATTTGGGTTCTCTTTATCTAGTTTTAGGACTTGTGTGAAGAACAGTTCACTTTTTAGATCATATTTATGCAGAAATATTCAAAATTCAAAAGGGTTCACAAACTTTTAAGCATCACTGTACATGTAGTCACCAGCATGTTATATTGTAGCCAAAACAAAGAGAAAATCAATTCAAATGAAGAATTCAAGTAAGTATTTAGTACAGTACACTTTTCTTCTTAAATGCTGGACAGTACTGCTAGCAGTACAACGATAAACTACGTGCAAGCAATAAATTTAAATAAAAATGCAGACACTAAAGTGACAAAGTCAAGTAAATCTTAAAATACTGTATATACATACATAAACACATCAATTTCTCTCATAGTTTGTGCTGAATATGAAGCTATTCCAGAGTTTGCAATAGTAGACTCTATTCTCAAGCAGTTGGAGACTAAGGAAAGTAAGCAGGTGGTCTATACCACACTGTGTGGGAATGCAGACGTTGATAGAGCTCTTTATAGGCTAGGCCCAATTTTTTTTTTCTGGCTCTGATTTATAGTAAGCATGTTGTTTTCTGAACTTTGATTAATGATTTAGATTCCATATAGTTCTTGGCAGCATAAGTTTATTAATAAGTTCATATGGAGTTTCCTGGTTGAAGGATTCTTTAAAAATCAGAACAGAACTGAAGCTGTGTTTGTTCAAGTAGAAATGAAGAACAGAACTAATCCAACAGAACTAATCCAAAGATCTGGAATGTATTTGTGCAAATCTAGTTATTTTACTATTCTTGAATTTTACACAGAAAGGTATGGAAAATTATATTCATTCTACCTGAACTAACATTCCTTTCTATCTAACTGATTAATAATAGTATTGGTACATACAGCATGTCACATTTAACTCCATTCACCAGAAGTTGAGTATCAAAGGTATCTGGAGAAATACCAAGATAGATAGATTGATGGATAGATGCCCCATCAGGACCTTAGCTAAATTTCCATTACCTGCTCAAAAGTGGGAGAGAGATAACAACTTTTCTTCCTCCTGTATACTGTTTCCTCTGAGTATTGGACTGAAGCCAAATGAGCTAAAATATCAAATTATTTGCACACACACATAATCATTTTTTTAAAAAATGATTTTTTGTACTTATAACATTAACAAGCCAACTAACAATGAAAGTTAAAAATAAACTATAAAAAAATGAGAAGTTTATCATAAATAAGTCCTATTTTAATAGTAATTCTTAAATTGCTTATCACTTTTCTGTAGAAAGAATTTGCATTCTGCCATAATAAAACCAATCTATGAAAACAGTAACAAGTCCAACATGATCAAATATCATCCAATCAACCTGGTAAGTAGTATCATCAAGTTAGATGCCATGCTGTAATAAATTTCACAAGTAGATAACCCAAGAAATATTTTAGTTTTACAAGGTAGCTTCAGATGAGGCTTTTCAACTGCCAATCAATTATATTGTACTACCTGGTAGAGAAATACTTCACTGTTGCACAGTAATCTTTCTTTGCTGCCTTTGACTCAATCACCATGTAAGGCTGTGGAGAAAATTAGCAGTCTTCATCTATAGACCTACACCGTTTTCAGCTGTTAATGATGCTCTATGGCAGGCGTGTCCTGCCACAGCCTGCGAGCCACAACTTTTAACATTATTTTGCCATTTTTTTCATGACTTGATCATGCAATGCTTGCGTGCAGACTCCGTAGGTAGAAACAATGGAACTCTGTGTAGGGGAGGGGGCAGTGCAGTGCTAACACCACCACCACCTGCTACACATATCAGCTTGTGGAGACTTGGCATTATATATAATATTTCAACCTACCTACATGTGTTCTGTGATGACAGGCATTTATTGTTATTATTATTAAGTAGACATGTAAGTTTTCTTATTTGATTATTAAACTTTGCTTTGTTTATTTGCCTACCTAACAATTTACGATGGGCTTGTTGTGTTATTTCTTTAAAAATATATATTTATTCCTAAATAAATTTATTCCAGCATGGCTTCAACATTGTTTCAACAGAAAACAGAACCCAAAAAAGAAAAGAAAAAAAGAAAAATTGTGGATGAAGGAAGGGTATTCAACGAAAAATGGACAGATGAGTACTTTTTTGTCAAGATAAATACTAAGGCATTATGCTTACTTTGTAGGGAAAATGTGTCAGTTTTCAAAGACTACAATTTGAAAAGGCATTATATGGAAAAACATGCTGCCAAATTCAAAGCGTATCAAGGAATTTGTCATAAAGACAAATTAGCAGAACTGAAAAAAAATCTGTTGTCTCAACATGTTTTTTTAAAAAGTCACAACTCAAACGGACTGTATTATAAAAGCTAGTTATTTGGTAGCAAATCTGATTGCAAAAAAAATCAAAACCATTTACCGATGTGAGTTTATTAGGCAATGTATGGAAAGTGTGGCAGATATAATTTGTCCTGATAAAAAAAGCTATTTTTCTGAAATCAGTTTGTTTCACCAGACTATAGCCAGGTGACTTGAAGAAATAGGAAAATTTATTGAAAGAGGTTTGAAAAGTAAAGCTGCTAATTTCCAATTTTATCTTTGGCAATGGATGAAAGTACTGATGCTAAAGATAGGCTCAACTTGCCATTTTTATTAGAGGTATTGATAACGAATATAATGTCACTGAAGAAATGGCTTCTTTGGTGCCATTAAAAGACACAATTAAATCTCTTGATTTGTACAAAGCAGTAAAAATGACATTAAAGTGTTTTTTTTTTAACAATTGTCAACATATCTGGAATATCTACTGATGGCACCCTGGCGATGGTTGGTAAAAGTGAGGGAGTTACAAAATTGATAGAAGATGATGCAAGTGCTGCTGGCAACTCACATTTGATGAAGTATCACTGCATTCTACATCAAGAAAATTTATGTGCGAAAGCTTAAAAATGGATGTCATGCAAATTGTCATCAAAGCAGTACATTTCATAAGGGACAAGGTCTTGAATCATCACCAATTCCAGGAGTTCCTTAAAAGTATGGATGCTGATTATGGGGACATCATTTACTTTTCTGAAGTGCAGTAGCTAAGTCGGGGTAAAATGCTAAAAAGGTTTTATGATTTGCGAAATGAAATCAAGTCATTTATGGAATCAACGGACTGGTTTAAGATTGGGAAAGGAGTACGGCAGGGCTGTATACTCTCACCCTACCTATTCAACTTGTATGCAGAACACATCATGCGACAAGCTGGCCTTGAGGAATCCAAGGCTGGAGTTAAAATCTCTGGAAGAAACATTAACAATCTCAGATCTGCAGATGATACCACTTTGATGGCTGAAAGTGAAGAGGAACTGAGGAGCCTTATGATGAAGGTGAAAGAAGAAAGTGCAAAAGCTGGCTTGCAGCTAAACCTCAAAAAAACCAAGATTATGGCAACCAGCTTGATTGATAACTGGCAAATAGAGGGAGAAAATGTAGAAGCAGTGAAATACTTTGTATTCCTAGGTGCAAAGATTACTGCAGATGCTGACTGCAGTCAGGAAATCAGAAGACGCTTAATCCTTGGGAGAAGAGCAATGACAAATCTCGATAAAATAGTTAAGAGCAGAGACATCACACTGACAACAAAGGCCCGCATAGTTAAAGCAATGGTGTTCCCTTTAGTAACATATGGCTGCGAGAGCTGGACCATAAGGAAGGCTGAGCGAAGGAAGATCGATGCTTTTGAACTGTGGTGTTGGAGGAAAATTCTGAGAGTGCCTTGGACTGCCAGAAGATCCAACCAGTCCATCCTCCAGGAAATAAAGGCAGACTGCTCACTTGAGGGAATGATATTAAAGGCAAAACTGAAATACTTTTGCCACATCATGAGAAGACAGGACACCCTGGAGAAGGTGCTGATGCTAGGGAGAGTGGAAGGCAAAAGGAAGAGGGGCCGACCAAGGGCAAGATGGATGGATGATATTCTAGAGGTGACGGACTCATCCCTGGGGGAGCTGGGGGTGTTGACGACCGACAGGAAGCTCTGGCGTGGCCTGGTCCATGAAGTCACGAAGAGTCGGAAGCGACTAAACGAATAAACAACAACAATGGAATCAAGAAGAAAATTTGTGCCGGAACTTGAAGATGAAAAACGGCTCACAGATTTAGCGTTTTTGGTGGATTTGACCACTCATTTAAATGAGTTAAACATGCATCTTCAAGGTGAAAACCAACTTATCACTGCAATGTTTCAAACCATAACAGCGTTTGAAATGAAACTTAAAGTATGGCAAGCTCAAGTTATGGAAAATAATTTTACACATTTTAATACATTGCCTAAACACAGTCCTGTGAACAGCAAGAAATATGCAGCCTTGCTTTTCAGTTTGATACAGGAATTTAAGAACAGGTTTCAAGATTTCTGGAAAAATCATCGATATTTTGGTATATTTTCAACTCCATTTTCAGTCGACATAACTACATTACCTCCAAATTTTCAAATGGAATGCACAGAGTTTCAATCAGTCATTCAACTCAAAGAAAAAATTGATCATGTGTCTCTGCTGGACTTTTATAAGACATACCTTCCTAGAGAAAAATATCCCTCACTTCACAATCACACCTTATTCATGACATTGCTTTTTGGCAGCACGTACATTTGCGAGCAACTATTTTCAAGGAAGAAGCACATGAAAAGTAAAATTAGAATTAAAATTTCTGATGAGCACCTTGAGAACTCACTGAGAATTGCAACCACTTTCATTGAACCAGACATTAATGCATTAGTTTCACAAAAACAAAGTCAAATATCCCACTAATTTTATGTTGCCCTCTTTTTTAAAAAAAATATAATAAAAAAATATTAAAAACTAAATGAAGTTTTATTACTTATATACATTAACTATATTATATATTTTATGTGTGGCCCAAGAAAATTCCTCTTCACCCAATGTGGCCCAGGGAAGCCAAAAGGTTGGACACCCTTGCTCTATGAAAACACTTTTCTGCATGTTAATACAATAAACTATATTTCCATAAAAGGAGTCAAGCATAGTTGCATTCTTGTTTTCTTATTATTTAACATTTCTACTGGTCTTCACCAAATGGGAATTCCACTTCCTTACTCAGGCCCACAAAGCAATTATTGTATATGCAGATAAGACATTTTATCTGTGCCCAGAGTTGGTTTGCAACAATCCCTATATGTTTTAGCTTTATAATTCATGATGAAAAGCTGGAAATTATTCCAAAACTAAGGTGGCAATATTTTCCAAGCATCACAGTCCATATAATTGGAAAATTAGCAATAACCAAACTGAGCAGGTCAAGGTCTAAGGATCTAGGCATCTTCTTTCACTTTTCTTCTTCATGGAAGCACCAAAGCAGTAACCTCCCAATTTGGGTACAAAAATCCACCACTGCAATTGTTTAATTTGCAGTCCACCAAATTTATAACTGTGTTCCAGAAGCACTCTTTTTTTTTTAAAGGCAAAAAATGCTAAGCCCCCTTCTTTATGGTGCTCAATTCTTCATTTATACATATCCCTTCTGACTTTGAATTCACTCAGTTTAAATTCCTGATAAACTTGTTCTGTACTACCTCCTCAGTGGCAAATGCATTTCTCTGAGTTGTGTTAGGCTGCACCTCAGCAGAGGCCAAAATGAGCATCAGCTGGCTGAACTACTGACTGAAATACATCTGGGAAAAGGAGTCATTAGCTCAGCTTATCCTGGCTGACAAGTTCATCTCTTCTTCTGAGACAAATAGCGACTTAGTTTACTGTGGACTTTCACCCTACACACTGTATACAGTATGATGGGACTGAGAGGAAGCCATGACTGAAGTCAGGCAAAGAATATTTGACTCAGACCTGCAAAATGACACAGCCGAATAATCACATAACCATTACACTGCTTTCCCTAACACTCCTTATGCCATTTCTCATACATTTACAACATTCCTTCTATGTTATGTAGAAGGTTATCTACCCTGTGATATTTGACATTCTTCTTTCAAAGATAATGGAGGGGAGATTTAACAACATCCCTTTTCAGAACTGTCTTCAGATGCAGAGTGATGATAACATACAGTATCATTCCAAGTGCTGAAAGTTAATCTCCCCCTTCATCAACTGATTAGCCTGAAATCATGCTGTTTCTACTGAGAAATCAGTCCAGTGTAATCACCATAAAAGTTGCAAAATTCAGTGTTATTACAATCAAAATTAGAAGGGTTTCACATGAATGGCTTTGACCCCAATTCTAGCTGATCTACTCAACACAAACAAATATAATCACATGTATCTGTAGATACACACCCTCCTTTCTCCTCTCTCTCTCTTAGCTATTTAATACATTTTAGTAGCTTTTACCTTACCTAAATTAGAAAGTTTTTTATAGATTTATTTTTTGTATAGCTTTATTAAGTTTTTAAATCTATGACCGCATAACAAATACATAAATAAATCTGACAAAATATTTATAATTTCATTTAATTTGATGAATAAATAATTGGATTTAACTTTTCTCCCCCAGAAACTTTTTTGGGGGCATGTGAAATTGTCCTATGTTAGGTGGGGTGTTGGACTTACCTTACATATCAAGTGGCTGACAATGGTGTGTAAATATCCTGTCTTTCAGTATATAAATCTCTAATAGTCTGCAGTCTTACTAGATACCCACATTGTAGGGAAGTATCTTTGCAAGGGAAGAAATTACAAAGAGATTAATCTTACGAAGATTTTTTTCAGAGTTGGAAGCAAATGCAGGTAGCAAGGCTGCAACATGGTGGGTAGTTGTGTAATGCTAAAACATGCAACATTCTCTACTCAAAACTATAATTAAAACTAGTTTGAGAATAGTCCAAGAATGAACTGAAAAGGTCTGATTGGACAGAGAAAGAAACTCTTTGAAGAATCCAAGGAATTTATTAATTGTAGATCTTTATGAATACTATTTCCAGTCACCTGGTAACTGATCTGTTCAATAAGTTATAAAAGATAGTAGCATCAGATAAAATTATGAATATTCTAGAACAGAAGCAGTATACAGATGAAAACCAGCCTTTCAAATCCAATTTCAGCACATTCAGCTGTTGTAATGCTTTCTATTTTCTGATGAAGAAAGTGCTAGAGAATGTTAGTAAAATAAATTCTGTTCTCAGCATGATCATAACCATGACTCACTGTGTGTTTTCAAATTTGTGAAAGGCATTCAGTCCAAATTGTTTTGTTCAGCCTTTTATCCTTAAAGGTTTTGTTTTGTTTTGTTTTTGCTTTTAAAAGACACAAGCAAGCATGCCACATGAAGCAAAAGGTTTGCCATGGTATGTCACAAATGAAATTCTACTGATTGCAAGCAAAGTGTTCACTTCTCAAAATGCAAGCAATGACTAAGCGTATGGAGCTGGATTACATTTTTGACCTTCAGTTATTCTTTTCACCTGCACAGAACAGAACAGAATTTGTTTTCACCAGTCAGAAAGCTGCTTTTGTGGTCCCACTAAGTTCTATGAAGGATCCTCTATCTAAGATGTCATGTCTGGTTCTTTCTATTTCTTCCATTTCAACAGAAGATCTGTCTTGTTGTTTCTGACTGAAAGTTATTCTGAGGCTACAGGACATGTGACTTTCTACAGGACATGTGGTGTGTCAGTCCAGTGCCCCATTTTTCAGAAAATAAGTCAGAGTTTAAATACACTATGGTGTATTCACTTGAATTGCTGCAGGAACATGAATTCTAAGGGAAAAAAAATAAAATCAAACTCTTTCATCTCTCTGAGAATTGTATATTTAGATACAGGGACTTTTCCTACCAAAGATTTGAATTTCAGCAGTTACCAATTTGACTCTCAGCAATTATTTACCGCAAAACTTGGATAGTATCTGGAGCTGTATCAATTGATAAAAGGGGAAAATTCCAATTGGCTCATTCCCACTGCAGTTTTGGAAATCTTGGGCAATCCATTGCATTCATATTTTTAAGCAAGAGAGAATTTGTATCAAATCATATAGATATCAAAATATAGAAGGAGTATTAGGGGTGGGTGGGTTATTTTTCTAAATTTTGCTCCATGAAAGATACAAAATTCACCTAAACTAATGATGTTAGATTAAGGTCTATCAGAATGCACATTTTAGAATTAAATGAGTGCAAAATTATATTTAAGGATAAAATACACACAATTGTGCATATTTTGTGAGGAAATGTTAACATATAAAGCAAATTAGTCTAGATTTAAAATGCTTATAATTATGTGGAAACTAGATACAATAATTACTACAGGGGTACGTAGAAATGAATATGCCCTGGCAATAAACAGCAATAGGTTTGCCTGCATCCTAGACTTTTCTGGAAGTTTGTGGAAAAGAAGAAAGGAATTACTTTTCTAGGACTGTCTTGGTACTCACACATTAAAAATCTATCATAATACTTCAAAATACTCCACCACACATGCAAATGTTTTCTTCTTCTTCATCATCATCATCATCATCATCATCATCATCATCATCATCATCATCATCATCATGGTTGTCCAGCTACAAACCAGTTCAGTTTAATGCTTGGGAAGTTGCCTGATGCATATCTAATACCATACAAACATAGGCCATAACTTGGAGAGATAGAAGAAGATACTGTCATATATCTATCATGTGTTGTGTGATATTATACAATACATGTTTGCTATACTGTATTTCCACATTAAAGTACAAAGATAAGAAAACATGGTATCTAGTCTTCATATCATCAAAGCAAGAATTATAATGCAGTTTAACTGATTTCTTTTTTTCTACTGTACAGGAAAAAGGACAGTTGGCATTATTGAAGTATTGGACAGATGCTCATTATATGAACACTGTCCAGCATGAAACTTGGCACATCCCTGCCCTCACATTAGTTGCGCAAAAATGAATCTCACACCAATATCTTTGCCATTCGAATATGCTGATTCCATCAAAAAGAGAAGTAACAAAACTTTCATTTTGCTTAGGGCCAGTTGTATGATCTGTTTAACTTTTCAATTTAGGACCTTGTTTAATTGTACATTGTTGTTGCTTATTCGTTTAGTCGCTTTCGACTCTTCGTGACTCCATGGACCAGCCCACGCCAGAGCTTCCTGTCGGTCGTCAACACCCCCAACTCCCCCAGGGATGGGTCCGTCACCTCTAGAATATCATCCATCCACCTTGCCCTTGGTTGGCCCCTCTTCCTTTTGCGTTCCACTCTCCCTAGCATCATCATCTTCTCCAGGGTGTCCTGTCTTCTCATTATGTAGCCAAAGTATTTCAGTTTTGCCTTTAATATCATTCCCTCAAGTGAGCAGTCTGGCTTTGTACATTACTGCTCAAGTATTACAACAGTTGTTGTTTTTTTTAAATTGAGAGCTTTGGTAGTGACAGAAAATAGGGATAATTCATAGCTTACTCTAAAAAAATAAGCATTTAATAATTGCTTCTTTGGGGCAATGTTCATGCAATGAAAAAAGCTCTTGATATGCCAAGGAGTCATTTTGGAAAAGTTTTATTTGTTGTTTGTGTATTTGACTATATAGCTAATGTATGTATGTATGTATATCAGTGTGTGTCTGTGTGTGTGTTTGTATGATGTATAATTCTTGTAAAAGCCAAAAATGTTCCACAGTTTTGTCAAATGATCCTGTAAAATTCTAAATGTTTTCACTTCATAATGAAAATAAATGCTTTAGGTGTTTTACTTAGTATTTACAGTACGTTAAATCTATATACTTTAAAGCTATTCTTTACAAATGCATTGCTCTCTGAAATACGTTTTTTATTCTTATCAGTAATTAATTAATAGGGTATATAAGCCAATTTAAAATTTAATGTAATGACTTCAGTTCTGGTTTCTTTCATCAGGCTTAGGTTTTAAATCTGGTAAAATAATCAGTGCAACATAAAACTTTCCAGGTGCCAAGAAGAATGGTCACGTCTTGCCCTTTGATTAAATACCAGACAACAACAGGTTTTACCAGCAATGAGGACAGAAAACTCCACTTAGGATATTCATTCCCACAGGTGAGTGGTGCGTCACAGTGTTTCCATAAAATGCAAAAGACTGTCTTGCCAGCTCAACTGTAATGGAAGCCAGCAGAGTTGCTGCACTTATAATTATTAATTTATTGAAAGCTGTCAGCAATGTCTCTGCAAAACATTTCAGAAAAATACCTCTCAGCATTCTAGCTCTTATTTCTTGGAAGGCTATTTGTCTCTTTATGGTAGTTTATGCAAAGAAAAAGAGAAAACTCACAATATGTAGAAACAGGATTGGAGGTAGATATTCTTGTTCCTTCAACACACTTAATGATCTGGAATTGCATTCCCCTGCCACAATTACCATTGCACCAGCTTTCAAATTTGAGAAAAATAAAATAAACAGAATTTTAGAGTTCTGAAACCCTGCATTTTTGTTTTGTCCTTCATATGAACTCCAAGACAAAAAGCAGACAATGTCAAATTACTGCCAAGCCATAAATAACATGGCCAATTTCTCTTGCACTCAGTCAAAAGTACAAAACAAGTTTTCTTCATTGTACTCTGCAGTGCCAACATTTTCCTTTCTCTCACCAGGAATCATCTCCAGGACTGTTGTACTTGTCACTTTTACCTAGGGCCCTTTGGGGTGTGGGGGGGGGGAGAGAGAGAGAGGGAGAATATAATCTGGGAAATCTTTTAACTTCAGGATCATATGACATCACTGAAAATATTTCACAAAAGCTGTTGTGCAAGGAAGTGTCTGATACAGCAGAAAAGAAAAAATAACTAACAATTGTGTGATATTTTTCATGAAACCAGATATGTAGAGGGAAGCAGAACAAGTTGGATTCAGGGTCAAAAAATCCAGTGCAAGCCAGATGTTCAAGCAAAAAGTTTCCATAAAATACTGCTAGAAGATGGCAAGTTGCCCTCATTAGCAGGTTCATGAGCTGCATGATTATAATTGACAGAGATTAGGAATGTTGTAAAATGTATACAAGGGCAAGCCATCTAACATCACAGTGATCCAAATATACGCCCCAACCACAGATGCTGAAGAAGCTGAATTCGATCAGTTCTATGAGGATCTGCAGCACCTACTGGACAACATGCCTAAAAGAGATGTTATCTTCATCACGGGAGACTGGAATGCTAAGGTGGGCAGTCAAATGACACCTGGAATTACAGATAGCATGGCCTGGGAGAACAAAACGAGGCAGGACATAGGCTGATAGAATTTTGCCAAGACAACTCACTCTGCATAACAAAAACTCTCTTCTAACAACCTAAGAGATGGCTTTATACACGAACTTCACCAGATGGTAAAGGTAAAGGAATATGCAGTGGAGGTGAAGAATAGATTTAAGGGACTGGACTTAGTAGATAGGGTCCCGGAAGAACTATGGACAGAAGTTTGCAACATTGTTCAGGAGGCAGCAACAAAATACATCCCAAAGAAAGAGAAAACCAAGAAGGCAAAATGGCTGTCTGCTGAGACACTAGATGTAGCCCAAGAAAGAAGGAAAGCAAAAGGCAACAGTGATAGGGGGAGATATGCCCAATTAAATGCAAAATTCCAAAGGTTAGCCAGAAGAGATAAGGAATTATTTTTAAACAAGCAAGGCGCGGAAGTGAGAGAAGACAAAAGAATAGGAAGGACAAGAGACCTCTTCCAGAAAATTAGAAACATTGGAGGTAAATTCCAGGCCAAAATGGGTGTGATCAAAAACAAAGATGGCAAGGACCTAACAGAAGAAGAAGAGATCAAGAAAAGGTGGCAAGAATATACAGAAGACCTGTATAGGAAGGATAACAATATCAGGGATAGCTTTGACGGTGTGGTCAGTGAGCTAGAGCCAGACATCCTGAAGAGTGAGGTTGAATGGGCCTTAAGAAGCATTGCTAATAACAAGGCAGCAGGAGACAACAGCATCCCAGCTGAACTGTTCAAAATCTTGCAAGATGATGCTGTCAAGGTAATGCATGCTATATGCCAGCAAATTTGGAAAACACAAGAATGGCCATCAGACTGGAAAAAATCAACTTATATCCCCATATCAAAAAAGGAGAACACTAAAGAATGTTCAAACTATCAAACAGTGGCACTCATTTCACATGCCAGTAAGATAATGCTCAATATCCTGCAAGGTAGACTTCAGTAATATATGGAGTGAGAATTGCCAGATGTACAAGCTGGTTTTAGAAAAGGCAGTGGAACTAGGGACCAAATTGCCAATATCCGCTGGATAATGGAAAAAGCCAGGGAGTTTCAGAAAAACATCTATTTCTGTTTTATTGACTATTCTAAAGCCTTTGACTGTGTGGACCATAACAAATTGTGGCAAGTTCTTAGTGGTATGGGGATACCAAGTCATCTTGTCTGCCTCCCAAAGAATCTGTATAACGACCAAGTAGCAACAGTAAGAACAGACCACGGAACAATGGACTGGTTTAAGATTGGGAAAGGAGTACAGCAGGGCTGTATACTCTCACCCTACCTATTCAATTTGTACGCAGAACACATCATGCGACCAGCTGGGCTTGAGGAATCCAAGGCTGGAGTTAAAATCGCTGGAAGAAACATGAACAATCTCAGATCTGCAGATGATATCACTTTGATGGCTGAAAGCGAAGAGGAACTGAGGAGCCTTATGATGAAGGTGAAAGAAGAAAGTGTAAAAGCTGGCTTGCAACTAAACCTCAAAAAAACCAAGATTATGGCAACCAGCTTGATTGATAACTGGCAAATAGAGGGAGAAAATGTAGAACCAGTGAAAGACTTTGTATTTCTAGGTGCGAAGATTACTGCAGATGCTGACTGTAGTCAGGAAATCAGAAGACCCTTAATCCTTGGGAGAAGAGCAATGACAAATCTCGATAAAATAGTTAAGAGCAGAGACATCACACTGACAACAAAGGTCCACACAGTTAAAGCAATGGTGTTCCCTGTAGTAACATATGGCTGCAAGAGCTGGACCATAAGGAAGGCTGAGATAAGGAAGATTGATGCTTTTGAACTGTGGTGTTGGAGGAAAATTCTGAGAGTGCCTTGGACTGCAAGAAGATCAAACCAGTCCATCCTCCAGGAAATAAGCCAGACTGCTCACTTGAGGGAATGATATTAAAGGCAAAACTGAAATACTTTTGCCACATCATGAGAAGACAGGACACCCTGGAGAAGGTGCTGATGCTAGGGAGAGTGGAAGGCAAAAGGAAGAGGGCCGACCAAGGGCAAGATGGATGGATGATATTCTAGAGGTGACAGACTCGTCCCTGGGGGAGCTGGGGTTGTTGACGACCGACAGGAAGCTCTGGCGTGGGCTGGTCCGTGAAGTCAGGAAGAGTCGGGAGCGACTAAACGAATAAACAATAATTTTTGAGGATGAATTTCATTATTGAACAACTACAGTGCTGTCGGTCAATCCAAAATGTTAATAAGCCTCAAACTGAATATTTAAGAAAGTAAAAGTGAGGTTTTGGCTTTCTTAGGAGCATATCTATGTGTGCGCAATTATTGGGCAACTATTAGTGTGCAGAATTATTATGCAATTAAATGAAAAATGAAAATTCCCCCATCTCACTCGTTTATTTTCATCTGTTAAGGTGAGAATAATAAACAAACAACTCAAAATTTACAAATAAACATTTCTGACATTTCAAACAAAAAATCAGTGACCAATATAGCCACCCTTCTTTGCAGTAACGGTCATAAGCCTTCCATTCATGGAGTCTGTCAGTTTCTTGATCTGTTGACGATCAACGTTTTGTGCAGCAGCAACCACAGCCTCCCAGACACTGTTCAGAGAGGTGTACTGTTTTCCTTCACCGTACATCTCCCGTTTGAGAAGGGCCCACAAGTTCTCAATAGGCTTAGGTCAGGTGAGGAAAGGGGCCATGCCATTATTCTTTCATCTTTGAGGCCTTTACTGGCTAGCCACACAATGGAGTACTTTGATGCATGCGATGGAGCATTGTCTTGCATCAACATCATGGTTTTCTTGAAAGATGCAGACTTTTTCCTGTACCACTGCTTGAAGAAAGTGTCTTCTAAAAACTGGCAGTAGGTTTGGCAGTTGATTTTGAGTCCATCTTCAACTCGAAAAGGTCCAACTAGCTCATCTTTAATAATACCAGCCCATACCAGTACCCCACCTCCACCTTGCTGGCGTCTGAGTTGGAGTGGAGCTCTTTGTTCGTTACTGATCCAGCCACGGGCCCATCCATCTGGTCCGTCAAGAGTCACTCTCATGTCATCAGTCCATAAAACCTTTGAAAAATCTGTCTTCAGTTATTTCTTGGCCCGGTCTTGCCATTTCAACTTATGTATCTTGTTCAGTGGTGGTCGAGTTTCAGCCTTCCTTACCTTGGCCATGTCTCTGAGCACTGAACACCTTGTACTTCTGGGCACTCCAGGTAGGTTGCAGTTCTGGAATATGACAGCACTTGAGGATAATGGGTTCCTGGTAGCTTCACGTTTGACTCTTCTCAAATCTTTGGCAGTTAATTTGTGTCTTTTTTTCTCAACACGTTTCTTGTGACCCTGTTGACTATTTGCAACAAAACGTTTGATGGTTCTGTGGTCACGCCCCAATATCTTAGCAATTTCAAGAGTGCTGCATCCCTCTGAAAGACTCTTTACAATTTTTGACTTTTCAGAGTCAGTCATCTCTTTTTTGGCCCATTTTGCCTGAGGAAAAGAAGCTGCCTAATAATTATGAACACCTTGATATAGGGTGTTGATCTCCGTACGCCACACCCTCCCTCATTACACAAATACATATCACCTGATATGCTTATATCCAATAAGCATTCAGTTTTATACAGCTTGGAGGTGGAAAATATGCATTAAAATGATGATATGGTCAAAATACTCACTTGCCTAATAATTGTGCACACAGTGTATGTATGACTATTTATTTATTTGTCAGTCATATTTCTACTTTGCTGTAAACAAGATAACTCTTGGCACCTTACAGTATAACCACATCCAACCTCTACATCAAAACATAGAACACGAAAAGCAACAAGAAAACAATATGACATCAGGTATAAATTTAAGAAAAGGCTCTCTGAAACAATTGAGATTTTAATATTTTTCAGAAAACCTGCAAGGAGGATCCAGCCTGATCACTAATGGGAGGCTGTTCAAGATACCAACGCTGCCACAGAAAAGCAGCACCTTCGAACTTCAGTTCCCTGAAGTTCTAAAAAGTAAGGGATTATAAGTAGTTTCTCCCTATCTGTTCTAAAAGATTGGGTGAATACTGATTGGAGGAGACATACAGGTATCCAGATTTTTTTGTTTTGTTTTGTTTGCCTTTCAATTGTGTCCAATCCTCGGCGACTGCCTGTACTTAGTCCCTGAAAGGGCTTATAGGTTAATATCAGCACCTGAAATTGTACTCAAAAACCAACCAGTAACCGGTGTAGGGCCCACAGAAACACTATTATACGGTGGTGCTTAAAAGCTTGTGAACCCTTTTGAATTTTCAGTATTTCTGCATAAGGATGACCTAAAATGTGTTTTATTTTTTATAATTTTACCATTTTCGTGGATGAAAACTGAAGATTTGTCTATACTGTCACAAGTTTCTCTATCCTTTTACATATTAAGTTATCTCTTGATTTAGTTCTGTTCCAAATATAAAACAATTTCTTTCATAACCATTTTGTGTTTTGTTAAAAACAAAATATATATATATTTTTAATTTTTTGAATTAAAAAATGTCCTCATATTTTAGGGAAACAAAAAAGAAAAAGCAGCAGCAGCATTTCTTGGTCACTGTTTATAGAAGAAACTAAAGTCTGCAAGCTCGGGTACTACTGTTCACTTATATCCTGACCCTTCTCTAAAAAGGAGTATAACTGATATACTGTCTACAATAGGAATCATCTACCATTAAGATAAGTTGTAGTGGAGAAAATAACCTGAGAATTTTGTACTATGCGATAAAGTTTATGGATTTAATACAGTATTCATGTTTTAACCTAGCAATCTTTTCTTCTTTAGAGTAAAGCTTCAAGTATATATATATATTTTAAAAAGATGTTTATGGATTTTCTTACTTCCTTTTTTGAAAAAGTTCCAATCCCACCATGAGATATATCGTTGTATCTCTGAAATTTCTGTACTCTTGGTGCCACCACTGCACAAAAATGATATAAAAATATATAAATAAATATTAAATTCACAATTGTTCTCCTTTCCTAACATTTATTTAAAATAAATCAACAAAAACTCTACAGCCATTCAAATCAATGTCTTGTAACCAATCATTTTTTAAGTACAACACACTTTACTGACTTGGATTTTCTTATGTTTTCCACTCCTTTTTAATTCCTGTTTAACACATAAAGCTGATTGCAAGCAAGTTAATAATTAAACCCAGGTAGCATTAGCCACTAGTTTTCCAAAAATGTCCAACAAATTATAAAATAATTGTGGCTATATTGGGGAGCTTCCCATTTCTGCAGGATTTTAAAATACAATTTTTCTTTCCAATTTCCTAAAGAAGTTTCAGTGGCACTCATTTCACATGCCAGTAAGGTAATGCTCAAGATCCTGCAAGGCAGACTTCAGCAATTCATGGAGCGAGAATTGCCAGATGTACAAGCTGGTTTTAGAAAAGGCAGTGGAACTAGGGACCAAATTGCCAATATCCGCTGGATAATGGAAAAAGCCAGAGAGTTTCAGAAAAACATCTATTTCTGTTTTATTGACTATTCTAAAGCCTTTGACTGTGTGGACCATAACAAATTGTGGCAAGTTCTTAGTGGTATGGGGATACGAAGTCATCTTGTCTGCCTCCTGAAGAATCTGTATAAGGACCAAGTAGCAACAGTAAGGACAGACCACGGAACAATGGACTGGTTTAAGATTGGGAAAGGAGTCTGGCAGCCTGTATACTCTCACCCTACCTATTCAACTTGTATGCAGAACACATCATGCGACAAGCTGGGCTTGAGGAATCCAAGGCTGGAGTTAAAATCACTGGAAGAAACATTAACAATCTCAGATATGCAGATGATACCACTTTGATGGCTGAAAGTGAAGAGGAACTGAGGAGCCTTATGATGAAGGTGAAAAAAGAAAGTGCAAAAGCTGGCTTGCAGCTAAACCTCAAAAAAACCAAGATTATGGCAACCAGCTTGATTGATAACTGGCAAATAGAGGGAGAAAATGTAGAAGCAGTGAAATACTTTGTATTCCTAGGTGCAAAGATTACTGCAGATGCTGACTGCAGTCAGGAAATCAGAAGACGCTTAATCCTTGGAAGAAGAGCAATGACAAATCTCGATAAAATAGTTAAGAGCAGAGACATCACACTGACAACAAAGGCCCGCATAGTTAAAGCAATGGTGTTCCCTGTAGTAACATATGGCTGCGAGAGCTGGACCATAAGGAAGGCTGAGCGAAGGAAGATAGATGCTTTTGAACTGTGGTATTGGAGGAAAATTCTGAGAGTGCCTTGGACTGCAAGAAGATCAAACCAGTCCATCCTCCAGGAAATAAAGCCAGAGTGCTCACTTGAAGGAATGATATTAAAGGCAAAACTGAAGTACTTTGGCCACATCATGAGAAGTCAGGACACCCTGGAGAAGATCCTGATGCTAGGGAGAGTGGAAGGCAAAAGGAAGAGGGGCCGACCAAGGGCAAGATGGATAGATGATATTCTAGAGGTGACAGACTCATCCCTGGGGGAGCTGGGGGTGTTGACTACCGACAGGAAGCTCTGACGTGGGCTGGTCCATGAAGTCATGAAGAGTCGGAAGTGACTGAACGAATAAACAACAACAAAATGTATACATTATTAAAAGATATAAAGCTATTTTTGAGTGGTTTATAAAGAACTTTTATCTATTTTTCAGATGATGGTGACCTATGACTGAAACCCTGTACCATCCTGCTTTCTGCCTTACCAGACAGTCCAAGACTGGAACACAGTAAACCTGCCAGTATAAAACTGGATTTCTTACCACCTAGATTTGATATTCAAATCTAAAGAATAAATAAAGAATAAAGTCAAAGAATACCAAAAAGAAGTCAGTATGGGTTTGTTCAATTATTAAACAAAAACAAAAACCTTTGATTGTGTTGATCATGTCAAACTGTGGAAAGTGCTCAGAAAAATGGGAATCCCAGAACATATCATTGTTCTCATAAGAAACTTATGTACAGGTCAGGAAGCCACAGTACAGACAGAACATGGTGAAACAGACTGGCACCAGGTTGGCAAAGGAAGCTGCATACTCTGTCCTTATATATTCAACCTATATGTGGAATATATATTAAGGGAAGCTGGATTGGAAGAAGATGAGCATGGTTTTGAAATTGGAAGAAGAAGCATCAATAACCTATGCTATGGTGATGACACTACCCTGATAGCCAAAAAAGCAAAGGATCTGCAAGCCCTAGTACTAAAAGTCAAAGAGCACAGGAAAAAATGGGACTAAAACTAAATATAAGTAAGACCAAACTAATGACAACAGGTAGAACAACCAGCCTTAGTATTGACAGTAAAGATATGGAAGTGGTGGATAGCTTCTGCCTTATAGTATTAATCATCAACAGTAAAGGAACAAGCAGTCAAGAAATATGCTGCAGACTAGCACTCAGTAGATCAGGCATGAAGGCCTTGGAAAAGATATTCAATTACCTACAAAGATCAGAATCATGCATGGCAAGACGTGGTATTCCCTGTGACACTCTAGGGAAGTGAAAGTTGGACTTTAAAGAAGCAGGATAGGAAGAGTATTGACAGTTTTGGACTTTGGTATCCTAAGAATACCACGGACAACCATTTTTTTGTGCTGCATAGTTCAGCATCTTAAATGAAGGTAGGCAATATGTCTTCTAGATTTTTGGGACTTCAACCCCCATCAACTTGAGCCCTCTTCCTCAGTGACAAGGATGGAACAAGTTGCAGTCTAGAACATCCAAAAAGTTCCAGGATGCCTGGCCCTCGATGGGTAGACCTTTCTTATGAATTCTATGTACCTCAGCATGTTCAGAAGTCTGCTCAACTGGACTCTTCTTTCTCCTTCCCTAAACAGGTCATTTACTCTGAAGAGCTACTCTAAGAGGACAGTATTTTTCTATTTTTGTTTATTGTACTTATACTGATTGTAAATTATCCAAAAAAGATTATCTAAATAATAATAAATAAAAACAACAACTAATGCAAGTCTAAGGAGAAATACGTATTCTAAAATCATGAATGCATATTGTCAATCCTTCAGTACAGATTTGGGGGTTCTATGAAGGTATGTTGAAACCACTTTACAGTATTTTACATTGTATGTGAAACAAGACATCCAGTAGCCTAGTACATGGAGGTTTCAAATCGGGCCAGGGAAGGAAATTCTCCTGCATTATTCTTCTACAAGATCTAAGTTAAGTGGATGAAACAAACTTACTAAGAAATTATTTCAAAGAAGAACATTTCAAACCTTTGGTAGCTACTTGAACTGAAAGTGATTTTTTTTCAAGAATGAATGTCACAGATTTTTTTCGGAGCAAAATTTATTAAAATCAAATAGTACTGACAGAATAACTGTCATGCTCCCAGATCAAACATTCCCAGAACATCTGATCCAACTCGCATGCATGAATGGAATCAACATGGGTTGAGACTTGCGAGTCCGTAGAAGTGGGAGGGGGGACAAGCCAGGAGTGTGAAAGCATCTTCTTTGGACTACCTCTGGCATCCAAGGTCAAGCTGCTGAGCCATTGGAGACATCTGCACAGAACTGAACAGACTGGCACGAAAAGGGGGGCTGCATAGAGAAGAAGGGGGAGGGGGTTGAATTCATTGGGCTATTTAACTTGGGGAAAGCATGGGAACTTCTATTCGCAACTTTTCCTCTGTACTGCACACTACAATCCATTAAAGAGATTTCTACTTAACACGTATGAATCAGAATTAATAGTAAGCTGAGTAGGCAGACATCACAATAACTCAATCAGGAGAACTATTTCCAATTTAGAATCAATAGACCCATGTGTACATTATATACACGAGGGGAGTGTTTTTGTCAAGCCTCTCATGAACCACAAAATAAGCAGGTCTCATTTCTAAGAAAAAGGGACTCTGCAACTTGGAATTGGTTATATAACAGTTGCTTGAATCTTTATCAATATGAAAAACAACTCTTACAGAGAATTTCAGTTAAATTATCTTGATTGGATGTAAAGATTTTGTAGCTATTTACTTCTGGGATGGCCAAGGATTATATCTGAAGAACTTACAATTCATTGTAGAACATTTTTCTCCAACAGTCAGCAGTTGAAATTTTAATGTTTTAATTATTCTATCACTCTGTGCATATATTAGTTAAAATTTTAAAATGCATTACTTTATATGATCAGTGTTTCAACCTGAAACATTACATATATCTATGTCAGTCCATCCAGTGCCATAATGATTCAACTATTAGTCTATATTACTTTATCAGGTTAGAAATATATCTTTTCCTACAAAAAAGAAAAAAAAATACTATTTTAAAACTTCAAGCTGTTTGAATTGGATGTAGGCTAGACCAAGAAACAATTCATATTTTTTCGCTATTATTATTAGTATTTTCATCCATACATCAAAGTTTATTGCTGTTCATGAATAAAGATTGTGCAAAAATATACAATCTGCAGTAATTAACAGCAAACACTCTTTAAAAGAGAGTGTTATGAAGAAGCATTGAACTGACCCTCTGTATTGAAATAAATTATATTATGAAGCAGCAACAGATTGCTGCTTAAGTTATTTTTGTTGCCAGCATTAACCTAGTCTTATGTGCAAATAAAAATGTAAATATTATATTTACAAACTTAAGACATGGCCATCAGACACACACACACATTTTGTATTTAATCTGAGGAATTTATTATCAGTAGGGTATTTTTTAAAAATGCTTAACACAATTTCTTTCAGTTGATTTTTAAAACATATGAAATTCAGTAATGTGAATGACCCTGGAACTTAAGTTTCATTTGCTTTGTTCATAAGGTAGGATTAAAAAGACACAATCTCAAATGTTAAGTTTCAACATAGCCAATAGGAAGTCCAACCACAAAAGAAATATCAGTATTCCCTAAGGTTATGGTCTGCCTTGATTTAATACTATGGAAATGAGATTTATTTTACTATGTTTCCTTCTCCTTCCTTTCCCCTCCACCAATGCTATCAAATCAGAGTCTGAATATAGGCAGACTAGTAAACTTCTAGGTACTAACTACTGATTTGAAGGATTATCCACAAGGTTTCAAGCCACTGAATGGAAACTAAAAATCAAAGGGGAGAAGGCTGACAGATATATTTAGTATGAATAGAGGCTTGCAGTTGTAATGTAAAATAAAATTACTGAACATGAACAGTTCTAAAGTCACTAGTTAGTGCAAACTGTCTTCTGTTAATAGAGGTCCAACAGTAGAAATGTAAGAAAGATAAGTTTTTTCTTCTCATAAACTGCTTTTAGATTTGATCTTTAACTAGGAAGTCTCATATTTGCAGTCAGATGGGACAAGGCTGACCATTGCTCTAAAGATGTAGAGTTCCCATATCTCATTGGTTTATTAATAAAAATCTATGTTTCTATATTTCTTCAACTCTTCAATATATTTCTACTCCACTTACTGAAAGTCCTCACAAGGATAAATGAAAACATTAACAGTAAAACAATTGACAAATAAAATAAAATAAAATATTGGATATTTTATTAGTAAGAATAATAAATAAAATTCAGTTTAAACTTTGGCAAATTTAAATTTAAAGATAGCTTTCTTAGAGAAGAGAATTTTGTAAGTATGCATTTGGCATAGGACAGGCTGTGTCACTGATAACTAGCACTAGTGAATGTTAGTGACGGGACGAGACAGAGGGTTGATCTTAAACAGTGCAAATTCAAATAAATATAAGTGGTTTTTCAAAAAAAAATCCTGATGCCAAATTGTTTAGGGCTTTCAAAGTTAATAAATTTAAACCAAGTTCCAGAACTAGTGCATATACAATGAAACTGATGCAAAATTGGTTTGATATGATCAAACTGTTGCCCTTTGCAAGTATTCTAGTGCTGAACATTGCATCTTCTAAAGTTTTCAGAATGTTTAAAATGTAGAAAACATTATAGTGGGTGAGCATGGATGCAATATAATTACATGTACAACAGAGACCTGATCTGCCTTAAGAGTACAATTGAAAAGCCAACTGGTAGCAAACAGCTCCTTGTGTTATGTCACCCTCACAGTGAATTACTGGGTAGATTATTCCATTGCTTGCACCAGTTTGTGTTTCAAAATCTTGAAGCTACTATTTATGGAACCTTCTGCTGTGTGTTTTAACCAAGTTTCTAGTATATCAAATAAATACATGTCAAGCATTGCACTCCAAAATAACTGCACTGGTTCTATGGGCTAGGCAGGGGATTGGAAATTCCCATCATTTTCCAGCTAAACAGAATTGTGATATTTATTAATATAATTTTTATAACAGGGAAATATTTAATTTGGGGGAAAAATATGATAGCTTAATGGTCATTTGGACATCCACTCAGTTTTCTGCAACAAATATGCTCCCAATTATTTTCACCCAGACCAACATTGCACCCCAAATCTCAAATCCCACATAAATAAAACATATGCCTTTTAGTCATTTTTATCTTCAATCGTTTTGTAATTTTTAACTTGCATATGATTTAATGTCCAGGTCCCTTTGTTGAATCTCTCTCTGGTCTGCTTCTTGCTTGGAACGTCATTACCACCTTGCAGCACAGTTTGCTACCACCTCAGGATCAAACTCTTGTCCTGTTCTCTCTCCCCACCCCCATCCCCACCCCAACTCAGATATCACTCAGCCTGGAACCTGGCTTTCATCCCAGCTGTTAGGTTGATTCTTTTCATTTACAATCCAGTTGACTAACTCAAGCCAGTCAAGCTGACTTTTCTTGGTTTCAAAATCTGTTGGAACCTTTGATCAATCATGTTCCTTTTAAGTCTTCTAATAGCCATCCAAGTTGACCAATCCTCAACCAATCCAAATTCTAATGTATTATATTTTGGTTAATTTAAGATACAGTGTTAAAGCATTTCATCCACAGCAATTATAACCAAATCACCTAAATTGCCATGTGTCCACTGCAGACTAGCAAATCTAGTTCTCTGAACTATTCTGTCACATTTTAACTTTAACTATCCTCAGAAATTACACAGATTAAAAACAAAACAAAAATATTAACTATTCCTAAACAATGTAAGCTGGCAAAAAGATTCCTAGTAACCCTAGTTTGTGAACACTCTATTCAGATTAGCAATTTCTCCAACCATCAGGATATACATGGATTAATTTACAATTTGTTTATCTTCAGCAACTCCAAAACTGATTCCAGACATCTGTAGATGGAAGCTTTCCACTGAGTTCCTTGATTTAACCGATAGAGCAGATAAAGCTCTCTATCAGCTATATACAGGTATCAAGCCAAACCTAAAAAAAAAAGCTAACATATATGGCAGAGAAGCTGGAATGCTGAAATATTTAAGCAAAGTACTCTCTGGACTTATTGTAATAACTTACCTCAAAGCTCTACTTTTGAAAAAAAAAAAGCAGGACTACAAGAAGCTATGGAGATATACCTATGTATGCAGAAGATCTAACAGAATTGTACTACTCCTTTTTTCCTCCCATCCAAGGCCATCTATGGGCCAACCAGGTCAATTTCAGTCCCATATCCAGGCCGGAAATCAAACTGAGAAGAATCTAAAGCTTAGAAAGTCTAGAGCTGAAAATTCATCATTTGTTCTAACATCTTGTGCAAAAGTCCATGTCTGATCCTAGAGAGCAATTAAATATCAAAAGAATATTAAATATATATATTACTGCAGGTACATTGCCCTTGATCATTCTGAAAAATACGGATACTCCTCTTCCTGTTTGCATGAGAAAATGAGAAAAATTGGAAGCATTTGTTGATTTGCACTGTGTAATAGGAGACAGAGAGAATTCTTCAGATTTTAAAGTAAGTTTAATACACAGAATGGAAAAGAATGCACAGAAGTACTTGGCTATAAGTATTTAATTGCTATAACTATATACTGCTTGTTGAATGATATTGATTATTTGCAATCGGTATTTTATCACCCTGTTGAAAAAAAATATTAATTTTTAGATGAAAACAGCAAGTCAAACATTTTGAAAATGCAAACACTGAAAACAGTATCAGCATTTTTAAAGGTGTCTTCCTGCTATTATGTATTTAATCAGGATTTAATGTATTTTACGTTAAATAGCAAAAGCTTTGGAGCCTGTTTTAGCATCCTGTCATGACTTCCCTAGTATTCCATTTTTGTGATCCATAGCTTAAAAAAAAGAACAGGTCAGAAACTATTTTTTTTTTAATTCAAATAACTCCAAGAAAATAGAACTGCCTTAAAGATGACATGCAGATCAACAACATTTCTATACATCCAGCTGAACTTCATTTTGCTTCCTACTGTATTTTGTGGAACTATACTGTATACTGACTGCTCTGAGTTGCCATTGGTGCTTGCAAAGTTTTGAAATTTACCCATTTACACACCACAGGCATATTATCTGGAAAATCTCTCTGTCAGCAGAAAACACTTTTCATTTCAAAAATATAAATATTTTGCATGCACACAGCTCAGGTATGAAATGTTAAGAGCAAGCCGAGGAATAGCCTTCCGTTTTATTCTCAATCCCTTCACCACCATTATCCACTCTCTTTCCTGGCTTTCATCATGTGACACACACAATTCACTTTTGATGAATTCCTTATCCTTTTCATATTTGCAAGTTTTCAAGGTTCCAAGAAAGCCTAATTTATAACATGGAGGAGGTTGCAGTTTTCTGGCATAAGCAATTGTGCAGATGTTATTCCTTAAGGAAGACTATCTTGATTGCCTGTGTGAATAATGGCTCAAAGCAGGCTGGCATAGTGCCAAGAGTTCTGTCATAGCTGAATGTATAAAACTACTCTCCTACTGAAAGAAGACCCCCAGTAGGATAATATATTATTACACATGATTCAAATTACAGGATCTGCAGAGGGGAACTAGTGGCTGAATAAGGATAAGTGCACATGGAATACTGATGATGGCATGATGGAATCTATCATGCATTGAAAGAGCCGTCATTTTTTGCATTTAAATCCTCCATATTCTTTTTCCCAAAAGGGACTGTATAGATGATTATATCAATAAACATTGTAAATTAATCATTTTATATATCTGAGTGATTCCTGCAACATTTTTATTTCAAAATAAAGCTGTGCTTGTTCCCAAGCATTGCAGCCCATGAGCTCTAATTTAATAAAATAGTATTGAATTCTTCTCCTATTTGATCCAGTTCCAGCTATTAGGATATTGTAGAGCAAAACTTGCTTCATTCAGTTATGTGAATTGAAATCTCTGTATTCCACAGCTTTCTGGATGTTTTCAAGTCCCTTGCACAACAAATTACTTTACCCACAAAGAACTAAACCCACATGTTTGACACATCATTGGCTTTTTAAGCATTTTTTTTTCTTTTTTAAAGAAGCCCTGATCAAGAAACAATGCATGAAAAAGGAAGGGGAGAAATAAGGTATTGAGTATAATTTTCTATTTGCTAAAAAAAAAAAAAACCTCATCCAGGGAGACAACTATTATTTGCAGTATTAATATGCAAGTGTTACACACACACACACACACACACACACGCTATAACCAACTAAAGAGTCTATCCCTTGCTCAAAATAGCCCCAAGCCAGCTCTCATCTTAACTTCTTTTCACACACACGCTGTTGTATTCAGTTATTCTAGCAAAAGGGATGCTAATCAGGTTCATTGTGTTGGAGTAGGAGGAGTGAGAATGAAATTTGTTCAGAAATGACCTCAGTCCTATTCATTAATAAAATGACATTTTGGCTGAAAAGTGGCAGAAAATGAAACATAGCACTGAACTTGGTTCAGATGTGACAGATGCTGCTAAGAGAAAGCACGGCATGTAAGGGGAGGGGGGGTACCACAAGATAAGTCTGAAAGCAAAGAAATGTTTAAGTGCAGTTGTACGAAGATGCAGAGATCTTCTGCCGCAGCACTCGTGTTACCTTGCATTACCTTCAAAGCCTTGAAAACATGTTATAATGCAAGAAGCGGAGGCAGAGTCGGAGGGTTGTAAACTGCACATAAGAAGAAGCATTTTTAAAATGAGATGCCCATGTCATTATATACAAAGAAAAACATTTTTTTTTTTTAAAAAAAGATCTGTATGGAAAAAAAAAAATTACACAGTACCCACGGTTATCAGCACCTCCCTCTTGAGACAACAGAGTTTTCAAAAAATCCCAGAGCATCTGGGAAAATGAAGCCACCATTTTGCATAGTGATTCAAATTATGCTGGTAGAATAATTAATTGAGCGACCTAAACTCAGGGAGGGGAAAAGGGAAAAAAAAGGATACATTAAATAAAGTTCATTACTGTATGATGTAAATGAGTTTCTCACCAATGATGTCACTGATTGGCTGAGATGTGGAGCTGGTTTCGAAGAGTGCAGCATGGCCGGATTGGCTGCTAGCTCTTCTGGTGACTGCCTGCTTGGGCAGCTCTTGAACCAGACACTTTTCTCCCACTCTTGTTGTCGTACGAAGCAAATCTTGTTCAGCCCAGCTGTGTCTCCATAGTAGTGGCACCCTAAGAGATTCTCCCTCCTGCTTCCCACAGCTCATCTGTAAGGCGGTCGCTGCTGTGAAATACCAGCCTTTGGCACGGAGCCCAGACTACGTTGTTAGATCCGTCTATAATACAGAAAAGACATTTTTTAATAGCAGTTTGTTCACCAAATTACTTCCACAGAAGGATTAATAATCCCCCAATTGGAAATGGTTTCTGTACTTTGAAATTATGATACTCTCAAACTTTCTAAAATACATGACACAGCCTACAGTATAGGGGAGCAGCACGAGCTTGCATAGAAATCCCAGAAAAGCAAGCAGGCGTGATGCTTCTTTGTTTACCATGATTATAGAATTCTTCATTTTGTTCTAAGGACTGTGACTGATTTCTTGGCATAGACCCAACCATTTTGATTATGACTGTTGTTGCTTTGCAAAAAAGAAAATGGGGAAAAAAGTTAAATCGCCATCATTCCCCTATTTGCATCTATGTGGGTATCCCCCCCTCCCCCCCATTCAAGACAGGGGATTCTCAATTAGTATTCTGTTTTAATATGTCACCAAAAGAAGGAAATGATATCCAAACCACCTCTGCAAATAAATAAATAAATCTGAAAGGCAAGAGAAGGGGGGGAACCCTGCAGCGTTTACATCTCAGCTGTCTGAGGGGGGAGGGAGAGAGAGAGAGAGACCGAGAGAAAAGAAGAATGCAGTGATATCAACTTTGCCAGACAATGGAGTACCTACAGGCTTTCCCCCAGACAAGTCTTTTATAACCACTGAGTATTATATGCTACAGAAAGTGGCCAATCAGGAAGCTCCTTTCTACAGCAGTGACACAATAGGTGCAACTGGCCATTCTACCCTCCTAGTCCCTGACAGCAGTTCAGGTTCATTTATGGTGCATGGGAATCTGTGTCCCCCTTTAATATTTCAATCTAAAAAGCCACCAACAGCAGCACCTCCTTTTGTTTTTTATGCAGTTAGATCAGTCTAATTACTGGGTACGAGCAGCAGCACCACTGATCAGAAAACGGCACGTTGGCATCACGTCATACAAATGTGCATGAATCTGTCTGATTATTTCATTAATGAAATACATTAGTTGCTGGTGCTCTACCCACATCCCAATTCATTAGCCCTTTTTTCCTTTCTAACTTCCATGCCTGGATTAATTACATTTAGACCATACACAAAAGGTACAATTTTGTCTTTTCAATCATACACATTTTGCCAATCTTTCTTCTTTTTTCTTCCTATCCTTTCCCCCATTTTGTGCTATACTTGCTCATAAAAGAACTGAAAGCCAAACATGTTTCACATCAGCAAAAAGGTACAGTAGATGGAGAAGAGAACCCCATTTCAGTCCTCACCTGTCCCTTGGAAATAAATCTGTAGGTTTAAGAAAATATTACTACTGGGAACAAACTTACATTAAACACCTTATGTGCTTGATAATTAACTGCCTCCATAATAGCAGTCTGTGAAACCACTCATGTGACCAAAAGATTAATTCATCACTTTTTACATATTAGTTCAATGTAATTGCTTTTGTTCAAGGAAGGGAAAGGGTGGGAAGAAAGTTGTAATGTTAATTTTTGTTTTATTCATGGGATTTATATATTCATGAAGAGAATAGCCATTATGATTACTGATGGAACAAAATGAAGAGAAAGGGTAAGATACTCCAGCACTCAGATTATTAACATACCCACACATACAGATCTAGAAAGAAAATAATACAGCATACGGAGAAATTATCTGGCTTTTATTTGAAATATCAAAATTGTTATGGTTTACAAATGTACACCAACACAGGAAGAAATGGCATTATTATTAACCATCTTTTTATGTAATAAGAAAAGAACATGTTTAGAACCTTTTTCTCTATACTTTTGTCATAAGCAATCCCATCATTCCAGAATAACAGATTAACACTTGCTTTTCTGCTTTATGTTACAGACTATTTTTAAAACAGTTTGCCCAAACAGTCAAATCCTGGCACCGTATCTTGACTTAATTTCACAGCATGAATTGTCACAAACTCATCTGAGAGCACACCTTTGTTTAATAATTTAAGCATTTAGAAAATAACCTGAATTACATTTCAACTCTCTGTCAAAATGTGCAATCCATCTTGTATATTTTGTCCCACAAGCAGAACTGTTGTATAATTTATACAAAAAAGAAGTCATAATATTTGGTTCCCAAAAGTTTATAGGGCTGCATCAATGTTCTCCTACATTTAAAACAATGTTTTCAACTATTATAGATACTGATATATTTACCCAAATCACAGTTAAATGAAATAATTAAAAGTAGAGCTAAGATGCATATCAATTCAAATGCTGAACAATACTAAAGAAACATATTCTTGAAAAATTTTGGTGATGCACTTACTGAGTTAAGAAATCTACCAAAATTATATATAACAGTATAATTTCCCATAGCTTAATATTACATGTGGACAAATTATTTCGACACCGAGATTTTTGCTCTTTCTTTTTGGGGGGAAGGGGAGGGTCAGATCAAGGTCGGTAGCAAAAATTAGAAGTGCTACTCTTGTTAGTTGTTCCCCAAATGATTAGAATGATCTTTTATGGCTTTCCAAAATCATGAGATTTGTGAAGCTAGAGCAGGCATGCTTTTTCTTTTTTACTTTATATGATAAAACTTGCTGTTGCTTGAAGTAATTATCATTACTTCAAGCAACAGCAAAGCAGCCCAGCAATGTCCATCTTAATATTGAATAGGATGCCCCAGTGGGAACCATACTACGTCATGACATATCTTCATTCCTACAAAAGTGTGTTTGTATAGGAATGTATTCTATTTAATATACTGAACCCTTAATAATATCCAACTAAATGGAAGACATAGGTCAAGTAAGTCAATCCAGAATCTAAAGAAATAATTTCATACAGAAGGATTGCACAATTCATGTTATTCAAGAGTCACACTGGAGTTTGAAAATTCTGTTGGCTCCTACCCTACTGTTGTTCCAGAAGGCACTGAAACCTTGGTTATCCTCCCAGGACTTGGGGTAGAATGGTTGTGAGCTCCTGTAAGATTTGGTTCTGTTTGGCATAGTTCCCCCTCCGACTCTGAATGCATTTCTCTTTGTTCTTTTGTTTTATTGTTTTAGCTTTTATAGTGTAAAAGATCCAGAGTCCCTGGGAGTTTGATAGTTTTTAAATCTGAGTATAAATAAATTTAAAAATGGGGGGATTGGTTCTTAACAGGTGTAATAGGTTTACTCTTTGAAAAGTTTAAGATACTTAATATGTTCTTTAAAAAAAACTCCCTCTAAACCCCACACATACACGTGAAAAAAGGGATGACAATTTGACCTCTCCAACTTGGAAGAATCCTGGGATTGTAAAAAAGGTTCTGGCAAGTCACATGCAACTTTTGAACTTCACTTTTGCATCCTTATTCACTGAAACAGTGAAGGTTCAGACACATTTGGTCTATTCCAGAAAAATGAAAATTCATTCCACTCTGCCTTAGGTTATGACATTTGGCCAGCTCTGATGCACATCTACTTTTTAATTCAATGTTTTAATGAATATGCATTCTTGAGCGTATAATCTTCTCTAGGAACCAGAAAACTATTTATATAGTTTGATGTTTCCCAAATTATTGTTTCTAATAAACATTTGTCCAACATTCTACTTATGCAGAAAATATGTGCATTACCTTGACACCCACATTTTAGTTGACCTTTGGCACTTGAAACACATTATTTCAAACACATGACAAAGCCTCAAATGCAATAAATTCTGTGAATACAAGTCAAATATTGCAGTAAATTATAAATCTAAGCCAGTGAAGAACCTAACCTCAAGCTCTAAATATCAACTATCTTAAAAAGGTAATGAATAATAGTATAATTAGTGTGGAAAGGGGTGCAACAGCACCATTCTTGTCCCATTAAAGGCATAGAGTTGCTGAAGCTGAATTTAGTTGCATATGAGCAAAAGAAGCAATTCACCACTACTTGAGAGCAAAATGCTAGGTATCACCCAATTTCAATCTGTCTTCAAATAAGGGAGCCAGAGTTGGCATTTTAGGGCAAATATATACCAAGCACATATTTCGAATATTGATGTAAGTGTACATCTCATTGCTATACTATTTGACCTATCTGAAACTTACAGACAACTGTAACCCTATGCTGTCATCCAGAGCTGTTCAGCCCAGCTATGTTATCCTATTAAATTATTAAAGGTGAGCAGCAGTAAGACATCTGTAGACATTTATTGAGATTGTCTCAGTAGATGACTTTGGACCTAATTTTCAACCCAGCTTATCTCACAGAGTGCTCATTATGGGGAACATTTGGAGAAAGCAATGCTATATAAATTGCTTTGAGCTCTGGATATCTTTAAGTACAAGTCGCAAGGTGGAGAGATTGGAGAGGAAGGGATTACAAGAGAGTAAGTAGGAACACAATAGGGAATATACCAGTTGTTTGCATAGCATGTGCAGGGCTGCCAGGGCCAGTGCATTCCTTTTGATGTGGATTCCCCATTGTGTTCCTGCTTACTCTCTTGTAACCCCTTCCTCTTCAATGAATGTAAATACAAATATTAATTCCTTTCTTGCTAATTCTCCCAGCACTCCAGTGAGCATTTCAAAGGGCAGAGGAGTGGTCAGGAGGCAGACAAAAGGTGGTGTGAAACTATTAGTCTTGAGAGCTTTGAGCTGGCTATCCCAGCATTGGAGTGAGCATTCCAAAGGGTGGGGGAGTGGGGAAAAGGAAAGCACAGTCACAGTCATGTGATTTCCCACTTAACAACCACTTTGCTTAACTACAGAGCTGCTGGTCCCAAATATGGTCACTAACAAGGACAACCTATGTATCACCAGTCATCTGTAGGCCCATACCCTGACAGGGTTGGGGTGAAATTTATTTAATTCACGTTTTAATCTGAACTTAATTTTTATTATGAAAGCTATACAGAAACTAAAGTGTACTACTTTTTCAAATTTTGTGATGCTGTTTGCACCTAAAAAAAAAAGCTATACAGTTGGGAAGGGACTGTGTAAAAATACATTATGATAAACTGTAAAATATATACGCTAGGAAGAATATATTAAAATGTACAGTTCAAGGGAAAGTGGACCAAAATCACACATACACATTTCTGCGCAAATTGCCAACTGCTTCAGAAATAGGACAAAACCAACTTTAAGCTAGAAAACAAGAAACTGAACAAAATTGAGCTTATATGATAAACTAGAAATATCCTTGATCTATTTTATACATTCTATGGATTGTTTAATATATTGGGCATAGAGAAGGGCTCAATATATTTTCAGGTAGTGAGGGTAAAAACAAAATAAAGCACACATGCACACACCCAATACCCTAAGCAAAAATGGCCCCAATCTCATATGGTTGATCTTCTTTCACCCCCAAAATCTTGAAGAATAGTAACAAAACATTCTCAGCTGAAAAACCTCTCTGATCTTGAGCTTTTCTCCATTTAAAAAACTTATTTTGGGATTCCACTATTCTGCTATGACATCAAGAGTCTTCTGGATGCCCCCTGCCCCAGTTCCCATTCCAGACGTTGTATTAATGACACCTAATCTAGAAGGAGAGAGTGAGTGAGCAGCACTTTATTGGTGAATAACAGGACCTTGTTTGTCTGAACCTTGAATCAGCAGTCTACAAAATGTCTAGTACTGTATCAATAAATGAACTGAAAACACCAAGATTAAGCAGGATTCAGTTTTAGCAAGACAACTATGATCAGCATAGAAAATACATGGTCACATGCAAATATTTGAACAAAACATTTATGAAATGTTAATTTTGTTTCTATAACCAAGGCTCTAATTTCAAAATTAGAGAGAACCAATTTTAGTACAGTATCATTCTTATTAAACTATGAACCTACATATCTATAGTTAATTGCTTTAACTGTTCAATAATAGATTATTTTGTTCTTTTAAAGGCAAACTAGACTTATTTGGGTCTGTTCCTTTTAATAAAACCAAAGGACTTTCTTCAGAATGAATCTCCATCCATCCATCCATCTGGAAAAGCACCCAATAGTTTTCCATCACTACTGAATTTTAAAAAAAAAGGTAATATGGGCTCTTATTAACTGACAAGTCAATGATTTGCACTGAAACAGGTTTGTTTGTTTGCTTATTTGTTTGTTTTAAATAGTCAGCACATATTTAAAGCATTACAGACATCCAACAGAGTGAGGGAGATATAAACAAGAATAGGAAATGGCTGATCAGCTTTAGAGAGGGATTCAAAATGACTATATATGATTTGACCCTAAAATGCTACCATCTTGTGAAAATGCACGCTTTAGATAAGCCAGAGTGACATAATGTAAAAAGTTAACATTGAGATAAGTTCTGCTCAGTGTAACAAATCCTGGCACAGCAGAGACTTTGAAGAAAACTGGAACTTGCCTGGTTTTCTTTATAAAGCAGCCGTACTTCCTTACAAAACAGCAGTGGTATGTTTTCTTTATCTGTGAAATTAGAGTCATGGTATCCCAGCTTCACTTCATTAACTGAGAACTTAAGGGCATCCTGGAAAGGTAATTGGTGACTGGAATATTCTTAGGCATTCTTTAGCTCATCTCTTACATCACCATTTGAGGGAAAGCAGGAAAGAAGGCAATTCTAATATACACAGAAAATTAACATGGACGATTTAAATGTAAGATGCCCATAAGGATGTTATGCAACAGATATTCACAGATTTGGCTGGTTAACAATTTGTACATTACTGATGATAGTAAACACCATGCATTTGATGTAACACCTACCTCCCCACCTAGAGTACATGAACATTTAATAAGAAGTTGAAAAAGAGGCACATTGTCCTAGGCATCCAGGATAAAGATGCAAGCAGACTGTCATTGTCAGCCACTTGCATCTGTGGAAGCAGGTCAAAACATAAAAATCTCACAATGTAAGCTCCCCACTTTTCTATGTCTGTGCAATGTTGACTCACATGCAGAATTGGGTGTGGTCTTGGATCATAATATGGGAGAAGAAATAAGCAGTAGAATAATGGTTATTCTTCTGAGTCCAATTCAAGGTGTTGGTTATCACCTTTAAAGCCCTACATGGCATGGGGCCAAGCTACTTGAGGGACCATCTCATCCCCATGACATCAACCTGTCCCACCTGTTCATGCAGAGAGGGCATGTTGTGGACCCCGTCTGTAACTGAATTCCATCTGGTGGGGTCCAAGAAATGAGCCTTCTCTGCAGTGGCACCTGCCCTTTGGAACATCCTGCCACTGGAGGTAAGGCTAGCTCCATCCCTTTTGACCTTCAGACTTGGTTCTGCTGCTATGCTTGGGATGGGGAGGGGGGGAGTCATTCTTGGAGATGGCTGGCAGCTTAGAGTGCTCCCCCTGTATTTACGATTGTTTGTAGCCATCTGAATTTCTATTTTATTTTTTAATCTTATATTGTATTCTATTATATTGTGTGCTTTATTATTATTATGGTTTAATGTTTTAATTAATTAATTTACTGTAAACTGCTTAGAGTCCCTCCTCAGGGAGAGATAGGCAGTAGTACAAATTTGAGACATAAATAAAATAAATAAATATTTAAGAGCAGGTCACACTGAAGTGAATGTTACATAATACATTTTTGTTTTGTAAATGCTGTCAAATTCTTAACATGTAACAATAATGAGTATTCTCTATGCTTGTCTTTTGAGAGAGCAGCTTGTCTGCATGGGGGATAGAAAAGAAGAGTGGGGTTTACAGTGCACAAGGTGTAATTATAAAGGAGTGTCAAGAGTGCTAAGTTCTAGTCAAAGATCCATTTTAAACTTCAGAGTGGCTTCATGTGACACTTTCTTCTAGAGAGGCTGATGTGATGATTGCAAATTTCTCAGGCCATATAAATACCAAATTCCCATCAGAAGTTATTTTAAGGTAACTAAGGGACTTCATTTGACCTATTTTAAAGCCAGACTGTATAATTGCAGGAAGAAATGAGCTAGACAGAGAAAAATATAGAGTGTATTGTTCAAAACTTTCTGCCAACAGTTTTAGTGCCAGAAGAAAAAGTGGAGAGACTGTGAGGGTGTTTGCTAGAATCTCTTTTTGGACTTCCCCATTAATATACATTAACAATATCAAATAATTTAAAATTATATGCAGATGATGCTGTACTTACTGTTACTCATCCAAAGGACTCTTTTAGAACTGATAATGGAATATATACAGTGGTATAGTTCATTATCAGGAAAATGGATAAAACAAAACCCAAATGATAACATGGAACTAAACTGAAGAAGAAAAACCATACTTACAACAGAAAGTGAGGTTAAACATTACTGCTAAAAAATATCAGTTATCTGAGAATTTAATTAACAAAAAGTAATAGTCATTTAACAGCAATTAGTCCCAGATCTGAATGAATGAATATCTATATCTATATCTATCTATATCATCTATTTATGCATTTCAAGATGGAAAAAAATTGAAGCTGTCCTGCTTAAGAACAATTGCAGTGGTAAAAATAGATACCTTGCCAAGGCTTAACTTTTTGTTCCCAATGACCCCAATGAGAATTAAAGAAAAGACACTAAATGATTGGCAAAGACAAACAACTAATATAAGATCAAGGGTAAAGTTCAAAATTTTACAAGATTTGAAAGAATGAATTAGACTGGTAGCACCAAATTTTAAGTTGTATTACCAGACCAGATCAGATATATCACTTTGATAAAATATTGGATTATAACACCCTACAGCTAGACTGCCTCAGTGGAAGTAGACCTTCCAAATAGTTGCACAAGTACTTTTGGTCTGATAAAAATAGAAAAAATACAATCTATAAGAGTTAATAAGTAGTTTCATAAAAGAATGGGATAAACACAGAAAAAGATCAATCACCTTTTGCCTCAATATTAAATATTTATTTTCTTGAAGAAGAATATATACAGAAATTTGATCAGTTGAGGAGTAATCTATATAAACTGTGAAACCTAATGATTAATAAGACAGTTATTAATAAGATGAAATCCTTCAAGGCTCTCTCTTCTGAATGGCAAAAATCATCGCATTGGTTTCAATAACTACAAATAAGCAGTATAGCTCAAAAGGAATGATAAAACCAAAGACTGAATTTTTAAAACTTATCGTACAAACTTATTATTGTGTAATAATTGGGGCTTACCATATATACTTGCAGGTAAGCCAAGAATTTTAGGTGCCAAAACACACCCAAAAAATTGGGTGTGGCTTATCCGTGGATAGGCTTCTCTGCAAGTATATACTGTAATACTTTTTAAAAGTATCTGTATTTCTCATACATATTTGTGTGTAAGCCCATCCGTAGATAAGCCGACCCTTGAATTTTTTAACCAAAATATGAAAAATGCAGATCAGCTTATCCAGTGGTACATTTTTCATAGTACCTTGCTTAAAAAATTGAGGGTTGGCTTATCCATAGATGGGCTTATAAGCAAGTATATACAGTATCTATACATTGTTGGTGAAATACATTAAGACTATATGATTAAACCATGCCAAATTTAAATAGAACAATGACTATATCAATGGAAGAAAAATATCAAATTTATGGTTAATGTTATATTTAAAGTTAAATGATTGAAGATGTTATGTGATGGTATATTACTCCAGTGTTGATTGTTAAAATATAAAATTCATTCTCTAAAAATGGTTGGAAATGCAATAAACAGGCTGGATTTGTTTTTCCATATTTTGTGTCAATGTTGTAAATCTTAGCATTATTGGAAAATGAATTATAACAGCATGAAACAAATTTTAAAAGTGCATTTTCCCTTCAACCTGCTATTTTTAAAAATTAAATATTACCAAACCTCATGTTCCCATCAAGTATAATGGATTATACTTGATAGCTGCAAGAATTATTTATGCTTCTCACTTGAAATTACAATTTCTTCCATAGAAGAATGACCAACGAAGTTATGTAAGTATGATTCAATGTTAAAATTAACTTCATATTTCAAAAACAAATCTGATACAGAATGTAATGCTATGGAGATCCCATTTTGGGATTATATGCTTATATCATTTGTACCATATCCAACGTTTGGGTTTGGGTTTTCTTTAATATAAAATTGTAAATTCATAATGACTTCCTATCTGTGACAAACTTCTTAGATCAGGCAAAACTTATTACAATTTCTTATTTTAGTTTTTAATTTAGAATTTGAGCTATACCTGTTATAGTTGTTAATTATTGTGTTAACCCAATTTAAATGACACCTTATTTATCTTATCTGAAAGAACATTTCAAACCAATATAAGATGTTCCAAGTTACAGATTTATATCAATCTGTCATGGTTCCTGTTCCAATGTTCCTGTGAACATCGTAACCAGTTCCCATGTCATGCTGGTGCTGACACATGTTACTGTTCGGAGGGTGCTGCTCTTGTTCTTTGTACCAGGCACTGATGTAGAGACTTTGGAATATCTATTTGGGTTATCTCACCTGTTCAAGGACACTTTCCCGAAGACTGGTAGGAACCATTAGGAACACCTGCAGGCTGTGGGGAGTGGACTCTTACTGACTCTGGGAGGAGGGATTGGAACTGTCTAAGGTTTAATTGTTTGAAAGACCCATGCTTTTGCCATTCTCAGCTTTGCTCTTGAACTTGCATACTATCCAGTAATAAATCAGATATCCATAAGCTTCTTGTGTGAGTCTGGTTGGAAACTTGGGTAGGAATTCATCACATAAAGCTGAGAAATTCTAATTTCATTAACTCCTACCAAGAGAATATTCTTGTGAGGAATTTTAGTTGATGATGGCTATGGCAACCCAAACCACAGAAGGGCCAGAGGAGCCCTCCAGCTCTGCCCCTGAAACGGGGGAGCAAGGAGAAGGGCAAGAAATCCCAGTCGAACCATCCCAAGCACCAGCTGTTCAGTGCACGTCCCCAGATGGAGGAACAGAATCAGACTTGGAGGAGGCAGAGACCAGTGGGGTGCTAGCAGAAGGACCAGACCCATTGGAATCCCTCAGCAAATTGATCGTCCTAGATTACATTAACAAGGCACAGCCAGGAACATCTTGGAAATACCAGGTGCCGCTGATGCCAGAGGGGGAATCCACCAAACTGACCAGACCCCTGGGATGTCAGGTGAGAGGGGACTTGCCAACTCCCCAGAGACTGCAGGTGTTAGAAGCAAAAATGGAATCTATAGAAAACTTGTTAACAAACCTCTCCATGTCGATGGATAGCTCAGTGAAGATGGGGGAGGACAGCTACCAACAACTCTCGCCTGTGCAGGCTGGCAGACCAACAATGGGGCAGGGACAAGCCACGATGGGGGAGGGGGGATCCTCATCACATAGAACTTGACCCTCCATGACCTGGAAGGATGGGGCGGATGCCCCTGCAGCTCTGGCTCCTGCAGCCCCTGTTTCCGTGGCACCTGGCCCCAGCAGGGGTTTTAGAGAGCTGTCAGTTAAATTCATTGGTACCCAACAAAACTGGCATTTTTCCTCACCAACACAAAGAACTATATGAGAGATTTCGGGATGTATTTTCCACATGAAAGATCCAAGGTCGATGCAGTTGCAGCCCAGCTCAAGGGGATGGCAGTGGATTGGTACATCCAGCTGTGTGATGCTGAGGCGCCTACTCTGGAGACTGTTGATGATTTCATGTAGGCATTAAAGATGCATTTTGAAGATCCCCTGGCAAAAGAACAGGCTAATAAAACCTTGAAAGAGCTCTCCCAGGGCCAGATGTCAGTAGCTGACTACACCTTACAGTTTAAAACTTTAGCCAATAAAATTACCAACTGGTCAGAATTCACCTTAGTTGAGTATTTTAAAGAAGGTCTTTCCAATGACGTATTGCACTGGGCTTTAGGCCGAGACGATCCCACTTCTCTTTACAATTGGATCTGCCTGGCTGGAAAAGCCGAAACTGCCAAATTTAACTATTTACAAGCCCAAAAGGCTGAGCGGTCCTATCCAAGTACCCAAACTCTCAGAGGGGACCAGTTCACCACCAAGAGAGCCCCAAAGCTTTGAGAGGAAGAGAGGAGTCGTCGCTATGCAAAGGGGCAGTGCCTACGCTGTGGGAAGGAGGGACACTGGGAAGCCAATTGTCCAAAACCCAAACCCGATCCCAAACATGGAAGAGTGCCTATGAAATCTCCTCTGGCGGTACGCAGGGCCACAGCAGCCAAAGGTGATGTCAACAGTGAGGATTTTGTGTATTTCTCCGGGGAGTCTGAGCCCGAACCAAGGAGCCAGTGGGAAACTCCGGCCACCTGCTGTGAAAAGTGCCAGCAAGCAGGCAGCAGAGGACAGTCACAAAGACTCCATGGTGAGTGATGACTGTCCCACTTTGATGTTAAAAGTTAGACTGAAGTCCCAAATGAAAAATGCTGAAGTGTGGGCACTAGTGGATTCTGGCTGCTCACATTGTTTGATCCACCCTGAATTGGTGGCAGCCTTGGACCTACCAACATTTCCCCTTAAGTGCTCGCTGATTTTTACACATCTTGATGGTTCAGAGGCTGGAGGGGGCCCAGCCACCCACTTTACCAGAACTGTAACCATGGAAGTGGGGAGCCATACAGAGACATTAAAGTTCATTGTGGCTCCTGCAGGCAGTCCTTGTGTTATCTTGGGCATGCCTTGGCTAAAATACCAGAACCCTTATATCAACTGGGAGTACAGAACTGTGACATTCAGAGATGGATTTTACAACGGCCCCGCAGAGGCAGTGTCTATTACTATTTGAGTCTGCAAGGTGGGGATTGGTCAAGCAATACCAGCGCCAGCACAGCTTGAGGGATTGCCTCCCCAGTATGTGGATTTTGCAGATGTATTTGGAGAAGCGGAGGCAGACCAGCTTCCCCACCATAACACTGATTGTGCCATTGAACTAGACCCAGAGGCAAAGCTACCCAAGCCCAAAATCTATCTCATGACCCAAAAGGAGCTGGCAGCTTTGCTTGAGTTTATTGACAAGAATTTGGCATGCAGCTTCATTGAGCCCACCAATTCCCCTGTGGGAGTGCCAGTTTTATTCCATGAGAAAAAGGATGGGACTCTTAGACTTTGCATGGACTACTGAGGCTTGAATGCCATTTCCACATTTTCCAAGTACCCCCTACTGCTAATGAAGGACATGCTAGCTCATTTAGCTAAGGGGAATTTTTTTTTCCAAACTGGACTTAAGGGAAGCATATTTCCATGTTCACATCAAGGAGGGGGATGAATGGAAGACTGCTTTCAATTGTCCTTTGGGATCCTTCCAATATAAGGTTCTCCCGTTCAGACTTTGAGGGGCTCCTCGAGTTTTTATGCAACTCATTAACGAGGTTCTCCATGACCATCTGTTTAAAGGAGTGTTGGTCTATTTAGATGATGTATTAATATACACAGAAACAGAAGAGGAATATGAAGCCTTGCTCAGGCAAGTGCTTGCTAAGCTTAGAGCAGCAAAACTGTATGCCAAGCTCTCTAAGTGTGAATTCCATAAATCACAGCTTGATTATTTGGGATACTGGGTGTCAGTGCGGGGCATTGAAATGGACCCAGCAAAGTGCAAGCTGTGGCGAATTGGGGGCAACCTCACACCTGCAAGCAGCTACAAAGTTTTCTGGGGTTTGCCAATTTATATAGGCAGTTCATCGGGGGGTTCGTAGAGATTGTCCTGCCACTCACTGACTTGTTGAAAACCGAAGGCCAAGGGGAAACTCACAAAGTTAAAGCCCCTGGTGCCTTGCTTAATTGGACCCCAGACTGCCAGGCTGCATCTGACAAGCTCAAAGCTTTGTTTATTGCAGAACCTGTATTGCAACATCCAGACCCTGATTGTCCCTTTATTGTGCAAGGAGATGCCTCAGATACTTCTATTGGGGCTATTCTACTTCAAAAGGACCCCTCAGGCAAACTGAGACCTTGTGCTTATTTATCCAAAAAGTTCTCTGACACTTAGCGCCATTGGCACGTTTGGGAGAAAGAAGCATTTGCCATTAAAGCTGCATTAGAGAACTGGCACCATCTATTGGAAGGTACCAAATTTCCTTTTGAAGTTTGGACTGACCATAGAAATTTGGAAGCTCTTCGCATACCATGGCTCCTTAGCCCTAAGCAAGTTCGCTGGGCTCAGTTTTTTGGTGGTTTTAATTTCCAACTTAAATATTTCCCTGGAAAACATAACTTTTTAGCTGATGCACTTTCTCGTTTGCCTCAAAATGATACTCAGCAACCCAAGATTGTTGACACTGTATTAACAAAATCACAACTGGGTTTGGCAGCTGTCACTAGAAGCCAAATGCAGCACCAGCAACTGGAGCCCTGCAGGTGAAAAGCAGAAGTACCTGCTCAATTGCAGGCTGACTTTCTTCACGCTTTGAAATCTGATACTTGATTGCAAGCTAACAGAGACAAAGTGTCAACTTTCTGCTGGGCAGACTCTAAGTTGTACTTTCCTGAGACTTTGCATTCTGAAATCTTACAGCATTATGCTTAATGACCATAAGACAGTAGGTCACTTTGGATTTGTAAAAACCTTACACCTTGTATGAAGGCAATTTTGGTGGCCAACTTTGTGAACTGATGTAAAATAATATGTGGCCACCTGCCCAGTGTGTGCTGTGTCTAAGCACAAAGGGGGTAAACCACAGGGTCTCCTCCAACCTGTAGCAAACCCTACCAAACCCTGGGAGCAAATTTCAATGGACTTCATTGTGGATTTACCTCCCAGCCAGAAAAAGACAGTTATTTGGGTGGTAAAGGATTTATTTTCAAAGCAAGCCCCCTTTGTTCCTTGTGCTTCTTTACTAACCACTCGACAGTTAGCCAAACTGTTTTTACACCACATTTACCATTTACATGGCTGTCCTACACATGTGATCACGGATCGCAGAATACAGTTTACTTCTCACTTTTGGAAAACATTTATGAAGTTATTAGGCACCAAACAAGCCTTGCACCCTGAGACTGATGGGGATTTTGAGATTCTTAACTCTGCTTTAGAGCAATTCCTTAGAGCTTACATTAACTACCACCAGGATGATTGGGTTGATCTCTTTCCTTTTGCTGAAGTTGCTTATAATAATGCTGTTCATCAAAGCTCTGGCAAAACTCCTTTTCAGGTTGTCAGTGGACTGGACTTTGTTCCCATTCCCGAGTTGCCACAATGCCCTTCTCAGGTGGGTTTCGCTGCTGACTGGGCAGCCACATTTCTGCTTCTTGGCCTGTTATTCAACAGGTTCATGCTGATGTTCATGCCACCTATAAAAAATACACTGACAGACACCGTTCTCCACAGCTAGACTTTCAAATTGGTGACAAAGTCTATCTTTCCACCAAGTACAACACCTGCAGGCTGCGGGGAGTGGACTCTCACTGACTCTGGGAGGAGGGATTGGAACTGTCTAAGCTTTAATTGTTTGAAAGACCCGCACTTTTGCCATTCTCAGCTTTGCTCTTGAACTTGCATACTATCCAGTAATAAATCAGATATCCATAAGCTTCTTGTGTGAGTCTGGTTGGAAACTTGGGTAGGCGTTCATCACACAATCTTTTGTTTAATCAATGTTTGTGAACATTTTAAAATCTGTTTTCTGTTCTTTTTTTTAAAAAATTCTGTTTTCGTTCTTTTATTGTCATTGTAATATTAACAATGGAGTACTTGCATAGAACCTAAAAATGCATTTAAGCTGGCATTGGCTTTAGAACTGAAAAAGCAACTTCCTCATCCCCTGAAATTCAATCAGATATCATTCTTTAACAGCAATTAAAACTATGTCCCTCATAAATAGCAGAAAAAGAATTAAGAACTGGGATGTGTTTTTCCCTTGTATAAGCAAAGGGAACTGAAACCAGCCAAAGCTGAAAATACAGTGGAAGCCTGCATTTGGTTTTAAAGCTACATATGATTAGAACCTGATTTGCATTAGATTGTTAAGAGCCTGAATACCCTTACTGTGTGAAAAGCTAGGGCCAACTGGGAGAGTTTCGTTATATCTATACATTAAACTGCAAAGGCACTGGACAAGAAGTCATGATCCTGTTTACACAAATATTATAGCAAGAAACTGCCACTTAGCAATGTTGTACTCTAGTTACACTTGATCATACATTCACTATACTGGCTGCAGCCAAATCCTAGACAGTTCAAAGATGCCACTCCATTCAGCCATTCACAACAGATCCACATGACTGCTCACTATCATGACATTCATCCAAATTTATGATATTGATCTTAATGCTTGTATATGCTTAATGCTTATTTCAATGATTAATTACTGTACCATCAGTCATTATCTCCAGTCATTGCAGTGCTAATCCAGTCCATAATATGTAAACATGAATGAGAATTCATGCACAATGCCCTTTCCTCCAACACACTGGAGGCAGTACTGTGCTAACAGCAGGAAATGGAGATACGTGCTATCACATACAAATAGAATGACAGTACACCACAGGGATCAACAGTTGGTGAAAAAAAAAAGAATACAAAGGAAAGGTGGAAAAGTATCTGCAGCTGTCTTAAGCCATTTAAGACTAGTTTGAAGAGCAGCAGTTAGTATATCTGTATTATTGCTCTATAGACTAATTAAATCAATAATAACAAAGCAGAATAAAGTGAAACATAACAGAATAAAAGGTAAAGCTGCCATCTTAAATAAATAGAGCTCACTGTCATTGAGAATTTTGCCTTTTTCTCATGTTATGGTATGGTACCTAGTAGACAAGCCCAGAAATTTCTTATATTCTAACACTCAGAAGAAGTAGGTGTTATGTTGTTGTTTTTTTAACTGATAAGATAGAGAGGCTGAGATTAGCAAGAAATGTTCTGTTATTATTGATTTAACTGAGCCTTTAGAGCAATCGTACACATATACTGAGACTAACTGCTGCTCTGCAAACCAGTCTCAGATGGCTATCTTACCATGAGACTGCTAATAAATCCTTAAAGCAATAGTGCTAATCCCATACATGTTAAAAAGCCACAATAGTGGCTGAAAGCAGAATTGGGAGAAAATTGGAACTTTGCTATTCCAGCTGATTGGAGTTCTTAGGGTGTTTTAAATTGATTCAGTCAACAAGCTACCAAAAAGGGAAGAATGGTGTGCAAATTTAGTTATTTGTTAAATAATTAAAGAATCTAAAAATCATAATTGTCTGATTTTACAAATGTTTATGTTGTTTGCTGATAAAGATGGATCAGTGGCAGCTGCATGCCATGAACATAATCCTTTCTGGAGGGGTCATTTGTTAAATAATTAAATAATCTAAAAATATTAATGGTATTATATAAACCTTGCCAAGAAAACTGCAGTGACTTGTCCAGGCAGTCTCCAAGAATCAGACACAACTGAACAGATTAAAACAAAATAAAATAAAGTAGGATTTGATTGAATCCTATTTGTCATTTTTTTTAAAACTCAAGATGGCATATATACTGTACGTAATGCTCTTGCCTCCTGTTTCTGTCTGTACTGAGAATTCTATGTAATTGGGCTCCCCATTATTATTTCTCAGCAGGTTTGCAACTTTCTGAACTGGAGAGTAGGGGGGCAGGCAGAAACCTTAGCTGGCTTTGGGCATTGAAGGATGTGCCTTGGGATTAAATAATGTAATCTGAGTAGATTGACTTTACAACAATTGATGTTCTGGTGTACTAATTAACTATTTATACCAACTTATCAGATGCTTGTAATAATTAAAAATGACCACATTTCTGAGAAATTTTAGCTGTCATCTTTCATTTTTGCAACCTGATAAATTTTATTATTCACTGTTACCAATGGAATAATGCAGCTTGTTAGAAAAGAATTAATTTCAGTAGGAAGAATGTTAAAAACATTTCTTACTACTTTTTTCTTATTTTGGAAAATGAGGAAAAATGAGGAAAAACCAATCAGGAATAAATTACTTAAATAAATTACTTTTTAGTAAATATTTATTCAGTCCTATATTTAATACTGGAATCACATCATTCTGTATCACATACAAATGTTTGTTATATCACTGTCATGTTGCTTCTCTAATGGTAGTCTGACTTGGTATGAAGTTCCAGAAATGAACATTTTTCCCGAACATTTTTTCCTGAATATGATCTGCTTCATAAATTCTGTACCTACTTAAAGCGTTCATATAATGTATGTTAAAATATTGCTGTGCCACTCAAGATTTTACATGATTGTGACTATTCTTTTTTTTGGCAGAACTCCAGATGTTGCATGTCTTCTAGGTCTTGAGTATTAAATGAAATTTATTTATATGATTTGGATATTGCCTTTCTGCAACAAAGCATTTAAAGTCATCAACAATTAAAAATAAATAAAGAAAATCTGATTAAACCAGGCCAGGTTTGTGGACCATCAATTGCTTTAAAGTGAGAAGTGAAAAGGGGCTTTAGAGTGTGTGCACCTAGCACTGTCTGAAACTCCTTAAAGCAATAATGTCTGTTCTTGGAATCACATCATAGCTGCAAACAGCAGCCTTGCAATTCACTGAAAAGATGCAGCTACTTTAAGGAATTGGAGATAGGTGTCATGTTTGTGGCTCCTGCATGCCCAAAAGCACCTTTTTGGCTTTTGAATTTGAAGTTCTGTGCAGCCTATTAAGATTATGATTAGCTAGTTCAATCTGAAGAGTCTTGACTCTTTTCTTAATGAAAGGAAAATTGGGGACTGAATGAAAATTCCAAAGATGGAAGCTGAGATCCCAGGCTCCATCTCTGCCATTTCTGAGGACACCTATAAAAATGTATGTCTCCACCTTGGGCAAAATGCAGTACTGGGATAGATGGTCCAAGGATCTGACATATTTCTTATATGGTTTCCTATATTGTCCAGTTACTCCCTGAAATACAGAAATGAGGTGATGATAATTATGATGATGATAAGAAGTTAAGTTCTACTGCATGCTGCTGAGTAAAATGAAAAGTTAATGGGGTGCATGCAGAAAGTCAATGATTGAATCACATAGTTAATACATTATAGTGCCAACACACTAGATCAGTCAATGCAGTGTGAATAATAATAAAAAAATGTATACCTCTTATTTCTGAATTAGCTTTGCAATGCTAGGCTTAAGCACAGCATACTTCATTCATCTGTAATATGTCTACTGTACAATGTTCGGATCCAAAGACTCTTGAACATTAAGTATATCTTAACTTGCTAAATGCGTTTTATGGTCAGTTCTACAGAATCATACATTCAAATTTAAGTAAGACTACAAGGGAAATCCAGAAATCTGTTTTCTTCTATGACATCCCTTATCTGTATGGGAAATACAAATCATTAGAAGAATCATCATTAAGCTTTTGCTGAATGCAGTAGCTATATTATATATATTGCACTTACTTTAATATAACTTTTGCATTCACATAGCATGTAAAAATCTCTGTGAAAAGCATTTTCTCAGTTTATATTATATGCCAAGGCAAAGGTTTGGGGTAATCAATGGAAGAATAAGCCTTAGGGCAAATCAGTTGTTCTATGGATTATTAGTGACCTTGCTCCTTCATTCAGTGGGTCATAAACATTTTAGAATATTCATATCAAATAAAGTGAGAGCTAGTTTGGTGTAGTGGTGAATGCACCAGGCTAGAAACTGGGAGACCATGAGTTCTAATCCTGCCTTAGGCACACAGCCAACTTTCTCTCAACCCTAGGAAGCAGGCAATGGAAAACCACTTCTGAAAAACCTTGCCAAGAAAACTGCAGGGACTAGTCCAGGCAGTCACCAGGAGTCAAAAACTGACTTGAAGGCACTCCCCCCCAAAAAAGTTGCAATAATCATATATAATTCTGAATAAAGAAGTGTTGATTCACCTAGGAAAAACACAATGGGCTTATTCATTCTACTCCTGATCCCTTAACCCATTTTCTGGGCTAATGCTGATTCTGGCTTAAATTAGCTACATATCAAAAGTGTCTGTCTAGCAGTTAAAAACCAGTATTAACATATCTATCTTATCTATCTATCTATGTCCTACAAATCATCTAATCACATGCTTTGGATTCTTATTTTCCATGCTATTCCTGCATGCTAGAATTTATCTGGAAAGGGTCAGAGTTTCTTCTTATTCATCTACAGTATGCTATTATAGGCTCCCTTCCTGGGACATTTTGAAAGTTATTCTTTGAAACACAGCCTCTGGGGGAAACCAAGAAAAGTCAGCTAAAGTGCTTGATGGAAAACACAAACAAACAGATTTTCACTATTTAATTTTAAAACCCAAATTACAAGACAAGGATTAAGTAGGACTGCATAAGAAATCCATTCTATCCAAAATGGAATATAACATTAGTTGTGTTTCTTATCTAGAGTAGAAACGCTTTTATTTTTGCATACTATTCTTCAATTGCTCAGAGGTAACCTTAAATGGTAAGCTAATATTGTAAAGGAGTAGTCCTGGCATCCATATCCAGTTCGTTGTTTTTTTTTAATCCTCTTTAAAAAGCATTGCAGAGAATTTCAGGACTTTGGTTCATTCCTCTTATACCCTTATAGACAGGATTTGTTTACACTAGAAACTAATACTGTAGTAGTAGTAAAGTTTATTGTTGTAACCACAGGTCATAATATAAGAATGCAATAAAATACAATACAGTATAATAACATTAAAATGATAAAATTATGAAATGATAAAATTATAAAAGAATAAAAGAAGCATTACATATAAATAAGGTTACAACGAAATAGAGCCAGAGCTACAACTAAGAACTTAAGTATTTCTTCCAAAGTTTAAATGAGAGCAGAGCAAAAGTAGCAACTTGGTTGCTAACAGTTGGAAACACATCTGCAAGAAGATAAATCGCTTTTTCAAGGTCAGAGCCCTTGAGTTCATCTGCCATTAATAATTTGGCCCTGATCTCATTGTAAATGAGGCAGTGGACGACATAATGGATAACATCTTCCATTTGACCAACACCACAAGGACAGAGGCATTGTTCAACAGGGAGCTTACAAAACCTCCCTTTGAGATATGTGGAGGGCATGGTCTGCAAGCAAAGGGATGTTAAAGCCCTTCTCAGTGAAGCACTGGTTATGTTAACCAGTGTAAGAATGGACACCATTGGTCCCAATAATGACCTGACTCATGCACTGCTGAAATATGCAGAATTCAGATTTATTGAGATTAGTGTACAGATCAAGAGAAAAGCTGTGATTGAAAACTTCCCACCTAAACTAGCTAATTAAAACTTTCCATTTACCCCTCTCCCCCTTCCTATCTTTTCCCACCTAATTCTAATGGTCAGCCATACCAGGCACAGATGTCTTCTGGCAGTATGACCTTGAATCCCCCCCTTCTAGCCCAAATAGAGAAGATTCACACTCCTTGCAATTCCCCCTCCCATCTGGTGCTTGACATGCGTTGATTCATCATGGCAGACGGACACGATCAAATGATTCAGCAATCATTTGATTGTGGAGTCTGACATACTGCCCCTCCTGGGGAAAAAAAGAAAAAAAACTCTATATAACCATTAGTAACTTAAGCAAAACATTTGTTAGCCAGCAATTGCAATCAAGAATTGAAAAAGTTAGAGGGAAAAGAGGATTTAGTCCATAGGTTTTTCAGGATACTTGGCATGGAATTTTCTTATAAGCTCTGGAGCATGAACACGTTTCCTTTCCACCCATTCATGCTCCAGAAAATTCTTCCAATTTATCAGGTATTGTAATTTCCCCCTGCATCTGCGAGCACCCAAAATTTCGTTTACTTCAACAAGTTGGGCACAGGAGGAGGTTGCTCTGGTTGCCAGCCAGATAACTCTTGCATAGGTTTCATCAGGCTGCAATGAAAAACAGGGTGGACTCGTCTCAAGTCCTTTGGAAGTTTCAGTTGCACAGTGACCAGGTTTATTATTTTCTCAATCTCAAACGGCCCCACAAACTTTGAAACCAGCTTTTTTGATGGTTGCAGTGAGCTTAGAAATTTCATGGACAAATATTCTTTCTCTCCCACCTTGAATTCCCATTCAGGGGCTCTTTTGCGATCAGCATACTTTTTATAGCTTTCTCTGGCCACAGCTAGCACTTTTTGAATTACTGGCCAATCGGCACTGATTTGAATCATTCATTCCCTTACTGAATGGGATTCAGGTGTCCCTTGTGGTAGCTCTGGAATTGGTATGAACTCCTGGCCACTCACTATTTGAAAAGGGAACAACCCCGTATGCTGGTGAACAGAATTATTATATGCAACTTCTGCAAAGGGCAAGAGGTCCACCCAGTCATCTTGTTGGTAATTTATATAACATCTTAAGAATTGCTTGAGGGTGGCGGTCAGACGTTCCATCCCCCCATCCGTCTGTGGATGGCTACTCGAACTCATGGTCTGAGAGGCACCAATTAATTTTAAAAATGATTTCCAGAACTTAGAAGTAAACTGGATGCAACGGTCACTGATTACCCTATCAGGGACCTCGTGTAATTGTTAGATGTATTGGATAAACGTTCTAGCAAGTTGGCTGGCCATAGGCATGGTGGTGCAAGGGATAAAATAAGCTTGCTTAGAGAATAGATCAGTAACAACCCAAATCACCATTTTCTTTTTACTTTCAGGCAGCTCTACTATAAAGTCCATGGCAATTTGCTTCCAGGGCTGGATTGGATTGGCTACTGGTTGAAACAACCCCTGAGGCTTTCCCTCTTTTTTCGTTGCTGTGGCACACACTAGCCACATACTCTCTTACATCTTGTCTAAGGCTTGGCCACCAAAACTGCCTGTGCAGTAAATGCAAAGTCTTTACAAAACTGAAATGGCCGGCTGACTTAGTGTTGTGGCTGCATTCTAAAATTTCTTTGCGTAAAGTCTCTGGAACATAAATTTTCTCTTCTGACCACCACAGTCCATCACTGTCTCTCAGAAAGGTTTTATTATTTTGCAACCAACTGTCATTTTGCAACTCTTGGCTCAGCACTTGTTTCAAATCACCTGGAGCTTCCACTTTTTCTAACTTTCTCTGACTTCGTGTAACAACTGCCAACCCTAATTGTTGCTTCAGAAACACCTTTTCTCCCTGGCTAATATGTTGTGGTAAACATGACAAAGCATCAGCTAAAAAAAAAATTCCCCCAGGCAAATACTTTAAAGTGAAATTGAAATGTCTAAAAAATTGAGCCCAGTAAATTTGCTTCGCATTCACTTTTCTCTGGGTTTATAAAGCCTCTAGGTTTTTGTGATCAGTCCAAACTTTAAAAGGTTTTTGAGCCCCTTCCAGCAAATGCCTCCATGTCAACAAAGCCCACTGTACCGCAAAGGCTTCCTTCTCCCACACATGCCACCTGCTTTCAGTCTCAGTGAACTTATGCAACAGATAGGCATATGGATGAAACTCTCCATGTTGACTTTTTTGCAACAACACTTACCCAATGGCCACATCCGAGGATCTTGGATGATAAAAGGCTCAGTGGGATCCGGATGTTTTAAAATGGGCTCCACCGTAAACAGCTGTTTTAATTTGTCAAAAGTCTCCTGGCACTCTGTAGTCCAGTTTAGCACTGCCTTGGGGCTTTTGACTTTAACTCTCCCTTTCCTTTCATTTTTAACAAGTTTGTTAAGGGGAGTGCAATCTGAGCAAAATTCAGGAGAAATTACCTGTAAAAATTTGCAAACCCCAGGAAGCTTTGTAATTGCCTCTTAGTTTTAGGATGCTCCCATATCACCACATCCTGCACTTTTCCCGGATCCATTTCAATGCCACAACTCGACACTCTGTAGCCTAAATAGTCCAACTGTTCTTTGTGGAACTAACACTTAGACAACTTGGCATACAGTTTGGTGTCTCAGATCTTGGTTAACACTTTTTGCACCAGGGGTATATGCTCTTTCTCATTTTCTGAGTAGATTAAAATATAATCTAGATAGACTAAAGCTCCTTTGTACAGATGTTCATGTAAAACTTCATTAATCAATTGCATAAACACTCCAGGATCACCTTTCAACCTGCAAGGTAAAACTAGGTACTCATAACTCCCAAGGGGGCAATTGAAAGTAGTTTTTCCACTCATCCTCCTCTTGAATGTGAACATGAAAGTAAACTTCTCTCAAATCCAACTTCATGAAAATTTTCCCCTTTCAAAGGTGAGCCAACATGTCTTTCATCAAAGGGAGGGGATACTGATTTACTGTGCATATAGCATCTAAACCCTGAGAGTCTGTACATAATCTCAATGAGCCATCCTTTTTGGTCCTAAACAACACTGGGGCAGCCATTGGGGAGTTGGCGGGCCGAATGAAACCCTGTGCCAAGTTTTTGTCTATAAACTCCCTTAGCACTTCCTTCTTCAATGAAATGGAATACAATTTTGGTTTAGGAAGCTTCACCCATGGTTCAGTTTCAATCACACAGTCTGTTTTACGATGAGGCTGTAATTGATCATGTTCTGCTTCTCCAAACACCTCCCTCAGGTCACGGTACAGTGTTGGAATCAAATCCTCCTTATTGATTCCAATTATCCCCTCCTCCATAGACATAGCCACTAAAGTCCTGACTCTTGGGGTTTCCATGTCTTCCTTTGTCCCTAAGTACAGTCCATCTTTAAATTGCATCCTCCCAGTCACTCAGTCAACTTGGGGATTGTTGGCTCTTAACCAGAGTAGTCCCAGAATTAGCGAATGGTTCGCTATGGAAGCCACTATGAATTTTAAAGTCTCTTTGTGGGTGCCCACTTGCATGTTCACTGACTCTGTACAAAATGTCTCTGGGGCCCCCATGGCTTCTGACCCATCTAGCTGGGTGAAGACAATTGGTTCCTTTTGTCTTTTTACTTTGAAGCCCAGCTGGGTGGGTTAGACACTTAGGACACCCACAGTCCAACAGAGCAGCTAGATCTGCTCTTTTCCCTTGTCCCAAAGTTTGCAACTGCACCCCCATCATCATCATGGGGCCATCTTCAGTCACCATTGGATCTTTTCACCCTTGCAGTTCAGCCTGCCTGTCAGCACCCTTTATGTCAGGCTTTGCCCATTTCCCACTGGTGATGGAAATTCATCTGAGGAGTCCCATTCTGAGGTGTCAGGCTCCTCTTCTAGCAGTCCACATCCACTGGCCATGGTGGCTTTGTGCTTAACTGAAGGCAACTTTCCAAGTTTGGTTTTTGGCTCAGGGGACAGAGTCACTACATTGCTGGGGCAAGTGGTTGCCCTGTGGCCCTCCTGGCTACAATTGAAGCATAATCCTTCTCTCATGTGACAATCTTTCTCCTCTTCCCATGACTTCTGCAAAGTTGATTTCACTCCAGCACTGCCATGCTGGGTTGATTTCTTGACAATTGGTTGCAGCTGACATTGATTTTTCAGACAAATCTTAGCATTCTCTACCATGCACACCAAGCAGATCCATTCCTTTAGGGTTTCTGGGTCTCTGCTCACCAGGCACTGGTGTAGGATGTTGGGTTGTAATCCCATCTGGAAAAATTCCAACTTAAGTGATTCAGGTCAATCTATCAAACTTCCTGCTAGGCTCTTGAACTCCATTACATACTCAGACACTGACTGGTTCCCTCGTCTGATATATTGGAGACAAGTCTTGGCTTTCATCTTGGCCAAAGGGTCTTCAAATCTTTCAGTGCTGTCACAAAGTCATCAAAATCTTGGAGCTCCAGAGCCCTAGTCCCACCATCCACTTGGATGCCTCTGCCACTGGGTGAGTGGACACATAGCTCACCCTGGCTTCATCATTAGGAAAGGAATCCCTGAATTCTTCCATAAACCCACTTACATGAGTTAGGAAGCAGGCCAGATCATTCAGGTCCCCTCCAAACTTCACCTTCAGGTCACAAAATCTCTTTGGGCTCTCGCTAACTCTGGGTCATCTTGGGGCAGACTGGATGTGGACCTGTCTCTCTGTCAGTAGGTCCCTTGCTGTCCCCTCATCTTCATCCTCACTCATCCTGGTTTTGTCTGAAGTTCCCACGTTTTTCTGACTGACATTGACTGGCTACTCTCTGGTGTGGGTGCCTTTCAAAACAGGTGACTAATTAATCCATCCATGGCTTCTTTAAGACTGGACACCATATCTGCCACTCCCTGCATCTCCTGTTCTAATCCGGTGAGGCATCTGTCATTCATCAGCTCCCGGCTTTTGGCTTCCTCCTGAAGGTGTGCCATCTTGCTGGGGTCCTTTCTGTTCCATCTCCAACTCCAAAGGTCCAGCCGGGCTTGGGTTTTCAAATCAGCTGTTTCTCTAACATGTCATTCGATTCCAGGGAAAGGGGTCGGCTCACTTGCTGCTTTTTGACCTTCGGCTTGACTCCTTTCTCTTTTGCCTTTCCCCCTTGGACTTTCACCCCTCAACCTCTTGTGGTTACCAAAATCACAGCGGAAGTCCCTGGGACCTCTTCTTCCTCTGCTGCCACTTCTGGCTTGGTCTGATTGGTACCCTCCATTCTGTCAAAGTATGACTCTGGAGAGCTGGTAGTTTAACTTTCCTCAGAGAATGCAACTTCTCTCGGTAAAGTCAAAGTTTGGTAGAATCACAGCTTTATATAAGAACTGACACCATTAGTCCTAATAACGACCTGACTCATGTACTGCTGAAATATGCAGAATTCAGATTTATTGAGATTAGTGTACAGATCAAGAGAAAAGCTGTGATTGAAAGCTTCCCACCTAAACTAGCTAATTAAAACTTTCCATTTACCCCTCTCCCCCTTCCTATCTTTTCCCACCTAAATCTAATGGTCAGCCATACCAGGCACAGATGTTTTCTGGCAGTATGGCCTTGACTCCCCACCTTCTAGCCCAAACAGAGAAGATTCACACTCCTTGCAATTCCACCTCCCATCTGGTGCTTGACATGCATTGATTCATCATGGCAGATGAACACGATCAGACGATTCAGCAATCATTTGATTGTAGAGTCTGGCAACCAGGTACTGGGGGAGGCTTCTATGATTTTTATAATGATGGTATCAGGATGAAAATTTGGATGATTGTATCACAGTTGCATCTTTATTAGCATTCCTTTCAAAAAGCCAATCTCTAATATTTTCTCTATTCCAAGATCTGAGTTCTCCCAAAGATGGTAGGGAATACATTTGTAAAATGAGTGACAAAGTTTAGTCCATTGATTCACAGCTGTGTAATGGAGAAAATAGAGTTTGGCAAGATGGGATTCTTGAAGGCTTTCTAATTTCTTATAGTGGCCCAACAATGCAAGATGTATTCTAAGAGTGCTGTAAGGTAGTCCTACCTCCATCCTTAAATAGGCAGCAGGGATGCCCTGGTGGAGACCCAAGATCTTCCTTATAAAGTTTTTTTGGACTACTTCCAATTGGGCAATGACCTTCTCATTCCAACCTGAAATCTCAGCCCCATACAGCATCTGGGCTATCACCTTGCCTTGGAATATTTTAAGTACAGGGGTTACCAATTGCCCTCCTTTAGAATAGAAAAATGACAGAATTACACCTACTGTATGCTGAGCAGTTGCCAAGACATTAGATAAGTGTACTTTCCACAAAAGGGACTTATAAAAAGTGATGCCCAGGTATTTAAAGAAGAGACATTGCTCTATTAGTTGGGCATTAATTGTCCATCTATGTTTAATATTACTTTTGCCCAAAATGACTAGTTTTATTGTAATTTATTGTGGTGGATTGCAGAGCTGCTGCTCCTTCCCAAGAGGGAGGGGGCACATTCCAGGCAGATAAAAGATTTCACAGTCCAGATTCTGCTCTTGGGAAAGTTAAGAGGTTCAAGGTAACTCTGCTTTAGAGCCGTCGCTGGATATTTACCCATAGGTCAGTTAGAGTACCTTTAATCTGGCAAGATTCTGTTTTATGGTAAGAACAATAAACAACTAGAGTTGGAATATCAGCTCAGCGTGGTTCTTCACCCGATTCCCTGACATTTTATCTTCAGTTTTTCCATTTCACAATAAGCAGCTAGTCTGGCCAATAATCTCCTAAAGCCAATCTCAGTATAGGAAATAAGAGCCATGTCATCAGCATACATTAACACTGAGATTGTCTGTCCATTGAGTGAAGGGGAGAAAAAAACATGTGATTTCATGACTTCTACAATATCATTAATATAGAAATTAAATAAAAAGGGAGCAGGTAGAACAACCCTGTTTAACTCTTCTCTCCAATAAAATGGGGTCTGACAAGGACCCTTGTGGGCCTGTTCTAGCTGTAAAGTTGGTATATAGTGCTATAATTAGTTTAAGAAGGTGCTGTCAATATCTGTCCTAACTAATTTTTCCCATAGTTGAGACCTGTCAATGGAATCAAAGGCAGAGGTAAGATCAATAAAAGCGACATAGAGATGTTTTGTATACCCATTGGTATATTTCTGAATAAGGGCCTTCAGAGTAGCACAGTGATCTACTGTGCTATGTCCTTTTCAGAACCCTGCCTGTTCTGGATGAAAGAGTTTTATTTCTTCCTCCCAATCTTCTGATTTATTCAAGAGATGTCTGGCAAAGAGCTAAGAAGTATCAGGGGAACTGGTGAAGAAACCACACGGAGTCAGAAATGCAACTCCAGTACACCTCATTGTTTCTACCATACACAGAATCTTGCCAGACTAAGGTTCCTAACTGAGCTAAAGGGAAAGATACTCTTGAGAAATCTAGGGCAGTGCCAGCCTAACTTTCTTCCTCCGTCCCTCCCCAATCTCTAAACTATGCAGGCTATGGGAATGTTTATCAGCTTGAATGCACTCTCCAATCCCTCCTCCCCGAGCTCCATCACAAGAAGAAATGTCTAGTAAACTAATTGGGCAATAATTGGCAGGTTCCTGCCAATCACCATTTTTGAAGATTGGGTATATTATACTTTGTTTCCAGTGGGGAGGCACAACACATGTTTTATCTATTTTTGAGAAGAGTCTAGTCAGGATGGGGACCCACCAAGAATCATTCATCTTATATACTGTACCTCTGGAGGAATCATGTCCTCTCCAGGAGCTTTTCCAAAGGCCAAGGCTGAAATCAGCTGCTTATATTCAGATTTTGAGACAGCTGGACACTCTGGTAATGTGCTTAATTTGGTAGAGTCTGTTATTGGCTCAGTATATGAGCAGCTATAAATGGAAGAAAAATATTGGGTCCAACTTTGTGCTGAGATACATGCATGGGGCATGGTGCTGTGTGTGGAAATACCATTAGCCACCAATTCCCAAAATGTCCTCTCATTTTTTTCAATTAAACTGAGGCTAAGTTCCCTTCATTGATCCCTATAAGAAGATAACTTCTTAGTCTTTAATAATTCCTTATATTGGGATCGAAACTGGATCAATAACTGAATCAAGGAATCTGTCCTTTCCTCTCTAACTCCCCTCTGCAGTTTTCTCAAAGCTTGTATTTTATTTCTACAGTCTTGGTCATACCATCCCTTCCTTATATTATTCCTTCTAGGATAACAGGTAGTAGTAAGTTGGGAGCTTAGCACACTATTAATTGAACTAAAAATATGATATACATTGGAGTTGGATTGTAGTGTGAGATGCCTTTGATCCAGCATCTGTGGGGTATTTTAAAAAGCAGTGCCTTTCTCACTGAGATTAAGGCTCCATCTGAGATAATGTTTAGCCTGGTGATGCCATCAATTTTAGTGCCTCACAGAGGGTAGGGCCTTGTAAGCCAAAAGGGTCAAAACCAAGGGTAGATGGTCACTCTCTGTTCTGTTGTGGACATCAAAGGAGCTAATCTGGGGAAGAAGTACAGAAGAAATCAAGATGTAATCAATGACACTGGCTCCAAATGAGCTTATAAAAGTATAATGCCCATTAGAACTGTCAACATTGGAGCAAATTTTGTACAGCCTATATTTAAAGGCCAGATTCAATAAGGAAAACTCTTTTTTGTTTAATAATTTGTCCATAGAGGACCAGGGCAAATACCATTCATCTTCTGGACTAAATTGCATCTTCCTAACGTAACTGCTTATATATTTGCTGATTCTGGTGTTGAAATCACCAGCTGAAGGATATTTGCATTTGGTAATGTTTGTTCAGCTTTCTCCAAAAGGATTTTGTAGGGAGGGCCAAACCTTGAGAGACAGGTCTGGGTTCCGTCCTGTTGGAAGATAGATGTTAATACAAAGAATTAACCAAAGTATGTGCTATCTATCTGGACTGCCTGGATATAATCACAGTATGACCAATCCCTTTGTTGTGTAATTCCTTTCATATCATCTGAGATCAAAATTGATAACCTACCACTTGCTGTTCCATATAAACCCAATTTAGTGGCAGGGATGTTATATGGGCAAAATCCTGGCAAGAAAGAAGAAATATGTAGGCACCATGTCTCCTGCAATAAAATGTTAAATTCTGACAGGTACTGTTCAAAACAGGTGTCTACCAATTTATTGTGCCACCCAGCAATATTCCAAGAAATGGCTTATATGTGACCTGGAGCCTTAGGAGCAAGTCAATTGGTGGCATTCAAAGTGTTATGTTCTTGTCTAGGTGCAAGAACTGAAGATGTTGAGGTGATATTCTTATCAGCATGGGAATCATTAGCAGGCAGCAACCTTGGGCTATCAATTAGTTTGCAATCTCTGGGCATGGCTGGATTTGCAAGCTAAAGATGTTGATTAGAGTATAATCTTGATACAACAACTTCCTTTTGTGCTGTTTTCTGATCAAGGCCCTCAGGACAGAATGAAGCAAGTTGACATTATCTGAAACAGAACAAGGTGGAGTCTATTTGGGCTGTTTTGGAATAGAAGGGCTTGCTGGAATGTAGGTTATTTTCTTTTTTAATGGAGTTGTTTGATTACAAGGTTCAGAGAGTTTATAAAATTTTTCTGCGGAGTTGCTATCAGATGAGAGGTCCAGAGGTTTAGCTGCTGCTAAATCTCTAATTGACTTGATATCTTTAAACCTATAAAACACAGCAGTGTTTGTTTTAACTAGTCTTGTTTCATCTAGTCATCTCAGTATTTCTTCTTGTTCACAGTTTGGTAAGGCTTCAAAGGAGTTAATTAGTCTGGTTTCTAGAGCTTCTTCACTGCCAATTTTTTCTTGCATCATTTCAATATGATTATTTGGGCAAGGACACTAAGAGTGCTGGGTTGCTGCGGTTTTTATCATTTGGCATGCTGCCCATGGCATGAGGCAGGGGAGTCTCTGCTTAAAGTGTTAAACCAAAAAGGGCAGTCCTTTTTTCATCCTGGAGAACACTCAGTGGGTATATTTGAAAAGTGGAAAGAAAATATTTCATTTTGAACAGCATGCAGGGAATGGTGGAATGGTTAAAAGACAATAGAATTTGTTTATGTCCTGTCATACTCAGAAGCCATTCAACAGCTAACAGGTAACAGGTCAGTCATATAACATTGGCACTGAAGAAGTGAGCTAAGTGATAGAATGGTAACTCTTCTGGTAGACCAGCATCCAATGTTAAATCTATTGAGGGTAATCCTTAGAGCAACTTGGTTTGAAGTGTGTGGTTGTGCTTGTTTGGGCTTATCCCTTTGGCAGAAGGTGAGGCTGTAAGCTCTGCCTGTTTTTGGTTGATCTTGCTAATCTTAATTTGTTCTTCTGAACAATTTTGTTTCATTTGGTTGTCCATAAACAGATCAATTGGTGCCAATGTTTTGAGTTACTTTAAAAGCTGCTAGCTTATCTCCATAACTTTGCACAAAAGTTTCAAAGGCTGTTTTTAAAGAGTCTACCTTTGTGTTTATGGAAGTTAAATATTCAAAAATTGAGATTACAGTTTGTGTAGTTAATAAGCATTGTCTGGCAGCAAAGCCTGTTGTAAATTCCTTTGGTGATTGGTTGACTTGCTCTTCCTCCATCAGAGATATATTAACAATGGGGGAAGGTAAAAAACACAGGGGTTCAATCAGATGGTTTGATTCCTCATGCAAAGTAGAGGACAGCTTTAACAATTGTTGTTTTTCAATTACTGTTTCCAAATTCCAGTTTATATATCATAACTTTTGGAGGTAGGGATGGAATAAAGAGGATCTATTTTGTTATTATTTTTACTCACAGTTTTCTTGTCCATCACATAGTCCTCAATTTTTGGCTACTTTTGTTCTGTTCTGAGTATGAATCAACCAGGAGGAGGTAGTTTAATGTTTATTTACAAGATCTACAACTATTTACACCAGTTAAAACTTAACTCAAGTGGCAACAGTATTTTTTCATCCATCAGTTCCACCCCGGCAAGAAGGTAGAAGAGACCTTGACTGTAGGGTTCTGGAGCCTTGATGGATAGAGTTCTGTTCTAGCACTCAGAAACTGGACAAGGCTAAGTTCAATTGGAGAATGCAGCAAGGTGACGAGGTGAGACTCTGTTGTAGATCACGACAAGGCAACAAGGCAAGGCTCGGCTGCGGAACATGGCAAGGCAAGAGGACAAGACTCAGCTGAAGAACACAGTGAAGCGGCAGGACAAGACTCGGCTGAGGAATGCAGCAAAGTGGCAGGACAAGACGCAACTCAAGAAAGCAGTGAAGCAGCAGGACAAGACTCGGCTGAAGAATGCAGCAAGGCAGTACTAAGCACGTGGTCCAGTGTAGGAAGACAGAGCTCAGCAACAGGCTCTAAGTCTTCAGTGGTACAGATCAGCTCAGAGTTCATGGTCTCGGTGGTTGACGGTACTGATGCAGGAGCAGACAGGCTTCAACAGAGATTCTAATGAATGGTTGTCTCCAGCAACTCGTTCCTTGCACTGGCGCCCCTTTATTCTGTTCCCTTCCCACCATTTCTCATCAGAAACCAATTGGGCTTCTCTGCTTGGCACCCTTTTCAGTTCTCCTTTCTCTTGCACCCATAGGCGGTGGCGAATCCTCCTCCTGGCTCTCGCCTACCCACAGCTCCGGACTTTCCCACCTTGCTGAATCATGCTCTACTTCAAATCTCCCGCCTTTATTATTACCAACATTCAACTCCAACTCCCTCTCCTCCAAGTCAGAATCAGACTCCATTCTGGCAGCTTTGTAGGTTTAGGTAGAGTCTGAGCACCTGGGCTAATCCTGTTGCATTTCTTGTTCTTCCCCATTGCTTCAGGGTCATCATATCATAACTGAAGCCTATATGATGTTTCAGGAACTTGGTGTTCAGTTTTAGAATATCTCTTGTGGATAATGTGTTTATAAACTAAAGCTAGATAAAATTAAGATGTGTAGCTAAGCCTTTTATAAAAATGAATAGAACATATAAAATATCATAAGGAGCTCAGCAGAGAAGCTGCTGCTCTGTCGCCACCTTAGCTCCACCCCCCTAATACCAAAAAATGTGAAAACTAAAAAATGAAAAATACTGAAAAGTGAAAAATGACTAGCAGAAGTTCAACTAGTGAATATCATTTACATCCCAATATGCCCATATTGGAATGTAAATTGATTTTGATAACATGATTCATGAATATCTAACTCTTTGGGAAGATTCTACTTTAAAAATTGGTGGTAAATCATTCTATTGGAAAGTTTGGGCAGAAGCTGGAATCATGGCTTTATATCAGCTATGATGTAATGACTATTATAAGGATTTTTCCCTGACTTCAAATTGAATTTGTCTTCCCAGTTTGCAACAGTGGAGGTTTCTTCCACTTAAGCATGTTCTAATGGATCAATATGGATCTTTGGCTGCCTCAGAGGCACCTGAGTTGCTTTCTTGCTTGGTGGAATCCATTACAGAAATAAAACCCATAATATATCTGTATCAAAAGCTCAAGAATATTTGTAAAGTGGAAATTCAAGGGATGTTTCAAACATGGATTAACTAACTAGAATTTCCATAAAGTCCCATCAAGGGTTTCATGTTCATAAAAATGTTTAAATGGTATCTACAGATTTGAGATTAAGGTTGATTCATCCAGAAAATGTACCTGGGGTTTATTGGACTCCCCAAAGAATGTATTTGAAAGGATGGACATCAGATATTTTTATGCTGGAGTTGTAAAAACATTGTGTCATGAGTACTGATGGTGAACAGGAAGGGGCCACTATCCAGGGGCAAAAATGCATGTGTTGTTTAGAGACTTTGAGCTGTCATTCAAAGAGGCCCAGAACAGACCTGCCTTGACTTTTGGGGGTTTACCTGTCTGGGTTTTCCCATGCTTCTTCAGTTTGGTAGGAGTTTCTGTCTACTATAGCAATAATAAAGCACTAGAGACTTCTTCCTCGTCTCAGTGTAGTTCTTGCTTAGTCAAGACAAATTGAGGACTCACTAACCCATATGATATGGCCGTGTGATCATTTAGTATCTTTTTGGAATAGTATATTAATGTATATAAGCAGATTTATGGGAAAATATGTAAATGTTAAAGATGTTAATGTTGAATTATTTATCAAAGTTTTGGAATTTGACTGTTCATCGGGAATTATGACTGCATCAAGAATGGGGCTAAAAGAATCAAAAAACTGGAAAACTGATATTATTCCAAATGTCAAGGAATGGTTGTCACAAATGTGTGATCTACAGTATCTGTTTTGGAAAAGACAATATTTTCTACTAATCAAAGGATTCAGCAACATGTGTTACTATGGCAGAGATTTTGTGATATTTTACAATAATACCTTGTATTGTTCACGTTATAGTAGTGAATACATTGGTAAACCAGTGACTACTGATAAGTATAAAAGATTTTTTTTCTTTTTTTTTTTCTTTTCCTTCCTAGTTTGTATGTTTAGTTAGTACTTTTGATTATTTTTTTAAAAAAATAGTGCATATCATGGCACATTTTGAACCTCTGTTTATCCAGATTTATTTCTTCCACAATTTAAACATAATTGCTAGAATTATCTTTCCATTAATGCAGTTGACCACTAGAAAACAAGTAATCAGTCTGATGCCTTGGTGATACTGTCCTCTGCTGATTGGAAAAGGCAGAAGAGCAGGTAGTTAGGGATGGCAGCAACACCAAAAAACTGAACCAACTGAAACACAGACTGCGTTATTCTCTAAGGTCAGGCTTGTAAAAAAATAAGTCATGACAGACAGCAGCCCAACTTCCAAACAGTATACTCAAATGGAAGTCAATCTGCACAACAGAGACCGGAATCAAACATAAGTGAAGGTGTAATAAAAATATGAAAAATATAAGATGGCCTTCTGCAGGCCTTACAGATCTGGTTCTGTGCTCAAACCTAGCACCCCAGGAGAGTGACAGAGTGTTTCCTGGCTGTGCTGAGGGCTTTTTTATGATTCTCTGGCTGCTGCGTGTTTATTTCTTGTTTCATTTTGTATTTGTATGTATTTTTATTTGTTTTAATCTTGTGAGCCATCCAAAGTCATGTACTGAGATGGGCAGCTATATTAAATAAATAAATAAATAAGCAAGCAAGCAAGCAAGCAAGCAAGCAAGCAAGCAAGGACTTCTTATTTTGGATATCCTATACTTAGCAAAAGCACTACAGAGTAGTCCTTGAAAGAATTTGCACTGGAGATTTAGGCAGAGGCAATGGCACACCAAGGGTGAGATGGTGTCTACCCTGGATACAGGCAAGGGAGTAGGCACTATGTGGCAACTTGGAGATGATCAGGAGGTTATCCAGAGGGCCAGCAGCAGGTGTGAAGTCAAATCACTGCTGTCAGAATGGTGATCAGCTATTTGACACTTCGTGTCATGGCACAGCAGTGACAAGGAAGGGGGTTGTTAAAAATAACCTGCTCTGGGTGTCAAATATGCTAGGCACACTACTGGGTAAAGGGCCATGACAGAGTGTAACTCTGGCTTTAGGCAACATAGAAATTTGCTTTAGCCTCTTTTCTCTTTTCCAGTCCTGAAGGTAGCAAATATTTAAAAGACTGAATTCCACCTTTCCTGCTGAGTTATCTCTTTAACAGAGTCTGCAGCTGAAGCAATCAGTTCAGATTGTGAAGCTATTGAGCTTAACTTAATCTGAAAAAGTTTTCCGTTTCAGTACCTGGAGATTTGAGGCTTCCTGGTGCCTCACATCACTACACCCCTCTAGATGATTTGGTCCAACTCCCATCAACCCAAGGAGATGTTCCAGTGGGAAAGGATTGTATCACTAGCCATGATCTTTCCTTAATCATTTTATTCACCTCGCTGTGATTAGGCTAGGGGGAAAAATATCATTAGAGTTGTTTTGTATGTCTCTGTGTTTTGCTTTTGAATGTAACTGCTTTACAGGAAGTGGGAGAAGCAATATGTGTATATATATGGGGGAGATCACTCCTCTCACTTTCTTTGGCCTCCTCCAACTGCAGGTACAGGGCCACAGAAAAGTACATTCAAAAGAATGGGTTGAACAGATATACATCACAAAATACTATATAATAGTGCATATTTCACTTTTTTCTCCAAAAGCTCAATCCAGGATACTTATTCCCTTTCCCAATTTACTCCCACAACAATAATTCTATAAAATAGGTTAAGTTGCAGTATAATAACTGGTCAGAAATTATGAGTTTCCATGATTGATGTTTGGTTTGAATTAACCTGGGCCTCCCTGCTCTTAATCATACCACCATATCAACCCTCGTGTTTAATTATTCTATCATAGCTGTTCACTTTTAAAGCTGCAGTTCCAGCTTTACACTTTGGAGTAAATCCTTCTGAACTAAGTTGGATCTACTGTCAAGTAAACCAATGTATATGTTTGCATTGTGCATATTATTTGAAGGAAAGACTGACCATGCATTTACTTCTATTTGACGTTTTATAAGAGCTTCATTTGGGTTGGATTAGGCCCATTTTTCTTGTATGACAGACTGCCACCAAGCACATCACTTTTAAGCTGTCTTCTTAAACAGCAGTATTTCTTCTAGCAAGTGAGCATTCATAACTCACATAGCTTTCCAGATACCTTGAATTGTAGAGATGCAAAATATGCAGCTTTGACATATACAACCATAAAGAGACATTTCAGTCAATGACACTGCTATTTTCTTCAGGGTCATCTTTTCCCTATTCCTTACAGACATCATACAGTTCCTCAACTAGAAAACCTGACAGCTGTGTCATTGGACTTTAGAAAGCAGCTGATAAAACCTGACAAGGACAAGAAGTATACAATGGTCTAGCTGTGTTTAAAGAAAAGGCTCAGATTATTTTCATGCAGCTGTAATGGAAAATGTTGCAGGTTTCCCATGTTTTATAATTACATTTATGCTGTTATACTACTCTACCCTCTACTGGCTAATTTGTAGACTTGCAGAAAGACACCTTTAAAGGGGGGAAAAATACCCTACAAAGCCCCATTTTATTAAAATGTTTTAATATCAAGTTATAGATCTGTTCTGTCAAAAATTACTACCTAAAATGATTATAAAGTGGGTATTAAACAATGTTAATCACTTTTACCTTAAATGATTAATGTTACTGCTGAGATCAAATAAGGCTTAAGTATGTTTACAAACACGTTTTTTATTGAAAAATAGTTTATACAGATTTGGGGAAAATACTTATTTGCTTTACACTGCGCTTTTCTACTCAGTTAACTAATGACAGTTAGCAGCAACTGAAATACAAAATAGCAATTAAAAACACACACACCAGTTAGTTACTACTAAAAGCTAGACAAAATAAATGCCATAATTAAGACCATTTACTGTTATTGTGTTTTCAGACAAAAATTGGCACCATCCCACCTATGCTTCCAGTCATGTGATTTCTGGGATTAATGTTGGCAGCTCATATATATTTTTTAACGCTGTCCTTTACACAAAGGTATTTGTGCAACCTTCTCTGCAACCTCTACTAAAAGGCTTGCCAGAAAAGGAACCTGATTTGTATGTGTGTTATTTATTATCAAGCCATAATCAAAACATTTTCTCCTGAGGCCATTTTTCCAGTTGCAAGGGGGTTTTATTTGCAAGTAAGATCATAGTCCTTTTGAGGCCAGTTGAGTGGGAGATGTCTTGCAGTTCTGCTTAAATATATATGTTTAGGGTTCTACATAGATTCTCTTTAAAGTAGATAGTCCAGATGTAGAACCATGACATCCTTTTATTTTAATCACCAGAAATAGTCATATATTTCTAAGGGTTTTAGGAAAGTCTGCTCCCAAGTTTTACAAACTCACCATGTAGAAATACTAAGTGACTTTACTGATTAATGAAAATAGATGTTGCTAAATTGATGAAGGTTACTATTAATGTAATTTAAGTTATTCAATTAAGGCACCACCTGATCCCAAATTGACTTTGGATGATGTACAATAAAACCAAACAAAACAGAGAATACAATATAATGAACTTATAATAGAAAATAAGAATTGATAGCAAGTCCAGCTAAAACACCCACACCCCTAAAGAAATCCAACAGGGGGCACATTTACCTTAACCCAAGGCCTGGGAGAATTGTCAGATCTTTAAGGCTTTCTGGAATGCCACCAGGGAGAGATTCACACAGATCTCCAAGGGAACTTCATGGTGATGCCACAACAGAGAAGGCACAGTTCCTGGGTTCTGATAGATGACACTGTTTAACTGGATGGACCTTAAGTGCACCAACCCTGTCACCTGGTACCCACTGGGCAGATACCACAAGAAGTAGGTAGTCTCTCAGATAACCAGACCCTGTGTCATAATGGGCTTTATTGGTCATAAAAACACCTTGAATTGTACTCAGAAGCATATTGGTAATCAGTGAAGCTCACAAAACAGGGCTGATACAGAGGCATATCCATCACTACCTGTGTTACTGCATTCTGGATTATTTGAAGTTTCAAAGAGCATCCCCATATAGAACACATTTCACTGGTTGAAATGTGAGGTGACTAGGGCATGAGTGACTGTCTGAAGGACCTCCTATTCTAGGAAAGGGTGCAACTGGTACACCAGATGAAGTTGTGGAAAGGCCTTCCTGGCCACAGCTGCCATTTGCTCATTAAGCAGGAACTGTGAGTACAGGAAGATCCCCAATATTACACACCATTCTTGAACGGGGAAGTACAACCTCATCCAAGGTTAAACATAGAATATATCCTGTTTCAGGTCTCAAACACACACAGACACAGTTGCTAGGTGAGGAAAGCAATTTACTCAAGGCTGAGCAGATAGTAGCAGACAAGGTAAGAAATGTAAATCAACAAAGTATCTTGGAAAGAAAGCTTGTCTGGGTTGTTTCAGTTTCAACAGGAACATGCAGAAGAGTAGTCAAAATCCAATCCAAAGTTCAGAAAGCCAAGTCAGGTTAATCAGCCAGTCCAAGTTCAGAATTTCATGAGTAGGATTCATAGCAATGACATGCCAAAGCAAGAAATCAGACAATTGTTTCCAATGAAGAACATGGGTTAGGGGGTGCCTGTTAAATCAGGATGCAGCCAGCTGTCTTTAATTAAGAGTTACTCCCTTGCTTGGCAAGGATCCTCTCTGAGTGTCTCTGCTTTGCTCTGCTCTCCACTCTACTCACCAACTGCAAGGGCTTGGAGGTCTTACACCATCATCTGACTGCTCCAGCTGTTCTGATGGTGCCTATGTTTGATCAGCCTCAGATGATTCCTGGCTTGGTGTCTCCTGAGGCTGACATTCCACTGGTTCAGCTGGAGCAGCTTCCTCAGAGTCAGTATGAATCCTGGGCCATGACAGAATATTCCCAGATCCAGGTGGCCCTAATACCATAGCTATTCAGGCTTGGTAGGATTGATTCAGGGTTGGATCCTCTCCATCCAGGCCCATATAGTCTGCAAGCAATAGGACAGAATTTTGACAGCCTCACTAAACTGCCACAGGATTGACAGACATAACTGGGCATCATCAGCATATTTATGATACTGAACCCCAAACCTGCAGATGAGTTCACCAAGCTGTTTCACATAGATGTTGAACAAAAGTAAAGAGAGAGTTGAGCCCTGTGGCACCCCACAAAGCAGGGGCCTAGGGAGTGACCACTTCCCCCAAGCCAACCAATTGGAACTGGCCACAAAAGGAGGAACAAAACCACCATAAAATGATACCATCAATACCCAACCCCCAGAGCTGATTCAGAAGGACACTATGGTAAATAGTATCAAAAGCCTATGAGAGATCAAAGAGCACAAGGCTGATTGTACCACCTCCATCCTAGCATTTCCTCAGGCCATCTACCAGTGCGATCAAGGATATCTCCATACTGAATTTCAGCCTGAAACCTGACTGAAATGGGTAATCTGCCTCTTCCAGGGCCCTCTGCAACTGCAGTCTAACCAACTTCTCAACAACCTTCCCTAAAAAGGGAAGGTTGGAAACAGGGTGATAATTGTCTAAGATTGTTGGGTCCAGGGATGCCCTGTTGAGGAGGGGAGACACCACTGCCTCTTTCAAGACTGAAGATACCACCCCTTCCCTCAAAGGGGCCACCATCTGTAGAGAGCAAGATGACATTGATGGACATATACAGGAAACATTTCCTAGTTTTAGCCTTCCTGTTGAGTTGGTCTTTTTGGTCTGGTCTATCTACTGGGTCTATCAACATGAATAGAACTATAATTCACCTTTCTGGCCACCTTAACTAACCAGGAAGGACCTGACTCCAACAAACAGGTGGCCAAAGTAACAGTGCCAAGAACAAGACATGTCCACCTACTCAAGAGTTACCAATTCAAATTCACATGTCCCATTTCCAACTCTTAAACTATCTCTAATCCTGATGCTGAATTAAAGTGCTTTCCACCAGTCCCTGAGCCAGAGGAAACTGCTGATTGTGTGCCACTCTTATTGACCAACTTCTCCAGGATAATCCATCTTCCAACAATGCACCCATTGCCATTGTAACTGAGTCCATCCACCATACTGCAGTCATTTCCTTCTCTTTTCTTCCATTCCCAGCATTACAGATTTCTTTCTTTAGGTCTTCGCACAATGTGCCTGAAGTATAATAAGCTGGGCTTGGTCATTTGTGCCTCAAGTGAGAAATCTGGATTTATTTATGATCCATTTGTTTGTTGGTTTGTTTTTACTATCCATGGTGTTCTCAAGAGTATTCTTCAACACCAAAGTTCAAAAGCATCAATACTCTTTCTGTCATGATTCTTCAAAGTCCAATTTTTGCTTCTATAGAGTGTCATTGCTTGCACAATTTTTTGATCTTTGTAGCTATAGACATGTAACAACAGCTGAATATTTTTGTGAATACCATCACTGCTATCCTACCAAGTGCTAATCTACAGCATATTTCTTCAGTCCTGATTCCTTTTCTAATGATAGTCAATCCTAAAAGGCAGAAGCTATCCACTGCTTCACTACCTTCACTATCAATTCTAAGGTTGGTTGGTGTACCTGTGGTGTGCAGTTTGGTCTTCTTATGTTTTAATCTTAGACCCACTTTTTTCCCCTGTGCTCCTTGCCTTTCAACAGCCCTTCCAAATCATTTGCATTTTCAGAGTAGTGTCATCAGCAAAGCCCAGATTATTGATGCATTTAATAATTTAAAACCACACTCTTCTTCCAATCCAGTTTCCCACAATATACTGTATATTCACAATATGTTTAATAAATAAGGAGAAAGAATACAGCCTTTTGCTGACTAGGAGCTAGTCTGTTTTGCCATGTTTCATCTGGACCAGGGCTTCCTGTCCTGAGTATAGGTTTTGTATGAAGACAATAAAATGTTCTGGGGTTCCTGTTTTCCTAAGGACATTCCACAGCTTTACATGGTAGACTGTACTGACATAAAATTTGCTTTCCCCAATAGGCACAATGCTGGGAAATGATTGATCTTTTTTACAGTGTATCAGCCATGTTAAATGTAGGCATTGATAAATGCCAGCCATTATGTTTCCTTTCCCTCCCAGCAAACATCATCAGTCAATAGAAAAATGTCTACCAGTCAATCATATTTATATGGGTTGGGCCTGGGGACTAGGGTTGGGACAAGGCAAATTTGTCAGATGGCTAAACCAGCACATTTAGCTATCTGGCAAAATTTGTTCTGGTTTGGCACAAGTATTTTTGTGTGGAGTGTTAATTAGTTCTCTCTTCAGTATGGTCATCAGAGGTTTGTGATCAGCTTTAGCTATAAACTTATTTCCATATAGATAGGAATGAAATTGTTTGCATCCAAGTACCTTTTTTATCTGAACATATATTTTGTATAGGCAGGACCAATGTAGCCATTATGTTCCTGGACTCAGATTTAAATCCCCCTTCTGCCATGATGGATACCAGTGAACTCTAGGCTAGTTATTAATTTTCTGCCCAACTTACCTCACAGAATTTTTGTTGTGAGGATAAAGATAAGGGGTAACTCCACATATTCCATTTTGACATCCATAGAATAAAAATGGATATACAATAAATATGACAAAAACTGATACACTAAGAACTAGTTAAATAGACTAGCGTATAAACAAAAACTTTCTACTGTAAATGGGATTTTGATCAAATGCTTATCACAGTTTTAGCACTCACTATCATATAACTGTACAGTTGAAAGGGACCATTTAAGCCACCAACTCCAATAGTGTCTTCAGAGCAGTGATAAAAATAAATGCTAATATTGTGGGGTAAGTAAGCAATTTATTTACAATGTTTATGCAGGAGACATTTGAGTAATGATCAGTAGATTCCCTGCCATCTTTTCCCCTCCCACTCAGTGTCACCTATTCTTGTTAGTTGTTAGTTGCCATCGAGTCATTTACGACTCATGGCAACCCCATGTATAACAGAAAGGAATGCTGTTCGGTCTTGCCCCATTTGCCTGACTGTTCCAATGTTTGCATCCATTGTTGCTGTAACTGTATCAATCCATCGCACTGAAGGTCTTTCTCTTTTCCGCTGGCCCTCGACTTTACCAAACATGATGTCCTTTCAAGCGATCAGTCTTTCCTGACAATGTGCCCGAAGTATGAGAGTCTAAGCCTAGTTATCTTTGCCTCTAGGGAATGTTCTGATTGTATTTCTTCTAAAACTGATTTGTTTGTTCTTCTGGCAGTCCATGGTATTTTCAATGATCTTTGCCAGCACCACAATTTGAATGCATCAATTCTTCTTCTATCTTCCTTTTTTAATGTCCAACTTTCACAGGCATATATGGCAATTGAGAAGACCATGGCGTGAGTCAGACGCACCTTTGTTTTTAAACTGACGTCTTTACTTCTGAAAACTTTAGATAGGTCTTTGATGGCAGATTTTCCCAGCACGAGATGTCATTTGATTTCTTGATTACTACTTCCCTTGGCATTGATCTTCGATCCGAGTAAAATGAAATCAATGACTTCAATTTCTTCTCCATTTATAGTGACATTGTTTATTGGTCCATTTGTGAGAATCTTCGTCTTCTTCACATTCAGGTGTAGTCCGTATTGCTGACTACAATCTTTGATCTTCATCATCAAGTACTTGAAGTCTTCTTCATTTCCTGCAAGCAAAGTTGTATCATCTGCATATCGCAGGTTGTTAATGAGTCTTCCACCAATTCTGACACCCCGTTCCTCTTCGTGTATTCCTGCTTCTCAAATTATTGTGTAATTATAGTGTCACCTATCAGTGGGAAAAATAAACACCAATCATTCTGCAGAATATGTGGCACTCCAGGAAATCCAGCCAATCAATTTTTGTTTGTGTTTTGCCATAGGAGTATTGATCTCCTTTGAGATCTATAGTCCTATGGGGAGAAAAACAAAAACACCAGTACAGCCCAAAAGTAAAGCATAGTCCTGATCACTAAGAGAAGGAATCATCCTGCATGGAAAAGAGTGCAGATGCTTTCATCGTTGGAATAACCGCTCTGACCTTTCTCCTTCCTTCCTTCCTTCCTTCCTTCCTTCCTTCCTTCCTTCCTTCCTTCCTTCCTTCCTTCCTTCCTTCCTTCCTTCCTTCCTTCCTTCCTTCCTTCCTCTCTTACTCCCTTCCCTTCCCTTCCCTTTTTTCTTTTCATTTACTTTCAGAGTGCTTCAAAAAGTCTTGTTTCCCTTCATTGTACATAAAAGTCACCCATTTACCTTTACCTCTGATAAAACAGTTTTACTAATGAAAGAACAGTTAATATGCCAAAGTTAGTATTTGCTGGAGTTTGTTTAATCAATGAGTATAAGCTTGGGGTTTGTTTCTCTGGCTTGTTTTCCTGCCACTTCCCTTTCTATTTCTTTACCCAGAAAATGTTCATCATCCTCTTTCACGTTACAGTGGGTTAAACCCTCTGGACAATCAAATTATTTGCTGATTGACTATTCCCCAAACACATCTGTTTCTCTCCCTTACCCCATACCTCATTTGAACAGGACTAACTTCTTTGAGATCAATAGTGATACAAAGATAGAAACATTTTTTAATTGGGAAAAAAACTTACTGCAGTAGATATCAAGGATTTCTGGTAACCATTTCTTCAGTTCTAGCAACAATGAAATATTTCTTTCTCCCTCCCTCCAAATTAGACTGCTGAAAACATGAGATAATCAGAATTGGTGTCTCACTTCCTTCTGATAGTCAAAAGTAATCCTGATTTTAAGACTTTCACTTTATGCATGATTGTTGGGTTTCTATAAAAACCCAAGCAGATCTTGAATGTTTGCCCATCCCACTCATTGTCTGTGGGCAAATGGGAATAAAAAAAGACTCTGGAGATTATAAAATGCTAGAATTGGGATGAATGAAGATCTATCAGATCTATAATATGCCTTTCCATCTCTCCTCTGTAACACATTCTGGATCCCAACCCCTGTTTGATGAAACTAGTAGTCCATTTACTTTTGAGATATGACAGTCAATAAACCTATCAGAGGAGGAGGAGGAAAGGAAATTAAGTATTGGATATAATGAATGGACAAGCAAACTAGTCCTATCCCATATTCATGAACATCCAGATGAATTCAAGTTTCACTTCAATTTGTCATCTCAGACATGGAATCTATATTTCTACAAGTGACAGTTGTATGCTCTGGGTCATATACAAAGTCAGATTACCTTTTTTTTTTTTTGCCAGATGGGAAAAAAACAACAACAGTGTTTCTTTTAGAAGCAAAAGTAGATGTTGGGAACTTGGGCTGAGAAACAAAATGGGGCAATTTGAATTGTACCCAGAAGTCAACTGGTAATCATTGCAGCTTGTGAAGTGGTGATGACACTGGGCATAGTGAGGAGCACCCATTATTACCCACACCCCTGCATTTTTGACCAGATGTAGCTTTCAGATGATCTTCAAGGGCAGCCCCATTTAAAGCATATCACAATAGTCCAATAGTGAGGTGAGTAGAGCATGAGCAACTGACTGAACGGCCTCCTGATCAATGAAAGGGCTCACTAGTGCACAAGATAAACCTGTGCAAAGACCCTCCTGGCCACAGCTGCCACCTGCTCTTCAGACAGAAGCTACAAGTCCAGGAGAATCCTCAAGTTTGGCACTAGTCTTGGATAGAGAAGTGAAACTCTATTCAAGACCAAGGGTGAAAATGTTCCTGACCCAGGGGACCCAAACAGCCACAGCCACTCAGTCTCGTCAGGATTAAGCTGAAGTTTGCTCTTCCCTATCCAGACCTGAACAGCCTCCAGACACTGGATCAGTCCACTGACAACTTCATACGTACAGTACATCCTGGGGTTAAGATGTAAATTGGGTTTCATCAGCATATTGATGATACTGAATGCCATACTGATAAATAACCTCACTCAATGGTTTCATGTAGATGTTAAAAAGGATCGCACAACATGTCTACTTCTGCTAGTCTGCATCAGTGACATGCAATGGTGTCAACTGGAAAGCATACAAAGTATGACTCAGATTCATTCAATACCGTACAGTAAACTTTATACGTGGCTATGGACACATTTGTTACAGGAATAGTAATGATAGTTATGTGCTGCTGAGTCAAGTTTGATTGTACAGACAAATGTTGTCCTTATTGAACAGTCTATAATAAGAACACATAACTACCCCAAGGACATTCTAGTCACTTCTTTAATCCCACCCATGCACCTTATCTGTTGTTTTCCCCTTCTTCAATCTTCCTAAACTGTGTCAAGCATAATCATTTTTCCTAGTTTATCAGCTATGCACATCATGTGCCCAAAATATGTGAGTTTCTGCTTGCTGATCATCACCTCAAGGTAGTCACTCTTTATTTCATTCATGACTGATTCTTGCAGCCTATGGTACACTTTGTAATTGCCTCTAAATCCATAATTCAGTGGTGCCTATATATTTTCTCTTGTTCTTTCTCAGTGTCCAGTTTTCATAGTTGCATATTATGACTAGAAAACCATTACTTTAACTCTTCTAATTTTCATTGTCACTGAGATGTCATTATCCTTCATCATCTTGTCTAAATTTGTTACTGCAATCTTTCTACAATTAATCTACTCTTTACTTTTTTAGCATACTGTCCACTGTTATTTATTCTTGAGCCCAAGAAAACAAAATTATATACTAACTTCATTTCTTCAATACTCATTGTAATTTCACTAAATTTGCAATGGTAGCATATACCACAATTCTCTAAGGAAGAGGTAGGTAACAAGTAGCCTTTAAAGTATTGTTGGATTGCAACTACTACTGTCCACCATCATTGCTCATATTTACAAAGGTTAATGATAGTTGGAGTTCCAGAGCTTCTAGAAAACATAATATTATGGGAACACAGAAAAAATATTTCTGCTAGGACTGCTAGAAAATATTTTGGCTGTTCATTCACATGCATTGATTGACAGCTTTTGAAATATTTATGTGAACTTTGCAAAGTATGTGGCTGCTTAAGTGCTTCAAAAAGAGGTACTTGTTCTCACTAATGTGCTTTATGAAATACTTGTTGTAAATGCTTTGCACTGCCCTATTTGTTGGATCCAGATAGATTACAGGTAGTCTTCACTTACCGACTGGCCACTTAAAGGCCCTTTGAAGTTACGATGGTACCCCAAAAGCAGATTTCTGACTGGGGCCCAAAATTACGAACCTCACAAGGCCTCCACAATAACATGACCCAGATTCGGCTATCCCAGAAGTGGTGGCCATTTTGGGTCACATGACCACCCTTTGGTACCAGGAAGTCCTCCAGGCTTATGACACTGGATTTCTGAGGCAGCAGGCTCAGTCACGTGGTCACACTACTTCCAGTGATTTAGAAGCCAGCACAGGGAGCCTTGAGTGTGCATTACTGTACAGGAAAGGTAAATATTTTTTTCCATACAGTACTGTATGCTTGCCTTTAATTTTTTGCCAGTTTTTGTTTAACTTAAGTAGAGATTTGTATGGTGGCATGCATGTTCCATCCTCTGCCTGTTTAATTTTTTAATTATATTTAACAATACTGAATGCTGGTTTACTGTTTTTAAAACAGTTGTTTTATAAAAATCAGATTTATTTACAGTACTGTACAGTAACAAAAGCTGTAGAGTTTACTATGGAAGGAAAACAGTATTATAAAACTCTGCTTGGAAAAGTTTTGGTTAACCAATCAAAACACTATTCATGCTTAATGGGTTTTGATGAGAAAAAGTGCTATTTTGCTAATGGTGTAACTGTTAACTGTTAGTTGCACATAAAATATGTGATTGTTTAAAAGTAATAGCCATAGCTTGTTGACTGTAAAGTAATGGTGCATTTTAAAGCAGGAACAGGCAATTTAGTCCACCCAGCTTGGAACTTCAAGAATCATCAGCCTCAGCCAACAATGTACAGTTCTGTGGATTGTAGTCCAAATCAAGAAAGCACCAGTCAATCTATCTGTTTTGATTTGCATCAGTTTCCATGTATGGTAATGCACATGACTATAAGCAACATTTAAAATAATTAACTAGAAATAACAGTACATTTCATCACAGTGAATACAATACTTAATTTGCTGTCCAGGTACTAGTAGCCTGGTTCAAGTTCCCTGATTTTTTTTTTTCTTAAATACCTTTTATTTTTAAACTGAACTTTGGATTGGTTAGCCCTTCTGAGAGAGGATGCCTTCGAACAGAATTAATCATTTCACACTCTTGACAATCCTAAAGAGAAGAATATTCTTTAAAGTAGGACACATGATCACCATAAGAGTTTTAAAAAAACTAAGATAATTAACTTGACAATTCTAGCATATATTTCTAGCAGTATTAGAAATTAGTTCCCACCATTTTAAATATTATTTTAAAATCAGTAACTGAAATTAAAAAAAGATTCATAATGTATTTTTATTTGTATCTGCATTTGCTTTGCAATTTGCTTATTTTATAAATATGAGACTGATTCTATGAACAGTTATCTGGAATATCTTCCATTGAATTTAATGGAGCCAACTTTTCACTGGATATGTATAGTGTAAAGCATGCATAGGAAATAAATGAATCCATATTTATCAAAATAAATTGAAGTAATTAATTTAGCTACCACTTTTCAAGCATTCCTTTTCAAAACTAAGTATATGTCTAACATATAGCTGAGAGTCAGCAACAATATTGAAAGTTGGGTTAAATAAATAAATGCACTAAAACACCCAGTAAAGCTAGACAGAAAAGAAGAGAGAACTTCTGTACCTTTAATTCTTATACAGCTTGATGTTCAGTGTTCTATATGGTTAGCCTAAAAAGACTTAAGAAGATGTTTGTAAATTGTTAAAAGTTACTTGCTGTATCCAGTAGCCTACCCCAATCTGGGCCTCCAATGGTTTTGGAACTACAACACCCAGAATGTTCAGCATGATGGAAAGGAGTTCTGGGATTTATTACTGCTAACACATCTAGAGAGCAAATGATTGGGGAAGGATGGTATTACTTGTACGTCCTGCAAACATAGTATTCATATATTTAGGGGATTCAAGTAGTGGATATAATGTGTCACTGCAAAAAAAAAAAAATGTGTATAGTGGTGAGTTGAAGATATAGCTGGTATTTAAGCCATATTTGTGTATTTTTAATCATATGATAAAAGGTTCTAGTAAATTCAAAACCATACATATTCTTTTAAAAGCTTCACTTGGCCAATTAAGACAAATGCCTTAATAAAGATTTTGACTTTTTCTCCCCCTCCCCCTTCCCTCAAGAATGCTATGGTCACTTTGTTGTGATAGCAGGCCCTTACTTTGGACAGACCCTTCTGACATGTGGGACTGGACTTTATTCCCATCAAATCGCAGTATTAGTAAAAGTTTGTTCATCAGATATGTGGATTTCCACTGGATTTACAAAAGAGGTCTGTTAAAGCCTTTTCCCTTTGTGATGGGAAAAAGACAACATCTGAATGAATTAAAGACCAAGATTGTTAGACGTAAAAGAAAGGAATATAAAGTTGTTTTCTTTGATCAAGTTTAAAACAAGACATGTTTTTATAAAGCTCTGATAACCTTTTACAGACTTTTTGCTGACACCACAATTGAAAAGTTGATGATTTATGGTTTGCATATAAAGGAATGGATTATGAGAAGAATAAATATTTGTTTGTAGCTTTATAGGAGGTGATGAATTATCAAATTTGTTACTTTTTGTGATGAAGACAGGAAGTCAATTCTTTACATATTTCTTTTCTTTTTCTTTATTTTACTTCTTTCCTTTTTTCTATTTTTATTTTTCTTTCTTTGCACTTTTTATTCTTTCTATCTCCCTTTTTCTGGGTTTAATTTGTATTTGCTTTTACTATTGTATTTAAATTTTTAAATAAAAACTTAAAATTAATAAAAAGTATTTAAATCTATTCAGTTTCATATTTTTGGCCATACATACATTTTGTATCAATTTTGAATCCATACTTGGTTTTTCTTTACCTCAGGGTGGCATTGGATAAGTTTCCAGGGTAGAAGCTGCAACAAAAGAGGTCTCTGTTACCTTTTCCTTCAATTATTATTATTATTTCCCTTCTGTAGTGGTTTGTTCTTCAAGCAAATATTAAGTAGCACAAAAGAACAGGGAGATACTGCAATGGAAGAAAGGAATAAGGAAAGGCTTGGCATTTCTTCCCTGAAAATTGCATCAGCATTTTGACTGAGTGCAACTCTTGGAAGATTCAGACAGTCTTAGCTGCTGCAATCTGATGCTTCTTAAAAGTAGAGATTTGAATTTTGAACAGTGTGTAGGTGTGTCTCTCTCTCTGCATGCATGTGTAAATCATATACTTTGCCAATCAGCAGTACAATTCTACGTTAAGAGCTAAACGTAGTTGTCAGTAGTTTTATTTTCAATGAAACTGAAATATTTATCTTCTTACTTCAATTTTCATTTTTAAAACAAGTCTGCAGTTTAAGAATATAGAGCATTTGTCATATAAAGACAAATTTTAGTATGTACTGAAAAATTATTTAGCATCAACCACAGCCATATACATACAACCCAAATCCTAGAATAAAATCCTAATTTGCATCCAAAATAATAAATTCCACTAAGTTGTTTAAGGAAGGGCTAACAGTGAAAAAAAAAATTGCAAGTATTTGTCCTTCAAATTGTGACATTATAAAGAAGATTGTGTATTAGCAGCTGGTTAGTTCCAGGGATTAGCAGTACTGAAGTTCATATATTAATATGTTCTTTTTTTGTATAATTTTATTTTAAAAAATTAAAAAGAAGATAAAAAATAATACAAATGAATTTAAAGTGAGGAGGAGGAGGAAGAGGAGGAGATGGAGGTCAAAGAAAAAGCTAAAGGTGCAAGAAAATAAAAAAAGGTAAAAGAAAAAGATACAAAGAAGTAGCTTCTGATTTTCTGTACAGCAGTTCTAAGTACAATTATAAATTTACCTCTTACTCTATGGTTACAACATAACTCTCATTCTTTCTATAATCTATTGTGTCTAATCATCAAAACTATAAATCATACATTCATTTTTTCTGTTTCCCACAAAAAGTCCATTAAGGCATTTCCAGTCAGCAATAAATGTAGATATTGTCTTTTCTCGATCAAAGAATTCAATTTACCCATATCAACAAGTTCCATCATCTTTACCAACCATTCCTCCATTATGGATACTGCTGAATCTCTCCATCTTTGTGCATACAATAATCTTGCTGCAATTATCTTGTGTAAAAACAAAGTTCTATGACTTCTTTCCAACAGTTTGTCCATCAATTCCAAAACAAAAACCTCTGGTCTCAATTGTTTATTAATCTTTAAAATCCTCTGAATCAGTGTATATATTTGAATCCAGAATTTGTTAGCTTTTTTACACAACCATCCGTTATGATAAAATGTCCTTCTTCTTCTGTTTCAAATTTCAATAAAAGTTTATACTTTTTAGCAATTACATGTTCATCATTTGTACACAATTCTATTTCAAACTCAGTCTTACAATGTTCAAAACCATAAATCCTTGTCTACTTTAAATCTTTCTGAAAATTGTAAATAAGAGAACCATTGACAACTATATCCCTCTGCCACCAGTTCTTCTCTTGATTTTATTTTACGTGCCCCTTGACAAAATTCTAGTGTCTCATGATAAATTAGACATTTGTGTTTGCCTATTATTCCTCCTCTGTAGTATGCTTCTTGTGCTGAGTGCTACAAAGATGTTTTGGGGCACAACCTGTTTTTATTTCATATTCTCAGTATGGCACATCTAACATAATGATATTTAAAATCCACCTTAACCTTAACTTTATTGTGCCACAAATATCCATGCCACCCAAATCTCAGCTCATGTCTTTCTAATTTCAAATGTCTTCTATTTCTTAGCAACACCCACTCCTTCATACAAATGAAACAGCAAGCTGCAAAATACCATTTCAAGTCGGGTCCAAAGTCTTAGTCCATGCAAATTGACTTCTGCCCCAACAAATCTACTATGCTCATCAATCAGCACAAGTTCTGGTTTTGGTTGGGGATTAATATACAAACTCCTCCTCCTCCTCCTTCTCCTCCTCCCTCCTTCTATAAATTATTCACCCACATTTTTATAGATCAAATGTTTTATGACTTTTTTCTAATATGTATCTCTTGTAGGCAAATTGTAATTTGTTTTTATTTTCTCAAATAATGTTTTTTTTCTCTCTTTTGAGGAGCATTTGCTCCATTTATATTCCAGGTTAAACATTTGTAATCTTTAATCAGGCCAAAACTTTATAAAATTCTATACCTGTAGTGCCTAGTTCAGTATCATCCTTTCAGTTTCCTGTTGCATCTGTTGGAGTTTTTGTGTAGTCTCCTCTAACAGCTCCATTTGAATCTCCTCCAATTCTTCTTTGAATTTTTCTAGAAATTCTCTCACCTTTTGGCAGAATTCAGTTGAAACCTTTGCTGTTTAAAAATAAAAATCGCACCATCCAGTTTGTCCCATTCAAATGGGATCTTTTTCTCCTTTAATCTTTCAGTCAAAAAAAGCATTATTTTCTCTGAATTTAGAATTCCTAAAATTCTTCTGCTTTGTAAAATGCTGCTGCAAATCTTGATCCCTTGTCTTCTTCCTGACAAAGTGCACCAAAACATCCCCTGGAAAATTTATGCTTCTCACAAATTTATTCTATAAACTTTATCAATTTCTGCCTCTTCCCAGTCCAAAAAAATTGCCAAGACTTTAATAATCTTTAATATCTTCATCAGAAGCCTCTGGGATTGCTCTAAGTCTCGATTTCCTTCTCTCTCAGTTCCAGTAGAGCCAGATTATCTAGTTATCTTTCCAACTCTCTGTCTATAACTTTTGTTTTACTCTCTAAAATATATCCACTTCATTGTCAATTCATTTTACCTCTCCAGACACTTGTTTTACAGAGCTTTCCATCTTCTTAACTTCTCCTTTCATCTCTTCTTTCACCTTTACAAATCTTTCATCCATTCTTTTTTCAAAAGCTGTCAATTTAGTATCAAGTGATTCAGCTACTTTACTGCCCAGTTGCTCAAACATTTTCTGAAGCAAATCTGGTGTAATTCCTCTCTCTGCAAGTTGCTCTAGCTATCCCCTCTTCCCCTCCATTCTTTCCACTTTTCAAGTAGTTGCCATTATATTATAATCCCGAGTTGAAAGTGTCTCAAACAAGGCTGGGAAGGCAAGCTGCCCCCTGTTTTTCCTTCTTTTGTCATCCTGTGCCTTTAATACTTTCATCTCTAATGGCATTCCATAGTTGTAGTCAACATCACAATCCACATCTCCATAGTTATGGTTAGCATCATAGGCTGGCTCATATTACCCTTATCTTTTGTTTTGTAAAATCCACCAATTGTCTGCACATTTTACATTCCCATGAAGGTCCAGTTCATTCGTCTATTTTAATTCCAATTTATTCAAAACCACTTTCACTAAAAATAATCTTTCAAAATAACTGTCCCCTTTGTGAATTTTAAACTTTCTTACATCAACTCCTTGTTAAGCTTTTTGCCAAAAGTACTTAAGGCCTTAAAACATTTTTTTCCCCTTTTATTTCTTTCTAACTCAGAAAAAATGATAACTCACTAAGTGGAATCTTGTACTGCCACTCAGAAAAACCTCTCTTTAGTTGTAAATCAATTAGATCCAAAAGTGATTAAGAAATGAGGTGTGGCTGAACTTTGTGTTCATATGGGCTACATCATGGCTGAGTTCAGATGGAATCCCTTGACTCCAAGCCATTCAACTCATGAGCCAACTGCAAAAACTTCCTGCAGTTTACTCATGAGGAGCAGCTGTCCAGAGTGCAAGTGGGTGATCTCACAATCTCTCCTTTATCCAGAGAGACTTTCACTGGCCAAGATTCACTATCTGGCTGCTGTTCTCTGCTGCAATGTCATCCCCTCTCCTTCAGAGAAGTCTAGTTCATCATGATCCTCACTGGAAGCTCCCACATAGTTTTTCCTTTCCTCCTTAAGGAATTTATTTTATGAGTCTACCTTTTATATAACAGTCGTCAGAGCACCCATTTTCCATAATAGTACAGACAATATCTCAATTTTGGAGTCTGTAGACATATACTACTGAAGAATATTGCATGCACATCATTGGATTATGTGAATTTGTAAATTGGTTAAACTTCCAGGAATGTGCACAGCATTGAAGGTTAGACAGTAAAGTGTTCCCACAACTATGCTCAAATGTAACTATCTGTATAGATAGGCACAAGAGAGATTTAGCTTAGACTTTTCTTAATATATATGTTACATATACTGTACATGACAGGCCCAAACTTCACATCTTGTTTTCCATCAAAGGTATTGAAATAACTTTAAATTGTGATTATTCCCACAACAAAAATAAGTGACATGGGGAGTGAGGAATGGGAGGAGGGGAGGATAATGGCCAATTATCTAATTAGAGCCCTACTTTCACCTACAGATATTAAAAACTGTATCCAACTTTATCCCCAATATTTGTTTGCCTCTTCCACTAATTTTGAAGCCACTTCAAATATTTATCATTCAGGTATATAAGAAAATTAATGTAGCATGAGAAAGATAGAAGGAGAAAATAAGGATTCCATTTTCAAACTGGACAAAATCAACCAAGAATGACTTCTGCAAAACTTCTAGAACTTTAATTTGTAATTGAGGAATAAAACCTAGCTTAAATACTGAGAAGATCCTCAAGCAACAGATAATTCTTCAGATGCTAGAAATGTTCTCTAATGATTTTCCCCAGAGGCTGGCTTTTGACATAGAAACAGAGTTTCACAGTGTTTAATGCAGAGGTCCTCAAATTTTGATCTTCAGAATGGTCTGTAGACTGCTCAGATCACTAATAACTGGCCTGTGGTTGTTTAGGGAGAAAAGATCTAACACATACTAGATTATTTATGGTTGAAGAAGACATTTTCAGTATATGTCACCTTTTTGTTATATACAGTAGTTGTGGTTTTACGTATTAATTAGGAACACATGCAGACAATTTACCCTTAAAACTGATTTGAAGAGAAAGGTTGGGTTCATATGTATTCCATCTTTGTAAATATTCTGAAATTTGTTTAGCATTTCCACTTTACTTTTTAACTATTGTCAAGAAGCACTGAAAAGCAACTTTTGGTTTGTCATCTAGGAAATTATACTTAATGCTCAGGCAAAATTAATATGAACTTCTAAAGCCCCTTTTCTGTCTTTGCAATCAATCCTTTCTCATTTTGCCTTTTCAAACAAAATATATTATTGTCATGACATGTATTATTATTAGCACTCTTCCTGGAATTCTCAGAGCATTGTTTCCCCTGTCAGGGATAAACAATCTATGACCTTCCAAATCTTGCTAAACTACAACTCCAGTTATACTAATTAGCATCACCAATGATAAAGGATACTAGGATGACAACTCAGCAACAACTGAATGGCTCCAGATACTATACTGCAGCCCTGGATGTGACATAGAATATTATGTCATTGTGATAAAAAATAATTTAAGTTGTTTTCTGTATGGAAACAATAGCTATCTGTTGAGAGCTACTATTTACTTCTAATAAGTCCCCTTGAAATACACTATGTAACAATGTGGCATTTAGAACATTAAGGGATGGGAGTAAAATGATACTCTGAGGTTTCCATATGCCAGAAATCTGCCAATGTTCTTTTGGTGGACTCTCCAAAAATAGATGAAATGACATTTTTTACTACCTGTGAATGGAACAGAAAACTTAAGCTGCTTACTTTACCTGAGCAATATTCACGGTCATAATCCATTTATGACTGATAAATTTTCATGAACAAAACTAAAGAAATACTCAGTACAGTTGAACAATTTAAACTTAGATTATAGAACTGTTAGGCTGATATTTTTTCTCTCTCTGCCAAGATGAGTTTCAAACTGAATAACAATTCAGTATTCATTTTAATTTAATTTATATTCCCAACTTCTGGACCAGTATGGGAACAGCCTCATTGTTCTACTGCTCCAATTTGCAATGATAAAAATATAATATACATGCTGTAAAATATGAATGTTAAACTGCTATTTATCAATGTTTTTAATTGTTCCTATTATTTTTTGACATTTAAAATACAATGGAGAAATTATAACTTTCAGATAAAACATATTTTAAAATATCTGTGGCAATAAGACACTTACAATACATATGAAAAAAGATCCCTGTAATTTAGACATACATGTTAGAAAGTTTGCTACAAATCATGCTGATCCCCTTTTTTGTATAAGCTTTTAACTGACTTTCAAAGAGCACATATGGTAAATCCACATGGAAAGAATACTTACCTTGGGAACACACGGATTAAACAACCACCTGAGGACGTCTGTTTTTCTTTATAGGACAAATATATCCCCTCTTTCAGTTCTGTGCCTCTGTGTTCTCTGCTGACCTAACTTATCTGTGATAAATGCCACAGTTCGACTGGAGTCACTTCAGCTGCTGTAAGAGAAGAATGGAAGTCAAAACTTAATGCACTCAACATTCCTCCTTGACAGATGGCTTGTCAAGAGGCTAAAAGCCTTGGAAAGCTATAGGTGAGGTAAAGCATTAGAATAGCCATCCTTTAGATTAAATTGAATTTCAGTTTCTAACTAATTACTCCAGACTCCAATAATGAAGTTAAATCTCATTCAAACTGAAAGGCCCAGCATTTTACTTCAATCTCAAGCATATTGTATTAAGACATGGAAGCAAAACAACAAGAAACAACCAGCCCATCAGCATTCAGAATAGACCTTGGATCAGAGACTGTCTAAGCAATCCTGGTCAACAATTTATGTCTAGACAAAGATTGCAAAAGCATCAATTTGTTTATGCTTTTGACTCTCTCAGCAGTTTTTGCTAAGATTGATCATCAAATCCTTTTTGGGAGGTTGACAGTACAGTCTTAAGATTCTCTTCTTTAAAAAAAATAGCATAAGAAGAAAGTGAACTGGACAAATTTACCAATCAGAGGAATAGCTTAACATGCATTGTGTGTGTGTGTGTGTGGGTGTGTTTATGAGGCTGAATTAGGCTTGCTAAATTCACCCTGAAAGAGCCCAATCGAAGGGAAACGTTCATTGAACAATTTGTTCTCATTCAGCCACTTTCTTGGACACACAACTTCCTGGATGCAGCTAGGTTGTTCTATCATGTACTTTCAAACCGTATCCTTAAAATCAGTAATGCATCCATTGGCTTATTTTGACTGAGGTGGCATAGTCAGTCTGTTCTGCCAGTGTCTGACCTGCTTACAGATAATGGAGAACAAATTGAAGCTGAAGTTTGACATGAAAAAATGGTTGAAAGAGAAGTATGGCTAGATCTTGTGAGTTTGCTGGTTCTTAATCACAAGAACACTGATATCCTCTGTTGGGTTTAGCCTAGAATGATGAAGTTGGAACACAGCTGATTTATTGGTGGCACCAACCCTTTCAACCCTCTTTTCCAAAAATTATATTACACAATCTTTTTTTATTTATTTTCTAGTTATAAATAAAGCTTTTCTTAAACTTACTCAGCAACTTTTGTCTTCATCTTGTGGTGTATTTCTGATCTTGAATTATTTTATAATTACATTATTTCATTAATATTTGGGTATTTTAAAATAAAACTAGTAAAGTCAATATGGATATAGATCTTACCTAAAGCTGATGCTGACTGGCAACAGATCTTTGGGGCATCAGTTTTAGACAGCAGTCCGGTATTTTGAATAATAATTTTAAAATAATTTAAAATCCGTTTCTATGCAAACATGTATTTACTACTAAGTTATGCCCTCTTCCTAATTTACAAGGACATAGATGTAAAATAAATTGTACTAGGCAGAAGGCAGGAGCTGTTTCTCACCAACATTCAGACCAGTCTGCCAGACCCCTATCTCAGTTTAATGGTATATGTGTGTGGCATGCAAAAATTCCAGTCAGAAAGGTGTTATCCTGCCACTACCTGTTCTTGAATGGGGAGACCCCACTTCATTTGGAATTTGGATAGAACTTCTCCTGGAAAAAGCTTTTAAATGAATGGCCTGCTTTTTCTTTCTAACGAAAGTTACCAAGGCCAAGCCATTTTAGAATGGTGGTAGATTATAAACCCAGCACTGGAGTAAGTAAGGAACAAAGGATATTTCTTTTAATAGACACTATTAAAGTAAGGATTTGCAAGAATAATTTTGCTGCCACAAATTACTTAGATGAGATATAAGAAATTAGAGCTAGCGCTCAGTAATCTGTGGAGTCCTTGGTGCTCTCTCAGCCTGATTGTTTTCTTGCAGACATTTCATTGTCCAAGTAGGCAACATCTTCAGTGCAAGAAAATGTCTGCAAGAGAACACCAAGGACTCCACAGTTCAAGCCTGAGCTACAGGTATTCTCTTCAATTGGTACTCAGTAATCTGTAAATAGCCAGAGCAGAAAAGAGAGAAAGAAAATTGGAGCAGATGTAAAATTGCCAAAAAAAAAAAGTCAGTGTCACTGAACAAAGCAAAAAAATCCCTCATGGGACTAATGTGAATTTTCCCTGCTAATTTCACCATAGGTAAAGGGTAAAGGTTTCCCTTGACATAAAGTCCAGTCGTGTCTGACTCTAGGGGGCGGTGCTCATCTCCGTTTCTAAGCCTTAGAGCCGGCGTTGTCATAGACACTTCCGGGTCATGTGGCCAGCATGACGACTCGGAACGCCGTTACCTTCCCGCCGAAGCGGTACCTATTGATCTACTCACATTTGCATGTTTTCGAACTGCTAGGTGAGCAGGAGCTGGGACGAGCAACGGGAGCTCACCCCGCCGCGCGGTTTCGAACCGCCGACCTTCCGATCGGCAGCTCAGCGGTTTAACCCGCAGCGCCACCGCGTCCCAATTTCACCATACTGGATCAAATTCTCCCAGAGTTTTGGACACTGTACCTAAAATCCTCTGGACAGATGTATACATCGATTTTTTAAAGTTGCCAGCTTCCCTTGAAAGCCTCTAGCCAAAACCCACACAGAGAACAAAGAAGCACCTAAGTTCCTCTCCTACTGAAGTCCACATCTCTCACTGGAAAGTATGTTTTGAATATATGGAAAAGTCTCTCAGGTTCATAGGCCACCCAAAATTAAAAGTGCTCTTAATCCACTATGCAAACACAATTAAATATTAGAATATTGAACTTTGAAAAAGTTATTTGCATATTTGGTGTTGTGGATACATGATAAAATGGTAGAAAAGTTAAACCATGTCAAAAAAGCAAATGTACAGATGTTAGGAAAAGCTTGATTCTTCATCAATATTTCAGACTGCAAGCTTATGACAGAATTTCTTAACATTCTACACACTCTTAAAGGCACAGGGTCCTTAAGTTGTCAATATGTAACAAGACATATGAAGCTTCACCTTCAATTTCATAAGTGCTCATTGCTAAAGAAAATCAATATTTAAATGTATTACAGAGCAATATAACATTGGCACTGAAATCTGCAGACAGTTATTAAAATGGACACTTCCATTAAACTGTAGGGAGATTTGTGTAATAAATATATTTTTGAATTAGAATAGGTTGTCATAAATTACTGTCTTCTTTCAAGTTAGATTTATATACTTAATAGATTTCATATGATTTCAGATTAGATCTAGTTCTTTCAATAGATTTGCATATACTCCAAATATTCCACTGAAATTAAGAACAATTAGCAATGAATAGAATTTTGTAGTGAAGGAAAAACGAAGTCTTATTTTTGGAGTTTAAAAAGTTAATTCAAAGCATGGCATACATACAGCCAAAGCAACCATTGCAATTATAAGTTATCCTAAAATCTTCATACTAATGGCCCTTTTTATATGACGAATAGACATACATTGATTACAGGACAACTATTAAATACCATTCAGAGGAGTATTTCTGGCTGTCTTACATAAGTGAAGGTTTCAAATGAAGCAGCACAAATGCTTCTTATAATGGCATTCTTTAGGGTCTTCTCACCTTCAAAACTAATGTGGATTTAAACAGATGTTCTTCATCCTTCCAATTCTCTAGTATTTTCAGGGAAATGATATAAAGGTGAAATTCCTATTTTTATTAGCATACTCAGTGTGATCTATAGTTTTTGTTGGTTTTGCCTTATTGTGCTGCCTTGCCTACATTCTCAATTGGGCTGAGAATAGGGATATATAGCAGTCAGCTGTGAGGTACCTGCCATTTTCAATTTCTCATACTGTGATAGACTCTGGGGCTTAGACCACACCCACAGTCCATTGCTTTTCACTATGGTGGCTAAGCTGATGGAAGTTGAAGTACAAAATTTCTGGAGGACTGGTCCATATGTAAATGGAAAAGTGCTCATATTGTATGATGTAGTATGGGGGATAGCCCATACAACTTTGAATCTTTGCTTCTGAGGTTTGATTTTAGGTGATTCAGTCAAATCCTTGGATAAAGTATATTTTCCAAATCAGATTAAATTGTTGAATAAACCTGGATGCCTCTCATCACTTTGACGACTTGGAAGGGCTTTTCTGAAAATATAGAAAACAGAATTGACTTAAGACACATTTTCAAATGGAGTTGAACTGTGTCAAGAATCTGAACCAAAATGATGGTCTGAATCAGACTAGAAATGAAAGGCAAATCCCTAGGTGCTAGTCTGAAACTAAGTTTATCTACAGGCTACTGGAAATCACAGCATTTTGCTTACCATTTTAAATATAGTGTTAGGAAGTTAGCAGATGTTGCAGTGGGGAGTCTGGCATGTATAACTTTTTAGAGGGTGGGTTCAAGCTGGAGCTGGAGTGGCTCAGTTCTTTTCATGCCTTGCTCTTTGCAGATCAATGGCTACAGAACATTGACCATCTCAAATAGTCACTCATGCCCTAGTCACATCAATATTTGATTATTGCAATGTTCTCTACCTGGGACTGCCCTTGAAAGTCACTGGGAGACTACAGCTGGTCCAGAATGCAGCAACATGGACAGTAATGGGCATGCTACTTTATGCCCATCTGCTGTGGGAGTGGCACTGGTTGCCAATTGGCTTCCAGCTGTGATTCAAGGTGCTGCTTGCCATCTTTAAGGCCCTCCATAGCTTTGGACCTGGTTATCTGAGGGACTGCCTTCTCCTATCTTCATCTGCCCATCTAACTATATCAGATAAGGTAAATCCCTCCAGGACCCAGCCCTACCAGATTGCCATCTGGAAGAGCCTCAGAATAGGATGTTTTCAGTAGCTGCCTCTACTTTTTGGAATTCCCTATTCTGTCTTGCACATGAATTTACTATAAATAAATGGAGAGACTGAGGGTGCATGAAGTCTGTAGGCTCTAGTTTTAATTATTATTTTTTTATTTTATCTTTTTGTTTTTGGGATTAGCCTAGGCTTCATAAAAGCAAAATAAATAAATATTTATTTTTATTGTTAGCCTAGGCTTCATAAAAGCAAAATAAATAAATAAGGAAAATTAATAAAAATATTATCTTAATAAAAGAACAAACGAGCATTCTATCTGAGGGAGTGTATTTCTCTATTCTCCATTCCCCAGGTGTTTTGTTTTTGTGTTTTTCACAACTCTATTAAGCTTCAGCAGTTCAAGACAGAAGCTCAAAATAATACAACAAAACTTTTACAGTCAATTACACTGACAATGCAAGCCACAGCTATGTGATAATACTAAAAATTTCAACAGTCTTCTAAAGCTTTTTGCCTTCTCTTGTATATAATATACCATTGATTTTCTTGTTCACTGAACAGCCATCAATTTGTAAATAGGTATGAAATACCTTAGGAGTTAAATAATATATTTCTGCTGATGCCCAGACTTTGTATCACACCCTCTGATGACAATGACACAGAAGTAAATGGGCCAGAGCGGGCTAGAAGAAAGTGCCCCAGTTTTAAACTAAATATTAAGGCTAAATTGTAATTTCCACTAATGATATAGCTCTGAAACAACTCTCTTAATTCAGTGGGAATGTGACAACTTACTGATATAGATATCACTATCCCATGATATATAGTAAGGTATTCAAATAAATTTTAATTCACTTTCACAAATGGGTGTTAATAGCACATGGATGTATCAATTATTTACTTCAATGGAACAGCCCATGAAATCAAAATAACTGTAGTGAGCCATCTGTCTACTTTCAGATATAGTACCTGCCTGGAATTGCAAAGCAGACACTCAAGATGGCTCTAAAATACATCAGCTTCAACTAAAATGTTGGTATTTAAACAACCAAAGATAGCTACTGAAATATCTATAAAAGCCATAAACTCATAAGGCAGATAACAATCCTATTTGAAACAGAAAATTGTCACAAGAATTGGGATTGAATCTGGGACAAAATAGGGCTGTGTATGAGGAAGCTGACTATAGAGGGCTGGGGCTAGGGTAAAACTAGCATATTCTTCCTGGGTTTTATGCAATAAATCTACAGTAGATCCAGAACAGCCATGCTGGAGACAGATGAAAGTTTAAGAAACTGCACTAGTCCACTGTTCATAGTTCTGAGAAATAATACAGAATTTTGAAATGTGGTGGTGTCATCCATCTATAACAGCGGTACAATAACCTGACAGTGGATAGAGTTCCACTGCTTAGAGAAGATTGAATTTTGTACCTGGAAGTATTTATTTTTTCTAGCTAAGGATTCAAAGGTTTCCCTCTGAAATCTGTAGAGGTTGTGTCAGTTTTTCTTCATATAATGGCTAAAACATACAATTTGACTAGAGTGCCTAAATTTTTGTATGCAACGTTGTAAGACCTTCAATAACTTCATATATGCTAGCACATATATAAGGACCACAACTTCAAAATATTCTAGTTTTTAATTAATAAAACTCTACTCAAAAGACATTCTGGTGACATTTCAATGTATTTGCAGTATTATATGTGATGTATCTGTAGGTGGTGGTTATTCACACATCCTCTTTCCACATTGTTGGTTATTATAAAAAGATGTGCAAATTCTCAAGTGGTAATGCGAAGTGTTGGAAGTAAATGTCCAAGTTACTTCTGTATCAAGTCATGTCAAGACCGATAAGCAAAAGTAGCCCACCAGAACCAGGATCTGCAGTTCACTAACTTTATTCTAGTTCTTGATGTGCAAACACACACACACATGTATTACTATTTTCTTGAAGTCCTATTGCTAGAAACTAGGGGTATGGCCACTGGATGTCACTCTTGCTCCAGTGAAAAGACTTGAAGCATGTTTTCACCACTAAATATAGGCCGATTGTTGCGCAATGTATCCCAGCCAATATATTTTTAGAATGAGACATATTTGCTATGTGGGAACAATGAAGAAAAATAAGATGCGATCTAAACACACATCAATTATAGCTCTACAAAGAATTCAAAGAGCAATTTGTGAAGCATTGTAATGAACAAAACTCCCCATTCTCAAAGTGTTAAGATAGCTTCAAAATCTTGCACTACCTCCTTTCAGAGCTTTCCCAAGGTGTGTATGAGTAGACAACGCTTCTATTTGGCCTGTAAGTTAAGTTATATGTGAGCATGCCTGCAGTCACAACCTAGAAACCTTCTGGAGGAGACAGCTATCTCAGCATTTCAAGGCAAGACAATTCAGTTACACCAATGTATTCTATAAAGCATGCCTTCTGGATTCTTTGCAGACTCTAAATATCTATTTGCAAGCAGAGAAAAAAATGAAATGTAAGAATATGCAAATATGTATAGTTCAAAAACTAAGGATTTTAGTAGACTTCTCTGGAAAACCTTTGGGCCATTAGCTATTCAGAGTTGAAATCAAGTATCACTACATAATTTTTCTGTAAGTTTTGTTGAATTTTTCTTGTGATCACAAAACAAAATGCTTCATTCTACTGCAGCTTTCATTGCTCATTTCAGAGGCAGGTGGTTGTAATGGTTGCCTAATCCCAAATACTCAGTCTCACAAGCCCGGGCTTAAAGATAACTGATTTATTAAAGGAATAGTATGCAAATACAGAGAAAGCTGAGAATGAGCAAAAGCATGCCAAATACAAACTTAAAAGC